>NW_024609835.1:194997122-199905309 GCF_016920785.2 Ixodes scapularis
AGCCTACAAAACCAACTCATGAGTTGGAAATGAAAGGTGCAACAAAGGTCTCACGAATGTGCGATGCAGAGGAAGAAAAGTGCGACTTACTCTGGCAGAGCTCTGGGAAGCGGGACATGACTGCCCAAGAGAAGGAGATGCAAGCAAGAAAAACGCGGTCATAGAGAGAGAAAAAGATACAAAAGTCATTAACGCGCGCACATGGCTAGCCTGAAAATCGTCGCGGAAGGCGTGTAGAAAGTACTAGTAGACGAACAGAGCGAAGGAAGGGAGGAGCCAATCTTTCTCCGAGGCGGTTCTTCCTCTGCTCGCTGATGGAGCAGCTGACCAGGGGGACATTGGGGAAGAGCAGAGAGGTTTCCACCGGATGGATGGATGGATTCTAATGGCTATACCCTTTGTAACGATCGGCAGCTTGCGCCACCTAGCCTAACATTTCGTCATCCCTTCTTTTTTAAAAAAAATTGTATGCATTTTCTTATAACACAACCCCTTCCTAGATCTTTTCCACCAATCTTTCAATCTCATCTTAGTTACCGCAATTTTTTTACTATCCATTTGTCCATCCATGTTTGCAAATCCCAGTGCCCCCTCCAAATCCGTGATCATTCCCCCCGTTCCCCCCCCCCCCCCCCCCCCCCCCCCCCCCCAAGAGGTTGGGAAGAAGACCCGTGCATCTTAAAATGGTATGTTCTATAGTTTCCCTTTCGTGGTTGCATAGAGTGTTAATTTCCTGGAATTAAGCATTATATGTTTTCCTTCTTAGCACCTTCGTTCTAGCTTCAAATTGTAATGACCTCCCCAATGAATTATCATACAACTGTTCCTTCTTTATTTCCTGTTTTCGTGCCATGTAAGTTGTTAAAGCTGATTTCCCCTGCATTCTCTCTTCCCACAACTTCCTCGTTTCTTTTTTTTTTTTTTGCTCCCTTTTTTATTGACATACTTCGATCAGCTTCATCTCGTTGAACGGATTTAGATCTCAGCTTGCAGGTTCGGTTTGTCCACTTAGTGTTTAGACTTTTTATATATAAACCCTTGTACACTTTCGCTGCCCACCGTGTATCCTCAATTTCAGCTAGTCTTTGTTCAAACTTTACTTTACTAATCGGTTTTCTACTCTCGAAAGACGCCCAATCCATATCCACCTGTTCTGCCTCAGTTCGTGTATTCCCATGTTCCCCCAATGCCAACTTACCCACACTCCTTTACTCTAACTCTAAACCCGCCTGAATTTCTGACCTCATGCACAATACCGCATTTCCAACTGACAGTCCTGGCACCATGACTCCCTTCGATACACCCCTAGCGACTTCGTATATATTATAGTTCCATAGCGCCTTATGTTTCATGATAGCTGAACCTCGCCCCCCATGAAGATTAGAAACCATGAAGATTAGAAAATCTTCATGGTTTTTCTTTCATCATCACCACGAAGACGCTGGTGATGATGACGTTAGGGATGCCCATCTGGCCAATGGAGTACCTCTTTCGTCAGTGCCGGCGGGGCGTCTTCAAGGGAAGAGGCAAATACACACACAAAACGATTATATTTTTTATTCTATTTTGAAATATTTTACGTTTCCCACGTTGGCAGATTGGTGTAAGGCAGCACG
Organism: Ixodes scapularis; assembly: GCF_016920785.2. Lineage (NCBI taxonomy): Eukaryota > Metazoa > Arthropoda > Arachnida > Ixodida > Ixodidae > Ixodes > Ixodes scapularis. Next base: position 194,998,739 of record NW_024609835.1, read on the forward strand.
CCGTATCTACTCACAAGATCTACTTTCTCCCCCCCCCCCCCTTCCCCCCCCCCCCCCCCCCATGACGGCACACTAAAGGTCCGAGAGCGGGCGGCACGGCTGTTGATTCACTCCCCCCCGCAGTTGTTACTAAATTCCCGTGATCTCACTAGGTGTGGCCAACAGGCAGCGGTGGCCAAACATCGTGTTACGTTTAATGCTGTAAAGAAAAAACAGTGCAAAGTCTCTGTATCCAAGTCGTGTTGCATGAAAGCGCCAATATAGCAATGCATTTTGATTGGCCAATACGCGAGATCTCTTGTGATTTTGTCAAATTTTTACCCGGAGGCTGACAAAAGAAACAAGGGACTTCGACGGTGAAGTGAAGCCGTGTTTAAGACTTTCTTCACACTGTAAACCGAGTCCATTCTTAATTGAACGGTTTGGGTAGGGCATGGCACGCCTCACGCTTAAATATTCCTTATTTCTTGCCTGCTAGTGACGGTAGATAGAAGCAGGACGTCACGAATGTTTTTTTCTAGACGATGTCCTTGAGGTACTCCTTTCGCCCGTACTCCTTGGAGGCCATGATGCCGACGGCGTATTGGGTGTCGTGGCCGAGGCCGTCGATGGTGTAGTTGGTCATGTTGAACAGCGGCACGTCCTGGTAGTGCTATCTCTCCTTGGATGCCCCTTTCCGGTAGCGGAGACGTAAGGACTACAGCAGGTCGCCGCCGAATCCCGGCCTTTGCACGAGGTTCAGGCTCTTGTATTTGGTGTGGGCCACCTGGAGTTGCAGCGGCGGATCCGAAGCACTTGCACGCGAAAGTGGGGGCCACTCCGAGGTAAGAGCTGGGATTTCCTCGTTGCAAGTTCAAGGATCATTTTGTTCAGTGATGTTTAAGGGGCACAACGCTAGTCCCTTTTTGACTTGCTGTCTTGTCTGACCACGGTAGGGGCTGAGAAATATTTGTTGTCGTTTCTGTTGTTTCGTTAAAGTGTTTTAGATCATGCCCAAACAGATGTGAGCCCGGGAATTGATGTCAGTTCACTATAATACGACTAACACACGGGTTAAAAAATAAACCTACTGAAAAGTAGAGAGAGATTTTTAGGGTTAAAATTCCCTCAGCAGTTTTGTGACTGCGTTGCAGGGTATCGCAAATTCAGTCAGTGCTCAATATTTAACAAATTCAATATCTGGTAAATTTTACAAAACTTGTAACAGTATATGTGATCTCAACAAACAGGAGAAAAGGTCTAATGTGTGTGGCCAGAGCTTGCCGAAAAGTTAGGTTTATATCTTTTACTGTGTATACAGTCTCAGATGGTTGAAAGTTATGAAGAGTGGATTTTATTACATTCATTTCACTCCAACAAAAACAAATTCATGCAAGAAAAAAGAAAAATAGGACGATTTATCGGCAAAACAAATTAGGCTAAAGATATAAACATAAGGCATTTTCAATTAACTTATTTTTATTTCATTGGATATGTTGATTATTTACTCAGTATGTGCTAGTGCAAATACCATTATGTCAAATTACGCTCTTTGCTATTACTCTATTGCCTTTTAGAACTGTCTCAGAATATGAAGTATATGATTTACCTCCGGAATTATTCTTTCTTGTCACTGTTCAAAATGGGAGCTTGGGCGTGTTGGTTGTCTCGCGGGGAAGGAGTGACCAGCCACACCGGAGTCCGGAACCCAAGTGTTTTATTTTCACTTTCCTCGAACTAAAGATAACCCAGAGCATGCGCACTCGCAAGGACGGAAGTACGCGTCGCCGCGGGGCACGCGAGTGAAAACTGTCGTGTCATTACTGCATTGGTAAGGCATTGTAATTGAAACGTACAGCGTGAACAGGTTGTACAGAAAAGCGCCCGGTCGATTAAACTTTAGTTGTAAGTTCAGTGTTTGTTTGGTCGTCATTAATAAGGCTGCGTCTTAACGATTAATGTTCAGTTGTAAGTTCAACGATTCTTTGGTCGTCGTATATAGGATTGCTAACTGATAAACAATCGTCAGTTGTAGGTTCAGCGATTGTGTGTCCTTTCTCTTCTGTCGCGTTTGTTTACACTGTACGTTTTAATCGCCTTTCTTTTTATCCTCTAGCAATACATCGTGATGTCGTCGGATGCTGCTTTCTTTCTTTTTTCCCAGCCGTGTAATATATGTAGTGCCCAAAATACATCCACACACGACATTGTGGGAAAACGGTAATAGCAACACCAGTGAGGATAAAGAATATTGCCGAAAGCGCTGGAGCTCCAACATAAACGGTCATCGAACTATAGCCGTCTGTCGTCATTGCAATATTTGTAAACATGCTTTCAGTCGTCATTATCACTACCGCCACTATTAAAATACAGTCGACCCAATCAACCCTCAATGCGCCGTGTGTAATTTAAAAGTAGTTAAAAAAAATCTCGACAGTTTGGAGGAAGACAGTGCAGAATGTGGAGAATAATGGGAGTTCCTGGACAAACGACCAGCCCGATTTCCTAAACGTAAATTGATTGGAATAATTTCTTAGGCGTAGAATAAAGAAAAAAATAGGGAAATGAGATAAAAACAACTCACACCAATTGTTAAACTTTCGAAACGGTCGATGAGAGAGGTAGGCGTTTGTTAAACAGTGATGTCAACCAGCACTTAGTGATGGTTTGGAACGTTCGAAGTAGACAAAGAGACGCTATTTATAACTGTTCCGCTAAAGAAACAACAGGACGACAGAGCTTTCCAATTTCGAAGAGTATGTTCATGAGTATGAAAGAACACCGCTGTAAAATGAAAGTTATTCTCACTTGTTTTAAAGTCTTATTATAGTTAAAAAATCGTGCGTTTGTTCGTGCGCGTATGTATGAGCGTGAGTTTATCGGTGTATGGGTGAGAAGGGGGAGACCTGGATAACAACAAAAGGCCTCCACAAAGGCCGTCTATAAAGTTTCAAGTGATTTTTTTTTGCAGCTCCCTTTCTTTTTCAGCACTGTTTACTACGAACCAATTTCGAATTCGAGTCCCGAGAAAGGGTTCCCGCTTCGCCGTTTGAATTTAATTTTCGGTCTATTGTGCCTGCCGTTAAGCGTAAATAACGGTACCCCTCGCGGGCGAAAGATTTTACATAACATAGCGACGAGTGAGCTCCGCATCCGGCGCCAACCCCGGGCCCTGAATTATTGCGGAAGCGAACGCGCCCACTGCCGTGCTTGGGACAATGACGAATTGTGTCTTCGGCGCTGCAACCCAACGCTTGCAGTTCCGTGTATTCCAGATGTCGAGCGATCCACGGTCCCACTTCTTATCAACTCGACTCGCGTCTTAAGGCTTTTTTTTTTACATATTTGGGTTTGCAATAGACTCTGCACGACCACATGTGAAGGCTGGCGACTCTGCTAATCCTTTCGATGCGCGTGTGACTATATTGAATGTTGTGCAGAATGCTCGATATCAAATTTACACACTATCTGTGGGTAAGGATCATAATGTTGCAAGACGTTTTTCGAACGCACGGTTAGTGAATAAGGCTTAAAATATACGCGTAGATGTGAAGAATATCAGGCCTAACCTGCAGATGGCGCAAGTTTGTTTCTCGTCGTACTTTGTTACTGGCGGTCGTAACGCAGTCCATCGCAATTCAACGCAACTATGTCAGACAGCTTTCAGGGACGTCTGGAGGTGCTCGACACAATTGTGAATGACCACCATCTTCGCTTTAGCGCACACTTTGTCATTATTGGAAACATGATAAACGTAGATAGATACGCGTTTCCGCCAAGACGCTGTACTTAAACATATAATCAATTTACGGAGAAAAGCCGAGGAGAACATGTCCCGTCCTTCGGCATTGCATCCAAAGTACTGTTTTGTTCACAAGAAATGGTGCCATCAATCCACATAGAAAACCCAAAAAAAGCATGTCCCGCCTTTCGAAATTACTTAAAGTATTCTGGTTTCGTTCACAAGCAGGGAATGTACTGTAGAAAAAAAATGAAATAATTAGGTAATGAGCGGCGTCAATTTCTGACCGTACTAAAGAGGACCTTACAGCAGAACCTCCATGTGTTCGGTACAACTTCCCCGTATATTCAGAACGTCTAAAACGTCATAATATATATATATATATATATATATATATATATATATAATAAACTAGGCATCGCCGAACGCTAATTCTCCACCCAAAGGTAAAGCTAGAGGTCACAACCAGGTGCCAAAGTTTCAGCCCGATGCGATAACTTAATCAAATTTTATAAGTGATTTTCTGAAAACTTCAATGGGAAAATGGAGCCCATTTTTGCCCGTTTTCGGTTCCTGGTGTCATAGAGCCCCATGTGTTTGAAAACTCCGTTGGCCGCCATTTTCCCATTGAAATTTTCAGAAAATCCCTTATGACTTTTGATTAAGTTATCTGATCGGGCTGAAACTTTGGCATCTGGTTGTGACCTCTAGCGCTACCTTTGGGCTGTGAATGAGCGTTCGGCGATGCCTAGTTTATTTTTGCGGTAAAAAAGACCGTGTCAAATTTCTTTTGCGACACGCTGTATATATATATATATATATACATACATATATTTAAATGGCGTTTATGCATTGCTACGATAAGGAAGGGAAAGAAGAGGAAGACGACGGGAACTGAGAACGAGACGGCTCGACGGAGTGACTGAGGAGAATTATCGTTACAGTTTTGGTGGCAGCGGTGGGATATGCCTCTCACCCGCTCTCACTCCCACGCCGGAGACCGCAACGATGATGACGTTCAAGACCTGGAAGATCAATCTGCTTTGGGCGCTGCAAACCAGGGTCCCACGGAAGTCCAGGTGCGCCAGTTACAGTTGGAAGTTCAGGCCCTCCGATAGCACCTAGAACAAGCCGGGCCCGCACCCCAACTTCTCCGAGGCGGTACGGCTCCTCAAGGTAGTGCGGCACACGGCGCGTTTCTATTGAGACCGCTACCATTTGACGGTACAGTTTCCTGGGAAACATATCAGATGCAGTTTGAAACAATCGCAGAAGCCAACGGCTGGAACGTCTCAAACAAAGCAAGAGCCCTGGTATCTTACCTCCGGGGGAAGGCCGTCGAAATCTCCCAGCAGACCTCCTTCACGACTACCCTACCTTAATCGCTGCCCTGGACGCTCGGTTCGGCGACTCTCACTTTGAACAACTTCACTATGCGGAACTGCGCTCTCGCCGTCAACGTTCTGGCGAGACTTTCCCAGAGCTGGCAGCCAGCATCGAACGTCTTGCACGAAAATCCTTTCCAAGCTCTTCCCCCGACACGACACCATAAGTACCTTGGCTACCGTATCATTTCTGGACACCATTGGTGATGTCCAGATTCAACAAATTGTACGCCTTGGACGCCCACCGACCCTGCGAGCAGCTTTAGTCCAAGCAGTTTAAACGGAAGCCGCGTTTCTTTCTACGGAAAGGGCAGCACGTACTAGAGCTATCAGCACCTTCTCCATGATGAACCACCACGAGTCGTCGCAGCCGCAACATTGCTTCCGCTGTGGTGGCATCGGACATTTTGCTCGACAGTGCCCGAATGAACCCCATGAAACTTCACGTCCGGGAACCGCTTCCGCGAGCCATCGGTGCAGGGCTCGCTGGTAGTTCATCCAATCCCCAACGTTACCTTAGGCATCACTGCAGAAACACAAACATCAGTAAAGATGCCTAAACCTTACCCACCATCATGTGTGTCTATACATATTCTGGAACTCAACCAGCAGTTTCGTGCTCTGGTGGACACTGGGTCCGCAGTGAGCATTATTGATAGTCGAGTTGTAGCAAGCTTGTTAACCAATCTCAAGGCAGCAACTACCATCCAGTTCCTTTCTGCCAATGGTTCCGTGTTAACATCCGCAGGCGTAATGTCCTTGACAATGCTTGGAGAGGAAACACAACTGCTAAATGATTTTGTTGTCGTCACAAATGTGGTACATCCGGTCATTCTTGGGTGTGACTGGTGCAAAAAGATCGGGCTGACTATCAGATTCAGATCAGACACACCCCTCATTGAGACGGCAACGATGGTTCTCCCAAGTGACCCGAAGTCAAAGACGTTAGTTTTGCAAGATGAACCTACCAGATATCAAAATGGCTTGCTGACCCACTTCGATCAGTTTATCACGTGGTTCATCACGTTTTTTCTTACCTTGGGACAATATTGTTAGCAAGCAATGAAAACGCGCGTCATCAATGAACATAGGTTTACCCGAAAAGGCACTAAACTTACTGCAGTCGTCTCCAGACGAGCAGTTGTCCCGGCAAACTCTGGAGTATGGGTAAACGCCGTTGTGTCGGAACGATTTTGTGGAGTTTTAATCTTCGATCCTTATCTCAAGTGCTTGCCCGGTCAAGAAACGGCAGCTCCGAGAAGCATTCTTCTCTGTAAAGATGGTCACACCAAAATCTTCGTCATCAACTTCGGATCCACCGACACAAGCATTAGTCGCGGAGAGAAGTTAAGAACAGTAACTCGTCAAACCCATTCCCTGACTGTTTCGACTGTTATCCCAGTCGACAACATCGACTTTTTCAGTCCGTCTAACGAAACAGCATGGAACGACTTGAATCTCGGTCCTCACCTGACGGAGGAACAAGCTCGATCCCTCCGAACGTTACTTCAAGACTTTCGACACGTTATTGCAACCTCCTTCAATGACTTGGGTTGCACTTCTTTGCTTGAGGATCCAATTGATACAGGAATGTCTCACCCCATTCATCATCATCCTCGTCGAGTTGCCCCGTCAGAACGACAGATCATCAACGAACAAGTGCACAAAATGCTCGAGCAAGACGTCATGGCACCATCTGATAGCCCGCGGTCATCACCGGTAGTTCTAGTTCTCAAAAAAGACGGATCTATTCGGTTTTGTGTCGACTACAAGAAACTCAACAGTGTCACTAAACAAGATGTCTACCCACTACCCCGGTTAGACGACGCCTTAGATCGTCTCGCGAACGCAAAATTTTTTGACACCCTTGATTTGATTTCCGGGTACTGGCAAGTCCCAATAAAACCCAAGGATGCAGACAAAACCGCTTTCGTAACACCTGACGGCCAATTTCAATTCAATCGGTTACCATTCGGACTCACCAATGCTCCAGCCACATTCCAACGGCTAATGGAAAAAGTGCTCGGTCATCTAAAATGGACAATGGCCCTGGTCTACCTCGGCGATATCATCATTTATGCCCCTACATTCGATGAGCATCAGCGCTGACTTCGTCTTGTACTGCAGGCTCTATCTGATGCTGGACTTAAACTGAAGGCTAAGAAGTGTTTTTTCGGCTTTGGACAAGTCACATATTTGGGACACTCGATCACTTCGGAAGGCATCCTCCCCGATCCTGAGAAAGTGCGATCCATTGCAGAATATCAAGCTCCGACAACGATCAAAGAGCTAAGAAGCTTTATAGGATTCGCGTCCTATTTTCGGCGTTTCATAAAAGATTTCGCAAGACTCACACGACCCCTAACCATCCTTCTACGGGAAACAACCACCTGGACCTGGGGGAAGGCTCAAATTCAGGCATTTGCAGACATCAAGCATGCCTAGTTAAACCCTCCCGTTCTAGCACACTTCAACGAGACTCATGAGACAATCCTGCACACCGATGCCAGTGGTGATGGTCTGGGGGCAGTACTGCTCCAAAAGGATTCATCCGGCATGAAAAGAGTGTTGGCCTTCACTAGTCGACATTTAGACAATTGTGAGAGTAGGCGCCATTCCTCTGAACTGGAATGTCTCGCCGTGGTCTGGGCCGTCAGCAAGTTTCGTCCATATCCCTATGGTCGTCATTTTACGGTAGTAACGGACAGTGCCGCATTGAAATGGTTGCAATCCAAGCAGGACCTGACGCCAAAGCTTGCAAGGTGGGCGCTCCAGCTGCAGGAATACAACATCTCGATTCGTCATCGCAGTGGATCATCTCACCAAGATGCGGACTTTCTTTCGCGCCACCCTGTGGGAATTTCTGCTATTCAAGACTTGTACACAGCACAGGTAAATGATGCTGAGCTAGCTAATATACGCTCGATCCTCCAACAAAGTTCTACCAAGAGACTGAATGACACACGACGATGATTACGGGGCCTGTTGCGAGCATACAGGATTGTCGATAATATCCTGTGACACGTAAAGAAACGACAATCAGCAGGCACCGTCTCGCTCCCAGTTGTACCTGTGAGCTTGCGGGTGGCAATACTTCAAGCGTGCCATGACGCTCCAAGGGCAGGCCACCTTGGGCGAGAAAAAACCTACACTAATGTCGCCGCACGTTTTTGGTGGCGCGGCCTACGTCAAGACGTCGTTCGGCACGTTCAGACATGCGAACACTGCCAGTTCCGGAAGACTACTACTAAGTGGGACGTACCCCGTTGCCCAGTCACACCTCCAGAACATCCGTTTGAGCTAATTGGAATTGACGTTCTCGTACCTTTTCCGGGAATCCCGAAGCGGAAATCGTTATGTCATAGTCGCAGTTGACTACTTAACCAAATGGGCAGAGGCCCTAGCGGTGCCAGACGCTACCGCAGATTTCCTAGAAGAGTTTATTGATGTCAACATTGTTCTGAGACATGGCCCGCCACGCGCAATAATTTCAAACTGTGGTACACCGTTCATGTCTCACCATTTTAGAAACTGTCTGGCGAGGCATGGCATACGACATTCTTTGAAATCCGTGTATCATCCTCAAACGACCGGTCTAGTTGAGAGGAACAATCGTACACTTACGGATATGTTGCCTGCCTATGTAAACTCCAAGCATAGTAATTGGGATAACTTTGATCCACACGCCATGTTCGCACTGAACACATCACAGCAAGAAACCACAAAAGAAGTACCGTTCAGACTCTTATACGATCGTGACGTGACGCTGCCTATTGAGACAAGACTTGGGGTGAACGGCACACGACGTTGCAGGGACACTCAACGTGCTTTTCTTGATGAAATTCGTAGACAGGCACGGGACGCCATTCGGCGAAGTCAGGAAGAGACTGGCAATGTGTCAGAGGCCGGTATCCATAATGTGTACGAGTTTCAAATTGGAGATAAAGTTCTGTTGAGACGCACCTTGCGGTCTGTTGGGAGGGCTGCCAAGGTTCTTCCCCGATACCGAGGGCATTATCGAATCTTGGAACGGAGAGGGTCTGTCACCTGCTACCTCGAGGACCTCACTGATGGACGACCTCCCGGCACAGACCGCTGCTTTCCTGAGCACGTATCGCATCTCAAGCTATACATCCCACGAGCGCGCCATGTTCAAGTTCCGTAAAGACTGTGGACATCTTTTGCAGACGGACTACAATCAAGATCACATAACTGTAGTGTTAAAAGAAATTACCACTTTTTTGTCTTTTTTTTTCAGAGGGCCCCGATAAGAAAGGGAAAGAAGAGGAAGACGACAGGAACTGAGAACGGGACGGCTCGACTGAGTGACTGAGGAGAATTATCGTTACAATATATATATATATATATATCAGGGTGTCGAACCGGAACCGAACCGAACCGAAAACCGGAACCGACCCGGTATTTTTTCCGGAACTGAACCCGAACCCGAACCGTTATATTGTTATCGCGATGAGCCCGAACCGGAGCTGAACCGGAAAAAAAATAACGGTTACCGGCTCATGTCAAAACGGTTCGGCCACGCGCTGTTGACAATGAATGTGCTATACTTCGTCTCACCTTAGCATGGACTATTGTTAGCCGCGCATGCTAAAAGCGCGAGCTAGTTGCTTTGGTGAAAGCCTCGGCGGCTGAACGAGCGCTCGTACAGCGAGTGCTGCAGTCAAAGCTAGCCGCTGGCGCTTGCATAGCCTTCGCAGTTAGTCCTTGCTAAGGTGAGACGAAGTATATCAATGCCATTCGTTTTTTAAGTGCCGTCAACTGACGCACACCTCGCTTACATATTTTTCTTCTCCACTCAGTCTTAGGAATATAAACGCTGCATTCATGAATCTTGACAAACGCTGCATCCATGAATCTTGACATAGGAACCAGTATTGCGCTGGTCGCGGCTTGCACGGAAGAAAAATAATTAAAAGGCTGTGCAAAAAAAAAAAAAAATCGCGTCACGGGATTTTATTTTCCTACAATCTCGTAAATCCTAAATGCTGCTGTGTGCTCATTTCATAACACGTTTCTAGAAAGCGCGAGTTCTTGAAGCTTGCTTCCATCGGACTGAGAAAAGAAAAGGCTGTGGAGTTTGATAATAATGCATCCGGTGTCCTATAGGCACTTAGAAGCTAACATATTTGTGAGACAGCGAACTCTTCTATTTTAATATTTATCCTATTACGTCCTTGTGGCGTTGCATTCGGTGAAGTGTTTTTCATATTCCGTATCTTGTTTAATGAAAACTTCTTTAAGGGTCTAATTTGAGTTACCGAAGGCTAGTTCAAATAAAGAGAGCTGTATTTTCTCCCCACTGTTCCTTCAATTGCTTACACGCTGAGGTGGCGGGATAGTTAGCGAGTTCTACTTGTAAGTGGGTTTGTAAGGAGGTCGCGGATTTTACAGCTACTGCGTCGGACCCAATTAGATGAAGTCCGAATGCGTAAACGTCGGTGAGGTAACCTTTGAGTGCACATAAAGAAACCATTCCTGGTAGAAATCCCTGAACCTTACACTGCGATGTATCCCGTTTCGTATGTGCTGATTTCAGATGTTTTATTTGTAAATTATTTTGATGTTGCAATTTGTCATTTATAATTTCCGAACCGGTTCGCGAACCGGTTCAGCGCCCCGAACCGGTTCGCGAACCGGTTCGCGGATTGAATTAATCGAACCGGAACTGAACCGGAACAAAATTAATTTACCTGAACCGGAACTGAACCCGTATTTTTTTCGGTTCGACACACTGATATATATATATATATATATATATATATATATATATATATGTGTGTGTGTATCGAACTTTATTACACACAAAATCATCAAAGTAGGCGAACTAATATAAGCTGTAGAAGGAGGTGGAACTGCAGTAATAGGTACTAATAATAATTGGGTTGTGTGTGTGTTTATACAGCCTAGAACTTGGTTCTGCCTCACAGGGGCGACGAGTCTCCCAGCTGTAGATGAGAAATTTAGCCAGTGCGGTACAGCCGCTATCCTGGGGTCTTTAACGTGCACCACGCAGTAGTGATACACGACCGCACGCCGGTACGATGCTCATCCAGACCGAAAAGTAATATTGGTATGTTTTGTTATTTTTAGTTATGTGTGCAATAAAAATGCAGAGGCTCCTGTCGCGTACCACACACAAGCCATCATTGGCTTATGTGGGATTTATATTGTATTATTTTCAAACAAAGTGAAGATGGTTTTTGTATTGTATTATTGTATTGTAAAAAACCGCAGCACGCAGCGTGCAGAACGCGGAGGTCGACAGCCCCACTATTACGCCTCTCAAAGGAATCGAACCGGTTCCTACGGAGTTACGGGTTTGAGTTGAGCTAGTTGGCGCATAAGTAGGATAGGGCCAACTTGAACTTAGGAGACGAAAGAAACGTAAAAATCAAATATATAATAAAGAAAGAGGTATAGAGATGTTGCTTGAAGAAGATGCGCTCCCATGACTAGAAAGAATCAGAGTTACGGGCTTGAGTCGAGCTACATCTCTAGCTCTGTCTCTATCTTCTATATTTGATTTTTAAGTTTTTTCGTCTCCCAAGTTCAAGCTGGCCCAGTGTCGCGAACTTTCGCGCTTGTTTCCTCCCCGAATTTTATCGAAAAATTCCTTAGATATCCCAAGGTCTTCAGAAAATGTGTTAATTTGGGTCAGTATTGCGATTAACGTTATAGTGTAGCGTAAGAATAGATTCCTGTAGTTGGATGGCCATTTATAGGTTAACTTTGCTACGTTATACCCTTTTTACATAATTAAACTGTGTTACTTTGGCCTTGTGTAGCCCCCTAAAAATCGCAGTTGTTACCACTGGAGATTACCTCTGGCCCCGACAATATACACGAATGGATACATGGTTTTGCACAAAAAAGACGGCCACACGAGAGAGAAACAAACACGAGCGCAACTCCTTTCCTGATGCAGAAGCCGATGAATATTTCGCGACACGTTGCAGTGACGATGTAACAGACGAGCGTGTTGACATTGAGATGATCGGAAGAAACACAAAAAGAAACACGTTCACCAACTCGCCCAACAACAAACTACTTTACAATATACACGAACTCAGCTTTGTTACGTCACTGCGCGGTGGTGGCGTGTCGGGCGCACTTCCGGTCTGGAAGTCACCATGGGGCACGTGCATTCTTGTGCTACTTTGGAAGAAACCGGACAAACAAATGCTTTCTTGTCAAAACGCCGCGAGTGAGGCTTTACCAAAAAAGTCAGGAAATTTTTAATGTCAGTTTTCATGCGTTTTATGCCTGCTGGGTTCGTCCGAGAATGTGACAGGGACCGTGAAAATAGGAAAAACAGACGCCGTCAGACCACGATTGCTTGGACGTGAAGCACTTTGGATTAAATTCATGGATACTTGTGTTCGTCAAATTTATTTGTTTTGTTCCAACATAAACGCGGGAAAACTGTCAAGTTGCACGGACCACCTGCGGACTACGTTCAATACGTCATCACGTTCAAACGGCCGCCTCATCGTTCGAGCTGTCGTCTGCTTTCTCAATCGTTTCTGCTTGTCGTCTACTCGTCAAACGACAGCGGCCCGTAGACCAAACGTTGACCCGGTAATTGCGATAAGAAGTGCAGACCTCAAAAGGTGTTTAAGTTTGAAGGTTGCATCGGGTAAGTAGGCTCGGTATAAACAGTAGATATAAGGAGATGTTCACTATTGTTACCAGTGGCCATCACCGACTCGTTATGCCTGATTTACTTGGTCTGGTTCTTCTTGCAATTTTTAGTATCGTCGTCGACATCTCAGCTACGGTTCACGCTTTTGCAGCCCGATCGACGTCATCACTGAAAATAGCAAGCAGAACCTCACCATGTGAATCAGGCTTTAGCGTCCATTCTGCGGCGTTTACGCAGAATGAATCGCCGCATGTTACATTACTCACACCGAGTTTTGCGGTGTAACAAGCCTCGTTAATTTCGCTGAGGCCGCTCAAGTAGTCAAACATTTCCAGGAAGACGTAAAATCAACAATTCCAATGTGAAAAAGAGCGCGAGGATTCACACCGACGCCGACAACATCCCATTCCAACGGTTTGTTTATGGGCGACGGCGAGCTTCTTGACCAGACCCCCATCGGGCATGCGCGGCGTCGGTGGCGTTTGCTAGGGGCTCTCCGGTTCGTTTGTAAACATCAGTTGGTGTATACAATAAAGCCCTTTCCCCGCTGCACTCGGCCGGCACGAGGAGGAAAAAGGGAAGGAACGTGTCTGCAATTTCTCAGAAACCCATTAAAAGACAATTTCTAGATTTGAAAAAACTGAGCTGACCCCATCCCAGTTCCTACCGCCCGTTGAAAAAAATGCGTTGAGTTACGGCGTGCTCCGGATTCAAGTTTTCAACTGCTGTTTTTGCAACGCACGTATACATTCAATTCACAATTTTTATGAGACCGCGTTGTGCCAGTGCACGTTTCTGCAGCGCGAGCGCTCGCGCGCTCTCTCTGTAGAACAACAGCTTCCATTGGGCTCTCGCTCTACGTGCGAGTGTCTCTTGGATTAAAATGTATGGTGTTAGGATTAAATTGTTAATAATTTAAAATTAAAATAATTGGCACTTCGATTAAATTGATGGTCACTTGAATTAAATTGTTGTACAGCTTGACAAAATTTAAAAACGCTCTGATAAAAAAAAGTCACTTGTAATGTTATGAGCGGGAAAACAGAAAAAAAAGAAATGCCGTACCGCTGTCAATACCTAAAGCTCGTGGCGGGAGGCGCTGTTTTACGCGCTCCAAAGCAAAACAGTGACAAAAAGAAAACAATGAAGGACGTTGAAAATTTTTTTTAATGCCGAATTAGAGCGCAGTTCTTGAGGAAGAGGAGGGGAGGGTATGGAGGGGAGGGTATGCCCCTTCTTCCCCTACGTACCCTCCCCTCCTTTTCTCCTGCTCCCCTCCCACTTAACTCAAAAATTTTCCCTCTAAATTTAGCAGAAAAAGTTCCCCGCTAGATTTAGCAGGAAAATGAAACGTCCAATATTGCAGCGCGCGGTTACGCCGACGCCGACGCCGACGCCGCTCAAGCTGGAAACGGGCGCCCAAGAGCTGCGCTCTAAAACATATCGGGTAAAATGGTTGTTGTCCCAACATTCTTGTTGCTGTGTCGAGTGCGTTGAAACATGACGTAACAGTTGATTGACAATTTGGGGCAATTAAACTTTCTTCCATGCAACGAAAGCTAATGAGTGGTTTCGGAGGAGTGGAACACCGAAAAAGTCAATGTCTTTTAATTCAATCTTATTCTGATATGTGTATTGCAACGAATTAGAATGAAATATAAGCATGTACTTAGAATGTCTTTTTTACTCCTCCAAAATGTAGGTTTGGTATTTATAAAGGGTGCTTCAAAACGATTTAGTCCAATCACTTTATTGAAAACCTTACCGTCAAATATTGATAAAATCTACAACAAAGGAAGCATTTAATTAGATAAAAGTATATCTAGAACAGGATGATGCTAATTTGTGAGATCCCTTCAAGCTTCCACCAAAAGCCGAACTGTAGTAAAAATTCCAACTAGCACAACTTGTGCTATGCACTCGGATTGTCTAACTTAGAGCGGTGTTTGGGTTCTAAGGTATGTTGGTCACAGGTCATATGGTATTTCCGTACTCACTGACCTGTCTTGCTTTAGGAAATGTCCGGGTTAGGGTAGTTTTTGATATCGGGGGATTCGCTGTGGCTTGATTGGCAGAGGGTGTAACAGACTACTCCAGGGGAATAGATTTGCAATACTTGAAAATGTACGCAATAAATAAACAAGTAAACAGCTTACAAGTTTGTCCAGGTAGGAGCACTAACTTTAGATGCATAAGTTAGAATAGTTTATAAGTTTTCTTGTAACTAAACCCATCTCAGACGACTCGTGGGCATGAACCAGGAGGAGGGATTCCGGCATTTTTCACAGAAGCTGACTCTGGTGCAGCCGGAGGTCCGAGATCTTTCAAGATTCACGGAAAAATTGTAGGAAATTTTAGCACAATAGTTTGTTGCAACATAAGAAACACATGACAGGCGCCTCCCACAAAGCCCTCCCCTCTTGAAGCTTCAGTAGATGGAAAGCTGGAGAGGAGGCGAACTAGTGGAAGGGAGGATACCACTAGTTACGGTGGCGAAAGAACTTCGCGGGATGACCTTGGGCCGCGTTTCTTCAGCTGGGGCAAAATATAGGTTATAATTGTTCTATATATTTATTACCTTTTTTTATCAACACTACGTATCCCCATATGAAGATATAGCTATCGAGCCAGGAGAATTTGATTGTTATTTCGTTATGATAGATTTTTTCCCAGTGTATGTTTTAAGGAAGATTGTAAGTTATAACATATCATCTTATCTAGTCAGTTGGTACTATTCATTTTGCAGAGAAATGTTAAGAATTCTGAGACAAAAAACACTTGGCTTTCGTTCACAGTGTGCCCATTATATTGGTTCAATACAAGCAGGATCCAGGAATGTATATTACACGTTTTTTTGAAAATTAATCAACTTGGAAGTATATTTTCCTCTCGGTACATGCTCATATTGCTGGCAATCACATCAGTTCTTTGCACAAAGACTGCCGCATCCGCACTGTGAGGAACTTGGGCATCACCAGCTATATAGGGTATACGATTGACGCAACAGGTGCATACAAATACTTTGATGAAATGGTAGATTTCAGAAGTAAACTTAAAAACTTGTGCAATGATACAGCGCATCCCCTCAACATTTACAGTGTCTTTTCGCAGCAAAACTAAACTATGCGCATTACTAAATGCTCGGTCTCCACTCAAATGTAGGGCTAGCAGTCCGGACCAGAAACCAATGTTTCAGAAGTTGCTATTTTATTCGGAAGTTATGTGATTTTCAGAAAGTTTACGTGGGAAAGTAAGGCCAGTTCCTGTAAGCTCAGGCTATTTATCTCCATATATTCCTCGGCAGTCATTCTTCTATACGACATATAAGAGTATATTATTACGTTTTTGTCAAATTACAAGCTCTGAAAGTTTGTCATTACTGTTCAGACCGCATGCACAAAATATGGGTTTAAATGGAGCATTCAGCAGTCCATAGTTTATTTTGCAACTAAAAACACATTTTTTTAGGACACCTTGTACAAAATAGTGAGTGTGCAGCCAGGAGTAGAAATGAAACATATACTAATATTGTTTCCGAAACAACATGTGTCGTTTTTTTAACATGATGGCACACTTGCTGTAGCTAGCAGCAAACAGCACTTGTACCCTTATAGCGGTATTTGAAACACACTCATGCTAACCTTGGTGCCACAACATGGCCCGTACTAAGGAATTCTGGTACATGTTCTGTAACCCAGTGATATAGGACATCGAAACTAAGGTAAGGAAGCAAGTGAGCTGGTTCAATACTGACACGGTAACCCAGGCATGGGGAAAAGCGGGACGGATAACACAAAGCTTTAATTTCAGGCCGAATCACCCTTAAGTTGGCCCACGACAAGCCCGTAGCTAAGAGGGGGGGGGGGGGGTGCCTAAAGCCCTTGCCCCCCGTGACTGCGTGAGGAGTAAAGTTGTGGAAGCCTTTCAAATGGTGACGAGCCCACACATTACCGGCTCATTGTTTCTTTTGCTGAGAAAGACCTAGGGGAACCGCTGACTCGACCGATGCCCTTTCATCCCTAAATCCATCCCCCCGGCCCTCTTTCTTCCAATGCTTAGAAGTCGTGACATTAACCAATGCCCCCCCCCCAAAAAAAAAAAAAAAAATTCCTGTCTAAGGGTTTGCCCACGACCATGGAACATGTTGTGGCTGTAGGGCTAGCGCGGATATGGCCCATACTTAAACGGTATTTTTTCTAACAGTGCATGCTTAGAAACGAGTCCGCGTCTGGCCACACAAGGCGTAAGCACTGCGCGTGCGCAGAAACCCGGTACGCGTGAGTTGAAGCGTCTGCGCAGGCATCGGGGCACCAGCAGCACCACCGCAGCAGCGTGGCATGCGAGAGCCGGCTGTGGCGCTGTGTTAGAACGAAATAAGAAATGAGCATCGCGGCTGAGGACGCTAGCTTGGTTGCTTCCCGGCCTCTCTTGCTTTTTCTATTTCTTGGTAATACAGCACCAATGAATGGGGCTGAATTAAATGACGTGAAACTGAATGAGGCATAAATGCTAGAATGTCATTAGCTGCTTGTGAGCCTCACGCTGACTCACGACCATCGTTTCTGCCAATGCCGTGTTTTGTGTTATAAATTAATCCAATTACATTGTACAATGACGGGCATAGAAGATCACGCGCGACCAAATTTTATGTCGAAAATAAAACCCGGAAATCGAAAGCTTCATGCGTCAAGCAAGGAAGCTCTTGGCTCTCAAGTTCTGCATGCAAATAACACGGGGAGTCATCACGCGTGTGACAACGATATGCGTAGAAATGAAACGCGGCCAAACTCATTAGGTTGAAAACAAGGAAATGCAGATTAGTGGTTCTTGCACGCACACAGCCTTATTTTGGGCATTTTGGATTTGGATTGTGAGGGCTGCCGGACCCAGTCATTGTCTTCAGGCCGCTAATCACCAAGTACGAGAGTCAAAGAAGAAACTCACTGAGGGTGTCCAGGTACAGCTTGGCGCTGTCGATGGGCAGCTCCTTGCGGGCGACGCACTCGTATGGCCGTAGTCCGAAAACTGGATGTCTTTGACGGACAGCGTGCTCACAAAGGTGACAGGTCTACCTGGGCCATGGACACGTAATTGCCCGGCTGAGAGCTGGACGCGAGGACGGAGTCCTCGCGCGTCCAGGCGAACGTCGAGGCGTTCATCTAAAACTTCCAATTTACTTACGGAACGACATAATTAACGACCAAACGTCTTTTTTTGGGAGATTCCTTTGGAATAATACTCAATATAATTTAAGGCATGAATCCTATAGGATACCTCGGTTAAGAACAACCTATGGAAACCAGAAACTAGGTACATGATACCTCAATTCCTAAAAAAAGCATCCAGATTTTATGGGAATAATAGTAAATAGTGCTTCACGTTGCAGCTTCAAATACGATATAAAAAGGTATCTGCTGTCATGTTGTTCGGTATACATTTGAACATCAATTTGTTTTTACGTACACTGTGTATAGTATTATGAACAGGTCTATTTTAGCTAGTGTATAAAATATGGCGTGTAATTTCCATCTTTCTATAGGTAATGGTATCAATGATATTGCACTGCTCTTTCTTGCCGATGTTATTTTCCCCCGATATTTTGTATTTGTTTTTTTCCATTGACTGCTGATGCAGTCTACTGAGGGGACTGGACCTTGTCAGGCAGAGCTTATCTGCCTTTTGTTCTTTTTCCTTGTGACTCTATGAGCGAAACAGAACAAACAAACAAACAAAACAAAACAAACATACAAACAAACAAACGTGGCCTTAGGCGCCTCCTGGACGCTGCCTATTAGCTCGGCGGTGCATCCTTCCGGGCCGGATGAATTCAGCTGCGGGACGGACTGGGCACGCCGAGCAAGGTGGCGCGTATATTATTCCGACCCTGTCGTTCGCAACAGTAGTAATGCCACCGACAGATGAAAAAAACAAAACAAAAGACGTAAGACGAAGCCTAATATGTTCGCACTAATGGCTACGTGATTTGTCCTTCGTTCTTGTTGGCAGCAACCGAACCGGAGCGAGAATAAAATGTTCCTTTTTTAATTTGTCAGTGATTATAAAATATTATAAAAGCAACCAACTTTAATCATAATGTAACCCCTGAGACTGCGGTGCGGAAAACTTAAATAACTTTCAAGTGGAAGGAAAAGACTACCGAAGAGAACGTCTCATCAATTGTCTTTTTCTTCGACATGAAAGGCACTTAATTTTCCTCACCAACGTCTCAGGTTTGACGTTATGATTAATTTTCCCCAGCTGGCCTGAGCGCTCACAGTTTTTTGTCAATCAACTTGTCAATGCCTATGGCTCTGAGAGCTGCGCTTGATTATTCGCGACCGCAATGCAGTTTAATAACCCTTAGGCCAACAACAAGCGACGGTCGAGTTGACAGCGTGTCGCTAGTGGCGTCACTGAACCTCCCCTAGGCAAGATATATTTGACAACTCTTTTTTTATGAGGTGTAAGAATGTGCTGCGAGAGGGACATGACCCAGCACATAACAATGACGGCTTCCAAGATGCAGTAGCTGAAATAGTGTGTCGAAAATTCTGATGTAAGTATTAGTCAGCTCCCTGGTCCAAATGCCCACAGAGCACCCACAGAAAATTTGTGTGGGGTCCTAGAGGTCTCTATGGGGCACCCATGGGTTTGTATGGGTGTCCTAAGATCTCTGTAAGGTCAGGCCTGTGGGCCTATGGGACATGTGGGTTACTGTATGGGGTCCTTTGGGTAACCCACACAGCCTGTAAGGGCTCATTTAGGTAACCCACACAGCCTGTGGGGGCTCCTTTGGGTGACCCACACAGCCTGTGGGGGTTCTTAGGTGACCCACAGAGTCTGTGGGGATAAAACCCTGGCTTTTATGGGACATGTAGGAAATTCTGTGGGTTGATGTAGGTACCCCGCAGCCCGTGGGGATATAGCCTAGCATCCCATAGGACACGTACGACATTGTGCGGGCTACTGTAGGGATGCCACACGCTAGGGGGCGCTCTTTGTAGCTACACGGGACATGTGTGAGGCCTATGGGAAGCCTGTGAATGTGCCCCTCAAGATATATTCTACAGAAGTCATGCAAAATATAACTTTTTTGTAAGTCTTTTTTTTTTAATTACATCGTTCACCCAGTGCGCATAACACTACGCCAACGACGTCGACCACGCGGTTTTTTTTTCTTGAAATGGGGCTCCTAATGCTCACGCATCAACACTTTATGTCAACATTGTTCCGAAGTTGGCAGTTTCGTGTTCTGTGCTGTGACCTTATCAGTCTTGTGTGTTCTGTACTCTAGCGAAAAAGCGTACTGCCAAAATGGAGAGCAATAAATCTCTATGTTTATAGGCAACTGACAAATTAGATGCAGGACATGACTTATCTGGACTCTTATTAGGTTTATTATACAGATATCCAGTGAAGCGCAAACAAAACAAGAAAAAAAGCTAGTGCACTGACGAGTATACATGAACAAATGCAATCATCTTGCAGCAGAATAGTGATTAAGTCTAAAAGAAGAGCATGTTTTAAAAAGACAAAATATGGAGACATACTGAAAAACAAAAAGCAAGCAGTTTTTCCTGAGCAAAATGCATGTACCCAGGTAGCACACCGCGTCGGCCGGTATCGGGACTACGCCGGACGGGCCTGTAACAGGATGCGGCGCCCGGCCATGGGCGCCCTTGAGCTACCGGCCCCGTCCGGCGTTGGCGTCTCGTCTTACACACTGGCCAGTTGAGCAGAGGTTACAGTGACTGGCCGGAATTGTGTTTTTGCTGTCTTTGCTGGCCAGTATTTCCATGGAGCTTCCAGTAACTAGCCGGCATCGGTATTTTGCTGTCTTAGATGGCCAGTATTTACATGGAAGTTCGGTAACTTTCTGGAATCTGCGCTTTGCTCTTCACGCTGGCGAGTCCTGCCGTTGAAGTTCCGTTTACTGACCGACATCGTTTTATCTTTATTTTTTTGCCGTTTTCACTATGCAGTCACGTCATTGAGATTCTGACGAACTGCGGCATGAATAGCATGAATAGCGAGGGGAAATCTTTGCGTTGATAAATCCTTCGGGAATGACTGCCGACGCTGGCGTGTTTGATCCCAGCATGGCAAGGCTGACGGGTTTTACCGCGAAAACGAGAGAAAAAACAATGCGGCGAGGAAAGCACATTCAGGATATTGAGAATCTGAACACGTACGCCACAAAAAATAAATTTTACAACGCCGAACGATACTTTTTCAGGAATCTAGTTTAATTTGATGCACTATACTTAACGTCCGGTGGAATACGCACGTGTTTGACCCAGATAAAACATAGAAACGGTATAGCGGAGCAGTGGTGTCGCGAGGGTTAGGGCACCCGGGGCGGTAGCCCGCCGCGACCCCCCCCCCCCCTTGTGACGCCACTGTAGCGGAGCCTCCGAATGAAAAACAAAACACGTGGCAGGAATGAGCACCCGCTTTGAGCTTCAAAAACAATAATAAACATTACTCTCCAGAAACTAGAAAAAGCGACTGTGTTTATTGCTCCCGACACCACGAGAGGTACGTAACTCTCGAGCCTCAGACCATGTTATTGGTGATTTTAATTGAGTGCGAAAATATGCTGATTCAGTCAGGAATTGAATGTCTTAGTTACGATCACCTAACAGAAATATTTCAAATGTTCACATAGCCAGACGATCTGTCCCCCGAATCCCGATAGCTTATGTTATAGACATACCGCACCAGAAAAGCGGAAATATAAAAAAACTGTCTTTTTTTTTTCTTTTTTTTTTTAGCAGGAAAAACGAGAAACACCAATGCGGTGTGGATGTTTGCCCTGCCGGGTTTGTGAATGTGACCCGTTGACGGCTACGAAACAAATGTTATAACACCGAACGATACAGTTTCTGAAAGCTAGTTTAATTACCCGCACTGTTCTCGGATGTCAGAAATAAAAACATGCCTAGGCCTAATAAAGTAAAACTGCGGAGTTCAACCTCGATAACTGAAAAACCGCGGTAAATTCACCCTACGGTGATTAATGCATAGCATGCCACTCCCGATCGCAAAAATTTGTACCCGCGAAATATTTTTTGACACCGCTTCTGGGGTAGTTTACAAGCATGTCCTTAATTTAAATTGTGTCACGCCAATTTATGGGAGGTATATTTTGTTCAGTGTAAGTGTATAATAGTGTTCATACCTCACCCAATCCCTGTTTTTTTCTCTTTGGTACTGCCTTTAGCGAATGGTGTAGGTTGTAATTGTTTTTGGTAGTAAGGGGGTGAGCTGGGGCTAATTGAACACCTTGAAAATTAGTTCACAAAAAGTCACGGAGACAATGAGAGTAACACATAGACCGCATGCAAGTGCAGACTCTCAACTCGCATAAACAAAGAAGAAGGAAATAACAGGGGGGTAAAGGTGGGTGAGGAAGAGTGGCAAATCCCGTGCGCCGACACCCGGGGTCCCGAGTGGACGATCGCAAAAGAGAGCGACAGAACACGAGAGAAAGAAAGCAACGTTGCCATGGTAAACGCGAAGAGGGAAAACTCTCAGCAATATAAACAGGGATAATTTAACGTTGTAAACAAAATTCTGAGCTATTCTAACGCTTATAAAAAGCAATAAAGTCATTACGCTGCATTAACTTCCCTTCTGTCGAAATCTCGGAAATCTGGTGGTTGCGCAGTTTCGTATTCCTCAACCGCGCCCACCCGCGCCCCACCGGCGAAGCCGGGTATATGGTTTAGTTTAGCGTTAACGCGAGGCCGTACATCTGCGCGCTATGCAAAAAAAAAAAAAAAAAAAAAAAAAAAAAAAAAAAAAACTTCGAAAGGAACGCGAATATCTTTCCACCGGTAAGTTCGTGGATTGTTGAAGTTCACGAAACTGCTCTGATGTTGTAACCGTGTTTGGGACCCCGAGGGTCTGCCTGCATGATCCGCCGCTTGCGGCAGCCAGAATGTATGGAAAAATGGCGGACCTTTTCCCCTAGAGTTAGTATGTATGATCTCTATGGGAAATAAAGAATGCGGAAGGAGCTCGAGCAGAGGCCCAAGTGGAACGCGCTGATTCACCCATTAGCAAGAGCAGATTTTAAAACCATAATTTCCTCGTCATTTAAGGTAACAGATCGATGGCTAATACATCAAAACAGCTCAATCTCTCTTTAAAATTCACGACGAACTGTCAGCTATCTATGCACTGTTTACACTGCTCGTGTATGTCATCCTTAGAAAAAACGTGAATAATTAGCATATACTATGAAAAACATAAAAGAGGACTATTTTAAGCGTTTATTATTCGTATTATGGGCAACCAATGAGTCCGCACATTCGTCTGTTACCTGAGCTACCAAGGAAATTGTTTTTAGTCTTGTCCCTATGGGTGAATTAGCACGTTCCACTTGGACCTGTCTGAACTTTTGCTAAAACTCCTTCTGCATTCTTTTTTTTTATTTCTGCTATACACAAACTCAACTCTCCTACGTCACACCACGGTGGTGGCGAGCCGGACGCACTTCCGGTCTGGGGCGGTGGGCAGAAGTCGCCGCGCCAGACATGCATTCCCGTGTTTCTTTGGAAGAAACGAGACAAAAAACCTGCCTTCTCGTCAAAATGCTGCGACGGGGGTTGTACCAAGAGACTCTGGAAAGGTTTGAAGATCAGTTTTCATGTGTTTCCGCCCCCCCCCCCCCTCCCCGTTTGTCCGAGAACATGGATAGTAGCCGTGAAAAGGGCTAACCAGACGCTGTCGAACTACGATTGCGTGTGCGTGCAACACTTTGTGGTCGCCAGATGTATTTGCTTTGTTCCAACATAAACGAGAGAAATTTGCCAAGTTGTCCGAACCACCCACGGGTTCAGTGCGTCTTCAAATTCACATGGCCGCCTGATCGTTCGAACTTTCGCCTGCTCTTTCAAACATGTGCTTTTTGTCGTCTGCTCGTTCAAACAAAAGCGGCCCGTAGACCAAATTTTGACCCGGTGATTGCAATAAGAAGTAATTGCAGGCCTCAAAAGACTTAAGTACGCTCGGTGTGAATAGTAGATACAAGATGTTGATCATTGGTACCGGTGGCAATCACCGACTTGTTACGTCTGGTCTGTTCCCGCTTCCGATTTTCAGTATCGACGTCGATCATCGCCGCTACCTTCTACACTTTTGCAACACGAGCGACGTCGCTACCGAAAATAGCTAGAAGAATCTCATCATGGTTTTGGCGTCCATTCTGCGGCGTTCATGCGAATGAATCGCCGCACGTCAAATTATTTACAGAAAGTTTAGCGGCGTAAAGAGCCTTGATAATTTCGCTTAGGTGATTAAAGTGGTAAGACATTGCGATGAGGACGTAGAATCGACAATTCCAACGCGAAAAAGAGTATGGAGACTCACACAGACGCCGACAACGTGACATTCGAGTGGTTTGTTGACGCGGGACGGCGGTGCTTCTTGCCCGTACCCCATTACGCATGCGTTCGAACTGTCTTCTGCTGTTTCAAAATTGGCTGCTTTTTGTCGTCAGCTCGTTCAAACGACAGCGGCCGGTAAACCAAATGTTGAACCTGTAATTGCGATAAGAACTAAGTGCAGGCCTCAAGACACTTTTGAAGGTTGGTTAGGGTAAGTAGGCTAAGTGCAAACTGATACAAGAAGATGTTGATCATTATTGTTACCGATGGCCATCACCGATTTGTAATGCCCGATTCTACTTGCGGTTTCCAGTGTCGACGTCCACCATCTCAGCTACGGTCCACGCTTTTGTAGTCCTATCAACGTCGCGTCTGAAAACAGCGAGCAGAATCTCATTGTGGGAGTCAGGCTTTAGCGCCTATTCTGCGGCGTCCATGTGAAATGAATCGCCGCACGTCACATTATTCACGCAAAGTTTTGCCTCGTTAGTTTTGCTGAAGCCGCTCAAGTAGTCAGACATTGTTAGGAGGACGTAAAATCAACAATTCCAACGTGAAAAAGAGCACGGGGACTCTCACCGACGCCGACAACAACGCAATTCAATGGTTTGTTTATGGGCGACGGCAGGCTTCTTGCCCACCATCCACCGCGCATGCGCGGCGCCGGTGGCGTACGCTAGGGGCGCTCCGGTTTGTTTGTAAACATGAGTTGGTGTATAATTTATGTGACTTGGGAGTCTGCACTTGTATGTAGTGTATGTATTCCTCCCCTTTATTCCTTGTTTTTTGTGTACTATTTTTTAATATGTTCAGTTAGAATGAACTCACCACTTTACTACATGGAAAGGCTGCTGTTAATTCTAGAGTGTCTGTAAAACAATCTACCTGACATCTTTGCCTCGCGCCCCGGTTTCCGAAGCTCAGTTCTCCGAGCACAGCCTTTTTGATTTCTCTGACGCTCTCTTCTTTTCTTTTGTTTTCAATGGATTGAATTCTGTCTGTGTTCTACGTGTTCCTGTCCTTTTGTCCTTGTCTTTTTGTGCACTTTTTTCAAGTTGGTCCACAATATTTTTTATTGTATATTCTACTCTGTTTTCATCTTTATACTTACTGCAGCCCTTGCCAAGCAGAAGTTGGCATTCACTTTCACCATCCCGATGTGAGTGTCCTGGGATGACACGGGATGACAGTCTCCTCTGCTGAAATCCAGGCTTCATGGGAAACTGCCAAGGCTGTTTATGGTAAGGTGCTCTACATATTGGACAATACAGTAGCAACTTATTGCTGCTAGGATTGTTTTAACACAGACTGTGTTTATGGGCTGGCCTTCAGCAATTCTGATACCACTCGCTTGGAATGAAAGCCTCGAGGGAAATTGCGCATTTCATTCGTAAGCGGAATGCAGAGTTGACAACAGAAGTGCTTCACTACTTGCATGCAGTGTTGCTGGGTGTTGTATTTTTATTTTGTATTTGTTTATTTAGTGTTCCCAATAATGGCTAAAGCCTTTCCATTGGTGCGCTTGTTAGCCCCTAGTCCCACTAGAGCGACAATACAGAAACAAACGACAGCGACGAGTCTCAAACCAGAGTCTCTGTCGCGATTTGACAGGCTTTGTGTATAGAATAAAGGAGGCTACGCTCGGATACAAGCATTACGCACGCGAGGGTATCTTCGGCAGGCTTGCAATCACCCGGGCTCACTTCACGAGCACCGAACGACTATAAACGCCTGCCAAAGGTATACCATCGCGCGGATACCGCATGTGTTGAAGGCTTGTCGCTGTCGTCTGCTTCTGTTTGTCGCTCTAGTGGGACTCGGGCATAAGTAGCAACACACAAACAGAAACGAACGGCAAGAGTGGTGAACAGTGCCTCTCACGTCCTTTGCCACCGTGCCCATTGGTTTTCAGAGAAGTTTCCAGTATTAATCCCTATAATATTTTGTCATATATCGCACATGGAAACAACCAGGGTGCTGTACCTACAATTCAACACCCACAAGGCTTGCGTGAACACACCCTATAGCTGGTCGCATTTTCAGAGTCATTTTAATGTTGCAAAAATAAATAATGACATTGACATATTTGTCGTGCCGAATTCTGTCACACCTGTTCCGAACTCTGATCTCCACGAACTGTGGACTTTTTGCATATATTCTTGTACATCTCTACCTTACATATGTCCAAAAATATTTTACTCTGTCTATCAAGCCGTGTAGTCAAGAAGCTATAATATGTAAAACTCTTCAGAACACTCCTGAGTTGCGAAGCATTGCAGTAGATATTTATGAAAAATATTCCGTGCTATTTCCTAACCACGAATACTTGACTGCAGGAGGATGGTATGCATTCAAGATACTCTCTTTGACAAGCTAAAGCATCATAAATGCCATGTCCACGACCTTTACTATACCTATTAAGTTTTTGGCTGACGGTGTCATAGAAGCTGTGTATGGGCTGGACCAAACTGCAGTCAGCCTTGTGCTATGTGGCACTGCTCTCCCTGTATACACAGGGGCAGGAGTGCAGCCGCATTGCTCCAAGCGGGTGGGTGGTTGGTTGAATCGGTATATACTTGCCACCCCACTCTCATCTTTTAGCGTAGCATTACACACATCTTGTGACAGTGCTGCACACTGTTCTGACGCATGTCATATATTTTTTATATTTTTCACAGAAGAAGTGGCAGCAGCACCAGCTCCTGTGATGCAGAGCATGTGCCACACAGGTGCAGCCTTCGGTTGTGCAGCTGCAATATTTGCAACCTTAGATAGAGCACCTGGTACAGGCGGACCTGCATCCTCTGAGGCAGCTGCTAAAGCACCAGCTGAGGTGGAGCCATATCAGCTCCTAAACTTCCTAGAATGTGATATGGTAAGTTCATTTGGTGATTTTTTGCTTTAAGGAGATATTTCTGGATAGAAGGCATTTGTATGCTTGCACAATGTCTTCAAGATGAAAAGGACTTGACAATTTGTCATTGACCATGTAGATCTCGATAAATGTTGCTCAAATAAAGTCTCCCTTTCAGTACCATCGCCACAAATTATTGTTTTTTGGTGTTGTATCACACCAGCACTGGTGTAAGACCCAAGTTTTTAATGTCTTGAAAAATATATCTAAGGCGACATCTCTTTGTAGAAAGTTTAGACCTGCATCTCCAACATTCTGTCAACACTTTGAGTGCATTAGGCGGAAAGACTTGGAGCATCATATTCCCCATTAATTACCGTTGGCCTATACAATAAACCCTTTTCAGAAGTGTGTGCATGTCCAAGGCCGCCATTTCTTAAACGCGGATCCCGACTACGCGTTGGAAACAAGCGCCGTGTCAGTGATTGGCGTAAATGGACGTGAGTGCAACGTCAGCATTCCACGGTGGACTTTGATCCAATCACAACTTTCGTGTCCAACAAAGGGCGACTGTCAAGGTTGCTTGCTTAGGTTTTGAAAATGGTCTATTCTTCCTATGTTCACCAGGTACATGGGAATGAAACTCAGCACTCTTGGAGCATAAAGTGGCTTCTTTTCTTTTAAGTATAGTCCCATCCACGCTCGAGGTTGCATGATAACCTCGCATACAGGTAAAAAAGTGGCACGCCTTGCACCGGCAACTCAAATCAGTGGGCGCATCTTCTCATGTTCTCTGTCCATTACGCCGACCGAAAAGTTCAGGGTGGGGGGGAGGGCGAATTATGAAACACTCTCTAAGGAGGTAAAGAGGGCTGGAAAGGGAAGAGCGAAATCACAAGGCGTACGGTCAGACAGTGATCGCACTGTCAGGTTTTCTTGAGCCGGCCAAATAATCTTCGCCAGCAGCCGACGCTACAAGAGGGCTTGCCACCCAGTACCCCTTGCAGTTGACAACGGCACAATCAGGGAACGTAACAAACGGACTTGATGGCTCGAGCAGCGTAGTAGTGATGTATGGGCGCTTCCCAGAATGTTTGAAAATGATTCAACTAAAAATGGGGTTAAACTGACGACACTTACTTTAATCAATATGCACGAAGCAACATTTCATGAAAGGAGGATCTCACCACCGAACACATCGGTTTCGTCTCCTATTCTAATTTTTTATAGATGCATTTCTACGACGGTTGATGTCAAGGTGACGTGAAAGCCTGGGGTGACAACATAGTGAACCAGGACATAAGGTCAAGCGTTGCTGTGAAGAACCTGGCCATTGCTCTCTGGGGGTCCAGTGTCCTTCTGCAGAGGACTGTGACCGAAATGGCGTCGAATGTCAGTCTTAACAAGGACAGCAGGCTACCTCTGACACCCAAGAAAGCGGCATTCCTAAGAGGCGAGTACAAATTATCTCACGTAAACGTAACCCTAGCAGTTATTTGAAAAATCTTCTCAATCAAGGCAGTATCTTGGCAGCTAGTTGGTATTATACTGGGAGTTCACAATGTTTCGGTGGTCTTTGGATGGACCGCATAGAACTGGTAGGATTGAGCACACAGCTGGGACAATGGTTGAAGCTTTCAGTAAAATTATAGGAAGATTAGGTAACCTCGGTAAAACACAAAAGCTATATTTTTGTACTTTACGTGCCAACACCAGATTTTTTTTTGTGCCACTGGCCTTTATTTTGGCTATATGAAGTAAGCAATGCGTAGGGCATTTCCTTTTTATTACAATCATTTGCAGTTGCGATACATGCTTAGTGGCTCTGAATAAACTCTGATGTCTTCACCAGAAAAAAAAAAAAAAAAGCTCTGCGAAATTTTTTTCTCGAGAAGAGAATTCTTGCAATTTACAACAATTCTCTTCTTTCTTCTTTTTGACGCAAGGGGGTTTATGTCCTTATCTTTGAAATGCTGAAACCACCGTTTTCAGGCATTCCCTTGTAATATAACAGCGAAATATGCCCATTTATCTGGTCACTTCAATGTGCTCATGGAACATTGTTAACTCCCTGTAGGTATTGTGTAAAATTACAGTAGCTCAATGTACTTGTCATGCAGTGGCAAACAAAAGCAGGCTTATAATATGTGATGTATATTAGTACTCTCAATGACTGGTGGAATGTTTGAGCACTCTTAATCACTTTCTCTAAACTGAATTCTGCATCAGCATTGTACTTATTTTTTAGTGGTTTGATCTTGGCTTGCTCAAACATTAGATAGGAGAGGGGCACCATATGTTGTGTCTCAAACACGCGGCCCGCTGGGCGTTTGCTAGTGGCCCGTGCAGTCAGGCATAAATGTAAAAAAGAAATTACATTAAGGGTACAACCAGCACTTTTTTCTAGGGTTTTTGATGGTGATAACCGGTGACGTTGCGACGGTATCTTTCATAAGCCCAATACTTGTCAAAACCAGGAACTGGACATAAAAAGCTTTCAAATGACGATGATTGCGAATTGCTATAGGGTCAAACCCACGTATGTCGAACTCGCAAAAAACTGTCTACCAGTTCGATATAGCGGGTAGATCTACATGAAAGTTTGAATGAATCTGACAACAAACAAACACGACATATTGAGAAAAGTTGTTTACTCTCGACAGAGCGTCTCTGCGTCATAAGGGACGCTCCACGTGGCTACTCAGTGGCCGCTTCTTCGTTCTTCAAGATCTCAGCGGCTCATCCTCTCCCCACTTCCGAACGGTCAACGCGGTTGCCCCCCCCCCCCCCCCAAAAAAAAAAAAAAAAAAAAAAAAGAAAAAAAGCAAGCTTTCTTTGCAAGCTGGCTTTCCCCAAATGCGACCCCATGTTGGGGGAAAGCCAGCTTGCAGAGCTAAATGGCGCTCTTGGCAGTCCTATTTATCGGTAGACGCTGCAATTTTCCTTCGACGTAACCGCCTTTTTCGCTATGCATTTTTATATCAGCTACTAGTCTGTTTACAAAACGTTTGATACAAGGGATATATCGATATAATCGGGTTCAACATCATACGGAGTGTGCTCTTTTAGTTCGAACGTAATTAAAAAAAAAGAGGGCGAGAGATTTGTGGGGCTCGGCGGACATAGATATGGGGATAACCGTCACAATATGTTGACTAATTAACCCAGATTTGTTAATTAACTTTTTAATTATTAATTTTATAGGGCATGTCGCAATTGCATTCTTCAAGTGCGTCATTATTAAAGGCTATTCCAAATGAAACTGTTCATGAAAGTGATGTGGCATGTGATTTTAATGAACATTTGTTTAAGCTTTACGTCTACAAATTGTGCTCCTTTAAATATTTCGTCATTGCATATTTTTCAGAATGCCTAGTGATGAAGCTCCGTGGCCAAAAGCACCATGCAGATGGCATTGCTGTAATGTCGACGACAGCAAAAGGGAACCACATACTGGGAGAAAAAATTAACGACCGGCGAAAGCAAGAGAAATGAAGAGTCAATCAGTAAATAAAGATAGAACCAGCCGGTTCTTGGCAATGGTCTTCAGTGAAATACCGTGTCAAGCATGCATTCCCCCACAGGTTCCCCCACGGCTCCCACAGGACTTTGGTCCTACACAGCTCCTATAGGATCTCTGCAGGACCCACACAGCTCCCGTAGACCCACACAGACTGTGCGGGGACCCATGGGGACCTATACGCCCACACACTCTGTGGGGACCCGCACACCCAAACAAACTGTGCGGGAACCCATAGGGACCCGAACACCCACACAATTTCTGTGGGACCCACACGGTTTCATAACCCCATGGGTTTGCGGGTTTTTGGAGCGGGGAGTGAGGTAGATGAATTTTGCATCAAAAGCTCATGCCTTTCCCGCAAACACTACGATGGCACATGAGCTTCGTACAAACATGCTTCAATGGGTGGCCAGCAGATTAGCTCTTTCATTGTATCCTTTAGTGAATCGGTATCACGCAACATTTGATGACCGACATCTAGCAAAACTGCCATTGAAGGTACGTCTTTCTGGTGCTAAGGCGCCGCAAACTTATTAACGGACCATAGTTTCTACATTGCTATTACAATACACAGCCCGCGGCATCGGCGCTCCCAAAACGACATTTCAATGTACACGTTCTGTGCAGTATTATCACGGTCAGTCGGCGATATCAAAGTTCCGAAAGGTGATTTGTTTGCTCAACTACTTGCGCAAAGAAAACACCTTCTAGAGTCCCGTCCTAAAGGTAATAGTTTTCATAACGCTGAACACTACTCTTAGGTTTTGTCGTTATATATAGTCCAGAGTTTAGTATCCCATCATGCCACCCAGGCATTCGTTGGTCCGGAAAGAAAACGAGATAACGCACCGCATGCACATGAGCTAAAAATAGCAATGTCTACATTCAATTTCGCGGACATTGGCGATGCGCAAAACCGTTCTTCGAGTTTTTTCTTCGTGTCTGCGTTTAAGCAATAGAGAACTAAGACACGTTACTCGCACCCTCGGGGTGCGGATATAACATCGCGAGCAAGCTCCCACGATCTCTCCCACGCTGGACCGACGCCGTCGACAAGGACCCGCGAGACACGAGATGGATCGGCGCCTTTTTGCGCCGCAGCTACTTAAGCTGCAAACGCAATGCGCAAACAATAATGTTTTTCCTTTGCAATGCAATGTAAGCATCTTCAGGCACTGTTTGTACATGGTTCGGCCTGTCTGCGTATTAGAATCGCCAATCGCCGAGCGGGGACAGGGGTGGGCTTAGCTGAAAAATAGGGCGCTTAGGAGCGCCGAGGCGCGAGTGATCCAAGCACCATTCTTGTGGCCTTTTGGCTGCCTCCTAGAGACAGTTTTTGTTTGCGCAGAATTCTACATAGTGTGGAGGTTTCACTCTTGTGGTACCTTTTTGTCTAGGTTCACTCTTGGTTTCGGGGAGTGTTTGTCTCCCCTTAGTGGTAGTTTACAGATTAGCGTTTGACTGCTCGGGTTCGTTGCGTACACTTGGAATCGCTTAGAGCGACAAAATGCACTTGAACACCTGCGCCACCTATCAAGTAGCCATAAATGTGCTTATAACTAGACTAAAGGTTTTGCTATATCTGCGTGATCAAATCTACGTACTTCCTATGAGGTCGCTTTTAACGTTGCCAGGAATAACTCCTGACAACGGTGAAGGGATGGTGGGTACATACAACATACAATACAACTCTGTGTAAAGCGAACAGTAACGTCGTTTGTATTCCATACTCTATGCCTGCACCTGAACTTTCCTCCAAACCAGGGCCGACTATGCAAGTCAGATGACTACGTATGAAATTGCAAAGTACTTTATTTTGTCACAAAGGATTAGCATTGAAACTTTCTCTCGCAAAAAATATACGCTCGGTGCTCGTCGCGTCGAGCAAATTATAGCAACTTTATTTTACTTTGTATACAAAACGCTTTTGTTCTTTTTTATTTTTTATTTTTGCTGCTTCTTGTGTTTTTCTTTGGCTGAGTAAAGTGCTAGAGCTGGTGTTGTTGTAGACAAAGGAATGGACTCTTTGAAGCAGTCCTTGTACTGCTTTTTTCTCTCTTCCATTTCTCGTATGAAAATTATTTGATTCGAAAATATTATAAGAATGTAGACACTGATCACGAGGGGTGCAGGATACCTGATAGACGGGGCCAGTGCGCAAGTGTGTTAAGTTTCTACAAAGAAACAAAACACGCTCTAGCTCAGTAAAACGCAAAAGTGTGAACCTGCCTTCAGTTAGTGTGCATTTTACATGTTGAAGTAAAGTCCAACAACAAACTTTGTTGTTCAGTTAAAGATATTGGGAGTCCAGTTAGGCCAACTTTTTATCTTACACTGGCAACACACTAAACGTGGGAGTTCTCAAGAGGACACAGTCATTCTTACTGCTATAGCCGTTGTGTTAAGATTTAGAGGAGCATACAATATAAAAAAGAAATGACGAAAATAAAAAAAAAAACTGATTTTACTCTCAAAATACATCTTTACTGGACTCTTGTAAGTATAAGTGACGGACACACAAACCACTGTTTA
Source organism: Ixodes scapularis (assembly GCF_016920785.2). NCBI lineage: Eukaryota > Metazoa > Arthropoda > Arachnida > Ixodida > Ixodidae > Ixodes > Ixodes scapularis. The sequence continues at coordinate 195,031,810 of NW_024609835.1, forward strand.
ATTATTAAGCTGCAATGTTTTTTCGGGTCTCGACAATAAATTGATCCCGTCCCACCCGTTTCCTCCCCCTACCCATTATTGGTACCATGCGCGGAGTGCATATCTCTATTTTCTGATGAATTTACGGCTATTCTTTATAACGCTGGCAAAGCTGAGACCTAACACGATACATTTCTCAAAACCGCTTAGAATGCCCTTAATCGTTTTTGTTGTGAATCCGTACCAGACCGACGTCAAACTCAATCCGAAGAGGTTGAGTGAAGTACGTATCAGGAAGGGGGGGGGGGGGGGGGGATTAAAGCCTGAAGTGCAGCCGCAGGCTTTCCAACCGCAAATTACAGAAGTCATTAATTGAATTGACACATTTCGCTAAATTATCCAAGCGCCTAGGCGCTTACTGCAAGTGTAATTACAGGGGTTGCACATGCTGGCGTCGACAGCAATGAATGTTCTACAGCAAAATAAAAAGAAAGGTACTTTGTGCATGCGTTCGATAACGCCTGATTTTAACTATTTGTATCTTATAATTTCCAGATAAAGGTGAGCGCAAGCTGTGCTTGCACCTACGTTCCCAGCATTATCATCGGTGCTTGTCTAATTTGGCGAACGATCTTTCTGTTTGGCGTCATTTCTGGCGTTCGTGCGCATGCTGCCTGGCTCAGCTAGAGTCACAGAATAGGATACGCTCCACAGTAGCAACACCTCAACCATCTTGGTGGTCAGAATAATGGTTGGCCACTATCGTAATAGTTCTATAAAGCATAAAGTGCCTTTTAACAAAACTCCTCAATCAAAAAAAAAGAAAGTGTTCCGTCCATTTTTCCGTCTGTTTTTCCGTTCGTCCGTGCATTTCTCGCTGAATCTAGCGGGAAAACTGAATTGGTTTCTAAACCACAAGACGTTAATTGATGTCACATGGCTTATACATCAATTCAGGTTCCCGCTTAATTTATCGGGAAAAATGTGTTAGAGGAGTTAACATCACGTGGCCAACTCAAAAATTAAATTTCCCCGCTAAATTTAAAGAGACACTCCCACCATAAATCATTTATTTTTATATTTTGCAAGGCGATTTTATATAGTGTCAGAAAACTACACAATCAATATTTTGCTGCAGTCACTTACGTGTTTACTAAAACAAAACAAAAAAAGAAATCGGAACTGCTCGATATTGAAACTGAAACAAGATCACGGAGTAATTGCGCGACATTTCGACTATAAGGAGGGTGAAATATAGAGGAGAGAGTTGCCAGAAATCGTGTGGCTACACCCCAACGCGTTTTGTTTCGTTTTTTTCCCAGGTCTTCCGGCCGTGCAAAGCGGACGACAGTTTTATTATTGTAATGGCCAAGCTCCCAAGAAGAAACTCCTCTTTCCCAGTAATGCAAGCAGCACACTGTAGATCAGAAAGTTGGTTGCCAATTCCGTACAGCAGAGGCACTTCCCAGGCTCGAAGTCGGGCAGTACCACGCATTGGCCACGTTCGCACCTAGTAAAGAAATCGAACGCATGAGTATTCAACATCAAGTATGCACTTTGTGCTTGACTTTTGGGCGTGTTTCAAGCTCTTACCAATTGGTATTCGTAAGACGAGCGATGTCTTCAGACAGGAGAAGGGGCGGCGACTCGGCGACGTCTTCGTGCGAATCAGTTTGGTGGTCGGGCGTGTCGTACGGAAAAAATCCTAATTGTTTAGATCGATAAAAATGTCCCTTTTGAAGCTAGGCAGATTCTCCGGTACCGCGAACGACAGTTCCGAAGTCGAGGCCCCACGCCCGTCGTCCGCCGCTATCGCTTATTTGACTTCGTCCAACCGTTCAACCGGCGACTACTGCGATTCCGCGTTATGAAGCCATGTTGAGAATTACGCAGTGCATGTGCTTCTGGTACTGTGCAACTTTTTTTTTTTAAATCAACGTATTTGCAGTTTTTAATAGCCGCAATAAATAAGTTTCATATACTTTTTTTTTTGGTTTTTAGTACTGAGTGTGTTCCGTCAATTTACCCACTACTTCGATTATATTTGATGCTTGAGAAGAGAGTGTTTGTGACCACAAAGAAAAAAATGGGGGCGACTCAAAGTGGCCAGTTCTCGATCAACAGTTTTCGGGATGAAAAACAACAACAACAACAACAACAACAACACACACACGAAGTTTGAGCCAGAAATTGAGTTTTGGAAAGCTGTGCTCTCATATGTACTGTTCAAACGATAACCTTGGCGATCATAAATGCTGTGTGACTGTCCCTTTAACAAGAAAAGTGATGTCACGTGATGTGATGTCACATTACCTACACACCAATTTAGTTTGACCACTCCATATGTCGGGGAGCCTGATAAAAGAAGAAAGGTCCTTCGTTCCCCGAGGCGACGTTTGAATGTCTTTTAAATATTTTTAAACGATCTCACCTGAACTGCTTCATTTTATGTTATCAAACTTTTGGAAATACAGGCCGTTGTCCATTCTGAAATCGTCGGAAAAATTTTTGTTTTTGTTTTCCAGAATTGTTTAAGGAGTCCGCGACAGGGGGGAAGCATTATCGCCTGGGCTATCTGACATTGTATCCGAAGCGTAGGAAGTCGCATTTTAGAATGCTGACGATCGCCGATTTCGCCCGCTTCGCACCATGCACTTAAGCGACTGCGTCCGCTAGAAACTCGGGGAATGGCGTGCCGATACCCTAAGCGGCGGTAACACTGCTGCCACATTACACAAAATGCAGTCTGCAGACATTTTCTGAGGTCTTCCTTGTATGGCTCTCCTGTCACAATTGCCGTACACACAAACCTTCTGCAGACATGTTCAGAGCATTCATATGTATGAAGAAAACCTGCTTCAAACTCACTCGAGGAGTGTCAGCATATCCTTATGTCTCAATGTCTGCACCGTGTCTTTCCTATGATCTATGAGCCTTACGAATCCGGTTTAAGCACTGCTTATGTAATGGCTCTATTCTTAACGATGCCGTTCTCAAGAGTCGGTAGGTTAGTTCATCCGCAGCGGAGGCGTTAATCTGCACTCACACTTGACGACGAGGTTGGCCGTCTTGACGGACCCCTTGCCGATGCCGTTGTGGCCGACGCAGTCGAAGGTCCCCTAAACTTATCAGGAGACGTCGTGCACGGCCAGGTCATGTCAAAGTCCTGGCGCCTCCAGGAAACGGTGTCCTTGTCGAAGTGCTTGGCGTTCACCTCGCACTCGAGCTTCGCCTAACTTCTCGCGTCCACGACCACCGTTTCCGTGACGGCCTTCACGATGGCACCACCTGCGGCGGCAAGTACATTGTTCCATGTGGGTTAAGTATACTCTCAGTTTTTTTTTCTTTAGGCGCTGGCAGGATGTAAATGGCAGAGGCGTCTGTCAGTTGTCCCTGCCTCCAGCACGATTTTTTACCTTTGATATCGCTTCGATGTCTCCTGAGCTTCGAGCTGCACACGCAGCCAAACCTCGGCAAAGAGAAAAAAAAAATAAAACGTGGTGGAAGCGGGGCGTTAGGAAGAGACGCCATGCCGGTCTTATAATTTCAGTTAATATAAAGATATTGGCAGCCTAAAAAAAAAAACACAAGGCATCAAATTATATATAACTAGCAGGTGGCACCACCCCATGGAATTACGGGACCCCGTGCCATGCTGGTGGTTCACTTCGCGCCGCGCACATGAGCTCAGCAGGTGTAGGAGGATACTAACGGCCCGGCCATGCGCTCACATGTAAAATATTTTGAATAAAAATATATTGTTTTTGACATCTGAAGATGAAAAAAAAAATTCTGAGTTTACGCGAATGACGTTCAGCCAGTACGTGCGGAATTTCTCGACGTCCGTGCGATCGCGCCACGGAAGATTCTTACGCGAATGGCTGCTGTTCCTGGAAAAAAAGCCTCATTACTTGGTTTAAGACGTAAAAATAACTAGAATTACACACTTATTTCACGAGCGCCTTTGAAGCCGTATTCGCACTGCCCATGCAAAATACAAATTATAATGGTACGAATGCCGCGTGCAAAGTTTTTTCTTTAACGAACTGCCATATGGCATTGGAAACGCGGATATCGCGTTGAATAGTGGTCGAATCCGGATGCAGCTTGTCTTTTCTATTATGTATAAGCAGTGTGAGCGCGGCCTAAAAGCCGCATTCGAAATTCTTCCAAGTAGCGAATTAGTTCAGATTTCGTAAAGGACTGCTAAACAAAATATGGGTTATTCTATCGGGGACGGCACAAGCGCGTGCCCCGGCGGCGGCGGCCTCCCGGCGAGCTTGTGCTCGGGGCCTTCACGGAACGATCGCCGTCCGTCCAGGCCAGTCTCGCGCCACGACACACTCGCCCGCATTCTGCGAGACAGTTCCGCCGGTGTGCTCGAAGGGCGAAAACATCGTGACAAAGCGAAAGGCAAAGAGCATCTACATCACAAACGGGCAAAGGCGATGCAAAGGCTTGCATGAACACAAACAGCGAAAGAAAAGTGCAGTCACTAGCCGATAAGAAATGCGTTTAACAAACTCAGTAATGTTCGGCCGCAACCCTTCTCTGCCACTCATAGCTTCTCTTTCTTGAGGCATGCCGAGAATACAATCTCCGGGACATGTCGCAGGCAATTACGGCGCCGTTTACTGTGGCTGTCTCTGCCATTTGTCGTCGATTCAACCACCAGCATGGTCGTTGCCGGCGTCTGACATCATCAGGGGGGAACGGTGGCCGAGTGGGCTAGCGCACACCAGCCCGGAGCACGTGCAGGTAAACTCGCGCTGCAGAACCCAGAGATCCTGGGCTCAATCCCTACCCCTGCCCGTTTCGATCTGAATGAGCATCGTATTTGCGTGTGGTCCTGTATCACTACTGCGTGGTGCACGTTATAAACCCCAGGCTAGCGGTTGAACTGCACTGGCTAAATTGCTCGTTTACAGCGAGTGACTCGTCGCAACTTTGAAATGGGTGACCAACTACACGTTGTAGAAATATCCTCACAACCTTAATTATTTATTCTGACGTCATCAGGTGACGTAGGTGCAAGTCATGTATCACTCTGGAGCCAATGAGATAGCAGTGTTAATAAGAGCGCCGATGAACGAGTCATTAATTAAGAAGCGTGAGCGTAAAGCCTTAAAGACATATGAACAAAAATCGCGTTGCATTGATCCGCCAAGCAGTATAACCATAGCAGCCGTCGCGGACGCTGTCACGGGACAGCACGGCATTGGCCGACGTCATAACGTTTCTTTAGTTGCGTCGTTTCGCTACGCGACACGATTCTTGCTCACATGTGTTTCGCGCTTAACACCACCGGTAGCGTTTCATGTAGTGTCAGGTTAAAAAGGCGAATGAAAAAAGTGTCGTGCCTTCGATAAATACCACTACAATAAGTCATCGACGTTCATAACAAAAGGAGCAAGTTTTAATTTCTTCTCCATGCGCCAGCAGTTGCTGTTGAAACATTTTGCGCGTTCATTTTCCTGCAGAACGTCCAAGTAGTCAGGCAATGCGAGTAAGTAAAAATTACCAGAGAATGACGAAGCTGAGGCTACGATTATGCCTAAAACATTACGTATATGCAACGGCACTAGAGCAGACATTTTACTCGCGCATCGTCCCAGTGCACCGAGATCCCCATAGACACCTCTAGACTTAAGAATAAGATCTGGGATGTGACGCTGAACTTGATTCGATCGTATGAAAGACCAAGCTCATTCTTACATTGCAAACGTTATTTCTTGCCAAGCGCTTTCAGCAGGTCGTAGTGAGTAGGTTTCTGAGCTTTCTGCGCTAAAGTAAGTTCAGGAGAAATTGCAAGCGTTGCGTAAATTGCTGCGGAAAAGTAGGTGTGCATGGACGAGGCGTAAAACATGCGGTGGCAAACGAAGCGGAAGCGTCACACTTGTTGATCAGGACGGAGGCCCTGGCGGAGACCCCGCTGTTCTCGGTCCCCGCTTGTAGACGTCCCCGTAGCTGCGTTCCTTGTTCGTGAGTTTGAGGAGCGAGCCCCTGGCGTACACTCTGGGCAGGACTCAGTCGGCCGGCGGTCGACTGCGGTGGGCACCCGGCGTCCCTTTTTGGTTCAGCTGTGCGTGACGGCCAACGGGTTGGCTCGAGCCGTCAGGCTGATGACCATGAACTCGCCCTCGACGATGTCGAAGCGCCCCAGGGGCGCGTTGCAGAACTCCGGCTTTTTGGCCGGGCGGGGAAAAACCAAGCGGGAGGCAGGTCATCAACCATCACCACTAGGAACATCATCGTAACTGTGATCGTTATTGACACAAATTACGTCTACCTTTTAGGTTGCAGAGGGAGATGGTACTTCAATCTGACGCCTGTAGCCGCACATCATAGTGGCACGTTAACCAGTACCACCCAGAAGAAAATACTAGTGTCTTTCTTCCTTTGACGTCATAATTTGTGGTCCACTCAGCGCGGTCTAGCTGGCGTCCGCGTCGCCGGTGGAAATAAAAGCGTGTTTCGGTTTTGACAGCTAAAAAAGAAGCCCCTAGTGCGCCATCGAGTGTTAACTCCTGACACGTGCTTTTCTGGTTCCGTCTAAAGTGTGATTGTTTAAACAGGCTTTGCTGGCGGTGGTGCAACTAGCAAATACTGATACCCGCACGCCAGAACATTATAAACAAGATACAACACAAAGAGTATTCTTGGACACACAATCTACTTGCTAAAGAAACTTTCTGTAGTAATAAAAAACGACTGAAGCAACCTTCTTCGCAGGTTGCTGCAGCATGCGGCACATGTATTTTACAAATAATGGGAGAGCCCTGCTCAGAAGCTATAACACGGCAAGGTAGTTCGTTGGGACATTTTTATTTCAGCCTACGCGCTTTTAGGTGATGGAATGAATGGCGGTAATTTTGAAGGAGAAACCACTATTTTTAATATTGTTCGCGAGTAACGTCTGATGCCGACCTCAAGGTCTGGTTTTCTTGTCGCAGGCTCGCTTTTTGTAGAGCAGCGCTAATTTGAAGCTTGACACCTTTAACATATTTTTTCTTCCTTCATAGACGTACAGCGATGCATGACGCCGAGCAGCTGTAAAATAAAAATCCCTTTCTTAATTAAGCTTAGCTTTAGGCGACGCGCAGAGTGAGGTTTAAAAAGCCCACCCCAATGCAGCAGGCGTCGAGTGACAAAGTTCTACTACAGAAAAACGCAGACTCGAAATTTCATCTTCCGCGCTACCTCAACGTAGGCATTCGAAGTCTTCCCGAGTCGGGAAAAAAAGGGGTACTACTCGGATGGCTCCGTGAGCCCCGCCCACTTAGAAATAGTGGATGTCCTCTTGGAGCCACCACGAATCACCCCGAACGCGAAAGCTCTGGCACTTGTTGTTTCAACGCACTCTCACTATACCCTTTCCAGCGCTCCTCTTACTTTTTCCCTCCTTATCCTAGTCAGTCGACAAAGGAAAGCGGAGGAGAAAAATAAATAGAGAGAAAAAAAAATGTTTTTATTGGAAGGACGGGCTCTCCTGGGAAGCGCACGAACCGTCGTTTTTTTTACACGGTCAGAGCGAGCATCCGTCTTTCACTGCCGGCACCGGAAATAAGGTAGGCGCCTTCTTCTTACGCACTGTCAAGCATTCGCATCTTTCTAGTAAATATTCTTTAGGTTTCTTAAATGTTTTTCGTTAGTGCTTCCCAAACATCCTTCTCCAACTTCGCTTCGCGGTGTTTCAAAAGCTTTTTTTTTATATTGCATGTTTTCTTTTTACAATTTACGCTCAGCTTTGAGGGTTGGACTTCTTTATACGTGACGGGCCTTTTTTTCCACCGCTTCGCCTGGTTCAGAAAGACCAACGAAGAAGGCGACGTGGGACGAAGGCAGAGAATTACAGCGAGAGAAAAAGGGAGAGAAGACTAAAATGAAAATGAAGTTGGAGAAGTTAAGGCGGAAGCGACCAAGACGTGGTTTTGAGCAAAGAAAGATGGCAAACTTGTTTCCAAGAGCGACTTTTAATAACTCGCATCCAAATTGTTGTACAGTCTGCTCAGGCTGGATTCGCACCGGCTGTTTTGACCGGAAGCGGCGGAGGTTGGAGGTTCGCCGGCGATTATTTTCTTCCAGTAGCGTACGCAGGCACAGCGCTTGGCACGTGCGCATACATGAATTCAGTCAGATTAACATAACCCGAAACAACAAAGATTACCATAATTTTAAGGCTAATCATATTCAAACTAGAAAGAAATGATCGGAAACGAACTAAGCGATCGCTACTTTTCAACGTTTTTTGCTCACACGTTAACGACTCTCATCAAAAGTTCTAGACTAGTGAGGAGAAAACTATTTCGAATTGTCACTACCTTGCAAGGATGAAACGAAAAAAAAGCGTACATGCTGTGCTTGTGCTAACCATGCCGAAAGTGGCCATCGCAGTAGTAAGCCATAACTATGTTCTTTCTGCTTAGGCATTACTTAAAGTCGAATAAATTATCGATATTCTCCCTTTCAGTTTCAGGTTAATTGCTAGCGTACCCAAAGCTACTAAAGCAAACTGCGGACTTTTAATGTCCCTGTTAAGAATGCGCGCTCTTTCAGTGCAATTATCGTTCAAGGGAAGATACTCGGGTGCCCCCCAGGCTCGGCTTCGCTCGCATAAAAGGTGTAGCGGAGTATACCGATTTAAAAACAATAGATGGGCGTCTCCTCTGCGTCTCTGGGGATAGGTGCTTCCGTCTGGCCCCCTGGAGGATGACAAAGCAATACCTCCTAAATAACAAGGTCAGCGGAGGTCAGATATTGGAAGCGAGGGCTGCCAGCGCCTCCTATATAGTTACACAATGCCTGTCGGCACCGAGCGCTACCAAGCGGACGGGAGAGGGCAAATATTACGTGTGGGTGCCGTGCGGTGGAACCACCTAGGCGCACAAACCTGCCGTGTAGTGAAGCCAACCACCTATTCCGTAGGAGATTCAACGACGTCGCCCCAGCAGCACCGATAGCAAGAAATCTAATGGTGAATTCGGGTGGTCGCCTCTCTCCTCTGACCTCGATTCAGCAGAGCTCCCCATCTGAAGCCAGCCGATCACAACTGCTGGCTTCAGAGCGCTCCGAGATTCTCGGACCAGTCACGGAATTAAAATTTCTTGACATTGGTAATGCATTAAAACAACACGATCGTACAGCGTACGCTGGACGATTGAGCAAAATTTACGCTCGCAACCTGATGAAATAACAGTTGTGACGTAAAATGTGTTACGCTTCAGCATGTTAAAGAGAAAAGAAAACAACAGTATGCGAATTGATTTTTGCAGAACGGTATGAAAGCCAACGCTTGGAAGCAGTTGTCAACTCATCGCGCTTTCGACAGTGAACGCCCTGCGATAGCGGTCATGCGTACGACTGAGCAGGCAAATACAATATGGTTAATAAACCACATTTTTCTTACGGCGAAATATCGTGCAAGCATCGCAACGTGACACAAATCACAGTGTATTATATTCGGCTCTCCCTTTATTTTACAACACAAACCTTTGAACGCACTTTTACCAAACCTCAAAATTCCTTGAAGCGACCACAAAACCCGGTAAAACAGCGGCGAGCTCTGCGAGCTGTTTCGTCGTCGGTTAGGCTTAGCGGATTCACCGCCGTGAGATGAACGATCTCGTGAAAGCATTGGGAATACTTCACACGTCGAATGTCGTCCCGTCCATTGTAATCCTCGCACCGACGAAGGCACAAGCACTTTGTAGAACCACATATCAATCGCCGTCATGCCGTACCCGCACACCACCACAGACCACTGCCGGCCATCGTCAACAAAACCACGTGATCACCGTCCAAAAACCACGTGACGCCTGCGCCGCTCCGCGCTTTGACGGCTACAGTCGGAGTGCCAGGAAGCGCTCTGAGAGGGAGAGGCGCCCTCGGAATGAACCACCCGATCACACGACTTCACGCGCCCTGGAAAGAGCGCTCGAGAGCGCGCAGAAAGAACCACGCGAGTTCGCCATAAATGTCCTTGACCGAGAGTTTAGAGCTAGGGACCAGCTCGCTAATTTCCGCGGAATATTATTCCTTACTTTTCCTACCTTTCACCCACACAAATCCTGGCGCCAACGACTGATATGCGCGCGATTCAAGGTAAGCGCCAAAGCCCCAAACTGCCGCCGAAGCAGACGGCCAAGCGGCTAAACGTTCTCCGCGTTCGCGCTGCGAGATCGCGGCCTGGCCGTGCTTGTATCGTAGTTTCGGTATTTTGTCTCAGCGAAACTTGTTTGAATCAGGGCGGTCACATCCAGAAAAGTGTTCCACATCTTGTTGAAAGACATGTATATGATAATCTTCAATAATAATGCGAATACGGCATGCTAGAAGAAAAATACAAGCGAACGTCCGCCTGGCGGCGCTACCTAGCTGTTCGTGCGTGTTGTGAGGTAAAGTATCAAGCCTGGACAGCTCTTAGATTGAAGCTGACAGTCATAGTGTAACTTGTATAGGAGGCACTGGAGCTGCGTAAACGTTCGAAAAGGACTCCTGCTCAATCAATGAGAACACGAGTTCAAGCCGTACTTTGACTCAGCACTCTTGTCCCCGCCCTGCGGGGAAGAGAGTGCTGAGTCAGAGTGCTGAGTGTCCCCTACGGCTTCGTCATCTAGGGGGCGTTTATTGGTCCGGGTCGTCAAAGAGGGCGACAGTGGCCATACACACGCGACGTCCAGCGTGACCGAGCCATGGTCGCTGAGTTGGAGCCTGACAGATGTAGTCAGTCCGGTCGTCGTCGGCCGTCACGTTGATGACGAGGACGCTTTTAGAGATCCTGCCGCCGAAGGGCCGTTCATCACGAAGTCGTCAACGCCTCAGGTCAGCTGCAGGCCATATTTCTACCAGCTCAGGTTGGACCGCTGCAGGCTCGAGCCTGTCTTGCACGTCAGTGCCATCTGCGTTGACGACCTTGCGGGGGGTCGAACGCTGGGATACACGTAATGGCAACAAAGAGGGACGTCTCTTTTTAGAGCGCAGCTCTTAGGCGCCCGTTTCCGGCTTGAGCGGCTTCGGCGTAATCGCGCGGTGCATTATGGCAAATGGCCCATAATGCACCATGCGAGCCCCCCGGGGTCACGTGACCTCGGGGGGGGGGGGGGCACGCGACCCCCGAGGTCACGTGACCCCCCCCCCCGCCGAGGTCACGTGACCCCCGATGACGTCATCGTCACTGATGACGTCACCGACATCTGCATCGTCATCATCACTGATGACGTCATCAGTGACGTCACTGATGACGTCACCGGCATCCGCATCGTCATTATCACTGATGACGTCATCCGAGACGTCACGGATGACGTCACCGACATCGACATCGTCATCGTCACTGATGACGTCACTGATGAGATTATCGGCATTGTCATCATCACGTGATACCCAAGGTCACGTGACCCCCCCCCCCCCCGGTCAGTTGACCCCCCCCTTCAGTACCCTTCCCTCCTCCTCCTCAAGAGCTGCGCTCTAATTCGGCGTTACAGAGATTTGTTAACGGCTTTCACTTTTTTTTCCCGCTCTTTGTTTTCTATGAAAGGCAAGCATACGTTTATATTAGGAACGAAGCTCCTTAGGGTCTAGCCTCGTCCGTCCGTCCACCCGTCCGGCCGGCCGGCGTCCGTGCTCACATAAAAAGAAAAAAATGTTTGCGCAGTCGACAGGATTCGAACCTATGTGGGGAAACCTCGATGGATTTCTGGTCCATCGCCTTAACCACTCGGCCATGACTGCGGGACAAGTAGGGGGCTCTGAGATGTGGTAGTAACTCAAGAGCTGGGGTTTCTGACATAAATGAAACGTTGCATGTAGCCGCTCAACGTCTATACTGGAGAGGGCGCTGAGGTCAAATGCGTATATAATCGCGTTAAACTTTGCATGCATTGGCCCAACGTTTATACACGAGAGGGTGCTGGGGTCAAATGCTCAAATGCGTATGTAACCACCGTTCATACCTCACATTCTCTTTCTGACATGGACCGTCTACTTAAGCGGGGGAGATTCGTTCGCACGGCTTCTAGCGGATCCATGCTGATCCGCTAGAAGGACCACTGGCTCTGCATTTCACCGATCATAAAGCAGTAATAATGAAGTCGAACGCAACACGGAACTCAGCACTACCTATGAGCAATAAAAAAAAGTAGCACCATCAGCACTACCTATGAGCAGTAAAATCAGTGTCATCAGCACCACCAGAGCTTCGCCCCAATCAACATTATTCACCACGTTGAGATGCGGTCATTTTTTTTTTTTACCTTAACTGGAATATTAGGAAAGACACCACAAGCGCGAGATTTTAGGTTCGGCATCTGCATGAGCTCCCGTGCAACCGAGGAGTGTACACGTTCACGGACTTTTCTTCAGTCGAGGCACTACTGCCTCGACTATCGAAGCACTTCTAAAGAGTTTGGATGGGAGACGCATATCACCAAATACGCTGTTCCCCCCCCCCCCCCCCCCCCGAAAAAAAAAAAAAGAAAAAGATGTCGCCAGAGTCGTTTTTATTCTCGTGGCGCAACGTTAATATTGCTCGGTGGGGTGGGGGTGGGGAATTCATTTTGTCACATACGCGTCCTATAAAGACAATCTAATACGGTTTTTGTAAGTTCAGCGTTAAGGTGAGACGGGGTACGGAACGCAAGTCCACAGGGGGGCTTTTGTTTTTTGGCAAAATTCCGTCTCATCGGAATTGCGAGCCAACCGAAGCTATACGTAGGGCTATGTCGACTGCTTCTTGCGCAGTGGTTGCGGTGACGTCAAAACCCCGAACTGTGATTGGCTCGAGCAGAAAAATAGGGGGTCGCCGCGATCCTTTATCTGAGCGTCGTCTGCTCCTTTGCAACGTCGTCTGCTATTCTCACTTCTTACTTACCTTTATGAGCGAGCTCGTTTTGGCCTTTCAGAGAGGACAGACGACATAACTCCGGCGGTGCGATGTGTTTTCGTCTAACAATTCTAGCAGACCCGTATCAGGGAGCGAAGCCAAAGGACTTACGGGCGAGGTGGCCGACGCGCCGAGGTTTCTTTGCCAACAGTCGAGAACGAGGGTGGTTAGTGTCTGGAAGTTCCCTCCTCTCGTGTGCGGCTTCGAGCTTATCGCGGAAGTTATGTCGTAGACTCGTTGACACCGAGAAGTAATGATTGTTTTTACTTTTGGCGAAATTTTATGGAAACTTATTTTTTTATGCCCTGTTATTTAAACAGAAGAACATTTGCTCTGGGGTAATCCGATGGACTTCGATTAGCCCTTTGTATTTGCTCAAGGCACTTTTTTATAAGCTTACTGTTTTAACAGACAGGGATACAAACAGGCTGCTTCTTTCAGTGTAGCGCGCGTGCGGCCCTGGGCATCTGAGGGCGTCACAGACCTGTTATTGTTCTGTTTCGTGCAGCTAGGAGCCGCTTGTCCCTCTGAAAAGGGTGCAAGGTGCAGAAAACCACGCACCTATTTAATAGACTAGAGTCTCGTTCGTTATCGGAATTAACCACACAAATCGCTCCACCAACTAAGAACGGACATGCACCACCATCCACCGAATCAAGAAAGAGCTCTCAATTTGTCAATCCTTCCAAAAATTTAAAATGCGACACACCGTCGTGAACGCGCCCACCACATCCGAAGACGCAGCACGTTTTCATTTCTCCTGGTAACATTGCCCCTTGGACAGCGACTGATCGGAGCCGACCGCGGAATCGCACAGGACAGGAGCGGAACGTTCATTTCTCTCTCTCTTTTTTTTTTTTAACCAGCAACCACACGAAGGACTTACGGCTACAGCCAGAGCTGCTACAGCACGTCCGCCATTGCCGACGCCGAAATGTTTACATCCGCGGCGAACCTCCCTTCCTCCCGGGCCCGAGAGGGCGGAGCTTAGGATAGACCAGTGTCCGCGCCAATTTCAGGGCGCTGCCATGTTTATCTACGCTCGCGCCACCACGCGGAGAGAACTGGCAGGCAGGGGGGGGGGGGGGGGGGGGGGGGCTGCGCTGGCGGCGTTGCTTTGGGGAGCTGGATGCGGCAGGCGGTCCGAATGCACCGGCACATCGTGAAAGATATCTTCACCAGAAGCTTCCGCGGCCCGTTCTTCAACAGATTAGATGTCGTGAACATTCGAGAACCCATCTCGATCAAGAAAACAAGAGAAAACCTTTCTTGTCTTAAACGTTCTCGGTGTCTGCTGACCCTTGACATCCGCGTTTCAGTCCAGGTTCATTGCGTAGTAAATATTTCGCTACCGCTGTCTTGTAGCTTTCAAATGCTTGATTGTTGGCTTCTTGTATACGGCATTACATTCGTGGCACGTTTGAGACCGATTTTCGCGATCTGCTTGCCTTTTTGTGGCAGCGTGGCTCTGCCGAGCCGTAATAAGTGGGAGGCGTTCACTTGATCGAACGACGTTTTAGCCAATGAAAACGAGACCTTGACGTTTCATCGAATGACTAACGAATGGGTCTAGTTACATAGACAGCTCGGATTAGCTTTCTTTTGAAATGTGCCGCCTTGTTTGCCGCCCCGAAGCGGTGTAAACGAGGGCTCCGAGTATGTTAGCACGCGTACCCCCCCCCCCCCCCCCACACACACACACACACACATACACACACACGCAAACACACGCTGCGAGCGTCTGGTTTCGAAACTATTAATTGGTACTTACTTGAAGTGAGAGCTGGACTTCTACGATGTACCAGGAGGCACTTACTATCGGGCAACGAAGCAGGGTGCCTGTGAAGGTGGAGTCTAGGAACGCTACTGATTAATATTGGGACAGCCGATCAGTTAAGATAACAGACGAAACTTCGACTCGTTTGTTCAGAAGTTCCATGGTGATATTTTATTAGCCCTCGTTACAGCATACCAAGGATCTTGGTGTGCCAAGAATCTGTGAGCAATTGTGCAAGGAACTCACAATGTACGGTCAACCTTTATTTATCTATTTATTCGCATATATATATTCATTTGTTTATAAATACTCTGCACCCAGTAGGGCACATGAAGGAATGGGAGCATAGGTAAGAACAAACAAACCATAAAATACAACCACACTAACTGCGTCATGCCACACAAGAAAACAACGACGGTAAGAAATGTTTTATTATAATAGGTACATAAACGAATGAAGAAAAACAAAACGATTTTATTGGACGTTTTTAAGCATTTTGTTGTATCACAGTTTGCAACATTTCCAGGAAGCCTGCTTCAAGTTCCTGTTGTTCTAACGAGAGAAAAAAGAAAGAGTATTTGTAAGTATCATTACAAATTCGGGGCATATGGAATGCCTCATTGCGCACACCCCTTAGAATTCTCGTAATACCTGATTGTAGGCAACAAAAAGTATCCATATTGTGGAATTTTAATGAAATAATGAATTTAAAATTTAGCCTGGCGTGGCGTATACAAAAGGGAGGGAGCTTGAGCTGGATCTAGCAGACACGTGTCTGACTCCATTCGACTGTAGCGGGATAATATAGAACAAGTGTCGTGTCTGTTATTTTTTTCTAATTTATCAATTCGTCTTTTGTATTAAGGGTCCCATACCGTGTAAGCATATTCCAAGTTGGTGTTATAAGAGTTGTGCGAGCTGTTCGGCTTCACCTGAATTCTGGCATGCTTTAGATTCCGCTTTAAGAACCATAGCTGTTTTCTAGCCGTATCGCACAAATTGTCGATATGAAGTTTTTACGTTAAACTCTCCGATCTTGTAACTCCCAAGTATTTAAAGTTGACAGCTGATGCAACGAGGGCATTCTGCCACAATTGTTTGATGTATACAGAAGTATATTTGTTTTGTTGCTTCTGTTTCTGACGGACGTTCTTTTGTTGGGGTTTCTTTTCATTTCCCATCTCTCACACCACTGGTTTACTGAGTCAATCGACAAATTTAAGTTATACTGATTTGACGGACACTCTACTTCGGTGTTTAGCAACATGTCATCTGCTAGCATTCTCACTTTGTGACATCGGAGCATGGTTCGTAGGCGATACTGTTAATATAACTTAAAAACAAAACAAGACCCAAAGACTGATTCTTGTGGGACTCCCGAAGGAACTCCTCAAGTAGCTGAAACGTTTCCATTAATAGCCACGAACTGTGTCCTGCTAGTTAGATATGCTCGGATTCATTCAACCTGGCCCTTATTACCGCCCTATTCAATTAGTTTTCCTACGATTCCAATGTGAGATATAGGATAAAAGGTCTTAGATATTGCCGCGCGCGCAGCTGACCAAGTAGACAGGGCGCGCGTGGCCTAACGGTTATCGCGCTTGCTTTCCACGGTGAAAGCCAGGGTTCGATTCCTAGCATCGGAGGCACATTTTTCTTGACTCTGTAAAGTAATGTTCTGGTAAATTCGAGAATCATCTTGCTGATTCGAGGTTAGAATGTTCTACGCGCCGAACCTTCTACGCCGAACGATCCAGAAACCCACGAGGGTACATAAGGGATTCCGCCAGGCGAGCGGAGTCAGTCTCGCCCCAGCGTTCGACTCTGCTGCCACGCCGACTTCGACGCCCGCGACGCTCTATTATTATCCTTTTGTACTCTTTTATTTTTGGCACAAGTTCGCCACATTAAACGTTTATTTCTTCCTGTTTATTTGTTATTTTTGGTCACTACCCGTGACATTTTGGTGGAGGTGCGGGGTACCGCATGCCCGTGCAGCGTTCCCCTCCAAGGGACCGCAGTGCAAGTCCGATTCCCGGCTCGGTGAGAAAACCACTCACCGCAGAACCTGAAATTCGGAGCAGCCGCCGCACCAAGGGAGAGGATCCTGAGTACGGTTTGCTCCTGGACAAGCCCAAGCCGCAGAAGACGACGATGGCCAACCAGTCGCAAGCCCCCGCCGCTTCTCCCGTCGTCTACATGCCCGTCGCACCGCGGACGGCTGCCCCCTTCCACGGCGAACTCTACGAAGACGTCGAAGACTGGATTGACCAGTATGAACGCGTTGCCCGCCACAATGGCTGGACCGACGAGCAACGCCTGCACAACGTCTACTTCTCGCTTGAGGGAACCGCCAAGCACTGGTACGAGAACCATGAGTCCTCTTTGACGTCGTGGGACATCTTCAAGACCGACCTGAGGGCTACGTTCGTCAACCACCACCGCCGAGAGAGAGCCGAGGACCTACTGCGAACCAGGACCCAGGGCCCCAGTGAAAGCGTCACGAGCTTTGTGGAAGACGTGCTCCGCCTGAGCTCCCGCGCCGATCCTCAGGCCACCGAGGGAAAGAAGCTGCGCATTTTGATGCGGGGCGTGAAGGACGACATCTTCGGAGGCCTCGTCCGCAACCCGCCGGCAACCGTTGACGCCTTCGTCAGCGAGGCGACAAACATCGAGCGCGCCCTCCAAGCGCGCGCTTCCCACTACCAGCGGCAGCCAAGCGTCACTGCAACCGCGCTGCTTAGCGGTGAAAACGTGCCTGGTACGGACATCCGCGAAATTATCCGGGAGGTTGTCCGGGAGGAACTGCGAAGGTTGCTGCCAACCACCAGCCGTCCGCCAACCATTTCCATCGCCGAGGCTGTCCGCGGAGAAGTGCATCGCGCGCTCCAACCAGAGGTTCCCGTCACCAGGGTGGCACCGGAGGAACCGACGTTGAGCTACGCCGCCATGGCCCGACGGCCGCCGCAAGCTTCCCGCCAAGCCACGGCGCCACCCCGAAGAGACGCCCCAACGCCGCAGTACCCCCGACGGCAGGAAGATCAGGCGCACGTTCCCCCAGAGCCACCTGCGCCGAGGAAGACAGACGTCTGGAGGACGGCCGACCGACGCCCGCTGTGTTACCACTGCGGGGAAGCTGACCTGCCCATACCGACGACTCGGGCTGCGCGGATTCCACCCAAGCGACCCGCGCCCCCGGTATGGTGAACGCCCTCGGGAGATCGACGACTACCTGCGACGACCCCAGTCCCCCGAGCCTGCGTCACGCCGAGAGTTCCGGTCGCCGTCACCGCGACGTCCAGCTTCGCCGATGCACCGACCCCGACGTGAAAGCCTGTCACCCCTCGCTCCTCGCCGGGGAAACTAGGCGCGGCAACCCCTGGAGGTGGAGTTGCCGAAGACGACCGACGCCAAGATCCTCCACGAACGTCAGAGGGCCCCCACTCAAACGCTACCAGAAATTGAAACGGCGCCCCTGCAACGGTGTCCAATAACCTAAACGTCGTCATCGACGGCCACGACGCATCAGCGCTCGTGGACACCGGAGCAGACTACTCAGTCTTGAGTGGGAGGCTCTCCCGCCGCCTTCGAAAAGTCACCACGCCGTGGGATGGACCACAAATACGAACCGCCGGAGGGCACCTCATCACACCAGTCGGGAGATGCACTGCTCGCATCGAGATCCACGGTGAGACGTGCCCTGTTAAGTTCGTTGTTCTGCAAGACTGTTCAAGAGACGTTATCCTCGGAATAGACTTTCTCTGCGAGTATGGCGCCGTCATCGACCTCGGGGCAAACCAGCTGACGCTGCGAAAGCCTGTTTTACCGTCGGTGGAGACCAACACGACGTCAACCGCGATCCGAGTTATCGCCGACCATGTGAACTTACCGCCGCGGTCAAGTGTTTTCGTCCCCGTCATAACCGACGCAGCCATGCACGGTGAAGCTCTTCTGGAAGGCAACGTCCAACTGCTCCTTGGGAAAGGAATTGGCGTCGCACGAGGCGTAACGGATCTTTAAGAAGGACGTACAACTGTTCTTGTAACGAACTTCCGAGAGGAGCCGCAGCACCTAACGAAGGGTACCACTGTGGGCCACATTGAGGAGCTTCAGGCGCCAGTCGTGGTCACCGCAATCTCCGTAGAAACCTCGTCGTCACAGCAGAACAGCACGCCGCCGCCGCTCGACATCGACCCCGAGCTCCCAGCTACGAAGCGCCGGCAACTGGTTGATCTCCTTGCCGAATACAGCGTCTGTTTTGCCACGACATCGAAGATTCGCCAAACACCAATGGCGAAACATCGCATTGTTACCGACGACGACTCACTTCCTGTCCACCAGCCGCCGTATCGAGTCTCCTTAAAGGAAAGGAAAGTGATTCAAGATCAAGTCCGGGAGATGCTCGACGACGACATCATTCAACCCTCAAGAAGCCCATGGGCGTCCCCAGTCGTTCTTGTAAAGAAGAAGGACGGAACCCTGCGGTTCTGCGTGGACTATCGTCGACTGAACACTGTGACGAAGAAGGACGTCTATCCGCTCCCCCGCATTGACGATACGTTAGACCGACTGCGCCACTCCCGATATTTTTCGTCGATGGATCTGAAGAGTGGCTACTGGCAGATTGAAGTCGACGAACGCGACCGGGAGAAAACTGCCTTCGTCACTCCCGACGGACTGTACGAATTCAAAGTGATGCCGTTCGGGCTTTGTACTGCGCCAGCCACCTTCCAGCGTGTCATGGACGCCGTGCTGGCAGGTCTGAAATGGCAGAGCTGCCTCGTCTACCTCGACGACGTCGTGGTATTTTCACGAGATTTCGACGAGCACCTGAAACGACTTCGAGCCGTGCTTCAAGCCATCAAGACCGCCGGCCTGTCACTCAAGCCAACAAAGTGTCGATTCGCCTATGGTGAACTTAAGTTCCTTGGCCACGTCGTGAGCAACAAAGGTGTTCTCCCTGACCCTGAGAAGACCCGCGCCGTGGCTGCATTTACGCCGCCGTCTGACAAGAAGGCCGTGCGAAGATTCCTCGGACTTTGTGCCTACTACAGACGATTTGTTCGGGGCTTCGCCAAGCTGTCCGCACCGCTGACGCACCTCACGAAGGACGCCGTAAAGTTCGAATGGACAGACGAACACCAGCAGTCATTCGATGAGCTGAAACGAAGACTCCAGACGCCCCCCATTCTTGGCCATTTCGACCAGTTCGCTGATACAGAGATCCACACGGACGCCAGTAACACCGGACTTGGCGCAGTGCTAGTTCAAAGGCAGGACGGGGCAGAGCGAGTCATCGCATACGCGAGTCGGACGCTGTCTAAGGCGGAGAGGAACTACTCTACAACTGAAAAGGAGTGCCTTGCTGTCGTCTGGGCAATAACAAAGTTTCGCCCATATCTGTATGGAAGTCCTTTTCGCGTGGTCACGGACCACCACTCGCTCTGCTGGCTCGCGAATCTGAAAGACCCCGCCGGACGCCTCGCCCGGTGGAGCCTACGACTGCAGGAGTTCGACATGACCGTTGTGTACAAGTCCGGCCGGAAGCATCATGACGCCGACTGCCTGTCAAGAGCTCCTGTCGAGGCCGGTCCTACCTGTATCGAAGACGACGACGATGAGTGTTTCCTCGGCGCTTTGGACGTCAGCGACATGGCAGCGCTCCAACGAGACGACCCTGAACTGCGAGCGCTCATCGATCACTTAGAAGGACAAGCGAGTTCGGTTCCCCGTGCTTTCTTAAGAATCCTGCATACATTTTCCATGCGGCGAGGGGTGCTGTACAAGGAGAACTTCGTCAACAACAACACAGCATGGCTGTTGGTTTTTCCTGCCAGCCTTCGAGACGAAATATTCCAAGGATGCCATGACGACCCAACGGCTGGACACCTTGGCTACAGCAGGACGCTCGCCAGGATTCGAGAAAGGTACTACTGGCCGAGGCTACCGAAGACCGTTCAGCTATACATTCGATCATGCCACGAGTGTCAGCGACGCAAGAAACCGCCAACGAAGCCGTCAGGACTTCTGCATCCGATTTCTCCCCCGTCTATGCCGTTCCAGCAGATCGGAATGGATTTACTTGGCCCTTTCCCATCGTCAACGTCGGGAAACCGCTGGATTATCGTCGCCACCGATTATCTCACACGGTACGCCGAGACGAAAGCCCTTCCAGCAGGCACGGCTGTTGAAGTCGCCAAGTTTTTCATTGAGTCCATTGTCCTCCGGCACGGCGCCCCTGAAGTCCTCATCACAGACCGTGGATCTTCGTTCATGGCCCAGCTGACGCAAGAGATCCTTCGTCTCAGTGGCACCGGCCATCGTCGAACCACTGCCTACCACCCACAGACCAACGGGCTGACCGAGCGACTCAACAAGACAATCGCCGATATGATCTCTATGTACGTCGACGTAGAACACAAGACGTGGGACGAGGTGTTGCCCTACGTCACGTTCGCCTACAATACGGCTGTTCAGGAGACCACTGGATTCACCCCTTTCCAGCTGGTACATGGTCGGAAGGTGACGACCATGCTGGACGCAATGCTGCCCCACGAGCCATCTGTAAATGAGAGCGACGACGCCCAGGCGGTTGCTCAACGCGCCGAAGAAGCCCGCCAGCTCGCCCGACTCATGATTCAAGACCAGCAACGAGTCGACGCGGGCCGCTACAACCTTCGTCGCAAGGACGTTCACTTCCAGCCCGGAGACAGGGTGTGGGTGTGGACGCCCATCCGTCGCCGCGGCCTCAGTGAGAAACTGCTGAAACGGTACTTTGGACCATACAAGGTACTTCGTCGACTCGGAGATCTGAACTACGAGGTGATGCCCGACGGAACACGGACTTCATCACGCCGCGCTCCACGACCGGAAGTCGTCCATGTCGTGCGCCTCAAGCCGTACTACGCGCGATAAGACTGCGAACTGTGATCTTGTGCATCGCTTGATAGAATTGTGTTTTGCGAGCCTCCGTATGTTCCCATTCTTTTGTTTGTTTCGCTCTGTTTTGTGGCCTTTTACGTAGCATCGAGACGATGCCTTTTTAAAAGGGGGAGTAATGCCGCGCGCGCAGCTGACCAAGTAGGCAGCGCGCGCGTGGCCTAACGGTTATCGCGCTTGCTTTCCACGGTGAAAGCCAGGGTTCGATTCCTAGCCGCGGAGGCACATTTTTGTTGACTCTGTAAAGTAATGTTCTGGTAAATTCGAGAATCATCTTGCTGATTCGAGGTTAGAATGTTCTACGCGCCGAACCTTCTACGCCGAACGATCCAGAAACCCACGAGGGTACATAAGGGATTCCGCCAGGCGAGCGGAGTTAGTCTCGCCCCAGCGTTCGACTCTGCTGCCACGCCGACTTCGACGCCCGCGACGCTCTATTATTATCTTTTGTACTCTTTTATTTTTGGCACAAGTTCGCCACATTAAACGTTTATTTCTTCCTGTTTATTTGTTATTTTTGGTCACTACCCATGACAATATGTCTAGGAAAACGAAATACATTTGCCCTCTTTTATTTGAAGAGCAAGCAAAATCACCGAGTGTTTCAATTAACTGGGTCACTTCAAGAACCACGTCAAAATCGATCATGGTATTTATAAAAATCAATCTGACTAAAAAGTCAGGAAGACATTTAGCAATTATATGTCATAAAGTTTACTGCACCTGCAGTTAATGGCAGGGGCAGATGATTTGTAACGTTATATTTGTGACCACATTTGGAACTGGTGTATCTTTGGGCACAAGCAGTCTGTGGGTATATTGTGTTACTTAAGTGACGCTGGGTATATTATTGTTAAGTACTTGGTAACCCATTGCGCACAACGCTTCAAATATTTATAGGAGATAATATAAGGCACAGTCATTTTTTTGTGTTAATTTTGAGCAAAGTTACAAGACACCGGTTTCAGTAATGCAAAGATCTGGCATGGCCGTATATGCATTTCCATTCTGCACATAATCAACAGAACAGTTACTTGAATAAAAAAACAGACACAACTAAAATATGTGTTGTTCTTTTGGGCCATGGTATTTGGATCCGAAATGACGTTGCCGTTTTCAACAATGCACCTCTACGTTCTGCGATGATGGCGCAAGGTACCACGAAAAATATTTTGGAGCTGTTCTGCTTAAACTGGAACAGAGTCTTTTCAAATTATTGCTACGAGAAACTTGGACGTTTTCTTTTAATTCATTTACAGGCATGCATGGTAGTGCTAAGAGTTTTCTTGGTGGCGGGGTCGGAGGCAGGGTTGTAAAGTACCTAGGTACAAGTAACTGGAAATCGGTATCTAGGTACCTTTGTTGTACCTGAGGTACAAACCTAGGTACTTTCATTTCTCGGTATCTGTATCTGTGTCTTAGGTACATTTTCCAGTATCTTGTAACTAAGCGAAGTTACTTTTACAGGTACTTTTTTTATTCTCTTCATCAAAATGATAGAAAATAGGAATCTTGAAGTATCAAGACGCTACCATGTGCCGGGATAAACGTTGAGTTGGGTACGACCTGGGAGGCAGTGACTTCATCGAACGACGTTGTAGCGAACAAAGCCCCGTCCATAATTTTTCATCGAACGACCGTTCAGCGAATGGCGGTGTCCAGTTGAGCGAACGGTGGATTAGCGATGCAGTTCAAGCGACACCAATTTATCTAATCGCTTCAGAAATACGTTTAGGGAAAATAGTGACTTGCTTCCTTCATTTCAAACCAAAATCGACTTCATTGCGTGTTTGAAGCTCCTTTGACAGCTATACAAGAGAAGGGACAACTTGAAAGTTGTGCACAGTTTCTGTTGCCTGTATCTTGTCCTGATGGTGCCTCTCTTCTGTCATAACTACAACATAAAATATAATTGAAAATGAAATATTATTACAACCATTAAGAAATGTAACATCGCGGATATAATACAGTTTCCAGTCAATAAATCGGACTCATATTTTGGCGGTTATCAAAACTGAGAAAGTTACAAAAAAAAAAAAGATGATTTTTCTTCGAACTAGCGAAAGAAGAAGACAAAAACGAGGAAGCTTGAAGCCTTTCGCTCGATGTCGCAAAGGTTAGGTGCATATGCTCTCGACTCATGCGTTTCTTCATGCGGCCGACGTATTCTGGGCCCTTCGACGTCAGCACCGGCTCATGTGAATATGGTTTTCCTTATTTCTCGCATTGACACCAATAAAGCCATTTTATCGAACTCGTTTTTGTGTTTATCCTTAGTATAAAAAGCTTTACTTCCAGTATATGTTCACGAATTCGGAGAAAATAAAGTATCTTTAAAGTAACTGTACCTGTACCTAGGTACTTTTTTTAAATCTAGTACCTAGGTACGTAACTAGGTACCTTTTCGTATGAGTAACTGTAACTGTATCTTAGGTACATTTTCGAAGTAACTTTTACAACCCTGGTCGGAGGCCTCACAGCGGTACACTGCCTCGTTGTCCGAATCCTGGGTGACGATGGCAACTTCCGTAGACACCCAATTCCCGTCGGTCTTCATCGCCGAGATTACCTAAGAATGGACAGAACAAGAGGTGTACAAGGAAGTTGCAAACACAGGCGGATTTCGACGTTGTCTTGATAAATAGTATGCACCCCGTGAAATTTTCCGCACAAAATACTAAAACAAATGACGCACGACACCACATAAGCTCGTAATTACACAAAGGTATTATAAACTAGAACCATAAAATTTAGCAATGCGCGATCCAGATTGTGTGTCGGGATGAGTAAGTTAATTGCTCAGTGACAAACGTTTCTGAAAACGCTAAGTATTGTAAATATTTTTAGCTCGCAACGCTTCTATTTTTTGTTTTTAAAGCTAGTCAATGGCTATAGTTCTGCGTTGAAGGCTCGAATTGGAGCTAGTTGGTACATACTTTGCACTGGTCTGCTTGAACGTGTGTAGAGAAAGAAAGGATTAAAAGTGGAGAAGACACCAGCTAACTATCAACTTGCTTTAGTGAAGAAACATTGTCCCTTTTCACGTATCATGTTCCTCTTCAGACGTCGTACAATTACACACACACACACAATATATATATATCCATCTCTCTCTCTCTCTCTGTATATATATATATATATATAAAACATATCCTGTACAAAAAATAAATAAATTCTGATCAAAATTTTAAGCGCCATTGTCATACAAAATTGCCACACACACTTTACAAATACGAGAACCCGCCGAAAGCCAAGGTATTAGTCACTTGACAGTGGGACACCGAATATATTGTGGTTCATTATTATTGATGGTGATGGAGGGGAAGTTAACACACTGATCCGCGTAGTCTTTACCTCACGAGCAAAAGTGTTATTTTTTGTTGCAAGTATTGCGAGGTTTTGGAACGTTGCAGTGCATTTGCATGTTCTGAAATGGACTGACAAATGTCCTGCTGACGTGCCCTATAAAGACGCTGCGTGCTCCCTGGTTCTATCATTGATGCATCTGGGTGTTTGTCTGATATAGTACTTGCCGCAGGACAGGGGAATTCGATAGATGCCCCGACTCCCGTTGTGCATGAAGCATATTTTGTTCAGTCGGAGGTGTCACATGTCGTCACTTGAACATTTTCTTTGTTAACTTTTCTGCACATGGCATATGTTTCATTTGGCCCAGATGTAATGACTTGAACGTCCTGTTTTTGGCGATGTTTTTCAGCTTGTGTAAAATAGCATGCATGTACCGAATGAGTGCAATTTTTTGTCGATATATTTTCTTTTGTTCAATTCTCGTCTTTTTGCTTTTCAGATTTGAGCAGATGGATTGACAAGCGGCTCCCAGGAGACCCGTTGGGTAGCTAGAATTCCTTATACAAATTAATTGTTTATCAACACTTTTCCCAATTTTATGATGACATGATTTGTTTATGACGAAGAGTAGCGCCGTTTGGGTAACAATCCCCTGAATAGTTCTGGAATGGCCTGATTGAAAAAAGAATTATTTTATCTTGCCTGTGTTCACACATAGAGCATATATGTTGTTCCTGGAACTCGAGAGCTGAATCGAGAAAGCTGATGAGTTTTTTCGCAGATAATTTATGTGTGAATGACAGATAAGGGCAACTATCTTGAAAGCATTTCAAAACAGTTGCTGTGCATTCATTCTTCTGGTCGTCTACTTGCGTTGTGCATAATACAAGGAAATCGTCCGCTGGCGCGTAGTATCAGCCAAAATATCCCCTTTGATGTTGATAGACAATTTTTCGGCCTGATAGCGCCATCACAAAGACACGATATGCGAGTCTCTAGGATACTTCGACCAGAAAAACGGCGACATCTACTCAGACACTTTCTGCGTGCCAATGTCTCAACTAAAACATTTTCACGGATAATCTGAGGATGGCAAGGCACTGAACAGAAGCTTTGTGGACGCAATAGTATCTCTCATATTTGAAGCAGCATATGGAAACACAAACCGGAGACAACCCCATAAGGCGGCTTCTCCAGAACAGCCGACATGTTCATATTTCGGGAAAGGCCAAAAACGTACTTGCACTGGACCGATGTTTTCTCTCGAATCACGGCTTAAGCCCATTGATAAGACCACCTTGGTCCGAAAAATCGCATCCGAGAAACATGATGAAAAGGCATCACTGATCATCCCTGAAGGTGTGGATTGCATCGCAAGCGAAAGAAGCTGAGGAAACCCCAGCGTAAGCTTCCGCTCCCGAATATGTGAGCTGAGAGTCAGGCAAATATGGAGAAGAAACATGCTGCGGCAAAGAAACAAACTTTGATCAAGCTGAGGATACCCAATGCAAAACAACTAAATAGGTCGTTGCTAGGGTTCTCAAGAAAAAACTAATAGCTTGTGTATCAAAATAAAGAAGAAGTAGCAATGACACCTGGAATTTTTTTTCTCGGCGAAGACCCATAAATATGGCGTACCATTTCGGGTGATCGCATCAGAGTGAGTAACCTGGCAAGCGCTGCAGTTGACCTTTCTGGCGAAACAACTGTGCCTGATTCAATGCAATCAACCGTACAAGATAATCAGTTTTGAACAACTCATTGCACTTCTTCGAAACAACGCAGCTAATGTCACCTCAGGTTTTTCCACCGACGTAAAGGACATGTACTATTCCATTCCACTTGCTCACCTGATGGCGAACCTCCGAAAGACTATCGAGAAACGAGGTATAACATAATTTAAGACAAAACCCCCGAGACTGCGGAATAGACGAAGGACAAAAGAACGCGTAAAGTCTGAAACTTTGTGTGTTGTGTTGTCGGTCGTCTTTTCCCTAGTGTGGGGGTTTTGTCTTAAATTGTGGCAATCCTTCAAAATTTTGTTTGCGCTCTAACTTTCTGTAAGGCATAACATTATTTCAAAATGCAGCTGGTGTAAATTTGGACACCCTTTCATAACTATAAGGTGTGTATCTGAAGGCGATAGTGGTAGCATCATCTACAAAAAAAGTGTTTTTATCGGATCTCGGGTGGCGCCTCAACTATGTTATCTACGCAGCAATGGTTCTGAAATGCTTTCGAGATAGTGGCCTTGATCTGTCATTTACAGATAAATTACAGAAAAAAAATCCTGCAGACTCCTTGATTTAGCTCTCGTGTTTCAGCAACAACATATGTTCTGGAAAATGTGTAGGCGCTCACGCGCTCAAGCGGAGTGGGGGCGCTGAAAGCACTGCGCCCCCCAATATATGAGTGGGGCCAGCTCTGCCCACCGGCCAGTTGCCGCTGTGGAGCCGACAAATAATAAGCACTTTCGTTGTTGAACTGGATTCCGGGTGTCGTACCTCCCTACGGGCAGCAGCAAGGCCAAACCGGTGCATGGTGTCAACCGAGGTCAGATAAAGGATTTCTCCCTTTTGAATCAGGCCACTCCAGAACTATTCATACGAGTGTTGCCAAAAAAGGCGCTACTCTCCGCCTGCAACAATTTATGTCATCATCAGACTGGGCCCAATGTTGATAAACAAATCACGCGTCTATGGAAGTCTGGCTGCAACGGGTCTCCTGGGAGCCGTTTGTGAACCTATCTGCACGAACCTGACAAGCAAAAGAAGCAAGAATTGAACAAAAGGAAAGATCTTGATAAGACATTTTGGTCATTTAGTACATGCACGATCATTTACACCGGTTGAAAAAAGATCGCCAAAAAGCAGGACGTTATATTTGTCGCATCTGCGCCAAACAAAGCATATTCAATGTCCAGGAAAGCTAACAAAAACGTCCAAGTGACAACATGTGACACCACCCACCGAATTAAATAGGCTTCTTGCGAAACGGGGGTCGTCTACCGAATTCTCTTGTCTTGCGGCAAGTACTCTATCGGACAAACATGAAGATTAATCAATGACAGAACCAGGGAGCACGTATCGTCTTTGAAGGGCACAATGTGAGATGCTCGAGGCACTGGGCTTTGAAGACAGCGTATATCAGTGTGTTAGCTCCCCGTCAATCAGCATCTATATTGAAAAAAAAAACAATACTTTCGGTGTGCCACTGTCAGGTGACTCATAGCTTGGTTCTCAACGGGTTACGTCAAATTTGTGGGGTGCGTAGCAATTTTGTAAGACAGCGTTGTTTTAAAAGTTGGTGAGAATTTTTTTGTAGAGAATATGTTTCGTATATATATATATATATAAATTTGTGTTTTTATACAACCTCCGAAGAGAAGAAGGATACGTAAAAAATAAAAAAAAAAAATAAAAATTTTCTTTACAAAGCAAGTTGATAGTCAGCTCGTGTGTTCTCTCCTTTTAATTATTCCTCCCCCTAAACAAGTTGAAACTGACCAATACAAGCTAAGGTTCTATTTAGACGGAACAAAAGTCACCACGAAACTTCTGTCCAGACGAAGCTCTAGTTCCATTGAGACAGAATCACTAGAGTTCCGTCCAGACAGAAAGTTAGCTAACCCTCTAGAGTTCCGTCCAGACGGAATGACAGTCGCCATTAGAGTTCGGTCCAGACTGAACTATACCTGCCGCTCAAGTTCCGCCCGGACGCAAGAGGCGCGCCACTGAATCTCCGTCTAGCATACACGAGGGCTGATACCTATGGTTTACCCTGCCCAATTTCCGGAGTAACATGTGGCAATGTTCCTATGTTATTTTAATGTCCTTTTCTTTAAGTGAAATGCACTTGTCCCAGCAAACCTAAATCATTACTACTGCCCCCTGGGAAAAAGCTTGCCCAAACTCCTCAATCCATGCATTTTCGGCCTGTATAAATGTATATACAAATTAAAAGTCTCCTCTCAAGCCAGATGTGTCGTTGTTTCTTCTTCTAAGAGTCTGTTGCTGGGAGCCAGATACAGTGAATACGGTGGATATAATCTGCAAAGCTTCATTTAGGAATAGAAACCATTGTAATGCAAGACCCGAGGCCACGTGCAGTTTTGTAATGTAGGAGCAATCTCCCTGTCTCAACTTTGTACGACGTTTCCCTTTGAATGCAGCACACAGTTTTGTAATTAGGTTCGCATACTAAGAACCTGTTATTGTGGCTCCACCTTGTAAATAATCACATAAAAAAACACTCTTGGCATCCCCAAAAATTCACCGAGCGCTTATTCTTGCTAATCTAGCTTTGACGAAAAGGAACAATACTCAGGCGCTTGGGACGGAATTAATGGAACTCTACGGAGCTAGCTGTCGTTCCGTCTGAACAGAACTCTACCGAGCCTGCTATGGTTCCGTCTGGACGGTACTCTGCTGGGCCTGCTATCATTCCGTCTGGATGGAAATCTACCGAATATGCTACTCTTCCGTCTGGACGGAACTCCAGACACTCTGTTTAATTGAACACTACTATTTTAATGCTATGTCATTTTTTGCTGCTTGATCCGACATTTCGCGATACGAGATCTCGCCCTAAATACACCGTGCGTATGCGCGGCGCATATGAACTGCGCACATTTGGAACAGCATTACGCACTTCTTCACATTCACACCCTCTTCGAAGGACCTGACGTCCTTGACGTCGTCCTAGAGGTCGTCCTTGAGGTCATCCTACGGATCATCCTAGACTTCGCTACAGACGTCGTCCTCGTCGTCGTCGTTCTTGAGTTCGTCCTAGAGGTCGTCCTTTAGATTACCCTAGAGGTCGTCATAAATGTCGTCTTGAACGTCGTTTTCTAGGACGTCGTTGTCGAGGTCATCCAAGCAAGCAGATAAACCCGCATCGCGCTTACACGGAGCGGCATTACGCACACATTCACAGTTGCACCGAAGCTACGAAGCAAGGATCAGTTTGAGTTGAGCTATAGTTGGTACATGGTAAATTATGTTGGTCAAACAGCTTAACACCAAACGATTACACAAAGACAAGACAAGACACAAACACAAACTGCACTGATTAAGGGGAAGACAGCTTGAACATTAAACGATTACACAAAGTCAGAAGATGAAACGATTACTCAAAGACGATAAAATCGCTCAATTTTGAAGTGGTGCGCTGCAGTCGCGCTGATGTCAATGATTACGTCCTAAACTATTGAAAAATAAAATGTTTACTTAAAATTTGCGTCGTTGTATTCACAGTGAGTTGCGTCGGGATTATCTTGACGAATTTTATCGCAATTCGTAGAACCACAAGAATTGCGGTTTTTGTGTTTCGCATTCATTTACGTATTATGTTTTCCTTCAGATGTATAGACCGTTTTACTGAAAGAGGGCGAGAGAGAAAAGGGAAAAGGACCACCGGCGATTTCCCCCTCGCTGGGTGGTGAGAAACAGTGAAAGTACCGGATGAGACGCTTCGCCGGTGTTGGGTGCCTCCAATGCCCGAACTTTGTCCGCGCTTTGTTCTCTGCTTTAAACACCCAAACTTAAGTAGAGCCACGGGCTTCTATGGCGACTGTGGCTTGGTCATCGGAACACCATTGCTCGGTCATAGGGCGCTCGAATAACGACAGAAAGCGTAGAATACTGTCCGAGGACCTATGTAGCTTGCAAGGAATCTGTCAAGGCTAGAGCGGCTGCAGTGTCTTTGAGCTCCATCGCTTTCCACATGACCCCGGTCTCCGGCGGCAATGGATTGCGCCCGCAAAGAAAAACGACGTTTCCTTAACGCCATCCTCTCGACTGTGCTCGGAACAGCTTGTGAATGGAGCGCGCACCGAACGCTGTACCGCCGAGAAAGTTGGGGTACACCCGCAAGGTGCGTGCCAGTTTTCTCGTGATAATTGTTGTTTCAACTTGTAAAATTTTGTAACTAAATTTATCTTAATACTGATATTTGGCAGCGGTGACATTGACTCGATTTATCACCTACAACACATAGTTGAAGGGTATATCAACTAAACTGCTCAAATTAACCAAATCAGTTTCTAGTATTCTTTTATGTAGAATATTCCAACAGTCTATTGACTCCGGTGACATACCCCTTGACTGGAAGCATGCTAGGGTTTGCCCAATATATAAAAGCGGTGACAAAAACTGCCCCAGCAATAATAGGCCAATTTCTCTGACTTGTGTTGCAAGTAAGTTGATGGAGCATATCATTTATTGAAATATTATGAATTACATGGCTGATAATGGTCTACTTTTTGTAAACCAGCACGGTTTCCGGCGGTCTCTGTCCTGTGATACCCAACTTTTCGAATTCGTAACAGACATTCATAAAAACCTACATCTTCGTGCAGAAACGAATGCTATTTTTATAAATTTCTCCAAAGCGTTCAACAAGGTTCCTCACCAACGTTTATTACTAAAACTACGATCGCTTCAAATTGATGAAACTCTGATTAATTGGATAGCTAACTTCCTCTCAAACCGAACACAATATGTCACCCTTAACAATAGTTGCTCGTCATCTATAGTGGTCAATAAAATCATCTGGTGGGCTAGTTGGCTAAACATAATGAGGAAATTAGCGCAAGTACAAGGAAGGAAGAACGTTAGGACAGGAAAGAGCGCTACTTACAACTGGCTTTAATTATAAGGTGAAAAAAGAAAAAGAAAACAAACCCGGAGAGGGGAACAAAGTACTGACAAAAAAGAAGTGATACAGAGAGCGAAAATAATTAAGGTGAAAATACAAATTAAAATAATAAAATAATAAAATAGAATAAAATAAAATAAAGGCAGATCTGCAGAATCGCATCGGCAAATGCGCAGGCAGCAGCACTAGCAGCACACACACGAGACACCGGCAAACCCTTTGCGAGCATGAAGAGGCGAACTGTTGCCGGTGACCATCCCGCAGATCTATTGGTCACACATGAGTCACTTGCAGTAGCCGCACACACACACACACGGGACACCGGCAAATTCTTCCAGCATGAAGTGGCGACACTGTTGCCGGTACCCAAGCAGCAGGACGCAATTATCAGGGGCACGTGTCGAGGTATCTCAGCTCTTTCTCTGAAAGGAAGACTGACGGGGCACTAACACATTTGCTTTCTTCTTTCTTGATCTTGTACGCTTCATAGATTTCTCTAGCTCTTTTGTCATTGAGATGTTTTAACACCTTCGTCTGATTAAACAAAGGGGTACAATGACAGTCACGAACATGCACCGCAAGATGTCCAGATGGAGAGGCTTTCAGTGAGAGGTCATGCTCTCTCAATCTAACATTGATGCAGCGACCCGACTGCCCCACATAGACCTTTCCACAGGAAAAAGGTACTTCATAAACGACATGACTCTTACAGTCCACGTACTTATGTTGGTGTCTTGTTTGGCATTGAACATTTTCTTCTTTTGTGTTGTTTATTCTTGGGCAAAGTTTTTTGAGCTTGTCCGGTGCTGAAAGTGCTACCTGTACATCATACTTGGAGGCTACTCTCTTGAGATTGTGTGCCAAGCAATGGATATAGGGAACAATAGCAGGACGCCGTGTCTTTTCTGATTTTTGTTGTCTTTTCTGTGACGTGAGCAGACGTTCTGCAACATCAAATAAGATTGAGTCAGGAAAACCTGAACACCTCAGTCGGTGAACTTGAGCGTCACAGCTCTCCCCCGCTGAATGCGGACATGACTTTTTAAGAGCTGTGCTGAAGCATCCAGTGACAATAGCTCTCTTGATGAGTTTAGAATGAGCAGAGTCATACGGTAAAAGTCGTTTCTTGGAGCGTGGGGAATACATCCAACAGGTGTGGTCTTGCAGGAACGACAGTCTCAAATCCAGAAACTGGAGGGTGGCATTCTCCGGTGATTCATCAGTGAACTTAAGACCCTCTGCTTGCTCGATGAAGGTGGATCGTATGTGGCTCAAAAACTGCTTCTCGTTGCTAACAGGTCGTTGTTTAAGGAGGACAAGGTAATCGTCCACGTAGCGAAAAATGTGTGAGACATGTGCGTCAGTGAACCTGTCGGCTATAGCCCTATCACATTTGGCCAGAAAAATGTCGCAGAGGACAGGCACCACGCACGACCCTATGCATATACCTTTCTTTTGCAGGTAAAATGCATCATTGAACGTGACAATTGTGGCTGACAAGTAGAACTTCAGTAGTTCTAAAAAAGATTCGACCTGAACGCCACATTGATTCTGAAAGGAGATGGTCCCGTTTTCTTCGATGGATTCCCTTACAGCTGTGAAGAGCTTGACGTGCGGAATGGAGTAGAACAAGTCTTCAACATCCCGGGAAAACCCATAGCGAACAGACGTGTTGTTTTGCTGCAGATATTGAACCAGCACGTCAGAATTTGAAATCAAAAAAGTTCATTCAGTGGAAGGGTTGACAGATGACGGAGGAGGAATCGCGACATATTGGCCTGCCACGATCCTTTTTCTGTTACAATGACTCGGAAAGGACATCCTAGCTTGTGCGTTTTTGCAGTAAAAAACATGTCCAGTTGGTCTTTTTTTGATGTGGAGATAAGCTTCCTTAGAGGCTCCAAGTCCAGGCGGCTGCACAACTGAATGGCCTTGGATTTGACTGCCTTCGCTCTGAAGCCTTGCAACTGGTTGAAACTCTTGTCTATGGCACACTGGGTTTTTTCTAGGTAGAGAGCTCTATTTGTTACAACGAACCCCCCTTCCTTGTCAGATATAATTAGGTTTAATTCATTTTTTCTGAAATAATCAACAATCGGATAAAACACTGTCTGGCTTCCTTCAGAGGCAGTAGCTTTTTGCAGGACTTCAACACAGTCTTCTATGCATCTTGATTTATTATTTTCATGAGTTTTGGAAGCTATGTCGTGCACTGTTGACAAGAGATGAACAGCTTCCCTTTTTGGAGGAGTACAAAATTTTGGACCTTTTTCAAGGACCTTCGTAAATTCTTCAGGTAAAGAAGGGACATCCAGCAATGTGACACACTCGCCTTTTTGCTGCTTGCTTTGGGCACGAAGGCTCTTGAGTTGAGGCACGTACGACAACCAGATAAACTCCGTCAGCCTGCTTGCTGCTTCCAGGAAGGCCTTGTGTCTTTGTCCTTGACCGCCATCGTGGTACCCGCAGCCAGCCAACACCCAGAGGCAAGTTCTGTAGTACCGGACTTGTCGCCACATCTCAGATCGAACAATTCTGCAAATCCTCTTGGAATGCTGAATAGACGGCCTTGCGCAGCCGAACAACCCATAGAGGTCGTGTGGGACGACTCCATTTCTGATGGCGAAGGAATAGAATCTCGCCTTGCAGGTGGACATGGCGATAACATTAATATAATAAAAAATAAAAATTTTTCGTACTGTAGCTCTCCCCTAGATTCAGTTTCTTTTTATATCAATGTTATCGCCATGTCCACCTGCAAGGCGAGATTCTATTCCTTCGCCATCAGAAATGGAGTCGTCCCACACGACCTCTATGGGTTGTTCGGCTGCGCAAGGCCGTCTATTCAGCATTCCAAGAGGATTTGCAGAATTGTTTGATCTGAGATGTGGCGACAAGTCCGGTACTACAGAACTTGCCTCTGGGTGTTGGCTGGCTGCGGGTACCACGATGGCGGTCAAGGACAAAGACACAAGGCCTTCCTGGAAGCAGCAAGCAGGCTGACGGAGTTTATCTGGTTGTCGTACGTGCCTCAACTCAAGAGCCTTCGTGCCCAAAGCAAGCAGCAAAAAGGCGAGTGTGTCACATTGCTGGATGTCCCTTCTTTACCTGAAGAATTTACGAAGGTCCTTGAAAAAGGTCCAAAATTTTGTACTCCTCCAAAAAGGGAAGCTGTTCATCTCTTGTCAACAGTGCACGACATAGCTTCCAAAACTCATGAAAATAATAAATCAAGATGCATAGAAGACTGTGTTGAAGTCCTGCAAAAAGCTACTGCCTCTGAAGGAAGCCAGACAGTGTTTTATCCGATTGTTGATTATTTCAGAAAAAATGAATTAAACCTAATTATATCTGACAAGGAAGGGGGGTTCGTTGTAACAAATAGAGCTCTCTACCTAGAAAAAACCCAGTGTGCCATAGACAAGAGTTTCAACCAGTTGCAAGGCTTCAGAGCGAAGGCAGTCAAATCCAAGGCCATTCAGTTGTGCAGCCGCCTGGACTTGGAGCCTCTAAGGAAGCTTATCTCCACATCAAAAAAAGACCAACTGGACATGTTTTTTACTGCAAAAACGCACAAGCTAGGATGTCCTTTCCGAGTCATTGTAACAGAAAAAGGATCGTGGCAGGCCAATATGTCGCGATTCCTCCTCCGTCATCTGTCAACCCTTCCACTGAATGACCCTTTTTTGATTTCAAATTCTGACGTGCTGGTTCAATATCTGCAGCAAAACAACACGTCTGTTCGCTATGGGTTTTCCCGGGATGTTGAAGACTTGTTCTATTCCATTCCGCACGTCAAGCTCTTCACAGCTGTAAGGGAATCCATCGAAGAAAACGGGACCATCTCCTTTCAGAATCAATGTGGCGTTCAGGTCGAATCTTTTTTAGAACTACTGAAGTTCTACTTGTAAGCCACAATTGTCACGTTCAATGATGCATTTTACCTGCAAAAGAAAGGTTTATGCATAGGGTCGTGCGTGGCGCCTGTCCTCTGCGACATTTTTCTGGCCAAATGTGATAGGGCTATAGCCGACAGGTTCACTGACGCACATGTCTCACACATTTTTCGCTACGTGGACGATTACCTTGTCCTCCTTAAACAACGACCTGTTAGCAACGAGAAGCAGTTTTTGAGCCACATACGATCCACCTTCATCGAGCAAGCAGAGGGTCTTAAGTTCACTGATGAATCACCGGAGAATGCCACCCTCCAGTTTCTGGATTTGAGACTGTCGTTCCTGCAAGACCACACCTGTTGGATGTATTCCCCACGCTCCAAGAAACGACTTTTACCGTATGACTCTGCTCATTCTAAACTCATCAAGAGAGCTATTGTCACTGGATGCTTCAGCACAGCTCTTAAAAAGTCATGTCCGCATTCAGCGGGGGAGAGCTTTGACGCTCAAGTTCACCGACTGAGGTGTTCAGGTTTTCCTGACTCAATCTTATTTGATGTTGCAGAACGTCTGCTCACGTCACAGAAAAGACAACAAAAATCAGAAAAGACACGGCGTCCTGCTATTGTTCCCTATATCCATTGCTTGGCACACAATCTCAAGAGAGTAGCCTCCAAGTATGATGTACAGGTAGCACTTTCAGCACCGGACAAGCTCAAAAAACTTTGCCCAAGAATAAACAACACAAAAGAAGAAAATGTTCAATGCCAAACAAGACACCAACATAAGTACGTGGACTGTAAGAGTCATGTCGTTTATGAAGTACCTTTTTCCTGTGGAAAGGTCTATGTGGGGCAGTCGGGTCGCTGCATCAATGTTAGATTGAGAGAGCATGACCTCTCACTGAAAGCCTCTCCATCTGGACATCTTGCGGTGCATGTTCGTGACTGTCATTGTACCCCTTTGTTTAATCAGACGAAGGTGTTAAAACATCTCAATGACAAAAGAGCTAGAGAAATCTATGAAGCGTACAAGATCAAGAAAGAAGAAAGCAAATGTGTTAGTGCCCCGTCAGTCTTCCTTTCAGAGAAAGAGCTGAGATACCTCGACACGTGCCCCTGATAATTGCGTCCTGCTGCTTGGGTACCGGCAACAGTGTCGCCACTTCATGCTGGAAGAATTTGCCGGTGTCCCGTGTGTGTGTATGTGCGGCTACTGCAAGTGACTCATGTGTGACCAATAGATCTGCGGGATGGTCACCGGCAACAGTTCGCCTCTTCATGCTCGCAAAGGGTTTGCCGGTGTCTCGTGTGTGTGCTGCTAGTGCTGCTGCCTGCGCATTTGCCGATGCGATTCTGCAGATCTGCCTTTATTTTATTTTATTCTATTTTATTATTTTATTATTTTAATTTGTATTTTCACCTTAATTATTTTCGCTCTCTGTATCACTTCTTTTTTGTCAGTACTTTGTTCCCCTCTCCGGGTTTGTTTTCTTTTTCTTTTTTCACCTTATAATTAAAGCCAGTTGTAAGTAGCGCTCTTTCCTGTCCTAACGTTCTTCCTTCCTTGTACTTGCGCTAATTTCCTCATTATATAGTGGTCAAATCTGGAGTACCTCAGGGAACCGTGCTGGGTCCTTTGTTATTTCTCATTTATGTGAATGATTTACCTTCGCTAATTAAGCCTTCAATTAGGTTATATGCTGACGACTGTGTTGTGTATTCTAAAGTAACCAATCGCTCTGACTGTGCGCAGCTTCAAGCTGATCAATGTGCCATTGAATCTTGGTGTGAAAGGTGGCAGATGCAAATCAATGTAAATAAAACCAAACAAATGACCTTTACTACGAAACATAACACAATAAACTTTCAATACTCCCTTTCCGGTAATACGATAGAAAATGTACCAACTTACAAGTAACTCGGTGTTAACTTAACAAGCAATCTCTCATGGGAAAATCATATAACCCATATTATTAACAAACCTAACCAGACTCTCGGATTTCTGCGACGCAATCTCTCCCTTGCTTCCAAGAAAACTAAATTATTAGCATACACCTCACTTGTCCGTCCCCAGTTAGAGTACACCTCATCTGTCTGGAATCCCCATCAGTTATTTTTAGAAGATATGTCAAAAGCAGTCCAAAACCGCGCAGCACGGTTTATTCATCGAAATTATACCTTCCCTACTAGCATCACCACTCTTAAAGCTCAACTTGGTCTTCCCTCTCTCAAAACGCGTAGGACTGTATCCGCCTTAACTATTCTTCATAAATTTTACTACCATATTCCTTTCCAGAAAACTTTGCACTGTATACCCGCTCCTCATATCTCCCGGCGCTTAGATAATTCCTGCAAACTATTTTTATCCACTCCCAAGGCCAATACCTTTAAATTTTCTCCCCTGCAGCTTTCCGTTACCAATTGGAATAAGCTACCAGATTCAATAGTAACCATATCGGACACTTCAAAATTTAGAGAAGCACTTGCCACCTTTTACGGCTCGTAACTGCCGTTTTTGCTATCTTTTTTTTTTTTTTTGTTTGTACCGGAGTACTTAAATCTTAGAAATACTACCCGCCCCCCTTATGTAAGGCCCCACGTGGGCGTTTAAGGGAGAAATAAATGAATGAAATGAAATGAAGGGTGTGGCTGGAAACTGTTGAAAAGTTAGTTCTATCGGTTTTCCTGAATCGCGATCTCCTGTGCAATACCAAAGAGCTGGCAAAAGCGCTCCTTGGAGTGCCGCTGGTGGGTTGTTTCCGTTGGTTGGGCACTTTAAGCGCCCAACCCATGTTGTTGCTGCTAAGTCAAACGTAGCTTGACTTAGCTGCCACACGTGAGTAAGTGTATGGTGGCGACAACTTCCAAATACAGGTTTTAATGTCACCAAAAATTAGAGTGAGATGAGGTAAAGTTTTAATACATTTAATGGTAACTTTTCAGTGTTCGGTTTAAGGAAAATAAAGTACTTCATGACGGATAGTAATTTATGCTTTTATCTTTTGCACTCGACGGCAAGGTAGGATAGGGTAATATTAACGTAACTAGCTATAGCAATGTTAGCGAAACGTGAATAACGGCAAATAAAACAACAACAATACTGAGTGCTTAAAGAAAACCTACTCGCTATCTACACATTAAAATTGATGACCCTGCCTTTCTTTACATTTTAGTCGTGTTTTAAAACAATGCAACTTAATTAAAGAAAACGCGCAAAGGGTAAAGTGCAAACCAATGGCGCAATTCTTCACACAAATGAGAGGCAGTTTAACATTTACATCATTAGTGCCGCACATTTTTCGTCGTAGTGCCTCCGTGCATCACCAAGCACAGGTATTACCTATCGGTGCTTCGTAAGGTAGTAGTGGGGCTCGGCTGACCTGCCAGAAATAAAATGCGCAGTGTCTGACGCGGCTCTTTGGAGTGCGACATCAGAGTTTCGTTTCTCACACTGTACAAGTTAGAGCGCGGGACGTGACCTCCCAGGATTGCACCAGAAGACATTTGAACCTACCGTAGTTACGATGGTGGACATTCAGTGAGCGCCATTATCCGTAGTCACTGCCAGCTTAAAGCCGCGGTCGCTCCGCGTACGCACCGTACAAACGCGTGGCTGCTCTCCGCAGACATTATGAAAGAGTTATTCGCGGATTCGCGGATAACTTTCTCGTATGACGGAGGACCGTCATACGAGAAAAAAAAGAAAAAAAAAAATGTCCCTCAGACAGTTTAACATAATTTATGACAAACCCCCGAGACTGGGAAAAAGACGAAGGACAACACACAAGAGCCTCAACATTTTTTCTACTTTGTGTATTGTGTTTTTTTAAGACCCTGTGTGTTGTGTTTTCCTTCGTCGTTTACCCAGTCTCGGGGTCTGTCTTAAAATTATGCTAAAAAATCACCTGCTCGTTTGTGCCCTAACGTTTAGGTAGCTCTTCAGGTTGTGTTTGCAGACTATAATTTGCACGACGTTCTATGAGCGCGGCTTAATAAAAAACACGGTCGTCTCGAGTCCCGAGCATATCATTGGGCGCGTTAAGTCCGTGCTCCGGAGCGCGAGAGTTTGGCGCTCCTTTCACTAAACGGACAGGAGTTTCGCCGAAGACTGACACTCAAGCGCGCTCTCTGTGCACCGAGAATTTCTCGGAGCAGGAGTGACTTCTTCGCGCTCCGTGACGTCACGTAAACAAACATGATGGCTGCGCTGCTGTTGAGACCGTCGAGACGAAAGGCGTAGGTGGACCGCTGTTTCTTTTTAGTTGATTAGTGCTTAATCTAGCAGGTAAAAACGATTGTATTTGAAAGCCAAGACAGCAATTAGCGTTCCGTAAAAGGTTTGTTCGTGCACCCCGCCTGAAAAAGAAATTCATCTATCAAACGGT
This sequence comes from Ixodes scapularis, assembly GCF_016920785.2. NCBI lineage: Eukaryota > Metazoa > Arthropoda > Arachnida > Ixodida > Ixodidae > Ixodes > Ixodes scapularis. Next base: position 195,071,631 of record NW_024609835.1, read on the forward strand.
AGCGTGCCGATAGGACAGCGACAAAAAAGTTGTCGAGATGAGGAGACATTCAAACCACTCTGCCCCCTTTGTAATGCTTAGCCCAGCGAATAAAGATACTTCGATTTGAAAGCCGAAACGTCGCTGCGTTGAGGAAATGGTTTGTTCGCGCGTCTTGCCTGAAAACAAATCTATCTATCAAACGAGCGTGCCGATAGCTCGAAGACAGAAAAGTTGCAATGAAAAGACAATCAGACCACTGCCGTGCCTAGAATGCTCAGCCCATCATCTGCGAACGAAGATACTTAGATTGGAAAGCAAAAACACCAGTTAGCGTTGTGGGAAAGGTTTGTTCATGCATACAGCCTAAAAACGAGTTGACGTGCTATCGAACGACGGTGTGCCGGTATCAACGTAGCGTCCGTCTCGCTGCGAGGTGGAACCCACGGAACCCCGCAATCTCTGACAAATTTGGGGGTTTCCTGCGTCGACGAGTGGGTTCATGAATGTTGTCTTTAATTTAAATCAAAACAGCATGCATGGTCAATAAATAGATCGGCCAAGATAACTTGCCACATATGTGCACAAAGCGAGCCTTCAAACTTTTCAGGAATATTAAAACGTTTGTAGAAACTTCATAACGTCGCCGTCTCTTTCGCTTTAGACTCTGCCGTTCCACCACGGGCCTAATTAATTTATCTTCCAAATAAGTTCGGCTTCTGCTACCCGTATCTAAGGTCGGAAGGAGCTCGTGTGGCTCGTCAATAATGTTTGGCCATGTTCGAAAACTTACTCTATCTAACTCTAGGGTAAAGGTAGTTGTCGAAAACCTACCCGCGTCCAACGTTTCTCTATTTTTGATGTCGCGTGACATAATCCGCCAGAGTAACTCGGATCCATCCGAGTAGGTTTGGAACGAAGCCTCGACGTGCCGTGCTCCTGTGTGCCATGCGTCGTTTAGTTGCTGCTCTCGGAGTACCAAACTCGGAGCGTCGGAATAGGAGTAAAGGAGTACGAACTTAACGCGACCATTATCACTCGGGAGACAATGAGATTGCAGCGTGAGCCGACACGAACTCCAAAGGATGAATCACGAGGCACCAACATACATAAGCACGCCTGCGGGCCGGCAATGAATTGTTCGAGCTCACGGTGACCGGCCCTTTTCCTTCGGGGCTGACCCAGGCATGTACGTAACACGTTTATGGTAACGAGGAACTTCTACCTAGTTACCTTCTTCAGTAACCAGTAACGTGTTTAGTTACTCTTTTAAAGAAACAAAACGAGTACTTTACCGAGCTACTTTGAATGCCAAGTAAGGAGTAACTGTATTTCGTTACTTTTGAAGAGTAACGTGTACAACGCCGTTTAAACAAACTCGCTTTAATTCTAAACAGAGTATCCGTCTATCACAGCATAGGTAGACGGGCAGCTAGAAAAACAGCTAAGAAATAAGACCGCATGCTAACGTTTATTGCTGAGCACATCAGTCGGACTCTACAGCTGGGAATGTGCTCCGCCCAGCGAACGCAATACGGTTCGTTCGTTGAAGCCTCTAGGATCGTGTCCAGACTTAATGTGAACCCTAAGGTTGACAACATGGGAAGGCACTGCACACAACCCACCGTCAACTTTGAACTTTAGACTCACAGAGAACAAAAAAAAAGGAGAATCTCCGATTCACCAGCCTTCCCTGAAACGCAACACTACCCTTCGTTCGGGCGCGTCAGTAGAACGACTCTTCAGTGTCGCCGTAGATGTATTCTGAAGGAAGCGGGGGAATCTAACTTCCGAACACTTGGAGAGGCGCAGCTATTGCTTAAATGCAGCGACTATTGGGTATAAAACAATAAACCACAAAACAAAAGGTGTTGCGTATTTGGTCCTTAACGTAACGAGCAGGATAGCTTGTTACGTTTGCGGTAAAGTAACGCGTTTCTTTTGAAATCGGTAACGAGTAACGTGGATAGTTACGTTACGAGCGAGTAACGAACAACGGTATTTAGTTACCTCTTTGAGGTAGCGTATATACATGACTGGACTGACCCGATTAGTATCATGTTAAAAGATACCGAACATCTCGGCTACTTTTAAAGTTCTTATAAAAAAAAGTGAAAGCCGTTTACAACTTCCTGTAACGCCGAATTGGAGCGCAGCTCTTGAGGAGGAGGAGTGGAGGGTATATTCCTCCTCCTCCCTCGTGATCATGCCTGCTAGTCCTCCTCCCCTCCTGCTCCCCCTCCCTCTCCTTTACCCCTCCCCCCCAGGTCACGTGACCCCCCCGGACCATACTAGACAATGAGGGGAGGAGGAGGAGGGGGAGGGGGAGGAGGGCAGAGGTCCGGGGGGTCACGTGACCTCGAGGGGATGGGATCACATGAACTTGGGCGGGCCGTCACGTGACTTCGGCGGGGGGAGGGGAGTCACCCCCCGGGGTCACGTGACCTTGGCGGGGGAGGAGGGGGGGGAGGAGGAGGAGCGGAGGGGGAGGAGGAGGAGGGGGAGGGGCGACGCCGACGCCGACGCCGCACAGGCTGGAAACGGGTCATGTGACCCCCTCCCCCCGAGGTCACATGACCCGCCCGGACCATACTACACAATGAGGGGAGGAGGAGGGGGAGGAGGAGGAGGGGAGGAGGAGGGGGAGGAGGTGGAGGGGAGGAAGAGGAGGGGGAGGAGGAGGAGGGGAGGAGGAGGAGAGGGAGGGGCGCGGTTACGGCGACGGCGACGCCAACGGCGACGCCGACGCCGCTCAGGCTGGAAACGGGCCCCTAAGAGCTGCGCTCTAAAATACCGTATGAAGCAAACGGTAGAGTGAATACTAATAATATATTTTGCAAGTGCTAGCGGCTACCTCAACGTTTCGGGAGCAGGTTAGGTAGTGTGTCGTCACTTGTGACGCGACGACTTTGTTGTCTGCGAAAAGCACAAAGCATTTTTAACTTATCACAATGCATCTGTCACATCTGCCTGGGTTTTTATTTCCACAATATTTCCGTTGGCGTGTTTTTTTTTTAAAGAGCGTGACTTATTAGCGTTTTTTTTTTAAATATGGACTTTCGGAAATCTGTTACCGGGGCTATATTTATCGTTTGATTAGTTTACAAGAATTAAAAGCCTTGCCCTCGCCAGCAAGTATTTTACGATCGCAGCACACATACGTTCGCGGTCTTTGCAACGCAGTTTTGCCGCGCCGACCGTGCCAATAAATAGCAACGACCTTGACAATAAAAATAAAAAAGGTGCGACTTACATATAAAATAGACAACAGCCCTGTACTGTTTTTTTAGGGAGCGCGTTAAAATTGGATAACATTTTGCAAAATAATTACACATAAGGAACAGAACACGGACAGCACATCTGTGCTGTCTGTGTTCTGTTTTTTATGTGAAACGTTTTTGTGAAAGTTTCGCTGTTTATATGGGCGCCACTTAAACACCGCGGAATACGGTGCTCTCATTGCATACTGTACTGCACGTAAATATAATACAACAAGGCAACAAACGCTTGCTTTACGTAAAGGCCCGCATTATGCAGATAGCGACATATAAATTTACACTTAATATAAAAGAAATGTTTTGTCTTTCATAGAATAAAACAAAATGGCCAGAATATTATATTCCCGGGCAATACTACAACGAAAATGCACACTGACACAGAATAAAATAACATGAAAGCTCTGAAATACTATGGCTAATTGAAATACCTATACGTCGCCGTATTTAAAAAAAAAATCTTATGAGGAAAGTCAAATTAATCGAAAAGAAAAAAAAAAGAAAGCTTTGTCGGTTTAAAGGCAGAGAACATTAGAACACTTTCCCTGCTCCAATCTAATTTTCTTCCAGAATTTGAGAAACTAGGAGCACAAACAACCCAATCGATCTAACCTTCAACTGAGTAATCAGTTTTATGAACGGTCCTATTTTCATAATTCGGAAAGAATTGCGCGAGACGTGATCGTCCCCGTCTTTCACCAGTGTCTGATTAGTCAATGTACCCGGACCACTTGCAAGCTAAGGAATTGCATGATATGAAGCGAAGAAAAAAAAAAAACACGTCTGTGGCATGTGCGCTTACTGCTGTTTTGATTTCATAACCAGTCAAGTTAGTCAATTTGTCTCTTTTCAAATTCAACGTAAGCATAACAAGGAAATAAACATGAATAGAAATTGTGTCCGGGGAAATGCTCCAGGGCCTTGTACGGATGATGTATTTGACAATGCTAGTAAGTAGAAAAATCTTTCCCGAGTGTGCGGGACACAGTTTTTACATCTCTGGCTGTGTCATCTGTTGTGGCTTGGGCGCAGAAGGACACTCGCTTTAGCCAAGACGCAATTATGACTGTTTGTTGCGCGCTGTCATTGTTGTCGTTGCTAGTAATATCATTTTCGCTGACGTTTCAGTCTTTGTGACTGATGAGACAAGACCTTCACGAAACGAGATGGAGTACCGCCCACGTCTTATGGGGGGACGAACGACACACATTTACAAAAAAGTCCTCCTGTCTGTTTCTCAACATTTCATTTCAAAACAAACCGTCAAAGTTCGGCCATCTGGATTCAATGCAATGATGCTGAAATAAGGTTTGTAGAAAGAAAAAAAAATATTCTTCAACGAAAAAAACTATATATAAAACAAAATGGGTTGTGAGTTACAATTTTTTTGAGAAGACGAAATCATTTTCTGGCTTGACTTCCGTTCGTCCTCAAAGACTTCGCCTGTTATTAGCAATAGCTGTTATCGGGGTCCGATAAGAGAAATCGCTGTAAGATATGTATGGAACTACACGGTTTTTATGGTAAGTTTAACGGATTTGTTTAAAACAAAAAGGCCGTAAAGGACACACTTTTGCGGTTTCTGCAGGTGAGTTATACGGCCAGGGTGATAAAGTATAGTGGGCTACTCGTAACGAGCAGGCGAGTAATTAGGTTGAATTTGTTAAATAAATTTTTAATTAGTGAAAATAGATATATGGTTCTGATAAAAAAAACTCGCTGAGCATCATGAAAAACAACTAAATCAGTAATTTTTATAAATATTTCTGAGCACGTGGGAAGCGCAGTAGTGCGCTAGAAGTACCACCCGTGCAGCAGGCACATGGCTGAGGCTATGATAAGAGACGGAAAAATCATATTGGTGCGCTATCTCACCGGCAGGCTTGCTTCTGCTGCAAGAGTGGTAACTTTAGCGCACTACTGCGCTTCTCAGGCGCTCAAAGTAGTTCTAAAATTACTAATTGAGGGGTCTTCGATGACGCTCAGAAAGTTTCTATTTAAAACCATAAGTATAGTTTTACAGAAAAAAATAACAAATTGATTATATTAGTCGCCTCGTCGTTTTCGATTAGCTCCCTATACTATGCCCCACTGGCCGTATAACTCACTTACACAAACTACATAACTGTAGCTTTTATGGCTTTAAAAGAATAATAAACTAAAAAAGAATTTTTTTGTATATATAGTTTTAGTATTAAAAAAATTAGTGTCCCGGAAGCGCGTGCTCGCGTCGGGAAGAGTGGTAGTCGAATAGAAAGTAAAGCGACAAACAACCACCAGCACTTACCAATCACGGCATCAAATCACTTGTGAATCGACCAGGAAAGGCAGTAGCCGCGACGAGTTTTCTTCCTTCCGTGCGACGTGCGCCTCGGTAGAGCATTACTCGGGCATCAAGGAGGAACCGTGACTGGCGTTAAAAACGTTCTAAGAGGAGTTTCTGTCGCGTTCTCTACGGGAATCTTACAATAGCAACGTGCGCGTTCTATAAATTAACGCTGGAAATGACACAGGCAAGGTGCGCGTCACAAATATCGGAAAGGAGACATGTAAGGGCTTATACTGTATTTCTTGAATTTACTTTTTCGCTGCCACAATTTCTTGAGTTCTTCTTCGCTTGGTATTGATTTAGCCCAATATACCGTTGCCTGTAAACCAGTACCTGCGTGGCCCGCGCTCCTAACGTTTATTTGTAAAAAGGCACAATGCACCGCCTGTACAGGAACCGTGAGTTTACGCCAGTTACCGTGAAAAACAAACAAACAAACAAACAAACAAACAAACAAGCAAATGAGCAAACAAACAAAAACAAACAAACAAACAAACAAAGATGCTATGATAAACAAAAGCGGGAATCAATAATGTACTAAAATTCTTAACGCAAGAAAACGGTTCCGTGTAAACCAGCATTTAACGTAAGACGTGACGAAATTGGCGATTCTCGAAAGAGTTTTTTTTTTCTGTAATGTAATCAATGCCAAAAGAAGGTATTCAATATTCAACTGTACAATGTCTTAAAGACAATAACAGAAACTCACGGGTGTTCAAAACCCACCTTCTAGGAATAAACATACCAAGAGGTACCCGAGTTATTCGTTCCGCTTTTCAAGCAATGATATAACTCGAGAACCGCGTAAACAATACAGTGCATGCATTGATATAAAACACTTCATTATATAGTGTTTAATTACAAATCAGCTTTATAACGGATTATAACAGTTAGAAAGGCAACAGTTAGCGCCGAGGGTTAACAACAAAGGATTATCTATGAAATACAACTTCTACAAGTTTTACTGTCATTGAACACAAAAATGCAACGCGGATATGAAAAAAAATTATTCGCACGTTAAACTGAAAGTAGTCGTCGTGAAGATGAACATAAACACCAAAACCACGGAAAAGAAATACAGTCAACCGCTGTGTAACGAATAACAAAACGATGCAGGCAGGTTGATACACATGGCTCAGTTCCAGCCAAATTAGCTGTATTAATACCACATGCTAACATCGCCATGTTTCTTACTAGAAAAAAAAAAAAAAAAGAGAACGGAACAAATACGAGACGGCAATTTTGTGCCCGTAATTGACTGTGCAAGATCTCGGGTCTAAGCAAAATGTTTGTATGCGAACTTGAATAGCATCCTAGGATTTTTTCCCCCATTCCTTCCACGGCAACTTTTTAACAACGTCTTCCTTCCTCTCTTCCTCAACATCTCGCAAATCTTCTGACTAGAACCTCCTTCCCCCACTTTGTTTAATTCTAGTTTTTTAATTTCCTTTTCCACGTTTTTTGTCAGGTGGCACTCAGTTTGTCGAACGATGCTTTAGCGAACGCCTAACACTTTAGCGAATGGTCGGCATTCGCGAAGCTGCTCTTACGGGTGGGCCAGGTGGGTTAACATTTTGTAACGAGCCGCCGCGAAATACCATGAACGCAGGCCCGTGGGGATGTTTTCGGTAAAACGTCCATTCGGTCAAACGACCGTAATTGGCTAAAATTAAAATGTCAATCGCTTATGCGACATGAACCCTTTTTTCTCAGTTTACGTACCGTCCGCCTACACAGTGTTCTGAGGAGCGATAGGAGCACATCCTTGCCCCCACACAATAAATAAGGGAGAGCTGTGGTATCTTGAATAAAAAAGTCGGTCTCATTCGAGCGTGTAGAAAGGCAACCTGAAGAAAGTGGAAGTCTGGTTTAGTTTGCAATTAAAAACTGACCAGCGCGTTACCTTCTATGGAAAACCCCGATATATTTGTGTGGCATTGGTAGGGAGAGCTGCTTGGGTCCTAAGAAGGAAAACAACGCGTGGGGTGGCTTCAAGGTGTAGTACTCGTAGCTGCCCTACCACGCAGCGAGTTCCAAAGGACTTTGAGGGTTTCGACGTCTGTCGTTTGGTGCGAAAAAATATTTACGAAAATATGAGGGCGAGGTATCAGCTCTCAATTGCAGGGCATGAGCCACCAATCGAAATTACTTTCTACTTCTGAGGAAAACATGCTCGTTTCAACCGAACATTTCAAGGCTCTCGGCGTTGAATAGGACCACTTTGCTCGCGTAATGGGTGGCTAGACGTCCATACACAGAGACATACAAGCTTAAGAGCTAACTTACCGTATTGGCTAAACAAATGGTAGGCAAATAAACAGCGACACCGAGAGTATAAAACAAGCCTAACGTTTACGCCGTCAGAATCAATTCAATTTGTACAGTTTAACGCTCATATCTTTTTTTCTTTTTAAAAATTACGGTTTTTCGAGCCTCCGAATGGCTGCCGGAATAACCGACGTAAAAAAAAGAGCAATATTGATGAATTGTTTTTGGTCACTGCCAGCTTAGGAAACCAACAGCCTTCTCTGCAATCTTTTCGGCTGTGGAGCGATAAAAAGATGACATTTGAAGATCGTCGCGTCTCACGTTTTTATGACTGCGAGAGACCAGTGTCTGTTCTGTTCCAAGGGAGCTGCCACGTTTTCTTTTTCTTATGCCGACGCCATGACGCAGTAGGGGGGCTACGCTTCTTGTAGGACTCCGCTTCTTTGGAAACCTTCGCACGTGTCCTAGTGCAAAAAAGTAAGAAATCCATTGACACGAAGCTCCAAGAAAAACACCAATATCAAGAGTGTTGTAAAAAGCAAGAATCTTGTTTTATGCGGAGCCCCTTTCCTCGCAAGAGACCGTGTTTGATATTATTATCTCCCATTTTTATCGCTGGGGGCTACAAGTTCTGACACTGGTCTATAGTAAACAAAACTACACGCTCTTTTTTTTTGTGTGCGTCCGGTTTCAACTTTTTATTTAGCTCCGGTTACCACGTGTAATATTTACCGCCTAAAAATGAATCTAAAGTCTCGATAGGATTATATTAATTGTGCCAGTGACGTCGATCAGGTGGCAGACCTCATAGTTTTCTACTCCCTTCTAGTCGCTGCTAATGTTCAAGAGGGTTTCTTGAGTACGATGTTGGGATTCCTCGCTTCACGTGTTGTACTTGCATAAATGAAACAAGGAGAGTATGCAGAAAATACGTAAGCGAAAAAAAAAAAATACAAAGACAGAGAGGGAAGTAGTGCGAGGTAATGCTGCACACAAAAAAGCAGGATCTGTACAATGTTACTGCGTCGTGCATTTATACCTGTGAAACGTTTTATGAAAAAAACGAAGAAGTAGATTAGTTTCACAAAACAAATAGGACTTAAGGACGTGCTAAACCGTTCAAAAATGGTGCTGAACGACGAGGAGGAGAGCGTATAAAATAATATGTTGGAAGAAATAAAAAAAAAAGTGAAAAGACAAACACGAATTAAAAAAAAAAACAAGAATAACATGAACTCGTGATGCCCAGAAATACAAAAATAAAATTTTACGATGTCTTTGGTTTTGATTGTTTCCAAGTTTCCGGCGGAAGCTGGAATTTTGTTCGCTAAAATTTGCGGATGGAAACTAAAAAAAAAAAAAAATTAAAATCAATAAATAAAATAAAACCATATAATACCAATGCCAGACAATGGCATTTAATTATGGGATTTGTGTAGTAGAATAATGGAATGCGGGGGTTGGTAATAAAACATAAATATTATGTATAGCGCAGATTAGAAATTTTGGTGTGTTCTCGGCCGTACACTGATTTATGTTAAGTCGTCGTTCCGAGCTTATATTAGGGTTGGGAAAATAAGCTGCGGAATATGTAATCGACTTTATTCTGATAAAAACGAATAATCATAAAGGACACACAAAAAAGAAGAAATGTTTTGAGGGCTGTTTAATTTTTAGCCGGCGTAATTAAACTTTGGGCGTTTTTAGACCACCAGGAATCTTAAAAATAGTTAATTTACTAATCTACTTTGCATCAATTCGCTCCGTCAGCTAAACGCCCACGTAGAGTTCCCAATTCGTATATGTTGTAAGCCTTCCTTTCTCACGTTCCCCCTAATTTAATCCTGCTTTGGCACGGCTCTTAAGAGATGGTGCTTCCTGCAAAAAGATAATTTATGTCAGTTTCTAAGCAAATAACTCTTGCAAAAAACTCGTTTCGTTCTGGTTTACTATCAAAGCCACCGATATAACGAGTAAATTTGCATAAGGAAACAGAAAAAAAGAGAGTTCAACCTTCTTTCTGACAGGCATTTCAAATGGCAATTTCACCGATGGCTTTTGGGCGAACGGCGAATCAGGTCTCGATCCCGATTTTGCGCGTGATTTTCAGAATGCGCTGGATAACTGATTCTTTGAAAGACTTTGGTAGGAGGGCTTTTGAAATACCATGGAACAGTTGGTTTACATCATACGACATGACTGACTACGCAAAATATATAAGTTCCTCGACTACGTGCTCAATAGTCACATCAACCACAACCTAACACTCGCGTATTTAATGAAAATGATTAGTTATAGCCGCTATAGTTTACCCGTCCGGAATTCGCAATATTTCCCCAATAAATATTGCGGAGTTCGGTAACATAACCGGTAAGGGAGTCGCTCAGTTTACCCCGTCAGAACGAAGGAAGCTTCCCCACGAAGAGACTGCTCGTGCGGAGAAGTAAGCTTTCCGGCCGAAACGCGTTTCCGAGGCTGGCCATCCGTCGAAGGATCGTTTGAAACTAGTCCGTCTCATTTGGACAGCCTTCAACTAATATAGCGCGCCAAACACAGTATTCACGTGTTGCTCCGCTAGCGCACTACTTATGGCAGTGCTTCTTTTGAAACTGCATTGAACAAGATGCGACCTATTTCTTTTTGAACAAGCCAAACCAAAAGCAAAGAAAAAAAAAAAAAAAAACTACAACGGTTTGCAACAATCTTCTGACAAAAAAAAATCTAAAATCAGTTAAAGGTCTATCTAAATTGTTAAAAATGGTTAAATAAATAATGCTAATTAAGATATGTTGACCTAATTTTACATGAAAAATCTCTAAATATTTGGAGTTGAATTCGTAGGATTGAAACTGTACCAGTAGTTCATGCCATTAAATACGTTATTGGAACGATGGTCCCTGATAGCAGTCTTGGCTGGGGATAAGACTTCGTCATTTCAATAGGCCTTCGTGTTGGTGCTGGGACAGCTTTTACTGAACTTTGTGCGTTCACATGATATTTCGACGAAAACGTTTTCTTCATAAGCCAGACACTGGCGCAAAGAAGACAGGCACTTACACCAGCTCGTTTACGGTATAACCATTTTCTACATTGATAAAATGGTTGACGTTTTTTACGCCAACCAATCACGGGAGCGGGACAGCTTCAGATAGATGTGCAAGAATTGCGCACTACGGCTCACATTGCGTGCAGCCATCAGTGGCACAATATTATAAGTGAACACGAGCGCCGTTTATGTTCGATACTGGATTCTTATGTTGAATTAACTCAACTTCAGACTAGTTGCTACCAAGAATGCGGTGCCTAGGGAACATTGGCGCTTTGATATGTAGACGGAAATATTAAAACCATAACACAGAAGATGTTCACTTCGGCGATTCTCAACTGAGACCTAGATATAGGTGAGATAACCTGGAAAATAGTTAGTGCTGGATGCCAATTTATAGTTGCGGGCTTTAACAATGTTATGTTATGATTCTGCGATTATTTGGAACTTGGGGCAGCATCCGCGAATCTGAAAAAAAAGTTGGTGAACTTTCAAAAGGAGGAAAACGAAACGTTGATGCAGATTTGTTCGTTCGAACAGATGCGATGGAATGCGGTAGTTTTACTGAAACATCGTCAGTGAAACAATGAGGAAAGGAAGGGCTACGGTGACGAAGTGGTTATAATATATTGTGCACACATCAAGGAAGACGTCAAGGACGGCGTCGAAGATGACGTATAAGACGATGTACAAGAGCACGACGTCAAAGATGACGTCTTGGACGACCTCTAGGGCGAGCTCAAGAACGACGTATGGGATGACAATGAGAACGACATCCCAGATGACGACGCAAAGAACGACCTCTAGGACGTCAAGGACGTCAGGTCAAGTCAGCTTCAGTTACTGCCGCTTACGCAACCGGCGCTTACGCGAACGGAGCTTAGGCTATTGGCGCTTACGCGACAGTCGCTTACGAGCTTAGGCGGCCGGACATTATGCTTCCCTACAACCACGGGCGTTACATGACCTTGAGAACGCGACCTTGGGCGTCGTTGAGCTCTATCTTTCTCTCTGTACTTTCTGTCCCTTTCTCTCACTCTCTCGCACGCGTGCGCGAACGGAGTTTATATACCGGCGCTTACGCAAATGGTGTTTACGAGCTTACACAACCGGAGCTTGTATTTCAGCCACCATCGCTTTAGCCACAGGAGTTACGTGTCCTTGATAAGGGGAGCTTGAGCTTCAGCCATGGGCGTCAAACTACCACTTTAATACTAAGACAAAGGGTACGAATCAGGCAGACGATTGAACGACACAGGCGCATCGGCTTTATGAGGCACGATTCTGGACAGGCATAAAATCTCGGGGGAAAGACGCCCAGGTAGGCTGAGATCGCCGTCACAATCGCCTGGACACCACCAAAAGTATGGATGTGAAGTGATGGTGCGTCCGAAAGGACTGTGTAAATATATGCATGTTCTGCTTGAGTCATGTTCTTTTTGGTGCAGATACACCGTTTTCGGAATTTCCTGTCTTCATCATTCACTATTATAATCCTCACATACTCTAAGCATGCGGAGAATTCGCCTCCGACAGGGGATTTCAGTGCGAACTTACCGGCATTCACTACGAACGATTGTATACTGCAGAACGTTCAATTATGCTGAGCCGATGCTAGCTGGCTCGGTCCGGACGTAGGCCGACCGAAATAGCAAGCATCCTGTTTATTTAATTCGTCTATGATGGGATAGCAGGATTAAAAAGGTCAAAATCACAAAAATCAGATCAGCAGACCAGTGGATAAGTGTCAGAGATTCGTAAATCTTTTCAAAATGGTTGGAATAGATATTTTAACGAGAGGTGGAATCTGTAGAAAAACTTAAAACGGACGAGGGACGTTTCTTAGCTAGGTAGAACAAACTACCTCCCGATACAAAATGTATAGCCAACACCATCTACCCATTCATCTAAACTATGTTAGAAGACACACGCTTGCTGAAAATGCAGCGGTCATCTCCAGATAGCATCACAAAAAGGAGAAGAAAACAAAAACGTTCGAAGTCAGGAGGACACTGCTGAACAGAAGCTTACACAAACACGCTCAGACTACTGAGGCGGAGCGTGTTAGCCGTGCAAATAAAGCGCCGGAAAAGGTAGAACAGCGTCTGACTAGTCACATAAAAACAATGCATATTCGTTTTGCTATGCCCGAAATTCCAATACACAATCAAGATTCGTCTCTATTTAATAAACGGATTAAAGGCCTCATAGAAGAAACACCGACATGCGGACAGGCTATCTAATTTCGACGCCGTCTTCAGCGAAGCACCGTGGAAAAGCACCACCGTTTTCAAAGCTTTCGGCAACCGAAGCTCTCTCCAGACAACGTTCAAGCGTGATAATCGTTTGCATCCTCTTGGTGACGCAGGTGATGTGCGCTGTTGGTGACGGAGGTGATGTGCGCCGTTGGTGACGCAGGTGATATGCAAGAGTATCTTTTCGTGCCTGAGGCATCTGAGCGGAGTACACAACCCGTCGGTGATTGGTGGAAGGTCTCGCAATCGCAGAGCTTAACATTTGTATTTATAGATATGCGTAGACGAACATACAGAAAATAATATTTATTTCGCTGGAATCCTTTAATGCTGCATCACTCGCGAGGAACGCTTGAGCTATTTCGCTGTCTGGGGTGGTTTCAGAGAGCTGATTGCAAAGTGTGAAATCAACCACTATCTACACCGGCTAAACTAGGCGACCCAAGAGTCAAAGACACCTTGAAATAATGAAGAGCGCGGCATATTATATTCACTCTTCTTTTTTCGTGGTTTGTTATAGTGATTGCTTAACGGGTTATACCACAATCTCTTCTGCTGCGAATTGGCGATAACGGACTCGCGACTCGTCACATTCTGCGCGTTTCACGCCGTCAGTAACTCTAAAACGATTAAACGGCTTCGAATTCTCGTTTGGTGCACAAGCAAAATGGGCTGCAGGTAACTGTAAAACAGTTTAATTCCCTCTAGGGTAGGTTTTAATGCCTGTTTACTTTGTAGACGTTCACGGGATTCCTTTACGACAGAAAATGATCTGATGACAAGGTACGTCGAGCGCGCCAGGAAGAAATGACTGGGTCATGCGCGACTTTCGGTGCATTAACGCTAACTTGAGAATAAAAAATTCGCGACTAAGGTAGAAGCCGTGAGTACCTAAGGTTTCTTACATCGTACACTGACCGCTGCACTTTCCACAGCTTTGTCTCCCTGCGCCTGGTTTATAGCGTAACATGTAAAAATCTAAAAAACTCTTCCCCCCTCAACCCCCCCCCCCCCCAAAAAAAAAAGAAAATAAATAAAATAAAGCGGAAGGAAAATTAAGGTTCTGTTATACGTTTGGAAAAGACTTGATCAGGATAAAAAATGCGAGTTTTTTTTTCCAATGAAGGTCGATGTTGAATAGATGTAAATTATGGCTCATAGGACAATTTTTATATTGACGTTAAATGTAGTGGCTTAGGACTGCAATGAATAGCGTTGCGGTAAAAAAACTTAATTCGCGTTTCAGCGTGAAAAACGCATCCCACATTTCGAAATCTTAGCTTCTCCTCTTCGTGAATTCATCTGAAATTCGTTAAACCTAGAAAGCAACACTACGTCTCACTAAGAGGTATCGCTTGCAGTCTTCGCACATATTAAAAAAAACCTCAATTTATTTAAAAGGGCATTGACAACCGTAACATCTACAAATTTCTGGGCCGAAAAACCGAGGGAGAGGAGGGAACGAGACTGTGAGGGACGTTAAAACGCCGAGCTCAGGCTCGATTGATTAGCCATTGCCTCCTCTATACTCACAAAGCCTGGCAGTTCGACAACGGAGGCTTAAAGCGCCCGGTCGCAGGTTTGGAGAGCGAGGATCTGGTCGCACAGAGCATCAAAGAGCCATTCCTCGGGGAACCTGAACGTCAGCGCACAGCTTTTGCAGCGGCGAGGACCCGAAGCACACTTACTCGGCTCGGGAGAAGTGTGTTTCGGCGTCTCGCCGCAGCGGGGCGCTAGTCAGATGGCTCTACTCTCATTTGTTGTCTGCCGCTCCACCTTTTCCAATTCGACGGCCGCTTCTTGTGACGATCTGCCAGATTTTGTCAGTAAATTGGAGGCTATGAATTAGAGGATTAGCAAAACGCCTGCGTTCGGCGATAGGCCTTTGCCTACAAATGCGTTCGACGGGTGCAGTAGAAACAAAAGCAGCCTTTGTCTCCACTGCACTCGTCGAAGGCGTTAGAACGCGAAACGCCAGCGTCTGGCATTTGGCTCTCGGATTCTGACGCGTTCAACGAGTGCAGTGAGGACAAAAGCTTTAGGATTACCCACAAATTGTTCCAACCGTAACTTGACTTTCTTACGCCTATTCGCGCTCTCCTTGCTTCTTCTCCCTCAATCTATTACCGCATAGTGTTTCAAACGCTGCAAAAATTTGTAATAGAAACAGCAGAAAAAAAATTCATTGCGGATAAAGACAAAAAAAAAAATACCCCGTCAGAGATGTATTTGTTTTGTTTTTAATCCGGTTTACTTTGCTCAAACTGAGGTCTAACTGGCTTTTCTTTATTTTTAAGTAATTACTTTCACCAGATATATTTCTTAGGACGATTGCAAATGCACTGCGCCGACGACTTGGAGATGTAAAAACGCAGACCGAGGATGTATTAGGGAAGTGGCATAGGCAATCTCCTGTTCTTCTTGTTTCTTATTGTCAACATGGTAGCACCCGGTGGCTGTGACAAGGTCATTCAGAGGAAGTGGGACGATTGGAAAGTCGTGGAAAACGCGAAAAAGCTGTGTTTTTTGGTACCTGATTACCTCTCAGGCTTCGAGAGCGCTATAATCGGGAGCTTCAGAAGTTCGGGCTATCCCTCGCATCTTTTAGTAAAATCTGCAACATGTCATATCTTGCTTCAGTTACTTAAGAAGTGTTTGACACCCACTATGTATACCGCAGCTAAAACGAAATCAAACTGAAAAGTGACTTGCCGGGCACGCGGAGAAGGAACCATAGCAAACGCACACCAGAACAGACACTCCACTGGGTGGTTTGGATATGCGAGCAATCATAATTTCCGTAATCAATTAAAAAACAGCACAAAAAAAACGACTCTTTTGTTTTGAAGTTATCTAACCGGATGTCTGAAACAGCGGCCAGGCTCTTTAAGTCAACCGAAAAAATCGGTTTCTTAACCTATCGCGCTACGAATTTGTACAGCGTTGCCCACAGGTGGGGAATTTTTTGTATAATATTTGCAAAAATCGAACTTACCCGAAGAAAAATTAAAAAAAAGGAAAGAAAAAAAGTTTCACTCCTACGAAAACGTAGCGAAGGCACAGGTCTTCATGCAATAGGGCGCCCTATGGTTTGAAGACCGGTGGTTTCGCTGCGTTTTCGTAGGTGTTAAGACATTTTCTTTTTTTACTTTTTCATCAGGCGAATTCAATCTTTGCAAATTAAATTTTATAGAACAATTGCACCATCTGTGGGCAACGCTGCACAAACTCGTAGCGCGGTAGGTTAAGAAACCGATTTTTTCGGTCGATTTAAAGAGCCTGGCCGCTGTTTGAGACATCCGGTCGAAAGGCGAGGAGCGCACCATTTCGCCATCTACGTTACAGATCAAACAAAAAACTGGAACGTCCTTAAAAGAACATTTTTTTTTAGAAATACGCTTTTCCCAACGTTAAAATTGTTAAAACGATTCCTAGAAATAATTTCCAGCCGTTTACAACGATACAGGAGCGACAATCAAGGGAAAATTGGGATTCACGTGCTGGGAATCTATGTGCGATTTTTCAGTGGCGGCGTCGCTCTTGCGGGAAAAAGAGCGTAATGGAAGCTTCGGGGGTCAACGTCTTAAGTGCCAAATTTTGAAAAGATCACAACATGGGAATCGGGTTTGAGAGAATAGCGATGTCTGCGGCATGGACGAATTCCCCATGTGTGGCCACAAAAAAGTGAACGCCGTTTACAACTCCCTGTAACGCCGAATTGGAGCGCAGCTCTTGAGGAGGAGGAGGGAAGGGCACTGGGGGGGGGTAGACCCCTCCTTCACCTCCTCCCCTCATTCTTTAATATGCTCCGGGGGGTCACCTGACCTCGGAAGGAGGGGGGGTCACGTGACTTCGGAGAGGGGGTCAAGTGACCTCGGTGAGGGGGACCACGTGACCTCGGGGGGTCACGTGACCTTGGGAGTCACGTGGGGGTTACCTTGGGGGTCACGTGACCTTGAGGTGACCTTGGGATGGGTCACGTGACATTGGGGTCAAGTGACCTTGGGAGGCGTCGCGTGACCTTGGAGGTCACGTGACCTTGGGAGGGGTCATGTGACCGGGGGGTCACGTGACCTGGGGAGACCTTAAGGGTCACGTCACCTTGGGGTGACCTTGGTTACGCCGACGGCGACGCCGCTCAAGCCGGAAACGGGCGCCTAAGAGCTGCGCTCTAAAACGTGAAGATCGCCTTAGCTCTCAATCTGAAATAAGTCGCGCGGCAGTGTTGGCATGATACGACAAAGACGATCACGTATCGGAGCTGCGGGAAAATATCTTTCCTTCCGTCGCGACAATAGCTCATGCATACGAAATCATCCGCCCAACTCTGTAGGGCCGTCAAGTTCAGCACAAAATCATCACTAATATTTCTTCATTGAAACATTAGGTATTCGCAAACGTCGGTACTGGCGTTTCGTTATAAACTATGCTCTTTCTCTTTCTTAGCTTGGTTTATATCCCCATGCTTTTATTTTTTCTTTATTCATTTTTACGTGACATTGCTTATGTATTAAAAGTGACAGCAAATAAAGTTTCCGAGAACGACCTTGTTCAATTGTTGCTATTTTTTGGTGTTATTGGTTGTTTTTAAAAGGAACGGAATATTGAAGTGGATTTGTTTGAAACTGTGCTTTGACGATGCGTTTTAGATAATCTGCAAAACCTGATATGTGATGAGTTCATGCCAACATTAGGAAAATATTTTTTTTGCAAGGAAAATGGTAATTAATTCTAAGCCGACAAAACAGTGTTTCTGAATTTATTTTTTCTTGCGCAAGATCTTGCGCTTTACGTTTGATTAGACTATATATTGACACTGGAAGCGAAACATTCTGTAATCCCCAAAGTGTCCTAAGGAACGCACGGCACTGACTTTTGATGTGTACAAGGCGCAGCGAAATTTCCAAATTATGCTTCCCAGTACTTCGTCCCTCGAAAACCACTATCTTCGCCCCCCCCCCCCCCCAATCCGCCCTTCCCCCCCCCCCCAAAAAAAAAAAAAATAAAAAAAAAGACAATTGTCAGATCTTTTTTTTCTTTGTGCCGTACCAGCTTTTTCGCGGGGTGTCATTTTTTGCACCACATCTGGCTGTTTGAGAACTAATTCGCGAGCGCGACAAAGAAGGAAGATAATAACAACCACAACAATACCCCAGCTTGTGGTCGACGTTGGTCACTCACAAACCCTTCGTACAGACACGTCATCGTTATTATTGTTATTATTATTATTAGTATTTTTCTAGAAAGTGCGTGTTGAGACTTCCGTTTGCTTTAAAGTGATGCTGAACCGAAATTTGAATTCCACAAAACACGGCGGCAAAGGCGTTCAACGGGATGCAACAAACACCAACATATCACTCAAACAGCGATTTGTCGAACGGATCACCGTATTTTTTTAAAAAAAAGATAAGACGCATTTGAGAGATATGTTTACGTCTTGCTTCTTCGGGGAGGAGAGGGAACGACCTCGCGCCTTCTCCACCTCACCGTTTCGAGGGGCGAAGCTAAGGGAGGAGGAAATGAGATATCTTAACGTCACGCGCCTCGTCAGCCTCGTTCAATCTGGACGGTTTTTTTTTTGTTTTTTTTTTAAACATACGGTTGTCCATTCAAAATATCGCCTTACGAGTAGTGTTGTAGGGATTGTAGCTTACCGCCTACAGCTCCTGCATTGTTTTTGGAAATCCGAATTTCGGTTTACCATTTTTTTTGGGACCGGAGCCCCACTTCCCGAAAAGTGGAAGCCGCCAACTGTGTAATTTTGGCGGTAACGACTATGAAAACAGCGAGCGAGCATTCAAAGACAATTCTGTTGCTTCGGTTGTTGTTTTTCGTCAGGCACCGCCGCATTAATAAGAGCCGTCGATGCCTCAGCCGCGTGGTGCGCTTCTTCCTACAGCGGCAAAACAATGCGAGGGGAGCAACGACGGAAGTCAAAAGAAAAAGAATCGCGAATTCTGTCGCCGCAACGTTTGTTTCGCGTTCGCTTTTTTTTCTGTCGCCATTTGTTGATGCATTTTGTATCTCGTTGATCGCGATACCGCGCCCGCATGGGCTCGCGCTCTTATGAGATTTTAATGAAAACGGGACGAGACAGCGGCGAGGAAGAATAAGAATTACCTGAACTGAGGAAATGCAGCATGGCCCTCGTCTTGATTTCCGCTTACGACTGTCTTCCGGCTTTGTCGACGTTTTTTTAAGGCTCTTTCTTTGTGAGAGGTAGCGACGGGGAAGGAGGGAGCGCTTGTTTCTAGAAAATGTTAGAAGTAAGACGTCAGGCTTGAACCCCCGAAACAAGCAGATTGAATTATTTTTCCCCAAAACGGGAAGTAGTAGTTTGGCGAACAAAAAGTGCGCCGCTGAAGGAACTGGGTAAAGAAAAAATAGTTGTCTGATTTTAGTTTTTTTATTTTGAAGGGCAGTATGCACGCGCCAAAAATGAACAGAAGATAGCGGCGAAGAGAGGAGTATTCATTTAATCATTTTGTAAATCTATCTAATAAAAATATATTTTATGTTAAATAAACTGCTGTCTTGGTACTGTTTTGTAATATAAATGTAATGAAACATTGGCGTCATAGAGGCAAGGGCAGCCCAAGGATCTCCTCTTAGTAATCACGTGCTAACATACAAAAAGATGCTCGCGCGGATTGTTTTCAGATATCTTTTGCACGTCTTACTGGCGCAGTTCAGAGTTATCGGGCACTAATTGACTCCAGTTTTTGTTCCCAACTTGATTTTGTGGGAATCGATGGCCAAGTGAGTTAGCGCACTGCAGCTCGGAGCACGTGGAGCGAACGCTCCAGTTGCTGGACGCAGCTACCCTGGGTTCCATCCCCACCCATGCCCGTTTCGATCTGGATGAGCAGCGTACCGGCGTCCGGTCGTGTATAATACACGTTGAGGACCCCTGGCTAGCAGTCGTACTGCCCTGGCTAAATTTCTTATCTACAGCGCAAAACCCCCTCTTGAAAAAGTCATTTCAGACTTTTAGCTCTGATGTGATGGGACTCTACTAGATGCTCAAGACTTTAGGCTTCAGCACCTCAGACTTTAGACTTCAGCACTTCAAACTCCAGCACTTCAGCACTTCAGAGTTTACTTTTTCAACCTATCAACACCTTAGCCGACATACATTAGAGATGCAGCTTTAAAAATAGCCGTGACCGAACAAATTGTATGTAAATTGTTTATTGAAAGTTGCGCGCAAGTAGCTGCAAATGAAAATGATCGGATCAAATAAGGACAACCGAGTTCTTTGTCGGGAAAAACATAATTCGAGGTACTCGGATCCTATACGCGTACATAAAGTTAACTGTGATCGCCAGTGTCGTCAGACGTTCGTGATTGTCGTCATCATTGGTCGTTGTCGTTTGCCGTCAGAGTCGTCTCTTATGAGATTTTAATTAAAAAGTTGTTGTTGTTGTCGGAAGTCATCGCCGGAGGTCGTCATCGTCGTTATTGTTTGTTGTCGTTTTCCTTCGTATTCGTCGTCATCCACCGTCATGGTCGTCGTTCACGGTTCGTCGTCGTCGTTCGTCGCCGTTGTTCGCCGTTGTAGTTCGTCGTCCTAGGTCGTCGTCATGGCCTACCGCAGTCTTCTGCATTCGTCTTTGTCAGACGTTTTCGTCATTCGACTATGTCAGTCGAAGTTCGTCAGGGGTCGCCATTGGTCGTCGTCGCCGAATGCCGTCTTCCGTATGTCTTCGGTCATTGTTGTTGTCGTCGCCCTTGTCCTTCATCGTCATAGCTGATTGTGGTTGCACGCCGCTGTCCGTTTGTGTTTGTAATTCTTTCCGTGGTCGTACGTCTTGGTTTTAGTGAGGGCAGTGGAGATGTATGGGGGATGGTAACCACCGCCTCCCCCATAAAAACTTGTGAATGATTCTAAAACTGGGAAAAATATATTTAATAACGCAAACTCGTGCCTACATATTTAAAGTTAAAATAGGGGAATCTTGCGTCAGCAATTAAAAAGCGACTGTCCCAAAGCAACGCGTTGCCACTACTTTTATACGCGCGGTGCCTTTAAAATTGTTTTAACCCAGAACGTTCGATGACAGCGGAGAATGGGCTATAAATTTCCAGAAATGTACTAATTCTTTAAAAAAAAAAAAAAAAAAAAAAAAAAAAAAAAAAAAAAGCTTGGGCGAGCGGTGTTTGGAGCCCGTTCTTCTGCTCGTCAGTAGCATTAGTTGCCGATTCCGTCATGCACTGGCAATACTTAAATACAGTATCTGAGTGTACGAACTGGTCTGGATTTTTACATTGCGTGAAACAGAAAACATTCGACAAATTAGTCGTGTACAGCAATGAACAATGGCTTTCGAAAAGCCATACATCGGGACCGAAAAACGACGCAGATGGTGAAAAAATACATAGGCGTGCGTGTCTGTAATATTACGTGTCTCTCTTTGTGTTTTTGCTATTTTTAGAGCTCAGACAAACATACTGTTCACTCATCGCCAAGAGCCGATGCCTTCGAGCAACGCTAGCAAGAGGCAATTTCTCTTGTATCTCCTTCCTGGTAATGTTTAGAAAGAAAGCGCAAACCGCCACCAACTTTGAGGCGTGCAGGAACAGCGGTAAATGCAGGGACGAGGTGCGTCCCCAAGTTTGTGCACGCAATTTGCGACAGCAGGCGACGGCGTGCTTAGCCAGTGTCTTGCTGAAACACCGTCATGCTCGACTGGCCTCGTGTAACTATGAGAAAAAACAATTTAGCTAATTAATCTCGCTTTAGAAGCAGGCAAGACATAGTGAGAGAGAGAGAGAGAGAGAAAGATGAGGGTGGTGAGACGACGTAAAATCGCCAACAAAAGTGCACAAGTACAAATAAGGCAAGGAAACGACTCCGGCCTTTCACGACGCACAATAGTGATCGACTCGCTCGACGCAAGGTAAGAACAGAAGGACGACAACGCAGTTACGGCCGCACCCAGGGAGGAGGTGGCTTTATTGTTTTCTAATGTTACATTCGCTGTCACTGTTTATTTTCGGTTACTCCTGTTTCTCATTCATATTCATTCGATGCGTGTTTTTTTCCCGCAAATTAGCGGAACTCCACATGCCACTCCAAATTAAATCGAAGCAAACGATTATAACCAGCTCAAGCAGTCCTTCCATGTGATACCGTTGGCATAAGTATGCGCTCCGGTCAAATACGTCGATCGACTGACCAGAAATCAAAATATAGGGGGAAAAATACACCCTTTCAATTATATTTACATGGCAGTGTAGAGTCATCTTATAGGTCTACCTAAAAGCCAGCTAATCATTAGAGAATTATTACTTTCACCGCTCGTTTAACAAGCACAAGGACGCTATACTCTTGCCCAGTGACCCTCACATTACGAGCTCATTCGTGGATTGTTGTCATATTAAGATGGTGGCCCGGGAAAGTTGGTTAATCATCAAGGGAAGCAGCCGTGCGAAAACAAAGCATGACAACAAACGACAGACAGCGTCCTTCTTTGTTTTTTGTGTGTCTGCAGTGTTATCAGGATCCTTTTGAGTTGTTACTTTTTATGATTCGTGCCTTCATTTCTGCATCAGCATGAGGAATCACATTCGACATTAGTACTCTTAAATTTATTTAAGATTGCACCAACCACGATGCACTTAAACTGCATTTGGGTTCAAGCCACTCTAGACTGGCTCGCAGAAGAAAACTGAAATCTGAGCAAGCAAGAGCTTTGGTTTACGTTGAGGTGAGGCGGTACGCAGCGCGGCTTCTGTCCACTTGAACGCCTCACCGGCCGCTTGCTCGAGAGGTATTAACAGGCAGCTGTTGTTTGTGCTCCAGAACTTTCCGGACAAGTGGGAAAAGGAGAGGCTGCTTTCAAAATTGGGCGTACTTTTTCTTTGACACTTTTGCGGATTCCAGCTGGACTTTGCCTCGGCTCGCCTTTATTTTATTTTCCGGTTTTTTTTCCTCCAAACAACAGTCGTTTTGTAACAGCTGCTCAGTTTTGAAATTCAATTTGCCACGCCGACTTACACCGAGACCTTCCCGCGCCGCCCCTTGACTTGAAGTTGACGCCCTTCTGGAGATGGGTTGCGTTGGGACGACTTCGTTGCTCCACTCCTTTCCTCGCCTTTACAGTTCGACAGCAACGAATGTTTTTGCTTTAATTTAAACTGTTCTTCCCTTTTGCGTAATACTTCCAATGTGAATAGCGCTAAGCATGTTCGTTGTCGCAGCGATTCCGTCAACCCTTTTACACAAGGGCTTTTGCGTGTCACAATCGCGTTATGCCAAACTTGACAAACTTTTTTTTTTTTTTTTTATTTCCAGAAAACACCGTGCTCCGTCAAACCTAAGGTCATATAACGGAAATTTGGGGTTAGGATTTTGCCTCACTTTATTATTGGGCAATTTGGAGGCGAACATTCTCCTTTCAACAAGGCAACGTTTCTTAATGGTCAACGTAACGTCAAGTGGTTCACGTATTTCATGCTAAGATAAAGTCGCAAGTGTGAATACAAGTTAGTTTATAAAAAAATAATTGAAGTGTTTGATGCGACGGCTTGAAAGTAACAAAAAAAAAACATTGAGACAAAGATTGTTTTTGAAATTATTTTTGTATTTCTTTGATTTCTGACTTCAACCTACAAGTTGTAACACGACCAAGACACAATAAATTTGAGTATTAGCAATGCCTCTTAAACCAAATTCTACAATAAACGTTAACCTCTACAATTATTTATTGGATATGTCCAGAAAAATACTTACACAACGTTATATTTTTTTTTTCTATAAACCACCTCCCTACTTTCGTAAAACATTACACGTTAATAGATGGTGCCAAATACTTCTGAAATAAGCTCAGGAACAGCGTACAAACAACAACTAATCAGGTGACAGGAAATACACATACATCGAGACATTTTATCGCAAAATATAAAGCATGTGCAAAAAAAAAAAAAAAAAAAAAGAGAAAGTTTTAACAACTTATGGCTGAACTTTCACACGAACGAGAAGTTTCAGTCCGAGCAGAAAGCCTCACTCAGGTGGCTCGCCGATGGCCATGCGGAACCGGGGAAGCAGGGAAACCAGACTTTTTTTTTTTGAAACAGCAGACAAAGAACGTAAAATGAAAGAAAGAAACGATTAATCCAAGAAGTTATCTCATCACGTGCGAGGCTCCAGGCTCTCTCCTTGAGAGCGAGCACGTTCGAGCAATTTATCCAACTCCCCCGAGCACATAAAACTGCCGCCTTCCGTCATCTGGGAAACTGAGCATTTTGTTTTCCTCTCGTCTTCGCTTGTTTCCTTTTGCTCGCCAGGTTAGACTATTATTTAAACACACAGATACGCGGCAGCGAAATAACAGTTTTTTCCGCGCCCCCCCCCCCCCCCCCCCGCCCCCCCCGAGGCGTCATGTTGCTGGACCACTTCATTCCCATCTATCCATCCACCAATAATATTTCCTACATTTCTAAATGGCACCTCCAAAAGAAAGTAAATTATGTTCTCCCCTCGTTTGATACCTATGTTTAAAGAGGGAGGTGGGATGCCCCTCGGAAGCTCGAACTTCTTTTCTTTTTCTTTTCGGCTTCTTCGCTTTTGTGCATGTTCGCTAAGACGTTCGACACAATCTGCTCTGAAGATGACTACGAATGCTTCCCGCGTGGTGTTCCAGACTCGCAGAATGAGCGTTTAGTTTATTTCGTTGTTTGGCTTCTCTAACTTTTTTTCTTTTTTTTCCACCTAGAATTTTTGATGTCTTCGTAACTGGGCGATTGCGGAAGGAAGGAAGGGCAGGTTGATTGCTGCTTTTAAAGCTATAATCAGCTGCGGGAATGCGGGTGCCAACTACATTCGTCAATGTTGGAGTGCGTTCGTGCGTAAGGGACGTAAACCAACGCCCAAGGAGTTCGGAGAAGTGGGCCACTTTCAGAGCGATAATCATTGCGGGCTCTTCCCACCACTGGAAACGATATCCTTTGTTGATGTGGCTAGAGATGTAGGGAAACCGTCGTTGATGTTGCAAAATCTATGAAAAAGATCTCCCGCTGGCAGCGCGAATCGAACCTGGATCCGCTGCGAGCGAAACGGAGGCGTTACCACTTAGCTACGGTACTTTTATTTTATTGCATTTATAGCTACGCCAGAACGCTAAAGTCGGCGTCACACTGCTTATACATCATAGGAGAAACAGTCCGTTTATAAATTAGACAGCGAATCACGGCGATATTCGTGTTTGGAGTGCTGCGTGACGGTGAGTTCAAGGAGAAACTTGGCACGCCGCATTCGAACTACGGATATCGCGGTGACTCGTGTTTGCACACTGTCTTTTGTGTGATGTATCAGCAGTCTGACCCCGGCTCACCGACCCGCTTTAAACTTGGGGTTTTTGAAGTCCCATAGCCGCCCCTATCAGTGGCCTAAATCCAGGAAAATATTAGGGGGGTGACGAGCTTTGCCATGGAAGCCATCTTAATAATTAAAAATGTTAATTTTATTTTACACACAAGTCGAAACTGTACACTAAAACAAAAACAGAACAAAAACATGCACACATGTTCACATCTAGCGTTTTTATAATATTGGTGACGATTTACAGTGCGCAGCAAATTAATTACTTCAACATTTAGAGCACAAATTATATAAAAAAAGAAGACCCGACGAGGTCTACACACCAGAAACAAGACAAACATAAAAAAAACAATGAAAAAACAGTTAAGGCGCAGGCGAGCTGGTGTAGGTTTGCCATTTTATTAGACCAGGTGAGACTGGGTGGAAGAAACACGACGACTTATCAACCACAGCTAACCACTTTATTCAAAGTTCCCTCCCTTTATGCATCCTGAACCCAAATCGAACCCAAAATGAAAAACCAACAAATGATATGTTACAGTTTTTGGACCTAAAACTTCATGTGGGTGACGCCCTATGCTAGGAGTAAGAAAAAGATGCCCCGAAATCAGTACTCCCAAAGAAGAGTTGCCACTCTAAGACGGCAAAAGCGAGTTTCGTTAGATCGTTGCTCACCAATGCTCTGAACGGGTCTTGTGTTCATTTCATGGCTAAGGCAGTTAGAGGGCAATGGCAACGGTTGAATAACTCAGGCTACGAAGGAGATTTCATCGCGAGGCAAGTGACCTCAATGAACCGAGAAAAGAAAAAGGCAGAGGACAAATCGAGAAATAGGACTGCAGTGATGCCTTATTTTCACATCGTGTCGCACAATGTAAAAGCGAGCGCAGAAAAAATTGGGCGTTAATGTGGTTTTCAACTCGGACTTTAAGTTGGGCAACATCACCCCCTTTCAAAAAGAAAAAAAAAAAAGGGCGCCAAAAGGGCCACAGGGAAAAATCTGTGCTTTGTGAAACTGTTGTTGTCTACGAGATACCGATGACTTGTGGTTTTAGGTATGTAGGGCAGACCCCCAAGATGCTTGAACGATCGTTTAACTGAGCACAAAAGAAACGTAAAGATAAAAGCGCCTAATTCTGAAATTGCGACACACGTACAAGGGTGCAGAAACTGCATAGCCGAGTGGTCCGATACAACGGTAGTATGCAAAGAGGTCAATGATGTCAAAAGGGTTGTTAAAGAGACAGTAAAGATTAAGTCGATCGGCAATTGCATAAGCCAGGCGTCTATGCTTCTTAGTGATAGCGCGAAAGCTTTTCTGCGAATATGGATCGAACTGGCCTTGTCTTTTTCACGAGAGGTAGCCCCTGTGTCATGATCTTGTTCCGTTCATATGCGTACGTAAAGGGAAAGGAAAAGGGGAAAAAAAGGCTCTAACAGGTCGGTGGGTTCGAACTGCAGTCGGTAGTCAATTCCGTGTGGTTCGCTTGTTCGTTTTTTTGTAAAGGTAAGTGTGGCTGCGAGGTCAAAGCATGTTCCCTTTTGGCGATGTTTTGACCTGTGTACCTTTTGTTGGTTCCGGGTAGTTCGTTGCTTTTTTTTTTTGCGAGGTTAAGGCATGACTTTTTGTTGCCATTGTTTGGAGTGTGTTCTGTCTGGTGACGATTTTGGGTTCAGGATGTATACCTGTGTTTGAGACGTCGTCGTGTTTCTTCCACCCAGTGCCAAATGGTGTAAAAAATGATAGAAAAACAGTTAAAAAAAGAACCTTGTTTATTTATTTCGTTTATTTGTTTATTTATTTCAGTTTACTTCGGCAGCGCCGATTGCATTATAGCAGGGGGGGGGGGGGAGTAGTACATTTGCGTAAAAGATGGCATGATACTTGCGTACACAATGCACGAATAAGCAAAAACGCAAGCTTACATGGGAATAAACACTCGCACAATATCAACCAAACAACCCCCCCCCAAAAAAAAAAAAAAAAAAAAACACAAAAAAAACAGACGTTAGAGTGTCACAAAAAGGGGGCACGAGCCCCTTCACACACACCAATTACAGTAGAAAAAGAAGCACAGAAATCAATAACATTACAAAAAAAAAATACAAATGCGCAAAACAGTGCAGTACAGTGCAACCCACAGAAACCGGCACGTTTTTCCCAAGAAAAGGTAAACGTAGGGGTGATGTTATATTCTAGTCCGTCATGACAGCCTGCCCAACCATTGCGCGGTAGTCTGTCGTAAAAACAAGACTTGGACACGAAGGAAACAGCTTCGTCAGGTAGTTCATTCTACTGTTTTATGGTGTTAGGAAAAAATGAATATTTAAAAAGGTCGGTTCGGGCTGTGTATCCTCTTATTTTCTTAGAGTGGCCCAATCTTTGAGATACGAAGTGAGGTGGTTTTATGAATTTCGGCTTACTAATACCTGTATGATCATGATATACCGCATGAAAAAAATTTAACCGCAGTCGTCTTTTTCTTGAGCACAGTGGTTTCCACTCTGATTGTTTTTTTAAGAGCAGTAACACTTTCTCTGTTGTTATAATTTCATGTAACAAATCGAGCTGCTTTTCTCTGAACTTGCTCCAGTTTGTAAGACAGCTCTCTTTTGATTTTCACAATACCACTGGCGTACTCTAGGATTGGTCTTACGTTAAAATAATATACGGTTGCTTTTACATTCCAGGGACATTTATTAAAGTTCCGTCTTAAAACTTTATCATGCGGTTTGCTTTAGCCGTGATGAAATCTATGTGTGAGCTCCAAGACACACTGGGAGTGAAGTGGATGCCGAGATACTTTATTTCTTCAACTCTTTCTAGCGGAACATCGCTAATCATGCATGAGAAATTAACAGGTTGACGGTTCCGGGTGAAAGTCATCAGGTTACATTTGTTAATATTTAACTTCATTTTCCATTGAGCACACCATCTGGAAATGCGATCAATGTCTTCTTGCATTACCAGGCGATCTGCCTCTGACTTGATGCCACTGTACAGGACACAGTCGTTGGCATGTAGACGAATGTTTGATCTAATTTCTGCAGAAATATAATTTATAAATATTAAAAATGTAAGCGGTCCTAACACGGATCCCTGGGGGATGCCCGACGTTACATTACGTAAGTTTAAGGTGCTCCGTTAATCAATAGTGCTTGTTTTCTATTTTTTAATTAGTCGGTAAGCTACTTAAGAACAACGTCTGGAACGTTCAATGATTTCACTTTTTGCAAAATTAATTTGTGAGGGACCATGTTAAATGCGTTCTGGAAATCTAGAAAAATGCAGTCTACCATTACGCTTTTATCACACGAATAAGCGATATTGTGATAGGATTTTACTAATTTAGTGTCACATCAAAAGCCACTTCTGAATCCGTGCTGATTTGGAATTGAAAAATTGTTTCTGTCAAGATGTTTCGCAAAGCTACTGTAAACTATAAGCTCTGATACCTTTATTTGAGACAGAACTGTAGAGAAATGTGTCAGGTGACATGGCTTAAAGCAGAAGTGCCTGACAGGGCGGTGCCATGTTTTTGGTAGCAAAAGTAGCCAAACATAAAACACAAGGAGTGACGATTTCACTCCTAAATAAAGATGTATAAAGAACAAAACACAATCATCACAAAAGAGCAGTGCGTGAACAAAAACATGTTCTAGTTATTATTGTTGGGAAGTAACACGCGTAATGTCAGCCAAGGACTCTGAAATATGAATTCGTGATAGGTCTCTAAGTTTTTCGGTTTAGAACCTTAGAGAACTTTTAAAAACAAGAGCGTGGTTCTAGCACGCGCTAACAAAACTCTCCATCAACTGCAACAACTCCATGTGGTCAATATAGCCTTGACGAACATGTGCCAGTGCCATGCAGCTTAGGCGTGTCTCTCCCGCGGTACCTTCCAAGGGCACTGAACGATCGTTCCGCCTCACAGGAAGAGACTGGCATCACCAGGATTACCCTGGTGACACCTTTGAAGTGCTGGCGTGTCGATGGAGATGGATGTTCCGATTTGCCGCTGCCACATCGTCGACAGATCTTAGATCGGAGTGCTCTCGGTGGCACAAATGCACTAGAGACATGACCTTATTGGAATCAATCTCTTTGTATCATCAGATTACGTCCATATCTGCTTCTGATTGCGGGTTCAAAACAACACTTTCCAGCTCCTTATATGCCACGATTCCTTCCGAGTCGGGAGAAAAGCATATTTTAATGTCCGACAGTGCTGCATCAACTATTGAAAGAAATACGTTCCGAATATAGGTTTACACTTCAACTGGAAGGTCACTGGGGCTCCTTTTCTCGTACCTGGTGGGGCGCCGTCTGGATCTCGGTGGTTCCACTGCATGTACACTGCCATCCTCAGCAGCTTTGGTGACCTGTTAAAACAGTTCATAGAACATTTCTTCAGACCGCAGACGGCTCAACTCGCTCTTGGCAGGCTCCATTTCCTGGAGCATTTCCTGAGGTGTTGACGAACGTCCTTGTAGGAATGTGTTTGGGTCCTCAAACACTGAGAGCACCCTCAAAGCTATTTTCAACAGAAAGCGCGTGTTTCCCGATTCCATGGCGCGTAGGATACCACCAATTTTAGCAGACTGCTCGGTCGGTGCTTTTTCATCATTTTTTCTAGGGAAGCAATTATGGCCTCTTGCTCATCCAGCGCGGCAGATATCGCTGGTCTTCTGCGTAAGAAGCGCGTTGGGCATAGGGGTTTGATGTTTGTTCCCAGCTTTGTTTCGCAAAAACACCTGCTTGAATTCCCAGAATGTGCTGAGAGCGCGGCCAATTTCCTAATGGTCATGAGCGTATCTCGAACTTCTGGACAGCAGTTTGAGACGTCAGCAGCTACAAGGTTGCAGCTGTGCGTCCAGCAGTGAAAGTAAATAGCAAGTGGGTTTTCCGATTTTATAATCGCTTGGCATCCATTAAACTCCCCGCTCATGTTGGCAGCCCTGTCGTAAGTCTGCACTCGGCAACCGGAGGGTGGTAGCCGAACTATAGTCAAGAAATCCACCATGGCTTCTGCAATCGTGGCTCCCTTCGTCTTCGGCAAGGTACAAAGCCCTAGAAAAACTTCAACAGGTCTGAGGTTCTCGTTCCACAAAGCGCACGTATATTTTGTCCTGTCCAACACCAACCACGTCTCGCATGCCATCTACGATACTGGCGTAGTTTGTTTTTGGAATGGCGCTGGCCAGTGTTTTTGGACAGCCTTCCCAAAGCGCCGAATTATTTTGTTTCGAAGCAGTAGAGACATGTACATTGTGTTTCGCTTCATTCAGGTGGTGAACTCTTCGTTAGGGAGTTTTAGAATAGCGCACGCTAAAGCTTTGCGTAGGCGAAGAATAGCGTCGTCGTCACTGCGCATGCGCCGAACGCTAACCAGGTTTTGAGCTTTGCGTGCGCTATTTTAGCGCATGGTATTTCTCGGAACTCGCGTGCGTACGCAAAGGGTCTTTGGGGTCCTTCAAGGAGGATTCGTGATAAGAATTTGGCTAAAGCCAAGACGAGCACAGTTAAAAGATGGCGGCCCCCAGGATCATGGCTGCGGCCGCTTTGGCGCCGTCGTGAGCGCGACGTCGGAGGCATCCTCGCGACTGCGGTTTTCAATAAAGGACGACATTGCACTCGGTTTGGAAAACCCAGTAAGGCGGGCAACAATCACCGGCAACTTGATGCTTGCAACGAGCGGACGTTTATCGGCGAAGGTCAGTACACTCTTGCCGAGGCGACGCATGCGGACACGACCGGTCGACCGCTCGCGTCGCAGTTTTCACGTTTAAACAAATCTTATATGTTACTCTGAACCATTTTTTTTCTCAAGTTACAGCGTTTTGTCTGTGAATTAAAATCATGACTGTAACTTGGTGGCGTTGCAAGCGAGACATGCTTGGGTTTTTGCGTCGCCGCGGAGAAACGGTATTCTAAAACTCCCTTGCGTCGCGCGCGCTAACGCAAGTGCTAAATTTAGCGCTAGCGTGCGCTAAGATTGCGCACGCTATTCTAAAACTTTCTGTTGTCTTTTTCGCGTGACATGAGAGACTGGTAGAAGTTTTCTTCCTTGTTGGAATGACCTTGAAATGGCAGACCCTGGCGCCGGAAGTACTTAGACGCCTGAAAAATAATTCTCAGACAACGCCTCGCGACTTCCTGCTGCTTTATAGTCTGTGTGCTGATTTGGTCATGGACAGACGTGGATTGAAGGCTGCTGTGCTGGTAAACGGCGTTTTTCGCCCTTTTGAATTTTCACATTTGTCAAATTTGTTTTTTGCCTTTTTCTAGTTTGTGAACCCAGCAACAGTGAGTGTTGTCTAGCTGCTGGACAGTAGGAGGAGACGACCCCTGAAACCTTGGTAGCGTAGTGGAGCCATGAAAATGTGCCGAATCAGCTCCTTTAAAATGTGAGACATTTAGTCTTGTTTGCTTTCTGTGCACCTCTTGGATGTGTGACTGTTTGAGGAGGAATGAGCTGAACATCTGGATGAGAAGGTACACCTGGAAGCTGAATTAGAACCCGAGATGTTGGCGGTGCGTCTTGGGTAGTTGCAGAAGTCTTGCCATCTTCAGTGACGTCGCGCTCCGAAACAAAACAACAACAACAAAAAAACCAAAACGTTCAAAAAAAAAAAAAAAAAAACGGAACAAAGAAACGCGTTCGGAACAACGCAGATGTCTACTTCGTTCAGAACAATTTCGTTCACGCACTCCCCGGTGCGTGACCGCGACGCCGGTTCCCAACAACTTTGCCGAGAGGTGTAGCAGCTATCGCTGTGGCTGTTCTTTGAATCAATACAGAATATTGCTCAGTTGTTACGACGTCGATTGTTCGGGCTGGTTAAGCTTCATCAAGGGACGTCGTGCGGCAGCCGAAAGGGGGCTGAGGTGATGCTCTGGGCGGCAACATGTGAATACGCATCGGTGGAAGGACGCTGGAGGCGACCTCAATGTAAAGAGGTCTTCAAGTGTGTAAAAAATAAAGAGATAAAATGCAAATTCACGTCTGCTTTTCTTCTGACCTGACCGGACTCGGCCACCAACGGAAAATCACGTGGCTATGAGATAATGTTCTACCGGAAACGGAAGTTCTCTCAGCCGAGCGAGGAAGCCCCAGTGAAAATATGAAGTGTTATTTCAAGTGGTACCACTTGCAAGTCATGTGGTACCACTTGCAAGTCAAGTTGTACCACTTTCAAGTCAAATGGTAGCATTTGGACGTCAAGTGGTACCACTTGGGCCTTAATGGTACCACTAGGGTTCCAGATGGTGCCACATGAGCTTCAAATGGTATTATTCGTCTTGCAAATGGCACCAGTTTGCAAGATCACATATGCCACTAATCAAATAAGTGAAAGCTGGTGCTCCAAGTTCAATCTACAAAAGGTCTACAAAAAATCTACAATTCTAAAAAAAAAAAAAAGAAATCACTAACTTTTCTTAAGCTCGAGCTCAAGAAACGCAGGGAGAGTTTTGAGCGTCTCGACATCCCTTCACAGCCAATGAGATTGCGACATTAGCCGACACGATCGTCGGAGAACCAATCACGAACCAGGAACATAACGAGTCACGCCCTGCGTTTCTTAAGCCGTCATTTGCCACGTGTACCGCGTGTACCCGTTGGGGGTGTTTTGTCTTCATTGTTATATTTTCATATATTCGGATAACTTTGTCTTCTTTTATGCTATGTGTTCATTCACTTACTTCTTCTTCATCATCATTATTTTTTAATTAAGAGTTTCATGAGAGCAGCACAGGTGATTGGACGTTCCTTCGCAACCCGCCGGGTCCACCGAGGACTCCCCGTTTTTTTGACGACGGGATGGACAGCGGATTCGGCATCAAACCTCCTCAAGACTTTTTGAGTAAACCAGGGAAGTCTGAAATTCCCTGGAAGCGATGGATTGCCCTCTTCGAATGTTTCATGGGGGCCTAGGGTGCTCAAGCACTGCTCTCGGAATGTCGTCGATACCTGCTCCGCCACTGCCTGGGAGTGGAGGGTCAACGGGTCTTCGACACGCTGACTTCCTCTTGCGCTGTCGCAGTGCCGTCGCCAACAACGACGTCAGCGGCAGCCGCTTCTAGAACTCGGGCGAGAGACGTCTATCAATATAAGAAGCGGTCGACACCCTCAGAGCGCACTTTAAAAAGGTCGTGCCACATCTACTTGGAGCGTCACCGGTTCCGCCAGCGTTACAGGCACTCAACTGCAAAATAAAAGTAAGAAAGACTAACATCTGGCCTTGCTTTTGTGTATCTATCGGGTGATTCAAGGAGCGGCCAGGCTTTTTCAATCGACCGCAAAATTCGGTTTCTTAACCTATCGCGTTCCGATTTTGTACAACGTTGGCCACATGTGATGCATTTTTTTCTATAAAATTCGCAAAGAGCGAGCATACCTCAGGAAAAAGTGAAAAAAGAAAAAGGCTTAACTCCTGTGGAAACGCAGCGAAGCCACCGGTCTTCAACCCATAGGGCGCCCAATGGTTGGAACACCGGTGGCTTCGCTGCGTTTCCATAGGAGTTAAGCCTCTTTCTTTTTTTACTTTTTCCTCAGGTACGCTCGCTCTTTGCGAATATTATAGAAAAAATGCACTACCTGTGGCCAACGTTGTACAAAATTGGAACGCAATAGGTTAAAAAACCGAACTTTGAGGTCAATTTAAAGAGCCTGGCCGCTCCTTGAATCACCCAGGAATTGACAATGTTCTGTTTGCAAGTGGTACCACTAGGAAGTGGTCTCAGAAGTGGTACCACTTGCAAGTGGTACCACTTGCAACTGGTTTATTGAACAGGTACCTTTTGCAAGTGGTACCACTAGCAAGCGGTACCACCTCCAAGGATTTTCACTTGGGGCCGCGTTGGACACAAGCGCTTCGTCACACGGGCGTATGTGCTCGTCAACAATCAATCCGTCGACGAATATTTTAATTCACGTTCATGGCCAATGAGTTCCAAGACGGCACTTATCATCAATTTTGAATGACAGGTTCCATCATGTTCGGTGGAAGTTTAGAGTCATTATACCGGTGCCCAAGCACTTCATCACAAACGTAAGATTTCTTATTTCGCACTTCAGTTGAGGATGAAAGCTAAAGAGGAAAAAGTTTAAAAAATATTTCATGGTTCCTTTGAGATAAAAGTGCAGCTTAAAGGCCTATTCACACATGCAGCGGAGAGCTACAAGCGCCGCACTGACCGCGTGATAAGCGAGTGCTGACGGGAGCGTTCACCAGCTTTGTATCGCAGCGTCAAAACAGTTGCTCGTGGCAGACGATAAGTAGCTGACGACACCTAAGCAGCGCTGGATCAGCGCTTCGCTGCATGTGAGAAGCGGCCTTAGGGGTGAAAGCCATAAATGCGAGCTAGCCCGCACACCTGGCTTTCAGACGTTCCTTTCTAGCGTGATGCGCTCATTCTGGAAAAGAATGTTTTAAATACGCGACCTCGTGGTCTTGTGCTTGTTGTACTGGCTGCAGTGTCAGCTCGCGGCAAGAAGTTTGGGTATCGCTGCCTGGTGGAATTTGTCACAACCCCGTAGTGAGGATAATTCAATTTCTCTTTGCTGGTGCAAGCTTGTGCGGTGCCAAACTTCTATGCACTATAAAAATGAAAACGTAACCGTGTGGGTAGCATGTGTATTACCCAGAGCGAAGAAAACAGAAACGGCCCTTGCGAGCTTCTCATCGCGAATAGACGTATTTTTGCTCACCGAGGCCTCCAGTACAGCACGCCAGTCTGGAGGGAATCACCGAAAGCGCTGGACGCTTGGGATTCTCGGTGCCGCTGTTTGTAAAGGAGTTAGGTGCTGAGCGGCGCGCGATATGTACAGCTGATGAGGCGACGCCTTAGTAGCTCCCAGTTGGCGCCGCCAATCATTGCCAGCGAGGCAGATATCACAAGGCATCGCGCGAAGGCGCCGTGTGCGTGCCGTTGGAACAACCATTACAGGGGGGGGGGGGGGGGGGGAGATGCGCAATCGGGGCACCCGCCAAATACTAATTTCGCCGGGTTTAAATATTCTAACGCAGAGAAGGGAGGAACACGAGTCGTTTTCCTTTTCGCCCTTATTTCCTGTTGGTGGCTGGTCGTCCGGAGCTGGTGCGTGTGCAAACTCAGAAACTGAGACTATAGCTGCGGTGCCCTTGCGCGAACTTCACATTCCCGCCGAAGCTGCAGGAAGCCCCGACTCGTTAACGCTCCATGGTGCCTGTCGTTTGACGAAGGATGGTAAGGAACTGCGACCGTGTTAGTGAGCCTCACTTGAAGGGTTTTAGAAATGTGTGCGTCCCGATTTCACGGCAGAGGTGTCTCATTCGGAAGAACGACTCTTTGGGCATCGTGTTGCGTCATGTCATAGTTGGCAGTCGTTCAAAGATTTATTTGAAATAGCGGGAAACGCTTCTTCCTCCTCGGAAAACCCTGAAACTGGCTACTACAGAGCGAACCCATATCGCTGAGCCATATGACAACCTTTTCAAAATTCAAGATCGTATTTTCAAATCATAACTATCGCCAATTACACAAGCTTTGCTGTGGCCCGCTACAGTGGCAGCGTGTAAAAGGCACTCAGAGAATAGAGTATCGTCACTCAACGCGTATCCTATTCGCTGGCTGTAGTTCTGTCCGTTGATGCACTCCGAGTCCTGGGAACGTTACACGTGATTGACAGCAGCCCTGTGAACCCGTCAGGTTCGAGCCTCTGTTAACGAGAGGCTTGAGCTTCCCCCGTGACGTAGGAAATCTGAATATTGTTCAGCTTCCGTAATATTCCGCGGCCATTGTACATGAACCGCCATCGTTCGTTTTCTTATTGAGTTATTGAATCTAAATATATGTATACTAAAGATAATAAATATTTTCTCCCTAAACAATATATGCGCAGTCGAGCAAACCCTCGCGCCAACACAAAACGAAATCTTTCCGCCTTTTGGTCAATATTTACATTTTCCGTCGCATAATTCATGTCCTTAAAATTTGAGAGACGAGGGAGGATACGAGGGAACTGAGCGCGCAATATAAGGCATTGAGTAGAGCAGGGTAAACAGGGACCCCTAAAGCGATCCCTACTCGGACGATGGCGTCGACAAATTATATTTTCCCTCAGGCTGACTTGAAATTTATAAACAAAGGATGACGCGCAAAAGAAGGACCAAAAAAGGGCCGCTTTCCGAGGTAACAAAAAATGGGGGATTAAATTCAGAGGCAACAAACGCTCTACAGATGAAATAATAATAAAAAAAATAATTGAATACCGAAGGGCCGGCACACGCTTTCTTTCTAAACATCCTTATTTCCTATTCACCATTCGCTTTTCCACATTTCGTTTAAAATACTGCGTTTCTCTTTGTATCGTCTACGTCTCTACTTTTTCGCTCCTTTTTCAAACTGTGTAGTTATGTCTCCATTGTCTGCTTTGTTCTTTTAAAGAAATTGAAAATGCACAAAACTAGGTCGCCCATTATCTCGAATCTAGAACAGGGATGCTTAATGCTCTGTAACTCGAAAAGTAAAAGGCGACATAACAATGTGTGCGACTCATTCACACACACAGCGCATGTTCTTGTTTCCGCCTTGCTCCCTCTCTCGACACTATTCTCTCGCCGCGTTACTTTCTTCCATGTTTAAAAAGGGAGGGGAAAACGACGGCTACTTCATCTCAGCTCGCGTTCGTGCTGTGAAGTATGGCACCAAATATCGAAGCATTTGTCTCCTTTAATTAAAGTTAATTAAAGACCGACGACCAGTTCGCGCTTTCCACTTTTCCCTCGCTTCCTCCTCTCCCCCTTCTGTTCTGTCCACCGTTGCCTGTTTTCTCCTCTCCCGAAGTGAGGAGGATCTTCTGCCTTGCATAATCTTGTGTCTAATCTTCGACCTTTAATTCGGTATTCACACGAGGGATGTAAACGGCGGAACCAGCCGTACTTCCTCCTCTCCGACTCGGCACTCACACGAACGACGAGTGCCGAGAAGAATATTAGTGTTATCAGACGCTTTTGGTTGTCGCACTCTCGATAACAGGGATCGGTGCGTGCAGACGAAAGTAGAAATATGGAGGCGTACATGAAACGGCGATACGCGATTATGGCAGCAGCACTGTTAGATGCAGAAGACGGCGATCTGCTTTCTGCTAAACAAAAAATAACAAGCGCAGATACGTCTTGAATGGGTGAATGCAACACAAACGATAAAGAAAATCAAAACCCAGTTGTGTGAGGAGCGGCCTGACGGCGTCATTGATTAATATCAAAATCTCCTTCGGGCCAGTTGGACGACATGCGCAACATCGCAAACCACAACAAGTTAGGCGATCCCGATGCCACCACCGGTATCTGGCAGAGCAACATGTGTAAAGTTGCCAGACACGCGAACACAATACCACCAATTGCAAAGGGAACCCTCGCCTAGGCGGGGAGCGTTTGCGCAGCCCGAGCAAAAACTCCTCTATCCACCTGGGAGGTCGACGTCAGCACGGATCGCGTAAAAGCGTGACTTTATTACCACGTGATGCGCATCCCGGACAGCAAAATGAGGGATTTTTCCCCCGTGTGAGTACCCCTTAAAAGGGTACCAAAAACAAAATGACGTAGCGTAATGACGTAGCTCTCCACCGCTCGCTTGAAAGTCAGCCAGCTATGAGCGCAAGGGGTATATTACGCTTGTGACGCCAAAGGTTCCCGCACGGCCAAGGTTACAATAGTTGCAAGCGCTGCCGCTTTGTAGCGCCAAGGCGTGACAATCTCTCCTAGTTTTAATAACCGTGGAAGATACGCCCCATGAACAATTCCTAACTTTCCCTTGACGTCGTTTGCGGCCATGTCGGAATTTTATGTGGCACGAGCGTTTGGTTCACCGTGTTATTTTTTTAATCTGTATTTAGAGGATACTACAGGCCATTGAAGGCCCAAGTAGGAGTGGGGTACAACATATGCATTCACACATACAACAATAAACAAATAACACGACATTAAAAGGTTTAAAACAATTAAGTAGGAAATATACAGTATATATATATATATATATATATATATATATATATATATATATATATATATATATATATATATTTAAAAAGGGGGGACATCAAGCATCAAGCAGCATGTAATTCAATCATGCACTAATACAAAATGACCTATCCAGATGTAGTATGAAGGTTTATACAATCCTAATGTTTATGCGAAAAAGATGAAAGTGCAGCAATGTACAAAGCAAACATGCTAGTTATCAAGACGTTCGGGACCTTGTACGAAGTTGGTGTCGATAAATAGACCGAGAGGCAAACCGTTCCAGTCGCTAATAGTGCGAGGGAAAAAGCTAAACTTAAAGATGTTAGTACGCGCAAAAATGGGTGCTAGTGAAAACTGATGTCTGTGCCGCGCAGATCTTGACGCTAAAGGGGAAATATATTTCAATGGGTCTATGCGAGTCTGTCCGTGTTGAAGATGAAGCAAGAATTTCAACCGCGCAAGTTTCCTCCTAGCCTGAAGGGTCTGTATTCCGTTAGCCTGTATAAGTTGAGACGATGAATCCAGCCTTCTATACTTTCCGTAAATAAACCGAACCGTTCGACGTTGCACTTCCAACTTCCGAATATCTTTCTGAGTGAATGGATCCCAAATGACATTTGAGTACTCCAACTTGGATCTGACTAATGATTAATAAGCATGTAGCTTAACCTGAATCGAAGCGTATTTCAACTTTCTTCTAATGAAACCACCCTTCCTGGATGCCGAGGTACCGTTAGTTTAGGTACAGTGTTAGTTTCACACCGCAGGAGTAGCAGGCCCAGGGAACCAGCAAGTAGAAATAACCACCAGTACGCAGCAGTAGCGACATCTGCAAGCCATGTACCGTATTTTACGGGCTATAGTCCGGGGACTATACATGCTTAAAAGTTGAAATTCTAGGCTCTGCGGACTATCTACGAGTGCGGAAAATACAGGAATTTTATTTTTTCAAAATCGTTCATTAGGACGAGACGTGACAGATTTTGTGAAGGAAAGAGACAGTTAATGGTGATTTATGTATGATGCGAGCTTCCTTCTGAGCTAAGAAAGCAGACAGTTGTAAAGTTGTGCCGTGTATGAGACGATTTTTGTGTCGACTAAGCACCAGGTGTGGACTATGCAAGGTGCGGGGACTATGCACCGGTGCGGATTCTCTAAGCAAACACTTTCTTTTTTTTGCAGGTTAAATTTCCTTTTGCCAACTATACACCGGGTGCTGACTATATAACGGAAAATAGAGAATATAAAGTATTCACTGCGTGCCATATTTGATCGCGGTATTCACAGTGCATCCTGTCGGGGGAAAGGGAGGGGGAGTGTTATGCTTGGCCTAACAGATGTCTCCGCTTCCTCCGATCGAGCTCCTACCTATCGTCTTGGAAAAGCGTCGACCTTGATTGATGGTGTGGAATGCACGTTGCGGAAGCACTCTGGAAGGTTTAACATATACAACGTTGTAAATTCGTTAGCATTCTCCGCCAAGTCACATTCAAAACTAAGTAATTTTACGAGCGAGCAATACTGCCGTGAACTGGCGTTGCTTCTTAGGAACTCATAACGTGGCGGCATTCAAACGGAGCTCCACATACCGCCATTAACATATTATGAACATAATATGCTAATAGGTTTTCAAATTTGTTTTGTTGACCTTTCTGTCGGCAGCCCAGAAACAATAATCTAGACAACGGTTTTTGAGCTTCCGGCACAATATAAACCACACCAAAACAAAGTAACAAGTGCCACACTTTCGTTTCTGCACCTCTGCGAAGGTTCTCAGACCGTCTTGCTGTTTAATTTCTTTCCCGATTATTTTCTTACTTTTCTTCTTTCGTTGTCCGTACTGTTCACATACACGCGGGCGTGTTCCGTCGCGCGTGCGGAAATTTTCTTTATTTGAATTTTCCCGAACGCAGAAAACGAGCACGCGTTCAGACGCCGAAAATCTTATTTGACAAACCTCGAAAAGAGATACGATCGAAAAACTATCTCGTCCAACATTATATATATATATATATATATATATATGTATATAGAATGGCTCAAGTCACCAGGCTCGATCTAGAATGGACCGTACAAAATCGACGCCTGCACCAGCAATCTCAACTTTTCGTCAAAGGTGTATTTCACAGGTCGGTTTTTTCTTGTAAAATTAGAAAACGTAGTTTTCTTTCTCCAAAAAATAAGGCAAAGAAACTTGCCTGGTTTAACGGCGGGCGGCGACGCAGACGACCAAGTCGAGGTGCGAGGTGTGTTTCACGCTCTTATTGATAGATGGCGCTACCTCCTTGTTTCAGTCAGAGCTCTGGTTTCGGTTTGCTTTTAAAGTAATATCGAAAGTGCCCGCGTCGACCGTGGTTTATTGACACGGACATAATCTTTTTTGTAATCTACTTTGGGCTTGAAAATAAATGCAGACAGAGATAGCGAAACTTCAAGTAACAAAAATAAAAGAAAACGCGGTTGCACAACGACAACGCTGACGGCGCTCTTGCTGCCGGCGGATTTCGTCACCGTGTCGTCTGCTTTCTTTCGCTGGTCTGTTGCATCCTCGGGCGCCGCTTCCGAGACCTTTTCTGTCGTGGTTGGTGAGAAAACAGCCACAATGCGTCACCTGCCATCTATCAATAAGAGCACCAAACACACCCCGCACTTCGACTTGGTCGTCTGCGTCGCCGCCCGCCGTTGACCCTGGCAAGTTTCTTGGCCTTATTTCTTACCGAAATAATACTACATACCTCTCCTGCATTATTTTTATTCTTTCTTGCGTTTATTTATTTGCAGCTTTTTGCATGCGTGTTTGTCATTCCAGTTATTTTGACGTTCTTTTTGGAAGTATGCGTATGTACCGATCTATTCTACTCTATATTTTTAGTGTGTTAACCTGCAAACTGCATATTCTGTCAATTTAGGTCGCCCTTACTCGTCCCGGCCTTCTTTCTCACCTGCCTTCTAATCAATTTATTTTCAGTTGCTCCTGCCTTGTTTCTTCTTGGTTTGTTTCCCTGTAGCTAGTGTGATACACTTGTGACCAGTTTTCGCAAATAGGTTCGACGAACCCCTTTGACAAGGTATTTTCCTGGACAAACAATGCTC
Source organism: Ixodes scapularis (assembly GCF_016920785.2). NCBI lineage: Eukaryota > Metazoa > Arthropoda > Arachnida > Ixodida > Ixodidae > Ixodes > Ixodes scapularis. Next base: position 195,113,206 of record NW_024609835.1, read on the forward strand.
GTGAGAATAACGAGAGCATTTTTATCCTTTGTGTTGCCTTTCACAGTTAGTACGGACGATTTTCACTAATTAGAGTGACAGTTTTTTTAACATCTTTATTTTTACTAATTATTTTAACGTTCAGATGAAAGGAGCAGGCTAGCAGGAGTGTAAACTTTCTGGGAGGAAGAACGTTGTAAGGTGAAAGGAGATAAGGAAGGGAATATGGGCGACGATGAGGTGATCAGGTCAACATTGTCTCATATTTGAGAGCGTCAGTGCCAGTCTCAAAAAATGCAATAAAAACGTTTGTTGCTTTTTACGGAGCATTGAATTGAATCCCAGCCGCCAAGCATTTCCTCGGATGCAAATGGTCTATCATCAATGCTCAAAAGTGCCATCTCAAGGGCCTTCCTTCGGTGGCGAGACAAGTGCACCCAGTGAAAAGTATGTACTATGATTTCCGGCGTGTTATACGCGGGGCAGTTTGGCGCGGCGGCCTTTATTCCCTAAAAAAACGTTATTGTGAAAGCTAATTCGAGACATTATTTGTGGATGATAGTTTCTGTTCCATAAAAGAAACACAATTGGAAATAAAACATCAAATTGGTTAGCACGGGGCATGCATGAAAGATAGCAGAACAACCCCACATATTGGTTGTACGTAAATGGTTTATCAACCATGCTCGACAGTGTTGTCTCAAGTGACTGTCCTTGGTGGCGAGAAAAGTGCACCCAGTGAAAATGTGTACCATGCTTTCCGGAGTGTTACACGCAGAATAGTTTGGAGCGGTGACTTTTTATTTCCATTAAAACTTTATTGTGAAAGTCACTCCAAGACTTTATTTTTGGATGACAATTACTGTTAACTAAGGGAGACATGATTGCAAATAAAAAAATATATCAGGTTGCAGAGAGCCCAGGCAGGCATGAAAGAAAGCAGAACAACCCCACATATTGGTTTTATGTAAATGGTGTATCATCCATGCTCGACATTGCCATATGAAGTGCCTTTTCTTGGTGGCGAGAAGAGTGCAAGCAGTGCAAAGTTTTACTTTGGTTTCCGAAGTGTTACACACAAGATAGTTTGGAACGACGATTTTAGTTTCCTAAAAAGAAATCTTATTTTAAAAGCCACTGTAAGATGTCATTTCTGAATGATGGTTTTTGTTTAAATGAGAGCGACAAGGTTTCAAATAAAATATTGGGTTCCAGGGAGGCCAGGCCGCCATGGAGTGAAGCGGAACAACACCACGCATGTTTTGTCTATTCATTGAATGTTTGATAAACTACCAATGCAACATCTGTTCAGAAGTTTAATCGTAACGATTTTACTGTTTTAGTGAGCGTTTTTCGCCAGCTTTGTCGGTGCTCTCGTTGCATTTGATGCCACAGTGACCGGAATTCCACTGGAGGAATAGAAGGTGACAGAGCTGCAGGTTGTTGCTTGTAATGATGTGATTGCAAAGCGTGATTGCAACACCGCAAATCAATATTGAGTCGAGGTGTTGTAATCTGCTTCCGAGTCTGTGAAGAGGACACATTTATCAGGGGTTTGTGCATTTATGTATGTTAAGCTTCTTAAATGACCATCATTTTTTAAACTGTTGAATTTTTGTAAAGCAGCTTACTGCTCTGCGTTTCTTTTTTTTTTTTGCTAGGCATAAATACTGCAGTAGTCTAATTTAATTATTGGCTGAACCATCTGTAAAAGTGTATGCAGAAGCTTTACGTCGTTTAGGTTATCCACAACGCGCATTAAAAGTATGGATGTCGCGACACCAGTTTTTTTAATGTTTTGATGCGTTTAATGTTTGTGTTTATACTCAAAAAATTAAAAACCTCGTGTTGGACACTCTGGCCTTTAACAGGGGCGAAGCCCATTGGCGCAAGACCATGGCGCCAAAAAAAAAAAAAATTATTTTCGAATGCTTCCTATTGGAACTTATGTCGGCAAGGTAAAGTTTTGAGTGTCTGGTTAAATGAGGTAGGTGTACTCTTAAAATGTTTTTTAATTTAAAGACCCGGACTCTGATGGAAGTCAATTCATTTGTACGTATATTCTCTCCACCTTGGGAAGTTCCTCTAAAACTTATCGCATCAAATTGTTAACGTCTGATATCACCCTTTAGGCGGCAATGATCAAGACTTATGGCAACTGTTAATATCCGGTCGCTCCACTGACTGACAGCTGCTGCTAAGCTCAGTTGGTAGAGCTGAAGGGGCGTTCATCTGCCCTTCATATATTTACTTATATGTACATTCGATCTTGGTCGGCAGTTCGTGATGGTGTCCTCGGTCTCGAGCTCTGTATCTCAAGCCCCCGGTTCTTCTTCTTCTCCTTCTTGCTGGCCCTACATTACTTCCCCTTCCGGGAAGGCCAAGGCGCGGTTTGCCAGTGCACATGTCGGCAAATCGATGACTTGGTCGGAAGTCGTGGAAGGTGTCGGAAGGATGATTTCAATATGTCTGGGGCGAACCCTGTACACTCTCAATGTACGCGGGTTTCAGTCGATCAACAGACACCATGTCGTGTCTGTTTCCTAGGTCTAAAAGGAAAGCCTTGGGGCCCTATTGAATGACGGAAAACGGTCCGTCATAAGGGGCCTGCAGAGGTGTCCGCACTGCGTCTCTGCGAACAGAAACGTGTGTACACGTATCTAAGTCTTTGCTCACAAAAACTTTCCCGTTAAGCGGTTGTCGTGTAGGAGGTGGGCGCAAATCTTTCATCGTCGTCTTGAGTCTTGATACATAGTTCTGCATGTCTGGCACCGCATCTTCCTCGAGAGTATGGAAAAACACGCCTGGCAGCCTTAGGGTCGTACTATAAACGAGTTCAGCCGGTGTGGAGGAGAGGTCTGCTTCGTAGACCGTACGAAGACCCAGTAGAACAAGTGGGAGTGCTTCTGACCAGTTTGTTGGATTTTCGCAGGCCTTTAGCGATGTCTTCAGCTGCCGATTAAACCGTTGCACTAGACCGTTTGAGGCCGGGTGGTAGGACGTGCACAACTCCTTAAATCCGTAGGAGTTGTGCAAAAAGGCGGTACTCAAACTGTCGGCCTCTGTCAGTTGTGATTTTGTCTGGTACGCCGAAGCGTGAGACCCATGTTTTCATGAAGGCTTGGGCGACCTCTTCAGCTGTGATATTGGTTAGCGGTGTTGCTTCTGGCCAGCGTGTAAATCGATCAACGCACGTGAGAATGTACGTAAATCCATTAGAATGTGGTGATGGTCTAACAAGGCCGATATGAACTTCGGAAAATCTGGTATCTGGGAGCTTGAACCTGGCGACTGGCGCAACGGTATGGCGATTAATCTTTGCCTTTTGGCACTGCTGACAAGTACGTGTCCATGTGCGAACATCGTCATTGATTTTGGGCCAGACGAATCGTGATGTGAGTAGGCGTTGTGTGGCCCGAATGCCAGGAGTTGCGAGTGAGTGCAGAGCCGTGAAGATTTGACTAGGGAACTGCTGAGGAACAAAAGGCCGTGGTGTGCCTGTAGGGATGTCGCACGTTAAAGTGGCACTGCGCCATGGAAGATGAAGATCTTCGAACCTGAGCGCGGTGTGTCCAGAGAGTAGATTTTGAAGTTCTTGGTCTGACTGTTGGGACCGCGCCATCTGATGAAAATCGACGGTACTCAAGAAGGTTCATTCCAACGACTGTATATCTGCGCGGGAGAGAGCGTCGGCTGCGTTGTTGCGAGAACCTTTGACGTATCTAATATCGGCTGTGAATTCTATAATGAACGTCATTTGCCTCATTTCTCGAGGAGAGTATGTATGTCCGCTGGATGTTAAGGCATAAGTCAAGGGCTTGTGACCGGTGACTATGTGAAAGGAGCGTCCTTCGAGGACGCTCCTTTCTCTTGCAAAAGTACTATACTTCTTTTCCGATGAGCGTAGTTTCTGAGAAAAGAAGAAGAGGTTGCCATTACTGCTCAATGTTCTGTTGTAAAACAGCCCCGACGCCTTCTTCGGACGCATCGGTCATGACACGCGTTGGAGCATTAAGCACCGGGTGAACCAACATCGTAACACTCGCGAGGTCGTCCTTAATCCTCTCAAATGCGAGGACTCTGCGATCCGTCCAGATGATGTCTTGGCCTTTCCTGTTCTTAGGAGACAGGGCTTCTGTAAGAGGATGGATAGTAGTAGCACAGTTAGGAAGGAAACGCCGGAAAAAATGTATGAATCCCAGGAATTCTCTCAATTTCTTGAGGTTTTGGGGCTTCGGAAAACGAATAATCGCGTCTACTTTATCCGGTAGTGGTCTAATGCCGTTGGTGTCAAGGCGATGCCCAAGGAAAATCAATTCCTGAACGCTGAACTGTCATTTGTTTAAATTGAATATGACGCCGTTCTTCTCCAGACGTGTCGTGAGAAGGCGGAGGTGCTCCAGGTGTTCTTCTTGATTTCTGCTTGCAACGAGGAGGTCGTCCAGGTAGGCAAAACAAAAATGGAGTCCTCTTGTCACCTGGTCAATAAATCGCTGGAACATTTGTGCAGCGTTTCGAAGTCCAAATGGTATACGGATAAATTCGTAAAGTCCAAATGGAGTGGTAATAGCCGTTTTGGGAATGTCACTTGGTTCGATGGGAATTTGGTGGTAAGCCTTGATTAAATCTATTTTAGAGAACACTTTCATCCCGTGGAGTTTGCTTGAGAAGTCTTGAATGTGAGGCACGGGGTATTGATCAGCTTGTAATACGCTGTTTAAAGCGCGATAATCGCCGCAGGGACGCCAATCACCTGGGGTCACCTTAGGCACCATGTGAAGTGGAGAAGACCACGAACTCGAAGATGGTCGGATGATGCCAAGTTCCAGCATATGGTCAAATTCTTGACGGGCGATCTGAAGCCGCTCCGGAGCTAGTCTTCGAGCTCGAACGTAGACCGGTGGCCCGCAGGTTACAATATGGTAACATTATGCTTTAAAGGCCGCATAATGTTGCTTGGTCTAGCCTCCCCCCCCCCCCCCCCCAGGTCTGGAAATTCTCTCAATAAGTTGTCATAGATAGAAGTGGTGCTGTGGAGAGCAGGTGAGGGTGACAGAGATGCCTTTGTGATGGCCCCTATAACGGTTTGTCGGGTTATGCTGTCAAAAAGACGTGCTTGACGTACGTCGACGCAGAGGCCGAAATATGACGAAAAATCTGCTCCCAAGATTGGATGGTGGACATCAGCAATAAGAAAAATCCAGCGAACAATTCGCGGAAATCCAAGATTGAGAGTGAGCGACTTCTGTCCGTATGTAGCTATGCCGGATCCATTTAGTGCCTGTAAGCTCGAAGCGACATTTTTAGATTTCCGTTCTGTGGGAGACGGTGGTACTACGCTTACTTGGGTTCCGGTGTCAATTAGAAATTTTACTTTTGTGTTCTGTTCCACGATAAAGAAAAGGTGACCTGGAGAGGGAGGAAGCACTTGACTTGTCACCTTCAGTAAGTGCTTCTGGGGTTTTCCTTCGTCCAGCTGCAAGGTGGAGAGCAGTTGTGCGCACGGGGTCCGTAGGTACGGTGGTACCAGCAAACTGGTGGTGTGTCTGCTCGGCCTTTTGAAAAAGGGCGTCTCATGTGATGTGGTTCAGGCAGGTTAGGACGATTTTGTCGAAGAGCAGCCACCTCAGTGATCAAATGGGCTACGTCATCGTGCAGCCTTTGAAAATAAAAAAAATCTGAAAATTTGAAAATTTGTCGCAGGTAGCGGGGGACCACTTGTGGGGTAAGTTGTCGCCTGAATCATGGGTGAGGCCGTATGTAGAATCTTGTCGGCGAGTTCGGCGAGGTCGTCGAGAGGAATATTGCGGGATGTTGCCAGGATCCTGCGGACATCCGAAGGCAGACGCTGCAAAAAGAGTTCTCGTAGAAGGGAAGAATCCCGCAAGGAGGCTTGACTGCCCAAAAGGTGTGTCATGCGTCGTAGAAGCTGCAACGGGTTGCGGTCTCCAAGTTCCTCAGCCGTGAGCAATTGTTGCAGGCGTCGCTGTTCTGACGCAGTGGTTCTCCGGATCAACTCTCGCTTGAGGTGTTCATAGGGCTCTTGGTCTGGTGGAGAAATGACAATGTCTCTCACTTCCATACCTCTGCAGACGACAAGGCCGTGACGACCTCACAAAATTTTGCCATTTATGCGGTGATGTTTCTACAGGCAAACTCCTGCTCTACTTGCGCGAACCACAATTCCGGGTCCGCAGGCAAGAATGTGCGTAGTCGGCGGCTGACAGCCCTATTGAAAATCGCTCTGATGGGACTTCAGGACTTTTTCAAAGGTTGTGAAGGGGACTTCACGAAGTTCTGAGATGTTTGAAGGGGGCACCGATATTTCCTGGTGGGTTCACTGGCCCCGTCAGAGGCTCTCCCGAAATGTCTAAAGTGCCCTTTACAATGCCTTGAAATGTCTGAAAGCCTGTCAAGAACTCTTCTAATAGGGTCGGGAAAACCTTCATGCCTCTTGAGATGTCTGTGGGCAACGGCCTGGTTGGAGAAGACACATTTCGCAGATTTAATGAACATAGCTGCTTATTGTACGCTACGGGGGGAAAATAAGTATTTGGAGAATGCCGATCGTGTGTGTGTACGGTCAGATTTTTATTACTGCTCTTCTATTAAATACGAGTGGGCTCCTGGACCCGTCTGTCACTGCCTGCGTGTTCGGTCGCCAAAGAGGCCTCTGAGGGCGAACGCCCCATGTGAAGAATTGACGAGCCGCGGGCCGAGTGGTGTTGGCCGAGCGGCGTTTTAAGGCGAACGCAATCCTGTCCGCTCGAGGCGAAATCCGTGCAACCACGTATAAAAAAAAAAGGAAAAAAAAGAAAAACAAGCCGAGAGCAGTGCGCGCTTTCCAGGAACAGGGACGCACGCGGGAGCGACTCGTTCCGGGAACCGGTCCCTCCACGGGGGACTGTCCCGAAAAGCAATCCACATGCGCCTCTCTCCGCCCGACGACAGGGAGAGGGTGCCCGGGGCGCCAGGCCAGCGATCGGGGGGAGAGGGTGGTGTGTGCAAGCGGGGGAGGCCATAGCCATTTTCTCTCTGCTCGTTTGCGGTTCCGGTTATCCCACGAGCCAGGTTATTTGGAGCGGACCAATTTCCTCCAGAATGGTGAGCATGCATGGTTTTGAGGGCTCGCCCCTTGGTCTGTTTTGATCCGTGCAGTTTCTGTCTTGGTACCGCAGGTGAACCATAATTCGGCGCAGGCCGCCTTCAGCACCGCTCGAGCGCCATTGTGTTCAGCGCATTCAAGGAGATGGTGGCCGGTGTCGGCTTACTGGCTGCAAAGCCTGGCAGTCGGGGTCAGCGTCCCACCGCATGTTGTGCCTGCGCACCGGGATTATGGCACTGTGGGTGTTGAGACGGTGGATGATGGCCGCTGTCCGGACTTGTTCCTTGCGCCTCTTCGTCCGTCCAACTTCAGACCAGCGAGCGAAAAATACGCCGAAGACGCCGGCGCGATGTCAACATGGACGAAACCGTGACTGTGCTCGGGATTTCTCAACGGCGGCAGGTGCTGCTTACGAGTTCGTGGTTTTCGCTTAACGTTCTTACTGAGACTTTGTATGTGTCCGTGAGGTGCACCTGCTCGGTTTTATTAGCTGAACTACCGTACATCAGAAATATACCCAGCGGCATTGGGAGTACTTTGAAAGGTATTTTTCTTTGTGATAAAGAAGTCAGTTGTCCCTCTTTGATGTAATCTCTTTCGTCTACAGCTCCTTGCGCCGGGTTAGAACAAGTGTTGCTTTTTATCAACTTTTTTAGTTATAATATGCATGTAAAACTAAATGTCGGCAATAAATTTTTAATAATGTTTTGAACTGCATATTTTCTATGGTTCACAGTCATTTGGGTTTCTAAAGGGTTGATGGGCTAAAGGGTCTGACGGGTTGAAGGGCTGTGGGGCTAAAGGGTTTTTCTATGGGGTATTTTTGAAGGGTTTTTCTGTAGGGTATTTTTGAAGGGTTTTGAAGGCCTGTGAGGTCCCATAATCCTTCAAGGCTGACGGGCCCTTTAGAAATATTTTCAATATGGAGTGCCGAGTTGGCGGACCAATTGTTCGGTGGACGGCTGTTCCCCTCCAGCGTTAGCGTCAGCCATGTCGGGCTACTGTGGGAAGAATTGTGAGGAGAAAACAATGGTGAATTGCCGTTGCGTAGTCCTGTCAGGTGTGGATTTCAGTTTGCTGAGGTCGCGATCACGTCCGGGTCACCATATGAAAGGGCGTCCATCTGCCCTTCATATATTTACTTATATGTACTTTCGATCTCGGTCGACAGTTCGTGATGGTGTCCTCAGTCTTGAGCTCTGTATCTCAAGCCTCCGGTTCTACTTCTCCTTCTTGCTGGCCCTACAGAGCGCTCCGCTAGTCCTGGAGAGGTGTAGGAATGAAATCCAGGACTAAGGTGGATTTTTTCAGCGCCCCTTAGTCGTCATGAGGGCGCGAGATGCGCTCTGTTTTAGGTGGAAATCAATCTATTCCTAGAACTTCGAGCTTGTAACTCGACCATGGGCACACTTGAAAGGTTCACAATGGTAGAAGTTTTCTAATGTTGCAAACAGTAAAAGTCAACCTAAGACGAGTACCAATCATGTCCACCATTCTCTCTGTAATGCTGACTTTAAGCAACAACACTCCAGTTATTCAAGTGCTCAGTCCCAAATAAGTCACTATTTCCCCGATGATCTTGCGCCGCTAAATTTTCTAAAGTGCCACCAAGAGGCTTGTTGTGCCTCATTTCACAGCTGAGATTGCAGATCTCATAGAAACAAGGAAGACCGCTGTAATATTCTGTGGGTCCGAGAACGCCGGCTCAGGATAAAAAAACAGACACGACCAGCCCCGTCCGAATTCAAGCACAATCTCCTTTATCACGAGCTTATCGTGGGGTATCACGCGGGCACGCCAGAGTGTGAAACATGGCGGCGCCGGCTTTTGGCGCTGGTTTGAGTTCATGTACTAAAACCACTACATATGCCCTTCCTTTTTTTTAAAGCAAATCTTAAACCACAGTTATTATCTTTTCCTTTTCCCCCTCAGATTGGGTAAAATGCCCAAAGAGCACTGTTCGTACGTATACACAGTTCACTCTGCAAGTTTCTCAAACCTTAGGCTTGTGAGTTGTATAAAGCTCGGTGTCGTTGTGGGGGATACCTCTGGTCCCACCTCCTGGCGCGGTTTCTCCGGTGTTGACTCTTGAGTGTTGTAGAACGAGAGCACAGAGTCTTTCAACCTCTCCTGTAGTCTTCGTTGGCGTTTTGGTTGATTCGTCGCAACAGCTACGGTTGGTTCAGGTTTGCAAGCACTTACGGAGTCCTCCAAAGGAGGCATTGAACGTTATGAGCCGGTCAGGGACGGGACCGGAGTATTTGTGGATCTTGGTCTGAATAGCTCTTCACATGAGTCAGCGAGGCCGGTCGCAGAAGAAAAGGGAACCTCCCCAGGCTCAGTATCTTTTGAAGGCATGCTGGGACCGGTATCTCGAGCAGGAACAGCACGTGCAGGCTCGCAGTCAGGAACAGTGCCAACCCGAGGCTCTAGGGTGGGTGCATCATCAGGAAGAACAATGGAGCCGGGATGCAGTACAGCGGAAGGGACAGGAACAGCCAATGGCTCAGCTGCACCAGTGGACATCAGGGCCCCATCAGGCTCAGACGCAGCAAGAGGACCCGGAGCCCAACCAGGCTCAGACGTAACAAGAGGACCCGGAGCCCCACCAGGCTCAGACATAGCAAGAGGAGCCAGAGCCCCACCAGGCTCAGACGTAGGCCGATGTCCAAGAACAGGAGACGTCGCCAATCCGGGAACCGGCTGCAGAAGAGGCCCCACAGCAGGGAACGGAAGAGATCTAGCCACTTCGAGGACAGGGCCAGGACCCGAAGTGTTTGGTACTGAAAGACCGGACTGTTGAGAAAAAGGGTGCACATCAATATCGTCATCCTCCCAATCTGAATCGAAATATTCCCGCCTTGTCTTCAGTGGCGCCTTCGTTAATTTTGCGGCATTCCAGCGGCGTCATTATGCAAATTTTAGGCCCCCTCCTTTTTATTCTTTATATTAACGATACTGTGAATGTAAATCGGGATCTTAAAGTTGAGTTCATAATATATGCTGATGACACTAGCATCTTCTTTTCCGATAAAGATATTTGCACTCTAGTAACTAAATGTAATACCGTTCTTGAACGTGTAGCAAAATGGACAAAAAATAATCACCTTAAGTTAAATTCGCAAAAAACCAAAGCCATTTTATTTAAAAGTCAACATGCTACAGTTATGATTCCAAACCCACTGATTTTGAACAATAAAGAAATTGAATTTTTCGACACTATTAAGACTTTGGGTGTTTGGTTTACAAATAGTATGTCTTGGAATAAACATGTTGATAATCTTTCGTCTAAATTGTCAATAACAGTGGGGTTGCTAACCAAGTTTAAATCGTTGCTACCTCGTTGTGTTAAGCTCCAACTTTACAATGCTTTGGTATATTCCCAACTTAATTATTGTCATCTATTTTGGGGAAATACAACAAAAACAAATATAAATAAACTACATATTTTACAAAAGAAAGCTGTGCGTGCTATAGCCAATGTTTCATACTATGATCATACTGAACACTTGTTTTCATTGTTTAATATAAAACCAATTTCAAACATTTACAGGTCCCGACTTCTTGTGGCGTACAAGAAGTCTACGCAGTTTAAAAATAAAGTTTTTGAGGAGTTATGTAACCTAGTCCTTTTCACTTCCTCATATCAGCTCCGCCCTAAAGAAAAATGGTTTGTTTAACCATCACATACATTATATTATAACCACACGCTAAATTACCAATTAACTACTTTGTTAAATGAATTATTTTTAAAAGGTGTTGATATTCATGCAATGACGCTGGTAGAGGTACGAGCATTATTTTAGGGTTGTTTTCTTAGGTACAGCTAAGGCACAAGGATCACTGTACCATTGTATACCACAATGAATGCATTAAGTTTTGTTTTTTCTCTTGTTTTTGTTTGATCTATGGTCTGTACATTTAAAATAGTGTTCTTTCTTTCAATGTAGCTATTGTGTTCGTTTTTGAAATTGCTTAGGGATAGCCTGCTCTAAAGAGGGCCAGGACCTCCGTCAAGCTGCTGCAGCAGCTTTTTGTCTTGGTCCCCCGTTTCAGTGATGAAACAAAATAAAGATTTATTATTATTATTATTATTATTATTATAAATTCGTATGTTGCCGGTCCTACTTGTCTCTGAATGATGTGTGGAGTTGAATACTTCGGTTGTAACTTGCCTCGATGCGATGGTTGAAAAATCTGGACGGCTTGTCCAGGGACGAACTGGGGTCGTCGAACAGATCGACGACTGTCCGAATACGATTTCATCTTTTCTTGGTACTGCTGCACACGCTGTGGCAGTCGTGCACATGTCTCAGGAAAATCCACTGGGAGTGAACTTGTTTACATCCCTTGTAGGTCCAGTTTCGACCGATGAATTCTTCCGGGAAGAAGCCACGATGGTACAACTCCAGCTGCTGCATGCGGCGTCCGACGATACGTCTCCAGATAATCACGGACCGCATCTGGTAAAGGACGGCCTTGAACGACGGCCAACTGTAGGACAGCACTTGAGAACTCTATTAAACCTGTCCACCTGCCCATTGCATTGGGGGTGGTACAGGGATGCATTGAGATGTTTTATCCCATGCTGATGAAGATATTCCTGGAATTCCTTCGACGCAAACTGGACACCATTCTCCGAGACGATTTCGCAGGGTAATCCCTCACGTGCGAAGATGTTTTTCAAAAAGATTATAACTGTAGATGAGGTCACGGAAGCTGCTGCTTGAAATTCCTGCCACTTGGAGTGGTAGTCCATGAGGACAATGAAGAACCGCTGACTTAATGGCGCCCGCCTCTATTGGGCCCACGATATCTATCCCGACCTGCTCCCATGGTTTATCAGGAAACTTGATTGGTTGAAGAGGTGCTGGTGCTGCTTTGACCGGCTTGTCGGTGGAATGACAGACTATGCAGTTTTTTTATCTTGAACTTAATCTTCTGGTTCATTCGCGACCACCAGTACTGCTCTCTGATGATGCTCGTTGTTCTAGAAATCCTTTGGTGAGTTTCATGAGCCAGTTGAATGATGTGGTCTCGCAGATTTTCAGGGATAACAACCTTCTCCCCTTGAAAAAGTATTCCGTCATGGAGGGACAGCTGATCTCGTACGTGGAAGTACGGTCGAAGTTCTGGGTATACATTGTTGTCCCCTGGCCAGGACTCAGTGGTGTAGCGAATGACGCTAGGCAGAACGGTGTCATTGGCGTTACCCTTTTGAAATTCCTGACGTGACAAGGGCGTTGCTATGAGAGCAGCAATATCCTCTTCAAACGGAGTACCACCCTCGGTGTCTTGGCGAGGTAGTCGTGAAAACGCATCCGCGACTAAGTTTGTAGATTCTTTTTGATATTCCATGCGGAAATTATAATTCATCAGTCTCGCCGTCCAACGTGTGATGCGCAACGGACGAACACCAGATCCTTTGTTAGATAAAAGCGTCACAAGCGCTTGATGGTCGGTTCGAATAACAAATGGACGTCCCCATAAGTAGACGTGCCACTCCTCACAGGCCCAAAGGCACGCGAGAGCTTCCTTCTCCCCAGTTGAGTACCTCCGCTCAGCTTCAGAGACTGATCGGGATGCAAAAGCGACAGGAACATGATGGTTCCCATGCTGCTGTTGAAGGGCGGCGTCCAGGCCGTAATGAGAAGCGTCTGTAGCCATGATAGTGGGTAGAGACGGATCAAACATGGCTAGAACGGGTGCATGTTGAATACAATTCTTGATGTTTTGGAAACTCGCGTCCGCTTCTGGGGACCAGACAAAACTAACGCCCTTTCGGAGTGAACGACGAAGAGGTTCGACCACAGTGGTCGTTTCATGGCCAGACGAGCGCGGTGTCGTCTTTCCCTGTTAACGACGGAAGCCGCGGTTTGGAACCGGCAGCAGTCCAAGATATTCATGCGTCTGCTCAGTGGCGTGCGAATCAAGATGGCGGAGCTGCCGTGTCCCCCGCTCAACTCTATCACCAATATGGTCACCCTCCGTGTCCTTCCACCGGGATAACCCCGTCGCAGCGAGGTCCCGTGATGCCGTGGGGTCAACCATCGTCTGACGGCCATCCTCTCCGTTTCGAAGGGCGGGCAAGGCGGCCAACAGTCCGCGAGCCTCCTCCTCACCGGGCGAGGGAGAGAGAAGATGCAGGCTCTCTCTCTGCGTGCTGGTTCTGTGGCCGCGAGTTCTGCCCGGCACGGAACGCGACGTGCTTTCTGCGTGGGAAGCAGGGACATTCTGCTCTGGTTTGCCGCAGTCGTGAAGCACTGTCAGCAGCATTCATTAACGATGAACGGCAAGCATTATTTCCAGTGCGGGGTCGAGGGCAACCCTGGTGCCGTAGGCAACTTGCCGGACGCTACCAGAGCGGCCATTGTAATATTCTGTGGGTCCGAGAACGCCGGCTCAGGATCAAAAACAGACACGATCAGCCCCGTCCGAGTCCAAGCACGATGAGTTTAATAGAGTTCTCAAGTGCTGTCTACAGTTGGCCGTCGTTCAAGGCCGTCCTGTACCAGATGCTGTTCAGAATTTTGAGACTCCGTCAGACTCTGCAAGGCTGAAAGCATTCTTGGGACTTGTCGAATACTATAGCAAATTTGTCCCGCATTGTTCCATCTGGTCGAACCCCGAAGCGCCAAGAAAAGCGGTGAAGGCACGCTTCTATGTCGGCCACGCAAGGGTGGGCGTGTCGGGAACAGGCAGAAAGACGGGTGGCGGCGGCACAATCGCCGTTCCAAAAGCGATATTTTGAGTCATGATGGTCAAATGTCAAAAGGAACCGCGGAAATAGTCAAAGCACGCTGAGGGTCGAAGCCTACCGTTAGAGGAATTGCAAGATTGCAACCGACATGGTGCTTGAGAATGCAAATCGAAGGAAAGACTGTGAAGCAGCGGGTGGTTTGCTTGAACTAAAACCAGACGTTATGCGCAGCGATCGGGCGTGGAGACCATGATAGGAGGGGACGGATCTTGGAAGGAAAAAAACGTTTACATCGTCGCCTCCTCGTGTCCCATCCTCGTCGCCATTGTAGTATTCTGTGAATCCGAAAACGCCGGCTCAGGATAAAAAAACAGACACGACCAGCCCCGTCCGAATCCAAGCACGATCTCCTTTATCACGAGCTTATCGTAGGGTATCACGCGGGCACGCCAGAGCGTGCAACATGGCGGCGCCGGCTTTTGGCGCCGCTTTGAGTTCATATACTAAAACCACTACAACCGCCAATATCTGCAGTTGTGTAACTTACTTTATCTGATACATTTTGTAATCACGCTTCAACGAATCCTGCTGACACCGATCGGCGGACAACATCAGATAGTTCAGCGACACGTGCTGTTCTAAATCTTCTCACAACGAAAACGTTTAAGGTCAGCCGCAAAACATCATCTACAGCATCTGAAGTGGTTTCCATTCAGCAAGCACTCCAAGTAATATTGTCAATGCCGTCCCAACCATGGTTAATATTTTCAGACTGCAAGCTGGCTCTCAAGTTTTACGCACATTTTTACAACATCGTCACAACAAAAAAGTCGTCTTGAATGCAATAGTACATTTCAATTTATGTTTTAGGCAGTAGACACAATCCACTTTCAGTGAATACCGAGTCACTGTCGTATACCTGGAAACGAGAGAGCTGACGCTGGTGCTAAATCAGCCCACTCCGTTTTTTCAAATTAATTTTATTTCGTTTATAGTTACGTAAAGGCAACTGTCATAGAGATAAATGTACTCGAAGCTATTACAAAAAAAGCATTGGCAACCAACAGCAACAAACGCGGACGATCACTCATTTGGAGTACGAGGGCAAACACAACGCAGAGTTGGACCGAACCTTCAACAGGGCACAGATACTTGCGGTGCTAAGGAACCTCACGAGAAACACGACCCCAGGAAGGGACAAGATAAACAACCAGACGCTTCGTAACCCTGAACGACAGGGCCACGGAGGGCCACCTTAAGTTTATCAACGAGATCTGGGAGACAGGAAATATACCGGCTTCCTGGAAGCACGCGAACTTGACTATAATCCCCAGACCGGGCAAACCGTTCCCACTGCAGACCTTGTGATTGATTTGCCTCGCATCCTGCGCGTTGAATCCATTCGAACACAAGATACACAACAGATTGCCCCGTATCTCGAAAACAAAGCGCGTGAGGTGGTGCACCGGGCGGGTCTTTGCGCTCGCGCCGGTATAGCTTTGGCGGTGGTGCCTGTTGGATGTAAAAAGAAAAATAAGCTGTACGAGGTACTGATCGGCGGCCTTTGGACGATCAGTTATTAATGTTCTATTCATTTTTTAACTTTTTATTCTCATTTTGTCTCCCACGGTCGAGGGGTTATTTTCTAAGCCTTCAGAATAGTATCGTATAGAGTTCAGAATCATTACCTTTGTTTAATCTTTACTAATTTCGTTTTGGTCTACTGTGCTTTAGTCTTTCTAGTCTAACAATTTTCTTAGAGCGCCCCGGTTAGAAAACGACCTATTTCTCCTTTTTTCAACTCCAGACCCTTCCTTCACCTTCTTCTTTAACGTTGTATATAAAACCGTCAGTTGTGAGTTAGCGCCTGTCCTGTCCACTTCGTCTGCCCTCGTCCTAGCGCTGTTTGTAATTTAGTATGATGTATAGACTGAGTTCTCATTTATCGACCCATGACATCCTGCTAGAACTCAAAGATGATAAACAACCTTAACACGCATCAGAAGAGTGCTGACCTAACACTGGACATCAAGAGGTTGTTCGGCACTGTCTCTTACAGTGTAGTGCTGGACAGCTTACAGAAAACAAAATGCGACCACAAGGCCTACAATTACGTCCGGTACTTTCTCGCTGACCGGATGGCGACCATAAGCCTGGGAAACCTAAGGACCGAAAATATCAAGACACCGCAACGAAGAATCCTTCAGGAAGCGGTGATCTCACCGTTGCTGTTCAATATAACCATCAGAAATCTACCGATTAAGCTGAGAAAAATCGGAGGTCTCAGCCACGTAATTTACGCGGACGACTTTACCATATGGACGATGTCGGAATCGGCAGGAATGGGGAATGCGCTCTGCAAGAAGCGGTAAACAGGACCGAGAGATACATGCGCGATTGCGGTCTCTCGCGCTCCCCGAATAAATCAGACTCTTGGTGTTAAAAAATTGGACGTGAGGGCATATTACACCAAAAAACACCACACCCCGAACTAACTTGTAATGGGGTTAGAATCCTACGGGTCACCGGGCTCAGTATCCTAGGACTAGCATTTCAGAAGAATGAAGCAGGGCTAGCAGCCATGTAGAAACCCAAGCTGCAGCCACACAAGTCCCACACCTAGTGAAACGGGCAACAAACAGAAGACACGGTCTCAAGGAGCAAGACAAGTTGGCGATCCTTCAGACGCTTGTCATCAGCAGAATCAGAAAGTACGCGCGATCAGCGAGGTAAACAACAAGAGAGAAGTCGCGGCGGCCTCCGTGAGGACGCTGGACAAGAACTCGGTAGAGGAGATGGCTATTCAGACTCACAAGCCGCCTGTAGGAAATAGGAAGTTATAGAATAACGTGCGCAATTTTAGCGCACTCTAGCGCTAAATTTAGCGCTTGTATTAGCGCACGCGACACTTGAGTGTTTTAGACCAGCATTTCTCCATCGCGACGCAAAAGCCCAAGCATGTCGCGCTTGCGACGCCACCAAGATACAGTCACAATTTTTTATTTCACAGACGAAATGCTGTACCTTTAGCAAAAAATAAGTTTTTTGGTCCGGAGTACCATTTTAGATTTGTTTAAACATGGGAATGCGACGCGAGCGGTTGACCGGTCTTGTCCGCTCGCGTCGCCTCGGCAAGAGAGGTCTCGTGTACTGACCTTCGCACATCGTGCCTTCGCCGAGAAATGTTCGTGCGTCACAAGCATCAAGTTGCCGGTGATCGTTGCCAAACCGAGTAAAATGTCGTCCCGTATTTAAAATCGCATTCGCGAGGATGCCGCCGACATCGCACTCACGACGCCGCCAAAGCAGCCGCCGATATAATCTTGGAAGCCGCTGTTTTTTTAACTCTGCTTGTCTTGACTTTAGCCAACTTCACATCACGAATCCTCCTTGGAGAAGCGCCAAGACTCTTTGCGCACGCACACTATTTTCGAGAAATAGCCCACACTAAAATTACGCGCGCAAAGCGCAAAACCTGGTTTGCGTTTTGAGCATGCGCAGTGGCGACGACGCTATTCTTTGCGTACGCAAAGCTTTAGCGTGCGCTATTCTAAAACTCCCTAATTTTAGAATAGCGTTTCTCCGCCGCGATGCAAAAACCCAAGCATCTCGCACTTGCAAACACCACCAAGATAAGTCACAGTTTTTATTCGACACACGAAAGGTTGGTATTTGAAATAAACAAATAAATAAATACCACATATTTATTGCTTTATAATAAACTAAGTTGATGACGGTAATACTGCATCATCTGCTATAATACAAGCATATTGTTTGTAACTGCGCAGAAAACATATTACCAATCGAAGAAAAAAAAAAAAGATTGCCATGGTGTTTTAGCTTCCTTAATATACCAGGTTTACTGTTTTAGAATAAACTAAGTCGACACCAGCGATATTTCGTGAGCTTAGGCCCTTAACGTGCCATCGGGTTCAAATAGAATGTGAACAGTGACGGAACTCCGAGCCCACTACCGGCCCAGCTTCCAAACTTCGGTTGTGCTTGGCGAGGTTCAAACATCGGAGTAGGACACACAACCTAGCCGCGCCAAGCACGACCCAAGTTTTGAAGCTGCGCCGGTAGTAGACTCAAAGTTCCGTCACTGTTTGCATTTCATTTGAACCCGATGGCACAAACAATTTTTTTTGTGTGTATATTTTTTGTCTCAGAGTAAAACGAACATAGCACTCCTTGGCGATCATGATTTTACTCTTGTAGTATGTCTATCAGGCCTGCTGATGGAAAACAGCCTATTACTATTCCCCGCATGTATGCACTGCCTCTCACGACGTTCTATAATATCCGAATTGAAAATGCTTTTTTACTATAAAAAAAAAAAAAGCGTAAAGCTCCTACTCGAATTCCATTCCAGTAGGAAACTTCCCTCACCAGGTAACCAAACCATCTTAGGTATGCGTCTACATTTCAGAACCATGCAAACAGCAGCAACTATATGGATCTGGTCTGGTTTGTTGCTTATTTTTGACAGGCGGGAGAAATGGAATGTAGCACGCAGCACTGTGCACGTATCAGAATAAAGAAGCAGCATCGAGTTGTAAACTCAGTTTCCAGAGAGTGTCTGAACAGCAACAAGCTCTCCTCAATGCACGCCAGGCATGAATACAGATGGCGGAGAGAAAGAGAAAAAGAAAATTGAAAGACCGAAACATAAAAGGTTTGGAAAGTATGAATTTAAATTTTATGACCCTGAAACGCACGGTTCGCAATAACAGTCTGAGGTATGAAATGTGTTTGCCACACTAGATAAAGCAAAAAAAAAAAAATTACACACACACACACACACAGACACACACAGGCTGGCAAACTCTGCTTGACTCTACGATAGACCGCAGTGGACGCTACAAGTCATCCATGCCAATCCAAAGTCGCTCGGGTGCCACGTGAAACTACGGAGGGACCCAGCGACGTCCGGGATGCGGGGTCGCGTGACTTGATCACAACACCGGATTGGCCCGGAGGGCTGGTGTCGCCCGCCACGGCCAATGGTAAGACGCGAACAAGTTCAGCACACGCTGCTGCATTATATTTTCACTTTCGCTTCCGATCTGATGCCCATAGGTTGCAGACCCGATTCAGTATAGTTTTTCGCTTTCAAATTCTAGTTTGGAGCGAAGGGTAAACAATGTTACGTGCATGCCTCTTTCAAGCAAAAGAAGGATCGCAATTTCCATGTCGGAGACGTCTGGAGATTGCGGGCACACTCTTCGAATGGGATGTTTTCCTCGGTTGTACTTTGGTGTGCGCCGTGGGATGTGTGTATATGAGATTGTGGCGTAAAGGCGGGTACCAAGAGATCAAGTTTTTTACGACTGCCGCTGATTGAAAAAAAACAAAACAACTTTGGAAACGAGCGAGCGAATTCCAATGCAAGAGTTCGTAGTTACAGTTTCAGCCATCTTTGACGTCGTTGCACATTGTAGTTGGCCGAGAAGAACTAAGATAGTAATCTTGCTCGTTGCGATTTTTTATTGCCTCAAGCTGTTTCAAATTGTGCGAAATGCGGAAATGTTTTGATGTTAAATAAAGAACCAGATAATTTTAGGCGCAATATCCAAAATATTAGGTTACCATGAATAATTATTGTTAATAAATAGTACCATGTTCTAATAATTATGCGACCATGTCGAAGTAAAAGAATAAACAAAAACACAATGTTGCACAGTGATACATTTGGTGGGAGATCACTATAGAAATTTAATTGTGAAGCAACTGTAATCATGCACTAGAACTTCTTCACACAGGCACTCGCTGAGATGCTTTCTTTAATTATTAGATACACTAGTAGGGTTTTTCAATAATTTACTTTTTACGTACGCAAGACGTATTTATAAAATATTAAAAATAAACTTAATTGCGCGGGCCACAATTTAGGGACCGAAGATACGTGCATCGTCGTTAATCATAGTTCTACGGATTGCGGCAAGCGGCCATCAGCCGGCTTAGCGGCGCGGCATAATTTTTAAGCATTCGGCGTGGATACCTCCAGTTCATTCGAACGGCTTTTGTTGTTAGCCTGATGTCCTCACAGCTTCATCCAGACAGACAAGCGTGGCACAGTTTGCCTAGACAATTTGACCAAGCATATCTGAAGACGCCGAAAGGCGAGCATCCATGAATAATAAACGCATCACATTTAAACTGCAGCGAAACACCTTCAGAAAGATGTTTCGCAATTTACCCCCAAAACATTTCAGAAACCACGGGGAGGGGGGGGGGGGGGAAGGGGGCGCCCGCGGTTTCTGAAATGTTTCGAAAAAAGAAGTTTTGAAAAACTTTGGCGGCAACTACGGTGCGAAGCAATCGTACCTTTTGTTTTCTAGCTCGCTGCCAGCCATCATTCGTTTTCTCCGACTGACAGGACGGGAAGCGCCTTCCCATGCAAGGCCGTTCTTCCGTGCCAGCGTGTGGCAGGATGCCTGCTAGACTGGTGTCGTCTACGCGTATCGGCGCCTTCGAAACTTTCACAAAGGGTATACGGCCTGCTCGTGCGCGCACCAAACGCCCTCCCGAACGCTTCTCAGGGCTACTGCTTCTTGGTAGCTCCCAGCGACTCGCAGTTCGGAGCTCCGAACGACAGATACGCGTGAGAAGATTCGTTTTAATCTTTCGACATGCATTTATACTTTGTTTCTCACGAGCGTATGCATCCATTGTCACCTCGAATCGGGCGTGCCTTCAGATTTGTAGAATTGCGGAACAAACAACAGTCGTTATGTTTGCGTTTTTTTTTTTGTCTTTCGCTCTCGAACATTGTAGTTTTCAGAAACGCCAGCTTCTAATGAAAGAAAAAAAAAAACTATTCGTGAAATATATTCCTATTCTTCTTGTATATTAACGCTCTTTTAACTTCGTAAATGCAAAAAAAAAAAAAAACACAAAAAGACAACAACGACAACAGAAAAACAACGAAAAAACAACAACAACAACAGCAGCAGCGTCCGCACATTATTTCGTTAACGAGAGAGGGAAGGAAGGATGTTACGCTTGCGTCTTCATAAAACTAGCTTGTATTCCTTGGTGCATCTTCTGAACATATCCACCTTACTCACATTATGGTGGGACCCCGTCTGGTTGGATGCATTAATTCAGATAGAAGTAGCATTTTTGCACTTACATTGTCTACGTTCTTTACGTGATCGAGACATCCGATAGCGTTGTCGGGACATCTGACAACGTGGGCTACCCGCAAATGCACAGTGCTCTACGCATGAGTTGCTAATCCACGCTAAGCAGTCGCATTTAAAAGGCGGCTTAATTGAAAGCATGTTAGGAGCGCATTCTAAAATAAAGCGTGCTTAGAGATACCAATAAAGAAACTGCAATATTAAAAAAACAAATTGAGTTTTATGGTGTATTTTTTTATTCTTCTTATTTTAATATAAAAAATATGAATGACCGGTGTGTACAGCGAACTTAGTCAAATACGCATTTGAAGAACTCACATAAACCCAGAAGAACACACCTTTGAGCCATATGTGCGTGCGCAGTTCTTCGAATTGTGACGTCGTCCGACACTACATTTATGTTGAGAAGTAGGACTTGCCGTCTCATCTCCATCCCAGTCTTCTGTAGCTTTACGGCACGTTCACACTCTTGCAACCGAGGACGACCGAAAGAGACGAGACCGGTTTTTAAGCTTTTTGCGATCTCTTAGGATCAACTCCGCTGCCGCGCCTCCGGTCCTAAGTAGTCGCAAAAGTCTTAAAAACCGGTCTGGTCTCTCTCCGTCTTACTCGGTCGCAAGAGTGTGAACGGCGCTTTAATGTCGCACAAAAATATTATTAACATTTTGTTTCCTACGGCGAAAGGCGAAAGTCGCGTTGCCATACATTTAGGGTAATATTCGAACACGTTCTCCTCTTTATGAAATTTTAAGGCATCTTCACAGATGGCGCACAAGTATTTTTGTTTTTTGTATTTTTTTATGACAAAGAAATTTGGCATCTACGTTCTTAATATTATGTTGAATTCAGCTATGAAGATTGAAGTCAAATGTATATCAACCATATTTATGAAAACAATGAGGAAACATTTGTCAGCCCTTTGAAATTGGCGTTTTTGCAATTTTCAACTATTTTAAAAGAAATAGGCCTTGCACACAATATGTTTGCTGTAAAATGCACTCAGCGTTTTAAGGAGAAGGAATTATCTTATTATACTAGGTTCTTTTAAATGCGTTGTTATACACCACGTGTGCGCAAGATCATGTTTTTTTCTGCATGTGCATACCCTCCAGAACATTAAAACACATGCTATATAAAGAAACATTATATTTATAAAATGAAATTCAAGCACTATAAATTATACAAAATCAATATTGTCATCGCAAATTAAAAAAATAAAATGTTTTCCGGTGGCGAATGTTTTTTTAACGATCTCACCTGCCTACTCAAACTGCATTTTTATTGGGTGGTCTAAATTAAGTTGCTGTTATATAATTTACGATTAGAACTGCAATTGGAGTTTGTGATTGCTTTATATATTTGGAGCCGTAAAAATTAAGGACTCAAAATAATCCTCTAATTGTTTAATGAATTGCAGTCGGGCACAATAACGCGCATGCAGGCGTACACCCCAATTTTCGACAATAACTTATTTCTTTTTGCTTTGATTAGTTGAAATTAGTACACGCGAGAAAACCTATCGGTCATCATTTTCCGTAAATATCCTAGAATTGGGGGCGTTTCAATGCACGTGACCTGTTCTCTATATTGCTTTCAAGCGTCGATTAAAAACACCGTTTGCAAATAAATCCGAAAGCAAATAAATTGGTACGTGTCATCCTGACCTGAACATATAACAAACAAGGATTCCTCAACCTGACATGGTAGACAACAAAGAAAATCACAGATAAAGTAGCGCCGTAATGCGCGTTGTCCCCCCTGACGCCTTTCCGGCCGGCCGAGAGTGGACGAGCTTTTCCCCTCCGCATATACGAGTTTCCAGGCAAACCTGAGGCCAGATTCATAAAAAACCTGTTACCTACGACAACTTAGCTACGAAGTTCGTAAAGTTACGATCATCGTAAGATGAGGCGAGAACGGTATTCACAAACGCGTTCTTAAGTGAGAGGAGGAAAGTTACGACCTCTTACGGAGAAACGATGACTTCCGGTGCTGTTGCTATAGCAACGGCGTCTTCGGCAGAACGAACAACCAATTAGAGAGCTAGGCATAGTTCGGAGCACGTGGATTTTTAATAACAAACACAGGCTAACCACTCGTTGATAGACAGCTCTGTGTATGTCCTGTCCTGTCTCTGTGTAAATGTGTTGTGTTCAAGCTGATTCTCATAAACACGGGCGACCTTTCCACCACCGCTTGTCTGGGGTTCGTGTTCGTGCAGTGGTATATCGACGCTAACACGATTTAAACGCTTCGTTGACTGCCACAAACTCGATCGCTACGAAGTCAACACAACTGTCATCGTTGGTAAAAGCCCCGTGCCAGTCGTTTGCAAAGCGACGTAGAAGGAAACAAACCGCCGCGGCGTTTCTCGCGGCCTCGGAAATGCAGGAGTGAGCCGACGTTAAAAAAGATACGTTTGAACTACGAGAGTGTCAGCAAGAGTCACGCAAATACCTGTTCCCACTCGGAGCGGACGCGTGCGTTTGATCGAAGTGCTGGATTCAGACTGCGTTTCGGTAAGCGTTTCGGGACCGGTCTTCTACGATTGCAACTCGATACTGACGTGACACTCGGCAAAGAAAGGTTGCACCGGCATCGCGTAGCTCCCACAAACTGATACAGCTCGACAGTTAAAAATGGCATACTAATAACAAAGTGTACATACCGTGTTGCGAAGGTAATCCATACGGCGTTTATTTGAGCTCGATATCACACAAAACAAGGAGATAGAATCGAGGAATCCCTTTTCGACGACAGCGTTCGTCACCGCTTCCTCGGAAAACAAGGTGATAGAGATGATAAGGGGAATCGGTTGACCTCTGATATTTAGTTCAGCTATCAAACTATTCATACGGGGGGGCGGGGGGGGGGGGGGGGGGGTCCACAAGGGTCGCGCGGGCATATTCCATTCAGCAAGCCAGCCGGTCGTGGGCAGACAGTCTTGGCCAAGGACCGTCTGAGCAATGCTGCGCCGGAACGGGTCGGAGTGCCTGCTAGGCCTATATATTCTGCCGAGCTCACTTCGTCAGTGGGACCGTCGCCTTTGTTGCCTTTTCCGGGTGTCTGTGGGTCCAGCGTTCATGTTCTCCGTGGCCGGTTTCAAGTACTTCTTCATTTTTTTCTTGCTGCTTGAAGTCGGGACGCGCAAGAAGAGCAGGTAGAAAAATAAATGTCCGTTGGGTCGTCGCGACCGAGCAACTGAGCGACGTTGTCGGCCATGTTAATTTGATCGTAGAAAGTGCGTAAGGTAGCTTCGGAGCTGTCGTAGGGTTTTGTCGTAACCTGCGCAAAAGTTACGACAATTTCGTTTCGAGAATACGGATTTTCTCTCAAATTTGTCGTACGCATTTTTTTCGTCGTAAGTTCGCTTTGAGAATCCGGCCTCTGGTCTGAGCTGTTCGTCTTGTCATTCCGGCCTCTGCACCAAGTACTCTGCCATGCATCATACTTTCATAAATAATAATTCTTTTTGCACATCGCATTGGTGCAGTTACATCACGTTGCCCAAAAAGTTTGGACATGAAGGATCGAACGGTATGTCGCCCAACCGATTGTCGAGACTGCATGAAGTGGGAAAACTAAAGAAGCCGCTTTTTTTACTAGGCGTAGCGTGAAACTTTGAATTGAGCTCTCTTCTTGAGAACTTGATATACACTTAAACGCAATTATGCATGGCGGTATTGACTCTTCACGATGCCGCGCGTGACATCTTATTAGACCGTTGCCATTGGCTATTGCCGGTTCAAATGTAGCTCTGCGTCGCTTCTGTGTCCAATGTGCGAAATTAAGGCTGGTTCACACATTTGCAACGGTTGTGTTCGTATGCAACCGAAACGACCGCAGCAACCAGAACACCGCAACAACTGTGACTTGTGGATTGCTTCGCGAAGCTATTCTTTGCATCGCTTGGCATGTTCTGTACGGTGAACACCTGTCCCGGTGACTTTGCCGTTACGGTCGTTTTGGTTGCATGCAAGCGCGGCCAACGCAGATATGTGAACCAGCCTTTACTGAGTTGGGAAGAGGTTTCCTGTTTGGCTAAGAAGAGTTATCACAATTGGTACCGAACGTTTCGCGCAAATGCCCTACCGTGCTCTCTTTTAAATCTTGTTGTTGATAGAGTTGCTACACACCATCGATCAGATCTAAAAATTTATCGGAAAGCCACATACTGGAAAAAGAATATTTGTTCGGGAACGTTATCTTGGACAAGGATTGGATAATATGTTAATAGTACAGAATATGCTTTATAATCTTGACATATCTAGAATGTTGTATTCCCTACAACAGCCCCTTTTGGGTTAGTTTTGTTTTTCTTAAATACTTCTTATACCGATCTCAAAAAAAAAAAAAAACAGGATTACAAATGCCTGCCTAGTGGACGGTGCACACTCACATGGTTAGGCAACTCGACCTAAAATTTACGGAAGCTGGGTTTGTTGTTACTGCTTGTATAAAGACCTCAGAATGACGATAAGAAAAAAAAAGAGGTTTTGCACATTTGCCAGAGGGTGAGCGAAAGAACTTCTCTACAGCACAAATATTGATATCGTTAAAAAGTAGCGCCACAAAGAGAGACGGCCGCACGGGCTTACCAAACTTGAGCTCTGCATGAATTCTTCTTTGAACACATGTCTCCATTGACATTGAGCGCGCATTTATTTTAGCATTCATTAAATCGCCCTGTGCCGCACCCCAACATTTGGCGGAGGTGCGGGGTATCCCGCACTTTCACCAGCTATACGCATCCGGCAGACAACCCGAGAATTTAAGATGCTCAGAGTACTCTCCGTTCAGTAATGTTGGTGCAACGTACTATACAGATTTAAAAGCAACTCGACTTTCTCTACTAGATCGAATCACGGCTCACTGAAGAGTATATTAGCTTTCTCCGAGTATAGCCGAAGTTGTAGCAGCATCCGCAAAACGTCGACAAAACTCAATGATCTCTTCCATTTTACTAATCTTATTGCAGAAACGTTGACGCGAACCTATCGTTTTACAGCGGAGGTGTTCCCCCGTACTGTGTTCGCCAGCTGACATGATGACACAAAACTCTGGACATCTACCGCCATCTAAAAGTGACGACGGCAACCAGACAAGCGGCTTGCCAGTTGTCTAGTTGCCGCCATCGCTCATAGATGGCGGTAGCTCTCCAGGCTTTGCATTCTGGCTTGCCGACTTGCGGCAGGCCATTACTACATTCCCACAATAGGACAACTTCGCTGGCCTTCCTTCTTGACCAGAGTGGAAAGACTGAACGTTTTTTTTTTGTATTTCTTTTTTAGTCCGTATTTTGTGATGCATTCCTTTCTCTCTGAATCTGGGTCATCGACGCCTAGCCTCAGGTTTATCGACATGGTCCGAACAGGGGCCCCCGCGGTAGTCCGCAGACTCAATACGTGGGGCTGTTACGAGCAGGCGCCCATCAGAAAGGTAGAAACGGGGCAGCACTCGCAATAAACGAAGACGCAGCGGGCGTCCGCTGCAACCGGCAATCGATCCGGCGATGGCGATACGTGCGTCATCCGGTCCTCTGCGGAGGAGGCCGAATCGCAACCCCACTAGGGCCACTGTGGCCCCTAGGGTGCGGTCGTCTTCAAAGGTGTTCCTCGCTGGACATTGCTCAAGGAGTGAGAGGCCTTCAAGCTCCCTCCGAAACCGGCTGATGACACGTGTGGTACGACGGGTGTTGGCGAGGCGTCCCAAGTGTTCGCGCTTTCTCCGCTTCTTCCCGAGTTTCGGGCAATGCTATCTTCTATTTACGTTGGCGGCCTTTGTCTTTATTTTTTATTTGTCGCACCTTATCATGTTTTTGTTTTCCAGAGGGGACACCTGAAAAGATACCGTGAAAAATGAAGCGCTTGATTCATTGTTGATAAGCGTTATTTTTTATCATAAGGTTCGTAGTGAAGGCTTAAAATGATAAAATCCCGCTATTGCTGCATTCTTGCATTGTTTATATAAACAAAAATGGTGTTAATCTTAGCTTTAGCGGCACCTGCGAACTGCTGATTTTTTCACCTACTAAAAAGGCGGAAAGTTACGTTCTTGCACTACAAGAAAAAAGTTAAACATGCGTTCTTTCGATTGTTGAGTACTTCCGGTAGATCAAAATTAACTGTTAGGCTAGTTGGCTATATATTGCTAAGAATCAAAAGCGCAAACACTAAGAAAAGAAGACCGGACAGGGCAGGGCGCTTACTCCAACTGAGTGTTTAATGAATTCCCCGAGGATGACATTAAGGAAGAAACTGGACATGTCAAGGTAGAAAGAAGAAAAAAACTTAATATTATAGGTTATAGTTGCAATAAAGACAGTAAATTAAATGTGACTTTACCCCTTTACACTAGCAAGGAAAAAGAGACAAAGAGAGGACGATAAAAAACGAAAATTAGACATATAAACAAAAGCAACCAGGTCAAAGATAAGGTTAGAAAACATTAAAGCGACCCGGGTTAAGAAAAAAGGGTTGAGGTACCCTATTTCTTTCTCAGACAACGCTATTGATGGTGTGCTTATGCAAGCCTTCCCTTGAGTCAAGATGATTTTTGCCTTATAGAATTTTCTGTATCTCTTTTTATGGTGACGCTTGAGGATTTTAGTCTGTTGGAATATAGGTGTGCAGTGGCAGTCCCGAACGTGTATGGCGAGGAGCCCTGATGGTGGTGTGATGCTCTCGAAGTATCACATTCACACATCGGCCAGATTGTCCAACGTACTCTTTCCCACATGTGAACGAAATTTCATGCACTGCATTGATGTTGCAGATGACATACTTATGTGTATGATTGACGCTGCATTGTTTATTATTTTCACTTAGCGAATTAACCTTGGGGCTTACAATTTTTTTTTACTTTGTTCGGTGCTGATAATACCCCCGGTACTTCGTAGTTTGAGGCTATTCGTTTCAAGTTGTGAAATATGTTGTTGATGTAGGGCATTTTAGCCGGCCGTGTTTTCTTCTCACAATTTCGTTTTCCTTTTCCCTTGGGAGCTGTCAGGCATTCTGCTACATTGAACATTAATTAAATATATCCGGAATCCTGCAGTCTGTGCACTTGTGCTTCGAAAATGATGAAGGTCGTGCATAAATGTGTTCGTTCCTTTGTTCAAAATTTTGTGTCACGTCTGTGTCGTGTGCTAAACAGCTTCACTGGTCATCCACCTTCCGAGAGTGAAATGGCTCATGATTTTTTAAAGTCAATTTCTGGATGCGCCACTTCGAGTTGAACTTGGCACTGGCGCTACTTGTGTTGCTTAGACTTTGCTTCGTCGTTGAACATCGTTTCGTGTCTAAACGGCGGCAATAACAGTTTTATGAAAAAGTTCAAGCGGAGAGATCTCCGGCGCGGTGTTCAAGCCAGCGTCTTTCAAGGTCAGAGCAGAGGCGCCGAGCAGAGAACTTGAGACAAGGTACCATGCCAGAGAAATACGTTTTATGGTTTGATTGCTTATTTTTTTCTCAGTTGTGCCGCCTGGACCAGTGTGGTGAAGTTGCCACCCCGAAGTTATAATCATGCCAGAATCATTTCGCACTCTAGCGATCCCGGAATGTAACGGGAATGAAAGTTGAATGGAATTAGATGCCGTGTGCACGGAATGGAGAGGAAATGAAATAAACTCGGTTCTTAAGCAAGCTATGGCGATGGAAACGGCATTTGACATTTGTAGCAGGTTTTGTAACCGCCAGAATATTAGTTTGAAGCAGCCACTGTCGCTTTTGGAGTAGATGCCAAGACAGACCTCTAAGCACATTACCGAAGACAAAGTGATTGCGTCAATCATTCAATGCATTAATGTTTCCTAATGATTGATGGATTCTCTTTAATGCCGAAGCATATTACTCATTGTTGTTCCTAATAAATTTTAAATACTATGAAAAAAGATTACGAAGTCTTCTTTTTAGAAATCAGTCTCAGGTCAGATTAGGTCTATTAAAATGGGCATTAAAAAATTGTATACAACTTAACCATACCTCAACATTTTAGTTGGGATAAAAAGTTTCTCCCTCCCCCATATTTCGCACTTGATAGTTCATTTAGTCTGCAAATAGAATGCCTGTCACATGCCAGCAAAAACCAGCATATACGCTAAAGCATGTCTCTCAATAAAAACACGGTCCGCAGGTTTTATGTACCTATTAAACTCAATATTCTAGCAGAAAAAACTGCAAAAGCAACCACCCACAAATAGTATGAAAACGTATACAGTTGTGCTTTCAAAGTGACATTCCGCTTTAGCGTCGGTGGAACCAGAGTTGGGTCCGAATTCGTTGCCCTTGACTGCTGCCGTAGCAGCAGTCAAGGGCAACCTTGACAGACCTGTTTCTTGAAATATAGACCGGCGTTTGTTAGTTTGTTTATTTATTTTTACCCTTTTTGGACGCAACTTTTTTTAAGATTAGAGGTCGAGCTACATACAAGACCAAAGAAGATGGACTTGCAATAGTACTCTACATGATTTTCGATCCAGTTCGCTTGTGGCGCTTACCCAGGCGCTTCCCCATTGTAAGCCGGTGCTCCTATGAATCCGTTGCCAAGCGGTAAAGCTCGAAGTGTGCGCGCGCGTTGGTGTGAGGTGGTGAAGGTTGAAGTGGAGTGGCGCAAGATGTACGGTACACTGCGACTGTAGCCACGGTACGGAGGCATGTGGCAGATATGATAGTAGAGTAATCTCATCGGTAGTAAAATAATAGCCTCGAAGCTTTTAGCTCTCGGCACTACCCACATCGCCTGAAAATTAGGCGATGACGGGGCCAACCGACTTGACGAGCAAGATCGATGATTGTTTTAATTTTAAGTGAAAGCGCAGCCGACGCTACGAGCCACTGGGACCATTCAAACAGCGTTAAAAGCGCAACATCATGGCATTCGTCATCTGTTTGTGCAGGTACTTTCATCAGCTAAATCAATGAGGCGCAACGACTGTCCTGTGACATCCGCTTTAAGATTAGGTATTCGTGGTTGTATGTGTTCGAGCCTTCGACTATGCTCTAACCTAAAATAAAACAAAGCGAGTAGAGACGCTGTGAAATACATATTTGTACCATCTACCTTCTCTTCTAGTGGTTTGAATATCAGACTCGACCAATATTAAAATGCTTTATGTATGTTTTGCTTTGTTTAAAAGGCGCAGACGTGGCAAAATTCTTAGCAAATATAGCATTTTGGCGAAATATGTACCAACATTTCGTCTAGGGTGCAATTTGGCGCAGATGGCTGATTACTTCCATCACTGGAGCTGTGTAGACAAGGTCCTAAAGGCTGCTGGCGCAATTCTAGCGCATGGGCAAAGGAAATTTTAAACAGCATGATTTCACTAAAGGTTCACTTTTTCACCGACTCACGCTCCTTCGAGTACGAATGTGGCGCGCACCCAATGAAACAACAAAAGTGCAAAGTTTTAGAGAGACTAGCTGTCGTTCCCATCCGCGAGACGCGACAAAGCAGATGTTGTCATTATGCGTGCCCAGCATGTATTTTTTAACCCAGCAAAACTCCGAGTGTTTGCGTAGAAAACAAACAAAGAATTTTCTGGATATGATAAGCAAATGCGGGAATCGCTGAGCAAGATAAATGTATACATTTTAGGGCAGGTTTCATAATATGGTTTTACATTCCCTTGGTGCACCCTAGCGATTACACTTCATCGTCGGTTCTGTGTGCTTGCGGCAGTGCATGGAGATTTGAGGCAGGTATATGGGATTACGCAGCGTACCTAATGATAGAGGAATCTTTGCAGTTGTGCATGCGTTCAAAGCGAGAGCAAGATAGCTTACTCTTGAGTCATATACAGTCTAAATAATTTTAAGGCCGTTTAAAACAAAAATAAAAAACGTGCTGACTACGTATCATTGTAGGGTTTACGGTTCTAGAGTGGAAAGTTGGGCTAGTTGGGTAGTTATTCATCTTGGATTTAAAAGCGCACAAAAGACGAGGACAGAGTAAGAAACACCAACGACGGACGAGCGCTCACTCGCAACTGATAGGTTTTATTGGAACCTCAAAAAACACAAAAAGCATCCCGCCCCCCCCCCCCCCCCCCCCCCCCTTCCAGATCGCTCATGCGCACCGTAGCTCCTTGTTGTCAAACTACACATCTTAAAAACTGTAAAATCACGAGGTTTACGTGTTGGCACGTGTCGTTGTCTTTAGAAACGCCAACTCGGCCTCAGTCAGTGCAAGGGAGGGTTTGCTTATGCATCCTTCTCCCCGAGAAGCTATCTGAAAGGCCTCCAAGATCTCTCTCGCCCTCTGTTCTTTATACGTGCCCAAAATATTTGTGTCACCGAACGCTGGAGAGCAGCTGCACCTGTCACAGTGGACAGCCAGGTGGCCCGACGGAGTCGCTCGAAGAGAGGCACGGTGCTTCCTAGGCTTTTCATTAACACAGCGACCAGTTTGGCCCACGTACACTTTGCCACAGGATAGAGGAATGCAATAAACCACACAAACCCGACATCGAACAAAAAAGTTCGCATGTTTTTTCCACAGGAAAATTCACCTCTCTTCTTCCCCTCCCCCGACTCTCGGACCCTCTTACACAATTGAAGTAATTTTTTGGGAGCCTTAAACACCACCTGCACGTCATACCGCCTCGTGTTCTTAATGTTCTTAACATTGTGCGAAACACCGTGTAGGTACGGGAGCACCACCGGTCTCTTCGACCTTCCCGTGGTGCCCGGCTGACAGGACCTTTCAAACCCTTCATCAGCCCCGCCGACACTTCCCCGATTATTCGAAAAGGAAAACCTGCTTCCGTCAATTTCCTCACTTGATCATTTGAAGCTTTTCTCCACCACGTGGAAGCATGATTTTTTTGCGGGCCGAACCAAGGCAAGACACCGCGATGCCTCTTTTTACTATTTTCAAATGCGCCGACTCGTACGGCAGGAGCGCTTTTCTTGAGCGGTGCCTAAAAGTCCAACAAACATGGTTGCTTGACAAACGGAGAGACAAATCCAAAAACTGGAGGCAACCCTCCGACGGTGTCTCGAAGGTAAACTTCAGTCTTTTCCCAAGTTTTTCGAAGACTGACGACACTTTGGCTACAACATCCGCCCTACCGTTGACTTCAACAAAAGTAAGGTAGTCGTCTACATATCTAAACATTTTTATGACACTCTCTACCCCCAGTGCACCCTCGAGAGAAACATCGAGCTGTCCAAGGAAAATGTCGCTAAGAACCGGCGCCACACAAGAACCAATGCATATTCCCATTCCTTTGCACAAAAACTCCCTTCCCCCACTGAACCAACATGGACTTCAAATAAAAATTGAGTAATTCGAAAAAACCCTCCACTGTAACTCCGCAGGAGTTTCTGAACATGACCTCCCCCGTCGCGTCAATGCAGTCGTTGACAGCGACTAGTAACTCCTTTTGTGGAGTCGAATAAAATAAATCTCCCGCGTCCACAGAGAAGACTCGGCAAGATTTCGGGTTGTCATCCTTAAGATAGCTGATGACGGCATCAGAGCTGCGTATCGCAAAAGGGTCACAAATTGACAACGTGGACAGCTGTTTCTGAAGAAAGCCCGCCACCGCCCTTTGCCAAGAGCCCCTTTCCGTCACTATGACCCTGAACGGTAAGCCAGCTTTGTGGGTCTTGGCTGTAAAAAAGGCATCGAGGTTCATGTCCTTACTCCGGTCGACCAAAGTGCCCAAAATGTTTAGGTCAAGCCGGTCACATAGGACCTTTGCTTCTTCTTTAACTTTCTTGAGACACACTCCCCTAACCCCTCGGAAATTTTTTTCTAAAGCCAGCCTTGCCTTATCTCGAAACTCGCCCTTCGGGAGCACAACGAACGAACCCTCCTTATCCGACACAAGGACACTTCGATTCAAGTCCATTAAAGAGACAACCACAGACGTCAGGTTTACAATGATCAAGTGAGGAAATTGACGGAAGCAGGTTTTCCTTTACGAATAATCGGGGAAGTGTCGGCGGGGCTGATGAAGGGTTAAAAAGGTCCTTTCAGCCGGGCACCACGGGAAAGGTCGAAGAGACCGGTGGTGCTCCCGTACCTACACGGTGTTTCGCACAATTTTAAGAATGTTGCGAGGCGGTATGACGTACAGGTGGGGTTTAAGGCTCCTAACAAATTACTTCAATTGTGTAAGAGGGTCCGAGAGCCGGGGGAGGGGAAGAAGAGAGGTGAATTTTCCTGTGGAAAAAAACATGTGAACTGTTTTGTTCGATGTCGGGTTTGTGTGGTGTATTGCATTCCTCTATCCTGTGGCAAAGTGTACGTGGGCCAAACTGGTAGCTGTATTAATGAAAGGCTTAGGGAGCACCGTGCCTCTCTTCGAGCGACTTCGTCGGGCCACCTGGCTGTCCAATGTGACAGGTGCGGCTGCTCTCCAGCGTTCGGTGACACAAATGTTTTGGGCACGTATAAAGAACAGAGGGCGAGAGAGATCTTGGAGGCCTTTCAGATAGCTTCTCGGGGAGAAGGATGCATAAGCCAACCCTCCCCTGCACTGACTGAGGCCGAGTTGGCGTTTGTAAAGACAACGACATGTGTCAAGACGAAAACATCGTGATTTTACAGTTTTTAAGATGTGTAGTTTGACAACAAGGAGCTGCGGTGCGCATGAGCGATCTGGGGGTGCGGGATGCTTTTTGTGTTTTCTGAGGTTCCAACAAAACCCATCAGTTGCGAGTGAGCGCTCGTCCGTCGTTTGTGTTTCTTACTCTGTCCTCGTATTTTGTGCGCTTTTAAAACCAAGATGGTTTAAGGTTCGTTTGCAAAGAAAATGAGTGGTTTTAAATTCCCGCGTGTTGCGAACCTTTTACGCTTGATCACGCAATCGATGCATGCTAGGGCACAAAGTTCCGCGAAGCGCTTTGTAAGTACAGCCACCGCTCGGATTCGTGGCATGAGTGCTCTGGAGAAAGTTCTGTGCACGTTTCCAGTTGTCTTTGCCTTTAATGACGTAATCTTGATGCTGAATCTTTGGTAACAGAATGTAGATATCAAGGGCCTTTGTTTATGTTTAGGAATAAGAAGAATGTCATGGTAGTGTTCAGCCATCCCAGAAGTTGGAATGAGTCCAGTGTTTTCATTCCTGCGAATCGAAAAGAATAGAATTGTCGGAAACTCTAATTCTCCAGAATGGGGAATGGGAGAACGCTGGTCTGATTCCCGGAAACGCCCGGAGGCTACTCAGACTCCGGAGGCTACTCTACTCGTGCGTGTGCCAATGAACTTTTTGCCGAATTACCCAAGCATCAAAGCTTAGGTAATTCGGCAAATGCTTGGGTAATTTGGCAATTACCCAAGCATTCGCGTCACTGAAGAACAGACTGGTGTCATCGGCATACAAGACAGAAAGGACATTTTCGGAAATATTCACAAGATCATTGATGTAAGTATAAAAAAAGCGATGTAGTGTAAATGCTACCTTGTGGCACGCCGTTCTGTATCTGTAACAGTGATGAGAAATGCCCATCGATTATTACAGATTGCATACGTTCATTTAAGCATGATGGTAAAAGTAAAAGTGATACACCACGTGTACCATGTTTCGCAGTTCGTCAATACGTATGTTATGATTGAGACAATCAAAAGCTTTACAGAAATCAATAAAAATGCCAAGTGTCAAGAGTTTGCTTTCTATGTTTTGTAATATGATCTCTTTTTGTAAAAGAAGTGCGGGTTCAGTATATTTTCCTATTGTAAAGCCAAACCGGGTTTCTCTAATTACAAAGTATTTCTGGAGAAAACTATCAAGACGACAAAAGACAATATTTTAATGTCCCTTTAAAAAACACACTCAAAACGGGTATTGGTTTATAATTTGACAGGACATTTCTTCGCCGCCCTTATTTGTCACAGACGATTTGTCAAGTTTATTGTTTGTGGAAAATTTCCGCATGAAAAGCACAGATTAAAATTATGTACATGGCGTGGCGTAATTATATCGAAAACAAATTTAATTGGATTTATTGGAAGGTCGTCAATATCCCAAGTTTTCTGTTTTTTAGCTCCATAAAATGCGAAAGACTTTATGTTCGCTTGTTAGATAAAAAAACAGGGATTCACTAGTCGTTTGAGGAATGCCATTTACTGCAGCACCGCACAATGAGATCGAACCCAGATTCACAAAGTGAGAGTTAAAACACTCAGGCAGCAAGGCTCTAGAATGCAAACTTATTGTTTGCTTTCTGTATTTGTGTATTTGTATTTCTGCCCTCCCTAAAATGCATTCCTGTATTTGTATTTCAAAAGACTTTTGCCTCTATTTAAAATATATTTCTGATATGTATCGCGATACAATTTTACAGATATTTTTAGTATCAGCATTTTAGCTACAATTTGAATGTATCCCAGCATTTCTATTTCTAAATACATTTTTGAGTATTCCTGCCCTACACTGGTATATAGTTTAGTGGATTGCGGGATATCTGGCGAGATTTACTTTTTTGCGTGTTGTGACTTGGCATTAAGGCTATAGCGTTTATAAACGCTATCGTGGTAACACGAGGTCATAACAAGTGAAAAAGCAGAATCACGCCAGATATCTGACAATCCAATAACCTATTGGCCTCGAGATCGACCTATAGGTGGCGCTACTGCCGCGCTATCATCAACATCATCGGGGATATAAGCGTGGCCGCCCTATGGGCTCTCCACGTTTGCGCGCGAGACGTGTCGGTTTCTGCGTTTATTTTGTTACACAGTATCGGAGGAAAACAATTTTAGCAGAAAATGATGCGGTACTGTTCCGTGCTTCAGTGAAGATCAGATCGTGTTACAAGCGTTCGGCATAATTTAAATAACGCTCATGTGGTTGCGTCGTCTACTCTAGGCAGACGTTGGGAAGCCTGGATCACCATGACGGTTGCCTGTCTCCGGGTCAACTGCGCTATATAGTGTTAGCTATTTCTTTCCTTTAATATACAGGGTGTCACAAAAGAAAATTTACACGGTCTTCTTAAGCGCGAAAATAAACTAGGCATCGCCGAACGCTCATTCTCCACCCAAAGGTAGAGCTAGACGTCACAACCAGATGCCAAAGTTTCAGCCCGATCCGATAACTTAATCAAAAGTTATAAGTGATTTTCTGAAAATTTCAATGGGAAAATGGCGGCCGACGGACTTTTCAAACACATGGGGCTCTACGGCAGTAGAAACCGAAAACGGGCAAAAATGGGCTCCATTTTCCCATTGAAATTTTCAGAAAATCATTTATAACTTTTGATTAAGTTATCGGATCGGGCTGAAACTTTGGCGTCTGGTTGTGACCTCTAGCTCTACCTTTGGGCGGAGAATGAGCGTTCGGCGATGCCTAGTTTATTTTGCGGTAAAAAAGACAGTGTAAATTTTCTTTTGTGACACCCTGTAGATATATCAGTACACCAGCTTGGGAATGCAGCAAGACGTCGCATCCCAACCCGGATTACATAATACGGGTATTGTGGTCTGTGAAATCGCAGGTTTTATATCTTTTTGTTTTTGTAAATTTTAGCTTTTGCAGTAATATAAATATTTAGCATAGAGAGAAGTTAGTGCGGTATCAAAAACTACCGTGCTACTGAGTTCCGCTGCTGCCAATGTTTTCCTTCACTGTTCCATGGAGTGGCTAGTTTTTCCGGAGTCGGAACTATACTACTACGTTAGAGAGTGCCTCTTATAGTTACGATCCGGAAACTGTTCGCTGGCAGGACAACTGAAACAAGTGAAACGAACTATTTTAATGTATCTGCCGCGAGCGTAACAAACGGGTGTAACGAAGCAACGCAGTAGCGTGCGCGTAATAATATGCTTTTCTCGGTAGTGCAGGATCACCCGCTTCAGTTTTCTCGGTTCGGATGTCAAAAAGCAAATGTTATAAATTTCTGGCTAAATGTTCTTCTATTTAAACACAGTAGACTCTGCAACTCCAACAAACAACCCGCACCACGACACAGACAGCATCGGCCGCAGTCATACTCTTTTACCGATAAGGGCTAGCGACTGTCACGAGATTTTCCCATCACCCACCGCCCTCACCTAACGCATATCGGGCCTGGGCAGTTAATCGATGACCCTTTAGATTAATCAAGTGATGCCTTAATTCTGATATTTCTTTTATCCGTTTCATTGGAATCTTGTGCTGGAGGAAGTCAGGAAAAATAAAAAATGCCTGCTTTAATATTGTTGCGTTTTTAATTTACAAAAGGACGTCCATAACCAAATCAGACCCAATTCGAAGTGTGTCACGCGCCGTCTGCAGGCGATTCGTCGTCGTCCTCGGTGGGTTCTCGCACGCGCCTCGACAGCACCGCTGCACTATTTCCCCTCTGAGTTTTTTAGTGATGTTTCTTCGTAGGTTGGTTCATTCTGCTTAACAACCTCGCCACGTTCCATTAAAGATAGACAGTTCTTTTTTTTAGGTGTCGTTGCCGATGCCCATCGCGACAGTTCCTCCGCAACACCAAAATCCAGCACATTGGCGCTTTTTGAAGTTGATGCCCGAGCACTTGTCACTTGGCCGCCACTGGCTTCTATTTTCGTCACCCCTGGTGACATGGCTAATCAAAACTCTGATGCCGGCACATATCATATCGGTGCAAAGCATCACTGCACATTTGCGCATTTTGAAAACCAACACCGAAAATGAAATGCGCCGGTAAGGCCAAAGTCCAGAAGATGGAACGTTATGTTAACGTTGCTGCTCATGATCTCATCCGCCGAATGTCCAGAAAAACATTCAAGTCCGGCGCGCACTTACGCGCCTTGATGCCTTGAAGCTTTGGGATGCTAATGTGGCCATAGGCCAACGCAGGATCTTCATTGCACGGTCACAGAATAGTCATGGGGAACATGGCGAAGTGGTAACTTGCTCGTGGCGGTTCCGTCATGAAGATTAGCGGCGTCAGGCAATCCAGCCGCCAGCCATTGGCTCCATGAGACGCCGGCGCTGACCACACTGCAGAGGATGTTCTTCTCGAGAGGAGGCATTCTGGGTAACTTGAGGCGCCATGCCAGAAATCCCACTTCTGACACCAAATGTTGCGTTTTTAATTTACAAAAGGACGTCCATAACCAAATCAGACCCAATTCGAAGTGTGTCACGCGCCGTCTGCAGGCGATTCGTCGTCGTCCTCGGTGGGTTCTCGCACGCGCCTCGACAGCACCGCTGCAATATTTCCGACGTTTTTATTTGTTTTAGGGCACAGGCTTCCACGGTAAACCGCTTCAGCATGCTTGTGATCGTCTCTGACGGTGATTATAGTGTTTAAAAATTAACTTAAAAAATTACTTCACTTCAAAAAACCCCCCCGTTCATATTTCTGTAGGCGTCACACCGTGAAGTTTAAAATGGGAAACTATATCCCATTTATGGCTTACGAACAATAGTAAAAAAATAAGTAGTTTTAACGTCTTTTATGCAGCATGATGGGTGAAAAATGAACTAACAGATTTATGAATTGATAAGTCTATTAAAATGTGACAATCAATTTGATTAATGTTTTATTCGAACCAAAGCTCCCATCAACATTCAATGTTTTATGAATTCTATGGTTCATGCAAGATTACGAAAATAAGTGTGACGAGCGGTTGTATACAAACCAAAACACTAAAATTATGTAAGCATCCGAGTTAATAATAATCTCTTTGCTGAATTTCCATGCATGAGAAACGATACGATACAACCTTTGGTAGAAAAAAATAGAACAAAAACAACAAGCATTTAATGAAGAGCTCTTAAGCGCGAAACACATGTACGACGAAACCGTCCGATCCGACGTCCGACCGCGCAATACGACGGTCGGAGGCGAGGGTTTTCGTAGCATCGGAGAGCGTTGAAAACCCTCGCCTCCGACCGTCGTATTGCGCGGTCGGACGTCGGATCGGACGGTTTCGTCGTACATGTGTTTCGCGCTTTAGCTCAGCGGCAAACGGGCTTTCGTCGTCGAGACCCATGCTTCTGAACGTGCGCCCGCAGCAGACGACGCATGGTGGTTCCCCGCTTTCGCATGTTTCCGATTTCGGCTGCACGGTGGCAACACAGTTCGATATCGAGGCGAATATGGTTCATTTCAGCTTTCAGCTTCGACCCGACACGACCCGATCAGCTTTCAGCAACGTTGCTAGAACCAGTCAGTTGGGAAACTGCCATAGAGACTGCTCTGAAAAAGTGGCACCGACCCGTCCTCCAAAACCGAGCTACTGGTGGTCATAACGCCGCCATTTCTCCCGCAGCGGCCACTCGAGGAACTGGACGTGACTTCTATTTTGGCTTAAATGGGCCATTATGGCGCCGAAACAAATACGGTGGTAGAGGTTACAGGGGAGCCACCCCCGTCTCCCCAGTGGACGCGCCGCGATTAACAACCGGAGCTTAGATGCACCTAGGTCGGGACGCGCTACCAGAAATCACCGCTGAGGCATGGTTGTATAAAAATAATATTAATTGTGCCTCAAAACCTTGCAAATTAAAGATATTAGGAAACATCACGTGCCCTCAATTTGTACTAAACTCCAATAAAACCGTGAGTTTCCCAACTGAGGGTTCTGGTAACGTTGGCTTTCAGCTTCGACACGATCTCTTATCGGAGATCGTGTCGAAGAAAATCCGGCATCTGCGTCTAAGTCGCCGGGACCAAAAAATTCCATATTGCAATGCGCGCAGTCATACAGTCATGGGCATTTTACCAGTAAAAACTAACACTGTTACAGTTACAGTTACTTCGGGGGGAAAAGTAACTCTGTTACAGTTACAGTTACCGGTTTCAAGAAGTAACGTGTTACGGTTACAGTTACAGAAAAAACAGTAACTCCGTTACTTTCTCGTTACAGTACAAAAATTGGACTCAAGGAATCACAAACCAAAGCAGTATTATTTTATTTGTTACACTATAGTGAGAAGAAAGGTACACTGAGAAATTAGAAAAATTTAAACCCAAAGGGTGTTTTTTTTTTGTGTCATTCGCCGTTTCAGCATTTTGAGGTGCATAATTTATTTGCACTACAGTTTTTCAAAAATGTCATCGGCCCGCGTCAGTGAACGTTTTGGTTTATTTTTTCACTCTGAAACGAATGAGGAGAGAGGATGTCACATAAATATCTTATGGGATATACTCGGAAGCAGGCCTAAACATAGCAGGTCGAACAGCTTCGGAATAAAGGGAGAAAGGAGACAATTAGCTTCTTGTGATTTACCAGTGTACGGCGACCACCGCGGCGTCTATGTCAGAAACGCCTACTGTGGAAGTCGCGTTCACTCGAGTGACTCGGAAGAGAATGAATAAGTTAAAGAAGCGTCGGCTTTCTGCACAAAATGGGGACGGCTTCCCTGAAAACCAATAGGAATGCGGAAACGGCGTACCGCT
The DNA here is from genome assembly GCF_016920785.2 of Ixodes scapularis. Classification (NCBI taxonomy): domain Eukaryota; kingdom Metazoa; phylum Arthropoda; class Arachnida; order Ixodida; family Ixodidae; genus Ixodes; species Ixodes scapularis. The sequence continues at coordinate 195,153,463 of NW_024609835.1, forward strand.
AGGTGTAAAAACGACAGCACGGACATATTCCAAACACAGCCCAGACGAAATGCTCAGAGACATCCCACGACCACCGACACCCGCAGATGGTCCCCACGAGAGAAGACGAGCCAAAGTCGGTGAAAGAGACATTGTATGCCGCCCCTACCACCACGGGCGCCGCTTCCTTTATTTCCCGGGTTCGTACTGACTCGTCCGTCGTTCATTCTCGATCGTGGGCTGAACCAGGCAATTTTTTGTTTGTTTAATGGCCACACTTATTATTTTCTTTGTCAGCGAGGAGTTTGGAGAAAAATACTTCAAGAATGGCAATTTCTCCGTGTCCGCGGCAATGGGTTCTAATTTATATAGTTCAAAATAAAGTAACTGTAACGGCCTAAGCAGTTACAGTTACCCAATAAAAAAATAACAGTTCTACAGTTACAAGTTACCAGTATTAAAGAGTAACGCGTTACAGGTAAAAGTTACTGTTAAAAATAACTAGTTACCGGTAACGCGTTACCAGTGACTAGTGACTGCCCAAGAGTGCAGTCATATGTGTCACACGGGGCTGCGTGCGTTTATTATGGGATTTACCCGCTAAACTTGCTGGGAAAATATTACCGCAAAATTTAGCCGAAATGGTATGCACCCAATTTAGTGAAAACTTTTACCACCAAATGTATCGGAAATTGTTTGCGCCAAATTTAGCGGTAACTTTTTCCCCAAAATCTAGCGAAAAGTTTTTCACCAAATTTAGCCGAAAGTTTTTTCACAAAATTTAGCGGGTCGATATGACACGTGATGCTTCCGACTAGACCGTGCACACAGGCTTGCACGGCTTGGCAACGAGCACGCGTTTATATGGGAAGGCTATGAGAAAGGGACCCGATAACGCTATCGCGTTTCACTCCTAAAGGCGAAGCTTCAGGGACCCCCAAGTTTTTCTTTCCAGTATACATACAGGTTATCACACGTGCTTAGCAATTTATCCGTGATGAAAAGTCTTAAAAGGAAAAAAAAAGAAGACAACATCAAATCGCGGAAGTTGTTTACATGGTGTTCTAATGGACACTTCTTTAAAGGGAGACTTAGGTTGATTTTGATATTGCAGTCGACGAAATATATTTACTGATGGTGGACACCTAAAACGAGGGGGGCGGAGACCTTGTCAAGTAGATACATGCTACGTTTTTGCCTTCCCCTCTTAAGTGGAGAAAAATAAACATTGATTGATTGAGATTTATGTGATACAAAATGGGCTTCACACCCTTGGAAGTCAATTAAACATTCGCAATAATTACAGTTGCTGCCACGACGAGCGCTAAAAATAAAAAAGTCGGCGAAAACTGCAGTGGTAGAACAGTCGAAATCAGAAGACGAAGAAATGTATTACTCGGCAACATTCCCCTTTAACTGAAAGACACGAGTCTGTAGTCGTGAAAATGGTTCAGGTGGCACTGCTGCCGAACAACTATTACCACAACTTTTAAACCTTTCTGCCACGGTTCAGTGGATATCAATAAATCATTCGACCGACAAAAAGTAATATTGAAAACACTTTGTACCACCTTTTTTGACAAAAGAAGAAAGATTCTTTAACAAAACGTTTGAAATAATTTCTTAGCCTCCTGATGTGTTTATAAATCGTAAAGCGCGTTTATTAAAAAAACGGTAGAGTTGTTAACTCAGATTTAGAAACAAGGACAAAGGCCCACCTGTGTTCTCCACGAAGGAGAGCCTGCTTGTTGTGTTTCAAAAATAAAGGGAAAACGACAAAGCAGGCAAATTAAGAATGCTGCTTCTCAGCAGTCTTAAATATCTGTCAGAAATATCACAAAAAATCAACCTAACATATTTAAATGATCCTCAAAAATTATTACCCCTTATGGTAAATAATATTATGCAACTCTCACTAAACACAGTTGTAAAGGATAGTAACCGGAGTCAGAAACAAAGCGTGTTAAATATACAAAATGACTACTGTCTAGCTTAGTTTGATTAACTCCGATACGATGTTGGCAAAACACATTACATTAGATTAGTAATTCTAAATTACATCAAGACACAAGCTGACTTAGATAATGTATTTACATTTTACATTTGAATAAACATCGCCTGAAAAAAAAATGAAAAAACGCGCACATATGCTTTTCGTCTCAGTTTCAAATTGGAAAATTTTATGCGGCGTTCCCCTTTTGCAAGACCAAATTATAAAGCTCCTCCACGAGAAACGCCACCAGCAATAAGCCCCTCAATCAAGATTACGCAAATGTACGGAGCAGTGGCTGCGCGAAATTAGATATAACATTTATGAGTGCCGGTATCCAAACTCCCGCGCAAAGCAAGAATACCGACAAGCTGGGCCGAAACAAAGTCTGAATAAAATTGTTTTAACGAAGCAGCGATTGCAAAAACGGTCTATTCTGCAATGCGTTTATTACAAAATTTGTTCTCTTAAAGAAACGAAAACAGAAAAAGGTCTGGAGTGGTACACTGTTAGTTTGATTTCTTTTACAACGCGGCAGGCACTTGGCACCGTATATGTGTGCCTGTCTGTTCGACTGCGCTTATTCATACGATGGTCGCTAGCTCAGTATCATGTTTACCAACCTTTAATTAACGCCAGTTTTTCGTATACTGAAAGGCCATCCTGCCTTTTCCTAAAACGCACACTTATTCATCTCAGTACTACCTAATGTGACGTGAAAAAAAGTTGTCACTGAATAGGTCTCTGTTGTACTGAAGCTCGCAAGCTCTGCGCCGTAGCGCTTAAATTCAGTCATGTGTGTCACCATTTTGGCGCCTTGCATAATAGACTGTACAATAACTGTACGCATAGCGCGCCGTTGAAGTTGTCCACAGGTCTTTCAGGTAAGTGCGTGATGTCGTGGATAGCCGCTATATATCATTTACGGCCTCATTTACACTGTACTCCAGCTGCATTTGTGTAATCATTACTTCGTAGTTCAGGTTAAAGACCCCATGTGATCGGTCATGCCGCGCTGGTTGAATATATAATTTTGAGATTAATCACCCTCAGTGTCTAAATATCTAGAGAGACTTATAATTCATTCGACAAGGGTGGTCTGTTTTCTGTTTTCACTTCAGTGGCCAACCTTTTCGCTTCTTGCCTATCCGCTTATTTCTCTCATCACAAGAAGCCGCTGGCGTTTTTAAACTTTTTCTAAACATTCAAAAGACCATCGTATAAACGCAGCAGCATTTCATAGATTTATTTACAAATGCATGTAAGACTTTCAGAACTTGACAGCAACAAGAAAGAAGAAAGCAACCCCAAGCTCCTGTGAAAGCTTGGCAATTGCTTTGCTGGCCAGATGAAGCTTGCAGCGAAGTCCAGATATGATTTCCCTGTGACTTGGGAGTCGACGCGATCTCCGCAAAGGGTTAATCCTGACAAATAAAGCCGACGGTGAGTTACTAGAATGGCTTAAGGTGCAATCCAAGCCATGGTTAGTGTGACTCTGAACCAATAGATGGCGGTGGGATCGCCTTGCAAGCCTGTACATCAATGCGATAAATCGTGTGTGGTGGCGCTTCGATACAGTGGGGTACTTTTCTATATCCTGAATTTGACATCCCAGGTCCCTTGCTTGTTTTTCGCTGCACGAGCTTTCTTTAGAACGCGCACGGCTGCGTCAGTTCTCGTGCAAGGGGGCTAGTTGCCTACGCTCCGAGCTCACGCCTCCAGCAAATGTAGGCAGAACAAAACGCGAAAATCATCCTGAGCCAAATGGCGAGACATATGCACAACAAAACTACTGACGCTTTGAAAAATATAAAATTGCCTGTGCGGCGTTATCGGAGATTTCACATGCCAATCACACATATTTAAATGTGATCAAATTTATATTGATACGAATGAAAATGACGAGAGGACGAACAGTGAACTGAAAAATTAAAAATAAAGGTTTAATAGGAGAACTTGTGCCAAACAAAAAAATAAAGAAAGGGTGTCGAGCCAACAGAAAAGCAGGCGGCGATTCGGCTGCATAACAAAGAGCGAGAGCGAGACTGACTCGACAAGGTCGCTGGCAGCTGCTTATCTACAGTGCGTCACCATCTCGAAAGTTCGGCAAAGAAGGTTCGAGCGTTGCGCGCTTGGGGCGAGGATGAACTGGCAGTTTCGGGAACAAGAAAGTAGGGCGAAATTTACGTCTCGTGCAAGAATGAACGCGAATCTTCTAAAGTCCGTGACCAAGAGTTGCTTTCTCGGCTCTGCGGGTGGCAATATGACGGGCCGACTCTTTTGTCATGCATGTGTTTGGCTCTTTGGGAATTTTCAGGAAAACGTGATGACGTGAAAGATTTATGTTTCCAAAATTCTTGCTTGCGAAATCAACTACCTAAAAACAAAAACTACTTCTTGGGCGGTCAGGTGTCTCAGTTAGGCAGCTGGGTGTTTATTTTGACCAAAACCACGAGACTGGAAAACACAAAAATGACACTCAGGTTCAGATGTTGAGTTTGGTGAACCCAACGTATGACTGGTGCGGGAGTCATAATAAAAAATACCTAGGTTAAAAATTAACTCACAGCAATAAACGATAAGAATGAGTTTTAATACGAATTCAGTGATAAATGGAATGACTAGTTCAAAAATATACGAAAGAGTCAGACGAAGAGGACGGACAGGACAAACGTCTTTCGTGGCAAAGGCAAAGATTCTGGGTGTGTGAATAGCTTTGGCACTTAGCTTAAGCAATGTAAAGGGTGTCACAAACAAAAATACAGTTTTTTACCGCAAGAATAAACTAGGCATCGCCGAACGCTCATTCTCCGCCCAAAGGTAGCGCTAGAGATCACGGCCAGATGTCAAAGTTTCAGCTCGACTCGACACCTTATTGAAAAGTTATGTGATTTTCTGAAAACTTCTAGAGGAAAATGGCGGCCGACGAAGTTTTCGAATACATGGGGGCTCTATGGCACCAGAAACCGAAAACGGGCAAAAATGGGCTCCATTTTCCCATTGAATTATTCAGAAAATCGCTTATAACTTTTGGATAAGGTGTCCGTTCGGGATGAAACTTTGGCATCTTGTTGTGACCTAGCGCTACATTTGGGCGGAGTGTTAGGTGATGCGTAGTTTATTTTTGCGGTAAAAAACTAACCTGTAAATATTTTGCGACATCCTGTAATAGTTTCAATTTGGTGATTTATGCGCGCAAATGGTGGTGTGCAAAAATTAAAAAGATGCAAACGGGTAGAGTTTGACGTTGTATGAAATGTAGTGTAGCAAGCACATGGTACGCTGATTAAGAATGGAACAGCCCTACATTTTACACTAGCGTTGAGCGTATGGTACTTTATTACACTCACATTTGGCATAAGTCGTCTCGTGATTACTTACAACAGAAAAAAGGAAACATTCTAACTTTGGGTTGATAGAAAAACTCTACCTGCTGACAGATACCAATAATCTCTAAGCACGCGCCAACGGTCGCGTGCTTAGAACGAGTTTTTCCCACGTCATTTCATACAATCGGAATTGTTCTTGACAAACAACAATGTTTACTCAGGCAAGCGGTCACAAGTGAAGCTTAGAATATTTTTCATCGATTGTGGCACAAATGGCAAGTTGCACATTTTTTTTTTTTTTTTACAATCCGCGAAATAGAATGCTCTTGGGTTACCTTGGTGTCTAATGCATGTAGCACACAAAAGAGCACAAACTGAATCGCAGTGGGAAACGAAAACAATAATGATAAACAAGCTTGTAATCACGCGTAAACTGAGGGCATTGCACATATAGGAAAGGTAAGCTTTGTTTCACTAAATACATTACCAGTAAAATATTTGGTTTTATCCTGCGAGCGAAGCAGAATAACCAAGTTGAGAGCATACTGCCCTGAACTACACTTCCAGTGAACAAGAGTACCATCCATAGCATGAAGCTCGTTTTTTTTGCTTTTGGTGCGCTCAAACCGTTAAAAACACAATTATAATCAATTTTATTATTTCAAATATTTTCATTAGTGCGCCTATGTGTGTGTTTTTTGTCTTTTGTGTTTACGTGCCATTATTTTAGTTATAATATAATATTTTTTTTTTCACAAGTCCGACAACTATAGTCTGTTTCATCATAAGAGCCGCATCATATAAAATGTAGACAAAAAATGAAAAATAAAAAAGAGCGCGAACACGCGAACACAGATTGAAAATGCAATATAACGGCGCATCCAAAATTAATCGTTAGTTTTTTAGAGAGCAGCAGTTTCGTAGGGCGACATTGTTAACCCTTGAATGTTATAAGAAGTGCTGCAGAACCGTTAGATCGGCGCCTTTAGAGAGTTTTAGTAGATCGTGTTTTCAGGCCACGCTAATCGTAGCTGGAGCTCGCGCTGCCACTTTGATGCATGCTCTGAAGCGCGCGCTCGTAGCGGTAGTGGACCTTTGAAAACGATCTAGTAAAACTCCCTATTAATGTGCATCACGCACTATATATGGTATACGATCGCACGAAGGTATGACGCAGATGGGCGACTGAACCCAGAGTCTCTGCTAAAGCGCCTTGATAAAGGCGTTTTTGCAAGTACCGGGAACTATTGTAGTGGAAACGCGCAAGACACGTGCCACGAGCGGGTGCTCCGCCGCCATTCGCCTGCAAGGGCTAGTCATTTAGTGCTGCGGTGCCATTTGCCTCCAAGGGCAGCTCGAAACAGGGGCCTCGTGCACTGGCATCTTTGAGGTTATTTTAAAGACCCACGCAAACACATCGAGGAGATTTAGTCCCTACAGTCCCTACAGTTTCTTGCAACGTGAGCTCCGTGCTTTGAGCGGAGCTCGCGCTCCAGCATTTCTCCACCTGCTCTGATCTGCGGTGCCACAACACGCTCGGTCAACGATCCCCCACCTCACTTGGTTTAGCCTGTGCGCTAAACCAAATGTGCTACGCTTAGAGTATCGGCACTTTTGCCCCCAATATTGTTGTTGGCGCCGCCGTCTTGGTGGTTAGTAACAAATCAAACGCAGCTGACGATCGTCATGATTCAAAAGTGCGACTTCCTCAGAATTAGTTTCGGTGTCAGGAAGCTCACGTAATAGAGAGGTTTAGTAGATCGTTACCATGACTCCGATAACGATACCCGATACTCCGCCACCGCCTCCCTTGTGCATGCATAGTATCGTTATCGGGGCTATCGGAGGTATCGGAACGATCTACTAAAACTCTATAATTTTGCTTTGCTTTGTCGCCAACTATTTAAACATTTGTAGAGGACGGAAAAGCCTTTCCTGTTATTTCAGATAAAGCTTCAGATAACTGACAACCATCATTTTAAGCACCAAGATGTGTATGAAGCGTGGCTTATTTTCTGGCTCTAGTTTAGCCCGACCGCGTAGGCACAGAAGGAAAACGAACAGTTTGACCTCGCGCTTATGGCGCTGCTTCAGTAGCTTCATCAGCCCGTAACGTTGGCTGCGCTCCGAACTAAAGTAAAACAAAGCAAATATTTAGATCTTAGGGTTTCGCAAGCCAAACCAACAAAAATCCCTTAACACGCCCCAATAAAAGAAAAAAAAAATGCGGGTTTATTTTGACTAACTGGAGATCTTTTGACGTGCAACCGAAATCTCAGATTGGCCTCCGTCAGATAGACCCTTTCCTAAATTCAGTGCCATCTGGTGGCTCGTACAGCAGTTTAGGTTTTGCCATATCGATGGCGGAAACGAACTTGTATCGGCACCGTCACTTTCGGAAGTCAACGGCACGTGAGGAATTGTTCAATATGAGTTCTTTCTCGATTACTTTCAGTTTGATGATGACGAAGAACTTGCTGTCCAAACAAAGCCCCAGCCCACACAGATGCCTCTAGAACATTCTATACACCGAAGGGCTTTAAAGCTGATTGTGTGCCACCCGCAGATTGACTGAATCTGGGTTATTAGAAATGAACGCTTACGTAGCGCTTGTGTTCCATTTCCACGTCACGTCATACAAACCCTTCGAATGTAAAGGCCTCGCATAATCCGCTTAGGAGCATCTTCAACGTCTTCCTTTATCAGTCGCTAGAAGGCCGCCATTTGTATGGAACAGACGCCGTTCCACACTTGATGATACTGATCAAAGTGGCCAGACTGAATTTCGGAAAGGGTCTATTGCGGGCAGCTCGGCCGATATCTAAACCCGACAAATATGGATTCATGGGCCAACGCGTTGGCCCGGAGACACTGAGACGATTTAATGTTTTGCGTTTTGTTTTAATATGGTTGCCACTTAAAAGCCACCGAGGTGGTTTTTGAAACAAAATATAGTCAAACCATTTCAACAAGCATAGTTTGATTGCGAAAACAATTTTTTGCAAGTGATAAAAATATTAAAATATTTTCGTATACGTGGCGGAATTTGAAATGGCAGTATGCATTTCATGGCACCCATTTCATTTGGATCGCGAGGGCATGTGTACAGACGCACAGCAGAGCGCGCGCAAAGGTAGCTGGGGCGCACCCGCAGCCTCGCGCTTGTTGTTCTGACATCTCTGGCTCGCTCACTGCGGGCATCCAGGCATCTGACACCCTGAAATCTGGCGCGTTTTCCTCCTTTCAAATGGCGTTCCAAGCGGCAGAAGACGGAAAATGCACATCAAGTTGTTATTGAAGACGTGCCGCCATGTGTACTTTATATTAAGAAACTGCAATTTGCCGTAACTGAATGAGAAAAGTGTGAGGTCTCATAACATTCTGAACGTGAAATATATCATTATGGAAGTTCTGGAAAATGCAATATCGAAGGAGGCTTTATAATTCAATGTCTCGTCATTTTGTTTAGTTGACGTGATTCCGTTTTTCTAGCGCCATAAAATACCCCCATTTTAAAATTTATTATTTTATTTTAAAATATACATCATCTGTAAAATTTGTTGGTTACTTTTTTATTTATTACATGCAACTGAACGCTCACGTAAAATATCGTGGACGATGGACCGTTATAACTCGAGAAATAGTTTTTTCAATATTAGGGACTGGTCTATTAAAAGCTGAATAATCAACTAACAACTAAGAATTCTAATATTGAGGCATTAAAGTATTGCTGAAAAACAGCTCTTTAATTTGACATTAACCTTATAATTTTCAGATACATTGAAAGAAGTTATAAGTCGTCCAAAATGCACCAAAACTTCATGCACGGTGGGGTTGCACCTTATAGAAGCAGGAAACACCAATGATGTTTTTTGCCTTTATTCATTCTACCTGAGCAGGAAGTTACAAGTTTTCAATCGGGGCATCAAGTCACATGCCCATCTAAGACCGTGCTTTCAAGGCTTTATTTATATTTTATTTGTGCCACGAGGCAGGAAAACAGTCGTGTAATCATCACGAAGCTGAGATGACAATCCTCCGAGTGCCCTTTACCCAAAAGTATTTGCCTAAATTGCGTTATGAGTGATACTTTCGTTCGTGCTTCCAATTTTCTATGAAAATATTCTTTTTACTTTAATTTTTAAGCTTCATACGAAGCAATGCGATTTGAATGAAAAGCACTGCAATGGAATTCTTATTCACCAAGCATTGTTCCCGTCGGACCTAGCCCAGTCGAAGCATCCTAGGCGACGAGGGACACGAGAAAAAGAAGAATGAAATGCATTCCTCCTCACAAACTTTGCTTCCTCTGTTAGGCTTGGAATTCTTTCTTTTTATAATGGCAAGCCCAGTACTCCTCTGCTTTGAAGTAGTGTTTTTGCCTGACGGGAAGCGGAAGTAATTTTTTGTTTTCTGACCGGCTTCTGCACCCGAAGGCACAGCAAGCAGGCATCTAGGAGCCGCGTAATACGGAACGTTAGAATGAGATTTTCTAAAAATACGTGCGTCACGGCACTAAGTGACTGAGCAGTGACCCGAAGCTTTGCAGCAGAAGCTGACTGGCCACAATATGGTGGCCAAAGGCGGCGATTCTACACAGTGACGATGATAGTGACGACACACGTTTCACGTGACTGCTGCGGTCCGATGATGCCGCATAAAATCAAAACATACTCAGCTAGAGTGACACTGGTGTCGGCAAAACATAAAATAATGGGGATTTGTTACTCTGACACAGTATTTAGTGACACTACCGGGTGTCCCAAGTAGCGGTCAGGCTCTTTAAATCGATCACGAAATTCGATTTCTCAACCTATTGCGCTACGATTTTCTGCAGCGTTGCCCACCAGATGGTGCATTTTGCACTGCAAAACTTGCAAAGAGCAAACTTACGTAAAGAAAAAGTAAAGAAAGAAAAAGGCTTAACTCGTTTGAAAACGCAGCGAATCCCCCGGTCTTTAAACATTAGGGTGCCGTTTGGCACGGGAAACAAGAGAGGGCGCAAGCGGTCGCGGCGCCGACTGCTGCCAACGAGCTAGCATACGGCGTCGAGAGCCGGCGTCATTAGCAAACAATTTTTTCGAGTCAAAACCGGCGCAAGCGTTTTTTGATATCAGCTGCCATTGCATTATTTCAACATCCTTACTAATAAAACACATTGAATGGACACATAATCGTTTAAAAAAATAATTTGTCGGAATATTTTGAGTGTCTTTTTTTTTTCGGGTACTTATGTCGTCTGCTTTGCAGTTCTTCAACAGCAGTTCATTTCCCCGCTAAATTTAATGGGGAATTGAATTGCTGTTGAGATCACGTGGCGTCAATTTTCAGTTTAATTTAGCGGGGAAAGTATGGGAGGAGGGGAGGGTATGGAGGAGGAGGAGGGGACCCAAGCAACACAGATTTGTCGAATCATTTGCCAATGGTCGAGAATGGTCCTTTGGCCAGTGGCCAAACAGTGGGCAGATATTGGCTGATGACTGGCCTTTCTCTGACCATTGGCCCATGGCCACTGGCCATCAGCCATCAGCCATCGGCCAAGCATTGGACGATGAATGGCCACTCTTTGGCCATTGGCCAAAAGACCATCACGAGCCAATGGCCAAAGCGTGGCCAATTTCCGTGCTGCTTGGGGGGGGGGGTATGGACGTGAATGATGGCAGGGTACGCAGGAAGAGGAGGGAGGGTACGAAGAAGGAGGAGGAAAGGAGGGGAGGACGAGGGGTGGCGGAGGAGGAGGGGAGGAGGAGGGACATACCCTCCCATCTGTACCCTTCCCTCCTCCTTCTCAAGAGCTGCGCTCTAATTTTGTACTATAGAGATTTGGAAACGTCTTATTGTTTTTTTTATAAATTACATCCAAGTATCTAAATTCGGAACCCACTTTTTACTGCTCCACAGACCCCAAAAGCGCCATTATAGTTAGAGAACAATCTTGTTCAATCTTTACAAAAATACTTGAAAAGGATCTAATAGTTTTTAAATGTACATATTCAAAGAAAACAGTAACAATAGTAAATGTCTACATAGCCCCTACAACTTCATTCATAACGTTTATAACACGACTTTAGTCAATCATGACAATAGTTACAAACGACATTACCTTAACCGTAGATTTTAATGTAAGGCACACCAATTGGGGGGGGGGGGGACAAAATACATGATGATCGTGGGGAACAACTAAATAATTTGGTAATAACACATGATATTATTATATTAAACGACCAACGGATCGATTCCTACATTCTCTACTATAAATGGAGAAAGTTAGACAGACCTTTTAATTATAACACCCTCTTTCATAGCGTTACACGCTGGAAAGTATTAGAAAACGATAGTTTAAGTGACCCTAACTGAATTGCCATTGGATTCTTCAATCAAAAACAAACCATGCAAAAAAGAGAAACCCTAAAGAGCTACTCAATAAATAAAAGACGTTCAAAAATCGCTGTAATTCGAAATCAGAGCGCAGCTCTTGAGGAGGAAGGGAGGGTACGGAGGGGAGGGTATGTCCCATGATGCAACGCAAGCGTCACGAGTGAGACCTGCGCGTTTCATTATGGCACGTTTCCTATAATGCAACGCGCAATTCCGGCAACGCCGCTCAAGCTGGAAACGGGCGCCTAAGAGCTGGGCTCTAAGTAGAATTACTTATACAACATGATAATTGGTTTAATACCTGGGCACGTAAATCTACTCACCAAAACGGATAGATCACATATTGAATAAACACTACAAATATTCTTAGATTAGATAAAAAAGTGTGAACAAAATGTTTGTTGCGGGAACTGCGCTGTCCTTTGATGACCAATAGATCTACAAATCATGAGATCTAAATCTAATGCACTAAGAAGAATGTACATAGATCATATAACAAAAATTAGCTCACTTCTAGAACGAACTACACAGAAAGAAGCCATCCTTCATGCTAAAATTTCAACTTGGCTAGAATCATGTTCCGGTACCACAAAAAGTTTCAATTCTGAATCCCATACAAACTTGGATTTAAGGAGCTAAAGTGAACACCAATTTTTCCACGAAAATTGAAAGTAGTTAATACTGTAACTTCTTAATGTAATGAATAAGTTCAATATCTTTTAGACACGGTGTTCCCAACAGACGACATCACAAAACACTCACCTTATATAACTAACTTATGACAATATTTAAGCTCTCCCATGTTTACCTAACATTTCAAGAAATATGAAACAGATTAACAAAACTATGACCTCAAACTGCCCCCGGATTAGACAAAATTAATGTTACTTTTCTTAAATGCTTCTGTCATAACCATCACGAATTTTTCCTGGCTTTGTTCAACCTTTGTCTAACATCTGGCTTTTTCCAGAAGGGTGGAAGAAAGGAAAGTAATACAACTAAATAAAAAAAAGAGAAAGGTAAAGCAACACCCAACGCCTATCACCCAATTCGCTTAAATTTCATACTCGTAAAAGTTTTAGAACTTGCATTCTATAGCAGATTTTATTTCTTTCAAAACTTGGAAAACTTCTGCACCCACTAAATTTTGGATTCACACATCGTAAATAATCTACAAAAGCTTTGTTCACACTTACTAGACATCTACATATCAAAAAAGAAAAAAATCAAGAGCTGTGGCAATGGTATCCCTAGTCTTCACAGGACATTTAACACACTCTTTTACGTTAGTTTTGGCCTATCTAAAACACCATTTTTTGGTCAACTAATTTATACGATTTACGATACTCATTCTTTATTGATAGAACTATGACATATATCAAACCAGAAGAACAAAAAATAAACAAATCAAGTGATATGGGATGCCCCAGGGCTCTCCACTAAGCCTTTACTAGGGAATATTTAATATCAGGATTACTAGAAAACACTTTTCCAAATTTAATATAACTACAAGCATTTGCAGATGACATCGTGACTGTCATAGAAGAAAATTAAAGAAGAAAATAAGAAGAAAAGCTATTGACTTACCGCAGGAAATAGGACAGTGGACATCCGAACACAAATTATTTTTTAACTATTTAAAATGTTAATGTATAACAATAACTAAAGTTAAAAAAAAAGAACCCCAATAATAAACTTTCATAATCATAAAGAGAGGTCGGATCTTTAGGCAAATGCCTATTTTGTTTTTTGGTCCCTATCGTGCTTTTTCTATATATGAGCACGAATTATGAGTTAAGAAGCGTTTTAAGACTGGTTTTATAGTGCCCAGAGATGCCTATTTCGGCGTTTGTGCCTAAAGTACCGTTTCCCGCCAATGAACGCCTATATTTTTACTTTTTTTTGCTCCGCTACCCCAAAATGACTTGTTCTCTTTAGTTTAAATTTCAAGCGAACTATTTTTCATCTTGCTGAGATGCACGGTAATAGGTTGTTAATCTCGGTCCCGAGATCCACCACAAACATCGTTGTTTTTTTCTTCACGCCTCTAAGTCAAGGCGCAAACGGCACCTTCCTTCTAGTGGAAGGCCCCTCCCGCCCTTTCCCTCGCATCGTTCTTTCTATTCCTGGCCGCCCCTTTACTCTCTCCCCCTTTCGCCTTGTCCGAGAGAACCGGGTTTGTTGTCTTAACATGTCTGGACTGTGTGGAGCCCGGGAGCTTCCTGGAGGCGTCTGGATCTGGATTCTGCTGGACTCTGTTTCACCCTAAATGGACCTTGGTGGATGCTGGGAGGGTCCCAGCCAGTCCAGCGCCGGGAGAGTTGTACGTAAGCTGCAGTCAAGCACAATGTTTTTCGAAATCTATTAGCCCCGAGAACGAGCACAACCCTTGCTACAGTTGCAGCCTACTGATTGGTTGCTGTGTCGTCTCTGTGACATCACAGTAAGAAAAGCGACCTTGTTGCCGTGAGATTAGGATTGCACGAATTAAACTGTAAGCAACAGTATTCAAAGACTGAGCAGAAAGAATATTCGAAGTTACCATCAGCCATTACAGGACCGTTCGCAACGTGACTCAGGAAACAAATTATCTCCGTGACATCCCGGAGAGGGAGCACCAAAAGGAGTCACACAAACTTCTTGACGCTACTTGAGATTATAATAATTAAATTAACTACACTCAGTAACGTGACTAATAGCACAGTGTCTTTCTATCGGATTACTGATCCCCGGTACGTGCTTGTTTCCTCTCGTCATGGTTTGGTTGGGCGTGTACAGTTCAGTCACACTGGGGGTGAAGCTAACTGAAATACCGCTTATCTTGCGCGACAAAATCGGCAAATCAACTCTAGAGAAAGGAATAGCGTGCAGTATCTCGCGATGCCTCCGCCACGCCCCCCCCCCCCCCCCCCCCCTCTAAATAGCACACACCCATTTTGGGCACGAGTCGTAGTTCCCGCAACAGCCTTGCGCCCTCTTACCTAAGCGGCAAATAGTCTCGCAAAGTGAGCTTGGGCAACGGAGCGCATGGCAGTTGTGTGCTCTGATACTAAACTAAAACCTGAACAAGCTTGCACAACGAGTAGGCTTTTTCACCATTGTGAAACACATATATTTTCAGTGTCAGTATATTTACACGTATTAGGAAGATATTGCTTAAAGTCACCCTGCTCAAGAGGGCGCACTACGCTTTTCAACATATCATAATGTGTTTTTTTCCACAGATTCTATGCGAAAATAAGTTCCACCTGACAGAACATAAAAAAAAAAAAAAACAGCAGGACATCAAGCTAACGCAGAATGCAACGTGCCCTCAACGCCTAGGCAGTCATTTTTGAGAGAAAACCTCACAGATGGAAAGAAGAACGCATTCTATGCAGACCTGTGCGAGGACTTATTCGCCGAAAATATACTTTGAGCTGTGTTTCTTAAGTCACCGACTAGTGTTTGTGCATTTAAACAACATGTACCAGGGTTGTCTTTTCCAACAGAACCCATCGTGACGCGACGGGGAACGTAGCCTAAAGCTGTGGAGTGTTACAGTACTAACTTTGCTGGTGTGAAGATGGTCATTAACAGGTTTCCAGCAGACGAATGTCTCAGTCGGAAAGGCTTAAGATACCCTGTCCGAGGACACTCTTGAAGGTGACCTGGCGTATTTGTGCCACAATTTGACGTTTTTGGCGGACACAATCAAGAGCCTCGAAAGTGCTAACGAAACTCTGACTCGGAACATCGGGCTCACATCAAACGTTCAAGAACGAGCCTACGCCGTGCCCACAGGCCCCGCTGCTGTAGAAGCTCGTTCCAAAGTTCAGGCCGTCTTGAGCACAAATAGTGGGTTTTGTGTACTAAAAGAAGTCTCGACGGCTCTCACCGGGGAACACTCCAGGGTACCAGAGGGTGTGGAAGCATTGCATATTCCTAAGTGCAAGTACGCCCACTCACATCACTTCACGTGGAACGTGTTTTTTCAGCGTACAAACTAGTTGTAAGCGACAAGAGGCAAAATTTTCGAACCCCGATCTTGAGATGGTGCTTGCTTGCTATTGTTTTCATAATTTTCCCTATTGTTTTTAATTTGACTATCTACAACATGGGACAACTTAGTACCGGAGTGGGCTTGAGTCGAATTGTTTTTCGAATGTTGGATAAATTAAATTTTAATTACTATTGTACCACTTTATTCTGTACTTCTTTGAATGGCAGAGGCCATAAATGCTTTTAAAAGCACCCTGTGAATAAAAACTGATTGTGCCTATAAATGCCTATTCGAAGCTTTTAGGGCCTTTTATAGGCGCCTAAAAGTGGCTTTTTTAGTGCCTAAACATCCGGCCTCTAATCACAAGCTAGAAATAATAAAACAACTAAAAATATAAGAGTCATTCGTGACTCCATATAAACTTCCTACAACAACTTCAATGTATTAAACAGAGAGTTCAAATTCATACAGCCAACATATCAAAAATATATTCAACGAATTGTGATATTACATCTTGTAAAACTACGAGAAATATCCTTCCGCAGCATAAAAGACATATAGTGTAGGGATCACCTGCGTGGTAGTTACCATCAGGCAGTTCACACCTATTAAGACAATTGATTACAATCCGTGTAAAGACTACCATTACCCAAAATAGCAAGAGCATTCCTTACAGTTTCCAGCACATGTCTACAGTGTTTAACGATACTCATCCAGTTCGAAACGGCCAGGGGCAGGCAGGTGGTAGGGACTCAAAAAAACCTTGAAGCGACCTGGCAAACTGCAGCCCTACCCCCTTGCACGCTGGTAGTAATCTGATCGAACGCCGCCAGAGTGACGCTGGTATATAGTAAGTTTAGTTTGTACATGATGCGAATTTCTGAGACGGAATGAAATTTGAAAGAAAAACTGTAAGAAGACAGAAAAAGGGGACAGCACAATGTCTCAAACTCAGCTCAGGAAAACGTCTCAAACTCAACTCGGCTGAAAACTCGACACAGGACGTCTCAAACTCAACACAGCTGAATTTGAGACGTTGCCCTGTCCCCTTTTATCTGTCTTCTTACACTTTTTATTTCAAATTTCATTCCCAGTTTCAGGATTTTGTATCACAATCAACATTCACAAGCTCGCCTGCACATTGACAATTTTTTAGTTTGTAATTGCTTTGCAGGTTTATTTTCCGGGACGGAAGAAACACCGAACAAAAAGCACAGAAGTCGACACAACTCGAGGCCGAGGAGCGTTCTAGCATACCAGTGGCATCGGAAGAGGAAAAACGAAAGGGAAAGGGGGGGGGGGGTGCTCCAGCCCCTCCCCCCCTTCTTAGGTATTTCGGGCTGTTAAAGAAAATAATACGGGGAACTAGGGCGTAGTCGAGCTTATTTTAATCAGAAATTATTTATACATATGCATAACTACTGCCGCTCTTCACTGCATAAAGGATCGCGTAGCTGGTCATTGTTCTAAACTCGTTGTCAAAAGGCACTATTCGTCACTTGCTTAGTGGTTCTCAAGTTCAAAGCTGCCTTTTCAACTTAAATAACTGTGCCATTAATAATAATAATAATAAAAAAACACAGTAAAGGCGGAGGTGAATAGCAGGAGAAAAAAAAGGAAAGAAAACTATCAAGAACCCACCGGAAGTGCTGTTTTCTTGCATATTCTGAGGCCCAGAACTTTGATACAAGTATCTCCTACCGAAATGTGCAGAGGCTAAAATAAACACGTCCCAAAAACGTAAAAAGGAGGAAAAAATGTTTTTTTTTAATGTTGTGCTCAACTTGAACAATATTAGAAATCTACCGCCATGAGTTACTTTAGTCCTCAAGGTGAAAAAATAATACATTATTTTATACTCTGCAGATGGCAATGATATGTACTGTCTCTGGTGTTAATTTAAATGCGATACCTCACACAATTTAGACAAAAATGACCAAATTTAGGGCGTAATTGCCCGTAGATAGATGTTTGCCCATTTCTTCGAAGCTCATTTTGAACAACAATATTCATATCTTAAGACGACACTTACCTAGGTAGAATAGTAAGGGTGCAGGCGAGCTGGTGGATGTTAACCATTTCGAATATACCCGAGACTGGGGTCGTCCTGTCCCGTTCTGTCGAATATACCTGAGACGTCGCCCTGTCCCGTTTTGTTTCTTCGACTTCTATGTTCTTTTCTACCACAGTCTCAGGTATATTCAACGTGGCTAACTTACCTAGGCGCAACATAGATAATGTTTAAAAAAGTTTAACATCTTTACCATAATTAAATAGCTTCGGCTGTAGCGCGCTTCAAATATGGCACCAATAATAATTGCCAAAAACCCGTCGTTCTTTTTCGCGCCTTCGGGAATTTGTTTTTTTAAAACTAAGCATGCCAGAACAAATAAATCAAGGGCATTGTCCTTCGCAAGGAATGCAACACCGCATGTAAATATGCGAAAAAAATTACGAATGTACCTAACTGCTTGAATCCAAATGACACCGCCCGCCGGTCTTTCGAAGTTCGATGAACATCGAACTTTTACCCTAGAAGGTCGAAGTTCGTCGAACTTTTAACTTTTCAGGAATCGAAAGTTCGAAGTTTTTCGATTTCTTTAGATAAATACGTTTGAAAGTTTGAAAATTATCCAATTACTTAGCTTAGAAAGTTCGAAAGTTCAAAAAGCTTCGAACGTTTTGTGCAAGAAATTCGAAAGTTTGAAAATTATAAATTTTTTTGTCTATCAAGTTCCAAAGTTCGACAAGCATTGAATTTTGCAGCGTAATAAGATTGAAAGTTCGAAGTGATTCGAACGTTTTTGCATAATAAGGTCGAAAGTTTGAAAAAGATTGCATTTCTGAACGTGCGAAGTTCGAAATTTTGATCCTGTTAAACCCCTTAGCTTAACAAGTTCGAAAATTCGACTTCCGTGAAATTTTTGATGTAAAATGTTCAAAAATTTGAAATCTTTCGAACCTGTCGAAGTGCTTGAGTCGATCATCAAACCTTCGGTTCGCAAGAAGTTCGCGGCATCCCTACCGACAATCAACAACATACGAAAAGAAGAGCAGTGCTGATGTAAAACACTACATAATTAGTTCCGATTCCAAAACACAACCTCGAACCTTCCCATTCCCCCCTCCCCCTCTCCCCCCGAAGAAAAAAAGATTTATAGAAACGCATAAAGATTTATATAAGCGATTTATAAAAACGTATGCAATAAATATGAAACAGGGAGGCATAAATAAGCGGGATCCTTTTCCTTCATTGGAAATTGTAATATCATTAGCAATATCATTTTTTCAACAAAAATAATCGCTAACAATATTAAAAACACGAAAGAAATGAAATTATTTCTACATTGAAAATATAAAAAAATTAAAAAACAAGAAAAATTTATGAGTATTCAGAGATACGCAAATATACGTACTTAGTTCCAGAAAATATGAAAAGAAAATTAGGGTTTTAAATTGTTTACTATTTAATTTCTTATATATTCAAGTACGAAATTTTTACCTAGAACAAGAAAGTTTCCTCGTCGTCCAGTAAACCAAAGACAAAAGTAAAGATTATGCGGAACAAAAAAAAAAAAAAAAAACTTTACACAAAGAAAAAAGAAAGAAGAAACAAAATAATCGTGACTGCAAGATTTTTTCAAGTTCGTGCCAATGCCAAGGTTCAGCTTCCTCTCTGCTTTCCTTTGAAATTGGCCTTACGAACGAAATAATGCTCTTGGCCAATTAGGGATATAATCTTTTGTTTGGTTTAAACCTGTTCTACCGTAAGCTGGTGCAGGTAGAGAGAAACAGTTTATTGCCTTTACATTTATCTCTCACTTAGAAGTTGTAATTGTAATTGTTTGTGCTGAGGAATGTTGAAAATTCTTCGGTGCGGGTTTCTCGACACGGCCCGATCTCAAAGTGTTTTAGCTTTGAAACCCATAAAAAATGGAGAACTTTAATGCCCTGGGTGCAAAAATGGAGAACTTTAATGCCTACCACGGAGCCTAACACGGCGTTTTGCAATGCGCCATAACAAAAAGGACTTTGTGACGTCATTATGCTATCAAGGCTGCCCAAGCACTACAACCCAGTGTGGTTCTGGAAAAGGTGACTTGTAGAAAACAAAAAGAGGTGGAAGAAAGTGGGAAAAAGAAATAAGAGCGTAGAGGACGCGACTGACTGAATCATCCTGGTCGGGCCAAGCCAGGACATCCCTCTACAAGAAGCGGGGGCCGAAGTGGAGCGTTACCTCATCCGGGGGGACCCTTAGGGTCTAAACCTACCCTGCGCTCGGCTTAACCACCATGATGCCCTTTTCCCTGGACACGATAAAGCCACGTACAGCCAGACGTGGATTGGCGAGCCCACATGGCCCGTGGTCCGTGGTGACCCCACTCACCAAACACTTGCTTTCACAGGTAGGTACTTATTGTAGGTACTTATTGTAGCAGGTAGGTACTTAAATAGGTACTTATTGTAGCACAAACGTTAAAGTATTTTCATAGGCTACAATTGCATATCTGACGCTATCAACTGGCTTAGAAACCAAGATAGGGTTTGTATCGGCACGTTTGAGCAGAAAATATGCTAGACGGTTTACTGCTACCTTTCCCTGGCAAAATCCGTGGCGACGAACGTTTTGGCCCTTCTGCGTCTTCAGCCGCATATGACAGCTGTCCTGAGAAATTTAACGTCTTAACTTCAGCCTAATGTATTCCAAAGCATGGAATGCTCGTTTGTATTTGCGTCCAATACAATATGCGGCTGTTATTTTTAGTCTCTTTTTTATGAGCGCAGACATCCGCGAAATGTAAATCAAATCTATAAATTAAATTTGCTAGCCAATTCCGTCACCTTATAAATGTGTTTGTGATGTGTGTTGTGATGTGTTTTTCTCTCTGAGAATGCTACTTCTGCTGAGCGGGGATGTTGAGGTCAACCCTGGTCCAGAAACAGGCGCTATTTTACAAAAACTGAAAGAAATCGCCCAGGACATACAGGAAATTAAAAATGAAAAGGGTATAACAAATGACAGACGTTCTGCGATCGAGCACAAACTGGAAAGTCTCAGTACGATTCAAAAGAACGTCAGTGCATGTCGGGAGAGAATAACTGAACTTGAAACGACTGTTCAAATTATTACCAGAAAGGTAGACGACTTAGAAAATCGAAGTAGACGGTCGAATCTGATTGTCTACGGAATTAAAGAACAAGAGAACGAAAACAGTCAGACACTCGAAAAAGTGGTCGTAGGTGAAATTCTCGAGCGAATTCTAAACGTACAAATAGCAGGCATCGAAAGAATTCACCGCCTCGGGAAACAGGCTGATAACAAGATCCGTCCAGTCATACTCAAACTACTGGATAGTAGAGATAAATCAAAGATACTGAAAAACTGCGTCAAACTGAAAGGGACACATTTTTCAATCGGTGAAGATTTCTCCCGACACGTACAGCAAATACGTAAGAAGCTTTGGGACCGCACTAAAGCAAACCGAGATAAGCGAGAAAAGGTTTTCTTAACATATGATAAGGTTCGCATAAATGGGCATCTCTATGCGTGGGATGAGACAAAAGAAGACATAATTCCCGTGGAAAAAAACGATGTTCCCGACGAAAACTAACCGAAAGCCACATTCTGCCATCTAACCTTAGAGTCGTAAATATAAATGCAAGGAGTCTTCAAAATAAAGCATATTCATTGGAGTCCTTTCTCTTAGAATTTAATCCACACATAGTTACAATCACAGAAACGTGGTTACATCCCTTAATACTTGATAGCGAAATTGTCCCACCAAATTACATCATTCTGAGAAAAGACAGAACGACTAGAGGTGGCGGAGTAGCAATACTTCTAAAACGAGGTATCCCCTACGAACATATGCCTGATGTGAAAGATGTTGAATCTTTATGGTGCAAAGTGTCATTCGATCATTATTCTGTTGTCGTAGGTGTCATTTATCGGCCTCCAAACTCCGACCACAAGTGTCTGTACAACTTATATGATTACATGCAACAACACATTAAAAATCAAAGGATTATTATGGCTGGCGATTTTAATATACCTGAGGTAAACTGGGATTCGCTGCAACTTGGCACTGTTACCTCTGATGCAATATTAGACATTTTATTTGCGTTTAATCTGTCACAAATCGTCAGACAGCCAACACGGGTGCAGGGAACGTCCAGCAGTCTGCTTGACCTTGTATTTCTTAGTGACCACTTCCCCCAGAGCCAAGCCGATGTTGAAGTAGTAACGGCATATCCGACCATAAAGCAGTTATGTGCACCATACCTATACGAACATCTAGGTTCTCATATGGTACCATCAAAACTGTACTTGATTTCAACAGTGCCGATGACGCGTGTATATTAACGTACCTTGATCATAGATTTTATGATTTCCGTGAACTTTGTGACAAGATAGATGTCAGTATTGACGACATATGGAACGAGTTTAAATCAATTATTACGCACTGTGTTACACAGTTCATCCCAAAAAAAACAAAAAATAACAAGAAAGCACAACCCATGGATCACGCGAGAAATTATCCACCTGAAAAGCAAACTCAAGCGGCTAAGGAAGTCATCTAAAATACACTCCATCCAGGATAACATCGACTACAAAGCAAAGATTTCAGAGCACTCTAAACTTCTTAAATTAAAAATTAAAGAAGCCAAACATAAGTACTATAACGTGACCCTCCACGAGTTCATTAAAACGTCACCTCGGAAATTTTGGAACCACGTTAACCCAAAAAAGTCTCAAATGAATTGTATGAGCTCCATAGAGAAACAAAAAATGGCAGATGAATTTAACAATTACTTTAAGTCGGTATTTACAGCTGATGATGGTAATGACGGTTTAACTTTACCACAATGCAACACTGCTGAAGAACTTGGAAGCCTAATAGTTACGGAACCAGGCATATTTGCACTTTTACTCAATTTAGACACCAAAAAAGGTAACGGTCCTGACGAAATTCCGAATATGTTTCTTAAAAGATACGCCGAATGGGTTAGCAAGTATTTAGTGTTAATTTTTAACAAGTCTCTCTTCCTTTCTTCGGTACCCGCCGAATGGAAAGTTGCGAAAGTAATCCCTATACATAAATCTGGCGATAAGACTCTAGCCTCAAATTTTAGGCCCATATCACTTACTTGCACCTGCTGCAAACTTCTCGAGCATATTATTCTCAAAGTCATGACATCATTTGTAGAAAATAACAATATCTTATTCCCACATCAGCATGGTTTTAGAAGTGGACTATCGACCGTTACACAGCTAATTGAGATTCTTCACGATTTCACGATGGGCATAAACAACAGAAGTCAGGTAGATGCAGTGTTCTTGGATCTCTCGAAAGCGTTTGATCGCGTTTCCCACGACAAACTGATAATAAAACTTAAACATGTTATGGGCGAAGGACTGATAATTGCATGGATTGAAGACTACTTAAAAAATTGTTTCCAATTTGTTTATCACGAGGGACAAAGTACGCGACCAGTTGCTGTAGTATCCGGCGTCCCACAAGGTTTCGTTTTAGCTCCATTTTTATTTCTTCTTTTCATAAATGACATAGCCGATGGCATTGATGTTAACATTAGATTATTCGCTGACGATTGTATCATATATCAAGAAATTAAGAACCAAGACTATCACATCCTACTAAACAAATCTCTTAAAAAGATTTCCGACTGGTGCGATGACTGGCAAATGGTGATTAACAAAGAAAAAACAGTCTCCATGAGTTTCACGAGAAAGAAAAAGAATGTCTCCCAGTTTCAATATAGCCTTAAAGATGAACCCTTGCATAGAGTCACCGAGTATAAGTACCTAGGAGTCTTGATAACATCTGATCTTAACTGGAACGCACACGTTAAATATGTATTTAATAAAGCTCTCACGAAATTATTCCTTCTGAAGAGAACCTTAAAATGTTCGTCTTGTGAAACAAAACTCCTAGCATATAAAACCCTTATACGTCCAGTGCTTGAATACGCAAATATTGCTTGGTTCCCTCACACGAATATAAACATAAACACACTTGAAAGCCTTCAGAGAAAGGCAATTAGGTTTGTTTATCGTAAGTATGGTCGTTTTGACTCCCCCACACAGCTTCTGAAAAGAGCAGGTTTACAGACCATTACTGACCGCGCAACATTAAATCGTCTAAAATTTCTCTACCTTCTTTTACAAGGCGCCTTTAAGATTGACTCATCCAAGTACGTTCAACTGTCTAACACAAGACCGACTAGACACATACACAGCCATACACTTGTTGACTATTCGTTTCATAATAACACTTTTAAACACTCATTTTTTCCCTCTGCCATTAGAATCTGGAATAGCCTTGATCCACACGTGTTCAGTCACGGCACTGTTGAATCATTTATCAATGCAGTCGAAGATGAACTTTTTTCGTAATTATTGGATGTTTTGAATGACGAGAAGTGTTGTTCATTCGTTGTTAAGTGCCTCACATGTATCTTTTTATTATGTACCAATGCCTGCAATAATCCCTTCCGGGATTGGCAGTATTTTGAAATAAATAAATAAATACGTCGAATCTCTCAGCCGGCACATAAATTTGGAAAGCGCTGATTCCAGTCAGAAAGTTTATTCGTTCTTCCAGAACGAATCATAACAACAATAAAATGTTCCGATATCAAAGAACTGAGAAACTAGGCAGACACGGAATAGTAAATAAAATCTTAAAAAAATATAGCAAAAACATAGAAAAAGAACAAGACTGGGTTGAAGGAAACTTGGGCACGTGATGAACTGGCAGCACTCAAAAGGGTGTATTAAGAAGGCCCCGGGGAAAACGATGAACGATGCGGGGTAGGAAGAAAGCCCTCGGAAGAGAAACACGAACGAAGGTGGCGCTCCAGATGCAAGGCGCCCCGCCCCTTTCAAGCGGCAGGATGCTTTCAGGCAAGCTAATCTCCTTTGAGGGAAAGCCGTTCTAGAAGCAGAAGGGGCTCGTCCTTTTCCGAGGGCGGATGCCGGTTCGTGTAGGCAAGTGACTCTACGCCAAATTACTACTTTAAAATAAGATGTACTCAAATATATCTCTGAATTATCCGGTCTACACAGCTAAAAATATTCGAATTTTTGATCCTTCCGTATGGGGTACTCTTGATGAGATCGAATGAATGTTTACATTCATAAAAACTGCGTTTGAAAAAACATCCATATATTGGTAGAGAGACGACTATGTCTGTGTATGGCAACGTTAAGTCTTGAGAGAGTTAATTTATACATGCATAATGTTTGGAAAAAATGACATACATATGATTGAGGTTGGTTGACATTTTACTGGTTCGCACACAGGTGATTTAGAGTGTGAGGTTTCAGATGTCGACAACGGACTTGATTTATTTTGTAAGCCCAGCAAAGGCACGTACGCGAACCTGGAGACCCTCGATTTTCTTCCAAGTGTGATTGTTGCATAAGCAGAAAATTCAGTTTCGGGACCTAAGGCAGCTGCCGTATAATTCATTGACGTCCGGCAGAACTGCGAAGAGCTAGAATGGCTTAAACAGCGCCTGGGCAAATGTTTGCTTTTTCATTTCCACTGCACTCTGTCTACTTTAGAAGAACGTAGATATTTTTTGTTGCCTTAAACTTCAGTGGTGTGCTAGTAGTGTACAAAAAGAGAATGAAGATTTCACTTTATGTTGTAACCCAAGAGAACAGCAAAGCGTTTTGTCTTAGACAAGGTAAAAAAACAACAAATGGGTTTACTGCTTGAGGTTGCCTGAAGCGCACATATGTTTTCTTTTTAAAGATCACAGTCATAAAAGAAAAAAAAAATCTAGATCGCATATGTGGAAAACGTGCATCACGGGAACCCGAGCAGCAAGACCCCGTACGAACCGAGCAAGTTGATTGGGGATACGTTTGTCTCTGTCGATTTAAATTTTTTGAGTTTGGAATCTGCCGCAATTGTTTTGCAGTACCCGGTTAAAACGAATCATCCGAAGGCTACTGAAAAACTGAACAAAGGAGTGCACGTAAACACTATTTATATGTCTGATGAAAGCAGTTAGATGGCAACTATATTCTCTATCCAAATGCACATGCACTACGCACAGTCACGCAGATACAAAATAACTCCACGGGAGTGGGCGTTTTTTTTTTTTTTTTTGTTTCTTTTGAGGAGCGCTTATCTAGTGGCTTACGTTTGATCTAGAGCTGACGTCCGAACTCTCATGTGGATTAGATACGGGGAGCCCATGAACGCGAAATGCCGTTTGCACCTGCACCTGTGTTATCACGATCTGATTTCAAGGAGGAGAGGATTCTCAGAACGGCAGGTGATAACGGCAGTTCGCATTGATGGGGTCCCTCCTATCTGCTCCATTTAGTCGATTCCTGGCGTCCCCACTAGATCGTACGCAAGCCACCAGTCAAGCGCTCTTCCTCAGAAAAAAATAATAAATCCGCTCGCGTGGAGCTATTTAATTTCTGCATGACTGTACAGTGCTAATCACACTTGTCTATAACGCGCGAACGTGCGGCTGTCTCCGGGGAGCGCTAGACTGGTGGAATTCGCGTAAACTAAGCTAGTCACGTTGCACAACATGGAACGGCCCGCTCGAGGGGTGTCGTGCCTAGCAGCTGGCGGCGAACGCGGAAGGCTGCTCGCACGCTTTTTACAAGCATCATTGCTCAAAATATAAACAAACTAAAGCATGAAGGTGTATCAACCATGTCGTCATCAAAAAACAAAAATATATCATAAACCACTTTACTTTTATCGCTTATCAAGCTGATAGAGCGGGCCGCACACCCCTCGAGCGGGCCGTTCCATGTTGCGCCATGTGACTAGCTTAGTTTTCGCGAATGCCACCAGTCTAGCGCTCCCCGGAGAAAGCCGCACGCTCGCGCGTTATAGACAAGTGTGATTAGCACTGTACATGGCTTGGAAGACGAATAACCAAATTATATCCCTACTTGTACTACTAGTACTACCACAACTACCACTATGAGTACTGATTTACGTGATAAAACACAAGTATGAACAGAAAACAATTAAATATGTTGAAAATGCACCGTGGTCCTTACACTTGATTTGACACAATCTAATTTTCCATACTCATGGCGCCTACATGATCTTAACGTCGTAACCCATGTCAGAAACTAATACACTAAATGCTTTCAGATAAATCTGTATGACAACTGTCTTAGTCTTTGGTGCTAAATGTGCAAAGACAACATAGGAAGACAAAAATCAGAACTAGCGCGGCGACCTTTGACAAGAATTGATAGAAGCGATGTTCAATCACAAGCTAACAGGACCATTCAATTTAAGAAAATGCGGCCTAAAAAATCGTTATGCAGAAGTGTAAAAGGAAGAAAAAAAAAAAGAAAAAAGAAAGCTCCTACATAATCAACAAAAACGAGAGCGGGGAACAGTGCTTTGTCTTTCACTCCCTTGATTTCCGAATCTGAAACCCCGCACGTGAGCTCTGAGCCCCTCCTGTCTCAAAACCCGAAACCAAATCCCTGATGCGCGCAGCCCGGTGGCACTGGGGCTTCGCGGCTTTATAATTCACGAGGGACAAAAATACACGAGATGGGAAAACTTCCCGTCCGCCGGGATGAGCGAGCCCGTAGTCGCCCCCCTTCCGCGTCCCGCTCCCTTCCCTCTCTTTTGTCTGACAAGCACCCTGCCTTTTTTTTGTCCCACTCGTGTTACGCAGGAAAAGTACACGGTCTAAAAAAATATCATAAACACTGTATGTAACGCAAACCTGCAGCATCAGCGCAACAAATTGTGGCCACCAAATAATGAATATATTAACAAACATTAAGGTAAAAAAGAGAGGAAAGCGGTTGCTTGTGGAAGTGCTTTCAACGAGAACATTCAGAGGAGAAGAGATACACCTTTCTCGTGCCTCAATTCATCTTGCTATACAACGTTCGCTCGCACTTATGTATTATATTTTCCCAAGCGTCATGCCAGGCAAATGCAACTGCTCCATTGCCCTTTCTATCCCACCGCTTTACCCCGGGCGTCACTCTAAGCTCGGAGACGCGCAAACGCACGTGGCGGCGCGGGAGTCAAGGCGATCTGCCCAGCCTCTATAAACTATCGAGCACCCTAGGCAGCGGTGGCTGCGAGCGTATTGTTCTTGGACCCCTGGTTCGCGCCGGCTCCTCCCCCCCCCCCCCCCCCTCCTCGAAGGTACCAGCCATGCCGGCACGCTCGGCGCTCAGTCTTTGACGGCGTGGAGCGGGTTATGACTAATAAGCGACAGTCGTCTTCTCCGGTTTCCGGCAGCAGCGCGGCCATGGGAAGATAGCAACGGCGGCGGCGGCGCCGGATGGCCACGAAGCCCGGGGAGGCGGATCACCCAACCGCGGGAAGGGAACATCTCCGATATACCGTTTCTCTGCCGAGAAAGAACAAACCCGTACAAAAACCAAAAAAAAAAGAAGAAAATAACGGCCTTTACAGCATCTGTCGAGGCCGCCGCCCTCACTGCTACTTCAATGACCCCCTTCCCTTTTTTCAGAACTGCGTGCACGCTCGCGAGATAATGGCGAAGCTCTCTGGCCCACTTGCTTACTCGTTTGCTCTTGAGGCGACCGGAATCACAGGGGGTGGAACGGGGCTCAATGACGACAACGAGCTAAACACCCGTGGCTGCTGGACTGTGCGGCGCGTGCATAAATTTGTATTGTCGACACTTGGCCTCGATGATTCTGCTTTCCGGATTTCGTACTTGCCAGGAATGTTAGGGCGTGCTTTTTTTTTTTTATCGAATGTTTCTAAAGGTTCTTTTTAAGGGTGTTTGCGTTGAGACGGCGAAGAAGCTTCCGACTTCCGACTGCGGAAGTCGGAGATAGATTAGCGGGTGGTTCGGAAAATGTGTGAACGCCGGAGCATTCTGAAGTTCTCCGAGAGTGCCGATCCGCGAGGATCGCCACTCCGAGAGATCCGCGACGCCGGGAACCACTGGTCCGTGGTCCCCGGCGTCACGTGGAAAGCTTGAGCGTGGTTATACTGTGTGATTTAGTTAAAAAGAAAAAAGAGTTCGGATCTTCGTCCCACAGTTTTCCTCCCTTGCACGTAAACACAAAAGTGCGTGCGTGCAAAAAAAAAAAAAAAAAAAAAAACGAGAAAAAAGAAGAGAGAGAGGCGTGACCCCTTTGTCTCGGTGCACAGCGTGGTGTTCAGAAAAATGTTAACACTTTAGTGCGGCTGCACAACGCTACACCGTCGATCAATGTTTCGCTCTTTCAAATGATGAAGTGCGGGGAGGCATTACGAAAATACATCGGTGAAATTGCGAGGGAGCTGGTTTGATAGCAATTAAAATTTCAGACTGAAGACTAGAAGCAGCGTAAACCGAAGGTATGAGGAGAAGCAAACCCTTCGCTTTTTTTTTCGTCTATCTTCTTGTACGGTTATCCAGCTCTGAGTTCGAACTACGTTAAGAGTATACTTCGTCAAGAATTTGTCACGTTGCGAAATTCGAGCGTCTGTCGTCCCTTCTACTTACAGTGCCTACGGTAGAAACTAATATTTTTGAAGTTTGGTATTTTTGAATGCGCACATTATTGAAAAGAGGACATATAATGGTGATGTGTGGACCGAATTCAGCTGCATCTTTTCATCGTCCGTGACACCGCCAAGATTTTTAATAATAATATAAATCAATCAATCAATTATTGAATCAATCAATCAATCAATCCATCAATCGATCAATGCTTTTATTCAGGTGCCCAGGAACAACCTTGCAGTCTTGGTACAGGTGCACTGAGTAAACATGTCAGGGCATAAATCAATAGCCCAGACAACACACACAACGGACAAGCCCTAAAAAATGCACAAAACATTTGCAAGAATAAACAGAAAGCCAAAACACAGGGTAAGCTTGATGTTACTACCACCACTACCAATCGTTAGACAGAAAAAAAGGAATAGAAAGCATGAAATTCGGTTGTGAACACAGCAAGTTAGTGTAACAGTTTAAATTTAAATGATTACCTTTAACGTTTTTTTTACAAACTGCAGCGTATTTTTGTTGAATATATTGAGTGTTTAAAAAATAATGATAACAATAATTAGTGTGGCTCATTTAATAATAATATTAATTTTCATAATAATAATAGTTTATTGCACGACCACGGAACAGGTACAGACACGGGTTCATCAAAGCCTACTAGGGCTTGTATGATGAGCACCACCGTGATGAGCATGCTGATCGTGAAGTGAAACAGAAAATCACAAATGCTAACAGAATTTGTTTCCGGAGTCACTTATATTAAAAAATAGGTAAATTAATATGATTACTCACACTATGTGACACCACATTATCATCAAACTTAAAGCAGAGATACACTAAACATCAGCATTTGTTTCTCGATCGGTCTTGAGATGGGCCTTAGCAAACACACTTGAGAGCTTTCCTTAATATTTGCACCGGCTCTATGCTTGGTAAGTCTTCATGAAGCTCATTAAATATCTTTGGTACATAAAAATACCTTAGGCTTTCTCCATAATGCGTTCTCCTTCTGGCACTTCAAACCGTTGATTCCTCCTGAAAGACCTAGACACATACTTGGTATTCTTAAAGGAACTGTCCCAGTAGTGAATGGTGATAATGATGTGCTTGAAAAGGGTCTCAAAGATTAGGCGACTGAATCGATTTAAACAAGTTGTCCTCTGCAAGAAACTCCGAGTTGCAAGCTACGCTTTTCAGCGTAACTTTCAAGATACCATCAATCCTGGTATGGCATCGCCTGGGACAGTTTCCAAATAAAGTGATGCCATACTTCAAAATACTATATCCCAGTGTCTGCATAATAAGTATACGAATTGACATCGGGACAAACACTTTAATAAAATACAATAGACAGGATACTTTTGTCATTTTTTTCGGAAATATTTGCCATTTGTCCAGGATAAATCAGAATCGAACACAATTCCCATGTACAAACATATTCAACAGGAACACATGTACAACAGGCACAAAATGATGTGTGCAAATCAAGGGCCTATCTAGGCAAACACCCCTCAGTGGTTTTGAAAAACAGACAAATTTTGTTTCTGGGCAATTGATATCAATAATATTTGACGCAAACGAATCCAACAGGTCGAACAGGTGTATAGCGTCATCCTGCAGCGTATCTATTCCGGTAGTATATTGCATGTGGCGAGATAAAAGCAGGGTGTGATCTGCGTATTGATAAAGGGTACAGTTCTGAATACAAGATTGCACGTCGTTAACATAAATGTTAAATAAAAGAGGTGACAAAATAGAACCCTGCGGCACTCCCCCTCTCAGCCAGGCCCTAGAACCTTTTCTGTCGCCAAGCAAAGTCATCTGAGACCGGTTAGTTAAAAAGTTAGTAAAAAGTGAAAAAATGAACCTCTGAAACCATAAAGAGTGAGTTTTTGAAGCAGTATATCATGACTAACTGTGTCGAACACCTTGGATACATCAAGAAACAGAGCACAAGAAATATTATTATTCTTAAAACTGGTGTTTAACACGTCCGATAGCTCTGCCAGTAGAGGCTGTGTGCCGCGGCCTTTGACAAAATCGTATTGGCAGGATGACATAAGGTTAGGCTTCTCAAAAAATGAGGCCATGACGTTGAACAAATGCTTTTCCAAAATTTTAGACAGCGAAGGCAAGATTGATATTGGGCGATGACTTTTAAATTTACCTCTAGTCCCACCCTTGAATAAAGGCTTAACCGTTGCAGTTTTTAGGTTGACCTGTATGCAACCAGAAATTAGTATTTCGTTTAGAATAAAAAGTAGCCCATTACACAAGGCGTCAAAGTTTCTTCGGAGCTCACCCATTCCAGTGTTGTTGCCACCAGCCGGTTTGTTGGAGCTGAGGCCAGACATTAAAGAATGCAACTCCTGCCTGTCCAAGCACGAAAGGAAAGCAGACGGAGCTACGCTTCTCTTCAATGTTAGGGTTATTTCCTCCCAGTCTTTGACAACTCCCGAAAACAAAACGAAATATGCGTTAAAGTCGTTTGCAAGTGAGAATACATTGCGTCCAAAACAGATCTGCAATTCGGAGGTTGCCCATACAGGATTCCCGCGGAGTTCGTTTATAAGACTCTATGTCTTGGCAAAGTCACGAGATGATTGAAGAAATCAATTTTTGTAATGTCTTTTTTTAACCGAGCGTAACATGGCGTTGGTGCGGTTTCTCACTATCTTGAAGTTTTATCTTAGTTGTTTACTCTTTGGATTATTCCTGCTGCGAGCCCATGCCAGCTCCTTCTGCTTAACTGCTGCCAAAATGTCAGCATTCAACCACGGAAGGTCAGGTTTTCTTTTTCGAACTCTCAACTCTTTTATGCGATCGAGCAATTCAGCTTTAAAGAATTGAAAACTTAATCAAACCTTTCATAAAGTTCGGATGTACTTTACCAGCTAACAAGATCATCCCAGCCGAAACGCCTGAAGAGCTCATCATAACGTTTGCAGTCAACTATAGTGATTTTCCTCGGGGTTCGGAGCGCTCCGGCAGATTTTCCCCGAAAACATAACGACACGCAACAAAAAAATGGTTCGCCAATTTCTGGCCACTCACCGCTGATCTGATTAAAGCTTCAGGCGCTCTGATGTTCGAATAATCTATACGGGTTGACACCAACTTGTTCAAAAGATGCTCCTCTCTTGTGGCCTAGTCAATCAGGCAGTCAACTCCGAAATCCGCAAGCCAATTTAAGTAATCCACCACGTTGCTTTTAGAAAGCGCCAGCGTATCAATGATAATATCTCCCGCAACGCGTAAACAGCGTCCAGCCTCCAGGCCCTCGAGTGCCGTCCGAAGCTCCCGAATAAAGCTGACAATGCTTTCAGATGGTGGTCTGTACCGAGCAAGCAAAAAGAAACTGCATTGTGAGTTCGTTATTTTTAGAGCTAAGTTTTCGGCTCCTTCGAACGTGAGTTTTCGACGTTCTGCGTGCCATCTATCATTTACAAATACGGCTATACCGCCCCCTTTTCTGCCGAGTCGTGTGAAACAAAATTGGTTAAAACCATCGAGATGATAACACTCAGTTGATCCCTCATGAGCGTTGATTTCCGATAGTACGAACACATCAACGTCGGCAGTGACATCTCTTATCAAAAAACAGAACTGGTCTCAATATTTTCTGTCTGCGAATATTTACGTGTACCACAGTATATGTGAAGCCGTCGCTAATTGCGAAATCGCTCTTAAGGCTCGGAAACTTTGATAGCCTAGAAAAAGATAATTGAGACGAAGCCATCAAGTTACATTCTTTTTTCCAGGTCAGCGTGGCGGTAGATTCCAGATTGTACACGTTACCGACAAAAAAGCAACCGATTATAATTACAATTACTTTACTCTAAGAAGTAACCGATTACAATTACAATTACACCATCACAAAAGTAATTAAAAATTACTCTAAAGTAAGCCAATGCTTCCCACGTTATTTTTCATAGAACTTTTTTTTTTTTTATTACGGTAGCACATATACACATTTAGATAGGTGCTCCGCATTCGTCCATGTCTTCTTTTTTTTTTTGTCCTCTATGCCTTGTTCAGTTTCAGCCGCAGTTGTATCTCGAAGTTTGCGTCGGTCATGCGCCAAAAAATCATGGTGTAACGAACAGAGCTCCTAGTTTAAATTGGCGCATTTGGAGGAGGGATAATATTCGCGAACTGATATTACGGACGAAGACATAATTTTGACAAGCCCAATGAAATATACGAAACAAAAACTAAGAATATAAATGTTCAACATTGATATCCCCTGAACCAGTCAAAAACTCGTAGAAGCATGCTCATGAATTTGAATACAAACTGGTTCCTGGTTAAAAGCCAAAAACAGTCCAAGGGCACGGACAAGAACGAGAAGGTAGACGAACAGCGCTGCTGGAAGTATACCTGAAAAATAGAGTGGCGAGTAGAGAACTACAGCTTGTCACCTGAAGCTACCGAGCGAAACTTGCTAAGCATCGGAGAAATGAAGGGTGTTATAATTCAACATTTTAAAATTGCGCAGTAAAATGATCAACATAACAAAACATCACGTTACCATCATGTGTGTACGCAAGTTAGAGTTGTCGCCCTTGAACGTGAAAGAATCTTGAGTAGTGGCCGACAAAGCAAACACTCAAACGTTACGTTGATTTTATCTTTCATTTTTGTAACAATGAGAGGACCGCGGCACCTCCGCCGTGTGCAAAAAAATATATTGTTAATTGAATATGTCAACTTCCACCGAAGAGAAGTTGAAACCAACAGGATAAGAGAGAGGAAGAAACAAAAATAAAAGACAAAAAAAAAAAGAAGAAAGAAAACGAATCAACAGCGGATGCTACGAGCAGTCAGAGCCAATCCAAGGCCGTGTGGGTGTCACGTGACCTTGAATTATTGTTGCCAGCTCTACTGATTTATCACTAGATCTACTGATTTTGTGTCCGGTCTACTGATTCACGGAAAAAAGAAGAAAATCTAGTGACTTTTTTTTAGTGAACATATTAAAATTCATTATTTGGCTCCTTAAGTTCCCAGGGTCGCGCATCAAAGGAAACTCATATTCTCCCAAAATTACAAACGAAGCACTGGTTAGATGGCCCAGAAGCCCGTCTTATTCGAGTGACATAAGCCGTATATTCATCTGTCTATTCACCCAGAGCAGGTTCGATGGCATGGAGGATAGAAGGGTCGAAGAGGGCATGACGTTAGCCGCGTAGCCTCCACAGGCCATGCTCCTTTGACGCCTCGCCTCTCTCTCATTTTCCTCCTTACCCTTCTCACTTATCAGGCCAACGTGACCACATCACGTGACCGTAGGTAGCATTCGTATAGCATTCGATCTGATAAAACCTACCGGACGGAGCGCGCGCAAGCCTGCAAGGAATCCTTCTACAATCAACCATCCATCTCACACGTGACATGTCACGCGCACCAATTGCCAGAGAGATCTACGGTCACGTTTCCACAACATCGTTTAAACTTTTTATGACTAGGCTTCACCAATATTGCAACGTGCTCCCTCCTAGTACTTATAACCAGACTTGTACACGTTACTGAAAAATAGTAAGGAATTACATTTACAATTACTCAAGGCTAAATTGTAATTTATTACAATTACAATTACTCTGCCACAAATGTAACTGACCATTATCCCAAGAAGTAATGCGTTACTTTTGAGGCGTTATTTTTAACATTATTGTCCTCAAGTATGAAACAAAGGGAAACTCGTCAGACATTCTGCGTTATTTCATACTCAGTTTGTCGACTGCTACGCTGAACACGCCTCTGAACTGAGGCACTGGATAGGAGTGCCATATTGTTCGTCACGAATGCTTCATGCCCTGCATTGAGCTTTTTCAGTGAAGCAATAGAAATATTATTTACTTCGAAGATAGAGCAAAGATTCCTTCTTGCAGCCGTTGCCTGATATTCGAGAATTTTAGTAGATCGTTCCGATACCTCCAATGCCCGCGATAACGATACGATGCATGCGCAAAGGCGGTGGCGGATATCGGGTATGGTTATCGGAGTCATCGGACCGATATACTAAAATTCTCTGTTGACTAAATCGCGAAGCTGTGGAAGTCATCAAACATCTAGCCAAAACTACAGTATGTACTGATTTATGTCCGTCTTACTATACCGACATATAATGCCAGACAAAAGCAAAAACATAGTTGTAACAGTAAGGAGATAATTGAATAATAAATAATGTTTGGCTCGATATTCTTCTTTCTTTGGTTCTGAATAGGTCGAGCCTCGGTTGAGACGTTGGTGAATAAAAAAAAAAAAATTCAAGTATATACATATGAGTACTAAAAAAAGGACGCTCATTGCAAGAATAATTAGAACGTTGGTTAAAACAAGGAAATGTAAACGCACGTTTTCCGTGTGGTACCTTTCTTGGTGTCGTTTAAAACGCACGGAGCACGAGCCGACTGCAGTTTACTCCGGTGTTTTCCAGATAGACGTCCGCTGATGCCACTTGCAGCGAAGGGCAGAGTACTAAGTAAGCCGTGCTATGGCACCACTCGCGGGTTTCACACTCTCTCCTCAAGCCCAGAATATCAAGTCTACGTCAGCCACCATTATTTTTTATTTGTAAGAATATCTGCTTGAGACAAGAAGCGTCCTGCTGGGGTAAAAACATGAAGAAGAAGGAAGGAAGACTATTACCATTCACCAAGTGCTCGCAAAAAGTTGACTCACAAAACGTGTGACTGAGATGCGGATAACCTGGCTAGAATTTACAAATAATGTGGGCCAACCCTGGAAGTTAGACTACAAAAAGTAAGTAGCTTTTAAAACAAGGTCAAATAATGTGAAAGAAACAGAAAAAAAATACATCCTGGTTTATAAGAGATGATGATAGGTGTGCAGAAATGAACAAAGATGCTTGTGGCAATAATACCTTCCCATATTATCAAATTTCTTTTTGTAGAATTAAGGGTAGACGGAGCGTTGTCTCGAGTAGTGACATGAAAATGGTCGTAGTCACTATAACCAAGAAGGACATTGTTAATTTTTGTCTGTGCAAAAAATGTAACGAATTACAAGGAATCCGTTACGCAAAAAATGTAAGGGAATTACTTTAAAATTACTCCAGAAAATATGTAACTATTCCGCTACTAAGTTACTGTTAAATGTAAGGAATTACAAGTAATTTCGTTACATGTAACGGATTACGTACAAGTCTGCTTATAAACTTCTTGTTCGACGGTGAATGCGGACCAGAGCCATAAATGTGGAGAGTTTGGCCAGTCTATGATCCCGCCGCCGTAACGTCCCCTTCCTGAGTGAGAGGCGTGAGCGCATGCGCGTGAACTCTCGGCTGCTCCCAGCTGAGCGGAGAGGGTTGCAATTTTCATTAATTTGCCTGGCCGAATGCATGGGATCGACATCCAAATTTCGTTTTTTTACTTTTATTTTGCAGGCTCTGGCAAGAAAATTATATAATGTTATTCCTCGGTGGCTTAAAAAGCTAACCAATTAAGTTTCGCCACGTTGAACGCAAACTTTGAATCAGGCGAAAAAGAAATTAGCCCGTAGCAGACGACGCGTAGCTTCAACAGTGCTCCGCGCCGACAGCGTTGCGTCAAAAACCTTCCACAGCCCAGTAAGGGAAGGTGGCAGCTTGCAGAGGACTTCCTTTGGACATGTACTAGGCGCGCACTTGCCGGAACGTCTTGATTTGGTTTCGTTTTAATAATAGCGACAGGTGTATGTCGCACTGCCACCCTCATCTGTTGATCCCAAAAGTCGCTCAGTCTCGATTTCAAAGAATTATCCTCGAAATCGCAACACTACTCAATGTTAATAAAAATAATTAAATAAATAAATAAATAAATAAATATTCATGGTGCCATTTTACTTCGAACTGGTCTGATTTTTTTTTTCATTTTTATTTGTGTTTATTACCATGTTATTTGTTATTTTATACTATTTCTTCGAAGTTTGGTTTAATGGAAATAGCAAAACATGGCGAAACACAGATTTCGTAGAACCTACTGATTTTTGTGCAGATTTAGTGACATTTTTGGGGATCAATCTGATGACTTTTTTTTTCTTCGTCTGGCAACACTGCCTTGAATAGGGGGCACAGCGACACGCGGAAAGCGTATCACGGACTACCTCCACAGAGCGGGATTGGCTGGGATAGCTTGTCACCCTATGCCACTACGGCGTCGGCGACAAACAGTGTCTTCAAGCTCGACGACGACACTGACGATGGCACAGCCGACGACTCGACCAACGCCATCGGCCAGGATTCCAGCTAAGACTTAAAGGCGACCAAAGGGAGGATAGTCTCAATGACAACTCCGACTACAACCTTGACGATGACCACGATGACGATCCTGATGACGATACCGACGACGAATGTGATGTCGACCACGAAGACAATCAGGACGACAATGCTCGGTTCATCAATGAACGAGCAAAGGAAGTCCGCCAGCTTGACCGCATTTTGATTCAAGCCGCACAACTTGATGACGATGGCCCCTAAAAATCTTCGTCGCCACGACGCCCAGTTCCAGCCTGGCTACCAAGTGTAGGTTTCAACCTCCATACATCGTCGGAGCGAGGAACTGTAAAGGTGGTGCTTCGGCCTCAATGTTATTTGCTACCTGAGGGGCCTAAACTGCAAGCAGTCGCCCGACCGAACATGAACATTGTCATGCCGCCCTCTGCGACCCGGAGGTGATTCACGTCGTCCCACTCGAACTGAACTATGCTCGATAGCACTGTAATGAAATGTTTTAGGTTACTATTTAGTTCACCCTTGTCTAGTTATGAGTTGCCAATTTCGTTTTGTGTTGCATCAGTACGATGTGTTTTTTAAGAGGAGTAATGCCGCGTAAGAATAGCCCAGTAATGAGGAGGAAAAAGAAAGTGAAACTAGCAGTGGCAGTAGAGTGCTCGACTCCCACGCCGCTGGCTGGTGCTCAGTCCTCGCCAGAGGGGTTGTTCTTTTTATCTTTTTTGCTTTGTTTGCATGACTGGAATAATCCAGAGGACCCAAGATTCTTGTTTCTACGAGCTCGGACACTTCTACATACCCATGCGCTTAGAGAAGGAGCTTCGCATGGCCGCTTGAGTCAGCCGTCCTTCCGTCGCCGTCAAAGTATGTGCGGTCTTTGTTACTTGATGTTACTCGGAACAAGTGGGCCGCATTAAACGTTCTTTTTATGTTTAATTAATCAAGTTTATTTTGTTATTCGTGACAATATTACTTGCAATTTTGAGTACTTTTGCATTTTTATTACTTTTTATAATTTCACCACCGTCTATATTACGTGATGCCATATGGAAGGACGGATTCGCCCAGCGTATTATACACTTTTTTAAAGAAAAACACTTGCTATACTACGGATCCTGTACAAGTACCCAGAAACTACCTGAATTCTTTTGGCGAGAAATTCAACATAATTATTCCAGGAGAATCTTTCATCGAGATGCATCAGCATATATTCAGTTGTAACCTAAATTAATGGTATGCAATTACAGATTTGAGAGCTTTGCGTATGCAGGAATAGGAAAACCGTCAAGTACAGTCGTTTATACGGATTATGACAATATATTAACCAAGTTTTACTAGGGTTAACCAAAATTGTGATGGCAGAAAACCAGATATTTACCATTTCAACAACTTCCTAAAAATTTAAAGCGCGCATGCTTCTTCTCCGCGTCTCAATACCAAAGCGGTATCATAAGCGTATTGATACAGCTGCTGTATCATATCGGATACAGGCGGAGAAGCTATTTGTGTACGCTGCACTGCCACATGCTTTTAACTTGCCCCCTACTTGGACTAACTTCTTTTCACCTTTTGCTATAAGTAAAACACTAAAAAAAACCAAGGCAGTTGCCGTGTATTTAGCACGTTTTCGCCACGCATAGCGAACACGACCTTTGGCCCAGGCAACGGCGGGCTGATGTAACAAGAGACGCCGGTGGGGAAGAGCGAGCCACGGAGAAGAGCATGAGGCGTGTGAACGAACAGAGTGAGCACGGTCGCAGATCGAACAAGGCGCTTCTCAACCGAATGTAATCTAGCAGTTAAATAAATATATCCTGCAATATTCCAAATTACCGGTACATCACAATGGCGACGAGGATAGGATCTATGCAACAAAGACGGATATAAACAACCGAGCGACATCTGAACAAAGGAGAAAGCGGTAACGTGAGTGACGCCCCATCTCAAACCTGAAGAATGCCTTGCATCGGGGAAATTGAAGAGTTCGACCAGAAATCCGAATCATGGTCTTCGTACATTGAAAGGATCGAAGGGTTCTTCTCTGCGAACGACATTCCGGAATGAAAGCAAGCCGATGTTCTTCTCTCTATCGCCGGACGAGAAATGTACGGACTATACGAAACTTGGCGGCACCTGCCAAACCAAGCACCAAGACGTACTACAGATTGTTAAACTAGTGCAGAACCACATCGACCCGACGCCCAATGAAACGGTTGAAGGCTACAAATCCCATCACCGGAAGCAGCTGGAATCTGAAACCATCGCAGACTACGTACCTGCACTCAAACAGCTTTCACTGCAATGCAACTTCAGTGTTTCCTTCAATGACAGACCTGAAGACAAGCTCATTGACGGCATTAAAAAACGGAAACATTCTCGAAAAGCTGTTGGCTGAACCAACGCCGACATTCAAGGCAGTGGTGGATATTGCCACTTCGATGGAGGTAGCCATGAAGGATGCGAGGGAAATAAGGAGCGAGACCGAGACTTAACAAGATGTCAATCGCTTGTAGAAAGGGCGGAAATACAAGACGTCACTTCCGAAAAAGGAAAGCGAGGTTAAAGGAAAATGTCGCACAAGCAGGATCCCATGCCACCGCTGCGGCAAAGCCAATCACGACCCTGAAAACAGTTTTGCAAGGAACAAGGCTTGTAAAATATGCGGAAGAAGAGGGCACTTCCAAATGGTTTGCCGTGACAGGGAACAAAATCCGCAAGACTAAAGAAGAAAAGACAAGCCAAACTTCACCACCCATGTCACTGCACACAACTTGAAAGACGAAACTTCGTTTTATTTCATCGACTCAAGCTACCCGAAACCCATCACAGTAACTGTGGAGATTCGTAACAAACCTCTTCAGATGGAAATTGACACAGGCTCACCTGTGACTGTGATCAACCGGGAGTCGTTTCAAAAAATTATTCCAGACATCCACTTGAAACCTTCGATAATAACGCTGAAGCCTTACACCGGCAAGCCCATCGTTCCAGAGGGAATGGTTCAAGTGGAGATGAGGTACAACGGGCAAGCCAAGCGTCATGAAATCCAAGTGGTGAAGAATGGGGGACCTCACATACTGGGAAGGGCATGGCTTTAGGACTTTCAAGTGAGCTGGAAGGAAGTGCACAACGTGCATGCAGAAACTTTAACTCTCGCAAGTGTGCTAGAGAAACACAGTTCCATCTTTGAAGGTCCGGGAAAACTAAAGGACTACGCCGTGAAACTCTGCGTGAAAGGTGATGCTCAATCAAAGTTTCTCAGACCAAGGTCAGTTACATACGCTTTCCTACAAAAGATCGAAGAGGAGCTGCATCGTCTTGAGAAAGAGCATATAATCACTCCTGTGATGAGGAGTCAGTGGGCGACCCCAATCGCTCCAGTGATGAAGGCAAACGGACAGGTGCGCATATGCGGGAATTACAAGGTTACACTCAACTCAGCCTTGAAGCCAAAAAGGCACCCACTAGCGAAGACTGAACATATCTTTGTGAAGATTGCTCATGGGGAGAAGTTCACCAAGCTGGATTGTAAACGAGCCTACTTTCAGATCCCCTTAGCAGAAGGATCAAGAGACCTCACTGTGATCAACACATACAAAGGCCTCTATCAGGTGAACAGAGTGCCATTTGGAATGACCCCAGCATCAGCTATCTTTCAACGCATCATCGCAGAACTCGTTGGAAACTTGCCGTACACAGATGCATTTCAGGATGACATCGTGGTAACTGGCAAGAACGATCAAAACCCCCTGCGGAACCTGGACATCGTCCTGCAAAAACTGAAAGAAAATGGCCTTCGCCTGGGAAAAGAAAAATGCTCCTTCATGGAGGACTCCATCGACTACTTAGGGCACGTTGTAGACAGACAAGGGATCCACCCACATCGCAAGAAGGTGGATGCAATCCTACAAGCGAAGACGCCCAAACACCAAAAAGAACTCGGAGCGATTCTGGGACTCCTGAACTACTACGGAAAGTTCATCAGCAACGCAGCCGACATCCTACATCCCCTACATTAACTGCTGCGAAAAGATAGAGGGTGGGAGTGGTCGAAATCATGCCAGAGAGCCTTCAGCGAAGCGAAGAAGCAACTCACCCAGCAGAGTCTGCCAGTGCACTATGATCCTGCACTTCCTCTGGAACTGCACTGTGACACATCGAACCATGGCATTGGTGCAGTACTTCAACACGTACTACCCAAAAAGCAACAGAGGCCGATCACCTTCATGTCAAGAACGGTTTCTAAAGGTGAGCAAAACTGCTCTCAGATTGACAAAGAAGCGCTGAGTCTAGTTGAGGGCGAGTAAAGAAATTTCACCAGTATTTGTTTGGACGCCACTTCACGCTGTGGACCGAACACAAACCTCTCGTATCGATTTTCAATCTCGGTAAGGGAATCCCAGGCATGGTTGCAGCAAGAATGCAGCGATGAGTAATCATCTTGTCAGGGTATTACTTCGTACAGCGACGTACTTTTTGTCGCAGTACGTGTCGACCGATAAGAACGCAGTCGCAGAGACGCTGTCGAGACTCGCAATGACTGTCAAGGTCGCTTCAAAATTAGAAACTGCAAGAATGGACGAAATCAAATGTCTCCATCTAGAAAGTTTCCAGCACTTCCACTGACACATAAGCAGATCAGCAGAGAGACACGAAAGGACACCGTGTTATCTAACGTTTTAAGGCTCACCATGGATGGATGGCCGGAACAAGTGAATTTTGAAGACCTCAAGCCTTTCTTCCGTCGCAGAACAAAACTAACCGTGGAGCTCGACTGCTTAATGTGGGGAACACGCATCGTCGTACCCTCAAGGTACCGAAAACACGTTTTGAACGACTTGCATCAACGTCATGCGGGAATGACAAAGATGAAGGGACTGGAACGACACTACGTGTGGTGGCCGCTTTTGGATCATGACATGGAAACGATGGTCCAAAGTTGTCGGCCGTGCCAGGAAGTGAGCAGTGAGGCACCAAACGTTCCCATACACCCGTGGAAATACCCCAAAAATAATTGGCAACGCCTGCATGCAGACTTCGCCGGATCTTTTCAAGAAAGGAACGTCTTGCTGATCATTGATGCATATTCAAAATGGCCCGAGGTAGTGCCCATGACCTCGACGACTTCGGCAGCCACCATAAGAGTGTTTCGAACTCTTTTTGCAAGATATGAACTACCAGAAAGAGCTGTGACAGTCAATGGCCCGCAATTACGATGAAGGGAATTCCGGGATTTCATGACAAGGAACGAAGTGCAGCAGTCATTCTCACTCCCAAACCATCCCGCAACGTACGGTGTGACAGAAAACTTCGTGGGAACATTTAAGAAGTCTGTCAACGCAAGCCTGAAGTCGGGGCTGACAATGAAAAAGGCATGCCATAACTTCTTGGTGGCATACCGGACGACCCCGTACACGACAACTGGCTCAGCACCTGCTAAAATGATGACAGGAGACGAATTTCGCACAAGGTTCGAT
Organism: Ixodes scapularis; assembly: GCF_016920785.2. Lineage (NCBI taxonomy): Eukaryota > Metazoa > Arthropoda > Arachnida > Ixodida > Ixodidae > Ixodes > Ixodes scapularis. The sequence continues at coordinate 195,196,343 of NW_024609835.1, forward strand.
CTTAGACCATCAATAACGGACGTCATGCAATCAAAGCAGGCGAAGCAGCACGCCTCGCGCAACTATAAAGAACGACACCTACATCAGAACGACCAGGTTTGGGCAAGAGACTACATGAAGGGCAAGAAATTGTCGAAAGGAGTCGTCTTACGAGTTCTAGGAAACCGAACATATGAGATTCGCATGAACGCATGAACGACGGAAATACTTGGAAACGTCACATTGAACAGCTGAGACATGCACCCAAGGAGGAAGAGGGGATATCTCCGAACCAAGACGATAGCCTCAGGGGCGCAGAAACATCTAAAAAGTTCCCCCCTTCCCGGGGCATCCGTCAGCGAAACGGTTCACCGTTTCCGATTTCCAGTAACGACCTTCCAACCACAATTTAAGACAATCAGAACGATCCTGCAACACCAGAGGCAGGCACTGCAAGCTCGCCTGCCATACCGCTTAATGGCACACGTGACCAAGGCACGGAAAGCGGCCCTCCACTTCTCAGAAGATCAACACGGACCCGCCAGCCACCAACGCGGCTGGGTCTGTGAAAACGTGAAGTTTTTATTTTTTTTTATTTTTTTAAGGGTGAGATATTGCCGTATATTGTGTACGTTTTGCGCCACGCAAAGCGAACGCAACCTTTGGCCTGGGCAACGGCGGGCTGATGAAACAAGAGACGGAGGCGGGGAATAAAGAGCTACGGAGAAGGACGTGGCGCGTGGGAACGAACAGAATGGGCGCGGTCGCAGACCGAACAAGACGCTTCTCAACCGAATGTAATTTAAAGGCTGGTTCACACACCTGCCTTCGGAGCGACCACTATTCTTACGAACGCGTGCAAACGCTGCGACTTCAACGGCAACTGTCCGCGACGTGCACACGCACATGCAACCGCATGCAACCACACAAATCAACAACCAATGAGAAACGAGCTTCAGGTCTTGCTCCTAGCCAATAGTAAGCAACCTAGCTACGCTTACAAACATGGCGGACGGTTTCGTGACGGACGCGGGGTCCTTCACCGGAGCAGCCCGAGGTTTTGGCTGCGGCTTACAGTCACGAAGATCTGCTGTGCGCCTACAATAGCTGTGTAAAGGCTGGTTCAGACATCTGAAACGAATCCGTTATCCACGACTCCGTCCGTTGTGACCGGAGCGACCGGAACAACCGCTCTGCGCCGTGCTTACACGTCTGCAACCGCTGCAACGAGCGCAGCGAATCGGCAGCACGGCGACCGCCTCTCCGCCGCCGTCAGCTGTTTCAGCGGTGCCTTTAAAAAGAAGGGGACGGGCTGCCACTCACTTGCGTAACAGAAAATAGACAGACCGGCTTTTATGACCTCAAGCTTTTTTTTTTTTTTTTAGAATACGCTTGCAGGGTAATGCATTAAAAAGTAAAAGATGCAGCACCCCGTCTAGCGGGATCACGACTTTTATACACGACTTTGCCAACAGTACAAATCTCGCCACACGCCTTTTCTATGATTATCAAAGACGATGTAATCTTAGCAGCGATATAGCAACGTAGAAATATAATTTTGTGATCAGATAGAGGTTGCGAGCGTTCAGGATTGGTCTAATATCCTTTTTCGGGGGATGAAAACGCTTGAAAATTCGCATCCTTTAAGCGGTACGCACCAATAACACCTTGAACTTGAGCACACGCATGGAACGCACCCAAAAAGAAATCCGGGCGATGTTCGAGGACACAAATGCTAAAAAAGCACCACTGTAGTCGAAGTAAACAGACACGACGGCACGGGCGTTTCTGCTGTCTTGAGAGTGCCACCACAAGATCGCCGCACAAGTAGGTGGATCTTCCCTTCTAGTACGTGCTGAGTTATCATAGCGACACACGGCGAAAATTCACAGTCAAGGACAGCGCTCTTTCGGGGAAGGATGAGCTTCGACCACGCCGTCCACGGCGACGATCACCACCGACGCCATGTGTGCATACAGAAGGAGCCCGGCACAACCGCCATGCAACGCGCGCCACCGAACTCTCCTCGACCTGTGAGTGGTCTGTCGCTCCCGTCGTTCCTGAACGTAACGAAAAAGTTCAGCCGGCTCAACTCCTTGCGTTACAACACGAACGAAACGACCGTTTGGCGCTTCGTTGATATGGTAACTCGTCCTTCCAACCGGTTGCATTCGTTCGTAAGCCTAGTGGTCGCTCTGAACGCAACTGAGTGAACGAGCCTTAACAGTTAAATAAATATATCCTGCATTATCCCAAATCACCGGTACACCACAGCAGTGTTATCCTGTCACCCAAGATGTCTATTCCTACCAACCCTCGTAAAGCTGATACATGACATCGGAAGCGGGATAAGCCTACCAGCGGAAAAGAAAGGTTCCGGGATTATTCGAACGTGAAATTCGACGTCACAGAGCCCCTAAAGCTGCCTGAGTCACTGCATTTGACAGCTGATGGAAGCATAAACTGAAAACTGTTTCGTCAGAGGTTCGACCTTTTCCTTCAAGCCACATCAGGCAACGACAAGCCGAGATTGGAGTCGGCAAAGACAGCCCTGCTGCTCAGCGTGGCGCGTGAAAAAACCTTGGAGGTTTTCAACTTCGTGTGCACCAAGGGAGAAAACCAAAAAAAGACTCATCGAGACCGCCAAATTCGAAGAATATTGCGTGGAGCAACGAAATAAAATTTACGGAAGGTATGTCTTCTATTCCCGATTGCGGTGTGAAGGGAAACCGTTCGAGCAGTTCTTTCGTACCTTGAAGAGACAAGTGCAGCATTACAACTTCAGGACCATGACAGATGATTTGGTATGCGGCCAAGTGGTGTTTAAACGAACTTTCCAAGACTTGGAGAGAAGATGCACAGGGAGAAGTAGCTGACCTTGGAAAAGGTCGTGACCTTATGCAAGGCGGCAGAGACGTCAACTCGTCAAAATGAAGTCTGGCGTAAGACATACGAATAACTCAATGTTAACGCTATGAAGACCAGCAAGAGTGCACGGACAAGCCCCCGGAAGCTCAAAGTGTACGCGCTGCAACTGATGTCATGCCTTGTGACACTGCCCGGTGTACGGAAAGACATGCTACTCGTGCAGCGGGTAGAACCACTTCGCATCTTGTGGCAGCGAAAAAAAGACGCTGCTTACAACGTAGAGCACGAAAACTACGACTTCGATATGCTGGACTTTGCAATCGGCAGCGCTTAGAGAAAACGCTATCTGGCGGGTGGACGCATGTCTTCAGGGCAAACACCTAAATTTCAAAGTTGACACAGGGTAAGAAGCAAACGCTTTACTGGTATTGGTGTTCCGGAAGTTCAAAAATATTACGTCGAAGCTGAGCGGCGCTGTTCTAAGATCCTACGATGGTAACGTCTTCAAGCATATCGGTACGCTTTTATCACCCGTGACGGTAGGCGACCGAGATATATTCGCTGAGTTTTTCGTGGTAAAGAACGACCACTGTGCTATCTTGTGTTTGGCAACCAGCGAGAAACTAGGCATCGTGAAGCACGCTATTGAAAGCGTGACGACGGGAAATACCCAAGCAGCCGTCGAGGAATACCCGCAGCTTTTCCATGGAACCGGGCGTGCCCCGAGGGAATACATGATGGTGCTACGCAAGGACACCGTGCAAGTCTTTCAGCCACTCGAAGGGTTCCCCTGTCCCGGCGAGAGCCTCTCCGTGCAGAACTGCACCGAATGTAACGCAAAAGCATCATTCCTAAGGTCGGCAGCCCGAAAGACTGGGTAAGCCTGCTAGTCATTGGGCTAAAAAAAAAGTCTGCAAGTTTAGGGTATGCATGATCTCCAGAAGAATTAATAAAAACCTGAAAAGAAAACACTACCAAATGCCTCGTAGATACAATATTAAAGCGGACTTGGCAGGCGCCAAGTTTTTCTTGCGTCTAGACGCAAACGCTGGGTTTCACCGAATCCCACTTGACCAGCAATCGTCCAAGATATGCACATCTGCTACGCCATTCGGCGGTTAGCGCTTTCTACGCCTTCCACTCGGCATAGCATCACCTAATTGTAACAAGTATGTAGCGCCCCCTCCAGTCCGCCCGCCTGTGGCCGCCAGGCTCGGCGGGCAACATATGTCACCGCGCCAATAAACACCGTGGAGCGTACGCCGCCCCGGTGAGTCATCGCCCACCCTCACAACCAGGCTGTGTGTCGTCTCTTCTCGGCGAGTGCTTCGGCACCCTTCGTCCACGTTCTAGAAGGGTCGTGACACTAATGAGGTGTTTCAAAAAGCCGTCAACGAAGTGTTCGATGGCCTTCCCGGCATGGACGATGTGCTGATCTGCGGTGAAACGAGGTCGGAGCACGATAAGAGGCTGCACGATGCACTGAAGACAGCTAAAGAGGCGGTCCTAATGTTAATGCATTCAAATGCCAATTCAGCGTTCAAGAAATCTTGTTCCTAGGCGACATCATTACCCATAAAGGCATTGACCGTAGCCCCGCCCTTGCGGACGGTCTTCTCGAAATGCCAAAGCCACAAGACAAATTGGCAGTACAAAGGAAGCTCGGGGTTGTTAACTATTTCAGCAAGTACCTACCGTCACTTTCCCCGCGCACTACAACTCTGCTTTTTCAAAATAAACAAGACGAAATTTTTGAATGGACGGCAAATCATGAAAACGAATGGCTGGCTACATGTCAGAAACTAAAGGAGGCGCCGGTGCTTGCTATTTTTGACCTCTATTTAGAGACAGGTTACCTAAGACAGGTCTGAATGTCGTGTTGCCTCATGGCTCCTGCAACGACATAAAAACTGCTGGAAGCCGGTAGCTTATTTGTCAAAAGCGCAGAGTGAACCAAAACAGAGATATTCAAAAGTTGAAAAATAGGCTTTGGCGTTGGTTTTTGGTTGGAAAAAGTTAATACATTTTGTGTATGGTCGTCCACTCACACTGAAGAGCGACCACAGCCCGCTCAGAAACATATCAAGAAAAGGCATAGCCGATAGGCCGCCAAGAGTGCAACGTTTTTTTCCCCAAGTTTTCTCAAACACGATTGATCGTTGATATTTGTTCCTGGCAAGCCGATGGCCCTGGCTGATATGCTTTCCCGGATTCCGGCTTCTGGGAATAAGGGGACCACAGACATGGGCGACGTCGAAATCCGAGCCGTCATGATCAGATCAGCAGTCGTAAGTGAAAAAAAAAAATGGTTGCCAAACTTGGTACAAAAAACCGCTTACAATTCGTATCTTGGCTTAGTGCTACAGAAGCTCGCAAGGCGAGACGAAGTGGAAGTGGCGTTGAAGTCTGTTGCCGCCGAATTTTCAGTAGTAGAAGGCATACTTTTGAAAGGAACATAACTAGTAATATCCGCGAGCATGTGCAGAGAGATGTTGAAGCGGATTCACGCAGGCCATCTTGGAATGTTGAAGTGAAAAGCTTGGGTTAGGCAATTGGCTTACTGGCCGAGCATAAACTCAGACATCGAGTCCTTGATATAAAGTTGTTCAACCTGTACGACATATGCTTATAAGCATTCATCAAAGCCTTTGATTCTACAGCGAAAGCCTATTCAACAATGGTACCGTGTTGGTGTCGATCTCTTTCAATACTCTGGAAGACACTCTCTGCGCACCTACGATTAAATGTCGAACTTCCCGAAGCCGGAACTGCTACCCAACACAAGAGACAGTTCAGTCATCGATAGACTGGGATCGATATTTTCAAGGTACGTCACCCCAACGGAGGTCTACTCAGATAACAGCTCACAGTTGAGCAGCTACGAGTTCGCGCTTTTTGCATAGCCTTATGATTCCGAACATGCGAAATCCAGCCTGAAATACCCTCAACCTAAGGGGCTCGTGGGAAAGGGTGTACAGCTTATCGAACGCACCCTAGAGAAAACGAAAGCTGCAAAACATATGCTTTTGCCTTGGTATAATTACCTACAGGTCAAGTCCTGTTTAATATGGTCAATCTTCGGGCGAGCTGGGAAGCTCGCCTGGAGATTCCTAGGGAAGAGTCCAATAGACTACTTCCATAAACCCCAACATGCAACACTCCGCCGGTTTCATACTGGGAACTAGTTGGCCAGGGAGTGAGGTGGAGCGGCGAGCCGTATACAGTTCCGGTTTCGATTAAATAATGAACGCGAGCCGTGCTGCGGAGTGCCGCTGAACGTGAACTGTGCACAGGACCTGGAGGTTACACCGCTGCGTCCAGGGGGTAAGTATGCTTTTAATTACTCGATAGCCTGTAGTGATAGCTGCAAATGACCCGCAGACGTGACAAACCGTAATCTCAGACTAAAACAAAGGTCGAAGTCTGTCCCGGAACCGATCGAGACTTCCGTTTTACGAGGGGTCTGTACTTCTCGTGTTGGAACATGTCATTTACGTGTGGCCAAAGGATTTGACTCTGACAAAAGTATCACGGAAGCTGCAGGGGAGACTGTTTGTAAACTTAGAACGGCGCTTCAGCGGTTTTCCTTTCCCAAGCACCAAGTGCGCGCAGCCGTTGTCGATACGATTAACCACGACCGCATTTCCCAGCGCGCTACTTACCTTTATATGAACATTGCAGTATGAGCTCCATTCTGCATAATTTAGTCTAACACAATCGGCAAGTGATTGAAAATAAAAAAAGGAGATTTTAATCACTTGTCGATCGCATCGGGTAGGTCCTACACCAACGCGATCGGCAAGTATCGTTCGACGTAAGCGTAAGCGCAGACTTGCGTTCAGGTTATGAAACGGGCAGCGAAGAGCTAAGGATTAATTTCGAACACCTTGGCACATTCTTACGTGCGCGAAAAAAAAAAAAAGCTTGGTACATGACTGTGAATCGCAATCGCATACCGTCGTACTCCGTGCGCGTCGACAAGGATTCAAGCCTGCGATCAGTTCGAGCGTCTCCACAGAACCACCAACGCGGCTGGCATTTCAAAATACGACCTTCAAGTGGATCAAGGTTATATGCAGCCGGCGTACTGTGGGCCGTGTGTTTTTAGAAAGCTGTAGTGGGAGGCAGATCCGCAAGCCACGACCCCCTAAAATATCAGATTTATAGATGATTCAGGAAGACATATACCAAGCGATTCTGTACAGCCAGCTGCGGACCTGCGACGTTTATTATGCATTACATATAGACGTGATTCGCAGAAACAGACTGGAACAGCACACAATGCATGCAGGCAGTTGACTACCTCCCCTGTTGCTGCCCTGTCTGCAGTATAGGTGACCATACATATGTATTATTTTTGTTAGAATGGTAGCCTTAAGTGTCCTTTTATTTTTTAGGTGTGTCACCACCACTGCGCCACAGCTACCAGCAGGACCATGGAAAAACAGATAAAAGGCTTCCCTTCAATGTTCTGCGAGGCCTCAATTTTGGACCACCAGTCTGCTACTGGTGCTAATTAGCACTAAACCCAAAGGTATCGCATGCGCAAAGCTGAAAAGGTGCAAATGTCCTGCTGCGTCATGGTGTGCACGACACTACAGTAAAGTCGTATGTGGAAGCTTCGTTTACTTTGAGGAAGGAATATAAAGTTTCTGTAGTGATTTCACCGAATGCGACAGTTACATCTGGTCGTTGCACGTGCCCAGCTGGACTCGGTGGTGTGTGCAAGCACATCGGTGCTCTCCTGTGGTTCCTGCTAGATGTTGTACGTGCAGGACATCTGTTCATCCCGGACACTACTGAGAGCACAGAACGACTGCAACAGTGGGGCCGTGGTAGTGGGCAAGGAATCATGCAGCAAAAAGACTTTTCGAATCTCATGTTTCACAAGCATGTTCCATGGAAGACAAAGAGGATGCCAGGGCAGAAACAGTCTCAGCCAGTAGCATGGCCTTCAGAAGCTGTATTAAAGAGGCTTGCTGACAGCATCAGGACCAGCAAGGAATCTCAGATGCATGCTATGATCCTTTTCCACAAGCCTTGGAAAAGGCACAGCAGCATCCTAGTGCAGTACCACTGGAAGCACCGTTGAAGCTGCCCACAGCCGTGCTTTGGGAACAACACAGCAATGCACAGGCATGGCAAACTCACAGCTTAACCTTCGCACAGGCACGAGAGCTAGAAACTCGGACACGAGGACAAAGTGCCGTTCAGTTGGGGCGCACCGAAAGGGCCAACGGAATCACTGACTCACATTTTGGGGACATCATCAAAAGAAAGAGTGACCTCAACGGCGCATTTATTTCGAGTGTTTACTCGACAGCAGGATTTAATTCGGCCCACGAAATACATGAAAATGGGTACAGAGAATGAACTGTTGAGGGAATTGTTGCTTCTTGGCGTTCCGAGATATCGATCAGTCTCAACAAACCCCAACACTTTTATTTTAAACTACACACACTACACACACGTTCCAAACAGACGAGCCACTTTCTCGTTCTCCGATCGGTAGCGTTCCAGCTTTCGTTCTGTCCGTCTCCACTTTCCTCTGTTGATCTCCGCGGCTGCATCCGGCCGCTGCGGGTACGAAGTTTACATCTCGACCCCCGCGCGCGATCGTAAATCGTCTCCGCCGAGACAAGCCGTGGTGCGATGTTCAGCTCGCTCCTCGCGTGCATCCTTTCCGCAGAGGGAATCCGATGCCGTCCTCGCGAAAGTACCAACACACTCCCCACCGAATGGGCGCGAGCACATTCTAGAGTTCCGTCATTTCTAGGGGGTAGATTAGTTGCACTGGCCTTCGGTGTACTCTACCGCGATGTACGCGAATCTGGCATGAACGAACCCTTGCGCATCGCGTCCATAAAATACCTTCTCAACCTTTCCAAGCTTCCAAAGCAGTCGTGGAAGAAGTGGCTCTTTCAAAAGGACCAACTGGCCCACTCGGGGCGGAGGGGACTGCTTTTGGTGACTAGTATAAGCAGACCTCAGTTCTCGGAGGTATTCCGCCCCCCACGTCCCCCAAAATAAATTTAGGATCCGTTTTCGCTTTCGCCACAGACCGCGAAGTGTTTCCGGTGTCGAAGTGAGCGGCTCTCCCCCGGCCGCCGTCAGCGCCGTCAGCCGTCTACCGATTAGAAAATTCTCGCCGGCGTGAGAGGGTCGCCCTCTCTAACCTCGTTGTATACAAAGGTAAATGGTCTCGAATTCACCACGGCTTCAATTTTGGTGAGAACCGTGGCGAATTCATATGCGCCCAGGCATTTCGTTCCGGTCACCTTCCTCAATGACACCTTTACTGAGCGCACGAGCCTCTCATAAAAACCTCCCCACCATGGCGCTCGTTCGACAATAAATCGCCACTCTATGCCAGCATTGGCAAAATGCTGAATCACATCAGGGTGTCGGAGTGTCTTCCACAGTTCACTTAGCTCTTTTAAGGCCCGCTTAAATGTCAAAGCGTTATCCGAATAAATGACGCGGCATACCCCTCTCCGCGACACAAATCTGCGAAAGGCATTCAGAAAGCTCTTCGTCGACATGTCTGTCACTAACTCTAAATAGACCGCTCGGGTAACCACGCATGTAAACAACAAGACGTAACATTTCTTGGTGAGGGCGTTCGCCTTAACATACAAGGGTCCCGTAAAGTCTGTGCCCACTACTTCAAACGGGTCCGCTCGCGTTGTACGATCCGCCCGCAAGGGTCTCGTTGGAGCACTTGCAGGAGTCGCGTTGAATCGCTGGCAGGTGACACACGCACGCACCACTTTCTTTACCAGCTGTCTTCCTCGGAGGATCCAGTACTTCTCGCGCAGCTGCACGAGAGTGTCCCTGGCTCCCGCGTGCAGTACCTGGCGATGGGCCTCGACAGTCAGCAACGTTGAGTATCGATGCTCCTTAGGCAGTACAATGGGGTGGCGTTCCCTGTACCAGAGGAACCGCAGAGCATTGCGATCCTCCGGGTTTACTCCAATCTGAAGGAAGGCCTTTTCGACGTCCGCAACCAGTGCCACCGGGTGTTGCCTGAAGTTGAGAAGCAGGCTAACAAGGTCTGGGTTCAGGTTCGGACCGCTCTCCAGGTTGTCGTTTCGTGACTTGCAGTTCGGTCCGTGCGAAGACGCGTCGAAAACGATTCTAATCTTCGTTGTACTGCTGTACTGCTGCCTTCTCGCAGAACAGCCTGGTGGGGCAAGTAGTACACGCGTTCACCGGAGTAACCTTCTCTCTCGACCCTCTCACCCATTCCGTTCTCGACGTAAAGCCGGACTGCCAGATCATATCTCTGCATGCGCTCAGGATTCTTGCTCAGCCTCTTTCGTTGCCTTTCGAGTCTCTTCCAAGCCATCTCTCGGTTGCAATCAAGCTTTACATCAGGTTTCCAAGGGAGGCCCACTTCGTATCTTCGATCAGATTTGGTGATGCTTTTCTCAAAGCGCCGCATGGTGTCGCTATCGGAGTGATCCTGGACCTCTGCGTCTACAACTCCCATACTCTCAAGCTCCCAAAGTCCTCTCAGGACAGCCGTGTTCTCCTGGTCGCTAACGGCAGCTCTGAGGACGATCACTTGGGAACAGTTGACAACAGCTGCAGTTGCCTGGGAGCGTCCATGTACTGCCCAACCAAAGGCAGTCTCCACTGCCGTCAGGTTCTCGCTCAGTCGACGGACTCTTCCCGTAACGCATCCCCAGTAGTGGTCCGATCCTAAGAGGACTCCTACTCCGTTGCACTCGAGTCCGTTCAGGTCGTCACCAACCGTTAGTCCGAGCTCCTCCATATTCACCAGGATGTCTTCATCCGGGCCTGGAAGTTCTTATTCGCAGATAGAACGCGTCTCGAGGGCCTCTATCTCGTATGTTTGGCCGGTTAGACGATTACTCAAAACTACTTGTACTCTACGGTACGTTTGTTCGCTAGTCTTGCTACCGAACACTCCGACGGTAAGAACCTCCGTTCCGAGAAGCTTGCAACCAAGACCCCTCGACAGCTCCTCTCTAATGAAGGAGCGCTGACTACCGCTGTCGAAGAGAATCCGGGCCAACTTTCTTCTGTTCTTACTTTCCACCTACGCGGTAACCGTTTGCAGAAGGACAGCCGGTTTGTTGCCCTTCTCGCTCACATGCAGGTTGAGAGGCGTCTTGTCTTTTTTCCGCGTTTCATCCGATCCGCTGGCAGCTCGTCCCGGCAAATAATCTGGATCACACATAGTGGATACATGCCTTCCTCCACAACTGTCACAACGGAGCGTGCCGCGACACATTCTTGCCGTGTGGTTCGGCTTTGTGCACCGGAAGCACCTGCGATCGGCTTGCAGCCTGCGCTTCTTTTCCTTGAGTTCGATCTTCAGGTTACAGTCTGGTGTGCTGTGCGCCTTTGATTCGCAAAGAAAGCATTCCATGCTGTCCATCCTGCCATGCAAGGCCGTAGCGGTAGCGTTCCGAGTCTTGGCGTTGTTTAGGCGCCTCTTTGGATGTTCATGCATGGGGAAACAATGTGCAGGCTTACCGCCGGCGTCTTCGGGTTGTTCCTTGGATGTTTTCTCCCGGCTCTCCACCTCGATCTTGAGAAAGTTCAGCAGCGCGCGCACCTCCTTAACGGGTCTTTGCTCCGTTGCTGAGTCGGAGCCGATGTCGGTTGCTGATGTTCCCCCGGCGGTGGCGCTTTCGGCGTTCCCCAAAAGACATCTTGCGGTTGAACTCCAGAATCATGTCGTCCGGAAACGCACGAAGCAAAACCGGGTAGAGCATGGCACAGTATGACTGATCCGTCACACCCAACGCCCGAAGGCCCTGGATGTGAGCCTCGACGCTGTCGTAGACCCGCCGCAGAGCTCTGATGCTGCGCGATGACGGCACCTGATTGATATCCATGAGCCCTGTCATGTGGTCCTGGATCAGCTCCGCCTGGTTCCCGAACCGCTGCTGCAGGAGCTCGATGGCGCGGGCGTAGCATTCGGCGGTTGGGTGCAGTCCTGCGATGGCGGCTGCTCCATCATCAGTCAGGGCTGACCTCAAGTAGTTGAATTTTTTTGAGGACGATAGTTCCGGATTTTCATGGATGGTGGTCTGAAATTGCTCCCAAAAGGGCTGCCAATTTCTTCGGTGTCCGTTAAACTTGATGAGCTCTAATTTGGGAAGCTTTATTTTTGATGTCACCTTTCTTGCTTCACGCTCTTCGTTCGGTTTCCCGCTTGTTCGTTGGCTGTCCTCCGGCCTTTTCACTTTCCTTTTAAGCTTCGCTAGGCACGTGACGATCTTGTCAGAATAATCTATCACTTGAGTGAATTGTGCTTCTGCTTCTTTTTCAAAAATCAACGACTCGATCGCGGCATCTACGTGGTTGAGTTGGTCCTGAGCGAGGCTTAGACGTTCGATCAATATACCGAGATCATCGACGGTCGGCGTAGCTGATTGTAATAAATCCTGTGCCTCGCTGAGCAGCTTCGTTACTTGCGTTTGATGCGTTTTTCGTTTTTCTTGAGGACGTCCATTGCCGTTCAGTCCTGGCTTGCAGTGCTGCTTGCTTGTGTCGGTCTATCGTAGATGTTGCCGTTGATTACCAGGTTTCGCCCGTTCAGTCGTTACGTTCCCTTCTCTGTCTGCTGGCGATTCGATCACACGTTGCTCGTCGGCTTCATTTGCAGTGCAGTAGTTTCTGTCCCGGGTTTCGGCACCAATTATTTTGTTGAGGGAATTGTTGCTTCTTGGCGTTCCGAGATATCGATCAGTCTCAACAAACCCCAACACTTTTATTTTAAACTACACACACTACACACACGTTCCAAACAGGCGAGCCACTTTCTTGTTCTCCGATGGGTAGCGTTTCAGCTTTCGTTCTGTCCGTCTCCACTTTCCTCTGTTGATCTTCGCGGCTGCATCCGGCCGCTGCGGGTACGAAGTTTACATCTCGACCCCCGCGCGCGATCGTAAATCGTCTCCACCGAGACAAGCCGTAGTGTGATGTTCAGCTCGCTCCTCGCGTGCATCCTTTCCGCAGAAGGAATCCGATGCCGTCCTCGCGAAAGTTCCAACATGAACCTGCAGCCATCAGTAGGTACCAAAAAGAGCAAGGAGTGCAGGCTTTCCCTGTTCGCCTCTGCATTACCCCAGGGATTGCAAACCTGGGTGCGTCGCCCGGTGGGCTAGTGTACGACAAAGCCGTTCAAAAGTACGGCCTTGTTGAGGTGAAAACTCTTGCAAAGGCCAAAGAACAAAAAATAAGTACTACAGAAGCAATTGCTTGAGGAATGGCTGCATAATTTTTAAAAGATGGCCAGTTCAAGACTCGCTCCAATCATCGATACCAGATACAAGGTCATCTGGCTCGGATTGATCTTCAGTGGTGCGACGTTGTAGTGGACAGTGACAGCGGAAGTACATTTGTCCAGTGAATACAGTTCAATAAGGAACCATGGGAGCTGACCATGCTGCCTGCTCTATTGGACTTCCACAAGAGGACGAACGTAAACAAAAAGAATGAATGCCCCTAATTTTTAGGTAAATTTGATTAAGATTAAACATCTATTTAGTGGAGTAAATATTTTTCACCCCCACAATTGAGGATAGAACGGCCAAACCAAAACCACTTCAAGGTTTAAGTCTAGTTCTGTGACATATGATACTAATATATGTACTATGGTAATCTCACTGAACTATACTTCGTTTCACCTTATGACGGATGGGAATGAATCCTTGTAGCCATTCCAGACAATCTAATACTCTAAGCGTTTGACATGTCTTCACGCCTCACAAGCTACTGCACGTCTCCAGAGAGTCCATTACACTCACATGACCTTGGATTGGCTCAGATGCCCCGTAGCGTCCGCTACAGTCCATTTTAAGGTGAAATGATATATAACAGGCGGGCCATGGTACCGCCCAGCAGGTGCACTGTGAGACATCACCGTGCGTCTGGAAGGAACAGTTTGCTGCACCACGCATGCACGGCATTTGCAAGCGCACCAGCTATATGGGCACTGGGAGGATAGAGAAACCACGGCTCGCCTAATAAATAAATGCAATTACCATAGCTCCACAATAAACCCGACACTTAGGGACCATAAAAAATGCACAAAAACACAAACGTTTCAATATACAATACGAGGTAGTATTATCATGGTCCCTCCTTGTTTGTTATTTCATGTGAAGGATGAGATCAGGCCACAGCACAATGCCCGCAAAACTCATTGGGACCAACGCAGTACATGTACCATAATAATAATAATAGTGTATCTATGAGGTACCCCACAGGACCACTTGTTCTGAGAATGGTAGCACACAAACATTAAGAAGGAACAGAAACGACGCTGGGTTGTCAGTCAAAATAACACACCAAGCCTTATTTTGTATTGTCTGTTAAAACGTACAGACAATAAAAAATAATCACAGAGCAGAGGTTGTATAAGAATAAATAAAAATGTAACTCACTTTGTTTAAAAAAAATCTGTCTAATGGTGACATTTTCTTCGGATTGGGGAAGTAAAATGTTCGATCGCGTTTATAAATGCGAGCCGGCACAGAAATATTTCTAGAATATACAATGTCACCATCAAAATGGCCATGAATTAACTTGTGCAAATAATATTGCCGCAAAACACATACAAATCACACAAATCAGCAAAAAGTGTTTAGGCGGTTTATAAATGAAAAAGCATCAACTGTCCCTTGGAGCGAGTTGACGTCATCAGCTATGAAGCCGCGCCAAACAGCAGCTAAACTCCAAGCTCCATTGGGAGCAATGGAGCAAAGTGAAGCCGCGATCTGAAGGCTCCCAGCTTTGAAGCCGCATTCAACGGCAGCTGAATTTCCCTCTCCCAACAGAGTGAACTGAAGCCGCGAAGCATGAACGACGTTCATGCTTTCGGATTCATAAATCGTAAGAAGTGCTTAGGTGTACCTCCACCCTTTTAAAAATGTATTCTTCTGTAGAAAAAATAAAATAAAAACCACTTTCGCGTTACATAATTACCACAAGCGAAAAACTGAAAACATTTTTGCGGAGAGAATCGGATGTGTTGTGTATCAAGAAGTATCAAAAGAAGCCAATAATCTACATAAAACTTGGGAAAATACACAACAAACAAGACATCGGTGACAACATTTTGGCTGCACAAGCCGGAATCGGGTTAGCACAAGTCCTCAGACCTATCGAGAAGTGGGTCGGAAGTAAAATTGCACAGTAATGTACACACTTTCAAGGTGGGGTTTAGCAGTTAGGACATTGAATTGCGAAAAACAAACTTTAGAATTCTGAATGACTTGACTTGAGCAATAACTAGCTGAACATGCACCCGAACTTTAGCGATTTCCTGTGTTTTTACCTCGTCCTCACAGGACAGTTGGGGTTTTTCCACTGAGGAAAGGTGGAATGTTTAGCTCAACATTCCGCTCCTTTAGTTCTTCTTCAATCGTGAAACCTCTATCGGCCATAACAGAATCTCCCGGTTCCAGGAGACGGTAGAGGCTGCTGTTCTGCGTGAGGATCTTGTCAGACATCCTTCCCGGAGCCAGGTAACTGACAAAGCTGACAAATCCGTTCGATGAAATTCCTAATAACCCCTTTGCAGTATTGTGCGATTTGTATACTTAGAAAGAGTCACTCAGCGTGCAGAAATCACTAGGAGCTTCAATGTACAACTTTATACAATTTAAAATGACAGGTGTGGTGGGATAGCGCTCCTTAAATACCGACGGCATGCATTCATTGACTACCTGTCGGGAAGGCCAGATGGGGGTGCACTCTAGATAGTCAGCTAGGAAATTTACCCAAAAGGTACATATCCTTTTGATAGTGCTGAGGCTTACCTGTTAACGATAAGCCAGGTCCTTTTCAAGCACTCCTAATAGCAAACAACTGAGAATGAGGATCAGCTGATCCTCGACTGAAAATGTCGGTGGCCCACCCCTTCCGGTTTGGTCCACCTTGTATCCATCGGACACAAACTCAACAAAGCGCTGAAATCGTTCAACAGAGCTAAGGCCCGTGTAGAACCGGAGCCTTTCAACGTTTCACATGAGCTGCACAGTGAACGACACCTTTGTTTTGTCGGAGGTCTGTTTTACGCCTTCTGCAAGCCTGCCTTCGTGGTGGCAGATACGCAGCTTGTGCTGCTTGTTTTCTATGAGGAGCTCTTGAACCCTCTGTTCGTGACCATTACGCTCCTTTGCCAGGCTTTCCCGGAGCTTCACGATGTGATGCTTTTGCTGCTCAATCACGCCTTCGAGTGTGGCAATCTTTCTTTCGTGAACACATGGCTCAACTGAAACAAAGAATGGACAACACTCGGTCAGTTCAGTTACAAACCTTATGCTTGTCACATGGTAATGAGCAGGTACCTTTATTAAATAATTTATCTTTGTTTGTAGAGGTTTTCTTCACTCGGATAATTTATACATGAAGTTCCGTCATGTGAGAGTCAACATCCTGTAACGGGGACCATGAAGTCACATTAGTGAGAGATATTTGCTCTTTTATTTTGACCATTTTGTTTCCCCTGCACCCCATGCTTGCAACAAATATATTTTGCAAGAAAAGCTTCTTGAAGGTCATCCTACCCTGCTTCACCAATTCCCAACCAGCCTGCTTCTTCACGGGATGTTGACACCCTTCTGGATGAGGTGCTGTACCATCTTGTCTAACAGGGGTGGATGGTCGAGGCAGTGTAGCATACTCTTCTGAAAACAACACTGCAACACTTCAAATTTTGTGATTTTCTATGTATATTGCTAAGTGATTGATGCCCTTGAAGAGGTAACGCGAATTCATACACGGTAAAAAGCCCTGCCCCTCCCTTACTAGTCGGGTTGGAAGGGCACAGCGGGTGGCACAAAATGGCAAAGCACAGGTCAGAACCCTAATGATCTCAAGTGATTTTATGTAGTTTTAGTTTATCCCATATCACCTCATTGAAACCCAAACAGAAAAGGAAGCGTTAAGTGCTTGCTAACCACATTTGGCTACTGCATCACTTGACCTGCATGCGAGGCAAAATTTATATAATAGGAGAGATGGCGTTAAAAACAAACAAGACAAAATCAACCCTGTATTTGACGGAAACATGCCAAAAGCTAAGGAGACTCACCCGAGTTGTGTTCCCCAGCACCAGGAGCTGTTGAGGGCAAGTCTTCACACCTTGTCATTTCTTGTGAAACACTCATGGGAAAGCCCATAGAGTCCCACAGCCGTCCTGCAAATGGTGATATAAAAATATGCCAATGACTACGGAGGGCAAAGGTGCTGGGCCTGCAGCAAAAAGATGCATTTAAAGGAAGCATAGCTTATTTGTGACGTTCTACAAGCAACATGAACACAAATAGAAACCCTAAAATGGTTGATCTTGTTCGATAGGAGCGAGCCTCACAGTGTGTACCATGCATGGTCCCTCTTGACAACTTTCTTTATATGTAGGGTGTCTCCAGGTATTAAATAACGAGCTGAAATTAATAAAAACCGGGCACCTGCACGTAACAAACTACCCTTTTCACCAGGGATCTATTTTCTAGGTTGATTTTACAATGTGAAATGTCAAGGTGTAGCTTCATTCCTGTTTCCAAGTTGGTAACGCTTGTGGGTTTCCCCTTTTATGGGTGGGTTACCACTTAGAAACACAGAAGGTTCCTTGGGTCCGGATAAAGACGTGTTTATTTGACTTAGATGCCACACGCTTGCCCGAGGGCCAACAATGGTGAAGATGACGGCGCTGTCTCTTTTGACCGGATCGCCAGTCGGAGTCCGCGCTGCCACTATTGACAATATCACGGAGGGGGAGGATCAGATAAGGATATGAAGGCTCCGTCGAGCAGAGACTCCCCCAGCGAGAGTCCCGCCCGTTGGATTAGGGCCGTCTTATATAGCCTGCGGGAATGGACGCGCCCGGGGTGGGTCGGATGTAGGTGGCTCCCCGGAGGGGCGGACGCGTCCAAGTCATGATCCCGAGGGGTGTGCCTTATTCAAATCACCCGAGAAGGACGAGGGAAAGTCGCCCACCAGAAAATACGGCTTCGCCCTCGCATCCGGGACGCGCCCCCACGTGGCGACGTCCCACGGCCTGCCTGAGCTAGGCCTAGATAGGGATGCGGGGAACACGTGGTTCCCACAGTCCCCCCTCCTTAAGGCTGAGGTAGGTTTATGAAAAATAAAAATTAGCCTACCGACTCTCGAAAACAAAACAAAACAAAAAAACAACGCGGCGGTGCAGGCTCCCACATGCATGGGGTAACAAATAACTTGATGTCCTTCGTGACGTTCCCGACGACGTAGTCGCTCGCTCACCAAGGCCTAGGGTTCTTGGTGGAAGGTTTGCGGGGCCCTGAAACTTGTCACGAGACGAACGGGAACGACTGGTCCCTGGTCGGCGAGCTGTCCGACCACCGGGCGGGTCCCGTAGATGAAGACCGAGCAGTCCGTGGCCGGATGTCGATCCCGACGGCCCAAGACGGTGGGTCGCTGATTCGGCCCGCGGCCGGCTGGGGTAGCGGGGCTGCTTGACGACTCACGCGCAGCTCTGGTCCATGGACGTCGCTGAACTGGCGTCGCCAGGAAACAGCAGCTCCCAAACGGCGCAAAACCCCGTACTGGCTGGGGATCCTCTTCGTGGATGCGAGGACGTACTGCGGTCTTTCGTGCACTCGGTGCGGGCCCAACCACAATGGTGCCAGTGAAGCAGAAAAGCCTTTGCTGGCGTCGCTCAGAACATGGTTTCGTCTGAGCACGAGATCGCCTACTTTGTAGCGGAGACCCCGCGAGAGCGGTCGTACTGAGCTTTTTGCTTAGCTCGTGCTACCCCGAGATTTCGACGGGCCTCCGAGAAAGCTTTCGTCATCCGGGTTTGTAGCGTGCGCGCATGTTCAGTCTGTTTCGACTGTGCGTCGCTCACCCCAGCGTTTGCCCCGAGGACGCGGTCCATTGGATTCGGCAATTCTCTCCCAAATGTGAGGAAGGCGGGGGTGAAGCCTGTCGAACGATTGACAGTGGAACAGAGTGCGAACCCAATCTAGGGAATGTATGCGTCCCAGTCGCGGTGTTTTTCGGCAAATGCTGCCAGCATGGGTTTGATGTTTCTGTTACATTGCTCCGTGATGTTCGCCTGAGCTAGGCCTAGATAGGGATGCGCTTTTCCCTCCGTTCCGGTGTAATCTAACGCAGATGACAGAGTTTACCGGCGGAAAACTTGGTTGATTACGGCAACCACATGTTCTGAATCTCTGAGAATGTTGTTCTGACCTTTAACAGGAACAGAGCTATACCTTGATATTTCGCAAGGTAAAATGCACCTACAAAATACACCTCTGATGAAAATGGGAGCTTGTAACATGCAGTTGCCAACTTTAAGGGTCGACGTTTAGCACATTCTCCGCTAGGCTAAGGCATTCTACATGAGTTTTACAAACTGGAATATTCACTACCAGGTTTAATAGAGAAGAAAAAAAACATACTTTTTGCATGCAAAAAATGAAAGAAAAACAACTAGCATGCACACACACAAAAACACTACCATAACTTACATGAAATAATATGCTGAATTTTACGGTCAAAAATAACTTGCGGCCACGAGAAAGGCAGTTTGTACTCAATAATTAACATGGGTGATATCCGTCATCTTGCAGTCTAGAAGCTTTTGCACGACACAAGGGACCATCAAGAGGTAGTAGACACAGACAAACGCTTGTCCGTGTCTACTCCCTTGTGATTGTGACTTGTGTCGCACAAACACTTCTAGACGGCATCATGAACCAACTAGGCTAACTAGTTTTAATTGTCTGTCATCTTAGCTACAGATATCACACTAGCACTAGGGGCAAAAAAAGAGCAAAGCAGACTTATTTTAGTACCATTATTTATATTTCTCTTGGTTCAGTTAGTTCACTTGTGTACGCTGCAACCCTCGACCGATCAGCGTACACAAGTGAGCCCTGCTGGACAAGGCACTCCAAGAGATAATCGACACTTTTGCCGTACGTGAGTCGCAGAGCCCTTGTGCCTTCCCTATCGCCCTTGCCTCCAAGAAGAATGGAACGTCTCGGCTTTGCGTCGACTATCGACGCTGAATGCGGTAACCTTTTGACGCGTACCCGTACCCCTCGATTGAGTCGATCATGTAGAATTTGGGAAACGCGAGCTTTTTCACAGCTCTTAACTGCCGTCGCGGTTTCCTCCAGATAAAGGTCGAACCCGCTGATATCTAGAAAACAGCATTCACATGGTACAGAGGATTGTACGAGTTTGTGCGCATGCTTTTTGGCTTGAGCAACTCTCCTGCCACATTCCAGAGTCTTATGGACATCGTGCTTGGAGATGCACGGCACAACTACGCCATGGTGTATGTGGATGACATATAGTCTTCTCACGCACGTTTGAAGAACCTCTTGTGCAACGTCGGACTATTTTCGAGCGCATGCGTAATGCTGGTTTAACAGCTCATCCAGGAAAAATGCAACTGGCAACATCTAAGATTGACCTGCTCGGTTTTTTAATCGAGGATGGAGCGCTTTGCCATAACGAGGACAAGTTGACGGCCATAACTGAATTTACTTCCCCTGATGACGCAAAGAGTTTGCAGCGATTTCTGGGAATGGTTGGATTTTACCGCCAGTTTATCGCCCACTGTGCAGAGATAACGCGGCCTCTGAACAAACTGCTGCGCAAAGGCGACAAGTGGCGTTGGACGGAGGCCCAGCAACATCTTTTCCTCCAACTGTCCAGAGCTATTGCTGAGACAGCATCTTTGAAGCTCCCAGACCTCAGCCGCCCGTTTGTACTGCAAACCGATGCAAGCGGCTAGGGTTTAGATGCTGTGCTGCTTCAAGACTTTGATGGTGTCTTACGACCTGTAGCGCTTGCTAGCCATACGTTGACGGCAGCTCAACGAAATTACAACGTTTGCGAGATTAAGTGCCTAGCCATGATAATCGCCCTGCAGAAATTCAACATGTATCTTGATGGCGCGCGCTTTGTGATCCAGTCGGATAATGCCGCCTTGTCCTGGCTTCAGCGGCTGGAAATTCCGGCAAAATGATTGGCACGCTGGGCACTGACGCTTCAAAAATATGACTACACCATTGTGCACAAGCAAGGTTCAGAAAACAAAGTCGCAGACGCTTTGTCGCGCGCTCCGCTCGGCGAGGAGCACGTGCACGAGGATGCAAATATTGTGGCTGCGATAGATGCTGGATCGCGCTGGGGTACTTTGATTAGCCGAGATGAGCTTCGTGGCAGCACAGCAGAACGATGGACTTTGTCGCAAGGTCTCCGAGAGGTTGTCTTCACGTGAGCGACGTGGCAACAAAGACGCTGGCATGGGTTTTGACTCGTGCTTGCTGGCCGAAGACGATCTGCTGCTCCGGTACATAACTCAGATCGACGACGAGGAGGGTGGCTCCACAGACACTCCATTTCGAGCCGTAATACCTGGCCGACTTCGCACGTCTTTCATTAGATGCTACCATGACTCTGCTCGGGCTGGTCACAGTAGCGGCTGCAGGACTTTTGAAAAGTTAAGCCGTACACTCTAAGAAAAAATGGAGGAAAAAAGTAGCAACGGCGCGTCTTCCTCCCTTCTACTGACGCGCCGCCAAGCGGACACGAGAAAAAGGGAGGAACGAAACATTTTTCTCCTTTTCTAGGCAGACGGGAGAAAGCTTTCGCCCTCCTGACTCATCTTCTTTCGGTTTCCTTTTTCGAGCAGGTCGCGCACGTTGTTTAATAAATAGCTGTTGAGTTGATTGAGCTTCAGCGGCAGCAAAGGCCGCCTGTAATTCCGTCTTCTAGTCTAAATGCGCAGAACATTTTGGTTGCATTAACGTTTTTATCACTAATTTTATCAAACGAGCAAACGAAGCCGCTAGAAACAGCAAGGTTCCGGAGCAGTGCCAGCAGCGCCACGTACACTGAGGGATGGCCGTCTCCGGATTGCGGGACTCGCGTGGCACGGAACTACAGTCACTACAGTAGCGAAACCAAGCGGAATTGTGTCGACGTTTTCGACGTTATGGAAACCGCAGGAACTGCGTCCAAGACAGGCAGGTTTTGCTGCCGGCAGCCTGGGTGCCTTCCGTCCTGAGTTCGGTTCCGTTTTCCGATGCCGAGTGCAACCGGCGTTCAACGTGGTTCTGTATTTGTGCGTGTCAGCAACATAGCTGCAACATCGTGATGGCAGTGTTGTGGGTTGTGAATGGAATTATCGCCGATGTGACCGTGTGTTCGCGTATCAGTGGTGTATCAACAAGATGAGATCGTAAACTGTCGGGCATTGATGCCGTTGGTGGGGCCGTGATCGGAGGGGGTTGGTGTCGCAGGTTGACACTCCGCTTTACATTAAAAAGTTTAATACCACTTGAGGGATTACGTGCAATCGATCAACGTGCGGATAGTCATGTTGGAACGCTGATCTGAATAGTAGAAGCTCCTATCGCTATCGTACAGTGGCCAACGTGACTGTCGGAATTGTCTCGTCCCCGAGAGCGATTGAGCTCTGGGGCAAGGACTGAACAGTACGAAATCGTGAAGGAAAGTACGTATATTCACAGTATGGAATTTCGGCATTAAAGAACAATAGTAGGTAAAATCGAAAAAAAAAGCTACCCTTTATTTTGCTGTTTAAGTATACCACGGTTCCTGGAGAAATTGTCCTACAAGTGGCGCGCTGGGATGAGCGCTAGAAGTTTTCGGGCGTAGCTCCGTACACTTAACACCTGCCGCAAGTCGCGGCTTTGACGGCATTCAAGTTGATCGAAAAGTGATTTCTCAGCCCGTGAAGCATCACTTCCAGCTGAGTGAATATCCGCTCTACAGAGATTAATTCAAGACGACAATTGCAGCTTTGCGCGAACAGCACAAATAGAAAAACCAATAGAAATACAGGCTACGACGTGCCGTGTGGGGAAACAAACTCATGGCTTCGAACCGCATCGGAGCGGCTTGATTTATTGGCTTGCAAATAATTACGGCATGATCGAGCGTTTACTTTTTAATAAGAGATTAATCCCCTGAGCCATTCAAAATACTCGCAGAGGTATGACATTGCTGGGAAAAAATCAACATGCTGGGAATATTTTTTTATTGCTTAGGGAGTCACCGAAAAGTTCCGTACCTTCAGAACGACCGGTATAAAAGGCGGAAACGCAGAGCACGGGTGTAGTGTTCGGGTTAGTGTGGTGTTCTGTTGTATTGATATTTGTGTGTGCCGGGTATGTGCTCAATGTATGTTCACCTGATGCTTGTAATAAGCGTAATGTGTGTATAGTAGAGGATCCCCAACTCAGTAGTGGCCTGAGGAGAGCAAATTATTTTTTGTAGAACATGAATTGGGCGGTACCTAGCATCACCTAGCCTAGCTACTTGCAATTACTCTGCCAGAACCCGCCTAGTGGTGGCTAGTGATTTAACCTTTCACACTAAACGATAAACAGCGGCTTCGAGTTCGTTCTTTCGAGAGCGGCTTTTGGTTTCGCGGATTGAGTTTGCCCTTCTCCGTGATGTGCGGTTGACGTAGGAATTGTGACTCGAGGAACACCAAAGGTAAGACGCAAAGTGCGCGAAGTAACTGGGTTACGGTTGTCTCCGTTTAACATCGCAGTGCTGTCGACGAGAAGACTGAGTAACTGCTTTCTAAACTCAAGTTTCTGTACCTGTGGGGGGAATCTGGCTTCGGAAATAAACACAGTTTGCGGAAAGCTTGTGTTACGCTTTTATTTGCTGCTGCTCTCGTCTTGTACAAGAGACGTAGCGTCCTCGTCAAGCCTTATTGGGCTCGATTTGCTCGATTCGGGGCCGCCATATTGAGATGCAAGCGATGGAGGAACTTTGCTCCTCTGCTTCAGGGACGAAAGTTTCTCCCTTTCTAAAAGAACATAGGTTACAAGACCGTTCCTCCCCTAAGGGAGGACTATCCATACCTTTTTCCTAAGAGCGTATTGCAACTTGGCCTGGAATTCGTTAGGACTTGCTGAGGTAAGCTCGTTCATGCTCGGTTTGTCAGAAATCCAAACCGCGCGGTGGTCAACCCTCTGGTCTCATGCAGCCAATCGTGAGCATGGAAATGCGTTGCTGTCGACGTCATGGGCCATTTCCGACGCAGTCCGCGTGAAAACCAGTACTTGTTGGTTGTAACGAATCACTTTAGCAAGTAAGTTCGCTATTTGCATTGCGATAGCTGACGTCCAAGAAAATCAGGTCTTTTCCGATGGAAGCGTTCATACGTTTCAGATTTCCCGGGAAATTAATTAGCGACAATGCTACTTACTTTGCCAGAGAAATGTTCCTGGAGTCATCTGCCGCAATGGGCATTCAACACAGGCGGACGTCCCTTATCACCCACAAGCTAACATCACAAAGGGGGTGAACCAGGACTTAAAATCGATGTTAATAGCTCACACCGAACGTCACAATGACTGGGACGCAAAGCTCCCCGAGCCCAACACGCACAGCCGTTAGCCGGTCTACCGGTTTTACGCCAGCTTGCCTTAAAATCAGAAAAGAGCTGGCTTTCCCGCTGGAAAACACTTGCACGACCAACACTCCTGGCGCTGCTCGCTCATACGGTCGGTTTGCAGGAAGCCTACTGTTTTATTCTGGGGGGCGCAGAATGAAAGAGACACAGTCGCTGTGGACTAGCAGGACAAAAGGGTCTATCTTACACTAAGGTCAGCAACGTATGTACAAAAAGAACACCAACCAGTCCGCCATGCCAAGCCATGCACGAGCCCGCGAGAGTCTCACCGCGCGTGAACATCTAGTGAACATCCTCGACGTCTTTTTCTTACGCGCGTGATCTCCGACATGCTAAATCCAACATCCCCCTTTCTTAGAATAGAGGGAACATAGCGGGGCTGTATACAGTTTTACAAGTCTTTCTTGAGTTCCGCGAGCTCATAGCTCTGGACACATGAAGTGCTAAAAAGCTCTCTTCACGATGGCTGAAAACGTTTCGGAAGAATTATGCACCTCCCACTCCTAGTGTGCTCGTGTGTTGGGTCGTAACACAACGTACGGACTTTAGTGCTTGTAGATGTGTCTCCACTGTCATCCATAGCAGGCGAAGACTGCTCCGGGAGCGGTACTAAGTGAGTGCGGTTACGGCGTACGGACTTTTTCTCAGTTTCTTCCCAGTAGGATCTGGGCTCATCGGCTTGACCACTGACGACTCTTGGCGCTGGAGGTCTACCAGCCAGACGTCTGTACCATCCTCTAGTGAGGACAGGTCCCGGACACCGTGACGCCGATCGAAGTCTTGCTTCTGTTTTCGACGACTTTCTCTCTCGAATTGCCTCAGCTGTTTCTCGTCGGGAGTATGAGGATGAAGACTCCCGGAGGCCACTGGGAGCGTCGTACGAAGCTTCCTTTCCATCAAGTGTTCGGAGAGGCTGTACCCGTTCATGAGGAGGCTTGTCCTATTTGCAAGCAGTGTCTCGTAGGGATCTTTTGATTTGTCTCAGGACCCTTTTATTATTTTTACCGCCGCTTCGGCGAGCCCGTTGCTCTGAGGGTAGTGCGGACTCGAGGTCACACGGTGGAAGTTATATTCTTGTGCAAACTTCGCAAATTCAGAATGGCATGTCTTAGAAAACTGTGGTCTGTTATCTGAGATAACCACTTCCGGAATGCCATGTCTGGCGAAAAGAGACTTGCATTGCTTGACAACCGCGGCTCTGGTAAGGCTGCTCAGGTGGACTAACTCTGGGTAACGCGAGTAGTAGTCAACCACTATCAGCCACCACTGACCACTGAGGTAAAAGAGGTCCATTCCCACCTGTTGCCGTGGTCTTTCAGGGAACTTCATCGGCTTCAGTGGCATTTGTCTGTTTCAGCTGTAATTAAGGCAGATGTGGCACTTTTTAACAAGATTTTCCACGTCTGCGTCGATGTTGGGCCACCATACAGAACTTCTGGCTCTTGCTCGGCACTTTTCTATGCCAAAATGTCCTTCATGAAGTTGGACGAGGACTGACTTTCGGAATCTTTGAGTAATGAGGATTCTGGTTTCGCACATCAGGACGTCTCCGCCCATAGCAATGTCGGATCTGTGAATCCAATAGTCTTTAAGGTTGGCTCCTATATCTCGGCAACTTGGCCATCCAATCGCACAAAATTTGCTGATACGTTGGCATTCCTTGTCCACTTTCTGCTCAGCAGAGATTTGCTTAAGGCTTGGCGGAGTCACCCCGCAGGGGGCACCTGTGAACGCAGGTGTTTGGAGAGTGGCGTCTCCACGGACCCCGAGCCATGCGGGTTCGCCCGCCCACGTCTGGCTGTGCGTGGCTTTCACGTGTCTGGGGAAAAGGGCATCCTGGTGGTTGAGCCGAGCCCGGGGTAGGTTTGGACCCTTCGGGGCCCCCCGGGTGAGGCAATACACGACTTCGGCCCCTGATTCTCATAGACGGGAGTCCTGGTAAGGCCCGGCCAGGATGATTCAGTCTAGTCACCACTTCTACTATTCCCTCTCTACTTTCACCCTTGTCTTCTCCTCCTTTTCACTCTTCTCATTTCTCTTCTTTCCTATTTTCAACTTCTTCCAGAGCCCTTTCTTTTACTTTGTGATTTTAATGCACATAGTACCCGTTGGGGTACTATGCGCATTAAATCATACACGTGGAAAGATAATCGAATCCATAATATTTTCACATTTACTATGCATTTTAATACTGGCCATCCTACATATTTTAGTTCATAATCCTTGTCATCTACATGCATCGATCTTTTTTTGGTAGTGCAAATATGCTACCTGACTTTTCACGGACTGTTGAACAGAATCCCCATGGAAGTGACCACTTCCCGATTATTTTAAAATGTAAAGGCACTCCTCAGTCTTCACCTACGTGCCATCCACGCTGGAAGTTTGAAAAGGCAGGCTGGAGCCTTTTTAGGCAGTCGTCACTCCTGGCCTGTTCTCACCTCGATCAGCTTTCGATTGATGAGCTCAGCCATCTTTTAACATCCCATATTCTCACTCCAGCGTCACTCTCAATCCCTCGGTCATCTGGACAGCTCCCTAGACGACCGAAGCCATGGTGGAATGAAGACTGCAAAGAGAGTCGCAAACAGCAAAACAAAGCTTGGAGTGTTCTAAGACGTTATCCAACTCGGGACAACCTGATATATTTCCGAAAAATGAAAGCTCGTGCTAGGTGCATTCGTCGGAAAGCGAAACGCGAGAGCTGGCAAAAATATGCGTCCTTTATCAATAGTAGTACGTCTTCCAAGGAAGTATGGGACAGGATTCATAAAGTAAATGGCTCATATCATGCTTTCACTATTCCACTTCTTTACAGAAATAGAAAATGCCCAAGAATCTTGAGGAGCAGGGCAACATCCTTGGCGAGCATTTTGAATTCATTTCCAGCTCGCAGCAATACTTGCCTGCATAAAAGGAAAGCTGAAAGTATGGTACTGAAAACATCCGGTGGTGAACGCGAAGCTTATAATGCCCTTTTTCACTTTACACGAACTGAACATAGTGCTCCAAAACTCTAAGTCATCGGCTCCTTGTCCAGATGGTATTCATTATTATATGCTTCAAAATCTCCATCCTTCCACACTTGATATTGTTTTATACCTTTTTAATCGTATTTGGTTTGAGGGCTACTTTCCATTGGACTGGAGAATGGCAACAATGATACCCATACTCGAGCCCGGTAAGGATCCATCCTGTGCGGCTAGTTATAGGCCTATCACTTTGACTAGCTGCTTTGGAAAGACTCTTAAACGAATAATTAATAGAAGATTTATGTATTTCCTTGAACTAAATAGACATCTAGATGTGAACCAATGCGGCTATTGTTCGTCTCGGTCCACTCTTGACCATTTAGTACGGCTGGAGACAGTCGTGCGTGAGGCCTTCGTTCATAGACAACATTGTCTATCTGTATTTTTTTACCTCGAAAAAGCCTACGATACAGCCTGGCGTTTTGGTACACTGAGGGACTTGTATGATATGGGTATCCCTGGTCGAATAATTTGTACCATTGAGAGCTACCTCAGCAGGCGCACCATTCGTGTTCAGATAGGAACAGCTTTATCTAAAGTGTTTGTCCAGAAAAATGGCGTTCCTCAGGGAGGCGTTCTTAGTGTCACTTTGTTTATTGTCAAAATGAACTACCTTGCATTGGCTATCCCCTCATCGGTGCAATATTCACTCTATGTAGACGACCTTCAGGTCTTTGTGTCGTCTTGCAATCTGTCACTCTGTGAGCGACAAATTCAGCTAACTATCAATAAGCTATCAACCTGGGCCAATCAAAATGGGTTTAAGTTTTCCTCAAATAAAACAGTTTGTGTGTGCTTTTCTCGAAAACGCGGACTACTTCCAGAACCTGTTCTTGCACTAAACAATTCCACAGTTTCTGTGAAGCCTGAGCACAAGTTTCTGGGTCTTACATTTGACAGCAAACTAACCTTTGGTGCCCATATTATGAATCTAAGATTAAAAGCTCACAAATCACTTAATATTCTTAAAGTCCTGTCCCACCGATCTTGGGGTTCTGACCGGATGTGCCTTTTGAGGATATATCGCTCGATAGTGCGACCACGACTGGACTATGGCTGTATTGTTTACGGTTCAGTTAGGCCTTCCATTCTAAAAATGCTCGACCCTATTCATCATCTTGGGTTGCGATTAGCGACGGGTGCCTTTCGCACGTCTCCTGTGCCAAGTCTATATGCAGAGGCCAACGAGCTGTCTCTTGAGAAGAGAAGATTTTCACTGGGCTTTATGTATTCCCCGAGAGTCAGGTCCATCTCTGATCACCCTGCGCGAATGGCTGTGGAAGACATGAGCTCTGAAAGGGTGTTTCAAAACAAAGCCACAATTGTGCCTCCCTTCTCTTTGAGATTGAAAAGTGCCAGTGAAAACATGGGACTCGATTGGAGGCCCCCGGTAGTGCAGTCTACTGTTGCGGGAGCACCTTGGGCGCACCCTGTAATTAAGTGTGACCTTTCACTCACGCGATACGAGAGAGCTGATACTCCTAATGGTGTGTTTCTTCAGGAATTCTTAGCACTGCAGAGTCAGTATTCCGAATATGTAAGCTTCTACACAGATGGTACAAAGACGGAATCTGCTGCTGGGTGTTCCATGATTGGCCCAACAGTTCAACTTGTTAGGCGAATCAACTCCTCTGCTTCTATTTTTACAGCAGAGCTCTATGGGCTGCTTCTTACCATAGGGTTCATACTTGATAAAAAGGTATCTCGCTCCATCGTATACACCGACTCCCTCAGTGCATTGCATGCACTGTCTTCACTAACACACCTCAAGCACTTCCTGCTCCTGGAACTGCGAAATAAGGTTGTTGCTGCCTCAAGACATGGATACGAAATTGTATTTTGCTGGATTCCCAGCCACGTGGGCATTCCGGGCAATGAAGCAGCAGATTGTGCAGCAAGTACTTGTGTAAAACGAACAGTTGACCTCCACAGCATTCCTTATGCAGACTACAAAGACCTTCTCAGGCGTCACGTTAAGTGCAAATGGCAGGCTGAATTGGACCAAGAAATCGGCAACAAGTTGCACATGATCAAACCTCTTTTGAGCGAATGGCAGAGTGCACGCCACCAGGAACGCTTTTTTGAGGTTGTCCTTTGCCGGCTCAGGATTGGTCACACTCATATTACTCATGGCTACCTCCTTCGTGGGGAAGATGCCCCACTTGTGAGCAGTGTGACAATGCCTTAAGCATTCTTCATATTCTAGTTGAATGTCCTGCTTATCCTGAAGAACGGCTTTTGTATTTTTCGCAACTGTATCAAGAACAAGTCCCACTACACCCAGCTCTGCTCTTAAGTGATGATTCTCTTGTGACACATACTAATGTTTTCAAATTTTTAGATAGTATCGGCCTTCTACACCGATTGTAGCTTTCTTAACCTACAGATCATGCCCATCACCCTTTTACCTTTAGGTACCCCATTACCATCTTTTATCTAATCACTGGCTACTAAAGCCTCGTTTTTCTCTCCAAACCTTTTCCAGCAATAGTCTTGTTCTTGGCGCTCTATGGCCTTAGTAGCTTTTGCGCCATAAACACCAAATCAATGAATCAATCAATCAATTGGCGGAGTCACCGGCAGAGATGACGTCACGTGGTCTACGAAGCCTCGGATCTCTTCGGCGAGCTCCGTTGTTCCAGGCCGTTGAACTGAAGACCTAGACAGGGCGTCAGCCGCGGCGAGATCCTTTCCTGGAACGCAGGAAATGGTATAGGTGTATCTCATGAGACGCATTCGCATCCTCTGGCGCCGGGGCGTTAAGTCGTCGAGTGTTTTGAATCCGAAAATTGAAACCAACCCCTGGTTTCAATTTTACAGTAGAGTTGGAAACTTCTCCCAATCAGGAAGTCTCGGAACTTCTCACATGCCCAAACTAGGGCGAGGCCTTCCTTTTCAATTTGCGCGTAGCGGCGCTCGGTGTCGGTGAGGACTCTGGATGCATACGCGACGACCTTGAAGTGTCCGTTTTCCTGCTTTTGTCTCAGGACGGCACCAAGGCCGTACGACGACGCGTCAGCCGTGAGAACTGTCTGTTTGTTGGGGTCGTTGATGCCGAGTACAGGATCCGATGACAGGAGAGCCTTCCACTTTTTGAAGGCTTCTTCTTGGGTGCTTTCCCAGACGAAATTCTGCTTTGACGCCATCATTGACGACAATGGCCGCAACACTTCGGCCATGTTGGGCACAAATCTTGCTAGATATGTTGCCATCCCCATCACGCGCCTCAGCCCTTTTTTAGAGGTAGGGTGGGGCATCTCGGCAATAGCACGAAGTTTTTCCCTGTCGGGCCCCACCTCGTCGTTTTCAAGAATGTGCCCCAAAAACGATATGCTGAGCTTGTATGTACCTGTTTACTATGCATTCTTTGAATGTCGTTCGCGACCACACCAGCCGCAAGAGCTTCTCTGTTTCTTGCCTTTTGGGACCTTTGCAGTCGTTGACGGTAGAGGGCTCGATGCACCAGCGGGGCTTTTTGCGAGGGTCTTCCGTGAGGACGGTCGATGTTTCCCGGTCCGCACGTTGTCTATGGTGACTTCGCTTAATGGCTCCTTGTGCATTACTGCTTGTTGCAGATGGACGGCCTCGTGTTGGCGTGCCACAGTCAATGCTTTCGTATATCTTAGATCCGTATCGAGCTGCAGTGTTTCAGAAACTTTCCTGTCTTTGAGGCCAACGACGAGCCTATCTCGGATTAGCTCCTCTCGAAGGACTCCGTAGTTGCAGGTCTCTGCCAGAGCATGTAAAGCCGTAACGAAATCTTCGACGGACTCACCGTCCTGCTGAGTTCGTGTGTTGAAACGTTCCCTTTCAAAGATAATGTTCCGACGGGGAATGAAGTAGGCGTCGAACTTGCTCAGGACTAGATCGAACTTCTTCTGTTCAGCATCGCTGAGCTTGAACGTGTTGAACACCTCTTCAGCCTGTGTACCCATCAGGTAAACTAGGGTGTCGACTTGGCTGGCTTCTGCCCTGTCGCTCAGTCCCGACGCCGTGAGGTGACGAAGAAATCGTTTCTTCCACGTAGGCCAATCATTGGGATTCGCGAAGGCAAACGGCTCCGGCGGCGTAATCTGGAACGACTTCATGGTCATGGGCGTTTTGTATCCCAGCTGCGGACCTGAAGCTTGGCTGTGGCCGGGTATATCGGCGCTGTCAGCATTTGACGAATCAGAAACTCCAACTTGAGACTTTGCCATCGCTGACCTTGGACGTTCGCAGGTTACCGGGAGGATACATCATCATCAGGCTGGCTCACTTCTGACACCATGTTTTATTCTGCGGTGCGCAGAATGAAAGAGACATAGTCGCTCTGGACTAGCAGGACAAAAGGGCTTATCTTATACTAAGGTCAGCAACGTACGTACAAAAAGAACACCAACCAGTCCGCCATGCCAAGCCATGCACAAGCCCGCGAGAGTCTCACTGCGCGTGAACAACCTCGACGTCTTTTTCTTACGCGCGTGATCTCCGACATGCTATATCCAACATTTACGACCCAGACTCAGGGACATAGTTCGTGATGCCGGGGAGAGCTTGGACGTCGCACGGCTTCAGCAGGCTGAGCAGTACAATCGTAGCCACCGGGACGTGCAATTTCAAGTTGGAGACCTTGTACTCCGACGGACGCACCCACTTAATGACGCCTCCAAAAGTTTCACAGCTTCTCTGGCGAACAGGTGGGATGGTTCATATCGAGTGCGAGACAAGGTCTCACGCCTCACGTACAGGCTGGTTCATTGTGAGTCTGGGCGATTCGCTGGACATGTTCATGTCACCAACCTAAAACGTTATTATGAATCGGACGACGAATTCCTCTCGCAGGTGTAGAGTGGTGCCGATTCGGGTTATACTTTATTTATTAGACAATATTATTAGTCCTCACAACGGGGACCATAATAGGGGTGAGCAACAAAAAGTGAACATAAAATAGCCACGCAGAACATGGTGTACAACATAACATTACCGGCGTACTTTATGGTTATATTATCAGACACAATGGAAACACACTCACAAAAAAAGAAATACACAAAGCACTGTGAGGAACAGTGCTTTGTGTATGGCATAGCCGTGGAAACTGCCATTTCTCCCACTAAATGGTGGGGGAAACGTCAGTTTTCACCTGGTCCGCTTATTTATTAATAATTTGAAGAAAAAAAGTTCAACAAGTTTGCCGTGAGTGCTGTCTATTATTTAAAAAATGCTCCCAGAACATAAAACGTTTTGGTCAAAATTAAAAAAAAAAAAATAAACACTTCCCTACACCCGTGTCTAAATTGAGATAAACATTGCCCATATATGTTATGTACCCATACATTTTTCTTCATGAATGATGGACAAAAAGAAGTGAAAAAAGAACAAGAAAAAACAGATTTTAAAAAAAATAACGCTCTTATTAAGTTTCTGGGTTCATATACACTCCTGAAAGAAGTGGTATATTCTTACACCCTTTGTCACATAAAAAAGGCAACAAAAGTTTAGTTCAACGTACAGTGCGTTAACGTTACAGAAAAGACAATTGGGGTTTTATAGGACCTACTGCAGAACCTCAGTGCTTTCTTATGTATTCTGATACGTAATTTAGCGGCTTAATATGTTATATCGCACAGTTATCAAGCGCCTCGTTAAAGTCGCTACCGTCGGTTTGACGTCAGTGCGCTGCACATCGAACTGAAGTTTTGGCGTGTATTATATGTGATAAAGAGTGAAAGGATGCACTATCCTTGTTACACCCTTTTTTTTGACTGAGGGACTGACAGGTAGCTAAAGAAACGCAGGTCCTGGCTAGTCGTTTGCATCTAATTATCACTTCGCGGTCAATGAGGTTGCGGGATTTGCCGCTAAGAACGCCGTAGACAGAAACGAAAAACTCGGAGGCCTGAACCATAGCCTCCTTTGTACTCACAAAGCCTGATATTCCGACGACGGAGTCATAGACTGCCAGGTCGAAGATTCGGAGCGCGAGGATCTGGTAGCACAGAGCATCGAAGAGCAATTTCTCGAGAAACCTGGACGTCAGCGCACATTTTTTGGAGCCGCGAGGACCCAAAACACACTTGTTCGCTCGGAAGAAGTGCGTTTCGTCATGTCACCGCAGCGGAGCGCCAGTCACGTGGCTCTCCTCGCATCCGTTGTCTGCCGCTCCACCTTTTTCAGTTCGGCGGCCGCTTCTCGTGACGACCCGCCAAGCTTTGTCACTATATAGGAGGCTATGCTAGAACATAAACCACATGCTGGATATCTTAAAACAACACATGACACCGTAGAAAAACTTTTTTTGTTATTGTTTTTGTTAGGAGAATTATAATGGTACTAGGACGCAGTCCATTCAATAGTTTGCTGCAAGGTCAGGTATTTTACTATTTATATTTTAAATCAAGTAAAAAAAACTCAAATGTCCCGGAACCAAAACATGAGCACTGAGATTCATGGCCGACTACGCGTACTGAGAAGGGGGGGGGGGGGGGAGGGGAAGATATGTTGAGGAAAAAACATATTTGCCGGAAGTCACGTGGCTATCGCATCATAGTTATTTTAATGCGAAAGCATTAACTGTTCCATGGAGCGAGCTGACGTATCGGTTGAAAGCTCGTAAACGGCACCTAGTTTCCGGGATTTCGCCTTCGGTTCCATTGTCTGGGGCGCGTCGACGGGGTTCCATTGGCCGCTGCGCTCGTCAGTTTCCACGACCGCTCAACCCATGGCGCTGCGTGTCAATCAGCGCGCCGTTAACACAGGGCGTCGAAGGCCACCGCGCCCAGGAGAGGACGCGCGATGACCGGCAACGAAAAGTACGCAGCAGACGAAAAAGTGAGCGGACGAGCGGCTCGGATGCTTTCGCATTCACAACTCTAAAGAAGTGCTTAGGTGTACCTCGAGCATTTTTTTCCCCACTACTTAGTTTCTCTGGCGTATGGTGTTTCGCCGTGCGGGTGTTTCGCGATTCTGTGCTTAAAGATCGATTGCCCCATTCAGTTAAAGACAGTTCCGGTATAGCGCGTCCACGTCGTTCGCAACGTTGTTCCATCGCGTGTCGCCATCGCGTCATCCAGCCCGCGGTAAGCCACCATGTTGAGAATGACGTAGTACGTGTACTTCCTCTGATCTGGGCGACATTGTTGTTGTCGAACAACGCAGTTGCAGCTTTTGAGAAGCAATAAAAAATGCGGTTCATTTCTTTTCTTTTTTAATATTGAATGAGTGCCTTAGATAACCCACGACTTTTATTGCATTTGGCAGACATAGTTATGATTCTACGTGACCACAAAAAGAGAGTGAGCGTGACTGAAGCCGGCCAGCTCTCGACCGACTGTTTTTGGGCGAAAAAAAAACGAATTTTGAGCCGCACATTGTGTTCTGGGTAATTGGGGTCTCATAGGTTATGTTCAGACATGTACCTAACGCGTTACAAGTAACGAGTTACTTGTACCTAGTTACTATTTTCGGTAACGAGTAACCTATTCAGTTACTATTTTAGAAAAGGAAGGACTAACGTGCTTAGTTACTTTTAAGGCCAAGTAACTAGTAACGGTATTTTG
Source organism: Ixodes scapularis (assembly GCF_016920785.2). Classification (NCBI taxonomy): domain Eukaryota; kingdom Metazoa; phylum Arthropoda; class Arachnida; order Ixodida; family Ixodidae; genus Ixodes; species Ixodes scapularis. The sequence continues at coordinate 195,231,205 of NW_024609835.1, forward strand.
TTACTTTTGAGGAGTAACGTATACAACACCGCTTAAACGGCGTTGTTTTTATTACCTGACTATGCGTATCTTATGAAAACGGTAGGTTTGCAACCCGAAAAACCACTAAACCGTATGATAGTACAGCAACGTATATCGCTGAACACGTCAGTCAGACAGTTCGACTGACATGTCCAGCGATAAACATTGCTGTACTGAACTTTACAGATTGGAATGTCCTTCACCCAGCGACCACAATAAGGTTCATTGGTTGAACTTTCTAGAACCGGGTACGGACCGAATGTAAACCCGGAGTTTGCGAGCACGGGAAGACACATAACACATTACACACTGTCCTCAATGAAGGCGCAGTTCCCGAAGATTTACCAATTGTTCCTGAAGCGCAACGCTACCGTTCCTTCGAGCGCGTTGGTAGAACGACTCTTCAGCGTCGCCGGAGATGTATTTTTAAGGAAGCGGGAAAACATAACTGATCAAACTAGGAGGCAGCTCCTGATTAAATGCAACTACTACTGAAAAGAAAACAATAAACCACGCAACAAAAGCAGTTGTGTATTTGGTCGTCAAATTAACGTGAAAAGTAATTGGTAACATTGGAGGTAACTCACGCGTTCATTTTGAGAATCGGTAACGAGTAACGTATTGCCGCGGGCGCAGCTGAGCAAGTAGGCAGAGCGCCCGTGGCATATCAATCAATCAATCAATAAAAAAAAGAGCGCGGCCGCTGCATAACGGTTATCGCGCTTGTATTCCACGCAGAAGGCCAGGGTTCGATTCTTGGCCGCGTCTATGCATTTTTGTTGAAGCTTTAATGTCCTGGTAAATTCGAGAACCGTCTTGCTGAATCGAGGTTAAAATGTTCTCCGCACCGAACCTTCTACGCCGAATGTTCCAGGAGCCTACGCGTGTACAAAAAAGGCTTCGCTTGGCAAGCCGCAGTCAGTTTCGCCTCACCGTTCGACTCTGCTGTCAGGCCGACTTCGACACCCGCGACGCTGTGCTTTCTTTTGTTCCCTTTTTATTTTCGGGCACAAGTTCGCCCCATTAAACGTCTTGTTTCTTCCGTTGTTATCGCCTCATCAATTGTCATTCGTGACATTTTGGTGGAGGAGCGGGGTAGTTGCGTTCTATGCCGTGGATCGTACCCCTCCGAAAACACTCCGGCCAAGTGACGTACAGAGCCCCGGGAGGCTACCCTTCACAGAAGACCAGACCAAGGCCCGGCCAAGTCACCGTTACCAAAGCCTACCGCCGGAACTTGGACCCCTGCCGCAGAAATCAAAGAAGAAAACCCCGATGATGACCGCTCCGCCCGTCGTCGTCCTGCCCGTCGCCCCCCGATCGCCAACACCTTTCCATGGCGAAATCTATGAAGACGCCGAGGACTGGATCTTTCACCATGAGCGGCTGGCCCGCCACAATGAATGGAACGCTGAGCAACGCCTCCAGAACGTCTACTTCTCGACTGACAAGGAAACAGCGCACCCTCAAAGAAAGCACTCTAGAGCTTTTTTGCACACCAAAGAAGAGCCACTTACACAGCGTTCTAACAGGTTTCAGCTCTACTTCTCGCTGGAAGGCACCGCGAGGCACTGGATCGAAAACCACAAGGCTTCGCTCACTTTGTGGGATATCTGTGCCACCGAGTTGAAGCGAACCTTCTTGAACCAACACCGGCGACAGAATGCGAAGGACCTGCTCCAGACGCGGACACAAACTCCCGAGGAAAGCGTGACAAGCTACGTTGAAGACGTGCTACGACTCTGTAAACGCGCCGACTCGCAAGCCACCGAGGAGAAGTTGCGCTTTCTCATGAGGGGCGTCAAGAGCGAAATTTTCGATGGCCTTGTCCTCAGCTCCCCGACGACGGTAGACGGCTTCGTGGCCGAAGCGACCAACATCGAACGAGCGCTTTCGTCCAGAGCTGTGCACTATCAACGACTCGCAGGCTGTTTCGCCACCTCGCTCCGATGTCGATGGTGTCGGCATCGAACACCTGCGGCAGATCATCCGCGACGTCGTCCGGGATGAGCTCAGGAGGCTACTGCCGGCTCCCAACCACCCGGCTTCGCTCTCAATTGTCGAGGTGGCTCGAGAGGAAGTACAGCGAGCTTGCCAGCAGGACACTCCCATCATCTTTCCACCTCTTGAAGAACCGGCGCTGAGCTACGCCGCAATGGTCCGACGACACACGCCCGTTGCGCCGCCGCCGCAACGTTGGCCTTCAGCACCGAGGCAACCGCCGTATATCTACCCAGAGCAACCTGCGCAGAGGAAGACGGACGTGTGGAAGACCGCCGACCGACGCCCGCTGAGTTACCACTGCGGGGAAGCTGACCATGTGTACCGGCGATGCCCCTACCGGCAGATTAGGCTTCGCGGGTTCGCGCCGGACGGCCCACGCCCAAGGAGCGGAGAACGACCGCGAGACATCGAAGAATGTCTGCATCAAGCACCATCTCCAGCGCCCGCTCTCTCCCAAGGATACCGGTCGCCCTCACCCCAAAGCCCCGCTTCACCGATGCACAGGTCCCGCCGTCAAAGCCTGTCGCCCCTCACCCCTCGTCGGGGAAACTAAGCGCGGCAAGCCCTGGAGGTGGTGTTGCCGAAGATAACCGACGCAAACATCCTCCACGAACGTCGGGGGCCCCCACTCTAATGACGCCGCACGTAATAACGAGGCTCCTGCGACGGTAAAGAATAACCTAAACGTCGTTATCGACGGCCACGACGCGTCGGCCCTCGTTGACACCGGAGCAGACTACTCCGCCTTGAGTAGGAGGCTCTCCCAACGCCTTCGGAAAAGTGACGACGCCATGGGATGGTCTACAGATACGAACTGCCGGTGGGCGCCTCATCACACCAGTCGGGAGGCGCACCACTCGCGTCGAGATTCACGGTGAAACCTGCCCTGTGAAGTTCGTCGTTATGCAAGACTGTTCGAGGGACGTCATTCTCGGAATAAGTTTCTTGTGTGAATACGGCGCGATCATTGACCTTGCGCAGAACAAGCTGACGCTTCGGAAGCCTGTCCCATCGGCGGAAAATCTCAAAGCGACGTTAGCTGCAATGCGAGTCCTTGCCAGCCACGTAAACCTGCCGCCGCTGTCGAGTGTCTTTGTGCCCGTCCGGAACGAAGAAGCCACCTGCGGTGTAGCACCGTTGGAAGGGACGTCAAACCTCTCGTTGTTCGAGGGATTGGCATTGCAAGAGGCGTAACCGAGCTCCAGGACGGGCGTACCGTAGCCCTTGTCACCAACTTCCTGCAAGAGCCACAGCACTTTACCAAGGGCACAGCTGTGGGCTACGTCGAGGAAATTCATGACTCAGCCGCGATCGCCGTGATCTCAGAAGACGCCTCTCCGACGCAGCGCAAAGAATCACGCCACCAGAGCTCGACATCGACCCGTCCCTCCCTGCCCCACAACGACAACTCAGTGACCTTCTTGCCGGGTACAGTGAGTGCTTCTCTACGTCGTCAAAGGTGCGCCAAACGACGGTTGCGAAACATCGAATTGTTACTGATGACAACGCACTTCCTGTGCATCGGCAACCGTACCGAGTTTCCGTGAAAGAAAGGGAAATCATCCAGAAACAAGTTCAGGAAATGCTTGATGACGACATCGTCCAGCCTTCTAAGAGGCCGTGGGCTTCCCCAGTAGTCCTGGTGAAGAAGAAAGACGAAATCCTCAGGTTCTGCGTGGACGATCGCCAGCTGAACGCAGTATCAAAAACGGACGTCTATCCGCAGCCCTGCATCGACGACACCCTGAATCGGCTGCGCCACGCTCGTTACTTTTCGTCGATAGACTGGAAGAGCGGGTACTGGCAGATAGAGGTCGACGAACGAGATCGCGAGAGGACGGCCTTCGTCACACCGGACGGACTGTCTGAATTCAAAGTAATGCCGTTCGGACTGTGCACAGCGCCGGCAACCTTCCAGCGCGTTATGGACAACGTACTTTCCGGCTTGAAATTGCAGAGCTGTCTCGTGTACCTCGACGACGTTGTGGTGTTCGCAAGCGAATTCGACGAGCACATGAGACGACTGCAATCTGTGCTACAGGCTGTCAAGAGTGCTGGGTTGAACTCAAGCCTTCCAAGTGTCGGTTCGCCTATGGGGAGCTGAAATTCTTGAAACACGTTGTGAGCGCTCAGGGTGTAAGCCCTGATCCTGCAAAGATGTCCGATGTCGCCGAATTCCCGAAACCATCAGACAAGAAGGCCGTCCGAAGGTTCGTAGGGTTGTGCACCTACTACAGACGTTTCGTTCGTGACTTTGCACAAATGTCTGCACCGCTGACGCATCTGACGAAGGAGGAGGTGCAGTTCCAGTGAAGAAAGGAGCAAGAACAAGTGTTAGACGAACTCAAGCGAAGGCTTCAGTCGTCCCCTATCCTCGGGCATTTTGATCAGTCTGCGGAGGCAGAAATCCACGTTGACGCCAGCAATACCGGTCTCGGTGCAGTACTCGTTCAGCGACACGAAAGAACAGAGAAAGTAATCGCTTACGCAAGCCGGGCGCTTTCCAAGGCAGAACTAAATTATTCAACGACCGACAAGGAATATCTTGCTGTCGTCTGGGCGATAACGAAGTTCCGTCCGTACTTGTACGGGATCCCGTTCCGCGTGGTTACAGAACACCACGCCCTCTGCTGGCCCACCAACCTCAAGGATCCGTGAGGACGCCTCGCCCGCTGGAGATTTCGACTGCAATAATTCGACGTAACCATTGTGCATATATCCGGCCGCAAGAATAATGACACTGACTGTTTGTCTAGGGCTCCAGCCGAACCTCCAATCTCCGGCGCCGACGAAGATAACGACGCCCGTTTTCTAGACGCAGTTAAAGCTACCCACATGAGGACACTGTAACGCGACAACACGGAACTTCGCTCCGTGATCGACCACCTCGAAGGTCGAGGAGGCTCTGTCCCACGGGTCTTTTCTCGGGACCTACCGAGAAAGAATTTCGGAACCAGCGAAACTCACTGGCTACTGATTGTCCCTAACAGCCTCCGAGAAGAAATCTTTCAAGCGTGCCATGACGACCCAACGGCCGGACATCTCGGCTACAACCACAAATCCGGGCAAGGGCTACAGCCCCTGCCCGAATTCGTGACAAGTACTACTGGCCAAATCTCCCGAAGACTGTTTATCTGTACATACGGTCATGTCACGAGTGCCAACGGCGTAAGAAACCTCCGACGAGCCCTGGGCGATTTCTGCAACCGATATCGACCCCTACTACGTCTTTCCAACAAATCGGAACTGATTTACTTTGGCCCTTCCCGCCGTCGACGTCGGGGAATTGCTGCACAATCGTTGCCACGGATTACCTTACCCGGTACGCGGAAACGAAAGCCCTTCCGCCGGGAACAGCGGTGGAAGTCGCCAAGTTTTTCGTCGAGTCTATTTTCCTTCGACATGGCGCCCCAGAAGTCTTCATAACCGACCGAGGGTCATCGTTCTTGGCCCAGCTCACTCAAGAGATCCTTCGGCTCAGTCACACCAGCCATCGTCGGACCACCGCGTACCATCCGGAAACCAACGGCTAACGGAGCGGCTCAAGAAGTCGATCGCCAACATGATATCCTTGTACGTCGACATAGAGCACAAGACGTGGGACGAGGTCTTACCATATATGATGTTGGCCTACAACACCGCAGCTCAAGAAACAACCGGGTTTACACCATCCGAGCTGGTGCATGGAACAAAAGTGACAACCATGCTGGACGCGATGCTGCCCCATGAGCATGTGGATGACGGATGCGACGATGCCCATGCGGTCAGTCAGAGAGCAGAAGAAGCACGCCAATTAGCCCCGCTTCGAATCCACGATCAACAGCCTGTAGACGCTTGCCAGTACAATCTTCGTCGTCACGCCGTCCACTTCCAGCCCGGAGACAGAGCGTGGGTGTGGACGACGATTCGTCGTCGCGGTCTCAGCCAGAAACTGCTGAAGCGCTACTTTGGGCCTTACAAGGTCATCCGACGCCTCGGAGACCTGAACTACGAAGTTCTTCCCGACGGAGCACGACCATCAACCAGACGTCAGCCGCGACCCGAGATGGTGCACGTCGTCCGGCTGAAGCCGTATTACGAACGATAGCGCTTTCCACCGTCGTCGACAAGTGAACTGTGAACTCTGACTCGCGAGTCTACTGTCCTTTAGTTGTAGATTTGTTTTTGTTTTTTCGTTTTGTGCTGCATCGAAACGATGCACTTCTTTATCGGGGGGAATAATGCCGCGGGCGCCGCTGATCAAGTAGGCAGCGCGCCCGTGGCGTAACGGTTATCTTGCTCGTATTCCACGCAGAAGGCCAGGGTTCGATTCCTGGCCGCATCTATGCATTTTTGTTGACGCTGTAATGTTCTAGTAAATTCGGGAACCGTCTTGCTGATTCGATGTTAGAATGTTCTCCGCGCCGAACCTTCTACGCCGAATGTTCAGAAGCCTACGCGTGTACAAGAAAGGCGCCGCGTGGCAAGCCGCAGTCAGTTTCGTCTCAGCGTTCGACTCTGCTCTTTCGCCGACTTCGACGCCCGCGACGGTCTGCTTTCTTCTGTTCCCCTTTCTATTGTTGGGCACAACTTCGCCCTATTAAACGTTTTGTTTCTTCCGTTATTATCGCCTCAACAATTGTCATTCGTGACAGTATTTAGTTAGGTTTTGAGCGAGGAACGAGTAACGGTATTTAGTTACTTTTCTTGGGTAATGTGTACATGTTTGGATATGTTCAAATAAATATCTCGGCGAGCATAAATACCCTGTCAGTGTTCCTTTATACTGTCATTTACCATAGTCATGTATAGGGTCGGTTATGTCATATTTTGTTGCTGGTGCTCTACTTCCATTCCTGTTCCGCCAAGTTACATATGAAACTCATACGGGAGATCGGCGAACCCTATTGTTTGGAGTTTTTATGTGATGGACATCGTGATTAGGAATAAACTACTGCCATTTAGAAGTCCTCTCATGACACCTCCGCCTTTCCGTCGCGGTGTATATATGTAAAGAACGATTGCATTGGTAAAAATGCCCCAAGCCAACTTACACGAGATAATAAGCCTATTTATTAAGAGAAATCGTCTAATTTAATTTGCCTCGCAATTTGAAGTCTGCTAACAAGCAAGTGGTTGAGGTCTCAAGATGACGTATTAAGTCCGCTTCGGGGATCTTGTTTGCATAATGGCTGAGACGAGAAGCGAATTAAATTTCGTTCTCTGGCTCCGTGTTTCCCAGAGAACGGTTCAATATTCTTGAGGTGAGATAATCGACCACGTTTAAACAGATTCATCTGGCGCTTGTATCAGAACAGATATTGCGAGGTTTTTTTAGAGCGCTTCTCAATTAAGCTATGGAATCAAATTAATCACCCTTTCCCTTTCTTTTTAGGTTAAATAAACACGTACTCAAAATAAGAAGGAAAACAAAATCTTCAGCAAAACTTTTTTTATCTGCCTTGAGCTTTTCCTCAAACAGAAGCCACCGACAGAAAGAAAAGAAAACTAGTGCGGTGACAGATCCGGAGTGATATCTTTGATTGATTTTGTGCGGCGTGCGGCCGGACTCGCCTAGCGTAGCACATTGAGTCCGCTAGGCGGCGCCTCACGAAAAATGAATTGAAAATATTTTTGTTAATTCAGTCGCCTGCGAACGTTCCAACAAATAGTCGCGCTCATGTCCTGACAACGTGGTTCGCCTACAATTTTTAGAGTGAAGAGGCACGGTCCCTGACAAAGACCATCGCGTCTTGTCGCTATTTCAGTTCGCCCTGGGTCGGTCTTCATGCGAAATAACTTGGTACACCCTATTTTTTTCTTTTGTAGGCGTATTTAAAGTTATTTGCGATCCCATGCCCAGAGACAAACAGTATGCGTGTTTGTAGCTGTCGTCGTCAATTATAAGTTTTATACGTGAGAGTTTTATACACACGATTCGGTGTTTCTTTTTTTACTCATTTTTGAGTGACAAATAAATAAATACAACGCGGGTAAGGAAGGAAACCGACGAGCCGCAGAAGAATGGTGGGCTCCTTTCCCGTTGCATTTGCATTAAACACCCATCGCTCGAACGAGGTTACACAGGTTGGCAAATCTACCCCCGTGAAATTCTGTAAACGACATGTCCATTTTTGTACACGAGGGCGCATCGCGAAACGACTAAAGACGCAATTAAACCGAAGAACAACTGTTGGTGCCAACTACGCTACATTTTTTTCTTTTTTGTGTACCTGGGGCCGCTTGCTAGAAAGTCTTGACTCAAGTCTTGGCTCAAGTCTTCACTCAGGCGCCTGGCGGTCTCGGCTGAGACCGTGACTGAGACCAAGACGGATCCAGCACGGTCTCCAGCGCGGTCTTGACTCAAGTCCGGACTTCAGTCTGGCACCCAGACCGCCAAGAACGGAGTAAGCAGTACCTAGAGAGGGAATCTAGGGAAAACTGAAGAAATACCGGAGGAAACAGAGGGTGCGTTCCAAATTTACTCGAATGGATCTGAGTTACCCTGGCAGATCATGTCACGTGACAACAAAAATCAAGTAATGCCGGACGCGGGTAGGTTTTCGATCGCAAAGGTACAAAACCTTCACCCTAGAGTGAGACCGAGTAAATTTTGGAACACGGCCGAAGATTCCGGACGTGGAAGTGACGAGTTGTGACCTCCTGTCCAATAAGAAAGCGCCAGCGACGCGAGGCGGCAAGCGAGAGATCGTCTGCTTCTGCTACGCTGCAATCAGTTTGTGCAATGAGAAACGACGACAATCAAAAAACTGCGGCACATGTCTCGTACATACCGTGGTTCTGTGCAAAATAGAAGAAAGAAAAAAAAAAGTCAGCGATGCGCGGTTTTGGGTAGAGTTTAGTGCGCACCAACGCTGTCATATTGCTCGTACGCTATCGTCTGTCACCACCGTCGTCGACGTCCAGTGCGTACGCCGAACAAAGTTGTCTACAGAAATGCCTGCATGTCCTTAGACGCCCAATTTTTTAAGAAAAAGAAATGCGCTGGACGTATTTTCTCGGAAGCATTTGCAGTAAAAGTTGATAATTATGTTTCGATCATTAAGTTAGCAGACGACCGTCTGAGTTTGCTGCACGCAGACATGGATGTCGCCGGTCCATCACGGATGCCTCCCAAGGTAAAGAAATCAAATTGGTCCGAAGATGATAAGTTTCAATTGTTTTACGAAATCGAGGAACGAAAGCGTATAATTAAGAACAAATTTAACAACAATATTACAAAAGCTGCTAAAAGAAAAGCGTGGCAGGAGATCGCATCCGTGATGAATTCGCGGCATCCATCGACGCTGCGCTCTGTGCCGCAACTCAAAAGCAGTGGCAAAACCTCAAATCTCGCAGTCGCACTGAACTGACCCTCTCGAAGAGAGCAGACTCCACGACCGGTGAGTTTACTATACATGTTTTTACTGCACATAAAAATAAAGCACACATTCTGTGTGCTAAAGAAGATTTTTTCCACTTTCTCATTTTCTTGGCTAAATTATAGAAGCAATTGAGATATAAAGCTAGTAATCAAATCAAGACATTAATGAATGTGCCTGCTGCAATCAGGCAAAATTTAATGCTCAAACAAAATATAAAGAGAACCTTGTCTTCCGCAGGCGCAGGGCGCAACGACCACACGCTGACACCGCTGGCTGAGGCTGTGCTGGCGGTCATCGGTTCCACAAGCCCCAACCTTCTGGGTATCGAAGGAGGCATAGACACCGACGAGTGAGCTGTCATGTTACTGCTATTTGTACGAAGCCTAGCCTTTCGAGATTCACACGATTGGGGGTTCTACTAGCAAAGCTAATATTGTATTCATAGTCATATCTGAAGTTTGCAAGTACTAAATACTGGGCCACTCAAAGAAATGTTTTGGTGTGTTCTCTCCAGAGCAAGAAAGAACCGTGCACATCCAAGAACTCTAAAACTTTGAGCCATGTTACTTGAAGTTAAAGTCGAGCTAGGCATGTCAATGAAAGACCACTGCGCTCATTAATGAAATGATGATAATAAAAATAATATAAACAATAATAATAATAGTAATTATTGGATTAGGAGAGCCACGGCACTGCAAAAAGGCAGCAGCCCGTGCAAGGTACGCCCGCAATGCCACATCTTGTGATGGTGATTATGTGATGATGTAAGATCACGACCTACTCTTGTAAGATGCAAGATTAAAATGATGGTGATTATGAGCCGACATGTACATGGGGAGGACGACGCAGTCTTCTGAACATTGCAAGCGCCGTTGGCCGAGTCTTGAAAGTTTGGGAAAGAAAAATGATAGCAGACTTAGGCTGGTACACTGCTGAAATGGTAGAAGGTATATCTTAAAAAGGTATCATGCAATGCGAACGAGACAAAGGGGATTGTGTTTCTACTACACTACCATTACAAAATACATTATACTATCATGATTTCAAACTCCAGGAAGCCATGAATTTTGTTTGATTTATCAGAAATTTATCTAAATAATGATGCAAGATAAAAATATGATTCGCCTTATGAGTGGCTTCACATACAAAGAAGATATTTCATGCTTTCCTTTACATAGGCCTAGTGATCATAACCAGGTACGCTACACATGAAACATTCGTGAAATGTAAGACAAAAGTTTATTTATCCCTCAAAAATGTTCATTGTTGTGGGCTGTCCAAACAGCACATAACAACTCAAAACAAAATTCCGTTTGTTCATCGGATCAAGAAGTTGTCTAGTGTGAACTATTAAACGGGGGGCACGTGAACAATAAAAGCGGGCACTGCGCCACAGTTTTCATAGCAACTTGTGAGGACGTTGTGACTTGCCCATGCTATGCCACTTAAATTTAATGCCGTTGTCCTGTAATTCATATTTTTTGTTCTTGCAGCCCTTCTGTTTAGTACACTTCTTTCCGAGCATCGGTGCACTGCAGAGGGAACACCGATGGATCTGTTGCTTCTCCGCAATGTGCCAGTGCTCGGTGTATGCCATGCTACCAGATCACAGCGTCTGCGCAAGTTGCTGTAGAAATTTCCGCATGAGCCCCGTTGAGTGCGCTTATCACCGAGCGCCGGTGAATTGCGGAGAAGCAACAGCTCCATGGGTGTTTCCTCTGCAGTGTACCGGTGCTCGGAAAGAAGCACACTCAACAAAAGGGCTGCAAGAACAAAAAATATGAATTACAGGAAAACGGCATTCGGTTTAAGTGGCAAATGGATACACTAAGAACATAGCGAGACAACCAAACTTAGGAAATTTGTTTGAATCAACCAGAAGTGTAATATCCGAGTTTGAATTATCGCAAGACTACCGTATACAGGCTAGACTTTTATGAAGTCAAGCCGAACTATAACAAACAGCAAAACAAGTATATTGTTTTATGTTGAAAACTCTACTGCTACGTAGACCCAAAGGTCACAAACACAAAGCTTGGACCTCATTTGCTTCAGGTCCATTGTATTGAGATGGCAAGTCAAATGAATAAAGGTACAAAGCTGTTACAGTCTGTTACATAAACATATTTATGCGAGATTAGTGCTCTGAAATCTCGCTCATTTTGTAGGTAGCATTCACTGTCACAGCTGAGTTCGCTGCTGCTGAGCATATGCTGACGTCAAGCTTTTGCAACACTTCCAACATGCACATTGCATATCATGAGGAATGTCTTTTCTAGAATAAAACCACCCTGAAAGGGTGAACAGTATTGATAAATAAATGAAATCAGAAGTAATCCTGAGCAGTCAGTTTAAATACGGTGCACAGTGAGTAGAATTTATTAAGCACCGACCAGTAGACACTACCACTAAATTTAGAATCACCCTGAGCACATCTGCTGCTCAACATGGTAGTCATTTTGACATAAAACAGAATTGTAGGGACAAGCAACCAGAAATATGTGGCCGGCATCAACACTCCACACTGGATCTGCATGAAGCCAGATGCTTTCACAACTAATAGCCGCAACAGCCAAGATCGGGCTTGACCTGCACACTGTAGGCTGGCTTTACTAAAGCCCACGTACTTTCACAACTAATAGCAGCAATGGCCGAGAGCCGAGGAGTCGAGCTTGATCCACATGCACACAAAAAGCAAGAATGAAATACAAATAAGAGTGTTCACAAATTATGTACAAGGGTGACAAGACTAACATTCTTGTGTATTTTCCTTAAAGCCAGCACAGCACCAGTCAGCGTGCAGCCAACCACTAACGAGGTGGTTGGAGAGGACCGAGTCCTCAGCTACGAAGTTGAAGTGGACCCCGGGGTCGCATTCCTCGAGGTGCCGGAGTCCGAAGAAACACAGGACTACGAGCCTCCGGACTGGCCGCTGGACGAGGATGAGGCACCCGTGAAGCCTGGTGCAGCAGCTGCGCTGCTACGTCGGGAGGGGCCTCCTCCTGTGGCAGGGGTACCGCCTGAGGCAGCAGCTGCTGCTGAAGGGCGACCGGCACGACTGGGCCGGCGGGGACCACCTCGTTCACGACCGGTCTGGAGGCCCAGCGCACCACCCGCAGGCTCGGCAGCCAGCACACGGGCTGCAGACAAACAGTTTTATAGAGACATCTTGGAGCAACAACACGACAACATAAAGTTAGAACGGCAGTGCCACCTTGCCAAACTGAAGGCGACGGAAGAGCAGGCAAGAGCATCGGAGGAGCAGGCAAGGGCAGCAAGGGCAGCCTGCGAGGCTGCCAAAATTATTAAAAAGGCAGCAAACTTCTATATTGAACAGGGAGAAAAAATGTTCGCGTTACTTGGGAAGGCCCTACAACAAGGCCCTTATAGGAACATTGACACCCCCCCAAAATTGTTTTTCATTTTTTGCCAGGCGCTTTATTATGGTGTCGGAGGACTACCCAATTAATATTTTGCAACAGAGTAGCGTATTTTTTTAATAAAGCCAAAAGACGCAACTGCTCGAAACCGAGACCGAAACCAGACGGAGCTCGGAGAAGTGGAGAGAAGAGAGTGAGTGGCGGAAGTGACGTAACTACACCCGACCGTGCGTTTTTTCTTTTTTTTTTTTCTCCTCTCCGTAGCAGACGACACGACATGCGGCGTGCGATGCGGCGTGCGGGGACTGCTCGCCGTGCGATTCTTCTGCAGTTATATTTGTTCCGCTCGTTGTTCTGTTCTCCAAGATGAGTTGTTTTGTACATTGAGGAGTTGGAGATGCGTAGTGAGTGCCCGTGGTGAATTTCCATGATCGGCTCCGAAAAGAATACACCCAAGATGTTGCGTGAAGAGCTGGCTCACATGTCCTCCCTCCGAAAAAAAGTGACATTGTGCGACAGAGTTTCCGAAAGATCAACGGGATCGGGACCATTGGCTGGCTGCAATTGCTGTAGAAGATATACGGGCACCTCGGAAAGCGGACGCTACCTGATTTATATGCTCCTTGCATTTTGTGGAAAGTGATTACATTGAGTTCGCAGGTGCCAAAACGGAAATCCCATACCATTTAATTCAGCGAAGTATCGTCCACAACATTTGTTCGTTCCTTCAGTGATGATTGTAAAAAAAAATGAAAGCCGCTTACAACTCCCTGTAACGCCGAATTAGAGCGCAGCTCTTGAGGAGGGGGAGGGAAGGGCACTGGGGGGGGGGGGGTTAAACTAACCAGGGGGGGGGGTCACGTGACCTTGGGGGTCACGTGACCCCCAATGCCGATGATGTCATCACTGACGTCACTGATGACGTCATCAGTGACGATGACGATGCGGGTACCGATGACGTCATTAGTGACGTCACTGATGACCACCAGTGATGATGACGATGCGAATGTCGGTGACGTCATCAGTGACGTCGCTGATGACGTCATCAGTGATGATGACGATGATAATGCGGATGCCGGTGACGACATCAGTGACGTCACTGATGACGTCATCAGTGATGATGACGATGACAATGCAGATGTTGGTAACGTCATCAGTGATGATGACGATGCGGATGCCGGTGACGTCATCAGTGATGATGACGATGACGATGTGGATGCCGGTGACGTCATCAGTGATGATGACGATGACGATGTGGATGCAGGTGACTTCATCAGTGATGATGACGATGACGATGCGGATGCCGGTGACGTCATCAGTGATGATGACGATGACGACGTGGATGCCGGTGACGTCATCAGTGATGATGACGATGACGATGTGGATGCCGGTGACGTCATCAGTGATGATGACGATGACGATGTGGATGCCGGTGACGTCATCAGTGATGATGACGATGACGATGTGGATGCCGGTGACGTCATCAGTGATGATGACAATGACGACGTGGATGCCGGTGACGTCATCAGTGACGATGACGTTATCGGGGGGTCACGCGACATCGGCGGGGGTCACGTGACCTCAAGGAGGGGGTCACGTGACCTCGAGGAGGGGGTCACGTGACCTCAGGCGAGTCACGTGACTTCGGGGGGTCACGTGACCCCCCACGAGGTCACGTGACCCCGGTGGGGGGCTCGCGCGGTGCATTATGGGACATTTCCCATGATGCACCGCGCGGTTACGCCGACGGCGACGCCGACGGCGACGGCGACGGCGACGCCGCTCAAGCCGGAAACGGGCCCCTAAGAGCTGCGCTCTAAAAATATATATATGTAAATATCGGAAAATGTTTGAAAAACAAAAAAAGTAAAGTTCCACGGGGAATCGAACCCGCTCCTACCGCGTGTGAACCGGACGTCTTTCCCACTGAGCTACTGGGGCATCTCCCCAGGTAGCACACTTGCTTGCTTTAGCTGGGGCCAGGGTTGGCACTTAGTTGTGATAGCTTGGCCACGACTGCCCAGCCATTTACGTCTGTATGCCAGCCTGGCGTTTCACAGTCTTTCCTTGCACCAGAAAGCCACGGAACTGCCAGGGAACGCCTTCCCTGGCTGACCAATCAATTTCCTTGGTCATTGATGGCCAGTGTAAACAGGCCGCTGCCAGTCTTTGATGTACCCTGGCTGTCTATTGATTTTCCTCGGTCAGAGATGGCCAGGGTAGCAACGTCTCTGCCAAGCTTTGGGGTTCCATGGTAGTTCGCAGGAATTCCCTGGTCCGCTCAACACAAGCAACAGCCAATATTCAGGCATGTTGCCGGATCGAAGATAGGGTGAGCCAAGGAATGTCAGGGAATTGCCGCTGTGCAATGTTCAGTGGCTCAAGCTCGTATTTTATCGGACCCAGAATGCCCGCTGAAAGCCACTGCTACTCTATAGTTCGTTTAACTTTTTTTATTTTTTTTATTTTTTTTTATTTCGTATGAGCGTTCTCTTAACATATTTTTGGTGCTTTGTGGCAAGAGCCTTCGCACTAGAAAGTGACGTTTGAGTGCAAGAAGTCTGTTTTAGCTTGAGACATGAAAAAGAACACGTTTTCCCCATTGAAAAAGAAAAACAAACTATTTGAAAACAGTTTGGATATGAACAGGCCAAACCCGAAATGAACTGGTTGTAGTGGAATTGTACCCGACAAATTGTAAATAAAACTATCGGAATTGGTCGCACTCGAACTTTATAACTTTCCCGCTTTTTACCGCGACCTTTATCTACCCTGCCTTGCACGGAGAAGCCGCTTCAAGCGCAAGTGCCCGAGGCGGGGTGCCTGGAAAAGCGCGGGAAAGATCCCGCACCCTCTAGATGAATCACGCGCCTGAAATGCGCCAGTGCCCCGCGACCGGGGATGATGCAGTCTCCCCAGTCTCCCCAGTCTCCCTGCGCGAACGAAGCGCGGATGCCTTGAAAGAGCTTTAGAAAGAGCAGAGCTGCTCACGTGCAAGGACAAAAAGCCCGCGGGCCAATCAGCGCGGCCCTGCGTCCGCTCCAAGCGCCAGTTTTGAGACGGCGGCAGCGCAATTCCGAAAAGCAAAAAAAAAAAAAAAAAGGAAACAAAACCGGATTTGGCGTGAGTGGCGCGAACTGGTCTTCGTTCGCGCTGCTGTTCTGCTTGGGGAGGTGCCTTGAGTGCTGCCTCTGCCGATGGTTCCTGTGGCTGATGGCGTCCTCCGCCTCAGTTCCACTCGCTCGTGGGCGAAATGGCTGCATCCCAGAACGGCTTGTTCGGAATTAGCTCCGTCTTCATTGCAGCGCGGGCACTGGCTGTCTCTGTCTCGGCGCCAGCGAGCCAGGTAAGCAGGCTCGACCATTTGGATTCATCTTCATAATCAGGGTCATGTGAAACCGAACCTTTTTGCAAGCCCATTTGGAACAGCCATGCTAGTAATACAACCGCCAGCTTCAGAGGTCCTCTACCGCAGTGGTTAACCGCTGTGGCAGAGGATCCTGCTGTTGTTGCCCCTTCCTGCCTTCCTAGTCTGTCGTCCGCTATGCAACGTAAAGGCTAAACCGCATGTAAGCGATTAAGCGAGCGACGAGAGTCAGTGACGAGCGGCCGAGATTTCCCACGGTCGCTTGTCGCATATCGCTCGGTTTTTGGATTTCTAGAAATCGTCGCTCATCGCCTTGGTCGCTTGCTCCCGTCGCTTTCATGCGGTTTGCCGCGTCGCGCGAGTGACCGAGCGAGTGACCGAGCGACAGTGAAGCGGATCGTCGTCGCTTGTCTCGTGGCTCTTCAAATCTCTTACATGCGGTTTCTACGTAATTGCCGCGAGACTGGCGCCACATGTACGATTGGCACACGCTTCCATATTCCCTCTCATACTGTTTATGATAGTGCATATTTTTTATTGGTGGCATTAGTTACATACCGTTTAGAACAGGCGGGTGCAAAAAAAAATCTGCCAATGTCTAATTACTGATGTTTATTCTGTTTTTCAGATGCCTTGCGGTACTAGGTTAGCCACCACCGGAACCCCGACACTCCAGAAGATGTGGAGAATCTCGCCAACCGCCTGGGACACATGAATAACATCATGGCAATTTTTTTGCATTGTACATATCTTTTTATGTTTATTTTTGCAGCCTGCAGTATGTATTTTTTTGTGGAAATAAATTGAATGTCATTAATTTACGACGTGTGTTGTCAATATGACCAGTTAAACTGGTTTAACTGCATGGTGAATTTCTCTTGTCGAGCCAGGCTTGGCTGACCACCCGGTCAGTAACCTGGCCCATGCTGTATATACAATAAAGAGCCAAGCTTGGGGTACCACTGAGCTTCCCGCCTGGTCCAGGCCGTAATTCCAGTGGTGAGATAGCCCATGGCTACACAGGGAACTGCCGGTGGTCGCCAGACTGGCATACCAGGATGGGGCTGCCTAGCGCCATGGTGCAAAACAATCTAGGCCCACTGAAACTTCCCTGGCTACCCAGTCTGGCTCAAGCTTGAGCCGGTCATAATGTGCTGCTTGGGTCTTCTCTGGTGGATCTCTTTCCTTAGTAATAATTCAGCCGGTAAACTGTAAGTTTGAAGGTTTACTGTCGATTTTTCTCAAGGAAAAGCACTCCCGGGTCGAAGTCGGGAAGCACCACGCTTTGGGGACATTCGCACCTAGTAAAGAAATCGTACGCGTGCATATTCAACTCAAAGTAGACACGTCGTGCTTGACGTTTTCGCGAGCGATGTCTTCAGCCACGAGAAGGGAGCGACGGCTCGGCGACGTCTTCGTGCAAATCGGCTTGGTGGCCGGGCGTGTCGTACGGGATGAATACCAATTCTTTTGATCAGTCCCAAATTTCTCTTTTAAAGGTAGACAGAATTCGCCGGTACCGCGAACGAAAGTTTTCAAATAGATGTCCCACGCCCGTCGTCGGCTGCCATCGCCGTCCCCGCGAGTCCCACGATACGCGAAACGACGAACGCACAGAATGCTTCCGGTTGTCTGTGGAACTTTTTTTTTTCTATCAACGTATTTACAGCTTTTTAGAAGCCACAAAAAAATGGGTTTCATATTTTTTTTCTATTTTTAATATTGAGTGTGTGCCTTCAGTGACCCACGACTTTGATTAAATTTGGTGGTCGCATCGATACCTTAGAAAACGGCCCGTGACCGCGAAAAAGAGAGTGAGCGAGACTCGAACCGGCCAGTTCTTGATCGGCGGTTTTCGGGCGGAAAGAAACCGAATTACGAGTCGCAAATTCTGTTCTGGGTAGTTGAGCTCTCATATGTCACGTACAACTGAAAACCTCGGCGAGCATAGATACCCTGTCAGTGTCCCTTTAAAGGGGAGGGGGGGCCTTCAGTTTGGCAAAGAGGCATTGCCGTTTAGCTTTACTTTGTAAATACAATAAACAGTTTTTTTTGGTTAGTTCCCTTCAATGTCTTTTTCAATCCAAGTATGCAAAAAAATTACACTGCATTATGTATTTCATTTAGAAACGTGCAAAACTAAAGAAATGATGGCATCTTAAAAAATGCAACGACTTTTACACACCCAGCCAAATAAAAGTGAAAGTCATTACTGTAATAAACATGCGTAAGGACCGCACCCACAAAAAAAAAATGTTTGCCTTGCGCACCATTGCATTTGTACAGGCCCGAGCGATGTCACCGCCGACGTGGCATGCAGTCATCTTCAAAGCTTTGTTTTCCTTTGCAATCCTTACAATCATCTCCCTTCTTGCTGCCTTTTGTCGCAGTTCCTTAATGCACATTCAGCCAAGACACATAACTATTCATCTCCCTTTTTATGTTTGAGCAACCTTCATCTATGATCCACTGACGTCAAAGCCGAGTGGGAACGACAACGAAAGAAGGTACAAACTGCGGGTCCAAAATGGAAGCGCAGCGGCGTAAAGGCCTATACACACAGTTTCGTTTCAGTGCGTTTGACTGCACTGTATCGAAAAGTAGCCACAACTCCTTGGGCTGCCTGTGGTTCATATAAAACGAAGCAACTAACTTGCTTATCCACGGCAAACGAACGGGGGCCCCGCACCAAGCTGGTGATTGACTTCCCACCACATGGAAGCACTTACCAAGGCATAGGATGCCACAAATTGCCCGGACATGCACTGATGTGCACCATATCTTCTACGAAACTACCTGGTTTTTGGCATGTGAACTTGAAAAACTGTGCCAAACTTACGATGACGACATTCAACCAGCACCTACGGGATATTTCGGCGTTGGTAAAGTGTGCTACGAGCAGAAAGTTCCAATATGCCACCGACAAAGTTTTGATGCGAAAGGCTATTGTGTCGGAAGAACAAATTTAAATATGCGGTTCAAGGCGTAACTGGAATCCCGCAATTATTTGACCAGCGGCTCTAGACGCCACTCATAATAAAGTTATGAGTTAGTGAAGTACTGGTAAACAATGCAAGGATCCATATGTCATGGACCGCAAAGGCCGATGTCTCGGTGGCAGCATTTCAGTGAGCATGCATTTGGGGGCCACTGCCGACTGATCATTGCCTGGCCGAGCTCGCAGCGAGGCATGCTTCCCGTACTCGGCGAGGAGGCCCCGAAGGTGCGCTCAAAACATGAAAACTACATCATGAAGATAAAGGCAAAGGGCATCGTTATCACGAACAGGCAAGGCTGATGCAAAGAGTGTGTGAACCTGAATGTTAAAAAAGTGCCGTCAATGCACCGCCACGAAGAGTCCTGCCAACTGTGCAGCCGCAGCCCTCCTCTGCCACTCGGACATTCTTTTCTTTGACGGTTACTTTGTTGCGGGCGACTCAATGAAACTATCGCCGCGATACATAGCAAGTGCTACAGCTGAATCAGGCGCATTTTACCATAGCTCTCGCTGCAAATGGCCGTCGCGTCAACCACCAGTATACAGTAGACTACAGACACGATGGTTGTAATCACATTCTGCTTGTACAGTGGCGTCGAAAAGAAATAGGGAGACGGGGGGGGGGGGGGGGGGGGGGTAGAGACTGCCCCCTCGACAGGTCAGAAATTTAATGGAAAAGATGTGGGGGAGGGGCGCAAACTTGCCCTTCCCCCTCCCCCACCACTGTCGCCCCCCCCCCCCCCCCCCCAATCTGCTGAATGGTTCTGACGTCTCTGTGCTTGCAATCACCCATTTTTTCTGACAAAACCTTTTACTTCAGTGTCCTATTCGAAAGTTTCTGGCAATAGTCACAGTTTCTATAGATTGTTCATGGTGGCTGTTGTGTGTAGAGTGGTGGCACCATCTGGGACATGGATCGCAATCCTAGAAGATTACGCCCCACCGCGGAAAAAATGCGAAGCACGCAGTCAACGGCCAACGCCAGCCAGTGAACCTATCATGTCATCATAACGTAGCCTTTGTATCTTCAGTCAATAAATAGTTCATGTTATCCGGTCGTCATCTACTGGCCAGGATCTATCATGTGGTGATGAGGATAAGATTGCATAGAGACTGCCGCACTCTACGGCCCCACATCGGAACGTACAGGTGAGGCACAAGGTTTGTGAACATCGCCCTTTGTTCGGGTACCCTCCTTGTACCCTTGACAAGAAATGGCGACCCTGGGACAGATAGGAGAATTCAACCCTGCGTTTCCGGAGAAGTGGGACGCCTACGAGGCAAGATTGATCTTCCACCTCGAGGCAAACGATATCACCAACCCAACCAGAAAACGTGCCGTTTTTTTTTTAGCGTTTGCGAAGCTGCCACTTTTGACTTAGTACAGTCACTACTCGCGTTGGCAACTCCCAAAATGAAGACCTTCAGCCAACCGTCGGAGATTGTACGCCAGAATGCCTTTACCGGCGGAATCAGGGTCCTGAGAAGTCTGTGGCCTTGTTCATTGTAGAACTACGGCGGTTGTCACAAAACTGCAACTTTCCAAATCTCACGGAAACACTGTGAGATCAACTCGTGTGTGACCTGAGGGATAAAACTGTTGAAGCTCGACTTTTCGAAAAAAAAAAAAAAACTCTCGTTCAAGATCGCTCAGGAAGAAGTGCTGGCAGCTAAAGCGGCGGCTCAAAGCACCCGCGATGTGCGGGGAGGAGAACCAGCTGTGGCAACCGACGTTGTTATACGTCAGGACTAAGAGGAAGGAGAAAACACGCTTAGGCAACCGACAAGGGAACAGTATACCACGGGAAAACAAAGCCTTGCAATGGGTGCAGAGGAGCTCACGCACGGGAGTATTGTCAATTTAAGGATGCCCAGTGTCACTTATGCAGAAAAATCGGCCGCATCGACTGTGTGTGTCGCATGAAACAATGAGCGCAGAGCGGGCCATGGGAACAAGAGGATCCAAAACTACGGCGAACATTTTGAACTTGAACACACAATTTGATGATGTGTACGATACTAACCAACTGGCCCCGCCACAGGCATCGCAGACACGTAAGCACCGGACGTCGGCAATGATGGAAGTTGACTCGGGGTCAGAGTTATCTATCATCCCAGAACAAACAAATGAGGTCATGATGAAGATGCTGTACCAGGTGAGCCATTTCAATCGCAAGTCAGATTTCCATTGCAATACGGTGGAGATCAAGGGGGTGTATAAGGTCCATTTCAAGCACGGCAGTTTCGAAAGAGACTTGAAACTGCTAGTAGCACAGGGACAGTGGACAACCCTCCTTGGCATGGACTGGTTTAAACCATTGGGAGTCAGGCTGCTAGGGGTAAATAAGGTCAAAAGGTTGTCTATTGAAGGTGTGCTTGCAAAGTATGATGGCGTGTTTGGGTAAAAGATTGGGAAGTTTGAGGGACCCCCAGTATCGCTGCACCTTGACTTTACAATGATGCCAATCCGCAAGAAACCCTGGCAAATGCCCTTCGCGCTCACGCTTAAAATTGACGCTAAACATGATTGCCTTATTGAACAAGGCATTTTGGAGCAGGTCACGCAACCAAAGTGGGAGACCCCGATTGTGACACCCATAAGGCAACTGGAGACATCAGAATATGCGGCGCCTACAAGTGCACTTTCAACAAGGAACTGGCTCAACACCCGTACTCGATCCCCATGGTACAGCACCTCCTGGCATCACTCTCGGGGGGAGGCTGTTTGCAAAACTGGATTGGGCAGAAGCTTACCAGCAGCTGGTGGTTCATAAAGAAGCGGCGGAGGCACAAACGATCACAACCCATCGAGGAGCATTTCGAGTAAAGCGGCTACGGTTTGGAGTAAATGTTGCTCTTGGGATATTTCAGAGCTTCATGGACGACCTCCTGAAAGGGATCACCGGGGTTGTGTCATAATTTGATAATGTTCTAATTGCTGCAAGCACCAAAAAAGAGTTGGCAGGCCACCTCGAGGAAGTCCTGCACCGTCTTGCTGATTCTGGCTGGACTCAGGGTAAAACGTGAAAAGTGCCATTTTGAAGTGTCGCAGCTCGAGTTCCTGGGATATCTTATTGACGAGACGCGTGTGCACCCAACAAAAGAAAAGGTAAAGGCGATTCATGAGGCACCAGTACCAACAAGCAAAAAGGAGCTACAGGCTTTTCTAAGACTGCTAAACTTCTATCGCATCTTTCTACGAAAAAGGCAGCGGTGGCCGAGCCACTACGTCAGCTACTTGACAAAGAGGCACGGTGGGAGTGGACGCCTCTTCATGAACAAGTTTTCAATGAACGCAAGCAGCTGCTGTCCTCAGCAAGTGTGCTGCACCATTATGATGAAACAAAGCCCTTTATGCTCACTTGTGATGCCTCGCCATAAGACATACATTAAAGCTGAATTTGGCCGTCGACCGGAAGATGGCAAAGAGGTCCCCGTCGCATTTTACTCCCGCATATGGACATCTACCAAGCCAAACTATGCTCAAATCAACAAAGAAGCCTTTGCAGTGCTGGCAAGCCTAAAGAAGTTCCATGACTATGCGTATTGCCTTCGAGATCATAACACCACAAACCACCTTTGGGACTGTTCACACCTGCAAAGCGAATGCCATACATCTTGTCTCCACGAATGTTGCGTTGGACGATCCTACAGAATGCTTATAACTACAGTTTGGATCATTGACCTGGGAAGGACATACAATATACCGATGCATTTAGACACCTCTCACTTACCGTTCTCCTCTAGAAGTTTTGCTTCTGGAGAACACATCCAATCCACCGCTCCACGCCAAGGACGCCGCACATATGAAAGCAAAGAACACCGTTTGAAGGGTTCTCAACTGGGCTCTGAAGGGTTAGCTGCCAGGAGGCCTGGAAGCAAATTTCCAGCCATTCAAGATTCGACAACATGAGCTGCCGGTTCACAAAGGATGTATACTTTGGGGGAACAGGGTCGTAATTCCCTCAGAAGGCAGGAAGGTGTGGCTGGAGGCCCTCCATGTCGGACATCCTGGCATCGTCCAAATGAAGGCTCTGGCTCGCAGCTATGTGTGGTGACCCAAGATGGACAGAAGCATAGAAGAGCATGTGATCAAGTGCATGACATGCCAAGAGTAACGACCTGCACCTCCTCGTGCCTCAGTAGACGCATGGAATGCAACTCCAGCACCGTGGTCTCGGATGACGGGGCTCAGTTCACCTCCGAAGAATTCCGCACATTCTTGAAAGCCGGTCTCATCAGACACATCACGTCAGCACCCTTCCACCCGTCAACTAACGGACAAGCAGAGCGCATGGTGCACACAACGAAAGATTCACTACAGCGTATTGTAAAAGGAAACATGAAGGCAGCATCTGGCCAGTTTTCTGCTACAGCAGAATGTAACACCATGCATGATGACAGGCAAGAGCCGAGTGAATATGCTGATGAACAGGAGGTTGAAGACGATACTTGACCGACTGCACCCGGACCTGACTGAGAGCATGAGGAAGGGAGCTGATGAGAATTCCAGCGAAGGAGCCCAACCGAAGTCACGAATGTTTCAACCAGAAGACCCAGTATTCATATGCAGCTACAGCAGTGGCCCTTCATGGATACTGGCGACAGTGGTTGAAATGATGGGTCCAGTTTCCTACAAAACCCGCACCCAGGAGGGCATTATCATGCGACGTTCTGTCGACCAAGTGTGTAGGAGCGGTGCATTGAGAGCTGCAACAGACAGCATCAGCCAGAGAGAGCGGCAAGCTGCTCGTCCTGAACCACCTGGGCACCCGGATACAGGCAGCACAGTGCACACGTCGGTGATGGGCCATGCAAGATGTGAATGTGGCCAGGCAGAAGAGATCAGACGGGGCTCGAGCTCTTCGAGAAGGAGTTCACTTAGGGGGAAGGAGTGTTGTGTATTGAGTGGTGGTACCATCTGGAGACAGATGCCAAACCTAGAAGACCATGCCACACCGCAGGAACATTGCAAAGCATGCAGTCAACGGCCTACACCAGCCAGCAAACCTGTCACGTCGTCATGTAGCCTTTGTATCTTGAGTTAATAAATAGTTAATGTTATCTTGTCGTCATCTGCCGGCCAGGATCTAACAGTGACTATATTTAAAGTGTACTGAAAACATTTTTGTTAGTTACCGTCTCATTATTTCAAGCACAGTATGATCAGACCGTCTGATAAAAAGTTGGCCCCGATATATTCGTAGACAACATGATTAGTACTTGTACCTAACTAATTCAAAAACAACCCTTACCTCTCACCCTTACTTTTTTCCAGTTTTCTGTGCACCTGGTTGTATGCGCACTCCGCTGGCGTGTCTACCCAGCGGTAGGGCACGATCAATCACGGCCATCGTAGCCGATCGCCATCCGCCATGACGAGCCCGTTTGAAGTTCCTCCTCCGAAGTTGTCCCTGATACAGCTCTGCGATAGCATGTGGAGGTCATGGGTGCTTCGTTGCCCCTTGGCGACCACCTCACGATCTGTGAGCATATGCCGACCACCAAGAGGACTACCTACTTGTCCGGCGTTGGTTCCGAGGAGCTCCGCTGCTGGTGACCAGCTTAAGTGGAGAAATATGTCTGAGATTCGTTCACGACAGACAATAAAAATGCTAGCGCAGTTTCGATTCAAATATATATAGCCACGCCATAACAATTCCTAGCGAAGGTTTATAAACACTGTTATAACCTATCAAGCTACTCGCTATCTTCCAAAATGTTTTGGAACATAACGTCCGTCGGGAGTTGACGCTGACATTTTGAGAAACTGTTTGCTTTTCCGTCTGTTTTTAAACACGAAACACATCATTTTACAAAGAAAGGATGGCCTCGGAATTGTACCTCGGCCAACTCCGTGATCCTCGGGTTAAAAATCGTCTGAACAATAAGACTACGTACTACGTCTTGCTTTCCGTTCATTCTTGAATGGATGGCGCAGCATTTGTGTCAGGAACTGAACCGCAAAAATAAGTTATAATTATGCCAAACTTATTCACATTTGCTTTTACAAAACAACACACCTAAACAGTGGTGTTATTGATATTATTTCTTACCTGAGCACTTGCATCAGGACATGAATGGCCAGTCAAGCTCACAGGAAAACAAGCGATTGCGAAACCACCAAACCGAAAACGAAACAGTCGTGGAGGGCTTTCCTGTCGAAGACGTCGATGGCGTTGAAGCAGTCTAAACTCGCTTTAACGAAAGCATTCACCCGGTAAAAATGACTTGTAGCCGGTGCGTAGCGGCTGTGGTAGCCACGTCCGACATTTTGTTTTCTCGTGTGTTCTCATCTTGGGTCTCAGCTGAGACCCAGCGTAAGACGCCGGTTGAGTCGCTTGCTCGAAACGAAATCGGAACCGTCTCAGCCAAGTCAGGACTTGAGTTCGGTACCTACAACGGAGAGATCGGTGCCTCGAGAGGGAATCTAGGGAAAACGAAGAAAAACGAAGAATCCGGACGTGGATGTGACACGGGGTCGTCTGCTTCTGCTACGCCGCGGTCGTTTTGGGCAGCGACAAACGACGACAGTCTCATAACTGCGTCGTGTTTTTCGTGCAAACCGTGGTTACACGTGAAAAGCGACAGCAAGCTGTGGTTTTGGACGTGTCTGTCACCACCATCGTCGACGTTGAGTGCGTACGCCGAATAAAGGTGTCCACAGAAATGTCCGTTCTTGCCGATGCATTTTCTAAGAAAAAGAAACAGCAGTGTACGTCCGTTCAAAGGTAAAGGCGAATGTAATTTGGTGCAAAGATAAAAAGTATCAATTGGTGTATGAAATGCAGAAACGAAAACGCGTAATTCGAGAGAAATTTAACAAGATTACAAAAGTTGATAAAAAGAAAGCACGGCATCCGTTTCATAGAGATCATACATACTATCCGTACTGAACTCGCGGTACCAACTGATGCTACGCACAAAACAAAAAGTAAAAAAAAAAAAAAGTTGAAGAACGTAAAATTTTTTAGCTGCAGAGTTGACGCTTTCCACAAGGGCGAGTTTATTATACATTTGTCTTTACTGCACATAAAATGAAGCACACGTTCTATGTGCTCAATCCATTTTTTTCACTTCTTATTTTCCTGGCTGAATTATAGTAGTAGTCAAGAGCTCTGGATTTGAACATTTTAATACAATCAAGAACACCTTTTATGAGCTCAAGGAATTTTGTTCATTTCTAATTTTCCTGGCTAAATTATAGAAGTTGTCAAGAGTTCTGGATTGAAAACTTTTATTAGAAACAAATCAAAACAATGAATGCACTTGCTGCAATCAGACAAAATCTAATGACCCAAGAAAGTGTAAAGAGCCGTCTTCCACAGGCACAGGATCAGTGAGCTGTCATGTTACTGCTGTTTCTACAATTATCTAGAATGCAGTATGTGCCATTTGATGCAGACAAGTCTAGCCTTTTGAGGTTGACATGATGGGGGGTTCTAACAAAGCTAATATTGATTTCATAACTGTATCTTGGGTATGCAAATACTAAATACTGGGCCCACTCTAGGAAACATTCCAGCAAGTTCTCTCCAAAGCAAGAAGGATCTGTGCACATTCAAGAACACTGAAACTTTGAGCCATGTCATTTCAGTTAAAAGTTAGGTCGGTATTCCAATGAAAGGACACTGCACGTATCAATAACAGAATTAATCTTGTACAGGGTGTCACAAAAGAAAATTTACACGGTGTTTTTTACCGCAAAAATAAACTAGGCATCTCCGAACGCTCATTCTCCGCCCAAAGGTAGAGCTAGAGGTCACAACCAGATGCCAAAGTTTCAGCCCGATTCGATAACTTAATCAAAAGTTATAAGTGATTTTCTGAAAATTTCAATGGGAAAATGGAGCACGTTTTTGCCCGTTTTCGGTTTCTGATGCAATAGAGCCCCATGTGCTTGAAAACTCGGTCGGCCGCCATTTTCCCATTGAAATTTTCAGAAAATCACTTATAACTTTTGATTAAGTTATCGGATCGGGCTGAAACTTTGGCATCTGGTTGTGACCTCTAGCGCTAACTTTAAGCGGAGAATGAGCGTTCGGCGATGCCCAGTTTATTTTTGCGGTAAAAAAGACCGTGTAAATTTTCTTTTGTGACACCCTGTACACTGCTCAAATGCTATAAGGTACATTTTAAAAAGGAGTTAGGCAATGCAAACAATACAAAGGTTATTGTATTTCCATTGCACCATCACCACAAAATACACAGGCTAGAAGCTTATGAGGTAAAGCCAAAACATGACATGAATTTAATGTTTTATGCCGAAACATCTACATCTCCGTAGGTCCAAAGGCAACGAACACAGCACTTGAACCTCATTTCCTTTGGGACCCATTTTCTTTGGGTCCACTATACTGAGATGCCAAGTCAAACGAATGCACACACAAAGCTGAGAGTCTGTTACATAAATATGTATGTGCAGGTGCTTTTACATCTAGCTCATTTTACAGGTAGTATTCACTCGCGGCCATAGCTGAGCTCGCAGCTGCGGAGCACATGTACTGCGGCAAGCTTCAACAACACCTGCAAGATGCACATTGCCCACATGAAGAATGTCTTCTAGAGTGCAGCCCTTAGGCGCCCGTCTCCGGAGTGAGCGGCGTCGGTGTTGGCGTAACTGTGTGTTACATTGGGACGTTTCCCGTAATGACATCACATGTGACGTCACTAGGGTCACGAGTGACGTCACAAAGGTCACTCGTGAAGGTCACAAGGGAGGAGGGAGGGAAGGGGTGGAGGGAGGATGGAGGGGAGCTCGGCACAGAGGAGGAGGAGGGGCATACCTGTTGGTAGTGTAATGGACCGTTATCAGATGGCGCCACGAATCCAGTGCTAAGGTCGTGCAGCCGTTACACTATTGTTTGTATTTTCCCCCTCTCTTCCCGCTTGATAAACAAGGTGGCAGCTTGACAGCTGTATGTCGTTTCTTCATCCCCAAATCCATTCGATCCGCGTCCCAGAAATGTGGTATAAACAAACAATACCCTCCACTCCGTACCCTCCTAAGAGCTGCATTCCTATTCGGCATTACAGGGAATTGTAAACGTCTCATTTTTTTGGAACACAATTAATAAGAAGTTATCTTGTGCTTCCACATATTGAGCAGTAAGCTAGTACCATCTATTAAGCACCGACCGGCATACACTCACTAAATTTGGTATCACCCTGGCACACCTGCTACTTAGCACGGTATTCTTTTAATCACTGGAAAGAAGCACAGGGACAAGCAACCAGAAAATCGGGTGGCCTGCAGCAACACTGCACACTGGCCCAAATCGAAGCTCTTTTCACAAAAATTAGATGCAACAGCTAAGATTGCGCTTGACGTGTACACCGTAGACTGGCTCTACTCGAGCCCAGCTACTTTCACAACTAATAGCCGCAACAGCTACGATCGGGCTTGACATGCACACTGCAGACTGGCTCTACACGAACCCAGCTACTTTAAGAAATAATAATTGCAACAGCTACAATTGAGTTCGATTTTTACACCGTAGACTGGTTCTGCTCAAGCCTAGATACTTTCAAATCTAATAGCCACAACGATTGAGATCTGAGGGATCGAGCTTGATCCACATGCACACACAATGATTTCCTGAGAAACAAATAAAAGTGCGCTCGAACTATGTACAGGGGTGACATTAAAAACATTGTTCAAACCCTGAAAAACATTCAGGGTTAGCAAAGCACCAGTCAATGTGCAGCCAGCAACTAACATGGTTGGCCCGGAAGGTTGGGTCTTCGGCCACAAGGTCTTTCTGGCCCCCGGGGTCATTTTCCCCAAGATGCCGAAGTCCGGGGAACGAAAGATTACCAGCCCTTGGACTGGCAGCTGGACGAGGATGAGGCGCCCCTTCAGCCTGAGGCAGCACTGCTGCCGTTGGAAGGGCGACCACCACCACCAGGCCTACGCTGACCGGGACCGTGTTGTCCACAATCAGTTTGGAGGCTCAGCATTCCACCTGCAGGCTGCAGACAGGCAGAATTATAAATACCTGTTTGCGCAACAAGCGGGAAACATGCCACTCAAATGAAAATGTGTCCTTCCGTGGCTAAATACAGCCCTCGAGGAGCTCAGAACGGCACAGGCGCAGTGCACAAAGCAACAAGGGAGACGCAGATTGCGGCTATTTTTTATAGCGAACAGTGCAAACAAGTCTTTGCCCTGCTTGGGCAGGCTGCTCAACAAGAAGGCCCATAAAAAAAGAGGGGGAGGGGGAGGGGGGGAATTGTAAACATATTAATTTTTTTTTCTGTTTAGTCTTCTTTAATGTCCCCACCTTTAGTTTCTAGCATGCACAAACCTCCACTTCATTATTTTGTTTGGCAGCATGCGAAACTATAGAAATTATGGCTTCATAAAAAGGTTGCAACAACTTTTAGACACTCAGCCAATTAAAAGCGAACGTAAAAACCACAAAAACGCCTGCCACGGTCGCACCTCAAGAAAAAGGTTTGCCTTCCGCACCACCCCATCTGTACAGGCTTTTTGAGACTTCACCGCCGAGTGGCATGCAGGCAGCGTCAATGCGTTTAGTATCTGTGTCGTGCCGTGAATGCCGTGAAGTTCAAAGCCGTTAAGTTCACCGGCACTGCAGTTTTGAGGTTATTGATATAACTCTGCTGGTGCTGGAAAATCATAGCGTCTGCCCAATACACCAAAATAGGAACATGCACAAGCTACAGCACAAAGCGAAATCCTATTTGGATCGCATTCAATTACTGTTGGCTCTAGGTAGAGTCAGTGGCGCACCTCAGCTCGGAAATTGTATAGCAAAAACTCGCAATGCAGAACCCAGGGACCCTCGGCTCAAAGTTTGTAGCTCAATCCACCCCCCCCCCCCCCCATTGCACAAGAGAAAGACGCCATGTTTGTTCAAGGGGAAACTAAACTCTGTCTCACCGTCACTTGGCAAAGAGCAAGTGCTACGGTCCCCTCCATTCAATCAGTGACAGAGGCAAAGCGTAACCCAAGCAGTCGAAGAAGTGGGAAAGGAGGAACTTGGAAGTTGCTTTCTCTCGCCTGAAACTTAACCTGTAACTCAAAATTTTCACAAAAGCGGCATTCTTCTTTTTTTCGCACATGTCTTTGACAGCACTGCACGCACCTAGTGAGTCAAGTGTCTTCCCAACCTGCTGATTGGTTTGCTTATACTGTAGCCTTCGCCGTTTGCCAACCCAGTTATGATGTAATGGAGTACAGAAAACCTGCGGCAAACAAACGAAGGAAACTTAAGGGAGTTGAAAAAGAAAAAACATGTTTAACACATTCTGACTAATATCATAGCAATGTTGCAGAAACAAGGCTAAAAAGAAGAATAAGAGTTTTTTTTAAAGTGGTGAAGTTATACCCAGCAAATTGTTTTGGTTGAACTATATTTAGCTACGCAGCGAAATGACATGCTTTGGCTCTGTATCTGTATTTCCGCAGAAAGTTGACACCTCATTGGCATCAGAAAAATTAATGTGCCTTATTATCGTGTCTGATAGCGTAAGAAACGCAGAGTGTATTTTAATATGGTCACGAATCTAGGTTTGCAATTATTTCTTACTGGAAAATGTCGAAAGCTCATTGGCGGAGGCGCAAAATTAAGATACTCAGAACGTACAGCACCCTTTACAACAGAAAACAGCGTGATGTACCCAAAAGCCATAAATCTAGCGAACTGAGGTAATAGGGCCTGTGAGGATCATGGACACAGAGAAGTCAGGATCGGGTGTTTCAGCTCATTGTCTGTGTGGTTACAACAACAAACAGAACTCTGGACTCCACTTATTGTGATGCTCGATACAACTGTACTCAGCAGTTCTTTTGCCAGGCCCCATGATACTGTTGCTGTTTGCCATTCGGTGCAGTCTGGCTACAATCAAATTTTATCTACAACCTGGCATGGTGGCTATCGTAGGATACGCTGTGCACATAAACCAGTTTGTTCATAGCCTGGCTATTCAATGCGCAGTGTGCCCTCTGCGCTTTAGGAAAAGGTAGCTCCGAGACATCTCACGGGCACACTGTTTATCTGAAAGCAGCTCTCCAGAACACCTACCTTTCGATTACAAACCGTGTTGTTCCGTAAGCCTGGTCGTACGTACTAGTACACTCCACTGGCGCGGTGGGCGATCAGAAAGGCGCTATCACCCACGCTCTGCACGGGTAGCTGCAACGGCCTAGGAGGAGGCCGCCGTACGCGCCCGTCGCGACGTTCTCCCCGTCACTGCTCTGCGACAGCACGTAGGAATCGTGGATGCTTCCGGGTCACATGGCACCACATTCAGGTTCCTCGAGCGCGCGTCCACAATCAGCTGCACGTTGATGGAGTGCCCGTAGTGCTTGTTCACGAACAGTTCCTCGTGCACGGCGGCCCTTGGATCCGAACGTGGGTGCCGTCGATGATTCCCACGACGCCCGGAAAGCCGCCCATGACGTAAAACTTGTGCTGCAGTTCGGAGAGTTCCGCTTCTGTTGACCACCCGAAGGAGGAAACGGGGTTTACACCGTCAGTTGAATACTATAGCAGTTTCCATTGCCAACATAGTCCTGAAGAGAACGAAGCTTGCCGCGAGATATGATCAATACATGTCATTCGCTACCGTTTTGAAGAGTCTGCTCCTTTTCAAAACTCACTCAAGTGTCCACCAGCTGTTTCCACTGACAAGTTGTGAAACTCGTTATTTCAAAACTGTTTTCGTAATGAGAAACTCACCGTGATACGAAAGACCGTGCCACACCAAAGACAATAAAAAATAGAGAGAGCTTGGGCTTGGGGAAGGACCACTAAGCAACGCTTTGAGGACGCAATGACGGCGCTGCATGTTGATCAGAAGAGCTGAACTGACGAACTGACAAAAACAGAACTGAGGAAAACAAAAGTCTCGATTGATCCAAAATTACTTCGCAGCTGGCCGCTTAATAAATGTAACATATAGTTGAAGAGGAACGTTAGAAATAAGACTGTTTTCTTACCTCCAAGACTCCGGTGATGCGCATGTTGCCATCGCGGCGAAACCGAAACCTCGGCAGAAAAGTCGAAGGGGCGAAATCGGTCCTGGAAAACACGGTCCGACCGGTCCGACGGTGCCGCGGAGTGCATTCATGCGGCAAAGATTGTTTGGAGCCGGTGTCTTGTGGCCACGTCCGACATTTTGTTTACTCTGAGACCGCCAGTGAGCCTTCTCCGTGGCTGTCTCACGATCTGAGACTAGAGTTGAGTCAGAGACTCGGTTTTGGTCTCAAGTCCAGACTAAGTTTCGTTTCGAGCAAGTGGCTAACCTCTGAGACTGTCTCAGTTTGGGTCTCCGTTTGGGTCTCAGTTTGGGTCCTAAATCGGCCGCCAGCTAATTTGCTACCCGGCTGTCTCACGGCTTGAGACACAAGTTGAGTCAGAGACTCGGTTTCAGTGTCAAGTCCAGACTTAGTTTCGTTTCGAGCAAGTGGCTCACGTTCGGTCTCGGCTGAGACTGTCTCAAGTTGTGTCTCAACTCTTTCGAGCAAGCGGCCCCAGATTTCGAACATTTTAGTGTTGCTGTGGTCGCTACGAAAGAAAACGTGCAATCCGAAATGCAGTCCACATTAGAAAAAAGCGGCATTGCCTTGCTACAGGTAGTGATTTAGTCAGGACATGCAACGACCCGAATTCCAGTCCTTGCAGGGCTATTTGACATTTATGTTCAAGCTTCTGCACCCGGGTAAGCTTGGGTGTGTGTTTGTTTCCAACAGTCAACAAAACGTTTCAGGATAAAACCTTTCGAGAGATGACTACACCCCCCCCCCCCTCCCTCTCCTCGTTTTGTCGTTCTTCTCAATAACCATTCGCATAAAAAAAAAAAAAAAAAATTGACGGGGCATTTGAGGAACAAAAAGTGTTTTGGAGAAGGGTCTATAAACCTCTTCTTTTTTGCTTGTTCATTGTTATGATGTACTTTTTTTAAAAAGTTTCTGCGTATAACTGTTGCTGCGAGTAGTAACATACCGGATCATCGAACTCGGGTTTTATGTTCAGAATTTCGCCGGATGGAAGCCGGTCGTTTATTTATATACATCGAAATATGAATAAAATATTAAACTGAGAGATGAGCTACATGCTAGGACCAAGAAAAGGGGGGCCGGGGTCGAGTGTACGTAAAATAAGTCTACGTACGAAGAGCTGCAGATGCAAACCGATTTTTGCAAGCTTTTCTTTATATATATATATATATATATATGTATATATAAATAAAAGATAACTATTTTCTTCTATAAAAAAAAAACAGAAATTTCGCTCGAAAAACAAACAAACACGAAAAAACGTTTCTGTTATGCGGCCTCCGCGTTGGAGAGTCTGAATACGATCCAGGCGCCCCCACGCGAACGCACGTAAAATCAGCGACCAAACACGCAAATTTCTGTCTCCTTAGAGGACAGGTAAAAAAATTGGGACAGTTGTAAACACTCGCCGTCTTTTTCTCATTGGGAGGAGACTTACACACGAAAACTAATAAAAAGAAACGACAATATGAAAAAAAAAAAGAAAAAAAAAAAGATTATACACAACAAAGGGCCAAAAGGCCCTCCGCCCTCAGGCCTGCCGAAGACTGACGGTTGCTTCCTAGATCTTTTTCGAGAAGTGTAAACAACCGACACTCTGGTTGTTCGTCTCTTTGTTACATTTCGTTTTCTTTTATTTCCTCTCGAATGCTTTCCTTAATGGTAACCTCGACTCCTCGATGGACCGCAGCTGACCCTACGAGCCATCGGAGTCAATCTAACGCCATGTGAGAGTCACGTGACCTTCGAGAAGCGCTCAGAAATGCGAGGGGCGCTTTGTCGCACTAGTTCACGGCACGAGATTTGCTTGTGTGGCTTGTAGAGTCCGCTGCGACGGACCCTAAGGCTAAACGGGGATAGACCTCCTTTGCAAATGGCTCCGTAGTTTGTTTCTGTTCACCTGACCTCTTCCAAGATTAACCCTCTGCAAGTTAGAACTCGCTACCTATTTAGTACCTTATATCCATTAACAAGAGGACGGGGGAGTTAAAGACTTCCTCTGTTTTGGGTTATCTAGCGTTTTTTCCTTGAGCCAAAATAGTGCTTCTTTTCTCCCGGGCTCTTGCTCTACGTTCCGAGTGAGTCTCCTCTCGGTGCAATTGGGAAGAGCTAAAGTTGCAATTAAGCATCTTGGATCTTTCTCCGGTTTGTGTTTTTACGTCTTCACAACCATTTGCTTCCGTATTCTTATTTTATTTTTCCTCTTTTAATGATTGAGGTGGCTAATTTATTGGAACCTGGTTATGCTTGCTCTGTGTGCCTATTCGAGCCTGTCTCTCGAACCTAGGTTAGTCTAGTAGGTAGTTATTCCCTACATTTACTAGCATTTCGTAAATTTTAAGTTTTTGTTCGTGGGTTCTTGGACAATCGTATTGATTATTTAATAATAACGTTTGTGAGCGGGGAACGCCCGTGCTAATGCGATATTTACCCATGATACTTGTCGTTCGCATAAAATGTAGTTAAACGAAACATAATGGAATTTATTGCCGGTTCGGCACTGAAAACAAGCATAATTATCTCCCATCAAAAAATCAAATAATTATCTTCCATACATATTGCCCGAGAAATAATTGCCACTGCGGAACAACTATCTGGCCCTTTGCTGTGCAACACTGGGCCTGCCAGGAAAAATGTGGGAGATCGACACACCGTTAAAAAGCGTCTACACGTTCATGGCGCTTTATGCAGCATTCCTGTACAAGTGGTGCGCTCCCACATCTATTTGCGTGAGCATCAAAGCGCGCTTTTCTCATTTTTATTTTCTTTATATGCGTTTCCGTAGACTGGCAGACGTTAAATATGCGGAAATAGTAAAATCTACGAACGCGTTGTTACGTGAAGATCATCACTTCAGCAGCTTTAAAATAGCACTAACTTGAATCTAAAGTGATTAAAATTATAGATAACTCTTAAATATATTATCCACCCAGTCAGTCGGACAAAATAACCTAACCGGTCTAATCGCCTCCCCAGAAAGACGGAGGTTGTAAGTTCCAGTCTTGCCCTTAGCTCAAAATATCCTGAGTCTCCGTTTCGCTTTTTTTTTTCTCTCTATTTTCAAAAAAGATAAGCGTCCATCGAACGTATTCTAAAAAGGAGACGGAAGAGAAACGTTATTCACATGTAGTACCTATCAAGCGCGTGAGAATAAGTGCGGACGAAGGTAAGGTTGAGTATAAGGTAAAGGTAAAAAAAAAGAGATAAAAGGTGGGAAAAAAATAAACGTGTTATAACATCCACTGGAAAATGTTAGGCGAGAAAAAGAAATATAAAAGATGCAGCTGCAACACTCGTCATGCCTCTTAAACTCGGAACTCTATCAATCTGACCCAACAGACACCCGCCTCAATAAAGTCGCTCCTCGACGACTGCTGAAGACCACCTCAGTCCTGGAAGCCACCGCACCGAGGTCAAAAACAAAACGGCATCACCAACCCCGTCGCAGCAGCATTCGTCAGTCGTCCATGTGCACACAAAGCTGCTTTGGAAAAGGGCCATCAAACTTGGGGCTCACGAAGAGCACCGAGACGCGGACCCGTGGTTTCGCCGGTCGACCAGCCGCCGAGGCCTGTGCCTCATTGGGGAGCCATCCGACTGGCCTCTCTCCCTCTCCCTTTTCTCTGCCGCGCCACTTAGGCCCCAAAATCGCCCTTCGGGGAGATCGGCGGCCGGCCATTAAATTCGGACACGATTTGTGCTCTTCGCGCCGTTTGTGCGCTACGCATTCGCTGCGAGGCCGTGCAGCACTCCGTTTCATATCATGATGGACCGAAGGGAACGCGACGAGCCATCAGAGCCAATGAAACGCCGCGTGAGTGTAACGTGCTTTTCGGAAGGGGCGCAAGGACTCGCGGTCGCGTAGTCACGTGATTCATTCACCGCGCTGGATTGGCTGGGATGGCTGGTAGCGGCCGCTGCGGTCCATCGTAAGATTAAACAAAGTATAGCGACGGCAACGGGCACGGTGCTGGCGTTGGGACACCGACTAGCAGGTGGATCCACGTAATACGTCCTCCAAGTAATTTCTTTTTTGTTTTCTCTCTTCACTTTTTTTGTTCGTCACGCTTCTACATTTCTGCAGTCTCTTTTTCCTGCCTGTACACCCTTTTCTTTTTTTATTGTAGAAATGATCCCTCTCTTGGACGAACACGGTTCGTCGTGAAATGGATGTGGGGTTGGAGGATCGAAAAGGACCGAGCCAGGGGGCGCAATTAAACTCCTGTCGAGTTCGCGTTTAGCACTCGTTTCGGAAACAAGATTGTCGCTTTCCGCGGTCTCTCTTACCTGCCACTAGGACAAACGCGAGGGTGGGAGTCTGGGAACAGAACAAGAGGAAACGTCTGAAATAGACTTTTTATACTATATCCGTCTGCACTCTTCGTTTTCAAATATTTGTTTCGAATGCCGATTTTGCCAAGCCTGCAGTATTGCTAGCTTGCGCTCTCTCAATGCTCTCGCCTTCTTTGAACGCATCAAGAAAATGCTAAATGAAAGCGAAGCACCAACGTAGTGAGTCATTCGAGAATATGTTTATAAATAATGTATTCTTGCTCGCAGAAGAATTCAAAAGAAAGCTCCTGTTATCAATGGGAACGTTTTTCGGAACAACTATGGCTGAATTGTGGCGATACACTTGATATATTAATTCGGAGAAGTTAAAATAAAAACACACGGATATGTTTCTGGCGATACTCTCAAAGGGTAACTGCAAAGAAAGAAATAGTGTTTTTTTAAACAGCCTAATAGGGACAAGCATGTCACAAAACAAATGTTCCGCGAAAAAAAAATTGTTTTTAGTAATATTTACATCACAGGACGTAATTTAGTTGGAGTCAGAACATGACCACATTTGAAACTCCCGCTCTTTCGACCCCCGCGGAGGAGAACTACGCCCCGCCCCTCACACTTGGATTTGCTCTTTTTTGTTGATTTGGCGTCTCGACTTCCGGTAAGATCTAGCAACAACGCTGACAACGCACGTTAAACATGGCACCGGTATTGTTTTGGTTTGACGGTTCACGAGAAGCTGCGCGGTTTGCGAGCACATGTAGCGAAGACGTGTCCGGAGAAGTGCCCCTGTGATGTTCCCGGAAGACGGAAAGTACCATTCGCAATAGTCGTGTGTGCTTTGAAAGCGAAGGGAGTCACAGGGTCCACGAGTGTGCAACCACAAGCCAAGGTTCACGACAGCGCTGCGTTGACTTCGGCGATCTCGTTCTGTTTGGTACAACACGGCGATGCGACAAATAACTGAAACGTTCGTGGTGTGTGTGGTGCAGTGCTTGGAAGTAGACACTCGACACGGAGCGCAAATTGGCTGTTGTGGGGTTCAGGTT
Organism: Ixodes scapularis; assembly: GCF_016920785.2. Classification (NCBI taxonomy): domain Eukaryota; kingdom Metazoa; phylum Arthropoda; class Arachnida; order Ixodida; family Ixodidae; genus Ixodes; species Ixodes scapularis. Next base: position 195,268,705 of record NW_024609835.1, read on the forward strand.
AAACGGGTTCAGTCCCGTCGTCGTCACCTGATCCAGTCAAACTGGTCCAGGAGGACGCAGCGAGCGTTTTTAAAAGTAAATCTTCCTTTGTTCCGTTTCAAAATGTGGAGGATTCCCGACGCATACCGTGAGTAAAAAGATGGGAGCGTTTTCAAGAAAATTACGTTGTTTTAATTGAACAATGCACTTCGAATTGTTGTCCTAAATCTGCCGTTTTTATGCTTCGTGTTGGACTGCGTCTGCGCAGCGACGTGTTGCGCTCATCGTGCGGTGTGAATAAATTTGGGCAAGATTTCCTACCTGCCTACAGATGCATGAACTGAGACCATTTTTTACATAGTGAACATAGTGCTTTCTTTGTTATTTTGGGAAGAGGCGTTGTGCATTTATTACGGTACAATCACTTGAAAGTTCAGAAATTGGGGAGGGCGAGCAAGCTTTTCGAACCTCGTCTCCTTCCTCTCTGGCACTGCCCCTAGTTTCAAGTTCAGTAGTCATACCTACTAGAAGGTAAAAACTGCTTTAAAGAAGGTAAAAAACTGCAGTCGGGACGGTGCGGACTCCGTGTTTCGCGCTTTTCGCAAGGTGACTGGGGAAGTGCTTTTGCAAGGTATGCGGAATATGCAACCGATTTTGTTATGCCCGTCGTTTGCGTCTCTCCAGCAAAACGAACACGATAATCTACAAAGCCGCAAACACATGCCAAGATTTACGATAACGGTACAAATTCATTCTAACAATTTACGTAAGATGGTTCGAAAGCCGAGAAAAAAAAATCTGTCGGCTAACGCAGAATTGAAACGTTCGAGGGCTTCTGCGGACAGCTATTACGTTATCCCCTGGCTGTGCCAGGTTTTTTACCTAACAGCTGTGTCTGGTCGCGGACATTTGATGCACGCGGGGCACCCGGTGCGAATCTCGACGGCCTCCGGGGCGATATGACAAGAACGTAACTGGACACGCTTGTCGCTTCGCGAACGCTCGATTGCTTCCAGCCAAATAGCATTCCTTTCGGGGCGACATGGCCGCTGGAAGGCTCGCTGTCTGGATCACTCATCTGACATCTCCGAAAAGTCAGCATTTGCAAAAAAAAAAAAAAAAAAAAACGCAAAAAAAAGCAAAAAAAAAAAAAGATCACGCTATGCAAGTAAAGAGGAAAACGAGAGAACCGCGCTAAAGCCAGAACCCCGCATCGCTACCTATCACTAACAGCTGCGACAGCTGCTAAACACACACTACTTCACTTCAAGAAGTCTCACTCAAGCACCTGGATCAGCACGAAGCACTGATCACTTCGGCGAAACGATTAGTCGAGGTAGCTGAGACAGGCGGTAGCGGAGACTTCGGCGGCCATGATAGAATGGCGAAGCTTTTGTTTGTTATGGTATGAATCTAAACGGAAGTGCCCGTCTTGTAAACCTTTTGTAAAGAATAATAACTCTCATCACATGGGTTATTCTTTAAACATAAAAATATGCCGTTCAAAAGGAAGTTGCAACATATAACAAAGGTTTAACAACCAAGATCTAAGCTGCCAATCAAACTCTTAGCCAAAGAGAAGTAAAGCTGCCGATTGTGATTCAACGTCACAGAATCCCAACTTCGTAGCGCGCGATTTACAGCGGGCGAAATAGCCGCAAAGTAAAATCAGTCTCACGCAATAAATATTGCTGTGAAAAAAATGTTTTTTCTCGCGGAAAATTGTTTTTTGACATGCTTGTTCCAATTAGGCTGTTTAAAAACGAACTTTTTTTCTTTGCAGTTACCCTTTAAAGTAGAATCGTTCCTGCTCCTTAATTCAGAGTGCTTTGCTTATAGACACAAAAAAAAAAAATTGTGTGATCAACTATCACCTCAATCATTTCTTTCCGAAAGTATACCACAAAGTTGCGGGATTGATGGTCGGGGGGGGGGGGGGGGGGTCAGGTTAACAGAAGCACTGTAATCGACCTTACTTAAAACCTCGACGGATTTCATACGATTGTATATATAGGGCATTCGAGACGAGAAAGTTGAATGTAATAAAGCCCTCCATAAACTTATTGGAAACGGCATTTGAGGAGCTTTTCAGTCGCGAAGTTGACAAAACTTCGACTTACCGCTGCTCCTACAATGCCAGCCTGTTAAAGAAATGCGACAAAAAGGCGAAAAGTACAACCCTCATCATGAAAATAACGCGAGAGTGTTGGCTATTTAAAATATAAACAAAATAACAATGCCTGCATGCTTAAACGACTTATTAAAACGCGTTACCCCTATTTAGTTACTTTATTGGTAACGATGGAAAACTTATTTGCTTTTTGAGACAAGTAACGAGTAACGGGTTAAAGCATAAAATTATTTTTAACGAAACCCCGACAATCCCAAAATGTTGGTTCGTCCGTGCGTTTCCCAGTAGATTCAGCGGGGAATGTAGATTGCTGCTTAAGCCACGTGACCTCGATTGATGTCACACTACTTGATGTTTGCATGAACTATACAGCTATTCAGTTACACCGCTAAATATAGCGTAAAAGTTCATATCACTTGGCCCGACATCTCAAAACGTGTACACCAATTTAGTCTCACCACTAAGTTAGCAAAAACTAAAATGACGTTACATGAACTGATGTGACTTGAACTATATTGCCACGAATGAAGAGGTAACGAAACAAAGAATAAATGAGGAAACTAAACGTTTAACGAGGCGAAGTTGTGCCCAACACAAAGAAAAAGAAAAAATATAATAACAGAGCGTCGCGGGCGTCGAAGTCGGCGAAACAGCAGACTGAACGCTCAGGCAAAACTGACCTTTGCTCGCCATGCGAAGCCCCTTATGTACACGCGTGGGCCTCTGGAATGATATCGACGGAGAAGGTTCGACGCGTAGAACATTCGGACCTCGAACAAGCAACAGGATTCTCAAATTTACCAGAACACTAAATTGCAGGAATAAACAAAAGGTGCGTCGCTCCCAGAAATCGAACCCTGGCTTTTCGCGTAGAAGGCAGGCAAAATAACCCTTAGGCCGCGCGCGCGCTGCCTACTTGGCCAGCTGCGCGCGCCGCTATATAACAATTCAGTGTTCCAGCTAAGTTTGGCAGGGAGGTGGATGTCTAGTGACCTCAGCATCCTCAGTTTCCCCGCTAAATTTTGCGAAGAAATTGATGTCACGTGACCTGACGTCACATACCATATCAATACAGTTTTCCCACTAAATTCAGCAGAAAAAATGTTCCTCACGTGACCTATGCACCAGTTTAGTTTCCGCGCTAAATTGATTAGGAAACTTGACAGCACGTCATCTATACAGTCCGTTTCCCCGTCAATGTACCGGGAAATTGATAAAAAATAAAGGTCCTTTACTCCCCGAAACGACCGTTCATACAGACAGCGTGCGGGCCGACATTGGTATCCAAGCGCTAAACGATTGTCCAACATTGGGCCAATGTGGCCAATGTGCTGCAAATAGTGGTGTTACACTGGCATATGCTGGCCAACATTGGCCTGTCTTGGCCAACGACTTACCAATGTTGGTAATCGATTGGCTTCGCCTGGCCAACATTGGCCTATCTCATCCAATGACTTACCAACGTTGGCAATCGGTTGACTTAGGCTGGGCAACATTGGCCTGTCTTAGCCAAATGGTTACAAACATTGGTAATAAATTGGCTTGGGCTGGCCAACGTTGGTTTATGTTAGCCAATGAGTTGCCACCATTGGTAATCGATTGGCTTAGGCTGGCCAACATTGGCCTGACTTAGCCAATGAGTTACCAACATTGGTAATCAATTGACTTAGGCTGGGCAACATTGGCCTGTCCTAGCCAGTGGCTTATAAACGTTATAATTAATTGGCTTAGTTTTTTCAATTTGCTGATCACGCACGCTGAGAACTGTGTGTAGTTATGGCTCCGGAGGGAACGATTCTTTTGTTTTCACACGCACAGCAAGAAAACAACTGAATTAGAACGCTGTATGCATTGCCAGCTGTAGCAATTTTGAACGTCCACGAAGAAAAACGCCGTAGTCGGTGGCAACTTAAAAACTAAACGGTAGGGAGCTCGAGATCGCCTCCTCCCGATCTTTCGCTCTGCAAAAGTGGAATGAGATGGGAGGAGCTCTTACCACCTGTCACCAACTATAACAAACGCGCGTCATCCAAAAACTGATTGTTATACTCAGTAAATTATACACGAAATACAAAATGCACGCTTCCTTCGATTTGTGTGTATGTTTATATGGCAAAAAGCATAGTGCCTCTTCTCTTATGCCCATTTACGACGCAGCCAGGGAACGTTTCCAAGGGGGGGGGGGGGGGGGACGCAGGGTTCAACCCCGAAAGCTCCACCCGCCTCCCCAGTATCTACGACACGAGTGTATTGCCAGCCGTATGCGATCTTGAAAATTTCAAAACAACCCGCTTTGCTGAGCCACTAAACACGGCCTATAATTCATACCGAACCAGTCAAAATTAAAAATAAATAAAAAGCTCTAATATTTTTTAGCAAAAAATAAAACCTTAAAACAAATATCTAGCGATTGATTAAGCAATTACATGTTTTCACGAATAAAAAATCACGTTGAATTAAGATCTCGAACACCCTATGTTTGAGGTTGGATGTGACATAAGTTGATGCGCATTTCAATCTGCAAACAAAGGAATTACTACGCACATTATAACAAAAGAAGCTGGGATATTCTGTCTGCTTGCCCCAAACTGACTTCAAAGTGCGTACAAAATACGACAACTGTAGTAATGAACACCGTAGTGACAACGCCCGCAGAAATATAAACTGTAATAGAGACAATGGATTACCAACGTTGGCAATCGATTGGTTTAAACTGGCCACCCTTTGGCTGTCTTAGCCAGTGGCCAACCAACGTTGGTAATCGATTGGCCTGGTCTGGCCAACAATGGCTTGTCTTAGCCAATGGCTTACAACATTAAAAATGAGTTGGCGCAAGGTATCAGGGTGCCTCATTTTCTGGAACGGAGCCTTAAAAACGAATGAAATACTCCAGGTCAATGAAAATCACTGTTGTAAAAAGGCGTCTTGATAAAAAGGCTGCTAGGAAGACGCTGTAATTAAATAAAGTTTTCATGGATTAAAACTAATTGGCAAACTTTATTCAATACTTATTTGAGGGAAAAGGTGACAATTGGAAAGTTGTATTGTTAATAGATTCTCGATGAAAGAGTTTACAACGTGGTACGCCCCAGGCAGCTCACTTGCTTAGACTAGCTATGGGGCCAAGGTTGGGCCTTGGCCGTAGACTGGACCGGGACTGCCCAGGAAATTCGGTGACCTGCCAGCATGGCGTCTCACTGTATTTCCCGGGCACCTGAATCACACGGAACTGCCAGGAAAGGGATTTTCTTGGCGCCTTTTGTCTTTTCTTGGCCCGAGCCGACAAGTGTAGGCAGGCGGGTAGCTACGAACATTTAAGAATTTCGTGGCGCTTCCCTGTATTCACAAACCCCAGGATTCCACGGAACTACAACGAAGTGGTTTTGGGTGTAGTTTATTGGCTTTGCAGGATTCAGTGCGCCAAGGAAGACTGGCGTTGTCACGAAGCTCTCTGGAAACACGGAAGTCTCGAAAATCAGAGGTTTAGTTCGTGTAGAGAGGGAGCCGAATGAACGCAATAATAGCGTCAATAAATTGATCCCTCCATGACATTTACCGCATTCATGTCTCAAATCGCCACATCTGAAACTGAGAAAAACCTGCGAGGTCATTTTTCTCTGTTTATTTTTCAACATCCAGGAGTTTCCCCAGGACCCTCCCCAGGACCAGGCGTAAGCTCCCCACTAAGCCTCCCTCCCTATCCCCTTTCAATAAAAGTTCCGAAAAAATAATAACTGATCATGAATTAGTCATTTGCACACCAGATAAAGTAGTGCATAGAGTCATAGACATAGCAAAGGAGGACCTTTCCATTTGTGCCCAGAATGCTTTTTTTTTGCAGTGGGCTACTAATTCAAAACAGGCCAGCTAGGGGTTCTTAAAACCCAATGTTGGAATAACCAGGATTTAAACGCAATGCCATCATTGCATAGCTAGCATTAAAGATATGGCATTAATATTGGAACATGCCAATCAATTAGCCTGACTGCCAATAACCGCCTATTCAATGAATGAACTTGTATGCCAATGATGGCCTAGCCATTGATTTAGTTTGAAAGGCAAAATTGCCATAGCCAATGACGTAATGCGGATGCTAATGATGGCTGAAATATTGGTTTAACAATGGCCCAACAATGGTGCCAATGATGGCTGGAAAGTTGGTTAAAGGATGACCTTACATTGGTGCCAATGATGGCTGGAACATCGGTTGAACGATGGCCCATCATTGGTGGCAATGATGGCTGGAACATTGGTTGAACGATGGCCCAGCGTTGGTGCCAATGATGGCTGGAACATTGTTTGTACGATGGCCCAACGTATGTGCCAATGATGGCTGGAACATTGGTTGAACGATGGCCCAACGTTGATGCCAATGGCTGGGCCAACATTGGAAGGAGTTGCACTTGGCCACAATGCCAATGTTGGACAAACCTCTGCAGCCACTATTTGCCATTGTTGGCCCAATGGAGGTCCAACATTGGTGTGCTGCCTGGGTATAATGTCTTCTAAATAATTTTAATCACTCGAACCTTAAAAACTGCCTTTGATACCGCAACCTCTCCTAAAAACGGGCTATTTTTATACATTGTTGGATTTTGGATATAAAGGTCGCTGCCGATTTCTTTGTTACTTTTTAATGAAGTAACGCTATTTTGTGGACTATGGAAAGTATCGCGTACAACACAAGTTTCCCTACTTGGTTTTCATCCCAGCTTGCGCTAATAACTCTCACTGCAAAAAAAAAAAAGTGCAAACGAGAAAATATAAAAAATGCCCATGAATGTGTTCGAAAGTTGGGCATTGTTAACGACAAAACATTGTAAAATGGCTATTGTTTCAGAAAATTTTTTTTTTAGCCTTTCCATTCAGATGAAGAAAGAAAAACAGCGGAGCTGTACTATGTGCCGCCATCTATGAGGGACTCATTGATGGCGGTAGTTGTCGCTCATAGATGGCGGTAGCTGTCCAGAGGTTTGTGTCGAGATTCATTTGTCCACGGACACGAAACTGGGAAAGCTATAGCCCTTAACAGCTCCGCTTTAAAAAGACAGATCTAAATAAAGGAGAAATTAAATCGTTATTTTTGAGCGGAAGTAAAGCATTCCTTTTGATTCTTAGTAACCCGTAACTAAGTTACTTTTTAAGCAACTAACGAGTGACGATTATTGCGGAGAAGATGCCGTGTAACCGAGCTTTTGGTTGCGCGTCAAAAGATCCCCAGGTGGTCGAAATTAATCCTCAGTCCTCCGCTGGGGCGTGCCAGATGCCCGCCGTTGGTTTGGCACGTAAAACCCCTAAATTTAACTTTTCAACGAGTGACAACATTTAGTTACTTTTTTCAGTCACGTGTGCGTGTATAATAATAGGCTAGTTATTAATTCTGTTTTCTTAACCAGAGTCGCTGAGTTTGGTCAATGTGAGTGTTTTGTCCCTTTGTTTAGATTCATTGTCCCGTATATCATTATTTTCAGCTTCGTATTTTTTGCAAACACAAAGACACGGAATGTTCGATAAGCTTAAATAGAGTGCGTTAAGACGCTACCCAAATCCAGAGGGCTTAATTCATATATATATATATATTTTTTGCCTCTTATGTTTGGACGCCAGACAGGCAGTATGCTTTTCATTTTGTGTTGCTTATTCTCATTCGGTCACCCCGCGTCGTTTTATAGATTAGCGCGCGATTTTGAGGTTGAGCTCTCAATCATAAGATTTGGACTTTTTTGTACCTATCTCTCCCTCTATCTCTCTCTCTCTCTCTATCTCGTGTTCGCAGTCTCTTCGGGTTTCTTTTTTCTCAAGTTGTGTTTTCAGTAAAGCGAGGCTTCCAAGAAGTCGTAAAAGTTTCAATATACTGCTCGTCTCGGGACTTGTAAGAAAAGTGGAGCCGACGAGGAGTTGGTGGCAATAACGGCGATTTGGAACTGCTCCTTCCTTCCCTTTTTTTATCCACCTCCTATGAAGACACAGAAAATATCTAGATGCAAGTTTACGCTACTGCCTATAAATATCTTTTAGCCGAGTTCACCGCTGCTCAATTAAGGTGGAACGTTTATAGGCTAGGTTTCCAGGTGAAGTGAAGCCTCAAAAAGCGTAACCGCGAATTATTCCTGTAAATTAAGCGGGGTAAATGACGTCACATAGCTTCATGTCGCGTTACCTATACACACAATAAGTTTCCCCGCTTAGCGGGAATATAACTACATGTAGTGTTATGGGCACTTGTCTATACGGAAACTCAATTTCCCCACTAGATTTAGCGGAAAAATTGACGTCACGTGACTTCTACACCAATTTCGTTTCCCCGCTAAATTTAACGTGGAAAATGAGGTCACGACTTTGTGTCACGTGACCTATACGAACACACAGTATTCCCTCGAGACTTAGCGCGGAAATGGACATCTCGTGATCTCAACACGAATTTAGTTTTACCGGTAAAATTAGTGTGGAAAATGATGTCAGAAGACTGTATGTGACGTGACCAATACAAAAGTTAAGTTTTCCCGCAATATTTAGCGGAAAAATGTACATCACGTCATGGGATGTCGTTCCGGCGCGCAGTCGAGTATCACTAATGTGGGATGCAGGTTGGAGATCCAAGGTCAGCGTAGTGCTGCAATTTATAATGTTTGCTCTTACAATAGAGACACCAGGCGATTATTCGGTTTGATTAAATTCATGTATCCACACGCTCGACACAATTATTACTTACGACAGAGTTAGTACTTTTCTTGGAATGTTCTGACTCTTCAGGTTCGACTCCAGGCCCATCGTGCCACCCTGTATTTAGGCGCTTGTGGTTTATTACTCTATGATAACCACAGATTTAGGCTCTGGCTCAGGAAAAAAAACATTGCAAATGCCATTTATTTTTGCGGTGCGAGTAAACGTAACAGACAACATAATTCACGCCAGCTTCGAACAACGTAGCACAATTGTTATTATGAGCACATTGTTCAGCGGTGGAAAACAAAATTCGCAGCGAAAACATAAAAACATTATGTGATATTTTTTGCGAGAAACTTAAGAGAATTATGAATGAAGCGAGTGACTGTTTTTCATTTTAAAGGAATACCTTCCGGCTTAGGTTCAGGCGCTCAAACAGAGACATTCTATTGCATTTTATATCCAATTTATCTGACTTGGTTTGCTGCCCAAAACGACCCCGGTCTCTCGGGTTACAACCCCGCATATTGTCCTTTATGGCCATGCAACTCAACAAATTGCATTGTTTCTGACTCTAAAGTAGTGAGTTTGTAAACCTGTCGCATCTTATAGTTTTATAACCATGAGATATATATTCACTTAGTTTTGTAGCGGACTATAGTAGGAGACGACGACGAAACCAGAAAAAGGCCGGAGCCCGAGGCTCATGAGACCTCAATCAATCAATGAATCAATCAATCAATTGACAAATCGCTCTCAATTCTTCTCACGTGGGCATTCCTCTTCAGGCATCTGTCAGAACCACTTTGTTATTTTATAAGAATTAAACTATAACTAGTTTAATTCTGAAGCCTTTAAAGAAAATACTTCTCAAACATAAAAAAAATGTGTAACATGTAAAAAAAGTTCATAGCAGTTACAGATTGAGCACCCATTGGATGCAAACAACTCATCATCGCAGTACGTCGACCATGCTTAAAAAATCACGGCATTTAAGAAAAAAGAAAATATCAAATGTATATTTTTATATCGGGTCTATTTGAGCACCGTTGTTTGGTCCTGTTAAGCCTGCTGTAATGGTTCTAGCTAGATGAATCTTTTATTTAAACCAAAACAAATGCACACAACAAATGATAGACAAATAGTAGCTAGAAATATGTACTATAAACAACTGAATTTTCGCGGACACCTAATTTTCGCGAATTTCGCGAATCGCCTACAATTCGTGAAAAATACGTCCCGCGAACGATTCGGGCAATATGTGAACACTACGGAAGCTACGCTCGACTCACAAAAATTAGAACCCGCGAATAATTTGAAATCTTCAGCTTTGGCCCGATTCAAGGAAATTTGAGCCCGCGAAAATTAAGTCGCTTACAGTAATCTGGAAAATATTTTCACGGAAATTGTTTAAAATAAGTCATAATATTAAGGCAAGTGTGGATTATATTACAACTTAAATCATCATGTAAATCAAGATTTTTATTATTAACCCTGTGGACGACTCGGACTAAAATATATATCAATAAAAGCTTCTTTCTTCTTTTTCATTATGGCATGGAATACACTTTTGGAACAAACGGTCTGTGCACTTCGAACAAGAAAAGTAAACAATATTTTGCTTGTATAAAAGTTTCAATGATCGCAAACACACACACACACAAAAAAAAAAAAAAAATCAAGTTCCGCTGCAGACAGGCGTCGAATTAGCTATTAATGTTTTATATTCACCCCAGCTCATTTATTGTTGAGCACTCTGTAAGCATATACGCAAAGTTAAAGTGGCATACACTGTTACTACTTGAAGTCACACTATACAGTAACCCCAGGTAAGGCTCACGCCTTCCTTGAGATTATAACTCCCATGGGAATCTTGCGCAACGGCCGCATTATACGCCTCAGTTCTATCGAATAAGTTTGCAAGAGAAGCTCGCGGCAAAAGAGAGCGGCAACCATAATAGAAAAGCAGATCGAACCGGCGTGACCAAACTATGAATTCAGAAAGTCGCGACCGGTGCCGGCACCTACGCCTTCGCGCGGCTGAATTAATACCGACTGTGATTCAAACATCTTCGTGAACTTCGCGCTCGAGACCCCCAAGCCTTGTGGAACTACGAGGAGGGAGCTTAAATAAATGAGGTCGTGTCTTCGTCGGGTGTTTGGAATTATCTACCTCGAAATTTTCGCGTACAGGAGGGAGACTCGTGAAAGGATTTGATTGTGGAAGAGCTATAGAAGTAATCAAGAGCGCACAGGTTCCGAACGCGTTCAGCCGGTCGCAACAGCGTGCGGGAAAACAAGTGGTGAATAAGGAATCGCGTATTTCTCGAAATCTGCGGCAATTGTACACTTCTATTCAACGTGAATCGGTTGCGGAGCAAAGGAGGATTATAGTACGAACTCCTTGTTGTGCGCGCATTTTGAGCATGAGCCAATTTCTCCACCCTTAATTTTTGCGATGCTCACCACTGCAAACCAAAAAAAAAAAAAAAAAAAAATCTGGTCCTTCTGGGGACTAAGTATGCTGACATTAACGTTAGCACCTTTTTGGCAACGAGAGAGAGAGAGAGAGAGAGAGAGAGAGAGAGTAACTACTAAGTCTAGATTTGAGAGTGTTTCCAACAAGTCGACCAGAGTGCCCTTTTAAAAAAAAGGGTATCCATAGTCCTCCCTAATAGGAGGAACGGTCTTGTAACCTATGTTCCTTTAGAAAGCGAGAAACTTTCGTCGCTAAAGCAGGGGAGCAAACTTTCTTTGTCACCTGCAGCTCATTATGGCGGCTTCGAGTCGAGTAAGGCGAGCTCAATAAGGCTTAAAGAAGACGCTACGTCTCTTGTACGGGACGAGAGGAGCAGCAAATAAAAGCTTAACACGAGTTTTCCGCGACCTGTGTTTATTTCTGAAGCCAGCTTCCCCCCGTAGGTAAAGAAATTCGCGTTTCAAAAGCAGTTACTCAACCTTCTCGTCGTCAGCACTGCGATGTTAAACGGAGACAACACATACCGAGTTACTTCGCGCACTTTACGTCTTATCTTTGCTACTCCTTGAGTCACAATTCCTTCGTCAACAATACATCACGGAGGAATGGTAAACCAATTCGCGGAACCAAAAGCCGCTCTCAAAAAAACACAGTCGAAGCCGCTGTTGCACTGTGACCAAAAATTATCGCTTAGCGTGAAAGAATGTGAAATCGCTTTCAAACAGATGGCAGGGTCAGGCAGAGTAATTGCAATAAGCTAAGCTAGGTGGCACTGGGTACCACCCAATTCATGTTCACAAAAATATTTTCATCTGCTTACGACATTATTGAGCTCCGGGACCTTCGGGATCCTTTGCATTTCTACACATTACGCATACTACAAGCATCAGTTGAACATATCTATTGAGTGCATACACATACACGGCACGTACAAACATCAATGAAACAGCCACTAACCCGATCACTACTTCAGAGCTCTGCGTTTCCGTCTTTTATACTGGTCGTTTTGAACGCACAGAATTTCTAAATGACCGCATAAGCAATAAAAAAATATTCCCAGCATGTTGATTTTTTTTCAGCAATGTGAAACCTCTGAGAGTATTTCTAACGGCCCAGGGGATGACTCTCTTAGTAAAAAGCAGGGTGTTGGAACGAAATGTTTTTCGTTCCGTTTTCATTTTCGTTCCGTACAAAAAAGTTCCGTTCCGTTTCCGCTCCGGAACGAATAATAAATGCTCCGTAACGGTTCGTAACGGTTTCTTTCTATGAAAAAAAATCGCAACAAAAATTAAAAGGAACGTAACGTTTATTTTTACACAAAAATAGATAATTCAGGCGCTCTAGAGGAATCCGCGGAAACGACATTGCTTCTGAGATCATGTTCATTGCCTTGAGAATGAGATCATGATCAAGGCACCGAGCATGATCTCAGAAGGAGCACGTCATCAAGTGTGCTCGGTGAAAGGCAAGACCTCTGGTCCGATAAAATAAATTTCAGCGCCGAGAAGGCCCTGAAGGCCCATAGGGATGAAGTACACTTTTGCAACAGAGTCTAAGACTGCCGTATCCGTAGAAAAACAAAAGATAGGCTTCTACAACGCCGGGTCACAAACTTCCCGCGCTTGCCGTGATCTGTTGTCTGTCTGTGTCGTTAGAAGAAAGCATAGAGGAAGAGGGTGCAAGAGCCAAGGAGAGCATTCCGAGCGTGTGGAGGCGTCGCGCCACCGCGCTCTCATTGGTGGGAAGCAATGGCGCCTTGCGTCATGTTTTTTGTTTCTCGTTGTATTTTTTGTCTTTGTTTTTGCTATGCTTGTTCGCCCGGAGTTTAGACGCGGGAGCGATGGCTTGCTTGTCTTCTCTTTAATTATTGTACAAACCAACGGCTGTCTCTTCGCTGCGTGAAACGAATTACTGAAATACCTGATATTTTCCCTTGAACCGAAAACCGATAAGAAAATTTTTCGGTTTCACTCCGGAACAAAATAATAAATAACGTTTCGATTACGTTTCCGTTCCGCCCAAAAATATCGTTTTTTTCGTTTTTCGTTTTTGGTTTTCGTTTTGTTCCGATACCCTGGTAAAAAGTAAACACTCGTGCCGCGAATATTTGAAATCTAATAAATCAAGCCGCTTCATTGCGGTTCCGAGCCATGTGTTTGCTTCTCCGCACGGCGCATGTCGTAGCCAGTATTTCTATTGTAGTGTTTGTTTTTCTATTTGTGCGTTTCGCTCACGGCTGCAATTGTTGTCTTCAATTAATCTCTGTAGAGCGGATGTCCACTCAGCTGGAAGTGATGCTTCACGGGCAGAGAAATCGCTTTTCGTTCCACTTGAATGCAGTCAAATCCGCGACTTGAGGCTGGTGTTAAGTGTACGGAGCTACACCGTGACGAGCTGGAAAACGTCTAGCGCTTATTTTAGCGCGGCACTTGGAGGGCAGTTTCTCGAGGAACCATAGTATATTTAAACCGCAAAAGAAAGGATAGCTCTCTTTCTGCTTCATTTTTTTGTCAATTTCACCTACCTTCTCTTTTTAATGCTAAAATTTGAAACTGTAAATACACGAACTTTCCGTCATATTTTTATATTTTTCAGTTCTTTCTCCAGAGCGCAATTTCTCTCGGGGAGAAGACAAGCGGCAGTCACTTTGGCCATTGTACGATAGGAGCCACGGTTCAGACCATCGTTCCAACATGAGTATCCGCACGTCGGTCGTTTGCACCTAATCTCTTCAAGTGGCCTTAAACTCTTCAATGTAAATCGGAATGTCAACCTGCGACACCCCGCCCCCTCCGATCACGGCCCGACCAGCGGCATCAATGCCCGACAGTTTACGTCGGGCATCAGTTGTTACACCACTGATACGCGAAAGCACGGCCACTTGGGCGATAATTCCAGTCTTGTCTTAACAACGCACAACACTGGCATCGCAATGTTGCTGTTATGTTAGTGACACGCAGAAATACAGAACCACATTGACTGCCGGTTGGCATTCGGCATCGGACAACAGAACCAAACTCAGCACAGAAGCCACTCAGGGACTCGCCAGCAAAACCTGCATGTCTTGGACGCAGTTTCCGCGATTTCCATAACATCGTCAATGTCGACACATCCACTGCAGACACGTCGTTCTGCGTGGTAAGCATGGTTCCGCCTGTGTTCCGCAATCCGGAGATAACTATCTTAGCTCAGTGGACGTAGCGCTGCTGGCACTGCTCCGGAACTTCGCTGTTGCTAGCGGCTTTGTTTGCTCGTTTGATAAAATTAGTGGTAGAAACGTCAATGCAACCAAAATTTTCTGAACGTTTGGATTGGGAGACATAATTACAGGCGGCCTTCGCTGTTGCTGAAGCTCAATCAACCCAATAACATTTATTAAACAACGTGCGCGACGTGCTCGAAAAACGAAGCCGAAAGGTGATAAGTTGGGAGGGCGGAAACTTTCTCCCGTCTGCCTGCAGAAGGAAAAGACGACTCGTTCCTCCCTTCTTTTCTTGTCCGCTTGGGGCGCGTCAGTAGGAAGGAGGAAAATGCGCCCCTTTTCCCCTCCATTGTTTTTATGAGTGTGGCGGGGTTCAAGGGGCGCGTTGGCAACACCAGGAGGGAAGAGCAATTGAAAGTGTTTATCGTTTGCAAGCGCGTCTCCCAGCTTTGATCATCCACTGCTTCCGGTATCCTCTTCGCCCCGCGGCCGCGCACGCATGCGTACGAGAAACCAATTTGCGCAGGAGGCGTTCGCCATTAACGAATCGGCCCATGCAATTTGCTGTCGCATAGGCTGTTAGACACCAACAATTCGATTCCAGGGGGCTAAATGAGCGCCCTTTGGATATACTCCTTGGGGAGTAAATATGTTAGTGTTTCAGTTGAATGCTATCCAAAAATTGCTAATTGTTCGGATAGAAACGTTTAATACGTGAGATTAGACTATGCCCCAAGAATCCGCCAACCGCTGTTTGTGGTCTCATAAAAAATCCAAGCGACGCGACAAAAGGGAACTAAAGCTTGCTGTTTTAACTTTCTACCTCGTGAAACTGACTATAAAATCGTTTTTGGTTCGCGCAAATTAGTGTAACAATGTATTGTAGAGATTTTAAAATTCATATTATCGAAGGGTACACGCAGAAAAAAAAGTGTGGTTAATCTTAAATTTGTTGATATAGTTTTATTCAAAAAATGGCATGCGATAAGCTCGCCGAATGTTTAGAGTATTTCCAATGCATACAATGAAGATATACGTAAGCTACAAAAGCCAGTAAAGTCAAAAATTCCAAACTAAAAAAAAAAAAAAAAACTTGATTTATCGGTTTTCTTAATACTGAGAAATTACACTCCGTGCGTTCTGTATACTGTCTAAACTGAGAGTTTTAAGAGTAAAAGCATCAGCGAAACATAAAAAAAATATTTAATAAGACTTAATGGTTGTGCCTGGTCAAGCGGATTTTGTGATACATTTTACCCTCCCCGCGGTTATGCAATGACTCGCACCTCTTTCATCGGCGTACAGCATACGGCGTCATCTCCTAATTAAGGGTACTCCACAGCTGGCAAACCTACGCCTTGCACCCTCTCATTAATTATATTCGCGTCTGTCACTCGCATCTCATTTTTCTCCGCAAATAACATACGCTCGGGGCGTCAACCTATCACATGTTAACAACGCCATAGGAAGGAATGGGGGCGCCTAAACGCGAACGTAACCGGCAAGAAAAAAACAAACAAAAACACTCTAACAAGTTGGGGTTAAATTGACAAAAAAAGTAAATCCTGAAAGCCCCACCGCGTAAGCATACGAACGTTGACATCCTTCCTCGATGCATAAAGTATATAGGAAAGAAAAGGAAACGAGAACCCTGAAAACTTCATCCGTTTTCTACAAGTTGTCCAAGTTCGCTGGTCTGCATGCCACCTGTTTGCCTCCCTTCGCATATTTAGTCGGGCCTCCCATTTTATTTTGAGGTCTGCTGATTAGTTTTTTTTCGTTGTACGCTTTACGCTAGCGACAATCACGGCGACGCTTGGCTTAGCGCTACTTTTAATTACCCTAGATGATGCGCGGACGCACGCTGGATCAAACAGCTGGAGCTATTTCGGCACACATGCAAGAAGAGGCGCTACGGACGAGTGAAAATACAAAGACGACGAGAAAGGAAAAAAAAAATTCCCCCTTTTCCCCTAAAACAAGAAGAAAACACAAACAAACAAAAAATACAACAACAAAAACAAGCAAATAATAAAAAAAAAAAAAAACATGGAGAAAAGGTCTCTGGAAGGCAGAGGGGTAGAGCGAGGAAAAGGAGGAAAGTGACACGCGTAAAAATATGCCGCCCCCGCACGTCTCTCGGACCCAGCGCGTTCTTGTGGCGGCCGATAAAACATTCACACAAGAGTGCGGAGGTTCGCATTTGCATATCCCCCAGCCGTCGCAGTGAAGGAGCCCGGAGCGCGGGTGGTGCGCTGCTCCAGGCCTCGTGACGTTCCTCCATGGCGCAGGTCGTCGCTTCTCCGTCGGCCGCGTCTCGGGACTGCGTCTGTGCATAGCCTCCTCTATGCTCACGAAACCTGGCAGTTGGACGACGGAGCCCTACAGTGCCTGGTCGCGGATTTAAAGCGAGTTGATCTGGTAGCACAGAGCATCAAAGAGCCAGTTTTCGGGGAACCTGGACGTGAGCGCACAGCTTTTCCAGCGGCGAGGACCCGAAACACCCTTCTTGTGTGTTACGGGTTCACTGCAAGACGCCATAAAGTGGCTCCCCTCTCATCCGTTGTTTGCCGCTCCACCCTTTTTATCTTGGTGGCCGCTTCTCGTGGCGATCTGCCCGGCTTTGTCAGTGTATAGGAGGGTATAGCTCGTGTTACACGCTGCTTAACGTTTTTCTTCGCCACTGGAGCGTCTTTCTTCCCGTTTGCACGCCTCTTCCTCTCTCCTAATTAATCCTGCTGGCCCTGTTTTTTCTGCAGCGATTTGTTTTTTACAGGGATAATTTTTATCAAGCGAAAGTCACTGACAGCTTCGGAAAACAGGGCGAGTCGAGTACCAAGCGCCCTTTGATTAATCCGCAGCCAATCAGACAGCTGTTGCAGACGGTAAGAAGTACAAAAGACTAATCACGAAGCAGGAAGCGTACATATAATAAGCAACTGCTTGTGTTTTAATTATTATCATTATTTTTGTAGACGGTGACCCAAACCCAGCATTCTCAATTTTTGGCTCGCAAACCAATTTAGCCATATATAAGCTAATACAATCCGTGACTGCAAGAACAAGGAGACGCTGCGGTGATGTTTAGAGATCGTGACAGCAGTCTCCCTTCAGAATTTGAAGACATTTTGAGGGGTAATTTCACAAGGTGGGTGTGATGCAAAACAATGAATATGTCACGCACATTACGGACCCGTGATCATCGGAGGAAGGCCGCATGCCTGACGAAGGCACAGTGCAAATTTCAAATCGAATAATTTATCTTTAGTTACGTGTTCGCCTGGCATGCCTTTTCCATGTTTTGGCAACCGCATATCGGAATTGTAGAGATGTGTTTTGCCGTTCTACTAGACTGGGAGTGTACGCCCCGGACTCGACGTCTCGCTAACTCGGAAACAAGTTTTAGTCAGGGTGGAAAATAATTATCAGTATGATTATTAATTTATCGATGATAAGGTGCTCGAGGCGAGCACAGTCCATCCCAAAAGCGGAGCTGAGTCCAAGACATCGGCCGTGACATGTTTCGCAGCCGACGGACGGGGAACGACACCTCGAAGGCCTATACGTGCCGCACGAGAGGATCACGTCTAAGCTGCGGCCTCCTACGGGTACCCTTCTTTACGAGGATGCAGGTCGCAGCCTGCAGCGTGCCCTCTGATCGATGGACGGGCGCAGAGCAGGCCGCGGTGCACGCTCATCTGGCCCGGGACCTCTTAATTAGCGCGCCAAAGGAGGGCTAATGGATTTATGCCAGTCGAATGAAGGCTTCACTCGCCTAGCCTACGTTGCTCTGGCGTGTTTTTTTGCGAGGAAGGTCTTTCTGCGCCCGGACTCTGTGTGGAGGGCGGAGGGAGGCGACGGACGCTGGATTCCGCCGGTCCTCTTTCTAGGGGTGGGGTTCCTGTTCGTCTTTGTCGGCAGGTGGCAGCTGTATTGTTTTTGGGCTCTCGCAGTTTTATTGGAAGTGTTAAGGTCTTCCGGTGGAGCAAATGTCTCTTTGAGAAGTAGCAAAGCGCCACTCCGCGTGTCACTCAGTTTTCTCTCGTGATTCTTTTGTTCCCTTTCCTTTTTCATACTTTCAATCTTTATTGTTGTGAAGTCTGCGAATTCTCCACCTAACGGGTATAAATTAACGCAATTTTATACAAAATGGTAATGCGCACCCTTCAAGTTCGGTATCTATTTGTAGCTCGTTTAATGTGAAACAAAAACGAGCGAAGAGACAAAGGTGTTCAAAAACTTACCTAGAACGAAGCCGTATCTACCCAAGCAGCACCAGAAAGCGAATTTTGATCGGCCGACGGTTGGCCAGTGTCTGGACAGCTTGGCCACTTTAAGTACTTGGCCACCGGAGACATAAACAAGGCCGGCAAGAGTTCGGCCACAAACTAGCTGTTTTTAGCTTGTCCGCCGGAGACATAAACACTGCCGGCAAGCGCCTGGCCAGAAGTGCTCATTTTCAGCTTGGCCGCCGGAGACATAAACAAGGCCGGCAAGTGTTTGGCCAGCAGTGGTGATTTTCAGCTTGGCCGCCGGGGACATAAACACGGCCGGCAAGTGTTTGGCCACAAGTGCTGATTTTCAGCTTGGCCGCCGGAGACATAAACACGGCCGGCAAGTGTTTGGCCAGCAGTGGTGATTTTCAGCTTGGCCGCCGGGGACATAAACACGGCCGGCAAGTGTTTGGCCACAAGTGCTGATTTTCAGCTTGGCCGCCGGAGACATAAACACGGCCGGCAAGTGTTTGGCCAGTAGTGCTGATCTTCAGCTTGGCGGCCGGAAACATAAACACGGCCGGCAAGTGTTTGGCCAGCAGTGCTGATTTTCAGCTTGGCCGCTGAAGACATAAACACGGCCGGCAAGTGTTTGGCCAGCAGTGCTGATTTTCAGCTTGGCCGCCGGAAACATAAACATGGCCGGCGAGTGTTTGGCCAGAAGAGCTGATTCTCAGCTTGGCCGCCGTGGACATAAACATGGCCGACAAGTGTTCGGCCAAAAGTACTGATTTTCAGTTTCGCCGCAGGGACACCCATAATCTAAACTTTCATCGCGTTGACGAAACTTTGGCATAACGACGGGCAGCGAGAGAAGCATCATGAGCGAGTGGTTGGCAGGATATCAGTGCGTGCATCGCGCGAACACTGTTAGCGCAAGCAAACGATCACCGTTTTATTCAGTTTTTTTTCGTTAGACTTGAAAGGCTATTGTCTTAACTAGCACTGTCGTGCGATATGTTCATTTGGAACATTACTAGAAGTGGGAAAATATTGTGCCCGTCGTTGTTCTATGAAAATAAAATACGAAAGCAGCGCCAACGTCATCTTCGCGCTAACAAAACCGCTCTGTCGCTGCGCGGCCCTCTTAGCGCGAATAACAGATCCGCGATTTTTCGGTTAGTGCTCCACATATTTACTTCCCAACTGCACTCGAAGAAAAAAAAGTTGTAGTCGGGTGCATCGGGCGCACATGCTCCCCTTTCCTGGAAGACGCACCCTCCGTTACCCAGCCAGTGTACCTGTATACCGACCATAAGCCCCCTTCTCTATTTTAAAAACCTATAGGTGTATCAATGCACTCAGCTTAGTAAACCGCCACGCTAGCCACGCACCCCGATCAGCTTGTGCTTGAATCGGATAAGATTAGATATTTCAGGCTTTGTGTTTTGGAAGAGCCTAAACAAGACGTCTCTCATCTATTGATTAAATTTAAGCTAGTCTCAGTAATGTTTCATATAGGTGCTAGGATACTGATTTCCTGAGCCAAGGAAAGCTACCACCTTCGGTTAAAACCGCAACGAAAAGGTTCAAAATCGAACCACGCGTAAAAGAAAAAGAAAATGAACATCTCGACCTAGATGTGCAGAACGCTGGTTTTGTTGTTAACAACGTGGTTGTTGGCGGGTGGCGGGCAACGCCGTAACGCTATTGACGCTATCGTGGTGATTGACCCTCGGCTACATCCTTTTAACACCCTAAAAACTAGGAATACAACCTCATAATTTTACCGAAAAAGGTGCTGTTTCGTGTTACACCCTACATTTAGTGAAGAATGTGAGAAGGGTGTAGAAGAGGGTGCTGAATAAATAATGTGAAATGGTTTTGGAAAGCTTATATATGGCTCTGTACATAATGTACAGGTAAGATTTCTGCTTGAAAAGCAACAGTTGTTAGCAGTCTAGTTTCTTATAATGTCAGTTGTAATTCATGCAAATAGCTAATAATAAAGTGCCTCTTTTGCATACAATTTTTATGTTTGAAACAAAATTTTATATATGAGTTCATATTTAATTTTTTTACCAATCACTCCATGCTCAGAAATCGGAAAGTAGGGTGAAATGCTCTATACTAGCATTTTTTACAAATATTTATTGATGGAAGTGTACAGTAAGAAAATCAGTTAGTCTCGAGTTTATATCTGGCAACATGAAATTAAAATATTCTGAAAATGTTTGACAAATATTCATGACATGCTGCTCGAACCTGTCCCATAACCATGTCAACCCGAGTAAAATAGTAATTTAAGAATATGGTGACATGCACAAAAACTCACACACATAAAGAGGCAAATCTCATAATAAACCAGTTCGAGACATCCCATAAAAAAAATGGCCTATGGTTGTCTATGGGAAATTCAATGGGAGGCTATCACCCCCTGTAGCTTTGCATGGTCGGCCTCAAAAATTTATATATACAGCTACAGCCAGCTATAGAAAAGTTTAGGGCCCTGTGTCTAAAGTCTCAGGGCAATGTTTCAATAACAACAACAACAACAATAATAATAATAATAATAATAATAATAATAATAATAATAATAATAATAATAATAATAATAATATTAATAAAAATAATAATAATAATAATCAATAAGTTACTGTTTTAACAGTGTCCCTGGACATCCAATTGTTCTTCTTGCGGGCGCAGTGAAATAGAACGCACAAACAGACGCTTGCGCGCTCGCAGTCGCACACATACACGCGCGTGCGCACGTACACACGCATGCACACGCGCAAACCCACGCCCGCGCGCAGACGCACACGGATGCACAACCAGAAACGCACACGCGCGCGCACAAATACACGCACGCGCATGCACACACACACAATTACGACGAAGGAAACGTTGCTTAAGTTAGTTTCGGTTTCGGTTTACACAAAAAAGAAACAACCTAATGTTTAAATAAAACCTAAGATATACTCATGTTTTGCAATGTTTCACATTATTATTTTAGTGAAATTCTTATTGTTACTAATATAATAATATTTTGCTTAGTATTGTTCTAAAAAAAATAACAATAATTAAAAAGGAAAAGAGACTCCTGAAGACTGCGCAAGACCATCGCTATCGCAATCAGCTTCCGTTGGGCTCGGTTGAATGGTTGCTGAAGTTTCAGAGGCTTCGGAAATCTTTTTTTTTTACGTTTTAGCCGTTTTAGGGGATATTTTAAATATCTTCATTAGGAATACCGTATTCAAGGATAACAATCAATGACTGAGAGCTGGAAGACGCTGCGTCTTGCCAACGCCCGTAAGTTCAGAACCGCCCACGGATGACTCGTGCAAACGCCGGTTAGCAACTTTCTTTTGTTTCTGCGAAGTGGGCTGCTGTTTCAAACATTGTCGTGCACCGTGCGCTTGCTAAGCTATGCTTGATTCTAACTATGCTTCTGCCTTGTGTTATTTCGTTATTTGAAAAGAGCGTATCTTCTTCAAAACCTGTGGCTCGCTCCGCAGTGTGAGAAAGATTCCCGCGTGGCGGAACCGTGGGCATGTTCTTTTCGCCGTCGTGCGGCGCTCGTCCGACGACGCTTGTGCGGAGCGTTCAAGTGCCGTCCGACGGCAGTTCAAGGATTCAGTCGCCGTCCCAAAGTGTTAATCACAGGTCATGCTAGTTCTGACGTCTTGTCCTAACAGCCGCTCGCCACCGATTTGTTTCATAAAGCGGGAGCGAGAAAAACGTTAGAAGAGCGAGCATGCAGCATGATTTTTTGCATAAGTTAATGCCTGTGCGTAGAGACGCGTGGTCTCTTCGTCATATTACCGAGGGTAAAAGCGCTAAAAACAACGGACAAACAACACCCTGTGTTTGTTTCTTTTACTTGTCCATTGTGTTTAGAGGTTTCACCCTCGGAAATTAGGTCTCTTCGTGTTTACCGAACCGGCACACTTTTTAAGTTTACGATTGTGTGATGCAAAAAATAAAAGGAGTTTAGACGTCACGTTTTTTAGTAGTGGCGAAAGCCCTTACAAAAATCAGCAGCTAGAAAAGGCAAAAACATGAAAAAAGGCGGAAAAAAATAACTAATGTCAAACCTGAATATTTGATGGAGTTCAAGGACTACCACCGTACCAACTCGCCCGGTTATTCTTTCTGTCAAAGAATAATAGCCAATAGTAATAAACAAATAAATGCCAACTATTAATTGGTTACAAAGTCGTAATTGGTGCAGTGCAGCCCTACGCTACTCTACTGGTTTGGTGAAATCAGGTAATGTGAAAATGTATAGGGCTGTTCATAACAACCATTTACGCCCGATCCATTATATTGAGTTTTTTCTTTATATAAAAGTTATATATAAAAAAGTGCTCTTCCTAAATTAAGCCGCACCACTGAATGTACAATAGCGTGTAACTTTTATGTATGTTCTCAGCAAAAGAAAAAGATGCATTAAAAAAAGGCCAATCATTTTGTTTCTTCTCTGTTGGAGTTTCTTTCACGTACACGCAAAATGTGGGTGTCTACGTCTAAAAGAGTGGAATTGACATTTCCTGCAGGGCTGGGAGGCCTGACTCAGTTTGGCTAGCAGCTTGAAACTTATGGGAACCTGGGGAACTGAACCACAAGAGTGAGAGTGACACCCGCCTTGAACTTCCTGAACGATGGCACCATGAGGAAGGGGGAGCCGCCCTAAAGTGAATGCAATAGCAGATGGGTCGTTCTAGTGAACCCCTATACAGATGATACCAAGCAGAAAATTATTAATAAATGTGCTATTAAAAACATGGAATGTGAATGGCACGGACAAGAAGGAGGAGATCAACACAGCGCTGTGTTGTGTTCATATCCTCTGTTCCCATATTCTTCATGCTTTCTTTTCAATAATTGGCTACTAACTAGTCCAATCATCAGCACTAGTCAATAAAAGTATGCTGCTATTTATTAGTATGCATTAACACCGTGCTTGCAGTCGAATCCTACAGTCATTTATTAATGGACAAAAACAAAAAGGAGGGTGCAAGCTAGCTAAACAGGCTAAACACATAATGTATTAAAGACGGGTTCTCTGAAGGATGACACAAACGCAGAGGAGTATCAAACACAGCTGAGTATTAATGGGCAAAAATGAATAGGGGACCCAAAAAAGAAAACGCAGGAGAAGACATGAAGTCAGTCTTTACAATTTCTCTTCTGCTTGCCACCACTTTACAAAGGGAATTCCTTCCTTGGCCTTACAGCGTTTTACTGTTCACAACCCCTGACATACCCAAGGACAGTAAACATAAAAAAGCAACCTACTAACATTGGGGTAAATGTGATTGAACAAACAACAGGGAATGCCTTGAGCTTTCAACCGAGGAAATAAAAAATATGCAGAACATCAAGATTAAAAAAAAAACAAAAAAAAAACAGACGGACGGATCACACCTGTTTCTAACAAAAATATAGGCCAAGAAACTTCTTCCACTCAATGGCAAAACACAGGGAAGGCGCTAATAGATTTCTAGGTTTCATCATTGTTAGTGAGTTTTTTCAGTATACCCTTGTGGTCACTCTCTTTAGTCAAAATTATTTCATCATCATCATTCATTAAACCATCACAGTTGTGTTCTTTAAAGGGGTACGGAAACAAAAATTGAAATATTCAAATTTCGTTCTGAAGTGAATGAAGTATTAGGGATAATAACCGTAAATGATAATCGCACGTTTGTATTTTGAACGACTGGCTATATTTTGCGTTCCAAACGGTGCACTCGAGCAAACGCTCGAAGAGAAGCGAACGGAGAGCGCGATGCGTCATGGGATATCCGGCGCAAACAAAAGCAGAAAAGATTCCCCGCGTTCGTGGAGTAGCAAGGCAGGCGTGGTTATCAGCTTTGCCCTTGGTGGCGCTGGCAGCGTTGTGGTGGTGTCGATAGCGTCAGCGCGTTACGACCGAGCTGTTCGAAGTACCCGTGGCGTGACGAGCGTGTGGCTGGCCCACGTGGGCTGGCCCAAGGAGCACGTAGCTTCCACAACACTGTCAGCTTAGGGCTGAACGGGGTGGGGAAAGCAACTTTTGTTCGAGTTTTGAGCGACGGGCTAATCTTCTAGGGGGAGAATGGCTGTTTCCGGTTGCACGAACGAGGGTCCGAGAATGAGGGGAGTCCTTCCTTTCCGTCTTCTTGGACCGTTTGGTACAATGCGCGATTTGTAAGTTGAGCCAGATGCGCGTAGGAGACAAGTGATAAGCGAAGCGTGGGTTGCCTGCAATCCTCTGAGACAAACAAATCATGTCACTTGATCTCCAAACAGGAAAGCTTTACATGCTTCGTTTGTGGCAGACCATGATGTTCACAATGGTTCAGCCGTGCAGTGCGATGCTTGGGGCCACTGCTTGCTCACTTAGAGTTCGAGAAAGGGGGGTGCCGTAGCACTTCCCAATTGCCCACGGGGTTATGATGTGGCTTGCAAGGAGCTCTTTTGTATTACTTCATGAAGTGAGTTGTGTTTAGTGTGACTCATTATTTCTTTATCACATGCCTCGTATGTGGTGATGTGGCAATCCCTCTAAGTGAAAAAAGTAAATGTGTTCAGTAAACATGATAAGCTGTAAATCACGTGATAATAATATAAGAATATGCAATACCATATATGATTTTTGTACAATTTACAAGTTCTGGTATGTGTATTGGACACATTCCAATGAAATGTTCACTGGGGTGTATACTTCATTTGACCCTTCGTCCGAGCGCGGCGGACGCTACCAGCCAATCCAGCGTCGAGAGAGCGTCATGTGACCTTGAACTCCACATTACCAAAACGTCGCATGATACCCTCCCAGCGCCAGATTAGCTGGGGTGGCCCAGCATCCACTGGGCCACCCCAGCAGGTGCCCGTTTCAGTCCAAGCACCCTTTACCAAGGGTGTCAGCAAGCACCCTATATGAAGGGTGCTTGCCTGAACGCCGTAAGGGTGTTAGCCCAGGGACAAACTGATTTACACCCTTAAGTGTGTAAAAACTTTCACTGTGTACTCAAGGCTTCTCTTTCCCATTAGTGCCAGTAAGCTTGTGTAAAGTGAAAAATATTGTAACTGAACAGTAGAGAGTTTTAGTAGATCGCTCCCATGACTCCGATAACGATACCCGATACTCCGCCACCGCCTCCCTTGCGCGTGCATTGTATCGTTATCGGGGCTATCGGAGGTATCGGAACGATCTACTAAAACTCTCTATTGTTGCATTGTCCCTTCCCCTAAAGTTACTTCTTTTTATATTTTTTTACTGCTGCACTACCGGGGGATCTTAATGGTGGGACAACATACCATCCCTGAACCCACGACGACTGGAATGGTGGTCGCAACCAGCGTCGTAAGACTTAGTACTCAAAAACTCCAATAAATATTGAGCAGCCTTGCAGCATCTTCGCGTGTCATTACTATGTAAAAGTTTCTGGGGTTGAGTTCTCAAACTTGACCTCCCGAAACTCTTGACAGTCTTCTGAGGAACACCCAAATTTTCTGGCAGTCTGTGATAAATTATGTAATAAGTGTATAACTACAACCACTTTCGGCCAGTGACTGGCCGGAAGTCAATGGCTAGTGGCTGGCCAAACGTGAATGGCCAGTGGCTCGCCGAAAGTGACTGCCAAAGGTGAATGGCAAGTCACTGGCCTAAAGTGAATGGCCAGTCACTGGCCAAATATGAATGGCCAGTCATGGCCAAAGGTGAATGGCCAGTCTCTGGCCTAAAGTGAATGGCCAGCCACTGGACAAAGGTGAATGGCCAGTCACTGGCCTAAAGGGAATGGCCGGACACTGGCCTAAAGTGAATGGCCAGCGACTGGCATAAAGTGAATGGCAAGTCACCAGACGAGGACGAAAACACTGCTATTGCCGAGCACTTTGGCCAAGCTTGGGCCATCGAAAATCTGGTTGGCCATAGTACACTTGCCAGCGATGGCCCATTCACAATGTGCTGCTTGGGTAGTAAACTGCACAGGACTGGCGTGGTTGGACACCTCAAGCATGCACTCCAGGAAATAAACTTCTATGGCCTCACGGGCCTGGGGCCGCACCCGTAAGTTCCGCTGGCTTGAAACTGCAACAGAAAAAAGACAAAAAAACATTGGGGTTGATCTCTGCTAAGGGTCCGGATCGGCTTAATATTTTGATGCGTTGTACTTATGACTGTGTTACGATCCTCGCATACATCTACAGAGCGATACAGGTCCGGCGGCCAGAGTTTCTCGCGAACGTGATCTGATTACCGGCTCTCGCCGAAATATACAGTGCCACGGACGATTCGCTGCGTGACTGAAAACAAAGAAGAAAAAAAAAGCCTCAC
Organism: Ixodes scapularis; assembly: GCF_016920785.2. Taxonomy (NCBI): domain Eukaryota; kingdom Metazoa; phylum Arthropoda; class Arachnida; order Ixodida; family Ixodidae; genus Ixodes; species Ixodes scapularis. The sequence goes on from NW_024609835.1 coordinate 195,295,702, forward strand.
CCTAAACAAATAGTGGAGAGGACGGATCGTTGGTGTTCTGGATGAAAGCATAGCGCACCAATCGTTCAAGCGCACACACGACACTGCTACCGTCACAGGCAATATAAACCGACACATTAAGTGGGTAGAAACTCTGTATACGTGCTTGGTTAGCGACGCGGTGAGACCACAGTGCGCAAGATTTATTCTTCCTTGCGTTCCCGTCGTGGAGAAAAAAACTAAGCCTCCAGTGAAATAAAGGCAGGGTGAAGAATGCCTCAATCGTAGTTCGCGCGGGTTTGTGAAATGGGACACCCCTAGCGTGGATTTTCAGGTTTGACGGTCAGGCAATTTCACATTATGGGATCCCGTAATTTAATGTAATTTGTTTTAGTGTGAGTAAACTTTTCCGGAGCTGACACAGGTTTGTGCCATAGGAGTCCATTCTATGGAAGCGCAAGAACCACAAAATCTGGTCGTCCTCTAAATCGTGCTGAAGTAAAGCAGCTTCAAAGATTTACTTGAACCATTTCGTTCCGCATTTGTGCGGAAACATAATGTCGTATTCATTTTCTTTTTATATTGCGTGTTCAGAAATCACTTGGCTCTTCTCCCCGGTGCTTCTGCATTCTATGCTCAAGCCCCCATTTGTGCATCTGGGTTTCGATGTTCCCTGTCTGCCTTCTTCTTTTGCCGTTGCCGAGTGAGGTCAGACGGGTGAAATCAAACACTCAAAATAAATAAAAGAAGGCGCGTTGAGAGCGGGTATATGGAAAAAGGCGGGGCGAGACTAGAATGTATGTTAATTACAAACGCGTCTGCGAGGTTGCGATTTTAAGACATTTTCTTTTCACCTCGAAGCGATAAAATAAAAAAAAAAAAATCATTACGACAATCCCTACTTTAAGCAGAAAATATGGATCTCATTCGCTGTGTACCTTTCAATGTAATTTTTCGTGGAAAAAAAAATACGGAATAGGGGCGGATATGATTTCTAATGTGCCGAGGTTCCCACTTTGCGAATAATAAACCCTTCAGCCCGGCGGCCGTTTGCGGTTTCTTTTTCTTGAATATGAGAGTGAATATAAATCAATAGACGATGAAATCTTTAGAAAAGGGGAAATTACCGAAAACGTATTTTTAGTTATTTCTCCTCTGTTCGTAACCGTTCGAAGGGAATAGAAAATTAAAACTGTTTTTTTTTTTTATTTTCAGGTTTCATAAAAAAGGGCCTCTCGTTCGGTGAACACTTTCTTCTTTATTGGGCACCCCCAAAATAGGTAATTTCAGTTAGTGCCTTTAGTGCCGCGTGCATGATCAAGAAGGAACGCATCTGCATTCAAATAGAATATTCGTGTTTACACTTACACCAAGCGCAAACTGCAAGGAGGCCGGAAGAGCCTCGCCTCGTCCGTCTTGCCCAATTTTATTACCGAACATTCTAGATCTAATCTTTGAAAGTCGAGTTGAGTAGAAAGGGAGCCTATCGCGGTATTGCCGATTCATTCACTGATCCTCTCTCGCGATAGCCAGCTGTGACACCGACGCATCATTTCTTGGTGCTAACGCCGTAAACACTCGCTGCTGCTTTCTCGGCATTTGTTATTACTTTTGTTTCGGGCCCAAGTTCGCCGATTAAGCCTTCATTTTCACTTCGTTTATCATCATCTCGTCGCCTTCATTTGTGACATTGGTGGTGGTGGTGCGGGGTATAACCCATGCATCATCCACCTTCGAGCTCCCGTAGTGGTAGCCCGCTTCCTAGCAAAAGAAAATTTTTACAGCGAAGCTGTTATGCGCTATGATCAGGGAAAAATGCGTCCGTGGATGTTAGCAGAAATATCCCCGATGTCGACAGAACTCTCCCCACTAGTAGTGGCAAGTATGAATAGGTAAAAATAAAAAGTGTGGGCAACCAGTGTGAGTCAGCCTTCCTTGGCATTATTAGATATTGTCATGGGTGGTGACCAAAAACAATAGATGAACAGGAAGAAATAAACGTTTAATGTGGCGAACTTGTGCCAAAAATAAAAGAGTACAAAAGATAACAACAAAGCGTCGCGGGCGTCGAAGTCGGCGAAACCGCAGGATCGAGCGCTGGGGCGAGACTGACTGCAGATCGCCACGCGGAGCCCCTTATGTACACGTGTGGGCTTCTGGAATAATCGGCGTGGAAGGTTCGGCGTGTAGAACATTCCGACCTCGAACAAGCAACAAGGTTCTCGAATTTACCAGAACATTACTTTACAGAGTCACCAAAAAATGTGCCTCCGCGGCCAGGAATCGAACCCTGGCTTTCAGCTCGGAAAGCAAGCGCGATAACCGTTAGGCCACGCGCGCGCTGCCTACTTGGCCAGCTGCGCGCGCGGCATTACTCCCCCCTTTAAAAAAGTGCATCGTCCCGATGCAACCCAAAAACAAAACAAAGCAAATAAAAAGGACGGTAAACTAAAGAGTCATTTGGAACACCTAAGGTCCACGGTCCTATCAAGCGTAGTACGGCTTCAGTCGCACGACGTGGACGACTTCCGGTCGTGGAGGGCGGCGTGAGGAAGTCCGTGTTCCGTCGGGCATCACATCGTAGTTCAGATCCCCGAGTGGACGAAGCACTTTGTAGGGTCCAAAGTAGCGCTTCAGGAGTTTCTCGCTGAGACCACGGCGGCGGATCGGTGTCCATACCCACACCCTCTCTCCGGGCTGGAAGTGGATGTCCCGACGACAAAGGTTGTAGCGGCCAGTGTCGACACGTTGTTGAGCCTTAAGCCGGAGTCTGGCGAGCTGACGGACTTCTTCTGCCCTTTGGGCAACCACCTGGGCGTCGTCGCTTGCGTCGACTGCCGGTTCGTGGGGTAACATAGCGTCCAGCATTGTCGTTACCTTGCGCCCATGCACCAGTTGAAAGGATGTCACTCCGGTGGTGTCTTGTACGGCCGTGTTATAGGCAAATGTGACGTACGGCAACACCTCGTCCCAATATTGAGGTCCTGATCCCTTGTTATCATCTCAAGATATCGTGCTCGAGGTCGTCCTAAAAGTCGTCCTTGAGGTCATCCTAGACGTCGTCCTCGAGGTTGTTTTAGAAGTCGTCCTTGAGGTCGTCGTAGAAATTGTCCTTGAGGTTGACCGAGAGAGCGTCCTCTAAACGACGTTAGCAAGGTCGTTGTAAAAGTCGTCCTTAAGGTCGCCCTAGACGTCGCTCTCGAGGTTGTGTTAGAAGTCGTCCTTGAGGTCGTCCTTGAAGTCGTCCTTAAGATCGTCCGATAGGTCGTCCTAGGCGTCGTCCTCTAGGCGTCGTGCTCGAGGTCGTCCTGGAAGTCGTCCTTGAGGCTGTCCTAGACGTCGTCGTCGAGGTCGTCCTAGACATCGTCCTCTAGGCGCTTTTCTCGTGGTCGTCTTCCAGGTTGTCCTAGAAGTCGTCCTTGAGGTCGTCCTAGACGTCGTCTTCTAGATATTGTGAAAATAACAGCTCGCTGGTCTTCCATCTTCACGTGAAGTGGAAGGGCTCTAGAATTTGGAGGAGCACGAACAGGTCACCGTAGTCAAGGCCAGCCAGCGGAATTTGATCCATTGGTGAAACAACCTAGGAAGAAGCCGGCAGACCGGGAGATGATTTTTCAAGACCAGTCGAACGAGTGCTCTGCTGCTGCACCACACGTCCTTTTCCTGTCCATAGCACTGATAACACCCGCGTTATTCCACGGCGAAGCATACGAAGACGTCGACGACTAACGCAGCAGTACGAGCGAGTTGCCCGGCAAAATGGGTGGACGCCGGCGCGGTGACTGCAGAATGTCTACTTTACACTAAAGGAAACGGCACGCACTTGGTATGAAAGCCACGAGGCGATGATCACCACTTGTAAAATAAGCAAGGAGGAGCTCCACCGAGCTGTTACGACCCACCAGCGGCACGAACGCCATGAGGAGCTAAAACTAAGTTAAGCAATACCAGGAGGTGGTATTGCCGAGGATGAACGACAAAAATATCCTCCACAAAGGTCGGAGGGTTCCCACACTAGCGACGCGACGGATCGGAACGACGCTGCTGCAACGGTGTCGAATAACTTTGAGTTAACAATCGACGGCCACGACGCGCGGCAGTCATCGACACCTGAGCAGACTATTCCGGTTTGAGTGGGAAGCTCTCCTGTCGCCTCCGGAAAGTGATGACTCCGTGGGATGGCCGGCAAGTATAAACTGCCGAGAACGTCTCATCCAACCTGTGGGAAGGGTCATTGCATGTGTGGACATCTACCTGGAGACCTGCCCAATTAAGTTCGTCGCCCTCAAGGACTGTTTAAGAAACGTCCTTTTTCGGATGCACTTTCTTTGTGAATACGGCGCCGTTATCAGCCTAGGAGAGAACAAGTTGACGCTGCGGAAACCTATCGCTCCTTCGAAAGATTGCGATGCGACGTCATCGGCGTTACGAACCTTTGCATACCCTGTGAACCTGCCGCTGCTGTGAAGTGTCTGTGCCGGTCGGGATCACAACAGTTATGTGCGCTGAAGAGCTGTTAGAAGAAAACGTTCAAGTGCTCCTGGGAAGAGGAATATGAATTGCCAGGGACTTAAAGGAGCTCAAGAATGGGAGCACCATGGCTTTTGTGACAAAATTTCAAAAGGAATCGCTGCCCTTGACAAAGGGCACAGTCGTGGGTCACGTCGAATAACTCCCAAACTCAACCGCGACCGCCTCAGTCCCAAAGGGCTTATCTTTATTCCTGCACAAGAGGACGCCGCCACCGGAGCTTGACATCGACCCGACCCTCCCAACCCAAAAACAACGTCAGTTGACTGATCTTCTCGCCGAGTACAGCGAATGTACCGCCGCGTCATCAAGGGTGCGCCAAACTACGATTGCCAAGCCTCGCATCGTTAAGAATGAACATTCCCTTCCCGTCCACCAGTGTCCGTACCGTGTCTCCGCAAAAGAACGGCAGGTCATTCGAGAACAAGTTCAAGAGCTGCCCGAGGACGACATCCTCCAGCCTTCAAACACTTCCTGGTCCTCTTCCGTCCTGCTGGTGAAGGATAAGGGCGAAACGGTGAAATTTTGTGTGGACTATGGCAGGCTGAATTTTGTAACAAAGAAATACGCCTATCCTCTCCCACTCATCCACCATACGCTCGATCGTTTACGCCACTCCCGTTACTTGTCAGCAATGGACCTGAAGCGTGGCTCCTGGCAGTCTAAAGTCGAGGAGCGGGACCGTGAGAAGACGGCATTCGTTAATCCCGACGGACTGTACGAGTTTAAGGTGATGCCTTTCGGACTTCGTACGGCACCAGCCATCTTTCTAGCATGTAATGGATACTGTGCTGGCAGGTCTGAATTGGCAGAAATGTATCGTCTACCTCGATGACTTTGTGACATCCTCAAGCAATACCTACAGGACTGATGTTTAGGCCTTTGAAAGGCTGAATCACTTACGGCGAGCGAAAGTTCCTAGGCCACGTCGTGAGCAACGAAGGTGTTCGTCCTAACCCTGTGATAACGCGCGTAGTGGCTCAATTTTCACCGCCGGAAGAAAGGAAGGCCGCGAGCAGATTTCTCGGACAGTGTACCTTCTACAGGCGTTTCAGTGGAAATTTCGCAAAGATTACTGTGCCGCTCACCAACACAACGAAAGACACCGTAAACTTCCATTGGGCAGAAGAGCAACAGCGCGCGTTCGATGAGACAAAACAGAGACTCACGAGGCCTCCGTCTTTGGCCATTTCGAGCAGCATTCCAAGATTAAAGTCCACACGGACGCCTGTAATTCTGGACTTGGCGCAGTACTGGCACGAATACAAAAAGGCACAGAACCAGTGATCGGATATGCAATTCGAAAACTCTCCAATGCAGAGAGCAATTATCTCAAGATGGAGAAGGAGTGCCTTGCGGTCGCCTGGGTTATAACCAAGTTTGATTTTTTCTTAAACGGAAGTCCGTTCAGTGTTGTCACAAACCACCCTTCGCTTTGCTGGCTTGCGAACCAGAAGGAGATAGCAGTACGCTTTGCCCGATGAAACCGACGACTGCGAAAATCGGACATGTCCGTTGTGTACAAGTCCGCCTACAGATTTAGCCAGCGCGGAACAAACGCGCAGACAGCTGTCAATTTTATCTCTTAATGCGAAAGCATTAACTGTTCCATAAGGGAGCCGACGTCATCAGCTTTTGAAGCAGCGCTAAACGGAACCTTTCCCTGTCCCATTGAAGCGAAGCCTGTCATCTGTAGCAGAAATCTGATGGATAAACTCCCATTTGCTGGCACAAGTCATAGTTTCAAGGAATGAAACTCCCATTGGCTCTCGTGCGGTGTAATTTCGAGAAACGCCATCAGAGAAGCCCTCTTTATGGCGGCGCAGCGCAAGCAGCGGCCCGGCTTCCGGTAAGGGGAAGCGGAGCGTCTGACCGCAGAGCCCACACGGGCAAATTCCGGGGAGGCTGCACGGCCGAGCTTAGCACTGCGCTGCCACTTCACGAGAGCACGCCCTCGGCCGCCAGTCGCTACCTCTGAAGTAGCGAAACGTGGCCGTCCACGCGAGTACACCGCAGACGAACTAAGGGAGCGAAACAACGATATAAACGCTTTCGCATTCACATCTTATAAGAAGGGCATAAATATCCTCAAAATATTTATTTCCACGTTTATGCTTGTTTTTTTCTTCCTTCGGAAATATTTTTTAGCACCAAGAAAAAACATACAAACTCACACGCACACGAGCGCGCGCGCACACACACAAACAAAGAGTACTTCGTTAGCCTCTAGGTCGCCCCTCTCTCGGCATAGTCAGATATACTCCGTTTGTCACTATGATGAACCGCGATGGACGCTGCTACACAAGCCAATCTCTTGTTCGTTGCTTGTTTTGTGACTTCGCGCTTTCCGCGTCGCTCCGCCCAACCGGAAGGACACACGACGCCCTTTGAGCTATAAATTGGCTTCGGTGGCTCGTAGCGTCCCTTAGTGACCATCGTAAGGTGACACAAGGAAAACAAGTGTACGCCTCCACACCGATTTTTCGACGCCGATTCGTGCTGTACATAGACGGGAAATATACTTATTTGTTGAAGTATTAAAGCTGGACTACATGGGGTGAATATGCTGCGAAAAACCGACGAATTTCGCACGGCAGCTTTCGCTCTGCGTGTGGCATCAGCACAGCTGGTGCCGCGTCACGCGCAAAGTGAGCGGGCCGCCGGGCGAAGTTCGTCAGTTATTCGTCGCATATTCGCTGCATGGAGTTCAGCTTTTATGGAGCTGTCTCCATCTCGTCGCTGCCGTTTGTGTAGTCAAAACAACAGTGCCGCTGACATTTTCGTCGCAAATAGCTAAATGACTTCGCGCCGCCACCCGCAAGACGGCGCTGCACACCTTTCATTACGCCGAACTGTTTCCAAGGGATAGGTAACCACCACATTAGATTACGGCTTGGTTCCAGTTCGGGCTCAATGTTAAACGTTTGATTTCGGTTAGAGTCTTGTTCCGGTCGAGCTAAAAATAACGCCTTTGCTCTGGTTTTTGGTTCGGTTCGATACTGTGGTAACAGCTATATGCTAATCGCGCATGATTACAAAAGCCGATTTGTCGCGTCTCGCCGCGCCAGGAAAGACACCTTGTCCGTCTAAAACTATTCATTTTTTATTGCTTCACTGAGGGCGCGCCATTTTCATCCTCTACGGCGCATATACACCAGTTGGACAATCAATCCATAAGACAACTCCAGTGCAATGATGCTGTTTCAAGAGCCACTTACCCTGCCCTAACGAATCGCGCCATTAGCCCGTAGACCCTAAGTGAAAATCATCCTCAATGAAAATATCGCATCAGAATTGAACTCATTTCATTCCTACTCCAATCCGAGCAAAAGGCATCTATTTTCATCTTCATTCCATTCCCCCAACTCTGCCGTCATTCCATTCCCATATCATTCCGGGGTCGCGAAAGTGGGTAATGACTCCGGAATCATTCCAGTTCCGGGGTGGCAACTCCGCAACACTGGTTGCTATTGGTGGCGAGAACGTATGCACCTACGAAAATATCTCAGGCAGTCTACAGCAATCTTATCCACATTTTAACGACTCTTTAAACTTTCAAGACCACGCGCTTCTCAGAGCAAGCGCTTCTGTGACTATTCTTTTTGCAGCTGCCGAGGCAAGCGGTAGCAGAATTATGGGCTCCGTCGGAGCTGAGCAAGTGGCAATGCTTTGTCGCGGTAATAGCTTTGTAGATATGCCCGCTGATTACCATTTTGTTGCTGCCGACACTGCCAGCCAGTGACCCGTTAAAGTGCAAGGTTCTTTAGGATGCCGATGTTGGAAGGAGGTTATATGGCATCCTGGATTTTAAGGAACCGCTGCGGCAACTCGGCGTCCCGAAGAAAGTCACTGAAATGGGGGTGTTCTAATCGGAAAACCTCTGGACTGTTCGGTTAAAGTCAACTATGGCTAAGCACCAGCTATAGAAGTCCGGCAAGCTCCAGGTGAAAGGTGCGTGCTGTGTGCCACTCGATCTTGACCGGCGGGAGGCACGCATGAAGTTGTGCTGGGTTCCACTTAACATATCTTACATCATTCTCCAGAAGGCGCTGGAAGAGTGTGGTGCAAAAAGAGAGACAAACCGCGGAAAGTAGCATACTGGCGGGTTTGAAGGTGTGGACACAATGACCTGCGTGGCACGTCTAACGTACGTTGAAGAAACGGATGTCGCTGGAGCGCCTGCCGCACCAGCTGCGGGTCTCGGGTGGTGCAGTGCTCGTGGTTGTCCCGGGACGCCCGCCGCAATGCCTGCGGTGCAAAGGATCGGACTTACTAGACGGGACTGCAAGGCACCCCGCTGATGTGTGGGCTGTGGCTATGGGTCACGAGCCGCAGGATTGTGTCGGATCCTACACACGTGCCGCGGGTGCTCGTAAAGTTAAAAACGAAACAAGTGAACACGTTATCGACGAGGATAAGGCAGAGCGTGCTGCGGCGCCCTCAGCACCTGTCCGGTCAATGACGGCATCAACGCCAGTGAGACTTTACCGGTGGCTATAAATCTCACAGAAGAACTCAAAGAGCTAGAGGGGACCAAAAAATGGCCCCTACGGAAGCTACGACCGCGAATGGGTCGTCAGCAGCAGATTCGGTGGGTGCGAAGACGCCAGAGACTGCGGGACGCTGCGACCCTGCACTGAAGGACATGGCATCAGTCGCAGCAGCGGCGCCAGCGACGGAGCAGACTACCCGAGGCATAGCCAATGCTCCTATTCCAGACTTCACTTTCAAGGAGGACATGAACACCGACACGACCAATGTGAATCAGCAAATGGAAGACATAGAAGAAGCCACGGGTGAACTGGCACTTTGTCGTCTGGAGCGTCAGTGGACTCTCATCGCCAAAAAAGGTCGATACTCGACGCGGAGCCAATCGCCCTTTAGGACCTGTGAAGGGCGGACTGTCTGTGTAAGATCAGCATTTCCCTGACCTTTCAAAATAGTGGCTGCTAAAGCGTCTGCGTAAGTTTGCAAGCTTTCTACATTTACGAATATGACACTGAATACGCCTGGACTGCGCATGGGCACAGGGACACTGACACCCCCAAAATTTCTTTTTCCTTTTTTGTCACGTGATTTATTATCGTGTCGGAACACTACCCAATTAATATTTTGCTACAGAGTCGCGTATTTTTTTTAATAAAGCCAGAAAACGCAACTTCCCGCAACCGAAACCGAAACCCCCGCACCGCACGAAGTGGAGAGGATAGTGTGAGTGGCGGAAGTCCCGTAACTACACCCGACCGTGCGCGTTTTTTTTTCTTTCCGCACTTAGCAGACAAAATGCGTTCGTTCGCCGTGCGATTTCTTTGCAGTTATGTTTGTTCCGCTCGCTGTTCTGTACTTCAAGACGAGTTGTTTTGTACATTTAAGTGTTGGCAATTAGTAGTGAGTGCCCGAGTGCCTTGGTGAATATCCGTGATCGGCTCCGAAAAGAATACTCCCAAGATGTTGCGGAAAGAGTTGCCTCACGTGTCCTGCATCTGAAAGTGGCATTGTGCGGCAGAGTGCACAAGTTTCCGAAAGATCAACGGGTCGTGATCAATGGCTGGCTGCGATTCTTTTAGAACAGTTACGCGAAGCTCGGAATGCGGACGCTACCTGATTCATATGCTCCTTGCATTTTTTGGAAAGGGACTACATTGAGTTCGCAGGTGTCAAAAATGGAATCCCATCCCATTTAGCTGAGTGACGTATCGTCCACAAAAATTACTTTTTTCCAGTGATAATTGTAGAAAAAGAAATGTAAACATCACAAAATGCATGACAAAAAAACACACAAAAAAAACACCCACATTAGGGATTGAACCCGAGCCCTCTGCGTGCGAAGCGGACGTCTTTCCACTGAGCTACTGAAGGAACTCAATCACGCTTCGTAATGCGGCGCATACGCTGTATGTCGGGAGTTTGATGCCGATGTCCCTTCAATACATGCATTCCCAGCCTTGAAGTCGGGCAGCACCACGCATATGCCACATTCGCACCTCGTAAAAAAACGGTACGCGTGCGTATTCAACGCGAAGTACGCACTTCGTGCTTGACGTTTGAGCGAGCGATGTCTTCAGCCACAAAAAGGGGGCGACGGCTCGGCGACGTCTTTGTGCAATCGGCTTGCTGGTCGGGCCTGTCGTACGGGATGAATATCAGTTCTTTTGATCGGTCCAAAAGTTTTCTTTCGAAAAAAGGCAGAATTCGCCGGTACCGTGAACGACAGTCCTGAAGTAGAGGTCTAACGCCCATCGTTCGCTGCCATCCGCTGGTCCCACGATACGCGAAATGACGTCATGTTGAGAATTATGCAGTGAACGCACAAAATGCTTCCGGTTGTTTGTGCTACCTTTTTTCAATCAACGTATGTGCAGCTTTTTGGAATCCACAAAAAATGGGTTTCATATATTTTTTTAAAATTTTAATATTGACTGTGTGCCTTCAATGACCCACTACTTTAATTAAATTTGTTGTCTTTATGTAAACTTTCGAAAACGGCCCGTGACCACAGAAAAGAGAGTGAGCGCGACTCAAACTGGCCAGTTCTTGATTGGTGGTTTTTGGGCGGAAAAAAAATCGAATTTCAAACCGGAAATTATGTTCTGGGTAGGTGCGCTCTCATATGGCACGTACAGCTAAAAACCTCGGCGAGTATAAATACCCTGTCAGTGTCCCTTTAATGTGGGAGGGCTTTCAGCTAGACAGAGCCTGTGCCAACTCAGACGCACGTGTCTTGAAAATAACTTCAAGACACGTGCGTTGAAAATAACTGCGCGACAGGTGCAAAGGACGGACGTGCAGTTTACTCATTTCCAAAAACACAGCTACGCGCGCCTAGACAGGACATACTTCTCAGTAGTGCTCGTCCCCCTCAGTGATGCCTACGAGGTTCATCATGACGGTTTTAGTGACCATGGTTTGGTGACTTTTGAGCTGGGTGCTAAAAAGGAAGAGTGTCCTCTGTTTAACTGGGAACCCTGGAAAGGTAATGCCAAGGTTCTTGAGGGCGGGATGTTCATTGATACTGTCAGAAAGCGGATTAAAATATTAGAAAAACGAAAAGTAGTGAAATCTTTGATAAACGGGTAGCGTTTAAGGTAGAAATAGAAACGAACGATATCAAAACGTCTGGTGCCCTAAAGCACAACCCCCCCCCCCCCCCCCCCCCCCAAAGAAAAAAAAAACGGTTTGCGAGCTTTTTTGAAGATGTGGGCTCTAGAAGGGTGCAAACACCCGGGATTGTTCATTGATGACACAGATGGTATAAAAGCCAAACTACAGAGTATCGGCACTGAACTTTATAAAGGTGCAGTAGTACGTGCGTGTGCCTAAAAACTTTTTGCCGGCAAGACGCTAACTAAGCCTGTATTAGCTACAAAAAAGAAATACGGACGCGCAAGTAATATCATTAAAGCAGACTATCAGAAAATTACGCAGAGACCCTGAGTTGCTTGAGCACGCTTGTGTTGAATTTTATGAAAGATTTCTATGCTATACAGGGCCTCACAAGAAAGGGTTCGCGAAAAACGTCTTACCATACTTGCGACAGATAAGCGGCGATCTTAGATACGGATTAGAAGCACCAACAAGTATAGCATAAATAGTAGAAGCCATCGATGAATTGCAAACCGAAAAATCACAGGGCCCCCACAAAATAAGCACCGCGTATTTATAAATTTCAAAAATGACCTAGCTGGATTTTTGATACTTCTGTATCAAGAATGTTATAAACTTGAGGTTCTTCTTCCCTCGTTCTTGTTCACAGATACAGTCCTTATGCCAAAAAAAGCGAAGATCCTTGTAAACTACGGAATCTGGCAAGCTACTGGCCTAGTACGCTAGCCAATTAGACTGCAATATAGTAATAAAAAGTCTGATGAAAAGACTGAAAAGGTTAATTAGAGATGCAATGGGGAAATACCAAACCTATGGCATTAAGGGTCGCACAATACTGGGCAACGTGCATGTTGCTCGTAGTGTGCTAGAACTTTGCGATAGCGATAACCGCAGGGTAGCGCTTCTGTAGATAGATCTCGAGAAGGCTTTTGATAATGTATCACATGATCCGAAAAAAATTATTTATAAGGGTGTAGAAATGGCATACAAGAATTGTATGACCAGTCTTACTATCAACAACAACAACAAAAAAAGGACTAGATTCTTTCCAGTACTATTATCAGTCCGCCAAAGATGCCCTCCTTCACCCTTGTTGTTTGGCATATTCCTTGAACATCACTGCCTCAGTGTCATTAATAGCTTAGATGTTGGTGTGTTTACCTTATACTCAGATGAAGTGAAGCTTATCGCGTATGCGTATGATGTCGTCAGTTTTTGCAGTGACCGCTAGAGTGGTACAAAAGGCAGTTGAGCTCACGAGAAAATTTTGTCATCGGGTCGCAAGTGCTGTTAACTAGGCGAAAAGCGCAGCGATCCGGCATAGGTCTTGGGACGTGGCTAATTTTGTTTTTGAAACCATTCAGTGGTCTATGGAGCGTGGTGTGTACCTGCGAATGACATTAAAGTACTATCCAGAGAGCAATGAGCTGTGGCTTGACGAAACGGCGAAAATGAGTGTTAAAGCGACAAAGTGGGTAGACAAAGATTTTTCAATGTTTTCGCGGGTTACTGTTTGTAGTTTATTTTTTATATTCAAACTTTGGTACTTGCTAGAAGTGTTACACTGTCACCCGGGTGGACGTACAGTGTGTGCACAGAGTGTTCGCAGTGTTCATATGAAATTCAAAGTGGGAAAGCTGTAGGCGAAAAAATCTTTTTCGTCACCTTAGGTATGAGGAATCAGTTTGTATAGTTCGTTTACACAACAACGGGTCTCAATGTTTCTTATGGGGACAGGCTCACCATTTCCCGAGGACAGTTATACAGGTACAAGTACTGAGCGCGTTACCAAAGTTTTTTGTTTCAAATTGCCACTACTACCGTGGAGGCGTCTACGTCTTCTTCAAGCGGGTCATTCCACGCCAAACGATCCAGCCCCTAAATCGACCATCACGGATTTGGTTTTAAAAAAAGGTGTAGGCACTTAGATCGACGTAATAATCTTCCCAATATATTCTTGAAGTAAAATTTTTTTTGCTCCTTTGGTGACCCCTTGATTACCCCGAACAACTGACTTTAAGGGCTATATACGGCATTTTTTTCCTGGCAGTTTTGAAAGTAGGCTACAAAATAACACTGTTTTTAGCAACTAAATAGGTCCCACTAAATGCGCAAATAGTTACTTGCATGTAATTTCAAACTTTTCTTGCAATTCCGGGGCACTAAAAATAGCCTAAAATGCCGATATTCACCTTTTTTTCCTCGGAAAAGGGCCAAACCCTCAGGCATAAATTTTACTTGTATTAATAGCACTTAGATTGAAGTTCATTGTTAAAATATTTTTCATATAATATTTGTTGCGGTGTTTAGACGCAAAAATTGCCAACCTTGAAAATAGCGCAAAAAGAGCAGCATTCACTTAAGAATAACGGTGTGAAGTGGTCGGTCTAAAAATATATTGTCAACGGCAATACGTCATTTAGAACTCAGACATCAAATACGCAATGTTAGAAAAAAGTGTGATTTCTTAAACGCAAAAAAATAATTTTTCAATTTCGGTCGCCGCACCGTCGCGTCCCTGTCTAGAGACGTCGAACAGCGGCGTACTGCAGCGGCGACGCCGCCGGGCAACAGAGCAGACGGGTTCGCTACGGGAGCGCGCAAAGCAGACGGGTTCGCTACGCAAGCGCGCAAAGCAGACGGATTCGCTGCGCGAGCGCGCAACTCAGACGGGTTCGGGTTCGCTAGCGAGCGCGCAAAGCAGAGGGGTTCGCTAAACAGGCGTGCAAAGCAGTCAGCAGAAGTCAAAAAGTGGTTGTGACATCGTCTGCTACTCGCCCAGTGGCGTGGGTTCACATGTAATGGTGTAAAGTGAACAAACCTTTTCCCATGGAAGCTAATAACGCAGGTAATCTGGTTTTCATGGATCATGCCAGAGAACCTCAAGGTGGGTTTTAGGCAATATTTTTTATAGTTATTGCTTTTAAACGTTCTAAAAGCGAGGTTTTAGCATCTTACTTGTTACAGTAATTCCAGAAACGCAGGTGAAATTCAGTTCTTTGAGTGCACTGAGCAAGCAATGCATCTTTTTTCAGAAGAGCATCTTGTGCCGTGTTCATTTGGGCCAAAAGGGTGCCATAAAACGACTCAAGTTAACAGGAAGTTTCTCGTTAGAACTTCAACTGTGACAGAAAGAGAACAACGCCTTTTGGCTCTGCGTGCAAACAAAGACGAAGACGCGCTCAACACAATATGTTCTCATCATTATCATACTTACGTAAAGAAGTATACCACACTTCTGGCTTCCAAGTTCTGTATGGACCCGTTTTTTGAACACACCAGAAGCCGGCGTGGGACATCAGTTATATTACTAGAGCTTGCGATAGCTCTACCGTCATTGAAGCTTGTTCCTGGAGAAACGTTCTGCCCCGGGTGCATAGTTCGCTGCTTCCAAATGGACGTGAGGTTCAAGCAGATTAATGAAACGCTTACTAAAGAGATGACCTCCTCTGAAATTAGAGACCAGGAAGAAGCATTCCCCTCATAGTTGACTCTCAAATCTTCAGCAGCTGGGGAAATTTACCTATCCATGGGGCAGAAGTACGGACAAAAAAAATACGGATATGCAAACGACGCTGGACAGTCGAAGCCGGAATGTCAGTAACCTGACCAACACTGCGGACGTGAACGTCTCGTCAACATCTAGACCAACACCTAGTAATGAGTTCCGGACAGACGACTAGAGACGGCTCATGGAAGACGTCAAGAAGCGCTTTGGCGAAGAAAAAGACCGATCAAAAGATATTTCGCTTCTGACCCTGGCCCCGAGCTCGTGGTCGCGAAAACGGATCGCGCAGTATTTTGGTGCCTCTCAAAGACAGGTTCGCCTTGCCATGTAAATGAAAAAAGAGAAGGGCATCTTGAGTTTCTCAGCCAAAAGGGTGAACAGACCACTAGACGAATCCACTAAAAGCTCTGTCAGAAACTTTTATGAAGACGAACTTGTTTCCATCTGCCTTTCAGGCAAAAAATACGTTCGTGGGAGCCAAAAACGATTGCTTTTAATGAACCTGAAGAGAGCATATGAGGAATGGAAGAAGAGCGACAACGGAGTGAAATGCGGATTGTCAAAGTTCGCTGCTTTACGGCTCAAGCATTGCTGCTTGCCGAAGCTTTAGGAACGCACTCAGTCTGCGTTAGCCTTTATCACCAGAACCTGAATTTACTTCTTCACTCATCAGGTCTGGAACACACAGTTGATTCTTTGGTTGGAATGACAGTGTGTGACTTAAACAATAAAGACTGCATGCTTGGCAGGTGTAAGCAATGCCCAGGCATTGCGCACGTCGCACATTTGCTTATGAACTCCGCAGCCCTTGACCCCGACTTAGTGAGCAACGTTACCGTCTGTCAATGGGTCAGTGGAGCACGGTGCAAACTCGAAACGATAGTTCTCACGCCAGAAGAATTGTCCGAGCGGTTGCTAGAGATGCTGAAGGAACTAAAGACGCATCACTTTATGAGCAAGGTTCAGGCGCGTCATCTACGCGACTTAAAAATGCGTCTTACGCCAACAGAAGCAATAGTGCTTCTAGGTTTTGCTGAAAAATAGTTTTATTGTTCAGGACGCTCCACAATCATATTACTGGGAGAATACCCAAGCTACAGTTCATCCCGTCGTCGTCTATTTTCGTCCACCAGATCGTCGTGACGAGCTCCACGTCATATCATACGCAGTGATATCGGACTGTTTGGACCATACCACTGCAACGGTGTCGACTTTCCAGAAAATGTTCCTGGATGACTTAAAAGCCGAACTGCCTCACGTAGAACACATTCATTACTTCTCGGACGATGCGGCGTCTCAATACAAAAACAAAAAGAACTTTGTAAACCTCTGTCATCACGTGGAAGACTACAACCTCAGTGCAACATAGAACTTTTTTGCCACATCGCACGGAAAAAGTGTCTGCGATGGAGTGGGCGGAACTGTGAAGAGACTGGCTGTGAAGTCAGGCCTAGAAAGACCATTCAGTGGACAAATTTTAACACCACTAAATCTTTTCAACTAGGCACACGACAACCTGACACAAATTCGAGTGATCTGGGCGGCGGGAACTGATGTTCAGGTGCGGCGAGAGATGTTCTTATACCGGTTCAATGTCGTTCTACCTATCCGCGGGACTAGAGGACTCCATTACTTCGAGCCAACCTCACTGACCGAAATGAACGTCGGCTTCACTTCTCTTTCAAGAACAGTAAATGTCACGACGGCGTCACATCCTCAAATTGATTGCGTCTGAGAAGATTAGATAGAGCAAGTATTCCGAAGACTCCCTACCCATCATCAGCTTGAGTGCCCGCCTTGGGGCCGACGAGCTGAATTGAGGATTTCAAAATTTGTTTTTCTTTTTTTTTGCGTTTAAAAAATAACACCTTTTTCTGACATTGCTCATTTGATGTATGGGTTCTAAATGACGTATTGCCGTTGACAATATATTTTGAGAACGACCACTTCACAACGTTATTTTTAAGTAAAAGTTGCTCTTTTCGCGCTATTTTCAAGATTGGCAATTTTTTTTCGTCGAAACACCGCAACAAATATTATACGAAAAATATTTTTATAATGAACTTAAATCTAAGTGCTATCAATACAAGAGAAATTTATGCCTGATAATTTCGCCCTTTTACGAGCAAAAGAAGGTGAATATCGGCATTTTAGGCTATTTTAGTGCCCAGGAATCGGAAGAAAAAGTTGAAATTACATGCAAGTAACTATTTGGGCATTTAGAGGGACCTATTTAGTTTGTAAAAACAGTATTATTTTACAACCTACTTTCAAAACTGCCAGGAAAAAAATGCCGTATATAGCACTTGAAGCCAGTTGTTCGGGGTAATCAAGAGGTCGCCAAAGCAACAAAAAAAAATTACTGCAAAAATATATCGGGAATATTACATTTACGTCGATTTAAGTGCCTAAAATGTTTTAAAACCAAATCCGTGATGGTCGATTTAGGGCTGGATAGTGTGGCGTGGAATGACCCAAAGTGGAAGCTTACCAATTTCTTAAAGCGCGATTTTTAATGGAGTGTTCGTGTACCGTGTTCCGAAAACGTTCGTCACGGGAACTTGTCGATAGCTTTTTTCTTGTGCCTCTGTATCGAGCTTTGTACTCTGAGGACAAGGACTATTACCATGGGCCTACCAACCGGAAGAGGGGGGGGGGGGGGGGAGGGAGGCGCCTGCCCTCGCAGTTCTAAGAGGGGGGTGAGGGGCAAGGCATCTGTTCCCCCCCCCCCCCCCCCCCCCCCCCTTGAAACAGCCACCGGTGGGCAGAAAAAGCACTGGCCGGCGGCGCCCAAGGAATGCCAAGGGATACCAAAGGCACTGAAAGGGGGGGGGGGGGGGGCGGAGTTTGGTTTGCCCCCACCTTACTCATAGACAAGTTGGTATGCCACTTACTAAGACGTACTCACCCGTGTGAAAATATGACAATCAGTAGGTCACTCAAAACTTTCTTTTTCAAGTTGCATATCGACGCCTTTCCGATTAAAACATCGTTGGCAAAAAGGGGTCTGGATGTATTGTGGGGCGAAGATTGCAGATACTGTAGGAAGCCGGAGACAGTGGAACATGTGTTCCTTGAGTGTTGGCATACCATTCTTTTTTGAGACGTGCTCCACCGCACCCTAAAAAAGACCTGCCACTCACGGTCCGTGGAATCAAATTTCAGTCAGTGCTGGATTACTCTTTCCCGTATGTCCTTATATTGTTTTTGGGCTTGCTCTCCATTTGGAGAAATAGAATGGCCGGTCGCCATGCTGATTTGGGTGCGCCTCGTGTTTGACTCTACTTTATCTAGCATGTGTTAAGGCTAACGCCAGTTTACCACTACGTTTATCCGGGGATAGAATGGTTGCCGACATTTGAGAGGTTTGCACTGCTGTGAGACTTTTAACGTCTTCCGGCCAGCCGAAAGACTGGCAGGTGGCACATTTCAAACCCTTCAAAATTGCCATCTTGCAACTTTTTCTTGGTGTGTTAGAAGTGTCTTTATTGTTCATGTAAATTCTGCAAACAAAACAAAAAAGCGCGTTCGTGTCCGAATGGAGATTGTGCTTGGCTCCCACGAAAAGATCCGAGGTTCGAGTGCTAGAAGAGGATGCACCTTTTTGTTATTTCTTTAAATTTTGCGTACTGGTAAATTCTAAATCCCTATTGCTTGTTTGAGGTCCAACATACCAACACTCTTACGCCGATTGCCTCGGAAGTTCAAACGCGTCAATAAGGGGCTCTGCGTGTCGAGCCGGAGTCACTTTCGCCCGCTCTTGATTCTGCCGTTGCTCCGCCATGGACGCATGCGACGCCTGTTATTCGCCAATCATTCTTATTTTGTTTTGATACAAGTTCGCCACATTAAAACTTTTAGTTTCTCTAGTTATTCGCTGCTTCATCATTTGTCATTCGGGACATTTTAAAGGAGGTTCGGGGTAACGCACATTCGTGGAGTGTACCCCTCCGAGGACCCACAGCGCAAGACTCAACGAAGTGAAGACCATGGCCCGATCAATACTCCGCACCCAAGACCTACCACCGGAATTAGGACTTTTTCCACCCAGGACCAAGCAGCCAATGAGGTCTAGGATAAAGCAACCGATCGTCACAGACCCCGGCCGCCGGCGCCGTCGTACTTCGGACCTGTCGCACTTCGGACTCCGACGCCTTTCCACGGGGAGGTCCACGAGGACATCAACGATTGGCTGCACCGTTATGAACGTGTGGTCCCCCATAACAAGTCGTCAGCAGTACCTTGCCTGAAAAAACATCATTTTCTCGCGGGAAGGAACTGCGAGGCACTGGCTGGAGAACCACGAGGCTTCCTTAACTTGGGGGGCGTATGCAAGCAAGAACTGAAGAAGACGTTTGCCAGCCAAAACTGAGGCAAGAGGGCCGAATGCCTGTTTTGATCAAGGACCCAAGACCTAAATGAGAGCATCACCAGCTTCGCCGAGGATGCTCTCCGTGTGAGCACTTGCGCCAACTCTCAGGCTACCGAGGAGAAGAAGATGCACCACCTCATGAGCAGTGTGAAGAACGAAATATTCGGAGGTCTACTCCGGAATTTCCCGACAGCTTTCGAAGGGTTTGTCATGGAGCCGACAAATATGGAACGTTTCCTACTAGCACGCGCAAGACACTACCAGTGGCTTCCCGATGTCGCTGTCTTTTCGTCTTCCATTTAAAACACCCCGGACATGCGTGAGTTCATCCGTTACGCCGACCAAGAGAAAGTAAAGAAGCTCCTACCTGCCGTCGCAAGCCCAGCTTCGCCCTCAGTCACTGAGGCTGTCAGGAAAAAGTTCAGCAAGCGCTGCAGGCGAATGTTCTCGTCAACGTCTCTCTGGAACCGCCGGCCCTGAGCTACGCTGACGCGTCTTGTCGCCCTCAGATATAGTTTTACTGGAAGTATTCGGTGGCACCAAGGTGAGAGGCCCCTACGACACAGTAATGTACCCACTAGTAGCAACGTGGGACTCGAAAGACCGACGTGCGGAAGGCGGCAAACCGGCGCCCGTTATGCTTCCACCGTGGAGAGGCTCGCCATGTTTATCGCCGGAGCTACTACCGCCAGCTTTGACTCCGAGGTTTTTAGCCGAGCCGCCCACGTCCAACGTAAGGCGACCAACCTCGGGACATCGACTAATACCTCCGCCGGCCGTCATCTCCCGAACCGTCTCCTCGCCGAGGTTTCCGTTCGCCGTCACCCCACCGCCCAGCATCGCCTCTACGCAGATCCAGGCGTGAGAGCCTGTCCCCCCTGTCTCGCGAGGAAAACTAAGAGCGTCAATCCCTGGAGGTAAAGTTGCCGAAGACCGACGACGTCAAAAACACCCACAAACGCAGGAGGGATCCCACTCTAGCGACACCACGTATCAAAACGACGCTTCCGCAACAGTAGCAACAACCTTGACGTCATCGACGGCCACGACGCGTCGAAACTCGTGGACACTCGAGCCGACTATTCCGTTTTCAGAGTGTAGCTTTCTCGCCGTCTTCGCAAAGTGACGACGCCGTAGGATAGACCTCAAATACAAACCGCCGGAGGGAAACTCATAACACCAGTTGGGAGATGCACAGCTCGCGTCTAGATCCACGGTAAGTCGGGCCCTGTGAAATTCGTCGTTTTGCAACACTGTGCAAGGGACGTTTTATCCTCAGAATAAACTTTCTCTGCCAGTATGGCACCGTCATGGTTCACGAGGCAAACCAGTTAACGCTGCAAGAGTATGCTTTGCTGCCAGTGAAGTCCAACACGACGTCAGTCGCTATCCCAGTAATATCCGATCATACAAACCTGCAGCCGTTGTCGAGTGTGTTTGCATGAATCATAATCAAATGCAGCCATGTGCAGTGACGATATTCTGGAACGCAGCGTTCAATCGCTCATTGAAAAAGGAATTGGAATCGCACGAGGCATAACAAACTTCCATAAGAGACGAACCTCTGTTCTCGTAAATAACTTCCAGGAGGTGCCGCTACACTTAACGAAGGGTACCACCGTGGGCCATGTCCAGAAGATTCAAGTGCCAGCCGTGGGCACCCCACTTTCTAAGGAAAGCTCGTCTTCGCAGCACAAGAACACCTCGCCACCGAAGCTCGACATCGACCCCAAGCTCCCGGTCCTAAAGCGCCGGAAACTGGTTGATCTTTATGCTGAACACAGTGACAGCATAAAAACACCGTTGAAAGTTCGGCAAACACCAGTGGCGAAACATCGCATTGTTACCGACGGCGACGTGCACCCAGTCAACCAGTCACTTTATCGCATTCAAGAACAGGTTCAGGAAATGCTCGACGATGATATCATCCAGCCTTCAAGCAGCCCATGGGCCTCAAGAGTTGTGCTCGTAAAGGAGGAGGAGGAAATCCTTAGGATCTGTGTGGACTATCGTCGACTCAATGCTGTGACAAAGGCGTCTACACATTTCCCCGCATCGTCGATACTCTAGTCTAAACCGTCTGCACCACTCACGATGCTTTTCGTCGACGGATTTGAAGAGTGGCTACTTCCTGATCGAAGTTTACAAACGCGACTGGGAGAAAACTGCGTCACACACGATGGACTGCACAAATTTAAAGTGATGCCCTTCGTACTATGCACAGTGCCGGTGACCTTTCAGCTTGTCATGGACACCGTGCTAGACGGCTTAAAAAGACAGAGCTGTCTCGTATACCTCGACGATATTATGGTGTTTGACAGCAGTTTCGACGAGCACGTACGACGACTCCGTGCCGTGCTTCAAGCCGGCAAGGCCGCTGGACCAACTCTGAAGCCAACGAAGTGTCGGTTAGCTTATCGTGAGCTCAAGCTCCTAGGGAACGTCCTGATCGGCGAGGATGTTTGTCCTGACCCCGAGAAGTCGTTCGCCTTAGCTAAATTTTCCCTGCCGTCAGATAAAAAGGCCGAAAGAAGAATGTTTGGCCTGTGTGCCTATTACAAGCGCTTCGTTGGAGATTTTGCGAAGCTTCTTGCGCCACTGACATACCTGACAAAAGATGCCGTAAAAGGCCAGTCGACAGACGAGCACCAGCGGACGTTCGACGAGCTTAAAGGTGCCATGAAACGAATTTCGGGTTGGGATGAATGATTTTAAATTGGGACTTTACTAGCGCATATCGTTTAGTTGGCCAAAAGAAAGAGGCTAGAAAGTCAAAAGCCAGCTTTTCGGTACGAGCATTTGAAAATATAGCGGACTATTTTGTACCTTCTTGCCTTCGAAAGCTCTCCGCCTTTTCACTATGATACATCCGCGGTTCCAA
Organism: Ixodes scapularis; assembly: GCF_016920785.2. NCBI lineage: Eukaryota > Metazoa > Arthropoda > Arachnida > Ixodida > Ixodidae > Ixodes > Ixodes scapularis. Next base: position 195,318,076 of record NW_024609835.1, read on the forward strand.
AAGCGCGTCACCAGCGCCAAACATACGTCAGCAGAGCCCAGCTCACGCATTGGACACGAGAATAACGTCACTCGGTAACAATCAATCCGTCGACGATTATTTGGATTCGCGTTTGTGGCCAATGAGTGCCCTGGCAGAACTTATTGAAACTGGGGAATGACAAGTTCTATGGTGTGCATAAAAAGCAGGGTGGAAGCTAGGAGTCATCGCACCGCTGCCGAAGGAATGTCACGACCACGTGATTTCACAATTCGCATTTGAGTTGAGGATTAAAGCTAATGAGGAAGAAGTAGGAAAATTGTTTCATGACCCCTTTAATGATGGCTTCAAACACCTCATGCTGTCTACGGGTGCCTTTCCAGACAAAATGAAGCATGCACGTTTGACGGTTATACACAAAGGTGGCCCAGTTAGTGACTTGAATAACTATAGACCCACTTCTGTACTTTCAGTTTTGGCAGAGATAGCCGAACATATTATAAATGAAAGACTTTTAAGTTTTTTACCTTCAATAACATTTTAGTAAAAGAACAATTTGCTTTTCAGAAAAATAAATCGCCAGAAGTTGCACTTCTTGGAATTAAAGAACAAATTCTCGAGAACATAAAACAAAAAAATATACACGCTTGGTATATTTTTAGATCTCAAGAAGACTTTTGATTGCGTCAGCATGAAATCCTTTACAGAAACTTCCGTTTTGCGGAATACGCGGTATTTCCTTATCACTGTTTAAAAGTTACCTCACTACAAGAACGCAACATACAGTAGTAAAGAATGGAGTAAAGTCAGACGTTCAGTACATAAAGTATGGGGTTCCTCAGGGGTCTATTCTTGGTCCTATATTATTTTTGTTATATCTTAACGACATTGTAAACATACGTGGCAGTTCAAATATAGTCATATATGCAGATGACACAAATATTTTCTTTTCTGACTCGGACATCGACGACCTTTTTGGAAAGGCACAACATTGGTTGCCGGGATTAGACTTATGGCTTAGATGTAATAAACTTTATTTAAACATAGAAAAAGCAGAGTACTTACTGTTTAGACCAAAAGGAATGATACCACCTTTCAATTCGCAATTAAAATTCCAGGACTCTTATATTGAACCATCTTCAACCATTCGATTCTTGGGGGTTTTATTCCATGAAAAACTATCATGGACGCCACATACTGATTCTTTGAGAACAAGCCTTTGTCGAGCTGTTGGTGTTTTGAATAGATTAAGATATTATCTTCCAACAAAAGTGAAACGGCAAATTTATTTTGCTCTTGTGCAATCCCGCATAAGTTATTGCCTTTTAGTGTGGTCAATGACATCCCAAACAAATCTAGACAATATTGTATCGATACAAAAGCGAGCATTGCGAGCAATTGGTAACATACAACTTCTTAAAAGTGCTACACCATATTTTAAGACATATGAAATACTCAACGTAAGAAATCTGCATCAGTATAAACTATCACTTGAAATTTGGCGGCAATTTCATCTCGATAATTTGGTGTTCCATGCTAAGTACCACGCGAAAGATAGCCAGTATAGTTTAAGGCGTCATTTATTAATAAAATCGCGTTCGCGAACGAATTATAAAGACCAGAGGTTGAGTTTTCTTATACCAGACCATTTAAACGAGTACCCGTATATTTTAGCTTCATTGGAGTGGGTACGATCACTCTATCAATATAAAAAAATATTGTAAAATAACATTTACTCACAGGGGAATAAAACTGAATGTTTTTTAAGCAAAATAGGATCATAACTAGCAATTGTCGTTTCACGTCATGTTTTGTAATGTATTTGTTTTGTATATATCTTTAGTTTTGTGTGAAAGTGTATCATTCCTCTTTTGTTTGTTTTTGCTACCGTTGCTGCCAAAAGGGTGGCATGGCCCCGTCAGGCATTTATGCCTTTTGTCATGACCCCCGAGACATCTCTGTACCGGTATGTCTTAAATAAAGGTATCAACAACAACACCGTGGCGTACAAGCCCGGCCGACAACACAGTGACGCCGGTCGTCTGTCAAGTGCCCCCGTCGAGGCCAGTCCTGCCTGCAATAAAGACAACGACGATGAGTGTTTTCTTGGCACACTTGATGTCAGTGACATGGCGTAGCTCTAAAAATATGATCCTTAACTGCGAGGACATATCGAGCACCTGGAGGGATAAGAAAATGCGGCTCCCCGCGTTTTCATACGAGCTCTGCCAACCTTCTCCATCCGGAAAGGCAGGCCGTACAAAAAGAACTTTAGCGAAAACAACACGGCGTGGGTCTTGGTGATCATTCCCAGTCTTAGAGAAGATATATTTTAAACCTGCCACGATGACCCAAAGGCGGGACGCCATGGCTGCAGCAAGACTCCAATTCCCAAGATACGCGTGAATTACTACTGGCCCAAGCTTGCGTAGGCAGTTCATCACTACACCCGATCTTGCCACGAGTGTCAATAATAGAAAGAACACCGACGAGAACGGCAGGACTTCATCAGCCATCTGCTCAGTTAAGCAACTCGGAATGGATTTACGTAGATAGTGCACACCATCGACGAAAGGAAACAAATGAATAATCGTCGGGACCGATTACTCACACGGTACGCCGAGACGAGAGCCCTGCCACCAGGTACAGTTTTAAAGTCATCAAATATTTTATCGAGTCCATTGTCCTCCGGCACGTCGCCCCCAAAGTCCGTATTACCAACCCTCGACCATCGTTTATGGCCCAGCTGATGCAAGATATCCTTTGTCTCAGTAGCACCAGCCACCGTCGAATCACCGCGTGCCATCCGCAGACGGATGGACTAACAGAACGGCTAAAAAAAACTATCACCGACGTGATGTTCATGTGTGTCAACGTAGAGCACAAGACGTGGGACGAGATGTTAGCCTACGTTATGTTTGCGTACAACACAATCATACTGGAGACCACAGGAGTGACACTATTTCAGCTGGTTCATGGCCGCCAGGAGACGACGATGCTAGATTTGTTGCTACCACAAGACTCCGGTCACGACGGCAGCGACGAAGCGCACTTGTTGCTCTACGGGCAGAAGAGGTCCGCCAGCTCTTCAGGTTTCGGAGTCAAGATCATCAACCTGTCGACTCTACCGGGTACAACCTGTGGGAGACGAGGGTAGAAGACGACTGGCGGAAGGCACGTGACAGGTAGTTGGCCGAAGGGACACGAGCTCGTGCCGGGCAGAGCGTGCTGCGCTAGGCTGGGGCCGGGCTGGAACGGCGAGCCCTGGCCACACCGGCCTAGGCCATGATGATCCCTGAGTGGTTCCGCAGCGAGACTCGAGCTGTGATAATTCGGGACAGCTAGCCTTCTTAGCGCTAGGGTGGGGAGGACGATCCGCAGGCCTGCACACGGACTCTAACTGCGAGCTATGAACGACGAGCAACTAGGGTCGGCGGGCCCGGACTGCCGGCTCTCAAAGAAGGGCAACCGGGAAGTGCAGTAGACTCATTTGATGTCCTCTCGGTGTGTTGTGTCACTTCGTGGGAGATGAGCGAGCATTCACCAATCGGGCAGCGGTTACTAATAAAGCGAGAACACCACAAAAGGCGCATCCAACGTGGGGCCTGTTCGGTAAGCCTCTGCTCCTAGTCGTCTTCGGGGAATCCCACAGGCGCATTTAGCGGGTTTTCACTATCGTTCACGATGTCTGTCGAGACAAAGTCTATTGGAATTTTTGCGTCATTTCTCCTAGAAAAACTCAGAAGGCGTCTACTCGAGTCGACTACCGAAAGGACTCGAAAGACGAGGCTGCGGACGCGCTCTCTCGAGCACCCCAGAATTGCGGTTGGGAGGAGGTGATGCAACCGGGTGGGATTACAAGAAGTGCGGGTAAGATATAAGTAAGTCGACTTCAGAGACACGAAAGAGGCACCGCATGTTCGCTGGAAGGCAGGATAACGAATGCTAGGAGAGGAAACAGCCAGCACTTGTCGCAGACTTAGAGCGCTGGACGAGTGGACACAAAATCGTGACGGAAAAATCGCGAGAACAGCAGTTGGCACCGGGAACGCTGGCGGACGAAATTTTCAGTGCGTGTTTAAAAAAGTTCGTCTGCTTTCCTCGCCGTCACCATGGCAACGAACGGCGAATGAATAGAAGCACGCACGGTACCGCCGCGTGAAGCCAGCAACAGCTGACGCCATTTTACGAACGCCGTCTGCTAGCCAAAGCCGAACGCGGTGCGTCTCATCAACCGCCTCCGCCGGTGCGCCGATAGCAAAGACGACGAAGCTAAGACACGCCGACGGCGAGTGAGCAAGCAACAACTCCGCGGGGCGACTGCAACGGCGGCATTTATTCGGATCAAAGGCCGCCTTCGCCGGTGCGCCGCTAGCAAAGACGACGAAGCTGAGGCACGCCGACGGCGAATGGGCGAGCAACAGCAGCGCGGGACGACTGCAACTGCGGCATTTATTCGGATCACAGGCGCGAAATAAGCAAGAACAATTTTTATTTGAATCATAACACCCGATATCCAAGTTGGGGACCACATATGTTTGCTGAGTCTTTCCTGTAAACTTTTTACAGAGACACGGGGTGCCGCATTCAAAACACAGCTCCGTTTGCAAAATATGGGGGCCCTGAAAAGGACCGTTTAGAACGCTACCAGAACCTATAACTGACGTAACGAGCACTTGACGAGCGGTTGGCGCATAAGTCGTCTTTATGCATGCAGGCAGTTGACGGGCTCAGCGTAGCGGATCACTCGAAGTCACCGGGGCCGTCAGAATCCTCGCCCTGTCTGCGTGGGGGCTCTAGATTTTGGCGGCCGCAGCGACGAACGACTGGAATTTATTACTGTTTCCGCGCGCCGTGTCTCTCCTCCAAAACATGAACTTTGCAAGGTGACCAGTGAAATGGTGGCTCTCGCGCCGTCCAGATGGAAGAGAGTTTTTGAGGTGGGCCCAGGTGCAATCCACCGTATTGGTGTGCGCACCAGTGTTCGCGTCGACAAAGTGCAGCTTGTGGTTGGCGATGAGGTGCGTGAAGCGAGCGTCATCTGCAAGCTTGCGATAGCCAGCCCAACAATCAGTGATTATTCTTGTTCCAGGGCAGACCCACTCGGCTACTAGCCCTTGCACGGTTTTACCGCTCATTCACACTGGAAGCGGATCCGTGTTCGCAAAGCGGTTGCGAACGCGGTTGTATAAAGATCCAGTACAATTGCACGCGCACTTGATGTCATCGAGAGCGCGTGCAATTGCACTGGATCTTTATACAACCGCGTTCCCAACCGCTTTGCGAACGCGGATCCGCTTCCAGTGGGAATGAGCGGTTAGCGTCACGGGTCTCCACGGGAACAAGAAAGCAGCACCCGCTGCAACGCGCCACACCGCCGAAAACCCACTGGCCAGGCCTTAAATACCCGCGATGGTACTTGTGCCGACCGAACATACTCTCGTCTAGTTCTACAGTCACGCCTTCGCCACCAATCATGTCTGAATGCTTAAAGACGGCATTTACCACAACCTCCCGACAAAGGCTCGCCCAATCAGTTATTGTCTTACTTGCGATATCAGCCTCCCGCTGAATGACGGCGCACGGTAGGTTCTGGCATCCGGAGGATGATTTTCACGAGTTGGAGAAGCGTCAGGTGGCGATCCTTCGAAAAAAAATGAAAGTCGTTTACAACTCCCTGTAACGCCGAATTAGAGCGCAGCTCTTGAGCGGGGGGAGGGAAGGGTACTGGGGGGGGGGGGGGGTCAAGTGACCTTGGGTGGGGGTCACGTGACCTAGGGGGGTCACGTGACGATGCCGATGACGTCATCAGTAACGATGACGATGCGGATACCGATGACGTCATCAGTGATGATGACAATGACGATGCGGATGCCGGTGACGTCATCAGTGATGATGACGATGACGATGCGGATGCCGGTGACGTCATCAGTGACGTCACTGATGACGTCATCAGCGATTATGACGATGACGATGCGGATGCCGGTGACGTCATCAGTGACGTCACTGATGACGTGATCAGCGATGATGACGATGACGATGCGGATGCCGGTGACGTCATCAGTGATCATGACGATGACGATGCGGATGCCGGTGATGATGACAATGACGATGCGGATGCCGGTGACGTCATCAGTGATGATGACGATGACGATGCGGATGCCGGTGACGTCATCAGTGACGTCACTGATGACGTCATCAGCGATGACGACGATGACGATGCCGGTGACGTCATTAGTGACGCCACTTCTGACGTCATCAGCGATGATGACGATGACGATGCGGATGCCGGTGACGTCATCAGTGACGTCACTGATGTCATCAGTGAGGATGACAATGACGATGTGGATGCCGGTTACGTCATCAGTGATGATGACGATGACGATGCGGATGCCGGTGACGTTATCAGTGACGTCACTGATGACGTCATCGGGGGTCACGTGACTTGGGGTGTCACGTGACCTTAGGGGTCACGTGACCCTGTTGAAGGGGTCACGTGACCTTGGGGAGTCACGTGACCCCCGATGACCCTTGGGGAGGAGTCACGTGACCTTGGGGTCACGTGAACTTGGGATGACCTTGGGGGTCAAGTGACCTTGGGATGACCTTGGTTACGCCGACGGCGACGGCGACGGCGACGCCGACGCCGCTCAAGCCGGGAACGGGCCCCTAAGAGCTGCGCTCTAAAATTCTGGGAACAGCAGTTGACACCGGAACGCTGGTGGACGAGTTTGTTAGCGGGTGGCTGAAAAAAGTGAAAGCCGTTTACAACTTCCTGTAACGCCGAATTGGAGCGCAGCTCTTGAGGAGGAGGAGTGGAGGGTATATTCCTCCTCGTCGCTCGTGATCATGCCTGCTAGTCCTCCTCCCCTTCTGCTCCCCCTCTTTCTCCTTTACCACCTCCTCGTCCTTCAAGCTCCTCCCCCCCCCTCGCCTCCGCCTCCTCGTCTCTCCTCCCCCCTCCTCCACCTTCGTACTGCTTTCCTCCTTGCCGCTCAAGCCGGACAATGAGGGGAGGAGGAGGAGAAGGAGGGGGAGGAGGAGGGGGAGGAGGAAGAGGGGGAGGAGGAGGAGGGGGGAGGAGAAGGGGGAGGAGGAGGGGAGGAGGAGGGGGAGAAGGAGAGGGAGGAGGAGGAGAGGGAGGGGCGCTGTTACGCCGACGCCGACGCCGACGCCGACGCCGACGGCGACGGCGACGCCGACGGCGACGCCAACGGCGACGCCACTCAGGCTGGAAACGGGCCCCTAAGAGCTGCGCTCTAAAACTGCGGGGATATCAGTTTACACCGGGAACGATGACAGGCAAGTTAGTTAGCACTACGATTCGTATCTGCTGGGCCAAGACTACTTGTTCTTTTGCGTCATCCCAACAATCGACGAAGGGCAGAGGGACAAGTCTCCGTTCAAGGGTGTGGTTCCTAAAAAGCTACCAGAACAGATTTATATGATGCCTTTTCGACTTCATCCTGGTTAGTCGTGGCAGTGACAGCAAGACTTTTCGTAGATATGTCGCGTCACGACCTGGTCGGGGATGAGGCGGGAGACATGTTGGTGGGCTTGTAGCTGACCAGCGTGCCTTGAGGCGCGATCGGTTCAAGCGGGCTTGTTCGCTAACCTGTCGCCCCCTCCTAGAGACCGTATGCACGTGGACGGGACGGGACGCTAACGCTTACATCGAGTCGCACACGGGATAAGCGGCCGTTGAGGAACGCGGGTATGGTATAGCCATCCCGACGCGATTTTGGATTCCTTCGTTTGCGCAACAGATGAACTAGATTTACATCATCGTTACCTAGTCCTGAAGGAAACTCACGTTTGGAGCAACGCAGTTAGTGATTTTGCCGCATTGCTTGTTCCGAGCTCAGAAGAGCCCCCGAGGTAAAGACGCGAGAGCAGTGTTTTACTTCTGGGCTTACTCGGCGAGATACAAGTTTGGCCCGGTTCTCATCGCTGACTTGAAGGGATACTACCGTCGCGTTGCGGAAGACTATTTACATGAGGACGCGATAGGACACGGGCAATCTCGTGTTCCTCGCGACCCAGGAGCGAGGCTCCGGTACGCGGACTCGCCAACTTTACCGCACGGTACAAGAACCCGTCGGCAAGCGATTTTGCGAGAAGGGGGGGGGGGCTATGGCAACCACAACATTCTGCGGCAGAGTATTTGTTTGTTGTGTGTCGTTTTAATACCTTGTTCTGCGCAGAACAGCTTCTTGGAAATACGGCCATTGACGGCGTCACCAAGGAAGTCCTCCGGGAGGAAACACGGGCCCATCTTTTAGAGCACAGCTCTTAGGGGCCCGTTCCCGGCTTGAGCGGCGTCGCCGTCGCCGTCGCCGTCGCCGTCGGCGTAACCAAGGTCATCCCAAGGTCACGTGACCCCCAAGGTCACGTGACCCCTCCAGGTCACGTGACCCCTCCCAAGGTCATCTCAAGGTCACGTGACCCCACGTCTCCCAAGGTCACGTGACCCCTCGAGGTCACGTGACCCCTCCCAAGGTCATCTCAAGGTCACGTGACCCCAAGACCCCACGTGACCCTTTGGTCACGTGACCCCCAAGTCACGTGACCCCTCTGAGGTCACGTGACCCCCGAGGTCACGTGGTCTCCTCCCCAAGGTCACGTGACCCCTCCCAAGGTCATTTCAAGGTCACGTGACCCCAAGGTGACCCCCACGTGACCCCCAGGTCACGTGACCCCTCTGAGGTCACGTGACCCCCGAGGTCTCGTGACCCCCCTCCCCGAAGTCACGTGACACCCCCCCCCCGAGGTCACGTGACCGCCCCCCGGAGCATATTAAAGAATGAGGGGAGGAGGAGGGGTCTACCCTCCCCTCAGTACCCTTCACTCCTCCTCCTCAAGAGCTGCGCTCCAATTCGGCGTTACAGGGATTTGTAAACGGCTTTCACTTTTTTTTCTTGAGTGCTCCGGGTGGCTGACACATTTTCAACTTGACGAACGGTTTAGGCGGGCAGTTCTACCGCCGCTGCGACTCCTGCTGCAAAGCCCTGTCTAGGACAGCGCGCCAGTAATAAGGGGGACACCGTTCCTTCACAGCACGTTTGAGAGCGCTGCAAGCGCGACCCGTGGGCACGTTGACACGTGGTATATTCCATATTTCGCGGCCTTTCTTTTTAGGCTAAGTGTATCACATAGGACGCACCTTAATTTGGCGCTTCTCAATACGCTCTACAACTTTCTGATTCTCACCTTGGCTCTTAAAGGAATAATTAAAAATAACTAATTAGTCCTAATTAGCTAATTAACCAGGCGTACTGAACACAAATATGTACTTTCCCAAGGCGCTTTCTAGTAACATAGAGTTTTTAGAGCGCAGCTCTTAGGGGCCCGTTTCCAGCCTGAGCGGCGTTGGCGTCGGCGTCGCCGTCGGCGTCGGCGTCGGCGTCGGCGTCGGCGTAACCGCACCCCTCCCCCTCCTCCTCCTCCGCCTCCCCTCCTCCTCCTCCCTCTCTTCCTCCTCTCCCTCCTCCTCCCCTCCTCCCCTCATTATGTAGTATGGTCCGAGGGGGTCACGTGACCTCGGGGGGAGGGGGTCACATGACCTTGGGGGGCGCGGAGGAGAAGGGGAGAGGAGGAGGAGGGGGAGGAGGAGGAGGGCAGTCCGGGGGGTCACGTGACCTCGGGGGGAGGGGGTCACATGACTTCAGAGGGGGGTCACGTGGACTCGGGAGGGTCACGTGACTACCCCCTCCCCTCCCCCCCCGAGATCACGTGGCCCCCGCGAGGGGAAGAGGAGAACGCAGGGGAGCAGGGAGGATGAGCAGGGCGGACGAATCCGAATTTTCATTTCTCCGAAAAATTATTTTAAAAGACTCTTATCTCTTGTCCCTGTTTCCGACCGTTTCCGGCTTGAGCGGCAAGAAGGAAAGGAGTACGAGGGTGGAGGAGGAGGCGGAGGAGAGACGAGGAGGCAGAGGCGAGGCGACGGGAGGAGCTTGAAGGACGAGGAGGCGGTGAAGGACAGGGAGGGGGTGGAGGGGGAGGAGGAGGGAAGGAGGACTAGCAGGCATGATCACGAGGGAGGAGGAGGAATATACCCTCCCCTCAGTATCCTGTGCCTACATGACAACTTTGTGTGAGACTGTATGTGCGTTTGTTCTATTTTCTCTTCTGAATTTATGTGTATAATACCCCCCTTATTCAATGCTCTGGAAAAGAGCCTGTAAGGTATTGTGAATAATAAATAAATAATAAATAAATATCGCGAGCTTCTTGCGTTTGACTGCGCCTCAAGCACTTGTGCGGCTGGAGCAAAACTCAGATCTATCCGCTGGCGTTGCTTGCACGTTGCACGGCGTTAGTTGCGAACGAAATGTTACAACGTTTAATAGGTGCCACCTCAAAAACTTCACGTTAATGGAATACAGAAAAAAAAAAAAAAAAAAAAAAAAAAAAAAAAACCAGGAAACGTTGGCGATATTTTGTAGTGTCGGGCTCACAGACTCAGGGTTCTGGGCTCGATCCCTGTGCCTCGGGGTTTGGATGTATTGTCTGTGTTCGATTTCCCCAGGGAGCCAATTGCCAGAGTTTTTTTCTCTCTTCACAATTACTTCGCTTACTGCCCTCCCGCTCGTGCGTATTCGTATTATGTAACAGAGCAAAATTATTTCGGGTAGGATGGTGAAAGATATACTACGACATTTAAAATGACCCCCCTCCCCCTCCCTCCCCACACACACACCCTCTGTAGAGAAAACCGGTACGGGCATAAAAATATAAACCCTTAAAAAATTAAGCCCCCTTACGGCCGATCTGAAAATACTGAAAAGTGGCGTGCGCTAAAGACATAACAAAATAGCAAATCTAAGTGAGTATAATATCTGTTGTAGACTTGCCAGCGTGTTTTTTTTTGCGTTGTTTTTTGGCGCACTCCCTTTTGTAATATTTTCAGATTGACCGTAAAAGGGCGCAATATTGGAACGCGTCTATACTCGCGGCGATAACTCTAATGCTATGTTTCGCTCGAGGCATTAACTCGCGAGAGCGGCCTATGGAAACAAGCGGCCGCCGCCATGCGCCATGGCCTGGATGCCTGGGAAAGGCCTGGCGAAATTGTTAAGCGATGATGAGGCAAAGATCTTTTCAGGGCCCTGTCGATCGATTCAAAAAGTCAAACGAGCGATTCTTTATTATCGCTGCGGATCCTGGGTAAAGGAAAACGAAAACGATCCCAAAACTTGGCGAAAAAAAGTTATTAGGGAGTGAGACGTAAAAACAAAGCAAGGGACGAAGAGGAGACGTAAAGACAAGAAAGGGCAGAAGGTAAAAAAAAAATTATCGGAATATAGGAAGTGCTTGAGGTAAATAACACAAACAATACTTAAACTAAATACAAAGTAAACAAAAGGGAAGATGGTAGGTTGAGAGTTGCTCGAAAAATGTGGTAGGGAGAGGCCGGAGGAAATCAAGAAAAAGTTTGGAAGCGTTTTTTGTCGACATCTCCTTTGTAGCTGTTTTCAATCTGGATCCTAAATCAATATGAGTACAGTGAGACTGGACAGAGATTGAGAAAGAAGGCAGGGTAGATCTCTTGAGCGAGTTTTGGCACTCCGCGATTGGATTAAGTTTTATATAGTTATGGTTCGTTCTTACGCCCGGCAAGATATTGGTGCGGATGTGGCTGCCGAGAAGCTTGTGTCTGAGCTTTTACGTCATACGCATTGCGCGTGTCACCGATCAAGTTCAAAAATACCGCTTCTGATTTCGAACATTGTTTCTCTGCTGACCAGGAAATTTATTTGAGGCATTAATCTGGATTTCAAGTTTGCTACTTTTCTTTTTTACCGCCTTGACACGGGAGGTATATCACCTTCTTTAGAAGACACTAGTACGTAAGATTATATATATAATATTTTTACTGTACGATTTATTATGGTGTCAGGAAATTGCTCAATCAAAATTTTGCGGCACAGTCGCGTATCTATTTAATAAAGCAAGAAAACTCAGTGCTACGAAACCGAAACCGAAACACGAGCACGGAGATTCATGGCCACCAACGCGTACCGAACGGTAGGGGTAAATGTGAAGGGTGGAGGGAGTTGTCGGAAGTCACTTGGATATCGCTCCCTACACAGTTTTTTTTTCGTTCCTCCGCTTCTCTGGCTTGTGAAGCAGATGGCGACGACGACAAAGTTGCGTGCATTCTTTGTCGTTCGATTGTTTCCAACTTCGAGACATTCGATCAAGGCACCCGAATACTGGCGAACCTTGAACACACCCTACATTCCTTTCGATTGTTACTTAGCCTAGAATTGTCGCTCCCTTTTACACACCATCTATAAAACTTAGGTTCGGGTCTGAAATATAGAAAAGTCTAACATCGCTCACTGATGGGAAAAATACGGTAACAAAAGCCATTTTTCTTTTTATAATGTTAAACAACTTACATACCATTCACTACGACCTAAGTGAAAATGTATTTCTTGTTATTCTTCTGCGAAGGGAGAAACTACATGCGTGTTTTTCAACTGGAATACACAGGAACACAGCAAAAGTGAACTGATGGGTCTCTGGTTTAATTTGAAGCCGAAAATTTCAAGAAACACACATTATAATCATCCTGTGGTCTTTGGCATTTTGCATGCAATCAATTCATCGATCACGCTTACCCCCACAGATCTCTTACAATGGTATTATTGTTCTCGCGTGTTTCAAGACAGGAAAATTGTTTTTCAATGGCGCCAAGCACAGACACCGTATCTGGTGGCAGTACGAAGACGTGGGCTTTCTTCACCGGTGTGTAGATATCAAAATCTCGGCATTCAAGAAATGTATTTATTAATTAATTTTTCACTGGGAACTTAGACTGTCTCACCAAAAATAACGAGGTCAAAGAGATACTGCTCATTCATTGAACCAAAATGGCAATTATAGAGGGTGATTGGAGCTAATTTAACTCGAAGCAGTGATTTAGGGTCAGTTACGCCGATACCAAACGACAAGTAAGAAATAACGAGGAGCGCGGGCATAAATCTTGTTACGGCTTGTCACGGCAATGTCACGTGCCGTATGACGTACGGCGGGGACTCACTGTCTTTTAGAATTCAGTGAAGTAAGCCGATTCACCTCTCTCAACTAAGTCTACGCTAGCCTCTGGGAGAATATTCTCCATCAGTCACGTGTCACCAAACAAAACCTGAACGTTAAAAAAAGCAGTTGTCTCAACAATTTTTTTTATTAAAGTACTGTCATTAGCAATATAAAAGTTATAATTTCTGGTTATGTTTGCACATATCATAATTGTAACGCACGTTCTATTTAAATGTACTACTAGAATGTACACCCCACCTTCGCACCCCTAGTGACTAAATTGAAAACTAAACCTATATGGGCACGGCCTCCGAGATTTTTCGCAGGCTGGATGCGCTCCTTAGGCCGTTGCGTTCGCCGGTAGAGACTGTTACTGCGGGGCGATTGGTGGCGCTCGCAACAAAACCAAACAATACAAGAGAAATGGCCTCAAGTTTTCATCATCTTTATTATCGTCGGCCAACGTAACTTGTTGGGGAGGAGATGGAACAGTCACCCTAGGGTGCCTCAATGTCCTTCAGTTTTTGTAGTACCCTTTGTAGTACCCGATGCCGACAGCGCGTGCTCACGGGGAAAATACAAAGAAATCAACGAAAACAAAATGTCATCATAATACAGTCAACGCCACAAACGCGTGCAGGGCCACGCTCTTTCACGCGCTTCTGAACAAAAAATAAAAATAAACGTGTGAGTCAAAATGGCGAGATGCCACCACCCTAAGCAAAGCGCACATGAAGGCACCCTAAGTCACCCCTTTAGCGGTACGCTTCAGCTGTGTGGGCAACAAACGAATTTTTATTTCTTGTTATTGATAAAAAAATATGATGATTAGAAGGCCGCTTGTCGTGCGACCAAAGCACTTGTCAGGTGTAAGCGCTCGTGCCCAGACCGCGCTGGGCGAGGTTTAATCTTTCTTTCTGTGATGTTTAAGTAAGGATAGATAGCTATCGTTTGGGAACTTCCGGTTCCTAAGGAAAGTTTGTTTCACTGTTCACAATTGACGGCAATGAACTGCAAGCCTGAGCAAATACGGTTTTGAAACCTGCAAGGACAAATTTTGGTCTACAAATATATCGCCACCAATTACCACTTTTATTAAACACTCTGTTTTCCCGTGATATTGAAATACACTCTGTTAGTCGTCGTTCCATTAAAGAAGCTTCACAATAAGTAACCACCACTTTTTTGTATACTGTTGATTGCGAAGTTAAATTCTTCATGTTTTTTCTTGTGTTTATCCTTTGTATAGGTATACGCCTGTGTATGTGTTCGCATATTCCTTCTTTTTTGCCTGGGTGTGTCAGTGCCGCTCTTATCTTGTACTGGGGCGCTGGGACTCGTCAAGTTGCACGCCTGCAGCGTTTTTTTTTTTTTTTTTCAGCGCCCCTGTTACAAATATACTCCTTGTAGCAAAATAAACCAATTTGAATATGAATTTAGTTAGTATTTACTGAAGGGCAATTCCGAATGTGTAGCTGCTCAGCGCGTGCAGACGGCGAGCTTCCACAGGACTACGCCACCTTGACAAAGCTCCTGCGACGTGAATTCCAGACCATCAAATCTTCCGGTCTTGGGAATGCATAAGTGTGAGCTCGTTGCGAGCTTGCCCAGTGGAGAGCGCACTTAAATATATCATATAGTTAATACCCCAATTCCTAAAGCATTCTTATCGCCATCTTGTTTTTAAAAAAATGGTCGTAGAATAAAGTGAACAGCTGTATTTTAGTATTCGAGTATCCCGCAGACTGCAACGGAGGGAGCCTGAACCGTCGGAGAGCCACAGTCTGAGAGCGAACACTGCAGTGCCTCTTTTGCGGAGTCCTCGACAGAGACTCGTCTGTCAAGATCAAGTTAATCAAGTGTTTATCTTGTGTGCTGTCTTCGTACAACTTTAATCTCGGCGCAAATCGGCGAAAGACTGCTCCTGCTTTAGTGTGTCGTTACCCACCCCCGGAGAGCGCGCGGGCTGCTACGGCACTGTCTTGGCGAGGCTCCCATAAAACGTCGTTTAGCTTGAAATGATTTTCTGCCTTGTTCTCGCCCGGCTCCAGCTTGTGCACTCCTATGAAGAGATCAACAATCTGCTTTTGTGAATTCGCGCTGTCACGTGTATTTCAAATGGCGTTTTGTATGTACTTGTGTGCACGGGAACACTGCGTCCTTTTGCGTATTTTGAAGCAAACTCGCGTTTGAGATGCTATTAGCAGCTGAAGCAATGCGGCTTGCGGGGCGCTGGGACTTCGTCAAGGGAGGGAAAGATAAGAGCGAGAGTTTGTTCTCGGCTTTCGCGTAACTTTGGCGACGGTGGTGTGAGCGGCTAGAGCCCCATTAGAGTCTAACGCGCTTTGTCGAGAGATCATTAGGAGCGAGCATGTTTTTAAAGTGTGCCTGCCGCATTCCCGCGCATCTCTTTATTCTTGGCCTCATTAGTCAGGGATAATTTGTACGAGCAAGATAGTTTAAATAAAATTGTTCGCGGAAGCTTTTGTCGAAGGATGCGGTCCACTTATCTCCCACTGTCTCGAGAGGACCGATGCCGCAAAAATCGAAAGAGATTGACACCTCACGAAGAGAGTCAGGGAGTGGTCTCTCCCTCTAGTCTGACTTTAGGCTTCCAGTATCCGCTCCTATTTTTTAATCTCGTGCTTATTAAGTTGTTTACGGAGTAAGTTGAATAGCTAATTTTGTTTGACGGGTGGTTACTTCTTCGCAGTCTATTTTATAAAACTACTAAAAAACGATTCTTTATCTAGTGGAAATTACTGATGAAATACCAGATAAAAGTATTGTGTTTCTGTTAAGGAAGTACAGATGTACACGTGAACAAACCGTAACACATTTTGTACTCCCCAGCTGCTGCCATCACTGCGAAATTCATGCAATGTCCTTACTGATACCGTTTTGTTTCTTGGTTGGGGGGGGGGGGGGGGCATTCCGGCTCAAATGTATTCATTGCTGGAAGCAAGGCAGATGCGGGTTCACGATCTTAAATGGGTGTAAAAGTATACGCTTTAGCTAAATGTCCCCACACGTGTGCGAAAATTAAGAGGAAAAAGCCAATCATCTTACACTCAATGGTCGCCCGTTATTATTCGCAGTATGAGCAATTACACTTCGCTGTGGAACCGACTGCCATTTCTTAAGCTGCATCGAAAGGACAAGACAGGGTCTATCGAAATTCCCAGCTATGGTTGCTTTACTGTCGGCATCATAACGTGACTCTCCCAGAACATGACTGCTTCACTACGAACGGCTCCAATCAAAGTGTCAGCGAAGCTGATGTCGCGGAAAAGAAAACAACGAAGAGAAGAACACGGAGTGCTCGCGAGAGTTGGAAGCCTACGAGCAAAGCAAGCGGACGTCCATTAAATGAACAGCTTGTAAGCGGTAATCGTTACAATTGGTGTCAGAAGTGGAGCTCCGTTCCGGCCGACGTTTTCCCCGAAACATGGAATCCACTTCCCAAGGTGAACACACCGCAAGTGTCAGCGCCGGAAATCTGGCCGCCTCGGGCCCACCAGCTTCCCAACTCGTAGCCCTTATAACCAACCACCTCCAGCATGCCGAAGCCTCCTACGCACGGCGGGAGAGTCAGCTTCTGCAAAGCGCAACCACTTCTTTTCGGGAATTGACAGAATCTCTCACCCAACCCCTCCAGCGTCTAGAGGACCGATTGCCTGACCCCATGGAGCCCCGTGTCGTTGACGCTCCAGCCCAAACCCCCTTGGGGCAGCAGAGCCTGCGACTGAAACCATCCACATACAACGGTACCGCTCCTTGGCCCTCCTACATACCGCAATTCAACCTCATCGCTGACGCGAACCATTGGTCAGAGGCCCAAAAGGCTCAAGCCTTGGCCGCCCATCTCGCCGGACCAGCGTTGACCCTATTGCATCATTTGGCACCTGAAAAACGTCAATCCTACCAGGTTTTGGTCGCGGCATTGGACGAGCGCTTTGGGGAAGGGCTGCTTCGGTTCCTTCATCATGCACAACTTCGCAACCGTCGTCAGTCTATGCTGGAGACCATCTCCGACCTCGCGGATGACATTGAACGCCTCGCACGTCTTGCGTTCCCAGGCTGCCCAGAGGACACGGTGGAGGCTGTCGCTACCATGGCATTTATCGACGCCATCTCGTCTGTTGAGGTACAGGATGCGGTTCGCCTCGCACGCCCTAAGACTCTGCGGGTAGCACACACTTGTGCCTTGGAGGTACAGGCTGCCCGACAGGCATCTCGATCCACGCGTGTAGAGTCCTTCATGCAACCGCAAACTCCAGTTATAAAGACGCCAACACCTCCAGCTCCAATTTGCTGGAATTGCCACCAGCAAGGTCACACGCGGTCGCAGTGCTGAAACCATGACCTTGGCTCTGGTAGCCGGACCTCAACGACAATGGCTCCAAGAAGAATTACGTCAACTCGCGTCTTGGCTTCATCTTTGACTTCCATCTACCTCCAAGGCGTCGTAGACGGGGTACCAGTGCGTGCACTTGTCGATACCGGCGCAACTACCTCTGTAATCCGGCCAGAAGTTTTAGTGAAAGCAAACCGAGTTGTCCCAGCAAACTCCGGTAGCTATGCTCTACAGACCGCAACAGGGGAGACGGTAGCTGTACTCGGCTACACTACCGTGCCTTTCACCGTGGGAAGCCTTCAAGCTGCTTTGCCCGTTGTCGTCGCGGCTGTCGAGGAGCAGTGCATTCTTGGCGTTGATTTTCTCAAAGCACACAAATGCGTGCTTGACTTCAATGCCGGATTGCTGCACTTGGGAACTGACTTGTTTCCCCTGGGTGCTGCCACAGTGACGGTTCTTTGCGACAGTGGACTCCCAATAAATGCCGAGTTCCCGTGTCCGTGTCCCCACGTATTACACCAAGCTGGACCCACACGTGTTACCTCTCTACGAGGGCGCGACTGTTGGCCTCGATAAAACCTGCGCGGGTAAGCTTCATCAGCTACTTAAAAGATTTACAAAGCTTTTCAGCACGGGAGACAGTGATATGGGCTTGTCATCAGCAGCAACACACCACATCGTGACGGGACAGGCTACCCCTGTACGACAGTCTCCTCGACGAGTTCCCCTTGCACTGCAGGCATCTGTTAACGACATGATAAAGACCATGCTACAGCAGGGCGTGATTGAACCCGCGTGTTCCCCTTGGTCTTCACCAGTCACACTGGTGAAGAAAAAGGACGGGTCAGCACGTTTTTGCGTGGATTATCGACAACTTAATGATGTCACCAAAAAGGACTCCTTTCCTTTGCCTCGAACTGATGATATCTTGTACGCTCTCGCAGGCAGCGAGTGGTTTTCTACGCTTGACCTTAAGAGTGGATATTGGCAGGTTCCCGTACACCCGGATGACCGAGAAAAGACTGCCTTCACTACAGGTCATGGCTCATTTAAATTCCGAGTGATGCCATTCGGGCTCTGCAACGCCCCGGCTACATTACAGACACTAATGGAATCTGTGCTGCATGGTCTCATAGGCACAGTTTGTCTTGTATACCTCGACGACATTGTGGTATTGGGCAAGACATTTTCCGATCACCTGGCGAATCTCGAGCTTGTGCTTGCACGACTTCAAAAGGCAAACCTAAAGCTTACTCCAAAGAAATGTTCGCTGTGCACAAAGCAGGTTGAGTACGTCGGGCACATCATTTCGACGGACGGAGTTTCCACAGATCCTCGGAAACTCTCTGCTATTGCCGAGTGGCCAACCCCAAGATCCACCGCTGACGTTCAAAGCTTCATTGGGCTGGCATCCTACTACCGAAGATTCGTCCCTAGTTTCGCCCACATCACCAAGCCCTTGTATATCCTGACAGAAAAGAAAGCTCCGTTTGTGTGGTCCCCAGAATGCCAACTGGCCTTCGAGACACTCAAAACGGCCCTCACATCTCCACCAACTCTTGCCGTCCCAAAAGACACAACACCATTCATCCTTGACACCGACGCTAGCGCCTCGGCAGCCGGTGCTGTACTATCGCAAGAACAAGATGGACATGAGCGAGTCATTGCGTAATATAGTAAGGTTTTTACGAAGCCAGAACGCAACTACTGCACCACCCGACGCGAACTTTTGGCCATCATCAAGGCCATAACCCACTTCCATCATCTTCTGGGACGGAAATTCATTATCCGAACCGACCACGCATCATTGACTTGGATGTTGAGTTTTAAAACCCCTGATGGACAGGTCGCCCGATGGCTGGAACGCCTTCACCAATACAACTTCGACATACAGCATCGCCCCGGCTCACTCCACACCAATGCCGACAGCCTTTCGCGTCGACCATGCGGTGAGAAGTCGTGCAAGCAGTGCACAAGCATTGAAAAACGCAGCTGCATCTCACTCAAAACAATTCCTTGTGGCAACGAAATGTGGACACCGGAAAGTCTTCGGGCAGCTCAACTTGACGATCCAGACATCGGCCTGCTCATACAATGGAAAACGAAGAATAGACGACCTCAAGGCAAGGAGGTATCCCGCTTATCTCCTACCCTTAAGGGCTACTAGGTGCAATGGGACTCTTTGTACCTTCGCGACAACGTTCTCTAACGACGCTCGGAGTCCGCTGCGGGTGGCTCCGTCGTTTGGCAACTGGTTCTGCCACACACACTCTGCTCCCACGCATTTCAACAACTGCACAGCAGTCCAGAAGGAGGACACTTCGGCGTGAATCGCACGATAAAGAAGATTCGCCGACGTTTCTACTGGCTGCAGTGCCACAGTGACGTGAAGCAGTGGTGTCGACAGTGCGACATGTGCGCCTCCCGTAAAAGACCTCACGCCAAACAGCGAGCACCGCTTCAAGAGCATGTGGCGGGGGCGCCTTTTGAGCGCGTTGGCATTGACGTGCTAGGCCCACTTCCCCGATCTAAATCTGGTAACAGGTTTTTGCTAGTCATTGTTGACTACTTTACAAAGTGGCCGGAGGTTATTCCAATTCCAAACCAGACGGCACCTGAAATTGCTGACGCCCTGGTGAGGAATTGGATCACCAGGTACGGGGCGCCCCTGAGCATTTACTCGGATCAAGGCAGGAGCTTTGAATCTCACGTATTTAAAGACGTTTGCAAGATATTCAACATCGCCAAAACGAGGACCACACCCTTCCACCCGCAGTCAAACGGCTTGGTAGAATGAATGAACCGAACCATCTTACAACATCTGTCGATATTTGTAAATGATCGTCGAGATGACCGGGACAGCATCGTGCACCTAGTTCTGTACGCATACCGTACAACAGCTCACGAGGTCACCGGTTACACGCCAGCGATGATGCTGCTCGGCCATGACCTTCGTATGCCCTGTGAACTAACCATCCCACGAGCATCAGAACCGGCCACAGACCCTGTGTCTTTCGTGAACAAACTGAGAACAAATCTCGAGCGAATGCACGCATTTGCTCGACAACGGCTGTCAAGCGGCCTCGCTCGCATGAAGAGCCAGTATGACGCACACGTCACATCACGCCCTTTTTCACCAGGCGACAGGGTATGGTTGTATAACCCGGTTCGGAAACGAGGACTGTCCCCAAAGCTGCAGCGTCACTGGCAAGGACCTTTTACAATCGTGAAACGGCTCAGTGACGTGGTCTATCGCATACGTCAAAACGATCGATCCCGGGCTCTCGTGGTTCACCGTGATCGACTGTCGTTGTATGAAGGACTTCGTTAAACTTGGATAAAATTCCAGAAGACGGGAGGGGGATAATGTAGCGAAGCTGATGTCGCGGAAAAGAAGACAACGAAGAGAAGAACACGGATTGCTCGCGAGAGTTGGAAGCCTACGAGCAAAGCAAGCGGACGTCCATTAAATGAACAGCTTGTAAGCGGTAATCGTTACAATACGCTCACCCGCGCCGTCTACCTGGTAGACGCGTCCTTTCGAGCGGACGGTGTGATATGAAGACGGGTGTGAGCACGGCACTTAGCTGACGCCAAAAATGGCGATACCCACGCTTCCCACTATACAGAGCGGGGTCCCCGGAAGTACTGCTCCCTTGTATCCACCTATTTTCCATGCGTCGTAAAAAAGAACAAAAACAAACACACACACATAGACTTGGTTACGGACGGTGGGTTATGCGACACATAAGCCGTCTGCCGAGAGGAGGTCGAGCGCGTTTGCATGTAAACGTAGCTTAATTTAACAGAATCGCGCGAAGGTAATAAAAAGATTTTGAAAATTCTTTTTTTTAAGTGAATTTCTTCTCTATTCCTGCTTACGTCTACACATGGTGACGTGCGTTTTTTTTTTTTTTAGGCTGGGGTTTGTGTTTGCACGTTTTAGCGATTGACTGCGGGCACGCGTGCTCATGTTGCCGCGTTTCTGCAAAAGCTGTATTTGAAACCTTAGAGTGAACTTGAAATCGGCAGAATGGTACCCCGACACACTTTCAATCGAAATATTCGAACTTGCACGGCATATAAGGGCGCTCTACTTCCTACTTAAATGGCTGTAATCTGGATGGTCGTCGTAGAACAGCAGTAGAAGGCTGAGTCTGCGACGCGTAAATTCTGATTTTATGAATTACGAGCGATATAAGAGCCGTACCCAATACCCCCCCGTCGGGAACCTGTAAGGAAGTACGTTCATTCTGAAGCATATCATTCAGGAGCACGAGAGCGCAATTCTCTCACCGCAGTATCACCATCGCTGATAGTAGAGAATAGCGGGACGGTATCAGAGGTTCCTAAAGAACACTTTTATAACGCGGCATGCTCGCACGTTCTTAGACCTGGGGGCTATGTTGACAAATTTTTCGTTTCTCGCAAAAAAAAACAAAAAAAAAACGGAAGTGACGGAAGTGATGATATCGCGTGTGATTGGTTAAAACTCAAATGACGAAAGAGAGAACTTTCGTCATTTATGTCTCTAACCAATCAGAAGCGATATCGTCACTTTCGTCACTTCCGTTTCTTTTTAGGAGAAACGAAACTTTTGTCGAACATAGCCCCCTGGCCTCTTTTACCCCTTTTGTTGTCTCTCTGTCTCGGTCCCTGTTTTTTGTTAATCCCTTCTTCACCGAAGTCGCACACATTTTTAGAAAAAGAACCTACTTGCTGGCGTTGCAACAGAAAGGGGAAAGTGATTTTTCGCTTACCGTATTTTTGCATATACCTTTTATAAAGTTAATTGTAGACCAGTTTTTTGTTTATTTCTCTATTTGTTCTTTTGTTTCGTCCTTATCGCTTCCTCTCCTGCACCTTTACAAATTAGCCAACCGGGACAAGTTTCAACGGTTTGCATTTGCCTACATTTGCTTTCCTTTTATGCTGACTCAATTATTCAATGTTGCATGACCAGGAATCTGTGGCAGGCACTCCTGGTTCAATTGTTTGTCCCCACGAGGTGTATTTACCTTAATCTTTTACGCTGTGTTCAAATTCCCGCCAGATCCTAATGTGTGCCCAGTGCAAAAAAAAAAAAAAAAAAAAAGTAACATCAGAAATGAAAAAAAAAAAAAACACTACGTAATGAGTGTTTTGGAGGCGCTACCTACAAATTAATTTATCATTCCCTTTCTCTACCTTACAGCCACCGATATTTTGATTAAAGGAAGAACAATGGAATTTCTGTAATTAGTTTTATCACAAGTTCAGACCCTGCCGACGCTACGAGCCTATGAACTAATCCGACAGAGTCAAAAGTGCACTATCATAATGTTTGTCATGCTTATGTAGGTGCTCTATCACGGTGAACCAATCTTGAAAAAATGCCAAGTGATTTCCACTTTGGACGCTGCTTGATTGGTCCTGTTATCTCGTAGCGCCGGCAGCGTCTTGACTAATAATGAAGGGAAGTATAAACAATTTGAAAGGGGTAATCGGGCTTTTTTTTTTGGTTCTTCTAATTGTTTCCTTGGGCGGTATGGTTCTGTACCTTCAAACAACTATGCCCTGATTCTAGGATATAAACCGTACGCAATTATCAGTTGCTAACTTAGAAAATTATGTGTTTAAGGATGGATTGGCTACCTATGAATTTGAGGTACATAATTTTCTACGCGTTGATTTGTGTTTACTTTCCGCCCGGTGCAGTATAGGCTAGAAAGTACCGCGTTTGCGACATTTTCGCCGCGTACTAAAGTACTACAGCATTGTATTTTATGATTTATATATTGTATAGAGTGTATTTAGAGTAGGCCTATATATTTCTATTTTTTAAGAATCAAACATGTCCTAATGCAGTGTATTCAGGTGAGTTACACAGCCAGGGAGGATGCATGGTAGAAGGCTAATCGTCCTGCTAAGTCAAACAATTACCTTAGATTTCTTTAATAACTTTTAATCAGTTAAAATAAATACACAGTTAAAACTATGAACTTGCCGAGCGTCATGAAATACAACTAAATAAGTCAATTCTAGAACGACTTAGAAGGCACCGGAAGAGAGGTAGTGCGCTAAACTTGCCACTCGTGCATTAGGAGCCAAACTGATGGTCTGAAAACGCTGATGATAACCTTATCAACCGTGTTCATCCTGACAAATCCTGAAAATAGGCGCATAAAGAGGAGCATTCTCTCAAAGAGGGGATGCTCTGCAGGCGTGCTTAAGCATCCGTTTAAATTTGAAAATTTTATCACTCGTGCCTCTAAGGGTTTAAGAACAGCCCAGTTCCGAAATAACAAGGGAATAGGAAATGTACGGCCCTTGAGCACATTTTGGCACTATGGCAAAACCTGCGAATAAATTTCGTACAAAAATGAAGGGCGGCCTGAATTTGTTGACGGTTCGGTACTGGTTGCGTATTCGCTCACCTTTTTGAATGTTGAGCACCCGCGCCTCACCAGTGAAATTTCCGAGAACAGCCCAGTCCAAACTAAGGGCGGTATGTAAAATGCAAGGCACTCGAGCACACCTTGTTACTATAAAGGATACTTCAAATTTATTTATTTTTTTAAAAAGAGCGGTCTAAAAGTGGAGATGGTTCCGCCGTTTTTTTGCTTTTCTTTTTCTTTTGGAATTTGGGTACCCGCGCCTGACCAGGGAACTTTTTTAAATCCACCAATTTTACAAGTAATGAAAAAATATCAAATCCAGGTTCCTTGTCTCCAATCTGGTACAATGGCAACTACTAAAGAATGGGCGCTTTTTGCGAAAAATTTTATCAAATTGCACTTTAATGGATTACGTTGAAACATCCGTTCTTTTAAACTTTGGCTACCTGCGACTCGTCTGAAAATATTTTGAAATCTAGTGTCTTCCTAGTTGGAGAAGTATAAAATTCAGGTGCCTTATCTACAAGCGAATACTATAGCAAAACTTTAAACTTTCACCGTCTTCTGAAATTTGATATATGTGAAGTCGCATCTTTTACTCCCTGAAAAACGTTTTCTCCAAATATGTTTTTTTTTCATGTCGGCGTGCTTGACAATAGGAATAAGGATATTAATGTACAACTATCAATGTATAACAAAATTTGCACTTCTTTGTGTAAAAATATTAAATTTGCAAGTAGAATTATCCCTCTTTATTGCATTTCTACACGGCAACATATTTATTCCATAAACTCAAAATAGCTCTGTTCAGAACAAAACAAAAATGTTAATTAATAGGATTATATAAAAACCCCGTTTACACCATTGCAAAATATCTCACGTAGAGCGGTTGCTTTTTTGCTTGCTAGCATTTCGATATCCGTAGCGTACTATTTGATATGATTCTTGTCGTCTGGCTAGATGAGGACGATTACACCTGATTTGACGAAATAGTCTTAGGAATCCATAAACAACTTTGAGAAAAAAGAAGATGTACCCTGTATGTTAATGATCCTTCAGGATTTCTGTAAATCTTTGGCAAGTCTTGTATTATTTGAGCTTTTAAATTTCGGACGCATAAACTCGGCTGTCTCAAACATTTGCGAGAGGTGCGTTTGAAAATATTTATTATGTGTTTAAAACGATACATTTCCGAAACCACGAAGTTTGTCATAATATTGGCGAAGGACTTTACTTAGAAAAAAAAAAAAAAAAAAAATATATATATATATATATATATATATATATATATATATATATATATATATATATATATATATATATATATATATATATATATATACATATATATATATACAGGGTGTTTTCTTTTATTCTCTCAGATTTGTTTAAAAAAACGTGAAAGCTACACTTATGCGGTTTGTGCAGGTGGGTTATACGGCCAGGCGGACATTATGTGCGTGGCTAATCTTTGAGATAAGTCGGCTAATTAATTAGAACTCGTTAATTAACTTTTTAATTAGTGAAAAGAGACATATGCTTCCAATTAGAATCTTGTAGAGCATCATCGAAAACCACCAAATTAGTTCTTTCTAGAAGGATATAACACCAGGGAAGGATTTTACGGCGTTCTATAAAAACGCCTCATTTGGACACGTTTTTAGATTTCGGTTTCTTATCGAAGCGCATCTAGGCGCTCGCGGTCCTGCTTTGCAGTGGCCGAGACGCGCAACACACGTGCGCCCTACTTCCCTCCGTTCTACGAGGGAGGCGAGGGGGGTGGCTTCGCGCCGCGACCACCAGGGAGCAGGACCGCGGGCGCAAAGATGCGCTCCGATAAGAAACCGAAATCTAGAATCGCGTCCAAATGCAGCGTTTTTATAGAACGCCGTAAAATCCTGCCCGGCGTTATATCCATCTAAAAAGAGTTGATTTGGCGGTTTTCGATTATGCTCTACAACTTTCTAATTGGAACCATATGTTTATTTTCACTAATTAAAAAGTTAATTAACAAATTTTAATTAATTAGCCAACTTATCGCAAAGATTAGCCACCCACATAATGTCCGCCTGGCCGTATAACCCACGTGCACAAACCACACAAGTGTTGATTTCAGGGCTTTTTTTTAAAGAAATCTGAAAGAATAAAAAAAACACCCTATATATATATATATATATATAAATCAAGATAACGCCGTATAAACTGCAGGATCCTCAGCCGAATACAATTTTTTAAAGTGTTTCCTCCACGTATGGTCTCAGTTCATCAAATTGTACGATTTCTTCTTAGGCATAAAAACTATATATATATTTATATATATAGAGAGAGGGTGTATGTATATATATATATACATACAACGTGCATGGTGGCGGGAGGCCGAAGGCGTGGGTATATAACTCAGAAGAAAAAAAAAAACCCTTGGTGAAAACAGGAACAACGGACAATTTATTCTTCGACGTTTCGGCCGGAGTCCGGCCTTCGTCAGGAAGGCCGGACTCCGGCCGAAACGTCGAAGAATAAATCGTCCGTTGTTTCTGTCTTCACCAAGGGTTTTTTCTTCTCAGTTATATATATATATATATATATATATATACAGGATATTTTTTTTTTTCAGCTTAACAGGAGTTCCTTTCAAAAACCATGAAAGCTAGATTGATGCGGTCTGCGCAGGTGAGTTATATGGCCAGGGGACATAATATAGGAGGCTAATCGTAACAATCAGTCGGCTAATGAGTTAAAATTTGTTTATGAATTTTTTATTTAAGAAAAATAGACGTATAGTTCCAGTTAGGAACTTGCTCAGTGTCATTGAAAACTACCAAATTAGTAATTTTCAGAGACTTTGAGCGCGTGAGAAGCGTAGTAGTGAACTAAAGCTAGCACCCGTGGGGCGCGTAGAAAGCTAGCATTTGCGGTAAGGCGCCTGCGGAATATTTCTGTCTCTTATCTAGCCCTTGTACCTGCTCCACGAGCGGTAACTTGAATGCACTACTGCGCTTCTCACGCGTTCAAGGTCTTTCTGAAAATTAGGGATTTAGTGGTTTTCGATGACGCTCAATGAGTTTCTAATTGGAACTATATGTCTATTTTCATGCATCTCCTGAGGAAGCCGTGCCTCTCAGCGAAACTGTAGTAATACATTGAATAAACTCCTAGCATAGCATCTTCGCAAGTACGGATCTCTGACTCATTACATTTTCTCGGTCCATTGTTCTCAAACTACTCTGCCGAACCTATACATATATATATATAAAGTTTTTTATGCCTATGAAGAAATCGTACATTTTGATGAACTGAGACCTAACGTGGAGGAAATACTTTAAAAAAATGTATTCGGCTGAGGATCCTGCAGATTATACGGTGTTATCTTGATATGTTGGCACAATAATTCTTAGATGTTACATATTAAAGCTGTAGTATGGCGAATTCTTCGAAGTAAAACGTTAATATGCTAACGCCATATTTAAAAAAAAAATGAATACATGAGCTTTTATAGGAGCGATGCCCTAACCCTCTAAGAGATAGCACAAGTACAGGATGGCTCAAAGTTCTGAGGATGAAGGTAAGATAAAAAAAAAAGACTCATAATTTCACCCAGGCATCTTAGGAACAAGTCACAAAACTAGCTTCGAGAACTTATCACATTTTGGTATTCTCGAGAAACTCTTTATGGCATAAGATGATTCTGTGGGCCTGTACTTTATCCCTGGCTGTGATGCCCCCTTCCTTCTCTCTGGTAGCAAATAGGCAGAGGTAGCTCAAATAGCAAAAATGCGCAGCGTCGTTATCAACGACTCAGATCTCAGCATCCGTTTGTTTTTGCAAAAAATGGTGTCAGCCGAACCTCTAACATTATGGGTTCGATTGTGAAACACAAGCTTCTCAAGTTTAACCTAAAGATATTTAGGGGACTTGGTTAAAAAAATAACTTGATTAAAGCGAAATTCTCGCAGGCAAACTTTTTGCAGTGAGTCAACACTCTAACACATGAAGGGACTTGTCGCGTTTTGAGGAAACTGCAATTTCCCGTATAGGAACCCCATCGTCTGAAATACCTTATCCATTATATTTAGTGCATATAGAATACTATGCTTCGTTCAGCCGTAAAAATAATGTAAATGGGAGCTACGCGGTCTCCCAACCAATCATGCCTCCCTTTAATCACATGACTCTGCTTTCTGTGTGTGGGTATGTGCGAGTACGTGATGATCGGGGATCAGCTCAACGTATGACTTGTCAAGCGAGCATGTAGTGAGGCCACTCTGTACTGAGAGTAACGGCATTGACTGATCCTCCGGTGTGCTTGTCGGTTAAATGCGAAACGCCTATGCGGACTCTATGATTCGCTCTCGCACCGTTACCGTCCATTCAATCCGTCTGATCCGAAATGACACCTTAGCGGCTCCGACGTCACACCCAGCTGTCGCAGTTTTTCACCTTACGGGTAGCGTAAGTGTTTACCAATTTATTTACACTCGTCGTCACTTCGGTGAGTAAAGGCAGAAACAAAAAGGCACATGCAGCGACAATGTTCGCTGTCGACTGTTCTGGAGACGAGCGAGCCGGCGACACCGAAACTGCGGTGCGCTTTGCTCCGTTCGCAGCGTTAGATAGCGGCTTCGAATTCCGAAACAAAAGCGCGTGAACATTTATCTTTCTGGCTCTCCTGTGTACCAAGGAGGAAATAAGGATGTGACATTCTTTCTCAGAGTTCAATTTTATGTTATGCATGGTTTGTAAAGTGGAAGTTTGCGTCTGATCTTGAACCGAATGTTCCAAGCAGACACACAGGCGAAGCCTCGACAAAAACTCGCTTGCCTGCTCCAGACGTGAAGCAATGGAAATACATATCCAATAGCAAAAAACTTCCAGCACACTGCGAAAATCATATCCCAGGGAGAACACGAAAGCTGAGAGTCGAAATAGCGCAGGAAACGCCGATCTAGCTAGGGCTTGCCATCAGTCATCTGTTGCGGCACTCGGCAGAAGGGCAGCATAGGAGACATCTGTGTCGAAATGGGAGACGGAGAGACTCGCGAAGAGGAGCAAAGAGGGAAAGATTCTCGAGGAAATGAGACCTTAAAGCTACTTTCAGTAACGAGGAGCTTCAGCTTGTAGTTTATACCAAAAAGAGGGGCTTCAGCTTGTTGTAGTTTACTCCGTCCGATCAGCTTAGGGGAAAGCATGGTATAGGCAAGAAATAGTAGAAAAACAAGTTAGGTACACATCTTCAAATTCATAAAATTCACGGGGTTCCCGGTCTTTGAAAAGGCTTTCTTGTACCGTCTTTAAAGCTAAACCATGGATCAATTTTAAGGTCATATTCAGAAGTTTTCTTGCAATCTCGCAATGCCTGGAGATCTCTACTTGAATTACGTCTGTGCTGCGACACGAATTCCAAGGATTTATTCGGACTGAGACCAATAAATCGTCTGCCCTAACTTGGGAACGTTACGAGGAATGATAAACAATTACGGACGCGGTATATATAAGTGACTCCTTTTGGTGGTGAAGATAAAAAAAAAAAAAAACACTACGTTTGATTTTGTTCTGGTTTGCTGTGGATTCATTTTTTTTCTTCTGGCTAACAGCTATTTATCACAATATAATGGGGCCATATTAAACATGCTCTTTACGTAAGTGTGCGCATAAATAGTGAAAGAGAATGCATTTTCAATAGCGACGATAACAAAACATATGGCGCATTGATGTTTCGAGATTCGCCGCCCTTGAATGTGGGACATCGGAGTGGCGGTTACGGTAAAGATATTGGGAAAAGGTGCTTTTTCTTACGCCAACCTAAGGCAGGTTGAGCAGTAAAGCCTGGCTTGTGTTTGAATACATTCAGTATTCTAGGCATTCACTTTTTTTTTATCTAACGCTATACCCTAGATGTCGATATTTAAAATGTCGATGACCTGACTATAATGTCCTATTTGTTTAAGGGAAAGCAAGGCAAACTTCCTGTTCATCAAACAACATAATAGAGGAGGATCGCCGGAAATATAATAATTAAACAAAAATTTTCTCAGGTCACGCTCGATCTACTAAAATTATATCAGTCTGGCTCAGTTTCTAGGGCGAATACAAAGGTCCCCGTGAAGCATTGTATTCTCTAGGCTAGAAAGAAGACAAAATAATGAAAGCGGCCAGACGAACTGCTGTTGGGCGTGGAGGTATATGTAGCGTTTAATGGCAACGTAAGAAAAAAAGCATGATCCGGCGGGGTTGCTTGGAGATAAATCATACCTTCGTAACTTTGTCTATACTTCGGAGTAGCTTCATCGTGCATGAGTGAGTGAAATGCCGCGGTTCGTTATCATCGCAAACTCAAGAAGTTGAGGAACGACAAGTTGGAGGAAATCGGAAGTGAATGGGAAAAAATGTGGCACGCCGCAGGCAGTGGGCGCAACGCAACGTCTTGTGCACAATAAAAGTAATCTCGGGGACAATTAATTAGACAAAAGGCCCCAGTGCGTACTCGGGTAAAGTGCGCGCGTACACGGCTGCTCTCGGCGCGCGATTGCACAATAATGTCAGGATAGCAGAAAAAAGAAGACCATACAGGGACAAAAAAGACCAAAGATACATGGAACAGAAGCCTGTAGAGAGCCGACAAGAGGGCAGGAAGTTCCAGCGGAAGTTAAGAAAACTAAAAGAACTAGAATCTCGAAACATCGATTTTACGAGGCCGCGCTGGCAGTGAAGCCTGCGCTATCTTCAAAAACATTCCTGTGTTTTTCGGGGGTGCACCCTTCTTTTGCTCTCGTTCTTTTATTACGGGAAGCAGCCAAGAATAATTCGAAATCAGGAAGTTGGGTGCGTGAAAAGCCAACCGGGAAAAAAAATGTAAGAAAAGTTAAGAAGTAAAGCAAGAAAACAGATGAAAGAAAACAAAGAACATGGTTCTGTGGAAACGTCGAACGTACTTTTTGGGGAGCTACCCATTTTGAAAGCAATTATGCAAATTACGATACTGTCAAAGGACTTCATATCAGCGCGTGTCAAGGGCCAGCGCCGAGAAGTGGGGAGCTTGAAATTTTCCTTTTATATTCGTCGATTCGCACCGCCAACCATTGTTTCTTCCTTCTTCTTTGTTATGAGCGTTATTTCTCGTCACGGAACATCTGAACAACCTAAAATATCGCGAATATCGCATAACTAAGCGTGACATTTCTCTTTCCAATTGGCCGGGTACAACCTTAATGCCTTAAAAAACTAAAAAAAAGGAATAATAACAGAGAACAGGGAATCTTGTACGTCATTAGCTCGCCCCCGACTCATAAAATTATGGTGTTTATCAATACCAGTAAGAATAACAGCTCACAAAATCGGAAATGGGCCAGAAACATCCTTCACTTCCCGAAGATACTACCGAAGAGTGTTCACAGAAAATAAAAAAAACACGACAAATTGGCAAGAATTCCTAACCTAGATCTACATCACCAACCAAAACACACACACAAAGAACAAAAAAAAAAAAAAGACATTCGCCGATATAAAAATTTAGATGGACATTTTGCGAACCAAGAAAGGCTCCCAGTGGTATCCATTGTTTAAAAGAAACTCTATTTCTTTTTACTCAATTTGACGGCATTTTTAACGAAGTCACAATCTCCCACTCAAAGGTATTCATAAAACGAGACGCGGTTCAGATTCAGGTACCTTAAATTTAACTCCAACATTCCAGGTTCAAATTTATACGGGCATTGTTCCGACGTGCGGTCATGTAACTCCTCTAATCAGTACTGCGTGACACGCGTCAAACAACCCTGGCAAGCAGTCTCATGCCGGTGGTCGAATTCTTCAATCAATCAAATCAAATCAATTAAAAAATGCTTTATTTTTTCATTTGGAGAGGGAAGACAGAGAAAAAAGCAACATAACAGTTGCTTGACAGGTTTCCATCTCCCCTCAGCAGCAGCTGAGACAGCACACAAAACAGTTAACACAAAAAAATGTTTTATGTAATTATTCGTTTGATATAAAACAAAAGCAAAACAAAAAGGAAAAATCGCCACACGTCATGCACCTACACTGACACTGAAAGCTCAACAAAAAATGAAAGCAAACATTTGTTTACCAAAGTCAAAGGTTCTATGTTTAATTCCCCCAAACAATTTAAAAGACGAGGAAGAGTATTTCGCAACATCTGAATTCCATAATTTGTTCTGGAGTGCGGCACTAGCCACGTATCGGCGCTGCGTGTAGCATAAATCGTGTCTCTAATTGTAATCTGTGAAAGAGACAGAAATACGTTTTCTTTGCTATGAAAAGACTTTTTATAGGTAATACAAAGTTTATAATTATAGAAATGTGGAATCTATACAATATTAAGTTTTTTAAACAATGGTATTTCATGGGCATCGTATGCAGCATGGCATATAATACAGACAACGTTTTTTTGCAGAATTTGTATCTGCTTAAGATTTGTGGACGTTGTATTCCCCCAAACCAAGAAGCAATAATTATAATGCACATAAAATAAAGAATGATATATAAGAAGCATTGCTGACATTGGGAGTATATGACGATGTTTGTACCTAACACCTACGACCTTTGAGAGTTTTTGACATGTATAATGTACCATTTCATCCCATAGCATGTATTGATTAAATATTACACCCAAGACTCTAACACTTTCGACTATATCTATTTTATGGCTACCAAGGCAGAAAGCAGAGGTATGAAAGCAAATTGTATTTCTTGCTCAAAAGAGAACGGCTTTAGTTTTACTACAGTTAATTTGCAATGACTTAGATACTGTCCAAGTATTTAATTTACCTAGAAATTTATTTGCGGTACTTACAATCTGCTCAGTATTCGTACCTGAAAAAAATTACACTGGTATCATCCGCGTAAATAATAAAACGTACATTGTCATCGATATTTACTATGTCATTGACATACAAGTTAAAGAGGAGTGGTCCCAAAATACTACCTTGTGGCACTCCAGCTGCTAATGGCTGCAATTGAGATCGCGTTTTATCTATATCAACGCACTGGTAGCGACACTGAAGGTAACTTTTAACTATACTTAGGGATCTACCTTGGACACCGTACATATAAAGTTTTTGGAGCAAAGTACTATGATTGAGGCGGTCAAAGGCCATTGAAAAGTCTATAAATACTCCAAGTGTTAAAAGCTTATTTTCTATATTGCTTAAGACTAAGTCCTTTTGCTTTAAGAAGCAAAATCTTCCCCTGTATCGGAGAGAAATGTGACCTTATTTCATGGCAGTCGAAGTTTACCCTATTTAAATGTTAAAAAGTTCGACATAAATTTACAGTGAAAACATGAGACGCTAATTTAAGTGGGACAGAGAACCGCTTTACAAAGATTGACCGTTTTATATTTACGAACATTGATTGTTACGTGTTGGCAGTTCTCGCTTTGCCGCAGTATATCTGATCAGACAGTTTCATTTTCCGTAAATTATCTGCTACATTGACATGCGATATTACATGCATAGAATCCTCCGCAATATTTACTAACACGTTCGTCCTAAACATTGGGACATAAGGGGGGACGTGCGATTTGATTCTAGAATACCGGACTTCCGAAGCCAAGTTTGTTTTACTGCACTCTGAACTATTTCCCACACTTCGCGGCGACCTCTTGGTAAGGTGCGTGCAGGATTCCGCGTCCACAGTGTTAAGGCGGGCTCTATATATCCGTTGTCTGACAGGATGACAAGTGCACGAAGTCTGCTGTAGATACCCGGCTTGCGGCCCGCGCCCCGTGCCCCCAGTGGTACGCTGGCCGCGTGTGCAAGCAGAAGCGTTATCGAAGGTAATGATTGGTAGGTAGCTCGCACTGAGGCACCCTAGCTCGCACTGGGTGCGACAGCTGAGAGGCTTTCGTGCCATCCTCTTAGTGAGTATGCGAAGAAAGCCACGTCTTTTCTGCTGTTTGTTCGCCTCTCCCTCGTCTCTCCATTGTTTCTCCCAACTTAGGGTAGCCAATCACGACAGACCAACGCCACCTAGATGAATTTTATACGCTAGCTATTGTAGCCTCACGAGGGGCATATATCGGACACCAGTGCTACGTTAGCGTTTTGCGGACGCGTCGGAGCAAGAATTCCACTCGAACACCGACACTGCACTTGTGTCAAAGCTGTGACCCGCGTGATCCTCGAAAGGTGGCACTGAAAATTCAACAGTACGGCTCGCTATCCAGGGGGATCTGAGTAAGCCTCTTTTTTCTCCTTTTGCTCGTATCTTTTTCGAGATCCTGCCAGCACTCTAAAAAAAAAGGGAGTAGTACTTCCTCCCTTAAAGGAGGAACTCGCGTGTCACTTATATTGCTCTATAAAGGGAGGAAATTTCCTCCTACAAAACGGGGAGGAAATTTGCTCCCCTAAGAAGGGAGGAAAATTGCCACCTTTTTTTCTCTCAATGGAGGAAACTTCCTCCCCTCGTGTAAGTGATATAGCTTTCAACAGATGGCGCTCAAAACGGCAAAAAAAAAAAAAAAAGTCGGAAAGGCGTTTTTTTTTCTTTTTTTAGGCATTCCCGACTTTCGAACGCTACATGGTAGAGATGCATATACATTACTGAACATAGAGAATACACGGACACACATAGATCAACCACGCACACAACAGCAACAACGCAGCAACACCGGGCCCCCTCGTGTCTCTACGTACGCCAAGTTCGCACTAGCTCTATATATGGCCGTCTTATTTTTGAATCCGACTTTTTCGGTGACTGCTATAATTTGGCACATAAACGCGGAAAGGTGGAGTAAATATTACTCTTACTTAATACATTTTATGAATTGTCTTGTGGAATAGCCCCCATCTCTTAATTCAACACCCCGAGCAAAGCAAATGTAGATCATTAGGCTACTTAACTAAAATTTAATAATTTTCTTCTCAATAAGTTTGATGAATTATCTTGACAATGCAGTGCTGAAATGCAGTACACTGTGCTAAACATCGCAATCAAGCTATTGCTTGATTGCGGTGTTCAGTGCCAGTGTAATTATTTTCAGTTTTGGTGGGGTAATTATTCATTTTAAATGTTGCACAAGTTCAACGGATTTTCAAACAAACAAGATTACAGATTTTAACAAGACTTCTTGAAACAGCAGAGAAGATATCTTGGTTCATGCTTTGTCACCGGTGTTACAGAAATTTAGAATTGTTTTAATTTACTAATCTGGAGCGTTTTTCCTATAAAAAGTAAGTGCCGGGCATGATAAAGGCCCACGAACCATGACTTTGGTATCCTCAGCAGACAACTAAAATAAGACTGTCTTTGCTGATATAATGCAACCGCTTGAAAACATCACATTGCCCGAGTCAGAAAGTTAAAAAGCCCGTGTTGAGAGTTTTAATAGATCGTTTTGTCACTCCCGCAACTCCATACGCAATCCGTTATGGCTTCCGCTATATATACCGTAGCGGAGCCGCGTTTTCGTGTTCTAGTAGAGCGTTTGCAGCCCGGTGCAGAATATAGCGTTCCGAAAGCTAACGCAACGCTCTTTCCTTCCTGTTGTCTCTTCCTTACGTAACTTATTCGCGCTGTTTAAGTCAAGATGTCTATCCAACTCGCCCAGCAACTCATTTCGGTATAACGCAACGGAACTCTTTCGGACACTAAAGCTAAAATAGAGGTTTGTAAAGCAATTGTTAGTAATCTTCTATTCATGTCTCTATCTAAATAGTATTTAAATTTATTATCGAGTGCTTATGTTCATGTTTGCTTCCTTTATAAGTACGTCCAGTACGTTTGCGACGAGTTTGAGATCCAGGTTGTTGACGCCGGGTTAGCTGCGCTCGTTTTGCGACACAAAAGGGATCGCGTGATAATAGACTAAGTCAGCCGAATAAAAATAAAAAAAAACGTAAAAAAAAGAAGTTTTTCTTTTCTTTTTTTTTAGTGCGAGTTTTGACATGTAGCAGGAGATGGGGGCGCAGCGCAAACTAAAAAGAAGCAGCGGTGAACCGTAGGCTCTGTCGAATCATGCGTTTCTTCAAGCCCGCGGATTTGCCCTCCGCCCCCACTTTGCCCCGCAACGAGAATGGAATGTCTGTACTACCCTTTCTTCCAAGTGGACTCTTCCCGAATGCATAGTTGACCTTGCTTTCCTGATCCGTTGCCTCGTCCCTTCCCCGAATCGTCATTGCAGTGTCGTTTCTTGTGCGGGGATATGGTCTTTGAAAAACGCGTGTTCCCGCAAGCCGGTCGTTTTTCCGATGTGGACGGACTACAGCGTGTGTCGGACGGAGTCGCTCGCCGCAACGCAGTGCTCGTGTGCTGTTGTTTTATACAGAACTGAGATAAACGCCTCACGGATTACCTTTCGCTGTATGGTACGTACGCTTTATTTCAAGAGTATACGTTTCTCGCGGAGGTGACGGCAACCAAGCTACCAAGCGCTCAAGTTGCCGTCACCGCCATTAAACATGTTTGCGATGGCAGCGGCGGTTCGACCGCCGCTGCCGCCACGAATATAGAGGAGGAATTTTCGTCCCTTTTTCAAGCGCCACTAGGTAGCGCTGCATGTGGATCGGTGAAAGGGAGGAACAAGGGCAATTTCCTCCCTTCCGTTGGCGACAGGGAGGAACATCGTTGTTTTCCTCCCTTTCTCCTCCCTTTTTTTTTAGAGTGAGTGTCTCACGGCTTAAACAGCTCCAGATTGGGTGTAAATTGAGATGGTAAAAAGTGTTAGGGCGCGGTTCGAAGAATGCACTGTTTCTGTAAACCCAAATCAAAATAATATTGTATCTCAATATCATCCCATAGTTTCTTCCGATTCCGCACGACAGCGCCGAGGAGGGTACAGCGTTTGAGCGGTAGTGAAACATCGATCCGCCTTATTGTTCCAACCTCCCAACGCTCTAGCGGGCAGGCTTCCTCTCGGCGACCAATACACTACAAATTAGCGCACTCCCAACCTCGCCGGGAAGGAGACAGTCAATACTGCTGTGCGGGGCGCGAAATCGCCGTGAGGCCCTTCATGTAAATTGTGTACGCGAGAGGAACAAGAAAAATTAGAAGCGACCTGGCGGCGGATTGCTACTTAAAACCTGGTTCCCCGGGGCCATCTTTATGTCGCATTAAGAGGAGCTCCACTTATTATTTGCATTTAACTGTATCCTCTAATCCTATATCTCTAATCCTCTAATACTATTTATCCACTTCTCTGTTAAGCGCGTTGAGGCATGTTCTGCCTTCTTGGACGGCTTTGGTGATAGTGACTTAGTCCTACACTCCTACTAAGGGTTTTGGTGAATTTTATTGGCTGTGCACTTTCGCGTATTTTTGCGTAATAGTTACGAAATATTACGTGGCAAGAGGTGAAGTGGAAATTTTTGACATAACGCAGAAGTCGGACACAAGTTTAGTGATCGTTTATTATGTTACACAACTCGAGTGTAGGGAGTCGCAAAAATATGAGAAAAAACAAGCGAAAAGAAGTATAAAACAAGAAAAAGGTACCGTGTAAATAATCATCAGTCATAAAAAAAATAACCGATACGCTATACTTTTCGTAGCTAAAGACCAGACGCAGCCGACACCACAAATAGGACCAATGAAACAGCGTGAAAAGCGCAAGTCATTGGGCCTGTCCTCTTTACGATTGGCTCAGCGTTTATAGAACATGCACAGACATATGACGAACACCACGATGGCGCGCTTTTCACGCGGTCTGATAGGTCCCAGTAGCTTGTATCGTCGGGTGCGTCTGAACGTAAGGTAAAACAAAATATAGCAGCCATTTGTGAAAATCGTAACAAACCCAGTGAAACGAGTCTGCCCGAGTCATTCGTTTCGAGGGCGATGCAAAAACTCACTCTTTTGCCAAACAGAAGATCGAGGATGATGAGGAACCTCTGTTTTTGTTCTAAAATTGAGAGTAAAAATGCGACATAAACTAAAACTGTGAAATCTCTCCCAGGGAAGGAATTGGGTGAAAGAAGGGTAAGAATACGGGAAATGAGAAAGCCAGAAAAACTGGAAAGCGCTAAGAGTTAATCGAACTTCAAGTGCGAGCCACGTGCACCTTCATCTTACCCATACCCCTTCCCGCTTGAGTTCCGATAAAGCCAGGGCCCTGGTTGCCTCATTGCAACACTCAGAAGCCGTGCCGAGTGATGACTGCTAAGCTCAACACGTCCGAGACTACGAGGCCGGAGTAGTGAGATGTCCGCGTCACCTACCGGAGGCCAGCACGGGGCCCAGACTGAACACAGGTGTGCCGCCATTGTTCATGACTTCTCTCCCACAACTTGCATTAGCGAACGCGGACACGAAAAATTGACAATGTTTCTCCGAAGAAAATGTTAACTTGGGAGTTCTAAGGGATAGCGTTTACGAATGACTAGTGCGTGCCCACGACGAATCCAGGGGAAGCATTTAATGTGAGCGCATAAAGCGGCTTTGAAATGTATCGCGCTACGATTTACCGCAGAGGTACTTGTATGTAATGAAGACATCGCATCAAAATTAAAAAGAACGATTAAACCTACCTTAATTTAAAAAAAAAAAAAGATATCAGATTGTTTTGTTTTTAGCTACGGCGCCCGCCTGCTCTCCACGCACCCTCTGACTGACGCAACAACCGACAGATGGAGGCAGCTGTCCGGGCGTCAGCTTGTAGAGAGCCTGCATAACGGACAGCTTCTACCTGCTCGATCGCGGTCTTGTGGTTTATGGGCCACGTTTGCAATGCAGCACCTGCGAAGAGCTTCCGAATATGTGGATAGGCTGCAAATGTCTCCGCCTATCCGCCTTCTCTCCTCCTCGCCAGCCGAAAAGGCAGTGCATGCGCACTTGTGACCAATTTGAGCAGAAGGCGGCAGGAGGCGTCCTCCATTCAACTGCTAAAGCTCATCCATGGATCGAGATGGACCATCTCTCCCCCAATCTAAGCTTTCTACGTCACTTAGAGCCCGGTCGCGCAAAGAGCGTACGACATCTGGCTAGTTACTCGACGAACCCTCGCTTTTATTTCTTATGTTTCCAGTTAATGTGTCTACAGTTGGGAACGCAAAATTAATAATGCACCGACCATTATGGCACCAACAAAGCGCGCGCCGTTTGGTTCGAAAACATCGTGTGCTTTTGGCGCGACAGGGTGGTGCGCCAAAAGCAGACGATGCTGACACCGGGGCAGCAGTCGCTGTCGTTCAGTTGTTGCGCCAGTAAGAGGGTGCGTGGGCAGCAGACGAACGCTGTGGGATAAAAAATACCGTTTTTGTTTTTACTTATTACTTTAAGTTTTTAATTAAAGTAATAATTTAGTGATGATTTAAGTTTTTACTTAGATCATAGCACGATACGTTATCAAACCTACACTCTTAGAAAGAGGTTGTGTATAGGGGTACACCCCCTGTCCCATACGAAACACCCCAAAACTACATTTGAACGTTCTGTCCACCAGTGTTGCGGAATGGGCCCCCCCATTCCATTCCAATTCCATTCCGGGGAATTAGAGTTTTCGATAATTCAATTCCTTTCAATTCCTAGGAATGGAAACATTGAGCCCATTCCCACTCCTGGAATGGCTGAATCGTTCCATTCCATTCCTTTAATTCCTAAACGTAAAAATTGGCACTTGACAGCTACCTTTTGTTGCCGGCATAAGCAGCATAAAACTGACATTATCAAATGCCATTGCAAAAAAAAAAAAAAAAAATAATAAGCTAAATTTCTCAAAAATGCACTGATTTTTACTAAGGGGACCGCTGGTGGCAGAAAGTGTTTATTTACAATGTACCGCAAACATTGAGAAAGCCCCTTGATATGTCGATGCTTGTTTAAGACATCAAACTCGCGACCACGTGGCTCGTAACAAACAGCAAAACTTAACTACACTAATTTTTCGGGGCAAACATTTTGGCATTTGTCTTCTAGGACATACACGGCCAGCGTGTTTGTTTGATAAGAGCATAAAAATATCCAGTTCGTGCGTGGCGCAGAAATAAAGCTATATTACTATATTCTTTCAATACCTGCACAGCAACACGGCTAGTGCACTGCTGGAAGCGACTCCATGCACAACGGCAAGAACACATCCTCTGACAAAATGCAACCTCTGCGGCGCAGCACGACGGACCGTATAGACCATGTCACGAAACCTGTTTTAAAACGTATAAGTTCACGCTTGCTTTACGAATCTCGATATTTTTTATCATATTCAATTCAATTTTTGGCTGGTTCGCCTGCCCTTTTCCACCCATCGCATACTCATTCTCGTGTTTCCTCTTCAGGTGGCGAATAAAGTTTGATGATATACGCCGACTGCACCGTGTATAGTTTTGTTGCACAACTTTCAGCGTGCAGCTTGTTTATTTTCTTCGCGACTAATGTAGAAAAATGTCTTCTACGATGCCATGACTTGATTTGTATTTATCTTGCCTTCTCGTCCGAATTGTGATGTTCCTCTTTATGCTGATCGAGTGGCGGGTTCAGGCAGCACACGGTACCAACCGATTCATTCTTCTACCTCGGTGTCGGTTGTTCGCGTATGGCGACGGGTCGGGAAGTCAGCGTTGACAAAGCTCTTCACATCAAGATACAATTAACGGGGTAATACCGCACCGTTCGAATTGACATTCCTTGTGTTTCCTCAACAACATCGTCCAACTGACTTCTCACTGCCTCAAATAGGGTCCAGGACATGGAGCACGAATGAAGACCGGACAGCCGAGACGCGCGGAAGCCAAAACCTCAGTGCAGCTACCACCCAGCTCTCCTTCTCAGTTGCCCTCACAGCAACGGTCGCGCCTCGTCTGGCACGGGACGATCTTTCTGCAGGTCTAGTCAGTTCGGTCACACGAAGTGCGGTGACGATAGTCTACTTCACCTTACGATGGACCTCAACAGACAGAACGAGAGCCATCGAAAGTGCTTTCTGAGTGTCGCGTGACCCTGCAGTCCCGCTCACGGTGCTGGATTGCCTAGGGTGACTCGTAGCGTCCGCAGCGGTCCATCACAAGGTGAAGCGAAGCATGCAGAGACTAAAGTCAAAGGAAATGAGCGAGAATCCGCTAGCTTGCTCGTAACCCCAACCCACTAAAATGTATAACACAGAAAACAACCATCGGAACAAAGGCGGACTTACACTACAAATACAGTATAAAAAAACAAGCCTCGGAGCAAAGCGCAAGAGGAGAAGAGGGAAGTGAATCTCGCTTTGTTTTAATGCCGAAGCAAACCCACATTTCGCACTTCAAAGGAGTGCGCACGAATGAACGTAGAAGGCAGCAGGGTTGGCTGCCTGCTAAACAACGCGCCTCGAACTATAAGAAAACAATACCTGATCATCTTTCGACGGTGCCCGAGTCAACGAGTTATCAGAGCTCTGCGAGTTAGGAGTCGCTTCCGCTCCCAGATCTCAGTCTATGCGCGCGCGTGCATTCTACAAACCGTCGCAACAACAACAAAAAACGCATGACAAGAAGGACGATGAGGAGTTGTGCATGGCGGTTTCTTTCTTTCCCCCTCCCTTTTCTTTTGCTTGGTGCTTGGTTTCTTGTTTCGCTCTCGTGTAACGCCATCGAAGCCCGACGCCTGCGCGTCCGTGAAAGGCGCTGCGTTACCCCCCTTTGCTAAGCCCTTTGCTCTTTACTTTGACGCTTGTTTTTTGTATTGCAATTTTTTGGCGTATAAGTCTGTTAGGGCTCCACGCGGGCTAGCAGTTTCCCTCTCGTTATATTTCTGAGCAACTGACTCGCTGACTGGCTCGGTTTAGCTAACCGTAAACACACACACACACAAAAAAAAAAAAGAAGAATAGTGCCCCCATTCCATTCCCATTCCATTCCGGGCAGAAGGCACCTAATTCCATTCCCATTCCATTCCCCTCAACGTTGCCGCCATTCCATTCCCATTCCATTCCGGGGTCGTGAAAATGCGGAATGATTCCGGAATCATTCCAACTCCGGAGTGGCAACTCCGCAACACTGCTGTCCACTGACGTCGAGCTGGCGATACCAATTTTTACGAAAAGCTTGTTATGTGTTGGATATAACATATTAAATAGTTAACGTGCGTATCAAAGTCTAGAAAAAAAAACAAAAAAAAAACTGAGGTTTTGCAGCCGGGCCCAAAAAACCTTAATTGTCTTACTGTAGCCTTTAATGCGTACATTAGCTATTTTAATAAGTTGTATCGATCGACTATCCAGCCGCTCTTGAAAGTTCGTATCGCCGGTTCGACGTTTGTGGACTGGACGTCGAATTGTTGTTTCGGGGTGTTCCCTATGGCACAGGGGCTGTACCCTTATACACCCCCTATTTCTTAGAGCGTGTGTATGCGGTCACTTTTAAGTTTTGGTCGGATTCGTAAGCACGCTGCATATTGGTGTCGGGAACACACATTACCACACCTAAATATGCTCTAAAACCCTGAATCAAAGTAGTATTCGGGTTCCGGAAACGATTTGCTGAAGGTACACTCTGCCACAGATTCTATAATATTCGTAGCTTCGTAATAATAAAAACCGCGTTAAGGAGAGATGCTGCTGGTAGAAATGCAACATTAAAAAAAAGAAAAAGAAAAACGTTTCCAGCTCTCTGTAATGCCGAATGAGAGCGCAACTCTTGAGGAGGAAAAGGGGAGAGTAGGGAGGGGAAGGTATGCCCCTCCTCCTCATCCGTAGCCTCTCCTCCTCCCTCCTCGTCTAGTCCTCCCGTGCTCTTCGCCTCCTCCCCCTCTTCCTCCTCCCTCCTCCTCGCCATCCCCTACATCCTCCTCCTCCATTCTCCTCTTTCCTCCTCCTCCTCCCATCCTTCGATTTCCTTCGTCCTTTCCCCCTCCTCGTCCCTCCCCCTCCTCCCTGTGCAGTGCATCATTGGAAATGTCCCATAATGCACCGCGCAGGACCCTCGTGACGTCGTAACGTCACGAGGTCCCGCTCAGTGCATTATGGGACATTTCCCATGATGCACCGCGCGGTTACGCCGACGATGACGGCGACGGCGACGGCGAGGCCGACGCCGACGCCGCACAAGCTGGAAACGGGTGCCTAAGAGCTGCGGTCTAAAAATTAAAGACGTTTACAACTTCCTGTAACGCCGATTTAGAGCGCAGTTCTTGAGGAGGAGGAGAGCAGGGTTTTGCGGGGAGGGTATGCCGCTACTCCTCATCCGTACCCTCTCCTCCTCCTCTCCTCCACCTTTCACGCGCGAAACGCGCGTCGTAACGCGACGTTTCGGTATGATGCCGAAACGTCCGCGCAGTGCATTATAGGAAACGTTTCACAATGCACAGCGGTGATGTTTCGGCACGGTGATGTTTGGGTACAGTGCCGAAACGTACGGCGGTGCATATTGGGTAACGTCCCATAATGCACCGTGGTGATGTTTCGGCACGGTGACGTTTCGGTACCATTCCGAAACGTCCGCGCGGTGCATATTGGGTAACGTCTCATAATGCACCACGGTGACGTTTCGGTACGGAGACATTTCGGCAGCATGCTGAAACGTCACCGTGGTACATTATGGGAAACGTACCATAATGCACCGCGCAGGAATGCCGACGGCAAAGGCGATGGCGGCGGCGACGGCGACGCCACTAAAGCCGGAAGAGGGCGCCTACGAGATGCGCTCTAAAAAAACCGTGTGGTATTTTGAAAACATTTGCATATTTTTCTCAGCAATAGTAATCGAAACTTCTTTTGAAAGGTACCGACATAGGTCATCAACGGCAAAATTTTTCACCAGTTTTCGCGGTCGTGCTACTACCTCATATTATTTTTATGTTTATGGGAGCCTTTTCCAATTTAGCATATATATTACTACGCGCGTTGCAATAGCAGGACTCTTCATCACGCTAAATGTTGTATTGGGTTCTCTGCACCGGCTAACTTGGAGCCCCCGCTCGTCCGTTACGATGTAATATTACTCAAAAGTATGCGTACGGTGGTGCATTAGCGCAAGCTTGGTTGGGTACGTTAGACACGTCTTATGATTATTGTTGTCTAAGGGCGTGACATTATATTAACCGGTATATATATGATAGATAGAAAAATATTTTCTTGTTTACATTCATGCAAAACAAACCTCGGGCAGCACTAAGTTATCACCCCTCTGTTTAAAGTTCTTAAGTCTTTATTTTGATATATTTTTTTACCATTTACTGCTGCACGATTGGTACTGAACAGCGGAACAATGCTCATTTTGTTTTTTCTAGGCCAAGCAAACTGTTTGCCGACAGATAAATGCAGCAGACGAACACAAAAAAAAAAAAAAAAAAATTGGCTTGCTCTTTATGTTTATACAGCCTTGATGGAGATGCGCCTCAACGGGTAATCGGTCTCTTAGCTGTAGATGAGAAATTTCGCCAGTGCAGTACAACTGCTAACCTGGGATTTTTAACGTGCATCACGCAGTAGTGATCACACGAACGCGTGCCGGTACGAAACTCATCCAGATCGAAGCGGGCGGGGGCGGCGGGGATCGTACCCAGGAGGTTCCCAGCGCAAGCTTTCGCTTTACGCTCCGAGCTGAGACGCGTTAGCCCACTCGGCCACTTCCTCCCCGCAGACGAACACAAGCGCTTAGGTTTCTTTTAATTTCTCCCTTGCTCCGTCACAGCACCGTTTCTTTTTCTTTTCACGGACTAACGCATCTAATGTTGTATTGCGTG
The DNA here is from genome assembly GCF_016920785.2 of Ixodes scapularis. Taxonomy (NCBI): domain Eukaryota; kingdom Metazoa; phylum Arthropoda; class Arachnida; order Ixodida; family Ixodidae; genus Ixodes; species Ixodes scapularis. Next base: position 195,362,446 of record NW_024609835.1, read on the forward strand.
TTCAACCTTCTGTCTAAACTGTCGACAAAACCACGAGCGATATGATTACGGCAAGACTGTGCAAAATGTGACAAAACGTTTCCTTTCCAATTGTAATTTTTATTACTGCTTCAATATTTAAAAACACAGCATGGGAATATTCCAATATGGCTTGATTCTATCCTCTGTAAATATTACTTAACTGGAGCAAGCAACACACTAAACGAAACTACAATATCTGAAAGTCACGAAACGTCTCATTTTGCCCTGCACAGTGAGGCAAAATGAGACAATATGAGACGAGGGTTTGTTTGGGCCAGTTGGTTTGACATCTTATGCAATCCTGTGCGCAGCAAGGACGAGGACAAAAGGGGAGAACAAGGACACAACAAGGCCCAACATTCAACTGATGTTTATTGAATACGTGTTCCGGTATTTGTAGTCTGAACCATCGCCACAATGACAACAAACAAAACAAGAAAAGCAGAGGAAACCATCACAGACAATAATTGAGGAAAAAACACTATCTCGTTTTCAGAAAAACCAGCTGCTTCTCTGATAACGCAATCGACAGCCTAGCTACACACGTGTTTCCTAAATAATCGATGTGTTCGGCTTCTACATCTTCGCGAGTTAACGTTAACTTGCAATTACCATTTTTTACACATTCATGTAACAGTGGGATACAATCGCAAGCCCTGCAATGCAAGTCAAGATAGCCACCGTTTCGTTTTTGCACGTTGTTATTGTGCTCGCGCAGCGGATCATTTTGGCAGCGCCCCGTCTGCCCGACGTGGCGCCTGCCGCAAGACAACGAATTGCGATAAAAAACCACCATCTGTACACTCGAAAAATTTAGTTCTGTGCTTCTTTTGACATCCGTGTTTGGCATGCACGCCAGGCGTTGATAGTTTACACAGGTTCATGAGCTGATTGGGCGCAGAAAACACGACCTTTATATTTGATCGGATTGCAACTTTCTTCAACTTGTGCGACACTCGGTGTTGTTGTTTTGTTTGTTGTCATTGTGACGATCGTTCAGACTACAAATACCGGAACACGTATTCAATAGACATCAGCTGAAAGTTAGGTCTTGTTGTGTCCTGGTTCTCCGCTTTTGTCCGCGACCTTGCTGCGCACAAGATTGCATAAGAGACAATATGGTGGGGCACAACGCGATCCACTGAAACAAAAAAAAAAAAAGTGATGTTTTCAGTTATTTCAATAAAAACACTTGAAATGCACTGAGTGAACTCCAACGCACTCCTCAGGTGCCCACTCCTTGCATTCCATGCACTCGGTTCATACAAAATGCAGGGCCGGTTGTTTCCAAAGTGTTTTGCATATCAAACATTGACGGTCTCTTGCGGTGGGCTTCGCACGGTCTGCACAACGCTCGAACACTGCGCGCATCTTCGGGGGATCACTAATAAACATTCTATTCGCTCTTATGTTTTTGTGTGTGTGTGAGGACCCGGGGGGGGGGGGGGGGGTTGCAGCGGTACGCAGGTTCTTGGTTTCTTTCGCCAATATCAGCTTTGCCTTGTGGGAGATGATGTAAGAACAGTGCTTCTATCCGAATTGCTTGTTTTCTTTTTCTGCCGTACATTAGGTATAGAAGCAATGCTCTTGAAACTTGAAACGACAGAAAGAACGCACCTTCTGTTGTCCCGTCGTCTTTTTTTTTTTGTAGAGTCGCTGCTTTTTACATTCACAGAGCCTGCTCGGCTTTGAAGCGCATCCTTTTTTACTCTAAGTGTTTGGCAGCATTGAGAAGGATGGGACGCTGTTGCTTGACATTTTAAGAGCTTTGCTCGTGTCACTTTCGCGCTCTGAAGCTCTTGTTGTTTTTTTCTTTTATACGTTTGAAGCATCCTAGACACCGGAAGAACATAGAATATGGTTCAGGAGTAACTGGAAGACTTGTGTGCTTTTGGCATGCGCGTCATAGAATGCCAGATGTGTCGTGTTTACCCGTGCGTATCCCGTTAAGAAAATAATTATTGAGTTAAAAACGCAGCCACATATTGCTAAAGTTTGGTCCGCATACTGCCAATAGAGGACGCTAATAAAATTAAAGCTTACCTTGGCAGAATAGTAGCTTACAACCAGAGTGCACATTTCGAAGCGAAACCACGCGCCGAAGTTGGCACCTTTTCCATGGGGGGGGGGGGGGGGGGGGGGAGGGAGGGACGTCCTTATCAATTGCGGTTGTATTTTCTCCGGAACACTCTCGCTGATAGATCTTAATTTTTACACATGCAAATTGTACAGGTCACGGCACCTCTATGAAAAGTTTGAACGTGATCCGATTGCTTGTCTAAGAGATGAATGGCGCAAAACACAAACTGTCGCATTTTGCCCCGCGTCCCTTGTTACCCCCCCCTTACCTTATCATTAGTTTTGACATAGCGATTAATGCCAATTTTACCGTATCTTGCAGAAGTATTCCTAATAGGCTTGTAAAAATAAAAATTAATTGGACTCGTTTTTTTTTATTTTAGAGCGCAGCTCTTAGGCTCCCGTTTCCGGCTTGAGCGGTGTCAGCGTAACCATGAGGTCACGCGACCCCCGTGAGGTCACGTGACCCCCCGTGGGTTCACATGACTTCGGTGACATAACGTGACCCCCGTGAGGTCACGTGACCCCAATGAAGTCACAAGGTTCACGTTACATCACCGGGGTCACGTGACCTCACGGTTACGCCGACGGCGACGGCGCCGACGCCGCCGCTCGGAGGGAGGAGTAGCAGGCAGGATGAGGAGGCGAGGAGGAAGGAGGAAGGACATACGCTCCCCTCAGTACCTTTCCCTCTTCCTCCTCAAGAGCTGCGCTCTAATTCGGTGTTACAGGGGGGAGTTGTAAGCGGCTTTCGTTTTAGTCTGCTTTTAATAAAAAAAGTTTTTTTTTATGTTTTCTTTCGAGCTTTCAAACCTAACTCTTTGGCTTAATCGTTTACGTACCGTAAACGAATGAGCCAAAGAATGCAGGATGAACCATACCTAATTGTAAATTAAACGCAGACTTGAGAGCATGCATCGTATCATTTTCACGCAGACTTGTACCGTACGCATTAGAAACAATAAAATTACTCGTAATCGATTACTTTTTGAGTAATTTTGTAATCAGTTGATTACATTTATTAGACAGTAATCACAAGAGTAATCTGATTACTTTTTGAAGTAATAAAAATTACTTCTAACCATTACTATTTTTCCACGGGACTTCCCCCCCCGCACACAACTTTTTTTTTTTTTGAAATGTTAACAAAAATAAAATTTGCTTCTTTTTTCGAACAGAAAAAAAAAAAGATTTTTGCGGATCTGTAGGAAACGAGGTCAACCTCTTTGTATGCAAAGTTTCCGTGGAACGTCCTTTTTTTTCGAGCTGGGACTGGGATTGGGAAACCCCAGGGAAGCCCCAGTGCGTGACAAAGGCCATTCAGGGCGAGGTTTGAGGGGGTGCAATGTAGCTTTGTAAGTCCTTCGTTCAAACTAGCCCCCTCACGCACACACGCACAAAAATATTAAAAAATCCTGCTTATACTACCAACTCGCAGCCCATAGGAGAATCAGAACCGAAGAATTTCTAAAACACGTCAAGATCCCGAATTTCAATGGGAAAATGGAGCCCATTTTTGCCCGTTCTCGGTTTCCGGTGCCATAGAGCCCCATGTGTTCGAAAACTCCGTCAACCACCATTTTCCTATTGAAATTTTCAGAAAATCATTTATAACTTTTGATTAAGTAATCGGATCGGGCTGAAACTTTGGTATCTGGTTGTGACCTCTAGCTCTACCTTTGGGCGGAGAATGAGCGTTCGGTGATGCCTAGTTTATTTTTGCGGTAAAAAAGACCGTGTAAATTTTCTTTTGTGACACCCTGTACTTCATTGTTATCAGCGCTAAAGATATGTCTTCACACAATAAAGTAATCGGAAAAGTAACGGTTACTTCTTAAAGTAATGTCCAATTACTTTTGCTGTTGAGTAATCAAGTAATCTAATCGAATACTTTTTAGCCAAGAGTAATAGTAATTGTAATCGATTACTCTTTTTTTTTTGTAACGTGTACAAGACTGTTTTCACGATAGTTAAACGATCGATGGAGCATCGAGCTAGCACACTGCAGGCTCGCTGATTTAGTGGTGTTAATTTTGTTCGAAGACCAGTTTTATGTAACCAGTTTTCTATTCCTCATCTTACGAAAGCAAGCACGTGCTCTCTCCTATTTCGCAAACTCAAAAGCGCATACAATATCACGCTAGGACAAAAGCTGAGACCGAAAATGTTGACTACGGCTTCCGGGTCTGGCATCACAGTTAACAGCGAATGTTAAGCTAAAGTACTGCGATGAGTAGTCGCTAAAAAGGGCTATACAGCCGAAGCTTTTTGAAAGTCAGCCATAAGCGGATGAGCCAGGAACAGAACTTCCAAGAAACGCGTTCAACTTGCATGCATGACTCAAAGCTTATTTCCGGGGAGATTAATTATGAGCCCGAAATTATTTTTTTTTGTACCTCGCACCAATCTGGGTTTAGTGTCAAGTTTCGCCGCAGTGAAACCATAGCACTCACTAGCGTCGTGTTCACTTGTAGCTAAAGACTGACCTCCCTGGGAGGAATATGCTGCGAATAACTGACGAATTTTGCCCGGCGGCTTTTGTCATGTGCCTGGAATTAACAGAGTGGCTGCTACGTCGCCCGCAAAGCGAGCGTGCCGTCGGGCGGCGTTCGCCAGTTATTCGTCACGTAATTCGTTCCACGGAGTTCAGCCTTAAGACAACATTTGTTCATAAATGATGGCGTGGCATAATTCGACAATGCTGCCCAGGCAGCGGGACGTTAGTGGGATTCGAGTGTCGCAGGCAGGAGGGTCTTGGGCGAAAATCTCGTGCAAAGAATCGTACTCGCGAATTTCAAGCTCAATTGTCGTCCGCGTCAGTTTCGACCTTATGACGCGCCCGAGAGATGCGTTTTTTGTGTAATTATTACCACGTGATGCGCGCATTACATGTCACGCTACAGCGGCAGCACTGAACTACCCGGATTGCGTCTCCCGTGGAAAGAGAATGAAGGAATACGCCATGGTGGTAGGCAGCCCTCATACCGAGCACCTTGCACCCGCGACAGACAACTGAAGATGGAGAAGAACGCAAAAGCAGTTTAAAGGCCAACGACCAGACTCGAGATTCTGCAAGCCAGAAGATCCTCCTCACCATAGGGGAGGAGAGAACAGCCAAAGGTAGACAATATAGAACGGGTGAGAGGAGGAAGCGGGGGGAAAGTGGAAAGCGCGAACTGGTCGTGGGCATTAAGCTGTTTTCTTTTTGTCCTTTCAGTGGCCTTTCTTGTTTACGAAAACGGTATTGGTTTTCAGCTCTATGGGGCTGCTAAAAACACTTTGACATATTTATAACTTTAGATATTGAAATACGCTACACCAAGAACATACTCTGGTTTTGATAGCGGATCAGAAATAAGGAGTTACGAAGTGAGTCGATATTAATATTTCTAGGACTCCTTTTGAATAACTTCTGCTCGTGAATCTAGCAACGCACGTGGAATGTCTGAACTCACACACTAAAGGACACCTTGCTGTACGATATAACTAAAAAAATTAATCTGCTCATATTATTCATTTTGAATTTGTAAGTCAGAAAGCTAGTCAGTACAAAAATGGAATGATATCAGCGCTTGCCCTGTCCACGTCTTTTACTTGTCCTTGTCCTTTTCGCTGCTGTGTGTATTATGTAATGATATCATTCACAGAGCACACTATGTCCTACAGATTCTTCAAGTACTCACTACCCACACTATTGAACTTTTTAGAGGAGCAAGAGGTTCCCATTGAACTTACAAACAAAAAGACATTGTACAAATTTCTCTTTCTAACCGTGTACTTACTCTTGTATATAATATGTAGCTTCCTGTTTAAAAACTTTTCCATTTTTCTGCCCATCAAGCTGACAAATGCAGAAGTCAGGGGTCCTGTGAAGCTGCATTACTGCAGTTTTTTCTCCGGTCTCATTACCCACCTTTTGTACACTCGATGTAGAATAAATTGAATTAAATTTAATCGTATCTCAAGCCACACTTTTATGCAAGTTTAACATCTTTTTTTTCTGCTCCTCCCCCACTACTAAGTAAACTTTAAGAGTGATGTGTACTGCACAGCCTCCATATATTTCTGTCGTTTTTGTTGCTCCGTAGTCTTGTAAACAATATTTTCTGAATTACTGCAGAGTGCACCCCTACCGGCACCTTAGTTACGCATGTCACGCGCTTTAAAATAATTATGCCACCACTGGGCGGTGCGCGCTAGTAACCCTGGGTTTTACAGTCGTACTGCCCCGGCCGAATTTCCCATAACAGCAATGACAAAAGGCGTTTCTTTAAGCCGACTAACTTCCAAGTTCCGAAATATCCGACGGACACAAACGGGAAGAAAGAAGTGACGTGATTGTCTCCAATGTCTTAAATACACACCCGCTCTTCTAGAATTTTCATTGGGGAATAGGCAGACAATGCCACAATCTTAACCTGTCGACTTGGAGGGAAGAGGGTCGGCGGACACCGGGGGAGGAGGAACTCGTTGCGAGCGCGTGACAGAAATATGGTTCGCGTGAAAGCCGGCCACATGCCCGTGAAATGCTGATACTGCCCTGCGTCCGCCTTCTCTCTGTTCGAAATCTTCCAATTTTAATAGTCAGTACATTACTGCCCTGGTACATGCGCTGACCGACGGTTAGGAGCGTTTTGAGTATTCAAACTTCGCAAAGCTGCCACAGGACGGCGCAACAGCCGCACTAGCTGTGGAAGCTGGCTAGGAAAGACCCCGCCGGCGGCACCAAGTACGCCCTAGCCCTGCTGTCCGCCACTGCAGAACCTTTATTAGAGAGAGTTTGGCCAATTTAAAGGGGCTGTGCAACAATTATCGGACTTCAGGTCGATAGGTGTGGGAGTTAATTTCTACCACCCGTAGAATATGAAACAAAAAACCGTTTTTTGAGACGTGCCGTTTTTTTTTTAACAAAATAAAAACAGATTGAAATATGTACCCCCCGCGGCCACTCTCAACTCTTACACCGTCTTTCCGGTAATGTGGTTGTCGCGTGGTTGTGACGTTTAGTGGGGAGGTAGGTTTCCGGATTCGCAGGCGGCTTTGGCTCGGCCCGGCAGGGACGCTGAAAGCTCGCAGCTCGCTCTTCTGGCCTCAGCTACGCTGGCATTTTGAACAAAACGGAGTATAAAAAAAACTGTAGTAGGGAAGCGTAATGACGCACGTTCGAAACGTGAGCCGAATATTCTATTTTTCTCGCCTGGAGCGCTGCTCAAAACTTGAGAGCTACGGAACTATGGGCAAGTGAGCAACGTCACAAAGCAGAAATGGTTTTGTTGACCTCTGATAGATGGCGCCACTAAAACCACGATTAATAATATTTCGTAATGGTAAGATACTTTCGATACATTTGTTTATGTCCATACAGCCAGATTTCTAAAAAAAATAGGCAATATGTTTAGCAGATAATTGCACAACTTGCCAATGCTCTACAGGTTCCCCATTTAACCTCATGCTCACGTCACGTCCACGTCACGCCGGCCGGGCCCTGTGGTTCCGACGATCACGGGTGTGCGGCTGCCAGGCCGGTAAAAAAACAGTTTTCAAACGTTTAGTTACTTAGTGAAATCGCAACATTTCCGAAGAAGGTTGGCTGTTTACTGTCACTTAGGGCAAGGCACATAGGATAAAAATTACAGGCTGCGATTTCTTTGAACGTTAATAATGTTGCACAGCTACTTTAAGGAGCGCGCAGAACCAGGGCATGCATCAGAGGCAGATAGAGGGCTGGGTATTATCTCTTAGCCAACCAGAAGCCGAAAAAAATCCCTTAGCGGTGGTAGCGAGAAACAGTTTTAATAAGTGCGTAAGAGTTCAATGAAGTAACTCTTCATAGTTGAAAATATGGTGCACGTAGTTTTTTTATATGATCAAGCAAAATGATGGCTCAAAGGTACGTGACGCTTGGACTCTCTTTTACTCGGACGGAGTCCGACCGCTGTGACGGTAGATGGCCGGCCCTCGACGCCTGGAGTACGGATTATGTGCCGTGATCGAAACACCATGTGCACTATATTCTCAGTCACCGAGTGTTACTCCGATGCACTTATTAAACTTGTTCATCACGACCACCACCAGGGTATTATTCGCGGCTTCTGTTGGGCCACATTCGAAATTCTCAACGAGCCCTGAAACACGCCCAGCCCGCTTCGGCCAATGGCGCCTCCTCATTTGCCTCCCATACTTTCCAATGAAAGGCCAAACTCTTTTTCTATTCGGCTCCGCCCCACTTTCACTTCGAATGCTGGGCGTTACGTCACGCTTTCGCTCTTTATAACCAGCCAGTCCGTTGCGGCCGCCGTTGTTACGTGTCCCATGACCTAACATCTAGATATACGCGACGCGGGTGGGGGTGCGCACTTTGACGCCTTCGGAAGCTCCTGCCGCCGGATTGTGAGACCTGTGAACTCACACGGGCTGCGGTTCCGTTCTTCGGCCTGCCGCGTCGTTCTTGACGCGCAGGTTTCATGTCACCGGTTCGTAAGCGCATGGTATCGTCACCCCTGTATGCTCAACATATATGCAAAACAACGAAATGGCTCTGTCGTTCTCCGTACATCGCGCACACGATCTTCATGCAGACGCTAAGTGGCTTGATCCGCTTGCACCAGGGAGAAGAGGGGTTTGGGGAGTATTCACCCCACGGAAAACGTTCTGAGAGTGTGCATTCACCCTGCTTTGTTATACATAGCCGCTGCGCCAAATGCTGACACATTTCTTCGAGAATTTGTTTAAGGTCTGCTCGTAGGTTAAGCGTTACCCGTGTTGTTGGCCATTCCTTCTTATCGTTCGTTCTACAATAGGTCTCATAGGCGGGGAATACGTGCGCACACTGGGAGTGCAAATGCGCAGATATTTGTCTTTACTAGCTTGAGGGTAGTGGAAGGGCCCCGAAGCACCGCAAGGGACGTAACTCGGGCACAAATGACGACTGGCCCTCTATCACTGATCGATGGGATTGCGAATATAGTCACTGACAGGACGATAACGCTGGGGAGGTCTTCCAGTGTTCCCTCGTTCAGCGCCGGGTTTTATTTTTGATTACATCTGGGTGTTTCGTGAGCTCCTAGAAAGTGCGGGCAGCCAAAGCATGGCCATAGCCTCCTATATATTGACAGAGCCTGGCGGATCGGCACGAGAAGCGGCCGCCGAAATGGAAAAGTTGGAGCGATACACAACGGATGAGAGAAGAGCCACTAGTGGCGCCCCGCTGCGGCGAGACGCCGAAACACACTTCTCCTGAGCAAACAAGTGTGTTTCGAGTCCCCACGACTGCAAAAGCTGTGCGCTGACATCCAGGTTCCGCGAGAAATGGCTCTTTGATGCTCTGTGCTACCAGATCCTCGCGCTTGAAATCTGCGAACGTACATTCTATGGCTCCGTCGTCGAACTGCCATGCTTTGTGAGTATAGATGAGGCTATGATCTAGATCACCAGGCGCTGTGAATACGTTATTTGCTCGAGGAAACTGGTGAACATACCTTTTAAGACAGCTCCGCTGGACAGAATTCTCTTACGCGTATTTGAGGTATTGTCGCCCTTTGACACACAAATGAGAGTCCACAAGTAAAAAAGAAAAGGCATAAACTAGCTCTTTGTCACGTTCCGGTCACGATTGTTACAAGTAAAAAAAAAGAAAAAAAAAAGTGGCGAGCGCGAGAAGACAAGCAGCGGCTTGTCTTCTCGCGCTCGCCACTTTCCAGTGTCGGGCCGCGACGCACGGTGACTACCAGAGCTCCGAGGGTGATCCCAGCAGCTACGGTCGGCGACGACTGCTACCAACAGCTCCAGGGGGGGTACGAGACACCGGCATATGCATCATCACATCAAGCGGCGACGCTTCGCAATACGCCAGGTGGAAAGACTTGGACTTAAGGCAAGGACGGCAGAGGGAACTTCTTACGAGCGCGATGATGTCGCTCAACTGCCTTCAGTGTTTTGCATTTCTTTTTGCTGATTATTTTCCTATTGTTTCGCTTCTGACATGCTCCTATCTTCCTTCTTGTAAATATATAATTTCTTCTTTTTATCCTCTCATGGATATAATTTTTCTCTTTTCCCGTCTGACGATGACGCTCTTACGACAGTAAAAATAGAAACGCTCGTAGACGGAGCTAGAAAGCACCCGCGACGACGGACGTTATATAAAACACATTTTTCCACACGTCGCGGCTCGGCAAAGCAATTTTTCTTCCGACGAACGCTAAAAGGGCGCAACGCGACAGTCGACGAGACGCGCTTTCGACACGCGACGTTTAAAGAGTCGTCGCTTCGCCAAACGGCTGAGAGCGGAAGGCTCTGAGGAATGGGAAGGGTCGAAGCCGGGGATTTGAGCCTTGCCCGGCGCGGGCCTGGTCTCGCCCGAGACCGCCTGCAGCCGTCGGTTTCTCCAGTGTTTAATAGCGGGCGCTCGGAGTGATATAAGCGCGTTTTTTTTACCAGATTTCCTGCCCGTTGTCGTGCGCTTTATAATGAAAACTGGGTCGATGAGGTGCGCTTTACGGCAGCGCTGTGTCTCCCGGCTAAATAAAGTTTTTTTTGTTTTTTTTTCAAAGGAGCATAGAATATAAATTGTTGTAAGAATAAAGGGGAGAGAGAGCGAATGCGTTTAGGATAATGCGACGTCTATGTTCCGAGTACGGATTATTTCGTATAGGAGTCACCAGTCAAGTCCTATTTTTGGCCCAAATTGGTGTTTTGAGCTGCTTTCTTAAGAATTTATCGTTCGATTGATTATGACGACTACGTAGTTTTTAAAGTAGTTTTGTTTCCTGTTTTTTTTTGTCTTCCTTTTTTCTTAGCGTGTGTTTGGAACATCCATGAAGCTCATTGTTCCTGTCCCACTCAAAAGTAATATCGAGGTTTTTTGGAGCTTATCCAGGAAGGAAGCTTACAAAAGCTGCGCAACCTGAAACGCAAAAAAGTTGAATATCCGCTTGACGTGATCACTAGTTAAGGAATCTCTCGAGTTGTCATGCTTATCTCGCTGAGCCCTTTTAGAAAGTAGTTTTCTGACATGTTCTATTCGCGCCCCAGCTCGACGCTCGCCCTCCCGCGGCGGAAACGGGAAGCGCTCTAGTGAGGGTCCCCCGATTCTCCTGCCCAGCGGGCACGGCGGAACTGCTCGCGATCATGGCTCGCGAAATATCATTTCCGAATGCAAACAACGCTCTTTCACTGTCCCAACGTAGTGCTGCAGCCGGTATGGGATTGTACCTACTGGAGAGTTTTAGTAATGTGCATAGAATGCGCATAGAAGCAAACCCAAGCGGTGTGCGTTTGCGTTAGAGTTGCGTGACCCACGTAGCGCGTGCGCCTCATCGCCATGCGCCATCCAACACCGCGATTTTGGGCTCCGCGCACGCGCAGTGTGCAACACCCAAAGCTAACGCAAACACACAGCGCTTGCGTTCGCTCGTATACGCAATACTAAAACTCGCTACTGTTTCACCGGCTGCCAACGAAACGCCAACGAAACGTGCTCCAGTGAGCTGACATGCCAGCAGGTAGGCGTTTCCTCGAACTGGAAAGGCTGAAATCGGCAAAACGGCGCAGCGTGAAAATGTAAGTATCTAAATGTTATAAAAACGTTGGTAATTCAACAAAAAAGGTTTTACTTTTTATTTTTATTCATTTTTTTTTTTTTACGTTTAGGCATTTGGTCTGGAAGGATATTGGCGGCGACTTTGGACGTTTTGCCGATTGTCAAAAGTTGCGTTTTTGATAGCAAGATAAACTTTACCCACAATCAATGTGATTTTACGTGGATTTCTCACATTAGCTAGAATGTTTTCATTGATTTTAGACTATTCCTATTTTATTACTTGGTAATTCAAAATTCTGCAATTGGCACCAGTGATGATGATTAGCACACTTTGGATTGCCATATTTGTTCACGCGTTTAAAATTAGATGATAAGCAACAAATTAAATTAGAGCTTAAACATTACGTATTTGAATATCTTAATTTTAATATTTTTATTAGTAATACAAATCGCGGCAATGTATGCCCTTAATTAACACTAAGATCACGAAAATATAACATTTAACCATGATAGTCTTTAAAAAATGGTATAATTTTGTTGTCTTTTTAGCATATGAAAAACTCTGACATCGTTATCAAGATAGACAAACAGTGAAACACGGGATGTAATATAAAGTCCTGTGCGTCACGTGTTGCCTGTAAAACACACACACACACACTTCGGTTGTCTGACTCGGATTTCGTCTTTGGGTTGTTGCGGTGATAACAGCGTTTATTAATTTATACGTTTTGTGGACATATTGTAGAAACTGGAATTATTTTCTTAATATTGCGCTGGGAATAGTGTTAATTCAATTAATCGTCTAAATACAAAAGACCCATTCAAAGGCCCGGAATTTATTATTTCCCATCCCAATTATTCGAGCGAGAAAAGGCAGCGAGGACGCGCAAATATCAGCACTGATTTTTTCAACAACTACAACTAGAAAAATCAGCCTTAATCGAACATGTTTGTCACAAAATAAAGTTTCCGCGAACAACTTCTTTAACTAAACAATTACGATGTGAGATCTTGAATTATGAAAGAATCCGAAATTCAGGCCTATATCGAGAAATTAAATCAAAAATAAAGGTTAGTTTTGGTTTCGCTCCAGAATTAAAACGCGTATCCTTGCGTAAACACCGCTCTTGTTTTCGGGGTAAAGAGGTGACCTGCTGTTATAACGCCCTATCTTCCTCGTATTACCAGAAATAATTTGTGTCGCCCAGTGAAGCCAGCACACTAGACAGGCTCAACAGCGGCAGGCATCTTCGGCCCTCACTATAACCGCCATTTTGGAAAATGAGTGGCGCCACCTATAATTAGTTGGAGTCGAGAATAAATGAGTTGAGGAGCGATCCTATCACCGTGAATTACTGATCTTTATTTTAGTAGGCTGGATCGCGGATCGGGAGCCCGTCGGTGTCGCCAGCGGCGGCCATTGCTTAACGCCAGGCAATACACGCAAGTCTATGAGAGAAACGCACAAAAGTAAGCATATTGAAGCACGTACGCTGTGCTCAGAGGCGAGTATTTTACGGTGCGCTGCGATACTTATGTCGGGTGTTTGGAGATCGAATCGGTATGTGTCAAACGTCCGGTGGTCGAATAAAAAAATCAAACGTACCGGAGCTCCTACGGCTGAGCTGGCAAGCTTGCTCTCGCAGTGGAGTAAACGAAGGAACTTGCCGTTTGTGAGACCGTCATCGGGGAGCCCAGAAGTTAATGAATGTCAAAGAAGTTCCATCTCGACAGCGGCTTTCCGGGAGGGAGCGAATTCCGCGTAGCAAAGCCTTCGAGCTTGTCGTCTGCTGAACCCAAGTCAACGAAACCGCCATCGATTTCGCGGTAACTCTAGGTAACTCTCGCCTCATTGGGTTGCACTACAGCAGAGTCACTCTTGACCACAACATATTTATTTATAAGAACTGCAAGGACTTTTAGTTTTAATGTTTGTACGCAAGCTATTTGACGGGCTTATCGAAAAGCATCCAAAAAAGTTTCAGTGCCGACAACAGCCTAGAAACAGGGAAAAACGTCAATTTTGTCGTTTTTCCCATAGGGGCCCATGGATTGGCTGGTGTCAAATTCAATGGCCGCCGGTGGCGACACTCGGCCCCAGCTGCCGAAGCCGCGGTCCGCGATCCAGCCTACTACAATTGGCGACGTGCGCGATCGAAAGCGCCGCTGTGGTCGGCCTTCGGCGATTGGCCGAATACTGACTATGACGTCAGCAAAGGATTTCTCATCGACGGAAATAAGAAGAATGGAAGAACTTCGGTTTCGACGGTGTTGGTAGTGTTGCTTTAAGAGTGCAATGATTATAAGCTTTTACCATGCTCTTTACAAACACCATTGAACTCGTTGTTCGCAAGGTAATGACGTCACGGAAGGTAACCATAGGAGGGCGCCACTAAAACATCTCGCCGCCAATAGAGATCAGTGCCGTGAACATAAAATTCATTTGGCATCCGCGCGACTGCTTGCATGTGAAAGGTAACTTTACGGGTGCTAATACTATACCCTAAGCTCGGAAACCTATAGTATACATGCATATTTTTCAGTTCTAGTATACCCATATTTTATAAGGTACTTACATTATAACCTATAGCTCTGTAACCCTTAGTATAAGTATTCATGAGATTCAGATGCTTTGGAGGTTTCGTTTTACGCTTCAACTTTTAGCTAGAGTAGCTTAATGTTCCCAGAGTACCGAATTTCATTCCGTCTGCCTACCGGAAGTCAATTCCGAAGAATGTAGTTCTGATTGGGTGGCGGAAGTTAACAGTCTGCCATTTTGATGATAAGCTAAAAAAAAAAACGTATAAAACGTTTCCGCGTTACCACGGGTAACGCGGGTACACTTTGGGGTGGGAGCTCTGGGCATCGACAAGTTAGGACAAAAGGGAAGGTGCGTTGACTTTCTCAGGTTTTTTTTTATATGAAGTAGCGGCTAATCTGGTTTGCCTAAGAAGATTGCCGGCTTGTTTGCTCACTCCAGTTGCGCTGCAGCTGTGTTTCAAGCTCTATGCCTCAGACGTAAAGCCTAACCTCGAGTTTGATGTGCTTCGAGGCGAGAGACAGAGAGGCACGATACAGTGGGGAGCAAGTCACGCACCGCTCGGAACGAAGTAAGCAACTTGAATAAAAACAAACCAGTGTCGCCACAGCCAAGGAAAGTGAATCGAAAAGCTCGCACCAGAACGAGCGCTACACGGTACGTGCTTCGCTCCGACCGCACAGGGCGGCGCCATTATGGGGATGCGCCGCAAATCGGTTCTTATAGGAAACTTGGGAGTTTCGGTACTCTCGGAAGACTTTGTGATTCTACTTTTAGCCAGTCAAACAGTGCCTTCGACCGACGCACCACAAAGTTTCCGCTCTATGCAAAGATAGAAAAAGTGACTGAGACGCGGGATACCAGCCTTGTATCGCGCGTCCCTCGCACGCACTCTCCGAGCCTGGCGTCTCGCGTCTCAGTCACTATCTGAACTTTTGTAAAAAAAAAAAAATTGGGTTGTGTGTAATGTTTATACAGCCTAGAACTTGGTCTGCCTCACAGGGGCGACGAGTCTCCCAGCTGTAGATGAGCAATTTAGCCAGTGCAGTACAACCGCTAGCCTGGGGTCTTTAACGTGCACCACGCAGTAGTGATACACGACCGCACGCCGGTACGATGCTCATGCAGATCGAAACGGGCAGGGGTGGGGATTGAACCCAGGATTCCTGGGTTCTGCAGCGCGAGCTTTCGCTCCACGTGCTCCGAGCTGGTGTGCGCTAGCCCACTCGGCCACCGATCCCCCTGAACTTTTGTATAGAGCGAGAACTCAGCGTTACGTCGATCGCTAGAGGCGGGGTAAATAAATATACCGCGATACAAAACGTTAAATAATCACCACTCGGCGGATACCAAAGTTATTGTTTATTAATTGCCCGAAAATTAATAAAAACACGTGACAATCCCGCCGACGGATGTCCTACATAAAAAAAAAAATACTATAAAAACTAGCACACAAGGTTTTAAACAATCATATAATAAATGTCTGAACAAAAAATGTTAACTTGTATTTGAGAGTGATATTTTTATAGCACACCACACAGCCAGTTCTTCGGTTTTTATTCACCAATCAACCGGTGACACTGACTTTTGAGCAAAACAGCTCTTGAGGTAGAATCAATAGCTGAGCATCGAGAGGGTGGTGTAAGTTCGTGACGTAATATATTGCACGACCCATCACGATGTTTTCTTCCTCACGAGTACATGAAGCATTCCAGCTGTGAGTTCTCCCAACCAGTCTTGTGCCTATCTCAAACACTCTACTCAAGTTACTGAATTTGAAATACTTTTAGGAGTATGTTGGTACCTTGCCAATATTTTTGATCGAGAGTATTTGATACTGTATTCTGAGCATGTTGTTGAATATATTGTACTTATCATCTCAAATGCATTTTTGAGATTCCGCCATTTTCTGAGCTTTTCGATATGAAGTGGCATCGGCGTGGAACAAGGGAACGTGAAAATTATTTCCAGCCAGCAAATCCTGTTACTAGCTTCAATAAACTACGGTGACTTCTCGCCTGACAACAAACGAGAAGTCTCGCCTCTTGTCAGGCAAGACTTTCTCGAACGATTGTTAGTCGATCAGACGAGGCCTTAGACTCTCACTTCGCGGCGCATCCGCCGGCTGGCTGACACGAAACACCGTTAGACCCAAAGCGCACCGCATCAGCACGGTGACACGATAAAAAAAAAACTCATATTATAAAAGCCACCTTCTTGACAGTTTCTTGGCTGCGAAACACTTCCTTTGCTTTACCTTCTGCACTACTCTCACTCACTCAAGCTGTCACACTCATCATGATGGAATGCGAAGGTTCTATCTTACCGTGGCCGTATCTTAAAACTTATTTTGAATGTGTATCCGAGAAAGGCAGCAATCTGCAAATTAAATGCAAGCTATGCCTGCCCAAGACGATGGTGCATGCTTTCCGTTGGCAAAGCTTCAAATTTCAATATTTCGAAGTAGCTGAAGGTAGGTTTGAATTTTTATTCTTGCTTTCAGGCTTCAGCTCTACATGTACAATTATTTAATGTTATCTCAAAGCATTTGCATACCAAACAACTTCCCTGTGTATTTATTTCGCTCTAACTGCAATGAAGATAAAGAACGGAATGAGTTCAGTGTTGCATCTGGCGATTTTACTGCCTTTTGTTAGGGAAAGCCGAAATTATGTGGCAGCTTTGAACTGAAATCTGAAATGCGGTTTATTGAGACATGAAACCCTAGAGCGAGGGGAAGAAAAGGGGCGAACAGACACGAAGCTCCTAACATATCAGCATTTGAAGCTGTCAGAGGAACTGGGCAAGAAAGCGAGCCTTGACGGACTCCGATGAAGGCATTTAGAGCTATGTCCCAAATTTTTATATGACGTTCATGTTGCAGGGAGGAGGAGAGAGGAAGAGGAGGAGGGGAGGAGGGAGGAAGAGATGAGGAGGGAGGAAGAGAGGAGGAGGGGAAATGCCAGCTACCTGTTGTGGAGGCAAGTTGTATCACCATGCATAAATCACAGGGACCCACGTATGAAGACGTTGTGTACTTGTTATCCAAGTGGTCATATACATGAGTACGGGTCTGTGCTGTGCCCATCGATCTCTCTGGCACGTCAGACGAAGTTGGTAAATTTTTGTGCCGCCAAGGCCGACAACGGCTTTTTCTATTATGAGCCAAATAACGAAGGAATTGACACATGTTCCCCAGAAAAAAGTGAATGAACCAAATTCATCTTCAAGCTGGTAATCGCAGTGCCCAAAGCCAATGGTGTATGGCATATATTGCCACTTCAAGTTCTCAAAAAGCGTAGATTGTCGTGCGAAAACGAACAGGATACTCGAATGTATATGTAAAAGATTGACGTAATTTTGTTTTTACAGTCAACAGCATAAAAAATACATATATACATATATTTACCAAGAACCCAGATCGTGGCCCTATTTTCTTTTTCCTGACGTACGTGGAAAATATACATTCGTTTACTGCGTTGTTGTGTATTCTTGGGAGTAATTGATATTTGTGTCAACATTACATCGTGAATGTCAACATGAGGACAATTCAAGTTTCTGGTTCTCTAAAATTACGACGCAAGGTAGTCTTCACGAAAATCGTAAGACTTCAGAAACGCCTGTTGTCAGTAATTCTAAAATTATTCTGCTGTCTCAAGCAAAAAAAGAAACAAAGATGAGCGTGCCGTTTCTCCCATTTAGCAAGTGGGCATTTTGGCCGTCCTCAAAATCCAAATAAACTCAATTCGCGGGGAGAAAAAAAATGTGTCCTTTGCTGTTCTATAGACAAAAAAGAGATGCAAAATATCACTAAACGTTTTGTTTTAATTTATTGTACATTTATCCACGGCAGCACACAGTCGTCACAATGTCTTAAACGTGATTTAAGCGGAAAATACCCATACGACGTACACCGCAGTCTAGAACACGACTGTGAGTTTGCTTCTTTGCAGAGCAGATGGGTACCCAATCAGAGATATCAACCGAAGGAGCCTGGAAAAAGCAGAAAGGTATTTTCTCTAAAGCAAACTATAGTCTAAAACTAAACGGTAAAAAAAGGGTAGCAGCAGCGCGCTTCCCTCCGTGGTACTGATGTGAGCCCAAGCGGACGCATGAGAGGAACAAAATGAGTTGCTGGGCGAGTTGGATAGACATCTTGACTTAAACAGCGCAAAAAAGTTACGTAAGGAAGAGACAACAGGAAGGAAAGAGCGCTGACTCACAACTGAGGTTTTAATAATGATGTAGTGAAAGAGAAGCAAGGTGTCAAGTGCTGCAATATTAGATTAAAGAAGGTTACAATTATTAACCTCTTTCTAAGGGCCATATTAACGGAATGACAATTTGCAATTTATTTGTACGTATATATATATATATATATATATATATATATATATATACAACACGGGCACTTCACACCATATATATTCAATGTATATTCAATAACGTGGCTCTTGATTCTCGCAGATGATGATGATACCGTGTCTCTAAAAGCTCATAAAAACAAAGAATACTACTACATGTACGCGGGGCGAGACAAACAGTGGAAGGATTTCTGGAGCACAAACGAGCACGTACCACGTGACACTAAGCGTCGTACCGTGTTCCACGCGGCGGCGTGTGTTTCCAGAACACCTCCGATTGGATACATTTCGTTTCTTGTGCATTAATAAGATAGGTAGGAAACGTTAGGAAGTCAAGGTGGAGTTGTGTAGTGGTTAGCACACCCGACCGGACATTGGGAGGCCCAGAGTTCAAATCCTGGCTCCGCCGTTCTTTGGCTTTCGGCGGGTTCCTGAAAAACTTGGATTCTTTAATTCATTGGATTAAGTACGGTTCATTCATCTGTACATATTCGTTCATATATATATATATGTATATATATAAGGCTCCTTAAGAGTATATATATATATATATATATATATATATATATATATATATATATATAGAAATATAGATATTTGTATGTAGATATATTCGCTTGGGTTACTTCGAATTGCAAATTGTCATTCCGTTAATATGGCCTTAGAAAGAGGTTAATAATTATAACCTTCTTTAATTTAATACTATTACAGCACTTGACACCTTCCTTCTCTTTCACTACATAATTATTAAAACCTCAGTTGTGAGTCAGCGCTCTTTCCTTCCTGTTGTCTCTTCCTTACGTAACTTCTTTGCGCTGTTTAAGTCAAGATGAGAGGAACAAGATGTTTTCATCCCTCTCTATAGTCAATAGCAGGTCAAGAACGAAGTTGAAGCTCCTCCCACCTCTTTCCACCTTAGTAGAGCGAACACGGGAGAGAAGGCGATCTCCTCTCCGCCATTCACTCCGCTGATGTGGAAAGGGGTGGGAGGAGCTTCGACTTCGTTCTTGACCTGTCACAGGCTATGGGCAGACGGGAGGAAACTTCCGCTCTCCTACCCCATTTTCTCTCGGTTTCGTTTTTCGACACGTTGAACTCGGTGCGCTAATTAAAAACGCTCTTGAGCTGGTTTCGCACCAGCGGCAGTGAAGATCAGTTTTAGTTCCGAATTCAAGTCCAAACATGTAGGGCACCTTAACTGCACTGAAGTTTCCACCGATAATTTTGTCAAACAAACAAACAAAGCCACTAGAACCAGCGAAGTTTCCGAACAACGACAGTGGTGTTGCGTACAGGTAAGATGACCGAATGACCCTGGTTGCGCGCGTCGAGCGATTTGTTTTGGTGGTTTCGATACTATGAAAATGTCGCGACCAAGACCGGCGCATTCTGCTGCCGTGTGCTTGCAAGTGTTCTGTTTTATCTTCAGTTTTGTTTTCTGCTGCCGTGTGCCAACCAAAAATCACCGGCGTTTTGTGTTTCGACGTTTCAGCAACATTGCCATGGCAGCGCTGTGCGTTGGGAGCGAAGTGTGTTCCTGTATAGCCTCCCTACGGGAGCCAGATTTGCGCGTCTGTTTTTCCACGTACAGCCGCGCCGCTATTCGCCGAGATCGATCACGTGAGGAACAACAACTTCTGCGCTGTGCAGGAAAGTAGAATTTGCACAAGCCCGGGCGTATGTTTTCCTGCTTTTGCCTCCTTCTCCTCCTTTTCTGTTCTCCATGGGTGGCAGCGCGTGCGGCGCCGCTATTCGCCGGATTCAGTCACGTGACCTGCTGTGATTGACGGAGCACGGCGCCTACTCGCGCGAGGAGTGACTTTCCCGCATAGCTTAAGTTTTTGATATGGCTGAAAGTGCGACTCTGGCTCCTGTAGGGAGCGGGAACTCTAAGAACAAAGACTCAAATCGTTGCCGATATTGTCATGTGCTACGCGAATTAGTGGGGTAAAAACAAGGTAATATACAAGGTAACCTTGGAGCGAGAGGACAAAAAGGACGGAAAGACACAAAACTCCGAACGCAGATAAAGATTTATTTTTTAGACTACACCCGTCAATAGGCCTACAACCACACAAGGAGACACACGCTGCCTGAGGTCTTTGCAAGAGGTCTTTGCATGCGTCTCCTGAGTTAACACTTAAGGCTGCGGTCCCACGGCGGCCATGACATATGACGCTTTCCGCACGTTTTCGAAATGCGATTGTGGCGTGTTCAAGCTTTCTAAAATTATGTGTTATATATCATCTTGTCCTGTACAACATTATCTTTCCTCTGATGTAGGATTTGTTTTCCTAGTGCAAAACGCTAATTCAGTGGGCACCCGCGAACATTGGCCTTTTCGGCAAAACATGGTTTCGTAGTACAGTGGTACAGGGTGCACAATTGGAGCAATTTATTTCAAATTTTAGAATGTTAGAGAAGAAGAGTGCGTTCATTGTCATAAGAGGCCCTTTTTTGTTTTTCATTTTATTTTGACAGATATTTACTATAAAAAATGTACCTCGCGGAAGCACATTCAGTCGCGGATTTTTGGCCGCCTACTCAGTCATTTTATTTGAAACTTTTTACATGTGTTTGCAACTATGATAGAAAGAGCTACGCTAAATTTCATTGTAATATGGCTTAAAATTTTTTCGGAATGCTCACGTGAAAAATGACAAAAACAGTTTTTTTTTGGCAAACTTCATTTGGTAGTACAGTGGTACAGCGCTTAGGGATTGGCACATTTGAATAAAATTGTAGACCTGCAAAGAAAAACATATTCTGCTTTGTCATTAGAGGCCCTTTTTCTAAATTTCACCTTTGAGTTTCCATAAAAAAAGTTTGAATATAGGCGAAATCACGAATTTGTTGATAGTCAAAACCGAGTATTTTGACCCTTTTTGGCAGACATTTAGGCCGATATTTTTAGTATTAAATGGAGATTACTGTTCCAGGTCCTGATTATTATCCCACAGTTTCACTAATCGAGCCTATTTATTAAAAAAAATCATAAAACATACAGAAAACACAAATTGGATGTCTGGTTGCGCCCTCTATGTGGCGGTGGCTGAAATGTGACTACGCGAGGTTCAGGAAACTGCCGAGGATGGCGCTGATTCCAGTTGTGGTTGCCAGCTTCGGAAACTGGTTGTACACTTGGCTTCTTCCGTTTCTTGCAAAATAATTTGCTGCAAAACTTGGTCGAAACTCGTGAGGTCCTTTATAACACGGTACTTTCTGCTAATATAGCTTTTAGGAAGAATTTCAGTCGCTTTCATATTGTCAAACGATTTTTTTTTATGCGAGGCTCCACCGGTTCAGTTTGCTGAATAAATTGTTCACGCAATCGATATCGAAGTTTCAAATTACCGAAATGCCCAAATCGCCTGTTCCGCGTAGATACGCAGCGTGACGCACGTGCTTCTGGTGCGTCTGCACGTACGTGTTTGCTGCGTGGTTCTTCGGTTGCTGCGAGTTTTTGCGTATTTATTGTCCACTGCTTACCTCCGTCTGCGCACGCCTCTCATCCTTGTAACTACCCCTGCTCTGTTTGCCTAGAGTGAAGTTTGTGTCTGTCTTTTCGTTCGCTGACTAAGCTCGTGTCGGTGTCCTTCCTACTGGCTGCTGTTCGTGTTTGCGTACCGTGTGTGTCGCTTTGATTACTAGGTCCCCTGCTTATGGGGTGGAGCAAGCGGTGGGCGTCGCGCCAGGGGTGGGTCGTGATTGGAGAAACAGCTTAGCAGCCGACGCCGACTTCGGCGCGTTTCTTCTGCGCACGCGCGTACTGTCATTGATATCGCTACTTCGCGCCGTGTCGATGCGCTGATCTACAGGCCGGTCTAAAGCCCATCGATATGTTTCTGTTTGTCTTGCAAGTAGCGTCAAACGCGCGAGCGCACGTGGCCCATGTCTCGAACGGCCCTTGGAAGCAAATGGCGGCGCAGCACTGAAATGAGCGGCCCTAGGAAGCGAATGGCAGCGGAGCACCCGCTCGTGGCACGTGTCTCGCGCATTTCCACAACAATGGTTTGCGGTACTTGTAAAAAACGCCTTTATCAAGGGGCTTTAGGCCGGTCGGCGCTCGCGTGATATTGTTGAAAATTCTCGAGCGTGTATTTACGTTTCGAAAGCCATAATAAAATTAAAGTGGACATTTGGCCGGCAGCCGGCATACCGTGGCTCTGAAAACAGATTGCTAGGAGTGCCCTCTCATTCGCTGGTTCCACGCTGGGTGCGCGCAGTCCGTGCTTCTGGCCTTCCTCGTGCGCGTACAACTTTGACTCTTTTTCCTATCCACAATTTCTTTTCAACGCTTACTACTACTACCCCGGCCGCCCAAATGCGTTTTTCTGATGCTTGTTTTGTTTTCAGTAAACAGACAATAGATTCCTGCTGATATTCTCCTTTATAATCTTCACTCTTGACAACTCTTTAGTGTTGGAAGGAACTCCGTCAAATTTGACGATAATGCATGTGTAAGTACAACTGGAACCTCATAGTTGCAAGAATACTTTTCTTGGATTGTCTGCATTAGAGTGCCTCCATGTGCGCTTCGCGCACATGAAGGCTCCCTAGCTGCACCTTTCTGATAATATGATCGGTCTCCATAAATTGCACTTCCCCGCTTCGGGAGCACGGCCAGCGGTGGTTCTCTGTCGGTCATCGAACCTCACACACGTGAAGCGTTGTCAAAGCTGTGATATACCGGGCGTTTTATTATTATGTTTTTTTTTTTTTTTTTTTTTTTTTTTTTTTGCTGAAAGAAATTATACTTTTGGTATTCCCGGGGATAACATTATCGGCTGCGGAGGACGTAAAGGAACGAGCGTAAATTGACAGTTAGTGGCCTAATAAACTAAAATTTGCCATTTGCGAACGCTGGAGAGGGGGCGACCTCCTCTCCCCCGTTTGCTCCGCTGAAGTGGAACAGGGTGGGAGGAGCTCCCACTTCGTTCTTGACCTGTCACCGACTACAGTTGCGAATTCCACTTGTCATTTTGGAGCGATGACGAGATAGAGCTGAATCATGTATTGCGTTCTCTGAGATGAAGAACGCAATGCGCGCGGAGTTGCTCCACGTATGCACCAGTCACCAGGAAAAACGACCTGTCCTCCGAGGAGGTCGAGCGAGACGCCGGCTGACATGGGGGTCGGTCACCTCACCGTCACCACCGTCTACCGTGCCTTCAAAAACACGGGGTGCAATGTGTTTCTGCAGTATAACAAAAAATTGAACAAACAAGGTGCAAACTTTCATTTTTTTCCTAAGTGTGGTTTGCAGGGCTGAACCGAATACAAAAACAATACGCCGTGCTGGGATGACGTCGACTACAATGGTACACGATCATAACAAGAGCACAAATCCTGCCACATTATTTTGCTACAGTGATAAGAGCATATATATCTTTGTCCGCGACGCGGCAACAGAGACATTATTTCCAAATTAAAGTTCGAAGTTAGCCTTCGATGCTAGCACTGACCAACTCACTTCACTCACAGGGTGAAAACCTGAAACTTTGTATCATTCGGACAGAGATCGAAAAATAACACGCACCGCTTAACTTGGACACCCCAAAATAATTAACTGTAGTGGATCGCACGCAAAAGCTTCGCGTACGCAATAAAATTGCCGGTCAGAAGTACGGTTCCGCAAACAAAATCAACATATGAGTCATCAAATTATGAAGAAAAACCAGGTGTGAGCGTGCCAAAAATATTCGACATTTATTGTTGTCAATATTTGTTTTTCTATCCACGTGCTTATGTCGCAATGGAAAGCCGTGAAACTCCCTATACAATTATTTTGGGCAGTGTTTCCGACGGTGCTCGCTCGATCGTAAAATGCCGCTTTGTTGCTACTTTGGGGAATCAAACAAGGAAGCCACGTTCACCTACAATGCCCTGTCCACAAGAAAGGAAATCAAAATTTTCGCTTCGTTTTCTTTTTTTTTTTTAATATTCTTCTCTTCTGCACGATATAGGGTATGAATTATTATCCTTCCCTGTACTCTCGCTGCGACGAACAGTCCGATAAACGAGTCACCCTATGACAAAGATGGGGGTCCCGAAAATCTCCTAAAATCGTGTTTGTTCTCAGAGACACATCCGTGTGTAAGAAAAACCGCAGCCCTCTCCACGAAGTACGGACATATTTGATAAATAGCGTTGACTTGAGGTTGAACTTTTCATTTGCTTTGTAAACACAAGCGTGACGTCACGTGCGCATCCCACGCGACCCGACTGAAGTCTGAACTGGTGTACTATGTGTGGACAATTGGGCATTATTTGACTTCCCGGCCGCGACGACCTTGGCGAGGGAGGACAGATGGGGGTCCCGAAAATCCTAGAATCGTGGTTTGTTCGGAGGGACACACACATCCGTGTGTAACAAAAAACGCGGCCCTCTCCACGAAGCTTACACAGGCATTGTTGTGTAACTACTGAAGATGCCTCCCGCAAGGGAGGCGAAACTGGTCAGAACTTCAGCTTGGGCGAGTTGGTTATTCATGATTCATGGAGGCGTTTATTCATGGAGGCGAAAGGTCTAGTGAAATTGTTTTTTCCTGTTCTGTGAAGTCGGTGCTTTTATTTTAATTATGTTACCAGTCGGCCTGTGTGACCAGTGCTCATTTGAAGAATCGCCTTTGTCTTTCCTGAACCCTAACAAAAACACCCTCATAACATTTTTTTTTTACTGTTCGGCTACGTTGGCATAGCCTATAAATTAATCGACATAATTTTTGCGAAAGCCTACTTTTATTTTATAATTATCTGTAACCATTTTTAATTGAAGAAGTGACAAGTATAATAATTATATTATGATTTCATATCAAAATTCGACGAACCGGGAGATGTGAAATTCGGTGAAACAGCTTTTCAAAAAAATATCCGGTGCCCGAAACTTGCTTATATAATAAAATGTCTAACATGTGTATGTGTTCTAATACAGAAGATGAGTGCATTGTGGAAACTGAATGGCCTCACAGACAATTGTCAACGAGTTGGAATTTTTGATGAATTACCCTTTGTCGAGTCATCCTACTACCGATTGGCCTCTTCAATCAATTGCCCGTCGCCAAATATTGTTGTTGGTTCATTTGCCATCTGCTGTAAGGGGAGAGTGTGGGGCTCGTCAAGCCGACATCTGCCAGCATTTTCATCACGCCTCCAGCGCCTGTACCGACTGACGCCGACGAGTTGGCCTAGAAATAAATACCCACGGACTATACTATAGCCGCTAAATATCTCTACGCGAGCATGATTTGTTTTCAAAGGGGCACCCGCCTGTCGGTGCTTCTTTGAATGGACCTTTTGTAGAAACATCGGTTCGAGAGTAAATGGTTCCAGTACCCGCTCTCTCTTCGTTCTGACCGAGCAGAGAGGGAAGATTGTTTCGTTGTGTCGACTTCGGGGCGGAAGATTACGCACGATGGGGACAAAGGCGAGTTTGGGGGAGCCGTATCTAGGTCACAGCTCCTCAATGGGTGAACAGTATGTAGCTGACGTTTTGGGTGTGGAACGGGTGGGAGAGGCGTTGCGCGCGCGTTGTTTTCTCGCCACCTAGCCTCGAACCCCGTCGCGTGTCTAGGTGGCAGCATATATTCGCCAAGAGGTCCATTATACATACGTCACGGTCAAAACGTTCCGCAGCTAATGAGTGAAGGCCGACCAACCTATTTTGTCCAAATGTCCGTGTATGGGAGATGAGAATGCCACTGCGTCAAAGACAAGACGTGTGCGAGCGTTGCTAAAAATAGAGACCACTATCGATGTTTTAGTATACATGGTTTCATTCTTAGTCAGAGCGCAAACATTGGTTAGATGTCACGAAAACACATACACAAAGACAAAAAGCACTTTATCACGGCGCATTCTATGAGTTGTTATATTAGTGGGTGGAATCACGTAAACAAAGATAGTGAACGCCGTGGCGTTTAAGTGTTGAGCTGTTGGTGATGCTTGATCGGCGCAATGTGTCAGTCGAGCTCCAACTGAGGGTGATATGAGGCGGGGCAGCTCTGTGGTTTTACTTGTTGTTTATTCTGGTGTCTTTCGTTTTTGCGCGAAATATTGCGGATCACAACAGCTAGGCATCTTCGTCCGATGAAGCTCTATTTTATTGATTGGCGTTTCATCGAATAGTGGACATTTCATCGAACACCGCTTCATTGAACGCCAACTCATCAAGTAGCTTGATCGAATTATGTTTCTGCTATCAAATAATTGCAGATATAATAACTACGCTCGTCATATTTTGTAAATAACGGTAGCCTTTAGCGAAAATTGTGTTGCATAGTTAGTTGCGGCCGTCAGCAAATAGTGAAAAATATCTATCTACCTCTCTCTCTCTCTCTATATATATATATATATAAATATATATATACAAAGGCAAAAATGCGTACAATCAGAGTTACTAATTCGAAATTTACTACGACGTTTCGAGCGGGGACCAGTCTTCATCACCTAATGAAGAACGGTCCCCGCTCGAAACGTCGGAATAAACTTCGAATTAATAACTCCGACAGTACGCATTTTTTACTTTATATATATATATATATACACATTTTACTAATACAATGTCTGGACATTTACACTTACCAAGTAACCATTTTCAGCTGTGATTTGAGACTGTGTTGCGCTTATCCCGCTCTTATTTATTTATTTTTTGTTTCTCTTGTTTCTGGCCTTTTTAGTATACGCTTCCACCAGCTCGCTTGCGCGTGAACTCTAATTTCAAGTGAAACAAGTTTGTAAATTAGGGCGACACTATATAGGTTGAAATCCTATACCAATTTTATTGCCATTTGGTGAGCCACGTACGAATTTTGAAATATATCTTTTCATCGAAATAATCGATTAGTAAATCGAATAGCGATTCGGACGAATTTACTACGACGGGAAGAACGAATTTGCAAATCTCATGGCAATTAGGAAATTTCAGCCATCCTTGGTTTCCGATTGGTCGCGATCAGTAGCGGCTCCCTCCGCACAGAGTAGCCTCAAGTCAGAATTCGCGGAGTCTCTACTGACCGGCCAAAAAAGTGCGGCGCTTCAACTGCTCCCGCCCAGACGACTTGATGTATTTGTATACGCCCATGACATCGGCCGCGATCGGCGATTGAGGCTCCGTTAGCCGACGCAAGCATCAGCGGACGTCTCATATTTCCATACTCTCATTTAACTACAGAATCAAAAAAAAAAAAAAAAATCATCCAGTTCATGCTCACTTGTTCACCACTGACAAGATAGTCGGTAGTCGACGAGTTTCCGTGCAAAGCCGATCAAAACGAGGCACCAGATCAACTTTTACGGCTGCCATCAGGAAAGATCTGGCTTGTCGCGTTCCCTCAACGTCACTCCGAATATTGTTTGTGCCCCGCCCACCATCCTCTTGTAGCAATATTTTTATAGACCCCTTTCGGAATTTTGGCAACGCTAAAAAACGTTTAGCCGGAATAGTAAAACATCTAGCAACATTGGGTGATCGCCGCCATTACGCAGGGTTCGACTTGTTCGACCGGTCGGCGTGCAGCGTAGCCGCCCTGGCGTTTTGAGTTATGGCTTGTGCGGCTGTTTTCCCGATCACCTGTTGGTCTAATGATCTATCGATACTGCCACATATAAGTGACAGAGAGGTGGAGCAGTTCTGCAGGAGCCGGTCAGGCACAAACCGGTGCATGGAAAAAAGCTACAACTCCTTCGTCGAAGCATACGCGGTCCCCGCATCGATAAGGGCGAACTACTCACGGAACAGGCAAGTTCTCTCTTGTTTTGTGGTGATTTTTTTTAGCAACATTCCATAATTTTAATACAGTTAATCATAGAGATCGAGCTTTTAGCGTGCCCACTCCAAACGACCCGGTACGCTGCCCCCGTCGTGAGCTTGTCGTTCGGTGACAGCCGAGAACTCGCTCGTTTCGTTTTTCGTACCCCTCCAATAAACTTACGACCGCGTACCAGTAACTGCAAAATGTGCCCCACGAGTCACAATTTTGAGCGTTCAAGAAATCCCAATCGCAAATCGTACAGAACAGCAGAAAAGGTCCTACAGGTGGGTGGCAGGCAGCATTTTAAATTCCTTCCTCGGTAACCTTTTAAAGACTAAGAAGTTAAGCGGTTCATGGCATTGCTCACAAAGTTACAGAGTAGACTTTTTAGAGCCACTGATGTATTGGGTTTATTTCACGGCGTTTGTAAACGTACCAAGTTTGTTTGAACCCACTCAAAATGCGACATCGCAAAAAAAAAAAAAAAAAGTGTGCTGGAATTGATCTTTATTTGCACAGAAAATATGCACAGCTGTTTGAGTGTAAAACCGGTGTATTTCTTTTTTCTTTTTTAGTGCATTTAGTGCAGGAAGTTTCTTCATCGAGGGTTCCTGCTACCGAAACAAGAGGAAGACCCAAGAACAACAAACAATGTATTTAGGAATAAAAACCGTTGAACAGAATAATTGGGATGTGTGTGTGTTTATACAGCCTAGAACGTGGTCTGCCTCACAAAGGCGACGAGTCTCCCAGCTGTAGATGAGAAATTTAGCCAGTGCGGTACAACCGCTAGCCTGGGGTCTTTAACGTGCACCACGCAGTAGTGATACACGACCGTACGCCGGTACGATGCTCATCCAGATCGAAACGGGCAGGGGTGGGGCTGAACAGAATAACAATTGTTGAACATGCTCTAAACACCAACTCTTTAGCTGCACTCTCACAAATTTCCGAACTGATTAGTAGCGTAACGTCCCTAAACGTCTAGCGGCACGGCCTTGGCAATCTGTTTAGGCCACCACTCCAAAAGTTCCCACGATCGCAAGGCGGGTTCGAGTTATCTTCAGATTCAGTGTACACTGCATTTGGTCTGTACACCCCCTCCACCCGACGTCTGTTTTCTGGAAAACTCTTTACCGGCGTGAGTAAAGAAAATGAACTTGCGGAAGAAGTAATCATGCATCTGCACACGGAAAAAGTACCTAAAATGGCGTCGGTTGCAGTGAAGAAGCACTGAAGGAGGGAGCCGCTCGCGCATGCGAGCCCCGCACTGAACCGCGGCCGTACCTTTCTAGTTAAAGACGGGGCTCGACACACGGCCGCACTAGTACAACATATAATTGTTTGCGATGCTTCCGCTTACGAATGATAGAAGCGTTTTCTTGTCTAACCCG
Source organism: Ixodes scapularis (assembly GCF_016920785.2). Classification (NCBI taxonomy): domain Eukaryota; kingdom Metazoa; phylum Arthropoda; class Arachnida; order Ixodida; family Ixodidae; genus Ixodes; species Ixodes scapularis. Next base: position 195,392,136 of record NW_024609835.1, read on the forward strand.
CGAAAGTTTTGTGAACAATACGAGGACTCGGTTTTTCTTTTTGAACACTTTAGAACTTGTCTGACACGTACCTTTTTTCCGTCTCCGTCAACGTATCCATCCTGCGTACACAAAGGTACGCAGCAATGCGATGGCATATTAATCCGGCGCGCGCAGGCTGGGACTCAAAGTGTAAGCAGCACCGTTGTAGGCGGTAAGATGCAGGCGGTTCTGGCGGGACCCCTGCGTGATGGCGGCGGACCTAGTTGCAGCTGCGTGCAACAGGTGGCGCTCTATTTCGAAAGGGGTCTATTGTCCCCATGTGATTTCTTCTTTATGTTCTTACTGGTGTTTGATCATAATTCGGTCATTGAAATAGTTTTTGCTGCCGGCCCTACCATTATTTTGACCCTCTGGCAGCAAAGGAATATTATGCCGGCATTACACACGAAATAAGAATGTAGACACTCCGTCCCATATCTCAAACTACATCACAATGTGTTTACACAACTGTAGTGCAGAGGTACGATGAGCAGGGTCTGAGAAAATATTAGTTTCAGTATTTTCAAAAGAGCGACGAAACAAAATAAAGAAAGGACCGCCAATCGGCAGCGCGTGCAAGCAGAGGCAGTAGTGACAGGAAGCGCGAGGTGTGTCTTTCGTACGGCCGGCATTAACTCACGCACTGTCCGAAGATGTACTCTGTTTTACTCGTAGGATTGCCACGCTGCGGAATGTAGGCGTGTGATTTCAGAAAGCGCGTCCTACCATTTCTACGCGCGAGTGCTCCTGCAACCCAAGCATTGTATACAGTTACGTCCTCGCGCCCGTGCCTTGGCCAGCCCCGTACACAACTTATGTGGTATCGAAAAGGCATAGTTCAAAATTGACGGTCCCACTTTTCCATACCACTTCAAAACCCCCTCTCGCTCAAATCACTTGGCAGCCGGACAATTTTGGCAGGGGGCCTCAAGTTGGGGATTATCCGGTACATTGTCCCCCAACAATGAACGTGGGCGCGACGCGCCAGAGGGTGAACACGTGAAAGGAGGGGCGTAAGAGTGGAGAAGGAAACTCAAGGTCGCAAGCGACGGGAAAAAGGGTTTCGAAATTGGCGCGCAGGTTTTGCAGCCTTTGCTCACACGGACAGCCAACGCCGCCCTGGTGGTTCAACTAATGTTTTGTTCAAGATGGCCGCCGTGGTACCGCAGCCTTAAGTGGAAGAGGAGCAAGGTGGCTATCTACAGTTTTTAGGCATCGGTTTCTTTGTTCAAAATGATATCTGCTAGGAGATCGGAAAGGAAGACTCTAACCTCATTTTGCCTAAGTTAGGTTGTAATTTGAATATTGTAAAGCAGGGTGTCGGTAAAATCTGTGCTGTTTAAGGCCACGGTCCCACTGAATGTGGCAGTTTAGGTACTTTTTGGCAAATCATTACTCATCTCCTTTTAAATACTGTTTTGTGGGATTAATGTCATTCGAAAGGCAATGCAATCCTCTTTCATTTGATATTATGTATGTGTTGGTTTTTACTGTTCATGCGTGTTTGTAGCGCTGCGAATATGATGGCGCTGACCCTCACTTGCTCCGCTAGTTCATGTTTTATGAACGATCCATTAAAGATAGCACGGTTCCAATATAGCAGTTTTGTTAAGATGATGTCGGAGCAGAATGTAACGATACACTTTTTTGGTATTTGCACTACTTTGTTTTTTTCATCCCTCCAAATATTGCCCTAAAATGGACGTTTTTCAGCACAAATATGTTTTCAATGACAAGCGCTAGGGCAATTAAATTAGCTACAAATGTAGTGCCTATAATTGGTAATATGCAGAAAAAAATTTAATGTTGTGCAAAATTTTTTTGTTTGGATATTTTATATCAAACGTAGCACTTTTTTGTGCTTCGAGTCATGGTACTTCAAATGCCGCTGAGGAAATAATTAAGCTATGATAAAATGTTTAATAACATTTAGAGCTACAATGGTTGCCCAAGAGGTGGACGATGGCTTTTTTTAATTTTCAAAGTCATAACGCTTCAGGAGCCCTTCAAACTTACCTGTTTTTGATGCATATCTTTTTTGGACATCAAACAGATTTATTGGCATCTAATAGCAGTATTGTTAGGAATAGATATACATTGCGATGTATTTAATTTTCACAATGATCTTGCTTTGGTTTCTTAATAGGTGTAGAGCTTAGCTAATATTAAAAAAAATAAAAACTGTTTGGGTGTTTTGTTGCGCTACCTGGCGGATGGCAGACAAACTGCTGATTTCTAATGTTCCAAAAATTTCCGAGGGTGGCGTTGGCGTCTGTATCATCATCAATCTCCGTGTCTTTTTACCTTTACATTTAAGAAATATATTGGAAGATTTACTATCGATAAATGAGTGGTTTAAGTACTGGGTCCGATTAATAAATCTAGGACAAATAATTACACACGTGTAGCGTGATATAATGTGTTCATTATTGGATATGATTGAAATCAATAAACAATAAAGACGAAGACGAAAATAATACACCCGAGTTCACTTCATGTCTAGAGTCACTAAATGAGCTTTAAAGTATCGGCATTCCGTTCCCCAAAATTGTTTTGGGCGCCGCCATTTTGGGTCTTGTTCAGAGCAAACGCAACTGCCGATCGTCAGGATCCAAAAGTACGACTTCCTCAGCATTAGATACGGTGCTAGGAAGCTGATGCAATATTGAAATGCACTGTCGCGGGTTGTTTAAACATTTGTGGGGTACGGGAAAGCGTTTCCTGTGATTTTAGATAAAGCTTCAGGTAACTGGCAACCATGATTTTCAGACATAAAATGGCCAAGTGTCGTTGCTATGAACCGTAGCTAATTTATACCCCTGTTACACGAGCACCCTTAACCGTGGTTAACTCAGCTTTAACTGCTTTTACGTGGCACCACAGTTATTGCACTATACTCTCGAACAGCTATTTCAGAAGAAGTGGAGAGCGCTCGTGCACTGCTTCGATGTGTGCTCAAGACGCTTAAGCGCACGTTCGCCCATAGGTTTGACGGCATAGCCGGGGAATGTTGTCGGCCAGTATTGTGCGCTAACTGTGGCTTAGCGTAACTGAAGTTAAGTGCGGCCGTGTAACAAGGGTATTACTGGCACAAGTGGGAGCAATGAGGAAGAGGCAGGTGTCAAAAGGTAGTGGCTTGTGGAATCTACGGGGCTTACGTCATGGCCCCTCCAGGTATTACAAGCCTCTTGAACAAGAGCATGAATAGTGTCATTAAATAAGCTACGCGTCAGAGTAGCGACACTTGGCCATATTGTGGCTTAAAATCATGCTTGCCAGTTATTTGAAGCTTTATCTGAAATCACAAGAAACGCTTTTCCGTCCTCAACTTTAAACAGTGTGCGACAAAGCAAAGCAACATTACATGAGCTTCCTAACACCAAATCTAATGCTGAGAATGTCGCACTTTTAAATCATGACGATCGGCAGTTGCGCCTGCTCTGCACAAGCACCTGAATGGCGGCGTTCACAACACTGACGAGGAAGAGAGTGCTGCTACTCCAAGCGCAGCTCATTTATTTGCTCTAGTTCCCACAAAACTCCTTCTCCCTGACTGAAACTGAAAGTAAATATGAATAATACACTATTATTATAGCTTATTTAGTTATAACCAACTACACATAATGATAGGAGGAAGCGGCCGGGTAGGAGAAACGCGGGGTTTATGTGCGACCGTTATAACCGTCTCAAAAGAGAGAACGCGCGAGCTTGCGCTGGTTTAAAAAGAGGAATCCAAAGAAAGAGGCGGCACGCTGTGCTCTTTGTTATTATGCGTCTAATTGCAAATTGTTGTGTGTATGTTAATACAGCCGGAAGTTAGTCCGCCTTAGTGGGCGTCTGACTCTCAGCTGTAGATGAGCGATTTAGCCAGTGCGGTACAACCGCAAACCTGGGGTCTTTAAGGTGCACCATGCAGTAGTGATACATGACCGCACGCCGGTACGATGCTCTTCCAGATCGAAACGGGCAGGGGCGGGGTGGCTTCTGCAGCGCAAGCTTTCGCTCCAAGTGCTTCGAGCTGGTGTGCGTAGACCATGCACTCGGCCGCCGACCCTCCCCCCCCTTGTGCGTCTAATTTATATACAGGTATAAGTATTTCAAGATCGACGATGGACGTCAAGTGTCTCAAGGTATTGTAACGTAATAACATTATATAAATAATAAACTTGTTGAAGGACTGAACAACTCAATTTTTCAATTCTTGGATTGTAATATGGCGATAGCCTATTGTATAGTGCTACTCACACTTGTCTATAACGCGCGAGCGTGCGGCTTTCTCCGGGGAGCGCTAGACTGGTTCTATTCGCGGCAACCAAGCTAGTCACGTGGCGCAACATGGAACGGCCCGCTTGAGGGGTGTCCTGCCCACTCTATCAACTGGCGGCGAACGCAGAAGGCTGCTCGCAGGCTTTTTACAAACACCATAGCTCGAACAATAAACAAACTAAAGCACGAAGACGTATCAACGCTGTCGTCATAAAAAAAAAAAAAAAAACAATATATCATAAAGCACTTTACTTTTATCGCTTATCAAGCTGACAGAGTGGGCAGGACACCCCTCGAGCGGGCCATTCCACGTTGCGCCACGTGACTAGCTTAGTTTCCGCGAATGCCACCAGTCTAGCGCTCCCCGGAGAAAGCCGCACGCTCGCGCGTTATAGACAAATGTGATTAGCACTGTACTTCCTGTTGATGATGAGCAATATGAGGTGACGATGTAATGATTAAATGATGAGGCTCTATAAGGACGACGACATTAGTGGGTGTCGAACCACAACGTACAGTGCCAGACTTGTTCCAAGTACCGTGTACCCAAAGACTTTCTTCACCCGCACCAGAATATGGTAGAGTCAATGAGGATGCTGCTTTACAACTGTAAGTGGAACAGGAAAACTGCACTGTGCAGAAGTGCGGCTTATTCATCAATCTGAGGGACGGATTTCTAGCAGCATTCTCTGATTGACTACTTAGAACAAATGGCCTCGTTGACGTAAAGTGTCCCCGTTCCAAAAGATTCTTGAAGCATACTTAAACCGCAAAGGAGTATGAGGCGAAAAATAAGAAAAAGGAGCCCAGTGCGAAAGGTACAAATCACCACCATAGCTTCTACTATCAAATACAAGGGCAGCTACACAATACACAAAGAGAGTTTTGTGATTTAGTTATATTTACACTCAAGGGCATTGATATCCAACGTATTCAGAGAGATGACACCTTCTGGTCATCCAACATAGAGCCTTTTCTACTCAAGTTTTACATGGAAGGCCCGACTTCCGCTGAAATTCCTTACGTAGACGAGTTGTCCGACCGAATAAACTGCAATTACTCCCGATCTGGGAATCTTTCGATCTTCGTTCGTAATCCATGGTATCATGAGATCGAGGTGTGTGGCTCTTCGCCCGCTGAATATTGCTTCGGTGAGTGTTTTTACCGTGTAAGATGAGACCGTCGCGTGCTGCTGGAACAACAAACTGGCGATTCTTCACTGAACTGCTTCTTCCGTAAGCTTCAAAAGGGCTTTTTTGTTTGTTTTGCACACCATCTGTTCTGCATGCCCGTTAGTTGCAGGATGGTATGGTGCACTAATGTGATGCCTGATGCCGTATTTTTTCTTCAAAAACTTGTTTATTTTGTTTGAAGCAAGATTTGGCGCGTTATCAGAGAAAAGTATTTTCGGTAGGGCAAAAGTAGCTAAAAGAGACCGTAGAACGTCAATGACGTGTTTGGACGTCGTGGCAGGCATCGTGTATACTTCCAGCCACTTAGAGTACGCAACGTCCATGACTCCGCAGATGCGGATACGTTTCGCCGCCCACCGATTGAATAGTGGATTGTTGTCAGTTACCGTTCATGATGGCGTTGACTCAAGGAAGACTTCAAGTCTTTCCACAAAGTTAGCGCAGGTGCCAGGACTTTTGTCGAAAGCGGTAAGTGTTCGAAACGTCGACAACGTCGGTAGCCACGTGTTGTGCTTGACATTGGACACTTACCATTCGCTGAGAAGAAACTTGCTTGTTCGTCTGCCACGAGTCGTCCGATATCAGGTCATCACCGCAACACCATCTCCCGACAAAAACGAATGTCCATAGTTAGCAATCACGTGAACTTATAAATTCCCGAACGCTCATAACTTGCAGTCGCTAAACGCCGTTCATTCATAGCGTCATCATTGCAAATAAACGTCTTCCTATTTCTTCTGATGGTTTTCATCATATTCCTCCTAAGCTGTACTCTCAACATTATGTGTGTCGGTACTTCCGAAAATATTGCAACGGCGTTTGTTTTCCGGGAACTATAATGTAACAACCTTTACAACATCTTCCGGACCCCGTGAAACACAATATTTCGTGACGTTATTTTAGTCGTCATTAAAATGGTGAGGTAAGTACCGTAAATCGCGAAGCCGTTTACTTGACGTCCGCTTCCACTGGAGTCTTGGAAGATTGAGTCTACTGAGCGTGCATTCCTGCAGAAGAAATTTTCATTGATAGAATATTAACACGTCAATCAACATTTGATTCCTTCTTGGTAAGATTTGTTCTGAAACCCGTTACAACCGCCGAACCGCATCTCCGCATACATCCGTTTGCTGGGCCACGCCACTTGAGCTAGCTGAGCACAGCTGGCAGCGGCGCGAGCAAGGCCACGAGGGGAACGTGATGGTGCTCGAGCCATCCCACTGTGAACAAATGTATCGGCCACCCCACGGGTGCGTGTCGCCATCTATTGGTTGAACTAACGCCTTGTTCAAGATGGCTGCCGTGGGACCGCAGCCTTAATTCAACAAAATTTTCCTGTCTACACAGCCTGGGTCCTAGGTTGGGAAAACACCTACGTAGATTTCGTCTTGGCTGGTTATGGCAGTCATTTTCTATCTTCCATTGCCCTTCGGTTGGTAACGCCCAGTGCTGTCGGAAGAGTGATGAACTAGATAAGATAAAGGTAGTCTGTCTTCCATATTTCCATGAGGTGTCTCATAACCTGAAGGCCTTGACAGAAAAGTTCGGTATTACTGCAGTTCATAAACCCAATTTTTGTTTGTGTGGATTAACTCCTTTTTTGGCGGAAAGAAGTTGCTCTAGTAAGAATCATAGAGAACCTTTTGTGAAGTCTGTTCTTGGTGTAGTTTAGAAAATTTCCGTGAAGTGCGGTTCTTGCTATGTTGGCCAGACTGCTAGACCAATTAACGACAGACTGTGTGAAAACAATAGAAATGTTAAAAATAGCAACGATGCTTCCGAGTTGCCCAAACACATGCCCCAGCGCGTTTATTGTTGTGTTGTGTGGCAAGACACTGAGATTCCATGTAAGAAAAGAGACGTTTATACACGTCTTCTAAAGGAGTCGTTGATGATATCCAGGAATAGCGGAGGTTTTAGCGATATGTGTCCGTTGCTCCGACCAACCTTATAAAATGTTTCTTAACACTTAGTGCATCTTTCGTTTTTTCTCCTATTGTCCTTTAGACTAGTGACCTCAGCAAAAATGCATGAAGTTAGTCTAGTTGGTGCATTATGAAAACTGGAAAATATTGCGAAATTCACCAAGGACAAGAAAGTGAAGTGAACGTACAAAGCGCTGACTGGCAACTGAAATTTATCCTGCAAGGAACAGATAAAAAAAGTGAAAGCCGTTTACAGCTCCCTGTAACGCCGAATTAGAGCGCAGCTCTTGAGGAGGAGGAGGGAAGGGTACTGGGAGGGGTGAAGCGACCTGGGGGGGTCACGTGACCTTGGGGGGTCTTGACCTTGAGGGGTCACGTGACGATGCCGATGATGTCATTAGTGACGTCACTGATGACGTCATCAGTGACGATGATGATGCGGACTCCGATGACGTCATCAGCGATGGTGACGATGACGATGCGGATGTCGGTGACGTCATCAGTGACGTCACTGATGACGTCATCCGTGATGATGACAATGATGATGCGGATGCCGTTGACGTCATCAGTGACGTCACTGGTGACGTCATCAGTGATGATGACGATGGCGATGCGGATGCCGGTGAGGTCATCAGTGACGTCAGTGATGACGTCATCAGTGATGATGACGACGATGCGGATGCCGGTGACGTCATCTGGGAGGTCACGTGACCTCGGCGGGGGTGTCACGTGACCCTGGGGGTGGTCACCTGACCTCGGAGGTGTCACGTGACCTCAGGGGGTCACGTGACCTCAGGGGGGTCACGTGACCTCAGGGGGCCACGTGACCTCAGGGGTGTCACGTGGCCTCAGGGGGGTCACGTGACTTGGGGGTCACGTGACCTCTGGGGAGGGGTCACGTGACCTTGGGGCTCACGTGACCTTGGGGTGACCTTGGGGGTCGTGTGACCTTGGGGTGACCTTGGTTACGCCGACGCCGACGGCGACGGCGACGCCGCTCAAGCCGGGAACGGGCCCCTGAGAGCTGCGCTCTAAAAAATAAAAAGAACCGAGATAAATAGAAGATAATCAACCCTCTTGAGGCACACCTGCAAACATTTAAACAAATGTGCCTAATTTCTTGATAAAAGCAAATTCGTCATTCGCCCAAGCCACGGACCGGGGGGGGGGGGGGGGGGGGGAGCGCTCACACATATGTTCTTAGGTCGGGCGCCGGCCGGGGAAGAAGGGTGTGGTTGAAGTGTTTATCTTGGTTTCTTTGTGTTAATTGCTTGCCTTCATAGAGAGAGTTGGTTTCTTAAGGGTTTCCTTGTGTCCCTTCGAACAAGTGATCTCTTGTCTGTGGTCAGTTTTTATCGTCCTTTTGTACTTTTTGGTCTTATTTGCCACAGTTATGTGACTTCAGGCAGCGTGTGTCTCCTTGTGTGGTTGTCGGCCTAAGTCCTTTTCCTGGCGAAGCCACTAACTTGAGTCGTTTTTTTCTTTTTTTTGCATCGCTTTTTTTTTTGTCGTTGTCGTGGTTACTCGGGGTTCGCGCTATTTGGTCCGAGTAGTCTCGGAAGTGCATTTGTAAATGGTGGGCGACACTTGGCGTGGCAACGCTACTCGCGTCGGATTGGCTGCTCCTGGAAAAGGACACTGCGTCGTCAGACAGAGCAACGCACGGTTGATGCTCCGGCCGGCCGCGCGGCGTGGGGCGCATAGACCATTTTATTGTAGGTAGCGCCATTTTTATTGCTATATCACCATCTAGCGAGCGTCAGGTTCCACGGCCATACTGAATTAATAGAAACGTCGGTGAAAGTGCTCTTTGGGGCTCGGCTTCCGCGTTGTGTGTGCTAGCTGAGTGCTCCAATTCGGTGGGCATCCGACTGAGGGCGCGTTTTGTGTTCTTGTGTGCCGCAGATGGCGCTTTTCAACTCATTAGGTGCGTTTCTTCTCCCGCAATGTCTAAGCTCGCACCGCGCTCTCATTGTCGTCGTTCCAAGCGCCTGCGGGCGTAGTTTCCTTTCCTTCCGCTCTGCCGGAGTGGCGGTCCCGTCGCGCGTGTCTACTTTCCGCCGGGTTTTTTTATGTTTTAGACCATGCCGCGAGTTCTTCATGTTAACAAAGAGAAAATATTTAAAATTGACTTTTTAAAGAAATAGATGCTCATATGTAATCTTCTAGAGTTTCTTTTTTGTTTTCTATGGAGCTTTCCTCTAAGATAACAGTTTTTATCTATAAATATATTGTACTTGTTATATATTTAGTTGTTTAAGCATTCATTTGATACTTAAAAGTCATTAAATTGAATGCCTCAAAAGTTATTATCATCTAAACCAGGTAAACTGTCGTTAAGGAAGACAGGTTCTAGATAATACAAGAAAACAATAAAAAAAGGGTAAAAACAAATTGCGTTTTGAATGTATTTTAAAACGCCTGTAAAAATATTTTGTGTTACGGGAGCTGTCTGAGACTTAAGAAGCTTTTAAATACAGGACCTGTCACAATCGCCGAAATCCGGAAATCCGCATTTAGCCCTTCAAAACTAAAATACACACACACACAAAAAAAATGGCGCAAACTGCTTTCAGTTTTGTCCTCGGGGAATAATATATATATATATATATATATATATATATATATATATATATCAATGTGTCGAACCGAAAAAATACGGGTTCGGTTACGGTTCAGGTTCAGGTAAATTAATTTTGTTCCGGTTCAGTTCCGGTTCGATTAATTCGATCCGCGAACCGGTTCGGAAATTATAAATGACAAATCACAACATCCAAATAAATTACAAATAAAACATCTGAAATCAGCACATACGAAACGGGATACATCGTAGTGTAAGGCTCAGGGATTTCTACCAGGAATGGTTTCTTTATTTGCACTCAAAGCTTACCTCACCGACGTTTACGCATTCGGACTTCATGTAATTGAGTCCGGCGCAGTAGCTGTAAAATCCGCGACCTCCTTACAAACCCACTTACAAGTAGAACTCGCTAAGTATCCCGCCACCTCGGCGTGTAAGCAATTGAAGGAACAGTGGGGAGAAAATACAGCTTTCCTTATTTGAACTAGCCTTCGGTAACTCAAATTAGACCCTTAAAGAAGTTTTAATTAAACAAGATACGGAATATGAAAAACACTTCACCGAACGCAACGCCAGAAGGACGTAATAGGATAAATATTAAAATAGAAGAGTTCGCTGTCTTACAAATATGTTACTTTCTAAGTGCCTATACGAAACCGGATGAATTATAATCAAACTCCACAGCCTTTTCTTTTCTCATTCCGATGGAAGCAAGCTTCAAGAACTCGCGCGTTCTAGAAACGTGTTATGAAATGAGCACACAGCAGCATTTAGGATTTACGAGATTGTAGGAAAATGAAATCCTGTGACGCGATTTTTTTTTTTTTTTTGGCACAGCCTTTCAATTTTCTTTTTTCCGTGCAAGCCGCGACCAGCGGAATACTGGTTCCTATGTCAAGATTCATGGATGCAGCGTTTGTCAAGATTCATGGATGCAGCGTTTATATTCCTAAGACTGAATGGAGAAGACAAATATGTAAGCAAGGGTGCGTGTCAGTTGACGGCACTTAAAAAACAAATGACATTGATAGCACATTCATTGTCAACAGCGCGTGGCCGACCCGTTTTGACATGAGCCGGTAACCGTTATTTTTTTTCCGGTTCAGTTCCGGTTCTGGTTCATCGCGATAACAATATAACGGCTCGGGTTCGGGTTCAGTTCCGGAAAAAATACCGGTTCGGTTCCGGTTCGACACCCTGATATATATATATATATATATATATATATATAGATATATATAGGTAAAGTAAGGTAAATATAAAAACAATGGACCGGGAAAAGTTAATAAGTGAAAGATGCGTACTGTCGGAGTTACTAATTCGAAGTTTATTACGACGTTTTTGTGCAGATGAATGAACCGTACTTAATCCAATGAATTAAAGAATCCAAGTTTTTTCAGGAACCCGCCGAAAGCCAAAAAACGGCGGAGCCAGGATATGAACTCTGGGCCTCCCAATGTCCGGTCGGGTGTGCTAACCACTACACAACTCCACCTTGGCTTTCTGGCGTTTCCTACCTGTCTTATTAATGCACAAGAAACGAAATGTATCCAATCGGAGGTGTTCTGGAAACACACGCCGCCGCGTGGAACGCGGTACGACGCTTAGTGTCACGTGGTACGTGCTCGTTTGTGCTCCAGAAATCCTCCCACTGTTTGTCTCGGCCCGTGTACATGTAGTAGTATTCTTTGTTTATGAGCTTTAGAGACACGGTATCATAATCATCTGCGAGAATCAAGAGCCACGTTATTGAATATACAACACGGGCACTTCACACCATCGTACGTGGTCTCCAAAGAGGATATAAACGAATTTGTGCAGATGAATGAACCGTACTTAATCCAATGAATTAAAGAATCCAAGTTTTTTCAGGAACCCGCCGAAAGCCAAAAAACGGCGGAGCCAGGATACTTATATATATATATATATATATATATATATATATATATATATATATATATATACACAGAAGTACTTATATATATATATACTACTTATATATATATATATATATATATATATATATATATATATATATATATATATATATATAAGTACATATATATAAATGGAAGATAGGAAGATAAAGACGAGGAACGGTTGGGTACGGGGAAACGTGCGAGCAGCTCGGTTCGCAATATCTGTCGCTCCTTCGCTTCCTCTTAATTTATCCCATTTCCCACCCTTGCAAGTGGTGGAGGTGCGGGGTAAATTAAGAGGCAGCGAGGGAGCGACAGTTATATATATTGTGGGATTTGCGGCCCATCATCGGGCAAAAGAACCTGTGCTCCGCGCCCGGCGCGCAACCTGCGCGGGAGCCACGCTCGAGGCTCGGGGGGCTGGGCAGTCGGTTGGCTGCCGCCAGACAGTAAAGGTGTGTTCTATGAGATCTGCCTCCTTGGTCCTTCTTGGGGGCAAGGACGATCGGGAAGGCCCAAGGGCTCTGTGACTCACGTACTGCACCCGTGTCGATCATCTCTTCGAGCGCCTTGTCCAGCAGGGCTCGCTTGTGTACGCTGATAGGTCGAGGGTTGCAGCGTAGAGGCCGTGTATTTCCGGTGTCAATTGAATGCTTTAGGACACCGGTTCTGCCGGGATTCTCCGTGAACATCGGCGAAAACTCCTCAAAGAGTCTTTGGAGACACTGCTTTTGCTGGTCCGTAGCAGGACACTTCTGCAAAGAATCGCTTACCGCACATGGGAGTCGCAGAGCAGGCGTTCTAGCGCCAACGTTATCGACACTGACGGCACAATCCTCTCGTCTAGTAAATGGGATCAGTTGCGCGTCACTACCCAACCGGTAGCCTTTGTTCGGAAAGTCCAGAACCAGGTTCTCCCCGAAAATAAAATCTCGCCCCAAAATAATCGGTACCGTGAGACCAGGTAAGCAAACGAAGCGCTGACGCCGTTTTTTCTCGTTGAACCCGATCTGTAACCTCACGGCTTGACTCGCGAGCATTTCTGGTCCTGAAGCTAGCTGTAAGCGCACGTTAGTCTCGCGCAGGTTAGCTTTCTGCTCTTTGCAGCGTTCAATCAGGTAGTCCCCAATAAGCGACAGACTCGCACCGGTATCAATCAGCGCTGCCACAGCTACTCCGAGCACTGTAACTGTCATACGAGGCTCAATTAGCTCAAGGTCAGGCTGAATTCGACATACCGATGGAAGTTTTGCCGAGTTGTCCATGGTCATCGCGGCCGGCAGGCGTTCAGGGGTCAACGCCACCGGCCGTACTCGTTTCCCGAGGCTGCATTGCTGTTGCGCAGTAGGTCGGGGCAGTCACGCCGGAAGTGGCCATGGCGACCGCAACCGAAGCACCGCACCGAGTTGCGCCGGTCAGGGCCGTGCGTCTGGCTTGCCTGCGCTTGTCGTTGCGGCCCTTCTTGGTGTCCCTCGTTGGACCAGCGATCGGCGCCCCGGTTGGCATTGCGGGGGAAGGACCTTAAACGGCTTTCACCCTGCCGTAGTCTCGATCCAGCCGGCCGGGCACGTAGCCGGGGGTCCGAACCATCGAGTGGTCTCCCGCGCTCCCATTGCCCGAAGGCGTAGGAGTCCAGCGCACGGGGGGGACAGACCGCGCCATCCAGGGTTTGGCGCTGAGTCGGACCTCTTCTGGGCCCGGGAGCTCGCCAGGCACAGGACGGCTCAAGAGCTTCTTCAGGCGGTGGCGGGGGCCGATACTGCAGCTCGGCCAGGAGAGTCTCTTGTATGCCGTGAGCGTCCCGGGCCAGTTGCTCCAGGGTGGAATACGTGCGGCCATGCAGGTAGGGCCGGAATCTTGGGTGGCTCTGCTGCATCACCCGAGCAACCCTGTCCGACTCCGACGTCGTTGGGCAGGCTCTTTCATAGAGCTCCTGCATCACCCGTACATATTCGACGAGGGTCTCGTCCGGGTGCTGGGTCCGGCGCTCCAGTTCTCGCTGGACTCGAGACTGGTACCCAGGTGGAAGAAATTCTTCTTGAAACTTCCGCCGAAAGTCTTCCCAGGTCAGGAAAGGGGCCACGATGCGCCACCAGCGCGCGGCGCTCGACTGGAAAGCCACGGGCAGAACCCGCGCAAGGACGTACTCGTCCGAGGCTCCCGTGGCGAGCTTATAGGCCGCCAGCTCGGCCAGGAAGTCGGCCACGGACTTCCGGTCGTCGTAGCCCGTGTACAACGGGACCGGCACTTGGGGTCGTGGCCCTTGCCCTTGGGGTCCGTGGTCAGCCAGGACCAGGCGTTGCGCGACCGTGTCGCACAGGTTGGCCACCCGAGCCATCAGGTCCATGGACGTCGGGTCAGGCCCTTCTCCGGTCTCGCCTTGGTCTACTGCGGCTCTATGGCGGGTCTACATCGCAGTAGCAACCGCAGAAAAACAGGCAAACAGAAAAAACAGAACAAAACAAAACACAGAAAAACGGAAAAACACGCAATATACTACAATATGCAGACTATTCACAAAGGCCAAGCCCCGATGGCAAAGATGGCGTCCGGTGGCCGAAGCCTAGTCGAACGGCCACGTAGGCCTATCGGGGATGGCGAAAGCGAGAAAACCGGGCGAACACGCCTAAAATGGGCTAAAAAAGCCTGCGGTCCAACCCGCGGGCGAGCAGTAGGCCTCGCGTGGAGCGCCAAATAATGTAGGGTTCGGTGCTACTGCTCACCCGCAAGAAGGACCAAGGAGGCAGATCTCATAGAACACACCTTTACTGTCTGGCGGCAGCCAACCGACTGCCCAGCCCCCCGAGCCTCGAGCGTGGCTCCCGCGCAGGTTGCGCGCCGGGCGCGGAGCACAGGTTCTTTTGCCCGATGATGGGCCGCAAATCCCACAATATATATATATATATATATATATATATATATATATATATATATATATATAAAGTTCTAAATATATATATATATATATATATAACTTTTTTGAAACATAAAGCTATTTTTCTGCACAATCTGCAACGACATCGGCCCGAGAGCAATCGATCGACCTGCCGATGGTCGTGCGGGAATGTTGGCCTGAACCGTAGAACCCATGGTACTGTGACCAACGTAAGCGTCATTTTGCTCTGCCCTGTTGCACCTTCCCCGAAAGTTACTGCGCTCTCGGGGTAGACCTGAACAGGCTTTAAATGTGACGGAAAAAAAGCATGCCTCTTTTTTTACGTATTAGAGCGCAGCTCTTAGGGGCCCGTTTCCGGCTTGAGCGGCGTCGGCGTCGCCGTCGCCGTTGGCGTCGCCGTCGGCGTCGCCGTCGGCGTAACCGCGCGGTGCATCATGGGAAATGTCCCATAATGCACCGCGCGAGCCCCCCACCGGTGTCACGTGACCTCGTGGGGGGGCACGTGACCCCCCCGAGGTCACGTGACCCCGGTGCATCATGGGAAATGTCCCATAATGCACCGCGCGAGCCCCCCACCGGGGTCACGTGACCTCGTGGGGGGCACGTGACCCCTCCGAGGTCACATGACCCCCCGAAGTCACGTGACTCCCCTGAGGTCACGTGACCCCCGCCGATGTCGCGTGACCCCAATGACGTCATCGTCACTGATGACGTCACCGGCATCCACATCGTCATCGTCATCATCACTGATGACGTCATCATCACTGATGACGTCATCATCACTGATGACGTCACCGGCATGCACATCGTCATCGTCATCATCACTGATGACGTCACCGGCATCCACATCGTCATCGTCATCATCACTGATGACGTCACCGGCATCCGCATCGTCATCGTCATCATCACTGATGACGTTACCGACATCCGCATCGTCATCGTCATCATCACTGATCACGTCATCAGTGACGTCACTGATGTCGTCACCGGCATCCACATCGTCATCGTCACTGATGACGTCACCGGAATCCGCATCGTCATCGTCATCATCACTGATGACGTCACCGGCATCCGCATCGTCATCGTCATCATCACTGATGACGTTACCGACATCCGCATCGTCATCGTCATCATCACTGATGACGTCATCAGCGACGTCACTGATGACGTCACCGACATTCGCATCGTCATGGTCATCATCACTGGTGAAGTCATCAGTGACGTCACTAATGACGTCATCGGTACCCGCATCGTGATCGTCAATGATGACGTTATCAGTGACCTCAGTGATGACATCATCGGCATTGGGGGTCACGTGACCCCCAAGGTCACGTGACCCCCAAGGTCACGTGACCCCCCAAGGTCACGTGACCACCCCCTGGTTAGTTTAACCCCCCCCCCCAGTGCCCTTCCCTCCTCCTCCTCAAGAGCTGCGCTCTAATTCGGCGTTACAGGGAGTTGTAAGCAGCTTTCACTTTTTTGCAGGGTGTTTATTCTAAACATAACAATTTTGGTCAACAAAATTTAAAAATTAAAGCCAAACTATTGCGGTTGTGGAGCTTAAACTTACGGCCATGGGGACATAATATAGGCTGCTAAAATTGAAGATAAGTGAAATAATAAACCAAACTTGGTAATTGAAGTTTTAATAAGTGGAAATACACACTAGGTTCGAATCAAAAACATGTTGAGCGCAGACCTTCACTTATCTCAAATACTCTACTCAAGATACTGTATTACAAATAATATTTCAAGTATCTTGGTATCATGCAAATGCTTTTTATCGAGAGTATTTATACTCTATTTTAAATACATTTGTGAGTATCTTGTACTCATTATCCCAAATATATTTTTGATATTCCACCTATTTTCAAGTTTTTCGGTTTGAAGTGGGTTGGACGTGGCACGAGAAAACGTGAACATTCTTTCGAGCAACCAAATCCTGTTGCTAGCTCTGATTAGCTAAGGTGACTTTGGTTGCGGAACCCCTTTTACTGAGCTCGTAAGGAAAACATAGTTGTTTTTTTTTTGCCGGTTGTGACTCATATTTTAGCCCGAAGTTCGTACAATGAAGGTTTTCCCCTCGCCTTACCAAAGGCGCTCTTTGATTCCTATAGTTTCCCCCAAAAAATCCTCAAACAAAAGGGGTTGTTTTCGGGAAGTTAGGGTTCAACGCCACACTGAGGCGCGACGCAGCCCGGGAAACGACCTACGACAACAATGCAGACTTAAGCTTCCAGAAAATAACAAATAGGGAAATGAGAAGTGGACAAAAAAACAAAAAGAAGGTGTTTTGGTTTAGGAACGTTTCTTCTCCCGCAATGTCTAAGCTCGCACCGCGCACTCGCTGTCGTCGTTCCAAGGGCTTGCGAGCGTAGTTTCCTTTCCTTCCGCTCTCCCGGAGTGGCGGTCCCGTCGCGTGTGTCTACTTTCTGCCGGGTGGTGGTTCCGTCGCGCGTGTTTAGTTTCCTCCGGCTCCTCGGGGCGGGTCTGTGTCATGTGCTAAACCCCTTCGCTGGTCATTTACATTTGAATGGGAAAATATTTCATGAGTTTTTCATTCTTTCTTAAGGATGTAACGAATATATGAAGCGTCAAACGATCACAGCTTTTTATTAGGCATAACGTGAGTGGCAACGCGGGGGTTTGAAAACGACGACATTTTGCGATAGGCCTCGCAGCGCATCCCCTCGCCTTCCCAAAGGCGCTTTTTGTTTCCTATAGTTTCCCCAAAAAAATCATCAAACAAAAAGGGTTGTTTTCGGGAAGTTAGGATTCAATGCCACACTGAGGGGCGACGCAGACCAGGAAACGACCTACGACAACAATGCAGACGTGAGCTTCCACAAAATAACAAATAAGGAAATGAGAAGTGGACAAAAAAAAAAAAAAGAAGGTGTTTTTGTTTTGCTTGTGGTATATTTGAGCCCCCAGCAAAACGACGTCTATGCTTCCTTTTGTTTATTTTGTTTTTGTCGTCAGTTCGTCATTTATTGCTCTCGCGAAAAATGTCTGTAAGCGAACATCGATAAGCGGAGAACAGGACAGGAAACGAACTAGAAGCTCGATGACCTCTCAAAATTCCAAACGCCCCCCCCCCCCCCCCCCCCCCCCCCGCCAACGCTGAGTGCCTTTCTGAAAGCAACCAACTAGAAGGAGGTGCGACCACTGCCGATGGGTTTTATGTGGGTTTTCTTTGTTATCCATTCACTCATATCCGTATCCCAAGTTCGTTTATAATGAACTCCCCATATAGGAATTATGGATTATAGTTGAACGATCCGTCTAAGGTGTGCCGCAGGATGTGATATGCAGCGATGTCACTATTGGCGACGTGAGCGATCGAATGCGTCGCTGCAGTCGGCCCACCACAATTGGTCGAATGCTGACTATGACGTCAGCAAAGGATTTCTCATCGACGCAAATAAGAGGAATGTAAGAACTTCAGTTTTGACTGTGTTGGCAGTGTTGCTTTGAGAGCTCTATGATTTAAGGCTTTCACCATGCTCATTGCAAACGCATCGAGCTTGTTGTTCGCAAGGTAATGACGTCACGAAAGGTAACCAAACGAGGGCGGCACCGAAACATCTCACCGCTAATAGCTAAAGCGACGTCTTCATTTCTTTCCCAGAAATGTTTTGTAACATGTATAAGTGATATTGCCACGCGCGTCGCCGAGCGAGCGCGAGGCCGAATGGTTACCGCGCGTGGCTCTCGCGCGGAGCCTCCGGGTTCTATTCCAGGGAGCGGATTCCTTTTTTATTCATTCTTTCAGCTTGACATTCCTGTAAGTTCAAGAACCTTGTCGTGTGATCGAGTTTCGAATATTCTACGCCAGGATCGTTCTACGCCGAATGTTCGAGAAACCTACGCGAGTACAAAATGTGCTCCGCGTGGCGGTAGCGAAAGCTTGCGCTGGGAACCTCCTTGGTTCGATCTCAAGCACCCCCGCCCCTTGTGATCTGGTTGAGTTTCGCACCGGCATGCGTTCGTGTAATCACTACTGCGTGATGCACGTTAAAACGCCCAGGTTAGTGGTTGAACCGCACTGGCTAAATTTCTCATCTACAGCTAATCGACCGGTCAACCCTTGAGGCGTACCATCATCAAGGCTGTATAAACATACAAAAGTAAGCCAAGTTTTCCTGTTTTTGGTTCGATGTCAGTCTCGTCCCAGTGCTCGATCCTGGTTTTTCGTCGACATTGATGCGTGCGACGCTGTCCTTTCTCTATTTTGTTTTGGGCACACGTTCGCCCAATTAAATGTTTATTGTCTTCAGTTATTTGCCGCCTCGTCATTTGTCATTCGTGACAATATTCTGCTCCTTATAGTTGGACTGCATAAAATAGCCTTACAATTTTTTTTTTCTGTTTTGTGTTGGTTCGCGCAAATAAACCATTTTGGTAAACCAGATTTGCGGAGCTGTATAATTGTCGCTGTCGCTGACGCCGGTACAAATTACGCAATGCGGAAGTATTTGCAGAAGTAATTCAGTTGCATTTCTAAGTATTTGTACTTTACTCCAGATACTTTGTAGTGAAAGTAACTTGAGTAGTATTTTAAATAATTTATGAATCAAGTATTTAGTAACTTAAGTTAAATACTTTTATCGAGTATTTTGTCCAACACTGGATGAGCGTCATTGAAAATCGGAACATTAGTTGTCTTTAGAAAGACCTTAGTGGTTTTGAAGAACGGTAGTGTGCTAAAGTTACTACTCGTGGAAGGCGCACATGGCTACGGCTATTGAGAGACAACGAAAACGCACGGGCGCGTTATCGCTATGGTAGCCTGCGGCAACGGGCCGTTCGTCGAAAGGCAATTCGTAACAGGGCAATTCGTAGCAGGGCAATTGGTCGCGTTGGGCAATTCGTCATAAGGCTATTCGTCGCTAGAGCATCTTGTAGAAAACTGGGTTTTCGTTTCGTAGTTTTTTTTTTTTTAGGAAAGCTTAGAGGGGATTCGGGAAAGGGGGAGGTGGAGGGGATGGAACGTGAACGTATAAAATATAAGTTCAGAAGCTTTTAAAAAAAACTTCGAACACCGCCTTGTTGTCCGAGTTCTTTTGGAGTTTCGGAAACGTCGGAGGCTGTTCTTCTAAACATGCATGCCGTGTTGTATCCTGTTTGGATAGTTCATGACCCTTTGTCCGGTTTATATGCTTTATTCACCCTTAAGCTGACAGTACACGGGAAACTGTGTGTTCGCCGGGCCAATCTTATCACTCAAATCCAACAGTTTGAGCGGTTCAGCAAGCGTGCAACTTTTTTGTTATATCTTTGTTGCTTCTTTGTTATTTAGATTTCGCTTATCTTTATTTCGGAAAGTCCAGAACGAACTTTGAAGACTTACAAGATAAATTTTATAAAACCTCTTTCTTATCCATATCCTTTTAGTTTCGAGGGCACGTTCGTACACCAGCCAAATGCTATAAAATAACTGGTCTAAGCGTTTATTTTGGCAGTCACTAAGGACGTTATCAGGACTGAAAGATGCGGGAAGATATTGGCTTGCGAAGGATTTTTCTATGGTGTAAACCAAAGGTCTGAGCGAAGCATATACTGGGTATGTCGAAGAAGAGGGACCTGCAGTTCAAAGAACATGACTGACGTCTCTAAGCTTCGCGTTGTTTAAGTCACAAATAACCACAGTCGTGCTGTGGTTACTTGTGAGAGTTATTTTAAAGTCACAAATAACAACAGACAATAGGAACATCCTCGATGCTTGCGCCAGAAGCATAACCTTGTATACAAAGATGTATATGCGGAGTTTCCAATGCAAATAAAAGCCTCTTCGGTAACTGACACCTGTGCGGTTGTCCTATTAAAATTACTGAAATATATTTATATCTCGGATGTGGCGTATACCCACAGAAGTAGACAGCGTCTACTGCGAAACTAGAGCATTTAAGCCAAATCTTAAACATTATGCTACAAATCAAAATACCAAAAAAGGAAGAACCTTCGTTCGTAAATAATAAATTTGAAGCAGTATACTCGATAAACTGTGAAAATTAAACACATAAGAAGCTTTTAATAGTGTGACGAATCATCATCTGAACGAATTGCCCTATGGCGAATTGCCCTATTCGACGAATTGCCCTGCTACAAGTTGCCCTGCTACGAATTGTCGTTCGACGAATAGTCCTACAGCTCCTGCTGGACGAGTAGTAACTTTAGCACTCCATCATGGTGGTTCCTAATATCGACAGATTTACTTGTTTTTTTATGACGCGCAGCAAGCTTAAGATTAGAAACATATGATTATTTTCCATGTTAAGAAATATTTAACATATTTTAGTTACTTATCCAACTGATTGTTACGAGTAGCCTGCTATACTATGTCCCCCTGCCCATATAACTCACCTGCACAGGTCGGAGTAATACGTTTTGCTTTCACTTTTTGTTTTTCTTCAACAAAATTGTTAAACGTAAAAAAAAAAAAAAAATCACCCTGTATATTTAGAGCTCAAAATAACAGAGTAGAAAAAAATAAATCAGAAATACCATAATTATGCTAGGTAAATTTACTTAGTTTTACCTAGCCGGATAATGTATTTAGTTGCAGGCAAAGAGAAATAAAAAGAAACTCTGGTGACATAGCAATAATTATACTAAACAATGCTGCTACAGTAGATAAAATTGTATGGCATTGCCTAGACCATTTTTTAAAATTTAAACAAACCTCAGATTCTCTAGTTGTGTTTTACAATTATTACATTTCTTCAGTGATATAACATTCGTTACTTGTATGTGAAATATAAGCTTTTAAAGTAGTGCGAGTCTGTTTCATGCTCTCTCACTTATTTCAGCTATGTGTCAATAAATATCAAAGGCCCAATAATGGAGTGGTCTGTTGACGCAGTAGATAAAGAATATTATGTTTGTTTAAGGCACTACATATTTTGTAAAACGGGTAGTATAACAAGTAAAACATTGTTGGATGAGCTTCCAGGGCGCGGGGGTCTGCGAAAAGAAAGGGCAGAGTTGAATATTATTGCAACAAATCTGTCAATCATCATGATATGATCATAACATGACCACGACGCTTAAGGTGTAGAGCTCAGAATATGTGCTCTTTGAAACCCACATCACTCATTGCATAAACAAATGTAAGCAGCACGAATACATTGCATTGCTACAAATGATAGCACTCTCTATTTTTTTTTTTTTTTTGCGGCTGGCCATCTACGAGCACTGCATAACATTCAAGATTCAATATACAACAACGAAAACATGCACCGAGGAGGACTACCTTCCTGAACAGCTGTACACAAAGTAATGCACCTAGTTACCACCGTACAGGTCTTTTGAATTTTTATATTTAACCGATCGCAAATTTAAAAGTGACTTGTAAAGGGGACATACACACGTTGTTATTAATTCATTTCAGTATCTTTAACTGTTTTCTGAGTAAAATCACTTTCTTGCCATTTATTTTGATAAAATTTAACCGCGAAATATTACAGTCGGTCTGCATAACTTGCGCTTCGATTTTCAATGCGCACTTTATAGACCTATCGGTTTTGCAAATCATGAGTTATTGGAGTTACAATACAAATAATAGACGGCCAACGGCCACGGACTGACCACTTCAGAAAACAAAGTGCTTTGCGTCCCTCGATGTAATTCGGCGGATTCGCCAGTGACTGGGCACGACTAGCCAATTTATGTAATTTTTAACTCTAACCATATGTCTGACCTCGTAGGAAATAAGTGTTTATTTACGCAAGTAATCCTCATAATTTTTCTTCTTTTTTGTTTTTGATGCCTAACCTTTCACGACACCTGGTGCAAATGGCAATTTGCACTTCGTTCATGGGGGATGAAAGGCGATTTCTCTTACCGTGAAGCATTGCCAGAACCGCTTCGAGTTGAGTAACTACTCTAGGGTGCCTTCATAATACTCCGTTAGCAGAGGTTTAATCCGACTGCAGCCGCAGACAAACATCGCAAAACAAAAAGTTCTAAGATACCTGGCGTCACTTGCGCCACTCTGCGACGTGTTCTGGGGAGAAGCGAACACATGGCTGCAAGAAAACGCAGCGGAGCGGGTTTTTTTTTATTGGCAATCGGGAAGAAATGACAGCACGAACACTTATTTTTTTACTATACTTTATTTTATCTTTTATCCAGAGGCAGCCGGCACGACGAGCTAATAGGACGAATCAAACATCATCAAAAACGCCGGTCCCTACACTTTTCTGTTTATGACTGGTTCAGAAATGATAGAATCCGTTCAGAGACATGGCAAGCACCATGATGATACGCTTTTCACACTGTCTGATTGATCTTATCCTCTTGTAGCGTCGGCTGCCTCAGGACTTAAGACGAAACGAAGTATAAGATATGCATCCCATAGGTCATTCTGAAGGACCTCTGAGTAATGACACTACTGAACAAAAATCGTTATGTTGGTAACATTACTTATTGGTGAGGTGATAACTGAAGAAATGCGTACCTTAAGTATCATGGGCGTACCAACCGGGGGGACAAGGGGGCGCTTTCCCCCGCAGTTGTCGAAGTGCGGCGGGAGGGGGGGGGGGCGGCAAGGCATGTGTTTTGCCCCCCCCCCCCCAAAAAAAAAAAACAGCCGCCACAGGGCAGGACAAACACGGCGGCGCTCAAGGGATACCGAGGACACCGCCCCCAGCCATGTGTGTGTGTGTGGGGGGGGGGGGGGAGGGGTCTGGTTCCCCCCCCCCCCCTCCCCACTAAAAAACAAGTTGGTACACCACTGTTAAATATGACCAGACGTCTTTGCCGGACACGGCGCTGGTGGCCCACACCGTGCGAAAGCTTGGCACGGGGCGTAGATGACCGAGGCAGTCGCCCTCACCCGGCGATGCGTCGGGACATCTGGAGCCCAGCGCAAGCGATCTCGGAAGCCGCGCCACCAAACACGGCGAGGAGGAGGAGAGAGAGATATACATTAAGGAGGAAGAGAAAGAGAGATTATCCTTTGTACGAACAGAGTTACACTGATTATCAAGGCTCGCGCTCACTTCTAAACAGAATCGCAAGTTCGCTGCGGTGATTAAACAACCGTATCTTTCCGGTACATTATTGAAAACGAAAATCAAAACAGTCTGTAATGCAGCGGCGCACGGACTCGTCTGTATTCAGCGCTGGCGTGTTCAGAGAGCAGAAGAGAGGATTACGTTTTTCCGTGTTTCGCGCAGAGCCAGGCCATCGCTCACAACGACGAGGGCCGGGATTATTTTAATTTGGAGCACAACGGAAAGAGCACGCCGGGCCGCGGCAGCGAGCTTGCGCGTTGTCGACGTCGAACTGGTTTCCTGGGCGACCGGGAACTTACCCTGCGAGTATTTCAGTAGCGCGACGCCAACCGAATAACAAGCTTAATGCTAATAGACCTTTTCCTAGATGAAAAGAGCGAGATAAACATAGCGTTGGCTGGAAATATACCATGTTTATTTGAAGGATGGCTACTTTACATATGGAAATGAAGAAATGGGAAATGTAACAAAACGATAGAAAAAAATTATACTAGAAAGAGAGTTTTGCCATTATCTAGATGACAGGCACATCACTCGATCCAGGGCGGATACGTTTACACACTGTGTGGCGGGAGTTGATAATACAAGCGCGGCATAGTGTTTCGTACTTCAGGCGCTCACGGTAGTTTGTTCACACCATTCTTCATAAACACGCGGCGATAGCGATACACGATGTTTGTTCGGAAGAACTAATAGTTATATGTTTGCGAGGACTTATAAAGAAAAAGAAGATCGCAGAATACAAACAAACGAAACGGCATCCAGAAGTGCACAACGGCATGCCGGCAAAGGGTGGTGTAGGATGTTCGCAAACGGACACTCGTGAGTGGAAGCGGCATGCGGTAAAAAGAATAATGAAAATAAATGAATAATTATTATTGCAGACGACAGCGCGTGCAGGGAGCTCGCTCCTAAAAGCCAAGCATTCTCACTAGTATGCAAATCATAAGGCGAAATGTTTTAGGCGCTGGTGCAGTGATGGGCTAAGAGGGGAAGGGAAGACTTGAAGACTGATTCCATTCGTGTAGGGAAAGGAAAGGTTGGTCGCTGGACGCATCAAACGACAGTTGACCTCTAGCTGTCTTATTTGTATACATAGTTTCTTTATTAGGAGGTATTAAGCACGGAACAGTTGGCACGTGCAATTGATAGTCGGTTTTTGCTGTTTCTCTTTACAAGTAAAACACTGTCATCCGGAGTTACTGTGCTGTAGGATGTGTTCAACCGGGGCATAAACTCAGGGAGTAAAGATTTGAGTCCGTCAATCATACGACCGTGTAAAACAAAAAAAAAAGGAAAAAAAGTTTTGTTTGCGCGAACTGCGTTAGGTGAAACCACTAAAAGCAAATAGCTTACTCGAAGGTATGTATAAGATCAATCCGCAAGAGTTTCTTCCGCTAGGCAATAAATAATTTTCATTCCCTCATAACGTGGAGAAACCAAAAAAAGGCGAGAAGCTTTTTTTATGCATATCGAATAAGAAAAGGAAAGACACAATAGGCTCAAACCCACACTTAGTAGAGTCAACGGAGTGCTTTTCAATTTCTCAAATTTGCTAGCAGACAGAAGGAAAAGATTAACAAAGAGATACATGTGAAACATGCAGGTCAGACTCCAAAAACTGTAACCTTTCGAGGGTATGAAAGTTGAAAATATTAAAAATCGGCATTTGATTGCGTAACCAATAATTTGGATAGAATGCTATTGGTTAGATCTATTCCCCGATTTTGGCTGGAACTTTAACACTCGTAGAGGTTTAACTGATCAACATATTGAACGCGTTCGCATGAGTTGCTCGAGCACCTCCATCGTTCGTCCGCAACCGTGAAATTGCACAAATTGCGAGTGCGATTTTTGCATTATTTTCAGTCTTCCATAGCCTGGATTTCGGTGGATACGTCATGCGACTCCGTCTGCACCGTGACTCGCATACACTGAGCACTTCTTCACTCAAGATGCAGCAACTGATGGATAGTTTTCTAGCGATCGTCTTTAAGTTAGAATATTGCAAACATACCACGTGCATAAAAAAATTTGTTTTTAGCTAGTATGCTTTAATCTTGTTCCTGATCAAACAGAAGAGGCTCTCTCAGGACAAATATATCCACTATTCGCAGGATCGCTGCTAGACTTTTGAAATATTAAAACGCGAAACAAAATTCGCAGCAGGAGAGGATCGGAACATTTGGAGACATATCATGAAGCGACTAATAGCGTCAACTTTGCCCCGCACTGTTTGTTCTTATTGTGACGGTGGTTTCAAAGTCGTTAAGTGTAGATCGCGTTATTTAGTGCCTAAATAATATTTAAAAAAAACTGTCTTAGCTACGCGACCCACAGTACGAATGTTCTTTCACGGTATCAGGTAAGCTAATTTTTCAAATTCGTCTTCCCAAACCTTCAGTCAAATTTATCGGCATCGCGTGGCTAGACAGTTCGCGCAGGTTTGGTCGGAAAACCACGGGCGCGTAGGTGCGCGTGTGGCGCACTCCGGGGAAAGTAGCCGAATTCCGGTACGTCTTTGGGAACCCAATTCCTACCAGACGACGTTATCGTTCCCACGGCGTGCGCCATGCTTCCCCGTCAAGTAAACCAATTAGGAGTGACGCCCGCATAGAAGCAGGCATATGCAGCGATAGAACGCCGGGAGATATTCGCTCCAATAAAATTTTGAGTCCCGCACAGCCCCCTGCCAACGAGCCATCGCGACGCCCACCGTGTGCTTGGTTATTTTTATTTTTTGGGTGCTTAAGGCAGGCTTGGAAATACGTGTATGTGGACTGTCACGTTGCTCTCCTGCGACATACACAATAAATTAAAGAAAGCGTGAAAAAAAAAGAACCGTAATTTTTTCTCAAACACGTCTGCTGGCGTTTTCATTGCGAGGGCTTTGCCTTTACGATTCGCTTAACTCGGTTTCGAAACTGGCCAGAAAGCGCGCTTGCAGGCTTTAACTTTACACGAGGGAACTGCGGCTTTTTGTGAGGGTGGAATCGTCAACTCTAAAAGTTGAAACGTGGTGACGCCTGTGTTGGATTATCTCCAGGCGATCCCTCTTCTACATAGGAGCTGGTGTTGCCGCGTTTGTGAATCCCTGAGCTTTATGTCGGAATTCAGTAACTGTAGCACTATATACACACACACACATATATATATATACATATATATATTTCACGCAGGCAGCTCGGGAAAAGGTGAAATAAATTAGGCCCAGTGCGGAGGCCGGATTATGTCCGGAGATAACCTACCGATGGTTGCAGCGAATCTGTTGATAGCCAAAACGTTTTCAATAGTGGCTCCTGATAGAACGTTTCAATGAGTTGTTAGAGGTTCTGAAGTAACTAGAAAAGATGACAGATATCTCCTGGTCGACTTTCGAACGAAAGAAAACACGCACCTTTCCAGCGCTTATCAGCGAAAAGGAAAGTCCCAAGTAACTTTTGTGGTTGCACTGGAGAGTCAAGACCTCCTTCAAGAAAACTACGGCGCACGCTGAGTACACTTTCAAGAACCCAAGAGATAGATATGGCAGTGCGCGGAAGACATTACTTGAGCGGTGCGGTCGCTTTCTTTGATAGTGTTGGAGTTGGGACGAAACAAACCAGCTCGGACAGCGTTTGGATTTGAACTGCTTTAATCGCTCGCGTTGCAGAGGCAGCTGAACCTCGTCGTCGTCGTTCATGGCGTATTCTGGCATTGAGTGTCGCTACAAGGCTCCCCCTGTACAGCCGTAGGCCCTGGAAGAGTCCATGTTATGTGCTTAGTCCTTGTTGCAAGCGCCGAACGTGCTGACGGGGCAGGAGCGGTAGGCCGGCTTGACACGGTCGGTCGTTACTACGTCACGACGGCCGTTGATGTCTAGTGTAAAAGTCTTGGCTTGCCGATCCAGCACTCTGAACGGGCCGTCGTAGGCCGGTTCCGATGGTCGACGGACCTGGTCGTGACGTAAGAAAACATGCAAGCATATCTCAAGGTCTTGGCTCACGAATACGTCTCGATGGCTCCGTTGAGCTGGAAGCACAAGCCGGAGGAGACGAAAGGTTTTTCGTAAGTCGTCGACGTAGCCGGTGGGGTCTTCTCTTGACTCGAAGGGAAACGAAGAGAAGAATTCGCTAGGTAGGCGCAGTGGTGTGCCGTAGACTAACTCGGCTCTAGAACAGCCAAGATCTGCGTCGAGCGCTGAGCGAAGGCCTAGGAGAACGAGGGGAAGGTGTTCGGCCCAATGCTCCCGCGGCTCGTAGGTGCGAGAGCTGCCTTCAACTGGCGGTACAGCCGTTCCACCATGCCGTTGGCACAGGGATGATGGGAGGTAATGGGAATGTGTCGAACACCCAGGACGGTGATGAAGGCGGCAAAAAGGGAGGATTGAAATTGCCGTCCCCTGTCGGTGGTGACTACAGCAGGGCAGCCAAAACGGGACACCCAGCCGTCAATGAAGGCTGTAGCGACTGTCTTTGCTGTCATGTCAGAGGCGGGGAATGCCTCAGGCCATCTGGTGAATCTGTCTACACATGTCAGCAAATAGCGGGCTCTCCGTGATGATGGAAGGGGTCCCACTAAGTCTATGTGAACGTGTGCAAACCTGGAGTCCGGTGGTCGGAAGGGTGAGATAGGGGTGGTTGTGTGTCACGTGATCTTGACGCGTTGGCACTGCACGCACGTTCGTGCCCAGCAACGGACATCCGCGTTCATGCTGGACCAGAAAAAAACGAGCAGTTATTAATTTCTGTGAAGCACGGATTCCTGGGTGGCTCTTGTTGTGCAGGTTTTTTAAAAGAGCGCGACGAAATGCTGGTGCACATGGTACGAATGGTCGGGACACACCAGTTCTCGTCTCGCAGGTAACTATTGTTGCAGGAAAGGGCAGAGGAACGTCAGCAAACTTCAGTGATCCAGGAGAGGCACGCAAGCGTTGCAGCTCGGGATTGTTTGCTTGAGCGGTTGCCAGCTCCTTCCAGTCCACCGGATCTGCTGAAAAAATAGCACTGACACGGGAGAGTGCGTCAGCAGCAGTGTTTTCATGGCCTTTGACATGGCGGATATCGACGGTAAACTCTGATATAAAGCAGAGGTGCCGGATGTCACGTGCTGTGGGGTCGCTGCGGTTTCGTTGGAATGCGAACATCAAGGGCTTATGATCTGTAAGAACATAGAAGTTCCGACCCTCGAGGAAGTGGCGAAAGTGTTTGATGAAAAGGTACAGTGCCAGAAGTTCGCGTGCGAAAGTACTGTATTTTTGTTCTGGGTTCTTGAGTTTGTGGGAGAAAAATCCGAGAGGCAGCCAGCCATTGACATTCTGCTGAAGAACCGCACCGACCGCTGCGCTTGATGCGTCGGTGGCGAGTCGTAGCTCTGCGTTTGGAACGGGGTGAATGAGCATTGCAGCGTCAGCGAGCGCATTTTTCAATGAAGAAAAAGCAGACGCTGCATCTTCGTTCCACTGAAGAGGTGCAGAGGGTTCTTTCTTGGTGGCGAGAAGATCGGTCAACGGCTTGATCATTTGAGCGCAACTGGGTACGAAGCGACAATGGAAATTTAGGAGGCCTAGGAATTCACGCAGTTTCTTGAGAGACGTTGGCTGCGGAAAGTTTCAAATGGCCGTAGCTTTTGCATCTAAGGGTTTGATGACTTGCGGTGTTACCTGATGTCCCAGAAATTCGATGGTTGTCACGCCGAAGGTGCATTTGTTCTGGTTGATGACCAACCCGTAGTCATTGAGACGGGTGAAAAAAGCGCGCAGGTGCTCCTCATGCTCGGTCTCTGACGTGCTGGCGACCAAGAGATCGTCGAGGTAAGCAAAGACGAAGTCTAGACCTCGGGTGACCTCGTTGATGGTACGTTGAAATGTCTGGGCGGGATTCCGCAAACCGAACTGCATCCTCACATACTCAAAGAGGCCAAATGGTGTGGTGATGGCGGTCTTTGGGATGTCGGCCGGCTCCACCGGAATCTGATGGTATGCCTTCACCAAGTCAATCTTGGAGAATATCTGGCAACCAGCCAGGGTCGTGGTGAAGTCCTGTATGTGAGGAAGTGGGTACCGGCCAGGCTGGGTGTTGGTGTTGAGTGCACGGTAATCACCGCATGGTCTCCAGTCGTCGGCAGTTTTCTTGGGGACCATGTGTAGTGGGGAGGCCCAGTTGCTCGATGATGGACGAACAATGCCAAGTTCGAGCATATGCTCAAACTCACGACGAGCAATGGCCAGGCGTTCTCCAGACAGGCGTTGAGGACGAGCGAAAGCCGGGGGGCCAGATGTGACAATGTGGTGAGTGACTGTATGCTTCACCGGCGACTCCCTGGTGTGTGGCCTCGTCATCTATGTAAAATTCGCGAGAATTTTCTCATAGGCCGATGATGGTGAAAATGCTCGAAGTCCTGTTGCCGTGGTCGTGGAGAGCACGCCGTTCACGAAGAGGCGTGTCGTCTGGTCGATGAGGCGTCGTGAATAGATGTCGACGGCCAGCTTGTAGAAATTGAGGAAGTCCGCTCCCAGAATGGCCTGCTTAATGTCGGCAACGATGAAGAGCCATCGAAATGTGC
The DNA here is from genome assembly GCF_016920785.2 of Ixodes scapularis. Classification (NCBI taxonomy): domain Eukaryota; kingdom Metazoa; phylum Arthropoda; class Arachnida; order Ixodida; family Ixodidae; genus Ixodes; species Ixodes scapularis. The sequence goes on from NW_024609835.1 coordinate 195,422,500, forward strand.
GACGCAGTCCAAGTTTTATCGTGAAGGACCGCTGACCATAGGTTGCGATGGGGGAGTTGATGATGGCCTGGAGCGGAGAGGTCTTCTATTCTCGTTATCGGTCTAAAAAAGAGGCAGGCAGAACGCTGACCTCGGCTCCCGTGTCGATCAGCAAGCTATTGCCAGCCACCTTGTCAACTACATAAAAGAGGCGGCTTTTCTGTCGACTGGTATCACTTGCCGCCGTCAGTGCCCGGTCTTCGTAGTTTCCCACCGACGAGCAGGGTTGGCTGCACTTGCGGGCATCGTTGCCGAAGGTACAGTGGTACCAACACATGCCCGAGCCCGAGTCAACTTGACTGCTGTGTGAGAAGGTGGAGCGCTCTACTGAGGTTGAGTGGGAGCGCAGGCTTCGGCGAAAGTGTGACCGTCGTTGACGACGTCGTGACAAGGGTGCAAGGGTGGCAAGCTGACGACTCATGGTCTCGACATGGTCCTCAAGACGAGAAAGACTGGAATCTTCCAAAGTTGTTATGGGTGCTCGGTTAGTGACAGCCCTGATGCCTGGGGTTCGCAAGTAGTCGGCGACACGGTCGGCAAGCTCAGCGAGCCTTTCTAGCGACATGTATTCCGCAGCCGTTAGAACCGGAAGCATGGTCGATGGAAGTCGTTGCAAAAACAACTCACGCAGGAGGTGGTTGTTTGGGTCTGGGTTCTGGGCTCCCAGCAAATGACGCATGCGATGGAGAAGCTGGGATGGGCGTGTGTTGCCGAGCTCCTCGGTGTTGAGGAGTTGTTGAAATCTGCTGCGCTCCGACTCGGTCGGAGCGCAGCAGATTTCAACGCGGTCAAGGATGACGGCCTTCAGTTGGTCGAAGGGGCTGACCGGATCCGGAGCGGCGAGAATGTCGGCTAGCTCCTTGGCGACGTCAGCTGGTAAGGAGGACACGGTGTGCAGGTATCGCGTCTCCTGACTGGTGATGTGCCGGAGACGGAACTGGGCCTCGACTTGCATCTGCCATACGGTCGGATTTTTCGGCCAAAACGGTGGTAGCCGAAAATTCTGGACCGCTGCCAAGGTTGACTGGAGAGCGTCGCCGTCAGGAGTGTAGGATGTGCCAGAATAAGAAATGGAGCAGCAGACCTTGAAGGAGCGAGTTCGATTCCGGGTCACCAAATCTGTTGGAGCTGGGGCGAAACGAGCCAGCTCAGACAGCGTTTGGATACGAACTGCTTTAATCGCTCGCGCTGCAGAGGGAGCTGAACCTCGTCGTCGTCGTTCATGGCGTAGGCTGGCTTTGAGTGTCGCTACAGTGGAATACAAGACTCCGGGCATGCGTGCACAGCTCAGTGACAACCTTTTTTGCCTGGACAATAAACGCTGGAAAGCTGCGTAGACGATCGACCCTATCCACAAATCGCAGGGTGTCGATGCCATCCAGCAGAAAAGACGCGAGGGGAAAAAAAGCAGGATCTCCCGCCCAATCAAATGTGCACCGAAAACTGGAGCGGACTGGAAGCAAATGAGTGCGACAAAGGAATGGGGACGAAATGCGCGAGGTCGATGTTGCGAATAGCTGTACCTGTGCGGGTAACATCCGCGCACGCTCGATAACGGAATTTTTGTTCCGCTGTGGGTGCCCTGTCCCCTTTCTTTCCCTTTTCACAATTATTTTTTTTTCCTTTTTTTTTTCTTCTTTCTTTAACTCTCTTTCTCTCATTCTGGTTTTTGATGTTACACAGCCGAAAACTACCAAAATAGGCCCAACTAATCGATACGGTAGCCCGACTTCGAGGCGACAGCTGGAGCCAGTTAAATTTTCCCTTTCGCCGAAGCCCGAAACTTCTTTGCCCGGTTTTGCAGTTTTACCGTCAGCGTCGCCGCCGCTGTGAGCGTGCAGGTTGCTCGACACGCGCCAACGACTTCCTGGCTACGGATATCGCAAACCTTCCGAGCAGCTTTGAGTTCGACCAGGTTTGATTTTTTTCTAACTTTAAACGTTACTTGAATGGAAAGTTGGGCGAGTTGGTATGAATCCATTTTGAAAAACAGCGCGAATAACACACGGACAAGAAGGAGAAAACACAGAGGACGAGGCGCCGACTATCAACTTTCTATTCAGAACACATACACAAAAATTCACGCAGAGGAAGGGTGATAACTCCGCTTCACTTCCGAGACTCCCAGCGATTACAAAATCCAGTTTTTAGACATCCTAGTTGACGTGAAAGAAGATCATGTATCCTGAATGCACCACCCCAGATCCACGAAGAAATTACTAGACTATCGTTTAGCACACTCAAAGCTCGTGAAAAACGGTATTGAGTATTCTTGCTTACAGTCAGCGTTGACAAAAACCTGTTTTCATAAGAAGAAAGAAAGCTTCTCAGTATAGATCGCTAGACTCAGAGACTCTAATTTTCCCGACCCAGTTATTATTTCAGCCTGCGATAAGGTGAGTCGGTACATCAAGATTGATTCCAGAAAACCTGACGAAGAAAAACCAAAGATAGACAAAAAGAACGTCGCCGTTATTCCTTACATCCATCGTCTTTCACACGGGTTAAAGGGAGTCGGTTCGAGGTATGGGGTCAGTGTAATTTTTTCAGCCCGTAACAAACTGAGCAGGATTATAAACGTGGTTAATAAGCGTGCTGACAGGAAAAGTAAGCCATAACTTTTTTGGATGTCGCGTCAAGCATGGCATGAAGTTTGTGTCCTGTGCACAGGGGACCGTTTGTGAAATAGCTTTCTCATGCGGTCACTCATATATAGGTCAGATGGGACGTTGCCTCAGCATTTGTCTACGCGAACACCTCAGTTCATTAAAAGGCAACGCGAACTCCCATTTAACTGTCCACTGCCGTGATAGTGAATGTGAGCCAAGATTTAGTGACACAAAAGTGCTGTTTAAACACAAAGATCAGCTATCGAGGGAGGTAGAAGCTTACCATATAGGGTGCGTGAGCCAACCATCCATTAGCCTAGTGGACAGTGAGGTAATATCTTTGGACATGGGCTGACCTGAGAATCGACCCTTTCCAAAATTCAGTGCCATCTGGTGGCTGAAATGGCGGTTTAACTTTTGCCATACGAATGGCGGCAATGAACCCGTAGCCTGCAGTATTTTATCGGGCACCGTCACTTTTGCATGTCAACGGCAGTCGAGAGTAAACTTTTTGCTATACAGGTTTTTCTGGATCATCTCTTTCAGTGTCGGTTCCCACAACGATGCAACCAGTCAGAACGAAGCGCCAGCTCAGACAGACGCCTTGATAAAGTTTTATAAGTCAACGGGTTTCGAGGTCGATTTTGTGACACTAACAGGTTCACTGGGCTCGAATTAGAGAAATGAACACTTACGCAGCCCTTGCATTCCATTCCGGTTTCGCAACGTGCTAACGTCTAGAATGTATAGGCCCCGAATCCTCAGCTTAGGAGTAAGTTCAACATGTTCCTTCATCAGTGAATAGAAAGCCGCCATTGGTATGGCACATATGCCATTTTTCAGATGGTGATGATAGTGATCAAAGTGGCCAGACTGAATTTCGGAAAGGTTCTATTGAAGATCGAGATTAAAGATCCAAGAAAGAAGAAAGGAGGAAGAAGATGCGATGACTTATACCTGTGCTGGTGTGCTTTAATGTACTGGTGTGTTTTAATTTGATATGATTTACAATGTTGCGTGCTTAATTGCGATTGACTGGTGGAAGAGAAAAAAACAAGAAGCCGTCCTCGCGTGAATTTCTCCGTATGTGTCCTGAATAGATAGTTGATAATCAGCGCCTCGTCCTGTATGTTTTCTCCTTCTTGTCCGTGTGTTATTTGCGCTGTTTTTTAAAATGAATTTAAACGTTAAGGTGGACTAAATTTGACTATTAGGCTTATGCTCGGAACCTGAAAGCGAGCTAAGTGAAAAAGTGGCGCAATCATCATTCTGATAACTATTTCATATTAGGAACTGTACTCAGTTTCACGCTAGCTCGAGGAACTGTGGAGATTGTGCCCCCCTCCCGAACCAATAAGGGCGTCGGGGCAAGGCAAGTGGCAACCCTCCGTGGTCGAGGATACGATGGCTCAATACAGCCGCAACAGCAGCGCCGTCCGCGAAGAAAAAAGTAGTTCCAGGCTTCTTTGTGAATTTAACGGCAATGCAACTTGCGCGATTGCATCTTTCTCAACCCTGCTCTAGGCGACAAAAAAAAAAAAAAAAAAGAAAAAACGGAGAAATGTTACGTTTTAGCGATACTTAGACTTTTCGGATTAAACTTTTCGGAGTTCAACGTTTTTTTTGAACGATGTTTGAACGATCGCAACCCTGTAATCGACCGCTTCCGTTCAGAACGTTGCTTAAATTGAGCACATGGTTCTCTTATGAACTGTTTCCAAAGAGCTGGCTACTCTAGCGGACGGCAATTTTGTAACGGCTGTTTTGTGCATCCGAAGTTAGTGGGTTTCGCAGCAGACGATTCTTGGCCGGCAGACGACAGCGAATTCCTCCGTGCCTCGCATTTGGCGCAGTGACACAAACGCTTCCATGACATTGTGTCACATGACTCGCTCCGACGCTCTTATTGGGTCGCGGGGGCCGTAGCGTCCACAATTCGCCAAGTTATCTTGAAACGGATAATAGTAAAATATTTTGGGGTTTAATTCTTTGTTTTCATGATTTTAGAATGTATACATATACCAAACTAACACATAAGTTCTTTTTCACAAATATTTGACATTCTCTTTGCGTGGAGATCGGGCAAGCCTGTTTAAGATTACATCTTCGTCAAACTTTGCAGGAAATTCGACAAATTTTAGGTTGGTCAAAATTTTGTGATATTCCTATTGCTGGTATGGCGCACTGTGATTTCACGAGAGCGCCCACCTCCTGGTCTGATCGCGGGGCGATTTGGGAGAGCGAAGTGAGAGATGAGAGTACGCATACTTAACCATGAGATTAAGGTTGTCTGTCGCACTGAGGCAGGGCACCTTTCGGAGGAGATTAGGAGGATGGACCGAGGCCGGTGCAATCCAAGTCAGACAATGCTGAGTTGAGTAATTTTAACCTGTAATTTTACACGTCCCTTGACTTAAATTACCCCTCGAAGTTTCTGATTTTTTTTTCGTTTTCACCAGTGCATACGTATCCCCCAGGGGGGGGGGGGGGGGGGATACGTATGAAGACCTGTAAGAACAATTAATAAGGACAGCCATGGTGTTCCAACAGACGTAGAAAAGGTTTGATATAATTCGTTATTTTTTGTCATTTGTGTTACCGTGAGCTAGCCTAGGGAAATATATGTCCATCACTCTAAAATAAATAAAATAAATGTATCCCAAAAACTTATAAGAATAATTGCCAATGTTTCCTAGACTCATAATACACAATTAGTTCAAATTATGCAAAATACTTCATATGCCAAATTTATAATTATCGTTTTAACAACTGATTGTAAGTATGGGGTATATGAATCCTCTGGTAAAATTCTTACCATGTTTTATTTAAAAGCAAAATTTAAATAATATTGTTCCAGACATCACCAGCTTCGTCATATTTCGAAGTGCCGAACAAATTATTTAACACAAAAAATAAGTTATACTTTACCTTTTTTGTTGTATTACTTTTTTTAATAGAAATATGGATGGCATGCAAATGTCTAATAACTCTATCTTTAAATTTTTTTATTGATTATGTACAATTACGTGCACAGAGTTTACTGAACGCGGTTTATTGTGTACTTCGTCGCAGCTGCTGATTGGGGAGCACAGAGTTCCGTCAAAATGCATTTCTATAGCTTCCTTTCCTGCCTCCCATTCACCAGACGTATATGTCTGGTGAATCAATAAACTTTGAACCGTATCGCATCGTAAGTTTCTATCCACCGGACGTAAAGCGGATGAACCGCAGGGCCTCCCCGACAAAGACAGCACCTCAACTCAATGCTATGTGTGGTGACGTGCTGTAATAAATAAAAGAAAAAAAAGGTGCGTCACGTTCTGGAAAGACATTTGCCTAATAATCGAAATGATTTGTGTTTCATTCCCACTTGGCTCAACCGCTCTTTTACTGAGATGTCCTCTTGCACCCCCCCCCCCCCTTAAACCAATCAGACTTGGACTTCGAGGCCACGCTTTTATACAAGCTTCACTTTTGGTCTTCACGAAATGCCGAACACCTAGCCAAAAAATGTTTCAGGTTAAACAATATTGGTGGAAACCTTTTCAATAGACCGCTCCAAAATTCTCCTATGGCCCCACCATGTTATTGATGCGCTACGCAATGCAGCGATTGTCGTCAAGATTGCAGGTACCATCTGAAGTGCGGCATGTGTACGACTACAGATGCCTAAAAGTCGATGTTCACGTTTGTTTAACATATTGGGATTTAGAAGCTCAAAAGCAAAGCACGATTACAAAAGAAAGTACAGCCAGCGGCAATATGTGCTAGGACAAAATAGTATTACCTAAAGAGGTAAAATGCCACATGGGGTCATTTTGGCATCGTAAGGTATAAAACCTGACATACTGCGACAACAGGATATGTGACAGTCAATTCCAGCCAGCTTTCTAGCGTCTTAACTGACCTATTTCGCCGCATGGCTTCTGTGTAGTCCTGGTTGGCAGGCAGCTGGGTCAGCTCATTTTGCGGTGCTCTGTAGACATTCGATTGATTTGTGCCCGCTTTCTGAGCGCGTGTGTATTGAGCTCACGGTTATTACAAAGAATAATTGTTGTGACGTTAAAAGTACAACAATCTTCCGAGTCGGCCTTAGTACCTATTGACAGAACTCAGAAGTCTTTGTGCAGCGCGGTGCACTCTGGGATTTCCATGGGGCCTTCAGGGACTTTCAGAGAGTGTCTATTAACGCTCGCCATTAAGGCGAGTTAACCCGAGGCAAACGCTGCGCAAATTGTACAGTGCTCAACGAAACGGAATGGACCAGCGGAGTCTGTGGCCTCGTGAATATACAATTGCATCAGAAATTCTTCGAGTAACTACATGGGCGAGCGATATGTTTACTCTAAAGTCGAGTAACTATTTAAGGTACCCCCGGTTGAAAGGACAATAAAAAATGTTTGATGGTCCATTGAACTTCCTTGACGGACCGTAACACTTCTTGATGGTCCAACAGACATTCTTGGTAGAACAACATACCTTATTGATGGCACTTGTTTGATGGTCTGACAGGCTTACTGGATGGTGTCTGATGGACCATTAAACATTTTCTGATGGTGGTTGATGGATCATTATAGGCTTTTGTTTGTAGCGCACAGACCGTCAAACGTTTCTTGATGGACTGACGGGCTATCGAAATGTTTTTACGTTGCCCGAGCGAGACCATCAGGATATTTCGAGAGACAATCAGAACGTCAAAAAGGCTGATGGCACTTCAAATCACATCTTTCGGTGGTGAAAAGAGCCTCCCAAACAGCACAGAGTTGGCCAATCATTGACCAACGGCTGGCAATGGTCCTTGGCCAAGTGGCCACACAGTGGCCAGAGACTGGCCGGGGACTGGTCTTTATCTGGCCATTGGCCAATAGCCACTAGCCATCAGCCATCATCCAAGCATTATTGGCCAATGAATGGCCACTCTCTCCATTAGCCAAAAGACCATCGCCAGACATTGGCCATTGCTTGGTCAAAATCCGTGCTGCTATCTTAGGGAGGTTCAAGCAGTCGCCGAGAGGAGGCACCAAGGATCTCGTGTCGTCGCGCATGCGTGAATTACATTTGGCGTGGTAAGCTAACAGAAGCGTGGCTCGATAACCGGAGTGTTCAATCCGTTATAGTCCGCCTCAACAAATATCCTTGTGTACTCGAAAGGTCACGAAATCACTTTTTTATATACTAAGGTACGTTTTCCAGCCATAATTTTGTCCTAAATTGCGTTATAGTCCGTTGATGAAACAGTTTGTTGATTTGCTTCTCATGTCAAGTAGATCAAGTTTGACTGGTAGAAAATGCGCCAAAAATTAATGTTTTTTTATAGAAAATTGATTTACTAGGCGGACTGTTGTGTGTACTGAACGTTTGCGCGAAAAAAGACATGACAAACCTTCAAATACGGTCGCACTACGCTTGCTGAATTCTTGAGTTGACGAGTATTGGTGTATTGCACGCTGTCATACTACGCCGCCATGCACAGCATGGACGACGGAACCGACTGTAGATAGCCACGAAACGGACACCGACAAAGTTGCACGTTGTGGAGTCTCGAAAGTTGCGAGTGGATGAAGCGCATTTTCTCTTTCGTTTTTTTTTTGCGGCTTAATAACTCAACATTCAATAACTTCCAGATAAAAATATTATCATGACATACCAAAATTCGAACTTTGCTTTCAGGTTTTCACGGAGATTTCGGAATGAATTTGAACGCTTCGGATGATTCGTTTTGAAAGAATAATGGGCACGAAGTAAAGTTCACATTTTCTGTAACCCAATCTTTGTTGTCTGCCGGTACATTGAATTGATTAGAAATTCACACCGATCATGACACCAACAGGCCATGGAACCATTAGGCCGTCAGAAGTCCCAAAATATGACACACCATCACACCATCACATCATCACATTGTGAAGCCATCCAGCCATGGCGCAATCAAACCATCAATGTCGCGAAATACTACATGTCATCACACCATCAAAGCACCGCACCATCAAGCCATAAAACAATTAGACCATCAAATCATTAGACCATAAATGTCAACGACTAGGACAGTCCTGATGAACCATCATATATTTTCTAATGGTCCTTTTCGGTAAGGATATACCCTAAAGCAAATGTATATAATCCTAGATCTGAGCTTACGCAGTTTTTTTAGCGAGGCCACACGCTCCGCTGAACCATTTAGATTCGTTGAGCACTGTACCTTTGCAATATACGCTACAACTAAAAAGCAAGAAAAAGCATTTTTATTTTTTTTTTCGTAAATCGCGTTTACTTTATAGCTACACTACTTGCGTGTATACCCTTCTCCAACCAGAATTCGCACTACCACTGCTAGTGCATCATCCAAAAGACGGCCTTTTAAGATACTGTGTAGGGCGTGTTTCCTTCTTGTATAATCGTCAGTTTGGTCGTACAAGAACCATCTGCAGAGATATTAGAAACACGCTTACCAGATTTGTACGTTACGTGTTACAAGTAACTGATTACTCGTTATAAATTATATTTTTATTGTATGTTTTTCAGTGGACCCATTTCACCAGCCAGTTCGAGTCCGCCACCGCTACCGTAATGTATCGAAGTGACTTTAGTCGTTCTGCGCGTGCGAAAACCCCGCTGGATCTATGCGCTTGTAAAACACGAGACGGCACGAGCCCTCTTGTGCACTGCAGTTTGTCTCCTGTGAACAAAACTTATTGCAGCTTGACGCATGCGCCGAACGCTTAGTGAGATTGGACTATTGGCAACGTTCGCTGCTATCAATTTACTATTTTTGCTGTAATCAAATATAAGTATCAAGTATGTGTTTCCAAAAGGGCTAAAACTAAAGAGTCGATTTTTAAAACTAAAGAGTCGATTTCGCTATCTGTTAGTGCGTTACTCGTTTACTCGTTTACGTGGCACCAACGTTGGCCGCCTTTTTTACCTTTAAACAGCTAAGAAAAAGATACCAGGATACCTCAAGGATTAGAATATCAACGCGCTCAGCTACGTTTTGATTGTCGATCTGTCCAGAGTACCTCGTTTTCTACGCCCGGGTTTTTACGATCTTGTTTCGATGCAGAATAGACGACTGTATCTTGCACTGACCTCATCTATATAGCCGTCTCACAAATATTGGCAGTGCAGACAAAGGCATGCGCACAAGCACGTTGCTTTGGAAAGTGCTTCCTCTGCACGAGGTTTCGTACAGACAAAAGCATTCTACTGAGCAAGGCTCACGCGCATGTGAAGTTGTCTTTACTGGAAACATTTGTTAGATGGACTATAATCACGGTAAACCCCCCCCCCCCCCCTCCCCCATTCCATCTTGAGAGAGTTTCCCAGCGCGTGCACGTACAGAACGTGCTAAGAACAGAAGGTTACCTTATCTACAATTTTGTTTTGTTTTTATTAATCCAGGATGTGGCAGTTTATTTATCCTCTCTCTCCCCCTCTTTCTTATTTTTTATGTCTATCATTATTAATGGAAAAAAAGGACGAAATTTATTAGCAATAGATTATTTTGCTCTTGATGCGCTCCCGATAAAGGTCACGCGCTCTTTCTGAACTTATAAAATGGAAAATCTGACAAAAAGAAACAAAATGTAACCACTTTGAAGATATGAGTTATTTTTTTTTATTTCGTGATAAAAAAGTAGAAAAAAGTAACGTGAAAAGTAATCAAATACATTCTGATATTTTTCAATTACTTTTGTGTTGCAGTAATTGATTATTGTAAGCAATTACATTTTCAATAAAATAATATTAATTGTAGTCGGTTACTTTTTTCAGTAACTCGTACAAGACTGGTGAATACGCGTGAAGCAGACAGGCTTCGAAGATGCTTTAGGCCTGTTCGCAGATGTCTTTGTCATCATACCTGCAGGCAATACCTTGTCTTTTGTATGATGTATGCGCATAGGGACTACCGCTTAAAGTAACCCTTGGAGGGAGGCAGGCTTGGCGAACCCACCTTTTCTCCCTTTACTTCCAAGGGTTATTTGGGGTCACCACATTTAACCGCTTAGGCTGGTGCCCAAAATAGTTTTCCCACCACACCAGAGCCTTTAATGACATCCTTTTAACTAAAAAAAATGGAGATAGCTTGTTTTTTTTAAAAGTTCTGCACCATGTACCCCCTGAAAGAGCGATTACGTTCATATCCTTTCTTTTCAGTGATATGAGTCTACGTGAAACACAATAAATAGCCAAGTCTTTCCAGCAAGCATATCCTCGGCAGTCGGACGGCCACGCAACCACACCGACATTGTCCAAGTCTACGCTCGCGCGTAACTCCTTCTCAGTAGTCAGAGCGTCTAGCGTCGCCACTGTCTCAACCCATCTAATGCCCCCCCCCCCCCCCCTCCCACCCTTCTCCTTTCCGTTCTTCCAACCGCTCTTCATCCTGTTTATAAACATCCGAGCGCGGCTACTCAACCCCGGCGACACTCAGGGAGGAAAGTTTCTGGAACCTCGAGTGCGGCCGAACGAAAGGCAGCGGCCGAGTTCGAAGTCGCCCCTGGCCTACTTTCCTCGGAATCCAAGTGCCCGTCTCTTTGTCGTCTTTTGGGAGAGCGGGCGCTCCAACATCAAGCACTCCCGCGCGGTGCCGCGTGGTTGTGTGCCGGCGTGCATGTGTGGGCGTGGGTTCGCGTGTGCGTGCGTGTGAGCGTGCGCGATACACTCCAGACGAAGCATGGAGGAAGGAAGGAGAGGAAGCGATCTACCGTCTCCATCCAGCCAAACAAGTAAGTTCCCAGTGAAGACGGAAGTAGAAGCCGCAGCAGGTGGGAACGCTTCCAACGGCAACCAAAAAAAAAAAAACAGTTTGCGCCAAATCAGCTGTCCTTTCCGTCCAATAGTGTCTTTTGGTTTGGGTCATTGCCGGGGCCGAATCCCTCAAATACCGGAAGTCTCCCCAGGTATCACCTCTGGGGGTGTCATGTCGTCCCCAGAAGCTTCCTACCTACATGCGATGAAGACATCTGCCCCATGAAGGCTGGCTTCTAAACGCTCTGACGGGTACCACCTCCCCCGGCGGACTCAGAACGAGCTACGGATGGGGAAAGTGGGCCACGAATCAGTCACACCTGCCTTGGCGGTGATATTAAAGACTCGTCAAAATTACGTTTCGACACAGACGCAGAGAATGCTCACCTTGGCTGGGGGAGAGAGAAGGACACCCTCGGTTGACTGGATGGTTGCTGCAGCTACAGCTAACAAGTTTTGGTTCTCGCGGGCCGTTTATTTTTTAATATTTTTTCTGTCGTTTAAGTTTTTCGATGATGCTAGTGAAGCGAGAAGTCGGAGCCTGTTGTTGAGCCCATAAGAGTTGATATATGCCTCGTCGAGTAGGGCTTTTAGTGCATGTGTTAGGGCGCAGTTTTTGAAGTTTCGAGGGCATCTCCTGGAGCCCTGAAGTGTAGTCGTCTGTATTTGAAAGAGACTTAGCCGCAAGAGTAGCAGGCAGAATTCTTTAATCCCGCGAGAAAGCATCTTCCCATCGATATGACTCCCTGTGCGTATGTAATTTACTGAAGCCCCTCCCTTTTTTCCTGCAACTTTGGAAGTAGTCAATTGCGGAAATCATGGGGCAGACGGCGTCGCAACTTTAAAATGAATCCGCGAGTTTTCTTAAGAAATAGTGCATTGGTTTTAACAAAATCTTACAGACGGCGCGTCTGAAAATTTATCGCTAATCTCTTAGTCCCTATTTCCACTGAACAAAACGAAAATATGCACTGCGCAAAAAACACGCCAAAAAACATGTTGGAAATATATTTTGCGTTCTAATTCCAACAGCAAGCCAAAAAAGGACGTAATTTTAAATGAATTATTAAGCATTAATTTCAAGAGTCACCCAAATCTGACCTTGTTTCTTTCGCCAAAACAAGTTCGGTGTGTTTACCGGTATTGGGGTTAGGCCAGAAGTGTTTTCTCCAACACGTACTAGTGCAATCGTTTCTAGTAAAATAGTTATATATTTTTGTTAATTTTACGGCTGTCTAACTTAACGCACACTTGCCCCAGTTAGTTTCAAAAGCGAAGTTTATGATGGACATATCGAAAGGTTTTTTAATGCTTTTGTACTATTAATCACATGCACGGGTCTGCACTGAGGTCTTTCTTTAGTCACGACACCTCCTGGTTCCTGTCAGGTTGAGAGTGATTTAGGAGTGTTACATTTTTAGATTAATTGTAGAGCTTATTTAACTAGAATTTTCAAAATGCGCGCTTCAACTGCCGGACACCAGAACTGTCGAAGCTAGGGGTACGGTCAACAGACGAGCCAAATATAGAAAAACAATGATTGCTCCTGAATAAGCTCAATCAACACCGAAGGCACTGGTGGTAAAACATTGCTTTCGATGCTTTTTTTAGTAGCCCAACATCCCGTTGGTCCCGACGCACGCCATCTGCATTTGCAAAACGGCGTGACGGTAGCAGTGAATGGTGGCCATTTCAACAGTTTTGAAGCAGAAGTGACGCATTGTTGCCGACATCTTCATTTCGCTACTTGTGTTTATTAAAGCATCCTCACTATAGCTTCTAAGCGTGCTTGTCATTTTACTTTCCAGGTACTGTAAAACCCTTAATTTTCGCGAGCCCTCAATTTTCGCGAATTTCACGAATTGAAGAATTCGCGAAATTTAAGGGCGCGCGACAATTTCGGTCCTTAAGATTTTCAATGCAGGCGTCTGGAATTCGCAAAATGTAGTGGTCGCGATTGTGTCATCTGTGACCGATTCGCGAAAAATAGGGGCCGCGAAAATAAAGCGTTTTACAGTATTTGGAATCGGGTGCTCACTCTGTTATCCTCGCTAGAGACCCCGATTTACTTAAGAAGCATTCCCACTTCGTTGCACTGTGTCTCCCATCGTTCCTGATATCCACAGAAAAAATTCTACTTCAAAATACAAAAAAAGAAAAAAAAAAGTTTAAATTTGTATGAGCTTGTTTTCAGGGCAATCTAATAAGACGAATGGAGAGTCCCTTACCGTGAGATTTTGTTAATTTGTTTTTGTTTCTTTCGTTTCTTTAGGCCCTGTGTGTTTGCGCAACATGGAGCCCTTCAGCTCTGTTTTTGTTGAATGCGTTGCGAAAACTTGCATCGCCGGTCGCCCTTATCACAAAAAAAAATAGTATTTGATTTACGTAAAAAATAGATTTCTGAGAACAAAAGTTTGTTTTATACAGGAAAAATGGGAATAGTCTCTTTTGACGGTATTAAGGATACCTAGTTGTCATAGAGTGTTGAAAAGAATAGTTATGCAAAGCCCCAAAATATTGTCAACAGAATAATTAAAATGAAATATTCACTTATTAAAGAAAAGCTGTCTACCTAGTGTTGCGCAGGTTTTTGCTGTAGTTTTTAAAGCAGGCGATGCAGGATCAAGCTTTAGTGCTCTTTCATACACACGACACTTTTGAGAGGTGACGGAATCTCGACCATTTTAACTTCCAATTTTCGGCAATACTTTTTTTCGCACATTGTACGCTCCTTTTTACCAATCAGTGAAAGCGTATATTGATAATTTTGGTTACTTCTTTATTTGACCGCCAAACGTTTGCCCCAATCATTGAGCTGGCACGCGCTGACGAGTTGGGGCAACAACCAATACCCAACATCAATACTCTCACAGAATTTTTCGTAGATAGTTTCCGCAGATTGTGAGCTGGCAAAAGTATCATCAAAAAGGTAAACTAACAGGAAAAAAGGAGCAGCAATAAATTACGCAACGTGCACGCTAAGCCAAATACCCTCTTCAGAAACCGAGGTTAGATCTGCTATCCCAGAGTTAACCACCTCCAACCAAAAGAGGAACAGCAAAAGAAAAAGAAATAAATTCGGAACGACCGTACTAAGCGTACCTCCCAACTACGACTCATTCCTTCAACGCCGGTCTTGGTCAAAGTCGCCCCATGAAAACGACCCAGCGGGAGAGGAACGAACGGCAGCTGACTTGCAAGTGCCAACGGCCAGAGCGGCGCATAAAGAAACCTTATGAAAGCCAACCGCCGTCCGCGTCAGCTGCCCCCGACGGCAGGGATGGAACATTAAAGCCTTTCCCGGTGAAAGAGAGACCCCGGTGAAACCGCCTTCGAAACCGTGCCCCGGTAGGGTTACATATTATCCGGCAGTCAGTAATGGTAATGACACCAACAGGAGGACATCTGGGGAGTGCGCGAGCGAATAAACAGGATCTAGTCGCCAGACACAGTGTTTTACTTCCGGGCGCTAAACACGGAGAGGCGCAAGTGGAACAGACTATGAGAGGTGGAGCGAAGCTTCATGCTTGGCTCAAGATTAACATCCCCCAGGCGAGACCAGAACGCTTGACCGACTTTGATTTCGTGATATCGCCATGTCCAGTCTACACGATTTCATTGAGCTAAAGAATGGGCGCCGAAGGTCATCGATAAAATTACGACGGCCGTCGTTCGGTGGGTATGGACCCTCTTATCCATCTTTCTTTTTATTTTTCCGGTTCATGAAGTTCGTCCTATTTCACTTTTTTTTTCTCTTTTTATGTATTTTTCTCTGTCCATCTTCTCTTTGTTTTGCTTTCGTGCGAGGCTACCCTTTGCCGAGCACGCTCCCGTGTACCTTTTTTTTTTTTCTTTTTTTCTATACGTCCGTCCATCATACGCGCGAGATATGTTCTTAGTGCTTTTCGGTTATTCTCGCTTGCGCAGTTTTGTCGTTGTTTAGGGGAGGAGAGACAGAGGGAAAGGGGGGGATTGATCAAAAGCGGTGCGGGCTTCATTGAGTGGCACTGTTGGTAGAAACGCGAAGATGGGAAAACAACATATGCAAAATAAAACGAGTATTAAGAACTAACGCTGGATTTTGTCGTGGGTGAGACGTGAATGAGGAAGGGGGTCATATATATTAATAGGATGTGTGGCATCAACAGCCTGTTTTACGTTCTGTGACGGGAACACTGGCGTGTTCCTGAATCCTACACTGTTAGCGAAAATGTAATATTACGCCCGTTTACACCCCATTTTCACTCGCTAGCATATTTTTACACGCTCTGCTAGTGATAAATCGTCAAAAAATTACTTGGGGTAGTAAAAATTGGTGTTTCGATTTCGGTTTACACGACTAGGCGTGTAAGCAACACTGAAAACACCCCAGCCCAACACCCCAACACGACCGGCTCGGTCGTGCACCCCAAAACGTCGAGCGCCATGTTGCTTCTGCCTCGAAGCGGTACGGCGGACGTAGCAGTCGAAGGTGAGTGTTTGATTTTTTTTATCAAGTTTGTATAGAATGCAGCGCGTCTCAGATTTTTATTACGTGCCGTTCAAGAACGTTAGATTTGCTTTGAGCAAGCCGGCTCAGCCGTTAAGCCCGATTCACACAACCGGCGTTTAGCCACCCCGTCGATTGGAAACAACTCGACTGCTCGCCGGTTCTTTTGCGCGAGCTTTCGCTCGGGCGCTGTGAACCTTATGAACTCTGGTGCTCAAAGCTAGCACAATTAGGCACGGCTAGCGTCCCGGTGGAAGCTGCAGAGAGCGGAAACCGAAGACACCGTCGCATAAGAGTGGCGAAGCCGCGATCTTGCGCTGATCGTTGTCCCGCCGCTCTCTCCGGCAATATCGACACTTCGCTGCTGGGTGTCTCGTATTTCGACGTTGTAGAGAAAATTGGCAAGCGCGAGGAGTCTCTATATCGTTTTCTCCGTCGCCTGCGTGGAGGAAACACGGTGGCGATAGAAACATATGCTCATGCAGTCAGTCAGTCAACTTGGACAATCCCCCTGTTGTCCCTCAATCCTATCGCATTCTTTGACTGCGTTTGTGACAGCAACAACGTTTCCCCAGTGTGAAAGCTTTCAGACACAACGGGCTACAAACTGTGTTGTGCATTGCATGTAGCCCTGAGGGAATTCTTCGCCGGAGACACTAGCACATTAGTTTCATTGGTAAGGTGACCGGTCATTAACGTGTTTGGCAAATGAAGCGATCACGGGTAAGTAGAAATGCAAACAATGTTGAATGAATATTAAGGTGGTTGTAGCCAGAGCCTGCCAGTTGAAATTTATAAACAGCAACCTTTAACAGTATAGTCTGCGGTAACTTCTTTCACTTGGGATTGCAATTTTGAACACAAAGCCACTCCACATAGCTGTCGAAAATCGTGTAAACAACAGCAGTCATCGTCCCCAGTTCGGATGAGCGAAGCCTTAGCTTGATGAAAAGAATGGCGGTCTATACTTCTTGGTTGTTTCAATCACAACCTCGCACAGCTGAACACACAAACAAATCAAGGAAATATATCCCGCGCTGGCTTGCAAATCACAGCACACAAGCAGGGTACATAGCAGAGCAGAAAACACTGGCAATGAGCACACGGAGGCATGCAGCTTCCTTTCTTTTTCCCTCGGCGAATGATTGGTTTGCTGCAGCATTCCGTAAGCAGGTCGACATTCAAAAGTTGAGCCTGATCTGTCTTGCAGTGCCTTGCGGAACGGCAAGTATCACCCACCATTCCACAAGGCACTGCAGGGCTCGCAAATGTGTGAACAGTGCTTTGCAATAAAGGCCATGATCGGGCAGCAGGTGCCCATCTAAAGACATTTAATATTGATTGGCATTGAACTAAGCTTTGGGCTTCATCACGTAGCAAGCATGGGTGAGGTGTAATTCAAGAACATTTAATGTTCGACGAGTTTAATACTTTGTGGTGCTTCCCCATCTGTTTCGGTGTAAGGAGTGGGGTTCAAATTAATAAAAATAATTCAATGATCCACTCTGAGGATAAACGAGAAATTACGGGAAAAGAACAAAAGAGCTAAGTTCGACCAGTGACTAGCGCGTGGTGTATAATCAGTAGAGAAAGACGATGACACAGGGATGATAAGCGAACAAAAGATTAGATTTAATAAAGTGAACAACTAAGCTGTACACGGCAATAGAGCACTCAACACAAACCATGCTCCAGCTCAAAGCTATGGAGCCCTGCGAGCCAGAAACTAATATTAAAAAGACTCGACGCTCATAAAACCGGAATAAGCCAACAAAACAGTGACGAAAACCCGACACTAACAACGAGAGCAAACCGAGATGGAACTCGAACGTTGCCGTTACACACATGGGATAATCCCCCAAAACAGTCGTGACAGAAAGTAACACTGCGTAAAAATCTTCCCTATGTTTAACAGTTCATACTTAAGAGCCAGAGGATGAAGTAGACAAGTCGTAGAAAACCAGGCTTAGCTTTCCGGTAGGTGCTGAGCCCAGAGTCGTCCGTAGTCTGGAGTTGTCGGCCGAAGAACGACGTCTCGGAGTCCGGCGGTCCGGTTAGAAGCTTGATGAGGTCGACACCGCGCACCACACAGCCACGCGAGCTTCAGCACAACAAATTCGAACACTTGCCCGACAGACAGGGCAAAAGCCAAAAATTACACATTCCAAGACTCATCTGCAGGGAGTAACCGCGTCGAGCAGCGACCCGGCCAGCTCCGGGGTTCGACTACCTCCTTTGTTCCCGAACCCCCTTTTATAGGCTCGTCTACCGACCAACCTCCCGTTTCCCCGCCTTTCGGGTCAGTCAACTTCCCAGAAAAACAAAGCTGCCCGGCATCGACCCAAATGGCAAAACCTATTACATTTTTCCAACAACCAAACATACGTGCCCATCCATTCCCCCGTATGAGTCCAAAAACATCAATTATCGCCGATACGTAGAACACGACAACCACGACAGGTGACAGACCGGGCAAAGCCGCTGCCTTCAAAAAGCACGCTAGCCAGCGTAAACATCTTTGTATCCCAGCGGCACCCCCGCATGTCAAATCGGCACCATATGCGAGCCAGCATACACACCCCTCCGTTTGTGATGTCAAAGCCACAAACTATGCGCCGGGATGATCCGCATTGCCCGTCAACAAAACCCATCCCACAAACGAGCAAACCTGTTAGGGACTTAGAAAGGAACTACGACGTGACGAACTGAGATTAAAAGTGGCAGCTGACCGTACCGACACTTAGAGTGGTCCAAAAAAAAAAAAGATCATAAAAGTATTTTTAAAAAAATAAAGAGAAGCCTGAATTTGTGACACCCGGTTTCTCCATCCTGTGTGTTTTTTGTGCTTTTTCTATTACGAAGCAAGACATTATTCCAGCCGTAGGCACCAGATGTAATTCCCGTCTGCGATCATAAGATTATAGGATCCTAACTGCCGGCAGCCAAGTGTCAATTACATCCGGCTTGTGCATACAGTGCAACATCTTTTGCTATTCAACCGATCATCACTTTACAGCCTAGGTATCTGTTCTTGTAAACGACAGTAGTGCTACATGTTCAACGGCTCTAAAGCGATAGAGTAAACTCACATCTCATTATCTTTTAGGTGAATAAACTGTTTGTTTGGTTATGCTTGTTATCCAATCTTTGTTTTAAATTTAATTTTCTCATATAAACACCTTACATTATAGAAAAAAAAATTTTATAGTATGGAGGTGTCCATATTAAGAAGACGTGACTGTATCATCTTTGAAACTAGTTTGCCACAGCCAGTGTTATAATATGTATCGATTTTTTATGCAGTGCCTGCCTTTCCTTGCCCCTTGTGAGGACGACTGAGAAAGCGGCTTTGCGCCACAACGAGGGATGGCAAGTATCCCAAGTGTCGTCACCTATAGTGGTCATGTGCTATGTGTTTGCAGCATTGTAGGTCGACCGTGGAGCACTTTCAAAAGGGAACTTTCGCCGTGTGCACAGTATGACCGTGTACAATACGGCGCACGTATAGTCAGAAGAATTATGAGAGGGAACATGCGGGCACGTGTCACTTGGTACAGGCAGAGCAGCCTAGCAAGTGTCATGCTTGTGCACTGAGGGGCCCCGGTTTGAAGAGCCGAGGCAGAAGTTTCAGCGGCGGTGTCACCGCCCTGGCGGCTTGTCGCCGAAGCAGAAACGGGGTTAGCTAGCTTTGCTCGTGGCTGGCTTGGTGTAGTGTGTGTAGAACGGAAACGAAGGCTTATGAACTTCGGCAACAAGAATACTATGCGGCTTTGGTGTTTTGGTTCGAGCAACAAACGTGACACTATCTGCTACGACTAGCTACGACCACCCATTGCAGCGGTGAAGGCATCGAAGAAGCAGAACCTGTGTATTACGCCGTTGCCGTAACCCAACAGTGCTCATTTGTCATGGAGGGCTTTCCGCCCAGAGACTTTGCTCGTCACAGAGTGTTATTTCCCGTGTTTCTCTTTGTGTGCTCAGTGGCTGGACGGGCCTCATACAGCAGTTCTTCAGGCTCAAAGGTGACTAAAAGTTGAGGGTGGATGGACTTGCAGCAATCCCCTCGGTTGCTGCGTGTGACAGAACCTTTGTACGGCATCATCGGGAGGACACTGTTGTAAGTTAGCAAGTTGTCCAATTGTATGTTCATTATGCTAATATTTGAAAAATCTTGTTTAAAAGGATGCTGGACCAAAATTTGGATTTCATAAAATAAGGCCGCGGAAGCTTTCAATGGGAGCTCTACGAACTCCGAAACATCACTCGTACATTAATATCTCAAACGGATGGCCGTATTCTTGGAAAGGAAAGGGCACAATCAAACAAGAAATGTGACGTCATACTTCTCCTGGTACACTTTAGAATGAGGGGAAGCGGCCTCGCTTCTCTCATTCCCGCTTCAATTCACCTGCTTAAGGGGATGAAGCCTAGAAGAGAGGGAATGAGAATCGCGACATCACATGTCTCGTCGGCCTTGTTGAATCCCACATGTTTCCAAAAATACGGCCATCCGTTAGAAATAATGCTCTATGTGTGATGTTTTGGGAATTTTGCAGCGTCCCGCCTACCACCCCAGTGTTGTTTTGCAAGCTTCGAATTTCGGTTAAGCATACCTTTTAATATGTATAATTGTGTCATCAGAATGTTAGAACATGTCAGTTCTACACAGCTACTCTCAAACATTTTCGAGTGGCCTTGCCTGCCAGATTCAAAGGGGGGGGGCAACATGTACATGTTTTTATGTCTACAGCACAAATAGTTCCTATCATGCACTGTAAATAGCTGTCAATTGACAGACTGGGTAAAAGAGTGAGCACAAACAAGTCCAACTACCAACAATGCCGTCCATGGCGGATCTTGGACACCATGTCTTACGTTATGTGGCCTCAGCGGTCTTTGTATAGTTCTTTTCATTGTTGCCGGTAGAGCAGCTACCGATAGGGGGGGTTGCGAGGACGTCAACTTTGAAATGCAGTTTCTTCACATAATGTTTGCATTTTGGGAAGTTTCTACACATATACCTTGAAGTCGCTATTGTACAGATGAAACAACTTTGTAAAAGTGTCTATGAAAACTTTGGCAGGGTTCTCTTTAACGTGCCTGACTTACAACAAGGCTGTCCAACTTGAGAAATTTCACTGGTGGGAAGCCTATTTTCATATAAGAATGGTGTACTTCTTCACAGCGCTGTGTGCATGCAACAGAAACTCCAAATGTGTTCAATAAAAGTAGCATTTGCTAATATTGTGTTTTCTGTGTATCTGATGCACTAGGTTGTATTTGTTTTGAACGCTTGCTATGTTTAGGCTATAAAAAATAGTCTAAATGTTATGAGAATTCAAAACCAGTTCAATTTAAATCCGACAAGCTTATTGAAAAAGAAGTGTTCGGTCTGAATAAAAGATTCCAGAAATTACTCTAAAATAAATTGCTACTTGGGGTAGCAAAAATGGTGTTTTACAGTCGACTCTCATTATTTCAAACTCCAGGGCCTGCTCGAAGTGCTAACCGCGGCTGAAGTTAGCCGCAGTACCTAAGAGAGGGATTTTCAAATCACGTGACTGGCTCGGTAGGGATGCGGGGAAGCGTGGTGGTGCCCCGGTGAGTGAGCGCCGCGCGCTTTGAAACTAATATGTCGTTTTAGCTGCAATATTGGGCGCGTTAGTCAGCAACGAATGGTGCAGGAGGCTTTCGCTTTTCCTTACCTCACTTCATCACAAAGCATGAGCAAGGCTCTCGCCGCATTTTTTAGAGTCTTTCGACTCTGGCCATTCCTAAGCCTAAATGAATGCGGTAATTGTCGGCTTGGCAACATCTTTGGAAAGCGGATTGTCTTGACTCAATCGGTCGGGTATTGATTGCACACAAAAGCAGACAGCATCCCTATAGACCTTTTTCTAAATTGCCCAAGCATCGAGAAGAACGCTGGAAGTATAATTCTGCGGTCCGCGCGCACTGACCTTCCTCTTATAAAAGATTCGAAGTAAATAATCATAATAAAAATTTGACCAACGCACGTGCAAGACAAAATTTGTTTTAGACTTTTTGCTTTAAAACAGTTACTACTTCAAACGCCAGCACCTGCAACGCGTGTAACTAAACTTTTAGCATGCACCTCGGTGCTTGGGAAATTTAGAGAAAGGTCTATTATGGTCTATTGGGACGCTGTCTGCTTTTGTGTGCTATTAATACCCGGCCGATTGAGTCAAGGCAATCCACTTTCCAAAGATGTTGCCATGCTAACATTTATCGCGTTCATTTAGGCTTAGGAATGGCCAGAATCGAAAGACTATCTAAAAAATGCGGCGAGGTCATATGCTCATGCTTTGCGATTTAAATGAGGTAAGGCAAAGCGAAAGCCTCTGGCACCATTCATTGCTGGCTAACGCGCCCAATATTGCAGCTACAACGACATATTAGTTTCAAAGCGAGCGGCGCTCACTCACTGGGGCACCGCCATGTTTCCCTGCATCCCTGCCGAACCAGTCACGTGATTTCAAAATCCCTCTCCTAGGTACTGCGGCTAACTTTAGCCGCGGTTAGCGCTTGAGCAAACAGGCCCTGGAAGCCACACACTTTAGTTTGAAATATCAGAAGATTGAATTATCAAAATTCATCTAAATATTGTCACGAATAAAAACATACTTATTTATTAAACTTAAAATCAGTATGTAATGCGCCAAACTTGTGCTGAGAAACATAAATTAACAAAGACCTTTGATGGTGTCGGAAGGACAACTGCCTCAAGCAGCCATGCGAAGGTACTTTTGTAAGTGCGTGAGTATCTAGAAGTTTCTGAGCTCGAACAAAAAAAAATTTAGAGTCATCTCATCATTCCAGTCACGCAAACAAAAGAAAGAAGGACATGCGCTGGTGGGGTCAGCGGCATGAAAGTCGATCACGCTGCTGACTCGGCTATTTGCACGTGGCATTACTCCCCTCTTGTGAAAGACTCATCGTCTCTATGCAACACAAAATTAAATTAACAGCTTAAGCAAGACTAGGTCAAAATACAGAGTCACGTATATAGCAGATTTTCACAGTCCTACCGAGCATACCTAGTTCAGTTGAGTCGGAAGACGTGAATCGCCTTCGGGTCGCAGAGGGCAGCGTGACAATGTTGATGTGCCATTGGCCAACGACTTACAACTAGGGCTCCGTGTTTTCGGATAAATCCGAAAAACTCCGAAAAACACCCGCCGGTAAATATTTCGTCAATTCGGATTTATCCGATAAACTCCGAATGTTTTTGTGCCAATGCCACCCCTCCCCCCCCCCCCCCCCAAACAAAAAAAAAAACAAAAAAAAAAACATTTTTTTTTCTTTTTTTAACAATTTGTTTAGCACAGAGTCAATGGTCCTGTGAAAATGGCACCATAATTATCTTCCAAATCTCGGACCGTTGTCAAAAGGGGTCTTGCCGCTTGTCTCGTCGAGGTTGATTCAGGGCAACAAATCATTCATTGTACAATCGGGTCACGTCAAAAGCCACTCTTTTGGTTTCCAGTTGGAGCCATCCGATTTGTGATTTGAAGAAAGGAGAAGTTATGTTTTTGTAACAGTGAAAGCTAGGGACCATAGAGATTGTATAAAATAGGAAAGAGGGGCAGTTGAAACTTCTCTGTTACATCCTTAGCCACTCCACCTCGCGCGGCTGCGGGATATATTGGTGGGATGACTACGAGCTTCCTTGCGGCTACCTCTGGCAGTTTATTGATTTTAAGTTATCGAAGTTTATCGAAGCCACACTTGTGTGCGACTTTTGTCGTGGCACAAATTAATAGTGACACGAACGTCAAATTCAACTGAAGAAATTTTAATCGATACAAGCGCGTGTTATTTTTTATTTGGCATACGTTTACATCCGGTTATTATTTACATATTTATTTTCAATAGGAAACACTGTGAAATTAAACTCCGAATTTCGGAGAATTGGCAATCAAACAAATGTAAACTCCGATAAACTCCGAATCTTCGGCAAAAAATAAACTCCGAAAAACACCCTCCGATTTTGACGAAAAATAAACTCCGAAAACACGGAGCCCTACTTACAACTTAGGTCTCATGTAGCGAATAACCTTGAGGTCGAAGCACCACTTTAACAGTTTCTTGCTGCGACGATGAATTTGTGTTTAGAATCAAAGTGGGTAGCCAGGCTGAAACTGGGCGTCGTGGCGACAAAGATTGTAGCAGTCATCGTCGGGAAGTTGTGGCTTGCATCAAAATGCGACCAAGCTGGCAAACTTCCTCCGTTCGTTGAGTGACATACCAGGCGTCGTCGTCCTGTTCGTCTTCGTGGCAGATACCACACTTGCCGTAGATATCGTCATCCGGTTCATCATCAAGGTCGCCATCAAGTTTGTAGTCGTGGTTCTCGTTAAAGGGCAACTCCGGACCATACTTTCAATTTTGGGATTATGACTGTTTTTAGTGCTGTCAGCGTCCCTGAATTGCAAGGTGTAATTTTTTCCTCGTTATTGTGCGTAGTTTTAAAGATATGGACGCCTCAAAGTTTTGTTAGGGGCACGGCCAACAAAACCGAAACTAGCCGCTCGAGGCCCTGGCAGCACTAGAAATCAGCCGCTATGTGAACGTGACGTCAGGATCGTTCTCGTTCAACAAGTATGCAGGCCGAGCAGCAGCTACTTCTGTTGCGCTAGCCGTCTAAAGGTAGGAGGTAAGCTGATTTTATTTTAAATCTGTATACGTTGTAGTTATCCAGCATATGTAGGAAGAGTTAGTGCGTATACCCAAAAGCTAGCGACTGGAAAACCCGTAAACTCATACAGTGCCGTACTCGGCGGCCGCTGCCTCCGTGCATGCGCCATGCCGTACTTGTCGCTAGTATACCCAAAAGGTAGCGACTGGAAAACGAGTGAACTCGTTCAGTACCGTACTCAGTGGCTGTCGTCGTGTGTGCGGTCTTCCGTACTCTGTCACTAGGCCTAAATTGTCATCGGGGCTCCGTGGATGGAGCGGCGTTGCTCTACGACGCGCTGCCAGTGAAATACAGTACTGGGGGCCCTCTCGCTTTCGCGCTGCGGGTCACTAACAGACACAAAGCTTTGAGGCTTTCCGGCACGGGCTGCTGCGTTAGGGCTGTGCATGTCTGTTTTTGCGTTCTTTTTCCTTGGGCGCGTAAAAGCCAAAGTCCACTCGTCGAACAGCGTTTACCTCACCTTCTTCAATTCTGGTACGTTGGAAACTTGTGAAAAAGCACCTCCGGGTTGTGCAGCAGGTTGTTTGAGCAGCCCACAGCACTACAAGTTGTACTCGGCATCCTTCGAGGAACAGCTGGGCAGTCTTGGGCGCTACGAGTTGCTCGCTAAAACCAGTCTTTGAGTCCTCACAAGCAAATAAACAAAAGACTATACCGAAGCTACACGGGCTACAGATAAAAGCAACGGCTAAACATGACAATCACAAGTCCAAGTAGTGGTGGTAGCGGCTCAAAGAAGCGCACTCCGCATAACGCTCGGACTGGAGGAAAAAAAGTGAACGATACTGACGTCACGGCCCAATGTTGCTTTAGTGATCGGCAACCCGCTAGCCGCCCGCTAAGGTGCAGCGGCTCGCGGCGGGTCACATTTTTATTATTGGCATTAGTTGAGAATGCGGCATCCCACGGACGTAATATTTTGGCTGGGGTCGTATTTTGTGTCACTACAGCGATACCAGTAATTTCTTTAATTTCGAGTTTTGGCCGGAGTTGCCCTTTAAAGTCATTGTCCGGATTGTCCTTGGGTAACTGTCAAAGCCGTAGTCGAGATCGTCTTCCATGAAATTGTTTGAGTCTTCGCCTGGGTCATCATTAGTGTCGTCATCAGTCTCGTCATCACGGTTGAAGACTGTTTGTCATCGAGGCCGTTGTCAGGTTGGTTGTTGACATTGTAGCTGGGTTTGGTCTTTGGAGTTGTCGTCCGTTTCATGATCAGCGTAGAAGTCGTCATGATGTTTTCGTCTAAGTGTGGTAGCCAGGGGCTTTGTCAAGTTCATTGTCCGGGTCGCTTCCGAAGCCATAGTTGAAGTCGTCGTTGATGTCACAGTTGGAGTCGTCCTCGGATGATTTCAAGGACGTCGCCTTCACGATCGTCGTCTTCAGAGTTATCGTGTTCACAGATGGTACGCTTTATGGGCATAGACTGCGTTACCCTGCACATCCACCAACATGTCATGAACAAAAACAAACTTGATTAATAAAACTTCAGATCAATGTTAAATGCAGCGAACTTGTGCCGAGAAACATAAAGTAACAAAGACAGTACATACTTTGACAGCGACAAAAGGACGACTGACTCGAGCAGCCATGCGAAGCTCTTTTTGTAAGCCCGTAGGCATCTAGAAAGTTCCGAGCTCGAACAAACAAGATTCTCGAGTCATCTCAAACATTCTAGGCATGCAAACAAACGAAAGATTCCCCATTCCACCCAACTCCATTCCAGGGAATTAGAATTTTCTAATACTAATTCCATTCCTTTGAACTCCTGGAAAGGAAAAACTGGGCCCATCCCCACTCCTGGAATGACTGAACTGCTGCATTCCATTCCTCTCAATCCCTCCCAATTGTGAAAATGGTTCTTGATAGCTAGTACTAAGTTACCGGAAAATAACGTCAGCGTAAAGCTGGCGTTGTGAAATGCGTAGACAACTGCAAAATTCAAAACCCTACCCGCAATCATTGATTTTACTAAGTTGAGCGTTGGTCGCACATAGCACTAGTGGCAATTGGTATGGGGGCACTGCAGATATCAATCACACTACCAGGCGTAAAAGCCTCATAACAGAGAGGAAAACTAAGTCACCCATCTTTTCCACAGAAGAGCCGCATATGTCCTCCACTTTTACGAGATACATAATAAGTGAGGAGTCACGTGTATTAACGAAATGCGGGCGGTGTGACATTGTCCCTGCCATGGTGGCCTGCAACTGGTGCTGTAATCACACATGGTCCCAAAAGCCTTATGGTTGCATCTCGCAGCGCCAGGAACGACACTTTGGCTGTGTTCCAAATCTTACCCAAATGGATCCGAGTTACTCCGGTGGGTCGTGTCACGTGACAACACAGATTGAAAAGTGCTGGGCACGGGTAGGTTTCGGAACGCCGAGGTACAAAACCCTTACCCTGGAGTAAGATCGAGTAAATTGCCCTTGTCCCGCCTACAACTCTACAGTTTGGGTTGCTTCACTGGGGTTGCCACTTTCATCCTCGAAGGAACATAAGCAGTCAGATAACCAAACCGTCAGTTACCTAAGTGCAATAATGCCGTTTCGAAAGCCCCTTTGACGGCATCGACGCAGCTCGCATTAGAACAAAGCCTATTCCATTCCTACTCTATTCTGGGCAAAATGTCACTACTAATTTCATTCCCATTCCATTCCAGTGCTGCCACCATTTTATTTGCATTCGATTCCAGGGTTGTGGAAGTGCGGAATCGTTCCAACTCTGGTGTGGCAACTCCTCAACACTGGTGATAGTTACCAAGGCACCCAGTTCAGTGCGAATGCTGTCCTCACAGCCCATCCAAAGCTGTTATTACTGTAACAGACTCCAGTACGACGAAGTAGTTGAATTCGGAAGCCTGTTGTGCAGATTTGTACCTTGCATTGTTTCCGGTATTTTTTATTTCTTTTGTATTTTATAATGGACAACTCTTCTTTGTTAAGAGGGTAACAAGCGTTGTAATCTCGGTATTGTTGCCAAACCTGAAGGTTTTATCATCGGTGCGCTTTTAAATAAATATATGCCACAGCCGCAGCTCAGCGATGAGCTCTTACCCTGCGACTTAGGTGTTTCGTAAGTATTCATTTTGATTGCGCGATAATGATGTTTGTCTTCTGTTAGAATTAAAAAAAACCAAAACAATATTCAACATGATGGATAATTTTGGACACCCGCAGCATGTGTGATCTGAGCATTTGTTCTTTTCATCTGAAGTGTGTCTCTTTTGCTTACTACCTATAGAGTATACGATGTTGTGGACGGAAAAGATGCTGCGACCGACTCCGAGCAATAAAAACATTCTGTTTATTCTCATGTCGTTGAGCTCGTGGCAACGAGTATGAGTAGCATTGTCATCTTTGGCGATGCCAAGGCTGAACCGATAGACTGCCGCAGAGCTGTCGCCATCAGCTCTACACTGTGAGGAATGGCACGATTCTGTTGAAGTGATTGCGGCTCCAGAGAGGTGTCGTTGCTGTTGACATGTACCGCAAGCAAGATGACATACTAGAGAGCAGGAAAGAGAGCGTTCAAATGCCGTGCATGGTAGTCGACGCCGAGGTCAGGAAATGAGGCAGCAGACGGGGGAAATCGACCCTGTCGTGCTTTCAGTCCGGCTCGATCAGTTTGGAGTGTACAGACTCGGACTGAAAGGGGGATGCTGGCCGACTGCGGGGCCGATGCAACATCCCCTAAGATGAGGAACCGAACTGAGAGCGAATGCCTGACGTGGCAACGATGAGGAGACCCTGGTCGGCTAGCAACATACCTTGTGAACAGTGTGAAAATGTCGATGAATATTCACTTGCCGAGCCGGTGGGGCAAGCAAGGTGGTCGCAGCCTATTGCTGGGAGATGCCGGCGCTAGATGCGACTGAGCAGAGGCGGTTGCGGAGGCGCTGCAGATGTGGAGGCTGAGAAAGTTGAATATGTGCCTACTGCATTTTCGTCCGAAAAGGCAGAGCCGTTGCCGTGCCCTTGGCCACGAAGAACATTCCCCTGGATAGCAGGTGCTCGGAGTCAATCATCATGTGCAGGTCACCAATTTGTAGCACTTTCGATCTTGAGGACGGAAGAGACGGTGCAACAGACTCTGAGTTTAACTGTGAAAACATTCTCTTTATTCTCGTACCTTCAAGCTCGTTCCGACAAGTAGCTTGCTTTTATAGACTGCAGTCATTAGCATTATAGTTGATCTAAGTATTTTGCAACACTCTTAATACGGCAGATTGGGCGAGTTGGTACAGCATAATTACGAACCAGCGCACAGGTAGACAGTTACTCAAAATCCAAATACACAAAAATATACACTCGCACAGCGCTGACATGAGTTTTTAGTGTTTGGATTTTGGGTAACTGTCTACCTGTGCACTGGTTCGTAATATTGCAACACTGCCGTCTTTAGGCGGTGTGGAGGCTGAACCGATGGACCATTAGAGGCCCATATCTGTATCTGTTTCATATACTGAATGCCTTTTGCACGGCTCTGTGTTTACCTTTGTCTTCCAGATTTTTACTGCTCACTTGTTTTTGTAATTTTATTTAGAGGATACTACAGGCCATTGAAGGCCCAAGTAGGAGTGGGGTACAACATATGCATTCACACACCTACAACAACAAACAAATAACACGACATTAAGAGGTTTACAACAACTAACCAGCAAATATACAGGATATATATATTTAAAGCGGGGGGGGGGGGGGGGGGGCAGCACAGCACGCATCAAGCAATCATTTGTAATAATAGATGTGAAATTTAAAACTCATATTTAGGATTGAACATTATCAAACAAATGTGAATTTAATTAAGCTATAAATTTTATATAGACTGTTACTTTTTATACAATTTTGTCTAGATTTGTCAGGATACAATCTGCAAGTACACATAAAGTAACTGGAAAGTTGAAAGAAGCAAATTAGAGATTGCAAAACCTACTTCTCAATAGATATTTTTTTCCCAAAGTATTTACGTGATAGTGCAGCTGAATTAAGGCTCCTTTTTCAGTTTTTTTATTTGAAACACCTTAAAAATACATTGTTTTCTAAGTTTTTTTTTATTATTATGTTTGGAAAATTAAGTTACCGATTGTGTTCAGTTTATTCTAAACTATTTATATGAAATGTCAGAGTGCTTTTGTGCATAACAGTGGCTAGATAAGGTTTTTTATAATTTCTGATAAAACAAACTGACTAGTTTCTCTTTAGTGACGGTTTCGCCAAGGTGACAGCAGAACAAGTAACGGATCCCGACGTCAAACTGCAGGAATTTGAGATATATGTTTTCTTAGCGAATGCACGCCCACTGTTGTGACATATTTGAATATTCTTATCGCTTGCTTGGGCTCAGCGGGTAATGCAGGTAGGCACTAGCGTGAGTATAAAGGCTGAACTGCATAAAGCGATTTAGCGAGCGACGGCGACAGCGACGAGTCAGCGACGTATTACGAAGATTTCTTACTATCGCTCGTCGCGTCACTCGGTTTTTGGATTTCTAGAAAACGTCTTTCCGCTTTCATGCGGCTTGCGTCGTCGCGCGAGTGACCGAGCGTCAGCGAAGCGGGTCGCCGTCGCTTTTCTCGTCGCTCGCAAAATCGTTTACATTCGGTTTATACTTCACGCTGTCAATAATATCGACTCGAGCGCGCATAATTTCATTTCCACGGGAGCGCGTGCAAATCAAACCCTAAACCAAAACGGGGGCTGCAGCCAGCAGTTTTCTTCGCTAGCGCATTCCAGCCTTGAGCGCTCGAACTTCCGAAAACGAAACCAGATTTTGCTACATTTTGGCTAGCTCGAAACATTTTTTTTTAAATATAGGGTGTCTTTTAGCCATAATCTGGACTAAGAGAAATGTGTACTTTCCCAAATTATAGTTATGTCACCCTACTATATAAATAATAATTGTGTAGTATCGTTACGTTCATGTAAAATACGGTGGGGGTCACCGGACCTTCGTCTGAAACAAAAAGTCTGCTATATATACCGAGCGGGTTACTAATGCGATTGAGTAGGAGTGTCGGGTTGTTAGTGCCTCTGTTTGTTGTTCGTTCATGTATATGTGTTTGTATGTTGATCTTGTGGCATGTGCTGTGATGTATGTGTTGGTATGCGCCGTCCGTGTTCCAGCGTGTCACTTCCGAAAATGCTGTCTTTCATTTTTGTAGTTTTCCGCATACTCACTAGATGGCGCAAGCAGCCGCCCAATTTTATTTTAGCTTTGTTCGTACGTAGTCCATTTAGTGTGTAAGGAACTACACCACTATAGCTACAGTCTAGTAGAAAAGTAACCGGGTGTTTAAATGGCGCATAGCGCCGGCCACAGTTGCGCCGGCTTTAGGGCTTTAGTTCGTCTTCGTACGCTGGCCGTTTCGGTAGGAGATTCGTACCCGGAAAGCCGCAAAATTTGCGTACACACGAGATATGAGTGGATACGTCGAAACGTCGCGTACAACTTTGCGCGCGGTAAAGAGGTGAGCGGGACGTCGGTAACGCCGGTCGGGTCGGTGTCGGAGCTATTCGTCGTCGCTCACGGCAAACGGGCTTTTTCAATAAAGTTCATGTCTGTGGTCGCGAAAAGATAACTCCTGTGGAAATTACCCGGCGTCGGTGACAATGCAACCGGCTTGAGACCTCGACGATCGGCTGAACCGCCACGCGAACGGGACCTGCTCGATGGGGAAACACGCTGCTGGATGCAGTCGATGGTCGCTCCCACTGTCGCGTAATCGCCGTAATGGATACGGCGTCGGCGCTTGGGGGTGAATGCCTGCGGTACTTCAACACGTATGGACGATTACGAACGAACACGTGCAAACTACGCTTTCGCTGCGGCGAAAAGCCGTGTAAAGCGCTGGGCGTCGCTCGTAGAACCCGTCTTACGTCAAACGGCCGCCATTGTGAAAAAACACCCCTAGACGTGTGACCGCAGAACGAAGTACACGTTCAAAGATGTTCATTTTACACGAGACCTCGGGTGCAAACGAAATACACCGAGCCTCGCGTGTAAAACGAACACCATTTGGGGAGTCCGCCCTGGGACAACGGTTTACACGTCCAGGGGTGTACTTTTTCGCTGTGTGTGTAGCTTAAATGGTGCCGCATTTGTGATTTAGAGCCCTTTCCGAGCCTGTCTACGTGGCGCTAACACACACTCTTCAAATGTCCATCAAGCCACCATTCATGGTCGTAATTCCTTGGGGCACAAAGTGCATTATTGTATTCGATTCCTCGCCTAACAGTGACATAGTCCTCGTGTCCAATAAACGCTCGGTGCATGTGTCCAAGCAATGGCAGACAGGCGATGGTGCGGATGTTTAAAAAGGGTCTATTAAGATAACTGTTTATAGGCGTGTGACGCGTACGCCCTTTTTTAAATTCATATTATTGCGAAATCATTGACTGTCCGTCCAGTGAAGTGAACCGACGTTATCAGCTTTGAAGCCGCGCTAGGCGGTCCCTTCCCCTTTCTCAACACTCTTTAAAAGAAAAGGGTACTGTTGTACCTCCCCTAAGAGGGTAGCCGATTTGCATATAGGGAAACCCCTTTCGGAGGTAACGTTACCCCCTGCAACGAGGGCGCAGACTTACCCCCTGGGTTAGGGTGCAACATTGCCTCCTTTTGGAGAGAACCTTAGTTCTTTTTGGGATTAGAAGTGCATCCTTTCTAGGTCAGCTTTTACCTCCTCTAAGGTGAAACTTCAACACCCTTTAAGAGGTAAGACGACATATTTGAGGGGGCTGCTTTTACATCTTTTTGGAGGCAACAGCTCCTGTTCTGGGGGTTGGATTTCGCTTCATATAGAGGGTACAGTTGCCCCATTCACAGTGCAATATTACACGCCCCTAGTTTGACCTTTTCTCCCTTATGGAGGGAACTATAATCCACTTTGGGGTTAAATGTACACGATGAGAAAAACAGCTCAGAAAACGCGACTACGAACAAACACGACAGGACAGTGCTGTCCTGTCGTGTTTGTTCTTCGTAGTCCGCGCCTTCTGAGCTGCTTTCCCCATCATGTGTAGCCAGGGGTGGCCAGGCTGACCCGGCCTAAGCGCCGCAAACAAAACCACGAAACTTTCAAGAGTCGCGGGGGAGGGGGGGGGGGGGGCAGGCTTTTGTTTTGAGCAATAAACGAAACTCGAACTACTTTCAATATATCCGCCTCAAAAGCAGTCCAAGTGTACGTAAGGTAGCAAACACAAGGCTACCAAACTGCAACCTATCTTTCAATTTTAAGTGCTCGTGTGACCGAGAGGGAAGCGGGAGAGTGTTTGTGTGTGTGTGTTTGGGGGGGGGGGGGGTTAGGAAAGGGATCCGCGAGCCACACTTTAACACGCGAAGAGCCGCATGCGGGGCGTCAGTTTCGCCACCCCTGATGTATACCATCAACCAACTGGCCCAGTTCACC
Source organism: Ixodes scapularis (assembly GCF_016920785.2). Lineage (NCBI taxonomy): Eukaryota > Metazoa > Arthropoda > Arachnida > Ixodida > Ixodidae > Ixodes > Ixodes scapularis. The sequence goes on from NW_024609835.1 coordinate 195,455,508, forward strand.
ACCTTATTACAGTTTAAGTGTACACTTGATAGAATCATTTTTCTCCCCTAAAGGAAGGTACAATGGCCCTTTGTGGGTGTGATTGTACAGTCGGGGACAAAAGTCTCCACGACACGCGAGCTTCGGCTGAAACGCATTGCTCTGCCTTCTGCCGGCGGGTCGCCTGGTTTCGAGATCACACAAAAGCGCATGCGCGTCCTACTCTGTCTGCAAACATGTGTGTTTTCCCGCTCTTCTGTGGCACAGCGCCTAACTCGGAATCGGGCGCGTGGTACCGCCTCGGAGATAGCGCTGGCGGCTTACGAGCGACTGCTACACATTCCGAAACACGAGATATCGCCTGGGGCATTGCGCCGCATTTCGCCGTGTCAGCGCACCTTGCTTTATAACCAGTTGATTTTATCGCTCAGTTGAGCTGCCGCGACTTCTTGCTTTATAGGTGCCATGTCAGTAAGCGCTATCTCCGAGGCGGTACCCCCGCGCCCGATTCCGAGTTAGGCGCCGCGCCGCAGAAGAGCGGGAAAGCGCACATGTTGGCACGCACAGTAGGACGCGCATGCGCTTTTCTGTGATCTCGAAACCAGGCGACCCGCCGGCAGATGGCAGAGCGATGCGTTTCAGTCGCAGCTCGCGTGTCCTGGAGACTTTTGTCCCCGACTGTACATGCTTCAAGGGTCCGTGGATCGGACGGCGAAGCTTGCAAGGGTTCGTGAGAAGGCAGGGAGAACTCTACTTTCTCCTCCATCCAGATGGTCGATCAGTGCGCTTTGACAGGGTCAGCTCGTTGGAGTGCATCCATATCATCAACGTTGACTGCGCCTAGAAAATTGTCCTCGTCGTCGTCTTCGTCACCGGCGGAGGCTGACTCAACGGGGTTCCTTGACAGACAGTACTCGTCCTTGTGCTTGCTCGCAGACTTGTACACCACGGACATGTCGAATTCTTGCAGTCCTATGCTCCATTGGGCAAGGCGTCCTGACAGATATTTTAGGCTCTCAAACCATCATAGTTTGTGGCAGTCTGTGATCACAGTCCAAGCAGAGATTAAACTTGATATCGCCCCGTCGACCGCAAGTCATTTCATCTCCGTCGTGGAGTAATTGTGCTCTGCCTTGAAGAGCGTTTGACTTGCATAGGCAATCACCAAGTTTTGTGACCTCCTCTATTTGTACCAGTACAGCGGCAAGTCCCGTATTACTGGCGTCCGTATGGACTTCAGTATTGACATATTGGTCAAAATCGTCGAGAACTGGAGGCGTGTGCAGTTACTGTTTCGGCTCATGGTATGCACGCTGTTGCTTCTCTGCCCAGTGAAACTTTACTGCGTCCTGTTAGGTTGGTGAGCGGCGCAGAGATCTTTGCGTAGTCTCGAACGAAAAGCCGGTAATAGGCACTCTCTAAGAAATCTTCTCACTGCCTTCTCGTCTCGCGGCGATGAAAATTCGGCTACTGCACGTGTCTTCTCGGAGTCAGGACGAACACCTTCGTTGCTTACGACATGGCCAAAGAGCTTTGGTTCGCCGTTGGCGAACCGACATTTACAATACTTGAGCGTCAGTTACACGGCCTTGGTGGTTTGGAACTCGGCGCTGAGTCGTCGCCGGTGCTCGTCCAAGTCGCTTGAGAATACGACGTCGTCATCGAGGTGGACGGGCAGCTCTGCCATTTCAGACCCGCCAGCACAGTGTCCATGCCACGCTGAAAAGTGTCTTTTGACAAACAAACTCAGAAATGCATCACTTCAAACTCGTATATTCCGTCGGGCGTGATGAAGGCCGTCTGCTCATGGTCCCGCTAGTCTACTTTGATTTGCCAGTCGACACTCTTCAGGTCCATCGATATGAAGTTACGGGCGTGGTGTAGTCAACCGAGCGTACCGTTGATGCGCGGAAGCGGATAGACTCCTTCCCTTGTCCCAGAATTCAGCCTTCAATAGTCCACGCAGAATCGCTGCGTTCCATCCTTCTTGTTTACCAGCACCACGGGGGAGGACCAGGGACTGCTCAAAGTCTTGATGGTATCGTCCTTGAGCATCTGTTAAAATTGTTGTCGGATGAACTCCAGTTTTTTCGCGGAGACACAGTACGCAGACTGGTGGACAGGATGGGCATGTTCATCCGTAGCAATGCGATGATTGGAAAACATTGTTTGGCGGCGCGCCCTTGATTACATAGCGAAACATTCGCTGCACTTGGCTAGAAGATCAGCCAGCTGTTGTCATTTTGGGGCTGGTAGCGTCGGCTCGATGTGAAGCTCCCAAAGCGTTGTTCTAAATGAAGAGGGGTTTGAGATAGTGGCGATCGCGGGTGAGTCCGTAATTTTCTCCGCATGGCCCACGGCTGTGCCCTTTTTTGGTGCTGCGATTCTTTTTGTTCTCCCGTCCTTGAGCTCCGATATGCCCATGTCAATGCAGATTCTTCTTGCCAGAGCAGATGAACGTTTTTTTCCTAAAGAGTTTCACCGTACATAATTGTTGCGACCCCGACCGGCACATACACTTGACAGCGGCGCCAGGTTCACATGATCGGCAAGGACTTGTACCGCGGCTTACGTCGCATCGCGTTCTTCCGAAGTAGGAATGGGTATTCGCAGCGTCAACATGTTCGGTGAAAGATCAGTGACGTGGCCGTATTCACAGAGGAAGCCCAGTCCAAGAATGAAGTCTCTTGATCGGTTCTCGAGGACGACTAATTTCAATCGACAGGTCTCTCCGAGGATGTCCACGGGTGTAGTGCACCTTCCCACTGGTGTGATCAGATGTCCTCCTGCGGTTCATATTTTGCAGCCATCCCACGACGTCATCACTTTCCCAAGGCGGCGAAAGAACTTCACACTCAAACCGGAATAGCTCGCTCCGGTGTCAATGAGTGCCGTCATGTCGTGACCGTCGATGGTAACGTCCAGGCTACTCGACACCGTCGCAGGAGCTTCGTTCTGATTCGTCGTGTGGTTAGTGTGGCAGACCTGCGACGTTTGGGGAGGATATATGCGTAGCTCGCTCTCGGCAACACCACCTCCCCATACTGCCGCACTTGGTTTTCCAGCGAGGCAGGAGAGATAGGCTTACACGGAGGGACCTACTAAGAGGCGACACAAGGCATCGCGGTGAAGGCGAGCGATATCCTCGGCGGGGAGACAGTTCAGGAGATGTCGAGAGGCAAAAGTAGCCATCGCTATCCCGAGATTGCTTCCCAATGCCTGGTCGACTGTTGTTTTGCCTAAATCCCTGCTGGCCGAGGTAGCGGTAAAGGCACCTTCGGTAAACGTAGTCAGCCTCCCCGCAGCGGAAGCACAGAGGGCGTCCGTCAGCCGTGCGTCACACATCGGTCCCTCGAGATCCTCGCTGCTTTTGCGAGGAGCGTACTGTGGCGAAACGACCTCCCGTCGGGGGGCTGCTAAATACTGGTGGACGACAGGAGTCTGCGGACCACGAGCAACTGCGGCGTATGTACAATCTAGTGGCTCCCGTGCGGCATCAGCGAAAACGTCTGGCTGGTACGCTTGCTGGACTTCCCCTCGAATAATTTTGGCGATCAAGAGGGGAACTGGACGGTCGGCGGCAGGTACCAGCTTCTCGAGTTCTTCGCGGATGATACCGTCGATGACTTTACGGATCTCCGGGATATTGAAGCTGATGGTGCAGCTGGATAGGGTGGCAGCAACGACGGAAGGAAGTCGACGGCAGTGTGTGGCGCGTACTTGCAGAGCCCGTTGGTCGCCTCCTTCACAAAATGTCGGACGGTGGTAGGTGGACATTGCACAAGACCTCCGAAGATGTCCTTTTTGACACCGCGCATCAGGATTCGCAGCTTCTTTGATCGGGGTTTGGAGGATCGGCGTGGTTGCTGAGTTGAAGAATGTGCTCGGCAAAGCTGACGACACTTTCATTTGGGCTTTGAATCCTGGCCTGAAGAAGCTCTTCACCACGCTCCCGTCGCTTCTGGTTTGCGAAAGAACGTCAGTGGTTTAACTTGAGCTGTTGCCACGAACTCGTGGAGTCCTCGTGGCTCTCATAACAGTGCGGAGCCGTTCCTTCCAGGGTAAAGTAGACGTTCTGAAGGCTCTCTTCAGAGGCCCGTCTATTGTATCAAAAAACTCACTCGAACTGATTGCTCCAGTCCTCAATACCTTCGTAGATGTCGCCGTGAAAGGAAGCAGGCGTCCGGGGTGCGACGACAAACCACAACGAATGGAGCGTTCGAAGCCGACGGCGTAATCGCCTTGATTTTTTGGAGTCTTCTCCGGCGGAATTCCAGAATCCGGGGGTTGTTTTTTGGTGCGGTGGCTCCTCGGTATCGCCACGGACGGTCTTCTTGAGACAGGGACTGGTCTCACGCTACGGGGCCTAGGGGGGGTACTCTTGATGGGCTGTGCTACTCTGCACCTCCACCAGAAATGTCACGGATGACGATGACGAAACGATAATTAATTGACTGAAAAAAAAAGATATATTTGACGAACTTGTGCCAGAAACACATATGAAGAGAATACGTCGAAAAAGAAGTGATTGTCGACGGCGGCAGCAGCGAGCGACGGTGCGTCGGTGTAACAGCTGGATATCACATGAGTGAATCTGTCAATCCACCGGCATTACCACGCTCGACTCCTCCTCTATTAAATTCCGCTTCTCGAAGATTCGGCCTAGATGTTCAGGAATAAGCTAAGGCGAGACTCACGAGGCAAAAGTCATTCCGGACACCTTATTTTTCACACACGGTGCAAGGAAACTTCACAGGGTCGTTTATGTTATCCCCAAGACGACTTGAAGTCCAAATCCCGAGCGCCGATGTGCACATGATAGCGAAACTCCGAAGACAGCGCCTTTTCTGACGACGCACTTTTGGCGCCGTCGATCTCAGGGCATGCCGCACGTCCGCTCTTCACCGCTGCCCGAGCGAGAGTGTCCTCCTTTCCCGCTAGGTTTACGCCGCGCGCGCGCCTCCGCCGATTCTGACACGAGTTACGCCAACTTGTGGCCCGTTGTCGAACCGTGGATTTTTGTACTTTCCGTGTCGCCGACGTGTTTTCGTACTTTTCGTGCCGGCGACGTGTTTTGGCTCAAGGACTTTAAGGCTTCCGCCTTAATAAACTCAAATCTTTTATATATATATATATATATATATATATATATATATATATATATATATATATATATATATATATATATATTGTCACGAAGGAACAAAAGAGGAAACAAAGAATAACTGAGGAAACTGAAACGTTTAACCGGGCGAACTTGTGCCCAAGAAATAAAAAGGAAACAGAAGATAATAGCAGAGCGTCGCGGGCGTCGATGTCGGCGAAACCGCAGGATCGTGCGCTGGGGCGAGACTGGCTCGACAAGGTCGCGAGCGGCGTCTTATCTAGAGTGAGTCACTATCTCGAAGATTCGGCGGAGAAGGTTCGGGCGTTGCGCGCTCGGGGCGAGAATGAACACGCACTTTCTAGAACAACACAAGCAGGGATAGACAATAGAAGTTATGTCCGGAGCAAGAATAAACGAGAAAGTTCTAGAAGTCCGTGACCCTGCGTGCGGCAATATATATATATATATATATATATATATATATATATATATAACTGCGAAGAAAAAACCCTTAGCGAAAACAGCAACAACGGACGATTTAATCTTCGACATTTCGGCCGGAGTCCGGCCGAAATGTCGAAGATTAAATCGTCCGTTGTTGCTGTTTTCACTAAGGGTTTTTTCTTCTCAGTTATACACCCACGCCTTCGGCCTCCCGCCACCATGCGCGTTATATATATATATATGCGTTCCTTCTGTGTAATGCACGCAGCAATATTAGAAGCGATGAAAGACAGTGCCACCTCCGCGGCTCTGTACAAAGAAATTGAATTAGAGAACAGAAAGTGTCTGTGATCTTTTTTTTTTTTTTTCAGTTCTCCACTTTCGTTTTTTATTGATTTATTTTTCACTGCTTCTAAAAGTGTGCATCGCGTAAAATGAGACATTCCCGCTTTATCATAAATAGCGCGTTCAGCATTTCGATGACGGTGGTGAGCACAATAAGAATACGTATACGAACTCAATAAACTGCCCCGCTTATGTAAAGCGTAAAGTAAAACCGAAATAAAAATAAAACATTCAATGAAGTGTCCGAGCAAATAAAAATGACGCGTAAATCGTGTTCTGTTGACGTGCTTCATTTTTTTTTTTCTATCTGGCTGTCTGGAATCCTCTTAGTTCGGGCCCTCCGCTTTGACCTCCGTCCTTTCACTTGTTAAGAGTGTCCGCTGATGAAGTCACAGTGGAGCGCCGAGTTCATTAAGGGAGTAGAGGCATAAATAAGTCTCTCTCCCTGAATATCCGAGATCGTTCTCGCATAGAAAGAGAGTCTCGGTGTGAGCTTCGTTCTCTTATTTTTTGTCGAATGTTTTAAACTTTGATTCATGGTCTCATTAAAGTAAGCCTCTAGACTAAAAAAAACGTTTTTTTTTTTCTATTTAGCGATTTGTGCAAGTCCCGGCGGCGAAGAATCTCGCGCTATTTTTTTCTCTTTTCTTATCGCTCTCATTTGTTCCTCCCCAAAGTAATAATCTTTTTTGTGTGTTTTTCATTCTATAATTAATTAATCAATCAGTCCTCTTATTAAAATCAATTACCAAAGTGTCGAGTTTCGCAGAATTTTTGGCGACTAGTAAAGTCGACTTTCGATTGTCTGACACAGAGGGCATCCCACTACGATAATAGGGGCAGGTCATATAATTCCTACATGAAACTCGATGAGTGTACCTTCCAATACAATAACCTCCTTGCATTTATTTTTACCCCATATTCAACCTGGAATATCATTTTAGGTTTACGCAAAAGTACAACGAGAAAAAGGAAAAAGCACGTCAAACTTGTACCGTTCCCCCCCCCCCCCCCCCCCCCCCTCACTCCCCCTCCGAACAACATGCGCTGAAACACCCGGTACAGTGTTCTATGTGTCAATGCTTTCCCACAAGCACCGGTATCTTCCAATATGTCAGTCTAAAGTATGAAACCTCAAATTTGCATTCTGTTCCTAGTTCGAACTTCAGATCACTGAAAAACCTCAAGGCACGCAAAAAAATAAGCAGTATTCCTATGTGAGTTTGGTTCTATGCAGAAATATATTGGCGGTGAAACTTGTTTTACAAACTGATCGCTTGGTATCTTAAACTGTTTTATAGGCTTTTATAATCTCCGAGTTTCTAGCGACATATTAAGCCATTTCCGCCACGATCCGTCAAATATGCAGACTTCCGCGTTTGTTAGGAGAATAAAAAAAAATAAAATAAAAAAAGGGGGTGGGGGTGGGGAAGGCTCTACAAATAGACGCGGGTCTGTTTAGAGTAGTAAAAACCTATTTTTCGTGTATAATAAAGAGTAAAGGAGCTAATATCAGTATACTAAGTACAGTATAGCTATGCATTAATCATTTTCAGAACATATTTACCCAAGCCCATCGTTCAAACCTGCGGTTTATGAATAAAGAATAATAAAAAAAATACAAATTCGTTCTATGATGGAGCGATGAAGTTTTGCTGCGAGGTAAAAACATTATTATCGAGAAAGATGAAATAATACATGTGATTTAAAACAGAATGCCACAAAATACAAATAATATTATAAAGGTGGCATTGGTATTGGTATTGGCATTGGCATTGGTATTGGCATTGGCAATAATATTATAAAGGTGGCAATATTATAAAGGTGGCAAACACACACGCAAAAAAATCCCGAGCGAATTTCAATCACGCAGTTTTTCTGTCTACACCTGAGTACATCTTGCAATGCCCTTCTTGAACCAGCAGCGCGCTCGTGGCCTAACGGTTATGGCGCCTGCCTTGCGCGCAGAAAGCCAGGGTTTGATTCCCGGCCGTGAAGAGGCATTTTTGCTGATTCTAGCTTAATGTTCTGGTAAATTCGAGAACCGTGTTGGCCGATTCGAGGTTAGAATGTTCGACACGCCGTACCTTCTACGCCGATTGTCCCAGAAGCCCACGAGTGTCCAAAAGTGGCTCTGCGTGGCAAGCCGGAGTCAGTTTTCGCCCCAGCGTTCGATTCTGCTGTCACGCCGACTTCGACGCCCGCGACGCTCTGCTTTATTCTGTTCCCTTCTTTTATTTTTGGGCACAAGTTCGCCCCATTAAAAGTTTAGTTTCTTTAGTTATTATCGCCTCATCGCTTGTCATTCGGGACCATATAAAGATAACCACGATCAGATTGCTTAAAATGCGTACTAATCCTTTGGGTTTAGTACAGAAACAGACGGTGCAGCGTAATTTGATCTGCCCTTTGAGGTTGTGTGTGCGGTTTTCTGAACTCGACGTAGGTTATGCAGATCAACGTGACCTTCGATATACGTCGACGGACACGTTGTTAGTGCAAGCGTGAGTCACGTGACGTCACGTCCTGGTGTCTCGTCGCGTCACGTTTTATAACGCAGCGTAGAGTGACGCCATAGTGTCTTCTGGCACCGCGACTTTATGGTATGACGTCGTGGTACCCCATCAGGTGACATTGTGTCATATTACTTGACGTGGTCACTTGGTTTGTGTCGCGTGACGAGGTTACGTCCATGAAGTCTTGTGGTCTCGCCTCGCGTGGTGACGTCCCGCTCGCCGTGAGCTAAACTTGGTGGTCAATGCGTCGCCAGTGAAATTTAGCATTTCTGCAACGCATTTCCGTAGATCCAAACCTATCGCGACGTAATCGACAGTGTTTGGTGAACGTGTGACGGCATTTTTAGGCAGTTCTCGGAGACCCTTGTCAGATGTTGCACGGAGGGGATTACATGAATTGGGTGTTTAATTACGCAGCAGTTTCAAAGGCTGCAGCCTAAGTGCGCCAACTCCAATTTTATCTGCACTGTGTAACTCGGCAAAACTCTGTGTTACACTAAGTGTAAAAGCGTACGTAACACTGTTTTACACACACTGGAAAGAAAAATGGCGTAGTTCTGACAAATAAACGCAACGTGCTCAGGAAGCTGGGTTTCAAACCTGCGCATGAGTTGAAACACCCGACCTGGTCTTTTTATCCCTCTGCGGTCTCTGAAAGCTCAAATAGATCTCAATGTAGCAAATAGTTCTAAGTAGAAGACCTCGACTTCACATTTCATTCCTAGATTGGAGCAGAGCTCTCTCAGAAACCAGCTTGTACGCCAAAGCAGCACGGAGGACTTTTTCAGCTTTCATGGTCCGCATTAGTGAACTAATTCTTAGCACTAGATAGTATAAACTCCGCTTATTGATGAAATTCGAGAAAGTATTTCAAGATTTTGCATAATTTGCAAGGTATTTTAATCAGGGCATGGTCTCTCCTAACATAATCACTAAAAATGGTGTTGTGGTTTGAAAATTAGGTCAATGATGCCGCGCCCATTAACCAAGGGACCAACCCTGAGCTTACTCTAAACCCTCACACATGGTACTAAACATGGTCAATTATCAGAATCCCGGAGGAAAGTTTGTGAATTTGATTATTTTTCGAGTTAGCTTAATTAGAGCATAAGCTCCCCATTTAAAATAAAACGAAGAGGGGGTGTGGTTCGAAAATTTGGGCAAAGGCGCGAAGCTTACGAATCTAAGTTTCAACCCTGAGTATACTCTAACTCCTCATATATGATAATATACTTGGTTTATTATAAGATTTCCGGAGAGCATTTCGTCAATCTAACCCCGCACATATGATTGTCAACTTGGTTTCTTAAAAAAGTCTTAGAGAGAATTTCGTAAGCCGGAATATTTGGCGAGTTGTTTTAATTACAACATGGTATCTTCCATCAAAATTAAGGCCAAAAGAAGGCTCAAGAGAAAATTTGGGAAAAGGAAACGCTCAGGGACCTAGGGCATAACCCTCAGCGCACTTTAGCCCCTCGCATAGGATTGAAAACTTGGTATATTATTAGAATCCCGAAGAGAAATTTTTTGATCGGATAATTTCGCAAGTCATCTTAAAGCCCGAACTACAGAATCGTCTTCCACCGGGGAGAAAACCGGTTCCCAGTTTCCTTCTCTCTAATCCCACTCGCCCACTTTTCCCCTCCTCTCCACACAGGAGCGGATCTCTTAACAACTCCCGGTAGAGAGGAGGAGGGACTCCCTCTTTCTCAAATGGAACTGAGGAATTGGGGGAGAGTTCCCTTCTTTCTGCTTGTTGGTCGGCCTTTAATTAGAACATGGTATATTCCATCAAACTCAACTAAATGCGGGGCGTGGCCGGAAAATTTGGGCTAAAGGCGCCGCACTCGAGTACCTAGGTTTCAGCTCTGGGCGTACTCTAACCCCCACACATTAGGAAATTAACAAGGTGGCTGACAGTTTGATCAAGCATGATCAGCCGCCTTGCAAGAGGTAGAGATGCCAATAAACTTTAAACAGCAAGATGAAACTTTTACTTTTGCCTTTTAATTGCCAAAATGTACTTGGTTCTTGCATGGGGGCTTTCATCTGAACGTCGTATCGTATCATGCGCTCATGAATTGCTCACCGGAGGCTGCGGTTATTTTACCTCAGGAAGAACGTCAGAGTATTACTATTTATGGTACCGCTCTTTGTTAAATATTGGCCCCTCTATTTCTTGGCTCGTTGGGGTCGAGTTGCTCGTGTTAATGATTTTAACATAGATGTGCTAAAGGCAATACATAATAAATATTTATTCTTGCTACAGTCATTTAATTCCACAAACCTAATAAACAGCCCAACTAGGTTCGGTGCTAAGTCAGCTTCAGCTCTTCATCAATATATTAAGTAACTTTAGCACAGAAGGTGGCATGTACTATCGGGGAAAAATGAAATGCGAACAGAGGGGCGCGTGGCTCGCGGTACAGGCTGCGCCGCCTGGAAGTAAACCTAAGGGCGAGGATGCGTGGCCTACTTCGATGTGTTCACGCCCCTCGATTGGCGCTCCCCCAGCTTCGGCAGTGCGCCTCCCAGTGCGCTAAAAGCTGTCACCGCTATCTTTGCCGGCTCGTCGAGTGCAGCGAGCTTCTTCGCACCGCATGTGCTGAGCCAGCAAAGATAGCGGTGATCGCTTTCAGCGCACTAAGAAGCGCACTGCTGAAGCTTGGGGAGCGCCAATCGAGGTGCATGAACATATCGAAGTAGGCCACGCACCCTCGCTCCTAGGCTCACTTCCAGGTGGCGCAGCCTGTACCGCGAGCCACGCGCTCCTCTGTTCGCATTTCATTTTTCCCCGATAGTACGGCGTTTTAGATGTATATTCGACTCACCATTCACCTATAGTTCTTTTGATCTAAGAGCCCGTACGCCAAAGTCTCAATAAAGAGTTAAGCTGTAGTATAAAAAAAAGTAATATATAAGACTCTCCGGAGATTGTTAGTCACCGCGAATTCGAATGACATGAGTGATACTGATATGAGCACAAATTATGGCTGTTTTCATAATACACTCCGTCAATTCGTAATTGAACCATCATCGCATGAACCAAGGGGTTTGTTTGTTTGTTTATTGGAACTTTTGACAATACAGGATTGTCATGGTGCTGAGGCAAAAGGTGACAGTAAGTCACCTGACCAGGCCCCTAGCACCAGACTACACTTGCAGCAGATGCAGCAGATGCAACAGGCAGACTAGTGGTAGAGTGCTATAGTTAACCATAAACAAAAACAAAAAAATACACAGTAACTAGATCACTACACTACATACGCTCTTGCAATGAAAAATAAATAATTCGCAACATGCAACAAAAATATATGAACTACATTACTACAATTACATCTGTACACATAATTTAGAAGACAACAGTATTATGCGGAAAGTAAAAAATATGTTTTTGATTTTTTTCTGAAAGTCAAGAGGTTTGAATTATGATCGATTATATCGATCAAGCCAGGGTGGAGGTTGAGAAGATTGGGAATCTGCCAAGATAGTAATTGCGTACCGTAATTTGTTCTGGTTCTGATTTTTATAAAGTTTGTATTTCTAAAATTGTAGTGTGTATCAGTATTCGTATATGTAGAAAGGAATAATTCACGGTCAGTTTTAACTTGGGAGAATATAACCTCAGACAATCGTTGATTATACAGTGCTTCAATATTCAGGATACGATGTTTTTCAAAGTATTGGAATGTATGATCGCGGCTTGATAGGTTTTCAATAAATCGTATACTTTTTTTCTGCATTAAGTACAAACTAGTCATATTACATTTAGATGTAACCCCCCAGACAAGTAAACAATAGTCCAGTCGAGAATGAACATTAGTGAAATAGAGCTGACGTTTTAGCCACATTGGTAATAAGGCACGAAATCTATTCAGCATGCCAATAGACTGTGCGATGTCACGCTTCACAAAATTCACATGACATGTCCAGCGAAGGTTTTCATGAAAATGTATGCCTAAGAATTTGTATTCGGTAACCCTTTCTAGTGACCGTGACTGGAATACTATTTCGGTAGTAAGGTTAACTGGTCTGTTAATTGAGGAAAAAACAATATATTTTGTTTTGTTAACATTTAGAAGCAGCTGATTCGCATCAAGCCACTTCGATAAGTTTTTGAGCCATGCGTTTGTGACAGGAATAAGAGATGATAGGTCCCTGGATGAAAAAAAAAACACTCGTGTCATCGGCGTAAAGTACTATGTCTGGCGTATGGGGGATAGCAACAATGTCATTGATATAAAGAAGGAATAGTATAGGTCCTAATATTGATCCTTGCGGAACACCAAATTTTATATATTCAGTGTCCGATTCTATACTATTAGCTACCACAAACTGGCTACGATTTGTCAGATAACTGCGCAATAATTTAAGTGAAATGCCTCTAATTCCGTAGTGTGGCAGTTTATCAAAGAGAATATTATGCTTGATAGAGTCAAAAGCTTTATTGAAATCTACGAAGATGCCTATAGTGTAGGATTGATTTTTTATATTGCTGATAAGTTTTCCTCGAATGTTAAGTAAAGCTGACTCAGTGGATTTACCTCTCTGAAATCCATATTGGTTTGCAGAAATTAGTCGGTATTTATGAAGATGATTAATTATTCTAGAATTTATAACTTTTTCTACTATTTTTGAAAAAAGTGGGAGTATTGATATTGGCCTGTAATTGCTGATGCTATCAGCGGCACCGCCTTTGTGCAAAACGGAAATTTTAGCCATTTTCATATTTTCGGGAAAGATTCCAGTAGATAAGATCAAGTTGGTTATGTGGCAGACTACGTCAGATATTAAATCTGAAACAGCTTTAATTGGCACCGCTTTTATTTCATCATAACCGCTGGAGCAACTATTTTTAAGATCACTTATTAGACTGAAAATCTCTGTGGGGGTAGTAGGGTGAAGAAAAATAGTATGCGTGAGATTGTGCTTTATATACTCTTCAAAGTTTTCAGTGGTTGTTTGATCGGAGGCTCCAAAGGTTAAAAAATGTCGATTAAACACGTTAGCAAGGGCCTTTCCGCTTAAAGTTTCATCGCCTATTTTTATTTTGGTTGGTACACTGTTTCGTGTCCTCTGCAATAAACCTTTGATAGTACGCCAAGTTTTCTGAGGATCATAGCAAATGTCTGCGAACTTATCAGTATAGTAGCGAATACGAGACTTCTTAATATCAGCACCTAATTTGTTTCTAACTTTTTTAAACTGTTGCAAAATCAATAAGTCTCTACTTAATATAAATGCATGATATAGTTTGTTTCGTGCCTTAATTCTTTGCAATAGATCTGACGTTATCCACGGCTTTCTTGCTTTTTTACTTTTTTTTATTATTACAACAGGGAATGCACAATCATAGAAACTGATAATTTTGTTCAGGAACAAATCGTACGCATTATTAGGATTTACCATCTGAAATATTTCACTCCAGTCCACTGAAGCTACAAGTTGACGAAAGTGCTGAATTTTTTTCTCGGTAATGATTCGCGCGGAAGTGTTTGTATTCATATGTCTGGCAGTATATGACAAGCTTTTTGGAATAAAACAAAACAGTGATAAATGATCACTTATATCACTTGTGAGTACACCTGCCTCAGTATCGTTTTTATAACAGCTCGTTAAACATATGTCGATTAGTGTTTCACTAGAATCTGTAATGCGAGTGGGTATATCAATTACATTTGAGAAACCGTTTGAGTATATAATATCAAGAAATTCATTAACTACGTTAGATTTTTGCAAAATGTTAATATTGAAGTCGCCCATAACTACGACAGGCATTTTGAACGACGAAAAGAATTCTAGCATGGGTTCAACAAAACGAAGGAACTCATCTAATGAACCAGAGGGAGGCCGGTAGATAACGCCAAACACAAACGCGTCCGATTTCACAAAAAGCGATTCAAAGTTTTGATTAATAATGGTGTACTCAAGGATGACCTCGTAAACAAATTTGTTCTTTATATAAAGGGCAACACCACCGCCTTTTTTATTTGTTCTATATACGGCTTCGCATCGGTAACCTTCGAATTGTACCACATCATCGATACCAGTAAACCACGTCTCACTAAAAGCCATTGCATCAAAATTGTGGTTTAAAGAGGACAAGAAAATACTGACGTCATCTTCTTTGTTTTTGAGGCTACACGTATTTAAGTGATAAAAAGAAAAGGAGGCAAGCTGCTTATGCCTCAAAGATTTGAAGCTACGAAAAGAACCAGCATCATGATAGCGACAGTGATTCACAAGTTCAACCATTCAGAGCAACAGACACGGCGTCTAAATTACACTGACAGTCAACATATTTTATCTAGGTCAGCTTCACATCCGATAGCGATTGCACGCTCGCCCGGGGATTTGCGCACGAACAACTGGCCGTTCTTTTGCCAAGCAAACTGGTATTGTTTTTCTTCAGCCTTCACCCTCATCATCCAGAGTAGCCTCTTGTTCTGTGGTGTCAGATTGTCCAGAAAGTACACGCTGGATTTAACGTTCTTCAGATGTTGCTTTTTTGCCATCCATTGGTCACGTGTAACGCGTGAGACGAAGCGAACGAGCACGGCGGGCGTCTTGCCTGGTTTTGGAAACAACCTGTGAAGTCCCTCTACCTCGTTTTGGGATAGTTCTGGCAGTTCTAGTTCGCCCGCTAGCTCGTTTAGTTTACGGAAAAGGTTTTCATTGTCACTTTGTGGCAAACCGTGTATTTCCAGGTTTTGTCGCCTGCTGTATTGCTCGAGATTGTTAACTTGCTGTCTTAGCGCCTGAACCTCGTGGCTAGCACTGTCAGCCTCGATTTTTTCCATTTTTTTCTTCAATGTTGCAATTTCAGTAGATTGACGTTTCATCTCTTTTAGTACCTCATCGTACTGATCAGACATATGCTGAACCGATTGTTCAAGCTTAATGACAGTCTGCTTCATCAGCATCAATTCGTCTACTTTGCACCTGATTGCCGGAAGTTCTGCTAGTTTCGTGTTGATTTCTGTCAGCACCTTCTCAAATGCAGTTTCTTGTTCGGGTTTCTGCCTTACGGTTGCGATAAGGCTAGGCGCTTCGGCCCCACGAGCGTTCGAGATTTCGCATGTTTGACATTTCCATTTACATTTTTCTGCGTCCCCCTTGGCCTTGTAGGCTGTCTTGGTAACACCAGAACACGCGCCTAAGTGATAACCGTATTCACATAAAGAACATGTTAAATACGCTCCGTTCTCAGCCAGTGACTTATTACAGACTAAACACAGATCAGATTCATTCATTTCAGGCTAGGATAGGAGAAGCACAGCACCTCGACACCAACAGTAACAGTAACAGCGGCGGCGACGACAGCACAGAAATTGTAGATAACGGTACGCAGTGTAAATTCCACCAACCTGCGAATTTGAAGATAGCTGTTATGCTAGGCTGCCTTCGCCGCCGCCACCGCCGCTGAGCAAGTGTCTTGCAACTTGAGGAACTTCGGCTTTTAACGGCGATGGGTGACGTATAACACGTGCTGGCTTGTCAACCAATGAGCTGAACCGGCGTTGGTACGATGATGACGATGTTCTCTCGGCGTTGATACCAGGGCAGCGCTTCAGCAGAACTGGCTTGTCGATGTCCTCTCGGTGTTGGAACCAGGGTAGAGCAGCCAATGAGCTGAACCGGCGTTGGTACGATGATGACGATGTGCTCTCGGCGTTGATCCCAGGGCAGCGATTCAGCAGAACTGGCTTGTCGATGTCCTCTCGGTGTTGGAACCAGGGTAGAGCTGCGAATTTGAAGATAGCTGTTATGCTAGGCTGCCTTCGCCGCCGCCACCGCCGCTGAGCAGTACAGAAGACCTATCTGCGCATGGATGACGCATACAGTATTGGAAATGATAAATACTAAAGAATTTTGATATAGAAAGATGAAGCAACATAGAAATAATACATATATTTGCCTATATAAAATGAATCAAAATATGACAACAGCTCTAATTCGACGGAGGGAAAAAAGTACTACTGTAATATGATAGAGACATGTGGGGAAAATACAAAAAAATGTGGTCAATTATAAATTTTATTAATAAACCTAAAAAGCAAAACCTGGCAATGCCAGAACTGAAGGCTACTGGATGTCATAATGATACAAATGTCGAAGAGAATCTTAATCAAACTTCTTGCATTATTGATAAAAAAGCTGGCTAAAGTAGATGGTTGAGCCTGTTGGTTATTAATTTACGATAAGGAAAGAGGGACATTGAAAAGGGACGAAAGCCTGTCTTGTCTGTTTGTGTTCAATGTACATCTTTCCTTATCGCAAACTGGCTGAAACTCTCGAAGAACCAATCACAGCTTCCGGAGTTTCTTAGTAACATATTCACGTATCAAGATGTTACCTTCAAAGAAGTTACGTCAATGATAAAAACGATGCCATGAAACAAGACTCTTGGGTATGATGATATTTCAGTAAGCATTATCAAAGACAATATTGATATCCTTAGCATACCGTTGGAAAAGGTATACAATCAAGCGTTTTACAGTGGTACCAACCCGGAACTACTAAAAATACCAAAAGTATTACCGATTTATAAAAATGGTGACATCGACCAATTATCAAACTACAGACCACTATCGGTCTTAAAGAGATGCTGAACCGAAATTCGGATTCCACAAAACACGGGACAAAAGTGTGCATCGGGATGCTACAAACACCAAAACATCGCTCAAACAAAAATATCTCGAACGGATGACCTATTTTTTAAGAAAAGGAGGCGCATTTGACAGAAATGTCACGTCATGTTTCTCTGAGAAAGAGAGGGAACGGCCTCGCGTCTTCTCCTCCTCGCCGCCTGGAGGGGGCGAAACGAAGAGAGAAGGAAACGAGATATTTTTGCGCCACGCGCCTCGTCGGCCTGGATCAATCTCGACTTCTTTCCCAAAAATACGACCGTCCATTCGAGATATCTCCCTACGAGTAGTGTTGTAGGGATCGTAACGTCCCGCCTACATCTCCTGCATTGTTTTTTTTTTTTTTTTTAATCCGAATTCCGTTTTTTTTATTTCTTTAAGCTGTATAAACACTCTTTTTGATATCTGATAATTCTATATAAAAATCAACATGGTTTTCGAAAAGGCAAATCGACGGACACAGCCGTTTTAAAAATTAGTCAATTCATTAACAACGCATTAAACAGCAATAAAATTGCAGTCGGCCTATTTTTAGATATAAAAAAAAAAAAAAACTTTTGATGCTGTAGATCGTGGCATATGTACAGAGAAATTACGAAGCTACGGTTTTCGAGGCTTTTCACTTGACTTCTTTAAGAGTTATTTATTGTCTCGATCTCAGGCCGCTGGTATAAAGAAGTATTTCTCAAATAGTGAGTTTGTTTTGACAGGAGTCCCGCAGGATTCGGTACTAGGACCGATCTTTTTTTTTCTATTTACATAAATGATCTTCTAATGTTACGACCGAACTGCAGACGTGAATGTATGCGGATGATACTGTTGTATTAGTCTCTGTAAACTTACTAAAATTAATTCAATCTGAAAGGACACGCGAGCTTAGGCAAATAGAGAGATGGTTTATAAACTATAAGTTCGCACTTAACGTACAAAAGGCGAAAAACGTTGCATTCTCGTCGCTCTCTAAGGATATTTCAATAGTGGTGAGTGATATTAATATAGAAAACAAACACATTCACATGGTTGAAAGTATTAGATGTGTTGGAGTGATATTTTACTCGTGTTTTAATGGGCATCTGCATATGAAAGCATTGTGCAAACAACTAGGATATTCAATAAACACCCTAATTAAAACACGTCAATACTTTTATAGTATACATATTAGCATCTTTCCCACTCAACTCCAATACTGTGTGGAATCCTGGGATTTTACTTATCAAAGCTACATACAATAAGTTTTAACACTTCAAAAGCCAACAATCAAAATATTAGTCAACACAAAATATAATGCTCATTCCGCTCTATTCACGGCGTACTTAACAAACAGGATCACGGCGTACTTAACAAACAGGACCCAATATATTCATTACAAAAAAGTTGACTCCTCCAAACTTCTTGTCACGTCCGGTGTACCTCAGGGGTCTGTACTTGGTCCCCTTTTGTTTTTAGTCTTCATTAATGACATAGCTGATAACATCGACATTCCCCTGCGTTTGTTTGCTGAAGATTGCATAATATATAAAAAAATAGGTGACCTGGATGATAATTATAAGTTACAGAAAGCACTCGACGAAATATTTAAATGGTGTACTCAATGGCAAATGAAACTAAATTATGATAAAACAGCTGTTATGACAGTATCATGTCAAAAAAGACCAATTTTATTCAGTTACAATCTCAGCGGTCAATCATTACAACGGGTAAACGAATTCAAATATCTTGGATTAATATTCAATAACAAGCTAAACTGGAACCTGCACCTGGAAACGACCGTCAACAAAGCAAGAGGTACTCTGTTTGCGCTAAGAAGGAAATTAAAATTTGCCGATCCTGATACTAAGCTCATAGCCTACAAAGCATTCGTAAGACAAATTTTAGAGTATGCCTCATCAGTGTGGTCCCCTTACACAAAGGTTGGTATTAACAAACTCGAAAGTATTCAAAAGCAAGCAGCCCGATTTATATATAATAACTTTAACAGGAATACATCCCCCACTCAGTTACTTGCAAGGGCCCAGCTTCAATCATTGGATAAAAGGGCCGATGTCGAAAGGTTCAAAATTTTATATAACATACTAAATGGAAGCATTCACATTGATAGCACCAGTTACTTACAGCCATCATTGTCCGGGTCCTCACGATTAAACCACTCTAGATCTTTAAGGCAATACAGGTTTACAAATGACTGTTACCGGTATTCTTTTTTTCCTCGGGCAATTCGCGGCTGGAATAATCTAAGTAATGATATTGTCACCTTAACCACAGTTCATGCTTTTATAGCTGCTGTGGAACGCTACGATTAACGTGTTTATTTAATGTTCGCTTGGTGTTGCTGTGTGTACTGTGTTTATGTTGGAACCACTCCTACTATAGCTCCTTGACTGGAGCTGGTAGTATCCCTAAATAAATAAATAAATAAATTATTTAAAAGTCAACGGTTGCTGACATTTTACCTGGCATCAGATTACAAAGCTGTGGTTATGATGCATAATATTTTGCCAACAAATACGCCAGTGCTTTGAAGCAATTTCTCACAGTCGGAAAGAGTCACTAGAAATGTTTTCGCCAACAATTTTGATATTCAATCGTCTCGTAATGTGCAAGGTCAAATAATGATAGAGCATACCGGAACAAAAATATGAAAATAATTTGGCGTCCCAATAAGAGAAAGCAAAACGCTCAAAAGTACACTTAAAACAATTTATTTGGAAACAATGTTTCAGTGACTAATATTTTTGTACGGCACATGCATGGGTGCCAGGTAACCACCACAATATCTATTTTTCTGCACTTGGAATAGATACAAGACTAGCCGAGTAGGCTATGGATCCAGATGTGTTTGTGCAGTGTGATCTTTGATTATATAGAATTTTAAATAAATTAAAATTGAATTGAATCGAAATTAAATTCGAGAGTCATCCTATGAGGGCCCGTCAAGTAAATATCAGAAAACAACACACAAACAAAACCACCGCGACCCCATTTTCCTCTCCGCCGGAGAAATTGTTGGAAAAAGCCTCGAAATTCTTCGGGGACCAATAAAATCAAACTCGGATCCGTTCTCGAGTTTGCCTAGACTCCGAGACGCCTTTACAAATGGCTCCTCCGGTCGTCCGCGCCTTAACACACCTGGCACAAACTCACCGCCTCAGTCGAAGTGGAAACTTGTTCCAGCCTTCCGTTTGACAATTTTTGTCTTGCTCTTGTTCTTTCTTTTTTTTTTTTTTGCTCTTACGAAGCTAGTAAACTGCGTTCACTTTCTTTCTTCTTTTTATTCTTTGTGCATGCGTTCTTGCGTGCGAGCCGTCCTGGGCTTTCTATGAAGCAATGGTGGCTGTGTACAGATATAAAACACAATGCAATATACATTCTTGCTTGCCCGAAAAGGCTTCCCCGTAACGGAGAAATATAGCGAAAAGCCATTTGGTGCCCGCGAAAAGTGGTTACTTTGTCTATTCAAGCCGGAAAGCGAATCCGCCGCCATACAAAGACAGATAAAAAAACAAAACAAGGAACAAACAACAAATAAACAGTGATGAAGCAAAACGAGGAAGAAAGAAGACGCTTTACGGCCTTTATAAACCTATCTGCCCGCGTTCGCGTAATAAATTGTTTAAGTGCAGAGCGAATCCTAAACATCAGACTTTTTTTTTCTCTTTCTTTTTTAGCTGTACTTGCAGAAAAATAGCGGTACATGAGTTAAAGGGACTCTGACACCCCCCAAGAAAGCTTTTTTTTTTTGCCAGGCGATCGATTATCGTATTAGAAGACTACCCTATCAATACTTTCCTACAGCGTCAAGAATATTTTTAATCAAGTAAAAAGAAAAAGAACGCCTCTGGTCGAAATCGAAATTGAAACTGCTCTGGGGAGGAAGAAGAAATATAGAGGAGGAGAAAGTTACCGAAAGTCACATGGCTGCGCAACTTTTATTTTCAATAAATATATTTGCAGCTTCTTAGAGGCCACAAAAAATGGGTATCATATTTTTTGTCTATTTTTAGTATTGAGTGTGTGCCTTGTGGTCGCTTCACCTTGCTGCACACCCGACACGGAGGAATAACACACGCCAACGGCTTCAACAGAAGCTACATTTAATTGGACATGGACGAGGCGACGAAGAATACTAACAGAAAACCAACGAGCACCGGCGGCGCTTGAGTTCAGCCAGCAACTGCCTGCGCGCTGCCTCGAATCCGTCTTATCAAGGCGACGCGCGCGATGTACGCGTGGCCGGCTTCACTCCGCCCCCACGCGGTAAACTTCGCCACCTGTGCCCCGCAGTCGGGCAACTGGGTTGGGAGCCGCCAGGGTTCCCACAGCTTTCGATGGCTCACGACTATGATTATTTTTGATAGTTGTGTCATAACCATAGAATACGGCACGTGACCACGGAGGAGAGAGTGAGGTCGACCCAAGTTGGCCAGTTCTCCATCGGCGGTTTTCGGGCGGGAAGAAATCGAATTTCGAGCCGCAAATATTGCCTTGAGTGGTCGGGCTCTCATATCTCATGTACAAATAAAAACCTTGGCCTGCACAAATATCTTGTCAGTGTCCCTATAAGGAGGTCGAAAAATTGAAAGAAGCGGAGCATATTTAAGTATGGTTTTCACTGCAGCGGTGTTTACGTGCAAGAGTGACCATTTCGTCGTGATGTAGTTTCATTTGGTCCGTCGGGGGATGTGGGTAATAGTAAAGCGCATGAAGGTACATTAGGGCTCGACTCGGTGTCCTTCTGCTCCGATGATAGGGTTGATAAGCGTGAGTCGAACGACCGGGAGGAAGATGTAAAAATCTTCAAAATACTGTTTCGCGCAGGACATTTCGATATGCAGACAAGAGGGAACTGAGGGGAGGTAGTTGAGGGTGAAGAAGGATTTGCACAGTTGACATTTTCACTGCAGTTTTTATTCTTCGTGTTCTATTTGTTCGAATCCTTTCAAATCGCTCGGTACCTAGTCTCATGTGTTGGTGGGTCAGTATAAGCGTTTATATAGGAGTCAGGACACTCCAAGATCTGCGAGCGATATTGAGAAAACTTTGACAACTCGTGCTAAAGATCAGGTTGTGATCTTTTCCTGGTTTGAGTCACTCTTTGTTTTTTACATCTGCCTCACTTTCGCTCACTTCTACCTTGATGCGGTTGGTGCCTCGCTCCTTGCTTGGTCGAACGCCTCTCGTATTCTTCTTAAGGAAGGCGAGAGGAACCTGTGATATATGCAGGAAAATGTGAAAGCTCTTTTTTTCTTTTTAGTTCTTTCTGTGTACTGCTGGGCGTCAGCTTGTGCTTGAAATATTTCTAAATATAACCAGGGCGCTTCGTTTTAGTTTTTTTTAATAATATTATTTATGTTGTTGTCCATGCCATCATTTCCGGAACGGGGAAAACCGATTTGAGACTTTGGGAGCTTTTAAACCCCCAAACTAGGAAGCACCAAAGAGGAAGGGCAATCTTTAGAGAGGACACACCCATCGAAACAAATAAAACTTAGGGGACGTTAAAATTGTCGGTGACAAAAATAAAACTCGAAAACGAAGTCCTTTAAATATCCCCTACTTCGTTTCAGCCTAGGTCCGGGCGCAGCCGATGCTACGAGCTTATGGGGCCAATGAAGACAGAGTCAAATACGCAAGACAATCGGCCTTTTTGCATTTATGTTTGGTTGAGCGATGATAGTACCCGTATAGAGGCAGGACACACGCCATGACGGTGCGCATTGACGTTCCCTGACCGGTCCCATCAGCTCATAGCGTCGACTGCCTCTGGATTATGGTGAAACGAAGTATACTCCCATTTGCATCGAATGTGCTGATGTTTTTTTCTTTATTTCCAGTAGGCATATGTGCCACCGGCCCTTGAGACATAAAAAAAGATGTCTCAGATTAACCATGTTGAATTAACCTGAGACTGGGGTGGAGAGGGATCATCAAAACGTAGAAGGGACAGAAAATAGACAGGACGACGTCGTAAATTCAACATGGTTAATATTCACCAGCTCGCCTGCACCCTTACGATTTTTTTCTTTGTCTCAGACTACAGCTCCGTCACACTGTCACGTCATGTTGATCTCGACAATGCGGATCGTCGTCCAAAATAAAAGGTAAGGAAAAAAATAAGAGCTTGTCAGCGAAAAAAAAAAAATTCCGAGAGAGACCTCCTTAGATTGGTGCCTGCATACAAGGGGCGGGTTTATTTTACAACTCTAAAGTAGCATTCTTTTTTTAAACCCAGTTTCATCCCTGCCCAATGTTGTACCTTTCCCGTTCTGTAATACCCCTGTTACACGGGCACACTTAACCGCGGTTAAATCAGCTTTAACTGCGGTTACGTGGCAGCACAGATGCCGCACTATACGCTCGGACAGCTATTTCAAAAGGAGTGAAGAGAGCGCGTGCACTGCTTTGATGGGTGCTCAAGATGCTCAAGCGCACGTTCGCCCATAGCTCTGACTGCATCACCGCAGAATGTTGTCGGCAAGTATTGTGCACTAATTGTGGTTTAGCGTAACTGCAGTTAAGTGTGCCCGTGTAACAGGGGTATAAGTCTTGGAACTGCAGCATCTACCAACATTTATTCAACTTGCAAAACAAAGTTTAAAAAAATACTATTTTTACATGGTCCAGGGTTATATTCGCGAGTGCTTATAGAGTATATAGCCTATATGCGCCACATTTCTTGGCGTACATATAAGACCAAATATCCCGGTCCAAGGACCGGTAGAATTGGACCGGAATCGGTCCAATTCTTTTTGCGTTTTTTTTGCGAAAAAACGCAAAAAGAATTGCGTTTTTTCTTGCTTCGATAAATGTTTATATTGTTCGACGTTAGTCGGGGCCCTTACGGGACCATTGTGTTACGAGGTCCCCCTTGAAACGCTGAGAATAGCCGGACCCCGACATGGCCAATCCGTAGACAGACTAGACGAGGCGTGCACCGTTCGAGGCATCGGACGGGACGGCGATGAACTTGCCCTGCGGCGGCGTCGACTCGTTGGTCCCGAGAACTTGAACACACAAAGAAGGATCGTTCCACTCGCGAGGCAGGTACGTGACGGCCGGGTTAGGGATGGCCGAGAGGAGAACAATCGTGATTCGGCAGATAATAAGAAGCAGTAAATATAGCAGAACTCCTGCGCCAGAAAGGAGGAGACAGAAGGGGACAGATACAGAGCGAAGTGCAAGCAGGGATGGATAGATGAAGAAAGGAAGGTAGACTGATAGAGGTAGAGAAGTGATTAGGTAGGTAAGGAGGGATTCGACGCGGCATTTTTCGTTTAACGTGAATCATACTCATAAACATGTAAATGTTTTTTTTTTTTATTTAATTTTAAGATTGAGCAAGGGGTGCATTTATTAGTTTGCTCTCTTTGGATTAAGAAAGGTCGCAATCGGTCCGAGCGTGCGCGAGAAAACAAATATCATTGCCTTTGGCGTTTTTGGGAGGATTTCTATATGCGTAGCATTTATATGTCCTCTTCGCGCTAGTTCTGCAAGCCCAGTAAGCAGGCCATTTGCGAGGGTTAAAAATATAGAAATCTGTCACAGTGACACGTGGTACTGCGGCGTCACGGTGTCACCTAAGGTTACAGTGCCACATGACATTACATAATGTAACGCCCCGATGTGAGGTCGTGGTATCACAAACCATCTGGTGACGTCACGTCCCAATCTGAGGTCGTGGCAACGTTACTAGATTAAGTTAGTTGTGGAAGTCCCGCTGAGTGGGGTACCCCCCTCACTCACTTCAGTACGCCTCCCGCCGTTTGTAACGCCATCTTGACTGTCGCTGCAGAACTGCGCATTCCATAGAGTACGGTGAAACGCCATCTAGACGCTGTGCATGAAAGCATATGCGTTCCGTAGGATAGACTGCAGATACTATAGGAGCCATCCTCAAACCGGAGGAGTGTCGAACGACGGGAGCTGAACCGTGGGGGTGCCGGGGGGGGGGGGGGGGGGGGGGGGGTCTACTGCTCGTGCGAGTAGCGTCTACGGGGAGTTCCGTAATCCAGCTAAACTAGTGACGTTGGGTCGTGGTAGGACGTGACATATCGTAACCACGTGACGTGACTTCGTGTCGTGATGCTGTCGAGGCTACATGCCACAGCCAAGAAAGTCCTAAAGCTAGCTTTATAAGTGCTACATATTTCGAATATGCGCACTTCGATTCGGCATCGCTGATCGTGGTTCTCCAGCTACCTCCGGGACAGATGAAATCGTGGTCTCCATGGAGGAGACGAGTCACCTTTTTGGGGGGGTTCTATACTGAGTGCCACAGGGCAGGAAAACTTCGATACCGTGGACTTTAACGATTTTGTTACCGACATCCAGGACTTTATACAGTACTCTGCCTTGGCCCAGTTTGCTGTCGTAATTAATTTATATCGCAAAGTAGAAGTTGTTAATGACTGAGCCTTTTTGCAGTTCGACATCGATTCGATTACCGCCGTGATATTTCAGTGGCGCCCCCTTATGATTTCCATTCGTGACATCGCAACCAGGATTTGCCTCGCCGTTACGTCACGAGTCGTTACCCTGGCTACTTATCATCAGTTGCAACGGCAAGTTCGGTGGTGTCTTTAAAAAAATTGCGGGAAGCTTAAGCTTCACCTTCAGGAGTGGAAAAGTATAGCGTTATCGGATCCCGTTTGCAATCTGTTCTCTTATAAACGCGTGCTCGTTTACTGTTTACCGCTTACCGACACGCAGCGCGGCTCTGTTTACCAACACGGCCGGGAGGCCGCGCATATGTAGAAGCAGGGATGGGCAGTATTTGAAATACAAGTATTTGAAATACGTATTTCAAATACTTTGTGTATTTTGGATTTGTATTTAATTACAAATTTGGTAATGTATTTGATGTGCGTATTTAAATACTAAAACGTGGGTATTTCAAATACAATTGTAATTAAATATTATTTTGTGGGCAAAAATACATCCCTCAAATTTATTGTCACGATTCATTTTGCTCATCCTAAGACGTGTCCAGAGCAGGAAGAAAACTACGTTCTTCACAAAATGCAGTGCCTCTCAATCAAGCACAAGTGTTTAGTGACTTTGTGATTCCGGTGCTAGTCCAGGGCAAGAATAGTGGCGAAATCGATGTTCACAGGCAGACTGGCTAAATAAGTTCCTGTGACAACTTGTGATGCTTTCCAGCCTGATTTCCATCCATATGTTTTCCTGGAACATTCTAAATGCGCAGGTCGTCCAGATTTTCGTAACTGGTGCGAGTTGCAAGAATAAAAAATTCTTTGGCTAGTGCTGGGCGTCTTGGTCGTCTCGGTTCTTTGTTGGTCTATACCTAAATGTAATCGACAAAAAAGCTGCTTGAAGCTCTGCACTTTTCTCACCTATTACGTCCAAGCTGATTAGATTTTTTTTGTGATTATATTTCTATTACGTTACTAGAGCCTCGCACACTAACTCCCATGTGTGCAACGCAAAATTAAAGTGAGATACCCAGAAACCCGTTGCAGGTGCCCTGAAGTCGCTGACGAAAATTTTGAGGAATGTATTTGGGAAAGTATTTGGAGGAGACAAAATACATTTTGTTGTATTTGTATCTTGTATTTAAATGCTTTTTTGGAAATGTAATTAGATTTGTAATTAGATACATTTTTGACGAGGTATTTTGCATTTATATTTTGATACATATTAGCATGTATTTTGCCCATCCCTGTGTAGAAGCAATCTGGGCAAAAGCGGCCAGTCTCTCCGTGTTTTCGCCTTTGCGTTGTGTGGCGTGCGCTTGCTGTCAACATTGCAGAGAAGCTTCTAGCTTAGTTTGTGTGTCGTATTTCCTGCCAACGTATGGTGTAGGCTATGGCCGACTATTTGAGCTCGCTATCCGAGCCTGAATGGCAGCGGTATAGAGAAAACTGTGCATATACGGCGTTGCCTTCGACAATCCGTACGCCATAAACAAGGCCTGCTGGAGTTCACACATGAAGTTGCTGCCACCGAAGTTGATGGCTCACGTCGTCGTCTATTTATGTCTTGGGCTAAGCCAGTTCATGCCAGACACGGTGCAGGCGTACATGTCTCGAGGCCCACGATTACTTCGAGGTGGTTTCCGCGCTGCCGGCGTTATCAACAAACTATGGGTCTGCGGAAGTGCATTTATTAAGTTATTAAATAAACACAGCGTCCTTCAAGTAAAGGTATGATATTTTTCTTACCCTCATGGCCATAAGGCTCGACAAGCAAGAACGCCTTGTTCGTTCTGCCGCCGATCTCCTTCCGCTTGGTAGCACGGGCGTAACGAGCCACCGACGAGCGCTTGGCCGGTGCTTTGTGCGCGAACTCCGTGTGAACAAAATCTGGGTGGTCTCGATCAGGCGACGGTTTCCCTCCAGATAAGTAAGCCTTGGGACGGAGAGTGAAATGGAGCCAAACTTGCCTTCAATCAAGTGCTTGCCGCAGAAACGATCGGCCGCCCGAGGCAACCGTTTGTTTCGATCCGCAGATATCATCCACGTTCTGCGCCTTTCAAATTCTGCCGGGAAATTGTGGAAACTCAGTCCTCTAATTCTGCTCTACCTTTCGCTGCAATTAACGGCTGCTGAATTGCTATGACGCTCATGCAAAACATGCTTATATCTTCTTCCACCACCTAGCTGGCTCTGGCTAAAATCCGTATATCTGGGAAAAGCGGCGCATTCTCTTTCCTTCTCCTCTAAAAACCCTCCTTGCCCCACCTCTAAATTCCTGTTTGCGACGGAGGCACCCTCTGGAATTTCCCAAGCGTCTCGACGTCTCGGTCAGCTGAAGCGGTCGAGAGGCCGGTCGTGTGGACTTTTCTCGTCAGACAAGTGTGGCAATGACCTGATTTAGAGCTCGCATTCGTATCGGACCCTCCTGAAGTCGCTCTTCATCTGTTCGTCCAACCGCGGATCCCAGAAGTGCTTTGGAGAATCGTCCCTACCGAGTTGCATTAGGTCAGTGTCTCGTGAGTGTTGGGCTTCACAGCTGGAGCGGGCGAGTTACTGATCGTGTGGACTTTTCTTGTAATACAAGTGTGGCAGTGACCTTATTTAGAGTCTGCATTCGTATCCGATCGTCCTGAAGCCGCTCTAGATCTGTTCGTCCAACCGTGGATCCTGAAAGTGCTTTGGATAATCGTCCCTACCGAGTTGCGTTAGGTCAGTGTCTCGGAGTGTTCGGCTTCACAGCTGGAGCGGGCAAGCTGCCGATCGTGTGGACTTTTCTTGTAATAAAAGTGTGGCAATGACCTCATGTTGAGCCTGCATTCGCATCCGACTGTCCTGTAGCCACTCTAGATCTGTTCGTCCAACCGTGCATCCCGAAAGTACTTTGGATAATCGTCCCTACCGAGTTGCATTAGGTCAGTGTCTTGTGAGTGTTCGGCTTCACAGGAATTGCAAGTCGTTTTTCATCATCATATAAAACCGCGATATTGCAATTTTATTCTCCACGATTTCAAATGATTGACTACCTTTTACTACGTGTCCTTGGCTAGCTTTCGGGAGGGTTTGGCCTACGGGCGCTAAAAACAATTTGGCGGCCTAGAAAGCAAGATACTATTTTCTTTATAATGGGAAAGTGTTGATGTGGTTGACGCTAAGCTAGCACTTTTAAGCTGCCTGCAGTACTAATGATGATAAAAAAATCGCTACATATTTCTGTGCATGGGCCACGCGGTGCCGCTACTTTTCCGAGCGTATAATTTTCGTTATTTTATTTGATGAAACAGTTTTTAGAAATGAATTTTCGTTTAGTTTTGCTACTCCGTAATTTCTTCAGAGTGTCTCTATCTTTTCTGTTATTAAATCATACTAAAAAAATCCAGGTTTACTTACGATTTACACTGCTTTTAGACTCCTGGGCCAGCGTTCTGGTGCAGACTTGTAAACTAGCGCTCGGTTTGAGCACCTAGTTCTCGAGTCAAGCAATTGCTGATTATTTCAGTAAAAGGGAATGAGGCAAAAATAATTCAAATCACACCCAGAGAACAATGCAAAATAAGCGAATGCGAAATCAAAATCTCCCTGAAAATACACAAGCACAGATGATGTTAAAAAGAGCAAAATCAGTCACAATTTTATTTATTTAAAAAAAAAAAGCCAGCCAAGTAAAAGGCCACGGCAGGAGCATTCACTACAAGTAGAACATATGCTGAGTACATAACAAGAGATCACAGAACGAAAAAAATAAGATATATGACATGGAGACACACCATACACAATCAAAATGCTTTCTTAACACTTCACAATGTGTGGGTAGCTTTACTGACAGGTGCAGTCACTTTTACATATCATAAAATACTTCTAAAGCCATTACACCTTCTAATGCTGTAACTGGTACGGTACACCTGTAGACGATAAATTGTACAAACCACATGGAATTAAACATCGAGCTACTTGATAAGATGGGTCTGCAGGTATCCAACTTGAGATGCATACTTAAGATAAGGATGCACGAGTGTGTTATATGCTGCAAGTTTGGCTCACCTCGTATGCTAAAGAATCCATCAGCTTGTGCATTATGTCTGACACAAAGTTGAAGTCCTGTAGATGCCAATGAAGTGTGCATTCTACAGGCAAAAGATACCCCGATTCCCCAGTACCACATTGAAACCATGGGAAACAAAAGAAAGATGAATATTAAAAAAGTGAAAGCTGCTTACAACTCCCTGTAACGCCGAATTAGAGCGCAGCTCTTGAGGAGGAGGAGGGAAGGGCACTGGGGGGGGGGTTAAACTAACCAGGGGGGGTCACGTGACCTTGGGGGGTCACGTGACCTTGGGGCTCACGTGACCCCAATGCCGATGATGTCATCACTGACGTCACTGATGACGTCATCGGTGACGATGACAATGCGGGTACCGATGACGTCATTAGTGACGTCACTGATGACTTCACCAGTGATGATGACGATGACAATGCGAATGTCGGTGACGTCATCAGTGACGTCGCTGATGACGTCATCAGTGTTGATGACGATGCGGATGTCGGTAACGTCATCAGTGATGATGACGATGACGATGCGGATGCCGGTGACGTCATCAGTGATGATGACGATGCGGATGCCGGTGACGTCATCAGTGACGATGACGATGACGATGTGGATGCCGGTGACGACATCAGTGACGTCACTGAGGACGTCATCAGTGATGATGACGATGACGATGCGGATGTCGGTAACGTCATCAGTGATGATGACGATGACGATGCGGATGCCGGTGACGTCATCAGTGATGATGACGATGACGATGTGGATGCCGGTGACGTCATCAGTGATGATGACGATGACGATGTGGATGCCGGTGACGTCATCAGTGACGATGACGTCATCAGTGATGATGACGATGACGATGTGGATGCCGGTGACGTCATCAGTGACGATGACGTCATTGGGGGTCACGTGACCTCAGGGGAGTCACGTGACTTCGGGGGGTCACCTGACCTCGGGGGGGTCACGTGCCCCCCACGAGGTCACGTGACCCCAGTGGGGGGCTCGCGCGGTGCATTATGGGACATTTCCCATGATGCACCGGGGTCACGTGACCTCGGGGGGGTCACGTGCCCCCCCACGAGGTCACGTGACCCCGGTGGGGGGCTCGCGCGGTGCATTATGGGACATTTCCCATGATGCACCGCGCGGTTACGCCGACGGCGACGCCGACGCCGCTCAGGCCGGAAACGGGCCCCTAAGAGCTGCGCTCTAAAACTTTCTCGAGGATCCCTTTACTCCATGCAGTCCCCTTCATAGTGGACTTTTCGGGGCACTTAAATCTGCAACGAAAAAGCACTTAAGTCCAAATTGTAAATTGTTCCCTTCACGTTGCAACTGGTACTCCTGTCATTGCGCCAATATCAGTTTTATCTGCATTGAATTGCTTTGTAGCTCTTTGTTATTCATCAGTATACTAGAAAAGCTGGCAGTCTGATGATACGGCCTGATGCCAAGTGTAAGCAGTGTGCCCGAAAAAGAAAAAAAACAGACTATTATTTAGTCTTGTCAAGTGGCTACCAGTGAGACAATGAGATAAATGTAAGTAACAGTGTGTAACTGTCTGCACTCTGCCAGGAAATAAACAGCAGTCGAAAGATGAAAACTTATCAGCTGTTGCTGCAGCAATCTGTCCAGGACAAGCTGGAGAAGCAAGGGCCCGTAGGGCGCTGCTCAGACCTTGTCCAGGCAGCCATGGGATGGTAGACACTTCTAGAACGAATAAATGAACACAGACGACAGTCGTTGTAGGTGTGCCTCGGTCGACTTGGAAACACTATCATTGTGCTAAACTCACCAGCTGCTGAAGGAGGGGAGGGGGTTGCCGAACCAGGCTGCTCTAGGGAAGCTGGGAAAGTCAGGTCCTGTACGGCACCGCTTGGAAGTTCCTGGGGGGCCTCAGGAGGACACACTCGCCTAGAATCGACAAAGACGGCAGTAGTGATAGGTGAGCCTCAGTTGACCTGGAAAGAGCATCGGACTGCCAAACTTACCCACAGCTGCGGTCACTGCGGCAGATTGTCCCGAGGGAAAAGCTCCGCTTGAACCTTGCTGGGGGCCTTCCGGAGGACACACACTCCTAGAATGGACAGAGATGGCACTAGTGGTAAGTGTGCCTCGGTCGACCAAGAAACAGTATCGGACAGCCAAACTAAAGAGCAGCTGCGGTTGCTGCAGCAGTCTCTTCTGGGGATGTTTCAGTACTGTGGGCATTGCGTTGTGGTGGGGTGCGTCGGGGACATTAGGGAGCCAACCAAAACAAATAAATGGAACTGCATTTTGTAAAGGAGGCATCCAAAATTATCAGTTTGTGCATCGAATTTGTATTGTAAGACAGATAACGTGTCTTACTGAAAGCAAATAAAAAAAAATAGTTTGTGAGATGTTTAACATACCACCTACATTTCCAGTTCCCTTGCAGTGGCGGTTTACCCTCTAGGCTGAAGGTAACAAAAAAAGAAATATTTGGGAGAGCATTTTTTCTCAATTTTTTTGTTCTCCTTTGTTTTGCATGATTAGTGTTTTGAATTGGTGGATAGTGCAGTGGTCCTGTAATAGATTGAAGAGATAGGATTTTAGTCGAGAACACATCATATAACGCCAACTCAAACGCCCGTTTTTGCAGATCCTAGGTTCGCCTGCCAAAGACCTGCACGTAAAGTTTGCGCTGACAAAGCTGCTCTCGCGAGTGTGGAGTTGTCTCGAATGGTTTATTTGCTTGCGTTATTGTTTCAGTTAGACTGCGAGCGAAGGAGGCCCTATTCACACTACGAGAGCTAACGCACTTTGAGCGGGCTAAGCACACACGCTCGTTCAGTAAGAGCGTCATCAGAGAAAACATACTCGTGCTTGTCGCACTGGCTGCGCTCGCACTTATATTGAAACGGAATATAGATACATCCTCAAGCTCGGGTCCGCAGCCGCGATAGCGTTGCAAGCTATGTGTGCGAAACAAAGTATGGTACGCGAACACGTACACGTACGCAACACTTGACGAGAGCGCGTACTCCGCATGCATCCGTAATTGAGAGCGACGCCGATGCCCCAAGCACGAGGAGGCCGTTTAGAACGACCAAAGACCCCTACGCACAGTTGCGTTTGAGAGCGTTTCACTGCGTTGCGACTGCGAGGACGCAGGACATCCATACTTCTTTTGTCGCATGCCAAGCAATTCCTTGAATTAGATTCCACGCTTCATACGAAGCGCAGATGTGCGGATCAATCACTTTCGTTTTTGACGCAACGCAGTTAAACCCTCTCAAACGCAACTGTGCGTAGGGGCCTTTACTTCCACGGCACGGGCATCCGTGCATGCTAAGTTGGCAATCTTGAGCTCGCTATTACATCGCTCGCGTTTACGGTGGAATGGCGTGCATAACTCGCTCTATACAGCTGTCTTCTTGCATGCTGGTGAGCTTTATACAGAGCACTCACCTCGTATAACTTTGCGGATCCCGTCGAGGAGACGATGACGAAGTACGAGTGAGTGGATGCATTTCACACGGGCTCTGCGATTTTTCGTCGATTTCCGTAGCTTTTCGAAGTTTTCACCCCAGATTTTCGGTGAATCGAGCGGTGGAGTACGCAAGGACCACGGAGACACAAAATATTGGGCAAGTGGACCACTTCCTCGCCATTTTTCAGCTTTTCGAGATCCGCATCGCATGTGGAGCATCTAAGCCTAACGGGCGCCTCACCGCGCTAAGCCTACTGAGTCGACTGAGTCCGCGGCGGCCCTACCCGGGGTCAATCGGCGCTCGCCGTCGAAGAATTTAAACATGGAGGTCACTGTTGAGGGTGAGCTCATCCGACCCGAGGAGCTGGAAGTGCCAAACCAATGGTTTACCAGCCGAAAATCGAAGATTGTCCCGTTGGAAAGTATTACGCGGGAAAGTGACCAAAGCCGCGCCCCGACAAAGGCAATGGGTAGAAAGATGGCGCTGAAGTCCATAGAGCGCAGGCAGATGCGCATACCGACGGAGGCGGCGAAGATCGTGCTCAGGCCGCGCGGAGGCCTGACGAAGCTGATCCAATATGGGACGGCCCACCTGGGCGACGTCATCAAAGCCGCAGCCGGGATCGATCCCAAGGAAGAGGGCGACGATATATTCTCGCCGAACTTGAAACAACAGTCCATTCTCGTCGGGACCACGTGCGAGAAGCGAAAGCTTAAGTACGCCTGCATCAAGCAGATAATGCTCGACGGGGAGTGTGTCGAAACCTCTGCCTACGTGGCCACCCCGGAGGATTGTGGCAAGGGGGTGATATACGACATCCCACTCTTCTACACGATAGAAGACATCAAGACCAGACTCGACCGCCGCGACAACCCTAAGATTCTGGGAGTCAGAAGATTGGGCAAGGAGTCGAAGGCCGTGATGCTACTGTTCGAAGAGAACACGGTACCAAGATGGATCCTTTTTGGAGGCGTCCCATTGAGATGCCAACTTTATAAGAAGAAACTTGAGATCTGCACCGCCTGCGGACGCCTGGGCCATCGGGATGACGTCTGCCCCGACCCGAAGAACGTCAGGTGCCGCGGGTGCGGTCTCGAAAGGCCACCGAAGGACCACAGCTGTGAGCCCAAGTGTCAACTGTGCGGCAAAGGGCATATACTGGGCGACAAGAAATGCCGGGAGATTTTCCGGACACCCTACGTCGTCAAGAAGAAGCAGTGGGAGCAAAAACAACGTCAGACCGACTCATCGGAACGCCAGAGCCGACCGAGAGAGCCGAAGCCGGAGAAGGGCTACAAGGTCCGAGACGAGTCCTTCCCAAGATTGGATACAAGGAATCCGGTGGAACCCAGAGGCCGATCCGGCTCCCGGGCCAACTCCAGGGGAACAAGCCAGTCCAGGGGGCGTCCCAGCTCCAGAGGCCTGGCCAACCCACGAAAACAAGGTTGGAGCCAGGAGCGTAAGGGCGTGAGCTTCGCAAAGGCGGTCACCCAGGCTAAGGAAGATAAAAGAGCTAACGAGATTGATCAGTTAAAGAAAATGGTTGAAAAATTAAGCGGGATTGTGGAATCTCAGAAGGTAGAGATTCAAAATTAAAAAAAAAAAAAACCAGGGGCCACCGACCCCTCCCCCGCCTCAGCCACGGCCCGTGGCCCCGGAGCCGCCGTCAAGCGAGGACAAAATGGTTACCGAGGCGACCCTCCCACCCCCGCTGAAGCGCAAATTTAAGGACGCGGACCTTGGTCCGACGTTGGAAGGCAGAATGATGAAACTGGAAAACACATTAGAGGAGTTCATTATTAACATGAATACCCAAGTTCAGGCCATTCTGGGCGCTATCCAGAAGCAGGCAGAGGCTATTCAGAAACAAGCTGAAGAGTCTCAGACATTCCGTACCGAGTTGGTTGCCAATAATATTTGGCAGCAAAATATCGAGCACGTTGTTTCAAAATTGCAAAATAGCCAGTCGTGCTGAGAACCAAATTTGGCAGTGGAACTGTCGTGGCTTCCGCCGTAAGCGGCCGATTCTGCAGCGATATCTTCCGCTACTGACCATCACGCCACTCGCGATTGCACTTCAGGAGACGGGGGGACCCGCGAAAATGTCAGGATATCAGGCGTTTCATAGCGACCGGGGCGAGAAATCGACGGTCACGACACTTGTGAAACGAAACATCGCGGTGATAGAACACGAGCTCGATTTGCGGGAGATCGAGAACGTCTTCGTCGAAATTTTAACGGGCAAAAAAACGGAACCCAACCTCTTTTTGTTGAATATATACAGCTCGCCTAAACAAAGAAAGGTTAGGTTCAGAGCCATGCTCCGCAAAACTCTCAAGATTAGCGGAAACCGGCCTCTAGTGGTTGTGGGGGATTTCAACGCGCATAATCAGGCCTGGGGGTACTCTCATCAGTGCCCAAAAGGTAGACAATTGTGGGAGGACATGCAAGACCAGGGGCTTTCGTTACACACTGACCCTGATAGCCCCACCCGAGTGGGCAACAGCGTTAGTGTGGATACGTCTCCAGATCTCACCCTCTCCAAGAACGTCCGCGGCCTCGAATGGCACAATTCAGAGCTAAATTTTGGGAGCGACCACTACATACTGATATCCCTCCTCAAAGAAGGCCTTAAAACGCTCAGGGCACGCGCGCCAGCCACCGTCGAATGGGACCAGTTTAGAACAATCAAATCCAACCAGGAAGGGAAGCCCATTTGCGACATCGGGGAATGGGCAGAACAGCTAAAATCGAACGTCGGGGAGGTTACCAAAACCTTAGAAGGTGTAGACGCCCCCGAGATTGCCGATAGCCACCTCCTGCATATGTGGGAGGCTAAGCAAAGCATGGAAAGACGTCTAAGGACACAAAAATGGAACCGCACCCTCCGGAGAAGGTCAGCGCGACACAACAAGGAAATTGAGGATTACTCCTTTAAATTATGCGAACACAATTGGGGCAACAAATGCGACCAGATGGAAGGCGAGATGAACCTCGCTAGAACTTGGGGTATGCTCCGCCATTTGCTCGACCCGGAAAATTCGAAAACCCAATCGGGAATCAGACTCGCCAAAGCTCGACAGGCTTTTGATGGCGGCGACAACGATTTCATGCAGAAACTAATAGAAAACTACGTAGGTGAGACCCATCAAACTCCCCTTCCAGACTATGATGGTGCGCACAACGAGGCGCTTGATGCCCCCATCACTGAAGTGGAAGTTAGAGCGGAATTAGTTGGGCTCCGCACAAAGTCTGCCCAGGGTCCTGACGGGATTACAAATAAAATGCTCAGGAACTTGGATGATACCTCGATAGGTTACCTAACGGAGTACATGCAAGAATGCTGGGACAAAGGCGAGCTGCCGCAGCAATGGAAATCGGCAAACGTCATCTTAATACCCAAGCCGGGCAAGCCTCCGCAGCTCGGGAATCTCAGGCCCATATCGCTTACCTCGTGCATAGGAAAGCTAATGGAGCACGTCATCCAGACGAGATTAATCGAATACCTGGAAAAGCAGGACCTCTTTCCGCACACAATGATCGGGTTCCGCGCTCATCTGTGCACGCAGGATATCATGCTTCAGATTAAACACGACATTGTCGACTCGTGGTTTAAGGATGCGAAGGTGATCCTAGGACTAGACCTGACGAAAGCCTTCGAGAACGTAAAGCACGAGGCGATACTTACCGGACTTAGCAATCTAAATGTGGGCACTAAAACTTTCAATTACGTGCGAAACTTCCTTTCCGGCAGGACGGCCTGCGTAAAATTCCAATCTATGGAATCTTCCATTCTTGAGCTGGGCAGCAGGGGCACGCCCCAGGGCTCGGTGTTGTCCCTGCTCCTCTTTAACGTGGCCATGTGCGCGCTCCCCGGGCAGTTGGAACGCATCGAGGGGCTACAATTGAGCCTCTACGCAGATGACATTACCTTACGGGTCAACCAGGGTAGTGACTCGGAAATTGAACAAAGGCTCCAGGCGGCGACCGACACAATCGTGAGGTACGCGGCCGAGCGAGGATTGGCTTGTTCGCCACAAAAATCGGAACTATTCCTCTACAACCCTAGGCATCTCCGGTGTAAGGCACCGTCGGATATTCTAATTTAGGTAGCGGGAGCAGAGGTCCCAAAAGTAGAACAGATACGAATTCTCGGCCTAGTTCTCGAGTCTCACGGCCACAACGGAGAGACTCTAAAGCGACTGGAGAGCCACGTGATGCAGACACTGAGCCTCATCAGGCGGGTTGCGAGCAAGGGGCGAGGATTAAAAGAAAAGAATTTAATGAGGCTGGTACAAGCTTTCATATTCAGCAGAGTTAGCTACTCTACGCCTTATCTCGACTTAAAGTCGGCAGAAAAGATGAAAATTGACGGATTAATACGTAGATGCGTCAAGCGCGCGCTGGGCCTGCCCACGTGCACATCCACGGAGCGACTTTTGGCGCTCGGGATGCACAACACGTGGGTGGAACTGGCGGAAGCGGTGCGCACATCTCAGATTGAGAGATTGTGCGGCACAAAAACGGGCAGGACTATCCTGGCTAAACTAGGAATCAATCCGCACAGGGGCCCAATCCTGAAGGCAGAAATTAAGGAGGGAATCAGAAGCTGTCTAACCATCCCCCCTTTACCTAAGAATATGCATCCCGAGCATAATAAGATCAGAAGAGAAAAGAGAGCAGAGGCCATTAGTCTCCGGTATAAGGAGCTGCCCTCGGAGCAGGTAGCGTATGTGGACGCCGCTTGTGGCCACGACGGACGAGCGGTAGCCGCGGTAGTCGATGGCCGCGGAAATGCCGTTACGGCAGTCTCCTTAAGGACGCGCTCCGCTGCAGTGGCGGAGGAAGTTGCGGTAGCATTGGCTTGCGTCGGCACGGAAGCAAATTTCATCATAAGCGACAATAAAACTGCCATCCAAAATTTTAGTGCAGGCAGAATCTCGCCTGCGGCGGCGAAGATTCTCGATCAGCGACAAATTGCGAGGAAAATTACGTTGATCTGGACACCGGCACATGCCTCCGTCCCCGGCAACGAGGCGGCTCACTAGCTAGCTCGAGGTTTATACCACCGGGCTGGTGAGGACCCCCTCTGGCAAGGGAGCGGTGAACGCATGGTAAAATATGGGGAAATTACTCAACATTAAAGATTGGAACGTAGGCTGGTACCCCCACCAGACCCGTCATTAAATAATACGCAGGCAGTCGCGTGGCGACGACTCCAAACATACACGTACCCACACCCAATCCTGGTGAACCATATGTTCCCGGATATAAGATCAGACGAGTGTACACACTGCGGGTTGAGAGGTCCCTCGACCATATAATCTGGGAATGCTCAAATTCTCCCGGGAGGGCGCTAAATATCGCTTCTAAAGAATCCTGGGAGACCCTGCTGCGCAGTTCGGACCCTGAGCTCCAGCTCCGCCTCGTCCGACTGGCTGAAGAGGCCGCCGGGACACAAGACCTCCTGGCCAGCATCTAAAGCGGTGCCTCCTGCCTCCCCGGCCTGGTGCCGAGGGGGGAGGGAGAATGCCAATTCTGGTACCCCCACCAGACCCGTCATTAAATAATACACAGGCAGTCGCGTGGCGACGACTCCAAACATACACGTACCCACACCCAATCCTGGTGAACCATATGTTCCCAGATATAAGATCAGACGAGTGTACACACTGCGGGTTGAGAGGTCCCTCGACTATATAATCTGGGAATGCTCAAATTCTCCCGGGAGGGCGCTAAATATCGCTTCTAAAGAATCCTGGGAGACCCTGCTGCGCAGTTCGGACCCTGCCCAGGCAGCACAAAATGAACGGCCGGGCAATGGCTGAAGCATTTTGGCCAGTCACATTTCCTCCGGCCTAAGGCTGGTCAAACTACTATGCCCGAACATGGCTGTGGGCCTTGGCCAAAGACTTGAGGGGACTGGCTGTTGGAGGCTGGCCGATGACCTGTAGCAGGACACAAGCCGAAGGCTAGCAAATAAAGACCGGCCAAAGACTTTGGTATGGACAGAGGCCAAAGGTTAGCATCCGTGCACTGGCCAATGCCATGTAGCCGAAAGCAAGCCGAAGTTGCGGAACAGGACATTGGCCAATCACCTGCGATTGAAAGCTGGCCGGAGTTTAGCAAATGGAGGCCGGCCGAAGACTTGTGTCAGGACACAGGCTGAAGGTTAGCATCTGGGCACTGGCCAATGCCGTGTGGCCGAAAGCAAGCCGAAGTTTAGCAACAGGGCATCGGCCGGTGTCCTGTGATCAGAGGCAGGCCGGAGTTAAGCAACTGGGCATTAGCCGTACATTAGATGTCAGGTGCTAGGCGAAGAAGTTTGACCGGGCACAGGCCGATGACATGCAGCTGGACACAGGCCGATGCCTCGCAACTAATCATAGGCCGTACCTTTGCGATTGGGTGCTGGCCCTACAGCCGAGGTCGCACATTAGTGAGCGACTTGCAGTTAGGTGTTAGCCTTGCAATTAACTCATGGACGCACTGCAGAACAAGAGCCTGTGCCTGACATTTTGCCTGCACACTTTGCAGTAGCTGTGGATGCTGTATCAGTTAAGATCAACCACTTGAGATCAAATGTCGGGATGCACAAACTCACTGAGAACTGGTTTGTATTGTTAAAACAAAAAAGGCTGAGGATTTTCTGCTACTATTTTTATTTAACCTCTTCCATTTCTTCATCCTGCTTCTTGCTTCGCCCACCATCACGGTCGACAAATGACCACAGCCATCTCTTTGCGATATCTTGAACCGTCGCCTCGCTCAAGTCCGTATACTTCGCCTTGCTGGCAGCTGAGAAAATAAAAAGCATTGAGTTTAGACA
This sequence comes from Ixodes scapularis, assembly GCF_016920785.2. NCBI lineage: Eukaryota > Metazoa > Arthropoda > Arachnida > Ixodida > Ixodidae > Ixodes > Ixodes scapularis. Next base: position 195,495,305 of record NW_024609835.1, read on the forward strand.
TAAAATTACAGTCAACATTGTTATTGAACTCGCAAAAACTCTCTACCAGTCTGACATACTCAGTAATTCGATATAGACCGACACAATGTTTACTAACAAGCCCGCGTTTGCCCACACCAGGTGTGGGCACTGCGCACACGCAGCAACCGAATTCGAGTGAACTGAGGCTTCTGCGCATGTGCAGTGCCGTCGACAGCACCACCGCAGCTGCGTGACGTCAGGGAGGCGTGTGTGTCTATAAAACTTAATGATTTTGACAACAAACAAGAACGCCACATTTAGGAAAGTTGTTTGCTCTCAAAGGAGCGTCTGTATGTCATGAGGGACGCGTCACGCGGATAGTCAGTGGCCGTTTCTTCATTTTTTAAGGTCTCACCCGCTCACCCTCTCCCCACACCCTTTACAGAAGAGAATTTTTTCTTCTCTTCCGGGTGGTCGACACGGCCTCTTGAAAGAGAAAAGCCAGCTTGCTCTACAAGCTGGCTTTTTTATTTCAAGCGGCCTCATTGCCAGCAGGCGCACTGGGGGAAAGCCAGCTCTGCAAGCTGGCTTTCCCTCAAGGGCTTGTCTGCATTGAGTGAAAGCCAGCTTGCAGAGCAAAACGGCGCTCTTGGTAGTTCAATCTACACATGGGTAGCACGCGACGTCATTCAAAAAGCGCTACGATGACCACCAGGGAGGAGGGCAAGAAGAAGCTCGCCTCTTATCAGGGCCCCCTTTTGTGCCTCCCAAATCCGGTTCTACTCTACCACACACCAATTAGTCTTAGCTTCTCACTTGTGGGAATAAGATGCAGAAAATTGGTTACTAAGTAGTTGCCAGGTCATTACTCACTCAGAAATTCTAGTTTTGCAGGCACCTCCTCTCTTCTTCCCCCCCCCCCCCTAAAGCATTTTGACCTGCTTCAAATATGCTGACACATAGGCCAGCACAAAGCAGACAGACCACGAGTGCTGCATCAGCATTCGGCTGGGGCTCGTGTTCTCACTGATCAGACCAAGAACTAGAGATGAAGCAAACATTTTCCAAACCTGAGGTCTGAAGAATTCAAAGATGTTAAACCTTTCTAACTTTGGCACTAACAAATATAACACTGAACCTATCATGTCAAAGAATTCGACTATTTTAGTCATTATTTCTCTACAGATTTGTCGAACTTCGAACCCGTGAAGTCCAAAAGTTTGACGAAGCTTAAACTTTTGATCTGAGGAACTTCTAACGAAACAGGATTCAATCGGTACCTACATGTTCAGAACACATAGCAACTGCTTCAACGCTTGAACCACGCTTGAACTGTGCAGATAACAATTGCTGTCGCAGGAGACTGACTCACAGCTCAAAGAGGCAAGCTAAGTGGCCGAGTGCCGACCTGCCCAGCAAATGCAGCAAGCTATCTGGTGGTAGCAACAGCTGTACCCATCTCTGTTTTCCGCAAGCTTTGTTTAAACTCAGTTAAACAGAGCTCACACATCAGAAAATTAAGAACTCACTCGAAACTGAATTTGGGACCCTCGTGCGATTTGAAGACTTCTAACTTTACAAACTTATACTTGGAACAAAACTCTTAATCTTCGAATAATTCTAACTTAAACCAAGAAATTTCAAATCTTCAAATATTTTTAGAATCAAAATTGCAAAAAAGAAAGAGGAAACTGTTGAACTCTACTTTTATCAACATCAAAAGCAACTTTGTAAATTCAAACCATGGCAATGTTCGAAAGTTGTTCACTTTGCAACCCTTTCTAACTCTACCAAGGACCCTGCCGAATGCAGATGCGGCACTCGTGTTCAATTTGTGCACTGCAGTGGCCTACCTATGCACTGTCAAATTTGAAGCATGCAGGCCTTGAGATTTCAGATGTTGTCTAGACCCCCTGGTGGCAATCAGTTCATCAAAGAATGTCTCACCGACAAATTGCTTTGTCGATGAAGACTGTCTGTTTCAGCAACACATCTTGCCACATTTCATAGATAGCTTCCTTTTCATGACAGCCTTGAAATTGATTTTTGTTAACATGAATATCGCCAGACCTCTTTAGGATCGAAGCTCGGCCAACAGCGCCCCATATCCGCCCTTTTGATTGCTAGCATAGCTTTCTAAAAAGGCTCACTGCAAGTTCAAGCCCAAGAATAGATTTATTTTCCGCACAAAGTGCAGCATGTTTGGAATTGTAGCTTGCTATCACGGTGCCAATCAAACATCGCAACAGTTAAGGTTGCGTAATGAGTGTTGATAAAATGTGCACTGATGAAAAAGTTGTTTATCAAACATGCATAGATAAAACGATAGCACCATGGGCATCCTGCTGAAATTGCAAGGCATTAATATGAGGTTACTAATGTTGCTTCCTCCAAGAAAAGTTTGAACTAGTAGCTAGCCACGGCTAGCATTCCGCATCGACTGCTATCTGTGGACTGGATGCCGTGAAATTACAAAATTACCTATCTTTGGTGGTGCATGCAGAGTTGCAGAAATTATTAAAAAGCAAGCAACGACATCACACTTCAGCCGATCCCGATCCCCTGTTTACGTGCTCTTTAACAAGCCAAGATGTCATAAATGTTCTCACCCCTTCGGAGAAGTTCCCTGCATCCACGTTGTGGTAGACGCGGCTCTCTTCAGCCCTGTAGGGAGCAGAAAAAAAAGACGGCCTCAAGTAAGCAGGAGTGCACAAGAGATAAAACCAAGAGCAAAATTGAATGTGTTCTAAAAGTGGGACCAGCTATATTAGCTTGAGATAGTTCATAATGAGCCCGAACTAACCTGATACATGATAAGCTGGCAGGACTGAACCTGAAGTAGAAGACATTCAAACACGAAAAAAGAGAGATGCTTAGACCGAATCAGAAAGAGTGAAACTGTTTTGTAGATACAGAAAACAATGCTACAAAAACTATAGGTATGTAAGCAGTGTTTTTTACAGTGTAGCCTTTGCAATGGCTCCCTGAAACAAAGGTAGGACTTATGAACTCTTACCCACATTTTTGACACTTCTCTGGCAATCCATTAAAAGGAATGCAGGCCTGACGCTCAATTCATGCAGACTGCTTTTGTAATATCCTACCGCAAGAATGCACAACTCTGATGACAAAAATGTTTGGATTGAGGCCACATCTGTGGCCTCAGGCCTAGAGCCTAGAATAGGCCATATTGCTTAACCCAAAGCTACAGCATATCTAAGCACCATGTTCCCAAATGTTCTTGTGTTAGAGGTATGGTGAACAACTAAGGCACTTTTTTTATTTCTTATTTCAGAGTGCCATTTTCCGAGCTATCTAGAACAGCGAACAAAAAGCTCAATCGCATGGTCGTCTGAAATAAAAGCTTTCATAAATTTGTTTTTAGAGCCTTTTCAAAAGTTTGTACCAACACCCGGCCACCATTGCTTGCTCACATACTCTGAGCATATAATGGACAAGGCAGTTGCGTCAGCGTTCGGCGCGAACTTAGGTCATATTGCAAATGAGCGCTCTGTCAGAGTTCGTCGAGGACTCGGATCCAATCACAGGCTTCGCGATTGGATTCAAATCCTCGCCGTGTCGATTGTACCACGTAAGTGAAAATAGATTATGTATATAATATTTGAAAGTATGAAAGATTGAGCCCAACAAAGTCAGAAATCAAAGACCACCAACAAGGCATTATAGACTACTGACATTTCTTGGGGACCCCATGGTCCACACCTGTTCACTTCATGGCTGAGAGAACTACCCTGGGCAGAGGCTGGGGACATTTTTGTCTGGAAGCTTTGTTGGACAGCTAGTGCCCTAGTACACAGTTACACGGGCGCTCTCAGCTGCCATTGAGTCCAACGACAGTCGAGTCCATCGCGATAAGCCAAAGTTACACGGCAGCGCCAACCGTCATTGAGCCGCTAATGACAGTTGAGTTCGACTGAGATCCCCACCTCAGTTCAACCGAACGGACTTCCCCAACGGAGGTAAATTGGCACCTGTTCGCAGGACCGCTGCCAGCAACCATTGTTTGTGAGGCACTTACTGTTTCGAAATGCAGGGGGAGGCGTCTAGAAAGAATCATAGCAGCAAAATTTTCTGGAAGGAATAAATTTAGGCGTCCGAGCTGCCAATAATAGCATCCCGGCTAGCCGGCAAGATTCCAAACGAGCAAAAATGGCGGAGGAACGTGCTGCATAAATAGACAAATAGTAGTGGGGCACCCATCATAGCGGGCAGTAGCTTGCACCACCTAGCCTAAAATATGTGCAACCTAGCCCTGAATCTGCTTTGGTACTCGTGTAAATGCCGCTAAAAAGCAACAAGGTATCAAACATATAGTATGATCTACTTAAAATAAATAAAACGTGTGTCTCCGAGTAAATTACTTAAAAATTAGACTGATCACACGGCACAAGAACCAGTTTCGTGCTAGCTTTAACTGGGTTCTAGAGAGTTGAGTTGAGTTGAGTTGAGTTCAGTCAAAGTTGAGGCCGATAAGTGTCGTAGACTCAACAATAGTTGAAAGTGTATGTGTAACTAGGGTAACTAAAGGACTGGCTTGCAAGGTTTCAAGGACAAGCAATTCTAACTAATGTGGTACAGTCTGCAGCAATATGAAATACCCACTCGGAGCGCATGGCCGAGGCGATGGCCGAAAGGGGCGCAGCACATGATTCGGACAGTTCCATGTTGCTCAGAGGGGAGGCTCGCTCAAGGCTGAACCACTGTTGGTTGTTTCGGGCACTGCACAAAATTTTCCATCCAGAATTAAATGTTGCTAACTGACAGCTCTCAGCTGTCTGTATACATCTTTCGTGCTTTCATTCTTTCAATTTTAACTACTGAATTTTACAATGTGCGTGCACTAACCAGACTGACCTACACTCAGTGATAAATCAAGATCAAAGAGCGAGGAAAACGAAGGTGGGAAAGGAGAAAACAGATGGGGTGTTGAAGGTGAGAGGACAAAAACCTCTTCTACCTTCAGTCTGCTTTCTATCCAGCCTTCGTTTCCCTTGCCCTTTGTTACTGACCTGTTACTGACTATAACTATTTAGCAATTTTACAATTGCATAAGGAGCTAAAGTTATTCATGCAAGTTTTGATTCACATTGAATAATAATTTATAATGAACAGCCTTATACCGGGACACACACTTTCTCTTGAGGCATCGTCCGAAGAGTCGCTGTCCATATGGCCAGCAGGCCTCCTAGCCCTTTCCTGTCTTGGGGCCACATCCGGTCCGTCAGTCCAAATTGGGTGCTCAGGCAGCTGCGACCAGATGGTCTGAAGCGTGCTGCAGTGTGGCTGCATGAGAAACGATCATCTCAATTATACGCTCAATTAAAAGAAAAATCGCCAACCTAATGTAGGAGTGAAGAATCTTCACTGGGTGATTCGACCAAGTCAGTGTAATCTGTTCTTTCTCTAAAATTGCATTGAGGACCTGCTGCTTTTGCTTGTAAGGTGGCCAGTAGGAGACGACTTGCCCTAGCTTCCTGACCAGCCAACACTCCGAGACGACGTATGCGCTCCCTTCATCTTAAGTGCACGACGTGGTAGCTATAGAGAAAAAGTGTGGAATATGCATTCTACCAGAATATTAGAACCTATTTTAGACAGCTTGGGCAATGTTGGGGGCCCCGCCAGCAACCACTGCCAGATTTGTTTATTTTTGGATGGAGAAATCCGCTAAACAAATTTTTAAAAAAGGTACTTACAAATGCAGGTTTCTGATACAAGCATAATGCACTAAACTCACAAAAAACTGTAGCAGAGATCCAAAATAAATACATCTAGCAAAACAGGCACGTCTAACTTTCAGCGAGACGCAAAACGTCTGCACTTGACCCGCAGCGCGTGACATCTTTTCGCCGCACGATTTGAAAAAGGAGCTCACTGTCACTCACGAGACACGACCACAGACTGAACAGTGAATACGCTACACTTAGGAGCGAAGCAAGAGGTCTGTTTAGGGCATAGGTTCATGATGATGTTGTTCAATTGATGTCGTGATGCTTCTGCTATCTATTTCAAGCCAAAATAAGAAGTCTTTAGCCACTTCACTGTCAGCCCCTGTTAATGTTGACACAGCAAGGCTGGGGTGCAAAGACCAGGCACCTAGCCAGGGGGGGGGGACCATGGGGCCCCCCCGCAATCTTCCATTTTCCTGGGACCTCCTCCCCCCTCCTCATACAGCATTTTGTCATGGGCGGGCGTGCTCCTCCTCTCCTGCTCCTCCTCCTATCTTTCCCCTCCCCCCCCCCCCCCAAAAAAAAAAAATCCTGGCTACGTGCCAAGCAAAGGCCCCTGTCGAAACTTCACTGCCCAACTACTCAGCTGCTTCGTTGTAACGCAAATGAACTTCTGCACGAGAAACACCAATCAAAAGTCAGACATGATGATTGAAAACCTGAGACTGTGGTTAAAAAATGGAAGAGATGCTCTCTGTCACTTTGTCTTTCTACTATGGTGCCTGGAACGTGTCTCCGACTGGTGTGTTTACCGTGTCCAAAAAAGTGGTTCCTCGATTTCCGCCTGATGACGTCATAAAAGTGTCATGCTGTCGCTGGTCGCGAACCTGGTGGCGTCCCAATAGTTGTGGTGTATGGGGCGACGCCTGTTCTGCTGCAGGTCGCTCTCCACTGTGACAGTCCACGGAAGCTACAGCAGCTGCAAGTTTGGACGCCGTGACGTCAGCGACACTCGCTTTCGCTTGTGCTTTTCGCAAGCATTTCTATGGCCAACCGCCAGGATCGTGACAGTCAACAGCATGACACTCCGGCTTCTGTGACGTCATCTGTTGCCACTTCGGGACCACTTTTGATGTATGGGCGGGATAGGATGCTAAACACACCAGTCGTAGACGCGATCCAGGCACCATACTTTCTACATCACGTTTTTCCGTTTTCCAACCACAGACTCAGGTTTTCAATCGTCATGTATAACTTACACCAGCTCGCCCGCACTTTAACCGTTTTTTCATTGAAAGTTAGAAATGAACGAACTTCTGGGCGAGATCGAAACAATCGAAAGCTAACATTTTTGTACAAGCAGCTGCAGACTGCCGCCGAAAAGCGGTGCGAGTGCAGTGCTGGGGAGTGGGTTAAGACACGCCTCCGTTAATCACTCAAATGGCGTTGTTCACTAAAATGTCATTCACGCATATGATATTATCAATTACCAGTAAAAAATCAATTATAAAAAAAAAACATTATCAATAAAATATTAATTACTAAAAAAATCCATTATCGGTTGAAATAAAAAATAAAATACATTTATTTTCAGTGATAATTGTCAAAAAGAAAATGTGTAAATATCGCAAAAAGCTATCAATTACCACTAAAAAATCAATTATAAAAAAAGCATTATCACTAAAACATTAAGTATAAAAAAAAACTAATTATCGGTGGAAACAAATAATAAAATATATATTCATTTTCAGCGATAATTGTCTAAAAGAAAACGTGCAAATATCGCAAAAAGCTATCAATTACCACTAAAAAATCAATTATAAAAAAAGCATTATCACTAAAACATTAAGTATAAAAAAAAACTAATTATCGGTGGAAACAAATAATAAAATATATATTCATTTTCAGCGATAATTGTCAAAAAGAAAATGTGTAAATATCGCAAAAAGCTATCAATTACCACTAAAAAATCAATTATAAAAAAAAGCATGATCACTAAAACATTAAGTATAAAAAAAAACTAATTATCGGTGGAAACAAATAATAACATATATATTCATTTTCAGCGATAATTGTCTAAAAGAAAATGTGCAAACATCGCAAAAAGCTTGACAAAAAAAAAAAAAATGTATACCCACTGGGGATCGAACCCGCAACTTCTGCGTGAGAAGCGGACACTCTACCACTGAGCTACTGCCGGCTCGGACACTTCTACGCTTACAGATCGTGTTATACAAGAAACAACATGCCAGTTCGGCGTTCGCGACAGTTTTTCTTTGTAGGTTTGTCATGACGGTTGCCGGCAAAATCTTCACTTCTTATTAACAATCATACAATCATGTGGCTGCAGCAGAATCTAAAAAGTGCACAAGAGCCGCTGACATGCCGCCGACCGCCTGATTTTGCAATGACAAGCCAGTGGCCCGAGCTTCCCCGACCTTGCGAACCAAGCGGGCTGCTACGACAGCGTCATCACGCTCGCACGAACGGACGGGGCCGCCTTTCCGAAGCACCGCTAATGCAGAGCTTGTCAACTGAGCCGTTACTACTAACCCTATGCCCATTGTGTTCCAGTCACTTTGCAAAACAAAACACCGAGTAGAAAATGGACTTACTCCTTGATCAGCGTATTCATGGCCTCTTGTCTCTGGACGCCGCCGCGTGCTATCTTGGGTGGCTTGAAATGTGCACAAACCGATAACAAAGCTTCTCAAATCGTCGAACCTTGAACGCCTTGAACCGCTTGAAGTTGAACTAGGCCTGATGAGTCCACCATCAGCCAGCTGCACCGGCCATTGCACCGGCATCAGCGCGACACGATCGAGTGGATGGGTGAATAATAAAATTATAAGTACACTTTTTGCAATGGGAGGTAGTTCGCGCCACCTGGCGGATAACTATCACCGCGCAGGGAATCTAGTCAGATTTTCGGGGATTAGGACGAACATGAATATATTTTAATTAAAGCACCCGTCACTCCTCTTTTATGCAAGAGAGTCGCCAGTTTTCGTGTTCACCCTACGCAGTCGGTGTACAGGGTATTCCAAGGAAGGTATGCATTGGTATGCATAAACAAGTAATGGCGGAACTGGCGGAACTTGCTGGGACGAGATCACTTCCGGTTCACCTGCTTCATCTGTATGTTTGCTCGGTGAGCAGGGATGAGCAGCGCGCCTTTTTTTTTTTTTTTTAGTTTTTCTCGTTGGAAAATTGGAAAGGTATGTTGAAGACCGGACAATTAACCTTGGACCGGACCTAAGATAGATCGGTGTATGTTTCTGGACCTTACGGAGCCAAGAAGAAGCACCGCATCTCGTTTTATTTGGCCTCCGTAGCCAAAGTTACGTAACTTTATGTGACGGGTCAGTGGAAATCTGTGTACACGTGAGACATTCAACGAAGTTAGACGCCCACAAATCAACCGAGGCATCGGCATGTGATTGTTTTATGTTTTTTGTGCACGGGAGAGCGTTTGTGAGAACAGCATCACATCGTCAACTGCGCGGCGTCGCGGTGAGTGTTCGAGCTGGGCAAAGCGAGACTACGCTACGCCTGTCGGACGTAGTTGAAGGAAGGTGCGCAGGATTGTGCAACTGGTGCTCGATCGTGCCGTGGAAGAAGCAAGCGGTGCGTTTTCGACGACGTGTAGAGATATCGTGATTGGGACAAAGCCGTCGCACTGTGTGTAGTACGATTGTGCCGTTCGTTCCCCTCAAAAAGCCAGCGGCGTGTTTTCGACGACGAGTGGAGGTCTCGTGATTGTGACAACGTCGGCCTACCACGGCGGGAAGTGTGATTCGTTCGATAAAGTTCTTTCGTTGTCGCGAAGAGTCGGATATGTGTTTTCCTCCATTTTTTCACCCAATATTTTTAACCATGGCTTAGTTAGGCGAGCTTTTTTTTTTGTTTGTTTGTTTTTTGCTCTGCACGCGCTGCCATTAGCCCAATGTGCTTCTTTTGTAGCCATTTGACAACGTCCTTACTGCTACCAGTCACCTTGAGGTTTCCTCAGGTGGAGAAAGACCCGACTTCTGACCGTGATTTCACCCAATATTTTTTGACTGTCGCTTATATAATTTGGCTTTTAAGTGATAGAACTTTTCTGTTATATTTGATGTAGCAATACTGCCAGCCAGGTTTTGGTTATGAAATACATGTGCTTATTCTGTGTTTGTTTTCAGGTTTTCTGGTTTTATCTTGGCCAGAAATCTGTGACTAAAGAAAAGCTGTTGTTATGAAGCATTTTGTAATTGGCAAAAGAATACCGGAGAAAGCTTTTTTTCATATTCTGGTTCATTTTTGTTGTGTACAACAAGTCCAGAATTCACTGCTCTGTTAAAGGCGCAGTCATTTTTTAATGTTTTCGCATTTTGTACATATAATTTGTGTTCAAATAACAAAATATAATTTTTGTCCAAATGAAGTTTTCTGAGCCAATTTTATAGTATGGAATGTGCCACGGCCTGGATTCCTCAAGTGTTAATCCCTTCTCCCAGTCTTACCTGGCCAGGGCAAACATGTAGCCACCTACATGTGACCAGACTTAATATTTGCAGAACAAGCGGAAGTCATTGCTTACCAAGCCCGTGGCTTGTATACTTTTGTCTCTGCTGGGCAATGTAATGCCAGAGAGGATTGGTGGTCCTGAATAAAAGCAGCACTCCGCATACCCATGTTCTATGGGACACTTTTTTTCTTTTGTTGACCAATTTGAAACAAGCCAAATAGGGTGACCATCTTTCGGATTGGTGGCCTGGGATAAAAGGAGCGGTCAGTACCCATGCAGTCTTCTACCAGACAGTTTTTTTTCATCATTGAATAAGTTACTGCCAGTCAACACTGGCCGGACATGTGCTGAGGATGTTTTTAGGACTGGTGGCCGGGGATAAAAAGTGTGGTCAGTAGCCAGGCTTCTACTGAACACTTTTTTGTCTACGTTGACCAAGTTGCTGCCGGTCAACATTGGCCGGAAAGGTGCTGAGGACATTTTTAGGACTGGTGGCCGGGGATGAAAAGAGTAGTGAGTCCCAGGCCTCTACCGGACACTTTTTTGTCTTCGTTGACCAGGTTGCTGCCAGTCAACATTGACCAGGCAGATGCTGAGGATGTTTTTAGGACTGGTGGCCGGGGATGAAAAGAGTAGTGAGTCCCAGGCTTCTACCGGACACTTTTTTGTCTTCGTTGACCAGGTTGCTGCCAGTCAACATTGACCGGACAGGTGCTGAGGATGTTTTTAGGACTGGTGGCCGGGGATGAAAAGAGTAGTGAGTCCCAGGCTTCTACCGGACACTTTTTTGTCTTCGTTGACCAGGTTGCTGCCAGTCAACATTGACCGGACAGGTGCTGAGGATGTTTTTAGGACTGGTGGCCGGGGATGAAAAGAGTGATCAGTACTCCGCCTTCTACCGGGCACTTTTTTGTCTTCATTGACCAAGTTCATGCCGGTGAACATTGGCCGGATGAGTGCTGGTCACCTTTTTGAGGCGGGTGACCAGGGAGGAAACAAAGACTTGGTGGCCAAGCCCTTCCCGAACATAATTTGGTGATTGGTTGCCAATGGAAAAACTAAGACTCTGTGGCCGGGGACTTAATAGTGATCTTTTGGGGACCTTTGGCCAGCTGCTTTCCAGTGGCCGGGCTGGCCAGGCAGGTGCCGAGCAAAAATCAGGCATTGGCCAGTGTCGGGCCAAAATTTTGTGCTGCCTGGGTGAGCTCCAGCTCCGCCTCGTCCGACTGGCTGAAGAGGCCGCCGGGATACAAGACCTCCTGGCCAGCATCTAAAGCGGTGCCTCCTGCCTCCCCGGCCTGGTGCCGAAGGGGGAGGGAGAATGCCAATACTGTCGGACAATAAATGTTCTTTCCTCCTCCTCCTCCTGCGGATCCCGTCGGGTTGAAATCTTTTCGACCGATTCGGTGAAGCAAGATCTTCCTCCGAGGTTCATTTTTCGTTCCAGTGAGAACACTGAAAAGCTTTCCAGCCGACTTTTCTACAGGCCAACGCTACAGGCGAGCAGCCCGGCTGCTGCGGCGTAGCAACATCTTGGGAAATTCATGGCGACCGGAAGTCCGAAACCGAAAGCCAGATGTCACGTGACGACCGGCCAATAGTGTGCGAGGCGGCTAGTTCAAAGAATGGCGCTACTTTTCCCAGGATAGAGGGGCTTTAGCTCCGGCACGATCGCAGCGCCGCCGCAGCTCTGTGACGTTAAGCCTGCGTGTCGGTCCTTACATTGTCTATATCTGATAGTTCGAATTCAACATATTTTTGACCACCTCGACTGATCTCATGTCGACGTTTTTTTTTTTAATGATGTTTCGATATCTTTCGAGAGTATTATTTCATTTTTCTAATGTGTTGTTAGACGACTGTTTTTCTCACATTTGATTTGTCGACTTTGTGCACAACCGTTCTACGCATCTGAGTGTTAGTAAGTGGTGTAAATAAAATTAAAAACAAAAATATCCAACAAAAAGGCATATAATTGTCCACATTTCTTGTTTTGGAGGCATGCACCTAAACTTAAAAAGGTCAAATAAAGAACCTCAAGTAAACAAGTTTCTTTTTCCTGTCTCTTTCATTGGTTTAATAAAATTTGGGATATTCCGGCTTGCTTCTTCCGAGAAACAAATAGACTGAATAAACACTGGATGCCAACTTTGAGGGCGATGTGTAAAGCGCATAAGTGAGTGAGAAAACAGATTTAGGGGTAGAGGGTGATAACAAAAATATTGGGTGAGGAGGCGAAATATTACTGGCGATCGCCGATAAGCGGACGAAACTACTCAGGAAATTCAGAATGTGTTTCCGGGGCGGGTGCTCGAGTTTGGGGCGGGTCCAGTTCTTGTACGTGGCTGGTCTTGCCTCTTCACGGAGTGAGTTCAAACCTTAAAGGATACTGAACCGAAATTTCGAGCTCACAAAACAAGGCTGGGGCCCTAATCTGGACACTTGGCGAAAGAGTCGGCGAGAAATCTGGCGGCCGTGATTGGCCAACTCCGCACTTGACCTTGGCGCCTGCCAATCAGAGCCGCTGGATTTCTCGCCCTCTTTTTCGCCAAGTGTCCAGATTAGGGCCCCTGGACGGATAGGCGGGACGCTTCAAAACTCAAAAACAGCACTTATACAGCGATACCTCTTCCAAATCACCGCATCTTAAAAAAAAACAACAAAAAAAGTGCAGGATTGAACACGGCCGACCAGGCCGACAAGACAAGTCACGTCACGATTCTCACTCCCTCAACCCCTCGCTACGTCCCGTCGAGCTGGTGAACCGAAGCGTGGAGGCGAGAAGGGAGGCGCCTTCCCAAGCAGCACGTTGTGAATGGGCCATCGCTGGCAAGTGTACTACGGCCAACCAGATTTTCGATGGCCCAAGCTTGGCCAAAGTGCTCGGCAATAGAAGTGTTTTCGTCCTCGCCTGGTGACTTGCCATTCACTTTATGCCAGTCGCTGGCCATTCACTTTAGGCCAGTGACTGGCCATTTACTTTAGGCCAGTGACTGGCCATTCACCTTTGTCCAGTGGCTGGCCATTCACTTTAGGCCAGAGACTGGCAATTCACCTTTGGCCAGTGACTGGCCATTCACATTTGGCCAGTGACTAGCCATTCACTTTAGGCCAGTGGCTTGCCATTCACCTTTGGCCAGTCACTTTCGGCCAGCCACTGGCCATTCACGTTTGGCCAGCCACTGGCCATTGACTTCCGGCCAGTCACTGGCCGAAAGTGGCTGTAGTTATACACTTAATACATAATTTATCACAGACTGCCTCAGTGTTCCTCAGAAGACTGTCAAGAGTCTCGGGAGGTGATGTTTTATAACTCAACCCCAGAAACTCTTACATAGTAATGACATGCGAAGCTGCTGCAAGGCTGCTCAATATTTATTGGACTTTTAGAGCGCAGCTCTTAGGGGCCCGTTTCCGGCTTGAGCGGCGTCGGCGTCGCCGTCGGCGTCGCCGTCGCCGTCGGCGTCGGCGTCGGCGTTGGCGTCGGCGTCGGCGTCGGCGTCGGCATCGGCGTCGGCGTCGGCGTAACCGCGCGGTGCATCATGGGAAATGTCCCATAATGCACCGCGCGAGCCCCCCACCGGGGTCACGTGACCTCGTGGGGGGCACGTGACCCCCCCGAGGTCACGTGACCCCGGTGCATCATGGGAAATGTCCGATAATGCACCGCGCGAGCCCCCCACCGGGGTCACGTGACCTCGGGGGGCCGGGGGGGGGGCACGTGACCCCCCCGAGGTCACGTGACCCCCCGAAGTCACGTGACTCCCCTGAGGTCACGTGACCCCCGCCGATGTCGCGTGACCCCAATGACGTCATCGTCACTGATGTCACCGACATCCACATCGTCATCGTCATCATCACTGATGACGTCACCGGCATCCACATCGTCATCGTCTTCATCACTGATGACGTCACCGGCATCCACATCGTCATCGTCATCATCACTGATGACGTCACCGGCATCCGCATCGTCATCGTCATCATCACTGATGACGTTACCGACATCCGCATCGTCATCGTCATCATCACTGATGACGTCATCAGTGACGTCACTGATGTCGTCACCGGCATCCACATCGTCATCGTCATCGTCACTGATGACGTCACCGGCATCCGCATCGTCATCGTCATCATCACTGATGACGTTACCGACATCCGCATCGTCATCATCACTGATGACGTCATCAGCGACGTCACTGATGACGTCACCGACATTCGCATCGTCATCGTCATCATCCCTGGTGAAGTCATCAGTGACGTCACTAATGACGTCATCGGTACCCGCATCGTCATCGTCACTGATGACGTCATCAGTGACGTCAGTGATGACATCATCGGCATTGGGGTCACGTGACCCCCCCTGGTTAGTTTAACCCCCCCCCCCTCCAGTGCCCTTCCCTCCTCCTCCTCAAGAGTTGCGCTCTAATTCGGCGTTACAGGGAGTTGTAAGCAGCTTTCACTTTTTCAGTACTACGTCTTACGACGCCGGTTGCTACCACCATTCCAGTCGTCGTGGGTTCAGGGATAGTATGTTGTCCCACCATTAAGATCCCCCGGTAGTGCAGCAATAAAAAAAAATAAAAAGAAGTAACTTTAGGTGAAGGGACAGTGCAACAATAGAGAGTTTTAGTAGATCGTTCCGATACCTCCGATAGCCCCGATAACGATACCATGCATGCGCAAGGGAGGCGGTGGCGGAGTATCGGGTATTGTTATCGGAGTCATGGGAGCGATCTACTAAAACTCTCTACTCTTCAGTTACAATATTTTCCACTTTACACAAGCTTACTGCCACTAATGGGAAAGAGAAGCCTTGAGTACAAAGTAAAGGTTTTTACACACTTAAGGGTGTAAATCGGTTTGTCTCTGGGCTAACACCCTTATGGCGTTCAGGCAAGCACCCTTCACGAAAGGTGCTTGCTAACACCCTTGGTGAAGGGTGCTTGGCATGAAATGGGCACCTGCTGGGGTGGCCCAGTGGATGCTGGGCCACCCCAGCCAATCTGGCGCCGGGAGAGTATCATTCGACGTTTTGGTTATGTGGAGGTCAAGGTCACATGACGCTCTCTCGACGTTGGATTGGCTGGTAGCGTCCGCCGCGCTCGGGCGAAGGGTGAAATGAAGTGTAGACCCCAGTGAACATTTCATTGGGATGTGTCCAATACACATATCAGAACTTGTAAATTGTACGAAAATATTATATGGTATTGCATATTCTTATATTCTTATTATATGATTTACAGCTTATCATGTTTACTGAACACATTTACACTTTTTTTCACTTAGAGGGATTGCCACATCACCACATACGAGACACGAGATAAAGAAATAATCAGTCACACTAAACACAACTCACTTCATGAAGAAGTAATACAAAAGAGCTCCTTGCAAGCCACATCATAACCCCGTGGGCACTTGGGAAGTGTTACGGCACCCCCCCCCCCCCCCTTTCTCGAACTCTAAGTGAGCAAGCAATGGCCCCAAGCATCGCACTGCACGGCTGAACCATTGTGAACATCATGGTCTGCCACAAACGAAGCATATAAAGCTTTCATGTTTGGAGATCAAGTGACATGTTTTCTGTGTCTCAGAGGATTGCAGGCAACACGCTTCGCTTATCTCTTGCCTCCTACGCGCATCTGTTTACTAATTGGAAGCAGGGTAGAGGCGGGTGGTTTAGCCCTTGACTGAACCACAGCAGTATTTCATTAGGTGAAGCTCATTATGACATCAATTAGAATGTGTTAAACTGAACATTTATTGAACCTTGAGAAATGGAAAATACAATGTATGCCATTCCATGAAATAAAGAATGCTATGTGCAAACATGTAATGAAAAATATTACAGAATGAACTTGCACTCAACGGCAAAAAAGCAAACGTTTCAGTAGAAGACGCTATCCTCTTGCTCACGTACAAAGAAAATTATAAAGTTCTGGAAGACGACTATGGACAAGGAACTCGTACAGCTATTCCGAACGAAATTTGAATATTTCATTTTTTGTTTCCGTACCCCTTTAAAGAGCACAACTGTGATGATGAATTAATGAATGATGATGATGAAATAATTTTGACTAAAAAGAGTGACCACAAGTGTATACTGAAAGATTCACTAACAATGATGAAACCTAGAAATCTATTAGTGCCTTCCCTGTGTTTTGCCATCGAGTGGAAGAAGTTTCTTGGCCATTATTTTTGTTAGAAACAGGTATGATGCGACCGTCTGTTTTTTTTAATCTTGATGTTGTGCATATATTTTATTTCCTAGGTTGAAAGCTCAAGGCATTCCCTGTTGTTTGTTCAATCACATTTACCCAAATGTTAGTAGGTTGCTTTTTTATGTTTACTGTCCTTGGGTATGTCAGGGGTTGTGAACAGTAAAACGCTGTAAGGCCCAAGAAGGAATTCCCTTTGTAAAGTGGTGGCAAGCAGAAGAGAAATTGTAAAAACTGACTTCATGTCTTCCCCTACGTTTTCTTTTTTGGTTCGCCTATTCATTTTTTGCTCATTAATACTCAGCTGTGTTTGATACTTCTCTGCGTTTGTGTCATCCTTCAGAGAATCCGTCTTTAATAAATTATGTGTTTAGCCTGTTTAGCTAGCTTGCACCCTCGTTTTTGTTTATTAATAAATGACTGTAGGATTCAACTGCAAGCACGGTGTTAATGCATACTAATAAATAGCAGCATACTTTTATTGACTAGTGCTGATTATTGGTCTAGTTAGTAGACAATTATTGAAAAGAAATCATGAATATGGGAACGGAGGATATGAACACAACACAGCGCTGTGTTGATCTCCTCCTTGTCCGTGCCATTCACATTCCATGTTTTTAATAACACATTTATTAATAATTTTCTGCTTGGTATCATCTCTATAGGGGTTCACTGGAACGACCCACCTGCTATTGCATTCACTTTGGGGCAGCTCCCCCTTCCTCATGGTGCCCTCGTTTAGGAAGTGGAAGGCGGGTGTCACTCTCACTCTTGTGGTTCAGTTCCCCAGCTTCCCATAGGTTTCAAGCTTCTAGCCAAACTGAGTCAGGCCTTCCAGCTCTGCAGGAAATGTCAATTCCACTCTTTTAGACGTAAACACCCACATTTTTCATGTACGTGAAAGAAGCTCTAACAGACAGGAAACAAAATGATTGGCCTTTTTTTAATGCATCCTTTTCTTTTGCTGAGAACATACATAAATGTTACACGCTATTGAACATACAGTGGTGCGGCTTAATTTAGGAAGAGCACTTTTTTTCAAATAACTTTTATATAAAGAAAAAACTCAATATAATGGGTCGGGCATAAATGGTTGCTATGAACTGCCCTATACATTTACATATTAACTGATATCATCAAAAGAGTAGAGTAGCGTAGGGCTGCACTGCACCAATTACAACTTTGTAACCAATTAATAATTGGCATTTATACGTTTATTACTATTGGCTATTATTCTTTGACAGAAAGAATAACCGGGCGAGTTGGTACGGTGGTAGTCTTTGAACCCCATCAAATATTCAGGTGTGACATTAGTTAATTTTTTCCGCCTTTTTTCATGTTTTTGCTTTTTTTAGCTGCTCTGATTTTTGTAAAGGCTTTCGCCACTACTAAAAAACGTGACATCTAAACTCCTTTTATTTTTTGCATCACACAATCGTAAACGTAAAAAGTGTGCCGGTTCGGTAAACGCGAAGAGACCTAATTTCCGAGGGTAAAGGCCCGTTCACACTCTTGCGACCGAGTACGACCGAGTACGACTGAGAGAGACGAGGATCTCTTAAAAGTTCTTAAATGTTTTCAGAATGACGGAACACACTGGCATTGTGGCGCCATCTATGCGGTGACCCTGGAACTGCATTTCACAAGAGCGAAGGTTTTGCGGGATTTCCGAGGTCAAATGTGCGTAATAACCATAGAAAGGCTCGTTTATAACATTGACAAAAGTTTTTCGAGCCAAGAAAGAAAGGATAATGCGCGAGAAATAAAAAAAAAAATATGCCGGACCGCCGAGTTTACACTGCTTCCCAATAGATGGCGCCAGTGTGTTCTCTGGTTTAAGAAGTTTTAAGGAACCTAGGTTTAAGAGGTCGCAAGAGTGTGAACGGGCCTTAAAAGCTATAAAAACAACGGACAAATAAAAGAAACAAACAACACACGGCGTTGTTTGTTCGTTGTTTTCAGCGCTTTTACCCTCGGAAATATGACGAAGAGACCGCGCGTCTCTACGGCACAGGCATTAGCTTATGCAAAAAATCATGCTGCATGCTCGCTCTTGTAACGTCTTTCTCGCTCCCGCTTTATGAAACAAATCGGTGGCGGGCGGCTGTTAGGACAAGACGTCAGAACTAGCATGACCTGTGATTAACACTTTGGGACGGCGACTGAATGCTTGATCTGCCGTCAGACGGCACTTGAACGCTCCGCAATAGGGAGGCTCGAGTGAGGGTGGGTGCAACTGCTAGATCGGGGATCACGGGACATGGACGCCATTTAATTACTAAATTTTGCTGGGAGTCTATGGGGCAAAGGGTCGTTTTATTTCCTAACTCAGGTCATAACAGCCCATTACGGTGCTTGAATAATTTACGCAAGGTATAAATGATTACTTTTCCATAGCCACCAGTTGTGTTGCGATAGGTTAAGTATTTTTTTAACGCGAAAAATGGTAAACTCCGCCATCTTGGACGTTGCTGCTTGTCTGGCAACCCTGCTTTCTCCTCTCGACGTTTGCAATTTCCGGAGCGAGGAGGAAGCGAGAGAGGCTGCGTCAATGCGTTCGTTGCTTGCAATGGGAGGCGAGAGGAGGAAAGGCGCATGGAGCAACAGAGTTGCAACAAAGCGCGGGCGTCTGCTCTCGTGCAGGCAACAATGGGGCATATCCTCTCCCGAATCCTCTCCCTCAGGCGCCGCCATTGAATTGCAAACGCTCTCCAGGTTTTGAGTTGCGCCCACCCTCACTTGAGCTCCCTACGCCGCACAAGCGCCGTCGGACGAGCGCCGCACGACGGCGCCCAGAACATGCCCACGGTTCCGCCGCACGGGAATCTTTCTCACACTGCGGAGCGAGCCACAGGTTTTGAAGAAGATACGCCCTTTTCTAATAACGAAATAACACAGGGCAGAAACATAGTTAGAATCAAGCATAGCTTAGCAAGCACACGGTACACGACAAACTTTGAAACAACAGCCCACTTCGCAGAAACAAAAGAAAGTTGCTTACCGGTGTTTGCACGAGTCGTGCATGGGCGGTTCTGAACTTACGGGCGTTGGCAAGACGCAGCGTCTCCCAGCTCTCAGTAAGGAAGATATCTAAAATATCCACTAAAACGGCTAAAACGTAAAAAAGGAGATTTCCGAAACCTCTGGAACTTCAACGACCATTCAACCGAGCCCAACGGAAGCTGATTGCAATAGCGATTGCCTTGCGCAGTCTTCAAGAGTCTCTTTTCCTTTTTATTTATTGTTATTTTTTTTAGAACGATACTAAGAAAAATTATTATTATATTAGTAAGAATAAGAATGTCCTTAGAATAATAATGTAAAACATGACAAAAAATGAGTAAATCTTAGGTTTTATTTAAACTTTAGATTGTTTCTTTTTTTTTTTGTAAACCGAAACCGAAACTAACTTAAGCAACGTTTCCTTCGTCGTAATTGTTTGCGTGTGTGTGCGTGCATGCGCATGCGTGTTTGTGCGCGCGCGTGTGGATGCGTCCGCGTGCATACGTGTGTGCGTCTCTGGTTGTGCGTGCGTGTGCGTTTGCGCGCGGGCGTGGGTTTGCGCGTGTGCATGCGTGTGTACGTGCGTGCACGCGTGTATGAGTGCGACTGCGAGCGCGCAAGCGTCTGTTTGTGCGTTCTATTGCACTGCGCCCGCAAGAAGAACAATTGGATGTCCCAGGACACTGTTGAAACACTAACTTATTGATGATTATTAATATTATTATTATTATTATTATTATTATTGTTGTTGTTTTTGTTGTTGTTATTGAAATATAGCCCTGAGTCTTTAGACACAGGGCCCTACACTTTTCTATAGCTGGCTGTAGCTGTATCTATAAATTTCTAAGGCCGACCATGCAAAGCTACAGGGGGTGATAGCCTGCCATTGAATTTTCCATAGACGACCACAGGCCATTTTTGTATGGGATGTCTCGGACTGTTTTATTATGGGATTTGCCTCTTTATGTGTGAGTTTTTGTGCATGTCACAATATTCTCAAATGAATATTTTACTCAGGTTGACATGGTCATGTGACAGGTTCTAGCAGCATGTCATTAATATTTGTCAAACATTTTCACTATATTTTGATTTCATGTTGCCAGATATAAACTCGAGACTTACTGATTTTCTTACAGTACACTTCTATCAATAAATATTTGTAAAAAATGCTAGTATAGAGCATTTCACCCTACTTTCTAATTTATGAGCATGGAGAGATTTGTAAGAAAATGAAATATGAACTCATATATAAAATTTTGTTTGCAAAGATAAAAATTGTATGCAAAAGAGGCACTTTATTATCAACTATTTGCATGCATTACAACTGACATTATAAAAAACTAGACTGCTAACAACTGTTGCTTTTCAAGCAGAAATCTTACCTGCACATTATGAACAGAGCGATATATAAGCATTTCAAAACCATTTCACATTATTTATTTAGCATCCTCTTCTACACCCCTCTCTCATTCTTCACTAAATGTAGGGTGTAACACGAAACAGCACCCTTTTCGTTAAAATTATGAGGTTGTATTCCTAGTTTTTAGGTTGTTAAAAGGGTGTAGCCGAGGGTGTAAGTTGTCACAACACCCCTTTTACACCCTTAAAGGATGTAAAAACTTTTACTGTGTACTACGGCCGAGCATCACTGGCGTAAATCACCACGATAGCGTCAATAGCGTCACGGCGTTGCCAGCCACCCGCCAACAACCATGTTGTTAACAACAAAACCAGCGTTCTGCACATCTAGGTCGAGATGTTCATTTTCTTTTCCTTTTACGTGTGGTTCGATTTTGAGCGTTTCCGTTGCGGTTTTAACCGAAGCTGTTAGCTTTCGTTGGCTCAGGAAATCATTATCCTAGCACCTATATAAAATATTACTGAGACTAGCTTAAGTTTAATCAATATATGAGAGACGTCTTGTTTAGGCTCTTCCAAAACACAAAGCCTGAAATATCCAATCTTATCCGATTCAAGCACAAGCTGATCGGGAAGTGTGGCTAGCGTGGCGGTTTACTAAGCTGAGTGCATTGATACATCTATATGTTTTTAAGGTAGAGAAGGGGGCTTATGGTCGGTGTACAAGTATACACTGGCTGGGTAACGGAGGGCGCGTCTTCCAGTAAAGGGGAGCTTTTGCGCCCGATGCACCTGACTACAACTTTTTTTTCTTCGAGTGCAGCTGGGAAGTAAATTATGTGGAGCACTAACCGAAAAATCGCGGATGTGGTATTCGCGCTAAGCGCGCCGCGCAGCGACAGAGCGGTATTGTTAGCGCGAAGATGACGTGGGCGCTGTTTTCGTATTTTATTTTCATAGAACAACGACGGGCACAATATTTTCCCACTTCTGGTAATGTTCCAAATGAACATATCACACGACAGTGCTAGTTAAGACAATAGCCTTTCAAGTCTAACGAAAAAAAAAAAGAAACTGAATAAAACGGTGATCGTTTGCTTGCGCTAACAGTGTTCGCGCGATGCACGCACTAATATCCTGCCAACCACTCGCTCATGATGCTTTTCTCGCTGCCCGTCGTTATGCCAAAGTTTCGTCAACGCGATGAAAGTTTAGATTATGGGTGTCCCTGCGGCGAAACTTAAAATTAGCACTTTTGGCCGAACACCTGCTGGCCGTGTTTATGTCCCCGGCGGCCAAGTTGAAAATCAGCACTTCGGGCCGAACACTTACCGGCCATGTTTATGTCCACGGCGGCCAAGCTGAAAATCAGCACTTCTGGCCAAACACTCGCCGGCCGTGTTTATGTTTCCGGCGGCCAAGCTGAAAATCATCACTGCTGGCCAAACACTTGCAGGCCGTGTTTATGTCTCCGGCGGCCAAGCTGAAAATCAGCACTGCTGGCCGAACACTCGCCGGCCATGTTTATATTTCCGGCGGCCAAGCTGAAAATCAGCACTACTGGCCAAACACTTTCCGGCCGTGTTTATGTCTCCGGCGGCCAAACTGAAAATCAGCACTTCTGGCCAAACACTTGCCGGCCGTGTTTATGTCCCCGGCGGCCGCGCTGAAAATCAGCACTGCTGGCCAAACACTTGCCGGCCGTGTTTATGTCTCTGGCGGCCAGGCTGAAAATCAGCACTTCTGGCCAGGCGCTTGCCGGCAGTGTTTATGTCTCCGGCGGACAAGCTAAAAACAACTAGTTTGTGGCCGGACTCTTGCCGGCCTTGTTTATGTCTCCGGTGGCCAAGCACTTAAAGTGGCCAAGCTGTCCAGACACTGGCCAACCGTCGGCCGATCGAAATTCACTTTCGGGTGCTGCTTGGGTTCCCCTCATTCTCAAATCCTTTAAAGACAATGACGTGAAAAACCTCGCTTGATCGTGCCCTTGGTTTCCAAAAGTACGGCCATCCGTTTGGGATATCGATGTATGAGTGATGTTTCGGAGTTCGTAGCGTCCCATACAACGCTTCAGCGGCCTTATTGTGCGAAATCCAAATTTGGTTCAGTATCCCTCTAAGGCGTTGTTACGATGCTCAGTGGCCCGTCCAGCCAAAATAGGTGCTCGTGGCGGGAGTCCCGCAATGCGTGCGGAACGGATCAGGGCCGGCGTCTTCGGGTGCGGACGTGCGGTAAAACCTCACCAGCCAGACGCCGGTAATTGATGTCTTTTTCTGAAGCCTGTGTATGGCAGACCCGTTCTCACCTGCTGTAACCAGGAGGTACAAAGTCGGCATTGGGAGGGAGCAGGGCGGTGAGCCTAAGCTTCCTGGCAGCCCTCTCTTCTTTTTTGATCTCTTCAATGACGGCGTTGAGGGGCGGGTCTTCTTCCACGATGAGGGGGGAACGTGGCCAGGTGAGGGCATAATACCTGCAGGTAGCTAAGCCCCCGCGGCAAAGCGCGCCCTCTCTTTCACCGGGACACCTTCGTGTCCGGAGACCAACGAAAGCATGGTGTTGCTCAAAACAAGCTCACATTAGTATAGGCTGCTATTACCAACAACGAAGTGATGATGCGGATTGCACGTTCGGAAAGAACTGTGGAAGCTCGATTTCAGCACGCGCTCGGCAGCTGCGAACACAGCTATGGGCGCCAGTGAATTCTTCGCAAACCTGGGACGCGAAACGCAACAACACGCGCTATTCAATGAGGCCTGTTTAGAAACATATGAAATCTCGTAATTGTTTCTCCGATTTATACTTTTCTCGTTGCATTTATGTATTAAAACGCAAGAACAAACAAGAACAGGATACATGGATGAAAAATAACGAGGGGAAGGCCACTGAAGGTGTCACTTCATTCGCACTGCAGCCATAGTTCTTGGCGAACCAAAAAATAGAAAAATACCTACAAGAAAAAACAAAAATTAGATTGTTAACAGCATGAACTTTGCGAAAACCAGCTGTGATTAAAACTAGGCACTCTTTTCAAAGAGGAATACAGATTGCTCGTAGTGCATATTATGAAGACGCCACTTATTTCATCATAAGGCAAAGCTTATGTTGCTAAAAAGTACCGCAAGCCCCCCCCCCCCCCCCCCTTTTCTTGAGAAACGTGAAATTAAATAGGAATTTATAATAGAACAGCGCGAATTTTACAAGGACACTGGAAGAAACTGGACAGGACGAGCGCTGACTAACAACTGAAAGGTTTATTATCTGGAAACCACAAAGAAAACATACAACAATACGACTCTCTAATCACGATGGAAATGCGGATCCGGCTCATAAAATTGGGTGCTATTCTACTGCAGAGAAAATACCGCTGAACTTGTTACTTGTTCTCGGCACGTAACAAGTTAAGCAATATTTGCTCCGTAGTACAAAATCTCGTGAAAAAGGAAGAAAAACAGGGGGAGAGGCCGTGCGGAATAAAATACCGCATTGAGTTCATGCCATGTACCTCGGGTGTGGTATACCCGATACCCTTCACGTGCGGGAAGGTTTACATCGGACAAATGGGGCGGTGCCCTCAACATTCGCCCGCGGGAACACCGTAGTTTTTTAATAGGAACAGCAAGCTCCCTCTTGGCGTTACACTGCAGGGACTGCGCCTGTACACCATTAGTAGACAAGGCCATTGTGTTGTATAAACACAGGCACCAAAAAGCGTGAGAGGTGGTCGAAGCTCATAGAATAAAGAAGGAAGGGCCTGTCTGCGTGAGTCAGGCTTCCTTGCATTTTCTGGATAGTAAAGTCAAATTTTTAGATCGGGGATGGCGCATATAGAATTGTGTAACAGATAGCACCCATTTTTATAAGGCGCATGCGCATATGCATCCTGATTTGAGACTCGTGTTGTTGTATGTTTTTTTCGTGGTTCCGGATAATAAAACTTTCAGTTGTTAGTCAGCGCTCGTCCTGTCGAGCTCCTTTCACTGCTCTCGTAAAATTCCCGCTGTTCCATTACTAATACATACCAACTCGCCCGGTTATCCTGTTTCAATAGGAAGCTCGTAAGTGAGGAAGGAGATGGGTCTTACCCACTAATGACGACAGTGTAATCTAAGCGCTCAGTAAACCGACAGACCCGTGCCGCCAGAGACTGCCAGTTCTTCGTGAGAAGAGTATGATGCAAAAAAGACCCGGTGTCTTCTGTTGATTCAATGGACCGTAAGCGAAGAGTGGACTCACGAAGACTGCACTGAAGCTCGAGAAATGTATTTCAAGCTTTGTTTTTGTTGTTGTTGTTGCTTGAACTGAGCGTTTAGTTTTGGTCGAGCCTTTTACTTTGCCCCTCTACCTCGTTTTGCACTAAAGATTAAAAAAATATATAGATAGTGATTTTCACATTTTTTTATTATTTTAGTTTCACGCCTACTTCAGTCTAATTGTCTCTACTCACTGCAATGCCTAGGCCAACACAATGTTTCCATTAGAGTTTCATAAAATATAAACGAGCAATTAAAAGGTTTCGTCCCATTTTGTGTTTACCTGACCCTAAAGTAAAATAGGAACGCAGGAAGGTATGTAGAACGAAGTGTAAAGAGGTGGTAGAAATCGCAAGGGTCAGGGAGGACCGACAACTAACGGACAGATTTACAGCGGGAGCTACTCCACACAGGTGAGGAGGTGGAGGGAAGTGGACAAGAAACAAAGACCATAACAGAAAGGAGGTGAGGTGATTATCGCCAAACAACACCACTTCTTTAGGACAGCCGACAGCAAACAATAAAACGAAAAGTATTGATATAGGAAAGATATATGGAAAGACATGGGTGAAGAGGGGATGTGACAAATGTCCACCCGGAGATACATAGTGTACAACCTTTCTTTATCTTCGCCACGAACGTAGCTTTATTCGGAGAGGAGGCGGTAAGCTCCCTCTAGCACTTGTGACCGTTAATGAGTGGGGTCTGCAATGAATAGGTAAAATATAAGACCACCTTAGCGGGCAAGATTCTATATCAGCTTCAAGACGCTCATATTGCCCTAACCAGCATGTTAATATATATATATATATATATATATATATATATATATACCGGGTGTTTTTGCGAAGACTTTCAGAAATCCTAAAAATTGGGGCGTTTGAAAAAAGAAGAAACTGTCTTCGGGAACAAACTATTAGCCACGGCGGACGTCAGGGATTGCCAAAAGCATACTAATTAGCCAGCTAATTAATTAAAGTTTGTTAATTAACGTTTTAATTAGGGGAAATAGACATATGGTTCCAATTAGAAAGTTGCTGAGCGTTATTGAAAACCACTAAATCAGTCGTTTTCAGAAAGACTTTGAGCGTGTGAGAAGCGTAGTAGTGCACTTAAGTTACCGCTTTTTGAGCAGGTACAAAGCTAGCGGTTGCGATAAGGCGCCCGCGCGATTTTTCCGTCTCTTATCTAGCACCAGCTTTGTACCTGCTCCACGAATGGTAACTTTAGTACAATACTACGCTTCTCACGCGCCGAAAGTCTTTTTGAAAATGACTGATTTAGTGGTTTTCGATAAAGCTCAGCAACTTTCTAATTAGAACCATATGTCTATTTCCACTAATTAAAAAGTTAATTAACAAATTTTAATTAATTAGTTGGCTAATTAGTATGTTTTTGGCAATTCCTGACGTCCGCCGTGGCTGGTAGTTTGTTCCCGAAGAAAGCTTTTTTGTTTTTTGACGCTTTAATTTTAGGATTTTTGAAAGTCTTCGCAGAAACACCCGGTATATATATATATATATATATATATATATATATATATGGGTGTTTTCATCGCAAATCAGGCAGGCTAAAAGGGTCTAATTTTTAATTTTCACGAAAAAAAAAAATATTTTGGGTGCATTTCTCAAATGAAGGAGGGCGCAAACCGCATGTTCTTCCGATCTTTTGTTCTCGAGTTACGAGCCGTAGAAGCCGCAGTGGCAGAAACTAGTGTTTTTGCCTGCCGTCGCAGGTCGCGTGTTTGACACCCTCTGCTGACGCTATTGTTTTCTCTACACCCTTTTAACTTTCCCCCCTCATTTAATAGGTATTATAGAGATACCTTGATGTATTCAAATACTTTTCAGGAATTTGATTGTTTTTTTTTAAAATACGTGTAAACTCGTCACTCCGGTCGCTTTTTGGTCAACTTTGACAGGTCATTACTTTGTCTGTACTTAAGGTAAATTTTCTCTCTTCGGCTCTACAGAAAGCCCAAAGCAAGCCCATTATAGATATAATATCATTATGATCTGTCGACTAGCCGCTCCGCTACCTTTACGTAAACGTTGTAAGAAATAACAAATGTTGAAAGTTTGAAATCGATTTTCTGAAAAACCCCATTTTTGTAAAGTTTTATTTTTTAAATTATTTTAGATATTTTAGTCGACTACAAGAAAAAAAAAACGATCTAGAAATGTGATATTTTGGTTGTATGTCCCCTATTTGAGCCGCAATCGCGTGAAATGTGTGAAAATTTGTTATTTTTAACAACGTTTACGTGAAGGTAGCGGAGCGGCTACTCAGCAGATCAAAATAATAGTACAATATCTATACTAGCCATGCTAAGGGAGTTCTATAGAGCCCAAGAAATAAAATGTACCTTAAGTACAGACAAAGTAATGACCTGTCAAAGTTGACCAAATATCGACCTGAGAGACGAGTTTGACATTTTCTTTAGAAAACAATCAAACTATTAGAGACATTTGAACACGTGAAGGTATTTCTATAGTACCTATTAAATGAGGAGGAAAAGTTAAAATGGTGTAGAAAAAACACTAGCGCCAGCAGAGGGTGTCAAACACGCGACCTGCGACGGGAGGCAAAAATATTAGTTTCCGCCACTGCGGCTTCTACGCTTCGTAACTCGAGAACAAAAAATCTGGGGAACATGCGGTTTGCGCTTTCTTTCATTTGAGAAAAGCCCCTAAAACATATATTTTTTTCGTGAAAATTAAAAACTGGACCCTTTCAGCCTGCCCGATATGGGAGGTTTCATCTCAAATCGTTCAGACTAAAAAAGTTTGATTTTTAATTTTCACGAAAAAAAATATATGTTTTGGGGGAATTTTTCAAATGAAAGAGGGCGCAAACGGCATGTTCCCCAGATTTTTTGTTCTTCAGTTACGAAGCGTAGCAGCCGCAGTGGCAGAAACTAGTGTTTTCGCCTGCCGTCAGTGGTCGCGTGTTTGACACCCTCTGCGGGCGCTATTGTTTTCTCGACACCCTTTTAACTTATACACCTTTAACTTATACTGTTAACTTATACTTAATAGGTATTATAAAGATGCCTTGATGTATTCAAATAGTTTTAGGAATTTGATTGTTTTCTAAAAAACATATCAAACTCGTCACTCCGGTCGCTTTTCGGTCAAATTTGACAGGTCATTACTTTGTACTTAAGGTACATTTTCTTTCTTTGGCTCTACAGAAAGCCCAAAGCAAGCCCATTATAGATATAATAATATCATTATTATCTGCCGAGTAGCCGCTCCGCTACCTTCACGTAAACGTTGTGAAAAATAACAAATGTTCACACATTTCACGAGATTGCGGCTCAAACAGAGGACATACAACCATAATATTACATTTCTAGACTGTTTTTTCTTGTAGTCGACCAATATGTCTAAAAGTGTTTAAAAAATAAAAATTTACAAAAATGGGGTTTTTGAGATAATCGACCACAAACTTTCAACATTTGTTATTTCTTACAACATTTACGTAAAGGTAGCGTAGCGGCTAGTTGAAAGATCATAATGATATTATTATGTCTATAATGGGCTTACTTTGGGCTTTCTGTAGAGCCAAAGAAAGAAAATTTACCTTAAGTACAGACAAAGTAATGACCTGTCAAATTTGACCAAAACGCGACCGAAGTGACAAGTTTGACATGTGTTTTAAAAAACAATCAAATTCCTAAAACTATATGAATAAATCAAGGTATCTTTATAATAGCTATTAAATGAGGGGGGAAAGTTAAAAGGGTGTAGAGAAAACAATAGCTTTAGCAGAGGGTGTCAAACACGCGACCTGCGACGGCAGGCAAAAACACTAGTTTCTGCCACTGCGGCTTCTTCGGCTCGTACCTCGAGAACAAAAAATCGGGAAAACATGCGGTTTGCGCCCTCCTTCATCTGAAAAATGCCCCCAAAACATATATTTTTTTCGTGAAAATTAAAAATTAGACCCTTTTAGCCTGCCCGATTTGAGATGAAATCACCCACATATATATATATATATATATATATATATATATATATATATATATATATATATATATATATATATATATATATATATATATATATATATATATATATGTATATATATATATATATGGGTGGTTTCATCTCAAATCGTGCAGGCAAAAAGGGTCGAATTTTTAATGGCGATGAAAAAAATATATGTTATGGCGCGGTTTCTAAAACCGCAGTCGACACAAACCACAAGTTCGTCGGATTTTTTGTTCTCGACTTATGAATTTTTAAAGAGGCCGCGGCGAAAAGCAGTGTTTTTCACACCCGTCGTGGGTCGGATGTTTCGCTTGATCTACCGCCATGGATTTTCGGTCCACATTATATTATCTTTTTGAAGCACTCTGTGGACACATTTAAAAGGCTCCAATACCATGAGAATAATTTTTAGTCCTTTTGCTTTTTTTCTGTAAAAATGTCAAAAACGCCTCCTCGGTCAATTGTTGACGAACTTTGACAATTAATTACTGGCGATCTACTTGGGGTTACACCAATATTTTTTATGTCCACGGAGAGCCCAAAACACGGTCTTTATATTTATTATAAAATGGCCTTGGTTGTGTAAAATATCCTTTGCGGTACGTTTACGTTAATATTATGCAAAAACCAAAAAGTACCATTTTTGAAATTGATTTTCTCAAAAAACCCATTTTTTATTTTTTTTTTTATTTTTTGTTCAAATGTAGATATATAGTTGTCTACACGAAATCAAGCCTAGAAAGTGTATATTTTGTTTGTATGTTCTACATTTAAGCATCAATATCGTACACAAACGTGTTTTTACGGCTCGAAGTGGACTTGCGAATTGCGCGTCTTCACAAGCTTGAAATAGTTTTTTTTTTTTTCAACGTTCCCACATAAAAATGAAATACAGTATTTCCACCCTGATATATTTATTGATTATTTAAATTTTATTGTAGGCCGGCAAGCTACATCGGAGGAGTTCCAAAAAAGAGAAAGCAACACTTCTTAACACACCAGCAGGTGTCGTAAATTCTTAACGTGTAGGAGTCGGCAGACGTCTTATTGATTCGGGGCCCTCATTGGCCTGCATGAACGTCTCGCCCCTTTCCGAGCCAGCAGAGATGACCACGGCCTTTCGCGCTCGTTGTGTTAGATGGGACGGCCCGTGACAGTAAAGCGAGCACCGCAACCTGTGTCACCAAAAGTGAAATGGTACGATTGTGTCATTGACGCTGCGAACAGTGACATCCACCCAGGAGGAGTCTGTCAGAGTATTGCACAAGGGAAAGCAAAGGAATCGTTGCCTGAAAGGATGAGGACACCACAGCCTTACAATGTCGACGGTCAACAACTGTTCTGCCAGCCAAAACAACGCCGCGCGCGCTAAAACCGGCGGCGCGGGACAGAAATCGCGCAGATGCACACACGAAGATGGGCCGGTTTCGTTAGGGATGTGGGGAAATTTGAAACCAGCCATCCGTGCACGCGTGAAACGATACCGCATGTTTGCCCCTAGCTTCGAGCGCCCTATCCTTCACCTTGAAACGGCCGTGGCTCTCTCTCTCTCTCCGGGGAGATCCGATTAGCACCGAAGGGTTATCTATTAAACTTGAGGAAGAAAACGAGAAGGGAGTTGTTTAAGTTTAATTATCACCACCAACCCGCTCGTTCTGTCCTTATAAAGGGTTATCTCTTTTGGAAACAGCAAAGCCGGAGACTGACATTAAAACGAGCGTGTTGGTAAATTATACTTGTGTTTGTATTCTGCCCGGAGACTAGTTGGGTCGAAGTCAGCCTCCTTGTCAACTATAACCGTTTGTGAAGAGTGGGCTTCTCCCGAGATGAAACGTTAGCGCCGGCCTGACGTGTTCTTTTGAAAAAAGGGAAGGGGAAAGAGAAAGTTTGAGTAACTGCAGAAACTACCTCGAAAGCTCCTCTCCCGATATGAAGCTTGAAGCATAGTCTCGGTTACCTTCTCGCGCATCGCCTGCTCGAATCTATTCTTCACTTTCTTTCGTACAGCCACTGTTCCGCACAGCCGTCGTGGATGTGCGTATAAAGAGGGAGGAACAGATTCGAGCATCATCTGGACGCCCGTCATCATGCCAGACTTCAATGTCGTGGACCGACTCGTGTGTGTGTTTCTTCGCCCCGCTGAACTTTGTTTCTCGGGTGCGGTTTTTTTCTGAACGTCTTTTTTTTTTCAATGTTTTCTTACTAACTGTTTGTTAGCACTATTCAGTTTTTGGGTTTATTTCGTCATGGCGTAGCGGCCTGGCGGTGATGTAGAGAGCGTGTTCGCACGCATTTGGTTGCGTCCCGTTTAGGGAATGCCCGGGGGAGTTGGTTTTTGTTTCTTGCATGTGCGGGCTGAGTTTTTTTCGTCTTGATTAAATTTTTGTTTTTTTGTTTTACCTTTACGTGCCGTCGACTTCTTTGTCTGACTCTCCACCAGGCGTGGACCTATCGCCTCGCCACCGCTCGAACATAAATCTTTTTTTTTTTATTTTTTAACGCCAATTTTCGTTAAGATCGTAGTTGGGCAATTTAATTTCTATTTATTTATTTTTATTTCCTACCCCTCTCCATGACACACTCTCTGTGTGTTTCGGACCGTTTCCTGTGTCACCACTTTTGCGTATTACGGAAGTGAAAGGACATTCCCTGGTGACCTGTGCGATGTGCGGTGAACAATCCCCAGTGTTTGGTTTCGTAAAGAATTGTATATAATATATCGACGATGTGGTGACTTTCTTTGTCTTAGTAATATGAAAGCTAATAGCTAGTCGTGCTAGTTTACTTTGAAAGGTTTATAAATCGAAACAATACAACGTCTGTGCCTTTTGGTTATTGAAAGTCTACTAGGCCTGCTGATTTGGTTAGATATGTATCTCACGGTTCCCGCTCTTATCCAAACATACATAAATATTCAATACCACAAAATCCGTTTATAATTGATTACAAAATGCAGAAGAAAATTCAAGAGAAACTTTTTCACAATTCAGAGAGACGCATGGGTCGCTATGTCTGACTTAGGTCTTGCAAACAAAGACGTCTTTTTCCGATATTGAGGCCTAAATATAAAACATGCAAACAAAATATACACTTTCTAGGCTTTGATTTTCGTGTAGAAAACTATCATATCTACATTTGAACAAAAAATAAAAAAATAAAAAATGGGTTTTTGAGAAAATCATTTTCAAAAATTGTACTTTTTGGTTTTTGCATAATATTACCGCAAACGTACCGCAAAGGATATTTTATGCAGCCAGGGCATTTTATAATAAATATAAAGAGCGTGTTCTGGGCTCTCCGTGGACATAAAAAAATATCGGTGTAACCCAAGTAGATCGCCAGTAATTAATTGTCAAAGTTCGTCAACAATTGGACCTAGGAGGCGTTTTTGACATTTTACAGAAAAAAAGCGAAAGGCCTAAAATTATTTCATGGTATTGGGAGCCTTTTAAATGTGTCCACAGAGTGCTTCAAAAAAGATAATATAATGTGGACTGAAAATCCATGGTGGTAGATCAAGCGAAACATCCGACCCACGACGGGTGTGAAAAACACTGCTTTTTCGCCGCGGCCTTCTTAAAACTTCATAAGTTGAGAACAAAAAATCCGACGAACTTGCGGGTTTGTGTCGACTGCGGTTTTTAGAAACGGCGCCATAACATATATTTTTTTTCATCGAAATTAAAAATTTGAAACTTTTTTGCCTGCACGATTTGAGATGAAACCACCCCACAATATATATATATATATATCTATATATATATATATATAGTATATATATATATATATATATATATATATATATATATATATATATATATATAATATATATATATATATTATATATAATATATATATATATATATATATATTATATTATATATATATATATATATATATATTATATATATATATCATGGAGACGCATATAAATAAAGGTGAGATCGCAATTTGCTTAGATTGTTACATCTGTCTTTAGAGAGTTGATAAAAATAAGTTTGTAATTTTGGAAAAGGGGGGATATAATCTCAAATTGACGGGCGTGATAAACTGTGGTCAATGCCTTATTTCCGGGCCTGGCCTTTCCAATTCCCTTCACCCTTTTTTTGTCGTCGACAACACTGTAAGTTGCGTAAAAACCATACTGGAGTTCTCACAAACTCGTACTCAACCCCTCTTATGGGACTGCGTGGTTGATCGGTACTTTGTGTTTGAATTATGAAGTTGTCCACGGAGTGATATGGTGGTGCCTTTGTCCGTTGAACATTCATTATCCTTGATATCTGCTGGCACATTACTAATATGATATTTCTTGAAACTGCTAATTTGTTAAAGAAAACAAATTAAAGTCAAAATATTAAGTTTTAAAGATGAAAGATGAAATAAAAAACCCAAAAGTTATGTAAGATTCAGCTGACATCAGAATTTATGATAACTTAAGATAACATCAAAACTAGGGTCTAAATTAAGAAGAAACAACTATTATCTCTGAGTCGATTCTACGTTTGGTTCTCGCTCGCTCAACCACGAATTGCGACCTATCAATACCATGATTGTTATTGCATTCACATTGCAACGTGTTTTTTCCGGCGTTCGGTGACGAGACGGCAATATCGTAAAAACAAGAATGCAATACAACTCAGTCAGAAATAATCGTAAGTGGTTCGAAAGCCGACAAAACAAATGATGCCCAAAGTGCAGGGGTTTCAACTCATCATAGAATGAGGATTCCTACCTCGCAACGGTCCGCACATCCTTGGTTTGGTAGAACCAGTCTATTCTCACGGGCGTTGACGGTTTCCGATGCAGCCACCACAGCTTTCCATTGCCACCGCCCACGGCCCACATACTGTTTGTTGTCTTCAGATTCCAATCTTTCCACCCACACTCTTAGAAAAAAGGGTATCGATAGTCCACCCTAAGGGTATGAATGGTCTTTAAACCACTGTTCCTTTAGAAAGGGAGAAACGTTCGTCCCTGAAGCAGGGGTGCAAAGTTCCTCCGTCGCCTGCATCTCATTAAGGCGCCCCCGAATCGATCAAATCGAGCTCCATAAAGATTAACGAGGACGCTACGTTTCTTGTACGGGACGAGAGGAGCAGCAAATAAAAGCGTAGCACAAATTTCCGCGAATTGTGTTTATTTCCAAAACCAGATTCTCTCGCAGGTAACAAAAAAAAAAAAAATGCGCGTCAAAAGCAGCTACTTAGCATTCTCGTCGTCAGCACTGCGATGTTAAACGAAGAAAACCGATACCCAGTTAGTTCGCGCACTTTACGTCTTAACTTTGCTGTTCCTCGAGTCACAATTACTTCGTCTACCGAACATCACGAAGGACTGGCAAACCAATCCGAGAAACCAAAAGTCGCTCCCAAAAGAACAATCTCGAAGCCACTGTTTATCGCGTAGCGTGAAAGACGAAAGCACATTCACTTATATGGCACTTACAAATATCAATACACTAACCCGATTTCTACTTCCAATCTCTGCGTTTCAATCTTTTATACTGGTCGTTTTGAATGTACGGAAGTTCTTGGTGACTTCCTGGGCAATAAAAAATACTCATAGCATGTTGATCTTTTTCCAGCAATGACATACCTCTGAGAGTATTTTCAATGACCCAGGGGATGAATCTTTTAGTAAAATAGAAACTCTCGATCATGCCGCAATCATTTGAAAGCCAATAAATCAAGCTGCTCCCATGCGGTTCCAAGCCATGTGTTTGTTTCCCCGCATGGCACGTAGTAGCTAGTATTTCTATTGTAGTGTTTGTTTGTCTGTTTGTCCTGTTCGAGCACGACTGCAATTGCCGTCTTGAATTAATTTCTGCAGAGCGGATATTCACTCAGCTGGAAGTAATGCTTTACAGGCAGAGAAATCGCTTTTCGATCAACTTGAATGCAGTCAAAGCCGCGACTTGTGGCAGGTGTAAAGTGTACAGAGCTACGCCGTGGCGAACTTAAAAACGTCTAGTGCTCATCCCGGCGCACCTCTTGGAGGGCAGGTTCTCCAGGAGCCGTAGCATATTTAAACAGCAAAAGAAAGAATGGCTTCTTTTCTTCTTTTTTTTTTTCAATTTTACCTACCATTCTTCCCCAATGCTAGAATTCCAAACTGTAAATATACGTACTTTCCATCATAATTTTGTACTGTTCAGTCCTTTCCCCAGAGCGCAATCGCTCTCGGGGAGAACGCGACCGACAGTCACATTGGCTACTGTACGATAGAAGCTTACGGTTCAGTTCTGCAGCGTTCCAACATGACTACCCGCACGTCGATCGGTTGCACCTAACCCCTCAAGGGGTTGAAACTCTTTAATGGAAAGCGGAATGTCAACCTGCGACACCCCACCCCCTCCGATCACGGCCCGACCAGCCGCATCAATGCCCGACAGTTTACGTCTCTCATCTTGTTGTTACACCACTGATACGCGAACAGACGATCGCATCGACGATAATTCCAGTCTTCCGTTCACAACGCACAACATTGCCATCACGATGTTGCAGTTATGTTGCTATCACGCAGAAATGCAGAACCACGTTGATTGCCGGTTGTCCTTCGGCATCGGAAAACAAAACTGATCTCAGCACAGAAGGCACCCAGGCACCCGGCAGCAAAACCTGCCTGTCTTGGACGCAGTTTCTGCGATTTCCATAACGTAGAAAACGTCGTCACAGTTCCGCGTGGTTCTCGCAATAAGGAGACGGCCGTCTTGCCCAGTATACGTAGCGCTGCTGGCACTACTCCGGAACTTCGCTGTTTCTAGAGGCTTCTCTTGCTCGTTCGATAAAATTAGTGTTAAAAACGTCAACGCAGCCGAAATGTTCTGCACGTTTGGACTGGGACACGGAATTACAGACGGCCTTCGCTGCTGATGAAGCTGATCAACTCAACAGCATTTACCGAACAATGTGCGCGAAGTGCAAGAAAAGCGAAACCGAAAGAATCTGAGTCGGGAGGGTGAAAGCTTTCTCCCGTCTGCCTGGAGGAGAAAAATGTCTCGTTCCTCCCTCCTTTTCTTGTCCGCTTGGGGGCCCGTCAGTAGAAGGGAGGAAAATGCGCCGTTGCTACCTTTTCCTCCATTTTTTCTTATAGTGTGGACATCAAAGGTTTCGCGCCATCGGCGTCGTACCTGCGCATCGGTATTAGGTTGTCGCGTAGGTTGTGGAACCACCATGGCCGCTCGATCCATACGCTCTAAAAAAAAAGGGTGTCATGGGGTACACCCATAGGGGGTGTAAGTGCTTGTCACATATACTACACCCTTTGGGGGAATACATGTGCACCCCAAATATGGGAGTACGTGTACACCCGTTGGTGTGGTGCACATATACACCCTTTTCTACAGAAATCTCACTCGAAGGGAAGACAAGTGCACCCCATTCAATGGTGTACGGCTACACCTCTTTCTACACCCAATGAGATGAAAGGGAACACAGATGCACCCCATTCGATGGTGTACCATTGCACCGCTTCATACACCCGCCTCACTCAAAGGGAACACAGATGCACCCCACTCAATAGTGTACCATTACTCCCCTTTCTACACCTACCGCTCTCAAAGGGAACACAGGAGCACCCCGTTCAATAGTATACTGTTACACCTCTTTCTATACTCACTGAATTCGGAGAGAACACAGATGCACCCGATTCAAAGGTGCATGGTCACACCACTTTACGCACCCGTTTCATAACTTCATAAACCTATTTAAGACATCAAGGAAAACAGTAAAAAATGTATGCGCCCGGTGATTGCAAAAAGGCAGGAAAACGGACACACGGTATTGTTTTCAAATCTCATAGAAGTTTATTAGACGGCCTATTTCGTAAACAAGTACAAACTTGCAAGCAATCCGTCATATCTGAAGACCTACAAAGAAGCTGTTACACAACTGAAATGATTACTAAGCAAACGAGAACCGGGGTGAGTCTTAGGTAGTGTCCATTCTGCCAGCAGCCGGTAAAATTATTTCCACAAAATTCCACCGGCAGTCGCCATTAATTCATCGAACGAAGTTTCATCGACAGCTCAGATTAGCTTTTCTATATTACCTTCTCTCCTTTCTTTTCGTGTAATGAGCCGCCCCAGAATGTATCCGCGAAGTGACGTGTATGGGTGGCACAGGTGGGTTAACATTTTCGCAATGAGCCGCCGCAGACTGTCGGCACCAGGGTTGTAACGTACCTAGGTACAAGTAACTGTAAATCGGTATCTAGGTACTTTTGTTGTACCAGAGGTACAAACCTAGGTACTTTAATTTCTCAGTATCTGTATCTGTATCTTAGGTACATTTTCCAGTAACTTGTAACTAAGTGAAGTTACTTTTTACAGGTACATTTCTATTCACTTTGTCAAAATTGTAGAAAATACAATATATCATAAAACTGAAAATAAATTATAATTACAGTCGTCAAGCAATTTAACTTCACGTAGTGTTTCCACGCAATAAATCGAACTCAAATTTTGCACTTTACAAAACTGAAAATGTTTGTGAAGAAAAAATAATGGGAGGACGATTAACCTTCGCCTTTAAGAGTTGAACGCGACAGGGCTATTGGGCCCCGTTCGCATGGCCTTCTCAATCGCTTCTCATGCTCTTGAGTCACACAACGACCTAGTTCTTATGATACAACACTCCCGGCGCGATCGAGGAGCTTTTGCCAGTGCTTTGATGCCATTTTACCCCGCAAGGTTTATTTATGCGTTTATGCTAACAACACTCGATGCGATAATGCCTTTACCCTGACACAGACAGACATCGAGGCTCTCTAATGACGGCAGGATCGCAGTGCCATTCCCAAGCCCTCCGTTGCCTAGTCGGTAGCATGTCTGGCTCGCAACCGAAGGGTCGCGAGTGCGATCCTGCGTAAATTCTTTAAATTTTTCTTTAAGGCAAATGAATTAGTTTATCAAATGGGATAATTTGAAACATGCGGCGACCATTAATTCGTATTCCTTTAACCACCTTCATTCCACGCGTGACGTCACGTTTCACATGAGCGTTGTGGGTTGTTTGAAATTCCCGCGCGAAGTCATGTGGCTGTGACGTCACGACCCTATCGACCATTCAGGAATTTCCCGTCACGCCACCGACATCCGACGGATTTTTTGTGACCCGAGCTCGTAAACGCGCTCGCGTTAAAATATTCTCTTCCTTCCTAAAAACGAAAGAAAAAACGTGAAAGCTTGAAGAATTTCGCTCGTCGTCGCGTTGCAAAGGTTAGGTGTATGTGCACTCGACTCTTCGTTTCTCCATGCGGCCGACGTCTTCTTGGCCCGCCGATGGCTTCGATGCCAGTGCTGGTGCTGAAGGGCAAGCCACGTCAAAAAGCGAGTTTGAGCGGGACGTCGTAAACAGTGGAAGCTGTGTCCTTGGTGAGAAAATTGGAGCGTGAGAGTAGGGCACGTGAGGACTCAACACCGATCCTTTCAGCAAGTGCTCGGCATTATGGAAGAAGCGAGCGAGGTCTAATGTGGTTGCTGACACCATCTCTTCAAGCTGTGAAGGATATATGCCCATGCCTGCCCTCACGCGGTGAAACTCTGCATACAATTGCCTCAAATCGCTTCACGGAATGCTTGTTCACAGTGAGGGAAAGTTGAAGGAAGTTTGTGAGAATTTCAAAATTCCGCGATTCACGAAGTCAGCCATTGACTTTATTGATGAGCATGTTCAGGTGTTTACACCTCTCGCACAAGCTATAACTTGCGCAAAAACAGCATGTTTATGGCATATCGTCACGAATGAAGGTGACGAAAAGCCGAACAGTGAACTGAAAATAAAGATTTAATGGGGGAACTTGTGCCAACCAAAAATAAATAACGAAAGAGCGTCGAGGTAGCAGAAAAGCGGGCGGCGGTTCGGCGGCACTACAGAGCGCTAGCGAAACTGGGACTGACTCGACAAAGTCGCGGGCAGCTGCTTATCTACCGTGCGTCACTATCTCGAAAGTTCGGCAAAGAAGGTTCGAGCGTCGCGCGCTCGGGGCGAGGATGAACTGGCACTTTCGAGAATAACAAAGCAGAAGGAAAGTTACGTCTGCTGCGAGAATGACCGGGAATCTTTTAGAAGACCGTGACCGAGCGTTGCCTTCTCGGCTCTGCGGGTGGCAATATCTCCTGCCTACAGTGGCTTCACTTCAC
This sequence comes from Ixodes scapularis, assembly GCF_016920785.2. NCBI lineage: Eukaryota > Metazoa > Arthropoda > Arachnida > Ixodida > Ixodidae > Ixodes > Ixodes scapularis. The sequence continues at coordinate 195,534,429 of NW_024609835.1, forward strand.
AAGAAATGTCCGCGTTGTTGACGGAGACTTGAGGTACTGCCGCCCGGTGGTCGAGAGCTTAATAACGGCGATCAATAAGAGGTTTGCGGGTATGGGGGAAGAAAAACATTTTCTAATATCTGCCGTATGCCATCCAAAATTTAAGGTTGCATGCATAGACAACGACGTGGAACGGAAGCGGGCCTGGGATTATCTAAAGAACGAACTTATGCGAACATCAACTATAGAAAAAGCGTCGTCAGGCAAAGAAAGTGGCGAGGATGAAGAAGACTGTAAGCACTTCATTAACTTTGAAACATTGTCCTCATCTGCTTCATGGGAACGGGAGTTTGTACAGTACACCGAACTTGCTCCGACAAGAAGTCTGGACTGTCTCAAGCACATGCCGCTGCTGAAAAGCGTGTTTTTAAAATTCAACACGGGGCTTCCAAGCAGTGCGGCGCTGGAGCGCGTTTTTAGCATAGGGGGAACAATTTCTACCAAACTGCGATCGAAGATGTCGGATGAACATTTCGAAGAAGTCCTGATTCTGAGGTCAAATCGAGCACTCAAGTGAAAAAGACAAAGTCTTAGAATGCTCTGGTGAGAGCGTTTTGCCTTATTTCTCCCATTGACACCAATAAAGCACGTTTATCAAACTTGTTTTGGTGTACATCCCAGTATGCGAAGGATTTACTTCCGATATTAATGTGACAAGTTTGAGAAACATACGTGACGTGAAAATAAAAAGTACCTTTGAAGTAACTGTACCTGTACCTAGGTACATTTTTAAGCGAGTAGCTAGATACACACCTAGGTACATTTTCGTATGAGTAACTGTAACTGTATCTTAGGTACATTTCTGAAGTAACTTTTACAACCCTGGTCGGCACGAAGTAGCGCGAACGGGTGGGCTGGGTCGGTGAGCACGCGCCTCAGAGATACACGCGCGACAAAATGTCCCTACAGCATACATTTTGCGTAACGAGTGACGATGAAACGTTAAGGCCCGTTCACGCTCTTGCGGCCGAGTACGACTGAGAAATACCAGACCGGTTTTTAAGCCTCTTGCGATCTCTTAGGACCAGCTCGGCAGCATCGCATCCGGTCCTAAGAAGTCGAAAAATGCTTAAAAGCCGGTCTGGTTTCTCTCGGTCTTACTCGGTCGCAAGAGTGTGAACGGTGCTTTAGTGTCGATGAAACGTGTCTACAAAACGTGTATCGGCAAAAACGTGTTTTCACAAAACGCCAGGAGAATAAGAAAGTCAGTATTCTACCTGCGATTGTCACATGATTGTAGTCAGCTAATGGCAGGCGACTGCCGATAGAATTTTGGGGAAATTATTCTCCCGGCTGCTAGAAAATAGACACTGCCTAATTCTAGAAGTAATCCGGAACGGAACGGTCAATTGTTGCAAAGGAGTAGGTTGCAGAGCACTTACGATGAAACACCGGACTCGAAATATGTAATCCGAAATATATGTCGACACGGGAACTGCAGAACAACACAAACACCAAAACGAAAGGAAAGAAGTCTGTGAAGATCCAACACAATGTAGCAGAAGCAGTAGTTCGCCGAACCGAACACTAAACTCATCACAAGAATTCCTTGGGCGTTTCTGAAGAACTCGCTTGTTGCCGATATACTCGTGGGACTTTTGAAGCACTAAAAGTCTTGGCACAGTCGAATACATCGTCGCGGACGAAATCTACGGCAGCCCCGCTGGTCGCGGCACAGCGCACAAGAAACTAGGCCGGGAAGCACCGAGATAAAAAAAAAAGTTACTAAGTCATCCGTGAAACCTTTACCTTCTTCCATGCTTTCAGCTTATGGAGAGAAAGAAAAAAAAAAGGAGTATGAAAATTGCAGCTCCTTCAAGGCCAAAAGGGGGTGCCCCCGCAAAGGCTTATCTTCAGGGGGAACCCAACATTGAACACAACGAAAGGATTTGTCATTTATATCCTATTGAAAGTTCGACCCAAAGTTAATAGTGCAGTGGATGCTATCCGTGGCCTTGGCCTTCAGGCAGGTGCCGTGCGCTGCCTTATCTCTAGCTTGGAGACTATAGTCACGTGATACTACCCGGAGACCCAATTGGCCTAAAACAAGCATAGCGCCCACTCTACTGTCAATACCGAGTGAACGGGATAGCTCCATACTTCCTAAAAAAACTGTCAAACCCAACAAGTGACCCCCAAAGGGGAATCCAAGCACAAGCTGATCGGGACGCGCGGCTAGCGTGGGGGTGCACTGATACACCTAGAGGTTTTTAAGGGAGAGGAGGATGCTCATTGTCGGTGTACAAGTACACTGGCTGGGAAACGCAGGGTGCATCTTTTAGGAAAAGGGTGCATGTGCGCCCGATGCACCCGACTACACCCTTTTTTTTCTTATAGTGTACCCTCTTCTTCCGTACGGCGGATCTTTGAAAGTGTGCCAGAGGTCTCTTTCACTTTTTGTAAGATCTAAAATGGACGCAAGGAGCGCACGAACGGAGTGAAAGAGCACGGCGGGAACCGCGCATCGGCCTCACAAAACCAATACAGTTCAGTCCAGTCTAAAGCCTTACGGTCCAGACGAAAGACGGCTGCATGCACGAAGCCAATAAATGCCGACGCAGTTAAAATGATTATCTGTGCAGCATCCAAAACGGCGACTCGAATTTTGAGGCCTTATCAAACCCATAACAATCTTAGCGAAACGCAAAGCGTCAATACGGTTATCTGACTGTGGCCCCTTGCCCCTTTTGGCGGCACACACGACTGTCGAACGAACAGCCGCGACCACGGGTACTTATCGTAAGTTCGTCCGAGCTGCGAAGAGCTAGAAACCGCCAAAACTCGGCGACCACCGAGGCCGAAAAAAAGGGGACATTGGACTCATCGATGGGCGGAAGGCAAAAGACGATGACGCTTTGATGCCAAAGCACCTAACACACAAATCGCGAAGGAAAGGCGACCGAAGTGTCCCTAACGTAATCTACGTTACGCCTCTCGCGCAGCGGCCGTCGCTCTCCTGCTTGACGGCTAAACCCGGGCAAGATAAAGAATGTGTGCTTCCTTCCTGCTCATCACCAAAACACATATCATTTTTAGAGTGTAGAAAAAAAGGGTGGTAAATGCACATTTTGAAGTCGCCGGTGTGCGCTGCTAACGCAGGCGACGTCGTCGATCCCGCTATTTATATTGATAGCCGCGTTCCTTTATCGCTCCCACCTTGTTTTTTACGACAGGGCCTGGAGGACACCACAATTACTTTGCGTGACTTACTCCAGTGACTCTTCCCGTCGGTAGCTTTGCTTCTTCTCATTCTGCCGCGTGATATTGCAGTGTTGTAACGGCACCGCTGTCGGCCGCCGTCGTTGTTGTGATATTTCGAGGAAAGGCCTGCCCGAATTGAAATAACGGCTCCTCTGCTGCCCCGGACGAGGAAGGTCCTTCAACCAGGCTTCTGTGCAGTGGGGTGCGTATGTTGGCCGGTAAGTGTCGCTTGAAATGCGGGCGAACTTCACGGACGGTAAAACGATGTAATTTCTGCATTGACTACCAGAAATCGTTTCTACACGTATAGACGACAAGATCTATACTCGCTTGCATGATGACTTTACTCGGCAAATAATGAGGTTGCTTATCACTCACCGGGGGTGACCGAATGCGGAAATAACAGGATAGAAAAAAATATCAGTTTACAACGCGCACTCAGGGCATGCAGGGCATACCTTTTACTGCCGTGAAATCTTAAATTAATAGGTATTACGCTTTTCTACAAGATTGCTTAATTAGTTTAATTAAGAATAGCTTAGATTTACTTGAATTCGTTGTACGGTTTCAAGACTAGAAATCAAATGCAACGATAAAAAAATGTAGAATTACCTAATAATTGCCAATCACATTATTGCTTACATTTACGTCTCTGGTTTCACTCATAAAGTTACAGTTTCATTCGTATTCCCCGCAAATGCCAATCAAGAAAGCATTTATATATTTGTTTCGATCAGTCGCACATATTGAATTGTTTTATCTACGTTATGCATAATTTAAATGTTGGAAGAAAGCCACACACCCTTAAGAAAGATTTTGTAATGCAGCATGCAACTGACCCCAGTAAGTTTGTAAATAGGGTTAAAAATAACGCAACAAAAATTAAAAAAAAAGACGGGTAATTGTGTAAACGACATGGCCGCAAGGTCCAGGCGCGAAAACGTCTACGTACCGAGTATAGTTAAATAAAACGCATATATCGAATGTATCTGATTTCTTTTTAATGTTACGGAGTAAATGATATGAAATGCAAGTGTGAATTTGATACCGTAAGTTTGACGTCATGGGTCTAAACAAATCGTTGCTAGGGTCGTTGTTATGGACAAATACATCTGGCTAGGTTTCCTTACGAATACCCGACTGTTCAGAAATCAGAAGTAGGATTTAAACTTCTAAAAATCACAGATATAGAAAGCTTGAATGTCATATACGTTTCGGAAGAAGTTTGCCAGTATTCGCTTGTTTCTGAAATATTTACGACTGCAACTTCCGCTCCTCAAGATTCCTGCAGCAGACGACGAATGCAAGAAGTATGCCGTCTGCCACACGCCGGCGGGCCAAGCCGGAGCCATGGTTTGAATCGTATGAACAAGGACGATATTCTGATATTGCATTTGTTCTAAATATGATTATTTTCAGTTACTTAAAAGGATTCATAGTGGGGTGCGATGCAAAATATGGTTTATCAAAAGTCCAAGCGTCGATGAAGATGATCGTCTTCTAGACGATCGCATTGGACCAGTGTGAAAAGCATTTCAGGCGATGGGTCGAGATCCCAAATTGTGTTTGTGGACTCGCGCTATGTGAAGGTGCGTCGTACCTGGTTGTAACCATCGCTGCAATGGTTACTGAAAAACCGCGATAGACATAGAACTCTTTTTTAACCTGACAACCTCAATGATAATAATAAACAAATTACCTAGACGGCGTACGATTTGTTTCTCATAATGGCCTGCACTACGCCGGTAATGCAGTTCATCGTAACTGATCTGCATGACGTGATTTGATTTTGCGGCATTTTCACCCCTCTAAACTAAACTAAGTTCTTCACGAAAAAAAAAAACGCACATTGCGAAGGCTTCTACGGCCACCGCTTGTTCTTTGTCGCTTGTTTACCGACGCAATTCAATGAAGACGCCAGCTGCAACAGAGGCCAGCAAATCTATCGTGTCGTCTGCCACCAAAACAAAGCGGAGTGTAATACTACAGAAATGGCTTTCATTGTTGCAATACGACACTGAGACAAGAGCATATTCATAATAGATATCAAGAAGTTTGGTTGCTTACAAAAGAATTATTTACTTAGTTGTAAGCATAAATCTAGCCTCATGTGGGGTCTCCATGCATTAGTCCATAGCGACGTCCCTAGCAACGGTTTGTTTGGACCCAGATGCCATGTTGTGACGTCATCACTTATGGGATCGATGGAACGCATATTTTTGTTAGTTACAGAATCATTGGACCATTTTCTAGTAATGAGTGTCGTCTGCGGAGTTGTCTTCAATCTACATATGAAGGGCAGCCCAAATTGCCTGCACCTGCCTCCGCCCATCAATATACATTGACATCACGTGATGGAATTGATCTTCATTGCCTTTTTTGCCTCACACTAGCGTATACTCAGAAAAGGATTGCCAAAAAAGACAAAATACGTCCAAAGATAGGTGCTGAATATGTTAGTTGACCGGAACTTGCCCAGGGAAAATGGCGACAGCAGGAAGGAAGGACAAGGGAGGGGATGTACGCATGCGCAGAAGCTTACTGAAAAAAAGGTTTATCGAACAAATCTATTATTTAAAAATGAGCTAAGCTCATATCACTGCACGATACACAAGAAGCCATAAAAAACAGATGTCGAAACACAACACGAGCGTATTCAATCAGAAGTCACACAGACAATTGAAACAAGTGCAGGTCGAAACAAGATGATGATGGGAGTATAAATAAATATATCGTAGCATTTCAGCGGCGATGTGGCATCGCGTCTCCACAAAAGCCGACCGACGGGTATTGCAATCTCTTTGGGATCGGCTGTTCAATAATTAAGGACCCTACGACGGAAGACCGAGGCCAGATTCGCGAAACGATCTTACGCCAAAAATGAGCGTAAGACATAACATAAGAACGAATTCGTATTCACGAAACGAAATTATTGTAAGTTTTGCGCAGGTTACGACGGAATCTTACGACAGCCCCGAAGCTGTCTTACGCACCTTTTACGATCAAATCAGCACGGCCGACAACGTCGCTCTGTTAGTCGCGACGACCAATGGACGTTTATTTTCCTACGTGGTCTTCTCGCGCGTCCCGACTTCAAGCAGCAAGAAAAAAGTAAAAAGTACTTGAAACAGACCACGACGAACAAGAACGCTGGATCTGCAAACACCCGGGAAAAGCTCCAACGGCCACGATTCTACCGACCAAGTGAGCTCGGCAGAATATAGGCCTAGCAAACACTCTGACTGCCTGGCTGGCGTGCTGAATGAAATATGCCCGCGCGACCCATGTCGACCCCCCCCCCCCCCCCCCCCTCAAGCTTAGATTAAGAGGTGAATGTCTTCCCCTTGTCATCTACTTGTTTTCCGAGGCAGCGGTAACGAACGCTGTCGTCGAAAAGGGACCCCCATCGATTCTATTTCCTCGTTTTGAGTGATATGGAGCTCAAATAACGTCGTATAGATTACCTTCGCCACACGGTAGGTACAGTTTGTTATTAGTATGCCAATTTTATTCCCATATGACTGCACGTCACTGTCGAGCTATAACAGTTCGTGGGAGCTACGCAATGCCGGTCCAAACCTTCTTTGCCGAGTGTCACGTCAGTATCGATTTTCAATCGTAAAAGATCGGTCCCAAAGCGCTTACCAACAGGGCGAATCCAGCAATTCGATCAAACGCGCGCGTTCGCTCAGAGTGTGGACAGGTATTTACGTGGCTCTTGCTGACACTCTCGTAGTTCAAACGTATCTTTTTTAACGTCGGCTCGCTCCTGCATCTCCGAGGCCGCGAAAAACGCGGCCTCGGCAATTTGTTTCCATCTACGTCGCTTTGCAAACAACTGACACGGGCCGCCTTTTACCAACAATGACAGTTGTGTTGACTTCGTAGCGATCGAGTGCGTATCAGTTAACGAAGGCAGTTACGGATCCCGGCCTTGGCATTTGGGCGCTTCTAAATCGTGTTAGCGTCCACATATCACTGCACGGCCACGAACCCCAGACAAGCGGTGGCAAAAAGGCCGCCTGTGTTTGTTATTAAAAATCCACGTGCTCCGAACTGCTCCGAACCATGCCGAGCTCTCCGATTGGTTGTTCGTGCTGCCGAAGACGCCGTCGCCATAGCGACAGTACCGGTAACTTCTAGTTTTTCCGTACGAGACCGTCGCTTTCCTCCTCTCACTTAAGAACGCGTTCGTGAATACCGATTTCTCCTCTTCTTAGGATGTTCTTAACTTACGAACTTCTTAGCTAAGTTGTCGTAAACTAAGAAGCTCTTCGTGAATCTGGCCTCAGACTTGTACGTAATCCGTTACAAATAACGCAATTACTTGTAATTCCTTACGTTTATTAGTTGTTTTGGAAGGGAATAATTACATATTTCAGAAGGTAATTGTAAAGTTATTTCTTTACTTTTTTACGTAAAGGAACGATTGTAATCCGTTACTTTTTTTTTGTTTTCATGCGCCGAGGCAAAACGGGGAACTTTGAATATTGACCAAAAAAAAATCGCAAAAGATATTTTTTGCAAAGAAAACCGGGCGACGGTGTGATTCTACCGGAATCACACTGTTACCTGCATTTACAAAACGTGAGACCTGGCATTCTTTAGATGCTAAATGCTTTTCTTTACGTCACTTACAACCTCAACTTCAATCTTTTTTTTTTTCTTTTTTTGGTTTGGTTGTTTGCAAATTGTTACTCGTCATCTTGCTCGCCCACAACGAAGGGCCACAGTGATACAAAGAACCAGGCTCTCCGTGCAGACAATATCAAGCAAACTCCCGAATTCAAAGTTTTTCCTTCCAACAGAAAACAAATACAGAACGAAAAGGTCAAAGTGCGAGTTGGTCGAACGGACCTGTGCGCGCCTTTTCTTTTTGTCTCTTTACTCTTTCTTCGCTTCCTTCTGACCGAGAGAGGGGGAGAAGATGATTCGTTTGTATAAACTTCAGGGACCAAAATGTTTAACACTAGGGAGAAAAGCGAATTTTGCTTCAGCCGTTTTTAGGACACAGCGCCTCAACGGGCCAACGGGATCTAGCTGACGTTTTGGGTGTCAAGCGCGTTGGAGCCTTGCAAACGCGTTGTTTTCTAGCCACTCAGTGGCGCGTCCAGGTGGCAGCATCTATTTGAAAAAAAGGTGGATTGAAGAGGTGTTTAGTGCGGCGAACGACATCTTCATATAGAAATGACGCAAGATGTCCGGTGAGACTTGAGAGCCAGCTGTTGCTCAAGGTCGCATAAGTGTGAGTTGCGGCGACCATAAACTCTTCCACAACACTTGCCTTTTGTTTCTTACTTACGGAAGTAACGCCACGATAGTAACAGATTACTTTTAGAAGTAACGGCGACTTACTTCTATGGAAGTATAATTGTAACTGTAATTCCGGAGGCAGTGCAATACCGACGGGTATTGCACTCTCTCTGGAATCGGAAATACATCAAGACTCTGCGCAGGAAGACCGCCTCTTTGAACGCCGATCATAAAGTTAATTTAATAATCTAGATTGACAACTCGCATGCATCTGGTCCGCTTCGGAGCGGTGGGGTATGGCTAATCCAGTTGCTTGTCCCGATTGGCGCATATCGCCTGCGACTACTTAATATGAGTGGGTTCGGCACTCGCCGACAAGATACCATGGCTAAACCATGCATTCTTTTCTATCAGGTCATCCCCATGTTGCTGTTGTGCACGGAACCCGGCTCTTCTGATAGCCGTAAGGATCGTACCATCAAGGCAGACTACGGAGCCTTCGAAGGGAGCAGCATTTGCGGCCTGTCATCGCATCTGGAACAGCGACACGTGCCGGAACTGGAAGAAACGCCTTTCTGCAAACCTTCGTCAACAACAGCGCTGCAAGCGGTGCCCATAAGAGCCAAGCCAGACAGGACGCACGCCAGTGGGTTCGGCACTCGCCGACAAGATACCATGGCTAAACCATGCATTCTTTTCTATCAGGTCATCCCCATGTTGCTGTTGTGCACAGAACCCGGCTCTTCTGATAGCCGTAAGGATCGTACCATCAAGGCAGACTACGGAGCCCTCGAAGGGAGCAGCATTTGCGGCCTGTCATCGCATCTGGAACAGCGACACGTGCCGGAACTGGAAGAAACGCCTTTCTGCAAACCTTCGTCAACAACAGCGCTGCACGCGGTGCCCATAAGAGCCAAGCCAGACAGGACGCACGCCAGTGGGTTCGGCACTCGCCGACAAGATACCATGGCTAAACCATGCATTCTTTTCTATCAGGTTAGTTGGAAAAGGGTACTTAAGTCGTTTAGAACTAGTAATCGCTTTTTAGTTGTTGTGCCGAGCCCACAGTGTTGTTTTCTTCTGATGAAGTGTTGTGCATGTGTCTTAAGTCTTCTTGTTTGTGGTGACGTTGAGTCAAACCCAGGGCCAACTGATCACGAGCTATTGATAAAAATTAGTGCTAATCTAGACACACTCCTGAAGCGTACTAATGGTTTAGAGGAAAAATTAGAGAACTTGTCCGCTAGGGTTACGTCAAACGAAGACCTCATAAAGGCCCAGGCAGAAGAATTTCAAAAACATGTTCACACTCTGGAACAAAAAATTGATGATCTCGAGAACAGAGTGTGTAGAAATAACTTAGTGATATATGGACTAAATGAGCCTTCAGATGAAAATCCGTCTTCACTAAACGAAAAGGTACTCACAGAAATATTCGAACAAAAATTAGAAGTAACGATAAACACTATCGAGCGCATTCATCGCCTAGGAAAGCCTCGCAGAGGCTTCCAACGTCCCGTCATACTCAAACTTATGGATTACCGAGAAAAGCAGGTAATACTTCAAAATGCAAGAAAGCTGAAAGGCACGAATATATATATCGGTGAAGACTTTTCATTTCGGGTACGCTCCATCAGAAAGCTGCTTTGGGGCAGCTCGCAATCTAACAGGGAAAAAGGTGATAAGGTGTATCTGTCCTACGATAAGCTGAAAATAAACGGCGAAGTTTACATCTGGGATCACCAAAAAAATGATAAAGTAAAACTTGGGCAGAGTAGCCATCCTCTGTCCGATACCGCCGCATGACAAAGTGACGAGACAGAAAAAAAGGAGCTAAGGCTGATATCACTAAATGCGAGAAGCATCGTGAATAAGGCTGACCAACTAGAGGCGCTAATATTTACTTACGACCCACATGTAATTATGATATCAGAAACGTGGCTGCATGAAGGTATTCAAAACAGTGAAGTGGTACCGCCTAACTACAGGTTAATTCGCAAAGATAGATGTTCCCGAGGTGGCGGGGTTGCTATAGCTATAAAGGAAAACCTTGTTTACCAGTTAATGGAACGCGTTGGTAACACAGAAAGTGTTTGGTGCAAGTTAAACTTTTTCGGGGCTTGGATAACACTCGGGACTGTCTACAAAAAACCCGGGTCGTCCTCAGAAGAATTAACAGAAATAATTGATTACTTAATCGCTAACACTAATGCTAGAACTAAATTAGTAATAGGAGGAGATTTCAACGCTCCCAATGTAAGTTGGTCTCAAGATGGTGTGGCTAGTCTGGGTACAAATGTGTCTGAGTCGCTGCTTGAGCTCGCTTTCAGTCGTGGTCTGCGTCAGGTTGTTACAGAACCCACGCGTGTTACTGGCACGTCATGTTCTTTACTTGATCTATTGTTTGTTAGCAACGACTTCGATGACTGCAATGTTTTTGTCCATGACGGCATATCTGATCACAAAATGGTATTTTTCAAGTGTAACATGTCTGTGTGTCACGCTAACCCGGCTCAAGTGAAAATGTACTACGATTTTGAAAGGTCGAATGACGAGTCGATAGTTGACCATCTCGAGCAGTATTTCGACGGCTTCGATCAGATGACCGATGTAAATGAAATGTGGTTAAGATTTAGATCTGCAGTAAACCATTGCATTATTAATTTTATTCCTCAAAAACAGAAAAAGATTAAACGCCAAAACCCATGGATCACGAGGGAAATTTTACACGCAAAACGAAAATTGAAAAGGCTCCGCAAGCACCATTCGCATGATGTTTGTGAGCAGGCTGGTAATCTAAAAAGGAAGATAAAGTCAGCCAAAGAAACGTACTTCACAAAGTCATTACCTGAATTTCTTTTATCTGCCTCCGAAAAGTTCTGGCGTTATCTATCCCCGGTGAGAAGCAGCATCACCCAGTTGTGCATTAACGGCGACTCAGTGAGCGACAAGGCAAAAATCGCGATTGAATTTAATCGGTATTTTCAATCTGTGTTTACAAGAGAGTCAGGTAATCACAATACAATCCCATGTAGAGATAACGTAAGCAGTCTTATATGTGAGCAGGGTATACTGTCGTTGTTACGATCACTTGACGCTAAAAAATCACCCGGACCGGACGCTTTACCTAACGCATTTCTCCAAAGGTACGCTGAGTGGGTCGCCAAATACCTATCATGCATATTCACTAGATCAATCCAAGATGCGGTGTTACCGGATGACTGGCTAGTAGCTAGAGTTGTTCCCGTCAAAAAAAGTGGAAAAGGTGACTTGGTTGAAAACTATCGTCCCATTTCTCTGACATGTGCATCCTGTAAATTGTTGGAACATATCGTAAATAAACACCTTGTTTCTTTCCTCGAATCAAAAGGTACAATTAACCCCAGCCAACATGGTTTTCGTGTGGGACTGTCAACAGTGACTCAGTTAATTGAATTTTATCACGAATTATCAACCTATGTAAATGACAGAACCCAGGTGGATGCGGTGTTTATTGATTTATCAAAGGCCTTTGACCGAGTACCTCACCGTAAACTAGTTAAAGTATTAATAGACCTTGAAGTTCCCTCATATATTATCAGCTGGATAAATGCGTATCTCACAAATCGCCAGCAATTCGTGGATGTAAATGGTGCTTTCTCGGGATTGTTAGATGTTCATTCTGGAGTACCCCAAGGGTCGGTTTTGGGCCCTTTACTTTTTTTGATATATGTTAACAGCTTGTTTTCAATTTCAACTAGCGGCCCCATAAAAATAAGAATGTTTGCAGATGACTGCGTAATTTACACACCCGTATATTCAGTCGAAGACCAGATAAATTTGAGCAGCACATTATCAGGCATTGCGTCGTGGTGCCAAGATTATAACATGATGATTAATGTTCACAAAACGCAGTACATGCATGTTTGAACTAAAAAAACTGTATTGACATTCAACTATGTTGTTTGTGGCTTCAAGCTGACGAACGTTGAGAGTTATAAATATTTAGGAGTGATTATCGCAAGTGATTTAAGATGGAGCAAACATGTGGAATACATTCGAAAAAGGGCAACTAACAAGCTATGGTTTCTAAAAAGAACGCTAGGCGGAGCTCCTCCCTCGGTTAGACTTTTAGCATATAAAACCATTATTAGGCCTATCCTTGAATATGCGTCTGCGGTCTGGGATCCTTGGCAATGCTGTCTTGTTAAGGAACTCGAAGATGTACAATCACTGGCGGCACGTGTAATCTTTTCGGATTTTAGACGGACCACGTCGGTCACGGGACTTAAAACAAAAGCAAATTTACAGCTTTTAATAAACAGAAGGGCATGTCAGCGGGTGAAGTTGTTTTTTCAGATATATAATAACCTCCTAAAAATAGATGGCTCAAAATACCTAAAGCCAAGAACATTTCACTCTCAGCGCTTACACCATTCGAAGATGGTAGCACCTATTAATGCTAGAATAAATGCATTCAAACAGTCTGTTTTTGTGCGTACGATTGAATTATGGAATAAACTTCCAAGTGAAATAGTAAATCTTGATTCTTTTTCCATTTTTTCAAATGCCTTAGATGCGGTTTTTGAGTGTTAAAATGTTCTACTTGCTGTGTTTTTGAATTGTATAAGGAGATGATGTTTTGTATTAAGTGATATTGCTTTGTTAGAAGTTAAGCTATTGTTATGGTTGTGTGCGCTAGAAGAAGAGTGTGTGCAGACAAGTATTGTTGTTTTAATTTGTATCAGAGACAAATGTGCCAATATTTCTGTATCATCCACTCCTGCTTTGGCCCTAAAAGGGCTGGCAGTATTGATAAATAAAATAAATAAAATAAAAAAGAACGAAACAGAAAAACAACGCCTGAAAGGTCTGTACCTAGTTATTGTCGATTCAGAGCCTGAATATCCAATGAGTCAAAAGATCCAACGAGACGAAAGATCTACTAGTGGATATCCAGGCACGTTGGATATTCAGACACGTTGTACATTCAGGCCCAGTTGGATCTTTCGTGTCGTTTGATATTTAGACTCGTTGGACATTTGGTCTCAATTGGATATTCCGTTTCAATGGATGTTGAGTCATGGTGGGCATTCCGGCCTGGTTGGAGATCTTCCGTCTCGTTAGATATTCAGACTCGTTAGACATTCCGTCCCATTACTGGCAAGTGGATGCTTTAGTTAGTCTGCAGTCTAGGGTCTGAACCCACTCAGAAGGTGTCGTACCATTGCTATATCGAACCAAGAACAACAGTGAACATTTTAGCCTGACAAGTGATTTGAGGTCACGAGAATACAAAATAACTTTGGTCCAAAACCGGAAAGGGGGTGACAAGGCTACATATAAGCATAGAAGATGAAGTTTCGTATACCTGTTTGTTGTATACCTACTTTTTGGTTTCTGAGCGATTAGTCTCTTTTGTTTCTAGACTCTGTGTCGAACCCTCTTTAGGTAGTTCAGGATGCTTCGCTGCGTTGAAAACTCTGTTTCTTGCATCCTTTTAATTTCCGTCTGCAACGGGTTTTCATTTTTTTTTATTAAAATGCTTTCTGGAGTGCATATGACTGCTAAGCTTTTGTGTTGACTTTGGATGCTTTCAAAATTTTTACTCTTTATTATTTATTTTGAGCCTTCAGCGCTTATATCAGGCATTATCGCAGAAAGCGAAGAAACACAAAAAAAAAGATGTTGAAATTAACCTGAGACTGGGGTAGAGAAGAAACATCAAAACGTAGAAGCGACAGAAAATAGACAGGACGACGTCTGAAACTCAGCTAACTCGTTTATTTAGTCCACCCCTTATATATTCTCAATCTCAAGGTCATTTCCACCAACACAAAAGGACGAAGTCTATACAGTTCAAGCGCCAGTCTTCGTCACACAATGCAAGAACGCTGACAACCTTTACAGGTCGACGCGATAAGGGAACATCCATCCACCTTCGAACTTGATCAAAAGGATCTATTCCTCTACTATTCTAAACACAGTTCATACTTTGGAATCCTGACACGCCCTCTCCACATAAAAAACAACACTGAAACGGTAGTTGGGTCAATACACGTAGAGAACCACACAAAGCAAACATGTTTTACAGGTTTTTGGAAAATCACAAACAGGTCGCCCTTCAAACAACCTAAATGTCAAACTAAAAAAAAAAATACATTTTTAGAAAGCTTTTTGAATTGCTTCCAAACCATAGTGAAGCCTGACTTATGCAGTTGCCTGGAGACAGGTTCATTTCAACATGGTTAATACTCACCAGCTCGCCTGCACCCTTACGATTTTTTCTATTAAAAAAAAGGTTTCCGAATTTGCGGCACAAACAATTTCACTGAGCAGCGCAAACCATTCCTTTATAATCTAAAAAAAAAAAAAAAATATTTTCTTATTTTGCTCTGGCATGGAGATGACGTGTCTTATGTGATCTTTACGTTGTTAAATATAATATGGAGCATTCCAGCAAGCCATCTTACATAGGATACTAAAATGTGCACTGAAAAAAAGGTCCTAGCTAATTATTATCATTTATATGGAAGCAGTATGCTCGATAAATTACAGGAATGAAATAAACATAACACATTGGATATCCAGCCTCAGTGGACATTCAGGCCCGGTTGGATATTCCGCCTCGTTGGATATTCAGTCGCGGTGGACATTCAGGCCTGGTTGGATCTTCCATCTCGATGGATATTCAGTCACAGTGGACATTCAGGCCTGGTTGGATCTTCCGTTTCGTTGGAGGTTCGGACTCGTTGGGCAATCCGTCTCAATTGGACATTTCGTCTCGATGAATATTTGGATCTTTTGACTCGTTGGATTTTCCGTCTCGATAGATATTCAGGCCGCAACCCGTTCTTGTCTAGTTTTTTCGCGGGAAAACGCCGGAATCGCGCTTTGTTTAAAATAAGTAACGTTGACAAGCGCTCAAGCAACTTCAGCTCGTTGCGGGAAGACGAACATCTAACCTTTCGGTGTTTTTTGTGGTTAAGGTAAGGTCAGTTTTGTTCGTGGTGAACGACACGAACACAACTAACCTTTCCTCTGCTTCCTCTTTCCGCTCTTCCGTCATTCTCCTTCTCGTTGTTTTTTCCCAGGAAGATCGATGTCAGCGCTTAGTATATGCAGAGTTCTGGTCGCGTGTTCAGCCCCTTGGCGCCGAACGACGAGTAGTGCACCGCATCGGGGATCGGATTTACAGTTCCCAACTGCAACGGAAACAAATTATAATATATGGGGAATTGTTGCGGTCAAAGACTTTTGAGTGGTTGATGAGTGTACATAGCCGAACACGCTAATATTAACGCGAAACGATGTCAGTGCGATGGCATGCCGCAGCGATCTATGGGTGGCGCATTCAGAGGGGGTTCAGAATTCCTAGCAAGCATTGCGTCAGGTGGAACCGCCATATATAAAGGTTTATTTCCGTTGCACAATTTTCCGTATGCACCCTTTTGGGTAATACATGGTCGCGTCAAAACTTCTAATATTTTTTTTTTATTTTCTAATTCGCAAACAAAAAAAATATTAAAACCAGAGCAGATGAACCATCATTAAACATTTCTAAAACAAACACAAGATGGGAAACGAATATCGCAATGATTACAAAATATACTGTCCACACAGTCGAAAAGACACATTAATTTAAACTACATAGTAATTTGTAAAAAAAAAAGTCATGAAAGCACTCACAAAATCTTACAATAACGTGCAAAGAAAAAGCACAAATAACAAAACAAATTATATTCTGTGTCCGATAGTATTACGCTTATATAGTATTCAAGGACGCCGTGACGACAGCGACACTCGCGTTCACTCGTGCATTTCGCGAGCATTTTTATGACCAACCGCCAGGATCGCGTCATCCGACAGCGTGATTTTTTTTACGTCATTTGTTGCCACTTTGGAGCCCCTTTCGATGCATGGGCGGAATATGACGCTGAACCCACCTGTCGGACACTGATTTTTGAGGCAACATGCTTTGGTCCTCTCAAACGTCCAGTTAACGCGCGTGGAGAGACGCTAGGAGACGCCACTTTACGCTGGGAGTGGAGGTAGCCGAATTCTGGAGGTGAC
The DNA here is from genome assembly GCF_016920785.2 of Ixodes scapularis. Taxonomy (NCBI): domain Eukaryota; kingdom Metazoa; phylum Arthropoda; class Arachnida; order Ixodida; family Ixodidae; genus Ixodes; species Ixodes scapularis. Next base: position 195,550,974 of record NW_024609835.1, read on the forward strand.
ATGACGCCACGAGAGTTAAAGCCGAGGGAGACTTCCGGTTCGGAGGGATGACCAAAACCAAAAGACAGTATTGGACGGAAAGGACAGCTTGTTTGGCGCCTACAAAGGCTTTTGGCAGGCTTTTCGTCGCCCTTGGGGAACTTTCCACCGACGGGGTCCTCTACTTTCGGCTTCTCTTGGGATTTTTTCGCTTGGAAGGCTTGAGCCGATATGACGCTTCCTCTCCTTCCTACCTCCGTCACGCTTGTGGATCGTGCATGATGGCACGCTGGTACGCCACCTCCTTGTTAGCCTTAAATGGTCGCGTCTCGCGGAAGCTAGCGGGGCCGCCCTTTATGGTCGCGTGTCGTGAACGCTACAGCGCCCCTTGCCGAAGGGAACAGGCCTATATGGAGACGGAGAGCATAGCACAGGGAGTATATCGTGCGAAAGGAGGCGGTGGTGTGGCTAAATCAGTGCCTGCTTGGGGTCTTTTGCCATGCTTTTTAATGGACAGAACGTGAATACAAAAAGCTCTAAATATTTAATGCAGATCGTTTATATTTTTCAGCTTCTAATATATTGACAAGCTCTGCACGAAAAGCGTGGTTTTAGCTCAAAAGCTAAAGTATTTCTTTCTTTTCTTTGTTTTATGCCAATGTAGGGTAACAAACGAGCTCACTGAGTAAAAGCACCACTGTGTGCCAAATTGTTTTGCAGTTTTTTTGTTTTTTTTTTAAGTAGTAAATTTGAAGCTTTGGGGAGGCGGGTTGCAAGATCCAAACTTGTCAGGCGTCGAGTTTCCGGGGTTATATTTTCCGTCCGCGAATCGCGCGCAAACTTAAAAGGGACCATACAATTCCTTTTTTTACTTTGGCTAAATCACTTTTACATTAAACCTTTAATGTTCACTGAACGCCGACCACGCAGCCGTTTTTGTTTCGGTTTATTGAATTCTACAAGAAAAATACTTAAAATATCCAGTTCTTCGTTCTCTCCGACTCACTGCAAAACAATCCGCGGCGTAAATTTGACGGTAGCAACGTACTACGGCAACAGGCAGTAGGAGAATGGGAGCGTTAGCTACAAGCTGGCGGTGTGCCGGTAGGATTTACCACAAGGTTTACTGCGCTGATGGCGCCTATGCCACCGACATATTTTTTGAATCGGCGCCTCTCATCCCCGCGACAATCATGGACACATAGTAGCGTAGCGAAGTTCAATTAGGTATGTTGTGCTACACCAACAGCATGCAACTGGTTCTATACGCCAGTACGAAGCGCAGTAGGTCGTCAGCGCGACAGCCTTTTACCCGCCGCCGTCAGCCGTTTCCGCGGTATCTCTAAAATGAAGGGGACGCGCTGTCACTTACTGGAGTAGCAGAAAATGCAGAGAGAGTTCTATGGGCTCAAGGTTTATTAATTTTTATTTCGTAAGATAGGCTCGCAGGACAGAGGGGATAAAAAAAGGATGCGAAAAAAATGGAGCACGCCGCCTTGAACGATCACTACTTTAAGACACGACTTCACTGATAGTTCAAATCTCGCCACAAGCCATTTATAAGATTGAAAAGACAATGTAATTTTAGCAGAGATATAGCATCGTAGAGATATCATTTCGTGATGACATAGTCGTTGCGACAGCTCAAGAAATGCTAATACTAATCATTTTTGTCTGGTGTTAAAAACGCGTCAATATTCGCATCTTTTACACATCTTTAAATACAGTACGTACAAGTAATAACTTGAACTTGATCACACTCATTTACTGCGATATATAAGAAATCCGGGCGATGTTAGCGGAGACAAATGCTAAGAAAGCAACCCTTGTATTCGAAGTAAACAAAGACGACGGCACGAGCGTTTTTGTTCTCTTGAGGGTGCCACCAAAGCATCTACGCACGAGTAGATGGAACCTCCCCTCTAGGCCGTGCTGGGCTATCATCGCGACAAGCGGCGATCATTCAGTCAAGGTTAGCGCTCTATGCGGCACGATCAGCTTTCACGACGCCGACCTCGTAAACGATCACCACTGACGCCATCTTCTTCAGCAGAGAGCAGGACCCGCGCGAAGCAGCGCAGGCGCACTCTTATCTCTCTCTTGCTTCGTTTGCCACACGATAGATGCCGCATAGCTCCAAGCATTATAAAACTCAATAATTCCCGTCTCATCGCTACTTATCCAACAAATTGAGGATCAGAATATTTTTTAACAAACCTTCTACGAAAGATTCGCCTGCTATTTATTGTTTATGATTGCGGCCCTAGTGCGGTAGGTTCTGGTCTAATAGGCGACGTGGATTCGGCTCACGTGCTTTGGCATTGCGGTTGCATCGCAATTAAAAAGGCAGAGAGCTTTCCAAGGAAGGAGGTATAAAAGAGTCCGCTTTTCTTTCAAAAGTCCTGTAGCGAAATGTTTTTTTTTTTGCTCTTTGTTTTTGTGTTTTGATTTTCTTTTTGCACCTTTTACGGCTTACGGTGGATGAAATTCGATTTCAAAATTGTTTCATGATTCCTTTAAGTTGAGACTAGAGGCTCCGCCTTCAGCGCGAGGTCGCTGGCTTCTACAGTGCTTTGGTTGTGCGTGCCTGTGCGTTCACACTTGTATCAGCAAGGGAACAAAGCTCGCGTTGAAGGTGGCGCTTCTAGTCTCAGCTTAAGAGTGAACGGAATATAAAGACGACTGATTGCTTCTTGGTTCATCATAAACACTCCTCTTTTATCTGAATTTTCACACCCGTTTGCGGGCCATTTCATTGTGCATTGTGCTTTGTAATCTACAAACTTCTTCAATTTGTCGAACATCATTCTATGATCCGCATGATATAAACATTTTTGGAACACATTTTTTTTATGAGAGACCGAACCTCTCATTGCAATGTACGAAGCGCAAGAATGACCACAGTGAAACAAATTAGCATCAGGTTGTAAATAATAGACTAGGGCTCCTAATTCCACATGCGTGATTGAAAAGTGTCCATTCCGGTGGAACTTATTCGAGAAGGGTACCAAGTTTTTAATTCTCCAGTTCAAGCTTTTGTTTGAAATAAATTATTCGTAGTAATTTCATATATCAAAAGCAGAATTATTATATATATGCGCACGACGCTACGATCCCTAACAAATTAAGAAACGCAGCGCGTAGCTTAATATATTGACACCTCTTGGTTTGTTTTTTGTTTTAGTGCTCATGGGAACTAATGAGGCAATCTCATTTATTGGAAAGATAACTGCATCTGGACTCCAAGCAGCTTATTTCTTGAAGATGTCAGTGACTGGAGAGAAAGATTGAAGTCACCCAATTTCTCACTGAAATATCTGGTTACTAGTTTACTAACAATCTGACAACTTTAAATTATCTGCAAAAAATAAAAATAACAATATTTTTTTTTTCATTTTTACATCTTACATGTGCAACCGGAAGTTTCGTAATTTAGTCACTCTTTCCTAACGTCTAATAACAGTGGCGGAACTCGAAACAGTTCGTTAACCGTCTCAGGATGATTTCGAAAATCCATCGCAAAAGCACCGCAGGCGGGATACAAAAACAAAATTAAGGAGACAAAAAAAGTGTGGATTATTGCAACGAAGTTGGAAGGAGGAACGGCCCCAAAGGGGTGCACCAGCAACGACGGCTCGACGGGCGTGGTCATTCCGGTAACAATATCGTTGTCTTTGTGAGCCCGCAGAATAGTCTATTGGTCTGAAACGTCGTTAGGGCTTTGACCGGGCGACCCTTGGTCGTCAGTTTTTTTTTAGGCGTTGATTTTGAACGCCGAATTTGCTCCTTTATTTGGTGAGGGCTTCTCATTACACACCCCTTTGTCTGGCCTTTGCCTTTGCCTTTTCCTCTCACTCTCTTTGTCCCCTGCGCGTGTGCTGTTAATATCGTCGCTTTGCGTTTCGCGCTTTTGAAGCGTGTATAGAGGAGCTGGAGCGGTGCGCGGTAGTTACCCTTAGCGAAAAGTCGTTCAAAATTAGTACACTCGAAGTGTACTGAAGTATACTAAAAGTATACTTTCATTGCTGTCTTTGTACTGATTGTATACTTTAAGTGTACTTAAAGTATACTTTCAGTAAAAATGGCGGTGGACTGCAAGTATACTCGTCCGTACAAAACTAGTACATGTAGTAGAATTGTATTGCCCGCGGTAAAAAGTAGTTCAAAATCAGTATACAGAAAGTGCGCTTAAGTATACTAAAGGTCTACTTTCAGTGCTTGCAGTGGGTGTACTCAAATTATAATAACGGGTATATATATATATATATATATATATACATATATATATATATATATATATATTGTCAAAAGCTGTCAAAAGTGTGCAACTTCGTTTATGCTGAATGCGACAGCACTTTATGAGGGTTGTAACTTCACTAGAAAATTAAATAAAGCATAGAACTTCAGTATGAGAAGTTCTCGCTAACACAAACAAACATGCCATCACCGATATGCCAGTCAAAACCGCTAAGTCACTCTCCACTTTGCCCGCCCCTGCCGCGCGTGGTTCTTGAATCGAGGGAAAAAAGTGCGAAATTCGATAAATAAATATCTGAAAGCCCCTTGCTGTTTCGTGAATAGTTTTGATTGTGTTAGGCTCTAATAACGACCGCCTCTAAAACAGCAATAATAAAAAGTCAATTTACGAATTTTAGTTACTTAAAAAAATGTTGCCACGGTTATTCACCCATGTAATGTCCGCCGAGTCGCACGACACACATGAAGAGTGCATCAACATGACAGTGAGCCCCCAATCTTCCTGAAACCAGTTGATTAAAAAATATCACCGGGTATAGCTGACATAACGTGAAAAAGGGATGCTTCATTTCTCATTTCACTGCAGACCACGTGGTCCAAAAGTTCCCCGGGGAAACGACCGGCACTGTCTTAGCATACTTACGTCGCAAATGCAACATGGACTTACACCTAAAAAAAAAGCACAAATACAAAAATTTGCTACATTGTACGCCACGGAAAGTAGCGTTATCTAACTTGTCAATAATTATTTTAGCTAGTCATTTCTATAAATTTAGCAATTGAAAAGTCTACTTTTATTGCAAAGATAGCTTTTATTTTCCCTGAGCTGTATTTGTTACCTTTATTGAAGAATAGAAGTTTACTGTAAAAAAACTGTTAGCACTATTCGGAAGCTAGGCGATCGAGGGCAATCGCACCAAGTGTTTAATGCTGCTGAAGAAAAGCATGCGCATGACTTTGTTTTCAAAGTGCACCGCCACTTCCGTGCTGCCTCATGGGCTAGTACACAAATTACGTTAGCAGGATAATCCGGTGTTTTTGTAGTGCAGGTCTCAGCGCACTATACGCTGTTTCAGATATCTGCATCCACAGCAATGAAAAGGACAGGAGGAAAAAGAAACCACGGCTAATAATGGGGACATAAGATGCTGCACCTTGCATAGTCGCATGCAGCGCAAATCAACTTCTGAACCGCGTAAGCGAAGTGGTGTTATGAATGGAAGGTCGCTCTGAAATTGGCTGGAGAAATCGGCGCCTTCATGTAACAACCTCAAGGCTTTCACCGAAAGTGTTTCATGGTGTAGATTTATCTTGCAAAACTCTAAGACATCTCAATTCACGTGAAAAGAGATTTACAATTGCAACAACGAACAACACCGTCGATAGAGAGTTCCAGACAGTAAAAAATCGACGTAAATTTAACGTGTCTTTCCTCGTCAAAAAAGACGGGCACGCTCATTGTTTCAAAACACGAGGTTGCCCTCATTATTTATGTGCCGCGAGAACCGATCCTTCCAGAAAAGCCGAAATCCCAGCGGTGCAAGCATGCGCTGATGAATCAAAATAGCCTTGGCGACAAGGGAGAAATTGCTTGAGATAGTTTCGGTTTTACACTGAAAAAGAAAACCGAAAGTTTAGATAAAACCTAAGATAGACTAAACGTTTTGTTAATTTTTATGATTATAATAAGGTGAGATTATTATTATTAATATACTGATTCGCTTAGTTTTGTCCTGAAAAAAAAAAAAAAAAAGAACAAAAAGAAGAGACTTTTGAAAACTGCGCAAGACCATCGCTATTGCAATCAGCTTCCGTTCGGCCGCCGTTGGAGTTCCGGAGGGTTTTAGAATCGCTTCCTTTTTACGTTTTAGCCGTTTAAGCTGATATTTTATATAGCTTACTTACGAATACCGTGTTCAATAATAGCAAGCGATTACCGAGAGCTGTGAGACGCTGCGTCGCAAGTGGCGGACAGTCATGGCCGACTGGTGCAAGCGAAGGTGAGGAAGTTTCTTTCGTTTCTGCGAAGTGCGCCGCAGTTTCAAACTTGGTCTTGTACCGTGTGCTTGCTAAGCTATGCTTGACTCTCACTATGCTCTGCCCGGTTTTATTTCGTTATTTGAGAAGGGCGTATTTTCAAAATTTATGACTCTCTCCGCAGAGTGAGAAAGATTCGCGTGCGGCGGAACCGAGGGCCAGCCGAGGGCCTGTCCTGGGCGCCGTCCCTACGACGGTCACCCGACGACGCTTTCGCTGAGCGTTCAAGTACAGTCTGACGGCAGTTCAAGCAATCATAGGTCATGCTAGTTCTGACGTGTGGTCGCAACAGTCTCTCGCCAACGATTTGTTTCATAAAGCGGGAACGAGAAAAACGTTGCAAGAGCGAGCAACATGATTTCTTGCCCGTGCCGTAGAGACGGACGATCTCTTTTGCGTATGCCGAAGCGGCACGCTTTCCAAGTTTGCGATTGTGTGTTGTGAATAAAGTGAGTTTGGATGTCACGTTTTTTAGTGGCGGCGAAAGGCATAGCAGTTAGAAAAAGCAAAAGCATGAAAAAATGTTAAAAAAACCTGAATATTCGGTGGAGTTGGAAGACTACCAACGTACCAACTCGCCCATTTATTCTTTGTCAAAGAATTATAGCCAATACTAATAAATTAAATGAATTCCAACTTTTAATAGGTTAGAAATTGATAATTGATGCAGTACACCCCTACCCTGCTGTAGTGCTTTTATGATATCAGATAATGTGTAAATATATAGGATAGTTCATAGCAATCATTTATGTCCGACCCATTATATTGAATCTTTTCTCTAAAAGCTCGAAGTTACATAAAAAAATGTGCTTATCATAAATTAAGCCGCACCACTGACTGTGTTATAGCGTATAACTTGTATGTTTGTTCTCAGTGAAAGAAAAGGAGGCATTAAAAAAAGGCCAATCATTTTGTTTGCTCTGTGTTAGAGCTTCTTTCAGGTACACACAAAATGTGGGTGTCTACATCTAAAAAAGTGTAATTGACATTCCCCGCAGGGCTGCAGGGCTGACTCAGTTGGGCTAGCAGGTTGCAACCTATGGGAACCTGCAGGACCTGCATCACAAGAGTAAAAGTGACGTCCGCCCACTGATCTCTATTATGGGTGACTGGATGATGCATCGAGCAGACAGGTATGAAGGCACCGCAAGTAAGCGGCTTGTCCCGATAGCGAGCGCTTGACAGGCTTTTCAACTCTCCCAAGTGCTGGTTCGAACAGCGTTCAGGGTGCTGGGTTTTTTCTTGTCATCCCAAGAGAGCCTGCCTGTGGCGGAGTAACAGTGCATCCGGACCCGAGAAGTCTCTTGGGAATTCATTTGACGTGAACATTTTTTGATTCTATTTTATCAAAAAGTCTGTATTTCCGCCTATTTTTGAGATTTCATCCAGAACTAATTTATGCAGCGCACTGGCACATGCGGAGAAGCGCACTGAGCAAAGCAAATCTGTCGCAATAATGACTCTGCGAGCGCTTTGAAGGGTTTAAAAGGCACAAACGACTTTGTTTGCGCGAGCTCAATATTTCATTCATTTTATGAAGTGTTACTGTTGAGAATACTTTCCAGGTACACAATTTTGGAATCAGGAGTAATGTTCAATGCATTCGTATCCATGGGGTTACTTTTTTGCATGACCAATTTTGAGCAATTTCGATAAACTCGCAAAAAACTAAGCCTTCGCGAAAATTAGGTCGTTTACTGTAGTACAATTAATCTTGAAACCAATATCGAATACCGTATTATACTAAACTTCTAAAATACAATTTTATTATTAGCACACACAGCCCTGAAATTGGCCATTCTCAGATGGTTTCGTTGTGGCCTTCATCAATTCATGTGCTTAAAATGTAGAGGCTGCAACCTTGGATCTTTTCTCTTTTTTTTTTCTTTATGGTGCCTAAGATTTGGGGTAACAAATGTTGTGCCCTGCAATCAACACTATTACCTGTAGCACAGCCCTGGGCATGCAAAGAAGGCACACCACCAATGTCTGACATATCAGTCTTTCAGAAACGATACTGTCTGATTTTCCTCACCCTTTTGTCAGGATGAAGTTGTTACTATCTTGCCTTCCTGACATAGTGGTCCTTTGAGCGAATTATGTGATGTTATATCATAGAGTGGCAGAGGGTAATTTTCTCTTCTCTTTTTACGCAGAATGTAATGGCATACCATCATCACAAAGGAGAGTGTACAGTGAGGCAGGCTCGGGAACTTGAATAAAGTGATAAGTAGGATTTCAATTTCTGTCTTATCAATCACGCGAAGAACACTGATCATAATGTTTGTATGCTACACATACATACTTTCAGTTGAAAAATGCAATGCACCCCTTCTTTATGGCTTTTCTCACGCAGTTTCAGAAGACGCCGGTACGTCAATCTCACGAGGAATAGAGCTGCCAAAGATTTCCTCGTTAATTTCCTGATTCATATTTAAGAGTGCATCTCCCGATGGTGGCGCCTCTGCATTATCATCATGAATTGAGTTGCCAACGGCGTTTCTTAACATTTCACGAGAATGGAGCTATATGACATGAAATTTCACAGGTTGGAATACAGTCGTTTAAAGAAACACCTTTGAAAAGTCAGCTTTTTAAATGCAGGCGCCGATATTTCTGGCCAATTTGAGACCGTTCTTTCCATTCAGAACGCCCGACATACACGGCGTCCCAGATAACTTGCACCATACTTAAAAAAAGCGCCGGAGGGCTCTGCAGGAGTGAAATCAACGGTCGTTAGCAAGCGTCTTGAGAAAGTGCACAGATTTTTTTAATGCGCCTGGTTATGTAAATAACTAAGATTAATGAGCTAACCTTTCAAATACTCTTTTAAGGGCCAAGATGTCAATTGTAAAGTTACAGGGCGCATTGAGGAACACCCATTTAAAGTGTTTGAAACATAATACGTTTTCGTGCTTTCCTCTGGCCTTCAAAGAACGCACATTCTCGGCGCGCTCGCACGCCGTGATTGGGGAAGGGAGTTGTCACGCGGTATTTTTTTTTGTATTTCGCGGGCGTTTTCTTGAAGGCTAGGAAAAAAGAGCATTCAAAGTGCACCTTGTTGAAAATGGTTTAATTGGGTGTTTCTTAATGCGCTCTACACCTTTCCATTTCACACTTCGGCTTTTAAACGAAGATTTCAAAAGTTAGCTTGTTGCTCTTAATTAAATAAATAGGCGCACTAAAACAATTTCGTGCACTTTCGCAAGAGACTTTCTAACACCGTACAGTTGACTTCACTCCCGGAGAACGCTCCGTTTTTTTTTTGTTTTTTTTTTTTAAGTTTGTGCAAGTTATTTGGGACACCCCGCATATATGTACTGGTAGTGTAAATTTAATACACTAAAAGCATACATGTAGTGTACTAGACGTGCAATTATAATATGCTAAAAGTACACTTGAGGTGCACTTATGGTACACTACATATGTGCTTGCGGTGTACTAAAGGTGTACTCTTTTGTTTCATAAAAGTGTGAAACTAGTACGATTTCAGTACATACCCCAAGTTCACTATTAGTATACTTTCAGTATACTTATTTTGACCGACTTTTCGCTAAGGGTATCCCCAATGACTCTCTTTGATTGCGCTTTTTTATGTCAGTAATAATCACCGCGCAGTTTCTTTCGAGACACAATGAATGCGCGTAGGGAGAGGAAGGCTCTCAGTTAATTCCGACTAGAGATGCCTCTCAATCAAATTCGATTTCTTTTGAACCTGGAAGCGCCGGTTGATGGAGACTTCATCGCCCTTCCCTTAGCGAAAAGTCGTTCAAAATCAGTACACTCGAAGTGTACTGAAGTATACTAAAAGTATACTTTCAGTGCGGTCTGTGTACTGATTGTACACTTTAAGTGTACTTAAAGTATACTACCAGTAAAAATGGCGGTGGACTGAAAGTATACTCGTCCGCACAAAACTAGTACATGTAGTAGAATCGTAGTGCCCACAGTAAAAAGTAGTTCAAAATTAGTATACAAGGAGTGCACTCAAGTGTACTAAAGGCTTACTTTCAGTGCTTGCAGTCGGCGTACTCAAATTATAGTAATGGGTATGTATATATATATATATATATATATACAGTGCGATTGTTAACATCAACACACTAAAAACGCGATAGATAGGCCGATGCCGTTTTCACAGAATATTTGTGGGGCTCGGTGTACATTAGATGAGTAAATAAACGTCACAGTACGTTGCCTAATTAGCTTTTTTAATTGACAGTGTAATTGACCATGATGAGTTTTCCATTTTAAAGGGGCTATGAATAAACTCTAGCCCAACTGAAACAATTTGCGAAAAGGTGACGAGTTTTTGGTTATTCATAGCTATGAATAACCCAAAATAATCCGGTGTTTTTGTAATGCAGGTCTCAGCGTCCTATACGCTGTTTCAGATATCTACATCCACAGCAATCAAAAAGACAGGAGGCAAAAGAAACCACGGCTAATAATGGGGTCATAAGATGCTCCACCTTGCATGGTCGCATGCAGCGCAAATCAACTTGCCAACTGCGTAAGCGAAGTGATGTCATGAATGGAAGCTCGCTCTGAAATTGGCTGGAGAAATCGGCGCCTTTATGCAACAACCTCAAGCTTTCACCGAAAGTGTTTCATGGTGTAGATTTATCTTGCAAAACTCTAAGGACATCTCAATTCACGTGAAAAAAGATTGACAATTGCAACAACGAACAACACCGCCGATCGAGATTTTTACACTGTAAAAAATCGACGTAAATTTAACGTGTCTTTCCCTCGTCAAAAAAGACGGGCGCGCTCATTGTTTCAAAACGCGAGGTTGCCCTCATTATTTATGTGCCGCGAGAGCCGATCCTTCTAGAAAAGCCGAAATACCAGCGGTGGAAGCATGCGCTGATGAATCAAAATAGCCTGGCGACAAGGGAGAAATTGCTTGAGATAGTTTCGGTTTTACACTAAAAAATAAAACCGAAAGTTTAGATAAAACCTAAGATAGACTAAACGGTTTGTTCATTTTTTACGAATATAATAAAGTAACATTATTATTATTAATATATTGATTTGCATAGTTTTGTCTTAAAAAAAAAGAAAAAAAGAACAAAAAGAAGAGACTTTTGAAAACTGCGCAAGACCATCGCTATTGCAAGCAGCTTCCGTGGCTTCCGTTCGGCGGCCGTTGGAGTTCCGGAGAGTTCGAGCATCGCTTCCTTTTTACGTTTTAGCCGTTTTTGCGGATATTTTAGATACCTTACTTACGAATACCGTCTTCAATAATAGCAAGCGATTACTGAGAGCTGTGAGACACAGCGTCGCAAGTGGCGGATAGTCATGGCCGACTGGTGCAAGCGAAGGTGAGAAAGTTCCTTTTGTTTCTGCGAAGTGCGCCTCTGTTTCAAACTTTGTCTTGTACCGTGTGCTTGCTAAGCTATGCTGGACTCTCACTATGCTCTACCCGGTTTTATTTCGTTATTTGAAAAGAGCGTATCTTCAAAATTTATGGATCTCTCTCCAGAGTGAGAAAGATTCGCGTGCGGCGGAACCGAGGGCCAGCCGAGGGCCTGTCTTGGGCGCCGTCCCTACGACGGTCGCACGACGACGCTTTTGCGGAGCGTTCAAGTACAGTCTGACGGCAGTTCAAGCAATCACAGGTCATGCTAGTTCTGAGGTGTGGTTCCAAGTCTCTCGTCAACGATTTGTTTCATAAAGCGTTAGCGTGAAAAACGTTACAAGAGCGAGCAGCATGTTTTCTTGCCCGTGCTGATGCCTGAGCCGTAGAGACGGACGATCTCTGCGTATGCCGAAGCGGCACGCTTTCCAAGTTTGCGATTTTGTGTTGTGAATAAAGTGAGTTTCTATGCCACGTTTTTTAGTGGCGGCGAAAGCCGCTACAAAAGGCAGAGCAGTTAGAAAAAGCAAAAGCATGAAAAAAAATGTTAAAAGGACCTGAATATTCGATGGAGTTGAAAGACCAACGTACCAACTCGCCCAGTTATTCTTTGTCAAAGAATAATAGCCAATACTAATAAATTAAATAAATGCCAACTTTTAATTGGTTAGAAATTTATAACTGATGCAGTACAGCCCTACCCCGCTCTAGTGCTTTTATAATATCAGATAATGTGTAAATATATAGGATAGTTCATAGCAACCATTTATGTCCGACCCGTTATATTGAATATTTTCTCTAAAAGCTCGAAGTTATATAAAAAAGTAATTATCATAAATCAAGCCGCACCACTGAATGTGTAATAGCGTATGACTTGTATGTGTGTTCACAGCACAAGAAAAGGAGGCATTAAGAAAATGCCAATCATTTTGTTTGCTCTGTGTTACAGCTTCTTTCAGGTATCAGGTTTTCAGAAACGATATTGCCCGATTTTCCTCGCCCTTTTGTCAGGATGAAGTTGTTACTATCTTGCCTTCCTCACATAGTGGTCCTTTGAGCGAATATTGTGATGTTATATCATAGAGTGGCCATAGGCTCATTTTCTCTTCTCTTTTTACGCAGGATGTAATGGCATACCATCATCACAAAGGAGAGTGTACAGTGAGGCAGGCTCGGAAACTTGAATAAAGTGATAAGTAGGATTTCAATTTCTGTCTTATCAATTACGTGAAGAACACTGACCATAATGTTTGTATGCTACACATACATACTTTCAGTTGAAAAATGCAGTGCACCTCTTCTTTATGGCTTTTCTCACACAGTTTCAGAAGACGCCGGTATGTCATACCCACGAGGAATAGAGCTGCCAAAGATTTCCTCGTTAATTTCCTGACTCATTTTTAAGAGTGCATCTCCGGGTGGTGGCGCCTCTGCATTATCATCATCAATTGAGTTGTCAACGGCGTTTCTTAACATTTCACGAGAATGGAGCTGTATAAGATGAAATTTCACAGGTTGGAATACAGCCGTTCAAAGAAACACCTTTGAAAAGTCAGCTTTTTAAATGCAGGCGGCGATTTTTTTGGTCAATTTGAGACCGTGCTTTCCATTCAAAACGCCCGACATACACGGCGTCCCAGATAACTTGCACCATACTTAAGAAACAACGGAGGGCTCTGCAGGAGTGAAATCAACTGTCGTTAGCAAGTGTCTTGAGAAAGTGCACAAATTTTTTTAATGCGCCTGGTTATGTAAATAACTAAGATTATTGAGCTAACCTTTCGAATATTCTTTTAAGGGCCAAGATGTTAATTGTAAAGTTGCCGGGCGCATTGAGAAACACCCATTTAAAGTGTTTGAAACATAATACGTTTTCGTGCTTTTTTCCGGCCTTCAAAGCACGCACATTCGCGGCGCGCTCGCACGCCGTGATTGGGGAAGCGAGTTGTCACGCGGTATTTTTTTGTATTTCGGGGGCGTTTTTTTTGAAGGCTAGGAAAAAGGAGCATGCAAAGCGCACATTGTTGAAAATGGTTTAATTGGGTGGTAATGCGCTCTACACTTTCCATTTCACACCTCGGCTTTTAAACGAAGATTTAAAAAGTTAGCTTGTTACTCTTAATGAAGTAAATAGGCGCACTAAAACAATTTCGTGCACTTTCGCAAGAGACTTTCTAACAGCGTACAGTTGGCTTCACTCCCGGAGAACGCTCCGTTTTTTTTTTGTTTTTTTTAAGTTTGGTGGAAGTTATCTGGGACACTCCGCATATATGTACTGGTAGTGTACCTTGAGTACACTAAAAGCATACATGAAGCGTACTAAAAGTGCACTTATGGTATGCTAAAAGTACACTCGAGGTGCACTTATGGTATACTACATATGTACTTGGTGTGTACTAAAAGTATACTATTTTGTTTCATAAAAGTGTGAAACTAGTACGATTTCAGTACATACCCTAAGTTCACTATTAGTATACTTTCAGTATACTTTCAGTATACTGATTTTCAACGACTTTTCGCTAAGGGTTCGCTTTTAGTCGTCCTGTACACCTGTCGTACTATTCGCGCTTTTTACGCGATAACATTTTATATTTACTTTAAAAAGCCAAAACGGGGGAATAAAGCTTGCGTGCGCCGAGCAAGTAACATCTTCCGTGAATGGCGGAGGGTACCGAGGTATTGGCGCCGCCGCGAATTCAGCATCGATAAGTATGCCTACCTCCTAAATGGCTTGCCTAAACGTTTCCGTTGGGTTTCCATAGCTATTGAGTGAAAATACTTCTACACGCCCTGTTAGGTTTTACTAGCTATTGAATAAAGGTAGCCCTACAGAGTGTTGATTGATTGATTGATTGATTTGAGTTTTATGGCGCGAGAGCTACCAGGGCCAAAATGCGCCAAGTGCATAAACTATTGCAGAAACAAGGGTTGAAGAAACAGAGCTATAGTAGCTGATGATTTTATAAGACTATGAACATGAATAGTGTATCACATAAACATGAGTTCTGGGTATAAAAATTACTATGTCTATGAATTTTAAGATTACACACTGACCATAATCTACAACATTTAAAATATCTACAATGGGAGTGATATATTTTATGAATAAAAGTTACAACCGGTGTATGTAGCCAGTTACTTCAAGAAATTCTAAAACGCGTCGAAAAGGGACTAGAGGTTTATCGCCAAGAAGGAAGGCTGGGTGAAACTGGAGACGACGTCTAAAAAATTCTGGAAAACATGCCCGTCGCTGTTCATGTAGGTGCCTGCAATTCCACAAGATGTGTAATACAGTCACTACTTTGCCGCAGTGCTCATACTTGAGCATCTTCACCACAAAGCACATGCAGATGTGTCAAACGCGAGTGGCCAATCCTCAATCGGGACATCAAAATATCATGGAAACGATTCTTGTGATGGGAGCTCTCCCACACCTCGAAACAAGGTTTGATAACGTGTAGTTTATTGTCAATTTCCCCATCCCATTCTGCCTGCCATACCTTAGTAATTGCTGTTCTGAAAGCTGGCTTAAAATCTTCATATGGCAGTTTAAGGGTTATTTTAATCTTATCCTTGATAGAGGCGGCTAGCTCATCTGCCCTTTCATTACCGATAATTCCTACATGGCTCACCGCCCAGCAGAGTTTAATGTCGAGTCCAAGTAGGAGAGCGTGGTGCAGCTTTACACGCACTTGTTATGTAAGCCAGTTTTTGTGTCGGTAAGGGAGCAAACTGAGAGGAGGGCACTCTGGTAGTCAACAAACAAAATAGCTTTCATCACATGATTCTCTAAGATATGTTCAAGGGCCATCATTATACCATAAAGCTCAGCAGTAAAAATACTTGCAATGCTATCGATACGTCTTGCCTTCTTGTACTGTGGTGAAAACACTGCAGAACCTACGTAGGATGAGGTTTTGGCACCATCAGTATAAAATTGTATGTAATCTTGATATTTCTCCAGCAATGCTAAAAACTCCTGCTGAATCACGAGAGGTTCGACTGATTTCTTATGAAATTTGGCCAGTGACCAGTCGCATGAAACTTTTACGGCACTCCAGGGAGGAATGCTCTCGACCCTTGTAATCATGCTATTCTCAGGGATTGCAAGCTGCAAGGAGATTGAAATACTTTGAAGCCGAAAGCCTAATGGTCGCACAATGTTTGGCTTGTTTTCAAAAAGTCGTAGGAGAGAAGAAGTCTGTACACAGCTAAAGGCTGGATGTGCAGGGTCATATTTAACTTTGTATTCATAACAAAGGCTAAGATATTGTCTCCTTTTTCTTAAAGAAAGTTGATAAGCATCTGCATACGAGCTCATTATAGGCGAAGTCCGAAAAGCTCATGCAGCAAGTCGAAGCCCAAGATGATAGACTGGATCTAGCATTTTTAAAACAGATTCCCGTGCTGATCCATACACAATTGCACCGTAGTCCAGACGGGAACGAACCAGGGCATTGTATAATCGGATGAGACATCGCCTGTCAGACCCCCAAGACATGTGCGAAAGTACTTTGAGGATATTAGACGCTTGCAGGCACTTCTTTAGTTCCTTGATATGAGCCAAAAACGTAAGTTTCTTGTCAAAAACAACTCCTAAAAATTTGTGCTCTTGCTTTACAGGTACAGATATACTATCGAGTTGTAAATTGGGCTCAAGTGAGAGGCCACGCCGTAGTGAAAAGGGCACGCATACTGTCTTTTCAGGAGAATATCTAGACCCATTTTTATCGGCCCATTGACACGTTTTATTTATAGAGACCTGCACTTGGCGCTCGCAACTCGAGAGGTTGCAGGAAGAAAAGGAAATCTGCACATCGTCTACATATAACGAATAGGAGACAGATGGTGGTATCGCTGCAGCCAGGCTGTTTATCTTTACTGCAAACAGAGTAACGCGCAACAAACCTCCTTGGGGGACCCCGTTTTCTTGAAGAAAAACATCAGAGAGTGTGGAGCCAAACCTAACCTGAAAGTTCGGTTAGTAAGAAAATCTTGTATGCAACGCAGCATTCGGCCACGGATGCCATACATGTGCAAGTCCTTGAGAATCCCATAACGCCAAGTAGTGTCGTAAGCCTTCTTTAGGTAGAAGAATACCGACAAACAGTGCTGTCGATGTACAAAAGCTTCACGTATGGAAGTTTCCAGGCGAACAAGATGATGTAAGGTTGATCGACCCATTCTGAATCCACATTGATTCGTATCTAAAATTTTTTTCAGCCTCCAAACAAGTGCACTAGTCGCCTATTTGTCAGCCTCTCATACTTTCTTCCTAGACAACTGGTCAGCGCAATGGGACGATAACTCGTAGGCACTGAAGAATCTTTACCGGGTTTCAGCAAGAGAATTATATGTGCACCCTTCCAGCACTTAGGAAAAACAGGAGCTCCCCACAAATGGTTAAAAAAAGTCAAGAGATCTCCTAGGGATTCACGGGACAAGTGCCGCAACATTTCATATTTAATTCTGTCAGGTCCAGGTGCAGATTCCTTTTTTTTGCAAGGGCCACCTCAAGTTCACCCAATGTGAAAGGCTGGTTATATTCTAGAGCATCTGATCCAGACATACCAATTGGCTGCTTTTCGGCCATAGCCCTGAATTTCTGAAATTCGGCAGTGTAACTGGATGAACTAGAGACTTCTTGAAAATAAATTGCAAGACAATTTGCCTGACCCTTTAACGTTGGCGTAACTGAGGGTAAAAGAGGTATCCTAAAAAAAGTTAATTGCCCCGAATTTTTCTAATTCGGTCCTACACCTCTTTGGAAGTAACAGAACTGATTACTTTGGAAACATACTTCATCCACGAACTCCTCTTGGCTTGACTCCTTGTCCAACGAGCCTTTGCTTTACTTATTTAAATTCAATCTTGTTCCTAGTACTTGGGTAGCGACAAAAAATGCCCCAGGCCTTGTTTTGAGACCTACGTGTGGCAGTACACTCCTTGGTCCACCAAGGCTTGCACCACTTCGGAAGATTCCCCGATGTTTGTGGAATAGAAATAGATGCTGCATTTATGATTCGGTCAGTAATGTGTAAGGTTGCATTCTCCGGCGTCATAGATAAAAATTCGGTAGAGTCAAGTACCGCTTCCAACGCAAAAAGAGCCCAGTCCGCCTCATCCAACTTCCACCTGGGGATGCTGGTTCGAAGAGAAGGGAGTGATGCAATACTTTCTAAAATCACAGGAAAATGGTCATTTCCGAAGGGATTGTCTAAAACCTTCCATGAAAAGCATGGAAGTAAGGATGGTGATGAAAGAGACAAATTTATAGAGGTGAAAGTATTATGAGATGCACTAAAAAAGTTGGATCACTTCCATTTAAAAGGCAAAGGCCAGATGATAACAAAAAAACGTTCAATGGCCCCACCACGGGAGTCTTGGCGGGCACTGCCCCACACGGGGTGGTGCGCATTAAAATTTCCTAAAATTAAAAAAAATTCGGGGAAGCTGGCTAATGAGTCCTTGAAGGTCCTGTAGATGCAGTGATATATTTGGTGGTAGGTAGATTGAGACCAGTGTAATAAGGCGGTCAAGAAGCACACGGACTGCCACTACCTCCAGCGAGGTCGTGAGAGGAACTGGAGCACAGGCTAGACCGCTCTGGACAACAACAGCCACTCCACCAGACGAGTTGCTAGATGATGCACGGTCCTTTCTAAAAAAATTGATGGCGCCGTAAAACTTTGGCATGCGTGTCCCTAAGATGAGTCTCCTGCAGACATATGGCCACAGGTCGAAGCTCATCAAGAAAAAAATTTGTGTCATCAATATTAGAAAAAAGACTGCGACAACTCCACTGCATGATACTATACTTTGGCATCTAGAGAGGAAAAATGTGTATATACAAAAAGAGATATAAAAGGAGATTTTAAGGTTTAAAATCTATCTTAAAACGTGGCGTGTTCTGTTTTTTAGGGTGATCTTTCTGCCTCCAAGTGGGCTCACTGGCGACAGAAAGGGAGGACTCAGATCCTGAGAGGGGAGCATCCTCCTCGGACCTGGGCCCACTTTCGTCCATGGTCTCGTCTGTTGCCGCCGGCACTTGACCCTTGGAGGTCGACTGCTTCGGCGGCTCCCCGGGCTTCCTCTGGGGAGCAGAGGAGCGAGGGGGTAGGCCTCGGCCCTTAGGGGCCAAAGGGCCAGGTGGAGCAGGGGGGGTCAGCCCCTGCCCTGAGGTGGGTGCAGAAGAGGCTGCATCCACCTTACGGTTCGAAAATCCTACAGAGTGTTTGCATATAAATAGTTTGAGAAAGTAAGCGCGCATCTACGAAAGCAAGTAATCTGTAGAAGTTTAACCATGGATCCTATTTGTGTGGTTCAGTCAAATAATGCACGAGCAAGGTGATAGCCACTGCATGTGGCGGCAAACTTCAAGACTTCGAATCTCGGGCTGGTACGCAGACTGCTCATTGGTCGTGGGTGAACTAGTAAGAAATTCCCTCAGTGGATTTCGGGCGGTTGGAGAGCGCTTTGTTGTTGATATCGTCTTGTGCGTGCAAGCACGCGCTTGCATCTACCGCACTAGAGGTGCGACCATAGAGCACTTTTGAACCCCTCCAAATCCACTAAGAAAATTCAACATAACAAGTAAAACCCGCGTGTCACACTAAAATAAAATATAAAATGAATTGTCTCTTTTAGCTTTATTTTTATGCAAACTAAGTTTGGGGCTAGGATTTGATATATATAAAAAAATATATGTCGTGAAAAAGTGTAGAACAAAAGTGTAAAATCCCCAAGTGTAAGACGTAAAACACAGCGGACGTAGCTGCCGCTAGAGGAAGCGGAAAAAAACATTTGCCAGCTAAATTGATCGGGTAAATTTAATTGGTTTATAATTACAAACATTTAGGTTTTCCACAGAATTTTGTGGTGAAATACTTCCAGCTCGGCAGCGTATAGCTTGATTCTAAGATAAAAAAAAAGAAAACTCATCAAAAACATTTAACGCTGCTCAAACCACACTTCACTTTCTCTGTATCTCAACTTTGTTCGTAGCATCGAGATGCATCTAAATATTTGTACCCGCAATCTATCCATGGCATGTGGCGAGCCAGTCGGGGTTTCAGTTCGCTCCAGTTCGGCTTTTTCAAACCGCTAACGCGCAGTTCGATGTGGGTTCGACTGAATTTTAGCGTCCGTGCGTAGGCGTGAAACATTTAGAACGACCTGACGCAATCCGGTGGAAAAAACGTGAAATATTTGTTGGATATACTGCTTTATTGTTTTGAACTAATAAACAAACTCTGCGAGTAAAAGGAGACTTTTTTGCTTTCATATTCCGAAAACATTAGTAATTAAATGATAAAATGAGAAATCAACTACATTAGTAATTATTTGTTCACCAAAATTAGACACGTTTGTGTAAGAGTGGGGCACTACTCTCCATAGCTCAAATCGTCGAACTTCGCTTAAAGTTCAAAGAATTGCCATGTTCGACGTCGAACCTGAGGTCTAACAAGGGTTCTGGACGTCTCGTATCAAGACCGTCCGGCATATCCACCACTTTTGGGAAGTGCTCATTCGTGGACAGACACGGAGTTACCGGTGTATCCACTCACGAGGAGCGTAAGCCCTTAAGTCTAGCTGAGAAAGTATTCCTAAGACTCGCTCAACCGGATGCCAAATCGTTGCGAAAGTTGCCATCGGAACACATTGTAAATAAAGCGGCATTCTCCAAGAGAAAGGGATTTACCCGCTACTACTCCCCTGCTTCTTACACGGAGCTCACCATAATCAGAGCGAGCATGTCTATATGGGGAAGCATAAATGCGTACCTGCCGGGAAGAAAAGAAAAAGAGGTCATTAGTGCATCCTACGTAATGATGTGAAGTCGGATGTCAGAGTCTAGATAATTGCGAATGCGCGGCTGGGTAACTGGAGTGGTAGAGTTTGGAATGTTAGTGCAGGCAAATGAGGACTAATGACAAGACCTAGACAATCGTACTTTGTTGAACATACTATCCGTAACAAACTGCCTAAATCTGCATGGTAAAAGTTTTAAGGCTAAGCTTCACAATTTTTTTTTCGAGGAATTTAGTGGAATTAGCGAAGTGAGCATCATAATCCTTCTAACTGTACGTCTCGGTGATCTGAGAATTATCGTATATTTGTTTACTTCTATTCATTTGTTGTTCGACAGAACCTTTCAGTAATATAGCCAGTGCAACATGACATTGTGGTTAAATGCCTGAACAAAGTGAGCGGGCGTACAGATATTAAGTGGCAACAACAGTGAAAGTGAACAGGCAAGTTCTAATTGTGTAGAAGGGCGGAATCCAAACCCACAAAACTGAGTGAAGAATCCAAATCGAAAGTTAGGTTGCTGTCGTGACTCTAAAACCGGGGTCACACTGCTAAAGGGGCATTCACACGAGGGAGAAATCCCGGGGATTTCTCCCCGGCACGCGCGCATCACGAGATGAAAACGCGAGGCTTTTGCACATCGCAAAGCCTGACGTTTTCGTCGTGGGATGCGCGTGCCGGGGAGACATCCCCGGGATTTCTCCCTCGTGTGAATACCCCTTAACACAAAGTACAAAGGACAATCTGCAAACACGAGTCACCGCAATACCCGTGGTTCGAATTTCGAGTGCCAAGTTTCTCCTTGAACTCAATGCCATGCATCGGCGTCCCAACCGGGAGGGCAAGGGCGCGCTTGCCCCCCCCCCCCCCCCCCCTCAACCCCCCTCCGCCCCCCAGTAAACACTGGCCGGCGGCGCCCAAGGGATACCACGGGAGGGCACCGTTCCCCGGCCCTGGGGGGAGGGGGGGGATCTCTGGTTTGCCTCCTTATGCAAAAACAAGTTGGTATGCCACTGTTGCCATGCGGAATTCAAAGCACGGATCTTGCGGTGACTCGCGTTCCAATATGCACGCACACCGTCCTTCGTGTTATGTATAAGCAGTGTGATCCCGGCTTATGGGGGATTTAACCGCTCGTCACTCAATGGGCAAATTTCGCTACACAAACCTTAGTTTCAGGAATGCACGATAGTATTCATTCTTTTGGGGGTTACTTATGATAACGTAATAAAGGTTGTGCGGACCTTGAATTTTTCTTTTAGAGCGCTGGAGATTTTTAATAAAATCCAGAAATATGACCGTTTTGACTGTTTTTAGCGCGTTTTGAGGCATTTTTGAAAATACAATTATTTAGAAGACAAATGTGACAAAATGCTTGGCCTTAGGTACTAGAGGGTGCCTCTAATCTTAATTTTAAGAGCATGACGAGAAAGCAAAATATTGTTGTCTTTGCGTATTTGTGGAAATAAAATCACCCTGTTAATTTTATTTCCAACTTGTTAAACGAGATGGCGACACTAGTACTAAACGTCTCAGCTTGGAGATTTTCTTGCTCTTGCTGTTGTTGTTTTTCTATCGAGCGCGAATTCGACCGCGATGTCTCTTGCTCGTGGATCGGTAGCACGTGTAGCGAAAGCTCACGCTGTATGCTCACTGATCGTGAATTCAATCCACCGCCTCTGCCCGTTTCAATCTTTATGAGCATCGTACCGGTGTGCTGTCATGTATCACTATTGCGTGATGCACATTAAAGTCTTCAGACAAGCAGCAGTATACTGCACTGTCTTTCATCTCCAACAAAGGCACCGGATGCCCGAAGATCTCATTAACTTTCCGCTGTATAAACATCGACACAGCAGAATTACAAGTGATGGCTCTGTTGGTCGGCACTTTTTGAACGTTGCAAAAAAGTGTAACTAGTCATCACCAGACTCTTAGTGAGAGGCCTGATAAGGCTCTGAAGGCCATACTTTTGTTGATCCTATTTTTTTGTATGTGCTATGTTAGCGCGCGTGGTGAAACACTTGCTTACGCTACAAGCGTGGCTCGTAAGCACCCTAAGGCACCTATTCACCTACAAACTGTTTTCAAAGTGGAGTCAGAGGAAGAGCAGGCCGATATGGGACATAGAAAGTGCAAAACTGCCACTGTATTTCTTTTTTTTTTTGTTTTCTAGTTTTGAATTTAGCTCTAAAAATAATTTTTTTTGCAAAACAATGTTTTCGTGTTAAATGTATGTGTGTATAAACCACTTGTAATGCTACAACCTTTATGCGCATGTAAAGAATTATTTAGGCCCCACTATATAACGTGATTGTAATTTTTTTTTCAATACGAAGGAAGGAGCTGGGTGGAAAAAATCATACGACCTCCTATAAAGTCACGCAATGTGTGTAAACAGTTTACGGAACTGTTACCAAACATGCGGTTTGACAAAACATGCAAGCACGACCGAGCTGTTTACTCTGAATTACTCTAAATTTTTGAATGCGTCGTACATATGCCGTGAAGTTTTATATTTATACGACTATTTTTCTCACGTTCAGTCATCATCGGAATTTTCTTGTTTAAAAAAACAGGAACCGCACGGGGGAAATGGGCAATCAGTGCCAGTGCGCCAATATAAATTTATCATCTCACTACTCAGTCCACAGGGACCGAGTAAAGAATGCATAATTTCCTTTACAAGCCCTCTATACACTGTTAGCAAAAATAACACGCCCAGACGTGTAAACCGTTGTCCCATAGCGGACACGTCGAAAGGTGTTTGTTTTAGACGCAGATGTGTGTTATTCGTCTACACACGAGGTCCGTGTAAACTTATCACGCTACACCGTGTCTGCCTTCCGCAAAACACGTTTCGAGCGTGTTCCTCATAAAACATGGTGCCCAGCGGCCGAGAGCAGGCGAGAGACGAACCCAGCGAGCCGCGCGCCTTTCAGCCGAATTGAAAGCACACAGGACGCGTTAGTTCTCGTTCGATGTCTTTTATACGTACATTTGATCTCACTGGGTGGGCCTCCCCATGTGTTTTTGAGGTTTGTGTTTACGCCGGCAACTGCAAAGGGGGGGGGGGGGGGGGGAAGGGGGTATATCTGTGTGGTGTGCTTGTGTACGATTCGTCGGCGGGGGGCAAGGAAGCGTTGCGAGGGAGTGGGGGATTAGCAGTGGTGACAGTGGAGGGTGATAAGTCAACTGCGTGGACGTTCTCATCGACTCTGTGGCGCCTCGGGCATGTGGATGGCTGTGTGTGCGAGAAGGGCTGCTGACGTGGACTGGACGGGAGGAAGCGGCTTGACCTTCGGGACTGTGGATGTCGGGTGGGGGCACCGGGGGGGCACGCCTTTTTAAACGAGTGTCTGAAAAATAAACGTTCAGCTGTGTTTGAGACGTTGTGTTGTGTTCGTCCCCTTCTGTGTTCCTGAGTCTCGGGTTTTATTACCATGTTTCTTTACACTGAGAGCCACTTCGAGCTCAGCGACTGTAAAAGGCCTGTTGTACGGAGCGTCACGAGCCCCAGACAGAATGATTGGTTGTTTCTCTGCTGTCAAACTGAACTTTTTAAATGCTTCACTGCAGTTGCGTAAACTAGAAACGTCTTGGAAATGTGCTTCAAGAACATTCGCTTGATCTTTCAGGGACGTTGAAGATGATGCAGGGAAAAGTGGAATTCTGAAGGATAAGTAGTCACCCCTAACCTTTCTAAGCCGATCCCACGCTTCTTTTGCAGGTACAAAGCTACTTAAGGACGTCAAATACTTCCTCCAGGAGCTTTTCTTCGCCTGGCGACTTGTCCAGCGAGCTTTAGCTCTTCTTTTCTTAAACTCAAGTAAGTTCCTAGAAGTTGGATATCTACGAAAGATGCACCAAGCTTTGTTCTGGGACTTTCGTGTTGTTTTACAATCATCATTCCACCAAGGCTAGCATCTTTTAGGAAGACAACCAGACGTTTGAGGAACACTCCGTGTGGCAGCGCTTATTATAACCTCTGTGACATACAGTGTCGCTTCATCTGGGTTCATGTTCGAGATTATAGAAGAATCGATTAGTGCTTCCAATTGAAAGATGGACCAATCTGCCTTGTCTAGCTTCCACCGAGGCATTCGCGTTAAAAGAGTCAGAAGAAAGACAGTACTCTCTAAAACGATAAGGAAGTGATTGCTCCCAAAAGGATTATTAAAAACCTTCCATGAAAAGCATGGAAGTAATGAAGGTGAAGTAACAGAAAGGTCAATAGATGTAAATGAGTTGTGAGCTGAACCAAAACAAAGTAGGTTCCTTTTCGTTAAAAATACACAAGTTAGATGATAATAAAAACCGCTCAATTACTCGGCCTCAGGAGTCAAGGCTAGTACTGCCCCACATAGGGTGATGAGCATTAAAATCTCCTAAAATTAAGAAGGGTTGGGGGAGTTGCCCTACAAGCCCTTGGAGTTCGTGAAGTTGCAATGGAACGTTTGGTTGCAAATAAATGGACACAATTGTTATGAGGCGGTCTAAAAGAAGGCGTACCGCTACAGCTTTGAGCGGTGTGAAAAAAGGAACCTCCGAGCAGGCAACCACACTCTGCACGACCACTGCTACCCCACCAGAACTGGAGTTCGAACGGTCTTTGCGGAACACTTGATGATGTCGCAAAATTTGTGTATGATGTGTTTGAAGATGAGTTTCCTGTAAAAAAAAAGGGAAATTGGCCGAAGCTCATCCAGAAAATAATTAACATCATCGATGTTGGGTAAGAGACCTTGACAGTTCCATTGCATAAAATGCAAGTTTCTCAATTAAGTAAAAAAGTACACGAACAAATTAATAAAAAGGGAAGAAAAAGAAAATTAATGCTCGCGATTAAAGAGGTAAATTGGTATAGTCTATTTGGGAGCAGTCACAAGCTTCTTTTTCGATTTACGGTTTGGGGTTTGCCACTTTATGTCTTCATGGTCAGACGCAGGAGTAGCCGGATCAGTAGCCTCGTCCATCGCCTCTACCTCCTCAGAGGAGACTTTTCCTATAGTTTTTGGGTAGGTCCGCAGCGCGGGGTGGAAAACCCCATCCACGACCACCCCCCACTGAAGGGGCAGGGGAGATACTGGGCGTGATATTGCCCGAGTCCCTTTGTTCCTGCCCCTGAGATCCTGAAGGGGCAGCCCGATGCTGCCCTTTGGATGAGGAGGACCTTTCCAGCGAGTTTTGACGAGAGTGCCGCTCCTCACCAGAGGAAGTCCTCAAACCACGGACAGGCATTGCCTGCCCATTCTGACTCCGGGAGTCAGCTGGTGTGCTTCCCCCCGAAGCTGGAGGTTTCTTGGGTGAGGAAGTCCTCTTCTGAGAGGAGCGAGGGGCTCCCTCGCTCTCTTTCAAGGACGACCTGCGAGGTGTGGGCAATGGAGTCACCTCCATTGCCTCAATGGCACCCGAGTCTTTGGAATGACCGGGTGCATCGGCTGCCTTGGCAGCCGAGAGGGAATGCCCAGGAAGAGAAAGTTTCAACCTGGGCGTGGAGGACTGGAGTGGTTTCCTAGGGTTCCTAAGGGACACCTAGGTTGCCACTGATACCTTGGACGGCACAGGTCTCCTGCTGGACACCGCCTCGGCAAAGGAGCCCCTCTGGAAAGCGGAAAGGCGACGGTTTGCATCTTGGTAGGTTATGTTCTCTTTAACCTTAAGTGCAAGGATTTCTTTTTTACTTTTTGAAGTGCTCACATGGTCTGGAGTAGGCAGGATGGTTGCCACTGCAATTGGCACACTTGTTTTCAGCTTTACAGCCATCAGCAGTATGGTCCCTGCCACCACACCTGGCGCATGTCTCACGACTGCGGCAAGTGCGCGATCTGTGACTCTACCGCTGGCACCGAAAGCAGCGGAGTGGGTTTGGGACGTAAGGTCGCACCTGGCAATTAATGTAGCCTGCCTTTATAGACGGAGGCAAGGTGTGCCTCTCGAAGGTCAAAACGACGTGTTTAGTGGGTCGTTCCTCACCATCTCGACGGATTGTGATGCGCTTTGCAGCAACAACTCCTTGGGATTGCAGACCTTCTACAATTTCTTCCTCGGTACTGTCTACCAAATCGTCTTCCGAGATCACACCGCGGGTGGTGTTCAGTGTTCGATGAGCTGACACTGTCACTTTGAAGTCTTGGATCATTTGGAGACTTGCCAAAGCAATTGCTTGGTATTTCTCGTAAACCTCCACAAGAAGGTCACCCGAGAAGAGCTTTTTGGCTTCATACTTTGCTCTTAGCGTGCCTTGAAGCACTTTGGCGAGAAGGAACGGAGACAGTTTTGAAAGTGGTTTGGATGCGTCGTCGGAGTGAAGGACAAAAAATCTTGTAAAATGGTCGTTTACATTGTCCTTGGAAAGAAATGTTGGTAGAGCTTCGGTGCGGGTTTTTTTCAGGGCCCAATCGTTTGGTTTAGTTTTAGAACCCATATAGATGGGAAAAGAAGTTCAGTGCCCGGGTGCACCACCCAAGGCGGAGCCCAACAAGGGGGTAGGTAATGTGCCATAGCAAGATGGGCTTGGCTGACACAATTACTCTACCAGTGCTGCCCGGGCACTATACCTTAGTGTGGTTGCAGGGGCAGAACCTGTTTCCACTCAAGGTTGGCCCTTGCCGCCTAAGAAGGTGAAAAAGGAAGGAAGAGAGTGCAGAAAGAAAAGAGAAAGAGGTGGAAGGAAAAGTGAAAGAAGGAAGAAGAGGGTAGACGAGGCGACTGACTGAATCATCCTGGTCGGGCCAAGCCAGGACACCCGTCTACGAGAAGCAGGGGTCGAAGCGGTGTATTGCTTTGCCCGAGGCCCCGAAGGGTCCAAACATACCCCGGGCTCAGCTCAACCACCAGGGTCCCCTTTTCCCCGGACACCGGACACAGCCAGACGGGGGTGGGCAAACCCACATGGCTCGGGGTCCGTGGTGACGCTACTCACCAAGCCTCTAGCACCTGAGGTGCAGGCACCCCCTACGGGGCTCGGGGTCCGTGGAGGCGCCACTCTCCAAACACCTGCTTTCACAGGTGCCCCCTGCGGGGCGAATCTAATGCTGAGTCGCACCTTCGAATCATGACAATCGACAGTTGTTTCTACTCTCATAAGCACCAAAATGTCGACGCCCACAACAATGTTGAGGAACAGAATGCCGATACTCTAAGCGCAGCTCATTTAGTAGCTCTGGTTCTTCCCAGAAGTGGCGCGCGGCACGTGTCTCGAGCATTTTTACAAAAATGATTAGCACCACTTTTCTCAAGATAGATGGGCTTTACTCCACACATTCTGGGAGCGGGATTGTAAACCATTATTCAGACGAAGAGCAGGCCGATATAGGACATAAAAAGTGCAAAACTGCTACTTTATCTATTTTTTTTCTAGCTTTGAATTTAGCTCTGAAAATAACCGTTTATTTATTTATTTATTTTTTTTTGCAAAACAACGTTTTTGTGTTGAATGTGGTGGTCCAAACGGCCGCAACGCCGCACCCTGTGCTTTCGATAATTTTGAACGTAGATGGAATTTCGAATCCATTCGGAGATCGGAGCTTATTCTTGGTTTTGCAAGCTACTGAAATCTACGTATGTACTTGCCCGTATCTCGTGCCGCCTGTTGGCCGCTTCCGGCAGCGGCGGACGCAGAGCGAAGAAGATCCAGCTTGAGATCAGCGGCGAACAGCCCGTGGCCCGAGCCCACCTCTAGCGCCCAACCTGCATGCGCAGCGGCGAACATGCAACTCGTTTGTTCCGAAAAAATTCTGCGCCATCTATGAGAAAAAAGGGTACAAATAAAATAGCGGTTGAATCCCCCTTAAAGGGATACTGAACCAAAGAATTTAGTGCCCATAATAAGTGGCGCACGTTCTTTCTACCAGCCAGCAGCCGCCGGTGTGCGCGAGCACACACAACAAAAGTAACGTCACAGACCTCCATTCGCGGTTGAGATGACAGTGAAATGCATGGGCTTCGGACTAAAGGAGAATAAAGACAGGCTTTTCATCTCTACAAGTGAAAGCTACGTGCTTGTTAGACCAATTCATCGCTTACTTTTTACACAAGGCACCACTGTGTAGATGAAAAACTTGTCTTTATTCTTCTTTGGTCCGAAGCCCATACATTTCACTGTCATCTCAACCACGAATGGAGGTCTGTGACGTCATTTTTGTTGCGTGTGCTCGCGCATACCCGCGGTTGCTGGCTCGTGGAAAGAACGTGCACCACTTATTATGGACACTAAATTCCTTGGTTCAGTATCCCTTTAAAGTGCAACCTTAGCCATGGCTAGTGTGACTCTGATGTCTGAACCAACAGATGGCGGCGGGATCGCCTTCCAGGCCTGTACATCAAAGCGAGAAATCGTGCGTGGTGGCGCTTCGATACAGTGGGGTATTTTTCTATATCCTGAATATGACATCCCTGGTCATTCGCTCGCTTTTCTCTACACCGGTCTTCTTTAGAACGCTCCTGCGGCTGCCCCAGTTCTCGTGCAAGGGGGAAAGTTGCCAACACTCCAAGCTCACGTATAAGGCATATGTGGTCAGAACAAAATACGAAAATCGTCTTCAACCAAATGGCGGGACACATGCAAAACAAAACAACCGACGCGTTGAAAAATGTACTATTGCCTGTGCGTCGTTAGCACGCTGCGGGTATTTTGAAGGTCAATTACACATATTTCAATGCGATCAGATTCATATGACAGGCTGGGGCTTTTGTCGTGCATGCGTTTGGCTCTTGTGAATTTCTAGGATATCGTGATGATGTGATCGACTTGGGTGTCCAAAATTCTAGCTTGAGGTATTAAATACCTCAAAAATGAAAACAAATGAACTATTTTCTGGGCGGTCACGTGCCTCATTTAGGTAGCTGGGTATTTATTTTGGCTAAAACCTTAAGACTGGAAAGCACGAAAAATGACAGTTAGGTTTAGATATTCAGTTGGTAAACCCAAATTACGACTGGTGCGGGAGTCATATTAAAAATACACCAAGGTTGAAAATTAACTTGCAGCAATAATTGATAAAAAAATAATTTTAATACGAGTTGAGTGATAGTTCCAATGACTGGTCAGGCGAAAATTCTGGGTTTGTGGATAGCTTTTTCACAAAGTTGAAGCAATGTACAAGTCCTCATTTGGTAATTTACGCGCGGAAATAGTCGTGTGAAAAAAGAAAAAAAGATGTAAACGAGTGGAGTTTGACGTTGCGTAAAATATCGTGTAAGCACGCACATGGTACTCTGATTAAGACTGAAACAGGGCTACATTTTACACTAGCGTTGAGCGTATTGAAAGTTAAGGGTGCAACTAATGCTAAAGCTTTTACACAAATACTGCTCAGGCCGTAATATTTGAAGGTTCATAGCACTTTATTACCCTCAGATTTTGTGTAAGTTGTCTCCTGACTGTTTACAACAGAAAGGAGGAAACATTCTAACTCTGGGTTGATCAAAAAACTTCACCTGCTGACAGCTACCAATCATCTCGGCGCCGATTTGTGAGTATTTACTGCATGCCAACGGTCGCGTGCTTAGAATGAGTTTTCCCACGTAATTTCATAAAATCGCAATTGTTCTTCACAAACAACAATGTCTATTCAAGCAAGCGGTCACATGTGAAGCTTTTAATATTTTGTATTCATTGTGGCACACAAAACAAGTAGCATACGTTTATTTTTCTTTTTTTTTTTTCAATTTGCAAAATAGAATGCTCCTGGGTTACCTTGGTCTCAATGCATGTAGCACACAAAAGAGCATCACTGAATCGTAATGGGAAACAAAAACAATATTGATAAACAATTGCGTAATCACGTGAAAACTGAGGGCATTGCACATATGCAGAAGGTAAGCTTTGTTTCACTAAATACATTATTACTAAAGCATTTTGCTTTATCGTGCGAGCGAAGGGGAACATGCAAGCGCGATAATGCTACCCTGAACTGTGGTGCCTGGAACGCGTCTCCGACTGCTGTGTTTACCGCGTTCAAAAAAGTGCTCCCTCAATTTCCGCCTGATGACGTCATAGAAGTGTCATGCTGTCGCCGGTCGCGGCCTTGGCGGCGTCTCAACAGTTCTGGTTTAAATAGCAGACGCCTGTTCTGCTGCAGGTCGCTCTCCACTGTGACAGCTCACGGAAACTAGAGCAGCAGGAAGGTGGGACGCCTGGGATGCCGTGACGACAGCGACACTCGCGCTCGCTCGTGCTTTTCGCCAGTATTTCTACGGCCAATTGCCAGGATCGCGACAGGCTACAGCATGACACTCCGGCTTCTGTGACGTCATTTGTTGCCACTTTGGGACCACTTTTGATGTATGGGCGGGATAGGACACTAAACACACCAGTCGAAGACGCGCTTCAGGCACCATACCTGAACTACTCTTCCAGTGAACAAGCGCACCGTTCAAACCATGTAGTTTGCTTTTATACACCAACTCATGTTTACAAACAAACCGGAGCGCCCCTAGCGGACGCCACCGGCGCCGCGCATGCGCGGTGGACGGTGGGCAAGAAGCTCGCCGTCGCCCATAAACAAACCATTGAATTGCGTTGTTGTCGGCGTCGGTGTGAGTCCCCGTGCTCCTTTTCGCGTTGGAATTGTTGATTCTACATTCTCCTATCAATGTTTGACTACTTGAGTTGCTTCAGCAAAATTAACGAGGCTCGTTACACCGCAAAACGTTGCGTGAATAATGTGACGTGCGGCGATTCATTTCACATGGACGCCGCAGAATGGGCGCTAAAGCCTGACTCCCACGATGAAATTCATCTCGCTATTTTCAGTTGCGAAGTCGCTCGGGCTGCAAAAGCGTGGACCGTAGCTGAGATGGTGGACGTCGATACTGAAAACCGCAATTAGAATCGGGCATTACAAGTCGGTGACGGTCACTGGTAACAATGATCAACATCTTCTTGTATCTACTGTTGACACTTAGCCTACTTACCCAAACCAACCTTCGAAAGTGTTTTGAGGCCTGCACTTACTTTTTTTCGCAATTACCGGGCCAACGTTTGGTTTACGGGCCGCTGTCGTTTGAACGAGCTGACGACAAAAAGCAGACAAGTATGAAAGAACAGACGACAGTTCAAACGGATGCGCAATGAAGTGGGGGCAAGAAGCACCGCGTCCTGCTTCAACAAACCATTGTAATGTCACGTTGTCGGCGTCTGTGTGAGTCTGCATACTTTTTTTCGCGTTGGAATTATCGATTTTACGTCCTCATAGCAATGTCTTACCACTTCAATCACCTGAGCGAAATTATCAAGGTTCGTTACGCCGCTAAACATTGCGTAAATAATTTGACGTGCGGCGCTTCATTCGCATGAATGCCGCAGAATGGACGCCAAAACCATGATGAGATTCTTCTAGCTGTTTTCGGTCGCAACGTCGCTCGTGCTGCAAAAGTGTAGAAGGTAGCGGCGATGGTCGACGTCGATACTGAAAATCGGAAGAGGGAAGTAACAGACGAAGCGTAACAAGTCGGTGATGGCCACTGGTACCTATGATCAATATCTTGTATCTACTGTTTACATCGAGTCAACTTAAGTCTTTTGAGGCCTGTAATTACATTTTATTGTAATAACCGGGTAAAAGTTAGGTCTACGGGCCGCTTTTGTTTGAACGAGCAGACGACACAAAGCAGACAAGTTCGAAAGAGCAGTCGATCAGGCGGCCGTGTGAATTTGAAGACGCAGTGATCCCGCGTGTGGTCCGGACAACTTGGCGGTTTTGTCTCGTTCATGTTGGAAAAAAAAAAAAAACATCTGGCGACCACAAAGCTGTTGCCCGCACAAGCAATCGTAGTTCGACAGCGTCTGGTTTGCCCTTGTCACGGCTACTATCCACGTTCTCGGACGAACGGAGGGAGCAGAAACACAAAAAAACTGATCTTCAAACCTTTCCAGACTTTGGTACAGCCCTCGTCGCAGCAGTTCGACGACAAGGCAGGTCTCTTGTCTGGTCTCTCCTAAAAGAACGCGGGAATGCATGTCTCGCACCGCGACTTCTGCCCACCACCCCAGACCGGAAGTGCGACCGACGCGCCACCTCGGCGGGGTGACGTAGGAAAGTTGAGTTCGTCTATAGCGTTTGGTTCCCTCAAACCTTTTAAAACACCATTATAATCAATTCTATGATTTCATTTCTTTTCATTGAATGCGCCTACCTTTTTTCTTTTTTTTGCGTTTACGTGCCATTTTTTTAGTTATATAATATTATTTTCCAGAAGTCCGACAACTACAGTCTGTCCCATCATAAATAAAAGCCGCATAATCAAAGATGTAGACAAAAAAGACGAAAAAAAAATAACGCTAACACGCGAACACACATTAAAAATGCAATGTAACCGCGCATTCAAAATTAGTCGTTAGTTTTTTGAGAGCAGGAGTTTCGTAGGGCGACATTGTTACCCATCGCAGAGTATAAAAAGTGCAGTACAACTGTTAGCTCGCGGTCTTTATGTCCATCACGCTGTATATGTGACACATGATACGGTAGGATGCAGATGGGCGACTGAACTCAGGGTCCCTGCTAAAGCCCGTTGATAAAGGCGTTTTTTACAAGTACCGCCAACCGTTGTTGTGGAAACGCGCAACACACGTGCCACGAGTGGGTGCTCCAGCATCATTCGCTTTCAAGGGCCAATCATTTTAGTGTTGCGCCGCCATTTGCTTTTAAGTGCCGCCCGAAACACGGGCCTCGTATGGCATCTTTGAGGTCATTTGAAAGACCCACGCAAACACATCGAGGGGATTTAGTCCCTCCAGTTTCTTGCAACGTGAGCTCCGTGCTTTGAGCGGAGCTCGCGCTCCAGCATTTTCCCACGTGCTCTGATCTGCGGTGACACAACACACTCGGCAAACGGTCCCCCACCGCACTTAGCTTAGCCCGTGAGCTAAACCAAATTAGGTGCGCTTAGGATAACAGCACTCTTTCCCCAAATATTATTGTGGGCGCCGCCATTTTGGTGGTTAGTGCAAATCAAACGCAACTGCAGATTGTCATGATTCAAAAGTGGAACTTCCTCATCACTAGTTTCGGTGTGAGGAAGCTAACGTAATATTGCTTTGATTTGTCGCGAACTGTTTAAACATTCGTGGATAACGGAAAAGCGTTTCCTGGTGATTTCAGATGAAGCTTCAGATAACTGACAATCATCTTTTTAAGCACCAAGATGTGTGCAAATTGTTGCTTATTTAGTGTCCCTAGTTTAGCCTGACCGTTCAGGCATAGAAAGAGAACGGACTGCTTGACCTCGCGCTCTTGGCACTGCTTCAGTGGCTTGTTGCAATCGGCAACGGCTGCGCGGATGGCTGTTGAAATCGGCACGTCGGCCCGCCGATGGACGTCGGCGGCCTTGGTTCGTCGTCTCATGTTTCGCTCACGGGCGAGGCCCGTCGTCACGTAATTCACCGCCGAAATAACGTGACTTCGAGGCGTTAGGCCGGCCGAATGTCTGCTCTTCTTGAAACCCAAGTGAGATACCCGGGCAAGGTCAACCCAGTGGACCTCGGACCCGAACATTACGTCAAGCTCTCGCACTGCCTGCCCCAAGACACCTGCAAGGACGACGCCTTCAAAAGAGGCTGATGCGTTGATGCATGTCGCCATCGAGTAAGACGACCTCTTCGGTGTGGTGTGCGCGGACGTGTGACGTAACTTGGACAGAGGGTCTTTCCGAGAAGGCGTGGGTGACGAAACTGGTGCACCTCCGCGATTGGTTTCCGCCCAACTGCATGGCAACCGAAATACTTTAAAAGCACTGAGCTCACCAAGATCAAGGCTCATAGCTGCGGCTAGCTGCTGCATAGCCAGAGCTCATTGCTCCCCTGACATGTAAAAAAAGGAGAGTTTTAACCATCGTTGCCTGCTGAGATTCCTGCCCGGAGCTCCGTCCGGATCTGGACCCCAGCCGAGCCTGGTCCATCCTGGGGACTCACGTCGGCCGCGACAGGCTTCATCAGCCCGTAGCGTTGGCCGCGCTCCGAACTAAAGTAAAGCCAAGCAAATATTCAGACCTTTGAATTTTACAAGCCAAACCAACAAAAATCACCTAACACGCCCCAATAAAAGTATTGAGGGTTTAGTTTGACTAACTGGAGATCTTTTGACATGCAACCAAAATCTCAGATTGCCTTCCGTCAGATAGCCGGCACCTCGGCCGATATTTAAACCGGATAAATATGAATTCATGAGCAAGAGCGTTGGTTGAGAGACACAAACACGTTTCAATGCTTTTTGTTTTGTTTTATTAGCATTGCCACTTAAAGGGATACTACAACAAAATTTCGCTCTTATTTCTTAATCTATGTCTGTTCAAGGGAGCAGTATCACATCGGGCACACCAATACCTTAAACAAAAAAAAAACAACTAAAAAACAAGAAAATAAATTTAAAACAAATCAAACGATAAACAAAGGGCACCTGGTGTATGTCGTTAACGCTTTGTTTGTACTGCCCGTCTACAAACCTTGACAGGTAGTGACGGTAACTGTCTCGCCTCCGCCACCACGAGAGAAAACCGGAAGGAGGAACTCCCCTCTTTCCGAGAATCTCTTTTGTGGGACCGTCGACAAGATTATAGAAGATTTACCGGTTACTCAAAATGTGTACAAAGCAGCCGCTTCGGTGGCTGGAACAAGTTGCACATCCTCTCGACGTCAACCTCGCCGCTGCTTTGCTTGTCCCGAAACGAA
The DNA here is from genome assembly GCF_016920785.2 of Ixodes scapularis. Taxonomy (NCBI): domain Eukaryota; kingdom Metazoa; phylum Arthropoda; class Arachnida; order Ixodida; family Ixodidae; genus Ixodes; species Ixodes scapularis. The sequence goes on from NW_024609835.1 coordinate 195,586,091, forward strand.
CTTCGTCACGACTGCAGCAGATGTCACGTGCTCGCCGCTGGCTGCTCTCCAAGCGCTTGCTAGAGTGGGCCGTTTATAACAAGAAAATACAACCACGAGGCTCAAAACAAACGTGTGATTGTCATTTACGAATATCGTGCATCATATTCAACCATTTTTTGAACACGACGGGTATCTTTTAAATTTCGTTGAAGTATCCCTTTAAGAGCAATCGAAGTTGTACTTGAAACAAAATATAGTCGAACCATTTTGACACGCGTAGTTTGATTGCGAAAATGATTTTCGCGAGTGATAGGAACATTCAAATATTTTCAAATATGTGACGGAATCTCTTTTATGGCGCCCGTTTCATTTGGATCGCGTAAGGCATGTGTACGGACGCACAGTAGAACGCGCTCAAAAGCAGCTGTGATGCACTCGGAGCCTCGCGCTTGTTGTTCTGACATTTCTGGCTCGCTCACTGCGGGCATCCAGGCTCATAACACCCTGACATCTGGCGCTTTTCCTGTATTTCACGTGGCGTTCCAAGTGGCCCACGACGGAAAATGCAGATCAAGCTATTCTTGAATACTTGTCGCCATCTCTATTTTATATTAAGAAACTGCGAGGTCCCGTAACTGAATGCGAAACGTTTGAGGTCTAATAACATTCTTAACATGTAATATATAATAATATGAAAATTGTGCAAAATATAATATCGAAGGATGCTTTATAATTTACTGTTTCGTAATTTTGATGAGTTGACGTAGTTCCGTTTTTATAGCACCATAAAATAATACCATTTCAACTTTATTTTTTATTTTAAAATATACATTACTTGTACAGCTCATTGCTTACTTTTGTAAATCGTTAAATCCAACCAAACGCTTACGTAAAATATCGTGGGCGATGGGACGTTCTAACTCGAGAAATATTTGTTTTCTATATTAGAAACTGTGGTCTATAAATTATTATTAATTATACACCACTAAACATAACCGAAATATCGAGACACTAAAGTATCGCTGAAAAACAGCTCGTTACTTTGACAATAACTTTATTATTGTAGGACACATAGAAAGAAAGTTATAAGCCGTCAAAAAAGCCCCAAAACGTCATACACGGTGGGCCGCGTTCCTCGAAGAGTGCGACTCTGGGCTCCTCGAACGCCCTTTCTGACGGAACAATCCGAGGAACGCAAGCTCGGAGGCTAGCGTTTAGCGTCTGAGAAATCTTTTTTTTTTCTTCTCTTGTATAGACCGACAAATCTGTTTTCCGTTAGTAGCCACTAAAGTATACCTATGTCGGCGTCCAAGTGCCGGAATCAAAAATAGAGCATGGAATTAAATCTCAAGTTTTAATTAAAAGCTGCGAAATGCTCTACTTGAACACTTTTTGTGGAAAGAAAACGAAAAGTAACCTGTAAAACGTCAAAAAAAGAGAAAGAGTATCGCGCTGTACAATTCCGTAAAAGGTTTCGTTCGAAAGAAATATTGCTCCATCTGAACATATAAATAAGGCCAACTGGGTTAGGCCTGAAGGTCGCGCGACCCTCAAGCAGGCCATTTAAAATTTATATGAGTGCGCCGCCACAAATCTGAAAATACCGCAAAATTGAAGTTGTCCAATTCCGTCAATAAAGCATACTCCTCGGCGTGATTTGCGCGGGTCGATTTCGAAGTTTCTATACGAAGTTCAGACGGCCCTTTGAATGACACACCATTTTAAAACTCGGACGAACCCGGTCGCACGGTCTCGTCTTCTGCGAGTGGCTAACCAACGGAGAGAAATTATAAAAACTAAGATCCGTTACGACGACCGCTTCGCCTGGAGGTCACGCTCGGTTTCCGATTACCCTCATTACGCCCCCTTTGCCCAATTCGGGAAACGGCGTGACACATATGCCTCTGACCACCACCGACATTTGACATAACTGCCTTGTGACCCCACCGATTGAGTAGAGAGCTTGCTGTAAAACAACAAAAATGACAAATAAGTCTTATATATAATTTCAGTCGCGTTTCTGCCGGACTTTCTCGAATGAACCTAGATGAAACGAACCAGATGTCGCCGCGCTCATCAGTGCGGTGTTTCCTTTATCTCAGTCGGGACTTCGCCGCATTCCGTCGCGGAAAAGAATGGTGACGAGGTTGGAGCGCCGTACATTCCTGCGTCCATAATGGCTGTGATTGGCATTCGCGGGAGAAGACGAGACGCCGCGCATTGGGCGCGCACTCTTCGACGAGGAAGCCAATGGCCCTTTCTTTAGTGGTGTTTATACTGAGAGAGTTTGGCCTTCTTAAGGGGATTTTGACAGCCTGACAACTTTAGGAGAATAGTCTGACAAACGGAGGATGACTACTTCCGTCCGCCATTCTGTGGCTCTGGGACATAGGAACTGTGTGCAATTTCCCAGGAATAAACTGGACAAAGAAGTAACGCCGTTTTGTGTGATCGCGATATCCGCTGGTTCTAGCCGGCAAAAAGCAACCGGCTCACTCGTCACAGTCCCACTCGTCACCGGAAAGCTCGCTACAGAAAAACTGGTCACACCGGCCCTCTCGTACGAGGTCCGATCGTCGCAGGAACATTCGTCACCGGAACACTGGTTGCAAGGTTGATCTCGTATCACAGAAAGACGTTTGACTTTGTTTTACAAAAATGGGCTAGGGTCCAGTGACCTCGTGAGCAAACGTAGTTTTTTTTCTTTGGCTTGTTTTCCACAAAGAGAAAGGGTCCAATGCCCACGTGTAACGAACGAAGCTCGACCTGCGCTTCTTTGGAAGGTTGACCCCGCTTCAGAAAGAATGCGTTTTACTTTGTTTTACTGAAATAGACTATGGTCCAGTGTCCTCCTGTAGCAAGCGTTTCTTCTTTTTTTTTCTGTTCCTTGTGTACAAAAAACAAATGGTCCAGCACCCGCGTGTAACAAACTAAGCCTGACCTGCGCTTCTTTATAACTTGTACTGCCATGCTTATACTAACCGTGCTTTTTCTAACAAAAGAACTTCGAACCCAGATTTTAACCAGTTTTGCCCTAGAGGAGAACTGACGCGTGAACGCGGGTTATACAAAAGCTGCACTCTACAAATTTCAAGTCTTCGCTAGGGACACGGCAAGTATAGAAGTAACGAAAGCTCAGGGTGGAGCTTCATTGCTATACTATACGAGGGCTTTTCTATACGGTTAGCAGAAGATGCGGTGCTGCCATCTACTTGTTATGTCGGGATCGTACTATCTGCAATGCAAATTGGTAACTACGGATGCGTGTTGTAGTGGCCATAACTGGGACGCTCACACGCATGCCGGGGACCGAACTATGACCAATATACTGAAAGTCCGTCAGAGCATGTAGCGAAAAGCAGGAAAGATATTTTGTCTTTTTGAATTTTGGGAAGTGGCAATGAAGTTTCTAAACTGTCTTTTTTGTGCGCCATTTTATTGCAGAAAAACGGAAGCGGGCCAACATATCGGAGCCTACTTGATGCCGCCGCTACTGCCAGTGAGCATATGGCTTCCCGGATGCATTCGCCAAGCACGCTGAAACCTACAATTCGACAGCAAAGACAAGCACGCCAAAGTCCACAGGTTCTCCCAAAACTGTGAGAAGAGATAATCCTACCAGACGAGTACAAGGTAATTCAAGTCTTTCCACCATAAATTCCTCTTGGACCACCCAGTTCATCAACTAAGAGCAGTACGTTTTATATCTTTTCCAGGTGTTGGGTCTACACGATGGACCCTTTCTTGCTTATGACTCATTGTTCATTGCTCATTGTTTCGGTAGACATTGGCCGTCTTCTGGTTTTTTGCACATCGGAAACGTTTGAGCGCCTTTCTACTACGAGGGCATGGTTTATAGACGGGACTTTCAAGGTGAAGCTTCATTGTGTATACTGAATGGTGCATATTGCATATCGCATCACTTTCATTTTGTTTACAGATTGTTTTCGGTGCCCTCCGGCTTCGTGTCAAGTGTGGAAGTCTAGGCAATCCACTGCGAATTCGAGGCTGTTTCTTTCATCTGTGCCAAGCGATATACCTAAAGCTGTGCAAGTTGGGCGTGCAAGCGCGCTACTGCCAAGTTGAAGATTTTTTTTTTTTTGCTGACGCAATTACATCATATTTTCTAAGCTTGAAAATAAGCCATAATCATATTGATACCCTAATTTTTTGCTGGGCTTACCATGTCATAAAAACTCCCAGAAAAATGCGTTCCTTTTTTGGAACGTAATATGCTGTAGCATATTTTTGCAATATCATAACTAGTATTATCGAGCCCGATCACCAGAAAAAACTTTAAGACCGACTTTTTCATTCGTTAATTAGCTCTTCTACGCGTTCTCATTACTTATTTCATTTATACTGTACGGTTTGTTCATCTGCATGTTTGAATTATTATCTTATCGCATACATAGTGTACATAAACAACCATTTGAGTCACTGCCTCTTCACGTGCCAAAAAAAAAGAAGGTTTAAATGTACATGTGATTACAGAAAACAAAGGGGCATGTCAAGCTAATAGAATATTCCACCGACGTATATGCCAATAAGTATTGTCTTTTCTAGAGGCGAATGTTACCCGCTTTGGCGTTCTTGTCACTTGCCGAGGTTAAAGATGCCTTTCACGAGCTTCTCGAGGACCTTCTAGTGAGGTCACCAATCTGGCTATGCACTTCGAAGATGCCTACGTTGGTCAACGAAGGTGCAATGGTGTTCGAACAGCCATGTCCCCACCAAGCCGTGCATGATGCCGTGTAGCATGATATGCCATGCACAAACAACGCTCTCGAAGCCTGGCATCCAGGCTGCCAGGTGCGTTAAAGTTGCTTTGGTCCTCATTCTTTTAATATGCTAGAGTCAGTATTTTCCGTCATATTATATGTTAATCTGCACTTCTTTTTGTTTCTTGTTGGAGTCAGGGGTGCACAGCTCAGAAATGACAAGAAACAAAACTTTTTTATTGGGAACTGCGCGGGTTCTTAATATCTGGCATCATCGTAGTGGTTGCCGTCTTGAGCATATCTCGCAGTGTAATGCCCGGGGGCCGTACAGAAAGTGCCCGCGGGCCGCATGCCGTGTATCTCTTCTCTGGGTTTTCCTGAGGTGTCTGAAGAATAAACAAGCACGACAAGAACTGAAGATGGCCCAGCTAGACGCTGGACAACCGTCGCCGCGACTCGCACAGAAATATAAAGATGCGAATGAGCGGATATCTAGAGTTCTTGAGGTGCGCTTTACCGGATATAATATCTGCACGCTTAGAAATATTGCTAGGAGTGTCAGGTTTTGAGTTCCATGCTGCAATGGCCCGTAAAAGCTCGATAAAATTGCATTCGTTCCTTATAAACCGTGTCGTGGCATCCAGTTATATTTATTTCAATTTAAGCGCTATGTTTTGATCACAGCTGTCAACATGGTTCATAGGAATTCACAGGAATGAACAGAAGTATATTTGTAGTTCTACAGTCAAACTTCACGCCGTGACATGACTGTTCCTTGTGTCGATTATTCCGGCGTGACGACAATTTCTCGTACGGCTGTAGGACTATTCGTCGAAAGACGATTCGTAGCAGGGCAACTCGTAGCAGGGCAATTTGTCGCATAGGGCAATTCGTCATAGGGCAATTCGTCACCCTATTAAAAGTTTCTTGTGTGTTTAATTTGCACTGTTTGTTTAGTATATAGCTTCAAGATTATTATTTACGAACGAAGGTTCTCCCTCATTTGGTATTTTGATTCGTAGCATAATGTTTAAGATTTGGCTTGAATGGTCTAGTTTCGCAGTAGACGTGTCTCCGTCCGTGAGTATACGCCACAACCAAGTTTTAATATGGTTCAGTAATTTTGATAGGACAACCACAAAGGTGTCAGTTCACAAAAAGAGTTTTATTTGCATCGGAAACTCGGCATATACATCTCCGTTTAAAATGCTATGCTTCTGGCGCAAGCGTCGAGGATGCCGCTGTTGTCTGCGGTTATTTGTGACTTTAAAGCAACTGTCATAAATAACCACAGCAAGACTGTGGTTATTTGTGACTTCAACAACGCGAAGCTTAGAGATGTCAGTCATGATCTTTGCTTTGCAGGTCTCTCTTCTTCGACGAATTCAGTAGATGCTTCGCTCAGTTCTTCGGCTAACAGTATATAAAAATCCTTCGCAAACCAACATCTCCCCGCCTCTTTCAGTCCTGACGACTTTCATAGCGACTGCCAAAATAAACGCTTAGACCAGTTATTTTATAGCATTTGGCAGGTGTAGGAACGTGCCCTCAGAACTAAGAGGATGTGGATGACAAAAAGGGTTTAAAAACTTTATCTTGTAACGAGAAAAGAGTCAAAGTACAGGCTAGCTGGTGGAAGTCAACCATTTCGTCGTTTACCCTGAGACTGGGTTTTTTTTAGAAGAGCAGACGTGACAGAAATGACAATTGAGACCTGTCTGTTTTTTCTGTCACTTCTGCTCTTCTAAAAAAGACCCAGTCTCAGGGTAAACGACAAAATGGTTTATCTTGTAAGTTCGTTCTGGAGTTTTTGAAAAAGAGATAAGTGAAATCTAAAAAACAAAAAAGTAACAAAGAAGTAACAAAAAAGCTGCACGCTTGCTGAACCACTCAAACTGTTGGCCCGGCGAACACACAGCCTCCCGTGCACTGTCAGCTTAAGGGTGAATAGAGTGTAGAAAACAGACAAAGGATCGTGAACTATCCAAACAGGATACAACACAGAATGCATGTTTAGAAGAACAGCCTCGGACCTTTCCGAAACTCCAAAAGAGCGCGGACAACAAAGCGGTGTTCGAACTTTTCTTGGAAGGCTTCTGAACTTCATATTTTATACGGGGGGATGAGGACGATTCGTCACATGCGCACTCGTCACAGGAAGATTGGTCACAGGACGATTCGTCACGTAGGAACATTCGTCACAGGATGACTTGTCACGAGGGCCACTGGTCACATCGAGCGGGCAGGAGGCAATAGTAAAATATAAATTTCAGGAACTCCTCAGATTCCCTTTTGACCGTGCAGCTAAAATAATAAGCCTGGTCCTTTGTGAAAATGAATTTGTGTGCATATGTATGCTATGCATAAGGTTGGGCCGATTTGCATAGCTCAATAATAACACGGTATATGCGTACATGCCATAAAATATTCGCACCACCTTGCTAAAATATAAAACTTGAAAAAAAAAGTTAAACTTGGAATTGCAACTTTATTGCTCTGATCATTACACGATTTTAGAAAGTAATGCTCCTGGCCAATGCCCTGAGAGTGTTGAGGCGTCGGGTGCTGTCGTACTGTCTAACGATGAACTGGATCCGCCTGTTGCAATCGGCGTGCTTCTTGGACGTCCTTGTTAACGTCGTGCCGCCTTCAGACTGTGCGGTCTTCATCTCACTGAAAGACTGCCCCCCTTCTTGATGCAGTCAAGAAAAAACTACAAGTTTGGTGTTATGCACCCCACGTTCCTCTGAAAAAAGAAAGCCCAGTCGAACGTGATATGTAAAATGCGTCATAACTCAATAACCTTCGAAACACAGCCTCGCTCGAGATTTAAAAAGAAAAGCTTACCAGCAATCCCCTGTGCCACGCCTCGACGCTGTTGTTGGTTCGAGGCATGTCGGCTATTGTTGACTCCCACACAGACCAACCACACTTCCGGTGAAAAGAGCGATGAACACGGGCCATTTGGACGGGGCCTGCCTACATACGTGTCCTCGAAATAGTTAGCCACACGGATAGCCTCCGCGGGGATGTCCTCCAGCAGATCCTGGAAGGCTTCAGGTATCTCGCCAACCGGAAGAAAGGCAAGTGCTGGGAACATTCTCATCTGTAAAACATTGAAGTGGTGGATGTGCAATGCGGTATAGATTAGACAACAGTGAATGATTGATTATTACTCTATAAATATATAGGATACTAACCTGCACCGCGAAGTCCTCGTCCGTGTTGTATCTACTTTGGAGACCGGATGCACAGACCTTCCGGTAAACGGACTGACTTAGATGAAAAAAACGACCTTGGATCCTCGCGTTAGGTAAAAGGCGTTTGATGACGGTTATAGCCGCGATCTCGAAGTCCGAGTAGATGACCTGAACGCTCAGGGGACCCAAGATATTGAGTAGAGCTGCAAAAAAACCTAGCAAAAGTAGGGAATAAAAAGAGTTTCGTTTAGAAAATGATGTCATGTAACGTTTCAAAGTACAAGCACTAAAACTATCGATTTAACATAAGAGGGATCACCTTGAGTAGGTGTCTTCACTCTTGCTTGACAGCAACCCGTAGGCCATTGGCACGACCACTCCATGAACTATTGCGTGCACCACGTACAATTGATAGAACAGCTGGGGTGTCACTTTAAACGTACCATCCACCAACCAGACGTTCGACTGAGCCAGATAGCCCATGTTCCTCCCTGTTGCTAAGATGAGGAGCCTCGCCTGGTCGCCGTCCCCGCTGTCGTGCAGAAGAAAGGACTCGCCTTTGCTCGTGACCCACAATCAGATATGAGAATTAAGAAAAATACCACTATCATTTAGTCTTGGACAGTACCTTAAACTCCTCGGGGATGCAGATGTCTTCTCTTGCAGACGGGATGCTGTAAGTGAACGTTATGCGCTGTCTCTGCTTCCTGATGGTTCGCCGAAGGGATGAAGGGGGAGGCATTTGAGACGCGGTGTCCTCGCTCACGGTGGACGCAGCGTGCAAAAGAATCTGATGAGGAGTTTCACGACTTCCCGCTGTGAAATAAACCAATGATTAGAAAAACAAACCTTACGTTATTCAACGCAGAACACTTTCTGGCACTCACCCGCTTTTCCTTTCATCATATCACGAGTCTTCAGCAGGTTTATCTCCGTTGGGTCTCCCGCGTGCGTATGCTCGCTTGAACGGGCAATAATACGACTGGCAGCCAAATCAGTTGTTAATTTAACCAGAAGCTCAAACGTTTGTTGCACATTCTTCACCCTTGAGAAGTGAAAGACATGCTAAGGTAAAAGGTGACCTACTTTATCCGCCGAAACCAAATAGAACATTACATTGTTTGTGGACGAAAAAACTCTTGAGACCGGTTGCCCGCGTGACGAGTCATCCTGTGACGAATGTTCCTGTGCAACGAATCGTCCTGTGACGAGTGCGCATGTGACGAATGGACTGTATCCCTATTTTATACATACACGTTCCATCCCCTCCCGCTCCCCCTTTCACGAATTCCTCTAAACTCTCCTAAAAAATAATAATCTAGAAAAATAAAACCCAATTTTCGACTAGATGCCCTAGCGACGTATAGCCCTATGACGACTTTTCCTACGCGACCAAATACCCTGCTACGAATTACCCTGTTACGAACTGTCCTTCGACGAACGGCCCGTAGCCCGTACGTACGAGGTGCCCTGTATTGAGTTGGCCTCCTTGACGAGTTCACCTCTGACAACTTGACATGTGACGACCGGGCTTGTGACGAGTTCTCCTAGACCTCAGGCAACAAGCTCCGCCCTTTGGCCAAACTCTCTAAATATAAACGGCTCTGCCTTTTAATGCGAAAGCATTAACTGGTCTCATGAAGTGAGCCGACGTCACCAGCTTTTGAAGCCGCGCCAAACAGCACCTTTCCCTGTCCAAACGGAGCGAAGCCTGTTGTTTGTAGCAGAAATCTGATGGATAAGCTCCCATTGGCTGCCGCGTCATAGTTTCAAGAAACGAGGCTCCCAGTGCCTCGTGCGTGGCGTAGTTCTAAGGAACGCCACCAGAAAAGTCCTCTCCATGGCGGCGCAGCGCACGAAGCGGCCCGGCCGCCAGTAAGATGCAGACTTGTGCTCGTAACTTGAAAAATGTAATAGATCACAATTACAAATTACCGAGCCTCAAAATTAGTGAATTACCTTTACAAATTACTTTCGCTGAAAAGTTACGGATTACTTTACTCAATAAAAAAACGGTTAAAGTGCAGGCGAACTGGTGTAAGTTATACGCTATGATTGAAAACCAGAGACTGTGGTTTGAAAAACAGAAAATCGTGAAGTAGAAAGAAAAATGGACAGACAACATCTCAAAAGCAGCTAAAAACTTTATTGCCTCTTCGTCTTAAATACACCTTCCCCGGACGTCCAACGTCGCCACCACCACAACGGTTCATGACTGAACTACCAACAATACACCGGAATGACAATACACCGAACAGCAACCAATACATAAAAAAGCGTTATACAAACAGAAAAACAAAGTCGTCATCACCGCACCCGGAAGGACTTCGACGCGGACAATGTAACACCAGCACTTGGAATCACAAAGGGACCGTCTCTAGCTTACCCCCCTTCCCCCTGAACTGAACCATGAATGACACAGAGTCGCCAACAATGCCCCCCATTACGATCCCGAACCCAACAATGCAAACAACTGCGAAGCAGCCTCTTCCCCTTTTACGTTCACCCCACACTAGGTCTTTACAGTCAAACAAACCTATTGAAAAATCCACCAGACCGGTTTGGTGTGTCCTAGTGTTTTCTGACGTAAACATCAGACCGGCCTGGTGTGTTCTGGTGCGCACATCAGACCAGCCTAACGTGTTCTGTTGTCCCCACCAGAACACGTCAGGCTGGTTTGATGTGCCCATCACATCATCCTAGTGTGGTCTGATGTGCACATCAAAACACACCAGGCTGGTCTGATGTGCACAATACAGCACACTAGAATGGCTTGATGTGCACACTACGCCACACCAGACTGGTCTAATGTCCACACCAAGGCACACTAAACTGGCCTGACATGCATACCAAGGTGCCTCTGGTGAGCACACATTACGGATATATGTATGGTGTTGAATGAAAACGGTGTTTTCTTGTAAAATTAAATAAGATGTACAGAGCTCAAACACCACATTTGATTTTATAAGGTGCTTAATTGAAGGGGCGATGCAACGATTCACTTCAAATAATATGTACTTTGCGTAAGCATGTTGGCACAGTGTAACAAACGTTTACCTATGTGCAATAGCCTGATGGAAAGAATACAGGTTTGTCTCGTCAACAATCGTCAGCAGCTTGTCATCGATGAAAACTTGAAAATATTTCAATCGGCATTTGACATCATCAGAGGCCGTAAACATGGGTTCCGCAGGCTCCAGAAAACACCGGTCTTCTTTTCCCCAGTCAAAAACTTGCGGCGGTGACTTTTGCTTCTTTCTTGACGTTGACAGAAGTGGACAGGCGGGCGTTCTGCCCTCAGTTTCGTCATCGCTTGGAAGTTCTGTTGTTAGGCCCTTCGTTGGCAAGTTCTCCTCGTTACTGTCACTCACTTCACTATCACTAGGTCCCGCATCAGACACTGTTCCACTTTCTGGAATCAAAACCACACAGGGACGATCGCGACACCGTGTCTGGTAGAAAGATCCCGATGGAATTTCCTTCGGGCAGCAGTAGAATACGAAGCCTAAAAGAAAAGAGGACCACGTCAAATTCTACCAGAAAACAAGGATGTACTAAACCACGCCAAACAGGAAGCTTTCTCCTGACAATTACAGCCGATTCCTCGTGCACAGGTATGTAAAATTCAGAGTGAACGCCCGCCCCTAAAGGAAACTACTGAAACACTGCCAAATCTAAGCACGGAACGGAACACCACAGAAATCACAGAGCTACTATGCGACTCCTCTCTTAAGACAGTTTCACATGCAGCGACTGTGCGAAAAAAAAAAAAAAATCGGTGCGACAGCCGACGCAGCGAGTGCGATCGCAATGTTTGGTTTCACATGCTCCAACAACCGCGCGATTTCTGTCGGAGCGGCTGGCGCTTCGGACACGGACGCGACGCGTTTCACTTTGTCTAAAATACAACAAAACCGTCTTAATAAGCATACATGTTTTAGGAATGCAATATGTAACCAGAAATTTATAATAACGAAGCATTAAATCAGAAGCTTTTATGTGCCTACATTTATTTTCGCGGATGAAAGCTGGCTAATGAACGGCTGATTGACGAGAAAGCGATCGCACCGGCTCTGCGGCAAAATACGAACTTGGTGGAAACGAGTTGCAGAGCCGCTGCGACAGTGCGACTGCAATTTTAATCACACATATACTAGAAATCGCACCGATTTCGGGCGAGAATCAGAGCATGTGAAAGAGCCTTCGCATATCTACTATGTACTTTTTTTCCCCCGACCTTCATACGTTTCAGGGTAAAATACGTCAGCGCTATGGAATCCAGAAATTGTAAAAATTCAAAATTAGCATACTTCACAGCAAAGTACTGCTTACCTTTGTAACAGCAGGTCGAAGTGCGTAGCACGGCGTGGACGATACACATCTTGGGCGCCGCCATGCACATCGCAGCCGACGGAGCTGACGGAGCGACGGACAATCTGGAAACCCCTCGCGGCGAAAAGTCGAGACCGCGAAACCGAAACCAGAAAATGCATTTCCTAAGATACGTTAAACATTTTGCATGAGTATTGCTTTGGGTCCCAAAAACACTATTTTTATATTGAATGTGTGCTAAAAATACACAAACATTTTTTAAAGTACCTAAAAGGGTTAATAGAAATAAAAACGAAATGAAAACTTTAGTGTTGCTAGAAGTGCTAGGAATCGTCGGCGGCATCTGTGCACACTGGGCAATTTGCACCGCCGGCGAGCTGCTGAGCGCGAAGGAAAAAACGGTCGTGGGAGAAAAGGTAAGGATTAAGGATATTTCTTTGTTTCTTTTTGTGCTTGCTGCATTACCATGTGGGGATTTCGCGTTATTAGGTCTGCTGAGACACTTGTAGTTTTATTTTCAGTGAACGATTCGAGCCTAATTGTATAGCTTTACAGAAGAAAAATTTCCGGGAGGCTATCAGTTCGGAAGTCTTTGTTACCCAGCATTGCTAGCCGGCAAGCATATTCTAGAGTTGTAATTTGGACACCAGTTTGAGTTGTCTTCACCACTTGTGGGGTCTCTTTGTAATAATCGCCACGCGATCGGCATGTGCTTCGCATGTCAACCAGGGAGTGACACAATACAACGAGAAGATTGCGAATCGGTTTACTATACTTCCCAGCCGGGTTGTCGCCCGTCATTCAGAGCTCGCAGTCGCTGTCCGTGTCCAGGCCTGCGGATCGTCCTCCCCACGCCAGCGCTGCGTAGGCAAGCTGTTCCGGGCTATCACAGCCCGAGTCTCGCTGCGGAACCACTCCGGGATCGTCATGGCCTAGGTCGGTGTGTCCAGGGCTCGCCGTTTCCGCCGGTCCTGATCTGAACCTCGCTGGCGGAACGCTCCAGGAGTCGCCATCAGCCAGAACGGCTCCATCGTTCCTGCGCGGCCCCAGCCTGGTGCGGCACGCTCTTCCTGTTTCCTCGCGCTCGCCCCCGGCTAGAAAATGTGAGTAATTAGAAACATACTCTGCATGCTAGAGAACAGTATGCACGTTACAATGGCTGTACCGTGATATGCAAGCCTGGTGTGAAAAGGTGTCAGGCAACAAAGTGCACATGTGAGAAGGATATTTACGCTTCACTTGAGTTTTTTCTAAAGAAAAACTTACGCATCCTGTTTTCTGCATGTCGTCACATTTGTTATCAGATTCACCGTTAAATTTTGTTGCCGTAACAAACAAAGCTTTATGTGCTGCGAAAATTTACTATTAGAGAACTCGCAGGTTTGGAAGGTTTTGGTTACGACCGCACGTGTGCCGAACGGCTATGCGCACATACAACTACGACTGCCGGGACGGGCCTCTCGCTTCTTGAAGGCCTGATCGCCTGATTCTGGTCGTCACAGCGAAGCAACAATCGGCCCAATTGTTCCTATTGTATTTCCCTATGTGGTGTCTATAGTATGTTGCAACCTAAGAACGAAGGGCGAGGGTAAGACGGGCCGGGGAAGAGGAAGCAGGCGGAACGCTAAAGAGAGCAGGAGGTTTTCCCCTCGCTTCTCCAGCGTTCCGTCGGCTTCCTCCTCCCCGACCCCTCTTACCCTCGCCCTTCGTTCTTAGGTTGCAACGGACTATAGTGACTCGTAGAACAACTTGTATAAAATTGTTATTTTGCTGAGTAGTCTGCAAAACAAGTTCGTCAGACGACTTTCCAAGCCTGCACATCTATTTTCGTTCACTTCAACAGCAACAATTACTGTAGAATTTACTTACCTGATGCATTACACTGCAGTGATCCACTTCTGTTGCCGTGTCACTTCCGAAGATCTCGAGGGGAAGCGGTATAGTTTGACGCTTGAGTCGCTTTCGTGACTGTGACAGTCTTTCACGCAGCAGTAGCGACATTTATTTTTTGGGGGAACCCTATCGAACCCCAGCGGGTTCCTGTGGCATCTCACCTACTCCTATAGGAGTAGGCAAGATACTACAGAAACCCGCTGGGTTCATGGAGTCGTGAAGCCGGGACTTACTTTTAAGAAGAACGGTTCCCAAAAAGGCTGACGCCGATCCAAAATGCCACATTCACACTTGGTTTCTAAATGCACCCGCCTGCAGTCCTTGCGATCCGGGCTGTCCTGGCCTACCCAGTCTTTTATTTTGCAGCCGCTAGATGGCGCAATACGTAGTGACAAATTGCATTGCCGGTTAATATTTGGGTCACTTGAAGTGAGGGGAGTGGGTGGAGTGGAAGGGGGGGGGGAGAGATTTGTATTATCGAGATTCTGCTGAGTCGTTGCCCAAGACGCCTCCGACTGTACGTTGCAAATCTTAATTTGTTTTTCATCTGTATAAAAGCAGATATTAATTTACTGACAGGATGACAGTGCTGGTGGGCCCAAATCTAATTATGTATTTGCAATCTGAACTGCTGATAATGTAGTTGCAGGTAGTGACAATCTCAATTTAGTGGAGCAAGTCAATTGATTGTTCAGGAGAGGCTCTGCCCAGTACTGTTATTCACATGCTTCAGGCCCTTCTACCGTTAAGAAAATAGTGTTTCACCCTCTTTGCACACAGGAGCAGAGGGATCAAAAGTCGCTTTTTTAGGGGCAGGACAACACTATCATACTACTATAGCCAGACTTTTAACTCAACAAATGGTTGATGACAGAACAGGAAGACATCATTTCATGACTTCTTTATGCAGCGTAGCACGATACAGTCATTGCTTACCTGACAGGCGAGTAGTTGTAATAACGAGAGTTGGTAAGGTTGCCAGTATCCCACATGAATAAATACTATCTTAAAGGCTTGATTTCAAAAGGTAGTGTTCATTTATTTAGTGCATAAAGCAGCCTGGCTGTGGCAACATCATAAGCAACAATACCACCTTAATGGTAGTGACCACAGCCCTTGTGTCACCTTACTAAAAGTACCGCAAGAAAGAGCTGACGTTACCTCTACAGGTTTGCATCGTCATAAATCAAGTTAAACCGATTTGCTAATGGTCTGAAAATCCTAAAACAAGTGAAAATGATTCACTGGTGGAGTGAAATTACGAAACATTTTGAGGGCATGCATTGCTGAAATCTCACCCTATTAGCAACTGTAGCATACATTTTGTTTGGGAATATGCATGCTTCCTGCTATTACTACAACAAAGAAATGGGGTTCAATGTTTTGACTAACATAGCTTTTGAGCATAGGGCTAGATTGACGTTGTGAAGGAATATTGTGCTTTATTTATACTGCATTGCACGTCATTTTGAATATGTTGTGCGGCTATCTTTTTCTTTATTACAGCAACAGTATGTCCTAGCGTATAAACAAATCAAGATTTTGATGTTACTCGTCGCTCTAAGCTTTAATTTGCTATCCTAGGTGCTGCAGTGGCTGCTCCACCTGGTGAGGCCGTGGCCTCCTCTTGGCCACCTCTCTTTGCTGTCCAAGATCGTGAGGTACGTATCTGGGCCTACAAGACATTTTGTCTATTGTTTTCACTTCATTGACTTGTTCAGGAGAACAGACTAATGGCAGAAAAAACAAGGACACAAACAGGCAGGCACACAAAAAGGCAAACACAGGTACTGACTTAAAGGTGCACTAAAGATGTTTCTCAGATTGTCTGTTCTTGGTGATTACTCATTCGACAGGCTCTAAGCATCCTAAATATCCAGAAAATTATGCTCGTTCCATTCCTATTTTCCTTCTAAAAATAAAAATAAAAGAACATACTTAAGTCTTGCCATAGGACGAGCAGGTGAACTATCTTAGAAATGTGTACATGCGGATGACAGTGACATCAGTGCTATCTGATAGCCGTGTCCCACAAATTGCAGTTTAGCAGTGCCAATCCAGAGGTTAGTAAGCTAGCCCGCTTCACTAGTATAGACTAGCAAAGAAGATAGAATATGGATGGATGGTAAGGGCTTATACCCTTTGTAACGGGCGGCAGCTTGTGCCACCTAGCCTTACATTTTGTCATCCCTTATTTTTTTTTAAATTGTATAAATTTTGTTCTAACACAACCCCACGCCCCTTTTTAAAGTGATTATATTGCTTATTTATATCATTTTGTTTATCCTTCCCTAGATCTTTTCCACCAATCTTCCAATCTCCTCTTAGTTACCGCAATTCTTTCTCTATCCATTTGTCCATCCATGTCCAGAAAACCCAGTGCCCCCTCCAAATCCGTAGTTATCCGCTCAAGAGGGTGGGACGAAGCCCCGTGCGCTTTAAAATTACATGTTCTATAGTTTCCCTTTCGCGGTTACATACGTCGCACAGAGCGTCCACTTCCTGGAATTTAGCCCTTTACGTTCTCGTTCGTAGCACCCCCGTTCTAACTTCAAACAACAAAGAGCTCCCCACTGAATTATCATACAGCTGTTCCTTCTTTATTTTTTTGTTTTTATGCCCTGTATATAGTTAAAGCTGATTTCCCCTGCATTCTCTCTTCCCACAATTTCCTTTCTGTTTCCTTTACTCCCTTTTCTTCTGATATGCTCTGATCGGCTCCATCTCGTTGAATGTACTTAAATATCAGCTTGCGGGTTCGGTTTGTCCACTTAGTGTTTAGACTTTTTATATATAGCTACTTGTACACTTTCGCTGCCCACCGTGTCTCCTTAATTTCACCTAGTCTTATTTCAAATTTAACTTTACTTATCGCCTCTCTACTCGAAAGATGCCCAACCCATGTCCCCCTCTACTCCCTCATTTGTAGTATTCCCATGTGCCCCCAATGCCAACCCACCCACACTCCTTTGCTGTATCTCTAAACCTGCCTGGATTTCTGACCTCATACACAATAGTGTATTCCCAAATCACAGTCCTGGCACCATGACTCCCTTCCTTACACCCCTAACGAGCATCTATTATAGTTCCATAGTGCCCTGTGTTTCATGACAGCTGAATCTCGCTTCCCCTTCTTTATTACAATATCTTCATGGTCTTTTAGACACTGTCTTCCTTCACTTAACCATATTCCCAGATATTTGTACTTTTCTATGTGTTCTATCAATGTGTCCTCTATCTCAAGGGGTTCCCCCCTCTCGTCTTTATAACCGACTGTGATTATACCCGACCTGTCCCTACTAAATTTTAGTCTTAAATTGTCCCCTTCTCTGCTGCAAATCCTGATGAGTTCCCGTATTGTGTCACGACTTTCTGATACTAGTTCAATGTCGTCTGATACATTAACCGTGGCAATATTTGATTTACTTTATGTCCTTCCTTCATGTTAGTCAGATCAAAACCTAGGTTGCACTGTTCTAACTTTTTCCCATCTCACTGAGGTATATCATAAAGAGCAGGGGAGACAATGGCCAAACCTGGCTGAGATATCTTTTTATTGCTGCTGGTCTTGTAGTTTCGGCTTCCCATGTTATAATCACCCCTATTCTCCGTATAAACCCATTCTAGAAACTTAACCGTGGTTCCCTCTAGCCCATATCCCTTCAATTGGTTCCAGAGTTTTTCCTGATTCACATTGTCATATGCCCTTTTGATGTTTAAAAATGCTACCCATAATGGCCTTTGACTTGTCATTGCTATCTCTATGCACTGAGTGATTATGAATAAATTTTCATCCAGTCGTCTACCTTTCCTGAAACCATTTTGAAGCTCCCCCAAGTTTGTTTTCTCTTTGCCCATTCTTCCATTCTTCTTTTTAGAATTTGTACAGCTAGTCTGTATATTTCTGAAGTTACTGTGATTGGTTGGTATGATTTGACAGTCTTTTTCTCCCTTGCCCTTATATAATAATCTCATCCTGCTCAATTTCCAGTCCACTGGGTACCTCTCTCCCATAAGTATCTGGTCAATCACCTGCCTTTGTTTCAATTTGCTTGTTTTGCCTAGAACTTTTATCAATCTCATTGGTATGCCGTCTGGACCTGTTTCAGTGTCAGCCAGAACCTTTCCTTCTACTTTTTTCCCATTCCTCTGTGGTCCTTTCCTCTTCCTCACTATGATCCTCCGCGTGTGTTGTGTAGACGCTACCATTCCCTACGACCTGATATGACTCTAACTCCGAAAATACTGCTTCGATTGTATGTCTAATGTATTCTCCTGCCTCATCCCCTTCTACCTTTGTCCCTTCCTGTGTTGTTAGTGCCTGCTGGTACACCTCGGTCATTTTTTCCTGTGCACTGATGTGTTCCCAGAATCTTTTTGCCGCATTCCTATCCTTTTGGCTTATCTCTATCATCCACTGGACCCCTGCTCTGCCAATTGTGGTCTGTATTAATGCTAATGTCTCCTGCTTTCTTTCCTGAAATTCCTCCCATTTTGTCGCTACTTCGGCTAGTGTGGCCCCCTTTTTCTTTGCCCATCTGTTTTCTTTAGATGCCGCTTGGCGTCTCGATATTGCTGCCTTAACCTCTTTATCCCACCAGCTTTTGGGCTTGCGTTTTAGTTGTCTTCATCCTTGTTTGATTCAATATTTCTCTCTCTTTTGAAAACACTCAGTCTTCATATCTCCATTCTCTTTCCGGTTGCTTGGATACTATGTTCTCGATCTGCTTAGATGCCTCTTGTAACTGTTTAACATTTAAGTTATTCCTACCCTCTTGTTTTTGATTTTGCATTTCTGGTTTTATTGTGCCAAATCTGATTTTGATTCTCTTATGATCGCTCCCCAGACCTTAGACCTACATACCTCCTAATCTGTTGTATATTTTACGCGACCTTAAACAGTAGTCAATAGTCGAGTGCGAGTTCTTTCTTTCCCATGCTATTTTTCCATCACATTTCACCTGAGCGTTAACTTATTAACATTAACCCATTAGCCTTTGCAGAACGCCTCTAACATCCTCGCTGTTGTATCTGTATGTCCATCAAAGTCTTCCAAATATGCATTCACGTCCCCCAAGATGATTATTTCCTTGCTAGTGTTGATTTCCCTAACGTCTCCTGATATACATGTCAAGTGTTCTGCATTTTCCTCCCCTGCATCACCGCCTGTTTTTAGATAAACAAAACCGAGGGTTGTGTCCAAACGCCCAATATTGCCTTTGACCCACATGTGTTCCCTGCAGCCCTCTCGTTCCCTTTCCCATTCCTGAACCTTCACTAACACCCCTAATCCCCCTCCCTTGTGTTCCTCATTGGCTTCGTTGCATCCCATCCAATGATATCCCGGTATGTATGGTGGTTCTTCCATATGCCTGAGATGTGTTTCTGCTAATCCATACACTGCAAAGCTTTCGCTTTCTAATTGCTCCTCCATTTCCTCCCAATTTATTCTGTTCCTGTCCCCCTCCATGTTCATGAACCCTATGTTAAGCTGTTTCTTTTTCCTAGTCCTGCAAGGCTTCCTCTCACCCTCCCAAACCCTCCCCCCTGTATCTACATTTTGGCCCTCATTTGCACCGGCGCCCTCAGGGCTCCGGGGCTCCGCAAAAAATGTATGATGTGACATCCAATCCTATAGCCTACCGTGCTCCCAGTGGTTCCACTGTAGTGGATGCCCATTGTAAAAGGGTCGGAGCGAGCTTCGTGCACCGCCCTGTTGACTTCCATTACTCCATACCCAAATCGTCGGCTCAACCCCCTTATCACCCGGTTAGCTTCCACCACCCGCTTCTCTATCTGCAAAGACTGTCCCCAGACCTCTGGGACGGTGCATATTTGCAGATGCACAGTCTCAGAGACGTCCCTCAGCTTACGTAACCTCAACTCTATCTGCCTGGCGAGGTTCTGGCTCCGTCCCTTGAACACATCATTTAGTCCTGCGTGTACAAACACTAGGTTCTCTCCTTCCCTGTTTTCCACACCTCCACCTTCGCTTTGGCCATAGCATCTACCATGCACTTTCCTGACTGAGCCATACAGTTACCCTCCCATCCCCTTTCACCCTGTCCAGCAGCCCCTCCTTAACCCTTGTTATGTATGAGTCTCCTACCACCAGCACCCTCTTAACACCCGACTGCCTGTCTTCACCCCCTCCAGCTTTCTGTGGTTTCTCTGCCTGCCTCAAGTTCTGCTGCCTTTCTCAAGCCCTGCTGTACTGCAGTACTATACAGCTGTGCAGGCTCCTTCCCTACACAGTCAATCACCTCGTCACTATTTAACTGGCCCCTTTTGTCTGCCCCCCCCCCCTCGCCGTCTTCTCTGCCACCTCACCCTTTTTCTTATTAACTACCCTTGTCAGTTGCTGCACCATCTCCTCATATTTCTTCTTATGCTCTTCCAGCTCCGCCTTCCACTCTTCCCCTAAGCTCCCCTACCTGTCGCTCAACCTCGGCTCTCTGTTCCTGCTATTGTCTCAGCTCTCCCGCCACGCTCCCTACCTTACTTTCCCATTCCCTGGTCGTCTCCACCACATCCGCTTCGGCCCTCTTATTCATATCTCCGACCTGCGCCTCGAGCTGAACCCGCTTCTCCCGCTCTACCCGTATCTCCCACTTCGACTCCTGAACCGTATCCGCCCATTCCCTTGCTATTCTCCCAAAACCAAGTTCTACCTTCTCGCAACTCCGACAGGTAAAGTTGCTCTCTTCGGCTTCTGTTACAGTTTTGAGCTCCAACTCCATCATGCAGCACCAACGGCCACACTCTTCAGATTCTACATCGGGTCCCCCTTTTGCATTAGCCTGCGCATTTTTCTTCCTTCGCATATTCACCATTGCCTACGGACACACAGCGCGACCCCACGAAAAATATCGCACCAAAACCAAAAAAGCCTGGGTAACGTCTCTGTCCACAAACCAACTAGCCCGCCAAAAGTTTCAAACGTGCAGGTGGTTTGATCTTGTGACCCTACCTAAAAAGCCTGCTGTAACCCAACTATCTTATCGCTACTTTAAAAACTGCTTTCTGCTACCTCATAAAACCACCAGAGTTAGAGCAAAAATGCTTTACAGCAGGGTGGTAAACCTGGAGGATCAACCCCAATGGGGTGTGCCCGTGCAACACCACCAATGAAGCAGATCCAACAAGCAAGCCTATCCTATCGCTACTTTAAAAAGTGCTTTCTAGTACCCATAAACAGATTCGCAACTAAACTAAATACACCAAATATTGCTTAGCTTCGCAGGAGCTCTGGAAAACACGTCCTCTTTGTCAGCTGATAAGCAGCTGACTGGTGAGACATATTGATGCCTATTTCGGAACACAGAAAGGGAAGGTAGTGAGCTTTGGTAATAGCACACTCATTCGTGTTTTCTTTCTCATGTCTTGTCATGAAGTGGAGCCAAAGGTTTTTTTTTTTTTTTTTCACATTGCTCGGTTGCCCGAGGTTGCAAATATTTGTACAAAACATGGGAGTGCTCAGCAGTATACTTCCTTCATACTTGGCGATGTCAATTTAAAAATTGTCAAATGGTTCATTAAAGTCAAGCTTTCATGAAACAATTTTTTTATATCATTATTAGTATTTGATGTGTACAGCAATAATGGACCTCCTTTCTTAATGCATATTCCAAAGCTGAAATTACTTCTCTTAAAGGGGCGCTCGGGAGCTTTCTAAGACGGCCTATTTATGGCCGTAACACATTCTATGTGCTCTAAGCATCCCAAATATTTAAGTTTAAATCATGTGCAGCTTAGTTCACTAATAAAAATGTGATAAAAGATAGTGAATCTCAGACATACAAATGGCGGCACTGAACCCGGCCGAATGTAGGTGAGGAACGAACGGGGCTCATCAGACAATCACAAGCAATAGCTTCACGTCCGGACAAGCAGCCAACCAGCCCTGCTTGTCTACACAAGAGGCCCTCGCTTGCAATTGACTGACAAGTGTCTTTCGCCGTTCCACCCTATTCGCCTTGATTCGGTTCAACCGCATTCGCTATCTTTGATCACATTTTTTAATAGTGAAATAGGCCACACATGATTGTACGTTTTGGACTTGTGGGATGTTAGAGCACATAGGTTGAGTTAGGAACATCAATAGGCCATCCTGGAATACCGGAGAGTGCCCCTTTAATTTATTACATTTTTTTATATATATCTACAGTTCAGCATTTCAGTGAAACAAAGCAGGAACATGATTGCAGACGAAAGTGGAGAGTCCATTTGTGTTGCCTGTATTTCTCCACTTTTTGTGCATTTTCTTGACAGTGTTGCTCACTGCAGATTCATCTTGGGCCTGGCATCAAAATGCGAGAGGCAGCATTTACACACGCCGTGGAAAAGGCTGCCACTCCTGCCCGCTCTCTCAGAATGGTCAGCCGATCACTGTGGGAGCCTGCGGAGCTCTTCGACAAGGGTGTGTCAGGGCAAGCCTGCAGGCGTCTCCTCTAGGAGAGTGTGGTGGGAAAACAGCCCCTACCACACCAGGTGGGTATTTCTGATCAACCTGGAAGGGCACGGCACCTGTTGTGGCTGCTGTGCTTAGCTCTGAACAAAAAAAAAATTTGGTTATGGGGATATTTATACAGCGTGTAGTTGGTCTGCCATTAAAGTTGCGACGAGTCACACGCTGTAGATAAGCAGCGTGTGACTCGTTGCAACTTTAATGGCAGACATAATGTTTGTATAGTGTGAGTTATGATTTACTATGATTTGAGATTTTTATGAACCTATTGTTGATTTTGCCTTGTGCAGCACACATGTACAGTGACAGGCACTAAGAGGTCAGACAAGGTGAATGTGGACAGAGCAGGAGAAATGCCACTTGGGGTGCAGCGCTTTCTTTGCTCACTGGGAGCGAGGCCACGATGTTCGATCTGCAGTCAAACCTGATATTATCGAACCCGGTTAATTTAAGGGCACATGGTAAGGTAAAATTTAAAAAAAAAAAAATCAATTTTAGTTTTTTTCGCAATTTGAAAAGTTTAGTTCTTTCTGCACATTTTC
This sequence comes from Ixodes scapularis, assembly GCF_016920785.2. NCBI lineage: Eukaryota > Metazoa > Arthropoda > Arachnida > Ixodida > Ixodidae > Ixodes > Ixodes scapularis. Next base: position 195,609,228 of record NW_024609835.1, read on the forward strand.
CATTGTCCCAGTGTTTTTGGAAAGCTATATTTCGGGCTGAAAATCACTTCTTCCGAAAGCAAGTAGCTGGTGACTACGCCTCCTTTTGGGATACACTCCCTGTTTATCGATGAATTCTCCAACAAAACAAAATCAACACAAGACCTAAAAGCTTGTCCAGTAACAGATAATCTAAAAAAAATTATTTCGAAACTATTCCATAGCTTTTTTTCAACCAAGACAATCACGAGACGCTGTGCACGTTTTTCCCTGGTGTGTAACGTGTGTACATTCAAGTGTTTGTGTTTTCATAACGACAAAATGGCGCCATTGAATGCTGTTCCTTTATTCAATGGTGGCAGCATTGCACAAGCCAATGTTTTGAAGTTTTGTGGATGGAACCCTGTTTGGAAAGCCATCAAGTGGCTGAGGGAAGTTGACGTCACTCTAATATACTTTACGGACCAAGCGACATGGCAGGTCTCAAAAGAGGCCCGGCAACCAAGGCGATAAGCCTAAAGGCGAAGATATGACTTTAGCAATGCCTTTCAAGCTGGTGGCTATTGAAAAAAATGACTGTAAGGCTGTTGGTGCCAATAGAAATTCGTTATTCACCAGTTTTTTTACTTTAAACTCAATTATCTCAAAACAGTGTTTTTTAGTACATAGGTACCATCTTTTCCTTAACCTGACATTATAGAGGGTTGATTTTTTATTCCTACCACATACATGGGTGTTCAAAAATACTGAACTAAAATTAAAAATGTGCACCTAGCAGTTTTTGAGTTATAAAGTTTTTAATAGATGAAAAAAACTAAAATTTCAGTACTAGAATAAAAAAAATATTAAAAAAAAACTTATATTAGATTGGTTCAAATAATTCTAGATCAGTGGATAAAACACAATATTTCGAACAAAATGATATATGCATGACAGAAATACTCCTAATAGTCATCGAGAAAACTGTTCCTCAACATGGCCTCAAATGCATGGGGAGTATAGGACTTACCATGTGCCCTTAAACTATTTGTAAATAGACTGGTAGCTGCAATACAAATGCATAGCGAAAAATGCAATTACATCGAACGAAAATTGCAGCGTCTCCCCATGGACCGATCTGCCAAGAGCGCTGTTTAGCTCTGCAAGCTGGCTTTCCCCCTGCTCGAAAAATCATCCTTGGGGGAGAGCCAGCTTGCAGAGAAAGCTGGCTTTTTTTCTTTTGAGCAGCCGCGTCGGCCGCCCAGGTGTAAAAAAAAAAGTCTTGTGGGGGGAGAGGGTGAGCCGGTAAACGAAGAAGCGGCCACTATATAACTGCAGTTGGCGTCCCTCATGATGTACAGATGCCCCTTCGAGCGTGAACAACTTTTCTAAATGTGGCGTGCTTGTTCGTTGTCAAATTCATTAAAACTTCTATAGAGAATTGCCCGCTATATCAAAGTGGTAGACGGTTTTTTGAGAGTTTGATATAGTCAAGTTTGACTGTATTATGTTGCCCACAGGTAGGCGAAATCAGATGGAACGTGGGAGGGCGGGCCGAGTGATAAATTGACTGATTATCAGGCTTGCCACGACATAACCTCTTGTTTACTGTTGTAGTTGTGATTTTATTATTTTAAGGGTTTTTTATGAATAACTGCTCGTGTATTTCTTTTTATGCACTGCAGGTTTTATCACGCAATACCGACTTGCCGAAGCCATCATCTTAGCCATCCAGATGTGCTGGCAAAAGTGGCATGGAAGAAAAGAGCCATGGACAGCCCAGTCTGCAGGAGAATGTTTGCGAGTGGTGCATGTTGGGAAAAAAATAAAATAGCAAGTTCCATTCTCTTTTTTGTCTCTAGTTTTGTTTCATGGCAGAATGAACACCTAAACCTGCAAAAGATTAGCAGTCTTTTTGCACAATTTGCTTGCTGTTGTCATCAGCAGTCCTTTCTGCATCTAAATTATATTGTGCATGCATGACCAGGTCACCCCAGAAGACACTAGGTCGGCCAGATCACATCAGAACACGTCAAGATACTAGAACACGTCAGCACAATAGAACACACCAGAACACGCCAAGACCCGTGTCTGAATTTCCGCTCTGATGTAAACGTCAGAAACACATCAGACCCGGGCTGGTGGATTTTTCAATAGGGAAACTCTTTTGACTCACTTCCAATTTGCAGTGACGCTTGACTAATGCAATTTCTTGATGTTTTTATGCGTACAGTTCCTCGCACAACACGTCTCATCTCCTCACGCTCTTTATGTACAATTTCTGTCTCTGACCAGTTTGCTGTACATGCATTACACTCCTGGAGATGCCTCGCTAGTTCAGAGTTTGAAGCGTTGTTCCGCACATACCGTTTATGTTCTGTCAACCTATCGCTAATGCATCTTGCAGTCTGACCAACATATGTAAAGCCGCATTTCAAAGGAATTTCATACAGTACTCCACTGACACAGGGAACAGATCTTTCGCGATGCATTTTTTTACATTCTTTCTGTCCTGCCTCAAAGGGAGCCAGTTTAGCTGATTTGAAATCCCATGTGAAAACGGTGTTAACCCCAAATCGCTCTGCAGATGCCTTCAAGTTATCCGAAATGACGTGAAAATTTGGAACGGCAGCCCGTTGTTTCTTGACACTTCGCTTATCTTCGATCTGTAGAGCAAGCTCCCGTTTCATGAAGGATTCTTGATAGCCGGCCCTCTCCAGTCTTCCCCATTGTCTTTTCAGATTGCTCCATGTAATGAATGCATGACTTCTGTAGAGCGCTCTGGGTCAGAGATTTTTCTATCCCTGCCTTTACAATTTTAGAATGACAGCTCTGCTTCGATAAGACGGGTTTTGGCGCCTGCTTCCCATATTCCCAACAGAACCCACTGCCCACAAAAATGCGTAAATCCAAAAATTTAATGACATTTTCGTCCGTATTTTTACGCCATTTCGTATTACTGGAAGGCATTTGCACAGAGATTTGGAGTTAAAAACGTTTTAATATTTGATTTCAAATTAGCTAAACTGACTCCTTTTGAGGCAGGACAGAAATAATGTAAGAAGATGCATCGCGACAGATCTGTTCCCTGTGTCAGTGGAGTAGTGTATGAAATTCCTTTGGAATGCAGCTTTAAATATGTTGGTCAGACTGCAAGACGCATTAACGATAGGTTGACAGAACATAAACGGAATGTGCGGATTAACGCTTCAAACTCTGAACTAGCGTGGCATCCCCAGGAGTGGCCCTCTCCAGTACATGCATGTACAGCGAACTGGTCAGAGACAGAAATCGTACACAAAGAGCGTGAGGAGATGAGACGGTGTTGTGGGAGGAGGTGTTCGCATAAAAACATCGAGAAATTGCATTAGTCAAGCGTCACTGCAAATTGGAAGTGAGTCAAAGAAGTTTTTTCTACTGTAAAGACATTGTGTGGGGTGAACGTAAAAGGGGAGGAAACTGCTTAGCAGTTGTTTGCATTGTTGGGTTCGGGATCGTAATGGGGGGCATTGTTGGCCACTGTGTGTGATTCATGGTTCAGTTCAGAGGGAAGGGGGGTAAGCTAGAGACGGTCTCTTTGTGATTCCAAGTGCTGGTGTTATATTGTCTGCGTCGAAGTCCTTCCGGGTGCGGTGATGACGACTTTGTGTTTCTGTTTGTATAACGCTTTTTTTATGTATTGGTTGCGGTTCGGTGTATTGTCATTCCGGTGTATTGTTTGCAGTTCAGTCATGAACCGTTGTGGTGGTGGCCACGTTCGACGTTCGACGTTCACCTGTATTTGAGACGAAGAGGCAATAAAGTTTTTAGCTGAGTTTGAGCGGTTGTCTGTTCCTTTTTTTTCTACTTGACAGTTCTCTGTTCTTCAAACCACAGTCTGATGTTTTCAATAATCAATTATACTTTAATCGTTACGTTACAAATTACATTCACGTACCTTTTCCGTACACGTATCCAGAAAACAATAGAAACAATTTTGATATTTTTCGAAAATGTTCGGCAACACTACTTTTCAGCTCTCATACTGTATTATGGCAGTCCTTGTAAAAGTAAAATAATTCCCTTAAGAGGAAGAGTCTAGGTGCACTTCGTTCACCTGTAAGCTGACAAGGCACCAAAAGCTCCAATCACATAAACACGAATATCTTTCTGCTGCCCGGGAGAAGAAGAAAAACACGACGGAAAGCCTACTCGACGTTGTCATAGTTGATATTTGTCTATCCTGTATTTGTATATGCCTTGCCCGTTTTTCTAGTGGTTCTGGTTAGCGGTCATATAAAACATCGTGTTTTTTTCTCTGTGATTTTTTTTTCCTGCTGTCTTCTAGTTTGCTCAACTTGCTCTCTTTATGCTGCTGAATGTTTTGCTCGGGTTGCTGCAGTTACTGTATTATGCTTATATTTAAAAAAGTAACGAGTAATTAAAGTAATCCGTTACCAATATTTGTAACCCATTACATTACAAATTACTTCCGAAAAAAAACAACGAGGCAATTAAAAAATTACTTGAAAAAGTAGCGCATTACAAGTAATTCGCTGCATCTGTAACAGATTTTTCCCAAGTCTGGTCAGACTTGTGCTCGTTACTTGAGAAATGTTAAGGATTACAATTACAAATTATGGAGCCTCAAATGCAATGGGTTATAGTTACGAATTACTTTCGGTGAAAAGTAACGGATTTCTTTACTCGTTACAATTTTCTTTCACGTTGCTTTTTCCGTACACTTATTCAGAAAAATACAGAAACAATTTTGATTTTGTAAAAATGATTGCAACACTACTTGCCATTTTCATACGCCGGTATTATGGTAGTCCTTGTAAAAATAAAATATGGTATTGAAGAGAAATAATGTTGGTGCACTCCATTCACCTGTAAGCTGACAAGGCACCGAAAGCTGCAACCTCACCCGCCATCTCGCTAGCTTACGGCCTCTGGAAATGATCCCTGCAAGTGTGCAGACGAAGCTAGCGGTGCGTATGCTCAGTAGCAGCGTCTACTTCCGCTACCAGATTCGGAGCTAATGAAGTGATCTACGAAAGCTCCCTTTCGACTCGGGTGTTTGGCATGTTATTCACAAGAAAAGAAAAACTTGGTTCTAACGTCACAATGTATAGCCAATGCAGAATGCTTATGTCCCAGCTTACCTTGATCTGTTTCTGTAGGTTAGAGTTTTTTGTTCTCTGCTGAGAATAATATGTTTTTTGGCAAGCAAAGTATGCACTAAAACTCTAGGTTTTCGTTCTCCTTAATGCCCTGAATTTTGATCATTTTTTTGAGAGATGGCCCTGGAGACGACGGACACTCCATGACTGAAAACTTGACCAGAGGGAAAAAGTGGCGGCTACAAGTTATCGATCGTTTCATCGGTTCTTACTTTCCTACCAATATTCGTGGATGCCAGAAGAGAGGAGGGCATCGAGAGCGAGAGAAGCAGTGGCCATCGGTCTCACAAAACAGTAGAGGATTACAACACTTTTACGCGTTCTCTCACTCTTTCTCTGTCAGCACTCCTTAGATGGCCTAACCCCCCCCCTTCCCCCCTCCCCCCCCCCCCCCCCCCACGGTAAATTGAGCAGTGCCCAGACATGGAAACCAAAAGAAGTATCGTCCGTACCCTCGAAGACAATGCTCTTAGCCGAGCGCCGGAAGCCTTTCAGCCGTGCCTCGCAGGGGTCTCAAACACACGGCCCGCGACTTTCTGTTATACGGCCGACAAGCATCCCGCGGCTTCGAAGCCCCGCTCCCATGCCTCGAGTGCCATACGCGCCATCCATAAATAATGGTTTTATATTTTCGATTAATTTCCGCTTGAAAAGAAGCTCTGCTCTGTCCACGCATTTTGTACTATTCTGTTTTCCTATGGACGAGGTACTGTTTCGTGTAAATATATGTTCTCAGCTTTTTCTCGTGTAATTCAACCGGAATGGCAAGATCACTGCTCAAATATACGAGTGCGAGCTCTTTCCTCAAGGAGGCACCTTAGCTTCAGGAACTCTTGCTCAGCAGGAGCACCGGCGAAAGATAAAGGTATCAGCTGGGGCTTCTATAGCTGTCAGACAATACCTTCAAAATTAAAGTATTTTCTTATGATGCAGCCATAAAAGTCGTCTGGAAAGCAAATACTACCGTATGAAGGGATAATTTTTCTCTGCCTGTTGAGCCTAGTGAATTGTGCAACATGGTAACGATGCTGTGCTTGCTCTCGTTCTATTGGATAACTACGAGTATTATTAGCGGTGTGCGCCACCAAAAGCGTCGCTCCGGTCAGCTTTCCGCGATTGGCCAAACCATGGGCATATGAGCATTGTCAGATTGTCAACATTGACGGTGTTAGTTTCGGATTGCGATGGCTCCTAGCTTCCACTGTGCTCTTTAAACACACCACCGAACTCGTCGTCGCACCTGATGGTAAGTAGCCGGGATAACAAATGGTGACGTCACGGGGAGGCAAATCCGAGTCGTGACGTCACGGATGGAAACCATAAGAGGGAGCCACGGGAACATCTCGGCACTAATAGTATAGTGATCTTTTAAATCTTTTTATAATATCAGCTGTGGGCCCAAAGTAGTCGTATATGCAAATAAAAGCTAAAGACAGCAAAATAATAGATTTATAAAAAGCAGAAAGCACAAGGTTCCTTCTAATCTAAAGAAAAAGTCTGGGGTGTCGCTGGGATTGACGGCTGCTTTGCAATGGAAAACACCAACGTTGTATGTTTTTTTATTTTCTTTCAAAATTGCAGGATCCCCCCCCCCCCCCCCCCCCCTGTTGGCCCTCATCCTTTCGGGGGTGGGCTACCTGGCCCTCACACTCCAATGAATTTGAGACCCCTGCTCTAGAGTGTGCTAGAATACAGCAGCGCACATCAAAGACAAAGAGAAATCGACCCCCTCGCGCGAGGCCACATCGTCTGTTACGCGAGTTGTGAGCCCGCAAATCGAGGGGGTTCCAACCCGCGTTTGATGTCTGTGAAGGTGGCGGGAAATGTCGAGGAATTTGGAAAGGGCGCAACGCAAAAACAAATAAACACGAAGCGCTTTCTTCTACAAAATGTTAGGGCGCAGACAAGCTGGTGAAGTTTTCACATTTTAGACAAAACCCCAAGACTGGAGGGGAAGGAAAGACAACACAACACGAAGTGCTATGTTGTGTTGTCCTTCTTTCCCCAGTCTCGGCGTTTAGTCTAAAATGTTAAGTTCCTTTCTTTCCGGGAGAAGAAGAAAAACACGATGGAAGGCGACGGAGAGCCAGGGGCGGATCAAGACCTCCATTTTGGGGGGGGGGGGGGGGGCGGTTCCTCGGTGTAAAACGGCGGGAAGAGGGGGGGAAGGGTGTGTTTATATTTTTTGTGGAGTTATCGTTCTTACTAAACTCTGATAACATAATATAGATCTTGAGAGAGCTTTTGTATCGGTTTACCTTTCGGGGATGAACTCTTTGAATTAAAACCTTTCGGGTGACCACGCTAGAGGTAAGTATCTAGAAAATTGTGGTGGCACGATCCTTTCTGAACACCATAACGCGAGGAACTTTGTAGCTCATAGGAAACGGGATTACTACATTCACGTGGCAGCGCGCTAGAAATAGAAAAAGAAGTTTAACTACTGGGGATGAATGTTTGGTGCTTAGAGGCTGTGACAATTGCAGACAGTGTAACTTGATGGCTTAGATATCCCCGGCGGGGCTACAACTTTTGGGCTCCTTTTGCTTGAATATTTATATATTCTCGTTACACCCGCAGAGCATGTACGGAGAGCCAACCTTTGCCAACTATACGCAGGAAGCTCATGCAGCTAATGACAATGCGAAAAACGTTTTAATCTAAAACTGGGCTGTTCTTTGAGATTAAGCTTGGCATAGTAATTAGAACTTTATATTCAGTGCCAAAATGCAGAACGTGGTTTTAAAACACACTTTTCATTGACATTGCCTTGGCAGACATTCTGGTTGGAGCTAGTGCTCAACTGCTGCGGCAACGCGAAGAGCGGCTTAAATCAATGGAGCGAGTACGTTGCAAACAAGCGACAAAATGACCCGGCGGCTTCGACGCTGCTCGCGGCGTCAAAACACTGTTGACGCCGCGAGCGAAACGAACGCTGCCAGGCAAGTTCGTCGGTTGTTCGCCGTATATTTGGAAATGTCCAGAGCGCACCACATGCGGCATTGCCAACCCAAACTTGTGTTTTCACGTGTTCTGGATGCGACTCGAGAGAACGAAAGCGAGTAATTGTTGAATATTTTTGAAAGCATGTTGCAGTTCGGCAACTATAACTTTTAAGCTTAGACAAGACCTTAAACCAACAATGGATCCTTCCAAATTATATTCAATTGCACTTCGTCTGGATATTTTCTGTATGAAAGGAACTTGTTTCTGGGTAGTTAGCTCACTCGTCAGGGTCGAGAGGACAGGTGCAGAGATATGATGGGGCAGAGCGGTCGTCCGGTCGGCGAATCTCAACTGGGCTAAACGCCAATCATGACTGCAGCATGGATGTTTGGGAGTCCGTGTTCACTCGAACGGGCACAGGCACTGTCTATTTAATTCATGTATAGTCGTATCTTTGAATGGGCTCGTTTTCCCGAAGTCCCTAGGTAGGGAATTCGAAGCCGCAGTTGCAAACCAGCAAGCCCCGCCTCTGTTCCGTTCGACATACACATATTCGCTCCTGCAAAGCCGCGCGAAAGCTCTGCCGTCAATCCACAGAAGCCGCGTTTTGCTCGAAAAGTAAAGGCGGCGCCAAGGGGAGACAAGGGGTAGTGGGCGCCTTTCCTAAAATATGTCCCACCACCATAAGTTGAAACGGCATTGTATACAAATAAATGCCTACGGCGTCGGCTTCAGGACCCCGAGTAAGCAGCCTCCAGCCTTTAGAGTGCTCGTACCGTTTATCTTTATTTTATTATCTTCCCGCCGCGAGAAGTCGTACCGCAGGCAGTATGAAGCCCATTAGAGGAAACATCTCCCCCTTCTGGCGCTCGTCGGCTTCTTTCTGTATTGCGCGCTGCGGCGCTGATCCTCAGTGAGGGATGGAGGCGAGGACGAAAGCGGGCTTATGTTTAAGCCAAGGTCGTGGGGAAATCCGGAGCGTCTTCAGGAGAAGCTCAGGCACAGACTACACTGTACCCAGAGCATTTGCTTTCTCTCTCAGTTGAGAAGAAAAGCAATTGGTCACCTAATTGTACAAGCTGCATCCCCCCCCCCCCCCTGGAACGTCTCCTCCTGGTACGTCCCCTCCGCACTTCCTTTGGGAATGAGCCCACCGTGCCCATAAGATACCGTTAGTGAGCCCGTGGGCGACAGAATCTCAAAGCAAGCCAAAAACGACATGCCAAAAGTCAAGCCCAAAAACCACGAAGAAACCATTAAACGAAAAGTGATGAAAAGGCGGACGCTAGAGAGGAAGGATAATCCGGTGTGTATAGGATCGTACCCTTAAGGAAGGCTGCTTGGCGTCTGCATTTGGGAGCTTTCAGGGCACAAATTTTTCGCAGAAAACCTCCAAAGAGAGAGAGGGAGACAGAGAGAGAGAAAGGGAACAAGATATGGTTGAAGGTATTTGCCCCCCGTGCTCGACGTGCTGGCCTTGTTGGAAGTGTGCCTGCAGTCGAGGACCGTGATATTTGGTGAACCTCCCCACTGCCTCTCCACTTGAAAACTCCTGGCGCCGTCCCTGTCGAGAAGACGTACCGTTACCTTGACGGAGATAAACCCCACTTTGGAAGCGCCCAGCAGGCGCGTCCACCCACCCCTGTTTTAATCTTTTGTCCCTCGCGTCGATTGCTTACGTTTTTTCTTCGAGCTGACGACAAACCCCGGAAAGGGGGGGGGGGGGGGCTGGCTGGCGAGACGTTTTGGGGGGGGGGGGAGGGCGATCGCCCCCACCGCCCCCTCCCCCTTGGATCCGCCACTGCGGAGAGCCCACTCGGCGTTGTCTTACCTGATCTTTGTCTTTCGTATATTTGTACATGCGTTGCCTAATTCTTCTAGTGGTTCTAGTGCCCGGTCATACAAAAAATTATGCTGTATTTTTGGCTAATCTCCGCTTCCCGCTATTTTCTTTTTTTTAACTTGCTCTCTTTATGCTGCTGAATGTTCTGCTCATACAGCTCCAGTTACTGTATTATGCTCATATAGCCACGCGCGTTGGTGAGCAAGCGTTTGCGTGGCCGCGTGGTTTATGCGCTTGACTGTCGCGCGGAAGGTGTAGGTTCGATTTCAGTTAGCGGATTGTCCCTTTATTTAATACTTCAACTTCGCCTTCTCGTAAGTTCGAGAACATTCTCGTCTGATCGTGTTCCGAATGTTCTACGCATCGAAAGTTCTGCGCCGAACGATCCAGAAACCCACGAGGGTACATAAGGGATTCCGCAACGCGAGCGGAGTCAGTCTCGCCTCAGCGTTCGACTCTGCTCTTACGCCGACTTCGACGCTCGCGACGCTCTGCTGTCGTCTTCTGTCTTCTTTTTGTTTTATTTTGGACACAAGTTCGCCCCCTTAAACGTTTAGGTTACTGAGTTATTCACCGCCTCATCACTTGTCATTCGTGACAACATTTAAAAAAAATAACGAGTAATGAAAGTGATTCGTTCCCAATATTTTGTAATGAAATTACAGTACAAATTACTTCTGACAAAAAAAGTAACACGGCAATTACAAAACTACTTGAAAAAGTAACGCATTACAAGTAATCCATTACTTGTAACGGATTACTACCCAAGTAATATTTTAGTTTAGGATGCACATTTCGCAAAGGAAAGCAAGAAATATGATTCGCCCGAAACTCGGCGCCTTCAAGGTCGCTTTCCCGCACGAATATTAGATCCAGCTCGGTGCGCGTTAACACTTCTCCGCCAATACGGAGTTGGCGGCGAAAGGAAAAGGAACGCGATACTCTGGCTTCGCTGGCAGAGCCTATACAGTTACTATACCTTTTTCCAGTAAGGAGCGCCGTGGACGTCTTTCTGAAACAACAAATTGGGAGAACTCCAGGATAGGCAAACACTTGTTATTGTTGTTGTTGCTTCCGAAAGTATACTTTAGAAACACCAACAAGAGCGATTGTCCGTGTATTTTGAAGTTCCCTCGGTTTGTATTTCTCGGAAATACCACTAGACGGCGCTGTTGTCTTTCGTTTCGTGTTTTTCCTTTACTTTCATTATCGTGATTTTTTTCACTACTCACTCGCACTTAGTGTTTTTTTTGCTCTCGAGCTTTTTACAAGCCGAGCACTTGCCAAGAACTACGCAATATCTAGAATTAGTATTTTAATACTAATTATTTTTATAACTACCTTGTCCCAGACGAAGTAATTTAGTAGTAGTAATTTCTTGGTTCATAAGTTCCTTGGTTCCACAACAAATTTGTTGTGGACATTTTTACATCTAAAAGAAAATAAAATCTCAAGGCGCCCCCCCCCCCCCCCCCCCCCGGCCTACTTCCCTAAACTACACAAAATGGCTGATGAAGGGTATTTCCAGACATTATCATACCCGAAAAATATCCTTGCGCTTTCTTCTCTGGAAAGGATCTCTCAACGGCTAAATGCATTATTCTTGGTACTCCGAGCCTTATTCGTCGGCTGCCAGCCCCAACCCCGGGACTCACCAGACGAACAGCCACGATCTTTCGTTGGTGATCTATGTGTACCTGTCTTCAAAGTGCGAAAAACAAACTATTGCTGTCCTGTTTCCCACTCTTGATCTCAGCTTTTAGCTGTGGAGCAAGACAACTGTATCATTGCGTGTTATCGCTATACTCCGCTCACAGACTGCAGCCAATGCCCCAAGGAGGAGAGCTTGTGGTCGCTGCTCTGAAGAATTTCTTCCGCAGAACGAGCGCTCGCGCTAGAAATCCATGCCTTATAGTGAGGCACGCGGGCCAGCTCGGGCTTGTAACTTTTGCTGCAGTTTTAGCTTATAGGTTCACTGAAGTGAGTTTTGAGATCGCATATTTATACTCATAAGCTAATCTAAGGGCTTTAAGAATCCTAAAATCCTTAAATCACATTCAAGAATAGCCGATTTCTTTATTAAAAGTCCAATCAAAAACCGGGTCATGCCCCTCTTTCTCCGCCGTGACGCAGAACGTCAGGGGGCGCCACCGGACGGGAAGGCAGCTGGGGAGGGCACACGACACAAAATCACGAGTTACCAAAGGAGTAAAAACAGAACAAGCGGGTTGGTAGGAATAATTAAACTTGAGGAAGAAAACGAGAAGTGTTTGTCCGTCCCTTCTCTTTTTCTTCCTCAAGTTTGACGAGGGACGACTTCCTCGCAGTCTGATTTTTCAAAGACACGCGTATTCAAAATTCAGCCCGCCGGGAAGCCGTCACCCGTGATTGGTTGTCGCGTGCCCTCCCCTGCTACCTTCCCGTCTGGTGGCACCCCCTGGCACCCTGCACAGTGGCGCAGAAAAGGGGGTGTGCAAGATCTTTGATTGGATCTTTAATGAAAAAATCAGCCACCCTTGAATCAATTTCAGAATTTTTAGGATGCGTAGAGCCCACAGATTGAGTCATAATGGTAAATAGACGACCTGAGAATCCACTTGAGTGCTCCTTTAAGGGTGAACGGAGTGTATTCATATGACGTTCCTTGAACGCCGGGGAACGAAGAAAGCTATAACCCTTTAATTTTTACTGTGTCATTAATGATGCTGGACCATATGGACAGAAACAAGTCAGCCGCGCAGTCCCGTCGAACTTCAGAGAAACACGGTGAATACGATCACTACACGACTTAAACTAGCATAGGGTAATTAGCTGCAGCTTGTACAGCAGCGTGGCTAGCATGTCTGCCCGCGGCCGGACTGGAAGCACGCGCTCTCTTTCTCTTTTTACGGCCTTTGCAATCGCCCGGGAGTCAATGGCATTTTTTCTCTGTATGTAGTTCACTTGCTTGCCGCCTTGGGCGCAACCACCTCACCCCACTTCACCCCACTCGGAGAGTCCCTTCGAGCTGCTTTGCGCTGGTGTTCGAGCTTCGTAGGTTGTTGTTTTGGCAACTTTGGTCTGGTTTACGTCGGTGGCTATCTGGTGAAACTCATAAGTGAGTTTGGGTGCGACGCCTGTGTTATGCTGTTGACTACGAGTAACATTGATGATCCTCTGTTCGTCTTATTGCAAGGCCAGGATAAAAGCGGACTTCATTATCGGAATCCTAGGTTCCTCGCACTTCTGGACAACATTGTTGCTTTCTTCTAAAGGCTGTTGAGCAACTTCCGCGTACAAATGTGCACGAAGTTCTCCAACTAGATAGTGTACAACTCATTGCACCCTATCTTGAAGACGCGCCAATCCTAAGTTGCCCAGAGAGCATTGACAAGTGTCACTCAAAGCGCTTGGCTGGTTTAATTTGCAACAAGTTCCTCAGAACACTTCTGATTACCCATGCAAAGACGGTGACGGACATAAACAAAAAAACCGCTGGATATGTGCACACGCCCTCGAGGAAGCACTTTAGACAGTAATATGCACTGTGCGAAAATCGCGCAGACTACTACACCCTCGTCTAGAGAAGCTCCCCGCAGGGGCGCCTGCTCCTTAGGTGCTAGGTGCTTGGTGAGTAGCGTCACGACGGACCCCAGCCACGTGAGCCACCATACCCACACGCAGGGGGCACCTACTTTAGTAGCTGCTTGGTGAGTAGCGTCACTACGAACCCCGAGCCATGTGGGTTCGCCCACCCACGTCTGGCTGTGCGTGGCGTACCCGTGTCCGGGGAAAACGGGACCCTGGTGGTTGAGCTTTGGCCGGGGTATGTTTGGACCCTTCGGGGCCCCCCAGGCGAGTCAATGCACCGCTTCGATTCCTGCATCTCGCAGACGGGTGTCCTTGGCCCGACCAGGATGATTCAGTCAGTCGCCTCTTCTACCCTCTTCTTCCTTCTTTCACTTTTCCTCCCTCCTCTTTCTCTTTTCTTCTACACTCTCTTTCTTCCCTTTTCACCTCCTCAGGCGGCAAGGGCTAACCTTGAGTGGAAACAGGTCCTGTCCCTGCAACCACACTAGGGTATAGTGCCCGGGCAGCACTGGTAGAGTAATTGTGTCAGTCAAGCCTCTCTTGCTATGGCACATTACCTGCCCCCTTGTTGGGCTTCGTGGTGGGCGGTGTACCCGGGCACTGAACTTTCCTTCCCATGTTATGGGTTCCCGTGCTAAAACCTTTCTCGATCGGCCCCGGAAAGGGTCCGCACCGAAGTTCCAACCACAGTAAACACTCCATCTACCCATGCTAGGTTCCCAAAGTTTTTGGTCCTGCATTCTGAAACTGAAAAACAACTATCAAAGTTGTCTCCCTTTCTCGTAGCTAAGGTACTTGAGTCTACCGTTGGAAACATATTCAAGGCCAAAAAAATGCATTCTAGCAATCTGCTTGTTGAAATCGAATCAAGCCAGCAGAGTGCTGCAGTTATTGCTTTAAATGTCATATCTGACCAGAAAATCACAGTTACGCCTCACCGCACCCTAAATATCATCCAGGGGGCTATTTCTGAGGATGATGTCCTTGATTCCTTAGACAGTGAAATAGTTGAGGGACTGTCCGACCAAAGCGTTGTAGCTGCTAGGCGTATCTTCCTGCGCCGCGATGGCCAAGAGCGGAAAACGAAGCAAATCGTTCTTACATTTGATTCTACTACATTGCCAGAGGCCGTGAAGGCTGGGTACCTTCACTGTAGAGTGCAGCCCTATGTACCGAATCCTCACAGGTGTTTTAACTGTCAAAGATTTGGTCATGAATCCCAGAACTGCCGAGGCAAAGCCACTTGTGGAAAGTGCGGTCAGGCTGACCATCAAACAGATACAAGCTCTAACGATCCCAACTGTGTCAACTGCAGCAATCCGTATCCCGCATATTCCCGCTCTTGTAAGACATGGAAAGAGGAAAAAGCCATTCTTACCTTGAAAGTGACGGAAAACCTCTCATATCCAGAGGCGCGCCGTCGCTTTGCGTTCTTTCGAAAATGCGGCTTCGCGGAGGTGGTGCAGCGGGGGCCTGCACCACTGAAAGTAACAGTGGCAACCCAGACATCTTTTCCAGAGAATGGGAAGCCACTGCAGTCCCCCACGCCCAAGCTGAAGACTCAGCTCCCTGGGCATGCACTCTCAGCAGGTCGGTCTTAAGGCCACTCGAGCCAGAGTGCTAGCTGCCCTGCATCTTCAGGGCAGCAGCCTCAACGTTCTGGTGGAGAGTGTGCACAGCCCGCTCCCCCTTCTCAGGATGGGCCGGCAGCTGCAGCTGTCGTACCCGTTCGCACTCCGCGGTCCCCTTCCAGGGAAAGGAGTCGACGCTCTCGCCTGCACTCGTCGGAGAGAGCGTCGTCTTCCAAGGAGCGGCATGGCTCTTGTGTTGCTCCTACAGTGACAAAGGGGCAGGAACGGGTGGATTCGGGCAGTGCCCTGCCCAACACACCGCTGCCTCTTCTGCTGGGTCAGGCCGTGGCCGGGGCCTGCAACCTCGTGCCCCAAGCCTACCCAAAGCCCTACCCAAAGCCCCGTCCCAAGAGGTGGAGGCGATGGATGATTGCAGTGAGGTGTCTACGCCAGCGTCTGATCAGGCCGACATGGACTGGCAGGTAGCTAAATCTAAGCATAAGGGCAAAAAACCAGTAACCTCTCCAAAGTGACATTGTGCATTCTTTTTTGCCCTGCGCATGCCGTGCAGGGCAGTCGAGGTTTTACTTTTACTTGGTCTTTACTACTTTTACTTATTTACTATTTTTTAACTTTGTTTTCGAATAATGGTTAAATTTAATTTTATGCAGTGGAACTGCCGCGGTCTTTTACAAAATATTGACGACGTTAATTTTTTTATGGACGAATTACGTCCTATAGCTCTCTCTTTACTAGAGACGCATCTTAATGATCACCATAATTACGTCACCATAGTTACGTACGTAGTGTTACGTCGCCATCAGTTTTTTTGGAAAGGATCGCTCTGCATCAAATGCATCAGGTGGAGTAGCTGTGGCTGTTCAAAGTGGAGTCGCATGCTCGCAGGTTCCTCTTTCCACACCTCTTGAAGCAGTGGCTCTGTGCCTTCTTGTGGACCGCCTCATCACTGTTGTCTCCATTTATATTCCACCAAACGCTCCGCTGCACCTTCATGATCTCCAAAGACTTGTCGCACAGCTTCCTCATCCTTTCTTACTTTTAGGAGATTTTAACGCTCACCACCCCTTGTGGAGTACTGCCCGTCAAGACTGACGTGGTGGAATCTTTAAGCGGTTTTTATTAACATCTGGGCTGTGCCTTATGAGTAAGAGAGAGCCAACCTTTTTCAGTGCAGCTCACAATTCATTTACATCTATCGATTTTGCTATCTCATCACCTTTATTGTTTTATTGATTTACACGGAAAGTATTGGATAATCCTTTTGGAAGTGACCACTTTCCACTCATTCTGGAGAGTATGGTTTCTGTTTCAAGCCTAATGAACGTACCCCTCGTTAGAAACTTGAGAAGGCAGACTGGGGTCTATTCAACCTAAATGCAGAGCTTAAGCCTTGCATGTTCTTGTCCTTAACACATCATGAAGCCACCACATACATTACAGAACAGATGACTAATGCCACTTTTCGCTCCATCCCTCAGACCTCCTCTAACATCCCCAAAAAGTGTAAACCGTGGTGGAATGATGATTGTTCTAATACTAAGAAAAAACAGGACAAGGCATGGGGTATATTTCGCAGATATCCAACATTCATGAATTTACTAGTGCTTCAGCGATATAGGGCCCAAGCTCGTTGGACCAGAAAGCAGGCCAAGAGGAAGTCCTGGAGAGGCTATCTGTCCTCTATCAGCTGCTACGTCCCAGCAAAGGAAGTGCGGGACCGACTGCACAAGGTCGAAGGCAAATACCGCTGCTTTACAGTCCCTCCATTTCCCTCTGTAAGCTCGATACATGACCAGGCAAACCTGTTGGGCGCACATTTTGCAGCCATTTCAAACTCTTCTCACTACTCTCCAGCGTTTCTGAAGTTTAAAGCAGATGCAGAAAGAATGAAAGTCAGCTTGGCAGGAGGAGCGTCTGCGCCATAAAACCAGCCATTTACAATGGTTGAGCTTCAAATGGCTCTCGAAATCCGGAAGCGTTCATCCCCGGTCCTGATCGGATACATTATGAGGTGATCCGGCATTTATCGAAGGAGTCACTCACAGCCCTCCTGACATATTTTAATAAACTATGGAACGATACACACTTCCCCGACGATTGGAAGCAGGCAGAAGTAATTCCGCTGCTGAAGCCTGGGAAAAGATCCTTCACTTCCTACAAGTTACAGGCCGATTGCACTGACTATTTGCTTAGGTAAAACGTTTGAAAGGATGATTAATAAGCGTCTTGTTTATTTCCTGGAGCAACACAATGTTTTGGATGTAAATCAATGTGGGTGCCGACCAGGACGTTCCACCATAGACCATCTAGTCCGGCTGGAGACTGCTGTACGTGAGGCGTTTGTGAATAGGCAGCATTGCGTATCTGTCTTTTTTTATTTAGAAAAGGCTTACGATACCACTTGGAGACATGGCATCCTGCGTGACTTGTTCATCTATGGAGTACGTGGCAGAATGCTTCATTGTATAAAAACCATCTTAGTGGACGTGTCTTCCGTGTGCGGTTAGGCGCAACAGTATCCAATTGATTTGTCAAGGAGAATGGTGTTCCTCATGGCGGAGTACTTAGTGTCACCCTCTTCGCGACAAAAATTAACTCTCTCTGTCGTGTCATACCTTCCTCAGTATCATATTCATTATACGTTGATGACATTCAAATCTCTGTAGCATCATGTAATATGTCTAGTTGTGAAAGGCAGCTACATCTAGCCATAAATAAAATGACTAAATGGTCTATCGAGAATGGTTTTAAGTTCACTCCAGAAAAAACTAGTTGTGCCCCCTTTTCTTTGCGGCGGGGGCTCTGGTTGGAGCCCACTCTCATGTTAAATGGAAATGCCATCGAAGTTAGAACTGAGCATAAGTTTCTGGGGATTATATTTGACAGTAAGCCTAGCTTTGTTCCCCACCTCAAATGGCTAAAGCAGAAATGTGTGCAGGCATTGAACATTCTTAAAGTCCTCTCACAGAAGTCTTGGGGTTCTGATAGGAGGTGTATACTTCGTTTGTATTTCTTTCTAGCACGGTCGCGCCTTGATTATGGGTCTGTTGTGTTCGCGTCTGCTCGGCCGTCTACCTTAAAAATGCTTGACCCTGTGCATCACCTTGGTTTGCGTCTTGCAACTGGTGCTTTTAGAACATCTTCCGTTTTAAGCTTGTATGCTGACTCTAATGAAACGTCATTCGAGAAAAGGCGGCAGTATCTAAGTTTGGTTTATGGCTACAAGGTGTTATCAAAACCCAGCCATCCAGCCCACAGTAGTATTCGAGACTCTAAGTTGTATCGTACTTTCGAGCATAAACCATCTGCTGTTCGACCCCTGAGCTTTCGTTTTGAGAGCCTCCGTCTCTCTTAACCAGCCACGTTAGGGTGTTCATTTCCTAGAAAGTGCATATCATACTGCCCCATGGAATATCAAACCTATAGCTTGCAATTGGTATTTTATAAAATTTAATAAGCATAATGTTTCTCCCCTCATTCTACAACTGGAATTCTTAGCTCTACAAGAAAAATGCAGATATTGCTGCCAGTTTTACACTGACGGCGCCAAGACCCCAATGTATGTCGGCTCCGCTGTTTATTCAAATTCGCTTACCCATGTTACTCGACTTCACAATGTTGCCAGCATTTTTACTGTCGAACTATATGGTGTTCTGGCAGCACTTGACTACATAATCAGGGGCAAAGTGATGAAAGCCATTATATTTGTGGACTCTCAAAGTGTTCTTGGTGCAGTATGTTCTGCTACCAACTACAAATAAGTTGACTCAACATGTACGGGCCAGAGCTCAACAGGGACTCGCTGGTGGGAGGGACATCAAGTTTTGCTGTTTCCTAAGCCATGTGGGTATTGCAGGCACCGATCGAGGCTGCAGAGAGATTAGCCGCCTCTTCACAGAACCTTTTACCATCGAATGTCCGCGTACCTTACCAAGACCTTAAAACGCCCGTAAAATTTTCACTCTCGCAGCTCTGGCAATCTGAATGGAAGTTAGCTAATAATAATAAGCTTCATGCCATCAAACTAGAACTTGGTGCATGGGAAACCTCATATAATATAGATCGTTTTCACGAAGTCCTCCTTTGCCGGCTGAAAATCGGCCACTCGTTCCTGATCCATCGATATCTGCTTATTGGTGAGGAACCGCCAATGTGCGAGCACTGTGGAGAAACTTCATCTGTTCTGCACTTTTTGTTTCTTTGCCGTGGCCTTCTACAAAAATGCAAGATCTATTTCCCTGAGTTTTTCAAGTACAACATCCCATTTTACCCTGTCTTGGTTCTAGGGGAGCAGCCTCTCATATCATTTGAACGTCTTTTAGCTTTTCTCAAAACTACAGGTATCTTACACAAACTATAGTCAAGTTCTAGTCCAGTCAGAGTACTTTTACCAATGTTTTTTTTAACTTACCTAGTTTGGCGCAGTACGGCCGTCGGAGCTCTTGCGC
This sequence comes from Ixodes scapularis, assembly GCF_016920785.2. NCBI lineage: Eukaryota > Metazoa > Arthropoda > Arachnida > Ixodida > Ixodidae > Ixodes > Ixodes scapularis. Next base: position 195,628,747 of record NW_024609835.1, read on the forward strand.
CATAAAACCCACAAACAACAACAACAACAATCTAGAGAAGTTGACCGACTTCATGTGCGGTCTATGAGATGGTGATGCAGACCACGGCAATAGATAGATTGGGCCTGCTTATATTTCACGAGAGTCTACTAATTATTTTATAATTTAAAGATCCTCCACGTAGAAGGGGTCTGTCTGCTGCTGTTCTTGAGTTGGAACAGAAGTCCTAGATGTAAAGACGAAAATAGTTTTTCTGCAATTGCATTCGCTGTCTCTACTTGCTACTTTTTACTCCCGAATCTCTCGGAGATGTGTGTCAAATATTCACCGTTTTGGGCTCATCACAAGCGCATTAGATAGTGGCTGAGGGTCCCAACGGAAGAATCAGGTGTGAAAGGCTATAAAAATCTCGGCCGCAAGTTGCGACAGCGCTGAGACACACTGTCAGACGCGCTCTGTGCAAACGGCAAAGGATAGCCCAGGGGTTAAAGCCCCTCCAGGGGTGAGGTGACAGTGCCCCCCGCGAATTGCGGCGGGAGGTGGCGATTGCCCCAATCGCAAAGGCCGTAAGAAGAGAAAGAGAACGCGCGCTTCCAGTCCGGCCGTGCTCTGCCCTCCGGTAAGGCTGGCAGCATATTGTGAGCGAGAGTACGCGCATGCGAATAAGACTACTGGAAGAAAATCTATTGCCGTGTGGTGCTGCCCAGCAGGTCAAGGTATGGCGACGTTTGAGCCAAACTACCTCAACGCAAACAAGGAGGAAGACGGACTTGAAGGAATTGTACAGTGCTGCAACACTGCCACCTACAGTTAGTGTATTGCGTAGTTGACAGTGGGATTGAAGCTACGTGATCATTGGACCATCCAAAGGTCTTTCTTTTGGCACGTGATCACGCTCCCGCCATAAACCTACTCGTGTAGTTCTCCCAGCACTATCAGCTTTCGCATGAACGCAGTATACGAGAGCGCTTGCGCTCCAAAGGTTATACGCGGGATCGGCCGAAACGCGCTCCTCTTCACGTCTCCGGAGGAGAGTTTGCGAGGATTGCCGCGTTATTAGAGTCACAAAGCACTAGTTGGACCATGCGATAATAAGCGTGTTCAACAAAATGCGTAGAGTGAAATTTTTTTCATGATTAAATGATGTCGAGTTCCCATTCTGTGCCCGCCATTTTTTTTTCTTTGTTACCTGGAACCGGCTTAGCTCCCTCGCAAGATTATCTCCTGTTTTTTTACTGGTTTCCACGTCGTAAAAACTTCTGCGCGTTTAATTCTGAGGAAGTTTTTCAGCAGCCTTTGAAGGGTCGCCAACCACTGTCCGGTGATACTGAACGCGTAATATAACCTCAACAACATTGTGGAGGATGGGGAACCTTGAGAGCGCAAAGGATTAAACGGAGTCTTGCCTAGTAGATGCGCGCTCACCGGAAATTTGAGCCGCCACGTTTGCGGTGCATTAAAGCGGACATCGCCACAATCTTCTCATTTCATTCGCAGTTCTGCTGCATCTCCGGGCTATACTTGACGCAGGCATAGAAACTCTAAGACAGAATTATAAGAATATATAAAAAAAAAAAAAATTTACCGAAGTGTCGTCACCACTTGTTAATAAACACAACGGTCAGCAAGATTACCGTGGTATGCAGTCTTGGGTAGTGTCGCATTTGTAGTACCACAATACTGTAACTTGATATTGTTTTGGTTATTTGTAACTTTAAGGTGGTGCTTTTTTTCTAAATCAGTGTAACAAAATCTCAATTACATTTTTGTAGAAGTATTAAAAGGAAACGGCAAATATACCGTTGCTTGTCAGAAAAATGGACCTTATTTTTCCGACTACATTCGGCTTCGGGCCATAAAGAGGCTGCGCCCGACATCAGAAGCGAAAAATAAAACAAGAAATAAATAAATTTGTTCGTCTGAACATGGTATTTTTGGTCGCCGGCGTTTTTAGCTTAGCATAACCTAGAGGAGCCCAACTACCCAAAAACACAAATTTCGGTTCGGAATTCGTTTTCTTCCCTCCCGGCGACCGCCGATGGAGAATTGGCCGTTTTTTGGGCGCGTTCACTCTCTTTTTGATAGTCGCGTGGCGTTCATAATATAGCATACCAAACATATTCAAAGTCGTGGTTATCGACGGCACATGTTCAAAATTAAAAATCAAAAAAAAATTATGAACCCCAATTTTTGTAGCATCCAAAAATCTGTAAATACGTTGATATAATAAATGTTACACAGATCACAGGATGTACATGTGTACACCATAGACGTTATTTGTTTCCTGTCGCTCTGAGTCACATGGGTTTCGTACCTGGTATGCGGGACGAAAAATAATAGAACATTTCAACCTGGAATACACAAGAAAATATAGGTGAGGCTAAACGAGAATGTCGGTCAATCAAACACATTTTTCGTGAACTCCTTCCAGCAGCTTGGAGAGATGAAAACGATGTTTTACCGCATACCAGGAGTGACGACATTTAAGATGGCTTCGCTGATGTGGAAAAAGTGTATTCTCAATATGGTGACGTACCGCAGGCTGGACTACGCGATAGCGGCGCACGACGGATGTGGAACCGCTATTGTTCCTGGTACCGGTCAATCGATCTTCGAGCGCAGAACAACGATTGGAAGGGATATAAGTGCGTCGTCGTCGTCTGATCGGGACGCCAAAAAAGCGCCGGAACAAAAAAAAAGAAAAAACTGAATTCGGAGCGATCGACACGTAACTTCGGCCAACTCTGTCCTTCTCATTTCCCCCTCCTCGTTACGCGTAGTCGGCCGCAAATCTCCGTGCTCGTGTTTCGGTTTCGGAGCAGTCAGTTTTCTTGCTCTATTAAGAAAATGCGTAACTCTGTAGCAAAACATTGATTGAGTAGTATTCTGAGGCGATATTAATCCCCTGGCAAAAAAAAAAAAAATATATATATATATATATATTTGGCGGGTCAGTGTTTCTGCACTGACCCGCGAAATATTTTTTAGAGCAATGGCGCAGATGGCAGTTATTTTTCTAATTCTCGTATTTGTTTCCAAATGTTGCGCGATACTTTCCCGCTTCATCTGTACCCTTTCAGACTCCTCCAAGAAGCCGAGTCAAAGATGAAAAACGTTTGGTGGTCTCTTTTTTTGACTCTACGGCTCATCCGCCATAATGGTGCAGTGCGGTAAGTTGGGCCACTTAGTATTGAGACGACATATTGAAAAAACGGCACACAAAGTACAGTACAACGGGACATATACGCATATAAGACGCCAACGCAGACTCGGAACTGAAATTTACGAAAGGAAGAAGAAAACGACGTTCATACAAAAAAGAGAGCGGAACACGATAGCGTTATCGGGCACCGTTCGCATCGCCTTCTCATTCGCCGTGCAAACGTACCTTGTGTTGCCTCGTCAATAGCGTACCTGGCTCGCAACTGAAGAGTCGTGGGTTCGAATCCCGCCTAAAAGTCTTCAAATTGTTTTAAATGCAAATTAATTACTTTATAAAGTGAAATTGTTTAGACATACGGGGACCATTCGTTCGCATTACATGGCATGTTTTCTTTAGTCATTTTATTTCAAGCATGACATCACGTTTCACGTGAGCGTTGTGAGTTGTTTGAAATTACCGGTTGAAGGTCATGTGGCTGTGGCGTCATGACCAATCAATCAGGATTTTCTCGTCACGCGACCGACGTCGTCTTTTCTGCGACACCAGCCTTTTAACACTATCGAAGCTAAATATAGATTGGTGACGACAGAAAAAGGGCCCGTTGTACGAGAAATAAGTTGGATCAGTGTGGTGAGTTGGGCAAGTTGGTATAACGACGATATAATGAAAAAAACAACGCACAAAAAACAGGGCAACAGAAGAGAGACACATAGAACACACTAGCAGTGACTTGCAACAGCGCCTGTGTGCCCTATGTTTTTCTCTTCCGTTGTCCTGTTCTTTGTGCGCTGTTCTTCATTATGTGGGCGTCGGTTTTCCGGTGGACAGGCAACATCCACCAAAATGATGATTCCTGTTTCGGATTATTTTCACAATTAATTATTTTTAAGAAAATGTTTCTTTCGCCACGCATCTCAGACAAAACATAAAGAAAGAAAGAAAGGCAACAGCACAAAACATGCAGCCATGTAGGTATATATTAATTTCTGTTTATTCGTTATAAACTTCTCTCTCTATCGGTGTCTTTCACTTCTTTCCTTTGTCCGTCCCTGCGTTTGCCTTTTTCGGAAACTCTCTGCAAATGCATACACAGCTCGGGTTGACCTTGCTTTCTCGGTGCTTCCAGAACTGGCGCGGTGGCCCAATATCTCGCGTGGCGTGTCCGCAAATGTTCTGGCGTCAGTTGGTTGCAAACGTCATAAATTCTGTAGTTGTACTTGACACTTTCCCTCTATCAGCGTGCGGTCGTTTGTTCCCCCATTACCAATCTCTTTCAATTTTATTCCAAAGCGAAACTAAATTTCCTTTTTCCTTTTCTCTTAGACGCATTTTCCTCCTAAAAAAAAAACAAAAAAAAAATAAAAATAAAAACGCCACGAACAAGGGGAGACAAAACGGTGGATATAATAAAAATCCATGCGCGAGTTTTAAAAGGGCATTTTTTTCCGTATTTATTGGAACGGCAATGGCCCATAAATACGAAATATTGCATCTTATTCATAGCACGCTTTTCTGTACTAATATAATTTGAAAAAATGCGATGACTCCAACTTTTTCTTTACTTGGGCACTCACGCGTAAACACACCCACATATATGTATATAGTAAGAAAAGGTAGAATAAATGTATTTTTTAAAATGTATAATATCCGAGGAACTAAATATCGATACGTTCGAAAATACCTCGTGCAGGTTATACCTCGAGCAAAAGCACCTCGTGCAACTAAATAAAAAAAAAAATAAATAAAGTTGAAAGCAAAGCAATCCCACGCGTCTTCAGAAAAGTGCACAGTGAATGAGCGGTGTTAGTGCCGAATTTCTCTTGAAGATCGGGTCCTATATAGTGGAACTGCCGCCCCCATTTCTTTTCGTATTTAAATGAAACGAGCTTCCCTCCCCCCCCCCCCCAAAAAAAAAAAAAGAAGAAAAGAAAAAAGAAAACATCATTACTTCTTTACCGCGGAACTTGGATAGATGTTTGCGTATTCTGTGAGCGTCATCTGCGCTCTCCCTGATGCCCTCCTTGTATTCATCCCCGTCCTCTATTTTCCGATCCTTAATGCAGCAAGGGGAACGAGGGCTGGGTGCGAGAGCAATTTTCATCAACATATGGCGAGGATGAACGGGTTCGTGCGCAAGAATTGATTCTGCGCAGGGGTCCGATTGTGCAAAAAAAAAGAAAAAGAAAGCAGCAAAAAAAAAAAAAAAAAAAAAAAAAAAACGAAATTTGGAAGAGGTTCTGGTGTGTATTACGACTTGACAGGAGTTTTTTAACCTTTCAGAACTACACACACAAATATTTCTTATATATAAAGGAAAATAGGATTAAAAATAAAAAAAGTAACGCAAACAGATTGGGTCGTTTGCGCTTTGAGGATTTTCTTTGGGAAGTATAAGATAGGTATGTGTCGGATATTTATCCATTTAAAAATGCACCTGTTCTGTTTCTAAAGGTGCCCCTTTATTAAACGAGGGGTATTTTTAGGAGGGCTAGTGCGGTTTTAATAGATTGGATTTATTCACAACGCTAATTCCATCCAAGTACCCATTAAAATCAAGTGCGTAGTATATACCTTTTGATAAGAATGGCTTCGCTTATTCAAGGAAGCAATGTATCGGTGGTAAACTTTTACAAACTGAATGGCGGAAGTGAATATGTAAGATCACAAGTGCATATTCCATTATAATTCCGCATGTATCGCCAAGTCCTCGAAAGATTCAGAAGAACGATAAAAACCAAACATTAAAGAAACACAGAAGTACCGTCAAGTGGAATCTGAGCTACGTTCCCCCACCACTGTCAGGATCTGCATAACGTACCGTAGAACTCATTTGACACCTGTACTATACTTTGTCTCATCCTACGATGGTCTAAACGCCGAAGCCATGTGCTGCCAGGTCGAATCACGTTCAACGCTAAACCATGACATAGATTAGGGGTGGACGAATAATTCTCCGAATCCAAGACCGCTGCATCCTTCTTAGAGCTTCGACACTTCAAAGTGGCTTTTCTTGCAATGTAAAATTGTTGAATCACTCAGTTCGATTCGAGCCAATGTCTGCCCACCCCACCAGTGATCCGAGACCCGGGTACCGATATGTGCATCGAAGCGACATACCACGCCCTTTGAAAGTGGTTCGTAATTGGATCTGGCGGTCCGTAGCTTGTGCCTTCAGTCCATCGTAGGGTGAGACGAAGTATAGCGACGTTGTAGGCGTGACCGTAATAAGAGTTACGAAATACGTTACTCGTAATTTGCGAAATAGAGGAACGCGTTACCGATCTTTGTTACCTCAAAATAAAACCAACGCATTACCGTATCCGTTTTCGATAAAAAATAACGCACGTTACTTTTCAGTTACATTTTTTTTTATAAATTGAGTGCAACTGCGTTTTGGTTTTTGTTTTGGCAACAGCGCTTTTTGACGCTGGGACAAAGAGGGCGGCCTTTCTTTTTTCTCCCTAAGTGGTGTATGGTGGAAACACAGGCAAAATGTTGAAGATATCCGGAATGAGTGCAATAAATAATGACTTGGGGCCTATACTTTGTTTCATCTAAGACCAGTCGGAGCCGACGTTACGAGCTAGTGGTGCCAATCATGCAACGTCAAAGGCGCACGTGATTGGGCCTTCTCTGTTTACCATTGCTTGAGCGATGATAGAACAAGTAGGGAAGCATGACGAACACCACGATGGTAATATCTTGACGCTGTCTCATTTGTCCCCTCGGCTCGTAGCGGCAGCTGCCTCTGGTCTGATGGTACAACGAAGTATGAAAACACGAAAAATAAGTGTAAATGTACTTTTCTTTAGATTTTAGGAAGAAGCTGTAATGATTAGTGTAACTTCGTTACCCGTTAGTTGGAATAAGTAACGTAAGTACGTTACCCGTTACTATTTTGAAAGTGGAATGAGTACATTACTACATTGCTGAAAAAAAAAATAACGAGTTACCGCTAACTCCGTTACTTGTAACGCTTTACTAGGCAAACACTGGTGGGTGGACCGGTAGCGTGGCATCCATGCTGTAAACAACATGAGACGATCGTTGCTGACCTTGACAGAGCCGAAATTGTAGTGATGGAATATAAATTTACCCAAGTATTAAAAACGCAAAAAAATGTCAGATACGGCGGCCTCTATGTTTATACAGCGGTCCTTATACAATGACCATTTATTATCCAGATCTGTAAATGTTCCTCATAATTATTTTTAGAAGTAAATTTTGTAGGGGAAGTTTAAGGCGGAGAAGAGTACCTTTGGCCATCTGCACATTTGTGCTGGAATGGACTATTATACTCAGCCCCCTCCTTCCCGTCTCCTTTCCCCACCTCTCGCTTGTCTCGTTGGTAATTTTTGTTTAGCCACGGCACATTGTATGGTTCAAGGCGTTCAAACAATGTTTAGAAAACAAATTTAAAGGAAGCAATTTAGACCGAAGAAAGCGTTTGCAATTTAATGGCGGCCCCTGCTGAATAAATTGGTTGCTCATACGTATGTGTGTATAGCGTCGTGGCGAAGAGGGCAACGGTCGGGGAGGCTAGCGAAACTTAAAGACACTTCCAGACGACCGACGCGTTTGTATCCCCATTGCACCTTCTGTTGTAAACGCCGTACATAAACCACGTGACTCGATTGATCTGCTGAAAACACTCGCAAATCTGGGCATACCAAAGCGCCAGTACAATCTGCTTTCATCTTATTAGTTTCGTGATTGCATAACGGTGGAAGCAATCAAATGGAGACTGAAGCTACGGGGAGGGAATAGTTCTGGCCACCTTAAATGTGAATCCTAGCCCTCCATCAAACGATAGGTAAGGACTCACTAGTATTTAACTTTTCTCTACTAAGTGCTTAAATGGGGCTTTATTGTCTTCAATGACTGACTAACTGCTCTCGTTCACAGAATGATCGCCCATCTCTGAGCTCAAATTTTGTATGCCACATTTGCACGTCCGCTGCCTTTCTCCTGAAACGTGTTTTCTTCACTATTTGTTTATTTTATTTTTCGGGGTTGAGAAAAGATTAAGACCATTGCATCAGCGCCAAGAGAGTGTAATTGACAATGCTTCACCTTGTGCCTCGAATGTTTTCTTTCCTATTCATCCAGAAATGAAGACACAGTAAGCATAGCTCGTATTATCGCTGGTACTCAGGGCTGCGAATATTTGCTCCTGTTTTGTCCCGCTGTTAGGTTTTTGTCTTGTCGTTTTCCCTTTTATTAAAAATAAAGAAACTGCCCACTAGAAATGACTTCTGTACTTTTTTTGTATATTTGCATTTAGTCCTGCTATTTTTCTGTCGCGTGTTTTGTCTTTTTATTAGGACGTGGCGTTTGGAATAATACCTTTTCTGTCCGATTGAAACTTTCCCTTGCTGAAACCCAAAATATTTCAGTTATAGGCAAATTGGAAATCAAGTAAAAAGTCCGCGATAGTGCGTTATGACGATCAATATTGATTTTCAAGCGAAATTGACATTAATGAGTCTCAGGAGGAATACCCAAGGAAAAATGGCCGGTAACCAAATTTTTTCTGCACTGCTGACGTAGGGAGTATGTCATAATATTTATGATTTCAAACAGGAATTGAATGTAACGAGACGAATATAAATGTCTCTCGAAATTTTTTATTTTTTAATGAGACCTAGACCATACAATAGTACATAAAGAGTTATTTATACTTTGGAAACGAAATGAAAGACGGATATTAAGATGGTAGTAAATTAGTTCTTCACCACTGAGATGAAGTGCAGCAAACCGAGAGTGCCAAACTGTCCAGCATTTAAGCTTGAGAATGAGAAAACACGACACGATCGCAGTTCGGCGCATGTCACAGCCTGTTTTTTTTTTTCGCGGCTGGCTATAAGTTGAGGAAGGAAAATGAAGTTTTAGTGTCAACCTTTAAAACGGTTTATCATTTTTTTTTGTTATTTTAAGGTGTGGTTAGGATGTTTTACAACATATTACTCTCATAACATGTGCTCCTTGTCTTGTTTAACTTGTCTATTCCCCTGCCTTTTTCAGCACCTTTTACATAAAGTGATATGAACGACCTTACCCAGATATACGCTAAGTTGACGTTAATGCATTTTATGACCATTCGGCCAAACAAAATTGTTCTGGTCTTTTCGCAGGTGACCTGCTGCCGCTCTCCTCAGCGGTTTTTGCAGGAACCCATCAACCACATGACCTGCTTCACACAATCGTTCATGTCAAAGTGTTCTGTGCAGCTTGAAGGAAGGATCGGGAGCCCATACCAGACTTTCCAAAAAAAAAAAAACAAGATTCAGTGGGCAACTTGTTTTCTGTAAATACAGCTTTATGTTTTTTTTTTCAATTTTTTAAATATAACATATTAATGATCCAGTTATAGCCCTTAAAGGTTGCGTTGCTTCGTGGTCACAGTCTACTGTAAACGTTGCGCTATGCACTACGTTAAAACATAATTTGTGTGGAGCCCCGCACTCGCGTGGGTGAAGTGGCAGTGCACACGACATGTGTTAGAGTTAATTTGAAAAAAAAAAAAAGGTATATCTTAATATCTGAGATTTTCATTAACAATTAGGGCAGCTGCAATGTAGCTACAAGTAGATATCCACCTTCCGCAAAAGTGCTTGTACATCAAGGTTCCTTTAAACCGAGACGAGCCTGCACTGTAAAGTCCGCACCAAACGTCCAACACAGAAAGGTCATACACAAAAATGTACGGAAGAGCCCATCCGAACCTTCTGTTGTACCGAGATGTATCGAAGTACCCCTCTGTTCCTTGATGCAAATTATAATTGAGGCGCTTGAAATTAATTACAGGGCAGAGCCATAAACGTATAAAGTAAGCCAGCTTCCTCAATTTATACGCGCACGACGCAAATGTAGTTGCGTAAGCAGGAAGGAAAAGGGGGGGGGGGGGGGAGGGAGGGCGTTTCCGTTGTGTGAACTTTGTGGGGTAGGGATACCGCTCTAAGAAACAAGATGCTCTCAAAATACTAACGACAGCATTTGGTCTTCTGTATATCTATGCTGGAACGCAAACTAAATAATGTAGAAAACTGCATCGGGCACTGATTGGCTATTCTCTCGGGTCACGTGACATGACGTTGAAATGTAGTTTTTCCCTATGCAGTCCGAGCTATGCTCGTAAAATGATGCAGTCGGCGGTGACGTCAAAATGTCGTCAGGATGCACTTCGACGAAGCAGTTAACTGAGTGGTCGATACGAAGCCAGGGGGGGGGGGGGGGGAGATGTGAAAGGAGGTTTAACGGCTATACGAAATTAATCTGCATCGTAAAAGATGGCGACCCTATCTAACATATGCTTCTCTACTGTCGGGTTCGCCAGCGGATCGAGTTTTTAGATATCACCATGATATATGCTTTCGAGATGAGCGATGCGAGGTTTGTGGGCGAATACCGGCTGACCAAAGGGGTGACTCGCTGGCTGTGTGACCAGCTTTGCGGAAAGCTCCAGCGTTCTCATGAAGGGCCCCGTATGCTGACGGTCGAACAACAAATCCTCGCACCTCTACGCTTTTACGCCGCTGGCGGATTCCAGGAAACCGTCGGGAAAGACGACAACACTGTTTTGCAGTGCTCCGTGAGTCGCGTACTTGGTGATGTCACCAACGCTATCATCGATTGCCTCGGATCGAAGTGGCCGTGTTTCCAACAAACTCAAGCAGAGAAGGCGCTCACAAAAAGGAAGCTCTTCGAGCGATGCAAGTTTAGCGGCGTTATCGATAAATATTCTAAATACTCTTACACGATTCAACACGATTGCGTCTTCATTTGAGTGCACCCCATATAAGCGATTTGGCTGAGCGAAAAGCTAAGCAAGTAACGGTAACAGGCTTAAGTTGAGCTAGTTCGTTCATACTTCAGGTAGAGAACGAGGAAAATATGCTTTATTTTAAAGCAACTACTTCAGGTAACGCCAGCTGAACTAGTATAAACATACACATAAAGAAAAGACTATACACACCGTGGGACTAACAACTGATTTTCTTTTTCCTCCTCTTCTACGTCGAACCTAACTTGAGGGAAATATTCTCTTTTCTTCTTTTTTGCTTCCTACTTCACCGAAAATTTAACCCCCGAAGGAAAATTTTTTCTTTCTCGTGCAGCACGAGACAAGTTGCACTAACGCAGTCAAACGTAGTCAAAAAGTGAGAATTGTCGTTAGTTTTTTATGCAGCAGGAGGTTAGTGTGCCTGAACATGGCTACATTGTTACCCCCTGTAGATAAGCAATTTAGCCAGTGCAGTACGACTGCTAGCCCGGGGTCTTTAACGTGCATCACCCAGCAGTGATATACGACCGCACGCCTGTACGATGCTCATCCAGATCGAAACGGGCAGGGGCGGGGATGGAACTCAGCATCCCTGGGCTCTGCAGCGCGAGCTTTCGCCCCACGTGCTCCGAGCTGGTGTGCGCTAGCCTACTCGGCGATTCTCCGGCTTTCCCTGTCAAAAAAACAAAAACAAAAACAAAAAAAAACGATGTACGGTGAAACAAGGAGACGCCAGGCTCTTTAAATTGACCGGAAAATTCGGTTTCTTAACCTATCGCGCTACGACTTTGTGCAGCGTTGCCCACAGGTGGTGCATTTTTTTTTGTGTAAAATTTGCAAAGAGCGAACGTACCCGAGGAAAAAGTAAAGAAAGAAAAAGGCTTAGCGTCTATTAAAAACGCAGCGACGCCACCGGTCTTCAAACAACTCGGCGCCGTTTCGCACGGGACACAAGAGATGGCGCAACGAAGGCCGCCAACGAACGAGCATACGGCGCCGAGAGCCAGCGTCTTTAGAAGACAATCTTCTCGACTCAAAGGCGGCGCGCGTTCCGGAGGCGGCGACTGTCGCAGAAACAAAACCAGGCGCGGTAACAACGAGGAACTGCAGTTCCTTGTCTGCTAAATACGCCGGCTCTCGACGTCGTCTGCTCGTTAATTGGCGGCAGTTGGCGTCGTGACCGCTTGCGCCATCTCTTGTTCCCGTGCGAAAAGGCGCCGTGTTGTTTGAAGACCGGTGGCGTCGCTGCGTTTCCATTGGAGCTAAGCCTTTTTCTTTCTGCACTTTTTCCTCAGGTAATTCTGCTCTTTGCAAATTTTACAAAAAAAAAAAAAACCAAAAAAAAACTGCACCATCTGTGGGCAACGCTGCACAAAGTCGTAGCGCGATAGGTTAAGAAATCGAATTTTCCGGTCGATTTAAAGAGCCTGGCGTCTCCTTGTTTCACCCTGTAGTTTCAACTCAATCGCCACTGTTCGGCGACGTCACCGGACACGTCACGCTGCAGTTCTCTTCCGATGTAGTTTGTTGGCGATGGAGATTGGGCTCCTCCCACCGGCGACGTTACGATGCTGCCTCTCCACCGCTTTTTCCAGCATAGACCGACGCTGAGCTCACATTTGATCCCCGAAGAGACATCTTATTCGAGCTAGGTACCGTGCGCAAATGATGAGGACTAACTGCACTTCAACGGGACTATACTTCGTCTCACCTTAGTATGGACTATTGTTAGCCGCGCGTGCTAAAAGCGCGAGTTAAGCGCGATCCAAACCAACGCTTCTTTTTGCGCCTGTAGGTCGTGCGGCTGCGGATGTGACGCATTTCGTGGCGTTTTTGCTGTTTCCGGGCGCGCTTTCTGAGTCAGAACCGTGCGCTTTGGTCTGGACGGGCGAAACTTCGGCACGAGCGCACAAGCAAAGTGCAACTGCGACAGACTGGCCGGCCAGACAGCGAGAGAAAGAGAGAGAGAGAGATCGCGTTGTCATGTTGGAAGAGAATAAAAGAGGGGGAGGAGAGGGCAGCCAGACGGCGAGAAACGCGGAGCCGGAACTAGCTTGCCCTCCACCGATTGGCCGGGACACAGGAGCGCCCTACTACGTCACCGCGCGTTTTTGTGCGCGTTGAGAAGAAGTTGAAATCAACCAACTTTCTTGTGCGCGCCCGGAAGGAGCGAAGAAGCGGCGCGACGTCACGAAAATACGTCACATCCGCAGCCGCACGACCTACAGGCGCAAAAAGAAGCGTTGGTTTGGATCGCGCTTTAGTCGATTTGAATGAAGCCGCGGCGGCTACACGAGCGCTCGTGCAGCAAGTGCTCTAGTCAAAGCAGTCAAGGCTGGCCGCTCGCGCTAGTACAGCCTTCGCAGTTAGTCCATGCTAGGGTGAGACCAAGTATAGCCGAGAGGCGCGCGGGAACAAAAGCAGCAATTAGTCCTCCTAAGACAAGGCGCATTCACGTAGGCGCATCTGTCCGAACGCGCGGACAAGGTGGCGGCGTCTGCTGCACCGCCAAAGGACAGCGTTAGCGACGCACTTACCGCCCATTTACACTGGAAGCGGATCCGCTTTCGCAAAGCGGTTGTGAACGCGGTTGTGAACGCGGTTGTATAAAGATCCAGTACAATCGCACGCGCACTCGATGACATCAAGTGCGCATACAATTGTACTCAATCGTTATCCAACCGCGTTCGCAACCGCTTTGCGAACGCGAATCCGCTTCCAGTGTGAATAAGAGGTTACTGTTTCGGAACGCAGGGGGAGGTATCCACAGACAATCGTAGCGTCAGAAGTTGCAGGAGGAATATGTTTAAGGGTTGGATCCGACTTTATAACGATTGGAACCTCTGTTCCAGCACGTCGTACAAGCCAGCGCTGACTTGAGCGCGGCCATTTTGGATGCACTGGCCATGCGGCTCCTGACTGTTATCCTGACGTCCTTCCCCTTTGCATTGTTTGGAACGTGTGTAGAGAAAGACAGACGAAAAGCGACTACGTGTGACGCATTCCAAAATCGAAATGATCTCTTTTTTTTTTTTATTTGCACGCGATTTTCTTCTTCTTTTCTCAGTGGCTATCGCCACATAGACCCCCTTTGGAGACGGAGTCGTCCCAGTGAACTGTTCTGGAGTGTTTGATGCGGGTCGCGGGTGCTAATGTTGAGCTCGAGGTGGCTTGCACGCTGGGAAGATCAGTCGGCTGTGCGATCGTATCGCTATCAACAAATGCTGGCTTGAGGCGGTCAACGGACACGACCGTGTCGCGGCCATTAACTCACAGCGTGAATGTTTTTTTTTTTTGTCACGTGCCACGACGAGGTGGGGACCAGTGTAAGGTTGCTAGAGCGAACGGCGGACGCTGTCGACGCGCAAAAACACGTCCACTGTTGTGCAGGTCGCGATGGAAGAAAGGAGGCTTGCTCTGGCGTGTCCGCGTCGGTGTAGCGCGCACGTCACCGAACAAACGGGCTAAGTCCTCCGCGTAAGGCAACACGTAAGGCAAAAGCGTTTATATTTTCTTTCTGGTTTAACTGCAATGAAAATAGTCATGGAGCACGTGTTAAAAAAAGTTTCCAATCACAAAAAGAGGTTAATTTTGTTTTCCTTATTTTTTATACTTTTATATATGTATATATATATATATATATTGTAGGGTTCGGTGCTACTGCTCACCCGCAAGAAGGACCAACGAGGCAGATCTCATAGAACACACCTTTACTGTCTGGCGGCAGCCAACCGACTGCCCAGCCCCCCGAGCCTCGAGCGTGGCTCGCGCGCACGTTGCGCGCCGGGCGTGGAGCACAGGTTCTTTTGCCCGATGATGGGCCGCAAATCCCACAAACTCCCCCCCCCCCCCCCTCCCCCGTTCTCTGTCCTCTGGCTCCGTGGCTGTTCTCTCTGGTTGTTGGTGGTAGAGGAGGAGGGGGTTGTCACGATGCAGGCGGCCGGATGCGGTTTGTGGAGGCCGCCTCCGGATTGGTGATGCGGTTGTTGCAGTTGCCCATGAAGTCCTTGAAGGGCGACGTACTCTCAGGATGCTTAAAGGGCCTTGCTCACTCCTTGGCAAGGTGATCCTCCATCTGCTCGATGGCACGGCCGTTCCTGTTCTTCGAAAACTTGATCTTGACGACATCGTTATACAGGCAGAGCAGATTGAAGAGCTTCTCGGTGTTCATCTTGTCAGAGTTGAGCACCATCACCGGAGACCCCTGATGCTGGTCCGCCGCTTAAGGACGAGTGGGCACGTCCGGAGCCGTCGCTGGTAACGTCGGGCTCTGGTGGACCTTCGTTGCGGTCCTGGTCTCCGTTGGTCTGCGACCCGTAGCCGTCGTTGTAGCCGCAGCCGGGGCTGCTGATCTTGCGTCATAGCTAGGGCCGGTAGAGGGTCCTTGGCCGCCCACTGCGTTGCCGTAGTCCCCGAAACCACGTGGCTCATCGAAGGGGTTGAGAGAACCTTTGGCAACGGTTGAGGCGGTAGCGAGACATGTCGAAGGTTCGAAAAGAACGAAAGGAACAAAAAAGAATCAACAGTTGTCTTCTGGAGAGGCTTCTACAAGAAAGCGTCGGTACGTTGGGCGCGGCAATAGACAAGTTAAATTTGCGAGGATACTATCCGCGTCTGCGCGTCCATCACACAAAACCCCGCGGAAATTCAGTCGGGAGAGCACTAGTTCTCGCTCAAGTCTATTGCAACGCGCATCTTCTTAGATCTTCGTCTTCGTCACCAACATCAGGTATAGTCCTCGCAGAATTAAGTGTAACCCGGATCGGCATCACTCTCCACCTGCGAGAGAAGTTCGTCATTCAATTCATAATACCGTTTGAGGTTGGTGACATGAACAGGTCCGGCGTGTCGACCAGACTCACAATGAACAAGCGTGTACGTAAGGCGTGAGGCCTTGTTTCGCGCTCGATACGGACCATCCCACCGGTTCGCCAGGGAAGCTGTGAAACCTCTGGAGGCGTCACTAAGTGGGTGTGTCCGTCGGAGTACAAGATCTCCAACTTCGAATTGCACGTCCCGGTGGCCACGATTGTACTGCTCAGCCTGCTGAAGCCGTGCGGCGTCCAAGCTCTCCCGGGCATCACGAACGATGTCCCTGAGTCTGCGTCGTAGGCTTCCTGCAAACTGACCGTATGAGCGAGCAGCGCCACGGTTGTTGGTCGTGCAAGTGTTTTCCAGCGGGAAAGTCAGCTCTCTTCCGAAATTAAGGCAAGCTGGCGTAAAACCTGTAGACCGGTTAACGGTTGTGCGTGTTGCGAACGCGAGCTCTGAGAGCTTTGCGTCCCAGTCAGGGTGACGTTCGGTGTGAGCTATTAACATTGATTTCAGGTTTCGGTTCACCCGCTCTGTGATGTTTGCCTGTGGGTGATAGGGAGACGTCCGCTTGTGTTGTATGCCCAAGTCGGCACATGAGTCTCGGAACACTTTGCTGGCAAAGTAAGTAGCGTTGTCACTAATCAATTTCGCCGGAAATCCGAAGCGTGTGAACGTCTCCATCAGACACGACCAGATTCTTTTGGACGTCAGCGACCGTAATGCAAATAGCTCCACCCACTTGCTAAAGTGATCCGTGACAACCAACAAGTACTGGTTGCCACGCGGACTGCGTGGGAAAGGGCCCATGACGTCGACAGCAACGCATTCCCATGGGGATCGACTCACGACTGGCTGCATGAGACCAGGGGGCTGACCACCGCGCGGTTTGGCTTTCTGACAAACCGGGCATGAACGAGCGTACCTCAGCACATCCTGACGAATTCCTGGCCAAGTTGCAGTACGGCTTAACTTTTCAAAAGTCTTGCAGCCACTACTGTGACCAGCCAAAGCAGAGTCATGGTAGTATCTAATAAAAGACGTGCGAAGTCGGCGAGGTATCACGGCTCGAAATGGAGTGTCTGTGGAGCCACCCCCTCGTCGTCGATCTGAGGTATGTACCGGAGGAGCAGACCGTCTTCGGCCAGCAAGTACGAGTCAAAACCCATGTCAGCGTCTCTGTTGCCACGTCGGTCACGTGAAGATAACCACTCAGAGACCCTGCGACAAAGTCCATCGTTCTGCTGTGCAGCACGAAGCTCATCTCGGCTAATCAAAGTACCCCAGCGCGAGCCAGCATCTATCGCAGCCACAACATTGGCATCCTCGAGCACGCGCTCTTCGCCGAGCGGAGCGCGCGACAAAGCGTCTGCAACTTTGTTTTGTGAGCCTGGTTTGTGCACAATAGTGTAGTCATATTTCTGAAGCGTTAGTGCCCAGCGTGCTAATCGTCCTGCCGGATTTTCCAGCCGCTAAAGCCAAGACAAGGCGGCATTATCCGACTGGATCACAAAGCGCGCGCCATCAAGATACATGTTGAATTTCTGCAGGGCGAATGTGATGGCTAGGCACTCAAGCTCGCAAACGTTGGAATTCCGCTGAGCTGCTGTCAACGTATGGCTAGCAAACGCTACGGGTCGTAAGACACCATCAAAGTCTTGAAGCAGCACAGCACCTAAACCGTAGCCGCTCGCATCGGTTTGCAGCACAAACGGACGGTTGAGGTCTGGGAGCTTCAAAGATGCTGTCTCAGCAATAGCTCTGGACAGTTGAAGGAAAGCATTTTGCTGTGCCTCCGTCCAACGCCATTTGACGCCTTTGCGCAGCAGTTCGTTCAGAGGCCGCGTTATCTCTGCACAGTGGGGAATAAACTGGCGGTAGAATCCAACCATGCCAAGAAATCTCTGCAAACTCTTTGCATCATGTGGGGGAGGAAACTCAGTTATGGCCCTCAGCTTGTCCTCATTAGGGCGAAGCGATCCATCGTCGATTACAAAACCGAGCAGGTTAATCTTAGATGTTGCCAGTTGCATTTTTCCCGGGTGAACTGTCAAACCAGCATTCTGCATGCGTTCGAGAATAGTCCGAAGGTGCACAAGATGTTCTTCAAACGTGCGTGAAAAGACTACTACGTCATCCATATATGCCATGGCGTAGTTGTGCCGTGCGTCTCCAAGCACAATGTCCATAAGACGCTGGAATGTGGCAGGAGAGTTGCTCAAGCCGAAAGGCATGCGCACAAACTCGTACAACCCTCTGTAGCATGTGAATGCTGTTTTCTCAATGTCAGCGGGCTCGACCTCTATCTGGAGGAAACCGCGACTGCAGTCAAGAGTCGTGAAAAAACTCGCGTTTCCCAAGTTGTGCATGATCGACTCAATCGAGGGGTACGGGTAGGCGTCACGAACGGTTACCGCATTCAGGCGCCGGTAGTCGACGCAAAGCCGAGCCGTTCCATCCTTCTTGGGGGCAACGACGATCGGGAAGGCCCAAGGGCTCTGTGACTCACGTACTGCACCCGTGTCGATCATCTCTTGGAGCGCCTTGTCCAGCAGGGCTCGCTTGTGTACGCTGATTGGTCGAGGGTTGCAGCGTAGAGGACGTGTATTCCCGGTGTCAATTGAATGCTTTAGGACACCGGTTCTGCCGGGGTTCTCCGTGAACATCGGCGAAAACTCCTCAAGGAGTCTTTGGAGACGCCGCTTTTGCTGGTCCGTAGCAGGACACTTCTGCAAAGAATCACTTACTGCACATGGGAGTCGCAGAGCAGGCGTTCTAGCGCCAACGTTATCGACACTGACGACACAATCCTCTCGTTTAGTAAATGGGATCAGTTGCGCGTCACTACCCAACCGGTAGCCTTTGTTCGGAAAGTCCAGAACCAGGTTCTCCCCGAAAATGAAATCTCGCCCCAAAATAATCGGTACCGTGAGACCAGGTAAGCAAACGAAGCGCTGACGCCGTTTTTTCTCGTTGAACCCGATCTGTAACCTCACGGCTTGAATCGCGAGCATTTCTGGTCCTGACGCTAGCTGTAAGTGCACGTTAGTCTCGCGCAGGTTGGCTTTCTGCTCTTTGCACCGTTCAATCAGGTAGTCCCCGATAAGCGACAGACTCGCACCGGTATCAATCAGCGCTGCCACAGCTATTCCGAGCACTGTAACTGTCATACAAGGCTCAATTAGCTCAAGGTCAGGCTGAATTCGACATACCGATGGAAGTTTTGCCGAGTTGTCCATGGTCATCGCGGCCGGAAGGCGTTCAGGGGTCTACGCCACCGGCCGTACTCGTTTCCCGAAGCTGCAGGGCTGTTGCGCAGTAGGTCGGGGCAGTCACGCCGGAAGTTGCCATGGCGACCGCAGCCGAAGCACCGCACCGAGTTGCGCCGGTCAGGGCCGTGCGTCGGGCTTGCCTGCGCTTGTCGTTGCGGCCCTTCTTGGTGTCCCTCGTTGGACCAGCGATCGGCGCCCCGGTTGGCATTGCGGGGGAAGGACCTTAAACGGCTTTCACCCTGCCGTAGTCTCGATCCAGCCGGCCGGGCACGTAGCCGGGGGTCCGAACCATCGAGTGGTCTCCCGCGCTCCCATTGCCCGAAGGCGTAGGAGTCCAGCGCACGGGGGGGGACAGACCGCGCCATCCAGGGTTTGGCGCTGAGTCGGACCTCTTCTGGGCCCGGGAGCTCGCCAGGCACAGGACGGCTCAAGAGCTTCTTCGGGCGGTGGCGGGGGCCGATACTGCAGCTCGGCCAAGAGCGTCTCTTGTATGCCCTGAGCGTCCCGGGCCAGTTGCTCCAGGGTGGAATACGTGCGGCCATGCAGGTAGGGCCGGAATCTTGGGTGGCTCTGCTGCATCACCCGAGCAACCCTGTCCGACTCCGACGTCGTTGGGCAGGCTCTTTCATAGAGCTCCTGCATCACCCGTACATATTCGACGAGGGTCTCGTCCGGGTGCTGGGTCCGGCGCTCCAGTTCTCGCTGGACTCGGGACTGGTACCCAGGTGGAAGAAACTCATCTTGAAACTTCCGCCGAAAGTCTTCCCAGGTGAGGAAGGGGGCCACGATGCGCCACCAGCGCGCGGCGCTAGCCTGGAACGCCACGGGCAGCACCCGCGCAAGGACGTACTCGTCCGAGGCTCCCGTGGCGAGCTTATAGGCCGCCAGCTCGGCCAGGGAGTCGGCCACGGACTTCCGGTCGTCGTAGCCCGTGTACAACGGAACCGGCACTTGGGGTTGTGGCCCTTGCCCTTGGCGTCCGTGGTCAGCCAGGACCAGGCGTTGCGCGACCCTGTCGCACAGGTTGGCCACCCGAGCCACCAGGTCCATGGACGTCGGGTCAGGCCCCTCTCCGGTCTCGGCTTGGTCTGCGGCGGCTCTATGGCGGGTCTGCATCGCAGCAGCAACCGCAGAAAAACAGCCAAACAGACAAAACAGAACAAAACAAACACAAAAGAACGGAAAAAACACTTAATATACTACAGTATGCACAATATACACAATGTCCAAGCCGCGATGGCAAAGATGGCGTCCGGTGGCCGAGGCCTAGTCGAACGACCACGTAGGCCTATCGGGGATGGCAAAAGCAAGAAAACCCAGGCTAACACGCCTAAAACGGGCTAAAAGCCTGCGGTCCAACCCGCGGGCGAGCAGTAGGCCCCACGTTGGGCGCCAAATAATGTAGGGTTCGGTGCTACTGCTCACCCGCAAGAAGGACACCGAGGCAGATCTCATAGAACACACCTTTACTGTCTGGCGGCAGCCAACCGACTGCCCAGCCCCCCGAGCCTCGAGCGTGGCTCGCGCGCACGTTGCGCGCCGGGCGCGGAGCACAGGTTCTTTTGCCCGATGATGGGCCACAAATCCCACAATATATATATATATATATATATATATATATATATATATATATATATATATATATATATATATATATATATATATATATATATATATATATATATATATACGGTAAGAAGGTTCAACGGGCCGGTTGGACGTATAACGAAAGTGGAGGAGATCCAGGAAAGGCCTTTCTTTACTGCACCGACGTTTCAAGCGGGGACCGCTTTTCTTCAGTACCATTCACCCTGAAGAAAAGCGGTCCCCGCTTGAAACGTCGGTGCAGTAAAGAACGGCCTTTCCTGGATCTCCTCCACTTTCGTTATATATATATATATATATATATATATATATATATATATATATATATATATATATATATATATATATAAACGAATATGTGCAGATGAATGAACCGTACTTAATCCAATGAATTAAAGAATCCAAGTTTTCAGGAACCCGCCGAAAGCCAAAAATTGGCGGAGCCAGGATTTGAACTCTGGGCCTCCCAATGTCCGGTCGGGTGTGCTAACCACTACACCACTCCACCTTAGCTTTCTGGCGTTTCCTACCTGTCTTATTAATGCACAAGAAACGAAATGTGTCCAATCGGAGGTGTTCTGGAAACACACGCCGCCGCGTGGAACGCGGTACGACGCTTAGTGTCACGTGGTACGTGCTCGTTTGTGCTCCAGAAATCCTCCCACTGTTTGTCTCGCCCCGTGTACATGTAGTATTCTTTGTTTATGAGCTTTTAGAGACACGGTATCATCATCATCTGCGAGAATCAAGAGCCACGTTATTGAATATACAACACGGGCACTTCACGTCATCGTACGTGGTCTCCGAGGGGGATATAAACGAATATGTGCAGATGAATGAACCGTACTTAATCCAATGAATTAAAGAATCCAAGTTTTCAGGAACCCGCCGAAAGCCAAAAATTGGCGGAGCCAGGATTTGAACTCTGGGCCTCCCAATGTCCGGTCGGGTGTGCTAACCGACCGGACACCCGACCGGACATTGGGAGGCCCAGAGTTCAAATCCTGGCTCCGCCAATTTTTGGCTTTCGGCGGGTTCCTGAAAACTTGGATTCTTTAATTCATTGGATTAAGTACGGTTCATTCATCTGCACATATTCGTTTATATCCCCCTCGGAGACCACGTACGATGACGTGAAGTGCCCGTGTTGTATATTCAATAACGTGGCTCTTGATTCTCGCAGATGATGATGATACCGTGTCTCTAAAAGCTCATAAACAAAGAATACTACATGTACACGGGGCGAGACAAACAGTGGGAGGATTTCTGGAGCACAAACGAGCACGTACCACGTGACACTAAGCGTCGTACCGCGTTCCACGCGGCGGCGTGTGTTTCCAGAACACCTCCGATTGGACACATTTCGTTTCTTGTGCATTAATAAGACAGGTAGGAAACGCCAGAAAGCTAAGGTGGAGTGGTGTAGTGGTTAGCACACCCGACCGGACATTGGGAGGCCCAGAGTTCAAATCCTGGCTCCGCCAATTTTTGGCTTTCGGCGGGTTCCTGAAAACTTGGATTCTTTAATTCATTGGATTAAGTACGGTTCATTCATCTGCACATATTCGTTTATATCCCCCTCGGAGACCACGTACGATGACGTGAAGTGCCCGTGTTGTATATTCAATAACGTGGCTCTTGATTCTCGCAGATGATGATGATACCGGGTCTCTAAAAGCTCATAAACAAAGAATACTACATGTAAACGGGGCGAGACAAACAGTGGGAGGATTTCTGGAGCACAAACGAGCACGTACCACGTGACACTAAGCGTCGTACCGCGTTCCACGCGGCGGCGTGTGTTTCCAGAACACCTCCGATTGGACACATTTCGTTTCTTGTGCATTAATAAGACAGGTAGGAAACGCCAGAAAGCTAAGGTGGAGTGGTGTAGTGGTTAGCACACCCGACCGGACATTGGGAGGCCCAGAGTTCAAATCTTGGCTCCGCCAATTTTTGGCTTTCGGCGGGTTCCTGAAAACTTGGATTCTTTAATTCATTGGATTAAGTACGGTTCATTCATCTGCACATATTCGTTTATATCCCCCTCGGAGACCACGTACGATGACGTGAAGTGCCCGTGTTGTATATTCAATAACGTGGCTCTTGATTCTCGCAGATGATGATGATACCGTGTCTCTAAAAGCTCATAAACAAAGAATACTACATGTACACGGGGCGAGACAAACAGTGGGAGGATTTCTGGAGCACAAACGAGCACGTACCACGTGACACTAAGCGTCGTACCGCGTTCCACGCGGCGGCGTGTGTTTCCAGAACACCTCCGATTGGACACATTTCGTTTCTTGTGCATTAATAAGACAGGTAGGAAACGCCAGAAAGCTAAGGTGGAGTGGTGTAGTGGTTAGCACACCCGACCGGACATTGGGAGGCCCAGAGTTCAAATCCTGGCTCCGCCAATTTTTGGCTTTCGGCGGGTTCCTGAAAACTTGGATTCTTTAATTCATTGGATTAAGTACGGTTCATTCATCTGCACATATTCGTTTATATCCCCCTCGGAGACCACGTACGATGACGTGAAGTGCCCGTGTTGTATATTCAATAACGTGGCTCTTGATTCTCGCAGATGATGATGATACCGTGTCTCTAAAAGCTCATAAACAAAGAATACTACATGTACACGGGGCGAGACAAACAGTGGGAGGATTTCTGGAGCACAAACGAGCACGTACCACGTGACACTAAGCGTCGTACCGCGTTCCACGCGGCGGCGTGTGTTTCCAGAACACCTCCGATTGGACACATTTCGTTTCTTGTGCATTAATAAGACAGGTAGGAAACGCCAGAAAGCTAAGGTGGAGTGGTGTAGTGGTTAGCACACCCGACCGGACATTGGGAGGCCCAGAGTTCAAATCCTGGCTCCGCCAATTTTTGGCTTTCGGCGGGTTCCTGAAAACTTGGATTCTTTAATTCATTGGATTAAGTACGGTTCATTCATCTGCACATATTCGTTTATATCCCCCTCGGAGACCACGTACGATGACGTGAAGTGCCCGTGTTGTATATTCAATAACGTGGCTCTTGATTCTCGCAGATGATGATGATACCGTGTCTCTAAAAGCTCATAAACAAAGAATACTACATGTACACGGGGCGAGACAAACAGTGGGAGGATTTCTGGAGCACAAACGAGCACGTACCACGTGACACTAAGCGTCGTACCGCGTTCCACGCGGCGGCGTGTGTTTCCAGAACACCTCCGATTGGACACATTTCGTTTCTTGTGCATTAATAAGACAGGTAGGAAACGCCAGAAAGCTAAGGTGGAGTGGTGTAGTGGTTAGCACACCCGACCGGACATTGGGAGGCCCAGAGTTCAAATCCTGGCTCCGCCAATTTTTGGCTTTCGGCGGGTTCCTGAAAACTTGGATTCTTTAATTCATTGGATTAAGTACGGTTCATTCATCTGCACATATTCGTTTATATCCCCCTCGGAGACCACGTACGATGACGTGAAGTGCCCGTGTTGTATATTCAATAACGTGGCTCTTGATTCTCGCAGATGATGATGATACCGTGTCTCTAAAAGCTCATAAACAAAGAATACTACATGTACACGGGGCGAGACAAACAGTGGGAGGATTTCTGGAGCACAAACGAGCACGTACCACGTGACACTAAGCGTCGTACCGCGTTCCACGCGGCGGCGTGTGTTTCCAGAACACCTCCGATTGGACACATTTCGTTTCTTGTGCATTAATAAGACAGGTAGGAAACGCCAGAAAGCTAAGGTGGAGTGGTGTAGTGGTTAGCACACCCGACCGGACATTGGGAGGCCCAGAGTTCAAATCCTGGCTCCGCCAATTTTTGGCTTTCGGCGGGTTCCTGAAAACTTGGATTCTTTAATTCATTGGATTAAGTACGGTTCATTCATCTGCACATATTCGTTTATATCCCCCTCGGAGACCACGTACGATGACGTGAAGTGCCCGTGTTGTATATATATATATATATATATATATATATATATATATATATATATATATATATATATATATATATATATATATATATATATATATATATTTATATATATATTGTTAGGGTGATTCTGTCGGCAGCAGAAAGGACAGGACCAATATCACCTAGTAGACAAGGCCTGCGCATGACGTTTTGTTAGTAGATCCCCGACCCGCCCCAAGCGGCAAACACCCCGAAGCTTGACGAGAGTAGGGGCCGCGTCGCAACTACGTCGCATTCACTTGCGACCGCAGCTGTGTGCGTGACTGCTGAGCGCGAGCTGATAGCGAGCTTCCAGTGCATTTGTGACGTGCATTCGAACACTCCCTCGGCGAGGAGCGCGAGCTAGCACGCGCTTCTGGCTCTGAGACGCGCATTTCTAGCGCGCGCGCTCGTTCTGCGGTACGTAGGACGCTTCGAAGCAGCTACCCGAGGTATAAACAGCGCCCTCGAAAATGGCGTCCAGTGTAAGCGTCCAGCGTCCAACGAAGGGCTTTTCAGACCCTCGCGCAGCAGTAAGGCAATTTCGCTCATGCATTTGACGCTCCACGTGAACGTCTAACTTCATCGTATGCTATTTGCAAGAGACACTCGGCGTGAGCATCTGTTTCATTATCTGTTACACAAACCACTGAAGCAGGCGATGGAGCAGACGATGTAGCAGACGATGTTGCTCATCCGGGCTAGCTAGGGGGCGCTGAGGGGATCTACTAGTGATGACGTTTAGAGGAGGAAACGCGCAGGCCTTGTGTTCTAGGTGATATTGACAGGACAGTACATGATGATAGAACATACAAAGGATTTATGGAGACCGAGCCGGCCCGTGGGGCCTGGCGCGAGATGGCCGTGCGCGCCACTGCCCCGTCGTCGTCTTCACCTTCCTGACAGTACTCCCTCCGACGAAAACGGCCGACCCGGCCGGTGAATAAATGAACACATAAAGCACACTTACAAAGCCACACACATAGAAGAACAAAGGACAGCTGCCGACAGCGAGGGTGACGATGAAGATGGAAACGTTGAATATCGGCCTCTTTCGCAGCGTCACAGACCTCTGCACCAGCCACACGACGGCACGGTCCGGGCTTGGGGACTCATGTCACTCAGAAGCGTCGGAGCGTCGGGGGCTGGGGATAGGGGCGGGGGATAGTCTGTCGGCTTCGTCTGATGCGGCTTCGTCCGATTCGACTTGTCATGGCGTCTGGGCGGGGGCTGGGCGACGGAGCCATGGGCTGGTGCTTGGTCTGCTGCTGCGGATGACTGCCTCAACGAGGCGGGTTCATAGGATCACAGCGACGCCGATGTTCAATGAAGGAGATGAGGATGGCTCCGCACCTCCACCATATTGTTAGGGTGATGCTGTCGGCAGCAGAAAGGACAGGACAGTACACGATGATAGAACATACAAAGGATTTATGGAGACCGAGCCGGCCCGTGGGGCCTGGCGCGAGATGGTCGTGCGCGCCACTGCCCTGTCGTCGTCTTCACCTTCCTGACAATATATATATGGGTGGTTTCATCTCAAATCGTGCAGGCAAAAAGGGTCGAATTTTTGATTTCGATGAAAAAAATATATGTTATGGCGCCGTTTCTAAAAACGCAGTCGCCGCAGACCGCAAGTTTGTCGGATTTTTTGTTCGCGACTTAGGAATTTTTAAAGAGGCCGCGGCGAAAAGCAGTGTTTTTCACACCCGTCGTGGGTTGGATGTTTCGCTTGATCTCCCGCCGTGGATTTTCAGTCCACATTATATTATATTTTTTAAAGCACTCTGTGGACACATTTAAAAGGCTCCAATACCATAAAATAATTTTAGGCGTTTTGCTTTTTTTCTGTAAAAATGTCAAAAACGCCCCCTCGGTCAATTGTTGACGAACTTTGACAATTAATTACTGGCGATCTACTTGGGTTACATCAATACTTTTTATGTCCACGGAGAGCCCAAAACACTTTCTTTATATGTATTATAAAATAACGTGGCTGTATAAGATTTTCTTTGCGGTACGTTTACGTTAATGTTATGTGAAAACCAAAAAGTGCCATTTTTGAAATTGATTTTTTCAAAAAAACCATTTTTTATTTTTTTTATTTTTTGTTAAAATGTAGATGTGATAGTTTTCTACGCGAAAATAAAGTCTAGAAAGTGTATATTTTGTTTGTATGTTTTATATTTAAGCATCAATATCGTACAAAAACGTGTTTTTAAGGCACGAAATGGACTTCCGAATTGCGCGTCTTCACAAGCTCGGAAATAGTTTTTTTTTATTTTTTTCAACGTTCCCACATAAAAATGAAATACAGTATATCCACCCTGTTATATTTATTGAATATTTAAATTTTATTATAGGCGGCAAGCTACATCGGAGGAGTTCCAAAAAGAGAAAGCAACACTTCTTAACAGACCAGCAGGTGTCGTAAAGTTTTAACGCGTAGGAGTCGGCAGACGTCGTATTGATTCGGGGCCCTCATTGGCCTGCATGAACGTCCCGCCCTTTCAGAGCCAGCAGATGACCACGACCTTTCGCGCTCGTTGTGGTAGATAGGACGGCCCGTGACAGTAAAGCGAGCAGCGCACCCTGTGTCACGAGAAGTGAAATGGTACGATTGTGTCGTTGACGCGGCGAACAGTGACAGCCACCCAGGAGGAGTCAGTCAGAGTATTGCACAAGGGAAAGCAAAGGAATCGTTGCCTGAAAGGCTGAGGACACCACGGCCTTACAATATCGACGGTCAACAACGGTTCTGCCAGCCAAAACAACGCCGCGTGCGCGCTAAAACCGGCGGCGCGGGACAGAAATCCCACAGACGCACGCACGAAGATGGGCCGGTTTCGTTAGGGATGTGGGGAAATTTGAAACCAGCCATCCGTGCATGCGTGAAACGATACCGCCTGTTTGCCCCAGCTTCGAGCGCCATATCCTTACCTTGAAACGGCCGTGCTCTCTCCCTCTCTCCGGAGAGATCCGATAGCACCGAAGGGTTATCTATTAAACTTGAGGAAGAAAACGAGAAGGGAGTGTTGAAGTTTAATTATCCCCACCAACCCGCTCATTCTGTCTTTATAAAGGGTTATCTCTTTTGGAAACAGCAAAGCCCGGAGACTGACATTAAAACGGGCGTGTTGGTAAATGTACTTCTGTTTGTATTTTGCCCGGAGACTAGTTGGGTCGAAGTCAGCCTCCTTGTCAACTATAACCGTTTGTGAAGAGGGGGCTTCTCCCGAGATGAAAAGTCAGCGCCGGCTGACGTGTTCTTTTGAAAAAGGGAAGGGGAAAGAGAAAGTTTGAGTAACTGCAGAAACTACCTCGAAAGCTCCTCTCCCGATATGAAGCTTCAGGCATAGTCTCGGTTACCTTCTCGCGCATCGCCTGCTCGAATCTATTCTTCACTTTGTTTCGCACAGCCACTGTTCCGCACAGCCGTCGTGGATGTGCGTAATAGATGGAGGAACAGATTCGAGCATCATCTGGACGCCGTCATCCTGCCAGACTTCAGTGTCGTGGGACCGACTCGTGTGTGTTTCTTCGCCCCGCTGAACTTTGTTTCTCGGGTGCGGTTTTTTCTGAACGTTTTTTTTTTTTTTTCAATGTTTTCTTACTAACTGTTTGTTAGCACTGTTCAGTTGTTGGGTTTATTTCGTCATGGCTTAGCGGCCTGGCGGTGATGTAGAGAGCGTGTTCGCACGCATTTGGTTGCGTCCCGTTTAGGGAATGCCCGGAGGAGTTGGTTTTTGTTCTTGCCATGTGCATAAATTATTGATTTTTTTTTTGTTTTACCTTTACGTGCCGTCGACTTCTTTGTCTGACTCTCCACCAGGCGTGGACCTATCGCCTTGCCACCGCTCGAACCTAAATACTTTATTTTTTTTAACGCAATTTTCGTTAAGATCGGAGTTGGGCAATTTATTTCCTATTTATTTATTTTTATTTCCTACCCCTCTCCATGACACACTCTCTGTGTGTTTCAGACCGTTTCTGTGTCACCACTTTTGTGTATTACGGAAGTGAAAGAACATTCCCTGGTGACCTGTGCGATGTGCGGTGAACAAACCCCAGTGTTTGGTTTCGGAAAGAATTGTATATAATATATCGACGATGTGGTGACTTTCTTTGTCTTAGTAATATGGCAGCTAATAGCTAGTCGTGCTATTTTACTGTGAATGGTTTATAAATCGAAACAATACAACGTCTGTGCCTTTTGCTTATTGAAAGTCTACTAAGCCTGCTGATTTGGTTAGATATGTATCTCGTGGTTCCCGCTCTGATCAAAACATACATAAATATTCAATACAACAAAATTCGTTTATAATTGATTACAAAATGCAGAAGAAAATTCAAGAAAACTCTTTCACAATTCATAGAGACGCATGGATCGCTATGTCTCACTTAGGTCTTGCAAAAGAAAGACGTCTTTTTCCGATATTGAGGCCTTAATATAAAACATACAAACAAAATATATACTTTCTAGGCTTGATTTTCGTGTAGACAACTGTCATATCTACATTTGAACCAAAAATAAAAAAAATAAAAAATGGGTTTTTTGAGAAAATCAATTTCAAAAACGGTACTTTTTGGTTTTTGCATAAAATTAACGTAAACGTACCGCAAAGGATACTTTATACAGCCGAGTCATTTTATAATAAATATAAAGGGCGTGTTTTGGGCTCTCCGTGGACATAAAAAGTATTGATGTAACCCAAGTAGATCGCCAGTAATTAATTGTCAAAGTTCGTCAACAATTGACCGAGGGGGCGTTTTTGACATTTTTACAGAAAAAAAGCAAAACGCCTAAAATTATTTTATGGTATTGGAGCCTTTTAAATGTGTCCACAGAGTGCTTTAAAAAAGATAATATAATGTGGACTGAAAATCCACGGCGGGAGATCATGCGAAACATCCAACCCACGACGGGTGTGAAAAACACTGTTTTTCGCCGCGGCCTTTTTAAAAATTCCTAAGTCGCGAACAAAGAATCCGACGAACCTGCGGTTTGTGGCGACCGCGGTTTTAGAAACGGCGCCATAACATATATTTTTTTCATCGAAATTAAAAATTCGACCCTTTTTGCCTGCACGATTTGAGATGAAACCACCCATATATATATAAATATATGTGCAATTACGAGTGTGCCCGGTTCGGACCGCCCGCCTTTGTGCCCTGCGTGCCGTACAAGGTCGTGGGTGTGTGGTTGGGTGGAGGGCTTATCGCCGGTCACAGAGAGTCAGGATCGTGTGCTTTGGGCGTGCTCGAAGATGAGGCCGCCACTGGTCTCGTCCAGGTTTTGTGTATGCTGTTTGAACTTTTATTTTTATCTTTTTATCTTTGTATTCTATGTATATTTTGCCTTTTTTGTTTTTCTTGCTTCTGCGGTAGTTCGCTCGGGGATCCGGACATTTCGGTGCAGGACGTTTCGGTGTAGGACTTTTCGGTGCGGACTTTTCGGTGCACGGACGTTTCGGTGCACGGACTTTTCGGTGCACGGACTTTTCGGTGCACGGACTTTTCGGTGCACGGACTTTTCGGTGCACTGGCCTTTCGGTGTAGGAAGCAAGCATAACATCTGAGGCCAGACCCAAGATTTTAACTTGAAACATCGTTTATTCACAAAACACGTGCAATAAAAAATTTAGAAGGATACGTTACGAGCAACGCCTTTGAGAAATCGAAGAGCATGGTTGCGGTCATACTCTCTAGCTAGTGTCCGTAGGCGCTCGGAAACCTTCACATACTTTGTTGCCGGCTTGAATCGCTGCCCCATCTCAAGTTGTTTGAGCCGGTGAAGCTGCATGCAGTCCTCTCTTTGTAGAACCTCCAGGAACCTCCAAAGAGACGGGTGAGAGCACTGCACATGAGCCTGGAAGCCCCTGTGCCATGCTTCCACCGAGTTTGTGGTCTTGGAGTCGCACTGGAGCACGGTGTCATGGTGATTCCAGAGTTCCACTGGAAACTGTGCGTCTCGCCTTCCCCCAGCCGTTGGCCGTCCTATGAAGGTATCTTCAAAGTAATCCATCACTGGTTGCAGAGCTGAGTGTACGCTGGTCGCCAGTTCGGTGAAGATATCCTCCATATCACTCCGGGATACCACGGAAAGAGCAGGTATCATGCGGGCCTCCAAGTTGATTTGAGGATCACAGGCGTATAGTTCTTGCAGTCCTTCAGATTGAACCTTGCGATAAACGCACTGCGATAGATGAAAGAAGCACCCACGCACGTCGGATGTTGGCAAGACTGTCTTGAAAGCGTTAATGTCTGTAAGTTCGTAGTCCACTATTATAGTACTTGGCTCGCAGACCCCTCCACAGTCGCTAATAAGGGCGAGTAGAGCTCGCGTGTACGTACGACCGTTTTTACGGGTTAGCAGCATATAAGCCGCGGGCAGAACAGTTCCGCCAACTTCACAATGTAGGCTGTAGACTTGAAAGAACAGTTCTGGTGCAACCTTGAATGTACAGTCGGCAAACCATTTCTTGGATGTCTGAAGAACTGCAATCATCTGCGGACTGCAGAAAATAAGGAAGCGGTCCTGATCTTGCACACCGAAGTCGAATACAAGAAACCTCGAGCCGTCTTTCTTCGACGCGTAGTTAGCTGGAATGGCAACGTCTTCTAACCTCAATTGTAGGGGTACGGGCCTTTGCTCCTTGGCACGAACTCTCCTGCACGTAAAGAAGTTGAGATATCGTTGGCAATTTTCTGCTATTTTTATTTCACAGTCTAGAGGTGTTTAGGGCGTAGCCCCTCGTAGTGTTTAAAATCGTACATTGCACGCATTTCTTATTCACATGTGTCACTGTTTTGAACCATCACGGTTCAAAACAGTGACACATGTGAATAACAAATGCGTGCAATGTATGATTTTAAACACTACGAGGGGCTACGCCCTAAACACCTCTAGACTGTGGAATAAAAATAGCAGACGACTAAAGAAGTAAGAGGGGGACAAGACTGCTCATAGTCGTGAACTGTAACGCGCGCCTTGGTATTTATTCTGTTTTTATGCGGAGCGCCGTCCTGTTCCCTTCCTATTTTGCTAGTCGTTTGCACTTTTTTTTTTATTTGACAGTCTAGATGTTTAACCGGCTAGCGCATCAGAGGTACGCGTTTAAACACTTTTTTTAACTGTAAAAATAACGAAAGTGTAGTAAGTATTTTTCCCAGTGCCATTTCCCACACCTCTTCTAAACTTTCTCCTCCCAAAATATATAATTAAGGTCTATATTGGCAAACTGGGTAGCAATTGTAGTAGCCTATAAATGCTTACCTCAATGTTCTCTTGATGGTATCTTGAGGTGGCAGGTAGCTACACGCTTCCGGCGTCATCTCGGTGATGAGGCGTCCGACAACGGCTTGGTTGCATTCTTCCGTTGTTTTGGCTCTCTCCTTCATTGAGGAGTAAGCCAACTTGGCTTCTTGGTCCATTTGGCAGGTGGCATGAGTATGTTCGTTGATGAGTTGCACGACTTCCCGATCAATGGTATGTGCTCTTGCCTTCCATTCGAGCTTCCTGCTGCATGTCCAATATGTCTGCGAGGAATAAAAGGTGAATTAAATCGAAGTCGTTTAGAGCTTGAACATTAAGGGCTGTCCACACTGCCCCATTTTCTTACGTTAAGTTACGTTACGAAATATTACGTTGAAGTCACCGGGATTTCTGTGCTTCATATTAAGTTAGGCTACCAGTTCAAGCAAAAAGCATGACACGCAACATTCGAGGCAGGAATGTTTCGGTCGTAACGTAACTTAAAGTAAAAAAAATTGGGCAGTGTGAATCAGGCTTTTGTCTAGTATTAAAAGGAAGCTGAAACACTTCCTAAAAAAAAAAAGGAGTGAGAGGTGAAGTTTGGCGTATTTTTATGCCTTGAATCTGAATATCAGGTTCGTTTGTTTCCGAAGATGCAACTAAACACGAGAAAACACGAAGAGCCTCCGACCAGTCGTGACGTCATACTAGAATCTTTTGGCAGCCAAACGCGTGTCGCGCGTGTGGGCAGCGCGTGCAATTGCACGCGTTGCCAGGTATATTCTCCCGTACTGACACCAGTCGCAACGTCTCTTTCTGACTTAAAAAAAAAGACAAAAAAAAAACAACAAAAAACAAGAGTGCGCGTACATATCGTTGACAGGCGCTGTAGATACGTGAGAGCGGAGGTTCCGAAAACTTCTAATATGACGCCCCGCCCCGGGAAGGGGGGCTTCAGTCGTACATTAAAAATTAATTTCTGCAGGCTCCACGAACCGTATTGAAAAATAATCTCGATATTTGTGATCCTGGAGGTCAAATTAAGACGATTTAGGAGTTTTCCCTCAAATACAAAACCGCTCCAGTTTTCTTCAATAATAATTAATTAAGAGTCATCCCATCATAGTGATGTTATTCTATTCCATATACGATTAGGCCACAAAATACGCTAAAAATATGCTAAACAAATTTATTGATTTCGCAGTCTTTTTTTACAAATTTGAAAACATATCGCTATTTAATGCTTTGGGCAAACAGCATTCACCTTCTCTTTGAAGCAGCGCTCCTTGTCGTATTCAAACCCTTCGTGCAGAAGTTTGGACCCTCGACATTTACTTCGCAAGTAGACCGTCATCCTAAAGCTACCACCTCGACCCAACCAATATCAAATGAAATAGGACGATGACATGCAGATGCCGCGCTTTTATCCTCGTTTTTGGACAGTAGTTAGCGCTGTACCAACGTTCCTGGGGCACCAGTAGGTTTTGTTTCGAAGCGGACGTTGTAGATAACGAAGTCTGTGGTTTGGGGTTGGTTTGAGGTCCTTGAAAGGGAACAAAAGATTGTGTTCCGGGTGTACCTTTCGTTTATACCCAAGCAGCGCAGATTTTGGTCAAGCAATGGCCGATGTCTGGTGATGGTCTTTTGGCCAGTGACCAGAGAGTGGCCGTTCATTGGCCAATGCTTGGCCGACGGCTGATGGCTAGTGGCCAGTGGCCAATGCCAGATAAAGGACAGTCACCGGCCAGTCTCTGGCCACTCTCTGGCCACTTGGCCAAGGACCATTGCCAGCCATTGGCCGATGACTGACACACTCTGTGCTGCTTGGGTGGCTTTAGTGCTATTTCTAGAGGTTTTTGTGAAGGCTACTTTTTCTAAGCGGACCTTGTAGATAACAAAGTGTGTAGTTTGGGGTTGGTATGAGGTACTTAGAAGTGAACAAAAGATTCGTGCTTATCACACTGTTTCTGTAACTGCATAATGTTCGGAAAAAACAAACGAGGTAGCTGTGTTCGACACGTCACTGTTTTCGTACCTTATCTTATTGGCTTTAATTTCAACCCACTCTATTTTACACTAGTCTTGGGTAGTTTAGAAATATGATCCTCATTGTCCTTTGCGTGTCCCCGTTGCCCTTCTTTTTTGTTTCCTAGTTTAATTTTTGGAAAGGTTTTGCCCTTTTGTGTCCCCTAGTGTAAGGGTTCAAAGTTGCTAATGGCTTGAAAGGATTTTGACCAATTCACTGTTGCTGCCTTTAGGTGTTATAAAAAATATGTTTCAGAAAAGACCGTGCACCGAAACCTCCGTACACCGAAAAGTTCTTACACCGAAAAGTCCGTGCACCGAAAAGTCCGTTCACCGAAAAGTCCGTGCACCAAAAAGTTCGCACCGAAAAGTCCTACACCGAAATGTCCTAGACCCGTTCGCTCGGTATTTGAGGTCTCACTATTCAAGTCCCGCTTGAGGAAGAACAGTCCCCCTTCAAAACGTCACGGTTTCTGTATAACTTATACATGTTGAATTAAACCTTCCAGGTTTGTTTGACCCTCGGTGGCTTCTACTTTTATATATATATATATATATATATATATATATTGTGGGAGACAACGAGCCACGCTGAACGTGGATGGACGGCCCCGTGAGCGGCGAGGAAGAAGAGAAAGGGACGCTCGTGGTAGGTGCGCGTGGACAGAGTTCGAAGGGCCGTGACGAACGAAAGAGGCGGTGCTGAACGAGCCCAGGCAAGACCCGGACCCGAGGGCAACCGTGGCCTTCCACAGCATCGACGGCACAATTTGAGTATTTATAAAGTGTTTCTATGATAGCGCTCTTTGTGTGACTTCCTCGGAGCGAGTAGAACTAGGCCTGATCGGGAATTGACAGGCGACCTACATAATTGGCGCTTCCAACGTGGGGCCCGATCAGTCTGCCGTTGTTTTTTTTTCGCTCCCGGGGAGCCCCACGAATCGCGATTTCTAAGTTTAGGTTTGTTTTGTTTCCCCATTTGAATTTTTTTGTTACTCCGCTGGACATCAGTGTTTAACGTTCTGCCGCCATGTCCAGGTTACGGAATAAGGCCGCCCATCCCGAGGCCTCAACCCAGTCAGTGGCGGATATTGACTCAGACGTGGGAGAAGGCACGAGTGGGGAAGCGAGCGTCGCGGCAGCGCTAGAACCCCCAATTCCGGCGGTGAACACGGGAGACGTCAGCGAACTAATGCACGCCATGACGGCGATGTTCGCGACGTTTTCTAGACAGATGGGTTTGGCCCCAGGGGTGGTGAATCCCGCACCTACGCCCGTGCCTCGCCCGCGGTTGAGCGTGCCGACGCCGACCTATTCGGGCTACTCCGACGCAGCATCGGTTCACGATTTCTTGCAGGACCTAGACGCGTACATTGCCGCGTTGGGCGCGTCGGATGAAACGGCCCTGATACAGATCGTCCCAATCGCGTTGACGGATGACGCAGCGCGTTGGAGGCGAATGCAGAGGCCGTTCCTTTCGATGGCAGATTTCCGGACACGATTCAGAGAGGAATTTCTGCCTCCCGACTATGAGATGCGGATCAGAGATGAGCTAGCCAGCCGTACTCAGCATCCGGACGAGAGCCTCGTAGAATACATCCGCGCTCTCCAGGAGCTCTACTCCAGAGCCGACCCTACAGCGTCAGACGCGGAGAAGGTAGCTAGGGCGATCCGCCAGTGTCACCCTAGATTTAAACCCTACTTGCGCGGACGTGACTTCGCTGATCTGGAAGCACTTGCCAGAGAGGCGCGCATCGTTCAGGCGAGCTTGCTCGCCGAGTTGACGTATCGCCCCCCTCCACGCGCAGAGGAATCTCTGGAGCCGGGTTGCGCCTGGACAGGACGAGGCGCGGGAGCTTGCGACGACTCACGTAAGCCGTACGTGGCCGTTACAGGACATAGGAGTGGCGCAACTGCTGTGCCCCGCGCCTTAGATCCCTTCGCTTTTGAACAGAGGCGCAGAGCAGCTAACGCGGGCTCTTCCAGAGCGCATCCCTGTAGGGGAGGCGGCGCAGCCGACCACCGCGGAGTCGCGAATCATTACGAGGGTCGCGGGAACTACAATGACCCCCGGCGCGACACTGCTTCGCGTGATGGTAGCGGCGGACGCTCAGCACACAATGGCAGGAGACAGGTCAGGTGCTATAAATGCAATCAGCTTGGGCATATCAAGCGTCAGTGCACATGGACGGCAGCTCCCCCCCATGGTTCTCAGGGAAACGGGAGAGGCCGGCGCCACTAATTGGACTTCCCGACTCGCGGTTGCCGGCCGCTGCCGAGGCCCCTCATCAGTCTGCCAACGGGGCTGGAGTTGCGGTCAGCGACAGGTCGGTGTTTGCCCCGTCGGCATGTCGAACTCAGGATTTGACATCTGAGAAGGGGCCGTACGTGCGCGTCGAGATCGGTGGTAACATTTACTACGCACTAATTGACACCGGTTCGACTCTTTCCCTGATCGGCGACAGAGTCTACGAAGACTGTCGCCGACGAGCACTTCACGTGCGGGAAGTTTCCACCACGCTGCGTTTAGCAGCAGGATCGGCTAGGGCACAAAGCGCTATACGCCTTCACCTTAGCCTCGACGGCAGTCGAAGGAGGCAGCGTTTTCTGTATCTGCCAGGCATGCAAATCCCTGTGATCTTAGGACAGGACTTCGTCTGCCGGGAGGGGATTATCATAGACTTGAAGAATAACGGGTACCACTATAATCCGTTGACTCCCCTTATCCCCTTTGCCGTCCCACCGAGTTTCGGTCAGGACACAGAAAGCTCACTCGTCGGATCATGAGAGGAGCAAACATTAGCTGCGCGAGTCGTATCGGGAAACGTTGAAGCGATTGTCGCTTCTTACAACGGGCCGGTAGAACAACGGCGTAGGTTAGCAGACGCCTTGCATCGACACGCAGCTATGTTTACCGAGAGGCCAGGACTTACAAACATTTTACAACACAGAATCGACACAGGAGATGCTAGACCATGGGGTTGTAATCCCAGACCGCTGAGTGCGCACAAGCTAGCTCTCCTAGATAAGGCTCTCGATGAGATGATAGACACAGGGGCCGTGAGGCCGTCACAGAGCCCCTGGGCTTTTCCGGTAGTCTTAGCGCCAAAAAAAGACGGTACCGCTCGTCTCTGCGTTGACTACCGCCGACTTAACGAGATGACACGAAGGGATTCATATCCCTTCCCATCTATTGAGTCCATCATGTACTCGTTGGGTAGCGCGAGGGTTTTCACTACCTTGGATTGTAGCAGAGGTTTTTTGCAGATCCAGGTAGCACCACACGATGTCCAGAAGACGGCGTTCACCTGTCACAGGGGTCTGTTTGAGTTTATCCGCCTTCCGTTTGGATTGTCTAACTCGCCATCGAGTTTCCAACGGCTTATGGACATCGTGCTGGGGGACGCGAAGTTCAACTTTGCCATGGCATACATGGATGATGTCGTCGTATTTTCAAGGTCATTCGAGGAGCACCTAGCACACCTTGAGATTATCTTAAGCAGAATGAGCAAAGCGGGATTAACGATTAATCCAAAGAAGGTTCAGCTCGCAGCCTCAAGGGTCAACCTCTTGGGTTTCGTCGTAGATGACGGTACCTTGAGGCCGAACGAGGATAAGTTGAGGGCCATTCTTGATTACCCACCACCGCGCGACGCGAAGAGCCTTCAAAGGTTCCTTGGAATGGTCGGTTTTTATCGGCAGTTCATTCCAGGGTGCGCTGGACTCACACGGCCACTGAACCTGCTGCTCCACAAAGGTTCAAGATGGGCCTGGGGCGGAGAACAAGAGGTAGCTTTCTCTTCCCTCACGAAGGCGATAGCAGCCACGGCCAGCCTGTGCCTGCCAGACCTTAACCGTCCGTTCGTGGTACAGACCGACGCGAGCGACTACGGGGTCGGTGCGGTGTTATTGCAAGAACATGACGGACAGCTGCGCCCGGTGGCATTCGCCAGCCGAACCCTTACACCGCCAGAACGCAATTACAGCGTGACGGAGAAGGAGGGGCTGGCCGTCATGTTTGCTCTAAAGAAATTCGACCTGTATTTAGACGGGACCACCTTCGTCATTCAGACAGACCACGCCGCTCTCACCTGGATTCAAAGGTTGAAAGAGCCGGCGGGGAGGTTAGCTCGGTGGGCACTCACTTTGCAGCGATACTCCTATACTGTCGAGTACCGAAAGGGCTCCACCAACAAGGTTGCAGACGCACTTTCTCGGGCGCCCCATGATAGTGGTTGGAAGGAGGAGACGCAGCCAGGGGATTGCGAGAGACGAGCTTCCTGCGCGGCCGCTCATAAGCGAGACAGCGGGAAGGGATCGATGCAACAGGAGCTCGTCGCAGTCTTAGGAGGCCGCACGAGGGAACAGAGGATCGTGGCTTGGGGTGAAGTGGTGAGCAAGGAAGAGCTTGTCGAGGCCCAAAAGGCAGATGGTTTTTGTCAGCGGGTGTTGGGGAAAATTGCGGAAATAGCAAGCAACACCGGGAACGCTGGCGGTCAATTTAACGAACATATTGATTCATACTTGCTGGGTCAAGACGGCTTATTGCTCCGCTACATTCCAACAATCGACGACGAGGAGGGGAACGACTCTCCGTTCAGGGTGGTGATTCCTAGGAGGCTACGGAGGCGGTTTATCGGATACTTCCACGACTCGGCTTTGGCTGGTCATGGCAGCGGCAGCAAGACTTTTCAAAAGTTATGTCGCGTCGCGACCTGGCCGGGGATGAGACAGGACACACTCCGATACGCCCGTAGCTGCCCAGCCTGCCAGAAAGCGAAGCCGCGAGGGGGAAAGCCCCCAGGCCTGATGCAGCCTGTAGTGAGTCACTACCCGTGGGAGATGGTTGCTTGCGACATCATCGGCCCACTTCCAAAAAGTCCCCGTGGGAACCAGTATTTATTGGTAATAACCGATCATTTCTCAAAATGGGTGGAGTTACACCCGCTGAGGAAGCTGGTCTCGGAGCGCATCTGGGAGAAGTTGTTGGAAACTTTCATGCGCTTCGGTACACCCACGTGTCTCATCAGCGATAATGCTAGCTATTTTACCAGCAGAGTGTTCACTGTTCACCATACCATCCTCAGGCTAATATCACTGAGAGAGTGAACCGAAACTTGAAGAGCATGCTGATCACACTAACGGAGAGACACAGGGACTGGGACGAACACATTGTCGAGATGGGTTTTGCAATCCGGACGACCGTGAACAGATCTACTGGGTTAACGCCTGCGCTTCTAAACTTGGGTAAGGAGCTATCGTCTCCGCTGGAGAACGGGTTACGAAATAACCAAGGTTCGACAGAACGCCCACTCTCTAAATACGCGGCGGAGTTGAAAGTTCGCCTTTCGAATGCGTTGCACGACGCCCGAGAGAACCTCGTTGCAGCAAGGATCGAACAGGCGGCCCAGTACGATAAGACTCATCGTCACCTGGAGTACAAGGTGGGGGACTTGGTCCTCAGGAGAACCCATCCTTTGAGCAATGCAGCGAGCGGATTCGCAGCCTCACTTGCTCCGAAATGGGAAGGGCCCTACGTGGTAAAAACACGACTGTCACGTCTTACCTACAGGCTCGCTCAGGAAAATGCGAGCGAGGAGTCTGGCCCGGTCCACATTACAGACCTGAAAAAGTACCATCTTCGTGATCGGGATGACGATGAACGAGAACAAAACGAGGAATCCTCCGTTCCGCGTGAGTCTCGCGCGCGACCGGCAACGCGGCCTAAGCGCGGTAGCCGAACAATGCGCGAACCCGTCGGTGAGAGATCCGATAGGTGCTCTGCGCGGCGCTATAATCTGCGGCCTAGAACTTGATCTAATCTTTGCAAGATGTTAATAGAGCTTGTTCTGTCCAGAAATGCCCCCCGGAGGAACCAGAATGGGCGGCGCCATCCGGGAAGGCGACCTTCCACTTCCCGGGATACCGGCGGAGCCAGCTGGCCCAACTCCCAGGGTGGTTAACCCTTCCGGCAGAAGACCAGTCAGACCAACGCACCGGGTGGCCAACCCGTTCGGCAAGAAAATGGCCAGACAAGCCGACAGGGTGGTCAACCCCGTTGGAAGGGGGAACGGCCAGACCAACCAACAGGGTGGTCAACCCGGTTAGCAAGGAGCAAGACGGACCAACCGTCAGGGTGGTCAACCTGGTTGGCAGAGACGGGGTGAGCAATCCCGACGTCGACCACGTCAACGAAGGCAGGGTGGCGGAGACGCGGAGGACCGGAGAGTCCCAGGGACACGCTGAAGGACGAGGTGCTGAAGACTATGCCGGTGCAGAAGCAGACGCGTGCCGGCCAACACACCCGCTTCAAGGCCTTTGTGGCCATTGGGGACTTCAACGGCCAGTGCTCCAAGAGCTCCAAAGATGTGCCAGTCCTGCCATGTGCTCCCAAGAGGTGGCCACGGCCATCCTTCAAGCCATCATCCTGGCCTAGCTGTGCGTCATCCCCGTCCGTAACGGCTGTTGGGGAAACAAGAGTGGAAAGCGCCACACCGTGCCCTGCAAGTGCCCAAGAAGCTGCTGCACATGGAGGGCATCGAGGTCTGCTACACCTCGGCCCGCGTCTCGACGGCCACGCTGGGCAACTTTGCCGAGACCACCTACCTGGCCATCCAGCAGACGTACAGCTACCTGACCCCGGACCTGTTGCGGGAGCGAGAGCTCATCAAGTCCCCCCACCAGGAGTTCACCAATCACCTGATGCACGTCCACCGCCACCAGCAAGGCGGAGATGGGCGACTTGGAGTCCAGTGACTCGGTCCAGGGACTCCGGATGCTCCGGACGCCCCCGGAGTTTGAGGCTTGAGGGGAGGGGAGTGTGGGAGACAACGAGCCACGCTGAACGTGGATGGACGGCCCCGTGAGCGGCGAGGAAGAAGAGAAAGGGACGCTCGTGGTAGGTGCGCGTGGACAGAGTTCGAAGGGCCGTGACGAACGAAAGAGGCGGTGCTGAACGAGCCCAGGCAAGACCCGGACCCCAGGGCAACCGTGGCCTTCCACAGCATCGACGGCACAATTTGAGTATTTATAAAGTGTTTCTATGATAGCGCTCTTTGTGTGACTTCCTCGGAGCGAGTAGAACTAGGCCTGATCGGGAATTGACAGGCGACCCACAATATATATATAAACGAATATGTGCAGATGAATGAACCGTACTTAATCCAATGAATTAAAGAATCCAAGTTTTCAGGAACCCGCCGAAAGCCAAAAAATGGCGGAGCCAGGATTTGAACTCTGGGCCTCCCAATGTCCGGTCGGGTGTGCTAACCACTACACCACTCCACCTTAGCTTTCTGGCGTTTCCTACCTGTCTTATTAATGCACAAGAAACGAAATGTGTCCAATCGGAGGTGTTCTGGAAACACACGCCGCCGCGTGGAACGCGGTACGACGCTTAGTGTCACGTGGTACGTGCTCGTTTGTGCTCCAGAAATCCTCCCACTGTTTGTCTCGCCCCGTGTACATGTAGTATTCTTTGTTTATGAGCTTTTAGAGACACGGTATCATCATCATCTGCGAGAATCAAGAGCCACGTTATTGAATATACAACACGGGCACTTCATGTCATCGTACGTGGTCTCCGAGGGGGATATAAACGAATATGTGCAGATGAATGAACCGTACTTAATCCAATGAATTAAAGAATCCAAGTTTTCAGGAACCCGCCGAAAGCCAAAAAATGGCGGAGCCAGGATTTGAACTCTGGGCCTCCCAATGTCCGGTCGGGTGTGCTAACCACTACACCACTCCACCTTAGCTTTCTGGCGTTTCCTACCTGTCTTATTAATGCACAAGAAACGAAATGTGTCCAATCGGAGGTGTTCTGGAAACACACGCCGCCGCGTGGAACGCGGTACGACGCTTAGTGTCACGTGGTACGTGCTCGTTTGTGCTCCAGAAATCCTCCCACTGTTTGTCTCGCCCCGTGTACATGTAGTATTCTTTGTTTATGAGCTTTTAGAGACACGGTATCATCATCATCTGCGAGAATCAAGAGCCACGTTATTGAATATACAACACGGGCACTTCATGTCATCGTACGTGTTCTCCGAGGGGGATATAAACGAATATGTGCAGATGAATGAACCGTACTTAATCCAATGAATTAAAGAATCCAAGTTTTCAGGAACCCGCCAAAAGCCAAAAAATGGCGGAGCCAGGATTTGAACTCTGGGCCTCCCAATGTCCGGTCGGGTGTGCTAACCACTACACCACTCCACCTTAGCTTTCTGGCGTTTCCGACCTGTCTTATTAATGCACAAGAAACGAAATGTGTCCAATCGGACACATTTCGTTTCTTGTGCATTAATAAGACAGGTCGGAAACGCCAGAAAGCTAAGGTGGAGTGGTGTAGTGGTTAGCACACCCGACCGGACATTGGGAGGCCCAGAGTTCAAATCCTGGCTCCGCCATTTTTTGGCTTTCGGCGGGTTCCTGAAAACTTGGATTCTTTAATTCGTTGGATTAAGTACGGTTCATTCATCTGCACATATTCGTTTATATCCCCCTCGGAGACCACGTACGATGACATGAAGTGCCCGTGTTGTATATATATATATATATATATATATATATATATATATATATATATAAAAGTAGAAGCCACCGAGGTTGCTATATATATGTATATATATATATATATATATATATATATATATATATTTGTTTTTCAAGAGACGATGCGGTTGCCACGGAGACGCGCATGCGCAAAGTTCGGCAGTCTATGCGGGAAGCGAGAACATGCTGCTGGGAGCCTTTCAGCTTTCAGGCAGCTGTGCATGGGCGCCGCCATAACCGACCTTCCGTTTTCGTTTTCTCTTATTCCGTTCGCTTCACTTTATTATTGCCACGGCAGGACAGGTTATTGCCATAGAGTTATTATAACAAACGCTAGAGGCTCAGCTGACGGTGGTGTCCACGGGACTTCCGGTTGCAAAATGAAGCAGACAGCATGCAGTCTACTTTTCCAGCCTTCCTGTGTATTCCCATGGGAAAACGCGCGTGAATTTTGTCTCGTCGCCGGAAAATAACATTAATAACTTTTGTTATTTATTGTTGTACCTAATGGTATGTACCTTTATTATTATTGTGAAAGTGTAATTGCTTTAGTTACAGGATTTTTCCTTTACCTGAACGATGTTAAACTTCGCTATATTTCAGGTCCAAACCTCTGTTTCATGGCAGGTATGTAGAAACGAGCGACGATTCCAAGCAAAATAACAATCGAAAGGAATGTAGAGTGTGTTCAAAGTTTACTAGCATTCTGTTGGTGCTTATATATGGCTTATATGCCTGTCCTCTCAATATATGAAAATGCCCCCGTCGTGCATCTTTGCATGTGGTTAAAAAAACGTTCGAAACGTAAAGAATAAAGTACGTGGGCTACGAAAGGGGCATTTTCTTATTATTTCCAATGTTGGACAGTTTTTATCGCGCGTCTGTTCTCTGGCCTTCCCCTATTTGCAAAGATTTGGAGCGTGTGGCTGATGATTTGAACACAGAACAAGCATCTTCGCAGGTATTCATGAGCAGGAAGAATAAAGCGGTACTTATTTATTGGAAATCGGACTATATTACGTGACTTTCAATTTATTTTGATCGTCTGGAAGCACGAGGAGTTACTTATCTAGTGTTACTGCGCAATTTTTGCCGTCTCTGTTGGTTTTCCACGTGTCCTTCGTTCGTTTTGCACTTACCCCCGTCCTGGTAAGCGCCGGCGCCGTGTTCGCGCTAACAGTGTCCGACAGTGCACATAAATACACGTACGAAGCGGTTTTAGCACCATTTTTCATGCCACGATTTAAAAATGAAAAAGCCGTAACTGACCAATTATTTCATCTGCGTGTCTGGGAAAGGTTCCAATGTGCCTAGTAGGCACGAACTATTCGTGATATTTGCTTTTATAATCGAGCGCAGGGAAGAAATGCACTCGATTTTTCCGTACAAATGCATTACCGGAAGTCAATTTCGGACCGCTTGCTGTCTGCTTCAATTTGCAACAGCACACTAGCGCCAATTGAGCCTCTAGCGTACATTATAACTCTATGGTTATTGCCACTTCCGGTGCTACTGCGTCTTTCTCCCCAGCATAGGCCTTTGTGGAGGCTCGCGAACGCCCGCTTCAGTAGCTCGGCATCTCGGTAAGACAAGAGAAGGTCGGCAATGGCGGCTCAATCTGGCGCGTGTGTAAAGCGTCTATAGGTGTGTACCGTTACTTAGTAAGAGATACACTCCTTGGAAAGTTTAGCAACAATATTGGAGAACAATATTGGTGCGAAAGCAGCACCATATTTGTAACATCGTTCACGGTTGAGATGGTAACTAACCAAACGACTCCTTTCCTATGATCAGCATAAGACGCGCATGCGTAGTCATTGGAGGTTGCGTTTAAATTAGTTTTCC
The DNA here is from genome assembly GCF_016920785.2 of Ixodes scapularis. Taxonomy (NCBI): domain Eukaryota; kingdom Metazoa; phylum Arthropoda; class Arachnida; order Ixodida; family Ixodidae; genus Ixodes; species Ixodes scapularis. Next base: position 195,673,008 of record NW_024609835.1, read on the forward strand.
GGAAATAAAGAAACAAAAAAAAAAGATTGAATTAGTGTGTCATCGCGTGTGTGTTGTGCGCGTGTCATCTGTCTTTTATTTTTTTGTTTGTGTTAAAATGTATAATACGTACGCAAGAGTGAAATAAGCGCTGTTCATATGTGAATGTAATGAGCGTGGAAAAGATCTGCTCCAGTGATGACATATTTTTACCAATTTTTTTAATAACGTTAACTAGCGCCACCTGGGTCTCTAAAGACGCAATTTAGTCATAAATATTGTAAGGGCGCAACATTTAGTCCCAGTGGCCTAAATGCAAGGGTGCCAGGGGCCTTTGCTTTATAATAGAAACAGATTTTTAAAACAGATCGACTGCTACGTGGGTGTTGTCATAAACATATAATTAAAACAGCGCAAACGAACACAAGGAAAAGGAGAAGGGACTGAGACACAGCGATGCGTCTGTGTCTCTTCTACTTGTCATTGTGTTCGTTTGCGCTGACTTAATTATATGCTTACCTTCAAACATTATGGCAATGGGTGTTGTCTCCGTTATTTCTTTTTATTTGGCTAAAGGGTCATGCTGGGGGGGGGGGGGGGGGGGTTGCTGATGTATGGTCTCGTTTCCCTACATAACGTTTGTTTTTCACTATTTAAAAATGAGCAACTACAATGTTTGAAGACGTCTGTCGTCGAAGGCGATACGTATGTCGGACACTTCTCGCGACCGTTTTGACTTTCTTCTTAGGCTGATCACTACTAATAACCCCCCCCCAATACACACACACGCACACACTCACACACACACTAGTGAATAAACGAAGACAACGAACGATCGTTTTTTTAATTTTATTTTAGTCGTTGAGGGGGCTGTTGCGAAACGTTACCGCGTGTCATTCCTCGTGCTGCCGTTGTCTAGTTGCATTTTCTCGCGACGAGGTCTTTGATGCAGTGCTGTTTTGGGGCACCCATAAATCGGTGTCAAAATGGGTGGGCTGCACTTCATTTAACAAAACAACTTTTTCGTTACCGTTGATCCGCAACGACATAATTTTGTCATTGCGCTGTAGAACTTGATACAGACCGTCGTATGGAGGCTGTTGTGGTTTTCTAACTCCGTCATACATAAATAGCATGTGTGTACAACGCAGGATATCACTGGTATTGAACTGTATCAGGTGGAGGGTGCCCGTACGTAGGTAGGTCGGAGGTTTCGCGTCAGGATGCGCGGTCAATTAACCTAGTGTTTGGCACTCTTTCACACATTGTTAGCGGTCGAGTGGAAGAACTCTCGCGGCCGACAAAATGGCGAGCCATACACCAGCTCCTCCGCACTGCAGTGGATATCAGACTTAAACGCACTTTCGATTCCTAGCATTACTAGAAGAAGGAATTCTGGCCGTGTGATGTTGTTCGGCTCTGCCGTTATTAATGCTTTGAGCTGGCAATGAACGTTTAACCTTACCATTGGACACAGGGTTGTAGGCTCTCGTATGAATATCGTGAATTTCGCGAAATTTGGAGTCTCCGAAACAGCGACCACTCGACTTATCGTTCTTGGTCAGTGGTGATGGTCTGGGGCACTCCACAACGACTGACCCACATTTTAATTAGTGTGGGAGTCACTGATTGTGCTCTAATCTCCTTTATTGGGGTAGCCTTAGGTCACTACAAAAAAACAGTCGACGGCGGTCATGACGTAACGGTAGCCGGAGAGGAAAAAGGTAGTCAGTGCCCAGCCCTGTACCGGACACATTTTTGTCGTCATTGACCAGATTGCTGCCTGTCAACTTTGGCCTCACAGGTGCTAATGACGTTTCTAGACTGGAGGCCGGGGATACAAATAGTTGTCGGTACCCAGCCTTTTACCGCACACATTTTTGTCTTTGTTGACCAAGTTGCTGTCAGTCAGCATTGGCGGGACTAGTGCTGATGATATTTTTCGTACTGGTAGCCGGGGATCAAAAGAGTAGTCAGTGCCCAGCCATCTACCGGACACATTTTCGTCTTCGTTGACCAGATTGCTGCCGGTCAACTTTGGCCGGAGAGACGCAGAGGACGTTTTTGGAATGGTGGCCGAGGATGAAAAGAGTTGTCAGTACCCAGCCTTCCTCCGGACACTTTTTAGTCTTCGTTGATCACGTTGCTGCTGGTCGACAGTGGCCGGACTAGTGCTGAAAATATATTTCTTACTGGTAGCCGGGGATGGAAATAATAGTCAGTACCCAGTCATTTACCGGACACAATTTTGTGTTCGTCGGCCAGATTGCTGCCGGTCAACCTTGGCAGGAGAAATGGTGATGATGTTTTTTCTACTAGTGGCAGGAGATAAAGATAACAGTCAGTGCCCAGCATTCTACCGGTCACGTTTTTGTCTTTGTTGGCCAGGTTGCTGCCGGTCAACATTCGCCAAAGAAGTGCTGGTGATGTTTTTCAGACTGTTGGACAGGGATAAAGATGGGGTCAGTACCCAGCCATCTACCGTACAGTTTTTTCTTCGTTCACCAAGTTGCTGCCGTTTAATATTGGCCAGACAGGTGCTGATTATAATTTTCAGAGTTGTGGCCAGGGGTCAAAAAAGTAGACGGTACCCAGCCATCTAATGGACACTTTTTTGTCTTCGTTTACCAAGTTGCTGCCGAAAATCATTGACCGGACACGTGCTGATGATGTTTTTTTGTATTGGTGGCCGGTGAAAAAAAGAACACCCGGTGCCCAGCTTTCTATCGGACACTTTATTGTCTTTGTTGATCAGTTTGCTGCCGGTCAACATTGACCGGACAGGCGCTGATTATGTTTTAGGACTAATGGCCGTGGTCGTAAAGAGTTGTATGTACCCAGCTTTATAGCGGACACTGTTTTGCCTTCGTTCACCAAGTTGCTGCCGAACATCATTGGCCGGACAAGTGCCGATGATATTTTTCGTACTGGTGGCCGGCGATAAAAAGAAAAGCCAGTGCCCAGCCTTCTATTGGACACTTTGTCTTTGTTGATCAGTTTGCTGCCGGTCAGCATTGACCGGACAGGCGCTGATGATGTTTTAGGACTAATGGCCGGGGTCGTAAAGAGTTGAATGTACCCAGCTTTCTAGCGGACACTTTTTTGCCTTCGTTCACCAAGTTGCTGCCGAACATCATTGGCCGGACAAGTGCTGATGATATTTTTTGTATTGGTCGCCGGTGATAAAAAGAACAGACAGTGCCCAGCCTTCTATCGGACACATTATTGTGTTTGTTGATCTGTTTGCTGCCGGTAAACATTGACCGGACAGGCGCTGATGATGTTTTAGGACTAATGGCCGGGGTCGTAAAGAGTTGTGTGTATTCAGCTTTCTAGCGGACGCTTTTTTGCCTTCGTTGACCAAGTTGCTGCCGAACATCATTGGCCGGACAAGTGCTGATGATGTTTTTTTTGTATTAGTGGCCGGCGATAAAAAGAAAAGCAAGTGCCCAGCCTTCTATCGGACACTTTGCCTTTGTTGATCAGTTTGCTGCCGGTCAGCATTGACCGGACAGGCGCTGATGATGTTTTAGGACTAATGGCCGGGGTCGTAAAGAGTTGTATGTACCCAGCTTTCTAGCGGACACTTTTTTGCCTTCGTTCACCAAGTTGCTGCCGATCATTGGCCGGACAAGTGCTGATGATATTTTTCGTTTTGGTCGCCGTTGATAAAAAGAACAGACAGTGCCCAGCCTTCTATCGGACGCTTTGTTGTGTTTGTTGATCAGTTTGCTGCCGGTAAACATTGACCGGACAGGCGCTGATGATGTTTTAGGACTAATGGCCGGGTTCGTAAAGAGTTGTATGTATTCAGCTTTCTAGCGGACGCTTTTTTGCCTTCGTTGACCAAGTTGCTGCCGAACATCATTGGCCGGACAAGTGCTGATGATGTTTTTTTTTGTATTGGTGGCCGGCGATAAAAAGAAAAGCAAGTGCCCAGCCTTCTATCGGACACTTTGTCTTTGTTGATCAGTTTGCTGCCGGTCAGCATTAACCAGACAGGCGCTGATGATGTTTTAGGACTAATGGCCGGGGTCGTAAAGAGTTGTATGTACCCAGCTTTCTAGCGGACACTTTTTTGCCTTCGTTCACCAAGTTGCTGCCGATCATTGGCCGGACAAGTGCTGATGATATTTTTCGTTTTGGTCGCCGGTGATAAAAAGAACAGACAGTGCCCAGCCTTCTATCGGACGCTTTATTGTGTTTGTTGATCAGTTTGCTGCCGGTAAACATTGACCGGACAGGCGCTGATGATGTTTTAGGACTAATGGCCGGGGTCGTAACGAGTTGTATGTATTCGGCTTTCTAGCGGACACTTTTTTGCCTTCGCTCACCAAGTTGCTGCCGAACCTCATTGGACGGACAGGTTCTTTGATAGTTTTCGAACTGGTGACCAGGGGTAAAAAAGTAGTCGGTACCCAGCCTTCTACCAGACACTTTTTTGTCTCTGTTGAACAAGTTACTGCAGGTCAACATCGCCACACAAGTGCCGATGATATTTATCGTACTGGTGGCAGGGGATAAAAAGAGCAGTCAGTGCCCAGCCTTTTACCGGACGCATTTTGTCTTTATTCACCAATTTGCTGCCGTTCAGCACTGGCCAGACAAGTGCTTACTATGTTTTTCGGACTGGTTGCCAGGTGTAAAAAGAGTAGTCGGTACCCAGCCATCCACCGGACACTTTTTTGTCTTCGTTGACCAAGCTGCTGCCGAAAACAATGGCCGGACGAGTGCTGATGATGGTTTTCGTACTGGTGGCCGGAAATAAAAAGAGGAGTCAATGCCCAGCCCTCTATCGGACCCGTTTTGGTTTTCGTTTAGCAGTTTGCTACCGGTCAACACTCGCGGGAGAGGTGTTGATGATGTTTTCCTTACTTGTGTACAGAAGTAAAAAAGTAGTCAGTACCCAGCCTTCTACTGAATACCTTTTGTCTTCTTTCACCAAGCTGCTGCCGTTCAACACAGGCCAGACAGGTGCTGGCTATGTTTTTCGGTCTGGTGGCCAAGATTAAAAAGAGTAGTCGGTGCCCAGCCATCCACCGGACACATTTTGTCTTCGTTGACCAAGTTGCTGCTGGTCGACAGTGGCCGGACTAGTGCTGAAAATATATTTCTTACTGGTAGCCGGGGATGAAAAGAATAGTCAGTACCAGTCATTTACCGGACACATTTTTGTCTTCGTCGGCCAGATTGCTGCCGGTCAACCTTGGCCGGAGAAATGGTGATGTTTTTTCTACTAGTGGCAGGAGATAAAGATAACAGTTAGTGCCCAGCATTCTACCGGTCACGTTTTTGTCTTTGTTGACCTAGCTGCTGCAGGTCAACATTGGCCGGGCAAATGCTGATTATATTTTTTGCAGACTTGTACGTAGTTCAACTACTATACTCAAGTTACTGTAGTTTAACTACTTTTCTGAGTGGTTTAGTAACTCTCAATTACATTTTTATTTCGGTAATTAGTAGTTTAATTACTTTTTTGCGTAACGTCTACTCAAATTACAAATTACTTTCGAATTTTCGTGGTTGTTTTCCCTATCAACAAACATCCCTGCACAAGGGAGATACTATGTTCGAAGATCAGCTGATATTTGCAAAAAGGGGGAGGCATGTGGCGTAGGAAAAGGGGGGGGGGGGGAGAAATGGTTTAGTAAGTCCGACCCTCCCCCCCTTCAAAAAAAAATCTTTTTTTCCCAAGCCCCTTCTCTTCCCCTTCGCCCCCCCCCCCCCCCTTTACTGCAACAACACTGCTACGAGTCGCGGGGAGCGAACAGACAGGACGCAAGAGAGGTCGAGCAACTGCGGGATTTGTGTCGAACACTGGCGTTTTTCTCTGTTCTAAGCTCGAGGAAACCCGACCCTTTTGAAGAATGGTCTGGTCCCCGCTTCTGCCCAACGTAGGGACTCCCGTCCACTACAGGAGGTGCACACACTGCAGCCTCACTCAAAAAATGCATCAAAATGCAGCACCTGCTCTGGAACTCATCTTGTGCTCCGGTAGTTTGTGCTGTACTCGAAGAATCACGTGCTAAAGGGCAACACAAAGATTACCGTTTTGCGTTGCCTTTCCTCCCAAAACTCAGAATGCGCAGATTTCAAAGATTCATAGATCGTTCGAGAAACCTGTAGTGATTCCCCCAACGTTTTTATATAAAAAATAATAAAGAAGCAGTGTTGGGAAGCACACTCTTTACATGGTACTTAAAGTACTACTGTTTAGAAAAATTGTACTTTACTTGAAGGAAATTGTCTAAAAATGTACTTGTATTTTCCGAGGAATGTACAGCTCCCGACTTCAATGCACAATCCCCGAATTTCAAAACAAAAAATGTCGATATCGTCATGTGAAAAAGCGCTTTTTAGAGCTGTCATCTGGTCATTTCTCTGAGTGAAGTAATGGCGGCTGTTAGACCCATGAAATTAAGTGCCTTTAAGTTGATCATGTCGAAGAGCTCGTCAGCGAGAGTAAAACAACCAATCTGCGGCGACTTGACCTTATACAATATTTGCTGCCATTTCCGTAAAAAAACTGATGCACCTCCGATTACCCCTGGAGCAGGGCTAGGAAGCATCGCGATACAAATACATCGCGATAGTCTTTTAGAGATACTTTCGAGTATCTTTCTCTGTATCGAGATACATTTGTAAAATGTATTTGTATCTCAGTAGTGAAATACATTTACAATGAATCGCTTGTATCGCGATGCTTTGCCCGACTTAGGCATCTCGTTACATTTGTTACCCTTTTTAAGATAAATTTAAAAGATAAAAAACATCTGTTTGGTGAAACTTGCTTCGGAATTTCTAATATGAACCTACCCTATAACGTGATCCATCTCAGTCACCAACAATAAAGAAAGAAAAATTGTGGTTTAAAGAAGGTTATTTGCAAAAATAACAAAATCAGCTCTATCTCACAAAGCCCTCCACTCTTTCTAATTTATCGGAGCGAACGGTGTAAAGGAGTTGAGTGGAGAAAAAGTATGGCCATGTTGTCCAGTCTACCTACACTATGGGTGACTCAGAAGCTTATAAGTTGACAGTTTGAGATGCGCCCTCACGGCAAAAGAGGGTTCATTTTGGGAAGGCGCCTTTTGTCAAGCATGGTACGCAGTCTTTACCGTTCAGTAACTATCTGGTTAAACGAGGGTGACATAAATTTTAGCGAAATAATGATAGATAAAGAGTCCGAGGTAATGGGTAGTGCATAAAATGGCACAAAAAGAGGAGCACAAGCATAAAATACCTTTCGCATTCGTCAAGAACTGCGCCCTCTCCACGCAGCAAGTTCGGGAATAAATCTATTTCTATGAGTATCTGTATCTGTATTCTGGAATACTTTTTCGCCGTTATTGAGGAAGTATCTCAGAGATATCCCGTTGCATAAAAGACAAATATATTTCAGTATCTGTATTTTGGACTTAAAACTCATGTATCTCAGTATTTGTATTCCTGATCTCTGCCCAGCCCTGCCCTGGAGCAATGCATACTGGTTAAGAAAACAGAGTATAGGGAACGAAGGGCATCATGAAAGATTGTGTTAAAAGTGCTTGTACTTTACCTTTAAATATATTGTATTTATATACGTTACTTCAAGTACATTGTACTTGGTGAACTTACTACTTTACTTGAAGTACATAACCTCTCATTTACTTCGTACTTTACTTCAAGTACTTTCTAGATGTACTTTACGCAACAGTGTAAACAAGCAAACACTGTCTAAAAAATCAAGCTGAGAGAGTCCCAAACCTCAAAGTACAAATGACACATTCGCAATACATGATTGACGAAACGAGCAAGAAAGTACAAAACAATTAGGCACGCAGAAGCAGAACCAGCTATTAAAGCATTTCTGGAAAAAAATTAAGCCGATTCATATTTGGTTAGCACAATTTCACTAACGGATCAAAACCTCTGTACTTTCTTTTTACCATATAAAGCATATAAAAGTAACTTCAAAGGTAACTTCAAAAGTAATTCGCAACTGTTTTACAGTAATTAGTAATCTTCTCGGTTACTTTTTATTTGAGCAATTTCTACTCGTCTCAAATTACTTTTGACGTCAATACTCAGTAACTTAACTTAATTACTTTTTTGAGTAACTTGTACATGTCTGATTTTTTTTTACTGATGGCCGGTGATAAAAAATTGCAGTGGCTTATCTCGGCTATGCCAGGATATACGCAGCGTGAGCTTATGCGCACAAAATGAGAGGCGCTATCAAAGGGCGTCAGACTTGGCTACTGCGCAACGGAGGCGCACAGCTGGACACGCGGCGGCGCCAGTGCGTCTGCCGCGGCTACGGCGTCACTCCTCTGGAATGCGCAGACCGGCGAGGCGCGCTTTGCGGCGGCGGTGGTGCGCGCGGCGGCGGCGGCTCCGGCGCGCCAGCTGTGCGCCGTGTGACGTCCCTGCTCCTCGCGCATGCGCAGCACAGCTCTTTGGGAGCCACGCGAAACTGCTCAACCTCGGCCAGTGTAGCTCACGCCACAAAAGAAAGGTCAGTGCCCAGCCTTCTGTCGGACACGTTACTGTCTTGTTGACCAGGTTGCTGCCGGTCAACATTGGCCGGGCAGGTGCTGATGATGCTTTCGGAATAATGGCTGGGGTTGTAAAGAGTTGTCTGTACCCTGCCTTCTAGCCGACAATTTTTTGTCTTCGTTCACCAAGTTGCTGCCGGTCAAATTGACCAGACAGGTTTGTTGACATTTTTGGGACTGGTGGCCAAAGGTAAAAAAAATAGTTTGTACCCAGCCATCCACCGGACACGTTTTTGTCTTCGTTGACCAAGTTGTTGCCGGTTAACATTGGTCGGACAAGTGCTGATGATATTTTTTTGTACTGGTGGCCGGGGATAAAAAGAGCATTAAGTGCCCAGCCTTTTACCGGACGCATTTTTGTCTTTGCTAATCAAGTTGCTGCCGGCCAACTTTGGCCGGACAGGTGCTGATGATGTTTTTCGGACTGGTGGCCCGGGGTAAAAAGGGTAATCAGGAAACAGCGTTCTACCGGACACTTTTTTGTGTTCGTTGACGAAGTTCATGCCGGTGAACATGGGTCGGATGAGTGCTGATCATTTTTCGGAGCGGGTGGCCAGGGAGAAAATGAATACCCTGTGGCCAAACCCTTGCCAAGCATAATTTGGTCATTTGTTGCGAATGGAAAAACTAAGGCTCCGTGGCCGGTGACTTAAGGGCGACCTTTTGGGGACATTTGGCCTGCTGCTTGCAAGTGACCTGGCTGGCCATGGTGATGCCGAGCGAAAATCAGCCATTGACCTGTGTCTGACCAAAAGATTGTGCTGCCTGGGTATCCACGGGACGCCATTTTCTTGGACAATTACAGCGCATGCTCAAAATGATGCTCGATGACAACTTTCTTTGGCATTTGGGAACAAGCGGACACCGCACAGCCGAACTTTGGTCCGTGGTCAAGGTGCTTGAAAGCAGGGGAACGGATAGGACTGATAGCTTTGGCTTCACTTAAAAAAAAAGTGTAGCCATTACACCCTTTGTCGGAAATAATGCATCCAAAATTTAGATTCGACGTAGAGTGCACTGACGTTGAACTGACGGCTCCAACTTTTACGAGAGGCTTGATGACTGTGTGATAAAAGTATAGCATAATAAACAGCGAAAGTATACGAATTAAAGACTAAAACAGAAACAGGTTTTGCAGTAGGATCAAGAAAACTTCACTTACTCTTTTTGCAGTCAGTCACACGTACATTACTTATTTCAATAAGTTGTACAACTCGGCTATCAAGCCGCTGAGGAAAGTTAGTAGTGTCGGTCCAACGTGAGTGCGTTGTACGGCTAACTGAAGTTTTTGGGTGTATTATTGGCGAGAAAGGGTGTAAAATATACCCTTATTTTTAGTGTGTTCAGTACCTGCAAGGAATGCACGAGGATGTACGTTCAATGACCATTCTACGGAATCATTTTTCTTTAAATAACGATTAATGGAAGTCCGTTTTTAGCATGCTTCGTGAGCAACGGCCAAGAATTTGGCTTCCTGTGGATACACCGTATTCACACCGTCCCTTTCCGCTTAAGATAAAACAAGCTCTATTTAAAAATGGGGCAAGCCTCCTGTCCTATGAGCACGAGCGGAGGCTCGTTCTCGTCCGCGCTTTTCCTTCCACTGGACCAGTTTTTTTCTAGATTTTACACATATGATAATGTTTATAACATCATTATGCGTTGTATATAGATATAATACAACAAACTTTACGACGCTTATTTTATTTGTGTTCGTACATTACACACATATTAAGTAATACTTTTCGGGTTAAATAAATATAAATTTTCTCAGCACCTAACAGTTCTTGACAAAGTGAAAACGTAAAACAATTTACTGACATAACATGTATACAAATTTGGAACTACTGAAAAAAAAAAAACGCCTAACTGAAATGTTCTGTGTCGTACTTCGGTTCTGTGTCGTGCTTTTAAAAATTCTGTCGAGAAAACTAGGGTTAACCGATGGATAAATGAAAACATTTGTCCGTACAACAGAAAGAGAACGTTCAAACAGTTCGCGTGCAAACTCAAATTTTCTTCCAAACTTTAAAAACCTACGAGTACAAAAAAAAAAAAAAAAAGAAACGAATAAAGTTTTATTAGAGTTGAGACGTTTGTGACCCGTTATGTTTTTATGAGTTGGAACGAATTGCGTGACACACGACCGTCCAGAACCTTCTCCAATGGCGATTTAGACTATGTACCCGTTCTCTTGGAAGCTAGGAAATTGAGAGAAATTAAGTAGGAAAAAAAAAAAAAAAGCAAGCATGTTCATGTGCGTTGCCGTTGATTTTGTAACCAGTGAGATTTGTCAATTTGCTTCCTTTCAAATAGGGAATCATAAAAACAAGGAAGCAAGGCCAGTAGAAATATGTGTACGGGATTCGGGAAGCACTTGATGGCTTCGTTCAGGAGAAAATATAGACATACGCTAGTGAGGAGACATAACTGTTCGAGTCTGCGGAACACCGTTCTTACTTCTTATGCTGTCTCGTCTCTTGTGACTTGGGCGCAGAGGAACACTCCTTTCAGCTAACACGCGACAATAACTATTTGTTTTTGACGTCGTTGTTCTTCTTATTATTCCGACTACGTTTTAGTTTTGTGACTGCTGAAACAAAACACAGACTAAATGACCCCAAACAATGTCTTTTGAATAAAAAAAAGAAACAAAAAACAGCGGCAAGAAGTCGACCTAAACCCCTTTAAACAATTTTAAAAAAATCAAGGAGTCGTAATTCGGCGGGGAAGCTTCGATGGATGGATACGCGAGCAAAGGTTTAAAGAGAGACAAAACGAACTTTTCAACGAAGGGCAATATTAACAAGAGGAAACGAAAGCGTGACCAGAGAAGCAATTTTGTAGCGGAAAAAAAAATGGGTTCCCTGTCTTTGCTTCCGTTAGTCCTGTGAAAGCGTCGCGAACTTCAGTTTTCCAGTTTCGTTCTCAGAACGAACGCTTTGACGTTTTTTCATCGACTTTTGCACCGTCCACTTTTTTTGATAGTTTGTACTGAACTGCTTCTCGCTCTCTAAACCAAGAGTGCGTTCGGTGTGTCTGTGTGTTAACTGTCTAAGTTAAAAAAAATCGTTTTGTTTTATATTATCTACCGTGTTTCAAACTAAGCAAACACGGCACAAATATACTACAGTATGTAGAGGTCTCAAGTGGCGCCCCCTCACTCTTTTGCTCCTCCGTCTATATAATCGGTGGCTTGAATAAAGCACTTAACTTGCCGACTGGAACCCGATGCGTCTGCGTGTCACTCAACTCCGCGACATGGTGTCAGAAGCGGTCACGACAGCAGCGGCGTAACGCTCACTCGCCCGCTCGCTCGCCTCGCCTCCCCGCCTCGCCTCGGCTCGCTCGCTCGACAGAGCCGGCATGGCTCCGCCAGCTACGCAGCAGGAGACAAGGCTTAGCGGACAGCCGCTCGACAGTCCCCACGCGTCCCTCCCGTCGCCGCCTCCGTTTGACTTCGCGAACCCCAGCACTTGGGAAGAATGGATTACAGTCTTTGAAGACTTCCGCTTCGCTTCGGGACTACACCACGCCGCCGACGAGGTCCAGGTACGGACTCTTCTCTACCTCATGGGCTCCCACGAGGCTCGGCGCGTACTCGAGACATTCGGCCTGTCTTCGGAAGCGCTACTGTCCTTCGACGCCGTCAAAGAAGCCTTCACACGCCACTTCGTGCATCCTACCAACGAAGTATACGCAAGCGTCGTGTTTCATCGTCGCATCCAAGAACCCGGCGAAAGCGTGGACGCGTTTTTCACGGGGCTCCGGTCGCTCGTCAAGAAATGCGTATATGCGTCGACCGCAGTTGAAGACCGACTCGTAAGGGACCGCTTCGTCGTGGGGCTTCGCGACAAGGCACTCGTCGACAAACTCTGCCGAAGTCCCAAGCTATCGCTGGACGAAGCCCGCCTCCAGGCTCGTGTCCACGAGGACGCGGGCGTGCACGTGACACGCTCTTTGCAGAGTCTGTTCCCGGCCACGTGGTCGCCGAGACACGCAAGCACGACTCCGAGGGTCGACAACGCACCGGGAAAAACCTACAGCGCAAGAACACACGCAATGGCAAGCACGCGGCCCGCGACAAGCACGACGGCGACAGCCCCTGCCGTTACTGCGGCCGCACCGCTCACCCCCGTGCGAACTGCCCGGCACGGGACGCCATATGCAGCCGCTGCAAGCGGAAAGGCCATTACGCAGCCGTTTGCGAACAGCGGGACCGACTTGGCTCTCTTCAGCTGCACGCGGTGACGCCGCGCCCCTTAGCCAAGTTCACGCAAGTCTCCGTCGACGGTCACTCCGTGAACTTCAAGATCGACACCAGCGCCGAAGTCACAGCCGTACCCGAGACTTTTCCAGGCCTCCCTCCACAACTTCAACCGGCAGAAGGCCAGCTCACGGGACCTGGAAACCACGTGTTGACCGTTTTGGGCACTTTCGACGCCACTCTCACGTGGAAGGGAACGACCACAGTCCAGCGTATCTACGTGCTGCCAGCATCGACCACGCCATTACTTGGCTTCCCCGCAATCCAGGCCCTGGGCGTCGTCCGGTTCGCAGATGCTGTCACAAGCTCTGACTGGCCACAGCAGTGGCCGCCTCTTTCCCGAGACAGCTTCGACGGGTTGGGCGAACTGCGAGAGGAGTATGTCATCCGTCTCCAACCCGGGACACGACCCTTTCGTTGGGCACGCCGAGAAGGGTTCCCCTTCCACTCCACGACGCTGTCCGGCGCGAACTTGCGAAGCTTGAAGCCGACGGGGTCATTCGCCGCGCTGACGGCCCCACAGAGTGGTGCTCCGGCATCATCGTCGTTCCGAAGCAGTCTGGCGACTACCGAATATGCGTCGACCTGACCCGCCTCAACCTGGTCGTCCTACGAGAACGACACATCATCCCCTCCTTCGAGCACACCCTGGGACAACTTGGACAAGCCCAGGTCTTCTCCAAACTCGACGCAACGGCGAGCTTTCATCAGGTGAAGCTTGCAGAAAGCTGCCAAGAACTGACTACGTTCATCACCCCTTTCGGGTGGTTCTGCTTCCGACGCCTTCCCTTCGGCATCTGCTCGGCGCCGGAATACTTCCAGCGAGAGATGAGCCGTGTCCTGGAAGGCCTCGAGGGTGTGGTAAACATGATCGACGACATATTGGTCTTCGGCAGCACTCAGGCTGAGCCCGACCGTCGCCTGAACAACGTCTTGCAGCGTCTCCAAACAGCCGGGGTCAGGCTCAACCGCTCCAAGTGCGTCTTTTCGGCGCGCGAAGTCAAGTTCCTGGGCGTCATGGTCAGCGACAGAGGCATCAGTCCCGATCCGAAGAAGATCAAAGCGCTCGCAGATCTGGAGGCTACCACAGACGTCAGTGGAGTGCGACGACTGCTGGGGTGGCCCATCACTTGGGACGTTTTCTTCCCCACTTGTCGGACACGACAGCACCCCTCCGGGCTCTTCTTCAGAAGTCCAGTACATGGGTTTGGGGTCCTGCACAGCAGCAAGCGTTCCAGAAACTGAAAGGGCTGCTCAGCTCAACCGCCTGCATGGCCCGGTACGACCCTACCTACCCCACGACTGTGTCCGCCGACGCCAGCTCCTACGGCCTTGGAGCAGTTCTCCTGCAGCAGCAACCTTCCGGAGAGCATCGTACAGTGGCGTTTGCAAGTCGGTCACTAACTCCGACGGAGTCCAGATACAGCCAAACCGAAAAGGAGGCACTCGCCGTGGCATGGGCAGTTGAACGATTCGAGCAGTTCGTGCGGGGTATCCAGTTCGACGTCCAGACTGATCACAGGCCCCTCGTCACACTTCTGGGCAACGCCGAGTTAGACCTCGTCCCTCCAAGAATTCAACGGCTGCGGATGAGGCTCCTTCGCTTCCAGTTCCGGGTGCTCTACGTCCCTGGGAAGCTTATCGCCACCGCCGATACCCTCTCCCGGGCTCCAGCCACTACGCAGGTTGCCAGTCTGGAAGTCTACTCCCTCGATGTAGAGCGCTTCGTAAACAACATCGTGAAGGGATGGCAAGACCTCACTGCTCCGGGACTTGAGCAACTGCGCAAACACCAGGAGGCACACGGAACCTGCATGGATCTGGCTCGTCTCTGCGAACGTGGGTGGCCGCGGCGAGCGTCGCAAGTTCCTTCCCATCTACGTTGCTTCTGGAACACAAGGAGCAACATCACAGTCTGCGAGGGGCTGCTGCTCTACAACGACCGGATCCTGGTTCCTGCGGTGCTCCGACGTGACATGCTGAACAGACTCCACGAGGGCCACCAGGGGATTGGCCGTTGCAAGGCACGGGCGCGCGAGTCAGTGTGGTGGCCGACACTGAACTCTGAACTGGAACAGCTGGTGGCCGGCTGTGAGACCTGCGCTCAGACACGGGTACAGCGCCACGTGCCACTCATGGGTTCCCAGACTCCAAGCAGGCCCTGGTTTCGGGCGGGGGCTGATTTGTTTGAAGAAGGTGGACGTCACTACCTCCTCACGGTAGATTACTATTCGCGCTACCCGGAGGTGATTACCCTATCATCGACGTCTTCCTCGGCTGTTATTGCAGCAATGAAGAGCATTTTTGCCCGCTTTGGCATTCCCACAGTGGTCGTCTCCGACAATGGGCCACAGTTCTCCTCAAGGGACTTCGCCTCCTTCGCTGCTTGTTACGGCTTCCATCACGTAACCAGCAGCCCCCGGTACCCGCAGGCCAACGGAGAGGCTGAACGCATGGTGCGGACAGTGAAGGACCTGCTGGCCAAGACGAAGGATCCCTACCTGGCCCTGCTCGCTATCGCGACACCCCGGGAGTAAGCGGATGGAGCCCAGCGCAACTTTTGATGGGGAGAAGACTGCAGACCACGGTGCCGAAGCCTGAGGAGGCTCTGATCCCTCGAACACCTCCAAGGACGCTCTTCCACCAGCGAGACTCGTCTGCTCGACGCCGACAGGCGCAGGACTACAACAGGCGCCACGCCGCTCGTCCACTCCGTCCGCTGTCTCCGGGCGAAGATGTTTGGCTTGCAGATGTACCTGGAGCTGCGCGTGTCTTGGGGCCAGCAAGACGACCTCGCTCGTACGTTGTGCAGACGCCCACAGGCAGACTTGAGCGGAACCGTCGTCATCTGGTTCCATTTACACCATCTCAGCCTGCAGTGGAGTCTGCTAGTTCGCCGGTCTCCGACACTCCAGCTGCATCGACTCTACCTTCGCCGCCTCCGCAACCCCTACAACGCTCCACTGGTACTCCGCGGTCTCTGGCGGAATCCTCAGTGCTGGGCACAGCGTCGGTGCCCCCTCCGCAGTCACCAGTGTGCCCTCAGCAACAGGGCAGAGTTTCTCGCTTCGGGCGACGCATCAAGACGCCCGAGAGACTTAATTTATGAAGACAAGTTTGTGTCTTTTTCCCTGAAGGGGAGATGTAGAGGTCGCAAGTGGCGCCCCCTCACTCTTTTGCTCCTCCGTCTATATAATCGGTGGCTTGAATAAAGCACTTCACTTGCCGACTGGAACCCGATGCGTCTGCGTGTCACTCAACTCCGCGACACTGTATGTACTTTCCGACTATTGTGCCTACATTTTACGGCGTTGCTGCACGAATCTAAACAAATTCGTTCCCACCAATTAAACTCACCTCATTCAATATTCGCTGAAATTTTGTTTGCCGACAAAGGTGTTAGGCTTATATGTTTTTTTTTTTTGGTACACAAAGAGGCCAGAAGTTTTCGCCCTTGCCGTGGGGTAAGGGGGAAAGCGGAGGTGATTGTGACGAAAGGCAAGTGCGTGAGTTTCCTTAATCGGGAGCACCAAGTCACCCAAACTGCGGGAGCTTCGTCGCCATCATTTGCGTTTGTGCAAAAAGGTTAAAAAAAAGTATCCCATACTCCTTCTCGGGAGTCTATAGATGTGCTTCGGAATATGTATCATTTTAATCTTTCGAAAGCCACTGTCGGGCCCGCGCCTGACCACTGCTGCGAGAGGTATATTCAAATGCAAGCTAAACTGCAAAAAAAAAAGAAAAAAAAAAAACAGAAAACAGCATAGCTTATTAGCCACGGTATCGGATTTCTCAGAGCGCCAACCAGAAAAAGCAGTAGCCACGATGAGTACTGGGAGGTCTGCGCGACAAGAGCCTCGATGGCGGATTCTGCTTAATTCGCGGAAGAACAGTGGCTGATGGTAAGGAGGTTTCAAAAAGGGCCTTTAGGGCATTGCTCACTTGTATTACATTGTAGCAACGTAGGTGTTGTTCGCACGCACGCTGGGTAAGGTGCAGGTTAGCTAGGTGTCGCAGCGATTGAAAACAAGACACGCAAGGTGTCATAATGTTTTACTGCAATTAACTTTTCCTCTTCTTATTTATTGATTGCTTATTCGCTCGTTATCCTTTTACGTATGAGATGGAGTTCAAACTACTAGGTGGGTGGCCCACACCCCTGAGAGGGGCATCTAAATAGACGCAACGAGCCGCATCTACTCTTAACTGCGGAGTTGCGACTTTTGCCGGAGAGAGAAGAACCCTTTAATAAAGAAGCGGGAACTTATAATTTACGGCTATTTGCCTTAGTTAGTAGAAGTAAAACAGAAGGACTGCACTGTACTGAGTTTTACCTTAACAGGAAATATACGGCATACACTTTACGTAGAACCTTTTATATAACCTCATTTGTTATTATCTTTCGCTTAAAAAAATATTATCAAAATTCCTACCTTAAGGCGCCAGTATAGACTCGAACATCTAAAAATACAACATTTGGTATCAAGGACATCAGCGGATAAGTCTCATACATAAGATACGAAAAAATCATTTTGTAAACTGCTCTAGTTACAAGCACAGCCACGTACATTTATCTCGCCATATTGCAAGTTTGCCGCCTATTTACATTTTTTTTTTAAAGGGCCGCTGCGTTTACGCGAAAAGACGCGAGCGCCCCCCTGTCTCCTAGAAAGCAACTGGGCGCCGGAGGCTTACATTGCTTTAGGCTGCTGGGGAAAACAAAAACGTATCTCGGGAAGCTTGATTTCTCGCAGTGCCAGCGCAAGCAGCACAGTTTTGGACAATTATTTCCCAATGGCTGGAAATGCTTTTTCGGCCAGTGGCCAGACAGTGGCCTGCTATTGGCTGATGATTATTTTTTTCTCCGGCCATTGGCCAATGGCCACTGTCTATCAGCTATCGGCCAAGCAGTGACTGATGAATGGCCACTGTGTCGCCATTGGCCAAAATACCATTTCCAGCCATTGGCCAAAGATTGGCCAGCTTTGGGCTGCTAGGGTCTGCTCTTGGTTTGCTTTACTCTTGGTTTGGTTTGGTTTTATTGTGCGTAGATCAAAGGTAAATACATTAGAAATATTACAGAAGGAGGTCCCAGAGTCAGAGACTGGAAAGGGACCTCCTGTTAATGGTAGCCAAATAATAATAAAACAAATTTATAGCAGTCAGAATAGAAAATAAATTATGACATGAATAAGTGAAACACAGAACTAATTGCAGTGATATAAAATGGACAAAATAACAGTAAGTTAAACACTCATAATAATTATAAACTTATAAATAAAATAACACTGAATAAACAGAGCAATGTTATAACAGTTGGAATTGCAAATCAATTTTGAGAATAAGTGAAATGCAGTACTAATTACAATAATAGGAGATACAAAACGGCAATTATCAAAAAGAGAGATACAAAATGACGTCATGACAGCAATGTATGACTAAAAGGACTGAAGAAATATGCGAAGTTTCTGCTTAAACAAGTGAATTGATGGTGATTGCTTGATGGCTACGGGTAATGAATTCCACACAGCCGTGGCTGAGAAGTTGGTGGTAAATTTACCATAGTTAGTCCTAGGCTTAGGCAATAACAAGTTATGATGAAATGCGAATCGAGTTATGCTGTGGAAACTGATTATCGTTAAGAACTGTTAGAGCAAGTTTGCCGTTCACGAAATTATACAGAAGTAACCCGAGGGTATGTTATTTTAAATTGCTAACAGATAAAATATTAAAAGCACGGAAAAACCAAGAAATATCAGATGAAAAGTGACTAAACGTGATGATACGAAATGCTTGATTTTGGACGTGCTGATGTGGAGACAAATGTGTGCGATAAGTATTTCCCCACGAAGATATGCAGTAGTTAAGATGAATATGTATAAATGCGTAGAAGAGGGAAATGAGCGTATCGATGTGAAAAAAGGCGCGTACTTTGATTAATGCTCTTATGCCGAATGCTGCTTTTCTAGTTAGGGAGTTAATATGCCTGTGGAATTTTAAATGAGTGTCTAATTCAACCCCAAGAAATACAACGTGGCTTGCAGCCGTCAATACATTAGAGTTTAAGTGAACCGATGGAAGCCCTACAACGATTTCGCTGGTTGATGTGAAAATGACAAAAGTATATTTAGAAGCGTTAATGTTCAGTATGTTACGCCGACACCAGTTAGCAACATTGGCAGCGTCAGCGTTAATTTTAAGTAACAATGAGTCAAGGCTGTTATCGGAAGTAAAGATGGTAGTATCGTCAGCGTATAGTAAACAGTCAGAAAAATTAATGCACTGAGGAAGGTCGTTAATATATATTACGACCAACAGAGGTCCAAGAATGGAGCCCTGGGGGACGCAAATATTAGTAGTTCTAAAGTGGGAATAGGGACCAGAAATATAGACGACCTGTTGTCTGTCCTGTAAATAGTTGCAAATTAATGCTAGTGTGGGACCAGTTATACCAATAGCGTCTAGTTTTGCAAAAAGTATAATATGGCTAGTTGAATCAAAAGCTTTAAAGCTTTACAAAGGTCAATAAATAAAGCACCAGCAAATTTACCGCAGTCTATGGCTCTTTTAATATCATCAGTTAAGGAAATTAGTGCCAGGTCAGTTGAAAAACCAGCCCTAAAACCAAACTGACGGGGCGACAGGACGTTAAACTTTGAGAGGTAGCATGTGAGACGTATAACAACTAGTTTTTCAATAATTTTGCTAAATAACGAAAGAATTGCAATCGGACGATAGTTAGTTACAAGGCGCTTATCACCCTTCTTAAAAACAGGTATTAGCTTAGCTACTTTCAATACGCTAGGAAAAACGCCAGTTTTAAATACGAGATTTATAATGTAGGACCACAACCAGCAGCAGCGGTTGTGGTCAAGAGCACATTCCTAAGTGTGTTTCCTACTATCACCAGGTTTCATCGTTCTCGGCCTGCGTGGTCATCTTCGGTACGCGCCCTTTTTCGTCCACGTGCCTGAGCCGCTCTCCAGCGCTACGAGGCAGCTCGTCCCGACGCATCCGAGCTATCACGTCTGCGCGTGCGTGGGCTTCTGCCATCGCCTTATAAATCAACATTCGAGGAACACCGGCTTCATAGCAGCAGCGGTTGTGGTCAAGAGCACATTGCTAAGTGTGTTTTCTACTATCACCAGGTTTCATCGCTCTCGGCCTCCGTGGTCATCTTCGGTACGCGCCCTTTTTCGTCCACGTGCCTGAGCCGCTCTCCAGCGCTACGAGGCAGCTCGTCCCGACGCATCCGAGCTATCACGTCTGCGCGTGCGTGGGCTTCTGCCATCGCCTCATAAATCAACATTCGAGGAACACCGGCTTCATAGCAGCAGCGGTTGTGGTCAAGAGCACATTGCTAAGTGTGTTTTCTACTATCACCAGGTTTCATCGTTCTCGGCCTGCGTGGTCATCTTCGGTACGCGCCCTTTTTCGTCCACGTGCCTGAGCCGCTCACCAGCGCTACGAGGCAGCTCGTCCCGACGCATCCGAGCCATCACGTCTGCGCGTGCGTGGGCTTCTGCCATCGCCTTATAAATCAACATTCGAGGAACACCGGCTTCATAGCAGCAGCGGTTGTGGTCAAGAGCACATTGCTAAGTGTGTTTTCTACTATCACCAGGTTTCATCGTTCTCGGCCTGCGTGGTCATCTTCGGTACGCGCCCTTTTTCGTCCACGTGCCTGAGCCGCTCTCCAGCGCTACGAGGCAGCTCGTCCCGACGCATCCGAGCCATCACGTCTGCGCGTGCGTGGGCTTCTGCCATCGCCTTATAAATCAACATTCGAGGAACACCGGCTTCATAGCAGCAGCGGTTGTGGTCAAGAGCACATTGCTAAGTGTGTTTTCTACTATCACCAGGTTTCATCGTTCTCGGCCTGCGTGGTCATCTTCGGTACACGCCCTTTTTCGTCCACGTGCCTGAGCCGCTCTCCAGCGCTACGAGGCAGCTCGTCCCGACGCATCCGAGCTATCACGTCTGCGCGTGCGTGGGCTTCTGCCATCGCCTTATAAATCAACATTCGAGGAACACCGGCTTCATAGCAGCAGCGGTTGTGGTCAAGAGCACATTGCTAAGTGTGTTTTCTACTATCACCAGGTTTCATCGTTCTCGGCCTGCGTGGTCATCTTCGGTACGCGCCCTTTTTCGTCCACGTGCCTGAGCCGCTCTCCAGCGCTACGAGGCAGCTCGTCCCGAGGC
Source organism: Ixodes scapularis (assembly GCF_016920785.2). NCBI lineage: Eukaryota > Metazoa > Arthropoda > Arachnida > Ixodida > Ixodidae > Ixodes > Ixodes scapularis. The sequence continues at coordinate 195,693,993 of NW_024609835.1, forward strand.
ATCCGAGCTATCACGTCTGCGCGTGCGTGGGCTTCTGCCATCGCCTTATAAATCAACATTCGAGGAACACCGGCTTTATAGCAGCAGCGGTTGTGGTCAAGAGCACATTGCTAAGTGTGTTTTCTACTATCACCAGGTTTCATCGCTCTCGGCCTGCGTGGTCATCTTCGGTACGCGCCCTTTTTCGTCCACGTGCCTGAGCCGCTCTCCAGCGCTACGAGGCAGCTCGTCCCGACGCATCCGAGCTATCACGTCTGCGCGTGCGTGGGCTTCTGCCATCGCCTTATAAATCAACATTCGAGGAACACCGGCTTCATAGCAGCAGCGGTTCTGGTCAAGAGCACATTGCTAAGTGTGTTTTCTACTATCACCAGGTTTCATCGTTCTCGGCCTGCGTGGTCATCTTCGGTACGCGCCCTTTTTCGTCCACGTGCCTGAGCCGCTCTCCAGCGCTACGAGGCAGCTCGTCCCGACGCATCCGAGCCATCACGTCTGCGCGTGCGTGGGCTTCTGCCATCGCCTTATAAATCAACATTCGAGGAACACCGGCTTCATAGCAGCAGCGGTTGTGGTCAAGAGCACATTGCTAAGTGTGTTTTCTACTATCACCAGGTTTCATCGTTCTCGGCCTGCGTGGTCATCTTCGGTACGCGCCCTTTTTCGTCCACGTGCCTGAGCCGCTCTCCAGCGCTACGAGGCAGCTCGTCCCGAGGCATCCGAGCTATCACGTCTGCGCGTGCGTGGGCTTCTGCCATCGCCTTATAAATCAACATTCGAGCAACACCGGCTTCATAGCAGCAGCGGTTGTGGTCAAGAGCACATTGCTAAGTGTGTTTTCTACTATCACCAGGTTTCATCGTTCTGGGCCTGCGTGGTCATCTTCGGTACGCGCCCTTTTTCGTCCACGTGCCTGAGCCGCTCTCCAGCGCTACGAAACAGCTCGTCCCGACGCATCCGAGCCAACACGTCTGCGCGTGCGTGGGCTTCTGCCATCGCCTTATAAATCAACATTCGAGGAACACCGGCTTCATAGCAGCAGCGGTTGTGGTCAAGAGCACATTGCTAAGTGTGTTTTCTACTATCACCAGGTTTCATCGTTCTCGGCCTGCGTGGTCATCTTCGGTACGCGCCCTTTTTCGTCCACGTGCCTGAGCCGCTCTCCAGCGCTACGAGGCAGCTCGTCCCGACGCATCCGAGCTATCACGTCTGCGCGTGCGTGGGCTTCTGCCATCGCCTCATAAATCAACATTCGAGGAACACCGGTTCATAGAAGCAGCGGTTGTGGTCAAGAGCACATTGCTAAGTGTGTTTTCTACTATCACCAGGTTTCATCGTTCTCGGCCTGCGTGGTCATCTTCGGTACGCGCCCTTTTTCGTCCACGTGCCTGAGCCGCTCTCCAGCGCTACGAGGCAGCTCGTCCCGACGCATCCGAGCCATCACGTCTGCGCGTGCGTGGGCTTCTGCCATGGCCTTATAAATCAACATTCGAGGAACACCGGTTCATAGAAGCAGCGGTTGTGGTCAAGAGCACATTGCTAAGTGCGTTTTCTACTATCACCAGGTTTCATCGTTCTCGGCCTGCGTGGTCATCTTCGGTACGCGCCCTTTTTCGTCCACGTGCCTGAGCCGCTCTCCAGCGCTACGAGGCAGCTCGTCCCGACGCATCCGAGCCATCACGTCTGCGCGTGCGTGGGCTTCTGCCATGGCCTTATAAATCAACATTCGAGGAACACCGACTTCATAGCAGCAGCGGTTGTGGTCAAGAGCACATTGCTAAGTGTGTTTTCTACTATCACCAGGTTTCATCGTTCTCGGCCTGCGTGGTCATCTTCGGTACGCGCCCTTTTTCGTCCACGTGCCTGAGCCGCTCTCCTGCGCTACGAGGCAGCTCGTCCCGACGCATCCGAGCCATCACGTCTGCGCGTGCGTGGGCTTCTGCCATCGCCTTATAAATCAACATTCGAGGAACACCGGCTTCATAGCAGCAGCGGTTGTGGTCAAGAGCACATTGCTAAGTGTGTTTTCTACTATCACCAGGTTTCATCGTTCTCGGCCTGCGTGGTCATCTTCGGTACGCGCCCTTTTTCGTCCACGTGCCTGAGCCGCTCTCCAGCGCAACGAGGCAGCTCGTCCCGAGGCATCCGAGCAATCACGTCTGCGCGTGCGTGGGCTTCTGCCATCGCTTTATAAATCAACATTCGAGGAACACCGGCTTCATAGCAGCAGTGGTTGTGGTCAAGAGCACATTGCTAAGTGTGTTTTCTACTATCACCAGGTTTCATCGTTCTGGGCCTGCGTGGTCATCTTCGGTACGCGCCCTTTTTCGTCCACGTGCCTGAGCCGCTCTCCAGCGCTACGAGGCAGCTCGTCCCGACGCATCCGAGCCATCACGTCTGCGCGTGCGTGGGCTTCTGCCATGGCCTTATAAATCAACATTCGAGGAACACCGGTTCATAGAAGCAGCGGTTGTGGTCAAGAGCACATTGCTAAGTGTGTTTTCTACTATCACCAGGTTTCATCGTTCTCGGCCAGCGTGGTCATCTTCGATACGCGCCCTTTTTCGTCCACGTGCCTGAGCCGCTCTCCAGCGCTACGAGGCAGCTCGTCCCGACGCATCCGAGCCATCACGTCTGCGCGTGCGTGGGCTTCTGCCATCGCCTTATAAATCAACATTCGAGGAACACCGGCTTCATAGCAGCAGCGGTTGTGGTCAAGAGCACATTGCTAAGTGTGTTTTCTACTATCACCAGGTTTCATCGTTCTCGGCCTGCGTGGTCATCTTCGATACGCGCCCTTTTTCGTCCACGTGCCTGAGCCGCTCTCCAGCGCTACGAGGCAGCTCGTCCCGACGCATCCGAGCTATCGCGTCTGCGCGTGCGTGGGCTTCTGCCATCGCCTTATAAATCAACATTCGAGGAACACCGGTTCATAGAAGCAGCGGTTGTGGTCAAGAGCACATTGCTAAGTGTGTTTTCTACTATCACCAGGTTTCATCGTTCTCGGCCTGCGTGGTCATCTTCGATACGCGCCCTTTTTCGTCCACGTGCCTGAGCCGCTCTCCAGCGCTACGAGGCAGCTCGTCCCGACGCATCCGAGCTATCACGTCTGCGCGTGCGTGGGCTTCTGCCATCGCCTTATAAATCAACATTCGAGGAACACCGGCTTCATAGAAGCAGCGGTTGTGGTCAAGAGCTCATTGCTAAGTGTGTTTTCTACTATCACCAGGTCTCATCGTTCTCGGCCTGCGTGGTCATCTTCGATACGCGCCCTTTTTCGTCCACGTGCCTGAGCCGCTCTCCAGCGCTACGAGGCAGCTCGTCCCGACGCATCCGAGCTATCACGTCTGCGCGTGCGTGGGCTTCTGCCATCGCCATATAAATCAACATTCGAGGAACACCGGCTTCATAGCAGCAGCGGTTGTGGTCAAGAGCACATTGCTAAGTGTGTTTTCTACTTTCACCAGGTTTCAACGTTCTTGGCCTGCGTGGTCATCTTCGGTACGCGCCCTTTTTTGTCCACGTGCCTGAGCCGCTCTCCAGCGCTACGAGGCAGCTCGTCCCGACGCATCCGAGGCATCACGTCTGCGCGTGCGTGGGCTTCTGCCATCGCCTTATAAATCAACATTCGAGGAACACCGGCTTCATAGCAGCAGCGGTTGTGGTCAAGAGCACATTGCTAACTGTGTTTTCTACTATCACCAGGTTTCATCGTTCTCGGCCTGCGTGGTCATCTTCGATACGCGCCCTTTTTCGTCCACGTGCCTGAGCCGCTCTCCTTCGCTACGAGGCAGCTCGTCCCGACGCATCCGAGCCATCACGTCTGCGCGTGCGTGGGCTTCTGCCATGGCCTTATAAATCAACATTCGAGGAACACCGGTTCATAGAAGCAGCGGTTGTGGTCAAGAGCACATTGCTAAGTGTGTTTTCTACTATCACTAGGTTTCATCGTTCTCGGCCTGCGTGGTCATCTTCGATACGCGCCCTTTTTCGTCCACGTGCCTGAGCCGCTCTCCAGCGCTACGAGGCAGCTCGTCCCGACGCATCCGAGCCATCACGTCTGCGCGTGCGTGGGCTTCTGCCATCGCCTTATAAATCAACATTCGAGGAACACCGGCTTCATAGCAGCAGCGGTTGTGGTCAAGAGCACATTGCTAACTGTGTTTTCTACTATCACCAGGTTTCATTGTTCTCGGCCTGCGTGGTCATCTTCAATACGCGCCCTTTTTCGTCCACGTGCCTGAGCCGCTCTCCAGCGCTACGAGGCAGCTCGTCCCGACGCATCCGAGCCATCACGTCTGCGCGTGCGTGGGCTTCCGCCATCGCCTTATAAATCGACATTCGAGGAACACCGGCTTCATAGCAGCAGCGGTTGTGGTCAAGAGCACATTGCTAAGTGTGTTTTCTACTATCACCAGGTTTCATCGTTCTCGGCGTGCGTGGTCATCTTCGGTACGCGCCCTTTTTCGTCCACGTGCCTGAGCCGCTCTCCGGCGCTACGAGGCAGCTCGTCCCGACGCATCCGAGCCATCACGTCTGCGCGTGCGTGGGCTTCTGCCATGGCCTTATAAATCAACATTCGAGGAACACCGGTTCATAGCAGCAGCGGTTGTGGTCAAGAGCACATTGCTAAGTGTGTTTTCTACTATCACCAGGTTTCATCGTTCTCGGCCTGCGTGGTCATCTTCGGTACGCGACCTTTTTCGTCCACGTGCCTGAGCCGCTCTCCGGCGCTACGAGGCAGCTCGTCCCGACGCATCCGAGCCATCACGTCTGCGCGTGCGTGGGCTTCCGCCATCGCCTTATAAATCAACATTCGAGGAACACCGGCTTCATAGCAGCAGCGGTTGTGGTCAATAGCACATTGCTAAGTGTGTTTTCTACTATCACCAGGTTTCATCGTTCTCGGCCTGCGTGGTCATCTTCGGTACGCGCCCTTTTTCGTCCACGTGCCTGAGCCGCTCTCCGGCGCTACGAGGCAGCTCGTCCCGACGCATCCGAGCCATCACGTCTGTGCGTGCGTGGGCTTCCGCCATCGCCTTATAAATCAACATTCGAGGAACACCGGCTTCATAGCAGCAGCGGTTGTGGTCAAGAGCACATTGCTAAGTGTGTTTTCTACTATCACCAGGTTTCATCGCTCTCGGCCTGCGTGGTCATCTTCGGTACGCGCCCTTTTTCGTCCACGTGCCTGAGCCGCTCTCCAGCGCTACGAGGCAGCTCGTCCCGACGCATCCGAGCTATCACGTCTGCGCGTGCGTGGGCTTCTGCCATCGCCTTATAAATCAACATTCGAGGAACACCGGCTTCATAGCAGCAGCGGTTCTGGTCAAGAGCACATTGCTAAGTGTGTTTTCTACTATCACCAGGTTTCATCGTTCTCGGCCTGCGTGGTCATCTTCGGTACGCGCCCTTTTTCGTCCACGTGCCTGAGCCGCTCTCCAGCGCTACGAGGCAGCTCGTCCCGACGCATCCGAGCCATCACGTCTGCGCGTGCGTGGGCTTCTGCCATCGCCTTATAAATCAACATTCGAGGAACACCGGCTTCATAGCAGCAGCGGTTGTGGTCAAGAGCACATTGCTAAGTGTGTTTTCTACTATCACCAGGTTTCATCGTTCTCGGCCTGCGTGGTCATCTTCGGTACGCGCCCTTTTTCGTCCACGTGCCTGAGCCGCTCTCCAGCGCTACGAGGCAGCTCGTCCCGAGGCATCCGAGCTATCACGTCTGCGCGTGCGTGGGCTTCTGCCATCGCCTTATAAATCAACATTCGAGCAACACCGGCTTCATAGCAGCAGCGGTTGTGGTCAAGAGCACATTGCTAAGTGTGTTTTCTACTATCACCAGGTTTCATCGTTCTGGGCCTGCGTGGTCATCTTCGGTACGCGCCCTTTTTCGTCCACGTGCCTGAGCCGCTCTCCAGCGCTACGAAACAGCTCGTCCCGACGCATCCGAGCCAACACGTCTGCGCGTGCGTGGGCTTCTGCCATCGCCTTATAAATCAACATTCGAGGAACACCGGCTTCATAGCAGCAGCGGTTGTGGTCAAGAGCACATTGCTAAGTGTGTTTTCTACTATCACCAGGTTTCATCGTTCTCGGCCTGCGTGGTCATCTTCGGTACGCGCCCTTTTTCGTCCACGTGCCTGAGCCGCTCTCCAGCGCTACGAGGCAGCTCGTCCCGACGCATCCGAGCTATCACGTCTGCGCGTGCGTGGGCTTCTGCCATCGCCTCATAAATCAACATTCGAGGAACACCGGTTCATAGAAGCAGCGGTTGTGGTCAAGAGCACATTGCTAAGTGTGTTTTCTACTATCACCAGGTTTCATCGTTCTCGGCCTGCGTGGTCATCTTCGGTACGCGCCCTTTTTCGTCCACGTGCCTGAGCCGCTCTCCAGCGCTACGAGGCAGCTCGTCCCGACGCATCCGAGCCATCACGTCTGCGCGTGCGTGGGCTTCTGCCATGGCCTTATAAATCAACATTCGAGGAACACCGGTTCATAGAAGCAGCGGTTGTGGTCAAGAGCACATTGCTAAGTGCGTTTTCTACTATCACCAGGTTTCATCGTTCTCGGCCTGCGTGGTCATCTTCGGTACGCGCCCTTTTTCGTCCACGTGCCTGAGCCGCTCTCCAGCGCTACGAGGCAGCTCGTCCCGACGCATCCGAGCCATCACGTCTGCGCGTGCGTGGGCTTCTGCCATGGCCTTATAAATCAACATTCGAGGAACACCGACTTCATAGCAGCAGCGGTTGTGGTCAAGAGCACATTGCTAAGTGTGTTTTCTACTATCACCAGGTTTCATCGTTCTCGGCCTGCGTGGTCATCTTCGGTACGCGCCCTTTTTCGTCCACGTGCCTGAGCCGCTCTCCTGCGCTACGAGGCAGCTCGTCCCGACGCATCCGAGCCATCACGTCTGCGCGTGCGTGGGCTTCTGCCATCGCCTTATAAATCAACATTCGAGGAACACCGGCTTCATAGCAGCAGCGGTTGTGGTCAAGAGCACATTGCTAAGTGTGTTTTCTACTATCACCAGGTTTCATCGTTCTCGGCCTGCGTGGTCATCTTCGGTACGCGCCCTTTTTCGTCCACGTGCCTGAGCCGCTCTCCAGCGCAACGAGGCAGCTCGTCCCGAGGCATCCGAGCAATCACGTCTGCGCGTGCGTGGGCTTCTGCCATCGCTTTATAAATCAACATTCGAGGAACACCGGCTTCATAGCAGCAGTGGTTGTGGTCAAGAGCACATTGCTAAGTGTGTTTTCTACTATCACCAGGTTTCATCGTTCTGGGCCTGCGTGGTCATCTTCGGTACGCGCCCTTTTTCGTCCACGTGCCTGAGCCGCTCTCCAGCGCTACGAGGCAGCTCGTCCCGACGCATCCGAGCCATCACGTCTGCGCGTGCGTGGGCTTCTGCCATGGCCTTATAAATCAACATTCGAGGAACACCGGTTCATAGAAGCAGCGGTTGTGGTCAAGAGCACATTGCTAAGTGTGTTTTCTACTATCACCAGGTTTCATCGTTCTCGGCCAGCGTGGTCATCTTCGATACGCGCCCTTTTTCGTCCACGTGCCTGAGCCGCTCTCCAGCGCTACGAGGCAGCTCGTCCCGACGCATCCGAGCCATCACGTCTGCGCGTGCGTGGGCTTCTGCCATCGCCTTATAAATCAACATTCGAGGAACACCGGCTTCATAGCAGCAGCGGTTGTGGTCAAGAGCACATTGCTAAGTGTGTTTTCTACTATCACCAGGTTTCATCGTTCTCGGCCTGCGTGGTCATCTTCGATACGCGCCCTTTTTCGTCCACGTGCCTGAGCCGCTCTCCAGCGCTACGAGGCAGCTCGTCCCGACGCATCCGAGCTATCGCGTCTGCGCGTGCGTGGGCTTCTGCCATCGCCTTATAAATCAACATTCGAGGAACACCGGTTCATAGAAGCAGCGGTTGTGGTCAAGAGCACATTGCTAAGTGTGTTTTCTACTATCACCAGGTTTCATCGTTCTCGGCCTGCGTGGTCATCTTCGATACGCGCCCTTTTTCGTCCACGTGCCTGAGCCGCTCTCCAGCGCTACGAGGCAGCTCGTCCCGACGCATCCGAGCTATCACGTCTGCGCGTGCGTGGGCTTCTGCCATCGCCTTATAAATCAACATTCGAGGAACACCGGCTTCATAGAAGCAGCGGTTGTGGTCAAGAGCTCATTGCTAAGTGTGTTTTCTACTATCACCAGGTCTCATCGTTCTCGGCCTGCGTGGTCATCTTCGATACGCGCCCTTTTTCGTCCACGTGCCTGAGCCGCTCTCCAGCGCTACGAGGCAGCTCGTCCCGACGCATCCGAGCTATCACGTCTGCGCGTGCGTGGGCTTCTGCCATCGCCATATAAATCAACATTCGAGGAACACCGGCTTCATAGCAGCAGCGGTTGTGGTCAAGAGCACATTGCTAAGTGTGTTTTCTACTTTCACCAGGTTTCAACGTTCTTGGCCTGCGTGGTCATCTTCGGTACGCGCCCTTTTTTGTCCACGTGCCTGAGCCGCTCTCCAGCGCTACGAGGCAGCTCGTCCCGACGCATCCGAGGCATCACGTCTGCGCGTGCGTGGGCTTCTGCCATCGCCTTATAAATCAACATTCGAGGAACACCGGCTTCATAGCAGCAGCGGTTGTGGTCAAGAGCACATTGCTAACTGTGTTTTCTACTATCACCAGGTTTCATCGTTCTCGGCCTGCGTGGTCATCTTCGATACGCGCCCTTTTTCGTCCACGTGCCTGAGCCGCTCTCCTTCGCTACGAGGCAGCTCGTCCCGACGCATCCGAGCCATCACGTCTGCGCGTGCGTGGGCTTCTGCCATGGCCTTATAAATCAACATTCGAGGAACACCGGTTCATAGAAGCAGCGGTTGTGGTCAAGAGCACATTGCTAAGTGTGTTTTCTACTATCACTAGGTTTCATCGTTCTCGGCCTGCGTGGTCATCTTCGATACGCGCCCTTTTTCGTCCACGTGCCTGAGCCGCTCTCCAGCGCTACGAGGCAGCTCGTCCCGACGCATCCGAGCCATCACGTCTGCGCGTGCGTGGGCTTCTGCCATCGCCTTATAAATCAACATTCGAGGAACACCGGCTTCATAGCAGCAGCGGTTGTGGTCAAGAGCACATTGCTAACTGTGTTTTCTACTATCACCAGGTTTCATTGTTCTCGGCCTGCGTGGTCATCTTCAATACGCGCCCTTTTTCGTCCACGTGCCTGAGCCGCTCTCCAGCGCTACGAGGCAGCTCGTCCCGACGCATCCGAGCCATCACGTCTGCGCGTGCGTGGGCTTCCGCCATCGCCTTATAAATCGACATTCGAGGAACACCGGCTTCATAGCAGCAGCGGTTGTGGTCAAGAGCACATTGCTAAGTGTGTTTTCTACTATCACCAGGTTTCATCGTTCTCGGCGTGCGTGGTCATCTTCGGTACGCGCCCTTTTTCGTCCACGTGCCTGAGCCGCTCTCCGGCGCTACGAGGCAGCTCGTCCCGACGCATCCGAGCCATCACGTCTGCGCGTGCGTGGGCTTCTGCCATGGCCTTATAAATCAACATTCGAGGAACACCGGTTCATAGCAGCAGCGGTTGTGGTCAAGAGCACATTGCTAAGTGTGTTTTCTACTATCACCAGGTTTCATCGTTCTCGGCCTGCGTGGTCATCTTCGGTACGCGACCTTTTTCGTCCACGTGCCTGAGCCGCTCTCCGGCGCTACGAGGCAGCTCGTCCCGACGCATCCGAGCCATCACGTCTGCGCGTGCGTGGGCTTCCGCCATCGCCTTATAAATCAACATTCGAGGAACACCGGCTTCATAGCAGCAGCGGTTGTGGTCAATAGCACATTGCTAAGTGTGTTTTCTACTATCACCAGGTTTCATCGTTCTCGGCCTGCGTGGTCATCTTCGGTACGCGCCCTTTTTCGTCCACGTGCCTGAGCCGCTCTCCGGCGCTACGAGGCAGCTCGTCCCGACGCATCCGAGCCATCACGTCTGTGCGTGCGTGGGCTTCCGCCATCGCCTTATAAATCAACATTCGAGGAACACCGGCTTCATAGCAGCAGCGGTTGTGGTCAAGAGCACATTGCTAAGTGTGTTTTCTACTATAACCAGGTTTCATCGTTCTCGGCCTGCGTGGTCATCTTCGGTACGCGCCCTTTTTCGTCCACGTGCCTGAGCCGCTCTCCGGCGCTACGAGGCAGCTCGTCCCGACGCATCCGAGCCATCATGTCTGCGCGTGCTTGGGCTTCCGCCATCGCCTTATAAATAAACATTCGAGGAACACCGGCTTCATAGCAGCAGCGGTTGTGGTCAAGAGCACATTGCTAAGTGTGTTTTCTACTATCACCAGGTTTCATCGTTCTCGGCCTGCGTGGTCATCTTCGGTACGCGCCCTTTTTCGTCCACGTGCCTGAGCCGCTCTCCGGCGCTACGAGGCAGCTCGTCCCGACGCATCCGAGCCATCACGTCTGCGCGTGCGTGGGCTTCCGCCATCGCCTTATAAATCAACATTCGAGGAACACCGGCTTCATAGCAGCAGCGGTTGTGGTCAAGAGCACATTGCTAAGTGTGTTTTCTACTATCACCAGGTTTCATCGTTCTCGGCCTGCGTGGTCACCTTCGGTACGCGCCCTTTTTCGTCCACGTGCCTGAGCCGCTCTCCGGCGCTACGAGGCAGCTCGTCCCGACGCATCCGAGCCATCACGTCTGCGCGTGCGTGGGCTTCTGCCATGGCCTTATAAATCAACATTCGAGGAACACCGGCTTCATAGCAGCAGCGGTTGTGGTCAAGAGCACATTGCTAACTGTGTTTTCTACTATCACCAGGTTTCATCGTTCTCGGTCTGCGTGGTCATCTTCGGTACGCGCCCTTTTTCGTCCACGTGCCTGAGCCGCTCTCCGGCGCTACGAGGCAGCTCGTCCCGACGCATCCGAGCCATCACGTCTGCGCGTGCGTGGGCTTCTGCCATGGCCTTATAAATCAACATTCGAGGAACACCGGTTCATAGCAGCAGCGGTTGTGGTCAAGAGCACATTGCTAAGTGTTTTTTCTACTATCACCAGGTTTCATCGTTCTCGACCTGCGTGGTCATCTTCCGTACGCGCCCTTTTTCGTCCACGTGACTGAGCCGCTCTACGGCGCTACGAGGCAGCTCGTCCCGACGCATCCGAGCCATCACGTCTGCGCGTGCGTGGGCTTCCGCCATCGCCTTATAAATCAACATTCGAGGAACACCGGCTTCATAGCAGCAGCGGTTGTGGTCAAGAGCACATTGCTAAGTGTGTTTTCTACTATCACCAGGTTTCATCGTTCTCGGCCTGCGTGGTCATCTTCGGTACGCGCCCTCTTTCGTCCACGTGCCTGAGCCGCTCTCCGGCGCTACGAGGCAGCTCGTCCCGACGCATCCGAGCCATCACGTCTGCGCGTGCGTGGGCTTCCGCCATCGCCTTATAAATCAACATTCGAGGAACACCGGCTTCATAGCAGCAGCCGTTGTGGTCAAGAGCACATTGCTAAGTGTGTTTTCTACTATCACCAGGTTTCATCGTTCTCGGCCTGCGTGGTCATCTTCGGTACGCGCCCTTTTTCGTCCACGTGCCTGAGCCGCTCTCCGGCGCTACGAGGCAGCTCGTCCCGACGCATCCGAGCCATCACGTCTGCGCGTGCGTGGGCTTCCGCCATCGCCTTATAAATCAACATTCGAGGAACACCGGCTTCATAGCAGCAGCGGTTGTGGTCAAGAGCACATTGCTAAGTGTGTTTTCTACTATCACCAGGTTTCATCGTTCTCGGCCTGCGTGGTCATCTTCGGTACGCGCCCTTTTTCGTCCACGTGCCTGAGCCGCTCTCCAGCGCTACGAGGCAGCTCGTCCCGACGCATCCGAGCCATCACGTCTGCGCGTGCGTGGGCTTCCGCCATCGCCTTATAAATCAACATTCGAGGAACACCGGCTTCATAGCAGCAGCGGTTGTGGTCAAGAGCACATTGCTAAGTGTGTTTTCTACTATCACCAGGTTTCATCGTTCTCGGCCTGCGCGGTCATCTTCGGTACGCGCCCTTTTTCGTCCACGTGCCTGAGCCGCTCTCCGGCGCTACGAGGCAGCTCGTCCCGACGCATCCGAGCCATCACGTCTGCGCGTGCGTGGGCTTCCGCCATCGCCTTATAAATCAACATTCGAGGAACACCGGCTTCATAGCAGCAGCGGTTGTGGTCAAGAGCACATTGCTAAGTGTGTTTTCTACTATCACCAGGTTTCATCGTTCTCGGCCTGCGTGGTCATCTTCGGTACGCGCCCTTTTTCGTCCACGTGCCTGAGCCGCTCTCCGGCGCTACGACGCAGCTCGTCCCGACGCATCCGAGCCATCACGTCTGCGCGTGCGTGGGCTTCCACCATCGCCTTATAAATCAACATTCGAGGAACACCGGCTTCATAGCAGCAGCGGTTGTGGTCAAGAGCACATTGCTAAGTGTGTTTTCTACTATCACCAGGTTTCATCGTTCTCGGTCTGCGTGGTCATCTTCGGTACGCGCCCTTTTTCGTCCACGTGCCTGAGCCGCTCTCCAGCGCTACGAGGCAGCTCGTCCCGACGCATCCGAGCCATCACGTCTGCGCGTGCGTGGGCTTCTGCCATCGCCTTATAAATCAACATTCGAGGCATCGTCTTATAAATCAACATTCGAGGAACACCGGTTCATAGCAGCAGCGGTTGCGGTCAAGAGCACATTGCTAAGTGTGTTTTCTACTATCACCAGGTTTCATCGTTCTCGGCCTGCGTGGTCATCTTCGGTACGCGCCCTTTTTCGTCCACGTGCCTGAGCCGCTCTCCGGCGCTACGAGGCAGCTCGTCCCGACGCATCCGAGCCATCACGTCTGCGCGTGCGTGGGCTTCCGCCATCGCCTTATAAATCAACATTCGAGGAACACCGGTTCATAGCAGCAGCGGGTGTGGTCAAGAGCACATTGCTAAGTGTGTTTTCTACTATCACCAGGTTTCATCGTTCTCGGCCTGCGTGGTCATCTTCGGTACGCGCCCTTTTTCGTCCACGTGCCTGAGCCGCTCTCCGGCGCTACGAGGCAGCTCGTCCCGACGGATCCGAGCCATCACGTCTGCGCGTGCGTGGGCTTCTGCCATCGCCTTATAAATCAACATTCGAGGAACACCGGTTCATAGCAGCAGCGGTTGTGGTCAAGAGCACATTGCTAAGTGTGTTTTCTACTATCACCAGGTTTCATCGTTCTCGGCCTGCGTGGTCATCTTCCGTACGCGCCCTTTTTCGTCCACGTGCCTGAGCTGCTCTCCGGCGCTACGAGGCAGCTCGTCCCGACGCATCCGAGCCATCACGTCTGCGCGTGCGTGGGCTTCCGCCATCGCCTTATAAATCAACATTCGAGGAACACCGGCTTCATAGCAGCAGCGGTTGTGGTCAAGAGCACATTGCTAAGTGTGTTTTCTACTATCACCAGGTTTCATCGTTCTCGGCCTGCGTGGTCATCTTCGGTACGCGCCCTTTTTCGTCCACGTGCCTGAGCCGCTCTCCGGCGCTACGAGGCAGCTCGTCCCGACGCATCCGAGCCATCACGTCTGCGCGTGCGTGGGCTTCTGCTATCGCCTTATAAATCAACATTCGAGGAACACCGGCTTCATAGCAGCAGCGGTTGTGGTCAAGAGCACATTGCTAACTGTGTTTTCTACTATCACCAGGTTTCATCGTTCTCGGCCTGCGTGGTCATCTTCGGTACGCGCCCTTTTTCGTCCACGTGCCTGAGCCGCTCTCCGGCGCTACGAGGCAGCTCGTCCCGACGCATCCGAGCCATCACGTCTGCGCGTGCGTGGGCTTCTGCCATCGCCTTATAAATCAACATTCGAGGAACACCGGCTTCATAGCAGCAGCGGTTGTGGTCAAGAGCACATTGCTAACTGTGTTTTCTACTATCACCAGGTTTCATCGTTCTCGGCCTGCGTGGTCATCTTCGGTACGCGACCTTTTTCGTCCACGTGCCTGAGCCGCTCTCCGGCGCTACGAGGCAGCTCGTCCCGACGCATCCGAGCCATCACGTCTGCGCGTGCGTGGGCTTCCGCCATCGCCTTATAAATCAACATTCGAGGAACACCGGCTTCATAGCAGCAGCGGTTGTGGTCAAGAGCACATTGCTAAGTGTGTTTTCTACTATCACCAGGTTTCATCGTTCTCGGCCTGCGTGGTCATCTTCGGTACGCGCCCTTTTTCGTCCACGTGCCTGAGCCGCTCTCCGGCGCTACGAGGCAGCTCTTCCCGACGCATCCGAGCCATCACGTCTGCGCGTGCGTGGGCTTCTGCCATCGCCTTATAAATCAACATTCGAGGAACACCGGCTTCATAGCAGCAGCGGTTGTGGTCAAGAGCACATTGCTAACTGTGTTTTCTACTATCACCAGGTTTCATCGTTCTCGGCCTGCGTGGTCATCTTCGGTACGCGCCCTTTTTCGTCCACGTGCCTGAGCCGCTCTCCGGCGCTACGAGGCAGCTCGTCCCGACGCATCCGAGCCATCACGTCTGCGCGTGCGTGGGCTTCTGCCATGGCCTTATAAATCAACATTCGAGGAACACCGGTTCATAGCAGCAGCGGTTGTGGTCAAGAGCACATTGCTAAGTGTGTTTTCTACTATCACCAGGTTTCATCGTTCCGGCCTGCGTGGTCATATTTAATACGCGCCCTTTTTCGTCCACGTGCCTGAGCCGCTCTCCAGCGCTACGAGGCAGCTCGTCCCGACGCATCCGAGCCATCACGTCTGCGCGTGCGTGGGCTTCCGCCATCGCCTTATAAATCAACATTCGAGGAACACCGGCTTCATAGCAGCAGCGGTTGTGGTCAAGAGCACATTGCTAACTGTGTTTTCTACTATCACCAGGTTTCATCGTTCTCGGCCTGCGTGGTCATCTTCGGTACGCGCCCTTTTTCGTCCACGTGCCTGAGCCGCTCTCCGGCGCTACGAGGCAGCTCGTCCCGACGCATCCGAGCCATCACGTCTGCGCGTGCGTGGGCTTCTGCCTTGGCCATATAAATCAACATTCGAGGAACACCGGTTCATAGCAGCAGCGGTTGTGGTCAAGAGCACATTGCTAAGTGTGTTTTCTACTATCACCAGGTTTCATCGTTCTCGGCCTGCGTGGTCATCTTCCGTACGCGCCCTTTTTCGTCCACGTGCCTGAGCCGCTCTCCAGCGCTACGAGGCAGCTCGTCCCGACGCATCCGAGCCATCACGTCTGCGCGTGCGTGGGCTTCTGCCATCGCCTTATAAATCAACATTCGAGGAACACCGGCTTCATAGCGGCAGCGGTTGTGGTCAAGAGCACTTTGCTATGTGTGTTTTCTACTATCACCAGGTTTCATCGTTCTCGGCCTACGTGGTCATCTTCGGTACGCGCCCTTTTTCGTCCACGTGCCTGAGCCGCTCTCCAGCGCTACGAGGCAGCTCGTCCCGACGCATCCGAGCCATCACGTCTGCGCGTGCGTGGGCTTCTGCCATCGCCTTATAAATCAACATTCGAGGAACACCGGCTTCATAGCAGCAGCGGTTGTGGTCAAGAGCACATTGCTATGTGTGTTTTCTACTATCACCAGGTTTCATCGTTCTCGGCCTGCGTGGTCATCTTCGGTACGCGCCCTTTTTCGTCCACGTGCCTGAGCCGCTCTCCAGCGCTACGAGGCAGCTCGTCCCGACGCATCCGAGCCATCACGTCTGCGCGTGCGTGGGCTTCTGCCATCGCCTTATAAATCAACATTCGAGGAACACCGGCTTCATAGCAGCAGCGGTTGTGGTCAAGAGCACATTGCTAAGTGTGTTTTCTACTATCACCAGGTTTCATCGTTCTCGGCCTGCGTGGTCATCTTCCGTACGCGCCCTTTTTCGTCCACGTGCCTGAGCCGCTCTCCAGCGCTACGAGGCAGCTCGTCCCGACGCATCCGAGCCATCACGTCTGCGCGTGCGTGGGCTTCTGCCATCGCCTTATAAATCAACATTCGAGGAACACCGGCTTCATAGCAGCAGCGGTTGTGGTCAAGAGCACTTTGCTATGTGTGTTTTCTACTATCACCAGGTTTCATCGTTCTCGGCCTACGTGGTCATCTTCGGTACGCGCCCTTTTTCGTCCACGTGCCTGAGCCGCTCTCCAGCGCTACGAGGCAGCTCGTCCCGACGCATCCGAGTCATCACGTCTGCGCGTGCGTGGGCTTCTGCCATCGCCTTATAAATCAACATTCGAGGAACACCGGCTTCATAGCAGCAGCGGTTGTGGTCAAGAGCACATTGCTATGTGTGTTTTCTACTATCACCAGGTTTCATCGTTCTCGGCCTGCGTGGTCATCTTCGGTACGCGCCCTTTTTCGTCCACGTGCCTGAGCCGCTCTCCGGCGCTACGAGGCAGCTCGTCCCGACGCATCCGAGCCATCACGTCTGCGCGTGCGTGGGCTTCCGCCATCGCCTTATAAATCAACATTCGAGGAACACCGGCTCATAGCAGAAGCGGTTGTGGTCAAGAGCACATTGCTAAGTGTGTTTTCTACTATCAACAGGTTTCATCGTTCTCGGCCTACGTGGTCATCTTCGGTACGCGCCCTTTTTCGTCCACGTGCCTGAGCCGCTCTCCGGCGCTACGAGGCAGCTCGTCCCGACGCATCCGAGCCATCACGTCTGCGCGTGCGTGGGCTTCTGCCATCGCCTTATAAATCAACATTCGAGGAACACCGGCTTCATAGCAGCAGCGGTTGTGGTGAAGAGCACATTGCTAACTGTGTTTTCTACTATCACCAGGTTTCATCGTTCTCGGCCTGCGTGGTCATCTTCGGTACGCGCCCTTTTTCGTCCACGTGCCTGAGCCGCTCTCCGGCGCTACGAGGCAGCTCGTCCCGACGCATCCGAGCCATCACGTCTGCGCGTGCGTGGGCTTCTGCCATCGCCTTATAAATCAACATTCGAGGAACACCGGCTTCATAGCAGCAGCGGTTGTGGTCAAGAGCACATTGCTAACTGTGTTTTCTACTATCACCAGGTTTCATCGTTCTCGGCCTGCGTGGTCATCTTCGGCACGCGCCCTTTTTCGTCCACGTGCCTGAGCCGCTCTCCGGCGCTACGAGGCAACTCGTCCCGACGCATCCAAGCCATCACGTCTGCGCGTGCGTGGGCTTCTGCCATCGCCTTATAAATCAACATTCGAGGAACACCGGTTCATAGCAGCAGCGGTTGTGGTCAAGAGCACATTGCTAACTGTGTTTTCTACTATCACCAGGTTTCATCGTTCTCGGCCTGCGTGGTCATCTTCGGCACGCACCCTTTTTCGTCCACGTGCCTGAGCCGCTCTCCGGCGCTACGAGGCAGCTCGTCCCGACGCATCCGAGCCATCACGTCTGCGCGTGCGTGGGCTTCTGCCATCGCCTTATAAATCAACATTCGAGGAACACCGGTTCATAGCAGCAGCGGTTGTGGTCAAGAGCACATTGCTAAGTGTGTTTTCTACTATCAACAGGTTTCATCGTTCTCGGCCTACGTGGTCATCTTCGGTACGCGCCCTTTTTCGTCCACGTGCCTGAGCCGCTCTCCGGCGCTACGAGGCAGCTCGTCCCGACGCATCCGAGCCATCACGTCTGCGCGTGCGTGGGCTTCTGCCATCGCCTTATAAATCAACATTCGAGGAACACCGGCTTCATAGCAGCAGCGGTTGTGGTCAAGAGCACATTGCTAACTGTGTTTTCTACTATCACCAGGTTTCATCGTTCTCGGCCTGCGTGGTCATCTTCGGCACGCGCCCTTTTTCGTCCACGTGCCTGAGCCGCTCTCCGGCGCTACGAGGCAGCTCGTCCCGACGCATCCGAGCCATCACGTCTGCGCGTGCGTGGGCTTCCGCCATCGCCTTATAAATCAACATTCGAGGAACACCGGCTTCATAGCAGCAGCGGTTGTGGTCAAGAGCACATTGCTAAGTGTGTTTTCTACTATAACCAGGTTTCATCGTTCTCGGCCCGCGTGGTCATCTTCGGTACGCGCCCTTTTTCGTCCACGTGCCTGAGCCGCTCTCCGGCGCTACGAGGCAGCTCGTCCCGACGCATCCGAGCCATCACGTCTGCGCGTGCGTGGGCTTCTGCCATCGCCTTATAAATCAACATTCGAGGAACACCGGCTTTATAGCAGCAGCGGTTGTGGTCAAGAGCACATTGCTAACTGTGTTTTCTACTATCACCAGGTTTCATCGTTCTCGGCCTGCGTGGTCATCTTCGGTACGCGCTCTTTTTCGTCCACGCGCCTGAGCCGCTCTCCGGCGCTACGAGGCAGCTCGTCCCGACGCATCCGAGCCATCACGTCTGCGCGTGCGTGGGCTTTTGCCATGGCCTTATAAATCAACGTTCGAGGAACACCGGCTTCATAGCAGCAGCGGTTGTGGTCAAGAGCACATTGCTAAGTGTGTTTTCTACTATCACCAGGTTTCATCGTTCTCGGCCTGCGTGGTCATATTTAATACGCGCCCTTTTTCGTCCACGTGCCTGAGCCGCTCTCCGGCGCTACGAGGCAGCTCGTCCCGACGCATCCGAGCCATCACGTCTGCGCGTGCGTGGGCTTCTGCCATCGCCTTATAAATCAACATTCGAGGAACACCGGCTTCATAGCAGCAGCGGTTGTGGTCAAGAGCACATTGCTAACTGTGTTTTCTACTATCACCAGGTTTCATCGTTCTCGGCCTGCGTGGTCATCTTCGGTACGCGCCCTTTTTCGTCCACGTGCCTGAGCCGCTCTCCGGCGCTACGAGGCAGCTCGTCCCGACGCATCCGAGCCATCACGTCTGCGCGTGCGTGGGCTTCTGCCATCGCCTTATAAATCAACATTCGAGGAACACCGGCTTTATAGCAGCAGCGGTTGTGGTCAAGAGCACATTGGTAAGTGTGTTTTCTACAATCACCAGGTTTCATCGTTCTCGGCCTGCGTGGTCATCTTCGGTACGCGCCCTTTTTCGTCCACGTGCCTGAGCCGCTCTCCAGCGCTACGAGGCAGCTCGTCCCGACGCATCCGAGCCATCATGTCTGCGCGTGCGTGGGCTTCTGCCATCGCCCTATAAATCAACATTCGAGGAACACCGGTTTCATAGCAGCAGTGGTTGTGGTCAAGAGCACATTGGTAAGTGTGTTTTCTACTATCACCAGGTTTCATCGTTATCGGCCTGCGTGGTCATCTTCGGTACGCGCCCTTTTTCGTCCACGTGCCTGAGCCGCTCTCCAGCGCTACGAGGCAGCTCGTCCCGACGCATCCGAGCCATCATGTCTGCGCGTGCGTGGGCTTCTGCCATCGCCTTATAAATCAACATTCGAGGAACACTGGTTTCATAGCAGCAGCGGTTGTGGTCAAGAGCACATTGGTAAGTGTGTTTTCTACTATCACCAGGTTTCATCGTTAGCGGCCTGCGTGGTCATCTTCGGTACGCGCCCTTTTTCGTCCACGTGCCTGAGCCGCTCTCCAGAGCTACGAGGCAGCTCGTCCCGACGCATCCGAGCCATCATGTCTGCGCGTGCGTGGGCTTCTGCCATCGCCCTATAAATCAACATTCGAGGAACACCGGTTTCATAGCAGCAGCGGTTGTGGTCAAGAGCACATTGGTAAGTGTGTTTTCTTCTATCACCAGGTTTATTCGTTATCGGCCTGCGTGGTCGTCTTCGGTACGCGCCCTTTTTCGTCCACGTGCCTGAGCCGCTCTCCAGCGCTACGAGGCAGCTCGTCCCGACGCATCCGAGCCATCACGTCTGCGCGTGCGTGGGCTTCTGCCATCGCCTTATAAATCAACATTCGAGGAACACCGGCTTCATTGCAGCAGCGGTTGTGGTCAAGAGCACATTGGTAAGTGTGTTTTCTACAATCACCAAGTTTCATCGTTCTCGGCCTGCGTGGTCATCTTCGGTACGCGCCCTTTTTCGTCCACGTGCCTGAGCCGCTCTCCAGCGCTACGAGGCAGCTCGTCCCGACGCATCCGAGCCATCATGTCTGCGCGTGCGTGGGCTTCTGCCATCGCCCTATAAATCAACATTCGAGGAACACCGGTTTCATAGCAGCAGCGGTTGTGGTCAAGAGCACATTGGTAAGTGTGTTTTCTACTATCACCAGGTTTCATCGTTATCGGCCTGCGTGGTCATCTTCGGTACGCGCCCTTCTTCGTCCACGTGCGTGAGCCCATCTCCAGCGCTACGAGGCAGCTCGTCCCGACGCATCCGAGCCGTCATGTCTGCGCGTGCGTGGGCTTCTGCCATCGCCC
This sequence comes from Ixodes scapularis, assembly GCF_016920785.2. NCBI lineage: Eukaryota > Metazoa > Arthropoda > Arachnida > Ixodida > Ixodidae > Ixodes > Ixodes scapularis. The sequence goes on from NW_024609835.1 coordinate 195,714,274, forward strand.
TATAAATCAACATTCGAGGAACACCGGTTTCATAGCAGCAGCGGTTGTGGTCAAGAGCACATTGGTAAGTGTGTTTTCTTTTATCACCAGGTTTCATCGTTATCGGCCTGCGTGGTCATCTTCGGTACGCGCCCTTTTTTGTCCACGTGCCTGAGCCGCTCTCCAGCGCTACGAGGCAGCTCGTCCCGACGCATCCGAGCCATCACGTCTGCGCGTGCGTGGGCTTCTGCCATCGCCTTATAAATCAACATTCGAGGAACACCGGCTTCATAGCAGCAGCGGTTGTGGTCAAGAGCACATTGGTAAGTGTGTTTTCTACAATCACCAGGTTTCATCGTTCTCGGCCTGCGTGGTCATCTTCGGTACGCGCCCTTTTTCGTCCACGTGCCTGAGCCGCTCTCCAGCGCTACGAGGCAGCTCGTCCCGACGCATCCGAGCCATCATGTCTGCGCGTGCGTGGGCTTCTGCCATCGCCCTATAAATCAACATTCGAGGAACACCGGCTTCATAGCAGCAGCGGTTGTGGTCAAGAGCGCATTGCTAAGTGTGTTTTCTACTATCACCAGGTTTCATCGTTCTCGGCCTGCGTGGTCATCTTCGGTACGCGCCCTTTTTCGTCCACGTGCCTGAGCCGCTCTCCAGCGCTACGAGGCAGCTCGTCCCGACGCATCCGAGCCATCATGTCTGCGCGTGCGTGGGCTTCTGCCATCGCCCTATAAATCAACATTCGAGGAACACCTGTTTCATAGCAGCAGCGGTTGTGGTCACGAGCACATTGGTAAGTGTGTTTTCTATAATCACCAGGTTTCATCGTTCTCGGCCTGCGTGGTCATCTTCGGTACGCGCCCTTTTTCGTCCACGTGCCTGAGCCGCTCTCCAGCGCTACGAGGCAGCTCGTCCCGACGCATCCGAGCCATCATGTCTGCGCGTGCGTGGGCTTCTGCCATCGCCTTATAAATCAACATTCGAGGAACACCGGCTTCATAGCAGCAGCGGTTGTGGTCAAGAGCACATTGCTAACTGTGTTTTCTACTATCACCAGGTTTCATCGTTATCGGCCTGCGTGGTCATCTTCGGTACGCGCCCTTTTTCGTCCACGTGCCTGAGCCGATCTCCAGCGCTACGAGGCAGCTCGTCCCGACGCATCCGAGCTATCACGTCTGCGCGTGCGTGGGCTTCTGCCATCGCCTTATAAATCAACATTCGAGGAACACCGGCTTCATAGCAGCAGCGGTTGTGGTCAAGAGCACATTGCTAAGCGTGTTTTCTACTATCACCAGGTTTCATCGTTCTCGGCCTGCGTGGTCATCTTCGGTACGCGCCCTTTTTCGTCCACGTGCCTGAGCCGCTCTCCGGCGCTACGAGGCAGCTCGTCCCGACGCATCCGAGCCATCACGTCTGCGCGTGCGTGGGCTTCCGCCATCGCCTTATAAATCAACATTCGAGGAACACCGGCTTCATAGCAGCAGCGGCTGTGGTCAAGAGCACATTGCTAAGTGTGTTTTCTACTATCACCAGGTTTCATCGTTCTCGGCCTGCGTGGTCATCTTCGGTACGCGCCCTTTTTCGTCCACGTGCCTGAGCCGCTCTCCGGCGCTACGACGCAGCTCGTCCCGACGCATCCGAGCCATCACGTCTGCGCGTGCGTGGGCTTCCGCCATCGCCTTATAAATCAACATTCGAGGAACACCGGCTTCATAGCAGCAGCGGTTGTGGTCAAGAGCACATTGCTAACTGTGTTTTCTACTATCACCAGGTTTCATCGTTCTCGGCCTGCGTGGTCATCTTCGGTACGCGCCCTTTTTCGTCCACGTGCCTGAGCCGCTCTCCGGCGCTACGAGGCAGCTCGTCCCGACGCATCCGAGCCATCACGTCTGCGCGTGCGTGGGCTTCCGCCATCGCCTTATAAATCAACATTCGAGGAACACCGGCTTCATAGCAGCAGCGGTTGTGGTCAAGAGCACATTGCTAAGTGTGTTTTCTACTATCACCAGGTTTCATCGTTCTCGGCCTGCGTGGTCATCTTCGGTACGCGCCCTTTTTCGTCCACGTGCCTGAGCCGCTCTCCAGCGCTACGAGGCAGCTCGTCCCGACGCATCCGAGCCATCACGTCTGCGCGTGCGTGGGCTTCTGCCATCGCCTTATAAATCAACATTCGAGGAACACCGGTTCATAGCAGCAGCGGTTGCGGTCAAGAGCACATTGCTAAGTGTGTTTTCTACTATCACCAGGTTTCATCGTTCTCGGCCTGCGTGGTCATCTTCGGTACGCGCCCTTTTTCGTCCACGTGCCTGAGCCGCTCTCCGGCGCTACGAGGCAGCTCGTCCCGACGCATCCGAGCCATCACGTCTGCGCGTGCGTGGGCTTCCGCCATCGCCTTATAAATCAACATTCGAGGAACACCGGTTCATAGCAGCAGCGGGAGTGGTCAAGAGCACATTGCTAAGTGTGTTTTCTACTATCACCAGGTTTCATCGTTCTCGGCCTGCGTGGTCATCTTCGGTACGCGCCCTTTTTCGTCCACGTGCCTGAGCCGCTCTCCGGCGCTACGAGGCAGCTCGTCCCGACGGATCCGAGCCATCACGTCTGCGCGTGCGTGGGCTTCTGCCATCGCCTTATAAATCAACATTCGAGGAACACCGGTTCATAGCAGCAGCGGTTGTGGTCAAGAGCACATTGCTAAGTGTGTTTTCTACTATCTCCAGGTTTCATCGTTCTCGGCCTGCGTGGTCATCTTCCGTACGCGCCCTTTTTCGTCCACGTGCCTGAGCCGCTCTCCGGCGCTACGAGGCAGCTCGTCCCGACGCATCCGAGCCATCACGTCTGCGCGTGCGTGGGCTTCCGCCATCGCCTTATAAATCAACATTCGAGGAACACCGGCTTCATAGCAGCAGCGGTTGTGGTCAAGAGCACATTGCTAAGTGTGTTTTCTACTATCACCAGGTTTCATCGTTCTCGGCCTGCGTGGTCATCTTCGGTACGCGCCCTTTTTCGTCCACGTGCCTGAGCCGCTCTCCGGCGCTACGAGGCAGCTCGTCCCGACGCATCCGAGCCATCACGTCTGCGCGTGCGTGGGCTTCTGCCATCGCCTTATAAATCAACATTCGAGGAACACCGGCTTCATAGCAGCAGCGGTTGTGGTCAAGAGCACATTGCTAACTGTGTTTTCTACTATCACCAGGTTTCATCGTTCTCGGCCTGCGTGGTCATCTTCGGTACGCGCCCTTTTTCGTCCACGTGCCTGAGCCGCTCTCCGGCGCTACGAGGCAGCTCGTCCCGACGCATCCGAGCCATCACGTCTGCGCGTGCGTGGGCTTCTGCCATCGCCTTATAAATCAACATTCGAGGAACACCGGCTTCATAGCAGCAGCGGTTGTGGTCAAGAGCACATTGCTAACTGTGTTTTCTACTATCACCAGGTTTCATCGTTCTCGGCCTGCGTGGTCATCTTCGGTACGCGACCTTTTTCGTCCACGTGCCTGAGCCGCTCTCCGGCGCTACGAGGCAGCTCGTCCCGACGCATCCGAGCCATCACGTCTGCGCGTGCGTGGGCTTCCGCCATCGCCTTATAAATCAACATTCGAGGAACACCGGCTTCATAGCAGCAGCGGTTGTGGTCAAGAGCACATTGATAAGTGTGTTTTCTACTATCACCAGGTTTCATCGTTCTCGGCCTGCGTGGACATCTTCGGTACGCGCCCTTTTTCGTCCACGTGCCTGAGCCGCTCTCCGGCGCTACGAGGCAGCTCGTCCCGACGCATCCGAGCCATCACGTCTGCGCGTGCGTGGGCTTCTGCCATCGCCTTATAAATCAACATTCGAGGAACACCGGCTTCATAGCAGCAGCGGTTGTGGTCAAGAGCACATTGCTAACTGTGTTTTCTACTATCACCAGGTTTCATCGTTCTCGGCCTGCGTGGTCATCTTCGGTACGCGCCCTTTTTCGTCCACGTGCCTGAGCCGCTCTCCGGCGCTACGAGGCAGCTCGTCCCGACGCATCCGAGCCATCACGTCTGCGCGTGCGTGGGCTTCTGCCATGGCCTTATAAATCAACATTCGAGGAACACCGGTTCATAGCAGCAGCGGTTGTGGTCAAGAGCACATTGCTAAGTGTGTTTTCTACTATCACCAGGTTTCATCGTTCTCGGCCTGCGTGGTCATATTTAATACGCGCCCTTTTTCGTCCACGTGCCTGAGCCGCTCTCCAGCGCTACGAGGCAGCTCGTCCCGACGCATCCGAGCCATCACGTCTGCGCGTGCGTGGGCTTCCGCCATCGCCTTATAAATCAACATTCGAGGAACACCGGCTTCATAGCAGCAGCGGTTGTGGTCAAGAGCACATTGCTAACTGTGTTTTCTACTATCACCAGGTTTCATCGTTCTCGGCCTGCGTGGTCATCTTCCGTACGCGCCCTTTTTCGTCCACGTGCCTGAGCCGCTCTCCGGCGCTACGAGGCAGCTCGTCCCGACGCATCCGAGCCATCACGTCTGCGCGTGCGTGGGCTTCCGCCATCGCCTTATAAATCAACATTCGAGGAACACCGGCTTCATAGCAGCAGCGGTTGTGGTCAAGAGCACATTGCTAAGTGTGTTTTCTACTATCACCAGGTTTCATCGTTCTCGGCCTGCGTGGTCATCTTCGGTACGCGCCCTTTTTCGTCCACGTGCCTGAGCCGCTCTCCGGCGCTACGAGGCAGCTCGTCCCGACGCATCCGAGCCATCACGTCTGCGCGTGCGTGGGCTTCTGCCATCGCCTTATAAATCAACATTCGAGGAACACCGGCTTCATAGCAGCAGCGGTTGTGGTCAAGAGCACATTGCTAACTGTGTTTTCTACTATCACCAGGTTTCATCGTTCTCGGCCTGCGTGGTCATCTTCGGTACGCGCCCTTTTTCGTCCACGTGCCTGAGCCGCTCTCCGGCGCTACGAGGCAGCTCGTCCCGACGCATCCGAGCCATCACGTCTGCGCGTGCGTGGGCTTCTGCCATCGCCTTATAAATCAACATTCGAGGAACATCGGCTTCATAGCAGCAGCGGTTGTGGTCAAGAGCACATTGCTAACTGTGTTTTCTACTATCACCAGGTTTCATCGTTCTCGGCCTGCGTGGTCATCTTCGGTACGCGACCTTTTTCGTCCACGTGCCTGAGCCGCTCTCCGGCGCTACGAGGCAGCTCGTCCCGACGCATCCGAGCCATCACGTCTGCGCGTGCGTGGGCTGCCGCCATCGCCTTATAAATCAACATTCGAGGAACACCGGCTTCATAGCAGCAGCGGTTGTGGTCAAGAGCACATTGCTAAGTGTGTTTTCTACTATCACCAGGTTTCATCGTTCTCGGCCTGCGTGGTCATCTTCGGTACGCGCCCTTTTTCGTCCACGTGCCTGAGCCGCTCTCCGGGGCTACGAGGCAGCTCGTCCCGACGCATCCGAGCCATCACGTCTGCGCGTGCGTGGGCTTCTGCCATCGCCTTATAAATCAACATTCGAGGAACACCGGCTTCATAGCAGCAGCGGTTGTGGTCAAGAGCACATTGCTAACTGTGTTTTCTACTATCACCAGGTTTCATCGTTCTCGGCCTGCGTGGTCATCTTCGGTACGCGCCCTTTTTCGTCCACGTGCCTGAGCCGCTCTCCGGCGCTACGAGGCAGCTCGTCCCGACGCATCCGAGCCATCACGTCTGCGCGTGCGTGGGCTTCTGCCATGGCCTTATAAATCAACATTCGAGGAACACCGGTTCATAGCAGCAGCGGTTGTGGTCAAGAGCACATTGCTAAGTGTGTTTTCTACTATCACCAGGTTTCATCGTTCTCGGCCTGCGTGGTCATATTTAATACGCGCCCTTTTTCGTCCACGTGCCTGAGCCGCTCTCCAGCGCTACGAGGCAGCTCGTCCCGACGCATCCGAGCCATCACGTCTGCGCGTGCGTGGGCTTCTGCCATGGCCTTATAAATCAACATTCGAGGAACACCGGTTCATAGCAGCAGCGGTTGTGGTCAAGAGCACATTGCTAAGTGTGTTTTCTACTATCACCAGGTTTCATCGTTCTCGGCCTGCGTGGTCATATTTAATACGCGCCCTTTTTCGTCCACGTGCCTGAGCCGCTCTCCGGCGCTACGAGGCAGCTCGTCCCGACGCATCCGAGCCATCACGTCTGCGCGTGCGTGGGCTTCCGCCATCGCCTTATAAATCAACATTCGAGGAACACCGGCTTCATAGCAGCAGCGGTTGTGGTCAAGAGCACATTGCTAACTGTGTTTTCTACTATCACCAGGTTTCATCGTTCTCGGCCTGCGTGGTCATCTTCGGTACGCGCCCTTTTTCGTCCACGTGCCTGAGCCGCTCTCCGGCGCTACGAGGCAGCTCGTCCCGACGCATCCGAGCCATCACGTCTGCGCGTGCGTGGGCTTCTGCCGTGGCCTTATAAATCAACATTCGAGGAACACCGGTTCATAGCAGCAGCGGTTGTGGTCAAGAGCACATTGCTAAGTGTGTTTTCTACTATCACCAGGTTTCATCGTTCTCGGCCTGCGTGGTCATCTTCCGTACGCGCCCTTTTTCGTCCACGTGCCTGAGCCGCTCTCCAGCGCTACGAGGCAGCTCGTCCCGACGCATCCGAGCCATCACGTCTGCGCGTGCGTGGGCTTCTGCCATCGCCTTATAAATCAACATTCGAGGAACACCGGCTTCATAGCAGCAGCGGTTGTGGTCAAGAGCACTTTGCTATGTGTGTTTTCTACTATCACCAGGTTTCATCGTTCTCGGCCTGCGTGGTCATCTTCGGTACGCGCCCTTTTTCGTCCACGTGCCTGAGCCGCTCTCCGGCGCTACGAGGCAGCTCGTCCCGACGCATCCGAGCCATCACGTCTGCGCGTGCGTGGGCTTCCGCCATCGCCTTATAAATCAACATTCGAGGAACACCGGTTCATAGCAGCAGCGGTTGTCGTCAAGAGCACATTGCTAAGTGTGTTTTCTACTATCAACAGGTTTCATCGTTCTCGGCCTACGTGGTCATCTTCGGTACGCGCCCTTTTTCGTCCACGTGCCTGAGCCGCTCTCCGGCGCTACGAGGCAGCTCGTCCCGACGCATCCGAGCCATCACGTCTGCGCGTGCGTGGGCTTCTGCCATCGTCTTATAAATCAACATTCGAGGAACACCGGCTTCATAGCAGCAGCGGTTGTGGTGAAGAGCACATTGCTAACTGTGTTTTCTACTATCACCAGGTTTCATCGTTCTCGGCCTGCGTGGTCATCTTCGGTACGCGCCCTTTTTCGTCCACGTGCCTGAGCCGCTCTCCGGCGCTACGAGGCAGCTCGTCCCGACGCATCCGAGCCATCACGTCTGCGCGTGCGTGGGCTTCTGCCATCGCCTTATAAATCAACATTCGAGGAACACCGGCTTCATAGCAGCAGCGGTTGTGGTCAAGAGCACATTGCTAACTGTGTTTTCTACTATCACCAGGTTTCATCGTTCTCGGCCTGCGTGGTCATCTTCGGCACGCGCCCTTTTTCGTCCACGTGCCTGAGCCGCTCTCCGGCGCTACGAGGCAGCTCGTCCCGACGCATCCGAGCCATCACGTCTGTGCGTGCGTGGGCTTCTGTCATCGCCTTATAAATCAACATTCGAGGAACACCGGTTCATAGCAGCAGCGGTTGTGGTCAAGAGCACATTGCTAACTGTGTTTTCTACTATCACCAGGTTTCATCGTTCTCGGCCTGCGTGGTCATCTTCGGCACGCGCCCTTTTTCGTCCACGTGCCTGAGCCGCTCTCCGGCGCTACGAGGCAGCTCGTCCCGACGCATCCGAGCCATCACGTCTGCGCGTGCGTGGGCTTCTGCCATCGCCTTATAAATCAACATTCGAGGAACACCGGTTCATAGCAGCAGCGGTTGTGGTCAAGAGCACATTGCTAAGTGTGTTTTCTACTATCAACAGGTTTCATCGTTCTCGGCCTACGTGGTCATCTTCGGTACGCGCCCTTTTTCGTCCACGTGCCTGAGCCGCTCTCCGGCGCTACGAGGCAGCTCGTCCCGACGCATCCGAGCCATCACGTCTGTGCGTGCGTGGGCTTCTGCCATCGCCTTATAAATCAACATTCGAGGAACACCGGCTTCAAATCAGCAGCGGTTGTGGTCAAGAGCATATTGCTAACTGTGTTTTCTACTATCACCAGGTTTCATCGTTCTCGGCCTGCGTGGTCATCTTCGGCACGCGCCCTTTTTCGTCCACGTGCCTGAGCCGCTCTCCGGCGCTACGAGGCAGCTCGTCCCGACGCATCCGAGCCATCACGTCTGCGCGTGCGTGGGCTTCCGCCATCGCCTTATAAATCAACATTCGAGGAACACCGGCTTCATAGCAGCAGCGGTTGTGGTCAAGAGCACATTGCTAAGTGTGTTTTCTACTATCACCAGGTTTCATCGTTCTCGGCCCGCGTGGTCATCTTCGGTACGCGCCCTTTTTCGTCCACGTGCCTGAGCCGCTCTCCGGCGCTACGAGGCAGCTCGTCCCGACGCATCCGAGCCATCACGTCTGCGCGTGCGTGGGCTTCTGCCATCGCCTTATAAATCAACATTCGAGGAACACCGGCTTTATAGCAGCAGCGGTTGTGGTCAAGAGCACATTGCTAACTGTGTTTTCTACTATCACCAGGTTTCATCGTTCTCGGCCTGCGTGGTCATCTTCGGTACGCGCCCTTTTTCGCCCACGTGCCTGAGCCGCTCTCCGGCGCTACGAGGCAGCTCGTCCCGACGCATCCGAGCCATCACGTCTGCGCGTGCGTGGGCTTCTGCCATGGCCTTATAAATCAACATTCGAGGAACACCGGCTTCATAGCAGCAGCGGTTGTGGTCAAGAGCACATTGCTAAGTGTGTTTTCTACTATCACCAGGTTTCATCGTTCTCGGCCTGCGTGGTCATATTTAATACGCGCCCTTTTTCGTCCACGTGCCTGAGCCGCTCTCCGGCGCTACGAGGCAGCTCGTCCCGACGCATCCGAGCCATCACGTCTGCGCGTGCGTGGGCTTCTGCCATCGCCTTATAAATCAACATTCGAGGAACACCGGCTTCATAGCAGCAGCGGTTGTGGTCAAGAGCACGTTGCTAACTGTGTTTTCTACTATCACCAGGTTTCATCGTTCTCGGCCTGCGTGGTCATCTTCGGTACGCGCCCTTTTTCGTCCACGTGCCTGAGCCGCTCTCCGGCGCTACGAGGCAGCTCGTCCCGACGCATCCGAGCCATCACGTCTGCGCGTGCGTGGGCTTCCGCCATCGCCTTATAAATCAACATTCGAGGAACACCGGCTTCATAGCAGCAGCGGTTGTGGTCAAGAGCACATTGCTAAGTGTGTTTTCTACTATCACCAGGTTTCATCGTTCTCGGCCCGCGTGGTCATCTTCGGTACGCGCCCTTTTTCGTCCACGTGCCTGAGCCGCTCTCCGGCGCTACGAGGCAGCTCGTCCCGACGCATCCGAGCCATCACGTCTGCGCGTGCGTGGGCTTCTGCCATCGCCTTATAAATCAACATTCGAGGAACACCGGCTTCATAGCAGCAGCGGTTGTGGTCAAGAGCACATTGCTAAGTGTGTTTTCTACTATCACCAGGTTTCATCGTTCTCGGCCTGCGTGGTCATCTTCGGTACGCGCCCTTTTTCGTCCACGTGCCTGAGCCGCTCTCCGGCGCTACGAGGCAGCTAGTCCCGACGCATCCGAGCCATCACGTCTGCGCGTGCGTGGGCTTCTGCCATCGCCTTATAAATCAACATTCGAGGAACACCGGCTTCATAGCAGCAGCGGTTGTGGTCAAGAGCACATTGCTAACTGTGTTTTCTACTATCACCAGGTTTCATCGTTCTCGGCCTGCGTGGTCATCTTCGGTACGCGCCCTTTTTCGTCCACGTGCCTGAGCCGCTCTCCGGCGCTACGAGGCAGCTCGTCCCGACGCATCCGAGCCATCACGTCTGCGCGTGCGTGGGCTTCCGCCATCGCCTTATAAATCAACATTCGAGGAACACCGGCTTCATAGCAGCAGCGGTTGTGGTCAAGAGCACATTGCTAAGTGTGTTTTCTACTATCACCAGGTTTCATCGTTCTCGGCCTGCGTGGTCATCTTCGGTACGCGCCCTTTTTCGTCCACGTGCCTGAGCCGCTCTCCAGCGCTACGAGGCAGCTCGTCCCGACGCATCCGAGCCATCACGTCTGCGCGTGCGTGGGCTTCTGCCATCGCCTTATAAATCAACATTCGAGGAACACCGGTTCATAGCAGCAGCGGTTGCGGTCAAGAGCACATTGCTAAGTGTGTTTTCTACTATCACCAGGTTTCATCGTTCTCGGCCTGCGTGGTCATCTTCGGTACGCGCCCTTTTTCGTCCACGTGCCTGAGCCGCTCTCCGGCGCTACGAGGCAGCTCGTCCCGACGCATCCGAGCCATCACGTCTGCGCGTGCGTGGGCTTCCGCCATCGCCTTATAAATCAACATTCGAGGAACACCGGTTCATAGCAGCAGCGGGTGTGGTCAAGAGCACATTGCTAAGTGTGTTTTCTACTATCACCAGGTTTCATCGTTCTCGGCCTGCGTGGTCATCTTCGGTACGCGCCCTTTTTCGTCCACGTGCCTGAGCCGCTCTCCGGCGCTACGAGGCAGCTCGTCCCGACGGATCCGAGCCATCACGTCTGCGCGTGCGTGGGCTTCTGCCATCGCCTTATAAATCAACATTCGAGGAACACCGGTTCATAGCAGCAGCGGTTGTGGTCAAGAGCACATTGCTAAGTGTGTTTTCTACTATCTCCAGGTTTCATCGTTCTCGGCCTGCGTGGTCATCTTCCGTACGCGCCCTTTTTCGTCCACGTGCCTGAGCCGCTCTCCGGCGCTACGAGGCAGCTCGTCCCGACGCATCCGAGCCATCACGTCTGCGCGTGCGTGGGCTTCCGCCATCGCCTTATAAATCAACATTCGAGGAACACCGGCTTCATAGCAGCAGCGGTTGTGGTCAAGAGCACATTGCTAAGTGTGTTTTCTACTATCACCAGGTTTCATCGTTCTCGGCCTGCGTGGTCATCTTCGGTACGCGCCCTTTTTCGTCCACGTGCCTGAGCCGCTCTCCGGCGCTACGAGGCAGCTCGTCCCGACGCATCCGAGCCATCACGTCTGCGCGTGCGTGGGCTTCTGCCATCGCCTTATAAATCAACATTCGAGGAACACCGGCTTCATAGCAGCAGCGGTTGTGGTCAAGAGCACATTGCTAACTGTGTTTTCTACTATCACCAGGTTTCATCGTTCTCGGCCTGCGTGGTCATCTTCGGTACGCGCCCTTTTTCGTCCACGTGCCTGAGCCGCTCTCCGGCGCTACGAGGCAGCTCGTCCCGACGCATCCGAGCCATCACGTCTGCGCGTGCGTGGGCTTCTGCCATCGCCTTATAAATCAACATTCGAGGAACACCGGCTTCATAGCAGCAGCGGTTGTGGTCAAGAGCGCATTGCTAAGTGTGTTTTCTACTATCACCAGGTTTCATCGTTCTCGGCCTGCGTGGTCATCTTCGGTACGCGCCCTTTTTCGTCCACGTGCCTGAGCCGCTCTCCAGCGCTACGAGGCAGCTCGTCCCGACGCATCCGAGCCATCATGTCTGCGCGTGCGTGGGCTTCTGCCATCGCCCTATAAATCAACATTCGAGGAACACCTGTTTCATAGCAGCAGCGGTTGTGGTCACGAGCACATTGGTAAGTGTGTTTTCTATAATCACCAGGTTTCATCGTTCTCGGCCTGCGTGGTCATCTTCGGTACGCGCCCTTTTTCGTCCACGTGCCTGAGCCGCTCTCCAGCGCTACGAGGCAGCTCGTCCCGACGCATCCGAGCCATCATGTCTGCGCGTGCGTGGGCTTCTGCCATCGCCTTATAAATCAACATTCGAGGAACACCGGCTTCATAGCAGCAGCGGTTGTGGTCAAGAGCACATTGCTAACTGTGTTTTCTACTATCACCAGGTTTCATCGTTATCGGCCTGCGTGGTCATCTTCGGTACGCGCCCTTTTTCGTCCACGTGCCTGAGCCGATCTCCAGCGCTACGAGGCAGCTCGTCCCGACGCATCCGAGCTATCACGTCTGCGCGTGCGTGGGCTTCTGCCATCGCCTTATAAATCAACATTCGAGGAACACCGGCTTCATAGCAGCAGCGGTTGTGGTCAAGAGCACATTGCTAAGTGTGTTTTCTACTATCACCAGGTTTCATCGTTCTCGGCCTGCGTGGTCATCTTCGGTACGCGCCCTTTTTCGTCCACGTGCCTGAGCCGCTCTCCGGCGCTACGAGGCAGCTCGTCCCGACGCATCCGAGCCATCACGTCTGCGCGTGCGTGGGCTTCCGCCATCGCCTTATAAATCAACATTCGAGGAACACCGGCTTCATAGCAGCAGCGGCTGTGGTCAAGAGCACATTGCTAAGTGTGTTTTCTACTATCACCAGGTTTCATCGTTCTCGGCCTGCGTGGTCATCTTCGGTACGCGCCCTTTTTCGTCCACGTGCCTGAGCCGCTCTCCGGCGCTACGACGCAGCTCGTCCCGACGCATCCGAGCCATCACGTCTGCGCGTGCGTGGGCTTCCGCCATCGCCTTATAAATCAACATTCGAGGAACACCGGCTTCATAGCAGCAGCGGTTGGGGTCAAGAGCACATTGCTAACTGTGTTTTCTACTATCACCAGGTTTCATCGTTCTCGGCCTGCGTGGTCATCTTCGGTACGCGCCCTTTTTCGTCCACGTGCCTGAGCCGCTCTCCGGCGCTACGAGGCAGCTCGTCCCGACGCATCCGAGCCATCACGTCTGCGCGTGCGTGGGCTTCCGCCATCGCCTTATAAATCAACATTCGAGGAACACCGGCTTCATAGCAGCAGCGGTTGTGGTCAAGAGCACATTGCTAAGTGTGTTTTCTACTATCACCAGGTTTCATCGTTCTCGGCCTGCGTGGTCATCTTCGGTACGCGCCCTTTTTCGTCCACGTGCCTGAGCCGCTCTCCAGCGCTACGAGGCAGCTCGTCCCGACGCATCCGAGCCATCACGTCTGCGCGTGCGTGGGCTTCTGCCATCGCCTTATAAATCAACATTCGAGGAACACCGGTTCATAGCAGCAGCGGTTGCGGTCAAGAGCACATTGCTAAGTGTGTTTTCTACTATCACCAGGTTTCATCGTTCTCGGCCTGCGTGGTCATCTTCGGTACGCGCCCTTTTTCGTCCACGTGCCTGAGCCGCTCTCCGGCGCTACGAGGCAGCTCGTCCCGACGCATCCGAGCCATCACGTCTGCGCGTGCGTGGGCTTCCGCCATCGCCTTATAAATCAACATTCGAGGAACACCGGTTCCTAGCAGCAGCGGGTGTGGTCAAGAGCACATTGCTAAGTGTGTTTTCTACTATCACCAGGTTTCATCGTTCTCGGCCTGCGTGGTCATCTTCGGTACGCGCCCTTTTTCGTCCACGTGCCTGAGCCGCTCTCCGGCGCTACGAGGCAGCTCGTCCCGACGGATCCGAGCCATCACGTCTGCGCGTGCGTGGGCTTCTGCCATCGCCTTATAAATCAACATTCGAGGAACACCGGTTCATAGCAGCAGCGGTTGTGGTCAAGAGCACATTGCTAAGTGTGTTTTCTACTATCTCCAGGTTTCATCGTTCTCGGCCTGCGTGGTCATCTTCCGTACACGCCCTTTTTCGTCCACGTGCCTGAGCTGCTCTCCGGCGCTACGAGGCAGCTCGTCCCGACGCATCCGAGCCATCACGTCTGCGCGTGCGTGGGCTTCCGCCATCGCCTTATAAATCAACATTGGAGGAACACCGGCTTCATAGCAGCAGCGGTTGTGGTCAAGAGCACATTGCTAAGTGTGTTTTCTACTATCACCAGGTTTCATCGTTCTCGGCCTGCGTGGTCATCTTCGGTACGCGCCCTTTTTCGTCCACGTGCCTGAGCCGCTCTCCGGCGCTACGAGGCAGCTCGTCCCGACGCATCCGAGCCATCACGTCTGCGCGTGCGTGGGCTTCTGCCATCGCCTTATAAATCAACATTCGAGGAACACCGGCTTCATAGCAGCAGCGGTTGTGGTCAAGAGCACATTGCTAACTGTGTTTTCTACTATCACCAGGTTTCATCGTTCTCGGCCTGCGTGGTCATCTTCGGTACGCGCCCTTTTTCGTCCACGTGCCTGAGCCGCTCTCCGGCGCTACGAGGCAGCTCGTCCCGACGCATCCGAGCCATCACGTCTGCGCGTGCGTGGGCTTCTGCCATCGCCTTATAAATCAACATTCGAGGAACACCGGCTTCATAGCAGCAGCGGTTGTGGTCAAGAGCACATTGCTAACTGTGTTTTCTACTATCACCAGGTTTCATCGTTCTCGGCCTGCGTGGTCATCTTCGGTACGCGACCTTTTTCGTCCACGTGCCTGAGCCGCTCTCCGGCGCTACGAGGCAGCTCGTCCCGACGCATCCGAGCCATCACGTCTGCGCGTGCGTGGGCTTCCGCCATCGCCTTATAAATCAACATTCGAGGAACACCGGCTTCATAGCAGCAGCGGTTGTGGTCAAGAGCACATTGCTAAGTGTGTTTTCTACTATCACCAGGTTTCATCGTTCTCGGCCTGCGTGGTCATCTTCGGTACGCGCCCTTTTTCGTCCACGTGCCTGAGCCGCTCTCCGGCGCTACGAGGCAGCTCGTCCCGACGCATCCGAGCCATCACGTCTGCGCGTGCGTGGGCTTCTGCCATCGCCTTATAAATCAACATTCGAGGAACACCGGCTTCATAGCAGCAGCGGTTGTGGTCAAGAGCACATTGCTAACTGTGTTTTCTACTATCACCAGGTTTCATCGTTCTCGGCCTGCGTGGTCATCTTCGGTACGCGCCCTTTTTCGTCCACGTGCCTGAGCCGCTCTCCGGCGCTACGAGGCAGCTCGTCCCGACGCATCCGAGCCATCACGTCTGCGCGTGCGTGGGCTTCTGCCATGGCCTTATAAATCAACATTCGAGGAACACCGGTTCATAGCAGCAGCGGTTGTGGTCAAGAGCACATTGCTAAGTGTGTTTTCTACTATCACCAGGTTTCATCGTTCTCGGCCTGCGTGGTCATATTTAATACGCGCCCTTTTTCGTCCACGTGCCTGAGCCGCTCTCCAGCGCTACGAGGCAGCTCGTCCCGACGCATCCGAGCCATCACGTCTGCGCGTGCGTGGGCTTCCGCCATCGCCTTATAAATCAACATTCGAGGAACACCGGCTTCATAGCAGCAGCGGTTGTGGTCAAGAGCACATTGCTAACTGTGTTTTCTACTATCACCAGGTTTCATCGTTCTCGGCCTGCGTGGTCATCTTCCGTACGCGCCCTTTTTCGTCCACGTGCCTGAGCCGCTCTCCGGCGCTACGAGGCAGCTCGTCCCGACGCATCCGAGCCATCACGTCTGCGCGTGCGTGGGCTTCCGCCATCGCCTTATAAATCAACATTCGAGGAACACCGGCTTCATAGCAGCAGCGGTTGTGGTCAAGAGCACATTGCTAAGTGTGTTTTCTACTATCACCAGGTTTCATCGTTCTCGGCCTGCGTGGTCATCTTCGGTACGCGCCCTTTTTGTCCACGTGCCTGAGCCGCTCTCCGGCGCTACGAGGCAGCTCGTCCCGACGCATCCGAGCCATCACGTCTGCGCGTGCGTGGGCTTCTGCCATCGCCTTATAAATCAACATTCGAGGAACACCGGCTTCATAGCAGCAGCGGTTGTGGTCAAGAGCACATTGCTAACTGTGTTTTCTACTATCACCAGGTTTCATCGTTCTCGGCCTGCGTGGTCATCTTCGGTACGCGCCCTTTTTCGTCCACGTGCCTGAGACGCTCTCCGGCGCTACGAGGCAGCTCGTCCCGACGCATCCGAGCCATCACGTCTGCGCGTGCGTGGGCTTCTGCCATCGCCTTATAAATCAACATTCGAGGAACATCGGCTTCATAGCAGCAGCGGTTGTGGTCAAGAGCACATTGCTAACTGTGTTTTCTACTATCACCAGGTTTCATCGTTCTCGGCCTGCGTGGTCATCTTCGGTACGCGACCTTTTTCGTCCACGTGCCTGAGCCGCTCTCCGGCGCTACGAGGCAGCTCGTCCCGACGCATCCGAGCCATCACGTCTGCGCGTGCGTGGGCTGCCGCCATCGCCTTATAAATCAACATTCGAGGAACACCGGCTTCATAGCAGCAGCGGTTGTGGTCAAGAGCACATTGCTAAGTGTGTTTTCTACTATCACCAGGTTTCATCGTTCTCGGCCTGCGTGGTCATCTTCGGTACGCGCCCTTTTTCGTCCACGTGCCTGAGCCGCTCTCCGGGGCTACGAGGCAGCTCGTCCCGACGCATCCGAGCCATCACGTCTGCGCGTGCGTGGGCTTCTGCCATCGCCTTATAAATCAACATTCGAGGAACACCGGTTCATAGCAGCAGCGGTTGTGGTCAAGAGCACATTGCTAAGTGTGTTTTCTGCTATCACCAGGTTTCATCGTTCTCGGCCTGCGTGGTCATATTT
Organism: Ixodes scapularis; assembly: GCF_016920785.2. Classification (NCBI taxonomy): domain Eukaryota; kingdom Metazoa; phylum Arthropoda; class Arachnida; order Ixodida; family Ixodidae; genus Ixodes; species Ixodes scapularis. The sequence goes on from NW_024609835.1 coordinate 195,730,800, forward strand.
AATACGCGCCCTTTTTCGTCCACGTGCCTGAGCCGCTCTCCAGCGCTACGAGGCAGCTCGTCCCGACGCATCCGAGCCATCACGTCTGCGCGTGCGTGGGCTTCTGCCATGGCCTTATAAATCAACATTCGAGGAACACCGGTTCATAGCAGCAGCGGTTGTGGTCAAGAGCACATTGCTAAGTGTGTTTTCTACTATCACCAGGTTTCATCGTTCTCGGCCTGCGTGGTCATATTTAATACGCGCCCTTTTTCGTCCACGTGCCTGAGCCGCTCTCCGGCGCTACGAGGCAGCTCGTCCCGACGCATCCGAGCCATCACGTCTGCGCGTGCGTGGGCTTCCGCCATCGCCTTATAAATCAACATTCGAGGAACACCGGCTTCATAGCAGCAGCGGTTGTGGTCAAGAGCACATTGCTAACTGTGTTTTCTACTATCACCAGGTTTCATCGTTCTCGGCCTGCGTGGTCATCTTCGGTACGCGCCCTTTTTCGTCCACGTGCCTGAGCCGCTCTCCGGCGCTACGAGGCAGCTCGTCCCGACGCATCCGAGCCATCACGTCTGCGCGTTCCTGGGCTTCTGCCGTGGCCTTATAAATCAACATTCGAGGAACACCGGTTCATAGCAGCAGCGGTTGTGGTCAAGAGCACATTGCTAAGTGTGTTTTCTACTATCACCAGGTTTCATCGTTCTCGGCCTGCGTGGTCATCTTCCGTACGCGCCCTTTTTCGTCCACGTGCCTGAGCCGCTCTCCAGCGCTACGAGGCAGCTCGTCCCGACGCATCCGAGCCATCACGTCTGCGCGTGCGTGGGCTTCTGCCATCGCCTTATAAATTAACATTCGAGGAACACCGGCTTCATAGCAGCAGCGGTTGTGGTCAAGAGCACTTTGCTATGTGTGTTTTCTACTATCACCAGGTTTCATCGTTCTCGGCCTGCGTGGTCATCTTCGGTACGCGCCCTTTTTCGTCCACGTGCCTGAGCCGCTCTCCGGCGCTACGAGGCAGCTCGTCCCGACGCATCCGAGCCATCACGTCTGCGCGTGCGTGGGCTTCCGCCATCGCCTTATAAATCAACATTCGAGGAACACCGGTTCATAGCAGCAGCGGTTGTCGTCAAGAGCACATTGCTAAGTGTGTTTTCTACTATCAACAGGTTTCATCGTTCTCGGCCTACGTGGTCATCTTCGGTACGCGCCCTTTTTCGTCCACGTGCCTGAGCCGCTCTCCGGCGCTACGAGGCAGCTCGTCCCGACGCATCCGAGCCATCACGTCTGCGCGTGCGTGGGCTTCTGCCATCGCCTTATAAATCAACATTCGAGGAACACCGGCTTCATAGCAGCAGCGGTTGTGGTGAAGAGCACATTGCTAACTGTGTTTTCTACTATCACCAGGTTTCATCGTTCTCGGCCTGCGTGGTCATCTTCGGTACGCGCCCTTTTTCGTCCACGTGCCTGAGCCGCTCTCCGGCGCTACGAGGCAGCTCGTCCCGACGCATCCGAGCCATCACGTCTGCGCGTGCGTGGGCTTCTGCCATCGCCTTATAAATCAACATTCGAGAAACACCGGCTTCATAGCAGCAGCGGTTGTGGTCAAGAGCACATTGCTAACTGTGTTTTCTACTATCACCAGGTTTCATCGTTCTCGGCCTGCGTGGTCATCTTCGGCACGCGCCCTTTTTCGTCCACGTGCCTGAGCCGCTCTCCGGCGCTACGAGGCAGCTCGTCCCGACGCATCCGAGCCATCACGTCTGTGCGTGCGTGGGCTTCTGTCATCGCCTTATAAATCAACATTCGAGGAACACCGGTTCATAGCAGCAGCGGTAGTGGTCAAGAGCACATTGCTAACTGTGTTTTCTACTATCACCAGGTTTCATCGTTCTCGGCCTGCGTGGTCATCTTCGGCACGCGCCCTTTTTCGTCCACGTGCCTGAGCCGCTCTCCGGCGCTACGAGGCAGCTCGTCCCGACGCATCCGAGCCATCACGTCTGCGCGTGCGTGGGCTTCTGCCATCGCCTTATAAATCAACATTCGAGGAACACCGGTTCATAGCAGCAGCGGTTGTGGTCAAGAGCACATTGCTAAGTGTGTTTTCTACTATCAACAGGTTTCATCGTTCTCGGCCTACGTGGTCATCTTCGGTACGCGCCCTTTTTCGTCCACGTGCCTGAGCCGCTCTCCGGCGCTACGAGGCAGCTCGTCCCGACGCATCCGAGCCATCACGTCTGTGCGTGCGTGGGCTTCTGCCATCGCCTTATAAATCAACATTCGAGGAACACCGGCTTCAAAGCAGCAGCGGTTGTGGTCAAGAGCACATTGCTAACTGTGTTTTCTACTATCACCAGGTTTCATCGTTCTCGGCCTGCGTGGTCATCTTCGGCACGCGCCCTTTTTCGTCCACGTGCCTGAGCCGCTCTCCGGCGCTACGAGGCAGCTCGTCCCGACGCATCCGAGCCATCACGTCTGCGCGTGCGTGGGCTTCCGCCATCGCCTTATAAATCAACATTCGAGGAACACCGGCTTCATAGCAGCAGCGGTTGTGGTCAAGAGCACATTGCTAAGTGTGTTTTCTACTATCACCAGGTTTCATCGTTCTCGGCCCGCGTGGTCATCTTCGGTACGCGCCCTTTTTCGTCCACGTGCCTGAGCCGCTCTCCGGCGCTACGAGGCAGCTCGTCCCGACGCATCCGAGCCATCACGTCTGCGCGTGCGTGGGCTTCTGCCATCGCCTTATAAATCAACATTCGAGGAACACCGGCTTTATAGCAGCAGCGGTTGTGGTCAAGAGCACATTGCTAACTGTGTTTTCTACTATCACCAGGTTTCATCGTTCTCGGCCTGCGTGGTCATCTTCGGTACGCGCCCTTTTTCGCCCACGTGCCTGAGCCGCTCTCCGGCGCTACGAGGCAGCTCGTCCCGACGCATCCGAGCCATCACGTCTGCGCGTGCGTGGGCTTCTGCCATGGCCTTATAAATCAACATTCGAGGAACACCGGCTTCATAGCAGCAGCGGTTGTGGTCAAGAGCACATTGCTAAGTGTGTTTTCTACTATCACCAGGTTTCATCGTTCTCGGCCTGCGTGGTCATATTTAATACGCGCCCTTTTTCGTCCACGTGCCTGAGCCGCTCTCCGGCGCTACGAGGCAGCTCGTCCCGACGCATCCGAGCCATCACGTCTGCGCGTGCGTGGGCTTCTGCCATCGCCTTATAAATCAACATTCGAGGAACACCGGCTTCATAGCAGCAGCGGTTGTGGTCAAGAGCACGTTGCTAACTGTGTTTTCTACTATCACCAGGTTTCATCGTTCTCGGCCTGCGTGGTCATCTTCGGTACGCGCCCTTTTTCGTCCACGTGCCTGAGCCGCTCTCCGGCGCTACGAGGCAGCTCGTCCCGACGCATCCGAGCCATCACGTCTGCGCGTGCGTGGGCTTCCGCCATCGCCTTATAAATCAACATTCGAGGAACACCGGCTTCATAGCAGCAGCGGTTGTGGTCAAGAGCACATTGCTAAGTGTGTTTTCTACTATCACCAGGTTTCATCGTTCTCGGCCCGCGTGGTCATCTTCGGTACGCGCCCTTTTTCGTCCACGTGCCTGAGCCGCTCTCCGGCGCTACGAGGCAGCTCGTCCCGACGCATCCGAGCCATCACGTCTGCGCGTGCGTGGGCTTCTGCCATCGCCTTATAAATCAACATTCGAGGAACACCGGCTTCATAGCAGCAGCGGTTGTGGTCAAGAGCACATTGCTAAGTGTGTTTTCTACTATCACCAGGTTTCATCGTTCTCGGCCTGCGTGGTCATCTTCGGTACGCGCCCTTTTTCGTCCACGTGCCTGAGCCGCTCTCCGGCGCTACGAGGCAGCTAGTCCCGACGCATCCGAGCCATCACGTCTGCGCGTGCGTGGGCTTCTGCCATCGCCTTATAAATCAACATTCGAGGAACACCGGCTTCATAGCAGCAGCGGTTGTGGTCAAGAGCACATTGCTAACTGTGTTTTCTACTATCACCAGGTTTCATCGTTCTCGGCCTGCGTGGTCATCTTCGGTACGCGCCCTTTTTCGTCCACGTGCCTGAGCCGCTCTCCGGCGCTACGAGGCAGCTCGTCCCGACGCATCCGAGCCATCACGTCTGCGCGTGCGTGGGCTTCCGCCATCGCCTTATAAATCAACATTCGAGGAACACCGGCTTCATAGCAGCAGCGGTTGTGGTCAAGAGCACATTGCTAAGTGTGTTTTCTACTATCACCAGGTTTCATCGTTCTCGGCCTGCGTGGTCATCTTCGGTACGCGCCCTTTTTCGTCCACGTGCCTGAGCCGCTCTCCAGCGCTACGAGGCAGCTCGTCCCGACGCATCCGAGCCATCACGTCTGCGCGTGCGTGGGCTTCTGCCATCGCCTTATAAATCAACATTCGAGGAACACCGGTTCATAGCAGCAGCGGTTGCGGTCAAGAGCACATTGCTAAGTGTGTTTTCTACTATCACCAGGTTTCATCGTTCTCGGCATGCGTGGTCATCTTCGGTACGCGCCCTTTTTCGTCCACGTGCCTGAGCCGCTCTCCGGCGCTACGAGGCAGCTCGTCCCGACGCATCCGAGCCATCACGTCTGCGCGTGCGTGGGCTTCCGCCATCGCCTTATAAATCAACATTCGAGGAACACCGGTTCATAGCAGCAGCGGGTGTGGTCAAGAGCACATTGCTAAGTGTGTTTTCTACTATCACCAGGTTTCATCGTTCTCGGCCTGCGTGGTCATCTTCGGTACGCGCCCTTTTTCGTCCACGTGCCTGAGCCGCTCTCCGGCGCTACGAGGCAGCTCGTCCCGACGGATCCGAGCCATCACGTCTGCGCGTGCGTGGGCTTTTGCCATCGCCTTATAAATCAACATTCGAGGAACACCGGTTCATAGCAGCAGCGGTTGTGGTCAAGAGCACATTGCTAAGTGTGTTTTCTACTATCTCCAGGTTTCATCGTTCTCGGCCTGCGTGGTCATCTTCCGTACGCGCCCTTTTTCGTCCACGTGCCTGAGCCGCTCTCCGGCGCTACGAGGCAGCTCGTCCCGACGCATCCGAGCCATCACGTCTGCGCGTGCGTGGGCTTCCGCCATCGCCTTATAAATCAACATTCGAGGAACACCGGCTTCATAGCAGCAGCGGTTGTGGTCAAGAGCACATTGCTAAGTGTGTTTTCTACTATCACCAGGTTTCATCGTTCTCGGCCTGCGTGGTCATCTTCGGTACGCGCCCTTTTTCGTCCACGTGCCTGAGCCGCTCTCCGGCGCTACGAGGCAGCTCGTCCCGACGCATCCGAGCCATCACGTCTGCGCGTGCGTGGGCTTCTGCCATCGCCTTATAAATCAACATTCGAGGAACACCGGCTTCATAGCAGCAGCGGTTGTGGTCAAGAGCACATTGCTAACTGTGTTTTCTACTATCACCAGGTTTCATCGTTCTCGGCCTGCGTGGTCATCTTCGGTACGCGCCCTTTTTCGTCCACGTGCCTGAGCCGCTCTCCGGCGCTACGAGGCAGCTCGTCCCGACGCATCCGAGCCATCACGTCTGCGCGTGCGTGGGCTTCTGCCATCGCCTTATAAATCAACATTCGAGGAACACCGGCTTCATAGCAGCAGCGGTTGTGGTCAAGAGCACATTGCTAACTGTGTTTTCTACTATCACCAGGTTTCATCGTTCTCGGCCTGCGTGGTCATCTTCGGTACGCGACCTTTTTCGTTTACGTGCCTGAGCCGCTCTCCGGCGCTACGAGGCAGCTCGTCCCGACGCATCCGAGCCATCACGTCTGCGCGTGCGTGGGCTTCCTCCATCGCCTTATAAATCAACATTCGAGGAACACCGGCTTCATAGCAGCAGCGGTTGTGGTCAAGAGCACATTGCTAAGTGTGTTTTCTACTATCACCAGGTTTCATCGTTCTCGGCCTGCGTGGTCATCTTCGGTACGCGCCCTTTTTCGTCCACGTGCCTGAGCCGCTCTCCGGCGCTACGAGGCAGCTCGTCCCGACGCATCCGAGCCATCACGTCTGCGCGTGCGTGGGCTTCTGCCATCGCCTTATAAATCAACATTCGAGGAACACCGGCTTCATAGCAGCAGCGGTTGTGGTCAAGAGCACATTGCTAACTGTGTTTTCTACTATCACCAGGTTTCATCGTTCTCGGCCTGCGTGGTCATCTTCGGTACGCGCCCTTTTTCGTCCACGTGCCTGAGCCGCTCTCCGGCGCTACGAGGGAGCTCGTCCCGACGCATCCGAGCCATCACGTCTGCGCGTGCGTGGGCTTCTGCCATGGCCTTATAAATCAACATTCGAGGAACACCGGTTCATAGCAGCAGCGGTTGTGGTCAAGAGCACATTGCTAAGTGTGTTTTCTACTATCACCAGGTTTCATCGTTCTCGGCCTGCGTGGTCATATTTAATACGCGCCCTTTTTCGTCCACGTGCCTGAGCCGCTCTCCAGCGCTACGAGGCAGCTCGTCCCGACGCATCCGAGCCATCACGTCTGCGCGTGCGTGGGCTTCCGCCATCGCCTTATAAATCAACATTCGAGGAACACCGGCTTCATAGCAGCAGTGGTTGTGGTCAAGAGCACATTGCTAACTGTGTTTTCTACTATCACCAGGTTTCATCGTTCTCGGCCTGCGTGGTCATCTTCCGTACGCGCCCTTTTTCGTCCACGTGCCTGAGCCGCTCTCCGGCGCTACGAGGCAGCTCGTCCCGACGCATCCGAGCCATCACGTCTGCGCGTGCGTGGGCTTCCGCCATCGCCTTATAAATCAACATTCGAGGAACACCGGCTTCATAGCAGCAGCGGTTGTGGTCAAGAGCACATTGCTAAGTGTGTTTTCTACTATCACCAGGTTTCATCGTTCTCGGCCTGCGTGGTCATCTTCGGTACGCGCCCTTTTTCTTCCACGTGCCTGAGCCGCTCTCCGGCGCTACGAGGCAGCTCGTCCCGACGCATCCGAGCCATCACGTCTGCGCGTGCGTGGGCTTCTGCCATCGCCTTATAAATCAACATTCGAGGAACACCGGCTTCATAGCAGCAGCGGTTGTGGTCAAGAGCACATTGCTAACTGTGTTTTCTACTATCACCAGGTTTCATCGTTCTCGGCCTGCGTGGTCATCTTCGGTACGCGCCCTTTTTCGTCCACGTGCCTGAGCCGCTCTCCGGCGCTACGAGGCAGCTCGTCCCGACGCATCCGAGCCATCACGTCTGCGCGTGCGTGGGCTTCTGCCATCGCCTTATAAATCAACATTCGAGGAACATCGGCTTCATAGCAGCAGCGGTTGTGGTCAAGAGCACATTGCTAACTGTGTTTTCTACTATCACCAGGTTTCATCGTTCTCGGCCTGCGTGGTCATCTTCGGTACGCGACCTTTTTCGTCCACGTGCCTGAGCCGCTCTCCGGCGCTACGAGGCAGCTCGTCCCGACGCATCCGAGCCATCACGTCTGCGCGTGCGTGGGCTACCGCCATCGCCTTATAAATCAACATTCGAGGAACACCGGCTTCATAGCAGCAGCGGTTGTGGTCAAGAGCACATTGCTAAGTGTGTTTTCTACTATCACCAGGTTTCATCGTTCTCGGCCTGCGTGGTCATCTTCGGTACGCGCCCTTTTTCGTCCACGTGCCTGAGCCGCTCTCCGGGGCTACGAGGCAGCTCGTCCCGACGCATCCGAGCCATCACGTCTGCGCGTGCGTGGGCTTCTGCCATCGCCTTATAAATCAACATTCGAGGAACACCGGCTTCATAGCAGCAGCGGTTGTGGTCAAGAGCACATTGCTAACTGTGTTTTCTACTATCACCAGGTTTCATCGTTCTCGGCCTGCGTGGTCATCTTCGGTACGCGCCCTTTTTCGTCCACGTGCCTGAGCCGCTCTCCGGCGCTACGAGGCAGCTCGTCCCGACGCATCCGAGCCATCACGTCTGCGCGTGCGTGGGCTTCTGCCATGGCCTTATAAATCAACATTCGAGGAACACCGGTTCATAGCAGCAGCGGTTGTGGTCAAGAGCACATTGCTAAGTGTGTTTTCTACTATCACCAGGTTTCATCGTTCTCGGCCTGCGTGGTCATATTTAATACGCGCCCTTTTTCGTCCACGTGCCTGAGCCGCTCTCCAGCGCTACGAGGCAGCTCGTCCCGACGCATCCGAGCCATCACGTCTGCGCGTGCGTGGGCTTCTGCCATGGCCTTATAAATCAACATTCGAGGAACACCGGTTCATAGCAGCAGCGGTTGTGGTCAAGAGCACATTGCTAAGTGTGTTTTCTACTATCACCAGGTTTCATCGTTCTCGGCCTGCGTGGTCATATTTAATACGCGCCCTTTTTCGTCCACGTGCCTGAGCCGCTCTCCGGCGCTACGAGGCAGCTCGTCCCGACGCATCCGAGCCATCACGTCTGCGCGTGCGTGGGCTTCCGCCATCGCCTTATAAATCAACATTCGAGGAACACCGGCTTCATAGCAGCAGCGGTTGTGGTCAAGAGCACATTGCTAACTGTGTTTTCTACTATCACCAGGTTTCATCGTTCTCGGCCTGCGTGGTCATCTTCGGTACGCGCCCTTTTTCGTCCACGTGCCTGAGCCGCTCTCCGGCGCTACGAGGCAGCTCGTCCCGACGCATCCGAGCCATCACGTCTGCGCGTGCGTGGGTTCTGCCGTGGCCTTATAAATCAACATTCGAGGAACACCGGTTCATAGCAGCAGCGGTTGTGGTCAAGAGCACATTGCTAAGTGTGTTTTCTACTATCACCAGGTTTCATCGTTCTCGGCCTGCGTGGTCATCTTCCGTACGCGCCCTTTTTCGTCCACGTGCCTGAGCCGCTCTCCAGCGCTACGAGGCAGCTCGTCCCGACGCATCCGAGCCATCACGTCTGCGCGTGCGTGGGCTTCTGCCATCGCCTTATAAATCAACATTCGAGGAACACCGGCTTCATAGCAGCAGCGGTTGTGGTCAAGAGCACTTTGCTATGTGTGTTTTCTACTATCACCAGGTTTCATCGTTCTCGGCCTGCGTGGTCATCTTCGGTACGCGCCCTTTTTCGTCCACCTGCCTGAGCCGCTCTCCGGCGCTACGAGGCAGCTCGTCCCGACGCATCCGAGCCATCACGTCTGCGCGTGCGTGGGCTTCCGCCATCGCCTTATAAATCAACATTCGAGGAACACCGGTTCATAGCAGCAGCGGTTGTCGTCAAGAGCACATTGCTAAGTGTGTTTTCTACTATCAACAGGTTTCATCGTTCTCGTCCTACGTGGTCATCTTCGGTACGCGCCCTTTTTCGTCCACGTGCCTGAGCCGCTCTCCGGCGCTACGAGGCAGCTCGTCCCGACGCATCCGAGCCATCACGTCTGCGCGTGCGTGGGCTTCTGCCATCGCCTTATAAATCAACATTCGAGGAACACCGGCTTCATAGCAGCAGCGGTTGTGGTGAAGAGCACATTGCTAACTGTGTTTTCTACTATCACCAGGTTTCATCGTTCTCGGCCTGCGTGGTCATCTTCGGTACGCGCCCTTTTTCGTCCACGTGCCTGAGCCGCTCTCCGGCGCTACGAGGCAGCTCGTCCCGACGCATCCGAGCCATCACGTCTGCGCGTGCGTGGGCTTCTGCCATCGCCTTATAAATCAACATTCGAGGAACACCGGCTTCATAGCAGCAGCGGTTGTGGTCAAGAGCACATTGCTAACTGTGTTTTCTACTATCACCAGGTTTCATCGTTCTCGGCCTGCGTGGTCATCTTCGGCACGCGCCCTTTTTCGTCCACGTGCCTGAGCCGCTCTCCGGCGCTACGAGGCAGCTCGTCCCGACGCATCCGAGCCATCACGTCTGTGCGTGCGTGGGCTTCTGTCATCGCCTTATAAATCAACATTCGAGGAACACCGGTTCATAGCAGCAGCGGTTGTGGTCAAGAGCACATTGCTAACTGTGTTTTCTACTATCACCAGGTTTCATCGTTCTCGGCCTGCGTGGTCATCTTCGGCACGCGCCCTTTTTCGTCCACGTGCCTGAGCCGCTCTCCGGCGCTACGAGGCAGCTCGTCCCGACGCATCCGAGCCATCACGTCTGCGCGTGCGTGGGCTTCTGCCATCGCCTTATAAATCAACATTCGAGGAACACCGGTTCATAGCAGCAGCGGTTGTGGTCAAGAGCACATTGCTAAGTGTGTTTTCTACTATCAACAGGTTTCATCGTTCTCGGCCTACGTGGTCATCTTCGGTACGCGCCCTTTTTCGTCCACGTGCCTGAGCCGCTCTCCGGCGCTACGAGGCAGCTCGTCCCGACGCATCCGAGCCATCACGTCTGTGCGTGCGTGGGCTTCTGCCATCGCCTTATAAATCAACATTCGAGGAACACCGGCTTCATAGCAGCAGCGGTTGTGGTCAAGAGCACATTGCTAACTGTGTTTTCTACTATCACCAGGTTTCATCGTTCTCGGCCTGCGTGGTCATCTTCGGCACGCGCCCTTTTTCGTCCACGTGCCTGAGCCGCTCTCCGGCGCTACGAGGCAGCTCGTCCCGACGCATCCGAGCCATCACGTCTGCGCGTGCGTGGGCTTCCGCCATCGCCTTATAAATCAACATTCGAGGAACACCGGCTTCATAGCAGCAGCGGTTGTGGTCAAGAGCACATTGCTAAGTGTGTTTTCTACTATCACCAGGTTTCATCGTTCTCGGCCTGCGTGGTCATATTTAATACGCGCCCTTTTTCGTCCACGTGCCTGAGCCGCTCTCCGGCGCTACGAGGCAGCTCGTCGCGACGCATCCGAGCCATCACGTCTGTGCGTGCGTGGGCTTCTGCCATCGCCTTATAAATCAACATTCGAGGAACACCGGCTTCATAGCAGCAGCGGTTGTGGTCAAGAGCACATTGCTAACTGTGTTTTCTACTATCACCAGGTTTCATCGTTCTCGGCCTGCGTGGTCATCTTCGGCACGCGCCCTTTTTCGTCCACGTGCCTGAGCCGCTCTCCGGCGCTACGAGGCAGCTCGTCCCGACGCATCCGAGCCATCACGTCTGCGCGTGCGTGGGCTTCCGCCATCGCCTTATAAATCAACATTCGAGGAACACCGGTTCATAGCAGCAGCGGTTGTGGTCAAGAGCACATTGCTAAGTGTGTTTTCTACTATCACCAGGTTTCATCGTTCTCGGCCCGCGTGGTCATCTTCGGTACGCGCCCTTTTTCGTCCACGTGCCTGAGCCGCTCTCCGGCGCTACGAGGCAGCTCGTCCCGACGCATCCGAGCCATCACGTCTGCGCGTGCGTGGGCTTCTGCCATCGCCTTATAAATCAACATTCGAGGAACACCGGCTTTATAGCAGCAGCGGTTGTGGTCAAGAGCACATTGCTAACTGTGTTTTCTACTATCACCAGGTTTCATCGTTCTCGGCCTGAGTGGTCATCTTCGGTACGCGCCCTTTTTCGCCCACGTGCCTGAGCCGCTCTCCGGCGCTACGAGGCAGCTCGTCCCGACGCATCCGAGCTATCACGTCTGCGCGTGCGTGGGCTTCTGCCATGGCCTTATAAATCAACATTCGAGGAACACCGGCTTCATAGCAGCAGCGGTTGTGGTCAAGAGCACATTGCTAAGTGTGTTTTCTACTATCACCAGGTTTCATCGTTCTCGGCCTGCGTGGTCATATTTAATACGCGCCCTTTTTCGTCCACGTGCCTGAGCCGCTCTCCGGCGCTACGAGGCAGCTCGTCCCGACGCATCCGAGCCATCACGTCTGCGCGTGCGTGGGCTTCTGCCATCGCCTTATAAATCAACATTCGAGGAACACCGGCTTCATAGCAGCAGCGGTTGTGGTCAAGAGCACGTTGCTAACTGTGTTTTCTACTATCACCAGGTTTCATCGTTCTCGGCCTGCGTGGTCATCTTCGGTACGCGCCCTTTTTCGTCCACGTGCCTGAGCCGCTCTCCGGCGCTACGAGGCAGCTCGTCCCGACGCATCCGAGCCATCACGTCTGCGCGTGCGTGGGCTTCCGCCATCGCCTTATAAATCAACATTCGAGGAACACCGGCTTCATAGCAGCAGCGGTTGTGGTCAAGAGCACATTGCTAAGTGTGTTTTCTACTATCACCAGGTTTCATCGTTCTCGGCCCGCGTGGTCATCTTCGGTACGCGCCCTTTTTCGTCCACGTGCCTGAGCCGCTCTCCGGCGCTACGAGGCAGCTCGTCCCGACGCATCCGAGCCATCACGTCTGCGCGTGCGTGGGCTTCTGCCATCGCCTTATAAATCAACATTCGAGGAACACCGGCTTTATAGCAGCAGCGGTTGTGGTCAAGAGCACATTGCTAACTGTGTTTTCTACTATCACCAGGTTTCATCGTTCTCGGCCTGCGTGGTCATCGTCGGTACGCGCCCTTTTTCGTCCACGTGCCTGAGCCGCTCTCCGGCGCTACGAGGCAGCTCGTCCCGACGCATCCGAGCCATCACGTCTGCGCGTGCGTGGGCTTCTGCCATGGCCTTATAAATCAACATTCGAGGAACACCGGTTCATAGCAGCAGCGGTTGTGGTCAAGAGCACATTGCTAAGTGTGTTTTCTACTATCACCAGGTTTCATCGTTCTCGGCCTGCGTGGTCATATTTAATACGCGCCCTTTTTCGTCCACGTGCCTGAGCCGCTCTCCAGCGCTACGAGGCAGCTCGTCCCGACGCATCCGAGCCATCACGTCTGCGCGTGCGTGGGCTTCCGCCATCGCCTTATAAATCAACATTCGAGGAACACCGTCTTCATAGCAGCAGCGGTTGTGGTCAAGAGCACATTGCTAACTGTGTTTTCTACTATCACCAGGTTTCATCGTTCTCGGCCTGCGTGGTCATCTTCGGTACGCGCCCTTTTTCGTCCACGTGCCTGAGCCGCTCTCCGGCGCTACGAGGCAGCTCGTCCCGACGCATCCGAGCCATCACGTCTGCGCGTGCGTGGGCTTCTGCCATGGCCTTATAAATCAACATTCGAGGAACTACGGTTCATAGCAGCAGCGGTTGTGGTCAAGAGCACATTGCTAAGTGTGTTTTCTACTATCACCAGGTTTCATCGTTCTCGGCCTGCGTGGTCATCTTCCGTACGCGCCCTTTTTCGTCCACGTGCCTGAGCCGCTCTCCAGCGCTACGAGGCAGCTCGTCCCGACGCATCCGAGCCATCACGTCTGCGCGTGCGTGGGCTTCTGCCATCGCCTTATAAATCAACATTCGAGGAACACCGGCTTCATAGCAGCAGCGGTTGTGGTCAAGAGCACATTGCTAAGTGTGTTTTCTACTATCACCAGGTTTCATCGTTCTCGGCCTGCGTGGTCATCTTCGGTACGCGCCCTTTTTCGTCCACGTGCCTGAGCCGCTCTCCAGCGCTACGAGGCAGCTCGTCCCGACGCATCCGAGCCATCATGTCTGCGCGTGCGTGGGCTTCTGCCATCGCAATATAAATCAACATTCGAGGAACACCGGTTTCATAGCAGCAGCGGTTGTGGTCAAGAGCACATTGGTAAGTGTGTTTTCTACTATCAGCAGGTTTCATCGTTATCGGCCTGCGTGGTCATCTTCCGTACGCGCCCTTTTTCGTCCACGTGCCTGAGCCGCTCTCCAGCGCTACGAGGCAGCTCGTCCCGACGCATCCGAGCCATCATGTCTGCGCGTGCGTGGGCTTCTGCCATCGCCTTATAAATCAACATTCGAGGAACACCGGCTTCATAGCAGCAGCGGTTGTGGTCAAGAGCACATTGCTAAGTGTGTTTTCTACTATCACCAGGTTTCATCGTTCTCGGCCTGCGTGGTCATCTTCGGTACGCGCCCTTTTTCGTCCACGTGCCTGAGCCGCTCTCCAGCGCTACGAGGCAGCTCGTCCCGACGCATCCGAGCCATCATGTCTGCGCGTGCGTGGGCTTCTGCCATCGCCCTATAAATCAACATTCGAGGAACACCGGTTTCATAGCAGCAGCGGTTGTGGTCAAGAGCACATTGCTAAGTGTGTTTTCTACTATCACCAGGTTTCATCGTTCTCGGCCTGCGTGGTCATCTTCCGTACGCGCCCTTTTTCGTCCACGTGCCTGAGCCGCTCTCCAGCGCTACGAGGCAGCTCGTCCCGACGCATCCGAGCCATCACGTCTGCGCGTGCGTGGGCTTCTGCCATCGCCTTATAAATCAACATTCGAGGAACACCGGCTTCATAGCAGCAGCGGTTGTGGTCAAGAGCACATTGCTAAGTGTGTTTTCTACTATCACCAGGTTTCATCGTTCTCGGCCTGCGTGGTCATCTTCGGTACGCGCCCTTTTTCGTCCACGTGCCTGAGCCGCTCTCCAGCGCTACGAGGCAGCTCGTCCCGACGCATCCGAGCCATCATGTCTGCGCGTGCGTGGGCTTCTGCCATCGCCCTATAAATCAACATTCGAGGAACACCGGTTTCATAGCAGCAGCGGTTGTGGTCAAGAGCACATTGGTAAGTGTGTTTTCTACTATCAGCAGGTTTCATCGTTCTCGGCCTGCGTGGTCATCTTCGGTACGCGCCCTTTTTCGTCCACGTGCCTGAGCCGCTCTCCAGCGCTACGAGGCAGCTCGTCCCGACGCATCCGAGCCATCATGTCTGCGCGTGCGTGGGCTTCTGCCATCGCCCTATAAATCAACATTCGAGGAACACCGGTTTCATAGCAGCAGCGGTTGTGGTCAAGAGCACATTGCTAAGTGTGTTTTCTACTATCACCAGGTTTCATCGTTCTCGGCCTGCGTGGTCATCTTCCGTACGCGCCCTTTTTCGTCCACGTGCCTGAGCCGCTCTCCAGCGCTACGAGGCAGCTCGTCCCGACGCATCCGAGCCATCACGTCTGCGCGTGCGTGGGCTTCTGCCATCGCCTTATAAATCAACATTCGAGGAACACCGGCTTCATAGCAGCAGCGGTTGTGGTCAAGAGCACATTGCTAAGTGTGTTTTCTACTATCACCAGGTTTCATCGTTCTCGGCCTGCGTGGTCATCTTCGGTACGCGCCCTTTTTCGTCCACGTGCCTGAGCCGCTCTCCAGCGCTACGAGGCAGCTCGTCCCGACGCATCCGAGCCATCATGTCTGCGCGTGCGTGGGCTTCTGCCATCGCCCTATAAATCAACATTCGAGGAACACCGGTTTCATAGCAGCAGCGGTTGTGGTCAAGAGCACATTGGTAAGTGTGTTTTCTACTATCAGCAGGTTTCATCGTTATCGGCCTGCGTGGTCATCTTCCGTACGCGCCCTTTTTCGTCCACGTGCCTGAGCCGCTCTCCAGCGCTACGAGGCAGCTCGTCCCGACGCATCCGAGCCATCACGTCTGCGCGTGCGTGGGCTTCTGCCATCGCCTTATAAATCAACATTCGAGGAACACCGGCTTCATAGCAGCAGCGGTTGTGGTCAAGAGCACATTGCTAAGTGTGTTTTCTACTATCACCAGGTTTCATCGTTCTCGGCCTGCGTGGTCATCTTCGGTACGCGCCCTTTTTCGTCCACGTGCCTGAGCCGCTCTCCAGCGCTACGAGGCAGCTCGTCCCGACGCATCCGAGCCATCATGTCTGCGCGTGCGTGGGCTTCTGCCATCGCCCTATAAATCAACATTCGAGGAACACCGGTTTCATAGCAGCAGCGGTTGTGGTCAAGAGCACATTGCTAAGTGTGTTTTCTACTATCACCAGGTTTCATCGTTCTCGGCCTGCGTGGTCATCTTCGGTACGCGCCCTTTTTCGTCCACGTGCCTGAGCCGCTCTCCAGCGCTACGAGGCAGCTCGTCCCGACGCATCCGAGCCATCATGTCTGCGCGTGCGTGGGCTTCTGCCATCGCCCTATAAATCAACATTCGAGGAACACCGGTTTCATAGCAGCAGCGGTTGTGGTCAAGAGCACATTGGTAAGTGTGTTTTCTACTATCACCAGGTTTCATCGTTCTCGGCCTGCGTGGTCATCTTCCGTACGCGCCCTTTTTCGTCCACGTGCCTGAGCCGCTCTCCAGCGCTACGAGGCAGCTCGTCCCGACGCATCCGAGCCATCATGTCTGCGCGTGCGTGGGCTTCTGCCATCGCCTTATAAATCAACATTCGAGGAACACCGGCTTCATAGCAGCAGCGGTTGTGGTCAAGAGCACATTGGTAAGTGTGTTTTCTACAATCACCAGGTTTCATCGTTCTCGGCCTGCGTGGTCATCTTCGGTACGCGCCCTTTTTCGTCCACGTGCCTGAGCCGCTCTCCAGCGCTACGAGGCAGCTCGTCCCGACGCATCCGAGCCATCATGTCTGCGCGTGCGTGGGCTTCTGCCATCGCCCTATAAATCAACATTCGAGGAACACCGGTTTCATAGCAGCAGCGGTTGTGGTCAAGAGCACATTGGTAAGTGTGTTTTCTACTATCAGCAGGTTTCATCGTTATCGGCCTGCGTGGTCATCTTCGGTACGCGCCCTTTTTCGTCCACGTGCCTGAGCCGCTCTCCAGCGCTACGAGGCAGCTCGTCCCGACGCATCCGAGCCATCATGTCTGCGCGTGCGTGGGCTTCTGCCATCGCCTTATAAATCAACATTCGAGGAACACTGGTTTCATAGCAGCAGCGGTTGTGGTCAAGAGCACATTGGTAAGTGTGTTTTCTACTATCACCAGGTTTCATCGTTATCGGCCTGCGTGGTCATCTTCGGTACGCGCCCTTTTTCGTCCACGTGCCTGAGCCGCTCTCCAGCGCTACGAGGCAGCTCGTCCCGACGCATCCGAGCCATCATGTCTGCGCGTGCGTGGGCTTCTGCCATCGCCCTATAAATCAACATTCGAGGAACACCGGTTTCATAGCAGCAGCGGTTGTGGTCAAGAGCACATTGGTAAGTGTGTTTTCTACTATCACCAGGTTTCATCGTTATCGGCCTGCGTGGTCGTCTTCGGTACGCGCCCTTTTTCGTCCACGTGCCTGAGCCGCTCTCCAGCGCTACGAGGCAGCTCGTCCCGACGCATCCGAGCCATCACGTCTGCGCGTGCGTGGGCTTCTGCCATCGCCTTATAAATCAACATTCGAGGAACACCGGCTTCATAGCAGCAGCGGTTGTGGTCAAGAGCACATTGGTAAGTGTGTTTTCTACAATCACCAGGTTTCATCGTTCTCGGCCTGCGTGGTCATCTTCGGTACGCGCCCTTTTTCGTCCACGTGCCTGAGCCGCTCTCCAGCGCTACGAGGCAGCTCGTCCCGACGCATCCGAGCCATCATGTCTGCGCGTGCGTGGGCTTCTGCCATCGCCCTATAAATCAACATTCGAGGAACACCGGTTTCATAGCAGCAGCGGTTGTGGTCAAGAGCACATTGGTAAGTGTGTTTTCTACTATCACCAGGTTTCATCGTTATCGGCCTGCGTGGTCATCTTCGGTACGCGCCCTTTTTCGTCCACGTGCCTGAGCCGCTCTCCAGCGCTACGAGGCAGCTCGTCCCGACGCATCCGAGCCATCATGTCTGCGCGTGCGTGGGCTTCTGCCATCGCCCTATAAATCAACATTCGAGGAACACCGGTTTCATAGCAGCAGCGGTTGTGGTCAAGAGCACATTGGTAAGTGTGTTTTCTTTTATCACCAGGTTTCATCGTTATCGGCCTGCGTGGTCATCTTCGGTACGCGCCCTTTTTCGTCCACGTGCCTGAGCCGCTCTCCAGCGCTACGAGGCAGCTCGTCCCGACGCATCCGAGCCATCACGTCTGCGCGTGCGTGGGCTTCTGCCATCGCCTTATAAATCAACATTCGAGGAACACCGGCTTCATAGCAGCAGCGGTTGTGGTCAAGAGCACATTGGTAAGTGTGTTTTCTACAATCACCAGGTTTCATCGTTCTCGGCCTGCGTGGTCATCTTCGGTACGCGCCCTTTTTCGTCCACGTGCCTGAGCCGCTCTCCGGCGCTACGAGGCAGCTCGTCCCGACGCATCCGAGCCATCACGTCTGCGCGTGCGTGGGCTTCTGCCATGGCCTTATAAATCAACATTCGAGGAACACCGGTTCATAGCAGCAGCGGTTGTGGTCAAGAGCACATTGCTAAGTGTGTTTTCTACTATCACCAGGTTTCATCGTTCTCGGCCTGCGTGGTCATATTTAATACGCGCCCTTTTTCGTCCACGTGCCTGAGCCGCTCTCCAGCGCTACGAGGCAGCTCGTCCCGACGCATCCGAGCCATCACGTCTGCGCGTGCGTGGGCTTCCGCCATCGCCTTATAAATTAACATTCGAGGAACACCGGCTTCATAGCAGCAGCGGTTGTGGTCAAGTGCACATTGCTAACTGTGTTTTCTACTATCACCAGGTTTCATCGTTCTCGGCCTGCGTGGTCATCTTCGGTACGCGCCCTTTTTCGTCCACGTGCCTGAGCCGCTCTCCGGCGCTACGAGGCAGCTCGTCCCGACGCATCCGAGCCATCACGTCTGCGCGTGCGTGGGCTTCTGCCATGGCCTTATAAATCAACATTCGAGGAACTACGGTTCATAGCAGCAGCGGTTGTGGTCAAGAGCACTTTGCTATGTGTGTTTTCTACTATCACCAGGTTTCATCGTTCTCGGCCTGCGAGGTCATCTTCGGTACGCGCCCTTTTTCGTCCACGTGCCTGAGCCGCTCTCCAGCGCTACGAGGCAGCTCGTCCCGACGCATCCGAGCCATCACGTCTGCGCGTGCGTGAGCTTCTGCCATCGCCTTATAAATCAACATTCGAGGAACACCGGCTTCATAGCAGCAGCGGTTGTGGTCAAGAGCACATTGCTAAGTGTGTTTTCTACTATCACCAGGTTTCATCGTTCTCGGCCTGCGTGGTCATCTTCGGTACGCGCCCTTTTTCGTCCACGTGCCTGAGCCGCTCTCCAGCGCTACGAGGCAGCTCGTCCCGACGCATCCGAGCCATCATGTCTGCGCGTGCGTGGGCTTCTGCCATCGCCTTATAAATCAACATTCGAGGAACACCGGCTTCATAGCAGCAGCGGTTGTGGTCAAGAGCACATTGGTAAGTGTGTTTTCTACAATCACCAGGTTTCATCGTTCTCGGCCTGCGTGGTCATCTTCGGTACGCGCCCTTTTTCGTCCACGTGCCTGAGCCGCTCTCCAGCGCTACGAGGCAGCTCGTCCCGACGCATCCGAGCCATCATGTCTGCGCGTGCGTGGGCTTCTGCCATCGCCCTATAAATCAACATTCGAGGAACACCGGTTTCATAGCAGCAGCGGTTGTGGTCAAGAGCACATTGGTAAGTGTGTTTTCTACTATCACCAGGTTTCATCGTTATCGGCCTGCGTGGTCATCTTCGGTACGCGCCCTTTTTCGTCCACGTGCCTGAGCCGCTCTCCAGCGCTACGAGGCAGCTCTTCCCGACGCATCCGAGCCATCATGTCTGCGCGTGCGTGGGCTTCTGCCATCGCCTTATAAATCAACATTCGAGGAACACTGATTTCATAGCAGCAGCGGTTTTGGTCAAGAGCACATTGGTAAGTGTGTTTTCTACTATCACCAGGTTTCATCGTTATCGGCCTGCGTGGTCATCTTCGGTACGCGCCCTTTTTCGTCCTCGTGCCTGAGCCGCTCTCCAGCGCTACGAGGCAGCTCGTCCCGACGCATCCGAGCCATCATGTCTGCGCGTGCGTGGGCTTCTGCCATCGCCCTATAAATCAACATTCGAGGAACACCGGTTTCATAGCAGCAGCGGTTGTGGTCAAGAGCACATTGGTAAGTGTGTTTTCTACTATCACCAGGTTTCATCGTTATCGGCCTGCGGGGTCGTCTTCGGTACGCGCCCTTTTTCGTCCACGTGCCTGAGCCGCTCTCCAGCGCTACGAGGCAGCTCGTCCCGACGCATCCGAGCCATCACGTCTGCGCGTGCGTGGGCTTCTGCCATCGCCTTATAATTCAACATTCGAGGAACACCGGCTTCATAGCAGCAGCGGTTGTGGTCAAGAGCACATTGGTAAGTGTGTTTTCTACAATCACCAGGTTTCATCGTTCTCGGCCTGCGTGGTCATCTTCGGTACGCGCCCTTTTTCGTCCACGTGCCTGAGCCGCTCTCCAGCGCTACGAGGCAGCTCGTCCCGACGCATCCGAGCCATCATGTCTGCGCGTGCGTGGGCTTCTGCCATCGCCCTATAAATCAACATTCGAGGAACACCGGTTTCATAGCAGCAGCGGTTGTGGTCAAGAGCACATTGGTAAGTGTGTTTTCTACTATCACCAGGTTTCATCGTTATCGGCCTGCGTGGTCATCTTCGGTACGCGCCCTTTTTCGTCCACGTGCCTGAGCCGCTCTCCAGCGCTACGAGGCAGCTCGTCCCGACGCATCCGACCCATCATGTCTGCGCGTGCGTGGGCTTCTGCCATCGCCCTATAAATCAACATTCGAGGAACACCGGTTTCATAGCAGCAGCGGTTGTGGTCAAGAGCACATTGGTAAGTGTGTTTTCTTTTATCACCAGGTTTCATCGTTATCGGCCTGCGTGGTCATCTTCGGTACGCGCCCTTTTTTGTCCACGTGCCTGAGCCGCTCTCCAGCGCTACGAGGCAGCTCGTCCCGACGCATCCGAGCCATCACGTCTGCGCGTGCGTGGGCTTCTGCCATCGCCTTATAAATCAACATTCGAGGAACACCGGCTTCATAGCAGCAGCGGTTGTGGTCAAGAGCACATTGGTAAGTGTGTTTTCTACAATCGCCAGGTTTCATCGTTCTCGGCCTGCGTGGTCATCTTCGGTACGCGCCCTTTTTCGTCCACGTGCCTGAGCCGCTCTCCAGCGCTACGAGGCAGCTCGTCCCGACGCATCCGAGCCATCATGTCTGCGCGTGCGTGGGCTTCTGCCATCGCCCTATAAATCAACATTCGAGGAACACCGGCTTCATAGCAGCAGCGGATGTGGTCAAGAGCACATTGCTAAGTGTGTTTTCTACTATCACCAGGTTTCATCGTTCTCGGCCTGCGTGGTCATCTTCGGTACGCGCCCTTTTTCGTCCACGTGCCTGAGCCGCTCTCCAGCGCTACGAGGCAGCTCGTCCCGACGCATCTGAGCCATCATGTCTGCGCGTGCGTGGGCTTCTGCCATCGCCCTATAAATCAACATTCGAGGAACACCGGTTTCATAGCAGCAGCGGTTGTGGTCAAGAGCACATTGGTAAGTGTGTTTTCTATAATCACCAGGTTTCATCGTTCTCGGCCTGCGTGGTCATCTTCGGTACGCGCCCTTTTTCGTCCACGTGCCTGAGCCGCTCTCCAGCGCTACGAGGCAGCTCGTCCCGACGCATCCGAGCTATCACGTCTGCGCGTGCGTGGGCTTCTGCCATCGCCTTATAAATCAACATTCGAGGAACACCGGCTTCATAGCAGCAGCGGTTGTGGTCAAGAGCACATTGCTAAGTGTGTTCTCTACTATCACCAGGTTTCATCGTTATCGGCCTGCGTGGTCATCTTCGATACGCGCCCTTTTTCGTCCACGTGCCTGAGCCGCTCTCCAGCGCTACGAGGCAGCTCGTCCCGACGCATCCGAGCCATCATGTCTGCGCGTGCGTGGGCTTCTGCCATCGCCCTATAAATCAACATTCGAGGAACACCGGCTTCATAGCAGCAGCGGATGTGGTCAAGAGCACATTGCTAAGTGTGTTTTCTACTATCACCAGGTTTCATCGTTCTCGGCCTGCGTGGTCATCTTCGGTACGCGCCCTTTTTCGTCCACGTGCCTGAGCCGCTCTCCAGCGCTACGAGGCAGCTCGTCCCGACGCATCTGAGCCATCATGTCTGCACGTGCGTGGGCTTCTGCCATCGCCCTATAAATCAACATTCGAGGAACACCGGTTTCATAGCAGCAGCGGTTGTGGTCAAGAGCACATTATTAAGTGTGTTTTCTATAATCACCAGGTTTCATCGTTCTCGGCCTGCGTGGTCATCTTCGGTACGCGCCCTTTTTCGTCCACGTGCCTGAGCCGCTCTCCAGCGCTACGAGGCAGCTCGTCCCGACGCATCCGAGCCATCATGTCTGCGCGTGCGTGGGCTTCTGCCATCGCCTTATAAATCAACATTCGAGGAACACCGGCTTCATAGCAGCAGCGGTTGTGGTCAAGAGCACATTGCTAACTGTGTTTTCTACTATCACCAGGTTTCATCGTTATCGGCCTGCGTGGTCATCTTCGGTACGCGCCCTTTTTCGTCCACGTGCCTGAGCCGCTCTCCAGCGCTACGAGGCAGCTCGTCCCGACGCATCCGAGCTATCACGTCTGCGCGTGCGTGGGCTTCTGCCATCGCCTTATAAATCAACATTCGAGGAACACCGGCTTCATAGCAGCAGCGGTTGTGGTCAAGAGCACATTGCTAAGTGTGTTCTCTACTATCACCAGGTTTCATCGTTATCGGCCTGCGTGGTCATCTTCGATACGCGCCCTTTTTCGTCCACGTGCCTGAGCCGCTCTCCAGCGCTACGAGGCAGCTCGTCCCGACGCATCCGAGCCATCATGTCTGCGCGTGCGTGGGCTTCTGCCATCGCCCTATAAATCAACATTCGAGGAACACCGGTTTCATAGCAGCAGCGGTTGTGGTCAAGAGCACATTGGATTGTGTGTTTTCTACTATCACCAGGTTTCATCGTTATCGGCCTGCGTGGTCATCTTCGGTACGCGCCCTTTTTCGTCCACGTGCCTGAGCCGCTCTCCAGCGCTACGAGGCAGCTCGTCCCGACGCATCCGAGCCATCACGTCTGCGCGTGCGTGGGCTTCTGCCATCGCCTTATAAATCAACATTCGAGGAACACCGGCTTCATAGCAGCAGCGGTTGTGGTCAAGAGCACATTGCTAAGTGCGTTTTCTACTATCACCAGGTTAGTGAATTGTCATATCTACGTCGCTATTCACGTTGAAAAGTGTTTTTCCTTCACCACTGCTGCTGCTACTGCGAGTTCTATTTTACTGTTCTTGTTTGCCGTGTCCCCTGTATCTTTTGAGTGTTTACGATGCCTACTTGTGCCGAGTTGAATAAGAAAATTGAAGATTGTGAGGCACGGTTTAGTGATAATCTGAATAAGCTTGTTGAACAGCTGGTTGTGAAAGTGCAAGTTAAGCTTCAGGATGCCGGTCTAGATGTCGGTAACATGAGAAAAGAGGTTTCTGAAATGGCAGGTAAACTTCAACTTCTGAATGATGTTGTTGAGAAAGCGCGTAGCCAACAGATGGAACTATTCACCTCGAACAAAGCCCTGAAAATCAAACATGAGGAACTGAGGAAAAGAGTTGCAGAGCTCGAACAATACTCCCGACTGAAAAACGTCGAAATCAATGGGGTGACTTGCACCCAAGGCGAGGATTGTATAGCCGTAATGGCCGCAATTGGGGAAAAGGTCGAATGCCCCGTCTCACCCACCGATCTAGACATAGTTCATCGTGTACCAACTAAAAATGGCCAGCAGAACATCATCGCCCGCTTTTGTTCCCGCAATAAAAAGAATGAGTTTGTCTAGAAAGCACGCAAGGCGCGTTTGAACACACGCGCACTGGGATTCTCGGGGCAACATGTGCAGTCTGTCTTCATTAACGAACATTTGTCTCCTGAAAACAAGTGGTTATTTTTCAAGGCACTAACACTGAAGAAGAAAAAAGGTTGGCTCTTCCTTTGGACTGATAACTGCCATATCAAAGCTCGCCGAAATACTCCGAGCCGCGTCTTTCGCATAGCGTCCGATTCAGACCTTTCGATTTTCACTTGAATTATTCTTAAACTTTCATAATGGCATCGCTCGTCTCACCTTCTGAACTAGAACATTACTTTTCTTCACCTTGCAGATCGCTGATTCATTTTAACGCGCGCAGCTTGCGCAAGCACACCGATGACATTCCTAACTTTTTATATTCTGTTGGGCATCGGTTCTCTATTATTTGCCTTACCGAAACTTGGCTGAGTATATCCGATAAAAAACTTGTACGATTATCCTTCTTACTCAGCCGAATATTGCCATCGCGCTGGAAGTAGTCATGGTGGGGCTGCTATATTTATCTCTTCTGGTTTTCATTATCATCGTCGACATGACCTAACGCTTAACCTGCCTAGCTGTGAATCTCTCTGGGCAGAATTGCATGAATCATTCTTTTCGCAAGACGGAAAAAACATTATTGTTGGATGCATTTATCGCTCACCATGATCCTCCACTAGTGAATTATGTTTAGCGCTTAGCGAAGTGCTCCATAGACTATCAATCGAACGTAAAAACGTCATCATCTTGGGAGACATTAATATTAACCTAATCGATACTAACACTTCTTGTTATAATGAATACATTAACTGTCTAAATGGCAACTGTTACGAATGTCTTATAGTTACTCCAACTAGGTGCACTGCCAGCGGACAGGCTTCACTAATTGACCACGCACTGTCTAATCTATTAACATCTCCGGACGCTGGCGTTATCGAAGTTTCTATCACAGATCATTACCCTTTGTTTGTGCGATTGAATTTTGTTTCCCATGAGAACGACGTATGCCTAACAAGGAAGAAAGTAAACACTTCATTGTTTGTTGAGCTGATATATAACTCTGATTGGTCAGCAGTAACTAACGTCACTCATCCTGAGGTTGCCTTTGACGAGCTCTGTGCCATTATTACCAGGGCTTTGGCTGCTTCTTCTTCAATAACCACATGTAAAAAGAATACGTCGACTCCTTATAGCCCTTGGATGACATTTAGTCTGCTGAGGTGCCTGCTAAAACAAGATAACCTATATAAAAAGACTAAAAGACAACCCTTTAATTTACCGCTAAAGATTCGTTTTCGAAATTATAGTAATACACTAGCTAGGCTGCTTAAATATGCTAAACGAAGCTTTTACGAGAATGAAGTTCACCGTGCTAGTAACGACGTCAAAAAGCAATGGAAAATACTAAACTCGTTCTTGAACAGGACGACCACGACCGCCCCCCTTAATTCTGTTCAATTTGGCAACGTTACCTACAATAACCCATCTGACATTGCGAACGCTTGTAGCGACTCATTTTTCACTGATCATCCTCAGCCTTTTATTCCTCACGACCACCATTATCAGCGCTTACCTCGTAGCTTCTTTCTTTTTCCCGTATCTTCTGTTGAAGTCCGCACTGTCATTCATAACCTAAAAATAACAAGTGCTGGTCTTGACAACTTTTATTCTTTTCATATTAAACTAATAGCTCATTTAATCTGTGACGTTCCTTCCTACATCATAAATCTCGTATTTAAAACTGGCGTTTTTCCTAGCGTATTGAAAGTAGCTAAGCTAATACCTATTTTTAAGAAGGGTGATAAGCGCCTTGTAACTAACTATCGTCCGGTTGCAATTCTTTCGTTTTTTAGCAAAATTATTGAAAAACTAGTTGTTATACGTCTCACATGCTACCTCTCAAAATTTAACGTCCTGTCGCCCCGTCAGTTTGGTTTTAGGGCTGGTTTTTCAACTGACCTGGCACTAATTTCCTTAACTGATGATATTAAAAGAGCCATAGACTGCGGTAAATTTGCTGGTGCTTTATTTATTGACCTTTCTAAAGCTTTTGATTCAACTAACCATAATATACTTTTTGCAAAACTAGACGCTCTTGGTATAACTGGTCCCACACTAGCATTAATTAGCAACTATTTACAGGACAGACAACAGGTCGTCTATATTTCTGGTGCCTATTCCCACTTTAGATCTACTAATATTGTCATCCCCCAGGGCTCCATTCTTGGACCTCTGTTGTTCCTAATATATATTAACGACCTTCCTCAGTGCATTAATTTTTCTGACTGTTTACTATACGCTGACGATACTACAATCTTTACTTCCGATAACAGCCTTGACTCATTGTTACTCAAAATTAACGCTGACGCTGCCAATGTTGCTAACTGGTGTCGGCGTAATATACTGAAAATTAACGCTTCTAAATCTGCTTTTGTCATTTTCACATCAACCAACAAAATCGTTCCAGGGCTTCCATCGGTTCACTTAAACTCTAATGTATTGACGGCTGCAAGCCACGTTGTATTTCTTGGGGTTGAATTAGACACTCATTTAAAATTCCACAGGCATATTAACTCCCTAACTAGAAAAGCAGCATTCGGCATAAGAGCATTAATCAAAGTACGCGCCTTTTTCCACATCGATACGCTCATTTCCCTCTACTACGCATTTATACATAGTCATCTTAACTACTGCATATCTTCGTGGGGAAATACTTATCGCACGCATTTGTCTCCATTGCAGCACGTCCAAAATCAAGCATTTCGTATCATCACCTTTAGTCACGTTTCATCTGATATTTCTTGGTTTTTCCGTGCTTTTAATATTTTATCTGTTAGCAATTTAAATAAACTTACCCTCGGGTTACTTGTGTATAATTTCGTGAACGGCAAACTCGCTCTAACACTACTTAACGATGATCAGTTTCCACAGCATAAGATAACTCGATTCGCATTTCATCATAACTTGTTATTGCCTAAACCTAGGACTAACTACGGTAAATTTACCACCACCTTCTCAGCCACGGCTGTGTGGAATTCATTACGTTTAGCCATCAAGCAATCACCATCAATTCACGTGTTTAAGCAGAAACTTCGCATATTTCTTCAGTCCTTTTAGTCATACATTGCTGTCATGACGTCATTGTGTATCTCTCTTTTTGATAATTGTCGTTTTGTTTCTCCTATTATTGTAATTAGTACTGCATTTCACTTATTCTCAAAATTGATCTGCAATTCCAACTGTTATAACCTTGCTCTGTTTATTCAGTGTTATTTTATTTATAAGTTTAAAATTATTATGAGTGTTTAACTTACTGTTATTTTGTTCAATTTATATCACTGCAATTAGTTCTGTGTTTCACTTATACATGTCATAATTTATTTTCTGTTCTGACTGCTGTAAATTTGTTTTAATATTATTGCTACCATTAACAGGAGGTCCCTTTCCAGTCTCTGACTCTGGGAGAGTGAAGATGTTCTTTCTTGGAGATTGCGCCGGGACCCGACGGCGGAGGCAGCTGATGGTCGCTGACGGAATAGTAAAGCAGACAGGACTCCGCGGATAGGAGGAAAAAAAAAAACACGTCTATTCACAAGCCAAGCTAATTTTCGAATGTCTTGCAAAAGGTTACAGCACGTGCTGTCCTTGTCCCCTCCAGTTCAGGCGCCACCCCATCACGCACAACGCTGATCTCCGCTCCGGAATCGATAATCGCCTGCACCATCCTCGGGCCGCATTTCACCTCCACTCTCCGCAACTCAGCGCGTGTACTGCTCTGATTGACGTTTATGTCCTGGGACATACTCTGTTGAGATGGTGTCAAATATGCTGAGATCTTACCCACCACGGAGTTATTTCCTTCTCCATCTGCCTTCTTCCGTGGACAGTCACGAGAAAAGTGTCCTATTCCCTTGCAGTTGAAACACTTCACCCGGGAATTGTCAGGTTTAATGCCCTGCCTTGGGTTTTCGTGTTTCTCCTCGAGAGAAGTGGCCTTTGTTGCGTCGTATGCGCGGCTCTTAGAGCCTGACGGGTGATCTCGCTTTTTGCATCGCTCACCCTCGTCGAAACAGTCAGCCAGTACCGCCACCTCCAAGGGTTTCAACCAGTCACCCACCTCGTTGAGGGTTACATATGCCTGCATGTCGGCGGGCAAGGAGACCCTGATGCGATCGGACACCATCAGTGCGATTAAGTCCTCAAGAGATTCAATCCCGCGGCTTCTAGCATAATATTCGAAGCAGCTCTCAACCCGTGTCGCAAACTGAGTCCAGGATTCTCTTTCCATCCTGGTGGCTTTAAGGAAGAGCCTCCTGTACTCTGCCGGCGACAATCGGAGCTCTAATAGAACACGCTCTTTGACTGCCTTATATTCACTTGCCTCCCCCACGGGCAGCCTATTCACCAGAGCACGCATGCGCTCCGTGAAATAGGGTCGCACCAGGGATCCTCTCAGCCGCTCAGGGACCTCTTACGTCTCGAAGACGTGTTCTACGCCGTCAAACCAGCTCGGCACTAATATTTCGGACGACGGCATAGAAGTCAGTACTCCTTTCATCAATCTTGAAAAGCTTAAAACTTCATCTCGGAGGTTGAACTCCATGCCGCCTCCACTGGCTCGCGTTCGGTTCCCTGAGCGTAAATGTTCTAGCTCTAGCTCAAGACGTATTAGCCGTTCTTTCTCCCTCACTAGTTCTATCTCCTTTTCAATTAAGCTGTCTGATCGGAATCATCCGTTCCCCTCCCCTTGTGTCTGCTAGTTTGCCCCTAATCCACTCGAAGGTGACGATTCACCTGGCCCGTCAACATCCCTATTCCGACCCCTATTCTGCTCGGGCATTAGAACCGGCATCCGCCGCTCTGCACTGTCTGTATCCATGGCGGGCACACGTCAAAGAATCACCTTACCGTAAGTTCAACGACTGCCGCTGGATCACAGACGCATCCCGCTGCTCAGAATAGTCAGGCACGAAATTGATGTCCGAGCTGTAGAGTCGGGCGTTCCTCGCTGGACTGCGACGGCCTCTGGTCCGAGGTAGCTCTATCACCACAAAGTAGCTCGGTGGTACAATCTTCAAGGAGCTCGGTGGTCCAGTCTTCTCTTTAGAAGGCTCCACCAAGGCCGCGTCAAGTCGCTGTCCGCCGATTCCGTTGTGAAGATCACGCCGCCGGGGTCCGCTGACGCAATCCTGTCGACTGCGCCAGTGAAGATGTTCTTTCTTGGAGATTGCGCCGGGACCCGACGGCGGAGGCAGCTGATGGTCGCTGACGGAATAGTAAAGCAGACAGGACTCTGCGGATAGGAGGGAAAAAAAAAAAACACGTCTATTCACAAGCCAAGCTAATTTTCGAATGTCTTCCAAAAGGTTACAGCACGTGCTGTCCTTGTCTTCTTCCTTCTCAAAGCGTCCCCTGCCCCAGCTCGCACGAGCGTCGCCAGTTCACCCACACACAGGGGCACACGTGCAAACGCAAACACGCAATGGAAAGAAAATGAAGCTCGGTCCTGTTCCCGCGTCCACTCACGGTGATGGCGGGGCCGATTCTCACAGGCACCTCCTTCTGTAATATTTCTAATGTATTTACCTTTGATCTACGCACAATAAAACCAAACCAAGGAACCAAGAAACGAAAAACTTTAGTTTTCGTGGCTATTCTAATCTGTAATATTACCATAAATTCCAAATAATTGTTGTGGCGGGATACAAGGTCAATAAATATTTATTTCAATTATTTACTGGGACAACAGCTGCTCTGGGACTGTGTCGCTAATAACTGTCTGGACTATTCTTTTTTTACGCCAAAGGGAAGACCAAGCGTTTTCAGTTCCGTCAGCCAAGCATTATACTGCGAAGGATAGGTAGCCATGGGAGAAGGAAGTCGGGCGACTCTCCATGGCAGTGAACCGACCTGTGCCGAACCTGCAGTACACATATTTTCATGGGTACGTCAATTATGAACCATCAGACGAGTCTTCCATGCACCGTTAAGCCTCTCTGTTTAACCGCTTTTCAACCTCTAGACCAAAATGTCGAATATTTTGTCGTTTACGATAGGTGGCACACACCAGATTATAAATCTTCAATTCAGCAAAATTCGCTCCATTCGGGTTCCGGAACCGCTGGGGGCGGCCTGTCCAGCGGATATTCTCGCCGGAGAAACGTAAGTTAGAGCAGTCGCAGTGAGTGGTACAAGGCAGTTTTACCAGAGCGTTACCTCGGGCAACCGTGGCCACGGTAAACGGCTTCTGACGCGTGCTGAGGAACATCCTAGGCAGCACAGAGCTCTGAACGAAACTACGGCTTTTGCTTGAACGCTTAGGGACTTAATAAGCCCGGAGAAACCGAAGTAGAGCCAAACCTGACATTTTTGCGAGACCGTAGGTATCTTGGCCCTAATTCGTCAACCAAGTACCATAGTTTGGCTTCACCTCCTAGACGATCGGCGGTCATCTGACATTTTTGCGTCTAAGTCGCCCAACAAGTGCGAGAGTTTGACTAACTGCCTGGTTGTTCGGTTGCTATCTGGCAGCTTTGGGCCCAAATATCAAAGTAAGTGCCAACGCTAGGGTTTACTTTCTCATAGTTCCCCAAGTAGCACAGGCCTCTGGGACCAAATTTAGCTGCACGGCAATTTGTTTTCAAAGACAGCAGAAGGCATGGCGCTTGTGTATCGGTAATAATTTTGTTGGTTTATGTTTCTACAGCGAGAAGGTAGTGTACATGAATGGGAGTCTGGTGTCTCAGCTGTGGATGAGAACTATAGCCAGAGAAGTACAACCGCTAGCCAAGGACTTTATAACCTGCACCACGCAGCAGTGATACGCGACCGCACGCCAGTACGATGCTCATCCAGATAGAATAGCACGAAGTTTCGCTCCACGTGCTCCGAGCTGGTGTGCACTCGAGTTCATGTATAGGCTTCCTCGGGGTGCCAGAATTGAGCGTCTGTTTTCCAAGTGCCGCCGCGGCGCTATTCGCCTAGATCCTATAGGCACTTTAAACACGCGCCAAATTGAGCCGCCATTGCCGACCTTTTCTTGCCTTACCGAGACACCGAGCCACTGAAGCGGGCGTTGCCGAGCCTCCACAAATGCCTATGGAAGAGAGAAGGACAGTGGAGCACCTAAAGTGGCAATACCCTGTGCTGCTGGGGGAATGATGACGTAAAGCGATCGGAATAAGAGGAAACAAAAACTGAAGGTCGGTTATGGCGGCGCTCATGCATTGTTGCCTGAAAGCGTCTATAAGGTGAGGGCCCGAATGAAATGCCGTGCAAGAAAGTAGACATTGCACGCTCCCCGACATACGTTCCCCTGCTTTTAAGCTGGCCGCGCGCCTCGAGCACGCGGCACCGCTATTAGACGGATGCAATCACGTGACGAGCAGAATCAAATGCCATGCAGGAAAGACGGCGCTACGGGGATGAACGCGCAACTTTGGGTCCCCTAGGGTGCATATGCAGTACCTTTTGTGTGCGCTAATCACTCGGTCACCGATCCCCCTGTGCGTCGGCACATTTGAAGCTATTTCGAAGGCGAACACAAGCATGCTAGGGGCTTGAGCCTTAATAGCTGTCGTTGAAAGAGCGGGAGCAGTACGAGGCCTCAGCTACGCTAAAGCACTGCTAGTGTCCAGAGCACTGCTCGTGTCCGCTGAGCCACACCTTCAGTGACGAACTTGGGAAACTTAGATGCATCTCACAAGCATCTGCAGTAAAATACTAAAATATTAAAGTGGGCTAGTTGGATATGCATTCTATCAATAACTAGCGCGAAGGTCAAGTACAATCTGGCGGAACAAGCGCTAACTCACAGCTGTCCTTTTAATAGTCACACAGAAGACGAAAAAAGAGGTACTATTTCTTTCTCGTCTTTCTTTGCGCATGAAAAATTCCCAAAATAAAATGTTCTTGATTGAAAGAGAAAGTTACTTTGAAAGAACTGAGAAATGACAACAAAGAAAGAAAAGGGCGTTACGTTAAAAAAAAAAAGAGAATTAGCAGAAAGTAAGGAAGAGGGAGTTGTTCACAGTAAACCAATGAAACAACGTCAAGTAGGAAAGTCAAGGTAATGAAGTTCTTTTTCAGTTGATGCCACCGATGGTGCACTGACACACTTTTTTATGGTCATGGCCTCGTATCGTTCCCTTGATTTCTTCTCATGGAACCTTCAAAGGACATTTGTCTCTGTAAGTGTCGGTTTGCAGTGACAGTCTCTTACGTGCACTGCGAGATGCCCCGATAATGTTGACTTGAGTGACACAGCGTGTTCACGTAACGTGGTGTTCACGCACCGGCCAGACTGACCAACATATACTCGGCCACAGGTAAAAGGTATTTCATATATAACCTGGCTTTGGCAAGGTATATATGTTTGCTTGTGCCTTTGGTCGCATTCTTTGCGACGTTCTTGTTGAGAATTTATCATAGGACAAAGAATCTTTAGCCTGTCTGGTGCTGAAAAGATGACTGAAACGCCATACCTAGCAGCCACCTTTTTCATGTTGTTTGATACCCGGCGAATGTAAGGTATTACAGCCGGGCGTCGTCTTTTGTTCTCGGCTTTTTCCTTCTGTCTGTGGGTGTTGATCATGATTTCTACTACATCGTACAAAGTGGTGCTTGGATAACCAGAGGTCTTGAATCTGCAGGGCTGATAAAAGCAAGAACCGTGTTCTTGCTTGTATCAGCGCATGACTTTGAAAAGTGCCTTCTACGTACGGATTCTTGTATAACCTGAAGCCAACGTTGCGAGAGGTGGTCAGTTTGGGAACTAGAGCGGCATTCGCCGGAAGAGAGGGGGCCGTTGCAGTAGCGGGCGAAACAGTGGCGCTGCCGTAGCCGCGATATCTGTTCTCCCGGCGTCGTCTCTTGCACCTGCATCGCTTGCATGGTCTGCTGTGAGTTCCACCAGATCCGCTGCAAATCCTCAGCTAGCGTGCACCGTTTTTGGCAATATAAACTTTTTCCGAAATCGCCGATTAGAGACGGCTGTTGTGTGGACCTTGATAGTTCTGAAGTGTTCACAGGGGCATCCAGCACACACTTTGAATGAGTCAACATAGGGCAAGAACCCTCCCAATTTTTCGAGGTTTGATAGCCATAGCGGATTCGTACTTTGACTCCTATATCTTGCTTCTTGGACCGATTCGTCTTCCTATGCTGACAACCAGATGTGGTTCTTTTTCGAATGTGACAGCCCTTATCACATAAGCTACGCCTTCCTTCTCTACAAGCTTGCAGAAAATTATGTAATCCTCGCGTATTCTTTGATATAATAATCTATTCACGGGCGACTATGTTCCTGAAATTTTGAAACAAATGTCGTGAACGCTGTCTCGCGTGTCTGTTTGGCTTCTGTCATCGTCTGCTTCTGGTTCGTATGTAATTGTCCCATCAGAGGTAACAGGACTAGATGCAGCGTGAAAAACAATTCGATAGGTGGGGGCCTTTCATTTGCAGCTCTTAATGCTTTGTTTAAAGAAGATGTACGGGTACATTCAGGAAGAGACGTGGAGCCGCAGCCTTTTCTAATTACCATTTGACCTTGTCCATAAGAACCGTCTGCCCATGAATAATGCGTGAGTAAGAACGATAATGTCGTGGAACTGAAAGTGCAAAGCATACCGTTTTTGTTTTCTAGGTGAGCGTGAACTTTTTGGGGGGATCCCGTTCTGGCATTACTTCCAAGCGCACAACATCTTTTTCAGCGGTGAATTGGCATTTCCCTTCACTTTTTGACGCTTGAAAGGCGCACTTGACAGCCGGGAGCGCAGCGGGTCGGCATGCTTGCTTGTTGATTGGCGAAATAATCAAAGCTCCAGTCGACAGAAGGGCTACCGACGACAACCCACCAATGACACGAGCGAAAACACGAGGAACAATGAGACGCAGCCGAGAACGGATCTTAGGGTGACTACAGTGCCCCCTCTCGCGCGATCTACGAATTAATGTCACGCAGGGAATCAAGTTTTCAAACTGACATGTCGTCCTCGCTGCACTATCAAACGCGTTTATTTCCAATGAATCTTGCAAGAGGCTTTCGCTTTGCCTTACCTCACTTAAGTCGCAAAGTATGAGCAGTTATCTCGGCCCATTTTTTAAATCGTTTTTGAGTTCTGGCTATTACTAAGCCTAAAAGAAAGAGAAAAGTATTAACATAGAAACGTCTTTGAAAGTCTAGTAGTTTGTTTTGAATCGATCGTCCGGGTTTTGAAGGCACGCAGAAGCAGACCGGGTACAAATTACCGCAAGCCTCAAAGTACGCGACTTTTCACTTTATAAAGAAGTTTTTATGTAAAGTACTTGCATGCTGACAGCCATGTTGCCAGTGTGCCACCCGCCCTCTCAGTGCTCACTACTTCCTCGTCGCTTCTAACATCATCTTGGGATGCGCTGGACGTATAAAGCGCGTTGTAACATCAGCTTCACCTTTAGTGTGAGTTTCTTAGGTTGCGTTCATATACTGCTAAAAGGTTCCTTCAAACTTCCAAAACATTTAACTGTTTCATTTTGTTGCAAAACAACACCTAGAGTAGCATCCTCCCAACCTGTTTTTCTCAAAATTGAGTGTAGAAACAGTTCTTCAACATCCGTCAAGTTTAAATCTCCCTCGTTCTTTAATTTAAATCTGTGATTATGACAAATGACATGGTATACATTTATTTTAGCTCAAGTAAAGCAGCTGTGCCAGAGACAGGCTATTCGCCAAAACCATGAAAACTTGCTGCGCCACTCCTAATGATGATTATAATTGGGGGGTCTGCATGTTTATAGACGATTGCAAGCAAGGTGACTGGCCGCCGCCATGTCTCTGCTCGTGCGGACAAGCCCGTGCAAGTGCAAGCTTTCCAAAGCCATGTCCACGCGCAAGCTGCACGTGCTTGCACTCATGGGGCACCGGTCGGGTGGCATGCTTGCAATTGTCTATACAGCCGGAAGTTATTCTGCCTAAATGGGCATCTGGTGCTGTAGATAAGCAGCTTATACCCGTGCCACAAGGGGAACTCAAATGCCATTTACAACGAATGACATTCGTGTGATCGACGGATCGGCTCGCGATCTGTCGCGCGTGGAACGCCCCACGCTCAAAGTGTTGCGCGCTAATTGGCCGACTCTTCAAATGTCATTCGTTGTAAATAGCATTCGAGTTGCCCGTGTGGCACCGGTATTAGTCTTCGAGGTTTAACCGCTAGTTTGCGGTCTCTAACGTGCACTACGGAATAGGGATACACGACCGCACGCAAGTACGATGCTTATACAGATCGAAACGGGCAGGGGTGAAAATTAAACTCAGGATCCCTGGGTTCTGCAGCGCGAGCTTTCGCTCTACGCGCTCCGAGCTGGTGTGCGCTAGCCCACTCAGCCTCCGATCCCCCATTGATGTAATGGTATCTTGCAAACGAATCGTTTGCATGATGATTCTGATGATGGGATGATGAACAAGGTAAAGAGTGTAAAGCCCAGCAGCGGTCTTCGCGACGGTGTTCTTCGTGGGGCGAGTGCTCACTGCTTGGCCAAGATGCAGACAATTCGCCCCCCCCCCCCCCCAACCGTTGTGGAGCTGCATACTTTGGCGCATGCGTTAGCCCGACGGCAGTCTTCGCAAAAGGGGCCTTGGGGTCTCCCAGCTTTGTGCAAGCATTAAATAGAAACACACGATGAAGACGTGCTCTAACTAGAGCCACTCTATATGGCAGCGTAGCTACCAGAGTAGCGACACGACGCAAAATTATCTAGATGCACGACGTCAGAAGCGCTGATGGTGATCTCCATTTTGGGCCTGGGAGGTTGCCATGGTAACCGTGCTTCTAGCGACGCCGGGCGGCAACCTTTGTAGTCTAGTTGATATCTCCATTCGTTCATTGAAAAGTGGTATAAGACGCTTGGCATCGCGGTACGGCAAGAACCTCTGGAGGAATGGTGCCTGTCTTTTTCTGAAAAGTGAGACGATTTGCAGCCCGGGGACTGTCGGGTGACGAGTGCTGCTATGGTATCGTACCTGCACGGACAAGGCGAGTGGTTTTCGGCGCCGCCGGGATGGCGGCCGCTTCGTGGGACGAACGTACCGTCCTAGTACTTTCGGACTTCGCTCCGATGGAACAAAATCCGATTACGCCGGCCACGACAGGACGATTGGCTCGGGACATGACTGCTGCTCGACTGCCCCGTAGTGAGCGAGTATATGTTTAGCATCATACTTCTTCATGACCCAATCATCCCTTCAAGATGAGATTTTCTCTCCGGCTGGTGAGGAGTGACGTCGACGGGGTTCAACCAAGGAAGGACGGCATGGTCGTCTCTAGGGAATCGTTGACGCCATCAAAAGAGACGGACGCCGGATATGAAATGTTCTCGCCGAAAGGCTAAATGGTCGTTCGAAAGTTTACCGGCATTCAAAAAGTGAATATTTCTATCTGGTGTAGCACATATCCATGTTAAAGGGGCCACGAAATTATTTTTAAACTTCTTCTTCCTTACCTGTAATCCTCAACTTAAAAGAGAACTGTGAAATCACGCAGTCGTGACATGGTAGGGCACCGGTGCGATGACCCCAAGCTTTCACCGTGCTTTTTAAGCACACCGTAGAACTTGGCATTCGCAAGTTATGATAAGTTTTGTCAGGACACTCATTGGCCAGGAAAGCGAATTCAAATATCTATGGACGAATTGATTGCTGACGAGCGCATACATCCGAGTGACGCAGTTTTTGTGTCCAATGCGTGAGTTGGGGTCGGCTAACGTCATTTTGGCCTTTGTAGGCATTGTAAAGAGGATATTTGGAACCAAGCACACTGACATTTAGGAGCACAAAACGGGCCCAGCTACAGAAAATAAATATTACACTCGTAAGAAATAAATACGTCTGTAACATGTTAATTACAACGACGAACACACCTCTGAGCATCTAAGTTTAATAGTATGTGTTGATGCACTGTTATATAGCAGGACATTTCATATGCGTCACTTGAGCAAACGCCAGTTTTTCACTTGAAAAACAAACCAAAAAACACTGCGATCAAATGCAAGCTATTGCAACGAAAGCAAGTTATATCAAAATCTTCAGAACTGCCAATTCGTAAAATTGGCGATTAGTAAAAAAGGTTAAAGGTCGTAGGAGCTTCCTCGCTAAGAATTGCTGTGATTATTCGGTGACCCAGGGCTAAAACAATTTCCCCTAGGCCCTAAAAGCGCCGTACACCTTTCGTTATGATTCTCAGAAATTAAGACTTTCAAAGGAAGCTCGAGAAATGCGAAAATTTTATCCTAAAGCTATGTGGAGCGCAAGTTCGTCTGCTTCTTTTTGCAGGGGTTGTGGTGACGTCAGAACGCCGAGATCTGAGTGACTCCGATTGAAGGATAGTGGGTGGACCTAAAAGCAAGCTGCCTTGAGGTCTACCCACTATTCTTTATTCAGAACCAATCAGAGCTCGGCGTTCTGACGTCACCACAACCCCTACTAAAAGAAGCAGACAAACTTGCGCTGCGCATATCGTAAAATCGTTGATTAGTATGCTTGGGAGCTGTGTTAATATTTATACAGCGTGTAGTTGGTCAGCCATTTCAAAGTTGCGACGAGTCACTCGCTGTAGATGAGCAATTTAGCCAATGCAGTATAACCGCTAGCCTGGGGTCTATAGGTCTTTAACGTGCACCACGCCGTAGTGATACACAACCGCAGGCCGGTACGATGCTCATCCAGATCGAAACGGGCACGGGTGGTGATTGAACCCAGGTTCCCTCATTGATTAGTACAAAACGTAAGCATCGCAGGAGCTTCCTCGCTAGAAGTTTGTGATCATGCGGTTACCTGGGACAAAAACAAATTCCCCAAGGCCCAACATGCGACGCATAGATTTCGCATCGATTCTTAGACTCTCCAACGTTCAAATAAAGCTAAGAGAATGCGAAAATTGCATGCTAAAAGTCTTATCGATCCTCCAACACATCCGAAACCCGAGCACCGCTAAGGCGATATTGCTGATGCTGTCGCACAGGTGCTAATATACAGAGCGATCTTGCACAGAAAGGGTATAAAGTATCATTCTTTCAGATCTTCACGTTATACCTACGTCAGAAAGCACGAAGAAGCCCTAAATCGCCGGCACGCTGCGGCACATCACGACTCCGCGCTCCGAACAAACTCGCATCCACCAGCTCTGGGCGCTGCCATCTTACCGATGACATCACGGCTCTTCAGAGGTCACGTGACGAGTCGTCACTCGGTTGCTACGGAAACCGAGCCAGCTCAGCTCGTTGCTATGGTACCGCGTGTAACCAATCGCGGTGAGAGGCGGCACAGGGAAAAGCGTGGCGCTACTCTGGCAGCGTCGCTGCCACATAGAGTGGCTCTAGCTCTAACCGCTCATTCACACTGGAAGCGGATCTGCGTTCGCAAAGCGGTTGCGAACGCGGTTGTATAAAGATCCAGTACAATTGCACGCGCACTCAATGTCATCGAGTGCGCGTGCAATTGCACTGGATCTTTATACAACCGCGTTCGCAACCGCTTTGCGAACGCGGATCCGCTTCCAGTGTGAATGAGCGGTAATACGGTGATTCGATTTTTTTTATGAAACAGCTCATCGTGCTCTCATGAGGCTCCCATAAAAGCCCTAGATATTTTTTGTCTCCGAGGTATGTTGGTCAGGGTGCGTGACGTCTCGAGACGAGTCTCAATCTTGACCGAGTTCAGGCCCCTTGTAAGTAGAACAAATCTTCCACTGCGGAGTTTCAGATCCCAGTTTTACAACACGGTTTCTTTATCGTTTAGATAAAAAGGACATAGAAGCAAATCGGTGTGGCCATGGCTGCTGCTGCCGGTTGGAACCGCGCGTGCCCTTTTTTATTCGCACGTGAAGACAGCCCCCCGTGCTGCTCGGTTGTGCTAGGCCAATAACCGATACACCTTCCTTTCTTTAAAAAAAAATGAAATAAATCTTTGACACATATATACATTACACAAAAAAAAAAAAAACTATCCCTCTTGCTTAAAGTTCTCTTCGTAGGTTCGACGATGCGGTGGACACACTCGTCGGGATGATCTTCGGGGCGGAGGCGGCGATGGTGTGGTTTCCGCGTGCTGACTGATGGTGCTACCAAGACCGGCAGCATGAGCCTGCCGGTCTAGGACGCCTAAGGGACAATTTTCTCCGTCCGAGCCATGACGCTGCGGTCGAAACCGCCGGTGCTCCTCCCAAGGGTTTGCATTTCCTAAATAAATTCCGTTTATACAAACTTAGCCGCCAAGGAGTGCCCCTACCCAAATCCATCGCTCTCAAATAATCTATCTGCCTCGGGCTTAAATTATGCGGTTAAGGTTGGTGGGTTTGGCGCTCGATAGCCTGCGGGCGCGTCGAATTTGCGCGTCAGAGGCGACCGAAGCAGACGTTATGCGGATATGAGCAAAAGTTTCACACGTCCGTGGCCTTCCCCTTGTTAGGTTCCGCGAGCGAAGCTGTGAGGAGACGCAGTTCATTTGTTTTCAATTAAGTTTAGGCCTGCCTTCTCTCCAATACGTTTATAAGCGTTGCGGTCTTGCGGGCGCGCTTGTAAGTTGCTTCCAGGTCCACGTATTTTGTGCGCGGCTAAAACCGAAGTTCGATTATTTCCCTTCCTCTCTCAAAAAAGGTTCCTAATATCACATGATACCTCTGCGTCTACAACAGAAACGCGAGGAGAAATCGAATATAGTACCGGATTTGGCAGACATCGGAAACTTCGACATTTTCGGTGCGAGGCTCAAAAGTGGTTGGAATACAACTGGGCTTCGCGATGCATGGTTTGCCTTGGTACATGTGGGGCGTAAAGTTGGTGCACGCAGTCTATTCCAAGCGTTGCTCGAGACCCAGATTGAATGGTGTGAAAAATTCTAGCCAGGAGCGTACGAAAACGACGTATTTATGACAAAATATGCACTGCACATCTATCAGTGCTCGTTCGGCTGCCATTGTGAGCCGTCCATGTTTCTTCTCCTCACGGCAGCTATCTAAGCCTGTCTTAGCAGGATACAGCCTGGTAGACGGAAATCTAAAACAACTTGGCGTTCTCTTTACCATAAAAGCAATTCGTGCAACCATACGCAATACAGTGCGACGGCATGGCGAAAAACAAGGCGACTCGCGAGCTTTCTTCGTCCCTGTTTATGCTGTCCTCGCTTCCGCGACAGTGTCGCAGCCTATAAATAGCCGGCATGCCTCTTTGTTTTCCAACCAAACAGGGGGCGCTAGTACACCCTCTTCTCGCGCATGCGCAGTAGTTTTTTTGCAAATTGTGGATTCCAGAATAGATGTTCTGTATCAGCGAGGACAAGGTGTTCCTTGGAAAATTCAGCTTCTGTGTCTTCTTTTCCGTTGTCTTTTCTCTTAAAGGGGCCCTGCAAGGACTTTTCTACTGGTTTTTAATTTGCATCGAACCTCACCGCACTGAACGCAGTAACTTTATTGGAAGCACAAGACCAGGCTTGGTCTTAGACCAGTTTATTGTAACAACTGCAGCTCAGCTGCTGACATGAAGTACAGACCCGTCCCCCGGTTAGGGTTGGCCTCTATATACACAATGCACATTGCTGTTGTTCCACATCCGGCCAACTGTAGCCCTTTGTTGGGCTACATATGCAACACTTCTCTTCCCTTATTTTGGAGACAGCAAACATTTTACATACACCGCTCGAGGATATCAAAGATAATTATATCTCTCAGGCTTTTGCTTTGTTCTAGAGGATCGCCATACGGGAGCGGGTCCTTCTGGCTGTTGAAGAGGTATCGGATCCAGGAAAGGAGGAATCTGACCCTCTTATTTCTCCTCCTCCGGAAAATCTTGCCTACCCCCGTTTTTGTTAGTCTCCTC
The DNA here is from genome assembly GCF_016920785.2 of Ixodes scapularis. Classification (NCBI taxonomy): domain Eukaryota; kingdom Metazoa; phylum Arthropoda; class Arachnida; order Ixodida; family Ixodidae; genus Ixodes; species Ixodes scapularis. Next base: position 195,771,087 of record NW_024609835.1, read on the forward strand.
CTCCTCCTCAGGCAGAAATAGATCGGACCAAGTCGCCCTTGACGTCTCCATTTACATCGGAGGTGATCAGCATGACAAAACCTTACTACACTTCCTACGCGAACCAAGAATGTTACATTTGACACCCCTCTTAGAATCTTTCCTGGCCACCAATTCGCTTTTTCATGTTGCACAGTTCGTACATATTTTTTTTTTCGTGACCCGGTGAAAATAGCCTGCTCGTTCCTCGCCTTCAATCAGCCCTGATTTTGTTTCGTTCCATTTTATCTTTCCAGGCTGCCACTGCGCATGGTTTGAGCATAGAAATTCTCGTCCCAATTTTCCGACCTAAAAACAGCTCACTTGGCGTTTTTTCTGCGAACGAATGGGGTGTTGTTGGACATGAAAACAAGGAATTATCGACACGGTGCTGCAATGTTCGTTTACAATCCCATTTTTCGTCGTCGAGTTTTGCTTTCAAAAGTGCATTTTTTTGGGTCTGAACTGACCTCTACACTGCTGTATTTGACTGGGGGTGATATAGTGGTGTGGATAGGTGGCTAACCCCATTCTCTTTCATAAAACATTCAAACTCGTGTGACCTGAACTGCGAGCCATTATCTGTTACTACCACCCTGGGAAGGCCGTACGCCGCGTATACACTTCTTATCGCTTCAACCGTGGCAGTCGCCGTTGTGGTGTTCATGAGCTTTACCTCCAGCCACCTGGAGTAGGTGTCCACCATCAACAGCAGTGACTTCCCCTCGACTTCTGCAAAATCCAGGTGAACCCTCTCCCAGGGGTTTGCCGCTATTGGCCACGATTGAAGCGGAATGCGCTGAACTGACCCTCGCACACTTTGGCAAACCTCACAACGCTTCACTATTTCTTCTAAGTCTACGTCAAGCTGAGACCATTAAATCCAACTTCGAGCCAACATTTTGATTTTGCTAATACCGGGATGCCCTTTGTGGATAAGTGATAGAACGCTCGGCCTTAGCGACGACGGAATGATGACTCTAGAATTCCACAACAAACATCCTTGTTCGATAGCAAGCTCGTGACGACAGCTGAAATACGGGCGATACTTACCTTCGGTTTCGTTGGGCCAGCCTCGCCATGTCATGTCTTTTATTGGGTTTAGCAATTCATTCTTTTCTGCTGCTTCAGCCGCCTCCTGTGCGGTGAACGGAATTTCTGTTGGTGGTTAAAAAAAAAATTTATTTGCTGCTTTTCACCTGACGTCGTTTTCAAAGGAAGTCGAGATAAGGCATCTGCATGTACCAGACTCCGTCCTCGTTTGTACCTGATAGTATACTGATATGACGCCAACAAATTTTTCCACCGCTGCACCCTGGCTACCGCCACTTGACTAAAATGTCTTTTCGGATCGAACAGCTGCGTCAAGGGCTAATGGTCAGTTACAATTTTGAACTGGCGGTCGAATAAGTACTTGTGAAACTTTTTTTTTCAGAAGACTATAGCCAGTGCTTCGCGCTCCACCTGCGCACAGTTCTTCTCGGCTGCCGTGAGTGTGCGTGACGCGAAAGCTATAGACCGCTCTTCTTGGTTGTCGGCGTGTGTGAGCACCGCTCCAAGTCCGTATGCTGACGCATCACACGTAAGGCGCAAGGGCCTACCGCTATCATAGACCGCTAGGTCTGACTCATCACTTAAGAGCAATTTACTTTTCCGAAAACTGTTTTCGCATTCTTCTGTCCATTCCCACTTTGCCTCCTGGTGTAGAAGCCGGTACACCGGCTCGAGAACAGTTGCCGTTCCCGAGAAAAACTTGGCATAAAAATTTACTAATCCCAGAAAAGCTTTAAGCTTTTTCACCGAGGTGGGTGCCGGAGCTTCCGAGATAGCTTCAACTTTCTTTTCAGACGGATTAATGCCGACTTCGTCAATCTCATGGCCCAGATAGCGAACCCGGCGTTGAAGGAACTGGCATTCGTCAGCATTTACTTGGATACCATGGTGACGGAGTGTTTGTAACACCTGCTTCGTGCGCTTCAAACACTCCGTTCTGTTCTTCCCGCAGTAAGTACGTCGTCAAGATAGCACCCCCACTGTACCTTCCATTCCTTTCAACAGCCGATTTATTACAGACTGGAATATGGCTGGTGCGCTTGCTACCCCGAACGGCAAGCGTTTTGAACGGAACAGACCCAGATGTGTGTTGATGGTCAATAGTTCTTGTGACTGCTCATCCATCTCGAGTTGGAAGTACGCTTTTGACTAATAAAGCACTGTGAACATCTTGCCCGTGCTAATGACCCGAACACATCTTCAGGCAATGGCAACGGATGGTGCGCAACTGTAATGCAGGGATTAAGGGTTACATGATAATCCCCACACAGTCTAACTGTAGTACCGTCCTTCTTTCGTACTACTACCAGAGTGGTTGCCATTCGCTTTCTTGCACGGGGAAAATTATACCTTTGACTTCGAGATCAAGTAACCCCTCTTCTACCTTGTCTTTGAGTGCGTACGACATTAATCTAGCTTTACAGAACACTGGTAACGCATCTGCTTTCAGCGCAATGGACTCACGAAAGCCCTTAATCTTGCCAAATGGCCCTTGAAACACATCCTCAAACTCGTCTTACAGTGACCCTTGCCCCGACGTAATAGCATCTATTCTCCACACCTGCACCCAGTTTAAGCGAATGTGTTCGAGTCAGTTCCGCTCGAGCAAGGTTGGCACCGTGCGCTGCTCATTCGCTTTAACCACTACTAAAGGCAACCTAAAACAAGCGCCTTCATGTTCTACTTTTACCATGACACGGCCCTTTACTTGGACGTTGGTGCCAATGTGCGTTCGCAAACTGAATTGCACGGGTTCATACTTGATTGTTGTGAAGACTTAACAGAAAATTTTCCGGGATAATAGACACGGAAGAACCCGTATCTATTAACATCGGAATCAATCTTCCGTTCACCCGAATCTGCACTTTGTACGGTTGACGACCACTTTTATCAATGGCATAGACTTCGACACTGGACACCTCTTGCTCCTCTGTGAAATTGCTTCGTTTAGTTTTGCACACCTCAGCTAAGTGACATATTTTAGAACAGTTGAAACACCTTGCCTTAACGTGCCGACAGTCCTGTGGTTGATGCCGTAGGCCAGACCTGAAGTACGGTAGCTGTCCGTCTTTAGTTGTGGTTGTCTTCCGTGGTCCGGCGGCTTCCCGTCGAAACTTGTCCCTGTGCTGCCAGTTGGCATCCACCTCGGGCTCTCGTGAATTGGACTTTGTCGCTACCATTTCCTTGGCGTGTCTTCCATTGATGTGGCAATGACGCACGCTTTTTCCCCCCGTTCGGTCGTTTCTGTCTTATACGGCGAGCAGCTTGTATCGTAATTCTTCGCTGCGCACCCCTACGACGAGTTGGTCTCTCAGCGCCTCGCTCAAGAAAGCACCAAACGCACAGTTCGTAGCCAAACACTTCAGTTTCACTATGAAGTCGTCGATTGGTTCTTGTCTCCCTTGCCAGTATAGGTTTACTAAAAATAGATCCACGGAACATGCCTTGCTTGCCCAAAAAGAATATATTTTGAACAATTCTGAATCGCAACGTCTTACTCTTGGTATTTTTAATGACTTTAGAAAAGCATTCGATACTCTAAATCATAAAATACTTTTCGCTAAGCTCGAGCATTACGGCGTACGAGGACACGCCCTCAACCTTATAAAATCATATTTAATGTCGCGATTAAAATATGTTGTCATAAATCACTCTCGCTCCGATTGCCTTCAAATTTCTAATGGTGTCACTTACGGTAGCATCCTTGAGCCACTCTTGTTTAATATATATAAATAAAATTCCAGTATTAGTACTCTTGCAAAATACGTTATTTACGCTGACGATACGAGCTTTTTCTTTTCCTCCTCCGACGTTGAACAACTAACTGGCACTGCTAACCGAGTATTGACATTATTAGCACGGTGGTTATTAGTCAACTCATTGAAGATAGACAAAGAGAAAACTAAAGTCGTAATATTTCGTCCTAAAGAAAAACTTGTAATGCACCCACCGCCTTTAGTTTTGAGTGACACCGTCATCGAGTACGTAGAAACGTTTAGATCTCTCGGTGTAAGTTTTACTGCAACGATGACATGGGATGCCCATATAAACGAGGTTTGGCTTGCCCTTTCTACGGTTGTTGGAATTACCTCACGTAATAACCATGTTGTACCTGAAAAAACTAAACTTACTTTGTATTAGGCTTTCGTTTATTCGTATTTAAGCTACTGTTTCTTTGTCTGGGCTGATACCACAACATCCAATATTCAGAAGCTTCTGACCTTGCAAAAGAAAAGGTTACGTGCTATTACAAAAGCTCCATACAATTCCCCAACCGGGCAGGCTTACTTGCAGTCTAAAAGTGTGCTTGTATATAATTTATTTGAATATAGATTTGCGTGTTTTTACAAAATTAGAACAGCAAAAAGATGATAATTTTCTTTCACGTATTGTTTCTACTGTGCCACACAATACGCATTATGCAACCAGAAAAAAAGACACCTTTTTTTACGTAGATGTAGAACGAACTTGGCTTTACAATGTCGCGATATATCTTGCCTAAGTTTTTGAATATTCTTGTATGTGATCACTTGAATGATATTTCTTCTTCTCTCCTTGGGAACGTTTTTGTATAATTTGTCTGTACTCCTCATTTTGTCTGTCCTGTTCATTTTGTATATATATTATTTTTTACCGCCTTTACACCGTTGACTTGTAAGGGTGGCGAGGCCCGTCAAGCAGTTGACGACACTGCTTTTTTCTTGCCAAACGCAGTTTGAATTTCAAGCTGATATAAACGCTGATTGATTGAATGATTGAATGCGTTTGTGGAAATTGTAGCGCTTTGTAGCGATAGAGCGTTTTGGCTTGTAGTGCTTGAGCAGGACCTCTCTTATCTGTTGATACGTTTTCTTTTCCGGCGTTTATGGAAACAACAAGTTCCGCAACGTCACGTGCGCTTCGTCACCGAGCACCGTGATGAAGACATCCTTTTTCCGCTGTTCATCGAAGTTGTTGACTCGAGAAAATACCTCGAACCGCTCGATGTCGACTTCGAGATTGCCTGTAGCGGGGTGCAATTCGGACATGCACCCGATGATCGGCTGGATGACACCGCTCGCCTCTGCCTGACTGCCGTCCATTAGACTTGGTCCGCCTCGTGCGCTGCTTCCTTTAGTCCCGGCAGGTTCCTCACCGCCTCGTCGCCATTATTGGAAGCACAAGACCAGGCTTGGTCTTAGACCAGTTTATTGTAACAACTGCAGCTAAGCTGCTGACATCAAGTACAGATCCGCCCTCCGGTTAGGGTTGGCCTTTATATACACAATGCACAGTGTTGTCGTTCCACATCCGGCCAGCTGTAGCCCCCTGCCGGGCTACATATGCAAAACTTAATGAAACTTTTTTCTAGAATTTCGCTTTTTTAAGTTATAGGCAAATTAAAACTACAAAAAACAAGCAAAAATAACCTCCTTCATGACGTCCTTGGTTGCTTGAGTGGCTGTGAACTACAGGAGGGGTAGTGAGCTCAGCGAGCGCTCACGGCTGCCGAACTCCGTGTCGACGGCTCGAGAGGGCGCCACTAAAGCATGTTGTGGCTAGGCTGCATAAAGCGGCCAGCCAGAGCGGCTCGCATTGCATTTTCTGCGCAATAAGGCACTAAACCGGCATGCAATTCCTTGGCCACAAACGACAGCAAGCACGTGGTAAAGATCAGTTCAGAGCGGGAGCCACTTCGCGCTGCCATACCACTAGAAGGCCCAGCCGCAAGTCAAAGCTGCTCGCCGAAGGCCTTGGGAACGCTCGGAACCGGTCGGATCCTCCAGTCCCTACGACGGCAGCGCCGCCGCGTACATCATGAACCTTTCTACGCTCGCCGCTCGTTGGTGCTTGATCCCACTACAGCTTTCAAGTATGCGCCGCCTTTTCCACCGCTCGGTGGCGTGTATGTCGACGGGTCATTTCTTGTTTCCGTACTTTCTAAACTGCATTTGTTCATTGTCTGATCTAAAATGGTGAACAAAAAATACTTTTAAAAATAATTTAAACGGTTCGCGCCACTTATATTTTGTATTTCGACTAAAAGGAAGCTTTTAGCGGCTCCGATCAGTAGTAGGCCCAGGACCAAAGACGTCCCATATCGCGCGCTTTTGGCACGGCGTGTGGCCTCCGTATGTGGAGGAGGTTTCCGCGTAGTCCGGTTAGAATATGAAGCACTGATATTTAGTTACTCTCTCCGTTGCCCCTAGGTTTCCCGAACCTCAAGAGAGGTGGAAACCGCAAAAAAGTTAGACGTTTAAATATGATTACAGGGTTTTTTCCCCTGGCTAGGGTCATGGCCGCTCCGGTGCGCAGTCTTCACAGACAAGCCTTCTCCATCGACTGCATGACTTCGAGGGGTGTGGGTGTTGCTTTCCAGGGAATTGCTTGTGAAGACGTTTTCTTTTTTCATCTTCTGTGTTTTAAGTTCAACAGAATCGGTTTTTTCTACTGTGTCCTTTCCCTCGACGGGGCGAGTTGAGCTTCAGCCGGGTAGGGATGCCTGTAGCTGTTCCCGTACGGCTTCATGCACCTTGTCGTTCCCTTGGATGCTGTGGTGCCCAGGAATCCACCAAATTTTAAAGTTGTAGCCTTCGCTTCGAAGTTGTTTGGACGTCGTCTTGGGTGTTCTGGTGGTCTTGCTGCGGCTGTCTAGTTTGCTGCATTCTCGCGCCGCTTCTTTGCAGTCGGTTTAGCCATAAAGGCTACGTTTTTGTTTAACATTTTTGAATTCTTTGATGGCCTTCTCAATAACTTGGAGTTCAGAATCCTTGACGTTGCTCTCGCTGCATAGTGGAGCGGTGAAGCGCTTGTGGGTGTTGGTACAGTGAAATTTTTGGCTATGCCGCTTTCGTCCTTGGTTTTGCCCGTGCATAGAAACGTGTTCCTCTCGCCTTCAAGAAGTGCTAACACCTCGTCTAAGTGTTTACTTACAGCGTAATATCTTCTCTTCATATGACTCCTTTTTTATTTGGTGGAGTGGGGCGAGGATCAACCACAATTTCGCCTTCCCAGGGTGAGGGAGGTTCCGTAGACACCGGGCGATTCTCTTTTTGCAGTTCTCGGGTTCTCTGAAGATGGTCCGTCCCGGTTTGGTTTTTGCGAGTCTCAGCACCTTGCCTGTTTGGTTTTCTTTCCAATGTCCTCATTGGAGTTAAGAGCTCCAATTTGGTAAAGCGTTTCAGTTTTGGGTAACATGTGGAGTTCGGTAATAACTCTCAGGGGTTCCATGTTAAGTGCTACTTGTACGTTCCTCTTTCCTTTGGTGATATTAAGGTGATCAATCCTGTAAGTTGCTTTAGGCACAAGGAGGGCTTTGAAAATGGTCTTGAGGGTCTGATCTTGGGCTTCCCACGTTTTGCCAGGAGTGCGTTGGATAAGATTGAGCGCCTCTTTGCAATAGTTTATTGCAGGACACACTTTGCCTTTTTAGAGAAGGCTTGGGTGGTTACTTTAGATACAATTTGCATCCTTCTGGACAAACAATTTTGGAAGGCACATTAGAAGCGTCAAGCGGGTTTTAAAAAAACCGCTGGATATGAAAAGTGCGAAGCGGCCGAGTGGTATATCGTGACTAGAAATGATAGTTAAGAATGGTAATCTGCAAGCATAGCTTTAGCATTGATGGATCAATGATCGTATTCACCTACGTTTTATTCCTCGGGTAGTATAAAAATAAACACAGGATCTGAGGAAAAATTACGTTTTTATTTGCTCCCCAATCTGCACCATGTTTTTAGTTTTACTGAGCGTTAAATGGACATGTTCGCCTACTGTATCCACAGTCAGTGCAATTTTCGGTTCTTCGAAAATTGGCTGCCTTGTTCGTGGATGGCCATTTTCGCTCGTACTGCCCATAGGTGTGGAAAGCTGGGGTACAGTCGAGAAACATGCGGCAACCTTTTGTGAAGGGAGTAGTTTTATTGCAAAGAAACCCTAAAACATGAATTTTAATTTATCAAATATAACTTAATTATACGATATTAGTTTTGCCACTACAATTTACTATGTAATACAACGATGAGGCTATACTATATGCATATAGAGTAAGAAAATATTAAACACGTTTCGTCATATCCGTTTTCATTTGAGTACTATCCTGCGCATAAGCAAGCAGGGTAATCACGTTGACAGAGGCACGTCGACAGGGTGCGTCGAAAACGCCTTTCCTTCGGCATTTTTTTTTTAGCACAAGGAGAAAGCAAACATTGGATAAAACGCCCCAGCTTGTTAGGCTATGCGCCTTTTTTCTAGCAGTAGCAGCGTCACGCTAATGACTAGCTTGTTTGCTCAAAGTAACCTTCCTCTGATAAAATTCAAAGACGCTGCCACGCGCCACGAACGCTCATTCATGACGAGTGCTCATTACCGTACACTCTAAGAAAAAGGAGTATACATATATTCATCCACAAAGTGAGAAACGACCTTGTAACCTATGTTCTTTCCGAATGAAAGAAACTTTGGTCTCTGAAAGTAGGGACGCAAAGTTCCTCCCTCGTCTATATCTAATTGGGGAGGCCCTGAATAGAGCGAATCGAGGACGCCACACGTTTTTTTTTTCTTATATTTTTGTAAACCAATTGCTGCCGCGATTATACCGAAAATAGTTGACATACTTTTCGGGCAGGCAAATATTTCGGACTAGTGGCGGCCCCCAGTACCGGTAAGCAGCTATCGCAAGTAAAGCAGTCAGCTCCTTTTAACACGTCTGAGCAAGCCACTGCTTTCGGGACGAGAGGAGCAGCAAATAAAATATTTCACCGGCTGTTCACGAACTGTATTTATTTCCGAAGCCAGATTCCCCCGCAGGTAAGGAAATCTGCCTTTCGAACGCAGCTACTCAGTCGTTTCGCTGTCAACGCTGCGATGTTAAACAAACAAAACCGAAACTCGTCCACTTCGCGCACTTCACGTCTCATTTTTGCTATTCTTCGAGTCAAATATGCTCGTCAACACTGCACGTCACGAACGAGTGGTGAACCATTTGCGAAAGGAAAACCGCACTCGGAAAAGCTAATTCAATGTAGCATACTTCGCTTATTGCACGACAAACAGAAAATATCGCAAAGCGTGAAAGAAGGGTGAATAACTCGCCCCAGATCAGATGTTGCGAAATTACTTTTAAAAGTAATTAAACTACATTCCTCATTACTTTCCTCAGAATTACGAAAATTAAATTAAATTACCTTACAAATTTCCGCATACTAAGAGGAAGTACTCTACGTTACAATTAGATGTGGAGAAGTAATACAATTACTTCAAAATTACTTTAAATTCATACAGGCAGGAATTCGTGCCCGCGACGATGGAAGTGTTAAACAAAATGCCGATCTTCAGATATGACTCAAAAACACAGCTCACCGGTTTCACTGTTCATTCAGCGGTGAAGTTGATCGGTTAATGGCTGATGAGATTGCGTCCTACTAATTTTGAAGAAGTCGTCCACTTCGGTTGGTGCAGCTATGGCACCCCGCTTTATATGAAGTCCTGACGACTGTCGTGAAATGTGCTAAAATGCTCCCTATGTGACCTTTGGCGAACGGGATCCATTCTTCCCAGACTCATTTTGCGCAGGGTTGAGGGAATGTGGGAAACTTATTCTTTCTGCCTCAGATGCCAGTCGAACCCTTTTCTCTCAAGAGCACCGGTCGACGCATTCCCGGACGTGCGTCTCGAGCTTTATTCAGAGAGCAAGTCGTCCGCTTCTTGCGCACCAGCTGCGGTGCCGTCAGAAAGACGCCGAGCTGTGATTGGCTCTGATTGAAGAGTAGAGGTTAGATCTCAAAGCAAGCTGCCTTGAGGTCTACCCCCTATCCTTTAGTCAAAACCAATCAGAGCTCGGCGTCTTTTTGACGTCACCACAACTCCTGCGCGAAAGCAGACGAACTTTGCGCTCCGCTTTGGTTCGTAACACCAGAAGATTGCGAATAATCGCGCGTTGTTACCCGAGGGGGCCGGTTATTATCCGGGGGAGAAACGCCACCAGAAAAAGAAATGGGTGGCCGGCGCCTCCACAAATGTGTCCTTCCTGAACCAGCATGCCACAGTATTTGCGCATTTCCTTTGCCGCGACTTACCCTCTAGAAGTGAGCTTGCTTTGCTCGCTTTTTTTAGCGGTTCCGACTATATTCCGTTCACCCCTAAGTTCATAGTGGGGCGGTAGCTACGCGTTCGTCATGGCAGTCAGCCGCTTGCCTTTCATCATCTGATTTCGCTCTCTGCGCGTTGGTTTGTCGCGGGCGTGATAAAGTGACAAAAGATCGAAGCACGACTGATTCAATGAGCTCGAAGCGTCCAATGCACTCTCACCTTAGGGGGGAGGATAGATCTCAAAGCAACACGTAACCCTAACAAAATGCATATTTACCTACGAAGGACAAAGCAACTCATGAGGAGTTCTTGATCCTTTGGCAAGAGATTTAAGATTAACGTCTGACTTCTTGTCACAAGTTTCAGAATGTGTTGACCTTTGTAGGGACGTCTGGAACGGTCCGCGATTGCTTTTCGCCGTGAATCTGTCTTGACTGGAGTCTCGTGAACCGTGGCCTCACAGCTATGTCTTACTCGAAAATTCTTCTTCATCCGCTACGCCCTTCGACCCTGTTCTTGAGCGTCTGTCGCTCTCTCGACTATCGCGTCACGAATTTTGTTCTCAGATGGGCCTCGTAAAAATTAATTACAAAATTAATGAGCAATTTCTTTAAAATTATTGCCAGTAATGCCATTACTGCTATCTCTGCCCCAGATGACAGGGTCGAGCAAAGGATTTCCAAAAAGTTATGCTAGGTGGCGCTGGGTAGCGCCCGATTTATGAGCATGAAAAGTATATAATAAGTAAGGGCAACAGAAATTCAGCTGTAATGAAAAATAGAGCACTTTGTAACTACAAAAAATATGAGGTGGTGAGAGAAATTTGGAAAGGCGTTATGGTGCCTGGCTTGACTTTTGGAAACTCAGTGCTATGCATGAAATCCGAAGTGCACGCACGACTAGAAATAAAACAGCTCGGAGTTGGTAAGCTGGCTTTGGGGGCACATTGCAAAACGCGAAATCAGGGAGTACAAGGAGACATGGGATGGGCGTGATTTAAGGGCAGGGGAGCTGTGAGCAAGGTATAATTTAAGGATCGGTTGAGGCAAATGAATTGGGAGCAATGGGCACGAAAGGCTTTCAGCTATTTATACATGAGGAGTATAGGCATAAAGGGGAGAAAGTGCACTAGGAAATTAAGAGGAAAGTTTTTAGGCTATAGTGGAGTTACGGAAGAGCAGGGCTCAGTTAAGAACAGGGTAAGGCCACAGAAACAGAAGGTTGGCTCGAGGGAATGCATACAAAGACGGCTCTGGAAAGCTATAGAGTAAACAACGCAGTTATTGTCAAAGGAAGCAATTATGACAATTCTAGGGGAAGCTCATTGTTTGTTTAAGGCAAGGACAGGTGCTTTGCGAACCAGAACATACAGAGCGAAGAAGCAGGACGTGGATAGAGTGTGCACTGCTTGTGGAGGGGAGGACGAGACGGCTGAGCCTTTGATACTCCACTGTAAAGGGCTTCACCCTATGCCTACCGAAGACAACATAGATTTAATAAAGTCATTGGGTTTTAGAGACAGCGAAGGAAATGTGGATTTAAACACAGTAGAGATTGCCAAGCAAAGATCAAGTGAATGGTGGCAGAAAGCGAGAGAAAACTAGGTATTTTCTTATTAACGATCGGCAAGGGAGTTTTATAGCCTCACTTTGTTTGCAGTGCGGAGTGAATACAGATTTCACATTTAAATATTCTAAGCTTAAATGGTAAAACAAAATGGCTGGGTGGCGTAAGCTACCGCCCGGTCCAAACGGCTCAGCCGGATTAATCCATCCATCCATCCTTAATAGATCATGAAAATAATTTTGCTTTCTCGTGCAGGCATTGCGCTTCGAGGTCTTTATCATACACACATGTCCAACGTTACTAGGTTAGGTGAGTCGTGGAACTCGCGTGGAGAGGTTATCTCTCTCACCCCCTTCAGTCAGCCTTTAGTCGTTTGAAGCGCCATCTAGATTTTTGTCTCAAAACTGTGCGTACTTTTTTCAGTAATGAGAAACCGGCACCGCCTCAAACTTTTCACTGCGCCATTTTATGTCCAAGTAGCAAACCGGTAGAGAGAGAATGCAATTCTCAGAGCCCAACGCCGACGTCCCTCGCGTCCGAAAAGAGAAAGCGCACAAACCTGCGCATCACTCCAAGTAAAATGTCGCTTTTTTAAAAAGCGCTATCATTCGAGAAAGTCGAGTCTGAATCAGCGATTTCTTACGTTCGTTGTGGTTCCGACAAGAACGGGAAAACTCGGCGAAAAAAGGGAAGCTCAAAAAAAAAAAAGGAAGTAAAAAGACGGGGAAAAATTGGAACTAATTCGGAGACCCAAGCGAATATCGGACGGTGAGAAGGACACAGCAGCAATTCGTCTTGCTTTGGTTTTCGGGGAGACGTTTTGGAACCAAGACGACGCTAAGAATAGTGAAAGAGAAAACTGCGCTTGTCCTGTGTACTTCATCGTCTTTTTGTCCCGTCTCTTTTGCGCTATTTTTAATATGAAGGACCAATATAATTTAAGTTATGGCGGAAAGGACGGAAATTTTTCTTTTTGCGATGCATTTGTCTCGGTGAATTTTATGTACCTAGTTAACCGAAACTTCAATCGGATTACCGGATTTTCTTTCTACCGAACCATTAAATTTATGTTTTTTTAATTGCAAGTAGGAGTTGTAGTCAAGATTGAGTAGGTAATACTAGCTATGTCAATTTTGTTTTTAAAGTAAAAGGAGACGTGTCCTAAATTTTGATTATTTTGACACGTGTTCTGTTTGCCTCTCCCTCCTTCGGAACGGAATATGATCATTACCAAAATGAACGCAAGCAAGAAGTTTCCCCGAGTTTGTTTGATACGCAGAAAAGAGTAAAACATGTAATTTAACGTAATGCAATTAGGACCAGTCCAAGGCCGACGTCCGATATATTGAATACTATTTTTTTTATCGTGTTTTCGACAGACGACGCAAGTGTGGCTGTGCTGCGGGCCGTTCATCTTGCTTTAATCAGAATCTTAGTTTTGTGGATCTTTTTTTTTACGTTTGGAAGAAAGAAGTATTGTAATGGCGACTGGGTTTTTCTGACTTAACTGTCGAGGAGATTGGAACTTCTTTATCCCGGGGTCAGACTGCTCATAGATTATATAAAAGACGGTCTGCAAACACAAGTCAACTTCAATATGCGTGATTCGAATGCCGTGTGCCAAGTTTACACCTTGGACTCAGTGCCCTGCGGCATTCGAGGCACGGGTTTCGCGGTGACTGGTTTTCAAATCTGTTTGCAGACTGTCTCTTGTATTTTGTATAAGCAGTGTGATCCCGCCTTTCATCCCGCGTGCTTTTTTACTATTTAAAAAAGTTTACGTGAGCAATAACTAGCTGAGTTAAGTTATATAAAAAATGATGAGGTCCAAACTAAGGCGCCTAAATGCCGATATGTGGCATGTTAGATAAGTTGGGATGAGGACTGATAGCAAGATCCCCCCAACGATACACCAACTCCACTCGTAAACAAGCATTATAAACAAATTGTTTCGATTATAATTAAAGGTGCAATGCAACAATGTTTTACTTTTTGTAAGTACGAATTAGGTTGATTACTTTCTATTCATAGCTAATAAAACACACGTTAGTTTAATTTTTCTGCCAACGATGGTAGTAAAAAAAATAAGAAAACTTGAAAGACGTTTCAAATATTCTGTAATGCCAAATTAGGGCGCAGCTCTCAAGGAAGGGAAGGGAAAGGGTACGGAGGGGAATTTAACGAAAAATTGCGGGACAATTTACTGGTAAATTCCCCCCTAAATTTAGCGGAGAAATTTCCCCGCTAAATTTGGCTTCAAAATTTCAACGCTAAATTTAGCACAAAAAATGTTCCGCTAAATTTGGCGGAGAAATTATTTTCTGAGTTTTGTAGGAAAATTTTCCCGATAAATTTACTGGAAGAAATGCCCCAATAAATTTTGCGGGAAAATTTCCCGCTAAATTTAGAGGAAAAATCGCCCCGCTAAATTTAGCAAAAAAAATTCCTCGCTAATATTAACGGAAGCAATCTCCTGCTAAATTTGGCGGAAATATTTCCCCGCTAGACTTGGCAGAAAAATGTCCCCGCTTAACTTGGCAGAAAAACAACCCTGTCTAATTTTGCGAAAAAAGGTCCCCGCTAAACTTAGTGGGACGAATTCCCCACTAAACTTAGCGAAAAAATTTCCCAGCTAAAGCTTGCGGGAAAATTTTCGCGTTAAATTTAACGTGAAAATATTTCCGCTAAATTTAGCGGAAAAATCTTTACGCTCAATTTACTGGAAACATTTCTCTGCTATATTTAGGCACCGTGAGACGTCACGAGGGTGACGTCACACGTGACGTCACTTGCGACGTGTGAGGTCCTTATAAAAAAAGTCCCATAATGCAACACGCGGTTACGCCGACGGCGACGGCGACGCCGCTCAAGCCGGAAACGGGCACCTAGGAGCTACGCTTTAAAACTAGCCGAGTTCATTCCCTAAACTCATTGTCAGCACAAGCGGCCACGTGATCTGGAGTCGATTATATTGCCACGGTGAATGGCAGAGTTGGCAACGCACGCGGCTCTAACGAGGAGTAACGGGTTTCGAATCCCGCTCGGCCAGGTTTTTTTATTTTTTATTTTATCATTCAATGTTTCCTTTGGAAAGTTCCAGCCCATTCTCGGCTGTCGTCGTGTGCTCTGGTTCAGAACATTCCTGAGCTTATTGCGCGTATAAGAGCAGCGGTAGCACGCTGCATACAGTCAGTCATCCTTTCGTCGTCAACGCAGCATGCAAGGTAAAGTTTTGGTTTTATTTTTAGACACAAGTTCACCTTATTAAACATTCATTTATATTTGTAAGTTTTAGCTTCTGTTTTTATTCGTGACATTCTGGCAGAAGTGCTGAGTTCAGTGACGACCCCAGTAGAGAAGCACATACACGCTGTGGTGGGTCTACACAGAGAAGAGGATAAACGAAGCAAAGGCAATATTGACATTTCAGGTTTAATTAGGATGTTAAAGATCGGTGGTGGTGCCGCCTGCTGCTCACCACATGCAAGTGGTGTCCTGCGGAGATCGTCTCCTTTGTGGTCCGTCCCGGGGGTGATATGTTGGGGAGCTGGGCTTGCAGGGGCCACGTCACCACCCTATTGAAAATACCTCTATGAGGTCCACCAAGATTTCTGAAATATTCTGACGTACCAATCAAAGATGTTTTATGTGTTTAAAATGTCCGTCAAAGTTTTTCTAAGGGGCCTGACACACACTTTAAGAATTCATCACGGGTGTAAGAGACGGTGTAAGAGACCAGTCATAAATTTTCAAAAGGCGTGTGGCGTCCGTCCCAATTTTTACTGTAAAACCATACCACCCATGAAAATAATTTTAAGGGGTTTGTTATAGAGATCGCGTGACCGTTGAGGATATTTGCGTCAGGGAAGCTGCTTAGCCATTTTTGAATCGGGCTGCTACGAGGAGTTTGTGAAAATGAGTATATGTTTGTGTGTGTGTGTGCAGGCGATGTAGTTGGAAAAGGAAGAAGAGGAAGTCCTGGGTGTGAGCTCATAGGCCCATCTTTCACTGCTTAGGTGTCCGGCTGCCAAGGAGGCGACCGGGGGCGATCGGCACATGTAGTGAATCGAAGAGTTCCCGCGCCCTTAAGCCAACCTTGACGTTGCGAAGCAGGGCCTTGCTTCCCTCCGCCCGGCGCTGAAGAGAGGGTGCAGGGCCAGCCAGGCTCTTCTCCAAGGGTCGGTAGGGGAGAGGTGTGCGAGGAAGCCGACGAGGCCTGCATAGCCATTTTCCGTCCGCTCGTGGGGGTTTCTTGTTGTTATTGTGAGGATGTCTGGAGCAGGCCGAATTCCTCCAGGATGGTTAACATGGTTTTTGGAGGGCACGCTCCTTGGTCTGTTTTGATCCGTGCGGGTTCTTCCTTGGTTCTGCATGAAAACCAAAATGCGGTGTAAACCGCCAGATCGTCATGTGTTCGCGCCTTTCAGGAAGAGGTGCCCTGTATCGGCCCACTCGCCGCAAGCCTGGCAGTCAGGTCAGCGTCCCACCATATGTAGTGCCTGCGCACCGGGTTCATGGCACTGTGGGTCCTCAGACGGTGAGGGCCGTTGTCCGGCCTGGTTTATTTCGTATGTTGTCCATCTTGCTTGACAAGTGATCGGCGAGCAAAATCTACCACAATCACGGACGACACCGTGACTATGGTAGATTTTTCAACAGTGGCGAATATTGGGTGCGCGTTCGTAATTTGCGTTAAATGTTGTGATGACGGTGGTGGTTTTCGCTAAACGTGCTTACTGACAGTGCGTATGTGACGGTGTGGTGCACCTGTTCGTCTTTATTAGTTGAAGTACAGTATATTAGGAATTTGCACAGCGGCATTGTAAGTATTTTGAAAAATATTTGTTTTGTGAAAACAAAACTCGGTTGTTCCCATTTCATCTGATCGCTTTCCGCGGCAGCTGCTTGGTCCTGGGTTTGAGCGGACGTTGGTTCGTATCATTTAAACTGCATTTTGTCTAAAGATCACAGTAATTTTGGAGTCTATGACTGATGGGCTAAGTGGGTTCGGAATGAAGGGTCTGACGGGATGAAGGGTCTTACGGGTTCAAGGGTTTGACGGGCTGGAGGCGTTTAATGGCAGGAGGAGTAAGAATCGCTGAGAGGGTCCCATAACAAATGAGTGCTGGTAGGCGTATTTTCAATAGGGCCTGCGTCACTGTTCCTGGGAGTAGGTAGGCTGTTTTTGCGTCTCTCGAAAAACCTCAGGATGCAGCGAACCGGGCTTGTGATGTACTTGGGGGATCCTGGGGCTGGTAGCACTGACCCTAATGCTTAAGAGTCGACGTCGCGGTCATGTTGTCTTCTTTGTCCGCTTTACCACTCTTTCCAGCGCTCTTCCTCGCACTTCCACAAGTGTGTCCTCACACCGGACTCGCTTTCCAAAAGACCCGCGTTCTTTCTCACGTCTGGCTTGACTTGCTTTAACCCTCTTCCCCCGTCCTCGCCCGTCCCCGTCCTCCGGTCGGTTTCAACTGCTTCTCCTTTTCCCTACTCTTGTCCATACCTCTTCCGCTTCCGGGTCGTCACCCTTCACAGCGCGTCTGGAATTGCGCGCATTCGTGTTGGGCTCTCCCCCACCACCTCGGTTGACGTCGTAGTACCATTCCAATATGCATATTCATTGCACCCATGAATACCATACCGAACAACAACGAAAAGAGCTACACGCAAAAGGAGCATGGCTTGCGACCACGACGAGTTGCAATGAGGAATAAGGAGAACAAGAACATGTGAAGACCTACAGAGACAGTGGCAATAAGCGACGACCAACTAGCGACAACCTATAACGACAACCTACGTCTACGTGCTACAAACACCAACGACACCGACCAACGATAGCAACAGACAATGAAGAGCACCGACTAATTGCGACAATAGCGATACAATGAAGTGCTTGTAGGAACTGATGCTTTGCTATACAGCAGTGTTACGAAACGGACACCTCAATTCCAGGACAGTCAAATATTGATGAATTAGGGTTTGCGAAAATTCCATTATTTTAAACTCCTCGGAATAGGGACACTCGGCCCATTCTCGCTCCTGGAATTGCTGAGCTCCACCATTTAGTTCATATAATTTCTAAAGATCAAAAATAACCAGCGACTACCAGACTACTACTGAAAAAAAAAAACAGAATAGAGCTGCTGATGTTATCAGATTGGAGACGACTGCAAAAGTGATTCAAAACGTTCTCAAAGGACTCAGTCTTCTAAGCCGATGGGTGGTCACACAAAGTGCTTCGTGACCCTTGATTTCAATGCAGGCGTTCATCGTGCGGTCAAACGTAAAAAGGCTTGTGGGTCACAAACAACTTCAAAGATTAAAACCACCCATTATCGTCGCAAACAAAACGTATACCCTGCAAAAATACAGTTACCTTCTTTGCAATTTATGGCCTTAAATATGTCTAGTTTGCTCGTGACGCAAGAAAACGTTATCTCACTCTCCGCTTCAAATACTTGCGCAACAGCGCCACTAGTGTCCTCTTGGAAGCTACGCCTCGAATAACTTGTTCAAATCCGCATTCACCGCGGCAAGAACCGAGAACCGCTGACAAAGTGCAATGAGTATACTGCGCCTGCACATGTGACTGTAGCGACATGATAAGGAACCTGCCTCACTCCGCATTCACACTGGCGATTGAACCGCATTTGCAAAAACTGTGCGAACGCGGGTGTTTAAAGGTGCCATGAAACGAATTTTGGGCTGAGATGAATGATTTTAAATAGGGACTTTACTAATCGCATATCATTTAGTTGGCCAAAAGGAAGAGGGTAGAAGGTCAAAAGCAAGCTTTTCTGTACGACCATTTGAAAATATAGCGGACGATTTTGTACCTTCTTTCCTTTGAAAGCTCTCCGCCTTTTTACTGTGATACATCCGCAGTTCCCTTAGCGCGTCCGCGGTGCCAAGCTAACGTCAGCCGAGCCCAGCTCACGCATTGGGCACGAGAACTGCGTCACTCGGACGTATGCGCTCCTCAACAGTCAATCCGTCGACGAATATTCGGATTCGCGGTCGTGGCCAATAAGTGCCCTGACGGAACTTATTGTCACTGGGGAATGACAAGTTCTATGGTGTGCATAAAAAGCACGGTGTAAGCTAGGAGTCATCGCACCGGTGGCGAAGAATGTCACGGCGACGTGATATCACAATTCGCATTTGAGTCGAGGATTAAAGCTAAAGAGGAAGAAGTAGGAAAATCGTTTCAAGACCCCTTTAAATATCCAATACAAATAACGCACCGTTGATGAAGAAAACATATGTATTTGATTTGCGGTTGCGATTCGAGCGCCTGTGTGAATGCATCACCGAAAAAAACTTTTACTTTTATTTAGCGAATCTTGCGTTTCTTAATATATTGAATCCAATTTTTTTATGTGTCCAACGAAAACACTAAAATATCGGCAGGGTTAAAAGCAGGTAGTCGTACCGGGCATTATTCAGGTTCGGCTTGGATTTGGGATTCCTATTTTTGCAATTTATTCCGGTTCGGTACAGGATTATTGATGCTTTCGAAATAATGGTTCACCAAGCGCAAACCAGATAAACCCGGTTCTTAAAATAAAGTCCACAGTTCCCGGTCGTTAAGAAGTAGAGGTTAGCTCAACACGGAGTCATCGGCATTAAAAGAAGATTAGGTATTTAAAAGCCGCGTGGTTGGAACGGGGGCGTCAAAACAAATGTGTCCTGGTTATACAGGACATTGAAAGCAATGCCAAAGTACAGTAGTCGCATGTGAAGTCAATCAGCACACACGCGCAGTGACACCGTGATGCTAGCACGCACCCCAGTCTTAAACTGCCCAGAAAAAAACAAAAAAAGATTAGTCCTTAGTAGTTGAGACAGCAGGAGTTTTGTCTTCCAGATTATGGCGACATTGTTATTCTCTGCATAGCGACGCATTTAGCAAGTGCAGAACGACTGCTAGCCTGGGGTCTTTAACGGGCATCACGCAGCACTGATACACGACTACACGCCGGTACAATGAGCATCCAGATTTAAACGGCAAACTGCCGAAACCGCACACCCGAACGACTTGATGGAAGGACCAAGCTGAAGAGGAGAACGACAGCAAAGCCCGGTCGAAAACAGATTAAAACAAAAAAGGGCTTAAAAATACAACGGACGACTTGCTGTTTCTAGATAACGAACACACAAAACATATTTCTTTAAGCAGGACGCTCCGGCGACTAGCGCCCCGGTGACCGGCGCCGCAGTGTCGCACTCGTCCCTGCTTGTCCTCTTGGCGCTTTCAGATATAAAAACCGTGAAAGAAACGCGCCAAAAGCCGTAAATATTTTGTCTTTATTTTGATATTTATGTTCGCTTTCTCCTTCCTTGAGGAATATTGCGTAGCCAGCAAGAAAAGAAAGTACACACACACACACACCTCTCAGCATAGTCACATAGATATACTTTTTTGAACCTATGATGTAACGCGGTGGATTCTACGAGCTACGCGAGCCAATCCACAGTGCGTATCTTCTCTCGTGACTTCGGGCTCCCCACGTTGCTCTGCCCAGCCGGAAGGGCATGCGACACCATCCGAGCTATGAATTGGCTCCGGTTGACTGGATCATCCTTTGAGGTTCATCAAAAGATAAAACAAAGTTTGAGGGTGTACGCCTCTATGCCGACTCGCTGCCGCACATTCTTACTGCATATAGACGTAAAATCTAAATGTTTGTTTAATTTTTTAGCTGTCTTCATGTCCTCACGCCCGTTTATTTAGTCCAAACTGAGCCGCTAACGCCTTCGTCGCGATATTTAATTGACTCCACAATGCTACCCCCAAGAACTTACATTCGACTACGCCGACCCGTTTCCAATAAACCGGAAACCGCCACACGAGATAACGGTTCCGTTCCGGTTCGCGCTCATTATCAAATGTTTAATTTCGGTCAGTTTTTGTTTGGTTCATAAAAAAAATTATGGTTTTGTTCCGGTTTTTGGTTCGGGTTTAGCTGTGATCATGTGCTAATAGCACATGATTACAACAGCTGTTTGTCGTGCCTCGCGGTGCCGGGAACGACCCTTGTCCGACTACAAATTTTTTGTTTTGGTGACTTGACTGAGCGCGCGCAGTTTTATTGTCAAATAGTATACGGCAGTGAGATAATCAAGCCGTGATTTACCTGCAGTCCTATAATCCTTTATCAAGAACAGCTTACCATGCGCTTGCGAATTGTGCCATCAGCCCGTAGGCCCTAGATGAAAATCGACACAGTTCGCATAAGCACTAAACCCATTTTCTTCCTACTTAATTGCTGGCCAGATGCATCTAATTCCATTCCTACTTGATTCCCCCAACGCTGCTGCGCCATTCCATTCCCATTCCTTTCCGGCGTCGAGAAGGTGCGGAATGATTCCGTAATTATCCCAACTCCGGAGAGGCAACTCATCAACATTGTTATACACTAAAGGCCTGTTCACGCATACAGCAGAGCGCTAAGTTAACGCTACGTGAGCGCTCGAAGGAGCGCTCATGTGGCGCTTCCTAGCGCGTAACTTCGTTCTAACATAGCGCGTGAGTAGTGCTTTGGTGGCGCCGTGTTAGCGCTCCAGTAGCGCCTTGTTAGCGCTTCAGTAGCGCCGTGTTAGCGCTTCAGTAGCGCTTCTTGTCCCGCGGTGCTACGGATTAGAGCGTGCACTGAGGTTCCGGTTCCTGTGGTTGGGTGTGCATCGGCAGCACCATGGCGGACATGTGGGATGCTGAAATACAGATGAGGCAAATGCTCTTACATACGCGATTAGTGCATGTGTGTGTGGGCCGCTTGACGCCCAAAAGAGCGTTCCGCATGGGTGTGCGAAATCTTTCGCCACCGAGATACCGACGGGTACCCGGCAAACCTTGTCCCTAGGTTGAGGAACCGAGACACAGAGCTCTTTCGAAGGCGATTATAATTAATTGCGTGTCTTTGAAACCAGGGTTACGTCGTATATAGAAAGCGATGAGGTCGTACCCAATCAATTAGTCGCTCAGAGCCCATGACTCTGGATCGCCTGCCCGACCCTTTGCTTGGAGAGCGGCTCTTTTAATTCCTTTTCTTTCAATGCCACAGGAAAAACAACAACAAAGGAATAGCCGTGCACGCGCTTTTCCGCAGCAGCAAGCACGGCACAAGGAGCGTGAGAGCACTAACAAAGCGCTTTTGAAGCGCTAACAGAGCGCTAACAAAGCGCTCCTGAAGCGCTAACCGAGTGCTACATCACGGGCTAGAAAGCGCCACATGAGCGCTCTTTGGAGCGCTCACGTAGCGCTAACTTAGGGCTCAGCTGTATGTGTGAACCGGCCTTTGGGTTGTGTGTATGGTTATACAGCCTAGAACTTGGTCTTCATCAATGGGCGACGAGCCACCAAGCTGTAGATCAGAAATTTAGCCAGTGCAGTACAACCGCTAGCCTGGGGTCTTTAACGTGCACCACGCAGTAGCGATACACGACCGGACGCCGCTACGATGCTCAACTCGATCGAAACGGGCAGGGGTCGGGATTGAACCCAGGATCCTTGGTTCTATAGCGCGAGCTTTCGCTCCACGTGCTCCGAGCAGGTGTGCACTAGCCCACTCGTACACCGATCCCCCCACTTATTGTTAAATTTCGGCTTTCCTTGTCATCGCTGCAATTCAGAACAATTTCACTGCCGAACGCATCTGGAAGCGTTAATTGTAAAGAGCCCAGATCGAGTGCGCATGCAGTGCTTGTTTCTGCTGTATGATCTGCATTTAAATATCGTCATCGCAGAGATTGTGAAGCATGATGACGAAATGCTGGGGATTGCACTGCTGACAACACCAACAATGGAATACCCAGATCTACCTCATCAAGTTTTGCGAAGGAGAGACTGAAAGAAGACGCCCGGCTTCATTCTTGAAACGACGTAGGGAAAACGAAGCGTCTTGGTCAGCGTCGTAGCGTGCGAGAATACTTGGGTCCCACCAGTACCAACAAGCTTGTATGAAAGAAGAAATTTTTGTGCCGAATACTGTTGCACGGCCCCTTTATTTATCACAGATAAATACGGAGTTTTTGTTTTGCATAGCGGCGAGCAGCCTTTTCGCGCCTTTGACCAAACGCATCGCGTTTTTTGTGTTTCTATGGCAGTCGTTTGAGCGCTTATAATCGGTACGTCATCACCATGAGCCCCCGTGACTGTGGCGTTGTTTGTTTGTAACATCTTCTCCATTGAAATTTAAGGTTGCGGCTTGAGCGCAATGGATGCGGCTCGAGCGCAAGAACGGTCATGTCGTGCTCAAGGGCAAAATGCTTTTTTTTTTTTTTATCGTTTTTTTTTTTTAAAGGTAGCATTTTAGCTACCACCATAACTCCGGATGTTCCGTGGCACCATATAGACGCTGGTATTTTAGGAGCTTTAGTCCCGGCCTGTGAGAAAACAAAGGAAGCATTTCAGGCAGATAAAAAAAATTTCTCACAACAGCACGCACACACCACCATGTTTTTTTGTATTATGGCTTTGGTCATTCACGTATAAGGAGCGCTTATTCGCGAGGAATATTTTAAACGTTTCAAAACACTGCTTGTTCCTTCCAATTAATACGAAGAGGTCTTTGTGTGCTCGTGCAACACTTAATGCTCAACAATTAAGGGAGGTGAAGCGGCACAGCTTTTTAGTATGGGACAGAAGAAATGACCTTGGAACCGCTTTCCCTCGACACGCATTGTACAAATTTGAATTCTTTTTCTTTTCGCTAAAGTAAAGGGAGCGCTTTTTGTCAAAAACAAATCTGCACAAAATATACTGATTCCGTCCATATATGCAACAAAAATTATCCGCACCGTAAAATATAGGAACTCTCAATATTTGGTGTACGTCTAATGCGCTTCTCGCTTCTTGTCCCGCTGCATGCTTATATAAACTCTGATATTGCCGCCGTCATGTTCTGTCAACTAAGGTGCACTCCGCGGTTGAGGACAGTGCGGGGCATAGAAGTCCAGCGCTGTCCTCGAAAATTAAAAGAGCGAAAGCTTGCCAAGAGATAACCAAAGAGAAAATGCTTCTGCTTACATCGGAAGTCAACATGAGTGTTTTACATTTCTTCACTCAGTTGTGGAAACCGAGATGATGCTTGCATTCTTAGCACTAAAGAATAGTAAAAGTTGTGACGCTGACAACATGCAAATAGGGCCAATGAAATACGTGTTAGACGTCATATCTCCCTGTATGACGTACATTTTTCATTTGTGTTTGCAGGCCGGGGTTTTCCCGCAGAGAATGTAAATCGCAAGGGTAACGGTGTTGTACAAAAAAGGTGATAAAAGCGATTTGGGGAATCATAGGCCTATTTCAAGTTCACCTGTTTTTTTACAGGATTTTGAGAAAATTCTGCTATCCCATATGGCAACGTTTGCGGAGAAAAATAGTATAATCACTGCGTTGCAATTCAAGTTTCGTAAAAGCCGGTCTACAACGCTGGCCCTTCTGGAGCAAAAGGAATACATTTTGCGCAGATTTGGGGATATACAGGTGACTCTTAATAGTTTCGTTGGTTTTACGACAGCCTTTGACTATTGAAACTATGACTTGCTGATAAGGAAACTTGAAAGGTACGGATTTCGCGGACTAGAGTCAGCTATCATTTCATCATATCTTGTTCATCGTAAACAATATGTTAAATTCAACGGGCACTCTTCAGATCCCCAACCTATCATATCTGGCGTTCCATAGGGCAGTATTTTGAGCCCTTTTTTGTTCAATTAATATATTAATGACATCGTGAACATAATTAAATTACCAAATATATCATCTATGCTGTCGATACAAGTTTTTTTTTTACAGGTGTGTGCCGTGATGACCTAGCACATAGGGCGAATCAAGCTCTCCAAACGTTTAGTAGCTGGAGCCACGCCAACGCCTTAAAAATCGACGTGAACAAAACAAAGGCTATTTTGTTTGAACCGAAGAATAGAAGTGCAGCTATTTCAAGAAATGTCGTTTGGGATTCGAGAAAAATAGAAGTTTTGACCAGTTTTAAGATTCTTGGAATTGTTTTTGACGCAACAAATGACTTGGGATGAACACCTAAACCATACTTTGGTAAAACTGTCATATGTGATTGACATAATGTATCGTCACCGCTCTTTTTTGCCAAAAAAAAGCTAAATTGTTTATTTATAACTCGTTATACCTCGTCTAAGGAAATACTACAATGGCAAATCGGAGCACGATAATTATGCTACAAAAATATTCTGCAAATAATATGTAATGCCACGTACGATTACCCTTGTAAATCTCTGTTCACAGACTAAATTTAATGCATACTCACAATATCTATAAATATAGGTTATGTCTAAGTTAAAGGTCTGAAATAAATATAATGTTGTCAATCTTTGTGAATTAGCGTCCTTATCACTGAAATTGGCAACATATCACACTCGTAGCCTAGGCAACTGGAAAGTCCCCAGTTGCAGTACAATTTATGGTAAGCAAATACTATTCAACCTTCTTTCGACGCTACCTAATTAGACTGATACTCATAATATTCATCCTTCAACATCAACAGTAAAATATATCAGAGATTTGTTTTTTTTTCCTGTAGAGTGAAATCGCATAGCAATGAAAGTAAATATTCCATCCAATGTCCTCATTTATACGTTGCAGTTATATCCGTTGAGAATGTATTCAGTGAATGATCATAGTATTACATAGTGGTGCTATATATCTTGAATCCTGAACCCACGAATGTCTTGAATATCTTTTAACCCTTAAATGTGTACTTGATGCTTTTCTAGTAAACCGTCTGTTTAGCAGAGCTAATTTATCTGCTCACTGAAATGGCCTTTATTGGATTACTGACATGTGTATTTTATTATTCGTTCATTTGTTTACAAAGTGATACATTTTTTTGTGACCTGTCGCTTTTGCCAATTGGAGAAGGGGCTCAGGCCTTATCAAGCTGCACAAATGTAGCATATTTCCTCAGTGCCCTTCCATCATGAACGTGTACTTGATGTCGAAATAAACAATATTATTAATATTATTGACACGGGCGTGGCGTGTGCGTTCGGCAGGAAGCCGCGGTGTCACAGATTGACCACAAGTCCCAGCCGTACGATGACGCAGCACTTGTGTTACAGAGTTCAGGAGTTTGCTTTTTTTATATGACGTTGAAAATTAAGCCCTACGGCGCTTGCTATCTAGGTCGGAGGGGTTGCCTCCTTGCCAGATATTTGTCGACTGGATTCGCTTTTAAGTATAGGGAGGGTAGCCGGAATAGCCAACAAACTGGCTACTCAATTGCCAGAGGCTTCTATTTTTTTTATTTTCGGCTAGGAGTTAATAATCCAGTTGCATAATAAGTAAAGGGCCACATAAACGGGCACGCATGCACACATACACGAACGAGGCGGATTTTGAAAGTGCTCAATTAATCGTGCAGGCATGCATCGAAGGCTTTGTAGCGAAATTAAGGAAGGTTTGTGAATGCTCCGACTGGTTCACTTCAGATCTCGTTACGTGCGAGGTGAGATTGTAGCCTGGTATTTTTTTAATATGTAGTTTTGTTTTACTTACGATATTTGTCTCAGTTAAAAAAAAGGTTTACATTCTTTTGAAAGAAATAACACATATATTAAATAAACTTGTTGCATAATAATTCGGAAAGTAAGGTGTGATGCCAGCCCTAAGGTCGAATTCTCCAATGAGTACTTTGTGAAGGAGAACGGGATGTTATAACTGTTTAGGTTACGACAGCAAATATCAAGCCACTTGAGTCCTCAGAAAACCACGAAGAATTCTGCACCACTACACTCGGGGAAATGTAGAACACCTAACTTAACTACCGGCAGAACCTGAAAAGACCCACTTCAATGAATGCAAAAAAAAAAAAAAACTTAGAAAAAACTCAGCTTTTTTTTATCTTGGTGGAGAAGGACGACCAGCGAAGCTCTACTATGGTGGGAATGAAGTCATGGCCGGCCGCAAGTTGGCAAGCCAGGGTGGAAAGGCTGGAGAAGTTGCCGCCATTTATGAGCGACGGTGGCAATCAGACAACTCGCTTGCCGGTTGTCTGGTTGTGTTGTCGCTTATGGATTGCGGTAGCAGCCCGGAATGGTGTGTCGACATTTATTTGCTGGCGGACACGATCTTGTGGGAACTAGCTTTTAACGGGCCACTGAAGTCAATTCTGAAACCGTTCTTTTGTGATGACAACTAAATCTAGACGCTCTAAGCCTCCCAACAAGCCTGAAATCACAATCGTGCGTAGCTTATTTCCTCGTTAAAAGCGTGTTCAAAAGACCGAGGCACGCCCTTTTTGGGAAGAATTTTCTTTCGAGTGAAGTGGTTGACGAGGGCTGCATGTCGGTGAGTGGCAAGCGATGGCTCCGCCCGCGGAGAACAAGAGGAGTCTTATCCGAATATGTTCCTATCAAGCTCTCTTCGAAACGAGTTATAATAAAATCATGTGGAATCTGCGCGTATTGTAGGGCTTTCATTGATTCTCACAACGTAGTCCGTGAGAAAAATGAGTCCACATATATTTTTATTGCCCGAGATTAATAGGCGGTTTTGTAATATAGGACTTGGTATATGTGGGAACTAACACCTTTTAAGCAATATAAGATAAAAAACGACCTTTTTCAGAAATGACTTCAGTGACCTTGTAACAGCTCAGCTATAAAAAAAAGATCGCAGACGCACTGGACAGAAACTTTCCAAAAATTTGTGTGCGTTTGGAAAAGAAATGAGTTAATCTTAAGGGAAAAAAAATAGGTCCATATAAATAAATAAAAAAAAAAGCAGAAAGGTTACCTAAATAGGAAGCATCGAGAAAGGCAACTGGTGT
The DNA here is from genome assembly GCF_016920785.2 of Ixodes scapularis. Classification (NCBI taxonomy): domain Eukaryota; kingdom Metazoa; phylum Arthropoda; class Arachnida; order Ixodida; family Ixodidae; genus Ixodes; species Ixodes scapularis. The sequence goes on from NW_024609835.1 coordinate 195,798,602, forward strand.
GTCCGTTTCTTTTCTCTGGTCACGTAAAAAGAAAGAAAGAAAGTTGAAGTGTCCGGGGATCGGTGAATGACTGCCGTAATGCGCCCTGACAGAAGATGATGCATCTTCCCGCGCCTCTTCCCTCAGACGACGGGTACTTTTCTATGGGGGAAGAAAGGCGCAGCGGGATATCAGTTTGGCGGTGCTGTGGCCGCCGCCGCGTTCGTCTTCGCAACTGCTTCTCAATTCAGCCGTCTCCGGATGGCTGACTCTACTCCATTTCGCTTCACGGTGGACCGCAACGATGCTGTGAGCGCAACTCATTCAACGCCGTGAACGTATCACGTGAATATGCGTCTCGGGAATCGCTGCGACCCTTCCGGTGGTCACGTGAAGCTGACACGTTATTCGATTGGCTCCAGTGGATTGTGGCGCCTTCTGTGGTTTATCCTAAGGTTGAACGGAGCGGAGTGTGGCACTCGCTTGCGCAAGCTCGTCCGCGTTCCTTCTTTGACGGCCTTATTCTAGTTCCCTCTTTGACCGACTACCCCTTTTCATCTTCCTTTTTCCCTTATTTTAGTTTTCATAGAGAGAAAGTCAGACGTAGGTTCACGCCTCGGGAATCGGGAGAATAAGGAGATATATCGTGCGTAGTGACAGCTGCGTGTGCGGGATACGAGCTATTCGTTCGCCATTTTATTTTTCCTTGTATTTGTTTAGTTTACTTGAGGGAGTATGACTGAAGCTTCAATTGAGTTTTAGATGGTAGCGAAAAGGAGGTGCAGTTTCTGTCGTTCAAGCTTGGTTGTTGGGTTGTCTGGGGGTTGAAGATTACAAGGTTACTTTGCGCAAGTATTTCTCGTAGTTATTATCTAATGCTAACCCGTGTGGCGTCACAAAAAATGGGTTAACAACATTTTTCAGTTTACTCGGCAGCACATCGAAATACGCCTTTTCTAGCGAACGTTTCTTTAAGCGAGAACAGAAAGGACCACGTAACTGTGTGTTGCAGCATTCTTTCAGAAAAACGTTGTTTATTGGTGAAAAAATTGGGCGGTGAAAAGGCTATGCTGCATAAATGTCCGAAGAACTACGTGTGTGGCACAAGAACTGGGAGAGGGGCGATATAAGAGAAGCCGATCCTTGTCCACTTATCTCACATGTGTTGTTATTCGCAGCTGAATACACGCTTGGATACTCGTGACGCATGACGATGGAAAGTACGCAAGAAGTGAATGCCCGTGGCTCGGAGTCCCGTAGAGGCAATCTTGCAGCCCACCCACGCGCCTTCATCTCAAAGTCGAATATACGTTATCGCGTATGAAGTAAGTCGACGGAGAAAGCCTGGGCGCGCTATTGGGCCATTTCAAAAACACGATACAAAGTTTTTTCGGGGAAAAAACACACACTGATGAAAGCAGCCCATGGCGCCTCAGTCCAATGCGATGACATGTTCGCGGCGTCATTGATGTTCCGCGGTGCGAGGATTGCGTGTCTACGCATGGATACTCGCATGTTCTTTTGTTTTATTATTTTCGCGTTCAAAATAAATAACAATTTATTTTGACCTACTTGAAAAGGTGGTCACTTCCGTGACCACGTTTTTGCGATAGTCCATGACCAAGTCTTTGCCACATAGACTTCTTTACTTTGAACGCCTTCCATATTTATATTGACGTGCGTCCTAACGTCACATGCGTGACCAAGTGTTTTTGACTTTACTTGACCAAGTTATTGTTACATCGGCTTCCGAACTTTGTACACTCTTACAACTTTATTTTGACGTGCCTGACGTCACTTCTGCGACCACGTTATCGTGACATCCGCTTCTCAACATTGCGCCCCCTTCCAAGCTTATTCTGACATGCCTGACGTCAATTCCTGACTAAGATTTAGTCACATTCCGTGACCATGGTTTCGTAGCATCGACTTCCTAACTTTGCACTCCCTTCGAAGTGAACAAAAAGGCGTATTTCTAGGTTAAAAAAACAAAATGTTTTCAATTTATTTGGAACGAGACGTCAGGAACTTGTACTTTTGGTGTTGAGATGCCTGAAGACCTCATATGGAGTGCGATTCAGCGGGGGTACACCAATCGCCTCCCGATTGTGCTTTGCATAGTTTTTCCGATGCGAAGGGGATTGTTTTTGCAAGGCACACATTGGTGTACATTGCATTGTGCACACAGTGGTGTAATTGCTTTAATGTACACACATGTGTAAATTATCTTGCAGCCACACTTCCGGTTCAGTGAGTAGAAAGGGTTCAATTATGGTGTAATAAAGTTTTTATTGGGGTTATATAGTTTATCGGTTTCATAGTTTCAACATTGCGTATTTGATTCTTTGAGCCTGGGTGTATTTTGTGTGTGTTGCTCCTCCTTCGAGCCCGAACAACACAGTCAGGGAAGCGATATTAGGCTCGTAAATGATATCTGTTTTCGGCTTTGTTTTCGGGGAAGGTCAAACGAAAGCGGGCTTCGCAATAGGGAGTTTTAGAATAACGTACGCGAATTTAACGCAATCTAGCGCTAAATTTGGCGCTTGTATTAGCGCACGCGACGCAAGAGAGTTTTAGAATAGCGTTTCTCCGTCGCGACGCAAAAGCCCAAACATCTCGCGCGTGCGACGCCGCCAAGATACAGTCACGATTTTTATTTCACACACGAAATGCTGCAACTTCAGGAAAAAAACAAGTTTTTTGGTCCAGAGTAGCATTTTAGATTTGCTTAAACATGAGAATGTGACTCCGAGCGGTTGACCGGTCGTGTCCGCTTAAGTCGCCTCGGCAACAGAGGTCTCTTGTACTGACCTTCGCACATCGTACCTTCGCCGAGAAGTGTTCGCGCGTCACAAGCATCAAGTTGCCGGTGATCGTTGCCAGACCGAGTGCAATGTCGTCCCGTACTGAAAATCTCAGTCGCGACGACGCCGCCGACGTCGCACTCCCGACGCTGCCATAACAGCCGCCGACATAATCCTGGAAGCCGCCATTTTTTAACTCTGCTCGTCTTGGCTTTAGCCAACTTTTCATCGCGAATCCTCCTTGAAGAAGCGCAAAAACTCTTTGTGTACGTACGCAATCTCCGAGAAATAGCGCACGCTAAAATTGCGCACGCAAAGAGCAAAACCTGGTTTGCGTTCGGAGCATGCGCAGTGGCGACGACGCAATTCTCTGCGTACGCTTGCGATATTCTAAAACTCCCTAATATTTATGACTGGGAATGTCACAGACGCGACCGTCTGCCGCTTCTGGTTTCGGGAGTAACCCGAGCCTCGAGCAGTGCAGTTGGGGCCCAGGGGATCTACGCATTCCATCACCAAGCCGGAATGGGCGAGGTGAGGGGAAGTTAACCACCGAGTGAGGTGTCAAGATACACTTCCCGTGCGCGTCGGGGAATTCGAAGACGATGGGAGAATCTCGGGAAACTAGGTTGCGCTTGGGGAAAGGCAGGGGGAAACTACGCTGAGCGTCGAAGGAGGCTGGACGCCACCAAAAACTTAGAGGTCTCGCATTGCTCATAAGGTAAGTAACAAAGTTTGTATATAATATGTAAATAAACTGCATATATACTGTATAGTAAACTTCACCCCAAGTGTCCCTCTTCTTATTTACGATATTCGTCCGCCAAGGCGCGATGCAGGATGCTATGATCCCATCTATGGCAAGCCCTCAACAGGACTTTAACTTCGACCTTATATTTTTACTCCCGGTTTAACCCTTTAGGCCTTCCTCGTTGGGCTAATGCGGGTAAGAAAAGTCTTATGATTTTTGTTTAATTTCCTACAAACGTTAAATATGTTCCTATTGTGGACAATCCCGCACCCCTGAGACCGTGAAAAATATATCTGTTTCAAACACAAAAGTGAGACTGACACATACAGAAGATTTGAAAAATCATGAATTTGGATTTAGCTGGAAATAATCATACTTCTACAAAAAGCACTCGTGAGTGCACTTACTCAGCTCATTCACCCCCACCGATCAAGCGTGAGGTGAGGGCGAGTGACCTCATAAGACTCGAAAACTCGTGAGTTTTGAGGGTTAGTGACGGGCGTGGGGTCGGTGAGGGGCCTGATTTTTCTGAGCTTATGAGTTCGTTGAGCTTATGATTTCGCTGTGTTGATGAGTTTGGTGAGTTAATGAGTTCGGCGCGGGGTGTGAGTTCTGCGAGTTTATGAGTTTGGTGAAGAGCGTAATTTTATCAGGTCAGTGAGTTCAGAAGTTCGATGAGTTTATGAGTTTGGCGAGTTTGTGAGTTCATGAATGAGGACTTGAAGGCTGCGAAGGTGAGGGTGAGTGAATTTTGAAAATTTTCTAGTCGTGAGTTCCGGGTTCAGTAAATAGCTATTATCATTTAGAACTGGTTGTGAGTGAATTAAGCCAGAAATGCCGAGCTCTGCATGGTATACAAAGAGCTCGCAGTGTGGACACCAATTTATTTTACAGGTTAACCCCTTCTTCGTGCTATAAGTATAGTGTCTGGAACGGGCCTCCGAATAGTGTGATTAGCGCGTCCTAAAATGTGTTTATTTGATTTCCGCCTCATGACGCAATACAAACGTCATGTCGTGAATGGCCGCGATCCTGGTTGTGTCACAGCAGCAGAAGATATGGCAGACGCCATCTCCGCTGTGGGTCGCTCCTGCAGCTTGACAGTCTGCGGAAACCAAGAGGACAAGAGGGGTGACTACGCGACAACAACGACCTTTTCACACGCTCTCCCTTTGCGCTAGCTTTTCTATGACCCATCGCGGGAATTCCGACCAACGACAGCATAACGAGACGCTCTTCGTGAAGACATTTGTTACCACCTCGTTGTTACTTTTGATGCACCGGTAGGATAGGACGGTAGACGCACCAGTTCAAGGCACCACAATAAAAAAATAGCGAAATAAAAATATTTTGTTTTCTAAAAATCTAGACGGGACACGTATAAAACGAACAAAGTATTACCGCGAAAAATTATATATTCTCGCCGCGAGTAGAAATTTAGGTGAAAAATATGGAGGTCACAGCCCCTTAAGTCCCGCCCCGTGAATACGCCGTGCTTACATCTCTCATTGCACGGACAGCGAAAATTGAGGCGTGAAATAATTGTTACAAAATTATCTCTCTGTGCCGTTAGGGTATATTAATCGCCAACATGTTCATGTTTGAGAAACAAACAATTTAGATAAAGTCATCATTGTTTTTAAAATATGCCAAGAGTATATGCCGAGAACCAACATGGCTAGCGGCGTTTGCGGCCTGCTCAACGAGCATAGCTCCTTGAGGTCGTCTATTTTTAGGAGTGCGAGTGGTTTCGCGTTCACCAAGGTGGGTATAGTCGAGAATCTCTTCAACCGACGTAGAAAGCACTTTGCGAGGGGGAATACAGGCCACTCCCAGCGCGGGCAGTATCTGGGGCATTTGAATGGCTGGGTGTGTCGTAGCCTGATAGTTTTTCCATATTATTAAGCAGGTAACCAATGCCATCTCTCAGGTTGGCGTATTTCGCTACCGGCCGCTTATTTGGTGTGCGCGCTCTTTGGTCTTTTCTTCAAAAGAAACGAAACTTCAAAATACCCTTTTATTATTATCAAGTACACTATACGCTCCATTTGCTTAACGCCCCGTTCGGTTACACCAACATTTAACTAAGAACGACATCGGTTACTAGCACAGGCAACTTGTAACCGACTCGATAAACGGATGTAACGTTAAAATACTTAGCGGGTTCTTTCATCAAGTAGGTTTGAAGCTGCGGAGACTTTAATTATTGCGAGGGTGTGATGAGTTTGGTTAGCAGTAATCACGCTTTACATCAGTATTTTAGCAGTTTGCTGTAAGCAGATTGGTATATAGTAATAGAACAGTCGGCCAGAGCACCCCACAATCCGAGATGCGATCGACTCTTCAGCGCTCATCACCTGATTACACTCGAGTCGTGTGCTTTCCGTTTACGTTGGCATTGATGCATCACATCGCGGTCGCTGCTTGCATCCACTTTCTCAAATCCGGGTTGTTTGGCACCCACGTGATCCCGACAGAAGGGTGTTAAGAGATGAGGCAGTCAGAGAGAGCGGAGAGATTAGGCGGCCGTAGTGGCTGGAGCAGCCAAGCCACGAGGGGAGGCTGCGCAGGTGCCATCCCTCTGCCTTATGAAAATGAATAGTGTGGCCTGTATTTACCCTGTAATGTATCTGGACATAGTTCACAGCAAACAACTGTCGCAAGTTGTTTTTTGCAAAAACAAGCAAGCGCTTTGGGATTGCTTGTTTCTGTGACGGGAGAGGCGTCCCTCGAAAACTCTTTTGCTTTATCGGGCTAGATTTGTTCGTTTGCACGTGTTGATACTGAAGAAAGATTTCTCAAAAAAGCTGCCTGACAGAACCTATTTTCGAGCCTTGTGTTACTAATGTCGATAACTTTTAGTGGAATTTTGAATTATTATATCAATAACCATTTGCCATTATTCTTATGCATAAAGGAGATGAACATTGCAAAGATTAAAAAAAAGAATGTATCATTCAATTTCAAAACATCACACTTGATTAGCTCGTGAAGTTTTGGGAATGTCTTGGTAATGAAATTTGAGCTGATTCTTAAGTTAATGCGACCAATCTATATGGGGCGTAGAAAAATTTTGGAAAGGTTTAAGGAACTGTATGCAAGCAAATTTCTGTATATTACAAATAAAAAAAAATAATGCAAACGCCCTGGATCGCTTCAGAGTTTTAGCAAAAATGGTAATAAAAAGGGCAATGTGTGCTTCATCGATTCACCTTTAATCAATTCATCAACTCGATTAATGTTGTACCGGTTAATCGGTTAAAGTTTGAATAAACAAGAATAAGTGAGAATTCACCCCTTTCACCACGCGGACGTGGATGAATACACCTGTGTGAAGGTAAACTTTACGTAAAAGTTTGACCTAAAGTATTATATAGGGACGAGATACGTAACTGCCAGCGAGTGGAGAAGATTATAACTGTTCCATCCGCTTGCGAGTGTTCGTTTGCACCATGAAAGTGTCCGTTTAGCGCTGCAGAGAATCCTGCGAACAATCAACATAACTTCCTCTTGCCGGAGAATATCAGCCAGCCTCTTTACTTCTGCGATTGAAGTAATAATATATAAGAGTGGGTGTTTTCTGCACTAAACTACACTTTGAAGGTGCCTTGAAAGAGTTACTGAATTTGCTTAAATATAGCGATATATCACTCTGCTATCTCTAAGCATCTTACAAATCCCTAGATAATGACGATACGTGACCGATTTCTCAATTAAAAAAAAAAAAACAATCAAAGATCGCAATTAAAAGATGTGATCTCCGGTGATGGGAGGAGCACGTTCCAAAACCAGGACCACCGTCAATCAGCAGCAAGTAAAGGATCGCCACCCCCTTAACCGGAGGAAACTCAGAGTGATATCTTGAATGTGCGCGGCTTTTTGCCTATACGGCCCTGAGTACGATTCAACCCAGCGTGCACCCGCTTGAGTGCTCGAGAGCTCACGACCGAACACATCACTCCCTAAAAAAAAAAAAAAAAAACACACACACACACAAAAACATACAAAAGAAACAATGCAGATAAACACGGTTCGGTGTTTTTAAGACGATTATTGCAGTAGTGTGTTCTCCCTCCGTGAAAATTACATTTTCGGCTACTATAACTTGCATCTATCGTCTACAAATACATACCCATTTTTTTTAATAACAGCGTTTGCAATATCAACGAAGTGTCACATTTTCATTGGTCACATGCTGTCCTGACTACCGGCGCAATGCTCCTTACACCACTGGAGATAAAATTGATTTTCGATTGCTTTTATAATAAGGAAATCGGCCGCGCATAGTTACGATTCATTGATTTCTAGGATGCGTAGAGACCGCAAAGTGAGTCATTGCCATATTTAAGCCATCTCAGAAACCTCCTCATCGCACTTTTAAGGTTGATTGAAGATTAAAAATCCTTACATTGCACCGTTTATCCCATAATCAGAAAAAAAAAAGTGTAATTTTCACTTTTATAAAAATAGCGTGCTTTGGATTGAACCCAACCATTTAATCGATTAATAAACCACATAAAGGGTGGCAATAAACGATAGCCTTAATAAACAACCGACTCTGTCCGAAATTACTTAACACACAAAATCGGATCGAATCAATAAGTTCTCAATTTTATACAAATCAACGAAAAAAAAAGACGCTCAGAAAGCAAAATCAGGCTATTATCAGAAGAACCTCGTGCCATCAAATGGACGTGTGGATGTTATGCTGAAAACGATTCATCTATTCTAACAAATTGACCGGTCCCATGATATTTTTTAAAAACTTCGTATTAATGATAAAAAACATACAGGTATTGCTTTAGTTGACAAATATGACAAGCATTTTGTAAATTTACCTGCACGAGCTTAGAGCATGCAGGCTTGTGCTTATATTGAAACAAGATATGAGAATTTGATCTTTCTAGATCCATTGGTGGCGAAGTGTTTCTAGTGTTTAAAAATTGAAACAATGATACATGTACAGGTGCATAGTATGTTCGATTAAAGTCTATAAAATATGCTCTAGACATAATCATACCTTATATAAGCCATATTTTTTAATTGTGCGTACGGATAGACATATTTATTTTTACTTAAGGAGTTGGCTAAAATTTCGCTTCAACGTAAACATGGAGATCGAAATTAAATATAACTATAGACCTGTATCTAATAAACACTTCCGTTTTTTTCGAAAGGTATTGAAAAGATTATTCCATCCCGCATTTCTAATTATCTTAGAAAGAAAAAGGTAATTGCTGTATTCTTGTTTGGATTTAGAAAGCATCGATTTAAGGAACTTGTGTTACTTGATGAGAAATAATATTTTTAAGTTAAATTGAATATCAAAAACTAGCGCACGAAATATATTTAGACGTTACTATTGCCTTTGAATATTTAAATCGTGGTTTGTTTATAAAAAAACTTAAAAAGGTATAGCTTCATGAGGTTCGCGGCCAGGCGTTCGTTTTTGTATCCTAGCCTAGACATCGCAAATAATGTGTGTCCTAGCTTAGACATGTGTGTACTCTAGCTTAGACGTCGCAAACAATATACTTCTTATTATTCTTTTCTACATTTCTGTCAAGAATTTAACACTGACCAGACTACTAAATTTCTAATACACGTAGACGATGCAACCATTTTCTTTCTTGCTAATTAACAAATTAACTTGAATTCATGGGCAACTATGTATTAGACAAAGAATAGACTCATGGACTAAATAAATACTTTAAAAGTAAAAATAATGAAACGAAGGACATTACATATCGGCCTAAAAATAAAGCAATTACTTCAATAACTTTCACTGAATTAAATATGTTTGCGATTGAAATATATGATTGTTTTCAAACTTTTGAAATTGTTCTTACACTCACCATATCAAAAATCAGGTTGAATATTCAATAAAACAAGTTAGTAAAGGTTGTTGTTTTGGCATAACAAAGCAGATAAATACTTTCTAAGTAAATTAAACTAATTTTGCAGAAAGCCCTATTTTTTCTCATTTAAGATTTAGTTGACAAGTGCATTGTACCACGGCAAAAAATTTTTAGAAAGAATATTTGCTTAAAAAAACGAATGTTACGCAGAAATGCTAATGTTCCTTTTTTGTTCAATTAGTGATAACCTCTTCAGGGAGTATAATATATTAGGCATCTACAACCTGTATAATTATCAATTTCTGACAAAGCTTAGAACTGAGTTGCTCAATATTAATACCTACTTCGTAGAATTGGCCAGTTTGAGCCAACATATTTCAAGGCATCAGGTTTGTAACACCGAGCGCTGAAATATTGCTACATATAGGTTAAACATTGGAAAGGAAATTCCACCCTACATAACTCATAAACTTCTGATTTTTATTTCTTCGAGTGATATTAATTTGACTGCAATAACAACAAAGAAATTGTGTAAGCTTATGTATAATAAGCTTATGTACCTTACTAGCTCATGTTTCCAGCGTTTTCTTTGTAATATTGTTTTAACTTTACAACGATGTTTAGGGAAACTGCAAATTCATATTCTAATTGCTTTAATAATATCGCCTCTGCAATTTCCGTCGCTGCTGTAGAATATAAATGGGGGCCGAGTCCTCGTCAAGTCGTCCAGTGGTTCATTTTTTCTCGACTTCCAACATTGTATAAAAAGACAATAAAGATACGTGTATATATGTATATATATATATATATATATATATATATATATATATATATATATATATATATATATATATATATATACGAGGTGTGATCAAAGCGTTCCCAGAGTGATTTTGCAGCGTAAAAAGAGAAGACACCGCATTGATGCGCGCCCAGCAGTCAAAGGAGCGGGCCTTCGTGTCTCGTTATGCCAAATGGCGTCGCTCTTTGAACATTTGGTGCTGCGCTATGCAATTTTCTGGGAACAGGTGCACGGGCACAATGGCTATTTCATCATAAACTGCAGATCAGAGCGAGAGCGAACATGAATTCTACGTCAAACTCGGCAAACATAAAACAGATGCCTTTTGAAATGATTTAGCAGGCTTGTGTCAAAAAACAGCGAATTTTCGGAAGTGTTTTAAGTGGCACTAACACTTTAGGAACGACAGAACATCGCTGGAAGACGAAGAGCCGTTGGGCGACCTCTCCTTGAGTTCAGCGACGTTCTCCCATTTTCGAGGCGCGAGTGCCACTCAAAACATTTCGCACACCTCACTCCTTTTTGACATAAACCTTCTAAAACATTTCAGAGGTCTTTGGTTTAGAATTGTGAGTTTGGCGTGAACTTAATTTGCGCTCTCGCTTTGGCTGCAGTCTATGGAGAGATCGCCAAATGTCAATCTCTCCATAGATGTTATGTTACGTTATGCTTGCGCATGTAGTCAAACAAACTCGTGTAGCGCAGATCCAAATGTTCGCAGTGTGACGCCCTTTGGCATAATGACGCAGAAAAGTCCTTGGCTTCGACTGGTGTGCGCGCATCACTGTGCTGCCCTCTCTATTTTACGCTACGCAATCAGTCTCAGTATTTGTTGATCACACCTCGTATAAACCTCCCGCACTCGTGATTACTTCATTTACCGTTCAAGAGCACTAAGAATTCATGGCCCTTCAAGCACCCACCAGAAATGCAGAACCGCTATGACAATTGTTATTCAAACATGGTCTTCACACAGTCTATTTCTGAAGAAAGGTTTACCTGTCTTGATCATTCTAATGAACCCGGAAATCAGAATAATGCCGTCTGTGCCGCGCATTCGAAGGTATAATACACCCACGACACATTTTGTTCTTCCGGATTTTATTAACATAATAAAGGCAAGTATTTGTTTCCTATCCCCCCCCCCCTCTAAAAAAATATTATAAAAATAGTTTTTTTTTTTATGCGGGAGTTAATTTTTTGAGCCCAGTGTTCACTTTTATCTGGCTTGCGTCCGCTATTGCGAGAATAGGTGATCAAAGTCTCAGATAAAATTCCTAATCATAAAACAGAAATTGAGAAAATCGCACACCGCGCCCCCAGTTTCAGGACTGTGTAGCAAGAAGAAAATAAACTGGGAAATGATAGCACAGAGGCGTGAACCTAAAGACATCTAGCTTAAATGAGTTAGGCGGGAAAAAAAAAGACAAGAGAACCACATGGCGTCCTTATTAGGAAAGAAGGCGGGAAGATATTAAAAAGAAACTCAGCCATATTTATTTCTTTTTTTCTAACGCTTTTCACCCCTCTCTTGCGCTTTTCTTTTCTTTTCTTACTTTTTCCTGCAAGTTTTGCTTTTGTAGTTTATGAAGGCGGTAAATAACCAAGAAATAGAGTTTTTTAATATTTCTTGGTTTTTTGCTATTTTCAGGGAAAAAATGATTCCAAACTTCAGGTTACAAAAAAAAAAAAAAAAAAAAGCGAAAAAAAGAGTACTTGATTTGACCCGTCGAGGGATGCTAAGGACTCTTTTCTTCCTCCCGAAAGCGTCCGAAAGCTGAGTGGTGTCGACAGTGACCTAATGTAGAACAGAAAACGATAAAAAAATTTCTCTCCTCATGTAAAAAAAAAAAAAAATGGGGGAAGGGGAGATACAAGTTTAAGGTAGAGGCTTTGCTCGCAGGAGTGAGGAGACGCACCGACCTGTCGGGGATTTCGTAAATGGACGGAATAATTTTTCCCCCAAGATCTCGAGTCCAACGCTCTGCAGCAGCGCTGTGGTTCAGCAACAGGGAGTTTGGAAAAAGACTCCCTAAACAAAGTGCTTTTTTTTTGGTGGGGGAATGGTAGGGGGAAATGTTTTGCGTTTGTTTTTCGATATTTTATCAGCGGCTTTGTACGCGGATTTTTTGTTCGGTTTGCTGTTGTTTATGGTGTGTGCGGATCGCCACCAGGTCCTTTTCCTGTTTCGGATTCGGCGGGAAATCCGATCGATGCTGAGGATGATGGTGCTTTGGGACCGAGTTTATGTTGCGAGGCAGGACTGGATAAAAGTAGGGAATGTGAAGCGTGAGGGGAACAAATAGGGATGAATTGAGGGAGGGGAGAAATAAAAAAAGCACCCCAAACGCCTTTTAAATATAATAGAGACGAAAGGGACTCATTATAAAGTGTTGAAACTGGTAGGTATAACCGCGCGCATGCGCACAAAGTTATTTCGAATTCTCATGGAACTCTTCGCGATTTTGTGGTTTTTCTTTTTTTTTTTCTTTTTTACTAGCCTATAAATGTTTTAAGCTGAGGTTTTCGGTTGCTGCTCGGATCAAAGCAATAAAAAAAATGAAGGCCGTTTACAACTCCCTGTAAGGCCGAATCAGAGCGCGGCTTTTGAGGAGGAGGAGGGGAAGGTATGTAAAGAGGGCTATGCCCCTCCTCCCCTCCTGCTCGCCCCCATTTAGGCGAAAAAGTTGTGCTAAATTTAGCGGGGAAAATTCACCACTAGATTTAGCGGGGAAAATTTTCCGCTAAGTTTAGAGCGGGAAATTTTTGCTAGTTTTTGCGATTTAATTGAGGTAAGGTAGAGCGAAAGCCTCCTGCACCATTTGTTGCTGAATAACGCGTTCGATAGTGCAGCTACGCCGAGTTTTAAAGCGAACGGCGCTCACTCATCGGGGCACCGCCATGTTGGCCCACATCCCTACCGAGCCAGTCACGTGATTTCGAAATCACTCTCCTAGGTACTGCAGCTAACTTTAGCCGCGGTTAGCGCTTCGAGCAAACGGGCCCTGCACGTAGCAATCTAAACTTTTCGTCAGATGTGTATTTCACAGGTCGGTATGTTCTTGTAAAATTACAAAGCGTAGGTCGCTTTTCGTAAAAAATAAGGCCAAGAGACTTGTCAAGGTCTACGGCGAGCAGCGATGCACACGGCAGGGGTCCAGTGGCGGGGTGTGTTTGGCGTTCATATTGATAGATGGCGCTACCTCCTTATCACGACGGCTCGCGACCACCGTGGTTTATCAAAAATGAATATAATCTTTTTTAAATGTACCTTCGGTTAAAAAATAAATGCGGACAATAAAAGCAAGTCTAAAGTAAGAAAACCCGTCTGCATAACGATGGCGCCTTTGCAGCCAACGGATTTCGTCTGCGTGTCGTCTGCTTTCTTTCGCTGGTCGGCTGCACCTTCGGACGCTGCTCCCGGCGCCATCTATCAATACGAACGCCAAACACACCACGCCACTGGAATTAATCGTCTGCGTCGCCACGCGTGGTAGACCCTGTCAAGTTTCTTGGCTCTATTTTTTACAGAAAGAGAGCTACGTTTTGTAATTTTAGTAGAAAAAAACGACCGGTGAAATACACCTTTGACGAAAAGTTTAGATTGTTACGTGCAGGCATCGGTTTATACGGTCCATTTTAGATCGAGCCTGGTGACTTGGACCATCCTATATTACAGGTCTTATTTTTAAATCAAGCCGCATATACCATACCAAGAGCTCCCTGCTCCGCGTCTAATAAACAAACGCTGCAAAAGAAAAAAAAAAAAAAAAAAGCTGTAAACGCGTTTTAGTTTTTTTTTTTTTGTCTCGTTTACCAGCACCGTTTTGCGCCATTTTCACCACTCTGTGCCAGCGTGCTCTAAACCACTCCGCCAGTCGGGATCTTAAAGGAGCGATGCAACAATTTTTGTACTTTGCGCAAATACCGCTTAAAACGTATCCCTAACGTTAATGACCTATGAAACACGCGTTCGTTTTTCACCCCACGCAATATAAGTCCCAGAAAAAAATTAAAGAAAAACGAGCAGCGTTCACACCCTCAACTCGCAGCCAGAACAAGCGGCCGCGTGATCTGGAGCTGATTATATGCCGCCAGTGTTGATCATAGCCACGCGCTGGGGTTGGCAAAGCGCAGGACACGCGCTGAGTTCCAGACATTGTTATGGCTCAGCTTTTGTCGTCGTTGCAGCGATTCGACACGAGTCACTACCCGAATGCTTCTCGAGCTAGCAATTATCACGAGCCCAAGACGAGTGCCCAGGCAGTGCTCGGGTCCAATCTATGAACCGCATTCAAATATCGTCATTGCGGTGTACTGCGATCCCCACGTTACGTCATCAAATTTTGCAAAGGAGAGATTGAATGAAAATGATCGCTTTTGTCCTTGAAATTACACCGCAACAAAGGAGTTTCTTGGCCAGTGGCGTTGCGTATGAGTATCCTTGAGTCCCAGGGATGCCAGTATGCTCGTGTCAAGTGAAAAACATTCCAATTGAATATCGTTGCACCGCTCTTTTAAGGACAAGCCAGCTGTAGCAGTATCCCGCGCCACATTGCGAACCACGCGGCAAATCCCCCCTCCCTCAATTCAACCCGTTTTAAAGCTCCGGACCCCTTGTAAAAGCGTGCAGCGCACTCGAAGCCTCCGCCACAGACGCCAAACTGAGCTTCAAACACATCCAACGGCGCTAGTCCTGTAGGAGTATAGCACCGACTTGGCCCTTATGTCTATGTAATCCCATAGCCTCCTCTATACGGACAAAGCCTGGCAGATCGCAACGAGACGCGGCCGCCGAAATTGAAAAGGTAGAGCGGCAGACAACGGATGGGAGGAGAGTCACGTGAACGGCGCCCCGCTGCGGCGAGACGCCGAAACACACTTCTCCCGAACGATGAAATGTCCGCTCGTGCTACTCGCGTTCCTCACGCTGCCACTCCTTTTCTCGTCAGGATTGAAAATCATGTTTCGGGTCCCCGCCGCTGCAAAAGCTGTGCACTGACGATTAGGTTTCACGAGAAATGCTCTGTGCTACCAGATCCTTCTGCTCCACTTCTGTGACCGGGCACTCTATGGCTTCGTCGTCGAACTGCTAGGCTTCGCGAGTATAGACGAGGCTATGGTAATACACTCTGAAATGGACCGAACCAAACGTGGGGCTCGGTGCTGCAGCCCTAGCTAAAATGCCAAGTAAAAAAAAAAAAAAAGAGAGAGAGAGAGAGAGAAATTGCGCCGGACCATTTTATTTTGATTTCGACCGGTTCCTTGGGAGTTTTTCTGGGTTGACGGCACTCGTGAGAGAGCCTTGACTTTTGCCGGTTTCGTCGATGCTTGCCCAACCTTTATTTTTTTATCACTTTTCTATTCTTACGCCGCAGAGAATGGTGAGCAACGCAACCATTTGTAGCGTTGTCAATTCCCGAAGGGTGGTACCAAATAAAAAGGGACGTGTTGTTCCGGCCAACCATATGCTTTGCCTCTCGTCACGTGACTCCAAGTCCTCGTCAAGCGTAATAGGAAGTCGCGGTGTTGAAATGACGATGGGTGATTGGTCGAACTAGCGCTTGGCTTCCCCTCCGCTGTCAGTTTGAAGGTCTCCGTTCAGCTTCGCCGACTTTCCGCCCCCATTTTTCTCTTACAACTGCGACGTATATATATATATATATATATATAGATATATATATTTTACTACAGTGGCGCAATACGACTCTGCGGTGACCCAGGAGTAATCCAGCGGACATCTACACGGACCCTCGAGAAAAAGATTTTTTCTTTCTTTTTTATTTTTCTTTATTAACACTGCGTCTCGCCCCTTTTCTTACCTATGTGTGTTTGTATGTGTGTTTACGGTTGAAGAGTGAGAAGACAGTACAGAAAGAGAGGGCGAGACGGCTTGTGTCCTCAGAGGGCTTTCGTTTACGACCTAATGGCTTCGAGGCGTTGCGGAATTTGAGTGTCCCGTGTGGGTTACACAACGTCAGCTTACGCCTCGCGAGTGCGGAGAAACGAGATAATATTGATAAAGAAAGAAAGCAAGATGGTGGTAATAAGATAGAAGGAAAGAAGCAAAAAAAAAATAAATAAACCGTGTGGACTGCAACAAACAAAAACTGGAGGTGAGAAAATACGGATGGAAAGGTTCCATCAGCAACCCGCTTCGATGTCGTCTTTTTTTTTTCTCTTTTTTTTTCTGGGATTGGGCATAATTTTTTAGCACTCTGGGTGGGGTAGTGGTTAAGTGAGAAAGAGCGTCGGAGTGGCTTGTTGGCTTTATTTAGTGCGATAAATATTACAGCGGACAATGGTAGTTAACTGTAGATCTTGAGATTATAAATATCGTCGCTTGGTTTCAGTATCCAGGAAAGGAGATGTCGCCGATGTCATTATGCTGAAGTCAAACGTTCATTCATGGAGTCAGTCGCAGCATGCGAAGAGAGTTTGTTTTGTTGCTAAAATTTAAAATGTGGTGGCGAATTGCCCTGCAATAGAGTTGCTACTGGAAGCGTACTTGGTTTAGTGCTAGTGATGCTGTTGGCATACAGTGCTTACCTTTTAGGGTACAACGTTTAGCCTTTCTTTGTATGTAATGCATTAATTTGCATTAATATAATAATTTGCGATACTTTTTTTTCAGCCTTGAGGCTTTTCTTTTTTGTTAAATATTCAGGCTCGTTCTTTGTTAAAGACACATCTTATGCACTTGGTTTGTCTTTTTATTCAAACTTCATCGTTTTTACGCGTCCACATCCAGTTCTATGAATACAGCACCGGATAGTTCTGGTAGTTCTCCTACAGGCTGAAACTATGATACCAATACGCAATATACTTAGGCGAATTACCTTGACGATTCAAACTGTGAATAATTTTGGGGATTCCTTCGTTGGTGTATCGCTTCATCCCAAAGCGTTGCTCAATGAATTTTTCCAGCCAGTTGTCATCGTTGTAGTCACCCACAAGCAAGATGGACATTGACATTGTAGTCACCCACAAGGATGATGGACATTTCTTTGTCTTTCACATTGTCATACATATCAGCCGGGGGTAGTAAGTTGCTATCCTGGATTACCTTCAGGAAAATTTCGTATATTTTCTTTCAATGCATTGGTGGTAATGCACATAGGTATTCGCCAAGGCAAACTCAATATTGTTATACATCGCCGTTACAACGTAAATGTTCACCACGAAGTTGATGAATCTACTTTGACCTAGCACTACTTTAAAACTGCCACGCCTCCGCGGCGCACACTGGGACGTTTGTCTCGAACTACGTGTTGAAACCCTTGAAATGCAAGCGCCTCATCCGTCCACGCTTCAGGCAGCACCAGAACGACTGTGGCTGGAAGCAAAAATTTGCCCTTAAAGTTGCTAATGTGTGCGTTGAGCGTTTGTGAATTGTGTGATGTTACCAAGATTAAATTAGACTGCCTAGTTCTCTTCAGAGCGTCGTACACTTCGGTCATCACCCTGGGTAGCCGCTTACGTCCGGACGCAGCGGACGCTGAGAGATATCCTCGCCAATCCCGCTTTGTGGAGGTAGCCCACGATACGCTTTTCGCGCGTCGCTGTGCCCCATCTCCAAGGTCACGTGATACTCACACGGCCTTGTTTGGCTTCAATGGTTCGAATGATCCGCTGCGCTCGGACGTAAGGTCCGCCTGGTGACTGCGGCAGAACGTAAAGTCATCGTTGTCGTATGTGATGCATACCTTGTATTGTGTCTTTCCTATGATAGAGCCATGTATACTTGCTGTCGGGGGTGGCGTTTGCTGCAGTTGTACGCTACTTCGTCATGTGTTGTTTCGCCTTGCGATTCTTGTATCGAAATGTTGTTGGCCTTGACCAATTGAATTTTGAAGCGTCTACACGAGACGTTATAACACTTAATCACATTCATGGTGACCATGTGTTCAATGCTGAACACAGTCTTTGACTGTGTTCAGCATTGAAGTCTTTGACCTTGACATTCCTTCTGGCCATCATGCCCATCTTTTCATCCAAGAAGATAAGCCATGCTCTTAACATTTGGCCCCGTTCGTCGCTATCCACATAATCTAGCATTCTGATGTTGCCATGTTCCAGTCCATCAGACACGTCAATGTTGGGTTCGCTCATAAAAAAACATGTTATTGCTTCTCTGCGTAGCACCACTCAGAACGAAGCGAATCAAGGCAGTTTCTTTACTTTAAAATACTGTAAACGACTTTATTTTCGTGAGGACCTAATTCTCGCAAAGTTCGCGAATCGCCTACAATTCCGAAAAATAGGTCCCGTGAACAATTCCGGCAAAATGTAAAAACATTAAAATCTATATTGCGATCCCAGCGCGTCGCGAAAATTAGAATTTGTGAATTATTCCAAAATTCCAACTTTGACCTAAATCGCGAAATATTGAGCCAGCGAAAAATTAATATTTTACACTAGTTATTTTGCCTTTCCTTTTTAGTAGTTTACTATTTAATATGGTAGTTAATGTCACTATATTAAAGTCACTACTCACATCACGTACAACGGTGAGTATACACGTTCAGTGAACTAACATTGTGCTAACAAAACCACGCCAAACGTATCTGTTCACAGCGCCTGCTGAAGCTTTCCAGCATCAGCAAATGTTGTGGTTGTAGTTCCCGAACCCCGTTTGTGATTGGTGTGCAAGGAACTGATCAGGTGTGTTCTTGATAGAAAAAGGAAACAATAACATCAAGTGGGCTGGTTTATCAGTGCGATGCTGCGCAATTCAATTGAAAAACTAATCAAAGGTTGTATTTAAGCGCTTCAGTGTACTCCATACCTGCTTGAAGTGAACTTCTAGAAGGGGAGCTTTTCAATATTTTGGTAGTTGAAGTCAAACTACCAAAGTATTGCAGTCAAAAGGTACTTAGAGTATAACGCAACAGTATTTACGATTTTCAGGTATTTTAAGAGTATTCTGCACGTATTTTTGATTGCTCCATTTTTTAGGGTTGGAGTATATTTTGCATGAATTAAATAAATATTTCAAGAAATATAACTGAAAGGTATTTTGTGCCTATTAATTTAGTATTTACATGGTTCAAAACGCATGAAGGGAACTTCAAATGTAGTTTAAGTAAAGGTATTTTAAAATGATTTTAGAAGTATATTTTAGTACTAAGTAAAAAAAAAAAAAAAGAAGTTTATATTTTCGGTCTATTTTTCGTGTACTTACAAATATGAACTGTATTTCAAATATATTCAAATTAGAATGTGGTATATTTCAAACGTATTGGTTTTCGCTAAGGGCATGTTCCAACCATCAGACACATCAATGTTGGCCGTGACCATGTATGACTTGCCGATGCTCAAAAGGTTCGCTGCATTGTGCAATCTGCATCGACTCTTTCGCTAGCGTCTGTATAAGCCTCGAGCCCATCATGCTCACCTCGTCAAACACAATGCACTTGATTTTCTTTAACGCTCACCAATACGAGTTTAGAAAGAAAAAGAAAGCTAAGTCCGTTATTACCCGCGTCCGTAATCTTGAGTGAAAGTTGCACAGTGGTTGCGCCGGTAGCCGTGGCCTCTTTGCGTGGGGTTGCCATCATGGGGTATGTTTTGATCCCGTGTCGGAATACACTCCATTATACGTTTCAACAACTAGCTTGATCGTGCATGTTTTTTTCAGATATTATTCAGCGCGACAGCTTTAACTCTACACTGTTAGCAAGTCCCGTGTATTTGGCGAATATTTGGGGAGAAAAACACGCTATTTACACAAATTACCATAAATTTACACGATGAGTAACGGATAATTCGTTCAGAAATCATGCGAGGTTGTAAAAAACGTGTTTTAGTTCGGTCATACACGCATAACCGTGTAGCAGACCTCGATAACACGCATCGCCCCCGGCGACGACCGCGGCATTGCCGGCTATCGAAGCACCGGAATGCTTGGGGACACACTTAGAAAGGACCGTCGAGACAAATGCCGCGGAAAGAAACATGTCTCGGAGACAGATATGCACCAAAAGCAATTGCGCCATGTCGCAGGACGTTGGCGAAACCCGCCCTTACTGTGCTCGCCGCCATCTTCTGGTCGATGGCAATGCGGCTTCCCTCATGTCGCCCATGTTTGTATTTAGTTTAGGGGTCCTGATAGCAGTTTCTTAGGCACCACAAATAAAGTCATGGGTCTAATTATTCGTTCTAAACAGTTAAAATGGATATAAAAAGCGTGTCCTCGATGTGAACACGTGACATTGCAGTTGGTTTCGTTTTTGTTTCAACCTACAACTGCAAGCGATCTGGCCACGGCGCAAGCGCAACGCCGATGTACGCTGGAAGCAAGCGCCGGTTGGCTTTCGTTGTTTTTGTTTGACCGGAGAAAATCTGGCAAGTACGCATGGCGCCGCTACTGTTTTGGTTTGACGGGACGCGAGAAGCTTCGCATAGAGCTTCGGAGTTTGCGAGCACATAGTGAAGACGTGACCGGAGAAGTGCCCCTGTGATGTTCCTGGAAGACGGAAAGTAGCATTCGTAATCGTCGTGTGTGCTTTGAAAGCGAAGGGAGCCATAGGGTCCACGAGTTCGCAACCACAAGCCAAGGTTCACGACAGCGCGGCGTTGACTTCGGCGATCTCGTTCTGTTTGGTGCAACCCGGCTATGCGAAAAAGAGCTGAAACATTCGTCGTGTGTGGTGCGGTGCATTGTATTCCGGGTCTGTTTGAACCACGCTTTTAACACGGAGCGCAAACTGTTTGTTGCGTGGTGGAGGTTCAACGGGTACAGTCCCGTCGTCGTCAGCTGATCCGGTCCAGCTGGTCCGGGAGGACGCAGCGAGCGTTTTTAAAGTAAATCTTCCTTCGTTCCGTTTCAAACTGTGGAAGTATCCCGACACATACCGTGAGTAAGAAGCAGCCGGCGTTTTCAACAAAATTACGTTGTTTTAATTGAACAATGGACTCCGGATTGTTGTCTTAAATCTGCCGTTTTTTTATGCTTCGTGTTGGACTGCCTTTGCATAGCGACGCACACCGCTCGAGTAGATGATTCGGTCCTGTAACGAGTTTGTTGCGCCAATCATGCGGCGTGAATAAATTAGGGCAAGGTTTCCTACCTGCCCACAGATGCATGTACTGAGACCATTTTTTATGTTGTGAACGTAGTGCTTTCTTTATTTTGGAAGACGCGTTGGTGCATTTATTATGGTACAATCACTTTAGAGTTGAGAAATTGGAGAGCGAGCAAGCTTTCTCAACTTTGTCTCTTTCTCTCTGGCACTGCCCTGTTTCAGTTTCAGTAGGCATATCTACTAGCAGGTACAAACTGCTCTAAAGCAGGTAAAAAACGGGAAGCTTAGGACGGTGCGGACTCCGTGTTTCGCGCTTTTCGCAAGAGGACAGGGTAAATGCTTTTGTGAGATATGCGGAATATGCAAGCGATTTTGTTATGCCCGTCGTTTGCGTCTCTCCAGCAAAACGAATTAGATTATCTACTACAAAGGCGCAATCACAAGCCAAGATTTAAGATAGCAGTCGTTCGCTTCGGTGATCCGTGTAGCTGTATTTTACCCTGCTCTCTGCAACACCGTGTCATGACGAAGAGCTGGAACGGTCACGGTTTGTGCTGGCCTCCCGGTTGACAGAAACCCGCGTCGCCCGCATCGGCACCGAGTGCGCTTGGGCTGTTGATGCTCAAGCCTTTCATCCGCGGCTTGTCGCCAGCTCATCCTGCTGCTCAACGGTGAGGAAGCGGCGAGCGTAACCTCGGAAGTGAATGTAAATCCTCGTACATTCAGTTATCCGGTGTCAAAGTGTGGAAGATGTTCAACGTGTACTGAGGGCGGGAACTACGAGCGTTTTGCCTTGCTTTTATAACCGAAACCAGACCAACGAGATAACTGCCTTGCGTACTCTAAAATGACGGAAGCAATAAGTTTCAACAGGTCGAGTACGTCACCGGGGATGTAGGCGAGACGGTGCACACTGTTTAAACGCTTGCAGTATCGACGAGTGGTACCAGGAAAGCGACGTCAACAGAGAAGGAGCTCGCGATTCATCATAATGCACTGCTACGGGCCCGTGTATCTTCAAAGTTCGGGGTGGTGACAGTATAAAAAAAGACGCATCAGCGCCCCACACCAGTGTTCACGAATAACACCGGTCACAAACTCCCAAGCCCCACCGCTCTTCTCGACACCGACACGACATACGACAACAACAAACTGCATCAAAACGCCCCAAAAGTGAAGGCGTCTGCTCCCGTACTGCAACTGCTGCAACTAGCGGAAGTGAAGTGTTGGGCGGATGTCCGGATGTCCTTCACAAAAATATATAAAAAATGCTTTGCGCAAGGATCAAATTATTGGGATTTTGTCATTACGTATACAATAATAAATGAAAATTTTCATTTATTATTGTATACGTAATGACAAAATCCCAATAATTTGTTTTCCCATCTGATTCAAGCTAGTCGGACTGCTCATAACACTGGTCAAGCAAGAAAATAACAAAAATTTGAACTTTTTCGTGACCAGTTTAAGTTTTATTGTTAACATTTCGTTATTTATTGCAACGGACTAACATTATAGATTTTGCCTCCATACTTTTTAAATGCAAACGGTTCTAACACACGGCTGTCCATTGCGCCGTGTTTTGTGTATTCTTCTATAAATCTGTAATGGTCAGCGACCAAAGAGCTCACCCGCACATGTCAAGCTTATATGCGCCGCGGGGAGAAATGGATATCGTGTAGGAAGTGTCGGGCGTAGTGTCGGTTGTTGTGTTTGTGTACATGTCGGTGCTGTGTAGCTGTGTGCTGTGTTGACTGCGTTGTATGTAGGTTTGCTGTGTAGTCGTGGTCGTTCGCAGTGTTAACAGACTCGTCTTTTTTTTAAAAACAGGCTGCTAGAAATCTCGATAGGTGGCGCAAGCTACCGCCCGATTCTAAATAGTTTGCTCAAGTTATTTATCCATGTAACTTCGGCATTCGTTTTTTTTTTTTGTGTCTAGCGGCTTGTTGAAGCTACCGACGCTGCCGACCGCCGACAACGCACGTACGTACCTTTGCAAGTAGCTACGTCCGCCGCTTGGAGACTTTACTGTGTATAAAAGACATCGAACGAGAACTAACGCACCCTGAGTGCTCTCAATTCGGCTGAAAGGCGCGCGGCTCGCTGGGCTCGTCTCTCGCCTGTTCTCGGCCGCTGGCCGCCATGTTTCATAAGGAACACGCTCGAAACGTTTTTGCGGAAGGCAGACACGGTGTAGCGTGTTAAGGTTACACAGCACCTCATGTGTAGACGAAAAACACAGATGGCCTCGTGTAAAACGAACACGTTTCGACGTGTCCGCTATGGGACAACGGTTTACACGTCTGGGCGTGTTATTTTTGCTAACAGTGTAGTCCAGGTACCCCAAACGCATACGTTCTACGCATCGCAATTTGCATCGATTACGTAAGCGATTTGTTTGTGATCAAGAGAGCGCCTGCTATGCTCAGCCATTGTCTCTATGCTTTCCTTTTGCCGTAGCCCAAGACAAAGCCAATTCGCGCTGTATCCAGGTGATGATCCTTGTCGTTCCAAAATCGAGTCGAGGATCGTCTACTCGCGACGTTACGTGGCATTACCCCCTGACGATGAAAGCAGGTTACTCGGTCAAGGCTCGGTGCATAGCCGTTGTCGAGCTGCATCAATGAGCTGTATTACGACAGTTCGTATGTATTACGACAGTTGTATGTCATTACGATAGTTTCGCCGAGCGTCTCGGCGAAACTGTCTTATTACAAACAACAAACTCCTAGCATAGCAACTCCGCAAGTACGGATCTCTGACCTAATATATATATTCATATATATATACATATATATATATATATATGACTACTACGTGCGGAGTGACGTGCGGAGTGACGTCACTCCGCACGTAGCAAGCTGTCGTCACTGCGGCAGCTTCCGCAACAGTAATCTTTACCGAGTGCTACGTGCTTCGCATTGTTAGCAGGAGCTTCTTTTCAGCAATTATGTGGTTCGGATGCTTATTTTATGGTAGTTTTTTATTGAAACGAATGCTCCGCTCTATGATGTAGGTGCGATATGCACATTTCACTTCATGGGCTGAATTTTGTTTTTGTTGTTTTGTTTCTTGCGTAATGACGCCTCCACGAAGCAATCCGACGAACAAGTCATGTACAGCTTCGCTGTAAAAAACAACAACAACAAAAAAAAAACATAATGGCTGTTTTTCAGGTTAGTGAGCTGGTAGAAACAATACCATGCTAGACGGCGGAAGTTAGAGTTGATACCTCGACTTCTGCAACTCACTGCGCCACCAAGATACAGCTGCGGCAGGGCTGCCAATGATGGCCTTTGAAGGGCGGCGCCCGGCGTCGTATTCGTAAGCTTAAGAAGGCGTTGGCCGGAACCGTGAGAGCTAGGCTGACCAGACGTCCCGTTTTGTCCGGGACAGTCCCTTCTTGAGGTCCTCTTCTGCCGTCCCGTTTTGTCCGGGACAGTCCCTTCTTGAGGTCCTCTTCTGCCGTCCCGTCTTTTTGTCCCAATAAAGAATCTTGTCCCGTTTTCGCACGAGTGAATAGTTTTGAAAAGTGCACCAAGCGAGTTGATACAAACCGAAACTATGCCTACTTGTTACTGGTATAGGCTACATAATTACCGTAGGTGCTTTAAATATTTACCCAGAGAGTCAACTTTAGAGCTACTCGTGCCCACAAACACCTTCCAAATGGGTGTATGGAAGTGGACTGTGAGTGTGACTGTTCCAGTGCTTAGTGCAATATGGTAAA
The DNA here is from genome assembly GCF_016920785.2 of Ixodes scapularis. Classification (NCBI taxonomy): domain Eukaryota; kingdom Metazoa; phylum Arthropoda; class Arachnida; order Ixodida; family Ixodidae; genus Ixodes; species Ixodes scapularis. Next base: position 195,823,553 of record NW_024609835.1, read on the forward strand.
GTTTTGAAATAGGACCAGTTATTTAATTCAATTTGTACATCCCATCTCAGTCTTTAGTACCCCCTCCTTCCCCCCCCCCCCCCCCCCCCCCCCGACGACTGAGGAATTTGGTCACCCTACTTAGAGCTGACATGCCTGCAAGTACCAAAGGACGCACATTTGGGCGCACTACGTGTCTGCACCGCAAGCGCCGCGCGGCAAGGTAGCGCGGCAATGCAGCTCGGCCATGGTTCGCGTGGTCCGTAAACATTTGTGGGCCACTGTGAGTGCATGTTATACGCCGCTTTATATTTCGCCCGTTGGAGCGAGCACGTCCTCAAGACGTGACTATTTAATAGCTACGGTAGCGTCGGAGAAACACGACCATAAAGGTGGCGCTGTAGCGTCAGTGAATGCCCGATGTAAATTCGAATGCAAGCGTCTGTCAGCGCCTGGCTTCGAGGGTTATTGCTCTTAAGATAATCTCGAAAAAGCCTTCCCGACTATGTTCTCGGTCTTCGCGAAAAATAGCTGATCAAGTCGGGTCGGGGTTATGGGGACGGAATAAACAGGTTCGTTCATTTGCTTTGGTGCTGTGCAAACAATCAGCTTTCTTCAAAACGTGCCCCAAAACAAGCCGAATTTCGTCCGATCGGCATGAAGTGACTATGGTCTATACTGTATATCGGATACGCTGTGTTATTTGAGACCTTTCTCAAATCCTGTTTGGATAACGCGGCACCATGGGGTCCGTACAATATATGTTGTTCGATTGGTGAGACTCGTTGAATTTTATGCTGTAAGCAGGGAATATCACTGCTGTTTGGTTATCTTCTGTGATCAAATATTTGCGACAGTTAAGACCATTGTAAATTGTCACGTCTGAATATATGGTGGTGTAATAAAATCAACATAAAATAAAAATAAACATTCCAATGGTGTTTGTTCTGTGGCGCTTGGACTCAACAAAACTAGCTTTCGTTTCATTGTTCTGGTTCCCAAAAATAGTACCATGTTTCCTTAACAACTTTGAGAAATTCTATCTGCCATATAACATAAAAGAAAACGCGATCATATAGCCGTCACCAGCCTACAGAATTGCGCCTACGCGGGCTGCCACAGCCCACTGACGAGAAAACCCAGAGATCAGTGCAGTATGGCATTACTGAGGTACACTCTCAAAAGTATTGAGATCAGTGAACCGATCAAAGTCAAACTGGTCAGCTGACAAAGAGAACGTTTTTCCCACAGCTCCTGCGAAGGTAAGTGATTTTGGTGTATTTAATTTAGTAGCGGGAGTGTTTATGGGGGAGCAGGAAGCAATTTTTAAAGCAGCGATAGGATAGGCTTGCTTGTTGGATCTTCTTCATTGGTGGTGTTGCACGCTAAAGGCAAGAGGCACATCCCATTGGGGTTAATCCTCCAGGTTTAGTGCCCTGCTCTACAGCATTTTCGCTCTTACACTGGTGGTTTTATGGGGTAGTAGAAAGCAGTGTTAAAGTAGCGATACGATAGTTGGGTCAAAGCAGGTTTTTTAGGTAGGGTCACGTAAGCGGACCACTTGCACGTTTGACACGTTTGGCGGGCTAGTTGGTGGTGCGGGCAGAGGCGTACCCAGGCTCTCTTGATTTGAGTTTAGGTGAGATATTTGTCGTGCGGTCGCGCTGTGTGTCGGTAGGCAATGGTGAATACGCGACTGAAGAAGGATGCGCACCCTAAAGTGAAAAAAGAACCCGATGTAGAATGTGAGGAGTGTGACCGTTGGTGCTGCACGATGGAAACGGATTTCAAAAAAGCCGTTTAAAACTCCCTGTAACGCCGAATTAGAGCGCAGTTCTTGAGGAGGAGGAGGAGGGAAGGGTACTGAGGTTCACGTGTTTTCGGGGGGGGGGAGGGTCAAGTGACCTCGAGGGCGGGGGTGGTCACGTGACCTTGGTGGGGTCACATGACCCCCTCCCCAAGGTCACGGGGGGTCACGTGACCTGGTGGTGTCACGTGACCTGGTGGTGTCACGTGACGCCGGGGTCACGTGACCCCCAGAGAAATTTTTCCGCTAGATTATGCGGGAAATTTTTTCCGCTAGATTTAGCGGGGCATATTTTCCCGCTAGGTTTAGTGGTGAAATTTTTTCCGCTAGATTTAGCGGGGAAATTTTTCCGCTAGACTTAGCGGGGAAATTTTTCCGCTAGATTTAGCGGTGGAATTTTTCAGCTAAATTTAGCGGGGAAATTTTTCCGCTAGATTTAGCGGTAAAAATGTTTCCGCTAGATTTAGCGTGGAAATGTTTCCGCTAGATTTAGCGGGGGAATTTTTCAGCTAGCTTTAGCAGGGAAATGTTTCCGCTAGATTTAGCGGGGGAATTTTTCCGCTAGACTTAGCGGGGGAATTTTTCAGCTAAATTTAGCGGGGGAATTCTTCCGCTAGATTTAGCGGGGGAATTTTTCAGCTAAATTTAGCGGGGAAATGTTTCCACTAAAATTAGCGGTAAAAATTTTTCCGCTAGATTTAGCGGGTAATTTTTCTGCTAGATTTAGCGGGGAAATGTTTCCGCTAGATTTAGCGGGGAAATTTACCCATAATGCTCCGCGCGGTTACGCCGACGGCGACGCCGACGCCGCTCAAGCCGGGAACAGGCGCCTAAGAGCTGCGCTCTAAAATGTAGCAGAAGCCGAGGAGAGCAACTTTACCTACCGGAGTTGCGAGAAGGTAGAACGAACTTGGTTTTAGGAGAATAGGAAGGGAATGGGCGGATACGGTTCAGAAGTTGAAGCGGGAGATGCGGGTAGAGCGGGAGAAGAGGGTGCAGCTCAAGGCGCAGGTCTGAGATTCGATTAAGAGGGCCGAAACGAATGTGGACGAAATGAACGGGGAATGCGAACGTAAGGTTACCAGCGTGGCGGGAGAGCTGAGGCGAGAACGGGAATAGCGAGACGAACTTGAGCGACAGGTGTAGCAGCTTAGACAGGGGGAAGAGTGGAAGGCGGAGTTGGAGGAGCAGAAGAGGTGTGAGGAGATGGTGCAGCGACTGACATGCGATTTTAATAAGAAAGAGGGGCAGGTGGCAGAGAAGACGGCGGTGGGGGCGGCAGACAAAGGGGGCCAGTTAAATAGTGTCGAGGTAGTTGACTGCGTAGAAAAGGAGCCTGCCCAGCTGTTTAGTGCTAGAGTACAGCAGGGCTCGAGAAAGGCAGCAGAGGTTCGGGCAGAGAAAGCACAGATAGCTGGAGTGGGTGAAGACAGGCAGTCGGGGGTTAAGAGGGTGCTGGTGGTAGGAGACTCAAACATAACAAGGGTTAAGGAGGGGCTGCTGGACAGTGTGAAAGGGGATGGGAGGGTAACCGTATGGCTCAGTCAGGAAAGTGCATGGTAGGTACTATGGCCAAAGTGAAGGTGGAGGTGTGGAAAAAGAGGGAAGAAGAGAACCTAGTGTTCGTGCACGCAGGACTAAATGATCTGTTAAAGAGACGGAGCCAGAACCTCGCCAGGCAGATAGAGTTGGGGTTACGTAAGCTGACTGAGGTCTCCGAGACTGTGCATGTGCAAATATGCACCGTCAAAGAGGTCTGGGGACAGCGTTTGCAGATAGAGAAGCGTGTGTTGGAAGCTAACGGGGTGATTAGGGGGTTGAGCCGATGATTTCAGTACGGAGTAATGGAAGTAAACAGGGTGGTGTACGAGGCTCGCTCCGACCCTTTCATATGGGGCATCCACTACAGTGGAACCACTGGTGGCACGGTAGGCGATAGGATTGAACGTCACATCGTACTTTTTTTTTTGGGAGGGGGGGGGGGGGGGGGGGGGTGGGGGGTCCCGGAGCCCTGAGGGCGCCGGTGTAAATGAGGGCCAAAATGTAGGTAAAGGGCAGAGGGTTTGGGAGGGGGAGACGAATCCTCGCAGGACTAGGAATAAGAAATAGCTTAACATAGGGTTCATAAACATGCAGGGGAGCAGGAACAAAATAAAGTGGGAGGAGATTGAGGAGCAACTACAAAGCGAAAACTTTGCAGTGTATGGATTAGCAGAAACACATCTGAGGGATATGAAAGAACCACCATACATACCGGGATATCAATAAATATGATGCGACCGGGCCAATGGGAAACGCAAGGGAGGCAGATTAGGGTTATTAGTGAACGGTCAGGAATGGAAAGGGAACGAGAGGGTTTCAGGTAACACATGTGGGTCAAAGGCAATATCGGGGGTTTAGAAACAATCCTGGGTTTTGCGTATCTACAAACACTGATTGATGCAGGGCAGAAAATGCAGAACACTTGTTATGTATATCAGGAGACGTTTGGGAAAGCGGCACTAAGAATACAATAATTTTCCTGGGGAACATGAATGCACATTTGGAAGACTTTGATGAACATACGGGTACAACAGGGAGGATGTTAGAGGAGTTCTGCGAAGCTCTTGATCTGGTATTGGTTAACGCTCAGGTGAAATGTGATGAAAGAAAAACTCGCAGTCGACTGTTGACTACTGCTTAATGTCGATTAAAATAGACAACAAGCTGGGAGGTATGAAAACAGATGACGAAGGCACAAAGAGTCTGGGGAGCGACCATAAGAAAATCAAGATCAGATTTCGCACAGTAAAACCAGAAATGCATAATCAAAAACGAGAAGGTAGGTATAACGTAAATGGCAAACAACTACAGGAGGTATCTAAGCAAATCGAGAACATAGTATCCAAGGAAACGGAAAGAGAATGGACATATCAATACTTAATTAGTGTTTTCAAAAGAGAGTAAGAGAAATATCGAATCGAACAAGGAGGAAGAAAACTAAAACGCAAGCTCAAAAGCTGGTGGGGTAAAGAGGTTAAGGCAGCAATATCGAGACGCCAAGCGGCAGCTAGAGAACACAGATTGGCAAAGAAAAAGGGGGCCACACTAGCCGAAGTAGAATCAAAATGGGACGTATTTCAGGAAAGAAAGCGGGAGGCATCAGCATTAACACAGGCCAAAATTGGGAAGGCAGGGTCCAGTGGATGATAGAGATAAACCAGAAGGATAGAAATGCGGCACAAAGGTTCTGGGAACACATCAGTGCACAGGAAAAAAAGATCGAGGGGCGCCAGCGGACGCTAACCACACAGGAAGGGTCAAAGGTAGAGGGGGAAGAGGCAAGAGGGTACATTGGACATACAATCAAAGCAGCATTTCCGGAGTTAGAATCAGATCACGCCGTAGGGAATGGTTGCGCCTACACTACGCAAGAGGAGGATCATAGTGAAGAAGAGAAAACCACTACTAGGGAGTGAGAAAAAGCAGAAGGAAAGCTTCCGGCTGGAACTGAGACAGGTTCAGGTTGATCTTATCTGAAATTACCCTGCAATGGTTCGATAAATACCATCCGCAATTAAAAATGTATATTTCATATTTATTCGAATTTTTATGAATTCAGAAATATTTTTTTCCTTGGTACATGCTCATATTTCAGGAAATCACCGAAGTTCCTTTCACAAAAGAAACCACCAAAGCTCTTCATGGTGCGGATGCGGCATCCGAGGAGTGGGTCACCCCTCATCCGAGGGGTGGGTCAGGATCCTTGGTGTCCACTACGCGAGTTCTTCAGACGAAAATAATGGATCCGACAACTTAAAACAACATGGCGCTAGCAACTCCACTTGATTCGCCGGATAGGGGATCATTTCGGTGAGGCCAGGGCGCACACCTTCAAGACGCTGTGCCTATCCACCCTCACATCCAAGGCCTGCTCCGTAGCAGAGTGCTTCGCGTTGAACAGAACACACTACAAGCATTTGGAAGTTCTACACCTTGATTACTTGCGAGCCATAACCGGCCTGCCCAGACATACCAAGTTCGAAGAACTCCATTGGTATTTCGGTATTCCGCCCACAGAAGGCTTCATTGAGGTGCGGAACATGGGCCACGAGCTACGTTGGCACGTGCGAAGGGTCAATACGTACGCAGAAGCAGGTAGAAGACGTCTTGACCTCACCGCATAGCAGCCACTTTCAGATGCACCCCAAATCCCACAACTAATGGAACCGTGGCGAGACGTCATGGTCAAGTTCCCCAAGCGTCTCTTCTGAAAATGCATAACCCAGGACCACCAGGCAACGCGCGGAGCACAGGCCTCTCGTTCAAACGAGTGGCCTGTGCTCACAGATGCAGATGAAGCCTGGGACGCAGCCACCCGAAGTAGCAAATTAGCGGTAATCTCACCACTCGGGAACTGCAAATGTGTGCACCAATATGACTGCCAACCAAGCTCCAAACAGCTCGAACTGTCAGCAATTCTTTGTGCAGTACCTAAGATGCGCGAAGAGGCGCCCCAGGGAAAACGACAGGCGGGTGGACGTGTTGACATTTACACAAATAGCTGGGAAGCCATCAACCGACTCAGCAACACCCCTCGGATTGGGAAGCTTATCTACAAGATTAAGACCAGGAATCTCGTGCTCTATGAACGCCACAGAGTGGTAGCGGGCTTCGACTGAGTGCAGAGATACGCGGGCATATCAGCCGCGAAGCCAAATTGTGCCCGCACCAGACGATCCCGATCCGGCCACCCGCCTTATGCGGTCAAGCAGTACCGAAGACGCACTTTGAAGGGGCAAGTACCAGTCGACAATCACCCGCTGCCGCAGCAACTACCACGTGGCGCCCATATTCTGATACATGAAGCACGCGCGGGTGCCGCTCTCACCGAGGAAGTCCTTGCCAAATGGCGAACCTACCGGAAAGGCACACATGGAAAACCCCCGTTGAGAGCGAAGGCGACAGAACCTCAAGAGGGAGCCAAAGACAACCCAACAGTCACGCGCTCGACGTGCATACTAGGGGAACGTCCTACCGTCGAACACACGCTATGGTCATGCCCTGGCTTTCACGACGTGAGGAAATGCTACCGCTAGCTTCACGTCACGTCACTGCAGATACGGAACCCCCCCCCCCCCCCCCCACACACACACACACATCGACAAGAGTCGAGTTCATATGACACGCAGCTTTTCCTCTGGTACCTAGAACGCAAGGCGGTCACCAATTGTCAAATGTGACAACGCTTTTTTTATTACCCTTCTCCCCCTTCCGAGCCAAAGTGCCATCCTCTTCTTAATAAAGAACTTTCAATTAAATTCAAGTTGTCCATTTAAAACGGAAGATTACGAGATGTGAAATTTGCATGGTGTATATTTATTACCATAATTGATCGTACTAATAAAAAATATTCATTTATTGGACTCAAATCCTGTAGGATTTTCCGTGTACCCCGCACCTACCTGATTAACATTATCTCGACCAGAATCTTGGCGCTTTAAATTTTTGTCTAGGGAACTACGAGTGTTGCTGGGAATAAACGAGTGCTCGGCCTAGTAGAGAAAGCAAACTGAGAAAGGGCCTAGATTACCAGCCTTGGTGCGGGCACCGACAAGACCCTGCCCCACCTCCCAATATTCTTCCGTTGTCCGACTGAGAAAACGTCCATCTTGTGAACGTGCTCTCTAAGTCGATAGCGAGATTTAACGTGCGTTGTTCGCGACGGCCCAGTTTCTCATGGGCGCTGAACCGAGAGAGGCGAGAGACCCCATTATCCCTCCCACGGGACCAGACTTAGCGGGGGTTTGGAAAGCTTCTGCTCGAAGAGGAGAGTAGAGCGGGGGCTACGTGCTGACTGATCCACTCAGCCGTGGCAATATCCACGACGTCACCAAGGCCAACGCGGATCACACGGGCAGAGAACGCAGTTATGCGGACGTTACAAAGACGGCCGGGAAGTCTAGTCAATATACGCAGAAATATGTAAGGTTTTTGAAAGCGCTATAAAACAAATACGGGATCAGAAGGCATTGGTGGTGTATGCGAAGGACGACCAAGTCCGTGAAAATTAAAAGCAGTGTGAACAACCTAAGTAACAAGAAGATAAAATGTACACGTCTCTATATGCGTGGTTCTCGTTAGCGAATTTTTCGAGTTTTTTCTAAATATCTCTGACCGGCTTGCCCATATACAAAGCTTACTGAAAGAAGTATGAGAGCGGAAACATTGCGAAATCTGACGCGCGTGATATTGCCGCGCGCGCTGGCCAAGTAGGCAGCGCGCGCGTGGCCTAATGGTTATCGCGCCTGCCTCCCACGCGAAAAGCTAGGGTTCGAATCCTGGGAGCGACGTGTCTTTTGTTTATTCCTCTCATTTAGTGTTCTGGAGAATTCGAGAGTCATGTTGCTTGTTCCAGACCCGAATGTTCCACGCGTCCAAGTTTCTACGCCGATTATTCCAGAAGACCACCCATGTACATAAGGGGCTCCGCGTGGCGAGCCGCAGTCAGTCTCGCCCCAGCGCTCGATTCTGCTGACACGCCGACTTCGACGCCCGCGACGCTCTGCTTTCTTCTGTTTCCTTCTTTATTTTTGGCACAAGTTCGCCACATTAAACGTTTATTTATTTCTGTTTATTTCTTGTTTATTGGTTACGACTCACCACCCGTGACATTCTGGTGGAGGTGCTGGGTACCGCATGCCCGTGCAGCGTTCCCCTCCCAGGACCCGCAGTGCAGGCCGGACTCCAAGCTCGCTGAGAAGACCACTCAGCGCGGAACCTGAAACTCGGACCAGCCGCCGCACCAAGGGAGAGGATCCGGAGTACGGTTTGCTCCTGGATAAACCCAAGCCGAAGAAGACGACGATGGACATCCAGTCGCAGGCCCCCGCCGCTCCTGCCGTCGTCTACCTACCCGTCGCTCCTCGGACACCGGCTCCGTTCCACGGCGAACTCCACGAAGACGTTGAAGATTGGATCGACCAATTCGAACGCGTCGCCCGCCACAATAGCTGGACCAACGAGCAACGGCTGCAAAACGTGTATTTCTCGCTCGAGGGGACTGCCAGAAGCTGGTACGAAAATCACGAGTCTTCATTGACATCCTGGGACATTTTCAAGAGTCAGCTGAAGGCGACATTTGTCAACCAGCACCACCGAGAGAGAGCCGAAGACTTACTGCGTACCAGGACTCAAGGCCCCAACGAGAGCATCACCGGCTTCGTGGAGGATGTTCTCCGCCTAAGCGCCCGCGCCGATCCTCAGGCTACCGAGGAGAAGAAGCTGCACCACCTGATGAGGGGTGTGAAAAGCGAGATTTTCGGCGGTCTCATCCGGAATCCCCCAACAACAGTCGACGAGTTCATCACGGAGGCGAGAAATATGGAACGGGCCTTGCTAGCCCGCGCCAGACACTACCAACGACACCCTGGCGTAACTACTCTAGCGACATCTGGATCCGACCTGGGCACCACCCTCCCCGACATCCGTGACCTTATCCGTGAAGCCGTCCGGGAGGAGTTGAAGAAGTTGCTACCTGCTGCCACAAGCCTGGATACGCCCTCAGTCGCCGAGATTGTCCGGGAAGAACATCAGCAGGCGCTGCAGCCAGAAGTTCTCGCCAGCGCCGCTCCTGAACCACCGAAGCTGAGCTACGCCGCAGCTACCCGACGACCACCGCCCCCTGGTCACCCGTATACGGCGCCACCTCGACGTGAACCTCTAGCGCCGCAGTATTCACGACGCCATGAAGATCGGGCGTACGTCCGCCCAGAACAAGCTGCTCCACGAAAGACAGACGTGTGGAGGACGGCCGATCGACGCCCGTTGTGCTACCACTGCGGGGAGGCCGACCATATCTACCGTCGTTGTCCCTACCGGCAAATGGGCCTGCGTGGGTTCCACCCGAACGACCCACGCCCGAGGTACGGCGAACGCCCTCACGACATCGAGGAGTACCTCCGACGTTCCCCCTCCCCAGTGTCGTCACTCCGCCGTGAAGCCCGCTCCCCATCGCCACGACGTTCAGCCTCCCCAGCGCCACGATCCCGACGAGAGAGCTTGTCTCCCCTGCGTCGTCGGGAAAACTGAGTGCGGCAACGCCTGGAGGTGACGTTGCCGAAAACGACGGAAGCAAACAGCCTCCAAGAACGCCGGAGCGCTCCCACTCTCTCGACGCCCGCATTGCACCGACGCGCCTGCAACGGTGTCCAACAACCTAAACTTTGTTATCGATGGCCAAAACGCATCGGCACTCGTTGACACCGGGGCAGACTACTCAGTATTGAGTGGGAGGCTCTCTCGCCACCTTTGAAAAGTCACGACGCCGTGGGATGGACCGCAGATACGAACCGCCGGAGGACACCTCATCACGCCTGTCGGAAGGTGCACCGCTCGCGTCGAAATTCACGGCGAGACGTGTCCTGTGAAATTCGTCATTCTACAAGACTGTTAAAGAGACGTCATTCTCGGCATGGACTTTTTGTGTGAATACGGCGCCGTCATCGACCTTGGAGAAAACAGATTGACGCTGCGGACACCTGTTCCGCCTTCAGAGAAACTCCAAACTGCGTCAGCCGCCGTCCGAGTCGCTGCCGACCACGTGAATCTGCCGCCGCGATCAAGTGTTGTCGTACCTGTCGTGACCGATGCAGCTACCCGTAGCGAAGTTCTTCTGGAAGGTAACCTCCAGTTGCTCTTGGGAAGAGGAATAGGCGTCGCACGAGGAGTAGCTGAACTTCAGGATGGCCGCACTGTGGTCCTTGTGACGAACTTCCGGAATGAAACGCAACACCTCACGAAAGGTGCAGCCGTTGGCCACGTTGAGGATCTCCGAAACTCCGCCGAAATCGCCGCCATTACTGATGAATCCTCGCCACCTCAGCAAGACGGTACGTCGCCAGCGCAACTCGACATCGACCCTAAGCTTCCGGACCCAAAACGACGGCAGCTGATGAACCTCCTCGCCGAATACCGTGACTGCTTTGCGACGTCGTCGAAGGTACGCCAAACAGCCGTTGCGAAGCACCGCATCATTACCGAGGACGACGCGCGCCCTGTGCATCGATCACCGTACAGAGTCTCCGTTAAAGAAAGGGAGGTGATCCAGGAGCAAGTTCAAGAGATGCTGAACGACGACATAATCCAGCCATCAAGCAGTCCGTGGGCCTCTCCAGTCGTACTGGTTAAGAAGAAGGACGGAACGCTTCGGTTCTGCGTGGACTACCGGCAGCTGAACGCGGTGACGAAGAAAGACGTCTACCCACTCCCCCGAATCGACGACACGTTAGACCGGCTGCGCCACTCTCGATACTTCTCATCGATGGACCTGAAGAGCGGCTACTGGCAGATCGAAGTCGACGAACGGGACCGAGAGAAGACAGCTTTCGTCACGCCGGATGGGCTGTACGAGTTCAAGGTAATGCCCTTCGGACTATGTACGGTGCCAGCAACTTTCCAGCGTGTTATGGACACCGTACTGGCAGGACTGAAGTGGCAGAGCTGTCTGGTCTACCTCGATGACGTCGTGGTGTTTTCCAGCGACTTCGACGAGCACTTGCGACGACTCCGAGCTGTTCTTCACGCCATACGGACCGCTGGACTCACCCTCAAGCCGTCAAAGTGTCGGTTCGCCTATGACGAACTGAAGTTTCTAGGTCACGTGGTTAGCAACAAAGGCGTGCGCCCAGACCCTGAGAAGACTCGCGCCGTCGCGTCATTTCCAGTGCCGACAGACAAAAAGGCCGTGCGAAGATTCCTCGGACTTTGCGCCTACTATCGTCGCTTCGTTCGGGATTTCGCACGGATTTCCGCACCGCTCACAAACCTCACGAAGGACGCCGAGAGGTTCGAATGGGCCGAGGAACAGCAGCAGGCATTCGACGAGCTGAAGCGACGACTCCAGACGCCTCCGGTTCTTGGACATTTCGATCAGGATGCGGACACCGAGATTCACACTGACGCAAGTAACGTAGGACTTGGCGCGGTACTAGTTCAAGTACAAGAAGGCACCGAACGAGACATCGCCTACGCAAGTCGGACACTGTCCAAGGCAGAGAGAAATTACTCCACGACTGAGAAAGAATGCCTTGCGGTCGTCTGGGCAATCACGAAGTTTCGTCCGTACTTGTACGGAAGCCCGTTCCGCGTAGTCACGGACCACCACTCGCTCTGCTGGCTTGCGAACCTCAAGGACCCGTCAGGACGCCTCGCTCGATGGAGCCTCCGGCTACAAGAGTTCAACATGACTGTGGTTTACAAGTCAGGACACAAGCACAGCGACGCTGACTGCCTGTCCAGGGCCCCTGTCGAAACACCTTCCGGCAGCAGCGACGACGATGATGACGAGTGCTTTCTAGGGGCAGTGAACACCGATGACATGGCACGACGTCAACGAGACGATCCGGAGCTGCGAGCCTTAATCGAGCACCTGGAAGGGCGCGGCGGTACCGTACCCCGTGTTTTCTCACGAGCCGTGCCGACCTTCACCATTCGGCAAGGTGTACTCTACAAAGAGAACTTCGGGAACAACAACTCGCCGTGGCTGCTGGTAATACCGACCGACCTTCGAGGGGAGATCTTTCAAGCATGTCAAGACGACCCGACGTCCGGACACCTTGGATACAGCCGGACACTGGCCCGTATTCGTGAAAAGTATTACTGGCCCAAGCTCCCCAAGACCGTCCACCTGTACACACGATCATGCCACGAGTGCCAGCGACGAAAGAAACCTCCAACGAAGCCGGCCGGACTCTTGCAGTCAATTCCTCCGCCAACGGCACTCTTCCAGCAGATCGGAATGGATCTACTTGGCCCTTTTCCGCCATCGACGTCGGGAAATCGCTGGATCATCGTCGCCACAGATTATCTCACGCGGTACGCCGAAACGAAAGCCCTTCCTTCCGGAACTGCTATGGAAGTTGCCAAGTTTTTCATTGAATCCATCGTCCTCCGGCACGGCGCTCCCGAAGTCCTGATCTCAGATCGTGAATCCTCGTTCATGGCCCAGCTGACACAAGAAGTCCTTCGTCTCAGCCACACCAGCCATCGTCGCACCACGGCTTACCACCCTCAGACCAACGGGCTGACGGAAAGACTCAACAAGACCATCGCCGACATGATTTCCATGTACGTCGACGTGGAGCACAAGACATGGGACGAGGTGTTGCCGTATGTCACCTTTGCCTACAATACGGCCGTGCAAGAAACCACCGGGGTTACACCCTTTCAACTGGTTCATGGTCGCAAAGTGACGACAATGCTGGACGCAATGTTACCCCACGAACCGGCTGTCGACGGAAGCGACGACGCCCAGGTGGTTGCCCAGCGGGCAGAAGAAGTCCGTCAGCTCGCCAGACTCCGGATTCAAGCCCAACAACGTATCGACACTGGCCGCTACAACCTTCGTCGCCGGGACGTCCACTTCCAGCCCGGAGACAGGGTGTGGGTGTGGACACCGATCCGCCGCCGTGGTCTCAGCGAGAAACTCCTGAAGCGCTACTTTGGACCCTACATAGTGCTTCGTCGACTCGGTGATCTGAACTACGAGGTGATGCCCGATGGAACACGGACTTCATCACGCCGCCCTCCACGACCAGAAGTCGTCCACGTCGTGCGCATGAAGCCGTACTACGCTCGATAGGACAGTGGACCTTACGTATTCCATATGACTCTTTAGTTTACCGTTCTTTTTGTTTGCTTTGTTTTGTTTTGTGCTGCATCGGGGCGATGCACTTTTAAAGGGGGGAGTAATGCCGCGCGCGCTGGCCAAGTAGGCAGCGCGCGCGTGGCCTAATGGTTATCGCGCCTGCCTCCCACGCGAAAAGCTAGGGTTCGAATCCTGGGAGCGACGTGTCTTTTGTTTATTCCTCTCATTTAGTGTTCTCGAGAATTCGAGAATCATGTTGCTTGTTCCAGACCCGAATGTTCCACGCGTCGAAGTTTCTACGCCGATTATTCCAGAAGACCACGCATGTACATAAGGGGCTCCGCGTGGCGAGCCGCAGTCAGTCTCGCCCCAGCGCTCGATTCTGCTGACACGCCAACTTCAACGCCCGCGACGCTCTGCTTTCTTCTGTTTCCTTCTTTATTTTTGGCACAAGTTCGCCACATTAAATGTTTATTTATTTCTGTTTATTTCTTGTTTATTGGTCACGACTCACCACCCGTGACAATATATACTAGTTGAGCCACCAGAAGCGACTTCGATATTTTCTTTGTTTCTACGTACGGAGGGGTTGAGACCTCATTTGAATTTAAATATATATTGAAATGTAAAACGCGCACTTTAACTTAAAACATCTTCAAAGTTATTAAATATCACGTTTAAAACCGTTTGATTGTCAAAATAATTAGTGTATTTAATTTGGTTCACCAAAGCCTGATGTCATTTACGCTGTCTTCATTTAAGTGGTTATTTTTATCTCCTAACATCACGGTCTGGCGTGGTTTACGCGTACTAAAACAGCTCGCAGTATGAGGGTCAGCAGTATATCTAAATATGATAATTTGACTTTCGCAATACACGGTGTGCGTAGGTAAACAAAACAAACATGGCCGAATTCCGGGGGGAGTAAGGTGCTTATGATTTGCCATAGTTTTTGCTTTTGTGAGAATCCGCAATATGTAGCGCTTACTTTAAATGCTTACCACCGAGGATCAACTACGGTACTTTCTAAAATTTACTTTTAGAGGACAGGCAGGCCTTCCTGATCCCTTGGTTGAAAATAAAGCGCACTTGTTCCCCAAAGAAACGACGAATCTCACGAAGGTACCGTGGGGGCATTTTTACAACTACCTATTCGAGCCGCATGGTCCATATACCCGAGAACGACTTAAAACCTACAATTCATTAAGCGTGTTCAACTAATTCGTGAACGGAAAGGTATCGGCGATGAGAACGTACCTTCCCCAGGAGCCGAAGATAGGTGCTGAGCTTTCCTCAGGGGCCGCAAAGCCGGATACTTGTTTCTTGCGGGCTAGCTTTCAAAATTGTTTATTACACCTCATTTAGCGCGTTGCGAATCTCTGTAATGCACACTATTAATTGGTTTGACTTGCTTGCTTTGATACCCAACGTTTATTTCTCAAACCTCCGTGTCAACTTGTCTTTAAGTGCCGTAATGGTCTGGTTAACACCTATACTGCCGAGGCGCCGGTGGCGCCACGTCCTCACGTCCTTGCTTCCTCCCATTTGTCGCGTCTCGCCATCTGTCCGCAGTATATCTAAGTAGGCTAGCACCGTCTGCTATGCGGCACCCTGCGATCACCCTGGCTTAGCGGCATCGGTGGCGTCCCTCGTCTCGAGATAATTGAAAGCACTTCGCTTGTGAGATTTTGTTCGTGCGGTTGTGCATTGACCACTCGAAAGCAGGAAACAGGAGTTTTTCTAGATAGTAACTCAATCGCTCGTCAGAAAACCATGTTAATCCGTTCACCCGCCTAAACACAATGTATACAGAGGAGGACCGGAAGTATTACTATCCCCATGTTTCGTCTGCGGGAAGTGGCGCAAACACCTTGTAAATGCCTCAAACTGTTCGCCAGGTTTACCTTCAATACTAGGACTTTCATAATTCCAGTCGGCTTTAAAATTGCGTTGCTTTTTTTCCCGCCATATTCACTTTCAACGTGTCGACGACAGATTGCGATATAATTCGATAATTCGTCCTTTCCAAAGCGGACATGGTGGCCGCCACTGCTCCCGAAGATCTATAACTTTCGACGGAATCCCGCGTCACTTTCCCCTTACCTCGCGGACGCAATAAAATACGGACTGCCTTGACCGCCAGGCAACACGAACGGATTAGATGAAAGGAGAGCCGATCTCTCACCAATAAAAACACGTCGTGGCGTCGTCGCCCATGGCAATTGCGAAACAGCTGCGTGGACGAGACCGCATACACACACTAACGCACGCACGGAATGATAGCTGTGCGCGCGTTAAAGAGAAGGCGGATTAAAGCACTAAACGAAAGGTCAAGGTCCTTCAAGCTGCCTACTTTTGCCAGCGCTGTGATGCACGACTACTTTTTTCTTTTTTTTTGCTCCCGATATGTAGTTACCTTTTTTTTCTCAGGATCCTCTCAGCAACTATACTTATAATATCAATAGAAATATATACTTTAAGGCGCCGCGTCGCAGAACGAAAATGCAACTAGAGATATCGAGGGTGGGAAGAGGTGCCTTATCAGAACGATTGCATAGGTTTAAAAAAAGAAAAGCAGAAACTTTTAATACTTGTTACTGATACTGCGTTTGAGGATTGTTTCTTTCAGTGGAAATGGCAAACTTGGCTTCTCCTGCGGAAGCTGACCCGCTCCCTAGCAGAGAATGGGAAAGGTGCCCGCGTTCATGCACCTGCCAATCCAGGCCCGATTGGGTGTTCAACCCACCGACGTCCCAATGACGCTATTTTTATATTATTCTCGTCGTTTTGTTGTTGTGTTTATTGTTTTCAGCTTAGGCAATACCAAACAAGAAACCAACTAGCAAACAATGAAATCACCTTAATAGCGCCCTTTTTTTTCACTCCAGTTTTTTTCTGCATTTTGTGCCTTTGACGGGAGGGCTTTGTTTGCTTTTTGGTTGAGTGAAACGTCGTCTTTCCTTTCTGTGGTCTGGGTTGGTGACAGCGGTGACGCTAGCGTGGGAACTGTGTATCGAGAGGGCTGTCGTTTCCAGAAAGTTAAATACCTAGAGTTAATGCCATGTTATTTATTCGTGAATCTTATGTTCTACATTTTATGCTGAAGAATGTTTGGCTATTTGAATATCCAATGCGAGCTTCAGGGAAATTTCGTTCTCCCATTTACAGAGCATCGTATTGAATACTAAGTTATAATCTCTGGATCCACTGAAAAAAATTACAAAACATGCAAAAAAATCTATCGATGCCAGGCAAGGGAAGCGACCAACCTTGGTAAATATGTAATGTCATGACAAAACATAAATACATGAGACGCGTATTGAGGAGTAGTTGCTACTCAGCGCCAAAAAAGGGTCGGTCTTGTTTCGCTGGCGAAATTGCTTTTTCTAGAAAAGAAATCCATTGTTCGTGGGGTACATTCTATGATTTGTGTTCAAGTGGCCGGAATTTAGACTCAAACGTAGGCGCGATTTATGAGAATATGACTGTGATTTGCGCGTTTTAGAGCGGCAAGGCTAAGCAATCGAGTCTACTACGTTACAGTAGCAACAGTCGATGGCTATTCGCGCTTGAAAGAACTTTGCATAAGAAGACATTTGAGTGTCAGTTACGTCCACAGTCATGTGCAGTACAAACTATAACACGTTAAAAGACTTCGTTGAAATTTTTAGAAGACATTTGAGTGTCAGTATGGTCCACAGTCATGTGCAATACAAAGTCTAACACGTGAAAAAACTTGGGCGATATATTTAGCTTCACTTAGAATCAATATGCAAAATCTGTAGGCGGGAGCTCAAGAGCACACGAAAAGGTCCCTGAGGCAAATGTTCCTTCTCTCGTTACCAGATGGTAGCCACAATTGAAGACAACACGATGATAAAAACGTGCATACAGACATTACTCAGGTACACTACTCGATAAGCGCTGGTGCCTTCTACTTTCAATTTGGCTACAATAGTAGAAAGCGAACCGAACGGTCGCTCGATATTCGTGAAACTTTAATATTGATACGGGCTTTATAGGAGAGGTTTTATTTTGTTTCACCCTCTACCTTTTTCATTCATGAATAATAATATCATTATTCCATTTAGGTTCCACGTCTTCTGTGTGTGAAAGCAAAATAATTTTTTTTATTTAAGCAAATGTAAAAGTTTTTTTTTTTTAAATGTGGTGTGATGTAGAGAAGGTAGACAAATACATATGGTTGGCAGCGAAATGCAAGGTGTTTTAAATTTTCCGTACCTTAGACGAAAGAAACATTTAACACGACTATACAGCACTGTGAAAATGCAAGAAACACAGTTGCAATCGTTACACGTGCTCTAGTGCAAGGGTCGCAGTATTAGTTTTTATCTCGTGTCATTGCACGATGAAGGCTACGAGCACGAGGCTGGATATGAAGGGCACTGGTTCTTTGAAAAATCTGTGGGGTGAAAACGACATTTAAATCTAATAACTCACCATCCCGGAAAAAAAAAAATAAACAAAACAAAAGGGAAAAACAAAGTTTTCACCAACCAAGAAATAACCAAGAAAACTACAATCCTGGGTCTCAAGAATTGGGAACTTATTTTCCACATCTTACTTCGACTTAATTGTGCGCTCTGGTGCCGAAAACAACAAAGCGAAAATTTTTCAAAATGTCCCGTCCCGATCACGTTGCGGTGAAAAAAATTAGAAGCACCATCAATATTTCCTAAACCAGCAAAACACATAGCAAAACCAGTGATATTTCTTTTTTTTTTATAAAGCTCGTTCCCTCCTTGCTAACAACTCGCTCTCTTTCTCTTTTATTTTTGAAACTAAAGCGCGGAAAGCTAGCCGAGTGCAGCCACGGACAATCAGAAGCCGCTCAACGTTTCTCAGTGCACGCACGAGATGGCGTTCAGGAGTAAGCGAGCATCACGGCCGCCTCAAAGCACGGGCACTCCCGAGAGGAAAGAGGGGCACTCGCAGGCGCTCTGGAAGAAAGCAGTGTGGCCAGCCATGAGAGGGGCCCATCAGCAAAGCCAGATCAAAGGAGGAAGGCGGAGGAAACTGACAATGGCGGCGGCAGCTTAGTAAGAGGGGAGAACGACCTCGTCGTCGCCCAAAGTCGCAATTAGCTCGTTCTCTTTCCCTCCTTTTTTTTTCCTTTATCCCCAGCTCCGGTTTTTGGGTGCACTTAGGGCGTTAGTTGCTCGGTGGGTTGCATGTCAGCACTGCACTCCCCTTCCGCATTCTTTCTCACTATAATAGGGAGAGGAAGGGATACTTTCACATTAGCACTACCGCGAGCAGGACGACTCTCTGGGAAGTCAGTCTAATACAAAAATAAAAACAAAAAAAAACTAACTTGTTGAATTGGAGTGCTTTGTTTCTGTTAGTTCTCGCTTATTTCTTTCTGGTGTATGAGCGCCGCTCTTAGCGTCTCACGGCTCTTTTGCTCGGACATTGCGTCCCCTCGCGGCGCTCCTTCTCTTACCAGTGACTCGTTTATTAACTTGGGGTGACGGTTTTGTGACTACCTCGCTGCATGCTTGCCGTATTTTCTCACTTTAATCGCCGGTGGGAGACCGGACAGCCTGAACAGGGAGTATTGTTTTCATGTTCGAGTGGGTAGCCAGATATATATATATATATATATATATATATATATATGTTTTAACGTGCAAAATGTGTGGCGTTATTGAATTTCTTACAGCCGTTCCAAGTTGAGTATAAGTATTTAGCCCAAAATTTTATCGGAAATTATTAGGGGTATTTAGCTAATTTGGACAATTTGCTCTCCTACCAAAAAACCGGTATAACGTTTTGCGACATGAATTATAGGAATGAAATTCTATCCGCCTTCTATCTGAATTTTTCGTTCTGAAAAAATTGTTCCTTTTTCTGCAATCTGAATTTCAAGTCTGCAGAAACAATTCCAGTGAGATTGCCAGTTTTATAGTCGATACAATACTTGACTTTATTGTGTCATTTGAAAACGAATTGAATATCAATTGAAGTATCGGGAAGTCTGTGTTTAATACGCGGTAGCCTTTCCAAACACACCATTTATCTTATTTCGAGGAGCTATAGAAAATTTCTAATTGGAGATATTTTTTTAAATGTGTTCGGTAAAATTGAAACACCCCAAAATGGCAAAGTGTGTAGCTTAAAAGAAACGTGTAATTGGTTTAAACAGCAAACAAAATCCTAACGCTGAAGCGGTCACGTTATAAATTTTGTGGCTATAAAAAACACAAGACATACTCAGGATAGTTTGCACAACTCGTACTTGCATAACTCTTATTGTGCTAAAAAAAAAAACACTTTATGGGTAAACTCCCCCTGCAGACATTACTTGTGGATAACGGAGAAACCGCCTAAAAATGTGGCCAGCAATTTTTTTTCTTTTAAAAACTGAGCCCGTAATATAGCGCATACGCTTTTGAATTACTCTGAAATAAACGAAGGCGCTCACGGTCAACTATATTTCTTGTAGATACCAAAGGGCTTCCATACACTGAGAACGGACCGAGTTCCTGCAACAAGGATCCTGCAAGTGGACAGGTATCGTGAAATCGGCAAACACTCTCGCAAGTTCCTACAATCTATCTCAAACATACACTTGAAGCCGCTCGCACACTGGCGTCCATGGACACATAGCAGAAAAACATACGCTCCTCTGTATTGCTTGAACGAACTATCGACATATTTACGTGACATATTGTTGGGCGCTGCTTATGTGCCTTCCAATTCCATACGACGAGGCAATCAATCGGGGGACCCCTATCGAGATCTATGTCGTGGTATTAGTCGTCTCTTGCGGCAGTATCAGCTTCTCGGGAAGACAAACGACAGAACAATTATGCCGCAAGATATGGAATCGACGAAGGACAAGCAAAGAAACTAACGACGAGCGCGCTTAGTTTTTAGTCTTCGCGGGGCATGGTGTTTGCGGGCAGGTACGGAGCCGCGTGTAAGTCAGCGTGTCTCATCCGCGAGTCTCTTGTTAAAAGCCGGGCGTTTTGTACGTAGGCTGTTGTTGCAAAAGCAAATCGTCAGAAAGGGTCACTGAGGACCGAGGCTAGCGAAGATAAAAAATAGAAAATAGGAATGGTGACTGGCGCTCGTGTGACGTGGATGAGGACGTCATTTCCAAATTAACTGAGTCATAAAGAAGTAAAACTTGGGTATGTATAAGAGGACACTTGCACGCGCGGCATCTGTTTTGAGATCCGACATGCCTCAGCATTTGCGGTAATATAATGGGACCATAAGCGCCTCTTGTGGGTTTCGTAAGACTTGGTGGATAGCAGCTGAGTACGATCTTGTCAGTTCTTCCCGTTTGTCTACAGTTGTATGTTTCATCTTTCAAGCTTCTATGGAGTCACCAAAGTAGCTCGTAGAGGGATCTAAGCAGCGGATCACAATTTACGCAAAATTTAAGGTAATGCACATTTAGTGACATATTGCTTTATGAAGCAAGGCAGCGGGTACACACGCGTGGTGAAATGTCCCGTAACGCGAGATATGCTATTAAAATGATGAACTATGCAAACAACGCACACCCGAACCAACAGGCATGCCGGCCAAAAAGAGCTGCTATACTTTAAACCAAATTGTATTCTAAAGAAAGTGGCTGTAATTATAAATGTAAATATAAAAATGGCAACGCACCTAGGTTGTCATTCTCAAATAGCAGCGAGAGAACTTAAAACAACCCTTGCGAGGAATACATTGTTTTAGGTTCTGAACTAAAAAGGTGTGGATTAGTTTGCAACTTTTCGTCGGGAATTAAGTTACAATGAATACCTCCGGTTCGAAACCAAGCCTAAAAGCCTTACCTTTTAATTCTCGTCTCTGACTTCCAGGTCAGGTCTGACGTTGTTAGTTTAGCTCTTCTTCTGAAATGACGCTGCAACATTTAGGGACATCGCAGATGTCTGTAGGTGTAGATTAATCACATAAAACCAATTTGAATAATAAAATACAAAAAAAAATGCATGGGTCGGTTACGCATAAAGACTGCATTCAGGCTGAAGTTCACATCTGAAACAATCACCTGCTTTAAATATAGAAAAACAAAACACACTGGGGATCGACACATCTCAGTAAAAAAGTAGGGTAAGGAATTACTACTGTTTTGTTTTTTCTTCCGAAAGATAAACGACGACGAACTCTTTGACCATAATGCGCCTGCAGCGTACGTGAGTACTGCCCTAAGAAAAATGACGGCATAACTTGAGCCTAACATATTCTGGAGCTTGTAATGATTATTGCTGTTGGCGTTCCATATCTTATGTGCTTCTGTTTGTCGTCTTTCTCGCGCAAAGATGCCCGAAGAATGTAAGTGCAATCCTCAAATGAAATTCGCCCCCCAAATGCGGCGCGTTATAAATATGTCCAGCGTCTAAACCGGCGAGATAATTTACAAGACGTTGACTCTAGTTAGATTGTTCATTCGTTCTTCCAGAGCGAACTATAACAACAGCAAAAAGAACTGATATCAAAGAACGGAGAAACACGTTTGACTCGAAACCTAAACTCTATATGAAGAAAAAAAAAAAAAGAAAGAAGCAATAAGTTTGAAACGCATGTGGATGGGGCAGACGATGAACGGGCAGCTCTCAAAAAGCGGCACTGAGTCTTGAGAAGGCCCTGGGAGAACGGTGGACGAGGAGCGCGAAGAAGGGGTCCCCTGAAAGAGCGCCACGAACCACGATGGGAGTCTGGATGCAAGGTGCCTCCTTTGAGCGTCGAGATACTTCACCGCAAATATATTGCTCGAAAGGAAAAGCCCTCCGACATGGAGAAGGGGTTCGAAGGGGTGCATCGGCGACGCGCATCTTTCGTACGCCGATGAAAGCTACTGTAAAAAAGAGACGCGATAAAAAAAAAAAATTACCTTTTAATTATATTTATTTTTATTTTTCTAGGTATTTGCTCTA
Source organism: Ixodes scapularis (assembly GCF_016920785.2). Lineage (NCBI taxonomy): Eukaryota > Metazoa > Arthropoda > Arachnida > Ixodida > Ixodidae > Ixodes > Ixodes scapularis. The sequence goes on from NW_024609835.1 coordinate 195,845,880, forward strand.
CACACCTTTTGAATATTCAAATGTTTTGTCTGAAACAAATTAAAGGATTGAGTGCACCGAGTAACGATTGTAATGTTTTGTGAAAAATATGACGCCCCAACAGATTCGCTTAAAGATACAAAAGCACTATATATGGGCGGTTTCATATCAAATCAGGCTGGCTAAGAGGGGTAATTTTTAATTTTGACGCCAAAATATATGTTTTGGAGACATTTCTCGACTGAAGAAGGGCGCAAAACTGCATGTTCTCCACATATGTTGTTCCCGAGTTTCGAAGCGGAGAAACCGCAGTGGCAGAACATAGTATTTTTGCCTGCCGTCGCAAATCGCGGTTTTGACACCCGCTGTTGCCGCTACTGGCTTTCCTTCACCATATTAACTTTTTCTCCTCGTTTACCAAGATCAACCTAAACGACGCCTTTTTTAATAAAAAAAATTAATTACTTAAAACGCTTTGCATACATTAAAGTATCTTTATAGTACCTATAAAGACACTTTAATGTATTCAAAGCGTTTGAAGAAATTAATTTTTTTGTATAAAAAAGTTGTCGTTTAGTTCGATTTTTGGTCACCTTTGACAGGTCCTTACATTGACTGTACTTAAGGTATATTATTTTTCTTTAGCTCTATAGGAAGCCTGAATCCAGCCCATTATAAATGTAATATTACGATTATGAGCTGTTGAATAGCCGCTCCGGCGCCTTCACGTAAACCTTGTGAGAAATAAGAAATGTTAAAGGTTTGAAATAAACTTTCTTCAAAAACTTATTTTGTATAAAAGAAATAATATTTATTTTAAATATAGTTGTTGACTATTTAAAAAAACAATTTATGAATGTAATATTTTGATTGTATGCCCTCTATTGAAGCCGCAATCGTGTGGAATGTGTGCTTATTTGACTAAAATACAGCAAACTTACCGGCATTGTGCGCCTCTACGATTTCGAAAATATACTTTTTTTAGTTTTTCTTTTATACTTTTTTTTCTAAAAAGAACATAAAGTAGACGAGCTACGAGCGACTTGACGCTACAGAGTTGTTTGGAAGAGGGTTTCACGAAGCCGCTTTCCGCCGCGCGACCTGTTTCCAAGCAGCAAGCGCGCGCACTTTGGCCAGTATGTGAGTTTAAGGTCTCTTCTAATAGAGTTCTAATAGGCTGCTTTGCTTCGGCGACACGCTTATGCGCGACACATATTAGGTTCGACGACCGTTTCTGCAAAAGCAACGTAGTAAAAAAAAACAGTGGCTTCGACTTCGAGGTCAGCCCAGCGGTAAGCGTTTTGTCAACACTGCTTCTTCCACGGAAATAATAAATTCGCGCCAGCTAGTGGCCCCTTGGGGAAAGGAGGGAGCCAGCTCCAGTACCCCCAGGACTCATTTTGAAGAGCCCAGAACCAGATTTGCTTGAGAAAGCGCATGTAAAGTCACGTGCCGTCTTGCACTTTTAATTTTCTTGAAAACTGGAGTGTCGTGATTTAGCGCGCGGTGCAAAGACATCACTGGAAGAGCAATATGATTTCTATATTGACCTGCATGGCTACGACCAAACAGAAAACGTGAAGCTTCGGCGTAGTGAGCGACAAAATTGTCCATGACTCGTCCCGTGCGCTCTTTGCGCTCAGCATCGTCGAAGGGCGGCTAGAGGAAGTATTGCCTATTTTCACGCAACTCGTGTATATGCAAGACGGTGCTCCGAGCCATTTCAAAAACAGGCATCAGGTGTACGAATTCAAGAAAAAGAATTTTGTCACCGAGTGAATATTCTACGCATCAGGGACCGGGAAAAGCTCTTGTGATGAAGTTGACGGCGTCCTCAAGCACCAGACATATTCATGTATAACTTGCGAAATAAAGAATTGTACTCCATAACAAACGCGCAAAGCTTCGTTGAGGCACTCAGAGCGAAAATCAGAGAAATCGTTCTACTCTGAATTGCCGGAAGGAAGCTAAGGCGTTTCTGGAAGCCCAAGAAAAAAATAGCGGGAGAAGGTAAACGTACCAAGGGGCATCCGATCCTCACACGTGTGGAGGAAGGCACTGGAGGAAGGCGTTTTGAACGTTCCCATACAAAAGCTTAAAGAAAACACGAAGTAGGTGCACACACGTCTCAAGGCATGCACGCACCGTTTTCTGTCCCGAAGTTCAGAAGATCGTCAGGAAGTGCGTGCGGCATGCTCAAAACTGCAACCGAGGACTGCGTGGATCCTACACCGCGCGAAAAATAATTCACAGTTACGTCGAATTAGTGAAAAAAAGCACTGTTTCGGAAAATTCTGCCATCGATATTCGTGTGTTTTGCATTGGATCTAGGCACGCATTTCTAAATCACTGAGGTGCAAGGACTGTGCAGTAAACCATCGGTAATCTACAAGATGTGAGGACAACAGAACATATTTCCAGACGATATATGTAAAAGATTTTAATGGTAGAGAATCTATCACTTAATCGTATTATGCTGAATAATGAGTAGCCACCGTCGTTTACTCTGAACCGTTCTCTATCGAAACAAGGTTTGACATGTTGCGTGGCCTTTTAATTTGTATATACTTGTTACTAATTGTTTTGTAGTGTGCTTACGTGGTATCTTTCTTAAGTTTTAAATTACAATTAATATCACAAGTTTGCCTACTTACGTTCCATTTTGAAACCGTAAACATAAATAAAAACACATTTTCGAAATTGTAGAGGCGCGCAATGCCGGTAAGGTTGCTGTATTTGAGTCAATTGAGCACACGTGTCAAACGATTGCCGCTCCGATAGAGGACATACAAGCACAATATTACATTTCTAGATTGGTTTTTCTTCTAGTCGACTTTTATATTTAAAGCAATTAACTTCGTTTTACAAAAATAATGTTTTTGAGAAAATCGATTTTAAACTCTTAAACTTGGATTGAGCGCGTTGGTAATAAATTCAAAAATATACGAAAGAGTCAGACAAAGAGGACGGACAGGACAAACATCTTTCGACTTTCAACACGTTGAGGTCTTTATTGCCAGGCCAACGAGCAGCGAGCTGCCGAAGACACCGCGCACCGTCTGAAAGCAGCCGCCCGACGGTTCGACACCGAAGTCGGATTTACATGTCCGTTTAGGCTGGGCACGATCTGCCGCCTCACCAACAACGTCCCGCCCCGAAGACCGAGTGCTCCAAGAAGCATGTTGCGCCCTCTGTCCCTTGCGCCACGGGTCAGGTGTATTCGGTGCCCCTTTCCTGTGGGGCTGAATACATCGGGCAGACAGGGCGCTGCGTCAATGACCGCATACGAGAGCACCGGCGGGAGATCGCCAAAGCTGAGGCGGACTCACAACACCCGATTCTGGTGCACGTCAGGGCATGCGCCCAGTGTTCCCCCACTTTCCCCACCACCCGCGTCCTGGGGGCGCACAAGAACCGGTACGGGCGGGAAATTATGGAGGCCTTTTCCATGAAAAGAGCGCCGCACAACATCTCGTCGCCGTCACTCCTCCTCTCCGAGAGAGAGATGACCTTTCTGGGGACGGAGAAGCGACCTTGACGGCCCGGACTGGCGGACGTTGACTCGGAGAGTTTTCGGGACGAGTTGCCTGTCCACGCCAAACGCCCCCCAACCTCCCGTACTTCCTTTCCCGCCCCCTTCGCTCTTTTCTTTGCTCTTCCCCCCCCCACCCCTTTCTTCTTCTCTCGCCCCCCCCCCTCTCTCTCGCTGGTCTAATCATTCCCACTAACCCTTTCCCCAAATCTTCGGCAGCTCGTTGCTCGTCGGCCTGGCAATAAAGACCTCAACGTGTTGAAAGTCGAAAGATGTTTGTCCTGTCCGTCCTCTTCGTCTGACTCTTTCGTATATTTTTAAACTTTTAACATTCGTTAATTCTCACAACGTTTACATGAAAATAGTGGAGCGGCTGAGCGTTAGATTATAATGGTATTAATATATCTATATTACGCCTGATTTGGGCTTTCTGTAGAGCTAAGAAAAGAAAAGTTACCTTAAGTACAGACAAAGTAAGGACCTGACAAATTTGACCAAGCATCAACCTGAACGAGAAGTTTGACATTTAAAACAAAAAAATAGGTATAAATATTTGATTACGTCAAGGTATTTTTACAGTACCTATTAAATCAGGGGGGAAAGTTAAGATGATGTAGGAAAAACAATAACGACAGCAGAGGGTGTCAAACACGCGACCTGTGACAACAGGCAAACATCCTAGTTTGAGCCACTGCGACTTCTATACTTCCTAACTCGAGAACAAAAATCTGGAGAACATGCGGTTTGCGCGCTCCTTCATTTGAGAAATGTCCTCAAAACGTATATTTTTTGTTAACATTAAAATTTAGACCCCTTTAGCTCGCACGATTTGGGACAAAACCACCCATATATGCTATTGAATGAAAATAAACAAAAATAGTAGTACTGCTACTACTACTACTACAACTACTACCACTACTGCTAGTACTACTTCAATGCGTAGAAAAACACAAGTCTAAACTCAAGGCAATAAAGTATGGTGAAAATACAGGCTATTGCAGTTTCTTCGATGAAAATTAATTTTTTCTAACCATAGCGCCTCAATAATTACAAGTTTTTATCAACAAATACTCCGATTGTCTTAACATAATGCTGCACTACATCAGTCTTAGTCGCGGTGCTGAATCTCAAAGGACAAAAAACGAAAAAAAAATTTAGATTAAGGTTGAACCTTTGTGATTAATTAGTCCGAGCTAAGCTCCCATTACGGGCTAACCAAACAAATATTGCAATAATACCGGCGAAAAAAAATTTTGCAAAACCTTCGCTCTAAAAAAAAGCAGAAAAAAGGAAAATAGTATAGACAAATTCGAAAGCACCCTCGTATATAATGAACGAATACGGTATCAGAGGACAGTATTTCCTGTACCACTTGCCCAACTTTCAAACCTGAAATCCCCACACGCAAGCGGGATAACCCTGCAGCCTCGAAACCCAAAACCAGAACCCCGCTACGCTGTTCCCTGTGGCATTGGGGCTTTTCGACTTTATAATTCACGAGGGGTAGAAATACAGAAAATGAGAAAACTTCCCATCTACCGGCATGAGCAAGTACGTAATCGCTCCCCTTCTTCTCATCTCCTTTGTCTAACAAGCACCTGCCTTCCTTTCAGCCGCTCATGTTACGTATAAAAAGACATGATCTAGAAAAGCTAATATTATCAGCGCACAGCACAAGAACGTTTTGTGTTTGAGAAACAAAAGTAGCTGTCGGAAAATAAGGATACCTCCGAACAATGAAACACAAAAGAAGGGGGAGGGGGGGAGGGGGAGAAGCCATAGCTTGCGGGAGTCCCTCCAACGAGACCAGTCCCGCTGCGAAGGGATACACCTTTCTGGTGTCTCATTTCGGTTGTTATACGCAATTCGCTTGAACCTATTGATTACATTTCTCTTATCTTCTCGCATAACGCACGCAACTTCCTCGCTGTTCTCTCCCTCCCACCGCTTTTAAGCTCGGAGATGCTCGGGCTCAGATGGCAGCACGCGAGTTGAGGCGAGCTACTCAGTCTCTATGAAATATCGAGATTTTCAAACCCCGGTGGTTGCGCGCGTCTATTTTTTCGACACTGGGCTCGTGCCAGCTGCCTTCCCGTCCTCGAAGAAAACTGCCTCTGCGCGAACAGTACCGACACGGCCCGTGTGCTTGCTCTAAGACTTTGACGGCGTGGAGCGGATTATGACGAACAGGGGATTCTCGTCTTCACCAGTTCCCATCAGCTGCGCAGCCTCGGAAACGATGCGTCGTCGGCGGCGGTTGGCCAAGGAGCATTGAGAAGCGGTTCGCGCTGCAACGGGAAGGAAGCACCTCAGATATCCCGCTTCTTTCTTGAGATAAAGGAGAAAAATTTAAAACAAAACTTACTTAAAAAAGCGCAAAAAAGTTTACGAAAAAAAAAAGCGGTTGAGCGCTAGCCCCCGGGGTTTTTTTGCCGGCGCGTACCGGCGCGGCGCCCGCAGTGCCATGGGGTGGCGTTCCTTGAAACTATGACGCACGCCAGCCAATGGGAGCCTCTCCATAAAATGGTTGCTACAGACGACAGGCTACGCTTCATTGGGACTGGGAAATTTAGGTGCCGTTTGGCCCGCGGCTTCGAAAGCTGATAACGCAGGTTCGCTCCATGGAACCAGTTAATGCTTTCGCATTAAAAAACGGCATCGCACGGCATCCGCCGAAGCCGCCACCCTGTTTGCTGCTTCCCTGACCTCTTTACTTTTCTAGATGTGTGTTCGCGCTTTCGAGGTAATAACGAAGTACCCGCGGCCGCTCTCTCGCTTCTTCGCTCGCGCGGATGAGCGAACAAACGAGCGAGTGTCGAAGGGCGTGGAACGGGGGTCGTTGAGGCCGAAAAACGTGGGATCTGTGGCGGCTGGCCTGCGCGCCGCGTGCATCCAGTTGGAGTGGCGAATATTTCTCTCGCATCCGCTCTCCGGACTTGTGACTAGTCAGAAATTACGGGTCGTGCTTTTTCATCGCCTTTTAGGTATTCCTCTTACGGGTTTCGTTTTTTATTGGGAAGGCGATGAACACCGGAGGCAGCGGTGGACGGAGGATAGAAAGCGATGGGGGGGTTTGCTGATAGATTGAGCGTCAAAATATTCGGAAATGCTTGAATTGTGCCGCTCCGCGGTAAAGACTACGGTTGCGTGGTTGCCGACGTCGACGTTTGAGGGCTATGATTTAGTATGATTGAGTAGCAGTCTTTCCAACTTCTGAACCCCCCTCTCCACCGCACATAATCTCGAGCGTTAGTTTGAGAAAGACTGTGAGAGGGAGGGACATGGTCTCTTTTTCTCGCTGCACTTAGTGCACTGTGTAGACAGTTGTTTAACACTTTATTGAGGTTGTACACTGGCAGTTCATTTATTTCTTTTCTTTCGTTTTAGAGCGCAGCTCTTAGGCGCCCGTTTCCAGGTTGAGTGGCGTCGGCGTCGGCGTCGGTGTCAGCGTTAGCGTCGGCGTAATTGCGCGCGCAGCATTATGAAAATAACGCCACCTGGCGTAACCGCTCGTTGCATTACATGAAAATTTCCCGCTGAAATTAGCGGGGAACTTTTTACTAAATTTTCTGCAAAATTTAGTAGGACAATTTTTGCTAGATTTCCCACTAAATTTAGGGGGAAAGTTTTCGCTATATTTAGTGGGAAATTTATTGAAATATTGTTACTAAATGGGAGCGGAGAAGGAGAGGAGGAGAGAAGGCACGAAGGGGGCGAGGGGCACATACTTTCCTTCGTACCCTCCCCCTCCCCTCCTCCTCCTCAAGAGCTGAGCACTACTTTCGTATTATAGAAAATTGTAAACTTCTTATATTTTTTAAGGAAATCAGTGAAGACTAGAATGACATTTCTTAAGTACTTATAATGAATGTTTCGATAAAACTTTGAAGAAGGTGGTTTGGGTGTAAAATAATTAAACTCGAGACAACCGAAGGGGATTGGAGATAGCACAAGCACACAAGATATAAGTAGCAGACCCTTCCCCATTTTTTAAATTTCCCTTTGTGCTCATTCATATGCCAGCTTGATAATTATATTTCTTTTACTTTTGCAATACAAAAACATGTTGAAGAGTGACCAGGGAAAAAAACTGAAAGAAGCTTAGTGGCCTCCAACCATCCAAACATGCAGCTCTGATGAAGGCACCAAAAAAAAATTACACATTAATAACAAAATACTAGGAACATACACGCTGTTAAGAAAATGAGAAATTTAAAACACATGTAATGTTCAATTCAAACTAGGATTTATACAAACAACTGACACACACACACATTCCTTAGCTCAAAGTAGTCAGCGCTCATTATAGGCAATTCGGTTGGAATTGAACAATTCCCGTAAGATTTTCACTGATATATTGTAAAAATCAATATTCTACCAATTCAGATGATTAACAGCGGTCGGTTACGTGCAAGCTGTAGCTTGATTGAATTGCATCATAGATGTGTGCCGTGAAAAATGTGCCATGCTGGGAACGTTTGAGCATCTCGCTCCTTCTCCTTAAGCCGGCTTCGGTAGACACTGATAAAATTAAAGTTTAGCAAAATGATTTGTTGGCCTAGTTAATTAAAGTTTAGGTCGCACTGATTCGTCGAAAAATTTTAAAAAAGACATAAAAGGGCTATTGGTTTACACCGTTTCGAGCTTTTTTTTTTCCTCTTCTTTTTTAGAGCTTAAGGCAGTATTCTAAAGCAGTGGTTCTCAAATGGGTTTCCGCGAAGGCATTCAAGGGCTCCGCGAAGCCCAGCCTGATGAGTCAAGCCAGCCCAGAAATAAAAGTTGTCTTTTCTTAGATTGAGAAGAAACGTTCCAATATTCGGCAGTGTTTTTTCGTGTATACTATGCCAATAAAAAAAACTTTACCTAGACTAGCCCTTAGTTATATCAATTTTTTAAATAACTATCATAATTAACCTCTACTTTCCCTTCCCCTCACCACGTACGGGGTCCTTTATCACATTCGCCGATCCACAAGGGGTCCGCGAAACATCAATGGCTGAGAACCACTGGTCTAAAGTGTAAGCCTATGCGATTGCCCCTAATGTTTTTTCTTGTTTTTTTTTTAAACGCCATATTTTCGCATGGACACAAAAAAACCAACAACAACAACAACAAGAAAACAATGCTTATAATAAGACTCTGAATTGAGGAGTTAACATTTACAACTAATTTCTATAATTTCTATTCCTGTCACATCATCATCATTTATTTTCCTTGAGGGCCCGTGGGGCATTATACAAGGGGTGGGAAAAGAACAAAAATAAAATAGAACACTACACTTCATTGTAACACTGTAAGCTAGCTAGGTAGGTTAGATAAAGGCAGGGTAATGACTTCAACAAATTTAGAAGTACCATTCATAGAAACAATGTTGTGAGGTAGGGAATTGACAATCCTCGATGGCCAATGGTAGTGTGGAAGTCTGGTGAGAAAGAGTTGATGATAGAATTGGACGTAATTTACACAGGTGATCTAGACGCGGGCCCCTACTTTCTCTTTACTTTTAAAAGTAGGATAATCATAAGTTCATTTTGTAGCTGATAAGATTTTTCTAAACCTCCGAATTTTGAGCTGAGCCTGTAATACGTGAATCTCAATTGTATGATACCGTGACCGCTTATTTCGCAATACAAAACAAACTTGAGAAAAACAGTTTTAGAAAATTCGAAGTTTCATTTGATTTCTTTCCTCCGTAAAGGTTAATCTTATTACAATTTTTAGTATTTGTTTTATTTAAAGATAGACAGAGAAGTGCATCCCATCAAGGAAGACTGTCGGGAAGATAACTACGTCGTCCCTCTGGCTTCCGGCAAAGGAGAAGTATTGCGAGGTCGTTCTGTATTTTTTGCTTCGTTAGTTATCTGTTCCTTTGCCTGCAAAGCAAGGTTAAGTGTACAATGTTTCGTTTATAGCGTGTTTATTATACTTTAATTGAATGTCATGGGGTTATCCTGTACACTCTTCATTAAGAAGCGCATAAAGGTCACGTAAGATGGGACGTCACGTCAGAGGGTGATGTGACGTGCCATCTCACGTGACGCAGTTCAAAAATATTTTCAAACTCATCCTTCTGGACTTTGCACGATGCCCACCATTAGTCTTTATATACCACCGCAAAGTAGACATTTTTCCTAAGACACCTTCGCGTTTCTAACGCTGCGTAAATATATAAAAAGCGTATTTGTTGTCAAAAACGCCCGAGTCAGTTTACAGGAGATTATAAGCCCACTGATTAAAAAAAAAAGCGTCTAATTAAGCTCGCCTCATTATTTTAAGTCTGCTTATAAACGAGCGGTTGTGCTGTCGAGCTGGCAAACTCATTATGCCCCGGGGGCCTGAGGAATTGCATAACATACCCAATTTGCATCTTATTTGCATAGTGATTACGCCGAGAAGCATATAAAAGTTATTTCTCTGGCTTTGCGTTGCCCCAAAAACAGTAAAATTTCGGGGATAATGTAATCGACCAGGTTTAATAAGTGCAACTGGCACTTGTATTGAAGCGAGCGTCGCGAGTTTCTCGAATATTACTCAACTAAGCTGTAGAATAAAAGAAAAAAACTTTGTTCGTTTTTTTCTTTATTTTTTGGTTGAGTAAGCACACCTACCCAAGAAAAACGAAAACTTCTGCAAGGCGTCTTCTGAAATGCCATAACTTTCCACAGGAACGTAATTGCAGGCAATCAGAAAAAAAAAAACAAATATTGGGGTGCTGGACTAGGAATGACATCTTTGATCCCGTATGTAAATTTTGAGTCCGACGGGCGGCCCCGACGTTTCGTCTACTAAGGGGCGCGCCTCAGGGCATCAAATTTGAATAGTGCGTATTCGGTAATTCAATTGTCCGTGAACGTTCAAAATAACGGTCGCACTCAAGGCCAGGCAACGTGGCTCGCCTCTAATTTCGCCAGGCAGGAAGCACAGCCCCCGGAGAAAAACCGCTCACAATCCGTTCGTTCCTTTCACTCCGTCATTTGTCGTCGATATTTCAGCTCACTTCGGGTGTGTCAAAATGCAGAGTAAAAAAAAAACAGCCTCTGATTTTACTTCTGCGGCTGTTTTAATGCCGTTTGCGATTCGTTCATAGAAACGAGTAATCTACGTACTTTTTTGTCGTCGTCGTATTAAATGTATACATGCACTGCGAGGTAAGGGGTTAGACGCGATGTTTCTGTTTCTAGTCAGTTTAGAAAGAAAAACAACGGTATGCAAGTTAAGGAAAACGGAGAGCTGCAGTAACATGGTAAGTGCTTTTCCCTTTGAATTTGTTTTAAAAACTCATTTCTCGAACGAGGCTATACAGCTTAATAACGGAAACGACATCTTCCTCTTTATACACATCGGTACGTATAAAAAAATGACCCCAAACGCCATTAAAGCCAAGAAAAACGGCTAGTCCCAAGTACATTGAAAACACTTTACTATTTAGTTCCACAAACATGATATTGCTTTTTGCTCGTGGGTTTGCAGTTGTTGCTACTTTTCGAACAAGCCCACAAAAAACGTTATAAACTAGCCTAATAAAACGTGCCATTGGCTTGTGCCAGGGAGCGATTCAGTAAAGACGTCTAGCGCGTCAGAGTCTGGCGAGCCACTCTATGTACCCTAATCGACACTGCCATATGATATTTACTTGAGTGTTTCTACGCCCATGATTACTTCGGCATATTTATTTCCAACTAACAGCAGCGTTTTTCAAGGGGAAGTTCGGGCGAGAGCAAAATTCTGCCCCCCCTCTCCCCTCGTCCTGTTGATTCTGCGCAACGGCCATTTGCTTGAACAAAACCCGAAGGTGCATCTATAAAACGGAAGGTGCTGTGGGACAGGGTTTAAAAAGCTTGTCTTATTTACTTGGTTATTTTTATGTTGTTATAGTTATGTTATTTTTATGCTTAAGAAACACTACCTTTAGGAGTGATATTCTGGGTCATTGGGTTCGGTTTTTGTGTTCAAGATTTTGTCCAACAAATACCGGAACGCTTATTTGTAATCGTCACAATATTCCTAACTCTGGAGGAGGTACAAATCTAGGAGTTAGAAAACGACGGCTGTGGAAAGTAAATGTAAAACGTAAGCATGAGCGAGTACGAATGTCTTCTAACGTTGGTTTTTGCAAGCTATATAAAGACGCCATTTCAGTGTACAATTGCTTTCTATTTGACACCAACTGGTTCAGCCGTAAAAAGCGAAGCATATTACCGTCGAAGACAGTTGCCCTGGTTGGCAGGCTGCTAGAGATCTGCGGCATGAACTCCGGTGGGCACGCAACGCAACTGAGAGAAACAACAACAACAACAAAGACAACAGAACAGGCAGGAGAGAGGACTCCAAGATGAATGTGGAATCAAGACGAACGTAGAACCAACGACTAAACACGAAAAAGCCTGGGTTCTTCGTAAACAAAAAAAAAATCAGGACGGCTCTCGAACTCTTCCCTCTGTCCCCACTTGGTGGGGACAAATAAACAAATAAACTAGAATGGTAACAACAACGGGGAACAAGAAATAAACTAGAACGGAGAGAACAATGGGAAATGGGAGACAAAACGAAGGACCGAAAAGACCTCCCGTCCTTAGTTCCGGCGAAGACTGACCTCTACTTCCAGGATCTGTCGGCCAGCCATTAGTTTTTTTCGCAAAGAGCAAACAACCCACTCAGAAGTTGTTCCTCTCTTTGTTCCCTGCTGTTTTTTTTGTGTGTGTCTTTTGGGGGCCTTCCATGCCGTTGCTTAATTTCCACCTAGACTCCACTTGGTTTCACTTAACGATGGACCGCAGTTGACGCTACGAGACTTTGGAGCCAATCGAACGCCATGGAAGTGTCACGTGATCTTTGAGATGGGATAAGAAAAGCGCGAGGGCGCGTATTCACACTATACATTTACATCACTGGATTGGTTGGGATGGCTTCTAGCTTCCTCTGCAGTTCATCATAGGGTTAGACGTGGAATAGACCTGGCTTCCGAAATGGCTGCGTAGTTTGTTTTCGGTTTAATTACCTTCTCTAGTATTTACTTCCTGCAAGTTAGCTTTCGCTAGCTATTTACTGCCTAACCACTCGAAGAGGGCGGGAGAGTTAAAGACCTCGCCTGTTTCGGAGTATATAGTGTTTATCTTTTTTCCGTGAATTAAGAGAACGTTTATTTTCTTACGGGCTCTTTCTTTCGGCTAAGCGTACGTCTCTTCACGGAGCAATCGGGACGAGCTAAAGCTGCAGTTAAACATTTTGGATCTTTCTCCGCTGTTGGTTTTCGTGTCTCCGCAACCATTCGTTTTCGTCTTTGTATTTTTACTTTCCTTCGTTTAGCGATGGAGGTCGTTACTTTTTGGAAACCCGGCTAAGCTTCCCCTCTACGCCTGCGCAAACCTGTCTCAAACGTATGTTAGTCTTGTAGCTAATTATTCCCTTCATTTTTCTTACATTTTGTTAATTTTTATTTTTTGTTTGTGGGTTCCCAGACAATGGTGTTGATTCTCTAATATTAACTTTTGCGGACGGGGACCTTTTGCGCTGGTGCCATATTTACCTCAGGTTCTTGTCTTTTGCGTAAGCATTAGTTAATCAGGAGATAACGAGATTTGTTGCCGGATTCGAGTTGAAAACCAATCCAGTTGTCTCCCATCATAGACACAACCGATTGGGCCAAAAATAATCGTCTCCGCCGAACTACTATTTGCCATTTTTCTGAGCACCACTGGGCCAGCCAGGGAAGACGAAGATGGCCGCCTCATCGTTACAAGCGTTTGCACTGGTGCGACGCAATATCAATTATTTTTCTTCAGAGAGGACGCTCCTGAATCTGATTGCGTAAGCAGAAAAATGCGCCTGCTTTAATTTATTTGCATGGTGTGCATTCACGCACACTCGTGACGTTCTATTTATAACAAGTGTAACATATCCAAACTTCTCGCTTCATGCAAAGAACACCACTGCAGCAACTCGAAAACAGCACTATCTTCAATCTAAACTGAAGGAAAACACGGAGAATTGCTAAAATAAGTGGTGCACTCCGTCAGTGGGAAAGGTGGCTGAACCTTCAACAGCGCCTTTCCAAAAAAAAAAAAAACGGAGGCTGTGGGTTCGAGTCTTGCCTTTAGCTCCAAATATCCCCAGTTCTCCTTTTGCCTCTATTTGTATTTTAAATTTAGATGAGCGTATATACGCCCAATTTCTAATGAGGCGATTAAAGGAAAAATATATACGCATGTACGTAACAAATAAACGTGAAACTAAGTGGGATCATGTGATGTGTCAAATTATGCTAGCAGATGGCGGGCCACGGTGATAGCGCGCGGTAACCGCGTGTTGAGAGAGCGCGCAAAAAGATCACGCGACTTGGGCATTCGGGATGAATAAAATAAACGAGCCGAGCGACTGACGGCTACTACTGAATTTTACCCGCGATATATCACACTTTGGGGACGAGTCGGTGAACGGACAACACAAAGGCGACTGAAAGATGGCTACCCAAGGCAAACTTGAAGAATTTGAGGAAAGAGCGTGAACATCGATCTTGGCAGAACGACTTGGTTTCTACTGCGAAGCTAACGAAGTTGTGGACACTACATAGAACGGGGCTTTATTGCTGACAGTCTGAGGAGCAAAGACCGATGAAGCGAGCATTCGTGGCACCAAAGACTCCCGGTGAGGTTAGTTTCGACGAGCTGATGGCGACATTGAAGAAGCACTACGACCTACAACCGTGCGAACTCTTCAGCAGGGAAAGATTTCATCGAAGGGATCAGCAGGCGGAAGAGTCGATGTCTAGTTTCGCCGCAGGTTTAAAGTAGCTTGCTGTCAACAGCGATTTCGTAGCTCTGACAGAACCACCAGCAGCGGTCAGAGCTAGCAGCAGCATCGCAGGCTCAACTGAGGAGGGCCGACCTCCTGCACTACAGTGAGAGCTTAACGCAACGTTGCTGCCGCTGGAAGTAATGCTGATCAATTTTTTTATGTGCTGCCTGCGTGACAAACATTTAAACCGACGACAGTTCCCATAGGTCAACCTGACCTTTCGCAAGGCACGTGACATGGCGCAACGTACAGAGAGTGCTGCACAAGATCAAAGGGATTTGAAAGCAGAGATGTCAGAAATCCACGAAGTACGGAAGGATGAGGCAACGATTAGAAAAAAAGACAGAGAAAGGAAACGGTCTGAATCAACGAGGTGTTACAAGTACCAGGAACAGCACGCAGCAGCTTCCTGTAGATTCCGGAACGCGCGATGTAACTTTTGTTACAAAACAGATCACAATAAAAATGCGTCTTTCGTGAAAAAGCAAGACTATAAAATCAACCGCATGCTACAGATAGCCTCGATAAGAAAGATAATGCATTTGAGTCCGAGGAGAAATCTTTTGGAACCTCGGCAGAGCTATATGAGTTCAGTGATGTGCGAGCATCAACCACGTCTCCCAAGTTCATGACCAAGTTCAAGATTGAAAATCGAGCCATGGATTTCGAAGTAGAATCGGGAGCGACCCGCGCCATCGGCAGCGAGGACCCATAACGTCACATGTGGCCAAAACACCCACCAGGACTAGACCAAAATTCGTGACCATGCACACTGAGTCAGGCGAAGGAGTTGGAGTGCTCGGCACATCAAGTGTTCATGTACACATCGCGACACTGTTAGCGGGAACACGACATCGGCGCATTTTCGTATTTCCCTTCTAAATAGTATTAGTGAGCGCGAAATTTGATCGCTTACATTATAGAACTAAATGAGCTCTTTCCGTAGCAATAATAACTTGGATGACATTTCTTGGTTTCAAAGAGAAAAACTGAAAAAACCGGCGATCGCTTGCTCGGGCTAACAGTGTCGCGCTTTGTACGACACAACTCCAAGGACTAGATACTACCTCTGCTAGTGAGGCGATGAAGGGGCTGAAATTGACTAGGAAGGAACTGGTTCAAAGCACTAACCATTGGAGTGAGCGGAATATGTGACATGGAAGTCCACGACCGCGTTAAAAGAGTTCTCAAAAACACGGCAAAGAGGTTTCGACTGCACAATTACCGCACACAATGGCCCACCTGTGCACTTGGAGCTGAAAGCACACACCAAAACCCATTTTGTCAAGGCACAACTTGTGCCGTTCGCGATGCGGACATCATTGGAGGACGAAGTTTAGATGCTTTAGAACCAAGGCATCCTCGAGCCAACCCAACACTCGGGAGTGGGCTACGCCTGGAGTGGACGTGCGGAAGAAAAATGTCACTATCAAATTGTGCGCAGACTACCGTTCCACAGTCAATAAAGAAGAAAAAACAGCAGTGTACTCGATACCTACAATTTTAGAGATACTCGCGAATTTTCAAGGCGTATTGGTTGTCAAGTCTGGAGCTCACGCAGGCCTATCAACAGCTGCACAGGGCGGCTGAGACTGCAGGACTGTTAAAATCGAAACCACAAAGGGACTTTCCAAGGTCAAGAGGATGTCGCCTGCTATCTCAGCAGCTGCAGTGATCTTTTAACAATTTATGGAGGCAGTGCTAGCCGAAATTCCTTGGTCGAAGTATAGTTAGACGACGTAATTATCAGCGGGTCAACGTCATCGCGACACCTGAAAAGGCTGGATACAGTATTTTTGCAGCTTCCCCAAACAAATCTTTGTCTCAAGAGGGAAAAGTGGCGTTTCGCAGTTGAACGAGTACGACACTTAGGACACATCATAGATGCGGTAGGCATCTATGCTACTGACGAAAATCTCAAAGCAAGCAAGGAGATGTCTGACTAAACTGACCGCACCACATTGCCGCCGTTTCTCGGGCTGTTGGCATTCGACGACCGATTTATAGAAAATTTGGCAACAAATTAAAAAATAACTTTACGCTCTTCTTCAAAAAGACTCACCCTGGAAATTAGACAAAAGACACCGGGAAGCCTTACAACAATTGAAACAAGCCATCACGCACAAAACGGTGTTAGCGCATTATGACGGGAAGAAAGACTTTGTGGTATCATTCGACGGATCATTGAAAGGCCTTTGAGCGCTTTTAGCGCGGTCAGATGAAAACGGAAAAGAAACACCCATCGTATTTACCGCAAGAACCTTGGGAGGCGCAGGAAAGAACAACTTGCAATTGCATCCAGAAGCACTGGCAATTGTGTTTGCAATACAACCTTTCTACCGATATCTTGCCGGGCGGCAAGTGACCGTAACTGCTGACCATCAGCCTTTTCTAGGGATTTTTGGTCCGAAAGCTTCAACGCCAGCGGTCCTTTCTCCGCGCATGTTATGACGTTGTGTGGAATTAGCTGCATACGACAACGAACTAGTCTATACAGCAGGGAAACACAACCAAAACGCAGATACGTTGAGCAGTATACTATTAAAGGAACGTGAAGATGAATGGCGACCACAAGGAGATGTTCTTAAACATGAAGCATAAACTAATCCTCCCACGTCCTTTAAAGAACTTGCAGGCCTCACTACAATGGACACCACAATTTCTGAATTTCTACGAGCAGTCAAGAATAGAAAGTTCAAAAATCCAGCTTTCAAGCGTTTTCCAGCATACAAGATAACGTCCATGGAACTATCGATAAACCGAGGTTGCTTTACATGGGGATCGCGCATCGTCATTCCCACTTTTATGAGAACGGAGGAGTTAGCCTTAGTTCATGCAGGACATATGGGAGTGGTCGCCATGATGGTTTGCACCCGAGGTTACCCTTGGTGTCGTGAAATTGACCAGGATATTGATTCCTGTGTGGCCCAGTGCGACACGTGTCAGCGGCACCAGAAAGCAATACTCAAAAGGAAGCAACACAAAGGGGCAAGACCGACAACTTCGTGGGTCACCATCCACGTAGACGTCTTGGAACGGTAGATGGAAAAAGTGTTTTAGTCATTGTAGATGCGCTCACTAAGCGGTTTGGAGTAGTGATGTTTAAAATATGACCTCAGCAACCGTTGACTGCAAATCTAGCAACGCGTTTGAAACGTTTGGAGTACCACTGAAATCGGTATTCTATAATGGATCCGCTTTTGTTTTCAATGAGATCGAAACATTTTCTCGCACAATTAAGATCTTAGCGGTAAAAAGCGTGCCGTACCAGCCAGAAACCAACGGCCAAGGGGGACGAATGGAACAACAGCTGAAAGAGGCGCTTGTCAAGAGAAAAAATGAGGAATTGAAGTGCACTCTTATACGATTTCTCTACAAGCGACCTACCACAGTACGCACGGCGATAGTCAAGCCACCGGCTTGGAGGATGTTTGGACGAGAGTCTCCATGGCCCCTTGAGAGATTGATACATCTATCCAAGTACGATATATTCGCTACCATCGAAAATCTACGTAAGTTTATAATGGGACAATCCGTGAGGGTCCTGAAGTTCCCAAGCGCCAAAACTTGAATGTCTGCGGTTATGATAGAGCGCCTGGTTTACGGTCATGGATAATCCAGACAGAAGACGGACAAGTACGACGACACATGGAGCGCATCCGACCAAGGTTATTGACCATGCGTTGGTCGAGTGGAACGCCCTCGGCAACCTGGGGCTTGGGCGTTCAGGCCGAAGCGGAACCGGCGCAAGCGACAAAAACTCTAGGTCGTGAAGTGCCCGAACCCGTGACTATGCCCACGCGGGCAAGCACACAGGAATGAAGAGCTCCAACAAAATTTGGGATCACAGCCATGTGAGGCGAAGATGTGATGTGTCTGCTTATTCAAGCAGATGCCGGGACACGGGGAGAGTGCGCGGTCATCGTGTGGTGAGAGCGCGCACTTAAAATAGCAGTGGACTTGGGAATTTGGGAAGCCATGATTAAAATAAACGAGCCGAGGGATTGACGGCTACCACTGAATCTTACTCGGAATATATCGCAGAATGCAGTAAAACTTAAAAACAGAAAAATGAAGGCTAAAAAAATTGTAAAGGTTAAAAGAAAGAAAAGGAAAAAAAAAAAAAAAAAAACGTCCGATAACAGTCACTGAAAATAGTGACGCGAAAAACGAAATAAACCTAAAAAAGTCAGCCGCAACACTTGTGATGGTGATTAACTTACTGAACTCCAGCAATCGATCCAACCACTTCTCGCCACAATGGTGTCACTCCACGACGCCTCGGCTTTCTAACGAAGACTGTTAGAGCCCTCCTAGCTACCGCGTCGAGCCCGAAAGCAGAACGGAATCACCCCGTCTTTAAAACGCCAAAGCCTCAAACGGCAAAGAAATGCCAGCGGTGGTGTGTCACAGACAGCGGCAAGCTCGGGAGCCGAATCGCCGCCGCCTTTCTGATCGTCCAAGTGTAAACAAAGTGGCCTTCGAAAAGAACCATAACACCCTGCTCTCACGAAGCGACCTGAGGCGCGAAACGGGGGTCGTGTCGGTCGACCAGCCGCAGGTGACCGGGCCCAACCGGGAAGCCATCTGATAGGTATTCTGTTTATCTTCCCTCTCCTGCTGCCCACTTCGGCTCCGAAGTCACCTTACGAGCAATGGAAGCCAATTGAAAGCGGTGTTAGTGTCAGGTTCCTTTCGGGAGGGCCGCAGCGACTCGCGGAGTGCGTAGTCACGCCATACGTTCGGAGCTCATGATTGGCTGTGTTGAATTAAAGAGCCCACTGAAGCGTTTCGTAAGGCAAGACGAAATATGGCGACGACGGAAACCGCGGTGGTGGCGTTCACACTGGGGCTAGGAAACGTGCGTCCACGTAATACGTTCTCCTAATGGGTACCGTGTATCTTTCTCTATCGTTTTCTTGGCCGCCATTCTGCAGTGTTCTTTTGGTCTTTCTCTACAGATTCGATATTCTTCCTTTAAAACGTGAGCATTAGTGCCCATGTGCATGCGCTGGTCTTCTGCTTGTTTGGATTACACGTATAGAATATTCTCAACGTCGCCAAGGAATGGCGCCACAGCCTCGCCGGCTTTGTAAACTGTCTCGGAAAAACTTCCTGCAAGCGCCGCCAGACGGTGCCGGGTTGCATGCCTCGAAAGGCGTGGAGATAGGACGCGTAGCAACGGAGGTCTTTTTAGATAGGCTGATTATAGGGAGCGTCGCCGTGACGTAACACCTAGCAACCGAAAATCGCAGGCGACATCCCTCCTTTCCAATTTTGGCACTCCGCAGTGGGGGACGATGGTTGAATTACTGGAGCGCATGTTACAACCCAAGTCCCCCGTTTACGCCACTTCACGGCGGCAGTCTGCGGATGGCTCAGTACAAAAAATTAACACACCATGGGCCACCCGTACACGCCATCTCGCGGTGCCCAGTCAGGTGCTCAACCGTGGCTCCGCTCTCTGCAAATGCACCTCCGACGCTAAGTCATACATCACGCCGTCGCTCTCTGTAACCAGCTTATTCTGCGCTGCCGCTGTTCCTCATGAACACGCCAAAGTTACCTGATCTGTTTCTATCAGGTAGAAGAGGGGTTTTGGGAATGTTCACCTCTCGGATATGTGATGTGAGGCTGCATTCGCCATGCTTTGTTATATACAGGCTTTTTCAATGTTTACAAAAACACATTTTAGCATAGAATCTTCACAGCCAAGCACGTACGTGCTCGTCGCTTCGAAAAGCGAGGAACTTGCGTGCCTACGCAGGAACTTAAAATGCACCGGTCACACGTATTTTTTCTTTATTTTTGGAAAGGTCCTTAACCGCTGAGCGAAATGCTCAGGCATTTCTTTAAGAATCAGCTATGCGGTAGCGGTCATTTCATTCCATTTTTTATTCCAGAAAATATTAATTTATTTGACGATCACGCCCCTTCGCGAAGTGAACATGGGAGTAATAGGATCGTGAAGGATGTGTCAAGCGAAAGGGTGTATATAATCGTACTGCTTCCGATGTCGCGTTCAACGCTCGGAAGGGGTCGGGGACTATCGCTTTAGACTATCATCTAAACTAATGCTGGGACAAACCGAGGGACGGGAGCCAAAAAAAGAAAAGAGGAGTGTAATGAAATGTGTTTTCTTTTATTATGTCCGTCTATATAGCATTTATTTCGTTTCATTGGTAAGGTAATACCGATTTCGGCAGGCCCAGTATTACCAGCTTACGAGCTCTAAATCATATCTCCTTGAGCGCGATCGGTGTGACACGGACCTGTAGTTTCACTTTGTCGCTATGGATGTTGTCACTTCGTGAAAAACTTGATAGGAACACCTATCAAAAAGGTGTTCTTGTTTGGAGAAGAGGTCCAAACGAACACCCGTTAAATACTTGCACCTTTTTTGAAAGAACTTTTCATGCTCTCAGGTGGTACTTTCAAAAGTAAATCAGAGATGTTAAAGAACAAATGAGAGGCTTGCCATAACACACTTAAGAGCACAATTCATTGAAACATTCATTTAAAGGAGTTATTTCTACAGGCCCAAACAATTTCGAGTTTAGAGAAGTAAACACTTATTTATTTTATTGAATATACATTTTAGAGTGTCTTGCATTTAAAAAGGGGAGGGGAGGGTTAAAAAAGCACTGTGATCGATGGTATTGAAAATCTCAGTATCTTTTCACAATTATTTGGAGCATGAAAAAATATAAATGCAAAGAACGACGTTGGCTGCCATACGCACCTACTTGGAGGATATCGTCGTGAGTGGAGCAAACAGCCGAGATAATGCAGCACGTATAAACCAAGTACTGTCCAGACTAGAAACGCAGGGCTACGACTGAAAAAAGCCACTTCACATTGAGTGAAGACAACTTCCTCGGGCTTGAGATTTACACTGCAGGAGCAGACAAAATGGATGAAAAATGGCGAGCCATACTAGACGTGCCAAAACCAACAGGAAAGACGGAGCTGCAAGCTCTTTTGGGGTACTGGCCTTTCATGACCGGTTTCTCAAAAATCGACCAACAGTTGTAGCTCATCCCTATTGAAAAAGGCCAATATGAACTCGGCTTATTGGAAATATTGTATTCCAATGAAGATGATGGAAACCAATAAAAACTTATTGTTATCCGATTAACCCAATACGCACGATGGGAATTCATATCGGAGCACAATATCCCGATATAGTATGCGGTTATTGGTATACAACAGGATATTGGAGCACAATATCCCGATATAACTTGCGGTTATTGGTATACAACACGATATCGAAGCACAATATCCCGACAGAACTTACGGTTATTGGAACAGAATATGACATCGCGTGCATATTGGTGACCGACATGGACATACTGTACGGCCACACGATATACAAATATCGGTCGTCGATCATGGGACCAAAGGAGAATACAATATATGATATCGCGTGCATATATCTCAGAACGCGGGTACCAAGTTACCAACATACATTACGTTGGCATATCCACACGGCAATACGCGAAAAATATATTGGGTGTGGATACACACATAACATAAACGTTCTGCGTTGCGAACACATTAACATTGATCGACAGTGCAAGTATGTACAGCTGTTAGTACGACACACAGTACACACAGCCTCGCGCGCTTGAAACTAGACAACCACCAAACCATCCAGAATAACTAGCCGGAACACCCGCCGCGACCTACCTTTTAATGAGAAAGCCCAATAACGACGTGCTCATTGGAGTGATCGTTTTCCAACAAATGTTTATTGCAGTTGTAATGCAACAGAAGTTGATCGCCAAACGATAAACCCAACGTACCGGGATACAATTCGATGTTGCAACAGACCATCGCAATACAACATGAAATTATCGGTGTTGGGACACGACCACCACATCGAATACGATATCAATACGAAGTTACCGACGGTGAGAAATACAACATCATGACACGATATAGTTACCGGTGTTGGGACCGAAATCGAACGCTATACGTGACAATGTCGGTTCGCACGATAAAATAATGAGGGTGAATAGGTTTGACAGGTCACGTGCACGTAGTTGCTTCTCACGCGCACATTTATCGATATTGACCCACATTTCTGGGTAATCCTACGTGGTACACAAAATCCACGACGACTTGCGAGCACATTTCACCCACCACTTTTCGTCGCCTGTTTCGCGAGATTCACACACTGTCCAAAAAACGACGTGAAAAATACGTGCACTTGCGCCATCAAACGATACGTTACAGCCTCGTTTCTCGAGAAGACAGTTTCCATCGCCAACACGCGCGCGCGCGCGCGCGCAAGCAGTTTGGATGGTTTGGACTTCGAACTGTTCGAACTTCGAAGGGAGCGAGCCCGGCTGGCCCGGCGCGATGCCGGCGTGCTGGCGAGCCGCCAAGACGAGCACGACGAGCATGCGCAGTGCGCAGCGGGCGGGCGTCGGTTCCGCCACTGTCACCACGGTCACCACTGTGTCTGTGTCAACGACTGTGTGTTGCGCGACCCGGCCAGCCTGGCCAGCCGGCGTGATTGGCGTTCGTCGCACTCTGTACTCGTGGGCATCGAGCGAAACCTACACACTTTCAATTGCTTCGAAAGGTACGTATACACGACTCTATTACTTGCAGCATTGAGTGCTTTGGCGTACGCGGATCAAAGTAAACACCGAAGGACAGAAACGAGACGAAGTTTTTAAATCGAGGCGTTTTTGAACGCCTGTGTCCCCTGTTGAAAGCACGTATAGCTGTGCTCTGTTGCAGGCGTCATTCCGACTGCGTGTGCTCCAATGTAACGTCAGTCACTGTTTAAACTCGGCTAGCTTTGCCAGTTTGTTATCTCATGTGCGAAATAGACGTAGAAACCAGCGCCGCGTCTCTTTCGGATACTCAGCCTCCAGCCCCCTTCCTTCCGGCGTGCTTTCTGCCGCGCCCGTTCGGCGCATTGGATTCGCGGGCGCGTCAGGCTCGTTCGAAGAGGCGTCGTTTGAAGCTGACGAGTCGCCGAAGTGTACCGGAGCTTCTCTTTAGGAAAGTCGCAATCGACGCTCGGCGGCTCGGCTCTGAGCTCGTACGTTTCTCCTCCCGGGTATACCATGAGTGCCGATGAACGAATTTGAAAAAGCGCTAGCGAGTGACTTTGTGACGCCGCCCAACTCTCCTTCTATCAACGGCGCAGAGCAAATGATGTACAGAAAAAACGCGTTTTTTATATTTTGTTGGCCAGGTTTCACCTTAACACAAAGTGAATCGCGGCTGTACGTCGGTTGACTCATTACTGTGCCTAGATTGTAACGGAACCTTTTTGGTGTGATCTTATTTTGATATCGTTATATCTCGCCTTTTCATCTTGGCTGCACACCTCTGGACGACATTCTACACATTGCACTCCTTGTCGACATGTCGCTGGTGCTTGAGACTAATTGGAAGTCACTGTTTGCTCACTCCTTGGTGCACACATTTTATGTTCAACATCAGTTATCTGAAGGAGGCTCCACGAAACCCTGGAATTTGTTTAGAGGTACCTCTACATACTGTGTTAGAGTGCTGTTTGTGCGTTGTAGGTTCGCACAAAACCAAATTGCACCTTGTAATATACCCTTTGACTGTTTACTACAATTAAAGTTGCAATGAAACATTGGCCACGAGAGGTGACTCGGCCAACGTTGCCAACAAATTCCTCACATAATTTTCTCCATGGGTCATTTTGGATGTTGACAAATTTTCTTGTGAATAATGAGTGTTATGCACATATGTTTCTTCTATTTTTCAGACAGGTACTTCAGTTAGATAAACCCCAGCAAAAGCAGCAGGAGTGTCTCGTAGGGTCACACCAAGGATAACGGCATTCCTGCTCGAGTCCCGGGTCTTCTCACTGAACTTCACTGAGCATAATGGTACATTCCCTTTCCTTAACTTTGTGGGAGCCAAGGGTGAAAGACGACGCAGAGGGCACGTGACAGGCGGTCGGCGGAGAAAGAAGTCACGAGCTGGCGCGAGACAGTGCGTGCTGAGCGAGGCTGGAGCTGGGCAGGAACATCGGAGCCGGGCTGCCTGGCTTGGAGCGGTCCACCAGCGAGGTTCAAACCGGACCGGTAGAAACGGCGAGTCCTGGCCATCTAGCCTAGGCCACGACGATCCCGGGGTGGTTCTGCAGCGAGACTCGGGCAGTGATAGCCCGGGACAGCCAGCCTACGCAGCGCTGGCATGGGAAGGGCGATCCGCAGGCCTGGACACTGACTCCGACTGTGAGCTCTGATCGACGGACGACAACAAGGGTCGGCGTGCCTGGACTGCTGGCTTTGAACGACGGGCAACCGTGAGGTAGTAAACTTATTCGCTGTCTTCTCGGTGCTGTATGTCACTCCCTGGGTGACGGGCGGAGCGCATACCGATTATGCGGTGATTATTAGAAGCTAAGCAAACTCCATAAAGAAACCAGTATTAAAATGGCACATCCAACGTGGGGCTCGTTCGGTATGCCTCTGCTTCTAGTCGTCCCCAGGGAGTCTCACGGATTCGTTGAGCGGGTTGTTCCCTAGCGCTAACGATGCCCGTTGAGACAAATATGTTGGAATTTTGGCGACTTGTCTCATGGCAGAGCTCAGCAGGTGTCTCCTCGAATCAAGTACCTAAAGGGCTCGAAGAACGAGGTTGAATACACGCTTTCTCGGGTACCCTAGAATAGTGGTTGGCAGGAGACGGGGAGCGCGGTTAAGATGTAAGGAAGTCGTCTCCAGAGGCAGAGGAGAGTCACGGCATGTTCGCTGGAAGGCAGGATAACGAGTGGCAGGAGGGGAAACAGCCAGGACTCATTGCAGATTTAGGATTTAGGCTTGGGGTGATGCGGTAGGCAAGTAAGCGCTTGTCGTGGCCTGGAGTGCAGATGGGTTTTCGACAGTGGGTGTTGGAAAGATTGCGGAAATGGCAGTTGACACCGGGAACACTGGCAGACGAGATTGTCAGCGGGTGTCGGGTAAACGGGCGGAAATTGCGGTTGGCACCTGGAACGCTGGTAGGCGAGTTAATGAGCACTATGATTTGTAACTGCTGGGCCAAGACTGCAAGTTTCTTCGCGTCAGTCCAACAGTCGACAAAAGGCGGAGGGACGACTCTCCCTTGAGGGGGGTCGTTCCAAGAAAGCTACGAATTGATTTAGATGATTCTTTCTCGACTTCACTCTGGCCGGTCGTGGCACTGACAGCAAGACTTTTAATAAGTTATGTCGCGTCACGGCCTGGCCGGGGATGCGGCGGTAGACGTTTAGGTGGCTTGTAGCTGTCCAGCTTGCCTTGAGGTGTGAACGGTTGAAGCGGGCTTGCTCGCTGAGCGTGAACGGTGGAAGCAAGCCTAAGGCCCACTTCAGACGGGGCAATTTCCCCCAGCAACTTAACATCGCAACACCAGCAACACAGGCCGCCTGCGTTCAGACGCTGCAACCAAATTGCTACGACTTGCCATCATCATCATGAAATTTGATTTTTCTTGCACTATATAGACGCACAACTACGTGCTAAAAACATGTTTTTATATCTTTGACTGGCATTAATACTCACTCATGTTTCTGAAAAAGTTTATTTCCAGAAACGATCCATTTGAAACCAGGACCAAGTCTTCAGCGGTCATCCTCACCACCACAGGTGTGTCACGTGAAAATATTGCGTCCCTGAATGGCTGCTGCCGCTTCAAACTTTTCCAGTTTGTTCGAGTTGCGTGTCTTTTTTAAGCCGAACCTGATCTCAGAAATTCGTGCTGATCTGGGAAAACCTAGGGAACTACCCGCCAGCAACCTCAAAATTGCTAGAAAAGTTGCCCCATCTGAAGCGGGTTTTAGGGAACTGAAATCAAGGGCAGTGGAGCTCTGGGTTCAAACCCACCTGGAGACGTTTCTTTTCTTTTTGCCTTTTTTTTTAGTATACAGTATATATATATGTATATATATATATATATATGTATATATATATATATATATATATATATATATATATAAATTTATATTTATAAATAATACTTTTTTAAGTTTTAACGTATAGACGCATAATTTACACACTAATTCACATTCAGAAGTGCTTTTATTCACACACTGTGGCTCCCTAGTGCTTGCAATAGCTTCTTGCTAAGCTGTTGCAAGCTCTGCAAAGGGAGGGGCATCTTCCCACCATTTGCAGGCTGTAAAGCTGTGGCTTGCACAGCTCTAGCAGGTCGCACCTCGCACACTGGCTACATCATCAAGCATAAGGGCTGCATGAGTCGCGCCACACCGTAAGGCTATATACGGTCGGGTCACAGCACCTGGGACCATTCGTCGCTGCATTCAGCCGTGGTATGGTGGCATGGTCAGGGCATGAAGCAGGGGTACAACTTGGAAATGCTCATCTTCATCACATTTGAAGCACATTTTTTCATTACTTCTGTGTCGAGTTGTCAGCATTTTAAGGGTCAGCAAGCAAGTAGCAGCGAGAGCAAGAAAAAAAATTGAAAGCCGCTCTTATTGAGAATTTATTACAGGCACTAGGAAGCCGTGGAGTATTCTTAAAACGCTTCTAAAGCTGAATTAGCGTATAAATTATGTGCTAGTGCCTAAAAAAAATTTAAGTATAATTAATAAGGATAAAAATATACACCAGGAGGACTTCAACCAGAACAACACAGTCTGTAAATTTGAAATATGACACCATAAACCGCTTGGCCACCACCCAATTTTATTTTTAGGTCGTTTATCGAGGTATATGAATTTCGTTTGCAGCTGTGGGCTGCAAGAGAGATAGCCTTATTTTCATTTACTTTACTATTCCCACCAAATATGGCAAGTGACCAAGAATAGTACCTCATTTGTCGGCCGGGGCACCATGCTTGCATCAAGGCAAACTAGCCTGGCTTGGTAGGCTTATATTTTGTTTCATCACCCGTTTAGGATTCTGTTGTCGCTCATCAAAAGAAAAAAAAAACTGACTAAGTCTGACTTATTCTGGTGTGCAGGTACCCTTGGCAGTAAACTCTGCTAAATGGGGCAAAATATATATTATACATTTTTTAGCAAATATGCATTGTTTTAGCAAAATGAGCTACACTATTTGAGTAAGGTGAAACAGAAGGAGCCTTTCCAACTGGGTCTGTTTCCATCTTTCGCAGACACTATTTCCTGGTTTTTGTGGTTTAATCAGACTTTTGTGTCTCTGACCGGCCAACGCATCTGTGTTAGACTCAGACTGGTTTCTTTAGGATATGTGCAGGTATTAGCAAATGGCTGCCAATCATGAACACGAGTTTGTTCTCGGCCACCAAGAGCAAGTATTTTCAAGGTGAGCTATTGCCTGCCTATATTTTATTTATTTATTTATTTGGTGATACTGCCAGCATTCTGTGGAACGCCCAGGCAGGAGGTGTACAAAAACAATTCAAAGACAAGCGGAAGTAGTACAAACAAGCAGACAGCGCCACTACTCA
The DNA here is from genome assembly GCF_016920785.2 of Ixodes scapularis. NCBI lineage: Eukaryota > Metazoa > Arthropoda > Arachnida > Ixodida > Ixodidae > Ixodes > Ixodes scapularis. The sequence continues at coordinate 195,873,619 of NW_024609835.1, forward strand.
ACAAAGTGCGAGAGTAGTGCTTCAATAAAAGTATCTAATGATCTCAAATCAAAACACTTTCAAGAAGCTTATTCCACTCACACGTGGTTCTAGGAAAAAAGGATGCTTTGAACAAAGTGGTTCCACACAATGGTTCGACAAGTGTTAATTGGTGTTTGCCTCTCATGGGCCTTGTTTCGTTAAATGAAGTGTAATCACAGAGACGCAGTCGCAAATTACCCTGTATCATATTATAAAGAAACTTCAGCCGTCCTGTTTTTCTCTGGGTTGCTAAATCACTCAATCCCGATCTTGGGTACAAATCTGAAACTGATGACATAAAACCATAATGGTTGTACACAAACTGCAATGCTTTTTTTTTTGCACAGTCTCTAACATACCGATTGACAGCTTTGTATGAGGGTCCCATAGAATACATGCATATTCTAGCATTGGTCTTATGATGGTTTTATAAGCAGTCAGTTTAGTTTCAGGTGAACACAGGTTAATATTTTGTCTTAAAAACCAGAGCTTCCGCATTGCTTTACGAGCTATAAACTCAATATGTGCACTCCATGACAAATCAGAGGTAATTAAAGCTCCGAGGTATTGATATTGGTTAACAGTATCGAGTGGTACTTATTTGATAGAATATGTAAAAAAACAAAGGGTTGTTCTTCCGCGTCAAGGCCATTTGAACACACTTTTTACAGTTTAGAACCATATTCCATTTATGCACAATGCATGAACCAAAGATAGACATTAATTTAATTCTTCTTGATCAGACGGGTTGTTTACCTTAGCAAATAAAACACAATCGTCAGCAAAAAATCGGCCTTGTACATTGGGGTGGTGTATCTTTAAATCGGTAATAAAAATTAAAAACAAAAGTGGCCCAAGGACCGAGGCCAGGGGCTCGCCCGAGAAAACGGGTGACTCGGGGGAAAAAAACAGTCAACACTAACACACTGCGTTTAGTGTTTCATTCCCCTTGGATGCCATTTCCTATGTGTAGTGGTCTTGCATTAGTATTTTTTGTCTCCCTTCTGCAAAAACACCTAAGTTTAATTAAGACCGGGTTCTTTCTTATACATGCAGGTCTTGGTGGCAAGCACCAGCCAATCAAGGCCAGAAGTTTGCTCTTTGCCGCTCATCGCAAGTGTTTTCAAGGTGAGTGATTGATGCCTATCTGAGTTGTGTGTTTTATTCCTCACAGACACTGTTTCCGGTCTTTATAGTGGTCTTGTGTCAGGCTTTTGTGTCTCTGTCTGGTCAAAACATCTGTATTAGACTAAGACTGGGTTCTTTAGGATATGTGCAGGTATCCTTCGCAGCAAATGGCTGCCAATCAGAAACACGAGTTTGTTCTCGGCCACCAAGAGCAAGTATTTTCAAGGCGAGCTATTGCCCGCCTATAGCAGTGATGTGATGGCTGCGCCAATTGCGCGAAACTGCACCAAGGGGCTAACCCTGCTACATTTTGTGAAAATATGGGTAATCTGCGCCGAGCCTGTGCCAAAGGGCCAATTTTGGTCGCCTTTCAAAACCGAAACTAAACTAAGTACCGTAACTGAGCATGCATGAGCTAGGCGGCACAAACGGCCGCCCGACACAAAATATCCTGCATCAATCGTCCATGGTTTTTTTTAGTGGTCTTTTCCCGCCATGCCGTCTCTTCTTTCACGCTCTCGTCGTCTCGTAAGCAAAAGTCTCGTCTCGCAAATTTTTTTTTAACGATAGATGTGTGCGTGTGTGTGTGCTGCAACGCTAGCGTGCTGGGTACCAGCCATGACGTGGCGCTGTGAAACGAAACTATGTTTTGGCGCGGCGGGAGTTGCTTTTTGAGCTGAAGCTCTCGCTTTTGAAATCAACGGCCACACGACATTGCAGATATGAAGCTTTCTAAACTGAAACATAAGGACCGCCGCATGTTCATCAACATTCATGTTCTTGTTTAAAACATACGCTGCTACAAAAATCCCTCTCTAACTCAAAGACTGCTGTGTCGGAGTATTGATAACCTAGGTTTCTCTTGGTGGGCTTTCTTTCGAGAGGGACCCCGGTACGTGAAAAATGTGTTCTGAAGAAAAGTTGAAGTGAGCTAAAGCAAAGAATGGAATGTCCGCGCGCTGAACCCGCAGAGAACGCTTGTTTGTCTCGAGTTCAGTCGTTGCACAAAGCGACCCTGGCTCGCGATGTCTTGCATCAATGCGCTCAGGTTCTTTTTTTCTGTGTTTAGCTCGTACCTCGCCTGCCGGCCTTGCAAGCACGCGGCGCTGGACTCTTTTTTGTCGCATGCTGGGCAGTTACATTTTGCATAGATTTTTGGCAACCAGTTGGGACGGAGCGGAGAGGCATGCTTTCGGTTTTGATTAAACAGCCGTTTCGCTCGCGCGACAAAGCACGTGCACCTGCAGGCCTGCCGGAGTTGCCCTCACGTGCATGCGAACCAACGATGCGAACATAATTGCACGACAGAGGCACCAGCCGGGACGCTTGCAATTCAGTGTTTTACATTTAATTACTTTTGACGAAAATCTGGCACGTCGGCAATCAGTAAAACGATGGCAAGCGGTTTTTCGGAATTGCTTGGCAATGCCTACAGCACTGTACACTTGTGGGATGTCGCAATGTCTCTTCGGAGACATTAAAATTGGACATTCAATACTACCCTAAGCTAAAGCAAAGCTTGCTCCAGCTTTGCAGAATGTTTCGAAAAACAAAAAGAAATGTGTCATGTCATTGGCATTTCAGTTACATCTTGAAAGACTCCCAGGTGGCCAAGCTTGACCATAATTGGTTTATTTCGGCGAGCAAGATTCCCTTCGCGTGTCCAGCATTTAAAACAAATATTTTTATTTTTATTAGAATATCTGCTTTAAAAGCTACTTTTGCTGCTCCAAAACACTGTTTTGGCTGCTCCGAAAGGTGCTCCAAAACGGCTTAGGCCAATCACATCACTGCTATATGAGTTTCAGCATTTGTCAAGGAGTGCAAAAATCAAAGCCCGGGGGTTGGCCATTGCAAAAATGTTGACTCGGAAGCGCATAGGGAGGAAGCTTTACAAAAGTATCCCCCTGCCTCTACAAGTGAAACCGAAACTAAGAATGTGGGTTCCATTTGAAAAAAAAAACAACATTGTCAGCCCGAATTAACTTGGGGGCGGCACGAAGCAAACAAGCCACGTTACGAGTAGGCTTGGTTCAGGCTTTTGTAGGGGTGGTCGATGACTCTGTGTTTTCTAAAAAGTTATCTTTTTCTAAAAGTGTGGTGGTCGAATATTCGGGGATGGGCATTGAGTCGGGATGTTAAGGTAAAAATTTCATCCACATGCCGAGATTCATGTGCCTTGTCCCCCTAGCGAGGGGGACAAGGCCTTCAAAATTTTAGGTTCGCAAAATTGGTGCGTCAGTATTGACGTCTCATTTTACATCAGGCCTCTTATTTTAAAACTCACTATCAATGACATGTCTAAAATTTGTTTGGGTGTACTTCCTTCCAGCAAGTATATGGTTCTGTCTCAAAAGGTCTAATCTGATGTTGACTGCACCTCAGGTCTCCACCGACAATTCATCAGGATGAGACCCAACCGGGACATTAGGGATGAGTGGCTTAAGCAAGGAAGGCTACATATACGACAGCTTCTTGCGGACAAGAACCGAAAATAGATAGACGGTGGATGTTTCATTTGCTATGCCTTTTGGCATGCACATCCTGTTTGTTATGATTGAAGATTCCTGCAGAGTTCAATTTCAACTATTGTAAAAAACCGAGCATGCGCTCAGATCGCAGAAGCGCCTACCCTCTGATTCGAAACGATCCGCAAATAAGCAAAGGGCATACCAGACACCCATACACCTGTTTTGAGCCATGCTCAAAATATTAAAAGAGCACATCAAGCGCCAGGTGCTTTGGCGTCTTTGCCACAATGGCGCCGGTTGCAGAGCTGACAGACCCGTGACTGGCACAAGCCATGGCATGGCCTTTGGGAACCAGGGAATCGAGATTTAAAAAGTAGCACAGAAATTGGAGGCGGGTGGTGAAGGTGGGCAGAGGTAACAGAAAACTAGGATGAGGGAAGTTCGTCGCATGAGGCATCTATGTCCCGTGCATATAATTTTGAGTGTGCTGTAGTTGGCTACTCAAAAAAATTGTTACTTGGACGTAACTAATCGCAAATCTCTTGCAGTTTCCACGGCCCACAAGCCAGCAGGCGCCAGTTCATTCTTGTTCAAAGGTGAGGATTCTAGATTTTCTAGATTGCTCTGAAGCAGCAATACTGAAGCCAGGCAAGCGGTACGGCATATTTAATTGACGGAGCCCAGAACGACTGGGGACGCTTTCACTGAAGCTTGTTTTGCTGCAATACACGCTTGTATTGCAGCAAAACAAGCTTCAGTGAAAGCGTACCCAGTCGTTCTGAGCTTCGTAAATTAAATATGCCGTATCGCTTGTCTGTCTGGCTTCAGTGTTGCTGTAGGCGACAAAACATGTGCCAAGTTTTGTCACAAGAGGCATATTATGTCACGCACATGTAATTTTGATTTTATCCGGCTTAGTGTGCTGTAGGTGGCTTTTCCTCAGATGTGAGAATCCCAGATTCCCGAAGCAGGAATACTGAAGCCAGACGACCGGTACAACATTTTTAATTGACGAAGCTCGGAACGACTGAGGGCTCCTTCATTGAAGCTTATTTTTCTGTAATACACGCGAGCGCAATTGACGTATGCCTAGTTACGTCGCAAGAGGTTATCTATGTCCCGCGCATGTAATTTTTTTAATCTTTCCGACTTAGTGTACTTGAAGGTGACAGCGCAGGAAAAATCGAACTCACACCAGACACTCAGGAAGACAAGCACACGCGCTGAACGTACAACTCTTGTGTATTCGACTGCTTCATTTTTCTCTTCAGCGTCTGGGTTGACTTTTCAGAACGTGATAAGTAGAAGAAGTAGCACGAAATACAAAGGAAAATTTTAAAGAGAAGGCAAAAGAACAGTAAAACAGAAGACAAATGAAGAAACGGAAAAAATATCTATACGAAACACATTTACAAATTGTCCCTCTCCCTCATCGCTATCATTTAGATAAAAATTGGAGCTCTTTGGTCGACAGCGCTATAGAAGGACTACTTACACACTTGTCCTTCAGCTGTGTTATCCTTTCCGCTTCGATTATTTCTCTAGTCAATGCGTCTCTACTCCCACCTATTACAGAACAATTTTCAAAATGTGCTATACAGCCACAATCGCGACAATGGATTCCCAAGTGTCCAGCTACGACTCGGTGGGTGTTATAAAAATGCTCTCTTAAACGATCATTCAAACACCTTCCAGTCTGGCCTACATACTCTCTAACACATGAGAGTGGGACAAAATATACAACTCCTTCAGTACAATTTACAATGCTCTTCTGGTGCTTTTTCGAACAACCAACTTCCCGGTGTGCCGATCCGTTTACCTTCCGGCACAGGCTTAGAAGCTTATTTGGTGCTGAAAAAGCAACATTAATGTTAATGCAGTTACCTATCTTTTTTAGACCGTGCGAAACTTCATGTATATATGGAACAACGGCCGTCCTTCTCTTTTCTGTATTGCGTTTAGGTCGTTCACCCCATCTTATTCTCTTTAATAAATCCTCTGCCACGGCTGCAAGGATATCCTGTTGACTTTAACCTGGCGATTTGAGCATCAAATCTAGCCTTAATTGAATGAATACATGACTTATTGCTTTTCAGACCGCGTCAGGATTTTTGCAAGGTGGTTTCCTTGAACTGCTCACCGTATATTTTAAATCTATGTTTGCGTGTTGGGAGGGTAACACCTTTCTCCAAAAAGCAGGGGTATGCATTGGTTCATGCATAGTACCAGTTTTGAGTAACCTTTACCTCGCACATCGGGGCCGGATCCTTTCACGTAGCTTAGATGCTTCTTCTGTTGTGAAGGTGTTTCGCTTTGTTGATGATTTTTTGATTGTGCTAGATTGTGCAGCTAAGGACTTTCAAATATTAGTCTCTAATGTTCTTTCCTGTTGTAAATCCTGGATAGATCCACCAGAAATCACTCATGAGCTCTCCACAGAAGGTTCCTTACGGTTCTTGGACCTCAGATTAATTTTTTCGGAGCATCATGTATGTTGGTCATACAAACCGAGAGGGAAGAAACCTCTTAATTTTCAGTCAGCACACTCCAAACTTGTTAAGCGAGGCATTGTTAAATTATGTCTCACCAGTGTGCTTAATAAGTCTTGTATTCATTCACTTAAGGTTAGCTTTGATGCTCAAATCGCCAGGTTAAAGTCAACAGGATATCCTAGTGCATTACTTACAGCCGTTGCAGAGGATTTATTAAAGAGAATAAGATGGGGTGAACGACCTAAACGCAATACAGAAAAGAAAAGGACTGCCATTGTTCCATATATACATAAAGTTTCGCACGGTCTAAAAAAGATAGGTAACTGCATTAACATTAATGTTGCTTTTTCAGCACCAAATAAACTTCTAAGCCTGTGCAGGAAGGTAAATGACGGCACACCGGGAAGTTGGTTGTTTGAAAAAGCACCAAAAGAGCTTTGTAAATTGTACTGAAGGAGTCGTATATTCTGTCCCACTCTCATGTGGTAGAGAGTATGTAGGCTAGACTGGAAGGTGTTTGAATGGTCGTTTAAGAGAGCATTTTTATAACACCCACCGAGTCGTAGCTGGACACTTGGGAATCCATTGTCGCGATTGTGGCTGTATAGCACGTTTTGAAAATTGTTCTGTAATAGGTAGGAGTAGAGACGCATTGACTAGAGAAATAATGGAAGCGGAAAGGATAGCACAGCTGAAGGACAAGTCTGTATGTAGTCCTTCTATAGCGCTGTCGACCAAAAAGCTCCAATTTCTATCTAAATGATAGCGATCAGGGAGAGGGACAATTTGGAAAAGTGTTTCGTTTCGATATTTTTTCCGTTTCTTCTTTTGTCTTCTGTTTTACTGTTCTTTTGCCTTCTCTTTAGAATTTTCCTTTGTATTTTGTGCTACTTCTACTTATCACGTTCTGAAAAGTCAACCCAGACGTTGAAGAGAAAAATGAAGCAGTCGAATACACAAGAGTTGTAAGTTCAGCGCGTGTGCTTGTCTTCTTGAGTGTCTGGTGTGAGATTAATTTTGCTGCGCTGTCACCGCCAAGTATGGTTCACCAACTCGCCCAAGCTTCCATCCTATCGACTTAGTGTACTTTACGGGGCTACTCAATGTAATTGCTACTTGAACGCAACTAATCGCAAATCTCTCTCCCAGTTTGTCCCAGTTTACACGGCCTACAAGCAAGCAAGCACCAGTTCGTTTTTCCTCAAAGGTGAGCATTCCAGACACTTTAATTAGGTGCACGGTGTAAGATAATACTCTTCATAACAGCGCGCTCTTGGCCACGGCCCGATGAAGTTCGCTCTTCACTCTCTCACTTTGGTTTCAAGCAACGCCAGCAGGTGACTCGTCGACCCGTGGGCACGTTCAAGACGGCTCGTGCCGCCTTATGTACCACACGCGCAGAGCTCCAGCGAGGTTGTCACACGTGCAGAAAGACCATGGTGTACCGGGGTGTCGTGACAACGAGATAATGTTTTTTTGCTGTCACACAGTTCCGCCGTTTGGCCGCCGGTGACACTGTCAGTCGCGGGCACGGTGGCAGCCGAATGATGCAGTCTTTCGGATGCCCATCGAACGAACACTATTTGATTCCTCGCACCGCGCGTTCAGCCCCGGCGTGTCCTCACCTAAAGAGTGTATCTTTCACCGTGGTTAGGTGCAAAGCAGGAACTGTGAGGCCAGACGAGCGGATAGGTGTATTTAATTGACCGAGCTCAGAATGACCCGTGGCAGTGGAATGGAAGCTTATCTTTCCGCAATCAAACACAGACATAATTTTGAATCTATCCAGCTTAGTGAAGGATTGCTACGTGTTGCAAACTAATCCCAAATTTTTATTTTGCAGCTTCTATATGGCTACAGCTAGCAGGTGCTGTTTTCATTGAAAGGTGAGGATTTCACGTTCTGTTTTCAAACAGCAAGTTTTTGAATGAGGGTCCTAAACAATTAACTTTCTTTTGCAGTAAATGCCAGATCCTCCAGTTCAGGAATGTGTTAAATATATTTGCTATGGATAAGCCCAGTGTTTTGCTTCTTTATTCATAATTTGACAACAGCAACATTTTTTATTTTATCACTCAGAAATACACACAAGAAGAGACTGCGTTGCGGAGAAATGCTGCGCTGAACGTGATTTTCCAACTCGTGTATAGTTTTATTGGTAGCCGATATAATATATTGGATTCCAATATCCATAATACGCTAAGTACACTGGAATCGTAAACCCTTATTGGATCCCCATAGACACATGGGGATCCAATAAGGGTTTATACGGTATTGGATTCCAATGTTTTCAGCGTATTATGGATATTGGAATCCCATAACAAACCCTTATTGTAATACAATACAATAAATGTAATGTTTTCCAATACACTGTCCATATCATATTGCAATACAATAAAAAATATTGTTTACCAATATCCATATTACGCTGTTTATATTGGGGTTTTCCAATAGGGATCTCTGGGAGCTTCTACGAAAAATGTTACTGGGGAATGGGAAAATAAACACAGTGAAATATTGTGTGAACTGAGGAGCTGGATAAGTGTTGGTTGTTGTCGTGCTACACATCGCCCTATGATGTCGGGGCGGTCCTTGCTCAAGAAGAAATATTATGAAACGTGAGGCGCCAGCCCCTTTCGCGTCAATTACTTTGAGAGCCGCCGAAAAAATTTACTCGCAGCTAGACAAGCAAGGGCAACGTGCATTCAGTATGTCGCTTTCACGTCTACATTTCTTGGCGCCCAGTCACGATTTATGCCGATCACGAGCCACTTCTTGGAATTCTTGAATCGCCGTAACCAATACCACAGATGTTATCACGGCGTATGGGAATATGGTGTGTCATGTTGAGTACGCACGATTACACTCTGGTGTACAGGCAAGAATATGCCACAAGAAATCAGATGCGGTCAGGAAGGCTGCCATTTTCATCGGCTATCGCCGAACCGTGGATGCCTGGAGACGTTTTGATGCTGGCATATTCTCACACACCTCATTTGTCACCAGAGTAGATTCCAGAATTGGAATTCCACAGATGTTTTGTCATAAACAGGCGAAGGTCTAAAAATCTTAGGGATTGCTTAACCGGGAGTTTGCGAGTAAAGTTTAACGAATCGAGGCAGTTTTTGAAGGAGAAAAGAACAATAGCCTCCAAGGTAGGGAGTTTTCTCTTGTGGAAAGTGCTAAATCGGACAAACAGGACGATGTCTCAAAGACCCACTTCGGGAACACAATAACAAAGCAATCAAGGCTGACTCAGGTCATTTAGGAATCCATTGCCGAGATTGCGGGTGTTGCCTACTGCTGGTCAACTGCACCGTTCTGGCAGGAGAAATAACAAACTGACAAGATAAATCATAGAAGCCACGATCATTTTCACGGAAGGTAGGTTATGTGGTAGCACCCCTTCGATATGTTTATCCAAAAAAGAGTAAGACTATTTTAAGAAGTTAATTAGTTATATAAGCCGTAGCTTGAATTAGTTCGGTATATACTAGAGTAAGAGGAGATGAAGAGGAAGAAGGAGACTACAAATCAGAGTTGAAGGTGTCCGCAGTGTGAGTGATTTTTCTTTGTGTGAATGAACTTTTGAAGTGTGTCTGTTCTTGTGCGCTGTGAAATGTAAGCATCCACCGCAAGTGCCTTGAAAACTAGCTATGCAGATTTTTCCTGCTTACTGGAAGGTAAAATGTTCCTAATTGACGTCCACGTTGACAACAAACGGCTAGAGACACACGGAATGCGGAACATTCAAGCAAGTTCTGTTATTGAGGAGCTTCGAACTTTTCGCGACTCCCGGATTGCCCAAAAAGATGGTCACGAAAAACTGTACGTCTTCTGTACAGCAGGAGACAGAAGAGTTCTTCAAGAACAACAAAACCACACGCAACAGAAGTGCGGCGGCGTGCCACCCTGCAATAAATTGTCAGTGCGAACGAATTGTACAAGAATCCAAAGTAGTGCTTGCCAAGGATACGTCTGGTAGCCTGGCATATAGGCCTGCTCGGTTTATGCTCAAGCAACACACGACCACAAGTGTGATGAAAGGGCAGATACCAAGTAAGATGATGTTTGGCCAACAATTACCTGCGATTACTCGTTTGGGTCGTCATCTAATTCATGAAAGAAGGAGAATAGAAGAAACGGAATCTTGGTCACCCAGTAAACTTTCCATTGGCCAAGACGTATTTGAAAAATAACTTCACAGGAACAGTACGGTGGATGCCAGGAACTAAAACAAAGAGACGCGGATTTCGCACATGGTTGGTTGCTACAGTGCGATGTACAGTTCAACGGCACGGGAAACACAGGAGCAACCGAACAAAAAATACATCCAGGTTATCCAACCGCTGAGGCTTGTTCGGATGAACGCAGAGTAAAGTCGATCTGAAGTTCCTCCACGGGAGTGCACAATTCCCATGAGTGATGAGCCGACTGCAGTGTATGCTATGCAAAATGCGTCGGACCGAGCGACCATTACACATACCGAAGCACACACAGCGTTCAAACATTATCCAGAGGTGAGCACCTGAAACAACCTCATGGACGGTATGGTGACTATCTCTAAACGGTGAAGAATTCTTATGTCTCGTTTGGTTTTAATCGCACAGTGCAAAACACCGACGATCGGGGTACACTCTCGAGTGTCGAGAGAGAAAGCCGGTCACTGAAAGCCATACCATAATAAACCTCAAGTATTCGGTGGTACTGTCTCTTTATGCTCGAATGGAACAATTACACTACCCCTCTTGGGCCTGTCTCGAAACTAGAGCCAAGGACGAGAGAGCGGCAGTGCACACCATTCTTGGAGATTCCCCTCTAGACAAATATGACGAACAAAATATAATCTAACGTTTCTGCGCAGTAAAACATTAATCTAGTTTACCTCCGTTTATTGTTTGAGAGCGCAGCTCTTAGGCGCCCGTTTCCGGCTTGAGCGGCGTCGCCGTCGCCGTCGCCGTCGCCGTCGGTGTCGCCGTCGGCGTAACCGCGCGGTGCATTATGGGTAAATTTCCCCGCTAAATCTAGCGGAAAATTTCCCCGCTAAATCTAGCGGAAAATTTCCCCGCCAAATCTAGCGGAAAAAATTTCCCCGCTATATCTAGCGGAAAACATTTCCCCGCTAAATCTAGCGGAAAAAATTTCCCCGCTAAATCTAGCGGAAAAATTTCCCCGCTTAATCTAGCGGAAAAAATTTCCCCGCTGAATCTAGCGGAAAAAAATTCCCCGCTAAATCTAGCGGAACAATTTTGGTCACGTGACCCGGGGGGTCACGTGACCTGGGGAGTCACGTGACACCCCGAGGTCACGTGACCCCCTCCCGAGGTCACGTGACCTCTGAGGGGGCACGTGTTTGCCCCCACGTGACCCCACCAAGGTGACGTGCCCTCGGGGGGGGGTCACGTGACCCCCCCCCCCCCCCCCGAGAACACGTGGCCCTCAGTACCCTCCCCTCCTCCTCCTCAAGAGCTGCGCTCCAATTCGGCGTTAGAGGGAGTGGTAAACGACTTTCACTTTTTTTCATTTGATTTTTTGCCATACGAAACAACGTAAACCCCGAAATGTTTCGGCGGAGCCTTCGGCCGTGACTCAAAATAGACGCCCACCTTCGCGCACAAATTTGAGAAAAAGTACAACGAACGTACAGAATTTTCACGTGTGCCATGAGGCTTCAGATTTGGCTGAGTTTTATTATGCAATCCAGCATTATTGTTCGTGTAATCGATTTCCCAATAAATAGTTCAATTCGAGGCCAGGCAGAGGAAGCAAACATTAACACGAATCGTTACGGTACAAGAGTACAGTAAATTATGAAGTCTCGGGACATTTAAAAGTTAAACAGTTAAACCGAAATACCATTCCTATTCATCGTTTTCTATCGCATGTGATCAATCTGATTTTGAAATCTTGAACGAATCAGAACTTTGGCCAGAGGGATCGATCTTCCATCAATTTTTTGCCAAACTGAGCAGTTCGGGAAGTTATGTGGTAGAGAGTGAAACTGCTGTGAATGCTTAGGTCACTGGAGGCTTATTATCAAAACACACGGGGCTTGCGTTCTAAGCCCAGTGAGTTCATGTCGAATATTTTACTTAGTTGTTTTGACATCACATGTTTAACCGAGACTTGGCTATGGGCCGGCATTTCGGATAGCAGCTATTTTCTTCCAACCTATGATGTTTTACGACGAGACAGGGATTATGCTAATACGGGCAAAAAATTTGGGAGAGGAGTACCGGTGGCCGTTAACTCTTCAGTTCAGTGCAGCCGGAGGAAGGATTTGGAAACTTATGCCGAGTGTGTCTGGGTAGACAAACCGACAGTGATGGTTGTAAGTTTTTAGTTGGTGACTATTACTTCCCTCCTCTTTTTTATGATGCAGAATTTGTAGAACATTTTGAAACCGTTCTGAAAAAAGTTGATTTTTCTAAATTTCCTGTTCTGACCTATGGTTTTACTTGCCCGGAATTGATTGGTCCACCGGTGTTGCTTTTTGTTCATCTAGTGTGACTTCTAAGAAAACCTGTTGGTTACTTTAGTTTATATTTTTTTTCTTCCGAATATTGCACTTGCGAATAGTCGTGGAAACGTGCTAGATTTACGTGTATCAAATGCTACTCTTGATCCTACGATTCCGGCTGCGAATCCGTTAGTGCCAGTATAGATGCTTATAACCCGCCTTTTAAAACAAAATACTGCTTGTCATGCGGGCCTCGTGTTAATAGAAGTTCTTCAGCGTATCGCTATTCTCGAGGGAATTATCTTGGCTTGTAAAAATTTATGGAACAGTATGACTGGTCGGATGTCTTAAATAACCATATAGCTGACTCAGCTGCAAAAGCCTTGACATCTATTGTCAAGAATGCAATGAATATTTTTATACCGAAACGGTTTATGCGCTCTTCCTATTACCCTAGCTGATTTTCAAGAGAGTTAAAAATTGCCTCACGAAAGAAGCTTCACTGTCATCGTTTGAATAAAAAAACAGGATTAGATGTGTGGTATCAGAAGTTGAGCATTAATCGCTGTTTGGTCAAAAAACTATACGAACACGATAACCAACTGTACCTAAATTACATCGAGTATAACCTAAAAAAATATCCCAAAAACGTTTTTGCTTTACGAAGCCATATTTCCGTGAAAATAAGTCAAATATTTGCCTCCGAGACGATAATGGTTATCTGTGTTCTCAGGCCGATATTACAACTCGTTTTGCTGAGTATTTCAGTTCCAGCTATACTTATGTTCCCACAAGCAGTCTTTTAGTTCCGTTGACGTTGAGTGTTCCGATTATCTGTCTATATTTATTGTTCGCATTGAAGATATCTTAGAAGTTATAAAAGAACTGAAACCCAAACTATCAGCCGGCATTGATGGCATACCTAGTTTTATTATGAAAGGTTGTTGTTCTTTTTTTTTGCTCCAGTTTTAATGCATATTTAAAACTTGTTTTTTGCACAGGGTTATTTCCCCGAGCTATGAAAATTCTCCACAGTAATGCCTATTTTTAAATCTGTTGATTCTACATTGGTTAACAATTACCGGCCGGTGTCACTGTTATGTGGATTTGCAAAAGTATTTGCAAAAGTAGTCCATAAGCGTCTTTATATCTGAGCCCGATGATAACTGAAGCTCAGCACGGATTTTTAAAGGGGAGATTCGTAGAATGTAACCTATGCTCATTTTTAAATTTCTCAGCGCCAATTGTGTTCTGTGGGGGACAGGAGGATGTTGCTTATTTTGACATGTCGAAAGCGTTCGGTCCTGTTAGTCATGATTTATTTCTACAAAAGCTCGCTCTGCATGGTTTCAGCCCACATCTGTGCACATGGTTTTCTAGTTATATAAAAAATCGCCGAAACTCTGTTCGTGTCGAAGAATGCTACTCCGACGAGTTTGTTTCTAAATCGAAGGTGCCCCAGGGCTCCATCCTGGGAGCGCTATTTTTTATTTGGTTTATGAATTTTTTTCTTTGTTAGCGGCGCAAGAATTTTTTTTTTTATAATGATGTTAAACTATTTTAAGTGTGAGGTCATCGTTGGATTGCGTTCGTCTTCAAGCTGACATAGAACATGTTTCCAATTGGTGCCTTAAAAACCACTTGTTTAATCCCGAGAAAACTAAACATAATTTACTATCTAGTAAGCGTGAATTCATTTATTTTTCTGACAACTTTGAAGGCGCCTTGATACGCCGGGTATCTTTTGTGAGAGATCTTGGTGTCCGTATTGACAGTTCACTTCTTTTCAAAGAACACATGTCTATAATTGTTAATGTTGCGTTAAGAGATTATTAATTATTTCTTGGTTATGTCGGCGGTTCTCATCACCCTCTTTTTTATTGCATATGTTTAAGTCATTATTTAGATCATGTTTAGAATTTGGCTCGGTAATCTGGAATTTTTTATCTCTTGGTCAGGCAACAGAAATCGAAAATGTACAAAACCGGCTGATAAGAATTGTGTATGACCGCTATATTGGAAGGAGGCCTTTTTGTCATTATGAAACGCTACTTCGCCGGTTTGCATTATATAATCTTGCCTTGAGGAGGCAATCCACAGATTTTGTTTTTCTTCATAAAGTTCTTCATGGTCGCGCCAGGTCAAAAGATTTACTACCGTTCACCAACTTCCATGTTCCATCAAGGGCCAGCCGGAATATATTAACGTTTTGTCCGTCTTGCATCTCCCCCGTATACCCATTGTGAAAGATTCAATTGACTTTCAATAAGAAACATCACCTTGATATTTTCATGTGTCTTCGGGAATTTACCTTGGTTTTTTCGAGAATTGATGTCTTTCGCCTATACTTTGTCTCACCCTACGATGGACTAAAGGCAGAAGCTACGAACTGCCAGACCCAATCACGAGTCACTTAGACATTGTGTAGTATTTCGCTTCGAAGCACGTATCGGTGCCCACGTCTCGGACGACTGATGGGAATGGGCCGACAGTGGATCGGATTGAGCAATGAGTGACTCAGCAATTTTACATTGCAAAGAAAGCTACGGCTTACTGGCTCATTGCAGTGCCGAAGCTATAAAAATGACTCAGCGTCTGTGGATTCGGACCATTAGTTGTCCAAACCTAACCAATGCTAAGCGTGTCATAGTTTAGCGTGGAACGTGATTGGACCCGGCGGCCCGTGGCTTTGGTCTTTAGTCCATCGTAGGATGAGACGAAGTATAGAATGAGATTGTTTTGGTATTTGTATTTAGTATTTTAGTTTTTGTAGTGTTTGTATTTTTGTATTTGAGTGAACCACAGTGGAGACTGAAATTTGCTTGTGAGCACAGAACATCAAGCATGATAATAATAATAAGAATTATTATTATTATAGCCAGAAAGTATAGGGAATATTGATATATATCCATAAACGCACGCCAAATACAATACGTCCGCTGCATCCGTTGGCAACTTTTCTCACAAAAGTTTACAGTAAGATGACCTGTTGTCATGTAAAGAGGATAAGAAATGCTAGATGTCCTCAACTAGAAGCGCGAGTAGCGTTGCCAGCATTTGTTCCCGAACGCGTAATAACAATTCACACTTTTTGCTAGTAAAAAATGAGAATGAAATGTAAGCGGTTGATTTTAGTGTCTTTTCGTTATGCTATGTGGAATCTGAACAATCTCAAAACTGTTATGTGACGCTATTGGACACATATTATGCATAAAAGCCAAGTTTTCAACAACACAACAAAAGCGTTCTTTTACCACCTCGCTTAGCGGTGAAAAACAAACCTTCGTATTAGAGAACAAAAGCAACTGAGTGGTACTAAGCGAGGGTAATTTATAAGCATTATTAGTGAAGCCAGTAACTGTTTGTTCGAGGGTGCATTTTCGAATTGTGGTCACCGCAATGAAACGAAAGCATCCTATATCATATCGCAATCTAAGTGCAATTAATCGGGTTTGGATTGCACCTTGAACAGCTCCTTAGTGTCAAAAGTAAAAAAGTGTTCAAGGGAATATGTTCTCATGGAAGATCATTTTTTATTAATTACAATAAATAAATAAATGCCTCTCACTTTATAGTGAACTTTTTTTTAAATATAGTATTAGTTTTAACATATCGTTCGTTTTATGTTCTGGATGCAATGAACATACAGATACAGATGTTTTGCGCCCAGGCATATTGGTATGGCAACAGACTTAAACAAGCTTATTGAAGTGGTCTAGTCCTTTTAAACCACTGAGTACGCAAACCAAAACAAGTGGGCGACATGTATATAATTTTTGAGTGTGGATTCATTTCAATTTTGAATACGACCGAACTTGTCGGAAGGAAGGGATTCTTCACATTTATGAAAGCAAAAAGTTAGGTGTAGTGCCTCTATTCCTCCTATAAATGAAATTACCATGAAAGTTATAATCAGACAGTTTTCTAGATATAACATCTGGAGTGCCAGAAGGTAAAATGTGTCAAAAACTGAATTTAATTTTTTCACACATTTCGACATCATTTCAAGACAGTTGGCTTACTTAAATGGCTAAATTATTTATACAATGCATTGAACGTTACGAACCATTTTAATTAATAAAACTACGATTTTTAGATCTCATAATTATTTTTGCATAAAATAACAAACTTGCTAGTTGGAGAATTGTGGACTCCAATTTTAATTGCTTCAGCAAACGAACCGTCCAATATAATCGCATGAAACAAGTATCAGACCACAGATAAAATCATAAGCTATCTGGTGGTATTACTTTTCTATTGTTACTCCTTAGAATAAAAATGTGCCTAGAACCAAACTTTTGAAAAATCTAAAATTTTGAGATATTTGAAAATCATTTTAATAAAGCGCTTTTTTATTTTTTCTATATTTTTGTCGTAGCTCATAAGGTATAGTAGAAATGCGGGATATAAGATATGAGTGTAATATGTTAGTTGTATTTTAGAAACAACCAGCTAATAAAGCCAATTTTATGCATGTCAGTCAATCCGGTTCAACTATGCTGGCTTCACCGCAATGTTACTGGTGGCCTCACTAATAACGGATGTTTTAGTTTTTGTAAGATACTTTAACTTGCGTTTTTTGCTCTCTTACATGCTTATAGCAAGTCCTGTAATATCTCATTAACGTCGCGAAGGTTTAAAAGGAACCATTCATATTAACAGTAATGCCACCATCAGTATGAAAGCGGGCGAGCCAGACATTATGTTTCAACCTTTGGTAGGCAAATTTCTTATCAGATAGCTCACTGGAGCGCAATGCTTTTAGGTAAACCTGCATGTATCACTTATATTATATACGATAGCCCGGTTTCTGGAATAAATGAAAACCATAGTTTTTTTTTCACAAACCGGTATAGATTGAAAAAAAAGTATTCAAAAACAATTGTCTATTGGGATTCAATTTTGTCTTTATTCTCCATGACTCGAGGAAACGTTTGGACATTTCCATCTATACTATGGAACACAAACAGGACGAAAGCTGCCAGAAATAATCTATAGCTTAAGATAGGCCTTAAAGCAACAGCCGCTCTTCCACAAAGAATGTTGGATATATGGTTGTAATTTGTTTACATAGTTGAACAAACCTAAAATAAAATATATATTGCCACTGTTTGTTCGGAAAAACAAAAGTTCTTTTTTTTTAATGTGTAATATCAACCAGTTGGCCTATTTACTTAATTTTTGTTCTCAAATGTATATTACCCTAAGATACTTAGAATCCGACCGGAGTCGGCCCTGTTTTGTTGTCAACAATTTCCTTGTACCTCACGTGCGCGTAGAGCTATGCCCCGTTTTTCTTAAAAAGGAGTCTTCTTCGATATTGAGTAATAAAAAGAGGGAGGAAGGAACAAGGTGTGAGTTTTTCCGTCAAACGGGGTATCAACGTTCATCTCTTAAGTTGATCCTTGTTCATCAAAGTGAAAAAAAAAACTCGGGGCTTTTTTTATTCGCGCTAGGTGTAGCGATGATTGTCCCAGAGTTGGCCATGCGACAAGCTTTGTTGACATCGTGCCTCCGATCGAGGCTGTGGACCGGTGCACAGTTTTCAACCATTCTTGTTTCCCAAAGGACCGCAAGCTCGACACTCCTCCATGGCCTGAACTTGTCTGGCTCTGTTGAGTCAAGTTTTACCAGAGGAGGAGGCGAACAGAACCGACGTTCGGCATTCTCATGCCGATCTAACGCATGGGCGCAATCCTATTTATGCTGGGGTTGCAAGCTAACCGCAGTTATAACCACCGTGATTATTGACAGGTGCCCACAAGACCATTGTCTCAGCATGTAAGCAGGAGGCCAAAAAGGAACTATTGTAGAGAGATCGAAAACGTTTTTGGAGAGGAAGAGACAGTCATGTAGACTCACTCAGGTGGGAGCCTTTTGGGGAGAGGGGATGAGAGTGAAAGATCAATTAACACTTTTATGGTGGTTATCTGTTTTAAGTTCATTTTTTTACTTTTGTATTTCCTTGCTTGACTAATATTTACTCTACTCGTTTAGCCCCTAAGTGAATATTGTCCTCTTTTCTTTATTCCTATTTACGTTTCCTTTAAATGAAAAGGCATACAAACACTCTTAATGGTGACGTTGTTCATCGATAGAATTTACAGAATCGTCCAAGCTAGAACAATAAAACGTTAAAAAAGAGGGAGAGAGATAATAGATGCTAATGGTCGCACTTTGTCAAGAAATCCCACATTGGATAGAACTTGGAAGTAAGTAGTACCTCGTATTTTGTGCATCCACGTTTCAACCATAGCTGCCATTCGGTGAGCAAAATACACTGCTGTGCCGACTTCTTTGAGAGACATAAGCGAGTGATATACCGCAACTGATATTTTCGTCCCGTTACCGACCTTGACGTATAGACGCATTGAAGAAGACACTGCCTCCGTCGAAAGCTGCTATTTTTTGTTGATGAATAGGCACTGCCGAAACTGTTTTCGACGTATTCGTGTACAACTTTCTGCACGCACGGAGAGTGACTCATTTTCAAGTTTTCCCGCAGGCATTAAGAGAGCTGAATCGGGGTATCTTACCTACACAAAAAGAAATCCGACTCTCACAAGCGGGGAGACTTGAGAGCAATTAAGTCCGTCTTCAGAGAACTTCAAATCGGTATTTTGGTGTCTGTATTGCGTTTCACTAGTTAAAGAGTGGAAATGTTTAATTTCGTAAACTATCTAGGCAAATGACTGACTTTTTTTCTAACACTCTGCGTAAACACTGAGGGATTGTAGAAAGTGATCTACGTTTATGTAAATGTATTTTATTACGGCGTACATATTCCACCTTTAAATGACGTGTTTCTCTGATGTGAGAGCAGTGGGTGTTTTTCACTTTGGCAGTGGGTGTTTTTCACTTTGGCAAAGCACGTTGAACTTACGCCGTATCTCTCGCGAACGTTTCAGGAGGGCAGGGATCTAGAAAAAATTGCCGAACAGCCCAGAAACAAACCAGTTTCATGACTTTGTTGATAGTGACGTTCAGATGATAACAAGGGTCATTAAAGTGCAGTGCTAAGAATTCAGGTTGAGAGAGCTGAAGGCCTCTGTGCAGCTCATGCATGTACGACGATGGGTCTGAGGAAAGGACGCACACATCGCGAAAACTCTTCCCAAGCTTCCCCAGAACTTCTTGAACAAGCACCCCAACGGCAACGGCGTTGCACTGCTGGAGCAGTTGGAGATCTGCCCTAAAAGTCTTTCATTGGAGAAGCTCAAAATCAAAGAATGTTACGAGCACGGCAACCGCTGGTCGGCCACGGAGTTCCGGTATCTCATCGACTGTGAGAGAAATCGGACGATTATTGCACTGTTCCTGAACCGCAGACAATTTGCTTGCGAATACGTCGGGTAAGTACTTGCGGTACATCATGGCAGCAGACGGCATTGTACGGACTGCGGGGCACATATTTCGGAAGAGTTTTCCAAGGGGTTCATTAGTCTTCTTGAGAGAGATGCCAGCCTTGCAGAGAGCTCTGCATAATCTGTGCGCCACGTCGTCGGCATCATCTTTCTTCCTCGAGACAGATGTGATGCATTCCTCCAAAGAGCTTTGGTGGGGTACCTCAGCACTCCCGGCTGAAACAAGTAGTAAAAATTACAAATTATAGAAAAGTTTCAAGACAAGACATGGTCTCATAAAAGTGAGACATTGCGCTAGTTTCTCACTGTAAACGAAATGGAGACACGGGAAAACATTATTTAAATGGATCAAGACGTGTTTTTTGAGCTGGACGTGCCGCTTGGATGCTATGTGCTCGGTGGTTATCGTAGCCCCTTTTTATTTTTGAGGCTTACCGTGATTCTACAGTACTTGCATACCATGGACAAAGGGTCCGTACACGTGTCGAAGTCTGGATACTCCTTAGCGTAGTCATCCGGAGCTTTCCGCTTGCGTCCCATCAGGGTGGCCTTCTACCCCGCGTGACGACGATACTTGAAGTGTTCGACGAAGGGAAGCAAGTCTCACGTTGACAAAACCTGCAGACGCGGGACGGACGCGCCTTCTCAAACACGTCTGCAAATTTGTTTACAGAACGGTCCTTGTATATACAGCCGAAAAAACCCCACGCCAACAAAACTTTTTATCCGTTTCCCCAAAAGCCCATGGAAACTAAACAGATGACAATGAACGCATCTCAGTTCTCAAAAGTCAGTAGCCCTGTACGACACGGAGGTTGGCAGTGTCTTCCAGGAACCACAGCGCACCTCTGAATACATGGCTTGCACCGACATCACTTGGCCAGACACAAGGGGGAAAGGGCACGTGAGAGCGTACCCTCCACTGCGTTAATTTTTCCACAAAAGTGGGCCATGGGAGACGCAATGGGGGAAGGGCGTGTAAGGGCTTAACTTCCGCTGCGTTAACTAGACGCTTTTGACTCCCAGAAAGGAGGGCGGAGTGACGCCACGTGCAAGCCACGTATAGACACTGGAAGAATGCAGGATCCACGAGATAACACGTTTGACGAACCTCTACGGGGAAAGGGTTTCGCTAGGTCTGAAACATGCAACGACCGGTGTTTTTCGGTTTTAACCAGGGCGAAAATGTCCAACCACCGGAGTTTTTCGGTTTTAACCGATTTTGTATTTTCGTCACCGACGGATGTTTATCGGTGTTTTTCGGTTAAAGCCAAAAAATACACACCCTATGTATAACCTTCATTATCTTTGATGTGAACAAGCCACAAAAAAACTAGCATTAAAATTTAAAAATAAAAACAAATATTCAGTTGCAGTCACTCGCCTACTTCCGTTTTGCTACTCGTTCTAATTTTATTCCTTGTTCAAAAAAATTATTTTGCCAAAACTATATTTTGCATCAGTCGTTAGAAGCTACCTCAGTGCCATTGCAGCGGCGACGTGAGAACGAGTCCTAAAGGTATTCGCGAGTACGTTTCAGGCTAGACAAAACTTGTCTGAGCCCTACTCCTGTCAGAATGAAATTAATGTTTTGGATTTCACCGAGTTAAAATGTACACGAGAAAGTCGCGACCTAATATATTTGGCACAAGTGCTTACATGCGTGTTACGACTGCTCAATTATCATATCTCACAACCAGTTTAACGTTCTTGTGAGATATTTTCGCTGCAATCGGATATTCCCCAATAACCCTAGGTAGGGTTTGTCCCCGCTAGTTCGCATTCAGCACTTGAATCATCCTGACTGCTCGTGCAAGGATGATTAAAGTGTTAAAATTTCCAATGATGGCCTCTTGTCGTTTAAGGGGAGCATTCCACTCGTACTATAGTCTGCTTTTGCAGCGTTGTGTTCTGAATATTGTTTGTGTACGACCGTAACGGGCCCCTGTCTTTTGGTAGGCACAAAAAACAAAGAAATAAACAAATGAACAAAGAAAAAAACAAAATAAGTAAAATATAAATAAATCCGTGAATATATTTATTGATTGATTCACCGATCGATCGATCGATTAGTTGATTGATTGACTGTGCACACTTATTCGCGGGCAACTAGTTGAAAAAAGCAAACTTTAATCAGCGTTTTCTACTTATATTCGGATCTAACGATAGGTAAACAACTTTTACTTTGATAAAAATTTCCAGTGACCGCAAGCACAAAACATTGGCTGCAAAAAAGCCCCTACTGTTGGTTGTCTATGAATTGCGACAGCATTCGTGTTGAGACTCCCGACGCAGCTCAATGTGAACACGACTATGCAAATATTGAGTAAACATTTTATTTTATTAATGGTTAAAGACACAATAATTGACGCCACTGCGGCTGGAGCACGCCACTTAGGAATTGAATTATTGCTTCGTCCTTGTATAATCGAGTAATATTCTGACTTTGTATATTCACTTAATGTTGAAGGTGTTTCACCACCATCATTTACCATGTTCGGTGCAAGTGTGAATGTGTGCGTACTGCGGCTCTGTGTAAGCGCGGCGCGGTTTCATCTAGGGTCGACGCAGCCATGAGTGGCTGCTTCGTAGCTTAGGCCATAGCCTCCTTTATACTAAAAGCCTGTCAGAATCCAAAGAAAAGCGGTCACGGAAAAAGGGAGAGGAGATGCGGAGAAACAGAATGCCCAAAAGCGACTTGGAGGACATTTTTATGTACCGTCACAGCAGCGCGAGCGGTCAAATCCCAAAACACTCCTGTTCTTTTTGTTTTATGAAAGGAGAAATATGACGTCGTCTACATCCTTCTCTTTCTCCGTGCAATGATCCCCCATCCTTTCCTTTCTTCTACTGCATCCGTGATAACGCTCTTTCGATTTGCGTTGGACTCTGGTTTGAGCTCTGCTATGGCGCAGAGCAACAATCTAACGTTGTAACGAGCGTCGAAAGAGCAGAAACATGCGTAGTTTTCGGGCTGTACGATGTGCACGCGTTTGATCGTTCGTAGTTTATTGTTGCCTTGCACCGCCAGTGCCACCAGCGTTGCCTCGCCGCCACCGCGTTTGGGAGAAAAGAAAAAAAAAAGAAATACAAATGCGTTTCCAGGAGAGGCTGCTAGGTCCGCTGACGCTGATGGGAGTTCGCCCCCTGCACTACCATTGCGTTCATCGTTCTGCCCCGCTTCTCTATCTTTTGAAGCGACCGGGCGCTCTATTGTACCGTCGTCAATTTGACGGGCTCTCCCTTATATAGGAGGCTGTGCTAGGACGCCAATGTGAGTGTGTGTGTACTGCCGTTCCGGCTATGCGCGGCGCGGGTTTATCTATTTGCTAAAACGACGTCGAGAACGACGTCCTAGAGGACTATGTCAAAGACGACATCTAGAACGAACATTAAAACGACCTCTAGTGCAATATCACGGACGACCTCTGGGACACTCTTAAAGACGACGTCTTGGACGACGTCAAAGATTATATCTAGGGCGACCTTTAGGCCAACCTCTAGGACGACCTCTAAGACGGCATCGAGGACGACGTCCTAAAGGATGACGTCAAAGAAGACGTCTAGAACGAACTTTAAAATGACCTCTAGGGCGATATCACGGACGACCTCTAGGACAATCTCAAAGGCGACGTCTCGGACGGTGTCAAAGATGATATCTAGGGCGATCTTTAGACCAACCTCTAGGACGACCTCTAAGACGACATCGTGGACGACGTCCTAAAGAATGACGCCAAAGAAGACGTCTAGAACGAACTTTAAAATGACCTCTAGGGCGATATCACGGACGACCTCTAGGACAATCTCAAAGACGACGTCTTGGACGACGTCAAGGATAATATTGTGGTGAAGGAAGTGGAAGAAGAAGTCAGTTCGTTGGAGACCGCCGTCGTTCAGTCAACTATCACCTAATTAAATCAACCCTTCTGAAGTATTACAGGTTGGTGGAGGTGCGAACAGCTTCCTCACCTCTCGCTAACATCCTGGAGCTCCGCAGTGGCCGAAGTGCGCGACTAACCATGCCCGAAGAAAATGAGAACGACACCGACCAACCCATCACGCAGCGGACCACCCCTGCCATCACTGTCAAACACCGCCAGCGGAATCCTCCAACATTCTTAGGAACTTTAGATGAGGACGTCGATGACTGGCTTAAGAACTATGAACGGGTGAGTCACCACAACAACTGTGACGATTCCTTCAAGCTGGCCAATGTCGTGTTTTTTCTGAAAGCCACGGCGCTCCGTTGGTTCGACACCTCGAGGACACCATAAACTCCTGGAATGGGTTCAAGGCCCCGTTTGCCGAAGCGTTCGGCAAACCAGAACATCGGAAACAGCGGGCCAGGGACCAATTGCTCCCACGCTACCAAATTAAAGACGAGTCCGCTACCGCTTACATCGAGGATGTTCTACGCCTCTGCCGGCGAGTAGTCCCCCAGATGACCGAGGACGACAAGGTCCGTCATTGGCTGAAAGGACTCTCACACGAGCTTTTTTTCGATCGTCGCCCGAAGTTCCCTGCGACCGTCACCATCCTTGTTGCAGAATGCAGGAAATATGAAAAACTCGACGGCGCACGATTTTTAAAACGCCCTTTTGACCGCCTTCCCGAAGTGGCCCACAGCATTCCATTGGACAACAGTCTTACTACCTTGATACGCACCATTATTCGCGAGGAGCTGCAAGAATTAAAGGCGCAGCTACGGACAGCTCACGATGGTCTGCAGTCCCACGGAGAACTCCAAAGTCTTCGAACTACAATCCAGAACGAGATGCGTGCTGCATTGCACCCCTTAACGACCACGTCACCTGCTTACTCACCAGCGGCACCCGCAGTCACCTTGCTGTCCGCCTACCAGACGTTCCCCACAACGCACCCGCCAGCTCAACGAAATCAACCGCGTCGCAGAACAGACATCTGGAGGACCGAGGGCCAGCAACCTATATGCTACTATTGCCATACACCTGGCCACATCCTGCGCTACTGCCGTTGGCGGCTGCATGACTCTAGCTACCACCGTTCTACATTCGGTCGTACTCTCCGCACTGACGATCCTGACGACAGCGCCGCATTTCCGGAAAGCCGAACCACCGACGTCCCTACGCTCCCCCCCTCCCAAGACGCCGTTCACCGACCTATGAAGACAACGACCGTCCCTCCACGCGCCGCTCCCAGAGTACCGTCTTCACATCCCAGAACCGCCATAACCGATCCTTGTCGCCGTATCCAGTTCGTCGCCGCTCTATATCGCCCCTCAACGACGCCGCACCATCGACTTCGCCGCCGTCAAACTGAAGAGAGCAGCCTGCATCAACACCGGAGGTCAGGCTGCACTTACACGATACGCCGCAAATCCTCCTGCCGTAACACCGTCGACTATTACAGTGGAAATCGGAGGACACAAATTTAACGCGTTAGTCGACACGGGAGCTTCTAGGTCGTGTTTATAAGAGCGTGTTCACTCTCACTTGCATCGGGTGCTCACACCTCCAACCGCCGGACACTTGCTGCGTATGGGAAACGGTGACCTTGTTCAACCGCTTGGTTATTGTACCCTTCCTATACGCATTGGTCAAAGTAATCACACCGTAATATTTACAGTGCTCACCAGCTGCATCGCCGACGTCATCCTAGGATGGGACTTTTGTCGTCCGCTGACGCATTTATTAATTGTGCTAGCCGTGAACTTCGCCTGAAGAATTCTGACTATGCCCAGCCTCCCCTCGATTCGACTCTCGCTGCCCTCCAACTTGAAGAGGATTTGATCCTACCACCGGAGACAGCCGTTGCAGTTGTCCTTATCCGAAGCAAGACTCTTGAAACATCATTCGGTCTTATCGAGCCACTTGCCACTACTTTTGTCCAAAAAGGTGTTGCAATTCCCTATTCTCTTGCATCAGTAACAAAAGGCAAACTTCATGTATGGATCACTAAGGCCTCGTCCCAGCCCCAAATCCTTCCTCGTCATAGCCGTGTTGCTAACTTCAACGCCCATACAGAAGACAATTTCACGGCGCTGTCTAACACAATATTAAGTCCTGCTCCCACGATCTCCACCGATCTCTCCCAACAAATCGCAAGCATTATAGACTCGAACCTGGCGACACAAGAGCAGAGAAGATTAGCTCAACTCCTTACGAGGTACTGTGACACGTTTGACTTCGGCACTGATACACTGCCATGTACACCAATTGTACAGCATCACATTGACACTGGTGTCTCACCACCCGTTCGGAGCAGACCATACAGGGTCGCTGCCGCTGAACGCCGAATCATTCAACAACAGATCGATGACATGCTTAAGAAAAACGTTATTGAGCCGTCATCCAGCCCGTGGTCCTCTCCGGTTGTGCTAGTGAAAAAGAAAGACGGCTCCTGGCGCTTTTGTGTCGATTATCGCAAACTCAACAAAGTCACCCGAAAAGATGTCTATCCGCTACCCAGAATGGATGACACGATCGATACTATACAAGGCTTACTTCTCATCAATGGATCTGAGCAGTGGCTATTGGCAAATTCCGCTTGCCGATACCGATAAACCCAAGACTGCTTTCATCATATCCCAAGGTCTTTATCAATTCACCGTAATGTCTTTCGGCCTTTGTAATGCGCCTGCGACCTTCGGGCGCACAATGGACTCTTTGCTGAGAGGACTCACGTGGAACATATGCTTGTGTTATTTTGATGATGTTGTCGTCTTTTCAACCACGTTCACCGACCACTTACAGAGGCTCCGTCAGGTCCTTGACTGCTTCCGTGCTGCTGGGTTGCAAGTAAACTCTAAGTGCACTTTTGGCGCCCGCGAAATTCGTGTTTTGGGCCTTCTCGCTAATTCTGAGGGAGTACGCCCGGATCCTCAAAAAATACATGCAGTACCCGAATTTCCAGTCCCGAAAAAAATAAAAGATGTGCAAATATTTCTGGGTCTATGCACATACTTTCGCAAGTTTATACGGGCTTTCTCAGATATTGCTGAACCACTTAAGCAGCTGCTCTGTACTGCGGTTCCCTTCAACTGGACTGTGGCCCAGCATGATTCTTTTGCCACACTCAAGAAAACTCTAACATCGGCTCCTATCCTTGGTCATTTCATTGAAGGTGCGGATACTGAAAAAAGAACAGACGCTGCAGCGGCCATGGCATCGGGGCTGTCCTCGCTCAGGTCATCAACGACACACAGCGCGTCATCGCATATGCAAGCCGTACTCTTACCAAGTCGGAAAGAAACTTTTCTACCACAGAAAAAGAGCGCTTGGCCGTCATTTGGGCGATGTCAAAGTTTCGGCCATACCTCTACGGCTCTTACTTCAGGATAGTAACAGACCACCACGCACTATGCTGGATAGCTGCCCTCAAGGATCCCTCGGGACGACTTGGCCGATGGTCGTTGAAACTACAGGAATTCGATTTTACAGTTGTATACAAATCAGGCAGAAAACATCTCGATGCTGACAGTTTATCCCGATGTCCACTTCCTTCTAGCATACCCGGTCCGAGGCATTCCTCTACACTCGATATTACTGCCACTGCCACGCTAGATGCCGTCAATATACACTCCTGTCAGCTGGAAGATGGTGCACTAAGACCACTAATTCTCTATCTTCAAGGAATCAGCACGCCTTCCACCACCCCACGCATCAAGCGTCGCGCCCGGCTCTTCCAACTTGACAACGGCGTCCTCTACAGATGAAATTATGAGCCACAAGGACGACCCTGGCTACTCGTCCTCCCCCGCCGTCTCCAAATAAGAAATCATAAAAGCAAATCACGATGACCCAACCTCTGGTCATCTAGGATTCGCCAAGACGTACTTCAGAACACGCACAAAATACTTCTGGAATGGAATGCAGCGCTCAATTAACAAATATGTCAGGGCATGTCACCAGTGCCAAACGAAGAAAAAAACATCGACCAAGCCTGCTGGAGTCCTGAGACCCATTCCCCTACCAAATCATCCCTTTGAACGCCTTGGCATCAATCTCTTAGGCCCTTTTCCCTGCTCGGCACAGAACCACCGATGGATAATAGTGGCCATCAATTACTTTACCCGATACGCTGAAACTAAAGCAGTGTCAGCCGCTACAGCCTCTGAAGTCGCTGACTTCTTCCTGCACTCCATCCTGCTACGGCATGGAGCCCCGCAAGCCATAATTACCGACCGCGGCACTCCCTTCGTCGCAAAAGTCCTCAATGAGCTTCGTGGCCTCAGGAGCACTGTCCATCATATCACAAGCGCTTACCACCCTCAAACCAACGGCCTCGTCGAACGCCTAAATCATAAATTGACCGACATGATCTCGATCTACATCGCAGAGGACCACGACAATTGGGACACCATTCTGCCCTACGTCCCATACGCATACAACAATGGTCGCCAAGCTACCACCAATTATTCTCCATATTATCTCTTACACGCACGTGAACCCCTGTCAACGATGGACACCCTCTTGCCCTACCTTGATGACACATCCCTTCATAGTTACGCTGAAGATATATTATGTCGAGCGGAGGAAGCTCGCCAACTTTTGCGCATTTACACATTAAGGTGTCAACATGAGCAAGTTCTCCGCTATTCCGACACTCATACTCCGGTTGAGTACACAGTGGGTGAAGAGGTACCCTTATGGACACCGTCTCGAGTGCCAGGCAAGTGCGATAAGCTGCTCAAAAAGTTCAAGGGGCCATACCAAATGCTTCGCCGAATCTCCGCGACCAACTACGAGGTCGCCCGGTTTCCCCACACTCGGACCATCGCTCAAAACAAACTGACATCGTTCATGTTGCACGCCTCAAGCGTTACCACCGTCCTGCACCCTAACGCCGGATTCCGGCGCTTTCTGAACGGAGGAGTAACTGTGGTGAAGGAAGTGGAAGAACAAGTCAATTCGTTGGAGATCGCCATCGTTCAGTCAACTATCACCTCATTAAATGAGGTGATAGTTGTATCTCAAGTATTACTATATTACTATACTCAAGTATTACAATATCTAGGGCGATCTTTAGGCCAACCTCTAGGACGACCTCTAAGACGACATCGAAGACGACGTCCTAAAGAATGACGTCAAAGACGACGTCTAGAACAACCTCGAGGACGATTTAAGGATAACGACTAGGAATACCTCTTCGGACGACCTGAAGGACGACCTCTAGGACGACACCGAGGACGGCGTCCGCATAGGGGCGGCTAATACACAAGGCGCGTTCGAAGCCAGAGAGCGGTTCGCAAAAACCAGGTGAAATACCTAAAGAATAGTATCGCATTAACAAAGACATACAAGGTCCAGCTATTTTCCGCTGCTATTGTTATATTCATCCAAGTTCATCTGTTATCGAGCACTATGTAAGCATTTAGGAAATGTTAGAGTTCAAAACTGCATCGCCTACTTGAAGTTGCACTCGCAAGTATACAAACTAAGCCCGCATCAGGAAACATACATCATAATATAAAACCTGAGAGAAGGAAAATCTCCTTGTCTCAACCTTTAGATTATGATTAAGCCTTACGTCGGTTTATAGCTCTCCTGTGCACCTTGGTCAACAGACGCATTATATGTATCAGTTTTACCGAAAGACCTTCTAAGTAAAACCCGCGGTAAAAAAGAGGTGACATAAGTGGAAACCATTTCGAGCCGGCGAGACCGAAGCTATGGATAAAGGAAGGCAAGAAAGGCACCACAGTCCACCAACGCTGACCGGTGACAAAATTAATATGGACTGCGACTCGAAGCTCTACGCGAGCCTAGCGCTCGAGGGTCTGAAACCTCGAGGAACAGCAATACTGGGGCTTAAATAAATAGGGACGTGTCCTCCTCGTAAGTTTCCAATTATTCACGAATCCGAGGCCATGTATATCTCTCGAAATTGCCGCGAAAGGCTTTAATAATTGGAAACAAGAATCAAACGTGAAGCTCCGATGGCGGCCAGTTGGTTGCAAAGCGCGCCGGCCCCTTCGAACTTCGGGATAGTCTTTGCACCCAGCGCCCGCAGTCGACTTGCGGATTCTCGGACGTCCTCTTTAGTCTCTTGCTTGGCAGCCATGAACTTCGCAAGCCTCAGTCTTTCTGGTTCATTGTCAAATCTCCTGAGCATTAGATCCCTGAACTCTGGATATTTCTTCACCGCTCTCATTTCTTCACCGTACCAGGCAAAGTTGTAGGCCCTTCCGATCATCTTGCATTTAGCGATGCCAATCTGTTGTTCATCACTCCAACTTCCCATCTGAGCAACTTGGCTTAGCACCTAAAAAAAGTCTGCCCCAGTGGGGCCGCTGCCCTCACCCGAAAACGAGGGCACCATTGAGCCCAACGCGAGCACTCCGGCACCGATCGAGTTTGCCATGATTTCGGCTACGGTGTTGATGGCCGCCGTACTTGCTTCTTCAGGCGACATGGGCACTGTCTCGATTGCGGGGGTTTACTTTCCCGCGAAACCTTCAACGTAGAATCCCACCGCTGCCACCAATTGTGAAGACTCACACACCGTCGTCGGGGCCCGACGTTGAGGAGAGACAGTACCCAGCACTAGTTCCGGCTCATATAACTTTATCTAAACCCGGCTTGAGTTCGCGACACAGACAACTGCTACGACGTACTCCGTCCGAAGGCTTGCGCTGGCTAACCGCCCCTTTTTGCTGTTCTCCTCCTTTTCCTTTCCCCTCCCCTGGCCGCGAGGCGAGGATTCTTCGTAATCTGGCGCGAACACCACGGTGGGACACACACACACACACACGTGCCCGCACGCACAGCACCGAATGAGTCGGTAATACACTCCGTCACACCTAGATCTGAGAGAGTTTTGGACTGCACCATTGGGGTTCCGCGGTTGACGGGGTGCGTTTGCAACACAAAGTGCAAGGAGAAGTCTTAAACGTCGATTGCCTACAAGCGAGTCTTCATGTTTCGCTAAGCCTTCCCTTTCGCTATCCTCCTGGCCGTGCGAAAAAACAAGCATGTGCGTGAGTCACCAATGTGCGCTGGAAGCGTCTGCCATTACATTGGAAACGCTATCTGCTCTTTGAGTTGCTCTCCCTCTCTTAAAATATAGCTTTCTTGGAGCAACAGATCGGCCGATGCAATTTGTCCTCGCTTAGAATTTCAGCCCTACAGCTTGCTCGCAGAGGGCTAAATTTACGACTCTCGGAGTTAACGTTACTATGTTGCACCTAAATCCAATAGATGTAGTGCTAATTATTAGGGTCTAAGTGCTCCAATTTAGGGGTTAGACTCAATATCTCAAGGCAGCTTTTCGGTTTCCGCAAATCGGATTTTGATGTGTCAGAAAATAATTACGCAACGCGCCAAAAGAAAAGTAAAGCATGGTTAGAATGAAAATAACACTTCTCTTAGATTGTATCGTAAGCTTTATGCAGTTAATTTGTTTAGAGGTTACACGAAAAATTAAGAGTTTGCTATCTTATAGTTTCTTAGTCATTTGTATTAAATATATGCATACAAAAAGCTTACAAAACATTTCAGTTTTTCCAACGCATAAAAAAGAAAAAAAAGATGTGATCTGCAGAACGCAGTGACGTTAAATAAATAAAATTTAAAGCAAAAATTCAGCCTCCAAACACTTTGACACCACATATCATGAGTCCTAAAAATTTCAGGACCGAGAGTTTCAAGAGCAAAAACACCAGTAAAAAATTACGTTTTTTGTGAAGTACAAATAAATAAATACTCCATAAGAAAATGTAGCATTCAGATTCTCGATTGAATCTCCTTGGACAAGATATACAAAAGGATGTTTTATTTTGTTTTTTTTACGATACCTAGTTTAGCCGCCATATGGTTGCCATGAACTAGTATTGCATAAGACTTACAGGTTGTGCGTTGTCAAGCGCATTTCGGGCAAAATGTTTTCCTCCCAGCGCCCATATTATTATTCGCGACTCCCTCACCAGCCTTTAGCATTCCGCGTCGTCTCCAAACTAACGGTACGCCACAGCTCGCCAACGTACGCCTTCTACTCTCTCAATAATTATACTCGCGTCCGCCACTAGTGAGTCGTTTTTCTCCGCGAATAGTATAGGGCTCGGGGCGTCAAGCCCGCACATGTCAACAGTAGCAAAAGGGCTGTTTAGAACGCATGCGAGATAACCATTAGTAAGTTCAACAAACTGGCATTCCGAAAAAAAAAAAATCCGTTGAGTGAATAGCAACTGATAAACTCTTATTTATATCCCGTAAATATTTGGTCGTGACATCCTTCCTCGATCATAGGGAATGCAAAGAAGAGAGTCGAAAAAATAATTATTTAAAATGCGCCGCTGTACGTTTCCAACGAGTTGTATTACCTGTCCTTGTCGCTCCAAGCATTAATAATTGCTGACTACAATCGATGACAGGTTAGTAACCATTTGTTGATCCTTCTTTAGCACGCTCTCGTTGAAATTCTCGGGCTTTGGTTGCACATGCGATAGAGTTTTATTAAATGCTGGAATATCACGCTGAAGACGGAACATTTACTGAGTCCTTGAAACACCTTGGGACGGTTCTCTGCTCCGTTAAGTACTAAGTCGAATTACTTCTTAATATTAATGACTAAATAAAATTGTTTTATTTTTCCTTTCTAAACAATGGCAGTCGCAAAAAAACATCGAGAAATACGAGCATCATTTATCCCCTTAGCACGGAGCCAGAACAGGCGGCAAGATGGCTGGTGGCTACCCTTGGCCGCTAACGGTAATCATAGCCACGCGCCAGAGATTGCAAAGTAGAAAATGCGTGCTAAGCGTCAGGCGTTGTTAAAGTTCGGTTATCCTCATCACGCAGTGATTGGACACGAGCCACTACCCAAGTGTCTCCCGAGGTGCTCATTGTTACGAGCCGAAGTCGAGAGCTCGCGTAATTATCGTATCCACTCCATGAGCCGCGCTCGACTCTCGACCCCCCCAGGCGGGTGGTTTCTGTTCCAACAATTAAGTCATCAAGTTCTGCGAGGACAAGACTGAAAGAAGTAGTCCTTTTTTGTCCTCGCAATTTCACCACGATAACTCGTTCCTATGGTCCAAAGACCTGGTTCTTTATATTTGTACGCCGTGTGAATGCAACTTTATCGGCGAATGCTTCAAAAGCCTAATTGGTTGCAGTGATAAAACAAAAATGCTCGAATCCCGCCACATCATAAATTATTAAAAAAAACAGTAAAAGAAAATCGGCTTCCTTAATGACCTACATGGAACACGTAGTTCATAAAGAAGATTTCAGGAAAAATTAGGTTAGTGTAATATTTACGCAGCCAAACGCAATTTCGGTGACGGTAGCCCTCTATAGGTCCGGCCTATTACCGAAAGGAGCTAATCTGGCACACCGATATTTATTGTATTAGGCTGAATCGCGGATCTAGGCTTGCACTGCTGGTGTCGAATGGCACCATCGGCAGCAATCCCTTGACAGCAGCTGAGGCATGTGACTCTATGGCAGAAACGGGAAAAACTACAATTTCTTATCTTAGTAGGTTGTTTTTGACGATGAAACTATTTCGAGTTGTCAGGGCATTAGGGTTAGTCTTCTGGGCGTATATATCGAAAGCGTTAGAATACCAGTCTTCTTTTGAATAAATCTTTTGTGGTTGAGGGTCGACTGTCGCGACTGTGTCGGGTGTAAACTGTAATCTGGTTCAACGCGACTAGGGTCGCTGAGAGTCAATGTGATCTCGAAATCACCAGAGCTTAACAGGCGATAAGTTAGAAGGCCTTTACAGGGGGCATTCATATCGTTTCAAGTGCTTGTGCAGAGTAGTTCTGGTACCAGCGTTTGCTTTTAACTGCATTGAGGGGTTGTGTAGCGAACTAAAAGTGGGACCATGACGTTCATGTGTTGAACGTGTCATTTATTTAGCAATTGAAGCAAGCGACGCCGGCACAGTCGGTGGTGCTCTGGCACCTTTTATTTTTATAATCGGCGTTCGAATGCTTGACAGATATCGATTAGACCTCAACACACCCGATATAATAAAATCAACATTTCGTAAAAAAAAAAAAAATCGATTCCGAGAAGCGCGTAGACGCTTCAATATTCCTACTTTTGTGTGCTTGTCCCGTAGACTTGCGTGTACTGCCTTGTATCCACCAATGAACGCCGGCGATGACACCAACAGGCTCCCGATCCGCGATCCAGCCTACTACAATAGAAAACAGTGAGCTAGCCACGCTCCGTTTCTGGGCACTTATTGTTTCGAGACATGATTTACGTATGGAATGCTTGTTTTAATCGTGTGTTGTCGTTCGATAATAGTTTGTTGTCCAATATATATATATATATATATATATATATATATATATATATATATAATCATTATTGTTTTGAAAAGTATCATGTGGTCACTTTCTCCGCTACGGTTTCAGACAACATTACTATATTAACTCAATTGGGAAGCTGCCATAGAGAGTACTTTGAAAAAGCGGCTTCGATACGTACTCGAGATCCGAACTAAAGTTGATTGCAACGCCGCCATTTCTCCTGCAGTGGCCATCAAGGGAACTTCACGTCGTTACGTATTGGTTCAGGTAGAGTCGCCCAAAGGATGGTGGCGCCATCTTGTAGGGCCATTTCGCAGTGCCTATATGAATGAACTTTCACGTTTTGACTCGTCTCTAAAGGGCGGTCTGTTATCGTATCTAGTTTGGCCTCAGCAGGCGCGAGCGGTTCGGGGTTTAAGGGTAAGTTTCCAAACAGAAAGTTTTAGTACCGTTGGTTTCAAAGTTCAAACATGTTTTAATCGATAACAAATAGGCTGCTGGCGTCCGCAACAAGTTGTTTCTTACACCGCGTAACTCATTCAGTTCGCCGAGATACAATGCGAACGATTTCCAACGACGTAGTTTGCAGCAGACAACTGTCGCAAGGGACCCCTTCGGAAACGATGTCTGGCTGTTTGTTTTTGTAGGGGGTCTGGCACAAACCTATCGTCCCTTGTGAACTATTTTTCTCGATCTGGTTTCGTTTGTTTGTTTCCGCGTTTTGTTGTTGAAGAAATCAATAGTTTTCCGCAAAAGCGGCCCCACTACTTTGATAATCGTAAAAGCGTCGTTATTGCAACCGTGGTTTCAGTGCTGAGATGTAAGCTACACATATAAAAATACACGAGAATATTTGGCTGGAAGCAATCGAATGTTCACCTTGCCTCAGGTTTGTTCAGGTGTGTGTTCGCTATCCGCTTAAAGGTACATTAAAGTTGTTTGTGAGATCGCCTCACTACGGCGATAACTTACTCTGCAAGATCTAAACCTCCTAAAAATCCACAAATCTTTACAATGCGGGAGCGATTTATCTAATAAAAAAGTCATCAAAAACCGAACACACCGGGGTCTTTTCCATTGATGGGAGGTGCATTGTTCCGGCAGCCAGGATGACATGTGACCAATGAAAAAGCGACTTCTCGTTCAAATTGCAAACGCTCTTAATTATTGCAAATTATTATGCTTTTGTGGATGATAAAAGCAAGTAAGGGTAGTCGAAAAATGTTAATGTTACGCAGAGATGGAACATAATAGTGGAGTAGTGGAATAATCGTCTAAAAAGCAACGCACTATGTTGCTTTCTTTTTCTTTTTGTTTTTGTTGGGCTGATTTGTCCGGTTGTCAGCTCTCGAGCGTCCGCTCGCTGGGTTGGATTGTAGTCCGGGCTGTATGGGAAACGAGCAGCGGGTTTGAGATATCACTCCGCGCTTCCAGCGGTCGAAGGCGCGAGCATCCTACGCTTCCTGTTGGCTGACAGCGGTCCTGGTTTTGGCACATGCTCCTCCTATCGGTGGAGATGACCTCAGTGTGTTGTAATCTTTTATTCCTTTTTAATAGGAGAATCGGCTGCGTCTCGTTATGATTTATAGATTTTTTGACGCTTAGAGCCAGCAAACTTAGTTATCCCCATATTAAGCGATGTCAAAAACATCGTCAGAGCACCTCTAAGCAGGCTTGTAACTCTTGAAGTTTGAGCAGTGCATCTTGCTTGGTAGAGAAAATAATTTTAAGTCGCTTTCTAATTCTGCGTTATGGCACTCACTCATCTCGTCCGCGGGCGTTATGCAAGAAAACATAAAGAAAATAGGAATATGATAATAATAATGTTATGTGTATGTCAGCACGTCTGGAAGTTCTTCAGCCACAGGGCGTGTGGTGTCGCAGTTGTAGAACAGAAATTTAGGCAGTGCAGTACAATCGCTAGCCCGGGGTTTTAAATGTGCATTACGCATTACACGACTGCACGCCGGTATGATGCTCATCCAGATCGAAATCAGCTTAAGTGAAGATTGAGCCCAAGACCTTTGAATCCGGAGTCGCGCGAGCTGGCGGACTACTTCGACCCGTTGAACAACCACCTAATGTCGTCGCTCCAATCGTCGGTTGGCACGCGGGGCAGAGTCGCGCCCAGCATGGTTGTTACTTTCCGACCATGTACAAGCTGGATAGGCTTAACTCAGTGGTTTCTTGAACTGCTGTGTTGTAGGTAAATGTGACGTAGGGTAAGACCTGGTTCCACGTCTTGTCCTCCACGACGACGTACTTGGCCACCATGTGGGCGAAGGTCTTGGTGGGCCGTTCCTTCAGTCCATTCGTCTACGGATGGTACACCGTCGTTCGTGATGGCTGGAGTGGTTGAGCCGGAGGATCTCTTAGCTTGCTGCGGAAAAACGACGAACCTCAGTCTGTAATCAGTACTGAGGGGACTCCGTACCTGAGGACAATGAATTAAACGAAAGACTTGGTGAATTCCACAGCAGTTCCAATTAGAAGGGGTTAATTTGGTCTGGGCACACCTTGTGACGTAATCGGCCGCGACAATGATCCGCCAGTTTTTTTGCATCGATGGTCATAAAGGCCGAAGCACGTCTCTTCCAATCTGCTGGAATGTCGTTGTCGGTTGAGTCTTCGACTGCAGGTGTCCTGCCGGCTTCATCGGTGGTTTCTTGCGTCGTTGACCTTTGCGGACGATAGGACTGAGGGGTGGACAGTCTTCTGGAGCCTGAGCCAGTAGTGCAATTCTCGAATATTTTAAGTGTTCTGCTCTAGCCCAGGTGCCCCGCCGTCGGATCTTCATGGAACGCTTGGAAAATTTCCGCTCGAAAAATCGCAGGGATAACCAGCAGCCACGTTGTGTTGGTGCCGCCGAAGTTTACTTTGCGATGTACATTTTTAGAACAGCGGAGAGTGTCAGGGCTTGTGCGCAGAGACGTGGAACTCCACTCCCTCGTTCCTTCGGATGCTCGATTAGTGCACGCAGCTGAGGATAGTCTTGGTGAAGTGCTGCCGTGCTGTTCGCGGTCACTGCGCCGATAAAGATGTTGTCGTCGTCGCTCTCGATGGTGCGCTCAGACACTAACTAGACAAGTGCCTTTGATAAACAATCGACGTCGCTGTCCTTACAGCCGGATTATATACGACACCCATGTCAAAATTTTGAAGTCAAAGACTCCACCACGCGAGAGGAGCTGAGGGATCCTTCAGGCTTTCAAGCCAACAAAGCGAGTTTTGTTCTTTGACCACTTGAAACAGGTTTTCGTACACATAAAACGGAACATGCCCATCGCCCAAACAATGACAAGGCATTCCTTCTCGATCGTTAAGTAAATGCACTTAGCCTTGGAGAGCATCTCACTAGCGTAGACAATTACTTTTCCTGTGCTGTCTTGCAGTTGGACGAGCATCTCGCCAAGGCCAATATTACTTCCGCGTGAATTTCTGTGTCTGCAAATTGGTCAAAGTGGCCGAGAATTGGAGGCATCTGGAGTCTTCGTTTGAGCCCGCTGAAGGCCTGCTGTCTTTCTTTTGTCCACTTAAACTTTACGGCATCCTTCGTAATGTATGTCAGCGGCGCGGACGCTTTGGTGAAGTCCTGAACGAAGCGTATATAGTAGGTGCAAAGCCCAAGAAATCTTTGACGGCCTTCTTGTCTGTTAGGCTGGGAAACTCGGCTACGGCGGACGTCTTCACAGGGTCAGGTCATACACCTTCGCTACTCATGACATGGCCTCGAATTTTCACTTCACAATAGGCGAATCGGCACTTCGTCGGCTTGAGTGTCAGTCCGGCGGTTTCGATGACTGGACGCACGGCCCGAACTGGCCTCATTTGTTCGTCAAAGTTGCTTGAGAATGCCACAAAGTCGTCGAGGTACACCAGACAGCTTTGCCTTTTAAGGCCAGCCAGCTGGGTGTCCATAAAGCGCTGAAATGTTGCAGGTGCCTGTGCATAGTACGAAGGGCATTACTTTAAATTCGTACAGTTAGTCCGGCGTAATGAAGGCTGTCTCCTCGGGGACTCGTTCCTCGACTTGGATCTGTCAGGAACCGCTCTTTTAGTCAATGGCTAAACAATACCGGCCGCGGCGCAGCCGATCTAGGGTGTCGTCGATTTGGGGAAGCGGGTAGACATCCTTATTTGTCACGGCATTTAGTCGAAGGTTATCCACGGAGAACCTCAGTGTTCCGTCCTTCTCTTTATAAGGAAAACTGGGGACGCCTATGTATTGCTTGAAGATTGAATAATGTCAACGTCGAGCATTGCCTGGACCTGTTTTCGTATCACCTCGTTCTCTTTTAAAGAGACCTGGTGCAGTGATTGGTAAATAGGCAGTGCGTCGTCGTTAGTAACGATGCCGTGCTTTACTACCGTCATTTGTCGCACCATTGATGACGTCGCAAAGCACTCGCTGAACTCGCATAGAAGTTCAACTAACTGTCTCCGTTCTGAAGCGGACAGTCCGGGATCGACGTCGTGCTGCGATTGCGCCGTGCTGTTGGATTTTGACGGCAAGGTTCCTTGGAGATCAAGCGGCTGGCGCTTGAAGCTGCTCGACGTAGCCCACGGCGGTACCCTTCGTTATGTGCTGCGATTCCTGTCGAAAGTTCATTACGAGAACAGCTACACGTCCTTCTTGGAAATCCGGAATGTATGATGCGACGCCGATTCCTTTTTCCAGGAGTAATTGAATGGTGTTTTCCAGAAAAACTTTCTAGCAGGCGGCTGCATCTGCAACGACGGGCACACGAAGATCGATCGCGGCGGCAGGTTTTTCTGGTGCGCCATGGGACTCCAACGGCGGCTGGCGTCGTTTTGGATCTCTCCGGAGGCACGACGGGCCTTCGCAGTGTCAACTTGTTTGCTCAAAGGTCGATCACGGTACCGTATTCACAGCGGAAGTCCATGCCGTAGTGGACGTCTCTCGCACAGTCCTGAAAGACGACGACCTTGACAAGACATGTCTCCCAGTGGATTTCATCGCGAGGATTGCACACCGTCCAACATTTGAGCGAGGCCTGTCCCTCGGACACTTCGGACTTAATGTTTCACTCTGTTTGTACTCCCGCCTTTTGTTCGTTTATAGCATTGTCCAATGCTCTCTTTAGAACCTTAGTTATGCTTTAGCGCGCCGTCTGTTCGGATTTGCTAATAATTGAGTAGTCCTCTGTTGGAATCTTGAGTTTGTTGTTCGATCGTTGCTTATGCACCAATTTCCGATTCCTTTTTTTTTTTTTTTTTTTTCAAGTAAATATTCATACGTTGTTTTCCAAACAATGAGTGTCCCCTCAACTCATTGCGTAGACCCCGATTTCGGCACACGCGCCAACCGCACGAGCTAGTCATTGTAGATGGCGGGGGGACAACCCTCGGCCCCTAACAAAGTTTCCCCGCTAAATTTAGCTAGAAAATTTACTTAATGTGACCTATGCACCAAGTCAATTTTTTCCGCTAAATCGGGCGGAAAATTGTTGTCACATGACCTAATGTCACGGCACAAAAAAAAAAAAAAAAATTAGGTTCCCCCTATAAATTTACCAAAAAAATATACCGCCCATCCCACGGTTTCGCAACGGAGGGAGCGTAAACGAAAAGTTTCCCTCTTTAAATATGGCAGGAATATAATGTCACGGGACCAGATGACACCATGACAGATCAGGTTCGCCGCTCAATTTTGTGGAACGATTGACGTCATGTGACCTATGCACCGACTGTTTTACCACTAAATTTATGGAAAAAAATTGTCGTGTGACTTATGCACCTATCCAGTTTCATCGCTAGATTTAGCGGGAAAATTGGTGCCACGTGACTTGACGTCACGGGGTCTAGTGAAAAATTCAGATTACCCGCTAAATTTAAACGAAAAATGTACGGCCTGTCCCCCGGTTTCGCGACGCCGTGAGCGCAAACGAAAAGTTTCCCGCTGTATTTGGCTGGAGAATTAATGTCAGATGACCTGACGTCACGGGACCTATAGACAAATTCAGGTTCCCCATTACATATTTTTTTTTTGCAGAAAAAATTTCGTCACGCCGTCTGTGCACCAATTGAGCTTTCCCGCTAAATTTAGTGGAAAAATGGACGTCACCTCGGTTATGCGCCAATTCAGTTTCCCCGCTAAATTGGGAGAGAAAACATCGCCACATCAAAATCATGTCTTCATCAAAAACGTATCGGCGCTAAATCCGCGCAACGTCATTTCAGTGTCAGATCACCGTATGTCGCGCGATTGGCGCCACGTCAAACGATCGTCAACGTCACAAGTATCGTCGAATAAGAAGCACAGCTGCCGCTGCTTGGGGGCATTATGTCGTGTGATTGTCGTGCAGTTTTTAGTCTTTTCGGTAGCTTTTTATCGCACATCGACAGAGGCTGTCAGACGCTAGTATTGCATCGTGGCTCGTGCACGTTATAACTCTAGAACGCCGCTTTCTTTAGGAAGTTTTAGTAGACGGTTCCTGCAGCCCGCTAAGCACCCCGATAGCGCGCCGTAATCCGCCA
This sequence comes from Ixodes scapularis, assembly GCF_016920785.2. Classification (NCBI taxonomy): domain Eukaryota; kingdom Metazoa; phylum Arthropoda; class Arachnida; order Ixodida; family Ixodidae; genus Ixodes; species Ixodes scapularis. Next base: position 195,914,298 of record NW_024609835.1, read on the forward strand.
CAATACCTTGAACTATGCAGGCAAGGCTGGCGGCGCGCATACTCAACTGCGACGTTTTCTTTACGTATACCGTAGCGGAGGAGAAGAGCGATTTACTAACTACTAACACTCCCTATTGTAGCGCCTTGCAAGCGTTTCAGACGGTTTAAAACATGGAGATTAAAGCAGACGAACGCAAGTAATGCGTACGCCGACGCGCCGCTTTCATGAACGCGTCTTACACGCTTTACAGGTGGTAGTAGAGAGTGTTCTAATAGCAGACGATGCCGTACGCTGCCACGTGTCTGCCCGCACAACTAGCAGGTGTCAGAAGGCCGACTAGACGAATCGGATGTCATCACAGGAAGACATAAGGCTTGTGAGCGTGTTTAGCAGAGCAGACAATCCAATCCAGTAGTAATGGGTGCTGCCGCCATTCTTTGGGCAGCGCTCAAAACGGGTGCTGATCTCCGCCTAAGTTGCTTCAAGTAGCGTAAATATGGCACCAAAATGGTATTTTCGTTAAACTATTTTAACGCGTGTGACACATATAAAACTGTGCCCTTTCATTTTCTTCGTGTCATTTTTGTGTGCTCTTAAGCTGTGGGTGTCTATAAGCGAAGGTGATCCTGAGTGGAACGGGGTGCAAGATATCGGCTGTGTCATGCCTTGCACTTAACAGACGAGGAACAGGACATCAAAGGCTTACGTGCCGCCCAGGGAGAGCAGGTCTAAGCTGCAGCGTCTCGGACGGGGGCCCTTCTTTACGGGGAAGTAGGGAGCATGGCTTGCCCAGCGAAGGGCTCTGTTCCCCGTCTAATGGATGGGTGGGAGCAGAGCGGGACGTGTGGCACATTCTGATGTTCGCCTGAGACTGAGGCAGGAAAAGAGGAAGTTTCAAAGTAGAAGAAAAAGGAACAGTCGAGGATACGTCTCTAGGATCAATGAGATCAACGATCAAGGATCAACGATCAAGGATCAACGAGAGGATCAATGAGAATGGCACTTGGCAGAAGGTAGTTTCCGTGTTTCTTCAAAAAGGTTTAAATCATGCAATTCTAGATAAGTCTTTGTCACTGAGAAATTCGAGTGAGTTGATCACGGTACTCGAAGGTCATCATGGAAAGGAAGGAGATATGTTGTCAATGGACATCAAGGATCTTTATTACTCATTAGAGAAGAGTCGTCTGTTGGAAAGGGTAAAAGGGGTGCTTGAAATGAATTTGGTAGGGTTCCAATCGCGGTCAGGCATATCGGTGGACAGTTTTCTTGCCGTTCTTGATTATTACTTGCAGTCAACAATAGTAGAGTATCAAGGAAAAAAGTATTTACAGAAAGAGGGAGTATGCATTGGGTCGAGTGTAGCACCGGCGTTAGCGGAAATTTACCTAAATTCTTTGGATTGCATTGTATCTCATAAGTTGCAAGAATTGACGTCCGAATCCTGTTTTGTGAAAAGATATGTCGATGACATTTTGATCTGCTCTTTTCGGGAGGGATTGTCTGACACTCTGGAAGCATTGATCAGATCGGCTGCCCCGGAACTGAGGTTTACAGTCGAACGACCCATGAATGGTAAACTGCAGTTTTTAGAGCTTATGATTCACAATGAAAAAGGGCTATGTTGGGAATATGGAAAAGAAAACGCAAAACCGCTGCTATCAAAAAACAGTTGCCATTCAAAAACAGTCAAAGCAGGTATTGTCAGGTCTTTAATCACAAATGCAATGGATAGATCATGTACTCATTTCTTGGCTGAATCAGTGAAAAGGCAGTGGAGAAGGCTAAACAGTGCTGGTTATCAGGATGAATTCGTAGGGAAACAGTTATCCGTAAAATTCGCAGACAAATGTAGAGCAGAACCAAAGCAAAGGCCAAAACATAGAATAGAGACGTATCCTCGACTGTTCCTTTTTCTTCTACTTTGAAACTTCCTCTTTTCCTGCCTCAGTCTCAGGCTAACATCAGAATGGTTAATTTCCACCAGCTCGCCTGCGCACTCACTACAATAACGTGTGGCACGCTCGTCTGGGCCAAGCATTTCTTAATTAACCGGTCGAAGCAGGTTTAATGAAATTATGCCAGCTGAAAGCGTGCCGTTATAACCTTCCCTGCTTTGGAGCGCACCTTGGGAGGAAGGTGCCTCTTTGCCCAGACTTTGCGTGTGGGAGCGGAGGGAGGCTACTGGCTCTGGATTCCGCGGCTTTTCTTTTTTGGGGGGGGGGGGGATGGAGGGAGTCACTCGTCCATGTCAGTTGGCGTGGGGCAGAAGAAAAACAATGCGGTAAGTTGGGAGAGTTGGTTGAACGCTTTCAAACGTGAAAATATCGCAAAAATTTGACAAAGGACGAGTGAAAGAAGTGCACGGACGAAACGTGCTACATTAAATGAAGGTTGGGAATGTTTTTTGTTCCCCGGGAAGCAAGTAACTACCTATGGCAATGAATTTCTGCTATCTATAAATTGCGATCCCCCTGCCGTCGTAGATAAGTGCGGAAGGTTGTTGACGAGACCAACGCCGCGCTGGATGAGCTGCAGTTCCAAGATGTAGTGCGTCTTCACCTTAGGGCCCGAACCACGTGCCATCAGGCTTTTGGCTGATTTACAAGATAAAGGAATATCTGAAGGGTGCGCAGTTAGCGTCGGACGGCGAGGTTACCGATGCAGTGCGCCGTTCGTGTCGTCACCAGCCACCCTTAATAATCTGTGAAGGCTTGCGGAGAGTAGTGAACAGGTAGGGGAAGTGCATCGCCGAAGTTATGTCTCCTGCGAAAAATAAGATTCTAAACTTTAATTTGAATGTATTATTTCTCAATTCCATTCCTGAGCGAGAAAAAGTTACAGACTTTGAGACAAAAGTTATTGATCACCGCACGCACATTGATACTCTTTAGTACTTTTGTGTCTTTGTCATACATTCCTGCCTTATTGTCCAACAATTTTAGGTCCTTTGCTCCAATGGGTTTAGATCGACGTGATTTCTTTGCAAAAGGATGTGCAGAATTTAAATTCTCCGGCTTTTTCTATAGCCTGTTGTCATCCGAAATTAAAAACCTAAAAGAGAAAGGTTACGGAAATCACTTAGAACGAAGCCGTTTTTACTCCACTGCACAGGACCGGCCTGTTTAGACACCGCACCCATCACCTCCACCAAATAACCTTCGATGACCTCGCGAGCCTGTGGCCGAACTCGAAATTTCTGCTGCTGGCCGGAAGTTGCGACACAAAGAAAACCGTAGCTGATCACTGCGGGGGGTACGATTCATCAGCGTAACATCTTGATGTGTCCTATGAATGAGTTTTCTCCGGCCCTTAAAGATCTCACTAAATCCCTAGAACCCCGCAGGAGGCATCTGTGAAACCAGGTGTTTGGTGAGTGGCGTCACCACGCACACCGAGCCATGCGGGTTCGTCCGCCCCCGTCTGGCTGTGCTTGGCTTTCACGTGTATGGGGAAAAGGGCATCCTGGTGGTTCAGCCGAGCCCGGGGTAGGTTTGGACCCTTCGGGGCCCCTTGGGCGAAGCAATACACCACTTCGGACCCTGCTTCTCAAAGACGGCAGTCCTGGTAAGGTCCGGCTAGGATGATTCAGTCTAGTCTCCACTCCTTCTACTATCCCCTCCTTCTTTCACCTTTGTCTTCTCCTTCTTTTCACTCTTCTCATTTCTCTTCTTTCCTGTTCAAGTTCTTTGGCGGCAAGGGCTAAGCTTGGGTGGTGACAGATACTCTCGTCCAGATCCACATTTGGTTATAGTTTCTGGGTAGCGCCTAATAGAGTAATGCTTCCAGCAAAGCCATATTTGTTAGGGGGAGTTACCTATTCCCTCGTTGGACTCCGTGGTGGGCGGCGCGCCACAGATTCTGAACACCCTTTCTCTTTTTCTGCCTCTCCTCTCCTTTAAACCCCAGCAGAGCGAGCCCCCAAAAGGGTTCGCCCCGCTTCCCCTACTTTTGAAAAAGCCAAAGAACCCGACACCTCCTCACGTTTTCTTGTACTTCATGCTGCGAACGATTGTCTACCGTTATAAAACATGTCAGCTTTCCTTGTCTTTAGGGTCCTAGAGCAAACGATCGGAAAGAATTACAAGGCAAAAAAACTTGCTGGGGACCTCCTCGTTGAGGTAGAAAATAAAACTCAAAGCACAGCATTACTCAAGTTGACTACCTTAGGCGAACACCAAGTTTGTGTAATCCCGCACTGCACTTTGAATACTGTCCGCGGCGTCATCTCTGAGGATGACCTCCTTCAGTGTACTGAAGAGGAAATCCTTGAAGGGCTGCGTCGGAGTGCTGTTGTAGCCGTGCGGCGAATCACCCTACGACGAGACGGACAGGAGATACCCACCCCACACCTTGTCCTGACTTTTGAACTCCACTCTCTGCCTTCCACCGTGAAGGCAGGGTATTTAAACTGCAAAGTTCGTCCTTTCGTCCCAAACCCACAGCGGTGCTTTCGTTGCCAGCGTTTTGGGCTTGGCTCCCGAAAGTGCTGCGGCCGAGACACTTGTGCGAAATGTAGTGCCACTGACCCCGTCGCTGACATATGTGAAAAACACCATAAATGCATAAACTGTGGTGGACCATATCCCGCATTTTCAAGCACATGTCCGAAATGGAAGGAAGGAAAGGAGATAATTACATTTAAGGTCAAACACAATCTCAGCTACGATGACGCTAGAGAACAGCTTGCCTTCAAGGCAAGGGGCTCATATGCTGAGGCAGTGCGAAGGGGACCCCCACTGTCTATGCATCCGTGGAGACGCAGACTTCCCCGGAAGACCTGTCATCTCCACAAGGGTCCTTTTACGTACGTCCGAAGACGGTGGGCAACCCACTGCCTTCATGCTCCCATGGGGTTGTTGTGCCCTCTAAGGAGAGTGCTACACCCTCCAAGGAGCGAGACGTGTCGTTACCGGCACCAACTGGCCCTTCTGGCCGGGGTCGGGGCTGCCTTCCCGTGCCTCTGGCAGCTCTTAAAAGCCTGGGCGGTCATATTCACCTCTGCCGCCCAAAGGACCCAAGGTCTCATTGGATTAGAAAATGGATGTGAGCATCCCGCTCTCCAATGACAACCTTCCTCTCTCTAGATCAGGGTCTGTTTCCTCGGCCTCCTGCGAGGCTGGAGGACGGCCTAAGGACACTGTAAAAAAGAAAACCTTCCCACGGATTGTGGCACCAAACGACACATAAACTACATTTCACAATTTTTGTATAACAGACTTATTGAGGCGTTTTTTTCTAGAAGATACATGACTCCCTTCCTTCAGTGGAACTGCAGAGGCCTCCTGCCTAACTGCGATGATGTGAGCTATCTTTTAGAGGATCACCGGCCCATTGCATGTTGCCTACAGGAAACGCACCTAAAGACCACGCACTCTAATGTTTTAAAACACTTTCAGTTGTTTCGTAGGGACCGTACACATGCAGCTCACGCAGCTGGAGGTGTTGCGGTGGCTGTGCAACTTTCAGTTCCTTCTAACGAGGTAGCCCTGAAGACTTCACTGGAGGCAGTGGCTACACGCATTTTGTTAGATCGAAGAATTACAGTCTGTTTTTTTGTATGTACCTCCCAATTATCAGTTGTTAATCAACTTCCTTCACCTTTTTTACTTTTAGGAAATTTTAATGCACACAATCCCCTGTGGGGTAGTGACAGACGGGATTCTAGAGGTGCCCTTGTTGAACGTTCTTTGCTTTCTGCTGGATTGTGCCTGCTAAACACAAATGAACCTACATATTTTAGCTCAGCAACTCACACTTTCACTTCCATTGACCTATCTATTTGTCACCCATCATTATTCCCATTGCTTTCATGGAAGGTCATCCCGAATCCTCACGGAAGTGACCACTTTCCCATCATCTGAGAATTTAACCATCCTCCCATGACAGTCCCAACACCTCCTCCTCGTTGGAAATTCGAAAATGCCAACTGGCCTACTTTCAAAGAATCATCTCTTTTTGCATGCACATCATTCGACGATCTCAATATCGATAGAGCCACTGAACATATCACTCTGCACATTTTAGAAGCTGCCATCCTCTCCATCCCCATGACGTCGTCACATCTACCCAGGAGACCAAAGCCCTGGTGGAACCAAGATTGCCCATTGGCCAGAAAAGAACAAAATTGAGCTTTGGGTATATTTAGGCGCTACCCTACAACAAACAATCTTATTGAATTTAAAAGAAACAGGGCCCAGGTGAGGTGGATTCGAAGGCAAGCGGAGAAAAATGTTGTAGAGGGTAGGCTTCTTCAATTAACAGCACTGTATCTGGGAAGGAAGTCTGGGATCGCGTACAGAAAATTGACGGCTCTTACCGGGCATTCACTGTCCCACTCTTGAGTCCGAATGGAGTGTTACCTGCAAGCCTTGAGGATCAGGCCAACATCCTCGGTGAGCACTTTGAGTATGTCTCCAGTTCCGAACACTACACCCAAACGTTCCAACGACACAAGATCAATGCAGAAAAAAAAGCTGTTATCACATCAGGTGGCACGCACGAACCCTATAATACACTTTTTACATTACACGAACTTCAAATGGCACTTCTTTGCTCCAAACAAACTGCCCCTGAACCAGATGGTATTCATTATAAAATGCTTGAACATCTTCATCCATCCACCATGGAGCTAATTTTGTACCTTTTTAATAGAGTTTGGCTCGAGGGCCACTTTCCATCCTCCTGGAAGATCGCTGTAGTTGTACCAGTGCTGAAGCCCGGCAGAGATCCCTCTTGTGCACCTAGCTACAGACCCATAGCTCTAACTAGCTGTCTTTCCAAGAGATTAGAAAGAATGATTAACAAGAGACTCATATTTTTTCTAGAACGAAACAACTGCCTTGATAAGTTCCAGTGTGGCTTTTGGTCAGCACGGTCTACTGACGATCATCTCGTCCGCTTTGAGACCTTTGTACGTGAGGCTTTTGCCAAAAGGCAACGGTGTCTCTCCATCTTCTTTGATTTGGAAAAGGCATACGATACGGTCTGGCGTTGCGGCATACTGCAAGATTTATTCGATCTTGGTTTCCGTGACGGAATGTTGAGTGCTATAAAAAGTTACCTGCAGCACCGTACTTTCCGCGTGAGGCTGGGAAAAACTTTCTCTAAGGAGTTTTTACAGGAAAATGGGGTCCCTCAGGGGGTGTACTGACTGTCACTCTTTTTATCGTCAAACTTAATTCTATTGGCCGTGCAATTCCTCCTTCGGTGCAATATTCTTTATATGTTGATGATATCCAGATCTCCGTTTCATCCTGTAATTCCTCAATTTGTGATCGTCGCGTCCAACTTGCGGTCAATAATTTGGTCAGATGGGCCGATACGAATGGTTTTAAATTTTCTCCCGAAAAAACAGCTTGTGTCAGCTTCTCTCGTCGACCTGGTGTTCTTCAGGAACCGTCTTTGAACATGTATGGTTCTCCTATTGTTGTAAAAAATGAACACAAGTTTTTGGACCTTGTGTTCGATTCCAAGTTGACTTTCGTTCCACACATTAAGAGCTTAAAACTCAAGTGGCTTAAATCTCTGAACATCCTTAAGGTCTTGTCACATGTATCATGAAACTCTGACAAACTGTGTCTGATGCGTATCTATCGCTCAGTTATTCGCTCTCAGCTTGATTATGGTTGTATTGTCTATAACTCTGCTCGGGCATCAGTTCTAAAGATGTTAGATCCTATTCATTATCAAGGACTGCGTTGGCTACTGGTGCATTTCGCACCTCCCCAGCGCTTAGCCTTTACGCAGAAGCAAACAAACTGTCCCTTGAGTATAGGAGGTTTTCCCTGGGTTTTATGTACTCTGTCAGGGTGCTCTCTGTCGCGGAGCACCCCGTTCAAGATAATATTGAGACCATCAACTTCCAACGCACATTTGAAAACAACCCTACCATAGCCCCCCCTTTTTTATGAGGAATAACACTGCAGCACAATCTATTGGGATGGATGCAAAGCCTGAGTTAGTCCAGTACTCACTGGATATAGCTCCATGGAACACCTGCCACATACATTGCGACCTTACGCTGATTAAGTATAACAAAAAGGATGTTCCACAGGAAGTCATAAGGCAGGACTTCTTTGAGCTTCGGACCAGATATCACGAGTATGCCAGTTTTTATACAGACGGGACGAAAAAGACTCGGTAGTAGGCTGTGCTATGGTGGGACCATCGGTAAAGCAGGTGAAGATAATAAATTCAAAAGCCTCTATACTAACAGCGGAGCTTTATGGTTTGCTGCTGGCTGTTGATTACATTATCAAAAAACGACTTTGTCATGCTGTAATTTACACCGACTCTTTAAGCTCTCTGAAGGAAGTCGCATCAATGAACCGTGTAAAAAACCCACTGGTTTCCGAGTTAAAGTACAAGATTATCCTGGCTGCAAAGAAAAATCTTAACATAGTCCTATGCTGAGTTCCTAGCCATGTTGGCATTCCTGGAAATGAAGCAGCTGATTGTGCAGCCAGCTCTGCTAATGATAGAGAAATCGACACACACCAAATACCCTACAAAGATTACCACAACTCTCTGAAACGTTGCATCAAAGCAAAGTGGCAGCTGCAGTGGAACAGCGAAACCAGCAACAAACTAAACGCAATCAAACCTTCTCTAGGCGAGTGGGAGAGTGCCCGACATCTTGAGCGCTTTTATGAAGTCATACTCTGTAGGTTACGAATCGGTCATACTCGTCTCACACATGGACACCTCTTGAGCGGGGAGGATGCCCCTGAATGTGTGCACTGTAACCTACCTCTTAGTATTAGCACATACTCATTGAATGCCCTATGTGTGACCAATGCCGGTATAAACACTTCTCACTGCTTTATAAAGAACACATTCCACTACACCTTGCCCTACTACTAGGTGACGAACCGCTCATTCCATAGTTGTGTTTTTAATTTCCTCACAGATATCGGCCTTCTACACCGACTGTGATTTTACTTTCTATCCTGAATTCATTATCATGGTGTTTACACTTACACATTCATGTTCATGGTTTTATCATATATTACGCTACTATAGTTCTTTCCTCTTCTTAAACCACAATGCAATAGTCTAAGCTTGGCGCAATATAGCCTTAGATGCTGATGCGCCATAAACCCCCAATCAACCAATCAACCAACTAAATCCCTAAAAACTATTACCTTAAAATATATAGGAAAAAATAACGCGTGTCATGGGCACAGTTGTGTAAGTATTCTTATCTAAGTTAAGACATCCGAGAGATTATATTTAAGAGTTTACTTACATAAATGTTCACTAAAAGGTTTGATATCTTAGCGCGCAATACTAAAAATAGCCCCTAAGCAGGCACGCACAATTTTTCACCTTGTTCTTAGATATACCTGCGGCAAAAACTATTTATTGGTCTCGTTGCCATCGTGACCACGCGTTACGCAAATAGCTTGTCTTGGCCCTGAAAAGAAACATAATGACCCATTTGTTTTAGTTGATGACGGTTCTGAAAAGTTATGAGCCAGGTGTATATAACTGCGAGAGCGTCTGCAACAAAGTATACTTGGCTGAACAGCGCAGTAAAGTTTGAAGGTGTCATCGGGAGATGTAGAAAGATGCCCTGCTCTACAAGAAAGGGTCCGTTTAGCTAAACGCGCTCTGGCAGGCGGGAGTAATCTTTGTCAAGAAGGACATGTGTCACTCGACACAAATGTTGTTGCTGTGTTTTTTTGTAGCCATGTTTTTGACATATTGGGATCATGCATTGTGTGTGTCTTTATTATGTGTCCAAGGTGGCGCAGATCTTGCAAGTTTTGCTTCTCATTTAGATAGCCGTTGACATTCTCAGTGAGGAAGTGAAGATAATCTACAGACGTGAACGAGGACGAGTAGTAATGCATTTTCGCTACAGATTTCTCTTCAAAACAACGTGAAATGTTGAAGGTTGACCCCTTTAACTGCTTCGTTTTCAGACCATGTCGCTAACGACGGTCTGTTAAATCCACGTTGCATCAGAGCAATTTTTATAGCTTAACCCATTAACTGCGAACTTGTTTAACCAACAATATCTGGGAAATGGGGAGTTTTCCTTTTCAAGTGTTTCTAGCTCTCGCAGGTATCACAATAATCTCAAAACCTTGAACAAATTTATTTATATCAAGTTGGGTGTGCACCCCGGCACTTCCTACAATCCAAAATGAATCTTTCACTGTGCTGGTGTTTTGCCAGGTTGCAGCAGACCCCAAAGTTGATGGTGTTTCCATAAACTATTCTTCCGTTGTGTCATCTTCAATTTGCATGTCGGATCCCAGGGAGCATTCCATAAAACTCAAGAAATTAACATCGCAGTCGCTATCTTTGCGAGTATTTTACAGCAGCTCATCGATCTCTTCGTTTGTCAACAGACGCGCTGGCGTTTGCTGGACGCCAGTTTTCAAACAAAAAGTTAAAGGTGTCATACATTAGTCTTCAACTTTTTGTGCTGCTATGTATGCATTGTTTTTACAACTCAAAATGTTCCCGATACACAAGGATAGACGACGCATCTTACCCACACGCTAAAGTGAGCGAGCGTTTAAAGGCGCGCTTCCCAACAGCAAAGAAAGTGTACCGCGGCTATAGGCTTGTTTCTCTCAGCCAGGTGCGATTGTAGCCTTCGCGAGACGCGACCACAAAAGAGAAGGCTCCGCTAGCGTCCGCCAGACGCGACCATGTAATGCTGACATAAAGCAGCGTCCTAGGGTCCCAAAATATACCTTCCACGGGCATAAACTAGCGTCTGTGAGCTTCTCTCGGCGCCTGTTCATGGTTCACGCGTACTAACGGAGCGTTTCGAAGTACGCCACGCTGCGCACAGTGAAAACGCGACCTAAACATATCCAATGTTTCTCGCCAGGGGCGCTGTTCAAAACTGAGAGCTACAGATCTATAGACGCGCCCCCCAATCTGCGGTCGAAATTGACGCGCATCTCAAGACGCGCTCCTCAGTTAAACGGCTGCTTTTAGTCACCCTAAAAGTTGCAACTTTTAGGATTTGTAGTGTAATTTTATTGTCAAGCAGATCTTATAAGCAAAGCTGAGCACCAATTGTTTCGACTTTTTGTTAAATGAACTCCCAAATCTGATCAAACGAAAGTATTCTTTGGTCAAGTGAAATATTTAGACGTGCAAAACACCAGAAATGATCTTGTAAGGTAAATGCCACCGTAGTGTGCACGAAATGACTACTGTCTTTAACCACTATAAAAAATTAAAGCCGTTTACAACTCCCTGTAACGCCGAATTAGAGCGCAGCTCTTGAGGAGGAAATGGGGAAGGATACCAAGGGAAAGGTATATCCTTCCTCCCTCCTCCTTACCTCCTCATCCTGTCTGCTACCCCTCCCTCCGAGCGGCGTCCCCGTCGCCTCATGAGGGTCACGTGACCTAACGGGGGTCACGTGACGTCGCGTGACGATGACATCATTTGCGACGTCACTGATGACGTTATTATCACTACTGATCTTATCAGTGACGATGACGACGCGGATGCTGACTTCCCTGATGACGTCATCAGTGACGATGACGATGCAGATGCCAATGACGTCATCAGTGACGTCACTGATGACGTCATCAGTGACGATGACGATGCGGATGCCGATGACGTCATCAGTGACGCAACTAATGACGTCATCGGCGTCCGTCATGTGACCCCCCAGGTCACGTGATCGGGGGGTCACCTGACCTGGGGGTCACGCGACCCGGGGGAGTCACGTGACCTGGGGGGTCACGTGACCTTCCGGATACGCCGACGATGACGCCGACGTCGCTCAAGCCGGAAATAGACGCCTAAGAGCTGCGCTCTAAAACAAATTGACTGGCTGCACATTTGGAGCATGTTGACGATACGTGGTTTCGTGGCAGTAACTTCCCACCTTGTGTATGTTTTGAAGTCAGCTCGTGTATGTTTTTTTAGAGCGCAGCTCTTAGGCGCCCGTTTCCGGCTTGAGCGGCGTCGGCGTCGGCGTCAACGTAACCGCGAGCACCCCCCTCCCCCTCCCCGAGTACCTCGGGAGGACCTGGGGCTCCTTCGGGAGGACCTCGGGAGGACTTCGGGTTCCTTCGCCTCGGAGAGGGGAACGGGGTCACGTGACCCCCCCCCCCTCTCCGAGGTCACGTGACCCCCCCTCCGCGTGGTCACGTGAGCCCTCTTCCTCCCCTCAGTGCCCTTCCCTCCTACTGCTGAAGAGCTGCGCTCTAATTCGACGTTAGAGGGACTTCTAAACGGCTTTCACTTTTTAGAGCGCAGCTCTTAGGGGCTCGTTTCCGGCTTGAGCGGCGTCAGCGTCGCCGTCGGCGTCGCCGTTGGCGTCGCCGTCGCCGTCGGCGTCGGCGTCGGCGTCGGCGTAACCGCGCGGTGCATCATGGGAAATGTCCCATAATGCACCGCGCGAGCCCCCCACCGGGGTCACGTGACCTCGTGGGGGGGCACGTGACCCCCTCGAGGTCACGTGACCCCGGTGCATCATGGGAAATGTCCCATAATGCACCGCGCGAGCCCCCCCCCAAGGTCACGTGACCCCCGCCGATGTCGCGTGACCCCCAATGACGTCATCGTCACTGATGACGTCATCGTCATCATCACTGATGACGTCATCATCACTGATGACGTCACCGGCAACCACATCGTCATCGTCATCATCACTGATGACGTCACCGGCATCCACATCGTCATCGTCATCATCACTGATGACGTCACCGGCATCCGCATCGTCATCGTCATCATCACTGATGACGTTCCCGACATCCGCATCGTCATAGTCATCATCACTGATGACGTCATCAGTGACGTCACTGATGTCGTCACCGGCATCCACATCCTCATCGTCATCGTCACTGATGACGTCACCAGCATCCGCATCGTCATCGTCATCATCACTGATGACGTCACCGGCATCCGCATCGTCATCGTCATCATCACTGATGACGTTACCGACATCCGCATCGTCATCGTAATCATCACTGATGACGTCATCAGTGACGTCACTGATGTCGTCACCGGCATCCACATCGTCATCGTCATCATCACTGGTGAAGTCATCAGTGACGTCACTAATGACGTCATCGGTACCCGCATCGTCATCGTCACTGATGACGTCATCAGTGACGTCAGTGATGACATCATCGGCATTTGGGGGTCACGTGACCCCCCTGGTTAGTTGAACCCCCCCCCCCCCAGTGCCCTTCCCTCCTCCTCCTCAAGAGCTGCGCTCTAATTCGGCGTTACAGTTGTAAGCCGGCGTTACAGTTGTAAGCGGCTTTCACTTTTTTATGGCTCCCCTCTCTTCTAAACCCCGAGCAGAGCGACCCCCCAAAAGGGTTCGCCCCGCTCCCCCTACTTTTGAAAAAGCCAAAGAACCCGACACCTTTTCACGATTTCTTGTACTTCATGCTGCGAACGACTCTCTACCGTTATCAAAGATGTCACCTTTCCTTGTCTCTAAGGTCCTAGAGCAGACGACTGGAAAGAATTACAAGGCAAAAAAACTTGCTGGAGACCTCCTCGTTGAGGTAGAAAACAAAACTCAAAGCACAGCATTACTGAAGTTGACTAGCTTAGGTGAACACCAAGTTTGTGTAACACCGCCACGGACTTTAAATACTGTCCGCGGCGTCATCTCTGAGGATGACCTCCTTCAGTGTACTGAAGAAGAAATCCTTGAAGGGCTGCGTCGGAGTGCTGTTGTGGCCGTGCGGCGAATCACGCTACGACGAGACGGACAGGAGATACCAACCCGACACCTAGTCCTGACTTTTGAACTCCACTCTCTGCCTTCCACCGTGAAGGCAGGGTATCTAAACTGCGGAGTTCGTCCTTTCGTTCCAAACCCACAGCGGTGCTTTCGTTGCCAGCGTTTTGGGCATGGCTCCCGAAACTGCCGCGTCCGAGAAACTTGTGCGAAATGTAGTGCCACTGACCACGTCGCTGACATATGTGAAAACGACCATAAATGCATAAACTGTGGCGGACCACACCCTGCATTTTCACGCACATGTCCGAAATGGAAGGAAGAAAAGGAGATAATTACATTTAAGGTCAAACACAATCTCAGCTACCAAGACGCTAGAGAACAGCTTGCCTTCAAGGCAAGGGGTTCATATGCCGAGGCAGTGCGAAGGGGACCCCCACTGTCTATGGCATCCGAGGAGACGCAGACTTCCCCGGAAGACCTGTCATCTGTAGAAATAACACAAATGTTTCTGTCTGTTTTGTAGAAATAACACAAATATGTTTTTTTTTTTTTACATTATACACAGGATTCAGATTTAAGCGTCAAAGGTTATGCATTGTATGACGAGATACCTACAGTCTTCTGAAGCCCAAAGAACGTGGCGGAAATTCTCACATTGTCGCGGATGGAGACGGATCAACCACCGTAAATCTGAAAATAAGGGTTTAATCGGCAAACTTGCCTTAGAAACGAAAGAGAAATTGAGCGTTGGAATAGCGGAAGCGGGTGTAGCGACTGGCAACGAGGCGCCGAAGAAAAAGACAAGCTGACGCGTGAGAAGCGGCTCGCGGTTCCAGCTGCTGGTTCGACGGACTCCAGCACCCACGGGCGCAGTTACAAACGACTCAGATTTCTAATGGACCGATCTCACCGGCCAATTTGACTACTCCACCGCTGCCGCAGAGGAGCGAGGGAACTTTGGTCTTTAGGCACGTGCGACAGCCTCGCTGGAGCTCTTCGCGTGTAGAGCACGAGAAGGCGCGAGCCCTCGCGTGCACGGCCGTCTGCCTCCTGTGAACTAAAGTTATGGCGGCTTTACGCATGCGCCCAACGCTTAGTGAGATCGGTCCATTATGCAAATATTGTAAAATAAATTAGTTGAACGATCGTAACCTCTTTAAGTGGTGACCCGAACTTCAGCAACAAAGGTAATGTCTCTGCCAGCTAGCGAATCCACATCCACCGGCAGCCGGTCTCCTTCTCCGGGCATTGCCGTGGTAAAAATACCTGACTTCTAGGCACCGTGCTTTTGGACCACTGACGCGGAACTATGGTTCATCACCATTGAATTCATTTTTCGAAAAAACCACATAACAACGCAAATCTCCAAATATGACTGCGCCGTTGCGGCCTATTGGGGAAGAGATCGAACAGTCACGCCTCTGGCGGCACGCTTCAGCTGTGGGGACAACAAACCGAATTTTTGTTTTTTTTTGTTTTTGATCAGCGACATTGATGGTGACGATTCGAATGGCCGCTCCTCGTGCAAGCAAAGCACTGGTATGAGTAAAGCGCTCGTGTCCAGACCGTGCATGGCGAGGTTATATTTCTCTGTTATTTTGTGTTAGTCAACACCGGGCTGTGGGGACAACAAGCTCGATAAGGCTCCCCCTATAGTTCGATCTCCTGCCCAATTGCGGCCCTCCCGCTGTCCATCGCTAGCATCATGCGGGACGTATTCCGAGTGCCTCCAGCTGACAATCCATATGGCAAATTAAAAAGCGAGTTAACTCGTAGGGCAACAGAGTCTGAGCAACGACGCATTCAGCAGCTCCTGACCACAGAGGAACTGGGTGAAAGAACACTTTCCGAGCTCCTCCGCAAAATGCATCAGCTTTTTGGGAGACCGTGCCAAAACACTCGACGCGTCCATTTTCAAGGAATTATTCCTTCAGCGACTTCCTCAACAAGACCGCATAATCCTGTCAACATTAGCGGGGCCGTTGGAAATCCTCACCCAGACGACAGATAAAATCATGGGCGTTTCCAATCTCAGAATATCTGCATTTCACAAAAACGCACCAGCAGCTGCTCAGTCACAAGCATATTCCTCTCCGGAGGAGAAGTTTTCACAGCTCCTCGAATCGAACAGGAGGTTTTCGGAGCAAGTTGACCAATTCGCGAGGAATTTGCGAGATCAACCTGCATTCCCGGCCTTCAAGATCGTCCTCCCCTCATACATCTCGAGCACGTCGGCGTAGCACATCCCACGGTGCAAACAACTGGTGCTTGACCAATCATTTGGACACGACGCCAGAAAATGCACCCCACCATGTGCGTTTCCGGAAAACACTTCGCCCACTCACTGAAGACGGCTAGTGCAGCGGGAACCGCAATCAGCCGTTTGTTCCACGTCACTGATCGCCAAACAAAAATCCAATATCTAGTGGACACCGGCGCCGAGGTCAGTATCATTCCTCCTACGCTGGAGGATCATCGGTATTGACAACAAACTCAGTTACTACAAGCGGTCAATGGGTCGGCGATCAAAACGTATGGACAAAGATCACTAATCCTCGTTCTCGGCCTCCGGCGCGTGTTCTGCTGGGTATTTCTGGTGGCCGACGTACGCCTTGCGATCATTGGGGCAGATTTTCTCCGTAACTTCAACCTGGTGGTGGATGTCAAGCGTCGACTTCTACTCGACTCCACAACGCACTGTCAACGTGCTGTCAAGGCGCAATCACTCAGCACTACCTTGCAACCTCTGCAGACTGCTGCTCCATCGCGAAACCTCCTGAAGGAATCGCCAAAGTTAACGCAGCCATGCAACCCCAAGGTTCCGGTCAAGCACACAATTACTCACTGCATTGACACCCACGGATCTCCAGTTTTTGCGAAGCCGCGACGCCTCGCACCGAACAAGCTCAAGATTGCCAAAGACGAATTCGAGCACATGCTAGAACTCGGATTCATCCGTCCATCATCCAGCGCGTGGTCCAGTGCCCTGCACATTGCACCTAAAAAGCCTAGCGACTGGAGACCATGTCGGGATTACAGAGCCCTCAATAAGGTCGGTGTAGCCGATCGGTAACCAATTCCCCACATTCACAACTTCGCTGGAATGCTGCACGGATCGACAATCTTCACAAAAATAGACCGTGTGAAGGCATTTCATCAGATCCCAATCGACCCATCTGACATTCATAAAACTGCCATAACCACGCCTTTCGGCATGTTTGAGTACTTGCGCATGCCATTTGGCCTGCGAAACGCAGCGCAAACGTTTCAGCATTTCATGAACCAAGACACACCTGGGTTGACCTTCTGTTTCCCCGATATCGATGACACCTTAGCTTTCAGTAAAAATTACTAGGAACATGAACTCCAACTACGCCAACTGTTCTTCCGCCTCCAGGAATACGGCGTCGTCCTGAACGTCGCTAAGTGCGAATAAGGTGTTGCCGAGTTGGGTTTGTTGGGTTATCGCGTAGGGGGAGACCGAGATGGCATCCGTCCTCTACAGGACAGAGTGAACGTCATCCGAGAATTTCTGCAGCCCCAAACAACTAAGAAACTTCGCGATTTTCTAGGACTATTCAACTTCTATACGACATTAGTTCCAAACTGTGCAGTCATCTTCATGGCACTCAACCGATTCCACATTGGAAATCCGAAGAAATCCATACCACTCGAGTGGAACGAAGCTGTTGTTGAATCGTTCCAAACCATCAAGCACAAGCTTGCTGATGTTACGACGTTGGGCCATCAGAAACCTGATTCATTCCTCTCCATTGTAACTGATGCCTCCGATGGAGCAGTGGGAGCAGTACTTCAGCTGTTTACCGAATCCGGTTGGCAACCCCTTTCATTCTTTTCGAAACAAATGACGCCAAACGAATCCCCCTACAGTACGTTCGGGCGCGAGCTTCTAGCCGTTCACCTCGGCGTGAAACCCTTCCGCCATTTTCATAAAGGACGTCAATTTCACAATATGAGTGATCATAAGCTCCTGACGTACGCCCTTATATCAAACAGCTTCTCATACATACCAAGGGAAATGCAGCAGATGGCTTACATTGCTGATTACACCAGCGATATTCGTTTCACAAAAGGCAACGAAAATACCGTAGCCGACGCTCTATCTTGAATCGGTCTGAGCAACGTCAACAACTCTCAGCCAATCATCAACATTCAGGAACGGGCTACTGCGCAGCCATTTCACCGGGAGCTTCTACATCTTCGCTCTTCTTCTACAGAACTGCTTCTGCAAGAAATAGAAATTCCTGAATAGGAAAAAGCACTTGCTTGCGACACTTCCGTCGGCCGTCCTCGACCATACATGCCGGCACAGTTCCGACGAGCCGTTTTTGATGCCCTCCACTCGCTCTCTCACCCTAGTACCCGGGCGTCACGACTAGTCTCTGCTCGCTACGTCTTGCCGAAGATGAAAACCGATACTGCATGCTTCACACAAACGTGTCAATACTGTCAACGAGCCAAGATCCACCGCCACACTGTCACGCTCATAACTACCTTCCAGTTACCCGACGCCCTATTCAGCAACGTCCACCTCGACATCGTCGGATT
Source organism: Ixodes scapularis (assembly GCF_016920785.2). Lineage (NCBI taxonomy): Eukaryota > Metazoa > Arthropoda > Arachnida > Ixodida > Ixodidae > Ixodes > Ixodes scapularis. The sequence continues at coordinate 195,932,533 of NW_024609835.1, forward strand.
ATTACCTCCATCTCAAGCCTACCGTTACATCCTCACATGCGTAGACTGTCTTACCCGCTGGCCAGACCCTATCGAAAATAATTCTACAGGGCCCATAAGCCTTGAAGTATTATGGGACCTCACAGACCTTCAAAACCCTCAGAAATATCCTACAGAAAAACCCTTCAGAGATACCCCATAGAAAACCCCTTTAGCCCCACAGCCCTTCAACTCGACAGACCATTCACCCCATCAACCTTTTAGACACCGTTATGACTGTAAACCATAGAGGAAAATGCAGTAAAAAAATAGTGAAAATTTATTGCACACATTTAGTTGTACATGCATATTATAACTCAAAAAGACGATAAAAACCAACGTTTGTTCAAACCTGGCGCAAGCAGCTGTAGACGAAAGAGATGATATTAAGTTGGGACAACTGAGTTCTTTATCCGCTGGGAAAATTCCTGATGTATGGTAGTTCAGCTAATAAAACCGAGCAGGTGCACATCACGGACACATGCACAGTCTTAATAGGCACGTTTATCGAAAACCACGAAGTCGCGAGCAGCACCCGCCACCATTGAGAAATCCTGAGCACAGTCACGGTTTCATCGATGATTCTGTCGCGGCAGTGTCTTCGGCGTATGTTTCGCTCGCTGGATGCTTCAGAAGCCAGACGGACGAAGAGGCGCAAGGAACAAGCCCGGACAGCGGCCGTCATCCACCGTCTCAGGACCCACAGTGCCATGATCCCGGTCCGCAGGCACAACATCCGGTGGGACGCTGACCCTGACTGCCAGACTTGCGGCGCGTAGGCTGACAAAGGCCACCATCTCCTTGAATGCGCCGAACACGATGGGGATCGAGAGGTGCTGAAGGCGGTCATTGCCGAACTGGGGTTCACCTGCAAAACCAAGGAAGAAACTGCACTGATCAAAACGGACCAAGGGGCGAGCCCTCAAAGCCATGCTCACCTTCTTGGAGGAAATCGGTCCGCTCCAGACCTCCGCGGCGGCGATGGCGGTAACAAGCTAATCACCTACGAGCCGGGAGAAAATGAATACACTGGCCTCCCGCCTCCCCGGCTTACCACTCTCTCCCACTGACCGCTGGAGACGCGGCCCTGTACCCTCTCCCCATCGCCGGGCGAGGAGCAGCGCAGTTTAGGTTGCAGTTGCCATTCGTTTTGACGATGAAAAAGAGAAGACGTCCGAATAAATGGTTCTGTTTACTTTCTCCTTTTTGGGGACCGTCCCCCGCGGAGGAACCGGTTCCCGGAATGAGTCGCTCCCGCTTCGCCCTCGCATCTGCCCCGCATCCCTGTTTCTTGGCAACGCGCTGCTCTCGGCTTGCCCTTTTTTATTATTTGTGCAGCAAGCAAAGCCTATTGCACAAATCTCGCCTCGAGCGGACAGGGTAGCGTTTACCTAAAAACGCCGCTCGGCCAACACCACTCGGCCCGCGGCTTGTCACTTCTCCATATCGGGCGGTCGCCCCCAGTGGCCTCCTTGGCGACCGAACACGCGGGCAGTGACAGACGAGTTTAGGAGCCCACTCATGTTTGATAGAAGAGCAGTAATAAAAATCTGACCGTACACTTATACGATCGGTATTCTTCAAATACTTTTTTCTCGTCGTGAACAATAAGCAGCGAAGTTCTAATTCTGCGAAATGTGCCTTCTCCACCTAAGCCGTGGCCCCACAGACATCTCGAGAAGTCTAAAGGTTTTCCCGACCCCATTAGAAAAGTACTTGACAGGCTTTCAGGGCCCGTTTGCTGGAAGCGCTAACCGCGGCTAAAGTTAGCCGCAGTACCTAGGAGAGGGATTTTGAAATCACGTGACTGCGCTCGGTAGGGATGCGGGGAAACATGGCGGTGTCCCAGTGAGGGAGCGCCGCTCGCTTTGGAAATGATATGTCGTTGTAGCTGCAATATCGGGCGCAGTAGTCAGCAACGAATGGTGAAGCAGGTTTTAGCTTTGCCTTACCTCACTCTAATTGCAAAGCATGGGCGATGACATTGCCGCATTTTTTAGATAGTGTTTCGATTCTGGCCATTCCTAAGCCTAAATGAACGCGATAATTGTCGGCATGGCAACGTCTTTGGAAAGAGGATTGCCTTGACTCAATCGGCCGGGTATTGATAGCACACAAAAGCAGACAGCGTCCGAACGGACTTTTTCCTAGATTATCCAAGCATCGCGAGGAGAACGCTGGAAGTGTAATTCTACGGTCCGCACGCGCTGGCCTTCCATTTATAAAAGATTCCAAGTAAAAAAAAATCATAATAATGCTTTAACGAACGCGCTTGCAAGGCAAAAATTTGTTTTATGCTTTTTGCTTGAGAACGGTTACTACTGCAGACGCCAGCACGTGCGACGCGTGCAACTACAGCCGTAGCATGCACCTCGGTGCTTGGATAATTTAGAAAGAAGGTCTGTTGGGACGCTGTCTGCTTTTGTGTGCTATCAACAATCCGCTTTCCAAAGACGTTGCCATGCCGACAATTATCGCGTTCATTTAGGCTTAGGAATGCCCAGAATCGAAACACTAGCTAAAAAATGCGGCGATGTCATTGCCCATGCTTTGCGGTTTAAGTGAAGTAAGGTAAAGCGAAAGCCTCCTGCACCATTCGTTGCTCACTAACGCGCCCGATATTGCAGCTACAACGACATATTAGTTCCAAAGCGAGCGGCGCTCACTCACTGGGGCACCGCCATGTTTCCCCGCATCCCTACCGAGCCAGTCACGTGATCTCAAAATCCCTCTCCTAGGTACTGCGGCTAACTTTAGCCGCGGTTAGCGCTTCGAGCAAACGGGCCCAGGTATTTCCAGGCATTGTAAGGGACACCTCGGACATTTCAGGAGAGCCTCTTACGGGGTCAACAAACCCACCAGGAAAAATCGGTGCGCTCTTCAAACATCTCACGAATTCCTGAAGTCTCCTTCACACCCTTTAAAAAAAAAAATTGAAGTACCCCTCAGAGCAATTCTTAATAGGGGAGGCGATGCCCGTGAAGGATATGACTGCAGAAACAGTCGCACAGGCATTCATCTCCATGTGGATCAGCCGTTTCGGTGTCTCAACAACAGTGGCAACAGATCGAGGAAGGCCGTTCGAAAGTCACCTATTTTGTAAGTTGTCAGGACTCCTCGGTATACACCACATCAAAACAACGACATACCACCCTTCATCCAATGATGTTGTGGAGCGATTCCACCGACAAATGAAAGCTGCCATTCGAGCGCACGGCTCATCAAGCTCCTGGACCGAAGTCCTACTGCCAGTGGTCTTGGGCATCCACACCTCCCTGCGTGGTGAACTAAAATGCAGCGCCGCTGAATTGGTGTACGGCTCTACCCTTCGATTACCGGGCAAAATTTTTCACAGCACCAATAACGCAAGTGACACAGAGTGCGAGAGCTGCACAAACTGATTAAGGTCACTTTTACAAAATCTCGAACCAACCGCACCCAGAATAAAATCTCGCAAGGTCTTCATAAGCCGTGACCTCGAACGTTGCTGTCATGTGTTCGTGCTAAACGACACCGTCAGACGCCTACTATAGTGGGCGTCTGACGGTGTCGTTTCCACGAACACATGACGAACACATCGTAGGGGCACTGCATACAGCGCCCCTACGATGGAGCTTATCCGGTGCTTGAACGTAATGAAAAGACATTCACCCAAGGCGCCCTAATTCACCCTAGCCATCAGGGGTCGCAAGGAAGTCGTATCGCTAGACCGTATCAAGTCAGCACATTTACCCAACACCTAATTAGAAGATATTTAAGAAAATGTTTCTGCTACACTTGCTACAACACCGTCAACACCGCTCGTCTCACCGACCTCCTCGCTAAGGGGGGGGGGGGGGGAACCTTTTAGCGACTGGCAACGAGGCGCCGAAGAAAAAGACAAGCTGGCGCGTGAAAAGCGGCTCGCTGTTCCAGCTGCTGGTTCGAAGGACTCCGGCACCCGCGGCGCAGTTCCAAAAGCCTCAGGTTTCTAATGATGTAAATACTGTAAAATGAATTAGTTGAAGGATCGTAACCCCTTCACGGGCTTCGCGGCGTCGACGTGAAAGGCGGCATGAGCAAAACTGTGAGAGAGATAGAGTCGGCAAAACCGCGCTGGGTTTCTTATCTACTATAGTTGGTATCATCAATATTGGGCCTCAAATTTTCGCGAGTGAGCTACGGTGAGACGGACCCGGCAAGGACATGTTGGCCTGATTATCTCCTCATCACAGTCCAGGATACGGTGTTGGGTACGCCGACTCCGAAACCATGGCTGTGCTTGTTGATTGAACCTCTATGTGCCCGCAAGAGTCAGCCGATTTCGGCAACTTGGCGCGTTCCACAATTAAGCGAGGCGTTGAAAAATGAAGCGGAGGTGCCCTTTAAGTGTATTTTATTTCTTTTGAAAGTCTTGGCTTGTTTCTCCAAGATGCTTCATAAACTCGATCTCCACAACCACCTCAGCCTTTCGGAATTAGTTTTTTTTGACAGCAAAAAAGTCATAAGCTACCGCTTTGCGAAAATAAACTTCGATTTCTTCACCTACATGATTTACGTTTGTTAGAGTTGTTTTGTTGGGTAACTAAATCGGGAGATAAATAAAAAGAACAAACAACGACAACAAACTTGTCTAGAAAAACTTCCTTTTGTCTGACTCACATTTTCGTGAATCCGAAGATATTCAGGGAAGGAAAAAACAAGCCAGGGATTCAACAGAACGCCCACACTCTCGTAGGATTTGAGAAAAAGGAAAAAAAAAGGAAAGAAAACTAATTGGTACGTGGTGTTCGCACACGAGCTTACGCCACCTGCGAAAATCATGACACGATTCAAGAAGTCTATGGCGCTCAACCACGACGAGAATGAAAACACTGAAGCTAAAACAAGCAAACAAATGAAAAAGTGAAAGCCGTTTACAAATCCCTGTAACGCCGAATTGGAGCGCAGCTCTTGAGGAGGAGGAGGGAAGGGGACTAAGGGGAGGGTAGACCCCTCCTCCTTCTCCTCCTCCTCTCATTCTTTAATATGCTCCGGGGGGTCACCTGATCTCGGGGGGAGGGGGTCACGTGACCTCGGAGGGGGGTGTCGCATCACTTCGGGGGGGGGGGGGTCACGTGACCTCGGGGAGGGGGCCACGTGATCTAGGGGGGTCACGTGACCTGGGGGTTACGTGACCTTGGGGGTCGCGTGACCTTGGGGGTCACGTGACGGGGGGTAACGTGACCTGGGGTGGTCACTTGACTTTGGGAAGGGTCACGTGACCTTGGGAGTGGTCACGTGACCTGGGGTCACATGACCTTGGGGGTTTCACGCGACCTAGGGGTCACGTGACATTGGGAGGGGTCCGTGACCTTGGGGTGACCTGGGGGTCACGTGACCTTGGGTTACGTTAGAAGGGGTCACGTGACTTTGGGGGGTCACGTGACCTTGGGGTGACCCTGGTTACGCCGACGGCGACGGCGACGGCGACGCCGCTCTAGCCGGAAACGGGCGCCTAAGAGCTGGGCTCTAAAAAAAACAACGCTATAGACAGTGGCTATACCCCGTTTCACAAAAGCTTGGTGAGCTGTGAAAGCTAGGGCCCCGCAACCCAACATGAGCGTCGCTGCGAGGCACGTGACCCGACGTGACGGGAGCATTTGTGGCGCTACGCCAACTGTGAGGCGTTAGGCCCGGACGAACCGGCTGTCGTCTGCTAGCGAAGAGTTTTCTGGTCCGAAAACAACCAACTTCAAATGAATGTTTATTGCGACCACATTTCCGTAGGCTAGAATAACGAGAATTTCAGTAACAGTTTATGAGACAGCCATACGCTCAATTTACCCGCATATCTGTGACGGCTACTAATGCCAGGGTACGGTGCTATGTTTTGGGCGGAAACGGCCGATTACACGGCTACGATCTCCCGCTACAGTGTTCTCCGGCAATCACCAACGGCCACGACGCTATAAGAAGAGGAAAAATCGAAAGCGGATACGAATATGACGTCACTTTTTTGGGTTAAATGTGAATGAAACTCATAAATTTGTGATAATTTATTCTTCTCTCTTTGTATCTTCTCGTTAGATACTGAAGCATCCGAGTTCAATGGCCGTTAAAAGAAAAAGAAGCAGGGAACTACTGTTTATCGCAGACTGCGCTGTTGCTGTTGCGGTAACGAGGCCCCCGTGGCCTCGACCATGGTACACTGTAACCATGGAGTGTTACCACATGCCTAGCACCGGTGCTCTTATTAGGTCGTGGGGCCCGCAGCATTCACAGTTCGCCAAGTTATCGTGAAATGAAGTTTATATGAGGAGCTATTCAAGAACAAAAGGGGAAAGAGGAAAAAAAGAAGTTGTAAAAATGAAAGAAATGACGCAGTACTCTTCTTGGTGGCACTATTTTCTCGTTGTCTCCCGTTCGGTTCAATACATGTTGTGCAGAATTATGTGTTATTATTTTTATGCTCTAGGGAAGCTCCCACGTGTGTGCCTCAGCCCTCACGTCGTGCAATAATTTCTGTTTTCGTTTCCTTTTTTTTAGCACGCTTTGATCTCGAAGAGGAAGAGGATGTCCCGAACGGCAAAGACTCTTCGTCGTTCCCTGGTCATAAAACTCGGCTTTCGGTGTGGTGATTTATGCGCGAGAAAACTTCAAACTGACAGCGAGGTCGGGAGAAAAATAAGTGTGATTGAAAAGGAATGAATAGGCTCGTTCGCTGCTTCGGCAAATTTGTTTAAATCGCGAACCGAGAGACTTTTGCTGTTTTCACGTCGAAGGGCAAACGAGTCACCGAAAAATGTAAATGAAAGTTTCTGTGAAGCGCCGAATTTGGCGTTCTTGTTTCTCAAGCAAAACATTGACATCCCTGAGAGAATTCTAATTTGTTTCCTTCTCTGCCCTCTTTCGTCTGGGTTTCTTGTTACCGTGGAAGCAGGCGCATCCCTCTCCGAAAGAGAAATTTGTGGTTTTCTTGTTTGTTTTTAGCGACCGTGTTTGAGTCGACTCGAGCGGAGCTGCATGGACTATTCATATGGAGATGACGAGCAGTGACACCTTTTATCAATAAACGTGGAATCTTAGGTACACAACACCAGCCGTTCAGACCTTCCCATAGAATAATTTTCTAATGTCTCTTGCCAACTACGGTTTTTTGGAAGGCGCCATTTACTGGTAATTCTAATATCGTATACTGCTCTAGTATCGCAAGGGGTGCTAAAGTTTCAAAACAAGTCGTCAGAGAAGCCGGCGACCGGCGAGTCATGCCGTAGTCTGCCGCCACTCTCCTGGCCGTTGGTCGTAAAAGTTGCGACAAAAAAGGCGAGCAAACGCGATTGTCGCTCTCGTTGCTGCGCCCCAACTCGTGGACGCTGACGCTTCCGTGGACGCTCAACCTGAAGAGTGACCTTCAGCGGAACAGGCATGTGCCGCATTCATCTCCGCTACTCTGTCGCCACCAGTGCTGCGGCAGACAACACCGTGACGCAAGAGTAATGCCATGAGGCGGAAAGTGGGCGTCAAAAAACGAAGACGCGGTAAGCACACCAGTCAGAGATGCGTTGCAGACCCCCTACTCGAAACGTTTGTAATTTGGTTAATTTGTAACCTTACAGTTTGGACAACATTACCAAGGCTTCTGCTGTTCATATGGTCAAAAATGTAATAATACTAATTACTAATTAATAATTATAATAATAATCATCAATTATTCAGTCAGGAGGAACCCATCGGTCTTAATGCTTTCACACACACGCAACGAACACCAATTCATTGCAGCAACAAGGTTCAGACGTATGAAACTAGGATAACACATACAGGGGGCAGTTCAAGGTCAACAACAACGTAGAACACAAAAGAGAAAGGCGAAAATAACAATAATAGTTAAAGCAAGTAGGAAAAAAAATCTTGCGATGACGCACAGATACTGACTGTTCAGACCCTTTCCTGAATAAGCAAGTTTCAGACACACTGGTAAAATATAATGAAGCCAAAGCAAAAAAAAAAAAAAAAAGTTTTGAGCAGGTATTATAAAACTCTGCTTACCTATAGATTGGGATTTATTTGCTAAAATATCGAGATGTATAAATGGATGACTGCAGTCGTGTAGGCACAGATGGAAGTCTGTGACTCACTTCCGAAAGCAATTAAGCTATGGGAGTCAATCTTGAACAAAAACTACAAGTGCGCTTTTACTCAACGATGGTACAGGCTCAACATGTTGACGAGTCTTCAAGTAGTTTCACCATTTGATTAGTGTAAACTTTTTGAATAACGATATTTAAAGATAAAAATTAATTGGTTTTGAACTTTTTCAACACTCAAATCTTAGTTTTGAAAGTGCCGTTCCATTCGATTGAGGCGTACTCTAGCTGAGACGTAACTAGTGAGTGGCACAAAGTAAGGACTGCCGAAGGGCTTTCAAACTCCTTAGCTACGCAAGATGGGGCCCGTAACGTCTGAAGAAACACGTGAACCGCATTGTTCACGTCGTTGATAAATTTCAAAGTCGAATCTAACATAACTCTTAAGATCCCTGGCCTCACTTACATGTGATAACGGCACACCATAGAATCTATAACCAGAAACGAGTATTAGGGTCTTGCGAAAAAATGTGAGTACTTTTATATTCGAAGTCTTCAAGCGGGTGTTGTTTTCAATACACCAATTGTAAGCATTTTGTTTTTCTGGTGCGTAGTGCAATTTTTCGCACTAAACCCTCCGTTCTTGAAAGTATTCTTGACACCGGAAAACCTATTTCGCATTGATTTGTGGCTTAAAAGGACCCCTTCTATCTTTCTCACAAAGAACCCTTTTATGGGTTGCTTACAATCAGTTTTCAGAGTGCGAAATTTGGAAAACCTGAATAATTCCTAAGAGTTACGTTACAACCAAATGTTCGAGTGATGAGTGAACCTATTTCTTTAGACATTATTATGCTGCCAGGGTATTGCAAAAATTAAGCATTTGAAATAACACGGGAGACGTCATTTACAAAAATGTTGAAAAGGAGGTAGCCCAGCACTGGTCTCTCCCGAACACTATAGCTAGCCTCGTTCAATGGAGATGCCGTAGTGTTGACAGAAACGAACGCTTGCCTACTCGACAGATAACGTTTGTTCCGCTCTAATTCTGAGCCACATATCCCCTAGGATGAGAGCTTAATAAAGAAGATTGTGTGATTAATCACGTCAAGGACCTTACTCACGTCAAAGCAAACAAACTGTTAATTGATCTCTGTTACAAACAACCCTATATACAGTATGCCTGAAATTCGATAGATTTGTAGCCATCGTCTGACACACACAGTCTTGCTGATTAGCAATTATTAAGTTACGGAACTCGAAAGACAGGAATAGATGCATGACGTTTTCAAAAAGTTTAGAAAATGAAGAGAGACGAGACCTTTATTGGCAGTAAAGAACATCGCGCTTATTTTCCCAGATCAAGACCCAAACGTCCGCGGTCAGCTTCTATGGTTCTGGGCATATTCCAGATTTTAAAGAGCTGATAAATTTAGTGCAATTTATAGATGGCAGTAACTTTTAGTAAGATTTAAAATAACAGAGGGTATTTCATCATGTTCGGCAGACAGACAGTGTTGCCCTAATTTTCCTAATGCATTTCTCAACACATTTACCATCGAGATGAATGAAACTAAGGAGGTCACCAAACCCAGTCAAGGGAAGCGGCTTAAGAGGGGTGAAGTTCGTATGTTCTTAGTAGAATGACTTAAAGTGAGTACAGAAGAAATCAGTCACACTTATTGCATCGCCTTATGTGTAATAAATAATAATAATATTAATTAGGGCTGGGCAATTGATCGATTAGCTTTCCAATTAATCGACTATAGCTTTAAACGCGAACTATTTTTACTGATTAATCGGTTGATCATAAAACCAAATATATCCCGACAAAATTGAAAAATAATTTTAACCTTTTTTTTATCTACCGTGTTTTTATTTTTAAAGCGCGCGCAATCCTTTTCTTCTTTTTTTTTGGGGGGGCAGAAAATTCACATTTAAGAACAACGTTGGAGATGGTTCCGGCATGGCTTGTTTTAGCAATACGGCCGTGTTCAGTTTGCGAAATTTCTATCAGCTTTTCTTGGCGTCCGCGACACAGAAGACCGCGGCGTCCAGCTAGTCCATCGCAGAGAGGGCACTTTTCGAGGACAGCAGGTTGCCGGAAGGCGGAGATTCCTCAAGGGGAACGACGCTCCGCAGCTTGACTTTCACCATAGCTTCCTCTATGCTCACAAAGCCTGGCAGTTCGACGACAGAGCCATAGAGTGCCCGGTCGCAGATTTGGAGCGCGAGAATCTGGTAGCACAGAGCGTCAAAGAGCCATTTCTCGGGGGACCTGGACGTCTGTTAACAGGTTTTGCAGCGGCGAGGACCCGAAACACACTTGTTCGCTCGGAAGAAGTGTGTTTCGGCGTCTTGCCACAGCTGCGCGCTAGTCACGTGGCTCTTCTTTCATCCGTTGTATGGCGCTCCACCTTTTCCATTTCGGCGGCCGCTTCTCGTGGCGATTTGTTAGGCTTTGTCAGTATACATGAGGCTATGTTTTCACTAATCTGCTTGTGCACCCAGTCAGTGGCATATCTGTCGGGGTTTATTGCTTTTTCCCTCGCTTCTTTGGCGTCGACGACCGCCACTGGGAGGCCCTCAAGGCGACGATTAGAAACACATTTTTTATGATATTTTGTTGAGGTCTTCTACTGACAATGTTAATCCTTTCAAAGCAGCCGTCATTTACCATGCGCCAGCCGCGCGTCGTGCCGCTCAATGGCGTGGGCCGCGGTGTCGATTGGCGAGCAGGAAACCCTGGGCTGTCTTTCCATTGTTCCACAGTCGACGTGAGGAACTACTAAGTGCAGTGGCGACCGCTGGACTTGCATAGTTCAGCAAGGATGATTTTGATGAAGGAAGAAACTTTATTCGCGCATAGTCATGTAAAATAATGCTTGAAAACCACTTCTGCTATGACCCCGTTGCATGAATAATGTTCTCAGTATGTTTTACATGTACTAAACCGCACATGCCTATCCCCAGTTGGGTTTATTGTTGCATTTATCACAAAGACTGTTCAAGCCTGTTGATGCTGCTAAAGACTGATGCGCACCGAACATTCGATAGGCCATCAGGAAAGAAAAAAATAGGTGTCCGTCGATTTTGAAGTTAATATAAACAGCCTCGTCCGCCGAAGGACTGCTGACCCTAAGAGCGTCGGATTGTGAATCATCCCATGCACACGCACATAGCTGCTGAACCGTGGTTTGTACAAGGAAGCGGCACAAGCAGGTTCACCTACAAGAAGCGAAGTGTTAACAAAAGTAGGCGTAGCCAAAAAATGTCCCTTGAGTCTACCAGCTAATGAGGCGATCCTCGTCCTGCGTCTTTTTCCTCTTCCTAAGTTGACCATCTTTTACCACAGTCTCGAGTAATTTTCATTGTGATGAGAAAATTAAGTTAACGAACGCCGCCATGAAAATATAGGGTAAACATCCGGTCTGCCATGGCATTGCCGTGGCAACGCAGTTTTAACAAAATGCGCCGCAAGACAGGGACAAAGTAAGAGAGACAACCACGGAGCGCTACTTTCAACTAAATGTTCATTTAAACAACACACACTATACACCCCAGAATCGGGCTTCTCAAGCAAGAATTCAAATTCCTTGTCTGTTAGATGGACTGACACATGCATCTATCATCCCCCTGCAATCTAATGTTGAAAATCTCGAGCTGTACGAGTCATTCAACATTAGATTGAAGGGGATGACGATGCATAAGTACGCCGTCGGTTTATCTAACAGACAAGGAATTGGAATTCTCGTTTGATATGCTTGATTAGGTGTATGTATAGAGTGTGTTGTTTCGATAAACATTTAGTTGAAAGTGACCGCTTCGGGTTGTCTTCCTTACTTTGTCCCTGTCTTAAGGCGCATTTTTTTTTCCAAAAAAAGATCATGTACCAACTGGCCCATCTGTCACTATTCATGTAACGCAGTTGTTTACCCTATATTTTCAAGGCCAGAGCACAACACTTGCCTGATTAGTAGGAAGTTCGCGTGTAGCAGATACTCTCGACACCGTGCCCAAAGCGTTATCTAGAGCCAGACGTCGTAGTGCGGCTTTGGAGATCGAGCGCGTCAGTAGTCGTGCTCACGAACGCAGAGAATGGCACCTGGGGTTGAGAAAGCCGTACAATCACTGCTCTCAGTATGGGTTCGTTTCCCTCCGCGTGATGAGATCGCTGGTTCGTATTGAAACTTCTTTCGGTGCGCCGACCGTATCAAACCCCAGCTGCGACAACGAGCAGACGAAGTAGAGCACAGGCACAGAGCAGGAAGCCTAAGACTTATGTAGTCGACCGAGCGGCGAGCAGACGATGGGAGCTTGGATGAAAGCGCGTCGGTGCGCAAGGCAGTCTGGGATTGAGTTTGTTTTCCTGCGCCACTCTTCATGACGTCATGCCGGGTCCTGCACTATTGAAACGTCCTTGCAGCGGCAGGGATCCGGAACCACACCGCTGAACCGTCCGCGCGCACCTTCGTGAACCGCTTTACTCGGAGAATCTGCCCTGAGAAAGGGCCTGTCGGGGGTTTTGAACATTTTTAACAGAGAAATAGGCCACACACGACTATAATTTTTAAATATTTGGAATCGTTTCAGTGCGTAGATCGCGTTACCACGACAAACTGACGATGTCAAAAAACACTTCAGTGCAGCTTTAGATATATTTACATACATACACTATTGCACGCCGAATAGAAAACAAAGTCAGAAGCGGAAGGCTTGAATACAAGGAAAATAATTATCTATCACATCTTGACATTAATGGAAATAGGGCATTTACAACATAGGACACACGTACAAGATATTGAGTAAAGTTATTGAAGACAAAAAATAACAGATCTTAGTTTCTTTCAGTACCGTAAAGTAGAAACACTTCACAGATATCTAAAACAAACAACTATACAGGCAAAACACTTCAGGCTACATAAGCCTCTAAACTCGTCAAACAGAAAGTTGGGACTGAAGTTCACAGAAAGCACCGATTGGTCTATCACGACGATGACTCCGCGCTTTTTTCGCCAACGTCCAATCGGCGCGCTCCGCGAAAATTTCGGCTCCAACCCTGATTTTGACGAGTTAAGGGCCCCTGTTCGAATGTGTTGCGTTACTTAGCTCTGCACCGATTCAAACATGAGTTCAATATGTTTATAGAAATTCTGACCGCAGGAGTTATAAATATACACTTCTTCGGTGTAACAGTTAAAACTCCCTAATGATCTAAATATTTGGTTGACCTGACTGATATATTTAGCGGCGTAAAATGTCGATTTGAATCACGTAGACACTCGCGGGACCCAAATACAAACTTAGAAGAATAAATCAAACCATAAAAAGTTTTGAAAACAAAAAAGAACAAAAAAAAAACACCAAGATGTCTGCTTTTTCCCGACGTTGATGTAATATAAGTTCGTGGGTCCCAGCACAGCTTCCTGGTTCAGGTAATGCAGAAGGCTTTGGATTTGGGCTAGTTGGTTCAGGTAATGCTCTTTAGGAATTGAATAACGATATTAAAAAAATATATATATGCAATTTGTTTGCACGTGCTCTATGCTTAGCGAGTTAGTGTGGCGGATTCCAATCTACACAAATAAAGCCTATTTTAACTGGGAAAGGGTCAACGGACACGAGAGTGTCAGGAACTTAAAGACGTTATCAAAGTTCTAGTTATGGGACATAATAATTCCGAGGCTCGTAAAAGCGCACAAATATTTTGTTTACGTGGTCATCAAATCGTAGGCTTGAATTAAACGTAACGCCTACACGCCGGCGATCTCGTATTCCACTCACATGAGAGATTGAATCTCCACGAATACAATTATGAAAACAGACGTTCTGAGCTGATCAAGAAAATGTAATCATTTAGTTTTTTTAATGAATTAGAGAAAGCTTGTCAGCTGTACACCAATCGTTAAATAAACTCATCTTGTCCTGGATCCTCATGCAGTCGTCAAGTGTTTTAATTTCACGATATAATTTCGTAATCTGGGGGCATTTTAGCTAGGGAATAAGCAAACAGAGTGGATGGTTTTCGAGATAACCGATGATCGATTCTAAAACACGAGCTCTGTCTCGGACAAACACGCACTGCCTTGCGCGCCACTTCGTCGCTACGGATGCTACCTCTTCAGAGAAGGCCATCCTGGGTCGCTAAACTCGTCAAGCACAACTTTGTGTCCGAAAGTGGCGGAAGGCGCTAATTGGACTCTCGCGACGCTGACGTCGCGCCGAGCGAGGTGTCAATCATTCGAAGCAAAGTTCATCGAGGCGCGCGTGCGGCGCGTGAGGGGCGCGAGGAGCCCGCTGACTGAACGGCTTCGCCGATGACGTAGCGCCCGTTTGTCCCTACATCCCTACGCCAAGCTAAAATTAATGCTTTGCAAATTGTCCCTATGCGACCTGCTGACGCTCAAAATCCCTCCGAAGTTTGTGTTAAAAAGAAACCTCGTTTGTCGAAGTTGTTGCTGACGTCAAAGTGACGTTTCCGAACTTTGCGAGAGCCGTGGTTTGAGCTCGAGATCTTCGCTTCGGATCGAGGCGAAGTTAAACTTTGTCAACATGGCGGTGCCGTACGCTGCGGCCGAGCTTATCTTCCGCCACCGTCGGCGTCGCTACTGAGACCACTGGGGACGCCTTTCAACTCCCCGACGACGACTTTCGGCGACAGTACCGGCTATCGAAAGCCGTTGTGCGTTGACTCTTCGACGAGCTTCGTTCGCCGCCTCGGACCGTGGAACAACAAGTTCTCTGCGCGCTCCGGTTCTTCGGAACCGGTAGCTTTCAAGGCATGGTAGCGACTGACAAGCACCTGTCAGTCTCCCACATGACTGTGGACCGGGCTGTCAGAGTTTTTGCGGCTGCCATCGCTTTTTTTTATTTTATTTTTTCTGTAATATCCGAAGAGGTACTAACAAGCTGGTATACAATTCAGAATGTTGGAAAACAAACAAGAACCGGGGTAATTCTTGGGTAGGGTCCAGTCTCCCAGCAGCCGGCAGAATTATTTCCCCGAAATTCTACTGGCAGTCGTCACCCATTTCCGGTCAAATCAGTTCATCGAACGACGTGTCATCGACAGATCGTTTCATCGGCACGCGATGTAATCACATGAAAGAGGTTGTCTTCCGTTAGAGGTATATACACATTAAGCATTTTCCCACCTTTAAACATGTAAGTGGGGTGTCCCATAACTAACACCCTAATAAGTGTAGCAATGGACCTTATAAAAAAATTTAAACTTCACACCTTTAAAAATGTGTGATTTTTTAAACACGTTTCTTAAAACGTATGATAATGCCTACACCTTTTTATAAAGATGTAAAACTACAATACCCCTTCTCGTCAGGCACGTAGCCAAGGGGAGGGGGGGGGAGCATAAGGCCTGGCCTTCCCCCCCCCCCCCCCCCCCCCCGAAATTTTCCATTTTGCTGGGGCCTCCTCTCCTCCCTCCCCCTCATAAAGCACATTGTCATCGGCGCCCCCCCCCCCCCCCCCCCTTAAACGAAAGTCTGGCTACGTGCCTGCTTCTCCTCAAGGTGTAATTACCACAGTACATTTCTTTTTTGGGGTGTACACAGTGGCCCGGGACCCATTAATATGACTGAACAAATAAATTACACAAACGAGTCGCCGAAACAGCACGTTGCTTCTTGGCGAGTGTCGAGGCAATAGGGAATTTTCGTAGACCGCGTTGCCCCCTCCGCTAAGCGTTCCGCAACGAAGAAGTTGCTACTGCGCCTGCGCGCCGATAGCCTTGACTGTGGAGTTCCCGCTATCGTAGCGGGTTGCGGAGGGCCCTTGCGGGACGGCGAAAACGATCTACGAAAACTCCCTAATATCGTCCGAAAACCGGCTTCAATATTGGCCGGATGTACGGTTTTGCGCCTCGTCCCTACATCCGGCAGGTATGGGAGTACCGATTCAAATAAACGATTTATGTCTAATAGCACTGGCACCACTGATTTATTAGGAGGCTAGATCGTGGATAGAGGCCGGTATTGCTGGGGTCGAGCGGCACCACCGGCAGTCATCGCTTGACACAACTCAATTTTATTACGTTAGTAAATTGTTCTCTACCATGAAACTTCTATCATGTTTCCGCAAATAACAGTTAATATTGTGAGCAAGAATATTAAACGCGTTAGAATACCAATCTTGTTTAACTAAATGTTGTGTGGTTGAGGGTCCAGGGCTACTTTGTTGGGCGTTAACTGTTATGTGTTTAATGAGACAAGGGCTACCGAGAGTTATTGTGGAGTCGTCCGTGATTTCGGAGTCATCAAAGCTCAGCAAACGATAAGTTAGAATGCCTTTACTAGGGATTTTCGCATCGTTTTGACCGCTTGTACATAGTGCTTCATGGTGAAAGCTTTTTCTTTGAACTCCTGTGAGGGCTTCCATGACAAACTGAAACTCGGAGCGTGCCGTTCAGTCGCTCGACGTGCCATTTATTTAGCAACCGAAGCAAGCGACGTCGGTAAAGTCAATCGTGCTCCGGTCAATTTTTTTTTAATCGATGTTCAAACGCTTGACGAATGTCTATTTGATCTCCAAGAACCCGACATAATCATCGCAGCACATCATAAAATGCTCGCCCTCGAGCACCGCGTACAAGCTTCCAATTTTTGCATGTTTCTTCCTTAGACTTGCGTGTATTGCCTCATGATGTAAAGGGCCAAAGCAACAAGGACGAAAATGAAGGGAGAACTAGACAGGACGCGGCATATTGCCTGTCGTCATGCAATGGCCGTCGGTGAGGCCAGTGACGGGCTCCCAATTCGCGATACAGACTTGCACTGTGAGAGTTCTAATGCATTACACCCACCGAGTGCTGCACGGAGAACAGGCCCCGAAAGAACTTGCCAAATGCACCCAGTGCAGACTGATGCTGTCGCCATAGATGTTGTAGAAAAGTACCGACCTCAAACCGAAACTAGCGCCTTTTTGTTCGACGTGACGGGTGGGAATGCGAGAGTGCAGTCGCTGCCATCGTTTAAACGTAGGTTGCTGCAACGTGGAACTTACATTTGCGATGACTTCCACTTAAGCAACTCGGCAGTCAGAGATATCTACAGACGGCGTAAGTTTCCGAAAACAGTTGACTACAAAACAGCATACGCTTGAGGAAATTGATGGCACTGTACGCGCAAGAGCTTGCTTCGTTTTAAGCATAATATTATGAGTGAATAACTGAAAGGATACGGCTTAAATCTAGTTCTTTGGAACAGCTAGCAATACGTTTCGTAAGACTTTTTATTTCCCTGGCATTGAGTACGAGAGCTTTCTCAAAACAAAATATGACGGGGCGAGATAGCTGCCATTCATATATGACTTTGCTTGGGTCTCGGGCAACGTCTCCATGTTTAGCCTTCCCGGACGCTGAGTGAATGCGTCGCAGGTTTCTGCTGTGGGAGCTTTGTCAAAAAATGTTGCACTTTTCACCCATACACAAATAATGCTAGATCTCGCGGCCCCTGTGGTTGTTCTGGGGCTTTCATTGCACACTGGTAGGTTTCAGCGTCTGTAAGGCTACAAAACGACTCAAATTTCGCGAATAAAAGACGGGCCGTTGATTCCTCCCTTTGTGAAATATCAGACGCTTACAATTCAAGCTCGCGTTTGAGTTTGTGGCCCGCGGGACGCGATTTCGAGCAGAAAACCAACTTTTTCTTTCAGTTCCGCTGTGCGAATGCCTCATCGTAGCAGACGAACTCTCGTCGTCTGCTCTCACTCCTCGCCTGGGCGAGGCATGACGGGATTGTCGGCGCTAGAGAGCCCAAAGACGACGTACAGCTACACTGTAGTACAGCGAGCGGCGTGAACGCTCGCCTCCCCGCGCTGTCTCGTGCTCTCGTGCATCGCCTAGGGATCGCGAGGGATTTTTCGTCAAAAGTTGCGAAGTTGAGCGCGCGCAGGGAGGAGGAAACTTTGCGGCGTTCTTTTGGTCACTCCCCCCGCTACGTCAAAAAGCGAAGAATGTTTTGCTCCACGAGTTTAGCTACCCTGGGGTACAATTCTGGTCACAAATGGTCACATTCGTGCTTCTCGAAAACTCCTCCCACCTACAAACCGTGCCATCCTATTGACTGCAGCGCACGTGATAATTCCACGCGGTTCCCATGGGAACGTTCGCGAAACACGAAAGCAATCGTTTGCCGTAACTGTTGCTCTTCGAGTTCGGACCGTGACGACAAAGTGACGTATGACCACGTCCGACCACGTCCCACAAGGCGGAAGTCGCGTAACTAGATTAATTGTGGTATTACTCGGCACACCCTACTCTCTGTTTCACTATGAGTGCGAGATAGTGCGAGTGTAGGAGCTACAAGAACGTGCTTTCAACATCCCTGTCGAGCAGGCGCGCTTGCGCAGTGCAAGCCAACGTTCGTGCAAGCATCATTCGGGGTGGTGTGCTCGTGCTTTATCTTCCGGTTCTATTGCATGAAGAGTAGCAAGCTTTGAACAGGATTTTAGAGCGTAGAAAATGGCGCCGATGCTAGTTGCGTAACAATGGCTCGATTAACGTGTACAATGACAGATTTTCCGCTAGCACCCGCTTGCCTTCGCGATGCACGACGACTGTTTCTGACGACAGTACCGCTTGTCGAAAAGCACCATGCGATCGCAGTTTGACCAGCTGCGAGACGAGAGACGGCGACGATGAGAGGTGATGACCGTCGAGCACCAGCTACTAATCGGATTGCACACAGATTTTTCGCAACGGGGAGCTACAAGAACGCGGTTGCCACGGATAATCACATAGCTAATGCTGAGTCGATGGTGATCAGTGCCATGGCGGCCGTCGCGAGTGTCGCTGTCAACCGGCTGGGAAGAGACGGCTGGGTCGACAAAACCGGCGGACCGAGGCAGCTAAGGCGTGTGCGAACGAAGGCTTTCGTCGCCACCACGACAAGCACACCGATGTTATGGGGTGCGTTGACTGAATATGGAATCTAACAGAACATTCTTCACCATCATCGTCGGTCTGAAGGAGACCGTCACCGTTGTGAAGAACTCGAACACTTTGCCGCAAACACCATTTTGCCATTAACAACAAGGTGGTAAGTTCACGTTAAAACTTCAGGGTTTCTACTGATTCGAAGTTAGTGCACGCTCAGTACCTATGTCTACATTTGACAATTTTTTTGCGGTTTGTAGCTACTGTCAATCACACAATATAAGCTGGATGGGTTTTTGATGGCATTTTATTGTATCAATTAGATAATTCACCTTTCACGCCAATCTTCTGGAGTTTCATGTCAGTCATTAGACACTTCTAAGAAACACTGTTTGATGCCCTTCAATGAACTACGATTACGTGTGTACTAAAATAAATCGTTATTTGTTTAGACAGCAGAAGTTTAGAAACATTGTTACCCACTGTAAACAAAAAAATTGGCCAGAGCAATCCTGCGGATGGTTGTCATCTCCGTGACCAAGAAAAACAATAAATATACCATTGTCCTACATTCAACACTCCCATGTTTAATGTGAAGTTTATGATACCAATTAAATGGACTGTCATTTCTAAAGTGACAGTAACTCAGTGAAATTAAAGAAATAGTGTGAACTGGATTTTTGAAATCTGCCTGTGATGCAGAGCAAATACGAACTGTTGACTTATCACCATCAAGCATAAATAACAAGCGGAAACAGAGTAGATGTGTGAAGAAAAAAAGAGGATATGTATTAACGAAAGAACAGCTACGAAACTTGAAGAATGTCAGCAACTATCTTGCCATTGTGGTACGAGCTCTGTGGCTATGCACATTCTTATGGCAGCCTATGAATGTAGGATGCTTCCCATATGGTATCCTCCAGTGGCGAAGCCAGGGGGTTAGGGGCGAGGGGGGAAGCTTATAATGCTTCTCTCCCCCCCCTCCCCCTCGCCTCCCCAAATCCGGCGTACCCCAAGTCATGAACACCCCAGCCACCTCATCCACTCTCACCCCTCACCCCCTCGAAGGTTTCTGGCTACGCCACTATTAACAACAGCACTCAATAGATAGTCAAGACTATCAGGATAAGCGAAATTTCCTCTATGTTATGCAACTTATAGACAGTGTTTCTGTCTTTATAAGTATGCAGGCAAAACACATACTTCAGAAAGCACTTGTGTGAAGGCTACGTTCACAATGCAGTTCCGTAAAACTTTCAAGGCGTTAACAAATTCCACAAAGTAAGTTTTCAACAGAACGTGCTAGTTTTGCAAAACACTGGCAAACTTACGTTGCGTTAAACATCATTCAACTTTGTCGTCCGATGAATCAGCAGTCAGCGCTACAGAAACCTCAATAAGCTCGTCGTGTTTTTTTTTTGTTGTTGTTGTTTTTTTGCCGTTGGGGCGATCGCTGGCGGTCGTGGCGGCGTCACAATTCTTTCTCAGATTGTTTGTGGCTGCATTCGTGCACGCGGAGGCGTTGGTCACTTTCTGTCAACGTGAGGTTTTGAATCTTGACGCATGGCAACGCTGAATGTAGGCCTATTACCGTCTCTATAATCTCAGCAAGGTTGCCGTTACGAGCCACAACAACAACAACACTTCCAAGTTTCAAAACACCGGCAGAAATTGAAGCCTAGTCTTGCATCTCGCCAGGTGTTATATCGGGGATGTTGAACGTCAGCTCATCGTGCTCTTTGACCCGGTACTGCCGCCGAATGGACTCATCCAACATTACGAAAGCATTCGTGTGTGCGTTGATTAAGTTAGCGATCGCATGTCAAGCCCCATGATCTTTCGAGTTTGTCTCGCCAAGGGTACGGTTGTCGTGTGAAGGCAATGCAACTCCCCCATGCATTCTTGTTTTTAGGTCAATTTGTCGTCAGAACCCGAACTCGAAATGCGACTGTTAGGGGCAAACAGAGGCTTTCTTGCTTCACGAACGTTTCCATAGCAAAAGTGGTTAAATCGTCGCGCGCAATGAAGCCAGTGGGATAGCGAGGTACCTGTGTAGGGACGTGTAAAAACGTAAAAGCCTTTTTTTTTTTTTCTTTTTTTTTTTTTTTTGCACGGGCTTTTTTGCAAGTAAGAAAGTAAGTAAAGAAGACTGCCCGAGATTATGCGGTCGCGTCCATTTCTTGAGCGTCGTAAGACTAGAGCATGGCTCGTGGGGACTACCGTCGTAATCACTGCAGTAAACAAAGGAAGCAAAGCATTATTGAAACTGCCCGAAGAAACTTTCTTGCATCAGCCACGGTATGTTCACAACCGGTGAACTCTGTGTCAATCTCACGACTTGTCATATATTACCACGGAGATTACGACGGGTATTACCGGCTATAGTAAGATTATACCCGTGCCACACGGGCAACTTGAATACCATTTACAACGAATGACATTTGTGTGATCGGCGAATCAGCTCGCAATCTGTCGCGCGTGGAATGCGCCACGATCGGAGTGTCGAGCGCTTATTGGCCTTCCGCTCAAATGTCATTCGGGGTAAATGGCATTCGAGTTGCCCGTGTGGCACGGGTATTATTTTGACCTGGTTAGCTTGGATTGACTATTTTTGGCTATAAGCATATTTTCTTGACCTGGTAGGCTTGAATTGGCTGCACTTGACTATAAGTGACTAGTATTTATAATTAACACCTATTTTCTTTCTACAAACTGGGTGGCTTATTGTGGCTATTTTCGGTTATTAGAATCTATATTTTTGGAAGATTGGTTTCAAATGGTTAGGAATGGTAATTTGTGAATATCGTTCACAATTCTGTGTTATTTCGGTGATGGTGGATAAAAATGGCTTTAAGTTGCTTTTTTTGCTCTAAACGTCTATTTTTAATTATACTGGCTTCAAATGGTTACAAATGGCTATTAGCAACTAGAAATCATAATTATGAGATGTTTCTATTTTAGGAACTGGAATGGTTTCCAGTGGCTATTGTTGGCTAGTAGCATGTAGCAGTCAATATGTCCAACGTCGCCAGGAACAAAGACGACGACGCTACTCGTTGGCAAAAAAGCGACGGCACGTCGCTTTTTTGCCGCCATGTCTTCCGCATTAAACAAAGAGCGTGCTTCATAGCGTATATTTTATACCACGTTGGGTTTAAGGTGTTACCAATGGCTATTTGTGAGTATAATTGGACATTTTGCAAAATTTCAGTGTTTACCCTGTTGGAAACTTTCGATGATGGAAAGATGATGGAAAAGGCTCATACAAGCGTAACCGTAATATGGGACATCCTATACAAGCGAAAAGGCAGCTCCAATATAGTGGATTAAGGCGGAACGATACAGGTACGCGGAACCATACAAGCGTGTCGCATTATGGGACATTCTATACCGGCATAGTGGATTAAGGCGGAACCATGTAGGCGGTCGGAACCATACATGCATAACGTAATATGGGACATCCTATACCAGCGAAAAGGCGATACCGTAATGGTGGAGCCATATGGCTCCAACGTGGTGGTTTCGCCTTTTCACTGTTGTACAGGGCGATTTAGTTTTAAGCTTTACATATATGTCTAGAAAGGTTGTGAAAGCTAAATTAATGCGATTTGTGCAGGCGAGTTATACGGCCAGGCGTACATAGTATAGAGACCTAGTCGTAACGATCAGTCAGATAATTAAATACAATTTGTTAATTAACTTTTTAATTAGTGAAAACAAAAATATGGTTTCTATTAGAAACTTGCTGAGTCACTGAAAACCACAAAATCAACTCTTTTTAGAAGGATATAATGCAGGGGTAGCATTTTATGCGTTCTGTAAAAATGCTTTATTTGGACGAGTTTCTAGGTTTCTGTTTCTTATCAGAGCTCATCTTTGGACCCACGGTCCTGCTCCCCAGGGGCTTAGACGCGCAACACACGTGCACCTTGCTTCCCTCCATCCTACGAGGGAAGCGAGGGGGCGGCTTCGCACTGCGGCCACCGGGCAGCAGGACCGTAGGTGCAAAGATGCGCTCTGGTAAGAAACCGAAGTCTGGAAACGCGTCCAAATTGACCATTTTTTTAGAACACCATAAAATGCTGCTCTTGTGTTATATCTTCACAAACAAAATTGATTTAGTGTGTTTTGATGATGCTTAGCAAGTTTCTAATTGGAACCATGGGTTTATTTTCACTGATTAAAAATTTCAGGAACATACTATACTTAGGAGAGGCAGAAGCGGATTTCTATTTGAGAAAACACTTTTAAATCTTCTTCATTTGACCTCCAGAATCTAAAATATCAAAATTATTTGCTAATTTAATTAATTGAGGCTGCATAGAGTCATTTTTAAAGCGCTGTGAAAGCACTTCCCTAGAGAGCGACGTCGCAAGAGCAGCTTTCAAAATCTTTGTTCATGCATCTTCAGCGCCTATCAAAGCTATGCACGTACATGCTATTTTTTAAAAGGGCAGAAAAATGTGTCGCGTCTGGTGCCAATGCGGGAGAGTATACCTAGAAAACTTGCAATTGGACGCGCGGCCCTTAAGCGACACACGCTTGGCGGCCGAAGGGTGTTCTTACGATGTCACTATTGGTAGGATATTTTTTTGTGCTTTCTCACGTTTAGTTATATCTCTGTGGAAAACGAACGGGATATTCAGATTCGCGGGATAAAACTACGCTAGAATGAACCTCCATCTAGTTTTCTCAAAGAAGTCTGGCACATCTCTGTAATAACCCGACTGGTCATTACAAATTAGCCTTTTATACTGTGCCGCCCTGGCCATATAACTCACGTGCACAGACTGCGTAAATGTAGCTTTTACGGCTTTTTTTAAAAAAAATGTGTAAAACATACAAAAAAACACTCTGTAGAATGTCCCCAAATATCTACGATTGTATGGTTCCTTTCCCGCTTGCATTGTTCAAGAAAGACTTATAGATATCTAGCGTTTCATTAGAACGCTGGATGTCAGCGAGTCTCTACATCAGTGAGTGGTTTCAAACAAGCATGATGTTTGCACACCAGTAAGCTCTTATCCGAGGCTCACCAGGAGCATTAAGAGCAGAGGCAAAATGTTGTGACCTGGTAAATTTGGTTGCAGGTATTTATTTTTAGAAGAACTGCATGCAGCAAAGCTTAACTTTGCTCAAAAGAAAATAATTAAAAATTCAATACTGAACAATGGTGTCCCTTGAGCTGTCAGACCAAACTCCCACTCTTGCCACTCAGGAGTTCTTGTGCGTAGGGGATCAGTACAACCCAGATTTGTGCTGCAAGCGCACCTGCAATATAAAAGTAGAAAAAACATGAGATGAAATATGAGAGGTTTACAATTCTCTGTAATGTGAAAATACAGTACAGATCTTGAAGAGGAAGATGTGAGGGTATGCCCCTCCTTCCCCTCCCCTCCTCCTCTTCTGCTCCCTCCCATTTAGGGGGAAATTTCCCTGAATTTAGCGGGAAAATTTCCGCACTAAATTTAGCGGGTTAAGTTTCCCACTAAATTTAGCGCGGAAATTGATGTCACATGACCTCAACACAAATGCAGTTTTTCCGCTAAAAGTAGCGGGGAAAATGACGTTGCATGACCGTGTCACGTCATCCATAAAAAAATTCAGTTTCTCAGCTTGACTTAGCGGAAATATTAACGTCACATGACCACAACATTAATTCAATTTCCTGCCAAGTTTTGTTGGGCGGTTACGCCGACAGCGACGCCGCGAAACGCGGAAACGGGAACTAAGAGCTGCGCTAAAAACTAAATTCATCAGGTGAAATAAAGTGAACATTAGAGATACTGTAAGCAAAAGAAGAGAATCTAAGATACCGTTCTCAGATCCTTCCTTTTGTCCGTTGTCAAATGTTTTGATTTCAAGAAATGTTTATCTCTTCATTCATGTCCAGAGAAATGCAATAAATAAATGCAGACTAGACCTTGTAAACTATAATGCACATGAAAATGAATGTTTGCCACATAGTCATCTATGAGTCAGTGGCTCAGATCTCTAAATACATTTGTATTGAGGAAAATTCTTGAATAAAACTTCTGGGCTTCGAATTCAACAGTTAGTACTTAAATAAGGAACACTGTATGGCACTGATTTTTTTTTTGTGACACATCAGAAACAGCACAGCACTGTCATCCTTGCATACCTAACAAGAATTTGTATTCTTTTTTTTAGCCTGGCATGTGCTATTCTAAAGCCCATACAGCCTCCTTTAACAAAATTTCCTTTGTAGAGCTTTTTATTGGTTCTTATTTAGCTCGCACGACAGATTCGGTACCTTGAATTCTCACTCGGCATCAACAGTTTTATATATTAATGTAATAGCGAAAGACAAGATGTATGGACTTGAGTACGGCTCAACAAGCACAGATGTTGAGAAAAGTACTGAAGAAAACTCAAATGTCAAAATAAAAATAAGCTGGAATGTGGATACAATTATGGACATGGTCATGAATACAGTTAGCAGATTCAATATGAAGAACATGTGTTAGACGCGCGCTCAAAGAAACCTGTTGCATCTATATTCATTCAAATTACTTTGCAGAACCCAGCGCTGCAGTCTCAGGTGGGAGTTCGCTGAATGAGTCTACTGAAAAAGAGTGTAGACGGAAAAAGCAGTTTGATCTGCGATAATGAGCATTACATAAGTGACATGTCATTATTACTGTTACAGTGCCGAATGTTCCAAACTGTCAGTCGCATCATTCTGTGAGTTCCCTCCGTACATTACAGGGTTTGGCTCTCTCGAATGCTTTGCGAGAAAAATGACGAACTGGAAATATCTAGAGTAGTAGAAAAACTATTTCCAGAATCTCATCTCAGCATCGCAAAGAATATAAAACGTTTCTAAAGACAAGGTTAGTGCAGGAGTAGAATAAACTAAATACTTTGTTTTTCGAAACCACCTTGCCGTAGTAAACGTACGAAGTTCCCCTAGGTAGAGCTAGTCATTACGGGTGATTGTGCCCATTGCGTACCATAAAAATTTAATTTGCGACCTACAATATTTACAAACTCAATTAACTTTGAATAAGTGGACCACTTGGCATTAAAGATTGGCCTCACCATGACTGTCTGCCAACATCTACATAATAATTTCCATGAACCTATGTACTTCAAGAAAATATTTGGTGCGAGCTCCTTAAAACACAATAGCACTTTTTAACAAGTGCTGATTGTTGGGCAAGTTGGTACGGTACGTTAGAAAACATGATTGCGCTTTGAAGACGGGGACATAGGAAGGACAGACACCACAGAGTGCTAACTTTCAACTGATTTAATTCAAGAACCTCAGCGTAGAAACACACTGCGTCACCGCACCACATTTCTGCCAATCCGTGGCCCTGCCACGGACTGCAAGTACGCCAACTCCTTATCCGCGAAGTCAATTGACGCCACACTGACACAACACGTGCCGGAACTATTTATAGCATCAGCCTCCATAATCTCTCTAACAGTCATATCTCTGTGCCTAGCAAGAACAGTAGACGAAGCAAATAATGGTTTGCACTCGCAGTCATGATCTGTCGTGTCACTGCCACGACTGCGGGTGCAAACCATTATTTGCTTCGTCTACTGTTCTTGAGAGGCACAAAGATAGGACTGTTAGCGAGATTATGGAGGCTGACACTATAAATAGTTCCGGCACAAGCTGTGTCAGTGTGGCGTCAATTGACTTGGCGGATAAGGAGTTGGCGTACTTGCGGTCCGTGGCAGGGCCATGGATTGGTTGAGATGTGGTGCGGTGACACCGTCCGTTTCTACGCTGAGGTTCTTGAATTAAATCAGTTGAAAGTTAGCGCTCTGTTGTGTCTGTCCTTCCTATGTCCCCGTCTTCCAAGCGCAATCATGTTTTCTACCGCACTTTTTAACACCAATAGAAAGCCTGTAGTGGGCCACAACTTAAGCAGTTTTCACTTCATTATGAAGAGCAATTACACATATGTGAACCATGAATATAGGCCTGCACTGAATTTTTTTCTTAAGCTGAACGTGCTATGCTCTGTTTACTATATAAATCTTTGCAGAGCTAACAATGTGCAAGTTCCTGTTTTTTTTTATATTTCACATGTCCCGACTGCTGGGTGTGGTAGGGACATAAGATTGATGACACCAACGAAACACAATGATTTTTTTAAGAATTTGTTTGGGTATAGCACGAGCAAGGCGATGTGCGGGAAGTTATTTCTGTGACACCGTCGAACCTACATTCGCGGGCTTTAAGTTCACATGTTAATCATGTCTGCAGACTCCTTTTCGTAATTGGAACTCCATCCAACCCAAGATTTGAATATGTTTTTTTTTGCATTTTAGGCTTAGTAGTGCTTTTGCTATTCTATTAATAGGTAAGCAAAATGCTTATTTCAAGTGGCATACCTAACACCTGGTGGCACGAGGACTCCCCTGTCGTGACGCTGATCGAAAGTCACAGGCATGGAGATACTGCGACGCTCGTTGCTGGGATTACCTCCCCCATGGTCCTGGCCAGACCACAGAAAAAGATTGAGTCCAAGCTTGTGGCAACTAGGATCTCCAGATCTTGAGGCACCCAAGTAGATGAAAATCAAAACAAATCACAGTCAAGTACTTGGCAGAGCTACATTAGAATGGCTAGCATATTCTTTCGTGATCAGCACATAGATCCTCGTATTTTAGTCATAGTCACCCCCCAGGACAAGGCCACGTAGGCGTTATAATGATGGGTACCGAATTAAGGCGAATGATCAAATGCATTCATTTAACCCCCTTTCGCCCCAACCTGAGAGACTTCTGTCAAATATTTACATTCAACTGTAAAGACTATAAATAAAACTACTACTGCAATGCAGAGCCGTATAGTGGGAGAGTTTAGCCAGTGGGTGTGGCAACGAAGGCGCCGGAGAGGAGGAAAGGGAGGAGAACGCCGAAGGAGGGAGAGATAAGGCAGCAAAGAGGAGATGACCGCCATTTTGACGCAAAGCTGTCGGCACGGAGCACTGTTGAGGCTATGCGTCGTCTGCTACGGGCTTATTTATTTTTTTTTTGCCTGAATAAAAGTGCGTTCAAACATGGAGGAACTTCTTTCTTTAT
This sequence comes from Ixodes scapularis, assembly GCF_016920785.2. Taxonomy (NCBI): domain Eukaryota; kingdom Metazoa; phylum Arthropoda; class Arachnida; order Ixodida; family Ixodidae; genus Ixodes; species Ixodes scapularis. The sequence continues at coordinate 195,960,553 of NW_024609835.1, forward strand.
GTTTTTAAGCCACCGAGGAATAACACTATATCATTTTATTGCCAGAGCCTGCCAAATAAAAGGAAAGATCCGAAATTTGAATATCTATCCCATGCCGGGCGAATGAATGAAAATGGCGGCCCTCCCCGCTCAGCTGGGAGCAGCCTAGAGTTCACGCACATGCGCTCACGCCTCTCGCTTTGTGCCGCGGACTGATTAGCTCACTCGGAAGGGAGACTTTACGGCAGCAAAATCATAGGCTGCCAGACTCTCCCCATATATGGCTCTGCTACAATGGAAAGATTTTCCTACCCTCGTGCTCAGCGAGTGTCGACAGGGGATACAACTCCAGTTCATACACTCGCTGAACATGATGGTAAAGATTACCAGCAGAGGGCAGGTGTCTGGATAGAAAGAGTTTAGTTGGCGCACCAAGAGGCTAACGAATAAAAATGAGTACTACTCTGAGCAAAATGCCAAAAAAGCGTGGATCTCGGCTTGACACTAACAGAGGCACACAGTATCTATTTTACTGACAAAGGGGTACTAAATCACTATTTTCAGCTCTCTAATAGACTAAATATTCTTCCCGGCTTGCTTTTTGGGAAAATCTCTAAATTTACAAGAACTGCTAAAACAACAGCTAAAAAAAAAGGCAAAACCAACAATCGAATTCACCTGCTCTCCAGCAGCACGACATCTATGGCAGGCAGACCTGCAGATTGAGCAAGCAGTTTAAAAACAGAGTATGTCATATTTATAATTTTTTTTCATGCTGCAAAGCAAGCGCTAGAAGGAGGTTTCACGACATTAACGAAATTTCTTGCAATCAGTTGAGAACAAGTTTGAGCGGTGAACTTGGTGACATGGGCTCACATAGGTGAACTATGTGAGCCCACGAAAGCTCACATAAATTTGTAAATAAAAACAAAAAAGGCTAACGTTCAAACAAATCTGTAACTTTGGCAAAGAAAAGTTACCTTGAACAAAATATGTGCGATACAGTTGTACAGCGTCCATTTGTGTGCTTAACCAATTTTGAGGCAAATCGGCGACAATGAAAAGACGACGTTTGAGTACAATTAAGGGAAAGACAGAAAGGATGCATATCTACAACAAAAAAATTTAGAACAACCACAGGCAGGAAACTCTGGTGAGGCTCTCGGAGCGACTCCCTGCAATGGGCCTGCGCAGACCACAGAACAAGATCGGTCAGAGCTTGCAGCCATAAGGTGCTTCATACCATGAAGTTACAGAAGCGAGTGCAATTGGAAGCAAAGTGCATTTCATTTCTCTGCAGAACGAAGACTTTAATAGCTAGTATGCATTCATAAGGTGATACAGTCATGAATGCACATACTTTTCAATACAGCACTATATCACCAACTTGTTAACCATGCCGGGCAACACTAAAAGCCGAGAGCATTATTCCAAACTATCTCAGCTTAAAGTTAACCACGACAGAAGCTTCAAGCCATCCTTGCAAATTCAGTGCACAAAGCAAGCCATGTGACCTTCTAGTTGGACGCCATGGTACGTCCAGCTTATAATCATGTGTCATGCTGTTTTTGCTGCAATGGCCTGTAGTGTCAAAAGTGGTCCAGCCTAAAGAGACGCAAAATATAGACGTTTGTGAGTGGGGCCCTCACCTAGTCTGCAGCTACATTGCGAAATAGGACGTTCCAACCGGGATGTTTGCTCCCTCTAACCACACGACCAGGTTGTGCCCAGCGATTGTTCGAGCTGAGTACATGTCCTCGACAGTGCCATTATTTGACAAGCATTTTTATGAATGTTAAACATGACTGACTTACAGAGAGACTCCACCTCAACGACTAATGACTTGGGATACCTAACTGAATACTGATATATTAACTAAATGCAAAACAATTACCTGGCAGGCATTAAATTTTTCAAGAGGTTGGGTCGACTCCGCATTAAGTTGAAGGAGTCGATGCGTAATAGGACAATACAAACAAAAATATGCCTTAGAATTCCTTTTGCACCCCCAAAATGATGTTTTTGAAGGTAAGGTACACAATGTTCTTGATTCAGAAAGTGCCTCAGCTGTACAAATGCATATGCAATAAGGGCACTTGCCAAGGCTATTCTACTCTGCTCTGTGCAGGTTAAGCAAAGTTAGAGTATAGAAGTACACACTCACTGACACCATGAGAAAGGCAGGGAGAAGTCTCAGTTGTTCGACCTCCAGCCCGTCTGCTACCTTCGATGACGTTTCAGCGCCTGATGAGCCTGGAGTGAGCACATCTGTCCAGAGTGGGGTGAAAAGCACAAGCACGTGCTGGAGGACGCCCAGCCATTCTCTTTTTGTCATCGGATATACTACATATTTTTAGTAAGACATATTTTTAAGTGAGAAAAAGTATTGCAAATATGCAGTCCACCTTAAAGATAACAACAGTTGCCATTCACCATTTTCCAAATAAGTGCTCCCACCTATCGGAACATCTACACATGTGGTGCGTGAGTGGGTTCAGGACTGAGAGGCTAGAAAACGAAGCGCTCAGAAGGCTTGTCTGGCACTTCCAACCATGCGGATAAATTCGTCGCAAATCCCCAATTTCTAGACAAAATGATTTAGAATGAGCAAATCTCGTCTACGCCCGAGGTAAAATATTGCATTGTGATTCCCCCATATTATCCGAGCCATCCTTCAAACTGCGGTACCACCTGCAAATAAACTATGTTGTGCTGCGGCACGCGTCCATGCTGCCTGCTTCAGAGGAAAACCACTGCTCGTGTTGAAGACGCCATCCCACAATGTACAGGCAACAATGTTAAACAAACTAAAATAAAATGGATAACGTTCAATAGACACAGATAGGCTCACAAATTGTCGACACCATGATTGTTGTTGTTGGTTTAACTTTTGCATACAAACAAAAGTGACTTCCTCTTTCCTCCGCTGTACAGTAAAAACCCCTTATCTTTGTGGCCCCTATTTCTTCTCGAATCGGTCACAGAGGACATAATCGTAGCCAGTGAATTCTACAAAATTAAAGGCTGCAAAAATTAAAGGTTCGTTAACATTAAGGAGTTTACTGTTCTTCCGTGTGTCACATGATGTTAACTTTCAAGGAGGCTGAAGGTATTGGTTTAAGAAAAAATTGACCTGTGAAAACAAATGCCCTTCTCCAGGTTAGGCACGCGAGGTTCTTTTTCACTACCTATAAGGTGGCAAGTTTGTTTCGGCAGAGCATTTGGTAAAACGGGATCACAAAAGTAGCTATACTTGGCGTCAACTATTTTGTGCTGCATTATAAGCTAGAGTAGATTCCAAAGTGCTTCAGCACAGCACTGTTGCGAGAGCATATGTTGTTTAGTGTTGCATCCCATTTGCATGATCCAGAGAAACTAGCGCTGACAGTGTTGGAGCACTCCAAATAATAACAGCCGACTGTAGAAGCATTGAGAGATGCACAGATGCGAACTGTGCATTTCTTAAAAGTGGATTCGAGCAAAGGTAAAAACAATATGTATACTTACGACGGCCATACTTGCCTTTCCGAAGCACGACCACTTTTCCTCGGTAGCACCATCCAGTAAGAAGCACCAGCAACACGCCCATGCGACGCCGCCGACTCCTGGATTGAATGACGACCCGCCTGAGGTCTTGGAAGGAGATCCGGAACACTGCTTTAGACCAAATGTTGTATCTGGTGAGGCTGGGACTAAAAGTAAAAATTAACAAATTTATCTGAAGCGCTACATTCCTATAGGATAGCAGTATTTTTTTTCGGCCAGTGATGCGTTTTAATTAAACACAAATGGTTGGTTTATATGATGAACCAGCAGCCCCTATTTTGCTTAAATGTAACGCAGTGTCTAACGTTACGTCCGACGGAACCCGAAATAAAAATTAGTTACACCCAACGTAACTGTCAGGCATTCGAGTTACGTACGACGTAACTCGAAATAAAAATTAAAGTTACCGTATTTGCTCGAAAATAGGTCGAACTCTATTTGTTAGACCCACCGAAAATAAAATTTAAAAAAAATAATTCAAATATAGGTCGACCTTTTTTTATTTTTAAGAACAGGGGAAATTTTGGGCAAAAGAAACAAACCTTCATTTACATCACTCTCAGCTAAATCACGGGGCGATGCCAAAAACTGCATCACCGTCAGAACTTCTCGACATGCCATCGTCGTCCGAAGCTTCGTTAGCTTGGTAGACATCCTCGCAAATTCGCAACAATACTTCACTGACACCGTTGTAAAACGACGACAAGAAACGAAAGAAGGTGCGAAGCGACGAGAGACATAACTACAAAGACGCAAGCAAAGCCGCCGTTTCGCCATGAGCAACACGCGAGCCGAGCCGCAGCAAGCAACTAACAAAAGTAACATCTTTTTTTTTTCTTTTTTTATGCGCGTTTGCGAGGATGGAGGGCAAAGTGCATGGCGCATCGCGTTCATCTCCTTCCCCATTGCCCAGCAAGAGGAACTCTAGAGGCGCGATGGCGAAATCCAACGCCCGAGGGGTGCGCGATAGCGACACCGGCCACCGTGGTTGTTTTTGGTTGTTTACCAAAAAGCTTTTTGAAACAAGGAGCGGCGCGGCTCTACGGCAACGCCGGCTCGGTGACTCGATAGCTTCATGCCTCCGGTAGGGTCGCAAAATTTGGTCGCGAATGTAGGTCGAAATTCTTTGGTCACGATTTCCGAAAAAAAAAAGGTCGACTTATATTCGAATAAACACGGTAGTCAGCCGCTCGACGAGACACACATTATGAAAGCGATTGGTGCGAGCGACCAAGGCGATGAGCGACGTTTTGTAGAAGCCCAAGAACCGAGCTGCGCAAGCAGCGAGAGTGAGAAATCTTCGTCGCTCGGCGCCGGCACTCGTAGCTTCTCGCCGTCGCTCGTCTTGTTGATCGCTATATTGCTTACATGCCGTTCAGAAAGGCGCTATAAGTGCTTACTATTGCATTGGGACCAGCTTCGCATCTAACCGCAACCAGTCTTGACTTTTTTTTAAAAACGCCAAGGTAGAAGTTAACCATCGTACATGCATCGTTTTTAAGCATGGCTCCTCGTTCATTGCTCGATTTATATCTTCCGTAAATGACAATCCGCCATGAAGCACAATTATTCTAGTTCAAAATTGTTACGAACACTTAGCACGCATGCTTACGCTGTAGCGCACCTAACGTAATTTAAAAGTAGAACGAAAACGGGACGAGATTCGCTTACCGCTTCACGGAGACAGACGTCTTCGGATCCTAGGCCTCACGGCCGAACTGGGAAGTCGCCAGCGGTCCGGCGATCGGACGAGTCGAGCCGGCCTGACCCAGGCTGACCACGCTTGGTTGAACAATGAGAGGCGCCGTCGAGTTGAGAGCCAGAGACGCAGTAGAAACGGACCGTAAAACCTCTGTCCCCCAAAACGCAGAACGAGCCAGCGACGCCAAAACCGCCAAAACCACTACGTCGCCATCTCCGCGACGACCGGAAGCGTGGAAGCCGGGAAGTTAGAAAGGGCGCGACAGCGGAAGCCACTGGGCGGAAGCTTTACGTTTCGGTTTCGCTTTTTTCCGACGGCGGGTTTGCGGTTCGTTGCGACGACGCGAGGGGCCACGAAAAGACGCCGAGTTGGCGGAGTACGAGTCACGGCCTACGATACGAGCAACGGGCCGTTTGCCGCTGTCGACCGGCGATGCGGTATCCGCGGCTTGGTGTCACGATCGGTTTGTTGCCGTGCACGCTGAATGAAAGCTCGAAGTTACGCAGTTCCGTTCCGGCACCAGCCGCACCACGTTTTCCGGTGCATCGCACGTGGAGGCCTTTCGACGCATTCAGCATTCAGTGACCGTAAAGATGGTGCCCGCTGTTTTCGGTGCTGTGGAAGAAGTTGCGAGACGGAAGGAGCATCGAAACCAAGGCGTTTAGGACTCCAGGCCGGGCCGCCGGTTCACTCTGAGCGAGAGGCGACGTGTGTGCGCACGCTTTGAGGAAGCCTCCGCGTTTCGCCGAGCCAGAACTCGCCGATCGCGACCGGGCCCCGAGTCCGAAAGGCTCTTGCGCAGCCAGGAACGGCACCGAGGTAGGAGCTGCTCGTTCTGCGCTACCATGCAGTGCTCAACAGTGCTCGGGGCTCTCGGTGTCGTTCGTGCTTGCACCGATGTCTTTGTGACCCCTTCGGACGCGCAAGTCGTACTTCGCAAAGGTTTGGACGGGGCCGCCCGCACCGAGAAGCTCCGCTATATTCCGCTTAGTTATGATCACAATAAAAGCTTGCGTTGGTCCTCGGGAAAAAAATCGCGGGACCGCTCTCCGCGCCGCCGACGAGATTGGCCGCCGCCATGTTCTCCGCTGTTCACTCGCTCCCGCAGCGAGCGCCTTCCGATAATCCTCCCCGTTCCAAAATGCGATGCGATTTCCGTTTAGATGGGCTGAATGAATGCGCACTCGACATCTCGATCCACCTCTGTCTAGCGACTTTAATGCGATGCGCTTTGCGCATTATGCCGTTTACATGACCGCATATGGAATGCGGCAACTGGATTCAATGCGACTAAGTCGCATTCATGTAAACGCGGCTGATGTTCTTTTTCGACATGTATGGTGTATGTAACGATACCGGTGGTAAACGATGGACGTTAAGTTAGAAGATGGCGGTCGTCTTTCTGCATGTATGATTTGGTTATAACGGTGGTCGTGTGGTATAAGCGTTTTTTGTTGGAAAGACGGCGGTCGCCTACGTCATCGGACGCAAAATCATACCAGCACACCGCATCATATCGGCAAGCAAACTGGCTGCCAGTATATACAGACCCGGAGCCATAGCGGTGCCGGCATCTCCAGTTATGCAGAACGCCAAACCAAACCAGCTGAATGCATAATAACAAGAAATTATGTTGGTGTCATACCCGAACTGTACAAGCAGCAGGTTTGTTTCTTGTACGTTTTTCCAATAGGGTATGAATGAGCATAGATTCACGTGGCTAATATTTTTGTATTTATTTATTTATTTGGTGATACTGCCAGCATTCTGTAGAACTTCCAGGCAGGAGGTGCACAAAAACAATATCAAAAACAAGCGGAAGCAGTACAAACAAACAGACAGAGCCACTACTCAAGAAAGTGTGAGACTAGGGCTTCACTAAAAGTATCTAATGATCTCAAATTTACAACACTTTTAGGAAGCTTATTCCACTCACGCGTGGTTCTAGGAAAAAAGAAAGCTTTAAACGAAGTGGTTCGACACAATGGTTCGACAAGTGTTAATTGGTGTTTTCCTCTCATGTGCCTTGTTTCCTTATATGAAGTGTAAATACAGAGACGCAGTCATAAATTACCTTGTATCATATTATAAAGAAACTTCAGCCGTTCTGTTTTTCTCCGGGTTGCTAAATCACTCAATCCCGATCTTGGATACAAATATGAAACGTATGGCATAAAACCATAGCGGTTGTACACAAACCGCAATGCTTTTTTTTTTGCACAGTCTCTAACATATCGATTGACACCTTTGTATGAGGGTCCCATAAAATACATGCATATTCTAGCATTGGTCTTATGATGGTCGTAAAAGCAGTCAGTTTTGTTTCAGGTGAGCAGAGGTTAATATTTCGTTTCAAAAACGAGAGCTTCCGCATTGCTTTACGAGCTATAAACTCAATATGTGCACCCCATGACAAATCAGAGGTAATTCAAACTCCGAGTTATTGATATTGTTTAACAGTCTCGAGCGGTACTCCACTGATATATGTAAAAAGCAAAGGGTTGTTCTTCCGCGTCACGGTCAATTGAACGCACGTTTTACAGTTCAGAACCATATTCCATTTTATGCACCATGCATGAACCAAAGATAGACAATAATTTAATTCTTCTTGATCAGACGGGTTCCCTAATGAAAAATACACCAGGCCATCCTGGTGTGACATCAGAGAATCCTGGTGGGACACCAGAATATCTGGTGTGCCCACCAGCAATGAGCACACCAGCCTGTTGTGCCCACCAGCAATGCTGGTGTGTCGGGCACACTAGCCTAGTGTGCCCACCAGAAATGCTGGTGTACCCGCACACCAGCCTAGCGGGCACACCAGGAGAGTCTGGTGTCACAACACACGGGCTCATGGGCCCACCAGGCAGCCTGGTGTACACACCACGCAGTTTGATGTGACACCAGAGTCCCTTGGTGTGCCCGCTGGGCAACCCAGTGTGCACACCAGCCTGGTGTGTTTGGCCCACCAGATCGTCTGAAAAGCCCACCATGACCTATATACATGGGCGTACAAACCGGGGGGGGGGGGGGGGGCAAGGCATGTGTTTTGCCCCCTCTGAAACAGCTGCCACTCGATCGGCAGGGCAAACACCGTCCAGCGGTGCCCAAGGGATACCAAGGGCACCGCCCCCCGGCCCTGGGGGGTTCTGGTTGCCCCCCCCCCGCAACTCAAAAACAAGTTGGCACGCCACTGCCTATATAGTCCGCTGGGTGAATTTGCCAGGCCAGCTGGCACACCGGAAAGATGTTACAACATGCAGGATTTACATCAATTAATCCAATGCCATTCGGTTCAAATTCAAATTCTTTATTTCTTCACTCGGAGAGGGGAGGCAGAGAAAAAAAGCAAATCAGTGTTGCTTGACAAGCCTCTGCCCCCACACAGCAGCCGAGAGAAAATCTAAACATTATTAACATAATTACCAACAAACAATATAGGTATCAAAGATAGCAAAGAAAAAAATAAGCTAAATAATATACACTCACTTCATGCTCTAACTACGCAGAGAAATACTTATGAAAGCTCCCGTAACAAAAACAAAACACACCTCTTTTCGAGTCCCACTCAAAATTTTTGTGTTCAATTCACTGCAACAATTTAAAAGATGCGGTAATGTACATCTCAGCATTTGATTGCTATAACTGGTCCTGGAGAGTGGTACTGACGATATATCTGCCCAATGAGTATTGTTTCCTGAACTCAAAGTGAGTGGTGGATAGGAATAAATGGTGATGACATAAGGACGTTTTGTATGTTAATTGGTAACTTGCTCAATATTGAACTTTTCAAACAATGGTTTCGTATGGCTATCATAGGCATGAGTGTGGCATATTATATGAATCACTTTTTTGGAGAAACTCTATTTGTTGAAGTTTTGTCAGTCATAGTTCCCCATACTAAGAAGCAATAGCTATAATGAGCATAAAAAACAGAGTTGTAAACATGTATCATAACGGAGCTGGGAATCATGTGACGATATCTGCATATCTTACCCACACCTGTAGTACATTAAATTTATATAACACCAATGCTTTTATTGTTCTTTATTTTACATTAAGCCTTCTACAAAACTCCTGTGACAATGAGTTCCAGATCAAAATTCAGATCTTGTGAGATCCCTCAAATTTACCAGAAAAAACTTCAATTGATATGAAAGAGTTGCATACAGGTTAATTTTGTCATGAAATCCTTGTTTCGTACAAGCTTTCCAATGGGGCACTAGGCATCACTTTTATGCTCACAATGCCCTTTAATATAGGTGGTTAGCCTATCTTTGAAGCCTTAAGGAATTTGCAACCTCAAGTGACAGATGACCATTTAGGTGGCCGTAGGCAGACATCGCTGCATCCTTTCTGGGGTCGACCTGGCCAGAGACAAGCATTGGGTAAAACACATGGTGACATATGCGACCTGGGATTTTTAGCACTTAATCTTTCTCATAACAATTGGGGACGTGTGAAATGTATGACTCAAGGCACTGTTCAATAAATACACACTGAGAAGAAAAATCGTGTTAAAAAAACAAACAGAGCTGTTCATTTGGGGGAGGATGGCGGCAAGTCTGCAAATGAGCTGTTCCAAACCTGCTGACTGATGTTATGAGCTCTTGGCAAACAAATGCAATAGAAGGCCCATCAAAAGAAAAAATGTGCTTCACTTCGCAGTATGTCCCATCACGCATTTTTACATACTTTGAGCAGGTCTTCTCGGGTCGCTTATACTGCGAGCTGTGTATGACAACATTGTTTACGCGAGCTCTTAAGTACTCTGTCAAGGTTGGACAAGATCCCAGTGAATGGACAAACATGTCCTGAATGTGAAATGGAAGCTGAGCCACTATGGGTACTGGACTACCAAGTACACATGTAGAATCCCCCTCAAGCTTTCTTGCTGAAAGCTCATCACATCTTTTCTTTAGGTGACCTGGCATTCTGACAAGGCGTGAAACAGAATTAAGGCTTGTCTCCATTACCAACCTCTCTGCTATCTGCAGAGGCACCCCTTTTGCAGCAGAAATTAACTTCAGCACTGCGCCATTTCCACCTTCAAAAACAGAGTTGGAAGTTGCCCATAACGGGCCTAACATTTCTACACTTCTTGACAGGTGCAACAACTGGTGGACATTAAAGGTTGCTGCAGTTTCACCATAAAGAGCAATCAAGTCTGCCACAAACTGCTCGAGCAGTCTTTGAGCCCTCCTGACATGAGCAACTTGCACTGTTGTCTGAAGAAGCAAGAACACTGATTCGGAAAGCAACCCCAGGTGCGACACATACCTCCAAGGAAGAATGCCCTTAAGGCACGGAAGGGCGTAAAACAACAACCAATATTTCCACTGGGTTGCTTTCCAAAAGGACCGCTCACTGACACTCTTAGGGAGCCTTGTGAATGACAGAGGAGGGCTGATGAGTGCCATGCAGCTGTCCAGGTCGCGGACCCTGTTGCCGATGTACCAAGCAGTGCCTGTTGCTGACAACCATAGCTCCATCAACTGCGGCACAACGCCCTCTAACACGCAATGCATATATTCAGGTGGTACACCCCACACCATGTCCAAGGCACGCAGCTCCGCTACCGGGGACAGTCCTTTTATGCCATCAACAACTGCACTCTTGCCTTGGCGGACCGCAGCTTTCATTGATTGAAGCACAGTCTGATGAGTGCGCTCAAGCATACCATCCTTCTCGAAGGGGTACTTTACAGTGCCTGGAAAAGAAAAAAATATGTGTCAAATCAAAAGGTGCACATTCTGCAAAAAGCAACATTAATTTCTCATTAAAATAATGCGAGATACAGTTTTAACAACCAATAAATGGCATTTGTTGCACGTGCGGCCAACCTACTACAGCATTAAAAGGGTGAGGTGAATTGGTCACAGAGGCACACGCCAATGTACCTTCCACTGTACTAATGGTATGCTTTGGGCATGGTGACCAGATTGACGTCACATAAAAACTGCACATAGACATGCATGAAATTATGTCCCTTATGGCAACCTAGCTTCATCCCTAATGAGGATGCAGGTTGCCAGAAGAAGGCTAGCATTAGGCCAGGAGATGCCTCTTGTGTAATTCGGACATGTTGCTGCAGTCCGGTGGTCAAATACACCAAATACCTGAAGTGGTTTCCATGCAGTATCTGAATACAGGGATACAATTTTGCATTGTATTCCTATCAGGCAGTATATATGCATAGTTAACTAAGTACTATACCTTTTTTACATGAAATTCTAATAAATAACCCAAGATTTGCAAGTAAATTATTTCAAGAGGTGCATGCCCACGCAACAGGTGATTGACCAAAAGGATAGATTGCACTCTATGCATGTGACATCATTAGTTGCCACTACATACGCTGGGGCTCATGAGCCTCCGAATCTACTGTGTCTGCCTTTTCACTGCTGTCCAGTAGGTGGCTCATGACTTCTCTCTCATTTTGCTCCATATGCATTGACATGATTACATAAAATAAAATATTCAAAAATCTAAAATATGCATCTACTGATATTCCATCTGGCTGTGTTTCATGAGCCGAAACCTTCGGAACGTTACGTGCTGTCATGTGGAATCATCTGGAACGGGGACATGCACAATATAATCACTTATCTTTATTATTGTTGTACTACAATGCCAGAATTGTGTGGCAATTAAGGACAAAGAATGTAGAAATGTGCAGGTACAGCAAGCACAAGAATCTCCCTTCAAAGTTCTGTTTGTAATGCCACGCATCACATCATGTCATGGCATCTTTTGTGCACCCTACTAGATGGTGAACAGTCAGTATGACCAAGTTTGGTTTATGACTCTGTTTACTTTGAAGACAATTAAATAAGTGTGTCTTCTTAATATGTCATAAAAAATCACTTGCAGTGTAACAACTTACATTCAGTTTTGCTTGAAAGAATAGTTACTGATTTCATATCCTGTACCTTCGATGAGTTTGAATTATAAGGGCCTTTAACATCCTTTTTCTTGATTATTAGTACTATTTGAAACGTCCAAACATTTCTTGAGGGCAACAGATAGTCACACTCTTCGCTGCCATTGTAGCCTCTCAAATTACAACATAACTGCTACATGCATTGATCTACTCTCATGCAACATACCTTCGACAAGGGTCCCCTTCTGGAAACACCAAGAGCAGCCATAGTATCCATTGAACTGTTTCCTGTTGAGGACAGCTGCTCTTGCAGGAGAGTCGACACAGCAGCAGAGTGCAAACACACGTGACCTCACTGTTTGACCTCCATATTCCCACACCAAAGTTCCAACCTTGTTAAGTTCACTCGTGAAACGCCTCAGAAAGAGGTGCATTGGGGGGTGTTCTTTCGCGAACCAGATTGCACTCACTATAATGTGCCTCCATCGCAAGAAGACCGGCAGTTCGTTGATGGTCATTTGGATGGGCCACACGGACGCTTTACTGGACTTGAAGACGGGTAAACCATCGCTGTTGAATGATATTGTGATGTCATAAAGTGCCATGTTGAGCTTGTCACGCATGGCCTTGTACAGGCTGCCATCAATGATGTCCGAATAAGACTCTGACTGTGCTGACGCTGCTAATCTCGACAAGTTGTCTCCAAGCGCCTGTCCCACGTCCTTCAGCATATGCTCCAGCTTCTTCTTGATATCAAATGTGAGAAAAAAAACAACCATTCTTGATTAGGACCTGTGAAGAGTACGTCTTCCCACACTCGCCACATGTGAGAGACGTATTTGCAGAGCTTGACGAACCCAGGTAAAAGTGGCATACTTCACAAAAAAAGTTCAGCGTTACCATATTCTTCCTTCTGATTTCCCAGAGCTTCCTGAACGCATATTTTGAGCCTGGCAGAATCACTTCTCCAAAAAGGGTGTTAACAAGCTTCAAAAGCCCATCCACCTGAACCCAGGACAATCCTGCGGAGACGACGTAAGTCAGGATGAGCAGTATCGCTTGAACCTTCAGGGTTTCTTGATGGGGAAGTTTTTCTTCCGCATACTTCTTTAGAAACTCGTGCACATCTCCATCCGGATCTGCACAGGCTTCTTCTTGATTAGGTGACGATGGCACTTCATCACCCGATGAGGATTCGTCACCCGATAAGCAGTTATCACTCGATGAGGACTCATCAGCTGATGAGGATGATTAGCCCATGATTGTTTCCATTTCATCATCTGAAGAGGCATCATGGTCGTCTACTGCAGTAGAAGGGCCACTTCCTGGCCCATCAGACTGAATCTGCAATGGAAAGGAAGCAAAAAGCATTCAAAATATGTTGAAAAAAAATGCTTTATGATTGAGCACTTTAACACTCTTGTTAGCAATGGGTAAATTAATAAAGTGAGAAAGTATTAATGAAAATCCTGCTCTTCATTATTTGTTGTAGCTTCATTATGAATTTTTTTTTATAAATTGTGTAACAAATATAGATGATCGATATAGGGAAGTGTAACTTCAACAAAAAGCATCTTTGGGGTGTGCATTTGCTATACCACCTAAAGCCGAAACATAACGTGCCAAACAGAAGAGAAACATAAAAACTGCTATGTTTTGTAGGCGGATGCCTTCACCAACTCATTGTTCATAAACGTGTGGGTTTGACCACAGGATCTGTATCAACTGCGCATGCACAGGAGCTCTTTCTAGATGAGCGAAGTGTGTGTACATGAGCACTAAAGACAGCGCCACTGCATCCAAGCTGTCTGCTGGACACATTTTGGTTTTGTGTATTTTGCTTTATTGGCACATTTTGATTATATTTTTGTATCCGTATGCTTAATTACAAGCTAGGTTTAACCAAATGAGCACATAAAAGGTGTCTGCATCCGACATGAAAAAGATAAATGTACCATTGCATGTTTTAAGCAGGTTGTTTTCTCCATTAGTAGCAGCTAGGTTTGAGTCTCCTCTAAATGAGAGATTTTTGTCGCCTGAAATATCAACTTCAGTGCTTTCTAAAATAAAAATAATTTTATGCAGTGAGTTGGTATTTGTCGAGCTCAGCGTATGCCAAACTGTGATGATGCAACCTTCATATTTTATAGAAATATGGAAAAAATCTTAACTCAGTCAAGAGTTATAAATGGCAAGACATGAAATTGAGCCTATTGTAGTTCAGTGTTGTTTTTGTGGGCCATCAGCTAAAGCAGAGAAAGGAAAAAAAGAATGCCATTCTCACGTTTCCCAGTGATACGCGCGCCGTCCAAATCCGCGATTTAAGTTTCAGGCAACTGTTATGCTGCTCTATTTTCTGCTTTCCCTCTCCAAATGGAGAAGTTTGAAGTTCCCGCGCGTTGCCGAGCAGCCAATCCGGCGTGAGCGTCGTTGCTATACTCCGTTTCACCTTCAGTCCGAGCGCAGCGGACGCTAGGAGCCATCCCAGCCAATCCAGCGTGGAGAGAGTGTCATGTGACCTTGAGCTCCCTGTGTCGCTCTGCCCAACCGGCAGGTCATGCGATTTCCTCCCGGCGCTGGATCGGCTGGGACAGCTCGTGGCGTCCACTGCGCTCGGACTGAAGGTGGAACGGAGTATAGGGGGTCCCCCGTGTATGGTCGCTGGATGGCAGACGCTCATGCATACGGCATACGGGCCCTAGCCTAAGTACCTCTACATTTATTAATGAAAACCATAATCTCCGTGAGCGCCGCTGTCAACATTAGGTGCTGAATGCGTCGCACTTTCTGTTCTGTTTGTGTTATCTTGTGATCTGTACACCGGGACTGACTTTTTTTTTTTGTCTCTCTGTCCTTATAATAGAATTACTAAACATATAAAAATGTCCACTCATGTTACGTGTAACTGCAATAAGTAAGTACACTTGTTTTGTTGCAAAAAAGAAAAAAAAAAAAAGAAGAAAGCATTAGTTCAAGGGATAGGGCGTTCTGTTGCAGAACTTGAGGTCTCGGGTTCGAATCCCGGGACGTGATGCTATTAATATTGTTGTGCCCAATATGTATAAATTTTTTTTTAAATAAATTTGCTCCTATTAAACAATTACTTACCGTCGGGGTGGTCGTCGTCGAAGTTTGCGACTTCCGCACTCGTTCGTTGAAACGGGTCTGCCGTGGTACCTTGCCGCAAGCAGCATCAGGCTCCAGGTAAGCTCGGTAGCTCTTGCGCTTCTGAGAGGTCATTTCGTTCTTGCAGAACACGTTAATATCAAAAGAAATAAATATCTTCCGCAGTCGCGAAGTAACTGCTGAATACACTAAACGAAAGCGAAAACGCGAATGGAAGAAAGCAACTCAAAGCAAACGCTTAATTAACAACACCGGTGAGGAGGAGGAGCAGGACAAGTTGAGAGAGAATGTTAAAGAGGTTCTGTTTCGCCTGCCGCGTCCGTCTGATTTTTTATGCATGCCGTTTATTGTTGTCTATACGCTCAATCGTCTACCGATGAGTGTGTTTGAAATACAGCTTTTAATTAGGGGAGGGAGGATGTATAACTCTTAAATTAAGTTTCTACTCGTTGGTTTGCGAAAGAGCAGACGACTCACGTAGTAGCCCCAGCGCGCCAGCGCCAGCGCCACCCGCGGTGCGCATTTGCGTCACGCCTGGATATGTGCTTTATTGCTAAAGTGTTGAAGACGTTGGAACATACTTAATGTTTATTTATTTATCAATCCAGACAAGTACAATTCAATAAAAATAACACTTGAACCACATATTTATGTTTATTGTAGTAACCAGTGAGGGTGAGTCACCGAGTTACTTGACTACTAAACTAACATTGCACGCAACTCCACCGACTTCCGAATCGAAAGGATTTCCGTTTCCTCCTTTTGTGTGAATTCGTCATTTTGCTCGTTACCTTTGCTCCGCTTTTTATTTCCGTGCCCGATCTCATCATGTACTTCGTGTGCATAAAGTACGTCCTGGATGGCGTGAAGAAAACGGTGCTTAGTTCCTCCATCAAGGACTTCAACCCCGAAAATGTGGACGATTTTGATGCCGACTGCATTTACGAATGTTGGTGGCGTGGGGATGACCGAACGCGCGCAGGATTTTATGACGCCAAAATTATTACCATGACCGGTAAGTTCAACTTCACTAATAAGCTATTTCAAGAATATGTGGACTCTTGGATTGCTCGAAATTTTTGTTCATTTCTGTGCCTCGGTCCACAAATACGGGCGAGCGATGAGGTACGGAGACGAGCAAGCGTAAAGACAAGGATCGCGCGGTCTTAGCATCCACACACACAAATCAATTTCTTTCTGGTGGGTAACCCGCGCAAGGCAGTTATTTAGCCAGTAAAGGCTTCGGTGGCTCGGGGGCAAAGCGCCGGTGTTCGTACCCACAGGTGGCGGGTTTAAACTCCGGGTGAGGTGCCGGGGACTTGTTGCGGATAATGAGCCGTGTAAGCTTTCGGTTGTACGATCTGTCGATACCGGGTGGTCCCGATGTCGGGCCGAGACCTAAATAAAAAAAAAAAAAATTGGATTTGTAAGCTGCGACGTTGTAATTTGCCGCGTAAGTTCGGCTAGGTGGTGAATTTAATTTGTGAAATTATATTTTAGAAAAAATAATTTTTTCCTCAGTCAAAAGTTACAAAAGAAAACAAGACACTTATGTATCCTAATGGAACCAAAAAGCGTCGTCATGGGGACTATTGGGACGTTTGATTAAACAAAACAAGTGCAATGGAAAGAAAAAGTTATCTCCTTGCCATCGTTTCCTGTTTGTCTATCAAATGTTCTAGTGGCCCACAGGAACGTTTTCCAGCCTTGGTGAGGAAAACGCTTAAAGGGGCCCTGCAAGGACTTTTTTACTGGTTTTTAATTTGCACCGAACCTGAGTGCACTGAACGTAGTAACTTAATGAAACTTTTCTTCTCTCGAATTTCGCTTTATTTTAAAAGTTATAGACAAATTAGAATTACAAAAACAAGTAAAAATAACCTCCTTCATGGTATCCTTGGTTGCTTGCGTGGCCGAGAAGTAGAGGAGGGGTAGTGGGCTCAGCGAGCGCTCACAGCTTCCGCACTTCGTGTCGACGGCGCGAGAAGGCGCCACTAAAGCATGTTCTGGATAGGCTGTATGCAGCGAACGGCCAGAGCGGCTCTCATTGCATTTGCTGCGCGATTAAACTCTAATTCGACATGACACTTCATTGGCCACAAACGAAAGCAAACACGGGGTAAAGATCAGTTCAGAATGGGGGCCCCTTTGTGCTGCCATACCGCGAAACGGCCAAACCGCAAGACAAAGCTTCTCGCCGAAGGCCTTCGGAAGGTTTGGAGCCGGTCGGATCCTCCTCTGCATACGACCGCAGCGCCGCCGCGTACATCCGGGACCTTTCCGTGTTGGCGCCTCATCCCACTACTACTTTCTAGTATGCCTTTTCCACCGGTTGGTGGCGGGTATGTCGACGGGTCATTTCTTGTTTCCGTACTTTCTAAAGTGTATTTGTTTCTTTTCTGATCTAAAATACTGAACAAAAACTACTTTCATGAATAATTGAACTTATATTTTGTATTTCGACCAAAAAGAAGCTGTTAGCGGCTCTGACCAATAGTAAGCCCAGGACCTAAGACGTCGCATATCGCGCGCTTTTGGTATTGCGGGTTGCCCCCGTCGGTGGAGGAGGTTTCCGCGTCATCCGGTTAAAATATGATGCACTGATACTTAGTTACTCTCTCCGTGCCTGCTTGCTTGCCTGAACCCCAAGAGACGTGGAAACCGCAAAAAAGGTAGACACTTAAATATGATTGCAGGGCCCCTTTAAGCTTATGTTGGCCCATATATATTTTATTGTTTTTTTGTTTTTTTTTACATTTTCGCCAATTAAATCCACCATCTAGCTGAACTTGTGTGGTAAATTAGAGTGTCGTAGCTTACAAATTCCTTTTTTTTTTTTGCAATTTATTGCAATTTGTTTAAGTCTCGGCCTGACGTCTGGTCTACCCGATAGTATCCTTCGTTGATGGACTCCGTGAATCCTTCCATGCCCTTTTTTTTGTTTTAGCTAGCTTTTTATCTACTAAACTGTAATCTCAAGACAGTATTTAAACAGCGATTTTTAGTCAAGGAATTGTGGGGGATCATTGGTGCTCCGCTACCATTCAGAGTCACCACTGGCTGTTTAGCCAGTGGTGATTTTGTGGTTGCTACTTGAGCGACTGTATAGAGCATAAAGTGGCTCTAGTTGCTACTAGCCTCTATGAGGCACCGCAGCTCTCCTGAGTCCGAATGAATAATAATAATAATAATTATTGTTATTACTATTATTATAATTATTATTATTACACCACCATGGAAGCTTGCTGTCAGAATATGGCAACAAAAATTTTAGGCAGGATGATCGGGAATACTGTTGATGCATTGGGGCAATCTGCAAATGAGTTTTTGACAAGTAGGCAGGATCTGTTTAACCAATAAAAATAGTACTTCTTGTCAAAAAAAACATGCCAACAGTAATTGTTATTGCTGCTTTGTAGTGTTCACATAACTGCAGTATACTACTCTGCAAGTTGAAACGGCAACATAAGGTGGTGGGATCATTAAAAAAATTATTTCCAAAAAGATCCCCAATGGGACCTGACCATTTGTTGGGACACATGAAGCTCGTATCATACAGCTGGTACACTGCAAAACAGTATTGCATTTCAAAATATGCATTGTTTGAGCATGCCTCTAGCTTTTCTGGCGAGCCAAGTTGTTAGCTAAGTTTCGGCTGCCGTTCTGAGCTTTCCCAGAACTCGCTTTTCCAGTATGCTAGAGAAAATCTGACTGACCAAGTCGTAAAAGCTTCAATTTCGAGGTACTATTTTAGCAAAAGTTGTTATCAAAAGCTATTAGTTGTTATCAAAAGCTTGTCCGTGTCTACTCGCTTGTAATTGTCCCCTGTGTCGCGCAAAAAACCTCTATACTTAGTCACCACTTTTCTACACAAATGGTTTTTCTCTTATTTCCATGTGCTTTCCAACTTTTAAGATTCAAAAGAGGAAATGGATGAGTACCTTGAAAAGAGGCGAGGTGCAGCTCCGACGAAACAGCGAAAGACATCTAAACAAGAAGCGGTAAGGCCATCCTCTGCTAAGTTATAGAAGGAGTTGTGTGGTGTACCCCTGCATTTAGGAGGGTGCTTACTTCGACAACAGGTTCTACTGCAGAATGCAGAAGGCTGGTAATGCGTCTTGCATAAATATGCCTACCTACTTATACATATAAGTCCTTAGCAGTATGTCTGCCATGCCGTAGAAACTTCTTGAAACAAAGGCACCTCTGAAATTGAGAAAATTTGGCACTGTTTTATGAAATCTGAAATAGCAAAGCTACAAGCAGCCCAAACTGACTTGCAAAGTGCTATGATTGAGACAAAACAAAATCACATTGATTTGTTCTACTCGCGTCCTTTTTTCCCTGTTTTTGATGCTTGAAGTTGGGACGCGCTTTTAAGAGCACACAAAATGGTCTTTTTCGTCGTGACGAAGTAATGCAGCCATTTTGTTGGTTCAGTCTGGTCCAGTACAAGCGACGGGGAACTGGTCATGTTAGTTCGCCCCTCAGATGACAGTGCATCGAAGGTTTGTGTCTGATCACTGCTTTTGCGAAAATTACCGAGCTCTAACGATTCTTGGAGCAGAGCATGTGTAGTCTGCATTGGCGAACATAGCACGTGGCTATGATGAACACTGGTGGGTGAAAGCATGGCTGTCGATCACCTGGCCGTTTGATCGGGGTGCGAGTTGAGGAAGTAAAAACTGCTTATTCTCTCAATATTTTTTTTTAGCAATAGACCCTTTCCGGAATTCAGTGCCATCTGGTTACTCAAATGACAGTTTAACTTTTACCGTACTAATGGCGGCAATGGAACCTGTGGTCTGCAGCATTTTATGGGGCACCGTCGCTTTCGCAAGTCAACGGTAAACGAGAATCTGCGCTTCGCCGTACAATTATTTTTCAATCTCTTTCAATGTTGATGGCGAAAACGATGCTACCAGTCAGAACGAAGCGCCAACCCACATAGACGCCTTGATGAAGTTCTATACATCAAGGAGCTTTGGAGCCGAGTGTGTGCTACTAACAGATTCACTGTGCTGAGTTAGAAATGAACACTTACACAGCTCTTGCATCCAATTCCTACTTTGCGTCGCGCTAACGTCTAGAATGTATAGGCCTCGAATTATCTGATTGGGAGCATCTTCAACTTCTTCCTTCGTCAGTAAACAGAACACTGCCATTAGTATTGCACATATGCTATTTTTCAGATGATGATAGTGATCAAAGTGGCCAGACTGAATTCCGGAAAGGGTCTATTGCTACTGTGTTGAAACAAAACCTAACACAATTATTTTTTAAGCGAATTGCTTCATGAAGCAGACGAGCGGACACATCACTCCCTCCGAGGAAGGCGAGGGAAAACATAATCCGTGTATTTCTATTGTCAGAGGCTTAATAAGTGGTTTTGTCATTTGAAAGTTGGAATGCATCGCAATTGGTACCCACAACATTGTATAAAAGCAAAAACAAGTGTCTTCAGAAACCTCTTTAGTGCCCCTTTAACTGTTCGCTACATCACGAATGCAAAAAGAGCATGGAGGCTTTGACGAGGGTAATGTTTATGAGAGGCGACTCGCATTTCTAAAGCTCAGCACATTATCTCTGTGCCCTTGCTGTGAATTATTGGGAGCGTTAAGTACATGCTCCGGAGCACGAGAGTTTGGCGCTCCGTTCACTAAATGGTCAGAAGCACCGTGTGCGATTCATTGAACGGTAGTGTACTAATCAGCTATGATATACCAGCCTTCTTCTCGCAAAACATTCAATAACGAAGTTTATAGCACTGCTGACTTAATTCACTTTAAACTCTGTGGTTGCACTCATTTATGAGCTGCTTTTGCATTTTTTCTCAAGCAATTGCAATCCTCTCCACCCATTTCCATAACATTCTACGGCTGTATCTTAACTCTACATCCGGAAGTGACTGTGGCTTGTCAATAGTTTCGGTATGTATGCAATGTTCTGTTTAGTTGCCGTGCTCAAAGTATGAAACTTGTAGCGTCAGAGCAGGAGTGGAGGAGCGCACTTAAACGCCCATTAAAGCATGACAAAAGCTTCATAATATGTTTTCATTCTTACACCGACGGCCCAAGAGCTGAACATAGTGATGGGGAGCCGTTAACCTAGGCAGCGATTACGGAGGCCAGCTGGCGAGCTGGCTTCAGCTTCAGTAGTCATTTCTTCGGGTCATTTTCTCTGCTTTGACTGTGACATCATGACTTGCCATTGTAAATAAAGAGTGCACATTGAATTATCTATCGCTTCGGGCCCCAGAACTGCAGCCCGTTTGTCAAATAGAACTTCTGCAGGTATTTTTCCTACCCTTGTCCTTACTGGTTAGTCACATGGTTTTAAAACCCCCTCCTAGGTACTATGGTTTACTTTTAACTGTGGTTAAAGTTAGCCATACTTCGAGTAAACAGCACCAGATGGTCAAAATTATTTTTCAAGCTATGAAAGCTATGACGCTCGGAAAGGTGCTGAAATATCGTCCTTTGCCTACAACTCTGTTTTCGGTGGCCTCCACCCTGGTGGTTGTTCAATGTTTACCTCTCAAAGATTTCGGGAGAGAATGCTGACCCACACCGTAATTTTTTTAGGAATGTAAACCCCCAAAATTTCAATCATGTTAGAAGTCGTGCTCTGTATGATGTGCTGTTTTGA
Organism: Ixodes scapularis; assembly: GCF_016920785.2. NCBI lineage: Eukaryota > Metazoa > Arthropoda > Arachnida > Ixodida > Ixodidae > Ixodes > Ixodes scapularis. The sequence continues at coordinate 195,982,437 of NW_024609835.1, forward strand.
AGTCGTTGCACCTGAAATTCACTTCATGACTGTGTGATGTTCAATGCTATTCTGCTACCACCGGTCCCCTCTAGTTTAAGGATGTGCTCAATGGGCTATTGACATATTTGTTTTAACAAGTATGCACCTTTTAACAGGCCCCCAAAAGCAAGAAGCGGAAGCGGCAAGACGCTAAGCAGATGGCAGAGCTGGAGCTGCTGGGGACACTCAGCAGCTCTGGTGACGAGGACAGCCCTTCAATGAAAAAGCTGAAACTGGAAAATGAACACCTACGGCACCTAAATTATAAGCTGCAAGAAGCACTCTGTGCCAAGGTGCTTGCAAAAGGTACAAGCCTACTTTATTTCATACCATCTTTGTGTTTTTAAATCATCCTTTATATTTGGGTTGCAGACAGCAGAGCCAATAGGAGTACGAAGAGCTTCCATTCCGCATCCACAAGTCATCATGTGCCAGAGGGTTAGTTGTAGTTTATTTTTATGTAATCTAGCTTAAACAAGGTTCCGCTCTGTAAAATAATTGTTATTTTATGGTTATAGTACTCACCTCTGGCTTAAATTAACTTTTCATTGATTTGTTTGCATGACAGCTTAGCAAAGCATATGTCTCTAATTGTAGTTATCTCTTGTCCCAGAATGAAAATGATGACTACTACCATAATTACCCTGGCTGCCTTAACGTTGGCTAACTGCAGTTTGCGAACTGAGATGCTCTTACCCTTGATCTCAGTTAAAGCCAAAGTGAAACCCAGTGTGAAAACTTGAAAGGAAACATTTGAGGGGAGTCTTTCTGGTCAAGGAGCTATTATAAATAAAGAGATATGCACCAACCGAATCCTCAATTAAGGAACCATACGTTTCAAGAGCTACACTGTCCCTTCATGAGGGGTTGACTGCAACTATGTCTGTCGGTGGTGTCTTACCATTGCAAAAAGTGAGGCACCACCGTAGAAGAAGAAGAAAACAAATACTGCTCCTTGGCGGCCTTGGCTGCAGTCAACTCCTGAAGAAGAGAACGAGTAGGTCTCGAAATGTAGAGTTTCCTTATTTAATGATTTGGTGGGTGCATATTTATTTAAACCTAGTGTGGTGTTATATGATCTATCTAGATATTGCAGCATATTAATTATCAAAGTACATTTTACTGTTATAAGCATTTAATATACTAGTGATAATAGGCATTTTTTTCTTTTTAATTATGAAAGCATTAAAACGCTTTAAACAAATGACAAAAAAAAGTGCAGGGGTCGCATTGTTATTGGCATTTCGGCTACAGTGCGGCTTCTGTGCTGGCTCTGGGAGAATTCTATTTGTGCTTCCATCGGCAGCTTTAATAGAATTCCCCCATTGCAGGGTGTGTCTCAATCATCATAAAAGCAGCTCCCACCCTTAAGTATGGCTCCTTGAACAATATTTTGAACTACACTTCTTTCTACATGGCACCCCCTGCATTCGGAAAAATTAAGTGCATCTTCGATGCTCGCAGATGGTGGCGAAGTGCCAGATGCCACTATGCTGACGTGGTTAGCAAGCACAAACTGAGCCTGCCAACAAGACTGTTTTAACTATGGTTAGCGGGCTAACAGGAGCTAGGTCTGCTGTGTTATACCCCTGTCGTGGGCAGCCATAACCATGGTTAAGCTTAATCACGGTTACAGAAGTCAACTGCAGTTATCGCTAACCGCAGTCTGCCACTGCTGCGCGGGCTCTGCAGGCAGTTTCGTGGTCGTCTTATGAATTGTATCCATTTTTTGTTTGACTTACAATAATAAGTCTTTATATAAATCAATGAACCAGCATTTTCACTTACCGATAGTGCTTGCTAAAGCACTATCAGCTTGCGATAGCTTTTGCATCTTTAGCCACTGTTGTTTTAGGTTGTGTGGTCCCTCGCCCTGTGGCAACACAGTTTTGAGCTCGCGCATTGCTATTGCTGTAGCATGTGAGATGATGGGAAACTACTGTCAATCATCTGCTGGTCAGCTGATTATACCATGTGGAAAAGCTGCTGCACATTGTCGTGACATAGCACTAAATTAATAAGAAACTGAATTTCCCCTCCTCCTAACAGCGCAGTTACTGGAAATGTAAGAGGAACAGATGAATATTTTTGGAATGAAGCCTATTGTGCAAGGCATGCAAGGGATGCTGATGGAAGAATGCTTGAATATCTTGCATGGTTGCACTCAAAAGTGTCAGCACGCTTTAACTAGTTTGCGTCTACCTTTTACTAATCTTGGAACGCTTGCAAAATACAGATAGCATCCCCTATCGGTTAAAAATTACCATCTTCTGGAAAGCAGTGTTTCGAGCTCTGACGATATAGATGCTATGGTATGCAAAAGGAATACAGTAATTTGATTTGATCTAGGCAAGAAAAAGCTGTTCTTGGCTACTCAGTTACATTGCAGCTACAGCAGCTGTGGTGCACCACATGGAATATCTTTGGTTGTACAGGTTTTTATGGAAGTGAAGAGGACCAGGTGTTGGTAGGTGGCCATGATCACAGAATTGTGATGGCACCTGAGGTTGTCCGGCCAGCTGCACAGCTCCCTGCCCCTGCCCTGCAGCCTGCCAGGGGACTGCCTGCCTCACAACCCCATGCTTTGCCACCTTCAGTGCGACGGGTTGTTGAGGTACCAACCATAGGCATGCTTGCTGCCCTGCCTGCTGCTGGCCCCCCCTGCTGCTGGCCCCAATGCTGCTGGCCCCCGTGCTGCTGGCCCCCCTGCTGCTGGCCCCCGTGCTGCTGGCCCCCGTGCTGCTGGCCCCCCTGCTGCTGGCCCCCCTGCTGCTGGCCCCCCTGCTGCTGGCCCCTCTGCTGCTGGCCTCCCTGCTGCTGGCCCCCCTGCTGCTGGCCCCTCTGCTGCTGGCCCCTCTGCTGCTGGCCCCTCTGCTGCTGGCCCCTCTGCTGCTGGCCCCCGTGCTGCTGGTCCCCGTGCTGCTGGCCCCCGTCCCCATGAGCTGCCTGCTCCAAACCCTCCTGCTCTCGTCCTGGCCACTGCTAACCCCCCCGCTCCTGTCCTGCCTGTTGCCAATGCAGCTTCACGGGCAGCTGAGCCTTGTGCCATGGCCAACTCACTTCCTGTGGGCCATGAAAGGTCAGATGGAATGGTGAGCCAGCAAAATAAATTAGATGATCTTTCTAGCGTATTCTTTGTATCACATCAGTCTTCAGGCACAATGGCAAGAATTTGTACTACCGGACAGGGCAAGAGAGCCAAAGGATAAGACCTCTCATTTAGTGCAGGTAGACTAATATATGCACTCCTCGGTACTCCAATATACTGTAAAAGCTTAGCCAAAAGAAAGCAGCCTAGACTGCAGATAAAATTTAATTCATAAAGTGCAGGAATGTTCCAGGTGTTAGAGCCTCAACATGGGAAACCAGGACCAGTGAAGGTTAAAAAGGGACGTTTAACATATGTCTGGCAAATTCGCCTGCCCAGCAAAAAAAAAACGGTGCGCCACGGGGGTGGTGGCACGAGCTTGGGGTCAATCGTCTTCTTTTGTGAGGACACTAACACTGGGACAGAATTTGTTATGACACATAGGCTGAGTAAGGAGGGCATCAGCTGGTCATCTCAGGGTATGTATGCATACTATGTGTACAGGTCTAAGCAGTGCTTATGCTGTGTGAATGCCCAAGCAAACCACAGTGTCTTCAAAAAGCCATGCAATTGCACCAGTCACTTCCCAAGTAACTCACACTACTGTTGAATAGATCACAAAAGAGGTTTCCGAAGGCACTTATTTTACGGCAATAGCCATACATGGCTCTTCATTTTTAGTGGTCAACGCAGTGTGACCGTGTGACCGTCACTCCATATTAACGTTGGCCTTTTATTTTTTGTGCTTGACGTCCTCACCCTCTCAGTCGCCTTTCATTTCACCCTATCCCTGTCCCATCCCCCCTCCGTGCCCCTTTCTTCTCTTCCTCTCCTCGTTTCCTCGTATGATTGCATGTTTGTGGCCTTTAGCCCCCTGGCTCCCCTTCCCATCCTTCCCTCCTCTATCTCTCATGCGGTTCTGTGTTCAGAGCCTTTGACCTTTGATCTCAACCTGGGATCCTTGGACACCCCTCCTCACCCCATTCTCCTCTCCACTCCTTCATTGTTTCCCACTCACCTCGCTCACCTCTTCTGTCTGTCTGCTCTTCCCTCTGTCCCCTCATTTTTCCATCTTCTCTACCTACTTGCCCCTCCCCGCTCATCTCCCCTCTATCTTCCTCTTCCTTCACGCTCCCCGGGTCACCTCATCCTCAGTCCCCTCTCTTTTACTACCCTTTTGCCCTTCCTGCTCCCTTCCTTGCACAATCATGTGTTTTTGGCCTTCGATCTTTATACTTGACCTGATCCTCCCTTCCTATATCTACCTCTTTGCTCCTTTTCCCTCTCGACCATGCACCTTCCCCCCCTCCTTTGTCTATGAGATGACGGCTACCGCCGGTCATGTAACTTGCAGTATGTTGCAATGAGGTGCCACCTTTTGTTGTCATAAAGAGTAGAGCAGGGGTCAGCAGTCCGGGTCTGGTCCGCTAGGCAGTTTCATCTGGCACACGGCACAATTTTAGGAATGCCCCCTTCCTCTTTCTTCTCCCATCCTTCCTCATGCATGCAATGTTCTGGGACCATGCAACAATTTTGACCTCCGACACCTTGTAAAGCTTATACATCGGTTGCATGTGACGTCCATCAAAGAGTGCTCAGCTGACCACCAGAGAATAGGGCAAGAAAGAGCTCTCCTCTTATCAGGACCCTCTTTTGTGCCTCCCGGATTTGCACAGGCGTCGCTATTCTCCTCCCAGAAGATTAACCCTTCACTCAAAATTATTACAAAAGCAGCTTCCCTCTCCTCCTCTTACATGGTGGTCAAAAGTATGCAATGTGACGTCAGTGCAACCCATAGATACAACAGCAGGTTCGTATAATTAGCTCCTCCCAATAACAACTTGTCAGATTACATTAGCAACTTTAATTTATGTGCATGTATTTTCCAGTATCTAGCACCAAACCTCACACTATAGGGTATTTAAAAGAAGAAACCATCTGTTTGTTATTTATTTATTTATTTATTTATTTACTTGTGATGCCTACCAACAGCCAAAAGCCTAGGACGGTAGAGCATCATACTAGTTTGACGGTGTCTTTTTCTCTAGTAGTTGCTTACTGCATCACCACGCCAAGTTGGAGAAAGGGCCTCTCCATGTCCATCCCGCTCTTTGTCCAACTTGTGGCAACTCGGCCTGTTGCAGGAAAAGGTTGTTGACCCCCGACATAGCCTGTAACTTGATCCGTGTGCGCTAAGTACTCTAAAATCCAAATATTACAATCATGGGCAGCCTATTTCACTACAAAACATTTGATGAAATATAGCGGATTGAAGGCTTACGGATGGCACATTCATACCTGCCAACTCTCCCGAATTTTCAGGGAGCCTCCCGAATTTTGATCACATCTCCCGATTGTACGGACGCGACCTCAGATCTCCCAAAAAATGTCCACCGTAATTTTTTTTTTATGATGCCTTATTGCTATAATCATCACGCGTGTGTCATTGCGAGTTACTCGAGAGTAGGTTTAGGTTACTCCGGCGGGTTACCACGTGACAACTCAGAGCAGTAGCATAAAACGAGGGTAGATTTTCAAACGCCAAGGTACGAAACCTCTACTCCTGAAGTTAGAGCGCATTTTGGAACACGGCTTATATGATCATGAGTGCGCTAGGCTTCAGTTGGCTTTGTCAGGTCGTCGAGTGAGGTGCGGAACGCCGAACTACTCTTTGTGTTTCCCCGAGTTCAGTTGGAACCACTGATCTGTTGGAACGATTGATGGCACTTTCAAAAGGCTAGAAGAAGTACTTGCAAGTATTTCTAAGATCATACGCGACTGAGTTTCCGTGCTTTGTCGCTTCGCAAAAAGCTGGCAAGTATGAATTCTGTGCCTTGTGCGCCTGTGATGTGGGAGCGTTTCGCACGGCGGCAAGCTTGACACATCAAGATACACATCACTTCACGAAAGCATCAGAACCATGCTCGTGCTGTAGAAGGGCAGGGCATTACCGGCAGTTTACTCCAAAACAACTGCGAAGACAGTGATTCGCACAGAGTGCCTCTTCATAGAATTTCTTGTCAAACTAAAAAAAACAAAATTGTTTCAACACCCCCCCCCCCCCCCCCCCCCCCGCGCGGCGGTCTCCCGAATTTTTATGTTGCTAGGTTGGCAGGTATGCACACTGAACCCTGCTGAATCTGGTCGAACGACGAATGGTGCTTGTCAGGCAATCAATCATAAGCGATGGCTTTTTGTGCGGACGAGCAGAACTGGTCGGTTGTTTGTCCGCACGGGAGGCCATTGCTCACGATTGGCTTACGAGCTTATCCATCGTTCGACCAGGTCCTGCTGGGTTCAATGGCACCAGCTGTACATCTGAGATTCGCAATCTTTCATCAGATTTCTAATAGTGAAAAAGTGCACATGATTATAACTGTTGTGTTTTTGGGATGGTTGGAGCACATAGATTGTGATATTGTCATAAATTGGCCATATCAGAAAGCTTTAGAGTGCCCCTTTAAGCTTGGGACTATGAAAGTACATCTAAACTATGTTTTCTTCTCGCCTTCCTCCGCGGGAGTGATGTGTCTGCCCGTCTGCATCTTGGTGTGTGCGCTTGCGATACTTGCGGGGACTTTTTTTTTTCATTATCTCATGTATCCAGTTTGCTATTTCAATTTTTTTATTTTTCTGTGGATCCAGTTTGCGATTCCTTATCACCTGTGGAACGCTATTACGTTTCGTAGGTATCTTTGACTCAACAATGAGAGATTAGGTAGCTACGACAGCCCAGCTTAGAGTCACTGTATGGGTTCCCAGAGTAACGAAACTCCGAAGGTTCGTTCTAGAACCGCAGCGCGACGCTGAAACCGAAACCATGGCGCCACCATCTTGGGTCCACGTGTCGACGGGTGTATGAAGGCAATAGTGATATGCATTGGAGCGTGTTGAAAGAGCTGGTTCATTCCGCGACATGCAGAATGAATCACCTGTAATCGGGACTTACCTCACAAAGCTTGCTTGTTGCAGTGGGCTCGAAATCTTTCCGTTTTACTATGGCCAGCCAAGCCTTCTTCCTCCGGCTTGCAGTTTTGTTCTTTCCAAACGGGATCCGGAAGAGTCGTCTTTCCATCCTTCGACCTGCTGCTGCACCCAAAAGCGCAACAAGCAGGCATTGTGCCACTAAGTACACAACAAAAACTGTGCGTAAACGCGCGTTCGATGAGCAGCAGAGCGTGCGTGTGTGCAGGTGTTTGCTGGACCCAAGGGTGGCGATTAGAGCCACTTGAAGTGCTTGTGGAGGGGAGTCTAGCAGTGCTTGTGTCACGTGATTACTACCGTCCAATGATGCTCACCATGCCAAAACATGATCAGCTAGAGTGAGTATTTTGTCGGCAAAACGCGAAAACAAAAGGAATGCGTTACTTTGGGAACCCATACAGTGACTCTAGCCCAGCCTAAGCATCCACTGGAAAGGTAACTAAAATTTTTGCAAAAAAACCCACGTGCGGATCAGTTTACGCGGGAAACTACCGCTCGTTCGTTCATCGTTCGGCGGGGTTCGAGTTCTGCGATCTGCAGCAAAAAAGGTGGCATGCCAGAGTGTTTAGCCACAATTTTAATGGGGAAAGAGATGCATATGGTTGTAATTTTATGATTTGTACGATGTTTAGAGCCTGTAAGTTGGTTACCACTAAAAAAGTTGGTTTTGGAAACTTTTTTTTCTTCTTGGAAGATAAGACAAATACCAGCAAGTGGATTCCTTTGGTGGCACAATGGAGATTTCTGAGGTTTGCGGAACTGCCCGTGGCACTATAGAAAGGGGGAGCAGGGAGAGATGGGAAGTATAAAACAATGATTATTCCTAAAAGGATGACAATGAGTTCTCACTTCCAATTTTTTCCTTTTCCTCCTTTCTCAGATGCCACAGGAGCCAACCATAATTTCTAGTCTCCATTGTGTGCTGCAGAGCATTTCTTTTGTGCTCCTTCTGGATTATCAATTGCCTTGGAAGAGGCCCACTGAAGAGGTTTTATTTTATCGCTCTTGAAATGTTTCTGTTACTTGAGGAGAGCCACTATTCCTGCTTCTTTATAAAATGTAATTTTTGTCATGTTTTGTACAGATGCACTGTGGCGAAAATGTTTGGCTGCACAAGGACACCTTCGAGACCTTGCTGGGTGCAGAAAGGGACGCTTTATTTGTTAAGAAGGCGGCAGTGGCTATATGGTCGTCGGAGGTCCTCATTCGCCGCAGCGTAACTGGGACCCTTTCAAACCGGAGCATCGCTGCGAACCCCAACATGTCGCCGCAAGCCCCGATGACGCCCCAGAAAGTGAAAGCCATACGTAGTAAGTCGCTGTTAATTTTGCCAGGTCTATTATTTCTTTATTGTGCCATTCAGGATTACTTCATAGCAGGAAGTAGTCGGCCTCTGTTGATTCCTCGCTCATGCCTTCTGCTGTTGGCCAAACATACCAGATGTACGGTATGTTTGGAAGTGTGCCCGAGTAGTGTGTACGAGTACACCCAGGCACACTCCTATGCAACTTCCCACCACTCAACGGTTAAACTCAGGCTGCCAAGATTTTTGTGTGGCACTGTTAATGAAAAATCAACAAAAACAGATTTTTGCCTTGTGATGTCACCGGCTAACAGCTTGTGTAAACTTTATTTAGACAACTTTGTTAATTTGCAAGCCCAGACTGTCCAACGCCTGCAAAATAAAACCTATCAGTTAAAGGGTTAATAGAGACTGGGCCAACCTAGACATTTCTGAAAATGCAAGTTGGATTAGGCCAGGGGTGAGCGGACCGTGGCTCGCAAGCCGCATGCCCCGAATTGTGGCTCTTGTGATCCAAGGACCCTCAAGCTCAAATAGTTGGGGCCAAACATCAAGTTTTTTCATAACAGCATTATAATCAGAAACAGGCAAAAAATGTAAAACGTGACATATAAAATTGCTTGGTTTAAAGTCATAGTTTTTGGGGCATTTTATAGTAACATATAATGGTCACAAGGGGCAAATCAGGTAGAAGGGTAAGCTCCGTGTTAAAATATGCTACCTTTTTGGCGCCTCTTCGCGGGCTAGGTTGAGGCAGCATTAGTTTTGTGCAAAAAATTTTACCCAAAATTGGTGTCTAAGCTAGCTGAACCTTGTTCATACAATGCCATGCACCTGCCTTATAAGATAGTGAGACCACTGCTCTATGCACACATGCAAATGAAAAACTGCTAAGCCCTATCCAGTGGCATGTCTCACCTACTTTCTCTGTTTAATAAAGACATTAGGATGACAAGACTCGAACAGAGAAGCAGATTAGGTCTTCAAACCATAATTTTTTCAGTCGCCGACCGATTTTTCGGACTCGTAGGGACCCCAAGTTGTCAAAATAATCAAGCAGTCCGAAAAAAAAGATTTCAGCCACGATATCAAATGTCTGCCACTTCGCTTCGCACTGGCCACTTGCTTCATGTCAATATTAAATTCTCGTGCAACTTTGTATGTTGGTCACTTCTCACATGTTTGTTGATATGGTTGATCACGGTGGTGTGCTTTGGTTGCACCTTCGATGGTGGACACAGCAAATATGAAGTTGGTGTCATTTGGCACTGTTTGGAGACAATGTTTAGCCCACCGAGCTTACTTCACTACCATTGGACAGAAAACTCAACTCAAGCACTCACTCAAACAGCACAAGAACGGCAGACGGCTGATTTTCTTGTGGTTGCATTGAAAAACGCAACATTAGAACAAACAGCAGCCATGTTGGCTATAGCTGAACTGGGAAGCCCGACTGTAACCTCAATTCAGCTTCTTTACTGCGTAGTATGTGGTATCGAGGCTACAAGTGAAACCCAGAACAACTAAAGTGACGGTGATTACGCTCACGGCATTATTGTGGTGGCTGTTAAATGACTGTAGACGGAGGAAATCACGCAAATTATGTCCGAAATATCAAGCAACGAGCTTTATGGTGTCCTAAATTTCGGTCAATGTAATACATTAACTCTATGGCTAATGTATAACTGATGGTTCAGCAAACTTCATGGGACGGTTCAGCGAAGACGTCCGATTAAGTGGACATGTTCGAAATAGCGGTGTCCGAAAAAACGGTCTGAACTGTACTAGCCAAATTATAAGTTATGTCTTGGCATAAATAAAAGGATAGTCTCAAAAACAGCCATAACACCCCCTCCCTTATATCCCCCATCTGTCTTTTTAAAAATTTACTAGTTTGTGGCTTTTGAGCACTCATTTTGGCCAACCCTGTATTAGTTCGACTCAAAATTGTTAGAATAATTCTGGTATATTGCTCAACTAATTTGTTTTTCAGCAACATGAGAGAACAATTGCAACAAATTCTTTTAAATTGTGGATGGTCTTCATGTACTCTATGATTGGCAGCAGCTGCCAGATCTTGAAAAATCGGAGAATTGGAGATTAATTATTTGGTAGACATCTTGCCCATAAAAGAAATATTATGTTGTGACTAAGATAAATGCAGTCATTCTGCAGGGTCATAATCTGCAGTAATCATTTGTGGGCTATGCACGTACCGCAAGCAGCCATTGCATGCCTGGCTGATCTGTGCATATGTGCGACTTGGAGCGCCAGATTCAGCTGTGGGGGCACAAGACCATTCGCTCGGCAAGCTCTTTTCGTATTGAGCACCATAAATGGTGTCCCAGAAGAAAACGTTATGGCCGGTCCACACATCTTTGTTTAAATTGACCGAAGCGATTGCAAGGACTGCCCCATGCTACATATTTATGCATGTATGACAAGTGCAGCAGGTACGATGAGCATGGCAGGCGGTAGAGGGGTGACAGCTGACGTCAGCTGCTGAAAAGGTTTCCTCAGATTTACGGGGGTCATCGCCTTTACCTTGTCTAGCAGCATATAAAGCACAAAAGGACTTTAAAAACTGCACGTATTACGTTTCTTAGTTTTGGATCATATTGACTTAAACACGTTAATAGAGTTTAAGTCAATATGTTTGTGAAAGCTTTTTGCTTGAAACGTCATGCCACTGCTTTCTGCCAACCTATTTAGTGTACACTTGTATTATTTGAGCGTGTTGGTGTTTTTTAACCACTTAGAAAGTGGAGACACATAAGGGACGATGCAGACAGGACAATCTTTCAACTTCAACATTTATTTTCGGCTTCAAGCTTAAAGCTTGCCCGCACCGTGGGAGTATGGGAAAGGGAAATCGTGGAGGAAGGAGAGGAAGTGAGGAGGTTGCCAAACGAGGAAGGGAGAGGGGCTCGACTGTAGGTGCGGGATACCGGAATGAAAGGAAAGACCGCTTCTGCCGGTGACCTTGTTGCCTTGCCTACTCTGTCAGCGTTCGGCTTCCATTGTGGGCCTCAGAAAGATAATCTCCTTTCTTGAGAGCGAAATGGAGGGGCTGCTTATGGTCTGCGGGCTTGTCGCCATCCGATAGGCCTCAATTATTTCGCTCCCGACTCGCTGGCAGTGGCCTCCCATGGTTGTCGTGCCGGCGAAATTAAGAGCGCAGCCGGTACATCTTCTCCCGTGAATGGCGATCGGGTGCTGGGAATCCGAAGCAGCTCCTTTCGGCGTCCATTTGATGTTCTCGGAGTTGGTCGTTGAGGCATCGCTCCGTTTGCCCTATGTACCTAGCCCCGCAGGACAGGGGGATCGCGTACACTTTCTCCGTCATGCAAACGGTGAACTTCTTTGCATATTTTTTGGTACAGGTGGGTTGTGGGGGTCGCTCTCTGTTGACGGCCCTACACATGTCGCCGAGTCTCGATTTGCACGTGAAAAGCACTTTTGTGTCGTATTTTGAGGCGAGAGCTCTTAGGCGGCGAGATGTTGTGTGGATGTATGGAATACAGGCTGGTCTTCTGGCGACGGGTGAAGTCTCGGCGGTTGGCTTGGACCGGGGGTTTGTAGGCAATTTTTGTGAGGTAGCCAAAATCAAATCTGCAGGGTAGCCTGCCCTCCGAAGCCGTGAGCACTGTTGGCTTAGGCTGGCCTCCCGTTGGTGGGCGCAGGACTTTGTGTATGCCGCACTATGCCGGATTTTACGTTTTTTGAGTGTGCGCTTGAGAATGGAAGCACCGCCTTGGTTGTACACTGTTGGAAAGACCAGCACGCTCCTTTTTCGGAAGGTTGGAGGCAAACCTCCAGGAACTGCAGTTCGCCTTCCGTGGGGTCTTCCTTCTTGAATGATAGGCGCCCAGGCGAAGCGCTGATTGCCTCGACGATAGTCTCCGGCATTGCGTGGTTATGGTGAATGATTAGATAATCATTGACGTACCTGAACACTTCGCAGTCCTGGGAATTGGTTTGCAGATGTCACTGGATGCCTTGGTCCGCCACGGAGAGATAGATCTCGCTGAAATTGGGGCCAGACACGATCCGATGCAGACTCAATGAACACGTCCCCATTGTGCTTGACCAGTGTTGACCGGAGGTAAAGCTGGAACTTCTCCAGCTTTACCTCGGGTCAACACTGGTCAAGCACAATGGGGACGTGTTCATTCAGTCTGCGTCGGATCGTGTCTGGCCCCGAGTTTCAGCGAGATCTATCTCTCCGTGGCGGACCAAGGCATCCAGTGACATCTGCAAACCGATTCCCAGGACTGCGAAGTGTTCAGGTACGTCAATGATTATCTAATCATTCACCATAACCACGCAACGCCAGAGGCTATCGTCGAGGCAATCAGCGCTTCGCCTGGGCGCCTATCATTCAAGAAGGAAGACCCCACGGAAGGCGAACTGCAGTTCCTGGAGGTTTGCCTCCAACCTTCCGAAAAAGGAGCGTGCTGGTCTTTCCAACAGTGTACAACCAAGGCGGTGCTTCCATTCTCAAGCGCACACTCAAAAAACGTAAAATCCGGCATAGTGAGGTGCCTGCTTTCTGCGGCATACACAAAGTCCTGCGCCCACCAACGGGAGGCCAGCCTAAGCCAACAGTGCTCACGGCTTCGGAGGGCAGGCTACCCTGCAGATTTGATTTTGGCTACCTCACAAAAATTGCCTACAAACCCCCGGTCCAGGCCAACCGCCGAGACTTCACTCGTCGCCAGAAGACCAGCCTGTATTCCATACATCCACACAACATCTCGCCGCCTAAGAGCTCTCGCCTCAAAATACGACACAAAAGTGCTTTTCACGTACAAATCGAGACTCGGCGACACGTGTAGGGCTGTCAACAGAGAGGGACCCCCACAACCCACCTGTACCAAAAACTATGCAAAGAAGTTCACCGTTTGCATGACAAAGAAAGTGTACGTGATCCCCCTGTCCCGCGGGGCTAGGTACATCGGGCAAACGGGGCGATGCCTCAACGACCAACTCCGAGAACATCAAATAGACGCCGAAAGGAGCTGCTTCGGATTCCCAGCACCTGATCGCCATTCACGGGAGAAAATGTCCCGGCTGCGCTCCTAATTTCGCCGGCACGACAACCATGGGAGGCCACTGCGAGCGAGTCGAGAGCGAAATACTTGAGGCCTATCGAATGGCCGCAAGCCCGCAGACCATAAGCAGCCCTTCCATTTCGCTCTCAAGAAAGGCGATTACCTTTCTGAGGTCCACAATGGAAGCCGAACGCTGACAGTAGGCAAGGCGACAAGGTCCCCGGCAGAAGCGGTCTTTCCTTTCATTCCGTTATCCCGCACCTATAGTCGAGCCCCTCTCCCTTCCTCGTTTGGCAACCTCCTCCCGTTCCTTTCCTTCCCCCAAGATTTCCCTTTTCCGTACGGCGGGCTTTGAGCTTGAAGCCAAAAATAAGTGTTGTTGAAGCTGAAAGATTGTCCTGTCTATCTAATTTTGAAATAGTTGGGTTTGTTTGCTTTCTAAAAGTTATTTGACTCGTATAATTTGCTTGTGGCGTTTTAAAGGTAAAGTAACGGGGTTCTACCGACAGGGAAAACCTAAGAGTGTCAGGGAATTTTAAGAATCTGTAAAATGAAGGTAATATCAATGAAACCCTTATGTTGGCCAAGCCAGGGAAATTCGCAAATTAAAGCATCATGACAGTGTGTCAGAACGCACTGATCGTCACATTACTCAAAGCATCGCAAGACGTTGCAACCTACTATTAAACAGACGGGAAGCACCACGTGTCTCCAGCCTCTTGCAGGGACGATGAATAGAACGATCTTCTGGCTCCTGGTTTGTCGGACCTTGTCGGTGGACACTTCAGTCTATGTGTGACCTGTGCTTCACACACATAGTTGCTTTAGACCTTCTTTTTCTGTATTGTGTCTTCAGAGTGAAAATATGTTAGTCAAGTCTCCACTGGAGGCTTTTTCCCTTATGCCCCTCCATTTATTTCAAAAATGAAATTATTAATAATGTTGTTATTCTTATTACCATCAATATTATTATTGTGATATCGCTGTCGAAGAAGCCTTTTAATGGGAACTGAGCCTACCTGGCATCTTCTAAAGCACAAGCTCGGTTATACCTGTGCCGGACAGCTTGAACGGTGCTCAGTATATGACATGCTCAAGGAAGTTCTTGAGCAACTTGGAAAGCAATTTCAATACCTCAGCACAATTGCCAGATTGCTGTCACCCTTCTGTAACGGCCAGCGAGTTCAATCGAAATAGTGCGGGAAAATCTGGAAAAGTAGGGGAATTTGAGAACTTGGGAAAAAGCCCGATAAGCAATCTGTTATATTGTTTTTAACAGCATTCTAATATTTCTAAATTTGGTTGCTGTAGTCTGTTGCAGGTTAAGAATAGCAGGAGGGTGGAGAGGAGGAAACCACCCCTCCTTGCCATGATTTGTGGTTTTGTTTTCTCCAGTGTCGGCTCCACTAATCTGGAGAGAGACTTCTGCTATTCTTGACCAGCTACAGACTATAGGTTCGCTTGATATTTTAAAGGGCAGATGTGCTCTTGAAAGGGGGTATAGCCTTCATTACTGTGCTTGGCGTGCAGATCTGCATGAGCTACTAATTAATTTATAGCTATCTTGAGCATGAATGCTTCACTGTTGCTTTTTCCATTGTTGTTGATAAGCAACTGTTTTCATTTCACTTTGCTTGAAAACTTAATCCACATTATCGTGGTTCATGTGGTGAAACAATATTGGCATTATCTGTTGAATTGGTGCTTAGCACACTGTTTAAACCTATGCTTCTTATGTTGCAGGTTTCTTCGAACACTACGCAAGACAGACCACAGCCCACGAGGGGGTCATTGCCGGAAGGGCGAAGAACATCCGCCGCTACCTTTCAGAAAAAGTTAGTGAGCTTCGTCGGCGAGAAAGAGGTGGGGGTGTAGAAGAAACGTGAGTATAGATGAAAATCTATTTATCGCCGCTGCATGTTTCACCAAGGGCTGTAAGAGCTGAAACGACACTTGATCTTTTCCTTTTAGGCTGGATTGAGGAAGAGCCTCAAACGTCACCACGTCACTGGCCATCCCCTTCATTTTTTTATATAATTAGATGACATTTTTTCCCTCCAAAATTATGCTTCAATAAAGTAGTTATGACAGCAACATTGTTAAACTTATCTTTGTACCCTTTTTTCTGAGTAAAGCAACAGTTAGTAAACTTAGTAAACAGGTGCTCTGGTATCACCACAACAAAGCCTGATGTCACACTAGAGGCTGTCACACCAAAGCACCACCGCCTGATGTCACACCAGATTTCTGGTGTCACACCAGCACACCAGACTGCTGGTGTCACACCAGATTTCTGATGTCACAGCAGCACACCAGATTTCCGGTGTCACATCAGAACACCAGAAAACGTCCCAAATCACATCCGTGAAAAAGTATGGTGTCACATCAAGTCACACCAGCTCTCGGCCTGGTGTATTTTTCAGTAGGGTTGTTTACCTTAGCAAACAAAACACAATCATCAGCAAAAACTGACTTTGTACATTGGGGTGTTGTATCTTTAAATCGTTATTAAAAATTAAAAAGAAAAGCGGCACAAGGACCGAGCCCTGGGCCGGTTTGCTCATGTTGCGGCCGCGGCTGCGGCTGCAGCCAAGAGGGATTTTTACTTCACGTGACGAGCTCCATGGGGACAAGGAAGTACCTAGCGTCCCTGCCTAAAGGCAGAAAAGTCCGTGCCGCTTCGAGTGCAAAAGTCTAATTTCGCTCGCAGAAACTGACTGCCTAGGCTTTCAACTGAAGTCCAATTAACCGCCAGATCATACTTTAGGAGCGTCAGGTAAAGTTATGGCCAGGTAAGGTAAATATAAGCCAAAATAAAGGAAAAATCACGCAAAGCGAAAGCTTTGGTTGTGTATTTATATATATGTGCCAGCGACGATGGAAGCATTGTCTGCGTAATCGAACGGTTAGAGCGCCGGGACATGTCTTCGCGGCTTGCAAGTTCCGGGTTCGAATCTCGGCGGATTTTTTTTTTATTCTGCGCGTGTTTTTTTTATTTTTTAAGTGTGATCTTTTTTTACTAATCATCCACTAGGACTACTGCGCCTTACATGGTATTTACTGTTCGCCCAACTTGTTGGGTCGACAAACCGAAAGAAAAACAAAAGCGGTAAGCCAAGTTAACGCCCTACTACAATCGTTTCATAATGTTCATTAAAGGAAACCAAGATCAAGCGAAGTTAACGCCCAAATACGAAAGTTTCATAATGTTCATTAAAAGGAAACCAAGATTACAGAATCGGTATGACTTTCACACAGACGGGGCCGAAACAAGCATTCTTTCCCAGCAACTACAATTTTATGTGTTTTTAAATATACAAGGCTCTTGCTACGGCTCTCTTGAATAACAGGAGGCGCCTATTTAGTACTAATACACACTGCAGTCATGTCAATTAAAAAAAAGGTTCCACGAAATAAACACACAAAAAAAACGCGAATAATAATAATAAAAGAAGTGCTCTCGCCGAAATTGAAACCCGGAACTTTCACGCCGCGACGGCGAGTCCCGGCGCTCTAACCGTTCGACTACAGCACTGAAATATAAATACACAACCACCGCTTTCGTTTTGCGTGATTTTTCCTTTATTTTGGATTATATTTACCTTCCCTGGCCGTAACTTTACCTGCCGCTCCTAACGTTTGATGGGGGCGCTCAATTGGACTTTACTTGAAAGCCTCTGCAGTCAGTTTCTGCGTGCGAAATTAGACTTTTGTACTCGAAGCGGCAAGGACTTCTCTGCGATTAGGCAAGGACGCTAGGTACTTGCTTGGCCCCATGGAGCTCGTCACGTGGCATAAATATCCCTCTTGGCCGCAGCCGCAGCCGCGGCCGCAAGATGAGCAGACTGCCCCTGGGGCACGCCCAAGCAAACGGGTGACTCGGGGGAAAAAACTGAGTCAACAGCAACACTAACACACTGCGCACTGTAAGTAAGATAGGAATCGAGCCAACGTAAAATGTTCTCGTTACTGATGATAAAGCGTAACTTATGCAGTAGTTTGTCATGGGAGACGCGATCGAATGCTTCGCAAAATCTAAAAAGATAACATCTGTCTGCCCGCCGATATCAATGACAAACGCAAGTTCGTGTATCGTATGAACAAGTTGTGTAACAGTAGAAAAACCCCGTCTGAATCTATGCTGTTCGTCCATACTGTCCTCAAAGTTGTTATGTCTGAATACGAAGTGTTCAAGAACTTTACTGGCCGTTCACAAAAGTGAAACCGGTCTGTAGCTTTCGACGCATTGACTGTCACCCGATTTAAATATTGGCATCGCCCTAGCCTTTTTCCATTCATTAGCACGTCTCCCGTATTGAGACTATGGCAATAAATCAAATGCAAAACGTTTGCCGACCATTCAGCGTATCTAATCAAAATAACATTCGGAACATCGTCGGGACCGTGGCTCTTCCTAACGTCAAGGTTAAGGAGGGCCGCAAAAACTCCCTCTTCAGTAATGCTGATGTCCGGAATCACTATTCTAGAACTCTCATAACTTGAATATTCCGGTTTCCACAGTAAATATAGACGTGAAGTACTCGTTGAAAGCATTTGAAATTAACTACTTGTTATTTGTTAGAATATTGCACAGTTTCATGTCCGAGAAAGAACCTTTCTTTCGTTTCAAAAATCTCCGAAACTTTCGCGGATCACTAAGCAGATAGTTATGCAAGGTGACGTTAAAAAAACGGTGTTTAGAATTTTTAACAGAAGACCTCAACTGTCTGCGCAAAAACGGTAGAGACGAAATGTTAGTCCCGTTACCAAATTTACGAACTCGCCGTATTTTACGCTTCAAATGTAAAATGTCACGTGTAATCCATGGGTTAAACGTTTTCACTCTCCTAATACGCAATGGAACAAATTTCTGAATGCAGTGCTGAACTATACTTCTAAACCGTAACCCCAATTTATTGGTAGTACTTGTAACGGGATCATACATATTGTAAAAAAGCGAATAACTTGCCTGCAAAACTTCTAAAATATCGACACCATCCGCATTATTAAAGTCACGGTACCGCTTAATGTCGATAGTGGTTGATAACTGCAAGCCAACGTTAGAGTGTATACTACTAAAGAGTGATCAGAGATTCCTTCGACTATTTCGCACTGGGCGCCTTGTCATGCAGTCTCAGCGAAAACAAAGAACATGCCAGGGAGGCTTTCGTCGGTACTAGTAACACGTGTCGAACTACGAACGACTTGAGTCAGATTTCATGAAAAAGCGATGTCAATCAACAAATGAGAGTGCTGACACTCCCAGAGAGGTTGCATACGATCCCAATCAATATGTGGTAAATTAAAGTCACCCGCTAGTATAACATGAGTGTAACGATGGTAAGATGCAGATATAAATTCCTGTAGTGTCAGCAGGTGTGATACGTCGGCATGAGGTGGCCGATAAAAAGCACCTACAAGGATTGACGTCGTTGAAAAAAGAAGTTTTACCCAAATCGTTTCAGTTTCGAAAGTACAGCTCACAATAAAACATAATATGCTATCTTTCACAGCGATGGCCACACCCCGCCTCTTGAACAACGATATTTTCGAAAAAATTTGTAACCCGCAGGAAATACCTCATCATTCGTAACTTGCTCATTAACCCAAGTTTTTCGCCAAGCATGGCTTAAACAGTGTTGGATCTTTGCATCTATTCTTAATGAATTATATTGAATTGCTTCAAACTGCCTATTAGTGATTCATATTCACCCTGATATGCTATTTTAATCTTTTTAAGTACAATTGAAGTGGATGTTGTAGACCTTTGGCTGCTGCTTCTTGTCAGATTTGCTTGATATGGCTATGCGACTATTATTGACATTTTGCAGTTAGTTTGTTTAGAAATTTGATTGACTTCAAATGGCTATGATTGCCCATAAGCATATATTCTTAACCTGGGTGTCTTGAATTGGCTACAAAAGGCCCTTGGTGCATATTAGCCGCAATGTTAAGCTATATTGACGGTAGATAATTCACTTCAAGGGACAATTTTTTCGTTTTAGCATCTATTATGAACAAGATTGGCTTAAAATGTTCCAGAATGACTATTAGTGGCTATCATTGGCAACACTGTCTACCAATGCCTAGCAATAGCCATTGTTAGTCATTCGAAACCAATATCATAAAAAAATAGGTACTGATACCTAACAATGGCCACTTTAAGTCTTTCCATTTCTAAAGAGAGAAAGAGCATATATTTATCAATAATAATCATTAAGAGCCATTAGCAGTCATTTCAAGCCGATATAAGTACAAAATAGACGATTATAACCAATAATTGCATCTTGCGCCACATTGGTGAATGAGCATTGAAATAGCACATATTTAATAATACCTCCTAATAGCCATTGGTAGTCGTTTAAAGCCAATTAAAGTAAATAAGAGATGCAAACACCCAATAATCATCAATTGAAGCCATTCCATTTCGTAAACACGGGAATTGTTTAAAATTATCAGTACTTGTTAGTAAAAGCCATCTCAAGCCATTACAGTTGCCAACCTAATAAAAATACAGAAGTATAAAAAATAATAAAAACTTGATGACATCCTTGTACATAAGCACTGAAATAGCACATAATTGTCAATTATACTCATTAACAGCCATTGCTTACCATTTGAAGCCATTGAAACTTGTATACACAAAAATAGCCCATAACTATCAACACTAGTCACTTATAGCCATTTGTAGCCATTTCAAGCCCGTGTAATGAAAAATAGATGCCTACATCCAATACTAGCCACTTGTAACCATTTTCATCCATAAACAATAAAGAAGTTCAGTATTGTCGATTATACTCACTGAAAGTCATTACAGCCATTTGAAGCCAATCTGGTCATAAATAGATGCTAATAGTCAATAATAGCCACTTAAAGTCATTCCAGTCAGTAAACGCAACAATCGCTTACAACTATCAACACAAGTCACTAATATCCATTTGTTGCTATTTCAATCAACTTTATCTGAAATTGAATACATAACCCAATAATAACCACTTAGAGTCATACTCATTTTTAAGCACTGAAATAGTACATAATTGTGAATCATTTTATCAATAGCTATTAGGTCAGTCTGGTCAAAAATAAATACTAATAGTCAACAATATCCACTTGAAGCCATTTCATTTTGTAATGAAAAAAAATATATCGATCAAGAGTTAGCCACTATTAGCGTTCTGTGGGGCTTTGACGCCGATTTACTAAAACCTAGGTGCTTATAGACAATAATTGTCACTTTAAGTCATTCTCATTCATAAACATTCAAATTTCAGATAACTGCTAATGTACTGCCTAATATGTTTACTAACCATTTGGGTCCAGTCTAATCTAAAAGAGATTCTTATAGCCAACAATAACTACCTTGAGCCATCCAGTTCATAAATATAAATTGCTCAGTTTTCAGTACTCATTACTAATAGCCATTTGTAGCCATATCTAGCAAATGTGGGTGGTTCAAGTCACCAGGCTCGATCTAAAAAGGACCGTAAAAATCGACGCCTGCACGTAGCTATCTAAACTTTTCGTCAAAGGTGTATTTCATAGGTCGGTTTTTTCTTCTAAAATACAAAGCGTAGCTCTCTTTCTCTAAAAAAATATGGCCAAGAAACTTGCCAGTGTCTACGGCGGGCAGCGACGCCGCCGACAGGATTCTAGTAGCAAGGTGTGTTTGGCGTTCGTATTGATAGATGGCGTCGGAAGCAGCGTCTGAAGGTGCAGCCGACCAGCGAAAGAAAGCAGACGACACCCAGACGAAATCCGTTCGCAGAAAAAGTGCCGTTGTTATGCAGACTCAATTTTTACTTTAAATTTCGCTTTGATTGTGCGCATGATTTTTTAACAGGCGGTAGATTTCAAAAGGATTACGTTCATTTAAAAAAAAAAAAAAAACACGGTTGTCGCGAGCCGTCACGATAAGGAGGTAGCGCGATCTATCAGTACGAACGCCAAATACTGGATTCCTGTCATCAGCGTCGCTGCCCGCCGTAGACCCTGGCAAATTTCTTTGCATTAATTACTACAGAAAGAGAGCTAAGCTTTGTAGTTTTACAAGAAAAAACCTCCCTGCATAATACACCTTTGACGAAAAGTTTAGATTGCTATGTGCAGGCGTCGATTTTTACGGTCCATTCTAGGTCGAGCCGGGTGACTTGAACCACCCTATATATAAAACTGGTGGCTGATAGCCAATATTAGCCAGTTGAAGCCACACTCACTCACCAACAGCAAAAAAAGATAATTGTCAATTATCTCATCAATATGCCTGGAGCGCGTCTTCAACTGGCGTGTGTTACGTCCTATGCTGCCCATACATTAAACGTTGTCCCGATGTGGCAACTAATGTCATCACAGAAGCCGAAGGGTCATGATGTTGCATGTCGCAATCCTGCCGGTTGGTCGTAGAAATGCTAACGAGAAGGCTGCGAGTAGCACAACCGAACGCGAACGTTGCTGTCGTCACGGCATCCCAACTTGCTGCCGAAACTACTTTGGGCTGCCACACTGGAGATCGACCTCCAGGAGAACAGGCGTCTGTTGCATGCACCACCGCTGTTGGGACGCCGCCAGGATTGTGACCGACGACAGCCTGACACTTCTCTGAGGTCATGAGGTGGAAACCGAGGAACCACTTTTTTGGACGCGGCAAACACGCCAGTCGGAGGCGCGTTCTAGGCACAATACTTAAGGTCAATCCTCCCTAAGCTAATCCTAATAGCAAAAAAAAAAAAGAAAAAACTATTTGAAACGTGTACAGAAACGAAAAATCACACAATTATAAATATTAGTCACTTCTACTCATTTAGGATTATTTCAAGTCGATCTCATCAATCATTTATACTTATTGCCAACTATGGTCACTTGCAGCCAAAAACACCTAATAGTACCTAGGTCTCGGTAAAAAGAAAGAAAACAAGCTTAGAAAAGGTAATTTATTATTTAGATTGCACAAAATCGCTGTGCAAATCCTGACAGGTCTTTACAGCGTGCGCTGCGTTTTGGTTTCAACAGACCAAGACGTCCAATATCACGAGCTTATGCTGCCTATGCTCCACCAAGGAAATAAATATTTAATAGGTTATCAATTTGTCTACTGAGTCAGACCCACTTGCTGCATTTTGGGCGAAAATATCTAGTTGTCCATTATCAAACGCCAGGATCGCTTTCTGCTTTCTTCTCTGATTTTACTTCGGAGTTCCCTGTATTGGTCTTGAAGGTATTTGCTGTGATATTGGACAATGACACTGGTTTGGTTGTAATAGCAGAAACATGGCTGGCATCCCGACGTGTCAGATTTTGAAACTTTTATATTCTCTTCCAGTTGCGATATTTTACGGCGATATAGAAAAACTAGAGGTGGGGGGGGGGGGGGTTGCCTTGCCTATCAGAAGTCTGTGATGAACTGTAATAGGAGATTTAAACGAGGCGCGAGAAAGAAGATGAGATTGGGAAAGAAAATTAAGCACGAGACAACAGGGAGAACAAGAAGTGGTGACTGCAAAAACGAGGACGACAGCTGACGGGGGGTTGTCTTTCTGGGAGCCGTGGACGCATACAGAAACGACTGGGCGTAACTGCGAGGGACAACCGGGTCGTATCGTGAAGACGATGTTCCGTTGTCCCGGACGACTCCCAGTGGCGGCTGCACCGACCATGGAAGACATCACCGCATCGTTGCCACAACGCCACATCAACACATTGTTGCGACAACGTCACCACCGTCGTTTTCAGGTGACGTGAAGTGAAGTGTTTCACTCTGACCTCCACTAACTTATTCGACATGAGACTCGCATTTATTATTTAGTGGGTCATGAACTAGTTGTTTTATCACTACTCTAAGGAAATTGTGTATCCCGTAAAGTATTCCATGATTTTCTTTAAATTTGTCTCGCTATTGTTTTTCAACGTAACTACTAAAGCTCAAACAAAAACAGTACTTGCCTCGTCAATAATTTAATATATTCAAAGAGAACTTGACCTAAAATAACAAACCTCCTCACATTTGCGTCCGCGTTACGACGATGCAAGTCGTGTGCTGATTTTGTGTAAAAAAAAAATGAATACAAGAGTACTAATGTCGATGGGCGAGGTACTCGGTCTGAGCGGAGATGATCTACGTAAATGGGTTGGCGCGGAGCGGGAGCGTGAACGCAACGAAAAGCTAGTGGAGGGGGACGCAACGAAACCGCGCGCTGGCTCAATGCGAACGCGAGCGCGTAGCGCTTTAGTTGGCATCAAACTCGTCAACTAAAGTTGCAGCTCGTGGAAAGGGGACAAAGTAATGCGGAAGCAGTTAACTCAGGATCGTCAGGCGAAGATGGCGCCTCACCAGTAACTGCAGCCGTTATTAGTCCCCACATGCTCATCCCAGTTTTCGATGAAAAACGCGACGATCTACACTCTAAAAAAAAGTGGGTGTAGACCTTACACAACCCTCTCGCAAAAGTTGGGGCAGACAGTTAGGCGTTAGCGCGCTGTGCGTTGAACGTCGACAACCCTCTCGCAAAAGTTGGGGCAGACAGTTAGGCGTTAGCGCGCTGTGCGTCGAACTGAAGTTTTGGGGTGTCGTATATGTGCCATGGGTGTATCGCCTACACCCACTTTTTTTTGGAGTGTAGATGCTTACCTAAATAGGTTCAAGCGCATAGCCGTCGGACAGGATCGGCCACAAGAGATATGGGCTACAGCCCTCAGCAGGTGCCTCGTAGGGGAAGCACTACGTGTTTTCGAACGACTTTCTCCAGTGGAGTCGCTATATTACGAGTGCACAAACCGTGTCCTACTTCAGCGGTTCCGGTTTACAGCCGAGGGCTACAGAAAAAAGTTTCGCTCCTGCAAACCACAGAATAGAGAGATCGGAGGCCAGTTCGCAGCCTGTCTAGAAGGGTATCTTGATCGCTGGATTGCTATGAAAAAAACTCCTAAGCCGTACGACGCCGTGGGGGACCTGGTTGTCTCTGAACAGGTTCTTGGTAACTGTCACTTTAAATTGCGGTTTTTCTTAAAGGGCAACTCCGGTTCATACTTTCGGTTTTGGAATTATGACTGTTCTTAATGCGGTCAGCGTCCCTGAATTGCAAGCTGTAATCTTTTTTTTTTTTGGTATTGTGCGTAGTTTTAAAGATATCGACGACTCAAAGTTTTGTTTGGGGCGCGGCCAACAAAACCGAAATTAGCCATTCGAGGGCCCGGCTACACTGGAAAGCAGCCGCTATGTTAACGTGACGTCAGGATCGTTCTCGTTCAATATGCACGCAGGCCGAGCGGCACTTAACTCTGTTGCGCTAGCCGTCTAAGGATAGGAGGTAAGTTGATTGTGTTTTAATTCTTTATACGTGGTAATTATCCAGCATATGTAGCAAGAGTTAGTACATATACCCAGCGACTGGAAAACCCGTGAACTCGTACGGTGCGGTACTCGGCGGCCGCCGCCGTGCGTGCGCTATGCCGTACTCGTCGCTTGTATACCCAAAAGCTATAGCGACTGGGAAACGAGTGAACTCGTTCGGTGCCGTACTCGGCGTTTGTCGCCGTGTGTGCAGTCTTCCGTAGTCGTCGCTAGGCCTAAATTGTCATCGGGGCTCCGTGGATGGACCGGCGTTGCTGTACGGCGCGCTGCCAGGGATGTACAGTACTGGGGGCCCTCTCGCCTTCGCACTGTTGCTCAGTCCCAGACACAAAGCTTTGAGGGTCTCCGGCGTGGGCCGCGGCGTCCGAACACACGTGTGCTCGGCTGTACATGTCCGCTTTTTCGTTCTTTTTTCCTCGAGTGCGTAAAAGTCGAAGTTCAAAGTCCACTCGTCGAACAGCGTTCACCCACACCTTCTCCAATTTCGGGTCTGTTGGAAACTTGTAAAAAAGCACCTCCACAGCGGCGGGTTGTTCGCAGCGGGTTGTTTGAGCAGCCCACAGCGCTACAAGTTGTACTCGGCATCTTTCCAGGAACAGCTGGGCAGTCCTGGGACTACCGAGTTGCTCGCTAAAACGAGTCTTGGAGTCCTCACAAGCAAATAAACAAAAGGCAATACCGAAGCTACACGGGCTACAAATAAGAGCAACGGCTAAACACGCCAATCACAAACCGAAGTAGCGGTGGTAGCGGCTCAAAAAAGCGTGTTCTGCGCAACGCCCAGACCGGAGCAAAAAAAAAAGAACGATACTGACGTCACGACCCAATGTTGCTTTAGCGATCGGCAACCCGCTGGCCGCCAGCAAAGGAGCAGCGGCTCGCGGCAGGTCGCATTTTTATTATCGGCATTAGTTGAGAATGCGGCGTCCCACGGACGCAATATTTTGGCTGGGGTCGTATTTTATTTCACTACAGCGATACTAGTAATTTATTTCATTTTGAGTTTTGGCCGGAGTTGCCCTTTAAGGAGCGGAACTGCACAAGCCTAGTTGAACTAGCTAAAAACTCGGACAACTAGCTCGATGCCCAACATCTTTCAAACCTCAACTGGATGCGAAAAGAAACCATCGCATCTGGAGAGCTGGGGCAAAAGAAGGAGAATTCCTCGACTATGGCGAAGCCAAGGTGCTTGGTGTGTAACAAAACCGGACGCAAGTCAGCGGTATGTGATCCCGGATGGGAAACCACAAAGTTTTCTGGGTATGTAAAAAGGAGGGGCAACAGGCAAAACACTGTCCTCAGAAAAACCGGCCGAACCCGCAAGCGTTGTGTATCCTTGCGCCACAGTCTACTACGAGTCGTAAGGCAGAGCAGCGTACGCAAGCGTGCTACAACACTTGGGAAGTCCAATCACAAATGCTCAGTGTCGTTCAAGACCGTCCGGAGGTGGTTGGCAGGGTTAAGGCTGATGTGCCAATCTCTGAAGGCACGTTGAATCGGAAATCGGTTGTAGTCCTCAGGGACACGGGTAGCAATACTGTGGTAGTCAGACGGCAACTGGTGCCATCTGAAGTGTTCACTGGCACACAAGGGACAATATACCTTGTCGACGGATCATGTCAGACACCACCAGAGGACAAAGTGGAGGTCTCACGTTCATACTACAGCGGCACAGTCCTGGCCAAGATAGTGAAGAACCTACTATACGATATAGTACTTGGAAGTATACCAGGATGCTAACTACCAGAAGAACCAGATTTTCCTTGGGAGACGCAGCTCGAAGAAAACAATGTTCCAACCAATCTAGTGGCCTTCAGCAACGAAAAAGTTGTGCCGAGCATAGCACCGGCGGGATGGGAAGTTTTCTAGAGACGACCTGAGTCAGCGTCAGAAACTCAACCTTACTTTGGCAGTACGCTTTAACAATGTCGGGCAGATTCAGACTTCGAATGGGGGCTATACATCAAAGTTTTACCTCTAAAAATGGGTTTTGTTTCGCCAGTAAGTCCTTATTTCTCTAAAATCATTCAACCAGGTGGTGGTACCGCAAGACCTGCAACACTACGTCCTGAAAGTAGCTCACGAAGGAACAATGGCAGGCCACCAGAGCATCGAGAAGACTACAGATCGCGTCCTGGAAGCTTTCTTTTGGCCAGGAGTGCAAGCACAAATCAAGCGATTTGTGAATTGTGACAGGTGCCAGAGAGTAATCCCGTAGGAAAAGGTTGCAAAGGCTCCGCTTGGGAAGATGCCGATAATCGAAACGCCATTCGAACGTGTCGCAATCGATCTGATCGGATTTTTCTCGCCCTCATCAGACACGGGAAGCCGCTTCATTCTGACCATGGTTGACAGTGCTGCAAGATATCCCGATGCAGTACCGCTTCCATCGATGGACTCCAGAATCGTGGCCGAGGGCTTGATCCAGATGTTCTCGCGCGTTGGAGTAATAGGGGAAATACTTAGCGACCAGACTCTAACGTTCACTTCAGCTTTGATAAAAGAGGCATCCTGCCTCTGGTCTATACAACTGCTAACCACCACCCCATATCATCCCATGTGCAACGGGATGGTGGAGAAGTTTAACGGGACGCTGAAGACAATGCTCCAAAAATTGTGCCAAGAGAAGCCACGACAGTGGGATCGTTATATCACTCCCCTCTTTTTCGCCTACAGAGAGGTACCGCAGCGTAGTCTGGATTTTCGCCTCTTACGTTTATATACGGAAGGCAAATTCGAGGCCCTATGATCATCCTGAAGGAGCTGTGGACAAACGACAGTCTCACCGAAGAGGTGAAGACTGCCTGCGGGTATCTGTTAGACTTAAGAGATTTCCTTGAAGAGACGATGGAGCTGGCCCACAAGATTCTTGCTGAGGCACAACAGGTCCAAAAGAAATATTTTGACAAAAAGTCCCAAAACTGTCAACTGCGGGTTGGTGACCGAGCACTGTTTTTGCTGCGGACCACCCAAAACAAGCTGCTCATGGCTTGGAAAGGTCCATTTCCTGTTGTCTGCGCTAAGGGAGGTTACGACTACCTCATCGATTTGGGAAACACGCAAGAGCTCTTCCATATAAACCTGCTCAAGTGGTACGAATAGCGGGGAAAACAAGAACAGCCTCAACCCCAGATATCAATCATTTCTGCAGTAGAAGATAAAAAGGACGGCTTACTATCAGCCCCGTTGCTTCAAAAGGCACTAGGAGCCAAGGATGTCATGCTTAGACACGACCTCTCAAAAGAAGATAGATATGAGCTAAGGGTTCTTTTGAAGGAGTACGACGATGTCTTTTCAGACCTGCCCGGGAAGACAAGCATCCTTGGCTGCCAAGTTCAACTCACAAGCGAAGTGCCGCTCCAAACATCGCAGCATCCTGTGCCTTTAGCAGTGAGGGAGATGATCGAAACGGAACTACAGGAGGTGTTGTGAAGAGGAACCATTGAAAAGTCGAAATACCCATACAGGTCTCCAGTGATTCTAGTACGGAAGACAGACAACACCTTCCGCATATGCGTCGACTTTCGTCGCATCAACAATATCTTGGTAGGGGATCCAGAACCCATGACCCCGCACGGATGAAGTGTTTGCGGACGTGGAGAACAAGAGATTCTTCTCCAAGTTTGATATGTTAACGGCTACTGGCAAATACCGTTCACGGAAGACTCCAAGCAAGTTACGGCGTTTTCAACAGCCTCTGGCTTGTATCAGTTCAAATACTTGCCTTTTGAATTAAAGACCGCTTTAGCAGTCTTCACAAGACTCATGAGAGAACTCTTGAACGGGATCCCACATATGGAACGATATATCGACGGAGTTCTTCTTGCCACCGATACTTGGTCAGAGCACCTGAGGACGCTGCATGGTTTGTTGGAGCGAGTGTGTCAGGCAGGCTTAGCAATCAAGCCCAGCAAGTGCGAGGGCGGCATGAAAAAGATCACGTTCTTGGGCCACGAGCTAGAAGAAGGAAAGATTCGACCTTTTCTGCGCACACTAGAGCAGGTCACGAAGGCGCAAAAGCCACGGACGAAGAAGCAGGTCAGATCATTCTTGGGCCTAGCAAATTATTACAGGCAGTTCGTACCAGCCCTATTGAAAAATCCACCAGACCGGTTTGGTGTGTCCTAGTGTTTTTTGACGTAAACATCAGACCGGCCTGGTGTGTTCTGGTGCGCACATCAGACCAGCCTAACGTGTTCTGTTGTCCCCACCAGAACACGTTAGGCTGGTTTGGTGTGCCCATCACATCATCCATTGTGGTCTGATGTGCACATCAAAACACACCAGGCTGGTCTGATGTGCACAACACAGCACACCAGAATGGCTTGATGTGCACACTACGCCACACCAGACTGGTCTAATGTCCACACCAAGGCACACTAAACTGGCCTGACATGCACACCAGGGTGCCTCTGGTGAGCACACATTACGGATATATGTATGGTGTTGGATGAAAACATGTTTTCTTGTAAAATTAAATAAGATGCACAGAGCTAAAACACCACATTTGATTTTATGAGGTGCTTAATTGAAGGGGCGATGCAACGATTCCAGTGATGTGACTGGCCTAAGCCATTTTGGAGCACCTTTTGGAGCAGCCAAGACAGTGTCTTGGAGCAGCAAAAGTGGCTTTTGGAGCAGCCAAAACAGTGTTTCGGAGCAGAAAAAGTGACCTTTGGAGGATATATTTTTAGAAAAATAAATATTTGTTTTAAGTTCTGGACAAACGAAGGGCACTTTGTGTTGTGTTGTGATGTGTGTGACGTGTTGGGGCGGAATTCGCTGCTTCTGTTTTTGCTGCTGAGACATCCCACAAGTATACAGTGCTGTCAGCGTTGCCGAGCAATTAAAAAAAAAAAACTTGTTATTATTTTACTGGTTCCCAACGTGGCAGATTTTTATAAAAAGTAAGCAAACGTAAAACAATAGATTGCAAACGTCCCGGCTGGTGCCTCTCGTGCAATCATGTTCACATGCACGTGAGGGCAACTTCGGCAGGCTTGCAGTTACAGGTGCTTCGTCGCGCGAGCGGAGACAACGGCTGTTCGACCGAAACCGAAACCATGCCACTCCGCTCCGTCGCCAACTGGTTCCCAAAATAGTATGCAAAATGTAACTGTCCAACATACACCAATAAACAATCCAGCGGCACGTGCTTGCCAGGCCAGCAGGCGAGGTACAGGCTAAACACACAGAAAAAAAGTAGCTGAGCGTATCGATACAAGACATTGCGAATCAGGGTCATAAAGTTCTTGGAGCGCTTTCTGCAACGAATGAACTCGAGACAAACAAACGCGCTGTGCAGGTTTAGCGTGGAGACATTGCCTTCTTTGCTTTAGCTCACTTCTCGTCATCAAGTTTCGTTCGCGGCAGATTTTTCACGTACTGGGGTCCCTCTCGAAAGAAAGTTCACCAAGAGAAACCTAGGTAATCAATACTTCGACACAGCAGTCATTGAGATAAAGAGGGATTTTTATAGCAGCGTATGATTGAAACAAGAGCAGGAATGTCGATGCGTTTGAGTTTAGAAAGCGCCATATCTGCAGCGACGTGGGTAGGGCAACCCACGACGTCGCGCGAGCGCTTCAGCTCACAAAGTAATTCTCGCCGCTCAAAAACCTGGTTTCGTTTCACAGCATGACGGCATGTCTGAAACCCGGCACACTAACTAACGTCGGAGCGTCCGCACACACCCACGTCTACCGTTAAAAAAAATAAAAAAAAAGAAAAAGAAAAAAAGACGCGATACGAGATTCCCGAGACGACGAGAGCGCGAAACGCGAGACTATGGTTGCTATGGTAGCCACCACAGCGAGACCATAGCGAGACGGCGGGAAAAATCATGCAAGACCGAATAGACGATTGGTGCAGGGTACTTTATGTCGGGCGGCGTCTTGTGCCACCTAGCTCACGCTTGCTCAATTACGGTTCTCAGTTTAGTTTCATTTTTGAAAGGCGACCAAAATTTGTCCTTTGGCGCAGGCTTGGCGCAGATTAGCCATATTTTGGCGAAATATAGCAGGATATAGCAGAGTTAGCCCCTTGGCGCAGCAATCACATCACTGCGATTCACTTCAAATAATATGCACTTTGCGTAAGCATGTTGGCACAGTGTAACAAACGTTTACCTAGATGCAATAGCATGATGGAAAGAATACAGGTTTGTCTCGCCAACAATCGTCAGCAGCTTGTCATCAATGAAAACTTGAAAATATTTCAGTCGGCATTTGACATCATCAGAGGCCGTAAACATGGGTTCCGCAGGCTCCAGAAAACACCGGTCTTCTTTTCCCCAGTCAAAAACTTGCGGCGGTGACTTTTGCTTCTTTCTTGACGTTGACAGAAGTGGACAGGCGGGCGTTCTGCCTTCGGTTTCGTTATCGCTTGGAAGTTCTCTTGTTAGGCCCTTCGTTGGCAAGTTCTCCTCATCACTGTCACTCACTTCACTATCACTAGGTTCCGCATCAGACACTGTTCCACTTTCTAAAATCAAAACCACACAGGGACGATCGCGACACCGTGTCTGGTAGAAAGATCCCAATGGAATTTCCTTCGGGCAGCAGTGGAATACGAAGCCTAAAAGAAAAGAGCACCACGTCAAATTCTACCAGAAAACAGGGATGTACTAAACCACGCCAAACAGGAAGCTGTCTCCCGACAATTACAGCCGATTCCTCGTGCGCAGGTATGTAATATTCAAAGTGAACGCCCGCCCCTAAAGTAAACTACTAAAACACTGCCAAATCTAAGCACGGAACGGAACACCACAGAAATCACAGAGCTACTATGCGACTCCTCTCTTAAGACAGTTTCACATGCAGCGACTGTGCGAAAAAAAAAAAAAATCGGTGCGACAGCCGACGCAGCGAGTGCGATCGCAATGTTTGGTTTCACATGCTCCAACAACCGCGCGATTTCTGTCGGAGCGGCTGGCGCTTCGGACACGGACGCGGCGCGTTTCACTTTGTCTAAACTACAACAAAAACGTCTTAATAAGCATACATGTTTTAGGAATGCAATATGTAACCAGAAATGTATAATAACGAAGCATTAAATCAGAAGCTTTTATGTGCCTACATTTATTTTCGCGGATGAAAGTGGGCTAATGAACGGCTGATTGACGAGAAAGCGATCGCACCGGCTCTGCGGCAAAATACCAACTTGGTGGAAACCAGTTGCAGAGCCACTACGACAGTGTGACTGCGATTTTAATCGCACATATATTAGAAATCGCACCGATTTCGGGCGAGAATCAGAGCATGTGAAAGAGCCTTCGCATATCTACTATGTACTCTTTTTTTCCTCGACCTTCATACGTTTCAGGGTAAAATACGTCAGCGCTATGGAATCCAGAACTTGTAAAAATTCAATATTAGCATATTTCAGAGCAAAGTGCTGCTTACCTTTGTAACAGCAGGTCGAAGTGCGTAGCACGGCGTGGACGATACGCATCTTGGGCAAGGAATATGTACATGGGTAGCGAAGCTTCCATAGAAGCCCACATGTCGAAAAAATGGCGGCCCATGGAGTTGCTTTAGCGCCATCTATGAGTCGTGAGGACACTTCCGGCGGAACAAAAATGAACAGGAAATGACGACACTTCCGGAAAAAAACGTGACGTCATGCGTGCGTGCGGTTTGGCGCGAAAATTAAACAAAACTAATTCCAGAGATCACAGGTAAATGAACGACATAAACACTAAAAAGTCTCAAACATAGCCCCGTGTTTGAGCTTTGTTTGATACTTTTTAGTGTATATGTCGTTCTTTTTACCTGCAGTCTCGGGTTTTTCTTGGGGTGTTTACACCTTGTGTTTACTCTATACTGGAATACTGGATCGTTTACACCCTTATTTGCCCTTGCTCTTATATTTTGTTCGAAATGTTTTTTTTTTCTGCAGCCGACTTTGTTAGCCGACCTGCTATGAGAGTAGTTTCATTTCGTCACAACCATCGTGTCTTTGCACCGTGGTCAAACTCCAGCCGCAGTGTTTTGCTTTTTGTTCCTTCAGGATCCCTGGGAAATATGTGAGAAACCTTAAAGCAAATTATGTAATGTCACAAAAAGAGTGAATCAAATTGCTGGAGTGTGTTGGGCGTATGAAACACACAACCGTAACTCTAATGCAAGTCCAACGTCGCTTTAACAGTCGCGTTTTATTTGTTTTATTCACTTACAATCATTCACTCAGATTACTCACTAGAATTACACAATCGGTATCAACTATTTTGAAAAGGTCATGGTCGAAGAAAATTAGTAGATCGGTACATAAGGCACACTGTTATAACATAAGACATTGTACAATTGGCTCGATGTTGTAAGGACATTGACAGTTGATAGGCAGCCACTAATAACCCGGGGGTTCCACAGTTTTCCGACGACAGCTGAGGCCACCACTGTAATACACAGAAAAGCTACACTTTTCTGCACATTCCTTGGGCAAGGTACCATAATGCTGAAAATATCTTAACTTGCATCTGCTGGTGCTGCTACACTGCAACGCAGCGATTGTTTGGTGCAGGTCAAGGAAGCCAAGTGGAGTAAACCCTCTTGGAGCCCTGTGGTATGCTGCACTTCATAAGCCAGTTTTGCTTCACAGCTTTAAACTCTATATATGTGAATAAGTTAGAAGACTACATTACTGAAGAAACCGAAGAAAATGAAAGGCTCGAATAGAACATGCCTGCACTGCTTTAAAAAGTACTCTGGGTGGTCTCACATACGTAGTCTGCGCACTTGCTGCCTAGCTTTACACTTTGCTACTGTATCAAATAGTCAGCATTTTTTTTCCGCTCGAACCAGCGCAGAATGACTCTGGCAATCAGAGAAAATAAATTATCATAAACAGTTTCGTCACATACAGTCAGAGACTTTGAAATCTTCTGGTTAAAAAGGACACAAAGAGTCCGCCCTACGTTCTCCTTTGAAATTAGGTTGTTGACACATGTCTCGAAGACTTCCTCACAAGCTTCAACAAATAATATGAAAGAAGCAGAAGGAACTGAGAGGATTCCAAAGTGGGAGTCGGCAGTTCCTTTCACACTCAAATACAAGAGCACTTGATTTCCCTCAGAAAAACACGCATTTTCTGTCCTCAACTCATATTTCTGGGATGTTCCAACACAGGAATGAACCTTGAGGAATTTCGATGCCAGCCACTCAGCAAAATAAACCATGTTGTTCTCTCCTATTGCCAAAGGGTAGTTTGAAGGCGAATCGTCTGCCGTGGTAAGAAAAACTGTGCTTCCTAAGGCAAGACGAGGAGAAGGTGCCAAAAGGCCTGCTGGGAACGTAGCAAGGAGAAACATGTCATCAGCACAGTTTGATTTTTCCGACAGCTTGAATAGGTTGCTAATCAAAAGGTGCGTGAACGCAGCCTGAAATTGACGAAAAGTGGAGTTCGTGTTTGCACCTGATTTTGAACGTATAACAACAAAAGTGTTTTCAAGGGTGTCCTGGTTCAGATGGCGTTTTAAAAGGTGGGAAAAACCGCAATTAACCGCGAGGTGATTGCTGAGCAGCAGTTGAGACCTAACTGTTAAGCAGAAGCCACGAATGCAGTGCGGCTGCCTTCCACATCCGAGTACTTGCAGGCTCTTAAAAACCAGAATGCACTCTTTCAGAAACTCCTCATGGACAGAGCCGTTACAGATTGCAGAGGCATATGGCGTCTTTGCAGATTCCTGCGAGCTATTTAGGCTGCCAAAGAGACGGTCGATTCTTTCAACGAATCTCTCTGTGTTAACAGCTGTGGCTGGCAATTGCTAAGAAGTCACAAGGGCATACATTGCAGCTGCGCAGTGATTGCTAAACACTTGAGCTGCTAGCTTCACCGACATCTTTGAGGAGAAGGTCAAATTAAAATGCTTCTCCTTCAGCTTTGGCATAAAACCGATCTCAAGTTTACGGTCCTTTTCATAAGCTTCCTTGATGTAGGAACTTTTCACTATGTAATCACCAACTTTTTAGTCGTATTTAAATAACATGTTTCTTAGTCACTTCAAAAGGTGCGGAGCATCAAAAAGGAAAAAAAAGTGGCTTGCCATTGATCTCTACGTAAGGCTTTTCGGCAGTTACGATGCTTGAAAAAGAGACACGTTCTGGCACCGTTCATCGCATACAACAGCTACCGGCTTCAGGCCAGCGTCCACGAGGGCGCTGTAGCACTGTAAAAATAGATATTTTAGTACATCTGAAGGTGTGCCTTTGTGAGCAAAAAATAGCCAAGCGGCTGCTTTCACGGTGTTCCGACTCCTTTCGCCATAAACATGAGAGCCTTATTTGCCAGTTTTTTGCCTTGCTGTCCACTATGTTCTTTGAGTCTTTCAAACCTGTCAGACGAGGGGTTGTATGAAAGCCCTCTTTTGATGTGCATTTCATCAAAGACTATGCTGCAGGCCCGATCGGCTCGAGGAAAAGAAGCTGCCCGCCTCTTTATCAGCTCGAAAATTCCAGGGTAAAATCCAATCTTTAGTGGCACACGCTGAAGCCATAGCTGCAGTGACCTTACTGATGGCAGCCTGAGCAGTCGCCTGCAATACTTATGGCCTTTGGGGCTATGAAAGTAGAGGCCTAAAGCCAAGGCTTTGTTGTGGCTGCACCATCTCTGGCTAAACCGGCTCACATTGCTCATTCTAAGCTGGGCTTCAACGAGTGCGGCTACACGAGGAGACACATGAACGCGGACACTCTCAACGACTTCGGCAACAGCCCTCATCTGACGTTGTCGTTGCAGCCTTCTTTGCAGCCTCTTGTTACGCTCTTGAAGCTGTCGCACCTTGGCTCTCAGGCGTTCACCTTCTTGTTGCCGATGCTGCGGCTTTAGCAGGGTGCTGCAATTTGGCAAATGACCCAGATTAGGTCTCCAAGAAAAACTTGCATTCGCCATCAATTTAGTAAATGTGTAATCTATTCACGCTCAAGAACGTTCCTCAATGATCTGAAGTGTCTTTAAACAAGAACCGCAAGTTTGACAAACTACACATGCAATTCAAGTTTTGGAAAGCATCAGTACATCTTTATGTTGGACTAGGCGCTTCATGTTGGCCAGGGTCCTGATAGTCCAAAAAGACGAGGGCGCACACAGAACCATGCAAGTCAGAATAGGCATCCAAACTGTGAAATGCATTTTCTTAAAGCTTGACCATACCTTACTTATGCCCATGGCATTGTAACAGTGAAGCGCTCGCACAACAACAGGTGACTAAAGTTTGGCAAATAGGACAAAGGACCATGACAGGCTCAGCATCACACACATATGATCACGGCAGCTTTTCCATAACTTTAAAAAGCACTGTCTTACGTGAGGTTTTGCGGGAAGACTTATGATTCAGTGAAACCGGTTCAGCTGTTTTGATTTGACGGTGTTAACACCTGCGTGTGGAACATTCTTTTTCGTCTTTTTGTGTGCTTGACAATGACAATACCGTGAAACAAAAATGTGGTGAACTTTGAACAAACCGATTTGTAGCTGCCAGCTAGTCGGTCTGATGTTATGTGACCCCTTGCGTCATCTGCTCTCAAGATAAAGTTTATTATCCCCTGGTGTTTTTCGAGCCTTGGCTTTTTATTTTTGCGGTCTGATCTTTTATAACTTTACAAAAAAAACGCAAAACAAAAAAGTTCGCATCATAGAAAGCACTCACATTTGTGAGAAGGCCCAGCGGCACAGCCAGAGAGAAAGTCTCTAGGCGACGGTGAAGAAACCAAAATCTCAATGTCAGCCACGTCCCCGCTGGACTCTTGAGCAGGAGCAGCATCTTGACGTAGAGCATAGCTGTGATCAACCGCAAAAAAGAAAGAAAGAAAGAAAGAAAAGCTTTTGTAAAAACTGCAAGTAAGAAAGCAAGTTCAACAGAGTGGAAAGTTGGACGAGTTGGTCGTTCATTTAAGCTGGCAGAAACAGTGCCTCTCTGTGTACTTTTACTGCGCCTGTCTGTATACTCCTTGTTTCCTGTTTTACGTCAAGTTGCGCTGTTTCTACCACTTGAGAAAGAAAGCTCACATAGAAAAGGGAATAAAAAAGATAGAACAAGCAATATTCGGCCATCACTTATTATTGGCCCCTAGTCGACTGTTCTCTAGTAAGGTGCACGAGTATGTGTGGTCCAATGAAGTGACAGAAATCCGCTCTGCAAATTTAATGTGAACTTAACAAAGGAGAAGAGGAAGTCCACCCTTATTCCCCTATTTGAATGCATAAAAAGTATATTCACCTTCTTTTATGACAGGTTTAATTCAGAAGACTGGTCGTCAGGGTGACTACAGGAACTCCACCAGTCTGAGTGGCCGGAGTATGTGCAGCTCGATGAGGCTGGTGAATTCCTCTCTGCAAATTTAGCGTGAAGTTGGCCATGGAAAAGTAGTTGAGTTCCTTCCTATGTGTCTATTCTAACACACGACAAAGAAAATCACCTTGTTCTCACGAAAGTTTCATTTCGGAAGACTGGTCGTCAGGGTGACTACAGAAGCTCCGTGAGTCTGAACTGCCGAAGCATGTGTAGCTCAATAAGGGTGTCACACTCACCTCTGCAAATTTATGGTGAATTCGCCTATTTTAACACAAAATGTAAATCACTTTCTTTCATCGGCAGCTTTATTATGGAAGACTGGGTGTCGGCAAGGCAAAAGATGCTCTGTGACGTTGATTATGTCACCTCAAGTAAAACATGTCATTATAAACGGGCCTGAAATGAACTTCTAGCAGTACCTCTGTCCATGTTCAACCAGCTTTTCCCAGCTAATCTCACCTAGTTCTTTTGCAAAATGCTCAAGTCATGAAGACCATAAGGTAATGCAGTAGTGCTGGCATTTGCTGCCACTTTATGTTAATTTCAGTGAAAAAGCTCACCATGCAAAACTGCTGATAATGGAGAGCTTTTGCTGGAAATGTCGCCATGTGTCGTCCCTTCAAATAGGATAAAAATGTTATGAGCCCACAAAAGCAATATTTCAACCCCATGTGGTAACCATTTTCTAAGAGCAGATTAACCATGCTTAGTCACAAAGTGCACGGAAGGTTTATTGGTCTCCTTACTTTTTGTGGGAAGCACACTTGGCAACGCATTGTGACGGAGGTGTCTAGCGCGCAGGAGGGCTGACTCCTCGAAATGTAAGGAGCAAACTACCCTGTCTCGTAGCTGCCATGGAGTCTTCCCCTGTAGACTTCGGTTGTTGCAGAACCGAAGCCAGGCTGCGCGCCTGCAGAAAAGGCATGGTGCTATGAGGGTGCCATGAATACTTACGAAAAAAAAATGTAGCCAAAATGTTCACAAACCAAAGCAAATCAGTACAAGGACCTTAACAAATGCATGACATCACTGCTCTGTGTACATCATGAAGAGTAAAAACACGAGTCTTACGCACAGATGCCCTATTATATATCTCTGTTGTACCACTGA
Source organism: Ixodes scapularis (assembly GCF_016920785.2). Classification (NCBI taxonomy): domain Eukaryota; kingdom Metazoa; phylum Arthropoda; class Arachnida; order Ixodida; family Ixodidae; genus Ixodes; species Ixodes scapularis. Next base: position 196,020,630 of record NW_024609835.1, read on the forward strand.
TAACCACGCCGATGATCACGACACTAGGCTCCTCAGAGCCAGGCCGGTGCAGGTAAATTTTGATATCATGGGCACTTTTATAATGACGGCACACAACGCTGCGAAGTCAGAGTGATTTCGAACTTAAAACATTCCTCGTATAACATATTACGCCTTCAGGTGTAGTTTCTTGTGCACATCCAGACAACCCTAATAGTTTAAGGTAAAACTAACAAGAGTTAAGAGGAGACCGAACAAGTGGCATACATCACACAGCAGGCATGTCACTGGCAGTAGCGAAGTCTCACCTTCGAGAGTCGAGGGGAAACCGGAGCAGCGAGATGCCAGCCGTGCGGGTGTTGCTTCCACACATTTCCACGGAGCACCATTCCTTTGCGTATCGCGCTGTGCTCATCATCGCAAAAGACGTTGAGCCCCTTGGGCGCAGCAGCGTCCAAGATCCAAGCGCACGACAGCCGAGTTCCCGCGCAAGTAACTGGGCTAATCACGCCCGAGCAAACAACAAAACTCCCGAAACGGTGTTAACTGCCACTAGAACAATTAAAAGCGAAGAGCACGTGGAGGCCCAAACACAAGCAAGCAGACGGACGTTAGCAGACTGCCTTTCCGCGCGCCACGAGGTCTACAAAAAACTGCAAATATCGCTATTGCTAGTCGGCCTTTTTGCTAGTGGCGTACAGAGGACGCTAATAAGAAGTATGCATAATATTAGCAAAAACAACAACAGTTTTGAATTTTGTAGCGCGTTAAATATGATTGATATTATCTAATAATTATATTTAGCTTGTTTAAAAATACCAATGATTATACTTCTAGTCGCAAACTAATTCATTTTAATAATGTTTGTCCCCACCTCTCCTAGTCGCGCTTCAATCGCATTCTTCACGTGACCCTCCAGGTCTATGTCGCTGGCGATTTGTTTTGAACCGCTTTTTGGCCGAAGCTTCGCTACCCATGTACATATACCTTGTCTTGGGCGCCGCCATGCACATCGCAGCCGACGGAGCGACGGAGTATCTGGAAACCCCTCGCAGCGAAAAGTCGAGACCGCGAAACCGAAACCAGAAAATGTATTTCCTAAGATACGTTAAACATTTTGCATGAGTATTGCTTTGGGTCCCAAAAACACTATTTTTATATTGAATGTCTCCTAAAAATACACAAACATTTTTTAAAGTACCTAAAAGGGTTAATAAAAATAAAAACGAAAGGAAAACTTTAGTGTTGCTAGAAGTGCTAGGAACCGTCGGCGGCGTCTGTGCACACTGGGCAATTTGCCCCGCCAGCGAGCTGCTGAGCGCGAAGGAAAAAACGGTCGTGGGAGAAAAGGTAAGGATTAAGGATATTTCTTTGTTTCTTTTTGTGCTTGCTGCATTACCATGTGGGGATTTCGCATTATTAGGTCTGCTGAGACACTTGTAGCTTTATTTTCAGTGAACGATTCGAGCCTGAATGTATAGCTTTACAGAAGAAAAATTTCCTGGCGGCTATCAGTTCGAAAGTCTTTGTTACCCAGCATTGCTAGCCGGCAAGCATATTCTAGAGTTGTCATTTGGACACCAGTTTGAGTTGTCTTCACCACTTGTGGGGTCTCTCTGTAATAATCGCCGCGCGATCGGCATGTGCTTTGCTCGTCTCCCAGGGAGTGACACAACACAACGAGAAGATTGCGAATCGGTTTACTATACTTCCCAGTTGTCCGTCTTCGAGAGCCGGCACTGCGGCCCGCCGAGCCGGGTTGTCGCCCGTCATTCAGAGCTCGCAGTCGCTGTCCGTGTCCAGGCCTGCGGATCGTCCTCCCCACGCCAGCGCTGCGTAGACAAGCTGTTCCGGGCTATCACAGCCCGAGTCTCGCTGCGGAACCACTCCGGAATCGTCATGGCCTAGGTCGGTGTGGCCAGGGCTCGCCGTTTCCGCCGGTCCTGATTTGAACCTCGCTGGCGGAACGCTCCAGCAGTCGCCATGAGCCAGACCAGCCAGAACGGCTCCATCGTTCCTGCGCGGCCCCAGCCTGGTGCGGCACGCTCTTCCTGTTTCCTCGCGCTCGCCCCCGGCTAGAAAATGTGAGTAATTAGAAACATACTCTGCATGCTAGAGAACAGTATGCACGTTACAATGGCTGTACCGTGATATGCAAGGCTGGTGTGAAAAGGTGACGGGCAACAAAGTGCACATGTGAGAAGGATATTTACGCTTCACTTGAGCTTTTTCTAAAAAAAAACTTACGCATCCTGTTTTCTGAATGCCGTCACATTTGTTACCAGATTCAGCGTTAAATTTTGTTGCCGAAACAAACAAAGCTTTATGTGCTGCGAAAATTTGCTATTTGAGAACTCGCAGGTTTGGAAGGTTTTGGTTACGACCGCGCGTGTGCCGAACGGCTATGCGCACATACAACTACGACTGCCGGGACGGGCCTCTCGCTTCTTGGAGGCCTGATCGCCTGATTCTGGACGTCACAGCGAAGCAAGAATCGGCCCCATTGTTCCTATTGTATTTCCCTATGTGCTGTCTATAGTCTGTTGCAACCTAAGAACGAAGGGCGAGGGTAAGACGGGCCGGGGAGGAGGAAGCAGGCGGAATGCTAAAGAGAGGAGGAGGTTTTCCGCTCTCTTCTCCAGCGTTCCGTCTGCTTCCTCCTCCCCGACCCGTCTTAACCTCGCCCTTCGTTCTTTGGTTGCAACGGACTATACTGACTCAAAGAACAACTTGTATAAAATTGTTATTTTGCTGAGTAGTCTGCAAAACAAGTTCGTCAGACCACTTTCCAAGCCTGCACATCTATTTTCGTTCACTTCAACAGCAACAATTACTGTAGAATTTACTTACCTGATGCATCACACCGCAGTGATCCACTTCTGTTGTCGTGTCACTTCCGAAGATCTCGAGGGGAAGCGGTATAGTTTAACGCTTGAGTCGCCTTCGTGACTGTGACAGTCTTTCACGCAGCAGTAGCGACATTTATTTTTTGGGGGAACCCTATCGAACCCCAGCGGGTTCCTGTGGCATCTCACCTACTCCTGTAGGAGTAGGCAAGATGCTGCAGAAACCCGCTGGGTTCATGGAGACGTGAAGCCGGGACTTACTTTTAAGAAGAACGGCTCCCAAAAAAGCTGACGCCGATCCACATTCACACTTGGTTTCTAAATGCACCCGCCTGCAGTCCTTGCGATCCGGGCTGTCCTGGCCTACCCAGTCTTTCATTTTGCAGCTGCTAGATGGCGCAATACGTAGTGACAAATTGCATTGCCGGTTAATATTTGGGTCACTTAAAGTAAGGGGAGTGGGTGGAGTGGAATAAGGGGGAACGATTTGTATTATCAAGATTCTGCTGAGTCGTTGCCCAAGACGCCTCCGACTGTACGTTGCAAATCTTAATTTGTTTTTCATCTGTATGAAAGCAGATATTAATTTACTGACAGGATGACAGTGCTGGTGGGCCCAAATCTAATTATGTATTTGCAATCTGAACTACTGATAATGTAGTTACAGGTAGTGACAATCTCAACTTAGTGAAGCAAGTCAATTAATTGTTCAGGAGAGGCTCTGCCCAGTACTGTTATTCACATGTTTCAGGCCCTTCTACCGTTAAGAAAATAGTGTTTCACCCTCTTTGCACACAGCAGCAGAGGGATCAAAAGTCGCTTTTTTAGGGGCAGGACAACACTGTCATACCACTATAGCCAGACTATTAACTCACCAAATAGTTGATGACAGAACAGGAAGACATCATTTCATGACTTCTTTATGCAGCGTAGCACGATACAGTCATTGCTTACCTGACAGGCGAGTAGTTGTAACAACGAGAGTTGGTAAGGTTGCCAGTATCCCACATGAATAAATACTATCTTAAAGGCGTGATTTCAAAAGGTAGTGTTCATTTATTTAGTGCATAAAGCAGCCTGGCTGTGGCAACATCATAAGCAACAATACCACCTTAATGGTAGTGACCACAGCCCTTGTGTCGCCTTACTAAAAGTACCTCAAGAAAGAGCTGACATACCTCTACAGGTTTGCATCGTCATAAATCAAGTCAAAGCGATTTGCTAATGGTCTGAAAATCCTAAAACAAGTGAAAGTAATTTACTGGTGGAGTGAAATTACGAAACATTTTGATGGCATGCATTGCTGAAATCTCTCCCTATTAGCAACTGTAGCATACATTTGGTTTGGGCATATGCATGCTTACTGCCATTACTACAACAAAGAAATGGGATACAATGTTTTGACTAACATAGCTCCTGAGCATAGGGCTAGATTGACGTTGTGAAGGAATATTGTGCTTTATTTATACTGCATGGCACGTCATTTTGAATATGTTGTGTGGCTATATTTTTCTTTATTACAGCTACAGTATGTCCTAGCGTATAAACAAATCAAGACCTTGATGTTACTCGTCGGTCTAACCCTTAATTTGGTATCCTAGGTGCTGCAGCGGCTGCTCCACCTGGTGAGGCCGCGGCCTTCTCTTGGCCACCTCTCTTTGCTGTCCAAGATGGTGAGGTACGTATCTGGGCCTACAAGACATTTTGTCTATTGTTTTCACTTCATTGACTTGTTCAGGAGAACAGACTAATGTTAGAAAAAACAAGGACACAAACAGGCAGGCACACAAAAGGCAAACACAGGTACTGACTTAAAGGTGCACTACAGATGTTTCTCTGATCGTCTGTCCTTGGTGATAACTCATTCGACAGGCTCTAAGCATCCTAAATATCCAAAAAATTATGCTCGTTCCATTCCTATTTTCCTTCTAAAAGTAGAAATAAAAGAACATACTTAAGTCTTGCCATAGGACAAGCAGGTGAACTATCTTCGAAAGAGTGTACATGCGAATGACCGTGACATCAGTGCTATCTGATAGCCGTGTCCCACAAATTACAGTTTAGCAGTGTCAATAATACCTATCCAGGGGTTAGTAACCTAGCCCGCTTCACTAGTATAGACTAGCAAAGAAGACAGGATGGATGGATGGTAATGGCTATACCCTTTGTAACGGGCGGCAGCTTGTGCCACCCAGCCTTACATTTCGTCATCCCTTCTTTTTTTTTAAATTGTATAAATTTTGTTCTAACACAACCCCACCCCCTTTTTAAAGTGATTACATTGCTTATTTATATCATTTTTTATCCTTCCCTAGGTCTTTTCTACCAGTCTTCCAATCTCCTCTTAGTTACCGCAATTCTTTCTCTATCCATTTGTCCATTCATGTCCGGAAAACCCAGTGCCCCCTCCAAATCCGTAGTTATCCCCTCAAGAGGGTGGGACGAAGCCCCGTGCGCCTTAAAATTACATGTTCTATAGTTTCCTTTTCGCGGTTACATACGTCGCACAGAGTGTCCGCTTCCTGGAATTTAGGCCTTTACGTTCTCGTTCGTAGCACCCCCGTTCTAACTTCAAACAACAAAGAGCTCCCCACTGAATTATCATACAGCTGCTCCTTCCTTATTTTTTTTTTGTTCTTATGCCCTGTATATTGTTAAAGCTGATATCCCCTGCATTCTCTCTTCCCACAATTTCCTCTCTGTTTCATTTCCTCCCTATTCTCCTGATATGCTCTGATCGGCTCCATCTCGTTGAATGTACTTAAATATCAGCTTGCGGGTTCGGTTTGTCCACTTAGTGTTTAGACTTTTCATATATAGCTACTTGTACACTTTCACTGCCCACAGTGTCTCCTCAATTTCAGCTAGTCTTTGTTCAAATTTAACTTTACTTATCGCCTCTCTACTCGAAAGATGCCCAACCCATGTCCCCCTCTACTCCCTCATTTGTAGTATTCCCATGTGCCCCCAATGCCAACCCACCCACGCTCCTTTGCTGTATCTCTAAACCTGCCTCGATTTCTGACCTCATACACAATACCGTATTCCCAAATCACAGTCCTGGCACCCTGGCTCCCTTCCTTAGACCCCTAACGACTTCATATCTATTATAGTTCCATAGTGCCCTGTGTTTCATGATAGCTGAATCTCGTTTCCCCCTATTTATTACAATATCTTCATGGTCTTTTAGACACTGTCTTCCTTCACTTAACCATATTCCCCGATATTTGTACTTTTCTACATGTTCTATCAATCTGTCCTCTATCTCGAGGGGTTCCCCCTTCTCGTCTTTATAACCGACTGCGATTATACCCAACTTGTCCCTACTAAATTTTAGTCTTAAATTGTACCCTTCTCTGCTGCAAATCCTGATGAGTTCCCGTATTGTGTCACGACTTTCTGATACTAGTACAATGTCGTCTGATACTAGTACAATGTCGTCTGATACATTAACCGTGGCAATATTTGATTTACTTTATGTCCTTCCTCCATGTAAGTCAGATCAAAACCTAGGTTGCACTGTTCTAACTTTTTCCCATCTCACTGAGGTATATCATAAAGAGCAGGGGAGACAATGGGCAAACCTGTCTGAGACATCTTTTTATTGCTGCTGGTCTTGTAGTTTCGGCTTCCCATGTTATAACCACCCCTATTCTCCGTATAAACCCATACTAGAAACTTAACCATGTTTCCCTCTAGCCCATATCCCTTCAATTGATTCCAGAGTTTTTCCTGATTCACATTGTCATATGCCCTTTTGATGTTTAAAAATGCAACCCATAATGGCCTTTGACTTGTCATTGCTATCTCTATGCACTGAGTGATTATGAATCAATTTTCATCCAGTCGTCTACCTTTCCTGAAACCATTTTGAAGCTCCCCCAGAATCTGTTTTCTCTCTGCCCATTCTTCCATTCTTCTTTTTACAATTTGCATAGCTAGTCTGTATATTTCTGAAGCTACTGTAATTGGTCGGTATGATTTGACACTGTCTTTTTCTTCCTTGCCCTTATATAATAATCTCGTCCTGCTCAATATCCAGTCCACTGGGTACCTCCCTCCCATAAGTATCTGGTCAGTCACCTGCCTCAGTTTCAATTTGTTTGTTTTGCCTAGAACTTTTATCAATCTCATTGGTATGCCGTCTGGACCTGTTTCAGTGCCAGCCAGAACCTTTCCTTCTGCTTTTTTTCCCATTCCTCTGTGGTCCTTTCCTCTTCCTCAGTATGATCCTCCGCGTGTGTTGTGTAGACGCTACCATTCCCTACGACCTGATCTGATTCTAACTCCGAAAATACTGCTTCGGTTGTATGTCTAATGTATTCTCCTGCCTCATTCCCTTCTACCTTTGTCCCTTCCTGTGTTGTTAGTGCCTGCTGGTACGCCTCGGTCATTTTTCCCTGTGCACTGATGTGTTCCCAGAATCTTTTTGCCGCATTCCTATCCTTTTGGCTTATCTCTATCATCCACTGGACCCCTGCTCTCCCAATTTTGGCCTGTATTAATGCTAATGCCTCCCGCTTTCTTTCCTGAAAGTCCTCCCATTTTGTCGCTACTTCGGCTAGTGTGGCCCCCTTTTTCTTTGCCCATCTGTGTTCTTTAGATGCCGCTTGGCGTCTCGATATTGCTGCCTTAACCTCTTTATCCCACCAGCTTTTGGGCTTGCGTTTTAGTTTTCTTCCTCCTTGTTTGATTCAATATTTCTCTAACTCTCTTTTGAAAACACTTAGTCTTCATATGTCCATTCTCTTTCCGGTTGCTTGGATACAATGTTCTCGATCTGCTTAGATGCCTCTTGAAACTGTTTAACATTTAAGTTATTCCTACCCTCTTGTTTTCGATTTGGCATTTCTGGTTTTACTGTGCCAACTCTGATCTTGATTCTCTTATGGTTGCTCCCCAGACCTAAGACCAACATACCTCCTAATCTGTTGTATATTTTACGCGACATTAAACAGTAGTCAATAGTCGAGTGCGAGTTCTTTCTTTCCCATGCTATTTTTCCTTCACATTTCACCTGAGCGTTAACCCGTACCAGATCAAGACCTTTGCAGAACACCTCTAACATCCCCCCTGTTGCATCTGTATGTCCATCAAAGTCCTCCAAATGTGCATTCATGTCCCCCAAGATAATTATTTCCTAGCTAGTGCCAGTTTCCCTAACGTCTCCTGATATACATGTCAAGTGTTCTGCATTTTCCTCCCCTGCATCACTCCCTGTTTTAAGATACACAAAACCCAGGGTTGTGTCCAAACCCCCAATATGGCCTTTGACCCACATGTGTCCCCTGCAGCCCTCTCGTTCTCTTTCCCATTCCTGAACCTTAACTAACACCCCTAATCCCCCTCCCTTGTGTTCCCCATTGGCCCGGTTGCATCCCATCCAATGATATACCGGTATGTATGGTGGTTCTTCCATATGCCTGAGATGTGTTTCTGCTATTCCATACGCTGCAAAGTTGTCGCTTTCTAATCGCTCCTCAATCTCCTCCCACTTTATTCTGTTCCTGCCCTCCTGCATGTTTATGAAAGCTGTTTCTTTTTCCTAGTCCTGCAAGGCTTCCTCTCCCCCTCCCCCCTGTGTCTACATTTTGGCCCTCATTTACACCGGCGCCCTCAGGGCTCCGGGGCTCCGCAAAAGATGTATGATGTGACATCCAATCCTATCGCCTACCGTGCTCCCAGTGGTTCCACTGTAGTGGATGCCATTTGTAAAAGGGTCGGAGCGAGCCTCGTACACCCCCCTGTTTACTTTCATTACTTCATACTCAAATCGTCGGCTCAACCCCCTTATCACCCGGTTAGCTTTCACCACCCGCTTCTCTACCTGCAAAGACTGTCCCCAGACCTCTGGGACGGTGTATATTTGCACATGCACAGTCTCAGAGACCTCCCTCAGCTTACGTAACCCCAACTCTGTCTGCCTGGTGAGGTTCTGGATCCGTCCCTTTAACACATCATTTAGTCCTGCGTGTACAAACACTAGGTTCTCTCCTTCCCTGTTTTTCCACACCTCCACCTTCGCTTTGGCCATAGCGTCTACCATCCACTTTCCTGACTGAGCCATACGATTACCCTCCCATCCCCTTTCACCCTATCTAGCAGCCCCTCCTTAACCCTTGTTATGTTTGAGTCTCCTACCACCAGCACCCTCTTAACCCCCGACATCCTGTCTTCATCCCCTCCATCTCTCTGTGCTTTCTCTGCCTCAAGTTCTGCTGCCTTTCTCAAGCCCTGCTGTACTGCAGTACTATACAGCTGTGCAGGCTCCTTTCCTACACAGTCAATCACCTCGTCACTATTTAACTGGCCCCCTTTGTCTCCCCCCCTCCCCCCCGCCGTCTTCTCTGCCACCTCACCCTTTTTCTTATCAACTACTCCTGTTAGTTGCTGCACCATCACCTCATACTTCTTATGCTCTTCCAACTCCGCCTTCCACTCTTCCCCTAAACTCCACTACCTGTCGCTCAACCTCGGCTCTCTGTTCCTGTTATCGTCTCAGCTCTCCGGCCACGCTCCCTACCTTACTTTCCCATTCCCTGGTCATCTCCACCACATCCGCTTCGGCCCTTTTATTCAAATCTCCGACCTGCGCCTCGAGCTGAACCCGCTTCTCCCGCTCTACCCGTATCTCCCACTTCGACTCCTGAACCGTATCCGCCCATTCCCTTCCTATTCTCCCAAAACCAAGTTCTACCTTCTCGCAACTCCGACAGGTAAAGTTGCTCTCTTCGGCTCCTGCTACAGTTTTGAGCTCGCAACTCCATCATGCAGCACCAACGGCCACACTCCTCAGATTCTACATCGGGTCCCCCTTTTACTTTAGCCTGCGCATTTTTCTTCCGTCGCATATTCACCATTGCCTACGGGCACACAGTGCGACCCCCTGATAAATATCGCACCAACACCAAAAAAGCCTGGGTACGTCTCTGTCCACAAAACCAACTAGCCCGCCAAAAGTTTCAAACGTGCAGGTGGTTCGGTCTCGTGACCCTACCTAAAAAGCCTGCTGTAACCCAACTATTGTATCGCTAGTTTAAAAACTGCTTTCTGCTACCTCATAAAACCACCAGAGTTAGAACAAAAATGCTTTACAGCAGCGTGGTAAACCTGGAGGATCAACCCCAATGGGATGTGCCCGTGCAACACCACCAATGAAGCAGATGCAACAAGCAAGCCTATCCTATCGCTACTTTAAAAAGTGCTTTCTAGTACCCATAAACACACTCACAACTAAACTAAATACACCAAATATTGCTTAGCTTCGCAGGAGCTCTGGAAAACACGTCCTCTTTGTCAGCTGACAAGCAGCTGACTGGTGAGACATATTGATGCCTATTTCGGAGCACATAAAGGGAAGGTAGTGAGCTATGGTAATAGCACACTCATTCGTGTTTTCTTTTTCATGTCTTGTCATGAAGTGGAGCCAAAGGTTTTTTTTTTCACATTGCTCGGCTGCTTGAGGTTACAACTTGAGGCTACAAATATTTGTACAAAACATGGGAGTGCACAGCAGTATACTTCCTTCATACTTTGCGATGTCGAATTTAAAAATTGTCAAAATGGTTCATTAAAGTCTACCTAAAATATCATGTATGTGAAAAGCCAAGCTTTCATGAAACAATTTTTTTATTTCATTATTAGTATTTGATGTGTACAGCAATAATGGACCTAATTTCTTAATGCATATTCCAAAGCTGAAATTACTTGTCTTAAAGGGGCGCTCGGGAGCTTTCTAAGACGGCCTATTTATGGCCGCAACACATCCGATGTGCTCTAAGCATCCCAAATATTTAAGTTTAAATCATGTGCAGCTCAGTTCACTAATAAAAATGTGATAAAAGTGAATCTTAGACATACAAATGGCGCCACTGAACGCGGCCGAATGTAGGTGAGGAACGAACGGGGCTCATCAGACAATCACAAGCGATAGCTTCACGTCCGGACAAGCAGCCAACCAGCCCTGCTCGTCTGCACGAGATGCTTTCGCTTGCAATTGACTGACAATTGTCTTTCGCCGTTCCACCCTATTCACCTTGATTTGGCTCAACCGCATTCGCTATCTTTGATCACATTTTTTAATAGTGAAATGGGCCACACATGACTGTAAGTTTTAGACTTGTGGGATGCTTAGAGCACATACGTTGAGTTAGGAACATAAATAGGCCATCCTGGAATACTAGATGTGCCCCTTTAATTTATTTCATTTTTTTATATATATCTACAGTTCAGCATTTCAGTGAAACAAAGCACGAACATGATCGCAGACGAAAGGGGAGAGTCCATTTGTGTTGCCTGTATTTCTCCACTTTTTGTGCATTTTCTTGACAGTGTTACTCACTGCAGATCCATCTTAGACCTGGCATCAAAATGCGAGAGGCAGCATTTACACACGCCGTGGAAAAGGCTGCCACTCCTGGCCGCTCTCTCAGAATGGTCAGCCGATCACTATGGGAGCCTGCGGAGCTCTTCGACAAGGGTGTGTCAGGGCAAGCCTGCAGGCGTCTCCTCTAGGAGGGTGTGGTGGGAAAGCAGCCCCTACCACACCAGGTGCGTATTTCTGATCAACCTGGAAGGGCACAGCATCTGTTGTGGCTGCTGTGCTTAGCTCTGAACATAATGTTTGTATAGTGTGAGTTATGATTTATTATGAGTTGAGATTTTTATGAACCTATTGTTGATTTTGCCTTGTGCAGCCCACATGTACAGTGAGAGGCACTAAGAGGTCAGACAAGGTGAATGTGGACAGAGCAGGAAAAATGCCACTTGGGTGCAGCGCTTTCTTTGCTCACTGGGAGCGAGGCCACGATGTTCGACCTACAGTCAAACCTGATATTATCGAACCCGGTTAATTTAAACCATTTGTAAATGGACTGGTAGCTGCAATAGGAATGCATAGCGAAAAATGCAATTACATCGAACGAAAATTGCAGCGTCTCCCCATGGACCGATCTGCTAAGAGCGCTGTTTAGCTCTGCAAGCTGGCTTTCCCCCAGCATGAGAATCATCCTTGGGGGAGAGCCAGCTTGCAGAGAAAGCTGGCTTTTTTTCCTCTGAGCAGCCGCGTCGACCGCCCAGGAGTAAAGAAAAATCTTGTGCGGGGAGAGGGTGAGCCGGCAAACGAAGAAGCGGCCACTAAATAACTGCAGTCGGCGTCCCTCATGATGTACAGATGGCCCTTCGAGCGTGAACAACTTTTCTAAATGTGGCGTGCTTGTTCGTTGTCAAATTCATTAAAACTTCTGTAGAGAATTGCCCGCTATATCAAAGTGGTAGACGGTTTTTTGAGAGTTTGATATAGTCAGGTTTGACTGTATTATGTTGCCGACAGGTTGGCGAAATCAGATAGAACGTAGGAGGGCGGGCCGAGTGATAAATTGACTGATTATCAGGCTCGACACGACATAACCTCTTGTTTACTGTTGTAGTTGTGATTTTATTATTTTAAGGTTTTTTTGTGAATAACTCTTCGTGTATTTCTTTTTATGCACTGCAGGTTTTATCACGCAATACCGACTTGCCGAAGCCATCATCTTAGCCATCCAGATGTGCTGGCAAAAGTGGCGTGGAAGAAAAGAGCCATGGACAGCCCAGTCTGCATGAGAATGCTTGCGAGTGGTGCATGTTGGGATAAAAATAAAATAGTAAGTTCCATTCTCTTTGTCTTTGTAGTTTTGTTTCATGGCAGAATGGACACCTAAACCTGCGAAAAATTAGCAGTCTTTTTGCACAATTTGCTAGCTGTTGTCATCAGCAGTCCTTTCTGCATCTGAATTATATTCTGCATGCATGACTAGGTCACCTCAGAAGAAACTAGGTCGGCCGGGTCACATCAGAACACGCCAAGACACTAGAACACGACAAGACACTAGAACACGTCAGGACACTAGAACACACCAGGACACCAGAACACGCCAAGACCCGTGTCTGAATTTCCGCTCTGATGTAAACGTCAGAAACACACCAGACCCGGGCTGGTGGATTTTTCAATAGGGAGGATATGCTCAGATTGTCCAACCCCTGGTGGAAATGACAAAGAAAAGAGAGCCCAACAAGGTACATTCGACAGACGAAAGAGAAGAGGCCTTTAATAAGGTAAAAGTCGCTCTCTCCGCTAAGCTTGTGTTGCGAGCACCCGATATCACCAAGACGTTTCTAGTGCGAACGGATGCCTCAGAGACCGCCATTGCGCCGTCCTGATGCAAGAGCACGAGGGATTGCTACATCCAATATCATTCGCGAGCAAACAACTTCTCCGCTGCGAAAAAAATAAATATTCCACGGTAGAACGGGAATACTGGGCCCTAATACGGGCGATTCAGAAATTCCACATGTACTATAGGAAACAGTTTACGGTGCAAACGGACCACCATCCACCGCAGTACTTGAACACTGCGAAGTTTATAAACAGTAGGGTGTTAAGGTGGTCTCTCTTGCTTCAAGAATATAGTTTTTGAGTTGTACATAATAAGGGTAGCGAGAATGCAGGCACAGATTTTATGAGCACGATCTGAGATTTCGCATGCGTTATCTAGCCAGTGTGGTCTTTGTTTTTGTCTTTTTGGTTTACCATGTAAATGTTCACCGGTGCAGCTATATCTTCTTTCCGAAAAAAAAAACAGCTTAAAGGGGGCTTATGTGGTGAACTGTGATCGGACGTTTCAACGAGGTGCAGGAAAGAAGAAGACGGGATTTGGAAAGAAAAATAAGCACGACACAACAGGGAGAAAAAGAAGAAGTGGTGGCTGGAACAACAAGGACGACAGCTGACCGGGGGTTGTCTTTCTGGGAACCGTCGACGCAAACAGAAACGACTGGGTGAAACTGCGAGGGACGACCCGGCCGTATCGTGAAGATGATGTTCGGTTGTCCCAAAAGACTCTCAGCGGGGGCTGCACCGACCATGGAAGACATCACCACATCGTTGCTACAACGCCGCATCACCACATCGTTGCCACAACGTCACCACCGTCGTTGTCAGGTGAAGTGAAGTGTTTCACTCTGACCTCCACTAACTTATTTGACTTGAGACTCGGACTTATGATTCAGTGGATCATCAACTAGTTCTTTTATGACTACTCTCAGGGAATTGTGTGTTCCGTAACGTATTTTATGATTTTCTTTAAATTTGTATCGTTATTGTTTTTTTTCAACTGAAATAATAAAACCCAAACAAAAACAATGGCTGCCTCGTAAATAATTTAATGTGTTCAAAGAAAGCTTCGTATATAATAACAAACCTCCTCACGCAGTCTTTGAAGTACCAGGTTATAACGCATATTTCAGATTATGTGAGTGTCCGGTGCAAAATATTCCGAAAAGAACGCCACATTCTGGTCGATGCAGTGTGCAGCCATCCCCAAATATTAGTTACATTTAAAAAAAATTGACATCTTAACGCTACGTTTCAATAAACGTACTATACTAATGGTGCTTGGGGCTTTTATTTTCCACGCATTAACGGGGCAGATGGAATTGTTGGAAAGTCAGGTGCCAAGCAAAATTATTATATACTAGGAGCAATGTTAAATCTCGCCTCGATAAAGTAGTCCGAGAAAGCAGAAGAACTTTTGGACTCCTAAATTCCATCTTAGACCTATGCTTCCTTTTGATGAGCTTTCCCAAATACGAAGTTTTCGATATTGACAAAATTTCAAATAAAAAATTGATACGTTCAAGGGTAACAGGTGATAACCTCCATACAAAAACAAAACAGGTTTGTTTACAAATTTGCAAAAGCTCATAACACAGCAGTCTTAGATTATCTTGAAGACTCATTCTATTCCTTACGTCAGAATGATACCGTAGAAAGCCTCAGAAAACAATTTCTGAAAACAGTAAAATATTGTTTACTCTCGTATGTGCTGCAGAGAGTGAAGAAAATCATTAAATGGAAACTCCTGGGTAATACGCAAGATCAACCATTTAAAACTCTAGTACCTTTTGCGCGAAGTGTGCTTACTATACAGTTGATAGCCAGGTTAATTTGTACATTTGATGGCGTGCCTGTATTTTGTTTTTTTCTTTTTACCGTCTTGTTTGCTCCAATATGAAGACCCGCGTGGTTGGTCTTGTGCAGATAAAATAAACACTATTGTTGTTATTATTAATATTTTTTTTTATTTTTAATAGCAGCAGTAGTATTAAAATGCAAGATATTATGCAAGCATAGGAACTCATCCGTAATAAATTCTTTAAGTCGGGATCTGAAAAAAAAAAAAACAACGCAAAAGCTGATTTCTTTTTTTTTTTTTTACAAATACAATGAATACATTTTTTTCAAACGTCGCCAACCCCTAGCCGTAGCAAACTATTGCAACTCTTGTTTTCTCTTGTTTTTTTTTCTCAGTTCGTACGTGTGTGAAAAATCTAAATTCGATGAGACCTACTCGTTAGCGTAGCCTATTCATGTTATATTTGAGGAACGGAAGGCTCCACTGCTAAATATAGAAGTAAAAATAGTGCCAGGACGAGAAAAAATTCAAGATGAATTTCCGAGGCGCTATTTTTAACCGGTGTAACATTTTCCGGCTGTCGTTCTTCAGAAATCGCTTGATGACTATCGCTTACCAAGAGATTGGCTAACCGCCAAAGCAGTACTCATTCACAAATCAGGCAGCCATCTTAACGTTAGGAACTTCCGACCAATATCGCTTACATCAAAAACATCTTGAGCGTATTATTTGTAAGCATCTCGTAGTCTTTGAAGAAAACAAGAATCGTTTCTGCGATAAACAACGCGGCTTTTTCAGGATGCTTTTAAATATTACGAAGCTATTTGAACCAATCCACCAGTTTGGGAAAGAGTTAAACAATCGTGGCCAGGTCGATGCTTTGCCTATCGACTTAATTTAGGCGTTCGACAGAGTCACGCTTGCCAAATAATTAAAACAAATTCTGCGTCTTGATGTGTATAAGAACTTGTTTTTTTTTTTTGGATAAAATCGTACCGTTCAGAAAAAAGACAATATGATAAAATTGTGGGACACGCGTGATCTGTTCGACTGGTCTCGTATGGAGTACAAAAGTTTTCGAACCGGAATTATTGTCTGTCTACCATAACAATATCGCTGACGATATTGACTCAGCTGTAGTGGTGCGTTTGTTTGCTGGTGATTGATTGTTTTACATCCCCTTTGAAACTGTTGACGAGCAGACCTTGTAGAGTCAGTTCCCATCGACTATCATGCGCATGTGTGAAAGGTTGGATATGCGAATCAACATTGATAAGAATACTGTGTTAAGTGTAACCGAAGAGAAATGTCCTGTGTTGTTTTTGTACGAAATAAATGAAATAGCGATGCAACGTTCTAACACTCTTAAGTATCTTGGTGTCACCATATGTTATGATCTCTGATGGAATGGGAATGTCCAAAATATATGCATTTTTGCACAGAGAAAACGTGGTTTTATCATAAGAACTCTTTGAAACCGACTTCAGAACTAATGTTTATAAAGCTTTACTGCGCCCAACGCTAGAGTACGCTTCAGTAATATGGGACTCCCATATACAATGTCAAACTAATAAAGTAGAGGGAATACAAAGACTTGCAGCCAAGATTTTTCCTAGATACAGTAGGCACGAGGTTGTTTGGGAAGTGACGATGGAAGCCCAGTTGTCCTCCGTAGCATCAAGGCGTAAAACTTAGGTCTTTAAATTGCTTTATCTGCTCTATTTTTATCCAGTAACTTTTTATTTTGTTAACCGACAGTTACATAGCCAAATTTATAATAAAGTTGAAAACTCATTGTCGGCGTCTGTTCCGGCCGCTGGTGTTAACTTCTCTCTGTGTGCCGTCTCCTGTTGTCGTCTCCGCCGACGCCGTTGATCTCCATCTTATTTCTTTCACCACGCAAGACAAAAAAAAAAAGAAGCTACCCGCATCTATTTTGATACCACGCCCTTAACTCTGCAACCCCCAACGTGCTGTTTGCAGCGAGGCATCCACAGCGTCGAACTCACCACGGACAGTTCTACTTCAGCACGTCCACGCGGACTACCCACCGCAAGCAGCAGAAATCCATCGCAAGCGACAAACCAAACGTTCAAGACCAGTTCAACTTCCGCGTCGGGGTAAAGCAATCCAAGGCGCTACATAGGTGATCAGGACGTGATTAGACGCTACTGTATGATGGCGGCGTAGCCGAGGACGAAAAGGAACGCCACGCCGCTAGTACTCTGAGAGAATATTCGCTGCACACACACAGAACCGTACAAAAATACTCACATGCTTCAGCATCTGTTCCTCCCCCAATGTGGCAACTGTCTCAACTCCCCGAATACGCTTCCAAAGAACATGCTGCTAAAAAAAAAAGTAATGAGCGGCTCGGCCCGCCTTGTAGGCTTAAATTCAAGGCCCGTACCCGGCCCGGACCTTTAATGAATGTAGCCGTGAAGCCCGAGTCCGGCCCGGGGGCCGGGCCTGCCCGTGGCACGCGCGGTTGGCCCGTATCAGTGCAGGTCTCTACCTCCGACGCTGACGGCTCTGCGCTCTGTGATGAGTAAAAGGACATCGCCCCCTTGCGGGGGAATGACGGAGTTAGCGCAATTCCGCTCGTACTGCTGGGAAGCGATTCGAATGGAACGGCCGAAGAAGTCTTCGCGCGCGTGCTTCGGGATCTCGGAGGCCATGGACAAACATGTCGAGAGTAAGATGTGTCGAATAGTCCTACGGGATTCGCAACAATGTGACGTGTTGGGCTAGTTGGTTTGAGGAGAACATCTTGGGAAGAAACAGCGGCAAAGAAACTTGGACAAGAGTAAAAGAACAAAGCAGGAGCGGGAAAGTCCATCATCATCACTGTGATTCTGTCCTGACTTTCATCGAAGTGAAAAATCGTATTCTTCAAGGTGAACCGTTCATCAGCCCAGGTGACCGAACGTGTCTTTAATTGACGAGAGCCAACAGAAATCATGGTGGTCAATTAACTCTTCGAAATGGCGGCCATAAAGATAAGGTTGAAATTAAGTTATTGCCCAAATTACATCGGAGATACTCGCGCCCTGTTGTAATATACTTTATTTTGTTGTTTAGTCAAGGCGTGGCTCAAATACTGCATGACTTGTTCTGGGTTATGTCCGAGTTTTTTTTAATCAATACTGCTCTAAAACCGCAGCCACTGGCGTCTTTATGTGTGTCAGTAGGTGCATAAGAATTAGAATGGCAGAGAATTGGTGGCTACACGAGGGCCCTGCAAAGATAATTCTAGGCATCGTCGCTTGCTGCAGTTCAGTCCAAGTATATGTTACTGCGAAGAAGATGAGGCAATGGTGCTGCAATGGTGGCGAAGCCTTAAACAAAAGAACGGAAGTATGGCTCAAGTCCCGAGAAACACCGTAGTTCCTTTATGTTTTTTTTTCGGTTATGGAAATGCAAGGGCTGCTCGATTCGTTCCGGGATCAGAAGCTACACCACACCGACATGCGTGAGAACGTGACCACGTACTTCGGCCTGTCTTGGTGAAAAATTACGTTTTTTTTGTATTTATTTGGAGGCCCGTGCTGGTTATGCAAGTAAGAACTCGGAATAACCGTGATAAATGTTCGTTAAATATGACAGAAAAAAATCATGTCGTCAAGATAGCATAACCACGCGGTCCATTTAATGCCTTGTAAAACAGAGTCAGTCATTCTTTCGAATGTAGTTGGTGCATTAAAAAAGCCAAAAGGCATAAAGTTTTCATAAGCTTAGAAAAAAAAATACAGGAAAACGTTTAATATATGAATTGAAGGAATAAAAAAAAAAAAAAAACACGGAGGACTTTCACAGACAACCACGATCTTTCTTTTGGTTGTCAGTGAAAGTCCTCTTTGTTTTAATTTTTTTTTTATTTTATGCATTCCTAATAAAAAAGGTGACTCGAACATGCAATGACTTGCTCTAGGTTATTTTCGAGGTTTCTTTAGGTCTCTTTGAAGCAGTATTGCCCCAAAAACGTTGCCACTAGGCTATGTATATTTCAGTAGGTGCATGATCATTATGTACCTAATTAAATTGCTTAAGCCACCGCTCATACGGAGGGACCTCATTCCCCTATCACTTCTCGCAGCATTCCTCGTTTTTACCTGTTCCCTCTCATCTCTCGAACATAGGTCAAATTAGTGGAGCGTGTTGGTTAAACGTCTTGGTATGAGAACGCAAAAGAAAAGCGACTTACAAAAACACGCCTGTCGTATTTATAAGTGTCCCTTTTCTTCTGCGTTCAGATAGCAAGACATCTCACAAAGCACCTTATTTTATTTATTACGTATAATTACTTTCACTGTTTTATATCTTGTTTTCGCTGAATGTTGCTGTCGTTCCGTTATAGCGTTTCTGGTCCGACATTTTTTTTGGAATACCGCTTAGTCATCTCGATTTTCTTCTCGTTTTTATAATAATCTCCAAGATTGATTCGCCATTTTTTTAGATAAATATAGAGAATATACTACATCTATATCTACAGCTGAAGCTCCCGCTTGTATATCCTGGATTGTACGGTCCTACGTCAGTTAATAATCACCACTGCCGAAGCTTTGGTTTGAGCAAGTAGAGAGAAAGCAGCTGTCTTGCGTGTCCCCCCCCCCCCCCCCCCCCAAAAAAAAAAAAAAAAAAAAAAGAGGGTGGGAGGGAGGAAGGGAGGGATCTATTTATTGGCCCGCGCGTTTTCACAGGGGCACGGAGATTTACACGGGCTTAACTCGAGACGTGTGTACATTCCAAGAAACAGCTGAGGCAGTGTATTTGCATCCCGTTTTTGCCAGACTATTGTTTTGTGTATCAACTGGGTTTCGGAAAAAAATTGGCCAGCACAGAACGATATTCCTTTAAAATGCCTCTCTCAAGTGCCGGTCTTTATCTTCACATCGTTTTATTTATCGCGCCTTTAGGCTTTCCGTGCCTTGGAGCCTCTCAGAACTTTTACTATGCCTCCGCTTTTGATGATCTTAGGTTTTAGCCTCTATTTTGCATTTCGTAATTGTTCGGTCCTAGGTTCGAAACACTTCGTAGTAGGGTACCTTCATGGCGAGCTTCGTTTAGTGTGATGACATCTGATCATTTTGTTTTCAACGCTATTGTTTCTTTTTTTCTTCCTGGACCCGCTTCCCGGCACGATATCCTGGCATTGACAGTTCTACGGCGGCATTTTGTTGTCGGATATATCTATGTATTTTTTTAGAGCGCGTGCATCAGCATCGGGTGCTATGAAGACTCACATTGCCCTAAACTAAAGCAAATTGAGGCACCTTACTGTGTAATATTCGCAGCAGGTGTGTAAGTAAACAACTGCCGCTTTTTATGCGGGATCTAATTTATCTTCCTCTTTCCCCCACCCCAGGCAACATCTTCCGCTTTCTTTACCTTTTTACATTTTTCCTAAGTGAGAACTAAAATGAATACAAAATAAAATGTGTCTCTCAACCTGCACCACCCCAAACGGTATAACATAATTAAACCAATTAAATATAAATAAATATTGCCTAATATGACCAAACAAAATTTTGATTTAAAAGCTTTCTTTAGCAGCGATGGTTGTAATGGGTTCTTTCTACCATTGAACATAATGTCCGTTTTTGTAGTTGTTGATGTGAATGTAGCGCGTCCGTCGTTGATGTTGTAGAATCCCTGAAAAAGATCGCCTGGGTTTGCTGCGTGCAAAGCGTAGACTTTATGACTGAATTATGCCAAACCTTTCCCCACGATGATATTTTACGCAAAATTATATACCAGCAATTACTTATGGTGGCTGATGTAGCGAGGTCGAGAACAAGGAACATTTACCCAAGTTCACAAAAATTAGCACTCGTCGCAAAATACCTTTCAAAATCACGTCAGTTAAATTTTCATTTCGCTTTACCTATTCAACGTAAGACATCATAGCCTATATAATAACAGGCGAACGACTAATGTTCTTTACAAAACGTTTCCACTCATCACTTTCATTACAGCTGTCCAAAGGCCTACCTGAGCCATTGTATTTTTAAAATTAACCGATGATGACTAGTAGTAATAAACTGTTTTGAATAGTGCCAAGGTGGTCAGCGAAATACTGGTAGCGAAAGTTTGCCTTTTATACTCTAAATTTTTTTCCTGAGCGTTTGCTTGAAAATATTTTTAAAGAGCACAATATCAACACGAAGAAAGAAGGCATGGGAGGACGTTTCACTTACGTGGGATAGTCTAAAATTAGTGCTTCTATATATAGCAATGCGTCGAATGTCGAGCTATCTGCAACGGGTGTGGTACGAGAATAAAATCTATTATTGGAAGTTCTTCACTGCGGCCGGTATCGGCATTGCCTTAACTCATTTTAACAAATCAGTTTGCGCAGTTCAGAGGAGGGGCGTAAGGGGACACACGAAACACTGCATCTGAGAAGAATAAAATCAGCAATCGAGTAGCTAGCGTTTTTTTTTTTTTTTTTTAGTGCTATACACCAAATGACTATGCCACAGAGTTAATAACCCGTTCTACGCTTTGGTTTTTGGTAGTACCCGATGCTTACTGTACACAGTCTCTGGGAAAAAAAAAAAAAAACAGAAATTCCCGATCACAAAATTTCGTTTGAAGCTGTGCCAATACCTACAGTTTGCGCCGGGAAACATGCTTTCACGAGCTGCGGTCACATTTTAAAAGGTGAAGGAAGTGCGCGTCGTGTGCCGCAACTTAAGTTCTTTTAGGCGATTAGGATAATTAGTTTGCTTTAAAAAACAATGATCATCATGGAACATGGTTTTATTTGGAACGAGAAAAGCTCTAAGTAAAGAATCGTTTACAAAGCTGTCCTCTTCTCTGAAACCGATTTCTTCCTTGCAGAATCGAGCTTCAAGATAGCATCTCGGTTGAACATAATTTTAAACAAATTTTGATGTAAAAGCACCCTATTATGCGTGGCATACATTCTTACTGTTTGTCAAAATTTGGTTTCGGCAGCCTTTGCAAGCATCGACATTGTCACGAATGACAATTGATGAGGCGATAATAACTGAAGAAACTAAACGTTTAATGAGGCGAACTTGTGCCCAGAACAAAAAGGAATACAAGACAATAACAAGGCGTCGCGAGCGTCGAAGTCGCCGAGACAGCTGAGTCGAATGTTGGAGCGAAACTGACTCGACAAGGTCACAAGAAGCCTCTTATCTAGAGCGAGTCACTATCTCAAAGATTCGGCAGAGAAGGTTCGAGCGTAGCACGCTCGGGGCGAGAATGAACACACACTTTTTAGAACAACAAAATCAGGGATAAACGATAGAAGTTATGTCCGGAGCAGTAATAAACGAGAACCTTCTACAAGTCCGTGACCCTGCGGGTGGCAATATTTTTCCCGTTTCATCAAGGAAGAGGACCGCTCTCACTGATGTAAACACAAAATCAAAATATTCGTTTGTAGGTAGGTACGTTTTTATTTTTGCTGGTAAGCGCAGGCGCCACAGAGTGCAGTCCGTACAATGAATGCCTTTTAGGCCCGTCTAAGGGGTGATAATGATAGAGTAGTCCGATATAAAGTGTGGCACTTATAATGAACATTAAGGCATCATGAAGAATGGGTCTAAGTTGATCGCAGCTGTGTGGCAGCTTCGCGACAAAGTTGCAGAACCTCGGGTCGGTCGTTAATGGACACGATAGTTATTCTTTTTTACAACGTTCAAAAAGTACAGACAACAGAGCCATCAATGGACCTTTTGTACAGACATCGGTTGGAGAGTAAATGGTTCTAGTACACATTCTCTCTTCCTTCTGGCCGAGCAGAGAGCGAAGCCATCTTCTCTGTGTCGACTTCGGGGCAGAACATAGCTCACAATGGGGACAAAAGCGACATACCTAAAACAGCGCACATGCACAGGAGGAAGAGAATAGACCACAGGAAAGAGCGCTGTGTCCCAACTAATGTATTATGACAGAAAGAGAAAGAGGAAGCTGTGCTTGTGCGCTATTTTAATCACGACCTACTGTGATCCTGACCTGTTGACAGACGAGAGCGGCAGCGCGCGGACACAGACAGAATCCGCAGCGCTTCGCAACGCTATGAGTGCATAAAGATCTTTCTACTTCCTAAGGTAAGCACGTCAATTTGAGGCGTGCAAGTCGCGGCTGCGTTATCTGGCCCTGACCTGTACGCGGAATAGCTCTCCTACCGCGATTTCTACACTGTGCATATGAAATATTTTGCCACTAGGCGCGCCAGCTGCCGTCATAGTTATTGCCGCGTGCCAGTTGCAGATCAGGCGTGGGTCGAACACGCGAGTACTTATTAGACATCTTCAATATGAATATGCGACGGAGGATAACCGGTTTCGTGGTTAGCATTATTTATTGATAAACGTTTGATAATTAACACATCAAGCCTATTTTAGTTGCTTGAGAAGACGTTGTGGGTCAATGCGGTCGGTTCATTCCTTGAAAACCTTCCTAAGGCAGGTTTTGCTTTCACTCTTTTTAACTTTACATTTTTCTCGGCCACGCACTTTGTATAGTTTGAAAGGAATGGCCGAAGATATTTTTTTTTTCAGTAAGAGCTTGACCAATGTACTTTTGTGCTCAGGTTTCGCACCTTTGTGATCAAAAAGAGGGTTTCTGCATGCCGTTGGTTACACAGCTGCCACGAATGAATGGGGTGATCTGCTGCATCTCAGCAGCGTTTGAGCTGAGCCTTCCGCTGCTGCCTTTGAAAGGCAGACAGAGCCTGTAAATCTCAATTTAGGCAATGACAGGCCGCTGCGGTCGGCACTGGCGATTAGCGCAATTTTCGAGGTTCACGAAAACTAACTCCAGCTGTGTTTTTGCTTGCCGATTTGCAATAGGGTTCGCAGCAGTAAACTATATCATCGAGGGATCGTTATACGGTTCACGCTCAAGTACAAGTTGCAGGGCCTGAAAACATAGACGCACTTCGGTGCTGTAGTACAATCTCGTTCTACCTCCTGGTACCGCCCCCTCGCCCCCTAATCAGCGAGGCAGAGGTGATTAGATCAACATTGAAACACTTTTAATGGCCTGCTTCGAGGGAAAACGGTTGGTCCCACCGCTGGCACCGCTCTGTGGCGAGATGGACCCCTGCGGAAGGGAAGAAAGAGCGGTAATCAGCTAGTGGGCAGGGGTAGCACCGTGGCAGGGCGCAGGAAAGGCGGGCTGTGAGCTGCGTGTGGGTCCCAGAAAAACCTTTACCGCGCGCTCTCAACTGAGAGACCAGGCACTCCGCCGGCGACAGCTGGTCCCTTAGGGGGCCCCTCTTTTGGCAGGAAAAATTACAGCTGGTCGTGGTTTTAGGTATGTCTTCTAAGTACCAGCTGGTTCAACCGTCTACGTTACTAGAGGGCAAAGGTTAGTTTGGGGGAGCCTTATCTAGGACACAGCGGCTCAATGGGCGAAAAGGATGTGGCTGACGTTTTGGATGTAGAACGACAGGGAGAGGCCTTGCTGTCCCGTTGTTTTCTAGCCACTTAGTATCGAGCCCAGTCGCGCGTGTAAGTGGCAGCACATATTCGCCAAAAGGTGGATTGCAATTATGTTGTGTGTATGTTTAGACAGCGGGAAGTTAGTCAGCCCCGATGGCGTCTGTTGTGTTTATTGGAGGTGAAAGCCAGTGCAGTACATCGCTGCTAGTCTGACGTTTTTAACGTGCAGCATGCAATAGTGATACATGACCGCCCGCCGATACGATGCTCGTCCAGATTGAAAAGGGGAGGGGCGGAGGATGGCATCCAAAATCAGTGGGTTTTGCAGCGCTAGCTTTGGCTGCACGTGCCACGGATCCCCGAGCCACCAGCCATCGCGGGTGAATTTGAGCTCTAGAGAAAAAACAAACCAACAAATCTTCGATATGAGGCATTTAGTGCTAGTGTCATCATCTCACTTATCACGTTGAAAATAAAATTATCTGGGTGAGTTTATTTACCCAGATACGCAGATACAATAATATTTAGTTTTCTTATCATGGCCTTAAAATTAAGATTAGAGGTACCCTTAATACGTGCGGCCAAGCTTTTTGTCACGTTTGTCTTCTAAATAATTCTAATGTCTAAAATTCTAAATGTCTTCATTTGAAAATGTATTTTCAAAAATGCCTCGAACGCGCTCAAAACAGTCAAACCGCTTATAATTAAGGATTTTATTAAAACGTTTTAGCGCGCTCAAGAAAAATTCTAAGGGTCGTATGATCTTCATTACGTCTTCATAATTAACATCCAAAAGAATGAACACTATCGTCCATTCCTGAAACTCAGGTCTGTCTAGCGAAGATTGCTCATTGAGTGACTTGCGGGTAAATCCCCCTTAACGGAAGTCAATAAACACACTCTGCCACCACAACTGAAAGTAAACAGCTGCGTATAAGGTTCTTGGAACATTATTGATCCCTGCCCATGCTTGTTTGCGGAGAACCAGCGTGGAGTTAAGCAGACAGGGACAGGCGCTGGGAGACGTTTTCCTCAAATGCACCTCTTGAATGACTTTCATCAAGCTTCCTTCAAAATACATTGTTCCAATCTTTCATGCCTGGAGCGCGATCTATCTCAGTGTGTGCATCGCTTAGCGCATCGCCACATGCTTTTTAGTTAGTAAATTTTTGAGTTCACCAGGCCTCGGTACCCTGCAACTGCTGCACTGCCCGGGAAAGCAAAAAGGCGAAGCGCCAAGAGCGGTTACGGGAGCCGCAGAATACCGAGAACGCACGATAGTAAACAACCGGCAGATAAAAGCATCCCGGAAAAAGCCACTTGCTCGGGATGATAATGCAAATTAATGCAAAGGTGCCCTGTTTGGAGCTCAGTGTTTTTTCGTTGAGCCTTTTGGTTCCCTTCTTCAGTGCTTATTATCATCACACTTGCACGATTCGTTTATTTTCCGGGGTAATCGTCGTATCCATCACTTCTGTTTCGACCTCATGTCTTGATCACGGAAGCCCTTCAAAAAAGCTACTTCCAGGAAAAAAAACGAAAACGCCACATTTCCTCACTCGCGCCATATTGAACGTCTCATTATTGGGTTAACAAAGGGGAAAATAAGGGTATGTAACAGCAATACGAACGAGGCAATTGGAGTCCTATTTGCGCAAACGGGAAATGGAAATGGTGTATGTGGAGCCTTCTGTGTCCGCTTTGGTTGTCGTAAATCTTAGTGTTTGATGACTGCTCGTCTCTGGGAAGCATAGTGAAAAAAAAAAAAGTAAAGTTGGTTACATGCCGACATGATTGCAAGCATAGTGCCCCTCCCGTCGCCGAAGTTATGTTCAATCTTTGAATGATTTTTTTATGTTTTTTTTTTTTTTTTTAAGTAGAGAAATAGACCGCGCATCGCTGTGCTTTATTGATTTATAAGGCTACGAGTCCGCGGAGTGAGTTATCGTCATATTTAGGCGATCTCAGAAACCTCCCCATGGCACCCTCTAGTGTAGAAATCCGGATTTTTTTTTTGTTTTTCTCGAACGATTTAACTAACACCTATGACATGATTTTTCTTCTTTTTGTAGAGTCATTCCGAGGGATGCATACAAACTACAGCCCAAAAACCACATCATAGTGATTTTGGGTCGCACTGCCTCACGACGCAGGCATAACTTTTCATTTGGCAGGCGTTTCTAATCAAGTCTGTCAAAGACTCATATTGCCGCGGGCGCAGCTGGCCAAGTAGGTCGAGCGTCCGTGGCCTCCTGGTTATTGAGCTTGACTCCCATGCAAAGAGCCGCGGTTCGATTCCTGGCTCCGGATACACCCCTAATAAAAACTACACCAGGCAATCTATGAGTGACATCAGAGAATCTTTGTGTGACACCAGAATATCTGGTGTATAGAGCACAAAAGCCTGGTGTGCCCACCAGAAATGCTGGTGCACCCGCACACCAGCCTCATGGGCACACCAAGAGAGTCTTGTGTCACAACACAAGGGCTCATGTGCCCACCAGGCAGCATGATGTGCACTCCACGCAGTTTGGTGTGACAAAAGAGTTGTGTTTTTTTTTTCTTACTTTTCCCCCAGTCCGCAAGCGTGTGTGTGCCGCCCCGTCCCCCGACATGGTGCCTTGTTTCCTGCCGTCTTGGTGGCCGCCGGAGATCCCGCGGTGGGCTACTTAGTGCTCAAGAAGTGCCCCCCTTGTCCCCAACACTTTCCCGGGTGGCCTTGAGCAGCTTGGGGCGCTCGCCGGCTCGCCTCTTCGAGGGTTTCTCTTTCCCTTTCCGCCCTTATTCTTCTTTAACTTTGAGAAAATAAAGAAGTATTCTTTGTAAGTCGAAGCCGAAAAGATATGTACTGGTGCGCTTTTCTGACTTCTGACGAGCTTGGTTTGGTAGCACAACAACAAAGAAAGCTAGTAATTATTACAGTTTGTAGTGCCGAAAACTGGAAATTAACCACCAGATCATGCCTACTGCAAGCGAGGAGGGCGTCGACCGCCTTAAGCGAAAGAGGATTACCTTCGAGCCACCACAACAAAGATCATCAATGAGATTGGCGTCCTGCTGGCCACGGATCCAACCGACATCAGTGAGCTCGAAGAAACATCTGATATTCTTCTACTTGGGGAGGCTTCCCTGAAAGAGCTGGACAAGGAAATCGCGCTATCTATCGAATATGATGCCTTAGAAGAGGAGATTTCTGGCGCGGGGGGGTACGCGGAATGGATCAGCGTAGCTAAGACACGAGTCAACCGCAAGCTGAAAGGCTAAGAATTGCAGAACGACAGGGCGTCTGGTTCTTCGACGCAAGGCAGCGGCTCCGGAACAACTCCAGTCAATCACGCTCAACTCCCTAGAACAATAAAGCTTCCGAAGCTTTACTGTTCTGCTTTTTTGCTTTTTTGAATAAAGTAATTATGACAGCAGTGTTGTCGTCAAACGTATCATTGTACCCTTTTTGTGAGTAAAGCAACACCCAGTCAACAGGTGCTCTGGTATCACACCACAACACAAACTGATGTTTCACCAGAACACTAGATTGCTGGTGTTACATCAGAAAACCAGACTGCTGGTGTCACAGCAGTACACCAGATTGCAGGTGTGAAAATAACCCAAATCACATCTGTGAAAAAGTCTGGTGTAACATCAAGTCACACCAGCTCTAGGCCTGGTGTATTTTTCACTAGGGACATTTTTGATGTTGCTGTACATGTCGCGCTCTGGCACATTCGAGAACCCTGTTGCTTATTCGAGGTGTGATTATTCTACGCGCCCGAAGTTCTACGCCAAATGCTCCAGAAAGCCGCGAGGGTACATAAGGGACTCCGCATGGCGAGCGGAGTTAGTCTCGCCCCAGCGTTCAATCCCGCTGCTTCGCCGCCATCGACGCGTGCGGCGCTATTATTAGTCCATTTTGTTTTAAACACAAGTTCGCCCAATAAAGGTTTATTTTGCTTTAGTTCTCATGGCCTCATCAACTGTCATTTGTGACATTTCGGTGGAGGTTCGGGGTATCGCATTCTATGCCCATGAAACGTACCACTGCGAAGACATCCCGGCCAAGTGAGGTGCTGAGCCACGGAAGGTTATACTTCGCAGAAGACGGCGACGCCCGAGGAAGCCGAGGAATTAAAGGACAACTCCGGAGTTCGGACCCCTGCCGCAAAAGGCGAAGAAAAAGATGTGAACAATGGACATCCCGCCTGTCATCGTCTTGCCCGTCCCTTCGCGGACACCCACTCCTTTTCTCGACGAGATCTACGAGGACGTCGAAGGCTGCATCAACCAGTACGAAAGCGTGGCTTGCCACAACGGGTAGAGCGACGAAGAGCGCTTGTAAAGCCTCTATTTCTTACTTAAAGGAACTGCAGGGCGCTGGTTCGAAAACCACGAAGGTTCGTTTACCTCGTTTGACATTTGCAAGAACGAACACGCGTGTATTCGCTAATCAACACCGAAGAGAGAGGGCCGAAGACATGTTGCCATCGAGTACCCTGGGCCTTAATGAGAGCGTCACAAGCTTCGTGGAAGACGTTCTTTACTTGACCTCCCGCGCCGACCCTTAGGCCCCCAGGAAAAGAAACTTCGTATCTTGATGCGTGGCGTGAAGGACGACACTACCAGCGACTGCCCAACGTCTCTGCCCTTTTGTGCTCCAGCTGCAGCACTCCAGACACCCGCGAGATCTTTTGGGACGTCATGCTGGAAGACATCAGGAAGCTTCTAACTGCAACCGCAAGCCCAGCTTTGCCCTCAATCCCCGAGATGGTCAGGGAAGAAGTTCAGCGAGGGCTGCAGCAAGAAATTTTCGTCAGCGCCGCTCCGAAAACACCAACTCTGAGCTACACCGCAATGGCCCGACGTCGCCGCCAGGTGCTCAACATTACCCGGTGGCGCCACGAGGACTCACCAACGCAGGCGCATCCCCGACGCCGCGACGAACGACATCAGTACGACCGCCGAGAACAACCGGCACCAAGGAAAACCGTCGTATGGAGGAGAGCTTATGTCGACCTATCCGCTTTCACTGCGGGGAAGCGGGTAGGTCCACGATACTGTCGCGAAGTAAATAGGTGTCTTTTTTTCTCTTGATGAAGATATTGATATTCACGAACAACCGTTCATTGAAAGAATATGCGATAAATTATTTTGTAACAGATATGGCCAATTCGTGAAAGAATGTTGGAGGGAATACTCCTAGCCTCTATCGACTTCACGTGCCCTCCTCCTCGACCACACACACCCTCAGCGGGGGCCCACACCACAGCAAAACTCGACAAACAAGGCGGGCGAGCTGAACTCCTCCACAGCCGTAAGGGCTCCCAAGTTTGCAAGTTAGCGGGAGGAAGACTCCACAGCTGAACGGGGTCGGAAGTGCAGTTTGGACTTCAGAATAAAGATGGTGTCCAGGGCATGGTGTCCAGGCGCCAAGTGCTCAGCCGGTGCTTGGCGGCTGCTTATATTGGGTTCAGCAGCATTATGGAGCCACCCAGTCCACCAATCAAAACGTTTTTGAAGGACCAATCAAGACGGGTTTCTACCCTACATATCGGAGACATCCCAGCACAAGCAAACATGTACACCGCATTGACTAATCCCCGACAAAGACATATCTAGAACAGAAGGACGAAATACACTATACAGAATAAAACACAGAAAGAAGAAAAAAAAACCCGGGGAAACGCGTTTTTAAAACAAGTAAGGTTACACTGGCGGTACCCCCGTTCAGAATATCGAACTCCAATAAAACACACAGCTCCTACTCCCAAAGGGACAGGATCACCGTGCCGCCTCCAAGTTGCCGATGTTCTCCAACAAGGCGAGTTACCCGACAACACAGACGTGTTTCAGTCAGTCATGGAAATAAACAACGCCCGCGCACTTAAAACCAGACAGCAGACATCTTCTGACATTCCCTACCTGCCGATAGTTCGCAGAACTCGGCTGCAACTTTCCCCAATACATACACACTGTGTCATTGACCTCGTCTACAAGGTTCCCCGCCTCTCCTAAAGAAAGAATACACAAAGCAAAGGCCCGGCGTAGCATTGCCCGGTTCAGGACCGCGGCATGTAACGTAACACCCAGAGTCGGGGTGGGGATCTTCCCGGAAACTATGCCTACGCAAATGTAGATCCCGCGGCTACCTAGCGGCAGCGACTTGTAGTCGAGGAAAGACACTCGCGGTCTCAAAACCGGGTCCGTAGAATAAAGTAAAGATATAGAACCGACGCCCTTAAGGCATAACGTCGCGACAATATTGTGAGCGACCGCTAGAGATCGAAGGATACCTTATGACTTCAGTCTTCCCCGCCGGCACCTTGCCGCAGGTCCCGGTCGCCGCCGAAACGACATACACCTTCGCGGATCCACCGACCCCGCCGTGAGAGCCTGTAGCCCTTATCGCGGCGGTAAACCTAAGCGCGGCAACCTCTGGAGGTGGATTTGCCGTAGACCAGCGACATAAAGAGCCTCCAAAAGTGCCGAAGGCCTCCCGCTCGATCGACGACGTGCATCTGAGCGACGCTTCTGCAACGGTGCCCAACAGCCTCAACGTGACCATTGACGGCCACGACGCGTCGGAACTCACGGACACCACAGCAGACTACTCCGTCTTTTGTGGGAGGCTTTCACACCGTCTTCAGAAGTTGAAAGATTCGTCGGAAAGCCATCAAATACGAACCGCCGGTCGGCAGTCGATATTTGTACTGTTTGCGTCGAAACCCGCGGTGAGACGTGCCCTGTCAAGTTCGCTGTTCTGCAAGAGTTTGCGAGGGACGTTAACCTCGGAATGGACTTTCTCTGCGAGTATGGCTCTGTCATTGACCTTGGTGCAAACCTCCTTATGCTACGAAAACCTGCTCCACCACCCGAGAAACCCAAAGCAACGTCATCCGCGTTCCGAGCCCTCGCAAATTACGTGAACTTACTGCCGCGGTCGAGTGTATTCGTACCGGTCAGGATCGATGAAGCTTTCTGCGGCAAAGCTTTGCGCGAGGGAAGCCTCCAGTTGCTTGTAGAAAAAGGAATCGGTGTCGTACGAGGAGTAAGAGAACTCAAAGATGGACGCGCCATAGTCCTGGTTACGAATTTCCGAGAAAAGCCGCATCACCTTACCAAAGGTATTGCCGTGGGTCACATCGACATACTCCAGAATTCTCCTGCAATCGCTGCACATTCGAAGGAGCTGACTTTATCGCAGCACGAGAGAACGCCGCCCCCGGAACTTGACAGTGACCCGAAGCTTCTAGCTATTGAACGAGGACGGCTGCTTGGCCTTCTGAGCGAATTAGGTCAATGTTTTGCTACAGCATTATAAGTGCGAGAAACAAAGGTCGCGAAGCACTGACATCATTGACAAAGACGCGGTTACTGTCCACCAATCCACCCGGCCGTCATCATGGGCCTTTCCCACGGCGATCACCCGAGCAGACCCGTCCCTCTGCCAAGGAACTTTGTGGCATCCCCCGAGTGCATCGAGCTCATCGACCGTCTGGAGGCCTCCCAAGGCACCCGCGTGTCCTCGACCTCGTCCTCGGCCCCACCCGGACTACGGCCGCGCTGGCGAACGGCGTGCCCACCTTGGTGCTTCTCCAGGACGTCCTCCTCCCGGAGGGCCTCCTGGCCCAAGCGCTGCATAAGGCTGGCCTTCCCGCCCTTTCGTCTCTGCCCTCGCCGGTGTCCATGTTTTCCTCAGACGTCGACCCTTTAGAGACATTCGCCCCCTCGTCTGATCCCATTTCCGGGGATTTAAACACGGGAAAGCTTTCTCCCTCCTTAAGCTCGGCGTCCGAGCCTGCTTCGGATTCCGGCGTGGACTCTGACTCCAACGACGGGGAGGACAGCCTCACGGACGTTGCCCTCCGCCTTCCGCGGTGGCTTGACGTCCACCAGCCCTTCCCTGATCTCGGCGACGCCAAGGACGAGGCCGAGTCCACGGGCAGCCTCCGGCCGGCGGCCTTTCCAGCTGGCCCTTCTCACCATCCTGTCCGACCAAGTGAGCCTCCGCCACTCGTGAACTGGGACCTTGCGTCCCAATTGTTCGTATACTCCCCGCCCTTTGCCCCCTCTTCCTTAAATATTTTTTCTCCCGCAAGGCGTCCGTTTTTAACGTAAGACCCCCCCCCCCCCCCTGCTCCCTGTCCTGAGGGAAGCCGGCATCATAGAGCCCACCAAACAAGGACCTTCTCTTTCCCCCATTCAAGTGGTGCCCAAGTCGTCTTAGCACTCCCATTTTGTACTAGACTGCTCCCATCTCACCCCCCACTTGCCAAGTCCCCCTTTTCTTTTGCCGCCTTTGCCGCACGCAGTTCACCTTTGCTATTTGCGTCAGAGGCCTTTTTTCACTAAAATTAACATCAAGAATGCTTCTTACCACTTTGGCTTGAGTCCGAAAACTCGCCCCCTTACATGTTTTCGCCTTGACGGAATTTATTATGAGTACACTGTCCTGCCTCTCGGCATTCGGCCCGAGCCGTTTTTTATGCAGTCTCGCCACAGCGAGGGCCCGCGAAGCGCGAGCTCGCGAGCTTTGGGCTTGGTCCCACCTCGAAAAACCTGATTTTTGCCCATGCCCACTTTTCTTTTCTTGAGCACCAGACTTCGCTTTTCTTCAAGACCTCACTCGTTGCGGGTTCCGTATTAACCCAGCGTACTTACAGTTCACACCCGCACCCACCATTATTATTTGGGGCTTTTTTCTGAACGGCCCCACCAAGTGCATGGCACATAGCCCCCGCCGTTTCCGCGACTTGCACCGGACTCTAGACGCTGCTAAGGTAACACAGACCATTAAGGTCTACGAACGCCTGGCGGGACTTTGGACCTTTTATTTTTCACTTTGCGGGTCCCAGTCCATGTCTTGCGTCTCCTTCACATCACCGCTGCAACGGGCCGTCCCCTTCTCTCCAGTGGGTGGAACTTTTTTCTTTTCTCCTGGCGACCCTTCCCGCGGCGATGCCCTTCGCACTGACGCCCGTCACCAAAGAAGTGTTTGCCGACGCCAGCTCGACTGGCCTCGGAGTGTGTCTACCGGAGGGAAACATCGCCATCATCAGAAGAACCCCTCGCAAGATCTTTCACCGAGAACTCTGGACGGTCTTCAAGGCCATTCTCGTCTCGCCACCCCAGAAACTCGTCCGTTGTGACAACCAGGAAGTTGTCCACGCAGTAACCTGCGGCCACGGCCGCAACTTTTCGACGTGTGAAGCTTTTGTATCCGCGATACCCCTCACGAATAAAGCTTCCTGGCTTTCATGGATCCCTACCTACGACAACCCGGCCGACGACCCCTCTCGACTCCACTACATAATTTTCCGTGGCAGCGACTAGGGGTCACCGCCAGGGAGCCGGGGCCTATATAAGGAACCGCCTCCTGCCGGTCGTGCAGTCGACGAGTTGGTTCCAGCCAAGCGGAAGCAGGGTCTCCTTAAAGAAAAGAAAGGGGTTCAAGAGAAAGTCCAGAAATGCTCGAGGACGACATCATTCAACCCTCAAGAATTCCGTGGGCGTCCCCAGTCGTCTATGTAAAGAAGATGAACGGAACCCTGAGGGTTCTGCGTGGACTATCGTCGACTGAACGCTGTGACTAAGAAAGATGTATATCGTGTCCCTCGAGTCGACAATACGTTAGACCAACTGCGCCACTCCCGATTTTTTTCATCGATGCACCTGAAGAGTGGCTACTAGCTAATTGAAGTCGACAAACGCGCTCGGCAAGAAAACTGCCTTCGTCACTCCCGACGAGCTCTACGAGTTCAAAGTGATTCCGTTCGGACTTGCACAGCACCAGCTACCTTCCAGTGTGTCATGGATACTCTGCTTGCAGGTATGAATTGGCAGAGCTGTCTCATTCACCTCGATAATGTCGTGGTGTTCTCACGGGATTTCGACGAACATCTATGACGACACCGAGCCGTGCTTCGAGCCATCAAGATCGGCGGCCTGTCACTCAAGCCAGCAAAGTGTCGGTTCGGCTATGGTAAACTAAAGTTTCTTGGCGACGTTGTAAACAACAAAAATGTTCTTCCTGACCCCGAGAAGACCCGCGCCGTAACTGGATTTACGCCATCGTCTGAGAAGGAAGCCGTGAGAAGATTCCTCGGATTCTGTGTCTGCTACAGACGATTTGTTCGGGATTTCGCCGAGCTGTTCACACCGCTGACGCCCCTCACGAAGGACGAAGTAAAGTTTGAGTGGAGAGAAGAACGCAAGCGGTCATTCGACGAGCTTAAATGAAGACTCAAGGCGCCTCCGATTCTTGGCCACTTTGACCAGTTCGCTGAAACAGAAATATACACGGACGCCAGTAACGCCGAACTCGGCGCTGTACTAGTCCAAAGGCAGGACGAAGCAGAGCGGAGCAGACGGAGCAGGACACTGTCTAACGCGTAGATGAACTAGTCAAAGAGTGAAAATAGGTGCCTTGCTTTAGTCTGTGCACTAACGGAGTTCCGCTCATATTTGTATGGAAGCCCTTTTCGCGTGGTCACAGACCACCACTCACTCTGCTGGCTTGCGAATCTGAAGAACTCCTCCGGACGCCTCACCCGGTAGAGCCTACGACTGTAGGAGTTCGACATGAGAGTGGTGTGCAAGTCCGGCCGGTAGCACAATGGTGCCGACTGCCTGTCAAGGGACCCGGGCGAGGCCGGTCATTGCCGCACCGAAGACGACGACGATGAGTGTTTCCTCGGCGCTCTGAATGTTAGCGCCATGGCAGCACTCCAACGAGATGACGCTGAACTGCAAGCACTCATCGAGCACCTAAAGGTACAAGCGAGTGCGGTTCCCCGTGCTTTCTTACGGATCCTGCCTGTCTTCGCCTTGCGGCAAAGGGGGTTGTCCAAGGAGAACTTCGTCAGCCACACAGCTTGGCTGATGGTTATTTCTTCCAGCGTTCCAAAAATCTTCCAAGGATGTGATGACGACACAACGGCTGGACACCTTGGCAAGAGCAGGACGCTTGCCAGGATTCTGGAAAAGTACTACTGGCCGAGGCGACCGAAGACTGTTCACCTCTGAACTCGATTATGGCATGAGTGTCAGAGACGCAGGAGATCGCCGACGAAGCCGTCGGGACTTCTGCATCAGATTGCTTCCCCCCCCACGCCGTTCCAGCAGGTCGGAATAGATTTACTGCGCCCATTTCCGCCCTCAACGTCGGGAAACGGCTGGATAATTGTCGCCACAGAGTATCTCACGCGGTACGCCGAAACGGAAGCCCTTCTTTCAGGGACTGCTGTGGAAGTCGCCAAGATTTCCATCCAGTTCATCGTCCTCCAGAACGGCGCTCCTTAAGTTCGGATTACAGATCGCGGATCATCGTTCATGACACAGCTGGTCCAAGAAATTGTTCGGCTCATTCACACCAGCCACTGTCATACCCTGCATACCACCCGCAGACTACCGAGTTGACGGAACGACTCAACAAGACAGTAGCCGACATGATATCGATTTACGTCGAAGTAGAGGACAAGACGTGGGGCAAGATGTTGCCCAAAGTCACGTTCGTTTACAACACGGCGGTTCAACGGACAACTGGTGTTACACCATTTCAACTGGTCCAAGGTCGCAAGGTGGCCACGACGCTTGACGCCACGCTACCTCACGAGCCAGCTGGTGACGGGACTGACGACGCCCAGTTGGTTGCGTAACAAGCAGAAAATGTCCACCAGGTCGCCGGAGTCTTGATCCATTACAAGCAACGTGTCAACGCTGGCCGCTACACCCTTCGTCGTCTGGACGTTCACTTCCAGCCCGCAGACCGGGTGTGGGTTTGGACACCGATACGACGTCGCGGCGTCAGCGAGAAGCTTTTGAAGCAATTCTTTGAACCATACAAAGTCCTTCGACGCTTGGTAGATCTCAACTACGAAGTGGTGCCCGACGGAACGTGCGCGTCATCGCGAAGCTGACCACGACCCAAGCTGGTTCACGTCGTTCGACTCAAGTGATTCTTCCCTCAATAGGACTGTGGACCTTATGTGGTTCAAATTTGTGTTTAGTTTACCGTTACTTTATACGCTTTGTTTTGTTTTGAGGTCCATTGGGGCGATGTACCTTTTAAATCGGGAGTAATGCCGCGGGCGGAGCTGGCAAAGTGGGCAGCGGGCCCAAGGCTTAGCGAGTATAGAGCTTGGTGCCC
This sequence comes from Ixodes scapularis, assembly GCF_016920785.2. NCBI lineage: Eukaryota > Metazoa > Arthropoda > Arachnida > Ixodida > Ixodidae > Ixodes > Ixodes scapularis. Next base: position 196,056,970 of record NW_024609835.1, read on the forward strand.
ATGCATAGAGCCGCGGTTTGATACTTGGCTGCAGATGCACGTTCTTTTTTTTTCGGTAAATATCGCGTTTCGGCAAATTCGAGAACCCTGTAGCGTATTCGAGGTTTGAATATTCTACGCGGCGAAAATTCTATGGCGAATGTTCCAGAAACCCTCGAGAGTGCATAAGTGACTCCGCATTGCGAGCTGAGTCAGTCTCGCTCCAGCGTTCGATCCTGCTGTTTTGCCGCCATTGACGCGTGCGACGCTATTCTTTGTCTATTTTGTTTGGGCACGAGTTCGCCCCATTAGACGTTCAGTTTGTTTCATTGTTTATTAACTCATCAATTGTCATTTGTCACAATGTAAGCTAAGACGAGACTACGCCAATTAAGTGTTTCCTACATAGTATGCAGGAGGACATGCAACTCAAATCAAAGCAGCGGTGCACCGTCGTTGGCAACACACCGAATCAAAGTACAACCATCTTTTTCAAATGGACTCTTCCGGCATGAATAGCTGGCTTCGTTTTGGTGATCCGCTGGTAGCCCTTCGTTCCATGCTCGTTCCAGTGTTATTTCTTCTGAAGTAGAGAACTGAGGTTTTTGAAACATGTGTACTTTCTTCAAGGCGGCCGTGGTTTGGATGTTGTCGGACTGCAGCGTGTTGGACGCAGTCACTCGTAGGAAAGTGACGGTTTTCTATATTACACAGAACTCAAATAAAGGTCAGACGGATTACCTTTCGTTGCCAAGTGAAGTGCGTTTTAATACTTAAGTAAACTTTTATCAAAAAGGAGACGAAGATCGAAGGCGTAAACACGGACGATCACGTAAGCTATGCGATCGGGATCAAGATTGCGACCATTAATTTGTTATGCGTCCGACTTGTTGCGTAGCAGAAGATTCCGCGCACACCAAAGAAGCAGCGGGCGTGTTTGTTTGTAGCGGTGATTCGTCCATGCCTCAAAAATACTGAGCGGGCACGCATTTCTTGTTCTAGCAGGTGAATGCATATGACGCCGTGAGGGACGCCATTACTAGAAACAAACAGGAAGGACCGCTATGAACGCCAGTGCCCAATGCAGCTTCCTGCAAACGCTGTTTAGCTCACACAAGCGAAACGCCTCGTTTTGTAGAGAAAATGGTTCCCCAGACCGGTCCATATTTTCTACCGCCTCGATCAGATTTCTCCAACGGGTTCCCATATCCTGTCGTGCCGGTAAAGTTGTTCCCGTGAATTCGGAAGTGAAAACGCATCACGTGGAATGAATAGCCGAACGCAGGGGATAACGTACGCCGACCCGCCGCTTTCGTGGCTGCGACTTACGGGCATTGCAGACGACGATAGACGGTGGTGGAATAGCAGACGAGGTCGCAGGCTGCCACGCGTCCGCTCGCACAACTTGCAGCCGGTATCAAACGGCAAGTCAAGACGCACTAGACGTCGAGACAGAGAGACACTAGGCTTGTGAGCGTGTTCGGCCGACCAGCCAAGCAAACCCAGTAGGAATAGTCGGGCGCTTCGAGCGAGCTGTAACCTTCACATAAATTGCGCCTAACAGCGTAATTTCTATGCAAGACAAGATTATTTTCATGAAATTATAAAAAAAAACATATCTTAACAACGTCTACTTTGAAAACAAAATGTCATATCAATTTTATATTTAAGCGTCGCCCTGGTGCTATCTCCCCACGCGTTGCCTGTAAGTCCGGTCGTCAAATGCAACCGCTTAGCGTGTATTAGCGACGCGTGCGTACGAGCCCTTCGCTTTCCCAAAGACAACATCTTCAAAGCATGGCTCCCCAGCCGTTGTCGTATTTCCAAAAAACGCGAATGCTTAGCGACGTGATTAGAGCTTTACGCGACTGCAAAGTCAAGCGTAGAAATTCAAATCATCCGAAGACCTTGCATCCCACGAGGCGTGATACATCCGCAATGTGAGTGAGGAAATCTGTTAAGTTCGGAAGCACGGAAAGGATAAAAAGCTTGTACTTTTAACACGCAACTGCCACATCAATATTCCAGTACTGTTTTTCTGCGGAATAATACGAGGACTTTTTATGCTTTTTTCTTTGACTAAGGCACAACACGTTTCTAGGTTTATAAAATATAAGTTATACGAGAAATATTAAGAAACACATTACACGGGTTTTCTTCTTTCGAAGCTGGCGTCCACATGAACAACGGAGTTTGTAGCGAAGAAGAAAAACGATCGTTGTTTTTCCGTCGCCCTGCAGATCTGAACGCGCCCCAGAATCGAGGTAAAGGGAGTTGTGCACGTTCATATGAAACATAGTATAGATGTATGTTGGAAGAGTGAAATTAATGCTTTTACGGATCTTCTGTCATTCCGAGCTCCGAGCGGCGTGTCGCGAAGACGCACCAAAAAATAGCCGCACAGGGAAGCGTTCAGGAGCGCGAGTGTTGCAGGCACGAGCATGGAAGTTGCTAAAATGCGTAAACAACGCCAATGTAGCAGGCATCCTGAGACACGCCGGCGCGTAAGGATGGCACTGCATCGGTATGGGTTGCGCTTCTCTTCCGCTGGAGGAAGCAAATGATAACTTGCATGGAGTTCACAAAAAAAAAATATACAATAGCTTCGTATCCTAGTTGTCGCCCCAGTTTTTCTACTAATTTTTTCATGCTATTTTGGAGAGGCGTCGAGTGCAATGACGATGCATAATTCGAAAAGTAACTCGTTTCAGTTGAAATGTAATCTGTGTGTTATTCAGGGAAGACTGCCTTCCAGCATCACGAGGCACGCTTCGTCACAACGCCGATGCAAACGACACCGCGCTTCTCGATCTGATTGAAATGGCGAGGGAACAAGAGAAATTATCAGAGTCGTTTGAATAAACTGAAAGAATTATTGTGAGCATAGACGCGTCTGTTTTAAAATTAATGATGTTTCGCTAAACCAGCTGACGGCCATTTGGGGAGATCAACAAAGAAGCTTGGTCAACAACGATCGATTCATGTTGGGACCTAAAATTATGGCCTGCACAAATATTTTATTTTATAAACATATATTGCGCGCGTAAAACCAAACTTATTTGAAAACAAACTCTAGTGTTTGTAATGAACAAAGTATTTTAGCGAGTGGATGTAAAAAAAGAGGTGTAATTAAAGAACAATGCATTACTAAATTTGTTCCTAAGTTAAAATGATATGATGACTCACAGTTACACGGCGTGAAATATTGCACAACTTTGTGTTTTCTTTATTATTTCACATTGAAATCGTTGTTTCATTCTTGGAACAAGGTAATATTAGTGAACATTATTAATTAATATGGATCACTATTTCTGATTATTGCGAATAATATTTTAGACATCTCGATTAAGCACCTTACGATGATTTTTTTTTATAAATCATCAAATGATTGCGCATTTTACATGCGCTGAAACAACTTGAGCCGATTTAAAAATCTCGACGTACGTTACTAGCTCTGATTTCCAAGGCCAACTGCACCGTACAGAGAGTTGAAAACGGGCGGAATTCTGAACTGCGGAAGCAGAATAAATCGTAATTCTTGCATTGCGATTCGCCTGCTCCTGTGCAAATTATTCTTTCTATCACCAGCAGTCGCCAAACTTCATACCTTATTCCCAAAATGTTTCTACACCCCATCGACACACAACCCGGGGTGCACAAAATTACAAACAAAACAAAAAACCCAGTTCGAGGAGTAGGCCCGCGTCCTGAAGACGGCCCCGACATAGAAACGGCAATACTGTTTTGTTTCTTCGGCTAGACATGGCCGTGGCATTCCTTTCTTTTTCTTCAATGTAAAATCCGAAAGTGAAATTTATGCAAAATCAGGTTCAAAAACTACAAGTGTCAGATATGAAGTAAAAGAAAAGAATATAATGGGGGGGGGGGGGGGAGGGGGGGCAGCAGCACGTGATCTACTTATGTTTTGGCTTAGTATGGGCCACGGCGGAGGATACATTCCCTCTCGGCAAATCTAGTGTTGTGAATGTATCACGTGACTACGTTTCTCGCACGTTCCTCCGTCCTTCCAAAAAGGTCACGTGACAATTGTGTGACATTGGATTGGCTTGGATGGCTTGCCGTTTCCGCTACGGTCTAAGGTAAGGTCAGGCAGAGCATTATCCTCCTTTCGTTTTATCTTATGTGTTACTTGGTCTAGTGCGCCAAACATTATTGTAATCATCAGACCGCTATGGCCACGCGATGATTTCGAAGCCCTAAAATTTCAATTCATAATTTTCAAATTTCTGATTTCAGTAAGTTTTCTTTTTTTTTTTCTGGGTTTATGTTTGGTTTGTTTCGAAGGAGAGTGTAACGGTCGAGAAACCCTCAAGAGACTGAGTCTACAGTTCGATCCAGTGTCGTTATTATTTTGCGTGCGAAGAGCCGAGTGCCTCATTCCATTTCCCCGCGTGTCAAAAAAAAAGCTGCGAGTCAGATTATATAATTTTTTTGTTGTTGCTGGGTTGCGAAAAAATTCTACTAGAGGGCGATACCATAACCTCTCGCCATGAATAGCCACAAGGTACAATATTGCGACTCCAGCGAAATCGACGGCATCTAGCGGCTAGAGCAGAAAGCTGTGTCGGCAGGTTCACTTGTCAGCCGTCTCGAGGGAATAACAAATTCACAGCGCCTGGTAATAAAAAAGAAAGCCGTGAAAATAGATTTCAAAACAATCTCGTTCTTTCTAACACGATCGTTGATTTTAAACATGTTTCTAAAGTCTGGAAAGCAGACAACATAAAAGACGATCGCGTTTCTCGCGTCTGCGGCGCTCGTGGAGCGGCACGCTAGAAGCACATCCGGGCACCTCGGACCAGACAACAATGGGAATGTACGGCTTGCGAAGTGATGGGGTTTTCGTCTGCCACTACGTTCTACCAAAAGCATAAAAAAAAAAAAAAAACATAACAAAATTGACAGGACGACGGCGCACGCGCGGCATGTCACCGCGCAATATCTTCTCGGCTCCGCACGCCACCTCACAGTCAAGCCATCCGCACCTCCGAGTCTCCTACAGGAGCGACGGTTGCATTCTGCAGTGTAGCTTGGATTCAATATGGCCGCCTTGGGGAGCAGCATTGCAATACTCTGCTCGGTAAGCGGAGAATATACAGTTATTCTACGACGCAGTTGGCGAGACAGGGGCTTGCCTGTCGGCCAAGAATCGCCCGTCGTGCTTGCAGCACAAACACTTCCGATAAAGTGATTGAAGCTTCTGCACGGAAGGCTACTGATCGCTGTTTTAATGCGTTAGCATCAGTGCTCTGGAACACAGCCGCTGACCTTGGACTGGTTTGAACTAGCCAATCTTCGCATGTCACAACGGGATGTCGCCACGGCCGCACTGGCAGTGGAAACTGGCTAAGAAGCACCTTCTGCAAGCGTCGACAGATGGAGGGGCAAGATGCAAGTGCGCGCTTTGGACAATCTCCGAATCTCTTGCCGCAATTTTGAGATCGGTGGACGCACACGGGCTGTGATTTTCTTTCTTGGCCTGACATGCCGTGCATGGACACTAACAAAGCCGCGTTGCGAAAAAGCACCCATATGCATATTTTGTTCCACAAGGGCGCAGCCATCATAAATGTTGTCCATTCTTGTATGTGTTAAAAACATCGCTTTGATATCTTTACGCCGCTGGAACGTCTCCACAAAAAATGCGCGATCGTCACACGTCCTTGTTTTTCAATACCTATATATTCTTGCATGTTCCAGGTTGGAATATCCTATAAAAATGTTTTTTCCCGCAACCAGATACGAAATTACCATCACTGACGAGGAAACGAAACGAAAATGGCCTATGGATATGATCTTCAATCAAAATTTACATCACATTCAAATGGCGGCTTATATGGCGTACTTCACGTTGCACAGACCGGTCCTGTGCATGCATGATCTATCCACCGCAGGATTAAACGCCCGTCTGAGGTGAATAAATACGGACAATGAAATGGCACTGTCATTTTACGCGCATCGCGCGCACGTCTTTTATGCACATTTTGAGTGAACAGATCTGCTCGCAGAAGAAAGACGAAGAGTTTCGGGAATGTTCACTTGGCAAAAAAGTGCTGAGAAGCTGCAGTCACCATGCTTTGTTATTTACTAACTCTTTCACCCAAATTTAGCTAGGGTGTAAACATATTTTGGTGCATGTTAGAAAGACAAAACTAAAGGGATAAGTTTTTATATTGTTTCGACCAAGTCAGGCTTTTTATTGCATTTTGTTGGTGCAATTAAATAAATACGATTACTTAATTAGAATTTCAAATATTCAAGTTAGAGCAAACGTCTCAGACACAAAGATGTAGAGAGTCGTCAGAAACATCTACTTCAGTGTATCTTGTAAAGAAATCTCTAACGCGGTTCTGCTTTCCAGGATTGAAAACAAACAAATAATCAAATTATAAATAAAAATACGAGAACAAAAAAAGCGTATCTGTCAAGAGCGTCTTGTAAACAGCGCTCTATTCAGCATGCCGGCCTAGTTTATTCAAGACACGGCTGAACCACGCCGCGCTAGCGCGAAGTCATGTGTGTTTCTTTTTGTGATTCCAGAGCTTCTTTCGAAGCCGATAAGAATAATCATATTCGGAGGCCACCGAAACCGGATGGAGGCCTCCAAGCTATACTTTGTCTCACCCTATGATGGACTAAAGGCCAAAGCCACGGGCCGCCAGATCCAATCACGTTACACGCTAAATTTTAACATGCCTAGCATTGATTAGGGGTGGACGAATAATGCTCCGAACCTAAAAACGCTGCATCATTCCTATAGCTTAGACACTGCAAACAGCCTGTAGGTCGTGGCTTTTTTGCAATGTAACATTGTTGAGTCACTCGCTGCTATTCGACTCGAACCACTGTCCACCCATTCTTAACGGTGATCCGAGACGCCGGTCCTGATACGTACATCAAAGCACAATACCACGCAATTTCTAAGTGGCTCGTGATTGGATCTGGCGGTCCGTAGCTTCTGCCTTTAGTCCAGCATAGGGTGAGACGAAGTATAGGTAATTCCTTTTGTTTGTCCCGGGGAAGCTGCCTTTTCCCCAGCCTATGATGGAGCGGTATTCTTGTACCTGAATTTCAAATCAAGGGAGGGTGGGGGGGGGGGGGGGGGGATATCTACTATCGACGCCATTGTCCAAGTACGTAGGGAACGCGTAAGGATCCTATGTTTTCTCCGCTCTAATCACTGCCAGCTTTTTTCAGCTTCATTCCGTCGTATCATCCTCGTTCTCTTATACTTTAGGAACGTGCATTTCGCGACTGAATCGGAAATATTGGATAAAGGATAGGGGGGCGGGGTTTTTTGCTTTGTGGTAGCGTGATGGGCTTTATGAAGGCGCATAAATCGATTAACTCCATTCAACGATAGAAAATGGTTGTTTTTGTTTAGTCTGCAGATATGTTACTACAAAGGTTAAATAAAAAATAAATAAAAAGAAAGAAGGTCGAGCGGTCATAAGCAAATAATTTGAACTTTTGCGTAAGCAGAGCAATGTCAAGGCTCTCCACGCCGCGGGGAAGCTCAATCCGCTCGTCAACAGATGCCCGAACCTGAATGGTTCACAGAACTGCAGTCAGCGACGCATAACGTTCCCAGGGCACGAATCGCGATACTGGAGGGAACTGGAGTCACCGAAGAGGCTACGCGTAGAGTATCGAAACCCCATTTTCATCATGCCTTGTTATCGCCCCCATTTTGTATTTCCTAGAGCAGAGCGGTCGCAATTCGCGACATTTTCGATGTGTAAAAACGACTTTAAAAGCGGTCTTATGAAGCTCGCCAATCTTGGTTCGCTCTGTTCCGGACAGTTTTAAGATTTTCCGAGAAGAGAACTGCGTTCCCAGCTATTTCCGATAAATGTTTATATGCCCCTAAACTATGACACGAAGCAACAAAGTGCTGGAGTGTCCTTCTCAAGCGCAGCTTATTTATTTCCTTTGTAAGCAAATACAATATGAGACACCTCTGCCTAAAAATCGAGACACACGCGTTCTGAAACCCTCAGATTCAAGCTCACTAACACGGTCGCAGTTCCTTCTCAGTTATTTCCCAAATGACTGTAACCGTGGAGCGTTAATTAGTCCGGGCTTCTTGCAGCGTCGGCGAGAGAGCGAATATTGCACAAGTGCACCGGAGTCGTAGTTTGGGTTTCTGAAACTACGTGCGTTTCTGCTCTTGAAGACCAGCCACGTAAGGGTTGAAAGGAAGACTCCTTGAGTTTTTCCCTTCCTTGGAAGCCGGCGAAAATAGGATTAGGCGGGCATCGTGGATAGCGCGTCTCCTAGGGTAATGGATGTTTCAACGGCACGCACTCGGCGCCTACGCGCAGTGCCCCATGACTCCTGCTTTGCTGGCGGCGAACGGCGGCGCAAATGGAGCACTAACATATCGTTGCGGCATCGGCCTTATAGACGACTGCAGGCGCGGGGCCACTGGTTGCCGACATGTCTTCGCTCATGCCGTAAAGTCCTTGCAACTGCAAGCTTGACAAAGCTACATCCACGCGCACGCTGCACGTTCTTGCATTTTTTTATTTATTGCGTGCCGCACGACAACTAACTCGTTCATGAAGAGGTGCTCACACGAAGGAGAACTCCGCGGACGGATGTCGTAACGTCAACAGTCCGCGAAACACCGTCCTCAGCTCTAGCACTCACGCGATCGGCGGGGAGTGGATTCGAGCCGCGAGGGATATCAGTGTTATCAGACATTTTCAGAGGTCGCACTCGATAACAACGTTGGGAGCAGGCTGATGGAGAGCGCGCGCCATTTTCCATGGGAAAATGGAGGCGCACATGGATCGGCGGTATGCCGTTACGGCCAACGTTATTAGAACCAACTCAGTTCAGGAAATCCGCTCCGGTGGGGGGTCCTTTTGCGTGGCGCCTTTTGGAGGGCGCGCGCTCCGCATTAATACTCGCTATAATCATCATTGACGGCGCGCTTGTGGCCGTTGCCATGGAGATCGTACATGGCCGTTGCATCTGGCCTACTGAGCTTACGGATGTTAGTGGCGCTTTTTCTGACAGTAGCAGACGACTTTCAAATTGTTTCTGCTGCAGTTGGTAGTCAACGGCACATATACTATTACAGTATGTACAAGCATGCCCTGATTGTAGCCACCGGATTTTGGCGCCGACGAATTTGTGTTGCTCGAAACGCTTCGCGCTGTCAGCTCAGCTAAGCCAGCGGCATGTTACAATAATGCAAGGCGTATGCCAAAACGGTCACAGCACTTTTCATGCTTAAATTGTATTTTTTACTGGCGGATGGGCAAAAATTAACCCAAAACCATGCTGAACCTAGAGAGGAGTCGGGACTCGCAAGCAGCTGCGGAGCAGTAGCAGACGAAAACGCGTGGAATAATGCGCCGACAGCGCCACCTAGCCGCAAAAAAATCGGACACAGTTTCGGACCCCTTCCAATGTACAGCGTGTATGAGAAGTTCCATAACTGAGTTGATCTAGTAACGGTGGTTACGGCAGCAGCGCTGCTAGAAACGGACGACGGCGACATTCTACCTGCTAAAAAAAAGTGCTGGGTAAAAGGTTGGATGCAGAACAATAAACATGGGATGCAGAACCAGTTGTGCGAGACACTTCTCGAATGCGACACCGCCGAGTATCGAGCACTCGTTTGAATGCTCGACGTCCTCGTCCTCGTTGAACTACTGGCCCGCGTTTGTTTGCGAACACGGATGAAGACAACAAACACAAGGCGTGCTGTGAGCCTGTTTTTTTTTTTTTTTTTTTTTTTTTTTTTTTTAATATCAGCAGCCGCTGAGCCCGTATATGCATTAAACAGAGACGTCACTCTCCCACTGTGTACAGAACAAATTGAGGGAACCACACGAGCAGTTCTTTTGGCAATCTTTTACCAAACAGACGCCTTAATTTTTGTCGTTCCTCGTGTAAAGATTGCTGCTTGTATTTCACCTCGCCGGGAACGCATCAACGAGTGCTAGAAAATAACATGGTGTCGTCATTCAAGTTTGCCTTTTCAAGTCGGACTAGAACAGCGAAAACAACAGTAATTGCGCAGGCGATGCCGAGGAGGGCAAAAAGAATGCGAAGGCCCCAGTGGCCAGAGGAAGTCAAAAAGTATTGCTAAAAGCATAAAAAAAAAAAGAACTACTGCGCCGCCCACTTGCGGAGTAGTTCGTGCCCAGTTCGTGCAGATAAAACAAATCCTCCGAGCCTCCGCCTAGAAGGAGGACTGCGACAAGAGGTGTCAAGAATGGAGAACGTATGTCTCACGTGACGCGACAGAAAGTGGCGGATTTCCTCCTCGTGTGAATGCTCCTTGAGCAGCGGGACCGTGACTTCCACGCGCACAGCAATCGTGGTGATTCCCTGCAGCGTGGCTGTCGCGTGATGGGCTGGTGGACTCCGTAACCAAAGACACGTCGATCCATTTATTACCCTAAATACCAATAGGGCAGAATGAAACTTTCAATGTTGTAAGGTCGGCAATATTACTTTACTGAAGGCCAGTCTATGAACAGGATTTTACCTAGTCGGATGCATGCTAGGTATAAACATGTTTGTATTAAGACAGCGTGATGCCTTATAATTAATATAAGAATAAAACGAACGAGCCCGACATATCCGCCTTTTAGTTACACCACTGTTAACATGATTACGCAACTTTATACAGTACTGACCTATTCTCCATAAAATGCACATCCAACCAGCTATAGTCTTCGTAGGTTTTTTTGTTTTTGTTTTGTTTGCGCAGACAGTCTGCTATTGGGAGGAGTACAAGCACAGGGATGGTTTCGCTTGATTGTGGTTCACTTTCACTGATCCAAATTTACTTTTATTGAGGAGCCTTTTATTTAGCGCATAGTTGCTCACGCTACACCAAGTCAACGAAAGAAAGCCTTTGGACGAAGTAGATTAACAGCACCCAGCATAGGCTGGAATCATGGGAAGGAAAATTGGCTTTGCAGCGGCTCACTACACAAAATCCGCGGTCTATTTTTACTGCTCATTTCAATGTTTTTAATCCACCATTGCCGTGTGCTAACAAGAATTGAGCGTCAAACGCAACTTACTCAGGCGGCTGAGCTATTTCGATGCGGAAATGTTTGGTTTAGTCTCTTGCTTGTCCATCATAAGTTGTATGCTCCACACCCACGAACTTAGGCAGGTCGATGTCCTGTCCTGATTTATTTTTCCATTTAAATTGGAAACCCATACTACCAGAATGTTCTGACGAGGGAAGTGTTCTCTATTTCTATTACGCTCAGAAACCATTTCATAAGAACCGTATAAAATAACCGGGGCACCTTTTCACGCACTCAAGTGATCCTTTATGTCATGGGAGGTTGTATAAAGAGGACGTTGTGTCAGCTAAGCAATTAAGCTTTTTCCGCTAAAGGCGAAACATGAACAAAAGCGTACGAGATCAAGAATATTCCAAAGAGCCATTAACTTAGGCAAGAAGGACCACAAGCCACACAAGAACACGCACTACCCCAGCAAGCTGTCCCTGCCCACTTACCCTCTAACTTGCCGACCATTTCGAGTTAAACTGAACCAACAACCATACACACAAGTCGCTTCTAGCGTCGTTCAGCCGACGCGTATTCCGGCTTCGCCCCTGAGAGCATCCAGTCTTGCTTTTGCCTCCGCATGACATCCCTTAACGACGTCTAACCATCCCGAACAAACGAAGTTGTAAAAACTGGCTCACTTTTTCGAAAGACTTGCTTCGCCGCCTAAAAAAATCCTTATGCACGTACGGGCACCCTCGCACAGGCGCAAGTAGACCACCCCTGCATTCCTGGAGGTCCACAGAGCTGTAAGAGCACCAATCGCCCTCTTTTCCCCCTCATCCCCTCGATCCCCAGATGCAAAGACATTAAGGTCCCTAGAGGAAAAGAAAAGTAATAAATCAAACAAAGCGAAAAAGGATAAGAAAAAAAGAGGAAAAACTAAAGGCCGATTTCGCGAGTGTAAAGGACCACGCGGGATGCATGAGCAGTTAAGTTTAGGGCAGGGTATATCTCGCTCATGTTAGCGAACAGGCACAGAAGCGAAGCAGACGAGAGGGGAAAAAACAAAAAGGTCCATAGCTTTGGCGTCTCGGGGCACGCACTTCCAACTTTAGAAACAGCTATTAAACGAGCGGAGCAGACGCGCTGCTTCCTTCCGCCAGTGCCCTATATAGATACATATATAGATATTGGTGGATGGATATATGACAATAAAGTTGCCGAGCAACATGGTATCTCGGGCGGAGGCACGGCGAAGCAGTTTTTTGTGCCCACGCGTCTCTGTATTTGTACGCTGGTACGATGTATGGAGTAGAAGAAAGATGACGGAAAGGGAGGGGGGGGGGGGGGAGGGTTGCGTTAGCATTGCGCTAATTCCCACGTGATAAGGGGAGGCATTTCAATGCTCGCGTGGGTTTTGGAGAGATCACTCGAGCGCGCTCGCTCAAACGTAGCAAATTAGGGGCTTCACATTCGATGAAATCGCTACTGTTTAAAAAAAGGAGAGATATATTCGTCCTGTTCGTTTTATATGTCTCTGTTTTTATACCATACAACATTTCAAGGCCAAGTTTTCAAAATAAGTCAAGTCATAAAATCGTAACCGCGAGTTAGTGGAGCTAGCAGCACTAACTCCACTTACTCTAAATAACGCTAATTCTAGCTAACTGTCACTAGCTCTCACAACGTCCAACCCTAAGTCTACCACTAACTCAGCACAAACTCTACTATTTACAGTAAACACTTAATTGGGCGCTAGTGGTTTGGCATCTCTAGCGCTAAACCAACAACATTTCACATTTCAACACATTTGCGAAGCAATTTGCAATGCCTTTTTTTTTTTTTTCGTTCTTTGTTTGCCTTTTTGGAGGAAGTTGTTCTAGACACTCCTGCAATTTCGCATGGCCATCGGCGAACTACCTGAGTGACGATTTATGCTGGGAGCGCTTTAACTTTTCGTTCGTGGAAACTTTAAGACAGTGGGTATTTCCTTTTCTTGCAGGCGTTTCGTATTTTGCGTTCGCATGCCTCGATGTATTTGTATTTCTTGTCATGTCGTTTTCCTTATTGCGTTGTTACCGAGCTCATTTTAGATGTATAAAGCGCGATCTTGTAACGTAGAATATGCTCATTGGTTTCAGGGGCTAAATCTAAGAAAATATAATCTGACGTTACTATTTTTTTTTTAATTATTACATAGTGACGATTTCAACTTCCTTATAAAACTTTGCCTAATATGTTGTGTTAATACTCTAATTAATTCCGTTTGGTAGTGCTACAACATCCATGCACAGGCAATATAAAAGGATGAAATAAAGAAACAAAATTATTTTCTCTAACTTTATGATATGGTCGAGCTCTCTCAAATAGATCAACAGATATCTCTATACACTTAGTTTCAATAGCATGTGTGACTTTATACTCTACGAGGAATACCGTGGAGCACTTGACGTTGCATCCATCATTAAAAGAATTCGCCCAGTTTAAAGAGAGGTAGCTGGTTCACCTCCGGATTGCCAAATTGTAAAGGAAGGCAGAATCCTAACCCTATAAATCGCGTCAACAGATCTTAGCTTTCACGCTGAACGACATCTTTCGTAAATAAAAAAATGAAAGATGTTTATAATTCTCGGTGATGCCGAATTAGAGCGCAGCTCTTGCGGAGGAAAAGGGTAGGGTACGAAGAGGAAAGGGGGGTACGGAGAGGAATTTACTGAGAAATTGTGGAAAAAGTTCTCGCTAATTTAGGTGGAAAAATGTCCCCGCAAAGATTAGCAGGAAAACGTCCCCGCTAAATTTGGCGAAAACATTTCCCCGCTAAATTCAGCGAAAAAACTTGCCTCGTAACTTTGGCGAAAATATTTTTGGCTAAATCTGGGGGAAAACATTCCCCGCTAAATTTAGCGGAAACAATTCCCTGCTATATTTGTCGGGAAAATGTCCCCGCTATATTTGGCGGGACAATTTTTCCGCTAAATTTGCGGAATAATTTCCCCGCTAACTTTAGCGGATAAGATTCCCCGCTAGTATTAGCGGAAAAATTTTCCTACTAAAGTTAGCCACCGTGTGACGTCACGAGGGGCACGTCACGCGCGACGTCTTTAGGGTAAACGTCCAATAATGCAACGCGCGGTAACGCCGACGGCGACAGCGTCACCGCTCAAGCCGGAAACGGGCGCCTAAGACTGCGCTCTGAAGAGGTGATGGCCGAAGCAAATTCGAAGAAGCCACAGGGGTGATTATCTATGAATTCGATACCATTTATCGCGGCACACCGCCTATGTGACACCTGTTGCAAACCGGATATATGCTCATGTATATTCACGTGCATAGGTCATGTGCATAGGTCGCTTGCCGTCAGGTCACGTGAGGTCACGACAGGTCGACCTCATGGACAAAGTCTAGGCACGTCGAGAAAGACGTCCTAGAAGACGACGTCTCGACGACCTCTAGAACGACTTCTAAGCCATCTCACAAAAGAGGTCGTTTTAGAGGACGACGTCAAAAGACGACGTCTTGGACTACCTCTGGTGTGATCTAAAGAACGACCTTTAGGACGACCGTAAGGACGACGTCTAGGACGACGTCGAAGAAGACTTCTACGACGACCTCGAGGATGACGTCGACGTAGAGGGACCTGACGACCTGACGACGTGTAGGTCGTTAGGTCATTGGAAGAGTGTGCGAATCTGGAGGTGTCCAGGCTGTCGCTCGGCATACGGGCGGCCAATTGGGGTGCAAGCAGGGAGCTGAAATTGCCTACTCCATATACGTACTATGCATTAGGATGCCAGAATATACATAGCTGAAAATATTGAGTGGTAGCTTAAAGAAGCAATGCATCGATTTTTGTACTTTTCGCAAATACCGCTTAGACCGGATCCCTGACGTTAATGACCTGTGAAACACTTTTCCTTTTTCACCACACGCAGTCGAAGTCGCAAAAACAATTGAAAGAAAAAGGAGCAGCGTACCCCCCCCCCCCCCCCCTCTCCCAGGCAGAACAAGCAGCCACGTGTGCTTGTGCCGATTATATCCCGCCAATGTTGACCATAGCCACGCGCTGAGGTTGGCAAAGCACAAAACACGCGCTGAGTCCTATACATTGTACTGGTGCTGCTTTTGTTGTCATTGCAGTGATTGGATTCGGGCGACTACCCGAATGTTTCTCGACGGTCCAATCTATGAGCCGCATTCAAATATCGTCCCTTGAGTATACTGTGATCCCTCAGTTATGTCATCCAGTTTTGCGAAGGAGAGATTGAATGAAAATAGTCGCTTTTGTCCTTGAACTTAGACCGCAACAAATGAGTTTCTTAGCCTGTGGCGTTGTTTGCGAGTATGCTTAGCTCCCAGTGGTGCCAGTAAGCTCGTGTAAAGTGAAAAAAAAAACATTCCAACTGAATATAGTTGCACGCCCCTTTTAATAATGATATAGCATTAAAAATCAGCAAAGAGTTTGTCAATGTCGGCAGAACGCGATTGTGACACAGAAAAGCCCCTGCACCGAGGCAGTGGATGGAATCCCTGTGACTACGAACGCGCTTAAGGCCGTTCACATTGAAAGCATGTCGCAAAAATGACGAGCAGTTTGGACAGAAGCTCTGATATTTGCGGCCGCCGGATTGTAGAGGCGAGGAGAAGAGCAGAGCGAAGAATCCGTCGGGACACCGCCTTTCTCCAGTGGGGCCTCAAGTCAGAGGGCGGCACGGGGAGGTCTGGGTGCAAGTCGGCGTGCCGAATTCAATTTCAAAACTGAACAGCTGTCACGAAAGTCCTGTTCTTTTTTCAAAGAAAATAGCAGGAGTACAAAACGAAGATGAGTCAAAGCGAAGCCCAGCTGGAACCCCCTAAAGAACGCAAAGTACGCCAAATTTCGAAACAAGCGTTCCCTTTTCTGTAGTGGCGGGAAAGTTCTGGAACACAAACGACAGCTAGCTGCAAGGGTTTCTCGAGCAAGTGGTCGGCGAAGCACCCCTGTGGCCTGCGGTCACGCCATAGACAATTTGCAGCAGTTGTGCATGGATGCCGCCATAACCGACCCTCCGTCTGTCTTCTTTATAATTCGATTTGCTTCACTTCATCAATATTATAGCAGGGCAGATTATTGCCATCTTATAATCTACTGTGTCCTTATAGAATGGCAATTATGGTATCTCGTAGGCCCGTTTAAATGGCTCGGAATTTTAGTAAGACAAAAGCGGGGCCAGCAATGGTGGCTGTAATTTGGCGCGTGTGTGAAGTGTCTGTACGTGCGACCCACACCGCCCAAAAGCGTGAAACACATGTGAGCGAAAATCACGTCGCTTCGTGCCACTGAACGGCGTAACGATAAAAACCGTTGCTCTCATCGGTGGCTTATGCTATTGTTACGCTGGCGGCCGCACGAAGCGTCGCAGTTTTTTCTCACCTGTGTTTCACCCCTTACCTCAAAAAGAGGCGAAGCTCTTGCTTGCTCGAATTTCAACTTTTTTCTGCGAGTTAATTAAGAGTGGCTCGACGGTCTTCCCAAAAGAAGCTCAAGTGCAGCGTGGTTGGTGAAATCCTAAATGTATATAAATGTAATTATGTGGGATTCGCTCTCTCATCCTGCTGCAATAACTAAGGCAACTTTATAGTAAAAATCAACTCAAAAGAATCTGGATAACCAGAAAGAAACACAAAAATACTAACAAGGTATCTATTTTCCTTTTCTGTTGTCCTTCTTCTACTGCACTGCTGCTTCTCTTGATGAACCACTAACTCACCACCAGATTAATAACACCACAATTTGTGAATTAGTTCATATGAACGTCACTACTCAAGAGTGTAGCGTCGTTGTGCTCGTTATACGACTGACTAAAACAACATTCCGCCAAATTTCAGCTGACTTTGATGTAGACCAATAAGATGTAAAGAATCTGCCATGTAAATATGACTGACGTGGCGTTTTTTTTATTTCTTTTCTATAGATGGCAACGTCTGGGTTGCTTAATCGTTATATTTGACCGGAACGCGTGGTGATGTCAACGGTTTCACTGGGACGAACTTCTCGAGATTGTTCTAGCTTTCCTTCGGTCCATCCTATATCTACATAAAGTGCCGCTAATTCACCGGGAGGGTGGGAGAGAAAGACTCAGAAAAACGAATATATAAAACGGAGCTCGTGTTTGTGCGTTACTAAGCTGGAAACGGCATCAAACTACTATATTATTTTTAGCCGCCTTCTCTGAAGGCCGACCTCCCCCTATTCAAACAATATGAGCCTCGTTTCCTTACTATATCCCTTGGTCGTGGCAGAAGAAGCCAGCTTTTCTTTTCTCCTGGCCAATTGTTGTGTTCTCTTTTCCGGCGTCACATTGGCAGAACAAACCAACTGAACCGCAGTAGAACGCCGCGTATGTTCGGGGGTATCCTCTTCAATCCGCTCCTTTTTCATGTGAGGCCTTGTCAAGACTAGAAAACCGTATGTCTTCTGCCAAAGTATGAAGCCTATGTCTTCTGTCAAAGTATGAAGCGTCTTCTGTCAAAGTATGAATAAATAAATATATGGTATTGAATGCACATTCTGTATCGAGTGATAGGTTGCGCCACTTAATCTAGTAACATTTATACACCTCCGTTTAAGTAATTGCTACGAATTGTGTCTCTCGTTAAGTCATCTACCCAGCCAATTTTGTGAATTATTACGCTTCTTCGGACCCTTCACCAATCTTCATTTTTTTATTGTAACCATTTGTTTCTCCGTTTCTTTATTGATATGTCTATTCTTCGTGCCGGCCTGTCGATGCTACAAAGGTGGTATATCATATTTCTTCAAAAAGCGAAGGCTTCCCAAGGGCTACACCTCTGGAATGTCAGAGGTGACAGTTTCTGAGGGGTCCGTCCTGCGGAGTGGTTTGCTGATACTTGCCTGAGCAATGAAGGCAGTAGTGGTGTCACCCGCTTAATTAGGTAGTCGAGATGAGCCACGGATCAGCGAGAACCGCTGAGTGACTGCATGCTGGAGATTTGACATGAAAAGTTTAAAACCAGAATAAAAACAAAGGACCATGTAGACAAGCTCTGGCGTCTTCGGCCGAGGCTTCTCTACTCATTGGGTTGCCTACTTTGGTGCCATTTGAGTCAGACAGTGCCGTGGGCAAAGCGAACACCATCGGGCGTTTGCTGGACTTACATTGGCTGCCCAACATTTTCCCTGATATGTCTACCTAGGGAACGAGAGAAAAGGGGAACCTATACAAGGGACAGTTCGCTCATTCCTTGTGTGCTTCCTTCTGATGTCGACATGAATTAAACTTTACCCATTTGTTGCCAAGAAAGTCGGCTCTCTGTTTCTGGTGAGACTTTCTGCTTGTGTTCTGTTCTCCCCTTGCCACGATACGCCTGTCATGTCCACCATCATAAGAACCGTTCGGTTTCAATGCAATCCTCTCCAAAAAAACAAGCGCGTCCGCCAAATTCGTTACCCCTTCCGGCAGAGGGACAAACCCCTTCCCAGTTAAAAACGAAATTCTCTATCAACTCGACCCCACTATGGCATACGGCACATACCTGTCCATCTCTTCAAATTTAGCTCCACGTGTCCTTTCAGAGCGCAGCTCTTAGGCGCACGTTTCCGGCTTGAGCGGCGTCGCCGCCGCCCTCGCCGCCACCATCGGCGTAACCGTGAGGTCACGTGACTCCCCCAGTCACGTGACTTCCCCAGGTCACGTGACTCCACCCCGGCCACGTGACCTCCCCCCCGGTCACGCGATACCCCCAGGTCACGTGACCCGCCCACGTCCGGGAGTCACGAGACCCCCCCCCTCGAGATCACGTGACCCCGTGCGGGGAGGAGGAGACAGGAGGGGAGCAGAGAGGATCAGCAGGGGGACGAATCCGAATTTTCATTACTCCGAAAAAATGATTTAAAAAAAAACAAACACTTATCTCTTGTCCCTCGGCCGGCTTCGAACCGGAGCCCTTTCGTTCAGGAGTAGCAGCAGGATCACAATGGAGGAGGAGGGAGGAGGAAAATACCCTTTCCTCAGTACCCTTCTCTACTCCTCCTCAAAAGCTGCGCTCCGATTCGGCGTTGCAGGCAATTGTAAACGGCTTTCATTTTTCGTAACGCTCCTGTTCTCGCCTGATCAGTGATGTGCCTCCTCGTGCATTATCTAAACCAGAAGCAAACATATGGAAACTTCCAAATGCAGCTTACGTCACCGTAGAAAAGCTCACCAGACGTGTCATGTAGGGTTCATCCACGGTTATTGTGCCGGTCATTGTCCGTAGACCTTTTAGCAACCGTTCCTCTACCGCGCTGACGCAATATTCATTAATAACCCAAAACGCGGTGGCTGTCGCTTCGATTTTGATATTTTCACAGAAATCTCTAGCATCAAGTATATTATTCCGCTTTCGAACAAGCTGGTCAGCTTTTCGTTTTATTGATCCTCTCACCCTATTAGTTGCTCTGTTACCATGACCCGCCTCAAAAAAAAGTATCATGTGACTTCGAGATCCCTGCTTCGAAAGGATCGACTTGTGGATAGAAAATGGAAGTTCCCCTTTTTTAATCTTCCACAATGCCTCCAGGTATACGCGGAAAAAAAAATACAATTCACTGGCACAAAAAGATACAACTCATCACCAGTTGATCTTTGAAATTCGCATAAATTCAATAAAGTACTGAAGACCTACCTTCTTTTCTCCTTAAATCCTCTTCAAATGTGGTCACCCTTTTCGATTAGTTAATCATTATGGCTGGAATTAAATTTTTCTGTAGCCTGCTAAGTAGCTTCTTTTATGTATTTATTTTTGTTTATTTATTTATGTGTATTTATTTAATATATCTTAAAGCGCCCTTTCCGGCATTGTATGAGGGGGAGTACACATTCAAGAAGGCACTACAACTGCCGCTGCTAGACTGACTGCGTGTGGGTCGCCGTCTTGCAGACAGTTCTATTAACCATGTTGGAGCGGTGACTTTAGTCTAGTTGCTTGCTGAACCAACGCCGCCGCCCAGAGGTTCAACGGGCCCTTGGAAGTCCTGACAGCTCGTGTGGAGGCCGGTGCAGAGAGGTCAACTGACTTCCTGAAGCAGACTGCACGATAGACGTTGTCAGTCGCATCGCTCTGACGGCCACACATTATTCACATGTTACTGGTGCAGCATCTTAAATATTAGTTTTTTTTTGTCTATAATCCCACACTTACAATTTGCCGTGGGCTCATCTGCATTTTGAAATATTTGTATGAGCTTTTCGAAAAGAAAAAAAACAAGAACTAAAAAATAATCGAAACACTACAACAGCACTACTTAGTAGAACTTGGTGACTACATCTGATTTCTGTTAGTAATTTCACTCCTTTCTTTGTATAGGCTAATTTCACCACATAGGACTGAGGTCAATACGGCCGAGCTACAAGGTCTTGCTGAGACGGCGACAAAACTTACACAACAAGACACAGCAAGTGAAAAAACCAACATCGTAAAATGATTTTGCAAACCGGTCTTTAAAAAAAAAAATAATCAAGCATTTTAAGATTGGTTTAAATTGTTAATTAGCCTTTCGGATCATGTATTCATGGTTTTGTTTGTAAGAAGCTTGTCTTTGACAGTCGATCTTCTGCCTTTATTTCTACTATAGTCCCCCCATTGTGCAAGCACTCAAAAATATGGCACAAATTACGGACATCCCTGCGCAAGCCTTGGTGAGAAATTGCTGTTTCCGGAGATACGCGGTTATATGATGCATCTACAACATGATATTTTTAAGCCACTACAGCCGAAGATATTGCACACAAAGGCTCAAATGAGAAGCATTCTTGCCAGCGTATTTCTATCACTGCTCCCAAAAAAAGCAAAGTTTTCTTTGGATTTCCTCGAAAGAACTTAAAGAATTTGTATTCCTAATCTTTTAAAGTTAGTGAAGCACTTTTAGTGATGATTTGTTTACTAAAAATGTGTTTTTGCCAGAAAACATTTCAGTTGAAGTTATGCTTTATTCGACAAGTTTTTTTTTTCAGCACTGGTGAAGACTTGCGTGCAAGAATAGATTTAAAGAATGCTTAGCATGCATAACCACTTGCACGACGAGTCCGCTTTCGAAAACAACATTCTTGAGTCCGTGATTCTGCTACTACTGAAAACGATTTCAAGTGGAAAATAATAGTTAAACGTGGCGTAGTTTCATTGCGTGCCATTTTATATCACATACATTGTTAGATACACATGCGGAGAGGAACTACTCAACGACTAAAAGGAGTCAGTTGCTATCGTCTGGGCAATAACAAAGTTCCGCCCGAATTTGTATGGAATGTATTTTCGCGTGTTCAAAACCCGCGACTGCAGGAGTTTGACATTACCGTGGTGTGTGTTTGATGGATCGAGGGCCCGTACCATGAGGACAGGGCAAAGCGAGCCAGGATGCGACCAACACGTTCCAGAACACAACAGAGGAATGAATTTAATCAAGCGACATCAACTATGTACAGAGAGAAGGGGTGCCACAGGAATGTGGCAGACTATTTACAAAGTCGATAGGTGGCGACCTCTATATCTCCCCCTTTTATGAAAGATGAAAGATGAAGGAAGCCCGCTACATAAAACTTCACAAATTTAAACGAGTCGGTCGAACAGCACGTCGGCCGCTACGAGTTCGCACAACACCACCGCTGTCAATTGGGACCGGGACCGGCTCAGGTGCAGGGGGCGGCCTGTCGGGCTTACAGGTCGTGGTCGTTCAGGAACAAAGACGTGTTGCGCTGGTTCGGGCCGATCTTGTGGTTGTGCCTCTCCACCGAAAGGCACAAGATGGTAGTGATTTCGTTGAAGAACACCACCACACTCTGCTCCACGATATAACTTCCTGGTCGTTGAGCAGGACTGACGACTCTAGCGCGCACTTGATCAGGTCTCACCCAGACTTGCTCTCCGGTTCGAAGTGACGGCAGGTCCCTGACCGCGTGATGCCGGTTTTAGTCTGCAGCCTGTTGTATTTTGTAGGCAAAATCATTGCTGGTGACTTTGTCTTTCTCTGGCCAGTTTGGACGGAGCTGCTCGTCGCGCTTAGGAAGTCGTGTCTTCAGCTGTCTCCCCATCAAAAGCTGGGCTGGGCTGAAACCGTTCACTCCCGGGGTGTCTCGGTAGCTGAGGAGGGCCAGATGAGGGACGTCTTCCTTCCGAAAAATGTCTTTCACCATCCGGGCCAGCTTCTTTATTAGATTGGGCGAAGTGCGGGACGCTGGTCACGTGGTCAAACCCCTAAGATCTAGCGAAAAAGGTGAACTTTTTTGAAGAAAACGGTGGACCGTTGTCAGACGTTACGCGCTGAGGAATTTCATGGTGAGCATAGATGCTCTTGATCACGTCGACGACAACCTGAGCTGTCGTGCTTCTTGGCGTTGCAACCTCTGGGAATCAGGAATAGTGGTCCAGCACCAGGCTGAAGGTCTGTCCGTTGAAGTGGAATAGGTCCATGCCGAGCATTTCCCACGGACAACCAGGGAGAGGGGTTAAAACCAGCGGCTCCGAAAGTTCACACGAGTGGAGCCGCACTGTTCACAATTGGTAACCATGGAAGTGATCTCCGCAGTTTTACCTGGCCACCATGCTGATTCTCGAGTCCGGGTTTTGATACGGTGAATTCCCTGATGTCCCTCGTGCAGAACCATTAGAACTGGCAGCCTCAGTGAAGAGGCGATGACTAAGCAGGCACCCTTAAAAAGAACACTGTTGCAAACAAATAGTTCATCCATGACGGCAGCATACTTACCCAGAAGCAGTGGTAACTTTCACTTCTGCGGCCACCCCCGCTGGCAAAAGGAGATCAGTGCACTGCACTCGCCATCAGAGCCTTGTGCTTTCCTAACATCCTCCAAGCTGATAGGCAGAACTTAGGAGGTGCAGCCAACTACCTCTGTGGTAAAAAGTTCCACAGTGTCCAAAGGACAGGGCTCCGTTCGGGGAATCCGCTACAAGGTGTCCGCTGTAGCCAGCTGCTTTCCAGGCACGTAGAGCATCTGGAACTGATACCCTATAGTCTTGAGCCTGAGTCTCTGTACCCGCGGACGTAGCATGTCAAGATCTATCTTTCCAAACAGCAAAACAAGTGGCTGGTGGTTCGTCTCCACGTCGAAGTTTATACCGCGGACGAGCTCGTCGAACCGCTGGATGGCCCACGCCGTCGCCAATGCCTCATTTTTCGTTTGAACCTATCGTTGCTCGGTGTCTGTCATTGACAGCGAGGCGAAGGCGACCGGTCGACGTTCTCCCGACGGCTGGGTCTGCAGCAAGACGGCACAGAGCCTGAAAGAGCTTGCGTCTGCAGAAACCGTCATGGCATACGTCGGGTGGTACTTGGCCATGCACCGGTCTGATGTGAGCAGCTCCTTGATCTTGGCAAAGGCTGCCTTTTTTCATGCTGCTACGTCCAGCTCGTTGTTTCGTTAAAGAGGACTGACTCGAATTGGGGCAGTGATGTCAGAGATGTTAGCCAGGAATCTGGCTTAGTGGTTTACCATCCCAAGGAGGCGTCTGACGCCAGCGATGTCATTTGGAGGATCCATGGTCCGGATGGCTTCCACTTTGCTGGGATACGGCCTGATGCCTTCTGCCGAAACAATAGCTTTAAGGAAGGAGACCTCGGAGGCTTTAAACTGGTACTTGTCTTTGTTCAACGTGATGCCAGCTCCTGCAAGCCAAGATAACACCTGCTTGAGCCGAGCGTCGTGTTGCCTCTGGGTACGTCCAAAAACAAGAATGTCGTCGATCATATTGGCGACGCCTTCTTGAACTTCGAGGATTCTGGCCATTTATTTCAGGAATTACTCCGGCGCCGAGGTGATGCCTAAGGGGAGTCTACAGCCGAAAGCCAAACGTCCAAAAGCCAAACGGTGAAAGGAGCGATGAATGTCGTGAGATCCTGGGAGCCGGCTGCCACCCTGACCAGATAGAAGCTCGCTGTGGCGTCCAACTTCGAAATGATGGCCGCGTCGCTCAGGAGACCAAGGACCTGCTCGACTGTCGGGAAAGGGAGTCGATCACATAGAGCCGCCAAGAGCTTGTCTTCCCTTGCCACAGCAGTCGTGCCAGATACGATCCCAACACACTCAACGATTGACCTCCGGGTCCTGTCTGCAGGCTTTTGAACCTTGTCAAGCTTGGCAGGCACGTTCGGAAAGTCACTCGTTACGGCAGACACTTCTGCTCCAAAGTCCACCTTGAATTCCGCGCTGGAGTTATTCACGGTGACGTCCACGTACTTCGCCTTAGTGGGTGTTCCCACAGCGTGCAGCTGGATAGAGCCGAGCTTGCCTTGCTTGACTTTCTTTGAACGGCACACTTCGACGAAGTGTCCCTTTTTCTGCAGTAGTTGCAGAACGAGTCCCGTGCTGGGCAGTCTGAACGCGCGTGAGGCGCGCGACCGCAAAACGAAGAGGTCGATAAGTCACGGGGATGCCCTGCTCTGGCTTGGGCTCCACGTGCACCAGCTGCCTTGGCGTGCAAGCGTCGACTGGACGGATCTTTATCTTTTCGTAGCGTCGACCTAGACTGCACGGGAAATCTCGTTGCTTGGTCGGGCAGACGCTCTCTCTCTATCGGCGTCTTCGGACTGATACGCTTGGGTTCAGGCTTCGGCGAGAGTTAGCCTAGCGCTCTGACACAACTGCTCTGAGGGACGCGTGTTACGCAGGCCGACGACAAACCTGTCACGAACTAGCCGCTTTTCTATCGCCGCTGACGGGTAGTTACAGCGCTTCACGAGCTTGCACAGCTCAGCGTAGTAGGCAGCTACGCTTTGGTGGGGTTGTTGGATGCGTTTGTGGAAACGCGAAGACTCGTAGAGCTTGTTCGCTGGATGCACAAAGTTCACCGTGAAGCGAGCAACCACTGCGGCGTACGAGGCGAGGGAAGCCGCGTCGAGCAAGAACGTGTTGAGCAGCGGAGAGCTTCTGGACCCATACAATAGTGTAGGGGGCGTACCTGGACGTCTTGAGGCGCTTGTTCAAGCCCAGACACGGCGATATAGTCATCGTAGCGGTCTCGCCACGTCGGCCAAGTCCCGATGTTCGAAAAGTCGAGCGCGTCCGCCTCCCGCAGATTGACGCCGACCCTCTGCAGGCTGGATTCCTTGGACATGATTGCGGTGTCCTGAAGTCTAGCGTCGAGGACGCTTCACTTCTGACACCATGTTTGATGAATCGAGGGCCCGTACCGTGAGGATGCGACCTACACGTTCCAGAATGCGACCTCACTCTAAAAAAAAAGGGCATCACCTTACACCCTTTTGTCCCATATAATACACCCCAAAACTTCATTTCGACTTACAGCGCCCTATAGTCGAACAAACGGCCCCAAATTTTACCAGGGGCTTGATAACGGTGCGATATACCTTATTAAATTGCTAAAGTACGTATCAAAGACCAAGGGAAGAAAACACGGAGGCTTTGCAGTACGGCCAAGAAAACTCCGATAATCTTTTTTGTAGTCAATAATACGTACATCAGCTATCTTAATAAGTTGTACCACACGGCTATCGAGCCCTCCGTAAACTTTGGGGCCGCCTGTTCGATTACGAAGCGCTGTACGTCGAATTGAAGTTTTGGGGTGTATTATATGGGACAAGGGGTGTAATAATGCACCTTTTTTTCTGAGAGTGTACACGCTTCAGAACACAACAGAGGAATGCATTTAATCAAGCGACATCAATTATGTACAGCGAGAGGGGTGCCACAGGAATGCGGCAGAAAATTTACAAAGTCGATTGGTGGCGACTTCTACAGTGGATAAGACCTACCTGAACCACACTGACGGCGATTGCCTGTCAAGGACACCCGTCGACGCCGGACCTGCCAGCACCAAAGACCACGACGATGAGTGTTTTCTCGGCGCTCTGGACGTCTGCGACATGGCAGCACTCCAACGAGACGACCCTGAATTGCGAGCACTCAGCAAGCACATAAAGGAAGAATACAGTACGGTTCCCCGTACTTTCTAAGGAATCCTGCCTACCTTCGACATTAGACAAGGGGTGCTGTACAAGGAGAACTTCGGCGGTAACCACACAACATTCGTGAATAAATTTTCCAATGATGCCATGACGACGTGACGGCAGGGCACCTCGGGTTCAACAGGCCACTTGCCAAAATTTGCGTGAAGTATTAATGGCCCAAGCTCCCGAAGACTGTCCATTTCTATGTGCGATCGTACCATGAGTCGGCGCAAGATACCGCCGACGAAGCCATTAGGAATCGTGCAGCCAGTTTCGCCTCCGATGACACGTCTCCAGCATATCGTAATGGATTTGCTTGGACCACTCGCTCTGTCGACGCAAGGCGATCGGTGGATAATCGTGGCAACCGATTATACCACGCAAAAC
The DNA here is from genome assembly GCF_016920785.2 of Ixodes scapularis. Taxonomy (NCBI): domain Eukaryota; kingdom Metazoa; phylum Arthropoda; class Arachnida; order Ixodida; family Ixodidae; genus Ixodes; species Ixodes scapularis. The sequence continues at coordinate 196,083,310 of NW_024609835.1, forward strand.
GCGGAGACGGATGCCCTTCCGGTGGGAACTGCCGGGGAAATCGCGAAGTTTTTTGCTGAGCGCATCGTTTTTTGGCAAGGTGCCACCGAGGTCCTGATCACTAACCGGGAATTATCGTTCAGGTCAAAGCTGGCCCAATAAATCATTCGGCTCAGTCACACCAGCCACCGTCATGCAACTGCTTACCACCCGCAGACCAACTGTCTGACGGAGCGCCTCAACAAGAAAATCGATGACATGATCTCAATCTACGTCGATGTAGCGCACAAGACATAGGCAGAGGTTTCGCCCTGCACTACGTTCGCCTACATTACGGTGATTGAAGAGACCACTTAAGTTGCACCTTTGCAGATGTTTCATGGCCGGAAGGTAACCACCCTGCTTGACGTGATGCTGTTGTTCTATGATCCAGCTGACACTGAGTGCGACGATGCACAGGTGGTTGCTCAACACGCCGAAAAAGTCCACCAGCTCGTCCAACTCCGGATTTAAGGCCAGCAACGAGTCATCGCTGGGGCTACAACGTACGTTGCCGGAACCTCCACCTTTATTTCGGAGACAGGGTGTGGCTGTGAACACTCTTTCGTCGCCGCAGCCTCGGCGAGAAACTGTTGAAACGATATTTGGAACATACACGCACTTCGTCTCCACGGGGAGTTTAACTACAAAATGGTGTCCGACGGAACGAAACCACCATCACGAGGCCGACAGCGAATCGATGTGGTTCGTGTCGTTCGATTCAAACCATACTACACTCGAAGGAGCTGTGGAAGTTTTCTGTTCCAGAATACTTTTAGTTTATTGTGCTTTTGATTTGCCTTGTTTTGTTTCGTGTTTCATCGGGGCGGTGCGCTTTTTAAAGGGAGGAGTAATGCCGGGTGCTTACGTAGACAAAGAAAAAATATTTACGTAGCCAAATCGGCAGCGTGCTTGGCTCACACGCAGATGGCTCGGGTTCGCTTCCCGGTACTGCGTGCTGTTTTGTCTTGTTTTTTTTTTATGAAAGTAGTGGATTTGATAAGGCTGGGAGAATCATCTAACCTATTCATGTTGCGAATGTATACATCGAGAAAGACCAACGGAGAATAGGCTCTCAGGGAACGGAGAATAGGCTCACAAGGAACGCTTAAAAAAGGATTTGGCGCGCCGTACAAGTCAGTGTCAACGCGGCCCTCGATGCTGCTGTCACGCCGCCATCAACGCCTGCGACGCTAGCCTTTTTTATTTTGTTTTGGGCACAGGTTCGCCCCATTATACGTTTAGTTTCCTTCAGTCATTCGTGCCTCATCATTTGTCATTCTTGACATTATTGCGAAAAAAGCAGACCCTCATTATTAGTAATTTTCTTCACCCTCGCAATTTCCGTGCTTGTCAGTTTAATAAGCCCTATTCTCGCTCTTATGGTGGCAACAGTTCTCTAGTTGTCGCTCCAGAAACATTTTTTATATGAAAATAGTAAAACGTGGATCTATTATTTCTCTTGAATATTAAAAAAAATGTGCAGAGTGCATATAGATGCATTGACAATCATTTCTGTTTAAGTGCGCTTTCTTTTCTAACCCCTTTAAAATGTGTATCCGCAGATACTTAATTTATTATAAAACAATATTGGAAACAAAACAAAGAAATAAAGTGACTAAATACTCAAGGTTTGCTTTATGATTGTTCCCTTCCTCGGATTTATGGTGTAACTTGGTGAGTCTCTTGCTCTGTGAACGACCAATTAGCCAAGTCAGTTTATGCACCTTAGCTAAAACCTTAATGGTCGGCACACTTTATCTAAAAAGAAAGAATAGATAAAGAAGTTATAATTTTTTACCCGGAGATGCGTGCCTGGACAAGGCAAGTTCAACGCAGTGTTTTTTTGTTTTTTTTTCAACTGCCTCGTCGAGTGTGTTTTTTAATTGCCGGAGGCTGTACTGTACTTGAGTTGGGTGTGTTTTCAGCCTTCGTTCGCGTTCTTAAAAAGGTAAAGATAGCGTTGTAGTAGAAATCAGTTCCGATGCTAATATAAGTGCATAAAACAAGTTTAGAAGACTTTTGTTGTAATAATGAGATTTGACTAATAAGCTAAATTTGTTATAAGCTTTTAGTATTCCGACAAAGCTTATTTGAATATAAGTTGTCAGAGCCATGAGTGTGGAATACAATTACAGCATCAAAAATGCCCAAGCTTAACTTTATAATAACGAATTTAAACTTCGCGTGACAAGATGAGTTGAGCTCTTTTGATGGAGGACAGTAAGATAAAATTATTATAGGCTTCACTTGTTATTTCTAATATAGAAGTGGAGGAATTGTAATTTCGGACAAGCTTTAGCATTCGATCTCGATATCCTCTAGGTTTACGAACAGCGGTAAAGGTTTAAATAATGCGCCTGAAAAAAAAGATATTTTTCTTAAATGTTTGTGGCTTTAGCTCTAGTTTGTTTGCCCTGTAGAGACATTGCTATGAAATTGAGTTGCAATTCTCATATTTGCCCCTCGTCTATGCATACTAGATCTTTGCAAATTATTTAACTGTACAACCTTGGACTATGTACCTGGAATTATTGTTGGTATGGTACTTAGCTGAAGGTAGTTATGCGGAGTGTAATTCTTTAGAAAGATGTTCGCATCGTAATGTAGATTTGTTTTCCTGCTTTTACGTTGAACTAGCTTATTGTGGAGAGATAAAGTTTGTTTGTACTTGGGAATGGCACAGCGGCTATTAAGAAAACATTGACATTTAAGGATTAGCTTGGGAAGTCATTCTCCAAGTCTAGAATACAAGGTTAACAATTACCCTAAACTTCAATTCCTGACTGGCGTTTCGTGCAGAAAATGACAATTTTTGAACTCTACATATTGTTTTTCGGTGAACCGAGGCTCGCGTGCACTGTGGTTTAGCAGAAATCTTTATAATTATAAATACCTTGTTTGTGTTTGTTAAGACATCTTATTCTGTCCCTAAAATCTCTGAAATTTTCATGGGCCTAGCAGTGAGATTTGAGCTCCAAGATGTATAGAAAGCGATGTAGGTTTTATTGGAAAGTTTGTTACATTCTGAGTTTAGTATTACATTGTCCCCATTTTACATGACAGACCATCTGTGGCTCCTGTAGGGACACATGGGTTGCCGGCTTAGACTTACTTTGTTACTGATCAAAAGTAAAACGCCAACACCTATTTTTATCATGCATAATATTTTTCAGACACAAAGAGGGGAATAAAACAGGTCTGCTGTAATTTCTGAGGTAACGGTGCATACACTGTATATTTGATAGCATCTGCTGGAGCAAACCTCAAAATATATATGTTTTAAAGTAACTCAGCTTTGGGGTGGTAAAAAAACTTTCGATCCATGGAAGGATTATAATTTAATAATTGGTATCGGTGTTGTAGCCCGTAGGGCGTAGGCGGACACATATTGGCGGCAGAAAGGAAGAAAACACAGAAGAAGAAAAAGAAGAAAAGAACGACGAAGCAAAGGGATTGGTCCAGTGAGCCATAACGAGGACTTGCATCACCCGAATAATAAACCGCTGCAATTTTGTGGAAGCCGTGGGATGTCGAATGAAACACGTCAAGGACATTTGCCGTCAAAAGGTGAACTTTCCAGTGAGCCATCTGCCTCGAATTACCTATGAGATGACACCACCTCGCAGTCGCCTCTGGCACCAACGGCCGCTCAGACGACAGAGTTGATATTCGAGGTCCTGCAAGGGCTTCTAGAGCAACGAACGCAAGCAGTCGTGGTTGCTACGAAGCAATAGTACGAAAATCACACTGCAAATTATCCCAACATCTTTTGCCAAGCAGCTGCTCTGGAGACACTTGGGGAAACACCACATGCATCATTCGTTGCAATTGAGCAGATTCTTCCCCAAACCACGCTGCACCACCTGCATTGCAGCGTATCAAGTCGAAGCTATTCACTTGTGAAACCCCCTGGATTTTTATTTACACCATGTAGATATAATTGCCGATGCAAACCATTACCGAGAACGACAAGGCACGAGCTGTCATCACTCAAGTTGATAACCCGGCGCTCAGCGTGCCCCCGAGCATTTCAAGGCACCTGTCTAACGTACAGAACACTAGTGGCAATCTTAAGTGATCGTTTTGGTGATGACCACCTGCAACAAGAATATTTCGCAGAACTCTGGTTACAACGCCAACGATAAAGAGAGAGTTTATCTGAGCCTGTATTAAGTATAAAACGCAAAAGCTACATGTCGTTTCTGGGAGCGACACCCGATATCTTGAATCCTGTTGCCACGGCCGCGTTTGTGGACGCTATGAACGATATCGAGGTTCAAACATTTGTTCACCTGTAAAGACCTGATACAATACAAACAGCTCTTGACCACGCAACAAAAAATAGCACTGCTCAGTGGGCCACCAACTTTACGCATTCATCTACGTCCCACGGAGTTCAGGTGCAAGCATCGTCCATTCTACAAGAAATGCGCCTGCATGCTCCGCCTTCCCATTCACGGAGAAATGCAAATGGGTCGTGCTGCTGATGCGGTAACCGGGGTCATATTACTTTGAATGCGTGACTGCTTCTACCTCGTCGGGAAATGGCAATCGGTTCTTTTGCATCTAGTACTGCTCGAACACTTGGGAGTTGCAGATGCACCTTTTGACACAGGGGCAGCTGCGAATGTTATCAATAAGTCTTTCCTTCTTTTAAACATGGTGTATTTTAATGCCCAGCACTGTCGTCCTTGTTTGTGTGGTCATCACTGCACGTTCGTTACAGACAATTCTGTGTCATTATGGCTTCAAACAAAACATACCTTTCCCCTAAACTCGCTCTCTGGGCCCTACGGCTTCAAGAGAATCAGATCGTGATCGGTCACTATAACAAAAAAACAACAACAAAGAGATGCCAATTTTCTTTTTTCCAACCAGGTAGACCCGGTCGAATAGGTAACCAAAGAATATGTTAAATTTTCCGCTCTTCTGTTTAATCGTTCTGAATCGCAAGTACAATGCTCAGAAGTTCAAGGCACCGTGTCGCTACTTTGGGCATCTCCTTCTCATACACCAGAGCGGCGACTGCGCAGGGCCTATCGTGTCCACCACGGTCCACTCGGCCACAGTGGATATAAAGGTTGAATGTCCTAATTACACGTTAAATTACGTCCTGCCGTGCTTCACCTCTGTCCCGAGGACCTAACCGTTGGACATCTTGGAAGAGACAAAACTGCAAAGATCTCATAGCGAAACTGGTGGCCAGGAGTTCGCACGGATATCACCAAATAATCCGCGTCATGCGTAAAAATGTCATTTCCGAAAAAAACTGCAAACCCCACAATCAACTGTGGGGCCCAACTTGTAACACTACCGAAACATCATTCGAATATATCGGTATCGACCACCTCTGCCGATTCGCTTGCACGCCAAACGGCAAGAAATACCTTCTGCTTGCCATTGACTACCTTCGCAAATTGGTGTAGTTACGTTCATTCCCAAATACCGGGGTTTTAGGAACTTATTCGAGAAAGTCTTCGCTCGAGCAATAGACTATAACTACCTATTTAGGCCCTTTTGAAAAGACACGCTCCTTATACTTGAACAAATTAAATAAACGAATTCGCCAGTGGGAAAATCATCGTTTCTGTATTTATCAAATTTATGGGCTCACTCAATACAAAAAGAGTGCAATCTAATCTCAAGTGTTTTTTTGTTCAGAAACACTAAACATTCTTTCTTCTGAGTGTTCTCACGTCTCACCGCTGATATTAGGGATGTTGAAATAACAGCAGATTAACACACCGGGAGTGACTCGAACACGGCGAATCATTACGCCTTGCTTTCAAGAAAGCCTTCCGCGAAAGAGCGGCAACTTTACCGTAGCACAAAAACGCACAAAGCAGGATGAGCACGGGTGCTTGCTTTCAGTGGCTCATACATGGGTTCACGAGAAAACGGCCAATACAAATTCACGCACTTTAATATGTGCAGGTGGAAGCAGAAACAAGAAACGATATGAAGAACAGAATTCTCGAAAGATTATTCCTGCCTTCGTTACTTGCAGGTAAATTTAGCCTTATATAAATACGAATGTGCGCAACTCGAACCGCGATGGTGAGGGTGACATTTCGGTTGACTAAATATCATCTTGCATTCACGTCGGCAAGTATCTTTTCTTATATATATATGTGGGTGATTTCATCTCAAATCGTGCATGCAAAAAGGGTGGAAATTTTAATTTCGCCGAATATATATATGGGTGATTTCATCTCAAATCGTGCAGGCAAAAAGGGTCGAATTTTTAATTTCAATGAAAAAAATATATGTTATGGCGCCGTTTCTAAAACCGCAGTCGACACAAACCGCAAGTTCGTCGGATTTTTGTTCTCAACTTATGAATTTTTAAAGAGAACGCGGCGAAAAGCAGTGTTTTTCACACCCGTCGTGGGTCGGATGTTTTGCTTGATCTCCCGCCATGGATTTTCAGTCCACATTATATTATCTTTTTTGAAGCGCTCTATGGACACATTTAAAAGGCTCCAATACCATGAAATAATTTTAGGCCTTTTGCTTTTTTTCTGTAAAAATGTCAAAAACGCCTCCTCAGTCAATTGTTGACGAACTTTGACAATTAATTATTGGCGATCTACTTGGGTTACACTGATATTTTTTATGTCCACGGAGAGCCCAAAACCCGCTCTTCATAGTTATAATAAAATTTCTTGGCTGGATAAAATATCCCTTGCGGTACGTTTACGATAATATTATGCAAAAACCAAAAAGTACCATTTTTGAAATTGATTTTCTCAAAAACCCATTTTTTATTTTTTTTCATTTTTTGTTCGAGTGTAGATATGATAGTTGTCTACACGAAAATCAAGCCTAGAAAGTGTATATTTTGTTTGCATGTTTTATATTTAGGCCTCAATATCGGAAAAAGACGTCTTTGTTTTGCAAGACCAAAGTCAGACATAGCGACCCATGCGTCTCTATGAATTGTGAAAAAGTTTTCTTGAATTTTCTTCTGCATTTTGTAATCAATTATAAACGGAATTTGTGGTATTGTATATTTCTGTATGTTTTGATAAGAGCGGGAACCATGAGATACATATCTAACCAAATCAGCAGGCCTAGTAGACTTTCAATAACCAAAAGGCACAGATGTTGTATTGTTTCGATTTATAAACCTTTCAAAGTAAACTAGCACGACTAGCTATTAGCTGTCATAATACTAAGACAAAGAAAGTCACCACATTATATTATATACAATTCTTTACGAAACCCAACACTGGGCCTTGTTCACCGCACATCGCGCAGGTCACCAGGGAATGTCCTTTCACTTCCGTAATACACAAAAGTCGTGACACAGAAACGGTCCGAAACACACAGAGTGTGTCATGGAGAGGGGTAGGAAATAAAAATAAATAAATAGGAATTCAATTGCCCAACTCCGATCTTAACGAAAAGTGCGTTAAAAAAAATAATAAAGTATTTAGGTTCGAGCGGTGGCGAGGCGATAGGTCCACGCCTGGTGGAGAGTCAGACAAAGAAGTCGACGGCACGTAAAGGTAAAACAAAAAAAAAAATCAGTGATTTAATAAAGACGGGAAAACTCAGCCGCACATGGCAAGAACAAAAACCAACTCCCCCGGGCATTCCCTAAACGGGACGCAACCAAATGCGTGCGAACACGCTCTTTACATCACCGCCAGGCCGCTACGCCATGGCGACATAAACCCAACAACTGAACAGTGCTAACAAACAGTTAGTAAGAAAACATTGAAAAAAAAACAAAAAAAAAACGTTCAATAAAAAACCGCACCCGAGAAACAAAGTTCAGCGGGGCGAAGAAACACACACGAGTCGGCCCCACGACATTGAAGTCTGGCAGAATGACGGCGTCCAGATGATGCTCGGATCTGTTCCTCTCTCTATTACGCACATCCACGACGGCTGTGCGGAACAGTGGCTGTACGAAAGAAAGTGAAGAATAGATTCGAGCAGGCGATGCGCGAGAAGATAACCGAGACTATGCTTCAAGCTTCATATCGGGAGAGGAGTTTTCGAGGTAGTTTCTGCAGTTACTCAAACTTTCTCTTTCCCCTTCCCTTTTTCAAAAGAACACGTCAGCCGGCGCTAACGTTTCATCTCGGGAGAAACCCACTCTTCACAAACGGTTATATTTGACAAGGGGGCTGACTTCGACCCAACTAGTCTCCGGGCAGAATACAAACACAAGTATACTTACCAACACGCTCGTTTTAATGTCAGTCTCCGGGCTTTGCTGTTTCCAAAAGAGATAACCTTTTATAAGGACAGAACGAGCGGGTTGGTGGGGATAATTAAACTTAAACACTCCCTTCTCGTTTTCTTCCTCAAGTTTAATAGATAACCCTTCGGTGCTATCGGATCTCCCAGGAAAGAGAGAGAGCACGGCCGTTTCAAGGTAAGGATAGGGCGCTCGAAGCTAGGGCAAACAGGCGGTATCGTTTCACGCATGCACGGATGGCTGGTTTCAAGTTTCCCCACATCCCTAAGAAAACCGGCCCACCTTCGTGTGTGCGTCTGCGGGATTTCTGTCCCGCGCCGCCGGTTTTAGCGCGCACACGGCGTTGTTTTGGCTGACAGAACAGTTGTTGACCGTCGACATTGTAAGGCCGTGGTGTCCTCATCCTTTCAGGCAACGATTCCTTTGCTTTCCCTTGTGCAATACTCTGACAGACTCCTCCTGGGTGGCTGTCACTGTTCGCCGCGTCAACGACACAACCGTACCATTTCACTCCTCGTGACACAGGGTGCGCTGCTCGCTTTACTGTCACGGGCCGTCCCATCTAACACAACGAGCGCGAAAAGTCGTGGTCATCTGCTGGCTCCGAAAGGGCGGGATGTTCATGCAGGCCAATGAGGGCCCCGAATCAATAAGACGTCTGCCGACTCCTACCAATTTGCGACACCTGCTGGTCTGTTAAGGAGTGTTGCTTTCTCTTTTTGGAACTCCTCCGATGTAGCTTGCCGCCTATAATAAAATTTAAATAATCAATAAATATATCAGGGTGGAAATACTGTATTTCATTTTTATGTGGGAGCGTTGAAAAAAAGAAAAAAACTATTTCCAAGCTTGTGAAGACGCGCAATTCGCAAGTCTATTTCGAGCCGTAAAAACACGTTTTTGTACGATATTGATGCTTAAATGTAGAACATACAAACAAATTATACACTTTCTAGGCTTGATTTTCGTGTAGACAACTATCATACCTACATTTTAACAAAAAATAAAAAAAAATTAGAAATGGGTTTTTTGAGAAAATCAATTTCGAAAATGGTACTTTTTGTTTTTTTCATAATATTAACGTAAACGTACCGCAAAGGATACTTTATACAGCCAAGGCATTTTATAATAAATATAAAGAGCGTGTTTTGGGCTCTCCGTGGACATAAAAAATATTGGTGCAACCCAAGTAGATCGCCAGTAATTAATTGTCAAATTTCGTCAACAATTGACTGAGGAGGCGTCTTTGACATTTTCACAGAAAAAAAGCAAAAGGCCTAAAATTATTTTAAGGTATTGGAGCCTTTCAAATGTGTCCACAGAGTGCTTCAAAAAACATAATATAATGTGGACTGAAAATCCATGGCGGGAGATCAAGCGAAACGTCCGACCCACGACGGGTGTGAAAAACACTGCTTTTCGCCGCTGCCTCTTTTAAAATTCATAAGTCGAGAACAAAAAATCCGACGAACTTGCGGTTTGTGTCGACTGCGGTTTTAGAAACGGCGCCATAACATATATTTTTTCATCGAAATTAAAAATTCGACCCTTTTTGCCTGCACGATTTGAGATGAAACCACCCATATATATATCTAGCGGCGTTTAGGAACAGGGGCGAATTCAAGGCCTGTGCTTTGCATTAAATGAGCCCAGTGGCTGGGGGCTCATACATTTATCGTGAGTGTCTTCGTTCTTTTTTCTGGTCAGTCAAGTGCCGTTGCAGGCACTTCAAATGGTCCACCCGGAAAAAAAAGATCCACCAGAAACCCGTGGGTGAGCGTGCTGGCACTTACAACGGAGCCGTTTATAGACCAACATACGGTTCTGACGTCATAAGGTGGCGGTGATGCTGTCGTTGCCACCCCACATGCGCACATACTTCGCCTTGCGAAAATGTTACATCTGAGCACGCGCAGTGCGCATAAATATGGGCAATATGGCGAAACGAGGGATTGTTTCTAAACAGAGCATTGACCTATAGCGAAACGGAAGTACTCTATAGGAGAGCTTGTTGAGGATGCCGGCAGTCAGCCACAATATCTGAGAATTTTCACAGCCTCCATCATGTGCTGTCGATGCGGCCGGATGTGTTGGTATTCCCTGAAAGAATAACATATAATTTAGATGCGAAAGATGCGAAAGATGCGCGGTTGGTTAAATAGAGGAGTACAAATATTGCTTGTCTTTTCTACGATATCAGTAGAAACAGTTCTAGAGAAATACATTTAGAAGTGTAACCTCGGTCGAATGAACAACGTTACTAATGCAGAAAAAAATAATGAGCGACTGTAACGTGTAAAATAATTGCATTTTTGTTTAACCACTTTGCGTTTGCGGAGGAACATATATATAAAAAAATTATATTCTCACATATGTTTCAGATGGCAATAGTAGCCGGCTCGCCTCGAGCAATAGATGCTATTTTATTCGTGAAACTCCGTCCCCCCCCCCCCCCGCCCCCCCCGCTCGCGTCCACAATCACACTCGAAGGAAAAAAATATTATATCAGTAATCACATCTCTTAAATATAAACCCGATGGCAGTTGCTGTATATAAAGCCCGCTATAATTGTGTGCGAATTTATACTCGTATATGCAACCTATAGACATTATTTGTGTTAAACAGTGTAACTGAAATTTATGCTTGACAAAGAATCAAGTTCGAGCAATTTTATATATTAGAATACAAGAAAAAAAATTAACGACCCACAAAATACAGATACATTTTCAACTTAATCAAAACACCGTAAGAAGCAGGAAATAAAAACAAAATGTAGAACAGCCTACTGAAGGATAGGAGAGAATAGAGCAAGATATCTCTCTTCGAATAATTGTGTGAGGCGCATCGACCCGCACATGTCAACCTGTTTCGCATGTTGCTACATCGACCTTCTAGAGGCATGGGAGACCAGTTGCGCCACATTCTGAAACAAAACGATAAGCAAATTCTTCTATTATTCTTTTTTTTAATAAAAAACGAGATATGTTCAATGATGTCAAGATTAATGAAGATGCGCCGGAACGGGGACGTCATACTTTAGAAAATTGCTCGCTCCCTGTACTTTTTTTCGCCATGGCGCCTTACACGATAATGGGGCTCCGGCCGCTCAAGCCGCCGCAGCCAAAGTTACGCAAATTCCAAGAACTAAGTCTCCGTTTTTTTTTTGCCTCCCTCGACAAAGTTTCAGTGGTCCGCGAGCCGCAACTTAAGGTCAGCCGCAACCGACGGTACGAGGTAATGAGACCAATCAAGCAGAGTCGAAAGCGCAACTCATTAGCAATGTTTTTGTTTGTAATGCTCCACCGACAATAGAACACGTTCAGAAACACAAGGAACGCCATAATGGTGCAAATTTGAAGTTGTCTGATTAGTCCCGTTAGCTTGTGGCATCAGCTTCACCTGGACTTAAGGTAAAAAAAAAAACAAAAAAACAGGGTGTGCCCCGGGAGAAAGAACTTTGCTTTCTGGCCCGGAAAAATAAAATGCGCGTTGGAGAAACCTCAGACTGGGTGAGAATGGGAAGCAAGCGGTTGTAATAGAACGTTAAAGCTTGAGCACATGACGTTGCCACGATTAAAAGAGAATTGAGAAAAAAATTTTTCTTTCAAAGCCGACGTCCGATTCAACCTCATATCGTCAAAACAAAATGTTATATTGTGAAAGCTTGTGGGATTTATATCGATAAAAAACACTTGTCAACAAAAAAAAGAATATCGTTTTCTTTCTTGCTGACAACTTTCTTTTACTGTAATAAATGCTACAGGCACCAACATTTACATTTTTGTCCTGACGACACTAGACAACATTAGAGGTGGACGTCGGCTCATGCATACTTTGTTTGCTCAATCATTTTTTTATTTAACTAGTGTCAAGTTCTTAAACTTTTACGTGCTATTCCAACCGCTAGCGTCACGTTCTGGTGAAGTTCGAGCTTCTTGCGATGCATAGTTTATTTGTTCGGGCCAAAAAAAAAAAATAATAAACCATGCTTCTCTTTTTTCCGGATTTTCCTGTATTATAGCGGCTCGAACGCGAATCTGCATCAAATTAGGCGAAAACGAATCAACATTTGCGAGTAGAAAACGATATTTTAAAAACACGCAGACAAGGGGCTCCGCAAAGGCAGATCGTTCTCCTTTCGAGACGAGTGCGTAAGTTGTGGCTGAACTAGGACAAACCAGACAATCATTTCAAATTAACTGACGTTTTATGGGAGCCTTGCCAAGACAAGGCCGTAGTGGTGCGCGCGTTCTGCAGCGGCGGGCAACAAAACTGCAAAACCTCGGCAGCGTTTCGACTATCTGCGCCGAGATTAAGTTTGCCTGAAGGCACTGCGAAAGCCCAATACTCGTTTTCTTAATATTTCCGGCCGAGTCTTCCTTCAGCTCTCGGCCAAAAAGCCGCAGGATTTGCTTCTCGGACTGCAACTGTCCGATGGCGGAGGCTCGATCCTTTGCGTTCTGACGTAAACAAAAGCGCCGCTGTCATCTCTATTCGCAGGAGTATTTTGTTACAGTGTGAAAAAATTCCGTAAATATAAGAATAGGTTTTCCGTAATCGCTAGTGAGAAGTCTCCGTAATCGCAATCAAGGACCACTTGTCCGTTCGTCTGAAATTAAAATTATCTGAACAATTTAGTAGAGAGCCTACGATAAGCTTAAATGCGTTCTATTAGATAAACATAATGCAATGCGTCCATTGTCTGAAAAAAAAAGTAATTTAACGTACTTTGAAGCTGTTTTTGAAAACTTTAGGCAATAGGTGGCGCTAGCTACCGCCTAAAAGCAAAAGAAGATACGATATTGGTCGGGTAGAATCTTACTATCACTTATATATTTATCCATACCGTTCTCTGGTTTTTCGGGTTTTCCCGCTCCCGTTGGCCTTCTTGCGGTCTCGCCGTCTCGCTTGGACGTTTTCGGTGTTGACCCTCAAGATAAAAAGGCCGATCTTTTGACGAAACGGTGAGTTCTTCTGCGTGTAAATATTGGTTTTGTACTACGTAACGTACGGGTCCATCTTTCTGAAACTCGTGTTCCCGTAGGCGTGAAACAAAACCATGGAGTCTTGCAGCCGAGATGTTTCGTATTTGATGACGACGGTCACTCTTCATAGTTCCCGTTCGCGTTTGAGGTTCTTACGAAACCTGATTTAAGCCCTTGTGTTGTATTTCGTCGCGTGCCAACTAATATCGCGGCCTGCCACCTAGAGAGCTCACGAAAGAGCCTCTCGCGTATTTATGCCTACGGCTGACCTTGTGTCAATGGCAAGCGGTCGTGGTGGCTGGCATGGGTCTGAAGTCAACTACTTCAGCCAAGTAATCAGGAGACGAAGTAATGGTAGGCGGAGTATGCCTATCCCTGTTTCCTTCGCGGTTTAGGTGTGGGGGAGGGGGGGGGGGAGGCTGAGTGAGGAGCGATGAGATTTGAGGTCGAGACCGTCGGGGTCTACCTTCCCGTCCCCCCAACCGCGATAACGATGCCAAGGGCCGGTTCATTACCCACCAGGGCAGGGTTTATCAAAAATTTTAACTCGGGGGAAGGGGGGGGGGAGGGAAAGAGAGAGGAGAAGCAGAGGGAGGTGGGTGAGGCAGGAAGGGGGGGGGTGTATAGCCTTGTGTGTAGTTTGCGGAGGAAATTCTTGGGAGGGGGGAGGGGCGAAGGGGAGGGGAGGGGAGGGGAGCTGTACTCAGTTTAGGGGAGTGTTATGGAGGTGTTGGGTGCAGTGTTGCCAATTTAGCGGTTTTCCTGCTACACTTAGTGGTTTTTGGTTCTGTTTAGCGGGATAAATTATTGCTTTGCGGGCAGCGGGATTTTTAGCCGGTTTCACGTAATCTTGGCGGTTTTTAGAGACATAAAAGTTTCATATCTATTTACTGTCAACTATCCACCTGTCGTATTCATAATCAGCCACTATCGTCTCTGCTTACTCTCAGTAATGCTCTAGTTTGTGAGAGTAGCACCTGTGGCGTCATCAAAATATTAAGGCGTCGAATATCGCAACATGGCTCTCTGTTTGGCGCGCGCACGTTTGAACAGCATGAATGTACCAATGTTCCTTTGACGTTTCTGTGACTGCGTCGTGAAATGGGCCGCGTGAAGTCCGCTCGTAAGTTTATAAAAGCCTTGCTACCCAAACTTAAAGACTGCCTACTGGAGGTTCCTTGTGATAGCAGACGAACCAGGTGCCGCTATTGCAGAACGGAACTATCTGCGAAGCACGTGGATTTGGTCGCTCACGCTGAGACAAGGAAGCATGTTTCGGCCGCTGTACCTTTCTCCTCTGGCAGGTTGACGACTTTACAAGTTGAACGAAAGTCTGACCAGTCACGCACTGCTGAAGGGTCGCTTTTCATGCTCATATACGCTTACTCCGCCATTTCGGCTTCGTATCACCTCGGGGAACTGTGTCGTGAAGTTTTCAGGGTTTTGGATTCTGGTCACAAAATTTCAAACAATGTTTTATAGTGAAGTGTCTGGAGAAAGTCCTGGCAGTTTATGATATTTTGGATCAGAAAAAAAGTTGGCAGCACCGGAGTATTTTTTTATGGTAAGTCATTGCTTGACTTCTAGTACAGTGGTTCCCAAATGGGGTCTGCATACCCCTGGTTGTTAATCAAGCTAAGAAATGAAACGTTTTGCTCTTATAGACAAAACAAATATCACACTTTGTGCAATTTTTCTTAATATCACGATAACATAAAGCAAGTCGATTTTATGATACAATTGAGCGGTTGTTTCGGATAGAGGTCTACTTTTTAGCACTGGTTTCTGAAATTAGGAATCAATTTATGATCCTGAAAAAAAAAAAAAAATTGTACACCATCCAGTTGACTGCGAGGAAGCGCTTCCCCCTGGCCTCCGCTTCTCCGCGAACATCGCTGCCTTGCGGGTAAGCTGTGCGCCACAGCACTGGTGCAAAACAGTAAGCTTGACGTGAGTGTCTCATTGCAAGCACCACAGATTGGAGAGGCATGCGCTTGGTTCTGAAAGTTCAAAGGCGTATGTGAGCAGCACGATCGATAAATGAATTTTATCTGAGATCAGCGAGCGCTCTGTGAAATACATTATCTCTTTGAAGGCTGGGCCTGCCTACATTGAAACATCTGCTTCATATGTGCTCAGTTATTTTAATTAGGGGCCTACTCATATATTTTGTGTTTCAGCAAATATGGTACAGTTATTTTTCATTTACCATTGTAGTCTCCCCACCCTTCTCATTCTTTGTCATGGAGGGCTCCCCATCACTTTTACCAGACCAGAATAATTGTTCCAGCCATGAGTGTTTTTGAACCAGTCTTCTAATATTTTTATCATGTTTGTGGGAGAATGGATGTGCCTGATGCATGGGCTTCATGCTTTGTATGTATGGCAACCTTAGTTTGTATGCATACAAGTCTTAGATGTGCAGTGCTCCTACTCTGTATGTGCTCCTTTTTTTCCTGCATGCTTGTCGTGGACTTGTGTAAGTGGCCTGAAGACCAGTCAAGCTGCGCGCTGCAGCTTCCTTCCTTGGGGCTCCATCATAATCGATGAAACAGTTAATATTATTTTGATGATACTTTGTCAGGTTTGTTCGGGAAGGTGAGAGAGAATCATGGAAGCCAGAGCCAGCGGGAGAACTCAAACGTACTTTACTGTAAGAAAAGAAAAAAAAGGAAAAAAGAAAAAAAACTGGAATACGATCAGCGTCGGATAAATGAAATAAACATTGTATTCAAAAGTAAAGATATATACTGTCAACACAAATAGTCATCACCCTGAATAGTTACCATGGGATGTGGCGGGCGGATCGTCGTTGGGCGGATCGTCGGAGAATGATGTCCGGCCCGCTGGTGCCCTTCGGACCAAGATGACGATGCCGAGCGGGGTGATCCAAGCTTGGCGGAGTCGTTTGCGAGGACGGAACGTAGCCGACCGGTTCAAGCCTGGCGGAGTCAATTTCGAGGACGGGACATAGCTGACCCGAGCTCCGCAACCCCAGAAGACAGCCGTCAAATCTCGCGCCTCGTCGGATTGCTTCGAACCCTTCTCGCGCCTCTTTATTCTTCTTCTTTTTTCATGCTGCCACAAATCTCTCCTTCGTTCCTTTTCTTTTTCCCTGTCTTATAAATCATGACAATACCCCCGAACTACGAGAAGTTTATTCGCAGAAACTTCTTTCTTCCCCTTATCTTCCGCCCAGGGAATCCTTCCGTCATCGTTGACCCAAAATTGAGGCATGTAATCCAGCAGTTCCGCACCTCGTCTTCATCGTCAACTTGGCCACACTGAACTCTTGCAGGAGTCACATTTCTTTGGTTGATGCACCATGCACAGCCACACCGACGCGACTGCACGGTACCGTTACACACACGCACGCGCGCACACAAAAGGAACGCGTTTTATAAACAAAAAATGAAACAGGACATGAAAAATATAAAAAAAATACAGGTTGGACATTCGATACACTTTATTTTTATCAATTATTTGCCACCTATAAAGCAAAAACAAATAAATGAAGCCTAAACGCGACTTAAATAGTCCGCTCCAACGTTGTCCCTACCTTTTATGTATTCTACACTGAACGTGTGGTCTTGTAGAGCCATGCTCCACCTCATTACTCGGCTGTTAGTGTGTTTCGCCTTGTTGAGGAACTCTAGCGGCTGGTGATCAGTCTAAACGCGGAAGGCTTTTCCATAAAGAAACAGCTTAAACCTAGTGACTGCCCAGACCAGTGCGAGACATTCCTTCTTTACAGTAGCAAAGTTCCTTTCGGAGCTAGTGAGTTTACGACTCGCGTATGCAACCCGGTGAAGTATTCCATCTCTCTCCTGTGGTAAAACTGCTCCTAAGCTTGCTTCAGAGGCGTCCGTGCGCAGCACGAATTCCTTTTCGGGGTCCAGTGATAGCAGGATGGGAGGTTGTCCAAGTCGACTTTTTAACTCCGTGAAGGCCTCGTCTTCTCTTGGGCTGCACTCAATATCATTGGGGCTCCCTTTTTCGTTAGATCCACTAACGGCGCTGCGATATCTGCGTAGTTTGGTACGAACTGTCTATAGAACCCCGTAAGCCCGAGGAATGACCAAACTTGGCGCTTCGTTTTGGGTCTTGGTGCGTCTTGAATCCTTTCCAGGATCTTTGGGTCAGGAGCGATATTTCCCAGTCCAATTTTATGTCCTAAGAAGTTGATTTCGCTGAACCCTATTCGGCATTTATTTGGTTTGATCGTAATGTTGGCTTCGCAAAGACGCTCAAAAATCGTTCTGAGTGTTTCCACATGCTTCTCCCACGAGCTCGTCGCGATCAACATATCATCTATGTAGTGATATGCATCTTGAATACCGTCTAGAACCTTTCGCATTAACTTCGTCGAAGTAGCAGAGGCGGTCTTGAGGCCAAAGGGCATATATCTGAACTGGTAGTGCCCGCTGGTTGACGAAAACGCCGTCTTCTCTTTTGCGTCTGCTTCTATGGGAATTTGCCAGTAGCCCTTTGCTACATCTAATTTCGAGAAAAACCTCCTGTGTCCCGCTTTAGCAAATGTCATATCAATTCTGGGTATTGGCTCTACATTTGTCATTGTCGCGTCATTCAATCGTCTGTAGTCGACACAAAATCTGTTTGATTCATCCTTTTTCTTCACAATCACGACCGGAGCGTTGTACGACGATGTACACTTCTCGATTACCCCCAGCTCGAGCATCTTGCTGATTTCATCCTCGACCACATCTTGTACTGCCAGAGGTATTGGGTACTGCCTCACGTATATCGGCCGCGTTGTTGTGAGATGAAGATCACACGTCATAAGGTTTGTCCTCCCGGGGACATCAGAAAATATGTTTTCGAATTTTCTTAGTAATTCTTGCACTTGGGCTATCTTCTCGCTCTCTAGGTTCTTATTAATGACCACATCCTCACACCCTTGCTGTCTGGTCCAGATTGGCATCGGGATGTCGCATTCTTCGGCCTCAGACTCGTTTTCGTCAGGTTCTTGTTTATTTACCACCGCATTGCAAAGTGGTTGATGTTCTGAGGTTTCTTTCCTTTCTTCATATTTCTTGAGCATGTTGATATGGAATAGCTTCTCGCCTCCCACCTCTAGCTCGTAGTCCACTTCATTCCTTCTTGCTGTTACAGGAAAAGGTCCTTTCCACTGCATGATCATTTTGTTATGTTCGGTGGGGAGAAGAATGGGTGCTTGATCTCCCTGTTGCATCCTTCGGTTAGAGCTCTTTCTCTCGTAGTAGCCTTTGTATTTCGCCCTCGCTTCTTCCAGGCAAGTGTGTTCTAACTTGCACGTGTCCTCCAGCTTTTCTCTTAGCTCCAGCACGTATCCGTGCGAAGTCTTCAGATCTTGCTTGAGAGCTTCGTTTGACCACATCTCTCTTAGAATAGCCAAAGGTCCTCGCACTCTTCTCCCGTAGAGTAACTCGAAAGGCGAAAACCTGAGGCTCGACTGTGGAACCTCTCTGTAGGCAAACAGTAGAGCTGGAAGGTATCGGTCTCAGTCCTTGGGCCTCTCCGGGCACACCCTTCTTAGCATTCGCTTGATTGTGCCGTTGAATCTCTCCACCAAGCCGTTGCTCATGGGATGGTACGGGGTGGTCAGGAGGTGCTTCATTGATAGAAGTCGACTCACCTCCCTCATTAGTTCTGAGGTAAAGCTGGTCCCGCGGTCGCTAAGGATCTCTTGTGGCACACCGTACCTCGTGAACATCTCCACCAGTGCTTCGGCCACCTGCTGGGATCCAATGCTCTTCAACACTACCGCATCCGGGTATCTCGTAGCCATATCCACCATTGTCAGTATGTACCTGTTTCCCGAGGTCGCAATTGGTACAATGGGGCCAATTATGTCTATCGCGACTTTCTGAAAGGGCGTCTCGATAGTCGGCATGCTTCCTAAGGGTGCTTTGCCCTGCTTGTCCTTGGGTACTGTGCGTTGACACACATCGCACGACCGAACGTATCTCTTGACCTCGCTCTGCATACAAGGCCAAAAAAATTCTTCCGACACCAGGTCGAGCGTGTTCTTCATGCCCTGGTGTCCTGACATTATTCTGTCATGTGCTAGAGCCACGACGGCGCTCCTGAACCTTCTCGGGAGTACAAGTTGGTCTATCCTTCTGCCGGATGAATATTCAACGGCCCTATGTGGCAAACCATTCTTGAGGAAAAACTGTAACTTCGTCCTGCCCTTGTGTTTTCTGGTCGTTTCCCCTATCTTACCAAAACACTTCATGAGAGTTTTATCCCCCTTTTGCTTCATGGCGAGCTCCTCGGTTGTCGCATCGATCACTGCCGCCTCCGATACCTTCAAAGGACGGTCCGGTCTTTCCATTTGACCACCTGCTCCCTTCTCCCTCGCGGACGGAACTTCTGCTGGTTTGTCTTTCCGGAGCTCGTCAGTACATTTGGACAATGTCGGTGTCATGCGACTATTGAAGCTGACTTCAACGGCATTCGGAAGTGCTTCCGGCTTCGACGTTGGCTTGGCCAAAACTTGACCTTGACTCTCTTCGTTTTTAATTTCCCAGTCTGGGTTCGGATCATTGGCCTCCCGCATTTGGGGTATATTCCCGAGTACCAGATCATAGAGAGGGTTACTTGCACATTTTGCCGTCACCTTCCCTGTATAGTAGGGTGTTCGTACAACTATATCCGCCTCGGGCAGATATTGAACCGTGCGGTCTAGCAGAAACACCGGACTTGACTTTCATGTTAGGCTCTCTCGGGGAACCTACTCCTTACGGACCACGACGGTGTTACACCCGGTATCCCTTAATACCGTTATCTTGTGCTCCCCGAGACGGCCTTCCACGACCGGCATGTTCTCTACTAAGAACTTTGGAGGTGTTCCCATGGCCGCGTTTATTACCGCGATTTTGTCACCATTATCCAGTGTTACGTAGGAGTCGTCAGGCGCGTCGACGGCCCCTGTTGACGCAGTCCATAAGCACGAGGCTTGCTGCTTCTCGTTCTGCCTTCCCCTGCAGTTTTCCACCCTATGACCAGCGCGGCCACAATTCCAACACGCCACTGTTTTCTTGCCTTGCGCGTTGCTTCTGCAATTTTCGGCCTTATGTCCAGCCTTCCCACAGATGAAGCAGCGGATAGCTTTTCGAGTTTCTCCCCTTGCGTGACTATCTCCGTTTCCAGCACCTTGCTTGGTTGTCACCTCGTCTGAATTTTGCCTAATCGAGCTGGATGGTGTCTGGGCTTCTAGGAACAGGTCTGCCTTTGCTGCTACGTCTTCCAAAGTCTGAGAATCACGCTCTCTAAGAAAGACGGCCAGTTTGCTGGAGCAGGTCAACATGAACTGTTCCACCAGGACCTGGTCTCGTAATGCCTCGAAAGTCTTATCAACTCCAGCTATCTCGAGCCACCGGTCAAAAAATCCGGCCAATCGGGCAGTGAATTGTTTGCGCGTTTCGCCCTTTTCGGGTTCGGCGTTGCGAAACCGCTCGCGGTACCTTAGTATACCTAAATCTTTGGAAGAGCGCTAGCTTGACCTTTCCGTAATCCAACGGATCCGCCGTTGCCATCCGGCCAACCACAGACAGTGCCTCCCCGGTCAAGCATAAGCTTAGTGTGGTGGCCCATTTCTCCAAAGGCCAGCTCAACCCTGTTGCTGTACGCTCGCAGCGCAGTAGATACGAGTCTAGATTATCCCTCCGTTCGTCGAACTGCGGGATTAACTTGTGGGGACTCCCTCGAATTACTAGGCCTGGCGCTTTCCCGCGCTCGTCTCCCACAGTTCCTGCACTTTCATGACTAATCTCACGTGCAGCGATTTTCAGCTGCAAAATCTCCCTTTCCTTTTCTAATTTAGCGCACTCTGCAGCTAACGCTCTTTCGGCTGCTTCCCGGTCTCCCCTTACGTTATCACGTTCCTCAGCTCTCTCGGCTCTCACGCGCGCTTTCTCTTCATCCGCCCGAACTCTTTCTTCAGCTACCCATTTCTTTAGCTCGTCCCCAGTATACCCCAATTCCTTACCCAACGCGATTATTCGTTCTAGTTCCATATTAACACAACGGACTGAGCTTCCCCTCAACTCTCTCACTTCCCAAAAAAAACGCAACTAGGATGTAATGGGCCTAGACGAATCCTGGCAGGCTCGCCAATTTGTCAGGTTCGTTCGGGAAGGTGAGGGAGAATCATGGAAGCCAGAGCCAGCGGGAGAACTCAAACGTACTTTACTGTAAGAAGAAGAAAAAAAAGGAAAAAAGAAAAAAAACTGGAATACGATCAGCGTCGGATAAATGAAATAAACATTGCATTCAAAAGTAAAGATATATACTGTCAACACAAATAGTCATCACCCTGTATAGTCACCATGAGGTGTGGCGGGCGGATCGTCGTTGGGCGGATCGTCGGAGTATGATGTCCGGCCCGCTGGTGCCCTTCGGACCAATATGACGATGCCGAGCGCGGTGGTCCAAGCTTGGCGGAGTCGATTTCGAGGACGGGACATAGCCGACCCGAGCTCCGCAACCCCAGAAGACAGCCGTCAAATCTCGCGCCTCGTCGGATTGCTTCGAACCCCTCTCGCGCCTCTTTATTCTTCTTCTTTTTTCATGCTGCCACAAATCTCTCCTTCGTTCCTTTTCTTTTTCCTTGTCTTATAAATCATGACATAGTTCAATTTACACCTATTTCTCCCCTCTTTGTTTGTATAGCTGGGCGTGATGGACGAAATCCAACACGGAACGTGAGAACAGAGGCAAAACGGCATAGGGTATTCATTTTGACTGAAACCTTTGAGGACCCTAAATAAAGCACTGGGAAATGACAAAGCTTTTTTTATTTTTGTACCACCTCGGATACAATATATGCCTTCTGTGAGTAACACAATATAAGACACTCAAAAAAATTTAAAAAAAACAATGTTCTTGTTGTTTCTTTACAAAGGGCATATTTGTGTTCACCTCCTTACAGGTGGTACTGTGTATACACGTTTGCAAGTACAGCCCCTGGGAGCCGCCATCCTGCCTGCTGGGGTGCACATTGGACGCACCATAATTTGATTACAATGCCTTGCTAAGGCGTCGCAATCAGACTATGGTGCACCCCAGAGCGCACCCCAGCTAGCAAGTTGGCGGCACCCAGGGGCCGTGCTTTCAACTAATTCAGGACTCTTTTTTTCGTTATGCCTTTACGGAAGATCAAAATTTCCCAATGAAGGAGCACATTCTGTTTTAACCTTTAGGGAAATTTCCGTAAAATTTAAAACGTAAAAGTGTCCGTATTTTAGCGGACCCCTCACTAGATTAGATTGCGGATGAATTCTCATCACTAAATTGGATTACGGATGAATTCTCTGGCAGCACTTTTCGCCAGAGAATTTCTTCGTAAAACGGAGCTGATTTTTTTACAGTGTACAGTGACAATGAAAATACTCCAAGTTTTTGTAGACATGTCACGGATTCAAAATGGCATCTAGTCATTAATTGTGTTATCTGTGTATAATACACTATGTGTTATATTAAACGATTATGGATCTGTAACAAGTGAGGGTAGCTTTGATGGGCACTGTAAAAAGTGTTTACCCCATTTTAAGGGGCAAAAGTTGCCGGTTCATAATTGCCGGCATGGTTTTCCGTAATCTAGAGACTGGACCGTCTGTAAAAACAAGGCATATGATTTCGTAAAGTAACGAAACGTCCGTAGTTCACTTTACAGACAGTTATCCGTTTTCTATTTTACGGGTAAAAGTTGCGGGTTCAATATTGCCGGCATGGTTTTGCGTAATCTAGAAACTGGACCGTCCGGAAAAACAAGGCATACAATTTCGTAGAATGAAGGAACGTCTGTAGCCCATATTAGGAACAGCTATTTGTAGGAAATGTGACAGCTGTCCGCACTAAATAACGATGGACTTTACCTTTCCGCCTTATAAGGCAAAGCTACGAGCCGTCCCTACCACCTGCAACTCCGATACATCAGGCGATTCATTTGGCAGAGCTCTAGATCTGCCAGGGCTGTCACGTGAAGCATGAGAGGTGCACGATTGGTGCAGATGACTCGTAGCTTTGGCCTTAAATAAGGCAGAAAGGTTTAGTCCTTCGTTATTTAGTGCGGACAGCTTTCACATTTCGAAGGGATAGCTGTCCATAATGGGGTTACAGACATTCCGTCATTCTAAAAAATGATATGCCTTGTTTGTACGGACAGTCTACTTCAAAAAGACAGAAAGGTCAAGTGCTTCATTATTGAGTGCGAAGAGCTTCCATGTTCAAGCAAGCCTAAGTCACATGAAGCTTTTGGGGTACAGATTGATATGGAGAGTTCATAGCTCTGTCATTCAATATATGAACTTGAATAATTTTTCATCCTCAGCCAAAACATTTGTTTTGCAAAAAAAAAAAAAAATAACACGCCCTGTACTCCTCATTGCCAGGATTTTGTTTGTGCGAGCTCAACTCTTCCTATATATAACAGCTCAACAAACGAACCAGTTAAGAAGTTTCGCCACAATAGCTTGAATGGAAGAAGGCATGCCTTGCCTTAACTTTGGAGAAAATTTTCAATATAGTTGTTTTTGTGCTGGCCGTTTAGATGCCGCTCCATGTTTGTGCTTATAGTTGTCCTTCAATTGAAGACCTCTTTGGTATCTTCATGGTGCATGTAAGGGCAGCTTGAAATAAAGAGCAGAAGAGCATTCGAAATCAATACACAATAACAACAAATTGTATATGACATACATGGTTAAAGTAAGCGAGCAACGTGCTTACCAACTTGCCTAGCTGCCCACCTTTCTACTGTACATGACATAAAACAAACCTCCCATAAATTGAACTAAAGTAAAAATTTGCATTGATTTGAATATCGAACACAACAAGCGCTTGAGAAATAAAACTAGCGAATTAAAATTGCACAAGTATTCAGCGATATTAAGCACTTTGGATTAAGCCAGATATCCCTTCGTGTATTCAGTTTGCTCGCGATAATTCGAACTCGGATATTTAACACTCCTGGTTCAGTCAAACAAATTTCAAAACTTCGGTTGTCCCGCTACGTTTTCAATGTATTCACAAGCCGCTTAACTCGAACGGCGTTTTTGCGAAATTCATACTTTTTGTTCTCGCGGCACCCTTGAGTGCACTTCTTTCCGAGCACCGACGCACTGAGGAGAAGCAACATCCGTGGAACTTGCTTCTGTGGGTGTTGCTTTTCCGCAGTGCACCTGTGATCGGTAAGACGTGCGCTCAAATGGGCTAAAGCAGAGCAGAGCCGTATATAGACTGTTTTAGTGAAAGAGGGCAGAGAAAAGGGGAAAGGGCTACCGGCGCGTTCCCCCTTGCTGGAGCGTTAAGAAGAGTGGAGGTACCGGATGAGTGGCTTTGCCGGTGTTCGGTGTAAGCGTTGCCCGAACTTCGATCGTGCTTTCTTCTTTGTTTTAAACTCCCGAACTTAAATAAAGTCACGGACTTAGATGGCGACAGTGCCCCGGGCATCAGGACACCATTGCTCGGTTATAGGGTGCACGAATAACGACAGAAACCGTCGAATACTGTCTGAGGACCTATGTAGCTTGCACGAAATCCGGCAAGGCGTGCTCTGTTGCAGTGTCTTTAAGCTCCCTCGCTTTCCACATGACCCTGATTTCCGGCAGTAGTGGCTTCCGTCCCTAGACCGAAAAGGCTTTTCCCCAACGCCATCCTCTCGACTGTGCTCGGAACTTTTTGCGGATGGAGTGGGCACCACACTTAACGCTGTACCGTCAATGAACACGGGGTACGCCGCAAGGTGCGTGCAAGTTTTTTCTTGATAATTGCTGTTTCAGCTTGTAGCTTTTTGTAACTGAAATAATTTTAATATCGATATTTCGAAATGGTGACACTGACTGAATTTTATTATCTACAGCACTTATTTGAAAGCTGATTTCTGCCGCCGGGTGTGGCTGGCAATTGTCGAAAAGTTAGTTCTATCGCTCTGCCTGAATCCTAATCTCCTGAGCAATACCAGAGAGCCATAAGCACATGCTGACTGTCGCAATGCGACTGGATTCTTCTTATTTTCAAAATTATTACATAATGTAACTGGAAAGAAACCTTCAATTTCTGCTGGTGAAATTTGAAACACGCTTATGGGTCAATGTTTATAAACGTTGAAACATGCTCATGCATCGGTGTTTATAAATGATTTATTCGAGGATCCCGTGCCGACGAGAGTCTTTTGTTGAGAACTGAAAACAGCATAGTCGGGAGGGGCCTGGTGCCACAGCGAGTCAACCAATGATTCAAAGATTCGAAATCGACGCATGAGCATGTTTCAACTTTCAGCAATAGAAATTGAAGGTTTTTAACAGCTACATTATATACTAATTTTGAAAATAGGAAGAATCTAGTCGCGCTGTGACTGTCAACATAGGTTCACGGCTCTCCATGATTGCGCAGAAGATCGCGATTCAGGAAAACCGATAGAACTATCTTTTCGACAATTTCCAGCCACACCCGGCAGCGGAAATGAGCCTTCAACTAAGTGTTGTAGTTGATAAAATTGAGCCTTTCTCAACACTTATGAATATCATTATTTAGATAAATTCAGTTACAAAAACATACAATCTGAAACAACAATTATCAGGAGAAAACTTGCACTCACCTTGCGAGCATACCCTACGTTCATCGGCGGTACAGCTTTAAGTTCGGTGCGCGCTTCATTCACAATATGTTCCGAGCACAGTCGAGAGGATTGCGTTAGGGAAAAGTTTTCTCGGTTTACGGAAGCAACACACTGCCACCGGAAATCGGGGTCGTGTGAGAACAGCCGCACTCGCCTTGTCGGATTCCGTGCAAGCTACATAGGTCCTCAGACAGTGTTCAAAGCTTTCAGTCGTTCTTCGTTCATCCTATAACGGAGCAATGGTGCCCCGATGACCGGGGGCTGTCGTCATAAGCTCGTGGCGGTAATTAAGTTTGGGAATTTAAAACAGAGAAGAAAGCGTCAACGAAGTTCGGGCAATGCAAACACCCAACACCAGCGAAGCCTTTCATCCGGGACTTTCACTCTTTCTAATGCTCCAGCAAAGACGAAAGCGCTAGCAGCCCTTTCCCCTTTTATCTCTTGCTCTAAAAATGGCGCTACCCACAGTAAACAGTCTATAGAGAGCTTGGTCAATGAAAGGAGTGGGAGAACCGGGGAGCGCAGCAGACGCAGATAGAAGGCTTGACAAGCTCTCTTGGCCAACCAGAAGCCGAAAAGAATCTGCTAGTCATGGTAGCGAGAAACAGTTTTTATAATTGCGTAAGAATTAAATGTAGTAACTTTTCATGGTTATGGTGCACACAGTGTTTCAATTATGGTTATGCAATTAGATGTAAGATACGAATGCGCCACTTCATTTCTGGTTTGCTCACGCGGAGTACGATCGCTTTGATGGCAGATTCCTTGCGCACGGCGCATGGACTAGGTTAGGCGTTCTGTTGGTCGGGCATGATTTTTATATCTTTGATATCTTCATGTATCTTCCACCATGAGTTGCATGACCGTGATTGAAACATCGTGTGCACCATAATTCCAGTCACCGAGATTTACTCAGATGCTCTTAGTTGTTTTGTTTTTTGCAACCGCCGCAGCTTCTGGTTGGCCACATTTGCATTTGTGAAAATGCTCTAAAACATGCCCAGCCGACCTTCGGCCAATGATGCTTCCTTATTTGCCTCGTATACATCCCAATGAGCGGTTAGGCTTCCTTAATAAACGTCTCTGAAGCACAGGACACATGAGCGACAAAAAGGTGCGCCGTGCGGCAGTTTCCACTGCCACTTGCGCGGATGCTGCGATGTGGAGGAATGGCTTTACGTCACAACGTTCACGCAAGTTTCTACAGAAACTGCAGCGCAATGCCCTTCTTTAATAATCAGTCTTGATAGTCCATTATAGACAACTTTTTGCTGGTTGAACAAACATATTTTTATTTTGAGGTGTCATGTGCCGTCTAGACACTCCATGATAAAAAAAAATTGAGAATTGAATAAATCTGTCATAAATTTCACCAATGTTTCATGACTGGCATACCTGCTTATAAATAGTAGGCCTGTGTAGAGGAAATCATCATATATCTTTTTTGTGTGACTAGCCATCCATACAGCAAATCATAATTTACCGTGCAACATATTAAGATGAACTTAGATAATTCGAGTTTTTGATAATTCATGCAAGATTTGTGGCTCCCTGGAGCTTGAATTAGTGAGAGTCTACTGTATGTCACATTTAAATTAATGGTGTAGCTTCTTTGGCTTAATGGAATCTGAACTCTTCTCCACTGGCAGTGCATTAAAAGCAAAAAAGTACAGCAATGTATTTGCTCTAGTTTCATGCACTGGCATAGGCTTGTGCAACTAAGCCAAGCTAGTATTAAAGGGAAGCTGAAGCAGTTTATAAGAAATCTGAGTTAGGAGAGGACTTCAATAGCATTTTGTCTCATGAATTTAGTAATCTCGCTATACTTGGGCGAAAGTCAACGTGAACTGTATTTGTTTTTGAAAATATCTGCAGCGATTGCAGCAGGGCATGCAGGGATTGTCTCTTCCACCTGTAATCTGTCCAAAGCGTCGCGACGCCATTGGTGGCATTCAAAGGTCATCCTAATAGTGAGCAAGGCTTATCGGACCCTACCGATGACATCAATTTTGCTAGTTTTTGTCTCCGTTCTCGCCCTCTGCTTTGTTCGGTGCAGTGAATTCCCTACACCCCCCTCCTTCCCCTAATTTTAATTCCTGGGGAAACCTCTCGTTTGCTGTGCTGCAACATGCAGGGCTACGCTGAAATTTTAACTAACGATTACGACACTCCTACTAACAAGATTCAATGAAAGCGTAAAACACCATTTTTAAGGTGCCCACAATAAAAAAAAAATGTATTTTTGAATTAAAGGACTTTTTTAGTTTTTCTTTAAACATGGTGCCTATGAAGTACCTCCTTAACCTAAAATACTATACCCCTTTTCACCTCCAGAACTGTAGTAAAACAGGATTTCCCACACTATATAGAGTTAAATTAGAACAATGAGAGCAAAGTTGTTTCGTTAAGAGTGGCTCACCTGATATGCATCTGTGGAATTAGGCATTGACAAGCAATGACTTATTGCTCCCCGAACTAAACAGTGGCTCTGTAAAAAAAAAGTAATGTTCACCTTCATGCACATATTTTGTACACTTGGGAGAGGCAAAAATATTGTTTAAAATTTGCATTTTTTCTGATGTGCAAACTGTACTGTTCAAGGCCGCTAGGAGCAGTTCACGACACTAGTGCTCAATCAAAACAGTTAGAGAAAAGTTGTTACTTTAAAGTAAAAGCTTTGTTTAAAATTGGAATTGACCTTTTTCTTCGAAGTGCATGAAGTGCACTTCGAAGTGCAGTATTTAAGTTTTTTTTATTTTGCTCATTTTAATTTAAACTGAATGTTTGCATAGGCCACATGACGTCAGATACGTGACATCAATTTTTCCGTTACATGACGTCGGGTCATGTGAAATAAATTTTTCCGCAAAATTTAGTGGGGAAACTGAATTGGTGTACAGGTCACGTAACATGCATGTTTCCACTAAATTTAGCGGGGAGCCTGAATTAGTCTGTAGGTCACCTCACGTCGGGTCACGTGAAATTAATATTTAACCAAATTTAGCAGGGGAACTTAACTGGTGCATAGGTCATGTGACGTCTATTTTTCTGCTCAATTTATTGGAAAGCTTGAAATTGTCTGTAGTTACCATGATATCAATTTCCCTGCTAAATTTAGAGGGAAAACTGAACTAGTATAGATGTCCCGCAACAACAATAGGATTGAGTAGACGAGGAGAACGATTTATTAAAATTGTTGGTAGTCCAGCGATTGGTTGTTTTTTCTGTTTCTCCTTCCTTCCTTGTTCAGCTGGTTCCACCCGTAATGAAACAACAATGTGTCCCTAAATTTAGCTCCAAATGCACAGACGGATGGACAACATTTTGGGATTGGAGGGTAACGTTAAACAGCACTTCATGTTAAAAAAAAAAACTGCTCACTTGATGTGCATCTCTGGAAACAGGCTTTGACTAGCAATGACTTACTGCCCCCAGGACTGAAGTGCTGTTTTAGTAATGCTTCCTCCACAAACAATTCAAGTGTAAGAACACAAGCCCCAAATTTTCTTTCCATTCTCCTTCTCCTAATTTTCTCCGCATTTAATTTGTTTCATCCATAGGCAAATCCTGAAAGTTTTGAAGCGCTTATCCTACGTCGTTCTCTTAGAACCTGGTTCATGCTGCGGAAACTTGGCTGAGTGGGTAACCCGGAGCATTCATTGTTCGTCAACACACGTTTCATTTCACCCCATCCTGTCCTTGAAAGCAGACACTCCTCTCTCTTGAACAGGGTCATTAAGGGCTTTCCATAGATCGTACATAGAAGGTCGGCATTGCCGACACAAGCTTATGTCCTCACTTTGAGCATAAAATAAACATACGTCTGCAATCCGCAATGTCTTATGTATGAAAAATTTCTGTTATACACAGGCTCGTACCATTTCATTGTCAAAGGAGCAGGATATGTTTATAAAAAACTATCTTTTATTACATAGTTTTAGAGAACAATTGTTCCTTCTTAATTAGAATCAATTGATCATATAAGATAATTGACAAATAAGGGCAGATGCACACGTTGGATCGAATCACAAATTTCATCCCTGGACCGTTTTGCCACATTATTTTTATGTTGGCTTTTCCTACGACTTGCACCTCGTCAGCGGACGCCGAGAGTGTAAGGGCAGAGTGCCTTTACGCGCGCAGATTTTTGGCGGGTGAGTAACAGTAAAAGCGTTTACGGTAGAGTAGTAACAGTATACCAATATTTTTGTTTTCAAATCGGCCAAACAAAATAAGGCACCACTGTATTTTATCTATTCGCTGCTCCATTTGGTAGAGCCATTCTTTCCACTCTTGAGAGAAGCTAGAAGAACTTTGCCCAGCTGACACGCCGCAGGTTCTGGTACTCCTCTCAGTCAATGTCAAGAAGCTTTTGTTAAAACTTGCGTAGTACGCTGCAGCTACCCCGCACGTTAACCCAATATTTCCACCCAACAAGGCCTTTCTTATGACTGCAGTGTCCTGAAGAGTGGTTCACAAGTAAGCAGGGCTAAACCCTAATAAAAAATACACCAGGCAATCCTGGTGTCACATCAAAGAATCCTGATGTGACACCAGAATATCTGGTGTGCCCAACAGCGATGCTGATGTATCGAGCACACCAGCCTGGCGTGCCCAGCAGAAATGCTGGTGTACCCGCACAGCAGCCTGATGGGTACACCAAGGGAGTCTGGTGTCACATCACAAGGACTCATGCGCCGACCAGGCAGCCTGGTGTGCACACCACGCAGTTTGATGTGACACCAGAGTTGTGTTTTTGTTGATTTCTCCCCCCGGTCCGCGCGCGTGTTTTCTATTAGTTTGTGTGCCGCTCCGTCCCCCGACGGGGTGCCTTGTTTCGTCCCATCTTGGTGGTCGCCGCAGACCCCGCGGCGGGCTCCTTTGTGCTCAAGAAGTGTCCCCCTCGTCCCGAGCACTTTCCCGGGCGGCCTTGAGCAGCTTGGGGCGCTCGCCGGCTCGCCTCTTCGAGGGTTTCTCTTTCCCTTTCCGCCGGTATTCTTGTTTAAGTTTGAGAAAGTAAAGAAGTCCTCTTTGTGAGTCGAAGCCGAAAAGATGTGTTGGTTCGCTTTCCTTACTTCCGACGAGCTTGGTTTGGTAGCAAAGAAACAAAGGAAGCTAGAAATTATTACGATTTTTGGGGCCGAAATGCCTACTACGAGCGAGGAGGGCGTCGACCGCCTGAAGCGAGAAAGGATTACCCTGCGAGCCGCCACAACAAAGATCATCAACGAGACTGGCGTCTGCTGGCCACGGATCCAAGCGACATCGGTGAGCTCGAAGAAACATTTGATATTCTTCTACTTAAGGAGGCATCCCTGAAAGAGCTGGACAAGGAAATCGAGCTATCTGTCGAATATGATGCCTTAGAACAAACTGCAGTTGATCACGCCCAACTCCCTACAGCAGTAAAGCTTCAGAAGCTTTACTGTTGTGCTTTTTTGCTTTTTTGAATAAAGTAATTATGGCAGCAGCGTTGTTGTCAAACTTATCATTGTACGCTTTTTTGTGAGTAAAGCAACACCCATTCAACAGGTGGTCTGGTATCATATTACAACAAAACCTGATGCCCCGCCAGAACACCAGATTTCTGGTGTCATACCCACGCATCAGATTTCTGGTGTCACAACAGAACACCAGGTTTCTGGTGTCACACCAGAAAACGTCCCAAATCACATCTGTGAAAAAGTCTGGTGTAACATCAAGTCACACCAGCCCTCGAGCTGGTGTATTTTTCACTAGGGAAGACATTTCCAAATGCCTCTCCGCAACCCAAGTACTTCATCACTTCGACGCTGAAGCCACTTGGAGCAGGACAATAGTTGTGTCATGTGGTTAGTAAAGCTGGTGGCATTCCACGCTAAGCCCTTCATGATAGTTTGTCTTGCTCGGTATGTAGCAGTGGCAATAAACAATTATTTTTCACGAAAGCACCATGATCGTAGCCGCAAACATCACTTATGACCTTGGAAAACGGTCTCACAGTCCGATGTTGGCGTTTAGCGGAATGGCAGGGGCGCGAATAGGTTCAGTCTGTCCTCGCTGTCATCTGCTCGTTTCTTCCGCATGGATGTGCCTTACGGACAGACGTTCGAGAGACGTCTTGTCACGTGATCAATCCATCTGCGGATGAGCTCATCGTGTGAATCGGCCATAAGTGAACTGCGGAGCGTGCCCTCACTTAAAGTTTCTGTTGACGTTGCCTGAATGTCATGAAAGTGTGTCTCATATCCAATTAGATTCTCGAAGAAACGTGCAAACTGCACAATAATGTCGCAGATTGTTCAGCCGAGCCCCTTAACCATTTTTTCTTCTCTTTATGATCCCGAATTTTTTTTTTTTGTTTTCTTGCACAGGCGGCTTAGGCCGCAGTTGTCCCTACAAACGGTCCCCATCCTTAAAAACATGTACAATGAAAAAAGATGCGTGCTGCCATCTCTCAGCAGGATCGCTAACAACGCCCGGAACAATCATGGAATTTCCAAAAAAAGCCAAGGGGAGAAGTATGTTGCACGGATGAGCTACGCTCATCCTAAACGTTTTAGGGACGGCTCTGGGTGGACGAGCTTGCCCAGGTAGCACGCCAGAGGAATGCCCAACTTCGGCAAAGGTTTGCCAAACATAAAGGCCCAACTTTGGCGCAGTTAGGTTTTTGCACCATGGCACTCATCAGTGCCAAAGTACGTTGCCTAACTATAGCCTTAGTTGGGTGATCCTAGGGCTTTCCAAAGTTTGGCTCTTCTCTGGTACGCCAGAGGAGTGCCAAAGCTGGTGCCATACTTGAGCTATAACTGCTATGGTAAATCCTAATCTGGGAATTCGGGGCATGCCAAGGTTTGGCATTTCTCTGGTCCGTCACAAGAGCGCCAAAGTTGGTGCCATACTTGAGCCATAACTGCCATAGTACATCCTAATCTGGGAATTCGGATCATGCCAAGGTTTGGCGTTTCTCTGGTCCGCCAGAGGAGCGCCAAAGTTGGTGCCATACTTGAGCCATAACTGCCAAAGCAACGCCTAATTTCAGTATTTGGGACGTGCCAAAGTTTGGCTTTTCTCTGGTCCGCCACAGGAGTGCCAAAATAGTGCCGTACTTGAGCCATAACTGCCGTAGCAACGCCCAATTTGGGTATTTCGGACATTCCAAAGTTTGGCGTGGCCCTGGTCCGCCAGAGGAGAGCCAAAGTTGGTTCCATACTTGAGTCATAACTGCCATAGTAAATCCTAATCTGGGAATTCGGGGCATGCCAAGGTTTGGCGTTTCTCTGGTCCGCCAGAGGAGCGCCAAAGTTGGTGCCATAATTCAGCCATAACTGCCAGAGCAACGCCTAATTTGGGTATCTCGGGCACGCCAAAGTTTTGCGTTTCTCTGGTACGCCACAGGAGTGCCGAGGTGTGTCATACTTGAGCCATAACTACCAAAGCAACGCCTAACTTCGGTATTTCGGCCACGCCGAGTTTGGCTTTTCTCTGGTCCGCCACAGTTCTGCCAAAGTAAGTGCCCGACATGAGCCATAACTGCCAAAGCAACGCCTAATTTTGGATTTCGAACATGCCAAGTTTGGCTTTTCTCTGGTGCACCATAGTTCTACCAAAGTGAGTGCCAGACTTAAGCAATAGCTGCCGCAGTAAATTTCATTTTTCGCGATTCGGGGCAAGCCGAAGTTTGGCTCTTCTCTCGTTACCCACTGAAGCGCCAAATAAGTGCCAAAAGTGGCAAAGAAAACCTAGAGGCCTGCCCAAGTTTAAAATATCTCTGGTGTTTCACAGAATTTCTCTTCCACGCATTCCAGAAGAGAATTAAATTTAATAAGCGTTCGAAACACGATGGTAAGATGTCACCACCTCCGTTCCCAAGCAGCACGGCAATACTTTGCAGTATCGTGCCACTGCGAGCCTAAAGTCGGTTCCAATATCGCTCAAATGTCCAGTTTTGCACTACCATTTGATATCCTGCAGGTATTGCCGTAAAGCTGTTTTGACCCAGCCTAGCGTTCGTGCAATATCGTGCGAATACTCTACGATGCGTCTTCTACGTATTGGCCGAACGTCGTGCAAGTATGTGTACGTTGCATATGATTTGTTGCATATCCAATCATATATACGTACAAACCAAATTGTTTCAATCGCTCCCAGAAGTTTATTAAACGGCTATCATTACAAACACTGTATACTCGACATATTTACAAAGGTCACACTTCTCTGTAAAACGAAAAGCAAATTATAAAATACAATTAACACTGTCCTCATGCCAAGCAAAACTCATCACACAAAAACCGCGGATATTGAGAGGAAAGCAGGACGACTATTAGAATCATGCTCGCAGTGCGCTTACTAATAAAAGAGCGATATCATGTAATCTTTGATAGATGCATAATCCAAATTAGGCACCCCACAAACACATTCGAGAAAGGAGGTTGCGCACATTCAACTGACGTCTCGTCATCGGCGAAGAGCAATTATTGTCGAAGCGTGTCCAGCAAACACATCACAAGAATTCTACGAACTCCGGTGAAAAAAATGGCTGTTACTGAAAAATTGGCATGGACGTATTCCGATCGTTTACGACGAAAAAACACGGCCGCGTCTGCAACGCACCAAAGCAACAGAACACTGAAGAGCACAGTTCGAAAACCGGACCTACGTGGCCCGCCTATTTCTATAACTAGGCAAACGGCTTGATTGATTGATTGATTTAAGTTTTATGGCGCGAGAGCTACCAGGGCTAAAATGCGCCAAGCGTATAAACTATTGCAGAAACAAGGGTGGAAGAAACAGGGCTATAGTAGCTGATGATTTTATAAGACTATGAACATGAATCGTGCATCACATAAACATGAGGTCTGGGTATAAAAAATTACTATGTCTATAAATTTTAAGATTACACACTGATTATAATCTACAACCATTTTAAGATATCTACAATGGGAGTGATATATCTTATAAATAAAATTTACAACCGGTGTATGTAGCCATTTACTTCAAGAAATTCTAAAACGCGTCGAAAAGGGACTAGAGGTTTATCGCCAAGAAGAAAGGCTGGGTGAAACGGGAGATGACATCTAAAAAGTTCTGGAAGACATGCCCGTCGCAGTTCATGTAAGTGCCTGCGATTCCACAAGATGTGTAATACAGTCACTACTTTGCCGCAGTGCTCACACTGTGGAGCATCTTCACCACAAAGCAAATGCAGTTGTGTCAAGCGCGAGTGGCCAATCCTCAATCGGGACATCAAAATTTCATGGAAACGATTCTCGTGATGGGAGCTCTTCCACACCTCCAAACAAGGTTTGATAACGTGTAGTTTATTGTCAATTTCCCTATCCCTTTCTGACTGCCATACGTAATTGCTCTTCTGAAAGCTGGCTTAAAATCTTCATATGGCAGTTTAAGGGATATTTTAATCTAATCCGTCATAGAGGCGGCTAGCTCATCTGCCCTTTCATTAACGATAATTCCTACATGGCTCGGTACCCAGCAGAGTTTAATATCGAGTCCAAGTAGGACAGCACGGTGCAGCTTTACACGCACTTGTTTTGTAAGCCAGTGTTTTGTGTCGGTAAGGGAGCAAACTGAGAGCAGGGCACTCTGGGAGTCAACAATCAAAATACCTTTCATGACATGATTATCTAAGATATGTTCAAGGGTCATCATTATACCATAAAGCTCAGCAGTAAAAATACTTGCAATGCTATCGATACGTCTTGCTTTCTTGTACTGTGGTGAAAACACTGCAGAACCTATGTAGGATGAGGTTTTGGCACCATCAGTATAAAATTGTATGTAATCTTGGTATTTCTCCAGCAACGCTAAACACTCCTGCTGAATCACGAGAGGTTCGACTGATTTTTTATGAAATTTGGCCAGTGACCAGTCGCAGGAAACTTTACGGCACTCCAGGGAGGAATGCTCTCAACCCTTGTAGTCATGCTATTCCCAGGGATGGTAAGCTACAGGGAGGTTGAAATACTTTGAAGCCGAAAGCTTAATGGTCGCACAATGCTTGGCTTGTTCTAAAAAAGCCGTAAGAGAGAAGAAGTATGTACACAGCTAAAGGCGGGATGTGCAGGGTCAGATTTAACTTTGTATTCATAACAAAGGCTAAGATATTGTCTCCTTTTCCCTAAAGAAATTTGATAAGCATCTGCATAAAAGCTCATTATAGGCGAAGTCCAAAAAGCTCATGTAGCAAGTCGAAGGCCAAGATGATGGACTAGATCTAGCATTTTAAAACAGATTCCCGTGTTGATTCATACACAATTGCACCGTAGTCCAGGCGGGAACGAACCAGGGCATTATATAATCGGATGAGACATCGCCCGTCAGACCCCTAAGACATGTGGGAATGTACTTTGAGGATATTAGACGGTTGCAGGCACTTCTTCTTTAGTTCCTTGATATGGGCCAAGAACGTAAGTTTCTTGTCAAAAACAACTCCTAAAAATTTGTGGTCTTGCTTTACAGGTACAGATATACCATTGAGTTGTAAACTGGGCTCAAGTGAGAGGCCACGCCGCAGTGAAAAGGGCACGCATACTGTCTTTTCAGGAGACAGTATGCGTGCCCTATTTATAGAGACCTGCAGTTGGCGCTCGCAACTCGAGAGGTTGCAGGAAGAAAAGGAAATCTGCACATCGTCTACATATAACGAATAGGAGACAGGTGATGGTATCGCTACAGCCAGGCTGTTTATCTTCACTGCAAACAGAGTAACGCTCAATACACCTCCTTGGGGGACCCCGTTTTCTTGAAGAAAAACATCAGAGAGTGGGGAGCCAAGCCTAACCTGAAAAGTTTGGTTAGTAAGAAAATCTTGTATGCAACGCAGCATTCGGCCACGGATGCCATACATGTGCAAGTCCTTGAGAATCCCATAACGCCAGGTAGTGTGGTAAGCCTTCTCTAGGTCGAAGAATACCGACACACAGTGCTGTCGATGTGCAAAAGCTTCACATATGGAAGTTTCCAGGCGAACAAGATGATCTAAGGTTGAGCGACCCATTCTAAATCCACATTGATTCGTATCTAAATTTTTTTCAGCCTCCAAAAAGTGCAGTAGTCGCCTATTTGTCAGCCTCTCGTACTTTTTCCCTAGACAACTGGTCAGCGAAATGGGACGATAACTCGTAGGCAGTGAAGAATCTTTACCGGGTTTCAGCAAGGGAATTATATGCGCACGCTTCCAGCACTTAGGAAAAACAGGAGCTCCCCTAAATGGTTAAAAAAGTCAAGAGATGCCCTAGGGATTCACGGGACAAGTGCCGCAACATTTTATATTTACTTCTGCCAGGTCCAGGGGCAGATTCCTTTTTTGTTGCAAGGGCCACCTCTAGTTCACACAATGTGAAAGGCTGGTTATATTCTAGAGCATCTGATCCAGACATAACAATTGGCTGCTTTTCGGCCATAGCCCTTAGTTTCTGAAATTTGGCAGTGTAACTGGATGAACTAGAGATTTCTTGAAAAATAATTTGCAAGACAATTTGCCTGGCTCTTTAATGTTGGCATAGCTGAACGTAAAAGAGGTATTATAAAAGAAAGGTAATTGCCCCGAATTTTTCTCATTCGGTCCCACACCTCTTTTGAAGTAACAAAACTGTTTACTTTGGAAACATACTTCATACACGAACTCCTCTTGGCTTGCCTTCTTATCCAACGAGCCTTTGTTTCACTTTTTTTAGATTCAATCTTGTTCCTAGTAGTTGGGTAGTGACAAAAAGTGCCCCAGGCCTTGTTCTGAGACCTGCGTGTGGCAGTAGACTCCTTGGTCCACCAAGGCTCGCGCCGCTTCGAAAGATTCCCCGATGTTTGTGGAATAGAAATAGATGCTGCATTTATGATTCGGTCAGTAATGTGCAAGGTTGCATTCTCCGGCGTCATAGATAAAAATTCGGTAGAGTCAAGTACCGCTTCCTACACAAAAAGAGCCCAGTCCGCCTCATCCAACTTCCAACTGGGGATGCTGGTTCGAAGAGAAAGGAGTGAGCAATACTTTCTAAAATCACAGGAAAATGGTCACTTCCAAAGGGATTGTCTAAAACCTTCCATGAAAAGCATGGAAGTAAGGATGGTGATGAAAGAGACAAATCCATAGAGGTGAAAGTATTATGAGATGCACTGAAAAAGTTGGATCACTTTCATTTAAAAGGCAAAGGTCAGATAACAAAAATCGTTTAATGACCCCACCACGTGAGTCTTGGCGGGCACTGCCCCACATATGGCGGTGCGCATTATAATCATCTAAAGTTAAAAAAAAGGCTGGGGAAGCTGGCTAATGAGTCCTTGAAGGTCCTGTAGATGCATTGAAACATTTGGTGGTAGGTAGATTGAGACCAGTGTAATAAGGTGGTCAAGAAGCACACGGACTGCCTCTACCTCCAGCGAGGTCGTGAGAGGAACTGGGAGCAGACGCTAGACCGCTCTGGACAACAACAGCCACTTGACCAGACGAGTTGCTAGATGATGCACGGTCCTTTCTGAAAACTTGATGGCGCCGTAAGACTTTGGTATGCGTGTCCCTAAGATGAGTCTCCTGCAGACGTATGGCCACAAGTCGGAGCACATCGAGAAAAAAAATTATGTCATCAATATTAGAAAAAAAGGCCGCGACAATTCTACTGCATAATACTATACTTTGGCATCTAGAGAGGAAAAATGTATATATACAAAAAGATATTTAACAAAGATTTTATGGTTTAAAATCTATCTTAACACGTGGCGTGCTCTGTGTTTTAGGAGGGTCTTTCTTCCTCCAAGTGGGCTCACTGGCGACAGAAAGGGAGGACTGTGATCCTGAGAGGGGAGCATCCTCCTCGGACCGGGGCCCACTTTTGTTCATGGGCTCATCTGTTGCCGCCGGCAGCTGACCCTTGGAGGTCAACTGCTTCGGCGGCTCCCTGGGCTTCCCCTGGGGAGCAGAGGTGCCAGGGGGTAGGCCTCGGCCCTTAGGGGCCAAAGCGCCAGGTTGAGCAGGGGGGGGTCAGCCCCTGCCCTGAGATAGATGCAGAAGAGGCAGCATTCACCTTACGGTTCGAAATCGGTGT
This sequence comes from Ixodes scapularis, assembly GCF_016920785.2. Taxonomy (NCBI): domain Eukaryota; kingdom Metazoa; phylum Arthropoda; class Arachnida; order Ixodida; family Ixodidae; genus Ixodes; species Ixodes scapularis. The sequence goes on from NW_024609835.1 coordinate 196,122,187, forward strand.
CACTGGCACCGCTCCTGAGGGCGAGGGAGACCTCGACGGGAGGCGCAGATTGTCCGTAGACGTCTGCGTTCCTGTCGAAACCTTTGGCCGTACCGGTCCCTTGCGTGCGGCCTCGGCATAAGAGCCTTTGGATACAAAGGCGAAGCGCTTCTTTGCATCAGCGTATGAAATATTTTCGGTAACCTTCAAGGTGAGGATTTCTTTTTCCTGTTTCCTTAATGGGCAGGATCGGAGTACGCTGGGTGCTTACCGCTACAGTTAGCACAGTGGGGCTCATTCTCGCACACATCAGCGACGTGCTCCTTGCTAGAACACTTGGCACAAGTGTCACTTCCTCGACAGTTCCGTGACCCATGGCCAAACCACTGTCATTTAAAACACCGCTGAGGGTTTCGCACATAGGGGCGGACGTGGCACTGGAGATATCTTGCCTTCACAACTTCAGGAAGTGTAGTTGACTCAAATGTGAGAATGATGTGTTTGGTCTTGCGTTCAACACGATCGCGGCGAAGGGTAATACGCCGAGCAGCCATTACTCCCTGTGTAGAGAGGCTTTCAATTACTTCGGTTTCTGTACACTCGAGCAGGTCCTCTTCTTAGATCACCCCTTGAATTGTATTAAGTGTTCTATGAGGTGTAACAGTGACTTTGTAATCAGTCACGAAGTTTAATGCTAATAGTGAATCACTTTGTTGCTTACTGTGTATCTCCACTAGGAGATCACCAGATGCCATCTTTTTTTGCATTGTAGCTCTTCCCAATCACTCCTTTAAGAACTTTTGAGATGAGAAAAGGGAACAACTTGCCAAGCGGTTTTTCATTCTCCGAGTGCATGACAAGAAACTTGGGGAACTCTGAAAATGTGTACGTTGGTTTTTCTATGCGTAGTGCTTCGGTGGGGACCCTTTTCGGGGCCCAATCAAAAGGTTATTTTGCTTGAGAACCCATATGAAGGCAAGGGTTTTCGGAAACTGTGGTGCACCGCCCACTACCAAGCCCAACAAGGGAATAGGTAACGCTCCATAACAAGAAAGGCTTAGCTGAAGAGGTTAATCTATTAGTGCTGTCCAGTCTCTTTAACCAAGAGTGGTTCCGGACAAGGTGTCTGTCGCCACCCAAGGTTAGCCCTTGCCGCCATAGGAGTTGAAAAGGAAAGAAGAGAAATGAGAAGAGTGAAAAGAAGGAGAAGACAAGGGTGAAAGTAGAGAGGGGATATTAGAAGTGGCGACTAGACTGAATCATCCTGGCCGGGCCTTACCAGTACTCCCGTCTATGAGAAGCGGGGGCCGAAGTGGTGTATTGCCTCAATACACCGAAGTGGTGTATTGCACTCCGGGCTCGGCTCAACCACGAGGATGCCCTTTTCCCCGGACACGAGAAAGCCACGCACAGCCATACGTGGGTGGGCGAACCCGCATGGCTCGGGGTCCGTGGTGACGCCACTCACCAAACACCTGCTTTCACAGTGCCCCCTGCTGGGAGGCAAACGGCGAAAACAACAGCTCCAGAGATCCCATCAGCGTGACAGAGAAAGTCACGTGACAAACTTTCGTCCACACGTTTTTGTCCTACGCGTCCTACGTAGAAAGGTCACGCGGGGTCACGCGTTTCGCTCCACTCTTTTGATTTGCTTAAAGTGGCTGTCGTGCTTGCTGACAGTCACACGAAGACACAAAAGCAGGTGGGGAGGATTTGCGAAAGGCGATGTCGAAGGGGCATCAACAACGCATAAAAGGAAAGGCCGCATCTGCCGGTGACCTTGTTGCCTTGCCTAGTGGGTCAGCTTTTGGCTTCCATTGTGGGCCTTGGAAAGATAATATCTTTCTTGATAGCGAAATGGAGGGGTGCTTATGTTTTGCGGGCTTGTCGCCATCCGATAGGCCTCAATTATTTCTTTCCCGACTCGCTCGCAGTGGCCTCCCATGGCTGTCGTGCCGGCGAAGTTAGGATAGCAGCCGGGACATTTTCTCCCGTGAATGACGATCGGGTGCTTAGAATCCGAAGCAGCTCTTTCGGCGTCCATTCGATGTTCTCGGAGTGGGTCGTTGAGGCATCGCCCCGTTTGCCCGATGTACCTGGCCCAGCAGGACAGGGGGATCCCATATACTTCTTCCGCTTCCTCTCTTTCCCCAAAGATTTCCCTTTCCGCTACTCCCACGAAGCGGGCGGGCTTTGAGCTTGAAGCCTAAAATAAATTTTGTTAAAGTTGAAAGATTGTCCTGTCTGTATCGTCCCTTTTGTATCCCCACTTTCTAAATGTTTAGAAAGCACCAACATACTAAAATAGTACAAGTTCCGGGATTTCATTTTCATTCCCCAAGTTTGATGCGGGAGCCGCGCCACAGAGCCCCGGTCGCTTCCGCTATTTGTTATTTCTAGGATTTGACAGTGTACAATCACAATTCAAGACACGCACAGAACCACGCTTGCTTTAGCAATGCGCCGTCTAATAATGATATCTCTTTTGGTCAGTCTCGCGCAGTACTAGCTCAATGGCAACACTTTCTGTAAAGGCGGATTCACACCGACGAAGTAAGCAGTCGCGCAATCTGACTAAATCGCATCGAAAAAAAAATAATTAGATGGTCAATCTGGCGTGCACAATACGCGAGTCCAACGCCTTCGCTGGCGAGTCGCTTCTCAAAAACTCTCGCTCCCAACGCCGTTTATTGGCTCAGCCTCTCCGCGACTAGGTCGCATCGCAAAAAGTCGGGTCAGCAAGCGACTGCTAAAATCCCGTCGGTCTTTGCCCGCAACGGTCGCTTTTGCGATGAAAGTTATCGCGCGACTAGATCGTATCGCCGGAGTGAACGCGCTTTAATGTCGAACCCGTCTCACTGTACGTCCCGATATTGGCGTGTGTACCTACGCGCGAGTACAACATTCGGCACAATTTGCGTTTGCAAAGCCTGGTCCAGCAGCGTCAAAACATTCAGCCAATCTTTGGACTGGAGAAATGAAGAGACAGCCGAAATAAGCTAAAGTTGCCAGCCGAATAAAACTTAATTTCTATTTAATTAAGATGAAGAGCACCCGCGCACATCAAATACATCATCAGCCGAACACCAAGGCAGTAAGCCTAGTTCTGGCACTTGTTGTGCAACTTTGGCCCGTAGCTGCCAGATGACAGCCGAACTATCGGGAAGCGAAGCCTAACTTTGGCACTTGTTTGGCGACTTCGGCCCGTAGCTGCCAGATGGCAGCCGAACCATCGGGAAGCGAAGCCTAACTTTGGCACTTGTTTGGCGACTTTGGCCCGTAGCTTCCAGATGACAGCCGAGCTATCGGGAAGCGAAGCCTAACTTGGGCATTCGTTTGGCGACTTAGGCCCAAAGATGCCAGATGTTAACCGAACTACAAGGTAGTAAGCGTAACTCTGGCACATCTGTGGCGATTTTGGCACGAATGTGCCAGATGACAGCCGAACTATCAAAAATTTAAGCTTAGCTTTGGCATTAGTTCCGGCAATTTTGGCCCAGAAATGCAAAAGATTTGCCGAACTACTGGGCGGTAAGCCTAAATCTGGCATTTGTTAGGCGATTTAGGCCCAAAGATGCCAGATGACAGCCGAACTACAAGGCGGTGAATCCTAAGTTTGGCCCTTGTTTGGCGAATTAGGGCCAAAATACCCAGACTGTTGCCAATGGAGGTCAGGATTGGCTCTACTTTGGCTTGTTCGGGCTTTTCAATGCCCTAAACTCCCACACCCAAGCCAAGTTTTGGCCCAGAACTCGGTGCTACCTGAGAGGCTCGGTCCAAATTGGTTAAGGCGTTAAGGTGCACCAGCACATTACACGTCGTTGAATCGTATGTAGTAGTATATGATTCTAAAATGCAAGAGCAAGACCACTTTCGAAAGCAACAAGTAAAAGACGGGACGTCATATATTTTTGTGTTCTCATTTTTTTGTCAGTCCTGCATTAAAATGTTTTCATGGTAGAAAGGACGGTTGTATTTGTTGTACCCTTCTCTTTCTCACAATCTCCTGCCTACCAAGTCAACCAGTGAACTAACCATGCCCCCCCCCCCCCCCAACACACACACAACCCACAATAGAAAGTTTTTGACAGAAGATGCTGTGATTGTACTGTGCATGCGAGCCAAGCTGAAGACAAATTTGCGGTCTGAGGGAATAACGAGTCACAAAACTGACAAACATGGCAGTTGCATACTATTAACTTTTTCACATCCACAAGAACCACTAATTGCTATTAGAAAAGTTAAAAAGCCCGAGGCTATCAGGTTGCTCACCGGCAGCAACTACCAGGAAGAGGGGGGGGGGGGGGGGCATGATTGTGGGGGCAGCTGGTCTCTAATGCCTGTGCTTTCCAGAAAGTCGTAGCTGAGAAACTGAGAGAGTGGGCACGGGAACGCTAAAACAGCACAGACGCTTACGCATGAAATGCTTCCTCTCGTACTGATCCCGCTCGTTCGGGCCTTTCTCGGTTTCGCATTATCACCATTAAGCCATCCTTGGTGTCAGCAATCCTGGCGGATTTACCCAAATGGCCCCTTCTCTCGACGTGTCATCCTCCGTGCGTCAGCAGGACCCGCACCCAAGCACCATAACGTCACCCTGGTCGCAAGCATTCCCGGCGTTCCAAGATCCCAGCCTACATAAGAACGGCGCAAGCCACTCCTTCCTCAGTGGGCACGGGAGGGCTAAAGCAGCACGGACAATTGCGGATGAAATGCTTCCTCTCGTACAAATTCCATTTCTTCAGGCCTTTCTCGGTTTCGCACTATCACCGGGTCCCCAAGCCATCCTTGGTGTCAGCAATCCTGGCGGATCCACCCGACTGGCATCTTTTCTTGATGTGTCATCCTCCGTGCGTCAGCAGGACCCATCCCCAAGCACCGTGACGTCACCCTGGCCGCAAGCATTCTCGGCATTCACAGACCCCAGCCTACATAAGGACGGCGGAAGCCACTCCTTCCTCAGTGGGCACGGGAGCGTTAAATCAGCACGGAGGCTTACGCATGATATGCTTCCTCTCGTACAAATACCACTTCTTCAGGCCTTTCTCGCTTTCGCACTATCACCGAGTCCCCCTCAAGCCATCCTTGGTGTCAGCAATCCTGGCGGATCCACCCGACTGGCATCTTCTCTCGACGTGTCATCCTCCGTGCGTCAGCAGGACCGACCCCCCAAGCACCGTGACGTTACCCTGGCCGCAAGCATTCTCGGCATTCCAATATCCCAGCCTACATAAGGACTGCGCAAGCCACTCCTTCCTCAGCGGGCACGGGAACGCTAAAGCAGCACGGATGCTTACGCATGAAAGGCTTCCACTCGTAAAGGTTTGTAAACGTCTCTCGTTGCATGCTAAGAGTACAAATAACGTGAACACTTTACTATCCCCGTGCCCAGAAGTGTTACTTTGTCTCGCTTGTGACTGTGCGCGCGTTATTGGTAATTTGCTACTCTTGTCCGGTGACATTGAAACAAATCCTGGTCCCTGGCCTACCAAGGTTGATTTGGAAGCGCAGGTGAAACAACCTGATAGTATGCACGAGCTAATGCGGAAACTCGATACTAACGTAATTGGCCTTGGGACGGGACATGCTGCCCTAAAAGCCGATGTCGAGGCGATACTTGGCAAACAGGCTCAACTTGAGACTTCGGTGGTGGCGTTAAATGGAAAACTTCTTTCATTCGAAAACAAAATGTGTCTATCACGCAGCCCAAAGCAAATATCTGTAATCACAACATTCCGTCGCTGTGTAGTCCACTGCAACAGAAAGTTATGCTATCTCGACATGATGATTTTGGAAACGGCTCACGACGGTGGCATCTTATAACTTCTGGCATACCCGATGCTGTCTGCGAGCCATGGTCTTTATCCGAACTACAATTTGCAAGTGAGAAACTTGGTGTCACACTTGATAACTGTCAGATTGAGCGTGCGCATAGACTGGGAACCCAATCTTCGGAAAGCTTTTCTTCACACAAAACAACAAAAAAAACTTACTTTCGTGTGCACCGAAGCTGCGCGGCCTCCCTTTTTCTGTCTGAAGATTTCTCGAAGAAAGTTCGTGTTGCGCGTTAGAGGCTTCCTGCATTCGCCAAGTCACAGGGAGGGCCGTATAAGCTGCGTTTGAATAAACTACATTTTAGTTCAAATATCTTCCTTTACGTCTCCGTTTCCGTTTCTGTGGTTAGTGCTTCCGCATAGGCACACGCTGGGAATGGGAACAAACGCGTTGCTTCCTCCAACTCTAAGTCACTTATCGGAGTTTTATACTTAAATGCGCGCAGTTTAATACCAAAGCGTGGCGAATTGTGTTCTCATATTTGCAACCTGTGATGCTAAGATAGTACTGATCACTGAGACCAGGCTTCATCTTGATATAAACTACAATGAAAAACTGCCAAATCATTCAAACTCTGCATTTTATCGACGCGATCGCAAGGATCGCCGTGGTGGCGGCGTTTTAGTATGCCTTGATAAGAGTATCAAATGCACACTTCTTTTCGTTTCCATGTCAATCGAGGCCATCTGGGTCTCAGTGAAATGTGGTTTTAATTCAATCCTGGTTGGCGTGTGTTATCGACCGCCCGATGCGTCATCTAGTTCTGTAACTTTTTTTCCTTGCTGAATTGTAAATTTTGTTGACACAACATCCTGGTCATTCTGTTTTCCTTGTACGTGATTTTAACTTCCGTGATATAAATTGGAAATTATCAGATCTTGCTGGTAGTGGAAGTTGTGGTGAGTGTCGCGATTTTATCAGTCTGCCTGTATTTTAAGCTTTCGCAGATGATTTCTTTCCCTACCCGTGTAACCACAACATGTTCAAATATATCAGACTTGCTTTTGGCTGAACATCCAAAACCTATTGCCTCTTTTACCGGTTTTGAAGGCATCACTGACCATAAAGCAGTGTTGTATAACCTAGAATTCCAACCATCAGAACCAGTCAGGTTGACAAAACGAATAAGGCTATATAATAAGGGGAAATATGAGCAGCTTAACTAGGACCTCTGAGCTATTTCTCAGTCTTCCTGGAAGGTTTTGACGATAGGAATATAAATGAAAATAGGTGCATTTTCAAAAACAAATTACTACAACTCATTGAAATTTATGTCCCTACTATTAACATCAGTTCCCGATCTTCTAAGTTTTGGTATTCGCGCTCACTGAAAACCCTTAACAGTAAGAAAAAACGACGTTTTGGAGTAGCCAAAAAAACAAGACACTGCTTTATCCTGGTCTAGATATGAGGAATGTGCCACTGATTGTAGTATTATGGTAAAGCAGCAGAAGCGTCTGTTCTACCAGGATATCCTTCCATCCATGCTACTAAACAACCCGCGCCAATTTCGCAATGTTGCAAATCATGCACCATAGTCCCCACTAGCGCTTATTGAGCATTCTGAGAGCATTATCGAGAGTAATCAGTGTGCACCAGAGCTCTTAATCATTTATTTTCTTCCCAATTCACCGCCCACTGTCCCTTAACCCTGTCCTTACCTATTACAAGCAATGTTGTACCTATGGATCCCATTTGTATTGATTACGCAGGTATTGTTAGCATTAATAAGTCACTGAAAATGTCCTCTTCCTGTGGTGTCGACGGCATAAATGCTAAGGTCTTACAAATCGCTAAATATTCCTCAAGCCTATTTCTATAAGAAACATTTTTCAGCAATCATTAGATACGGCGGCGGTTCCTGAGAATTGGAGAATCGGCAAGGTCATCCCGGTTCACAAAAGCGGTGATAAATCTTCTCCTTTAAATATAGGCCAATATCTCTAACTTTTTTACGTTCTAAAATACTTGAGCATGTAATCTACAAGCAACTATATATCCACCTTGATTCTATCTCCTTTTTTAACAGCGCGCAGCGCGGCTTCCGTCAAAACTACTCCTGCGAAACCAAACTTCTCTGCTTAACCAATGACCTGTTCACAAACCTTGATTCTGGCTACCCCACCAACGCTGTATTTTTCGACTTCGCTAAAGCATTTGAAAAAGTTCCGCATAACAGACTGCTTTTAAAACTATCGTCATTAAACCCCGATAATAATGTTCTCTCCTGGATTGAATATTTTCTCTCTCAGCGTCATCAGTCTGTTTTTGTTAATGATTGTTCAACTACTTAAGGCCCCCGTAACATCTGGCGTGCCTCAGGCAACGGTGCTTGGTCCGTTACTTTTCCTCATCTACATCAGCGAAGTTCCTCTTCAGGTATCTTCACCCATGTGCCTATTTGCCGACGACTGTGTCCTTTACCGAAAACTAACATCCCCTCATGACTCTTTATCCATACAAAATGACCTCGACCTAGTTTAGAGCTGGTGTACTAACTGGCAGATGACTGTTAACGTCAGCAAATGTAAATGCACGTGCTTCTCTCGTTCCTCTTTTCAAACCTCTCCTGTTCATTTTCTCAATGGCATCCCTCTTCTACCCACGGATGTGTATAAATACCTCGGCGTTCTTCTAACTTCTAACCTGTCCTGAGAAAACCATATTAATTTAGTTGTTAGTTCCGCTAACAAAAGCTTGGGTTTCCTTCATCGAAATTTCAGATCCGCCCCTTCTAAACTAAAATGGCTCCTCTATCTTGCCCTAGTCAGGTCTAATTTAGAATACGCATCTTCAATCTGGCACCCTCATCATGCTACATTAAGAGACTACATTGAATAAGCTCAATACCGTGCTGCGCGTTTTATTCACTCCGATTGATCCAGTTTTTCCAGTGTCTCCCTTATAAAATCAAATCACTCTCTCCCGCTGCTTTTCACCTGTCGAAAAATATTCGGTCTCTCCCTTCTGCATAAAGTTTTTTATTCACCAGTTCTAAATCAGTCTTTTCTTTCCCCATCTGTTTATCTTTCCTCCAGACTCGATCGTTGGAATAAAATAGCCCGCCAAAGTGTTTTTCCACAGCACATCAGCACGCCCCTCTACCTGATGCAATTGTGGACTGGAATAACCTTCCCGAAGACATCGTCACCATCCAGGACCCCATCAGATTCCGAGAAGCAGTATCAAACATTGTACTTCACACCCACTCCACTCTCTAACGCCTATGGCCCTGAGGGTATTGTAAATATATAAATAAAATAAAGTTGCAAGCAAGATTTTTAAAGAACAAATACCCAAACTATTCCAAGAAAACATCATTTCATTTCTCATACCAAAAAGGTTGATATGAGGAACTTTGCCCGGCTGACACAACCCAGATTTTAATACTCATCTGCGTCAAGATGCTGCTGTCAGAACGTGTCTACCACACAACCACCACTTCGAATCTCCAATCAACATTTCACCCAGCAAGATCTTTCTTGTGGCTGTGGTGTACTGAAGGCGTGAGCGCAAAGTGAATGAAGGAGTCTCCAAATGCCCCTTTGCGAGCCCAGGTCTTCGTCTCCTCCACGCCTAAGTCTCCACAAGCAGGACCATGCTTGTGTCTCTGTCATGCCGTGGTTTAGTTAAGCTAGTGACACTTCGCACTAAGCCTATCATGGTGTTACGTCTGGCTCCGCACGTGACAGTGGCGCACAGTTCTTGTTCGAAGTAGCAAATACCGATTTCGATATTGAACAACGGTGCCACAGTGTGATCATTCAATGTTAGAGGTTCGCGGCACTATGGGATCGAGAACGTGTTCGGTTTGCCCTAGCTGCCATTTGCGCGTCTGGTTCTTCGTGTGGACGCGCTTGGGAGAAGGACAAACCACGACATGATCAATCCATCTACGGATCAGTTCGTCGTGTGAATCAGCCATCAATGAAGAGTGCTGTTCCTTTTGAACTTGAAATAAATTAACTGAGCAGCACCATCTTGTAGGATAGATAATCCCACCTAAAACCCCTGGATACGTTTGTGTTAGTTTCGTAAATGGTCTCAAAGTGCCAGTACACGAGGCCCGTGCAGCACTTGGAAGCAAATGGCAGTGTAGCCCTGAAATGAAAGGCACTGGAAGTGAGTGGCACGTGTCTCTTGCGTTCACACAATTAGGGCTGAACCGCATCTACGCGATTTAGCGACCAATGGCAACGAGCGACGGAGATTTCTCAGTGTTGCTCGTCGCGTTGCTCGGTTTTTGGATTTCTAGGAAACTTTGCTCATAGCTTTGGTCGCTTGCTCCCGTCGTTTTCATGTGGTCTGCCTCGCCGTGTGGTTGATAGAGCTATAGCGAAAAGGGTCGCCATCACTTTCCTCGTCGCTCGCTAAATTGCTTACATGCGGTTTACATTTTATGGTTGTCGGCACTTGCCGAAATGTGGAGCGTAATTTGTTTCGAGGACTTTTCCCTTGCCGATTTTCAGACTGCTGGGAAATTTTTGGGTTCTATTGAAATACGACCACGTGATTTCTCACTTTTCCTATAAACTGTGGAGGAACGCTGAGGAGGAAGTTTGAAAATCGGTTTTCAAGGAAGTAGTTTAAATCCCCTTTTTTCTGTTTCTTTTGTAACTACTCAATGTGATTTTTTTTGTTTTTTCTTCCAACCTTTTCAATGAAGTACTGCAAGAGGGTTGTTAGTAAATAAGCGCCACATATACAGGATTTTGTATAAAACGTCAGTGCCCAAGTCGAAAAAAAAATTACACTCTTCGCAAGCAACATAATCAATACAGACACTATTTCCAAAGGCGCTCGTCACGCAATGATTCGAGTAATTTCCGAGGACAAAAATCGAACTTGAATTCAACCTCCCACGACGGAAGCGAATACGAGCGCCAGCAGGCTAACGGGCACCTTTAGCAGTCATGGGTTCCATAAAACACATCGCCTAGCTAGGTGGTACCAAGCAGATTCGCAGATATCAAGCCTGATCAACCGATCTAAGAGATAAAGCTCCCCGATACACTCACCAACGCAGTTTATGATACAGAGTTTGCCCACTGTAGAATAAGCCTGTGGTAATCGAAAACTACGTGATCGAGGGCCTTGTGTGAGTAGAAGTATATTGTAGAATTTAACTCATAATATATTATTCACACAGTATAAATTATATTGATAATGGAACAATTTTAAAAGAGCGAAAGTTCCTTGAACAATTATCTAAACTCGTAAAAGCGCCCTCTCACCATGGATTGGGTAACTAACCACTTTTTATGCTTCACTTTTGTTTTGTTTTGCTTCTCAAAATGGCGGCCCCTATGGCATTTTGCTTGCCGGCTCCTCACGTCCGCTTTCTGTGCGTTTTCGCTTTATTGTGACGCGCGTGCGCAGCGCTGAACGACAATCACAGTTAATAAATTCACGCTAGAGTTATTTCAAACAGACAATTGTTTATTTTCGCTCTACATAGTACAATTGATACGACAACGTTACAGACAACACATGCAATGATGCGGTTGTTGCCGGGTATTAGCGAACAGACACGGTAGTACAAACAGTTTGAATGTTAGCCTTCAAGGTATGTGCATAAAAAAAATGAAAAACCGAAGATCAATAAACATAGACTAAACAGGTAGAAGTAAAGTTGCGGTAAAGGCATTTCAAGACAGCTATTCATAAACCATGCAAAAAGAAAATGCACGAACACTACATTGCTTTACATGACGAGTGCGATTACAAACCAGTTGCTTTAACAGTAACTACAGGCTAATATGGTTAAGAATAAAGCTGCGTTTTGAGGTGCATTTGACCTGCACGTCCTCCACCCTCCCCCCCCCCCCCCCCCGCCTACCTCCAAGGTGAACGTTCAACACACCAGGGGGGCTATGTTCGACAAATGTTTCGTTTCTCATAAAAAGAAATGAAAGTGACGGAAGCGACAATATTGCGTCCGATTGGTTAGAGGCTCAAACGACGGAAGTTCCATCTTTCGTCATTTGAGCCTCTAAGCAATCAGACGCAATATCGTCACTTCCATCACTTTTGTTTATTTTTACAAGAAACAAGACATTTGTCGAACATAGCCCCCCTGGTCAGTTTTCTAGGAGATATGTTGGATATAGCCAGCCACTTTTTTCAGCACAATGTTTAGAGGTTAGGTTAGCTGACGGCGTTACTTTACAACTCTTCGTCTCCTCGTCTGCCTAACGGGACTTCTGGCCCTTCGATAGAAATATCACTTGTCATCGACAAACCGAAAGCAGGTACAATGCCACTCTCTCACTCCAGCATCACCATCGAACATTGTCTTCCATGGAAGCGACCTCCTGACTGAGCATCCTTCACTCGTCACCCTCGCCATAAACCTCACCTAATTCTGTTATTGCTGATCATCGGTGATGTACCTTCAAACTCCGGCTCAAGTCTCACCTGCCTCTGCTGTTCCCGGTCTTTGTTCCACAATGTCGCCTCCCTCGAATACGACGTTTGTGATAGGTGGTTCCAGCAGAAATGCGAAGATGTATCTCTCGCTCTGTAGAACACCTCTCCTCATCATCAACTGTGAGGCTCTATGCGGCGTGTCACCTCCCACCCCTTACATCGACTTTAAACTACAGCTTTCTTTAAGTGATATTTGATATTTCGATCCACTGCAGTAATAAACATTTAGCCTTGTGACATTTCCTTACCCTGTGTTTGGCGCACTATGGCCTATGTTGCTGCTGCACCAGAAGACTCCAAATTCATTCATTCACCTCCCACCCCTGGCCGATGACCTCTTTCCGCCCCCTATGCAGCACGGAGCCCCTGTGTACCCCACTATCATCCCCAGCTCTAACAAGTAGTTCTCCGACCGGCCTCCGGCGAGCGACATCGGCATCGCTCATTGTTATGCGTTTGGCATAGTTGTCGTGCGAAACGTGCGCGAGTGGACTCTACAGACTGCAATCACATTTCGTTTTCCAACGTTTGCTCCCTAAAAAACAACCTTCCTGACGTTAAAGCACTGAAGCAATCTTCCGCGAATGCAATATTCGCTGTGTGCGAGACATGGCTCGACGCCTGTCTTCGGTGGGCAATTAATGGGAAATACATCAATCTCACACAATGTTTTTGTATTCCAGCAAAACCGTCCCTCAACTTGGGGCGAAGGCGCCCATTCTCTCCATGCCAAAACACCTGCCCTGCCAAAGTCCCGAACACGTCACCCCTCCCGGTCTAGAAGCCATTTTTGTCGAGGTATTTTGAAGACATGGAAAGCTTATTCTGGCGTCTACCTAGTGCCCATTCTCCCACCGTGAACAATTCTATGCCCTCCTCCAAGAGGGCATACAGCGCGTCGACCTCAGCAGTTTCTTTGCACTGTTCACCTGATTCACTCAATGACGTGCTGGTACTGGAAACTGCTGGCCTCACCCAACTTCATGACGCTCCATCCTACATTTCTCAGAAGGGCAACGCTACATTCCTCGACCTCGTCTGCACCAATAATCTCACCTTTTTGTAGCGCTGCACAGTGAAAGCCAGCCTACCAGGCAGTTGTCACAGAGTTTTCCTCACCAATATCGATTGCTCAACCCCTAAGCGAGGTCTTCAAACCAAGAAATTCCAGCAGTTCTAAAAAAACAATTCCCTTCATCTCAATGAGGTCATCCACCCCGCTTCCTGGTTCATTGTGTTTGATCACACATCGGCTCACGAGGCCAGTGACCTCTTGCTTAACATATATGAGCAATTCAGCATAAATGTGTTCACCTTAAGGATCAACATGAGGCGCGGCAGCGTTTTATGAGTGACAAAGGAGATTGCAGTCTTAATCAAACGTAAACGCTCGCTATTGAAAAAAGCTAAAAAGCTCTAAATTCCACTCATCTGAAACAAGCCCACGAAGCACGTACCAGAGTAGCATCTCATCGATATCTACCATAACGATTGCCTACAGCAACTAGGAGCAAAAGCAATCTGCCAGCCCAAACCCTTTTGCATATTTCCACCGTAAAAAAATGTTCCATGAACCGGTCTTCACACATCACGGCAGGTATTTTTTTGCATGTTTTCACTATAAAACAAATGTTCCATGGACCGGTCTTCACGCATCACGGCAGGCCCTATTCCAATCTTGACGACATAGCAGAGCTCTTACAACTTTTCTCAGGCTGCAGCATTTTTCTACCCTACCACACCTAACTTTCGTCCCACCTAACACACAACTCTGCCAGTCAAGGCCACACCAGCAACCACACACTCTTCCATAGTCATTCTTCGAAGTGAAACCTACGAAGCCCTTGCCCGTGTCGACCTCTCTCAGCGGCCTGGACCAGAGAGCCTCCACCCAGCATTGCTTAAATACGGTGCACGGCCGCACCTCCCCCGACTTCACTCACCTCTTCACCGATTTTTTCTCCCACAGCTCTGTTCCTAGATCCTGTAAAGTTGTGTCAGTAGCGCCTCTTGAAAGGGGAGACGGTGTCCTCTCAAGCCCCTGACATCCACTCATACCGACCAATCTCCATAACCTCCATCGTTTGCCAAACAATGGAGAGAGTCATCAACAAGCGACTCTTTACCCACCTTGAGCTATCGAACTTCCTTAGCCCCCACCAATCCGCCCCGATAGGAAGTGTGAATCGGCCCCTGCAGCTTTTACCCATGCACTCAGCACGAGCGTCGACAACCGAACTCTGTGCAAGATTTTCTAGTTAGACTTCAGAAAGGCTTTTAACAACGCAGACCGCAGCTTGCTCCTATCCAAACTCCAGCAGATGGATATCTCCGGTATAAGAATTAAAATGTTTCTTCTTCAGAGCACTACCTTAATCTGCAAGGGCCCTTTTTGTTAATTAGGACGAACTGGAAACACTACTAACAAGTAGGGCGTTGACTGACCTAGGTTATGTGTGCCGTTGCGTGTCAAAAGGGCTTTGAGAAGGGACAAAGGGGCCTTGAGAAAACTAATGAAAGAACACTTTGTCCAAACTCAAGAGCGAAAAAGTATTGTTATTTACCACTGGCTAACACAAGATGATGGCAGCAACTGGTTATTGTTGTTTTCTTCCGGCGACTTCAGAACAAGGTCTACTGGCACGACAACCAGCTGTGCTTGTCATGCTGATGGGAACAGTTCAGTATTCAGGAGCTTGAAGTTCCAATTGCCAGAACTGCTCCACAGCTTGCATGCCAAATGCTGAGACCACTCGTACAAAGTAGGACTTGATCTAAGTCGTCTTCACAGTTTGCAACCTGGTTCGCAAGTTGCAACTGCATAAGGTTTTTCTTTTCAAGTGTCTCATAGAAGCCGCAAATTACTATGTGTCAGCGGTACCCCAGAAACTCCCTTTCAGACTAATGACTTGGAAGGGGCTTTCAAGACAGCCCTCCCTGAGACAGATGGTAATAAGGAAGAGAACCCTCCCAGCCACTGTTTTTTTTTCAGATATGTAGAAGCGCCACTACTGCACTTACCCAACCATTTACGCAGTATGTCATACGAAGAGTTGAAGATAATTGTCAAGTTATGACTTGTGGCTGCAACATTCATAATTGCGTAAGAGATCATAGGATGGATGCCATAACCCTCAGAGGATTGTTATGCCCCAATGCCAATTTCGGTGGCCACACTACGGCTATCTTGTGTTTTAGCCTAATTTTACAAAGAAAAAACGCTGCCGCCGTTTGGAACTAATGAGACTAACGAAGCAAGTTTTGTGAGAGCTCTCCGTAGGAGGAGTATACTCCTATAATATGTTGTCACGTCCCTCGGCCAAATGTTCCGGTTGTCTCGCTGGTGCTGTAGCTCTGGTAACGCTGTCAGTAAGCTGCAGAAGGATGAGTTGACCTAGTTTCAGTAACAGTTCACCTCATGTACAAAAATGACCAGAAATGCGCATGCCACCCAAGGATGAATGCCGACAAATTTCCCAGCATAGGTCTCTGATTTTCTTTTTGTGGCACAGATGATGAGTTGCCTCTTGAGGTTCCTCACTTTATCCCCCTGGTTACAGATGGTCCTTGTCTCGGATGTCCGGCCCTTGCGGCTTGCCTCTACACGTCTGTCGCCCTCGCGGTATTCTCATTAATTGTCCGATGAATCATCATACTGGAACAAAAGAGTAACAGCGTACAGTGAATGGACGAAGTCAGACGCACCTTATACTTCAAAATTAGACATACTGTGGGGTTTTGCTGCATGACGTGCCAAACGGAGATAAATTATGTCTGAAGCGTGATGGCGAGGAGAGGGGGGGGGGGGGGGGGGTCTCGACGCATGCGGAACGACGGGTGCCAGATGGTGCCATACCCACAGGGTATCCTGAGGAGAGAAAGAAGACAGGTGCGAGTCCAGGAAACTGCTATGTTTGAGCAACGCTTTTTTTAGTTGTGCCTTCCCGTTAATTCCCTTCGAGGTATATCCATCTGACTACTCAATTCAGCATTATGTTCAAAGCAGCCAGTCAACTTGCTGATCGTGTTTGCAAATATATAAAAACTGGTAAATTTAACTGTTAATGTTTTTTATATGTTATACTATGTTCAGTGTTTTTTTTTGTTATACTATAATGCTAATTTCTCTTTTATAATTTTACAAATTAGCAAATCCCAGGTTAGGTCCTAATTCTCGTCATTTGCCACGATTTTTATAGTTTTCCAGTGAAGTGGCGTGAAACCTTTGATACGTAGAGGTTGCGAAATCATGAAGCGTGAACAAGCAAATAATTACGTTCGATCGTTTTACAAGTCACGTCTGAGGTACATACGCCTAAAAAATTAACCGTGTCACAAACACTGCTTTCGAGAAAAGACGATTGTGCCATGCATGACGCGAAGGACAGCACGAGCACTTTAAGAAATATTTAACCCACCAGCACCGAACTTGAAGCGGAATACAGGAATTTCGAACGGCGAGGTGAGTCCCCAGCTTATTGGCTTCTTGCCTGAGCAGTCCCATTTAGAACATATTCGTAGCGTGATTCGGTAACTCACGTGACATTAAAACGCCAAGCGAGGCTTCAACCGAAAGAAAAATATAAAAGGAAAGAGAAATTCGTAGAACACAAACACCGACAACGCCGACAACGCGATCGGCAACGTTTAAAAACATGGCTTCGGTTGGGGCAATGAAGTTCTAAAGCTAACGGTCACTGTTTGATTTTTTCTTTTCATATTGGTTTATCATTAAAACCTAGCTTATTAGGTTTTCTAAAAATATTTTCACTAACGAACTCAATTTATAGCGATTATTTAACCCTGTTTTTTCTTTGTTTGTTTTTGTTTCACACATTCAGTTGTCGCCATCTGGCTTGAGGAGCGCGGTGTATGCGCGATTACCGGAAGTGGCCTTAAATGGGACCACTGGTTATGATTTCACTGTACTCACCAAGTGCCTCGCCTGCCCCTCTTGCCTCCGGTGGGACTTCTGCCTCTAGGTACGCTCCCGCAGTCTGAGTGCTCGTTCAGTGACAGGTCGGTTCCGGGACTTCTTGGCAAAAGCTCGAGGGTCATCCAATGCTGAAAGCACGTGTGCGACAAGGAACCGCACACGCTCGCTTTCACGCCGACTGCACGCACAGGTACACGTCATAAACGCTCCGAAAAAAAAGGACTAAAAAAAGTAAAACGAATGGGCGAACACTCACCAATTAGGCTTAAATCTCTAGCTGATTCCATGGGCACGCCGGTATCTAGGCCCTTCCGTTTTTCAAGAACGTTCTTCGATGTTGTTTTTTTTTATAAAATGTGCAAGCGCCCAAAAGTTAACTCGTTTTGTTTTTGTGTTTTACGATGGCGATGCCTATGTGGCGATTCTCGTTGCCTTCATTGCCCGTTGGTTACAGTTTCGACCAAGCTCATTTGACGCAACGTGAATATACTTGTTTTAGTCGACTGAAATTGCAACTTTAAAATTCAGAAAGTTGTTTTAATGTTTCTACGATTATTTGTATTAAACCATATTTAGTCCCTTGTGTACTAAACTGAAGCTTCCCAGGCAGCACACGATATTGGGCCAACATTGGAAATGATGGGACAAAGAATGGCCCAACAATGGCCCAACTGAGCCATGTGTTTACCAATATTGGAATTACCTGGGCCAATAATGGACTATCATAGCCAATGTTTTTCCAATATTGGTGATGCACTGGAATAAGCTGTCCAATATTGGACTGTGAAAGTCAATGGCTTGCCAATATTGGATCAATGCTGGCATAACCTGTCCAATATTGGACTGTCAAAGCCAATGGTTTTCCAATATTGGATATATGCTGGCATAAGTTATCCAATATTGGACTGCCAAAGCCAATGGCTTTCCAATATTGGATATATACTGGCATAACCTGTCCAATATTGGACTCTCAAAGTCAATTGTTTTCCAATATTGGATATATGCCGGCATAAGTTATCCAATATTGGACTGTCAAAGCCGATAGGTTTCCGATATTGGATATATGCTGGCATAAACTGTACAATATTGGACTGTCAGAGCCAATGGCTTTCCAATATTGGATACATGCCAGCATTAGCTGTCCAATATTGGACTGTCAAAGCCAATAGCTTTCCTATATTGGATATACGCCGGCATAACCTGTACAATATTGGACTTTCAGAGCCAATGTGTTTTCCGATATTGAATATACGTTGGCTTAAGCTGGTTAATATTAAACTGTCAAAGCCAAGAGTTTTCTAATATTGGTGATGTCTTGGTATAGGCTGGTCAATATTGGTACTGCCATAACCAATGGCTTATCGATATTTACGTCGCCTAGGCTATAGACCCGCGAACCTCTTTTTTGCATTGCAGAAATAGGAAATTGGAAAAGAGTGATTCATGAGCTCGCTCGGGCGATAAATTTTATTTAGCCAACTTCATGGGGCGTACGTCGCCGGCGCTTTATAACCGCGATCACAAATACGTCCTTAGCTGCCTATAGGACTATTGCAGTTTTTTTGCCGGCTGCTCTCCATTCGCATTGCCTTACCTCGGCGTTGACAACTTAACTCCGTTTTTTTTAGATTTAAGTATTTTTGTCTTTTCCAATATATTTTTTATATATACGTAGCGTTAACGTCTTCTCTTTGTCCGTGCCCCTGTCATGTTTGTATTTCTTTCTGCGTGCTCTATTTTTTATATCTAATGATTCTGTGCATATTTAGTCATTGTCGACGCAGGTGTCAACAAACATAAAGCCGCCGCTTACGCCGCAACCGAAGTGACTCTCAGTTTTACGAGAGTATATCGCGATATAAAGTCATATATTAAACTCAAGTGAAGTCTCGAGAGGGTTGCTTCGACTGCCAGTGCACATGTCATCAGGGTAGGCAGAGCAACGACGTAGCTATCGCGACGCGAGAGCACACTGCGCCTCGATCTGGCCGGCCGCGCTCGCTCTGCGGAAATGTGAGCGTGGGACTCTCGAGCCCCGTTAGCTTACTGAAGCTGCTAGACCCTACTTTGTTGTCGCGAATCATTTGCCCTTCGAACGGTCGCGAAGCCGTTGCGCTCGGAGTACCCTACCCAGCATCTTTCAGAAACCGTTCGCGCAGCATCGCAACCTTCCGTCTTCGAGCGTCGGCGATTCATCGTGTGTTGAAATTCGGACGATGTGCTGTTCGGGGTGTCTTTTATGTGCAACTCTTTCGTAAAACAATTTGAAGTTTAAAAACGCGAACCTAACAGCGTACAAACAGTTTTAAATTTATTGATAAAAAATATATTTATATACTTATAGATATATTTGTGTACATCGAGCGCTAAAAATAGTCGCGCTTAGTTCTTCATTACATTATATTATATATTTATATATTATTATATTTACGTTATACGACGTAAAACATACTGTCTTCAAACTTGCCCCGTTTAGAACCACTTTTGGGCTGGAGAGCTTCTTTAGAAGTTCAAAAGCTGATGTTCAAAGAGCTGTCCTGTTAAATCGGTATTGACAGCAGGGTAGACGCTATGCGTGTTTAAGGCCAATCGTGTCTCCGGTTAGGGTCACTTGACTACGGTCTCGAAGCTGGTGATAAGGCAGAGCACGGAACCTGCCTAAATCCCAAGGTCACGCATAACATCTACTGCACTATCAACCTTGGGTAGAAGTGACAAATTCTCTCGCTGCGTTCATTGTTGAGATGCCCCTGAAGATTAGCCTTTTGTAAGCGCACCCCACCCCCGTTCTGGCCTGCTTGCTTTGTCCTCCTTCTCTTTTTTTCTGTCTCCCTAAGCTGAAGGCGCGGTAGACGGTCCGTACTCGCCGGACCAATGAACCGTACACGTTTTATCGCTTGAGTTCGCTCTCTGTGCGCGGGTAACGGCAGAAGCGTGATCACGTGGTTTGACGGATGACGCATTAGCCGTTGAAAAACTCGGAATGCCTGCGTCGCGAAGACCGGACCTAGTTTCGCGTGTGATGCGGCCTGCGGAGTGCGGGCCCGCTGTGGATTTCGCTTCTGTGGTAAATGGTATCTCGTTCGAAAAGTCCCACCCGTGTCGATTTCTTCATAGAACCCCAAGACATTCTTGTGAATCGTTTAGTGTTCGGTTCGGCAAATGGCAGCGTGTGCTACATCGTGTTGAATCTTCACGGATCACTTCTTTCTGGTTTTTGTGTTTGAGTGGTTTTTCTGCAGTGCCCGTGTTTACATATATGTCGGATTACATCTTTCAAGTCCGGTATTTTCAAAGTAAGTGCGCTGCAACCTACTTGGTGATCATTGTCCGCTCTTGTATGGGTAATCTTCCGGATAACCTCTAGAATTGGGCAGGGCCTATCTCCTGGCAGCCGGGAGAATAAGTTTCCCGCAATCTTACCGACAGTCGCCTGCCATTATCTGTCTGAAATAATGTCACAACTGCAGGTAGAATGCTGACTTTTTTATTCTCCGTGCGTTTCGCGAAAACACGTTTCGTGGCCACCTTTTCGTTGACATTTTTGTTTCATCGACACGCGTTACGCGAATTGCGCGCTGTAGGGGCATTTCGTCGTGCGTGTATTCCTGAGGCGCAACGTTTCCTTCACATGCGTTACGCGAATTGCACGCTGTAGGGGCATTTCAACGCAAGTGTATTCCTGAGGCGCGTGCTCACCGAACCAGCCCACCCTTTCACGCCGCTTCATGCCAAGTCTGAAGCGGTTCATTGCAAAAAAAAGAAAAGAGGGAAAAAGACGTATTTTGAGTTTTTTTTTATGAAACATCGCGTGTTGATGAAACGATCTGTCTATGAAATGACGTTCGATGAACTGATTACACCGCCAATGAAGGGCCAATAGCGGTAGAATTTTGGGGAAAAAATTCTTCCAGCTGCCGGGAGACTGGACACTACCCAAGAATTACCCCGGTTTGTGTTTGCTTTGCAATCTTCTTAGTTGTATCACAGTTGAATAGTACCTCTTCACATATTGCAAATTGCTGATTTTGTGCCTGTCTACAGAATAAGCTGTGTGTAATAAACTTTTTGAAGATTTTAAAATAATCCCTTGTGTCTGTTTACCTTCCTTTTTGCAAACAACTTGGTGAATGCACTTGCAAAGAGCTGGGCGAGTGCAACGATGGCCAAAAATCAGCATAACGGCCAACATTGGATCGGGTCGCGCTTCCAGTGTTGTCCAATATTACGCCGGTTTTCGCCAATGTGGGAGGACCTTGGCTGGAACCATGGTTTAGCAATGGCCCAACATTGGCACCAATGATTGGGCCGACATTGGCTGGAACGATGGCTGAACAGTGGCCCAACATTGGCACCGATCACTAGGCCAACGTTGGAAAGGGTAGCGCTTCCAATATTGTCCAATATTGCGGCCGGTCTTTGCCAATGTTAGGCCAATGTCGGACCGACATTGGTGTGCTGCCTGGGTTGGCTTCGTTTCATTTGAACATGGCGGCGACCACCACTGTCTCGAGTGCCGACCGCGCTCTACCTACTCGTGCGTTGGCTGTCCTGTTAACCACCTCCTGCAATCCGCGTCAGCCATAAGCACGCTGTCTAGATATTATGCGCCCGCCGGGAAGAATCTCCAGTCTTCTTGGAAGCAAGGACCCCACTAGGGTTGCTCGGACGTCGTTGGCACCCACGAACCGAGTTAGCGATCCTCACGTCTTTGCTTGGTTCCTCCACGTTTCTGGCGACGGATCCCTCAGCCCTACGAGGCCTAGCTGGTGAAAAACAATCTACAACAACGCGGCGTCTTTGGAATCCGATTACTACAACCAGTGGCTCCTAAAAACACAGCAGCCCCCTTCACTAATGAGCTCTTCGATGTGAACGCTCTTATATTCACAGTGTGCAAACTTTACGAATCGCCATTCTACAGGCGACGCTACGAGACGCGAGCCTTCTGCGTTCTTTCAACTGGCAGTGTGATTCTCAAAATGGGCACTTGGTCCCAAATAAGCTGCTGCGCCTTCACTCACTCCCCGAGACGCATCCCACGTCAGTTCTAGAGGTATGTAAAACGTGTATGCAGGATTCGGTTTATGGCGGTCACCTTGTTGATTGGTACAGTGGACTGGAGCACGCTACTTAAGGAAAGGATCGTGCTAAGAACTCTAGATTTGCGCTGGTAGTGGTACCTTTCCGATTAGTCTTTTGGCGGCGCCATAACCTCGAGCTGGAACCTCCCACAAGCATGGCAACGTGCTGCTATGCTGTACGTGCTGCCCGGCTTCCGTGAAACCTAAGTCCTTCGACTTTCTCAGCGAGCCACTTGTGCTCAATAACACTAGAATTTATTAATTATGTGTATACTAGAAGCATTCAAGTTGAGTCGCTCAGACTGCAGTGTATTCAGTGGAACTATTTCTAGTGGCTCAAGTGCTCGACAGTTTGATGGGACACTGTGCTCAGTCCAGTTGTTTTCAACATATTTATTAATCGTGATAATGCCTTCCTGCAAACTACTTCACTACTGTTACACACAACCTGATGCTGGTGCCGTTTATCAGGTGACCTCAGAAATCACGAATGTTTTAAGAACAACATCGACAGGTCGACTATAGACAACCAGCTACGTTTCTTCACACAGGATATCGGCAAATTTGTCCAAAACGTGCGGAACACTGCGATTTGTACTTTGCGTGTCCAGTGGAACCGGCCATTGCACACTTAGGTACCTTTCACAGCCCTGGTACTGCCACACCAAGATTATCGCAGCTCCCTTTGAGGTTGATTTTGAAAGATGAGCTGAACGTGTTTAGCAAAGGGGGCAGCTTACGCTATTCTTCGGCAGCCAAGCTTGCTCCGGATCACTCGCTGCTTTGGCATTGGCAAGAATTCTGGCCCTTCATTGGCGGGCCAGAAGTGGTCTCAAGTGTGGCCCTATAGTGGGTCGTCTTATGCTTCCAAGACAACAATCTGGAACTGCAAGTTCACGAGACAGTACTGATGGGAGTTTGTAAGAATTGTGCTGGTGCCTTTCAACCGTTTCCTACAGTAGAGCAACAGCATTCCTTCTTGGTATGGTCTTCCCAGTTCTGGCAATCTCTTTATGTTCACTCACGCAGAGCCCCCCTAACAATCATCACAAGCCCGAAAACCTATGTAGACATGCAACTTGTCACCTTCACTCTCAGTGAGGTAGAGCAGTGCCTATGTGCTTTACTGTGAATCATGGACATTTACTTAATATCTGTTTTGTGTTTCCCCCACCCTTTTTCTTTGTTCTTTTTGCAGGGTACTGTAAGATTCTTGGTAGCCTTTGGCGTTTTCACTAAAAGGAATTGCTTTCAGCAGAATTAAAAGATAAAAACTCTTTTAACGCTTTTATCCTTTACTATATACTACGCTTTGACACACAACTGTATACTTTTTTATTCAACCTCACGGAAAACGGGTTTTATGTCCGTTACCTAAGAAACGAACACGGAGTCAGTCAGGATTACGACAAAAGTATTGTACAATTAAGGACATTTTTTACAGCGTAGATCTTAATAAAATCTTAACAGAGAGAGCTTTTTCTTTAGTCTCTTTGAACGTCCAGCAGTTCTTTTTCCGCGCGGGACTTCCCGAAAGGGTCTTCCTAACCCAAAGGCTGTTTTAAGCTCAGTTCAGAGATGTGAGTTGGATGGGTTCGCGCCGTTTAAAACGACAGTGACCTTGAAACCGCGATGACATTGATTATACGTCATAGAAAAGAGTCTGACCAAGCTGTCTTTGGAGAAGGTTTCTTTTTTACTTTTTGACGGTTTCGCCACACTGAGCATTGTGCAGAAACGTTCGAAGCAAACATACATTGATTGCAGCAAACACGGTCCTAACAAGCTTGCCACATATCCGCAGAAAATCATCTAATTTTGTCTGCAGTGGATAGCATGTGCCTGTATGATGTATTACATAAAAACGCGCCCTCACAATTGTTTTTTTTTTGTGAAAACTTATAGTATGTAGAGATTCGAACTAAAACATGACCTTCTAAGTTAGCAGTGGGATTTTGGCTTTAGACCCAGGGACAAGCGCGCGTCGTACGTCACATCACGCTGCCGCGGTAAGCAATATTATCTGGACAAAACCCATGCTCGCGCTTTTTATCCTCTGTAGTTTGTTAGTCGATTGCTGCGTGGCTGTAGCCAAGAGTTCATGGGTTGGTGGCCCTATATTGAATGAGACACATGTTTCACGATTCCTCACCTATTGAAAAATCCGTCAAAACCTTCAAGTTACATTAGGTGGAAACAGGTTAATTTCTACTCATTTTCAACAGAAACCAGCGTAGTTTAACAGTTTTTGGTGGAAATATTACCGCCCGCCACTATCAGTTACACGCATTTGCTGGACGTTTTACCGGAGCCACTTTCGGTTAAAATCTGGCAAAAACTCTCAATGACATTCGGTGAAATCGGATTAATTTCCACTCATTTTCACCAAAAACCAGCGTAGTTTACCAGTCCTTGGTGGAAATATTACCCGCAACCATTTTCGCTGAAAGGTTTACCAGAACCACTTTCGATTACCCGTCGCTGGAATCCTATCGGAAGCCACTCTCGTTTGCCGGACACCGAATATCACTGGAAGCCGACGCAAGGGGAACGGCAAAAGGCAAGGAAGCCGAGATGAACAGGGGGACTGAGTTTGTAATGGCGGCCGCCAATGGAGCGGCATTCTCGTGAGTGCGCGTTTTTGCTCGAGACGACATTGCAATCCTGCAAAATGTGCGTGCAGCGAACTGTTTTCACGATCCAAAAAGGTGGACAGCGATCACCGGCAACTTGCTATTTGCGGCAGGCAAAAATCTGGGACAGTACAGCTACAAGAACACTCGGGCGGTATTCTCGTGAGCGCGAGTTTTAGCTCGTGATGACGTTGCAATCCTGCAAGGGACCCTTTCCGAAAGTCAGTCTACCCACCTTGTGCAGAGCCAGACCCGACGCTCTAATGGCGGAACTACATTGTTTCTCCACACCAGAAAAATCGAACGTCTTCGAAAGCATAGAGCAGAAAAAGAGAAAGATGTTGGTCGTTTCACGTCACCTTCGATGCACGAAATCGAGGATGCTTGATTTAGCCGCTCATGATCTCCTATCACCGCCATTAGAGCGGCAATATTGGAGCTTTTCGGACTGCCACAAGAGGACTCTGACTTTTGAAAAGGGTCTAATGCGTGCAGCGAACTGTTTTGACGATCCAAAAAGGCGGGCAGTTTCACCCCTTTTCATCCAAAACCAGCGTAGTTTACGAGTCTTTGTTAGATTATTTGCCGTCAAACAGATTTCGCTGAAATTTCACCGGCAGCGGGTTTCCTGATTTCGCTGTAATATCACTGGCAGCCACTTTCGTGAACGAGACGACCCGGTTTTGCTAGAAATCGTACCCGAAACGGGTGACTCGCTTCCCTGTTTACCGAACTTCACTCGAGGCCGACGCTAGGGGAGGGGGAAGCCGAGACGAGCCGGGACTACTGGGCGTGTAATTATGGAGCATGCAATGCACCAAGGACGAGTCCCCCACGCACTCTCTCTCCCCCGCATTGGGCTCGTGGGGAAATTGCGAGAGGGTCGTTATGCTGACTCTTCTAAAGAAAATCGGTTTCTTAGTCCTTCAACGAGCAACGGCCGGCCAGGAACGAACGCTCAATCTCGGCTTCTCTTTCCATGTGTGCGACCTGTACCTTCCAGAGCAGCTGGGTGTGCAGATGAAAAGAAAACATTTTTCAGTGACCTGTTTCTTACTCCTTTGTCCGTCCGACTTCAGAAGCATCCAGCGAGCGAAAGATACTGTGCCCAAGATTTCTCAACGGCGGCGGATATTCGTTTCGCGCGTTTGTGGTTTTCGCTAAGCGTGCTACTGACAGTGTGTATGTGTCCGCCTGGTGTACCCGCAGCGACGACATCAGGGACGACATTGCGACTGTGCCCGTGATTTCTCAATGGTCGCAGATGTTCATTGCGCGCGTTCGTGGTTCTCGCTAAACGCGCTACTGACATTGTGTGTGTGTGTCCGCGTGGTGCACCTGCTCGGTTTCGTTAGTTGAACTACCGCACACCTCATAATGTACTATGCGCCATTGTGAGTACCTTGAAATATATTTTGTCACCAAAACTCGGTTGTTCCTATTTGGTCTGATCGTGCTTGTTTACAGCTGTGCAAATTGTTTCACTGGTATCGACGCTGTTAAATAAATGCATGGAACCTTCAGGTCTCTAAGGACTAACGACTTTAACTGCTAACGAATCGTCCAGCATCTGGTAAACATATACCAACCACAGTTCACAGGCTTGTTCCTAAGTGCCTTCCGTTGACGTCCGAAAGAAAAAAAAACGGTAAGTTCCGGTGAATTGCGGCTTTTCTAGAAGTGAAAAAAAAAATCCCATAACTCAATAAAGTCGATTTTCTACTGGAAATGAAATTCCGGAAATAAAGCCCGGTGACATTTCGATAAAAAATCCGGTGACATTCCGGTAAATTTCGACCTTACCGGAAGGAAAAAGCGTCCCATAATCCAGTAAAAAAATAGTTTACTGGAAATAAAATTCCGGCAAAAAGTATTTTTCAAGAGGGTGTGCACGCACACTTACCTTATCTCTAGCGTCTTGATCAAAGTCGCACTTCCCGCTTCTTACAAGTATAGTCAATCTTTGGTGTTTAAATAGCTGATGATTGTGCCAGGAGTAAGTGCAGGTGACACACAATTTAAACTTGTCTATATTATTTTGATTAGCCCGAAGAGTAGAACGTTTTTAGCGTGTATTATGCGTGCGTTGATAATTTGCTACGCTTGGCTGTGGGAATGTTTCAGTGGTTTGAATTAGCTGCAGACACGACCCTCGTGTGATTCCCGGTATCATCAGAATGATCGATACAAGTATAAATTTCTTTAGGACTAGAGTAAGTCACGAGTATGTTTTAATAAAAGGGAATTTTTTGGCTTCGCGTTTTCGGTAGGAACGTGTAGGGCGTCAAATTCTTAGTTCTCGTGTGTTGGAAGGAGTTGTTTTGTTGTTGTTTTAGCTGAAGCAATCAACAAGAGACAAGGATTATCAATCCCTTTGTCTATCAAGTGCCTTTTGTGTGAAGTTGTGGCGTCACTCGCCCGCTGTACTACCCCATAGTGCGTTAATATTCGCCCCGTGTTGCCGCGAGTCCATGTGGGGAGCTTCGCTTTGCCAGCTGCGCGCGCTGACGGTCACCTGCGCGCTAAGTAGTCCGAACTCAGTGTCATTTGCCGCCGACAGTCGCCTGCGGTCTACAGTCCGCTTCTCTCTAATGGTGCTTTTACACTTGCGAATTCGCGAGCGGATTTGTGCCGGCGGTGGGCGGAATTTGGGGCCGCATGGCAGAATCCGCTCTTCACTGGTGAAAAGTCTGAATCCGTCCTGGACCCATATCCAGTGTTTCCACCAGCGATGAGTCGGTTTCGGCAACCGGCTCCAAAATCCGCTCGCCGCCAGCGCGGATCCGCTCGCGAAGCAGGAAGGGTAACGGCTCGTTCACACTTTCTGATTCGCAGGCGAATACGCGGGAAAATTGACGCCGGTGGGGCCATCCCGTCGCCGGCGACAAAATATTCGGCCACCGCAGCAATCGGTCCAGGACCCATTCTTCCCGAGCAGAAGAAGTTTCCACGCCACTGCAGCGAACCGGAACGCCCTTGCCAGCGTCACATCCTCGCCGATCCGGCCTAGCCACCCGAGTTGTTGGTTGCGCAAATGACGCCGTCTCACAGGTATTGGTGTGCTAATCGAGATTTGATTATTCAAACCCTGTTCGGCAAGAGGCATTTGAGCAAAAAAACACTGCCCACAAAAAAAAAAAAAGTATCTCAGAATTAAATTTCGCGTGAGTGGTTCGTACGCACCTTTCTTCGTTCGCTCGTTGTTTTATTATGGCCTTCTGGTAGCGCCGGGAGAATGTTGGGTGTTTTCAGGGCACTGCGGGTTACCGTTAACTGCAAGAGAAAGACTGCGAGATCATATTTTCGAAAACCATTCGAGCTAGGGGCAGTCTGCTCTGACATCCACGGGAGACCGGAGCAGCGCAAACGTGACAAGGGGCTACAAATGTGAACGGCGCCGTCTTTTTTCGCCCATAGCTAACAAAACCATTCATTCACAATGAGGCGCCGTGATCTAGTGTTTTTTTCTTTCGCGTGATTGAATAAGCCGCTGCTAGCAAACCGACAAAGAAATGGAGCGCCTCCACTCCCCTAAGCTGAGAGCGTGGTGGGTGCTATACGTCCCCGCCGGACCGATGAGCTGCCTTCCTATTATCACCTCACCCGGTTCTCTGCGCGTGGGTATGAGCGGGAGTGAGCATGATCAAGAGGAAAAAGGGAGGCCTCGACTGGTATAACGAGGACGTAGCTTCCACCGCGGTCTCAGCTTACACTGATTTCATAGGGTGGTAGCCTTGGTTGGGGAATTAATTTAAGTATAAGTATATTGGATTAAGTTTTCCTGCGAACAAAGTAGGTAGGAGTAAGCACGACTCATCATCGCCTGTCGGCCTGCGGACTAAGTATGTTCGACTGAGTACGTCTTTCCACCAACTGTCGCCTACGAAGTAAGTATGTTGGATCATGTATGACTCGCCTGCGACGGTGGTCTGCGGACCAAGTATGCTGGACTAAGTGCAACTCACCGCCGACAGTTTCCAGCTCACTTAGTTCCCTGAACTAAATATAACCGCTTCCCATGGTTGCCTGCGGACTAAGCAGGACATGCTGCCGATGGCCGCTGTGTGATAAGTGCTCTGGACAAGTATGACTCGCCGCCGATGGTACCTTGTGAACTAAGTATGCTTTACTACATATAACTCGCCAGCGAAATGGACTAAGAAAACCTCGGCGCCGGCTGTCAACAGCGTTATAATATTCAAAGTAAAATTTACCTGCGATGGTTGCCCACGAACTTAGTATTCTAGACAAAGAGTCAGTCGCCACGGAGAGTAGCCTGCTACTATAAAGGCTACCATCGGCGGCAAGTGGTATACTTAGATTAGTGCTTGCGCTCTCGTTCAACTCCTATTTGTGGCAGAGGTGAAAAAATACGAAGTGCGTATTTTATGCGCCGGGGGTTTGATACCCGTTGAGCTCCTTGGTGAATCTCTCAGTTTTCGATTGTGTTTTCTTAGTGATGACCATGAATTAATTGTTAGCGCTAATTATTTATTTCTCTGGTTTGAATGCTTGCGCTCTGCCTGCCACGGGCAATGTATCCTTTACGCTGCCCTATCATGCGTCCAACGTTTCTTAGTCACACTCAGGCGTTATACTTTTTTCATAAAATCTAGCGCTCAAACACATTTTGTGTTAAAGTACGCAGTTTGATGTCGTTTATAACAACTTCACAAGCTCGTACACGAAGGCAAGCATAACGCAAGAGGCGGTGCGGTTACACATCACATACGTGAAAGTTACACTTCACATACGTGAAGTATAACTTTCACATTTTCGGTTTAAATTTCTAGGGGCATTAGGCCGATCCGCGGTCGTGTAAATTATCTAATCACTATTCCGTAACGCACGTCAAACAACCCAGGTTAGCAGTCGTTAGCACTAACAAAATTATTTCTCCGCATTAGAGACAGATGTTGCGTCATTTCATGACAGTCAAATTCTAACATGTCTAAACGCCAAAAAGTTGACATGACTTTACAGTAAAGATATGATATGCAAATTCAGGTGCAATAAATAACCACGATATGGGATTTTATCTTTCCGTGTCTACGAATATTGATCGCTACGGGTCGGAACTGATGAACGCCATTGTACACTTAGCCGTTAACTATGGGTAAAAGTGATTAAATTTTTCTATTGTATCGATATTTGATAGTACATGCATTAGATCTTCCTGAAATTTCACTAACAAAACATATGTCCTAAACATATTGACACAATCGGGAATGGGTGATTCGGTTTTAGAAATCCAGATTTGCAAAGCTACGTTTCTTGGACCGCACTCGGAATCATTTCGAACCCTTCGCTGCTCTCGTGGTAAGTTACGCACAGGATTCGGCATCCACAGTGTCGACGCGGGCTCGTAGTCACTTAAACTATGAGAATGCAGGGCGTTTCTTCTAGAATCCCGTTTACTTGCAGGCGCTCGTTGCCATCCGCCGTACTTCAGCTGCGCCTGCAGGCGCAACTATTACCGAGGGTTTGGAGCTCACAGGGGCGGTGGGATAGCTGAGAGACCTCCCTGCATGTTTTATCCTTCCAGTGACATTGCAAACGAAATTCACCTCTCCTTTGAATGTTTTTTTTCATCTCCTCCTTTTTCCCAACTCAGAGTGGCCAATCGAGGCAGGCCAACGTCACCTGTATGACTTTGTACGCCACCTCTTGTGGCGTACAAAGTAGACACGTACCGCGAGAGCACGAGTCCAAGTTGACCGCTGACACTGCACTCATCTTCAATTTGTGACCCGCGGTGACCCCTGAGTAGGTGCCATCGAAAATTCGTCGGTACGGCTCTATATCCAGCTGCATTTCGCTAAGCCGCCCTGGCTGCTTAATCTCTGCTTTCTCCTCTTGCCCGTGTCTTTTCCAAAATCCCGCCTGTTTCTCACGGCATAGGGGGAGACCTAGAGCGAAGCAATAGACTGGAAAGTCGGCGGCCCTCAATCAACGAACAGTTTACGCCGGTCATTTCAGGCTTTCCTTTTTGGGGACATTTTAGGTGTGTGCGCTTTATTCCACGAAATGAAATGGTGACGCAAGTCGTGCAATGCGGCTCCGAGTTTCGTATGCAAATTTGTGAAGGATTCCCGACCCGGTTTAAAGGGAGCTCTCTCCCTCGGTTAGCTTTTTAATCAAATGAGTTGCAAGTCTCCCATTTCTCAACTAACGGCGGTCTTCCCGCACTTTTTCATATTTTGATTTCATCGTTATTTTATGTAAATTTTATTAACGATATCTTAATGCTATAGCTATATGTGCGACATTTTGCAGAAGTTTCGAGATCCTGGGCTCTCGTCGCCGCTATGGAAGAAACCTTTTCTCCTCTCTTGGCGCGAGGAGAGAAAAGTCGGGTTTCCCCGTCGGCCGCGTAGCGCGGAGAAAGAATAGAGGTGACCCCCGTCATCCCCCCGCCGTTGCCGTCGCAACGAAGTGAGGGTCTTCTTGACGTCTGCTTCAAACACTTGTTTTCGAATATAACTCGCATTACACGAAATTTCACTTTGACGGTATCCAGTTGCTATGCGTAATGTTGCATGGCTATAAAAACTTCCATCGTGGTTGCCCACTTATTCACAGATCACCGAGCACTCGTTCCGATCATCAGTGACGACCGGAACGAGTGCTCGGTGTCATGACGCCAGCCACGGCGGCTGTGAGAATTGACCAGTTCACACTTCCCTCCTCAGACACGTGACGACACCATTCTACCCGCACTGTGCGACCGTGCTGCAGCTATCGCTTTTGTTTCTTTGCACATTGTGGGCGAGAATTACGTTTGTATATGGTTTAAATTTTACCTCATTGTACAAAAACTTGACTGCGTCCTGTAAAGAAGCTGTTGAACACCGTTCCTTTTGACGCCCTACCCAGTGTGTTCTGCCACGTTCATATCATACGTTGAGGCTTTTTTTAAGGTGCCCGCCCCATCACCTGCTCTCTAATTGGCAAAGTGTTAGAAAAGGAAAAAAAAATATGCAATCGAGGCAGCCTATTTTAAGAGGAATTGAGAATAAACGTTTACTCTGTTTAGTAAACAAGCCGAGATTTGGGCAATAGCTCCACTGCCACTATGACATGCACCAACTGCTTTTTCAGACGTTAAATTAAAAAAAAATCTTCACAGATCTTCGTGATGTGAGCTAGTCTTCGATCAAAGGCAGAGCTTGGTATAATCTTTTCTAAGAATATTAATAACGGCCATTCCGATTGCCTGGCACATTAGGAGTTATTTCTAGACCTCAGTAACATTTCAACCTAGAAAGAAAAAAAAAAAAGAAACGCTGGGCAATTGACCTTGATTTTAAGGAACGCGGTGGTATTGGAGATATATTTTTCAAAACAATTACACATGATGGGGTATTTACACAAAGGAAGAAATCCGCCACTTTCCTCCGGTGAGCTTGCATCACGTGAGACATACGTCATCCCTTTTTCTTATCTCGCGGCACCGTCCTCTCCCGTGGCGGAGGCGCGGAGGATTCGTTATGCCAGCACAATTGCCCCTCAAATGCCCCTCAGGTGGGCGGCGGAGTAGTTCGCATGTAGCTGCTTTTAGCGATCCTCTTTTGCCTCCTCTGGCCACGGGAACCTCCGCGTTGTTTTCGCGCTTTTAGGAATCGCCGGCACCATTACTTTTGTTCCTTTTGTTGCAGTTCCACGTAATATGGCAAAGTCAAATGGGGACGCCACGTTTTTTTGTTTTTTTTTCGCGCGTTGAGGAGTTTCCGCAATCGCGCTCCGCAAGCCGCGATCTCTACCCGAAAAAATCACGAAAGCGTCGATATAAAGAAAAAAAAGTCCAGGTAAATCGTCGCGTGGTTTTTGTATTTTACACTGTCCAAAGTGGGTGATTGACGTCTTTGTTAAATTTATATACACGATCTGCGGCTGCTGACATTAGAACACTATCAAAAACTCACAGGGCGCCTTACGTTTACCGTCTGCTTTTGTATCCGCGGACGGACTTGGGCCAATAGTTGGACGAAGACGTTATAGGGCCCCCGGAAGGAGTTTTCAAAACTAGGCTGAGTCGCTTTCAAGAAGCTCTTCTTACAGCTGATCCTTTATCCCAAGGCCTTTGTTCTCCATCCAACCTTTTACCCAGCGCCTCCTCTTAGGAGGTAGAAGGTCGTCGTCATGCGTTTCTAGCAGCGCTGCTGCAATAAGGTCATACCGCCACGGTTGTTGTTGAGACTGCTACCGCTAAATGTGTCTGGTAACACTGATATTCCTCACGGCTCCCCGCCCCACCCCGCCGTCCGTTTGGATGGTGCAGCCGAGGACAGAGGTTCCCGGGTCTGTGAAGTCACGACATCCTTCCGCGGAGTTCTTCGTTTGAATACCCCACAAAGGACGGAATACGGACAACACATCTTCGGTTCTTTCAACACTCGCGTATTTATTTTCCACGGGCAACAGGCCTTCAAATTGGGGGCCGCGAAGGGAAAAAAAGTAAAAATAAGGGAGAGTACGGCAAAAATATAAAACCAGGTTTTAGCCCAAAAAAAGAAAAGAAAGAAAAGGGGGGGGGGGGGTGCAGATTTGCAGGCGACACATTTCGCCGCGGCGGAATGGAGCGTGGGAAGTGCCAGGAATGGTAAAAAGGGAGAGGGGGTCTACGATGTGTTCCCAGTCGCCTGTTTTATGGCCTAGGCCTCTATAACCTCGAGCCCAGGCCCCATGTCGTCCATTGTTGGCTCCCAGAAGACGGGCTGACGAAATGGCGGGGCCGTAGGGTGAACACGCTCTGAAATGTATAGTCATCGGATTTGCGAGTCTGTATCACCCTTTGCAATCTCCCTCTCGTGTTCGCGCAAAACAGGTCTTGATGCAACGCCCTGTTTCGCCGATATTTTCTGCTCCACACGAAGTGGGCACAGATTGACCCGTCCGGTCGCACAGGGGACGAATGGCTCCGAGTGCTTCTTGGCACACTAAGTCTTGGTTTGTGTAGGTGTATTCCCTTGAAGGTGCACATCGCGCCCCACTTGAATGATCACGGGCGCCAGAACACCACCTTTGTGTCGAAATGGCTAGCTGCTGTTTTTAGACGGAGGGCGGTTTTATGGTAGTATGAGAGTGTGGCGAAATTATTTGGCCGAGCGGGCCTTCGAACACGCAAATCTTCGACAATTCGTTTTTTCTTTTTTTTTTTTTTTTTAAGCGTGGAGGTAATGAGTTTGCGCTGGTAACAGGATTTTTTAGTCGAGTGAGTTTGCCCTCCAGGATGCAGTCCGAGAGGTGGGGACATGACATTTCACCAGATGAAACAGCCGGAGTTCTGACTATGACCGCCTTGGATGTTTTTGAGTGGACTGGTGAGGTGGAGCATTGCTTCTCAGGTCACTGCTGTATAACGCTATTTCTCGCGAAATCTCGTCGAGCGCAATCTGCATGATTCAATGGTTCGCAATCTAGCCGATATAGTTGAAGTCAAATACCCAATGTACCGTAAATTAGGAAATGCTCTTCCTGGAGGTAGAGGCCGTGGGAACGTAGACGCAGGTGGAGGGAGAAGAGCTTCACAACGAAGATGGTAGCTCGAAAAAAACAACTGGCTCAAATGTGCTGTCCGTGTTCTGTACTGCATGTGCAATTCTTTTGTACAAAATGCAATTAAATTTAGAGCGCAATTTTAGGAAGGGAACTCTATTTCTAAAACGTTCAGCGTGACGCGATATCTGAATATCTGGATTCACCGGGGCACTGTCACATGAGGGCTATCGGTTTCTTTAAGTGATGATGTTTTTGGGATACAAACACCGTCCTGTTTTGGTACATAGGTCGTTCAGAAATTCTACCTCCTCTGCACGAAAGGTTGAAAATGAATTATTTAGGCTAATGGGAGAATGAATTAGATTTTCCCTATTTTGACCAGTGCCAACAAGTATCCGAGAACGTGACACATACATGTAAAGACAACCGTCAGGCATGTAATTGAATGGACTTAACCACAACAACAGAAACATATGGCAACAGCCAGAACTTCCTGCGGGAATCTAAACATTTAACATCCGGTTATCTTCGAAGCTCCTTCAATGTGAGGAGGCTTTTCTTTTCTTGCGGCTGAGCTGCAGGCACTTCAACGAATTGGCAAAGACAAATATGCACTCACGCTGAGAGCACTTGTTGCCAAAACAAGATCTGAGACCAGGCTGGAAATCAGCGACGACAGTAATAAATGGGTTCAGGACAATCAATCTTCACCAGTTCTCCGCGCCGAGCCCTCCAGGATACGAATACTACCAAGCAAACGCCGAAAGACACAATAAGCAGTTCCAGCTGCCGTGCTCATCAAGCACAGAGAGAGTCTTTAAACATGACAGCGTATCGGTCTGAGCAAAAGATATGGATTCCACTCTCAATTACTTTGAATTATATTTTCCCAACCTGTTAGTAGTGTCTGATACACAACTACTTTACAAAAAGCGTCGATTCAGTCCAATGCACGCCCATTGGTGCCGGCTCTCACCAACTGGTTCGCCCCACTCAACATCGAGGGCCTAGTCGTTGTTCTTCTTCCTTCTGTTTTTCCTCCGCCTAATGGCTACAGCGACCGGGAAAGATGGAATGCTCGCTCTCCCCTTGATCTAGAGCCACTACTAGAATTCCGATTTTGACATCCGTGCTCGGAATGGAGTTGGCCGCCGAGCGACTCTTGTCGCCTCTGCATTGAACTGGACTGTTTGGCCGGCCCCCAAAAATGGGCGTTATGAGGCAGCTCATGGCTGAAATAGATTCCCTCCTCTTCGTCCCGCCATTCGTTCTTGGCTCCGCATACGGTTGTATGCAGCGTTTCAGCTTTCCATGGACCGCTCAGAATGCACCTCGAGCCACCCCAGCCCATCCAGCGCCATGAACGTGCCACGTGACTGCGCGCGCACGCGTCGCTGCCTCTCCTCCAGGAGGTCACAAGACACTAACAAGGCATTGGATTGGCTTCGATGTCATGACATTCTCTACGGTCCGTCGTAAGCTGAAACGGTGTACATGGGTCTGCTTGTCCATCCTTCTACAGGGCAGTAGCCGCGTGGAGGAATTCACCGGCGCGGTGTATAAAACCGATTCCGGATATATTAAATTCAAAGGAGATTAGATAATTGTTAGATATTTCGATAGTTTTATGTACAAAAGTGTGTTAACTTATACTCCAATTGAAATTCCCTCACCTGTCTGCTAACGCCGAAGTCCGTGAAAAGTGGGAGCCTACCAAGTGGCGCATTCAAGTCAAGTCAAGTCAAAGTGTGTTTTTTTGTAAACAAGTTAGTTAATTACACTTATTCAAACGGGGGTCCCGAATCTTTCAAAGAAAACTGCTGGAGGGACCCCTTGGTGATAAAGTGTTAGGAAGCGACCAAGTTATATATAATGCATATATCGCTATAACCATATGACTATTATATATAAAAAAAAACTTTAAAAAAACGAACGGAACATGATTCTGGTATGTCCATAATCAAAATATTTAATTAGTTTTCACAATACTGCAGGCCCCGTAAGGACCCAGGCAGGAGGGGGGGGGGGGGGGAGAAAGAAAAAGAAAGGGTTGGCAGAGACAAAAACACACGTTCTTCAACACAAGACTGATACTAAATAGCAATTATTATCGCAACCTTAAAAAATACGTCAGGGGTAGAGCTACCAACAGTGTTTTTTTTTTCTAAGCGATTTCATTAATTGATGATCAAAGGAAAACACAAATTAAAAAAGAAAACATTTTGCGCTTTGGCATGGCTCTAAAATACTTCCATGATTAAATCGCGCCCCATTGAAACATACACCAGACCGGTTTGGTGTGTCCTAGTGTTTTCTTGTGTAAACATCAGACGGGCCTGTTGTGTTCTGGTGCGCGCATCAAACCAGCATAACTTGTTGTGCTGTGTCCACCAGAACACGTTAGGCTGGTTTGGTGTGTCCGTCACTCCATCCTAGTGTGGTCTGATGTGCAACGAAGGCTGGTCCGATGTGCACACCGCAGCACACTAGAATGGCTTGATGTGCGCACTACACCACACCAGACCAGTATAATGTGCACACCACGGCACACTAAACTGGCCTGACATGCACACCTGGGTGCCTCTGGCGTGCCCATATTACGTATATATGCCTGATGTTGAATGAATACATGTTTTGTTGTAAAATTAAATAAGATGCATTGAACTCAAACATCACATTTGACTTTATAAGGTGCTTAATTGAAGGGGCAACGCAACGATTCAGTTCGAATGATATGTACTTTGCATAAGCATGTTGACACAGTGTAACAAAAGTTTACCCGTGCGCTCCAGCCTGATGCACAGAACAGAGTTTTGTCTGGTCAACAATCGTCAGTAGCTCGTCATCAATGAAAACTTGAAAATATTTCAGTGGGCTTTTCACGTCAATAGAGGCCGTAAACACGGGTTCCGAAGGCTCCACGAAACACCGGTCTTCCTTTCGCCAGTCGAAAGCTTGCGGCGATGTCTTTTGTTTCTTTCGTGACGTTGATAAAACTGGAAAGTCGGGCGGAACCTTCAGTTTCTTTATTGCTTGGAAGTTCTGTTGTTAGGCCCTTCGTTGCCAAGTTCTCCTCGTCACCGTTACAAACTTCATTATCACTAGATGCCGCATCGGACACTGTTCCACTTTGCGGAATCAAAGCCACACAGGAACGATCGTGATCCCGTGTCTGGCAGAAAGATCCCGATGGAATTTCCATCGGGCAGCAGTACAATACGAAACCTAAAAGGAAAGAGCACCACGTCAAAAAAAAGTCCACATAGGAATGCATTAAACCAAAAACTTTCTCCTGGCGATTACAGCTGATTCCTCGTGCATAGGTACGTAGAATTTAGAGCGAACACCCGCCCCTAAACATTCACCCAATCTATTTACCTGGCTAAGCATATATTGGCTTAAAACTCGCGAAACACTGGCAAATCTAAGCACTGAAGAGAGCACCACAGAAATCATAGAGCTACTATGCGACTTCTCTCTTACGCCTGTTTTACATGCAGTGACTGTGCGAAATAAAAATAGGAACGACAGCCGCCGCAGCGAGTGAAATCGCAATGTTTGGTTTCACATGCTCCAACAACCGCGCGATTTCTGTCGGACCGGTCGGCGCTTCGCACACGGACGCGACGCGTTTGACTTTGTATAAAATACAACAAAAACGTCTTATTAAGCACAAATGTTTTAGGAATACAATATGTAAATAAAAATTTCTAATAATTAAGCATTAAACCAGAAGCTTTTTTGCGTCTGCATTTTTTTAATACGCAACTCTTGTGGATGAAAGCTGGCTGATGAACGGCTTGTTGACGAGGAAGCGATCGCACCGACTATGCGGCAAAATACCAACTAGGTCGAAACCAGTCGCAATCCGCTGCGACAGTGCGACAGCAGTTTTAATCGCACATTTTCTGGAAAGCAAATCTATTTGAACAAGAATCGCAGCTTGTGGAACAGCCTTTGCACAATACGCATATCTACTATATACTTTTTTCGACTTTCATACGTTTCAGGCAGCGTTACTAAAACACTCAGTTAGGAAACTCTTGTAGAGACAGCTTTGAAAGAGTGGCCCTAATCTGTCTCCGAGCACCGAGCTAATGACGAACACAACGCCACCATTTTTCCCGCAGAGGCCACTCGAGGAACTGCACGTGACTTCTATTTTGGCATTAAGAACAGATACAGCGGAAGAGGTTGCAAGGGTGCCACCCCCGTCTCCCCGGATGACGCGCCGCGTCGAACTACCGAAGTTGAAATGCACCTAGGTCAGGACGTGCTACCTGAAAGGACCGCTGAGGCATGGTTGTATAAAAACAATATTAATTGTGCCGCAAAACCCTGCAAACTAAAGATTTTGAAATCATAACGCGCCCCTCTTTTTGTTCTAAACTCCAATAAATTTCATACAAAAAGAGTCTTTCCCGTTTGTTTTTACGCAAAAACAGGCTTTCAAAAAGTTCAAGGTGACCACAGTACAGACAAACGATAAACAATGGCGCTGTTGTCGCATTTAGCTCGGTCTCGGTGGACGCCAGCGGCCCAGGTTTCGACGGCGAGTTTCCCAACTGAGTGTTCTAGTAACGTTGGTTTCAGGATAAAATACGTCTGCGCTATGGAATCCAGAACTTATAAAAATTAAAAATTAACATATTTCAGAGCGAAGTACTGCTTACCTTTTAACAGCATGTCGAAGTGCGTAACACGGCGTGGACGATACGCGTCCTGGACGCCGTTATGCACATCGGAGCCGACGGGTGCACAGAGTTATTATAATATAAGCTAGAGGGTCCACTGGCACTAGTGTGCTGCTGCAAATCGAAGCCGACAGCCACCAGTCCGAAATCGACTTCCGGTAATGCATTTCTAAGAGAAAAAGCGAGTTAATTTTTTGTCTGCGCTCGATTATAAGAGCGAATATCACAAATATTTCGCACGTACTAGGCATATTGAAACATTTCTCAGTCACGCAGACGAAATAATTAATCAGTTACGGTGTTTTCATTTTAAAATCGTGGCATGAAAAACGGTGCTAAAACTGCTTTGTATATGTATTTATGTGCACAGTCGGACACTGTTAGCGCGAACACATCGTCGGTGCTTCCTAGCATAGGGAATATACGTGCCACAGGGACGAAATACATCTGGAAAACTAAGAGAGACGGCAATAACTACGTAGTAACACTGGATAAGTAACTCTTTGTGCATGCAGACGAATAAAATAAATTGAAAGCCACGTAATCTACTCCGATTTCCAATAAATAAGAACTGCTTTATTCTTTCTGCTCATGGAAATGTGCGAAGATGCTTGATCTGGGTTTAAATCATCACCTGCAAGCTCCAAACCTTTGCAAATAGGGAGAAGCCAGAGAACAGGTGCCTGAAAAAAACTGCCCGACACAGTAAATAATAGAAATACACACCTTTTGTAGCCCATGTACTTTATTTTTTTACGTTCGAATGTTTTTTTTTGTTTTCTTAACCGATCGTGCAGACGCGCAGGACGGAGTCATTTTCATATAACGGCAGGACGGCCATATTAGCACTATATAAGCGCCGCCGGAATGCTGGCGAAGCTTGAGCACACTCTACATTCCTTTCGATCGTTATTTTGCTTAGGATCGTCGCTCGTTTTTACATACCTGCCATGGTACAGAGGTTCGGGCCTGAAATACAGCGAAGTTTAATATCGTTTTGCGTTAAAGAAAAATGCTGTACTAAAGCAATTACACTTTCACGATATTAATAAAGGGCATACTACACGCTACAACTGAAATAACGAAAGATATTAATGTCATATTCCGGTGAAGAGACAACTTTCGCTCGCGCTTTCCAATAGGAATGCATAGGCGCACCGCAAAAGTAGACTGGTTGCTGTTTGCTTCAGTTTGCCTCCGGGAAATCGCATAGACACTTGCGCCACTTCAACCTCTA
This sequence comes from Ixodes scapularis, assembly GCF_016920785.2. Classification (NCBI taxonomy): domain Eukaryota; kingdom Metazoa; phylum Arthropoda; class Arachnida; order Ixodida; family Ixodidae; genus Ixodes; species Ixodes scapularis. Next base: position 196,162,515 of record NW_024609835.1, read on the forward strand.
GCGTACATTATAATAACTCTATGGGTATCTGGAAAAGCCCTGGTGACGAAAATTCGATACCACGAAAACGAAACCATAAAATGTATCTCCTAATATACGTTAAACATTTCGCCTTTGTATTGCTTCGGGTTCCAGAAAGCCATTATTATCTTGAATGTATCCTGGAAGATACATTGTGCTTTACAGGGTTACAAAAATAAAAACGAATGGAAACATTTTGTGTCACTAGGAGTGGTGGGAATTTTCTGCGGCGCTGTGGACACTGGGCAATTCGGCCCGTCAGCTTGTTAGAGCGGCTAGATTGTCAAGGATGGAGAGCAAACGGTTATCGAAGCAAGTCACGAGGAAGCTAAGGATATTTCTTTGTTTCTTTTTGTGTTTTCTGCATTGCGAATTGGGAATTCCGCAATATTAGATCTGCTGAGACGTTTATAGCTTGATCTTCAGTGAACGATACGAGCCTGAATGTGTAGTTTTACAAAAGGAAAATTTCTGGCGGCTATCAGTTCGAAAGTCTTTGTTACCCAACTTAGCCAGCCGGCAAGCATCTTGATTTGTCATTTAGACACCACTTTGAGTTGTGTTCACCACTTGTAGGATCGCTCTATAATAATCACCGCCCGATCGGTATGCGTTCCGCTAGTCTCCCCGAGAGTGACACAAGACAACGAGAAGAGAACTAATCGGTTTAATCTACTTCCCAGTTGTCCGTCTTCGAGAGCTGACACTCCGGACCCGCCGACCTTGGTTGTCGCCTGCTGTTCAGAGCTCGCAGTCGGCGTCCGTGTCCAGGCCTCCGGATCGTCCTTCCCACGCCAGCACGGCGTAGGCTAACTGTTCCGGGCTATCGCAGCCCGAGTCTCGCTGCGGAGCCAGTCAGGGATCGTCATTGCCTAGGCCAGTATGGCTAGGGCTCGCCGTTTCCACCGGTCCTGATCCGAACCTCGCCGTTCGAACGCTCCGGAGATTGCCATGGGCCAGACCAACCGGAACGGCTCCATCGTTCCTGCCCGGCCCTAAACTGGTGCAGCACGCTCTTCCTGTTTCCTCGCGCTCGCCCCCGGCTACAAGAAAAGGTGGGTAATTGAAACCAAACTCTGCATGCTACTGAGCAGTACGCACGTTGCAATGGCTGTAATGTGATAGGGAAGCCTGGTGTAAAAAGGTGACAGGCAATAAAGTGTGCGTGTGAGAAGGATATTTATAATTTTGCATAATCTTTTTCTAAAGGAAAACTTGTGCATCGTGTTGTCTACAGGCCGTCACATTTGTTACCAGACTCAGCATGAAATTTGGTTGCCGAAACAAACAAATGATCTAAGAAAATACACTATTTGAGAACTCGCAGGATTTGGAAGGTTTGGGGTGTGACCGAGCGTGTGCCGAACAGCTATGCACAGGTACAATTACGAGTGCCGGAACGGGCCAACGGGCCTCTTGCTTCTTGAAGGCTGATCGCCTGATTCTCTAAGGTACAGCAAAACAACAATCGGACCGATTGTTTCTACGGTATTTCACTGTGTGACAGACTAAATGACTCGAAAAACAACTTGTATAAATTTGTTATTTTGCCGAGTAGTCTGCAAAACGAGTTCCTCGGACCACTTTCCAAGCCTGCACATCTATTTCGTTCACTTCATCAATTACTGTAGAATTCACTTATTTGATGCGTCGCACTGCAGTAATCCACTTCTGTCACCGTGTCGCTTCCCAAGATCTCGAAGAGAATGGGTATAGTTTGACGCTTGAGTCACCTTCGCGACTTTGGCCGTCTTTCACGCAGCAGTAGTGACGTTGATTTTTTGAGGCAACTTTAGGAGTAGGCGAGATGGCACAGGAGCCCGGTGAGGTCCTAGAGGCGCGAAGCCGGAACTTACTTTTAAGAAAAACGGTTCCCAAAAAGGCTCACGCCGATCCGAAATGCCACATTCACACGGGGTTTCTTAAATGTGCCCACCCACAGTCCACGCAATCCTGGCCGTCCTAGCCCACCCAGTGTTTTATTTTGCAGCCGCTAGACAGCGCAACGTGTTGCCAAACTGCATTGCCGGTTAATATTTTAGTAATTTTTATTGAGGGGAGGAGGTTGAGTGGAGTGGAGAGGTTCATACGATCGAGATTCTGCTGTGGTTGTTTGCCCCCTCCCCCTCGCACACGCAAACACACACACACACGCGCGCACACACACACACACACACACACACACACACACACAGTGTCGTTGCGCAAGGCGCCTCTGACTGTATGTTGAAAACCATAATTTGTTTTGGTCCGTATAAAGACAGAAATTAATTTACTGACAGGGTCACAGTGCTGGTGGGCCCGAATCTAATTCTGTACTTGCCGGACGACTTCATTTAATGACTTCTTTATTCAGCATAGCACGAGCCAGTCATTGCTTACTTGACATGCGAGTAGTTGCAACGACAAGAGCTCGTAAGGGTGCCAGTATCGCACGTGAATAAATACTATACTAAAGAGGTGATTTCAAAAGATTGTCTTCATTTATTTAGAGTATAAAGCAGCCTGGTTGTAGCAACATCATAAGCAGCATACCACTTTAATGGTAGTGACCATGGCCCCCTCGTGTTACCTCACTAAAAATACCGCAAGGAAGATGTGACACTATCTCCACAATTTTGCGTCCTCACAAATCATAAAACAATTGAAAGTGATCGGCTGATGGTGTGAAACTAGCCAATCGCTTTCTTTCGTTTTATGATGCATTACTGAAATTTCTCCTTAGTAGTGACTGTAGCGTACATTTTGTTTGGACATACGCATGCATCCTTTAAAATGACAACAAAGACATGGGGTTGAATGGTTTGACTAACATAGCTCCTTAGCATGGGGCTAGATTGATGTTGTGAAAGAATATTGTGCTTTATTTATACTGCATTGCACGTCATTCGGGATTACGTGGTGTGGCTAACGTTTTCTTTATTAAAGCTACAGTATGTCCTAAACGTATAAGCAAGTCAAGATATTGATGTTACTCGTCTCTCTAACCTTCAGTTTGCTCTCCTAGATGCTGCTATGGCTGCTCCACCTGGTGAGGTTGTGTCCTTCCCTTGGCCACCTCTCTTTGCTGTCCGGGATGGTGAGGTACGTATCTGGGCCTACAAGGCACTTTGTTTATCGTTTACATTCCATTGGCTTATTCTGGAGAACGGACTAATGGCACAAAAGACAACGACACAAAAATGAGGCAGACACCGAGAAAACACAGGTACTGACTCAAAGGCGGACTAAAGACGTTTTCGAGATCGTCTGTTCTTGGTGATAACTCATTTGACGGGTTCAAAGGATCCTCAATACCCAAACATTATGCTCGTTCGATGCCTATTTCCCTCCTAAAAATAGAAAAAAATATAAATAAAAGAAGATAGTTCGCGTCCTGCCATAGAAGGAGAAATTGAACTATGTTCGAAAAAGCCTACATGCGAATGAGAGTGACAACAGTGCTATCTGATAGTTGTGCGCTACAAATTACAGTTTAGCAGTTGCAATAACAATAATCCAGGGGTCAGTAAGCTAGCCCGCTTCGCTAGTATAGACTAGCAAGGAAGACAGAGCTGAGAAATATTGATGCCTATCTCTGAACACAGAAAGGGAAAGTTGTGAGCTATGGTGATGGCACACTCATTCGTGTTTTTTTTCTTATGCCTTGTCGTGAAGTAGAGCCAAAGGTGTTTTTTTCACACCGCTCGGCTGCCCGAGACTGCACATATTTGTACAAAATATGGGAGTGCACAGCAGTATACTTCCTTCATACTTTGCGATTTTGAATTTAAAAACTGTCAAATGATTCTTTAAAGGGTACCTACAATATCATCTATGCGAAAAGTGCATGGAGCAAATTTTTATCTCATTAATAGTATTTGATGTGTACAGTAATAATGGACCTCCACTCCTTTCTTAATGCATATTCCAGATCTGAAATTCCTTCTCTTAAGGCGGCGCTCGGGAGCTTCCTAGGATGGCCTATTCATAGCCGTAACACTTTCTATGTGCTCTAAGCATCCAAAAAATTTAAAGTTACAATCATGTGCAGCTTATTTCATGAATAAAAATGTGATAAAAGATAGTGAATCTTAGACGTACAGATAGCGCCACTGAACCCGGCCGAATGTAGGCGAACAACGAACGGGGCTCATCGGGCAATCACAAGCAATGGCTTCACGTGCAGACAAGCGGCCGACCAGTCCTGCTCGTCTGCACAGGAACCCCTCTTTTGCAATTGACTGACGAGTGTCTTTCGACGTTCCACCCTATTCGCCTTGATTTGGTTCAACAACATTCGCTGTCTTTGATCGCATTTTTTAACAGTGAAGTAAACCGGACAGGATTGTAAGTTTTAGAATTTATAGATGCTTAGAGCACATCGGGTGATTTAGGAACATGAATAGGCCATTCCGGAATACTACGAAGTGCCCCTTTAATATGTCATTTTGATTTATATATAAGTACAATTCAGCATATGAGTAAAACAAACCAGGAACATGATTGCAGACGAAAGTGGAGAGCCGATTTGTGTTGCCTGTATTTTTTCACGTTTTATGCATTTGCGTGACAATGTTATTCACTGCCGATTCATCTTTGACATGACATCAAAATGCACCCCTGGCCGCTTTCTCAGAACGGTCAGCCGATCACTATGGGAGCCCGCGGAGCCTTCGATAGGAGTGTGTCAGGGCAAGCCTGCAGGTGTCTCCTCTAGGAGGGTGCAGTGGGAAAGAAGTTTCTAACACACGAAGAAATTGACGCTCTGACAGGTGGGTGTTTCTGATCAGCCTGGAAGGGCACAGGATCTGTAGTGGCTGAGGTGTGCTTAGCTGTTCATACACTGCCTGTATTGTGCGGGTTTTAATTTAGTATGGTTTGAGATATTTTTATGAGCTTATTGTTGATTCTGCTTTGTGCAGCACACATCTATATTCAGAAACACTATGAGGTGAGACAAGGTGAATGCGGGCAGACCAGGACAAATGCCGCGTGTGCGCAGCGCTTGCTTTACACACTGGGAGCGAGGTCACGAGGTTCGATATACAGTCATACCTGATCATATTGAACTTGGTTAATTCGAACTGTTCGTGAACGGACTAGTATCTGCAATGAAAATGCATAGCGAAAGATGCGGTTACATTGGACGAAAATTGCAGCATCTCCCTATAGATCGAACTGCCAAGAGCGCCGTTTAGCTCTGCAAGCTGGCTTTTCCCTTTGGACATAACCTTGGGGGAAAGCCAGCTTGCAATTAAAGCAGTTTTTTTTTTCTTTTTGGGTGGCCGCGTCGACCTCCCAGAAGAAAAAAGGAGAAAAATCTCTTCGGCGGAGGAAGATAGTGAGCCAATAAACGAAGGAGTGGCCACTAAATAGCTGCGGTGAGCGTCCCTAATGATGTACAGATGCCCTTTCGACAGTAAACTACTTCTCTAAATGTGGTGTGCTTGTTTGTTTTCAAATTCATTAAAACTTTTATTAAGAATTGCCCGGCATATCAAAGTGGTCGACGGTTTTTTGCAAGTTAAATATAATCGGGTTTCTCTATATTATGCTACCCACAGGTACGGCAAAGCAGATTGAACGCGGAAGGGTAGCCGAGTGGTAAATTGACTGATTATCAGGCTGGACACGACAGAACTTCCTTGCTTAGTGTGGTAGCTGTGATTTTATTATTTGAAGTTTTTTTATGAATAACTGCTCGTGTATCTTTTTTTATTCATGCACTGTAGGATTTATCCTGCAATACCAAGTTGCCCAAGCCATCGTCTTAGCCATCCAGATGTGCTGGCAAAAACAGCATAAAAAAAAAGAACCATGGGCAGCCCTGTGTTTAAGGGAATAGTGTTTAAGGGAAATAGTAAGTTTCATTTTCTTTGTTTTTGTAGTTTTTCGTGGCAGCGTGAACACTTAAACATTTAAAAAAATTGTGTTATTTTTGCACAATTCGCTAGCTGCTGTCTTCAGCGGTCGTCTCTGCATCTAGACTATACGGTGCATGCATAACCAGGTAACCCCAGAAGACACTAGATTGACCGGGTCACATTAGAACATACTTGACAGGGTCATGCAAAGACACCAGAGCACGCCAAAATACCGGAACATGCTAAAACACCAGAACACGCCAAGACACCGAAGCACGCCAAACATCAGAACACGCCAAGACACCAGAACGCGCCAAGACCCATGTCTGAATTTCCGCTCTGGTATAAGCGTCAGAAACACACCAGACCCGGGCAGGTGGATTTTTCAATAGGGTGTGTATTTTGGCGTGCGACGTTCTCTATGTAAGGTTATGAATTCAAATTAAAGTAATTATTCGTGATTAGGTACAAAAACTCCAATCTGAAATTTTTCCGGCTCAATCTCGAACACTCCAATTTAAGTGATTTTATTATTTCTGATGGGCTGTCTAAGCAACGCTACTTATTGCATATGAATCGCGCAGCTAGCCTTCGAACTTTCTCTAATTCGTCTATGGTTTTTTGTGTACACGGTTCCCAGTCTACGCAAGCGTATTCTAAAACTGGCCTAACTAAAGGGCACCGAGCTTGACACTGGAGGATGCCAATGGAAGTTTGCTACTCAGGGACAACAACGCTCGTCTCGCAGCAGCACAAACATTGAAAACATGCGTATACTACATTAAACAGCTCGTAATTGTTACCCCAAGGTACTTAACTTCAGTAGCTTCTTTAACTTGAGTGCCATTAATTGTATCCAATAAGTTCAGCACAGTTTTTCAATAACCCTTAGTAATGCACATTTCTCCAAGTTTAATGACATTTGCCAATGCTCCCACCATGCATAGACATTCTCAAGATTATTTTGGAGAGTTAGCTGATTATTACGGGTTTCTACTTCTTTGTGCATAATGCAGTCGTCTGCAAACAAACGAACCCAAACTCTGTCAAACCACGCTATAAACTATGTCGTTTATATAGATAAGAAACAATATTGATCCAGAACCGAACCTTGTGGAACACCCAATGAAATATAACAAACTTGAAGATGCTTATTAATTTCGATAAACTGGGAGCGATTTGAAGGGTATGACTGGACGGATTCCGAAGCCTGCGCGAAGTCTAGAAAGGTGGCATCGACTTGCTTTCTTTTATTTAGGGAGAGGGCAATATTCTTTGAATTGTTACTAACTGTGTAGCTGTTGATTCCTCTCGACAAAAACCGTAGTGAGCACTGGTAAAGAAATTATTTTCTTCCAGATAATCAGTAATGTGCCTGCGCACTATGTGCTCCAGTGTTTTACATCAAACGGAAGTGATAAAGTGCGATATTTAAAAACGCACAGAGGATCACCACTTTTTAAATTCGGCACAACACGAGCGCGATGCCAGTCAAAAGGAATATTTTTGATTTGTTTTAGTGAGTTATTAAGAATGACGTACAAATGATGCGATAGCCATTCAGCATAACGTCGAAGGAACTAGTTAGGTACATTGTCCGGACCCTACGCTTTTTTTAACATTTAGCCGAAGCAAAAGATCAAGGCTTTCTACCCGGCTTACGACAAGGTCCCGCATTTCCGACGACTTATCGCATATGCTATTTCGTTGTGCTGCCGAATGGGGGCTGAATACGGGCTGAAAGTGCCTATTGAATTCATCTGCCATGTCGGTTCCATCACTGACAAGAGCTCCACTAACATTTTAACACTCAACCCACTTCTTTGTTCTGATAAAGAAGTTACGAAATTTAGCGGGCGCTTCCTTCAGAACACCGCTAAGGAATTGCGAAAAAAAAATCTCATTGGGAGCTGCATTTTTTTTAAATTCATCTTTTACCTGAGAAAATTGAGAAGTCCCATATTTGTGACTTTGCTTTTTGTGTTAAAATTCACGTTTTAGTTGAATAATCTCCGTTGTTATTCAAAGATTGTTTCTTCTTGTCAGTTATACGCTGCTGGGTACATACTGTGCAGTGCAATAATTGCAAATGTTTTTGAACATAGTCCACTGTGGTTCTAAGTCACGTTCCTCAAAGAAACCATAAAAGTGTGTCTTCAAGTACTCAATCACATGAGCATCACTCGCATTGTTTTAATTTTTAACAATACATTTTCTTACTCCACCAAGTTTCGCATTTTTGAGAAAGTTGAATGTAAAATACAGAAATTTATGACCAGACAACCCTGTTAAAACGGCAATAGTGTAGCGTGATATTAGCGGACAAACAAAGACCAGGTCCAAAATAGGCTGCACCGTTTTGCCAATCCTGGTCGGCGATATCACTGTCTGAATCAGATCATTCGAGAACGCACCGTCAAGCAACATCCCTGAATCACGTGCGTGTGCTCCCGCCGATCTTATTTTTAACCAGTCAATATGAAATAAATCAAAATCACCGGCCATAATTAGTCGTACGCGATCACTACGACAAGACCCAAGAAAGTCGTATAATTTTTCAAAGAACACTGGTGAGGCATTAGGCGCTCTGTACACACTACTCATAGAACGAGGCTATTCCCGTAAATCTCAACCCGACACCACACATTTTTGTGGTTAGGGATGCCGGGTAGTAGGCACGCCCCTAATTCAGACTTTAGGACAATCGCAACGCCCCCCTCCCCCCCCCCCCGGTACGGTCTATAAAACCAAATGAAATAAGAGAGAAGAATCGCTAAAGACAGTACAATCATGTTAACACATATACTCTGTTTCTCACTTAGCGTACAACGTTGTTAAAGTTACTGGCGCGAGCATGAGTCTTGATCTCATTGATTATTGCACGCGTGCTCGCGCGAACGAAACCATATACAACGCCACACGCTCGCGCCAGTACCTATGACAGTGTTGCATATTAAGTATGAAACGGAGTATAGTCGGCGGGAACCGCGAGCGCCGCCACTCACTTGCGAGCGCACCTCAACGTGCCAGCCCGTGCTTGCGGTGGGAACCTCTACAGCATATGTCGCGTAAGGCGAAAAAAAACAAAGCTCGTAAAAGAATTGGGACGCACAAATAAAAAGGAATGCTCTCCTCATCCCTGGTCAAAAACCAAAATAAGCAACATAAATTAAACTGGCATAAAACAAACCACAGCAACAAACTACAGAACGAAAAAAAACAAGATAAACCAAGCGTTCGAAGCATTATTGCACACTTGTTGTCAACAAGTTAAACCAGCTAAATACGCTCTTTCTATTGGGGGCTAACGAGTAAAGGCGGGGTGTCGTTTTTCCCCTCTGCCGCCTTGCCTCTTGCTACCACGTCCAGTGCTAAAGGGACTGCTGGCGCGCGTTATGGTTTGTGTTGCACAGCCCCAGCGCCAAAGTGTCAAACAGGATTTTTTATCGATTCGGTTCGGGTTCGGGTTAACGGCTTTCCGTTAAGTTGTGGTTCAGTTCCGGGCAGCATAAAATATAGGTTCAAACCGAATTGAACCACTAAAGTGAGAATTCAATTTCCGGGATGTTTTGGCAATAGCAATATTTCAACCGTGAAACGCGTAAAAATATTACTTTCTATTATTCTTACAATCCAAATTTAGTTGAAAGTACAAAAATAAGAAATTGCGTTATTTAATTTCGACGAAACAGTAAAGCAATGTTTGATAAACATACAAAACGTCATGTTTATAAGACTCAACATCTATTTGTTTACCTCAGTCGCATATATTTTTACTGGAATCGAAAGTCTATCCTGGTATGTCGCCTAAAATACGCGTTATTGGTACAACTGTGCCCCGCAGTATTGCAAGCCGATTCCTAGTCGTGCCCTTGAGCCTATAGGAACTAATTACAGTGCATATAATCTTCAAATGGGCACGTTCTCACGATATATATATTGTGAAATCTAGTTTACGAAATATGTTTCACAAGACATGTGATGGCGGCTGAACTGAGCTCAAAGGAATATTATTTTTAAGATATCAAAAAAGAAGTTTTACCACACGCCCTTTTAATCTAATTTTATGGGACCATTGAGCAGCAATCACGACGCTTGTTTTACTTACCAACATTGTTTACACACAGCATCGTGATGTGAGCGAATAATCATGCAGAATACAGTAATCAAAATTATTCAGTCTAATGTATTCTTTGTACTTGATCGAATCTGACCTAAAATAGAACGTACCCAAATGAACAGTTTCGATTGCTTGGCATTTAAATTTTGTTCTTGACACGATGCTGGTCTATTCGATTTGAAAATAAGTATTATTCGTGCTAATTGGTGATTGCTTTGTTAAATACAACAAAGCAGTATTTTATACTCCACTCGACATTGCAGCTCCTTAATTGGCCACTTTCTGACGGTCTGCCTGCGCAATCGTCATACGTCTTCCGCGCGCAGTTGTGTGCTTTGTTTTTACCGAGCCCACAGGCAAATGCAAATGCTCAATTTATAAACGAGGCAATAAGAGACTTATCTGTGTCTGAGAAATTAAATATATATCAGGACCACATTGTTACTTAATCAGCATCAAAACCAGAAATTTGTTTAAGCTTCTCTCAAATCACTTATACCCAAGTAGCACAACACGCCGGGTCGGGGATGGGGCGGTATTGGCCTGCCGGGATACCGATACCGGCCAGTACCGGAAACGCCCCAAAGGGCGACATCGGCCGGGCCCAATGCCGGAATCCGGCCGGTACCGGGAACTTATTGGGAAACCGGGATGCCGGGAATACGGGATGTTCCCAGCGAGCTCTCGACACAGATCCCCGGCATGGAACCGGTGGTACGGTAGGAAACCATCAGTGTGCCAGCGTGTTTACGGGTCAGAGCCAGTCCAATTGCGGATTAGTCCCAGCGTAAAAACAGATCAGTGCCAGCGTAATTGCGGGTCAGTGCCTGCGAAATTGCGGATCAGCACCAGCGTATGCGTCATTCAGTGTACCCAGCATAGAACCAGCAGAATGCTAGCTGTGTCAGGCTTTAAAGCCCAGGAATGACATCCTACTGCATTTTTGAAAAGCTAACTTCTCAGTAGATCAAATTGACTTAAACGTGGAAGTGCTAAATTTCTCAGTCCGAACTATTTTATTGGTTTTCATATCTCTTATAGGTGCTGACCGTTTTTAACATGTTTTTCGGACTTGAACTGAAAAAAGCCAGTTTAGTATTTGTGCAATTTTAAAAAACAATTCTGTGTGAACAATTGACTTTCTCCATGTATACAGTATACTCATGGCAATTATTGTATACTCGTTGAGACGACGTGTCCCATTCATCTGTCGCCCAGATGCATATTGTGGGTAGTCCAAGAAGGGAACATACAAAATGTTTTTTTACCGTGACGTTCTTTATTGTGACTCGTGCATCCATAGCAGCTAGCTCCTCAGCCAGAGTGTCCCTCATCGTCAAAGGCGGTTGGAACCACCAGTGAAGTGTCCGTCTGCTTAACTCTACTGCCCTTGCCCGCCTCCCTGCCCGTCAGCCACTTCTGCACCGCGTCCACGCTGCACGAGCGCGACTTTGTATGGCACCTGTAAAGAGAATTGTCAGATCACACATATTAGTTGAGGGATAGGGGAAGCCAATATCTTGCATATTAGCTACACACAAGGTGCTGTTCACACACTGCAGTTTGTGAGCGTTTCCCTTGTGTAAATATGGGTCCCTCACCTAGCCTGCAATTCAAAGGTGACAAAAAGAGAGCACCACAGAGTTGAAGATTGTGGGTTTGGCTACCGCGCTAAGGTGCAGATTCTATGGAGGCATAAGTCTACTTCATGCAACATCCTATTAATCTGAAATGGGGGGTGAGACAGGGCGGGGGGCGAGAAGGGGTGGGGGGGGGGGCGCAGAGATGAGTGGCTAAAAAAAGAGCAAAACTTTCCCAACTGACACTCTACAGACCAAGGCCTCTAAATGGTCTTCATTAGACTTTCAACCTGGAAACTCTCAGGATAACAAGACAAGACCAACAAAAACCTTTTTTCACAGTTCCTTCAAAACGCTGCTTTTCAGTATGAAGGTTCTGAAAATGCTAACACAGGAGATATTCATAATAGAAAATGCAAGTCAAATTAAAAAAAAAGAAAAAAAAAACAGGAACTGACGATTTAAATTTTGCATATTGCAAGACTTAACGGGAAACTGAAGCTGTTCTGTACCTGAGGAAGAACATCAAAATCGTCTTGATATGGCATCCAGGATCACGAATAACGAGTTCATTTTTTCAATCTGGTGTACGGAGGCTGCAGAAATTAATTTCTAAAGTACAGCTTAAGCCCCTCCTTCCTGGGGCGTGACGTCATGCTGAGAGTTTTCGGAATATCTGTTCTCGCTCATCTTCAGCTCCTGTCAAACCTATGCACGTGAACTCTTGAATTTTTAAAAAGGTCAGAAATAGAGGTCACGACTGGCTTCAGTGTGGAAAAATACAACTGGCAAGCTTGCAATTGCACGCGCCGCCCACACGAGTGACACGTGCTTGGCGCCCGAAAGATCCTAGTACGACGTCACGACTGCTCTGAGGTTTATCGTGTTTTCTCGCGTCTAGTTACACCTTCGGGGAAAACGAAAGCGATATTCAGGTTCACAGGACAAAAATACGCCAGAAGTCACCTATAACTCGTTTTTTTGTCAAGAAGTGTTTTAGTTTCCCTTTAATTGTCAAAATATTTCAAAGATTGTGCTTGTCTATTGAGCTCCAATAGAGATACCATCAATTTAATAGCTAGTAATGAACATGCATTACCGATGACCACCTTACACATCATGGCGTCCTTGAACATCGACTTTCCTTGGTAGCCCAGGAGGGAGAACTGGTCCTGGACTTGCTTTGAAAACAGGCGTCCCACCATCTCTCGCACCACCTTCTGCAGGTTCCTGCTGTCTCCTAGAGACACGAGCTGCTCCTCCTAGAAAGACAAAATGTGTTCTCAATATGTCAATAAAGTTATTGACATGCAGATACAATGGTAGGAACACATCTCAATTAAGAGAATGTGAATGCCCAGGTAAATGGAGCAAGCCACACTATACACGCATCAAAATGTTACAATATTTAGTGGAGAGAGAATAAAAAATATTTGAATATATGAAAACTCTACCTGTCTTAGGCGAAACCAGAAAGATTAAAATATTTTCCTTGACTCTCCGCTAAATCTCATTAGTCAGTCATATTCGTTGCATCGTCCAAATTGTGCAAACGTTTTGATGGATCATCTTTGCTCATCAGCATCCACTCAGTAATTTTAATAATGTATGTGGTTCTCAAAACTGTGCATTCAAGACCCCGCGCATCTTGAATTTGTTAAAGCTTAGCCTAGCTGCCCGCTAGTCACCCTGCAAATTTATCACCATTTTACGACTTTACGAAGTCTGGAATTGAAAAAGGCATAAAAAGGCAGGATTTGACCAAAACCGTCATCATAGTTGCAAAAAATGGCAACAGCAGCACAGTTTGAGTAGTTACCTTTCCATATTTTTGTTTAGTGCTGACTCAGTGGTGGCCCTGCAGGTCAATGAACCTACTTACTCAGCTCAAGCCCGCCTCGTGTAATAATCGCTTGTGTGACTACCGTATACTATGCCTGGAGAAACAGCTACGCATGCACTCACACCCCCTGAATAAAGTGGCGGATGCAATGACAGTTACTCTTTCACCTTGGAAAATCTGATTTCCTCTCATAGGGTGACCTTCGGTTAGGACTGGTTAACATCTCATTTTGGAAATGCACTACTAGTGTAAAGTAAAGATGGAATTAATTAAGATTTATCTGGCAACCCCTTACAAATTTGTTCGGGCATACGGATATGGGGGGAACGCTCGAAAGCGATTTTAGACCAGGCTAAACGTTATTTTCAAGCACGTACCTTTACTTCTCTAGCAGGTGCCGAAAGCACAAATGAATTTATCGCCCTAAATATTTAGATCTCTTGACTATAGCCTCAAGTGAGAACAGGAACAAAACCAAAAGAAGCCCAATATATACTACAGCATCTCGATACTTCTGTCCAGCAAGCGTTAAACACAAAAAGCACGCAGGCAGGTTTATGCGTGCTCCGCACACATACTCACGGCAAGAGTTGTTGGAGGTGCGGAATTTAACTTCTAAGGATAAAGCGGGCAGAAGTGTCGTAGCAAATCAGCATGATTTATGATTATTTGCAGGCCGACATATTGTAAGCACCCAAAGGCAAATGTGTTGGGCAATTTCACTTCCCTTGTTGTGAAATGTTTTACTTAAAAATATTTCAAGAAGCGGCAGTTGAAAAGGACTTAAAATGCCGTTCAATGAGGATGCACATGAAGGCCTCTTGTCTACACGACCTTCGGGGGGAAAAAAACTGTTAAAAGATGTAATGATGCACAAATATTTAATTTTTGGTGGCCATATTCTAGCATTTCTCCCTTCAGTAGCCCCTATGAAACGCAGTTTAACAATCGCAGAAACTTTACGCAGGCTACTAAAGCTGACTTGCAAAACGTGCAACTGGCGTTGTGTCACATTGACACAATTCTATCGCAGGGTTCAGTTTAAGGGTGCCCCTTACAATAAATAGCCTTCCATTGTGCATTGGCTGTGCATGCACTCTGCTGTTATAAATAACAGAAGGCCCGTAATGAAGGCAGGGCAACTTACTCATTTTTAATTTGACACCGACTGTGCTTAAAACATAGTTTGGGTGGGCATCCATTTGAAATATTACGGTAAAAGGCTTCAGTCCACATTCCAGCCCCATTTGCTTAAATCTTCAGATAACCCAAGTTAAACCACAAAGTAAGAATCACAGCCTTATACCCGTCAATATTGTGAAAAAGAGGACACATAAATACCGGCAGTGTCCTGTAGGTGAAGTTCTTCAGCTGCGCTCCTGCAGCACTAAACTGTTCCATGTTGCGGAGGGGCATTAGGAACAGCTCGGGTGGTTCAGTCCTGGCCAGTTCCTGGAGTGTCGCCTGTTCCCCGGGCCTCGCCTGATCTCCCTGGTACTTGAAAGACACCACGTGCCTGAGCACCTGCCCAACAGACTTGCAGTTCCCTGTTCTGCTGCTGTAGGTGCCCATTCTGGATGTGCAGGTCGATGACGGCCTAAGCAGCTGAGCGTCGAAGGCTGCAAGATAACCAAGGCATAAGAAAGCATTATCCATTTTGCTGATCAACATTATGCACTGATGATGGGAAGAAACTTTTTCAGAAACTTGGGTTTCGGGAAGTTTCAGAAGAACGCTTAAACCTTCAGGTGTTTCGGATGGTTTGGGTAGCTTTGGAACGGTTGCCAGACACAGCGAGTGTTTCAAATTTTTGTATAAATTTAAGGGACATTATAATTTGTATGCAATATTCATAAATTTAATAAAAAATGTGTTAATCAAATAAACTTTCTGAAAAGGAGACACGGCCCCAATTTTCAGAACTTCACAGTTTTGGCTTGTATGGTCAAAATGAATGCTCCCACAAAGTTTTATGATGTTTTTTGACAATCAAAGGAAATAAAAAGACTGATTTATCGGCAACGCACGCGAGACGCACTGCACTTAGCTGCGATAAGCACCAGTTGAAAAATCTGATATATAGGTCCGTGCCTATTAGGCCTAGCTTGGTGCCTGTACCCTTGTTGGAACTGCCATTTCCTGGCCTTTCAGGAAGGCCTTTTTTTTAACTATCAACCGTCTAAGAATGGGAGAGAATCCCGTTAAGAACACTTGCCCTGGGATAGAAAACGAAATTGGCTGCAAGCGGCTGCTTTGTGGTCACATGATACCTCGCGCCTAGGCATATGACGCTTTAGAATGAATTGGCACTTCCAAGTGAAGCACAGGTCATCAGTTGCGCCCCTTGTTAAATAGCAGAAGTTCCCAATGCAACTTCGTTTTCTATCGTTTCACTCGCAGCATACAGTGCGTAACAGATGATCCACCTTTCTTCGGTTCTGGTAGCAGACGACGCAACGGCGTCTTGTTTCCCGCAGCAAATGACACTCTAGTTCAGACAAACCCTCCCTCTTTACTCACGTTAGCAGGCGACGTGTCTGTTAAAGAAAGGTCAGCTCCCTCAGTACAAGCCTGCCGAAATCTCAACCGCACAAAACACCAAAATCGGGCCACTGGTACATTTCAAGGTACAAACACAAGCCGCACAGCAAGGCGCCGAGGCAAACTTGCTGCACCTAAAAACAAGCCTCTAAGCTGTCCTTAGAACCTCTCCAAAGTAGGACAGCACCACGATCGTCCTTGGCAGCATGCAATGTTTTCCCACACCATTACGAGAAAGTTTTGTGACCAGTAGCATATTGAAGGACTCGGTCACTACTGTAAATGTGCATGTGTCACTACGAAGATTATGGAGCTAACTAAATTGAGCAACTGCATGCAAGCTAATCTGGTCAAGCATGCTAACATAGGGCAGAGCAAAAACGTGTGCTAGCACATTATCAGAACTTTAGATGAAAGGGAACAGTACAAAATAATACTTACTGGATTTCTGCAAACTTAATGCTCTGAACGAAGGCCAGTCAGGGTCTGGTGCTTGGTCCGCTGGCACACGAGACAAGATGTCCGCCCCAGACATTTTGCTTGGCCTCACGCCGTTGTTTCATACTCATGTTAAACCACAACAGAGGGACGGGCTCCACCGTTATATCGTCATTCTCTTCGATGAACAGTACTCCTCCTTACTAGAATAAAAGGCGTGGTCAGATATGATGTTCATTCAAGTTACTTCACACTGTCACGTCTTCGCAACCTTTAGCATATAATATAATAACTCCATGGCTATATCCCGATGCACGGCCGCAATGAAACACGACGGCGTCGCATTCCATAAACGCCAAGTAATAAAAGTAGTGGTAAAAGAGAAACAAACGGCGCTCATTTCGCGTAAAGGTCTGTTTACACTATGCTTTGTAGCTTTTTACTTGCAACGGTTTCGTGATACCGAGGTTTTGTGCAAGTAGCTTATGTACATCCAGTTTTTCAAGCAATGGCAATGGCGTTTCGACTATACTCCGTTCATTTTTAAGCTGAGACTAGAAGCTCCGCCTTCAACGCAACCTTTCTGCCCTTGCTAACACAAGTGCGATCGCGCAGGCACGCGCAACCAAAGCACTGCAGAAGCCAGCGAGCTCGCGCTGAACGCGGAGGTTCTAGTGTCAGCTTAAAGGCGAATGGAGTATACATTCCTTGCATATGACGACACGCTAGGTAAGGACGGGGCCCTGTGCCATGCCGGTGGTGGACTTCACAACGCGCGGATGTGCTTACCAAGGCATAGGATGCCGCTAACTGCCTGGACATACCGTAAAATACCGTGCATCCGCCCATTCCACATTAAGCGCCCATTACCAAATTTGTGAGATCTGAGGAAATATGCACAGTACATTTATATGTAAAATTGATGACCGGACTAGCACCCATCCCCCATTTTTTTGCGATTATTTCCAAATTTGGGTGCGCGCTTGCCCGGTATTTAACGGTACACCATATTTTCATAGAAGGAACCTAGTTTTGTTTGCTGTGAACTCAGAAAAATGAGCCGAGCTTACGATGATGACGTTTAGCCAGTACGTGCGGACTTTTTCAGCATTGGTGCGACTGCGCTACGAGCAGAAAGTTTCGATATACCGCTAAGTTAAAATGCAAAAAAATGTTGTGTCCAAAAAAAAAAAAAAGTTGTATTGCGTGCCGCAAAATTTGACGAGCGGCTCTAAAAGTCGCCTGTAGAAAAATTTTTACGACTTTGCGAAGTGTGGCAAACAATGCAAGGTGACCGTCATAATCTAAACCCTGATGCAAGGATAAATAAAATAACGAATAAGCGTCTCGCGGACGGCACAAACCGATGCCCCGACAGCGGCATCTCTGCGAGCTTGGATGCCTCCTCCTACACGGCGCGGTCACGCCCTGAGACCGCCTTGATCTCCGGACACCGCGCGGTGCCATCCACCAGTGCTGGAAACCCCCCCCCCCCTCCCCCTCCACCCCCCCCCTCACACACACACACTCACTCACGGATTAAGCGCGACGATGGGATGACGAGCTAGCGGGACGGTGAGACGACGCTCCTGACGCCCGACCCCTTCTATTTCTATCTTCTCCCCCACTTTTCTCCCCTCACCCTACCCCAAGTAAGTGACAAATGCGCCTAGCGCGCGTACGCGATTGACTCTATTCCCCCCCCCCCCCCTTTAATTTCGCTTCAACGCTTACAACACACGGAGGCCGCCGCCAACCGATCGGCGTCTCGGCGGGCTACCGGCGCGACACTCGAAGGTGCGCTCGAAGCGTGGAAACAGCACGATGCAACGAAAGGCAAAGGGCATCTACACCACGAACGGGAGGAAGCCGATGCAGAAACGTGCGCGAACGTGAACAGAAAAGTGCCGTCGCTCGCCACTACGAAATAATCCGCGGCCGCATCCCTTTCCTGCTGCACGTACTTTCTCTTACTTGACGGCTACTCCGTCTAGCGGTACATGCCGACGAAACGATTGTCGGGATACGGCGAAGGGCCGTCAACACCGTCGAGTCAATCACCAGCAAGCGTTGTTGATCGGAAGTTGGTTCACCAGGCCTACATACGACGAAACCGACAGAACACGAACATCAAAATCAAAGCACAGGCGGTAACTTCGAGCGATTTCTGCCCCGCATAGATTTACATGCAGCGCTTTCACTCGCCACCACGTTCACATACAATTCTTCAACCCTGGAGCCACCGTACCTGAACCATGCCGCGAATCACGCTAACGTCCCGCTCGCCATTTGTGTTTGCTCACCTTGTCCGGCTTTGGATTGGATGCTGGATCGGCTTTCTAGCAAAGCCTATCAACAGCTGGCTGGATGCTGGATGAGGTCTGTTCTAGTCTAAACACGAAGTCGCAAATATATAATTGTGCTACTGTAAAACTCTAAAAAACAAAAAACGGGGGCAGGAAAAAATACACGACGTTTCGACGAAGTGCCCTCTGGGAACTCTTTGGCCACTCAGTTTCGGTTTCGATTGAGCAGCTTCCTTTCATGCTATCACGCCGTGACCGAATGCGCCGCTTGAGTTTTCGATTATCTGACTTTTCACGAATGTACAATACATTGCATATTGCATCCTGCGGCTCGTACAAAAGTACTTGCAGTTGTCTTCATCGGGTTTATATAACTGTAAGGAAAAATAAATACTGTATCAACGTCGGTGTCACCGTTAGTCAAGTGGTAATAATCAACATTTTTGTCAAAGCATGAAGTTCCGATCAGAACTTCATGCTTTCAGCAAGATAGCAATGCGAACCGAAACTGTTAAAAAGCGAGGGCAGACGCTATGAAAGCGGTGGCAGCGTGTGCAACTGGGTGGATCGCTTATTGAGGCCGACCGCTCAACGACCGCTCGCGCGGAGCGCTCGGCATCTGCCTGGGCAAAGGGGTGGATCGCGCATCCCCGGAAGCCACCCATCGGCGATTTTGCATGTTGAAAAATCCCGTTTTTGGAGCGTTGCGGAGGCTGGCGGCAACATGCTGAAGACATGTTTTCTACTCGTTCCTAGTCATTCGTCGAAGAAGTTCTTTAAAACCCTGTGTAAGCCCTGAGACTTGCCGTTGAGAACATGTGGAAATTTTTACGGAAGCGCAGTGCCGCAGTAAAAATGCCTTACTCATCGAAAGCAAGTTTCGCCACCACGATGCAACGCGCGGGTCACGAGTGACCCGCGCGTTGCATCATTGGACTTTTTCCATAATGCAACGTGCGGGACCCTTGTGACGTTACACGTGACGTCAATTGTGACGTCATTATAGGAAACGTCCCATAATGCAATGCGCGGGTCACGAATGAGACTGCACATTGCATTATAGGACGTTTCCCATAACTCAAAGCGTGGTTACGCCGACGGCGACGCTGGCGTCGCTGACCCGCGCGTTGCATCATGAGACGCTTCCCATAATGCCGTGCGCGGGTCACAAATGAGACGGTGCGTTGCATTATGGGACGTTTCCCATAACGCAACGCGCGGTTACGCCGACGGCAACTGCGACTGCGATGCCGCTCAAGCCGGAAACGGGCGCTTAAGAGCTGCTCTCTAAAAAATAATAGATGTAAACCAAATTAAATTTTCATTCCACAGCCATGTTTGATCCCATCTTTTTTAACAAAACTGAAATAAGCCTTTGTTAACTGGTTTAAGAATGACGCGGCGTTAATACTAGGTCAAGGATAATATTAGGTGTCGTCTTTTAGGATATTGAAGACGCGTCCAACCTAATGGTCATTTGTAACCATCTTATAGTTTCTATATCAGCGAAAAAGCCATGTCGGTTACATATCAAAACCTGCATGGCTGGAATGGCCTGTGAAAGCAGCGAAAAAACGATGTCGGTCAGTCACCGAAAACTCCGTGGCTGAATTGGCCGGTGATTACAGAAAGAAAACGATATCGTCCAGTCACCGGAAACTCCATGGCTAGACTGGCCGATGACTACAGCAAGAAAACGATGTCGGCCAGTCACCGGAAACTCCATGGCTAGACGGGCCGCTGACTACAGCAAGAAAGCGATTTCGGCCAGCCACCAGAAACTCCATGGCTAGACTGGCCAGTGAATACAGCAAGAAAACAATATCGGCCAGTCACCGGAAACTCCATGGCTAGACTGGCCGGTGACTACAGCCAGAAAACGATGTCGGCCAGTCACCGGAAACTCCATGGCTAGACTGGCCAGTGACTACAGCAAGAAAACGATATCGGCCAGTCACCGGAAACTCCATGGCTAGACTGGCCGGTGACTACAGAAAGAAAACGATGTCGGCCGGTATCGGGAACTTTCCGGCTGGCGCTGGCCAATTTAGACAACGAGTCCCCGATATCGGCCGGAATCGGTTTCTTACCGGCGTCCCTGGCCGGAATCCGCCGTACAGCTCCCGGTACTGGCCGACGTAATCCGAGTATCGGCCGACATGGTGTGCTACCTGGGTAGACGTGCCTATGAAGATAAAAGTGCCAGAAATGGTTTTCAGAGCATGTTTTACATAATTTAGGGGTGCTTTTACTTATGAATTATATCATTAAGGTGATCGGCTTCTTATTTATGCTGTGATATATTCTGGCGGTAATTAATTGTATTTTTATTTTCATCAATCAATTCTCGGGGATAACTTTTTGAGGCAGTGGAATGTTTACGTAACCGCTTGAGACCGACACGGGAGGACACTACTCGGAAATGCACCACCAGTCGAGCCTGCGGAAACCTGCTTTTTTTGTTCGCTCTTTGGTATTGTGAAACAGCGGGTCTCTGGGTATCCCAAAAAGGACTGTGTGCTTACATATTAGATCTGGAGGAAAATACACGCAATGTGCAGAAATATATTTTTATAGTTTCAGTGATATTTTTCTAAATAATCCCACACATAACGCCCCACTGCTAAGGGAAATGCATAGAGATGCGTGCAATTATATTCCTAATTACACAACATAGCGGGGAGGTCCGACAGTATATTTCTAATAAAAATCATACCTAGACATCTCCGTGCACTAGGTCGAAACTTCACAAAAATCCGGCTCGGAAGGCTAACCTGTAATTCGTGTTTACGCGCTCTTGTTTTGGGGCCTCACATGAAACCTCTATGTTTTATCAGTGATTCGTGCACTAAAATTCCGTTCGACTGTTGCAGATTATCGCGAGACCGCTATATACGTGTACTGTACAACTTCGCAATTTGAACATTCACTTTTGCTAGTGTTGGGAACATGGAATTTCACGAGAAAACTGAACTATTTTACATAGTCTGTACGTGATATCATCGCACTATATCTGCTGGTAGTGGTTGCGATTCGCCTAGTTGAGAGCAATTTATACGGTGGTGCAAAATGCATTTTGCAGAAGGTTTGAGCTCAGTACGATTTATGTATTTGAGAGACAACAATTAATATTGCTTGGTGCAGCTTCGTGCGAAACGGGGCTAGCTTCTTGCACAACGAAAATGCGCTTTCTGGAAGAAAGGGATTTTGCAAACAAAGTAGCTTTCGGGATCATGCTGTCTTGTCTGTTTCGAAGATACGGAGCAGAGGAACCTTTACAACAAAGTATGTTTTTATACCCCCCCCCCCCCCCCCCCCCCCGCCACTCTCCCTCTCAACTCCCCTTTTTTCTTTCGAGGCTCCTCCAGAGAATACATTTTATTCCTGAGGGGTAACCTCCTTCGTTTCGGGGTGTCGATTTGACAGTTATATTTGCTCATTTGGGAAAAGTGATCCTCCATTTCGTTTATTTTGCATCGAAAAGCTGTGAAGTCTAAACCAAAATAAAGAGGGGGTCAAAGCTTGTGGACGGACTTCAGAACGAAACTCCTTTGAGACCTTGAGCGGCTTCCAACGTTTGGCTGTCCCTCTGAGGCGCAAGAGGAACCTTCTTTCATATATCGCTCCCGTACACATATGTAGTTTTATTTATCGTCAGAACATTAAGTCACATGTTGTCCTTTATGAGACTATTCAGCAACAACGGAAACCTGCTTGGGTGCCACAATGATGCATATATGTAAAATGTGTTGTGCAACAATTCTTGTATTTTCAGTAAATACCACTAGGGGCTAATCTCTGACGTTGATAATTTGCAAAAACGCTCATTACTTTTTCTCTCCACGCAATGGAAATCGCAGAAAAAGTAAAAAAATGAAACAGTTTTTCCCTCCTCAACTTGCCATAGAACCCGCGGCCACGTGATCTGACGCTAATAATACGCCGTCAGTGTTCATCTTATTCATACGCACGGGTCGTCAAAGAGAAAAGCATTGGCTGATCTTTAGACCTTGTTAGCATTCGGCTATTATCAACTTTGATTAAACAGGATCGATTTCCCGAAGGTACTGCGATGCTGATTGTCAAGAACCCGAGCACTTGACGCGGGCTCATTAAAATCGAGTACGTCACGGTGTCGGGTGACTCGCGGGGAGAAGTCCTGGTGCAATATGACGTCACCGCGTCAACAACGGTAATGAATCTTGTGATGTTCGCAATTTCATCCGCCTTGATACAGTGACTAGCGTGACTACGTCATGGGGCCACTTCACGTGACATCATTTGACAGCCTGTCTTGACACCATATGACGTCACGTGACCACGTGACACATGATTAATCGTTGGGCCAATAAAAAAAAAACGCCACAAAAACACACAATGTCTCATATATTGCAATTCGGTATAGGACAACTTGATCACTTCATAGACATACAGCTGCCAATTTTTATTCCTTAAACACTCATTTGTAATAATAAAAAAAGAGAATAACGTGAATCGTTTTGAACCGGTTGCCGTTATATTTTTCCGGTTTAGTTCCGGTTCAGTTCCAAGATGGTGGCTAAGATTTCGATTCGGTTCAATTCCGGTGCGGCTAAAAATAACGATTAAGTTCATGTTTTTGGTTTAGTTCCGCTCCGGCACTGCTCAGCGCGCACAAACATATTACAGGAGCAGTGACGGCACTGCTTGGGGAAAGCCTACCTACCTGCCACTGGACAACCAGTGCGCTGTTCAATTTATCCAAACTACCGGGTGATGGAGGTCGATACAGGCGGAAAATGTGTCTATACTTTTAGATGGGATTTTCAAGGCAATATATTTTCCTGACTGTTCGAAATAGACAATAGTTCGATTTAGTCGGTTCTATATATTCGGGCTCGACTCCGTTTCAGCCTACGGCGTATCGCAGCAAACGCTACGAGCTATCTCAGACAATCCATCAATGAGAACGTATTACGTTAGTAGGCACACTGCATGTCAATGTGCCCCTTCCGAAGGTCACGTGACGCACTCACAGAAATGGATTGGCTTCGATAGCTCGTAGCGTCCCCTGCCGTACATCCTGAGATGAAACGGAGTACAGTCTCTTCCGGACCGGGTGCGCCTCTCCGCAGAGTTGATGAATCCTGCGGTTTTCCTTCCCGACGAGTTGCATTAGGCGATTGAATTGACGACCGGGGTGGGAAAATGTGTATTCCGAACTCCCCGCCCATCGTTGTTGTGTTGGTTCTTTATCCCGACTGTATGCACCGGGCGTGTGTAGCGTGAGTGCTAGAAGTACGTGGCGGGAGATAAAAGCGTAATGTTTGTTACCGTTGTTTTAACGCCCGGTTGGGTTGCAATTCCTTGATGTGCGAGGGAGCTGCGTAACAATACGAACGGAGCCGGAAGTTTGTTTCGTGATCCAAGGAATCGCCCGTGTCGTAAATGAAGAATGAAAAAGAAATATTCTCGCCGGATAGAGGAACGAAAGTTGGAGGAATTCGAGGATTAAATGTGTCGCGGCACTTACTGAAACAGCATGAAAATAGACGCTACAATCTCTTTGTAACGTTTTAGAAAGGGGAAGCCCATACTTCTCATCGTGATCTTTTTCATTGGAGAAAGCAATTCAGTTCTCAGCTGGAGTGCTTCAAAGAGAAACATCACTGCCAAAGTTATCGTTGTTTTTAGCCTAATAGATGCGCCAGAAATGAAATTCTTCCAAGCAGAGAGAGACCAACCAGCGAGTTATAGAATTTTACCTGCCAGGTGGCCACCTAAATATATATGCATGAAACGTAAAACAAAAGATCTGACGATGTATGCCCCAAAAAGCGAAACTCTACTACATCCTTTAATCTGTATAGAGGGTCTGATTTGAGGGTATCGAATAGTTATGCAACACACTCTGAGGGGTTGGCGCGGCACAACCGCACTGGATCGGTATATGTAGGCGCTCTATGCATGTTCAGCTCGACGGTCGGAATAGAACTTGAAAGCTGCACTACGAACTCATTAGTAGACCGAATCCTACTAAAATGGTCAATGGGAAATAAGAAAAAAAAAATAAAGAGATGAGGTGAAAAACAGCCACTCGCAATCTTATCAGCGTCGTCCGATAGGGACTCAGCACAATCCGGCGGTACATTAGGCCCCCCAACACTTGCCGCCCTCTCATCGGGAACTGTCTGGAACCAGGGCTGAATGGTTTTATCGACTAAACTGAGTGGATTGCCCGTGAACAAATGCTCCGACCTTTTGTTGCACTGCATCGACCGACCGCATTCCTAGCATGCTTAAGCTATACACCCATTCCACCTAACGATCGACCGCGGAGGACGCTACAATCCATCTAAGCTAATGGAATGCCGTGTGAGTTGCACGGGAACTTCAAGTAGGGCGATGTCACGTGACACGCGAATGGAGTAGCCACAGAGAGTAATATACACAAGGTAAAGAGCGGACACTGCCATAGGCCCCAGCGGCCCAGATAGACCAGTGACAGGTAGCGCTCCTAGCGGGCGGTATTAAGCATAATCTGATTCCGTTTCCGGTCAAGTTAGTTTCGGTTTCGGTTTGGGCGTTTCTGCTCCGGTTCTCCGGTACCCTTCTCTCTCTCTTTCCTCCCCGCCTCGCTCGGCTCTCGGGACTCCCGAAACCGCTGTTTTTTTTGTTTTTTTTTTAAATATTGACGCACTTTTGCTTTATTTTTTACGATAGAGTCCGTGCAAAATGTGTCAAACAATAGTTCAACTTACTTCACAAAGCAGAAGCATATATATTTCTTTTTCTTTTTCTATTGTAAAGCATTGAAGTTACACAATCGCCGCACTGACTCCCGACTGGTGGATCATTTTGGGGTCAACAAACAGTAAGTGGTTCGAACACATTTTATTGGACGACATTTATGTATACATGATTTACTTCAGAAGCTATGTATGTTTTATACGAAAGAGACCGATACTCACCATAATAAATGAATATGAAGGACATCGTATCGTACACTTCGTAATAGATTCTTAGCGGAACCAAGTTAACAAAACCTTTCCATCGAGAACATGCTGTATGATACATTCACTTTCACGCCGACTCGGGTACGGAAAGTTAGTGCAAAAATAAATAAGACATCGCTATCATTACCAGTCATAACAGTGCGAAGCACACGCCGGATAGTCTAAATTCCCGATTTCCGGGAAATATAAAAAAACACCAATTTGCATAGCCTCAAACTCACTGCGGGCGAGCCATCACCAAACAATGAGAACTCTATTCGAAATCTGACAAGATTCAACGTCCCTAAACATTCCCCGAAATTGTTCAGAAAAGAAATATGGCTTCAGAAAAAAGCCGCTCAAAAACTATGGACAGTGGATACAAAAGTGAATACATTTTCTTTCAAATGTTTTTAGCCTCTATACACAATTTTCTATCAAAATTTTGTAGAAAGTGGACTAATATTTTCGTTAGGGAGCCGTGATACACATTCGCTGGAAAAAGGGGAAACAAATATTTGGAGAACAAGCTGCACCGCCCACTTAATAAGCACTTTTTGTTTTTGGTTTGGCAATCGCCTCTGTTAATACACTATTAACAGTTAAACCTGTCTCGTTGCTTACTAGCCACTGAAGAGTGCAACCGAACTTTGGCCAAATTCTGGTTAAGAAATCAAACATGCCAACAGAAGCGTATTCTGCAAAACAATTTTAAAAACCCTTTGTGGTACTCCTCTGGGCAAAGGCTAAAACCACCCAGACCTCAAAGTGTGCTATACAAGGCGGCACACACTCCTCGAACATGTGTCACACTCTCTATTATGGGAAGAAAGTGATTTTCTAGTTGCTGAATGAAATGAAAGGCAGCCTGTGATGGTACTACTAAGTTCCCGAAGAATTTTCCAGGCACGTGGTATGCTTTAGGAACAAGACAGTATGGTGAGGCCTGGTCAAGTTATTAGACTCATCCGAGAGCAGCTGAGAACAGCCACAGCTGTAAGTTGTCAGTACAAGCAAAAGCTTGATGAAATAGCCCCAAACATAATAAAAAAGTGGACGAGTCATCAATTATGTTAGACCTGATGTCTGATGCCAGCTAAGAAATATCCTCTAGTGGCGGGAAGTTATCAATTGGAAGACATTAAACAATGTCTGAAATTAAACTTTCATGGTTCGAAGATATTTGCAACTCCTTTAGGAGGTCCAGCCTTGTCATCCTGTACGTTTTCATTGTCCGACAGTTTGAACAGTTTCTTTATCGAGAGGTGTTTTAGTCCTGAGGTGAACTGATGCACATTTGGGTTTGTGTTGCAGCCCAGCATTTGTCGTATATGGCTCCAAAAACGCTCTCAAGTGTGTCTTGCTGCAAGCGTCGTGTAAGTAAGAACTTAAAGTCATGGCTGCTTGAAAGCTCATCCCAGAGCATGATGACACTTTTTATAGTAACTTGCCACCCAATGATGGCTTATGGCTGCCTCCTACTTTGGAACTGCCATGCTGAAATCCATCCGAGTTACCGGTGGAGAAAATCAAGTATTTCAGATTCTCCCTTCAGAATGGCATGACGCAACTTCTGCCCTGTGTTCTTGAATTCTTTAGCTATTTATACAATCAAAAAGTATGCACATCCTATCACAGTAATAGGCTGTAGCCATGGCTGCCTCAGGAAGTTCCTTGGCATAAAAAAGTGATACGATTGCAAGAAAGAGTGAGGCACTCAGTACCTGTGGGGCACAATTTTCTTCCATGTTACAGAAAGGTTCTTAAAAAAATGTGTCTCTCAGTAAGTTTCGGAGCCAATTGCAAGCTCATCTCATGGATAGAACAATAAAGTTCAACAATAGACGACCACTCAATGACCTCATTTCCAACGCAAAGCTTGTGGGCTTGGAGATTGCTCTTGGTTGTTTTGGGAAGGTGCGGAACATCAAAGACAAAGTAAACGTGTTCGTTGTCAACTTCAAAAAATGGCTTATCAACACACACACCAAGCTTACGTTTGAAGCCTCCTAACCACAAACCACAGCCTTTACTGTGACGCCAACAGTCCTCAGCTCCCGAATGAGAGAAATGAGGACACTGCGTTAAACAGAAGACGTTGTTGGAGTGTGCACAACAGTGTATGCAAGTTGCTAAACGCACCTCCTGGAAATTTGAGACAGCATAACAACCAAGGCTCTATCTGCAATGTTAGAGGTTCGTTCAACAGCGTCATCTGTAAACCCATGGACAATGTCGTGTGCAGGGTCGTAAGTTAAATTCTTTTTTTTAAACAATCTCATCGAAAATCAACATGCTCACACGTTCAAGTGCAGCCAGACAGCCCGGCAGCAACAACAGCGCGAGAAGCTCGAACCGATCGGCTCCACGAATTCACGCCGAGCATGCGAGCACGCGGGCGGTCATGCGTCACCTTGATTGATGCAAAGTCGACCGAACATGATGCAGCAGAAAGCACAAACGGCACAGATGGACGGCACGCACGGCACAGACGAACGACGCAGGGACGAGCAGAGGCCATGCAGAATGATGCAGTGGCGACGGCGTGCAGGCAGGCAGGCCATGGCAGGCGCCATTCATCACGTGGTTTTTGTGACGTATTTGATTGAAAATATTTAATCATTTTAAGTACTTTAAATATTTTAAAGCATTGCCATTTAAAAAATAAATACTTTTCACAGAAAGAGTTTTAATTAATGTTAACCAAATTGCAGAAAAACGCCACGTAGCGGAGGGTATTAAACGCACTATCTGGGCCGCGAATCGGCTCCTGTGTCCTCTCTTTACGTTTACTATATTACACTATGGTAGCCACATTACACGTTGACAACGTTTGATTTGCCGAGATGGCTTACGGCGTTCCGCTGCTGTCCATGCAAGGGAGGAACGGTAAATAGCAGCCAGCCAAGATTCCGGTCTCCAATGCGGTTTGATCCGTTGTTGTCGTCCACCTCCAACGGGCGTTTTCCTCACTCGAGGCATTCTGCACGCACGACTTGGAGGAATCTTAAAAGTGGTGCCACGGCAGAGATCGCTTCGGTGTCAAGCTGCAGCGACTTCCGCGACTTTGCCGCAGACGTAATTGCGGCCAATCGCTGGGGTCTTTGATCGAGTCCTCTTATCTCTAGTTATGCTGCAGCTTCCTTTTCATATATATATATATATATTTTTTTTTTATTGGATACTTTCTTTGTAGTATCTTCCATACCTTCAAAGAGGGAAAGTCGCTTCTTGTCTGATGTGATGTTTGTTTTGCTTTGTAAAACCGAGGGCGGTATTAAATGGCGCCAGATTGGAAATCCTTTAAACCGTCAGTTTTTACACGCGTGTTTCTATCACCTTGATATAAAATGAGTCGTAAAGCAATTTCGTGTTGGTAAGAGTGCTGCAAGTAGATGTGGTTGTCGGGGCGTTGGCCCCTGTTTTTCGCACATCTACTTGTCCGATGGAAAAGAATCAGCACTTACGTAAAACGCGCGACACTGCTTGCGCGAACAGACATTTTTTTCTCGATTTTTCGCTTTAACTCCTGAAAAAGTGCTGGCGGATATTAAAGAATGCCATTTGAGTTAGTACCTTAAGTGAGCATTTTCACGAACTATAGTGCCCGAAGGAAAAATCCATCAATGTAACCCTGTTTGGCAGTCAATGTTTTCTAGTGGACCGCTCACTGTGCCTGACTGTACGTCAAGCATGTCTGATTGGCGAAAAAGTTACTCTGACCGACAGTCAAACTCCCGTCAGACCCCGCTTGTCGGCTTTCTGATGGTTTCCTGGTGGCAGTCGGCCGCCGCGAAATGCCATCAGGACGTCTTGGTGGTGGTTCTGACTGTACATCGATTGTCTCTGACTGTACGTCAGAAAGCTTTGACGTGCGGACAGACGTACGGTCAAAGCACCTAAAGTGCGTTCGGATACCACTATTTCGTCAAATCTATGAATACGAAAAATAATCTATGCACGAGAAAACGATTTCGCGACGTGAGCCCATAAAACCGCTGACGTTAGAGATATGACACGCAACCGACCGACAACCTTGATCAGAAGCCCGCCGACGCGCCGAACACGACACTTCGCACTTCGCTTCGCCCATAGAGGCTTCGCCAAGCTTTCATGAACGATCGCTCTCTACTCGTTTTGTTTGCCCGCTTGCTCCAACCTGTCGATCCTGCCCGGGCTCTACAATGTCTTATGTTTTAGTAGAATTTCTACTCGACAAGACTCAGCCTGTTGTGTGTTCCGACGATGTAAGGGACTTTAGCGGTGTAGTTGAAAACGACAAGGTGTACCAGGTCTACTGGGCCGGTGACTCGCGAACAAAAGGATCGTTCTACGACGCGAAAGTACTCTACATGGCAGGTGAGTAGAACTGAAGTACGGCGAGTGATGTGCGAGTACTTTGCATAACATGCTGACGGCTTAACTGCATTTGCAGCCGAAACATCTCGTATAAAACGAGTAGTCAAATCGAGTGTCTGTAACGGTGGCGTAGCATAGGGGTTAAAGTGTCCGATTTGTACGCCTGTGGTCACGGGCTCGATGCGCGGTGGTCCTACTTTTTTTTTTTTTTTTCTCGAACATTTTGTTTTATCGAGGCATTTGGCGATATTTATGAGTGCGTATAGCTTTACTCTTATATAAATGCTGCCCTTGTTGATGAAAATGCCTTGGCAGTGGCAGTCAGATGTCACCTGATGGACCATCAGATGACGTCTGATGGTCCATCACGTTCCACCAAGGCTGCTGACTGGCAGTCAGTGACCCAAATTACGTAGCTTGATGGAATTTTCAATAGGGTGGTTTACATGACAGTCATTCAGAACTGATAAAATAACAAAGAAAAACGTCGGGTGCTTGAGCGCACAAACAGGGTCGCGAAGAGTACAAGTATGCGTGCGCCACAATTGACTTTTTTCTATATCTGAATGTTTGAACTTTTACCTTGGTGACATCACAGTCAATGATTGGGAGCGGTGTCGAGTAGCTAAAGAAGCACCCGAGTTTTTTCCGTCTTCATACGTATTGCCAAACACGAAACTGGTCCCGATGCATTCATTAGAGTTGTGACCGTGTCGTCCCCACAGCTTGTATCCACTTGTGATAGCTATACAAAACTTTTAATTCCTATTATTTAGAAATTTGTTGGATCCTCATCTCCCATTATTTTAGTACTTCTTTTCTTCAAGAATATACTATCCGCGAACTTCATTTCCATAGAAAATTAAATATTTATTGGTGTTTAAAAAAACAAATCGCGCATAGAAATCAACTCCGTGGTAAACTTTCAGCTTGGCATTTTTGCCCCAACCATGAATTAAAAAAAAAAAAAAAACTCAAGACGAAACAGTAGCGTTTGCTTTGTTCCAGAGATCGAGAGTCTGTCATGTTAAGCTTTTTTTTTTTCTTTTGGTGATCCCTCAGGTACGGTTGACGCCCAAATGTCGTAACGTTAACGATAGCAAGGTACTTGGGAAAGAATCTGACATGTTTCACGCACTTCAAAACACAAAAATTATCCTGAGTAAATGAACTACGCAAAAATGTTTCTCAACCCTCACCGACACACGCAGAGGCACGCTCACACACATACACATACAGGCACGCACACACACCTTGCGATGAACCATGAGTGCACGAGGTTCTCATGGTTGAGAAGTCGAGCGTCTTGTCTGGGTAATCTGTATAACGTGACGAATTACAATACAAAGAACATTCATTTAGTAATACATGTGTGATTTTCTCGGCTTGTATTTACCATACAAATTAGCGAAAATAACTCGATTTATCACGCTTAAAAAAAGTTTCTCTGAAGAAGTTTTAGTTTGAATATCTTGACTGATATGGGGGCTCACGCGAACATTTTCTTTTATCGTGATTATTTTACGGGTTGCCGCGGTACTTTCTAATCTCTCGAAGAATTACCAGATTTATTATTTCTAGCTCTCACCTTCGTGGCTAGCACACATCCCAAGAAACAAATGAAGAGTGCTTCGCCGTCTGCTAGCTTATAATATTTCATTCTTTTGCGGAGTTTCTGACTTCCAAGCTTCGATACTTTACGCGGATCTGAAAGCGACATGATAAACGTAAATAAGACTAATAACTGAACAGAATATTCAAGTTTGGTTCCCCGCGTTGATCAAATTGCGTTAAGCAAAGAAGACAAAATCAGTACACACACTTACGGGTTATCTTTTTTTTTTTTGCTTTCCTTCTTTTATTTATTTCAGGCAAAACTCCTTGCCACGGGAAGAGCAGATGCAAGCAGCGAAAAAACTTTGAAATCTATTTCTGAATAGGTAACATTCGGTAAGCGGAATGGCTAAAAAAAACACATAAAAAAACAAAAGACATTTACATTCTCTGTAATGCCGAATTACTGACCAGCTCTTGAGGAGGAGCGGGGAAGGGTACGGAGAGGAAATTAAGGGAAATCGTTGGACAATTTCCCGGTAAGTTTCCCCTCCAAATTAAGCGGGAAAATTTCAGCTTTAGATTGTTCAGGAAAATTTCCCCGCTAAACTTAGCGGAAAAAATTGCCTGCTAAATTTTGCAGATAAATTTCACCCCTAAATTTAGCGAAACACGTTTTCAGACTTGTAGGTAATTCAACTACTCTATTCAAAGTACACGTAGGAAAGCGCGTTGAAAACTACAGAATACACAGAACGAATAAAACACATGAAGGACGAACACTGACGCACACAGTTCTTTCAATGAGCAACGAACATTTATGAAATGCCCATGACACTACGACCGTGAGCTTCAAAGAATTGAAAGAGAGAGAGCAAAAAATTAGACGTAAATGCTCAAATTTAAAATAAAGTAAATTAAAATAAAAATTAAAATAAATGAAAACTAAATTGCTCGAAAATTTTTAAAACACCAAATTGAAACGATAGGACATTAATGGAAATTCAGGGGTTAATTTCCATTAATGTCCTATCGTTTCAATTTCGTCTTTTAAAAATTTTCGAGCAATTTAGTTTTAATTTATTTTAATTTTTATTTTAATTTATTTTTTTTTTAAATTTGAGCATTTACGTTTAATTTTTTGCCCTCTTTATTTCAATTCTTTGAAGCTCACGGTCGTAGTGTCCTGGGCATTTCATAAATGTTCGTTGCTCATTGAAATAAGTGTGTGCGTCAGTGTTCGTCCTTCATGTGTTTTATTCTTTCTGTGTATACTCTACTCAAGTTACTATAGTTGAACTACATTTCTGAGTAGTTTAGTAAGTTTCAATTACATACTGATTTCGGTAGTGAGTAGTTTTTTTTAATTACGTTTTTCAAGTAATTTTTACTCAAATTACGTTTTACGAGTAACTTTAACTCAAATTACGTTTTCCGAGTAACCTTTACTTAAATTACGTTTTCCGAGTAACTTTTAGTCAAATTACAAATTACTTTCAAGTTTTAGTTATAGGCTTGCTCATAAACAAGCGTTGCTGCACAAAAGGAGATATGTTGGCAAAGAGGGGAAAACATGTGGCATAGGCAAGGAGGGAAGGGGCGGTAGTAGATTGAACGCTCCGCAACTCCCTAAAATTTTCACGAGCACCCCCACTGCAACAACCCTGTTACGACACGTCGCAAATGAGGCCGAGTAACTACGGGATAGCGCTGAAGACTGGCCAGGGGAATCGGTGGCCTAGTGGGCTAACGCGTCTCAGCTCGGAGCGTGGAGCGAAAGCTTGCCCTGGGAACCTCCTGGGCTCGGTCCCCACCGCCCCCGCCCTTTTCGATCCGGATAAGTTTCGTACGGCACACGTTCGTGTAATCACTGCTGCATGATGCACGTTAAAACTCCAGGTTAGTGGTTGTACGGCACTGGCTAAATTTCTCGTCTGCACCTCAACGACGGATCACCCGTTGAGGTGTCCCAACATCGAGGCTGTATAAACATACAAAGCAAGACAATTTTAAACACTCGCCTTCATTTGTGTCCCAAAGTTGAACAAAGGGCTTGTTCTCGCTTCCCCCCGCCGTCGCCCGCCACAGGAGGTGTACACACTGCATACTCAGTCCAAGGAGGCAATAAAATGCAGCACCCGCTTTCAAGCTCATCTGGTTTTCTTGTATAGTTTGCAGTCGCCATCTTGTCATTTATCGGAGTGAAATATGAATGGCTGTAAGACAGATACAAATAAGTGCCCTATAAGTAAGTTGGTTGTGTTAAATAGTTTGTCAGCGAGAATAAGACAATTACTTTGTTGCGAATTATATATACTACATGACGTCATTTCCGAAAAAAAAAACTAAAAAAAAACTATGCACTTCCGATTTCTCTTGGAGAAATGCATACAATTTAAGAAAAACGCACTGTAGGGGATAAAAAGGCATTTTGAAAGATTGTGTGAAAAAGTACTACTTTACATTAAAAGTACACTGCATTTATAGTACTTTACTTCGAGTACCCGGTGTACTTACTACTTTACTTGAAATACATGACGTTTCATTTGCTTTGTACTTCCAAGGAGTTTTAGACGTACTTTACGCAAGACTGTAAACAAGCAAGCACTGTATGCAAAATCAAGCTCAGACAGTGATAAACCTCAAAGGAGAAATGATACATCCGCAGTACATCATTGACCAAAAAAGAAAAAAAAAAGTACAAAACGATCAGGCATTCAGAGGCAGAACCAGCAATTAAACAATTTTTGTAAAAACACAAGCCGCTTTATATTCGACTAGCACAATTTCGCCAACGAATCGAAACCTGTGTACTTTCTTGTTAGCACAAAAACATATAAAATTAACTTGGAAAGAAATTTGCTACTTTTTTATGGTAATTAGTAATTTACTCACTTGCCATTTGAGTAATTCCTATTCTACTTAAATTACTTTTGAGCCTAATGCTCAGTAACTTAACTTAATTACTTTTTTGAGTAACTTGTTTATGTCTGCAAAGTTCGCGCTAAATTTAGCTAAAATATTTTCCGCTAAATTTAGCAAAAAAATGTCCCGCCAAATTTAGGCGCCGCGTTACGTCACTTGTGACGTGACACCTGATGTCCCTCGGTACCCTCGTAACGTCCCACGTGACGTCACGCGTGACGTCATTATGGGAAACGTCTTATAATGCAACGCGTGGTTACTCCGACGGCAACGGCGACGGCGACGGCGCTCAAGCCGGAATCAGGCGTCTAAGAGCTGCGCTCTAAAACTTTTTTTTACACTGGAAAGTGGACAAACAGAAGGACGGGATAGCACAAATCTAAAAAAAAAAGAAGAAAGAGGCTTAGAGAGATTCTCTGCGAAAGCGGCTGAACGGCAAAAAACAAATATAAAAATAAAAAGTGCAGAGAAAGGAATGATACTTTTCCAGAAACAGGGCCCAAGCTGGGGACACGGGGCCAATGCCATACATATCAATGGCGGAGCTAAGGTGCGGGCCATAATTCGATCAGCAACGCCCGCGACTGCAGGAGCAGGTGAGCTGCCTTTTAAGTATATTGGAGATGGTGAGGGCCGTCGAAGAGAATTTCCCGAATATTTTATCGCCACCGGTCGCCCTGTCGGCTAGCGACACCGTTGACAAAAACATTCGTTTAGGCTAAGTGAGGATCACGGAGCAACCCAGAAAAGGGAATTAATTTGAGTCTGCTCTTTCCACGCTCTTTCATAAACGTTATTTTACGCCATCTTACGCGAGCGATTGTGCCAGGTAGGTGTAGCTACGGTCTCGATCACCGAACATGAGCGTTTGAAAAATGGATCTCTCTCACTGGCGCCCATTACTTTATCCCTTCCGTGAGCCGCCATTGAAAACTTTGATCGATAATGGACGCTCTAAATATTTGCTCGGACCTACCATTAGCGAAAAACAATAAGTTAATATAAATATTTTCCAAGTTTTTTTTGTTTTTTTTCGGAAACCTAGTTGGCCGATTCCGAGTATACTACAGATGTACTTTTACTAAATTCTACCAGCAATTTTTTCATACGTCTTACGAACTTCAGACCGCGAAGTTAGCATACTTCGAATGTACCTTTAGTCTCCTTAAATTTACTTAATAACTTACGAATTAAATGTATTTTGAGCGCGATTCTATCGCAAATAAATTTATAATGAACGGAAATTTAAGTTAAAACTGAAAAAAAAAACTTCATGATTACGGAAATCACGGAAAGTTATTTGGGGCCGGCAGTTTGGTTTACAGGCTTTTTATTTGAATGTTTGGCCTAATATGGTTATTTCATCAATAAAGGTGCACAGAAGGCAACCGTTTTAAAAATCACAGATGCACCTTAAAACTGTCAGTGGCAGAGGGAGAAGTGCATGTGCCGATTTACACATGCAGTTCTTGAAAGGCAAGGAACTATGACAACACAAAAAATTTTGTTCAATACTCCAAGATATCTAGCAGAAAGTGTACAAAATGTCAGCATCCAGTCTGTCTTGAAATTTATGCAGGTTCTTAAAATTGTCGAAAACAAACATATTAAAAAAAACGGAGCATTTTTTTTAAGCTTTCTGGAACCTTGAGAGGAGCTCTCGGGGTTCGTGCCTGTAGTGAACACCCTGTTGTCTATCAGTATCCTCAGTTGCATGGCTAGTTTTGAGCTTCGAGCTTGAAAATAAATCAGAGCACACAAGGCAGTGGCAGAGCACACGAAATTTTAAACTTTGTGAGATGGCTCAGAGAAACAGGCTCAAAAACGGAGAAAAACGGAGCAGAGGCGTCAACCATTATCTTTGGCGCCACCAGAGACTATAGGCGGCGCTTCTTCACAGTGCTCATATCTTGTTTTACTTTTTGGGAAGAAGTTTTCCTTTGTATCTTGCAGATCATTTCCGTCCTTCACTCTGGCGCTGTTAGGGTGGGAGCAAAGCAAACAAATGAGAAAAAATGTCTTCTTCCTACAGAAAGCAAAAATGAAAACGGGAAGTAAAATGCCGCGAGACGTTTAGGTAGGGCTAGAATATATACCGGACGCCTCTGCACGGCGCGTGCACACTTGAAACCGCCAACAGCATGAACGTATATTACGACATGGGGCAGGTATGACTTGGGGTTGCACACCCAGGTGGTGCTAGTCAACGTCAAATTCACATTTGGTAAAAAATATGTTATCGCTGGCGTTGATTTTTTCCACGCTCATCACATTCACATATGAGAAACGCTTATTTCGCATTAGCACGCGTATTCAACAATTAACATAGACAGGGAATTAGAACACAAATGATACGGACACAACACACACGCGACGAAAACCTAATTCAATCGCAACCACCAAAGGCTACCCTACCCACGCATGCGCCTTTTATACTGATCATATGTGATCATATGAGAGGAGTCGTTTGGTCAGCGACCATCTCAACCGTGAACGATGTTACAAATTTGGTGCTACCCTTTTCAAAAATCTTATTTGGTATGAGAATTTGTTTTGTCTCTAATAAACACAAAAGAATCATACAAGATATATAATGACATATAAGATTCATATAAGAACCATATAAAAACTACCCAGGCAGCACAACATGCATGGCCGGACTCTGGCCAAGGCTATATTGGCCGGTCAGTTTCTGGCCGGCCGATAGCTGGCCAAAATGCTCGGCCCATCGCTGGTTAGTCCTCGGTCAGTGAATGGCAGTCACCGTATACCGGAGACCAGCCATTGACATTTGGCCCGGCATCGGCCAGTTGAGCAGTTTCTTGGCATTGGCCGCTGACCTCTGACGGGCACTGGCCGGCACTGTCCGCTGACGTTTGACCGGCACTGTGACGGGCACTGTCCGCTGATGTTTGACCGGGCACTGGCCGCTGACCTTTGACCGGGCACTGGCCACTGACATGTGACTGGGCACTGGCTGTTAACCTGTGACCGGGCACTGGCCGCCGTCCTTTGACAAGGCACTGGCGACTGACCTGTCACCGGGCACTGGCTATTAATCTGTGGCCGGACACTGGCCGCTGACCTTTGACCGGGCACTGGCCACTGACCTGTGACCGGGCACTGGTAGTTAACCTGTGACCGGGCACTGGCCCCTGACTTGTGACAAGGCACTGGCCGCTGACCTGTGACCAGGTACTGGCCGGTAACCTGTCATCGGGCACTGCACAACGTGTAGATATTAGTAATCCACTAAGTATATATATAAAGTAATCTGTTTGATTTTGTGAGTTATGTAACAAAGGGAAACAGAAAACAGAGTATCACGGTTCACGTTTATTCAAACCTTTTTCGATCCTCACCCCTGCGCCCTGCACTTTAACTTCTTCGAAATCTGGATGCCGCCTTTTAGCGCGCCCACCCTTGCTGTCCCCGAATGGCGACAGCCACTTCTTTGCGATATCTTCCACAGTGGTCTCGTTTGCCTTTTTAAACTTGTCTTTGGAAGTAGTTGAAAAGAAGAAACATGCAATTCATAAATACATCTTACTTATTCCCATACTTAAAAAAAAAAAAAAAACTGGCGTGTTGAATGCCATTTCTTTACTTGAGCATCGAAAAAGTCACTAGCATGGTAAATGTGCCAAAATCGAAACGTGGCACACTTCGATCATATGCCTTGCGAAGCAGCCGAGAGTCGCAAGAGGTGTGAGGATGAGTGGAGGGAGTTTCATATATCGATTGAGTGGAGAGTGTCTGAAGCGAGCTCTGGGTTACGACATTCTGCGTGCTTTTCGATCACGTGCTTTGTAGACTGGGAAGACCGGAGTGCAATTTGGATTTAGGCATTTTGTGCTTTTTTTGGTAGCGGTACCATATCTGAATGTTGAAAAAATCTTTCGAGTTCGGGCATTCCGTCGAGACCCTCCATATGCAAACTTCAAACTTGCACAGATTTATTCAGTGGTGGAACTGAGAAGTGGTGATTTGGAGCAGCTTTTGTATCAGGAAAAAACATGTTTTAGAGCAGAAATTGCCACTTTTGGAGCAAACAATTTTAAGCTTTCATACCAGAAAGTTTTACACGGACTCATCGAAAGTTGGCCCGTAGTAAAAGCTGTATTTTTTCTAGCCTTGGGTGACTAACGTGCTATGCCTACAGAAGAACTGGCCTGTACAGATATTTATTTATTTATTGGACAACCATACGCCAGCAATTTTGTAGATGTCTCAGTTAATGTTTTATGGGTAGCGATGGTGTCTTCGGCCTGTGTAACGTAAAAATATGTTTTTGGCTACTTTGTAGAGGGCTTCTGTCACGGTGACATTATTGCCGCGAGTTCGACATCAAACGGACACTTTTGTGCTGAATGCGTCTCACACTGCCCTCGCACATATTGAATCTGCTGGTGTTCATACAGCAGCTAAGCGGAGCATATAGTTGCTCTAACTGATCACAGGAACTACTACTAGCTATTCATTCCGATGGATGTGAGCACTGTTCGCAGAAAAGAAAAAAAAAACGATAACTTTTCGTTTGGCATCTGCAAATATTAGATTTCGGGTTCGATGCAAATTCAAGGTGAATAGTGGTTTTGGCTAAATATTTTTAATTGCATGTTGAAGATTTTTTGCACCTTTCTACACGTTTTTTACTGCTGTTACACATGCTTAAACAAAAATTCAGCTGGACTCACAAAGGGTGTTTGTAAGTTACCCACTTATGAGCTCTGTCAAATTTAATCAAGCTATATTTATAGAATGCGGCCTCGGAACGTCCAGTACTTACATTGGGATGGCAATTAAATGACAGATATTGCTTAAAAATTAAACCTACGAAGGATCCCAGCCATACCTAATTGAAGGTATCTATAAATCTTCTTATATGAAAATATATTTTTCAATTCTTACATTTAAAAAAGAGAACAAACAATGAACATAGGTTTTTTAGAACGTTGCTACATACACACTCCTGCATAATAGCCAGTTAAATTTTGAAGATTTCATTGCAATGTAATAGCAACAATCGCAAGGTTCCCTTTTTTTTAATACCAGGCGCGCGCGTGCGCCGTACTTGTTTGAAGGTGTGTTTCTCGTCTAAGCGCGCAGGTGCGCTGCCCCGAAGCGAGTCGCGTGATCGCTGTTTACCCTCCGCGCGTATTCGTTCTCCGCAGTGCACCCTTGTCCGAGGAGAAGCGCACTCAGGGGGCTAAACTGCTGCGATCAACACTTCGAGAAGTATGTATATCGCACTTCATTGGGGAGCGAATATCAATAACGTATTCTTTGAAACCACTATTAGATAATTAGAATATTCGCGCAGCCCTACTCTCCACCACTAAGTACTTAGGCATAAAAAAAAACTTTTTTTTTATATTTTCAGTAGCATCTCTAGCAATGTCACGTGCCAGACACTTTCAGTTTCCTGTTAGGGGCGAAGCTCCTTAGGGTCTAGCCTTGTCCGTCCGGCGTCCGTGCTCACATCGATTGCCATCCCATCTGTCCTAAAGAAAAAAAAGAAAAGAAAAAATGTTTGAGCAGTCGACAGGATTCGAACCTGTGAGAGACCCCCAACGGATTTCTAGTCCACTGCCTTAACCACTCGGTCACTACTGCGGGACGCGTAGGGGTGTCTGAGCTGTGGTAGTAACTCAAGCTGATCCGCTAGAAGAACCACTGGCTCTGCATTTCACCGACCATAAGGCATTAATAATGAAGTCGAACCGCAACCCGGAACTCGGCGCTACCTATGAGCAATAAAAAAAAAAATCAGCACCATCAGCACTACCTATGAAAAATAAAACCAGTATCATCAGCACTACCGGAGCTTCACTACAATCATTATCATCCACCAAATGGAGATGTTGTATTTGTTTTGGAAATAGCTCCCTTTCGGCGCAGACATGGCGAAAATTTTGCACAAATACAGCCTTTGGAGCGGCGTGTAGCAGGCTGTTTCATCTCGAATCGGGCAGGCTAAAAGGGTCTCATTTTAAATTTGACGAAAAAAAATATGTTTGGAGGCATTTCTCAAATAAAGGAGGGCCCAAACCGCATGTTCTCCAGATTTTTTGTTTTCAAGTTACGAAGCGTAGAAGCCGCAGTGGCACAAAGTAGTGTTTTTGCCTGCCGTCGCAGGTCGCGTATTGGACACCGTCTGCTGGCGCTATTTTTTCTACACCCTTTTAACTTCCCCCCTCATTTAATAGGCACAATGAAGATACCTTTATGTATTCAAATATTTTTGAAATTTGATAGTTAAAAAAATGGCAAACTCCTCACTCCGGTCGCTTTTTGGTCAAGTTTGACAGGTCATTACTTTGTCTGTACTTAAGGTAAATTTTCTTTCTTTGGCTCTACGGAAAGCCCAAAGCAAGCCCATTATGAGTATAATATAATCATCTTGATCTGTTGAATAGCCGCTCCGCTACCTTCACGCACACGCTGTAAGAGATAGCAAATGTTAAAAGTTAGAGGTCGATTTTCTCAAAAAACCCATTTTTGTAAATTTTAGTTTTTAAATTATTTTAGATATATTAGTCGACGACAAAAAAAACAATCTGGAAATGTTATATTTCGATTGTATGTAATCCATTTGAGTCGCAATAACGTGAAACGTGTGAACATTCGTTATTTGTCACATATCGCGCGCATTCGGCACCGCAGGTCGCCCCCGTAGGTGGAGGTGGTTTTCGCGTCGTTCGGTCAAATTATGACGCAGTGATATTTAGTTACTCACTCAGTGCCCGCTGGCTTCCCCGAACCCCAAGAGACGTGGAAACCGCAAAAAAGGTAGACGCTTAAATATGATTGCAGGGCTCCCTTTAAGAGTCGCTTATTCTCTTTCGGCAAAATGCTAGGTCAGTATCTTAGACGAGTGTGGAACAACTAACAAGCAAATGAAACTTTCAGCAGCCTTATACCAGAACAAGGTCCTCCTCTCAGTACAGGGGTTTCCCCAGTAATTAAAATTAGGGGGGTGTTAAAATTTTTAGGAAGGGGTTGGGGGGCATTCAGAATAGAGGAGTTGGTGCGAAATAAGGGGGTGCCTTCAGAAAAAACAAAAAGGGGTGTACACACCCCCTAGGGGTGTGTAGGAAAATCACCGTTTAGTCAACGAGGAAGAGGGCCTTAGAGTGATAAACTAGTATACCGTTCATCAGGCAAAAGTGACCCCAGATTGGCCGCCGCCATGTTGTAGAATTTTCACCACTAGACACGTGACCAGGCCAAATCTGTGACGTAACCAGACCAAATCCCTGGCGTCAACGATAAGATGGCAGCGCCCACTGCTTGTCGGGACTCGGAAGCGTTGTGGGCATTGATCGGAGTATGTGGATTTCGTGTGCGGAATTCGGTTTTTCAGGGTTTTGTGTGCTCTCTCGCGTAGGAATAACGTAAAGTATGAGGGAATCAGGCTTTTCTTTTTTTATTTCATTCAGGGTAAGCCAGATTCTGTCCCGTGCTTCTCGTACGGGCTCGGGTCACTACCGACCGGTGCTGCCTCGGACATCGCTAGGTCGGTCAAGTTTAAT
The DNA here is from genome assembly GCF_016920785.2 of Ixodes scapularis. Lineage (NCBI taxonomy): Eukaryota > Metazoa > Arthropoda > Arachnida > Ixodida > Ixodidae > Ixodes > Ixodes scapularis. The sequence continues at coordinate 196,204,557 of NW_024609835.1, forward strand.
TTAAATATATGCCATCGTTAACCACGGCAGCTGCTCGATAATCGCTGTGTCTAAGGATACGTCGAAGGCATCCGGAACGCAGAGTCTAAAGGTATGTAGGACGTAACCAGAAAGCGGAGTTCTAACGGTACGGCGGACGTGCCCTGGCAGTTTTTTTAGCTCGACGGTCACGATTCGCATTTGAGGCACCGAGAGAAGTGTTAAAATTTCCGAACTGCTCAGTGCTGAGCTAACTACGCACCACGTCACTACGTGATCCGTAGTGACGTAATGAAGACCGACGGCGATCACTCCGGGCGTACGGCGGTTCCCGCCTGCCGGGTGCCTACAGTGAAGGGGTGACAGTAGTGTAAGCAGAACTGTACCAGCTTCTTTTTTAGATATGTTGTTTTCGAGCAGTTTCCCGATCACTAAACCCCGCAAACGCGTGCCGAACTTTCAAAAGGTGTCTACCAATTGGAAAACCTTGAATTCCAAGGGAATTTCTCATCATCTGGAAAAGTCAGGGAATTATTCAAAAAGTGGGCTAAATAAGGCAAGACGACTAGTGAAACCGACATGGCGGTTGCTCGTCGGCACGGCGATGCTGACTGACATTGCCTAAATGTCATCCTTCGACTCAAGCACTCAAGGAATTTTATCAAAATAGTCAGGAAAAAACCTGGAAAAGTTGGGGAATTTGATATCAGTAATTTGCTAGACACAATGATTGATTTTCTTGACACTCCACGCGTTTTTACACACGACAGTCACACGCCCGTGTATCAGACGACAGCCAGGCCAAGCTGCTGCCAGCCACTTATGCAAGTTCGATAAGACACAAGCGTGTAACGCTTTCGGACTGCTGCAAATACACCAGCGGGAGCGTCCGGTCGCAGTCCGACTGCCCACGCTAGGACATCCGACACAGACCCCGCGTCCTGGGCACGTCTAACGTATCTTGAGATTTTGCGTCCCAGGTACGTCAGATGTATCTTTAGACACAGCCCCTGATAATAGTAGTGAATACGGTTACGCTCAGTGCGTAAGTCACTCTATTACACCCGGAGAGCAGAATTCCAACCCGTTGCGCAGGTAGTTCCCCAGCTAGGCATGCACTTGAACACTAGGTTGCACTTTTTCATAAAGCAAGCTTTGCGGGACCCCTCGCATTTGTGCACCCATTCGCAAGTCGTGTCGCCTTTGCTCACGTAACTCCCGCAGGTCCAGCGAGTTGCCGAGCCGCTGCAGCCCTGGCGTCGCTTGGTCCATACAAGAAGAGGCTCACGTTGGTCGTTCGGCAGCACACTGGTGGGACGCAAAGGTCGCAGCCTCTTTGGTGCACGCAAGTCGAGGCTGAACAGAGCTCCAAGCTCTTCTGGCGCACATGCGCGCTCCTATAAGACAGGTGTCGCACCCAGATTCCTAGAGATGTGGTCGCACTGGCATTCTTGTTAGTCCTTGGGGCCGTTGAGGAGTGCTGGAAAGCAGAATTCTATCCCTTTTGCGCAGGTAGCTCCCCAGCTAGTCACTTCCTGGAAGACGATGTCGCACTCTTTCTGGAAGCAAGCTTTGGGGGGTTCTTGTGCATTCATTCGTAGATTGTGTTGCCTTTGCTCACGTAACGCCCGCAGGTCCAGCGAGGTGCCCGAGCCGCTGCAGCCCCGGCGTCGCTTGGTCCAAACAAGAAGAGGCTCACGTTGGTCGTCCGGCAGCACACTGGAAGGGACGTAAAGCTCGCAACCTCTTTGGTGCACACAAGACGAGGCTGAGCAGAGCTCCAAGCTCTCCTGACGCACATGTGCACTCCTATGAGACAGGTGTCGCACCCAGATTCCTAGAGATGTGGTCGCACTGGCAGTCTTGTTGGTCCTTGAGGGCCGTCGAGCAGTGCCAGAAAGCAGATTTTCATCCCCTGTTGCGCAAGTAGTAGCCTAGCTAGCCACTTCCTTGAAGACGATGTCCTTTTTCTCTCTGGAAGCAAGCTTTGAGGGGCTCTTGTGCACCCATTCGCAGGTCGTGTCGCCTTTGCTCACGTAACTCCCGCAGTTCCAGCGAGTTGCCGAGCCACTGCAGCCCCGCGTCGCTTGGTCCATACAAGAAGAGGCTCACGTTGGTCGTCCGGCCACAACCTGGAAGGACGCCAAGCTCGCAGCCTCCTTGGTGCACGCAAGACGAGGCTGAGCAGAGCTCCAAGCTTTTCAGACGCACATGTGCACTCTTATGAGACAGGTGTCGCATCCCGATTCCAAGAGATGTGGTCGCACTGGAAGTCTTGTTGGTCCTCGAGGGCCGTCGAGGAACTCTTGCGCAACAGGGATTTTTATCCCTGTTGCGCAAGAGTTCCCCAGCTAGCCACTTTCTTGAAGACGATGTCCCACTCTCTCTGGAAGCAAGCTTTGGGGGGCTCTTGTGCACCCATTCGCAGATCGTGTCGCCTTTTCTCATGTAACTCTCGCAGGTCCAGCGAGTTGCCGAGCCACTGCATCCCCGGCGTCGCTCGGTCCAAAGAAGAAGACGCTCACGTCGGCCGCCCGGCAGCACACTGGAGGGACGCAAAGCTCGGAACCTCCTTGGTGTACGCAAGGCGAGGCTGAGCAGAGCTCCAAGCTCTTCCGACGCACATGCGCACTCCTATGAGACAAGTGTCGCACACCGATTCCTAAAGATCTTGTCGCACTGGCAGTCTTGTTGGTCCTTGAGGGCCGTCTAGGAGTGCCAGAAAGCAGATTTCCATCCTTGTTGCGCAGGCAGTTCCCCAGCTAGTCACTTCCTCGAAGGCCATGTCGCACTGTCTCTGGAAGCAACCTTCGGGGGGCGCTCGTGCACCCATTCGCAGGTCGTGTCGCCTTTGCTCAAGTAACTTCCGCGGGTCCAGCGAGTTTCCGAGCAGCTGCAGCCCCGGCGTCGCTCGGTCCAAACAAGAAGACGCTCACGTCGGCCGCCCGGCAGCACACTGGAGGGACGCAAAGCTCGGAACCTCCTTGGTGCACGCAAGGCGAGGCTGAGCAGAGCTCCAAGCTCTTCCGACGCACATGCGCACTCCTATGAGACAAGTGTCGCACACCGATTCCTAGAGATCTTGTCGCACTGGCAGTCTTGTTGGTCCTTGAGGGCCGTCTAGGAGTGCCAGAAAGCAGATTTCCATTCTTGTTGCGCAGGCAGTTCCCCAGCTAGTCACTTCCTCGAAGGCCATGTCGCACTGTCTCTGGAAGCAACCTTTGGGGGGCGCTTGTGCACCCATTCGCAGGTCGTGTCGCCTTTGCTCAAGTAACTTCCGCGGGTCCAGCGAGTTTCCGAGCAGCTGCAGCCCCGGCGTCGCTCGGTCCAAACAAGAAGACGCTCACGTCGGCCGTCCGGCAGCACACTGGAGGGACGCTAAGCTCGCAGCCTCCTTGGTGCACGCAAGACGAGGCTGAGCAGATCTCCAAGCTTTTCAGACGCACATGTGCACTCCTATGAGTCAGGTGTCGCACCCCGATTCCTAGAAATGTGGTAGCACTGGCAGTCTTGTTGGTCCTCGGGGTTCGTCGAGGAGTGCTGGAAAGCAGAATTCCATCACTGTTGCGCAGGTAGCTCCTCAGCTAGTCACTTCCTTGAAGACGACGTCGCACTCTCTCTGGAAGCAAGCTTCGGGAGGCGCTTGTGCAATCATTCGCAGGTAGTGTCGCCTTTTCTCACGTAGCTCCCGCAGGTGGCAGGACAGCGAGTTCCACACATGAGTCCCATTCGTCCTCCAATCGAGGGTCACATGAGCTCTATAAACCAACCTTGCCATGTTGCTTGTCCACATCTGGCTCCATTCTTGCCACTCTTTGCTTGTTAAGGGATCGTCTCTAGTGATTATGTTACATGGAGCCTGCAGAGCTGTTTTAGGTGCAGTTTTCTCGACAGAACAGACATTTGAGGGAAAACGCCTTGGTGCTGCATTGGATCAGTGACCTTATCAATGTCCGCGAAAGATTACCAACTTCGTCAAGAACTATCGGACGGTGCGAGCTCGTTCTGCGGCACTCTGCTGACGGCACATGTGGTGGATTGCAGCTTGAAGAAGTATTCCAGCATTGCCTTGACCATAATTGCGCTGTGGGACTGGTTGTCGATTGTCTGTACCAAGAAAAGGTTGTCAAACCTTTTAAAAAGCGGAGTCATAAGTATGATGGCAATTGCCTCTGTCTGCAGCCTTTGTAACCAGTTTCGACCTCCTTTGGCAGACTTGCCAAAGTACCTACGGAGCACCTTCTCCGCTATCTTGCTCAAGCCCAGGGTGTCCTGTGAGGGGCTGTTTTGCCCACCAGCATCCTTGATCAGTATGAAGTCGCACTTTGCTCTTGTAAGAAGTGCAATCTTAGAGCACTCTGGGCACTTGGTCATTTTTGCAAAATTGACTGCCACGTTTCCAGCAATGTAGTCTACAACACATTTGGCGAATTCTGAAAGCGGCCTGTAGGAGACACTACTGCTGGCCTCTTCGCCTCTTGCACCCTCAGCCCTTCTCTGATCTTGCTGGTGCTGCGCCGACAAGCTTACGAGAAGCGTCTCTGTGCCGTGGACCTGGCAGTTGCCTCAAATTGAAGGCAGGACGTTGGCGAGCACGCACTTTCTGTATGCTGACCGAAACTCTAGCGCTGCGGGGTTGTTGTTCTTACCCGTCCTGTTGCCTACAGTGGCAAAAAACAGCTCAAGGTGGTCCTGACTGAGCTTTCGCGTCAGCAGGCACCTGAGTGGCGGACTGGGGCTCCAGACCAGGTCTTCTGCCAGACCTTTGATGGAATCAAAGACAAGTAGGAAACCGAGGACTGGAGTCTTCCTTGCCCCTCGGCTCAACGGCTTGCGCGTTACGTCTTTCAGGGCTCGAAGGTAGCGTGTAGCTTGATCAATCCTTTCCAGAATGGTGACTTGGTTGCTGGCACGAATGGGACATTTGCTTCCACGACCAAGTGGATGACATGAGTTCGTCAGGTTCTTGGGGCCTGCCGCAATGCCCCTGCTGTCCAGATGTTGGCCCAGAAACCTGACGCTCTTCTTGGCGAAATCGCACTTTGAGGGGTTCAGGGTCACTCCGAAGTCATGGAGCCGGCAGAGTTCCAACTCGAGATTTTTGTCGTGTTCCCTTTGTTGCTACCAAAAACTACGATGTCATTTATATGACATACTTGACCTGGGATTCCCTCTCGGATCCTCAGCATCTCCCCCTGAAAGACTTCTGGCGCCGTCGCAATGCCAAACGGGAGTCGTCTGAATTGAAATCGTCCTACTGGTGTGATAAAAGTCGTCAGTTCCTTCGTCTCCGGGCCTAATGGTGCTTGCCAGTAGACGGCATTGGCATCTAGTTTGCTGAATAGCGTAGCTCCGGGGCGTATTGCCAAGCTTTCCTCCATGGTTGGCAAGATGACCCGTTCCAGCACATGTTGCGGGTTTAGCTGGGTGTACTCCAAGCAGATACGAAGAAAACTGTTTTGCTTTTTGGCCACCACCATGGGCGCGCACCATGCTGTGGCATGGTCGACTCTTTTAATAACGTCCATGTCTTGCATCCGTTGCAATTCCGGTTGAACGCTGGGTAGGAGATGGGGCGGGGGGGGGGGGGGGGTACCCACCTCGGGTACAGGGCGAAGCGCGATCTCGTACTCGACGTTCATTTTCCCCAGTCCTTGGAAACGCGAGGGGTACCTTTTACGCAGTTAGTCATACTCCGGCTTGCTATCGGCTTTGACTTCGTTCAAGCTGGGTAGCACCTGAAGGGCTTGAATTGCAGGCTGCCGCAGCAGGTGTTTAGCTGGTCGGACACATAGAAGATTGCTCTAGTTGTTCGCCTATTCCGGGTTACCGCCACCGTGAACTTGCCTAGCGTGTTCAGCGGAGTGTTGCCTGCTCCATAAATATAAGTCCCTGTTGTCTGCAATGTTGCTAACGTTGTTGCGTCGCACATGCTGGGAGAGATGGCGGTGACGTCCGCCCCCGTGTCCACTTGAAAGTATGTTCAGGATGTTTACTTTAGCTCTAATGTATCAGGCTTCCCCCTAGCTTGCGCGTACCAGCTCGCCGAGGAAGACTTCCTTCAGTCCTTGCATCTGCTCTTGTGATCTGAGATTTTTTCGAGTGGGTTTGGGAAAAACAGACGCTCTTAAAGTGGCCTTGCTTCCTGCCGGCGTTGCATTTCTTGTCTTTTGCGGCTCACTGAGGCTTGGCGTGTTTCCGTAACTGCTACACCATCGGCACGTCCATGAAAAAATTATTAGACAGGGATCGAAGAGGCAACGTGTTCGGACGTCGAAGGTCGTTGTTCTCGCTTTTTATTTTCGGCTGTCTTCGGAGTTCTTCAAGAACGTCGCCGTCAGTCTTTGTGCTCCGTAGCTCAGTCTGTTGGCGCTTCACCGTCTCTGATGATCGAGCTGGAGTAGTCGCGCGCTGCAGTGTAAGTTTAACATCGAGCTGGAGTGTCTCGCTTAGTTTCCTGTCCTGGAGCCCTAGGACAATGCGATCCCGTATGGGCTCGTCCCGTAAAGGGCCGTAGTCACAGGTATCCGCCAATCTGCGCAATGCCGTGATAAAGACCTCCACTGGCTCGTCCAGCTCTTGCTTTCTAGTATTGAACTTCGCTCTCTCGAAGGTCACGTTCACCCGCGGAAGGAAGTGCGCGTCGAACTTCGCCTTGCCTATGTCCTAATCGTTCAACTCATCTTGTGGCATCTCGAGCGAAGAAAGGTTGTTACTGTTGTTGGATACGTTTTATTCATATTTAGAAGGGGCACGACGCGACTGGTTTCATGCCTTGTCGTGAAGGGGAAGGGAATAAGGATGCAGGAATGGGAGGGGGCGTGCGAGGGGGGAGGGGGAAAGAGCTTACAGAAGGCCGGCCAGACCGGCCGTCCTCACGTAAGCCAAAAGTGGGTTGAAGACCCGCCTCTTGACGTCTGTGGGGCCTGTCGGTGCCGTCCAGACCTCGACCGTCATTTCTGGTGGTGGACCGAACTGCGCGAGTGGTATGTCCCTCTTCTTTCGCCTTGCCGGGCACTCCCAGAGCAGGTGGCGCAGGGTGGCGAGATGCGCTGAGGACTGGGTGTTAATGGAAGTATCGGGGATTAGCCCGGCGGTTTGATTGGCTTGAGGTGGCGATGTGGGGGTCGAACTACACAGGTCGCATATTGCATACTCTGACGAACGTAGCCCGAAGCGGGCCAGGCGATACGGTGTCCATGCACAGCCAGTTGTGATTCGGCGTAGCCGGACCTCGGCCGCCCGCGGATATCGCCTAGGGATGAAGGTGGGGCACTCAGGCAGCCGGGTGGACAGGCGCCGCTTGGTTTCGGTGCGCGGGTGCTGTGGTGGTGAAGGGCCTGTGCTAGCGTCGGAGCCAGACGGTGGATCCAAGGGTCGCAGAAGCGGCTGACCGGCCGAGGGGAGAGACAAGAACGCCCTTGCCAGCCGGTGCGCCGCTTCATTGCCCTCTATGCCCGCATGGCCCGGAACCCAAACAACCCTGATATGTGCGGCCGATCCCAAGAACAACTCGAGTCCAGCTACAGCCGCCCGGATGGAGCAGACCGTTGGACAGCGAGGGGGGGGGGGGGGGCGAAGAAAGGCATGCCTTGACCACTTCCGCAGAGTCTGTGTGCAGGAGGATCTCGGTGGGAGATAGCCCTCCGGTGGCGGTGTCGCGGAGCGCCAGTTCCTCTCCCAGCAGGATCGCCCGCAGCTCAGCCTCCCGCGAGTCAATCCCCTGTGGAAGCCGGACACCAGTGGTCGATCCCAAGGACAGGCAACAGGCAGTTACGACAGTAGATCTGGATTCGGGATCCGCGGCCGCGTCACAGTAGTATCTGCGTACTTCGGGGCCGTCGGCGTTGACGTCAAGTTCGTGCGCCGCAGCTTGGGATCGTCGGCGGCCCGGATGGCCGCCTCCAGCATGGGATGGCGTCGGCTTGCCGGAGGTCCGGCTAGCAGACTCCAAGGTTAAGGGGGTGTGGCTGGTGGTGGAACTCCCTGAACGGATCGCAAGCCCAGCAACCCGAGAATGGATCGTCCCGGTCTGGACCGTAAAAGGCGGATGTGCTGCCCGAGGCATGCCTCGTGCAACAGGTCTCCAACGGTGTTGAGTCCATCATGGGCCTGCAGCGTGTTAACCGGCGTGAAGTTCGGCAGGCCCGTGACGATACGCATGGCACGCCGACTAAGGACTCTAGGTCCTCACGCTGTTTCCTGGTGATGCCTACGTGCTGTGCCCCGTAAAGCATCTTGGCTTGGATGAGGCTCCTGACAAGCATGCGTAATGTGTGGGTGTCGGCGCTCCAGTCCTTAGCTGTGGTGCGACGGATAAGGTGCAAGCGAAGAAAGGCCATCCTCTGCCTCTCTGTCCATCGCGTAGATGAAGGTTTTCACCTGAGTCGAAGCGTTACAGAGATGAATCCCCAAGATGTTCCGGTAGCGGTCCCATCGGGTGATCCATCGCTTCCAGTCGTTCGGATTCCTGAAGTCCAGCTTCTCTGGTTGCTCGACCGCGAAAGGGTTCAAGAAGGTAGGTCTTCTGCTAGCCTGGGAGCTTGAAGCCTCCGAACCGTCTGCGTTGCCACTCATGGCATAGATCTAGCAGCGGCTCGAATCTTCTTCGCTGGCCGTTCAGTCGAACTGCAGAGTTCGGTGCGGCCTCTCAGGTCCTCGGAGACGATAGAGGATCGTTCATGATCTGACCGCTGCCACCATGTCATGTTTCGAGGCGAATGAAAGGTCAAAGCCCTGAGCTGCAAACCAACACCCGTGAGCCCTTTGTAGAACCCATAGCCTATCTACGAGTCACGCGCCTCTCGGACCCTCGCGCGTGACCCAGCCAGCCCCCGGGTCATGTCTGGTGTCGCATGCCGCCAGACATCGTCTTCTTTATACGACATACACTTTCCGTCTAAGGTTGTCTTCGTGTATCCACGCTCTAAACGAAAGTACCGTCTTACACCCTTCTGTCGTATATAATGTACCCCAAAGCTTCAATTCGACGGCCAGCGCACTGACGTCGAACAGGCGGCCCAAACGTTTAGGAGGTGCTTAATAATGGTGCGATGTAATTTATTCAGAAAGATAACATTGAGGTTTAGCAGTAAGATCAAGAAAACCCGTTTTGTTAAAGTCAGTAGTACTTTAGCTATTTTAATAAGCTATACCACTCGGATATCGAGCCATAGGAGCACCGAGTGCGCAATGGGTAGAGGCTTGACACGGTTGAAATATATTTTTTGAGGCACTTCCACCGTATAAATTAAGTTCTCAATATAGACATTCCTATCTAGTACTCACAACGTTCTTCAAATAATCTAAAATTTAGCACACCTAGTTTGAGTGCAATTTATATATACTAATAGCGAATATACATTAAGCATACTCACAAATTATATTCCGATCAAAGAGCGGCTTAGATTAAAAGTGTACTCTGGGGGTATTTCAATTAGTCTCACTTGCGTATAGTGCACCAAAAATATGCTTAATGGACTTTTAATATGCTGCTTTTCGCGAAGGCTAGAGACGTTGGGCTGCAGAAATCAGGGAGTTATCCCTGTATCTCTTGTGTATGGAGATCGATATTTAATATTTTGGAAGTCAAACTTCAACAATCTCAGCTGGACACCTATTTTAGAGCTAACTTATTAGTCAACTGCCTTAAAGCGGCAGTTGACGTACTCCTAATCTCGCTACCTGAATCTTAGGGGAAGACAAAGCACAATGATGAACTGGATGTCCTCATTTCAGGTTCGGACTATATATCTATTGCTTTATTCGCGTCTGCAACGGCGCATTCGATACGGTCAAAAAAATAGTTTTTGAAATAAATAGAAATTTTCCCTGTTGTTTCGAATATACAATAAAATACGTGAGCGAGAGCGGCACGTTCAAACTAGATTGAGTTATCTTTTTCTTAACTGTACCTTATTATATTTCATATCACAATTGTTACAAACTAATCTAGCAAAGGCACAGGTTGAAACCGGACAGTCGGCATTTCTGCGGAGTGCCCGGTTGCCATGGGACCTCGCTCAAGAATTTTTCGGAAGCTACAGTTTTCGCGAGTTGTTTTGTTAGCGCTGTAGTAATTTTGTAACAAAGTAATCGTACAGGTAATCAGCTACCTTTTCGAGATTATGAGCCAGTGAGTAATTAACTTTGTGTTCCTAAGCCGATCAGGTCACTGTTTATGTCGGAAATTGGAAATTCAAAGCCTATCTGTCTGGGAAAACTCAACCTCACACTGTCTAAACATCGAAGGAGAAACTTGACGTAGATTTACAAAACTGCGTGAACCAGTTTATTCACCGTGTAAACAAAAGTGCATTGGTGCAAAACATTGACCGGCAATCTGTGCATGGTACTCGGCCTAACCGCAATGGTCGCTCATCTTCAGCAACCAGGAAAAGCAACAACCGACGAATTTGAAGCAGAAAAACTAAAGACCGGCAAGAGACCTGCACACGTAGAACAGTTGAATAAGCCAAATTTTAGTTATATCTGAAAGGTTTGCTCTTTAGAAAGGCCGGAGATAAGAAAGAGACCAAACTGTACTTTCTTCCGCCAAATTTCGGGCATTTTGGTTTTAATTCGCCGCAACAACACCAAAGATGGGCTTCACTTCTGGTATTTGTTTAGTTTTTCATGTTGCCACTTTGAGCCTAAAGTGCCAAACAAGTGCAATGTTTAGGATACACTGCGGGTATTTTCGGTTCATTACGTGGCATTCTTGAATTACGTCTTGGCCTTCAGTACTTATGTGACAAGCTAAAAAAAAAAGCCAGAAAAACGCCAATGAAGAGAATACTCGGGCACTAAAGAACGCATTGGAGCAAAATAGTATTAGGTCTAAAATAGGGACTAGGATTTCCAAGCTTGTGCCAAGTTAGGCATTTTTTTGGCGTGATTCTGTGGTGGTTACTGCAACATATTCTATAGTGCAGTCGTGGGTGGAGCACGTACAGCTTTCCACTCTGTTCATTCGTTTAGCGATATTATCCCGAAGGTGCTCTCGTACGCGATGTAGCAGGCCCTTCTGCAAGTTATATTTTCTGGGAATTAAATAAATAATGACAATCTAATAGGATTATTGAAACCTAGCTGGTAATATTTTAATACAAAAGGGCTTAGTTTAGCGCGATAGAGTAGCCAAACAAAAGCATGATATTTTTTTTTATTTTACTACGAAATTTCAATGTTTGTGGATCAATTGAAGAGCAGGAAATATTCCTCGGCCTTCCATTGATTTGCCGACAATGGGGTTAATAGGCATGTCTTTCAGCCCTTTACTTTTTAGCCAAGTTTCTATTATGCTGAATTGCTGTAGGCTTTAGATATTTCTTTTTTTGTTTTTATTCAAAGCAGCTTAGACAAGACTCCTTACTTTGCCTGAATTTTTTTATCTGCGTAGAAGCAAAATAGGAGGGTTTAGAAACCTCAAAGAAGTTCGAGGAATCAAACAAAACAAAAAGTGAAGCGAATCTTAGGAAATGTTATTCCCTCTAAACAAAGTACTAAAAGATATAAAAAATTGCCCTCTTTTCTCGCTCCCTCTTTTCTTTTTATTTTTCTTTGTGCGTCTTTTTATATATGTCCTAATGATCCGCTTTATAATCAGAAGTACGCGAAGAAAAATAACAGACACCTGCAGTTATTGAGTAAAAGTTGTTGGAAAAGTCGAATTATATCATTCGTTTTTAGCTTCTGAATTTTAAACGAGTACCTCAATTTTTTTTTATGGAAATTAAAAAAAAAATATATTTTTTTTTATTTTTAACAAATATTTGTGTCCTTTCTTAGCTTTTATACATTCACCGAGAAATGTGCAAGAATATACTTGATTCAGCCAGTCCCATTCTCATTTTGGTACTGGAATTTCGCATTGCATGCAAAACGGGGGATTTTATTATAGGCTGGAGGCTAAACTGCTACGGCGATAGTGAAATAAAAATAAAAATTCTTTTCTGCCCGGAGTTTTTTTTTTTTTTTTTCCTTTTTAAACTTGAAGGGAAATGAAATTCAAAGAAACAAACGGAGGAATAAATTGGGAATTCGAGGAGAATGCCCTGTCAAGTGTTTTACAAATCAGCGATTGGAAGTTTTCTTTTTCTATCGTCTCACTTTTCATAATTAAATTTTATACTAAGGTTTTTAAGGAGATACTGAATCAAAAATATAGCGCCTATTTTGTTGTCTAAATGTCAACCCCATTCCGGCCAAATCACGGAGACACCGATTTTTAGCTTTCAATAGTGGTTTGGTTTTTTTTCGAGCCAAAACGCTATATTTTTTTTAAGCATCCCTTAAACTCGTAAGAAGCTCTTCAGGCTCCCCAAGCTTATTCAAGCACTTTCTGTAATGCACTTTCTGTAGTGTATAAGCTCCAAGAAACATTCGCATTTGTTCGCGCGTCTTAATTGAGCACTGCAATCAAACTAAATCTTACCAAATGAAACTAGCCCAGTACTTAAATGTCACCTAGTTCACGCCAGAGAGAAGACAGCATATTACATATGCCTGGCGTTTTTACATTTGAAAGTTATGCTGTCCTAAAGGGAAAAAAATATAACAAGACGAAGATAAAACACAACGCATGGAATAGGGTTAAATTCGAAACATAAACGTAAGAAAAACACCGAACCGAAAGAAAGCTCAACCGCTATGCCATCATGATTCTTCAAGGAGCAAAAAAATATATATATTGTCGTACGGGGACTCTTCAGCGTATGCGCGAATGGCACGACGTAAAAAGAACTGCGTGACTGGAGGGCAGACTTGAGATAAGAACTTTGAAAGGACGAGAAAAAAAAAAGAAAAAAAATGGAAAGTGATGAAAAGACAAGTGTCGTTGAAAGGAGACGACGCCCTCCCGCGGGTCGCCCAAAGCGACGGAGGCGAGTGAATAATGAACCCGAAGTCTCGGACGCGGCGAAGACGACAGCGGAGTATGCTGGGTCCCGGAGCATGTGAAGCACGTGCGCCCTTTTCAGTCTTCTTCCGTACCGCACTGCTTTTTCGGTGCACGGGCATGTCGGCATTCGTGCCGTGAATGACTTTTCTGAGCTCGCAGCCTTCGAAGAATACCGGATAGGAGGCCAGATTCACGAAACGATATTATGAGTAAAATGTGCGCGCGACAAAGCAACAAATCCGTATTCAGAAACGATATTATCGTAAGTTTTGCGCTGGTTACGACGAAATACTAGGGCAGCTCCGGAGATGCTTTACACACTTTTTATGATCAGATCAGCTTTGCCGGCGATGTTGCTCAGTTACGTGTTCTTAGCGACCAATATACGTTTATTTTTGTACTTGTTCTTCTCGCGCGCCCCGACTTCAAGCAGCCGAAAAAGAAGACGTGCTTTAAACTAACCACGGCGAATGTGAGCGCTCGATCCACAAACACCCCAACAAGCAAGATCGGTAGAATATAGGCCTAGCAGGCACTCCGACCTGCTTCGGCGCAGCGTTGCTCCGATGACTTTTGCCGAAACTGTCTCTCCGCGACCGGCTGGCTTGCTGAACGGAATATGCCCGCGGGACCCTTATGGACTTTTCCCGTATGAATAGTTTGATCGCTGACCTCAATTTTAGATTAAGAAGTCAATTTCTTCCTCTTGTTTTTCGATGCAGTGGTGACTAACGCTGTGGTCGGAAAGGAACTCTCAGTGATTCTATCTCCTTGGTGTGTGTGATATAGAGCTCAAATAAATACCTTATGGGTTACCTTCGCAACACGGTATGTACACATTGTTTTTAGTATGCCATTTTAGTCTGACTCGACTGTGCATCACTCTCGAGCTATAATATTTTGTTGGAGGTACGCGATGCCAGTCCAACCTTTCTTTGCCTTCGAGTCACGTCAGTATCGAGTTGCAATCATAAAAGTTCGGTCCCATAGCGCTTACCAAGATGCGGTCCAACAGCGCGAATCCAGCACTTTGATCAAACACGCGCGTCCGCTTTGAGTGTGAACAGGCTTTTGGTTACTGTCGCGTACTTCAAACGTATGCTTTTTAACGTCGGCGTGCTCCTGCATCTCCAAGGCCGCAAAAAACGCCGCGGCGATTTGTTCTCTCTACGTAGCCTTGCAAACGACTGGCACGGGCCGTCTTTCACCAACGATGACAGTTGTGTTGACTTCGTAGCGATCGAATTCGTAGCAGTTTACGAAGGCCGTTTTCCCGGCCTCGGCATTTCGGTGGCACGGGCCGTCTTTCACCAACGATGACAGTTGTGTTTACTTCGTAGCGATCAAATTCGTAGCAGTTTACGAAGGCCGTTTTCCCGGCCTCGGCATTTCGGTATTCGGGAGCGTTTAAATCGTGTTATCGTCGACATATCATTGTACGGACACGAACTCCAGAAAAGTGGTGGCGGAAAGACCGCCTGTGTTTGTTATTAAAAATCTACGGGGCCCGAACTCCTCCGAACCATGCTGAGCTCTCCAATTGGTTCTTCGTGTTGCCGAAGGCGCCGTCGCCATAGCAACAACACCGGAAGTTCTCGTTTTTCCGAACGAGAACGTCGCTTTCTTCCTCTCACCTTTGAACGCGTTCGTGAATACCGATTTTTCCTCTTCTTAAGATGTTCCTAATTTACGAACTTCTTAGCTAAGTTGTCGTAAGCTAAGAAGCTCTTCGTGAATCTTGTTTCTGATGAACAACTAAATCTCGCTCTAGCTTAAGATGGACCGGTGCGGACGCCATGAGCCATCAAGGAAAATAGAGTAAAGACAGTGTTGTTCTTGTAACTTTTGCTCCTTGTCTCTGGGTGTTTCTACTATGATGAACCATCAGAGCCAATCTCAAGCCGCGTTTTTGTCGCGTGACCTTCGCGACAGCGCGGAGAGGCGCGGGCCGTGAATTTCACTCACACGTTCACAGTGCTGGGTTGACTGGGCTGTTTCGTAACTTCGTCTCCGGTTTATCGTCCATCGGGACCCTGCGCACACCCTCCGCTCTCCATTTGTCCATATTCGTTTTCTTTCCTTTATTTCTTCAGATGTCAAAGAAAGGAACGCAATCTTTTAGTGTTTGTGCCCATGTGTGTGTGCGAGAATCTGTGCACGTGTGTGTGTGTGTGATACGCTGTCAAGCCCCACCGGCGAGAGTGTTTTCTGGTACGCGCCATCTCTGTCAGATGAAGCGGGGTATTCAGCGACTCCGCGGGAGTGACAGTGGCGTAGCCGACCGCGTCCCATGGGCGGACCTCACGGAGCCCGTTCGCTGGGGTCACCATTTTCGCTGCGGCATGTTCCGCTAACCGCTTCCCCACCAATGTCTGGCTGACCCCTTCGTTGCTCGTGTGGAAGCGAGTCGGCATACAAATGAAAGAGCCCCGGCGTCAGAGCTTTTTTGTTTCTTATAGGCGTTAATTCTCTGATAAGGAAACAAAATGCTCAAACGCTTGCTGAGATCATAAGGTGGTGTGCAAAGTTGGGGTCACACCGCTTATATGTCATACAAAATAATTTGCATATGACAATGAGTGGAAGGAGCAGTGTTGTACGGAACGGGGTCCCAAGGAACGGAGTTCCTGGGACGTGCTTCTTATTGATGGAACGATGGAACGCCGCCCTTCTATTTTGAACCGTTGGAACTGGAACGGGAACTTGAAACGTTTTTGCGGAAACGAAAACAAACAACGGCGCTCCTTTTTTCTCGTCCAGTGGGGTAATTTTTATTTTCTTTCTGAGAGGAAAATTCTAAAAGCATAAAAATAATATTATTATGAAGAGTAGGATCTCGTGAACGGTTTCGTTACTTATCTTAGGGTTCGTTTTGTGTGGTCCTCGCTTGCTAACCGTCAGGTCCAGGAGAGCTAGTGGGTATTGATTCTATTTTAAGTGCCCGAGACTGTGGTACAAAAAGCAAAACCTTTAGTCGAAGGAAAAGACTCAAAAGAGTTTCAAACTCTCTTCTCTATTTTTTCTACGAATCTTCATATACCCGAAAATTTAAGGCGAACTACAGCCATCACTGAACTTCCACCAAGAGGCCTACAGCTGGAATATAACAAGTTACCAGACATCGAACACGCCCTTGTATTCAAAATATTAAACACTTAAAGGATACCTTCTCTGCTACCTATTCCTCTATCTTCAAAGTGAACAATGAATTCAACCTTAACAAAGTAGAACTTGTAGTTTTCAAGACTGACCTTAAAAGAGCCTTACCCTCTCCTTTACGTGCTCGTCTTGCCGACAGCAAAATCGAGAAGCAACTGTTGTAAAATTCGAACAAGGGACTTTGCTAGATTGAAACGTATCAGGTTGTTGTAAAACGCTCGTGAAATAGAAGGTGACAATACCTTTCTCTCATCTGAATTGTCCACAGCTAAGATGAATATGGTTAAAATCTGATATTTTTTTATTCGAATATATCAATATGTTAAACCCTGCTTCCGCTTGTTTTCTTCTCTTGGTGTTTTTACATCCCGGCCTTTGAATTCGAAGTTCCCAATTGATGGGATAAAAAAACAAAGAAAAACTTTGCTTGATTCAACTAAGTTTGGTAATCATCAAAATACAAATGTAACGTATATCTAATGATACGTTTTTTTTTTTAACTGTAACGGGAACGAGTTCCTATTTCACAATGAAACTTGTAGCGCGAACGCGTTCCAAAAGTCAGACGAAAAAAGGAACGAGCTTTCGTTATTTTTTGGAGGAACGTGAACAACAATGGCAAGGAGACGCTTGGCACGCGGTGTTCAAACCACGGATATTGCAGTGAATCTCGTTTGCAGATCGTCTTTTGTATGAAATGTGAGCAGTGTGTCCACGGCTTTGGGGACAAAGAATTGGATCGTGACTCCCGTTTTCTACAGTCACTGCTGCGTCAATTTGAACCCGTTAAATTAGAGACATATTCTGAAAGAGCACAACACTATGAGACTAGAGCAGCAGTCAAATATCATCGAAACTTTTAAGCAATTTTTATTCGGAGAATAACGATAATACCTTTTACCTCTTACCACTTATGTTTCTGCTCTAAGTGACCACATTCCACCACACTTGTGCTTTTGGTAACAACCTTCTGACTTTGAGAGAAAAGAAGGTCGATTAGTTGTTTTGATTAACCGCGTCAAACTACATTCCATCCCCCGAAGCAATCCTCGCATTTCTAATTCACAACCGTGTTTTTTTATTACATCAGTATAAAGAAAAACCTAAACTTTCTAGCAAATTTGTCACCGGCAATCTGGCGGCCGAGTAACCCACACCAACATCTTCCAGGTCTGCGCTCGAGCGTAATTCTCTCCCGTCCTCAGTACGTTTTCTATTGCCACCGCCAAAACCCCTTTGAAGACCCAGAAACGCCTCTTCGATCTCCCTTCATCCCACCTCAAATTATCGGTAACGCGATGACCATACCCCAGTCCCTTTCGGGGTGCAGGGCTTTTGGGTGGCCGAACGACGCCAGCTTGGCCGAATCGGAAGTCGCCCCTGCGAGTCTGCGTTGCCCACCAAACATTGCTGCACGCGGTGAAGTCAAATTTCCGGTTGCTCCATTTGCCCGTCGGCTTGCCGCCTTCTGACAGAGCGCGCGCGCTACACTGCACACGCGGCCGCGCACGCGCGCGTGTTTGTGTACGTGCACGCATGCACGTGCGGGCGACCCCTCGTGTCTGTGCGCGTGCGTGCGAGCATGCGCGCGAACCACTTCTAATAAAGCAACCCCACCACGACGGCTGGCTCTTTAACCGCTACGTCGACGGCGCATCTCCCGGCGGACTCGGAAGGAGCGAAGGCTTGGCCAAAGGGGGCAGAAAATTATTCACGGCTCTTTTGGCGGTGATATTGAAGACTCCGCAAAGTGTCGCTTTGACAGCGACTTCAGGAGCTTCTTCGGTGAAGGGGGGAGAGAGAGACAGAGAGAGAGAGGGACACCCCCGGCTCGCTGGAGGGCTACTACAGCTGCAGAAGGCACCTTGCAAATATTTTTAATTACTTTTTTTTTTTAGCTTTTTCTTTGGTGGTAAGAGTTTCAGTATGGGGTTTCCGCTATTCGGCGGAGTGTTAAGCAAGTTTCCGAGGCCCGTCGTTGAGCCCATATATCTCCCGTCGTGTACGTCTTTTGATAAACGCAATAAATCGCTGTTTTTTTTAGATTGTTTTTTTGTTTACAAGGAATTTGCGGAACTCAAAAGCAGGAGCACATCAGAGGGTGCCTTTTTTTAGATATACGTGACCCCAAGAACAGCGAAAAAGTTAATTTTCTTGCACTAGAAATCCGTTCGCGCGACGAAAGGGCAGCCGGGGTTTATAAACTTTGCTGAAGCCCATCCGCTTTTGTTGACAGTAGCTCCGGATTTACTCATTCATGTAGGAGGCGGAGTCGAAACCATTAAACAGAGCCAAACGCTTTCTTTATACAAAATGCGCATGTTTGAATAGAGCCTTGTACTCGACACATATGCAGTTTTACCTCCTAAACTTCAGAAAATCTACGTTGGCAGCATTCTTCGGTCACTAATGCCATCAACTTGCCAAAAAAAAGACACATTCCCGAATGAAGTGCGGCGTGTAAAAACTTTTGTATTCACCGAATGTCTGACATTGTTTATTTTGGCAAAAAATACCGGTGTTTGTATTAGTTTTGGATCTAGGCCACAAGTGCTTCCTCTTACTAGTATTAGTAAAATGGTTACCGCTGAAACATTTTTTCTTGTTCTCTTGGTTAATTTTGCGACTGGTGGACTTAAAGTACCAAATCCTTGTTATAATTTGTTTCAACGCCAATCATTACGATGGAGTTTTCCAAAAGTTCCTTTTGTACAATTACCCGCCTGTACGTGCACGTCGCGGTGTATATCGTTATCCACTAACTGCTGGATTCTGGTAGCTGTGAAGAGAATTCCGAGCAGCCGCGCGTTATATTTAATTTCGTTTTGTGAACGGTAAAACAGCTATAAGTCTGATGCTCATGACGAGCGCTTTAAATGTCGGACTTTAGAGCTATCAAAGTTAAAGTGGTGCTAAACTGAAAAAAGGGTGGTTCAGAAAAGTCTTTCAAAGATCTCTTAGAATTATGTGGTTGAGAAAAGAAGGCTTGACGGGAACAAAGTGGAAGCGACGGTACTTGTCAAGAATTGCTGAAACATACTAATAAGTTAAATAGCTCACTCAAATATACTAAATAACGATTTTAATATTACAAATAATTTCCAGTCTTGTACAGGTTACTAAAAAAGTAATCGATTACAGTTACTATTACTCTTGGCTAAAAAGTGTTCGATTAGATTACTTGATTACTCGACGGCAGAAGTAATTGGACATTACTTAAAGATGTCATCGTTACTTTTCCGATTGCTTTATTGTGTGAAGACAGATATTTAGCGCTCATAACAATGAACTACTTCCAACGTATATTTCACATTTGCACAAGTATTGAAGAAAAACAACGGGCTCCCTCTTCGCTGTCGTTGCACCTTCACAATGCGGACACAAGCATAGAATTCGTTTGAAGGCGTTTAATGATTTGGGGGTTCGCCAGTGTGTGTGTGTGTGTGGGGGGGGGGGGGGGGGGGGAGGGGAGCGGAGGGGGGTCTAGATCTTGTTAAGCTTGAGTAAGGGTTGTCGCTCAAAGTTTGCGTCGTTCATTTTATTATTCACATGTGGGTGAGCTCGCATGTTATACAAAAGAGCAGCAGCTCCAGGATTTAAAACGGATCATGTGTAGTATTCATTAGGGAAGAGATCGCCCCGACCACTTCTCAACTCGAAACATTGCTTGTCACAAAGACCACGTAGGGGAACTGGGGAAATATTTCAACTGCCTTTGTTATATTTTGCATCCGCTTTAGGCATTCTTCGGTTCTGGTTCTCCTAGGGGCTGCGAGTAGGTACTCTAAACAGGATTTTTTTAATTTTTTTTTATTTCTGTGTGTGTGGGTGTCAGGGGGTTAGTTTGAACGAAGGACTCACAAAGCTACATTCAGCTTCCTCAAACTTTGCCCTGAATGGCCTTTGTCACGCACTGTGGCTTCCCTGGAACTTCCCACTCCAGTCCCAGCTCGAAAAAAAAAAAAAACGAACATTCCACAGAAACCGTACATAGAGAGAGATTGACCTCGTTTCCTACAGCTCCGCAAAAATCTTTCTTTTTTCCGTCCGAAAAAAAAAAAGCAAATTTTATTTTTGTCATTTTATAAAAAAAAGGCGTGTGCCGGGGGGGGGGGGGGGTCACGTGGACAAATTGTAACGGTTAGAATTAATTTTATTACTTCAAAAAGTAATCAGATTACTCTTGTGATTACTGCCTAATAAAAGTAATCAACTGATTACAAAATTACTCCAAAAAGTGATCGATTACAAGCAATTTTATTACTTGTAATGCGTACGGTACAAGTCTGCAAATAACCACACGATTAGTGAACAAAAGGTAAGGGCACAAACGAGCTGGTGGTGGTTAAACATTTCGACAAAAACCCCGAGACAGGGACAAAAAGGGACGGACTTTGTGTTTGTCCGTCCCTTTTTGTCCCAGTCTCGGGGTTTTTGCAGAAATGTTTAACCACATGATTTTGATCACAAACTTGTGGAGCATCATCGAAAGTCATTAAATTAACTAATAAAAAATATACAAGCATGAAGGGAATTTTACGGCGTTCCAAGAAACGGTCAGTCTTGACGCGTTTCTAGGCTTTGGTTTCGATTCGGAGAGCATCTTGGTGCCAACGATGAACGACGGGCTGCATATCTCCAATTAAAACGTGCTAGGTAAATCCAACAAGTAAAACGTTAATAAGAGATTCTTTTGTTAATTTGATATTTAATGAGTACATTACACTAGCGTCGTTACTTCCGCAGACGAGGCCAACGCATTTCAAAAGAAACCACGTGTTTGTTTTAATTTAATTTAATTTTTTTAAACTCTCACATTTATGTGAAACACCCTCTATCGTTACCAAGCAACAACAAACAATGTGCGTTCGTTTGAGTTTCTCCGTCATGTATAAATTATTATCCGTGCAGCTATATTTGAAGCACTGAACCTCTTTAGTCGCAAGGGAGGTTTTAATCAGGTCACTGAAGCGCTATGCTTTCACGTATAATAGCCTCGTCCCATTAGAGCAACTGACAGCAACCTTTGTCCGGCGACAAAGCAAAGTCTCGTATCGCTGATGCTTTGCCATTGTAATGACCAATACCCCCGACAAACGCCGACAAAAGCCGACAAGCGATCGACGATGGATAAGTTCTTGTTTGTCCGAAGCGCAGAAAGCAGTCTAACCGAGGAACATTTCTTGGAGACGAACTGAACCCCCTCGCCAGCTTGTACCCTCTGCTGCCTCCGTTCCTCATCCTTCTAGCCTTCCTCCCTATTCATCCGTTGCTCGCTCCGCCGCTCGACCTTCAGAGAAGACCTTGGCGGCCACTAATCGTCCCCACACGTCCGGTCTCCTGATTGCTCGAAGTAGTCGTGTTTTGCTTGCTGGCGGTCGTATTGCGGAAGGGAATTTGCTGTGGCTGGTTTTCATCACCAGAACCTGAGGCGCGCGAGGTGGTGCTTGAAGACGACCAGCTGTACGCACCTGCATCAAGATGGATACACCGACGTTTGAGGACCGACCAAAGTAAGACCTCTTGCCACGATGTACGACTTCATGTTCCGGCAAGCCACTCCGGCAGGCTAAAGAAGTTGCATCCCGTTGTGTTATAATCGGGATGCCGTATTCCCCCCCCCCCCTCCCCAATAAATGCTTGCCCTCTATCATTTGAATATAAAATTCCTCAAAATTGGCGTGAAATTCTGTGGCGTTCAAGTCGAATTTCTTGAATGACCCAAATACTGAACAAATAGGGAATTCTAGTTCGGAAACAAATTTGGTGTCGATTGCCTCGACACTTTACGGAAAGTCGCCAACGACAAAGGAAGACTAGCGGAAGCTTCAATGAAGAAATAAAGTAATTGTCTCCACTTTCACGGTGATTGTTTGCGCGTTTCCTACACAAAAAGCGAAACACAAAAAAACGTGTCTCCTGGCCCTGTTTTCCTGCGCATTTTGAAGTGTTTTGTTGGCAACTTCACCCTGTAGGAAACAAGCTTTAATGTCCACGTGTTCTGTGTCGGGACCTGAAGGCGGGACGGCGGACTCCGACAAACAAACTGTCCGTCGGTGTCGTTTTTAGCTCGTTGCCATGTGTCGCTGTCATCTGTTGTATGTTGCTGTTACAGACATATTGACATAGATATGGAACACTACGAAACATTTTTTCAAAGCCCCGAAAGACGTAACTTCGATCTTGAGATTAAAACGGAAACACAATGTCGTAATATAACAAATACTTCTTCAGGTGGTGTTCCGTAGCTTTTTTTATTGCAGTATATGAAGAAGTTTAAGCCGTTCCAGCTGCAGTAATATTATATTCACAAAAAAATCTCTTGTAGGGTGATAGAATCGCGGTCATTTTACAGCCAGCTTTGTAAAAATGTTTTTGCTATCCGCGAAAGCGTTTGCATGAGTCGTGAAGTGATTGGTGCTACTTTACCGCCAACAGGTTACCTTAATTTTTACACCCACACGCGCTCACAGGAAGCTAGCTATAAAAGTAGTACCTATTTCGAGACAGACAAACATCAGTGTGCGCTACTGACTTCTGGTGGAAAAGATATTGTTGCGGGCTATTTCATAAATAGGTTCCTTGAAATCTGAGCTCCGGAAGGTCTCATGGAAGAGTTAAACCTCATTCATACCATGCCATTTTTCTTGCGATTTTGCTTGAGATATTGCTTGCGATTTTGCGGCTGCGGCTTTGAGCACCGCAGCCTCCGCAACGCTTTTTCAGCCGCAATAGCGACATCGCAAGTCACACTGCACCATGTAAATCTAGCATCACACAGTCAAGTCTACTCAAAGTGCGCGCAAAAGTGATTAAAACCTTGCGCACCGTTAACGTCTTACACCCGAGAGAGATACAAAAAAGGTAAAAGAAAAAACTCGAAACGACTCGACAAAGCGCACGTCCTAACTACGACTCGTTTCCTCAACGACGGTCGCAATCAAAACAACCCAGCGGCAGAGGAACGAGCGGCTGCTATGGTCAGTTACAGGTTAAGAAAAGTTTTCGATGGAAAGGAAGGCTGGGGAAGAGGAAGCTAACGGACTGCTGGAGAGGCGAGGAGAAATCCCCGTGCTTTCACCAGTATTCCGTCTGCTTCCTCCTCTTCAGACTCCCCTTCCCTCGAAAAATTTTCTCAACTTGCAACTGACTATAGCTACCAAGTTCCGCCATTTCTTCGTTCGAGACTGCGAAATCGGCGCACGAGAAAACCTTGTGAAAGACTACCGCCATCAATGCCATCTGCATCAAACGGCACAAGGGCAACATTAAGGCCGGCCACGGGGGATGAAGGGCGCTCCGATTAAGGCTCATTGGAAGCCGCGCACGTGGGCTTACACAGTCCTCGGCAGTCGGTAATGGTTATGACACCGACAGGAGGTCATTCGGGATAGCGCGAGCAAATAAGCGGGAGCTCGTTCCGGACGCTGGACGGGAAGAAGCGCACGTGAACGGACCATGGGAGGAGGGACGGGGAGCTTTAGGCTGGGCGCAAGATTAATGCCCTCCAGGAAAGAGCAGGGGAAGGCCACCTCTGAACGCATAATATCGCCTTGGCCCGTCTCCCCGACTTCAATAAGCCAAAGAATGGGCGCCGTCGGCTATCGATAAAATAACGGGGGCCGTCGTCCAGCGAGTATGGGCCCTCTTCTTCATTCTATTTCTTTTGTGCTCGGAGGTCGTCATATGTTTTCTTCTTTTTTCTTCATTTTGTTTTTTATGCTTTTGTATTTCTATCCTTTCTCTTCTTCTTTCTGGTTTTGTATCCACAATTGCCTTTGTCGAGCGCGCTCGAGTGTTCCTCTTCTCCGAGTGCCCGTCCCTCATTCGTGCGAGAAACGTTCTTTGTGATAGTGGATTGTCCTTGCTTACGCGCTACTGTCATTTTGAGGGAAAATTAAAAAAAAAAAGAGAGGGACAATGGATGGTAGTCCTGTTGCTAACGACGAGCTGCGAGCTCCTCTTCAGGTTTGATCGCAGTGAGGAACGCGAATGTAGAAAAACAAAGTGGGCAAAAGGAAAACAAGGATTGACAACGTTCGCTGGAGTTTGTCGTGGGGAAGGTGCGAATGGAAGCCGGGTATACGGAGTCTGACGTATCGACAGGGAGTGACTGGCGTCCACGGCTTGTTCCACATTCTGTAATTGGAATGCCTTATGTGTTTGTGGGTTCCCGCTTTGGGTGTTACGACACGCGCTGGTGACGTCTGTGATTCAGGTCCCATTTTGGCCCGTCAACGTGACACTAATTCAAATAATCATTGATTGGCCTATCAACATAACGCCTTCTTTTTATTTCCAATGCACGGGGAAGTGTGGAACTAATACCGAGCTTACATTTTACTGAGAAAAGCGCGTTTTTAAATTTTCCCTCCCACCTTTTTTAGTTTTTATTAACCATTATATTTATTATTAGTAGTATTATTATGTTGCTATATGATAGAAGCGGCGAAAATTATGCGAAGTTGTTCACTGGAAAGTTGATGCATCAAAGATATATATGGGCCAAGTGTCAATCACGAGTTTTCTTGATGTAGGAGTCTGGAATTAAGACATTAACAATTCATTCCTGCGTAAAAATCCGCTCTTCGTCACGCAATTTGGAACTCGGAGTAGTTGCTCGAGCCGCTTGAAAGCCAGCCTGCAAGATGTTTTTCGGTAGGGCTTGTTAAATAGCGTTATAAGGGGAGGAGTAAACAGGTTTATGTACAATATTTACATTGGTGAGAAACGTTGTGGTCCGTTGAGGCGTTCGGTGTGCACTGCGTCGTTCGGTATTCGTTGAGGCGATCTCGTTCAGCACTTCGTTTTCTTCGTTCTGCTCTTTTCTTTTTCTCGTGATCTAGCATGCCCTTTTCATCTTTTTCACTCAAGAATAAAGTCCTAATTAAATTATTTTACAAACACTCCCCCGCAATGAGCACAAACCTTCTCATTGGTTGAGGGACTCCAGGGGGTACAAAAGCTGCACCGGTCGCTGGATAACCTTACCATGGGGAAGCTTTACCGCGCATGACATACAAGTACGCGGCGTCCGGGGAAAGTTTGAACTATGCGTCCTGCTTTCCAGCTCTGACGTGGCTGTAGATGTTCGGACACAATGACGAAATCGCCTTCGTCGAGTCCACTAGATCTGGTGGGTCGGGAATGGTGAGCTGAGCGTAGTTCATATAGGTACTGCCTTCGCCATCTCCTCCAGAAGTGGTTAGTGACTGCTTGCCTGTGTTTCCAACGTCTTTGGATATCGGCGGCGACGGATACAGACGAGAGGTGTCGTTCGCATAAAGGGAGGGACGTAAGCCGTTTTCCGACAAAAAAGTGCGCAGGTGTGAGCGGGGTTTGTTCGGATGTCTCGAAGTACGAGAACGTTAGCGGTCTAGAATTTAAAAAAAGCTCCGGCTTCCGTTAGAACTGTGTTTAGCAACTCGAATCTCAGATAACAGTGACCCAATATATTTTTAGGGTTGTTTTTACCCCTCGAACCATTCGTTCCAAACGTCCGCCCCATCAAGCAGCTCTCTCAACAAACAACTTTCACTGTACACGTAGAGACGCGAACACAGCAGAAACCTGTTCGCATTGTGCGCTGTCCCAAAGTTCACGCAGCTCCTAGTCAGCCCTGTGAAAGGTCTGAGCATTGTCAGTCAGAACCACTCGACACAATCCTCTTCGAGAGATGAACCGTGTGAGGGCTAGGATGAACTTCTTTGTCATCAGGTCACTCACCAGCTCGAGGTGCACTGCCCTGGTAACCGCACACGTGATCACGAGAGTGTAGCATTTTTTCACCACCCCACAATTTTAGCGAAAAGAGGACCCGCGAAATCTATGCCTGAGACTTCGAAGGGATCCGCTGGATTGACTCGCAGTCCCGGCAGGGGTGCAGTGGGCTCACTAGCAGGCTTGCAGGGAAGCCGATCACAGGTCACGCATCGTTTTAGCATCCTCTTCGTCGCGTGTCTAGCCTTCATAATCCAATACTTCTCTCATAGTTGCGTCACTGTGTCCTGTAAGCCAGCATGGAGTAAGCGTTCCTGGGTAGCGCGTATGAGTAGCTCGGTAAAAAGATGCTTGGGAGGCAGGATAATTGGATGTGTATCCTCCAGCCGGGGTTGCGTCTTTTGCAAACTCCCCCCGACTCCAAGGATGTCGTTAGAGTCGAGGTAGGCTCCCAAGGATCCCTGCGGAGTTCCTGTGCCGCACGTCTTCCAGTTTCGTATTGTAGCCAGTTCCTCCCTGGATTCTTCAAGTTGCGTTTGTCGCACTAGGACATCCTCTGCGTTGTTCACCTCTATTGCTCCTAATGGTCCCTGCTTCTTTTTGCGCTGACAGTTCTGCACAAAATGTAGGATCCACGCAAGATGCGATTTAGGTTGCTGTAGTGTTGCATTGGAATTAAAGGTTCCATTACGACGAGCATGACACATGGAATCCTTTCCCGTTGTTCGTGTCGGTGAATGTCGTTTTCGTTCTGTCGTTCCCTCGGAATTCGTTGTGGCCATTCCCCTTGAGAGTTCAGCAATCAGTCCGGTCCGTTCCGCCAGAGTTTTTCAGCGACTAACGTAGGAGGCGCCACTCCTCTGGTCAACAGGTCTGCAGGGTTTTCGCTGCTCGGACAGTGCTCCCATTGTACAAGGTACGTGAATTGCTGCACTTCCGTTACGCGGTTTGCCACTAAGGGCTTCCATCTTAGAGCAGACACCTTGATCCAGTGCATGGCGATGTTCGAATCAGTCTATAGGTATGCGGCTTCTATAGATATATTCAGCGTGTTCATGAGGTAACGATGCAACCTGCCGCTATCAAAGCTCCCTTCAGTTCGAGCCTTGGAAGGGTCAGCTTCCTCAGAAGAGCAACTCTTGATTTAGACATCGGAAGTGCGATCGTTACGTTTCTTTCGCTTTCTGTCCTACGGTAGGCCACTGCCCCGTAGGCTTTGGCACTAGCATTTCCGAACAGGTGAAGTTGGACAGTTGTGTCATCGCTCTTTTGACTCGGGTTCGCGTATTTTCGAGGAATCGACACTTCTTGAAGCACACGAAGTTGGGAACACCAGTTCGACTACTCATCAGCAATGTCGTCTCGAAGTCGAGTTGGCCTCTCCAACGCTAACTCCCATAGTCTCTGAAACAATAGCTTCACCGTAACGACAACGGGAGCGATCACTCCGAGAGTACCATATATCCGGGCTGATATCTGCAGGCGACTGCGTTTGGTGACCTTTCTCTTGTCCATTAACTCGAGTACGTTTTTCATGTTGATACGAAGCCGATCATCTTTCCGCTTCCATAGCAGACCAAGAATCTTTACGTCGTTTGTGTTGTCACCAGTGGCTGTTGCCCCCTCGTTTTCTCCGTTTGAAGTGAAAAAAGCTGCAGGTCGTCGTCGTTTGTGTTCAACTTGCAGAGTCTCATGCCCACTCGGGTCATGATGGTGAAGGCTTCTTCGTAAAGTGCCCGTGATTGCTCATTTGTTTCTGTCCCTGGGAGCAGGTCATCGAGATACGGACACGCTGCTATTATCATCGAGATCTTTGGATATGATTCTTTGACACTATCCAAATGATGTCGAATGGTTGTTGCAAGCAGAAAGGGACGCCACGAGGCTCCAAAGGATACTCTCGTTATACTCCATGTCTCCGGCGGGTTGACTGAAATATCATCCCTAGGAATGTCTCTGAACGAGAAAAAGCGAAGAGCGTCTCTGTCCTCCGGGGCGAGAGACACCTGTAAAAACGCCTTCTCTATGTCGGCACTAAGAGCGATATTATGAACACAAAAGTTCAATACCCCTTGGAGCAGTTCTGGGTTCAAGTTGGGTCCAGTGTGCAGATGAACATTGAGTGAGGCACAGGCTGGAGCATGTGACGAGGCGTCGAACACGATGCGAATTTTTTTCGTTTGGCGATCCTCCTTGATTACAGCGCGGTGAGGCACGTAATTCGTCATTCCAATGGGTTTACCGACATCTTCAACACTGACTCCTTCGGCAAATTCGTTGTTGATTTATTCTCTTATAGTCGTAATGCGTTAAAAAATAGTTGTCCCGGCGAAATTTCTTCAATAAGGCTTTCAAGTGCGTGGAGGCTACTTCCTTGTTGTTCATGAACTGAAGTTCTGACATCTTTCAAGGGAGGTGGGTCTCGTATCTGCCTTCGGTCATTCTCACGGATGAGTTAAAGACAGTATTCAAGTCTGTCGATGGTTCGTTGCACTCTTTACTTGGTGGAGAGTCCTTAATTCCCAGGCTCTCAAGCTCCCAAAAGGCGCGCAACTCACTAGCGTTGTGATTCGGGTTCTCGTCGACGTCGATCCTGAAAACGGTTGTTGTCAAGGATACGTTGGCGGCGTTGCTTACTTTGATGGGTTCCTGTAGAGACCACCCAAAAATGATCTCCACTGCGGTTAACGAAAGGTTGACGCGACGTACGTTTCCGGTGCCGACTCTCTAATAGTAGTCTGCCTCTATTAGAATGCTCATTCCACGCTCCCCTTGACAGTCCCCCACAGGTAGATCGGCGAGTGTGATCCCTTGTCTTAGCACGTTTCTTATGATGTCGCCATCAGCGAAAGTAAGGATCTCTCCGCAGATTTTTGAAAGCAACAAAGCCTCGACTACGATCTCGGCGGGCCCGTGGTGGCTTCGGAGTACAAGTTTTGCACGACGACAGTTTCTTTTTGTCCCACGCCCTGAGTCACCAAAAGCGAATATCGTTAGCTCCTCCTTTCCGACCGGTCGACATCCAAGCCTTTCATTGGTGTCTCGATCAATGAAGGTTCGTTGACTCCCTCCGTCAATCAGTGCTCCTAGGGATGTTTCGGTGTGACCACTCGCTCGTATGCTGGCCGTCTGAAGTAGTATTTGATTGTGAGCTGTCGTGCTGGAGCTTGAGATGCCGATAAACTGAGGAGGAGTCGAGCTGGTGTTAGTAGGCTGCCATGTCGCCGCCTACTTGGGGTCACACATTACGGTCAGGTGTTTCCCTGAGCACTTTGCACATGATCGTTTGTGCGCGGATCTGCACTCTCTGGAGCGATGGAGTTGTTTTGTGCGCCGAAAGCACCTGTTTTCCCCTTTCAGCTGGTCCTTTTTTTCTTTGATCGTCAGAGGTGACGTGCTGTTCTCCAAGTTGTGCTCCTCAGAGCTACAGAACACGCAGCGCCTTAGCTCAGGTTCCGTGGCACTGGTCAAAGCTGTCGCCGTTCCTCCCCTCTCAGAGTGGCGTTCTGGGCGATGTGAATCGGGTGTGGGTTGTTGCGATGTTTGGGGTGTGAGCTGACTGCACTTCTCTCTGGTTTCGACCTCGTTGTCAATGAACTCGAGAAGTTTATTGAGTTAATTTTTTCTTCACTCTGTGGTCGTTTTTTGACAATCAACCAGCGATTGTATCCCAGAATGAGCTCCGAAGGAAAAGACTTCTGCAGTAGTGTATGCTGCAGTACCCCATACAAGTCTGAGTCAACTCCTAGGCTTTTTTAGACTCCTCATCCAGGTCATCACGTTGTCATAGAGTCTCCGGAGTCCACCCCCACTGCGTTTGACGTAGAGATTTACTTTATGTTCAAAAGGTGTATGAGGTGGTCGTTCACGATAAGAGGAGGTTGACCAAATCTCTTTTTGAGGAGCTCTATGGCAGTGTCGTAGTTATCACCGATTACCGCCATTCCTTTGATCAGTGTCTCAGCTTTGCCGACCAGGTGCACCTTGAGGTATTTCAGCTTATTACCTGGAGACAAGACGGGGTTCTGGTCGATAGACGATTGAAATTGGTCCCAAAATGTCTGCCACTCCGCCAGCTCTTCGTTGAATTTCGGCACCTCCAACTTCTGTAATTTCACGTTCGGGACAGTCGCACTGTTTACCCGGTGTCTCTCTGAATGTGACGCGTTGTTAGAAGCCGAAGTGGTCGTTTCGTTGTTCTTTGGCTGTAGTTTTTGAAATTCCCTCAAAGCTCTTGACCTGGCAATGCTTATGGAGTCTTCATAAGCGAGTATACTATGCATTTCCTCTTCTATGTTGTTCTCATCAACAGGGTCCGCTATCAACATGTCGAGCTCCCGAAGTGATTTTTCATTTAACGTAAGACGAGTGATCTTATCTTCAAGCTCACCTTGCTGCGCGGGAAGCTGGTTCATGGTTGTTCTCATCTCGTTGATGAGCCTTGTGATCACGGATCGGACGACTCCTCGCTTCTTCTTGAGCGTCTCCATAGCAGCCGCTGTCGTTCACGTTGTTCGGTCGCTTGGGTTGCCCGAGGTCATTGTGGCTGGCGTTGAACGTCTTTTCTTGGTGATTAGCTCCCAGGTTTCGGCACCATGATTTGGTTCAATAGCGTTAACGGGAGGAATAACAAGGTTTATGTACAATATTTACAATGGCAACAAACGTTGTGGTCCGTTGAGGCGTTCGGTGTGCAGTGCGTCGTTCGGTATTCGTTGAGGCGATCTCGCTCCGCACTTCGTTTTCTTCGTTCTGCTCTTTCGTTTGTCTCGTGATATAGGATGTCGTTTTCATCGTTTTCACTCAAGAATGAAGTCTTAATTAAATCAATTTACAGGGCTGATCATGTGCTTCCTTTAATAATTCAATGGAAGGTGAATGAATAATTCTCTTCTAACTTTTGTGAAAACAGTTATGCACAATCAGGTGACTCTGAGTTTGTTTTACTCAGCAAATTCTCATCCGGAACAGCTTAATTTTATTTTATTTGATAACATTGTGAACGCGAATAGGAACATGTTTTTCAACATATGTGACTGCTTTTCTTCAGTTGCAAGAAATGAGAGGCTGATTATGCTACAGAAACCCCCGGGGGGAACACGCACCTGCTCCACTTGTGGGAAGTGAGGCACAGCCTGATCAAGCGCAGCAAACGCCTAAAGCCCAACCGCAAGCTCAAGAAATGGATCGCGGCAATCCCGGTGGAAGCAGTCGAGAACTTGACCCAACTTGCATGTTTCTACTGAAACAAGAAGTGCTTCGATCTCCAAGAGATACTGGGTACCAGATGCTTGGCAGTTTTTTCGGCACCTCCTGGACCAGAGCAAAAGCAAACGCATCAACAGCAAAACCCTCCCGAAATTTATTCGCAACTTCCCCGGCACCCACCAGGACCTCCGTACCATGACTTTGAAGGCGATTCGAACCCTTACCGCTACGCCCCCTTCTTCTTCGAAGAAGTCTGGAACGCGCTCCATGACGTAGAGAGCAACACGGCACCCGGCGAGGACCACGTCTAAAACGAGCAGCTCAGCAACCTAGACGTGGGCTCGGTACAGACGCTCTTGAGACGCATCAGCAAGACATGGAAAAGGTCGAGCTGCCCAGGAGTCAAAACATTCAGAAATTATCCCCACCAGCAAGCCAGGGAATGAACACTCCATAGACAGCCTGCAACCCACCTCGCTCGTGTCCTGCATGTGCGGGTAAGCTGATCAAACGGGAATAGACCTCAAACGGCTGCAGGCCGCACCGGGAGGAGACGGGCGCGTTCTCGCACTTTATGCTTGGTTTTCGATAGCAACTGTCGATCCAGGACGTGATGTTGCAGCTATACCACGTTCGCCCTTGAAAGTGTTGTCAGGAACGTTCTAAGATCGCCTAAATATTGCGCCATTCTAACGAATGGCGCCGAAGCTGAGAGACGTTTGGGGAAGCTGCTCCGCTCGCATTTGCGATAACAGAACTTCCTCAGTTTTGTAGGCGGTTGAAAACGCAGATTTCATTGGGACCGTGTTAACGTTGTTATTGGCGAAAACTAAGCGCTGATGTTGTCAGGAAAAGTGGTCACAAATGCAATAATTTGACTCGTCATCATCCTATAAGCTCGAAGGATAGGTATGATTCGGACACACTTTCTGAGGACGCAAAAGAAGACATTGCTGCTACAAAGACCGGCATCACCGAGGAAGACTCCATTCAGCGAGTAGTAGAAGACTGTCTAACACCCTTGCCATTAAAATAGAAGTGCTGAGGGCAGCGGTGAAATGTCTCAGAGAAGAATATAAAGATCTCCGTTCTGAGGTTTTTTACCTGAAAGGAAAACTTTTTGGATCGACTTTCTACATCGGTATTACAAAGGGCTCAACACTCGTCCGTCACGGCGGAATCAAACTTGTCCGTGGCGCCGAGGCAACCCTCAAGTTCAGACGTTGTGGTGCCAAAACGCTTTCTACCGGCAGCTGATGCCGAAGTGCGTCAATACAAATCTGACGAGCGGGATTCAGCTCAAGATGCTGGTCAACGACGCGGTCAGCGCTAAGGTGAGCACCTGAAACTACAGAAGTGCCCGATGGCTTCATGCTCGTGAACAGGCGCTCAAGAACCAAACCAACGGTCGAGATTGGAAAGGCTTAAAAAGTGAGCGTAGTCTCCTGCCCTCGGAAAGCATTGTTTGTTTCGCGTCTGGCTGCAGACAAGACAGCTTCTGTCGTTTGATTATTCGTCGAGCCTTTGCTGGCGGGAAACACGGTTTGCTGTTCTAAACTGAGGATCTTTTTTGCGACAAACCCTTCCTGCCGTGTCGAGGTGAATCAGGAATCATTCGAAGTCATTAACGAACCTCAGCTGTGGCCTGGAGGTTGTATATTTTCACCCGTTCTTTGTAAGGTTGGACGTTTCATGTACTAGAACAAAATTATCATGCCCAGATGAATGAAGGAGACACTTAATGCGTACTACCAAAACACTGGTGGTCTACGAACGAAAGAGGACGCACTTTTGCCAAATGTACCGTTGGAATTTTATTATAATTTGTCTAATTGAAACCTCAATTAAAAAAAAAAAAAAAAAAAAAAAAAAAAACATTTTAAGTTCAGGCTATTTTTCTTCTTCATATACCGTTCACCGTCGTGGCAGTGACTAACTCGAAAGAAATTCAGAGGCGGTGTATTAATCGCCATCAAATAGCCAGTTACCTCTAATCGAAGACATGGCATTGAAAGCTATTCAGAATGCGATTGGATAGAACTGATTTTGAATGATGGTTGCAACTACCTGAATGGGAATTATAATTTCCCTCCTCTATTAGATACTGTTTTTTATGATCACTTTGATACATTGGAAAAAGAAACTGACTTTTCGAAGTTCAGGGTGCATGTTTATGGTGATTTTAACCTACCTGGTGTTGACTGGTAGTCCTGACTTGTTAATAGTCGAAACACTTTAACGGCAAAGAAATCGTCTCATCTATTGAATGTATTACATTTTAATGGTCTTAGTCAATTAAATAAGTTTGATAACAGCGTTGGGAATGTATTTTATATTTTTCTTTCAACTGTTCCAATCTTCGGCCGAACGATTGCAGCTGTTTCACTTGTTAAGGCAGACGCTTATCACCCCCCCCTCATTCTTGCTTTCCATTAGTCATTGAAATCTGCAGCTCGCCCGAATCATACGTATTACTCATTTAACGGAGGCAATTATTTTGTTTAATATAGTTAGTTTTTAAAGATTACGACTGGTCTGTTATTTTAAAGATGTTCCTGTCGACTCAGCGGCGAGGTCATTTACCAGGGTAGTGAGAATTCAAATTAAAATCTTTAATAAAAAAAAACAAAAAAAACATCGAAGCCCATAAACAAAAACTGATGGTGCTCTAAAAATCTAGTTTAATATTACAGAAATAAGGGCATTGTCGCAAATTGTGCAAAAGAAATGGATCGCAAATGTGGTAAGCTATGATCAGTATTTATTCTTCTCTTGTTAAAAAGCTACTTATTTGTGACAAACCTGTGCATTTAAACCTAGTAGAAAATAGTACTTTCCCACACACCAGATACATTTCGGAAATTTGCTTAACAACATGCTAGAAATAGCGCGCACTTTATCAGCCTAAGAATTGATTCTGATTTTCTGTCTAACCCAAAGGATATCGCTAACTTTTTTGCAAGTCACTTCAGTGGGTTTTCGTTTTTCTCGGATACGCTTAAAGAGAGTACATTTTTTTATGATCCTGTCTGCTTTGATGTTTTGTGCGGTAAACAAAGTCACGGTTTGCGAAATCATAGCTGCGATAAGGAAACGAAAGCCGAAACTGACATCTGGTACAGAACATACTACTAACTATATTGTTAAAGGTTGTTGAATTATTTGTGCGCCTATCTTAGAGAAGATATGTGATATTTTATTCTCAAAGGGTGTATTTCCATATAAGATGGAAAGAGTCTATTGTTCCTATACATAAGGTGAGGGATACTTCACAAGTTGGAAACTATATCCTCGAATCCTTGCTAAGTTCTTTTGCTAAGGTATTTGAGATAATGATGTACACCCGTCTGTCTTTTTATCTTACGCAACGTAGGAGTTCACATCAGCATGATTTTATCAAGGGACGCTCGGTCGAGACAAAACATTTGTACTTTGCTTGATTATTCAGTACCTTTTGTTCGCAATCGTGGTCAGGTTGACGTTGTTTTTTTTTACCTCTCAAAGGGCTACGATATGGTTAACCGCGCTTTCTTATTGCACAAATTTGAACAAAACGTGGCTCCTCTTCCGATTCTAAATGCCCTTGAAAACTATTTGAGTGACCGTCGCTGTGTTGTACGCAATTTAATGATTTCTCTGATTCTTCTTGTCTGTTATCGGGAGCACATCAGGGCTTCAGTATGGATCGACTTTAGTTTCTGAATTTTATCATTGACATATCTACTTTCGTAGTAAACTCAAACGATAACAAGCTCTTTTTGAGTATTAGTTCCATTGACGATTGTTACCTTCTTCAGAGAGACGCATCGCAGATTTTAAACTTGTGTGGGAAAAATGCTTAATCATTAATACAGGAAGAACTAAGGTTTTTCTGCAAAAAAAAAAAACGTGAAATGCTGCATTAATTGTGCGTACGGGATAGGAAATGTATTTTAAGAGAGACTTAATCTTGGAGTTTAATTTGATACTTATTTCGTTTGGCTGTCATGTCACCTACATTGTCTGTTCTGCATTTAGTTTACTGGGAAGGATTACTAGATTAACTATAAAGTCTGCAAGCCATGCTTTTCACCTTCGTTTATTATTTCTATTATCAGGTCTAGACTAGATTTTGGCTCTATAGTTTGGAATTCGCTCGCTACACATGATGCTGCCAAAATAGTCAGTTCAAACACGCTTACTGCGTGTAATCTATTGCAAATACCTTGGCCGTAGGCATTTGTACAGCAATGCACTCCTGCTTTATAATTTTGACCTACAGTGTCTATCGCTGAGACGATTATCATGGGCTGTTGTCTTTTTACCTAGAATACTTTAGGGGGGCATTGACCCCATAAAGTATTCTTATATATCATGATATCAACTCATGATATAACGAAAAACAAAAATGCAGATAGGTTGAAACAATCTTTGGCATAACAATTTTTTTTTATTATTATTGATAAATACGTAAATCTCAATAGCCAATTTGATGAGATTATTCTTCGTCGTTATCAATGCGCTGTCGTGTATTGTTGCATGCTAATTTCATTTTTGTTTGCATCTTTTAAATAAATATTGCTGAGTGCGTTCTACAGCTGTACAATTGTTCCACTGTGCAACATTTCAGACCATTATTGGTTGTCTATTGGCAAAAATAAATGCCTTATGATGATGATGATGATGATGGCGATAACTCCCCCTGCTGGATCTAAGCATTCTAGAAAAACCTCATTCTTGACGACAAAAAGAATACTCAGATGACAACCGCCTGAGTGCCCATTCCCACAAGAGTGTTTGGTTAAATTTTCAGTCGCAGTCATTCTTTCAAGCATCGTTTGTGCCGTACCAATCTCATTCGAAGCGGCCTGATCGGCTGCTAGGTGTCGAGTGATTCGTGAAGATCAGCGAAATACACTTCTCTCACAAAACTTGCTTCCTGCATTGCACTTGGAATTTTTCGTTTTTTAATTGCAAGCCAAGTAATCCTTCCCTTCGCAGTTGCGGTGTTGCCTCACGGGAAGCGGAAGAGTATTTTGTACTTCTCGTATCTGTTGCTGCACCCGGAGCCACAGAAAGCAGGCATGCAGCACCCGCGAAATACGGAACTTTAGTATGCGATTCCCAAGAAATACGTGCGTCACGGCACTAAGTGACTGAGAAACGACCCGGAGCGTTGCAGCAGAAGCTGGCCGGCCACAATATAGTGGCGCATGGCGGCGACTCAAAACTGGGACGGTGATAGTGACGAAACATATCTGTCCTGACTACTGCTGTTAAATGATGCCTCAGAAAATCGAAACATACTCGGCTAGAGTGAGGCTGTTGTCGGCAAAGGAATAATAGAAATGCGGTACTTTCAAACTATATGCGGTGACACTAGCAAAAGCCATACGAAGGAACATTAAAAATGGTCCGTAAAACAGAAGAAAAAAAAAAAAAAAAAAAAAGACGGCTCTTGCGGCCAGGTGTTGCGCGAGCAGTCTGGCGTGATTGGATCCTTCCAAGTTAGCCGGGTCCGTGGACCTGGCACGGAGCTCGCCAGACCAGGCAAAAGCGAGAATAGAAGGCTCGATGCACATCGTGCAATTTTACTCGCGAATTCGCATTTACGACGTCGCTAGTGCGAAAAACCTAGTGTGATGAAAGCTGCGGTGCTCAACGCCACCCTCGTCAAATAACGAGTAATACCGAACCTTGTGAGTTCGGGTTGAGCGCGTTTCAAAACTTCAAACTCGAAGTACGAGAGGTCCACGTTTCCCATTACATGACCTTTGCCTACTTGATACACAGCTTTTCTCGAATCCGCAGACTTGTCCCCGGACATAATTTCCAGTCGTCCGCGAACCAGTGGTTGAGTTTGGTACGTTTTCTTCCATTTGATCATGGCGGATTTTGAACCGCAGGAAAGGTGACGTCGCTGATTTCGTAAGAAGTTGTTCCGGGGGACACGTCCCCGTTTAAATGCACCTCAAAGATTCACTGGCTCAAAGTTGAGGGGTGTGTTCTCAATTTAATGGCGGACGCCTCCTGCGAAGGATTGTCCCAATCGCGCATGCGCCACGTTTTCGCGTGACGAGGGAGAAAGTGGGTGGAAAGGAGGAGACGTCGCCAGACGATCGGCGTTTCAAGCACGTCTTCGCAGTATTATGAATAGATGGGCTAATTGGTACATATTTAACTTGTAAAGCACCTAAAAAACGAGGACGCGAGGAGGACGAGATGTTCAGGTCCTGTCTCGACTTCCTCCTGTCTTCGTCTTTCAGGCGCTGTACAAGTTAAACTTCCTCGCAGCTTGTATTGCAAACACGGCTTATAAACCAAGTGACCGCGATCCAGCAGTTTGGTGTTTTTTGGGTAACAGAGGCTTTCTCTAATTCGTTAGCCGCGGCCCTGGAAAGCGTCTGTGTTTAGTGCGATACGTTCTACGTCGCCCCCAGGAGCCCAGCGTGGGTCACAGGTTAATTGCGAGTTCCGCGTCAGCGCCCTGATCGGAGCCGTTTTCCCAGCGATCGACCGCGAGACGCAGACGAATTTTTTTCGCAGCAGTTGAGTGCAATCTGCTTTCCGCCTTCATCTACGGCACGCAACGTAGAATATCCTGCACTAAGGCTTTTTCCAACTAGAAAATGCTTTCCAATCATGCTGTCGGCACTATGACGTTCATAGTATTTACGTGCAAAGGCGTGCTTATTTTTTCAGCAAATAAAACCTCTTTGTTTTCTTTGTTTTCTTTTTTTGGTGTGTGTGTGTGGGGGGGGGGGGGGGAGGGGGGGGTCTGATTTTACAGTATTCGTTTTTTTTATGTAGTGCCTTCTCGTGGTTATCTGCCTGAATTCAGAAAAGGGGCAACTTTTGTTTTGCGTGTTTGTGGCAGTGATTGGGAAAATAATTTAAAGTCTAGATAGATTGATGCCAATTTTCTTTTTCTTTTTCATCAATATTGAAAAAAGAAAATCAAGTCAAAGTTTCATAGACAGGTGCATTGACCCATTAAGCTCGGAGCACCCAACGGCTCTCGGCAGGATCACCGAGTGCAATTTTCAATTGTATCCTTACCGAGGCGGATACAGGACCCGCCGGCAAATTTCCCGGCTCTCGAGTTGATCGCTTTGAGATGAAAAGAGATGAAGCACAATGCCCGCCCATGGTTCTTGAAGGGAAAATCTCATTCGAGAATCCAACGCAGCGTTGTCATTCTTTCCTGTCTTCATTTAATTTTTTTGTTGCATGGTTTTGGTATTGTGTACCTCGTGAAACGGGACATTTACGCTTTATATTCATAAAAACATGCCCACTCAGAATTTCGACGAACAAAGGTGGCGAACAGAATATGCATTTTTCAACAAACTCTATATTTTGCCGCACTTATAGTGTAAAATAAAGCAAAGACACGTGAAAACTTTAGGTGCGAGTAAATTAGGAGGGCGCATAAATTTTGTTCCGCTCACCTGCACCATTTCCTTTTGAATATTTGGCGTCTGTGGAGTCGTTTTAGTTATTCTACCCTGCTTTGACCTCCGTCCTTTCACTTAAGAGTCGCCGCTGATGAAGTCGCAAAGGTGCGCCAACTTGATTACGGGAGAGTATAAGTCTTTTTCTCCTGAATCGTCAAGTTTGTTCTCCGATAAAAATGGAGGCTCTGTCGGAGGTCTATTTTTCTTTTACCGCAATTTTAAAATCTTTGTTCATTGTCTCATGGAAAGGAACCCTTAATTTACCAAAGAAAAAAAAATCACAATTTTTTTTTCTTTCTTTTCAACAAATTGTGATGGTTCCGGGAACGATGTTAATTCGAAAATTGTTAATTCTAACAATTTCGCTTCCCAACGTTTTTTTTTTTTAAGTTCATTTTTCCTTCCTGCTATAGCTAATTGGATAGTGAGTCATCTTACTAAAACTAAATAGAGCAGTGCCGAGGCGGTCGTCTCGCAAAACACGCGGCGACTAGTCAAGCCGATTAGTCTCACAGCGAGCCTATCATACAACAATAATAAGAACGTAGAATTCCCACACTAAGCCCGATGAGCGATCCTTCTTAAGCCATGGGCTACTTGCATTTTTACTAGACAGAGAATATTTTGGTGTTGCCCTCCCTCTTCGCCACGAAAGTGTAATGCCAAAGAGCGCAAGTTCAACGGGCTTACGTCCCTTTAAGCTTTCGGGACGCTAGTTTACGTGAGACCCCGGCATTTTGTGTAGCGTGAAGCCACGTCACGTTGTCGGGTGAGTCACGGTAGCACAAATTGCGGGATCCCGTCACGCAAACTGGCACAAACCAACTTACCACATGACCCCTAGTGTCACGACACACGGGACCGAGATATGCGGTCCACGTATACAACGATTACGTCAGCTATGAACAAAGAGCTGCACCTCGTAACAATAACAACGCGTCATCCATGTGACGCCATAATTTGCATATACAATTTAAGTAATATTTATATTTTTAATGACGTGGACACGAACAACCTTAAGCCTAAAAGGAGGTACACCTGCAGGCAATATGAAGGTGAACACCTTACCTGGTTTCTTGCCTGTTTTACGGCTCCCAAAGGCTATATTAACTCTCAACGTCTCAAATGGTACGTGGCTTGGGGTGTAAACTTTGCTTTCTAGCCTTCTTCTTGAACAGAGATTGTCCCAAGACTTGCAGGAGCGTCAAAAACAAGAAGTGGGCTGTTCACCTTCATATCGCTCACGGGTGGAGACTGTCATAGGAATATAGAGAAACGCGTTAAAATCAGCAGCTATGTTCGTTCCCTCTTCTTGGAAGTCATGGGGCAAGCAACAGCGATGGTTGGTACTTTTTTAAAAAAATCTGTCCGCTGCCCCAGTATAAAAAAAAAAAAAATCGCGACGCAACGAAAGGATAGAAGATCGTGGACAAGGATGGAAACAGCACATCTTTCAAAAGAAGCCCTGTTTCCGCCCGCGTCCTCGATTGTCTGTCCTTTCGAGTATTCATATCTACTTACCAAAACGCTCGCTTTTAATTATTACGTCCATTCTCGTATTTGCCGAGATTCAGTGTCGCATTTATAAATGTCTCCTCCTATCTTCCGGTCGTCTCCACATGAACTCACCTCGCACGACCTCACCGCGTCAGTCGAAGGAGAGACTTGGTTCCGTTTTTTGTTCCTGTTTCTTTTTTCTTGTTATGTTACACGGCTAGTGGAATGCACTGATCTTTTATTTCTTTGCGTATTTACGTGCGACCCTTTAGGAGCGTTGCGCGAACGAATACCGACTATCTACAGATGTGCATACGACACACAGTACGCGCTTCCTTGCTTACCGTGAAAGGCTTTTCAGTAACGGAGATATATGTAGAAGCACGCAAAAAGTCGTTATGTAGTCTATCCACGCCAAAGGAAAAGTTCTGCACACAAGAGCACATAAAATCTACAAAAGAGAGGCGAATGATGGAGTATAAAATACATAAAGTTATGCTATAAGCTGCTTTATGCCGCCTTTTTTACATATCTTCGCGCGTATTGACAGATATTTTAATGGAGCTTTTCCACATACCGACGGCACCAGGCGGTGGCTGCACCAACTAAAAATCGAGGAAGTGACCTACCTGCGCTACGAATCGATAATGGGAGCTACGCTACCAGTTTCTTCGCTCTCTGAGCAGCGGCGCCTGCCCAACGCGACTTTAAAGAGGGGCATCCGTGGCGTCCACCCAAACGTCGTGTTTTCCTTTCCGTCGACGTTCTTTTTTCGTGTAACACAATTATATATATGCTGCAATTACGTGTTCTACTCGCTGATATCCAGCCTCCTTCCGAATTTCCTCGATTTTTCGTTCCGACTTGCGGCGCTTGTCATCGGGCGCTCGCGCGTGCGCAGAACGCTTCTCGGAAAAGGTCCATTGTATTGACTGTCAAGCACCAGATGTTCCTTCTGTATCCCTTTTTCGGGGCGCAAGCCCCCGCGGTTGTTGCCGCGTGGGAAGTCAACCTCCACCTGCTCGTGGTGCGCCCTGCCAGCTTTATTGCTGCAACGGAGGCTCTGGCGAAAACCCCCCCACCTGGGATGGGGAACCCTAGCACTGGGGTTCCGCATGTGGACGGGGGGGACAAAAAGGGCCTGGGAACCCTAGCTTACACCATGGAAGCGGAGCCACTGAGGCGGGGTCCATACCAGGGTAAGCTATCATAAAGGTGGTGCCCCTCGTAACTTCCCACGTAGGGAGGTGCCCCCGCATGGTGGCGGGGGTGATCTCCAGGGGAGCCGAGGGATATAAAAGTGATC
The DNA here is from genome assembly GCF_016920785.2 of Ixodes scapularis. Lineage (NCBI taxonomy): Eukaryota > Metazoa > Arthropoda > Arachnida > Ixodida > Ixodidae > Ixodes > Ixodes scapularis. Next base: position 196,245,763 of record NW_024609835.1, read on the forward strand.
ACTGATCGGCGGGGCTGGATGGTTCATGGTTGCCATTCAGTGACCGTCGGACCCGCTGTGAGACGCACTCATGTCTTAGTAGCGGAGCCGGACAGTGAGTCGAGCAAGTGGGTACTTTTAGTACCACTGGTTTTCCCGGGCCGTTCCACTGGCTGTAAAATACAATAGTTGGTTTCATTTATAACCCTTTAATTCCAATTGGCTTTTTCCTGAAATTTTCACTTGATCACATGATCCTATTCATTTTTATTGGAATTGGGTTAAGCCTGCGGTGCGAAAGCGGGAGCGGGCAGGGGACAAGTTTTTCTTAAATTTTTTACAAGAGCCCCGACTCAAAATCTGTATCCCTTTTTCGTTTTTACTTGTTCAACAAACAGATTTGGTGGAAATAACACATTTTTTTTGTTTTTACTTGTTCAACAAACAGACTTGGTGGAAAAAACACTCCATAAGAATATTAAAAAAAAATCAAACTGTATGAATATGTGTTACAGTGGAAAGGTGCCTACGGGGAAGAGCGACCATATCGTAGAGATATTTTTGTATTTTTCCAAGGTTTGGCTCGTGGGAGAATAGTAGCAATGCAGCTTCAGCGTGTATTTTTTGCGTTTGTGAATTGTAGAGCAGCGAATGAGTGAAATTTAGGGCGTCTGTACAGCACCAACAGAAAACAGACGCGGTTCGCCTCGCTTTACTCTGCCTCCGATGATGATGTCGATGACTAGGGGCTCAACGAACGACAGGAGAAATACGTTCCAAATTTGATTTCGAACAAGAGAGCTTGGTACGAACAAAAAATTGGACCGAGGGAAGGTGGTTGAAGCAGGAGTATTACGCTGCTGATCTTTTTGTTTTCAATTTTCTTTTTCTTTTTATTCTGTTACATTCAATTTGCTCACGCTTTATATTTCGGTGGATGTGCCTATGTACGTTTTTATAAATAAAAACGCCGCTTATAACATTTGAAACTTTGCGAAACATATTGACAAAGCTTCGAAGACTCGAGAACAGGTCACGAACTTTTTTAAAATTTCAGTCGCTCTCCTTTTGTTCTGTCTAACTTTTTTATAAACCGTTTTTCACCGGTGAATTTTTTGACTTCCCACTCACTCAGCCTAGCGATTCCCGTATATATATATATATTTTTTTTTAAATAAGCCGAGAGGAACACATTTATGTGTGATGTAAAATATGAACGTTCTATTTGTCTTCGATATGCATTGTGTGTACGTGTGAGTGCCTGTATGTGCCTGAATTTTTTCTTACTAATGCCAGTTTTATTTGTATAGAATGTCGATATGTTTTTTTTTATTTCGAACGCCCATCAGTGTTACATTTCTTTGAGGCATAAAATAAATATCTCCGACAATCGCTCCCTCAATTCATTTTGCTGTCGACAATATGAAATATCGTTCGAAATTAATTTTAGAAAAGCAGCTTAAAAACGAAGCCAAAATTTCGAGTCAGCCATTTTTACAATGGTGCTTTCTAAAAGGGCTGACATATCTACACGTATTTTTCCCCGAATAGCATTGCGTTCTGAACCCGAGCTTTACCCCTGCCAAATGTTGGACCTCATCCAATTTGTAAGCCATCGATTTCACATTTTCTACAATAGCTACTTTGCTGGCGAAACAAACGTAAAACAAAATAATAAAAAACGTACTTTTTTAAACGATGCAGGACCATATTTGTAAGTACCTATAGACTTTTTTTTAAATAGATTCTGACCAGTTTAATTTTCAGTGTTTGTTGTTATAGCGCGTGATTTGCTTGCTTTTCGAAGCGAAACATATGTGCCTGCTCGGCAGAAGAGATCTTGGCTGAGGACTTGTAAATATTGGAATGGTGTATAAAGTATATACTCTAGATACGAAACAACCTTTCTTGTGCGTGTGTGTGTGTGTGTGTGTTTGCGTACACGCAAATTTAGTCGCCCCGGTCCATCCCACTCCGATAGTAAATTGCATTTCTGTTTTGCTTAGCTTAAATGTTCGCAACGTTCGACCGTTACTTCGGGCCATTGCAGGTCTATTGTGCTACGAGGTCCTTGAAAAGCTTAGAACAGCCGGGCCCCGAAATGGTCGTTCCGCTGGGCCGACGAGACAAGCGTACACTATTCAAGGCAACGGCCCGGGGCGGCGGTGATCGTACCCTGCCTATAGGCATCGACTCGTTTGCCGCGAGGACTTGAACGCGCACAGAAGGATCCGCCACGCCGAGGACATGGCGCCGGTTTACTGTCCTGCCCCTAGCGAGGCAGGTACGTGACTGCAGGGGTCGCCTTTGGGTCAAGATTTTGCTCGGATCGACGGGACGGGGTAAGAATGACTATATTGATGCGGCAGAAATAAAGTGCCGGTACAGAGAGCGAAAATTAGGCACGAGAAAGGAAGATAGAGGATGAGCAAACGTTATGTGGGACTAAGATGTAAAGAAAGGGAAAGAGATGTATTGAAGGAAAAAAAAACTAGTTGGCCTAGAGGGGTGATCAGGAAGGTATAAGACTGGATGTGGCATCGTCTGCTTAACATCATTTATGTTACATCAGTTTATACTGATTAATTTCAAACTTTACCGAGACGTACACACACTCATTTGTCTTCATTGAATTACGAATTGTTGTAATAGGTCCTAGCGTGGTAAAAAGAAGAAATTGCTCTGTATCTCTTTGGAAATTCGCAAAAGGCATTATAATTTATAAATACGTGGCATTTATCAACACTTTCCACGGGCGCCAGATTACAACCGCCATTGCTGACTTTATCAAGAAGCCGAGCAACTAAAGCGGGCGTTGACGAGCCTCAGGAAGGCCAATGGTAGAGAGAAGGACACAGTAAAACTAAAATGGATACAACCTTTCTTGCAGTGGCAATGATGATGCGGAGCAAATGTAAGGAGAGAAAACAAAAACGGAAGGTGGGTTTTAGCGGCGCCCATGACCAGCTGCTGCAAAGCGTCTACGTGCAACTCCTTTTGCGGCACAGTAAAGTGGCCAATAAAGGGTGCAGGCGCGAGTTTTGGTAAATATACATATAAAACCGCCACAGCTTGTGTCACCTAATACTGTAACGTCACGTTACGTCATTGTGAAACATGACGTTGTCGATGTTACGTAATGGTGTCACGTGACATCACAGAGTCACGAAACATAACGAGGTCACTTAATGATGCCACGGCCTACCGAAAAACCCAGTGTAGCAACTACGATTAGGTCCTACGTGTATATTTAGACTATTTATGTTAATTATATCTACGGAGTAAAAGGATTGTCCATGATACTACCGGGATCGTCGGCCTTGCTTCTTTCTCTAGATAGCGTAAACCTTTACGCTATCTAGATTCTGGAACTTTAAGTCTATAGGGATTTAAGGTTTTTAGAAATCATTCATCTGTTTGCAATCTGGATTTCGGATTTCCAGAAAAAAATGCATTAAGATTTTCACTTACATGATTCAGATTGTGAAACGTTAAACTGAGTTTTTCGGAAGGGCGTGGCATCATAGTGACACGTTACGTCATGTTATGATGTAAGTTCATACTGTCACATGATTTCATGTAACTACGTGACGTCACGTCTGATTACGTGTCGTGTTATCGTAACGTCATCGAGGCCACACACCACGAACACGAAAACCCTAGAGCCGGGGTCGCACTGATCATACAGCATACAAACGACAGTCTGCAAACTCGAGTCACCGCAATATCCGAGGTTCGAATGCCGGATCATTGACATGCGGCATTCGAAGCTCGGATCTGGCGGTGGCTTGCGTTCGGATCTGTTTGTAGATTATATTTTCCACGAAGTGTAAGGAATGTGACTTTGGCTTAAGGCTGCCCCTATAAGTGATATGCATTTTAAATATGCGCACGTCGTGTCGGTGAGCTTACAATCCACCATAAAGGCGCATAACTCTGCGCTTGACATGTTTTAGAGGCATTCAGCTCAATTAAAGTCATAATTGTTTTTAGCCCACGCTAAACTTTAATCGCCGTGTTCGCTTATCTGTTCCATTAGTTGAAATAAAATTGGGCTATATCGGTGTGCTTCTTCTGGGAAACAAGTTCACTGCAGAAAAGAAAATGCATCGGGCAAGGGAAGGGACGATGCGTGATATGCAAATATGCCTATATAAAACATTCAAAACCTAACGGTTGTTTCTTGGTTACACTCGTTTCTTGTTGCCTTTAATAATACAAACGCACACGAAAAAAGCGAACAGAACTGTATAGTACAAAATTGACACCAGGAAGGCCATTGAACTTGTAATTTGACTTCCCTTGTTGCCAAACCTCTCGGCGAACCAAAGGGCGCAGTGCCATAAAATTTCATTATGTAAACGGCCTGAAATTGGCAGCAATCCAAGTGGGTTAAATTGAAGCCTTATTTTTAACGAGGACTAAATAGTAATTGCAGTAAACATTTCGATCACGCCACTGATTTCATCACAAGGCACATCTCCTTTTTCCGGAGGCAACAAATCAAGGCCTCAAAAAAGGAATGCAAATGTAGAGAGCAGGGTCATAAGTAATAAAATAAATCTTTCTAAACCTCTGAAGACGGTAGAAACCTTTAAGCGTTTTGCAAGCCCGGCGACATCTAAAATAAATGACTGCCAGTGATTCGTGAGCAAAGTATCATGGAGCAAAACAGACCAATATTTTCTGTGAATTCAGCGCATGGTAAGCGAAGAGTAAACTCACAAAAATTGCACACAAGCTCATGAAGCACATATAAAGCTTCTTCGCTGCAAAAACTGAACACTTCCCTTCTCTTCAGTTGAGACTCCCATTTTGCCCAACTGCCTCCTTCTGCACTGAGGATCAGGGAAAGATCAATGGCGTCTTTCTTACATTGCAGTTTATTTTAATTGTTACCTTGCTTCAATCAAGTCATCTTAGCGGATTGACAAGACCCACAAAATATTTACATATCATTTTCTATTAAACTGACTAAATTTTATTTCACAATTGAACCGACCTCATTCTAATATGAGAAAGAAACGCAGAAAGGAAGGTTCATATGTCTGCGAAGAAAAGCAATGGATAACATTGAAAAAAAAATCTAAACAAAGGAAGACAAATTTGAAGCGAGAGATACTTTCGCACGATGATGAGAAGGTGGAGGAAGGTGAAAAGAAGGTGAAGACGGCAACCAAAAAAAAGCAATACTCACAAAATTCACTCGAGGCCCGTGTGAACGGGCCTCGAGTGAATCACAATCTCTTAAGAAAAACAAAAAGCGAAAAAAAAAGTAAAATAAGATCAAGGGATGTGGAATGGTGTCGTAAGTCGAATTACGCTCTCTTGGCTTTGTACCGTATTGATGTCGCAGTTTTCTTCTTAAAGCGCGAATTTTTTGACGCGTTCAATGAAGCTTAGTACTTTAGATACAGCACGTCGTAAGATGTTGCAGACTTAGTGCAATACCCTCATTGGACTGCGGCAACATTCGAACACTTTGTGCTTCTTTCTTTTGAGAATTCGGAGTTTCGGTTCATCGCTAGAAGCGATGCGAAGGGGCTGAACGCGACAGCGTAGGCACATTGTCGTCTTCGGTGGTGGGGAAACATCTTGAGCCAGAAAGATTCAGCGGTAAGTGGAGGGTAAAATGCTTACCCTTCAAATACAAAGCCCACGACTGTTCTTGTTGGCGTAACTGTGACTCTCGTTCCTAGAAGGCGGGGGTTCCGCGTTGCAGGTGTGACCGCTAATAATAGTCTTAGAAGAAAAGACAAGATTCATACATTCTTCGTAAAGTGAGGAACGCTCTTCTAACTAATGTTCCTTCAGAAAGGGATGGATTTTGTTAACAAGAAGCAGGGAAGCCAAGTTCCTCCCTCATGTGCATCTTATTATGATGGCCCCCAATCGAGCAGACACAAAACGCTGCCGCGAATCAAGTTGAAAATAGTCGGCATAGTTTTCGGATAGGCAAATACCCCGTGCTATTGGAGATCCGAAGCCCCACTGCCTCCTATTAGATATCGCAAGAAAAGCACTCTGTTTATTTTCCTCCATCTTAAAATGTAACTTTCTTCAGAGTGAAAGGAGTAACAATAAAAGCTTCACACGAGCTTTTCATAAGCTGTACGCATGACGCCAGTTTCTCGCGCAGGAAAGGAAACTTCCATTCCAAACGCAGTCACTCAGCCTTTTCGTTCTCACAACGGCGATGTTAGACACCGAAAACCGTCTAACATCGCCACAATTGCACATAAGAAAAGAATGGTAAACCATTCGCGAAACCAAACGCAATCTTAAAGGAACTAGTTCAAAGCAGCCTACTTGGCTCAATCGTGCACGGTATCAACAAATTAGTGTGAATCTTCAAAAGAGGTTCAATAGCTCGACGCCAGATGGCAGGGTCAATCAAAAGGATATAAAGAATCTAGGTTATGGATAGATTCCCCCCTATTCATAAGCCACAATAGTAATTTTCTTTACTCGAGCAGTCACTGTGTTGCGGACATCTATCATACATCCATAGATTCCATGTACCAGAACATACAATAGCATCAGCTGAACAATTCGTATACAGCGAGCACATACCCATACGCAGCATATACAAATGTTATCAAGAACGCACATTTACCAAATCACTCATTCCGTACTCTACCCTTCAGACTTTTGTACTTGTCGTTTTAAGGGAATGTATCTCCTCGATGATCCCATGAGCAATACATATATATTGTTCCCAGTATGTTGAATTTGTCTCAAAAACGTTATTCCATAGAAGGTATTGGCCATGGCCTAAAAGAGGAATTTCGAAGTAAAAACTGAACGCTCATACCGGAATTGTAAGCAACGACGTATGAACCAACCCCCTAATCCCAATGCAGTTCCGACCAGCCATGTGTTCACTTCCCTACAAGGCGCGTCGTAGAATGACGCGAGGGACGCCGGTTCTGATATCGTAGTATTTGTTTTTGTTTGAACGCTGTTCGTGTGCGGCCAAAATAGTCGCCCTGAATTAACCTTTTTAAGGGGGCTATTCACTCAGCTTAATGCGATGTTTTAAGGGCGGAAAGATCACTTTCTGACCAACATGAATGCGGTCAAAACCGCGACGTTCAGAAGGTGATGGATAAGCCTGGCTACGGCGTGGTAGCGAAGGAGGGTTCAATAACTAGTTTCTCAGCCCCAAGCCGACTTTTGACTAAACACTATCCGGCAAAATCACGATTTAAATTTACCCATTTTCTCATTGGCATTTCTGTTTAATTTCATTTTTTTTGCCAAACTGTAAATATATGTACTGTCCGTCACACGTCAAGTAAGTTTAGCCCTTTCTGAAGAGCGCAATCGCCTTCGGTTTGGGGACAACGGGACATTGCAAACCACAGGCTGTGGCCCGCATGAACCAGTGTTTCAACATTAATACTCACAGGCCAATTGATTGTATAGTAATCACTCAAGCTTTCTTCTTAAACTATTTGATGTAAAGCAGAATGTCAAGCTAAGACAGTACACGTCATCTCATCTTCATATTACACAACTGGTACGGGAAGCGCAAATTGAGATCGTTGACGATTCAAATCTTCGTTCACAATGCACAACACTAACATTGTAATGTTGGTGACACGTGAAAATATAAAATCATGGCGATCTTCGGCTGGCACTCAATAAAAAGAGACAGAACGGAACCTTCTTGGACACAAAGTTGTCATAAAGTCGTTGTGTATACGAAGGAAAAGCCCATCTTAGCGTGTACGAATCACTTCTAGCACTTCTCTAGAAATTCGCTGTTTCAAACGGCTGTGTTCTCTTGTTTTACATAATTAAGGATATAAACGTCAATGCAACCAAGGTCCTCTCCGCATTCGTAATGAAAGATTGAATTACAAGAAGGCTTCTGCTACCTCTGATGCTGAATCAGCTCAACAGCGCTTCTCAAAAAAATGTGTGCAATGTGTGCGAAAACGATACCGAAAGACGATGATGCGTTAGGTCCGAACTTCCCTCCCGTCTGCCCGGGGAAGTAGAAAAAGCTCTTGCCCCTCCCTACTCCTTGAGTCCGTATAGGGGAGCGCAAATAGAGAGGAGGTAAGCACGCCGTTGTTGCTACCCCTTCCTCTTTCTGTGTTAGAGTGTGGTGGTTGCTGGTGAATCAGTGCAAAATAAAAGCGCATGGACGAAGGTGGATCGTATCTCAGCGGGAAGCAAATTTCGACGTTGACATTGCGGTAGGAAAGAAATAAATGACAAAGAAGAATATAAAAAAGGAGGGCAAGACAGCTTCTAAAGTTGTTGAACGTGCTTCTATTTAGTTTATGGCACCAGCTCAAGGTCCTTACGCCGTGGTGGTAACGCTTCCCTCGCCCTTCCGGCCTGTGGTGTGGGAGAAAGTCACCTTGCGGGCCGGACGTTGCTCATTTGTTTTGGCAGAAATCAGCAGATATGTGTCGCATGGTTAAAAATTGGACAGTTATGCCTGCTGTGACTGCGCCGAAAGAGCTGAACAAGTTGTAAAGTTTGAACGCGTTTCATACCTGACCGATCTGTTCGAGAACATAAACATGTGCCGTCGAAAGAGAATCCGTCAGACCACGATCGAGTGCGCGGTAAGCGCCGAGGATTATGAATACTTTTTTGCCGAAAGGTTTATTTGTGTTGTTCGAACATGTAGTCTGAGAAGCCCCCAAGCAATATTTCGACAACACGGATTACGTTTCATCTGTATTCACGTTCAAACGATCGTCCGTACGTCCAAACGGTTTTATGCTCGTGCAGACGACAGCGGCCGGTAAAACACATTAAGGGTATGCGCTGTCGAGATAGTAATTACGATGCGCAGAAATTCTGGACGTCTAAAATTGTTTCAGCATAGAAAATGTCTTCGCTAAGGCTGCTAGGTGTAAATAGTGGATACTAGGCGATCGCCGACTTGATATACCTGGTTCGTTCGGTTTGATTTTGTGCCATTTTTAGCTTCATCGTCGCCTTCTGCAGCTCTAGATGTCGCTTAGTTTGCTGCCCGACTGAGGTCGAAACGGAAACTAGCAAGCGGATTTCATCAAGTAAATCAGGCTCTAATCTACTGCGTTCACGCGGAATCGATCGCCGTGCGTCAAACTCACAATTGCGCGCTGTCACAAGCCTTGTACATTTTGCTGAGGCCATTGTAGTAGTCGGACAGTACTAGGAAAACTCAGGATCAACATTCTCGACGGAAAAAAGAGCACAGGAACTCACACCAATGCCGACAGCACCGCATTTAAGTGGTTTGTTGACAGGAGACGGCGCGCTTCTTGCCTATACCCGATAAAAGATGCACGAAGCCGCTCGCCTCCGCTAGGGGTGCACCGGTTTGTTTGTAAACAGAAGTTGGTGTATTCAAAAATGGCCAATTTAGTTTTATTTTTTTTTAGGGGGGAGAGAAGAGCGGTTGAGAGAGTGGTCATGTTCCAACATGACATGCGTGATAAAATACCGCCAATACAGTAAAGTACGTTATAGCTCAACTATTTTCCTCGATTCCTGGCCTGCCGTCTGGCTTCGCTCCCTCCACCCTCGTATTTTATTGTCATCAGCAGCATGTTAAATTGCGTCAGAATATAATGAAGTTGTCACCGCCTTATGCACAACTCACTCTGCGCTTAACTGGTGCTTTCAGTATAAATTAGGAAGTTGTCCAGAAACTTCCATTCTCCTTTAGGCATTCACCAGGCTTGATAATTGCAGGTAACTGATTTACAAGATCGGTCTTTGAACTGCTACTTTGTTTCTAAAACAAGTAAAAGACATACAATAACTATTAAGACGAGAGGATTTAAGACTAAGAGACAGAGCGCTGCAGAAGTACGCTGAAGTCAAAAATTAAAGTGTGATAAACACACTTTAATTTTTGACTTCAGCGTACTTCTGCAGCGCTCTGTCTCTTAGTCTTAAATCCTCTCGTCTTAATAGTTATCGTATGTCTTTTACTTGTTTTAGAAACAAAGTAGCAGTTCAAAGACCGATCTTGTAAATCAGTTACCTGCAATATATATATATATATATATATATATATTCCGTGAATTGGAAATTTAGGTATTGCCAACTCAGCGAGGAATAAGGACGAATTAACACCAGCTGTTACTTCACTCATAATGCAACGTGTTCTTTCTTCATTCCCAAAAAAGATGGGAAGAGAAAAAAAAAGTGAAAACAACAAAGCCATACAAGCAAAGGCAAAATGTTCGTAAGTTGTTTCAAAACCGACAAGAAAAACGATTATCCTCACAGCTACAAAACAGCGATTCAAATCTTGCTGCCCTTACCATACAATAACAGTCTTAGCAAAACGCGAAGCGTCAATACGAGTAATTTGATCGTGCCTCCTTCACTGTTCTAGAGAACGCACGAGCGGCGAGGGAACCGTCCGGATCGTGCGACATTATCGTAAGCTCGTCTGAACTACGGAGAGCTAACCCCGAAGACCCAGCGACCACCTAGTCCGCAAAGAGGGAATCGCCAGAACCATCCGTGTGCAAACAGAAGAAAAAAAAAACAAAAAAAAACGCCCACTATTTGATTTTAATGCACGTCACACACGAATCGCTATGTGCACTGCGAGGAGAAGACGAGCTAAGCGCCGCGACCCTAATGTACGTTACGCCGGTCGTGCAGGCGCCGTCAGCCGTGCGCCACAGAGTACCTCGGTATAGGTAAAGGAAGTGTCGTTCCTTCCCTCTTCTTAGTAAAATGAATATTATTTGTAGAGGGGAAAAATTGCCGGAAAATGCACAGTCTGTGTGCTCGGCGTTATGCGCCGGTCAAACTGGCGTCACCACCAACGAGGTTGGTCACCACCGACGCCGCTTTGTTATTGATAGCCACTTCCCGTGAGCGCTCGCCCTTCGTCTTATCACCGAGCGAGGATGACACCGCAATTACTGCGTGTAACCTAATGCGGCGTCTCCTTCAGTCGGTCGCCTCTCCTCGTCTCTGTCTTCCACGTAATATCGCTGTGCTGTCGCGGTGTAAGGCATCACCGTCAGCCTTTGTTGTGATGTCCGAGAAAAGGCCTGGCCAACCCAAACGATTGCTCCGCTGCTGCCGCGGACGAGGAAGCGTCCTCTCGGATCCTAAATTGCCCGCTTAACTGCCGAGTCGTCCTTTCGAGGTCCTTCAACGTACGCTCCTTGTGTGGTGGGCTCTGTATATTGGAGGGCAGGTTTCGCTTATAACCCAGGCAAACGCCTTGAATAAAAAATTACGTTTTCATTATTTTTTTTTTACGTATAACAACGCTTTTCTTCGCGCTTGGAAGGGGGTGCAAAGTAGGGAAGTCGATATCGCGAAAACTTGGTAACGGAAGTGACGTCAGCACGTCAAAATAATATTGCGAGGGGTTGCGAAGTTGGGAAGTCGATGTTAAGAAAACTTGCGGCTCGAAACTCGTCAAACACAAACTTGGGGCCGAAGTTCACGGAGCGCACCGATTGGACTATCACAACGATGGCATCGTGTGTGCCTCTTCCCGAAAAAACGTTTTGCTTCGTGCGTTTCAAATGTCCCGATAGCGCGCCCAAGCATTTTCCGTCGACCTAACTACACACAGTTCCGGGAACGTGACTCGGAGAGGACGGCGCTGGGGGCTGCGAAGTCGCTTCTGTGGGACTGTGAGCCACGGGCATTCACTTTTTGCGTACCCGCCATCATCATGCGGCACGAGTCTGTGAACGTATCTCTAGCTGCCTTAAAGAACACATATGGGAAAACTGAACAAGGCACGGCCTCCCATACATAACCGCCCCCTCTCATTTTTTGTGCCCCCACAAGCAGTTCTACGGAAATTAACGCAGCATTACACACCAATCCAGCGACAAATCTTGTTTTTAGGCGAGAGGTTTTGTGTTTAATTCGGGAACCTAGTCTATCCGCTTGCATGTTGATTCTACTCGCCGAATGATAGGGTTGTTTACCATGCCTCGCGGAATGCCAAAGGCGAACATGCGCGAAATATAGGATATAGCAAATTGGAAGTTCACAACACAAGGTCCACTGATCAATGGCACATCTTTTAACGACTCGAAATATTCCAATCATATTTGCTATGCTTCTCAATGAGACTGCCCTTTCACTTCAGTAATTATTAGCGTAAATGTACTCGAATTCAATATTTGGTTCCAAGAATTTAAAATCAAATACTTCGATTAAAAAAAATACACAAATTATTTCCTAGTAATATAGATCATAACATTGTAGAGCAACATTTTATAGGTATCCGTTACGGTTAACTGAGGAAGAGTATCAGACGAGAGCACGTAGCGCCGGCAGAGCGCGGATCTCTGGTTAGAACGACCCAGTGGAAACAGAAAACGCTAGCTGCCTCTCTCTGGCGTATCCGCGCGCTCTGATCTACTCTCCCTCATTTTATGCTCTTATTTGTTCTAAACGTTCAACCTCCTTTGTAATGGAGGCATTCTTATAGCTGAAATTGCCATTTTAGGAAGCGCTTCACTTAGTCACTCATTTTTTATATTTCCTTTATAATTTATTTATCTGGCACGGCGGGTGCATCCCCAACGAAATGCTGAACCCTAGCCTTTGTTTATACCAGTTTCTGCTTCTCAGACCACTGGATGACAATGAGCAGCTTATCGCACCAACTACCACAAGTTGTGCTGCATCACTGACGCCGACTCTCCAACTGTCCAGCCATGTAAAAATTCTACCGTCACCAAATGCGACAATCTCCGTACGCCTGTCGGAATTCTTGAGTCACGATTGCCATCGAATTCACTTGTGTAGGCTACAAGAATGCAAGAACCAGCCCTCTTCTCTGGCACAGCGTGTCCATCAGCAACCAGATGATAAATCCTGTCCTCTGTTTAATCGAAGTTAGTAAAAAACATGCCTATAAATACAATACTGATCAAAAGTGTTTAGGGTTACTGTTGGGCCCAAGCAGTAGATGTGCCGCTTGTGCCAATTTAAAACGGCGTATGTTGCTTTTTTGTCGCGATGTGAAATCTGACCATGCTCCCAACACTGAGATGGTGTTTAAAAATATAATGGAAGGACGAAACGCCATTTGCAAAAATATTGCCGATATTGGAACTTAGCATCGGGCCACAAACGAATTAGCGACTCAAACTGGTGATCGAGTCAAAGAAATCCATCAAACATTGCATGACGAAAATAATCCCTCTCGCCTAGCCCACGAAGAACCAACGAAAGCACTACCGAGATCCGGTTCAGTCGTCGCACATAAGGCCTACACCCGGAATTCGGACCTCTGCCGCCCAAGACTAAGCAGCCAACGAGGCCAACGATGGACAGCCAGTCGTCGCAGAACCCGTCCACCGCCAGCGTCATATACCTGCCCGTCGCACCCAGAACTCCGACACCTTTCCACGGAGACGCCCACGAGGACATCAAGGACTGGCTGCAACATTATGAACGTGTGGCCCGGCATAACGGGTGGTCAGCCGAGCACTGCTTGCAGAACCTTCACTTTTCGCTGGAAGGAACTGCAAGGCACTGGCTGGAAAACCACGAGGCCTCTTTGACGTCGTGGGAACTGTGCAAGCAAGAACTAAAGAAGACGTTTGCCTGCCAACACCGACGTGAGAGGGCCGAAGATCTCCTGCGAAGAAGAACGCAACGCCTAAATGAGAGCATCACCAGCTTCGTCGAGGATGTTCTCCGCCTGAGCGCCCGCGCCGATCCTCAGGCTACCAAGGAGAAGAAGCTGCACCACCTGATGAGGGGTGTGAAAAGCGAGATTTTCGGCGGTCTCATCCGGAATACCCCGACAATAGTCGACGAGTGTGTCACGGAGGCGACAAATATGGAACGGGCCCTGCTAGCCCGCGCCAGACACTACCAACGACACCATGGCATAGCTACTCTGGCGACATCTGGATCCGACCTGGGCATACCCTCCACGGCATCCGTGACCTTATCCGTGAATTCGTCCAGGAGGAATTGAAGAAGTGGCTACCTGCTGCAACAAGCCCGGCTACGCCCTCAGTCGCCGAGATTGTCCGGGAAGAACTTCAGCAGGCGCTGCAGCCAGAAGTTCTCGCCAGCACCGCTCCTGAACCACCGAAGCTCAACTACGCCGCAGCAACCCGACGACTACCGCCGCCTGCTCACCCGTATACGGCGCCACCTCGACGTGAACCTCTAGCGCCGCAGTATTCACGACGCCATAAAGATCGGGAGTACGTCCGCACAGAACAAGCTGCTCCACGAAAGACCGACGTCTGGAGGACGGCCGATCGACGCCCGTTGTGTTACCACTGCGGTGAAGCCGACCATATTTACCATCGATGCCCCTACCGACAACTGGGGCTGCGCGGGTTCCGCCCCAACGACCCGCGCCCAAGGTACGACGAACGCCCTCGTGACATCGAGGAGTACCTCTGACGTTCGCCATCTTCAACACTGCTCCGCCGTAAGTCCCGCTCACCGTCGCCCAGACGTTCAGCGTCTCCAGCGCCACGACCCCGCCGAAAGAGCCTGTCGCCCTTGCGTCGCCGGGAAAACTAAGTGCGGCAACGCCTGGAGGTGGCGTGGCCGAAGACGACCGAAGTAAAGAGCCTCCAAAAACGCCGGAGCGCTCCCACTCTCTCGACGCTACGCATCACAACGACGTCCCTGGATCGGTGTCCAACAACCTAAACATCATTATCGACAGTCACGACGCATCGGCACTCGTGGACACCGGAACAGACTACTCAGTCTTGAGTGGGAGGCTCTCTCGCCGCCTGCGAAAAGCGATAACGCCGTGGGAAGGCGCTCAAATACGAACCGCCAGTGGGCACCGCATCACACCAGTCGGGCGATGCACTGCTCGCGTCGAGATCCACGGTGAGACGTGCCCTGTCAAGTTCGTCATTCTGCAAGACTGCTCGAGGGACATTATCCTCGGAATGGACTTCCTCTGCGAGTATGGCGCCGTCATCGACCTCAGAGCAAACCAGCTAACTCTGCGAAAACCTGTTTCACAACCGGATTAACCCAAAGCGACGTCATCCGCGGTCCGAGTCCTCGAAATTCACGTAGACTTACCACCGCGGTCGAGTGTTTCCGTACCTGTCGGGATCACCAAAGCTTTCTGCGGCGAAGTTCTGCTCGAGGGGAGCCTCCGGTTGCTTCTAGGAAGAGGAATAGGCGTCGCAAGAGGGGTAGCTGAACTTCAGGGTGGCCGCACTGTGGTCCTCATGACGAACTTCCAGAACGAAGCGCAACACCTCACGAAAGGAGCAGCGGTTGGCCACGTCGAGGAACTCCGAAACTCCGCGGAAATCGCCATCATTGTTGACGAATCCTCGCCACCTCTGCAAGACAGTACGTCGCCAGCACGGCTCGACATTTACCCTAAGCTTCCGGGCCCGAAACGACGTCAGCTGATTAACCTCCTCGCCGAATACCGCGACTGCTTTGCGACGTCGTTGAAGGTCCGCCAAACCGCCGTTGCGAAGCACCGCATAATTACCGAGGACGACGCGCGCCCTGTGCACCAATTTCCATACAGAGTCTGCGTCAAAGAAAGGGAGGTGATCCAGGAGCAAGTCCAAGAGATGCTGAACGACAACATAATGCAGCCCTCAAGTACACACACAGCGAAAAAGTACACCCGTGGACGTGTAAACCGTTGTCCCAGGGCGGACTCCCCAAATGGTGTTCGTTTTACACGCGAGGCTCGGTGTATTTCGTTTGCGCCCGAGGTCTCGTGTAAAATGAACATCTTTGAACGTGTACTTCGTTCTGCGATCACACGTCTAGGGGTGTTTTTTTACAATGGCGGCCGTTTGACGCAAGACGGGCTCTACGAGCGAGGCCCAGCGCTTTACACGGCTTTTCGCCGCAGCGAAAGCGTAGTTTGCACGTGTTCGTTCGTAATCGTCCATACGTGCTTAACTACCGCAAGCATTCACCCCCAAGCGCCGACGCCGTATCCATTACGGCGATTACGCGACAGTGGGAGCGACCATCGACTGCATCCAGCAGCGTGTTTCCCCATCGAGCAGGGCTCGTTCGCGTGGCGGTTCAGCCGATCGCCGAGGCCTCAAGCCGGTTGCATAGTCACCGACGCCGGGTAATTTCCACAGGAGTTATCTTTTCGCGACCACAGGCATGAACTTTATTGAAAAAGCCCGTTTGCCGTGAGCGACGACGAATAGCTCCGACACCGACCCGACCGGCGTTACCGACGTCCCGCTCACCTCTTTACCGCGAGCAAAGTTGTACGCGACGTTTCGAAGTATCCACTCATATCTCGTGTGTACTCAAATTTTGCGGCTTTCCGGGTACGAATCTGCTACCGAAACGGCCAGCGTACGAAGACGAACTAAAGCCGGCGCTATGCGCCATTTAAACACCCGGTTACTTTTCTACTAGACTGTAGCTAAAGTGGTGTAGTTCCTTACACACTAAATGGACTACGTACGAACAAAGCTAAAATAAAATTGGGCGGCTGCTTGCGCCATCTAGTGAGTATGCGGAAAACTACAAAAATGAAAGACATTTTGGCATTTCGGAAGTGACACGCTGGAACACGGACGGCGCATACCAACACATACAACACAGCACATACCACAAGATCAACATACAAACATACACATGCACGAACAACAAACAGAGGCACTAACAACCCGACACTCCTACTCAATTCCATTAGTAACCCGCTCGGTATATATAGCAGACTTTTTGTTTCAGACGAAGGTCCGGTGACCCCCACCGTATTTTACATGAACGTAACCATACTACACAATTATTACTTATATAGTAGGGTGACATAAATATAATTTCGGAAAGCACACATTTCTCTTAGTCTAGATTATGGCTAAAAGACACCCTATATTTAAAAAAAAAATGTTTCGAGCTAGCCAAAATGTAGCAAAATCTGGTTTCGTTTTCGGAAGTTCGAGCGCTCAAGGCTGGAATGCGTTAGCGAAGTGTGTGCTTGCTTCTGTCAAACTATAATCCATTATATGACGCTCTCAAAGCTGCTGGCTGCAGCCCCCGTCTTGGTTTAGGGTTTGATTTACACGCGCTCCCGTGGAAATGAAATTATGCGCGCTCGAGTCGATATTATTGACAGCGTGAAGTATAAACCGAATGTAAACGATTTTGCGAGCGACGAGAAAAGCGACGGCGACCCGCTTCGCTGACGCTCGGTCACTCGCACGACGACGCAAGCCGCATGAAAGCGGAACGATGTTTTCTAGAAATCCAAAAACCGAGTGACGCGACGAGCGATAGTAAGAAATCTTCGTAATACGTCGCTGACTCGTCGCTGTCGCCGTCGCTCGCTAAATCGCTTTATGCAGTTCAGCCTTTATACTCACGCTAGTGCCTACCTGCATTACCCGCTGAGCCCAAGCAAGCGATAAGGATATTCAAATATGTGACAAGAGTGGGCGTGCATTCGCCAAGAAAACATATATCTCAAATTCCTGCAGTTTGACGTCGGGATCCGTTACTTGTTCTGCTGTCACCTTGGTGAAATGGTCACTAAAGAGAAACTAGTCAGTTTGTTTTATCAGAAATTATAAAAACCTTATCTAGCCACTGTTATGCACAAAAGCACTCTGGCATTTCATATAAATAGTTTAGAATAAACTGAACACAATCGGTAACTTAATTTTCCAAACATAATAATAAAAAAAAAATATTAGAAAACAATGTATTTTTAAGGTGTTTCAAATAAAAAAACTGAAAAAGGAGCCTTAATTCAGCTGCACTATCACGTAAATACTTTGGGAAAAAAATATCTATTGAGAAGTAGGTTTTGCAATCTCTAATTTGCTTCTTTCAACTTTCCAGTTACTTTATGTGTACTTGCAGATTGTATCCTGACAAATCTAGACAAAATTGTATAAAAAGTAACAGTCTATATAAAATTTATAGCTTAATTAAATTCACATTTGTTTGATAATGTTCAATCCTAAATATGAGTTTTTAATTTCACATCTATTATTACAAATGATTGAATTACATGCTGCTTGATGCGTGCTGTGCTGCCCCCCCCCCCCCACCCCCCCCCCCCCCCTTTAAATATATATATCCTGTATATTTGCTGGTTAGTTGTTGTAAACCTCTTAATGTCGTGTTATTTGTTTTTATTTGTTTGTTGTTGTAGGTCTGTGAATGCATATGTTGTACCCCACTCCTACTTGGGCCTTCAATGGCCTGTCCTCTGAATAAAATTACAAAAACAAGTGAGCAGTAAAAATCTGGAAGACAAAGGTAAACACAGAGCCGTGCACAAAGGCATTCAGTATATGAAACAGATACAGATATGGGCCTCTGGCGGTCCATCGGTTCAGCCTCCACACCGCCTAAAGACGGCAGTGTTGCAATATTACGAACCAGTGCACAGGTAGACAGTTACCCAAGATACAAACACAAAAAACTCACATCAGCGCTGTGCGAGCGTATATTTTTGTGTATTTGGATTTTGAGTAACTGTCTACCTGTGCGCTGGTTCGTAATTATGCTGTACCAACTCGCCCAATCTGCCGTATTAATAGTGTTGCAAAATACTTAGATCAACTATAATGCTAATGACTGCAGTCTATAAAAGAAAGCTACTCGTCGGAACGAGCTTGACGGTACGAGAATAAAGAGAATGTTTTCACAGTTAAACTCAGAGTCTGTTGCACCGTCTCTTCCGTCCTCAAGATCGAAAGTGCTACAAATTGATGACCTGCACATGATGATTGACTCCGAGCACCTGCTATCCAGGGGAATGTTCTTCGTGGCCAAGGGCACGGCAGCGGCTCTGCCTTTTCGGACGAAAATGCAGTAGGCACATATTCAACTTTCTCAGCCTCCACGCCTCCGCAACCGCCTCTGCTCAGTCGCATCTAGCGCCGGCATCTCCTAGCAATAGGCTGCGACCACCTTGCTTGGCCCACCGGCTCGGCAAGTGAATATTCATCGACATTTTCACACTCTTCACAAGGCATGTTGCTAGCCGACCAGGGTCTCCTCATCGTTGCCACGTCAGGCATTCGCTCTCAGTTCGGTTCCTCATCTAAGGGGATGTTGCATCGGCCCCGCAGTCAGCCAGCATCCCCCTTTCAGTCCGAGGCTGTACACTCCAAACTGATCGAGCCGGACTGAAAGCACGACAGGGTCGATTTTCCCCGTCTGCTGCCTCATTTCCTGACCTCGGCGTCGACTACCATGCACGGCTTCCGAACGCTCTCTTTCCTGCTCTCTAGTATGTCATCTTGCTTGCGGTACATGTCAACAGCAACGACACCTCTCTGGAGCCGCAATCACTTCAACAAAATCGTGCCATTTCTCACAGTGCAGAGCTGAGGGCGATAGCTCTGCGGCAGTCTATCGGTTCAGCCTTGGCATCGCCAAAGATGACAATGCTACTCATACTCGTCACCACGAGCTCAACGACATGAGAATAAACAGAATGTTTTTATTGCTCGGAGTCGGTCGCAGCATCTTTTCCGTCCACAACATCGTATACTCTATAGGTAGTAAGCCAGAGACACACTTCAGATGAAAAGAACACATGCTCAGATCACACATGCTGCGGGTGTCCAAAATTATCCATCATGTTGAATATTTTTTTTTTTAAATTCTAACAGAAGACAAACATCATTATCGCGCAATCAAAATGAATATTTACGAAACACCTAAGTCGCAGTGTAAGAGCTCATCGCTGAGCTGCGGCTGTGGCATATATTTATTTAAAAGTGCACCGATGATAAAACCTTCACGTTTGGCAACAATACCGAGATTACAACGCTTGTTACCCTCTTAACAAAGAAGAGTTGTCCATTATAAAATACATAAGAAATAAAAAATACCGGAAACAATGAGGTACAAATCTGCACAACAGGCTTCCGAATTCAACTACTTCGTCGTACTGGAGTCTGTTACAGTAATAACAGCTTTGGATGGGCTGTGAGGACAGCATTCGCACTGAACTGGGTGCCTTGGTGACTATCACCAGTGTTGAGGAGTTGCCACACCAGAGTTGGAACGATTCCGCACTTCCACAACCCTGGAATCGAATGCAAATAAAATGGTGGCAGCAGTGGAATGGAATGGGAATGAAATTAGTAGTTACATTTTGCCCAGAATAGAGTAGGAATGAAATAGGCTTTGTTCTAATGCGAGCTGCGTCGATGCTGTCAAAGGGGCTTTCGAAACGGCATTATTGCACTTAGGTAACTGACGGTTTGGTTATCTGACTGCTTATGTTCCTTCGAGGATGAAAGTGGCAACCCCAGTGAAGCAACCCAAACTCTAGAGTTGTAGGCGGGACAAGGGCAATTTACTCGATCTTACTCCAGGGTAAGGGTTTTGTACCTCGGCGTTCCAAAACCTACCCGTGCCCAGCACTTTTCAATCTGTGTTGTCACGTGACACGACCCACCGGAGTAACTCGGATCCATTTGGGTAAGATTTGGGACACAGCCAAAGTGTCATTCCTGGCGCTGTGAGATGCAACCATAAGGCTGTTGGGACCATATGTGATTACAGCACCAGTTGCAGGCCACCAGGCAGGGACAATGTCACACCGCCCGCATTTCGTTAATACACGTGACTCCTCACTTGTTATGTATCTCGTAAAAGTGGAGGACATATGCGGTTCTTTTGTGGAAAAGAAGGGTGACTTAGTTTTCCTCTCTGTTATGAAGCTTTTACGCCTGGTGATGTGATTGATATCTGCAGTTCTCCCATATCAATTGCCACTAGTGCTAGGTGCGACCAAAGCTCAACTTAGTAAAATCAATGATTGCGGGTAGGGTTTTGAATTTTGCAGTTGTCTACGCATTTCACAACGCCAGCTTTACGCTGACGTTATTTTCCGGTTACTTAGTACTAGCTATCAAGTGCCATTTTCACAATTGGGAGGGATTGAGAGGAATGGAATGCAGCAGTTCAGCCATTCCAGGAGTGGGGATGGGCCCAGTTTTTCCTTTCCAGGAGTTCAAAAGAATGGAATTAGTATTAGAAAATTCTAATTCTCTGGAATGGAGTTGGGTGGAATGGGGAATCTTTCGTTTGTTTGCATGCCTAGAATGTTTGAGATGACTCGAGAATCTTGTTTGTTCGAGCTCGGAACTTTCTAGATACCTACGGGCTTACAAAAAGAGCTTCGCATGGCTGCTCGAGTCAGTCGTCCTTTTGTCGCTGTCAGAGTATGTGCGGTCTTTGTTACTTTATGTTTCTCGGCACAAGTTCGCTGCATTTAACATTGATCTGAAGTTTTATTAATCAACTTTGTTTTTGTTCATGACATATTGGTGGATGTGCAGGGTAACGCAGTCTATGCCCACCAAGCGTACCATTTGGGAACACGATAACTCTGAAGACGACGATCATGAAGGCGACATCCTTGAAATCATCCGAGGACGACTCCAACCGTGACATCAACGGCGACCTCAACTATGGCCTCGGAAGCGACCCGGACAATGAACTTGACATAGCCCCTGGCTACCACACTTAGACGAAAACATCATGACGACTTCTACGCTGATCATGAAATGGACGACAACTACAAAGATCAAACCCAGCTACAATGTCAACAACCAACCTGACAACGGCCTCGATGACAAACAGTCTTCAACCGTGATGACGAGACTGATGACGACACTGATGATGACCCAGGCGAAGACTCAAACAATTTCATGGAAGACGATCTCGACTACGGCTTTGACAATTACCCAAGGACAATCCGGCGATGACTTTAAAGGGCAACTCCGGCCAAAACTCGAAATTAAAGAAATTACTGGTATCGCTGTAGTGACACAAAATACGACCCCAGCCAAAATATTACGTCCGTGGGATGCCGCATTCTCAACTAATGCCAATAATAAAAATGTAACCCGCCGCGAGCCGCTGCACCTTAGCGGGCGGCTAGCGGGTTGCCGATCACTAAAGCAACATTGGGCCGTGACGTCAGTATCATTCTCTTTTTTCCCTCCAGTCCGAGCGTTATGCGGAGTGCGCTTCTTTGAGCCGCTACCACCGCTACTTGGACTTGTGATCGTCATGTTTAGCCGTCGCTTTTATCTGTAGCCCGTGTAGCTTCGGTATAGTCTTTTGTTTATTTGCTTGTGAGGACTCAAAGACTGGTTTTAGCGAGAAACTCGGTAATGCCAAGACTGCCCAGCTGTTCCTCGAAGGATGCCGAATGTAGTGCTGTGGGCTGCTCAAACAACCCGCTGCACAACCCGGAGGTGCTTTTTCACAAGTTTCCAACGTACCAGAATTGAAGAAGGTGTGGGTAAACGCTGTTCAACGAGTGGACTTTGGCTTTTACGCGCCCAAGGAAAAAAGACCGCAAAAACAGACATGTACAGCCCTAACGCAGCAGCCCGTGCCGGAAGGCCTCAAAGCTTTGTGTCTGTTAGTGACCCGCAGCGCGAAAGCGAGAGGTCCCCAGTACTTTACTTCACTGGCAGCGCGTCGTAGAGCAACGCCGCTCCATCCACGGAGCCCCGATGACAATTTAGGCCTAGTGACAGAGTACGGAAGACCGCACACACGACGACAGCCGCTGAGTACGGTACTGAACGAGTTCACTCGTTTTCCAGTCGCTACCTTTTGGGTATACTAGCGACAAGTACCGCATGGCGCGTGCACAGTGGCAGCGGCCGCCGAGTACGGCACTGTATGAGTTTACGGGTTTTCCAGTCGCTAGCTTTTCGGTATACGCACTAACTCTTCCTACATATGCTGGATAACTACAACGTATACAGATTTAAAATAAAATCAGCTTACCTCCTACCTTTAGACGGCTAGGGCAACAGAAGTAGCTGCTGCTCGGCCTGCGTACTTGTTGAACGAGAACGATCCTGATATCACGTTCACATAGCGGCTGATTTCTAGTGCTGCCAGGGCCTCGAGCGGCAAGACACAATAACGAGGAAAAAATACACCTTGCAATTCAGGGACGCTGACTGCACTAAAAGCAGTCATAATCCCAAAATTGAAAGTATGGTCCGGAGTTGCCCTTTAACGAGAACCACGACTACAAACTTGACGGCGACCTTGATGATGAACCCGATGACGATATCTACGGCAAGTGTGGTATCTGCCACGAAGACGAACAGGACGACGACGCCTGGTATGTCACTCAACGAACGGAGGAAGTTTGCCAGCTTGGTCGCATTTTGATGCAAGCCACAACTTCCCGACGATGAGTTCTACGATCTTTGTCGCCACGACGCCCAGTTTCAGCCTGGCTACCCACTGTGATTCTAAACACAAATTCATCGTCGCAGCAAGGAACTGTTAAAGTGGTGCTTCGACCTCAAGGTTATTCGCTACATGAGACCTAAGTTGTAAGTAGGGCTCCGTGTTTTCGGAGTTTATTTTTCGTCAAATTTGGAGGGTGTTTTTCGGAGTTTATTTTTTGCCGAAGATTCGGAGTTTATCGGAGTTTACATTTGTTTGATTGCCAATTCTCCGAAATTCGGAGTTTAATTTCACAGTGTTTCCTATTGAAAATAAATATGTAAATAATAACCGGATGTAAACGTATGCCAAATAAGAAATAACACACGCTTGTATCGATTAAAATTTCTTCAGTTGAATTTGACGTTCGTGTCACTATTAATTTGTGCCACGACAAAAGTCGCACACAAGTGTTGCTTCGATAAACGTCGATACGTTAAAATCAATAAACTGCCGGAGGTAGCCGCAAGGAAGCTCGTAGTCATCCCACCAATCTATCCCGCAGCCGCGCGAGGTGGAGTGGTTAAGGATGTAACAGAGAAGTTTCAACTGCCCCTCTTTCCTATTTTATACAATCTCTATGGTGCATAGCTTTCACTGTTACAAAAACATAACTTCTCCTTTCTTCAAATCACAAATCGGATGGCTCCAACTGGAAACCAAAACAGTGGCTTTTGACGTGACCCGATTGTACAATGAATGACCTGTTGCCCTGAATCAACCTCGACGAGACAAGCGGCAAGACCCCTTTTGACAACGGTCTGAGATTTGGAAGATAATTATGGTGCCATTTTCACAGGACCATTGACTCCGTGCTAAACAAATTGTTAAAAAAAGAAAAAAAAAGTTTTGTTTTTGTTTGGGGGGGGGGGGGAGGGGTTGCATTGGCACAAAAACACTCGGAGTTTATCGGATAAATCCGAATTGACGAAATATTTACCGGCGGGTGTTTTTCGGAGTTTTTCGGATTTATCCGAAAACACGGAGCCCTAGTTGTAAGTCGTTGGCTAATGGCACATCAACATTGTCACGCTGCCCTCTGCGACCCGAAGGCGATTCACGTCTTCCGACTCAACTGAACTAGGTATGCTCGCTAGGACTGTGAAAATCTGCTATTTACGTGACTCTGTATTTTGACCTAGTCTTGTTTAAGCTGTTAATTTAATTTTGTGTTGTATAGAGACGATGAGTCTTTCACAAGAGGAGAGTAATGTCACGTGCAAATAGCCGAGTCAGCAGCGTGATCGACTCTCATGCCGCTGACCCCACCAGCGCATGTCCTTCTTTCTTTTGTTTGCGTGACTGGAATGATGAGATGACTCTAAATTTTTTTTGTTCGAGCTCAGAAACTTCTAGATACCCACGCGCTTACAAAAGTACCTTCGCATGGCTGCTTGAGGCAGCTGTCCTTCCGACACCATCAAAGGTCTTTGTTAATTTATGTTTCTCAGAACAAGTTCGGCGCATTACACACTGATTTTAAGTTTAATAAATAAGTATGTTTTTATTCGTGACAATATTTAGATGAATTTTGATAATTCAATCTTCTGATATTTCAAACTAAAGTGTGTGGCTTCCAGGGCCCGTTTGCTCAAGCGCTAACCGCGGCTAAAGTTAGCCGCAGTACCTAGGAGAGGGATTTTGAAATCACGTGACTGGCTTGGCAGGGATGCAGGGAAGCATGGGGTGCCCCAGTGAGTGAGCGCCGCTCGCTTTGAAACTAATATCTCGTTATAGCTGCAATATTGGGCGCGTTAGTCAGCAATGAATGGTGCCAGAGGCTTTCGCTTTGCCTTACCTCATTTAAATCGCAAAGCATGAGCATATGACTTCGCCGCATTTTTTAGATAGTCTTTCGATTCTGGCCATTCCTAAGCCTAAATGAACGCGATAAATGTTAGAATGGCAACGTCTTTGGAAAGTGGATTGCCTTGACTCAATCGGCCGGGTATTAATAGCACACAAAAGCAGACAGCGTCCCAATAGACCATAATAGACCTTTCTCTAAATTTCCCAAGCACCGAGGTGCATGCTACAAGTTTAGTTACACGCGTTGCACGTGCTGGCGTCTGTAGTAACTGTTTTAAAGCAAAAAGTCTAAAACAAATTGTCTTGCACGTGCGTTGGTCAAATTTTTATTATGATTATTTACTTCGAATCTTTTATAAGAGGAAGGTCAGTGCGCGCGGACCGCAGAATTATACTTCCAGCGTTCTTCTCGATGCTTAGGTAATTTAGAAAAAGGTCTATAGGGATGCTGTCTGCTTTTGCGTGCAATCAATACCCGACCGATTGAGTCAAGACAATCCGCTTTCCAAAGATGTTGCCAAGCCGACAATTACCGCATTCATTTAGGCTTAGGAATGACCAGAGTCGAAAGACTATCTAAAAAATGCGGCGAGAGCCTTGCTCATGCTTTGTGATGAAGTGAGGTAAGGCAAAGCGAATGCCTCCTGCACCATTCGTTGCTGACTAACGCGCCCGATATTGAAGCTAAAACGACATATTAGTTTCAAAGCGCGCGGCGCTCACTCACCGGGGCGCCGCCACGCTTCCCCGCATCCCTACCGAGCCAGTCACGTGATTTGAAAATCCCTCTCTTAGGTACTGTGGCTAACCTCAGCCGCGGTTAGCACTTCGAGCAAACGGGCCCTGGAGTTTGAAATAATGAGAGTCGACTGTAAAACACCATTTTTGCTACCCCAAGCAGCAATTTATTTTAGAGTAATTTCTCGAATCTTTTATTCAGACCGAACACTTCTTTTTCAATAAGCTTGTTGGATTTAAGTTGAACTGGTTTTGAATGCTCATAACATTTAGACTATTTTTTATAGCCTAAACGTAGCAAGCGTTCAAAACAAATACAACCTAGTGCATCAGATACACAGAAAACACAATATTAGCAAATGCTACTTTTATTGAACACATTTGGAGTTTCTGTTGCATGCATACAGTGCTGTGAAGAAAAACACCATTCTTATATGAAAATAAGCTTCCCACCAGGGAAATTTCTCAAGTTGAACCGCCTTGTTGTAAGTCAGGCACGTTAAATAGAACCCTGCCAAAGTTTTCATAGACACTTTTACATAAGTTGTTTCATCTGTACAATAGCGACTTCAAGGTATATGTGTAGAAACTTCCCAAAATGCAAACATTATGTGAAGAAACTGCATTTAAAAGTTGACGTCCTCGCAACCCCCCTATCGGTAGCTGCTCTACCGGCAACAATGAAAAGAACTATACAAAGACCGCTGAGGCCGCATAACGTAAGACATGGTGTCCAAGATTCGCCATGGACGGCATTGTTGGTAGTTGGACTTGTTTGTGCTCACTCTTTTACCCAGTCTGTCAATTGACAGATATTTACAGTGCATGATAGGAACTATTTGTGCTGTAGACATAAAAACATGTACATGTTGCCCCCCCCCCCCCTTCCCCCCCTTTGAATCTGGCAGGCGAGGCCACTCGAAAATGTTTGAGAGTAGCTGTGTAGAACTGACATGTTCTAACATTCTGATGACACAATTGTACATATTAAAAGGTATGCTTAACCGAAATTCGAAGCTTGCAAAACAACACTGGGGCGGTAGGCGGGACGCTGCAAAATTCATGAAACATCACACATAGAGCATTATTTCTAACGGATGACCGTATTTTTGGAAACATGCGGGATTCAACAAGGCCGACGAGACATGCGATGTCGCGATTCTCATTCCCTCTCCTCTAGGCTTCATCCCCTTAAGCAGGTGAATTGAAGCGGGAATGAGAGAAGCGAGGCCGCCTCCCCTCATTCTATAGTGTACCAGGAGAAGTATGATGTCACATATCTTGTTTGATTGCGCCCTTTCCTTTCGAAAAATACGGCCATCCGTTTGAGATATTAATGTATGAGTGATGTTTCGGAGCTTGTAGAGCTCCCATTGAAAGCTTCCGCGTCCATGAAATCCAAACTTTGGTCCAGCATCCTTTTAAACAAGATTTTTCAAATATTAGCATAATGAACATACAATTGGACAACTTGCTAACTTACAACAGTGTCCTCCCGATGATGCCGTACAAAGGTTCTGTCACACGCACCAACCGAGGGGATTGCTGCAAGTCCATCCACCCTCAACTTTTAGTCACCTTTGAACCTGAAGAACTGCTGTATGAGGCCCGTCCAGCCACTGAGCACTGTCGTGATTGAGCGTTCCGACGAAGGCTCCCAGCCCGGAGACACTACTTTGTGCCGGGTAGGAGACAGGATCGAGGAGCCGGGAGGTGACGAGCTCAGCAAAACAGAACACACTATATTTACATTAATTACAACATCCTTTCAGTGTTCGTACCACAACAACTTCACGGGTGTCCTTTCTTTATATATCCGCCTCCCATCTCGCCGTCCACTGGCTTGTCCAATCGCAGGGGCCTACGTGGTCCTCGGTAGCCAATGTGGAAGAAGTTCGTGTGCCAGCGGCCAGCCAATGCGGAAGAAGTGCGTGTGCTAACGGCCAGCCAATGCCGAAGAAGTTCGTGGCGGGTCTCTCGGCGTGGTGGCTCGCTCGCTGAAGAGTCATCCACACGCACACACACAGACACGGACACCCAGCTTGTACAAAGGTTGCCTCGAGAACCGAGTTCTCCGAAGCTCCCGCACGAGCCGCCGGTCGGTGCGAGAGCGTGCTTTGGTCGACGTGAGCCAGGGGCACGCGCCGCTCTCGTAAACGTGGTACGGGTGTGTCGTAGCCTTTCACAATAGCACACAAAAGGAAACACGGGAAATAACACTCTGTGACGAGCAAAGTCTCTGGGCGGAAAGCCCTCCATGACAAATGAGCACTGTTGAGTTACGGCAACGGCGTAATACACAGGTTCTGCTTCTTCGATGCCTTCACCGCTGCGGTGGGTGGTCGTAGCTAGTCGTAGCAGATTGTTTCACGTTCGTTGCTCGTACCAAAACACCAAAGCCGCGTAGTATTCTTGTTGCCGAAGTTCATAAGCCTTCGTTCCCGGTCTACACCCACTACACAAAGCCAGCCACGAGCAAAGCTAGCTAACCCCGTTTCTGCTTCGGCAACAAGCCGCCAGGGCGGTGACACCGCCGCTGAAACTTCTGCCTCGGCTCTTCAAACCAGGGCCCCTCAGTGCACAAGCATGACACTTGCTAGGCTGCTCTGCCTGTAGCAAGTGACACAGGCCGCATGTTCCCTCTCATAATTCTTCTGACTATACGTGCCCCGTATTGTACACAGTAACACTGTGCACACGGCGAAAGTTCCCTTTTGAAAGTGCTCCACGGTCGGCCTACAATGCTGCGAACACATAGCACATGACCACTATAGGTGACGACACTTGGGACACTTGCCATCCCTCGTTGTGGCGCAAAGTCGCTTTCTCAGTCGTCCTCACAAGGGGCAAGGAAAGGCAGGCACTGCATAAAAAATCAATACATATTATAACACTGGCTGTGGCAAACTAGTTTCAAAGATGATACAGTCATGTCTTCTTAATATCCATACTATAAAAAAAAAATTTTTCTATAATGTAAGGTGTTTATATGAGAAAATTAAATTTAAAACAAAGATTGGATAACAAGCATAACCAAACAAACAGTTTATTCAGCTAAAAGATAATGAGATGTGAGTTTACTCTATCGCTTTAGAGCCGTTTAACATGTAGCACTACTGTCGTTTACAAGAACAGATACCCAGGCTGTAAAGTGATGATCGGTTGAATAGCAAAAGATGTTGCACTGTATGCACAAGCCGGATGTAATTGACACTTAGCTGCCGGCAGTTAGGATCCTATAATCTTATGATCGCAGACGGGAATTACATCTGGTGCCTACGGCTGGAATAATGTCTTGCTTCGTAATAGAAAAAGCACAAAAAAAACACAGAGTGGAGAAACCGCGTGTCACAAATTCAGGCTTCTCTTTATTTTTTTTAAATACTTTTATGATCTTTTTTTTTGGACCACTCTGAGTGTCGGTATGGTCAGCTGCCACTTTTAATCTCAGTTCGTCCCGTCGTAGTTCCTTTTTAAGTCCATACTAGGTTTGCTCGTTTGCGGGATGGGTTTTTGTTGACGGGCAATGTGGATCATCCCGGCGCATAGTTTGTGGCTTTGACCTCACGGACGGAGGGGTGCGTATGCTGGCTCGCATATGGTGCCGATTTGACATGCGGGGGTGCCGCCGGGATACAAAGATGTTTACGCTGGCTAGCGTGCTTTTCGAAGGCAGCGGCTTTGCCCAGTCTGTCACCTGTCGTGGTTGTCGTGTTCTACGTATCGGCGATAATTGATGTTTTTGGACTCATACGGGGGAATGGATGGGCACGTATGTTTGGTTGTTGGAAAAATGTAATAGGTTTTGCCATTTGGGTCGATGCCGGGCAGCTTTGTTTTTCTGGGAAGTTGACTGACCCGAAAGGCGGGGAAACGGGAGGTTGGTCGGTAGACGAGCCTATAAAAGGGGGTTCGGGAACAAAGGAGGTAGTCGAACCCCGGAGCTGGCCGGGTCGCTGCTCGACGCGGTTACTCCCTGCAGATCAGTCTTGGAATGTGTAATTTTTGGCTTTTGCCCTGTCTGTCGGGCAGGTGTTTGAATTTGTTGTGCTGAAGCTCGCGTGGCTGTGTGGTGCGCGGTGTCAACCTCATCAAGCCTCTAACCGAACCGCCGGACTCCGAGACGTCGTTCTTCGGCCGACAACTCCAGACTACGGACTACTCTGGACTCTGCACCTACCGGAAAACTAAGCCTGGTCTTCTACGACTTGTCTACTTCATCCTCTGGCTCTGAAGTATGAACTGTTCAACATAGGGAAGATCTTTACGCAGTGCTACTTTCTGTCACGACTGTTTTGGGGGATTATACCATGTGTGTAACGGCAACGTTCGAGTTCCATCTCGGTTTGCTCTCGTTGTTAGTGTCGGGTTTTCGTCACTGTTTTGTTGGCTTATTCCGGTTTTATGAGGTCGAGTCTTTTTAGTATTAGTTTCTGGCTCGCAGGGCTCCATAGCTTTGAGCTGGAGTGTGGTTTGTGTTGAGTGCTCTATTGCCGTGTACAGCTCAGTTGTTCCCTTTATTACATCTAATCTTTTGTTCGCATATCATCCCTGTGTCATCGTCTTTCTCTACACTCTAAAACCGGTCTCTCATAAAAAACGCTGTCCCTCTGATTTTAGAGGGGACAACAATACTTTCAGGGGGACAGCTCTTTTTAAGAGGGAAATTGAAAAATAAAATAGCAACATCTAGAGGGACACCAACATATTAAGAGAGACCAAGGAAACCGTTTCGTTAGTCCCTCTGAACAGGAAAGACCGACAGAAAGATTCACGCGTCTCCCTTCATATTAAGAGGGGACTGGTCCCTCTTAACTGGACCGATGTAGTTCGGTCAGGAGGAGAGGGGCAGGCGCACTAATCCACGGCAAAGAGTTCGGACGGTGCTAAGGCTTCGCGCCAATTCACGGAGAGCTGGAAACGGTCGTTGCCGGAGGGTCGCAAGCGTGATGCTGCTCGTTTGACTTCCTTCGGGTGAGTAATCCTGTCATATTGACGCTTTTCTTTGGGTGCATTGCGGGTGGGAATAACGAGCCATCAATATTTTCACGCTGGCTGTGAGATGTACGAGCTATGCGTTCAGCTGTAGTCCGCGGACGCGGTCGCTTCCTGGATCTGCTCGTTCAGCTACGACAAAGCGTCGATAATCGTTTGCCCTGCCGTGAGCCGCAGGGCTGTCTTTCGCACAAAACACTTTTAGCGGGTTAGGGTGCCCCAATGTGTACGCGTCTGTCTTAGGCTGGTGATATCAGACCATTTTCTGCCCGACGCTTTTGTCTACTTTTTTAATTTCGGACGCGCGTTCGTTCTTCTCCCAGCTCGAGCTGCTAGCTTTGGCACTGCTACGCCGGCATTTCATTACCGGCAATTTCCTTGTATTTTATCCGTGAGCGTACACTGTCGGCATCGAGTACTACAAAGGTTGGCATCACCCTCCCTAAGGCAAAGCCAGCATAAAGGCACCCTAGCTGGGGCAGTCAGTGTTTGTAAGCTTGGCTCGCCGATTTCTTTCTCAGTGTGCACTGTAAATGCTTGAGGTTGACCGCCCGAGAGCGTTGATTGACGGAAACAATGTTGGCGATTTTGCGTTTGTTTGCCTTCAGAGTTCATTACAGCAATTTACACTGCAACGTTATGTTGTAGACATCGCTAGCGTTACACTGATTATGAACTTCTTTCTCAAGTGGGAGGCGAGCAAAAACCCATAATGTGTGTGTATCTATGTGAAAAGGGGGAGGGGGGGTGCAGTGGACAAGCTTCTAATTCAAACCCCACAAAAAAAAAAGAAAAAAAGTTTTTTTTTTTTTTTTTTTGCGCGTTGCGTCGGCGTCGCGGCGTCTGCGGAAAGAGGGGAAGGGTGCCGCATGGCCCTGGAGTACATTTTTTTTTTCTTGGCGTACTTTTTGTTTGTTATATTTTGAGGGTCGCGCCAGCAAAGCTACCGGCTTTTTTTTTTTTTTCGGCGCCGATCATGTTTTTGTTTTTCGAGATTTTATTTATGATGTTTATTATGCTCTTTGTTTTCTGTAGCCGGTTGAATATCTTTTTTTTCTGTGTGGTACATCTGCGAAAAATATATAAACAGAAGTTTGCTTTTTCTTCTTTTTTTTTTTTTCCTCGGCGCTTTAGCGTTAGGTTGAGTATGTGCGTTAAATGGCTGACCGTTAAATATATTGTTTTCAGAGTGAGGCAATGACAACAAACGTCGACATGAAGGGAATCAGACGGGGGTTCTGCTCGGATTTCTCGTGTACAGAGCTCTACCGGGACCCTCTGCACGGTGGAACACACCACCCTGAGTGATGAGTCTACTGCGGCCACTCGCACAAGGCCCACAATGAACTCGGTATTTATGAACTTTTTGTATTCTGGTATGTAGGTAGGCTCTATTTACGTTCTGTTGGCATATGCGTTGCTTCTGAAAAAAAGAATAAGTGAATGACTTGCGCCGAAATGTCTACAGAAATATATATATATATTTTTTTTATTTGATTATGTTGCTTTTTAAAACATGCATTAGATCTCTTCTGCAGCTTCGACCGCAATGCAATTCCTGCTTTCCAAAGCACATGGGACTTCTAATGTTCATCTACTTCTAAATGCGTTTTCGTTTTGTCTTGGTAATACAAAAACGATTCGCGTAAATTACTTAAAACTGCAGTCTATTCTCGTACCGAATATTAATAGTAGCAGAAGTTACGTCATAAGCTAATGTCACTCGCTATTTCATCGTATACAGATTGGGCTCCGAATCTTTGAACTGTTTGCACTTTAATTTCGCATTTGTTTCCTACTGCCTGCTTGAAAACAGGTGAAAGCGCTTCATTACCTTCATTCTAATTCCAACTCTCTGTATATAAAGGAAAACAATATGGTCTTTCATTCAACTAAAGGTGGATGCACTGCTTCGGTTCCATAACACGATCGTCACCATGCTGAAGAAACTGGAGGAGGTAAAAGGGGCCTTCTGCGGAAACAACCCAACAACATTCTTGAACATGAAGACCATTCTCCGGTCTCGATTGGCCAGAAGTCCTCTCATCGCCTATGGTATGTGAAAAAGCGAATGCAAAAATAGAAATGTAATTTTGACGCTGACGATTTTTTTTTTTTTTAACAATTGCTGCTTGCAGGACGATTTTATCCCTGACGAAAAAGTTCCAGGACCCAAGACTTTCTTCGGTTCGGAGAAACGGATCGTTTCTGGGAACTGGTCAGTGAAACTCTCCGCTAGCACGACTATGGAGGGGGCACCAGCCATGTGCTTATGGGTGTATTACATAACGGGACTCTCCTACCCTGTGGCATGTGGACAAACCCTTGGACTCCTCTAAATTCTGCTCGTTGAAAATAGAGTCTTTCGATTCAGTTTATGTCGGAGAAGCTCAGAAAATTGCTTATGGCCGTTCGAAAACAACAGGAATTCCGAACTTCTGCTGATGACAAGAGACGCCGAATAATTCGTTTTTAATGCTATGAAGTAGGTAACTACGCTCCAAAAAAAAAGCACAGGAATCTACTTTCCCGAACAGCACTTGGAAAGTCAATCACCGTAACTCACGGAAGCAGCTCAGCGAATCACGATGCCGAAACATAAGATTAGACAAAAAAAAAAAAAAAAAAAAAAAAACAGTTTGAGTTGTGACATTAAGCAATGCAAAACGTCACGCTTGTAGTGGTTAGTGTCGCAGCTCATTTTTTTGGTACAATCATATGTTTCGGCATCTGCATTCGCTGAGCTGCCTCCGAGAGTTATGGTGATTGTCTTTCCAAGTTTTGTGCGGGAAAGTAGACGCACGGGCTTTTTTTAGAATGTACTTATTTTTTGTGTTATCCGCTAAAAAAAAAGTTGTTTTTTTTTCAGCACGCTTGTATTGTTATTGTTTATGATAGGCAAAAGGAGTCACTTTGCAGCACGAAATATTTTGTGTGATTGTTTCCAAGAAACGCCAATTTCTGGCGTCGTTCTAACGTCTTTTTTATCCGTAAAAGCTACCAGAACATCGTTATAAAATTACTATTTTGATAAAGACATTTCAAAATATTTTCTTGTGTCATGGCAAATAAAACACGTGTTTACTCTTAAAGATTGTTACTGTTTTATTTAACACATATACAGATCAAATTTCAATTCTGTTACGCAGCACAGAATAACTTTGATTAAACAATATCAGCGAAAGTCCGAGAACTGCTTCACTGCAGTACAGCAGAAATTATACGATACAATAAAAGAGATAACCTAAAGTCGGGGTCACGCTGCTTATACATCATACAAAATACATTCTACAGACATGTTCCGGAACGAGTCACTGCGACATCCGTGCTTTGTATGCCACGTGACAAAGCAACCTCTTGATTCGGTTGCCTCGTGGCGTACGAGGCTCGGATGTCGCGGCGACTCGTTCCGGAACATATCTGCAGAATGTATTTTGTATGATATATAAGCAGCGTGACCCCGACTTAAGGGGGACTATACCCCTGCATTTTAAGCGGGCCACCGTCCCTCCAAATTTAAGGGGGAAAATATCTAAAAAATGTCCCTCTTACCAAGAGACTCTGACCTCAAATTTAAGGGAGACGCCGTATCGCCTACTTTAAGAGGGCTGGTGTCTCACTTAATTAAGAGGGAGAATCTCCATGTAATATTAAGAGGTCTGTCGCCCCCCTTAAAGTTAAGTGGGAAAAAATCGAAGAAATGTCCCTCTCACTAAGTGGGACAGGGCTTAGAGTGTACTGATTATACACCAGGCGTGGACCTAGCGCTAGTCACTGGTCGAACTTAGCTCTTTTGTTCTTTTCCCGTAATTTCTCGTTTATCCTCAGAGTGGATCATTGAATTATTTTTATTAATTTGAACCCCACTCCGTGACACCGAAACAGATGGGAAAGCACCACAAAGTATTAAACTCGTCGAACATTAAATGTTCTTGAATTACACCTCACCCATGCTTGCTACGTGATGAAGCCCAAAGCTTAGTTCAATGCCAATCAATATTAAATGTCTTTAGATGGGCACCTGCTGCCTGATCATGGCCTTTATTGCAAAGCACTGTTCACACATTTGCGAGTCCTGCAGTGCCTTGTGGAATGGTGGGCGATACTTGCCGTTCCGCAAGGCACTGCAAGACAGATCAGGCTCAACTTTTGAATGTCGACGTGCTTACGGAATGCTGCAGCAAACCAATCATTCGCTGAGGGAAAAAGAAAGAATGCTGCATGCCTCCGTGTGCTCATTGCCAGCGTTTTCTGCTCTCCTATGTATCCTGTTGTGTGCTGTGATTTGCAAGCCAGCGCGGGATATATTTCCTTGATTTGTTTGTGTGTTCAGCTGTGTGATGTTGTGATTGAAACGACCAAGAAGTATAGACCGCCATTCTTTTCATCAAGCTAAGGCTTCGCTCATCCGAACTGGGGACGATGACTGCTGTTGTTTACACGATTTTCGGCAGCTATGTGGAGTGGCTTTGTGTTCAAAATTGCAATCCCAAGTGAAAGAAGTTACCGCAGACTATACTGTTAAAGGTTGCTGTTTATAAATTTCAACTGGCAGGCTCTGGCTACAACCACCTTAATATTCATTCAACATTGTTTGCATTTCTACTTACCCGTGATCGCTTCATTTGCCAAACACGTTAGTGGCCGGTCACCTTACCAATGAAACTAATGTGCTGGTGTCTCCGGCAAAGAATTCCCTCAGGGCTACATGCAATGCACAACACAGTTTGTAGCCCGTTGTGACTGAAAGCTTTCACACTGGGGAAACGTTGTTGCTGTCACAAACGCAGTCAAACAATGCGATAGGATTGAGGGACAACAGGGGGATAGTCCAAGGGGATTGTTGAACAAGGGGATTGTCGCCACCGTGTTTCCTCCAAGCAGGCGACGGAGAAAACGATATAGAGACTCCTCGCGCTTGCCAAGTTTCTCTACAACGTCGAAATACGAGACACCCAGCAGCGAAGTGTCGATATTGCCGGAGGGAGCGGCGGGACAACGATCAGCGCAAGATCGCGGCTTCGCCACTCTTATGCGACGGTGTCTTCAATTTCCGCTCTCTGCAGCTTCCACCGGGACGCTAGCCGTGACTAATTGTGCTAGCTTTGAGCACCACAGTTCATAGGGTTCACAGCGCCCGAGCGAAAGCTCGCGGAAAAGAACCGGCGAGCAGTCGAGTCGTTTCCAATCGACGGGGTGGCTAAACGCCGGTTGTGTGAATCGGGCTTAACGCCTGAGCCGGCTTGCTCAATGCAAATCTAACATTCTTGAACGGCACGTAATAAAAATCTGAGACGTGCTACATTCTATACAAACTTGATAAAAAAAATCAAAAACTCACCTTCGACTGCTACGTCCGCCGTACCGCTTCGAGGCAGAAGCAACATGGCGCTCGACGTTTTGGGGTGTTGGGCTGGGGTGTTTTCAGTGTTGCTTACACGCCTAGTCGTGTAAACCGAAATCGAAACACCAATTTTTAATACGCCAAGTAATTTTTTGACGATTTATCACTAGCAGAGCGTGTAAAAATATGCTAACGAGTGAAAATGGGGTGTAAACTGGCGTAATATTACATTTTCGCTAACAGTGTAGTCCTTGGGCCTCCCTAGTCGTACTTGTTGAGAAGAAAGAAGGGACGCTTAGGTTCTGCGTGGATTACCGGCAGCTGAACGCAGTGACGAAGAAAGACATCTATCCACTCCCCCGCATCGACGACACGTTAGACCGGCTGCGCCATTCCCGATACTTTTCATCGATGGACCTGAAGAGCGGCTACTGGCAGATCGAAGTCGACAAACGAGACCGAGAGAAGACAGCCTTCGTCACACCGGATGGGCTGTAGGATTTTAAGGTGATGGCCTTCGGACTATGCACGGCGCCAGCAACTTTCCAGCGTGTCATGGACACCTTACTGGCAGGACTGAAGTGGCAGAGCTGTCTCGTCTACCTCGACGACGTCGTAGTGTTTTCCGGCGACTTCGACGAGCACTTGCGACGACACCGAGTTTTCTCCAAGCCATACGGACTGCCGGACTCACCCTCAAGCTGTCAAAGTGTAGGTTCGCCTTTGACGAGCTGAAGTTCCTAGGTCACGTGGTTAGTAACGAAGGCATTCGTCCAGACCCAGACAAGACTCGCGCCGTCGCAGCATTTCCAGTGCCAAGAGACAAGAAGGCCGTGCGAAGGTTCTTTGAGCTATGTGCCTACTATCGGAGCTTCGTTCGAGATTTTGCAAGGACTTCCGCACCGCTCACAAACCTCACGAAGGACGCCGAGAAGTTCGAATGGGCCGAGGAGCAGCAGCAGGCATTCAACGAGCTGAAGCGACGACTGCAGGCGCCTCCTGTTCTTGGACATTTCGACCAGGATGCGGAAACCGAGATTCACACGGATGCAAGTAACGCAGGACTTGGCGCGGTACTCGTTCAAGTACAAGAAGGCACCGAGCGAGTCATCGCCTACGCAAGTCGGAGATTGTCCAAGGCGGAGCGAAATTACTCCACGACTGAAAAAGAGTGCCTTGCGGTCGTCTGGGCGATCACGAGGATTCGTCCGTACTTATACGGAAGCCCGTTCCGCGTAGTCACAGACCACCATTCGCTCTGCTGGCTCGCGAACATCAAGAACCCGTCAGGACGCCTTGCGCGATGGAGTCTCCGACTACAAGAGTTCAACATGACCGTAGTCTACAAGTCAGGCCGGAAGCACAGTGACGCCAACTGCCTGTCCAGAGCTCCTGTCGGAACCACTTCCGACAGCAGCGACGACGATGACGAAGAGTGTTTCCTCGGCGCACTAAACAGCGACGACATGGCCCGACGTCAACGAGACGATCCTGAGCTGCGCGCACTAATGGAGCACCTGGAAGGGCGTGGGAGTGCCATACCACGTGTTTTTTCACAAGCCCTGCCGACCTTCGCCATTAGACAAGGTGTTCTCTACAAAGAGAACACCGGCAACAACAACTCGACGTGGCTGCTGGTAATCGCGACCGACCTTTGAGAGGAGATCTTCCAAGCCTGCCACGACGACCCGACGTCCGGACACCTTGGTTACAGCCGGGCACTGGCCCGTATTAGTCAAAAGTATTACTGGCCCAAGCTCCCCAAACCCGTCCACCTATACACACGATCATGCCATGAATGCCAGCGACGAAAGAAACCTCAAACGAGGCCGGCCGGACTCTTGCAGTCAATTCCTCCCCCAATGGCACCCTTCCAGCAGATCGGAATGGATCTACTTGGCCCTTTACCGATGTCCACGTCGGGAAATCGCTGGATCATCGTCGCCACAGATTATCTCACGCGGTACGCCGAAACGAAAGCCCTTCCTTCCGCAACTGCTGTGGAAGTTGCCAAGTTTTTCAATGAGTCCATCGTCCTCCGGCACGGCGCTCCAGAAGTTCTGATTACAGATCGCGGATCATCGTTCATGGCACAGCTGACCCAAGAAATTCTCCGACTCAGTCACACCAGCCATCGTCGTACAACTGCGTACCACCCGCAGACCAACGGGCTCACGGAGCGACTTAACAAGACAATCGCCGATATGATCTCTATGTATGTCGACGTAGAGCACAAGATGTGGGACGAGGTGCTGCCCTACGTCACGTTCGCCTACAGTACGGCGGTTCAAGAGACTACTGGATTCACAGCCTTCCAGCTGGTACATGGTCGGAAAGTAACGACCATGCTGGACGCGATGCTGCCTCATGAGCCAGCTGACAGCGAGAGCGACGACGCCCAGGCGGTTGCTCAACGCGCCGAAGAAGTCCGCCAGCTCGCCCGATTCATGATTCAAGACCAGCAACGCGTCGACGCTGGCCGCCACAACCTTCGTCGCAGGGACGTCCACTTCCAGCCCGGAGACAGGGTGTGGGTGTGGACGCCCATCCGTCGCCGCGGCCTCAGTGAACAACTGCTGAAACGGTACTTTGGACCATACAAGGTATTTCGTCGCCTCGGTGAGCTAAACTACGAGGTACATAAGGGATTCCGCCAAGCGAGCGGAGTCAGTTTTCGCCCCAGCGTTCGACTCTGCTGCTACGCCGACTTCGACGCCCGCGACGCTCTGTTAATATGTTTAGTACCCCTTTTGTTTTTGGCACAAGTTCGCCACATTAAACGTTTATTTCTTTCTGTTTAGTTATTGTTTTTTTTTTGGTCACCACCCGTGACAATACTCAATGTCAATTCGGCACGCCAGCTGCCCGAATGACCGATGTCGGCGACCGCACCGAAAAAAAGAAAACTCCGCTTTGTAAACTTCAATGCTAGGAGTATTGCAAAAAAGAGAGACCTACTAAATTCAACGGCATTGAAATTTGATCCACACGTCGCCTGAATTTCTGAAACTTGTTTAAATAACAGCATGAATGATGGTACAATAATTATGCAATTTTATAAAATTTATCGGCGCGACCATATCATCCGTGGGGGAGGCGTCGCCATTATCAAGAAATCTAACATTAAGCAGGTGGGTAGGGAGGCATCGTCGAGATGACGCTTCTTAATCATTCACGTTCATTGCACAGGTGCTGCTTCCTGCCGCTGCACCAAGATATGGTCGTCACCGAGCAAAATCAAGCGGCTGGTCATCGGTGCGGTTCGACGGTTCAGCCGATAACGCAGACACAAGTGTGACGGATCGGGACAGCTATTTTCTGTGGAATTTCAGTGGACATTTGGATTATCCATGGCCAGCATCAACAGTGAAAGCAGCTCCTCCAGCGCTGCTCGGCATTATAAAAGAGTGTCCTCAACTTGCACTTTTCCGTGGGCACGGGTGCATCATATACATTGCTGCCCGATTCCGAAATAATTGAGTGCTTATGTTTTAAACGCAGCTAGGAGAACAGTTTCTGCTTCATTGCGGTTGCCTACAAGCCCCAAAATATAGCCAATTAGTTATTTCGTAATATTTGGGATTATGCGTAATAATTTAAACATGAATAGCAAGAGTAAAATCATAGGCGATTTTAATTTACTTTGCTTGATTGGACCTTTTTTTTAAATCCTCAAAAAAACGTTTCGTTGTGTTGACATTCTTTCAGATCTATGTTTTGATTATAACCTAACTCAAATCGTTACCTAAAACACTCGTATTTAAGGCTCGACGGATATAGTGCGGGATTTGTTTTTGTTGGTGATCATTTTCTGAGCCACATGTGTATTATCGTCGTGTTAGATGGTATATCTGATAACGAAAGGTTTTGTGTTCTTTAAACCAAACTTTGCAGTGTCTGGTTACTTTGGAACAAATTTAAATTTTCAAATTTCAAATTTTTGTTCCAACTAAGGCTAAAATAATTTCACTTCAAATTTTTGTTCCAACTAAGGCTAAAATAATCGTAAAAAAAAACCTTACGATATTGCGAGAAATTTCTCACGAGAAATGTAAAATAAATGTCCATGCGCTGTTCACCTTAGAGAATAAATGGCATCGCGAAATTGCAAAAAAAAAAGAAACTAATACACATATTAATAAAATTAAGTTGGCACAGCTGAATACTAAACTTGGCTTCAAAGTTAGATCAGCTAAGCACACATGTCGCAATGTAACACTTCGCTCGTCCATTAAATCGTCACCTAACAAAGTCTGAAGTTACCTTAACCCTATAAATAAGTCACACCTAGAATCACTTTCAAATGATCAAGCCAATCTTGAAAAAACGTTAAAGGAGTATTTTGTTTTTATGTATTTACTACGAATAATTGTGACATACCTTCTTTTGTCTCTTGTTCAGTTCTGGCCAGATTGGGCTATGTAGTTGTAACGGTGAACTAGGTGTCTTTCAGCTTTTACTTAACCTCGATATTAAAAAGAGTGCTGGCTTTGACAATATAACCAATGAATTGGTAAAAAGGTATGCGGCCTGGATAGCGAAGTACCTCGTACTCATCTTTAGACATTTCCTCAACACAGGAGAAATTACCAAGGGATCGGAATCGGCTAAAGTTATTCCTATATATAAATCTGGAAACAAAAATTAGTTTACAAATTCCCGGCCTATATTTTTCATCTCAATTTGCTCTAGAATACTAGAGCATATTATCCTTTAACACGTTTAAACCTTTGAAGATCACAAGCGTGTAATAATCTCATTCCAGCTCAGCTTCAGGCGTCAGTTATCGCCGGTTGCACAGCTGACCAAAACCATTCATTACTTTTCTACTGTAATTACCAGCAGGGGCCTGGCTAACGGTATACTCTAGATCTATCGAAAACATTCGACACAGTATACCACGAAAACTACTATTTAAGTTAGAAACTATTCTGGGGGCAGCTAAATACTATGCAACAACGAAGCCGCTACTCCGTCCACGCCGATTGCCTTGGCTGTAGAGTTCCGGGTATCGTAGCCGGTTGCGGAGAGCGTTGCGGGACTGCAAAAAGGACCTACGAAAACTCCCTATTAAAAGAAAAACAAATAGAGGGGACGACTAAAGGGAAAGCGGAGAGGATGAATGGCCACAAAGGGTCCCCTAGTGACGACGACGGATCACCGGACGTGGACATTCCGATAACAATGTCCTTGGCATTGCGTGCCTACGGAATGGCCTATTAGTCAGTGACGTCGTCCGGTTTTTTTTATCCGCTCGCCTCTTCAGCGCCAGCTCGTGTTTTGGCGGTGATTGTGTATGTTGCATTCGCCCCTTTACGTGGGGATAGCCTTTCATTACGCTACATTTGTCTATTCTTTCCCCCTCTCTCTCTTCCGTTCCGCCTGCGCGTGCAATCTCGGCCTCGCCGCTTTGCCTTCGTTTGCGCTTTTCAAGAGCGTATAGCGTGAAATGCCGCGGTTAGTTGCCTGGAGTGCTGGCTCGGTGATTATCCCCAGTCACTGTGAGCGCGCCTTTTCTTTCCCTCATTATTTCGCGCGCGCTCTTTTTTGAATCACAGTAAATGTGAATAGCAATGAAAAAGTGTCTAAAGACCGATTCCAACTGGAGAGGTCTCTCAATCGATTTCGTGGCCGGTTATTAGATCCCAGAAGTGTCGGAGGATGTAGACTTCATCGCCCGTCGTACAGTCAGCGACTGCGTGTCAAAATATTTCCGTTCTTAATGCGATAGAAATAGAATTTCATCTATAAATGAAGCGAATAGGGGAATGAATTATGCGAGCGCAGATCGAGAACTTTTGTTGTAAATGATTGAGTGTGGTAATGCAGTGGCGCCGTAAATTCGATGACGGTAAGTTTCATTTCCATCAAATGGCACGCTAGGTTTTCATAGCTAGTGGACATAAGTACTTCTGAGAGTTTTGACGTCAAATCACACAACGATGGTCTAAATCATGTATTTTTTTATATTTATCTAAAAAAATGTGTAATACACGTTCCTGGGAGGAGTATTCATCTCACTTTTAAACCTGTAGGTAAGTTTCTTCCGGAAGTATAAACATTCGGAGCTCGATGCGTTAAGATTGCCAAAGTTTTGCTCTGATATCTTTGCGCAGCTGTCAATCCCCACCGAAGCATGCACGTAGTAAAATTTATCCAATTTATTGTGGGAAAGGCTGACAACTTGTAAGCATAATTTTAAAGTTACAATAAAAGTGTAAATGAGAAAAAAATAAACACGTAAACTAAACACGATTTAGAGGCACATTCAAAAATTATTTACCAACGAACGACCTAGATTAAACCGGAGAAACTATGTTAAAATTATTATCTTTCGGGATATTTTAAGAATTTACAAAAAAAATACTTATTTATAATGTGATTTCATTGTCAACGCAGAAATCCAGGTAATTTCTTGATAATTAACTAAAATTTCAGTTAATACTTAATAATAAGCTCCAGTTTAATTTATTTTTAGGCTCTCCTTAACTGTTTGCAGTGAGTTTAATTAACTTCAGACTGCCAAACATTGAGTTAGATATAATCTCTCACAAAAAACAAAATTGCAACAAACCTTCACTCCAAGTCAAGCTAGCTCCTCTTCGTTACATGAACTTTGCCGCAGGACGTCGGCTCCAAAAATACACTTTCTAGAACCACCCAAGGCTGTACAGCGTTGCTACTTTGTCTTAGGTAATGTGAAGTTATGCTCTCCTTAATACAACTTTAAATTTGTGTTGCTTGGTGTTGCCTGATAATACACTTCCCCCTCCACCCCCCCCCCCCCCCCGCTATTTGTTCAAAACGCATTCCAATCTAGTATTTCCGGAGTGCCGCAAAAGGCTGCCACCATGTTCATAAATAAAGTGGCACTTTTCCTTTTAATATTTATAAAGCAAACTACTAACTGTAGTTTATAACCTAAGTGGATCAAACTCTTTTATTTTTGTTTAAATTTGCGCTTTGCCAGGGACCAATATTACACCAACTCTATATCTAGGCGATAAGTATTTTTCACAGGAACGATTTCGCACGCACTTCGGGAAACACCTTAATGTATAGCTGAGTGCTTTTGCAAAGGACATGAGTTATATAAAGTATATATTTTACCCAAATATACAAAATATCATTCGGATCATCACCGTGTCAACGTAAATGAAAACAAGATGCAAAAATATTGTGGTTATCAACTTCTTTCTTTATTCCATTGCACAGTATGCATCGGTACATACATACTGTAAGCCGCTTTGTTTGCGTCACACAATGTTGAACACAAAGATACTGACCCTCCAGATACTACTACCCTTGCTTTCTTTTCGCGGTGAAAGACCTTCATCATGTCAGAGATTTGGACTTTACGATAATGTGCTGGGCGTACAGTTTTTCGTGAGTAAATGGCCAGGGAAGGGGAGGGGGATACTTAGGAGGCCACACAAAAAAACACGAATATAAAGCTAAGCTAGGTATACAGCGCGACACTGTTAGCGCGAACAAGCAATCGCCGGTTTTGCAGTTTTTCGTTTTGAAACTAAGAGATGGCATTCAAGTTATTATTGCTACGGAAAGAGCTCATTTAGTTCTATTATCTAAGCGAAAACATTTCGAGCTCGCTAATACTTTTTAGAAGTAAAATGCGAAAATGCGCCGATGTCGTGTTCGCACTAATAGTGTCGCGATGTGTGCCTTATAACTTTATGCAGCCGACTAGAGAGCAGCACCTTTGTACAGTCCAGTAAAAAATGTCTCCGTGGAGCCTGCGCTGTGCGGAATAGCCCTTATAACGAAGACCAGCTAACTCAAAATAAGTGAACATTTGTTGTTGTTTTTCTTCTTGGGAGTTCATATGTTCGTCAATGTTTTCCAATCACACGCTAATTATAGTATTTGCAAACGGCTAAAAAGAGTTTAAAACAATTCAAAGATGGATATTTTTTTAAAATATGTTAACCTGCAATTTTTCCACATTAAAAAAAAAGGGCTGCGATCCCGTTTATTTATCAAAACTACTATTATAGCTAATAAACAATTTTGAATATAGTCTCGAAATGCATTTAAAAATGCTCATTTGTTTATGTTTTACGGGATTATATGGTGCAGTTCGTCAATAAAACATTTTTGAATATCTCCAAAACTCGTTCATTTGACGTCTTTCGTTAAATATTTTTGCAGGGACTTTTTTTTTAACATTCTGATTACATAGTCTAAGCGTTTCATGAAATGTAAAGAAAAATTAAAGCAGACACTTAAGACTGCTTACGAGTAGGAACGCCAAAGCCTTCCTACACACCAGATTCGTACAAGCACCGCGCCACGTCTTCATATCGGACACGGCGCTCCGGCGGTGACATCATGCTCCCCCACTTCGCAGACGCAGCAAACTCCGCCTGCCCGACGCCTTCTGTGACAACGCATCTCGTTGATGCGCTTTTCTTTGTGTTTTATTTTTGTGAGGCGCGTTCGCTTTGACCTTGAGCGTCCCGCCGACTTCCGTGACAAAGCACGTGCGATGCTGTTCTTTTGGCAATCGGGGATTTAACTGCCGTTTCGCTACTACAGACGGTTACAGACAACGCCGGCTACGCTCCATGGGGCAGTTAACGCTTTTGCATTAAAATTATCACAAAGTGCATGCTTCGGTGTGAAATCGACTGCTGGACAAAATTCCATAGTAGAACCTTGGCAACCTCGACGTCTCGAGCTTCAAATCGCATATCTTCGGAAGAAAATAAGACACGGCATTCACATATAGCTGGATGGTCCTGCCAA
Organism: Ixodes scapularis; assembly: GCF_016920785.2. Classification (NCBI taxonomy): domain Eukaryota; kingdom Metazoa; phylum Arthropoda; class Arachnida; order Ixodida; family Ixodidae; genus Ixodes; species Ixodes scapularis. Next base: position 196,290,572 of record NW_024609835.1, read on the forward strand.
AAAACATGGCGTTTACATATAGTAGGATGGTCCTGCCGAAAAACATGGCGTTCACTTGTAATTTTACATAAATAAAAAGTAAAAGCGACCAGGACCATCATTGTGAGATGTGACGTAGAAACACAGTTCTACATGGTGTTGGCAGAGGAATAGCTCGAAAAAAAAAAAAAAACGACCACCCTAAAAAGCAGGCGATATTTGCCATTGTAATGTTTAAGCATTACAAAATATGAGCAAGCTAATAATAACTGTATGAAGGGGCGCGCTCCATGATTGCTGAAGTCTATCTTATACGCCTACTGCTTATTGGTTTTCTGTTTAACTAACGGGGAATTTCTTCGGTGAATCACAGGCAACTCATGAGTTATTTTCTGTCGGTATCTCTTTGGGAGTAGAACCACGCGGTCGCATCTACCCCAAAACAGTCGCAATCAAGGGCATTTTTGTATTGCACAAAATTCTCGAAGGGATTACTACAAAACATATATGTTGCAGTAGGAAAAAAATTAATAAGTTACTCCCGTCTCTCCCGCCGTTGTTTTAATGCAAATAAGTTTAGGGCTACCATTTTATAAAGAAATGTGTAATAAAAAGTGAAAAAGCCACCCTGCAGGGGCCACCTGTGAAATGAGGATTTTGGAGAGCGGCGTCTTTACAGACCCCGAGCCCCGCTGGGGGCGCCTGCACCTCAGGGTCTAGGTGCTTGGTGAGTAGCGTCACCACGGACCCCAGCAACGTGGGCCGCCATACCAGCACGTGGGAAGCACCTACTTTAGTTGGTGCTTGGTTAGTGGCGTCACTACGGATCCCGAAACATGTGGATTCGCCCACCCACGCCTCGCGGTGCGTGGCTTAACCCGTGTCCGGGGAAAAGGGGACCCTGGTGGTTGAGCTGAGGCCGGGGATGTTTGGACCCTTCGGGGTCCCCCGGGAAAGGCAATACAGCGCTTCGGCCCTGCTTCTCGTAGACGGGTACCCTAGCTTGGCCCGACCGAAATGATTCAGTCAGTCACCTCTTCACCCTGTTCTTCCTTCTTTCACTTTTCCTTCCACCTCCTTTTTCTTTTCTCCTACACCCTCTTCCTTCCTTTTTCACCTCCTTAATCGGCAAGGGCAAATCTTGAGTGAAAACAGGACCTGTCCCCGCAACGACACTAGGGTATAGTGCCAGGGGCAGCACTGGTAGAGTAATTGTGACAGCCAAGCTTTTCTTGCTATGACACATTACCTACCCCCTTTTTGGGCTCCGTGGTGGGCGGTGCACCCGGGCACTGAATTTTCTCTCCCATCTCTATGGGTCTGCACAAAAAATCCTTTTTTGATCGGCCCCGAAAAGGGGTCGCACCAAAGCTTCTACCTCGCACATGACACATCCTACTCCACCTAGATTCCCGAAATTCTTGGTAATCCACTATGAAAGCGATAACCACTCTCGAAAATGACTCCATGTCTTGTTGCAAAAGCGCTCGGGAGTGTGGTTTGAAAGAATTTCAAGGCTAGAAAGCTGGCATCTTGCGAGTTACTTGTAGAAATTGAGACCAGCCACCAGAGTTTTGTGCTCCTTGCGCTCAACTGTGTCTCGGACTACATGTTTACAGTGACACGCCACAAGATATTGAACACCATTCAAGGAGTCGTCTCGGCGGACGACCTTTTGGACCAGTGTTGCGGAATGGGCACCCCCATTCCATTCCAATTCCATTCGGGGGAATTAGAGTTTTCGATAATTCAATTCCTTTCAATTCCTAGGAATGGAGAAACTGAGCCCATTCCCACTCCTTTAATGGCTGAATCGTTCCATTCCATTCCTTTAATTCCTAAACGTAAAAATTGGCACTTGACAGCTACATTTTGTTGCCGGCATAAGCAGCATAATGCTGATATTATCAATAGCAGAGACAACTGCAAAAAAAAAAAAATCCTGAATTCCTCGAAAAAGCATTGATTTTTACTAAAGGATCGCTGGTGGCAGAAAGTGCTTATTTACAATGTACTGCAAACATTGAGAAAGACCCTTGATATGTCGATGCTTGTTTAAGACGTCGGTCTCGCGACTACGTGGCTCGTAACAAACAGCAAAACTTAAATCCACTCATTTTCTTTCATCTCTTTTAACTTTTTTTGCATTTGACGTTTAAGACATACGCGGCCAGCGTGTTTGTTTGATAAGACCATAAAAATATCCAGTTCGTGTGTGGCGCAGGAATAAGCTATATTACTGTGCTCTTCAAATACAGTAACACGGCTTGTACACTGCTGGAAGCGACTCCATGCACAGCGGCGAGAACACGTCCTCTGACAAAGTGCAACCTCTGCGGCGCAGCACGAGGGACCGTATAGACCATGTCACAAAACCTGCTTTAAAACGCGTAAGTTCACGCTTGCTTTACGAATCTGGATATTTCTTATCATATTCAATTCAATTTTTGGCTGGTTCGCCTGCCCTTTTCCACCCTTCGCATACTCATTCTCGTGTTTCCTCTTCAGACGGCGAATAAAGTTCGATGATATACGCCGACTGCACCGTGTATAGTTTCGTTGCACAACTTTCAGCGTGCAGCTTGTTTATTTTCTTGGCGACTGATGTAGAAAAATATGTTCTACGATGCCGTGACTCGACCTGTATTTATCCTGTCTTCTCGTCCGAATTGTGATGTTCCTCTTCACGCTGTTTAAGTGGCGGGTTCAGGCAGCAGACGGTACCAACCGATTCATTCTTCTACCTCGGTGTCGGTTGTTCGCGTTATGGCGACGGGTCGGGAAGTCAGCGTTGACAAAGCTCTTCACATTAAGATACAATTAACGGGGTAATACCGCACCGTTCGAATTTACATTCCCCGTGTTCCCTCAACAACACCGTCCAACTGACTTCTCACCGCCTCAAATAGGGTCCAGGACAAGGAGCACCAATGCAGACCGGACAGCCGAGACGCGCGGAAGCCAAAACCTCAGTGGTAGGGTGACCACTTTCCTGATAGTCAAATGCGGGACACGCTGACCGGAGGGGGGGGGGGGGGGTGTTTACAACTGCGGCATCTAAGAAGGATACATTAGAGGTAATGTATTACCACGCACACCACTGAATGTGGCTGAAAGCATACTGCATTGCTGCCATTAAGCTCAGATAACTTTCACACTAATGTTAATGACAAGCTATTAAATGTGTCTAAGTTTAAAATATCAAAATTGACTGCAACAAAGCTCAATGCATCAAAAGTAAAAAAAAAAAAAAATAGTAAACCTTCTTTCGGCTTGGGTTTAGGCTAGTTGGCCCCAGAGTGTCGAACCGATATTTTTATTGGTTCGGTTCGGGTTCGGGTTCACGGCTTTCGGTTCAGTTCCGGTTCAGTTCCGGGGCGCAAAAAATAACGGTTCAAACTGGTTCGAACCGGTTCGAACCGGTTTGAACCGCTAAATTGAGAATATATTTTCCGCGTTGTTCTGTCAATAGGCGCTACTTAGGCCGTGAAACTAACTGCTGTAAACGATCTGATTTTTGCGAGGACCTATTTTTGAGAATTTCGCGAATCGCCTACAATTCGCGAAAAATTGGTCCCGCGAACAATTTCGGTAAAATGTGAACAGATTGAAATTTATATTGAGATTCCACCGCGTCGAGAAAATTACAACCCGCGAATTATTCCAAAACTTCAGCTGTGACCTAAATCGCGAAATATTGAGCCCACGAAAAATAAGTCGTTTACAGTATATAGTTTTCTTTTTTTTTATCGTTTGTTCAATTCAGTTTTATTTTCAGGTACCAAAATGATAAAATTCTGTTATTTATTCCTACGCAACAAGGAAAATCTACGTTAACATACAAAACGTCGTGTTTATACGACTCAGCATCCCTTCGTTTACCAGAGTCACATATATTGTACCTGAATCGAAATGTTTTCGCGAAGTGAAGTAGGTTGCCTAAAATACCCGTGATTGGTACAACTTTGTATCGCAGTATTAGATGTTGAATCGTGGTTTTGCCCCTGAACTAAGGAATTAATTACAGTGAATACAATCATGAAATGGGCACCTCGTCGCCATATATACCATAAAATGTGTTTTACGGAATACGTTTCACAATATATATATGACGACGAGACGACTGAGCTTAAGGGAATATAATTTTCAAAATGTCACGAAAGTCACGGGACAAGTCCTTCCAGTCTATATTTTATAGAAACACTAAGCGACAATCGCAATGCTTGTTTTTCTAACTAGCATTGTTTACTCTCAGCACCATGATGCGGGTGACGAATCATGCGAAAAGGAGTGGCTGAAATTTTTCACTCTAACCTATGAGCACCTTAGTACTGAGATCGAATCTGACCTAAAACAGTGCTTACCCATGCGAACATTTTCTATATTGGATAAACTGGCATAGCCTGGTTCTGAGGTTTGCTCTTGACAAAATGCCGGTCAATTTAATTTGCAAATAAGCATCACCCTCGCTAATTGATGATTTTTGTTAAATAGAACAAAGTGGTATTTCATGCTCTGCTCAATTCGGAAGCTACTTAATTGGACACTTTCTGAGAGTTTAGGTGTGCAATCGTCATAGTTCCACCATTCGTTCCAGTAAAAAAAGGCGATAATAAAAACGCATAAAAAACGCGATAATAAACTTCTATATATTTGAGAAGTTATATATGCGTGAGGAACACATATAGTTATTTAAATTAGCTTCAAAATAAAAAAAAAACATTATTTAAAGCTTTTCAAAATCACCTATAACGTGTCTATAGAGGATACAAGCGCCGAAAAATATTTGCAGAACATCTTTCAGATAATTTAAAGGCGCATTTACTTATATATCTTTGAGGTGAGGATCTTCTATTTATGCTGCCAAATCTTCAGACAGGAATTAAGTATATTTTTATTATCATCGATAAATTTGACTTTATGAAATTCACATAACCGCCTGAGACCGACACGGAAGGACGATACTCGAAAATACGCCAGCTGTTGTGTCTTTGGCAACGTGCTTTTGTTAGCTGTTTTGCAGTGTAAAATAGTGGGTTGCAAGGTATGCCAAAAAACACTGTGGTCGCATGATATATTGGAAGGCAAATACACGAAATGTGCAGAAATAAGGAGATGACACGAAATTTTTTCTAAATAATCCCTTACACAACGCTTTACTGCAAAAAGAAATGCAAAGAAATGCATAAAATGATATTCCTAATTAAACATAGATTCCGCGCAGGGCAAACGAAGATTTTTTTAGAATCCTAATATAAATCACTTTTGGACATCAGCTTGCCTCAGCTCGAAACGTCGCGAGATACTACCTCGGGAGGCTAATGTTATCTCAGGTTTCACGTGCACTTGTTTTGAGACCTTACTTCACGACTCTGTTCTTTATCAGTCATGTGCTCCAACATTTCATTAGGCTGCCGTATATCATCGCGAGACTGCTATAAATACTACACAACTTTACACATTCGACGTCTACTGCTGGTGTTGCGAACGTCGCACTTCACCAGAAAGCTGAAGTATTTAACATGGTTTGCACGTGACGTAATCGCACTAGATACTGGTTGTCATTGCGAGTTGTTCCTGCTGAGAAAATCAAATCCGGTTTGGCAAAATGCACGCTGCAAAAGTTTCGCTCTCAGTGCAAGCTATGTATTTGAGAGGCACACATTTTTCTTGTTGATACATCATCGTTAGGCACGGCGCGAGTATCTGGCACGACGAAAACGTGCTTTCTGGCAAGAGTGTTTTTACAAATAAAAGTTGTGCCAACTACCCATCTGTCACTATCGTTTCCAGGCCACGCTTTCTAGTCTGCGCCGAAAATGTGGGGCAGAGGAATCTTTTCGACACAGTAGGCTCTAAAACTAACCCTCCCCACTCACTTTTTTTTTAGTTGCTCCTCAAGATACTTTTTATTCCTCAGGGATTGCCTGCTCCGTACTGAGTAGTGTTCACTCGACAATTATATTTGTGTCACTTGTTAACAGTAATTCTTCCTTGCTTTAACTTTGCACCAAACTGGGAAGGTTAAGCAAAATACAGGGCGGTCGAAACTTGGAGAACTTGAGAACGACACTCCTGTGAGACTTAGAGCGGCTGCCAACGTTCGGCTATCCCCGTGAGGGCACTAGGATCTTTCTTTTCAGGTATCCCTCCCGTGCACACTAATAGTTCCATGTAACGTCGGACTAATACGTCACATTTAGACCCTTTAACACTTCTATTCTCGGGACAACTTTCTGAGGCAGTTCAGCAATAACGAAAACATGTTTGGGAGCCTCAATGGTGCGCATACATGTAAAATAGATCGTGCACCATTTTTTTTTTACCTTAAGTTCAATAAATACCGCTAAGTTGTAATCCTTGACCTTGATAACTTGCAAAAGCATCCATTAGTTTGCCCCTCCGCGAAATGGCAGACAGTCGAAAGAAAGAAATGAAACAGCTTTCCCCTCCTCAACTCACAATTAGAACTATAGAACTATCAGCCACGTGATCTGATCCTAATATATACACCGTCAGTGTTTATCATAGTCATACGCAGGGTTGGCAAAGCAGAGAGCATGGGCTGATCTTCAGATATAATTTTAGTGGGGCTATAATGCCCGAGCCCCACTAAAGCGACAAACAGAAACAATCGACAGCGGCTAGCCTTAAACCAGAGTATTTCGCGATTTGACAGGCTTTGTAGAATAAAGAAGGCTATGCCAAAACACGAGTATCCTTCGCACGATGGTATCATTTGCAGGCTTGTAAACACTCGTGCAACCTTCGCGAGCACCGAACAACTCAAAGCCGTATAAAGGTACCATCGCGAACATGCTGCATGTGTCTGAGGCTTGTCGCTTTCGTTTGTTTCTGTTTCTAGCTCTAGTGGGACTCGGGCCCATCATAATCTTTGAGTTGAACACGAGCCGTTACCTGAATGTTTGGCGATACTGGTTGTCATGAACCAGAGCATTTGACTCGGGATCATGACAATCGGGTACATCATGGCGTCACGTGACTCTCAGTGCGAAGTTGCGATGTAATGTGACGTCACGGTATCAACAACGTTAATAGATCTAGCGACGTCCTCAATTCGAATCGACTTAACGCGGTGAGTCACGTGCCGTCACGGGGTCACGTGATGTGACACTACTTGACAGCATGTCTTGACATCATGACGTCACGTGACGATGTGACACATGGCTAATCATAGTGACAATAAGAAAGCGCCGCAAAAAACCAGGATTTATTATACATTGCAATTCTGTACATGACGATTTGATCAATACGTAGAGGAATACACGTGCCAATTTTTTATTCCCAAATAATAAATTTGTAATACTAACAAAAAAAAATACCGTGAACCGTTCTGAACCGGTTACCGTTATATTTTTTTCCGGTTCAGTTCCGGTTCAGTTCCAAGATGGCGGCGAAGATTTCGGTTCGGTTCAGTTCCGGTTCGGCTAAAAATAACGGTTCTGTTCCGGTTTTCGGTTCGGTTCGGTTCCGGTTCGACACCCTGGTTGGCCCACCCTGAATTAAAAGGACAAAATCACGATAAAAACGAGGACAGTAATTAGGCGGAGAACTGTTCCAGCTGGTTGACGTTATACATGTCCGGTCGTGTTTGTTCCTCTTCGTATAGTTCGTGATTTCTGAACTGTTTTCGCCATCATGTAAAACCAGGACAATGAAGACTCGAAGACGACAGGACAGGCGCTACCTCTTCACTAAGAAATAGTTCGCATCAAACCTTTCGCATTGAGACATTTTAATTTGAAAATAATTGCAATAATTTACATTTCATATTTTGGCTAGCAATTTCCCCTTTCAGTGCTTTTCCACCAGGGGGAGAGGCACAACAGCAGATGCGCGTTGATCTCCTGCAAGAATGACGGTTGCTTCCCGCAATGGTAGGATAGTAAATAGCGCACCATCGCAATTTATACGATTAGGAAATTGTAGTAGACCGTTCCCGCAGCCCGCTAAGCACCCGGATAGCGCTCCGTAATCCGCCACAAGACTTTGAACTATGCAGACAAGGCTAGCGGCGCTCATGCGCAGCTGCGACGTTTTCTTCGGGGATACCGTAGCGGAGGAGAAAAGCGATCTACTACAACTCCCTATTACCAGAGGACTCCTCGCTTCCCCGCGCCGCTTCGTTCGGCAGCGCCATGAGATAAATTGTGAGTTTTACGACAGCGTGAAATGCGGGACATTTTGAACATTTCTGGATTATCTTGCGGGACGCGGGACACAAGCCCTCAATACGGGACAGTCCCGCGAGTCGCGGGACGGGTGGTCACCTTACTCAGTGGCGGCTAGCATCCAGCTCTCCTTCTCAGTTGCCCTCACAGCAACGGTCGCGCCTCGTCTGGCGCAGGACGATCTTTCTGCAGGTCTAGTCAGTTCGATCACACCAAAAGCGGTGACGATAGTCTACTTCACCTTACGATGGACCTCAACAGACAGCACGAGAGCCATCGAAACCAATCCAGTTCTTTCTGAGTGTCGCGTGACCCTGCAGTACCGCTCACGGTGCTGGATTGCCTAGGGTGACTCGTAGCGCCCGCAGCGGTCCATGGCAAGGTGAAACGAAGTATGCAGACACTAAAGTCAAAGGAAATGAGGGGGAATCCGCTAGCTTGCTTGTAATCACAGCCCACTAAAACATATAATACAGAAAACAGGCATCGGAACAAAGACCAAGTAATATTCGGACTTACACTACAAATGCAGTATAAAAAAACAAGGCTCGGAGCAAAGCGCAAGAGAAGAGAGAAGTGAATCTCGCTTTGGTCTTAATGCCCGAAGCAAACCCACATTTCGCACTTCAAAGGAGTGCGCACGAATGAACGTGGAAGGCAGCTGGGTTGGCTGCCTGCTAAACAACGCGCCTCGAACTATAAGAAAAAAATACCTGATCATCTTTCGACGGCGCCCAAATCAACGATCGAGTTATCAGAGCTCTGCGAATTATGAGTCGCTTCCGCTCCCAGATCTCAGTCTGTGCTCGCGCGTGCATTCTACAAACCGTCGCGACAACAACAAAAAAAAGCATAATAAGATGGACGATGAGGAGTTGTGCATGGCGGTTTCTTTCTTTGGCGCTCCCTTTTCTTTTTCTTGGTGCTTGGTTTCTTGTTTTGCTCTCGTGTAACGCCATCGAAGCCCGATGCCTGCGCGTCCGTGAAAGGCGTCACCTTACCCCCTTTCCCCCTTTGCTCTTTGCTTTGACGCTTGTTTTTTGTATTGCATATTTTTTTTTTGGCGTATAAGTCTTTTAGGGCTCCACGCGGGCTAGCAGTTTCCCGCTCATTTTATTTCTGAGCACAACTGACTCGCTGACTGGCTCGGTTTAGCTAACCGTAAACACTAAAGAAAAAGGAAATACCGTGCCCATTCCATTCCCATTCCATTCCGAGCAAAAGGCACCTCATTCCATTCAGATTCCATTCCCCTCAACGTTGCCGGCATTCCATTCCCATTCCATTCCGGGGTCGTGAAAATGCGGAATGATTCCGGAATCATTCCAACTCCGGAGTGGCAACTCCGCAACACTGTTCTGGACACGTCTGAAAGCGAAGTAGTGGAGGGCCTTTCTGGACCAGGGGGTTGTAGCTGCAAGGCGCATCTCCTTCCGTCGTGACGGCCAAGAGCTGAAGACGAGGCACATCGTGCTTACCTTTGAGTCCACCACAATTCCCGAGTTTGTGAAAGCTGGATACCTACTGCAGAGTTCGTCCTTACGTTCTAAACCCTAGAAGGTGCTTCAACTGCCAAAGATTGGTACACGGCTCACAGAACTGCCGTGGCAACGGCATATGTGCTAAGTTCGAAAAACTGACCACGCAGCAGACTCTTGCCCCTACGACGCACTCTGTGTAAATTGCGAAGAGCCCCAAGCCGCTGACTCCAGATCGTGTGAGAGGTGGAAAGATGAGAAGGAAATTCTTACCCATTGAAGTGAAAAAAAACTCTCATACCCTGAGGCGCGTCGCCGCTTCGCGTTTTTGCGCAAAGGGGGCTTTGCGCAGGTGGTTCAGCGGGGACCGGCGCCACGGAAGGCTTCAGTGGCAACCCAGACGTCCTTCCCGGATGCCAGGAAGCCACTGCAGTCCCCAACACCCCAGCTGAAGCTTCAGCTTCCAGGACACTCACTCTCGGCTGGTAGGTCTACATCCTCCAGAGAGAGTCCTACCGCTTCCATGGGGCAACAGCCTGTGTCTCTCATGTAGAGGGTTCACAGGCTGTTTCTCCTACCCAAAATGGCTTGGCCGTGTCTGCACCTGTCAGTGCTTTGCGGTCTTCTTCCAACAAGAGGGGACCACGCTTCCGACCGAATTCTTCGGAGGGAGCACCCTCATCGAAGGAGCGGCACGATTCTTGTGCCCCTTCTCCAGCACCCAAGGCGCAGAAACCAGGCGGGCTTGGGTGACTGCCTGGCCAGTATCTCTGCTCCTCCGGCTGGTGGAGGTCCGGGCCGGGGTTTTCCACCTCGTGCCCAGAGCCTCCCTAAACGGGCAAGAACAGTCTCCGACCAGGAGGTAGAACCAATGGAGGAGGGTGCCGAACCATCCACTCGTGTGTCTGACCCAGACGGCATGGAGTGACAGGTCAAAAAGAGCAAGCACAAGAGTAGAAAACCAATTGTTCCACCAAAGTGACAATTATACTCCACAAGGCTGGTGCGCTCTCTCAACAGGAACATAATCCTGCACCCTCAGTCGCTACACTGACCTCACGACACGAAGATACCTTGTTCATTCCTGTTGCTCCACCTACTCCTAGAGACCAGCGGAGACAGAGGAGTAACGGCGACTCCTTTGCCAGTGGCCTCGGCCCGAAGTCTCGACGCCCTTGGAGGTCAGAGGGGGCAGCTTCGTATGGACCAACCAGACGACTGCTGGCGACTACCTGACCTGGGGCTTTATTTTTATTTTTTTTTCCCGAAAGTTGGGCCACACCTACCTTCTTGCAGACTAATTAAATCATCATTCATGTCCATTTCCAGATGTTATGTAATTTACTTCCGGTGACTGCCTTAGTTTCGCTCTAGCAACAATTACAGAAAGGTTTTGACTTTCTGATGAAAAGCAGACTGCCTAACGTTAATCGTGTCTGTTTTTTTTACAATGGAACTGCCATGGACGTTTTTCCAAATATAATGACATCACCTTTTTATTAAATGAACACCGCCCTCCTGCCTTTTGTTTGCAGGAGACGGACCTTAAAGAAAGTCACTCAACTGTGCTTAGACACTCCAAATTGTTCACAAAAGATAGGTTAAACGCGTCCGCGGCTTCCGGTGGTGTTGCAGTGGTTGTCCAACGCATGGCCTCGTCCACTGAAGTGGCTTTGCAAACCTCTCTCGAGGCTGTGGCTCTCCGCACGCTGTTGGACAGCGTGATTACCGTCTGCTCAGCGTAGATCAACCCGGCTGCAGTACGAGAACTAGATGAACTAATTAGCCACCTACCGGTGCCTTACATTATTTTAGGTGATTTCAATGTACACAATCCTTTGTGGGGAAGATGTAGAAGTGATTCTTGAGGGGCACTCGTTGAAGACTTACTTATTTCGACAGGACTGTGCCTGCTAAGCACAAAAGAAGCCCCTCATTTTAGTTCAGCAATTTGTAGTTTTGCTTCCTTTGATCTTTCGTTTTTTTTTCATCCTCCGTTGTATCCCCTGATTTTCTAGGGGATCATTCCAAATTTATATGGGAGTGACCCCTTTCCACTCATTTTAGAGCTCAACTATCCTCCTGCTAGCCTTTTAACACGTAAACCTCGTTGAAAGCTTGAAAGGCCTGACTGGTCAACCTTTACAGAAGACTCACTTATAGCATGTTCATCCCTTGATGGTTTTTTCATCGACGATGTCACTGAGCACATAACTCAGCACCAGACTTGTACGTAATCCGTTACAAGTAACGAAATTACTTGTAATCCCTTACATTCATCAGTAATTTAGTAACGGAATAATTACATATTTTCTAGAGTAATTTTAAAGTAATTCCCTTACATTTTTGACGTAACGGATTCCTTGTAATCCGTTACATTTTTTGTCAGAACCAACCTCCCCCCCCCCCCCCGCCCCCATTATAAATAAAGATTTTTTTTTTTTTTTGTAAAGTCGAACGCAGTGACACTGTCACGCGAATCGACTAGCGTAAAGGGAGGCTTGGCACTCTTCAGTTCCGCAAAGCCTCTTTTTGCAACACCAAGCCCCTGAATCTATCTCTCTCTAAGACCCTGACATCAATGTCAAAAAAATCCAAATGAACAATTCACGAAAAGAAAAAAAAAAAGGGGGGGGGGGCAAGTTATTTCCGCTTCTTTTCTTAGTCCCTTTGTCTTTTCTTTGCGATCGAAGCCGGGGAGAGGAGGACAACAAGTGATTGTGCGCCTCTTCGAGAAGCTCGAGGCGGTAAGTGCACTGAAAAGAATTAACAATGTCCTTCTTGGTTATAGTGACTACGACCATTTTCATAATGTCACAACAGGAGACAACGCTCCGTCTACCCTACCCTTTTTGTGGATCAGCTTTTTGCGAGCATTTAGAATATGGTAACAGTCTTCCTTTGTTCTTCTTGTTTTGCCCCAGCAGGACGCATCTTATCTCAAGCAGATATTTTTACAAATATAACATAATGGTGGCTGACGTAGACTTGATATTCTGGGCTTTTTAGCTGCCCGTGGTCCAACAGACGTCTATCTGGAGAATACCGGAGTAAACTGCAGTCGGTTCGTGCTCCGTGCGTTTTTGAACGGCACCAAGAAAGGTACACACGGCAAACGTGCGTTTACATTTCCCTGTTTTAACCGACGTTCTAATTAATTGTTGTTATGAGTGTCCTTTTTCTTTTATAACTTATATTTATGTACTGGAAACTTTTTTTTATTCACCAACGTCTCAAGTGAGGCTCGAACTGTTCAGAACCAAAGGAAGAAGAATATCGAGTCAAACCTTATTTATTATTTAATTATCACCTTACTGTTACAACTATGTTTTGCTATTGATGACTCCTACAGCTTCGCGATTTAGAGAATGGAGAATTTTAGTAGATCGGTCCGATGACTCCGATAACAATATCCGATACTTCGCCGCCGTCTTTGCGTATGCATCATATCGTTATCGGGTACCGTTATCGGGGGTATGGGAGGTATCAGAAGGATCTACTAAATCTCTCAAATAGCAGGCAAAGGCTGCAACGACGAAGCTTTGCTCTACATTCGCGAGGAAAATAGTACTTCCCTTGCTTCGCTGAAAAAGCTCAATGCAGAGCATGAAGCATTCGTGAGGAACAATATGACGCTCCCATCCAGTGCCTCAGCTCAAATTGTGTTCAGCGTAGCAGTCGACATATTGAGTAAGAGATAATGCAAAATGTCTGACGAGACATATAAGAGCCAGCTGTTGCTCAAAATAATCAAGGTCATTAAAAGGAACAGGTGGCAAGAATAAGAACTTGAATAACCCTCTTCCCTTTGTTTCTTACTTGATAACAATAATGTTAAAAGTAACGCCACGAAAGTAACGGATTACTTTTTCGGGTAACGGTCAGTTACTTTCATGGGAGGGTAATTGTAATTGTAATAAATTACAATTTAGCCTCGAGTAATTGTAAATGTAATTCCTTACTATTTTTCAGTAACGTGTTCAAGTCTGCTCAGCACATCTTGCAGGCCGCTATGCTTGCCATTCCCATGACATCCTCACATTTTGCAAAAAGGCCAGAGCCGTGGTGGAATGAGGACTGCCGCCAGGCAAAGGAAGGAGAGAATCGTGCATGGGGGTATTATCTGGCGTTACCCCATAACAAATAACCTGGTCGGCCTTAAGAAAAAGAAACGCGCCAGCGAGGTATGTCCTATGGCAAGCCAAGCGGCAAAGCTTTAGAGGGCATGCTTCTTCAATTAATAGCAGTGCATCCTCGAAGGATGTTTGGGACAGTGTGCATAAAATTAAAGGCTCCTACCGTGTATTTTTTGTCCCACTCCTGAACCGAAGCGGAGTATGCCCTGCCAGCCTAGAAGAACAGGCGAATGTTCTTGTTGAGCATTTCTAATTTGTTTTAAGTTCTCAACATTATACTTGGTCATTTCAGAGACAGAAGCTACAGGCAGAGAAAAATGCACCTCCTTTGTCAGGTGGCTTGCAAGAGCCCTATAATTCACTATTTACACTTTTTTTAGCTACAGATGGTACTTCAATTGTCCAAACAGACGGCTCCTGGGACAGACAACATTCATTACAAAATGCTTCAGCACCTCTATTCATCAACTCTTGAGCTTTTTTTATATTTCTTCAACTGACTTTGGCTCGAAGGTTGCTTCCCCTCGTCTTGGAAGGTGGCTATCATAATTCCCCCGCTGAAGCCAGGAAAGGATCCTGTCTCTACGACTAGCTTTTTTTATAATATCCGTCACGAGTTGTTTTTCAAAAAATACTAGAAAGGATGATAAAAAAAGTGTTATATATTATTTAGAAAGAAACAAGCTACTTAACCGTTACTAGTGTGGTTTTCGCTCAGCTCGATCGACGGTTGACCATCTCGACCGCTTCGATACTGCTGTGCGAGAGGCCTTTGTAAATAGACAGCATTGCTTTTCTGTCTTTTTTTTAATTTGGAAAAGACATTTGATACAATCTGGCGCTACGTTGTATTGCCGGAGTTTTTCAACATTGGTCTTCGGGGCAGAATGCTAGGTGACATAGCTACCTCTGGAATCTTACTTTTCGTGTGGATCTTGGGGCAGCTCTTTCTAAAGAATTCTCGCAAGAGAATGGAGTCCCACAAGGCGATGTGCTTAGCGTCACACGTTTTACCGTAAAAATGAATTCCATTGCTCATATTATACCCCCATGTATTCAGTATTCGCTCTATGTTGATGCTGTACAAATTTCAGTCTTATCTTGGTATTCGTCCATCTGTGAACGTCGACTTCAACTGGCGATCAACAATTTGTTCAAATGGGGGTATATAGGTATAGCCTCATGTTCGTGGTCAGGAAAGATCAAAACCAAAAAACACAGCGCAGCTGAAAACAAAAAAGTGCAAATCACTTGTCTTCCGGCTCTATTTGTAGCATCCAGATAAATCTAAGTCTTTGTCCCCGCCATCTATCAGTGTTGTGACTAGGGATGTCGCGAACCTAATGATGTTCGGGTTCGACACGGCTCGACTTTTCCGAACCATCTAACTCAAGGTTTGAAAGAGGCTCGTCTTATTTTAACTTTTGTGCGTACTGAAAAAAAGAAAGAAGGTTAAACTACTTGACGCAAACTAGCGGAAGAAAAGTGGCATGTTTGTTGTGTTTATTGTTTAATTGTTTCACACCAATAATTCAACTGAAAGGTAAAATGTACAACGTTCGTTTTTATACTGCGTAAAAATCGATAATTTTTTTTCTAAATTATGAAACAAACTACCGTAATAACTATATGTTTTCCAAACTTTAAATGCTTGTCTAGAAGTCGGACATCACTGTCCAACATTCAAAGTTTGTCGCGCTTGGTCATGGAGGTTCGCAAATTTCGATAGAATATCAGGAAATTCAATGCGTGACAATCCACACAATGACCCCGTGAATTTCCCGGTCTTGGACGAGGACAGCGTGACCGGTGTCTCAATACACGAGGATTTGACACCCGCACGCCTTCCCGAGAAAGTCCTCCTAAGACTCGTTTGATTGGATGCCAAATCATTGCATAAGTCGCAATCCGGAACACGTAGTATATGGCACAGCATTCTCCCTGAAGAAGGTATTTTCCCGCTAGTGCTCCTCTGAAGCTTAACACGCGGCTTGGAACTTCGAGCTTACTTTGATCAGAGCGAGCACGCCAATACCGAAAGACATGGGTTAAACACGTATCTTCCCCGAAAAGAGAAAAAAAGAGCTCATTAGTACGTCACACATGACCAGACAAAGTCGGCCAGTAAGCCATATAATCTCAAAACACGATACGGAGTAATTGAAACCATACAGTTTGGGATATTGGTGGCAGCGGGTTAATGATGCACTGAAACATGATCCAGACTTTTCCTGTTTGGTAAGCCCCAGACGAACTCCCAAATCTGGGTGAGCAAACATTGAGATTTATGTCTTGCAGTATTTTCATTTTCATGCGAAGAGTTCGGCATAATGAGTCAAGTAGGCACAGTGTTGTTGGCGCTACCGAAAAAAAAGTAACAAAATACGTTACTCATTAATTTATTTAGTTATTTATTTATTTACTCTGAATACCCAAACGTTACAGACAGGGTGGGTAAAAGGGTTTAACAACTTATGCAAGCAAAAAGTATACAGGATACAATATATGATTATAAATGCCAGATTTTATCTGGTTGGTGAGTGCGATGGAAGGGATGTTGGAGGGTAGGTGGTCCCAGTCGCTGCAAAGGGGGGGGGGGGGGGGGGGGGTGAAGGAACAAAAATGCATTCTGTTTCGACTGTCGGGCACGCCTTCCCTGAAATTATGGTCGTCGTGGGAAGCGATGTTTATAGGCGGCTAGAAAAGTATGTCACTGAGAATCGGGACAAAGTGGTAGATTTTGGGAAAAGACACCGTCGAAAGATTTTACGGCGTAAAGAGAGCTTGGGCAAGTTTAAATCCAAGTTCATTGGTGCGACGCTAGCAGTGCGGAAGTAGTTATAAAAATAAGACGCTCAAGACGATTTTGGGTGGCTTCTTTGTTATGAATAAATTGTTTACTAACAAACGCATCCTTATCAGAAAGCGTGACCAATATTCTCTGATTGATACGTGCGATAAAAACAATGTAGTACTAACCTAGATTTGGTTCTCGGCAGACATAAGTGATGCAGACGTTTTTCCTGTCCAAAAACGCTTCAATGTATTTCGACAAGACAGATAACTAAGAAACGGCGGCGGCGGATTAATCACTGTCAGGGAGTTTTTTTCGTCATTCTGTGTGGATATCTTTTTATTATTTGTTTCGTGGAAAGTTCCGCGTGGGGGGCAGAGATAAAGGCTTCGTGCCTGACAGGGCCTCTGCCCTTCCGTACAGTTCAGTAGTGCAGTACAAAAATACCGTGAAAAATACACCAGATAAAAAAAGCGCCATTTACCAAACCGATCTGTTAGTTGAAAATACACCGAAGCATTTGCGCAACACTCTAAAAATATAATCGAAATTAGTTTCATATACCATGAAAAATAAGAATTAAAATAAAAAATAAAATAAAAAGCCACAGATCCTCGAAAACGACCAGGAACAAAGGCATGTTTCCGGGGTAGACTGCGAAAAATACAGGTATACAATACATCACACTAAAATCATCCACAACACAGTGGTATTAATAAAAGAACAATACAAGGTTTTTCTCTCCACTTAAACATCAAGAAACAAGGAATGGATATATCCACAAAAATAAAAAAAAAACATATTTATAACACTCATAAAGTGTACGGCACCAACAAAGATTAAAAAGCAATTTCACTTGTCACGAGCATCCTTCTACAAGCACATTCAAAGCTATTAAAAGGCTAATAGAAATCTGCGGACATATCTCTTCTATTCAGAGCTTTATTCATCTGGAAATTTAGCCCTTGTTGGCTATAGTTAGATCTTATGGCCGGCATTTTCCTTATTGGGTTGCGAAAATTGTACGTGCTCAGATTGTTTGTTGGTGTAGTGTGGAGCTTGTTTCTGTGTATAAATTGTAATAATTTCAATTAAAATACTTGATCTGCTTTTAGCATATTGCCGCGCGCAGACTTGCAGAGGGTTCTCGTTTGTTCTTGCTGCGAACATAACTTCTAACGTTTTTGTTGTTCTAGAAAGTGCGTGTTCATTCTCGCCCCAAGCACGCTACGCTCGAACATTCCCCGCCGAATCTTCGAGATAGTGACTCATTCTAGATAAGAGGCCGCCCGCGACCTTGTCGAGTCAGTCTCGCCTCTGCGCTCGATCCTGCGGTTTCGCCGACATCGACGCCCGCGACGCTCTGCTGTTTTCTTTTGTACCCTTTTATTTTTGGCACAAGTTCGCCACATTAAACGTTTATTTCTTCTTGTTCATTTTCTGTTTTCTTTGGGTCACCACCCGTGACATTTTGGTGGAGGTGCTGGGTAACCGCATGCCCGTGCAGCGCTCTCCTCCTAGTTCCCGCAGTGGAAGTCCGAACCCAGCCTCCCGAGGACCGAGCAAAGACCAGATCGAGACCCGATCCAGTCGCCGCACCCAAGGTCTACCCCCGGAACACGGACTTGTGCCACCCCGGACCAGGCAGCCAACGAGGCCGACGATGGACAACCAGTCCTCGCAGAGCCCGTCCGCCGCCGCCGTCGTATACCTTCCCGTCGCGTCCCGGACTCCGACGCCATTCCACGGGGAAGTCCACGAGGACGTTGAAGATTGGCTGCAACATTACGAACGAGTTGCCCGCCATAACGCATGGACACCGGAGCAGTGCCTCCAGAACGTCTACTTCTCTCTGCAAGGCACGGCACGCACGTGGTTCGAGAACCACGAAGCGTGCATTGCGTCGTGGGAAGAATTCCAGGCCGAGCTGCGACGGACCTTTGCCAACCAGCACCGACGCCAGCGTGCCGAAGAACTCCTGCGAGCGAGAACCCAAAGGCCGACCGAGAGCGTCACAAGCTTTGTCGAAGACGTTCTTCACCTCATGAATCGCGCCGACCCAACCGCTCCCGAAGAGAAAAAGCTGCGGGTCTTGATGCGCGGTGTGAAGGAAAACATCTCGGTGGCCTTGTGCGGAGCCCGCCTACCACCGTCGAAGCTTTCATCGCCGAAGCAACCAACATCGAGCGCGCGCTTCAAGCTCGTGTTTCCCACTACCAGCGACATCCAGGCGTCGCTGCACCCACACTGCTTAACGGCGAAAACACTCTGGGCACACCGGACATCCGAGAAATTATCCGAGAGGTTGTCCGGGAGGAACTGCGAAGGTTGCTGCCAACTACCAGCCGTCCGCCAACCCTTTCCATCGCCGAGGCTGTCCGAGAAGAAGTGCATCGGGTGCTCCAACCAGAGGCTCCCGTCACCACGGTGGCACCGGAGGAACCGACGTTGAGCTACGCCGCGATGGCCCGACGACCGCCGCAAGCTCCCCGTCAAGCCACGTCGCCACCCCGAAGAGACGCCCCAACGCCGCAGTACCCCCGACGACAGAAAGATCAGGCGCACCCAGAGCAACCTGCGGCGAGGAAGACAGACGTCTGGAGGACGGCTGACCGACGCCCGCTGTGTTACCACTGCGGGGAAGCTGACCATGTGTACCGCCGATGCCCATACCGACGACTCGGGCTGCGCGGGTTCCACCCGAACGACCCGCGACCCCGTTATGGTGAACGCCCTCGGGAAATCGACGAGTACCTGCGACGACCTTAGTCCCCCGAGCCTGCGTTCCGCCGAGAGTTTCGGTCACCTTCGCCACGACCTCCAGCTTCGCCGATGCACCGACCCCGACGTGAAAGCCTGTCGCCCCTCGCTCCACGCCGGGGAAACTAGGCGCGGCAACCCCTGGAGGTGGAGTTGCCGAAGACGACCGACGCCAAGATCCTCCACGAACGTCGGAGGGCCCCCACTCGAACGCTACCAGAGACCGAAACGACGCCCCTGCAGCGGTGTCCAATAACCGGAATGTCGTAATTGACGGCTACGACGCATCAGCACTCGTGGACACCGGAGCAGACTACTCGGTCTTGAGTGGAAGGCTCTCCCGCCGCCTTCGCAAAGTCATGCCGCCGTGGGATGGACCCCAAATACGTACCGCAGGAGGACATCTCATCACGCCCGTAGGAAGGTGCACTGCTCGCGTCGAGATTCACGGTGAGACGTGTCCGGTAAAGTTCGTCGTTCTGCAAGACTGTTCGAGGGACGTTATTCTCGGAATGGACTTTCTCTGCGAGTATGGCGCCGTCAGCGACCTCGGAACAAACCGGCTGACGCTACGAAAACTGCTCCACCAGCGGAGGAACCCTACGCGACGTCACCCACGGTCCGAGTCCTCGCAAACCACGTAAACCTACCACCGCGGTCGAATGTTTTCGTACTTGTCGGGATCGATGAAGCTTCCTGTGGCGAAGTTCTTCTCGAGGGAAGCCTCCAATTGCTCCTGGGAAGAGGCATAGGCGTCGCAAGGGGAGTAGCTGAACTTCAGGATGGGCGGACTGTGGCCCTCGTGACGAACTTCCGAAACGAAACGCAACACCTCACGAAAGGTGCAGCCGTGGGCCACGTCGAGAAACTCCGAGACCCCGCCGAAATCACCGCGAATACTGACGAATCCTCGCCGCCCCAGCAAGACAGTACGTCGCCAACACAGCTCGACATTGACCCTAAGCTTCCGGACCCTAAACGGCGTCAGCTGGTTAACCTCCTCACCGAATACCGCGACTGCTTTGCGACGTCGTCGAAGGTGCGCCAGACCGCGGTTGCCAAGCACCGCATCGTTACCGAGGACGACGCGCGCCCTGTGCATCGATGGCCGTACAGAGTCTCCGCTAAGAAAAGGGAGGTGATCCATCAGCAAGCTCAAGAGATGCTGAATGACGACATAATCCAACCTTCAAGCAGTCCATGGGCCTCTCCAGTCGTGCTGGTTAAGAAGGACGGAACTCTTCGGTTCTGCGTGGACTACCGGCAGCTCAACACGGTTACGAAGAAAGACGTCTACGCACTCCCCCGCATCGACGACACTCTAGACCGGCTGCGCCACTCTCAATACTTTTCATCGATGGACCTGAAGAGCGGCTACTGGCAAATCGAGGTCGACGAACGGGACCGAGAGAAGACAGCCTTTGTCACACCGGATGGGCTTTACGAGTTTAAGGTGATGCCCTTCGGACTAAGAACGGCGCCAGCAACTTTCCAGCGTGTCGTGGACACCGTACTGGCAGGACTGAAGTGGCAGAGCTGTCTCGTCTACCTCGACGACGTCGTAATGTTTTCCGGCGACTTCGACGAGCATTTGCGGCGACTCCGAGCTGTTCTCCACGCCATACGGACCGCCGGACTCACCCTCAAGCCGTCAAAGTGTCGGTTCGCCTATGACGAACTGAAGTTCCTAGGTCACGTGGTTAGTAACGAAGGCATTCGTCCAGACCCAGAGAAGACTCGCGCCGTCGCAGCATTTCCAGCACCAAGAGACAAGAAGGCCGTGCGAAGGTTCCTTGGGCTATGTGCCTACTATCGGCGCTTCGTTCAAGATTTCGCAAAACTTTCCGCACCGCTCACAAACCTCACGAAGGACTCCGAGAAGTTCGAATGGGCCGAGGAGCAGCAGCAGGCATTCGACGAGCTGAAGCGACGACTGCAGGCGCCTCCTGTTCTTGGACATTTCGACCAGGATGCGGAAACCGAGATTCACACGGATGCAAGTAACGCAGGACTTGGCGCGGTATTCGTTCAAGTACAAGAAGGCACCGAGCGAGTCATCGCCTACGCCAGTCGGAGATTGTCCAAGGCCGAGCGAAATTACTCCACGACTGAAAAAGAGTGCCTTGCGGTCGTCTGGGCGATCACGAGGTTTCGTCCGTACTTATACGGAAGCCCCTTCCGCGTAGTCACGGACCACCATTCGCTCTGCTGGCTTGCGAACATGAAGGACCCGTCAGGACGCCTTGCGCGATGGAGTCTCCGACTACAAGAGTTCAACATGACCGTAGTCTACAAGTCAGGCCGGAAGCACTGCGACGCCGACTGCCTGTCCAGAGCTCCCATCGAAACACCTTCCGACAGCAGCGACGACGATAACGACGAGTGTTTCCTGGGCGCAGTGAACACCGACGACATGGCCCGACGTCAACGAGACGATCCTGAGCTGCGCGCACTAATAGAGCACCTGGAAGGGCGTGGGAGTGCCATACCATGTGTTTTTTCACGAGCCCTGCCGACCTTCGCCATTAGACAAGGAGTTCTCTACAAAGAGAACTTCGGCAACAACAACTCGATGTGGCTGCTGGTAATCCCAACCGACCTTCGAGAGGAGATCTTCCAAGCCTGTCACGACGACCCGACGTCCGGACACCTCGGTTACAGCCGGACACTGGCCCGTATTCGTGAAAAGTATTACTGGCCCAAGCTCCCCAAAACGGTCCACCTATACACACGATCATGGCATCAATGCCAGCGACGAAAGAAACCTCCAACGAGGCCGGCCGGACTCTTGCAGTCAATTCCTCCGCCAACGGCCCCTTTTCAGCAGATCGGAATGGATCTACTTGGCCCTTTTCCACCGTCGACGTCGGGAAATCGCTGGATCATCGTCGCCACAGATTATCTCACGCGGTACGCCGAAACGAAAGCCCTTCCTTCCGGAACTGCTGTGGAAGTTGCCAAGTTTTTCATTGAATCCATCGTCCTCCGGCACGGCGCTCCCGAAGTCCTGATCTCAGACCGTGGATCCTCGTTCATGGCCCAACTGACACAAGAAGTCCTTCGTCTCAGCCACACCAGCCATCGTCGCACCACGGCGTACCACCCTCAGACCAACGGGCTGACGGGAAGACTCAACAAGACCATCGCCGACATGATATCCATGTACGTCGACGTGGAGCACAAGACATGGGACGAGGTGTTGCCGTACGTCACCTTTGCCTACAATACGGCCGTGCAAGAAACCACCGGGGTTACACCCTTTCAACTGGTTCATGGTCGCAAAGTGACGACAATGCTGGATGCAGTTACCCCACGAACCGGCTATCGACGGAAGCGACGACGCCCAGGTGGTTGCCCAACGGGCAGAAGAAGTCCGTCAGCTCGCCAGACTCCGAATTCAAACCCAACAACGTATCGACACTGGCCGCTACAACCTTCGTCGCCGGGACGTCCACTTCCAGCCGGTAGACCGGGTGTCGGTCTGGACACCGATCCGCCGCCGTGGTCTCAGCGAGAAACTCCTGAAGCGCTACTTTGAACCCTACAAAGTGCTTCGTCGACTCCGGGATCTGAACTACGAGGTGATGCCCGATGGAACACAGATTTTATCACGCCGCCCTCCAGAAGTCGTCCACATCGTGCGCACGAAGCCGTACCGCGCTCGATAGGACTGTGGACCTTATGTGTCCCAAATGACTCTTTAGTTTACCGTTATTTCTGTTTGCTTTGTTTTCGGCTTGTGCTGCATCGGGACGATGCGCTTTTAAAGGGGGGGATAATGCCGCGCGCAGACTTGCAAGGGGGTCTCGTTTGTTGTTGCTGCGAACATAACTCCTATCGTTTTTGTTGTTCTAGAAAGTGCGTGTTCATTCTCGCCCCAAGCGCCATACGCTCGAACGTTCGCCGCCGAATCTTCGAGATAGTGACTCATTCTAGATAAGAGGCCGCCCGCGACCTTGTCGAGTCAGTCTCGCCTCTGCGCTCGATCCTGCGGTTTCGCCGACATCGACGCCCGCGACGCTCTGCTGTTTTCTTTTGTACCCTTTTATTTTTGGCACAAGTTCGCCACATTAAACGTTTATTTCTTCTTGTTCATTTTCTGTTTTCTTTCGGTCACCACCCGTGACAATATTATATTTATTAAAAAGTGATTGTGTGCTTAAATTTCTGCTGCCTCCTCTTGAATTTTCATACATACGCAAGATATTCTTCTGGAAGATAATTAGTTTGTTGTAATTAGTTTCTGTCGTACTTCCCCACACGGAGATGCCATAGCTCATTTTTGAGTAAAATAGGGAGTAGTATAAAGTGTGTTTAAGCCAGGTCAGTAGTAAACTGTGCACTTTGTATATGCTTCCAGTAACTCGGGACAGGTCAGCCTTGAGCATATTAACATGAGTTGACCAAGAGAGGTCCTCAGTGAACCACACCGCTAAACTTTTTGCTCTGTCGCTTGCTCCAGCAACATACCTTCAAACGTTATGTTGATAGTACTGTGGTCGCGTTTTTTATCGGCTGCAAAATAACATATTTTGATTTGCTGGTATTTAGATCCAAGCGATTTGTTTCTAACCATTTTGATAGTTTTAAACGATAATCATTAGCCAATTTTTCTACGGTCTCTTTTGTCTCACCAGCAAACAATGCATTTGTGTCGCCTGCATACATTATTAACTGAGGGGAGCAAGGTATTTCCGCTATATCGTTTCTATAGACAAGCAATAGCAGAGGCGCTGGAATAGGGCCTTGGGGAAAGGCCTATTATATTTTAATTTTAATAGATGACTCATTATTTAAGCATACATATTGGTAGCGTTCATTTAGATAGCTTTTAATTAATTTTAGCCCTATTCCTTGTATACCACATGTCTTAAGTTTTTTAAGTAAAATATCGTGCAGCACAGTGTTGAACGCATTTTTTAAATCCAAAAACTCTCCCAGTGTGACCGATTTGTTTTCAATGTTTTCCAGAATCTTATCTTTTATGCCGATTGGCGCCGATTCTGCAGACTTTTCCTTCAGGAAACCATATTGAGCAGGAGTTATTATATGATATTTCCGCGAGCGCAGCTGACTAAGTAGGCAGCGCATTCGTGGCCTAACGGTTATCGCGCATGCCTTCCACGCAGAAAGCCAGGGTTCTATTCCAGCCAGCGAACTGTCCTTTTATTTACTCTTTCAACTTGCCCTTCTCGTAAGTGTGAGAACATTCTCGTCTGATCGAGTTCCGAATGTTCCACGCATCGACAGTTCTACGCCGAATGATCCAGGAATACACAAGGGTACATAAAGACTCCGCAGGGCGAGCGGAGTCAGTTTTCGCCTCAGCGTTCGATCCTGCTACTTCGCCGCCTTCGAAGCCCGCGATGCTTTGTTGTTGTCTTCTTTTTCCCTTTTATTTTTAGGCACGAGTTCGCCCCATTAAGCGTTCAGTATACTCCGTCATTCGCCGCCTCATCACTTGTCATTCTGACAAAATAAAAAAAAAATAAAAAACTGTTATCCTGTCGTTGATTACACGCTCGAAAATCTTGGAGAAAAGCGGCAGTACTGAAATGAGCCTTTAATTATTAATTCAGGTCTCTCCGCCCCCCTTCTGGGTGGGAGTCACTTTCGCGATTTTTCATACATCAGGAAAATTACCGCATTCAAGCATCATATTTATTATGTTGGATAATATAGGACCTATTATGTTCGCGGTGTACTTAATTGTTAGCACCTTTTATTTCGTCGTCCCCAGCTGCAACATCATTTGTTAGACTACCTATTATCTTATCGATCTCAATTGGTGTCGTTGAAAAAAGCATGATAGATTCCATTTGATTTCCTGCCAGCATGCAGTTACATGAGCTTGCATTTTGTCCTGTGCACTTGCTTATGCTAGGAAAATGCCGATTCATTTCGTCAACAATTTTTGTACCGACGAAAGTTTTGTTATTTATCAAGATTTCCTTCACGCTGCTACGTGTTTGCTTCCTGCTCGTTAGATAGTCAATTGTCTCCCACACTTTCCTGTGGTCATTGTTAATATGCAGAAATATATTTTTACAATATTCACACTTTGCTTTTTTTAGGTCGGAGTTCAATTTGTGTCTAAACTTTTTTAAGTTATCCAATAGTGCGGGATCGCGATTTTTTATAGAAGCATAATACATGTAGTTTTTCTCGTATTTCTTATACGCTTTGCCAGTTATCCATGGTTTTCTAATATTTCTGGGCCCTTGCTTGCTTTCCCGGAGAGAAAAAGCAACATCCTAACAGTGTTTCAATTTCGTCAAGAACCTTTTATAGGCAAATATAGGATTGCATTCTCTGAAAACGTCGACCCAACTTTCCCGCTCTATTAAGCAGCCAAAAGTACTAAGCGTGTCTTTGTTTATTACGCAGTACCAAAGCTTTTCTATACAACGATTTTGTTTCCAATTTGTAAAGGACCATATGCAAAAAATGGGTAGATGGCCGCTAATATCGTATAAAATAGCACCGGCCGTAACATCATGTATATCTACGTTCGTGAGGCAGATGTCAAAGAATGTTGCAGTGTCTGGAGAGACTGTTTGGTACTGTTATTATATTGCTACATGCATACTGATGAATGACGTCTCGGAATTTTCTCACGTGGTGATCGTCTGATAGCGCATTAATATTTATGTCCCCGAGAATTATATATGAGTTGGTTGCAGATCCCAGAAAACACAGCGTAGTTTCAATATTAGCCATAAATTCATACAGATTGCCAGACGGTGCCTGTACAAAGCACCAACTGTGGTGTATGAGACTTCAATAAGTAAGCTTTCTATTTCTTCATTTATTCTCGTTATATTGTCCATAACGCGGTACGGCAAGTTATCTTTGAGGTAGGTAGCGATACCATTACCTCTTTTGTTTTCTGGACACACACTTTCACACTTGTATCCGTGTAGATATTGTGGTTTTTCATCTTTCGTTCACCAAGTTTCTGTTAGTACAATAACACTAAATTCCACACTCAGAAACTGCAAAAATATTTCCAGAGTGTCAATCTTATTTCTAATACTTCTCACGTTTAAATGTATTGTTGAAAACTGTTCATCCGCTCCTTTATACTTTTTATTGATGCTTGACAATCAAAGTAGCCACACTCTGGCTGAAATTCAACCACCATCATGTCTTTGTGCGTTATCTGAGGGATTAGTTACGTTTCAATTTGTCATTTTTTCTACATCAGTCATGCCAGCGATTCAAAGAACACTTGTCGTTTCATTCTTTCGGGCAAAGACTTTCTCCCCGCCAGTTCAGACGAACATCCACCCCGCGCCCTTTCTTTTGACAACTGCAGCACACAGTAGCCTCTTGTTCGAATTTGTTAGGTGTTCATTCACATTAACAGGGCTGCCATGCCCACTCCAATCAAGGTCTTTAGTTGATATCCTCTCACCCCAATCAAGGTCTTTAGTTGATATCCTCTGTTTTTTTTTGCATTTCTGCAGGATTTTGTATCGCTTTATGTGCAGCACAAAGCGGACAAATATGTTCTTTTCGAGAGGGTTAAATGTGGGAACTCGTTGGTACAAGTCAATATCCGAATCTAAAATCGGCTCATTCAGAAGGTCCCAATTCTTTTGACAATGTCATGTTGTCTCCTGTTACTCGTACACATTTTATTTCTACGTTGTTAGAGCGTTGG
This sequence comes from Ixodes scapularis, assembly GCF_016920785.2. Lineage (NCBI taxonomy): Eukaryota > Metazoa > Arthropoda > Arachnida > Ixodida > Ixodidae > Ixodes > Ixodes scapularis. Next base: position 196,317,577 of record NW_024609835.1, read on the forward strand.
TACTACTCAAGCTTTTTGATTTCATCGCTTAATCTTTGGTTCCCTGCGGTTAGCTCTTCATTTTTTTTCGACACCTTCCACAAATTTTTTCGAAGTTCCTTCATATCTTTCATAATTGCGTTCACGCCATCAAGAATTTCAAAACAGTTTTTAATGCGATCTTTTAGAGTTCTAAGCTCAGCCTTTAGTTGGCGTTTAAGGTCATCAAGGGCCTTCATAATATCCTTCCCTTCTTTAGTCATGTCGATCAGGAATGCAGACAATAACGCAGGATGACACGGTACTTCAACGCTTACAAGTCAACAACCCTACAATACTAACAGTCGTTGCTGTGTTCGGCAGCAGTGCACAGAGGAAATTCTAGGTCTTTAAACAAAAGGTAAATCTCACCTGCGAGAGCAGAGGCAATTAGATACGCGTCCGATACGCACTGCTGCCGAGCTGAAGGCCGGTTCGGTGCGCTGGCTTCCTTTATGGCACTTGTCTTCGTCAGTGGCACCCTCTTCCTGTCTTCTTCCGTCACGAAGTGGTATCTGTGGCGAACGATGACTTGTCTATGTTGTGGTGATGCTGGGCGCAGATGGTTCACGAGCGGTCAGGAAACTGCGAGTGGAGAGGCGATTAGATACGTGTCTCATACGGACTGCTGACGAACTTAAGGCCGGTCCGGTGCGCTGGCCTTCTTTAGGCACTTGTCTTCGTCAGTGGCACCCTCTTCCTGTCTTGTTCCGTCACGAGGTGGTATCTGTGCCAAACGATGTCTTGCCGATGTTGCGGTGATGCTGGGCGCAGATGGTCCACGTGCGGTCAGGGAACTGCGAAAGCAGAGGCGATTAGATACGTGTCCGATACGCACTGCTGCCGAACTGAAGTCCGGTCCGGTGCGCTGGCCTCTTTTATGGCACTTGTCTTCGTCAGTGGCACCCTCTTCCTGTCTTCTTCCGTCACGAGGTGGCATCTCTGCCGAACGATGACTTGCCGATGTTGTGGAGATGCTGGGCGCAGATGGTCCACGTGTGGTCAGGGAACTGGGAGAGCAGAGGCGATTAGATAGGTTTTCGATACGCACTGCTGCCGAACTGAAGGCCGGCCCGGTGCGCTGGCCTCCTTTATAGCACTTGTCTTCGTCAGGGGCACCCTCTTCCTGTCTTCCCTCACGAGGTGGTATCTGTGGCGAACGATGACTTGTCGATGTTGTGGTGATGCTGGCCGCAGATGGTGCACGTGCGTTCAGGGAACTGCGAAAGCAGAGGCGATTAGATACGTGTCCGATACGCACTGCTGCCGAACTGAAGGCCGGTTCGGTGCGCTGGCCTCCTTAATGGCACTTGTCTTCGTCAGTGGCACCCCCTTCCTGTCTTGTTCCGTCACGAGGTGGTATCTGTGGTGAACGATAACGCGTCGATGTTGTGGTGATGCTGGGCGCAGATGGTCCACGTGCGGTCATGGAACTGCGAGAGCAGAGGCGATTAGATAGGTTTTCCGATACGCACTGCTGCCGAACTGCCATTCAGTGCCATTCAAATTGGTTTGTCTCTAAAAACATGCATTATAAAAGGTTCATTCTTGGATGCTAGTATCGTCCACCTTCGAGTGATGTTGACTTCGTCGAGAAACTAGGTGATGTGCTAAATACAATCGTATTACGTTTTCCTAATGCACCCCCTTTTTTACTGGGTGATTTAACTACCCTAACATTTCTTATAAACTTAAAACCGCTAACAAGAGACAAAGGACACAAAAGGAAGGCATACAGGACGAGCGCTTCCTCTCAACTGAATATTTGTTTAAAATCAACTAAAACAAACAACTTCCGTGAAAAACAAAGATAGACTGAATCACCAGTGGCGGCACTCATCACTGCGTGTCAATGAAATGACTCTCTTTTCGATGCAGTAGATTTGACGCCCTTCAGTGCCCTCTTTGTTATGGCATGTACTTCTAGCACTTCCCTCGCGACGTTTTCACGGGCCCTTCCCACGGTTGTGGTATTTTGAAAGTTGGACTGACACACACAATTTCTGCAATGAAGAGGAAGGTGTCCTCCAGTTGTTGAACGCAAACACAGGTAATGCTTGAGCATCCTTTTATTTACGCACCACTCTCTCTGGCCGATGTCCGCCCGACCGTATGTAAGTGACATTCTGTACACCACACCCATGTTACATTTCCCAAATATTTTGGCATTATCGACAGTGCATTAGAGCGCGTCCTTCCTTTTTCTTGAATCCACGGGTATAATTGGGCCAAGCTACATGGCAACGAAAACACAAGTGGCACATCATATCGTTATGCCACTCTTTTTTTAAGTTATGTGAAATTTCGTGCAGATAGGGGATGACCTGATTTCTCGTTTATTTTAAATTTTATTACATCATACTTTTACACTTGATTGAGATCTCTTTTTAAGCAGCGTCTCTGCAACTCCAAGAAAAAGTGAAATTGGGTAACCGGCACGTTTTGGTCGATTAGCATGCAGTTTGAAGATGTCGCGCATAACATCCCGGCATAACTCTTCGAAGTGCCACCTGGACACAAGACGAAGTAATACCCTTTTTACTAAGTTGGAACGTGCCAAATCGTAGGCGAGGATTTTCTTTTTGGAGCGCGGGTGGTAACTGCAACAGACGAGGTTTCCTCGTGAATTGCAGTCTCAAGTTTAAAAACTGGAGATATCGGCCATCTGGGAGTTTGTGAATACATTTTAAGCCATTTGGGCTGTCATCAAACACTTTTAACACACTCTCAGCAACCTGGCGCGTCAAAAGATTGTCAGAGCGTTGACATAGCACCGTATAGTCGTCCACAAACATGACAACCTAACATAGTTGTTTCCCTTCCAAGCCAGTCTGGACATTTTGATCGAACTTGGCTAAGAAAATGTCACAAAAACCGGGGCGACGCGAGGTCCAATCGAAATACCTTCTTTTTGTACATTATAACCGCCATCCAAAAGCATAAGAGTGGACTGCAGGCAAAACTTCAGACGTTCCATAAAACCTTTTTTGTCCTGGTGTATTGTCGGCACTTTTAAGTTTATGTCATGAACCAAGACGCCCGCTTCGCCACTTTAGTACGCTAACATAGGTTGTTATTCTGAATGTACCTACTGTCATTCTCTGCAAATTGAGCGCATGAACTTTTTAGTGTAGCTTTCGATTTTTGGTTGTCTCAATTAATTGTAAAACCAACAAGAATAACAACATCTACATCAAATATTTTCGATCTTATTCTAAGTTCTACGCTTAGTCAAATTACACAAATTACTTAACCTCCTGGGCCTGGGGACCACGCGTAACTACACCCTTCTGAGTCCGTTAACTTGAACAGTGAAACAAATCGGGGAAATAAAGATTCGCAACTACAGTAGAGCCAATTTTGATGTTATTAGTGTGGATCTATGTGCTTTTTGGAACGATATTTTGAAAACCTTTTCGAGCACTTGTTCGAACAAAACTAAGCCTTTCTAAAGAAGAAATAAGGTTACTTATTGAAAAGTACACACCTTCGTAAACTAATATATTAAATTACCGGTTGCTACTGTTCAATAGAGTACTCATGCGACTTTCTTACAAAATGAATCATTTATTTAAAGCCGCCAATTGCACTATTTGTCCAGTTCGTTGGCAGAAATATGCTACTGCTTCTGAGTGTTATAAAACCGAAACTTGTAACGCTAAACGTCAGTTCTTCAACCAATCATTGCCATCTATGCCACGAAAAACTCCTCCCAATTTTGGAAAGTTATTTCAACCTGCAGAAGGTCATCTATTATCTCACTTTGAATAGAAAATTTCACTCCGATTTACGAATCCCTGTGTGCTACAATTTTTATTGAAGCGTTTATTAAACAACTATCTAATCCTCATAGCAACATCACTCCTACCTTCCATGTTAACACTTTTTTCAATAATGAACAATGTCCTTGTTTATCTCAACGGTGTTTCAAAAATTATAAATAGCCTTCAATTATCGTCAGCTACTGGTATAAACGCAATCAAATCAAAATTCCTTAGAGCGACAATTGAATAGTGTCGCTCTAAGGAATTTGAAGATTAAATATTCTTCTCTGTTACTTGCGAGTCAATTCCGAAATTCCTTCAATAACTTTGTTCTGCCAAACGATTGGAGAATCGGAAATGTAATTCCTCTTTACAAATGTGGTGAAAATATTCACCTAACCATCACAGGCCCATCTCATTGACCAGCATTCCATGTAAAATGTTAGAGCAAGTCATCTACACACGACTAACTGTCTTCCTCGAAACCAACTAATTTTTTTCTGCATGTCAACACGGATTTAGGAAAAACTTTTCTTGTGAAACACAACTACTCAGACTTTCTAACGACTTTTAAGTTGCTCTGATCAGGGATCCCAGATGGGCTGCATTTTTCTTAACGTTCGAGAGGCTTTAATAAGGTATCACATAATCTTCTTCAAAAACTATGTAAACTGAATATTGATCCTGATATATTTAATTGAACGTAGCATTTTTAACAGATCGTTTGTAATTTGTAACATGTAATAATATCAACTCTACTCCCACATCTGTTTCCTCCTGCGTACCCCAAGAATCCGCTCTAGGTACTTCTTTTTTCTAATTTATATTAGCGAACTTCCCGGTATTGTCTCGTCCACAATCAATTTATTTACTGACGACTCTGCCATTTATCGAATTATACCTAATGACCCTGACTCCAAGCAATTACAGCATGATTTAGATTTTATATTAAAATAGTTTGGGCCCTGGTCAAAGAAACTTACCATTAACAAGTGCAAACTGGTGCGCATGGCTCGTAAGGTTACTTTTATTTTCACGTATAGCCTAATAAAACACTAAAACTTGTAAACACTTATAAGCACCTAGGAGTGGTTTTAAGCTCCGATCTTTCCTAGAACCTCCATAATAATTATCTGAATGACAACGCTAACCGTATGCTTTATCTTAAACGTACTTTCTTTCATCGTCCCCGTAATCATTACAACTATATCTTAATTAAACTTCAGTGAGGTCAAACCTTGAGTATACAGCCTTCATCTGGGATCCCGGTACCTTCTACCTTAACGACTCTTTCGAATTAATTCAGAACAGATCCGCTCGTTTTATTCTGGCTAATTATAATCGTACCAGTAGCGTAACGTAAATGAAAATACTTTATCACTACCCAGTTTTTTAGTATTGGTCTCTTTGAGAACATTTTTCAGAACGACACTGTGCTAAGAATCTAAATGATACCCCCCCCCCCCCCCTCGTTTGTTTCTGCAAGCATGGATCATCGTAACAAAGTAGGCGTTCCATTCTCCCATTATAACAATTATAGTGCTTCATTTAAGCTTAGAGTTTAAAAAAAGAAAAATCATCTACCTACGTCATTGTTGATTGTGTTCTTTTTGTTCAAATGTTCCAAACTATGTACTCCCTGTTGGTTAACTATTTTTTATTCTCCACTGTCATTTTTTTCAACACTTGCCTTTGAATGGGTCTGGCCCTAAAAATAAAATAAATAAATAAATAAAAGAATGAGCGAGTTTAAATGAGCGTCTCGAGTTGATGACGCGTATTTAGGTTTTGGCCTTACCAAAGTTTTTTAAACCAGATTTTTCAAACTAGAGGGTGCTGAAGAAAAGTTTCGCCGTCAGTACCCGAGAGTACGATTTGCGTTACTTGTAACTTAGTCGAAGTAAGTTTGCCAAGAAACGTTATAAGCTTTATGAGCCCCCAGATATTTATATCAATTACGTTGCGTTAAAGGAGCGTTGTTAAGTGAGTAAATGTATGAACACAAAGAAGAAATACTATCTAGGTCAGATCTAAGTTGTACATGATCAGAAGGACTCGTAATGTTCCGATAAATGACATAATCATCTGCAAACAGTTTAGCTGATGAAGAAATGCTAACAGGTAAGTCGTTATTGCAGATGGGATACAATAGGATTTCTAGCACTGATCCCACTTAGACGCCAGATATTACAGGCGCGTAGAGTAGTTAAACTCGTCAGCAGTTAAAAGTATGTGCGGTTCGACAAAAGGGACTCGATCCATTTTAAAACGGCAGGATTCAGGTTAAGTTTACTTAGTTTGCACAAAAGCAATTTATGGCAGATAGTACCAAAAGCTTTAGAGAAGTCCATGAAAATGCAGTTAACATTTGATAAACTATTTAGAGCAGATAATAGGTCATTACAAAACGATAAACTCAGTCTCACATGAGTAATGTTTCCTGGCCCGTTCTGATGATCACTAAATATAACTGATTCGATAAACTGTACAACATGACATTAAATTACATGTTCCAGGAGTTTACGTGGTATACTGGTTATAGAAATGGTACAATAATTATTAGGACAATACGTGCTATTATACTTGTGCAGGAGAGACATCTTCCTCATTCTCAAGTCGATGATTCTAATGACCGCGAAAAACTCTTTGACAGTTTAATTGAAGAGCCTACGTGAGTGTTTTTTTTTTAACTTGGGAATAATAGCTTCTTTACCGGAACACGAGAAAAGCTTAATGTTTTGAATACATTTACATATTCTATACCAGTTAATAACTAAACAATCCTTGAAAAAAAATCATAGCCAGAAATATCAGGAAACACGGGCCATGAAATGTCAACAAAAAACGTTGAAAGGGAGTGTTTAAAACTGTTCCTCAACCACCTCTCGCAATGACAAGTTCCCTATAATTATATTTTGTTCCAGTTTAAGACCAGACGCCTGCGACGATACGAACTAATGCGGAGGGCAAGTTCGTCTGCTTCTTGCGCAGTGGGTAGCGGTGACGTCAGAACGCCGAGCCCTGATTGGCTGATGCCGACCCCCTATCTGAGCGTCGTCTGCTCCTTTGCAACGTCGTCTGCTCGAACCGTCGTCTGCGTCTGTCTTACCTTTCCCGCGATTTTCGAAAGTGCAGAGGCCAGAGGCCAGGTTAACAAAACAATCTTACGCCAAAAATATGCGTAAGACAAAACTTGAGAACAAATTCGTATTCACGAAACGAAATTTTCGAAAGTTTTGCGCAGGTTACGACGAAATCGGGTCCATATCACATGAGCGAATGACGTTTTAGCGAATATCGACATTTGAGCGAATCGACGTTTTAGCGAATAACGGGGCGTGCGTTAACCCATCCGCCGCGCTGCGCTTACGCCACTTCGCGGCGACAGCCTGCGGCGGCTCATTACAAAAATGTGAACCCATTTGGCCCACCCGAAAACGCCGCTTCGCGGCGTCCGACTATTCGCTAAAGAGTTATTCAGTGAAACGTGGGCGTTCACTAAAACGTCATTCGATCAAGTGAGTGCCTCCCGACGACATCCTACGACAGCTCCGAAGCTGTCTTACGCACTTCTTACGATCAAATCAGCATGGCCGACAGCGTCGCGGTCGCGACGACCAACGGACGTTTATTTTTCTACTTGCGCTTCTCACGCGTCCCGAATTCAAGCAGCAAGAAAAAAGTATAAAGTATTTAAAACAAACCACGACGAACAAGAACGCTGGATCTACAAACACCCGGGAAAAGCGCCAACGGCCACGATTCCACCGACAACGATCAAGCGAGGTCGGCAGATAGGCCTAGCCGACACTCCGACTCGGCGACCGTCTGCTCACGACCGGCTGGTGTGCTGAATGTAATATGCCCGCGCGACCCTTGTGAACGCTTCCCGTCTTATACTTTGATCGCTGACTTCAATTTTAAATTCCTTGTTTTCGGAGGCAACGGTGACTCTCGCCGGTAAAAAAACGGTGAATCTTCGACAGACGCAGGAAATGTAAAGCAGCCATAGCTTTGAGTAGCAGACGTAAAGCAGACGACGTTAACTGCGCCAACCCGCCGACACCGTTAAAGAGTGAGGAGTCCCGCCGCACACGAAAGAAGGGAAAAAGTGTTTGGGAGGGAACTTGCGGACACTAACACGCTCACTCTCGGTTCTTAGCAAACAAACCTCGGCGCCTCGGGACACCTCGCCAGTGAGTCCTTTGACTTCCCTCCTTGATGCGCGTCTGCCAGTTGTTTGACAAAAAACAACGTACCGCTCAAGTTATTTCGTCTGCCCTCTCTGAAAGGCGAAGTCGAGCTCGCTCGTAAAGACCTGCACTTCCGAAAGTCGCAGGAAAGGTAAGACAGACGCAGACGACGTTGCAAAGGCGCAGACGACGCCCAGATAGAGGGTCGCAATCAGCCAATCAGGGCTCGGCGTTCTGATGTTACCGCTACTTCCTTTCTCATGCGCAGAAGACGAAAATGAGCCCACTTGCGAAGCGTATAGGACCAATCAAGCAGCGTCAAAAGTGAAGGTCACTAAGCCTTTTTTGATTATGAATGGTTTAGCGATGATAGAACACGTACAAAAACATGACGAACATTATGACAATGCGCCTTTGACGCTGCCCGGTTGGTCCCATCACCTCCTAGCGTTGGCTCCGTCTGGACTTAAGTGAAACGAAGTATGGTCAATTCAATCGGCTCTTTTTCGCCACCGCTGAACACATGCCAAAATTTGCGCTGGTTGGTTTCGAGCAACCATTGAATAGTGTGTTGAAAGAAAGTACCTTTAGCAAGATACAGAGGGCGTGCGTAATCATCTTCGGTGCGATGATGGGCAGCCCATTCTTTCGTGATCATACACAGTTTGGCTTACACAAAAAGGCGCTTCCTTTTACTCACCTATGATCTTAATAATGGAGTAAACTAAGGTGATTACATATTTTAACGCGACAGCGTAAGGAGCTTGTGTAGCAGAAAAGCCGAGGTCGGCTTCGTTGTGACGGGAAAATCATGCTTGGTCGAATGGATCATGAGATCAGAGCCACGTAATTTTATGTGGGAATTTTGAAAAAAAAAAAAAAAACCGCCAGGCTCACGTTAAACATGCCGTCAAGAGTGGAATGAAAGTGATTAGAAAACATGGTATGTAATGGGAATTAAAGATCGCCGCATGTCTCAAATGAAATCACGTTATAAAATGATTAATGTTCCTTAAAGCTTGAAGAAATTTAGCGGAATTCGAACCTACGAGCCTTTGGTTGCGAGCCAGACATGCTACTGAGTAAGCCACGCAGTGACGCTTGCACGGCTTCGGAGCGAGAGGGAGATGACATGTTTAGCTATCGCGTTTCACTCTTAACGGCGCCGCTGAAGCGTCCTCCAAGTTTTTAATCTTGCAAAGAGGTTAGTATTGATTATTTAGCTGATTTACTTTGTATTAGAACAGCAGCCAGTTTTCTTCTGTAGTTTTTTCGGAAAGCCTCAGCTAGAACGCGTGCGAAAGGGCCTTTATTTCTGTATTGATTCAACTGTAATTGGCTCTGCTATAGTACCTCATTAATTGTATGGTCTTTTATTTGGAAGGCAAAGTGTTGGGGGTGCAAAATTGACTAACAGAATGGTCATTTAGGCCTGGTAAGAGCGCAAGTGACTGAACAAGTTCTGGATGTGTGACGTTGCGCTCCACTGCGTGGTGCGGGACGACACTTTAACACGCTGAATCAGTTTAAAATCGGAGGATGTATAAAGAACGGCAATGCATTCTGAAGAACCACTTCCACTTCCAAAAACGAATGCGTTCCAATGTATGCTAGAGAAATTTAAAACACCGAAGACAATGATGAGTGAAGTGGGAAGGGGAACCTTACATCTATTTTAATCAAAACAACATGTAAATCGAAGGAAAAAGTGGCAGGTGAATTAGGCGGCCGATAACAATTGCAAAAAAATCACATCCTTGTCATTTATACGGATGCACAGGCAAACAAAATCAAGCGGAGAGATATGTGAAACCTTGAAAGAAACCAGCTCGTCAGAAACCGCAATCAAAGCACCACCACCGGATCTAGTACCACGATCTCATGTATATAAGATAAACTTTTTTTTTTTTGTAATTTAAAATGACACAGCTGTTTAACTTGGCATACAAGCACGTTTCGGTTAAAGGCACAAGGTCAGCAAGGCACGTGTCAATTAGCGATACCAACGCACCTCGTTTGTTGATGATTCTCCGAGTGTTACAGTGTGAATAGGAAAGATCCCGTCTGGATGGAGTAGCCAATGTAGACGCTTTCAGTTACGATGATTGTTGACTGTCGCGTGCATCAAAAGAAACTTCGGATTTTTATTTGAAGGAACATCGCTGTTGGTTTAATTCACGCACACACTCTTGGTGTTGGTTTGTTGGTCTTATTTTCTGACACACTCTTAGTACGCATACGTTTTTTATAATTAGTACTTTGTTGTATTTCAAAGAGACAGATTACTTTCTGACTTTAGCAGAGTCCAGAAGCTTTTTCTGAGTTGCACATGTTACTTTACAAACGTCTTCGTTGACGGGAAGACCAGTACCAGGAAGTTTAGTTTTTTTGGGAGAGAATAGTATTTAATCATGAAAGACGTAAAGCGCACAATCACGGGGGCAACCTTCGTTAGCCACAAACGTTCCAAGCCTGTGCGCATGAGAAATTCCATGCTCAGGTAGCTGGATACTGAATAAATTGTAAAAAAATTGGCCGCACGTTTTCTTCGAAGATGGCCCAGGTTTATGTGTTCCAGTGAGTAACGCCGTAGAACAAAAATTGTCTCCAAGGTACCGATCTTCATAGTGGTCTAACTGTGACCTTAGGGTGGCATTTTCACTTTGGTCTGTCATCATGACCATGTTTTGTAAATTATATTTGTCACCTCGGCCTTCCAAGAGCTTACCTTTTCTTCAAGGGCGGCTATGATAGTTGTTAGATCGGACGCTTTGCTATCCAACAATATGTGTTGTTATTTCTGCTTTATTCAAGGATTTCAATAGTGTGGCCTGTATCCCATTCAGATCCACGATAAACCCCTAAGGGTGGCCAATACTTTGTTATATTGTCTAATCTAATCTTCCTTTGAGGGACTTGGCTATCTCTCTACGTCTCCTGTCAGGAGGAATCACTTTCGCACCGTTAACACTTTCATGGCTCGAAACTAAACACGCAAATGCACCCAGAAACGCATAAGAACACTCGACGAAGGCAGAGACTACGGCATCTGGGCATGAAAATAGCAGCAGAAATACATTCTTAAATTTTTCAGAATAATAGGTGGAACAGAACTAACAGAGATAAAACTAACAGTAAATTTAGCAGCCATCGTAGCTGCTATCTTCAGAGTCCCAAATGCAAAATGCAAATGGAAAATAAAGAAGCGCGTTACCGACATACGTTACCTCAAAATAAAAGTAACGCCTTACCGTTACCGTCACCAATGAAAGTAACGCACGTTACTTTGCGTTAATTTTCATTTATAAATTCACGGTAACAGCTTTTTTTTTTTGGCGACCATGTTTTTTGATTTTGAGACAAAGGGCGTGGGCCTTGGGGTTCCTCTAAAGTGGGACGTTTTGCGTGAAAAAAAGACAGGCAAATCTTTTAATGTATGTAGAATGAGTGCAATAATTAAGGACTTGGTATATAATCTTCGTTAAAGCTGAAGTTTCATGACGCAGCCGAGGTTACGAGCTAGTGGGACCATTGTAGCAGCGTCAAAAGTGACAGTCACTGGGCCTTTTAGATGGGATAATTGTTCATTGATTATACGACACGTACTAAAACATGACGAGCATCATGATGGTTCCCTTTTGACGCTGTCCGTTTTGTCCCATCAGCTCTGTAGCATCGGCTGCGTCTAGACTTAAGGCAACACGAAATGTTGAAACACGAACCAAAAATGTTAGTGCTCTTTCTTATAGGCATTGGGAAGAAGGTGTAACGAATAACGTAACTACGCTACCCGTCACTTGAAATGAGTAACGAAACTACGTTACCCGTTACTGTTTTTTTAAGTGATGTGTACATTATTGCGTTACCGAAAAAAGTAACGCGTTACAAGTAAAGGCGTTACAATCGTAACACGCCCCCGCGAACACTGAGTAGGAATCACAGTGGATGCTACTCGTCGTCTCGGTTTTTTGAGTACCATTGCATATTTGTTTAAATGTCGTCATTTGGTGCTTTTCAACTCTTTCTCTGCTGAAGTGCTATCGAAACGTGGAATGGTGGTTTAGTGTTTGAAGAAGCCGGAGGCTTGGACATATATAGCTGCAAGAAGGGGCTAATATAAACAGTACAGTAAAAAAGATGGCCAATTGGGCTGATTGGTTGATCATTCGGATGAAAGCGCCTCAGAAACCGGAGGACAAGGAAGACAAGACCGAACAGATTGTTACATACAACTGAAAGTTTATTGCAAAAACACGACTATTTATAGACACAAATGCCCTCCCGGCGTAAAAATTTCAGTTGTAGGTAGGGCTCTCTCAAGTCTTGTCTTCCATGTCCCAGTATTTCTTAGGCTCTTTCATTTGCAGGAACAGCCAAGCTGAAAGTGTATTTGGTCGAAGTGCCAAGAGTAGGAATGAACGATTAAAGGTCACATTTTATTGTAAATCTGCAAAATACTTCACTTTAACTCTTTTCGTAAACTGAAAACTAAAACGGCATTTCTGAAACGCAATAAAACAACAGTATCACGTTTTAAGGTTAACGACATTATACCAGCAGATAACAAAGGTCGGGGAAGCGTGTTGTATATGGTTGAACATACTATTACATAACGAAAACTTGTTCAAATGACGTTTGCTTCATCCGATCAAATTGATGACACCAAATGAATTAGCTGAAACATTGCGCTACCCCAAAGCAGGCCATTTGAGAATGGACAAGACTTCTTCGCAACACAATCACGCAATCCCGCAAAATGGAACTTGTCTAATCTCATTAATGAAGCAGAAACCCCTCGGCTCCATTTTCGCCGAGTGATTTCGAGACCTCTCTACGATGTTTGAACTCAACTCTGGATGACGCCCACTTTCGAAACGCGGGGAGACCCGTCGCACAGACGATAGAAAGTCGGAAATTTAGGATACCATACGAAGTCCGCTACGCCGAAGAACCACCCGGGTCTGAAGAAACCCACGCTTCGCTTCCAATTGCCCTCATTACGCCGCCTTTGGCCAATCCGGCGACGGGAGTGACACATGTATCCGACCGCCGCCGACGTTCGACGTAACCACTTCGTGTCCCCGTCGATTACGCAAGTTTGCTGAAAAAATTAAGCGGCAAAATTATTAAATATAATCTCAGACGTGTTACTACCAGGCTTTCTTTGACGCGAGACCCGAAATGGAACTCGAAACCAGATGTCAGCGTCCATATCAGACCGGGGTTCGCTTAGCTCTATCGGGACTTTGACGCTTTTCGTCGCTGCAAAGAACGATGACGGGGTTGGAGCGCGGTAATTCTCCACGTCTGTCGAAGCTATGGTTCGCATTTGAGAATGGTTTATGACCGAAAGCGCTGCTGCGGAGCCCGTCGTAAGTCATGAGAAGGGGATTAAAAACCGGTCTTGTCTCAGTTGGTCGTATAGTCAAACGAAATTGTGTGATCGGGCCCTAAAGGAGCTGTGCAACGATTTTAACGCTAAAACAGTTTGGAATTTCTTATTTTGACAGTGTCTATCTTACCACAAAGGACACCAAAAACTTGTATTTTCTTCGAAATGTTGCGATTTCGAGCGCGTAATCGCGAAGCAAAAATTAAAATATTTCTCCACCTGCAGCTGTGAGCGGCGGCCATGAGAACCACGCGGCTTGAAGTCAACGGGGGACTTGTAAAACAGTCTCAAGTTGTGCAAATACCTGCTCGATAAATGGTCATTTTCCTAGAAATCTTGTTGTTCTAACATAAATGCGTCAGAAACCTGCTATCACCGAGAAAACATTTATTACACAGAGTTTTAGTGGCGCCATTTATCCAAGGTCAACAAAACCGTCAGCTCTATCTGCTACCACGAACAGCCGCTGGAAGCCGGAGGGAGACGGGGGCAGAGCCGGAGGGGAATGGCCGGACCCGGACGAACACGATGACACTTTCCTTCTTTCGCCATGTTGATCGTGGTGCTCAAGCTCATGGTCGTTGCGAGCGGGTGCATTCTCGCTGTTCACTGATGGCTCTAGAGAGAGAACTTCACCGGAACCCCGCGCGTCCCCCTTTCACATCACAGCGCATGTGACTCGGAGGATCGTGAAGGAGTTGAGAGGTGCCGAAAAGCTCAATCTTTGTCAAGTTTTATAATTAAAACTAGTACATGCAGGCAAATGCGTTTTTTTTTGTTCTTTACTTCAGAAATGTTGAGACACCAACTCCCAGATTATTTAGGAAAAGCACTGACGTTGTTGCACAGCTCCTTTAAAAGCTCGTTCGCATATTCGCGTTCGAGTGCTACCCACACATCATGCTTCTAAGCCTTTTACAACCGCCATTCATGGATGGCGGTCGTAAGTGCTTATAATAGACAGCGCTGCATCATGCATGCTGCAGCACTGTCTGCCATAAGCACTCGTAAGAGGCTTGACAGCAGATTGTATCGGAGTCAGTCGCAAGGGTGTGAATCAGTGTTAACGCGCTTTCACACACTTGTGTTTGACTACAACCAAATGGGAGAAAACCGGTTTTTAAGCCTCGCGGAATGGGTTAGGACCATCTCCGCAGGAGTGCATACGGTCGTAAGAGGCTTAAATCCCGGTATTGTCTCAGTTAGTGGCTGTCGGTCGCGAAGTGTTTGACCAAGTCCTTGAGCTCAAAAGCTTACTCGCAGGGGAGGCTGAAAAGCACGATTCTGTGTGTGTCCGGGCGAGATGTGGCAACGATTTTATGCTATTACTGATTCGAAGAATTGTTAGGAGAGTGCGACTATATACGTGTTAATAAAATCATGAATACCGAAGTCGTTTTTAAATTTCGTATTGATAGCCGGTGTACGCATGAACAGCGGCTGTTTTCGTCGCGTCTAGCTTGAATCGTCTCAGCGCCTCCGCTAAATTATTTTTCTAGTTTCGATATCTCTCGCCTCGCGTGAGCTCTTGTGAGTTTGGTTCTGGGGAAAGTTTGTTGGCAGTCGGCAAAGCACCAGCGTGGACTGCCAGGCGATGTGGGGCGTCATATGGAGATAGTGGCGAAAAGGATAAGGCAACGTGAGGCGGTGACCAGTAAAAGAGAGGCATTGTGCTGGGTTCAGGTGTGGGCCTATCGTGCTACCATATCTGCTCTGAGATTAGAAGAACATCGCCAAAAGTAACTCATTTCACTTGCAGTTTCGCTTTATCTAAGGCCAATGCTCAACAAAAACGTTTTGCTTCGACACAGGCTTACAAAAGTAAAGGCGGTGGAGAAACGTTATCGAATTTCATTGTCACGCCCTGTTAATAAACAAACCGGTCACTGAGGCGACGGTTGGTTCCGTCTCTTTTTTCAGTATTTAGTGACTATTATTGTTGGAGCTTTCTTCTCCCTGGTGTACTTGCTGGCACCGGTGTTGTGCACGTTTCTAAAAAAAAAAGGAACGAAAGCTCGTTCCTTGTTCCTTCCGATTTTTGGAATTCGTTATGATACAAGTTGCATCTGTGAGAAAGAAATTCTTTCGCATTACCATTTAAAAATAGAACGTACCGTCACATATACGTTACATTTTTTTTGACTACCATATTTAGTTAGATCAAGAAAACTTTTTTTTCTATCCCATTAAATGGGAACATACAAATTTGAATGCGGTGATGGAAGCGCACCAGAAGAAGACGAGTGGAACAAGGGTCTCATTGGTTGATATACTCAAGTTTCAATATCTCAGCTTTCATTCATATTCTTGTTTGTGATGGACGATTCAAACGAGGCAAATGTACCTTTTCCCCACACAGCACGAGCGTTTTATAACCACCTCACGCGTTTCAATCTAACAAAGTCCCTTGTTCAAATTTTAAAACAGTTGCTTCTCAATGTTTCTCTCCGCGAGACGAATAAGTGAAGAAGAGAGTAAACATTTTGGAAGGTTAGTCATAAAAACTAAAAGTCCTTTTTCATGACGGTTGAATTCGTTCTTCAGTTTGAAGGCATGGGAAAAGAGGAGAAGGACGAAGGGTTATTTTAGTGTTCTTTTTGGGTGTGTCATTGGCCACAGTTCGGCACGAAGCGTGGCCAATGAGACCAAGAGTGGCCGATCGACCACGAGTCGGGGATCTCCTGAGTCACAGAGGGCATCCCCGAGGCGCACTTTTGAAGCGACGTGGTCATCCGGCCGGCAAGACTTCGTGATGTTCGTTTGTGGCGACCACCGTTCCTCGTGGCGGGACGCACTCATCCATTTTTCTACAGCGCCGATTTTGGTCACGAGGAGGAACTTTGAGGGTCCTCGCACGTGTTAGGAGAGGAGGCTGTCACGGTGGAAATCGTAACTCAGCTATCGAATGCGGGTGGCCAATTTCTTGCATTCTGCTGACACTGTAGTGCTTTTTTGCATGTGAGCAGCGAGTTAACCCAATCATGCATGTATCGCTGAAGAATTTTGAAACGTCGCGAATTACGAAGCAATCGCAAAGTGGAAAAAGGTCCTGTACAGACTGGGTTCAGGTGAAAGTGGGTTTGACTTTGACAGGGAGCCCAATAGTCTCTCGATTTTTTATTAGTCAATAGTTTAGAGTCATAGTTTAGATTCGAGTGGGCCTGACAGCAACTGCCGGATCAGGATGCCCAAGTTTTTTGTGGTTTCGTTGCAGGTGCTGTTAACGTTCCTGGTGCCGTCCTGTCCATCGCTATCGAAAAACGTCAACACCGTCATCGGAGGTAATTTTTCGTCGGCGACATCGGCAGTTACAACTGTAAGCAAGTTTCCGTCATCGCATGGCCACTCCTCCTGGACTGGTCAGAAAGTGACCCCTATGGTGCAGTTCTCGTTCGAACGCAACCAGTTACCATCAAGAGCAACTTCGACCACAGCGCCACTGGGTAGAGAAGAGGCAGCATTTTTCAACTTCGCCAGTGGGCCTGACAGCAATTGCCGGATTAGGATGCCTAAGTTTTTTTGTCGTCTCGTTGCAGGTTAGTAAATGCAAATACTTTGAATTCAAAAGCAACTTTTTGTGTTTGTTTGTGCTGCAAGGCCCCAAGGCATGCTTTACGTTGTATGTTGAATTTGTAGAGCTGTTTAGCGTTGTTGCTGCATATGTTGTAAATGTGGGGTTTGGGCTGCTTCTACTACTTGCTGGGGATATTGAAACCAACCCTTGACTATGCCCAAAGCGCAGGAGGAGTTACTCAACAAAGTTTACGAAATAGTTGTGACGCTTCGGACCGGGCAAACCGACATCCTCCAGGAAGTAAAAGACTTAAGGGGGAACACTGGTCTTGGAGCTTTTTTTTTATTTTATTACCAAACTCAATGAAACTGCACAAGCTTGTTCAGCCTTTTGCGCTGACGTCATATATCTGATAATTTCTTGATTCAGTAGCATTGTCCCCAAGATAATTAAAACTTACCTGCCTTTGTTTGGAGGAATGATAGGGAAAAAACTGCTCAACAAAATATCTTTTTTAACACATGGCCAGATACTACGAAGTGCAAAGAATACAATGTTGGAAGTACTCTTAAGATAAACCCATTATTATTGATTTTACAACATATTGAAGTTTAGTGTTCAATGCATGGCTAACAAGTAATAAAACAAAAGATCAAATAAAAAACTGTCTAGACTTATATTAAAAATATGCTCTCAACATTGTATGCTTCACAGATTTAGCAACACATTTCAAGAAAGGTTATATTTCTGACTGCTGTAGATGCTGAGATATCCCTCCTGCAAATTTTCACGAGTCCAAAAATTGTGTTATGTGAAAACAATGTTTTAGAGTCAAATTTAATTCAAATTCAGCCCGCATAGACATCATAAATTGATTTATAGCTCGAATATTTATCCACGAAATTAGAAGCGTGGTAGATTCAGAAGAACAACAGCCATCGCCGTTTTCAAAAGAATGCAGTTTTAGGAAGTTTTTGGCTCTAAAGACCCATGTCCCCCCTTAAAGGCTAAGCAACATTCCACCGAGAAATCGCTGAGTAATCTCACTGCACGCGTCAACCAGATAGAGAGTGATATTTATGCGGTGAAATCAGTCAGCGTTAACAGCGACGTGGGCTGTTCCCCACAGATAGCCGCGGCTGCTATCGAGATATCGGAACTCAGGGAACGCTGCGGTGACGCGGAGAGCAGAGCGCGCAGATGAAATCTTTTTTTTATTTTTTTGGCTTCCCCGATAAGGATAAGGAAACATGGGCGCAGTCGGAAAAGACTGTTGTAGACGAGTGCCTCGAGACGTTAGGAGTTGTACTTGCACCGTCGTGTATCGAAAGGGCACATCGTCTCGGTATGTATTCTCAGCAAAAATGTCGCCCAACAATTGTAAAGATGTTTTCGTACAAAGATGAAGAGACCATACTTTCTAAGCCTACAAATTCAAAGGAACATCACTTTCCGTGAGTGAGGGTTTCGTACCGTCAGTGCGTCTTGCGCGGCGAAAGCTATTAGAATTTGCAAAACCACAAGATCTACCGTTCAAGCTGCGCTTCGACAAACTGCTCATGGGAAATAAGTGCTATATCTATGTGCCTCAAACAGACTGTGTCAGTGAATTTAACTCCCGCTGGTAAGAACACAATTTACCTATACGTAACGTCGAAATTATTAACCGTGCTTCCGCTCCTCAGCCAGAACGTGACGTCGTAAATCGTAATCAAGCTTCAGCTTCGCCATAACGTTACAGGAAGGGTGAGGCTGCTACTACCAATACTTTGCCTAATAATAATATGTCTGTTCTTTTCACCAACATTAGAAGCCTTATGAATAAGCGGGACAATCTGTCATCAGTTGTGAACTCTTCTAACGCGGCCTCTCTAAAGCCTGATTCACATGGTGCGATTTTCTTCTGCGAAATCGGTGAAGCGATGAACCGCACATGCGAAATTTCGCGTTGCCTTTCACATTGATTGAGAACATATGCGATTTTCCGCACTTGCGAAGCACATGGTTGGAACCCTTGAATTCGTTTGACGATACTAATTTCGATATTTAACAACACTATAAAATTTTCAGATTTATTTATTAGCTGCTTGTAAAAAGTACGCGGTATACTTATATTTAGGGCCGATTCAGATGTTTGCATCGACTGCATTCGCATCAACGAAAACGACGAAAACAACGAGTACGACGAATGCGACAAGGACACTGGGAGAGCCACAGCTCATAACTGCTTGAGCAAGCTAGTTGTTGCGTTGCTTGGCATGTCGCGCAAGGCGAACAGTTGTCCCGGTGGCTTCGTCACGTGGACGATGTTCCATATTGAAAGAGGGCAAGTAGCAGCGCGTCTTGACTTTCATAGAGCATGATGGCCGCTACTCTAGATGACCGACGAGTTCAGACTGCTCTGAAAAAAGGAATACCTACTTCTGCGAAAAAAAACTGCTGCTCCTAGACGGAAGCCCGTGGGGATGGTGGGTCAGGCCGTGCTGGCAAAACAGGGCCAAAGGATCGGAGTTTTACTAATTGGTAAGTCGACTTGTGCTTCTCTGCGAGCAGGTTTCTGGAATACTTTTTCTCTGCAGACCCTCTTTATGCTGCACAGGGACCCGGAGCAGTTTCGAAGATATTACCGGATAATGCCGAACGCCTTTGAAAGACTACACGCTTGCCTGGAAACAAAGCTTACGAAGCAATATGTCGTCAGAGAGCCCATTTCGTCGCGGGTGCGGCTTGCTATCACTTTGAGGTAAAATGGTACGTATTCTCTTTAAACTGCACTGTTTGGAGTGAATACGAGGTGCAATTAAACTGGTTTATATGGCGAATTCATTACTAGTTTCTAGGCTTCCAGACATTAATGTACACAGCAATGTTTTGTTTTTACTCAGGTACCTGTCATCGGCAACGTCAATGCAGGATCTCGCACTGCAATTCAAGGTTGGAGTGTCAACAGGGGCATCCATCGTGCATGAGAGATGTTCGCATATATGAAAGGTGCTTCGCCCAAAACACATGAAGGTAAGCAAAAAAAATCTGATTTCGTTTTTGGTAACTTGTGGAAAAGAGGACTGTTTCACATGGAGCGATTTTAGTTGCGATTTCGCAGTTGCGACGGCGCTGTTGCGGCAAACAGGCAGGTTCAATGCGATTATGAAATAATCGGAGCTGCGTCAATTGCCAAACATCTTTCGAGACGTCACCAGCGCCGCTGCGACGGTACGAAAAGACAGCCAATAAAAACGCGCCTCATCCAAAACCAACCATATTCTTATTGTCGCATGCATGCTGTGAAAGGGTCGCTGGCGTCTCGTAATGAAAAAAACACTTGAAAATGGAGGTGGTGTTCCAGTCGTGTGGTATTCACTGGGGGCCATAGCTTGCGCCGGTTGCTGTTGAGAGCACGTGCTGTTAGTTAATTTGCACAACGCTTCTGCAACGTATATTTCACACCGTCAAGATTGTTTATCTTTGCCAGCAGTACGTAGCAGTTCTTTTTGAGCTCTAGCTGCGAACAATGCGCGCCAATACGGCGTCCACTAAATACCGCCTTTAAAGATGTAGATCATTACGAACAACAAGGCTCGCTGTGGTGGTGTTGGGAAATTGATGAATTCAAGTCCCCCCCCCCCCCCATGCCCCGGTGTACTCTTTCTACACACTACCAAACCACGGAATCATCCCGAATTCGAAATCAGGGGGTGTTGCACTTATTCGAGGGGGGGGGGGGGGGGTGCTGTTGGAGGGGGTGGCCTTAGGTCTAGATGCATTGGTCAAGAAATTCTGGGGGGTGTCGCCCCCAACCTGGAGATAAATAGGGGGGTGTTGGAAGGGGCTGGCTTTACGTTTATATACATTGCTTAAGACATTCTGGGGGGGGGGGGGGGGGTGTCACACCCCACTTGGAGATAATTATGGGAGTCGGGTGTACAAATCACTGCAGCAAACTCGTCCTTTGTAGCTGCTCCTAACTATTCGCAGCCGAAATATCTAAATGAATCATAATGAAAGCTGTACTGTCAAAAATGGTTTCTCAAAAAGTTTACACAACAGAGAGCCATTGATTTATGATCATAGGGACGAACTTGGGAAGAGAGCGCTGCAGACCTGAGGATGTTGAGGGCCCCAATGCTATTACTGCGCCACCTTCGAAAGACGGGGTCACACATTACGTATCCTACGAATACAGTTTGCAGACAAATAGTAATTCGAGGCACCGCAGCATCCCTGCTTTGTATGTCGCACGGCAACCAATGAAACGAGCAGCCTGGCACGCGGCTTATGAAACACGGATGCGTCAGTGAGTCGTGTTCGATCGATGTCTGCAGACTGTTTTTTTGTCTTTTGTATAAGCAGTCTGACACCGGCCTGACTTGGGCATAATATGATAGCTTACAAAAGTAAGTGGTGAGTGCCTGGAGCTGGGCTAGTTGGCTCAACATGCTTCTGAAAGTTTAAGCTGAACGTAGAAAAAACGGAGCGAGGGAGAAAAAAAATACAGAGACACAGCTTTTCAGATTCAGTTACAAAAGTATTCGCAATTGTTAAGCGTCAACAAGTATTTCTCATATTTGAGGATGCATTTATTACCAGTATTACTATAGGTAAAGTAAGATTACATGAACGGCTTTTAAATAACAACGTAAAACCATGTGTGAACGTTGTGCTGTACTTCTAGCTCCCATTAAGAATCACAGACTAAGGGAAATTGCCAAGGGCTTTGAGACAGGGCGGAATTTTCCTCATTGTGTGGTTAGCGTTGACGGAAAACACGGACATATCGAAGCCCTTGCCGATTCTGGAAGCCTGTACTATAACTACGAGGTGCTGTATATGGGTCTACAAATTTACTTTAACACATATCATGTTTTGCAAGAGTGCATGAAGTGAGGTAACATTCGGCTTTTCAGGGTAACCTACTCTATAGTGCTGATGGCCGTCGTGGACAGCAAGTTGAGGTTTATGGCCACAGACGCTGGAGCGTATGGCCACCAAAGTGATGGTGGCGTCTTCAAGGCGTCAAGGATAGGACAGTGCCTCAGTCAAGCTGCCTTGAATTGTCCACCACCAAATCTGCTGCCATCTTCCCATGTTATCGCCGCGTCCGTCTTCGTTGGAGACGAGGCATTTCAACTGAGGTCGGACTTTCTGAGGCCCTGTCCTGGTTGATACCTCAGCGATTATCTAAAAGTATTCAACTATCGACTTTGTAGGGCGAGGTAACCTTTAGAATTGTTGCACTTGCATTATAATAACAAAAATCACAGTGTTGTCTTTGTCCCATTTCAAGAAGGGGCGTCCAGAACGCATTCGAAATTTTGGATACTAGATTTTGCATCTTCCGCAGGCCAATCGACCTCCTCCCAGACCACGCCACTGGAGTCGTCCGCGCAGCTTGTGTACTGCACAACTACCTACAAGACGACAAGTTGCCCATGCTAAATGCCAATGCTGATTGAAGTCGACCACTTCAGCAACATCGTTGATGGCCAGTGGCGCAAGGAGGTCTCTCAACAGACAAACGCGTTCCTCTACCTACCGAGGCTGAGATCGCGGCACGTCGACCAATCTGCCCGAAAATGAAACACAGTGGCCACCGCAGTGAGAGACCTGTACTGCAGGTACTTTGTAAAGGAAGCTGCAATGTCATGGCAAAGGAACCGCGCTGGATTGAAATCCTAAGTAGTGTCAGCGGTGTGGTGACAAATCACGAAGTTTTCAAGTTTTTGTGTGTGAGGATCGTCTGACCTATTTCCGGTGGAACAGGGAGCAGAGGCCACCATTAAAACAATATTCTGCCGCTGCTAGTTAGCTACTTTTGAAAGGGCGCTCTGGTGAGAGACGGCTTCCGTGTGAGGCCCACTAGGACTTTGAACAGAGAAAGTGAAACATCTGTATTCTACCAAGACCGGTGCTACTGGAGGGGGATGAAATTAGGGACTCTACCTGTTCATGTACGCTCTTAATGTGCTTAACTAGGAGTGGACGTAATTTATACTCTACCGCCCGTGGAGGAGTGACACAGTCCTCTCAGATCCTTGGTTGGATAAGTGGGACGAGTGTTTTCAGTGCACGTTCTGCAAGATCCTGAACTGAGGCGCAGTCCTTAAAGGGAAGCCGGAACACTTCTTTAAAAAAGATGAGATAGAGCTTGATTCTAGCGTAGTTTTATCCCGTGGATATGAATATCGCGTTCGTTTTCCCCGAAGATGTAACTAAACTCGAGAAAACACGAGAAACACCCGACCCGTCGTGGCTTCATAAAAGGGCATTTCGGCCGCAAAGCTTGTGTCGCTCGAGGGCCGCGCATGCAATCCCTAGCTTGCCAGGTGTATTCCCCCCTACTGGCACAAGTGTTAACATCTTTTTCTGTCCTTTTTTAAAAAAAAATAGCAAGAGTACGCGTGCATAGCTTTGGTGGACGCTGCTAAAAGGAAGATTCCGAAAACTCCTTCTGTGGCGACACGCTCCTGGAAGGAGGGCCTTCGGCGGTACTTTGAAAATGATTTTCTGTAACCTCCATGCACCAAATTATAAAATAAATAATTTCTATATTCAAGATCCTGGAGGTGAAATGAAGACGATTTAGGTGTGTTTAATCAAATACAAAACCGCTTCAGCTTTCCTTAAACTTGGAGTGTGAGAGTTATTTGAGTGATCTCCGAAGTATGTGCATTTAGGTGGTTCAGGTAGATCTGCAACGTACTGGAGGTAGTGTAGTGTTGAGAGGGAGTGTGTTTGTACACGCCGAAGAAGCGTAGAATCTGCCCTCTTTGCAGTGTGGGGTGGGCTGTAGGGGGTTATGTGGTTACGACGAAACTATAACAGAAGGCACAATGAGTTTTCTTCTCGTCGTGCCTTGCGTTGTAGCTTCCGGGTCACGTAGGGGTCAATTTCGTGTGGCCATTGACAAGGGGTACTCGGATCGTCGGCGGCGTGCGTAGATGAGCGGGCGCGGCCTTGCAACACCGGCGCACAATTCAAATATTTGCCTTTTGGCGCCGGTGCACCCCATGACTCCAGCAACGTGTTATGTTCCTCTTTATTCATATTTGATGTCTGCCAAAAAGGTGAGCCTGTACTTGATTTTTTTTTTCTTTTGTAATTGCATCTTTTTTGTCTTTTGTTAGTTGTTATCTTTCAACATTTAAAGCCAGCAATAAAAAAATTTATTCCTGGATCACCCCTGCCTCATGTCATCTCTCTAGTTCATTTCCACCCCGGACCTGTTGCCTGCAAATCAGTCAATTTTTTTGTAGAAAATGGGTTGTGGTCTTTGCCTCTTTTACGGACAAACTGGCGGAAACTTTTTGAGGCAGGTATAGCCCAAAGTAGGTCGACAGAGTACCGGCTGATTCCCCACAGGGTGAGGTGCTATTTTACTGTTTTCATTGGACCTACGCTGCCCAATCGGGTCTTTACAAAACACAAAATTCGTTTTATCGGCGGACTTTCATGAAATGAACGACACGCTGGACGTGCAAAACACATTCTGTACTTCCTCAGTGTAGGTCAGCATGAACAAACTAACGTAAATGTTTAGCTTTTTTTTAATTCAAAACAATATTAGCGATTGCGAACATGACAAAAACATTGAAGATAAAGGAAACGGCATAAATAAAAAAAAATCAGGTTTTCAGATGCAAAAAAAGCCAAAACAATCATGTTGGTGAAATAATCGCAAACTATGCACGAAACCAAATTGTCGCGGATTTCTATGACAAATGTCACGCGTGGCACGTCTGACATTTGCGTAGGGGACTCATTCAATAGTAGAAAGACCCTTTCTTGAAATCTGTTTGGGGATCTGACACGAAGGTCTGTCCAGAAACCGAGAATCGCTGATCGGCACTTTGTAATTAAAGCCATTTTACACGCGTGTCGCTCGCGTAGCACGCGTTCAGCGCGTTTACATATCAATTAGTTATTCTCACTATACGTAAAAATGTGAAGCTCGATTTTTATCAAATGGCTTTAATAAAAAGGTTCTGTTCAGCGTTTCTCAGTTTCTAGACAGACCTTCGTGTCATCTGCAAACAGATTTGAAGAAAGGATCTTTCTTCTATGCCACGAGTCCCTTACGCAAAGTGATAGAACAGAAGCGTCAATTGTTATCGCCTGCAATTTTACAAAGGAAGCAACCACAACCCTCTCGTGGTACGCAAACGCCAGTTCGTTTTAATTCCGAGCTGAAGCTTACATCCCCCGGCGAAAAATATTCACATGGAAGAAGCACATCCGCCGCCCCACCCCCGCAGTGAATTTCGAAGACGACGACGTAGGTGACGCAGTGTTCGTATTTTTGATTCCCAGGTTGCTATGACCACCATGACGTCTTTCACGAGCCGCGTTTGATTGGCTGTCCGTCCCCTTCGCAAGAGCGGCCGTTCGCAAGGAAAGTTTGGCAAAATACGGAGTTGCGAATTAGTCGAATTCGCACCGCAACTGCGTTGTGCCGCAAGAACGGCGTCGCAATTGCGAAATCGCAGGCAAATTCGCACCATGTGAATCAGGCATAACGCGGATATTGTCGTGTTAAGCGAGACATGGTTGCCCAGTTAGATACGCAACTGTGAAATGTTGCACTGTCAGAGATGTTTTAACTTCTATCGTCACGGCAGGGAAGAAAAAAAAGGGTGGCGGGGTGTTAGTCGCGGTAGCAGAAAATATACCATCGTTTCACATCAATATTGTTTCAGAAATCGAGCTACTATGGGTTAGTCTCCAGTTGAAAAATAATAAAAAAAATGTTGTCATGTGTTATCGCCCTCCCTCTAGCAATACCGCGTTTATAAGAAATCTTCACGATGCGATCAACGCAGTCATTGTTCGTTTCCCGAATGCACCGATACTACTGTTGGGTGATTTCAACTATAATATGGTCAAACGAGGGTGCAAACCTTAGTCACGTCTCTTCCGAATGTAGTGAGTTTTTAAATCTTTGTTTAGGTTTCAATTTTTCTCAAACTGTTACAAAACCGACGCGTACGACTTCAACTACTGCTGTTGTGCTGGACCTCATATTAACAATATCGCCTGAGCTGATCTCCTCGTTAACTTACATGCCCGGTCTTAGTTATCATTTCCTTCTACATTTTTCATTAAAAATTCCTGGACGCCATAAGTCCAATCAGACGAAAACATTCTTTGACCATGCTAGGCTGATTTTGATTCAATCTACAAAACACTTTGTCGTTTTCAAATAGGGGACTATATAGGTTGTTTTACTGAGCGCTCAGTTGATGAAAACTGGTGTTTATTTAAAGAAAAAGTTATGTCACTGATGAACGCACATGTTCCCCTTCGCGTGGTATCTTCTTCACCAGAGTCTCAATGGTACAGCGTGACACTGAAAAAGCTGTCAAATAAAAAGAAACGATTATTTTGCTTTGCAACGCTATCGGACAATGTACAACGCTGGGAAGCCTACCATGTTCCAGGTAACGTGTACTAGAAAGCAGTCGAAGAGGCAAAATTACATTACTTTAACACCACGCTGCCGGCAATGTTACTTAAACATCCGCGTCAATGTTGGAAAGTTATTAACCCTCCTCCTAGTCCTTGCATAGTACTTAGGGACAACCAATGAGAGGAGGTGCCCAGTGAAGTGTGTTCTTTATTGTTAAATGATGTATTTCTGGGATCTTTTTCATGCACGGTAACCTCAGACTCTCCGGTATTTAGAACGTATGATTTTTTGCCCATGTTTCTTGTTATCATAAACTGCGAAGGTATATGTAACGTTATTGAAAACCTCAAAACCACTACGACAGCAGTTATTGATAATATTAATGCTAAGATTTTGAGAAAAAAAAAACTAATACGAACTCATGCGTTATCTTATCTTAATTATTTTCGCAATCACTTGAACAAGGAGAATTACCAAATGATTGGAAGGTGGGGAAGGTAATCCGTCTCCACAAAGGGGGCGATAAACATAACCCTTTAAACTTTCGTCCCATTTCTTTAACGATCATTCCTTGTGAAATCCTTGAGCACATCATTTACACTAACATCTCTAATTTTATAGACTCAAACTCCTTTTTTAACTCAGCGCAACATGGATTTCAAAGGTTTTATTCACCTGAAACTCAACTCCTAGCCTTTACTCATGACCTTCATGTAACACTTGACCGGGGTTCCAAGACTGACTGCATATTTCTTGATTTCTCAAACGCTTTCGACAAAATTCCTCACGCGCTGCTTCTTCTTAAACTCCGTAAACTTAACATAGATCTTAATATAATTGATTGGATAGAATTGTTTCTATCAGACCGTTACCAATTTGTTCACGCTAACGGAACTAATTCTTCAACCTCACGTGTCAGGTCAGGGGTCGCACAAGGTTCTTTTTGGTACACTTTTATTTCTTATATATATTAACAATCTTCCCACGCATGTATCCTCTTCTATTAGCCTATTCGCTGATGACTGCGTAATTCATAAGAAAATCATTAACGACTCTAAGATATCTGCTCTTCAGACCGATATTAACGTCACCCGCTGGTGCGATAATTGGCCTATGGAACTAAACACCTTTAAACGTAAATCCATGAGAGGTTCCCGTCAAAATAACACTTGTCTCTCCTACTGTAATAATAACTCCACCTTGCTTTCTGTATCAACCTATAAATATCTATATGTTTTTTTAACTAACGATCTGTCCTGGATCATCCATGTCGAATATATCACTAACAACGCTAATCGCTTATAAGGCTATCTCAGAAGAAACTTTTCCCTTGACCCTGTTTCCCCGCAGGGGGAACCTGTGAAAGCAGGTGTTTGGTGAGTGGCGTCACCACGGACCCCGAGCCATGCGGGTTCGCCCGCTTACGTCGGGCTGTGCCTGGCATTCCCGTGTCCGAGGAAAAGGGCATCCTGGTGGTTGAGCCGAGCCCGGAATAGGTTTGGACCCCTCGGGGCTTCCCGGGTGAGGCAATACACCACTTCGGCCCCAACTTCTCGTAGACGGGAGTCCTTGTAAGGCCCGGCCAGGATCATTCAGTCTAGTCGCCTTTTCTTCTACTATCCCCTCCAATCTTTCACCTTTACCTTTCCTGTTTCTTTTACTTCTTTTTCATTTCTCTTACTCCTTTTTCACCCCTCTTGGCGGCAAGGGCTAGCCTTGGGTGGTAATAGGCCTCTCTCTTGAACCACACTTGGGTATAGTTTCCCGGCAGCACTGTTTGCGTAACGTCGCCAGGTAAGTTCTTCTTGTTATAGTGCGTTACATAACCCCTTTTTGGGCTCAGTGGTGAGCGATGCACCGCGTATTCTGAACACTCTTTGCACTTCTATGGCGACCCACCCCTCTAAACCCCGTTCATGTCGGTGAGTCCTCATCGCACACTTTGCACCATTCGTTTAGTCCTCTCTGAAGATGACGTTTTGTACTCAAGTGAAGAAGAACTCCTCGAGGGACTCAAAAGTTCCTCCGTTGTCGCTGTTAAACGCATCATGTTTCCGAAAAATGGTGAACAGGTTCCTTCAAAACATCTTATTCTGACCTTTGAAAAGCACACACTCCCAGAGACCGTCAAGGAGGGATACCTGAACTGCCGCATTCGCCCTTACGTCCCCAACCCCCAGCGGTGCTTCCGTTACGAACGTTTTGGTCACGGAGCGCGCAGCTGGCGAGGGAAGGAGACGTGTGCAAAGTGTGGCAGTCAGGGCCATGCTTCTGACATTTGTGAGGAGGCTGTGGCGCACTGTGTTAATTGCGGTGGACCACACTCTGCTCACTATCACACCTGTCCCTCATGGAAACAAGAAAAATACGTCCTTACCATTAAAGTGAAGGAAAACCTATCGTATTCAGAAGTACAGAAGTGATTCTTGGTTGTGTCAAAGGGGAGTTTTGCCGACGTGGTGCGCAGGGGCCCAGCACCACGCTCGGAGTCGAGGGCCAACCAGGTCTCTCCCGAGATCTTGGCGGCCGACCTCAGGGCCCCAGCTTCCCAACAGGGGGAGCAGCAGCTTCTCCCAGCCCCTGTTGGTAGCACGCGTGCTGCCCCTCCATCCAAGGACAGGCCGACAGCAGCCGCGCCTTTCCCCTCTCCCAGGTCCCCTCCTAGGGAGAAGGAGCGAGTTTCTCGCTCTTGCTCTCTGGAGAGGGCCCCCGCTACCAAAGGACCAGCATGGAGCCTATGCAGCTGCAGTGAAAGGAAGGGACAAGACGAGCTTGGGTGACCCCTTGCCCAGTTCGTCCACCACTCCTCCAGCTGGCCATGGCCGGGGCTTGCCACCCCCCCCCCCCCCCCCCCCCCCGTGGGCCAGGCCGGACAAGCTTCGCATCTACTCCAATGGACACTTCTCAGGAGAGCGAGATCCCAACAGATGTTGACACTCTGTCCACTCCTGGGTCCGACCAGGACGGCATGGAATGGGAGAAGCCCTCCCGCAGATCCTAAAAGAAACAGCCTGTAGTACCGCCCAAATGATGACCCCGTCAGTAGCCATATTGTGGACATATATTCTTAATTTCCGTTGGCTCTCCATGGTTTTATTTATTTTACTATGTTTCACTCAATATATATTTACATATTTATACACTCTTTAATAGATGACGAAGTTGCTTTATATGTAGTGGAACTGTCGCGGTGTTTTAAGAAATATTGATGATGTTAGCTATTTCATGGATGAGCTTCGGCCCGTCGCTCTTTGCAAGAAACCCAACTTCAATCCAATTCTTTTAACATTTTAGGACATCATCAGGTTTTTAGGAAAGACCGTCCTGCTTCCCCTCCTCCTGGTGGTGTTGCGGTGGTTGTGCAGAGTGAATTCGCTTGCTCTCAAGTTCCACTCTGGACGCCACTGGAAGCTGTTGCAGTGCGTCTCCTCGTGAACCGCCTTGTAACAGTTGTCTCTTTATACTTGCAACCAAATGTTCTTTTGAACATTCAAGAGCTGCAGGGAATTGTAGGACAGCTTCCTCATCCTTTTTTAATTTTGGGCGATTTTAACGCTCATCATATCATGTGGGGTAGTTACCGTCAGGACTCCCGTGGTGGTGTAATTGAACGTCTTTTATTGTCCCAGTTCCCGCGACCTTGTTGAGTTAAAGCGACGAAAAGCTAAGGTTCGTTGGACTAGGAAGCAAGCAAAGCGGAAGTCGTGGATGAAGTATGAAGTAACTAGTTTTGTCCCGGCTAAAGAGGCCTGGGACAGATATCGGTAAGTAAATGAAGATTATAGGTGCTTTGCTATTCCAACGTTTAATGCTCCTTCTTCATCACTAACAGACTTTGGTAATATACTCTTGGAACAATATTATAGTGCATCTAGTTCGGCCAAATAGAGTGTTACTTTTGTACTGTTCAAAGCTTGTGCGGAGCGTCAAACACTTGTCATGTTGGGAGGAAATTCAGCATCTTATAACCAACCTTTTACGCGATGCGAGCTTGAGATGGCCCTTAATGTAACCCAACTCTCTGCCCCTGGGCCCAATAAAATTCACTTTTAAACGCTATGCCACTTCTTCAAGGTATTCTTCAAAATACCTTGAAAACCTTCCTTTTTTTCAATCTTTTTTGGAAAAAAGCATGTTTCCCTCGGGCTTGGAAACATGCACATATAATCCCCCTTCTAAGACCCAATGAAGACCCCTCACAACCATCAAGTTATCGCCCAATTGCCCTGACGAGCTGCCTCGGGAAAACGTTTGAAAGGATTATAAATAGGCGACAGGTATACATGTTAGAAAGCCAGAGGGTCTTTGATAATAATCAGTGTGGATTCCACCAAGGTCAATCTACCCTTGACCACTTAATGCGCCTGGAAACTGTGATACGCGAAGCATTTGTAAACAGGCAACACTATGTTGCATTTTTTTTTCGACTTAGGGCAAATAGCACAGCGTGGAGGTATGGGATTATCCGAAACTTGTATGCCTGAAATATCCGTGGCCGTATGCTTCGATGCATAAAGGAATATCTGATGGACAGGACATTTTAAGTTCGTCTCGGTTCACTCCTATCTGAATCCTTTGTTCAAGAAAACGGAGCACCTCAAGGGGGTGTTTTAAGTGTGACATCATTTTTACTAGCAATGAATTCACTTACACGACTGCTTCCGCAGTCAAATACATATTCTCTTTATGCTGATGATATACAGAGTTCATCATCATCTTGTAACCTTTCCAGTTGTGAGCGTCAGTTGCAATTAGCCATAAACAAACTGTCAAAGTGGGCCGACGAATATCGGTACAGGTTCTCTGCTTCAAAAACGGTCTGTTTGCCCTTTTCTCTGCGTCTCGGGTTGTCTTTGGATCCATTCCTGGAATTAAAAGGAACCCTTATCCCAGCTAGAAAGGAGCACCGATTTCTTTGTGTAATATTTGATAAAAAGCTGAACTTTATTTCCACCTTAAAGCGCTGAAGCAAAAATGCCTTCGGTCCACAAGTCCGTTGAAAGTTTTATCTCACAAATCTTGGGGGTCTGATAGAAAATGTATCTTGCAGTTATACAACGCCCTTGAACGATCCCGTCTTGACTACGGTGCAGTAGTGTGAGGATTAGCTCGGCCATCTGCCCTTAAAGTGTTGGACCCATTTCACCATCTCGGCTTGCGACTGGCAACAGGAGCCTTCCGGACGTCGCCCGTCCTCAGTTTGTATGCAGAATCCAATGAGCTGTCCCTGAACAAACGACGTACATATCTTAGTCCAACTAATGCTTACAAGATGCTGGCCGACACCCAGCATCCGACGTATTCTTCACTTAAAAGGTCAAGGTTCTTTCGCCTTTTTGAAAATAAACCAAGCCTTGTAACACCGTTAAGCTTCCGTATTGAACATCTTCGCATTTCTCTGCGGCTTTCTCTGGACCAGGTCAGCCACGTTAGGAAAGTCAACGGTATTCCACCTTGGAAAGCACAGCGAGTTGAATCCGACTGGTCTCTCGCGAAGTTCAACAAGCATGGCATTTCCCATGCTGTAATTAAGCAATAGTTTGGTGAACTGCAAGCTAAGTATGATACTTATCTTCATGTTTATACTGATGGTGCCAAGACCTCCTCTTTTTTCGGTGCGCTGTTTATTCTGAAAGCTTCTCCAAGGTTCAACGACTTGATTGTATTGCCAGCATTTTTTACTGCGGAGCTCTATGCGGTATAAATGGCGATCGAATGCATTATCAATAGGAACATACTGAGGGCGGTCCTGTTTGTTGACTCTCAAAGTGATTCTTGCAGTTTGCTCTCTTAAAGATACAAAAAATATGCTTTTACAACAGATTCGATATAAACTGAACTCTACTTTGAATGGAGGTCAAAATATACAATTTTGTTGGGTACCCAGTCACATTGGCATACAAGGCAATGAAGAAGCCGACAAGCTTCCAGGGTCTGCCGGTAATCTTCCACAATCTCTCTCCCGTTTACCCTGCCAGGATATTAAGCCCTTGGTGAAGTCCTCGATTCTTCATTCTTGGCAATTGGAATGGGACATGGAGTGCAATAACAAGCTTTATGCTACTAAACCGGATTTAGGAGTTTGGGAAAGCTCTTCATGCAAGAGCCGACTTCATGAAACGATGTTGTGCCTTTCGAGAATCAGATACTTATTTATAACCCATGGGTATCTGCTTTCGGGAGAAGATCCACCAGTCTGTGATCAATGTGGTGACGGGCTCACTGTTTTGCATATCTTTTGGTTGTGCCCCAACCTTGAGCCCAAGCGCCGCATTCATTTCCATGAATTTTGTCAATATCATATCCCATTTCATCCCGCTCTCCTTCTGGGCGAGAATCCTCTGGTCTCTTTTGAACGAGTAATAGAATTTCTTAATAGTGTTGGTCTTTTATACTGATTTTAGCTTCTTGGATATCCGTTTGCAAAAACCCACTTTATAGTACAATGAAGCCTAGAATTAGTTTGGCGCAGACGGCCTCGTAGCTATTGCGCCATAAACCCCCAAAATCTCTCTCTCTCTTGACTCTGTTTCACTTAAACTTCTCCTATATAAAAAATTTAGTGCGAACCAAACTTAGGTATGCAGGCTCTATCTGGAACCCTGGCGTATCCCTAGCATCATTCATTGAATATATTCATAATCGCTCCGCACGTTTTATACTTTCTAACTACCACCGTACAGCCAGCGTCACCTCCATGAAAGCGTTTCTATCTTTGCCCAACCTCTTCTTTCGTAGAAAAATAGCTCGCCTCTGCTTATTTCACAAATTTTATCACTCTAACCCAGCACTTCGAACCTCAATATTTTCAGAACCATTATACATATCGCCGCGCACCGATCATTCACTAAAAGAAGGAATACCCTACCGCATCACCTCCACCTTTTATGCCTCCTTCCTACCCGTGACCTCCGTCTACTGGAATCGCCTTCCCGCATCCGTAGTCTTACTTACTGACGCTGCTGATTTTGAAACCGCCATAATGTTCTTAGTGATGTTCCATAGCGATTCTGTACCTTGTGTTTTGTTTTGTTCCGTTTTGTTTTCATTGTTCACTTTATATTGATGTATAATTCCACTCCTCTCTGTAATGCCTTCGAGCCCTGAGAGTATAATAAATGAAATTAAATATAACTTTATAGCAACATTATGCCCCTTCAAATATCGCGTTTGTAGAACCACAAAATATAAGTGTTCTAGTCTTTTCGTGAGACCACACAAATTAAATTGTCCACGTGAACTGAAAGAAGTGGTTCGGCTATCTCAAATGTGCAAATCGCATGCATTTAAAAAACACGTATTTGTGCAGCAAATACTTTCGTAATTAAAATTTGACGCTTCATGCTGACGGTGCTGACACAAGATCTGAGAGTAGTACCGTTGGTAGCGAAGTATGTCGCTCCTTTCTATAACAATCGAACTTGACTCGAACGCTTGGTCAGAATTATTAAGTTGTTAAGTGTGATACATGTGCCACAGCGGTGTTTGGTGAGGTGTCCGATCTGTGATGAGGTGCCCTTCTCTGTGGTATTACGTGCTTTCGGATTAACCCTAGCATTCAAACAGATCTACATCTATACCACCTAGAAACAAGGCCTGTGCGCCCCACCCCCTTCCCCTTTACAGGTAATTACTGGTGGATTCCTGCAGCGCCGCGTAACCGGCGTCACCATGAACACGAGCGCGTCACGCAGCGACTCGCAAATATCACGGCGATGCACACGGCGACGCATAGACGGACACGCCTGGCACTATGCGGCGTCTCTCGTAGAGCTCAAGAGTGTTTTCCGCGTGGGACGGGTTGGGCTGCACAAACATGACTTAATGTGCATGCCTAGTCTTCTAAGTGATTTGAGTCGACGACCCGTTGTGCCGGCGCTTGCGCACGACCAACCGAACAGACGAATGACGTGATTGGCGCAAACATTCTCAAGAACTGTGCTCAGAAGGTGGCTCATGCAGAAAGGACTAGGATGTCGGGATGACGGCGAACTGCGCGAACACTGAGCTGATGGCGCTGTGACACACGTTGCGCAAAACGCAAAATGACCTGTGAGATTTTTTTTTCTTTTTTGCTTTCTCCAGTTTTATTTTGGTACAAGAGTTGTGCCTGATGAAATGTTCTACAATAAAGAAATGTGTGGCGGATAAAGCCGGAAGAAGAAGCAACTTCATATTGGGCCCTGAGGCCGCATGTACACTTAGCGGGCACGAGCTCATACAAGCCTTTTTTCAGCGCTCATTCGTGCTTCGTAACACTCAGGTCGTGATCTCATTGCTGGCAGGTTGACAATGAAAGAGTGTGTCGCTGAAATAAACGCGGCTGCTCCTTCACCGGACAAAAAGCACATCGCAGGGTGTTCTTCTATTTTCTTTGGTTGGCTTTGCTATGATAATTGTAACGTTGCCGCTTGTCTATTTTGTGAAACGATAACACCATTAGACGTTAAACATCGTTGCTCCGATGCGCGGGCTCCCTGTAGCACGCCAATCGCATCATTTTAAATATTTATTACAAAGCTTCGTTGGAAAGTGCACATGAGAAACGAGCAGTGGAACGTACACAGCAAGACAGAGTATAAAATAGCGGAAGCCTTATTTCTACATCGTCTTCTAACGTTCGCGAAGTTCGAGTTGAACTGCTATACTTTGGTCCTGCCGAGTCACTGGGGTCAGAATTTGCGCGATAAACCGCCCGAGTCTAGACATTTTGGTCTTCCATATTTGGGCATGATAACACATGTATAGGGTGACAACAAACACTTTTGTTAGCTAAGAAGTGTTGTTCACTGAACAACTGAGTTCACGCGAGGATTCTGATATATAAATAAATAAAAACTTACGAGTATCAACAAAAGATTCAGCTACAGAAAGCACACGCGTATTGTTTTTTTTTTAAATTTTTTTAATGCGTGTTATTTTTGCTCTTTTGTTTCGGGTGAGAATCCTAAATGGTCTCAGGCTTCAATACACGAAGTTTTATTGTCGGGACACGTTTAGAGAAAGTAAAACACAAAAAACACTGCCAGTTAGTTTAAGATTAAGCATACCGAAGAAAAACTAAAACCATGCATAGCTTACACTTAATGACCTACTCATATTACCTTCTCGCTCGGACATCTCTAACCTTAGTCTAATGCATGACCAAATGAAATTATTGTGAATACAAGGGGTAATAAAGTTAATTATTTAAAAATTCAATAAAAATATACATATGAGGAGGATTCTAACTAACTATGCTTTATTTCGCGACCGTAATTTAGTATCGGCTAATTTACTTTTTGTATTACGTAACGTGCACAGTCTTGAAAGAAAATAGCAATTTATTGAAGTAGTAGATCTCCAACTTGAACATGCTTGACCATCTATCGAACCTTCCATTCAAGTTTTATTCTCCTGGCTGCACATAATATGTTGGGAAAATTTGAGCGGTAGAGATTGTTTCCCGTCCCAACCGAAGTATGTAATAGTAACACACCGGAAAGCCAACAGGCGAGTGCCGGTCAACTCCAGAGTACTATAGACCTTGAGACGGTAGAAATTAAACGGACAGCACAAGCGAGATTCTCAGCAGGCCCGTTTCAGTTTTTGAAGCTTGGTTTTTTACCAGGTTGGTTTTGTACAGACTAATTTCAGGAGAATTAGCTGTTTCTCCTTAGGAGTACGGATTACCTTTAATGTCGCGCCTACGGCTCCGCACGAGCCGCCACATTTCCAGCATGGCAACCTGGCGGTGGGGTTCAAAGACATCTCCTCTCCTGCCCAGAAATCCAATGTCCAGACGAATCGTAGGATGAGGAGACTAAACGCTCAAATCCTCTTTGGATTAGACTTCCACGCCATGTCTTTGTGCCTTGACACAGTACTAGAACGTCGCCGGCAAGATGACGTTAAGGCCTTAAGCACCGAGAGTGAAATTTCGAAAACCTTCTGGGCGAGGCTAATCTGTGTCGTGAAGGGGTGCTCCGCAAAGAACGGCGTCAATCACAAATGACATACGCTTTTCTGCCAATCATACATGATAAAAATACACTCGTGTGTCGAGCGTATGATAAGCGCCCTAATGTTTGTATAAAAGGGAACTTACACTGAGGTCCCTCCACATAACAGGTCGCCCACGCTATTGTTGCAACCCGTGCTTACATCACAAAGCTATTGAGTGTTACTCGACACTATTTGAGTAATTGTTGACACTATCATCTTATTTCTCATCACGTGTCGACCAACCACAGCTTAAAAACAGCGCCTTTAATATTTTTCTTTTGTTTCACAATTTGACCGCCACGTCGCATTCATTTTCGCTGTAGACTTGGGTGGGCTGTACCTTACCGTTTTTCTTCTACGCGTCTTTTCCTGGTGGCCTCTTTTGGAGTAGCGACTAGTGCACGGGTGCCCGCCATGTTTCCAGTCTTGCTAACAAACGATACCGGTGTATTGAAATTGCCTCCTCCCGCCTAGTGCCTTCGTAACTGAGAACGCCGATGGTAGAAGCGCTATCTCTTTTCCCTATTTATGCTTTTAGTAACGTAATACAGTCGTAAAACTTATATTTACTCATTTAATTAATGAAATATATATTTATTTATTTATTTTAAATATTATCAGTCCCACGATGGCAGTGCAGAGGGAACTGGGTTAAAGTTACAGGAAACAAAATAAAAACTAACTGTTAGAAATGCAAATAATTACCTGAAAATGAATTACTAATATAGGATCGGTGTTAAGACATATTTAAAGGCCGAGCCATCAAACAAAGCTACTACTTACGGTGCAATGTGATTCCTTAAAATGGTGGTTCGGTGCATGAATGAACTGTGAATAGTTGTAGTTTTATACGATGGAGTGACTGGTCTGTTGGTGATCCAGACGCGATGATGTGTCGAATAGAGGTATTTGTAGCTTTTCACGGGATAAAATTGTGAATATATTTCATAATACAAATACAAACGAGAAACTTATGTACTTCATGTAATCTTACGGAGGCTAAACTAGGTTTATTTTTATATATATTTTTTATTTATCATCCATCCTAAGGGCCCTTTCGGGCATCACATAGGGGGGAATTTATTTACATCAAGACAACAACAGGTAAAACAATATGTCCATAACACTCTGATAAAAAAATTAAAAGACGTTAAAATAAAACATTCGCTTGATCCGAAGTCGTCATAGCAAAATAACAAATTTATGTCGAAAAGGTAACTTCGGATTTTTGTGAGATGAAAGACATCAAGATATCCAAACAAGACTGATGATCCAAAATGAGGGATATGTTGCAAGGTTGAGCAGGCAGTACTTGTATAAGTTAGTACGAATGAATACATATTTTACTTTCTTCGGATGGTCAAAGCGATATAAGATGCGAGTCGCCGGCACAACGTGATTTCAACGAAACAAAGATGAACACTGATATGTTTTATAAAATAAATAGAAAAGTGTTATTCGCCTTCTGGTTTCGAGTGGTACTAGATGTAATGAGTCTTTAATACTGCAGGTAGGGAAGTACTCGAGTGTTATAAACCGGGCGGATTTATTTTGTAGTGACTCGGAATCTTTGATAAAGCAAACTTAATGAGGTTTCCGTATGACTGAGTTGTAGTCTAATTTGCTTTTACCGAGTTATCTATACGCTCGGATTTTTGTATTAGCGTCGGCTGGAAACAGGTGTCTTTTCAGAAATCCGAATGTTTTAGATGTAGACCTCAAAGTTAGTTCAATATGAAAATTAGAAAAAAAATCTTGGTGTTAGATGAACTCCTCAATGTTAATAGAAATGTACAAATTTAGTTTTTTTTTTTGTCTTGATCATCATTTCTTGACTTCTATTGATATTAATCTGGATTTACAAGTCAGCGCCTCACACTAACTTTCATTAAGGTCAGCTTGTAGAATAGCATTATCTGAGGTATAAGTTATGGTACAATATCGGATGTAGTCATCTGCGAAGAAGCGGATGGTTAACTGAATGTTGCTGTCAATATCGTTAATGTATAGTAGGAAGAGTAGAGGTCTAAGAACAGAGCCCAAGGGTACCCAGATTTTATGGGTATAAGTCGAGAAACAATGTTATCGATGAGAATTCACTGATAAATATTAGAAAAAAATTCTGAAATAAAACTAGATTTAAAGTGGTCCCATCTTCTGATTGAATAAAAGGTCCTGCATTTCTTGGTTTTGGGTTCACGACACTCCAAACGTTTTAGGACTAGATTCCAAATTATAATATGAGCTTGATTAATAAATTTAGTATCTACTCCCTTCATTTTCTTGCTATACGATCGTGAGAGCTCTCGTTAAGCCTCAAAGTCACACTGAGTATATTCGTGAGTTTGGCGTCTGAGAAAAGTCATAGCTTATTAATTAATAGAACGTCTCACATTTGTCCTCGGTGTAGATCATAGATGTAACGCTGGAAGTGCGATGATAGTAAGAATGAAAAAGACATATCCAACTTGAAATGATTCAATTGCAGATAATAATATGTCCGTACCGGGACCCCACATATAAAAGGTGTATTCTAGTTTGGAGTGAACGAGGATCATATTTTAACCCGCACCT
The DNA here is from genome assembly GCF_016920785.2 of Ixodes scapularis. Lineage (NCBI taxonomy): Eukaryota > Metazoa > Arthropoda > Arachnida > Ixodida > Ixodidae > Ixodes > Ixodes scapularis. The sequence goes on from NW_024609835.1 coordinate 196,356,419, forward strand.
CCGAACAAGTGCGCCCTTGGCCGAATGATTATCCTGCTTGACTGTCAGGTAAAGGTGCAGAGGTTTGATTCCGGGGAGGCGAGGCACCTTTTTAATAATTTTGTGAATTTCGTGCTCTGGTGAATTCGAGAAGCCTGTTGCGTTTTCGAGGACCGAATGTTCTGAACGCAGAAGTATCTTTGCCGATTCTTCCAGAAACCCACGCGTGCACGTAAGGGGCTCTGCGTGGGGAGCCGGGGTCGGTATCGCTGTTGCGCTCGAACCTGCAGCTTCGCCGACTTCGACGCCCGCGACGCTTAGTTGTTCTCTTCTACTTCTTTTTTTGGTTTGGCACAAGTTCGCCACATTAAACGCTTCAGTTTCCTCAGTAATTATTTGTGTCGTCACCTCGTCATTCTTGAAAATATATGTAGAGAAGTAGTTTTAGAAATACTGTGACTGGTGGAAAATTTAATAATCATTGCATGTATATATCCCAATGCTACTATAAATGTAAAAGTATTAAAGCAGAAATATGAAATGCGGAAACAAAACCACCAAGAAAGCGTGAAATAATCTTAATATGCCATCATTATAAAAACCCAAGATATTAATAAGAGTTGCGCCCTCTACACGTGTGCTATGACTACGGTTATCATTCGGCCACACTCGCATTTAGTAGCAGTGCGTTTGTGTATAAGTCAGTAACAGTTCGAGAATCGCTGGTGTACCCCAATAGATTGATCTTAGTGATGCCTGTTTACTTCGCATTAATCGCTTCTGAAATGGCTTCCTAGCGCTTCCTATTATTTTCCGTAACAGACTGCGACGCGCTGTGGTGATGAGAGGGACCAAGCTCAGACACGCTGAATTACACCTTGCGTCGAGGCATCTAGTACCCTCAAGTGATATCGGGGGTTATACTTCCAGCGGACGGGAAGATAATGTTCAGGGGTCGTAGTATTATAAAGCACCGACGACTTCGCCTAATACCTTCCTGGACGAGGACCAAGGGCATACATCTTAGACATTCTACCTGATATCCAGTTCCGCAATAAATCTCAAACTGTGCATTTCACGCGAACACGTTGCTTGCATTTAACTTAAAAATGTTTTAATGAATACGTCAGTAAAAACGCCGTTCATAGCAACTAATCGCTGTCAAACGTCGACGTAGCTGTGCATCCGTTTTCTATATACTTTCATGGGTTTAGATAGAGGTAATAAAAATATAATAATAATATTTGAACGCACGTTCAGTTCATCCTTTGAGTATTCTGGATTAACATTTTTTCTAGATTTTTAAACCTTCATTACACCTGAATTTAGGTCCCATAAGCACAATCCGGCATTTCTCCTGTCAGAGCTGGATAATTACAATACTTTGCATCTTCGGGGTACCCCATGAACGTAAGACGCTCCTTTCCATCAGAGTAGTTTTAACGCTAAATATTGTCTTGCGCGACAATATGCTACAAGGTACGTAAACGAGGCTTTTACTTTGGAATCTCTTTTATAACGCGAGCATTTCGCCCAAGGCGAGGCGTTTTAAACGGGCAGAAGTCGAATCGATAGTACCTTTACACTTGATGATCCGCTGGCGGGTCCGCGCCGGTGGCGAGCAGATTTAGTGCCGGGTGGCGAAATTGACCCGTCATTCTGGGAAAATCCGGTTATGGGTCGCAGACCAATCAAGATTTTTTTGCCAGCTACGAGTAGATTTCGCCACTCAGCTACAAAATCCGCTCGTCGCCCCCTCAAAATGGCCAACGAATTCGCAAGTGTAGACGCACCGTAGTGCGACGATTGGCGTGGTAATTCGTCGCCCCAGTGCCTAAGCATGACACGGTCGTTCACTAAGTTTTCCTTCAGCGTGACACTTTTGTTTGTTAAATCTTCCCGTAGCCTTACATAGGGCGTGCGCCCGAAATGTCGTTTCTTTTCTTTGTCCTTTTCCCCTTCGTTTTGTACATTTCTTTTCCCACGCTAGCATTTTTTTGTTTCCATGAAGTGTAGCCAGTTTCTTCTGCTGGTGCTTCTTTCAAAAATAAAAAAAATTGCCGGAATTTCTTTTGCTGTTAACCTTGGTTGCTGTTTTTTGTGGACTGGCATCCACAATACATTATAGCTTTCCATGACGCGTTTTCGTTGGGTAGAGGGCTTTGCAAACCCAGCGATCTTTAAAGGTATTACTGCGTACTGGGACATATATTCTGAACCTCGCTGAATATTCATTTTTTTTTTTTCATATGCTACACGCAGCTACTTAGAGACCAAGGAGCGAATCTTTTCTTTATTATACAGCGGAGCTGATAAACGATAGTTTCCCAGGATCGTGTTCGTCCTGAAATGACCTGATGACGCAGAACTCTGGACAGCTACCAACATCTATGAGCGACGGCGGCAACCAAACAACTGGCTTGCCGGTTGTCTGGTTGTCGCTGATGCTCATACATGTCGGCAACCTTTCGAGCCTTTCCACTCTGGCTTGCCGGCTTGCGGCCGGCCTTTACTTCTTTCCCACCATAGCACAGCTTCTCTGGTATTCTTTCACCAAAATAGATTTTTTTTTGCATCTATTGAATAGGTAATACTTATTTAACTTCTTTCAGTTTCTTTTTTATGGTTCATTACTGTTCATTTCCTTACTTGATGACATCCAAAATCAAAACACAGTGCTTTGTTGGGCGCACACAACAAATACTTATTGTCTTTCACCAAAAATCCTTTTTTAGATGGCGAGCATCTCATTCACACGTGCCATTCTGCTCCAAAGAGTAAACTACTTTCAAAAATTCCCTGCACGCAACACTGTTCGCGTTGCATTATGGGACCTCTTTTGCCATGGAAAGGGGTGTCTTGGCTTTGGTTTCAACCACGCCGGTGACGAAATATTGAATCTCAGCGCTGCATAAAAGTAGTGTACGGCGCTCGCCTGCTTAGCACCCATTCATGTCCGTGAGATCCCCCGTCGAAACACGGACTTCCAGCGGCCGTAATGACCTGCCTAGTCAAGGAGTAACTATCTGGTGGCCCGGCTACAACTCTAGAGTACGGAATGATCTCTCCCGCCATCGGATCACTTAACAAGCGTAGGCCACAGCGGAGACAATGGCACATAATGATCGGTCTGCTGTTCTTCCTTTTCTTCTATATGCTCTCATAGTTCGGTTTTTACCTGCAAACAAACTCTGGCACGTGGACAGCCCCCACTCACCCCCCCCCCAAAAAAAAAAAAAAGAAAAAAAAGAGAAGACGTACCTTGGCATTTCGCTTGTACTGGCAGGCAACACCAACAGTTTTATAATTAAAAAAAAAAGGCACATACCTCATAATAAAAGCACTGTATTTGGTCGTGTGACGTGATGTCGTGAAGTGAGATTGGGAAATCAAAACTTAAACTGTTACGAATAGGATCCCAACATGCATTGTACGGCACTGCGTCGCAGCGATCGCTTTGATTTTCCATTAGCTTTATTAAGATTATTAATAATTATTGTGTTTATCGTCTCCTAATTGCTGGTCATAACACTAAGTTTTTGCATGTATTTTTGCAGTTTTGTTTTGTCTTTACTCGGAATATTAGCCGATAAACGGACCCTTGAAATTAGAACGTACAAAGTATAAATATATACTGAGTAATGATTTCAATACTATCCCAATAAACTCGCCCTTAGGTCTACATGACATCGCATAAAACTTCGAAAATTTAATATATCCCATGGTTGCACCGGCAGAGATGGCCTCTCCTGAATAAGAATTGCAGTTGACGAACATTTAGAAGAAATTCCGCAGAAACGTGGACGCTGCGTGGCTAGAAATAAAGTTTTGACTTATCGGCCGTCCACACGACGACGAATGCCGGTGCACCTGCAAGAACGATTCCACTTACTCGCTGACTACCATCGAAGGAAGAGAGACTCCGGCGGCACCGCCCGTAGTGCCACGACGCGGAGGCTTCCCTTGCGCGATCCTCTGGTTAGAAAATACAAATTTGGAACATAAAAGAGTCAAGAATGCTGTGATGAGAAATCACTCATAAGTATGCGTTCCCAAGCACACGTGTTTATTTAAGACATCGCTAGTTATAGCAGAATTGTTTAAATCGGCGACAAATAGCGGAGAGAATGAATCGCGATGGTCCTATGGTTCTTTTAGGGTAGTCCTTACTGCGTCGTAATATAGCGGTGTGAACAAATTCCTGACACATCTCTTTTTCTAAATTTGTCTAAAAGCCCGTCCTCGAGTTATGATGAACATATCCTTGCGAAGTTGCTCCACATTATGTCGACATTATTTCAGTATTAACCAATCAGTAGTTGTCATCAGCATATGTAAACAGAACATTGTTAAGTAGGGTGCTTCCTCGTTAGATCGAGGACTGTTGGTCCGGGTCATATTCTTATTATACTTACGAAAATTATATATTAAAGTGATGTTCTTGGGAGGATTATTCGGCTATATGCAATCACCGTAGATAGCTTTCTTCCTGAGATATAAAATTTCGAAGCCCGAGGCGCGGAGACTGTCAATGGTTCGCTATGGTCCCTCGCACAGCCCTCCTAGGATAGAGGCTTGGGCGAGTTAGTTATTTATGAATGAAAGGTAGCAGAGCGATGAAGGTAACATAGTGATAACAATGTTCCGATTTTATTTCATTGTTTTATTGGTATCAAGGAAAAAGGAATAAATACAAACCAGAGTTGAAAGACAGCTTGACGTACGAGGTTCCTTTTTGAGGATGTCTGTGTGTGTGCGTGCGTGTGTGTGTGTGTGTGTTTTGTGTGCGTGCGTTTCATCGTTAGCGTGGTTACCTTTAAGTTTCGCACAACCGTCAATTTCATAGCTAACCATGCAGGTGGTAATAATATGTCTTACTTATTTCATGAACGGTTTAAGACATTTACAGAGGATGTTGAATATTGCAACAAAATATTTATGTGCAAACGAAGTAACGAAACACGTCTAAGCAACACGGTTTAGAGACACATTTACATATTATTTAGAAATGAACTAATTTAGATAAACCGACGCCAAATGTATTAAAATGATTATATGCAAATGTATTCTAGTATTTTAATAACGCGAAGCGCCACTCAGATTTGTACATGTGAAACAAACTTAACTTTCAATTTTTGGGAATCTCTTTTTAAACTTTTACAGTGTGTTGAACTAGCTTATGATAGCGAGAACATTGAGTAACATATTTAAAAAGACAACAACTACAACAAAGCTTCACACAGATTGAGATAGCTTGTATTCGTTATAGGAGCTTTGTCGCGCACTATCGGCTCCAAAGAAACAATTTCTAGAACCGGCAATGGCTGCGCAGACTCTTTCGTAAGCTGTAAAAACTGATGGTGTTCCTAGTGTAGCTTCATGTTTGTGTTTCTTGAGTTGCCCCCTAACCCCCCCCCCCCCCCCCCCCCCCAGCTCAATCGCCCCTTTTCGAAACACCTTCAAATTCAGTTATTTTACGGAGCGCCCTAAACGTCTGCGAATCCTTTGTATTCCTTCATGTGGGATGGTTTAATAGTGTTCAGTTATGCCCCCATGTTTGCAATTGAAATTGAATCTTTACATTTAATAAGTATAAAGATAATTACTGAAAGTAAATATTCACCTAATTATAACGACCACTCTTTTTTTTTCCCTTTGTCAGGAACCAGTATTACATCAACCATTTTTGTGTGTGATGGGTAATTTTCACATTTTCGTAAAACACCCAGTATGCATAGCTCAGTGAGTTTTTCAGATAAGTCACTTTTATACAGTGTACATTTTCACAGAAATATATAAATATGACCCGGATCATCACTGTATCAATTGACATCGAAACACCCAACAACAAAACCATTGTGGTTATCAACTTCTATCTGTATTCCACTGGGTGAGCATAAATACTTCGAAAGGTTAAGCTGGATCGTTTGCCTTCACACAATGTTGAACGCCAATTACCGACTTTCCAGATACTACTTCCCTCGCCTTGTTTTCGCGGTGTTATTCCTTTATCACGCGAGTGCTTTGCGCTTTACGTTAATGTGCTATGCATACAGTTCTCAACTGGCGTCTGTAGTGGTGTCCGCCAACAGTCCTTCGTGAGCCCTTAAAATAAGATGGGTTGTCCAAGGAGGAAACGCAACACAACACAAATATAAAACTAACCAATCTAGGAACACCATGAATTAATTACCCTATGACACAGCTGCACCGCTGCGCAGGATTTGACGGTTGTAAAAATGTTTCCTTGGAGCCGACGTCGTGCGGCAAAGTCCCTATAAGGAAGACAAGCTAGCTTAATTAGAGTGGTTTGTCCTCTTTATCCTCTCTATGATATTAGATACTGCTGAATGTGTTGCCATAAGAAGTAAGTTCAAGTCACCGCAAACGATTATAGAAAATGTAAAAAAAGCGCATATTTTTTTTAAAATAGTGTTCAATTTTATTACATTTACAGAAATGAGCTAGGTTTCTGCATTATTAACTTAACTGCAATAATGGCTTTGCGCGCTTTGTCTTTATATATTAACAAAGTATATTTAATTATGGTCATTTTTACATATTTTGCGTTGTTTTATACAAAGCATTTCGTTGGTAAATAATTTGTGAATGTGTCTTTAAAATTTGTTCATTTTACGTGACTCGTTTATGTTTGCATAATCTCTTATTGTCGCTCCTGATACTCTGCCTACATGTCATAAGGATTTCGTAAAAAAAGTAAAAAAAGATGATTACTTCACTTTGGACGCTTTGGAGTGAAATCGACGATTGTGTAAATAACCAAAGCAAAGCCTTAGCAATTTCTAGGTCTCGACATTCAAGATTGGCACCTTCGGAAGAAAATTAACCGCGGCGTTTGCATATGGCTGAATGCTCCTCCCAAGAACATGGCTTTGCCATATAGTTTTGCATGACTAAGAAAAAAGTGACTCGGACAATCATGGCATGAACTGACGCGGAAACACCCAGAAAATCTCTTTCATCGCTTAGCGAAGCATGAATACATAATAAAGTTTAACAGAACAGGTTTTAAGTAAGTTGTAGCGCTACAAGGAGACAGAAAAATTTGGCCGAGTCGTAACGTACACCAAGCTTCTTCCGAACGTCTGTAATTATTTCCATATTTTGTGGTGCACTAAGGATGCTTTGAAGGTTATCTTGGTAATCAAAGCGTTTCTGAAAATTTTACATTTTAAGTCCTCTTTGAAAAGTGTTGCAACAGGTGCCCACGGCGTTGGGACTCTACACATGCGTCCGACGGCAAGAAATGGAGGCGAGGAGGAAGAAAATATTGTTTCAGGAGCTTTTTTTTATATTTCACTCTGCCACGCATCCGCTAGATTGATGGTCGTCTGTTTTCTGGGGGGACAAGCGACATGCGCCAAAAGAATTATTTATCTTAAAAAAAAAATTCGTTATATTTGCTTCAGAAACATTCACTTTTGCTGTTCATCTCAGACCAAAACAAAATCAATAAATAACTCAAAGAAAATGCAGTCACCCATTAAAAAAAATCTCAGTTTCATTATTACGCTTTTCTCTATTTTCCTTTCTCCTTTTTATTGCCCGTCCCTTTGTGTCCTCTTTCCGGAGAGTTTCGGCAAATCGACACGCAGCCCCAGCTGACCTTCCCCTTGTTTCGTTTTGGAGCAGGTCCAGTGGCTCTTTCACTATCTCGTGCTACATCTCCGCAAATGTTTTCGCGTCGGCCAAGGGGTCATAAATTCGATGGTAGTGCTTTTCTCCTCTAGCCGATCAGTGTGCGGTCTTTTGTTCCTCCATTGGGAATCTCTTTCAATCACCCTCCCTCCATAGCAAAATTGTGTCATCTTTTGTCTTAGGCGCGATTCCTACCCATCAACGACAAAAAAGAACACCAAACAAAAAGCTCAACGAAATGGAGGATATGTTATAAAGAGATAAGCGAGTCTAAAACAAACATATCCTTCCGCACTTATTGAAAGGGCAGTGACCTATGAATACAATTTCTTCCGTCCCACTCATTATTTGTTTTTGTTCCTTCAAGTTCAATGCAACCCAACAAAAACATCAGACACCAAACAACTCAAATTCGTCAAACGTGAAAACAGCGCAAAAAATTGAACGAAGGACAAGTGAAAGGAGTGCACGGACACAGCGCTGACTGTCAACTAAAGCCCAGGCAGCACACCAATGTTGGACCTACATTGGACCAACAATAGCAAACGCTGGCTCCGGAGGTTGGTCCAACATTGGTATTCTGGCCGAGCGCAACTTCTTCCAATGTTGGCCCAGCCATTGGCACCAACGTTGGGCCATCGTTCAACCAATGTTCCAGCCATCATTGGCACCAACGTTGGGCCATCGTTCAACCAACCTTCCAGCCGTCATTGGCGCCAACGTTGGGCCATCGTTCAACCAATGATCCAGCCATCATTGGCACCTTTTTGAGGCCATCGTTAAACCAATATTTCAGCCATCGTTGGCATCCACACTATGTCATTGGCTATGCCAATTTTGGCTTTCACACTAATTCAATGGCTATGCCATCATTGGTATACAAGTTCAATCATTGAATAGGCCGTTATCGGCAGTCAAGCTGATTCATTGGCATGTCCCAGTGTTAATGTCATATCTTTAATGCTGGCTATGCAATGATGGCAATGTATTTAAATCCTGGTTATTCCAACATTGGGTTTTAAGAACCCCTGGCCTGTTCTTATTAGCAGCCCACTGCAAGAAAATATTCTGGGCACAAATGGCAAGGTCCTCCTATGCTTTGTCTGTGCACTATTTTATCTGGCGAGCAAACGACTAATTCAAGATCAATAAATACTTTTTTCGGAACTTTTATTGAAAGGGGCTAGGGAGGAAGCTCAGCGGGGAGCCTATGCCTGGTCCTGGGGAAGGTCCTGGGGCGAGTCATGGGGTTGGGGAGCCATTACGGCTTCCGAACGCCTCTTCCTGCAGCTTCCCCTGTCGCAAGACCCTGGCAGCCACTTCAGCACCATTTTTAAGCTGCCGATTCTTCAATTGTTAGCTTCGCACTGATGGCATCTACGAAAAGATCCAAAGGTCAAAGATCAACGCTTTCAAACCCACATTGGTCTTAGTAAAGCACACTCCCAAGCAGCACTTCAACAGATGTTAAGGTTTGAGTGTCCCCTAAAAAGTCCCTCGCTCACGACTTTTCAGTCCTTGCGGCGTAGCACCAGTGGTAGCCGATGATCAGGGGTCTACGACGTTAGGGCCGAGGTCCGGACGTAGTGACGAGGCAGTTGACCGATGGCCGAAGGCTTGAATCAGGCCCCGTACGACGGTGGCAGCCTATGACCAGGTGTCCGCCAAGGTCTGGGCCGAAGGACGTAGCGACGAGGCAGTTGGGCGTTGGCCGAAGGCTTGAGTCAGGCCCAGAACGTCTGTGGCACGGAGTGGCAGCGGGTGTTCAACTGCGCCACGCATGCAGTCTTGTCTACCTCCGGAAGGTTGGCGCCCGGACTGCGTGAGAAGTGGGTTGTGGGTCGGGCCTCTTGACGTCTGGTCACGCCGACGGAGGTCCGGCCTGGTCGCGTCTGCACCGTCCTTTGTCAACCGCCCGAATCCCCTCTCGCGCTCCTCGCATGCCCCCACCTCGTCTTCTTCTTTCTCGTCCTCTTCGGCTGGTCGCGGGATCGCTCATCACACCAGACTTAGGGTGCCTCATAGTCCCTCTGCTTAGGGTGATGCCACCCTTTGCAGTACCCGATGCCGACAGCACGCGCTCACGGGTAAAATACAAATAAATCGATGAAAACAAAATGTCGCCATAGCACAGTCAGCGCTACAAACGCGTGCCGGGACATGCTCTTTCACGCGCTTCAGAACAAAAAAATAAAAATAAAAGTGTGGGACAAAATGGCGAGATGTCTCCACCCTAAGCAAAGCGCACATGAAGGCTCCCTAACCAGACTAAGCCAATCAATTACCAACGTTGGTAGGCCACTGGCTAAGACAGGCAATTGGTGGCCAGCTTAAACCAATCGATTGCCAACTTTGGTAAGCCGTTGGCTCTATTACAGCTTATATTTCTGAGGGCGTTGTCACTACCATAGTCAGTACTGCAGTTGCCGTATTTTGTACGCACTTTGAAGTCATTTTTGGGCAAGCAGGCATAATGCTCACGCAACATATCGCGCAACATATAACAGCTGTTATATGTTGCGTGATAACCTTTCTTTGCAGATTGAAATGCGCATCAGCTTTATGTCACCTCCTACCTCAAACATAGGGTGTTCGAGATGTTAATTCAACGCAATTTTTTATTCGTGAAGATATGTACCAGTCGCTGGATATTTGTTTAAGGTTTTATTTTTTTGCTAAAATTATTAGTGCTTTTTATTTATTTTTTAATTTTGTCCGGTTCAGTCTGAATTATAGGCCGCGTTTTGCGGCTCAGCAAAGCGGGTTGCCTTGAGATTTTCAAGATCACATACGGCTGACAATACACCCGTGTCCTAGGTTGGGGAGGCGGGTGGAAATTTCGGGGTTGAACCCTGCCTCCCTCCCCCCCCCCCCCCCCCCCCCCCCTCTTTGGAAAGGTTTCCCGGCTGCGTCGCTAAATGGGCATAAGAGAAGAGGCACTATGCTTTTTGCCGTGTAAACATATACACAAATCAAAGGAAGCGCGCATTTTGTATTTCGTGTGGAATTTACTGAGCATAACTATCAGTTTTGGGAAGACGCGTGTTGGTTATAGTCGGTGACAGGTGGTAGAAGCTCCTCCCATCTCTTTCCATATTTGTAGATCGAAAGATCAGGAGGAGTCGACCCCCTCCCCAGCGTTTGGTTCTAACCTGTCACCGAACACGGTTTTTTTCTGCGTGGACGTCCAAACTTGCTACAGCTCGCAATGCATACAGCGTTTTAATTCAGTTGCTAACTTGCTTTGCGTTTGAAAACAGAAGAATCGTTCCCCCCGGAGGCATAGCTAGAGATTGTTCTCAGCGTGCGCGATCAGCACATTAAAAGAACTAAGCCAATTATATATAACATTGGTAAGCCACTGGCTAAGACAGGCCAATGTTGCCCAGCCTAAGTCAATCGATTACCAATGTCGGTAATTGATTTGCTTAGGCTGGCCAACATTGGCCTGTCTTAGACAATCGATTAACAATGATGGCAACTCATTGGCAAACATAGACCAATGTTGGCCAGCCTAAGCCAATTGGTTACCAATCTTCGTAACCAATTGGCTAAGACAGGCCAATGTTGGCCAACCTAAGCCAACCAATTACCAACGTTGCTAAGCCGTTGGCTGAGGTTGGCCAATGTTGGCCAGTCTAAACCAATCGATCGCCAACGTTGGTAAGCCATTGGCTGAGATAGGTCAATGTTGGCCAGCCTAAGCCAATCGATTACCAACATTGGTGAGTCGTTGGTCAAGTCAGGCCAACGTTGGCCAGTATATTCCAGCGTACCACCAACATTGGTTGTACGATGGCCATATTGGCCCAACACTGGACCAATGTTTACCATTTAAATGCCAATGTTGGCCCGACGTCGTGTGCTGTCTGGGAGTTTAATTTTTAGGCGAACCAGAAAAATAAACACAGAGCATAGGAAAGAACCAATAAAGACACAAAAAATTTACAACCCAACCGACAAGATTTCTACCACGTCATCACCCTCACACATGCCTGCCATTCTCCATGTGTGAGGGTGATGACGTGGTAGAAATCTTGTCGGTTGGGTTGTAAATTTTTTGTGTCTTTATTGGTTCTTTCCTATGCTCTGTGTTTATTTTTCTGGTTCGCCTAAAAATTAAACTTTAGTTGACAGTCAGCGCTTTGTCCGTGCACTCCTTTCACTTGTCCTTTGATCAATTTTTTGCGCTGTTTTCACGTTGGATGATGTTAAACCAACTAGCCCAACTTACCGCCTTGTTGAACTCAAATTCCTCGTTTACTTTCTCACGCAGACAGAAACACGCGCAGGGGTATGTAGTAAATTGAAATATGAAGCTACATATATAGCTACATATATATAAAAAGCGAGATAAAATAAGCGAGAAACTGAAAAACAATTGTACGTTCAAAAAAACCTTCTACAGGAGGAACATAACGCAGCAAATGGACTGGGTGTTTCACGAAAGGTGGACAAATTCGATATTGCAAAAACCACGCGTCGCAAAAAAAAAATAAAAAAAAGCTTGTGTCGTTTTGGTCCTGGGCCAGGGTCCTATTTAGAAAAATTATTAGAGTCCGGGATAATTAAATTGTTAATTATTTTTGCGCAATTAACTTTTACGTTAACACAGAGGTTCGGGCGAGTTGGTTGCTCATGATGTACGCGGGGAACAGCGCACCCGCAGAACAGTCATTCAAATCAACATACACACAGAAGAAAGGAGCACTTACTCAGCGCTGACTGACAACTCTCTATATTTACACTTTCTCTTCTTCTATTTGTGCTATATGCAAGGGCCAGGGAGAATAACTGGTCTTTTTTTTCTTTTTTTTCCTTCGATATGATGGTAAATAGTGAACTAAATTGAAATTAATGTAGAGCTAGGTAGTCTAATTCTTTTTGTGACAAGGTTAAAGACGGAGTACTAACGCATGTGCCGTTATGTTTCGCAATGTTCTCTGCCTCGATAATTTCTCTTGTAAGCTTGTTATGGTGCTTGCCAAGCACGCCGCAGTTACTCAGCTGCACTGAGCACCCACAGTCTCGACAGTGAATGCCTAGATGACCGGAGCTTTTGTTGGTGAATGTGTTGTTATGCTCTCGAAGGCGATCGTTCAGACACCTTCCGGTTTGACCGATGTACAGCTTTCCACAAGAGAGGGGAAAAGAGTAGACCACCTTTTCTGCACAAGGGACAAAGGTATTTTTGTGCATCTTTTTGAAGCCAACTGTTGTTATTGATGGAGTATTTACCTTCTTGCATAAGCTGTGAAGTTTGTTAGGAGCTGAGAAGATGACTTCCAAGTTTACTCGGTTATCTATTTTCTTCAGTCCGTGAGAAAAATTATGAATATATGGCACAATGATAAGCTTATTTGTTTTGTCTCTTTGCTTTTGTTGTGTGCATAGGTCTTGCCTGCTTTCGTTGATGAGCTTTTCGGCCACTGATGTTAATAACAAGTTTGGATATCCTGCGAGCAGTTATTTTCCCTCGCCCTTGCATATAGCACGAATAGAAGAAGAGAAAGCGTAATTATAGAGAGTTATCGAAAAAAAAATTGGGTTGTGTGTGTGTTTATACAGCCTAGAACTTGGTCTGCCTCACAGGGGCGACGAGTCTCCCAGCTGTAGACGAGAAATTTAGCCAGTGCGGTATAACCGCTAGCCTGGGGTCTTTAACGTGCATCACGCAGTAGTGATACACGACCGCACGCCGGTACGATGCTCATCCAGATCGAAACGGGCAGGGGTGGGTAGAGAGTTGTCAAAAATTGGGTTGTGTGTGTGTTTATACAGCCTAGAACTTGGTCTGCCTCACAGGGGCGACGAGTCTCCCAGCTGTAGATGAGAAATTTAGCCAGTGCGGCACAGCCGCTAGCCTGGGGTCTTTAACGTGCATCACGCAGTAGTGATACACGACCGCACGCCGGTACGATGCTCATCCAGATCGAAACGGGCAGGGGTGGGGCTCGAACCCAGGATCCCTGGGTTCTGCAGCGCGAGCTTTCGCTCCACGTGCTCCGAGCTGGTGTGCGCTAGACCACTCGGCCACCGATCCCCCCTAGAGAGTTGTCAGTCAGCGCTGAGTAAGTGTTTCTTTCTTCTGTGTGTATGTTGATTTGAATGACTGTTCTGCGGGTGCGCTGTTCCCCCTGTAACTTTTACGATATTGTGTTTAACGCCATGGCTTCAATGGAAAATTGTTCAGCATCATCAAAAAACACTAAATCAACGAATTCTAACACGATAGAAGGCACGCGAAGCATCTTACGGCTTTCTGAAAAACCGCACAAATTCGACGAATTTTTAAGTTTCGGTTTGCAGTCGGAGCGCAACTCGGCCCCGACGTCACCGCGCCCCGTGGAGAAATAGTGCAACCAGCCTCTGCTGCGGAGGGACGCCTTTTTCGGAGGTCAATACTGGGAAGAGACGTCTGTGGCGTCCCTGCCGAAAACGTAAAAACAAGCGATTTTTTTTACGTTCTGTGGGGAGTTTGTTGCAGGTTGTTTTGTCCAGTGTTGAGGCGGAGGAGGCGGCGGTTGCGGCGTGTTATTGTTGCAGTGCGAAGCGCTAAAGAAGAGAGGCCAGATTAACAAAACTATCTTACGCCGAAAATGTACGTACAACAACAGCACCGGAGCCGTCTTTCTAGGATCAAATCAACATGACCCACAACTTCGCTCAGTTACTTGGTCGCGACGATCAACGGACATTTATTTTTTTACGTGCTCTTCTCGCGGGTCCCGATTTCAAACAGCCAGAAAAAAGAAGAAAGTACTCGAAACCGCCCACGACGAACACGAACGCTGGATCCGCAAACACCTGGAAAAAGCTACAACGGCAGCGATGACACCGACCGAGCGAGTTCGGCAGATTTCAGGCCTAGCAAGCACTCCGACTCGGCGCAGCGTTGCTCCGACCAGCGCCTGCGCTGCTCCAACCGTCCTTGGCCAGGACCGTCTCACCACGATCGGCTGGCTTGCTGAATGGAATACGCGCTTGCGCGACCCTTGCGAACCCTTCCCGTATTATACTAGTTTGATCGCTGACCTCAATTTTAGATTAGCAGGTCAATCTCGTCCCCTTGTCATCTTGTTTTTCGAGGCAGCGGTGACGAGCACTGTTGTCGAAAAGGGACTCTCATCGATTCTATCACCTTGTTTTGTGTGATATGGAGCTCAAATAAACGCCGTATGAATTACCCTCGCAACACTGTATTCATGTACACTTTGTTATTAGTATGCCATTTTTTTTATTCTGACGAGTGTACGTCACCATCGATGTATAACAGTTCATGGAAACTATGCAATGGCGGTCCCACCTTTATTTGCCGCGTGTCACGTAAGTATCGAGTCGTAATCGTAAAAGATCGGCCCCGAAGCACTTCGATCAAACACGCGCGTTTGCTCCGAGTCTGCACAGGCTGACAGTCTCGTCGCTCTCGTAGGTGAAACATATCTTTTTTAACGTCAGCTCGCTCCTGCATGTCCGAGGCCGCGGAGCACGTCGCGGCGATTTGTTTCCTTTTACGTCGCTTTGCAAAACGACTGGCACGGGCCGGCTTTTACCAACTATGACAGGTGTGTTGACTTCAGAGGAACGCGCTGGGAGCATACTCCGGAGGAGTGTGCGAAGTGAAGAGGATTTCAAGGTAACAAAATAGGTACAAATCGCTCTCTTTTGAACAAAAATAAAAACGGATATGACGTCACTAACGTCAAACTACGACTCTATCCCCTTGCTCTGGCCCGTATCGACCTCCGAAAAAGGTGTCCCGCGCGAGGACAGCGCAGCAGAAGTTGGTTACACTAGTTCTCCACGGTGCGGGGTGCCGGCATGGCCGAGATGCGCTGCGATTGCAAGCCGAAACTTAAAAACCCGTCGAATTTCTGTGTTTTTTCAGAAAGTCGTAAAATCCTGTCTGCCCTTCTATCGTTCTGCAATTTGTTGATTTAGTGTTTTTCAATATTGCTGAGCAATTTTTTAATTAAAATCATTCCCTGAAACACAATATTAAAAAGTTTATTATGCTAAAATAATTAACAATCTGATTAACTCGGGCTCTAATAATTTCCCTTAATAGGTCCCTGGCCCAGGACCCAAACAACAGAAGCTTTTTCTTATACCGAAGTTGCTGTTTTTTGCAATACCGAATTTGTCTACTTTTCGTGAAACACCCTGTATAAAAATTGGAGAAGAAAGTTTCAGGCAACACAACTCCACTTGTGTTGAAAGAAACGTGCACGTGCATAGGTGCTGCTCGTGCGGAAATTCACTTAAAGCCTGGGTCTTCTTGCTAGAGGCACTGCCATCCCATCTTGAAGCTAGAAATGCTTGTTACCACTAAGCCTCAATCCCAAAATTGTGTCCGTACGTTTGTTCGTCCGTCCATGCATTTCCCGCTAACTGTAGCGGAAAATTGATATTCGGAGACCTATGCGCGAAATAATTTTCTCGGATACATTTAACGGAAAAATTGACGTCACGTCACCTGAAGTTACGGGACATACAGACCAACTCAGTTTCTCCCGCTAAATTTAGCGGTAAAGTCGACATCACGTGAATTGTACAACAACTCTGTTTCCCCGCTAAATATGGCGGGTAAAGTGCCGTCACGTGACGTCTCCTGACGTCACGCGACCTGTACACCTTGGGGACATTAACGGCACGTGAACATGCGTCGACTCAGTTTACCTGCTAAATTAAGCGGAACAAATTCACGTCTTGTAAGCAAACCATCAACTCAGTTTCCCCGCTAACATTAGAGGAAACTCGACGTCACGTGACCTATAGACGAATTCCACTGGCCGCTAGACTTAGCGGGGGGAAATTGACGTCACGTGACCAATACAACCGTTCAGTTTCCTTGCTGAATTATGCCGGATAATATACGGCACGTGAAACACGAATTCCCTTCCCAATTCCCTGTAATGCATTTCGTGCAATATAGGATTTTGTAGGTAAAAGTCGCTGCCAATTTTTTCATCTCGTTTTTATGAAAGACAAGCAACAAATAATCAGAAAATATAAATACTCTTTATTTTTAACACGCGGCTTGGATGGATGTCAGTGAATTCTCTGAGTGGTGTCTGCGCCCTCCGTGTTTTTCTCGTTAACTTGAATCCCTGAAGAAAGGTAAAAAACGCAGGCGAGCTGGTGAATGACATCCATGAGAAGCTAGGCAAATTTTAAGCTCCGGGAATTGAATCAGGCAATTTTCCTTATTCTTCGATAAGGGACCGAAAAGGTTTCTAGTTTTGTAGTGTTGCGGGTTTCACAGTTTGGCCTTGACAAGTGCGGGAGTTTGTAGCAATCCTGTTGTTTATTTTTTTTTTTTGTTTTATTATGTGTTACGGTTCGTGGTCTTCAGTGCTTCGGTTTTTCCGTGGTTTCGTGATTCAAGTTTATGTGTGGTTCTAGGCAGGGTGTCGAACCGGAACCAAACCGAACCGAAAACCGGAACAGAACCGTTATTTTTAGCCGAACCGGAACTGAACCGAACCGAAATCTTCGCCACCATCTTGGAACTAAACCGCACCTGAACCGGAAAGAAATATAACGGTAACCGGTTCAAAACAGTTCATGGTAATTTTTTTGATCACAACAAGAGTGTTTGAGAGTAAACGTAAGCAGCTGTATTTATATGCAGTGATCAAATCGTCATATACGGAACTGCGATGTATGATAAATTGTGGATTTTCATAGAGCTTTTGTATTGGCACTGCGATTAATCGTGTGTCATGTGGCCACCTGACATCATGGTGTCAAGACATGCTGTCAAATGTCACATCACGTGGCCCCGCGACGTAGTCGCATGACTCAACGCGTCAAGTCGACTTAAACTCAGAACGTCAATATAGTCCGTTGCAACTCAAGAAGGTAGGGCGAGGGAAAGGAAGGCCGGGGAGGAGGAAGCAAGCAGAACGCTGGAGAGAGGAGGAGGTTTCCCCCTCTCTTCTCCAGCGTTCCGTCCGCTTCCTCCCCCCCCCCCCCTCCCCCGGCCCTTCTTTTCCCTCGCCCTACCTTCATGAGTTGCAATGGACTATAGATGTATTAACGTTGTTGACACCGTGGTGTCACCTGCCATCACGACTTCTCGCCGCGAGTCATGTGACACCGTTACGTACTCTATTGTCATAGGTCCGAGTTGAGTGCTCGGGTTCTTGACAATCTGCATCGCCAAACATTCGTGTTTGCTCTCGCCAATCTGCATCGCCAAACATTCGTGTTTGCTCTTGTTCAATAAAAGATGAGAATATTCGAACTCTAACAATGTCTGAAGTTCAACCCATGCTTTATTCTTTGCCAACCCCAGCGCATGACTATAATAAACACTGGCGGTATGCAACTATCGTCAGGTTACATCGTCGACTAAATAGCAAGTTCAGGAGGGGAAAGTTGTTTAATGAGCAGAACGTAAGGGCGCAGGTGAGCTGGTGTACATTAAACATTTTAGTGAAAAACCCGAAACTGAGGTAATGACAGACGACGACAACAAAGAGAAGGAGAAGGTCTCAAACACAGCTCAGAACTGTGTTTGATACGTTCTCCTTCTCTTCCTCGTCGTCGTCTTTTTTATTTCAGTCTCGGGTTTTTCACTAAAATGTTGAAAGTTGTTTCTTTTCTTTATTTGTTTCTGCGTCTGCCATTGAGCGGAGAGTAAAACTAATGGGTGTTTTTGCAAGCTATCAGCGTCAAGGATTACTTTTTAGCGGTGTTTACTCAAAGTACAAAAATTGTTGCATAAACAATTTAAAAAAAAAAAAAATTGGGTTGTGAGTGTGTTTATACAGCCTAAAACTTGGTCTGCCTCACAGGGGCGACGAGTCTCCCAGCTGTAGATGAGAAATTTAGCCAGTGCGGTACAGCCGCTAGCCTGGGGTCTTTAACGTGCATCACGCAGTAGTGATACACGACCGCACGCCGGTACGATGCTCATCCAGATCGAAACGGGCAGGGGTGGGGCTCGAAACCCAGGATCCCTGGGTTCTGCAGCGCGAGCTTTCGCTCCACGTGCTCCGAGCTGGTGTGCGCTAGACCACTCGGCCACCGATCCCCCAACAATTTAACATATGCACATCATTGAGGCACCCAAACATGCTTTCGTTTTTGCTGAACTGTCTGAGAGAGTTGTCCCGAGAATAGAAGCATTGAAAGGACTAATATTGGCTTTTTTAATCTCATGTTAAATAAAACTACAAGTGTGCACGGCAGGGATACATGAAAACAAAGTTTCTAGTGGCCTCTTGAGAGACCGCCGAAAGTCGGCAGCGGCTCAAATTCTCGCAGTCTTGTTTAAACTTCACAGTTTTTGGGTGCAAAACAGAAGAAATGGAGGATTACTGTTAACAATACGGCACAAATATAATTGTCGAATCGGTACCCCCAAACGGAGGAGGGAGTTCCTTAAAAAGTAAAAGTATTTTCCGGAGGAGCATCGTCAAATGAAAAGGCGGTGGGGGGGGGGGGGGGGGGGGGGGGGGAAAGAGATGCTGTGTTGTAAAGGTTCCTCTGCTCCGTACCCTCGGCACAGAGCAGTCGGCGTGATCCTGCTAAAACCGTTTCGTTTGGAAAATCACTCCTGCCAGAAAGCGCGTTTTCGTGTTGCCAGTCGCTCGCGCCGTTCCTCACGACGCTGCACCAAGCAAGAATAATTTTTTGTTTCTGAAAACAGGGGTTGCACTGAGCGCGAACCTTCTCCAGCGTGCATTTGCACCACGGGATATGATTTACTCAGCAAGACGAAATCTCTGACCACTATAATTCGTTTCAGCTAAAGTCCCGACGCAGCCGATGATACAAGCGCGAGCATGCGGCCCTGAGCAGTGCTTGCAGTGCACGATCGCGCGTGTTTGACAGGGGACGCTGAAAGCCCGGAGCTCGCGCTTGGAGCATTGGCTTCGTCTGTAGTTTGGCTGAAACGAAGTATGGCATATAGTGCGATGATGTCACGTGCAAACCATGTTAACCAGTTCAGTTTTCTGTTGAAATATGAAGTTCTCAACACAATATTTCTTTTCACTTAAAGTGTGAGCGTAGCAGAAACTAAAAGAGCGAGCTCCGGGCTTTCAGCGTCCAAGTACGCGCGCTCCTGCAGTGCAAGTGGTCAGGACCACATGCTCGCGCGTGTAGCATCGGCTGCATCTGAACTTGAAAGGCAATCGATTTGTATCTCTTTTGTTTAATTTGCTGTTTTTGCAAATTACGAATTTCCAATTTGCAAAACCAGCAATTCGCATCGCTTTTGTTCGAACTAGTAACTGGGACTCTAGCAACACATTAAGCATAAAATAAACAATAAATCTCGTGTATTTTGAACATAACAGGTAAAAGAGGATCAGAATTTTGAGCACATTTTCATTTCTTAATGACGTCCTTGGTATGAAGTTGAACCATTATAAAATCGAAACTACAAGAGTGTGCTACAACCGCTGAAACGTCCGGCCACTAAATGTTTGGGACTTGATTTGAGAAGGTCTGTATTTCTCAAGTTTTTGACCTAACAAGACGGAGTTTCGTCAAACGTGTTTACGTTAAAAACATGCATCTCTCTATATTTCTTTTTGCAGTAAGTCGTCGTGACTGGTATTATTTAGAAGACTATCATTTATTATCTTTCTTTCTCCACATTTCGTGTATTTGCCTCATACTTGTACCGTACGCATTACATGTAATCAAATTACTTGTAATCGATTACTTTTTGAAGTAATTTTGTAATCAGTTGATTACTTTTATTAGGCAGTAATCACGAGAGTAATCTGATTACTTTTTGAAGTAATAAAAATTAGTTCTCACCGTTACTATTTTTTCACGGGACCCCCCCCTCCTTTCCACACACCTTTTTTTTTCTGAAATTACAAAAATAATATTTGCTTCTTTCTTCGAACGGAAAAAAGAAAGATTTTTGCAGAGCTGTAGGAAACGAGGTAAACCCCTTCATGTGTACAGTTTCTGGGGAATGTCCGTTTTTTTCGAGCTGGAACTGGGAGTGGGAAGCCCTAGGGAAGCCTCAGTGTGAAACAAAGGCCATTCAGGGCGAAGTTTAAGGGAGAAGAATGTAGCTTTGTAAGTCCTTCGTTAAAACTAGCCCCCCCCCCCCCCCCCCACACACACACAGAAATAAAAAAAAAATAAAAAAAAATCCTGCTTACGGTACCTACTCGCAGCCCGTAGGATGACCAGAACCGAAGCAGGTCTTAAGCGGATGCAAAATATAACAAAGCAAGTTCAAATATTTCCCTATTTCCCCTTCGGGGTCTTGGTGATAAGCAAAGTTTCGAGTTGAGAAGTGGTCGGGGCGATCTCTTCCGCTAATGGATACTATAATCTGTTTCAAATCCTGGAGCTGCTGCTCTTTTGTATAACATGCGAGTTAATCCACATGTGAATAATAAATTGAGCAACGCACACTTTGAGCGACAACCCTTGCTTAAGCTTAACAAGGTCTAGAACCCCCCCCCCCCCCCCCGCTCCCTCCCCCTCCCCCCACCCCCCTCGACTGGCGAGTGCCCAAATAATTAAACTCCTTCAAACAAATTCTATGCATGTGTTCTCACGCATTGTGAAGGGGAAAGAACCACGAAGAGGGAACCCGTTTTCTCTTCTTCAATAGTTATGAAAATGTGAAATATAGGTTGGAAGAAGTTCATTGTTATGAGCGCTAAAGATGTAAGTCTTCCCACAATAAAGTAATCGGAAAAGTAACGGTTACTTTTTAAAGTAATGTCCAATTACTTTTGCTGTCGAGTAATCAAGTAATCTATTCGAATACTTTGTTTAGTAATAGTAATTGTAAGCGATTACTTTTTTTAGTAACGTGTACAAGACTGATTTGCCTACAGATCTATAACGTGAGCACACAGCTATTTCTGGCATACCCCGCGGCCCGGTGTTTCACACTGCCAAACAGAAAACAAGAAAGCACGTTCCGCAGAGTCAGCAGATGGCGTATTTCCGAGTATCGTCCTCCCGTGTCGACCTCAAGCGGTTGTGGGAACTTCATACAGTCGCATTCATTGATGACACTGACAAACATTTTATTACTACCTGGAGACTTGTCAACATAAATAACGGGCCGATCAACCTAAAAATATACATCATAAATAAAAGCGCCCCCAAATTATCTTAAATGCGCTCTGCAAATCTTTTTCGGCTTTATCCTCAGACGCACGTGTATAGATGATTTAGGAAAAACTTATAAAATTTTTTAAAATGTATTTTAAAGAGGTTACGAAACGATTTTTCAACTTTTTCCTTTGTAGCTTTTGTCCTCAACTGACAAATCGCGCATTTTACCAAACAGTTCAAGAAGACGGAAAGGAGGGACTGCCCTCTTGCTCGGACTCTCGTTTGTGTACCCGGACACTGCCATTCTCCTCCTAGAAGATTAGCCCGTCGCGCAAAACTCAGACAAAAGTTGCTCTCCCCACCCCGTTCACCACTAAGCTGACAGTGCTGTGGAAGCTACTTGTTCCTTGGGCAAGCCACACTTTGCCACTTGATCACGCTCCCTCGAGCATAGAGGATGACGTCAGGTGATGAAAGGGAGGTGACTGACTGGTCCGGCAAGCGCATAGCTTTCACCGCACTGTCAGCTTAGGGGTGGAGGGAATAAATGAGTTCCCGGTGTTGTTTGACGTGCGTTTGGGCCGGGTGACGCGCTTTGGGTACCGCGGATGTATCACAGTGAAAAGGCAGAGATCTTTCGAAGGGAAGAAGGTACGAAATAGTTCGCTGTGTTTTCGAATTTTTGTAGCGAAAATGAGCCTTTTGACTTTTTACCTTCTTTCTTTTGGCGCACTAAACGATGTGTTATTAGTAAAATCCCAACCTAAAGTCAATTATCCAAGGCTTCCAAGCCACAAGCCACGTCAGGAACACAATTTAAAGAAATTGTGTTCCTGACGCATATTCAACTTCTCAAACATATAGAAGTATCTTGCATCTTTTATTTGATAAACAACAATTTTATGGGTCTGTGGGCTAGAGGAAAACAAAATCCACAGAGGCGCGTAGTGGAACTGTGATGATTGCGCACGCAGACCGTCAGAAAGTGGCCAATTAAGTAGCTGTAACGTCGAGTAGACAATGAAATACTACTTTATTTCATTTAACAAAAAGAAATAGCAAAGGTGATGCTTATTTGCAAAATGAATTGACCGACATCTTGTCAACAACAAACCTCAAATGCAAAGCTGTGTCGAATATATTCGCTTCGGTACGGGCTATTTTAGGCCATATCTCATCCGGATACGAAGGTCACTCTTTTCTGCATGATTCTTCGCCTGGATCACGGTGCTGAGTGTGAACAATATTGGTCAGGAAAGCAAGCGTTGTGCTTGCCACTCAGTGTTTCTATAAATGGTAGTCTGAAAGGGGTTGTCCTAAAACGTTCCTGAGATTTTGAAAATATTTTTGCTTTTAGCTTGGTTGCGTTGTCATCATATACAGTATATTGTGAAACGTATTTTATAAACTATCGATTTCGGGATATATGTGGCGCGCCCATTTTTTTTATTTGATGCACTGTAATTAATTTCTAAGTGCAGGGCAACTGCATGCAGGATTCGACTTTTAATACTGCGACGCAAAGTTGTACGAATCACCCGTATTTTAGGCGACCCACCTGTCTGATAACCTTTAGATTCAGGTAAAATATATGCAACTGGGGTAAAAAAATAGATATTAAGTCTTATATATTAATCTAGCTTTTCTTTAAGTTTTAATCATAATTAAATGATGGAACGTATTTTTGGTACCTGAAAATAAAAGTGAATTCTAGGAGAGATAAAAAGCTACATAGTTACTCGTTTCACACTTGAAAGAGTGCCTATTGCCAAAGGAACGCGGAAAATATTTTTTTCAGTTTAGCGGTTCAAACCGGTTCGAACCGGTTCGAACCGTCATTTTTTGCTGCCCAGAACTGAACCGGAGCTGAACCGAAAGCCTTGAACCCGAACCGGAACCGAGCCGATAAAAATTTCGGTTCGACTCTCTGGTTCAAGGTATAAATTGGAAGTTAGGGTACACTATGTAGTAAGTGAGAAGGTCGGTTGAATTTCGAAAGAAGTGTGGGACATCTATATAAGACGACGGTATTTCGGTACATTCCAAGCTTTGTTGAGACTTCATTGTTCTGTCCGTTCTGTTATTGTTCCTACGTCTCAGGGTTACTATGGGTGTCTTCAATCCCGCTCCCCGTTTTTTGTTTGATGCAGCGAGGAGCGAGTGAACAGGGGGGAGCGAAACCGTCATGAGCATATGGCGGGAGATTAGGGGGTTAGCGTGCAAGAATTGATTATGAGCACGGGTCGATCGTCGAAACCTTTGGCTGCCGCAGCTATATGACGCATAAAAAAGCAGCATAAAGGGAAACTAAAGGAAAGGAGACTTTAATGCATTTAAGGAAATGAGTAAGAGCGATAAATGGGGCACCAGACGAAATTGGGTACACTGCTTGGCGCGAGATAAAACTAATTGGACTGAAGCTACCAGGAGTGCGAAGAAGGGGGAAATATATTTGAGACAAAAAAAAAGAGACGCAGAATGAGTGCCTAAGTGCGTAGGCAAGAAGGGGGAGAAAAAGAGTTATCGTCAAAGAGGTTCTGGTCTGGATCACGGCATGGCATGTGCCTTTTTAGCGTTTGGAAGCAAAATGGACGCTAGGAAAAAGTGGGTTTATTTTATGTACACGTGAGAACCATTGAAACAAAAAGGAATACAATAAATTTTATTTGTTCGCTTTCTGCTTGGCGCTTCAAGGAGTTTAGAGAAGGTTCGCGTGCCAAAGAGTGTATAGAGCTTCGTGTCGGCTCTTGCTGCATGTTCTGCTCGTGTCTTGACAAGGGTTGCGTTATCAAGGGAGGGGAGGGGGGGACTTTTCAGACCACTTTCGCGGTTTGATTCTAATACTATAATTATTTTGAAAATTCAAGCTAAAGTAGTACCCGCTAAAACCTTGTAAAGTGTGGGTGTAGAAGAATATACAAAAGTGAACTTGAAGCTGTTAATGTCGTGTCAAGCACGCGCGCGCATGCGGCGCAAGCATTGTTTTGGGCAGCATGCTTGTGCGTGAACAAATAGGAAGTGGTATCACTTCAAGTTTTTTCATATATATTAGTCATTTTTAGTATGGCGTATATACCTTTCCAAAATTCACCTTCTGGGCGCTGCCGTTCTTGTCTGCTGGGCTGTGGAACGCCTCCTGTGCATGCGCTGTTGCTGTGTTGTTCGGTGTATCAGACGCTGCGCATGCGTCTACAGCTCAGTGACTCAGCATTTTTGCTCGGGTGATAAGCGATGCAAAGGTCTATACAAGCCAGCGCAAGCACTGTGCTCTTGCTTTAGCATTGCGTGTTCCATTCTCCGCGAGTGCGAAGCCCAAACTGAGGTCCTTGAGTGCAGAATGGCGGCAATCAGCATGCGTAGCGTGGAGCAAGCAAAGCTAACGCTAATTTACCGCGCTTGCCTTTGCTCCTATACGCAATAATAAAAGCTCATTTCAATGGTTGTGCCCACCTTCGGCGCGCTCTCCGATAACGGTGGCGTTTTTAATTCCTATGTGGAGGCCAAGTTTATTTGCTTATTGCGCAGGGGTTGCAGTGACGTCAAAAACACCGATCTTTCATTGGCTCTGATTGGAAGAATAGTACGTAGACGTCAATGCTAGCTGCGTTGAGGCCTTCCTTCTGTCCTTTAATAAGAACCAATGGGAGCGAGGTGTTCTGACGTCACCGAGACCCCCTTCGCAAGAAACAGACGAATTTGTGCTCCGCATAGAAAATGAAAAGCTGGGGTAAACTTGCGATGTAAATGGAGGACGTGAATATATATTATACATTAGTATTTCGTTATATTAACATTTATGGGTGCAATTACAACAACAACAAAACGACTACTACTAAGATTCAAGTAAGTGCCTCAGCAAGGTCACCAATGCTCTTGTGACTGGCAACTAAACAAAAGACTGGCAAATAGAATCTAGAATTAACTCGCAACACATGAAAGGACCGAGCGTTGTACCTCATATATTCTCATCACGTACAATTCCTTGTAGAGTTCCAGAGCATTACATACAACTGACCTGTTTCTAGGTCATTAACGAAAGCTTCTTGGCAATCGGCGAATGTCACGACTTTTGCTGTAGTATTCGTCGTCTGCCGCGTTCGGCTCAAACCGGGTCAAGGTGAGGCCCCCTCCAATCTTTTCTTAGATCCGTGTTGCTAGGTAGCCCAGTTTTTAACAACGACTGCTTTTTACCATACCTATAAAAGCATCAGATTTGAAGAGTTACCCCCCCCCCCCCCCCCCATTTTAAGCAGCCATATACAAGATGTTTGAATATCATTTCGAAAAATTCATTAGAAGTAAAATCATTAAAAGGTACGCTCATACAGTTTGTGCAGGTAAGTATTCGGGCAAAGGGACATAATGGCTGTGTTCCAAATCTTACCCTAATGGATCCGAGTTACTCCGGCGGATCGTATCACGTGACAGCACAGATTGAAAAACGCTGGACGCGGGTAGGTTTTGAAACGCCAAGGTACAAAACCCTTACCCTGGAGTAAGATCGAGTAAATTTTGGAACACGGCCAATATTGCCGCGTGCATGACCGAGAAGAAAGGCCTTTTCGTTTCTTTAGAAGATTCGTGTTTACACTTACCCCGAGTGTAAAAGATATGGAGGCAGGAATAATGCAGCCTAGTCAGTCTAACCCTAGCTCACTCCTGATCAACCTAGGTCAAATATTCGAGGTACCAAGTGTAGCAGATGAGGCGCTCACCGTGGCCGTGCTATCTCACTCTCCCGACGACGACGCACTCTTTCGACAGCGCTCGACTCTGCAATGACTCCGACGCCTTCGATGCTCCGTACTTATCTTCCTTTACACTTTTTGATTGCTGGTTCATTTTGGGCACAAGTTGGTCTCATTGAAGGCTTATTTCAGTTAATTATTCATCGTCTCTTTGCCTTCATTCGTGTCAATAAAGGCGGCTGATCTGCACAAGTGTAATAATCAAATAAGAATTCTCATTTAGCTTTTTTTAATTATTGAAAAATAATCAAATGATTTTAATTATTATATTAGAGCGCGTCATAAAAAAAAACACTAAATCAGTCTATTTTAGAACGACTCGAGGCACGTGAAAAACGCGGAATGCACCAGTTACCAATCGCGCGGCAGGCGCAAAGCCAGCATCGTAGTATACGCGGATGATTAGATTAGCATCCCCGTTTCGCCAACCACCGCCTCGTGCCTGATGCACGAGTCGTAACTTTGGTGGACCCCCGGAGCTCGAGGCGTTGAAAAAGGCTGAATTACTGGTTGTCACAGCGAGTTTCAAATTTAAACCAAATGTTTATTTTCACTAATAATGAGTTCATTGAGAAAAAAATGTTTAAATATTCGACTGTCGCGGTGTAGATGATATGGTGACATCACGCGACACCCTGAGGTCATTGACAATATGACGTCACAAGACACCCTGGCATCATGGGGAACGATATCACTTGGCTTCGTGACTTCACAGTTTTTAGGGATATCATGACGTCAAGTGAAATATGAGGTCACGGAACTTTGTAATATAGTATGACTTTATGACGTCACGTGACACCACAGGGTAACGTAACCTCCTGACGTCATGTGGCGTCACACACACACACAAACAAACACACACAGCTTGTGCCCAGCGCATTACAACAAATTTTCAGCGTCTCCTATCTTCTCAGTTATAATCAAAGCAGGCGGACCACTTTTTAAATTTTTTTTTCCAACGCCACAGCAAATATTTTTAGTCCATCAAAATATAAATTCAAACAAGCGACCATTGGGCATTCTTTCATTAACTTTTTAAATGAGAATATATTGACTTGCAATAGCGGGCTAATTGCTTTCGCTCAAAGAGCGTTCGCCCACTCCAGACGTCGACGCTAATACATCGTGTTTCACCATCTGCGGTCGTTCCCCTGTCAAGTTCCACTTTTATTAACTTGTTGTTTCTTCCATTCTTCGGAGATGCGAGAGAAATAAATTTATTAGAGTAGCACTAATAGGATTGAATAGACTGGAATTGGCTTCGTGCCCCGGCTTTATTTTCTTTTATTCGTTCTGAAATGAACATTAAAATAAGAAAGAGGGTCGTGTTTTATCTTGCAGTACTCATTGCTTTCAATATTCGTTGCTGTTTGTTCTGCAAATACGTTTTCGTACATTAGTTTGCTCCTTGATTAAAACAAAGCTATTGCCTTCAGGCAAAAACTTATGCACTTCATCGTACAATTGCATTATGCACTGCAATCAGTATGTTTACTTGTCGCTTATTTTCTCTTCTTTAGGACATGGTCTTTTGAATGAAGGTTTTTCTGCCTGATTGTAATTTGCCCTCGACGAAGCGTGAGATATTTCGGCAACAGGATCAAATGGAAATGAAAAGAAGTTCGCAATATAATCTTACGACTATGGTGACTGGAACGCTCCTCGGAGTCCTAGAGGTGTCATGCTGTCTCCGGTCGCGGTCCCTGTGGAGTTCCATCAGCTGTGGTGGACGTAGCAGAGGACTTTTCTGCTGCAGTTCGCTTTCCAGTTTGACAGTTTATGGAAGATGGAAGATTTGGCAGCAAGTAATTCGGGCACCGCAACGAGATTGAGACAGGCTACACTCGCGTTGGCCCCTGCTTCTTGCCACAAATTCTACGACCAACCAGCAGGATCACAACACTTACAGCGTGACACTCCTACTTCCGTGCCATCATTTGTTGCCACTTCGTGACCAATTTTGACATGGGCGGGATAGAATGCTAAACACATCCGTCGGCTATTCGCCTCACGTGCCGTAATTATTTGGGGTTTCAAATCGAAACTCACAGTGATGAAGCTCATTCAATAAGTGACCCCGAAGCGAACTGGCAGATAATCTAATTTTGCAGTACTCTTAAGAGAGGGAATGAGACACAAGTTTATTTTTTGAAAACATATTAGAATAGAACGAGACGACTGTACTGGTCTCCCCAACTTTATCTGCATTGGTTTAGATGACCTAGATACGCAGATTGAGAGATATCAGCTTTATTAAAATGTGATGGTGGGATGAACCAGCCGCCTCGCTCCAGGCATCCGCTGAGAGGCCTGTTGATGTGGACCGCCTGTTCCGGTTTGTGTTCCAGGCTGACCGAAAGAGCCAGCCACTCGCAGTTGTAATAGTTTGCTGGTGCCAGGATTTGGGCTTGTCCCACAGGAAATGGCCCTCTTCGGAAGGGGTATGGCAGTTGGGCCATCTGAGATTTGGCGGAATAATTTGAATCGAGTGGGTGTGCGCAGTGTGCATGTTTGTCGACGAAAGTAATCCCCGGAGAAGGGGAGCAAGAGGGACAAAGAGGGACAAAGAGGGACAAACATGTATGTTTGTCCCTGTCGAATAACTAAGTTGGAGGTGGGGAGAAGGGAAGGCACAGCGGGAGGCGAGTGGGTTGGCTAGGGTGCGGTGAGAAGGGGCAGAACAAGGTTCCGAGTCCCAGGCTTCAGCGGGTGTCCAGAAAATTGTTTCGTAAGCAAGCTGATGATACTGTTCCTTCTCAGCAACGCCAGTGTGAAGAGGTATCCAGTGTACGTGACTAAGTTTATTATTTTTGTTGAGGAAGAGGGAGGTTCAGAGGGGCAGCTGACATCGAGTCCGTGTAGATGTGGGTGGCGCAGCCTTGGGAAGAGTTGTGCGCATAGCAAGTGCGATGACGAGAAGATCCGCTTCGATGGGGGAAGAACAGTGCTCTGCAAGGAAATATTCGGTGTACACTGTAATGGTTTACGGGAGTGCACCAAGATAGGCTTGAAAAACGGCACCATAGAAAATGTTGGCGTCTTCGACCAACTCGCACCGAAACTGCCCTGAATCCTTGACAGGGCATCGCTCTCCTGCGTCGTGTAGCGCGAAGTCGGTGAAACATCGAGGACAAATTGCGCCGCGTCGGTGGACAGCGGAACCGCGATCATGAATTGCTTCGCGTTTTGTTTGTTTTTTCTTGCGGACGCCCGCGCGCAGTGCCTCTCTGCTGTAAATTTATCCTTGTTTTTTAACTTGCGGATTTAGCGGTCACACACAAATTAACATCGTTGACATGATTGCCTATGAATCTTTGGGGTCACGAAGCGGGTGACAATTCCACGGGTTATTTTGCCCATCATTATTGGCTGAAGAAAGAAAAACACCAGAAAATACCAGTACCTTACGTGTCATTGAAACGCCTCACAGCGCTTTCCTCGAAGTTCGGATCTTTCGGGCGCTCCTTGGCACCGCAGCAATCACCGGTAATCGCGACGATGGTAAGATGCTCGTTTTCTTCGCGGTCAGAAGAGCTCAGGAATTTATTAAATGCTGCTGCGAGGCGCGTTCGTTTTTGCAAGGTTGCCATCTTGATAGACTGAGCGTCTGATATTCCCACGATCTCCTCGGTACCCGCTCTTGCCCGCATTGCCTGACGGAACTGCACCCCAACGTACCGACAATTTTCTTGGTGCGCGTTGGGGAAACGAAAAGCCGCACCGGAAGGGTACGCTCCGTTGATCGAAGACATCCGCTGCTCACCGGAATCCTTGATCAAAGACAAAGGGGCGCATATTGGTGCCCCGGTGGGCACCGGTGCGGATGATGGAGGATTCTAGAATAGTTTTCGGGTTCTCCAGTGGAGCTCATGTTGTTGTATGTAGCGCGAAGGACAAGGCAATGGAATTGCGTTCCCTGTCCACGCGGCGGGAAATTTGGGCCACAGTCACATGTTAGAAGACCCTGTTGTCTAGGAGGGTGGGTTGAAGCCGGGGCGCCCGAGGTGTGTACCCTAGTTCATGCAGGTTGAGGTGACCCGTAGAAGTAAGCGTGAGGCGTTGACGTTGATGAATGCGATGAATACCATTGATGTCGGAGACTGGGTAGAACGCCTAGTTGAACCAGTCGGGAGGTGCTAGTACCTGATCTTAGTCGCCTTACAAAAAGAGGGCGACAAGCTTGCCTTCCAATATACGTGCGATGGATGCGTACGGGGCTTTATAGAGAATTTGGTAAATTAGAAGGGCGTCCCAAAGTTTGACGAGGTCTTATTTTTTGAGAAGCCTAGTGCGTATTGCGACGCGCCGCATCATATTGAGGAAAATGCAGACTGGCAGAGAATGTGATGTACGGCGATAGTGCCTCCCTCGTAGGGTTGTGTATGAAGTCATGTTATTTAGTCGCCGAATAATATGAGTGTGATGTTGGAGAGTGACTTTAGGGGGGTGTCAATGGCGGGAGCGGATGTGAAACACGAAGGTTCCCCCGACAGAGTTGGTGAGACCAATATCGTCGTCTGCTAGGTTTACAGCTTCGAGGGCGGCCAGAAGAGAGTGCTGGACATGTCCGGGACTGCCTTGGTTATTCGACATAGTGACATAATCATCATACAGAGAGTACCAAATGTCAAGAATGTACGGTGGATACGATGCATACTGCAGATGGTGAGATTGAATAATGTTGGAGAGAGCAACTGCGTCGTGCTTGTGTTCTACGATTTGTATGGTAAAGTGGCAAGATCAAAGAAAGTTTCTGGCGCATTTATACATGTGCAGGCCACATTACGTGTCTGTGTGTCGATAGACTCTGAGAGCATAGCGTCATTGCCTACGTATTTGAAATACTTCATGAGGCCAATAGCTAGAATGGCGTTTAATTGGGCTGTGCTAGGGGATTGCATGATGCATTCGTGGATGCAAAGTAGTGATTGATTGATTGATTGATTGATTGATTGGGGTTTCATGGCGCAAGGGCTACAAAGGCCAAAATGCGCCAAGAGTGGAACTATTGTATACGTAAAGGTTTGGAAGAAGAAAGAGCTATAGTAGCTGATGATGTAATAAAACTATGTGAATGATATTGTATAAGTGTATACAGGATGAAGGCGAGTTCTTATTACTAATTAAAATCATAGTCGGTGTATAAGGCCGATGTCCTTAAGAAAATTAAACACAGAAGCATGCGGAATCAGCGGCTGTTCGCCAAGTAAAATAACTAAGTGCAGTGGAGTATGTTCTTGATATATTTGCGAAAACTTTTTGAAACGATCTTGGTCATACTTCGGGCACTCAAGTAGGATCTGTGATATTGATAGAGAAATGTTGCAACGTTCACACTCTGGAGCACCCTCTCCACGCAAGAGATGCCCATGGGTGAGATGCGTATGACCAATCCGTAGGCGGCACAATACCACCTCATAAAAGCGTTCCCGATGCTGGGCGCTTTCTTACTCCCTTAGGAAAGGTTTTACATCACGCAATTTATTATGGGTTTCATTATTCCATTCGCGTTGACACTTAGCTCGAATCCAACATTTCAAAGGGATGTGGTAGTCTTTGTATGGCATTTTTTGCAGGTCTATTTGTCTCTCAGTTGCAGAATTTGCAGCACTATCGGCCTTTTCATTACCTGGGATGCCGACGTGGCTTGGGAACCAGCAGAAAATTATCTCAATCTGCTTGTGCGAGGCAGCGATAACTTTATTTTGTAATTCTAGAACAAGTGGATGTCTAATGCACTTCAGTGATGTTAGGGCTCTTAATGAACTCAAGGAATCTGTGTAAAAAATCGAGTGGCGAAGCCTTTTCCTCGTTGCATAATCAACAGCTAACAGCAGGCCATAGAGCTCAGCTGTCAGTATGGTGGCTGCATTTTGGATTCCCTTTATCTGTTTCACAGACGGCCCTATCATAGCACATCCAACCACAGAGTCTGTTTTTGTCCCATCTGTATACAGACCTCCGTACTGTTCATATTGATTTTGTAGCTGAAAGAATTCCTGCCTCATGACGTCATTTGGTGTATCTTTTTTGGAATGTTTAGTCAGTGTAAAATCACAATTAATGGTATGGTAATCCCACGAGGCTATGGTGGTTAAGCATTGAACTACTGGAGGCCTGGGATCTAGTTCTACAGACGCAGCATAATTCATATTCCTAATTTCAAAAGGAGGAACAACGGTTGGTTCGTTTTCAAACGTTCTTTGGAAGCTGATGTTTTCGAGGTTATCGCGGGTAGGGGGCTGAGGGACAGAGCGAACTCGAATAGAATACATAAACCCCAGAGCAAACCTCCTATTTTCAAGGGATGGCTCATTAGCTTCTGCATATAGACTAAGTACCGGGGAGGTGCGAAATGCTCCAGTAGCCAATCGCAGTCCCTGGTGGTGAATGGGTTCCAACATTTTTAGGACTGATGCTCGGGCAGAGCCATACACAATGCTCCCATAATCAAGCCTGGAGCGAACAACCGCCCGTTATATGCGTAACAGACATAGTCTATTGGAGCCCCATGATACATGTGATAGAACCTTAAGTATATTCAGCGATTTCAGACATTTAAGTTTTAAGTTCCTAGTATGTGACACAAAAGTCAATTTGGAATCAAATACGACTCCCAGAAACTTATGTTCACTTTATGTCGCTATTGGTATTGCATACATTTGTAAACAAGGCTCTTGCAGAACTCCACGCCGGCGACAAAAAACACACACAGGCAGTTTTTTCTGGCGAAAATTTAAAACCGTTTGTGTCAGCCCATTTTTGTGACTCGTTAATTGCCAGTTGGACCCGACGTTCACATATTAAAGGGTTACAGGACGAGACAGAAATTTGAATATCGTCTACACATGTAGAATATTGCACAAAAGGAGGTATAGCAAGGGGACTAGAATTCATCTTTACAATAAAAAAAGAGTTACGCTAAGGACACCTCCCCGGGGAACTCCATTTACTTGAAAAAACTCCTTAGAAAGGGTTGTTCCGAATCTTACATAAAAAGGTGCGACATTCCAAGTAACTTTGAAAAGCACCTAGCATTCTACCTCGGACACCAAGACTAAAAAAATCCTGCAAAATTCCAAAACGCCAGGCCGTATCATATGCCTTCTCTAAATAAAAAAAGACGGAAACAGAGTGTTGCTTATTTACAAATGCTTCCCGCACAGTGGTCTCAAATCGAACCAGGTGGTCGAGCGTGGATCGAAACGAACGGAAGCCGCACGGATATTTGTCTAAAAGGTTCTTTTTTTCTAGGTAATATGTAAGTCTTTTGTTTATCATTCTCTCCAGTGTTTTTGAGAGACAACTCTTTAGTGCTATCGGTCTGTAACTGGAAGCACATGAAGCGTCCTTGCCTGGCTTAAGCAAAGGAATGACAGTGGCCACCTTCCAAGACGACGGGAAATGACCCTCCGACCAAACACGGTTGAATAAGTACAAAATCAGATCAAGCGTTGAGGGATGTAGGTGGCATAGCACAGTGTAGTGAATACCATCAGGGCCAGGGCAGTCTGCTTGGAACTATGCAGTACTGCATCAATTCATGTAGTGTAAATGGTACATTATAAGGTTCTTGATTGCCTCCTGAGGTATTTATAGATATTTTCTCAGCATGGAGTTTTTGCCGAATGAAAGCTGGCGTATAATGATCAGAGCTTGAGAGAGACTCAAAATGCTCTCCTAATAGATTAGCTTGCTCTTCAATACTTTGGGGGCAGATTCCATGTCTAGTCAAAAGAGGGATAGAATATGCACGGTAGCAGCCATTGATCTTATGCACTCGGTCCCATACCTCTTTGCACAAAACACTGCTCTTTATGGAAGACGTGTATCCCATGAAGCTATGTCGCTTAGACTTCCTGCGAATAGACCGAGCGCGAGATTTCATTATTTTAAAGGTGATAAGATTAGTTTGTGTAGGGAATCGGCGGAAAATTCCCCAAACTTTGTTCTGTTTTTTTTTTTTTTTTTTTTTTTTATGCTGCAGTCGTTATTCCACCCTGGTTTCGGTTTCTTGGGAAGATGTGTTGATGTCTTGGGTATAGCCATGATTTATGCTTCTAAAACATGCTTGGTGATTTGCTCAGTTATGCGATCAATGGAGAGCTCATGGAGAGATGTACACGCTAAAAGGGATGCTTGTTTAAAAACTGACCAGTTTGCTTCTTCCAACTTCCAACGAGGAGTTCGCATTGGAAGTGCAACCGGTCGCCCAATGCGATTTAAAATTATGGGAAAATGGTCACTTCCAAATGGGTTAGGGTTGACCCCCCACGAGAACAGAGGGAACAATGTTGGGTCACAGAGCGACAGGTCAATGGAGGTGAATGAGCGGATTGGAGCACTAAAATATGTAGCCTGCGAGTTGTTGAGCAAGCATAATCCCGTAAAAGAAATAAATCGTTCAATTCTTGATCCTCGCTTATCACATCTTCCACTACCCCATATAGGGTTATGAGCATTAAAATCTCCAAGGATTAAAACTGGTCGTGGGAGTTGGTCATACAGACATTGAAGTTCGTCCCGAGTTAGAGGATGATTAGTAGGTATGTAAATGGAGCAAACTGTCATCAAGCGGTCAGACAAAACACGAACTGCCACAGCCTCCAATGTCGCATTAAGGGGTACCTCAATACATGAAGTAGATCCCTGAACTATTATTGCTACCCCACCGGAGGTGTGGGAAGAATGAAGACGGTCTTTTTGAAAAATATGTAAGTGCCTTAAAAATTCAGAATGGTTGTGATTCAAATGGGTTTCTTGAAGGCAAAAGATTAATGGGTGATGATGGTCTAACACATAGCACACATCATCATTGTTATGTAGCAATCCTCGACAGTTCCATTGGAGGAGGACTTCTTCCATCATATGTAAGGTGGTATTTTTTAGAAACTGTCTAGCTAAACTTTGTAGTCGATTTCAATTCGAGGTGCATTTTTCTTTTTGGATGTATCTTTCGGCCTACCTGTAGTATCACAGGTGGCCGAGGGTAAGGACTCTGAACTAGAGTGGGGCCTGTCCTCTTGGGACTGGGGCCCGCTCTCGTCCATCGGTTCATCTGGAGCCGCTGCTGGAAGACCCTTAGTGTTCACCAGCCCAGGCGGCTGGCCAGGTATACGGGAGCCACCAGTGGCACGAGAGAGACCACGCCCTTTAGGAGGCTGGGCTGCAGGGGGTGCACAAGGCACAGTCCCCTGTGGTTCGTTTTTAGTGGATCCCAACGGACCGGCATCCACTTTTCGGTCCGAGGGCGGAGCTGTAGCATGCTCCTGCTGAGGTTGAGGGGGACAAAAAATGAAAGCCGTTTACAATTCCCTGTAACGCCGATTAGAGCGCAGGTCTTGAGGAGGAGGATGGAAGCGTACTGAGGGATAGGTGACTCCTTGAGGTCACGTGACTTCAGGGCGTCACGTGACCTCAGGGGGTCACGTGACCTCAGGGGCTCACGTGATCTTTGAGGGTCCCGTGACCTCAAGGGGGTCACGTGACTTCAGGGGTCACGTGACCTCGGGGGTCACGTGACTTCTGGGGGTCACGTGACCTCAGGGGGTCACGTGACCTGGGTGGTTGACGTGACCCACTTAGGTCACTTGACCCCCTCAGGTCACGTGACCCCCGGAAGTCAAGTGACTTCAGGGGGTCACGTGACTTCAGGGGGTCACGTGACTTCAGGGGGTCACGTGACCTAAGGGGGTCACTGACTTCTGGGGGTCACGTGACCTCAGGGGGTCACGTGACCTAGGGGTGTCACGTGACCTCGGGGGGTCACGTGACCTCGCGGTTACGCCGACGCCGCTCAAGCCGGAACCGGGCCCCTAAGAGCTGCGCTCTAAGAAGAAAGCCGTTTACAACTTCCTGTAACGCCGATTTAGAGCGCAGCTCTTGAGGAGGAGGAGGAGGGAAGGGTACTGATTTTCGCGTGTTATCGGGGGGGAGGGGTGGTCACGTGACGTTGGAGGGGTCACATGACCCCCTCGCCAAGGTCACGTGACCTGGGGTGTCACGTGACCTCGGGGGTCACTTGACCTCAAGAGAAAATTTTCCGCTAGATTTAGCGGGGAAATTTTACCGCTAGATTTAGCGGGGAAATTTTTTTGTTAGGTTTAGAGGGGAAATGTTTCCGCTAGATTTAGCGGGGAAATTTTTCCGCTAGATTTAGCCGGGAAAATTTTCCGCTAAATTTAGCGGGGAAATTTTTAGCAAGATTTAGCGGGGAAATTTTTCCGCTAGATGTAGCGGGGAAATTTTTCCGCTAAATTTAGCGGGGACGTTTTTCCGCTAGATTTAGCGGGAAAATTTTTCCGCTAGATGTAGCGGAGAATTTTTTCCGCTAGATTTAGCCCGGAAAATGTTTCGCTAAATTTAGCGGTAACATTTTTCTGCTAGATTTAGTGGGGAAATTTTTCCGCTAGACTTAGCGGGGACGTTTTTCCGCTAGATTTAGCGGAAAATTGTTTTCCGCTGCATTTTGCGGGGAAATTTTTCCGCTAGATGTAGCGGGGAAATTTTTCCGCTAGATTTAGCGGGGAAATGTTTCCGCTAGATTTAGCGGGGAAAATGTTCCGCTAAATTTAGCGGGGAAATTTTTTTGCTAGATTGAGCGGGAAAATTTTTCCGCTAGATTTAGCAAGGAAATTTACCCATAATGCACCGCGCGGTTACGCCGACGGTGACGGCGACGGCAGCGCCGACGCCGCTGAAGCTGGAAACGGGCGCCTAAGAGCTGCGCTCTAAGAAGGGTCACACGTAACGTCCAAGGACGTCTGTGTTCCCGTTGTAGCTGTTAGCCGTGCAGGTCCCCGGCGCACGGCATCAGAATAGGAGCCCAAAGATCAAAACGAGTAGCGTTTCTTGGCCTCTGGGTAGCTGACGTTTTCTTTTGTATTGGTGGTCAAGATCTCTTTCTTCTGCTTCCACAGAGGGCGTGCACGTTAGTATGCTGGGTGAGGTTCTTTACAGTTTGCACAACACAGTGAGCTCTCGCACACATCAGCTACATGATCCGTGCTCCCACATTTTGCGCTTGTGTCTCTTCCACGGCAGCTGCGCGAGCCGTGCCCAAACCGCTGGCACCTAAAGCACCTTTGGGGGTTTGGAATATAATGCCGGACGCGACAGTTTATATAGCCAGCCTTTACAGGAGCAGGGAGACAGAGACGCTCAAAGGTGACTATGAGATGTTTTGTAGGAGTTTCTGATCCATCTTTCCGGAACATGATCCTCTTTACGGCAACTACTCCAGAAGAGCGGAGGCCTTCAAGGATCTCTTCTTCGCTCTTGTGGAGGAGGTCGTCCTCAGAAATGACCCCACGAATGGTGTTTAGGGTGCGGTGAGGAGACGCTGTGACTTTTACATCTTCAATGGTGTTCAAGGTGAGCAAAGCAATGCTTTGTTTCTTCGAGTTTACTTCCACAAGCAGGTCTCCGGAATACAGTTTTTTCGCATTATAATCGTCTCCAAGGCACGAGTCAAGCACCTTTGCAACAGCAAAAGGTGAGAGCTTGGACATTGGACGCTGATCATTTTCTGAATGAAGTACGAAGAACTTCGTAAACATGTCTGATTTAGACTCTTTAGCTATGACAAGAGGTTCGGGGCGCAGGCGCTTGCCTAGTCGCCACGAACCGGGTTTTGATTTAGAAGCGGCAGCCATAAAAAGGCGAAAAAACTTCGGCACCTGTGGCGCACCACTCACCACGGAGTCCAACAAGGGGAAAGGCAACACCTCATAACAGTACGGGCTTGTCTGAGAATGCTGCTCTGCCAGTGCTACCAAGACGCTATAGGCAAGTGTGGTTTAGACGAGAGTACCTATTGCCACCCAAGGTTAGCCCTTGCCGCCAGAGAAGAGAGAAAAAGAAGCAAGAGAAATGAGAAAGAAATGAAGGAAACAGGACAGGTAAAAGTGAAAGATCGGAGGGGATAGCAAAAGAAAAGTCGACTAGACTGAACCAACCTGGCCGGGCCTTACCAGGACTCCCGTCTACGAGAAGCAGGGGCCGAAGTGGTGTATTGCCTTACCCGGGGGCCCCCGAAGGGTCCAAACCTAACACAGGCTCGACTCAACCACCAGGATGCCCTTTTCCTCGGACACGGGAAAGCCACGCACAGCCTTACGTGGGCGGGCGAACCCGCATGGCTCGGGGTCCGTGGTGACGCCACTCACCAAACGCCTGCTTTCACAGGTGCCCCCTGCGGGAGCGAAGTAGTGCTTCTTTTGAGGAAAGATGTGGTTGGAAGCCAATCATAGAGTGAGGAAGTGTTAGGGCGGCTTCAACATGTTGTTGGAGGTGATGTATAGCCATGCGCTTTATAACTTCTTAGACATGGGGGTTAGCTTGAGGGGCCATGGGCTGGGGATTTCTACAGGCTTGGCGGTTTGTGGAATGAAGATCATGTTGTCAATCTTCCACAGATCACAGAGTGGTAGTTGGCCTGTCCAGACGAAGTTGATGGTGTTCAAAATGTGGTGTTGATCAGCATCTAAATCATTCTGAAGTGCTTTGAGCTGTGGTGACCGATTTGGGCCATAGGACTTTGGAGCCTTTTCTCTGATGGAGCACTACACCTCCCAGCGTGCACAGCGTGGGGGAAGTCCTTACCGAGCGCAAGGTGCATAGAACATTGATTGTCAGGATACCGGGGTTGGTATACAAGTGCTACATGAAGTTGCTTTGTGGCGGCTAGGATAGTACCTGGGTCCGTGTGTTGGTTGGTAAGGCGTTTGATCTTGCGTGTTTTCATGGTTTCGGTAGAAATCGGGGTCATGACGGCTTTCAAAATACACCGCGTCTTGGTAGTGTAGCGGTCGACAGAGTAAACGCAGCCACCTAATGTGAAAAAGGGGGGATGACTGGTCTATTCTATTTCGTGCGCGCTGACCGCCATTCGGAAGGCGCTGGCCTGCGTACGGCAAGCACTCTCCGCTCGTTCCGATTGGCGGCGCCACAGCAGAATTGAGGGTGTTATGAAGTTCATCACAGGAGGCATCTGTATGTTCTCTGCTCGTTTGGTCTGACTATTGTTGCATGTGTTCATTTAGGGCATTCTTGAGGGCACGGAGTTTGCGATTCGTTTTGCAACGATTTGGAATATTCGCGCATCTCTTCTGAAGAGATGCGCGCACATCCCAAATGTGCGAAAGGAGTAGGTTAATTGATTGATTGCTTGATTGAGCGTTTATAGGTCATCAAAATCTAAGGTTATGTTGTGCCAATCTTGGACTATTTCAATTCGAGTTTAAGAAGAGCAAAGAGTAGGGACATATATTATAAAACGATGAACCACAATGTGTATAAGTGTAAAATATGACAGTGTGTTTTAGAATAGAAAGTAAAACCACAGTTCGTGTAGAAGGACGATATCTGCGAGGAAGTTAAAAACACTGCTGCGTCGTAGGAGCGGTTCATCATCTTGTAGTAGGGTAAGGTGTAGTGGAACGTGGTCTTTATAATGCACTGAGAAGTGTCATAACGGCATTGATCATACATAGGGCATTCGATGAGTATATGCATAATATATAGAGGTACAATTACAGTATCCACATTTAGAGGAATCCTACCTGCTCAAGACGTGTTCATGTGTGAGACGGATATCACCGATTCGTAATACACAGAGTAGGACCACATAGAAATGCTCCCGATGTCGGGCGCTCTCCCACTCACCTAGAAAAGATTTGATTGCTTGTAGTTTGTTGCCACATTCACTGTTCTACAGCAACTGTCAGTTTTCTTGGATGCAACTTTTCAAGGGGTTCTGGCAATCTTTGTACGGTATTTGGTGTTTGTAGATTTCTCTATCATTAGCAGAACTGGTTGTGCAATCAGTCGTTTCGTTTCCAGGAATGCCAACGGAGCTACGAACCCAGCATAGGACTATGCAATGTTTTCTTGCCATCTAAGATACTCTTCTTTCTTAACTCACAAATCAGTGGGGCTGTTACACGGTTATTGATGTGACTGCCCTTAGAGAACCCATAGAGGTGGTGTAGATTATAGCGTGGGGAAGCCTTTTTTATTTATGTAATCGACAGCCAGCAGCAAGCAATAAAACTCTGCTGTTAGTACAGTGAGACTTGAATTGACTCTTTTTATCTAATTTGCCGAACGGATCACCATAGCACAGCCTACTACCGAGTCGCTTTTTGTCCCGTCTGTATAAAAACGGTCATACTCGTGATGCCTGGTTTGAAACTAAACAAATTCCTGCCGTGTGACTTCCAGTGGTACATCTTTTTTTTTATTATAGTTGGTGAGTGTGATGTCGTAGTATATGTTGCAGTTGTTCCATGGGGGTCTATCAGGTGGATACTGGAGTAGTAGATGCCTTGCATACATCCCGACAGATTTAGCTGCATTAATATTCGTCATAAAAAGGGGGGAATATAAAAGGTTCCTTTTGCAATGTGTGCCTGAAATTTGATATTCTCAATACTATTTCTAACGGGGTGCTCGGCGACAGAGCGGACTCGGACGGAGTACATAGAACCCAGGGAAAATCCGCTATACTTCAAAAACAGCTTGTTTGCTTCTGAGCAAAAGATAAGCGCCGGGGAGGTGCGACCCGCACAAGTATCGAATCGCGGTCTTTGATGATGAATGGGATCTAACATCTTCAGAACTGATTCATGGGCAGAGTTATAGACAATACAACCATAATCAAGCTGAGAGCGAATGACGGAGCGATAGATGGGCAAGAGGAACAGTTGTTCAGAGCCCCCTGATACGTGTGACGAAACCTTCACGATGTTCAGAGATTTAAGGCACTTGTGTTTTAAGCTCTTCATATGTGGAATGAAAGTGAACTTGGAATCAAAGACAAGGCCCAAAAAGCTTTTGTTCGTCTTTTTTAACAATAGAAGTACCATATATGTTCAGAGACAATTTCCAAAGAATTTCATGTCGACGACAAAAACAGACGAAGACTGTTTTTTTTTTTTCAGGAGAAAATTTAAAACCGTTTGTATCGGCCATTTTGACGCAGTTATTAACAGTAAGTTGAAGCTGACGTTCAAAAATTGAGAACTTACAGGACGAAACAGAGATATGTATATTGTCAACTGCAGCGGTTTGACCTTGCTGCTGCCCGTAGGGAGGTACGGCACCCGGAATCCAGTTCAATAGACAAGTGTTTATTACCTCTCCAGCTCCCGGCGCCGACTGCCGCCGGGCAGAGTTCGCTTGACTCTTATAGCGAGGCCCCCTTCCCCCTGGGCGCGCGAGCGCCCACACACTCCCCCCCCCCCCCTCTGGTTGTGCGCGTACTAGGCGTCGTCGTCTTCAAAAATGACGTCGTCCGATTCTCGAAGGAGGTGTGGGCGCAGTCGGCGGAGTAAGTTCAGTGCCGCGTCCAGGTCCGCGTCCTGCGGCACGTGGGTCGCTGGTGCCTGCTGCTCGCCGACCCCTCGGGCGGCTCATGCGCGCTCGCGGTGGAGCAGGCCGGCCCGATGTGTGGGCCAGTGAATTTCTGGTACCCCTCAGACTTCGCAGAGCAGGGACCTTTCTTCCGGGGTGTAGTGCGCCCGGGGCTCCGTGGGGTGCCGGTCGGTGATGGTCAAGTGTCGAAAGGCTTCCGGGACTTGACCGGCCCTTGTTGCCATCGGGACCTGGGGCTGGTCATCCCATGCAAGTCGCGACCACCAGCCAACGGCGGACCCGTCCGGGGTCAGAGCGGTCCACGTGGCAGTGTGTTCTGTAGGCCGCGTGGGCGCGGGCTGGAACCGGTACGATGGTGCCCGAACCGGATGCCGGCCCCTCGGAACGTAGGGTCCCCATCGCGGCGAGCGAGCGTCTCGGCGTCCAGAACCCGGTTGGCGGTCGTGCGGCATGTTCTACGCATGTCAAAGGTATTGTTAGCAGGTGAAGGAGAATAGTGTATAGCGCGAC
Organism: Ixodes scapularis; assembly: GCF_016920785.2. Lineage (NCBI taxonomy): Eukaryota > Metazoa > Arthropoda > Arachnida > Ixodida > Ixodidae > Ixodes > Ixodes scapularis. The sequence continues at coordinate 196,398,742 of NW_024609835.1, forward strand.
TGGGCCGTGGTGAGAGCAACGGAAGGTGAGGACTCTTCCCCTCCGCAAAGGAAAAGAAAAAGAAAAAAGTGAAAGCTGCTTACAACTCCCTGTAACGCCGAATTAGAGCGCAGCTCTTGAGGAGGAGGAGGGAAGGGCACTGGGGGGGGGGGGTTAAACTAACCAGGGGGTGGTCACGTGACCTTGGGGGTCACGTGACCCCCAAGGTCACGTGACCCCCAATGTCGATGATGTCATCACTGAGGTCACTGATGACGTCATCATTGGCGATCACGATGCGGGTACCGATGACGTCATTAGTGACGTCACTGATGACTTCACCAGTGATGATGACGATGACGATGCGAATGTCGGTGACGTCATCAGTGACGTCGCTGATGACGTCATCAGTGATGATGACGATGTCGATGCGGATGTCGGTAACGTCATCAGTGATGATGACGATGACGATGCGGATGCCGGTGGCGTCATCAGTGATGATGACGATGACGATGCGGATGCCGGTGACGTCATCAGTGACGATGACGATGACGATGTGGATGCCGGTGACGACATCAGTGACGTCACTGATGACGTCATCAGTGATGATGACGATGACGATGCGGATGTCGGTAACGTCATCAGTGATGATGACGATGACAATGCGGATGCCGGTGACGTCATCAGTGATGATGACGATGACGATGTGGATGCCTTTGACGTCATCAGTTATGATGACGATGACGATGTGGATGCCGGTGACGTCATCAGTGACGATGACGTCAATGGGGGTCACGCGATATCGGCGGGGGTCACGTGACCTCAGGGGAGTCACGTGACTTCGGGGGGTCACGTGACCTCGGGGGGTCACGTGCCCCCCACGAGGTCACGTGACCCCGGTGGGGGGCTCGCGCGGTGCATTATGGGACATTTCCCATGATGCACCGGGGTCACGTGACCTCGGGGGGGTCACGTGCCCCCCCACGAGGTCACGTGACCCCGGTGGGGGGCTCGCGCGGTGCATTATGGGACATTTCCCATGATGCACCGCGCGGTTACGCCGACGGCGACGCCGACGGCGACGCCAACGGCGATGGCGACGCCGACGGCGACGCCGACGCCGTTCAAGCCGGAAACGGGCCCCTAAGAGCTGCGCTCTAAAACAAGGAACAGAAGAGGTGAGAAAAAGAGAAAGGCACATGATAGGTGGTTGAAGGGGGAAGCCGGAGCGATGTTCATTCATCACCGGCGGCGCAGGTTATATCGCCGTTTGGGCGGTGTGGATGAGAAGGGGCTGTTGTTGTGGTCTGGGGTCTTGCACACCTCGGAAGGCCAGTCGTCTGCAGGGTGAAAATTGTTTGATTTCGGAGACGTGCACTGGGCGATAGTGTGCACCTGTTGTGCAGTGCTCTAGCACTGCGTAGGAGAGGCGCGACTTTCGTGTTACTCTGTCAGTTTCTGGAGTTTCAGGGCACGCTCGTTGGTACAGACCTGAATTGCTCGAATGCATTCGAGCAGGCTTTCGTCGGGGTGCTGTGTCCGCAGGTCTAGCTCCCGGGGGATACGGGACTCATACCCCGGCGGCAGGAACTCTTCACGAAATCGTTGTCGGAATACGTCCCAGGACTCGAACGGCGACTGCAGCCTCCAACAGTAGGCCGCCGATCCTTGCAGTGCCAGCGGCAGGACTCGGGTCAGCATATAGGCATCGGACGCCCCGATTGATGCTTTATATACTTGAAGGCGGTCTGGAACAGATTGCCTGTCGTCGTAGCCGCGGTAGGTCGGGATAGCCGACTGCGTTCGTAGTAAGGTCGCCGGAGGGTCAGGGTCGTGGGTCAGCGTTAGGCGATTTATGACGGCGTCGAAGAGCGTGGCTACGCCTTCCAGAATAGTATCAGGCGGCGGCGGAGGGGTGGGGCCTTCCAGGGTGGCCCCCGAACGCAGCGTCATGTGCTGCTTTTCCTGCTCAGACATAATGATCCCGACAATAACGCGATAATAAAAAAATGAAAGAAGAGAAGACGGATGAACAAACAAATGCGAACAGCAGCGCAAAAAAGTATGGCAGATAACACTCACGTGATGGTCAGCCGCAAGCAAGGAAAGAAAGAAAAAAAAAAGGAAACAAAAAGAAAAACAGCTCTGGGTTCGAGTGGCACACCAACCAGTGGGAAGCAAAACCACATTGAACGCAAGATGTAGCGGTTTGACCTTGCTGCTGGCCGTACGGAGGTACGGCACCCGGAATCCAGTTCAATACACAAGTGTTTATTTCCTCTCCAGAGTTCGCTTGACTCTTATAGCGAGGCCCCCTCTTGCTTGGGCGCGCGAGCGCCCCCACACAACATATAAAGTATATTCCACTGAAAAAGGGACTACGTGGTCGATTGAATTAAGTTTGACAATAAAAAGAATGACGCTGAGTAGACCCCCCTGAGGGACTACTTTGTGTCTTGTAAACACTTCTTAGAGCAAGTTTTCCCGGGCCTCACGCTGAAAATACGGTGCACGTGTAAACCCTGTATAGCACTCAACATTCGGCCGCCGAAACCAAGATATAATGAATCTTGTAGTACGCCGTAGCGCCAGACCTTGTCGGAGGCGTTTTCCAAATCAAAGTACATGGAAAGACACTGTTGCCTGTTGACAAACGCCTCACGCGGCATTGGAACTTATCAAGGAAGTTTTTCGTTCGTGGAAAAACTCTTGTTAAACATCCTTTCTGATGTAGTGGAAAGACAGCTAGTTAGAGCCATAGGTCTCAAGCTAGATGCACAAGAGGGATCTTTGCCGGGCATCAGCACTGGAATAATAACAGCGATCTTCCAGGAGGATTGAAAGGGACCCTCAAGTTAGACTTTTAAAAAGGTACAAGATTAGCTCCATAGTGGAGGATAAAAATGTTCAAGCATATATTAATAAATTTTATCTGAGCCAGGGGCAGTTTGTTTAAAACATTGTGCCATTTGAAGTTCCTGTAATGTAAATTGCGCATTATAGGTATCGTGCATGTCCCCTGATGTGATAACAGCTTTTGTTTCTGCTTTTGTCATGTGTGGCTGAAACGTCTGAGTGTAATGTTGGGAACTGGAGACATCTTCGAAGTGCTCACCGTAGATGTCGGCCTTTTCCTCAAGACTTCCAGGACACACTCCGTTTCGAATGTGAATGCCCGGTAAGAGCCGGCAATTCTGTGAACACGATCCAAGGCGTCCTTCCCAGATATTGTGAAATTATTCGAGGAGGCGTACTCTGTAAAACGTTTTCTCTTCGCTCGCCATCGAATATTTTTCGCCTGGGCCCTTTTTCTTTTAAATTCAATAAGATTGTCTATCCTAGGGTAGCGCCTAAAAATACCCCATGCTCAATTTCATTCTTGTATTACCTGACGGCAATATTTGTTCCACCAGGGTTTAAGTCTCCTGAGTAGATGGGTGGATATATTGGATATGGTAGAATGGCAACCTGTAAAATGTGCTAAGTGATATGTTTGGTGGATCTGTCGATATTCAGATCGTCTAGTGATGTTCATTGCAAGAGATACTTCTCTGAAAGCTGGTCAGTTGACGTTTCGAAACGTCTAACGAGGTGGGCGCAATTACACTGCCATTGGAAGGTGGTTAAATTCTAAAATTATTGGAATGGTGTCACATTCGCGAGGATTCGGGATTGCCTTCAGTGTCTTTATGCCAACCTGTTGCCTCGCAGGAGCCCGAGGCAACAGACCCTGATCGAGAGAAAGAGGAAGATCCTCATTAGAAAGAGGGATGCTCTCATCCATTTTGTCATTCAATAAAACCGTGAGTCCTCTGGGTGGCAGAGGTCGCTCTGACCGGCCATGGTTTAAAGAGATGCCAGAGGCACGGAGAGGCAGCCACCGAGCCCGACGAGAAGGGCCTGCTGGTGTCGGTGATGGTACGTCTGGCACCTTGAAAGGTTGTTGTGTCCTCCTTAGAGAACACAACAACCTCATTGGACCATGAAGGCACTGGGTTGTCCACCATCTTCGGAAGTTTGGAGGATGTCCCTTGAGGAGAAGACGGGTCTTCCAGTGAAGTATGCTTCTCCACGGACGACAAGCCGAAGACAAGCTGTTCTCTAGTTTATCTGTAGGTTAGGTTGTGACTGACTTTAAATGTACCTATTTATATCATTTGGTTCTATTTTGGACATGTGCGTGAAAATTTGGGGTGTGTTTTTCATGCATTTATGGTTTTTTCATAGATGTCAGACCTTTTTTTGTCAAGGCGTTCAGTCGAAGATAGTCCATGCAGAGCCTTAGGGTTTCGTCCTTCTTCTTGGCAAGCACAACCGGAGAGGCCCAAGGACGGCTTAGAGGCTGCATGATGTCATTTTTGCGAATTTTGCTCAAGTTGCTCTTGAGTGACCTCTCTCTCTCTCTCTCGCTTTTAAAGAGACTCAGTATGGGGACTGGTGGACAGGAAGTGCATCGTCGCTGTCAACAAGACGGTGCTTCGCTACCGTCGTTTGTCACAACCTTGAGTACGTGGCCAAGCACTCGCTCAATTCCCCGAGAAGCTTGGGAAGCTGTTTTAGTGCAGCAGGAGGAAGGTTTTCGTCGATGTCAACCTCCGGGGACGGCGTTTTGTGTCGCTGCAACGAAGTCGGGTCCTTCGAGAGGGCGATAATCGCAGTTGAGTCCAGGAGTTCTTCAAACTGGCCCATGGAGGTACCTTTCGTAACGTGCTGCTTCTCTTGTGGGAAGTGAGTTACGAGGACCGTGGCATGCACGGCTTGAAGCATTGTTCCACCTTTTACGACGCCCATTTCCCTTCCTAGATGCAACTGAACACTTCCCTCAAAAAGAATGTCACCGCAAGTAGCAAATCCGTCCCGACGGGTGGAAACACAATCGATCGCGGCTCAAGGTTCATGTGGTTGGCGATGACTCGGACTGTGGATGGAGTGGCTTTGGGTCCTTTCGGCGGTGGGACAGCTTTTCGTACCGTCAACCGGTTCGCACCCAGATTGATAACGGCGCCATTCACAGACACTGCCAATATCCGAAACATTCATTGCATCCAAGACCTACCGCTGGAATGCGGACGTTTGATACCCGGCACCTCCCCCAGAATGTAACGGACGACAGGCGGATGGACGCTTCATGCAATAGGAAAATAATCGTTTAATAGAGGCGGACTTGTGCCCCAAACAGAAATAGAGGTAGGAGCGTCGTGTCTGTCAAAGATGTAGTTGAAGATGAATCGAGTGCTGGCAAAATACTGACTCTAATTCGCCACGCGGAGCCCCTTATGTACACGCGAGGGTTTGTGGAACAATCGTTGTAGAAGGTTCGGCACGTAGAACATGCGGACCTGGAATAAAAAACAGAGTCTTGAATTCACCAGGACGTGACATTTACAAAAATAAAAAAGGTGTGTCTGCTCCCCGGCATCGAATCTCAGACCTTGGCGTAAGAGCCAAGCGCGCTCCCTACTTGGCTAGCTGCTCACGCGGCAATATGTCGAAGACGGTAATCGTCCTGGCAAGGGTTGAAATTTGTGTCGTTACGGGGAAGTGTTGCGGAGGGAACAGTAGAAATTTGTGATACGCAAGAAGCCGCGCTTAAGGAAGATTAAGATCGTGAGACTATTGGCGATATCGTGCTGGATAGTATCTGCAAGGGTACAGGGGATCAATGTCCCAAGGCAGGAAGTCTTCTGAGACGTCAGATAGTCAGAGAGGTAGGGTTTTGTCTAGTCTTTTGAAATAAAAGTATGCCAGCTAGCTGAGGTTGCGATTGAAGCCATATGAAGACGACTTTACGCGTGTGCTTGAAACCAGGGCAGTTTCCGTTGAAATATATGTATGTGATAGTTCTTGCTAACGCCGGAAGCGATGATGATGCGGGGGAGACGGTGGGCCAATAGATTTTTCGAGAGACAATTTTCTAAGACAAATTTTTTGAAAGAGGCGATCAAGATCTGCAGAGAAATGTGCAAGAAGGTCGGTGTTTTTTTTTTTGTTTTTTCTTAGATTTCTCTTGAAAAGTGGCTTTCTGGCGATGAAGCAGGAGAGTTCGTGGGTGATTAGTTATTGGAGATTTGCTATGGTGGCATCACATTTCTTTGGGTATACTAGGAGACGATTGGAAAAAAAAAAGCTTACAGGTCCATGTTCGAAGGGCTTAGAGTGGGGAAGGGCGATATTTTCCGAGTTGGAGATGCGACTGGATTGGGTAACTGAGGGGGAGAAAAGAAAAGGGGAAGGCTGGTGTTTCTAGGTTGTGCAAGGACAAGGGTAGATGTGGTTTGTGGAGCGGGGCCGGAGGTTGTTTAGAACTTATGTCTCCACAAGTTAATAAGGGTCATCTCCATCCGCTTTTCTTTGTGTGAGAGTGGCTGGCCGACCTGGTGAGGCTGTGGACGAGTTAGAGTACTATGTTCAGCAGCAATGCGGCCGCGGCGACCAGCATGGCTGTGTCCATCAGAGGCACCGGGCCGGATGTGAGAAGGGCTGGTGGGACGGCGTGAGGTGACAGCAAATCATGTGCGACTGAGGCTACGGGGCCTGTAAATCGCAGTTGCCCACGTAGCCGCAGTCGCACAAAGTTCATCACCACCTCTCGCCGTCACACCAGCCATTCGTCCTGACGGCCCGATAACTCTTGCGGGCACAGTCAGGAAGCGTGGAGGGAGCCTCAGCGGCAGCTGCCGCCACTGGCCTTCAGCTACAGGAACTGCCTTGCGCTGAGCAATGGCCTTGTTGTACACCAGCTAGGGAACGGCTGCGTCGGCGGCACGCCTCTTTGTAGATGCTGCGTCAACAGCACGATGCGAGCCGCCACAACGGAACCAGACCGTGTCCGCCAAGCAATTGTGGCTGTCGTCATCGGACTTCACATGTTTACAGGTCGGAAACCAGGCATTTTCGGTGCCGATAATATTTTGATGTCTGATTTGCTGACAGCGGTACCAGTCGTCCTTGGGGAGATCAGGGAGGCAGCGGATGATAACACTGGTTTAGCAGATTTCACGAGAAATATGCGTATTGTCAAAGGCAATTGAAGCCGTGTTTCTGTGGCCCCATATGTTTGCAGCCAGAATCTTAAATTCGGGGCGAAGCGTTAACATATGGCACATTAGAGAGAAGGAGATTCTACCACCAGGAATGTTGTGAACAACGCCTTTTCACGTGTTTGACGGAGTAACGGGGTAGGCGGTGAAGTGACGCGGATGTCTGGTTATCTTCTATAGGTGCTGGGTAACGCGAAAGACGAGGCACAGTAGAAATGCAAGGTCTTGGTATTGTTTGAGCAAACCATGAACTTGATGGCATCAGCGGAGGTGAGGGCGTCCTGGGTACGGAGTGCGGTGTGAATCTGGCAGGGGTCATGCTGGTCTAGATTTAGGTAGTCGCTGAGACGTAAAAAACAAAGTGGCTTCTCTCTGAGACAGGATGGCGCCTGCTGTCTTGGTCCTCAATGAATTTTGGAGACATATCGGAGGAAGCGACGTGCCAGATTGTTGCAAGGTGCTCCGGTGGAGGCGTGAGTAGGCTGAGCGGGTGCACGCTAGCGAGTACACAATTGACTCTGCTCTCCATTTCCACGTTCTCTCATTGGTAACAACAACTGATAAAAGTCCCGTCGGTCATCGGCCGCTCACCAAAATTTTGCAAAGAATGCCAGAGCTGTCCCCGGAGCACGTCAGAGAATTCGGTAGGCGCAGCAAAACGCCAACGGGGTTATACTCGCCGAAAAAGACGGAGTCGATGCGCTATACGTCCGATCACTTTCTAACGAGACCTCTATACAAAATAGAATAAAACAGTCTCTCGCACTTTCGCAACAAAACAGAAGAAAGAATAGAAAGAGAAGAGTAAATTATTGCACAAAACATTCACGTAAGACAATCATTGAAATGAAGCGACGGTGAAATACCGAGAATGATCAGCATAAACTTTGAAAGTGAATTATCTGGTTCCGCCGCATGTTAAGAAACGTCACATGCAGGTATATTATTTTTACACTAGGAATGAGGGACGACAAGGAAGTTGTAAGGGTGTCCCTGAGTACGGTTTTACTTGTTTGATAAATATTCTTGTGATGAGGTTTCTACAACTCCTTTGTGTTTTATCCGCAAAGGATACTTCCATTTTTTTTTTGTAGTCTGCTTGCGGACGACATCCTTCCGTTGTATTTTACGTTCCTTGGAGGGACCCACCTAAACATACGGTGCTCCACACTATACTTTATATCAAAAGTGTTTTTTGCGGCATTGAGGGAGAGACGAGCTGGAATGCATAACTCTGTAGAATACAAAGAATTTAAAACAAAAACTACGTTACAGCAAAACAAAAAATAAATAAAAACCGAAGGACGACTTTAAAAAAGTAAACGGACAGATGCGGACGCTTTTACTCGCGGACAGACGATTTCCTTTTTTCGTCGCTTATCTCCGTATTTAATACAAAAAAAAAGTGAAAGCCGTTTACAACTCCCTGTAACACCGAATTAGAGCGCAGCTCTTAAGGAGGAGGAGGGAAGGGTACTGGGGAAGGGGGTGAAGTGACCTTGGGGGGTCACGTGACCTTGGGGGTCACGTGACGATGCCGATGATGTCATCAGTGACGTCACTGATGACATCATCAGTGACGATGACGACGCGGATGTCAGTGACGTCATCAGTGACGTCACTGATGACGTCATCCGTGATGATGACGATGACGATGCGGATGCCGGTGACGTCATCAGTGACGTCACCGGCATTGGGTTTCACGTGACCTTGGGGTGACCTTGGGGGTCACGTGGCCGTGGGATGACCTGGGGGTCACGTGACCTTGGGGTGACCTTGGTTACGCCGACGCTGACGCCGACGCCGACGCCGACGCCGCTCAAGCCGGGAACGGGCCCCTAAGAGCTGCGCTCTAAAAAAAAAGAAATACAGAGGAAAAGTGAAATTCGTTTACAACTCCCTGCAACGCCGAATTAGATCGCAGCTCTTGAGGTGGAATAGAGAAGAGTACTGAGGGGGGGGGGGTCACATGACCCCGTTGGTGGGGGGTCACGTGACCTCGGAGGGGGGGGGGTCACGTAACTTCGGGAGGGGGGTCACGTGATCTCGGGCGGTGTCACGTGACCTCGGGGGGGGGGGGAGGTATCACGTGACACCCCCCTCTCCGAGGTCACCGAAGGTACCCGAGGTTCTCCCGAAGGAACCCGAGGTCCATCCCGAGGTTCTGGGGGGGGGGGGGGGCGCGGCCGCGGTTACACGGACGGTGACGGCGACGCCGACGCCGCTCAAGCCGAAAACGGGCGCCTAAGAACTGCGCTCTAAAAACCAATATTGTGGAATAATAAGAATTATATTTCTCGTTAACGCTTCACCTGTTGCGTTGTTTCCTGGTCAGCGTAATAAACTTAGTGCTATAAACTACGTTAAAGCAAACTTTTTGCAGAGTTTCAATTTCGCCCCTGTAGACAGTGGACATTTGTGTGAGCGCTGATTTTAAGGTAACACCTACAAATATTTTATATATTCCTCTTAACTTCTGGCCAGTTATATGTAGCTACACTTTGACATCCATCAGACCAAAGCGTCTGCGCATCAAGGTCTCTGCACACCGAGATGAGCCTGCACCAAAAATCTGCACCGAAACCAACTGCATGGAAAGGTTTTACAGGGAAGTTATGCAAACACGCTGTAGACACCAGAACATCCTTTTGAGGACTTGAGTTTTCTGACGATGATGTACCTCTTTCGTTCTAAAATCGTTTTTTTTTACAGGCACCAGCACACGCTAAACACACGCTCAAACTTCGAAGACACATGCCCTTAGAAGAAGCAGTTCCCTCAGTGGTTAGTGGGTGGCGAAACGCTCGTCGACACCACAAGAAGACGCACAGCTCAGGAAGAATACAGTCATTAAAGACGAGCCGAGAAGATTTTCGGCGCGATCTACGCAGGGGCGGCCCATAGGGCACGGAATTCTTCGCCGTTTCAGCCTAGAGGAGGGCGACAGTCATCTGTGGGCGGCCGACCCGCTGACGGGATCGCGCGTGGCATCATGCAGAACACGCCACAATTTAACAATCCAAATCAGTCCAAACTTATTCGTCGCGTGTCGCGTGCTCAATGAAAGCGTCAGAGACCGCCGGGAAGACTCCGCGTCAGGTGAAGACACCGGGTGGACACCAAAAGGCGGAACTATAGCTTCACATTGACGTCACCCATGGCCTCGTCTTCGATTTGCGTTACGTGATTGCGTCTCTTCTAGGACGCGATTTCTTTCGCGCGTGCTGCTGGGGAAGGGTGTAATGATCCGTTCCTTCCCTTTCCCCACTAATTTATGGTTTTGGGGTTGGAAGGAGATTGCAAGGCAAGCCGCAAGTTTTCTGTATACATATTACGATACATACCCTATACTCAGTGATTTTTTCAACAGACGCAGTATTTTTTTTAAGGGGGCAATTGTTTTTTCGGCGAATTTTCTCCACTACTTGTTCGTCGGGCTAAGCAGCCATTGGTGTGTGTCTGCGTGTGTGTTTGTATTGGGGGGGGGGGGGGATAACCGTTTTGAATATTGAGTCAACTTGAGACTCGAAAGAATATAATTTCTAAAAATATATACCAACATACACGTGACTTAAGATTGCCCGATTGTTTTGAGAATTAATACAGGTATGGGCAATGTTCTCATCACAGCTTTAGATGCAGTCAATATTGCAGTATAGACCAACTTATAGAATCAACGAGAAGAAAATGATGGGCTTTGACATGTTAAAAAGTTATTTTCACGTTTGGGCTGTGTTTGGATAGAGGAGTTTACCACGCGAGATCAGGTAGGCTATGCCAGGACAGTAACCGGAGAAGAGTTTTAGGCAGAAACATCGGGAGTCTGGAGGGCGTCTCACAATGAACTCTGTTTAATACGTAACTGCAGAAGCATTAACCCGATAGGAGAGCACTCACTCGATGAAGCTTGCAGCTCCTTTTGAAGGGGTCACTTTTCCCACCACCCTAGTATGAAATACATGCAGTAAAGTCGTAGCCAATTGAAGAGAAGTGTCAGATAGAAAAGCTCGAGTCCCGCCCGCATCACTTTCCTTCGCACACATGACCATCTCACACGAGCAGACGTGCACGTCCTATGGCGCCGTGTCACTATTGTCTGCCAATGTCGTCGTCGAGTTTGTATAGGAAAATAGGCGTCTTCCAAACTTCAGAAATTACCTGGCTGATCTCCTAAGCGGTCCTAGCCGAAAGAGGCTAACAAATTAAGGCGTTTAGCGCACAAAAGTAGAGAGAAGAAGAGCGCAACGGAAAGGAGCGCCGCTCACAACTATATTTACTAACAAGAGAAGAGAGAGAAAGAAAAAACCCAAATGATCTGCCGTGGACTCATGAATCAACCAATAGCCCCGTGAATGATAGTAGCTCGTTCATCCAGTTTCGTGTGGGCCCTTCATTGTCTGTAAAATGAATTATCTTTCCTTCAACGCTAAGTACCTCAACATGTTAAACTACCAACTAGCTCAAATCTAAACTTTACTACGAAAGGGGGTTATCTCAAGAACTCGCTCAGAGGGAATAGTGTCCAGGTGCGCCGCGTCGCCAATGCTATTCCTGGCGATATTGAGTCATTAGCGGCTCATATGGCCGGTCGCCGACTGCCAATGGGTTGACTCACAATCGCCTGAGAGCTAAATGGTGAGAGTTGAAGAAGCGGGCCCTCTGCAAATGCCTACCACAACAACTGTCTGTTAGCTAAATTCATAGACAATGCTTTCTGAAGATTCGGTAGTTTTCCGGTTTTAACAATATTTCCTCACTTTCAGAACCAACGTTTTCACTGAATTGGAACCAATGAAAGAGTTGCTGTGTCTGGAAAAATGGTAATGTTCTATAATTCGCTTTAATTCCATAGTTATAAAACGCGTAGCTTACATAACCACGGTAGGCCAAATAAAAAAAATCATTAAAAATCGTCTTTGAAAACAGACCTGGTGGATCATAATGACCACGTCCCGCGTCGTATACTAATAATTCTGGCTGTGTGTATTTGGCTATGAAATTGTAAACACCAAATGAACATACAGTATTTATTATGAAACATTCGTTAAATTATTTATGACCTATATTATTAACAGTACACGGCCTAAGTGGATATCAAATAGATTTTCATTTACTGTAACATATTTGTCAAACAATAAGTGAGTTTAGATCAAATACATCTCGTCTACCTCCACGCCGCCATGTGGATAAACTCCTTAATAGTTGAAGAAATAGATAAGATGTACTAAACAGCGATATCCACTGTTTCCGAATCAACTTATCATGATATTCGGGTATTCAGAATTATAGTTCGGATCTAAAAAATGTCACTGCACATTTCTTTTTTTCCTTTTCCATTTAACGTGTAAAAAAATGTCTCCCTACGTGCTCAGGATGGAAGGTGGCCTATCGGTAAATAAAGAGCTTCAATATTCTATCTTTAAAAAAAATAAGGTGTCTATTTCTGGCTTAGCTTGCTCCACGTCAAAATAGAGGAGAGAATCGTTTCATAAGGTTTAAAAGCATCAAACTTTATTTTTACTATTCGTTTATATATAGACTACCGCTAGATTTCAAGTGTATGTTCGTGCTATCTCATAAACGAAGTGTAAAAAAAGAAACGAATAAAAAAACATAATTTGGCGTGGAGCCACGCTTCGTGCTTAATTAAGTTCCAAAAACAAACCTATTTGATAATAGTAGATAAATTTACTTATTCCCAAGGTTTCACACAGCCGTCTCGGTTCTTTGAACAAAGAGAGAGGGAGAAGCTGCATGCCATGCCTCGAAGGAAGCTGCGGCGTGAGAGAGAAACAGATGGATCGAAGAAGGTATTAAATACCTCGGACTAGCGAACACCACGAGAGCCAGTGCTCGGATGAAAATAAATGAGCGAAATTAGGAAACAAAACTAGACATGTGCGAACCGTTTTTTTTTTATGGAATATAGCTGCGTCACTAGTAACCTTCACAGTGGAAGCGGCCGGCTTTCTTAACCGTGTCGACGCCATACACTTTTTTCACAGGGGCAGAACCATCTCGACTTTCGTCACTTCCAGTATGGGCGGGGACATTGTTTTGCAGTCACCACGCCGATAGAATTCATTTAGGAAATAGGGGTAACCATAAACCAGTCTCGTTTTGCCTCCCTTTTATTTTTTATATGTTTTATACTTGCAAGGTTAAAATATTTTATTATTTTTTCGCTTTGCATACCGGATATGCCTACTAGGTGGCTGGGTGACGAGAGTGATCGAGAAAGATCTATGGGGGCAGCAGTGAACTGTTCAATTTGAACTACTATTAGCACACCCTTAACCAAAGCCCTACCGAAATAAAGACGCGGAGGAAAGGCATGTATCTAATGTCTTGTTGGTGCTGTTTGTTTTTTCGCTCCAATTTGCCATGATTATCGTCCTTTATGTTTTTTCCGTACTAAGGTTTCCGAGCTGGCGGTCCTGACAAGGACCACCTTCTCTCCTAGACGGATGACTGCGATGGAGGAGAGCGGCCTTTCTCTCTCCCGCCACCATCTGCGGGAGGGCGCCACAGGCAGCGGCGTGCGCTTTGCTCTGCAGCGGCTCGTCTCAATGGACTCCGCGGCAGCGCTCAGGGGTGCGAGGTTTCCCCCGTGCCGCAGCCACAACGACCGTATTCGCGGGACGACCCTCCGCCCACCGCTGATCACAGCCGACCCCACCTTCGCTTCGCCGCTGGACTGGACTTCCGCGTAGTGCGAACGAACGTTGGCCAGTGTGTGCACCTTCGCCGGATTCGTGCGCCTCCATCTCGACGACTTCTACGACTCTTGCAGTGTCGGTTCGCCGGCCGGTATCCGTTCTCTTCTCGAGTACCAACGCAGTGCAGATATCCCGCATCGAATGAAATGCGTTGCTTCGACATTTACCCGGGTCGCCTCTATAAAAGAAATTATGACAACGAACACACACTGTGTGATCCAACTGACAGAGGAATCTTTTAAGCTGTTGAAGGATGTTCTTTATAAGATTTGCTTTAGAAAGTTTAATTTTTGCAGAATAGTTGTAGGAGATGTGCTTTGGCAGGAGATGTTTTTTTCTGAATGCTTATAGGGGTTGTGAATTTGGCGGGAAACTGACACTGAAGTGTGATTTCTTGGTTAAAGTGCGCTTATAGAGCGTGGTGTCGGTTGTGGTGTCAAACTTTATTAGGAATGTAATTGCTTTTTGTAGACGCGCCGGAGAACCACCCAGAACCCCAAAGCAGCGGCTGCGGTTTTGGAATTGCTGCTATGTGTGAAGTGCGTAGGGGGGGAAGGGGGGGGGGGGGGCGACAGAGAAAAAAGGAACGATAGTCCATCTTGACATCGATGACGGAGATTTGCTAGGGGCGACGGCGATGGGATGACGAGCGTACTGCGATCCTTTGGGTTTTCGCCCACGAAGGCCGCCGTATTTCGCAGAAAAGTGGCGCGGTATAATTTTCTATGATATCTTTTTTGCGCACGGTAATGAGCGTCTGCCCCCTTGTGGTTGTGCTGTCGTCGTCGTGCCGTCGTCCTGGTATATAAGTACGAAGGGCGTCACGATGTTTTTCCCGACCGTTGTGGACTGCTCACCATGCTCCTGCTGCTGTGTCCAACTCCTGGCTCGTAGCCGCTGTTCCGACGATATTATCTTTTGGGGACAGATGTTGTAGCTGGCTCCATAATTTAATATAGTGTGGCGTAAAGAGTGGCCAATCTCATAGGTCCCAGGCTGCTCACATGACTGTCTGCGCACCTAGAGGGCCTGGCAAAGTTTTTCTAGGCTTCCTGTTTAAGCGCTTTTGTCCACTACTTGGCTAGATACATAGGTGGCTTCTACCTAAATAGGTGGGTAACTGATATCCTTGATCCCGTTTGCATTAGGCGGCAGCATCCGCTACCATGTTTGCCGTTAGAAATTTTAATTTTTAATTTAGGTACGAATGTTTTGTTTTAATGCACGCGTAAATTTAAACTTCCTGAGCAGACCGTGCACAATATACAATATAAAAATAAAACCTGTTCACTCGCACAAAATGAAGTGACAACCGAACAAGATAATTGTGTAATGCTTTAATTTATTGTGAGCACGCAGACAAACATAACTAAAGCAACTGCCCTGCAGTCGTCCATATAAAAGTGTGAACTCTCTCACACCGTAAATGTTAGCAAATGAAGAGAGAGGTAAGAGAGCGAGCTCGACGCTTCACATGAACCCATTATGCACACAGGTCTGTTAAGTTAAAGCGCCATTTAAGACAACGAGTACGTGTTTGCAGCGCCAGCTGGCTTACATTTATAATAAAAAAACAGCGTTTTGGTGACACATCGTACACCTTAAGAGACTCTTGAAACAGTTACCATGTAGTTGCGCTATATGTGCCTCACATTCACCACAAGAAAAAAAAATGACGAGAAATCGACACGGTGACAACCACCGCCCTCTGCATCCGCCCGCGCCACCTTGAGTGCCGTTATGGCGGCTGCAAGGTCTTGCGTGTTGCCAGAGCCCCAATCGCAATCGTTGAAACTTTTTGTTTTTCAACGCTCGAAGCTACTAATAGTTTTAGAAAGATGTAAATTTAAGTAGAGTTATTCCTTACTGGCACAGATATAACGAATGTATAAATAACTCGACACCGCTGCACCAGCTAGGGTGTGTTGTGACTCCTAACAACTGGGCCGCGATAGGGCTTTAGTGGTCATTCTTTACGTATACCTATATTATTCTCTGCTCGCGCAGCTGCTGCGTTGATAAGAACAGGGTACTCTCGGTCGGATCCTCCAGTCGGCCGAAACGCGCACCGCCCTTTGCCTCTCTCCATGCCGCACAGGCTGCAATCCTTCCGGAAGTGTTAAGCCCAAGCCCATTATATGTCGATTATACGCTTTCATATTTGCATTCCTTGTCGTTATATTCTCTGTAATATTTTCCTGCGTTCAGGGCTTTTGACGCAGCCTCGACAGTACCATCCTGTAATAACACTTTCACAACCGCCACCTTTTAAGAAATGTTAGAACGTTAGGTTTGTACTCCGGCAAACAAAGTAATGTAGTAGATCTCTGCACTTAAAGTTGTATTACGTGCTGTGACCGTTCGTATTGCTTCTTATAAATTCGGCGTTGGCGCGCTCACCGACAAGGACCATGTCCAGCTTTGAAGCGGCCGCGTTGAGGCAACTCGAGAGTGCGCCGCCCCATCGCCGCAGCGTTATCGCTCTCTTTCTTATTTTGGTGACCCCTCAGAAAACCAAATAATCTATGACAAGCTGCACTGTAGCTGCTTTTATACTTTACTCTCTTGACCTCCCGTCGCCACCGCCCGCACAGCGGCAGCTATGAAGCCGAAGAAGCCGCCACCGGTTCGGGCTGCTGAAACAATCAGCAGCACATTTACAAAAAAAAAAAAAAAAAAACTATCCCAAACAACGTTTTATAGGAGCATATTAACCAGAAAAGTACGTTTTAGTGTGATTTTCACGCCAAAGCATTTCGCATAAAAGCATTCCCAAAAAACATGCATCTCATAAAGTATATATCCTATTGGCGGCTTCTGCGATATCAACGACACAGAACGGCTCGAGGAAAAAACTTTCATGGCAGGTTGCTCGGTAAATTTCTGAAGCAAATCCGGTTTTCGGAGTTTCGGGCAATCTAAAGACGCAGCCATGAATGCAGGTTCAAAAAGACGTGATATAAATTGCCAATATAACAATTCTATATACTTGCTATCACCTCAAGAAAAAAGTTGGTGTGTACACTGCTATGTGCTTATTGATCACTCGCCATTTCACATGTTTATACGCTCTCCAGAATAGTTATTTGAAAGTTCCTCGTCATTAATCTAGGCTTTATTTTTGTCAGCGCAGTAGAAGTTACCATTTACGAAAATAATAGAGAGAAATTCTCCTAATACAAACAAAACCATTTTAATGCACCAAGATTCAAAGACTGGTTCTTTTTCTCAACGAGCCACCGAAGGTCAGATTTGCAAATTGACAGCTTTAAATGTTCTCACCTAAAGATGCTTTCTTTGGAATCTACTTCAAGAAGCATGTGAGCAGAACTGTCCTGTCAGAACAAATAATATGGCCGAAAAAAAAAAGTATTTTAGTGGTGAAGGATTATATAAATCCTGCAACTAAATGTACTTTACACAGATGTTTCTGTACGGACAGGCAGTACTGACGAAAGGACGCAGACGAACGTTTGCTTGGGAGAAGAGCGTGCTGGTTCAAGTGATGGATGAAGAAAGAATAAACAATTAACTCTGAAGGTTCGATCTCACTACCAACGCGAAGCGCATTAGTGTTAGCTCTGTTTACTAGGCAACAATGCTATGACAACGTCATTGATGAAGCGACCCAACGGTAGTGGTATACAAGGGAGAAGGATGGCAAACTACGACGTGTTTACGCCAATGGCTGTAAAAACCTCTATGCACAACTTCTTTTAGGGAAATAAATATTCAAACGCTGAAAGAGGTATAAGACACTCCTGAGTTAGTTTTCTTTTAGCAATAACTCAATTTGCGCTCTCTATATCTCATCTTTCAAAAGTTTACGGCGCACCATACACTTAAAGGGACACTGCGAGGGCATTTTGCTTACCGACGTTACTATTTGAACATGACCTATAAAATCCCAACTACGCACGACACACTTTGTGGCTCAATATATTTTTTCTTTCCGCCCGAAAACAGCCGGTCGAGAATTGGCCGGTTTCAGTCGCGCTCACTCTCGTTTGTACGGTCACGTGACGTACAAACTATGTGTACCAAATATATTCAAAGTCATGGGTTATCTAAGACACACATTGAATATTAAAATAATAATAATATTATTATGAACCCTATGTTTTGTGGACTCTAATCTGCAAACACATTCACTGGAAAACAAAATCTTGCGCTGATCACAGAAAGTATCTCTACACGTCATTCCCAATATGGTGACGTACGTTCCTCGGACTGCACGACGCGATGGCGGTGCACGACGAACCGACGTTGCGACGGACATGGGGCCGCTACTTTAAAAATGTCGTCACTGGTACCGGTCAAGTAATTTTCACGCGCAGAACATCAAGCGCAAGGGAGATAAGCTCGAAACAATCGCACGACAAATGGCAAAAAAAAAAAAAAAATCGCACAACCAATGACAGAATGGTATTCCGAACATTTTAATTTCTTCATTTAGGAGGTTTCAGCTGACCGCGTTCATATTTTTACGCTCGTAACGTGGGCGATAAGGTCTTTTACTACCTTTTGCAAATGCACGTCCTCGTGCACCTTGTTGTTTAGTTTACAGGTTTGCCACGCTTACGGGAAACTCTGACATATTATTCGTTCGCTTAGTTCTGTCGCAACTAACGCCAGGTCAGAAAAGAATACCGAGCTGAGGTGATAACCGGTTCGTAAACCCTACAAAGCAAATTGAAACGGTAATCCGGTCAAGTCGTGCATGATACTTTTTCTGCCAGTGTAGGCATATCGAGTTAGAGGAGTCCACGAACTTTGCTACGTCCAACGTTTAAAGCTCCGCAGTGCTCGAGTCTCGCTGGAAGTTTCGCGAAAAATCCTTAGCATTTACCACACCATCAAAAAAACCCTCTAAGGTGGTAGATGCTGAACTGCTTACGCACCGGCGAAGATATATAAAAAAGGATCTTTTTTCCAATTGTTCATTTGGCGCGTGAACCAACACCCCTTGAATGATTCTGTTCAGGTATAGCACGTCTATTACACAAACTCTTTCGCCTTGGTTAGTCTTCCAATCTGGAAGACCTGTTATGCACTTCTGCTTGCGGACATGAAATGGCGCAAGAATGACGAAAATCATAACGGTTTCCAAAACAACGTTGACGCTTGCTCGACGTTTCTAAAAGGAAGCTCCGTTTCCTGCCATAGAGCTATGTCAATTAATTTGTTCAAAAGCCCCCCTTTTTAGCAACCACTGCTTCCTCTTCCGAACGATGAAGCTTGACAATGTTATAAGAAAGAACCTTTAGGCGGGGCATGCATTCTCTGAGTGTTGTATTTTACGGCCAGCACCTGAGATTCGTCAAAGGGTTACATAAACAAAACAAAAAACACGGTCATCGGAGACACCGTAATGTCTGGGTATCAATAAAAGGACAAACAGAAACAAACAAAAGAGACACGCCTCAAAATCATACACCATGTCGCGGTGGTACCTTTGGCAGGCGTTTAGACGTTAGGTGCTCACGAAGTAAGCATAAGTGTTTGCAAGGCTGCCAGAGATACTCTTGCGTGCGTAATGCTCGTGTTTCAGCATGGCGTCGTCTATTTTACAAAGCCTGTCAAATCTCGAAAGACTGGATTGAGGCTTGTCGCCGTCGTTTGTTTAGTTTGTTGCTCTATTGCGACTCGGGGATAAGGAACACCTCCTGAGAGTCCTTTGGCCGGTGCTGTTATGAAATATGGCGCTTTTGGGTCAAACCGGTGACGTTGCTTTCAGGGGGGCCTTTCACTCGAAGCGTTGGTCCGGCAATCCTTTGTTTTCCTCATCCGCACTTGCATTTTTGACGCCTACTGGACATTCCACAGGCGAGTTGAAATTGTCCGGCGGTGTTGCATCCAACGCCTCGATGTCGCTGTCCTTGTCCTGTACGGACATCTGGCACTTTTGGCTGGTGGGAGTGTCCTCAATGTCGGTGTTGACGGCACGGTGCAGTCAACACCGTAGGCGCCCGGTTGCCTCTTGTCCGTCCTAATCTTCCCAGATAAGAGTTTCCTCAAATGCGATATAGTTTCACCAATACTCGAAACTCCTCCGAAAACCCATAGGAGCGGTGGCGAACGTGACAGTGGCGCCTCTAGCTGACTCGGAGTTTAAGGAAGTAGACGAGGCAATGCAAAGTTTGGGCTGCGCGACGTGCTCGAGCTTTATAGAGCCCTGTTTCGTCACCGCAACAGCTGAAACGATTCATTGCGGTCAGTCGGCTTGCAAAAGCGAAATGCATTGATCGCAAGTGAAACGTCACTGAAATAGCTAAGCGCATAGAAACAAAGATAGAGAAGCTTATTTAGCGGTCTCAAACGCCACTCAGTGGATCAAACTCTTCTGAAGCGCATCTGAAAACCGGAAAAAAGGCGTTTAGCTACTCGAACTACATTGTAAGACGTAAAGATGTTACTCTTGATCTGTTAGAAACTGCGTTGTCACAACTTCTTACCTAAATAGGTGAATTTTAAAACAAACGCGCGCATACAACACATTAAGATTACCAGAGCAAGCGCATCAGCCTCTGCAGCACAACAAAATAAAAAGTAACTAGAAAAAAGACCGTGGAAACACTTTCGAACTTCACAGAAATAATAGGATCCGCTTCCCAGACGAAAATTAAAACAAAATGGAGAACAGACGCAAACAACGGCGAATGAAACAAAGAATTTAGCAGACGTTAAAACTATACAAATCAACAAACGCAGATCTCCTCAACGAGGACGATCACGCGGGGCGTCGGTAAGAGCATTTTAAATGAGCAAGCTGTGGTCGCTGGCGGAGTGTAGTGCACAGCAAACAAAGCGGAAGATATGCTAAGAAACTAATAATTAAAAAAAAAAACTATTTTTTTTTGTTCTTGCACGTTAGATGTTTGTTTGTCTGCTTTCGCGGCGTTGGTACTTGATAAGAACAAAATAAAGGAAAGGAATAACGTAGCTCATACTGCCCGGTAAATAAGAGTCGCAAGCTGCAACCTACTACGTGCTAGCAGCGTGTGACCTTTTTTGCTCTTTCATTGATATTCCCCATGACTTTCTCATGTTGCTTGTTGGCTCGGTTGACCAAGCAGTTCAAAAGTACAGTCAAGTACTTTTTGACGAACATTTTCAGGCAATCCTTGCAAACCGTGCATTTGTTTTGAGTGCCGATCAGAGGCCTCAAGTGCGCCTTCAGTTAAACTCTTGTTTGTTGCAATACATCAATGAAATATGTGTCGAAGACAAGGCTGATATTACCGGATAGGTGACGAGCTAAGTCGTAAGATGGTGTCATTTTTGCATATCAGTATGTGTCGTTCTTCAACAAATTGTCTTTCGAGGTGTTCCATGTTTCTGATTGCAGTTGGACTTAGCAAGCATGATGACAGATCTGACTGGCTGCCCACCCGGCTACTTAGGACTAGGTGTTCAGTTGTACATCTGGTTTGTCGTTCGTGAAGTTCTCCGTTATCTCCGTGGAGTTTTCATAATTGTCTGCTGATGCATCAGTGGCGATTTTAAAGTCAGACTCGGATAGCAGTTTCAGTTTAATTTCAAGTAACCTAATCACTCACGTGTGTTTGGTTTTCGGAAAACGGAAGGATTTTTACCCACATCAGAAAGACTTGTTTTTGCTTTGGTAGGTGGCACATGGCATGATTGCCATCCCCAATTAAGTATGCGCTGGTGCATGCCTGAAGGCGGCCGGTTGATTAACAAAAAAATATTCAAAGCAGACGTGCAGGCGCACACACGCTATATCTGTATAGAAATGAATAACGAGCTTGCACTTTTTAATATATTTATTAAATAACAAAAAACACATCTGAAGATTACGAATTTGAAACTCAACCGAGGGCGAAAATAGGAGGTTATCGCAGACGACAGTGGAAGGAGCAGGAACAATAACAACA
Source organism: Ixodes scapularis (assembly GCF_016920785.2). Taxonomy (NCBI): domain Eukaryota; kingdom Metazoa; phylum Arthropoda; class Arachnida; order Ixodida; family Ixodidae; genus Ixodes; species Ixodes scapularis. The sequence continues at coordinate 196,420,378 of NW_024609835.1, forward strand.
AAGTTGCAGACGGCCCTCAATGTGTGCGGGGATACAGTAGCAGACGAACCGGCAGTACTAAGCGCCGAAGCGAAAGAAAGTAAAAAGTAAGCTAAACAAGGCAAAGCAAAATACGCGACGGCTTGAACGTCAAGTAAAAAAAAGAAGATAAAAAGCAAGCATCAACAACGTAAAATCAGGCGGAAGAAAAAACGCGGCGGCGTAGCGTTGCCTTAAACATACAAAAGTGAGTAGACTTTGAAAAATGGAAGAAGTTGCACGATGGTCCAACGGGTTTGGCAGTGCCGGCTTTTATTGTAGAAGGTGCAGAAGACGTTAGCCGTCCCGCCGCTAACAATCGCAGTTTGTGCACCGTATATAACGTGACCGAAATCACCTTTATTTGTGCCACGACGCTCTCCCCTTTTTTCTTTTGCACGCGCGAGAAGTCTGCTTTTTTTGTAACTCCACTTTCATTAGTTTTAGCAATAGCGTCAGATTTCCATGTGCGACACCTCTCTTTCAGCTACAAAAGAAATGTAGTCATGTGAAACTTACACCTTCATGCTACATCTGGGTCCTTCTTTTTTTCATCGTACTGGCTAGCTCAAAATAAAATGAGGTGGTCTTATCTCGGTCTAAAAACAAAAATAATTGTGTCGTATTACACCTGAGACTGCGGTGGAAGAACTCGGAAGAACTTTCAGTAGATGATATTTTTACTTGCGCTTTTCGAGAGAATGATGCTCAGGGTTTGGAATCGATTATAAAAGCAGCAGCTCCGGAGCTTAGGTTTGAGACGTTCTCTGTGTCTGTTCCTTCTACTGAAAGTTCTTCCGATTTCTTCGACCGCAGTCTCAGGTGTAATACGACATGATTAGCTACCACCAGCTCGCCTGCACAGTCACCGTCCTTTCAAAAAATAATTGTCGATGTTAGTTCAAGTAGGTGCCCTAGTCTAACCTTACCATAGCTTTTTCTTGAGGCTTTCTTACATAGACCGACTGAGACTTTTTAAGAAACCAGCCAATGAACAGATTGTGGATAAATAGAAACGAGATTAAATATTTCCACTAAAACGGGTAGCAATGTAAAATCACCAATTAGGTGCATGCTCAGGCGGTCGTATCCTGCGAACTCGACAGCTTCCACCAAAAACTATTTTCGCTGCATCAATTGTTACAGTAAACGTGAAGCACATGTACTGTAAGATTTATTTATTTAGTTATTTCCCAGATAATTTTATTTCCCAGATCAATTGTAGCTGGCATTCTATGAAACAGTGACATGGCACGTCTCGATGTCGCATAACGGTGACCTGGCTGACGCAAAAAAAGATCTCGCAATAAGCCCCACTGCACGCGGCATACAAGCAAAAATGGCAACGGCATAATTTGATAATTCCACTACAGTCTCAGCTGCATAAACTTCGGATAATTTAAGGTTCTGCTATGCTAGATTACTGCGTGCACGATAAGAGACATGGAAAAAGGCTGTTACATCACTATCTCAACTACGAACAAACACAGCATTGCAAACAACGACATAATGCCGAGAAGCGGTTCCAAAACGCCAAAACTGTTGTCGATGCTTTGGTTTTTCTGCATAATTCGTTTGACTTCAAACTTCAGAAGGTGAAGAGGGATTGCAAGGGCAGGCACCTTTGGTAAAAACCGCTACGAAATCACGTAAGCAGTGTGGAAGGTGTTAGCCTAGCCGGGGCTCACGTTTCGTAATGACGCACTGTGCCTGTTGTCAGGTGTCCGTCACTATATACCTGGAGCAGTGCGAAACATATGTGGGTAGGTAAGCAGTGAGTGCCAGTCAAGCAGCACCAAAAGAAGACCTGCACGGGTGCAGTAAGTGCCAGTCGAGCAGCACCAAAAGAGGACCTGGAAGGGTACGTGGGCTTATCCAATTTAACGCCAAAGAGGCCTGAGCCAAGCTGGGTTTTGAGTGGAGCCTCAGTAGAATGCATGCAGGGGGACCACAGAGGCCTTCTTAAGGGGGGACACCACCTTGAATTTTCAAGTTTTTAAAATGATCCCTTTGTCATTTTTGTTTTATATGGTTCAGCGCCTAATAGTGCGCCCTCCTGGTAATGGTAATTGCAATATCTGAAATATTTACAAGGAAATATGGCATTTTCGGCAGGCCGATGATGCAAATTCATATATGAGATATATGAAACTTCTGTTTTATATAATCTAACAGCTGTAGCTTCGCACTGGTACGCCCCAGAGTGATGATTATCTCTTGTGGGTAAAACATTTCTTAGTTTCAGTACGTTAAACCTATTGGTTCGAGAGTGAACACCCTTCGGGGAAGAGCACCATATGAATCCAGCTTTCCCGTGGAAGAGGCTATGCACATGGTCAAGAATCGAAAAGATTGAGCAAAAAACTAACTAAAACACACATTCGTTTATACAAAGACACGTTGGGTTCTCTGCTTTGTATTTTGAGTAAGCCTTCCTGCTCAGAATTGCTGAAGCTGGTTCGTGTATTTCATGCATACCCAATTCCTCACCCCTTGCGTAATAAATTTATACGTGTCGAAAACAAAATGATACTCGAAGAAAGTGGTTTAAGCTCAGACTCACTCAGCAAGACCGTGCAGGAGGTAGGGTGTGAAAGGAGGGCACAACCTATACTTTTTGTGCTTTTTAGTTGCCATCACCACCAGTAAAATGAAATGTAGTGGCGTGGAAACTTCAAATGGGCTTTTCTCAGTTTCCCTTTTTTGAAGCCACTTTTTTTTGGGAAGTGTATTATTTTATTAAATTGTGAAATTTATTCTTCGCTGTAAATGTTTTTGTAGTAAAATTTAATGAATATTGCGGCTGGATATTATTTTTTTATTCAAATTAAGCTTTAATGCCGAAAGAAGGGTTTTGATGGGGAGAAAATGCCGCACCATGTGGATTGCACTAATTTTCGTTTCGCATAAAAGAACGCAAATCTTAGGGTATAAAATAGAAAGTTACACTTTAGTTATGGCTGAAGCTCGCAGAAATTTTATTTGATTAATTTCCTTGCCGAGTGAGGCGAACTACAATAATAGCTGTATGCCTACCCCTGTAGCTTATCAAAAAAGTTTCATACGGAAATGAAACGTCATACTGTGCATTTAGGAAACAAGCTGAATAGCATATTTAAATGTATTATTATTGAGCGAATGGCTTCTAGGTGTAAAGTTGCATGTATTGCCAACCCTTAATGTCTGCCGCAGAAAGGTGCCAATCATACACTATTGAGTAGTAAGAGGTAGAATGTGGGGCGCATTCTATCTTCGAAATGAGATTCAGTCACATTCAGTGGTCCCTGGTGTTGTTTAGAGTCTCGTGAAATGCCAGCCGTGACACGTTCTTGCTCGCAGGAATCACTACAAATGCCGAAAACGACACTTATATTACAATAATCCGCGAAAGAGGTTTATTCACGTCATTTACATCGTTTAGATTTTTCGTACTGTATGGAGAAGTAGCGCACTCTTGTGGTGATAGCTGGAAACTGGCAATTGAGCATGCATCATCAGCATTCAGGAGGGTATGCTTCATGACATCTATCCAGGCATATCAGTCATAAATTGGTTGGCAAACACCATCTTCTGATACAGCATTGTTGAAAAAGACTTTTAAGAACATACAAGAGGGTGAAAGACATGTTCTCAGTCTTGTTCAATGCCTCTGGTGCAGGTTGGATCAGCTGGTTAGGTACCCAGCAATGCTGATCACGGCTTCATATATATTGTGCCGTGCCGCTGGAGAGTTGCGTAATACTGATCGTGGTTCATTCGGACACAAAGCAGATGCAGGCATCTGTCAAAACCATAGTGAAAGCCCCGTGAAACATCTTTTGGTGGATTCGGACAGCCAAGGACACTGTGCTTGACAGCGGACCCCAGTTTAATCGTACTGGTTTAAAACTGTGTTTACAACGGTGATGTACAGCACCCTACCACCACTTTGGTTTGCCCGCACTTCCAAAGGTTAGTCGAGCATGCTATATGTAGAGTCCAGGAGGACATTTGCGACACTCAACCTTGCGGCCTTGGAACCAGGCTTTCAAGCGCTTGCCCACTGTTGTTCAAGTCACGCTGTTGCAGAACATCAGCAAAAGACAGGAAATACTCTTCGGAACTGTAGTTCGGCTACCGCGACTACACCCGGACTGATTTCGGTTTAAGGCGTTTGGACTCGTCCTCGCACGAGAAATGAAACCATCCTTTTTTTGCGGGCAGACTGTGTGGGCGCGCAGTTTAGTTTTGTGTTGGATTCCTGAAGTTGCCTGCTGCCTTTAGGGTAAACGGTTAAAACTCTAGACACCCCAAGAAAATACCACCAACAGCATGCGGATTAACTCTAGACACTAATTCTCCACAAATTTACCGGCCTGCCTGAACTAATTTTTGGCGGAGAGGCAACGATGCTGGTGGTTCGGTGGTTCAACATTCAAGCTCCTCCTTGGCAGCAGGAGAAATCGAAAACGGGCTGGCAGAGAGGCCAAGTGATGGAATGCCTTGACGGGAGACGGGTAGTGGCTGGGGTTCATGGCGAGAGACAACCCTGCTGGCGAAAAAGAAGGGGTGATCGACTTTCTGGTCTAGGTCTAACCAAATATAGAGTAGAATATCAGATCTAAAGAATAAAAATGGAAACAGAGACTCGAACTCGGGCTTAAGCTTGCGCTCATAAAAGCACAAATAGTATCCGTGACGATTGAAAAAACTAAGAAGCCTATTATTATATTCTCCCATCTTTATATATGGATAAATATTCTAACAAAACCTCAACGAATTCAATCAAGTAGAACGAAAAAAAACACTGATGTTCATTTCTTCATAGTTTTTAAGTATAGCTAGAGGGAGACCACAAACATAAAAGCACCAGCACACGACACTTGTCTTTCAAGTCACGCAAGCAGTTTAAGAAAAATAATATTGAAAAAAAAGCTTGATATCGGCAAAAAATTGGTCACTTTCGAGATCCCAACGGTTGTTTTTGAGGTCACTCTCGTTTATGATGAAAAAGTTTCCTTAGAAGAAAATACCGAAAGAGACAAATAATTTCACGGGACTGCTATTCACCGAAAGCTGCCGTTGCGAACGGAGGAGACTCTAGCCCCTCCGCGTACGGGAAGCCACCAATAAAGCTTTGTGGCGCGTGTTGGGGTGGGATGGCTTTTCACCATAGGGTCTCAGGCTAGAAGGCCAAATAAGACAGTGGCCGTTTTGTGAACGCCAATATTTCGGGAGGCCAGAGCTAAGCTGTCATCATGCGCGCTGACTATATTACATTCACCCCTCAGCTGGGACTGCGGTGGACCGACGTCCACGTTGGAACAGTTATACATCTATCTTTCTTCACGTGATTACGCTTTCGCTGATACCCACGAGCAGAGAACCAGGTCCAGTGATGAAAGGGAAAGGCCTGATTGGTCTGGCGGACAGGTAGTTCCCCCTGCAGTCTCAGATAGGGGTGAGCGGAGTACAGGGCTGCATGTCTCATAGTGAATGGGTTAAACCAGCGCAAAAAGACGAAGGTCCGGTAAAAGGAAGCACAGACACAGCGCTGACTTACAATTGAATTTTCACTTCTGCGCCATTCAGCAAGCAAACTTGAAAGGGGAGAAACCTACACGCAATCGACCCGATGACACGTCATTTTCCCACCAAGCCGACACGTGGCTACACGCATTTACCCGCCTTTCCGATCAATTTCATCGCATCACTAACCAGGGCAAGTGACGGAATACTTATGCACATGCCGGCGTCATGGTTGACAGTAAAGAAAGCTTCGTCAATCTCCAGAGCATACTTAGATTTATGTCGGGCTAAAATCTTAATTTCATTAAACATTGGAGAGCATGCACACCTGTCACAGTGAACCGCAATGTTGCCAGACGGGGAGGAGCGTAAGGACCGTGAGTGTTCCCTCGCCCGATCATTAACACACCTCCCCGTCTGCGCAATGCACCCTTTTCCACAGGACAACGAAATTAGATACACCACCCCACATGCGCAGGCTATAAAACGGTTGCGGTGCTTATCTTGACATTGTGTGCCCGCGCGACCACCTCGATTCTCGGCTGCACACATCCACCCCAACTTCGCCGGAGCCGAAAATACAACTGGCCGATTGTACCTACTTGCAACCTTCTGGACACAGTGAAACACAATGTGCATATACGGTAAAACTACAAGTCTTAGAGTTGCTTTTTGTCTCTTCCCAGTACTAGAAGGCCCTGTAAACACCTTGACCAAAAAGTCCACGACGCCCATGACAACTCATGAAGGGAAGCCAGCATTTGACAACCTTTTGACTTGCAACAAAAAACTGTCACCAGACCTACGGTGGCACGACTTAAACAAGGCGGTGCGGAGGCTGGACAGTGCAATGGCTTTTTTCACAGTCTTAGAGTGTGCGAATTCATACACTAAGAGCTCCTTCCTAGGCCTAGGCTCATAGGCCCAACACAAATGTGAGGGCTCACATCGAAGGTTGGGATCAAATATTTTTGGGCACCCTAAGAAGTGGTCTCAGATTTAAACTTTAGTACCGGAGAACATTCTGTAAACACACGTAACATCGAGGCAACTACACTTTCAAACTCTTTGTTATCGTTGCCTTTCAGCATAATTAGGTATTCATAAACACAGCTCAACACTTTGACCACCCGATCGCCCAGCCGCTCAGCAATTGCCCTATCACTTAGCCAAATAAACGTCACTGAGAACGGCCGCAACGTTCAACCCAATGCATATACCACTCTTCTGCAAAACCTTGTCGCCTTCAAATGTAACAAACGTGGACGCGACGTAAAAATGCAGTAGTTCAAGAATAAAGTCAATCGCAATCCCGCAGGAACTCGAGAAGGTCACAGCCCCCAACGTACCAATGCACTCCTCCACGGCCTGCATAAGTTCATATTGGGGAATTGCATAAAACAAACCTTTCACATCAACCAGCTGAAACGAGCCATGATTATCGTTCCGAAGATAATTCACCAACGCCTCCGAGTTGCGAACTACAAAAGGGTCATCAAGCATAAGTGACGACAAGTAGCGTTGCAAAAAGCATGACACATGCCCCTGCCATGAACCTTTCTGAGTGACAATGGCTCTTAAAGACATCAAATCTTTGTGGGTCTTAACCGTGAAGAACGCCTTCAGACTAAGACGTTTCGGTGCCGACAGAGATGTTTCTTAGCGAATTCATACACTAAGAACCCCTTCTTACACCTAGCCCCATGTTACAGCATACCTGCACAGCACGCGCCTTAACTTTTTTTTTTTTCAAATCAACCCCGAATATTGACCTAAAATTCTTCAACATCGCCTCCACGACATTCTAAAAAAAAGCAATATCTCTGAGGCGCCACGACAAAACCCCCTTCTTTATCGGATACCAGCAACTTTAACCGCGAGTCATTGAAAAACGATACAACCCCCAGGTTTATTCTGCTCGCATTTCTCCCAACCCCTTTTAAAAGCTCGTCCACACACTCCAGTGCTCAACGTTCCCTGGTTTCCGGGTTCTTTTTTTGAGACACTTCTCGCAGCCGGCGCAGAATCTCCGGAGGCTTGACCAACGGCTATGTGTCTCAAAAAACGACCCCGGAAGGCAGGGAACGTTGCGTACTGGAGTGTGCGGGTGGGATTTTAAAAAAGGGCTGGAAGAAATGTGAGAGGAATGAATCTGGGGGTTGTTGTATCGTTTTTGAATGAGTCGAGGTTAAAGTTGCTGGTATCCGATAAAAAAGGGGGTTTTGTCGTGTCGTCTCAGAGATTGTTCTTTGAGAAGGCCAGGGAGGCGATGTTCAAGCTTTCTAGGCCAGTGCTGAGGATTGATTTTAAAAAAAAGTTCAGGCGCGTGCTGTGGAAAAATATTGTAACATGGGGCTGGATTCGCTAAGAAACTCTGTGTCGGCAGCGAAAGGTCTTAGTCTGGAGGCGTTCTTCACGGTTAAGACCCACAAAGAGTTGATGCCTTTAAGAGTCATTGTCACTCAGAATGGTTCAAGTCAGGTGCACGTGTCAAGCTTTTTGTAGGGTCACTTGTCGTCACTTATGCTTGATGTCCCTTTTGTTGCTGGCAACTCCTAGGCCTTGATCAATTATCTACGATAAAATAATCCTGGCTCGTGTCAGCTGGTTTTGGTAGATGTGGAAGATTTGTTTTATGCAATTCCTCATTATCAACTTATGCAGGTCGTGGAGGAGTGCATTGATACGTTCGCGGCTGTGGCCTTCTCGAGTTCCTGTGGGATTGCGAATGACTCTGTCCTTGAACTACTGCATTATTGCCTTGCAGCCACCTTTGTTATATTTGAAGGCGATACGTTTTTGCAGAAGAGTGGTATATGCATTGGGTCGAACGTTGCACTCGTTCTCAGTGACATTTATTTGGCTAAGTGTGATAGGTCAATTGCTGAGCGACTGGACGATCGGGTGGTCACAGTGTCGAGGTATGTTGATGACTACCTGATTGTGCTGAAAGGCAACGATAACACAGACATTGAAAGTGTTTTGCCTCAATGTTACATGTGTTTACGGAATATCTCTACGGCACTAAAATTTAAGTCTGAGACCACTTCTGTGGGTGCCCTACAATTTTTAGATCTCAACCATCAATATGATCCTTCGCATTTGTGTTGGGCCTATGAGCCTAGGTCTAAGAAGGCGTTCTTAGTGTATGAATCCGCAAACTCTAAGGCTGTGAAAAGAGCCATTGCACTCTCCAGTCTCCGCATCGGCTTGTTTAAGTCGTGCCACCATAGGTGTGGTGACAGTTTTTTGTTGCAAGGCAAAATGTTGTCAAATGCTGGCGTCCCTTTGGGAGTTGTCATGGGCGTCGTTGTATTCTTGGTCAAGGTGTTTAGAGGGCCTGATAGTATTGAGGAAAGAAGAAAACCAGCGGTGACACCTGTGGTCTTGCCGTATATTCACAAGGTGTCCCACGGTGTCAAGAAGGTTGCAAGTAGGTACAACAAGCCAGTTGTGTTTTCGGCTCTAGCTGAGTTGGGGCGGCTGTGTGCAGCCGAGAATCGAGGTGATCGAGCGGGCCCACAATGTCAAGCTAAGCACCAAAACCGGTTCAATGCCTGCGGACGTTGGGTGGTGCATCTAACTCCGTTGTCCTGCGGAAAAGTGTACGTTGGGCGGACGGGAAGATGTGTTAATGACCGGGCGAGAGAACACTCTCTGTCCTTATGCTCCTCCCCGTCTGGCAACTTAGCGGTCCACTGTGGCAAATGTGTATGCCCTCTAATATTTAATGACATTCCGATTTTAGCCTGACATAAAACTAAGTATGCTCGGGAAATTCACAAACATTTTTTTTTATTGCAAACCATGACGCGGGCATGAGCACAGGTGTTCCGTCACTTGCTTTGGCTAGTGAAGAAATTACTTTTCTCAGAAAGGCTAGTAAATACGCGTAGCCACGTGTCGGCTGATCAGGATATGGCGTGTTATCGGGTCGATTGTGTTTATGCTTATCTCGTTTCAAGTTTGCTTGCTGAATGGCGCAGAAGTAAAAATTCAATTGTAAGTCAGCGCTGTGTCTGTGTGCTTCCTTTTGACTGGTCCTTCGCTTTTTTGGGCTGTTTTAACTCATTCACCATGACCATTAACCGACTCGCCCAACTTTACACCTTGCTGCATGTCCCAATGCAATGAAATTTCGTAAAGCCTAAAAGCGGGTACAGCAGAACGACCGGATAGAGGGAGAAGATCGGACGCTTGAAAGGTCACGTCTTGCAAGGCAGATGTGTTATATGAACAATTACGAGCATTGGAACGCTTTTTAGAACCTCAGGGGCTTATTTACTGCCCTGAAAGCACGAAAAAACTACAAGCGTGGAAACACTGCAAAGAACCCAAGAAGCTTATTTAAAAGAATGGACAGTTGGGCTAGTTGGTAATAATCCATATTGCTTATTTACTGGCCTAAAACAATCCGAACGAGCACGAGCGCAAGAACTTCGTGAAAAACCGCACGTTTTGATTTTGTGCTCGAAAAAAGTTGGAGACGCAAAGCGCTAAAAGAAGCGAAAAAAATAAGAAATAGTAAATGAAACGTTAAAACGTCCAAGGCAAAATAACGCGATGTTTCAATCTGCTTAGTCAAAATCGGATGCCACAAATGGAACGTAAAAATGCGAAAATTTCCGGTTTGGGAACTTCGCGACCGGGACGCGGAGGTATGCTTCAAACGAAATACAGTCGAAAGAAACGGATGGACCCACAGGCTCGACCGACTCGCCAAAATGTAGTGGTAGCCCACGAACCAAATATAGTGATTCTTTGATGTAGAGGCTACGATGTTGGTGATTCAACGATCAGGCGGTTACTTTGCAGCAGAGCACATCCCGGAACTGCCTGTAGTAGCCACTGGACTAGGGGGTGCCCTGACGGGGAACGAGGCAAGGTGATTGACTCTTAAATTTAGCTTTAATTAATCATATAGCAGCACACTCTAAAAAAGCTAGTAAAATCTAGTAACTTCAGCAGTTTCTTCCTTTTTCTGACCGTTACTACCTTTCACTAACGATTTACTACCTCAAACACGCGATAGGTAGTAGAAGGTAAGTAAATGCAGGCGTTACTACTTTTTTCTATACATTACTACCTTTTTATCAGCTGTTTACTACCGCAAAGGCGCGGAGAAGATGGCGGAACTTCCTTCATACCCGATTGCCAGCGTTAGCGACGCTCTTGCCGTTTCGAATCACAGGGGGAGGTATCCATACGCAATCGTAGCGTCAAATATTGTATGAGGGGTATTGTTTAAGGGTTAAAACTAACTTTACAACGATCGCAGCCTCCCTACCAGCACATCGTAGAAACCAGCGCTGCAGCGAGCGCAGCAGCCATTGTTGATGCAATGGCCATGCGGCTTACTTACTTTCCTTCTCGTTTGCCTTCGCTTGTAAGCGTTTATATTTTCATTTTGGTTTTAACTGGGATAAAAATAGCCACGTCGCACGAACTAAAAATGTTTCGAAAAGCAAAAAAGAGTTAATTCTGTATTTTGTTTTTAATTTGTTTTTAACCATATGGGTTCCTTTCGCAAGGGACGCTTGGCAACATTGTACGACAAGCAAGTTGGACCCCACTGACCTTTTTTGTAGTAGCCTGGAGCGCGGATCGGGAGCCCGTCGGTGTCGCTACCGGCGGCCATTGATTGACACCTTGCAATACACGCAAATCTATGGAAGAAACGCACAAAAGTAAGAATATTGAAGCATGCACGCTGTGTTCGGAGGCGAGTATTTTATGGTGTTCTGCGATCCTTATGTCGGGTGTTTGCAGACGGAATTGGTATTTGTCAGATGTTCGAACGCCGATTAAAAAAATCAAATGTACCGGAGCACCTACGGCTGAGCTGGCAAGCTTGCTCTCGTATTGGTGTAAACACAGGAACTTGTCGATGAGACCGTCCTCGGAGAAGCCTAGAAGTTCATAAATGACAAAGAAGTTCCACCTGACAGCGGCTTTCCGGGAGTGAGCGAATTCCGCGTAGCAAAGCCTTTGAGCTTGTCGTCTGCTAAACCCAACTCAAAGAAACCGCCACCGACTCCACGATAACTCTAGGTAACTCTCGCCTCATTGAGCTGCACTATAGCGGACTCACTCTCGACCACAAAATATTTATTTATAAGAACTACGAGGGCTTTCAGTTTTAATGGTTGTAAGCAAGCTATTTGACGGGCTTATCGAAAAGCTTCCAAAAACTTTCAATGCCGACAACGGCTTAGAAACGGGAGAAACGGCACTTTTTTTCGTTCTTCCCATAGAGTCCTGTGAATTGGCTGGTGTCAATCAATGGCCGCCGGTGGCGACACTCGGCCCCAGCTGCCGAGGCCGCGGTCCGCTATCCAGCCTACTACAATAGAGATCAGTGTTGGACCCAGCCGGTGTTAGCAAGACGCTAATTTCCCCGATGTGAACCTGCCGTTTTTGCCTTGTGTCGTGTGCAGTTCTCGTGTTCCCGTGGTGGAGTGCATAGTGAACGTTCGTGCGCTCGACGGGGCGAGTGTGTGCATGGCTGTGGACTGCTCCGAGGGTAGTTCTAAGGAGCCGGTGCCGCTGTCGCTGGATTGGGTTTCGTCGTCCAAGAAGCTTTTCTCTGCCTCCTGCTACTTGACACTGAGAACTTCACCGTTTGTGTGTTTGAATGATTCTTATCGAGCTGGTCTTCGGTTGTGAAAGTGCGCTGTCACAACCGTTGATGTGCGCAATAAATAGTGTATGTAGCTTTCGGACTAACGAGAGAAAAAATTGTTTTGGCATTGTATGAGTGTTTCTGAATTTGCTTATATCTTCCCTAAAAACGCGAGCATTCGTCAGTGTACTACAAAAATTAAGATGCGAGCACCACCATGCATTTTTGTAGCCCAGCATGCGAAAGGAGTGCAGCTGCCGTCGTACTCCCCGTCAATTACAGCCTTCGTTCGTCGCGGGAGACGTCAATAAAGGACTCTCTCGCCGACGGCTACCGCATTCGTTTTAAAGGCTGAACTGCATGTAAGTGATTTAGCGAGCGACGACACGAGCGACGGAGATAGTGACGAGCGACGACGATTTCTCACGGTCACCCGCCGCGTTGCTCGGTTTTTTTATTGCTAGGAAACGTCGTTTATCGCCTTGGCCCCTTGTTCCCGTCGCTTTCGTGCGGTTTGCCTCGTCGCGCAACTGACCTAGCGACGGCGAAGAACTGACGTGTTGATACACGACGACAGGTTTGCGCACTCAAATGGTCAGTATAAAAAACTCATGGGCAGTCAAGGAAGTTACCGGGGAGGAAGTGGCCGAGTGGGCTAACTTGTCTCAGCTTGAAGAGTGGAGTGAAATCTTAAGCTAAGAAGCTCCTGGGTTGAAACCCCACCGTCCCGCTCGTAATTTAGCGATTAGAGTGATTAAAGTAAGCATTTCATAGCGTGTCGTATTTGTATGCGACCTGTGTGAATTGTGTGCTCAAAATGTGGATGTGCATGTGCATGTGTATGGGCAGCTACTTGCAAATGTGGAAGACTTCAAATAAACTATAAATAATCGGCTTCTGTTTTTTTTTTCTTTTTTTTGCGGTCGTTCAATTGGACGGTGACTAGCGCCACCTGGATTACTCATTTCCAGTTTAAATTTTTGCTGCGCCGGCCACCCGGTTGTAAGTGGTGTAACCCCACGTATTTTTTTTTCTCACCGCAAATCACGTGACTACTTGCGTTTCCTGTCTTCCGTCGGGATGTAGCTTTATTTACTAGCTAGAGGTAGTAAAATACATGGATTTTACTTTGAGTCTAGTAACAGTTACTAGCGTCTTGACCTAGTAACCGGTACTAGCTTGACCGTTACTAGCTGCGGTTACTAGGTACCTAGTAACATATGTGACAAGCGGTTACTATCTCTTACCCACTAAATACCACTTGCTTTTTTTTTTTTTAAGAGTGAACATCAAAGCTGAAGCACAGGAACGGCAAAAAAGTCGCAAGTTCGTGCTCGAGCTGTAGATTATAATAGCACAAATAGCACCTGTAACGGCGCAAAAATCTAGTAAAATCCAATGACTACACTGCCCCTTAACTGGAACCCGGTACTTCATTAGAAAAAGCAAGCGATGCATACAGCCGGGGGATCACAACGACGGGTGCAGGTCAGAAATTCAACCAAAAGTCCGACATTGAGGTAAATAGTATACGGGTGACACAGTCACGTACCTTTGACCATTTTTACCCTGTCTATTTTCGGTCTCGGTGTTTAATATTATATATATACAAGGAGTGATTTATTTATAATAAAAAGCTTCACAATAACATACGGCAAAAAGTATATATTTACCTAGTTTTGGCGGACACTCACGTCAAACCAAGGGCACCGTCGTTCGTTGTTAGGATGCTCAGCTCTCTTTAATGAATGCCATCTGTCGAAACCAGCTTTGCTGTTCTCACTGACAAAATAGGTATTCCACCAGTTCACGTGAATTGCGCCACACATGTCATCTTGGTTGTTCTTGAAGGATCAGGAAAGCTAAAGAAGAACATATTTATATTATTTTTCTAGTTATCTACTTTACTGATATCGTTTACCACTACCTACATGTTAATAACTGGATTCCAAAGTATCCGTCCCCGTCGCCACCTGCAGAGAAGTGGTCATTCTACAGCGGTTTAGGGTCGTCACTTTGCGCAATGGATCGTCACTCACCCTTTGGCGCAGTGAAACCTCCGAAAAAGCCATTTTGACTACCCAAAGTGGTCATTCTTTCGTAGAGTGTAAAGCTTCATTTGGAGGTAATGAGCGTACGGCGACGTCTACGGAACGCTGTAAAATAGCGAACAAATATATAGGGGCGAGGGCAGACGTGAAGTCTTTCATCACCGTATCTATAAAGAAAAAGGAATGATTTATTGAAGGCGGGAAAATTGACATGCCTTCACCATGGCACTTTCACGGGCACTTCAATGCCAATTGGATTAAATATAACTCAAAAATAATATATCACATTTTTACTATTTAGTTGTCTTGCCTTCTGTAGCCTGCTCAACTTTACCGCAATTGGTGATGTGATTTTAAGCTTAAAATTTTAAAAAAAAGTGAAAGAAGGTACGAATGAAAATTCCAGAATTATAACCACAATAAACTCGATTCTGCAACCATTTCCAATCAAATTCCTCTCTGACGCAACTTTTTTTTTTTTTTTACTTTTGCGAGGTAATATTACGTTCCATCTGCAGCGGCGAGCAACAAGCCTAGTTCGATTTGTAGCGTTGTCGAACCCCCTTGTTGCATAAGTGCAAGCCACGAGTAGGGTGTCTCTCCACGCCCTTACGCAACTTTCGAAAAGCAGAATTGGGAAATAGCTCGACAGTTCCTTACAGGCCAGCGCTCCTATCTGTCATCATTGTAGATCTTTGAACACTGGTGTAATCGAAAAAACTAAGCGAAAAAAAAAAGAAAAATAAACACTCAAGAATAAGTAAATGCCTTGGCAGACCGTTCAACAAACAGGCAAACAAGAATTTAAGGTCTGAGAAATAGGTAAATGATTTCCCTGGAGTAAGATGATAACAGTTCTTTTTTTTATATGAGTTTTATCTCCGCTTTCCTTTATGCCCGACTGGGCAACTTCGATTGCAAACTTTCAGGGTCGAAAGGTGGCGAAGAAAAAAAAAAAAACCTCTTTCGGCACAAAAGGAAAGGAACCGAAAGGAATTTTGGCGCCTCTTCAATTATCTTTACCACATTTTTTTTTTTTTGGGAGGGGAGGGGGGGGGTTGATGTTTGGGTTGTTTATTTGTCTGCGTTCCTTCTTATAGATGCTTGCTTCGCTTATTCGGTGACGCTGAGTGCTGCGGATGCGTGAAATTAAAAGTCACTCCGACCGTCGGCGATATTCTGCTTCTAAACTCGGGCGCAGCAGAGAAGGATCTTCTCGTTAGGGATAAACGTTTTAACGCTTGTCAGCCAACAGTAGTCCGAACACTGTTAGAAGGCAGAGGAAGCTACAGACTAAATGGTGAGATTCCTGAAAACGACAAGCATAATCTCCTCCTTTAGAAAATACCTGGGGAGTACCACCTAGCCTCAACGGCACCGTAGAGCCTCACAATTCTTTATTTTACGGCCATAGTCAACACTCGCGAGGTTTCCCAGCGGATTATCACATGCGATTACTGTAGGGTAATGGCGGAAAATGTTTTCCCTTAGATTTAGTGGGCAATATTTGTGCTAAATATAGCTGGGAATTTTCCGCACTAAATTTAGCTGTGAAGTTTACCCCACTTGATTTAGCTGGGAAGACTTCACCGCTAGCTTTAGCTGGTAAGCATATACCGCTGCATTTAGCTATTCCCTTACGGCGACGATTGATGACCGTTCACCAATCTCTTGAGCACTAAATGACTAAATATTAAACACTGATCAAACCATGTTTCGTGGTTTAAGCAGTTAACCGCGGGGCGGAAAGCATTGGAGCTGACTTTTGGTCTTTGTAATATCTTTTTTTAACATGACGTAACGTAAAGTTACGTGACTTTAATATCTGCATAAAGTGTACTTTACGCAATTAATTAGGTTTTGAGTGGTGGTGTAGACAGCAGAATCTATGTGTGCAGGGTGTTTGTCTGTTATCTGTCGTTCGAAATGTGCGCGACGACTGTGGCCCTATTTATGTTGCAGAAAACGACAAGGAACCTAGAATGATGTTTCGAAAGAAACCCCTGCCTACATCATAGATTTTACGACTTTCGACTATCCGGCCTTTATACCGTGGTTAGTTTGAGTCCCTTGGGCTGATTGCTTACGTCATATGTGCACATGTTTCACTTTCCAATTGCACGCGCACAAACGCAATCAAATATCGGAGTCGAAAACGGATTTTGAAAACGCGTAGGAATTTTTCGGTGCATAGGGAACTTCAACTACGTTCGACGAGAATTCGCACTATTGGGCTGACAAAAACAAAGGTGACCCTGTCTTTTTGCCACCGTAGAGGTAGAGCATGTCATTTTTCACCAGTGCCGATAGAAAAACAAAAGCAATTCATGTTTTGAAAAAAAAAATTCTTTGCCAGAAAAAATTAAAAGTACCCTCTCAGTCACGAGCACGCTTGGCGTACCGCGCGATGTTGGCAGTTTGACGGCTTCCCCCCAAAACACTGTTCTGGCTACGGGTCTAGAAATATTTACTAACAAATTTGGTATTAGGAGAATTGACGTAAAGTATTAATTACCGAGTTTTAGTGTCGTTATTTTTAGAATTAAAATCGCAATGGCACATTGCACAATAACGCTCTGGATTAAAGATTTGGATTTTTCGTACCTAAAAAAGCTAAGGTTTTCAAAGTTTGCCATTTTGTTGCCCTGCATATAGATCATCCTCGCATAAAATATTGTTGCCCTGGTTAGCGGAAGAAATTTACATTAATTGCTTAAACTTGGGCATTTGACTAAATATGCATTACTTTGAAAATTATCAAAAAAGACCAACTTTAATATTTTTTAAACTCTCCTAAAATAATACTTATTATTTGTACTAGAAAAAATTTGCAAAAACCGTGCAATATGTTTGTGGATTTGAAGTTATAAAGCGAGAAATATGGTCAAAATGACGTTAACGTGGTTGCCATAAATGGGTCGTGCACAAACCCATTCCTTAGAATATATTATTTTTACAAAGCGTTAAAATGCTACGGGGTGGTCCGGAAAAGACAAACTGACATAACAGAGGTTGACAGAATCATTTAAGTAAAAATGGGTAATATATTTTTCTACAACCGACCCGAAAATGCCCATTGGCCGTAGCGATCGATAGGGGCCACCCAGTCACATGCTACGCTGTGCCTGCTTCAAAAACCGGCTAGTAGCGTCTCCGAGTACTCGGTGTAAAAAAAAAATCAGCTGGAGTGAATTTGGAAACAGATTAGCCTACAACTTGGCTGTATCTTAATATAGGGATAGGGGTGACAAACCCTGAACCGCTTATGAGCGCCAATAGATCAGCTGCCGCGGAGGGCCGCACCACACAAATAATATAAATATACAGATATAAAAAAAAGAACTCCGATTGATTGAGATTGTTTCTCTTGGGCGTTCTCAGATAGGATCGAACGACCATGCCTGGTTTATAATTTTTTTAACAATATATATATTATTTTTTGTGCAACCGCAAAAACGAAATAAACATTGTTTTCGGAAAATAAAATTTCTCTTGAGGGACAAAAATCACAACGTCGCTGTAGGTACACGCGCACGTCTTTGCGACTTGCGTGAAACCGTCCCTTTAGATATTTATAGAAGAAAACGTTTTTCCGTCTTAGGTTTTTGTTTTTTTGTGTGCAGAGATTACATAAAAATACAAGGAGTTAAACTTGTATTTCCGATTACGAAGCAATGCATAGCTTTATACATCCGGTTCCTAAAAGTACGGAAACTGAAATTTTTAGCAGACTTCTCAGGTCAGTGAATTTCGAAGCCTACTCTTCGTAAGAAAGCTGGGCTGCTGATGGCGAGGTTTAAATAGTGATAAGAAAAAACACGTGTTTAAAGTGTTACAATTAAAACAAGTTTAATGAATCAATATACAGTGGGCATATTCGGCGTTTGTCGCGTGCATTGTTTCTGCCGGACGCTTACCTGAGTCGGTCACGGTGCTCTCCTGGCACCCCGAGGAGGAAAATGTTTTTCCCGTTTTCCCTGCAGCGATTACTGTTTGTTTCTTCTCAGTGGCACCGCTAGATCGTGATCTTGATCTGTTTTTTGCAGCCATAAAATACGTTCAAAGATATATCTTTTGTGCATCTACTGTTCTTGCTACAAACAGCTGTAGTTGCCAAGTGCCGGACCGCGTACACTGCAACAAGTGAAGGGTTTAATTCCACGTATCTAACAAAAACAGAGTCCCCATCCATTGTTTTCATGTCCCTGAACGCTATGACGTCAGCTTTTGTGAGGTTGATCAGCTTCAATTAAGTCAGTTTAGTGTTCACTGCGGCAACCATCTTTGACCCCGACATGATCACCTACGAGGTGGGTCCTCGGAGGTTGTAAAACGTTGCCTGGTGCTTGACAGGACCCGATTTCATTGCGGGCACTCTTGCCATGTTCATGAGTGAAACGAATAATGAACGTGGCGATTTCATATGCGACGTCACATCGGCGAGCCGACTTGTTGAAATGACAACGAAGTAGTGATGCGAAACTATCGATTGTTTTTCTAAAACTATCAATAATGCCACAGAATTATCGATAGTCGACCATGGAAGTACTATTGATGGTCTTTCCAATTTTTTTTTCGATAGTCGACTATCGATAGTACTACCGATAGTACTATCGATGGTTTTCTACCTTTATGGCAAGTTTCTTAGGCTAGTTGGTGTCCGATTTGAAAAAAAAAATAAAGCGAGAAAAAGAGAACAGGGATCGGCGCAAACCACTAGTTTTGCAAAAGTATCGACTGTAACCCGTCGACTGTACTAACTACCGGTTTACGATAGTCGACTATCGATAGTTTTTCCATAGCCGATTAACGATAATTTTCCGATAGTCAACTATCGATAGTACTATCCATAGCTTTTCGATAGCCTATCGCTAGTTTTTCGATAGTCAGCTATCGATAGTAATTGCGATAGTTTTTGGATAGTCGACTACCGATATTACTATAGACAGTTGACTATCGATAGTACGATCGATAGTTTTTTTACTATCGGTAGTCCGATTTTTGCCGACTATCGATACAATTGATAGTACTATCGATAGTTTTGCACTACTACTACGAAGTCACGATTACAGCAGGTTCATGCCAGTCTTGAAATGGGGCGCTTCAAGTTCACTTCAAACTCGGTTTAAGATCGGTTGAAGTCAAGGTGGATTTATGAAGCGCGATGGTCTCCTCTCGAGACGCGGGGAAATTCACTTCAAGTCACGTTACATCTTTGAGTACGGTGCTTACTCTCACTTTATTTTCGCTTCGTGGCTCTTAACGCGCAATTTATACGGGCGCGTAGACACGCGAGCTCACCGTGAAGCGTTCAATAAATATGCAGATTAATAGATGTTGCGCTTAGGGATTGGGATATCGGGGAGGGTTCGGAGCGTCGGGTCATTTCAGCGTTTTCTTAGTTCGTCGTCGCTGAGGCACGGTGACGCATCGCTTTCGGAAAGTCAAACGTTTACAGCGTCTAGTGCAGTTATAGTTCGCGGCGCGAGGTGGCAAGAGCGGGATCATAAAGAACAAAACCAAAGTGTGGAAAGCAAAAAAAAAAAAAAAAAATCTCGTTCCTCGAAATAAATGCCACATATTTACTATAGTGCTCTTAGTACTACAAATGCCTCAGTCTTTGAGAGCTCCACGAATTGGGCACGTGCTGCTAATGTTTCGCTAATTTAAACGTGAGATTCCAAGAAACAATTCGTCCAGCTCGTCTGAGCGATGCTTTGTGATGATCGGTACAAGGCCTGTGTGAGGCGCAAGAAAAACCGTTCCGAAAAGTGGTACACTGCCAACTTTTAGCAAGATTTCAGTGGTATTAAATCAAATCATTTATATTTTTGAACAATCGCCGCTACTTGCCCCCAAAACAATACACTGTTAGAATCAAATAATTAAACTACATCTCATTCTGCCTCATAACTGCAGCCTTAGTGCATCATAATTGGACAACAACGTATTCACCTACGTCGGTGTAACGGCTGTACGGCGTGATGGGCAGGCGCGCATCCGGAACGTACGTGTCGACCTGGTACGTGGCGGCGGCGGGTTTTTTCTTGGGGTGGGTAACGAACGAAGTGTCCCACTTCGTTCGTTACCCACCCCAACATGTGTCGTACTCGTGCACGAAGGAAAGCTCTGCATCCAGAAAATGTCTTAGTTTTCAGCTCACATCCCATCGCTGAGTAATTCTCCGATCATCTGGTGACGTTTAAGAACGTCTCCACAAGATCGGAGAATTTTGGAAGGGATTGACATCTGATTCATTTTAGACATGCACTGTGGGTGTTATCGAGACAATTGCTGCCCATCATGACATGACATTATTAAATGCCGTGTCAGTTTCTCCGTCTGCAGGGTTTTTTTTTCCTCCCGGGCAACGTCTACCTTAAAAAAATAACCAAATATTTTAAATAATATTCTACACAATTGTTTGATTGGGCGTACCTTAATATCTTTATCTGATAGTGATACATCTCTTATTAGAAAGGCTAACCTATATTAGGTATTACCTGCACCTGTTTTACCCGTTAGAGGCACTTATTCCACCTTTACTGTTGGGTTCCAAACCAGGGGGCTTAAATATATGAAAGCTGGGGCTGGTAGAAATGACCAGCATCTTTTATAGCTTTATGGGAAGTACACGCCGCACAAGACGGCATTCTACAGAATCGCGAACAATTCCGCAGACTGCATTCACCGCGCAGTCAGCGCTGTGATCGATAGAGTAGACCTCGATCTTCGAGGACGTGGAACTGACCGTCTGGTTGTTCATAGTCTCGTAGCTGCGCGGCGTGTTGATCTCGATAGTCGCAGTCTTGCTTAACTGCTGGCTCTTCTCCTTGAAGTGGAGCGTGATGGAGAGCCCGAACACAGTCGGAAACAGAAGAGTGGGAGCACACGTGAAAAGGTGTTTTCTCGCAATGCCGATGACTCGACAAAAAAAATGAGTAATATTCCTACGACGGTAAAAGGTAAATGTGATTTGCTAGTAGCCACGTATTCACGAATTCTCAAGAACCACGAAGTAGAAATGGAAGGGGAGCATCAAAAGAGAACGTTTGGCAATTCCCCGAACAAACGCCGTGGTTAGGAAGAATGCGACAATACGGAGGATGGTTCTAGCGTATAAGAAGAGTCCAGTTGCGAAACTCGAGAGGACAAAGGCGCATATATCAAGAAGGGAATACTTGGCGAGAGAGTTCACTTGGAATGAGCGGAGGCGAGGTTTTGAACAAAAAGAAAGACGGGAGTTGCGAGGAGAGCGTTCGTGTTAAGCCAGGCGTGGGCTGCGAAAGTGGCTCATAAGCTGCAACGAACGGTGCACCAAAGGCGCTGCGGATGTGCAATACAGAAATATAAAAATGTGACTTACTCTGGCTAAGCTTCGAGAAGCAAAGCAGAACTGCCTGGGGGAAGGAGATGCAAAGAAGAGGAGAGAGCCGATCGAGATGAGAAAACAGTATAAATAAAGAGAGAAAAATGCAGAACGTATTAACTCGTTCGAGCATGGTTAGCCTAAAAAAACGGCACAAAAGGCGTGTATTAAACGTGCGAGTAGGCGGGCAGGGAGAAAAGAGGCTGGAGCCTACCTTCCACGAGGCGCTTCTTCCTCCGCTTTTGGACAAAGCAGATGATCAAGACGATGCTAGGAAAGTGCAGAGAGGTTCGCTACTCGGAGACGGTGGTGAGAAGCAATGAAATGTTAGTCTTGGCCGGAGGAGGAATCTCCTGCGTCAGCGCCGGTGGGGCGTTGTCTAGGGAAAAACCGAACTAACTAAATGCATTTGTACCTCCGTTTTTTTTTTTTTTTTTCATTCCGAAACAACTTATTTTTGTTCATATTAACACAGGCGGTTAACTTCCTTTCCACTCTGATGTAAGACAGGATTCTTTGAATATTGACAGGCCTTCTTTCTCTTTCCCATGACCCTAAGGGCGCGGTAACTGACGGCGCGGCTGTTGATTTGCGCCCTCTCACACACTTGTTATCATATTAACGTTATCTTGTTGGCGTGGCCAACAGCCAGCATTCTGGCCAAAGGATGTTACGGTTTTTGTTATCGAGGCAGAACAGTGCAGCCCACTTGTATCTAGGTTGTGTTGTATAAGAGCGCTAATAACTCAATGACATTTTGATTGGTCAATTTGTGTGAGCTCTAGTGACTTTGTCAAACTTTCATCTGGAGACCAACGCAAGAAAACGCAGACTTCGACAGTGAAGTGAAGCCGCTTTAAAGGCATTGGCTACTCACTGACTAAACCAAATCTATGCCTAATTGGATGGTTTGCGTGGGACACGGACAGGCTTCATGTTCAAATATTCTGACACAAATAACTGACAAGTGTTGGCAGATACAGGCAGGACGGCCCATGGGGCGCACTGTAGGCAGACACTCACTGGTTGTTTCCCCCTTGACGATGTCCTCGAGGCACTCTCCTTGCCCGTTCTTGTTGAAGGTTATGATACCAAAGTTTACTCGGTGTCCTTACCGAGGCCGCCGATAGAGTAGTTGGCCATGTAAAAGAGCAGCACGTGCTGGTAGCGGCGCCGCATTCCGGTAGCGGAGCCGGCGGGACTGCGGCAGACTGCTGTCGGATCCCGGCCTCCACACGAGGGTTAGGCTGTTGTAGGGGGCGTTTGTCACCTGGAGCTGCCGCGGCGGGTTCAGGGCATTTTCACGCAAAAATGGAATGCATTTCAATGTCAAAGCTGGAATGCCCTGGTTGTAAGGTGAAGTAACATCTGATGCGGTGATGTTCAAGAGGCACAACCCTTGTCCCTTATTAATTCCTGTCTCGTTTGGCCACGGTAGAGTGTAATACCAATTTTTTTACCGTTTTTGTTATTGTTTGCAAACCATGTTCAAGCATGCATGATCCCAGAAATGAGTGTCAGTTCACCGAAATCAACTAAAATGCTAGTTTAAAATAAAATAAAAATACGTAACTGAAAGAAACGAGACAATGAGATTTTTAATATACAATGATCGGTTAGAATTTCCTCACATGTTCTGCGATTGTGTTACAGCGAATGCCAGTTAAGTCAGTGCTCGATTTTAACGATTCAATATGTTGTAAATATTGCGAAGACGTGTAGAATCTGTACTGGTATGCAATGAACAGACATCTCATCGGCCCGTTTATCAAGAAATCGCTTTCGTCAAGTTCCTAATCGGCGAATTATTTATTAGGCCAATGAGCAGTTCTATGCTTTATCAAAAATATTGAAGGGGCTGAAAGTGCATTTTACTGTATGCTGTTAAAAGTATATATTACCGCACGAAGTAAAAAACAAAAGACCTAATGGGCGCCGCTACAGCTTGTTGAATTATGTTTCTTTTTTATTTTGTGCTGTGTGCAATGGCATGAATGTTGGATAGTAATGAATATTGATTGGGAGTGATTTGTATTACCTTCATGTGGCTGTTGTACAAAAGGTTATGTTGGGGTGAATCATATTACGATTTATAGAAAAAAGAAATCGCGCAAAACGTATAAATATACGGACATCTTTATCCATTTTAGTGAAAACCCCAACATTGAGGTAAAGACAGACTATATACGGCATTTTTCAATTAACTCTTTTGTATTTTATTAGAGATTCATTATCTGCACAATTTTTACTGAAGCACATGATGTCGTGGTGTATTGGGCTATTCGGCTTTGACTGATTGCGGATTAGAACTGACTCAGACAATAAAGCATACCATTTACATCTGGCAATGATATTTTGGTTATATTCTAACAATCGCCGTGACATCGTCGGATGCTTCTTGCGCTCCTTTTCCTAGTCATCTATTATATCATCTCCCAAAATTACATCCCTACAAACTTTTGGAGTCCAGCGGTAATAAAAAAATCAGTGAGAGTACAGCATATTGTCCAAAACGTTGAAGCCGAGAAGTAAACGCCAATCATACAACAGGTGTCTGTGTTCATCACAGTATATGTAAACAAGCTTCCAGACGTCTCTTCAACCGCACCATTCATTTTAAAATAAAGGACCAAATAAACTCTGTATTCGCAATGTGCGCATTAAGAATGGAACCGAAAAGCGTTAGAAATTAGTGAGTTGTACTATGGCGTATACGAGCGGACTCAAGCACTACGCGTTCTCGTTATCGTTGCGTGCTGTCATTGAACGCGCACGGAGCCCAAAGAGCGGTCTTGGATTGGCGCATGGCAAACGCGCATGTTCAGTGCGTAGCACGAAAACGCACAGCGCTTGCTTTTTCTCTTACACGCTATACTAAAATCCTCTATGTTCGCTGCATACATTGAAGTGTTTGAAAGCTAATGAGTGCTTCTGCGGGCGAACGACCAGCCCGATTTTGAAAACGTAAGTTGACTTGTATAATTCCGTAGGCATAAATATATTAAAAACAATAATAGCTTTATTTACCATGTATAAGCATGGTAGGGGCTGAGGAAAAAAGCTGTCCAAGCAGCTTGACTGGTCCCCAGCCCCGTTCAGGTACATACAACGGCGAGAAAGACATTTAAAAAGAACACAAGAAATTATATAATAATACAAGGTACTTTCATCATAACAATGAACAACATACAAACATCGGCAATATATCAAACAAAAATAACACTTGCCTATAAAAGAAATCGGTAAGTTGTACACAAGAGAGGGAAACTATCCAAAATATTCTAAGATGCCTCTACACAATATATATATATATATATATATATATATATATATATATATATATATATATATATACCGGGTGTTTCTGCAAAGACTTTCAAAAATCTTAAAAATTAAAGCGTAAAAAAAAAAAACTTTCTTCGGGAACAAACTACCAGCCACGGAGGACATCAGGAATTGCCAAAAACATAGTAATTAGCCAACTAATTAATTAAAAATTGTTAATTAACTTTTTATTTAGTGGAAATAGACATATGGTTCTAATTAGAAAGTTGCTGAGCGTTATCAAAAACCACTAAATCACTCATTTTCAAAAAGACTTTCGGCGCGTGAGGAGCGTAGTATTGTATTATAGTTACCACTCGTGGAGCAGGTACAAGGCTGGGGCTAGATAAGAGACGGAAAACTCGCGCGGGCGCCTTATCGCAACTGCTAGCTTTGTACCTGCTCAAAGAGCGGTAACTTTAGTGCACTACTACGCTTCTCACGCGCTCAAAGTCTTTCTGAAAACGACTGATCTAGTGGTTTTCAATAACGCTCAGCAACTTTCTAATTAGAACCATATGTCTATTTCCTCTGATTAAAAAGTTAATTAACAAATTTTAATTAATTATCTGGCTAATTAGTATGTTTTTGGCAATCCCTGACGTCCGCCGTGGCTGGCAGTTTGTTCCCGAAGAGAGTTTCTTCTTTTTTCAAACGCCCTAATTTTTAGGATTTTTGAAAGTCTTCGCAGAAACACCCGGTATATATATATATATATATATATATATATATATATATATATATATATATATATATATATATATATATATATATATATATATATATATATATATATATATCTACATGCATACATACACATATATACACACACATACATACAAACACACACATTATACACATACACACATACACACAGACATACAGATGTGTGTTTTTATGGTTCGTACATTGCGCGAAGTTAACTATATCTGCAAGTGTATAGATCAAAATGAACGTGGTGATAGTTATTTAAAAGGGATGGTAAAAAATAACGGAGGCATTCTTTCCCGGAGTTTAGTCGAGTTGTAGGGACTACCCAGTTCTCTTTGTGTCTTGTACTGTAACTAGAGGTTTTTTTTGCAGTTGGGAAAGATTGCGTATATTACTTATATTTCTCTGTGTTTCTAAATTTATAGCGAGCACTCAAACGATATCTTTATAGGTTGGGTGCCCTGACAACGCGAGAACGACGAAAGAAAATTGAACTTGGTGTTCAATAAGGGGCGTTATAGATGTAACGAACATATATCTTTTGTAATAAATGAATACGCTGTAGATTTGAAGATGTATTTGTCCGCCACACTAGTTGACAATAGTTTAAGTGTGAGTAAAACAAGGAACTATAAAGAAGCAATTTAACTTGTTGGGGAAGGAGGTATCGAATGCATCCAATTATGCCGGTAATTTGCGCTATTTTTGTTAGCAAGTAGTTTACATGAGCGTCTCATAGCATGTCGGCGGAAAATATGACAACGAGACACCTGAAATTGTATATCTCTTCTATACGACGTGACTATACGACGTGAATTAAAGAAGGTGTCTGGATGTGTAGGAACAGGCTTGTTTTTGGGTCTGAATATAACCGCCTTTGTTTTCCTTTCATTTACTTGCATAGCATTAGCTGCCGACCAGTTCTCGAGTGTTTTCATTGTATTATTACATCGATCTATAAGTTCATGATTGTCATGGCCAGATACAAATATACTAGTGTAATCCGTATATGCTATAAATTTGGCTGTGGGGCTAATATTTACAATATCGTTAAGATAAACGTTGAAGAGAGTGGCCCTAATAGGCTGCCCTGTGGCACACCACAAAGTACTGGTTGCGCCTTTGAGCGCATATTGTTAATCTGTACAACCAGTTTTCGATTAGATAAATAAGATTTTAGAAACAATGAAACCCGCCCTCGGATACCGTAGCAGTTCAGCTTTTCAAGCAAAATGTCATGATTTACGAAGTCAAAAGCCTTTGAAAAATCCACAAACACACCAAGAACGATGGCTTTGTTTTCAAATTGTGTGAGTATATATTCTTTTCTTTTTCAAGTAATGCTAGTTCACTTGATTTGTTTTTACAAAAGCCGAATTGGTGTGGCGTCAACAAGTTATACTTATCAATAAATCCCGAAAGTCTCGAGTGCAAAAGTTTTTCAAATACCTTTGGAAAAAACTGGCAGGATGGAAATATGCCTATTATTTCCCAGATCATTTCTATCTTCCTTTTTGTAAAGTACTGTAATCTTTGCTTTTTGCATATTTTATGGGAAGACAGCTGTCTCTAAACAGGTGTTAAATATGTCAGTGAGGAGAGACGCGATTACATCAGCTATATGCTTTACAGGCCGTATCTGGAGACCATCAATATCACAGCTACTGCTATTATTTAGACTTTTGATTACTGATATCACCTCAGGCGCGGTGACCGGTTGTAGAAACATTGATTTGTCATTTCGAATGCTCACATATTCGAGAGCAGCCGACGAGTGACCACGTGTAGTCAGGTTTGCGAAGAAATCATTAAAAACGTCAGCTAATTCGGCTCCAGACAATTCCCTTCCATTCACTCGTAGTTTCGAGACAGGAGCGTGCGGAGAACCACGATTTAATAGTTCGTTTAGTTTGGACCATAACTCGTCATTGCGATTGTTTTTATCGCTTAAAGCAGAGGAGTGGTATTCTTTCCGCTCAGATCGCAGCTTCTTTGTCAATTTATTTCGGTACTGTTTAAACTTCCTCAAATCATCAGGTGCACAAGTAATCAGGAAGTTTTCGTATAGCTTGTCTCTAACTTTCATTTCTTTACTCAACTCTGGCGTAATCCACGGCTTCCTTGTTTTTCGACTGTGTTTACGTTTTTTTATTAGGGAAGTGGTCGGTATATAGCTTTTTGAAAATGTCAACAAACTTATCGTAAGCATCATTCGCCTCACTGAATGCATCTGTTCTCTTCCAATTTTCCCGCAGCAATGCAACGCGGAAAGAATCAAGGGCTTTCTCCCTAATTGATTCGTATAAAACTTCAGGGCCTTTGTTAGCTGCTAGTTGAGTTCTTTCCACACAAAGGAACACAGGGAGATGGTCCCTATCAAAAGAAAAGAGAATGTGAACTGGGATAAAACAACCAAGCCTAGCAAGTAGTTCTACATCTAAAGTTTGATAGCAACGAATGGACGCTATTCAAATTCGTTTCTCCAAAAAAATACTCGCAGGAACAAATATTTACATAAAGAGATGCCACCACCTCGTTACGTTACTCTACCACCGCCGCGATGCATCGCGGGAACTTTAGTTTCTCTGCAAGTGATATAACTTCGCGGGAACTTTGTGCGTGGAGAGCTCGAGACATCTCGGACACAGGCGCCCAACGTTATCAAAGTCAGTTGACAACCTTCCTAGATCGCCTGACGCCTGTTCGTGGCGCGTCCGCTCGGTGGCGCTCGGTATGCTACCAGCCCGCCCTATGGCCAAAGGCGGCGGATCCGGTGGTACGTTGGATGCATATTGCCTGCAGTTAAGTGCCATTCTATGTTGGTATTTATGGAAAATATAGGGTTTTCGCTGAAGTTCGGGACAACAAAGCCTGGTTTGAAAGCTGCCCTTTTTCGTTGCCCGTGAAGGCGTTGCCGCTGGTGGCGCTGCTAACGCTATCCACCCGTACGTGCGTGCGTGCAGGCAATGGTGAAGAACCGTTTTCAACGTCTCTCTTGCGTCAAGCCTGCCAACTAACAGATCCAAGAATGTTGCGGCCGCCTGCCTTTTATGAGCTAAAGTTATGGCGGCTCTGCGCATGCGTTAACCGCTTGGTGAGATCCGTAATTCCCGGAAAGTTATATTTAAGAATAAAAACGCCGCTGTCAGGTGAAACTAACACTAACACTTGCTTTGCAGTTTTCATATCGTTCGAATGCAAGTGGGTTGGCTCCTGAGTGTGCGTCTACATGTGGTTTTGTTCAAGCATGAGAGAGAGAGAGAGAGAAAGAAAGTGAGATTTGCGTAACTAGTGAAATCTTCGCAAAGAACGTCCATGAAGTTTTAACTCCTTCGTTTTCTGGACCTCCTCCTTTTTTTCACTTTTTTTGCTACGAACCAAGTTCCCATTCGAGGCCCGAAAAAGGGTTCTCCGCCACACGAAAGAATTTAATTTTCGGTACATTCTGCCTGTCCTTAAGCGTGAATAACGGCCGTTCTCCCGGGCGAGAACAATTTACATACCAGCGAAGAATGAGATCCGTATCCGGCACAAATCCCAGGCCTTGCATTGTTGCGGAAGCGACAGCGCCATATGCAGTGCCTGGACCATAAATAATGGAGTCCCAGGCGCTGCACAGCTACTCCGCCACTCGGCCTCATCGGAATATCTAGTAATCTTTTGCGGTAACCAGCCTTAAAAAGTGGTCATCTTTATGCGAAGTGGGAACTTCGTATAAAGAAGACTCACTTTTTAAGGCTGGTTGGCTCAACAGTGGTCATGATCATCTATGCTACGAGCTCATATGACGGTGTACATCGAGAGAAGATACTGGCACACGGTTGCAGCTCTTGGTGACTCTGAAACTCTTTCGATTTGCGTATAGCTATACAACGTTTTGGAGTATTTACGAGGTCAATGCTACGACCTATCTATGAGAAAAAGGTTCTGATAACATCGTCAAAATCATTTTAATGTCACGGCGAATGAATGATGCCTAAACTGCACGCAGATGTGAAGCGTTTCAAAGATTTCTAACTAGTGCGACTAACCCTAAAGGACAATAGACTATCGCTAAATTACACTAGCACGAAGGAGAATGCTGGGATTGTTCTTCCACGCGTCACACGTGCTGCTGGTGTCAGCAGTAGTAATATTTCTAAAGCAAAAGCCTAAAACAAATTGCATCTTGCACACGCGTTTGTCAAAGATTTAATTTGATTTTTTACTCCGAATCTTTTATACGGGGAATTGTACACGTGCGGCGCGTAGAAAACCAATCTCTGCATTCTCCTTGATGCCAGGGCAATTTAGCAATAGGTATATTGTCCTTTAGAGACGCGGCTGTACGCTCTCTACAAATTTACGAAGCACCGCCATGTTCGCGTCACCGCACTCATTGACAATTGTAGACACAATAGTGGTGGTTATGGACGCTTGCGTACCGACGTGCTGTTTGCAAAGAAACCCGCGTTTGCCCAGGCAAAGTGGAGTCGGTGCGCGTGTGCAGAAAACCCACTCGCGTGAGATGAAGCGTGCATGCACGCGACGATCCAGTAGCAGCGTCAGCGTAGAGCCGCGCGTGGCGCTGTGTTATGGTGAAATCTAGAGTTCCTGTATAGGAAGTATTCACTGGCGGCCATAGCTGTGTGGGCGACTGCTGAGCGCGTGCTGATGACTAGCTTCCAGGGTTCTTTTCCAATGTGCATTCCATACCATTAAAATGGCCGGTTTTAGTAGCCTATTAATGGGGGCTCGTTCTGAGCACGCGTTCTAGAGAGCACCCACAAATATGGCGCCCAGTGAATACTCCTTATATGCTCCCTACGCGAGCCAGAGTTGGGCGTTCACCGCCGTAGCACCGTCTTTCCTGCACGGCAGGTTGATCCTGCTCGTCAAGTGACTGAATTCGGCGAATAGCGGCGCCGCGCGTTCGAGGCGCGCGTCGCGCTCACACGCAGGGGTACGTGCGGCGGGGCGCGTGCAGCGTCTACTTTCCTGCACGGCACTTGATCTGACTCCTCGCGCGATCGAATCTCGGCGAATAGCGGCGCGGCGGCACGTGGAACCTCTCGTTCACACTGAAAGCGGATCCGCGTTCGCAAAGCGGTTACGAACGCGGCTGTATAAAGATCCATTGCAAATGCACGCGCACTTGAGGACATCAAGTGCGCGTGCAATTGTACTGGAGTTTTACACAACCGCGTTCGCAACCGCTGTGCGAACGCGGATCCGCTTCCAGTGTGAATGAGCGGGAAAACAGATACGCAGCTCTGGCGAAATCCACTGGTAGCTTGGGAGCGGCTTCCAAAATCCGCGAGAGAGGCGAAAATCCGGTCTTTGGGACACGCTCCAAATTGACGAGCGGAAGACGGACTCGCAAATTTGGAGTGACACGCCGAAAGAGCTTTGTTTTTTTTTTTTCAAATCGTCTCAGCTCGAACTTGCACAAACTGGAACCCGACGAGCCCATTGAGCTCCCCGACGACCTACCACTACTGTCGCTGTCCTGCTGCGTAAGTAACGCACAACACAGGTCGGTCGCATCCGCGGAGTCCATGTCATAAATGGAAAGGAGGAGGTCCGCGTTCACTACGGTCCTATATACCCTTAGGCCGCCGTAAAGCGGCGATTCACACACAACGATCACCATCTGTGGAGCTCGGATCGCTTGTACGACGGTAATAAACACAAATAAGTAGCAGTCCATCACTTGCACCGTCGTCGCTTAGAGTGTTCTTGCTTTAATGCACAAGTAGAAGGCAACAGCATGTAGCGGACAACAATCAGTTGCTGCAAAATGAACTCGCCTAACCTTTCGTCTGTTTTCTTCTTCGGATTTTGTGTCGTTCCTTTTCTCGTTCTTCAGATCAGGATTCATATCAACGCTTACGATTTGCCACGCTTCATTTCGGCCTCTGCACCCCTGATTTACGGGAGTTAGGAGCGTTCGAGCCGCCACAAATCCGTGCAAGTAACCGAAGCAAACGAACGAATTCTACTCGAAGATCCTCCTGGGTAAGGCGACCGTGCCGCGCATGTGCACCGCCAAGTGAACGGAACTGACGTAGCGCGCTCCTTGTGACTTCGGTGAAGCTCCGCAGATTTTTATGGTTCCACCTTGGCGGGGTTAAAAGCGTTCCACCGGGCGGGTGGTGCCACAAAATCTACGAGCGGAAGATAACCGACTTAAAGGGGCGATGCAACAATTTTTGTACTTAGCGCGGAAACCGCTTGGAACCATTCTATGGGGTTAATGACCTAGGAAAGACCCGTTCGTTTTACACCCCATGCTATTGAAGTCGTAGAAAAAAAATGAAGAATAACGATCGGTGTTCACCGCCTCAACTCGCGGTTTGAACAAGCGGCCAAGTGATTTGGAGCAGGTTGTACGCCGCTAATGTCAATCATAGCCACGCGCTGGGGTTGGCAAAGCACAGGACCCGCGCTCAGTTATATGCATTGTTATAGTTCGGTTGTTGTTGTGATTGCAGCAATGGGACGCGCGCCACTACCGGAATGCTTCTCGAGCTTATTATCACGAGTCTTAGTAGGCTGCTTACACAACGCACGGGTCCAGTCAATAAGTCGTGTTAAGATGTCGTCACAGGGGGATACAGCGACTTCCCAGCTACGTCATCAAGATTTGCGAAGGAGAGAGGGAAACAAAACACTCGCTTTTGTCGTTGAACTTGTACAGCAAGAAAAGAGTTTCTTGGTCAGTGGCGCTGCGTGCGAGTGTACTTCAGTTCCACTAGTGCCAGTATCTCGTGTAAAGTGAAAAACATTTGGCGCGCGCCAAATATCCGAGCGAAACTTACAATACAAACAAGAAAACGCCTGAGCAAGGCGATTGAAGATGCTACCTTCGTTGCTTCTCTGTCTCTTCATCTCTCTCGCTTGGTATTTTCCTACATTGACTATAAGGCACCGATGAAAGCCTAGGAGAAAAATAAACGCGAAGGAGAAAGCGGTAAACTTAGTTAGCTAAGGGTCTGATGCTAATCGAAGAGGCCTAGATTATTGTTTTGGGTGAGATATGTGTCTCACCTAGGCACCTTTTTTTTCTACTCATTTTAGTGCGTTTTTTTTTTTAAGAAACGTTGGACGCGGGGTAAAATATTCATGTATCTTGCGTCGTTATTGGCAG
This sequence comes from Ixodes scapularis, assembly GCF_016920785.2. NCBI lineage: Eukaryota > Metazoa > Arthropoda > Arachnida > Ixodida > Ixodidae > Ixodes > Ixodes scapularis. The sequence goes on from NW_024609835.1 coordinate 196,453,110, forward strand.
TTTAATCAGCTCATGCAGCACTCTCATAGACTTTAACGCGATAATTAAATTATTCGACACGCCTTGAGTTTATGAACTTTTCAAGGTTTTATTAAAAGCAGACAAATTCAACCAATTATTCAAGATGCGGGGGTCAAAGAGCTGCGGTTTAATATGCACGAATGCAGCGAAATTTAACAGGTCTTACGCCCAGAACAATCGAAAGTCGTGTGAATGATGGGATGCTGGCATCGCCAGTGATCCTCCCCTTGCAAAACGCTGCATAGCTAAAATACTGTGTCGCAGATTCTAATATAGCTACGTGCCAGTACAACCTAGCTAAATGATTTTGCAAGCAAACGTTTAAACCCTGAACACAAGCATGACACCATTTGAGCTAGCGTCTTAGAAATGTGATTTAAAGTTGAACTGTTCACCGGCAGAATAGCATCTTTATACTCTCCGATAGCTCTTCCCCATCACATGACCTTCAGTAAGCATCTGCAACCAAACGTCCGATAAAAGTGTGCTTTGATAATGCAGAGTCGGTGCCTAGAAAAAACGTACTTTCAATATTCTTAAAACAGCACATAGCCCACCGGATCGACATCAGCACACGACTTTTCGTCGCACATGCATGATGTGTGCAGGTTTATCAGTGTCAGGCGGCATTACAGTGCCTCAGTAATGCAGATAGGAGTCCTGTGCGTTTGTGCTACACATTAAACATTGTAAGACCCTTATTCATGCAAAAAAAAATCTGAGAATGCTGTAAGTTAGGAAAAACACCCTCCTTATACCCTCTTCACACGATGTTCGAATATCAGTGTATTTTGATGATTTACACCTATTTTTACGCCCCTCTTGTAGTGATGGTGTCTAAAATTGTGTAAAACGGTGTATGGCGAATTTTGCGCTCTTCATTCACACTGAGTGAAATGGGCGTAATTATCATGCAGTCGAACAAAAACAAAATTATATATCCGTTCATGTTTATTACTTTGGTGAAACTCTTTCTGATGTGCGGCGGTACAAACACCAAGTATGATTAGTCGCCAAACGAAGTCGCGTATGATTATTAAATGCTCAAAAATAGTGTTTCCAACTTCGATCGAACTCTCCGTTTAACAGAAAGCGAAAATTACGTTCTCGCGTACATCAGTTTCATCAGTTCAACTTTGATTGCAAAAATTGTCTCCGCTCGCAAGAGATGGACGAACACGTGGAAATATACATCCCAGGCAGCACAAAGTATTCCGCCGATATCGACGTAAAATTGGAAAGAATCTGCCGATACCATTTTGATACAGCGGATATACGTGAAGAATCGGATAGGTCGCGCCGACGCCATCCTGACATTCCGTACTCGACGCCTTTTCGGTTGAGTGTAAAGTGAGTCCTTTGTGAATCGGCTAAGTCGGCGATGTATTTATATTTTTTACCGCTTCAAAATGGCCTTTAGTACAAAAACAAGGAAGTAAAAAAACTTAAGCAAAACTGAATCTGCTCACATTTAGCCCGAAAAAAGACTCCTGCGCCGGAGCTTGGAACAAACTGTGGCGCCCCCCTTTTAGGCAGAACAACTTCACCTGACTGGGCCTCGCACTACTTATATCACCTTCAGTGAACTTCTATATTTTACAGCGATGTTCTTAATGGCCAGGGTTCCGGGGATTTTTCGTGAGTGTTACAAAATATCTACGCTCGCACCGCCGCACGCGCCTAACGCTCACGCCTTTCCCGTATAAAATATTCGAAGTAAATACACAAAATAAAACGTTGACAAACGTGCCTGCAAGATGCCATTCGTTTTAGGCTTTTGCTTTAGCACAGTTACTGCTGCAGACGCCGGCACGTGCGGCGCGCGGAAAAACCAGAGCCGTGTCGAAAAGGATCCCCTAGCGGTGGTTGCGAAAAACCGTTCTGATCAAAGGTATATGTTCGTATGTGGTTTTAATAAGCGCGTAAGAGTGAAGTGTAGTAACTCTTTGTGGTTGAAAAAAGGGTGCACGGGATGTTTCGATCATGATCATGCAGAAAGATGTAAGAAACGAATGCGCCGCTCAACTCTGTTTTGCTCGCACAGGATGTGACCGCTCGGACTTAAGATTCCCGGCCCTCGGCGCTTGGCGTAAGGAATATGTCGATCGTTCCGCTGGTCGCACTCTTCCACCATCATTTTGTGTAAGCGTGATTAAAACATCACGTGCACTATATTTTCAATCACCGAGAGATACTCCAATGCACTTATCAGGTTTGTTTTTCGCGACCACCACCAGGGTATTATTTCCGGCTTCTGGTTGGTCAGATTCGAGTTTCTGAAGAAGCCCTGGAACACACCTAGCCCGCTTTCGGCCAATGGCGTCTCCTCATTTGTCTCCTATACTTCCCAACGAATGGCCGATCTCTCTACATATACGGCTCTGGGAAAACCATTTCATGAGTTCTCCTTGATGCTTGGGGGGATTGGTGACCGAGTGTGCTAGCGCACACCAGCTCGGAGCACGTGGAGCGAAAGCTCGCGCTGCAGAACCCAGGGCTCCTGGGCTCAATTAGCGGCAAGATGTTTTGGTGGCGCCCTCCTATGGTTCCCCCTTGTGACAACATTACCTTGCCAACAACAAGTTCGATGGTCTTTGTAAATAGCATGGTGGAAGCCTGAAATCATTGCGCTCTCAAAGCAACACGGCCAACACCGTCGAAATTAAAGTTCTTTCATTCCTCTTATTTCCGTCGATGGTATACCCTTTCCGACGTCATAGTCAGCTTTTGGACCAATCGTGGAAGGCCGACCACAGCGACGCTTTCGGTCGCGCACGTCGCCAATCCCCACCCCTGCCCATTTCAATCTGGATGAGCATCGTACCGGCACGCGGTCGTGTATCACTACTGCTTGATGCACGTTAAAGACCCCAGGCTAGCGGTTGTACTGCACTGGCTAAATTGCTCATCTACAGCTGGGAGACTCGTCGCCCGTCGAGGCAGACCAAGTTCTAGGCTGTATAAACATACACACAACCCCCCGAATTCTTCTTGATGCTTGGGTAATTTAGCAATATGTCTATTCAGTAGATTAGTTATCAATAGGCACCATTTTCAAGATCAGTAGACTGGCAGGTAGATAATAAAGGTTTCTCAAAGATATGCCGCTGTGCGACCCGTGTCGGCCATGTCTACGTTCGCACCGCCCCCTTTTTGTCGTCGTTCCAAGCGCTTGTGTGCCTAGCTTCCTTTCCTTGCGCTCTCTCGTGTGTGGCGCCGTTGCGCGTGTCTACTTTCCATCGGGTGGCATTTCCATCGCGCGTGCCTAGTCTACTCCGACTCTTCGGGGCGGGTCGGTGTCCTGTGCTAAAAAGGTTCGCTGGTCATGCGCCTTCACAGAGGAGAATGGCTCATGACTTTTGGGGTAGTTCTGAAGAAACGACGCCGCTAGACAATCGAACGTGCCAGGTTCATGGCATCCCCGCTAGGGTATTTGATTCTTATATCTGCGTTGTGACGTCAAAATACTTAGCGTCCGATGCTTTTTTTTCAACGTTTTTTCTTTGGAACGCGTGAAACCGCGTCTCTTCCCTAAAGCTCTCAGCGTCTCAAGGCGCACGGTTGCGTTTGAGAGTGTTTAAGTGCATTCGGTTGCGTTGCATCGATGAACGAAAGCGAGTCAACAGTACATATGTGCTTCGTAGGAAGCGTGGAGTCCGACTCAAGGAATAACTTGGCACAAGACATAAGAAGCAGGGATGTATTGGATTCTCGCAGCTAGAGTGTACCAGAAAGGACGAGTGTGGCCATCGGAGTGCTATTTCTGCACCTCCTCATGCGGAGAAAATACGGGTAATGCAAGCCACCCCGCCAGTAGCGCCCTCTCGGACGCTACGAGCGAAGAGATTTAGATTAGCCGTTTTAGAGCGCAGCTCTTAGGCTGCGCTCCTGTTTCCGTCTTGAGCGGCGTTGGCGTCGCCGTCGGCGTCGGCGTAACCTTAACGCGTCGACGTAACGCTTTGGCGTGACGCGTCGGCGTCGCCGTAACCGTAACGCGTCGGCGTAACGCGTCAGCGTAACGCGTCGCCGTCGCCGTCCGCGTAACCGCGCGGTGCATTATGGGAAATATCCAATGGTGCACTGCGGTGACGCGTGTCGCATTATTAATTTCATTGAAAATTCCCTGATTTTTCACGGCAATTAAGATTTCCCTGATAATTCCCGGTTTTTCCCGGTCGCTAGACGCCCTGGTGTTACATTTAAGCGCATTGCAGGAGCCTCATCTCAACTCTGGCGGACACTAGACAGTGAAACCAACTCGTGACTTATGATACGAAACCATTTTAACAAGGGAAGTTCAAAAGAGGCCCTTGAAGACGAAATTGCCGCGTTTAATGAGTTTTTTCAAGCGTGTTGTCACGAGTTAATTTCAAAAGGTTCTGCCGACTGTGCCTTCCAGAGATAATTAAACATTGTGTTAGTAACAAATTTCAAGCAAGTGCACATAAGACGCAGTACGAAGTAAAACTTGTTCATTCGTCTATTCTTGAAATATTTAGAGGGCGACGTCGAGCTTTCATGTGGAAATCAATCTGTAACTTACTGATCAAGTTCATATGGAGAACTACAGTACCTAAAAACAACACATTTAAATGTGGCATGTGATTAGGCTCTGAAGAGAAAGAGATGACAGAATAAACCTCCCGATTTCTGAAAATTATGAGTTACACAGAAGTGCAATCCAGAAACCTCAGCTTAATTCTGGCAGGCGCTAGACAGTGAAACCACCTTCTAACTTATGCTACGAAACAATTTTAGCAAGGGAAGTTTGAAAAATGCCTTCGAAGATGGAGTTACGGCATTCTTTGAGTTTCTTCAGGCTTGCTGTCGCAAGTTAATTTCAGATGTTACTGCCAAGTGCACCTCCCAGTGATAGACAGGTGCTTGGACACAGTGTTAGTAAGAAATTTTGAGGAAGTGCACACAAGATGCCGTAGGGAGTAAAACCCGTGCATGCATTATTCTTGAGAATTAATTAGTGGGTCGCGCCCAGCTTTTATGTGGAAGGCAATCTTCATAACTTCCAGACCAATCAAGTTCAAATGAACAACTACAGAACCTGAAAAAAAAGTGGAATGTGGTTAGGTTATCATAGGGTGCCTTCATGTGCGCTCTGCTTAGGGTGGTGGCATCTCGCCATTTTGTCACACACGTTTATTTTTATTTTTTGTTCAGAAGCGCGTGAAAGAGCGTGTCCCTGCACGCACTTGTGGCGCTGACTGTGCTATGGCGACATTTTGTTTTCGTTGATTTCTTTGTATTTTTCCCGTGAGCGCGTGCTGTCGGCATGTGGTACTACAAAGGGTGGTATCACCCTAAACAGAAGGACATTGAGGCACCCTAGGTTATCAATAGAATGCGAATACAAACTAAACCTCCCGATATCTGCAAACTATGAGTTACACGTAAGTGCACTGCAGGTGCCAGCGTGATTTAAGGAAGCTGTAAACCCAAATGAAATTACTTCAAAGGGGCATGGACACAGAAATCAGGGAAGTTAGAGCATTTGTTACATGACAGCACCATGGGTTATTGGACATACACAGATCATTTCAGAAACTCCAATAATTACAATTTTTTTAATGTTCGTTGTTTTTATATGGTGACCAGGATACCTTGATACAACTCCTACTGTGGCGACGGCAGCTCGTCTATGTACCACGTGACTCTGATTGAGACGTTGAACACTCTTTATGCTGTTACTGCATTCTAGTGGAGTTTGGACTTGCTAGGGTTAGCCGCATCGCGTTGGCATCAGTCTGTGCCGTGTGTGTTTTTCTTCCTTTTTTGTTTTGGACTCGTTCGATCTGAAATCACCATGTAACGCGCAACTTCGAAGCATTGTCTTTTATGGTGGTTGTTATGGATATAAAAGTACAGTTTTTCTATGACATCAGGTCGTTCGCTACCTGAGGAGTGACCGCTCTGAGGCGCGTCATGGAATCAGAATAGTAAAACGGTGAACGCCAAGTCACCGCGTCTGAACGTTAGGCCTCGCCACCTTGGTTCAGCTCGAACTCGAACGCGGCACGCCTCCACGCAAGCTTGGGCGAGATGGACCCTTCGGACGGGGACTCGGCGGCTGGTCACGTGAGTGAGAACGTCATAAAGGATCAGCCGTCAAGACACTCGAGACCGCGAAGGAAAAAAAACAACGTGGTCGCAGGAGGCCTTGCTTAACTACGAAGCGAACCGGGACGAGCAACGTCAAATGCTCGATTGCGCCTGGGAGCGCATCGCAAACGATCTTCGCGAAGTTGAACAGGCTACAAACGCCGAAACGCAACAAGCGGCGACGGGGCGTATCCGAAAAAAATACGGTCATTACCAAGCGCTGTCAGAACGCTACGCGGTCTACTTGTCGGGGATCAACGCGGAACAAAGCCAGCTAGAGCTGGCCCTTCAGAAGACAACTGATCGCGACAGAGCTCGCGCGGTTCAGAACGCCTTGATGGACACCGGAACGACGCCCGACCGCGCCACGAATTCTCGGGACTCGGAACACGCTAACTCGGAGCACTCGTCGAAGTCTGCCGGACCACGACTTCACGGCTCGAGACATTCTGGAGGATCGACGCGTTCGGAACACTCGATTGTCACCACGACAAGCACGGCTGCAACGAGGGCACGCGGCTCGTGCTTCTTTCACCAGAAAGGAAGTGGTCATGAAACGCGAAAGAGCAAGGCTCAAAGAAAAGGAGAAGAGTGCGGCTGCGGCTAACGAGCGCAGAAAAGCAGAACTAGACGCCGAGTTACACATCCTACAGCTGGAAAGGGAAGCGGCTGCTATGGAAGTTCAAGCAGAAATCCTGCAAGCGGCTGCAGAACAGCACGGCGGGGAGCATCGCTTTGACCGAACCATCTCAGATGTATCAGAAGTCCATGCTCAGCGCACTGCAAACTATGTGCACAACCAGGCTGCCGTCCACAATGGCTCAATCGAACGACCTGCAGAGCAAGTTGCTCCAGAATTGAGTGGTGAGCTGAAATACCTGCTCCGTCGAGATTTGGTCAGCACAAGACTCGTCCAGTTTGATGACCACCCCGAGAATTACAGAGTATGGGAAGCCACATTCAAAAGTATGGTGCAAACTCTGGAAGTTAAGGCAAATGAATGGTTAGATCTTCTCGTGAACTGGATGGGCCGTGAGTCTTCGGTCTATGCAAAGAGGCGGCGTTCAATACATGTCAACAACCCCGTGGCGGGGTTAGAGATAGTCTGGAAAAGACTGGAGGACTGCTACGGCCGACCCGAAGCAATAGAAGATACGCTCTTCAAGAGGATCGGAAGCTTTCCTAAGTTAACCGACAAAGACACTCACAAACGACGGGAACTGAGAGATCTGCTTCTGGAACTGGAAACCGCAAAAACTGATTTTCACTTGGCAGGACTCAGCTATTTGTATACGGCAAGAGGGGTAAATCCCATCGCGGAGAAGTTGCCACGGTGTCCAAGAGATGTGGATCTCAAAAGGCTCAAGTTACAAAGAAGATCATCACGCCGCTTTTCCCTCTTCTTCGTTCTTCTCGAAGTTTATCCGAGACCAGGCCAGGATGCGGAACGACCCGAGCTTTGCTTTAGGCACAACCTTTAATCCCCTTTCCGAGGTTCCCAAATAATGTAAAGGTCACGGCAAGAGAAGGCTTCAGGAACACGCCCGTCTCAAGCCATGCGACCGACGTTACTCCAGAGGCCGTTGACCCTTATTCGCCAGCCACAGCCTAGACAATGTAGGACCCTAACAGACAGTGTCCGCTTCACAAGAAACTTCACTCTCTACAAAAGTGACGTGTGGTCAGAGAGAAACCACTGCAAGGACGCAAGTCTCTGCTGAAACAACTTGGGATCTGCTTCAGGTGTTGCTCCTCTACAAACCACCTCGCAAGGGACTGTAAAGTTGTGATCAAGTGTGACGACTCTGACAACACTCGACATACCACAGCGCTTCACCCGGACAGTTCCAAACCTTTGTCTTCGAGCCTCAGACAGGATCCCGAAGACGACAGCATTCATCACGGGCTATCTCCTGACGTATCTTCCAAGTGCACCGAGGTGTGTGGGGAAGGTTACGGTGGAAGGTCTTGTTCCAAGATTTATTTGGTGAGTGTGTGTCACTCAAGCACACCTCAAAAGGCTGTGAGAATGTATGCCATTTTGGACGACCAAAGCAATAGGTCACTGGCAAGGACAGAATTCTTCAACCTCTTTGATGTTTAGGGAGAGAGTTCGCCATATACCCTCGAGACATGTGCCGGAACAGCAGAAACGACAGGAAGGAGAGCCTCTGGGTTTCTGGTTGCAAATATTGATGGCAGCGTAAAACTACCTCTCCAACCATGATTGAATGCAATCAGAGGATCAACAACAGGAACGAGATTCCGACACCAGACGCTGCATGTCATCACCCACATCTAAAGGCTATAGAGAGCCTCACACCTCTATTGGATGCGGAAGCTCAGATTCTGCTTCTACTGGAAAGAGACATCCTAAGAGTTCACAAGGTGCGTCAGCAGTGCAATGGGCCTCCTGATGCGCCCTTCGCTCAACGACTAGACCTAGGATGAGTGATCATAGGAGACGTCTGCCTGGGTCGCACACGCAAGCCGGACTGTGTGACCAACTTCAACACAAATGTGCTCGAAAGTGGACGGCCCTCCCTTTTTGAACCATGCCGCAACCATTTACTCGTCAAGGAGAAATTCACTGGTGCCGTCAATCCAGCCCAGCATGTACCACCTACCCAAGGTATACCCATCAAAGATTACCCTGTCGAAGAAACGACAGACACGTTGTTCCAGACGACGAAGGACGACTACAAAACAGCTCCTTCGGTGGAGGGAAGAAAATTCCTAAACATCATGAACAATGAAGTCTTCAAATATAAGTCATGCAGTTGGGTAGCCCCTCTTCTTTTCCGCGTGCCAAGACCTCGGCTTCCTAATAATAAGGAGCTTGCAGTCTCGTCTTGAATCACTGCGACGCACACTGCAGAAGAGACCAGAAATGAAGGAGCATTTTGCGACATTCATGGACAAGATGTTCAGGAATGGCCACGCAGAAGAAGCCCCACAGCTAAGAGAAGAAGATAAATGCTGGTATCTGCCAATCTTTGGTGTGTATTACCCACGCAAACCAGGCGAAACCGGGGTCGTGTTCGACTCAGTGCTCAGTTCAAGGGAACTTCTCTGAACAATGTTCTTCTCGCAGGACCAGACTTTACCAACAGCCTGCTGGGCATCCTGATTCGTTTTAGGAAAGACCTCTTCGCTGTCACAGTGGACATTCAGCAGATGTTCTACTGCTTCCTGGTACGAGAAGACCACCAAAACTACCTGAGGTTCTTGTGGCTTCGCAACAATGATATCCACGAGAAAGTGGTGGAATATCGGATGAGAGTGCATGCCTTTGGTAACAGTCTATCACCAGCAGTAGCCACATTCGGACTCTGGAAGACAGCAAAGGAAGAAGAGGAAGAATTTGGCAAAAACGCCAGGCAGTTCCTCGAAAAGGACTTCTACGAAGACGACGGGTTGAAGTCTCTCCCTCAGGCAGATGGTGTCATTGACCTGCTGAGACGCACGCAAAAAATGTTAGCAGTTTGTAACCTAAGGCGTTACAAGATAGTATCAAACAGCAGCAGAGTGATGGAAGCTTTCCTCAAGGAGGACCACACAAAAGATCTAAGGGAACTCGACCTGAGTCACGACACCCCACCGATCCAACGCAGTCTTGGAATTTGCTGGGACGAAAAGAATGACGTTTTCACCTTCAGGGTTCCAGTTCAGGATACACCATCCACCCTGCGTGGTGTCCTGTCAATGGTGAACAGCGTGTACGACCCATTTGGATTCGTGGCTCCAGTTACCATACAAGGGAAGTGTCTGCTACGAGTACTCGTCACAGAAACCTGCGAGTGGGATTCCCCACTTCCCGAAAACAAGAGGAAAGAGTGGGAGAACTGGAAGGATTCCCTTCAGGCTTTTGAGCAGCTAGAAGTGCCTCGCACTTGTGCGGCCGTTTCACTTAGCACGGCTCAGCAGAAGGAAGTGCACATCTTTTCAGACGCCCCGACCAAGGCTGTAGCAGCTGTGGCGTATCTGAGAACCACAGACTCGGATGGTGCGTGTCATGTTGGCTTTATAATGGGCAAAGCTAAGCTAGCACCACGTGCACAACAAACCATTCCAAGGCTCGAACTGTGCGGTGCGGTACTGGCTGTCGAGCTGGCAGAGCTCATTCAGAAAGAAATAGACACACAACTAGATGTGGTGCATTTCTACACCGACAGGAAAGTGGTTTTGGGCTACATACACAACCAAACAAGGAGATTTTACGTGTATGTGGGCAACAGGGTCGAACGCATCAGAAAATCTACACAACCAGAACAATGGCACTATGTTCGGACCGATGAAAATCCTGCAGGTCTCGCTACAAGAATCGTGCCCGCAGCCCGGCTACAGGAGACGGCTTGGCTAACTGGTCCAGAGTTCTTAAATTGTCAAGAAGAGTCTTCATGTGTCTTGCAGAGCGAGTTTGAGCTGATAGACCCAAACACTGATGCCGAAATCTGGCCCCAAGCAAGCGTCTCAGCCACCAGTGTGACCAACAAATGGACTCGGGACTAATCGTTTCAATCGTTTTTCAAGCTGGCCTAGACTGATGCGTGCAGTGGCATACATCATACGTGCTGTTGGCAACTTTCGGCGCCCCTCTCGTGCCGAGGAAGCTGACCTGCCACGTGGCTGCCTTCGAACAGGACAGCTAACTGTCGAGCATTTGTCTCTTGCATAGAATCTCGTCATTCGCTCCGTCCAACTAGAAGCATATACAAATGAGCTCAAGTGTTTGTCGCAGAAGAGAAAAGTCCAGAAATCAAGTCCACTTTGGAAACTGGATCCTTGTATTGATGACAAGGGCTTGCTGAGAGTCGGTGGTCGCCTCAACAGCGCACAGCTGAGTCAAAAGGAGCGAAGACCTCTCATCATACCTGGTAAACACCACGTCGCCTTGCTGCTCGTAAGGTACTACCATGAGCAGATCAAGCACTAAGGTCGGCACATTACTGAGCAGTCAGAGCCGCAGGTTTCTGGATCATCGGAGCAAAACGCTGCATAGCGCCGTACATACACGGGAGTGTCATGTGCTGCAGACTGCGAGGAAGACAGCTGGACCAGAAGATGACAGACCTGCCAGTTGATCGACTCAGTACAGAACCTGCATTGATATATGTGGGGGTGACGTTTTTGGACCATAGAACGTGACTGCACGTCGAACTAGAGGTGGAGAAGCGAGCAGCAAACGCTGGGCTGTGCTGTTTACCTGCATGAGCATTCGGGCGGTCCACATCGAAGTCATAGAGTCCATGAATGCTTCAAGTTTTATAAACGCTCTCAGAAGATTTTCGCACTCAGAGGACCTGCGAAACAGCTGCGATCCGACTGTGGAACCAATTTCGTCGGAGCATTTTCAAAGCTCAGCCTGAGGACAACTAGTCTCGACAACGACAAAGTGCAAGCATTCCTTTCAAGCCAAAATTGCAGTTGGGTGTTCAACCCTCCTCATTCGTCTCACTCTGGGGGAGCTTGGGAGCGGATGATCGGAATCGCACGTCGTATTTTGAATTCCACGTTGTTAAAACACAGACCGAGCCATCTCAACCATGAAGTTTTGGTGACATTTTTGGCAGAAGTTTCAGCAATCATAAATCCTAGACCTCTTGTTCCTGTTTCGATGGATCCGGTATACTAAGACACCTTGTCTCCGTCTACACTCCTTGTCCAGAAGGTTGGTGGAGACACGTTACCACCCGGCGAGTTCGACATCAAGGATCTCTACAGAAGTGGCGTCAACTGCAGTGGTTGTCAGACTCCTTATGGCACCGTTGGTGACGTAAGTTCCTGACAATACTTCAAAGCCGTCGCAAGTGGCAGGATAGCCGTCGAGACCTCAAGGAAGGTGACATTGTGCTCCTAGGGGACAAACAGGTTCACCGCAACGAGTGGCCTATGGGTGTGATTGTGAACACTTTCCCGAGTGCAGACGGAAAAGTACGGAAAGTAGAGATCAACACGGTGACCAGAGGAGAACTAAAACCTTTCCGACGGCCAGTCACTTAGACTGTCCTCCTCATCTCAAGGAAACACTTATCCAAAACTTCAGCGCGTTTCCAGTTTGTAAACGTTGCGTTATAGTGTCATAGTGGTATCTCGTAATACCAGACGGGGAGTGTGCTGGTACTGCAATCTTGTTGAGTTTGGACTTGGTAGGGTTAGCCACATCGCTTTGGCATCAGTCTGTGCCGCGTGTGTTTTTCTTCCCTTTTTGTTTTGGACTCGTTCGATCTGGGATCACCATGTAACGTGCTACTACGAAGCACCGTCTTTTATGGTGGTTGTTATGGATATAAAAGTACACTTTTTCTATGACATCCGGTCGTTCGCTACCTGAGGAGTGGCCGCTCTGATGCGCGTCATGGAATCAGAATACCCTCTCTTTCGTTGTTCTCTACCCACGTTCGCCACGCCACTCATGTCCAATACTCAGGCTCTGTACTTGTTTTTTTTTGTCTGCCGTCTCCCTCCAAAAGTGACGTTCAATTCGAAGGAGCAAGCTGTGCCATACACGCCAACTGCTCAAACTTGGGAGAAAAAGTGGCGTAAAGGAGCACGTTTGGGCGAAGGACGTCTGGGCGCCTTCTGATCCAGGCGCTGAAGTGCAGACAAGAAATCTACGAGTGGCACCGCCTCGCCGCTCGGGACTAACTAGGGACACTAAAGGGACAAGGCAGATGTCGTCAGCGACGCCTGCAAACATAGCTGGCTCGAGGAATAGGTGAATCCGAGGGTCCCGCAACTACATAAATTGTTTGTGTGAAACTAGTGCGTTATTTGATAAACAAATTTTGCAGTTTTATAGTAACATAAAAGGGGCTTCAGTGAGACAGTTAGATTTCATTTTTTCCATTCCTGAAAAGTCTAGAAATTGTTGAATGCTAAAATAATTTTTACAACTGAAGTAACTCCCAAGAAACACAGTAAGGAAGGATTTTTATGGTGCTCCAACAACCAAAAGAGCCACAAGTGATCCTACTCGTCTATAGAATTAGGAAAAAAATCCATGGCGACTGAAAATAAAGTTTGGCTTGTTGATACGTTGCAAAGGAAACATAAAAGCGGGTACAGTCAGAAGTGACTCCTCAAACAAGAGGATAACACTCAGAGGAGGTTTGCTACCAGGAATAAAAAATAAAACACGAAACATGGAAGACAACTTAAATCATATGGCACCACCTGCCCCTTGTGGATATAAATATGTGTATTGACTAGAAAAGGGTAGCGGAAAAAAACATTCGAAGAGGGGACACCTCCAGGAGCATTGTGTGGCGGGAACTATTGATCCGCTTTTGCATTGCCTATGCAGGTCAAACAGATCCCTATATTGAAGGCAGCCCTCGGTGTACTTTAAACATTTGGCAGTACACCTTACCAGATGCGGTTGTACGACATAGCTGAATAAGATCAGATAACTGCAGGCTTTCAGGATAGAGTCACAAGGATATGTGGAAGCTGGTGAGGTTTTGGCATGTGACAACAATTGCTTCCTCAATAGGTCCTTCTCTTCGTTAAAAAGGATCTTGATTACTGTCAACCAATAAACAAAAGCAAGCATTCACTGCATTCACATAAAGTATGTGGCAACAGGTGATTACTTGTTCTGTAGTACGTACCATACAAATAAACTAGAGATGCAAATGGTGAACTGTGAACTTAGAAATAATGTGTCACTTCCGTCTTTTTCCTTTTCTGGTTTTTTCAAAAATCAAGTTATTTCCAATATTTCTTATCTGAGTCACTTATATACAATTGAAAATTGAGGGAATCAGATTTGTGAATTAATTGTGAAAAACAATTTTCCTTGTACCGAACCACACTCCAAGTACAAATCTTAGCTTATAGAGTAGCCTACAATTGAAATAAAGTAGTGCAGCATCCTGCAAGCCAAAAGATGCACAAAGGCTTGCCCAGTGTGATGAAAATGGGATCTGCAGGAAGCACTTCGAGTTCAACATTGTAGATAAGTGTTGTATTCCAAAAGTGAACAAAGATGAAGTTCAACTTCAAGCCATATCATTATCTGAAAATGATTCAAAGGCAAGAAAGCACAAGTGGCTAATGTCTGCATGCCTTGACATACAAATTGTAATAATCAGCGGTGAAACTTACAACAGAACTGCTTGTAACAGTTTTTGTAGCAAAAACATGGTGTGGTGAATTCGGACTTCAATGGAGAAAAAAAGAGGATGACGACATGGAAGACTGCTGATGAGGCTGGTAGACTGTGTGCTTGCGTGCGCGGATAAAATTCGACGAGAGTGGCCGGGGGTTGAAAAAGAAGAAGGAAGCCAGGAGGCGGCAGAACAGGACAAGCGATCAGGACTCGGTGTACGAAAAAACCGACCTGCTACGATAGGCGTGGTCGGCACGGCCTCAGTTCGTCGTCCACCAATACAGGCCTGGTCAGCGGGCCTCTGAGGCTATCCGGACGCTACTTTAAGCCACAACCTTCAAGCCATCCCGTCGTCCATTACCCGGCCCCAACGCGCCAATCTACCTCGCATCACGACTTCGGAGTGTGAACCATGACCATAATTCAGACCCGCTTCACGGACACTGTGATGTACTACTCTTTAATTAACCTTTAAGTGCTACACTTTCCGATAATTAATTTTTGGATTTGCTCATTCTCTAGTTGTTTAACGCTTTAATATATATTTTGTACTGGCTCAAAAATGTCGTCACTTTCTTCATACCCTTCTCGTCACACACCCACGCAAGCGTGAACACGGTCCATCATTTCAGTTATTTCAGACTGCAAACTTGTGGACATGCCGTCCCAAAACAAAGAACACACGCAACGAAAACGGCACAACCAATCACTGGGGCACGATACTACTAACAGACAATAGTGGCTTGAACAACGGCAAGCTGAAATATTCAAATAACGAACCTGCAGCAAAAAGATGTATGAGCACTGCATCATGCCTGTAGCAGCGTGCCTCGAATGACTGGCGTGGGATAGCGGCTTTTGTAGAGACATCGTAGTTGAAGACCAGTGTTGGCAGGCTTCTAATGCTCCCAACTTGAAATCCACCAAGATGGGCCCCAGGAGCCACTGTTTTCCCGTGGTTGACCCGAGAACGATTGGTCCAGTGGCATCCCGTGGTCCGTCAAGAACATGGGCCCTGTCATTCCTGGCGATGCTCAGAAGTATAATCTGCAGCGAAAAGATGTGTGAGTGCTTCATCACGGCTGCAGTAGCGTGCCCTTCACGTTTGAGCTTTTGGAGCAGGCGATTCCGGTTTATAACCTTGTAAAAGGCGATGCAACTACTATATAGAACCCTGCAGTTCCTCAAAGTGCCATAAAAATTATTTTAACTACAAATATAACACAGAGTTATTCGCAGCAAAAAGATTGTTGTTGGAAGTGTTCTAATAAAAGGGGATAGAAAGCAAGAACAAAGACCTTTGGCAAGCACCTCATTGCATTTAAATATCTATGCACTTACTAAATCAGCCTCATCTTCGACAACTGCAAAGGAACAAAACGATTTTAACATAGCGAATTAACCACACATGTCACAACATACATTTTTACCTAAAATGAAAATAATGGGAGGAAGATTCATACGAGTGTTCCTGAAGCAATCGGTGCCACCGAAACAATGATTGACACCATTCTTCCTCCCATTCAAGGCATCAATAATCGTTCCAGCCAACGAGAAGCTACTATAAAGGGAAACTAAGGGTTGAACCCTCCTTTCGGAAAGTGGCCACTTTTTTCTCGAGCACATATTTTAATGTCGTTTTTACGTAGGGAAATATAAGCGAGTAACTCGGAGTTCTTCACATTATAAAAGAACAAAATTGTTTCTGCCTAAGGAAGCTCATCGTGGGAAGGAAGTGGTTTGTGTACCTCAGTCCTATTTATTATCGAGCGGTAACACATCGTATCTGCTGAAAGTATTTATTAAATCATAGCGGCAAAAGCAGGTGGCAGTCGTCGTCTGCTCTTCAGCCAGCATCTAATGCCGAGCCTCAACAGTGTGTTCAACTGCTAGATAGGGGAATGTGTGTGTGGGTGCCATTAAACTGCAAAATTTTCCTCTTAATCTATGGGGATGCGGGTAGTTTTTCCACGTAAATCCGGTTATAAACAAATGCTTAAAGATATTACGCGAAGAATAAAATAACACTAGTCTATAGACATATTTTTGTTCCAATAGGAGAGGCATTTATTACACGCGAAAAAGTGTATAATCCGCCATCTCTAACGCCGCCGATAAATTCCAAACGCTCTCCGAAGTTTGAGTTGAACGCGCTCTTACTTGAGATTCTCTAGCATCTATTGACGTCGGTAGTGCCATCCCGTGGTATGTTATTCACGCACGGTTGTCGTTCGCCCGGTAGGCTTACCTCACTGATCTCAACAATAGGGCGCTGGAAGGTCATTAGCATCGCTCCGAGTCGGGCGTAAGTGAAGCCACCGGAAGTTTGATGCTTGTCCCGGAAGTCGGGTCTTACAGTGCATTTAGTTAATGTTTTGGTTGACGCTTTCTTACATTTTCACGTGGGCTTTATAATCCCTTTTAGTAATCAATTTTGAGAATAAGGTATTTGAACTTGGGGCATGTACACCTAATGAAATAGAATCTCGAAATTCTCACACATCAAATGGCTTCCAAGAAGACTTCTCGGGCCTGCATGAACTGCTATTGTGCAATAAGCAGGCTCTCTTGATATAACAAGAACACAAGCGCCTAGGAAACGGTTTGTACCACCCCTCGTAAGAGTGGGAAACCCTGTCAAGCGCTCACTTACGGAACAAGCCGTTTACTTCCGGTGGCTTCGTACCTGTTCGCTCAATGCGCCATCCAGCCCTTTAGTGCAGATCAGTGGTCTACCTGAAAACAAACTGCCATAAACAAGAACTATTTTTTACATATAAACTCACTTATCTATATGACAACTGTTCAATCACGCATTCCCGCTCCGCAAGTGCAGCCACTTTGGAACGTCGCGAAGGCTGGCGGCAGCGTCCTAAAGGCACGTTTTGTAGTCGTTCGTCGTCACTCGTCGAAGAAGTTCTTTAAAACCCTGTGAAAGCTGTGATACTTGCTGTTGAGAACACGTGTAAACTTTTACAGACGCGCAGTGCCGCAGGAAAAAAGTGAAACTCGTCGAAAGCAAGTTTCGCCGGCCTTGCGGCGTAATCAAAGTTTCCTTGGCATGCCGAAGTTTTGAGTCTCTGTGCCTTCACACACTTGGATACCGATCTGACTCGGCGCCGCGGCAAAGTTTTGAAGGTGGGTCGCGCACAGATGTCTTTGCATCATATATCGGCCACGCAGTTCTGGATCGTCCAGATGTTCAGGCATTTTGCTATCAATAAAGCTGGGAAAGCAATCCATATGGTTGCTCTTATGCACTATTAACCATGGCTACGTTCCAAGTCTACTCCAATGGATCACATAGCAGCACAGATAGAGCAACACCGTGGAGCAAGGAAGGTTTTCGAAGGCAAAAGTACAAGACGGCGAGAAGGAAAATATTTGAAGCGCGGCCCATATGGACGTGTGCAATCTGTTGACCAATCACAACTAGGGGAGCCGCACTCAAACGTCAAGGGGAATTAAGTAGGCTGACAATCAGCCACTGCTGATCAGTGATGAGGAGCCGCTGTGCGCAGTATTCTGTAAACCGTCTAGCGACGAAGAAGAGACGTGTCTTCCACCCCGTCTATAGCCACTTAATTACAAAATACATTCGTCAGAGTAAAGTAAAACTCTGCTCAGACGCACATACAGCTTCACGCACAATGTACTCGCAAAACATATCCACACGGTTTTGATTCTTCATCGTCATTCGAGCGTGCAAAGGCACAGAGACGAAGCGCTTCGGCGTGCCCAGGAAGCTTTGACCACGGCGCCAGACCGGAGAAACTTGCTTTCGACGAGTTCTGCCTTTCTCCTGCGGCAATGCGCTTCCGTAAAAAATTTGCACGTGTTCTTAACGGCAAGTCTCACGTCTTACGTAGGGTTCTAAAGAGCTTCGGTGAATGACGACGAACGAGTAGAAGCCGTCTCTTCAACACGCTGCCGCCAGCCTCCGCAACGCTCAAAAAACGCGCTTTCTCAACATGCAAGATAGCCGTCCGGTCGCCGCACTCGGGCTGCAGCGATCAAGCTGCGAAGCGCGATCCAGCAATTCTCCTAAACATTAGTGTATAAACTAGAGAAAATGCGACATGCTTTCAGTACTCGACAGCGCTTTTTATAATTATTCAACAAGCGCGGTTGTGTTCTATGGTAAAATTTGATTTCTACGGTTTTATCGCGCCGGAAAGCGGAAGGGTGACGACGCGTGACAGCAAAAAAGGTACGAACAGGAAGAGTTTGGGAAAGCTCAGAGCAAAACAAACTACCATTGTATTGAGTACTGTTCTTGCACACGCCCATCGAGCCAGTCTGATGCGTAGATACGTTTCCCTCGTGCAATTAAGTCGGGAAGCTAAAGCAACAAATTTAGCGCGTTTTCTGACTCAGCCCGCGCTAATGCGTTAAGTTACGCGTCTTTCATTCCTTCTGGATTTCTGTATACCGCGAGGTGCATGCGAAACTCAGGCAGCTTACCTTTCTAGTCAGGTTGAATGGTGACGGGTCATCGCGGCGACAACGAAGAGAGCTGCCGCCCTCACCGCCTGTTGTGGTTTACGGTTCACGCGCGAGCAAGAGTACGGACCGGGCGCAGCAAGTAAACATCATGTGACGGACGGTCGCTCCCGTCGCTGCTCTCACTCGCATAGCTCGCTTGTCTTCGTCCGCGAGCTGGGTGCAACGGCCTTCGAGTTGGTCTCCCTCCGCTCTTAAAGAGATCTTCGCACTCGCACGAATACGAAGATCTTTTAATATGAGTCATTTGCCAATAAGAAAACTATCCTTAGAGCAAACGTGGCGTGTGCAATGTGTTTTTACTTGAAAGTAAAGGGAACACAGACCTAAACTAAGAAATATGTGAAGCCGTACATTTACTGACTCGTGCCGTCATGTCGCCTCTACGGCTTTTTGTCTGTGCGCGCCTCTCACGGCGCTTTCTAGTTTTGAGAAAGGCTGTTGAATTACGATTTTCTTTTACAATGTAGGCGCAGCAACGCTTGGAGGTGGTGTTGCCGAAGACGACCGAAATAAAAAGCCTCCAAGCACGCCATTGCGCTCCCCCTCTCCCTACGCCAAGCATCACAACCACGCCTCTGCAACGGTGTCCAACAACCTAAAAGTTCTTATCGACGGCTACGACGCATCGGCACTCGTGGACACTGGAGCAGACTACTCATTCATTGGTGGGAGGCTCTCTCGCCGCCTGCGAAAAGTTACGACGCTTTGGGGAGGACCACCATATCGAACCCGCGGAGGACACCTTATCACGCCTGTCGGAAGGTGCACTGCTCGCTTTGAAATTCATGGCGTAGCGTACCCTGTGAAATTCGTTTTTCTTCAAGACGTTTCCGGAGACGTTATTCTTGCCATGGACTTTCTGTGTGAATATGGCCCCGTCATCGACCTGGATGAGAACAAAATGACCCTGCCGACGCCTCTTCCGCCTTCACAAAAACAGCGTCAGCTGCCGTCCGAGTGTCGCCGACCACGTGAACCTGCCACCACGATCAAGTGTAGTATTACCCGTCATGACAAGTACAGCTACCTGCGGCGAAGTTGTTCTGTAAGGGAACCTTCAATTTCTCCTGGAGAGAGGAATTGGCGTCGCAAGCGGTTGTGGTTGAACCGGGCTGCATCGGAAGATACCACCACGCAAGCGATACCAGATGGCCCCGATTCTGAGAGCGAAAATGATTCATCTCCGGAAAACACAATCGTCGGCGAACCGCTGATCATCCCACGTGCACTGGCATGTGTCCTTGACAAGATTGTGGTCACGGTAGACGTTTCAAGGGCCGAAGGGAAGTGTTAACCGGCGGACAACAACAACGTCCGTTCTCAAGTGTCGATTCATCAAAAGCAGCTTCTTGAGCGTGTGCCGCAAGCTTCAGTGCAGCACGGGAACAATGCTACAGCAACTTCGTCGTTATCTGCTGGTCAACAGAAGCCGTCAACAACGGGAATGCATGATGCAGCACACCGTAATTCCTGAGGCACAGCAACCGCGACGGCTCAATGTGCCAAGCAGGGATGGGCAAAATACATGCAAATATGTATCGAAATACAAATACAATATACTTCGTCAAAAATGCATTTAATTACAAATCTAATTACATTTCCAAAAAAGCATTTAAGTACAAGATACAAATACAACCAAATGTATTTGGTTTCCTTTAAATACCTTTCCAAATACGTTCCTCAAAATTTGCGTCAGCGACTTCAGGGCACCTGCAACGAGTTTCTGGGTATCTCATTTTAATTTTGCATCGCACACTCGGGAGTTAGTGTACGAGGCTCTAGTAACGTAGTAGAAATATAATCACAAAAAAAAAATGTAATCAGCTTGGACGTATTAGGTGAAAAAAGTACAGAGCTTCAAGCAGCTTTTTTGTCGATTACGTTTTGGTATAGACCAACAAAAGAACCGAGACGACCAAGACGCGCAGCACTAGCTAGAGAATTTTTTATTGTTGCAACTCGCACCAGTTACGAAAATCTGGACGACCCCCGCATTTAGAATGTTCCAGGCAAAAATATGGAGGGATATCAGGCTGGAAAGCATCACAAGTTGTCACAGGCACTTATTTAGCCAGTCCGCCTGTGAACGTCGATTTCGTCACTATTCTTGCCCTCGAATAGCACCGTAATCACAAAGTCACTAAACGCTTGTGCTTGATCAAGAGACACTGCATTCGGTGCAGAACGTAGTTTCCTTCCTGCTCTGGACAGTGACAATAAATTTGAGGGATGTATTTTCGCCCACAAAATTGTATTTAATTACAATTGTACTTGAAATACCCACGTTTTAGTATTTAAATACACACGTCAAATACATTACCCAATTTGTAATTAAATTCAAATGCAAAATACACAAAGTATTTGAAATACGTATTTCAAATACTTGTATTTGAAATACTGCCCATCCCTGGTGCCGAGGATAGCCTTAACGGGCAACACATGGAGGGTCCCGACTCTGCCGGTGTCAGCGAAAGACGACGGGCCGACAATTCGACAGAAAACGATGGCTTCATCATGGTCGCTCCCCAACGTCGTCAGAAGCCGTCAGTGAGAACCGCAAAAGCTTCCAAGGTGACCTCTCTTTCCCTAGCCCCTGCTCAAAAAGCCCTATTTGGTTTGCGACTTGACCCGACCACGACTGCGGCCGATATTAACGCTCTGGTTGAACCCTTGCTGGGCAACAGATATGTCTGTTGCACGAAGCTAGAGACGAAGTTTCCGTCCTATTCTTCATTTCACGTTTCTGTAGACGATGTTTTATTTGACTTGATTAACAACCCTGAAGTCTGGCCTGAGGGCTGCATATTTCACCAGTTCTTCAGAAAGCTTTACAGCGCACGTTCTTTTGAGTCGGAATCCACTAACTCTGCAGAAAATGACTCGCGTCCTGAAAACCTACTATCAGAATCTACGCGGTTTGCGTACAAACGCCGACGAATGTATGTCAAATGTCGCTGATTATTACATTATTATCTGTTGAAGTGAGACCTGGCAGTTAGAGAAAATTCCCAGCAATGTACATTTTCCTGTTTTTTACAACCTTTACAGGAGAGACAGAGATTCCGCTTCGACTGGCCAGAAATTTGGCAGCGGTGTTTTAATCGCGGTGGATGAGTCAATGACGTTTCGGCGGAAGCAGGATTTGAAAAACTGCCCACAATGTGTTTGGATCGAAGTTTTATCAAGAGGAGGCGTAAATCATCCCACTGGCAAATTTTACTTTCCCCCTGATTTCGACCAAAGTGATTTCAGTAATCATCTTTCCAGTCTTGAAGCGAAAATCGACATTTCAAAATATCACGTGCATAACTACGGCGATTTTAATCTCCCAGGTATAGACTGGTCACCTCGCATCGCCACCAGCGCTCAAGGAAACAGAAAGCTGTTTCCTTGAGAACTTTATTACTTTTAATGGTTTTATGCAACTCTATCACATTGCAAACAATGCTGGGAACAATCTTGATCTCTTTCTTTCAAGCAACCCCATTGAATGCAAGCCACCACTGACGCGCTATTTCATCCTGATGTTTTCCATCCGCCTTTTTGTGTAACCTACTACCTCTTGCGAGATCAGTGTTCTAGACAAGGTTATCCCAAGTACAATTACAGTGCTGCTGATTACCTGGGATTTTATGAGTTTTTAAGAGATCATGAATGGTCAAGAGTGTTAAATGATGAAAACGTGGACACTGCTACGGATTCCTTAACGCGCACTGTCATAAATGGGATGGATATATTCATTCCAAAGCGTTTATCGAAACGTTCCGGGTATCCCCATTGGTTCTCAAGAGAATTAATATACTATATACGCAGGAAAAGGAACTTCCATAAACTTTATCTACAAAGCGGTGTCGATTTATGGTAGACAATGTTCAGTATCTACGGGACGCTAGTGAAAAACGTTATTAAGGTATGACAAACAAGTTTATAAGCAAATAATTGAAATTTCTCTATACCGAAAGCCTGACGAGTTCTGGAAATTTGTGAAGCAGCATACAAAAACAAGAAACGACAGTATGCGTCTACAGGGCGACACTGTATATGTATCGTCTCCTCTAAACGTTGCTATTATTTTTCCGGTATCATTTTTGGGAATGCTACTCCTCTGATATTTTCTCGAGTTATACCCCTTCTGACAATACTGGTTACCACGACTTTCTGACAGTTACCTCTATTGACACAGTTGAAGTTCTAGAAGCGATATCAAAGCTGAAGTCGAAGTCAGTGAGAATGGATTATCGCGGAAAATGTCTGTTTTCATATCAGTGTATAAAAGTGGTGATGTTTGTAACGTAAATAACTACCAACCGATATCTTTGCTGTGCGCCTTTTCGAAGGCATTTGAGATGGTCATCTACCCACGTGTTTCGTATTATTTTAGACGGTAGTGCTCAACATGGTTCTTTAAAGGGACGGTCCGTGGAAACTAGTGATTGTTCATTTCTTGATTACTGAGTTCCTATTAGGGATGCCGGGAACTTTTTCCGAATCGAAGTTTCGGCTATCGATTCAAGCGGTTAGAAAGGTTCGAAAGATTTCGATTTTTCGAACTTTCTATATTGTAAAATTCCACGGAAGTCGAATTTTCGAAGTTGTTGAACTAAGAAGTTCGACGCTTTTCGAACCGTCGAACTTATGACGCTAAAAAATTCGATTCTTTTCGAACGTTCGACCTTATTACGCTGCAAAATTCAATGCTTGTCGAACTTTCGAACTTGATGTACCAAAAATTCCGATGATTTTCAAATTTTCGAATTTCCTGCACTAGAAAATTCGAAGATTTTCGAACTTTTGATTTCCCACGCTAAGAAAGACGATAATTTTCGAACTTTCGAACTTCTTTATCAAGAGAATTCGAAAAGTTTCGAATTTTCGAATCCTGGCATGTCAAAAGTTCGACGAACTTTGAACGTTTAGGGTAAAAGTTCGACGTTCATTCGTAATTCTTTTTTTCTCAAATTTCTACATGCGGTGCTGCGTTCCTTACGAAAGACAATGCCGTTTATTTCGATGTTCTGGCGGGCTTAGTTTTAAAGAAATAAATTCCCGAAGGGGCGAGGAAAGACGACAGTTTTTCGACGATTGCCGTTTGTGCCATATTTGAAGCGCGCTATAGCCGAAGCTATTTACGGTAGAGATGTTA
The DNA here is from genome assembly GCF_016920785.2 of Ixodes scapularis. Taxonomy (NCBI): domain Eukaryota; kingdom Metazoa; phylum Arthropoda; class Arachnida; order Ixodida; family Ixodidae; genus Ixodes; species Ixodes scapularis. Next base: position 196,477,007 of record NW_024609835.1, read on the forward strand.
AAGTTTTTAAGAATGATCTAGGTATAGCCTAGGTAAGAATCGGCTTAAGATGTGATTATTGTTCTTTAAGATAAGTTTCGAAGAAATGTCCAAACATGTATCTATGGGTAGTTATGCCCTAAACTTGGTATTTTTTTTTTCGTCAAGGTTGCTTGAGGTATCGCATTTAAATTAACACTACAGACAGTACATATCATTGCCTTCTGCAGAATACAAAATCATGTATTTATTGCTTTTTCACGTTCAGGATTAAATTAACTCACGAGAGAAGATATCTAGTATTGTTCAAGTTCAGCACGTCATTAAAAAATAGACATTTGTTTTTTCGCTTCACGTTCTTGGGACGTGTTTCTTTTAGCCTGCACACATTTTGGTAGGAGAAACTTGTTTCGAAGTTCTGAGCTTCTGAATGTGCAAGAATACACTTGCGGGGAATTCTCGATACGTTTTCTTTTTTTGTTTGTTTTTGGTTTCCAGCTTTTTATTTCCGCATTTATTTGTTATGTTTATTTTTAATTTATTTTTATCAAAGGCACAGTTATTCAGGCCAAAAAGACATAGCTGTGAACTTCTGAACTACTAAGCATGTGACAAGTAGTGCCTTCTGACAACGAGTTTTTAAGAATGACCATCTACTCGATCTTTCATGGACTGAAGAGCGACAATAGCTATACATATACATCAATAATTGCAGATTAAAATAACCTCGACCACGCCCTCTTTCACCCTATTATTTTCTTCAACAATTCGAAATATCTGGAAGGGGGAAAGGGAGGCTGCAGCCCCCCCCCCCCCCCCTTCCCGTTTTTCTTCTTCCGACGCCACAGGTATGGTAGAACGCTCCCCGACCTCGAGGTGTGTCGGCTTCTGTGCTTTTTTACGAGGCGTTTCCTCCGCCCCCGAAAATAAACCTCCAGGACAATTACAAACTTAATCTACTATATGTCAGCGTCACTCGGGCGGTGTTCGATCGGATTACTACCAGCGTGCAAGGGGTAGGGATGTAGTTTGCCAGGTCGCTTCAAGGATTTTCTGAACTTCAACCTCCTGCCCATCCCTGGACGTTTGGAAGTGGATGAGTATCGTAAAACAGTGCGTTTGTGTGATCACTACTGTGTGATGCGCGCTAAAGACCCTCCCCCCCCCCCTCCCCTCTCCCTTCCCCCCCCCCCCCCCCCCCCCGAGGCTGGCGGTCAAAATTACTGATCTAGGGCCACACGTCACTCTGCATCTCCACTAGCAAATATTCCAGCACATCCGAACACTCGTCGTCTCATTTAATTGCCTGACCCAACTTCGCGAAGTCTAAATATCACACCCCATCTTTTCTAAACCTGATTTCGTGAAAAACAGTAAGTCGTGAAAACAATATTTGAAACTGAAACTGTGGAGGAACATGAAAACCGGACTTTGAACTATAGAGTAATATAGTAAACGTAAAGAGAGGACACAGGAGCCGATTCGCGGCCAAGATAGTGCGTTTAATACCCTCCGCTACGTGGCGCTATTCTGCAATTTCGTTAAAATTAATTAAAACTCTTTCTATGAAAAGTATTTATTTTTTAAATGGCAGTGTTTTAAAATTATTTAAAGTACTTAAAACCACTAAATAGTTTAAAGGAAATACGTCAGAAAAACCACGTGATGAATGGCGCCTGCCATGGCTTGCCTGCCTGCACGCCGTCGCCTCTGCATCATTGTGCATGGCCTCTGCTCGTCCCTGCGTCGTTCGTCTGTGCCGTGCGTGCCGTCCATCTGTGCTTTCTGCTGCATCATGTTCGGTCGACTTTGCATCACTCAAGGTAAGGCATGACCGCCCGCGTGCTCCCATGCTCGGCGTGAATTCGTGCAGCCGATCGGTTCGAGCTTCTCGCGCTGTTGTTTCTGCCGGGCTGTCTGGCTGCACTTGAACGTGTGTGCATGTTGATTTTCGATGAGATTGTTTTAAAAAAAGAATTTAACTTACGACCCTGAACACGACATTGTCCATGCGTTTACAGATGACGGTGTTGAACGAACCTCTAACATTGCAGATAGAGCCTTGGTTGTTATGGTGTCTGAAATTTCCAGGAGGTGCGTTTAGCCCCTTGCATACACTGTTGTGCACACTCCAAAAACGTCTTCTGTTTAACGCAGTCGCCTCATTTCTCTCATTCGGGAGCTTAAGACTGTTGGCTTCACAGTAAAGGCCTGTGGTTAGGGGGCTTCAATCGTATACTTGGTGTGTGTGTTGATCAGCCATTTTTTGAAGTTGAGAGCGAACTCGTTTACTTTGTCTTTGATGTTCCGCACCTTCCCAAAACAAACAAGAGCAATCTCCAAGCCTACAAACTTTGCATTGGAAATGAGGTCATTGAGTGGTCTTCTATTGTTGAACTTTATTGTTCTATCCATGAGATGAGCTTGCGATTGGCTGCGAAACTTACTGAGAGACACATTTTTCAAGAACCTTTCTGTAACATGGAAGAAAATTGTGCCCCACAGGCACTGACTGCCTCACTCTTTCTTGCAATCATATCCCTTGTTTATGCCAAGGAACTCCCTGATGCAGCCACGGCTACAGCCTATTTCTGTGATAGGATGTGCATACTTCTTGATTGTCTAAATAGCTAAAAAATTCAAGAAGATAGGGCAGAACTTGCGTCTTGCCATTCTGAAGGGGGAATCTTAAATACTTTATTTTCTCCACCAGTAACTCGGATGGATTTCAGCATGGCAGTTCCAAAGTAGGAGGCAGCATAAGCCATCATTGGGTAACAAGTTACTATCAAAAGTGTCCTCATACTATGGGATGAGCTTTCAAGCAGCCATGAATTTAAGTTCTTACTTGCACGAAGCCTGCAGCAAGACACACTTGAGAACGTTTTTGTAGCTATACACGACAAATGCTGGGCTGCAACACAAACCCAAATGTGCATCAGTTCACCTCAGGACTAAAACACCTCTCTATAAAGAAACTGTTCAAACTGTCGGACAATGAAAACGTAGAGGATGACAAGGCTGACCTCCTAAGTGAGTTGCAAATATCTTCGCACCATGAAAGTTTAATTTCAGACATTGTGGAATGTCTTCCGATTGATCACTTCCCGCCACTAGAGGATATTTCTGAGCTGGCATCAGACATCAGGTCTAACAATATTGATGACTCGTCCACTTTTTTATTACATTTGGGGCTATTTGATCAAGCTTTTGCTTGAACAGACAACGTACAGCTGTGGCTGTTCTCAGCAGCTATCGGATGAGTCTAATAACTTGACCACGCCTCACCAGTACTGTCTTATTCCTAAAGCATACCACGTGCCTGGAAAATATTTCGGGAGCTTAGTAGTACCATCACAGGCTGCCTTTCATTTCATTCAGCAACTAGAAAATCATTCTTCTCATAATAGAGAGTGCAACACATGTTCGAGGAGTTTGAGCCGCCTTGTATCATGAAGTGTGGGTGGTTTTAGCCTTTGCCCAGAGGAGTACTACAAAGGTTTTTTTTTTAATTTTTGGCAGAATACTGTTATGTTGACATGTTTGATTTCTTAACCGGAATTTGGACAAAGTTCGGTTGTACTCTTTAGTGGCTAGGAAGCAACGAGACAGGTTTAACTGTTAATAGTGTATTAACAGAGGCGGTTGCCAAACCAAAAACAAAAGGTGCTTATTAAGGGGGGGGTGCAGCTTTCTCTCCAAATACTTGTTTCCCCTTTTTCCAGCGAATGTGTATCACGGCTCCCTAACACAAATATTTGTCCACTTTCTAGAAAGTTTTGATAGAAAATAGTGTATAGAGGCTAAAAATATTTGAAAGAAAATGTAGCCACTTCTGTATCCACTGTCCATAGTTTAGCCTTTTTTTTTCTGAAGTCATATGTTTTTCTGAACAATTTCGGGGAATGTTTAGGGAAGTTGAATATTGCCAGATTTTGAATAGAGATCTCATTGTTTGGTAATGGCTCGCCCGCAGTGAGTTTGAGGCTATGCAAATTGGTGTTTTTTGTATATTTGCCGGAAATCGGGACTTTGTACTATCCGGGGTGTGCTTCACACTGTTATTATACTCTTATGACTGGTAATGATACCGATGTCTTATTTATTTTTGCACTTACTTCCCGTACCCGATTCGGCGTGAAAGAGAATGTGTTATACAGCATGTTCTCCGTGGAAAGGTTTTGTTAACTTGGTTCCGCTAAGAATCTATTACGAAGGATATGCCAAAGGCATTCATATTCATTTATTTTTCTGAGTATCGATCTTTTTCGTATAAAACATACAGAGCTTCTGAAGTAAATTATGTATAGAAGAATGTGGTCCAATAAAATGTGTTCGAACCACTTACTGTTGTTGACCCCAAAATGCTCCACCAGCCAGGAGTCAATGCGGCAATTGTGTAACTTCAATGCTTTACAATAGAAAAAGGACAAGAAATATATATACTTCCGTTTTGTGAAGTAAGTTGAAATATTTTTTGACATATTTTGCACGGACTCTATCGTAAAAAGTAAAGCAAAAATGCGTCAGTATAAAAAAAAAAGAAAAAAAAGCGGCTTCGGGAGTCAAGGAGCTCCCGAGAGCCGAGCGAGGCGGGAAGGAAAGAGGGAGAGAAGGGTACCGGAGAAAACCGGAGCAGAAACGCCCAAAGCGAAACGGAAACAAATTTGACCGGAACGGAATCAGATTATACTTAATACCGCCCGCTAGGAGCGCTACCTGTCACTGGTCTATCTGGACCGCTGGGACCTATGGGCCGCTGGGACCTGGGCCGCTGGGACCTTTACCTTGTGTATATTACTCAATGTTTGAAATTTGAAAACTTGGACCTAAAAAAAATTCAAAACCTTCGAATTTTTTTTTTTTAAGTTTAGCGTTAAAAGAGAATCGAAACCGTCGACCTTTCCGACCTTTATGTAGAAAGAAGTTCGAAATATTTGAATTTTTCGAACTTTATGTTTATACAAATTTGAAGCTTTCAAATTTTTCGAATTTTATATCCAAAGAATTTTGAAATCTTCGAATTTAAGATCCGAGAAAATTCGAAATTTTCGATTATCTCGAATTTTCAAGTTCGGAAAGCTCGAAAACTTTATTGGACCTCAAGTAAAAAAATGATCGCAATATTCGAACCCGAAATTTCACAAACCATGAAAGCTTCGAACTTTTCGAATGCGAAACTCCACTGTGATCGAAAGTGGCGAATTTTTCGATTTCGAACCTGGGTCGGTACGAAAATATCGAATTTTTCGAGTTCGAATTTTAGTTCGCTTCGAATGTATCAAAAACTTTCGAAATCGAACCTAGGCTGGTTCGCGACATGCCTAGTTCCTATAGTTCTTCCTCGAGGACAGGTGGATACTGCTTATTTTGATATGACAAAAGCCCTCGACAAAGCTAATCATGATTTACTATTGCTGAAGCTCTGATTGTATGGAGTATCGCACTCTTTTGAACTGGTTTAACACTTACTTAACTTATCGTCGTAGCAGTGTGAGAATTGCGAATAGCAGTTCCTACACTTTCATCCCGACGTCTGGGGTCCCCCAAAGAGCTAACCTCGGGCCCCTACTGTTCCTCGTATTCATCAATGAAATTGAAAAGTGTATAAAAAATTCACACTTGCTTTGTGTGCTGATTAAATCAAGACATTCACGAGTATAATGTCATATTACGGTTCCAGTGTATTGCAAGATGACATTTTACGCATATCTGAGTGGTGCTCCGAAACTTGCTTTTGCTTGACAATGACAAAACAAAAATCCTATCAATGTCTCATAAGCGCGATATATTATCCAACTGTTATGTTCTTAAATCAACTATCATCCCACCAGTCACCGAGGTTCTGGACATTGGGATATATTTTGACACTAGACTTTCCTTTTCTTACCATCTTTCGAAGATTGTTTCCTCTTCTGTCCGAGTGATGGGTTTGCTATACCGCTTATCATGCGACTTTCAGAATCATTTATGCCTTGTCCGACTGTTCTTACGTCTGGTACGTGCAGAACTTGAGTTTGATAGTGTCGCATGAAATTCGCTGACTGTTACTGATGCTTCATGGCTAGAAAATGTGCAGAAACGTGTTATTCTTCTTGTTGTTGATACGTATTTTGGTAGAAGGTTCTATTATGACTATGACGACATTTTTAAGAGGCTAGGTTTGCAGAATTTATTGAAGCCAAGACTCCATTTTTATAAAAAGTAATTAGCGGTCACATCGACGCTGATCTTTTAGGCTCAGTGAATTTTCATGCTCCTGCTCGATCTTGTAGACATCGTTCATTGCTTTACTCTCACTTTCAAGAAACATTGTCGCCATTACCTCGCATGCAGTCTTTTTGAACAATGTTGACTCGCCAACTTTGGACGCTTTAAGTGACTGCACCACGTTCAAGCGCAATCTTGACCATGCACAGTACCATATATAGGACAGGTGTCGCCATGCGATACTGCTGAATCTCTTCTTTGATCCAATCGTGGACATTTGTGCCACCATACCAAAACCTCACCTTTGTTCTAGGGCACTGCGGAAATAAATTATTCTTATTCTTATTATTTTCATTAGAATGGGCGCAACCTGGACCTCTTGACGAAGTTCCGACAAGAAACGCAACACCTCACGAAAGGTGCCGTCGAGGAACTTCGAAACTCCGTTGAATTCGCCGCGATTACTGAAGAATCATCGCCACCTCAGCAAGACATTACGCCGCCAGCACAGCTCGTCATCGACCACTAGCTTCCAGGCCCGAACCGACGACAGCTGAGTGACCTCCTCGCCGAATACAGCAACTGCTTCGCAAACGTCGTCAAACGTGCGCCAAACCGCCACTGCGAAGCATCGCATCGTTACCGAGGACGACGCGCTCCCTGTGCACCGATCGCCGTACAAAGTCTGTAAAAGAAAGGAAGGTCATCCAAGACAGAGTGCAAGAAATGCTGAACGATGACATAGTCCCGCTTTCAAGCAGTCCATGTTCCTCTCCAGTCGTGCTGGTTAAGAAGAAGGACGGAACGCTTAGGTTCTGCGTGGACTACCGGCAGCTGAACGCGGTAACAAAGAAAGACGTCTATCTACTCTCCCACATCGATGACACGCTAGACCGGCTGCGCCACTCTCGATACTTTTCATCGATGGACCTGAAGAGCGGCTACTGGCAGATGAAAGTCGACGAACGGGACCGAGAAGAGACAGCCTTCGTCACGCCGGATCTACTGTACGAGTTCAAAGTGATGCCCTTCGGCCTATGCACGGCGCCAGCAACTTTCCAGCGTGTCATGGACACAGTACTAGGGCCCATGTGGTTAGCAATGAAAGCGTCCGCCCAGACCCCTATAAGATTTGCGCCGTCGCGACATTTCCGGCGCCCACAGACAAGAAGGCCGTGCGAAGATTCCTTGGACTTTGTGCCTACTATTGACTCTTTGTTCGGGATTTCCCAAGAATTTCCGCATTGCTCACAAAACTCACGAAGGATGACGAGAAGTTCGAATGGGCCGAGGAGCAGCAGCACACATTCGACGAGCTGAAGCAACGACTCCAGACTCATCTTCTTGGACACTTCGACCAAGATGCGGAAACCGAGATGCATACGGACGCAAATAACGGACTTGGCGTAGTTCTGGTTCAAGCGCAAGTAAGCACCGAGCGATTTATCGCCTACGCAAGTCGAACGCTGTCCAAAGCAGAAAGAAATTACTCAACGACTGAAAAAAAATGTCTTGTGGTCTACTGGGCAATCAGAAAATTTCGCCCGTACTTATATGGGAGCCCTTTCCGCGTTGTCACGGACCACCACTCGTTCTGCTAGCTTGCGAACCTAAAGGACCCTTGAGGACTTCTCGCTCAATAGAGACTGCGACTGCAAGAGCTCAACATGACTGTGGTCTACAAGTCAGGCCGGCAGCGCAGCCACTCGGATTTCCTGTCCAGAGCCCCTGTCGAGACATCTCCCGGTAGCAGCGACGACGATGATGACGAGTGCTTTCTAGGTGCAGTGAACACCGACGACGTGGCGCGACGTCAAAGAAACGATCCTGAGTTGCGCGCGCTGACCGAGCACCTCGAAAGACAAGAGGGTACTGTCCCCCGTGTCTTCTCGAGAACCCTGCCGACCTTCGTCCTCCGACAAGGTGCACTTTACATGGAGAACTTCGGAAACAAGAGCTAGCCATGGCTGCTGGTAATCCCGACCGACCTCCGAGGAGATATCTTTCAAGCCTTCCACGACGACCCGACGTCCGGACACCTTGGTTACAGCCGTAGGCTGGCCCGATTTCGTGATAGGTATTACTGGCCCCAGCTCCCGAAGACCGTTCACCTCTACACACGATGTTGCCACGAGTGCTAGCGACGCAAGAAACCGCCGACGAGGCCGGCAGGTCTCCCGCATTCGATCGCTCTCCCGGCCGAGCCGTTCCAGCAGATCGGAATTGATCTACTTGGTCCTTTTCCACCATCGACGCAAGGAAACAGATGGATAATCGTCGCCAAAAATTATCTCACGTGGTGCGCCGAAACCAGTGTAGTACACGTTCCTAAAAAAAAAGGAACGACAGCTCGTTCCTTGTTCCTTCCAATTTTTGGAACGCGTTTCCGTTACAAGTTACATCTGTGAAAAACCAACTCGTACCCGTTACAGTTTAAAAACTGGAGAGTGTCGTTACATATACGTTACATTTGTGTTTTGCTAATTACTATATTTAGTTAATTCAAGCAGAGTTTTTCTTAATCTATCCCAGTAGCAGTCAACAGACGAGTTTGTGCGTCGTTATGGAAGGGCAACAGGAGAAGAAAGCAAGCGGAAGCAGGGTTTCATTTGTTGATATATTGAAGTTAAAATTCTCAGCTTTTAACCATGTTTGTAGTGGACGATTCAGACGAGCCGAATGTACTTTTACCCAACATTGTACAAGAGTTTTACAGCAACCTCACACGTTTCAATTGAGCAAAGTCCCGTGTTCGAACTCATCAACAGTTGCTTCTCGATGTTGCTGTCCGCAAGACGAGCAATCCGAGGACATGGTAGGGATTTCAAAAGGTCAGTCTTAAAAACTACAAATACTTCTTTGTAAGGTTGGCTTTGTTGTTCATTTTGAAGGTGGGGGGATGGGGAACAAGAGAAGAAGTAATGGTTATTTTTTTGTGTGTGCATCTTTTAAGTGTTCAATGTTCGGGATACAAGGGTGCGTTCGATGTCTGGCAGTCTGATCTTGTTGTTACGGTGTGTCTCGTTATGGAAGTTCGCAAGTGGCTGTAGTCGGCCTTAGATTTCTGGGTGTATGAGGATTCGTGGAACCAAAAAAAGTAGCTGAGCTTGAAACAACCCTCTTTCTTTGACTTTCCCTACGACTAAAAGCTTTTCTTTTTGAACCGCAGTTTCGGGCACTCAAAAAAGATTCAATTCCGACCAGCTCTCCTGCATCCGAAACTGTTAGCAAGCGAGGACCACACAAAATAATTCACAAGATTAGTAGCCAAAAAGGTAACGAGATCCTGCACTTCGTAAATATATTCTTTTTGTACTTTCAAAATTTCCCTGTTCGAAACAAAATAAAGATTACCCCAGTGGACGAAAAAAAGGAACGCCGTTACTCATTCCGTTGCGGTAAAAAATGTAACGCAATCCCGTTCCAGTTTCAGCAATGCAAAATGGAACGGCGGCGTCCCTTCGTTTCTCATAAAAGGAACCCGTTCAAGGAACGCCGTTCCTTGGAACCCCGTTCCGTACAACACTGGCCGAAACGAAAGCCCTTCCTTCTGGGATTGCTGTGGAAGTCGCCAAGTTTTTCATCGAGTCCATTGTCCTCCGGCACGGCGGTCCCGAAGTTCTGATCTCAGACCGCGGATCATCCCTCATTGCACAAATGACGCAAGAAATCCTTCGTCTCAGCCACACCAGCCATTGCCGCACCACGGCGTACCACCTGCAGAACAACGGGCTGACTGAGAGGCTCAACAAAATCATCGCCGACGTGATGTCCATGAGCGTCGATGTGGAGCACAAGATATGGGTCGAGGTGTTGCCGTACGTCACATTTGCCTACAACACGGCCGGGCAAGGGACCACCGGGGTGACACCCTTTTAGCTGGGTCATGGTCGCAAAGTAACGGCAATGCTGGAGGCAATGTTGCCCCAGGAACCGGCTGTCGACGGATGCGACGACGCCCAGATGGTTGCCCGGCAGGCAGAAGAAGTCTTTTAGCTCGCCAGACTCCGGATTCAAGCCCAACAACGTGTGGACACTGCCCGCTACAACAGTCGTCGTCGTGACGTCGACTTCCAGCCCGGAGACAGGGTGTGGGTGTGGACGCCGATCCGCCGCCGTGGTCTCAGCGATAAACTCCTGAGGCGCTACTTCGGACCCGACTAAGTGCTTCGTCGATTGGAGGTCTGAACTAGGAGGAGATGCCCAGCGGAACACGAACTTCACCACACCGCCCTTCACGACCGGAAGTCGTGCACGTCGTGCGCCTCAAGCCGTACTACTATCGATAGGACTATGAATTGCGCTGGATAGGATTATGCTGTACGAGCACCCGTAGTTTGCCACTCTTTTTGTTTGTTTTAATGTTTTGTTTCCCGACACGTTGCATCGACACGATGAGCTTTTAAATGAGAGGAGTAATGAATCAACCATCGTCGAGCTACGCGCGTGGCATTACCATTTGGCCCCGCACGCCAACCATTCGGCCACCCACGCGCTCGCTCGTCGCCGAGCGAGCGCGTGCGTGGCCGAAACAATAAAAAAAAAAGCGTGAGTGGCCGAATGGTTGGCGAGGTTGACCGTCACGCGGAAGGTCTCGGTTCGATTCCGGCCAATGCCACCAATGTTATTTTATTTAATATTTCATTTTTGTGTTCTCGTAAGTTCGAGAATCTTCTCGTCTGATCGATTTCCGAATGTTCTACGCGCCGAACGTTCTAGGCCGAATGTTCCAGGAACCCACGCGGCCACAAAACGTGCTCCGCGTAGCGAGCCGCAGTCAGTCTCGCCCTAGCGTACGATCCTGCTGTTACGCCGTCCTCGACGCCCGCGACGCTCTGCTGTCATCTACTGTTTTCTTTTTGTTTTGGGCGTAAGTTAACCCCATTAAACGTTTAGTTCTTTCAGTTACCATCGCCTCATCAGCTGTCATTCGTAGCAATATTCATTTTTCTGACTGAGCTTAATTAAAACAAGGAGCAGACCCCATAAAGGAATATAAAACAACAAACATTCTTCGATAAAATATCAAGTTGATATGGTTTATTGATAGTTTTTAATAGTATACAAGATGGATTTCAATAGTCTATAGTCAATAGTTTCTAAGGAGTATTTCTACCGTTTCGTGGTAGTTTTCCACTTGTTCTTCGATAATTATGCCAGTCTTTAATCCTAGTTGCGTTTTTCTTTGAGCTACACGGCATTTGCTTGACGTTCTTCGTCCGTCTCCTAATGAAACCCTACCGATAGGAGTACGAAAGTTTTTATATCAATCCTTTTCTCGAAATTCGCCTATGAACAATTTCAAAAATATTTGACAATTGGTAGTAAGCTATAGAGTTTCACAATAGACGACTATGAATAGTATAATATCGTAAGTATCGGTAGTGTTACAATGTTCGACATTCGATAGCGCTATCGATTGTTTTTCGCTGTCGATAGTTAAATTTAGCTTCTTCCACCATCGATAGCATCGATAATACTCTTAATAGTGTTTCATCACAAGATGTTAGCCGTCGCCGTTTGTTGGTCACATATCTGCGTTCTTGAACATACACCGTGCCAGCAAAACTTAACTTGCGCATAAAAAAAAAATACACACCTAGCAGCTTTACGCGCCGAAGGCCTTAAGAAAAAAAAAACGAAGAAGAGCAATCTCCGTTGACCCTTGAGCTAACGGTGCTGTGGGAGTTACGTGCTCGCATGACCAATGAAGCACCTCCCTTGCATCACTTTACTCCGCTCCCTGCGCCTGTGTACGGATGGAAGCGTAATCACGGATCTACAGAGACACATAGGACTGGTCCGACGAGAAGGTAGTTTTGACCGTACTCTCAGTTTAGAAATAAAATTAGGACGCGGTCTTTTTTGAAAAGAAACTAGTGAGGGGGTAATTATTATAGTACAATTAAATGCAAAGGTTCAAGCGAGCTGGACAAGAATGACGAAAATAATCCCTGGAGAAGGGGAACAAGAGGGACAAAGGACAAACACTCCTCGGGCTTTACGGGCACGCCACAGAACAGCCCGAAGAGCGATCCACGAATCCGAGTCAAACGATAGCAACAGCCTAATTCGATGCTCATTTTCTGCCAGTGTGACTGATCCCTGTGGTTCAGGTTTAAGAGGTTATGAGCTGCTTAGACGCTTAACATGCGAGAAGAGCGCAAAGAAGTGAGAAAATAAATGGAGGGGAAAACGACATAAAAACGAAATCATCTGTCAGGAAGAATTTTCTTTTAACGCGTAGTACTTTAAGGGTGTAACACGTGTCACTGAGAAAACGCGAGTGCTCCGCCCAGAAGCTGAAACGATGTCGGGTAGCGGGTGAGAACTTTTATATCGCAGCCAACGCGAATCTAGACTGCGAACTTAAGTCTTTTACATTCGAAGCAGGAACATTTCTCGTTAACATTCTTCGTGAGTCACTTCAAATACTGATCTCAGGGCCCTGTCTCCTTGTCGCAGTGCAGATCCGGGAAAGCAGCGCCTCTTTGAAGCCCAAGCCGTTTAACGTCCCTCTTCTTTCTTCATAGACCTGCATCTAAACATGACGCCAAATAGCTGCAGAGTAGAAAACCCCTTCTTAAAAAAACACCTTAGACAACGGGAAGAGCGAGATTTAACGAGCTATCTCCGAGGTAGCATGATTCGAATGACGCCGTTATACTTTGAAGAAACTTATGGTCTAAAAAGCATCGTCCGTGCGACACCGACGTAGGCACTCGCCGTCTTTTGGAGTTGTCAAAAGAGGACGCCACCACTTGGGTGGCTCCGCCAGCTCCGGCTTTTTTGAAAAGGAGAAGTGTGTCCGTGAGCCACCGGGAATCACACCGAACGCGAAAGCTCTCGCGCTTGTCGTCTAGACACAACTTCGTGATGCTCTTTTCATGCACTCGGCTTACTTTTTATCTTCATATTGAAGTCCATCGACAAAGGAAAGAGAAGAAGAAGAATAAAACAGGAATCTATTTATCGGGAAGGCTGCCCTCTTGGGAAGCGCGCGGGCCTTCTTTTGGTAGAGTCAGAGGGGGCATCCGTCTTTCGCTGCCGGCCCTCGAAATGAGAAAGGCGACCTCTTCTTAGGCAATGCCGGGCGTCCGACTTTAAAAAAAAAAAGTTCTCCTTTTTTCTTTACTTTTTTGTTTTAGGTTCTGGTTCGTTTTTTTTAAAGCCGTTTTTACCACTTCGCCCCGCGATGTTTGAATTTTTTTTTTTCTTTTCTATATTTCATATTTTTCTCCTTCCACCGCCAGCCCACTTCTGAGAATTTATTATTTTATACGTGGAATGAGTTTTCTATCCGCTTCACGAGTATCTAAACTACCAGCAAAAAAGGCAGCGATTAACGACGGTAGAGGATTAGAACCAGAAAGAAAAATATAGAGAAATAGGCAAAGAGTTGAGTAAAAGAGAGGAACGCTAGTGAGGTGAGTATTCAAACAGAGGAAACTTTTGAAAAGTGAAAATCAACACAACAAAAACTCAGCAATTATTTTTAATGACTACGCAGTTTGTTGTCGAAATTACTGTACAGCCTGCCTCGCCTGTAGCCGCTGTTTTTGCAGGAAGGAATTACAGCTAAGGCGGCGATTAATTTTTCTTTTTGCAGCAGCAGCAGCATATGCAGGAACTTTACTCGGTACTTGTGCATACATTATTTGAGTCGGGCTCACATAATATGGGACAGCAAACATCATTCTCATTTTAGAGCTCATCGAAAACATTTGCTGCGAGCAATTGTTCCAAAATTGCTTTTTGGCGTATCAGAATGCAAGGAGGAACACACCAAAGGAAGCGCAACATAAAGACGCCGCAGGGAGGGCGCGATAACGAGCTAGTGAGTGTTGTCATTGATGAAGTCGGGGGAAACAAAAGCAGGTGGACGTATTTGGGGATTTAAAAAACGCACGAGGCGCGCAGGTAGCAGACAAATTTCCTTGCACGCCGTGTTATCCGAAGCAATATTGCCGCGCGCAGTGCTGAGAAGGCAACGCTCGATCACGGACCTCTAGAAAGTTCTCGTTTATTCTTGTTCCAGACGTAAGTTCTATCGTTTGTCCCAGCTTTTGTTGTTCCAGAAAGTGCGTGTTCATTCTCGCCCCGAGCGTGCTACGCTCGAACCTTCTCCGCCGAATCTTCTAGATAGTGACTCACCTTAGATAAGAGGCCGCCCGCGACCTTGTCGAGTCAGTCTCGCCCCTGCGCTTGATCCTGCGGTTTCGCCGACATCGACGCCCGCGAGGCTCTTCTGTTTTCTTTTGTACTTTTTTATTTTTGGTACAAGTTCGCCACATTAAACGTTTATTTCTTCCTGTATATTTATTCTTTTTTTTGGTCACCACCCGTGACATTTTGGTGGAGGTGCGTGGTAACCGCATGCCCGTGCAGCGCTTCCCTCCGAGTTCCCGCAGTGCAAGTCGGAACCCAGCCACCCGAGGACCGAGCCAAGACCAGATCGAGACCCGAGCCAGTCGCCGCACCCAAGGTCTACCCCCGGAACATCGACTTCTGCTAGGAACAGGCAGCCAACGAGGCCGACGATGGACAACCAGTCGTCGCAGAACCCGTCCGCCGCCGCCGTCGTATACCTTCCTGTCGCACCCCGGACTCCGACGCCATTCCGCGGGGAGGTCCACAAGGACGTTGAAGATCGGTTGCAACATTAGAAACGAGTAGCTCGCCATAACGCATGGACTACGGAGCAGTGCCTTCAGAACGTCTACTTCGCTCTGAAAGGCACGACACGCACCTGGTTCGAGAACCACGAAGCGTCGATTTCGTCCTGGCAAGAGTTCCAGGCGGAGCTTAGACGCACTTTTGCAAGAAAGCAGCGACATCAGCGGGCCGAAGAACTTCTTCAAGCAAGAAGCCAAGGGCCAAACGAGAGCGTCACAAGTTTCGTCGAGGACATTCTCCGCCTCAGGAACCGCACCGACCCAAACGCTCCTGAAGAGAAGAAGCTGCGGTTCCTGATGCGAGGAGTGAAAGAGACCATCTTCGGAGGCCTTGTGCGGAACCCGCCTATTACCGCCCGAGACTTCATCACCGAGGCAACTAACATCGAACGTGCCCTTCAAGCACACGCCTCCCACTATAAGAGACTTGCTGGCTTCGCTGCCCCGTCGCCGTACAGCAGCAACACCCCGGACATACGCGAGATCATCCGGGACGTCGTCCGGGAGGAAATCAAGAAGCTCCTGCCTGCTACCCACCAGCCTGCTTCGGTGTCAATAGCCGAAGTTGTCCGCGAGGAGGTCCAGCGGGCATTGCAACCTGAGGCTTTTTCCAGCGTACGAGCACCCGAGGAGCCCTCTTTGACCTACGCGACGGTAGCTCGGAAACCGGCGCCAGCTGCCCAACAGTATTCGACGCCACCTCGACGTGTACTGCAAGAGCCACAAACCTTCCGACGTCCGCTGTGTTATGCCTGCGGCGAGGCCGATCATATGTACCGCCGATGCCTATACCGACGACTCGGGCTGCGCGGATTCCACCCAAACGACCCGCGCCCCCGGTATGGTGAACGCGCTCGGGAGATCGACGAGTACCTGCGACGATCTCAGTCCCCCGAGCCTGCGTCCCGCCGAGAGTTCCGATCGCCTTCGCCACGACGTCCAGCTTCGCCGATGCACCGACCCCGACGTGAAAGCCTGTCGCCCCCCGCTCCTCGCCGGGGAAACTAAGCGTTGCAACCCCTGGAGGCGGACTTGCCGAATACGACCGACGTAAAGAGCCTCCAAGAACGACGGAGAGCTCCCACTCTCCCGACGATACGCATCACAACGACGCTCCTGCTTCGGTGTCCAACAACCTAAACGTTGTTATCGACGGCCTCGACTCATCGGCACTCGTGGACACCGGAGAAGACTACTCAGTCTTGAGTGGGAGGCTCTCCCGCCGCCTTGAAAAAGTCATGACGCCGTGGGATGGACCACAAATAATATCCGCCGGAGGACTCCTGATTAGACCAATCGGGAGATGCACCGCTCGCGTCGAGATTCACGGCGAAACATGCCCTGTGAAGTTCGACGTTCTGCAAGACTGCTCGAGGGACGTCATTTTTGGAATGGACTTCCTGTGTGAATACGGCGCCATCATTGACCTTGCGGAGAACAATCTGACGTTTCGGAAGCCTGTCCCATCGTGGAAAATCCCAAACGGACGTTAGCTGCAGTGAGAGTCCTCGCCAGCCACGTAAACCTGCCGCCGCTGTCGAGTGTCTTTGTGCCCGTCGGGACCGAAGGAGCCACCTGCGGTGTAGCACTGCTGGAAGGAAGCGTCCAACTTCTCCTCGGACGAGGGATTGGCCTTTGCAAGAGGCGTAACCGAGCTCCAGGACGGGCGTACCGTAGCCCTTGTCACCAACCTCCGGCAAGAGTCGCAGCACCTTACAAAGGGTACAGCTGTGGGCTACGTCGAGGAAATTCAAGACTCAGCCGCGATCGCCGTGATCTCAGAAGACGCCTCTCCGACGCAGAACAAGACAATCACGTCCTCAGAGCATGACATCGACCGATCCCTCCCAGCCCCACAACGACGACAACTTCGTGACCTTCTCGCCGCATTCAGTAAGTGCTTCTCCGCGTCGTCGAAGGTGCGCCAAACGACGGTTGCGAAAAAATCGGATAATTACTAATTACGACGCACTCCCTGTGCATCGGCCGCCGTACAGGGTCTCCATGAGAGAAAGAGAAGCCATCCAGCAGCAGGTACAAGGAATGCTCGACGACGACATTGTCGAGCCCTCAAGCAGTCCTGGTGAAAAAGAGAGACGGGACTCTTCGGTTCTGCATGGACTATCGCCGACTGAACTCCGTAACGAAAAAGGACGTCTACCCGCTGCCACGCATCGACGACACTTTGGACCGGCTGTGCCACGCCCGATACTTTTCGTCGATGAACTTGAAGAGCGGGTACTGGCAGATTGAGGTCGACGAACGAGATCGTGAGAAGACAGCCTTCGTCACGCCGGATGGACTGTATGAGTTTAAAGTAATGCCGTTCGGGCTGTACACAGCGCCAGCAAACGTCCAGCGCGTTAGGGAGACTGTCCTTGCCGGCTTGAAATGGCAAAGCTGTCTCGTCTACCTCGACGATGTTGTGGTGTTCGCAAGCAAATTCGACGAGCACCTGAGACGACTGCGAGCCGTGCTACAGGCCTTCCAAGCTGCTAGGCTGACCTTCAAGTCTTCCAAGTGTCGGTTCGCCTATGGTGAGCTGAAATTCTTGCGCCACTTCGTGAGTGCTCAGGGTGTAAGCCCTGATTCCGTAGCCGAGTTCCCGTAGCCATCAGACAAGAAGACCCGTTCAAAGATTCCTTGGGCTCTGCGCCTATTACAGACATTTGGTTTTGACACTTTGCGCAAATTTTTGCACCGCTGACGCATGTGACGAAAGACGACTTGCAGTTCCAGTGGGGACAGGAGCAAGAGCAAGCGTTCGGCGAACTCAAGCGAAGGCTCCAGTCGCCCCCTGTCCTCGGACATTTCGACCAGTCGCCGGATACTGAAATCCACACGGACGCCAGCAATACCGGCCTTGGTGCGGTACTCGTTCAGCAAAAAGAAGGGGCAGAGAAAGTAATCGCTTACGCAAGCCGGGCGCTGTCTATGGCAAAACAAAATTATTCAACGACCGACAAAGAATATCTCACTGTCGCCTGGGCGATAACCAAGTTCCGCCCGATTTGTATGGGATCCCGTTTCGCGTGGTCACAGACCACCACGCCCTCTCCTCGCTCGCAAACCTCAAGGATCCGTCCGGACGCCTCGCCCTCTGGAGCCTTCGACTGCAGGAATTCGACGTAACCATTGTGCATAAGTCCGGCCGCAAGCATAATGACGCTGACTGTTTGTCTAGGGCTCCAGTCGAACCTCCAATCTCCGGCGCCGACAACGATGACGACAACCGTTTTCTAGGCGCGGTTAACGCTACCGACATGAGGGCACTGCGATGCGACGCCGAGGAACTTAGCTCCGTGATCGACCACCTCGAAGGTCGAGGAGGCTTTGTCCCACGTGTCTTTTCTCGGGACCTACCGAGCTTTGTCCTGCGGGGAAGCGTGCTCTTCAGAAAGAATTTCGGAACCAGCGAAAGTCCCTGGCTACTGGTTGTCCACGCCAGCCTCCGAGAAGAAATTTTTCAAGCGTGTCACGACGACCCAACGGCCGGACATCTCGGCTACAGCAGAACCCTTGCCCGGATTCGTGACAAGTACTACTGGCCAAAGCTTCCGAAGACCGTCCATCTCTACACACGATCGTGCCATGAGTGCCAGCGAAGCAAGAAACCGCCGTCAAAGCCAGCAGGTCTTTTCCAGCCAACTACCCCGCCAACCAAGCCCTTCCAGCAAATCGGAATGGATTTGTTGGGTCCTTTTCCACAGTCGACGATAGAGAACCGCTGGATAATCGTCGCCACCGATTATCTTACTCGTTACGCCGAGCCGAAAGCCCATCCGTCGGGGACTACGGTCGAAGTCGCCAAGTTCTTCATCGAGTCCATCGTCCTCCGGCATGGCGCCCCCGAAGTAATGATCACAGATCGAGGGTCATCGTTCATGGCACAGTTCACCCAAGAGATCCTTCGTCTAAGCCACACGGAACACCGTCGAACAACGGCATACCATCCGCAGACCAACGGGTTGACGGAGCGGCTCAACAAAACAATCGCCGAGATGGTCTCTATGTACGTCGACGTGAAGCACAAGACCTGGGACGAAGTGCTGCCCTACGTCGCGTTCGCCTACAACACAGCTGTGCGAGAGACCACAGGAGTGACGATCTTCCAGCTGGTGAACGGCCGGGCGGTGACGACTATGCTATACTCTATGTTGCCGCACGAGTCAGTCGACGACGGGAGCGATGACGCCCCGGTGGTTGCTCAACGGGCAGAAGAGGTCCGCCAGCTAGCCACACTACGAATTCAAGACGAGCAACATGTCGACGTCAACCGCTACAATCTTCGCCGGCGTAACGCCCACTTTCAACCCGGAGACCGGGTATGGGTCTGGACACCAATACGGCGCCGCGGTCTCAGCGAGAAGCTTCTCAAGCGCTACTTTGGACCCTACAAGGTTCTTCGCCGTCTCGGGGACTGAAGCTACAAGGTTCTTCCCCACGGAGCTAGACCATCAAGACGACGCCAGCCACGACCCGAAGTAGTCCACGTCGTGCGCCTCAAGCCGTCTTACGTCAAACCGTGAACTGTGACTCACGATTCTGCTATCTTTTTGTTGTTGCTTCGTGTTTTATGTTGCATCGGGACGATGCACTTTTAAAGGGGGGGGGGGGGATAATGCCGCGCGCAGGGCTGAGAAGGCAACGATCGATCACGAGCCTCTAGAAAGTTCTCGTTTACTCTTGTTCCAGGCGTAACTTCTATCGTTCATCCCTGCTTTTGTTGTTCCAGAAAGTGCGTGTTCATTCTCGCCCCGAGCGCGCTACGGTCGAACCTTCTCCGCCGAATCTTCGAGATAGTAACTCACCTTAGATAAGAGGCCGCCCGCGACCTTGTCGAGTCGGTCTCGCCCCTGCGCTCGATCTCCTGCGGTTTCGCCGACATCGACGCCCGCGATGCTCTGCAGTTTTCTTTTGTACCCTTTTATTTTTGGCACAAGTTCGCCACATTAATCGTTTATTTCTTCCTGTATATTTATTGTTTTTTTGGACACCACCCGTGACAATATGTAAAATAATTTCAACATAAAGCGTGACAGCTAGAACCCAAGGTAAGTTCCTGATTTTAACCAGTTTCTGCTGGCAAATTTTGCTACTACTTTGTACAAGGAGAAAGTATGAAAAAGGTTGACAAAGCGCAAAAAGCTGAGAAAAAAAAAGCGGGAAAAAAAAGGGAAATTGCGAAGAAGCGCCACAAACTCCGGGCTGTCAACGTCCCTGCCAAAAGGAGGCGCTCGTGTACCGCGAGCATCACTCATGCCAACATGCTGGAGCTTGTAGCTTCGGCTTCGCTCACATATAATGTAAAACAGAATAGAGTCCCTCCAGAAACTTCGGCTTGTACTCTTCATCCCTGTGGACGCGGACCTCAGTCCGGTCTTAACGATTGTGGCGAGACAACACCTTCTGCAGTCACGGTAAATATGAGAACGGCAAGTAGGAGCTTCAGTGGTCCCGTCTCTTACCCGAGCTTCCTAGCTTCGACAACGCTTCCTCCTCTTAAGCACGTCGAGCACACGCGCGAAGTCAAAGTACAGTGGAACAGCGCGGACCGGATACTGGTGGCCGTGCGCTCGAAAGACATGCCCTGCCGTTGTTATTCAGTCAGTGACGGGGCGAGCGGAGGTAAAGAAAAACAAACATAACCAAACTTCCGCGGGGAGAATGTTGCTTATGGTGGGTTACTGCTTTAGCGTGTCTTGCGAACCCGCAGTGAGTAACGCGTACATAAAAACACTCATAGCCGAGGACCAAGAGCGGTACCTCCTACACTCTAAGAAAGAAATGGAGGAAAAAGGTAGCAACGGGGCGTCTTTCCCCCTTCAACTGACGCGCCCACCCGCGGTCACAATTAACAGGGAGGAAAGAAATGTTTTCCTCCCTATCCTGGCAGACGGGAGACAAATTTCACCTTCCCGACTCATCTTCTTTCGGTTTCGTTTTTTGAGCACGTCGCGCACGTTCTTTTATAAATGTTGTTGAGTTGATTGAGCTTCAGCGGCAGCGAAGACCGCCTGTAATTCCGTCTTCTAGTGCAAACGTGCAGAACGTTACGGTTGCATTGACGTTTTTATCGCTAATTTTATCAAACCAGCAAACGAAGCCGTTAGAAACAGCGAAGTTCCGGAGCAGTGCCAGCAACGCTACGTACACTGGGTAAGATGGCCGCCTCCGGACTGCGGGACCCACGCTAAACTACAGTGGCGGAACCACGCAGAACTGCGTCGACGTTTTCGACGTTATGGGAATCGCAGGAACTGCTTCCAAGACAGGCAGGTTTTGCTGCCGGCAGCCTGGGTGCCTTCCGTGCTGAGTTCGGTTCTGTTCTCCTATGCCGAGTGCCAACCGGCGTTCAACGTTGTTCTGTATTTCTGCGTATCAGCAGCATAGCAGCAACATCGTGATGGCAGTGTTGTGGGTTGTGAACACAAGACTGGAATTATCGCCGATGTGAGCGTGTGTTCGCGCATCAGTGGTGTAACAACAAGATGAGAGGACGTAAACTGTCAAGTGTTGATGCCGCTGGTCGGGCCGTGATCGGAGGCGGCGGGGTGTCGCAAGTTGACATTCCACATTACACTAAAAAGTTTAAGACCGCTTGAGGGACTAGGCACGTGCAATCGATCGACTTGCGGATAGTCATGTTGGAACGCTGGTCTAAACAGTAAGCTCCTATCGTACAGTGGGCCAATGTGACTGTAAGTTGTCTCCTCGTCGAGAGCGATTGCGCTCCGAGGAAAGGACTGAACATTGCAAAATTATGACGGAAAGTACGTATATTTACAGTGTGGAATTTTAGCATTAAAATAATAGGTAAAATTGACAAAAAAGATGTCCTTTAATTTGCTGTTTAACTATACTACGGTTCCTCGACAAACTTCCCTTTAAGTGGGACGCTGGGATGAGCCCTAGAAGTTTTCGAGCTCGCCAACGCGAAGCTCCGTACACTTAACACCTGCCGCAAGTCTCGGCTTTGACTGCATTCATTTTGATTGAAAAGCGATTCCTCAGCCAGTGAACCATCACAGAGATTAATTCAAGACGGCAATTGCAGCCAATCAGAAAAACAAACTCTACAATAGGAATACCGGCTACGACGTGCCGTATGGGGAAACAAACTAATGGCTTCGAACAGCATTGGAGCGGCTTGATCTATTGACTTTCAAATAATTACTGCATGGTGGAGCGTTTACTTAATAAGAGATTCTTCCCATGAGCCATCCAAAATACTCTCAGAGGTATGGCATTGCTGAAAAAAATGAACATGCTGGGAATATTTTTTATTGCTTAGGGAGTCACTGAGAAATTCCGCACATTCAGAACGTCCAGTACAAAAGACGGAAACGCAGATCTCGGGTGTAGTAATATTAATAATAATATTAGGGAGTTCATTTCCATCGCACGATGATGGTGGCAATTGCGAAAAAGAGCTGTATGCAGCTTGACAAGTCCTTGACCGTCTACAAGGCAGAGTAGCAGCAACTCGAAAAAACAAAACAAAAAACCTTCGCAAATTCTGATTGCTGCAATTTAACAAAGCGTGTTTCAGAATATATTTTATCATCGGCTATAACAGAAAAGTGACCTATTTGCTGACAGAAGTTACAAGACCCAAAAGTTTGGTTCATACTCAGATTCATTTTGGGCATAGTATGCTTGAGCATTTGTGTGCCCTAGTTGTTCGTTCTTGAAGTCACCACCTCCCAACATTCTGCACGACGGGTAGAACACGCGTGAATATTTTGAGAGGGCTGTCCAAGGTTTATCAAAGAGTTTGTACCTCTAATTTGTTCGAGTCTTAGACTAGTGACAAGTTTGTAGCTAAAGAGAGCGTGTATATTGATAACGCGAAACTTCTTAAATAAACTAGTTGTGTGGAAGTCAAATGGAACGTCTTCTACAGCCCTTAACGCTTTTTTTCCAACAAGGTTATTTTTTTTCTAGATTATTCCAGACTCAATTACAACAATTTAGCGCCTCAAGCTTTTATATTTTATATGTCAGCGAAATAAATTGTTACGGCGTTCATACATAGCTGAATGCTCCTCCGAAGGATGTGGCTTTTATGCATATCTTTCATAAAAACTATCAAACTTACGACCCGGACCAACAATATCCGAACTAACGTTTAGTCACACTGTAGGGATTGTGCTTTAATTGTACGGTTTCGAAGGCCCCAGGGCAATACCATACGTATTTCGTTTTGTGACGACGGATGGAAAAAAATAAAAGCCGTTTACAATTCCCTGTAACGATGGTTAGATTGCAGCTTTTGGGGAGGAGGATGGAAGCGTACTGAGGGATAGGTGACTCCTTGAGGTCACGTAACCTCAGGGGGTCGTGTGACGTCAGGAGGGCCACGTAACCTCGGGGGAGGGGGTCACAGGACCTTAGGGGGGTCACGTGACCTCAGGGGGTCACGTGACCTGAGAGGGTCACGTGACCCACAGTGGAGTCGCGTGACCTCAGGCGGTCACATGAGCTTGAGGGGGGTCACGTGACCTCGCGGTTACGCTGACGGCGACGCCGACGCCGACGCTGCTCAAGCCGAAAACGGGCCCCTAAGAGCTGCGCTCTAAAAAATGGGGAAGCAACGAAATGTGGACCTGAGCTGAAGCGGGTAGGCCAAAATCAATGGCGGCTGTGGCGACTAGCCGGTAGCGACTAGCCGGTAGCGACTCGCCGGTAGCGGCTCGCCGGTAGCGGCTCGCCGGTTGCGGCTCGCCGGTTGCGACTCGGGTGTAGCGACTCGAAAGTAGCGAATGGCCGGTAGCGACTCGCCGGTAGCGGCTCGCCGGTTGCCACTCACCGGTAGCGGCTCGCCCGTAGCGGCACGCCGGTAGCGACTCGCCGGTTGAGATTAGGTGTAGCGACTCAAATGTAGCGACCCACTGGGAGCGACTCACCGGTAGCGACTCGCCGGTAGTGACTCACCGGTAGCGACTCGCCTGTTGCGGGTCGCCGGTAGCGACTCGCCGCTTGCGACTCACCGGTAGCGACTCGCCGGTAGCAGCTCGCCGGTAGTGACTCGCCGGTTGCGACTCGGGTGTAGCGACTCGGATGTAGCGACTCACTGCTAGCGACTCATTGGTAGCGGCTCGCCGGTAGCGACTCACCGGTAGTGACGCGCCGGTAGTGACGCGCCGGTAGCGGCCCACCGGTAGCGACTGCCGGGTTGCGACTCACCGGTAGTGACTCGCCAGTAGTGGCTCGCAGGTAGCGACTCCCCGGTAGCGACTCGGCGGTTGCCACTCGCCGGTAGCGACTCACCGTTAGCGACGCGCCGGTAGCGGCCCGCCGGTAGCGACTGGCGGATTGCGACTCACCGGTAGAGGCTCGCCGGTAGCGACTCACCGGTAGTGACTCGCCGGTAGCGGCTCGCCGGTTGCGACTCACCGGTAGCAACTCACCGGTAGCGATTGGCCGGTTGCGGCTCGCAGGTTGCGACTCGACGGTTACGACTCGGGTGTAGCGACTCGCGTGACGCTACTTACCGGTAGCGGCTCACCGGTTGCGACTCACTGGTAGCGACTCGCCGGTCGCGACTCACCGGTAGCGACTCGCCGGTAGCGACTTGTTTGTAGCGACACGCGTGTAGCGACTCGCCGTCAACGACTCACCGGTAGCGACTCTCCGGTAGCGATCGACCGAAGCGGCTCGCCGGTAGCGAAGTGCCGGTAGCGAATCGCAGGTGGTCAATCGCCGTTAACGACTCGACGGCAGCGACTCGCCGATCACCCGATTCAGTGCGCCCCGCCACAGCTTCGTTGGGTTCTCGTTTCACTGCTTTTTATTTTTTTATTTTTCTTGTGTCACAGCTGCACATGCGTCGCCGTTGGCATCTGAAAAAGGCTAGTTATTTTGAGCAGGGTTCTTCGAAACCCTGCATCGCTACATCGGCGTACACACGCTCGAGCTACAGCGCCGCAGCACGTACTTGTCAAAAAAAAAGTGGCACGGATTTGCTGCCAGAGCGAGTTCTTTTTGAAGCGCTCGATCCAATCGAAGTTCTGAGCCAGAGCCACCGCAGGAACATCCGTGGCTCTGTACCCACGGCTGCTACTGCGGAGGTTCGGTTTCTCCGGAGGTTTCTCCGGAGGAAACTCCGGAGGTTCGGTTTCGGGCTCTTCCGAAAGATTTCGAAACCTTTTCGAGGAAAGTTTTCTGTTTGTTTTTGAAAGACGCTGCAAAGAGGACCTTTTACAACACAGCATGTTTATAGAAATCCTACGTTTTTAATGTTTTCGTTGCTTCTCCACAGGTAACAGAGGCGTCAGCTCGTCGAGACCACTCTGACGATGTGTAAAGAACTGGACATGGCCAGAGCGGCCGAATGGGCTATGTGTCAAGTCACTGAAATATCGCGCCTCTGCGTCATCACCTGAAGCTGCAGCATATTCCGATATGCACCGGGTTGGAATTGACGCCGCGTCGAGATTGACGCTTCGGACCACCGAACCGCAGCCGTCAAGCCTTCCGCCTACGGAAAGCGACGGCTCAACATGCAGGGCGAAAAATTGTTCAAGGACACTTCTACAAGAAACATACTGGCGTTGCAATGCGCGCATGACCCAAAAGTGTGCCGTTTTGTTGGGGTGATGTGACCCCTCTGCAATAACAAAGATAACATCGTCACCGCTTGCCGCCAAAAGGCGAAACCCGAACGGCGATGGTCGACTGTCCGAAGCAAAAGACTGGAGCCCCAGTAAGAAGATTGCAAAGTTTTTGCTGTCGAGAGCAACGTGTCGCCTGTGTGCTGCACTGTTGCGGTCAACGACTGTAGCGTACAAATGGAAGCCGTGCTCTTGTGTTTCATTCGTATACGCAACAGACTACGGTAGGTCTCGCGAAGGTTTCAGCCGACGTGTCGTTTGTGGGCAAAAGCATGAAATTTGAATTTATGGTCGTCAAAGCTTTCGGAAAATGTCTGCTTGGGCCCGACTGGTTCAGGTCCTTGGGTATCAACCAGTGTTGCGGAGTTGCCATTCCGGAGTTGGAATGATTCCGGAATTATTCCGCATTTTCACGACCCCGGAATGGAATGGGAATGGAATGGCGGCAACGTGGAAGGGAATGGAATGGGAATGGATTTAGGTGCCTTTTGCCCGGAATGGAATGGGAATGAAATGGGAACGGTTCTTCTTTTTTTTAGTGTTACGGTCAGCTAAACCGAGCCCGTCAGTGAGTCAGTTGCTCAGAAATAAAATGAGCGGGAAACTGCTAGCCCGCGAGGAGCCCTAACAGACTTATATGCCAACAAAATGCAATACTAAAAACAAGCGTCAAAGCAAAGAGCAAAGGGGGAAAGGGGGGTAACGTGGCGCCTTTCACGGACGCGCAGGCGTCGGGCTTCGATGGCGTTACACGAGAGCGAAACAAGAAACCAGGCACCAAGCAAAAGAAAAGGGAGCGGCAAAGAAAGAAACCACCATGCACAACTCCTCATCGTATTTCTTGTCATGCTTTTTTTGTTGTTGTTGCGGCGGCTTGAATCCACGCGCGCGCACAGACATATCTGGGAGCGGAAGCGACTCATAACTCGCAGAGCTCTGATAACTCGTTGACTTTGGCGCCGTCGAAAGATGATCAGTTATTGTTTTCTTATAGTTCGAGGCGCGTTGTTTAGCAGGCAGCCAACCCTGCTGCCTTCCACGTTCATTCGTGCGCACTCCTTTGAAGTGCGAAATGTGGGTTTGCTTCGGCATTAAAACAAAGCAAGATTCACTTCCCTCTTCTCCTCTTGCGCTTTGCTCCGAGGCTTATTTTTTACACTGCATTTGTATTGTATGTCCGCCTATTACTTGGTCTTTGTTCCGATGCTTGTTTTCTGTGTTTTATGTTTTGGTGGGTTGGGGTTACAAGCAAGCTAGCGGATTCCCGCTCATTTCCCTAGACTTTAGTCTCTGCATACTTTGTTTCACCTTGCGACGGACCGCTGCGGACGCTACGAATCACCCTAGGCAATCCAGTACCGTGAGCGGGACTGCAGCGTGACGCAGCACTTGGAAAGCACTGGATTGGTTTCGATGACTCTCGTGCTTTCTGTTGAGGTCCATCGTAAGGTGAAGAAGACTATTATCGCAGCTCTTGGTGTGACCGAAGTGACTAGACCTGCAGAAAGACCGTCCCGTGCCAGACGAGGTGCGACCGTTGCTGTGAGGGCAACCTAGAAGGAGAGCTGGGTGCTAGCTGCCACTGAGGTTTTGGCTTCCGCGCGTCTCGGCTGTCCGGTCTGAATTCGTGCTCGTTGTCCTAGACCCTATTTGAGGCGGGGAGAAGTCAGTTGGACGGTGGTAATGAGGAAACACGGGGAATGTCAATTCGAACGGTGTGGTATTACCCCGTTAATTGTATCTTGATGTGAAAAGCTTTGTCAACGCTGACTTCCCGACCCGTCGCCACTACGCGAACAACCGACACCGAGGTAGAAGAATGAATCGGTTGGTACCGTCTCATGCCTGAACCCGGCACTCGATCAGCGCGAAGAGGAACATCACAATTCGGACGAGAAGACAAGATAAATACAGATTGAGTCATGGCATCGTAGAAGACATTTTTCTACATTAGTCGCGAAGAAAATAAACAAGCTGCACGCTCAAAGCTGTGCAACGAAACTACACACGGTGCAGTCGGCGTATATCATCGAACTTTAATCGCCGTCTGAAGAGGAAACACGAGAATGAGTATGCGAATGGTGGAAAAGGGCAGGCGAACCAGCCAAAAATTGAGTTGAATATGATAAGAAATATCGAGATTCTTAAAGCAAGCGTGAACTTATGCGTTTTAAAACAGGTTTCGTGACATGGTCTATACGGTCCCTCGTGCTGCGCCGCAGAGGTTGCATTTTGTCAGAGGATGTGTTCTTGCCGCCGTGCATGGAGTCGCTTCAAGCAGATTACTAGCCGTGTTGCTGTATTTGAAGAATACAGTAATATAGCGTATTCCTGCGCCACGCACGAACTGTATATTTTTATGGTCTTATCAAACAAACACGCTGGCCGCGTATGTCTTAAAAGTCAAATGCAAAAAAAAGTAAGAAAAAAAAGAAGAAAATGAGTGGATATAAGTTTTGCTGTTTGTTGCAAGCGACGTGGTCTCGAAACCGATGTCTTAAAGAAGGATCGATATATCAAGGGGCTTTCGCGATGTTTGCAGTACATTGTAAATAAACACTTTCTGCCACCAGCGGTCCGCTTAGTAAAAATCTGTGCTTTTTTAAGGAATTCAGCTTTTTTTTTTCTTTTTTTTTTGCAATTGTTTTTGCATTAGATTATGTCAGCTTTATGCTGCTTATGCCGGCAACAAAATGCAGCTGTCAAGTGCCAATTTTTACGTTTAGGAATTAAAGGAATGGAATGGAACGATTTAGCCATTCCAGGAATGGGAATGGGCTGAGTGACTCCATTTTTAGGAATTGAAAGGAATTGAATTATTGAAAACTCTAATTCCCCGGAATGGAATTGGAATGGAATGGGGGTGAACATTCCGCAACACTGGTATCAGCTTGGAGGACGTCCTTCATGTCGACGCGTCGGCGCATCAGAACGAGGCAGCGACGGTTTACAACGTGGTAAACGAGTTCCCCGAGCTCTCTCAGCCAGTACTCGCGGAAAACAAAGGGCCTCCGGTTCGTGTCGATATTGACCCAGCCACCGCACCCAAGTTGTTCAAGGCTCGCCAGATATTTCTGGCTCTTCTGCCCAAGAAGAGGACGATGCAAGAGTTAAAAGAAGCGCTTGGGAGTGCCGATGAAGACGTGGAGGATCAGAAAGATCAGAACAAGCGGCGATTGCGGATAACCTCAGAAATACTGGGTGAAATCAAGGAAGCGGAACCGCCGGGGTGGCACAGAACAAATCCGACGGCGACACCGCTTCTTAAAACTCGCCAAAGCCCTAAGAAAATTTGGGCGAGACTGCCAGTTTCAGAATATTTATGAAGTCTGGCACGAGTGACGACAACTCATCGGAAGAGTCCGAAACGTCGAACGCAGACGAAACAAAGAACGTGAAAGAGTTGTCGGACATGGAGAGGCTTGCCCATGTTGCTTCAAGAGAGGACAATGGCCCAATAAACTGGGGCTTTAGCAATCCGGACTCAACAATCCTCTCCTCCGCGGCTGTGTCAGTCAGCACATCTACATACAAGGACCATCGAGGTATCGGCACGGTCATCGAGACGGTCGAGTCGACTCTTGCAACTCCGAGCCCGGAAGAGCTAAGTTAACAGTATGCGGAAAAGCAGAAGACAGAATAGAACCCAGGGGACGCTACAGATTCAAGTCACAAGACTGCAACTCAACCAGAACCCGATATACCAGCCCGGCCTGGTGCCAAAGCAGAACATTCCGGGGCTGGTGGAATCCTGAATGGAGTCAGTGTATTAAAAAAGGCTATCAAGGCTACTGGTTCCATGGTGCTGAGCAAGTCCCGATACGCTGGAAATGATCGGCCAGAAGACGATTGACATATTGACTGAGAGCGATCCCGGCCTCTGCTAAAAGTGGTCAATATTCGATTGGAAAGCAAGCCTGTCAGAGATGCTGAGCGATGCCACGGAGAAGGCGGAGAAGGAATTTCAGAGCCACGAGAGCAAGAAAGCACGGGACTCCGTCAATTACAGCTGGCTTTTCGACGAGTACAAAGGTTTGGTACATCCGGAAGCGCAGGAAATGCTGTGCATCGTATAACGCACCACCGTTCAGTAACTGCTGCAGACCACCGCCGAGGACGGCAAAGCTGAGCTGGGCGCCTTGCTGGACAAGCTGTAGAGAACATGCGAGTGTCTTCCTGCCGCAGACGACACCCTGACGACAAATTCGGGCGACAAATTCGGTCAGCAATGGATCAGCTAGGCCTAATTCAACAACCGGCAAATACCGTGCCCCAGGAAACATATTTTCAAGTCGATGATCGTAAATCCGTACACCACTGTATGCAAGGAAGCCCCGTATTTACCATGAACTTAAGCACAAGCGGAAGCCGCTGACTTCAAGAAACGATTTTATGCCAGTTGGGACCTGTGTCTTATCAGTTACAGCTTGAATATGGACATGTTTGACGGCGATACATTGATCTCATCCGAAGCAGCAAATACGAGATGCCAAACCCACTCCGAAGGGCAGTGGCGACGTGTCGGTCTATACTGAAGACTTTGCGCCCAATTCAAATAACGCGAAACTTGCAACTGACCAATGTAATGCACCGGCTATGGATGCAAAAGCCGAGCAAAACGACATGCCATGTCGAGTGCGGAACAGCACTGTAAAAAAAAAGTTATGTAAAAAAAAAAACAGAAATTGTCTGGCAGCTGGCCTGCCAGAAACTTTCTGTAAAGCTCTGTTTTCTGTTTTTAAACTTTTTTGTTATTTAACACACTTTTTCTGTTTCTAACTAACAGATAATTTCTGTAAAATTACAAGCTCTGTGAAACTCCTTTCACGGAACTTGTGATTTTACAGACACTATCTGTTACTGGGAAGCAGAAAAAAGTATGTTAAATAACAGAAAAATTAAAACAGAAAACAAAGCTTTACAGACATTTTCTGGCAGGCCAGCTGCCAGACAATTTCTGTTTTTTTACAACTCTCAAATCTTAGAAAAAACGGTTAAAGTGCAGGCGAGCTGGCGTAAGTTATACTTGGTTAAAACCTGAGACTAGTTTGAAAAACGGAAACTCGTGAAGGAGGAAGAAAAAGGGACAGACAACGTCTTAAAACGGAGACGTTGTCTGTCCCTTTTTCTTCCTCCTTCACGAGTTTCCGTTTTTCAAACCACGGTCTCAGATTTCAGTCATCATGTATAACCAAATCTTAGCACAGAAACTTTCTCTAAAATTACAAGCTCTGTTAAACCAATTCCAGAAATATAACAACACAAACAGTTTATGTAAAATAAGAGTGTTCTATCAAATCAGGTACGGAGAAATACGAGTGGTAATAATCCCTATAAAATTACAAGTGTTGTGAGATCAATGACTGTGGAAGCCCACCTCACTGCTGATATATTGCAGCGCGACAGCTGTGTTGCTAGGCCTAAAAGCTGCTGAAGCATGCATTGTGGCAAATGTAATTGGACGTATTTTATTACCTTTGATAGTATCCATGCTTTACTACCTAGATGCCTATGTACACAACTGTCGCGTTAATATATTAGTAGAAAGGTCATCGTTGGCTGACGCCTTGTTCCACCGTCAAATATCAAATCTGCCAAATTTATGAATAATTGTAACAACTGCACTTTATCGCGCCGGTTATTAAGCTAAAATGGCAACCACATATCAAAAAACAGATGGTTGTGAGAGCTTTATTTAGCTTGTTTCGCGCAGTGCACCAAATAACGAGGGCCAAGCAACAGGGGAGAAGAGACATGGCGCAGGGTTGCTTTTAGTTAGCCGTTCTTTCAACGCTTCTCTCAGGCTAGGCTGTGTTACGTCTTCTTTTTGTCCATCCTTGTTTCGTAATACAGGGTCTGTCCCAAAACTGCCCCGAATGATTTTCTGTGGTCGGCAACGCCGCCTGGCGGGGTGGGGCTTCGGGTGGAGAAGTTAGTGGGGGATATAAGCTTCGAAACGAGACCGGTCTCAGTTGTCTGCTATCAGTTGCTGAGGCAGGTCACGCTCCGCGCAGAGGCATCTACAGCACCCTCGTCGAGAAAAAAAATGGACCAGTTTTTGGAGCAACGTTATGCAATCACGTTTTGTGTGCAACTAGGTAAAAACGGGGCGGAGACGCTCGAAATGCTTCGGAAAGCCTACGGCGACGACGCGATGAAAAAAAAGCCATACTTTCATGTGGCACAAGAGGTTCCGGGAAGGTCGGGAGTCCGTCAACGACGACGACCGCTCGGGACGCCCCTCGACATCACAAACGGATGACTCGGTGCAAAAAGTGCGTAGCGTTTTGGACAAGGACCGGCGATTAAGCGTTCAAATGGTCGCAGATGAGTGTGGAATACCCAAAACAATCGTTCATCGCATTTTAACAGAGGATCTCCAAATGAGGAAAGTCTGCGCGAAAATGGTGCCAAAGGTCCTGACGAGTGAGATGAAGGAACAGCGTTTCTTGAATTGTCAGGAATTGCACGAACGCTTCGAAACAGACCCAGAATTTTTGGACAGAGTGATCACAGGGGATGAGACGTGGATTTTCGAGTACGATCCCGAATCAAAGCGTCAGAGCAGGGAGTGGCACACCACAGAGTCTCCTCGCCCGAAAAAAGCAAGGATGAGCAAATCGCGAATCAAGGCAATGCTCATTGTGTTTTTTGACAGAAAAGGTGTGGTTTACAGTGAATTCGTGCCACAGGCACAAACAGTCAACAAGGAGTTTTACTGTGAAGTGCTCAAACGGTTGCGAAACAGGGTTCGACGAGTCCGAAAAGAAATTTGCGACAACTGGATCTTGCACCATGACAATGCGTCAAGCCACACCGCGCTCATAGTGTCCGAGTTGCTGGCCAAAATGTGTGTGCCAACGCTGCCCCAGGCACCGTACAGCCCCGATCTGGCACCACCGGACTTCGTTTTATTCCCAAGAATCAAAAGAACCCTGAAAGGAACTTGGCATGGGACGCTGGAGACGGTAAAAGCAGCTGCGACGACCTCACTGAAAGAGGTTCCTTTTGACGGCTTCCAGGGCGCCTTCAGTGATTGGGATCAGCGTTGGCAACAGTGCATCGAAGCAGGGGGAGATTACTTCAAAAAGTTCTGAAAAGATTGTAAACTGATATTGAATAGATGATTTATAAAAAAAAAAAAATTCCGGGAACTTTTGGGACAGACCCTGTATATCTGCAATAATCACATATTTTCTACAGAATAATGTTTGTACTCAGATAAATTACAATGAAATATTAAAACCTTTATTAAAATAAATGAAGAAAGCAAGTATTAAGCCGGTAGGACGCCTGCATGGCACATGTGCCTTTATGTTTTGAATGTTTAGAAGTCATAAACATGCAACGCTGTCACCAGTGCTGCAACCTTTGGCGTCAAGCAATGTTGTTTGCATTTCGTTCTTTGAACCTTCGAGCCTTTTCCTGGGTTTACTGCAGCGACGGCCCTGGAGCAAGGAAAAGAAAAGTCGAATTTCGGGTATTTACAAATCAAACCAATGACGGGCATCTGGAACGCCGCAGTGGAGGACTGTGCATTATTTCGACCGCTTAGGGCTCTTTTAACGGGCAATCGAAAGTTGGGTTACACGGTGCCTACGCTCCAATAAGCCTCCCTCAAATAGACGGATCTCACCAGGAGTGGCGCGACACCACCGCTGCCGCGGTGCATTCTGGTGCCTGTGGTTTTCCCTAGCACTACGGCCGTTGCAGCGTGCGTTGTATGCTCGGCGTTTGGGAGTTTCCGCGTTGGCACAAGACTTTCTATCGGGAGTCCGCTCACGGATTTTAATGGGTGACTTCCCCTGTTGTGTGCAAGGCTGCCACATAACAGCACCAGACAAAAAGGCATAGGGTTGTATGTCTTCCTGACTGGGCATTAAAAGGTTGAGCCCCTTTCAGGAGATGCACACGATCACAATAGCGTAGAAAGCTCATACACAGCACAAAACAGATATTTGTGGTCGCTTTTTGTAATGACACTTAACATGCTAACATATATGAACATCTTTATTGAGTAGGACTGGCCTGGAACTTGGTTACCGAATTGCGTGCTGCAATTGTAACGAGGCATGCGGTGACTGTCAGGATCGCCTTTGCCTCTTCCCGAAAGAAGAGTGCCTTTCCCTTCCACTAACTGCTGCTTGCTGAAGACAGCACGCACCGAGGAGCAGCCGATTTCAATCCATCGGTAATCAATAATTCGAAATCGGCAAGGGGAATTTTTTTCTGCTTTTATAATTTTATTTTTAGTTTTATTTAAATTTAGGAGCATTACGGCCCTTATAAAGGCTCTCCTGTAACTGCTGGAACGCCGCTTTGTTATTTGCCCCTGGGACACACGACAAAAAAGCGCGAAAGGTGCTAAGTCAGTCCTCATCGTGACTCAGTAAATTACGAAATGATGAATAGACGCTTTCGTTCCTACCTCTGCATGAACTCCAAACACAGGCTTGACTCCTTGCGGTAAACGATGTTGATGGCAAAGTGAGCGAAGAACACCAGCTTCAAGGCCTGGCACGGGGGCTGGACGTGTGGACCACTGGCTGGCTGTCTATGCATACCGTGAACGACTTAGCAGTCAGGAAGCTCCCTCCTGAATGAAATGTGTCATAATTTAGCAATGCCTACCTGTCTGCTAGTATCATTTGCAACTATACCTTTTGCAGAAATGAAAGTAGAGCCTGGCATGTCCCCCAAGTCATCGTCACACGCAGTTTCCTGTTATGGAAGAAGAGTTCCACAGATACATAAGTATTTTGGTTTGTAATTTGGATTTCCTTACAGGAGAAGTTTTCAGTGGCATAAAAGGCATGGAAGAAGCCGATTGGCCTTATATGTCCGATACTAAAAAGAATCGCCTGTTCAATTTCAGTTCATGCTGTGGCGCAAGTTATGACTAAATATTTTTGAAATGTTGAATTTGTATAGTGCGTAGGCAGAGGAATTTTTTTTCTTGAGTGAAAACGGATATAATACGCGTAACAACAACCTTCCGTCGCAGACAAGTCATTTGCCCGTGCATGAGAATGTTAATTTCCATACTGTGCACAATATAGTCACGTTTACACACTAAATTGCAAGGTAACCTGCTAGGAATGCTGAGAAAAAATAGGGTTGCAAAATCTTTCTTGCAATGTTTACCTCGATTACTTCGTAGAAGAGGTCCTTGCCTTCCTCGAAGATGGCCAGCAGTAATAGAGGAGCACTTTTATATTCGACTGCTGTAGACTTCTACTCATCTTGGCTGCCTAAATTTCTTGCAAGCATGCCCCCACGCTCGATTTTTTCACTTTACTATGAGCATATCGAAAAACCTGCCGGCCAAAAGTCTTCAGTCGCTCGTCAAAGCTTTGTGTGACGTTGGAGCCAAGCAATGTACTTACATGGGAACACAGAGGGTTCTCTTGAAACAAAAATGGCCAGTTTTGCTTCATGTCGAGGATACTCGTGGACGTGCTTCACGTCGAGGATCCTCTTGGACAAGAGGGCTACTTCCGTGGAACGATTTTTTTTTCTGAAACCAAACTGGCGAAGATGAGAGTAAATTGTGCTTATTCGCAAATTGTACGGACGGGACTGTATTACCTTTTGGGGCCTTTAAAAGTAAGAGAAGGTTTGAAATCGGTCGATAATTGCTGAAATTATTTTTATCTCTTTTTTGTGAAGGACGGATACTTTCGCCACCTGCATCGCTGTAG
Organism: Ixodes scapularis; assembly: GCF_016920785.2. Taxonomy (NCBI): domain Eukaryota; kingdom Metazoa; phylum Arthropoda; class Arachnida; order Ixodida; family Ixodidae; genus Ixodes; species Ixodes scapularis. The sequence continues at coordinate 196,512,188 of NW_024609835.1, forward strand.
GAGATACTCCCGATGAACCTCCTAGCAAGATACTTGAAAGACACCGATCGCCACTGCATCATCTGTGCTCTAACACGTTTCTATACCAATAGCGCTGCTTCCAGTCGACACTTTCTTAAGGCACTTTCTTAAGGCAGCGAGAAAACGCGCGCGGCCCACGCGTAAAGTCGCAGAACATCTCGAGCGGCATTATTTTCTTCTAAATAAAAACTTGGTCCCCGCGCCATTCTTCGCGGCTTGTCGCGATCCAAACGAACGAATTAATCTGAAGCTGTACATTTAATAACGTCCGATGCCACGTTTTCGCGCCACCCCCACTCTTCTCTCTGCAGCGCGCCGCGAACTCAGCGGGACTCAAATATCCCAGTTTTGCCTTTTGCAGAATGAAGGACAAAACGATGACTATTACGTCAGCAGTCAGCTGTTATGACAAGATGATCGTCTACAAGAATTGTGCGTATTTGCATGACGATAAACTCAGCTGCAACCAAAGCAGACGACGCGCGGCTTTCGTCGTCTGTCACAAATTTATTAGACGGTCTATGCTACTGCACACCTGACCTTGAATTCTGCGCCGTGTCTGCCTGTGTGTTTCACCGGAAAACCGACGTCGCCTCCCTCGCTCATGAAGAGCAGAAAGGATATTCGGAAAGGGCGAGAGGAGGCAATGGGGGGAGGAGAAGATGGACGCCCCACTTCTGTGGTCAGCGCTTTTACCGTACTCACGAAACTGTCGGCGAGGACACTGCGGGTGGCAACAAAAACGGGTGCGAACGTCGCGGTCGTTGGGCGCAGACGTATTGGCTTGGTGGGCACTGGGATGAGTGCTTCCCGCATGGTCGGCAGCCGGCGGCATGCGGCTAACTTTCGTGGCGCTCTCTGGCCCGGCCAACCAAAAAGCGCGGGAAATCTCGTAAGTGCTCGAAATAGAATGAAAGAGAACGCGACCTTGAGGCAAAACGCTGAGGTTCACCGCTCCTCGCGGTAGGACCCTCGGGTGCGTAGTAAGGTAAGGCGCCGTGTGGCGTTCGCTATGTGGGAGCGTCTTGCTGCGAGCGGCATTCGCACCCGCGTTTTCTCGCTGGAGTCACCGTGCCTTAAGGTAGCGCGGAAACCCAATTTGATTGCGCGTTCTAGTTCGTGCTCGGGCCCATAGATGACTTAAGCCAAACGGAACAAAGCAGTGTCCTTAATAAACCGGTGAAAAATGCATAGCACTCACATTACGTCAGAAATCGTCTAGCCGGGAAAACGAACGTCCACGGGGAATCGTTATCCGGCATCCATCTTGAAAACTAAGCTCCGCACCAAAATTAAGACCGAAGAAAACACGGCGCGCGCTAATCCTTGCACTAAAATTACACGTAAATATAGTTTTATTCTTTAAATACACAAACAAATTATTAATGTGTCAGATACGTTCTCAAAACCAAATTTTTTGAAGTGGAAAAACACTTGGTTATCCAAAGAGGTAAATACGGAAAATGACTGTTGTTTTCTCGAACAGGTTTCGGTTACAGACCTTTAACAGAAATTTTTTGTATGACAACAGAAAATGTCTGTAAAAATGCTTGTAATTTTACACACATTTTTTTACAGTGAGGGTCACAAGGATGGACAATCAACACAACGTTCACAGCTTTCTGATCCAGGTCTGAATTTGCCCCGTTAGTACGTCCACAACTCGAACATCACCGTCCCCGGTATTTGCAGGACTACGGTTACGGAGAAGGTGAATGCGCTTGCCTAGCACACGGAACGTTGGCTCGGTCTCGTGCCTCACGTGCTCGCGCGCTCACGCCAGCGTAGTGTCGGGGTGAAAGCACAATACAGGTCGTCGTCGTCGCAGCTAACAGAGCTGCTGCCATAATGGCGTATCACCATTTTATCTACACCTCCATTCGTCTACTGTCTTCAGTGCGCACAAAACCCGGTTGCTCGAGAGTGCAACCGCTAAATTTGTCTCATAACACTGACATCCCTCTCAGCTCCCCGCCGTTCCTGTGAGTGTTTGAGTCTGGGAGGGAGTCCAGTTGGTTCCGCAAATCACTGATGTCACGTATGTCCTTCGCCGAAAAGCATCCCTTGTATGAATACCGAGTGAGGACACGAGTCGAAGAGGAACGCTGACGCGGACCTCGTGTCCAATGTGCGCTTTATGGTGGCCTTTAAAGTTCAGCCCTACAGTCTTGACATCTGTGGGGTGCTTCTCAGACACTCAAGCGTGCGCCCAGTGTGACCTAATTGTGGACGCTGTGGTTGCGGACCTGGCGGCGGAGATCGGCCGGGCAGGACGACAACGGCTGGCCTTCCAGTGGGTTTCCGGTCATTCCGTCCTGCCCGGAAACGAGGAGGCTGACAGGATGACCGAGCTGGCCACGGCGACACCGGGGCCCCGACGTCGCCGGTGAGCCCGTTCGCAGATGCGAAGCTTCTTGTAGCAAGCAGAGATCCTGCCGCGTCATCCGGACGGGCGAACTGCGTCGAATTACCGCCAGTACCGGCTTCCGCGCAAAATCGACCGGCCAACGGCCACCATAATCGTTCGTCTGAAGTCGGGCTGTGTAACGACACCGGGTCGGCTTCAGAGATCCGACCGGCACTTCGACCCGAACTCTGGAGCCTGCGGGGAGCCCGGCGACGCGGCCCATATACTCCTCGGCTGCGAGGATCGCCGGAAAAAGCTCTCCGGGCTGCAAGCGGCGTTCTGGCGCTTGGCGTTGCCGTGCACCACGCCGCAGCACATCTTACGGCAGGAGGAACCCACATCTGTGAAGAGGAAGGCGCTCAGGGCCCTCATAGGCTACGTGAAGGACACGGGGACGCTCCAGCTACTCTAGAGGCCGCGCAGCGCGCCAAATAACTTAACATACCTTTTTGTGCCAGACGGGCACACGGCGGAGGTGTCGACGGCACCTCTACGGCTACCTTTCCACCCCTTCCTCTACCCTATTTGCAATGTGCCCACTCCACTCCTTCCCCAAACGATGGTAACACGACGCCGCACAGCCGCATACTGACCGACGTTTTCCTCTTGTTTCAACGCTATCTCTCTCTTTCTCTAGAGCGTTTTCTTCGGGGCCTGGCGCGTGTAGATGGCAATGTCCTTGTCGGCCATCATGCTGATCATAATGACATTCTTAGAGGCCATATTGCAGTACGGCGCGTCCACCATCACGTCGTCAACATCCCCGGTCAGCTACAAGCCATCCTTCCAGCGGCTGATCCTCTACTCCGGGTGGCACAAGCCGGCCTCGAAAGCCAGCATCATCTTGCAAAGAGGGTACTGGGGGTCAAACACGTAGGTACACGGATTGGCAAGAAAGCGGGACTCCCCGCATTTTTTTTTTCTTTTATCGCGCGACACCCTATTGCGCGTGAAGAAAAACCATGACAACATCCTCCCGATAAGCCCTCCTCTTTCCATTTTAGCAGAGTGAACGCTGGAGTGGTGGCTAGAAAGGAGGCAAGTCCACCCGCCTCCTCTCCGGCGTTCACTCTTCTACAGTAGACAGGGGGGGGGGGGGGGGGGGGGGACGCCTATGCGAAAGGAAGCTTTTCTTCTTTTCTTACCTTGCATCAGGAAATAGCAGGTTTCTAGGTACGCAACCACACATCCCTATTTAAACGATACTATTTTCTTTTGTGATTGGCCAACAAACAAATCAAAACGTGTATAAATGTTGTATACTATGATAATTTATGTATTCATATGTTTAATAAACACATTCATATAACCTCTTTCCACTTGAATTGTTCACTATTTATTACCTTAATATGAACTACTGGGAAGGCTACTTACAATTGCGATATATCAGATTGGAGTGGCGAAAGTGTTATCGCTTAGCGGAGGAGCGTTGACGAGCAATGCACGCCAGCTTATAGCCTTTCCGGTAGTCTAGGTTAAAGGGAGACTGTTTCACAATCCTCCTGATAAGTTTTATATTACAAACGTCCTATAAACTCGTTTTTTCTTGTTTCAGAGTGTTTTTTTTTTTACGACATACGTGTTTTAGAGAGGCACTTCAAACTGTCTTTCAGAGCTCAATGATTCGTTAAGGTAACTTGGAGTTCGGAACACTGGTTCTTCGTGATCATTTCACATTAATTGTAGGCACGCATATTGTGTATTCCCGAGAAATTCGACTATACAATAATAACATCGTGTGTAAAAATGTTTACACAGGGCATTGTGGCTCATACAATGTCTCTGTGTTGCGTACAAGTACATGCTTTTGATTGCAAGGCCATGTACTTGTAGTTGTGACGCCCACTGCAAGTGCAGGAATCGCCGAATCGAGTGCAAAGAAACACAAACGTTATATCTCACCTTGTCTCTTGTCAATTGGCCTCTCTTCAAATCAAACGTAAAAAAACGCAGAAAACAGGGGGAGTAGAAATAGTGTCCGGGAAACACTCTAGGGCCTCGTTCGGGAGAAATTTTCGACAGACGTTTCGAAGGAGAAACTCCTTTCACGGGTCTGTGGAACACCATTTTTACTTCTTGGGCAGTCTCGTCTCTCGTGGCTCTGCGCAGAGGGACACTCGTTTCAGCCAAGACGGAACAATAAATGTTTGTTGTAGACTTCATTTTTGTAGTTCGTATTATTACGACAGCGTTGTTTTCTTTCCTGAATGCTTAAACAAAACCTATAAAAAGAAGCTTAAAATATCGTGCTTGGCATCTGAAATACACACACACACGTACACACACGCAATGACACAGAGTTTATTGAAAAACAAACATTCAAAATTTTACCGCCTGGCTTCGGTGCAATAACACACGAACGAAGTTTCAAGATAGAACAAAAAAAAAAAAAGGATAAAAAAAAAAAAGATTCGCAAGGAAAACGAAAGGGCGGCCAAAGTAACGATTTTGTAGAGAAAAGAAAATCTTTCCTCGTAGAAATTACAGAGAAGATGCAAGCGAGCTGGTGAACATTCAGCATTGTAAAACCCGAGACGTAGGAGAAAAAGGAAAAAAAAAGGGGACAACACAGACATGGACACCGGACGCACGAGAGTCTTGACTTTCGTTCGTCCGGTGCGATCGTAGCCAAGTTCAATTTTCCAGTTTCGTTCTCAAAGGGAAACCTTGACTTTTTTGTTCACCGTCATATATTACTCAATATCAAACCTTGTTCTATAAACCGAGAGTGTGCACTATGCGTGTATGTTTGTTGACTGCCTAAAATTGAAAAAAGAAAACAATTTCTTCCTTCGTTCTTTTCATTCCCTAAGGCTTTTGAATCACACACAAAGAAAAGGAAAACTAACGCGCTACAGAATGGGCTTCCTGACTATAGCGTCCATATTTGTTTTGTTTATGTTCTCGAATCTAAGCCAATTTGTTTTTCTCCTAATGAAGGAATAGTCCTTTCGTCGTTTGCATCTATAACCTTGTTTCAATCAAGTTTAGTTCAAGAGGGGTTGGCTGCTGAATGCGTGAAGCTTGCTTTTACTTTTTGTTCTCTCTTTCACAAAGAGTGAAAACACACTACAAGACGTTGTGGGGACGGGGAGAAATAGAGTGTGTTTGTGTCAAAGAGAAAGAACGTCAGGTTCGAAAAAAGGGGAACGCTAAGACACCCTAACTATGTGAACCTTGTCAGCGTCATTTATTTTTTACAGAAGAAAATATACAAAAATAATGGTTGTTTTTGCGGACGTTGCAAAAATATGTATTTAAACTACATATACTTTTTATATAAAAAAAAATGCTTTGCCCGTGCGAGCTTGTGACCGTGGAGAGTTATAGTCGCATACAAGTTAAGAATGCGCCAAACCATAGCCTCCTCTAAACTCACGAAGCCTGGCAGCTCGACGAAGGAGCCATAGAGTGCTCGGTCGCAGATTTAGAGCGCGAGGATCTGGTAGCAAAGACCATTTCTCGGAGAAGCTGGTATTCAGCGCACAGGTTTTGCAGCGTCAAGGACCCGAAACATGATTTTTAAACCCGATGAGAAAAAAAGCGGTAGCGCGAGGAACGCGATGAGCATAAGCGGATATTCTATCGCTCGGGACAAGTGTTTTTCGGCGTCTCGCCGCAGCGAGGCGCCCTTCACCTGACTGTCTTCTCAGCCGTTGTCTGCCGCTGACTGTCTCACTCTAGCAACGTACGTGTCGTAATCAGGAACGGTAAAGGCGCCGGTGAGGTGCTGTTCTCAACGGTCGATAGGAAAACACGCAAAGCTTGCTGGTGTATTTTTAGAATTGAATTTCCCTTTGCAATAAAATCATGAAATTCCGTTCGTCTGTAATCAATTTACACTGGTATGACACGGCCTCCAAACCAGTAGCTTCGTGGCCCGCCATTCTCACATCGATATTTAGACAGACGCGACGTGCCTCCTTCTTTTGGTCACTAACGAGTTTCGCCATTTTGTTAATAAAAACAAAAACTGATCATAAACTGGAAGAATAAATAATGTACGCCTACATTTGCCTTTGTTGTTTAGAAATAACTGCAAAAGAGGGCACGGGGAGCCAGAACCGAAAAAATATGGATGGAGAGTACCGTCTCGCTTTAACGAGAACTTCAGGAAAAATTGCAAGCTGTAGTAGACAATTTTGATAATAACCCAAATTTCGCTCGCGCATGCAAAAACAAAACGCTTTAAAAAAAAATACAGCAGCCAAGTTGTAGTTTTTGTTATAATCGGCATTCACGTCAGACTGAGTATAAAAATCTAATTCATTTTCTTCGCTTTTTTACACCAATGTTAAAATCATCATATCCAAGCGTCAGTATTACCACAAATCTTGACAGATATAATTTCGGTTTGAAAATATAGAAGCCTTTAAAGCTCATACATGAGTTACGAGTAGTATCTTTTATGAACTGCTTTAGCCACTAGCACAGCAACGTACTTTTAACAAAGTGCTTTTCACGTTCGCCGCTAACTGAAAGTTTGTAAAAAACGCTGCTACAGTGGCGCGAAAGGGCGGAAGCGTCCCCTGTTTGGTTGAAAGTAAACTGACGTGCCGGAGGTTTACACTGGCCTAAGTTGTCCTGGAAAGAAACAAAAGAACCCCCATGGTGGGTTTCTTTTATTTCTCCTAATGCCGGCGAACTTTGTCACCAATTGCCGCATTCGCGGCAATTGGCGCGAAAGGGCCTGCCTGGATACGTGCTGTGAGGAGGAGACATTTTGCAGCTCAGCACGGCAAGGAAACGAGCACTGCCGGGCCTGGAGTACGCGTTTTTTTCACGGGTACGTTGTTAGTCCAATAACATTACACTGTCGACGCATTCATGAAGCCTCAATAATTTTAGTTCCCAGGGTGCAGACGGCTGTGCATGAGCGGGTTCTCGCCATCTTGTGCTCAACAGGCGCCTAACTCCAACCAGCTTGTGAAACGTGCAGAAATTTTGTATTTCTATCTATGCATTTCTGCCGCTGTAACGCATTAAAACTGGCGGATCCGATCGGTCTATTTTTTAAAGCTACTAACGAGTTTCTCACGCGCCGTTAATAATTTTTCTCAACCGTTGTTTAGCCTCAATCCCAAAATGCCGAACGTCTTGGCGCTTACCAAATTTGGTGCACGCCATTTTGCAAATAGTAAATTCAACCTTTGCTCTCAGAGTTATGATTACATGTTATGAAACTTGCAATTCCGAGAGGTGTCCTTTTATAATGAGATTGCTCCAAAACAAGATATTCCATACTCAAGAGTGCAGTGTATTAAAGCAAATAACGGAAACTAATGGGTGCTCGAAATCCCCCTCCACAGGAAGAATATAACAAGACATGCCCGCATTATTTGTTGTGGTTTCCAAGCAACATAGGTAAGCACGTAAACTGTGCAAACCCACTATTTAAATAGATCGAACTTTTTAACATTATTGTGCATAGTTAGAAATCAGTTTTACAGCCAAACATTATAGTTAGAAAGGTTATAATTACACCGTTAGTGTCAGCAGCAAATACTTGTCTATAAAATAGATTTTCAGCCCTTTACATCGTACTGTACTTAATTCTACATCAAAGACTAAAAGAAAAATAACTTATACCCCTGTCAGATGAATCACCTAAGCTTACTTAGAAGAAAGGACGATGTTCTAAAAGAAGGAGGAGTTGCTGCCACACGGCACCGTGAAGCTCCTTTCCCCAAAGTGACGGTTCCTTGAGAGGAGATCGTTAACATCCTTTAGTACAAATGAAGGACTCTTGGCAGCTAAGGCACCATTTTGTCTCCATGCAGTTAGAGCTTTGAACGACTGACTTCAGCATGTGTTTTTCAGGCGTTGGCTGAGGCAGCTGTACATATGTTTAAGGCTTTAGTTGTTAACTATAACCTTAACAGTGTCAAAAACGATATATTCGTCCTGTATCTTTTTACGCGTAAGAGATTAATCCTCTCCTGCACGGTCACTCTTCATTCAAGTATTGCCTGTATAAAGCATTAAACTCAGGTATAAATTCTGTTCAGACTTTAACTGTGGTAAGGTGCAAGTTTTCAACAATTTCAAGGATTAAGTAAGAAGGATGTTTTAGAAAGCTATAAATTTATTGCATTTTTAAGGTGGCCAATGCCTGGCTATTACGCGAAAGCTCCTTGTAAATGCTTATTTTTTCATCTGAAATAATTGCGTTTCACTAATTGTTCATAAAATAAACGGTATTAACTTCTAATGTCTTAAACTAGAATGAAAATTTATATTACCTATTTTAGTTTCTATTCCTACCCCGTGTGGCCAGACATCACATCAATGAATGTTGGCCGTAAATATTATTTTGACGGCAGTGTCAAAGCAGCTCCTGTATAGTATGTCCTTTAGAGGAAAGGATATTTGTTGAAAAGTGGCCTTAGGTCACCACCTGACAGGGGTCTGAGTTGTACGTTAAACCAAACTAAATCGTGAAATTTAACGCGAGCCCTAGACCCTGCAGTACTCATGTAAAATGAATTCCACCTCAAACGTTGCACAACGAACAACAAAACAATGCAGACATATGAGTCCTATTAACCACAGCATTATGAGCGACAGAGAAAAAGCTGCAGCAGCACAAGATGAAATGTGGAAGCTAATTGCTTCTAACTATTTCATTGTGAGACACATGGCTGGCTTCCATCCTCATTAACGGTGTTACTTCTACAATAACGCTAGTACTATATTTCTTAAACAAAGAAATCACTTTATTACTTGTAATTAAGCGAACAAAATTACAGGTCTAAATAAAAAGCTTGTATATGGTTACCTGAAAAACTAAAAATCGTCTTAGATCCTTTTTGTCCTCATTCTTTGGCGACTAGATTTGTAACCATGTCTTCTTTTCTTCCTTCACAAACCCTTTGAGTTTTTCTGTCTCGAACGTCTCTCCTACGGTTATTTTTATCGCTGTCTTTTTTGGTCTTAAGTAATTTAGTTTTAGTTGGTGTTACGGCCGCCCACGCAGTTCTGTGGAGCGATTGCAGTACCTTCTTGCTCACTAACGACAAAAAAAGAAAGGCTGTGGTATCTTGAACTTAAAGGTCGGTTTATACGAGTGCTCACAACAGTATCATACAGAAAGAAAGTGGAAGTCTGGTTCGGTTTGTTGTTTAGGACTATGACCACGCGTTATGCTCAATGTTAAAACCTAGAGATCTTTGTGTTCAATTTGTCGGAAGCGTAAATCTTTAACACACAAAGTCATAACTTAGGATGGTGTCAACGTATCGTACCCGTACGTGCTCTAGCTGAATGACACAAAGATGGGGCAATATTTTTCTGATGTTAATGCGTGCGTTTTGGGCTATGAAGTATAGAAAACATTGGAGGCGAAGTGTCAGCTCACGCTTTCGTGGTATGTGCCACCAATCAAATTTAAGTTACATCCTTCTGAGGAAAACATGTTTGTTTCCAACAATCATTTCAGTATTCTAATCAATGAACGGCATCGCTTAGTTCACGTAAATTTACCTAGATGTTAATAAACAGTTTCAGACAGAATTGAAAGAGAACTTGGGATGTTGGCTAAATAAAATCTCTAGACACGAACATACTAATGGAACCTAATACTTACGTCATTAGTACAATTTTAAGTTGACCTGTTTAACCATAACCGTCTCCTCATTTCCATGGTGTTTGTGGACTCCAGTAGACCGCCGGAATTACTGACATCGAAAAGGAAAATATCTCTATCGTGTTTGATAAAGTGTGACTTGTCACGGCATGCGAACAACGAGTTACTCTTGCGCATGCTCTGTAGCAACAAAACTATTTCCCTTCTCCCTCACTCATTCCTTTAACATTAATAAATACAAACAATGAATAAACCATGAAATCATTTGTTATCCCGAAAATGGCTTCCCCGTATCTTTCACAGCTGTCATACGAAACATGAACTCTACGAAATAAACGAAGGGAAAATGTAGCAACGGTGCGTTTGCGTCCCTTCTACTGACGCGCTTCTGCTCGGGCAGAAAAAAAAAACGAAAAAAAAAAATATAGGGACGTTTTTTTTTTGTTTTTTTTTTTAATTATCAAGGCAGATTGGAGAAAAGCTTCTCCCCCTCCTCACCTTCTTTCGGTTTCGTTTTCTGTGCATGTCGCACGCGTAATTTGGCAAACGCGTTGAGCCGATCCAGCGTGAGCTGCAGCAAATGCCACTTGAAATTTAGTCTTCTTGTCCAAACACTTTGAGCACATTGGTTGCATTGACGCGTTTACCATTAATTTTGAAAGCAAACGAACGAAGCCGGTATAAACAGAGAAGTTCAAAAGCAGTGGCAGCAGTGACTGGGCTAAGATGGCCGTGTCCGCAACTTTGCGTTTAAGTCGGGCACGCTTTGCTGCCGGTGCGTCCGCGTCTTCTGTAAACCTACGTTCGGTTCTGTTTCCTGGTACCGAGCGTCAATGACGATTGCCGTGGTTTTGTATTTCAATGTGTCATCACCATCGCCACTGCAGTGTTGTACGCAGTGAACAAAGACTAATCGTCGACTAGCCCATGTCATACTGTGTTTCGCATACCAGTGGTTTAAGAGGAGGATGAAAGGACGTTTACCGTGATACATTAACATACTGTTTTACATTAAAGAGTTTAAAAAGGCCGCTTGAGCGATTACGTGTAATCGATCGACCTGCGTAACATGTTGGAACGATGGCCTGAACCGAGCTCCTATGGTACGGGCCACTGTAACCGCACTCCCTACTTGTTGTCGCTACCTAGACAGCGATTGCGCTTTCGGGTAAAGGGCTGAACAAGCCTGAACTATGACGTATAAAGTGCGTATATTTGCAGTTTAGTATATTACCATTAAACAAAACTGATGTACCGATGTGGTGTTAGGACTGTTTGCTTTGTGTTACAGCCGCATAGGTTTAGTCGACACTCGGCGTGTGGCCGAGGAGCTAGTTCTCGAACTCGCTATGTGCAAACTTGCCGAGCACAAGACCGGCCTCTAATCGGGGTTTCGAACGCATTCATGCTGGCTTGAATGCGATTTCTTTACTAGTCAAGCACCGCTTCTGCAGCTGAGTAAATACCACGGTAATGTGAATACCTTTATTACAAAGGTTGCAGCCGCAGACGGACAGCGCAAATGCAAACAAAACTACTACGATATAAACACTGGCGTCCCTCACATCATTCTACAACGTGCTTTGCAGAAGCAAACATGTGGCTGCTGAACCGCAGTTGAGCGAGTCGTTTTAGTATCTGTGGCAAATAATTACGGCATCAACGTTTAATTTTTAGCATAAGATTTATCCCTTGGGCTGTTGCAAATACCTTTCTGAGGGATCAAGTTACTGAGAGGAAATCAGCGTGCCGGGAACAGTAAGTGCTGCTTCTGTGATCACCGAAAAAATGCGTACCTTGCGTTCAATGTCTATGACGTTCAGTTGATGCTATATTCTGTTGTGGCACGCGTAATGTATGTACATGTGTGATGACACTGGTGACCGAAAGCGAAAGCTGGAGCAAAGCAATCGAATTGTTTTGGCCTATAAATTGGCGGTACCCATCACCACCTAGCCTTCCTACTTGCAATGACTCTACTTGACCTGCCATGTCTTGGCGAGCGATTTAACATTCTTCCTTGCCCCGCGAGAGTTTCTGGTCACCGTGCAACAATGAGGAAAGCAAGCGGCTTCGAAATTGCTGTTTTGAGAGCTGGTTTGGCTTTACGAATGGCCTACCAGTCGTCCCTGCCTTGCGGTTCTGATGAAGGAATTGTGGCTTCAGAAACGACAAAAGGGACCGAGTTTCGGCTCTCTCCCTTTAACATCGCTGTGATGAAAACGATAAGACTGAGGAGTGCGTTTGCAGCGAAAATTTTCTTACCTGTGCGGAAAGCTGGCATGGGCATTATATCTAGTTCGTGAAAATGTCGTGTTTGGTATTCATTCGCTGCTCCCCTCGCCCCAAAGCAGTATCTTGTTTAGATGGGTGCAAAGCAGCCGACACTTTCTCGTGTAATAGACACTTGCAGGCACCGCGGCGCCGCCAGTAGCCCGAGGTATTTTTGCCTGTCCCAAACACTATGCCAACGTTTTTAGTTTCAATCGCCTCACCGTCCTGTGTAGAGGCCGAATATATTCGTAGCGTCCTTGTTAAGACTTATTAAGCTCGTTTCACAAGATTAGGGGCCGCCATAACGAGCAGTAGACGAGGGAAGAACGTTGCTCCCCTGCTTTCAGGGAGGAAATTTTTTTCCCTTTCACAATTAACACATGTTACATAATCGTTCCCCGTAATGGAGGAATATATAGACATTCTTGAAAGTGTCGTGTCATGAGTGATTGGGCCCATTACTAAACAAGAATGTGCCGGTTGATTTTACAGATAACCTGTACATAATTCTTAAAACCACCAGAGCACCTGCGGCTAAGGTGGGACACAGGGAGGAAACTGGCCGAGACGACACCTTCGAAGCATACAATAATTCGCCTTCACTGAGGGCGAAAAGACTACGCCGTCGTCCTCATGATGTTCGAAAAATACTGCGCAGCCCAGTTAAACGAAACTCACGGGCGTTAACTGCACTGCCAAAGTGTGCAAGCGCAAAGTGAATCGTTAGAGCGATTTATCAGGGACCTAAGGAAGCTAACACAGACATTCAACTTCACCAAATTCAAATTCTGTGATACGTGACCAAATTGTTTTCTGGACAAACTGACAAATTCGAGAACTGATGCGCGATAACAACCTGACGTTTGGCGAAAACAAAAATGTGTGCAAGGCGGCCGAGCTATCTCCAGCGAAAAACGATATTTTGGGCACGGGAACGACAGGTCGACGCTGTAAAGAGGACCCTGACTATCAACCCATATGCTTCAGCAACTAGTGCTCTTGTTTATATCCGTAAAAGACACAACTTACCATAAAAGTAAAAAATAAGAAACACTTTAATGGCATTTTAATCTCCAACCATTGTTATTGAACATACTGCTTCCTTAGAGAAACCAGGATTCCAAAGATTTTTCATTTTTCTGTAAATGTCATCCATTTGTTCCTGATTTTAAAAGTCGAGGCAGAGTTCACGCGTCTAACGTTTCCAGCCTCTATATTATGATTTTCTTTATTTTAACCTTGTCGCAGCACCGCTTTAAGATGATAATGTTCCCTGCAACAAAACTGGGGCTCTCGGTCGGTTTCCGTGCAAATAAATGTTGCGGAAAAATCAATAATTTTTCTTCTTGTGTTAAAACAATCAATTTAGCAAGTAAATTTCCCAAAGGAAACGAACTGGAGACATTTGAAACCCCTGTCTCACGAATACTCTAAATGGTATTTATGCCGTCAAGAATTGGCAAACGGCGAATCGGCTCGCGATTCCAATTCTTCGCGAGCCTCTTAGCATGCACTGGTTCGCCGATTCTTTGGAAGCCTCCGGACTGAAGCTACTTGTAATGTACGTAGAACAGTTGAATGTCGTAATATGGCGTGACTGACTAAAAAATGTTTATTGTACTCGAGAGTAAACGCGCTCAGTGGCCACGTCAGCAGCAGCTTAAGAATGAGGTGCTTAATAGGAATCATCAGCGACAGCTGCTTGAGGTTACACCCTACAAGACTCACGATATTACCAATACATATTGCGGAGAAGGTTAAAGTAATTGACAAGAGAGCCGCCCAGTTTGCCCCATCAGAACGAAGGTTGCCTCCCCACCCGGATAAAGCCAGAGCGGCGAAGTAATAGGGAGTTTTAGAATAGCGCACGCTAAGCTTTTGCGCACGCAAAGAATAGCGTCGTCGCCACTGCGCATGCTCCGAACGCAAACCAGGTTTTGCGCTTTGCGTGCGCAATTTTAGCGTGCGCTATTTCTCGGAAATAGCGTGCGTACGCAAAGAGCCTTTGCGCTTCTCCAAGGAGGATTCATGATGAGAAGTTGGCTAAAGCCAAGACAAGCAGAGTTAAGCAAAGATGGCGGCTTCCAGGATTATGTCGGCAGCTGCTTTGGCGGCGTCGTGAGTGCGACTTCGGCGGCATCCTCGCGACTGCGCTTTTCTATACGAGAAAAAATTGTACTCGGTTTGGCAACGATCACCGGCAACAGGACGCTTGCGACGCGCGAACACTTCTTGGCGAAGGTACGATGTGCGAAGGTCAGTACACGATACCTCTCTTGCCGAGGCTACCCAAGCGGGCACGACCGGTCAACCGCTCGCGTCGCATTCTCGTGTTTAAACAAATCTAAAATGGTACTCTGGACCAAAAAACTTGTTTCTTTCTAAAGTTACAGCATTTCGTGTATGAAATAAAAATTGTGACTGTATGGTGACTGTATCTTGGTGGCGTTGCAAGCGCAAGCTGCTTGGGCTTTTGCGTCGCGACTGAGAAACGCTATTCTAAAACTCTCTTGCGTCGCGGGCGCTAATACAAGCGCTAAATTTAGCGCTAGCGTGCGCTAAAATTGCGCACGTTATTCTTAAACTCCCTAATATTTCAAACCGTAGCGGCTTTCCGAAGTTCAAAAGAATAAAAGGAAAGGTGAAGCGGCTTTTTATTGGAGGAAAAACATTTGAATCTTCTTCATTTGGCCTCCAGGATCTTGTATATATATACCTAAAAAAGGAGGTTTCTGAATCTCCGCTCTCGCGCAACTTCAACGCGTATCGAAGCTATCCACGCACTCTCTCGATATCTTTAAAATGGACAGAAGCAAACGTCACGACTGGCGCCCTTGCGGAGGAGTGAACCTAGCAATCTTGTGATTGCACGCGCGGCACTTGATCGACACGCGCTTTGCGGACGAAAGATCATCTTATGACATAACGACAGGTCAGAAGTTTTTCTAGTTTTTTTCGCGTTTAGTTACATCTTCGGGGAAAACGAACGTGATATTCCGATTCACATAATTTGACGGCTACGGAAGTACGATTTAGTCCAGTAGCCTTGGCAAGGTCTTTTTGTAGGCGCGTGGGTATCTATACTTCGTTTCACCTTAGGTCCGAGCGCGGTCAATGTTATCAGCCGAAGGGCCAATCAAACAGCATAAAAAGCGAAATGCAATGGAGTGCTTTCTGCGCTTGATGGGGGGATGGGTGGCCGAGTGGGCTGAAGCGCATACCCAGCTCGACGCGCGTGGAGCGAAAGCTCGCGCTGCAGAACCCAGGCATCCTGGGTTCGAGCCCCACCCCTGCCCGTTTCGATTAGAGCCACTAAATAAGCTGCGCTTAGAGTATCGGCACTCCGTTCCCCGACTTTGTTGTGGGCGCCGCCTTTTTGGCTCGTATGCAGAACAGACGCAACAGCCGATCGTCACGATTCAAAAGTGCGACTTCCTCAGCATTAGATTCGGTGTTAGGAAGGTAATGTAATACTGCTTTGCTTTGTCGCGAACGGTTTAAACATTTGTGGAGGGCGGAAAAGCATTTCCTGTGATTTCAGATAAAGCTTCAGATAACTGGCAACCATGATTTTAAGCCACAATATGGCCAAGTGTCGTTACTCTGAAGCGTAGCTTATTTAGTGGCACTATTTTCGATCTCGATGAGCATCGTACCGGCGTGCGGTCGTCTATCACTACTGCGTGGCGCACGTTAAAGACCCTAAGCTAGCTGTTGTATGCACTGGCTAAATTGCTCATCTACAGCGTGTGACTCGACGCAACTTTAATGGCTGACCAGCTACACGCTGTATAAATATCCCCCCTCCCCCCAATCTGCGCTTGATAGGTCTAGCGGGCAGAGGAGCACACACAAAGAGACGCCGAATACCGATTGGTCCTATCAACTGCTAGTGCCCGGCATGACGTTGTGCTCTTTAGCTGTTTGATTAGCCCTTCTCTGCGCTCGGACCAAAGCTAAAACGAAGTATAGAAGTTTCTGAGCTCGAACAAACGTCAAGATTATCGGGTCATTTTGAACATTCCAGTCATGCAAACAACAAAAAGATTACAATCACTGATGGTATCAAACCCCAGCAAAGGTCCGTTCATGTGGGTCGCGAAAGTGGAGCAAAAAAGCTGCCCAAAACCAATCATCAGCGTCATCACCCTGGCAGCCCTACTACCGCAGCGCGACTTTATTTTGCGCTGCCAAACACTAAGTTGAGAATATATTAGAGAAATATTTTCGGTGTTTAATATCGTTTATTTTAAATCAAAGTATTATTTAGTTTTAAAATAACTTCGTTGGGTTATTTTCATATATTTTGTTGACCATACTCGTTGCGACTTCCACAACGCCGCTATTACGGGTGTTTACGCCGTGGGCAGAAGTTCGCAGTCATGATACGCCTCGTGTCTGCATTGATTGCGTTTTCCAGTGTGCCTGGATTTCTGTAGCTCCCGTCTAACATTCGATTTGCAATCGTTTAACGCATTCGTGGTCTTGAGCTTTCCCACGTATTCGAGTGCAGAACGGTTTGTACTGCTCTGCACGGGCTTAGACGTCGAGCACCCGCCGGGCGCGTTCAAGGCTCAGTTCGTCGGGACGATGAGCCTGCCGCATGTAGAGAGACGCTGATGTTCAAGTGATGACTGCACCGCTGGCATCACACTCCATTGTGTTCCTGTGAACTCTGCAAGGTGAAGCTTTAAGCAGCTGTGTGCGCTGCAACTATGTGTGATGTCCTGATGTCCATTATCCGGGGATGTCCTGGTTAGCTCTTAAACTCTTCTATGGGCCCTCATACATGCTCATTTAGTAATAGGCACCCATTGGTCGAGCCTTTTTGTGCCCCGTTTTTTCGCTCCAAGCTGCGCGAGACGAAACTAATCTCAGATATTAGTGCCGGATTTGCGCGGCCTCTGCTGAACGGCTGCGTAACAGCAAAAACCTAATAAGAAACAATGACTGAGCCTTTCAGGTTTAATAAACTTTCATATTATGACGTGAATAACAATAAAACATTATTTCTGCTTTTAACGTGGTTGGTGTCGTCCTAAAATTCTGGCGAATATCAGGCCTACTTTCTGTGGATGTCGTGCTCGAGAATCTCCTAATGTAATCGTCTGCGTTGTGAACCTATCTAACTTCACGGGCACAAAGGTGTGCTCCGCGCTCTTGGTGTTCGCTGGACGGAGACGGAGAACCAGGTACAATGATGCCACCACTTTATCGCTAACAATTTTGTTTAATCTTGTTTCTTTCTTCAATGTCCACTGAAGGCATTTCAGCCTGTTCAGTTTAGCTCCGCATTCAGGCGGAGGATCTGGTTTCAGTTCTGCCGGAACACAAGCCTACAAAACAAGGCACCACAGCAGCTTCGGGAACGGGTGGTATCCTCCAGGCACTTCAAGTCCTCTGCGTTTCGTTATCGAGGAAGGCTGCGCCGTGATGAAATACCAGCATATTTAAGAAAAAGTACAACGTAGACTCTAACCGATTTCTTCAATGTGCCCGACGTTTCGAAGCCAGCTCGGCTCCTTGTTCACGGGTAGCTGTATATGGGCCCAAGGGTAGCAACCTGTCGTCGTTTTCTTCTCTTCTCTCTTAGCTTTTTCTTCTGTTCCTGTGTGGGGCGCATTTTAGCCCGTGTATATAGCTGCTTGGAAGCGTTCCGGTGGATCGGTTCAGGTTGTTGCTTGTATTTTGTATGTGCCAAGATTCTATTAAGAGCCGCTTTCTCCAGTTTCTTTCTGTGTCGAGGATGGAGCTGCTGTCAAAGCCAATGGCTTGGCCGGTCTTCTGAGCATGTTCCGCCAGCGCGCTGCCTTGGATGTCATTCTTCTTAACATCATACTTATGTCTACGCAGACGTTCGGGAAAGTTCTTCGTTTCCCCCACATAAGAGGCGTCACATTCGGCACAAGGAATTTGGTAAATCAGGCCTTGAGCTTTTTCTTTTGGTGGACGATCCTTTGGAAGAGGAAAAAAATGGCCCAGAGTTGAGACAGGTTTATGCGTAACTGCAATGCCGTACGGTCTCAAAACGCGGGCATGGACCTCGCTCGTGCCATGGAGGTACGGGACACACATGCGGCTGAAGGTGTTTTTGTTCTTGGATGTAGGAGGGTGACGAAGTTGTTTGTATATTTTGTTGACAAATCTCGTAGGGTAGTTGTTTTTCCGAAGGTCTCGCTTTATAATATCGACTTCCATCTTAAGTGATTTCTTTGTTGAGCAGACCGTGAGGGCGCGTCGAAAGAGCGTCGACACTACAGAGGATTTGTGAGCCGTAGGGTGGTCTGACGAGACGTTTAGGTAGCGACCGGTGTGCGTTGCTTTCCTGTATACTTGGAAGGATAAATGGTTCCCTGTTTTTTCCACTGCCACATCCAGAAATGGAAGGCACCCGTTAGACTCTTGTTCAACCGTGAATTGAATGTCTGGATGGATGGAATTGAGATATTTGTGAAAGCGATCGACTTCGCTGGACTTGGCAACACAGAAGCAATCATCCACGTAACGTAGAAACAGAGCCGGTGTGGGAGAAAATGTGCTTAAGGCTTTTTGCTCGATGGCTTCCATTGTGAGGTTGGCGACAGTGACGGACACCGCGGCACCCATGGCTGTGCCCCTACTTTGCTTGTAGTAGCGACCAGCGAAAGAAAAGTAGGTATTTGTCAGGCACAGCTCTAGTAGCCGACATGTCTCATTCACCGAGAGGCGGAACATGCTCAGAAGACCGGCCACGCCATTGGCTTTGAGAGCAGCTCCATCCTCGACACAGAAAGAAACTGGAGAAAGCGGCTCTTAATAGAATCTTGGCACATACAAAATACAAGCAACAACCTGAACCGATCCACCGGAACGCTTCCAAGCAGCTATATACACGGGCTAAAATGCGCCACACACAGGAACAGAAGAAGAAAACAAAGCTAAGAGAGAAGAGAAGAAAACGACGACAGGTTGCTACCCTTGGGCCCATATACAGTCACCCGTGAACAAGGAGCCGAGCTGGCTTCGAAACGTCGGGCACATTGAAGAAATTGGTTAGAGTCTACGTTGTACTTTTTCTTATTACTTACCTAACCAGGCGGAGTTCCGCCGAAATGTTTACATTATACCAGCATATTTTAAAATTGAAGGTCAGCAGGAAATCTTATTTTATTACTACTGAGAAGGTAACCTGATTCAGAAGGTATTTTACCTGCAGATACAATGAACTCTCTCAGTGTACATAACGTGCGTGCTTAACTTTGCATAGGTGCCGGAGATGTTGTCCAGAGCAGCAACCCTGGCCAATTGATCAGCAAGGGCAAGGATGCAACGGCCAGCAGCAGTGGCCCCGGTGGGCCCACATCATCACGATATCACACGCACCGCACTACGAAACAAGGTAAAAGCAATTCCATATTCGTGGAGAAATGTGGCACGCCATGTTTCTTATATATTTCGGACTGTCGTGTGGTAGCCATTCTTTTTATGACTGAGTGTGTTCCCAGTACTTATGCTTTTTTGTGAAACATGCATATCATGTATGACCATGTTTTAATTTAGCTTGTCACATGCTTCAGCTATATCCTGAAACAATGCAATGACTGATGTTTTTGACATATTTTTTATTTGCTTCGTCATTGCTTTGCAGATGTCGGAAGCAGTCTCACGGCTCTGACCTGTAGCGCGAAAAGTAGCACTATAGCCAAGGTTCATGGTAAGTTATTATTGTGTGCATTGTTTAGGACAGTTTTTGAGCATCACTTTGTTGCGTAATACTTGACCAGCTATAGCTGGTCCAGCTTTTTGCAACCACTCTGTCACTTTGTTTTCTTTTTTTTTGTAGTTAACCACACATACGCGATGCATGGATATGGCCTGCCTTCTAGAGAAATTGATGTGAGGACGCCCGCACGTTGTCCTACCGATTATGTTCCTTCAGTGACTTTGACTTCTGCAGTCTTTTACCAACGTAGGTATCTTTCATGATGCAGAAAGCTTACTTGTACTTCCACAATTTCTACAGTGAAGGTGCATTGCTCCATTTATTGTTTCTCGAAACGTTTCATAATTGTTTTTGCTTTCCCCTTGCAGGGTCCTCTGCCACCCGCACCGAGGGCAAGGGGAAGATGGACGTGTTGAGGGCCAAACTTTGACGGCTTCGGAAACACAGGAGACTCCAGCAACGACTGCAGCGATGGCGTCATTGCGGAGTGTCACAGAGATAGTTAAAAGTGTACGTAGCCTCGTGCCTCCAGCCGTTGCTGCCCTTGTGGAAGCCCAGCTGAAGATGAGAAATGCAATCAGGTTCGGCAGGCGGTGGTGCAGCCAGAACAGAGCCTTTGCCTTGGCCTTGCAGTTTCACAGCCCTAAGGGTTTCCGGTACCGTAGGCAATTGCTGAGGCTCCCATTCGTTGGGTCGTAACAACTTTGGCTTCAGTGTGTTGTTCTGAAGGTTGGTTTTTATACAGAAGTTTTCGAACTTGTCAAACGACGTGCTGCTTCTTGTTCTTTCGAAAACAAGTCATGTATCATTGTCTTTGATGAGATGCACGTCACGAAAGAGCTCTCATACAACCCCTGTGTGGACAGGTTTGGAGGGCACGAAGAAAGTAGCACTGGAAGAGGCCAGAATCTCGCAAGCAAAGCTTTTGTGGTTATGGCTGAAGGAATTTGCACGCCCTAGGAGCAGTCACCTGGCTATTTTTTTCTTATGAGAGATCCTCTTCCAGTGCCACACTGTGCTTGTGAAAGAAGGTCTGGAGCAAGTAGCGGTCGTATGTAATCAAGGGAATCAAAATTTTGCTCTTTTTAATGGCCTTGTTACCTTCGAGAAGCCCTACATGCCTGTGAATGAAAAGCCACTTTTTTCTATTTGATGCTCTGCATCTGCCGAAGTGCTTGCGAGATATGTTTCCGAGTACAATTTTCAAGCTGGGAACCACCACGTTGAGAAACTCTTTCCTATGCGAATCCTACGAAAAAGAAAAACAGCTTGAAATCCGATCCATGCCGAGGGTCAATGAAAAGCATTTTAATTTGATTTTTCCCTCCAAGATGTTAGTGAATCTAGCGGCACAAATTTTTAATAATTACTGTGCTGCTGCAATGTTTGCCATGGTACCTTTTCAGCAACTGCTAGTTGAAGCTATCAAAACAGCCCGGTTAATTGAAAGAATGAATCGTTTTTTTGATAGCTTGAACAGCTCACAGGAACACGGGAAGAGCGCTTATGTGTCTGCAATACACGAAGGCTCTGTTCACAAAGAGGTTGTGAAGGAATGTCTACTCATGTTCGAAAGTCTTAACGTTCTTGGGGGCCCACGGCAGCCTGCTATCATTCGCTGTTTCTGCTCGACTATTCGATTTGTGATGCTGATTTGTGAGCACCTGATATCTGAGTATGGTTCCAGATAACTTGTGACTCTCCCTCTCAACCAAGATGCACTTAAACACATTCTGCGTAATAAGGTCAAAACCTGATGCGAACACCGATTCCTCTTGCCGGCAGTTTCAGGAAGCATTTAGGCATCTACTAGTCAGCAACTTGTTTAAACTGTCCGACAAGAACCACTGCAAAGAAGATATGATAACTCTTTTAGCAGATCTTGTTTGTCTCTCAGCTCCCTCACCTTCATTTAATCTATGAAGCTCGCTTCCACAATGTGCAGCTGGCATCATATCCTGTACTTATCCCTCTTTATTATGACTGAACAACATGATTTACTTTGCTGGGTGGCTTGAAACAAGGTTTGTCAAGTTCCGTACATGTCAAAACGCGAATCAGCAATGCGAATTGCAAATCAAGAATGCCACTTTTTTATGAGAGCCAAGTGTTGTTGTATTTGAGTATGAAAGGAACCGCTGAATCGGGCTTTGGAAGCCTCTCAGTCCATTCACCTTGCTTCGTTTCCTTCGTTCAAGCTTGTGAGAAGGTTTTTGTGGCGTCAGTTGACAGTTTTGTTTTACAAGAAGGTGTTGAGAAGGCGTTGTGTATACCTCTTCATGGGAAGGTCAAACAGCTGATGACTCTTTGGAGTGAGAATGTCCATGATGATTTATTTTCTTTGTTTGCTAGGGTGAGGCTTATTTGTTTGCCCATAAAAAAATACTCAGCTGCTTGATGCATCTAGGACACGCAAAAGAAAGCGACAAGTCCACAGACTGTACAGATGAGACAACACTTGCGTTATGCCCACAGGAAGTGCCTTTAGTTTGACTTAAATGTTACATTCAATGCTGGCGCTAGCATACCGGATTGTAAGAGTACATTCCTCTGAATTATCACAGGTCCTACCGAAACTGTCTACAGCGATGACCAAATGAATCTAGCATATTTTAAATAAAGTATAACAGTCTGTTTCGCATGCTCAGACACTGCAATTAACGTATAGATTCAGCTAGATGAACTTGAGTTTTTCATGGATCGATATAAAAAGTTCAGTGTCGCAGCATGCAAAACTGATTTTTTTAAATTTTATTTAAAATATTTTAGATTCATTCGACCCTCGCTGTAGTGTGCTAGATGGCGTCGCTCGCTTGAATAATGCGGACAGGGTGTCTCCTAAATCACTTAATCCCCTTTCTTGACTTTTCTTGTGTTTAATGTTTAATGTGGCGAACTTGGGCCAAAAATAAAAAGGTACAAAAATAATAACAGAGCGTCGCGGGCGTCGAAGTCGGCGTAACAGCAGAGACGAACGCTGGGGCGAGACTGGCTCCGCTCGCCTTGCGGAGTCGCTTATGTACCCCAGTTGGTTTCTAGATCATTTGGCGCAGAACTTTCGGTGCGTAGAACAATCGGAACACCACCAGGCGAGAATGTTCTCGAACTTACGAGAAGGCCAAGTTGAAAGAATAAATAAAATGACAGTCCGCTGACAGGAATCGAACCTATACCTTCCGTGCGACAGTCAAGCGCGGTAACCACTCGGCCACGCACGCGCTTGCTCTCCAACGTGCGTGGCAATATTTTGCTGGAGACGCGAGCTCATAGCGTAGGTTAGATAGAGTCACTAAACGAGCTACACTTAGAGTATCGGCACTCTCCTGCCCGATATTGTTCTTGGCGCCGCCGTATTGGTGCGTAGTGCAGAGCATACGCAACAGCCGATCGTCTTAATTCAGAAGTGCGAATTCCTCAGCATTTGATTTGTTGTTAGGAAGCTCATGTAATATTGCTTTGCTCAGTCGCCAACCGTTGAAACATTTGTGGGTGAGGGAAAAGGGTTTATACGATTTCAAATAAAGCGTCAAACAACGGGTACTCATGATTTTAAGCCACAAGATGGATAAGTATCGTTAACCTGGAGCGTAGAGTATTTAGTGGCACCAGCGTAGGTAACGTCTCCCTTTGCACGAGAACTAATGCAGCCGGGCCGCGTTGCACAGAACGCTCGCGCATCGAGTAACTAGTGAATGGCCAGGAATGACAAACTTTAGAAGAAATAAAATTACCCCACTGTACGGAAGCGCCACCACCCACGATTTATTGCGTTAATGTACAGGTCTGGAAGGCGATCTCATCGCCATCTTTTGGTTTGGAATCACACTAACTAAGGGAGGGGTTGCACCTCAAAGGGGCCTGCAATGATATTTAAGCAACTATCTTTTTTGCGTTTCCACGTCTCTTGGGGATCGGGCAAGCCAGCGGGCACGGAGAGAGTAACTAAATATCAGTGCGTCACGTTTTAACTGGACGACGCGGAAACCTCCTCCACCTATGGGGGCGACCCGCGATGCCGAAGGCGCGCAAAATGTAAAACCTTTGGTCCTCGGCATACTACTGGTCAGAGCCGCTAAATGCTTATTATTTGTCAAAATAGAAAATATAAGTGGTGCGAACCGTTTCGATTATTTATAAAAGTAGTTTTTGTGAAGTATTTAAGATCAGAAAAGAAACAACTGCAGTTTATAGAGTAGGTAAACAAGAAATGACCCGTCGAAATACCCGCCACCAAGTGGTGGAAAAGGCGGCGCATACTAGAAAGGTGTAGTGGGATTAGGCACCGACGAGCGGCGAGCGGAGAAAGGCCCCGGATATACGCGGCGGCGCTGCGGTCGAATACGGACTCGAGGACCCGAACGGTTTCGAGCGTTCCGAAGGTCTTCGGCGAAGGTTTGGCTTGCGGTTCGGCCGTTCTGCGGTATGGCAGCGCGAATTAGCTCCTGCTATGAACTGATCTTTACCCCGTGTTTAGTGCCGTTTGTGGTGAATAAAGTGTCGTGTGAAATTAGTGTTTAGCCGCTCAGCAAATGCAATGCGAGCCGCCCTGGCTGCCGGCTTCATACAGCCTATCCAGAACATACTTTAGTGGCGCCCTGCCGAGCCGTCGACACGGAGTGCGGCAGCCGTGAGCGCCTGGCTGAGCTCACTACCCTTCCTCTACTTCATGGCCGCTCAAGCAGCCAAAGACGTCATGAATGAGGTTATTTTATGCTTGCTTTATAATTTTAATTCGACTATAACTTTTAGAATAAAGCGAAATTCGAGAAAAGAAAAGTTTTATTATGGTTACTGCGTTCAGTGCGCTCAGGCTAGGCGCAAAATAAAACAAAACAGTAAAAACGTCGTTGCAGGGCCCCTTTAAGTCACTGCACACTAAACAACGCGTGTGCGTCTCAGACCGGAGGCTAACTGGTCACGTGATTTCACTTTCGGAAGCTTCCCGTTCCTACATACTTGACAGCGAGTGGGGAGTTGCGAGGCGCAGTCGAGGACACTAAAATCTGATGCCCACACCCACGGCACAAGAACGATCGGCACGTGAAGGATCGCCCCTCGCTACCAAGGACATCACTTTCTTGCCTAGAACGTCTATGGCTTCCTTGCCTACAGCATGTGCAGGTCCTATAATCACGCGGAGTGCACGAATTTGAAAAAGTGTCAGCGGACCAGGTTTTCCGATTTTAAAAGGGGAAAATGTCCCCGGAACTTCTAGAGTGCACGGGCCTGAACCATAGTAGCAGAAAACGAAGAATAGACGGAGGGGACCGCTCGTGTTCGTCCTTGCTAGACCTGTTTTCTTGTCCGCTTACCTGAACACTAAATACCTCACACAACAATGCATACTTACGAAATTTGGAATAGGGTTTCGTATTAATATTCATAATTGTTTTCATAAACATTGAGGCGTCTTTTAAAGGGAAACTGAAGCGGTTCTCTATTTGAGAAAAAACATTTCAATGGCCTTCATTCTACCTCCAGGACCAGGAATATCAAGATTATTTTTCAATTTGGTGCACGGAGGCTTCAGAAATTAATTTTTAAAGTACCGCCGAAGCCCCTCCTTCCCGGGGCGTGACGTCACACTAGGAGCGTTCGGAATATCTGCTCTCGCGTATCTTCAGCGCCTGTCAAAGCTATGCACGCGCACTCTTGCTATTTTCAGAAAGGTCAGAAAGAGACGTCACGACTGGTGTCAGTGCGGGGAAATATACCTGGCAAGCTTGCCGTTGCACGCGCTGAACACACGAGCGACACGCGCTTGGAGGCCCGAAGATCCTAGTATGACGTCACGACTGGTCGAATGTTTTTTCGCTTTTTCTCGCTTTTAGTTGCATCTTCGGGGAAAACAAAAGTGATATTCAGATTCACGGGATAAAAATACGCCAGAATTCACCTCTAACTCGTTTTTTTCAAGAAGTGTTTCAGCTTCCCTTTAAGGAATAGCTATCACATTTAACAATATTTGTGCCCTCTCTACGTGACCATCCAAAAACTTAGTGACCTCTAGATATCACCGAACAATTTCTCTAAGACCTCGTTCTGCACGGAATAAAATTATCGAAGACTGAATATAAATATGATAATTATGTAATGATGTGACCCTAACCGTGTGCGAGTGAAAGGACTTTCAGTTACATTTGGATTTTGTGGCGAGTGATCCCATTGAATTTTGGAACGATTGTCTTTTCTATCGTTCCATCGACAACAACCAAAAATCCGTAACGTGATAGCGAAGCCCGTAACGTAGGGAGATTCCTCGAGCGTGGCCTTTGGGAAGCAGAAAGATTTCTCCAGTCCGCAGTTTGAAATAAAGGGCGCGAACGTCTTGTTTACATAAGGCGACTTACGCACCTCAAAGGGGCTTTAAAATATCTCCCCTTCGGTCAAAGCGACGGCTCATACATACGGGACCAATAGTGTAAATCTAGGACGGTCAAATTGAGCAAACTCTGAGTATTCTCAGATATTTTCTTCTCAGAAATACATGAATTTATGTATGTTTTCATATGCACCTACGCTGCCCCTTTTCTTGTGTTTCCTTTAGCTCCGCCGACTCCCCTTTGTACACGGCACTGCTAACTGAACCAAGGTGACAATCTGTAAATTTTCCGAGGAGTCTATTTTCTTTTTGCCACAGCTTTTGGTGGCGCTATTGTTTTCTGTAAATACAGAAGGATGGCGTTGGTACTAAAAGCAAAACTCTGGCATTGCATTAAAAATACCATGCGAATCGTGACCCGCAAAGAGCCGAAACTAAAATTTAAAGAAATGAAGCAGCATGAAAATACATAATTATTTTGAGCCGATAAAAACTTGCGCCTGCATGCTATGTTGTTTATTTATTTTTTCAAACGTTTCTAGGTTCCCCGATTAATTAGAAATATTATTGATATTAGAATCCGATATATGTGGCGTCTTCAGAAACCCACATAAACCTCGTCGAAATGATACGTCTTAAATACAAGCCGCATCGTATTTTTGAATCCCCTCTTACCAGTACTCCGGCCCTCAAAAGCCGCTATCTTCGCACCCCAGAGAAGACAAATATCTTCATTTCCTTAAGGCTAAAAGCCGTGTTCCCCTTGAGTAGTGCCGGACGAACCCAAACTATTACGAGAATGTCGTCTTTAACACCAAATATGACTGTCAGAAAACCCAATAGCGAGGGAAACGGGAAAGGGCCGTGTGATGAAGAGGTAGTCACGCATAAACCACCCTCAAAAACCTGTCATTGTCATTCCACTGCCAGAGTGGCGTATCCGGAATTTTCGATCACTTTAAGGACAGGAGCCAAATTTCCACAAAATTGGGCCCGCCATGCTTAAGTTCGCGGTAAGGATTTAATTAATAATGCGCGAGCTTTCAAAACGACAATTTCATTTTTTTTATAATATTGTTCATCAAGCACCACCGCATCATTAAAAGCCGTCGGCGGAAGCATCGACGAAAGTCGAGAAAAGGAGCCGCAAATCCCGTCGCGGTGCCACTTCTTGAGCGTTCTTGCGCTGATTTGTCACGTCTTTTGCCTTTCGTTGCCCGCGATATCACTCGAAATCGCGCTCGCGACCTAAGGGGATTTCAATAAAACTCAGATTGGCGAGAAAAAAAAAATCTGAACTGAGGAGATGCAGCCTCCACCCCCGTTTTGATGGCAATGGTTTATTGCCATTGTTTATCTCCGCTGACTTATGTTAGCCGCCTTGATCGACTTTCTGTGTCGCATTTTTTTGTACGCGGTGAAGAAGAGGGGGGGGGGGGGGGAGTGTACTTGCTTTGAAGACTGTTAGAAGTGAGATGTTGAGTCCAAACCTTGGGGGCCGAGCAAGGCGACGATTTTCCCGAATGAAGAAGAAGATTCGCGCATAAAAGGGCGCTGGTGGTAAAAAAAAACTAAAACAAAAAAACCACGGTTTTTTTATGTTTTATTTTTGTGTGGAAAACTAAATGAAACAGACTAGCGAAGAGAGGGCGATATGTTCTGTGAATGGGAAAGCGCACAAGTACTACATCTGACCCCATCTTTTTATCACCGAACCTTCTTTGTTTCAATTTTGTCTCGTCACGTCCAGTTTGCTTACGCCAACATATTTAAGAGATGGGACAAAAAAAAAAAAAAAACAGCAGAAAATTTTTTTTTGGTAGAGTTCAATTTCCAGTATCAGCAGCTAATTTACTTTGATCATTTATTTCGACACAATTTGCTTCCTTCTCATTGATCTTGACTGTTCTCCCTAGATCCATTTTCTGCCTCCTCCCGAAATACCCGGGAGTGGGTGGCAGATGTAACTGAGATTATGTTTCTTAAACGTTTGGGCTGCCTTACTTCTTTTTTTTTTGTTAACGCTATTAAAAAATGAAATATTCAATCTAAATTGTTAAACGATTTTCTTGGTACATCGGGTAGCTACAGCTGCAATCAAAGTCACGAGCCGCGACTCCCAGCCCTCCCTCCGGTTCTCAGTAATAATAAGAAATATCGCTGCACGTCCGCCAACTTGCGGGATTGTTTTTTCATGACGATGAAGATACGTGATACGCATGGCTTTCTGGTCCGCTTACCTCCGTCGCGAGATTTGTCAGCCGTTTGAATGCACTTTGAGGAGCTTAGCGTTTCCTTCACCCGAGGCAATGCTCATCCCCATCTTACAAGCGTTGTGGCTCGTGCTCACCTGTCCGATGATGTTCGAGGTGGTAACCGAGCCGCCTTTCGGGTTGACGGTGGTCGTGGACACGGACTCCAAGGAGCGTTCGTCCGCTCCCCTGAGACACCTCGGCCGAAACGTTTCCCCGCTTTGTGCTGCAGCGCTTGGTGGTCTGGTCGCCCGCTATGGCCTCTTTGGAGCCCCGTCCCTATACATTGCTGGGCGCGACTGCAGCGGGAGAAGAGGAACCGCGGGAAGTAATTTTAGTTTATAGGCTTCCGGAGGCAGCCTGGATATTGAAAATAGGCTGCGAAAAGCAAAATTAAACGAAATTAAGCAAAATGTATTAGACATTGGAGACAAGGTTCGCGATTTCCGCAATATATACACGATTAATAACCCTGTTCCACCGGTACCTAAAACCCTATCAAAAAGAGCACTTAACGGAACAGCAAGGCAGCTCCCGAACTCGACTGTGCGCATGTCCATAGTGAGAGTGAACTGGTTGGCCGATGGTTTGAAGGAGTGCGTTCTGAAGGCCTTTTGGGCGTCCGTGAAACTGGGGTGTCATACGAGATTGAAAGGTCTAGCCTCTGCCATGTCTTGGTTCCTGTAAGTACATGTACCCGCAAGCTTGGCAAAGCTGCCTTTTCGCGTACGCTTCACGTCCTTGCACCCATGAGGTACCAACTAATGCGCTATGCTTGCCATAGTAAATAGTAAAACAAACAAGTTGTCGACAACCTATTAATGACAAAGACGCTAGAATGTAGCTTGGCAATCAGCAATATCATACTCATGAGCCGCGCAACGAGAGCGCTTTCTAAAGCCGCGTGCTTACTTCTCTGTACATAAGAACCCAAAACAGAAGTTCTTACATAGAACGAAGAGCATTAAAACAAATTTTTATTCGTAACTTGTTTTATTTAAAGATCATACCGATGTAAGGGCGCGAAGAGAGGCATGCGAGAATTCTGAAACAATATACGAATAAAAAAAGGGTTCGTGCAACCAAACAATTAGTCCGTGTTATGGACTCATGACAGAATAATTTTGGATTTCAGTGTGCCAGATTTCTACTTTAATTAAAGGGTCTATGCATCAGCTTATCATTTCAATAAAAAAACGCTTATAA
This sequence comes from Ixodes scapularis, assembly GCF_016920785.2. NCBI lineage: Eukaryota > Metazoa > Arthropoda > Arachnida > Ixodida > Ixodidae > Ixodes > Ixodes scapularis. The sequence continues at coordinate 196,541,957 of NW_024609835.1, forward strand.
TTACTTCCTGACATACATAACCTATGAAACACGCGTTAGTAATTGCTCCACATTTTGGCATTCGCACAAAAACTTCTACACAAAAAAAAAAACGCGTTCACCCTCCCCCCCCCCCCCCCCCCCCCCAACATGCAGCTAGAACAAGCTTTCCTTAAAACCAAATACAACTTATTCAACCAATGTTTATGAAATGTGTTTCCCACCTTAACAAAAGTAAAATAAATAAATTTCTAATAGCGTGGATTGTGTATTTAGACCGAACAAGGCTAGTCAGCCCAAATGGTGGTTAGACAACCTCTGTGTAGACGAGAAATTTAGGCGGTGAAGTAGGACTGCTCGCCTGAGCCTTTAATCTGCATCACTCTGAAATGATATCCAACCACACGCCGGTACTCCAGTATCATACTCGTTCAGTTAAAAACGGGTTGTGCTGGCGATTGAACCTAGGAACAAGCTTGTTTCTGCAGCACGAGCTTTCGCTCCTCGTACCCCGAGCGGCGGTGCTTTAAGAAACTCGGACACTGATCCTCCGATGAAGTTGAGTTCACTTCACTTAGAGCCAAACAATTGGAGAAATTGATCACGTATATTTGAACCTATATTTACGGTTCCGTGTTTTGACCGCCAGGCGCTGTGTATATCTGACTCACTCTGGAAGGCTGGAGAATGAACATGCCGCCCCGGCTTTCTGTTCTGGCCGCTTGGTGCCGTCGATTTCGCTGGAGTCGCCGATACATGCCGCTAGCGTCTTCTATAGAACGGCTGCATATAATATTACCAAGATGTTTTCGAGTGGATATACAGCTTTGCCTTCTATACATGAACAGTGGCTTGCGTGCGCACTATGTTCCTAGCAGGTTTATTCCTTTGTTTTTTTTCTAGCGCTATTTTTTTGTACAAACTATTCAAACTTAACACCTTGCTGAGGTTTCATTAGCAACATTTCCAGCATCCTAAAAACCGACCACAATATCAATAATCTCAAAAATCTTTAAAAAGAATTCACTTCATGTTTTCTACTGTTGATATCAAAATAAGCAGCGACAATGTTAATATAAAAAAGCACACGTGCCGTAATTTATTTTTCGTATTCAAAAAGTTCCACGCTAAACATGGCATTAAATCCCCTAAATTAAACAAGTAACCCGCAATTTTTGTTTTTAATATTTTTGGCGGATAACGATTGTATTAAAGTGTCCCCTCTTTGTAGCGAATTTAAGCGTTGCCGTTAATTAATTCTTCAGTGCGAGGGGGGCGGGGGGGGGGGGTGTGCTCAATCTTTTTTTTTTATAATAAAATGTTTGCTGTAATAGAAATGAGCCTCCTCTATCCGCCTAAACACTATTGCGCCTCTTTGAAATTTCCGCTTAGGTAGACTTAGAAAGTTGGACGCCGAATAAAATTTTGACCGCGCTCGACAGAGCCTGCATTCGCTCGTTGTGCGTGTACGATGAACCCTGTGCCTTGCGAAATTGCATTTATTTCTAAAGACCCAACGCCACTTGAAGTTTCGCGAGCTCTGTATAAAAAGAACGCGCAAATTAATCGCCGCGTGGGCCGTCGGAGTGGTCAACGACCGCTTCTGTCGAGCGGATAATAGCGGAAATAAATTATAAAAAAGAAAAACAAAAATTTGCTCATTCAGCAAGTGCCCTCCTTTCCCAAGCAGAAATGAGTCCCTAAAAAAGCCTCGTAAACGTTCTCCTCCAATTTTGATCAAAGATACAGCTCTGAAAATCGCGAATTGTTAATGCTACAAAATAACGCAGCTGTTTAAGGATAAGGGGGGACGTGCAGTAACATGATGTTTACGCACTACCCTCGCGTGGCGTGGTCAGGAGGTTCCACGACCATGCATGTTTGCAGCAGTGCATGCAAACCATGCATGCACTGCTGCATGGTTTGCTCGTTTTTCAATGGAAACATTTTAACTAATTCGGTAGTAAAAGAGACACTTTTGTTTCTGATCGCAATGTCATTAGCAGCGATCCATTAATTCTCAAAAATCCCACACTCTTCTTAAACGTGTTTCCAACCACGCAATGTATCAACCTCACGTAACTTGGTTACGTTCCCTATTTTCGCCGAACTATTGATCCGACCATACAAATACGCTTAAGCACGGAAAGTTCAAAAGAGCTAGCTATCTTGGAATATTTTGTAAGCCCTCTTTCAACGCTCCATAAGTGCGGATAAATCAACGGATTTTTTTTTTTTTTTTTATTTACAAGGCATGCACAAGGCAAACTAGCGAAGTCGACCGACAGCGTTCGTCTTTTGGTCTGATCGTTTTCTTCTCCGGCGTTCGAAACGCGCTGACCGCCGTCCGTGCAGTTCGCCGGCGTTCGAGAAACGTGATCCGAAGTTGCAAACCCGCCGTCCGGAGTTCCTTACGCGAGCCGGCGCTAGAAAGGGTTGCCGACGTTCGCCCCAAGGTGAAGTTGCCATATATCCCCCACCGAATACGTTCTAAACAGGCCCATTCTAAGATTCGTAATTTCTATTCTAAGAGGTACGTCAGTTGCACTGGCCTTCGCAAAAAAGACCGCGATGTACGGGAATCTCGCATGAATGTTCATTTGCGTCACGTACATGAAAACCTTATCAACCTTGATGAGTTTCCAAAGTGGCCGTGGAAGTCTCTCTTTCAAGGAATCCAACTGCCCTGCTCGGGCCGGAGGGGACTACTTTTCGTGAATAGCGTAAGCAGAGCTATGTTCTCGGCAATATTCGGCCCCCAACAGCCGCCAAATTAAATTTAAGATACATTTTTGTGGTCGCCACAGCCGCGAAGTGTCTCCGACGTTGAAGCCAGCGGCTCCTCACCCTTCGCGTGCATCTCCGTCTTACGTCTACCGATGGGAAAGGTGGCCGGCGTGAGGGGGTCGCCCTCTCCAACCTCGTTGTAGATAAAGGTCAGTGGCCGTGGATTTACCACCGCTTCTATTCTGGTGACACTCGGGGACGATTGCTTCATGTCCACGCATTTCTTCCCGATTACATTCCTCAATTACACCTTCACCGAGCTCACGTGACCCTCCCTACTATGGCACGCGTTCGGCCATAAACCGCCATTCTATGTCAGCATTGGCCAAGTGATAGGGGGATCGGTGGCTGAGGGGGCTAGCGCACACCAGCTTAGAGCATCTGGACCAAAAGCTTGCGCAGCAGAACCCAAGGATCCTGGGCTCAATCCCACCCCCGCCCGTTTCGATCTGGAGGGGCATCGTACCGGCGTGCGGTCGTATATCACTACTGCGTGGTGCACGTTAAAGACCCTAGGCTAGCGGCTGTACTACACTGGCTAAATTGCTCCTTTACAGCGAGTGAGTCGTCGCAACACTGAAATGGCTGACCAACTACACGCTGTATAAATAGCTTCTATAGTTCACTTAGCTCCTTCGAGGCGGGCTTAAACGTCAAAGCGTTATTTTCGTAAATGACGCGGCATACACCTCTCCGTGACACAATCCTGCAAAAGGCACACAGAAAGCTCTTTGCCGACATGTCTGCCACTAACTCTAAGTGAACCGCTCAGGTGACCGCACATGTAAACAACAGCACGTAAGACTTGCTGGTGAGGTCGTTTGCCTTAACCTATATGGGTCCCGCAAAGTCTGTGCCCACTGGTTCAGACGGTCGACTCGCGTTGCTCGATCTACCTGCAAGGGTCCCGTTGGCGCACTCGCGGGGATCGAATTAATCCCTGGCAGGTAGCACACGTATGCACCAACTTCTTAACCAGCTGTCTCACGTAGGATTCAGTACTTCTCGTGTAGCTGCACGAGATTGTACCTGGCTCCCGCATGCCGTACATGGCGATGGGCGAGGACAGTCAGCAAGCTTGAGTACCGATGTGCCTTAGGCAGTTCAGTTAAAGTACAATAGGGTGGCGTTCTTCCTGTGTCAGGTTCACGACACTCTTTCCGCAAAATCAGTTTACGCACACTGTGCAGATCCAAACCCGAGGCTCTAATGGCGGCGCTGCACCGCTCCTCCACACCAGAAATATCGAACCACCAAAAAATCATAGGGTAGAAATATGAAAAAAATTTAGTCCTTTTTTCGTACGTAATATTCAATTCACGAAATCAGGGGCACTTGATTTAGCCAAGCATGATCTTCTATCAGCTCCATTAGTGCGGCAATGTTGGAGAATTTGATACTGCCTTAATGTGACTCCGACTTTTGAAAGTGGTCGGTTGGAGTGAACCACTGATACTCAGCGATTCCTCTTCATCGACGAAAGTGCGAAAGTCACGCAAGACCCTGGTAGTAGCGTCGCCCTCTTTACTGTGGTATCATTATTGGAGGCAAAAACTGATCTCTGAGTTCTTGATATCCAGTGTCTTTGCGCTACGTAAATCTCATCAGCAGTAAATAACCCAATCTTTCTTTCTTTTTTTTTGACAATCTAAGTTATAGATAAGTGGGAAACTCCAGGCCGTATCCCTATGGAGTTTCAAGGACGAGCAGAAACTTGAGATGTTTAGAAACTCTTCCGGTGTGGTTGCAATTACCTCAAAGAGCTCTGCTCTTGTGGTACGCTCCTCGAGCCCGTCCCGGGAAAGCTCTTCCTCACTTTTCCCGGATCACTATGTCACCGATACCCTACTGAAAGCTACACCAAGGCGAGGGCTGGTATGACTTGATTTGGTACCAGACTTTTTCACAGATGTGATTTTGAAGATTTGCTTACCAGCAATCTGGTGTTCTGGTGTGACATCAATTTTTGTTCTTGTGTCATACCAGAGCACCTGTTGACTGCGTGTTGCTTTACTCACAAAAAGGGTAGAATGACCAGTTTGTCTATAATGCTGATGTCATAATTACTTTATTCAAAAAAGCGGAACAGTAAAGCTTGGGAAGTTTCACTCCTGTAGCGAGTCGGCCGTGATCAACTGTAGCTTGTCCGGAGCCACTGCACTGCGTCAAAAAACCGGACGCCCTGTCGTTCCTCAATTCCTGGCCTTTCAGCTTCCGGTTGACTCGTGTGTTAGTTACGCTGATCCGTTCCGCACACCCCTCCACGCCAGTTATCTCCTCTTCTAAGGCATCATATTCGACAGATGGCTCAATCTCCTAGTCCAGCTCTTTCAGAGAAGCCTATTTAATTAGAAAAATATCAAAACTTTTTTCGAGCTCACCGATGTCGGTTGGATCCGTGGCCAGCAGGACGACAATCTCGTTAATGATCTTTGTTGTGGCGGCTTCGAGGGTAGTCCCCTTTCGCTTGAGGTGGTCGACGCCTCTTGGCTCGTAGTAGGCATGATCTGGCCGTTAATTCCCGGATTTCGGCACCAAAAATTGTAATAATTACTAGCTCTCTTTGTTGTTTTTGTACCAGACCACGTCTAACTATCTTTAGCTCGTCGGAAGTCAGGAAAGCGCACCATCACACATCTTTTCAAGTTCGACTCGCAGAGAAGACTTCTTTATTTTCTCAAACTTTAACAAGAATACTGGCGGAAAGGAAAAAGAAAACCCCCAAAGAGGTGATCGCCCCAAGCTGCTCAAGGCTGGCCGGGAAGGTACTGGGGACGAGGGGGACACTTTTTAAGCACAAAGGAGCCCGCCGCGTGGTCTCTGCCGTCCTCCAAGAGGGAAGAAAACGAGGCCACACGTCGAGGGAAGGGGCACAACACAAGCTAATAAAAAACACTTTCGCGGACGGGTGGAAACGTCAACAAAATTATAACACTGGTGTCACATCAAACTAAGTCGTGTGCACACCAGGCTGCCTGGTGGGCACATGAGCCCGTGTGGTACCAGACTCTCTCGGTGTGGCCGCTAGGCTGGTGTGCGGGTACACCAGCATTTCTGCTGGGCACACTAAGTTAGCGCGCTCGATATACCAGTATAGCTGGTAATCACACCACGCCGGTGTGCTCGATACACCGGCTTTGCTGGTGGGCACACCAGATCTTCTGGTGTCATAACAGGATTTTTCTGGTGTCACACCAGGATTACCTGCTGTATTTTTCTTTAGGGTAGTAACAACCAAGTTGGTGCGGTTCACTAGAGTAGTGCAGAAATCGGTCAATTTGAGGTCTGCCCTCGTGTCATCAGGTCGGCGGATTTATCCTTACACGGGCAGTGGCACCACATTGCTTTCTCACATTTGGATTAAATGGCTTCTACTCTCTCTTCTAAAAAAATGTAATTCATACGTGTGGCAAACTGGTTGACTTGCTTGGATCAAACCGGTGGACAATTTGTACAAGCCTTTTGATCAAACGTGATAATAGGATATGGGTACCCGTTTCCAACGGTATCAGCCTGATACGGTAGTCGCTTGATGCGGTACTTTTTTGATACGGACGCCCGTTCCACCTGGAACATGACCCCACATTTTGACGGGTCCTTCAGATATTCAGTGAAATTATTTGTTAGCCCTGAATGGGTGACCTCTGTAAGGCTGGAAATCTTATACTTGTTTAAGATTTACCAATATTGATTAACCTATTATTGACATGACGGTCAAAAATGTACTGGCGTAGGTGTTTGCAAAGAAAGCAGGACACAAAAAATATTGTTTTCAAATTTTCTAGAAGCTCATTACATACAGCCTATCCCAAAGACAAGTGCAAACGTTTAAGCGATTTGTGAATTGTGGAGAGATACTAATAAGCTTTTATACAACAGGGAAGATTGCAAAGCTCACAAGAACGGGGAGCCGGGAAAATAATTTCTGTGGCTTTCTATCGGCAGGCACCTCTCATTGGCGGTGGCAATCATTTCATGGAACAATCTTACTTCGACAGATTGTTTAATTCACACGCCACGTTTGATCGACAGATTATTATAGACAGATATGATTAGCGGTTTGTTTTCGTAAGTCCCCCCGCACTGACGCCGAAAATGACGTGTGGTGGGCCAGCTAGGATGACAGTTTGGTAATTAGTGATCGCAGACAATCACCGTTTAACTGCGTGAACAGCTCTTCCTGCCATTGATTCGCGCACGGCAAAATGTCTCTGAAGCATGCAGCTCGTGTGTATTTTATTTATTGATTTGAAATACTGTAGGCCCTTTTCAGGCCCTGGCAGGTTGCACTATATTTGACACAATACATAAATACATAACAACGGAGAACATTGCATATTATTATGGCATTATATAAAAATAAAATCAAAGAGTAACACAGAAAGTAAACACTAACAGGTTTCATTTTATTTGACAAGAGTACTTTACGTCAACATATGCTTTCATCAGATTACATTCAACAAAGGATTACACTGATAAAAGTGAATGTTTTTTGTATATTCCACTTGTAAAACCAATAATACTGTGGCTTATAGAATTTACTAAAAATACTTTGTCAAGACATTCACGAACCGTGGTATATCAGTGTCGACCAAGTGGGAGTCCATAAAACGTGTAATCACGAAATGTTGTATATGAAACGTGTTTCCAAGATATGTCGGGATCATAAGCAAATCAGTATTATACCGGCAGTTCTTTCATGATTTCAGGCAGCTAATGGAAGACGACTGCCTTTAGAAGTTCGGGGAAAGGCTTCTCCCGGCTGCCGGGAGAATAAGCACTGCCCCATTCTATAGAAATTGTAAAAGAAAGCCCGTACAGCAACGGTCATTCGTTGCCAACAAGTAGGTTGCAGTGAACGTTCCGTAGAAATAGCGGACTTGAAAGGTGTAATCCGAGAGATATATCAATACGAGCACAGCAGATCAATAACACAAACTCAAAAACGAGAAAAAAGGGCTACGCGAAGATTCAACACGATGTGGCCCAGGCTGTCACTTGGCGAACCGAATTGCATCACAAACATTTATGTGGCTTCCTTGAAGAAATCGTCATTGCCCGTAAACTCGTTGGACTTTTCCAACAAATAGGAAGCTTTCGTAGATCGTGTTACCTATTACGCTACGCTCTCCGCAACGAATACGTCACTAGCGCGCGTGCGCACCGCTGGCCTTCACTGCAGAGTTCTGGATGGAGTAGCTGGTTTACGGAGAGCGTTGCGGGACAAAAGAAACGATGTGCGAAAACGCCCTAAAAGATCGGGTACACTTCGTATACCTTGTCTTTGACGATAGGCAATTTACCACTTAAATCGACGGCAGCCCCATAGGCCGCAGCACAGAAAAATCTAGGTTAGGAAGCAGGAATTCCGGGATTGAGAACCGCGAGCGCGTCATCCTTTAAAATTTTCCGACATGATCACACCGCATCCGTTATCCGCGCGCAGATTGCATGGTCAAGTGAAAAAAGCAGAGGGTAGATTTGAACGACCAGCGAGCATCTTCTACTACCACGCTTTCAGCTGAGGGAGAAAGAAAAATAGAGAAGGTGTAGCAAAGTAGGCGCGCCTTCAAGTTCGGCATCGGGGTGCGCACCCAAAAGGGTTATATTCAAGTTGCATACCATCAATGAGAACAGCGATAGCATTCGTCACTTATGTCTGTTTGTGAGTTCGTCCAAAACTTGATAGTGAAGTGGAAGCCATGTGAGTGGCCTACCAAGGGGTGTCCTTTAAGCAGGTGCCATGCCATGCCTTATAACGAGCTTGGCGACTGTAGCCACGCGACCCTAACCGAAAACACGATTGGCCCGAAATACGCTAGCGTGTCCACTGCTGTCAATACGCAGTGAGCAGGACAGCTGCACGAAGCCCAGTTTTTTTAGTTATAAACTCTGAATTGAAATGCAGAATTAACCGGGAATTCTTTCTCCGCACAAGGTCGCGGCTGCGGCAGTGACGTGGTACGTTATTTCAAGTTGCAGATGTTTGAAAGAGCACGTTTTCCATATATGCAATAAATGGACAATTCCTTTCTCCCCCTTCCTTAAGAATATTACAACGGCTGTTCTTGTCAACCTTCACTCATTCCCATTAGAGAAACGGTGCCACCCCTATCTATGGGGAGGAGTAGTTCCTTAGATATTTTGGAAGACGGGCCCTATCACACATTTGCAAGCTTAAGGGACGTGCCGTGTCACTGCCGCAACTCGGAACTAGCACCGGTCTTAAACAAACAGTACACAGAGAGCTGGGAAAAAATGGAGTCCGCCGGAACCAGTGGCCGGGATGGTTTGATCGTTTATGGCGTCGCCGCGCACAGGGGAAGGTCATGAGTTCGATCCACGCTCTGACCCAAATTTTCGCCAGCTCTCTGTCCCCTTTCCTTTTCCTAACTTGAATGCAATAAAATGACTAATCTCTTTCTCCCCTCTTCGTTCACTATTATATATATATATATATATATATATATATATATATATATATATATATATATATATATGTGTGTGTGTGTGTGTAAGTATATCGACCAAGTAGAGATAAAAAGTTCCGGCTTTACGGGCCGAGCCCGGGAGCAGTTTTGCCCCGCGAGCACTAACATGAGCCACGCATCGCCCATGCTGGCAGTGCGCTGTTTTGGATGGTGATGATAATGTGGATGTCGATGGTGATAAAGTTGCGCTGTTACAATATCCTTCCCGTAGAGGAAGATAGAGACCTCCTTGCCGAGCTTTAGAATGGTGATGAAGTTGCGTCATGGTCGGAGCGCTAGACGAATGTCTTTATGCGGCCTGCGTGAGAGTTTGTACCGCCCGGCAGAGCCGACCAGTTGACGGGGTTAGCGGGGTCATGAAGTAATTGAGTGGGGATGTTTGGTGAAGCACAGTGTATGGTCCAAAATATTTGTGGAGAAGTTTCTCGAAGAGTCCTGGCGTACGCACGGGTGTCCACACCAAGTCGAGGTCACCTGGATGGTATTTGACGGAAGTGATAATTTCGTCGTAACGCTGCTTTTGTTGTTGTCGGTTGTCATTGTACTCTTAGAAAAAAATGGAGCGAAAATGTAGCAACGAACGTCTTCCTCCCTTCTTCTGACGCGCCCCCAAGGGGACACGAGAAGAAGGGAGGAACGAGACGTCTTTCTCCTTCTCCACGGAGACGAAAGAAAGCCTTCGCCCTCCCGAATCATCTTCAATCGGTTTCGTTGTTTGAGCACGTCGCGCACGTTGTTTAATAAATGTTGTTGAGTTGATTGAGCTTCAGCAGCAGCGAAGGCCCCCTGTAATTCCGTCGTCTAGCCAAAAGGTGCAGAACATTTCGGTTGCATTGACGTTTTTACCATAATTTTATCAAACGAGCAAACGAAGCCGCTAGAAACAGCGAAGTTCCGGAGCAGTGCCAGCAGCGCTAAGTACACTGGGTAAGATGGCCGTCTCCGGATTGCGTGACTCACGCGGAGCTACAGTAGCGAACCACGCGGAAATGTGTCGTCGTTTTTGACGTTATGAAAATCGCAGGAACTGCGTCTAAAACAGGCAGGTTTTGCTGTGGGCTGCCTTCAGTGCTATGTTGGTGAATTTCGTGCCACCAAGGTCGACAACGGCTTGCTCGTGATAGCTCTGTATATCTCGCCTATGGCACTCACCGAATATTTTGTGCAAGACAACGAATAACTTCATTGCACTCAAGCAGGAAAACATCCGATTGGCCCCGAAGGACGTGCACTCGCTGTTCTGCTGGGCCATCTCGGGGAAGCACGCTCAAGGCTAATGCTGAAGGAATCAAAACCTCCGAGGAGTCTTCGACAGAGCCGACAGTAATAGGATAACATCGAGAGTTTCGCGTGCTTCGTCAAAACGTTGGATTTAACGCTGCCTCGTTCTCCGGCCTTGATCCTACTCTCCCGTTTCGTGGCACCGGCAGAACTAAGACAGAGTGGAGCTTCCAGATGTGAGAACTGCATTTCCTTTCTTCGGACGAGCGGCGAGCGAAATACCAGAATATGCAGAGTGTTTCACGACAAGTGAAAAATTCGATATTGCAAAAACTACAAGTCACATAAAAAAGGCTCATGTCCACTTGGTCCTAGGCATAAGGACCACATAGAAAATTTATTAAAGTTTGGCATTATTAGGTTCTTAATTTTTTTTTGCATATTTAACTTTTTTATTGTTGTCTTTAAGGGCATCGTTTCAATTAAAATTGCTGAGCATCATCGAAAAACACTAAATTAATAAATTGCAGAACGATACAGGGAACGTGCGGCATGTTACGGCTTTCATAACAACCGCGCAGCTTTCAGTGTTTTTCGGTGATGCTCAGCAAGTTACGGCTACGCCGATGCCACCGACGTATCCGTAACGCGTCTGCGTAACGCATTCTCCTGACGCGTCACAGCGACGCGTTACGCCGATGCGCTATGTCTACGTCGACGCCGACGGCGACGCCGAGGTGTCACGAAAAAGGATTACGCCGACGCGTAACAGTTACGCCAACGGCGATAGCGATGGCGACGCCGCTCAAGCGGGAAATGGGCGCCTAAGAGCTGCGCTCTAAAACAGGGAGGCAGTGAAACTGCTGGATGGGGAACGGGCTTATGTTTCGTCAGTGGGTTTTTATCTGGAATAAAATTACGGTAATAATGATATAGTTTAAAATAATATACATTTAGTTCTGTGCCTCTTGATCTTGCTTCTTGGTTTAGACGACGACGAGGTTCCTTAACTGGCTTATTTTGCTTGTTTTTTTCCCCCTTTTCTTTTCTATAATATAAAAGAACACAAATATATCATGTGTTTCTTAAATAATGAATGATCCTTTATTAGAGCGCAGCTCTTAGGCGCCGATTTCTGACTCGAGCGGCGTTGCCGTCGCCGTCGGCGTAACCGCGCGGTCCATTATGGGATGTTTCTCATAGTGCACCGCGCGGAGGTTTCGGCACAGTGCCGCAACGTCACCGTACCAAAACGTCACCGCGGTGCATTATGGGACTTTTCTCATAATGCACCGCGTGGACGTTTTGGCACGGAGTCGAAACGTCACCAAGCCGAAATGTGACCGCGGTGCACTATGGGACCTTTCCCATAATGCACCGCGATGACGTCTCGCCACAGTGACGTTTCGGCGCCGCGCCGAAACGTCGCGTGGCGTGCCGCGTTTCGCGCGTGAAAGAAGGAGGGAAGGAGGAGAGGGTACGAATGAGGAGGAGGATCATACCCTCCCCTCAGTACCCTCCCCTCCTTCTTCGCATGAGCTGCGCTCTAATTTGGCGTTACAGGAAGTTTTTAGGTTTAATCTAAGTGAGTAATAAAAAAATCATTTTTTTTTCTACTTCCCCTTTTCTTTCCCTCCGCGTCTTCTTTTTGAATGGACGGTCCGACGAAGAATTATAATTTTTGAGTTATCTATTTTTCCGCTACGTACCCAGCATTCCACGCTAGCGGCGCCGCTGCTGCAAACGCGCAGTCCAGCTCCCCCCCTCCCCGCAGGCTCTATTGCGTAAACCAGGGGCGAGGCAGGGCAACGCGCCAGCAGGCCAAGCTCCGCGGCTCACCTGGTATGAACTGAATGATTAGCATTTATCAAGGACTTGTTTTTTATTGCTCACTTTACGAATATAGCGTCTTCATATATGCAGAAATAAATCTAACTAAATTAAATCAATTACATTATTTCAAATTTTATTTATTTTTCCTCTTTTTGTTTCCCCTTTCTAACATAGTTTTATGTTTTTATTACATTCGGCAGTACATCATTCATGTTAAAAAAATTACATGTAATATTCTCTACAATTTAAACTGACTCATTTATCGTTCTAATTATGCATATATTAGGTACTAACCTTCATCTATTACTTGCTGAGCTAGTAACTATCATTAGTTGTCGGTATTATGCACAAAAATATTCGATGGGCAATGAAACGTTATCAATGTGTTTCAAAGATTTGTTATATGTTGAAAGTTGTTATGATGATATGGGGGGAGATATAAATTTTAATCAGAATTTTCTATATTTTTCTTTCTGTTCCAGTTTCTTCTCCCCTCTTTTGCCCCCTAGTTTTTTTCTGTTGTTTTTTCTCCTTTTCTGCCCTCCTTTAACCCCCCCCCCCCCCCCCCTGCCCTCTGTTTAGCTCCCCAAGTTTCGAGGGCGGATAGGTCACATCGGTTTCGCGCCCTGCAGCCGAGAGGGTCAAGAGAACATGTAAGGCATCCGACCTAAAGTAAAAAAAGACGATTTGTCTGAGCTTCTCCGCCCATGGAGGCCCAGGGCTGTGGAGATTATCCTTGCCCTCCTAGTTTTTTGTGGGTCCTCTTTACATGCGTTGCATTTTGAAATTCTGGAAGCCATGGATGCAGATTTAGTTTGTAAACCATTGTTATGTTTGTTCTTCCATGCATGTCGGTACATTTGTTAGTTTAGAGGTGTTAGAATCGATAGATTAGGTTTGATTGGGTCGTTTGAGCAGAGCTCAGCTTGTGTTCACTCTCGACCTTTTTTTTCATTTTTTTCTACGTTTGATACGCCTTTTGGAATGTCGTTTATTAGTATTTATAGTGTTATTTTCTTTAAACAAATATAAAGAAAATCATTTTTCTTTTTTGATTTTCTCCTTTTCTTATTTTTTTTCCTGGATATAGCCGTTTGTTTCTCTTCCGTTTTCCCTTCTCAGATCTCCTGGCGCTTACACCCGGTGCCCCACCCGACCGTCCAGGCCAGAGAGCCTCGTAGTTTTGTAATGTTTATAGTAGTTAATTCATTAAATGAATTCACGTCCTGGAGGATTTCGGTAATTCTCCGCTAAATTTATTGGTAAAATCTCCCCACTAAGTTTAGCGGAAAATTTACGCGCAAAATTTACCGAACCACTTTTCACGCTAAATTTAGCGGGAATTTTTTTCCGCTATATTTATCGGGAAATTGAGCTGAAGATTTCCGCTAAATGGGAGGGGTGCAGGAGAGGAGGAGGGAAGGGCACAGATGAGGAGGAGGGAATACCCTTTTCTCGTACCTTCCCCTCCTCTTCATTAAGAGCTGCGCTCTAATTTGGTGTTATAGGGAATTGCAAACATCTTTCTTTTTTTTAATAGATTGAATAAGGTTTTTTTTTATTTGTATCAAAATGGACCATGTTTAAAGGGGTAAAATGTTTATTTGTGGCAGGACATGATGTAATGTTCTATATTTTATAATTCTGAACAAAACAAAAACAGTATTTCCGATTTATTTTATTTTGAAACGAAAAAAGTAAAAGGCAAAACGGCCATGACCTCTCAGTAGTTGAGTAACATAATCAGTGGATGGAAACCATCTTGGCATTTGAAATATAGATGATGTCCATTTAAACAGTTCACTGTTAATTCCGACATCTCTCCATGTTTTCTGCCAAACTTTTCTTGCTTTAGACAATAACTCCTCTTTAATATATATCTTTGAGTTTTTAAGTGGTGTAAAGATACCATGATGTCGTGCCTAAGGTGCAAATTTATCTCCTAATTCATTGCCTCATAGTCCAATGGGTCCACCTACAAAATAAAAGGCTATACTACATGTTTGTGTGAGAAGAACTATCTGATTTTTTTTAAATGGTTATGATATAATCAAAACTAATGGTGTTAGAAGGGCTTGGATAACTGATAGGATATCTGTAAAATGTCACAGTCTCTTCCTTCTATGACGATATGTATTCCATACCCTTTGATATAGCGATTGCAACCACATTGATGATGGTATTGTACTTTGTTAGACAACAATTTCTGCCAATTTAATACCCCCCCCCCCCCTTTTGTTTCAAAATCACAATGGCCGCTCCAACCTGTTCGAACCATGCAGAGCCATCCAAATTTAGTGGAATGGCATTAAATATGATTTAGCATTTTCGACTATCCTAACGATTGAATATAATAATAAATCTGTAGCTAGGATGAATATACCATAGATTGATAGGATAATAAATACTATTGGGATAAATTTTTCATGCCTCAAATTGTTCATTGTCTTTAAGCTGGAAAAGATTCAACATAAAACCGCCTCTATTAAGAGTGATAATAATGAGTAGAATGTCGAATACAACTTTTAGGCTAGAGTTTGGTGCGGTATAAAAATCCTAACATATTTTAAGTAAGGTTAAGTAAGGGTAAACGCTGAACTGATATAATATACCTCATTAAATGAGAGTTTTGTTCCGTTTTTCACCTGACTGGAGCCCCATACGCTATGTATCGTTCGATAGATTTAAGATATATCTTATGAAGCTTGTTAGAATTTAGCCCCATTGAATTGAAGAGAAGACGGTAAAGTTCATTGTGTTGAAGTACTTTAAATTTAAGGTAATTGGCCTGGTTTAAAAAGAAAAGATGTGTATCAAGAAACAACTCCTAAAAGTTTTAGTTCACTTCTAAGTTTTAAACTATGTTTCTTAAATAAAATGCAATAAGAAAAAAAAACATTTTTAATATTAACGGAATAGTTTTCTTTCTCGAGCCCAATTCTGTATAAGATTAAGGACTGTTATAGAGTGATGCTGAACTTCTTTACGTGACATACCCTTTATTAATAAACTACATCACTTACAAATGCTCAAATGTGGATGCAGGATCGAAAATTAAAGCTAAGGTCGGTAATCGAAATATTTCATGAAAGAGGACTAAAGGGCGATCCTTGAGGTCATCCTAAAATGAGAGATTTATACACTTTTTTGAATTCGGTCCTGACATAACATACTTGACAATCTATAAAGAAGGATTGGATTCGTGAGTAAAGGTTACTTGAACAGTTATGCGTTTGTAAGGAGATAAACGGAGTTAAAAGCTCCCGAGAAGTCTAAGAATACAAGTAGTGACACTTCGGGCATTTTTTTTTATATTTTGTAGGCGCTGAGTTACGTGATATAGAGCTAATCTTGAAGATTTGTTATATGTAAACCAAAACTGATTTTGGTGTAATAATTTATATTCATCCAAGAAAAACAATAAATCTGGCATATACACGTCTTTCAAGCACCTTCCCCAAAAAGGAGTTGAGACTATGGTATGATATACGGTAACCATGTACAGGGGTCGACCAGGTATTGTTTTTAATTTATATAATTTAGCCTTTTTTCACATTTTAGGAAAATAACCTATGTTAAGGCGTGAATTAGTAGGGATAGTATGAAATATTGATGATATGACCGCAGATGTTTTATAAGTGGTAGAGAGCAATTATCCAGACCAGGAGCACTATGTAAACGCATAGATTATATAATAGTGGTAACTTCTGGATCAGTGAAAGAATTATCTATCGGTCCAAGTGTAGGGCTATTCTATGTATCTTTTATATTAGTGAGTAATACTGAGTCAGATGATATATCATCTTGTTTGAATACATTTTACAATATATATTCTATCAAATTGTAATATGATGTAATGTGAGATTGATCCGGTATCTTTACTGGGGAATTATGACCAATTATTTCCGGTGATTTAATTTTATTAAAGGCTAGCTGATACAGAACAATTAGCGCTGATTTATTTCTGCTTCAAGACAAAAAATACGCCGAGTTCATTTTTCCGCTAAAACTAATCTTTATATTTATTTTAGAAATCATAATACTCTATTTTATAAATTAGTCTTATTTCCGAATTATAACATCTCCTGTAGCGTCTTCTATGCGCATATACAGTAGTCTTCTAACTCAGAGTTTCTCAGAAAATCTTCATTTTTAACATTTCGATGATATTTTTAACCCATATAGAAAAGTGGGTGTAAAGTATATAAAGTTTGTCTCCTACTTGTAAGGGTAAAAGTTTTGCAATACATCATTATTTAACCACTCGTAATTTTAACTATATCTCAAAATCTGGCTTGTACAGCTATGATCATTTTATGTGTTTTATGTTGAACTGTATCAGAGACTAAAAAAATATTCCAATGCGTCACTTTAGAAATCAATCCCCCAGACGCAGCTGTTATATCAATACAGCTCTGTGCGTTTGCAAAAGAAAAAAGTTGGTGTTGGTAATAAACTTTATTAGTAAATAAGTTTTTAGGATTAGTAGTTCAGTTAATAGTTCGCCATGTTTATCTACAGTATGTCCACCCCATATTCCAAGTTTGCCGTTAAAACCTTACCCTATTATTGGATATTCATTATGTTGAGCAATAATAAAATTTTAGGGTTGTCAAGGCTATATCAAAATGCGAAGTCGGAGAAATATACACACAAACTAATATAATGTCAACTTTATTATAGTTACATTGTATAGCAAATATATAAGGTTCTAATAATAATGTAAAAAAACTGAGCAAGCTTTATCTTGAATTAATATTGCGCATTTATGTTCAATTGGAAAGAGCATGGTTGTATTTTTTATTCGGATGTCGACTATTTTGTTTTGTCAATTACATTGTTCACTTCTTCTCGTTGGGTTGAAGTGGCCTTTCATCTTCCCAAACTATTTGTAATATTTCTATGCGCTTCAGCTTATTCGAATAAGGATACCAAGTTCGCTACTAAAGGCAATCATGTCACGCGAGAGCTTCCCCAGACAAACACTCCATACCAATCCAACCAAAAGACTCCAACCCAAAAGGATCCGGGTTATATACAGATGTGTACATTGGTAGGCTCCCATCACGGAGGACGGGCCTTCTTGGGGTACCATATGCGCCCCCTGAATCACACCACGTGGAACGCGTTGCGCGCTACCGAATGCGTGCCACGCCTTTAATCGGCGCGACACGTAGGCTTTGTAAAGCCTCTGCCCATCGTCCGTGATGATGCACTCTCTGTAGTACTGGCTACCAGTGCACAATGGGCAGAATTCAGTTCCCGAAGAATAGCATTTTTAGCATGTTCATATGTTTAGCGATTTTGGCATCTTCGAATGACAGTGTTCGCTTATTGGGCATAATGTCCAGCCCAGGTGAAGTTTTTTTTTTTTTTTTTATCGTTGTTTTGTAGAGCCAGAGGTTTTAACGTCAAAAATGTGTGTTACGTTTCCAGATCGTTTTTTGAAAGAAGTCCATAGTACAAATTCGTTCGCTTCCATAAGTACGTCGGAATTCTTCATGTGTAATGTGGCTACGAATTTCGCTAAGTGAACGTCAGGGTAGACGCCTTCAACTTTAAATTGTGGTTTCCGCATAGTTGCTTTTTTCAGAAAGAATATGCCATTAGTGTTTGGATGAGTTTCGAATGCATCTGCCAGATTCTGCAGTAATTTTTGAGATGCAGATTGAACGGCTGTGCCATTACAAATTCCTCTCATGGTGACCTTACTGACCTCACCGAGGCCTAGGTTTAGGGGTTCAAAGTATTTCTTTAGTGGGATCTTTATGTCGTTCGAAGGATTTGATGTCGTGATTCACAGATAGATGAAAAGAACATGTCCCAAGCGTACGCAGGGAACGGTTTCCTCAATGAACAGCGCACGCTGTTCATCATCGCCGAGACGTGGATGCGAGTATTTTATGAACCCCTGCAAACATAAAGCCCGGTGACGATGAACCGCCAGAGCTCACAGACGGAAGGTTGCGATGTTGCGCAAATGGCTGTTAAAAGGCGCTGCGTAAGCTACGCCGGGCGCTGGAACTGCTTCGCAGGCCTTCGAAGGGAAATATATTTGGAACGACAAAGTAGCCTCTTGTAACTTCGACAAGCTAACGGTGCTCGATAGTCCCACCCTCACATTTTAGCAGAGCGAGCGCTGTCGACCACATCGAAACGCAATCTGCCCTCGTGTTGCGATTGCTACGTTTTTGCTCCGCTTACACTAATTACATGTGCGCTGACAATGAAAACAGCTGTCTCGAGACTGCATGAGGGTCAAACAGGCATGTCCGTGCCGCCACTCTTACTTCAGTTCCAAAAGACTCACCACGTAAGGGGAGGGTCGCTTGATTAAACCGATGTCGTTTGAAGGTCGCCAGTCACCCGCTTATGCAAGATGGTCACCCGTTTGAAGAAACGGGCGACCCGCTTGTCAAAATGAGTGACCCATCTGCCCACACCAGTGACCTGTTTGACCAAAGGAGTTACCTGTTTTCTCAAACGAGTAAACCTTTTACCCAAACGAGTGACTCGTTCGCCCGGGTGACCGGTGTGGCTCAAAGGGATGCGCCGTATGACAAAAGAGCGTCTGGTATGGCTGAACGGTTAGCGGTATGAACCCGTTTAGTTGCATACAGGTTCAATTTATTTTCTTTCAGATATTTTTGCGAACCATTTACATCTGGATGGTTCTCCTCTAATCCAATGCAGAGCGATCATGGAGTACGCCTAAACGTGGACTTCATTCACTTGGATTTCGATGCGAGTTTTTACGACATGAACCGCCTCGATCCAATGAAGCTGACCATGAGTTACAATATCGCCATTCAGATTTCCTTTAGGGGTGTAAGGATCGACGATGTCTCCGCGGGTGGGCAGTCAGCACCAGAGACACTTGGCTGGTAGGAAATCTTTGGCGCAAAGACTTCCCATGATGGGCGACCTCGAGGGGCAGGCGTACTTTATGGCGCAAGGATCAAAACGCGCGCTTTTTTTGTTTTGTTTTGTTTTGTTTAAAGTTTGGAGTTAGCGTTTCGGGCCGGGAGAACTCGATGGTTCTGGCCTGCACCGTTTACATCGGTGTAGTCTTTCTCACCCGTTTGTTAGGGGGCAAGGTACAAGGGAAACGTCGGACAGCGCCAGGCAGAATGAATGACGGGATGGCTCAGTCGGTGCGATCCACACCGGGGTCGGCTGTCTGACTTGCTTTGCGAGCTTTAGATAAAGTTTGCTTACATCCGAACCCGCCCGACCTTCGGCTGTGAGATATACGCAGACCGCGCGGTCTGGGTATACCCCATGGTGAGAAAGTCAGTCGATTCGTAGTGGCATTTCAGCCAGTGGAAAACGCTTGTCTGACGACACGTTGAGGATTTGGCGGTCCACTAAAAGGAGATGGACATACGAGTAACTTTAAGGGGAAGGCAGCAAGTGAGTTTAGTCTGTGCTGGAGCTCGAGAGCTAACGCTCCGGAATCGAGTCATGTCGTGGGATTCCTAGGGACTTTTGTTCCCGTAATCGGGACGTAATCCCCCGGGCCAGCACATTTCCGAGCTTAGATAAGCTAGTACCCGAGCATTTCCTTGCCAAGCCCGTATAGGGGAAGTTACCTTTCTGCAGTATTTTTTTAGTTTATATATTTTCATTCGCTACAAAAGTAATAAAGTGTTTATTGAAAAGCAACTATCAAGTTCAACTGAATTAGTCGTCGACGGCCAAGGGAAGCTACTTTGTTTTCGACAAGATAGCCCAGCTTCCCACAACGAAGTTCGTCACCATCTCCGGAACTGGCGACCCGGAAAACGCCCAAGATGGCCCAGCAAAAAAACCCGTACTAGGGTCGAAACGAGGAACTTAGCCAGCAAGAGTGCCACGGTTTTTACTCCGCTGTCATACGTTGATCATGTGGCGATAGCCACTGGGAAACGAAGAAGATCGCGTGGAATAAAAGAGCCGGAGCAGTTTGATTTTGGAATTCATTAAACGTATTAGTTTTTCGTCTGACTTTCTCTACATTGGTCACCCGCACGTGATCTTCTTCTTCTTTCTCTAGAAGCAGATGAAGATCATAAAAACGTATGCAGAAGTACTGGCATCCGAGAACAATGGCAACCTTCGATATATTACATCGCCCTTCCGCTCGTTTTCATAGAACCTGATCACGTTAATTCGCTGAAGTGCGGTGAGCTCGTCGCACCAGTTGTTCCAGCGCCTAATTAGTTCTTCCGGCAGTGTATCATCCAAGCGCAGGCTCCGCTTCAAGATTTCTTAAAACAAGATATTGGCTTACACCGAAAAGCAGGAGAGGAAACGGAGGGGGTCATACAGGCGTGCCGTCGTCTGCTGTACGGAACGCTTGGTGTTTCTTCTTTGGCGGGCAAAATTAATCACGTTTTCTGACGAAAAAAGAGGCTGTTTTCATTTGGCATCTATGGTCAGAACGAACACCTTCAACACACTTGTCTGCTGTCCCGATGGTCTCTCATTAGGACAGTTTTTCTCAAGAATATTTACCTGGGTTTTGTTATTGGAGCCCCACTTATGAAGCTTCAACCCCGCGGCTTCATATAGCTCAGTCGCATCGCTGCAAAACATCCGAGCGTTTCCTTGCCGTTCTACGCCCGTCGAAAGGTCATCAACATTGACCGATCTACCCAGTCGCTCTGCTGTCTTGGGAGTGCACTCTACATTTGTTTGCAATGATTCCGCAGGGTTGCGGCCAGCAGAAACGGGGTGGACAAGTCACCGAAAGTCACTCTGGTCATAGGCCAGACCTCCACTTCCGGAGTTATCTGGTTCGGTTGAGGAGAATCCTCGTACAAGATGGACCACAGAGCATTTCGATTTGCCAGGTTTACTGTGATCTGACTGAAAGCCTTTTCGACATTCGCAAACAGAGCCACTGGATGTTGCCTAACTTTGAAAAGCAAGTCAACCAGCTCTGCAGGTTGTCGTTTAGTGACTTGCAGTTCAGTCCGTGTGAAGACGCGTCGAAAACAATTTTAATTTCTGTACGACTTCCCTCTTACAAATCACCATGGCGGAGAATGTAGTACACGCGTTCACCCGAGTCCTGCTCTGCCGGGACACTCTCAGCCATTCCGTTATTGACGTAAAGCCGGACGACCTGATTATATCTCTGCATGAGCCCAAGACTTTAGCTCAGCATATTTCGCTGTCTTTCTAGTCTTCCAAGTAGTAATGCAAGACTGTCGATAAATTGACTGTTGATACTATCGATAGTTTTCCCAAAACTATCGATAATATGGCAGAACTATCGATAGTCGACTATTGATAGTATATCGATAGTTTTTCGATAGTCGACTCTTGATTGTACTATCGATAGCTTTTTGTTTTTACTATCGATAGTCAGATTTCTGGCGACCATCGATACTATCGACAGTTTTGCACCACTAAAGCGAACACAGTTTCCACACCGCCGCTCGCCTCCCCATCCTCCTCTCTCCGCCCAAACTTCCGCCTTCGTCATCACTGAAAGTTGAACCAAAGTTAGGATGGTATGTGCTTGGGGTAGTTGGTGCCCTATTTGAAAAAAATAAAGCTAAAGTAGAGAAAATGGAGCGACGCAAACTACTAGTGTCGCAAAACTATCGATAGTAAACCGTCGATAGTGCTATCAATACTTTTCCGATAGTCGACTCTCGCTACTTTTCCGATAGTCGATTAACCATAATTTTCCGATAGTCGACTATCGATACTACTATTGATAGTTTTTTATGGTACTATCGATAGTTTGTCGTAGTCGACAATCGATAGTACTATAGATAGCTTTTTTTTTTATTGATAGTAAGATTTCTGGAGACTATCAATACTATCGATAATTTTGCATCCCTACTTTCAAGCCATCTCTCGATCGCAGTCAAGCTTTACATAAGGTTTCCAAGGGAGGCTCACTACGAACCTTCGATCAGATATGGTAATGCTTCACCCAAACTGCTAAATGACGTCACTATCACAGTGATATTGGACCTATGCGTCCACGACTCCCATACTCTCAAGCATCCAAAATCCTTTCAGGACAGACATGTTACTCGGAACGCTCAGAGAAGCTCTCAGGGTGATCACTTGAGAACAGCTGAAGTGGACTGGGAGCGTCTATGTACCGCCTAACCAAGGGCGGTCTCCACTGCCGTCAGGTTCTAGCGCAGTTGACGGACTCTCCCTGTAACGCATTCCCAGTAGTGATCTGATCCTAAGAGGATCCCTTCTCCTCTGTACTCAAGCCCGTTCAGGTCGTCACCCACCGTTAGTCCGAGCTCCTCCATATTCAAATGGATGACTCCATCCGCGCTGGAAATCTCTTGTTCGCACATAGATTCTCGTTTCCAGAGCTCCTATATAGTATGGCCGTAGTTAAAGTCCTCCCGGTGGTGTGGGAGGCAGGTTCCGCTTCGATGGTCTGGAGCGTGGTGGCACGAACGTCGCTGAGTGACGGGTCGACTCACTGCTTGAATAGAACTATGTGCATTTATTCACACTCTAGTTACAAGTCCCAACTTGGGAAACCATCCTGCCTCGTCTAAAGTCTCGACCCCCGTCCCCAATTTCTCTCCATCAAATCCAAAGTCCGAATCCCTCAAAATCCTCTCCGCGCTCTTTTTGTAGGTCCGTAGGGGCCTCCTTTCCCCTCAGGAACCGACCAATCTCTTCAAATTCCGCCACTCACACGTGCTACACTGTTCTCCAATGGTCGGCGAGCTGTCATCCTGGCGCCCTAACGGTCAAACCTAAATTCCTCGTAGAGTTGTTCTCTGCAATTTTCCCAGCCTGACTGGCGCCAACCGCTAAGTTATTGCATCGGGCAAAAAGTGACAATTTTATACAAAGCGGCAAAACCCTCTGCATACACGAACATTCGGCTATAAGCCACAAGCATCTTCCAGCGCGGGCTCTTTCGGTCCCGGTCCGAGCAGACCCCCGAAACCCGAGACGCTTCTTAACGACCGGCGGGGGGACCGCTCCCGCGTCGCGGCCGCTCTGGCCCCGCCGACCCAAACGTAGAAAGCTAAAAAAACGCAACGCCGACGCAACTCTCGAAAGATAAACTTTCCTAACCAAAAGAAAACACCTTAATTAATAAGCATGACTCCTAAATACTTAACTCCTCCCCACCAAGACTGTTGCGTTGACACTTGATGTAAGCGCAACATAAATTCCTTCCCCGAATATCGCACTGGCAAATATTCGAACCAACTACTTGGCCCACAGTTAACCAAAAGCAACAACGTCAACATCACGCTCTAAAAGTTCACCAACTGATCATCCGTAAATGTGAACACAATCAAACGGCACCGATAAAAATGAGAAAATTGTTACAATTCCCAAAACCAGAAACACTAAAACGGCTGCCGCAGGCAAAACGTCCAACACACACCAGAATGGGCGCACAAAAGAAAAATAGCCGTGATAGCTGTAATGTTCAAAGTCAAACTGCCACCCACGATCACACACAAGTTGGACCCACTCCTGTACATTCCAGGGTCCCGCAAAATCAGTGGTGGGAGCTCTCAAAACTGTGGCATAATGACCACGCCCTAATCATGCCTGCAGGTCTAGCCGCAACATGCTTACCAACGCTAAAGCTACCAAACACGTTTCAATTACGTGGGGACACTCAAACTTCCCCGCAGAGAATAAAAACCAAACACAAAAAATATATATTTCGTAGAATATAATATACCGAGGGGCCAACCGAAGGCCAAAAGAACAATGAATCAGGGGGGCCGTGACATAAATGTAGACTAAAAGTGAAATAAAAACCTAGTAGCCTGGCTAGCTACCCCCCTAATCGTGGCCGTTTGGTCGTCCATCTCGTCGCCGTTAAAGACGTTCTGAGGACTACCTGGGGCGGCTCGCAGTCAGTCGCTTCCGCTACACCCGCCGATCCCGAGCCCAAACCTGAAGTCTGCTGTTCACGCGTGCGAGCTCTGGGCACCGACCGGTGTGGCTTCCTCGTCTCCTCCGTGTTCATTTGGCTTTTTTCGCCCCCGCAGCACTTTGCGTCCAGACTCCCCCTTCTGGAGTAGCGCGACGCAGCCTTGTCCCTGGGCGTCGCCCTGCGATGCACCACCGGCCTGACCTTCGGCGACGACACGGCCCTGGTCCCGAAGTCGGCGCCTCTCCGCAGTCGGAGCTTCCCTCTCGACGCCTGGATCGGAGGAATCAAGGCTCTCTTCGCCGTCCTCTCGCCGTCGTTCACATCCTCTGCATGACCGTCCTTGTCGTAGCCCGGAGCCGATGCAGGGTTGGACACGGAGTCCTTGTTGACCGCCGACTCCGACCTGGCGATGCGCTTCTTGCGCAGCCGTTCTCTCCCAGCCTGGGACGGCCCTTGCCTGCCCAGTGCTGCGGTGACCGGTGTGCCGGGGTTCCCTGGATCCCGGCGCTCGATGTCGCCAACCGGGTTCGTCCCCTCATCGCCGCCGTCACCATCGCTCCCGCTCTCGCTCTCGCCTCCTTGCGTCACCGGATCACCGGCGGGTGCATCTGCCTCGTACGCGTCAGCTCTCCTATTAACGGGCTTCACCTCGCGGCCGCCGCAGTCATCGCCATATGCGTTCTCCTCGCGGTCTTCTTCCGGATTTTCAAGCTTCTGCCGCTCGTTGAAGATTTCGGGTAACCCGTCGTCCTCGTCCGTTTTCCCGGTGGGCTTCTGGTGCCCCTTGCCCGCCCGGACCGCCGGCTCGACCTCGATGTCGCCGCAGTCATCGCTGTCCGCGTCTATCTTCTCGGTGGGTTTGGAGTGTCCGTTGTCCGTTTTGACAACCGCATCGGATGCGCCGCCCGCTCCGAACCGGCCCTCGTCTTTCCTACCGCGGCGCGACTTCTCTTTTGCCTGCTTCAGATTAAATTGGGTGATCTCGAGCCTGGCTTTTAGAGCTGCAATTTTTAGCTCAAACGCGTTGTCGCCCTCACTCCCTTCGCCGCTGGCGCCATCGCTCAAGCTTTCGCAGCGGGCCTCGATGTTCACCTGTTCCGGACATGTCGTCCACGGCAGCAGGAGACTTTCCCGCTCCACTAGATGTTGTTCGCCCGTCTTGACGACCGCCTCAGATTTTCCGTTCGCTCCAACCTGGCCTTCATCTTTCCCACCGCGGCGCCAATTCTCCTCGTCCTGATTAGCGTAAAATTTGGCTATCTTGAGTTTGAGTCTTAAAGATGCAATTTTTAGCTGGAGAGCGTTCTCTCTCTCACTCCCTCCTCCTTTTAATACGTCGTCCAACATCGCCGGGCGCTAATCCCCGTTCTCGCTCATT
Organism: Ixodes scapularis; assembly: GCF_016920785.2. NCBI lineage: Eukaryota > Metazoa > Arthropoda > Arachnida > Ixodida > Ixodidae > Ixodes > Ixodes scapularis. The sequence goes on from NW_024609835.1 coordinate 196,567,527, forward strand.
ATAACTCGAGCTCCTTTAGTCGTCGACCGCGACACCACTGACATGCGAAACCCGGAGGAAACAGAAATGAGTCCCACCTGTGTCAGTGCGCCGCTCCTGAGTCGATGACTCTCCGGTGTCGCTGGACGTCACCCACCGGAGTCGGTCTTGGGTTCGGGCCCGGCTAGTCCGCTCTTCGGGTCGCAACACCACGCAACCTCTCACGTAGACGATGCTGCGTCGTCGCTGTATTTTGGGCCGTAACCCACGAAGCTTCTCGCGTAGATGTTGCTCCGTGCACTCGTTCTCTTCGGGTCGTAACCCACAGGGCCTCTCACGAGGATGTCGCCTTGTTCACATCGGGTCGAAACCCACGAGGCCTCTCACGGGGATGTCGCCTTCTTCTCTTCGGGTCGAAACCCACCAGGACCTCTCACGTGGATAACGTCCTGGTCACTTCGGGCCGGAGCCCACGAGGCTTCTCACGTGGATGTTGCCTCGTCCACCGTTGACGTCGGATCGAAACCCCCAAGACCTCTCACGTAGATGCCGTCTTGGTCACTTCGGGCCGGAGCCCACGAGGCTTCTCACAGGGATGCTGCCTCGTCCACCGTTGAGCCGAAGCTTACTTACTTGCCCGCAGGTCGCCGCCACGTCGTCTCACCGGAAATCGCGCCATCATCCTGTCGACTGCGCCAGTTAAAGTCCTCCCGGTGGTGTGGGAGGCAGGTTCCGCTTCGATGGTCTGGAGCGTGGTGGCACGAACGTCACTGAGTGACGGGTTGACTCACTGCTTGAATAGAACTATGTGCATTTATTTACACTCTAGTTACAAGTCCCAACTTGGGAAACCATCCTGCCTCGTCTAAAGTCTCGACCCCCGTCCCCAATTTCTCTCCATCAAATCCAAAGTCGGAATCCCTCAAAATCCTCTCCGCGCTCTTTTTGTAGGTCCGTAGGGGCCTCCTTTCCCCTCAGGAACCGACCAATCTCTTCAAATTCCGCCACTCACACGTGCTACACTGTTCTCCAATGGTCGGCGAGCTGTCATCCTGGCGCCCTAACGGTCAAACCTAAATTCCTCGTAGAGTTGTTCTCTGCAATTTTCCCAGCCTGACTGGCGCCAACCGCTAAGTTATTGCATCGGGCAAAAAGCGACAATTTTATACAAAGCGGCAAAACCCTCTCCATACAAAAACATTCGGCTATAAGCCACAAGCATCTTCCAGCCCGGGCTCTTTCGGTCCCGGTCCGAGCAGACCCCCGAAACCCGAGACGCTTCTTAACGACCGGCGGGGGGACCGCTCCCGCGTCGCGGCCGCTCTGGCCCCGCCGGCCCAAACGTAGAAAGCTAAAAAAACTCAACGCCGACGCAACTCTGGAAAGATAAACTTTCCTAACCAAAAGAAAACACCTTAATTAATAAGCATGACTCCTAAATACTTAACTGCCGTTTTGAGGATTACTCAAAACTACCTGCACGCTGAGGTACGTTTGTTCGCTAGTCTTGCCACCGAACAATCCAACGGTCAGAACCTTCTTCCTAAAATGCTTTCAACCAAAGCTCCTCGGCAACCGCCCTGTACTCAAGGAGCGCTGACTACCGCTGGGGAAAAGGTTTTGCGCCAAATTCCTTCCGTTCTTGAGTTCCACCAACACGGTAACACTTTGCCGGAGAACAACCAGTTCGTTGTCCTCGCTCACGTGTAGGCGGAGGGGTGTCTTGCTTTTCTGCCGTGTTTTATGCGACCGGCTGGCAGCTCCTCCCGACAAGTAATTTGGATCACACATAGTGGATGCATGCCTCCCTTGACAGCTGCTACAGCAGTGCGTGCCGCGACCCATTCTTGCCTTGTGGTTTGACACTATGCACCGGAAGCAGCTCTACTCGGCCTGCAGCCTGCGCTGCTTCTCATTGAGTTTGATTTTCGGGTTACAGCTTGGTATGCTACGCGCCTTTGATTTGCAAGGGAAACATTATATGCTATTCATCCTGCCAGTCATAGCCGTAGCAGTAGGCTTCCGAGCCTTGGCTTTGTTTGGATGACGTAAACAAAGTGTACGCCTACCACAGACCTCTTTGAGTGGTTCCTTGAATGTTTTCTTGTGGCTCTCCTTTCTGATCTTGAGGAAGGTCAGTAAAGCGCGCTCTTCTTTAAACGTGCCCGGTGCAGTTTTTTTTTTATGTCACCTATGTATTGCAATAACTCACTCTGCGGGCTCTAAGCATCCCGAAAATCCGTAAATCCTAACAATGCACGGACAATTTCTCTATTATAAGAACAACCAAACATCGAACACACCGAGGTCATCTCCGGCGACGAGAGCAGCATTCTTCCGGCAGTTAGGACGGCATGCGACCAATAAAAATTCAACATTTCTTTGTGATTGCAACCGCTGTTGCAATCTGAACGAATTTCAGCAAGCAATCTTAATAAAGTGACGCAACCAATCACAAGAATTTCAGCAAGATAAACAAAACGAAAGTTTTATCGGCACCAATATCGCAATGACTTCGCTCGCCGAGTGTGACCTTTCGGAACCTGCGTTGATTGTTTTAGCGCCCCCCCCCCCCCTAGCTCTGGCCCCGAACTCTTAAAGCCCCCTGGTGTTTTAAAAGTAGCGCAAGGCGCGCCGATGCAAGTAGCACGTGCAACATGCAGCCCTTGGGAAGATCATGGTGGCACGGCGCAGCACTGAGCTAGATTTCAGACGCTCTATTCTTTCCTAAAGTGGCGCGGGGCACGTATCTCGAGCACTTGCTCACAATGAATGGCGCCACTTTTCCCATGATAGAGAGCTTTACCAATTAAGCTTTTTCCGAATATTCTACTGCTAATATACTTCCTCGATAGCTACCCAAATATTTCGCAATAATAATTGCGGACGCCACCATCTTCAGCTCTATTTAGACGAGCCCCCATCAGTTAAATTATCTAGGCCAGCTCACAGGCAAAACGGTCCCGGAACAGTGAGTCCAGCTTGTCGCCGAAGGCGCTGGTTGTAGCTAACCCCCGTCGCGCAGCGACAAACCGGCCGACGGTCTCCTCTTTGCGGCGGGTCCGGTTACTGAAGTGGAAACGCTTCATCAGCGTGGACGGCGCCGGAGTGAAGTGCGAGAGTAGCGCGGCGAAGAGCTCACCCGGCGTCTTCCCGTGCGGTATGGCCAGCTGCAGGAGGTCGAGCAGGAAGCTGAAGACGCAGGTCCCGCAGCTGGCCAGAAGTATATCTCTCTGCTTCTCCTTGGGCGTGTCGTTTGTCCGGAAAAACACTTGGACTCGTTCTTCGTAGACTGGCCCTGCGGACCCATCTCCCTCGAACGGCTCGAGCCCCCCGTACAGCGGCATGACGGCAAGAACGGCGGGCGGTGTGCCGCCTCTCTCGGTGGCGCGGGCTGATGCGTGGCACTCTAAGGAAAAGTAAGCACCCCCCCCCCCCCCCCCTTAGTCGTCATGCGTTTTGACGGCTGTAACTACCCCCCAGGCTTACTTAACCACCCACTGGGCTCGAGCCATTGAGCGTTACCACCCTGTTGGAACATGACAAGCATGGGGTAGTCACGTTTTATAAACTCTTGAATTGAACATTCAAGTGGATGCAGTCGTTCAATAGTAAAAGTCACTTAAAAATTCTCATAAAGTGCTTGAAACTTGTTTTCTTTTTGCGTTGGTTAGCATTTATTCAAATTTGAACCGGTCGAAACAGGCGTGTGGTCGAAACAGGCGCGTGCCTAAACTGGCAGAAAAGAAGCATTCCCAAAGAGTACAGACAACCTTGGTAGGCACCTACTACAACCCGAGGCAGATAAAAAGTATCGCGGTGGTCCTTTTTGGTTCCGTCGCGGGTTTTACTATGTATTGCTAGTAAACAGCTGTAACAGCTGGCAGCTGGCGTCGTGCTCGAGGAATTTAACCAAATCTCTAGATCAGCACAGGAAGCTACGCACAGGCGTGAGGTGACTTAAATGTTTGCCGGACGAGATACTCTTGTCGTCGTTTATTGTTCGGTTCAGCAAAGAGCGTGCTCTCATTAAAGGCGTGATCGGTCAGTTTTGCGTGCAGATCAGTTGCAAATGGCCTCTTCGGTTCCGCCAAACTTGCACTCCTGTCATACCCAACTCTTTTTTTTTGCTTTCAAGTGCAGTGAAGTATGAAGCATTAAACACCACGACTGAGGCTGGACAGGACTAACATACACAATTATCTGGAATAATGTCCGCGTATTTCAGTATTTCTCTGTCTCGGAATATATGATTCGCCTTCACTGACTCATTTAGTACATTTCATCGAGCATGCTCGATAAAAAACGCTTCAAACAAGTGTGTGTCATCCAAGGCGTAGTGCTTTGAAGGGGACAGGCCTTCCGGCAAGCGTTTCTTTTACCTATATAAAAGTTTCCATGTAAATTTCTAAAAATAAGGCGTTGGCAAACATGCACGTGCTATTTGTTTTAGATATTTTTGGTAAAAGTACTGCTGGAGACGCCAGCAGGTGCAGCGCAGAGAACTATGTTTTCGGCGTTCTTTGATGCTTAACGCCGGTTCAGACACTTGGTTTGAATGTGTTTGACAGCTTTGCGTCGAGAACCGAAAGCGAGTCACCGGCACATCTGTGCTTCGTATGAAGCGTGGAATCCAATTCAAGGAATCAGCTTGGCACGCGATATAAGCAGCTGGGATGTCCTGATTTCTCGCTGCCGCAACGCAGTCAGACGCAGTCAAACGCAACTTTCTTAACCAGGCTTTAGATAATTTAGCATACGTATTTCGCGTTCGTTGCAGGTGAAGGCACGGGCCCGAAAACGGCAATTCTGCACTGTCCTCTTGGCGCGAGCGCGAGCGCATAGAACGGATATTTGAAGCAAACGCGCTTGAGCAGGAACAATTGTAGCGAAAAGGAGAAAACTGAAACAGCGCTTCGGGGAGAACCGGCGGACGGGCTTCGCTAGAGTAACCTGCGCGTGCTCAGTGTACTCAACATTTACTCAACCGCCGCTGAAGTAATTCGGATATGTAAAAAGAAAAAAGAAAATACATCAGCGTGTTCAGAAAGTTGTGATTGCAGAAATCGGTTTCGATAATTAATACAATTAACTAAACAGGCTTCTCTATACTTGAAGTGTTGGCAAGCGAGAAAACGAAACTGATCAAAACGTGACGTGTAGCGACTGTTCAAATTGATTTATAACCTGCAGTTCACTTTTGCAATGGATTACACTAGAGATACGAGCGCTTTCCTGAGAACAGTAAAGGAAAATAATATATACGGATAAATCTTGCACAGTCCTTTCGTATTTATGCAAAATATGACAGTGGTCACCATCCTAATAGGTCACAGAAAATACAGCAGTATATAAGCTGGTGGTGCCGACTAGTCGTGTCTATAAGAACGTAGAGTGTCAGTATCTCATGATGTGCCTTGTGCGGTTTGAGACCGTGAAGTGCGTTGTGAAATATGTACGTACGTACGCGCATGTTTGGAGAAGCGTTCAGAGCAAGGACTGTTGGTTTCTGTTTTCTTAGTTTAAGCGCTGTCCGTTAGGGGGCGCGTGTCGCCGCCAAATTCAAGGAGTCGCGCGTTTATGTGTGTAGTTATTTGCAGTTAAAAACATGGAGGCGTTCCGTGGCTCCCCGGAGCAGCCCCAAAGGGTTCGGTTCTCGGCCTCTCGTCCCAACGGGATCAGTCCCATAGCCAGTTGAATGGTGTTCCGTACGGTGAATAGTGTGTGCACAGACGCGGTTGGGATTACCAGGGACTTGAAAGTGGATAACGACTGCTAACAGGTGAGCAGGAGCGTCGGACGATCGGAACCGACGCCGCTTGAATCGGCGATGCTTCGCCTCGCCGCTGTCAACCGAAAACGCCGGAGCACTTGCGGCAAGCACAGCAAGCAGATTCTCTGTTTAATAAAGACATCATTCCATTTGTCGCTATACGATTCCTTTGAATGTCTTCTAGTAGCTAAGTAAAGCAGCCGGCCGCGCGAAAGCAGTTGCGGACAAACACCCTCGAAAGTGCGAGGACAAACACCCTCGCACTTTCAGCGGGTGCCCCGACCACAGCCGAACTCGACAAACAAGGATCCACACAAAGGCGGGCGAGCCGAACTCCTCCACAGTCGTGAGGGGTCCCAAGTTTGCGAGTTAGCGGGCGGAAGACTCCACACCCGAAGTGGGTCGGACGTACAGGTTGGCCTCCAGAGGCAGGGAGATCTCCAGGGCTTGGTATCCGGGAGCCAAGTCCTTACGGCCCTTCGATGGCCGCTTATATTGAGTTTAGCAGCATTCTGGGGTCCTCCAGTTCACCAATCAGAAAGGTTTGGAAGGACCAATCAAGAGGGGTTTTCTTAGCACCAATCAAAAGGCTAGGAGCCCAAAGCAAATACGAACATTCCAAAAACAGGCGTATATACGAGACAGAACACATTCCAAACGAAGCTCACAAGAGCAGCCATTAACAACAGAAAGCACATGCGTACGTAGAGAAAGAAGTTACACATACACAGCGCAAAACCACCTCCGAAGTAGAGATCCCAAATGCAAACATACACAAGACAAAACGTTTCCAACGCGGGGTTCTGTAAACTAAGTGTAGCGTTACAGCGCTCACGTTCTCCCCCATTTGGGGCCCCTCGACTCCGGTGGAATCCATGAGCCGTCCCGTGTAGACGGAAAGAACTCTCGGAGAGGCAAAAAACATAAAGTGAAGCTAGACTAAATACTCGCGCGAGGAAAACTTCGCGATAATATATATATATATATATATATATATATATATATATATTTTTTTTTTTTTTTTTTTTTTTGCTGTGTGTGAGGGGGGGGGGGGGGCATGGGAACATAACAATTCGGAGTTTATCGGATAAATCCGAATTGATAAAAATTTTACCGGCGGGTGTTTTTCGGAGTTTTTTCGGATTTATTCGAAAACACGGAGCCTTAGATCTGTGACGGCTTCTGACTACCCCCAATTGTGGTACCCCATGACTAGCCTTTTGTTGAGAGTGTACTCGTCGCCAGATCTCATGAACGCCGGGGGTCACGAACAAGGTAGCGAGGCACCCGCCCAGAGAAGAGACGCGGCCTGGTGACGATGGGTGATGACTTCTGGCAAGCGGCTCTGCTGGTCGGCGTTTACTTGATGCGGGGGACCAATGTTGCGCGCCAAGCCTGGCGGGCCTCCAAGGGTTAGGCCGGAGTCGGACGTCACCCGATTGTCACACGCGGATTTCATAACACATCAGCGCTAAAATGTTTTTTCTTTATTTTTTTTTTTTTTTTTAGCGCGAGAGTTTTAGAAAGGCACCATGATCGTGATCAGCTTTTCTCAACGTCGGTGGACGACGTTGTTTTCGCGTTTGTGGTTTTCACTAAACGTGCTATTTACAGTGTGTATATGTGCGCATGGTGTGCCTGATCGACTTTTTATCTGAGCCATTATACATCTCAGGAATTGACCAAGCGGTATTCTAATACATCAAAGTTTTTTTTTTTTTTTTGCGACAAAGAACTTTGTTGTTTCTATTTGTTTTGATTGAACTTGAACACAGCTGATTGCGCTGTATAGAACTGAGCTTGAAAAGGTAATACTACATAAAAGGAATTTTATATATTTGTACTCTTCATAGAGCGATATGACAAATTTTGTGAAAGTAAATTATATTACATTAACGATGTAAGGTAAAGAGCATTTGCAAGGAAACGGCTAAACGTAACTAGCAACTTGTTATTACTCGAAGTCTCAGCATCGCCGTTGCGATATAAGGCGATTGAATTTTCGGTCCGTCAAGTTATTTAGTCTAAGCGGCTTTGTTACATGCTTAACGACAGTTTATGAGTTATGTTGTAATTGAGAGCATATGATATAAAGACGCTAATAGAAATTACTTGCTTGATTTAGGGCTCAATGAAGGCCGAAACATTAGCCGAAAAAGTGGCGTATGTTTTTTTGTTTTTTTTTGTAATTTATATTAAGGAACTGAGACTGCATCGTGTATTTCGTCCAAACGCTTACAAACACTTCAAATAAAAATATAAATGTTTCCGTAACTACCTTATTACTAAAATTTAGTCGTCTCTTACTTTACATTTACTCCTAATTTTAAAAGGAAAGAAGCACGTACGACCGCTTGCTTGAAGATTTCATATTTCGCAACGCTCTAACTTCGACACGTGAAATCATATCCGTCACTATTTTTACTTTTTTTTAAACATTTTTTAGCCATGAAACAAAAATTTAATAAAAGTATCTGCAAAAAAGGCGCTATTCAAAGCTTTATTTCATTGTTTCGAGAGAGCACATCAAATTAGTATCCTGACTTTGCAACATCTTGAAAACGTTTATAATTAACGTTATTTCGAGTCTCACAAGCCTCTTTTTTTAACCGCGCTCTCGACGTCCTCATGTTTAAACAATTTTGTTGTTTCTATCTCAGCGGCGGGACCCCCCTTTGCGACGGCAGAAGAAGAGGGCCCAAGCAGCGAACGTACACTCACACACACATATTCAAACACGCAAAGGAATTCATTGGCCCGGAATGCTCGCACAACAGGGGAACCGACGAGCGATTGCGGAACGCATAATTAATAAGTTGCTGCTGCTGCCACGTTGTTTTCCGAGGAAATCCGTTAGCACTTTAAGCAGCCGTTATATAATACAAAGCAAAAAGAATGCAGTCGTTCAGCACTTTTCCGCGGTCGAAACATTTCCGAAACCCCTCTTCTTCTTTGCACGAATTCATAAGGTTACTTATCGTGTGCATATATGACATGCTCAGCGAGGCACGGAAAACGACAGAGCCATTTTATTCCTTATCATCCATGTTAACCACAACCGGTTGGCGTTCATAGGTCTCTAATGCTGGCGGAAGGAGCTTCGGAGGGCGTTTAAAGCCCGCACCCGCATTCTGGACACTTATTTTGAGAGGCTAGGACTCATAGCAACGGCGGCCGGGAGTGATATGCTGCTTATACCAAGCGACGGCGTGACGTAAAACTTTGCAAGCGGAGTGGAGTGTGGGACAGTGGGGCTAGGGCGTATACTTGTGCCGCCAACGCGACGCCGCGAAGGGGTGGGCCGAGGTGGGTAATTCTTTGGTAAGGAGTCTTCGGCAGACTGTCGCCGAGAAGCGTCGTGATTGGGAGGAAAGGGGGGTGGGGGGGGGGGAGGGGGAAGGGACGGGTTGGTCATGTGTTATGGGGCCCTACAAGACCTTTAATACTTCAGCCTTTTACACCTTCAGGCTTTACCACTTCAGACTTCAAATTTTAGCGCTTTAGACTTCTGAGTTTAGCATATCAAACTCTGCCCCTTCAGCCTACCAACCAATTAGACAACGTAGTTTAGAAATGCAGCTTTCCAGACCGCTGCGACCAACCAAAATCTCTGTAAATGGTTTACTGAAACCCGTGCACAAGCAGCTGTAAACAACAGCGATCTGACCAGTTCTTTGTCCCAAAAATGTAAATCTTGAGGTACTCACAATGCCGCTCCGTGAATTCCTGAGATATTCGGTAGCTGAACTAATGAAACCAAACAGGTGCGCCATCCCTCAGAGTGAAACTCGACGCCGAGCTTGGGGGCCCGAAACACAAAACGGTCATGACAACAGCCGGACAGCAAGAAATTGTCCTTTTCGAAGAGCGCTTCACGGGATGGGCGTGATCTAACACAGGCGGCTCCGTCCTAGTGACGCAAAACTATCGATAAATTGACTATAGATACTATCGATAGTTTTTCAAAAAAAAACTATAGATAGTGTCGCAGAACTATCGATAGTTTTTCGATGGTCGTCTATCAATGGTACTATCGACAGTTTTTTTACTATTCATAGTCAGATTTCAGGCGACTATCGATGCTATCGATAGTACTATCGATAGTTTTGTTTTACTAGGGCGAACAGAGCTTCCGCAAGGTATATGTACATGGGTAGCGAAGCTTCCATAGAAGCCCACATGTCAAAAAAATGGCGGCCCATGGGGCTGCTTTAGCGCCATCTATGAGTCGTGGGGACACTTCCGGCGGAACAAAAAATCAACAGGAAATGACGACACTTCCGGAAAAAAATGTGACGTCATGCGTGCGTGCGGTTTGGCGCGAAAATTAAACAAGAATAATTCCAGAGACCACCGGTAAATGAACGACATATACACTAAAAAGTCTCAAACAAAGCTCCGTGTTTGAGCTTTGTTTGATACTTTTTAGTGTATATGTCGTTCTTTTTACCTGCAGTCTCGGGTTTTTCTTGGGGTATTTACACCTTGTGTTTACTCTATACTGGAATACTGGATCGTTTACACCCTTATTTGCCCTTGCTCTTATATTTTGTTCGAAATTTTTTTTTTGCAGTGACTTTGTTAGCCGACCTGCTACGAGAGTAGTTTCATTTCGTCACACCATCGTGTCTTTGCACTGTTGTCAAACCCCAGCCGCAGTGTTTTGCTTTTTGGCCTTCAGGATCCCTCGAAAATATGTGAGAGACCTTAAAGCAAATGATGCAATGTTAGAAAAAAAGAGTGAATCAAATTGCTGTAGTGTGTTGGGCGTATGAAATGCACAACAGTAACTCTATGCAAGTCCAACGTCGCTTTAACAGTCGCGTTTTATTTTATCCACTTACAATCATTCATTCAGATGACTCACTAGAATTATACAATCGGTATCAACTATTTTGAAAAGGTCATGGTCAAAGAAAACTAGTAGATCGGGACATAAGGCACACTGTTATAACATAAGACATTGTGCAATCGGCTGGATGTTGTGAGGACATTGACAGTTTATAGGCAGCCACTAATAAATCCCAGGTTCCACAGTGTTCCGATGACAACTGAGGCCACCACTGTAATACACAGAAAAACTACACTTTTCTACACATTCCTTGGGCAAGGTACCATAATGCTGAAAATATCTTAACTTGCATCTGCTGGTGCTGCTACACTGCAACGCAGCGATTGTTTGGTGCAGGTCAAGGAAGCCAAGTGGAGTAAACCGTCTTGGAGTCCTGTGGTATGCTGCACTTCATAAACCAGTTTTGCTTCACAGCTTTAAGCGCTATATATGTGAATAGGTTAGAAGACTACATTACTCCTCAAGAAACCGAAGAAAATCAAAGGCTCGAATAGAACATGCCTGCACTACTTTAAAAAGTACTCTGGGTGGCCTCACATATGTAGCCTGTGCACTTGCTGCCTAGCTTTACACTTTGCTACTGTATCAAATAGTCAGCTTTTTTTTTCCCGCGCGAACCAGTGCAGAATGACTCTGGCAATCAGAGAAAACAAATCATCGTAAACACTTTCGTCACATATAGTCAGAGACTTTGGAATCTTCTAGTGAAAAAGGACACAACGAGTTCGCCGTGCGTTCTCCTTTGAAATTAGGTTGTTGGTACATGTCTCGAAGACTTCCTCACAAGCTTCAACAAATAATCTGAAAGAAGCAGAAGGAACTGAGAGGATTCCAAAGTGGGAGTCGGCAGTGCCTTTCACACTCAAATACAAGAGCACTTGATTTCACTCAGAAAAACACGCATTTTCTCTCCTCAGCTCATATTTCTGGGATGTCAGGAGCCACCCAGCAAAATAAACCATGTTGTTCTCTTCTATTGCCAAAGGGTAGTTTGAAGGCGAATCGTCTGCCGTGGTAAGAAAAACTGTGCTTGCTAAGGCAAGAGGAGGAGAAGGTGCCAAAAGGCCTGCTGGGAACACAGCAAGGAGAGACATGTCGTCAGCACAGTTTGATTTTTTCGACAGCTTGAATAGGTTGCTAATCAAAAGGTGCCTGAACGCAACCTGAAATTGACGGAAAGTGGAGTTCGTGTTTGCGCCTGATTTTGAACGTATAAAAACAAGTGTTCTCAAGGGTGTCCTGGTTCAAATGGCGGTTTAAATGGTGGGAAAAGCCGTAATTAACCGCGAGGTGATCGCTGAGCAGCAGCAGTGACCTAACTGTCAAGCAAAAGCCACGAATGCAGTGCGGCTGCCTTCTACATCCGAGTACTTGCAGGCTTTTAAAAACCAGAATGCACCCTTTCAGAAACTCCTCATGAATAGAGCCGTTACACATTGCAGAGGCATATGGCGTCTTTGCAGATTTCTGCGAGCTATTTAGGCTGTCAAAGAGACGGTCGATTCTTTCAACGAATCTTGCTGTGTGAACAGCTGTGGCTGGCAATTACTGAAAAGTAACAAGGGCATACATTGCAGCTGCGCAGTGATTGCTAAACACTTGAGCTGCTAGCTTCACCGACATCTTTGACGAGAAGGTCCAATTAAAATGATTCTCCTTCAGCTTTGGCATAGAACGGATCTCAAGTTTATGGCCCTTTTCATCAGCTTCCTTGATGTAAGAACTTTTCACAATGTAATCACCAACTTTTTAGTCGTATTTGAATAACATGTTTCTGAGTCACTTCAAATGGTGCGGAGCATCGAAAAAAAAAGTGACTTGCCATTGATCTCTACGTAAGGCTTTTCGGCAGTTACGATGCTTGAAAAAGAGACACGTTCTGGCACCCTTCAGCGCATACAACATCTACCGGCTCCAGGCCAGCGTCCACAAGGGCGCTGTGGTACTGGAAAAAGAGATCTTTTAGTACATCTGAAGGTGTGCCTTTGTGAGCAAAAAATAGCCAAGCGGCTGCTTCCACGGTGTTCCGACTCCTTTCGCCACGAACATCAGAGCCTAATTTGCCAGCTTTTTGCCTTGCTGTCCACTATGTTCTTCAAGTCTTTCAAACCTGTCAGACGAGGGGTTGTATGAAAGCTGTTTTTTGACGTGCATTTCATCAAAGACTATGCTGCAGGCCCGATCGGCTCGAGAAAAAGAAGCTGCCCGCTCTTTATCAGCTCGAAAATGCCAGGGTAAAATCCAACCTTTAGTGGCACACGCTGAAGCCATAGCTGCAGTGACCTTACTGATGGCAGCCTGAGCAGTCGCCTGCAATACTTATAGCCTTTGGGGCTATGAAAGTAGAGGCCTAAAACCAAGGCTTTGTTGTGGCTGCACCATCTCTGGCCAAACCGTATCACATTGCTCATTCTAAGCTGGGCTTCAATGAGTGCGGCGACAGGAGGAGACACATGAACGCGGACACTCTCAACGACTCCGGCAACAGTCCTCATCCGGCGTTGTCGTTGCAGCCTTCTTTACAGCCTCTTATGACGCTCTTGAAGCTGTCGCACCTTGGCTCTCAGGGCGTTCACCTTCTTGCTGCCGATGCTGCGGCTCTTGCAGGGTGCTGCAATTTGGCAAATGACCCAGATTAGGTCTCCAAGAAAAACTTGCATTCGCCATCAATTTAATAAATGTGTAACCACTTCACGCTCAAGAATATTCCTCAATGATCTGATGTGTCTTTAAACAAGAACAGCAAGTGTGACAAACTACACATGCAATTCAAGTTTAGGAAAGCAGCAGTACATCTTTATGTTGGACTAGGTGCTTCATGTTGGCCAGAGACCTGATAGTCCAAAAAGACAAGGGCGCACACAGAAACATGCAAGTCAGAGTAGGCATCCAAACTGTGAAATGCATTTTCTTAAAGCTTGACCATAGCTTACTTATGCCCATGGCACTCTATCAGTGAAGCGCCCGCACAACAACAGGCAACTAAAGTTTGGCAGATAGGACAAGGGACCACGACAGGCTCAGCATCACAGACATATGACCACAGCAGCTTTTCGATAACTTTAAGAAACACTGTCTTACGTGAGGTTTTGCGGGAAGACTTATGATACAGTGAAACCGGTTCAGCAGTTTTGATTTGACGGTGTTAACACCTGCTTGTGGAACTTTTTTTTTGTCTTTTTGTGTGCTTGACAATGACAATACCGTGAAACAAAAATGTGGTGAACTTTGAACAAACTTCGATTTGTAGCTGCCAGCTAGTCTGTCTGGTGTTATGTGACCCCCTACGTCATCTGCTCTCAAGATAAAGTTTAGTATCCCCTGGTGTTTTTCGAGCCTCGGCTTTTTATTTTTGCGGCCTGATCTTTTATAACTTAACAAAAAAAAAAAAAACTGCAAAAGAAAAAAGTTCGCATGATAGAAAGCACTCACATTTGTGAGAAGGCCCAGCAGCACAGCCAGAGAGAGAGTCTCTAGGCGACGGTGAAGAAACCAAAATCTTCATGTCAGCCACGTCCCCGTTGGAGTCTTGAGCAGGAGCAGCATCTTGACGTAGAGCGCAGCGGTGATCAACCGCAAAAAAGAAAGAAACAAAGGAAAGCTTCTGTAAAAACTGCAAGTAAGAAAGCAAGTTCAACAGAGTGGAAAGTTGGGCGAGTTGGTCGTTCATTTAAGCTGGCAGAAACAGTGCCTCTCTGTGTACTTTTACTGCGCCTGTCTGTATACTCCTTGTTTCCCGCCCTTCGTCAAGTTGCGCTGTTTCTACCGCTTAAGAAAGCAAGCTCATAAAGAAAAGGGAATAAAAAGATAACACAAGCAATATTCGGCCACCACTTATTATGGGCCCCTAGTCGACTGTTCTCTAGTAAAGGGGTATTCACACGAGGGAGAAATCCCGGGGATTTCTCCCCGGCACGTGCGCATCACGAGATGAAAACGCGAGGATTTTGCACATCGCAAAGCCTGGCATTTTCGTCGTGGGTTGCTCGTGCCGGGGAGAAATCCCCGGGATTTCTCTCTCGTGTGAATACCCCTTAAGGTGCACGAGTATGTGTGGTCCAATGAAGCCACAGAAATCCGCTCTGCAAATTTAATGTGAACTTAGCAAAGGAGAAGAGGTTGAAGACCCCCTTATTCCCCTATTTGAATGCATAAAAAGTATATTCACCGTCGTTCATGACAGGTTTAATCCAGAAGACTGGTCGTCAGGGTGACTACAGGAACTCCACCAGTCTGAGTGGCCGGAGTATGTGCAGCTCGATGAGGCTGGCGAAATCGTCTCTGCAAATTTAGCGTGAAGTTAGGCATGGCATAGTAGTTGAGTTCCTTCGTATGTGTCTATTCTAACACACGAAAAAGAAAATCACCTTGTTCCCACGAAAGTTTAATTTCGGAAGACTGGTCGTCAGGGTGACTACAGAAGCTCCGTGAGTCTGAACTGCCGAAGCATGTGTAGCTCAATGAGTGTGTCACACTCACCTTTGCAAATTTATGGTGAATTCGCCTATTTGAACACAAAATGTAAATCACTTTCTTTCATGGGCAGCTTTATTATGGAAGACTGGTTGTCGGCAAGGCAAAATATGCTCTGTGGACCAATATTGACGTTGATTATGTCACCTCAAGCAAAACATGCCATTATAAACGGGCCTGAAATGAACTTCTAGCAGTACCTCTGTCCATGTTCAACCAGCTTTTCCCAGCTAATCTCACCTAGTGCTTTTGCAAAATGCTCAAGTCATGAAGACCATGAGGTAATGCAGTGGTGCTGGCAGTTGCTGCCACTTAATGTTAGTTATAGTGAAAAAGCTCACCATGCACAACTGCTAAACCTGGAGAGCTTTTGCTGGAAATGTCGCCATGTGTCGTCTCTGCAAATAATATAAAAATGTTATGAGCCCACAAAAGCAATATTTCAACCCCATGTAGTAACTATTTTTCTAAGAGCGGATTAACCATGTTTAGTCACAAAGTGCACGGAAGATTTATTGGTCTGCTTACTTTTTGTGGGAAGGACACTTGGAAACGCATTGTGACGGAGGTGTCCAGGGCGCAGGAGAGCTGACTCCTCGAAATGTAAGGAGCAAACTACCCTGTCTCGTAGCTGCCATAGAGTCTTCCCCTGTAGACTTCGGTTGTTGCAGAACCGAACCCAGGCTTCACGCCTGCAGATAAGGCATGGTGCTATGAGGGTGCCGTGAATACTTACGAAAAGAAAATGTAGCCAAAATGACCACAAACCAAAGCAAATCAAATGCATGACATCAACGCTCTGTGTACATCATGAAGAGTAAAAACACCAGTCTTACGCACAGATGCCCAATTATATATCTGTGCTGTACCACTGATAACCACGCCGATAATCACGACACTAGGCTCCTCAGAGTCAGCCGGTACAGGTAAATTTTAATATCGTGGGCACTTTTATAATGGCGGCGCACAACGCTGCGAAGTCAGAGTGATTTCGAAGTTCAAACTATCCTAGTATAACATATTACACCTTCAGGTGTAGTTTCTTGTGCACATCCAGACAACCCTAAAAGTTTTAGGTAAAACTAACAAGAGTTAAGAGAAGACCGAACAAGGGGGCATACATTACACAGCAGGCATGTCACTGACAGTAGCGAAGTCTCACCTTCGAGAGTCGAGGGGAAACCGGTGCAGCGAGGTGCCAGCCGTGCGGGTGTTGCTTTCACACATTTCCACGGAGCACCGTTTCTTTGCGTATCACGCTGTGCTCATCGTCGCAAAAGACGTTGAGCCCCTTGGGCGCAGTAGCGTCCAAGATCCAAGAGCACGATAGCCGAGTTCCCGCGCAGGTAACTGGGCTAATCACACCTGAGCAAACAACAAAACTCCCGAAACGGTGTTAACTGCCGCTAAAACATTTAAAAGCGAAGAGCACGTGGAGGCTCAAACACAAAAAAGCAGACGGACGTCAGCAGCTTGCCTTTCCGCGCGCCACGAGGTCTACAAAAAACTGCAAATATCGCTATTGCTAGTCGGCCTTTTTGCTAATGGCGTACAGAGGACGCTAATAAGAAGTATGCATAATATTAGCAAAAACAAAGACAGTTTTGAATTTTGTAGCGCGTTAAATATAATTGATATTATCTAATAATTATATTTAGCTTGTTTAAAAATACTAATGATTATACTTCTAGTCACAAACTAATTAATTTTAATAATGTTTGTCCCCACCTCTCCTAGTCGCGCTTCAATCGCATCCTTCACGTGACCCTCCAGGTCGATGTCGCTGGCAATTTGTTTTGAACCGCTTTTTGGCCGAAGCTTCGCTACCCATGTACATATACCTTGGCTTCCGCACCGCCACTTCGCCTCCCTTCCTCCTCTCTTCACCCAAACTCCCGCCTTCGTCATCGCTGAAAGTTGAACCAAACTTGGGAAGGTAAGTGCTTGGGCTAGTTGGTGTCCTATTCGAAAAAATAAAGCGAGAAAAGGGAAGGGGGTGCGACGCAAACTACTAGTGTCGCAAAACTATCGATAGTAAACCCTCGACAGTACTATCAACAGTGTTACGATAGTCGACTATCGATAGTTTTCCGGTAGTCGATTAACGTAATATGCCGATGGTCAATTATCCATAGCTTTTCGATAATCGAATTCGTTAGTATTATTAATAGTTTTTTTTAAAGTCGACTATCGATAGTACTACCCAAGTAGCACATCATGCCGGGTAGGGGAAGGGGCGGTATTGATCTCCCGGGATACTAATACCGGCCAGTACCTGAAACGCCCCAAGGGGCGACTTCGGCCGGGCCGAATGCCGGAATCCGGCCGGTACCGGGGACTTATCGGGAAACCGGGATGTCGGGAATACGGGATGTTCCCGGTGAGCTCCCGACACAGATTCCCGGCACGGAACCGGTGTTACGGTAGCAGACCATCAGTGTGCCAGCGTATTTCCGGGTCACAGCCAGTTCAGTTGCGGATTAGTACCAGCGTAATAACAGATCAGTGCCAGCGTAATTGCGGGTCATTGCCAGAGCAATCGCGGATCAGCGCCAGCGTATTTGTCATTCAGTGTACCCAACATAGAACCACTAGAATGCTTGCTGTGTCAGGCTTTAGAGCCTAGGTATGACATCCTACTACATTAAAATTTTGAAGAGCTAGATCTCAGTAGACCAAATTCACTGAAATCTGGAAATGCTCAATTTTTCAGTACGAACTATTTTGAACAAAAAGTAAGGGTTCAAACGAGCTGGTGTACATTGCACATGGTTGAAAAAACCCCGAGGCTGCGGGTAAACGACACAACACTAAAAAGTCTCGAAAAGTCTCTTAGAGACTTTTTAGTGTAGTGTCGGTTACTCGCAGTCTCGGGGTTTTTCAACCACGAACTATTTTATTGGTTTTCATAAATCTTATAGTGCTGACCGTTTTAGTACGTTTTTTTCCGGATTTGAACCGAAACACGCCAGTTTAGTATTTGTGCCGTTTAAAGAAAAAATTTTGTGTGAACAATTTACTTTCTCCGTGTATGCAGTATACTCATGGCAATTATTGTATACTTGTTGAGACGACACGTCCCATTCATCTGTCGCCCAAATGCATATTGTGGGTAATACAAGAAGAGAACGTAGAATTTTTTTTTTTTTTTTACCGTAACGTTCTTCATTGTGACTCGTGCATCCATAGCAGCTAGCTCCTCAGCCAGAGTGTCCCTCATCGTCAAAGGCGGTTGGAACCACCAGTGGAGTGTCCGTCTTTTTAACTATATTGCCCCTGCCCGCCTCCCTGCCTGTCAGCCACTCCTCCATCGCGTCCACGCTGCACCCTTGAGCGCGACTTTGTATGGCACCTGCAAAGAGAATTGTCAGATCACACAGATTAGTTCAGGAATAGGGGAAGCCAATATCTTGCATACTAGCTACACACAAGGTGCTCTTCGCACCCTACAGTTTATGAACGTTTCCTTTGTGTAAATATAGGTCCCTCACCTAGCCTGCAATTCAAAGGTGACGGAAAGAGAGCACAACAGAGGTAACGAATTTGGGTTTGGCTACCGCGCTAAGGTGCAGATTCTATGAAGGCATATGGCTATTTCATGCAACATCCTATTGATCTGAAATGGGGGCGAGAGGGGGCGGGGCGCAGAGATGAGTGGCTAAAAAAAGAGCAAAACTTCCCCAACTGACGCTCTGCAGACCGAGGCCTCTAAATGGTCTTCATTAGATTTTCAACCTGGAAACTAACAGGATAACGAGGCAAGACCAACAAAATATTTTTTCACCGTTACTTCAAAACGTTGCTTTTGAGTACGAAGATTCCGAGAATGCTAACACAGGAGTTATTCATAAAAAAGAATGCAAATTGAATAAAAAAAAACGACAGGAATTGACGACCTAAAGTTTGCATACTGCAAGACTTAAAGGGAAACTGAAGTTGTTATGTAATTGAGGAAAAACATCAAATTTGTCTTCAATTGGCCGCCAAGATCACAAATATCGAGTTTATTTTTTAATCTGGTGCATGGAGGCTGCAGAAATTAATTTCTAATGTACAGCTGAAGCCCCTCCTTCCCGGGGCGTGACTTCATACTAAGAGTTTTCGGAATCTCTGCTTTCGCGCATCTTCAGCGCCTGTCAAACATATGCACATAAACTTTTGCTATTTAAAAAAAAAAAAAAAAGTTACAAATAAACGTCACGACAGGCATCAGAGTGGAAAAATACAACTGGCAAGCTTGAAATTGCACGCGCTGCCCACACGAGCGACACATTGTTTGGCGCCCCAAAGATCCTAGTACGACGTCATGACTGGTCTCAAGATTTTCGCGTTTTCTCGCGTCTAGTTACACCTTCGGGGAAAATGAGAGCGATATTCAGATTCACATGACAAAAAGAGGCCAGAAGTCACCTCTAACTGGTTTTTGTTTTCAGAAGTGTTTCAGCTTCACTTTAATTGTCAACCTACATCAAAGATTTTTCTTGTCTATTGTGCTCCAATAGCAATATCATCAATTTATTAGCTGGTAATGAATATGCATCACCGATGACGATCTTGCAGATCATGACGTCCTTGAACCTTGACTTACCTCGGTAGCTCTGGAGGGAGAACTGCTCTTGGATTTGCTTTGAGAACAGGCGTCCCACCATCTCTCGCACCACCTTTTGCAGGTACTTGCTGTCTCTTAGAGACACCAGCCGCTCCTCCTAGAACGACAAAATGTGTTCTCAACATGTTAATAAAGTTATTGACATGCAGATACAATGGTATCAACATGTCTCGAGTAAGAAAATGTGAATGCCCAGGTAAATGCACTAAGCCATACTATCATGGATCAAAATGTTAGAATATTTACTGGAGAGATAATAAAAAAAATATTTTAATATATGGCAACTCTACCTGTCTTAGACAAAACCAGAAAGATTAAAATATTTCCCTCCATGCTCCGCTAAATCTCATTAATCAGTCACATTCGTTGCATCGTTCTAATCGTGCGCACGTTTTAATGGATCATCTTTGGTATTCAGCATCCACTCAGTAATTTTAATAGTGTATGTGGTTCTCAAAACAGTGCATTAAAGACCCTGCGCATCTTGAATTTGTTAAAGTTTAGTCTGGTGGCTAGTCACCCTCAAAATGTATCGCCTATTTTACGGCTTTACAAAAACTGCCATTGAAAAAGGCATAAAGACCAGGAATTGACCAAAACCGTCGGCAGCACAGTGTGAGTAGTGTTCTTTTCATATTTTTGTTAAGTGCTCACTCAGTGGTGGCCCTGTGGGCCAATGAACAAACTTACTCAGCTCAAGCCCACCACATGTAATAATCGCTTGTGTGACTACCATATGCTATGCCTTGAGACACAGCTACGCATGCACTCACATCCCCTGAATGAAGTGGCGAATGCAATGACAGTTACACTTTCACCTTGAAAAATTTATTTGCTCTGATAGGGTGACCTACAGTTAGGACAGGTTAACATCTCATTTTGGAAATGCACTACTCATGTAAAATAAAGCTGGATTTAATACAATTTTTTCGGCAACTTTTACAATTTTGTTTGGGCAAACGCATATGGTGGGAACGCTCAAAAGCAATTTTGGTCCAGGCTAAAAATAATTTTCAAGCGTGTACATTTACTTCTGTAGCAGATGCTAAAAGCACAAATGAATTTATCGCCTGAAATATATAGATCCCTTGACTATATCCTCAAGTGAGAACAGGAATAAAACAAGATGCCAAATATATACTACAGCATCTTGCTCCTTCTGCCAAGCAAGCGTTAAACACGAAAAGCACGCAGGCGGGTTTCAGCGTGCTCCACACACATACTCACGGCGAGAGTTGTTGCAGGTGCGGAATATAACTTCTAAAGATAAAACGAGCAGAGGTGTCGTAGGAAATCAGCATGATTTATGATTATTTGTAGGCCGACATATTGTAAGCACCCAAAGGAATGTATTGCGCGATTTCACTTCCCCCGTTGTAAAATGTTTTACTTAAAACAATTTCAAAAAGCGGCACTTGAAAAAAGACTTTAAAATGCCGTCCAACGCAAAAGTTCTCGCGTGATCCAGGGCTTTCTAATGTTTTATTTAGACTTTAAAATCGCAAGGAAAATGATTCCACATAATAGTCTTTAGCGTTTCGTAAAATAGGTTCTATGATATATGGGGGTCCTTTCACGCAAGACTTTTTCCCAGTTGTGTTACAACACTGAGGCATAATATGTACTCAACGCTTCCTCTGATACTTAACCGTACATTCGTGTAACCGGTTTATTATTAGTCTTAGAGGAAGCTTTCACAAAGGAACGAGCCACACAATCACAGGTAATATCGGTAAAGCTACAGAAGGAGAGTAATACACTCGCCGCAAAAACATCATCTGAGCCAAGGCGTCACTGGAGATCACTGGCATTCCAGTTGCTAACGAAGAAGCGATTCCCGTACAAGCCTACAAAAGACTGCAGGATTACCAAACTCGAGGGGTCGAATATGATGTAGACGTGGAGGAGGACAACAGATCTCTCAGGCAAAGGCTCCGATGTGGCATCCACGACATAGTCGCGGCCCGAGTTTGAGGAAGCAAAAGACGCACTGCGATGATAACGTTCGAGGGCAATCGATTGCCGAGGTTCGTTAGATACCCGCTTTGTATCACTGCAGTGTACCCATATGGATCCAAGGCGGTAACATGAACAAAGTGCCCCGGTGCGGGTCACAAGCAAGACGCCTGACACAAAGAGACAGTTTGCTCTTTGGACGGCCAACGCCACGAGGAAACACTAGATAGCCAAGGTAACCGAACCCCGTGCCCATATTCGACCCCGGACTGCCAGATCTGAAAAAAAGAAATTGACACTTGACGACAAGCATTCTCTGGCCGAAGAAGACAGACATCGGTAAGTCACTAAAGAAAAGGCAAAAAAAGAAAATAGTTTACAATTCATTGTAATGCCGAATTAGAGAGCAGATTTTGAGGAGGAGGAGGGAAGATGCGGAGGAGAGGGAAGCGTTCGTGGGTTAATTTACTGGGAAGTTGTGGGACAATTTCCCGGTAAATTCCCCAGCTAAATTTGGCGGGGAAGTTTCCCCGCTACATTTGGCGGGAAATCGACCCTCCAACCCTGTCACTAAAGACTGAAACTTCGGTAGTAGACCTCGCAGATGCGCCCGGAGACCAATTTTTCCCGCAGCCCGTTTCTGCGACGGCAAACTCAATACCGAAGCCGTATGCCCCTTTGCTGGACATTTAGGCGGAACTCATTGACTAACCTTTTACCTTGGGCAAATTAAAAACGGCACTCCACAAAGGGAAGGCACACAGCGGTCCGGGCCCGGACGAATGTACCGTTCCTATGCTGGGACCCATAGGACGCCGAACACCAGCATATCGAAGGAGTTAACGCAGTGTGAGAATAGGGGTAGTTAACACCAATATGGAAGCACTCGAGAGTTGTCCCCATTCCCAAATCGGGCAAGGATATGGACGCGCTTATCAATATCAAGCCGATATCACTCACTTCATGCGTACTCAAGCTCATGAAGCGAATAATCCTAGACCGACTTAACTAGACACTAGAGAGATCAGGCACTATTCACCCAGCCTAGGCGGGATTCCGACCCGGTTTCAACACACAGGAAAGCCTCCTCTTGATGTCATACGACGTCACCCATAAACGGGCGCCAAAGGGCAAAACAATCCGCTCGCTGGTTGGCATCGATGTTAGAAAAGCTTTCGACTCCATCCCCCACTAAGTTGCCATTCAGAAGGCGGAACGTTTAGAGATACAAGGCATGGCACTTAGCTTTATTAAAGCTTTTCGTAAAAATCTGACATTTTCAGTAAGAATCGGGGACCACACGAGCGAACCACAAACCAACAATGTCGGCGTACCACGAAGCTCTGTTTTCCCGCCCCTACTTTTTCCCCGAGCAATTTCCAATCTCCCACATCACCTATCGAGGATCTAAAACTTCAAGTTCACCGTATATGCGGGCGATATCACCCTATGGACTTTCACAGGTGACACCCAAAAGTAACAAGAGGCTTTCCAAGACGGATTAGACGAAGTGCAAATCCATCTTAATAGGCTCGGGCACACTGCGTCAACGGAGAACACGACATATGTGGCACTCAAATCCCATAAACAAAAAAGAAAACAAAAGAATTGCATCACCCGTTAGATGTACTTTACACAAGTGGGCAACAGAATCCAGGCATCGACATTGATTAGAGTACTCCGAATGTTAATCGGTAAAGACTGCTCGTGCAGAGCCTGGATGTCCAAGCTCAGCGAGCCATGCACAGCAATCATTCACGTCATCAGAATAATATGCAGCTCCAGAGGGCGGAGCGAACGAAGGAATTGCAGGCCAGATGGTGAAGGCACTGATTGTATCAAAAGTCGGCTACTGGGGGGGGGGGGGGGGGGGGGGAGGGGGGTGGGGGGGGACTGGTGGCCGAGTGGTCTAGTGCGCACCAGCTCGTAGCACGTGGAGTGAAAGCTCGCGCTGCAGAAACCAGGATCTTGGGCTCAATCCCCACCCTTGCCGGTTTCAGTCTGGATGAGCATCGTACTGGCGTGCGGTTGTGTTTCACTACTGCGTGAGGCAAGTTAAAGGCCCCTGACTAGCGGTTGTAGTGCACTGGCTAAATTTCTCATCTACAGCGGACAGACAAGTCACTCCTTGAAGGCAGACTAACTTCCACTATGTATAAATACTCCCAGAACCAATTTTAAATAATAATCTGCTACTGTGCTTTGTCTTACATCGGAAAAAAACAGTGGAACAAACTGAGAACCGTAAACTGAGAAGCCGCTCCGGCCATTACCGGCGAACCGAGCTTCAAACCAATAGCGACTCTCATGGAAAATTCTCAGCTCAATAACTAACAAGAAACTGTAGAGGCTCAATTGGTCGCCCACCGTGAACGACTAGAACACTCACGGCCCGGCAGAACCATTCGCAGTGTAATTAAAGCACAAAAACTCCCGCTTCCGGAATTCCCAGGGAACGACCACCCTTGGGTTAAGTACATCGACCTCGTGAGAGCAAGCCCATCTTGAAGAACGCGAGATTGAGACATCCAGATTGTCAGACATCGCAAGCTAGTAGCCACAACAAGCGTATCCAATCCTGGGAAAGTTTGGCTGAGAATCTAGCCGTCTCCACAGACGCGGCTTTCACAACACTTTCAGGCCAACTTGCTACAGTCGCATCGGCAATTCCAGGGAAAAGAATTATATCTACTATGTGATTCCTGAACAGCACTTCCTTTAAAGGTGACACACTTGAAGCCATTCAGTATGCAATTGAAGGAGTCCTCAACGACACAACCGTTAGAACAAAAGAGCTCCACATTTTCGTTGACGATGGAGCCTCGCTCACCGAGGGCAGAATAGGAACAGCCCCTGTAAGAGAGCAAAAGCCACAAGGAAGATGACCGTACAACTTTTTTTCTGCAAGGTATAAAAGTCCTGCTGTTCTGTGTGCCCGCCTACGCACTGTCGCAGACATAGCTGGTAATGAGTAGGTGTAGCTGCTAGTGCGCAACTCGCGCGCTAACCGCTACACTCCGTGAGACGCAGAGGCAGCCCAGCTACCTCCATGATCACGGCTGAACACCTTCCTCTCCCGAATAGGACGGCGCAAAGCAACACATCCACCATCCGTCCGGTATTGCACTGAGAGAACAACTTCCGGCCATCTCCGACCCATTGCCGCGAAATTTCGGACGGAAAACGAGGGTGCTCTTAAGTGTATTACAACCAGTAGCGCCTACACGGAGAACAGAAGAGCTGCGTAGTGAAAGGCACAGACCACCAACATGCTGCTACTGGAAGGAACCTCAATATGTGGTTTATTCATTTTATTTATTTCAACACCCTTAAGGCCCTGGGGCATCAAAGAGGGGAGTGGTACAAGACAAATTTCGAATGCAAACAATATACAAACACTGAAAGCCAAGCACTAAAAATGTTTTAAAAAATGTGTAAACAAGTTAACAAATTCATACAACAAGGCAAACAAACAAACAAAAAAATATTAACTAAAGTAAGCAGTCACCGCACCTTTGAACAAGTCAAAAGACGGTATGTTTACTTAGTGCGCTGGAAGGCGATTCCACTCAGATTTTCTTGATATAAAAAGGTTATATTAGTCAGATTATAAATCGCCAAAGTATGACAGGACAAAGAGGAGAGTAAACAGGTCGCGCCTAATTACTCTCCTCTTTGTCCTGTCGTATTTTGGCATCGGTATTCAATGGCATCGCGGCCGAGTCCAGGCCGCGATGCCATTGACTGATTCCCCTCACCATCTCCCTTAAAGCGGTTCAAATAAAGGTATTATACTGCTACTACTTTCACGAACCAGCGCTAACAGCCAAGCATGAACAAATACATTCCTGTTAACCAATGCCTCTCTCTGCATATTGGCTAATTACTTCCTTTCTTCTAGCGACGCGGAAATGTTACTGGGACTCTGCTTGTTAGGGCGCCCCTCTGGGTTGCGTATTGGGAATAGCAAACTACTCGGCTTCTCAGGGCACCGCACAATCCAGAGGTTATATGTGAATGGCGTTTGGAAACTTCCGGTTCATTAGGAAATTTTGTTTAGCAGTTGACCAAAAAGACAATGATCTGCAGGCCTATCTAAGTATGCTTCTGAAAACTGCAGTGTGAAGCTTTCAGACCCACTGTTGCACAGGCTTCTAGCTAATTGTCGTCGTTTGTCAACTGTGGAACAAAATTTCCTAATTAACCGGAAGTTGCCAAACCACCAACGCTCCCGGCCCTCTTTCAGAGAGAGGCCCCAATCGACGCAGTACGGCGTTCGCTTGGGCCGCGCGATACGAAAGGCCCAGGCGGCTTCACCGACGAATATATCCTGGAGGGCCACAAGGTCTCTTCCGCGGACCCGGTAAAACGATTTTGATCAATGCTGTGGTTCAACAAAAAAAATAATAATAAATTGGGAAACATTACTAAAACAAACATTCTAGCGTGAGCAAGTATTTCCGAAGACACGTTCGCAAGCCACAATATTATGCCTGCAACTTCTCAATAAACATAATTCTAAGTGCTTCGTTTTTAAAGCCGTCATCACGCGTTGGTGGGTCCCGAATTTGTATATATCGGAACTCTGTAGACACGCAGACAGTACTAGCAAAAGTGAGTCAAAGCAAGCAATACGCACGAGCCTACTGCAGTCTGCTGTCCGTCACAAATGGCACAAATTCAGCAACGGCTTGGCATACTACGTTGCTAAACGCGTGTCCGGGCCGCTGGGTGCCAACTCGCGCCGCCGAGTTCTCGAGGCAAGATCGTTCGATATGGTTTTCTCAAAAGACTTCTATCTGTCTTCGAATGGGACTCCTATATCAGGGCATCATTTGAACTCAGTGAGTCTCGATCAAAGCAATATTCGCTTCCTATTGCGGCTGCGCAATGGATCAATTAACACAGCGACACAACAGGTTTACGCACTCGCGTCGGTTATGCGGACTACCAATGAACACAGTACGTGTACACACACCGTTTTCGGATGATTCCTGAGAGGGGCCCCCGATATAGTATAGTGGGTTTCAGAGACTTTTTAGAAGGACCATGAAAGGTCACGCACACAGCTTTCAGATTGATTCTGAAGGGACGCACACCTTTCAGAAAATTTAACAATGGGTCCCACAGACCTACTAGAGGAGCCTGATGAACGCATTACACATATCAGGATATTTTCATGACACTCTCAAACCCCCTCAGGAAATCCTAGTGGGCCTCACAGACATTTTGGCGCTGCCGCATCCCATTGCGCGGCGCCGAAATTTGCGAAGGGGCACGTCGCCTGCGGTCTTCGGTTGCTGGGAGTTACGCTACGGCGTCGCTCCCTAAAACCAACGAGTTCAGTGTGGCCTCCGTTGGTGTGCGTGTTACCGTATAGCGTCACGAAATATGCACCCCGCCGCCATCTGTCGGTGCCTGCAGGAGGTGTTTCCTAGCCAGTAACCACAGCCAGTGGGTCTGTGATACCATCCTGTGGTGACGTTGGGAACTTTGGTTACGTGTGCTCCAAACGAGTCCAAGCTCAGAACGTGTAACCAGTGCACTAATGCTTGCGCATTAATAAACAACGAAGAATGCATTCCTTTGTCTGAACACGGATAAAAGCACGAATGCTGAGAGAATCGGCTGGAGTACTTTCAGATATCTTCTTTTTCTCGACTGCGATTTCGAGAACAAATATAATCCTTGACAATTAAAACAAAAAAATAAACCGGGAATGAAGAGTCGCCAGCATCTCATTATCGCTCGTAAGCAAATACAATTTCGGCATTATCCCATAAAGACGCCGAAGAACGTTTCACGCAGCAAAAAGCGCTTAAACAATTTGCCACGCCTTGCAGTTTTAAAGCTGTCAGCGACAAAACTATTCACAGTTCTTGCATTTCCAGCGGACGAACTGCACTGACACAAAAGTGTATAAAAGAGTTCCGTCGCGCTCACAAAGAAAAACAAAAACCTTTTTGCCTGAAATGTATGGGAGCGAACGTCGCGAAAACACCTGAGCATCGAACACGAGGAAACACGCTCGGCGAACCCCCTTTGATACGTTCGAGCAAAATGCAATTGATGTATTGCTCATTTTGCCCATATTGCACGGGAAGCTAAGTGTTTTAACCGCGAAGCCGACGCACGGCGGTCTCATCGTCTTACTTTCCAAGCACGTATAGCGTGTGACCGAGGGAGTGTCGGCTTGTCTGCGCGGACGTTTGGTGCGCCATGCTTTCCATCCGAAGCACTGATGATTTTTCATCTCCAGTAGTTGGCTCGGTTTTGCCCTTTTGTATTTTTTATTCGTTTGCATGTTTGCAGCGAGTCGTCCCTGGCACTGTGTATTTCCGGTAATAGGATCACGTTCTCACCAAATTCAGACCGCCGATCCCATACCAATATCGCTCGTGGTCGTACCACTATCTGCATTATAAATGGAGAGAGGCCGCTGTCTCCTTCGCCGAGCCCATTCGGGATATCTTTTTTATGCGCGGTCCTTTGAAATAGAAGCTGGAACTCCAATCTTTAAAGACGCTGACAAATATACGGGAGCACAGGACATGACGGAAGCGAGAATGCCCTCCGTTTTATTATCGGAATCCCCAAGCGCGTGAAGCGTCTTTTTTAAATCAGTAATAATCCCGAAGGAATCGGAATTGATAGAGATTTCCTCTCTTCATTTGTCAGAAGCGCTGCCACGTCGAAATAAAAAAAATTTGTGGCAGTACTTTGGGGACACAGCTCACAAAGCCTACTACTTGATTCGAGTGGCTTAGCCGCTCCCCAAAATCTCGTTGCAATTACCCTACTGAAAAAGCCACTTGTATGAGAATTTTCAGATTGAATCACACAAGATATATGAGAACAAATAAGAGTCATATAAGAACAATAAAATGACTATATAAAGACTATGTAAGATATATAAGAACATATAAAACATAAAAGACTCTTCTCACAGTTTCTTACATGGTACTTATATGTTCTTATATATCTTATACAGTTCTTATATGGTCATTATATAGCGTGTTTTTTGGCGCCCACTAGCAACAAAGTATTTTTGGCTACTAGGCGGCTAATGAGCGGAGATATCTTAATAAACTTTTTTAATTATTGTTTTTAGAGGGCCTATTGGATTTACGAAATTGAAGCCCAACCTTAATATGCTCTAACCCCAAAGCTAAATATAGGCACAAAAAATTTCTGCGCGCGTTTCTGGCTGAATTATTTCATTCCTGCATGCTCTTTAAAACAAAACTGACCAGAACAGAAGCTTCAATGGCGTCCACATCTTCGTCCTCGCTTGGCATCCCAGCAGTGACGTCACCTGTGATGCAGGCACTGCCGTCAGCGCTATTGCAACACGTTGCTCTCTCCTTAGTGTTTTGCTTACCGCGGCAGGTGTAAATCACGCTGTCCTGCAACAGGCATCGTGACACTACCCTTTCCTTTCGTTGATATGATAGAAGCTGCTCTAAAGACTTGTGCCAATGGTGCTACAAAGCGACAAACGCTGCGTCCCTTGCTGCTCTGTTGTAAAAACACAGGTTTGCACCCATATTTTTGGAAGGACGAAGGCTACATATAACACAGGCGCTATGCGATTCATAATGCTATGCCTTTCTTTTTCTGACTGTGGCAGGACACACATCTGAATGACGTCGTTCATTGCGAGAAGCGTTTCGGTTGAAGAAAAAACAGACGTGGTGATCGCATATTTAACTATGCAAAAGAATGCTCGTCATGCTGCGCAACTCTATGCCGCTCAGCACCCAGGTCGCTTCGTTCCTGCCCACACTTCCCTCATACCCGTTTTCAACAAGTTTGCATCAAGTGGCACTGTTGTCAGTGGTCGAAAACAGAAAAAATATGTCCTTAGCCGCGAATTCGAGACTGACGTTCGTGAGTACGTAGCAGCTAAGCCTGAAGCAAGGGTGCGCGAAATTGCAAGGTCTTCTGGGACAACGATCTTTACAGTGGGGAAAGTGCTTGTGAAGCATCGTATGCATCCGTTTCACGTTAACCCGCACCAAGAACTACATGGCAGTGACTTCCAACGACGACTGGAGTTTTGCAATTGGGCCCTGATTAAAATGGACCGGGATCCTGGATTCTTGAAAAAAATTATTTAGAGTGATGAGGCTCAATTCTGCAGAAATTCAACCGTTAACCTCCACAATGCCCATTACTGGGAAGCGTAAATCTTCGTTGGCTCCGTCAGCACAAACATCAAGTGAGATGGTCTATTAACGTTTGGTGTGAACTATTTAATGATGAAATCATTGGCCCATATTTCTTTGACAGCACACTGCAGCACACTGAAAGGAAAACTATACACAAAGAGAGTCCTTGAGGGAGTCGTGGAAGAGTTTATTGTCGGCCTGCCTCTCAGCGTGATGAAGGAGACGTGGTTTCAACAGGAGGGCACTCCAGCGCATTCTTCTTTGCGCGCTGTTCAATTTCTACACCGAACTTTTCCAGAGCAGTGGATTGGACGCAGTGGTCCAGTTCCTTGGCCGGCATGATCACCAGATCTGAGCTCGTTAAATTTTTTTCTTTGGGGTTATGTGAAGAATGAAGTCTACGCCACGGAACCGACCAGCGTGGACAACCGGAGACAAAGAATCGTCGCCGCCTTTGCCGCAGTTCAGCGTGAAATGCTCGAGCACCTATTGTGTTCGATGCGGAGCCGACTGATGATTTGCGTTTCTGTAGATGGACTCCAATTGAAGCACTTGCTTTGAACGCAACTGTTTCCAACTTCATAAAGTGGCCAGGCGGCGGCAAACGCTGGGTGGCTTATCACATGCCCGAATCACTTTGGCTTTCTTTTTTTTTTTTTTTTTAAGTACCAAAATTCACTACGCCATATTTTTGCCTGCTTCCTTTGACGAACTAAAAGGTTTCCGAAGAAAATACTGGTGCTGTGAAAAGTGCTAATTTGGGGCTCTAAGTTAGACGTCAGCGTGTTGGCAAACTAAATAATACTGCAATAATAAGCAGAGGAACGGACAGTGGAATAAACAGAGAGCTGAACGGACAGAGGCACGAAAGCACGAAAGATGCGTTTTTCTGTCCATCCCTCTGTTTATTCTTTCAGTATTATTTGGGGCTTTAAGTGAGGCAGTAAAACTTAGTTCTCAACAGTGCCCTGTTTGAGCTACCTTTGAAAAAGCGCCAATGCCGTGTTCACACTGTGCCGCGCACAGCACATGACTACCATAACGTGAGCAAGGACGCCGGTGCAAGGCTCGTTCCTAATTTATTAAGAGCCCATAAAACATAGACCAAAGAAAGATTATTTTATTACACGCTGCAATAGTTTAACTGCAAGAGGGGCCAACGAGTGATATTACACAAGCATGATTACTTTTTTCTTTAAAAAAACCTGGCTAGTTTAATGCATCAAAAAGCAAGAACTTTGAAATAAAGCAGCGGTGGCAAATAATAGGTACCAGAGGTCTCAAGCACTGAAAAAATATGTTGCTTAAATAAAACGCAGAAAACTCGTCTAACCTTGCCGGCCGTTGGTAATGCATGCAACAGCATTTATCGTACCAATGAAAGTGTCGCGTCGCCCGCAGGTCAAAAGAGGTGTATGACACAGCACAGTTGACGCCGACCGGACACGCCTAAATTTCACCTGCCGCGGTAAGCAAAACACTTAGGAGGAAGCAACGTATTACACAAGCGCTGACGGCAGTGCCTGCATCACAGGTGACGTCACTGCTGAAGGTGAATATATCGACGTCATTGAAGCTCTTGTTCTGGTCAGCTTCGGTTCGAAAGAGCCTGCGGGAAATGAAATAATTTAGCCAGAAACGCGCGCAGAAATTGTTTGGGCCTTTACTTCGCTGTGGGGTTGGAGCATATTAAGGTGGGGCTTCAATTTCGTAAATGCAATAGGCCCTCTAAAACAATAATTAAAAAGTTAATTAAGAGATCTGCGTAAATTAGTCGCGTAGTTGCACAAAATACTTGGTTCCTAAGTAGGCGCCAGGTCCGGTATGCAAGTGTCATAACTAAAAGTGCCCTAAGGCAGCTCTTCTTTTTTTTTTTGCAAAAATGGTGCAGCTAAAAAAAACACCCTGTACGTTCTTATATACTTTCGAATTTATATATGCCTACTGGACACGAAAAAATGCTTATACAAATAAAGTTTTTTTAGTAAGGTACTAATGTACCCAGACTCACACAGTGACTTCCCACAAGCATGCCATTGGTCGTCACTACGAGCGCATAATAGGCTACTTCAGCCAATAGGAGTGAGGTGCCACGCACGAGTTGTTGCCGCTGATACGAGTCCTACAGGTTAAATTACTCTCAGATCGAAGCGCTTTTGCGTCACGCTTTTGCATCTTATTGTCGCCTGAAGTTGCGTTACAAATGGCGTCCCGTGAGTAGACGCGAGATCTAGTCATGGGATCTTAATGTTACATGACCAGTAACGTAGCTTGTCACGTGAATGAGGAAACCGCTTTCATACGCTATTGTGCCTAACTTTTTTACCTCACGTTCCTACCAAGTTATCTTGGACTTGGAAGAGAGAGTGCTGGTAAAGATAATATAAATTGTAGAAAGCACATAAATCACAAGGGAGAACAATCGTCTTGTTCATCCTTGTGTACAATGTTCTTTCCATTATTTATACTATCTTGGATGAAAACGCAGTCTACCTGAAGCACACGAGTAAAAGCACTGAATTTAAATGAAAAATTAAAAAAAAAAAAGAAACTTTCGCCCCCCAACATTAGCTGAGGAATTCTTCCCGTAAATAAATGAGGAAACCCCAAAACACAGGCACGACGTCTGCAGTCCCCAGATAGGAAATATTTAACTAGTTTTCTATTCTTGCTTTATGTTGGCTCAAAGTGAGACATCGAGGTTTTGCTTTCGTAATTTCTCTTGTCCGTTATCACGGACCGGGTGATTTCCCCCAAGAAAACATTTCATGTTATTTCAATATCAATCTCCTTGCTTTTGTTTCGTTGCTTATTTTACTAAGCGAGCCCAATTTAAATTCTCCTTACTGTGCATTTTGAAATTCAGAGCACACAACATTATACTCGCGGTTCAGTCCTGAGGCGACGGATGGAAGAATAATTATTAAAGCGCACACCGCGCGGATTACCATTACGGATCATCTTCAATATTGTACCAAGGAAATAGGGTCTCCTCACACTTGAAAAAGTGGCATCTTAAGGCGAGTTAGACGTGGAATTCTCCTTCCAACCTTACTTGTACTTGATTTGAGTTTATTACGTCATGTTTATAAGCTTGAGGATGATTTCCATGAACCGTTAACAATTAGAAACAATATCTAACTGTTTCTATAATTTTCAAAACAATACCTGGAGTAGCAAGCCCTCTCTACTTGCCTTTCTAAAAGCTGGATATGATAACAACGCTTCAACGCTCACTGATGTTCAACCTAGCTCGCTCCTTAACTTATATTTTTGTAACTGCAAATAATGAACGAACAATCATCATTAAGCGTTGCTCTATCACAGTAAC
Source organism: Ixodes scapularis (assembly GCF_016920785.2). NCBI lineage: Eukaryota > Metazoa > Arthropoda > Arachnida > Ixodida > Ixodidae > Ixodes > Ixodes scapularis. The sequence goes on from NW_024609835.1 coordinate 196,600,671, forward strand.
TTTTAGTTTTTTTTTTAACAGTTTCAGCTCTTTCTTATTGGAATCGTATGGAAGCCCCCACACAGAAAAGAAAAATTTCATTCAGGTGTGAAGGCCAGCGTGCGTGACGTCGCACGACGAGTCCCAAACTTAACCGAGATATGTCGCTTGTCAGCAAAAAAAAAAAAAAACTTTCACAACGGAGTTTTGGATCCCGGTTTTGACCGCCGCAGTCATGCACGTGACGCCTCAGTGACAATTTTCTCTGTCCGAGGCACAAGCCATTGAAGGCTGCGGTCGAAACCGCCGGTACTCATTCCATCGACACGAATTTCCCAAATTAAATTCCGCCTATACAAGTCTAGGCATAAGGAGTGCTCCCTTCCCGCCAACGTCGTTTTCAATCTCCCTCGAGTGTAATTTATCCGATTAAAGTTCGAGCGTTCGGTACTGGAAAGTCTGCGATTGTGTCCAATTCGCATCGCCTGGGCGCCTGAAGCAGACATTGTGCGATTAGGAGCGAAAGTTTCACACGTCTGTGGCCGCGCCTATAGTTAGGGTTCGCGAGCGAAGCTGTGTGGAAACGCGAATCAACCGCTCCAAATTAAATTTGAGAGCACATGTTTTTCGATACAACTGGAAAGCATCGCGGGAATTTCAGCGCAGTCCTATTTTACTTGAAGGTAGATGCGTTTTGTACACGATCCTCAGGGAAGTTTGATTTTTTCTTATATAGAAAAGTTGGGAGGTCGTTCACGTTCCATTGCCCGAAGTCATATTGAGTTTATATCACTCTCGTGAGTTTCAAATTATCTACAACAATTTTTAGGGGAAAACAAGAGGGGAAACGCGCGCTGTAGCCTCTACTTTTTGCGTATCGAACTTATTCACCGTGTTCCTTCGTCGACATGCGCTTCACGTTACATTGATGTGTCATCTAACTAAAACACAAGAATTTGAGTTTCGTGCCGGATCGGCAGAAGCCGACGGCAGCTACAAATAACGTTGTGACCATTCACTGCTGTCGTGGTGTATATTGCTAATCGACAGTGTTAGAGGCTCTCTATCTCCGTATACACAGCTGGCTCCTGACTATGCCGAAATGCCTGGAGCGAACTATATATTCCTGCGGCTGCGTTGTAGCTTACCCTTGGCGAACATTAATGCGCGTACGAAACGTTCGTCAGTTAACGGGGACCACGCGAGACACCTCGGTAGACGGGGCGCGGCTTGTGACAATAAATCAGAGATAACATCGGAAAAAAAAAAGAGCAACAAAGTTTGCGAATTAAAGGCGCAAATAAAACCTTGAACGACCGTGACGGAATATGCCTATGTTGCGTTTGTCCCACAGCTGACGGTGCGGTTGAAGCCACGTGGTTATTGCACAAGTCAGACTTCTATCTTTCGCCTCTTGAGGATAATAGAGATAATAACGGGACTCCATACTTGAGGGCGCTGTTTAAAACACGTGGTCAGAACAAGCGCACAATTATAGCATATGTCAACACCGGTAATCTTGATGGTGTAGAATGCACGTTGGAAAACAACTGTGGAAGCTTGCCATCAGCAGGCGCTCAGAATTAGCGCACACAGATATGGCCTCGACTGAATACTCCCTGTTCGAAGCGAGATGCTTGGGAACCGACACCTGCTACAATTTCTTTCCAACCAAAAGTGAGGATACTTCAACTTCCTCTACACAACATATATTCTGGGATTGTCCCAGTAGTGGAGAAGAGAGAACGCTTTGGAGTCGCTGTCCCAGTATGCGAGACCAAGCTACATGAAAGACTGGATCCTCCCTGTCGGCTGCCCTGAACACCGGAAGGCAATGTTATATTCCCTAATCGACTGCACCAAATCGGGAGGGCTTGTACATTGCATTTAATTTCTTTCATATTTCTTCCATTCCTCCTGACACCAAAGTCTGCTTTCAAGGGCGACCATTACCCCCCCCCCCCCCCCAAGTTTGACAAATACAACTTTTTTTTTTTCACATCAACTCATCTACTGGTGCCAGATGCTTGCAATAACAAGCATCTGGGCACCATGAAAAATAGAAACATAACCGCGTAGGTAGCACGTGCACTACCCATACTAAGGCTGTACTAAGGAAAACAGCAGCGCCCCTCGCGAGTTTTACACCGCTAACAGAAAATTGCAAGCTTGGTGCCTCACTGGCGCCCCATGCGTGGAAGCATGTGCAGCTTTCGTGAGAACATAGCTTTGGCAAGCTTTGAATTGCACGTGCTTGCCCGCACGAGCAAAGACATGGCGGCGGACAAATTCCTTCATCTCCTGGATGCAAATGTACAGACGTTTACAAAAAGTATCACATAGGTTGTTGTCACGACGATCTGAATTGTGGTTCGCAATGTTGATGAAGTCGCCAAATTGCGTCGAGGTTAATGTCTTCATTGTTGTAGTTAATAGTTATGAATCTTCGATTCGTGTCACCGCTGATTCTGTCGGGTACTTCCCCTACACACTTAACTTTTTTACACCCTTTAAGGGTGCTACAGCACCCTTTAGGGGTGCTGCAGGAGGTTTGTACCCTTCACTGAGTTGTCCAGAACCCTTTTTCTTGCGCTGTTAGCACTCCTCACGACGAGCGCGAGGGTGCTTTTGCGGGAGCACCCTTCCGATTCATTGTGAGGGGTACTGAGAGCTGGAAGGGTGCTGGAAGGGTGCTCAGTTATTCGGTCAAGGGTGTTTTTATTTTTGACAGCATAATTTAGAAAAAAAAATAAGCGATAGATATCTGTATGTCGTCTTCAGTTTATAGAACTGGGCTCAGCGTACATTAGATGAATTGATGAACCACAGTGTATTTTTTTCATTTTATTTTTGCTTTATTTCATTTTTATTTATAAATAATCAACCAAAATCTGCTACTCCGAAAATTCGATTGGCATCTGTTTCAAATTAAGACCAGCAAAAATAAATCTCAATCAATCAATCAATCAATCAACTAGTATTTACTGCAGAGTTAAGGAAGAACCACTGGACTTCACGCTGGCATAGTTCAATAATAATATTAAAAATAAAATCATTTATTGTTTTTACAGTGCCCAGGGACATCCAATAGACCGATCCCACAACTAGTTTGAGTACGCCACCGGTGCCGACATGCATCGTGGGAGCTGTAGTCTTTCTACACGCGCGACAATCCTGCTGGAGGTCTGCGCGAGCAGAGCACGAGGCGGCATGAGCTATCTCGTGAATTGGCGTCTGCCTCCTACGAACTACAGCTATGGCGGCGTCACGCATGCGTGGAACGCTTGGTGAGATCGGTCTATTGGTCTTCTTGCTAGCGTAGTTCAACAGAACGCATAAACAGATATGCTTGCGCGCACGCAGACACACACATACACGCGCGCACGAGTGTACGCAAGCATGCACACGCGCAAACAGACGCAGACGCAGACGCACGCACAAACAACCACGCGCACGTATCCACACGCGCACACGAACAGGGGCGAATGCACGCACACACACACGGAAATGAATACGACGAACGATTCGGTGCTTCAGCTATAGTTTCGGTTTCGTATTGAAAAAGAAAACCTAAAGTTTAGATAAAACCTAAGATAGACTGTAACAAGTTAGTGGCGCCCCCCTCCAGTCCGCCCGTCTGCGGCCGCCTGGCTCGGCGGGCAACATTGTTCACCGCGCTAATAAACACCGTGAGCACACGTGCTCCGGTCAGACATCGTCCACCCTCACAACCAGGCCGCGTGTCGTCTCTTCTCGGCGGGTGCTTCGGCCCCCTTCGTCCACGTTCGAGAAAGATCGTGACACTGGCGACGAGGAACCGTGGCACTGGAGGCTACCAACGTGCACGGTTCGGCCCACGCCGCCGAGAGAGTCGCAACACCGCCGCCCGCTCCTGTCGCCATGTCGCTGTACGGGAGGCTCGAGCCGTTCGAGGGAGATGGGTCCGCCTGGCCGGTCTACGAAGAACAGGTCCACGTGTTCTTCCGGGCGAACGACACGCCGGAGGCGAATCAACGGGACATCTTCCTGGCCAGCTGCGGGACCCGCGTCTTCAGCCTCCTGCTCGACCTCCTCAAGCCGGCCACGCCGCACGTCAAAACGCTGGGTGAGCTGCTCGCCACGCTGCGCTCGCACTTCAGCCCGGCGCCGTCCACGCTGATGGAGCGGTTCCGCTTCAACAACCGGAGCCGCCAGGACGGGGAGACCCTTGGGCAGTTCGTCGCTGCGCTGCGAGGGTTAGCGAGCACCTGCGCCTTCGGCGACCAGTTGGACTCGCTACTCCGGGACCGGTTCGTCTGCGGCATCAACAACCCTGCCATGCAGACGCGACTCCTGGAGCTCCCCGACCCCTCGCTGGACGACGCGGTGAAGGCAGCGCTGGCGATGGAAGCAGGAGCGAAAGACGCCAGCGAGATAGCGCGTGCGGCCGGCTCACCGTCAACGGAAGCGGCGGTGAACAAGATGGCGACAAGGAGCGGTGCCTGCAGCCGCTGCGGTGCTGCCCACTCCCCCTCACAGTGCCAGTTGGTCCATGCACAATGTTTCACGTGCGGGAGAACTGGGCACCTCGCACGTGTCTGCCGAGGGGGGAGGACGAGCGGCGGCCAGCAGCAGCAGCAGCCTGGTTCAAGCCCGGGTTCCAGCCAAGTCCGCGGCCAGGGTGGCCGTCGCAAGAGAACGCGGCGGGGACGAGCGGCACCAGGCCCGGGTTCGTCGTCAGCCAGGGTCCACGTCGTGGCCGAAGACCCGCAGATTTTCGACGTGTGGCACACCAGGGGAATTTCATCGTCTGTGCCACCATACATGGTGTCTGTCGAAATCTGCGGCCACCCCATCACCATGGAGCTGGACACAGGGGCCAGCGTGTCGGTCATGCCCGGGAAGCTGTTCAAGCGTACCGTCCCTGGCGTGTCCATCGAGGCGTCTGACGTCATGCTGCGCAGCTACTCCGGGCAGCTTTCCCAGGTCCAGGGTCGGGCCCAAGTCAGCGTTCGCCTTGGCGACAGGGAGGCAATCCTTCCCCTTTACCTAACCAAGGGGTCGTCGCCGACGCTGCTGGGCCGGAACTGGATTCACTCGCTGGGTGTTCGGCTGCCGGAGTACCAAGAAGCTGCGCTGCACGGGGTGAAGGACGTCCCGAGCCTCCTGACCGACTTCCAGTCCCTGTTCCAGCCGGGGGTGGGCACCTTCGCCGGCACGACGGTCGGCATCCACGTACCCGAGGGAACCCGGCCTCGGTTCTTCAAGCCGCGTCCGCTGCCGTTCGCCCTGAAGGACGGGGTCACCCAGGAGCTGCAACGGCTGCAGCGAGAGGGAATCCTGGTGCCCGTCAAGTTTTCCGAGTGGGCTGCACCAATTGTCCCAGTCCTCAAGCGAGACCGCCGCGTCAGGATCTGCGGGGACTTCAAGGTCACCACCAACCCCGTCGCTACCGTCGAAAAGTACCCGCTGCCTCGGGTAGAAGATCTCTGGTCGGCTCTGTCCGGGGGACAGAAGTTCTCCAAGCTCGACCTTTGAGATGCCTACCAGCAGCTGGTGCTCCAGGATGCCGCCCGGAAGTATGTCACCATTTCGACAACCATGGGACTCTTCCAGTACACGCGCCTACCGTTCGGCGTGACCTCAGCCCCAGCCATCTTCCAGAGAGAGATGGACAACCTCTTCAGGGGCATGAGGCACGTGGCGGTGTACTTGGACGACATCCTGGTTACCGGTACCGACGACGGGGACCACCTGCAGAACCTGCGCAAAGTCCTGACACTACTACAGGACGCCGGTCTCAAGCTGAGGCTGGACAAGTGCGTGTTCCTGACCCCCAGCGTGGAGTACCTGGGACACATCATCTCCCAGGCTGGCCTGGCCCCGGCACCCCGCAAGATTGAGGCCGTGCTCAAGGCGCCGAAGCCCAAGAGCAAGAAGGAGCTTCAGAGCTACCTCGGCCTCATCAACTTCTACAGGAGGTTCCTGCCCAACCTGTCGACGCATCTGGAGCCACTGCATCGTCTGCTTCGTGACGGTCAGCAGTGGGCCTGGAAGAAGGAGCAGGACTTGGCCTTCCAGCGCAGCAAGGAGCTGGTCGTCAAGGCTCCAGTGCTGGTGCACTTCGACCCGGCCAAGCCTGTGGTCCTCACCGTGGATGCGTCGCCGTATGGGGTAGGAGCCGTCCTGTCGCACCGGGGTCAGGATGGTCAGGAACGCCCTGTGGCGTTTGCTTCTCGTCGGCTTCATGCGGCGGAGCAACGCTACAGCCAGCTCGACAAGGAAGGCTTGGCCCTCATCTTCGGGGTCCAGCGCTTCCATCAGTACCTGTGGGGCCGGCAGTTCGAGGCAGTCACGGACCACAAGCCGCTGCTGGGGCTGCTGGGACCTGACAAGGCGGTCCCAGTGCAAGCCTCGCCTCGTGTGGTACGCTGGGCCTTGACGCTGGCAGCCTACAGGTACAAGCTGGTCTACCGCCCTGGGAAGGACCTGGGACCTGCAGACGCCCTGAGCCGCCTGCCCCTGCCGGAGGTGCCTGCTGCCGTTCCGGAGCCAGCTGATGTGTTCCTGCTGGAGCGGGCCTACCCGGGGGTGCTCACCAGGACTGCGGTGGCGCAGGCGACCAGCCGGGACCCGGTCCTGTCTCAGGTGGTCAAGGCGGTTGCCCGAGGGGAGGAGCTGCGTCACCAGGCGTACAGCCACAAGACCGCCGAGCTGAGCTTGGAGCAAGGCTGCCTCCTGTGGGGCTCCAGGGTGGTGATTCCACAAAGTCTCTGGGCCAAGGTGCTGCAGTTGCTGCACGCCGGGCACCCTGGCATCGAAAAGACCAAGATGGTGGCACGGTCGCACGTTTGGTGGCCTGGCTTGGACCAGGACATCGTGCACCAGGTGCAAGGCTGCCAGGTCTGCCAGGAGAACCAGCGAGCCTCGCGCCACGTGGAGATCACCCCCTGGCTGTTCCCACAGAGGCCGTGGTCCCGCTTGCACGTGGACTATGCGGGACCCTTCAAGGGCCACTACTTCCTGGTGGTAGTGGACGCCTTCTCCAAGTGGGTGGAGGCACTGCCAGTCACCAGTACCTCGGCAAGCGCGACCATTGCGGCTCTGCGGCAGGTCTTCGCGGCGCAGGGATTGCCGGACATTATCGTGTCTGATAATGGTCCCGCTTTCGCCAGCGCTGAGTACCTGGACTGGCTGCAGAGGAATGGAATCCGCCGGATGCTGGTTCCGCCGTACCACCCCGCTTCCAATGGTGCGGCCGAGCGAGTGGTCCAGACCATCAAGGACAAGCTCAAGAAGAGCCAGCCCGGGGATTTCCGAACGCAGGTGGCCCGGGTACTGTTTCAGTACCGGACCACACCCCATGAGGTCACTGGCCGTGCCCCCTGCGAGCTTCTGCTGGGCCGGATGGTCAAGACACCCTTGGACGTCTTGCACCCAGACCTCCGGTCCTCGGCGCTCCTGAAGCAGCTGAAGCAGAAGCTGGCTGCTGACCGAGGGTGCCGTCCCGGGCCTTTGCCGGAGCCGGGAGCGTCGGTGTACGCCAGGAACTTCCGTCCTGGCCCACCCTGGTCTGCCGGGCGTGTGGTTTCACCAGCGAGTGCCTCGTCGCTGCTCGTCCGCATGCCCGACGGGACCACCTGGCACCGGCACGCCGACCATGTCAGGCCTCGCCTCGGGACCTGGCTTCCACCCTCGGCCGTCGCTTCAGAGGACCAGCCTGCAGGGGGCCCAACAACAGCACCGGTAGCGGCCGGCGGAGCGCCATCCACCCCGGAGGCGACAAGCGTCGACACTCCTGTGGCACCAGTTGGACCGGTGCCACTCCCAAATCTGGTCACTGCAGCTCCACCGGGTGGAGCGCAACCAAGTCAGACAGCGCCCGGCGTTGCCACACCTGGCCCGTCGACACCAGTGCCCAGGCGGAGTGCACGGCAGCGGAGGCCACCTGACCGCTACTCGCCTGGGTGATCTTCATCATCGACCGGCCAGGACTTTGCACGACCAGACGCCGAGTTGGTGTCGGCCGTGCGCGTCGTGTATTTAGTTTTTTTGTTTTTAGGAAAAACAAACTGGGGGGGAGGAGTGTAACAAGTTAGTGGCGCCCCCCTCCAGTCCGCCCGTCTGCGGCCGCCTGGCTCGGCGGGCAACCTTGTTCACCGCGCTAATAAACACCGTGAGCACACGTGCTCCGGTCAGACATCGTCCACCCTCACAACCAGGCTGCGTGTCGTCTCTTCTCGGCGGGTGCTTCGGCCCCCTTCGTCCACGTTCGAGAAAGATCGTTAACGTTCGAGAAAGATCGTTAATTTTAGAGGTGCAGCTCTTAGGGGCCCGTTTCCGGCTTGAGCGGCGTCGCCGTCGCCGTCGCCGTCGCCGTCGGCGTAACCGCGCGGTGCATCATGGGAAATGTCCCATAATGCACCGCGCGAGCCCCCCACCGGGGTCACGTGACCTCACGGGGGTCACGTGACCCCCCGAGGTCACGTGACCGATTCCCCTGTCACGTGAGCCCCTCCTCGAGGTCACGTGACCCCCGCCGATGTCGCGTGACCCCCCGATGACGTCATCGTCACTGATGACGTCACCGGCATCCACATCGTCATCGTCACTGATGACGTCACCGGCATCCACATCGTCATCGTCATCATCACTGATGACGTCACCGGCATCCGCATCGTCATCGTCATCATCACTGATGACGTCACCGGCATCCACATCGTCATCGTCATCATCACTGATGACGTCACCGGCATCCGCATCGTCATCGTCATCATCACTGATGACGTCACCGGCATCCGCATCGTCATCGTCATCATCACTGATGACGTCACCGGCATCCGCATCGTCATCGTCATCATCACTGATGACGTCACCGGCATCCACATCGTCATCGTCATCATCACTGATGACGTCACCGGCATCCACATCGTCATCGTCATCATCACTGATGACGTCACCGGCATCCACATCATCATCGTCATCATCACTGATGACGTCACCGGCATCCGCATCGTCATCGTCATCATCACTGATGACGTTACCGACATCCGCATTGTCATCGTCATCATCACTGATGACGTCATCAGTGACATCACTGATGTCGTCACCGGCATCCGCATCGTCATCGTCATCATCACTGATGACGTCATCAGCGACGTCACTGATGACGTCACCGACATTCGCATCGTCATCGTCATCATCACTGGTGAAGTCATCAGTGACGTCACTAATGACGTCATCGGTACCCGCATCGTCATCGTCACTGATGACGTCATCAGTGACGTCAGTGATGTCATCGGCATTGGGGGTCACGTGACCCCCAAGGTCACGTGACCCCCCCCCCTGGTTAGTTTAAGCCCCCCCCCAGTGCCCTTGCCTCCTCCTCCTCAAGAGCTGCACTCTAATTCGGCGTTACAGGGAGTTGTACGCGGCTTTCATTTTTGTTAACTTTCTACAACATTATCATGACACAATTAATAGTAATATAATACTTATTTGCTTAGTTTCGTTTTCAAAAAAAAAAAAAGCCTTTTGAAGACTGCGCAAGGACCATCGCTATTGCAATCAGCTGCCGTTGGCACTGTCCGTTGGCGTTACGCAGTCTTCGAGAATCGCTTCCTTTTTACGTTTATCCGTTTTTGCAGATATTTTAGATATCTTCCTTACGAATAACGTGCTCAACAATAGCAAGCGATGACTGAAAACTGGGAGACGCTGCGTCTTACCAACGCAAGTTGCGGACAATCCATCAACACTGCTGCGAACGCCAGTGAGTAATTTTGTTTCTGCGAACTGCGTCGCTGTTTCAAACTTGGCTTGCTAAGCTATGCTTGATTCTAACGATGCTGCTGGCCGGTGTTATTTCGTTATTTGAAAAGAGCGTACGTTGTTCAAAACCTATGGCTGTCTCCGCAGGGTGAGAAAGATTCGTGTGCGGCGGAGCCGAGAGGCTGTTCTGGGCGCCGTTCTACGATGTTCGTCCGACGACGCTTTTGCGGAGCGTTCAAGTGCAGTCTGGCGGCAGTTCAAGGAATCACAGGTCATGCTAGTTCTGCCGTGTGGTCTCAAATGCCGCTCGCCACCGATTCGTTTCGTAAAGCGGGAGCAAGAAAAAACGTTACAAGAGCGAGCAGCATAATTTCTTGCCTATGCTAATGCCTGTGCCGCAGAGACGCGCGGTCTCTTCGCGTATGCCGAAGCGTCACGCTTTCGAAGTTTACGATTGTGCGATGTAAATAAAGTGAGTTTGGATGTTGCGTTTTTAAGGGGCAGCGAAAGCCTCAACAAAAAGCAGAGCAGCTAGAAAAATCAAAAGAATAACCGACTCGCCCATTTATTCTTTCTGTCAAAAAATAATAGCCAATAGTAATAAATGAAATAAATGCCAACTTTTAATTGGTTATAAATGTGTAATTCATGCCGTACAGCTTTCCCTGCTCTGTTGCTTTCATGATATCAGGTAATGTGTAAATGTATAGGTTAGTTCACAGGAACAATTTATGTCCGACCCATTATATTGTATATTTTCTCTCAATGCTTGAAGATATATAAAAAATGCTCATCAAAGCCGCACCACTGAATGTACAATAGCTTGTGACTTTTATGTATGTTCCGAGCAAAAGAAAAAGATGCATTCAAAAAGGGCCAATTATTGTCTGCTCTCTGTTAAAGGTTTTTTCAGGTACACTCAAAACATGGGTTTCTACGTCTAAAAGACTGGAATTGACATTTGCCGCAGGGCTGGCAGGCCTGACTCAGGTTGGCTGGCAGCTTGCAAACTATGGAAATTCGGATAGCTGTACCAGAAGAGTGAGAGTGACGCCCTCCCTGCACTTCCTCTACGATGGCACCATAACGAAGGGGGACCTGCCCCCAAAGTTAATGCAATGGCAGGTGGGTCGTTACAGTGAACCCCCATACAGATGATACCAAAGAGAAAATCATTAAAAATAAATTATTATTAGAAACAAAGAATGGGAGTCGCACAGACGAGGAGGAGAAGATGAACACAGTGCTGTGTCATGCGACTCGTTGGCGATGCCTCATGAAGCAACTACGATGGGTCAGACCCGCTATGTCATTTTAAAGCAAAATGAATATTATAATCAGGGAGCTCCACCAGTTATTCATTAAGGTACTTTTTATTTAATATTGCAGATAAACAAGGAACATCTGAAGTTATAATTATAAAGTATGGAATCATTAAGCAACGAAAACATCAAATCATCAACACACCCGCCATGAAGCGGTGGAACAGGGGGCGCACCACTGTTGCTCTCAGCAGTAAAGGCACACTTGAGCAGTTGTCACAGCAGTGCAATGGCTGCAACTACACCTGTGTGATTTCAGGAAACTTTGCTTGGAACCAAGCTCCTTAATTTTGTGCAACAGGTGGTTATAGGACTAATGCAACAAATGCTCGCCAATCTGTGCCTTCGACTCGCCGGGCGCTGTAAGTAGGCATGCTCGGAACATTAGCGTGGTCTTGGTCGTCTTCTGCTGCCCCTGATACCGGCTCTAGCCAAGAGTCTTCGCCAGTGCGCTTTAGACGCTTACAAGAAGTATGCTTGTACAGCACTACATCTAGCTCCACACTCCTTTTAGTACCGAAGCTCCAACTTCGATGGACCTTGCAAAATCATGTAGGCAAGCGCCGTGGAATGCGAGCCCTCCACGGCGCCAAGGGCATGAAAACTGCAGAGAATTTCTACTGACCTTATGCTGGAACGGTGCTACTATTTTTCAGACATCTTGGCAGTAGCCGCTACGATGATCGTGGTTTACAATGCAAGGAAACCGTGGCACTGTCACATCTGTTTGTTGGAGAGGAGGTAAGCTCTCAACTATCTTTACTGGCATAGGTTGCAGATTGTAACCTAGCGCTTTTATGAACTCCCTGCGCACAATCTTTCTAAGCAAATGTTTAGGCAACATTGGGGCACATATGCGATTGTGAATGTATCCATCTTATTAAAGTTTTTCATTTTCTTTTTTTTAATGGCAGCCAAGCATACGGTACATTACAAACTAGCACCTTCCTTGCACAACAGATAGAGCCATGTTCCATGCTTGTACTTAGTTTAGCCTTCATCTAGATCAGAGTTTAGCAAAGTTATGCAGTTGGAGGTGATGTTTAGGAGTCGCATGGTCTCAGGGCAGCCAATACGGTGCCGATGGCACTGCTTCACATGTTTGACTACAACTTCGACAAACAAGCTTTCTAATCACTGCACGGCACACTCTTCTAGAAAGGTACAAAAGATCCAGTGGCTGTCTTTCCTGACACACTGATGGTTGGGAATATCATGGCCCAAAGGAGTTTCCACAAGATTTCTAACCATCTAAAGCAAAATATTTTGGCCCAGATGTAGATGGGAGGTGAACTAATTGCAGATCAGGAGATCACACAAGGAGAATGAGGGCTCCTGTTGACTGATTCTGACTTTTTTGCAATGAGCAAGCCAAAGCAACGTTTACGTCTCTATGTGGAACCAGACTTCTGACTATCATTGCCGAAATTTTACTAATCGCAGAGATAATGCAGGTGTCTCTTTTACACTGATGATTTTGCATATTTGTCAGTGCTGGGAAAGCATGACTTACTGCCACTTGTCTAAGTTTCATTCTGTACAAGTGTAATCAGGCTTGCAGGGGTGGGGGTATTACATATTTACCATAGATCAAGTAACTATAGCAAATAACTCTGGACCAGCTCGCTGGTAGATAGTGATATATTAACGGTGATGATTTAGAGAGGCAAATCTATCACACATGGTTCCTACCTTACATTGCATTGATTTTGTTTGCTAACACAGGAGACGGACATCCCGGCAATGCCGTGCGTCGTGTACTCTGGCAATGACGCCGAGGGGGCTGACTTTTCGTACCTCGCTGTCGATAGGCAGCGGTTTTTGTCCGTGAAGAATGCAGAAGACGACATCGCTGCCATCATGGTGGCTTACTGGCTTTTTAATATAAAGTACTCGAAAAAGGCAGCAAACACAGTTGCTGTACTAGAACGGTTGTTTGTCGGCCTGAGCAGCACTACTTCGAGGCCAGTTGTGACGAAATTCCTGTACAAGGTCGCAAGAGCGTAAAATCGATGAGGCCGACAAAGAACCGTTCTAGTACCAAAGGGATGCTGAACCGAGATTTGGATGGCACGAAACCAGGCAGGAGCACTAGGTGGGATGCTGCAAACCTTAGAACATAACTCATATAACGGTATCTTGTACGGATGGCAGTACTTTTCGGAAAATATGAGCATGATTGAACAAAGCTTGCGACATCTGTATTCTCCTCTTCCCTTTTTCGAAAATATGCCGATCCTTTTGAGATACTGCTGCATGAGTGATGTTTTAAGGTCTGTAGCATCCCACTGTGTGCTTCTGGTGCCTTGTTTTGTGAAGTCAAATTTCAGTACAGCACCCATTTAACTTTTAACTTTCTAACTCTAAACTAAAATAAATGTACCACACTTTCCAGACTATAGTGCACAAACTATACATGTCTAAAAGTTGTTATTTTACACCGTACGGTCTATCTACAGGTGTGGACTCTACAATTTTTGTTTCAAGATTGTTCATTATTACAAAACTGGTTAGGCCAGATTGCCGTGTTTTGGATATTTTACGCTGGGATAAAGTAATCAAGACAGCCTCTTACCGTCAGTCTGTTTCCCAGGCTTTCGATACCTCGCATCTGATATGTTGTTTGCTTGGGAGCCCGCAAGCAACCAACTTAGGTCAAGCTTAATCTTGAGAAGCTCTGCGATTGGCTGACGAGCGGATCACAGAAAGCCCCCTGACATTCATCCGCAGATATCTTTTTTGTAGAGTTCTCCAGCCTGAATTTTTCCCCGAGGATTATACACCGAGTGCGGACTATCTAAGAAAATACTTTTTCTTTTTAGTTGAAATTTACAGTTGCGTATTATACACCGGATTGTGGGCTATAGTCTGGAAAATATGGTAGCTTGTTTTAATGTTTTAAGCCCTAAACTAAAAGAAGTGTAGCTTGATTTTTATGCAAGTTTAGGGTTCTAAATGAAAGTCAAATGTGCAATGGAACAAAAAGTATACACTCGAAACGGAAGACATCTAAATTGTTCTTCTGTTCTAGTCATTTTATCAAGAACCATTGTCATGTACTGAGGTAATCTGTATTGATTTTTGTTTTTTTCTTATTTTTGCTCGCATCTTAAGCCTACGCTGTGATATTTAAAGACAATATATTTGGTTATTTGTATGGAGGACATAGCTGGTTATTTTGTTGTGCTCACATAATAGTTCAATAAATGATTATTCATTTAGTTTGGCTTTTATTGCCAATTTTTTCTCGATTTTTACCCGCCAATTTTTTCTCGATTTTACTAGCATCTAGACCTATATATGCTTTCATATTTGATAGAACGCCTCAAGTATTGTATTTTGATATGTGTGTGGAGGACATACCTCATTAATTTTCTTTTTGGTCACATAGCTCAATAAATAGTTATTAATTTAGTTATCCTTTCAGTGTTTTCTTATTTTATAACAAGTTTTATTTACTTGCAGCTTAATCCCTCAAATATTGTATTTTGATATGTGTATGGAGGACATACCTCAATAATTTTTTTTGCGGTCACATAGCTCAATAAATAGTTATTAATTGAGTTTTCCTTTCAGTTTTTTTTTCTCATTTTATAACAAGTTTTATTTACTTGCAGCTTAATCACATCCTGTTTGGATGCAGCTGATGCCACTCGCCATGCCTTGGGCGAAATTGTAAAGGTACTACGGCATACCAAGTATGACAACTTGTAACCACCTGATATGCAAGGCAAATGACCGACGAGGATGCAAGGACCAAGTATCGGGATTGAACAAGCTAAGCTTCTTGTTTATGTTTGTACCATACACTTTCTCACATTCCATAGTTTGCATGAGCAAGTGCTGATTGTGCATGTGATGCATATCACACTTCAGTGTTGGCAGTTTGAAAATTGGACACTTTTAATGACACCTTGAGGTTGGTGGCAGATTCCTTCTTTAAAATGATGTTGAGAATGTCCCCCACTGATCTATTCTAGTATACGAGTACTAAGACCATCGAGAAATTATTAAATTCAGAAGCTTTAGGCATGCAACAAATTCTGTGATATTTTCTTATTTTCCTTTTAAAATTTGTCGGAAGTAAAACTTAAATTAAGCAAGATTTTCCTCTAACTTCTGTTTGCACATAAGCTTCACATTGAAATATTACCTTTTCTACCATGCACATCTTGCCTTCATTATCGGACAGTGCATCTATGCACAGCTGCTTCAAGTAGCATGTGTGCCGCACACATATCAAATCATGAATTCAGTTTCTGTAACAAGGTCCTGTGCTGGCACTGCACTGTTCCATCTCCTTATTTATTCACTTATCTCGTCTGCATACTTCGTGGTTTGCTGGTTGACATGCCTGGTATACTGAAACCTGTTTGACAGGTGCTGAGATACAGGGTGATTCATTCTCATCGGAACAGATTCTTGTAAAATAAAACTTCTGTTTTATGCAAATTATCTCCTTACAGTTGAGTGATAGTTGTCCTGGCAGACACTTTATACAGGAAAGATGACAGCTAAAAGTGGACTTATTGCATAAAATCCATGAATTAGCTTTATAGTTGCTGGTTTGATGGCACCAGCACATATTGTGAAAATGGAGGCAGTCACCTTCTTAGACGAGCTTATTTTTTGTGAAATGAGCACAACCCTCAGAAAAGAACGATTGAGAAAGATTGTTGCACACAAAACGGGTTGTGGGATAAAATACTTTCTGGACCGCTGCAATGCCGCTGCCTTTGGTGAAATGATATTTTCTCTCCTTTTTTTTGTTGGTCTGTGTGCTCATCTTAGGATTTATAAAAAATTGACTGGTTTAAAGAGGTGATTGTCTTCAATTTCGTAACAGTTGTCGAACCAGTAATTGAAAAAGTTAAAAACTAATTTTAGATAATAGTCCACTTTTAGTGTCAGTCTGCCTGTACAAAGTGTCGGCTTGGCTAAGTGCTCATCTCTAACGAGGTCATCAGTATAAATAAGAAAAGTTAAAGTTTATTTCGATTAGAATGAATTATCCTCGAGCACCCATTAAAATCAGCATCAGCACCCTTGGGTTGGGGTGCATTGCACCGAGCACCCTATACTGCATCACACCCCTATAGGTTGTTTAGGCGCAGGGGTGCTCGTTTGCACCCTCAAAGCGTGCTCGTCCTGGGACAAGTGATTTACACCCCTAAGGGGTGTAAAAAAGTTTAGTGTGTATGTTCATTCCGCCAGGTTTCTTTGGCCATTGCGTTGACTACCTGAGACTTTGCCTGGACACTGTGTTTGCTCCAAACATTCGGTCGTTACCCGATCTCTAAATTATTGTACCTACCCGGGTCGTCGCTGGGTTCTTCAATCATTCGTTTGTTTCCGTAACTGTACCTTTCTTTACCTTCCCCGGTCGTCGCATTTCTCGCATTTCTCAACTTTATTTCTCGACTTCTCGAGCTCATTTCTCGGCTCTGTTTTGCTAGCATTCGATATTATCAGAAAACGAAATGAGTATTCACTAAAATATTATGTCGAACCCAAAGAAGTGCTCTTGAATACAAAACTTTTTAAAAGGAATGTCAGGTTTCCTTTTTATGATTTAGGAATCCAGGTTAAAGCAAAAAGGTGTCTCAAGATGTTAAGCAGTTTTCTGCTCATTACGCCGCAAATCTCTCGGCGAAACGTCGTCTGATATCGCTGGGCTCACCAAGACTCTTGGTATTTCTTCATTTCGGCAATATTATCTAAGCATGCTGATTAGGTGACACTATGATCAAAACCTTTTAAATCGAATTAGCTTACGTAATCCAAACTTCGAATTTCTCGCCTTTAAAGAAACACTTATAAATAGGATCGGTAGCGCTACCACATTAAAGAGGTATCCGCCTGGCATCGCTCCTCACGCCTTTTCCAATATATCCCGCTCGCGGAAAGAAGATCCCGAAAACGTTTTTGTATCTCCTGATAGGGCAAACCGGCAAAGCAAGAACGCCACTATCGGAGCTCCACGCCGACCTTGCTCGACATCCAAGGACAAAAAGGGTATAAACGTGCGCACCATTCGAAATAAAAGGTCACTGCTTTAAAAAACGCTATCTGTCGCGGAAGCCGTTGCTGACTCAGCGATTTTTAAAGTACGTCCTGGTTCCAACAAGAACGCAGTAACTCGGAAAAAAGAACGTTAGAAGGAGAAAGATGTAAAGAGGGCGCGAAGAGGTTGGAAGAGGACAGAATCTAAATCAGAGACGCAATTGAACGTTGGGGGGGGGGGGGGGGGGGGGGGGGACACTCGAGAAATTCGTGTTTCTTTCGTCTCCGGAGAGAAGTTATGGAACAATCACCACGCAAAAAATTCGGAAAGGGAGGAAATATAGATTAAAATTGGGGCGGATTTAACTTTTCGTTTCCGCGACCTATTCGTCAGAGTAAATTTTAGTTTTGAATCCAGTTACTCTAGGTTTAAATCTGATTACTGAATTCGTGTCCCCTAACGAACCATATACGATATATGTTTCGAAGACAGCAGAAAAGAGCTGGAATCAAACTTGGGTCCACAAAAGCAGCATCGCTGTGTTTGAAAACTGAAAGTAGACGTGTCCTAACTTTCACGTTTATTGACATGCCTCTTTGTTTCTCCGACCTTCGGAATGAAATATATATATTTACCAAATATATCAAAAGAAAGGAGTTCCTTCTACTAGGCGAGGCACGTAGAAATAAGTAAAACGCGTAATTGAAGGTAACGCAATTAGTACAAGTTTATGGCCCAGGTTCGAAATACTAAAGTGTGTTCTTCTTTCCGGGTCTTCGACAAAAACTACAAGTCTGGCTGTTTTCCCGGCCGTTCACATTACAGATATCAATATCCTGGTGTTTCTGGCGTTTGCATTTTTACGTTTCGAAGAAAGAAGTATGGTACGCCTGCCGAGTTTTTATAGCGCAATGCACTTCTAAAGCTCTCGTATTGTTTTCCTATCGTAACCATGTCGTTGCTACCATATACGACTATGTCTCATATGGGCATAAGCAAGCACAGCGCATCATGTAAAAAGAAATGGCGAGCTCCCCAACTTGGGGGGCGTATAACGGTCGTTAAATATAATCTTGATTGAATCGGGACGTGAATTACTGCTGGGTGATTTCAGATAAGATCGACCAAAGGGAGGCTAGTAGACATTTTTAAATCAACTGATGTATTTATGAAGTATTGTCTAGTGTCTGGTGTAAATGAATCCGCACTTAGTTTTGACCAGAAAGAAATATTTGGGGACAGGAAAATTCGTAAGGGATAAAGAGGTGGGCACTTGCATTAACGCGCACTGAAGGAGAGGACACGTTTGAAAGTGAATAACTAAAACGATAAAATTAACCGAATTATAATACTAGAAACAAACTATGAGTATAGCTTGCTCGTAATATTTAGCAATATTATTAATTAAAATTATGATTAGTATTCTAAAAATTCCCAAACATGCCAGTTCCAACGACAAATGGCAAAATGTGTACGCCCGTATGTCATTAAATAATTTAATCTTAATCATAAACTTATCAGATAGCATTCTAGTTATATATGGCTGTTGTTTAAAACTTCTATTACGTATCTGAATGATAGGATAATTCTGATATATTTAGACAAACGTGGGGAAAAATCGAACAACGATAACTTCTGATGCAAATTAAAAAAAACACAGACACCACTGATGATGAGAATATTCCCTGGACAAGGGGAACAAGAGGGACAAGGGACAAACATAAATCTCCAAACACAGCTAGGTGACTGGTGAGCGACCGAAAAAATCCGCCTGGTCCGGGTATCGAACCCGGGACCTCTCCATTACAAGTGGAACGCTCTACCAACTGAGCTAACCAGGGGTTAGACGTCAGTAGAGCAAACGGGTTTTATCAGCTGCCACCAGTCTAACACCAACAAGGGTGAAGCTTGCAATTTAAAGTTATAGTTATGATGCAATTAAATGCAAAGGGGCAAGCGAGCTGGACAATAATGATGAAAATATTCCCTGGAGAAGGGGAACAAGAGGGACAAGGGACAAACATAAATCTCCAAACACAGCTAGGTGACTGGTGAGCGACCGAAAAAATCCGCCTGGTCCGGGTATCGAACCCGGGACCTCTCCATTACAAGTGGAACGCTCTACCAACTGAGCTAACCAGGGGTTAGACGTCAGTAGAGCAAACGGGTTTTATCAGCTGCCACCAGTCTAACACCAACAAGGGTGAAGCTTGCAATTTAAAGTTATAGTTATGATGCAATTAAATGCAAAGGGGCAAGCGAGCTGGACAATATTGATGAAAATATTCCCTGGAGAAGGGGAACAAGAGGGACAAGGGACAAACATAAATCTCCAAACACAGCTAGATGACTGGTGAGCGACCGAAAAAATCCGCCTGGTCCGGGTATCGAACCCGGGACCTCTCCATTACCAGTGGAGCGCTCGACCAACTGAGCTAACCAGGGGTTAGACGTCAGTAGAGCAAACGGGTTTTATCAGCTGCCACCAGTCTAACACCAACAAGGGTGAAGCTTGCAATTTAAAGTTATAATTATGATGCAATTAAATGCGAAGGGGCAAGCGAGCTGGACAATAATGATGAAAATATTCCCTGGAGAAGGGGAACAAGAGGGACAAGGGACAAACATAAATCTCCAAACACAGCTAGGTGACTGGTGAGCGACCGAAAAAATCCGCCTGGTCCGGGTATCGAACCCGGGACCTCTCCATTACAAGTGGAACGCTCTACCAACTGAGCTAAACAGGGGTTAGACGTCAGTCGAGCAAACGGGTTTTATCAGCTGCCACCAGTCTAACACCAACAAGGGTGAAGCTTGCAATTTAAAGTTATAGTTATGATGCAATTAAATGCAAAGGGGCAAGCGAGCTGGACAATAATGATGAAAATATTCCCCGGAGAAGGGGAACAAGAGGGACAAGGGACAAACATAAATCTCCAAACACAGCTAGATGACTGGTGAGCGACCGAAAAAATCCGCCTGGTCCGGGTATCGAACCCGGGACCTCTCCATTACCAGTGGAGCGCTCGACCAACTGAGCTAACCAGGGGTTAGACGTCAGTAGAGCAAACGGGTTTTATCAGCTGCCACCAGTCTAACACCAACAAGGGTGAAGCTTGCAATTTAAAGTTATAATTATGATGCAATTTAATGCGAAGGGGCAAGCGAGCTGGACAATAATGATGAAAATATTCCCTGGAGAAGGGGAAAAAGAGGGACAAGGGACAAACATAAATCTCCAAACACAGCTAGGTGACTGGTGAGCCACAGAAAAAATCCGCCTGGTCCGGGTATCGAACCCGGGACCTCTCCATTACAAGTGGAGCGCTCTACCAACTGAGCTAACCAGGGGTTAGACGTCAGTCGAGCAAACGGGTTTTATCAGCTGCCACCAGTCTAACACCAACATGGGTGAAGCTTGCAATTTAAAGTTATAATTATGATTGTTCCCCTTCTAATATATAATTCTAATATATAATTCTAATATATAATTATAATATATAATATATATAATTGTTCCCCTTCTCCAGGGAATATTTTCATCATTATTGTCCAGCTCGCTTGCCCCTTTGCATTTAATTGCATCATAATTATAACTTTAAATTGCAAGCTTCACCCTTGTTGGTGTTAGACTGGTGGCAGCTGATAAAACCCGTTTGCTCTACTGACGTCTAACCCTTGGTTAGCTCAGTTGGTAGAGCGCTCCACTTGTAATGGAGAGGTCCCGGGTTCGATACCCGGACCAGGCGGATTTTTTCGGTCGCTCACCAGTCACCTAGCTGTATTTGGAGATTTATGTTTGTCCCTTGTCCCTCTTGTTCCCCTTCTCCAGGGAATATTTTCATTATTATTGTCCAGCTCGCTTGCCCCTTTGCATTTAATTGCATCATAATTACAAACACCACCTTTGATATTTCTTAAATTTGGGTACCCTTTTTTACGCTAATTCGATTGATTTCTATTAAAACATGTTGCATTATTTTATTGAGAAAGAAGATTTAACTCCCCAAAGTAAGGTTCTTTTTTCAAAGCCTCCACTTAGCAGTGCCCCATGAAAGAAGTGACCCTGAGTTCCAGTTTCATGAAACTAACATACCTCTTTCATATATTTTTCTTTAAATGAGGTCATCGACAACTATAGCAATCGATCACCCAGTAAAAGTGAGGAGAACTGTATAGATAATTTTATATGCAGTGTAGAAAGACGTATCAGACTGGTAATTGAAAAAAGAGATGCCGTGCGAAGTTTTATTTCCCGTATATTTTATATTAAGAATAAAATAAATAATTTCAGTCCCACTCACAAAAATAAAGATAGAATACTAAAACTGTTTAGGTAGACTATGTATTTCCAGGGACAAACCATGTCAGGTGGAGGGTGCCAGCGCGCCAGACTGTAGGAGCTTCAATACTCTCGGTGTACGAGTGGATCGCGGCAAGCCGATATATTTGATCTTGGGCGAGGGTGAGGTTTCATGATTCTCGTATGATGATGAGATAAAAATTATAAGCAATTACCAAGTAAAACCGTAGGTTAAATGCCCCGCGAAGAAAAGTGTGATAAATAAGGCGAGCTGCATCAAAAATAAGCAGTCCTTGAGGAATCAAAGTCAACACTTTACGCTACGGCTTTCCTCGCTCTACCCATTTAATTAACTTTCGTCTAACCAGAGCCGACTGTCCATGCTACATGTATGTCACAGGTCCCTTCTGTTGATGACTCGCACAGCCGCCCCACGTGCCAAGACTGAATGCCAGGAAATGCGCGCAGAGTCAGCCACTCTTCGTTTTTTTTTTGTTTTTTTTTTGACGATACCGAATAATTTTATTTTCGTCCAGATACACAAAATGTACGCCTTTCAATTTCTCGGACAGAACGCTCACCATTTTCATGGATGTCTGAATTGCGTTTATTGTACGTTCTCTCAGGTTGTTCAACGTGGCCTAGTGCTTCGCGGGTCCGCCAACTCCGTCGCATGCATTTTCATTTGTCCAGCTGCTGAAAATGACCACTGGGCTTGTGGGCAATCATTCTGTGCAAACTGGTGAAGCGGGTAGCGACGCTTAAGACGACTGGCGGCCCCGTCACTTACATACGTCATGTGGGCGTATACCACACCGTTGTCTTCAACCCACTTGCTCTACAGTCAAGGACGTATGAGCGTCGTTGTCACACAGGTCCTCACTGATGATAGCAAAGCTGTTTGTAGATTTTCTTGTCATCACTACACATGTAAATATCCTAACTTTTTTTTTCAGTGGTATGCTTGAACTTTGTTGGGAAGCACGATGGTCCAGTTTTCAGCAAAGTCAAAATGAAAGACAATGCTCTCGCGTTGCATGCACTGCTTTTCATCGTAAATCATTTTACCTTGCGTTGGTCGGATAAGGTTGTGAAATATCCAAATTTCTACCGTTACTTAGTGACTTTTAGGAAAGTCTCAGATCTCAGGACCCAATATTTCTTTTCACAAGGTAACCGGACTCCCGCGTTGTAAGGACATTCTCTTCATTCTCTGGATATGTGGTTCCTCGAGTGTAAGAGACTGGCTTTTTGGGCAGGGATCACAGTCTCCTTAAGGCCACAGACCTGTCAGTGGGTCGCATAGAAATGCTGAGTTAATTTCACCAGTGTTTAATGCTGAGCCTCTAACGTTCTCTAGAGCGGCAATACAAAGGTTATGAGTGGCGCAGCGCACACAAACTCACACTTCCTGGTGTGGAATACATACGACCCAGCTAGGCCGCAAGGAATAAACTTTCGTTAAGCCAACGCCGGATACAGGATGCTTGTCTTTGTATACATGAAAGGCCTCCCTCATTGAGCGTTTCAGGAAGCGCTTTGGCACGAATGTTTTCTCCCCTTCAAGCATGACAGAGATCGCGCCCTTCGGGTTGGGACCATGACGCGAACATTGTGGCCCGCAATTCGTGAAGTACTCTAGGGCAACAGACACGTTCTCAGGGCTGACCTTGCACCTCCAGATAGGATCTAACTCATACCACGCGCCATGCTTTTCCTTACCTTGAGCGTAAACACTGTCGCCATATTAACCTTTTCTAGTTTAACATGACAACAGTGTTCACGCTCTATTGCATTTAGTCGAGGCTCGAGTATTGGGGGATTCTGTTGTCTGTCGGTGTGCCCCTTTGTGCCTGATATTATTGCCCCTGACGCCAGGGAGTGGGATGGCGACAGGCACGACTGCTCAGTAAACAGGCATCCGCGGCCACATTTTGCTGGTTGAAGCGAATCCCCTTTTCTTGGACAGCGAGTGGGGAAATACGGAAAAAGATTGTATCGGCCGCTTCCACAGAACTAGCGAGGGGTGCCGTCTGCCACTTCTAGCATATACTGTAACGTAATCGTGAGCTTCTCGAGCAAATGATTGTTGCTAGCCACAGAACAATATCACGCAAAAAGGGAATGCTTGAATATGTCTTTATTCTAGATTTAACTCAAGGATATATAAAAGTAGAAAGAGAAAGATGGAAAAAGGGGGGGGGGGGAGGGGAGCACATTGTGTCTTAAAACAATGAAGTAATCAAAGTTCCCAGTGGCCATGGCTGCAGGATCTTTACTGGGATCGCTAGTGAGTAATATGATGGCTCTCTGTACACAGTATTTTCTCCTCACTTTTACTGTGAACGATTGTTCTAGTTATCAATAGCCTCATCTGAATAGATATATATAAAAAATGTGTGTTAGTTTCATAATACTGGAACTTAGAGTCAATTCTCGTATAGGGCACTGCTAAGTGTAGGTTGTGAAAAGGAACCCTATTTTGGGGAGGTATGTCTTCGTTCTCAATCAAATAATGCAACATGTTTTAATAGAAATGAATGCCTAAATAGAAAATTACATGGTACCCGAATTTGAAAAAAAAATATCTAAGGCTGTGTTTCTTTTTCGCATCGGAATTTGTCGTTGTTTGATTTTTTCCCCAGGTTTGCCTAAATATATCACAAATATCGTATCACTCAGATACCTAATATATATTTTAAATAATAGCAGATATAAGCAGGATATTATC
Organism: Ixodes scapularis; assembly: GCF_016920785.2. Classification (NCBI taxonomy): domain Eukaryota; kingdom Metazoa; phylum Arthropoda; class Arachnida; order Ixodida; family Ixodidae; genus Ixodes; species Ixodes scapularis. The sequence goes on from NW_024609835.1 coordinate 196,624,760, forward strand.
TGAGAAGTATTTGATTGTGATTAAATTATTTCACGAGATGAAAGGCCTCCAAATTTAGCCCATTGTCGTTCGAGCAGGCATGCTTGGCAATTTTTAGAAAAATAACTATAATTTAATAAAATAATATTACTATATATTACAAGCAAGCTATACCCATCGTTTGTTTCTAAAAAGTATTTGAATTTTTCGAGTTTTATCGTTTTTAGTTATTCACTTTCAAATATGCCCCCTCGTCAGTGCGCGTCAATGCAACTGTCCACCTCTTCATGACGAACGAACTTTCCTGTTCCCAAATTTTTTTTTCTGGTCAAAACGAAGTGTGGATTTGTTCATACCAGACATTCGACAATGGACTATAAAAGCAACAGTTGATTTAACGATGTCTGCCAGCCACCCTTTGTTCGATCTTATCTGAAATCACCCTACTACGTTTCATCAATCAATATACAAACACTACTCTACGCATGACTAGCACATCTTTTTGGCTCCGTTTAATGATTGGTCTAAAACACGCAGTCTGTGTTTCGCGTCCATAGATTTACGAAATCTGTTAACAGTAACAAAATTAGTTTTAATTTTTTAGCTGTCAGTAATTTCGTTAGAAAGCATATAAATATGTTACAAAATAATTTTAAAGTAATTCCCTTACTTATTTAGGTAAAAAAATATACGAATTCCTTACACCTTTGTTTTCATTCACGGAGGGAAAGAGCGACAATTTTAAACACCAAACAAGAAACGTTCGTATATATATTTTTTTTTCAATAAGATGAGTTTTACTGGAATTACATTGTTACCTACATTTACGAGTAGCAGGGCTTGGGAGCCTGCAGATGCTCAAAGCCTTTCTTTAAATCGCCTAACTCCTGGATCTCTTACATTTTTTTTTTTGTGTGTGGTTGGGTTTGTTGCAAATTACAGCTTGGTCGCCCACAACGAAGGAGAAGTACAATTATATAAAAAAGTGGACTCTCGATGCAAACAATATGATTTTTTTATTTATTTAAATTACCCTCAAGGCTATCGGCATTACAGAGGGGAAGGGTGGTTAGTGGCAGTAGAACGCTTTGCAGCTCAATCGAATAGTAAATATTATTTATGGCAGTTCTAAATAAGTGGTCAGGAACAATTGTGTCAATAGATGCGGGAAGGTGGTACCAATCCACGGAAGTTTCCCAAGTTAATGACTGTCGGAGTGCATTAGTGTTACATTTTAGAATGTCTACTTTATACGTATGATTAATGCGTGACGAAATATAAGTCCGATCATTCAGCAGTCGGTTGTGAAATAATGAGTTATTACGGTATATCTCATAAAAGAGACGTAATCGAGCTATTTTGCGACGCAACTTGAGGTTAGGCAGCGATAGGCCAGTGGCGAACTGCGAAAGACAAGATGTGTACTTCTAAGAAGAATAAAACAAGTAACTTCCGAAGTGTGCGAAATTGGTATAGCGGTTCTGTGTGCGCCTATTATTTTAGTCCCTTCACTCTTCCACTGCCTTTGAGGTCCTGCAGAAGGGGACAACAAACCATCGTTTGTCTTCCAAAAGTTCGTGAAAGTTAACAATACCCTCTAGGTTATAGTGAGTACGACAGTTAGTATCATGTCACAACAGGAGCGGACGCTTCGCCTTCCGCTGAAAAAAGCTTCAACATAAAATAATGGCTATAAACAATGGGACAGTAACTGCCATGCTGCTGAAAAGATATAAGAACACCTTTTATCGTTTGGAAATACGAATCTGTATTTGATTTTGCGCTGTTTTTCACATACTTTTCTAAAAACTCCAGGTTGTCCGCATACCTGCTACCTTTCCTTATTGCCAGCTTTTTGTGACTTAGATGAAAATGGTAAGGAGTTCCGTTGTTGTTTTTGGACAACACTGTGCACGTCGACGGTACAATGCGTAATTTTTCGTGGAACCTTGTGCGTTGTAATTGGTCTCCTTAACCCAGTAATGACAAAACAAATAATAGCTGACGTCAGCTTTTTGTCTTTTAGTAAGAATGTTAAATAGTACATTCCTAACTTAACTGTCCTTTGCTCTCGCAGTGGAAGGATGCTGCGCTTTCGTTGCCCCGCCTGGCATCTAATTAACGAACACTCAGCTTTGGCGCGGTCGAACCAGACTACACACGTTTTGGTCTTCATCTTGACATTATTTTTTTTTTGTTTACACTAGAAGGTAAAGTTGAAGTAACGCCGCGAAAGTAACAGATCACTTTTTAAAGTAACGGTCGCTTACTTTTTGGAGGTGTAATTGAAAGAGTAATTAGCTACAATTTAGCACTGAGAAATTATAAATGTAATTCCTTACTTTTTTAGTAACGTGAAGCGTGCGCGTAGCCGCGTGGATCGTTTTCGTGGTTTTTGTATATTTTGACAAAAAGCATTGTGTTTTTGTGTTTCTAGTAGTCGTCGAGCACTCATAGCTGGTACAGCAACATAAATGGCCACTTTGATTGTCGCGTTGTTTTCTTGGGACACCCTCCGCAGTCAAAATGGCGGCGTGCGGTTCGGACTCGAGCAAGAAAACGAGTGTGATTTTCCTGTGATTTAGCTAGACCGTATTTAATAAAAAACATTTTGCTATGTCTTCCTGTTCACTAAGCTACCACTGTAACTTTGCATGCTCAGCGGCATAATAGCCGCGCTGGAACGGGCTGTATTTTTTAGTTCACGCTCCGCGAACACATTGTCGCTTGGGCAAATAGCAAAGACAGCTTTGTAAACATCACGAACAATGTTCTAAACTAGAACGTGCAGAAAACCTGTTTTTCCGACTATGGGTTGTGATGTTGATGCGTAAAAAGACGCATACATTGTCGAAACAAATTTGCCAAGTTTTATAGCGAAGCTCGATATGGCTAGGGTCTCATGCATTTTTTTTTTTTTGTTTTATTCACGTGGAGAAGCAGAAATCAGAAATTCTATGGAAAAACGCTCCATTGTATGTAAATGCATAAACGCCACGTCACCTCGATTATAATTTTGAAAATGAAAGACGTCAAAACATGCGATAAGGTAGATACCTCCGAGAAGAATGTGCCTTCTCTCGCTCGAGTCGGGTGACGTCACTACTTTATATGTAAATGTAAATGCATCAACTTTGGTTTATGTTAAGTATTACATGTATACATTTAACTTTAGCAAAAAAAAAAAAAAAAACTCACCAAAGTTTTAATGGGACCCTTTTGTGTAAATCATAGTGATCACATAGCAATTATCACCACCGTTTCAAAATGAAGTTTTTATACTGTAAATAAAATTTGAATTGCTTTTGTGTGTCTCTTGGTTAATCATTTGTGGTGGTGCTCTAAAGCTTCACAAGCCAACAACCTTCACAGAGTGGAATGGCTTGCAATTCGTAACAACGCTTGTAGTTACACTAATATTGAAGGCGTCCTTGAATGTGCATGCCGAACCCTTCATTTTTTTACCATTGAGAAAGTTGAAGCAGACCTGCCTTTCAATATGGAGCGAAATTAATTACCCCGAAACCGCCTTCCCTACTAAAGCTTCATAGCACAAATTGTTACTTTTTTGCTCAAATGCACAAAGTGTGCATTTTTATCTGCCTGGCTCCTCCCCCCTCCCCCCCCCCCCCCTAAACCCATCCATTCATTTGATTCGCTTTCAAGGACAGTGGGAGTAGTAGGAGTAGGCAGCAGACTGGTTATGCAGTTGCCAGAGGTTTTTTTTCTTTTGTATTTTATTTTCGCCCAGGAACTATATATGGAACATAAAAAATGAAAGACGTTTACAATCTCTGTAACGCCTTCAAATTAAGTAATACAATTTTACATATGCGCGCATGCAGTCACACACACGAGCACTAAGCGAATCTTGAAAGAGCTCCAATAATATTGTAGAGGTGAGTCGAAGGTACTTTAGAGCTCAGCTGTTAGGCGCCCGTTTCCGTGTCTCGCGGCGTCGGCGTCAGAGTAACCGCGATACATTTAGCGAGAAATGTGACGTCCCGTGACCTCAACAGCAATTGAATTGCCCGTTAAATGTAGCGGCATAATAAAACACTGTTGAGGTCACGAGACGTCAATTTTAGTTCTAAACCTAGCGGAGACACTGAAGTCGTTTATAATTGACGTGACTCCCTGCGACGTCATTTTTCCCGCTAAATTTAACGGGGAACTGAATTGGTGTTTAGGTCACGCGTCGTTAATTTTTTAGCTGAATTTGGCGGGGAAGCTGTGGAAGGAGAGGAGCGTACGGAGGAGGGGAATGATGGGAGGTTACGCGGGAGGAGGAGAGGAGGGTACAGAGGAGGAGGGGAAGGTACGCTGGAGGAGGAAGGGAGAAGGAGGCGAGAGGAGGAAGAGTGGAGGGGGAAGAGGAGGAGGGGGAGAAAGGGAGTGGAGGAGGAGAAAGGAGGGGAGAGGGAAAGTGTACAAAGTAGGAGGAGGGCATACCCTCCCCTCCGTACCCTCCCCCCTTGCTCCTCAAAAGCTGCGCTCCGATTTCGCGTTACAGAGACTGTAAACGTCTTACATTTTTTATGCGCACCAGCTCGTTTATTTATGATATTGTCTACGTGCGGAGAGAGATTATGGTCTGATATATTTTTATACGTTTTTGGTAGATTTATCTCAATTGTCTAAGCTTAAAGAATTGCTAAAAATGTTATGAAAAATCATTCTTCCGCAAAGAGGCACGGTAAAACAAATTCAATGGATGAGGAGAGTGATCAAGTAAAACTTAAAAATAAGCATACCTGGAACTAAAGTAGAAACAAAACAAAAGTATATATACCTATAGAAACTAAGGTCTCTTTTAACAGCAGGCTATACTCAGGCACTTAGATTCCGAACAAACCCCGAAAAACTCAGTAGTTATACGCCCTAACCTAACCTTCTGCAAGCGAGCTCCATTTCATATTTTTTTTTTTTGTAATAAAATAGAATTAATGTACGAAAAGCCCAGAGGCATTCGAGAGAAGCTTGCCACAAATCGGCACGTATCCAAAGAAAAAGAAAAAAACAAGGTCCGTTAAAAAAAAAGTTTTGGGGCAAAAAAATAATGTATGGTCGGGGGGCTGGGGGGGGGGGGGGCAAGCAGTGCGTACGTTGCACTTTCTTTCGGCTCCAAAAAAAAAGATAAGTTTAATAGTCCGCGGATCGGTGGATGCCTGCCGTAATGCGGCCTGACAGGAGGTGATGAATCGTCCCACGCATCTTCCCTCAAATGAAGGGTACTTCACTATGCGAGAAGAAAGGCGCAGCGGGATTTCGGGATGCTGGTGCTGCGGCCGCCGCCGCGTTCGACGCTGCAATCCCTTCTCAAAACAGGCGCCCCCCGATGGCTGATGATACCCCGTCCAAGCCTAAGCTGACAGTGCGGTAGGAGCTACGTGCTCGTTGGAACACACATACTTCTATCATTCGGCACGTTATCACGCTCTTGCCCGTACATGTCTACATACAGAGGAGTAACGTGGTGAAAGCGAGGTTGTTGATTGGCCCAACAAGCACGTAGCTTCCATTGCAGTGTCTGCTTAGGGGTGACAGGAGGGGCGCTCTTTTGCGCAAGCTAGCGTGCGGGCACCCTTTGGCGGACTCACTGCGGGTTTTTTGCTGATCGACTCCCCTTTGCCCTTTTTCCTACTTTGTATCAGTATTTAGTGTTTAAAGGGAGAAATTCAAGCGTGGCGTCACGCGTCAGAAATCGGGAAAATAAGGAGATATGTTGTGGGTAGTGGCATCAGCGCTTGCGAGTGGTGAGCTTCTCAGTTGTCCCTTTTTCATTTCATGTTATGTTTGTTTTCTCGGGTGGTGACGACTGAAGCGGCAACTGAGCTTCGTGTGTGTGCGTGTGTGAGGCCGTGAGTGTAAAACCGGAAAAGGAAGGGTTTTTTTTTCTACGTTCTTTTCAGGCAAACAGATGAACGTACGCCTTTTCTCGCGCGCGTTTCTCGAAGCGAGACGCCGAAGGACCATACAAATATCTGTTGCATCTTTTTCTAAAAATTTATTTTTATAACTTTAATATGAAAAGAAGAATTAAGTTTGTCGTGTAACCGTAGGATATGTACCATTTTGTTAGCTATTGAAATGTTTCGTTTTTAATAGGTGTGTTTAAACAGTAGTTGTAATTTCCGAGAGCAAGGGCATCACCGAATTATTGTGAGTTACATTTCACGTGAAACGTGCTCTGAAATAGAAATCTCAACAAAATTAAGGGGATTAACTACATTCTGAAAAATAGATGGTAATTAAAACAGAAATGATTGCAATGGCACATGTTCCATGTCTAAGCGTCTGCGCTAATGATTAGTGAAGTTCAATAACCCCCTAAACATGGCGTGATATAACATGACGAATATTCATGAGAGTTTTAAAAATGTGGCATTCCTTTTCTTTCAAGGTAACTAAACTTACTAAAGACCGTCTGAAACGAGTTAGCTTAAGAACAAATGGTATCAAAAATCTTCAAGTAGCTTTAAGATCTTTTTTTCCAGAATTCAAAAACAAGACTATTAACAATTCCTAATTTGTTGAAAAATGTGGTTTGTATCTTTACTCGTCTATAAATAGATTTAATTTCCATGGAATCGCATGCTATTTATAATCAGGAGGTGTGACAATCTCGCATAAACTATGGCAACAAGCGATCGTATCCTTGGTAAAGTTGTCGGCTTTCCATCGTGTCATGAAACCGGTCTTCTGTACGCTGTACTTTGCAGCTGCTTTTCATGGCGCTGGCTTTTATTATGTTCTCCGGGCAAATTATTCCGTATCCAGATTTATTTATTGAACATCCAAATGTGGACTCTGCTCAGCGTCATCGAAAAAATACAAAGAATGCTAGCAACCTGGAGCGCACGGCACGCCGAATACATTGCTCATGTGTCTGAATACGTTTACTTCCCTATGTAACTTATTTTCAACCGGAGAATGGTGAAAAGACAAACATGTTTCTGGTGTTTTGGGGAAGAGTTACAGCGCATTACTTTAATTATCTTTCTGAAAAATGCTTATTTAAATTTATATTTTCAAATACTTTTTAAATCGGCTGAAGTGATCCGAAGGGACAGATTTATCATAATCGCAAAAGCTACATTATACCTTTTCCCGTTCGCTGTCGTAAACTTCACGCGATGTGTTGCCTCGTCAGTGAATATTTTGCTATTTCATCGAGCGGTAAGCCTGAGCGATAGGACAAAATTTTTTTTCTTTTTTTTATGAAAACTTTGATTTTTATTGAAAAAGATCGCGATCAATAAAAACTACAGGTAAGGAAATCATTTCAGAATCACGAGTACTTACTCAGAACCGTGACATTTGCGTCCACTTGGATAGCCTTGTGATTTGAGGTAGATAGAGCCCACAATTACCGAAAAATCAATAGGGAATTCAGAAATATAGCGTACGCGGGAAACTTCGTCTTGGTGACATGGCGTTAGCATGGTAAATTATCTATGATATTAAACCGTCTCTTAATACTACGAAAAAAAAAAAACGGAATGTGCACATTTATACAGCAAGGGATCAATCTGCCTGTGAATGTAGAAAAAAAGGGGCTTAATTTATAGCACTCTTATTGCACTATGACCGAAAACATGAGCACTACTAAGAAATGCCGAGACCTCACGCCGGTAGAACACCCATCCGTAGCAAAATAAACGGAGACGAAAGATTAAACCACAATCCCTGAATTTTGTCCGGCATGCTAGTCATTTTTGTTGCCTTGCGCTAACAACTTCGGCGTGACCGAGTGACAACAAAAAGTGTATTGTGCTACATCATGAACCGACTGGTTCTCACGCGGTAGAAAAATTAAACTGAATGTCTAAGCTTTTATCGATTCTTTCTAAAGTAAACCTAGCGTTTTTACTCACGGTTTAGCCCTTTCAGATTTTCTCGCAGGGTTGAGGGGATCAAGAGGAGCCAAATAATTATTACTTTAACCTGTACAAGCGTTGAGTATGTACATACCGTGGACAATCCCGCACCTATGATGTCGTAAAAAAAGCTTTCTTGATTTTTCTCATCGTTAGGAACCCAAAAATAGGGAAGCTGACATGTTTAGAAGATTATAAAATCGAAGAAATTGGTGTTAGCCCAAATATACAAAAACCGAGCGGGAGATAGAAATAGAAAACACCAGTGAAAGACCAGACACCTCAGCCTCACTGGAGATTGCACAGGTCAACATATTCCTTGCATAATGAGTCTGGTCTCTAGAACGCGATTCCGAATGGCGTATTTATCACGTGTCGAAAGGTATTTCCTCGATGTTTGCATAATGACGTCATAGAAGATTCATGTCGGCGACGGCGACGACCCTCGCGGTGTTACAGCAACGGAAGTGGATGCTACAGACGCCTAATCTTCTGCAGGTCGCTCTCGAGATAACAGTTCACGCAAACCAAGCATATATGGCTTGGGAAGCCGCGGCGACACCGAATCTTGCGTCCGCTCGCCTTTTCTGTAATGAGTACTACCAGCAAACACCAGGATTGCGACATCCGCCAACGTAACACGGTGTCTCCTGTGACGATATGTTTTGCCATTTCGGGGACACCTTTAATGCACGGGATGGGTAGGACGGTAGACACACCCGTTTAAAACGCAATTCATGCCCCGTACTATACGGGGACTGTGGTAAACCACTTGGATGAGTAATAGAGTAAGACAATACTCTTAACTTGGGGTGTCACTAAAGATCTTAGGTGCAAGGAAGTGAACAGCATCCTTGGCAGGTTGTTCCAGATTAGCCCAAGGGGGTGTTTAGATGACGCGCTAAATAACCTTTTAGAAATAGGGAGCACCACGACTTCCCATATTTAGGCGAATCCCATAGTTTCCAAGGAGGTTATATATGGCACATCTTTCGACTCGTCGAAGAAAACACTTGTATACACGATTCTTTTTTTTAAGAGTAGACATCCTTTTCTAGCCTTCCTGCCCTGCCCTCCACATCGCGCAGAGGCTTTTTAGGCCAGCGCTCACCTGCTACTGCCATTCAGCGCCATAGTCCAGCGTTACGTTCTCTATCCTCAGGTTGTGTATACCCTGTAGGTGTACTCCTTCATGGAGTACCGACGGTAGTCGGGTATGCTCCGGTTGAGACCTGCAAGAAAGTTTGACACTCACGTAAGTTCTAGTTATGAAAACGCTGATGCCACTTGTACGTGATACCTTATTGAAATGAATTTGAATTTATTTATCTCTCAACATTACATTTTGAGATGGGACGCAAGGGAAAAAGCTGCGTGGTGCAGCTTGAGGGCCCCCTGCGCCCCTACACACGACAGCAGTGGGCAGGAACAGAAGAACATTTCCAAAAAAGTACACTGACACATTCAACGTAATGGGGCACTATGCATATTTCACTGAAAGGAACAGTTACACAATTTTTACACAAAATGTAGATCTAACAGATGAAGGACATCGATGAATTTTTTCTTGGGGGTTGTTTCTATAGAAATATTATTATGCAAAAGAATGTTGAGATGAAGCGGTAAGTTATGACGTAATGATTGGGCGCGATAAGATGTGCTGCAAAATGGCAATGACCAAGCAATGTTGCGACGTATATTATAGATGGGTGTGTGTCGATTGAGTTTAAACATACTTAACAGGACATCATTGTTAGTCGCGACAGCACTTAATATTCAACAATTTGAAAGCATAAAGAGAGGTTCACTTAATAATACTGAACTTTAAAAAATATTGTTTGGTATGCGTGCACCATGAGACATTCGCAATCAGCCTTACTGCCCTTTTTTGCGCAAGAAATGATTTGAGTTTGTTTTGTTGTGTGGTTGTTGCCCAGATGATATGCGAGTGAGTAATAATAGGTTGTAAAAAGGCATTATAAATGAGGATTTTAACACTTGTCGGAAGCGAGTATCTGTGGCGACACAGTACACCAATTATCTTGTTCATTTTCATGCGCGTATGTTGAATCTGTGCATCCCAGTTAAGCGTCTCGGAAAACACAACGCCTAAGCATTTCATCGTTGGTACGATATTGATCCTGCTTTGTCCTAGTAGAAGTTGGATATCTTCAGATATTATTTTATTCTTCGTTCGAAATATTATAGCTTTAGTTTTGTTAGTATTAACCTTCAAGTGATTTTTTTTCGGACCATTGGTGCAAGTATGAAGGAAATTGATTGCCACATGCAGACAACTCGCCAACCGTTTTTCCTGTTACAAGCATTGTAAGATCATCAGCATACGCAATAATATTTACTGAAAGGGGAGCATAAAAAATATCATTAACGTATATCAAAAATAACAGAGGGCCTAAAATACTACCTTGCGGTACACCAGATGACAGTTTCTTTAGCTCTGATGAGAAGTAATTATGTGACACCATCTGATTACTGTGAATTAGGTAGGAGTGAAGAAGTGATTAACTTACGCCCCTGATCCCATAATGACTAAGCTTATATGTTAGAACGTTATGGTTGAGTAAGTCAAATGCTTTAGAGAAATCTACATATATTCCAAGCACTAAATGTCTTTCTTCAAATGCGCTGATTATTATTTCTTTTTGCTGACCGAGTGCCATTTTCGCAGATCGATTTTGTCGGAAACCAAACTGGTTGTCTTACAAGACAGCATGTTTGCTTAAAAAAGCGTTAATTCTATGATATATGATTTTTCTAATCCTTTTGACAACACTGGAAGAATGGAAATTGGTCCATAATTTGACAAATCAAAAGTAGGACCGCCTTTATGTATAACGACGACTTTTGCGACTCGCATTTGTTTTGGGAATACGCCAGTGGAAAATGAAAGGTTGTATATATGAGTTAACACTGGGGCCAATAGATCGATGACGTATATGAATGGCTTGATTTTAAACCCATCGTTATCTTTTGCTTTATTGTACCTGAGACATGTAAATGTGGCAATTGCTTCGTTTTCTGACGTTGGGAATAGATATAGGGATTCTCGGGCACCTGGTGCCTGGCATGTGTAGTCACCAGGCGTGTCAGGTGGGCTACATAGGTTCTTTGTGACGTCAATAAAAAAAATGAAAGCCGTTTAAAACTCCCTGTAACGCCGAATTAGAGCGCAGCTCTTGAGGAGGAGAAGGGAAGGGTACTGAGGTTCACGTGTTTTCGGGGGGGGGGGGGGGTCAAGTGACCTTGAGGGGGTGGTGGTTACGTGACCTTGGTGGGGTCCCATGACCCCCTCCCCAAGGTCACGTGACCACGGGGGTCACGTGAACCCAAGAGAAATATTTCCGCTAGATTTAGCGGGGAAATTTTTTCTGCTAAATATAACGGGGAAAGTTTTTCCGCTAGATTTAGCGGGGAAATTTTTCCGCTACATTTAGCGGGGAAATTTTTCCGGCAGATTTAGCGGGGAAAATTTTCAGCTCAATTTAGCGGGAAAATTTCTCCGCTAGATTTAGCGGGGAAGTTTTTTCGCTAGATTTTGCGGAGAAAATTTTCCGCTAGATTTAGCGGGGAAATTTTTCCGCTAGATTTAGCTGGGAATTTTTTCCGCTAGATTTAGCGGGGAAATTTTGCCGCTAGATTTAGTGGGGAAATTTTTCCGCTAGATTTAGCGGGGAAATTTTTCCGCTAGATTTAGCGGGGAAATTTGCCCATAATGCACCGCGCGGTTACGCCGACGGCGAGGGCGACGGCGACGGCGACGGCGACGCCGACGCAGCTCAAGTTGGAAACGGGTGCCTAAGAGCTGCGCTCTAAAACTGATTGAACTCATTACATAGCTCTTTTCCGGTAATTTCATAACCATCCTTTACTATTGACGTGACCGGTACCCTGGAGCTTAAGTTCAAGACATGGTTTAATTGGCTCCACTGATCACGTGCACTTTTAACTGAGGTAAAATAAAAGAGATTGCAAAAGTATTCACGTTTTGCATTCTTCAGCTCTCGATTCAGCCGATTGCGGTATTTTTTAGATCTACATAATTTTGCAGAATCTCGAGATTTGATAAATTTCGCATATAGTTTATCCTTTGCTTTTATTTTTCTGACGAGCTCGGGCGTGATCCACGTTTTTTTTTATTTTGCGTTTACGATAGCATATAATGGGAAAGCATTTTGCATAAGCTGATTTCACTTTTTGCGTTAAAGCATCAAATGCGCTGTCACCGTCTTGTAGGGATAGCACGTCATCCCAACTGATGGAACGTATCGCAGTTCGAAAGTGCTCGAAAGTATTAATATTAACGCGCTGATAAAACGTGGGACCTAGTTCAGAACTATGATAAAATGGCGATACGGTGATGAAAGAAAACACGGGGAGGTGATGAGTTACGTCGGATAGAACCGTGCCTGCGATTGAGCCATATTTCGTCGCGTTAGTTATGACAAGATCTAGAGTTGTCGCTGTTGAAGGCGTAATACGAGTTGGTAGTTCGATAAGATTAATAAACCCATAAGATTCCAGCAAAGGCATGAATTCTATTTGCGCTGCACTCACGGATTGCATGTCGATGTTCATGTCTCCGGACAAGTAAAGGATTTGTTGATTGATTGACACATGATCCAAGAGAGCCTCAAGGGCGCCAAAAAATCTGTCTAAGTTTCCATCTGGAGGCCCGTACAATACGGTGAACAAATCGTTGTTACCCTCTACCGTCAACATTTCATAATCTGAAGAGATACAAGTAAGACTGTCATTAATCGTGACAGTGCGTGGATTAAGGATTTGAATTGAAACACCTCCCCCTCTTCCGTTGGTTCTGTTAATGTAAAAATGTGAGTAGTCATTGAAAACCAAATAGTTCGATTCATCATTATACCAGGTTTCACTGAACATGATAACAACAAAGCGAGTTTTGAAAGAATGAAAGAGTAATAGTATTTCGTCCGCCTTGTTGTTTACCAAACGACAGTTTATGTGCAAAATGCTAAGAACAATTTTATTAGCGAAGTCGCTAACGGCCGTTGGGGATAAAAGTTCGTGACAGTTCATAATAATAAGAAAAAAAATAAATGTTATGTCTTCAGGTCATTTTAGATAGGTCAGCGGCACTTGAGATTTTCAATACTGCATTGTTTTCAGATTTTTTAGCATAAATTTGTCCACCGCGAACCCACACAAATCTCCAGTTGACCTCGCGTTTTTTGCTGATGGTCTGTGCGAGAAGACGTCTCCTTTCTGGACAGAGGTGTTCATTGACATAAATAGGCGCCGATGTCGTGAAACCGAGTTGATCACACGACAATCTTTTTTTCCTAGATTTTGCAAGCACGGCGTCTCGTTTATGGCGATGAACAAACCGCAAATTGGTGTTTTTGATCGTTGGACTGCCTGGGACAGGTGTTCTGTGACACACGTCAATATCAGAGGCTGAAATAGGTTCGCCAACACTGTCCCCAAGCTTTTCCATGATCTCCAGCAAGTTCTCCCAAGCGTTCACAGGAATCCCTTTGATCTCCAGGTTGACATTCCGTGAATACTGTTCACAGTCTACAAGTCGTGACTCATGCGCTTTCACCTGAGTGGACAAGGTATTGCACATTCCAATCAAGTTCGCATTTTCTGTTCGGAGATTCTTATTTTCGTCTTGCACAGCCTTCTGATCAACCTTCATTTCGTCATACTTATTGTCAATGAAGGTGAGACTAGACTTAATCTCTCTAAGTTCGCTTCGAATGTCACGCTCAAACGACTCTCTGAAACCTTTTAGTTCCGATTTAATTTCGTTTTTTAGCTCATCAAGAGTAACGGCGAACTCTTTACCTATTTTCGCCATTGAAGGGTGAAGCACTGAACAAACAAAGCCCACCTATGACAACATGTATGGCAGCAGTGGCGAGGCAGACTTTCAAATGATTGCAAATAAATGACGAAAAAAAAATGCAGGAGAACCTCAGAACTGTGGACATCTGACCAAGAATGAAAGGATTATCACATGCAACGATAAGAGTCCTTCTCAAAAAAAAAAAAAAGAAAGAAGTGCCTGCACTCACTTCACTTGGTCACAACTGGACGAACAAAATATTCCAAATTACGGCAGCTACAGAGAGCCCGGTAGGACGGTAAGCAATGAAGCTCGTGATTATTCAACTTTTTCTGCCTTCTATACATTCACACAGCAAATGTGACGTGAAAAATAGAACTACTTGGGAGCTGAAAAAAAATTATATAGAAATCAAAAGTTATTAATCCGGAGAGCAGGCATGAGACGTTTATATTATAAACAGGAAAAAAGTGATACAAAATATAAAAGACGTTTGCAACCTCCCGTAACGTCGAATTAGATCACAGCTCTTGAGATGGAGGAGAAGAGGGTACTGAGAGAAGGGTATGCCGCTCCTTCTCATCTGCACTTCCTCCTTCTCCCCCCTCCCGCGCTCTTGCCCTCGTCCTCTGCTCCACCTCCTCCCCTTCTTTCTTCTTCCTCCTGCTTCTCTCTTGAGGTATTCCGATTTTGCGATATTCAGTGCTAAACAATCTGTGAATATATATATATATATATATATATATATATATATATAGTCTGGTATTCTCACTCATCACCTGTACGGAGAAAGGAAAAGTAGTTCTCACATCTGGAAGCTCCACTCCGCCTAAGTTTTGCAGGTGCCAGGAAGCAGGACAGCAAGATCAAGGCGGGAGAACGAGACAGCGTTAAAGTCAACACTTTATGAAACACGTGATACTCTCGATGTCATCCTACTTGCTGTCGGCGCCGTAGAAGACTGCTCGGCGTTTTTGATTTCCTCAGGATTACCCATCTGCGCGCTTCCCTGAGATGACGCAGCAGAACAGGGAGCGCACGTCCCTCGGGGCCAATGGTATGTCTTCCAGCATGACTGGTATGATGTTCTTCTAGGTCTTCCACATAATATTCGGTGAGCGCCGCAGTCGAGAGATACAGAGCTACCGCGAGCAAACCGTTGTCGTTCATGGCGGCACAAAGTTTTCAAACGTCGTCTGACGTACCTGAGAGGTCGATGGGTACAGCACAGCCCTTACCCATGTAGCTGGCCACGTGGAAAACGGGTGCACCTCGTTTTCATACGTGCCTCTGTGATTTATGAGCTGTGGTATCGCTTGCCTGCAGAACGGGTAGCTGGCATCTCCCTTCCTCCTCCTCCCTCCTCCTCCTTCTCCCCCTCCTCCTTCTCCCCCTCCTCCTCATCCGTTTCCCTACTTCCTCCTCTCCTCCCTCCTCCCCCCTTCCTCCTCCACCCTCCACCTCCCTCCTCCTCCCACCTCCTTCCCTCCTCCTCCCTTCTTCATTGTGCAGAAAGAACTGCCTGATTACGTCTTGTCGTCGTCGTCGTGCTATCAGACATGCTGGATCTAGGCGTGAGCTGTGCTGAGCCTCTGCTGGGGCAGCACGTTCAGCAGCAGCTGCTTCGTCTGACTCCCTCACTGTCGACAAACAACTCCCTGATCGCTTTCTCTCGTCGTCGTCGTCCTGCTGTCACACGTACTATTACACAACAGCTTAAGCCACGGCAGCAGATCACATTTCCTCTCTGACTTTCCTATACTTCGTAGCGCGAGCATATGGCCATAAGAAGTGCATGCGCTGCACGAGAGCGCGAGCTTGGCAGGGACACTGAAAGCCCGCATCTCGCGCTTGTAGCATCGGCTGCGTCTGGGGTTGAGCCGAAACGAAGTATAGCGACGCTCCATGCATCAAGGGGCGTCGCCCGCTGCATTATGGGACATTTCCCATAATGCAACGCGCGGGACCTCATGACGACGCTCGCGACCCCCGTGATGTCACTCGTGATGTAAAGTGTGACGTCATTGTAGGAAATCTCACAATGCAACGCGCTTCTCACGAGTGAGACCCGCGCGTTGCACCCTGGGACTTTTCCCATAATGCAACGCGCAGGACCTTCGCGACGTCATTAGTGACCCCGTGACGTTACTCGTGATGTCACGTGTGACGTTATTATGAGAAACGTCCATAATGAAACGCGCGGGTCTCGAGTAAGACCCGTGCGTTGCATCATGGGACCTTTCCAATAATGCAACGCGCGGCACCCTCGTGATGTCACTCGTGACCCTTGTGACGTCACTCTTCACGTCACGAGGGTCACGCCCCAAAATGCAACGCGAGGATCACGAGTGAGACCCACATGTCGCATCATGGGAAACGTCCCATAATGTAACGCGCCTTGCATTATTGGACGTTTCGCATAATATTGCCGCGCGCGCAGCTGGCCAAGTAGGCAGCGCGCGTGGCCTAACGGTTATCGCGCTTGCCTCCCAAGCAGAAGGCCAGGGTTCGATTCCTGGCCGCGACTACACATTTTTGTTGACAGTGTAATTTGATGTTCTAGTGAATTCGAGAACCGTCTTGCTGATTCGAGGTTAGAATGTTCTACATACCGAACCTTCTACGCCGAACGATCCAGAAACCCACGAGGCTGCATAAGGGATTCCGCAAGGCGAGTGGAGTCAGTTTCGCCCCAGCATTCGACTCTGCTGTTACGCCGATTTCGACGCCCGCGACGCTCTCTTATTATCTTCCGTACCCCTTTTATTCTTGGCACAAGTTCGCCACATTAAACGTTTATTTATTCCTGTTTATTTCTTGTTTATTGGTCACCACCCGTGACATTTTGGTGGAGGTACGGGGTACCCGCATGCCCGTGCAGCGCTCCCCTCCGAGTTCCCGCAGTGCAAGTCCGGACCCAGCCTCCCGAGGTCCGAGCGAAGACCAGATCGAGACCCGATCCAGTCGCCGCACCCAAGGTCTACCTCCGGAACACGGACTTCTGCCACCCCGGACCAGGCAGCCAACGAGGCCGACGATGGACAACCAGTCGTCGCAGAACCCGTCCGCCGCCGCCGTCGTATACCTTCCCGTCGCACCCCGGACTCCGAAGCCATTCCACGGGGAGGTTCGCGAGGACGTTGAAGATTGGCTGCAACATTACGAACGAGTTGCTCGCCATAACGCATGGACTCCGGAGCAGTGGCTTCAGAACGTCTACTTCGCTCTGGAAGGCACGGCACGCACCTATTTCGAGAACCACGAAGCGTCAATTTCGTCGTGGTAAGACTTCCAGACGGAACTTCGACGCACGTTTGCCAGCCAGCAGCGACGTCAGCGGGCCGAGGAACTTCTTCAAGCAAGAAGCCAAGGGCCAAACGAGAGCGTCACAAGTTTCGTCGAGGACGTTCTCCGCCTCATGAACCGCGCCGACCCAAACGCTCCTGACGAGAAGAAGCTGCGGTTCCTGATGCGAGGGGTGAAGGAGACCATCTTCGGAGGCCTTGTCCGCAACCCCCCAGCCACTGTCGAAGATTTCGTCAAGGAAGCCACAAACATCGAACGGGCCCTTCAAGCACGGGCCTCCCATTACCAGCGACTTCCCGGCGTCGCTGCCTTCTCGACTTCCAACTGCACCGGCCCGGACCTCCGCGACATCATCCGGGATGTCGTGCGGGAGGAAATCAGGAAGCTTCTTCCTGCTGCCGCAAGCCCGGATTCGCCCTCAATCGCCGTGATTGTCCGGGAAGAAGTTCAGAAGGCGCTGCAGCCACAAGCTCTTGTCAACGCCGCTCCCGAACAACCGACACTGAGCTACGCCGCAGCTACCCGACGACCACCGCCCCCCGCTCACCCGTACACCGCGCCACCCCGACGTGAACCTCCAGCGCCGCAGTTTCCCCGACGCCAGAAAGATCGGGCGCACGCTCACCCAGAAGAGGCAGCGCCACGAAAGACCAACGTGTGGAGCACAGCGGATCGACGACCCCTGTGCTATCACTCCGGTGAAGCCGGCCACATTTACCGTCGGTGCCCCTACAGACAACTGGGGCTGCGCGGGTTCCACCCGAGCGACCCGCGTCCAAGATACGACGAACGCCCTCGCGACATTGAGGAGTACCTCCGACGCTCGCCCTCCCCAGTGTCGTCTCTCCACCGTGAAGCCCGCTCCCCATCCCCACGACGTTCAGCGTCCCCAGCCCAACGACCCCGCCGAGACAGCCTATCTCCCCTGCGTCGCCGGGAAAACTAATTGCGGCAACCCCTGGAGGTGACGTTGCCGAAAACGACGGAAGCAAACAGCCTCCAAGAACGCCGGAGCGTTCCCACTCTACCGACGCCCAGCATCGTACCGACGACCCTGCAACGGTGTCCAACAGCCTAAACGTTGCTATTGACGGCCTCGACGCATCGGCACTCGTGGACACCGGAGCGGACTACTCGGTCTCTAGTGGGAGGCTCTCTCGCCGCCCGCGAAACGTGACGCCGCCCTGAGATGGACCTCAAATACGAACCGCCGGAGGGCATCTTATCACACCATTCGGAAGATGCACCGCTCGCGTCAAGATCCATGGGGAGACGTGCCCTGTGAAATTTGTCATTCTACAAGACTGTGCCAGGGACGTCATTCTCGGCATGGACTTTCTGTCTGAATACGGCGCCGTCATCGACCTTTGTGAAAACAGATTGACGCTGTGAACCCCTGTGCCACCTTCAGAGAAACCCCAGACGGTGTCAGCCGCCATCCGAGTCGCTGCCAACCACGTGAACCTGCCACCGCGATCAAGTCTTGTCCTACCCGTCGTGGCCGATACAGCTACCTGCGGCGAAGTTGTCCTGGAACGCAACCTTCAATTGCTCCTGGGAAGAGGAATAGGCCTCGCAAGAGGAGTAGCTGAACTTCAGGATGGGCGGACTGTGGTCTTCGTGACGAACTCCCGAATAAAAAACGCAACACCTCACAAAAGGTGCCGCTGTGGGTCACGTCGAGAAACTTCGGAACTCCGCCGAAATCGCCGCGATTGCTGAAGAATCATCACCACCTCAGCAAGGCAGTAAGTCGCCAGCGCAGCTTGACATTGACCCTAAGCTTCCAGGCCCAAAACGACGGCAGCTGATTAACCTCCTCACCGAGTACCGCGACTGCTTTGCGACGTCGTCAAGGGTGCGCCAAACTGCCGTTGCGAAGCACCGAATCGTTACCGAGGACGACGCGCGCCGTGTGCATCGATCGCCGTACAGAGTCTACGTCAAAGAAAGGGAGGTGATCCAGAAGCAAGTCCAAGAGATGCTGGACGACGACATAATCAAGCCATCAAGCAGTCCTTGGGCTTCTCCAGTCGTACTGGTTAAGATGAAGGACGGAACGCTTAGGTTCTGCGTGGACTACCGGCAGCTGAACGCGGTGACGAAGAAAGACGTCTACTCACTTCCCCGCATCGACGACACGTTAGACCGGCTGCGCAACTCTCGATACTTCTCATGGATGGACCTGAAGAGCGGCTACTGGCAGATCGAAGTCGACGAACGGGACCGAGAGAAGACAGCTTTCGTCACGCCGGATGGGTTGTACGAGTTCAAGGTAATGCCCTTCGGACTATGCACGGCGCCAGCAACTTTCCAGCGTGTCATGGACACCGTACTGGCAGGACTGAAGTGGAAGAGCTGTCTCGTCTACCTCGATGACGTCGTAGTGTTTTCCAGCGACTTCGACGAGCACTTGCGACGACTCCGTGCTGTTCTTCAAGTCATACAGACCGCCGGACTCACTCTCAGGACGTCAAAGTGTCGGTTCGCCTATAACGAACTGAAGTTTCTAGGTCACGTGGTTAGTAACGAAGGCGTTCGCCCCAACCCAGAGAAGACTCGCGCCGTCGCCTCATTTCCACCGCCGACAGACAAGAAGGCCGTGCGAAGATTCCTTGGACTTTGTGCCTACTATCGTCGCTTTGTTCGGGATTTCGCAAGGATTTCCGCACCATTCACAAACCTCACGAAGGACGCCGAGAGGTTCGAATGGGACGAGGGACAGCAGCAAGCATTCGACGAGCTGAAGTGACGACTCCAGACGCCTCCGGTTCTTGGACATTTCGATCAGGATGCGGACACCGAGATTCACACTGACGCAAGTAACGCAGGACTTGGCGCGGTACTAGTTCAAGTACAAAAAGGCACTGAGCGAGTCATCGCCTACGCAAGTCGGACACTGTTCAAGGCAGAGAGAAACTACTCCACGAATGAGAAAGAATGCCTTGCGGTCGTCTGGGCAATTACGAAGTTTCGTCCGTACCTGTACGGAAGCCCGTTCCGCGTAGTCACGGACCACCACTCGCTCTGCTGGCTTCCGAACCTCAGGGACCCGTCAGGACGCCTCGCTCGATGGAGCCTCCGGCTACAACAATTCAACATGACTGTGGTTTACAAGTCGGGACGCAAGCACAGCGACGCTGACTGCCTGTCCAGGGCCCCTGTCGAAACACCTCCCGGCAGCAGCGACGACGATGACGACGAGTGCTTCCTAGGGGCAGTGAACACCGATGACTTGGCACAACGTCAACGAGACGATCCGGAGCTGCGCGCCTTAATGGAACACCTGGAAGGGCGCGTGAGTACCGTGCCCCGTGTTTTCTCACGAGCCCTGCCAACCTTCGCCATTCGACAAGGTGTACTCTACAAAGAGAACTTCGGGGACAACAACTCGCCGTGGCTGCTGATAATCCCGACCGACCTTCGAGAGGAGATCTTCGAAGCATGTCACGACGACTCGACGTCCGGACACCTTGGATACAGCAGGACATTGGGCCGTATTTGTGAAAAGTATTACTGGCCCAAGCTCCCCAAAACCGTCCACCGCTAGACCCGATACTGCCATGAGTGTCAGCGACGCAAGAAACCGCCGACGAAGCCGGCAGGTCTCCTGCAGCCAATTCCTCCGCCAACTGCACCGTTCCAGCAGATCGGAATGGATCTACTTGGTCCTTTTCTGCCGTCGACCCTGGGAAACCGTTGGATAATCGTGGCCACAGATTATCTCACGCGTTACGCAGAAACGAAATCCCTTCCTTCGGGGACTGCGGTTGAAGTCGCCAAGTTTTTCCTCGATTCCATTGTCCTCCGGCACGGCGCTCCCGAAGTTTTGATTACAGATCGCGGATCGTCGTTCATGGCACAGCTGACCCAAGAAATTCTCCGGCTCAGTCACACCAGCCACCGTCGTACCACCGCATACCACCCGCAGACCAACGGGCTGACGGAGCGACTCAACAAGACAATCGCCGACATGATCTCTCTGTACGTCGACGTTGAGCAGAAGACGTGGGACGAGGTGTTGCCCTACGTCACGTTCGCCTACAATACGGCGGTTCAAGAGACCACTGGATTCACACCTTTCCAGCTGGTACATGGTCGGAAGGTAACAACAATGCTGGACACAATGCTGCCCCGTGAGCCATCTGACAATGAGAGCGACGACGCCCAGGCGGTTGCTCAACGCGCCGAAGAAGTCCGCCAGCTCGCCCGACCAGCAACGCGTCGACGCGGGCCGCTACAACCTTCGTCGCAGGGACGTTCACTTCCAGCCCGGAGACAGGGTGTGGGTGTGGACGCCCATCCGTCGCCGCGGCCTCAGTGAGAAACTGCTGAAACGGTACTTTGGACCATACAAGGTACTTCGTCGCCTCGGCGAGCTGAACTACGAGGTGATGCCCGACGGAACACGAACATCGTCACGCCGCCCACCACGACCTGAGGTCGTCCACGTCGTGCGACTGAAGCCGTATTACGCTCGATAGGACTGTGGACCTTATGTGTTCCAAATGACCCTTTAGTTTACCGTTCTGTTTTATTTGCTTCGTTTTGTTTTTGGGTTGCATCGGGACGATGCACTTTTTAAAGGGGGGAGTAATGCCGCGCGCGCAGCTGGCCAAGTAGGCAGCGCGCGCGTGGCCTAACGGTTATCGCGCTTGCCTCCCACGCAGAAGGCCAGGGTTCGATTCCTGGCCGCGACTACACATTTTTGTTGACAGTGTAATGTGATGTTCTAGTGAATTCGAAACCGTCTTGCTGATTCGAGGTTAGAATGTTCTACACACCGAACCTTCTACGCCGAACTATCCAGAAACCCACGAGGGTACATAGGGATTCCGCAAGCGAGCGGAATCAGTTTCGCCTTAGCGTTCGACTCGGCTTTTATGCCGATTTCGACGCCCGCGACGCTCTCTTATTATTTTCTGTACCCCTTTTATTTTTGGCACAAGTTCGCCACATTAAACGTTTATTTATTCCTGTTTATTTCTTGTTTATTGGTCACCACCCGTGACAATATGACGCTTCCCATAATGTGACAGTTAAGTTTCCCATATTGCGACAGTTACGTTTCCCATAATGCAACGTGCGTTTGATTATGGGAAACGTCACTGTCACGTTATAAGAAACGTCACATTATGCGAAGCGTCCCAGCGGCGACAGAGTAACCGCGTGTTGCATTATGGAAAACGTCCCATAATGCAACGTGCGGTTATGTCAACGCCGACGGCGACGTTTCGCATTAGGGGAAACGTCACATTATGCAACATGTCCCGACCGCGACGTTTTGCGTGGTCACGCCGATGGCGACGCCGACGGCGACGCCGACGCCGCTCAAGCCCTAAAAGAGCGCCGAAGAGCTGCGGTCTAAAATTAAAAGTGGGCAGATATATTGTCGCACGCATTAACAAGAAGGAACGCTTCTCTGTTCAACTAGAAGATACGTCTTTACTCTTACACCGAGCGTAAATGATAACAAGGCCGGAACGACCTTGCATAGTTAGTCTTGACTTAGCTCATTCGAGAATATTATAGGCAAGGAGACGACGACGAGTACAATTTTTTCGGCACAGTCAACGTCGACGATATGGCGGCACTCCAACGAGCAGACCCTAAGCTGCGCGCATTGATCGATCATTTGGAAGGAGAAGGAAAAGCAATTCTCCCTGGCTATGTTCCAAATCTTACCCGAGTGACCTGTCTGCCACGGCAGCGGGTAATACCACGTGACATCGTGAGTAAACGATCCTCGATTCGATTTCGGAACGGCCGGGATAATCACCTGGATTTTACGCGGCTTGGCTTCGTCTTGGGCTAAAACAAAGAGAAAATACAGCAGCGATGACAGGAAATAGCGGACGATCCTTTTGATCAGGAAGAAAGTGCTCAAAGAGATGATAAAATTAATGACGATGCGGTGTCATCTGTGGTGGCTCCACCAGCTCCTTTTGTTCACCTGCCTTTCGGGCTGTATGTTAATATGAAAATGACTTCTTTCAGTTAGCCATCAAAAATTTGTTTTAATAATCAGTGCGATCGCTGTAAATCTTCTCCAGGTGCCCTAAACGCATATTTTCCGCGCATCGTAATTTTTCACCGATTGCGCTTTGCAGAAATTTCTTCCACACGGTGTAGCGGTACTGCGCAAGGTGTTTTCTCAAGACTGAGTGCAACTTACGTTCGCTCTGACGCGAATATAATTACAAAATCACAAAGAAATATTTTAAAGCGCTATAGGTATTGCCTCTAGCGGTTTGGAAGTTTGCTTTGTAGGCAATTTTTCGGGGAGGGAGACGGGGACAGGTTGTTGAAAGATCATATACATGGAATCTTCGAAGCCCTCACTGCTTTACAAGCGTTTTCCTCTTATTACACACATTCTGGGGGAACCAAAAATACTTCCACATCATTTACTGCGTTCGAACATATTCAGCCTTGAACATTCCCTCAAACGCCGAGGACGATGATGCGGAGAAACTCCTATATGCGCTATGTGACGTAGCTAATTCCTGTGTTAAATGCAGTAAATCGCGCAAGCACACATAAATGGCTGCACCTTATTCTTTGCCATTACGAGCGTCCGGCACCAAAGCCATTGGAGCAAGCGAGCTTCCACGGCTGTCGGCGCAGAAGGCAGACGGCGAAGAGATTACGTAACGTATTTAATCGATTTGATCCAACGTTACCCCTGATTAAGGAGGGTAGCACGAGTAATTACTCCTGAGTAAACAACCCGCTTTTAGAACGGGAGTTCTGACGTCATCGGGCAAGCACGAGTAAGTTTTGTGAAACCTTTAATCCGGAGTTGGATCGAGTAAATTTTGCAACGAAGCCCCCCGGTCGTATACGAGCCCTGGAAAGCACCGCTTTTCGGCAAGTCGTTCTTTGCTAAAAGATAACTTCGGGAACGAAAATTCGGCATAGCTCCTGTTAATTTCCTCCAGTCTTCGACAGGAGATATTCGAAGACTGCCACGCCGACCTGACGTCAGTGCAACTTGACTGCAGAAGGCAACTGGCACGAATGAGCGAAAAGTACTTCTGGCCCAAATTTGCAAAGACCGCGCCCTATTGGAAAAACCAGCATGAAAATCAAACTGGTCAAGCTGGTAATTAAGGTGGTCAAGCTGGTAATCAAGGTGGTCAAACTGGTCAATGTGGTAATTAAACTGGTTTAGCTGGCAATCAAGCTGGTTTAAGCTGGGCAAGCTGGAATTTAAGCTGGTCAGTCTGGTCTAAGTAAAAACCAGCATGGTCTCACTCGAATCTGGTTTTAGATTCAATCTGGTGTAGCTGGGAGCCAGTCTGGTCTTAACTGGTCAAACTGGTTTTCCATGGAGCCAATGTGGTCAAGCTGGGAGACGAGCTGGTCATGCTGGGAGACAAGCTGGTGAATCTGGTCGAAATAATAATCGTGGTGGTCAAGCTGGTCATGCTGGGAGCGCGCACGCCAAGGTCGGCTAGAGATAGCCGAACTGGCATTGCTGGGAGCGCGCGCGACAAGGTCGGCTGCTGGAACGAGGCCACGTCCTGTTCTTTGTCCTCTCGTTTTTGGTAGACCACCGGGCGCGTCAGGCGCGCTGCAAGCTACCTTTGTGTGCGAGAAAAGAGAGAGAGAGAGAGAGAGAGTGGTAGAAACGGAGAATCGAAGACGCGTTTGGATAGCTTGGGCAGAGGGCAGATCGAAGGGACGGCTGTGTGCGCGTTGTTTGGAGACTAGTTGAACGACGGTGCAAGCGAAGCGGGTTTTGAGAAGACAGCGAGCGGCAGTCCGTTCAGTGCGGGAAGATGTCAGACGTCCCGACTGCGGCGTCGCTTCGTGTCTTCGAACGTGTGTGTGCCCAAGAATGACGGCGGTGCCGAGGAGTATCGCCAATGCCATCCAAGCCACACGGATTTCCTCGCCTCTGCCGACCACGCAAGTTGCCGCTTCGCCCCCATCGCTGGCGGGACCCAGGTTCGCTTCTCTCGTCCGTGTAGTATTTTCGTCTGCTATTGCCTGTTTTTGGCCTGTGTCTAGTATTTTTTTCGTGTTGAGAGATAAGCAATCTGGTTTTATTAACATTGTAGACAATTTGCACCGAGAATCTGTGCGTCGGTTAGTACTGTGTCAGCGCCGAGGATGTGTAGCATTTGAGTTCATGTGAGGCTGCCGCAAGTACGAAAATAATAAATTGGATGCCGAGTTGGCTTTTCTGACGAGCTTGGCTTTTTTATTCTGTGTATTAATTTAAACAGGTTAAACTGGTTGGGAAGTTCACCAGCATGACCAGTTTAACAGCATGACCAGCATGCCAAACTGGGCATGCTGGGGCAATAACCCAGCTTGAAGCTGGGACCAGATCAACCATCATGACCAGTATGACCAGATCAACCAGCATGACCAGCATGCCAAGCTGGGCATGCTGGGGCAATAACCCAGCTTGAAGCTGGGACCAGCTTAAGCTGGTTTTTTCAATAGGGCGTCCACCAGTACACAAAGTCGTGCCACAAATTCCAAAAACGCAAAAAAAAAGAAAAGAAAAAGAGAAAGCACCAGGACTGTTCCAACCGATATCACTTCCGACCGCCCCGTTCCAGCAGATAAGGAATGGGTTTTCTCGGTGCCTTCCCTATGTCGATGCAAGGAAGCCGTTGGATTGTCGTCAGAACGGATTATCTCACCCGATACACAGAGCCCACGGTGGAAGAAACACAGTTAGGTGATGACACTGGGCGCCCTTCCCGCGGTGAGCGGGTGGCCATATCGTGTTCGAAGCTAGCCTCGAACCAGGAGTAGTTAGTTCCGCGCCGCCGAGGAGGGCGCTGAGGTATGAGGTCCCTCCTCGGCGGCCATGGTGTGGGCGGTTTAGCGTGCTCGCCTTTTTGGCGGTGTGGTGGTGTGGTGGTGGTGTGTGGCCAGTGGCTGTCCTCTTGTTTTGCTTTGGTGCTGTGTCGATCACAGGTGCCACCATTGTTCACGAAGGTGAGCCTTAAACCGAAGGAGAAGAAAAAAGAAGAGAACACATTTGCCGACTCTGGCGACTTGGTGGCGGCGCTGCGGCGGTGAGGTACAGTAAGAAGCAATGAGGAGGGAATGGCAGGACTACCGCTGGGAGAAACAAGTGTAGCGGTCGGTTTGGGAGGGATCCTTTACTTGGGCGCCATCTATCCCCGTGCGAGTGAAGCGAGCTCGGTTGACCGAACTTATTGTGTCCACCGCGTCAGACAGAGACTCATTACCTAAATGTGTTTCTTTCCCCATGTGTACAACAAGAAGGGGTGAGCAAGGGAATGTGAGACCACCGCTGGCAGAAACAACGGGAGCGGTCAGTTTGGAAGGTACTCGATACTTGGGCGTCATCTATCCCCCTGCGAGTGAAACGCTCAGTGCGCCGAACATAGTGTGGTCGCCGCGTCGGACTGAGAGTCATCACATAAAATGTTCCTTTCACCGTGACCGAGGCGAAAGCCCTCCCATTCGGGAAAGCTCTGGAAGTCGCCAAATTCTTCATTCAGTCCTTTGTTCTCCGCTACGGCGTCCCTCACGTACTGATAACGGACCAAGGTGCAGCATTTACGGTTCAATAAACTCAGGAGGCTCCTCG
This sequence comes from Ixodes scapularis, assembly GCF_016920785.2. Classification (NCBI taxonomy): domain Eukaryota; kingdom Metazoa; phylum Arthropoda; class Arachnida; order Ixodida; family Ixodidae; genus Ixodes; species Ixodes scapularis. The sequence continues at coordinate 196,651,350 of NW_024609835.1, forward strand.
TCTTAGCCATACCAGCCATCACTGAACAACAGCGTACCACCCTCAAAGTGATGGGCTCAGGGAACGGCTCCACAAGACCCTCGCTGACATGATTTCCATGTACGTCGACGTGGAGCACAAGACGTGAAACGAAGTGTTGCCTTACGTAACGTTTGCGTATAACAGAGCAGTTCAAGGAACCACCGGAGTGAAACCATTTCAGCTCGTGAAGGCTGAAAAGTGACGGCGGTGCTGGACTCGATGTCGCCTTATGAGCCAGTTGACGACGAAACTGTAGGCGCCCATGTGATCAGTCAGCGATTGACAAGCACAGTTTAGTAAAGAAAAAGCCCAGCGCGGTATGGCCGATTCATTCGCTGATTTTCTCTCGCGATGACCAGCTGCCACACCGACGCACCGTCACTCGTTGCTGCCGCGGTCGACAATCGCTGTTGCTATCTCGACGGGTGTTTCTCCTTTTTTTTGACACAAGTTCGCCCGCTAAATCATTATTTTCAGTTAATTATCCGTCGTCTCGTTGACTCCATTCATAATATTTCTGCGCTGCTTGGCGGAACGAAGCACATTGTACAATCTGAAGTAGCGCTTCAAAAGCTTCTCGCTAAGACCCTGGCGACGTCCATACCCACATTCTGGCTAGCGTTTAAAAAGGGACGTCAAATCGGATTAGGTTCTACCGGCAAGCGTCGAAACATTGGTTACCTTAAATCCACCGGCGGGTTGACTGGTGTACCGCCTCTGCTTGCTGACTGGTAACCCGGGCGTCTACAGTCCGGTCGTCAACTAGCTCGTGGGGCAGCATCGAGTCGAGCATCGTCGTCACGTTTCCGCCATGTGCCAGCTAAAATGGTGCAACTTTGTTGGTTTCTTCAACTGCCGTAGTAAGCAAACGTGACGTACGGCAACACTTCGTCTCCCGTATCGTGCTCTACGTCGACGTGCGTGAAAATCATGTCGGCAAGGGTATTGTAGAGCCGCTCAGTGAGCCCGCTGGCTTGCGGGTGGTACGCCCTGGTTCGTCGGTGGCTGGTTTCGCTGAGCCGAAAAACCTCCTGAGTTAGCTGAGCCCTTAAATTATGCCCCTGGTTCCTTAATCACCACTTGAGGCACGTTGGGACGGAGGAATGATGATTGTTGGGGGTTTAATGGCACGAGAGCAACTTAGGTCATATTGCGCCAAAACAGAGGTTTTTATAAGGACCTTAGAGATGCAATCTAAACTAACTGCAAGCTACAGCAGGTGTAAAAGGCCAGTTTTATGCGGGAATTTTTTAACTCGATTGAACGGTGCCAAGGGCTGATCACTGAGTAGAAAATATGGATGAAAAGGACGATGATCTTGGAACACTTCTGGAAAACATGATTGGCGCTGTTGATTTAAAGATTTACAATACCACAGGATGCCCCAGACAGTCATAGCTTTACCACAGTTGTCGCAGAGCTAAACATCCTCATCGCAAAGCAGGTGCAGGTGAATCAAACGGGTATTTTTAATTCTTAAGCGGCAAAAGAAGAACTTCAACCTGACGGTCTTTATAAAAAGAGCTCTCCCATACCACGTGAAGGGGCTTTATAACGTGGAGCTTGTTCTCTTTTTCCATATCCCAATTCAGCTGCTATGACTTTCTAATCAATTTTTGTATGAACGGTTTCAGGTCTTGGTGTAGCAGGTCAAGGGGCAGCTTTGGGCACTCTTTTGCAGCGGCAGCAAGCAAGTCTGCTTTCTCATTGCCAGGAATACCCACGTGACTTGGGACGCAGCAGAATTTTATCAGGAGTCCTTGTTGAAGTATTATTTAACCGAACCTGAAGACGTTGCGCAAGAGGGTTCTTTGTGTCTGTTAGGGACAAAATTGCAACAAGAACGTTCTGCGAATCGACAAAAAGAATTGCTTTCATGATATCGTTCTCTAATAAATACTCCACGGCCATTAAAATGGCGTACAATTGAGCTGTAAAATTCTTGCAAGAGTGTTGAGTTGTGAAACTTTCCTGAAAGCAATGAAATAAACCGCTCATCCTGCAAAAGTTGATGCTTTAGACCCATCAATGTAAAAATGCAAATAGTCCTTGTATTTCTGTTCCAAAATCAAAAACTGCTGAAGAACAAATGGAGAAACAGCTATCTTTTGGTATTTCGACAGTGACCAGTCACAGAAGATTTGTTGAAGGTCCCAAGGCGCAACTCTCTCATTGCTGCTCAGCAAAGCAGCCTCACTAAAGGGAAGATGGAGCGATGTTGTCATCCCTTGAACTCTAAGACTCAGTGGTCGAGTAATACTAGGCTTGTTTTCAAAGAGTTGGAAGGATCTAGAAGGTTGGAGGGCATCGAAATTGGGATGTTGAGGATAGCTGTATATCTTGTAAGCATAACAAAGACTCAAATATTGCGTTCGTTTTTTGAGGGACATTTGATGTGTATCAGCATACAAGCTCTGCACAGGTGCTGTTCGAAATGCCCCCGTGGCAAGCCGGAGCCCAAGATGATGGACGGGATCCAACATCTTTAGGGCAGACGGACGGGGTGACCCATAAACAACTGCGCCATAGCCCAGGCTGGACCGCACCAAGAAGTTATAGAGTCGCAAGAGGCACCGTCTGTCAGACCCCCAGGGTGTATGCGACAGGAATTTGAAACTTTTTGATGAACGTAGGCATTTATGTTTCAACCCCCTAAGTGGGGTATAAGAATGAGCTTTTTATCAAATATTATCCCGACAAACTTGTGTTTCTCCTTTACAGATATAGCGACGTCATTCAAGTGCAACACTGGATCTGGAGTCAAGCCACGGCGGAGTGAAAAGGAAACACAGATTGTCTTTTTGGGGGAGAACCTGAAGCCATTTTGATCAGCTCATTTGCTCATCTTATTGATTGTGAGCTGCAATTGCCGCTCACAGCTGGGCAAGTTACGAGAAGAAAACAATATCTGCACATCGTCAACATACACTGAATAGGATACAGATAGTGGTATGACCTTGGACAGACTGTTAATCTTCACGGCAAACAGTGTAACGCTTAATACTCCACCCTGAGGGACGCCATTCTCCTGGAGCAAAACATCGGACAGGATGGAGCCCAAACGCACTGGAAGGCCCAACCCGTCAAGAAACTTTGAATGCACCGAACCATGCGTCCTCGGACACCATATGAGTACAGGTCTCAAAGGATCCCATACCTCCAAGTAGTATCATAAGCCTTTTGGAGATCAAAAAAGACAAAAACACAATGCTGGCGATAGACAAATTCTTCCGGAATAGAAGTTTCCAGGCGGACAAGGTGGTCAACCACGGAACGGCCCGCTCGGAAGCCGCACTGATTTCAATCAAACACACCCTCTGCCTCTAAAAAGTGCACAAGACGGCGATTAATAAGTCTCTCATGGGGTTTGCCCAGGCAGCTTGTCAATGCAATTGGGCGATAGCTCGTCCGTAAAGAGGGTTCTTTGCTGGGTCTCAGTAAAGGAATTATTTTTGCCATTTTTCGACAGCCAGAAAAACAGGCAACATCTCACAATAAATTAAAAGAGGTGAGAAAACAGTTTAGAGATTCAGGCGACAATCTCCTTAGCATCTCGTATTAAATCCTATCCGGCCCAGCCGCAGAGTCTTTTTTGACGCCGAGAGCCAGTTCACGCACGCACTACGTAAATGACTTGTTATATGGAACACACTGAGCACCAGACAAAGAAATAGCTTGTTTTTCTGCTGCTGATCAAAACCTCTTAAAAGACTCACTATAACTGGCCGAGTTAGACACTTCCTGGAAGTGTATACTAAGAACATTTGCTTGTTCCTTAAGCGATGTTGCTGATAGAAAAAGGATTATCCTGAAGGACCGATAGTCTCCTCTGATCTTCCTAAGACGATCCCAAACTTCCTTTGAAGAAACAAAACTAATCAAAGGGGTCTCATACTTTCTACAGGAACTTCCTTTAGCTTCCTGTAGCGTCCAGCGAGATTTGGCTTTTTTCTCTAAAATTCAAGTAAATTTCTAGGAGTGGGATAACGTCTGAAGTTGCACCATGCCATGTTTGGCAGCTTGCATATTGTGGAGCAGTCCTTGTTCCGATATGGCTTGCATCTCTTGGGGAGTCGTCCAGAGTTCTGGGGGATAGTGTGTGATGCGGCATTTATAATCGCTTCTGTAACATAGAGCGTGGCATCTTGAGGGCTCATGTTTACAAGAACAGAGGAATCAATAAAAGCCTCCAAACAAAAAAATAGACCGGTCAGCCTTTTCCAATTTCCACCTTGGGAGTCCTGTCGGAATGAAGGAAATTAGCATTGTGCTTTATAGAACAATAGGGAAATTATCACTTCCAAGAGGAATATTTAAAACCTTCCATCAAAAGCATGGTAGTAAAATTGGTGATGCGACAAAAAGGTCGATAGATGTAAATGATTGATGTGTTGCACTAAAAAATGTGGGATCCCTCCCATTAAAAAGACACAACCCAGATGATCAGAAAAAAACGCTCTACGACACCTTCACGTGTATCCTGGTGAGCACTACACCACAAAGTGTGATGGGCATTAAAATTGCCTGAAATTAAAAAAAAAAGGTGGAGGTAATCGTTTTAAAGGTGGCTCAAGTTCACTTATATGCAGTGGAGAGTTAGGTGGCAGATAAAGCAAATCAACTTTGATCAAACGATCAACAAGAAGGCGCACCACTACAGCCTCTAAGGGCGCAGAAAGGGAAACCTCCGAGCAAGACACCACTCTGCACCACTGGCGCCACTCCTCCCGCCATATTAGGGGAGAGTCTATCTTTTCTAAAAATTGGTGCCGACATAAAATCTGCGTATGAGTGTTATTTAATTGTGTTTCTTGCAGGCTGAGTGCAATAAGTCTCAGCTTGTTCATTAAATAATTTACATCATCAATATTTCTCACTAGGCCATGGCAGTTCCACTGCATAAAATGGAAATTGGTCATTGTTTTAAAAATGAGTTAAAATGCTATTAAAGAAGAAACACTGGGAGAATAAATAAAAGTTATAAGGCTGCCGTGTGTGAGAAAAATTAATTCGCAATGCCACGTTGGTGGGATCACCGGTTTTTAGCATTCGTGCTTACTCTTAATAGTCTGCCACTCCATGCCGTTTCGGTCAGACGCATGAAATGGAGACTTCTCCTTACTGATCCATGGCCTCAGTTTCCTGAAACGAGGTTTTTCTGCAGGTTTCTTCAGGTTCGGGGAACGTGGTGCCATGCCCCGCCCGCGACCATACCCAGTAAGGGGCAGAGAAGGTGCTGGGCCAGTAAGGGGCAGAGGAGGTGCCGGGCAAAGCGTCGCCCAAGTCCACCCGTGCCTGTCCCTTTGGCGCTGCAGGTGCTGCACGAGAGCCATGCCGCTCCTTCGATGATGCTCTCTCCAGGGAGTGTGGGAGAAAATGTCGACCCTTTTACTTGGAGGGAGATCGCGGAGGAGGGATGGTTCCGGTAGGCACCGGCCCATCCTGGACCTGGGAAAGAGCCTGAGAAGACACAGGCTGTTGTCTTGTTGGAGCGCGAGGGTTTGCACTCTGGCTGGGAGGGTCGGTAGACCACCCAGCCGAGATTGCATGCCCCGGAAGCTGAATCTTCAGCTGGAGCGTGGGGGACTGCCGTGGCTTCTCATAGTCCAGAAAGGACATCTGGGTTTCCACTGTCACCTTCAATGGAGCAGGTCCCCGCTGTACCACTAGGGCGTAGCCACCTTTTCGTCCGAATGCCAAGCGACGGCGTGCTTCAGGGTAAAAAATGTTTTTTTTTTAACTTTCAAGGTGAGGACCACTTTTTCGTCTTTCCATGTCTTGTATCATCTGGAATATGCTGGGTGGGGTTCAGAGCAGTTTACAAAGTGTGGGTTGTCGGTACATGCATCAGCTTCGTGGTCGACCTTGCTACACTTTGCACAGGTGGCCTTTCCACGGCAGCTTTGAGAGCCATGGCCCTCTGGCAGTTGAAGCATCGTTTGGGGTTTGGCACAAAAGGCCGAACCCTGCAGCGCAGGTATCCAGCCCTCACAGCTTCAGGAAAAACGGTCAATTGGAATGAGAGTACAAAATGTTTTATCTTCAGATCGTTCCCGTCACGACGCATGGTGATACGCCTTGCAGCTGTGACACCTTGGTCAGAGAGGCCTTCAACAATTTCACTCTCAGAGCTGTCAAGAAGGTCATCTTCGGAGATAACGCCTTGAAAGCTGTTTAACGTTCGGAAGAGAGAGACAGAGACGTCATAACCAGATACAGACGTTAAACCTAGTAGTGCAGTACTCTGCTGATTCTTTTCCAACTCAACAAGTAAATCGCCCGAACTCGTTTTCTTCGCCTTGTAGTTTTTCCCAATTGCACCTTCAAGTACCTTTGCTACTAAGAATGGGGACATTTGTGAGAGCTGATTATTGCCTTCAAAATGAATTACTAAAACTTGGAGAATCTTGGAGAAAGGTCAGGTGTCTTTGCAGTGATGGCTTCGGTGCGGACCCTTTTCAGGGCCCGATCAGCGGTTTTTTGCCTACAACTCATCAAGATGGGAGAAACGTTCAGTGCCCGCGCCCGGGTGCACCGCCCACTACGGAGCCCAACAAGGGGGTAGGTAATGTGCCATAGCAAGATGGGCTTAGCTGACACAATTACTCCATTAGTGCTGCCCGGGCACTATACCCTAGTGTGGTTGCAGGGACAGACCTGTTTCCACTCAAGGTTGGCCCTTGCTGCCTAAGGGGGTGAAAAAGGAAGGAAGAGAGTGTAGAAGAAAATATAAAAAGATGGAAGGAAAAGCGACAGAAGGAAGAAGAGGGTAGATGAGGCGACCGACTGAATCATCCTGGTCGGGCCAAGCCAGGGCACTCGTCTACGAGAAGTAGAAGCCGAAGCGGTGCAGTGCCTCGCCCGGGGGCCCCGAAAGGTCCAAACATACCCCGTGCTCACCTCAACCACCAGGGTCCCTTTTTCTCCGGACACAGGTTAAGCCACGCACAGCCAGACGTGGGTAAGCGAACCCACACACACACATCACTGCCCACGCACCGCTCCTACGGAAACCCTGTGCGAAGAGCATACAGCTACGGCGGAGCGGCAACTGAGACCGCATTCTACCGCGCCGCGGTGCTACACTTCCCAGATAACTTAGCCGTAGCGCTGAATGAGATGGCGTCGTCAGCGAAGGTGAACGTTGAGCACAGATCGGACACGACGATTGTGTCAACGTTTGACTCTTGACTCGAAGGTTAGTGCTGACGCAGTACTCGTTGCCAGTCTGTTTCCAGCGTTGGCCCTCTCTGATGACGCCATCTCACTCCGCACTACGGTGTTTTTTTTTATCTGGGGTCCCTCGACTCGTCAAACACAAGCTCGCGGAGAGCGCCGATCGGACGTCATAGAGATAGAGGCGCGAATTCATCGTCGTCAGAGGCCAATTGGTGCGCTTCGTGAACTTCGGCCTCAACTTCGTGTTTGACGAGTTTAAAGGCTGAGGAGGTCTACCCCTCAACCTTTCTGGCTTCGCGCCAGCTGTGCGCGTGGCTTTGCCGAAAACAAAAGGGCTTGTTTTGAGGAAAGTTTTGTGGTGTTCGTCTGTTTGCCAGCGCACGGGAGAGAGGGAGAGAATGACGCGCACTCACGTCAGCACATCTGACCAATGGGAGCGTCGGACGCGTCACCCACCCTGCTCCCTTTCCAGGCATGTTTCGAGAGGGCCCGCCCATGAGAAAATGCTTTATGAGGGGGAGGGGGGAGAGGCGGTCCCAGCAAATTAAAAGATTTCGGGGGGGGGGGGGGGCGAGCTCCATGCCCCCCCGCCCCCCCCGGGCTACGTGCCTGCCCCTTTCCCACTCGCCCTGCTGCTAACAAAAAAAAAGACGACGCCGTGTTTCCGTCAAGACGAGCGTCCTAATACTAACGGAACAAAACACCCTGTATAATCCCCTCACCCTTAACTTGAGACTACGGTGGGTGCTACGTGCCCGCCTGACCAATCAGCCGCCTCCCACTTATCACCTGACCCGGCTCTATGCGCTTGGGAATGGGCGCGAGCGTGATGATGTGGCGAAAGGGATGCATATGACTGGTCCAATGAGGACGCAGCTTCTACCACCGTCTCCGCTTAGAAGTCTTTTATTGTTCGCACAGTCCACTTTTATTATCAGGTACTAAAAATAAGAAATTGCGTTACTTCTTTTCGACGAAACAGGGAAATAAAATTGAGATTAGCGTACGAGAAGCTGTGTTATACCACTCAACATCCATTTGTTTAGCCTAGCCACATATATTTTATATGAATAAAAAGATTGTCACGAAGCCTGATACCTCACCTAGAATACCCGTTATCGGTACAACTTTCTATCAAAGTATTAAAAGTGGAATCGTAGTGGAGCTCTTAAAATAAAACAAATTAATTTCTGTGCATAAAATTATGAGTTGGGCTCGACGTTATTTATATTATAAAATATAGTTTACCAAATACGTTTCACATCGTGCAGGGGGGGGGGGGGGGGGCATAAGGACCAGCATATTTACATTACTTGCAAGGTTCGAATTCAACACATATCTTGGAAAGGCGTACGTACTTTCGCAAAAAAATTTTATGTACAAAAAATAAATCTCAATCCTTAGGTATTGAAGCGTTAAAACTAAATTGTAGGACGATTATAATTATCCCTGGAGAAGGGCAACAAAGGACACAGGAAAATCTCCGAACACAGCTAGGTGAATAGTGCGCGACCGAAAACATCCGCCTGGTCCTGGGATCGAACCAGGTACCTCTCCATTTCCAAATAGACGTTCTGTCAGCTGAGCCAACCGGAAGTTAGATGTCGAGAGATGAAACGGGTTTTATTAACTGCCAGTCTAACACAAGCAAAGATGAACGGCCTGAGTCATTGAGGCTATGATGATTACGCAATTATTGCCAAGGTGCAAGCGAGCTGGACAAGGATGGCGATAATAATCCCTGGAGAAGGGAAACAAGAGCGATAAAGGACAAACTGAAATCTCCGAACACAGCTAAGGGACTGGTGCTCGACCGAAAAAGTACGCACCTCTCCATTACCGGTTAAGTGGTACCTGGTTCAATACCACGAACAGGCGGATTTTTTCAGTCGTGCAGAAGTCACATCGGTCTGTTTAATGAGTTGTGCTTGTCGCGTTTCCCCCTTGTTACCCCTTCTCCAGGGAATATTATCGTCATCATTGTCCAGCTCGCTTGAACCCCTGCAGTGATTGCGTAATCATCAAGATCGAAGGCCGTGCATTCCTATATTCTATACCACCTTGTTTGTCGTCAGTACACTGGTTTATGAGCTCGCTACCGGGTGGCTTGCTGAACACAAGAAACCTAAAACCAATGGCACGGGCTCGCGATGATCAGGAAAAGCGTGATAAGTATGGCTGATTCGGTTGGTCAGTTCCCGACAAAATATTTTGCCATACCTTCGGTAAGGCCGTTCGCGTGTAGAAGGATAGCGAGGGCGCGCCTTATTGATATTGCTTCTCAGGCGTTCGGCGGCAATTTACTGGCTAACTTTTCTGCCCTCCCTCTCAGGCAGCTTATCTCCCATAAAGAATCCGATATAGTCGTATCCGAATCGGCAAGGGAATTAAAACGAAAAATGCTCGTCGATTACGGGTTGGATTAGAAAACAAAGTTATTCAGACTGAAACGCAATTTTCCGCCGAGAAAAGGTAGCATAGAGAACGAACATCAAGGTATAATATATTAAAGAAAGCTCGCTCAACGTCTGTTTGCTCTGGGACTTAGCGTGTTATTACATCGCTGTAAAACAAAATGTATTGCTTGCATTGCAGCTCGACACTTCAAAGCGCATTACACTTTCAAATAGCTGGGCGCAATGAATAGGCTAAGAATTTCAGAAAAAAGGTAATAACAAAAAAAAATATTTATCAACAGCGACTCTCATAAGCCTTCTAGGAGGCTCAAAAAATAGCGAAAAATTCTTCGGAAATCCAAGCAAAATATAAATAATTTTGACGCATGTGCTATAAACATATTCATTTATCTGAAAAATTTTAAGTAGTGAATTAGTGTGTCGCTAACAGGAACCTATGGCTTGTCCTGTGTTCCACTTTTGTGTCCCGTCTTTTTTGCCCTACTCTTTTACTCTCTATATTTATTGATCTACCCTCCTATTAAGTTTATAATTTAAGATCCAACAAGCTGTGCGAATGTGGTAATTTCGATATAAAAAAATATATATTGTGAAGTCACTCATGTTAACCCACGTTTGAGAGTACGAATGTATGTTTCTGATGCATACAGCGCGCCTAATGTATCATAAGGTAATGGAAGAAGTTAAGAAAGCTCGCGCGTGCCCCAGGCAAATGAAAACGCCAGTTGCCGGAGCTTTGTGTTCGGGCGGAGAGGGTCACGAGCGGTTTTGGCTGCCGGTACCACCGGCAAAGACTCGCCGGCGATGGACCACTTGAATTCGCCATTAGTAGTTTTAGCAAAATATATGAACTACAACCACCTAGGTGCAAGCTAAAAAATTAGTGTGAAGACGACGAGGAAATGAATAACCGCCGTTTTGGCTGTGTTTTTATATTTTACTCTTTTTATTTCAACTCTGAACAAAAACTCGTTTTGCAAAATTCCTATTACGTACAAAACTGCAGGTATGTACTCCCGCCGGAAATATAAAGGTGAAAACTTTACCTGGTTTCTTGCCTGTTTTACGGCTCCCTAAAGCTATATTAACTCTCAACATCTCAAATGGTACGTGGCTTGAGTGTCTAAACTTTGCGTTCTAGCCCTCTTCTGGAACAGAGCTTGTTCCAGAACTTCCAGGAGCGTCAAAAACAAGAAGAGGGCTGTTCACCTTCATATCGCTCATGGGTGTACGTTTCGAACTCGAAATTTGCAAGGCGTGCCAAATGTGAAAGTCATTACCGCCGCACCTTGTACATACTGACGACGCAACTGAGCTAAAAGTGGTAAAATCTTCAAAATATTCCGAACGTGTTCAGGGAAATCCTCTCACCCTACCTTTTATAAAAAAACACTGAGCTGCAATCATAGCGCTTGTTTTCCTAACTAACATTGTTTACACTCAGCTCCGGGATTGAAGGGAACAATCGTGTAGAAAGCAATGATCAAAATTGTTCACTTAAATATATACGTACCTTCGTACTGGTGTCGAATCTGGTCTTATATAGCGCTTACCAAAGTGAAAAAAATTTATTATAGGGATAAACTGGCATAATTAAAATCATATGGGGGGCTAGTTGGCTATACATCTTGGTAAAATTAGCAAAAGACAAGGGAAAAAGAACGCAGAGCGCTCTATCCATTTTCTACGTCCTTCCTTCCTTGTCTCGATCTTAATGACTGTTCTTTAGAATATGCCGGTCAACTCAATTCGAAAATAAGCATCACCCTTGCTAAAATATATGTTTTGTCAAATAGAACAAACTATTATTTCATGCTCTACTCGACTTTGCAGCTACCTAAACGGTCACTTTCTGGCGGTCTGGCAGCGTAATCGTAACAGTTTCGTCATGCGTCCCTGCGTACTTCGCTTTTAGCCACCTCAAAGACGCAAAGTGTTGTTCATGATATAAAATAGATAATAATAGACTGCAATATGTTTGAGAAGCTATATATGTGTCAGAAACACATAATTATTTAAAGCTTTTCAAAATATTGTTAAGTGTAACGAGAATAAAAACGCCGGAAAATTTTTCCTGAGCATCTTTGAGATTATTTGAGGGTGAATTTACTTATGATGAATATCTTCGAGTTGATCGACCCTACATTTAGGTTTTAAAGCCTTCAGTCACTAATTGATTATAATTTTATAATCAATAAATGTGACTTATGAACTTCACGTGGCTTAAAATAATAGAATGAAGGGCAAGTTTGCTGTTGATAGAGCGGTAAAAAAGTAGAGCACAAATGGCGGAATACACCATTTTGTTTCAAATTAGCGCTGGTCCTGTGTTTTGCTTCTTCTCTGTCCCGTCTTTTGTGCCTCATTTACTATGTCACATAAGTGCTTGAGACCGCTATGAGAAGACGATATTTATAAATGCGCTAGCTGTTAAATCTGTGGAAATGTGTCATTTTTTTGTTGTTGCTTAGCAGTGTGAACCATTGGGATCGGGAAATTCCCAAAAGGAGTTTGTGCTCACATGATAGAACTGAACTCAAATACACGAAGTCGGTAGAAAGAAAAACATAATAATGGTCTTCTTCGAAATGATGCACGATGCCCTATTCCAAAAATAAATTTATAGACATGCAATAAAATGCCTAATTACAGACAAATAGCGCAGACGACACACGAAGATTTTTTTCTAACTAGGAGAGATCACACTTGGGCATCAGCTTGCTAAGAATCTAAGCTTGGCGAAATACCGCCTCGGGAGGCTAATTTTACATTCGGTTTGACGTGCAATCGTTTTTAGACCTCACCTTACAACTCTTTGCCTTATCAGTCACGCGATCTAACATTTTATTTGGCTGCGATATATCATCGCCAGACTACTATGTACACTGCACAACATTACAATTTCCGCACCCACCCTTGGTAGTGTTGCGAACATTGCATTTCACCAGGAAATTGAACTGTTTAACATAATTTGTACGTGATTTAATCTCACTATATGCTGATGGTGATTGCGATTTTGTTCTTGGTGAGAAATAAAATCACGTCGTGCGAAATTCACGCTGCAGAAGGTTCTCGCTCAACGGAAGCAGTGCATTTGAGAGAAGCTAGTTATTATTGTTTGGTAAAGCGTCGTGAGGAACGGCGCGAACGTCTGACACCACGAAAACGCGCTTTCTGGTTAGAGTATTGTATGTAAAGATAGTGTTACTTGGGGCCCCCTCCTTCTGGAGCTATGCTCTAGATCCAAAGCAGAGGAACATTTACAACGGAGTAGGTTTTTAGAAGTGCCCCTCTAACTTCCTTTTTCTGTTTTTCGTGTCGTGTGTCTGCAATATATTTGTGTCACTCGTTTACTGTAATTCTCCATTGCTTTGATTTTACACCCAAAAATTAAAAAAAAAATACGGAGGGGGTCAAAGGTATAGGTAAATATTGTAAACAACACTGAGAATTAAAATGGCTGGTAATGTTCTGCTGTCCCTCTAAAGCGTTTGGTACCGAAACTCTGAGAATATAATAGCGCTTCAAGAAAGAGACGAGATTCGGAACGAGACAACACGGTGCGCTAACTTAAACTGTTTAATCGTCAAAAAAGCGAGGGTAAAAATACTTTGTAACATCGCGCCATTCTACCAATCCCATGCCACGCCAATGCTGGCAAGACCTGCGTCTTTTTGTCGCCCAAATCAATCGATGTCACGCTGACACATCGATTTCTGTGGCATGGTATTGGTTGAACGGCGTGATGTTTCAGAGTATTTATACCCTTGATTTTCATACGATCAAACAGTTGAAGTTAGCCCACTGTGTCGTGTCGTTCCTACTCTCGTCCCAGTCTTGAAGCGCTATCATGTTCTCAAACCCTCTAAGGCTACGATGAACACAGTTGTATTTCTATGTAACATCAGATTAATAAATTACATTTGGTCCTTCCAATGCTTCTATTCCGATGACAACCACCTGAGGCAGTTCAGCGACAGTGAAAATATGTTTAGGTTGTCTCAATAATGTAAACCTGTATAATGGTTTCTGCAACAATTGTTTTTACTTTCAGTAAATTCCTGTTTTCGCGAGTTTGGTGTCTGGCACAGCCGTAAATTAGTTCCTGGGAACGCAAATTATTCCGCAGCTTTATGCTTGCTTCGGCTGCACACATTCTCGAATAATCAGATATTCCTGCTTAAAAAAAAAAAACACAATGTTGCACAGCCTTTTTTGATCGGAGTTTCAGACCTCTGAAGTGCTATATGGTGATATGTCGTTCCCGGGTGTGAGTTATGCCCTTTAATTATTTTTTGGCGCTCATCGCATTCCCTTGAGGGGTAGTGGCAAGTGCCGCTGCTTTGTGACTACACTCTCTAGCAGTCACACCGTAATGAGCATGTCTGCACACCTGATCTTTTATTCATGATTTATGACATCTTGGAATATGCGACGGTATAGTTTGTTGTCGGTAACGTAAGGCTGCCTCCGCTCTGATTCTAAAGCCGGTGTGCATGCGCGTGCGGCAAGCTAGTTCGCTGCACTCCAGTCGACGTCTAACGGTACTCCTTATTCCGACCGTCACGTTTGCAAAGATGGTTCCCATAATCCAGTTCTGGGTGGTTGCGACACTAACGTTGGAAGCGAAAGGTAATGAGAAGCTTTTAGCGAAGTTCAATTGAAAAAAAAAGAATAGAAAGCAACCTTAGGCCTGAACCGCATTTTAATTATGTTTTAATTGGTTTTCTGTAGTCGTAATTTTGGGAATATAATTACTCTGTTCCAGATTATTTGCGTAATACTTGAACGAGCATAATATCAGCCACATTTATTTCTAGCACATCAGTGGAACCAATTAAAGCTGTCTTTATTTTGTTTCATTTTAAAATTGATGGTTCGCGTTTGATATTGAATGTTGTGGACGTAGTTGTATTGCGCGATTTTTAGTAATGTTATTGTTTCTTTGGTCGTGTGTAAACCTTTACGAAGAAGTTAAATGGTCAGTACGTTATATTCGAGTACTCCATGAGTGCGCACATACTCACATGTGTCAGACGTTCTTATCTAATGAGACGAAGTGTGAGCAAATGTGACAGCCATGTAAGAATACTTATCTCTCTCCTTGTTACCACAAATGGTTGAGACAGACGGAGAAAAAAAGCATAAACCAGGCAGAATTCAAAAGCTAAATACATCAGCAACGCATAAGAAGCACCGATCACCAACTTGCTTTTCGTCTGCAGACGCCAGCATGAATATAAAAGTTTGTGTAGCGATCAGCACTAGTAGTGATTATTTCAGTTACAAACGAAGGTACCACACGGTGTGGCAAACCAATCTGGTGTTCGGCGCTTTCCCGATTAATTCCTATTCTTATCATAGGCCGATAACGCAATCTGATAATATGCACAGTTATAAAAGGATAATCGAATCTGGGTATTTGAGGAACTATCAAAAAACATCATTCACAGTAAATATTTTAACACCCAAAATCGTGTTAAAAGGGTGTTTTTTTTAACCAACACCCTTCCTACACCCCTCCTACACCCTTTTTACACGATTTTGAGTATTGGTGGGTGTAACAGGGGTGTACGAGAAGGCTTACACCCTACATACACCCCTATCACACCCACAATTTGAAATATGCTCAGGAAATCGTGTTAGAAGGGTGTAGGCACTCGTCGCAACACCCCCCGGTCATAACGTGTAGAAAGGGTGTGATGGACTTGTATTATTTCAAGGAGCCGGAGTTAATCACGTCGAAGAAACCCTTGTCTACGAGAGGAGCCGGTAAGGACATCGTGACATCGATTGATCGTCATCGCGGTATAGCAGCATGTGCCCCAAATCGAGGAGCAAGCTATGAAATGAGTCGGAAAAAAAAGTCGCCTTTATTAGGAAGCTCGAATTTTTATCTAATATGTGCTTTAAGCGGTGGATTTTATACTTTGTGCAATACCAAGACGTAGCTCAAATTGCTTGGAATTATGTAGCGATCCATCGGTCCGCGTCCCGTCAAAACTTCAGGACATCAACGAGAACGTGCAAGAATGCGCGTCACATTAATCTTACACAAATCCGCTTTCCGCTCTGTTCGGTCAATATCATTGTCATCGACGCCGTTTTTCTTCACGCCAGAGGAGAGGCCATTTATTCGTACCGGTTTTTGCCCGACAACCCGGCGCAAATGACGATGAGCAGTGCTCTGTGCTTCCGTCCCCGGTCAAGTGGTTTTTAACGGACCTCCACACACCTTTCATCCACACGGTGTGAGACGGGCGTAATGGTGATACTGTTGATTACACCCATGATTTTATAACCGTTCATGTTTGTTGCTTTGATGAAACGGCTGCTGATGTACGGCGGTACCAACATCCAATATAATTAATCGCCACACAAAGGCACGTACGATTAGGAAGTGCTCGAGAATGTTTTTTGCAACTCCGATTGAACTCTTCGTCCGAGAGGAGCCGAAAATTACGTGTCGCGCGTGCATCAGTTTTATCAGTTCAACTTCAATTTAAAAAATCACCTCCCCTCGCAAAAGGTGACCGAAGACGTGTAAATATACAGCCCAGGCAACACACCGTATGTCGCCGATATTGGATCTATTCGAAAAGATTGTGCGCACACCATTTTGGTTTAGCCAATATTTAACGAATGGGATGAGTCGCGCCAACGATATCCTGACATAACGTACGCGACGCCGTTTTTAGTTGAGTGTTGAGAGTATCCTGCGTGAATCGGCTGTGTCGGAGAGGTATTTCTATTTCTTTGCCGCCTAAAATACGGCGTTAAAAATAAAAAAAAAAGATTAGCCAAAACGGAATCTGCTTGCTTTTAGCCCGAGAAGTCTTTTCCGGGCAAAAAGCGAGCAAATTCCGCTTTGCTTAATCTTTTTATTCATTTTCTTTTTAACTGCGCTGAAGCTTGGAACAAACAGTGACGCCTTTTTTTTGGGTAGCGCAAACTCACCTGACTGAACCAATAAATACACTTCCAAACACATGAAGAAAAAAAGGAAAGAGAAAGAAGGAATTCAAACGCATAAACAAGACGACGATCAACGAGTTCGTTCTACCCAGAAAGCATAAGCCACTCCCCGGCTCCACACTTTTCGAAAGGGAACCGTCACTCGAACAACAACTTCAAGGTCCCACATACAAGGCGACCCTCCCTGTGCAGCCCAGGAGGCAGCAGAGGGAGATTAGCAGCTTTGTCCACCCCCTTTGACCTCTTCTTCTGATAAGCCTCCCCACTTTCTTTTGTGTCCGTGTGGCTGTGAGCGAGTGCGAAGGCCGCTTCTAGCGAATCAGAGGTGTGGAGCGAAACACGTGACCGCTCTCCGTAGGACAAAAACGCTTGGACGAACATTTGTCACGCGACTCGCTCTGACGCGCTGATGGCTTACTGGAGTCATAGCCTTCGCCGTTTGCCAGTTTATGGTGAGCTGTAGGGACCACGTAAATCCGGTTTCCAAAAAGCGTCCGTCAGTGTTCTCTTTTCCGTGCAAGCAGGTCCTGACGAGTTCCATTTCGCGACCGTGGTTTTTCGTCGTGAACGGCCAGAATACATCTATGCAAACTTTTTTATCTATTGGCCATTTACTTCGTCGGAGTCTATGGAATTATTGTGCTGTGTTTGTTGGACGAGTTTCGACAAAGAGCTGCTCATCGGCGGACGCGAGACTTCCGTTGAATGTGATCGACCGCCTTCATCGTCGACATTGTGTTTGCGGTGTTTCGTGCTGCCCCAATCGGATTGTGCATCTATCACGACTGAGAGCTGCTCATCGGTGACCACGAGGCTTCCGTTGAATGTGAGCGACCGCCTTCATCCCCGGCATCGTGTTTGCGAATTGTTCTGTGCTGCCCGAATCGGATTATTCATCTATCACGGATTACATGAGGTCGCTCTCTTATTTGTAAGTACTTTGCAAGCATGCTTAAAAACATGAACTGCCGCTTGCGTCCCAAGTAACGTCCGGTCGTTCCGTCTTTTCAAGCCTGTCGAGTTTTGCTTACGTCACCAGTGCTAGAAAGAATAAATGTCGCAAGCAGGGTTCTCCCCAGGAATTTCTGAGAGGTGGTCATTACCGGGGGGGGGGGGGGGGGGGGGGGGGGCGGGGGTTAGAAAGTAACACCCCTTTTTAGGGTGTTAGACATTAATCACACCCCTTCTTAGGGTGTCCGACAATCACACCCCTTTCTTAAGGTGCTATGAATTACACCCCTTTCCTAGGGTGTTCTGTTACACGAAAAAGGGTGCTCCCCATAGGACAAGCCATCTACACCAAAAAGGGTGTTAAAACTTTAAGTGTGTTGACTGCAAAAAGCCGATGGTGCGAGATTGGGGTGATGAAAATGATCCCTCGTGGGAGCCAGGCGATACTTCTGTATTAGGCTTCGTCTGAACAATACACTTCTACTAATTTTAGTTCATCGCTAAGATTGCGACGAAGGGATATATTATGGTCCGCTTAAAATGATGTTCGATCTATCCGCAGCTTTTGAAACATGTTATGAAAGACAGGAGTTCTACCTCCAGCATCTGTTTCTGTTTGAGGCAGTGCGCGATTGCCTCCTCTAGCATTCCAGGAGTGAATAAATGTTAGCGGTACAGCAGCCATAAATAATAATTTCAGCATAATATGAAGAGCAATATAATGGGGGTTTCTGAAAGGTTATTGATTCCTTTTGCGGAAAAGTAGGAGAGGCACCAACCTGTTTCAGAGTTTACGATGTGCACCAAGCTTGCATCACAAAGAGATATACATTTAACCGAAGTATCCATTTAAAACTTAAAACCGACTTATAAGAACGAATAGGTTTAGGCCAATTCATCATTTTATTTCTGCTCCAAACACCGCAATATTGGGAAGGTCCCTGTCTGCGTCGGAGGTGTAGATTTTGGCGGCCGCGGCGACGAACGACTGGAATCTATCAGTGTTTCCGCGCGCCTTCCCTCTCCTCCAAAACATGAACTTTGCAAAGGTCACCAGTGAAATGGTGGTTCTCGCGCCGTCCAGATGGAAGAGAGTTTTTTACGTGTGCTCAGGTGCCTCCTACCGTATTGGTTTGCGCACCAGTGTTCCGGTCGACAAAGTGTAGCTTGTGGTTGACGGCGGGGTGCATGAAACCAGCGTCATCTGCAAGCTTGCGGTAGCCAGCTCAACAGTCAGTGATTATTCTTGTTCCCGGGCGGACCCACTCGGCTCTTAGCCCTTGCAGTGTTTTGGGGTCACGGGTCTCCACGGGAACACGAAAGCAGCATTCGCTGCCATGCTCCACACCGCCAAAAACCCACTTGCCAGGTCTTAAATACCCGCGATGGTACTTTCGCCGCCCTAACATAATCTTGTCTAGTTCTACGGTCACGCTCTCGCCGCCAATCATCTCTGAATGCGTAAAGACGGCATTTACCACACCCTCCCGACAAAGGCTCGTCTAATCAGTTCTTGTCTCACTTCCGATATCAGTATCCAGCTGAATGATGGCGCACGGTAGGCTCTGGTACCGGCGGTAGATGACTTTCATGAGTTGGGGAAGCGTCAGGTGCGATCCCTCGAAAAAGAGGCCGCATTTCCACGTGGTGAATCATGCAGATTGGGGCGAAGCTCTGGTGGTGCTGATGATACTGATTTTATTGTTCATAAGTAGTGCTGATCGTGCTGATTTTTTTTTATTGCTTATAGGCAGTGCTGAGTTCCGGGTTGCGTTCCGTCTTCATTATTACTGCTTTATGGTCGGTGAAATGCAGAGTCAGTGGTTCTTCTAGCGGATCAGCTTGGATCTGCTAGAAGCCGTAGGAAGGCATCTGCATCGCCTAAGTCAACTGTCTATGTCAGAGAGAAAATGTGTGGTATGGATCGAGGTTATATACGCAGTTGAGCATTTGACCGGAGCGCCCTCTCGTCTATAAACGTTGAGTCAATGCATGCAAAGTTTAACGCAATTAAATACGCGTTTGACCGCAGCGCCCTCTCCTGTATAGACGTTGAACGGCTAGATACAACATTAGAGTGTAGCGTACGCAATAAAGAAAAAAAACGTTGGAGTGTAGCGTAGTAGTTAAGACGTCTGCCTCGTATGCAAGCGGTCCTGGGTTCAAACCCCCGTGCGGGCGTACATGTTTTTTTTTTTTCTTTATATAAAGTGGGCCGATCCCGGAGGAAGTGCAATCGATGTGAGCACGGATGACGGACGGATGGACAAGGCTAGACCCGAAGGCTCTTCGACCCTAAATGAAACCGCTCCGTACCGAAACCTCGCCCCGGCACTGAATCTTGAGCGGTTTCCCCATGAGCATCCAGGAGACATCCACACACCGTCCTTCACGAGTAGCCATCCACAGATCTAGCGCGGACTTGCAGCGTCATCGCAGCTTAGCACCCTGGACACGCACGAGAACCCAGGAGCAAGCCTGTGCCCTGAAGCAAATTAATAGCTTCAAGAGGGTCTCTCATGGCGTCATGAAGACGGCACAAGTTAAATGCCATGTCACAGCGATGCTCGCCTCCGGAAGAATAAAGCGCCGAGGGGGCTGAACGAACAGAGCTGTGCGCTACTGCGAGCGCCTTTGCATTACATTTTTTTTATTCGCTCCGACATTTTATACTATGTGACACCACTCTAACAAATTCATTGGTTGATCGGTCGGACCACAGCATCGCGCGACAAAACTAACTCCAAACGTATGACCACAGACAGCATCGTTACAGAGAAGGGAGCAGTTCACTCTAAGAAAAATAAGATGGTCTCAAAGGACTAACGTCAGCATTTGCGCCTCTGAACTCCCATTTGCTCCCCGAAGAGACTATCTGGTTCGAGTTAGGTACCGTGCGCAAATGCTGGGGACTAACTGTACTCAACCAGGACTAACCGAAACGCGCGCGGGAGCAAAAGCAGCGCCGGGTGCAAAAGGGCAGGAGCAAAAGCAGCGAAAGGCGCGGGGGAGCGAGAGCGCGGGAGCAAAAGACGCGCGGACAAGATGGCGGCGTCGACTTCATCGCCGATGGCCAGCGTTAGCCACGCACTTACTGTTTCGGAACGCAGGGGGAGGTATCCACAGACAATCGTAGCATCAAAAATTGCAAGAGGGGGCACGTTTAAGGGTAGAAGCTGACTTTATAACGATCGCAGCCTCCGTACCAGCACGTCGTGGAAGCCGCCGCTGACTCAAGCGCAGCCATTGTTGATGCACTGGCCATGCCGCTTTTGAATATTGTCCTGGCGTCCTTCCCCTTTGCATACTTTTGAACCTGCTTTGAAAGCATTTATATTTTCTTTTTGGTGTAACAGGAACGTAGAAAAATGTTTTTATCACTTAGCATGTGGTAAAAACCTTTCCAAGACAAGAAAAAATTTCTGGTTTCTTTTTTGTTTTTTTTGAATTCGTACAATCTTTTTGTTTTCGCAAGAGACGATGGGGTTGCCACGGAGACGCGCATGCGCAAAGTGGGGAAGCTATGCGGCGAAGCGAGAACACGGCTCTTGGGAGCCCATGGGGACGCTGTTTTATAGACTGTCACAAATAAGTACTGTGTGTGTCGTTACTTCTTAGTAAAAGATACACTTCTTGGAAAGTTTAGCAACAATATTGGAGAACAATATTGGTGCGAAGCAGCACCATATTTGTAACGTCGTTCACGGTTGAAATGGTCACCGACAAAACGACTCCTCTCATATGATCACTATAAAAGGCGCATGGGTATGCTTTGGGGTGACGATTAAAATAGCGTGTCGGTGCGTGTGTGTGTCATCTGTGTTCTAATTCCGTGTCTATGTTAAAATATGTATAACGTGTGCAAATGTGAAATAAGCGTTGTTCGTATGGGACTGTAGTAAGAGCGGAAAAGATCTACCCCAGCGATACATATTTTTTACTAACTTTGAATTTGACGTTGAATAGCGCCACCTGGGTGTGTAAGCGCGAAATTTGGTACTAAATAAAGTAACGGCGCAACATTTAGTCCCAGGGGCCTAAATGCAAGGGTGGAAAAGTTACTCCTGGAGGTGCAACTTTGAGGGACTAATGGTAGGGGAGCAAGGGTTGCTCCCGCCACCGTTGCTCCCCTAGGGGAGCAATGGTTGTGTCAGCGCATTTGCTCCCTTGAGGAAGCAAGTCACGCCCTCTTTTTTTTAGAGTGTTGAACCCAACAACAGAATGAACTAACAAATTTAGTAAAAAAAAAAGACAGAGCCTTAGATTCTCTAACGGCAGCGTCTTTGATAAGAGGAGGAGCGGCCGTGCCGTGCTGCACTCTATTTTTTTTATTTATTGCCAGGTAGACATGGGATTAATATGCACAAGCGCTGTTCACAAAACGCCAGTGAAACTTGGGTCAACGTGGTGTGCTTATACAGACCTTATTGTAGCCAGGTTGTCTAGGACTGGCAACCAATCTGGGCCATCTCCTGAAAGGCTGTACACTTCCCTAATTTTCTGGATGGTCTCATAAAATACAGGCACACAGGTTTCGCATCAACTTCTGCATGCCGTACTGCCATGCGGCCTCTCCAGATACTGTGGAGTCCTACGGCCATAATTTAATCATATGGCATAGAGTCTGCCACATCATCATCATCATTAACTGGCAGAAATGATATCCCATGCACATTCAACGGGAGGCCTGTTTTCAACGTTCGCTGAAGATCGTCCCAGTAAAACACTGCATCCCAGCAGTTTAAGAGCACATGCTCGATAGTTTCAAATTGCTTTCACAAAAAAAAAAGAAAAAATTCAAAGACCCGATAACATACACACCTTTTTCATTTAGCGATGTTTTAAACGACAGTGTCCCAGTATGTCAGTCAAAGAAAAACGTTTGCATATTAGCGGGTACCGGCATTTTTTTAACCCGACGGAGTTCATCCTGCCCAGGTAGAGTACTGTACAACACTCGATAAATGGGAGGTGAAAGAGACATTTCTATCAAATCCTTCGTTAGATGTTTTCGTGACACATTGCCTAAATATTCTAACGAAAAGAGAGCAACTAAAAATCTGTAAGCACCAACCACTCCTCTTAGATAGGCACTTAGTGGCCCAGACTCTCCGTCCCAGGACGAAACGATAAAGTCAAATAAGGTGTCGCAAAAATGAACCTGCAAAACCGTACGCAAAAAGGGACTGGTTTGATTACGCAGGAAGAAAAAGCGGTTAACAACTTGTCGAAGAAAGGATGGGCCAAAAACAGGCCACCAGAGCGAGCACGTCAAAATAGGTTCGCTCGGCTGGTACGTTCTCATGAGGAAGCCCAAGCAAAAAAACGCAAAAACACGTTCCGTCCTTTGAATACACTCTAAAAAAAAAGGAGTCGACAAGTGTCGACTCGACTCTTTTTGGAGAGTATCTGGGTTGTCGCAAACCACACTCTCTATTGAGAGTAACGGTTACTCTTCAACGACGAGAGTCAGCTTAACTCTCCCATGCGAGTGTTCACTTAACTCTTCTATAAAGAGTCATGCCAATACTTTTGCCAGAGTCAGCACTACTCTTTCGATGTGTAAGTGTGAGAGTTAATTTCACTCCTTTGTGTAGAGTAACTATAACTCCATAAAAAGTGTTGTCTAAACTCTTTGACGAGAATTAATATCACTCCTTTGTGTAGAGTGACTATAACTCTATCAAAAGTATTGCCTAAACTCCTTGTTAACGAGTTAAGGAGGCTCTCCAGGCAGAGTTACCTTCACTCCTTCATGTTGAGTAACTTCAACTCTGTATTCAAGAGTTACGCGTACTCACCAGGAAGGGTTACCTTCACTCCATCGTGTAGAGTAACTACAGCTCCATTAGAAGTGTGGCCTAAACTCTGTACTTAAGAGTTAAACATACTCTCCCTGAAGAGTTGACTTCACTTTTTTGTGTAGAGTAATGAGAACTCCATTAAAAGTGTTGTCTAAACTCTGTGTAAAGAGTTAAAAAAACTCTCCAGGAGGAGTTGATTTCACTTGTTTGTGCAGAGTAACTACAACTTCATTAGAAGTGTTGCTTAAACTCTGTATTAAAGAATTAAGCATGCTCTCTAGGAAGAGTTGTGATGACCATTTTGAGGAGAGTAAATAAAACTCCATCAGAAGCGTTGCCTACACTTCATACTAAATAGTTAAGTGTGCTCCCTAGCGAGAGTTAATGTCAAATAACAGCACACTTGAGCAGTTTGTGTGACCCCTTTTCGAAGAGTGCTTAACTCTTTAATAGAGTCAATTAATCTCCACAAAGATTTGTGTAAAGTACACCCCCGTGTGCCTAAACTCTGTATAAAAGAATTAAACACACTCTCCAGGAAGGGGTCACACAAACTCCACTCAATTATACTCTTATATGTTGTTTTTGTTGTGTTGTTGAGTGCAAGTTAACCCAGTAAAAAGTAACAGAAACGCCTGAAAAGAAAATTAGAAGAACAAAAGTGTAAATTTGGCTGTTTGTTAATAAAAAGTTTGCTGGAAAAAAGTAAAAAAGGAAAAAAAAAACTCTACTGGCAATCAGCATTTCTAGCCAGTTAAAGTGCGACCACTGTACTTTTCTTTTTGCACTTATTTTATGAATGTCAATACCTCTCTTGATTTCACTGTAATGTGGAATGCTTTCGGCCTTATTGCAGGAGTTGTTGCATACAACTAGGGACAACTCAAGTATTTTGCAATGAACAGTAGCCCTAAAATCTAAAATCGGCTATGTACATGTTTACAAGATGGTTGCATAGGAAATGTGGAACGGCACATAGATAATGAGCCTGTACAGAGGCTACAGGTCTTCATGAAAAGTCAGCATGGAAAGAATAAAAACAGTAGAAAAAAGCTTAATAAACCAAGACTTTAATTTCAGCACATGGCAAAAAAAAAAAACCAAAACTGGCACCTAAATTCCCACTGGCTAAAAGTTTCTAACTTTGATATCAGATCCAAAGCCAGGACGGACTTTATCTTGTACTTCAAACCAATGAAGTGCCCAATCACTGCGAGTGACCGGCTTGCTTTTTGACGGTAAGATATGTCGCGGACCCAGTGCAGTGTAAGAACGAGCACAGCACGAGCCACAATATCCGTCACCTCAAAGAAGTGGTCCTCCGACACCAGAGTTATGGCACTTGAGTCCTCTTCATCACTGCGCATCACCGGGCAGGTCGATCCGTCGTGCCACTCCTCCTGTGAAGAATGAATGCATAAATGTAAAGTCAGAAATATTAAAAAAGAGTATGCTTGCTAAGTGCCCTTAGTTAATACCAGTGCACTCATTTGCAAGACAATAGACCATTTTCGAAAATCCCAGGAGCCATTCATAGAATATACTTGTATAGTTGGCTGGGACTTGCATTTTTGCCGATTGAACAAGAGTCCGAACCAAACACTTAGGCAGCACTCATGGCTAGCTCACTCAGCCGCAACCATCCAAAACCATTAGTACCCCTTCTGACATGAACACCTAAAAGAAAAATAATCCACATCTCTCTCCCTCTCTCTCTATTTTTTCCTTTGTATGCAATGGCAGCCGTAAGTGGTTGCATTTATTTATGGTATCCCCAAGCTAGCACCCCCTGCCAGTGGCATTGGGACAAGGGTGCAAGGGGAGGGGGCAGTTGCCCCCCCCCCCCTTTTTCCTGACATTTGAAACAATTATAGCAGACAATATGGGAGAGAGGGATAGGCTTTAGCTTCCCTGCACATCACCCCTCCACCTTCCAAACGGTAGCAATTCAGCTGGCCTCTGCCCACAGTGGCAAAAGACATAGCTCTACATTTATACAGACTTTCCCGAAGGGTAGGATGAATGCAATTTCTTAACATCTGGATTTGTCCAAGTAGACTCGTCCAAGTTTTTATAGATTAGTTAGTGTGAACAATCTATTGTGGTGGTTCAGTGCTGACTGCCGTATATTATAGTTTACTTTACAACTTTACAAAAAAAAAAAGCTAGCGAATGCATGTAACATCTCAGCTTGGGGAGACCATTAATTAAAAGTAATTTCAACTCTACAAGGAGCTAATTTGCCATAAAGTACATTTTAACCTTAAAAAAGACAATTATACATACTAAATTGCACAAATTCTAAATATATATATATAAAAGTACCCCAACCCAAGAACACACAGCTTTTGATTCGCAAGAGTTAAAATAATTGATAAATGTGCCACATGTCAAAACAAAGAATGCATCGTGGCATGCCTAAGCTCCGCCACAACCGACACTACTAGATAGTCAGCAAGCTGTTCATGTGTGCCACTTCATCATGTAGCTAGCTGCACAATAGATGTGGGCTTTAAATTTCTCGTTGCATGTGAATGAACTGGTTGCACCACTCTGAATGCATTGCATTGTAAGGTCGAATTTAGGGCTCTTTTTTTTCTTTTTTTCAAATAGTAGGAAGGTGAATCTATAAATTGCTTAGGCCTAACCTTGCAACATCATAGTGACCCTCAACCCTTCATCTAACCTTGAAGAGGCTTTGAAAAAAAAATATATATATATATATATATTTTTTTTTAAGCAGTTTGGTTGGGACACGCGTGTCAAAAAATAAATTTTATGCGAAAAAAATAAAAATAATTTTTAGAGCAATATCGACGGCAAAAAATTGATTTGAAATTATGCGGGCAAAGTCCATGACATCACAGAATGGTCATTTGCTCTTTCCACCTCAACGAGATGGTCATTCGTTGTTTCCACCTCAACGTAAAGGCGAAGCCTATCCACCTCTCCTCCGCACGCCCGAATGCCAAGAGAAAAGCAGTTGAAAGGAGGTGACTATTGACTTAGTTGCAAGGCACCTCGCGCCATCAATATTTCTCTAAAATAAAAAAAATTTTCACTTCAATTTTCTTTGACACGCGTGCCCCAACCAAATTAAAAAAAAAACATTTTTTTTCCTTTCACCGGTTTTTAAGAACTGATAATTACAACCTCGCCATTTAAGTTCACACCTATATTTCTATGTTGATTTGAAAACAAACAAAAAATGTTTTAAGGCTTACGGTATTTGCGGCAGAGAAATATGTAGTCATAAATGTACCCATATTGCCTCCATATCATTTAAAAGTTAAAAATCAAACCGCTGGCCTTCCTCTCCAGCTCACTAGCGTCAAATGTACTACTAAATTAAGTCGAATAAATACCCTGTTATAGGAAAGAACATGACATTTGAATGAATCAAGAATTTAAAATAAATCAGTCATATAAAAAGAAATCGTCGACTAAAGACAATTACTGGCAAATACATTCACATATCGCAGTGACGTAACTGACACTCCACTCGCACCCAACAAGCCGAATCTTGGCAAATAAGGACTCACTCAACGCTCTGTGGCATTCGGCTTTGGACCTACTGGGAGGACTTTACTACAGCACACATCTACCGCCAAGAAGAGAGCCATATTTTAACAGCAAAAATGAAATAAACATGACTTCGAACAGAAAAGTAACCAATCATAACGTCTTTCATGAACTATTAGAATAAAAAGCACTTACAAATAGCGCTGTACAGGGCCTTTCGCCGTGGATTACACGCTGGACTTGTCAGAGATTCCCGGTCCAGAGTTAGACACAATCCAAGCTCATCGGATCCTAACAAAAAGTACATTCACTGTAAAAACAAATTCCGTCAAATTAATAGAAATTGCCAGCTAATTTTTGATGCCGGTACAATTACCGTTGTCTTCCATCATGGTCACAGCATTAACTATGTCTTACGTGCATGAGAGTAATGAGGCCCTACGGTCTTCCCCGTAACTTGACCCGTAGAAGCATGGCAGAAAACTGTAACTCTCAGTCACTGTACCGCACGTGATGCACGGATACGGGAATTGTTCCGGCATCAAAAATTAGCTGCCATGTTTTCCGTAACTTGCGACGGCGGGAATCGTTTAAATTAGCTGGCGTGTTGTTCACACCTTGAAGCAACGGCCAGAGCCTGTTGAACTGCTAGCTGCAGTGACTTAACAAAATGGACGCCTCAGTGAACAATAAATATGGCATTTTACTAATATAATTATTGTTCACTGAGACGTCCGTTTTATTAGATCATTACAGCTAGCAGTTCAACAGGCTCTAGCCGTTGCTGCAAGGTGTGGACAACACGGCAGCTAATTTTTAATGTGTGAATGATTCCCGTTGTCACGCCTGACGTGCAGCTCAGTGATTGAGAGTTGCAGTTTTCTGGTGCCGCAAGTTACGGAGAACACGCCAACTAATTTTTGATGCCGGAACAATTCAAATTAAATATCTAGCGCCCATAAAATGTGGTTAGGTTGTGGACCCAAGTTACTTTCAAGAGTTAACGCCAACTGCGCATCCCAGCGGTTAGCAGGTGCTTAAACAGTTAGAAATTTGAAGCAAGTGCACACAAGATACAGTACTAGGTAAAACATGTTCATACCTTTTTTCTCAAGAAATAATTAGTGGGCCATTTCCAGCTTTCATGTAGAAGGCAATCTTTGATTTTCAAAGCAATAAAGTCCATATGAAGAACTACAGATCCTGGAAAAGCAAAACAGAAAATATGGAATGTGATTAGATTATTAACAGAGTGCGATGACAGAATAAATTTCCCGATTTCTGCAAACTATGAGTTACACGTAAGTGCATTGCAAGAGCCTCAGCTTAACTCCTCGCGAGAACTAGACAGCAAAACCAACTTGAGACTTATGCTGCGAACTAACAAGGGAAGTCCGAAAATGCCTTCGAAGACAAAATTGCTGCAATCAATGAGTTTCTTCAAGCATGCTGTCACGAGTTACTTTCAAAAGTTACTGCCAACTGTGTCTCTCAGAGATAATTACACACTATGTTATAAGAAATTTCAAGCAAGTGCACATAAGATGCAATACGGAGTAAAACCTGTTCATACCTTTATTCTTGGGAAAAAATTAGTGGGCCATGTCCAGCTTTTATGTGGAAGGTAATCTCTAACTTCCAGAGCAATCAAGTCCATACGGAAAACTACAGGACCTGGAAAAAAAAAGTGGAATGTGATTAGGTTCTGAACAGAATGCAATGACAAACTAAACCTCCCGATTTCAGCAAACTATGAGTCATACATAAGCGCAGTGCAGCTAACTCAGATTCATTCTGGCAGGCACTAAGCAGTGAAACCAACTTGTGACTTATGCTATGAAGCCACTTTAACAAGGCAAGTTCGAAAAATACCTTTCAAAATGAAATTTTCACATTCAATGAGTTTCATCAAGCCTGCTGTCACAAGTTAATTTCAGAGGTTACTGCCAAGTGCACCTCCCAGAGATGGGTGTTTGAACACCGTGATAGTAAGAAATTTCAAGCAAGTGCACACAAGATGCAGCACTGAGTAAAACATGTTTGTATCTTTTTTCTTGAAAAATAATTAGTGGGTTACGTCCAGCTTTCAAGTGGAAGGCAATGTTCGTAACTTGCACAGCAATCAAGTCTATATGAACAACTATAGAACCTCGAAAACAAAGAAAAACAAAGAAATGTGGAATGTGGTTAGGTTCTGAACAGAATACAATGACGAACTAAACCACCCGATACCTGCAACCTATGAGTTACACGTAAGTGCACTGCAGGTGCCAGTGTGGTTCAAGAAAGCTGTAAACCCAAATGAAATTACTTGAAAGGGGCCAGGACACAGAAATTAGGCAAGTAAGAGTATTCATTACATGACAGCCCCATAGGTTACTGGACATACAGAAAACATTTCAGAATATTTAAAGTTCCAATCATTACAAAAATATATCTTTTAATGTTTCTGATTTCTATCTGGTGACCAGGATACCTGGGTGACCAAGCGATGCCTGAACATCGAACTCTGAGAACACCAAAGCTCATTGCAAGGGACCTAATACTAGTATTTAGCGGTGCGCTGTCGCGATTGCGGGTGCAAGCCGCAGTTCTCCAACACCATTGTATTGTTCAAACACCAAGACCAAATGTGTAAGGAAATGAAGGAAACCTATTACATAATAAAAAACAGACCATCTTGAGTGAGCCAACCTTCACTGACTCCAACGAACAGTGAGATTCATTTTCTGGATCTTGGTTAGCATGTGGAGTGTGCAATGAAGAAGAAAGAAGTGCAAAATCCACGGTGCGCCCTATGCCCGTGCGAACATAGTGCCATCTACACATTCCAATGAAAAATCAGTTGTTATTCAGCACTTATCCTATGTAGTCCTTCCTTTTTGTCCTTTTCCATTTTGAGCTGTTTTTTACAAAGAAAATTTTTAATCCATGATAAAGTGAGAGAACCAAGATTCAGTGAGGAAAGTTTTGATATTAAATGACAGAGAGATACATGATCGAAAGCCTTAGAGTAATAAAAAAAATATGGCATCATATTTGGGAGTTAGTGTTCATATTAACATGAATATCATGGGTGAACTCCGGCAACTGCCTCTAGCATGAATATCTTTTACGAAACCTGTACTGATCTTGGTAGAAAAAGTTGTTAGTAGATTCCAAATGCGATACTACATGAGAAAATGTTGGGTTCTAACAACTTGCATACAACGCTGGTTAATGATATAAGACGGTAGTTTCCCGCAGAGTGACGGTCGCCACTTTTGTAGATTGGAACGACCTTCCCAACCTTCCGCTCGTGTGGGATGCAACCAGTGGACGAATGCTGGAAAAGTAGACTGCATATTACGGCGTGCTTAGGGGTAGCCCAGTGGGCACCGCGCCCGACTGTCATGCAGAGGTCCCGGGTTTGAATTTTGGGACCGGCAGATGTTTTTATTTACTCCTAAGACAATGCTTCTGGAAAATTTGAGAAGGCCGTGGTTAATTCTATATTTTAGTACGGAATGTTCGAGTACAGAATGTTCTAGAAAGGAAAGTGCTATAAAAGAAGCCCCGCGTGGCCTTATGCAACCAGTTATCGCTTGTGCTCGACCCTGTTTCATTGAAGACACTCGACGCCTCCGACGTGCTGTTATTTACCTTTAATTTGGGCAAAGTTCGCCCGATTAAACGTTCATTTTGTTCAGTTTTACTTTGCCTCATCACCTATTTTTGGTGACAATATTTCGCTGGTTACACCCTTGGTATTTTTTAGAATTTTTGTATTAATTGAGTCGACACCAGCCAATCTGAAAATTTTGAGGTTATCATCAATAACGCAATTTCAGACGGTGTTATAGAAATAGTGTTCATATACCTAAAATCGACATCTGGCACAAAAGGTAAGAAGGAACTATCTCCATCAGTAAAAGTAGATTAAAAGCAATTGTTCAAAACCGTAGGACATACAGCGTCCGAAATAACACTGCCATCATTGTTCATCAAGAGTATTGAACAGGATGACTGATATGAGAAAATAAGTTTCCAAAAAGTTTTTTGGTTATTCTATAATATTAAAGGCAGGTCACAGTTATAAAATTTGTCTTCGAAGAAATGCATACGTTCGATACAGAGTTTGGCCCAATAGTTATATTTGGTTCAGGCTGCCTCGACACTCGAGTTTTTGGCTATCTTTAATAGTCTTTTCTTTCTGTTGCCCTAATTTTCAAAATCTCCCTTGTACCGGGGTTTAGTGCTGTCTAACCAAATACGAAAGCATAGAACAAAGGCAAGAATAAATTCTAGCAACTTCTGTTTGGAAACTAACTAGTCGTCATTAACTGTACAATTTAAAAAAAAATTTACAATATAATTGTTAGAAAATTTCGAGAGAGCTATGTTAAATTTGGCAATCACTGGGCCACAATACCACTAGCAGACATTAGTTGCTAGAATGACAGCAAGCTGAAGTTTTCAAATAACCAACCTGCAGCAAAAAGATGTTTGAGTGCTCCATCACGGCTGTGGTAGCGTGCCCCGAATGACCGGCATGGGATAACGGCTTTTGTAGAGGCATCGCAGCTGACGACCAATGTTGGCAGGCTCCTAATGCTCCTAACTTGAAATCCACCAGGACGGGTTTCGGGAGCCGCTGTTTCCCGTGGTTGGCTCGAAAATGATCGGTTCAGTGGCGTCCCATGGTCCGTCCAGCACATGGGCCCCGTCATTGCCGGCGATGCTCAGAAGTATAGTCTGCAACAAAAATATGTGTAAGTGCTCCATCATGGCAGTGGTTGTGTGACCCCCCCCCCCCCCCCCTCTGAATTCAGCTTTTGGAGCAGGTGGTTCCGGTTCATCACCTTGTAAAAAGCGATGCAAGTACTATAGAAAACCCCGCAGTTCCTCAAAGTGGCATAAAAACTATTTTAACTGTGATTAAACACAGACAAATATTTGCAGCAAAGAGATTGTTGTTGGAAGTGTTGTAATAGAAGGGGATAGAAAGTAAAAACGCAAAACGCCTTTAAATCTCGATCCATTTACTAAATCAGTTCAGTCTTCGACAACTGCAGGGCAATAAAACTATTTCAACAGAGCGAATAAACCACACGTTGCAACATGCATTTTTCCTTAAAGGGATGGTGAACCGAAATTTGGATTTCAGAAAACAATGCAGGAGCTGTAGGTGGGACGCTAGAATCCCTACGAGACTACTCGTAAGGCGATATTTTGAATTGACGGCCGTATTTTTGGAAAAAGAGGTCAAGATTGAACGAGGCCGACGAGGGACGTGGCGTCAACGTATCTGGTTTTCTCCTCTCTTCGCTTCACCCTATCAAGGCGGCGAGGCGGGGAAGACGCGAGACCGTTCCCTTTCCTTCTCGACTCTTGTCCGAGAAACAAGACGTCAACATATCTGTCAAATGCACCTCCTTTTTTAGAAAATATGGTCGAGATATCGCTATACGGGTGATGTTTTGGTGCTTGTAGCATCCCGTTGCACGCTTTTGCCGCCGTGTTTTGTGGAATCCAGATTTCGGTTCAGCATCCCTTTAAAATGCAAATACAGCGAGGAAGAATCGTACGAGTGTTCCTCAAGTAATTGGGGCCACTGAAACAATGATTGACACCTCACTTCCTCCCATGCAAGGCATCAATAATCGTTCCAGCCAAAGGGAAACCATAAAGGAAAAGTAAAAGTTGAAAACTTTTCTCGGAAAGTGGCTACTTTTCGCTCAAGCACATATTTTAATGGTTGCTTTTACGTAGAGAAATCTAAGCGAGTAACTTGGGGTTCCTTAATTTCATGAAAGGACAAAATTGTTTCCGTCTATGGCAGAGTGCTTGCTCAGCTCACCGTGGGACAGAAGTGGTTCGTGTACCTCAGTCCTATTTATTATCGAGCGGTAACATATCATATCCGCTGAAAGTATTTAATAAATCATAGTGGCAAAAGCAGGTGGCACGTCTTCGTCTGCTTCCAGCCAGCATCTAATGATGTCGGTGGCGCCATCCTGCGGTAGGTTATGCAAGCACGGTCGTCGTTCGCCCGCTAGGCCTACTGCGAAACGAACGAACCCCCGGTTTCTATGACAATTGCCGGATCACGCATCCCAGCTTGCTCACTGCAGCGCGAGTGCGGCCACCGAACAACCATCTTGCACATTGAAAAATTGTTTTTGGAACGTGGCGGAGGCTGGCGGCAGCGAGCTGAAGACATGTTTTCTACTTGTTTGTCGTCATTTGCCAAACAAGCTTTTTGAAACCCTGTGTAAGCCGTGAAACTTGCCGTTGAGAAAACGTGGAAATTTTACGGCAGCAGAGTGCCACAGGAAAAAGGCACAACTTGTCGAAAGCATGTTTCACCGGTCTAGTGGCGTGATGAAAGCTCCCTGGCCCGCAAAAGCACTGCGTCTCTGTGCCTTCGCATGCTCGGATGACAATAAAGAATCAACGTGTAAATGTGTTTTGCGAGTGCAATGTGTGTGAAGCCATATATGTGCTTCTGGAGCAGCGTTTTGCTTTACCCCGACGACTGTACAGGGTGTCACGAAAGAAAATTTACGCTGTCTTTTTTACTGCAAAAATCAACTAGGCATTGTCGAACGCTCATTCTCCGCCGAAAGGTAGAGCTAGAGGTCACAACCGGATGCCAAAGTTCCAGCCCGATCCGATAAATTAATCAAAAGTTATAGACCAACACGCGGCCCTGACGTCACGCAGCTGCGGTGGCGCTGTCGACGGCACTGCACATGCGCAGACGCTTCCCTTCACGCGAATTCGGTTTCTGCGCACGCGCAGTGCCCACACCTGGTGTGGGCAAACGCCGGCTTGTTTGTAAACAGCGTGTCGGTCTATAAGTGATTTTCTAAAAATTTCATTGGGAAAATGGCAGCCGACAGTTTTCAAACAGATGGGGCTCTATGGCACCAGAAACCGAAAACGGGCAAAAATGGGCTCCATTTTCCCATTGAAATTTTCAGAAAATCACATATAACTTTTGATTAAGTTATCGGATCAGGCTGAAACTTTGGCATCTGGTTGTGACCTCCAGCTCTGCCTTTGGGCGGAGAATGAGCTTTCGGCGATGCCTAGTTTATTTTCGCAGTAAAAAAGACAGTGTAAATTTTCTTTTGTGACACCCTGTATTTGTAACTTCCGGCACTCGCGGTCCAGAAAGAGCTTGATCCAGTGGCCAGTGGCAACGAACGAGGAGGGGAAGGTACACATCATGATACTGTTAGTGCGAACACGACATCGGCACATTTCACTTCCAATTAGCATTAGCGAGCACAAAATGTTTTTGCTTACATTATATGAGCTCTTTCCGTAGCAATAATAACTTGGATGACATCCCTTGGTTTCAAAGAGAAAAACTGGAAAAACCAGCGATCACTTGTTCGCAGAAACTGTGTCGCACTCAGTACGTCTTTTTTTCGTCGTTAGACGATTTACAGAATATTGTGCACGATAGCTCCTCATCACTGATTAGTGCTGAACCATTATAAACCTACTTTATTGCACCTGACGTTTGAGCGCGACTCACCTAATTGTGATTGGCCAAGGGACTGCACATGACCGTATGGGTCGCGCTTCAAAAATTTTAATTCTCGCTGTCTTGTAGTTTTGCTTTCGAAAACCAAACTTGCTCCACAGCGTTGCTCTATTTGTGCAGCCATGTGATCCATTAGAGCAGATATGGAACATGGTTAATAGCCATGGTTAATAGTGCATAAGAGCGACCGTCCATATTGTTTTTCCTCTTTATTCAAAGCAACTTGCCGGAACAGCTGGACGACCCAGAACTCCGTGCCCGATATATGATGCAAAAACATCTACGTGCGACACACCTTCAAAACTTTGCCGCGGCGCCGATTCTTGATCGGTATCCAGGCGCGCGAAGCCAGAGACACGCAGCGCTTCAGCGTGCCAAGGAAGCTTTGATCACGAGGCGGTAAACTTGATTTCGACGAGTTGCGCCTTTTTCCTACGGCACTGTGCTTCCGTAAAACTTTTGACGTGTTCTCAACGGCAAGTCTCACGGCTTACACAGGGTTTTAAATAACATTTTCGGCGAATACCGACGAACGAGTAAAACACGTAACTTCAGCACGCTACCGCCAGCCTCCGGAACGCTCCAGAAAGGCAATTTTTCGACATGTAACATGACCGTCTGGTGGCCTCATTCGCGGAGCGGGGATGCGCGATGTGAAACGAACACACCACTGCCTAAGACAAGAACTTTTTTTTTTTTTTTTTTTTTTTTTACATAGATAAATAGACTAAAGAAGATATGACATGCTCTCTTTAAATTTCAGCACGCGAGAGCGCCCATCGTAATTATTCAACGAGCGCGGTTCAGTGTTTTTGATTTCTTCCGTTCTTCTTACGGCGCCGGAAAGCGAAAAGGTACGAACAAAAAGTGTTTGGAAGAAACCAGAGCAAACCAAACTCCCATGGCAATGAGCCCTTGTTCTGCACACGTCAATCGCGTCGAGTCTGATGCGAGGATGCATTGCCCTCGTGCAACTGAGTGGGGAAAGCGGAAGCAACAAGGTTGAGCGCGTTTTCTGACACAACACGCGCTATCGCGTTAAGTTACGCGTCTTTCATTCCTTCTGCACTTCGATTATCTCTCAAGGCGCATGCGAAAATGAGCTACTTACCTTTTAAGTGCGGTTGAATGGTGACAAGGGGTCGCGGCAACGAAGTCCCGGAAGAGCTGCCGTCGGCGAGCCTACGCAGCGGTGTCGACGGTGCGCCCAGTAAACATCACGTGACAGACGTCTTCGTCCGCGAGCTGAGTGCGCCGGCTTTCGGGTGGGCCTCCCTCCGCCGCTCCGATGGCGAAATGCCCCAAAGCAAAGAGATCTCGCCTCGACGGCGTCGGCGTTTTGCCGCGCGCGCTTCTCAACGCTTTCGTCTCTTTTTTTTTAGTGTATGTGTTTTGCGTGCTGGGCTCCGTCACTACTAAGCTGAAAGTGTAGAGGAAGCTAAGGGGTGCCCGGTGAACTAATCGCACGTCTGTCTTTAACCATGTGATCACGCTCCCTCCTGTAACCACGCGCAGAGAGCGAGGCAGGTGATAACTGGTCCGGTCGGCGCTTAGCCAGCTTAGCTCGCTCTACACTGTCAGCTTAGGAATGAAGGGAGTCCTCCTTCAAGGACGAGTCCTCTTCGCTTACAAAGTAGAGATTAGAAGAGATTGGTGATAGTGTAGGGCAGTGTGGGGAAAATGGGAGGGGAACTGTTCTCTCAATACCCTCTCTCGACCTTTACCACGGGAAAGATAGAGGTCTTGCCCCAGGCCGAGCGACCTTGTAAGCATTCCGTTTCGAGGCCGTCGGTGCGTGCGCCTTCCCTCCTCCCCCCCCCCCCCCCCCCCCTGCGGGGGAAGGGCGCTCGGATTCTTTCGTTTGTCTCTGTTGGTATTTGCTTGCCGGGTATCCAAAAAAAAAACCAATGTGGTAGACATTGAAGCAATGGTGAGGGTGCAGGGGATACGGAAAAGGGACAAAACACAGAACGACAGGGACGAAGTCTCTGTCGTTCTGTGCTCTTAAACATGACAGCTCTAGAGCAAGAAGACAAAAAGAGTCTGGCAGACACGACGCTCCGAACTCAACTTGAACCCTAATGTCAACATTAAAACGAGAATGATAAATCAAATGTCTCCCAACGAAAAAAAAAAAAAGAGGCAATATGATTTTTAAGAAAATCGTCAGCCACTTCCCGTTGCCTCGGAGCACCAGCGAGGCTAACTAGGTTATGCCTCAACATAAACAAAACAGCAAAACATGCGCATACAAAAAAAAAAAAAGGCACTCAAACATGTGGATTGCACCAGATCTGTAGACTAAAATACCAACCACATGTGGGCGATCGTACAGGTGTAGCATCATTGTTCCATGACTTAACCTAATATGTTGAAGGTCTACAAATGACGGCATGATTACGTTACACACGCTCGCGTGCACACTTGCTGTCTCTTAATTAAAAGCAGAATGCTTCGCCATCACGGTGAGAACCCGGCCATATGTTCTGGGGATTCGCGTCATGGACTTCTGATCAAGCTAGCTTTTTAAAGGCGGGCAAAAGGGTGGAGTGTCAGCCGTGAGGCATTTGACACGGGCTTTTGACATCGGGTGCTTTCGTGCACCACCAGATCGTACAGAGGGCATGAACTTTCTGTAAAGCGGTCTCCCTTGTGGAACTTGGCAGTCCACTGTAAAAAGCGTTCGTATGATTTTTTTTTTTTTTTTTGCGTTTTGCAGCTGACGTTATTTCCGGCTAAACTCTAAATCAAAAACAACGTTATCGTCTGCTATCAGTGCCTTGGTGGTGCCATGTTAGAAGCATTCGGGGTGTTATTGTGGCAGCAGTTGTGCCGTAAAGTCATAGAGCCGCCCTTGTATAACCACGTTTCACAATATGTTCTCGTCCCGTCAATCGCAACGGGGTTCTTCACTGGCCACGAAATGAAGTCCATAAACCCGTAGTTAGGGTACGAAGCTTTTCTCTCGAGGTCATAGAGTCAACTTAATAATCTGGAGCGAAAGGTCCCATGCGTTTGACCGCGACGGAACGGCAAGGCATTGACGCGAACATCGGCAGCTCCATTTGGCGGCCCCGATGAGCCCATATCGAGACATTTCTGAACGTAGTTTTCGGTCCCCAGAAACAAACATACGGTCCTCATATCAAGATCGGCAATGAAATTAAAGAAATTCTTCATTAATCCTCTGCTCATGTGTAGTCATAAAATGATGTACTTTTATCCGGGTCTCTGAAAAAAAGTGCTGAGGTTTTATACGGGTCCGTGAAAAGCTTTTGTCCGGCAGAGCTCTTGTTCGGGATTCATGGATTCATCAGTGACGATATTTACATCGCCCCCACGGATTATAGTCACGTGACCTTGTGACTATTATATGGAGCGCTATTTCCACTGTGGTTACGCGGTGGTTCCAATCTGTTGTATGGTTACAGACGACCGACCGGCGCCGCCGTTACGGACGCGTAAAGTGCGCAGGGCTCGCCCATAAATGCTATCGCAAAGCAAGCTACGTTGTGAAAAGACACAACGCTCGTTTTGACGAAACCGTCGATGGGACAGCGCAGTGTCGACGAGACGATTTTGTCGATGAAGCATCATCCAACAAACCGATTGCCATAGCGAATGAAACACGTCGATAAAACCCATTTTCCGGATTGCTAGTTGGAGGGGTTAATAATCATTTGATTTTCGTAATACCGAGGCAAGAGTGAGCGGGAGCACTACGGAAGAAATGCCCCCACTAAGCAAGAGTTCACGCGTTGAAAGCATCCGCCACAGTAAATATATTAAAACCAACATGCCCGAAAAAAAAAAAAAAGTACATTGGAGTGTGTTTAGCGTTTTACCGTGATAGCTCTTCGAATCTCTAAAACTCGCGAACGGTTCCACTTGCCTTCACTACAAAAACATATCTCAGGTTAATATTTGTATGATTAACTGTCGTAAAGTACCGACCTATGAAAGACTGATCGAAAATTATTCAGTCAGTTATTAGCGCATCCTTCCCGCGGATATTTATTTGTTCTATTTATTTATAAAATGCCTACAGTGTGCAGAGGGAATTATTTCAGGGATGCATTTTTTTATACAAACTATCAAATTGTCACAGACAGAGAAACAGCGTCCGACTACATGAAAGTTCAAATGTCAAATTGCGAAAAAGAAAAAAAAAAAGGAATTATAAAAAGAAACGCAATACATCAAAAGCACAGCACTCAAATATCACGCCAATATGACACTATACAGGTATCTGTTGACACGTATTCTCGGAGATCACTCCAATCACGAATTAATTTTAGGGGAAAAAAGAAAGAAGATTATTCAAACAATAACAATCTGTCTCTAAAAGTGATAGCTTACGTTAAAAGCACTTACGCTACTTTCGCGAGCACTCTGCTCGTGAAATAGATGCGAGTGGCTTCCAGCTTTTCTCCTGCACTTTACAACACTACAACAACACCAAAATAGATTTCCGTGCGAATGCTGCACGTGCCCGAGGCCTTTCCTTAAACAGCGAAGGCTGCCGGCACGAAAGTGCAGCCTTCAGACGTGTTTTCGCGGAAGGACCGCTTGCGCTAAACATTTTTGTTTCAAAGGGAGGATTACGCGCTAGCTCGCGCGTGTCGCTGACTGGTTGGAGCTAGGAGCACGAGGAGCGCGAGCTCATTTTACAGAACGTGCTATGAACACCATTAATACTTCGTCTCACCTCAGCATGGACCATTGTTGGTCACACGTGCTAAAAGCGCGAGCTAATTGTTTTGAATGACGCCTCGGCGGGCGCACGAGCGCTCAGGGGAGCACAAGCACTGACACATCATCTGCGGTTCATTCTGAGGTGAAACTAAGTATAGCGCGTGATGCACATTAACGACCTCAGGTTAGCGGGCGTGCTGCACAAGCTACGCGTGTCTCATGTACAGCGTGAACCAGTGTCGCAAATCTTGAAAGGCAGACCGACTTCACGCTGAATAATCTCTCACGAACAATTTGACCTTTGAATCGAGTGTACACCAATTCATTGCGTGTAAACAAGCACGCATTTGTACACAAGAGCTCCGCGCACGACGCGCGGTATGCACCCATTTCCCGAAGTGTCAATCGTTCGGCCATGCTCCGTTCAACAGGCTGCGCCACCGCCTAAGCGCGACGTCATCGATTTGGTGTAGGTGGGACTCTTGTTTAATTAACGATTCACTATGGCACATCGACTGTAATTTCGCCCTCATTTGCTTTGAAATAATGTTTTCATCCAAAATATCATCTATAGATTACGAATGACGAGTTACTGGTCATTTATACGCCAGGCGAG
Organism: Ixodes scapularis; assembly: GCF_016920785.2. NCBI lineage: Eukaryota > Metazoa > Arthropoda > Arachnida > Ixodida > Ixodidae > Ixodes > Ixodes scapularis. The sequence goes on from NW_024609835.1 coordinate 196,691,067, forward strand.
CACGGGATGTCGGCCCCTCTCATTGGAAATACACCGGTGATTCTGGCATGGGTGTTTATTTCCAATTTATAATATAAGCACTCCTGACCTGTCCTATCAAAAAGATGTTTGCTTTTTTGGCAGCAATGACAGCAGCAATGACAGCAGGGTGCACATATATGCATTTAAGCACGTCCCTTATTATAAGGAACATTTAATCGAGAAGCGTAATTAAGATATATTAACGTATGTTTTTTTTTTGTATAAAAAAAAATAATACTTCTGTCAGATAAGTGCACACGTGAGTACTTAAATGATTGTGTTGTTACCCATGAAGCGCGCGAGAAAGACAAACCTTCTTGAAAATAAATGTCAAACAGATACTTTTATGAATATATTAATTAATTCATTTGCGTATTTTCAGTGTTCACAAGCATAATAAATAAATTATCGTTGTCCTATATATTTATGCATAACTGCGCATGGAATATCTACTATCAATGACACATTCATAGTGTCACTAAACCTGAGTTCTGTGGAGATGCCAAAGCGGTATTCAGTCATATTCCGAAACCGTTCGTGAAATCAAAAAAAAAAAAATATTATGGCAGCGCTACTTCGTTCGCAAGGCATCCGTTCTGAAGTTCCGGGAAGCTTGCTCGTGGGCAAAACGATCTTGTTGCTTTCAAGGTTGGAGGTTTCGCGCGCAGAAAGTGATGTCAGGCGATAACAGGCCGGAAATTGATTGTAGAGGTGAGCTCTTATTTCGTTCATCTCTAAGTTGACAATGCGGTGAAGCTAAGCGTTAGCCAACCATTCAGTGGCCTGACTCCTATCGCTTGATTTCGCTCGCCTCGCGTGTGTATGCGGAGAAGGGGTGATCACGTGGTGCGAGACTGACAGTCAAACGGTCTAACGAGCACGTAGTTTCCACCGCGCTGTCAGCTTACGGGGGATAAAGTCCCCGATCCATGACTAAAGGCTTTGTGTGGCAACTGAGGACAGCGTGTGCTTCCGAAGGCGGTAATCCAGGGAATCCGGACTCAACGGGCGCCTCGCTCGTTCCTTGCGTACCTTGCACCCAGCTTGCACTAATGCTCCATAAAAAAAAAAAAAGAGAAAAATATTAACGAACTTTAGTGTCCGCAGCATGCCCATTCCACACTAACTTTTTTGTGTTTATTTATTTGCTTTTTCGAAGCTTTTTTTTTTTTGAAGTTTTTTCGTGAAAATATTTGCGTCGTAAAAGAGCTGGTTGGTCGGTGCTGGTTTGTTGTCGATTCGGTAACTAACAAACACAGGAGACCAAATTAAAGTTCACAATCTTTCCACATTATGACTTTCAGCTGGCTGGATTGGTACCAAGACCAAGCTTATAAGTAAATTTGGCTGTGTCTAAAAGACAGATTTATTTATCTTCTAAATTCCTCTAAATTTATTTACTCTCTAATTTCCTCTGAGTCCTCTAAATTTCCGCTTGCGACACTTCCCTCACTTCCGAAGCACTTCGATGGTGAACAATTTTTTGTGATCGGATTTCTTTAGCTCACGGATGCGGCAGGCTATGCTTCTCGGGACGCGCTGACCCACGTCTTCTGTACAGCCCATTTAGGGCATTCGGACGGCACTTCAATGCGTGCTTAGAGTGCCATCGGACGTGGGCACTTGAACGCTTGGCAAGAGTACCACGGCACTCTAGACACAGGCTTTTTCAAAGGCCATGCTAGATGGAGGAAGCTACCGCTAGTTACAGAACATATAGACATTTTCGCTCATTCATTTTAACTGAGCTTCTGTCGTCCGTGTTTCGTACCTCGGGGACATTGAACATAAGAAGCTTAGCATACTTTTTAACATATCGTAGGGCGACATAGAGCAGTCTACGTTCTCCCCCAAATAATTGAGCTATCGCTTGCTGTGTAGAATCAACTGAACGTAAGGTGAACCCGTCAATGGCAGTTTAAATGTGGCTCTGTTGGACAGCGAAATAAGACTTCTGTAATACACACTAATGTATCTATATTTAAAGCCAGTGAGATCCGTACCACAAATATCGATATCCGGAATGCTACACGGTGCTTCCGCTGTACATTACGAACTGTTTGATGAACAGCGGAAAAGAGCAGCGATCTTGAATGTTCTCTTATATCGAAAACCTTCCTGTCAAGGGAGCTTCGGAGAGTGAGGTTAAAACAGTTAAAGGATGTAGCAAACTGTGCAGAGTTAAAGGTTTAACCCCCCAGAGCTTTTCTTGAACAGAGCAGAAGACTAATCGACTCCCTCGCTTCGGAAAGTAAAATGTAAATATTGAAAGAAAAAAGGTAGTAGTCAAGCCAAGTTTATTTAATGACTCAAAACAAAGACCGCATAACAAGTTTGGAAATCATCGCTAACAACTTTTCCAAACGCTCTGGCTCCGTCGTTCATTTTCTCCACGGCGGTGAAAATAAGGGAGCCCCTAGTGTCACGTACCATAAACCTGGCTAGCCGCCATGTATAGGTTTTTTGAACCTACACATGGCTTCGAAACGAACGCCGTGTTTAGGGCGACGCTTTATGAAATGGTCGTCACGTGGCGTATGCAATAGACCGCGCGAAGCCGACCTGTTCTGTCACGGAGGGAGGTTTTCCTCTTTGCTTGCTTTTAATGCGAATGTGGAAAAAATACTTTTTTTATACATATACCTGTTCCTACGATCAGTGAGGTCGGGCTCAGCAGTAACTTGAAACGACCCCCCAAAAATATAACAATGCCCCAAAAACATCTCTGGGCTACATAACAACCCTAGGCACTTATGTAACGAAACATAATCGCACACGCGCGTCAGCATCCGCTCATACACCCGTTTACACACTGATCTATATGTTTATTGTTTAATATATCTGTGTAGCAAAAACATTAATTGCCTATTGCTTGGATAAAGGAGTGTCCCCCGCTCAAATGATCTTCCTGCCGCAGGTAATAATTAAGTTAATAAATACTGAAATATAAACCCGTCAAGGCAGGCTGTACCAACTCATTTATTAAAACATCCTTGCCCATCTCCCCCCCCCCCCCCCCAAAAAAAAAAAAAAGCAAAAAGAAGAAGAAAAAAAAAAGCAAAAAGAAAAGCGGATAGGAAAAAAAGGTTTTCCCGAGAAAACGAAAAAAATACCTGCGCCGAACAGCGTCGAACTTGCGCCGAACCCATAGCGGCGCCATCTATCGACAGCCCGTGATATCGCGAGGAGAAACTAACTCTCGTTACAGTTACTATAGAGGTCGAGGGAGGGTTAAGGGAGAGTATCATCGAAAGAAGCGGTCGGGAAAGAGTAACTTCCATGCAGATAGAGTTAAAGGAGAGTAAGTTAGGGCACTTACTCTCCCTTGACACCTTTTTTTTTTTAGAGTGTAGGAATACGCAAACAGTGCAGTACTTGAAGTAGGTATCATACCTTTGCAACAAAAATAGGTTACACACCGTGGCGTGTGCGAACATTGACACATGACGGCAACCGCTCTGCGTTGCTTTATGATGTAACTTATCAGTTTCTCCGCACCACATTTGGGCCTTGTGACGGTAACACTGTAGTGGAAAGCCGCTGAGGTTTCCGATTCGATATGTTTGTACTCTCTCGGTTTGGATGGCCACCCGCCATGCCAGAAACCGAAACACTTTGACCAATTCACTGAACACACATTTTGCAAGCGAAAGATCTTTGTGAGTTCGATTACTTTTTTTAACTCCCTCTGTAACAGTGCGAATTATCGCGATATCATCTACGTAAGCCAGTATTCCGACTTTACACGTGTTCGGAATAAAACCGCGAACGCTCTGCTCATGAATAGTGCGCAAACAAAAAGGTTCTATATACAAAGAAAGCAATAGTTCTGATAGCGGGCGTCCCAGCGTTATGGAATATTGACAATCAAACTCGTTGTACAGTTTCTGCACGCCTTCCGCACTCCTTCGAAAATTGCAGACCCTAACCCGTTATAGTCCAAAACCCTAAAAGGGACATTATGAGACACGCGGTCAAAGGCTTTTTCTAAGCCTAACTGTAACGTCGCAACCTTCCTTCTTTCTGAGTCGCAGCACTCCAAAATACTGCGCGCGACATGCATCTTAGAATATTTCGACCCCATATGCCGCACGTCTGGTATGGCTCCAAAACATTCGTGATCACGCATTGCAATCGTATAGGGATGACTTCCATCTGCGGCCAGTCTGATCTTTGGGACTAACTGCATCGCTTGTTTTATTCAGGCTCCCGCTGGTTTCCACGGCATCCTCGCTTGACGGGCTCTGCTATCGCTCCCTGGCCAGCCTACTATCAAGTTCGTTACCACTACGATGACAAGCTGTTAACGGATGCTTCGAGACTGTTCAGCGACGGCACTGTCATCACTGCAGAGTCACTGTGCTGCTTCGTTTGGATTGGTGCCTGTGCCCACGTGTGCCCTGGACGCCCTGCTACAAAAGACTGTCAAGTTCGGCGCTCGGCGGGATCTGCGGCCAGTCTGATCTTTGGGACTAACTGCATCGCTTGTTTTATTCAGGCTCCCGCTGGTTTCCACGGCATCCTCGCTTGACGGGCTCTGCTATCGCTCCCTGGCCAGCCTACTATCAAGTTCGTTACCACTACGATGACAAGCTGTTAACGGATGCTTCGAGACTGTTCAGCGACGGCACTGTCATCACTGCAGAGTCACTGTGCTGCTTCGTTTGGATTGGTGCCTGTGCCCACGTGTGCCCTGGACGCCCTGCTACAAAAGACTGTCAAGTTCGGCGCTCGGCGGGATCTGCGGCCAGTCTGATCTTTGGGACTAACTGCATCGCTTGTTTTATTCAGGTAATACCTTACGTCACTTACCGTTGTATGTTTTTTTTCTGCTGGCTGCTGATCCCAAGCCATGGGTGTAGATCTGTCTGTGTACCGTGCCCGTATAGGTCTTTTCGGTTGCCGGCGTAAATCAACGACATATACGGTCAACAGAGGGTCGCGACTCTTCGACCCGCTAATATGCCTTGCGCGCTATGTTGGTCCGCGACCCAGTTCTCTGCTTTTATTTTGCCTGGCGTGTATTTTAATGCAGTCTGGTGATGTGGAACTTAATCCTGGACCAGTAAGTGCCGAGTCTGCTAAACTGGATGCTATCATACAGTCTCTTGATCTTCTGACAAAATCAACTCATGAGTACCAAACTGATAACACTTTGAGATTAAACCGAATTGAGGCAGGTGTTTCGCAGATTCGGCAGAGAGTAGATTCGCTTGAGGGTAGGGTCACTGAACTATCCAAGGCTGCCGAAGGTATTCCCTCACTGAAATCGGACCTTGAATTTGTGAAAGCTGAACTTGGGCCTGTTGCGGAACAACAAAAACTTGTTGAAGAATTAACAGCAACCGTAGACGACCTTAACAACCGGCTACGACGAAACAATATTATCATCAAAGGGATCGCTGAAGAATCCACTGAAATCTCTGAACAGCTAGAGACAACTGTCAGAACGTTCCTCTCAGATAATCTAAACGTGACGCCTGGCGTTTTTGAACGTATTCACCGCTTAGGGCAGAAGCGTCAGGACTTCCATCGACCTATTATCATAAAGCTCTTGGACTTCCGTGACAAGATGGCTATATTCAGAAACGCTCCCAAGCTAAAAAACCTTAACATTAAGGTATGGATAGAAAACGACTATTCTCCGAAGATACGCCTCGCACGTGGCAAGCTTTGGGAATACGGCTCTACGTTTCGAGCGGACAGGATAAGAACCAGACTTGTGCACGACAAATTGTACGTAGGCGATAAGGTGTTTGTTTACGACGTTCAGAGCGAAAGTGTGATTGAAAAACACTGTGTCAGCGGCACGCGCCCTTGACTACCTCCCGCAAGGTCACCTGATCGTGCCTCCCATGCACACCAACTTTCATTTTTGTTCACAAACTTTCGCAGCATTTTTAATAAACAAGATATTTTACTTGATCATGTGCGCATGTGCAATTCTCAGATTATTTTAGGCACAGAGACATGGCTGAATAGTGACGTTCCAAGTGAACTGCTTCTTGATTCAGATTTTTCTATATACCGTAAAGATCGTACTCATCGCAGAGGAGGAGGCGTTTTGATTGCTATTAAAGGTTTAGAGTCTGCTGCTGTGACAGTCACTACTAATCTTGAACTTCTTTGGATTGAAATTAAAATATCGTTTCATAAATTTGTGCTGGGAGTGTGTTATCGCCCCCCCAACTCTGGAAGAGATTTTGTTGATGAACTTGGCACCAGCTTGGAAGAAGTGTTTTTGACTTATCCTGACAACATTATCATCCTAGCAGGAGATTTCAACTTTCCCGGCATTAACTGGGCGGACAGTTCTGTTGTTCCTTCATGTAGTAACCCCTTAGAGTGTTTAGAATTTATGCACCTGCTTTCTGCATTTGGACTTCATCAACAAATTGCTCAGTCAACACGTGGCGATTCAACATTAGACTTGTTTTTTATTACTCATCCTGAACATGTCTCTTCCATACATTTCCTATCGCCGATTAGTGATCATGCCCTCGTAGCCATCAATCTTTCACAAAAGGTACCAGACAAAGAGAAGACCTCGAAAATTATTTGGGACTACCCCAAGGCAAATATAGAGGATCTGAATTCCGCTCTCCTCCGGGCATTCGTAGACTTCGAAAACTCCTTCAATGACCGTTCAGTCGAGGTCAATTGGACTTTCTTTAAGGACACACTGCTTAGGTCCGCAAACCAGTTTATTCCTAAAAAGATACTTACCTCAGACTCATCTCCCCCCTGGTTCTCAGTGAAAATAAAGCGCATTTTAAATAAGAAAAAACGTTTATACCGCAAGGCTGTAAAGTTAAACACTGATGAAATTTGGCTTCATTTTCACGCGTTTTCCAAAGAGTGCAAACGCGTAATCCAGTCAGCAAAACATAAGTTTTTTAATGTTGACCTAAAAAAGGTACTAACTGAAAATCCCAAAAAGTTTTGGTCTATAATTAATCCTACACCCAGGGGCGCCAAACTTCCTACTGTAGATCCACAAGATAGCCCATTATCATCCGCGGTAATTGCCTCCAATTTTAACGCGTATTTTGGTGAGATATTTACACGCGAAACTTTTCCAGAACCTTGCCTATCTAGCATCGAAAGCCCAACGGTCATGCAGGATATTTACCTCTCCATAGACGGAATTTCGAATGTTATTGATCGACTCCCTGTGAACTCCTCACCTGGCTGTGACGGAATTAACTCCAGACTCTTAAAAATAACGAAATATACTTCCGCCAAATTTCTGCTCCTTATTTTCGAGCAATCCCTAGCTTTTTCCCAATTGCCGTCTGATTGGCTAAATGCTAACGTAGTACCCATCTTCAAATCAGGTAATCCGAATGAGCTAAAAAATTACAGGCCCATCTCACTGACCAGTGTGTCATGCAAAATTTTAGAGCACATCGTCTTTAGCAGCATAATGTCTCATCTCGATAGTAACGATTTGTTGTTCTCTAATCAACATGGCTTCCGCCAAAAACTGTCTTGTGTTACCCAATTATTCGAACTTACCCACGATCTTCATACTAACATGCACTCTTTAAAACAAACTGATGCAATATTCATAGACTTCTCAAAAGCTTTTGATCGTGTTCCCCATAACAGATTAATACTTAAGCTCCTCCATCTAAACGTCAGTAGTAACCTTGTCTCGTGGATTCGGGCCTTCCTGTCTCATCGCACCCAATCTGTGATTGTCAATAATGTTACCTCCTCTCCACTGAATGTCATTTCCGGCGTCCCTCAGGGTTCAGTTCTTGGCCCACTTCTTTTCCTAATTTATATAAACGACATTGCTTCTTCCCTCTCTTCCACCGTGAGATTGTATGCTGACGACCTTGTGCTCTATCGCAAAATTTCTTCCATCAATGATTGCGTAATTCTACAAGACGATCTAGAAAAATTAACTACCTGGTGTGAATCTTGGCTCATGACGATTAATCTGGATAAATCTAAAATTATGTCGTTCTCCAGATCAAAAAATAAACTCACTTACACCTACTCTATTTCATCTTGTGAACTAGAACGTGTGGACACATTTAAATATCTAGGAGTGTTCCTTTCTGCAGACTTGTCATGGAAGTGCCACGTTGACTATATCTGCTCTAAAGCAAATAGAACATTAGGATTTTTAAGACGACATCTTTATCTCGCAGACCCGTATGTCAAACGTTTAGCATACACTATATTAGTTCGGACGAAACTGGTATACGCGTCCATCATATGGAATCCTCATCAATTGTATCTCATTAACCAACTCGAAGCTGTCCAAAATCGCGCCACTCGTTTTATTACTCGCGATTATTCTCAAAAAAGCATTTCCTGTTTAAAACAGTCCATATCTCTCCATACACTCGAAACTCGTAGAAAAAACGAACGGCTCTCTTTTATCCACAGACTATACTACAACCCATGGTCACCAAAAACATTTATTTTCCCGGCTCATCATATTTCATCTCGCCTAGATCATCCATGTAAAGTCGAACCCATTTTCTCTAGAACTAACGCCTACAAATACTCACCTCTCTCTCTATGCATATCTGAATGGAATAGCATGCCCTCAAGCCTGGTGACGATATGTGACCATAACCATTTTACGCAGGAGCTTGTTAAGTTGTTTGAGTAATCTCTGTGTAATGATGCTTTTGTTCTCATTCAATGTTTTCCCAATTTTTGTGAATTTGATGTACCCCCCTTATGTAAGGCCTCACGTAGAGGCCCTTAAGGTAATAAAATGAAATGAAATGAATGAAAAGTATTTTGTAGTCTATTTCAGTAACCGTTATAGGACGATAAGATTTTACACTACGAAGTTTAACGGGATCGTCATACTTAGGGATCAATACCGTATGCGTACGGAGAAGCGATGGCGGTGAGAATTTTTGGTCATACGCTTCAGTAAAAACATCTAGTAAAATAACTGAAACCTCAGGCTTCAGCGTCTTATAGAAAAGTGCGGTCAGCCCATCTGGGCTTGGCGATTTCCCAGGTTTCAAATCTTCTATCGCAATTGTTATCTTCTACAGGCTTATCGGCTCTTCTAGAAAACCCTTTAAATTACTAACTATGGCCGGCAGTAAAAACAAGAAGTCCCTTTGAAACGCCGCTTTTTGTGAGGCGTGACGACTGAAAAGATCAGTGTAGTGATCGACAAAAGCGTTTTCTATAAAATATTTCGCGTCAGACAAAATGCCATGTTGTTTGATTTCCACTATTTCATTACCTCGCGCGTATTCATTTTCCGCGGAAACCGTTCTTTTTGTGTGCGCTTATCCAACTAAGAATCTTTCGGAACGGGCTCGTATAGCGGCCCCTCTATAAATTTACTGATATAAGATCTCCAGTTGGGCTTTTAGTTCAATAATATCATTCATCAAAAGGCCGAGAGTTCGGCATTCTTTCCGTAAAAGCTTCTTCAGGTTATCACGTAATACCCCCTTCCCCATCTTCGTTTTTTTTTTCTTAGAGCTTCAAAGAACACGCCTGCTCAATTGCCCTGATTTTTACCTCCTGCTTGAAGGTCTCCCACTTCTCGATGACACACCTTCTCTGCAGCTCTACTTCCTGCCATTTCTTCGTAACTAAGCTTCGAAAATAGTCATCTCGAATCAGCTTCGCGTGAAGTTTCCATTGTTACCACGAGGAAAGTGGCAAATTTTTCTTGGCTCGTAATTGAAAACTAACGAGGCAGTGATCCCCAAAAGAGACGTAATCGACCGAGTAACGACCACAAAGGAAAACCAGATACGACGAAATGTATATTCGGTCTAACCTGGCGAGACTGTTACCTTGAAAGTTGGTGTACATCACACCCTTTGCTCAAGGCACGCAGTACGCAATATCTTCCAACTCAGAGTGTCCAATAAGGTTATTTAAAACCACAACGCTGGCGTCTCTGTAACGCTGGCGTCTGTGTAGGTCCGTAGCCGAGTGGTCGTCACTTTTGCAAACACAATTAAAGTGTCATAGAAAGATAATAAGTCGATCGCACTGACAAAATCTGGAAATATTAAAAAAAAACATTTTGCGATCATCCGGCTTATTAGGAGCATAGACAGATTACCCGCCACCCAAGACTACAAGCGGTGAAATCAGATACAACAAACCGCCCGGATGGGCATGTCGTAACAGTGTGAACTACGGCACCAACAGATTTCTTAGACAAACAAGCAGCAACCTGCTGAAAAACAAACGGCGTCACTCACGCAGAATTTATAGCGCGAAAGAAATGACCGCAACGTACTGTCGGTTTCACCGTCACTCTCAACGTTGGTCTCTTGAATGGCCGCCATATATAACTCATACTCGGTGAACAATCGGTAGAGCTGCTGTTGCATATACGTCTAGCTGCGAGTCCCCGCTTGTTTAGCGTAGCGTCGCGTAATGAACCTACAAGAGACACTACCACTGAGCAAGTTTCAAACCACGAGCATATCGTTCACCTATGTGCATGAAAGGGAGCTGCCGCAGCATCAGACAGTCACTACTCGTCGTCTCAGTGTAGAGCCGACGAGCCGCCACGGTGTATAGCCGGCGACCCGCCACGTCCACCTGTTCAGCAAACCTTCTTGCTCGCCGCCTCTTGCGGCCCTAACTCTGAACGAGGTCTAGTCGTGCCGGTCGAGCCTGTCGTCTCATTGAACGATCGCTTGGCCTTGAAGTACATTTTACCCGCGTCTTCATCCTCGGAGGGTGTCGCCTTCACTTCGGTCGCAGGTTCGCCTTTAAGTCCATTTTTCTGTGCCGTAGGAGTGGTCAACGCCTGGTTTTGGGCGACACAAGGTGCCATGTTGGCCTCCGCTCTCGTTGTTTCAAGCTCTATTGGTGACGGAGCTATCGTTGTGGGCGACGCTGCCTCCTCTGCTCGTTCTCGTCCATGACGTGGCTCAGGCCCGTATCGTCAGCGGTATGGCTGGCGACGGCTCGGGCGTACGACCGCACGCAGTCCCTCGCGTCGTGCCCGAAGGCTCGACATTCCTCGCACCTAGGCACCCTGCATCCACGTCGCACATGTCCCGAGCGACGACAGCGAAGGCACAGCTGCGCGCGCTCAGGAACGACCACTAGTACTGAGCCTCCTAAGAACCGGAGCTGGTGAGGACGGGATTCCGGCGTCACGTCATCTCGAAGCCCCAGGCGCACGGCGACGGTCGTGGTGTCCACGTCCACCAGGTCCTCGACCTTCCAGTTTTTGCGGATGACTCCCTTAATTTTTCCGTGGGATTCGAAGGCTCGACGGATAGTTTCCACGGGAACGTCAAGCGCCACCCAGTGAATTTTGACCTTTAAATCCCGCTTGTTGGGATCGATGCCCAAACAGAAGTGGTCCTTAACCCGCAGGTGCCCGGTCGCCGGGATCTTCTCCTTGGCTACAGTAGTATGCAGCTTTAGGAGCCACACGTGTCCATTATTGAAACGCGCCCAGGCCTTCACGTCTTCCCGAACACCCACCTGATTCAGCGGCGGAACAAAGTCTTCAACTCGATGCGGACGTACCGGGTGTCAGCGTGCAGCACAAGGCTGCGGTACATAGCTTCGCAGGAGGGACTCGAGGGCAAAATGACCGCGTAATCGCTCGGAAAAGCTCCGGAGCCAGTATCACCAGGGCTAGAAACCGCCTTTATGGTAGTCGCTGAACAGCGCTTCATCGCACGTCCGTTTGCTATCGCGTCCGGCTGAGCCACTGCCGTGCAGTGCTGCACTGGTCGCAATGCTCCTTGTTTGTTTTCTTTTTGTGTTTCCTTACCCTAGAGGATGCCACGACCCTTATTTGAAGCTAATTGGTTAATTTAATAACAAGCAACGCATTGGGATGGAGGAGGGAGAGAGTGATGGCTTCCGAATTTGACGTGGTAGGAAAGAAAAGAGAAGAACGAATGCGAAATACATACTGTTTTGCAAGACATTATACTCCGGACTCGGCGAGGCCTCCTGATGCCGCCGACGACCGTTAGGCTACTTATTTTGTTCCTTTAGATATGTTACCATGATGACTACTCCACGGTGCCTCGGTGTCTCCACCGAGTTACGGCAGTTTTTTTTAATAATTATTATTATTGTCGTTCGAAGGGCACTCTTATTATGTTGCTTCGATCCTGTTTCGTTTCGTCAGTGACGTCACTGGTGACGTCATTGATGACGTCATTGTGATGACGTTATCGTCACGGGGCCCCTCAGGGGTCACTGACCTCATGAAATCACGTGACCCCGCTGACGTCACAAGACCCCTGAGAGGTCACGTGACAATTGTGAGGCCGCTCGGAGGGAGGAGTAGCAGACAGGATGATGAGGTCAGGAGGAGGGAGGAGGGGTATACCTTCCCCTCAGTATCCTTCCCTCCTTGTCTTTATGAGCTGCGCTCTAATTCGGTGTTGCAGGAAGTTCTAAACGTCTTTCATTTTTTATGTGGGTTTTAAAGTAAAAAATGAAAAAAGAAACACACAAAGTCAAGGTCCACAAAGAGGAGGAAGTATTAAACCACAGTTGGTAGTCCAGCGGTATGTCTGTCTTTTTTTCTCTCAATATTCTATTTCCCTAGGTACAGCTAGCCCTATTATAGTATTTTGCGCCAACAAGCTCAACTAGAGCCCGTTGGTACGAGCTAAAGCGACCAATCAAGCAGTGCATTATCGCATCTCGTTCTTGTATTCTATGAGCGGCTAGGCCAATAGCACTTAGCGCAGGATCAGGGAGCATTCAATGTGAGTGAGTAGTTCAGCGCGATTGCAAACGCACAAAGTGACTTGCGCGTCGACGATATTCGATCGCGTCGTTCCCTGTGTTCCGAGTGTCTCGGGGAGTATTTTGGAACTTGTTCTACGGAAGCAGACATTTTTCGCGTGCTACGGTTAGCCACAATGGCCATATTGTCACGAATGAAGGTGACGAGAAGCCGAACAGTGAACTGAAGTATAACGGTTTAATTGGCGAACTTGTGCCAAACAAAAATAAGTAACGAAAGAGCGTCCAGGCAGCCGAAAAGCGGGCGGCGATTCGGCGGCACCACAGAGCGCTAGCAACGCTGACTCGACAAGGTCGCGGGCAGCTGCTTATATACCGTGCGTCACTATCTCGAAAGTTCGGCAAGGAAAGTTCGAGCGTCACGCGCTCGAACTTTCCTTGAACGCGAATCCTCTAGAAGTCCGTGACCGAGCGTTTCTTTATCGACCCTGCGGGCGGCATTATCCCCCTTTTTAAAGATGCGTCGTCCCGATGCAACGCGAAAGGAAAACAGAAATGGCTAATGCAATTTACGGTGAAACGAAAAAAAACATGCGGTGTCAGAAACCTAACGCGCGTAGAACGGCTGAGTCGTACTACGTGGACGGCTTCGGGTCGTGGCTGGCGACGTCCTGGTGGTCGGGTTTAGTTGGGGAGCACCTCGCAGTTCAAGTCCCTAAGGCGGCGAATGACCTTGTATAGGGTCCAAAGTAGTAAATGAAAATATCCGTCAAACCGGTTATCCGGTTAAACAGGAGTTGAGCAAATCCGGTTACAAAAGCCGGTTATCCGGTCAACCAGATTTTCGAATGCGCATATCCGGTTTGGCATACCGGTTGTTCGGTTAATCGCTTACACGGTTCTATTTCATGGATTCTGATGACGAGCACATAAAATAGAATTTCGCGCCCTGTATTTATGATAAAAAAGATAAGCAGATAGATTCTCTTTTTTAGTGCAATACCATTCTATACCTACCCCCCCCCCCCCCCCCCCCCGATTTCGCGGACCTTTTGGGCCTCTTAATTTGAAGATTTCCCGCTAAATCTAGGGGGAAATTGACCTCACATGACCTAAACACCAGGTCAGTTTCCCCGCTAAATTTATCGGGAATTTTGATCCAACGTGACCTGACGCAAACGGACCTACACACTACTTCAGTTTCCCCGCAAAATTTAGCGGAAAAATTGACGTCACATGACATAAATACTAATTCAGTTTCCCCACTAAATTTAGCGGGAAATTCGATTCAACGTGACCTGACGCCGCGGGATCTAGAAACCAACTCAGTTTCCCCGCTAAATTTATCGGAAAAATGGACGTCACATGACCTAAGTACTAATTCAGTGTCCCCGCTAAATTTAGCGGGAATTTCGATGCAACGTGACCTGACATCACGGGACCTGCACACCAATTCAGTTTTCCCGCTAAATTTAGCGGAAGAATTGACGTCACATGACCTAAGTACTAATTCAGTATCCCCGCTAAATTTAGCGGGAAATTCGATGCAATGTGACCTAGCGTCACGGGACCTGCACACCAATTCAGTTTCCCCACTAATTTAAGCCGAAAAATTGACGTCACACGACCTTAATACTAATTACGTTTACCCGCTAAATTTAGCGGGAAATTTGATCCAACGTGACCTACGTCAAAGGACCTACACACCAATTCAGTTTCCCCACTAAATTTAGCAGGGAATCTAAATAGTCTGTAGGTCCCTCCACGTCAGGTCACGTGACAATAATTTTCCCGTTAAACTTAGCGGAAAACTGAATTGATCGCAGGGCACGCGGTGTCAATTTTTCCGATAAATTAAGCTGGGAACCTGGATTTCTTTAAAGGTCACGTGACTTCTCGTCATGTGACTAAACGTTCCCGCCAAATTTAGCGGGGAAATAGAATTAATGCATAGGTCACGCGATGTAAATTTTTCCGACAAAAATTAGCTCGGAACCTGGATTTCTATGAAGGTCACGTGACCTGTTGTCATAGGCTTCAATTTTTCCGCCAAATTTTGCGGGGAACAGGAATTAACGCACAGGTCAAGCGATGTCAATTTTTCTGATAAATTTAGTTGGGAACCTGGATTTCTCTGAATGTCACATGACTTCATGTCATGTGACAACAATTTTCTCATCAAATTGAGCAGGGAAGCGGAATTAATGCATAGGTCACGCGATGTCAATTTTTCCGCTAAATTTAGCTGGGAAACTGGATTTCTCTGAATGTCACCTGACTTCATGCCATGTGACATCAATTTTTTCACCAAACTTAGCAGGGAAACGGAATTAATAGATAAGTAACGCGATGTCAATTTTTCCGCTAAATTTAGCAGGGAACCTCGATTTCTCTGAAGGTCAGGTGACTTCATGTCATGCGAAATCAATTATCCCACCAAATGTAGCGGGGGAACAGAATTAGTGCAAAGGTCACGGGACGTCAATTTATCTGCTAAATTTAGCGCTGGACCTGAATATTCTGTAGGTCCCATGATGTCAGGTCGCGTGACATTAATTTTTCTGCCATATTTAGTGGGAAAACTGAATTTGTGCACATGTAACGTGGAGTAAATTTTCCTGCTTAATTTAGTGAGGAAGGTGAATTGATGCATAGGTCACTTGACATAAAACTTTCTGCTAAATTTAGAGGGGAACCTGAATTCGTAGGCCCCCTGATGTCAAGTCACGTACAGACGGGGACAAAAGTCTCCAGGACGTGCGAGCTGCGACTGTAACGCATTGCTCTGAGATCTGCCGGCGGGTCGCCTGGTTTCGAGATCACACAAAAGCGCGTGCGCGAACTACTGTTCCGGCAAACATGTCTGTTTTCCCGCTCTCCTGCGGCGCGGCGCCTAACTCGGAATCGGGCGCGTGGTACCGCCTCGGAGATAGCGCTTGCGGGTGACGAGCGTCTGATAGACATTCCGAAACTGGAGATACCGCCTGCGGCATTCCGTTGCATTTCGACCTGTCAGCGCACCTTGCTTTATAATCAGTTGAGTTTATCGCTCAGTTGAGCTGCCGTGAGTTCTTGCTTTATAGGTGCCATGTCAGTAAGCGCTATCTCCGAGGCGGTACCACGCGCCCGATTCCGAGTTAGGCGCCGCGCCGCAGGAGAGCGGAAAAACAGACATGTTTGCAGGAACAGTAGATCGCGCATGCGCTTTTGTGTGATCTCAAAACCAGGCGACCCACCGGCACATGGCAGAGCAATGCGTTTTTGTCGCAGCTCGCGCGTCCTGGGGTCTTTTGTCCCCAACTGTACAGTCGGGGACAAAAGTCCCCAGGACGTGCGAGCTGCGGCTGAAACGCATTGCTCTGCCATCTGCCGGCGGGTCGCCTGGTTTCGAGATCACACAAAAGCGCATGCGCGTCCTACTCTGCCTGCAAACATGTGTGTTTTCCCGCTCTTCTGTGGCACAGCACCTAACTCGGAATCGGCCTCGTGGTGCCGCCTCGGAGATAGCGCTGGCGGCTGACCGAGCGTCTGCTACATATTCTGAAATTCGAGATACCGCCTGGGGCATTGCGCCGCATTTCGCCGTGTCAGCGCACCTTGCTTTATAACCAGTTCAGCTTATCGCTCAGTTGAGTTGCCGTGACTTCTTCCTTTATAGGTGTCATGTCAGTAAGCGCTATCTCCGACGCGGTACCACGCGCCCGATTCCGAATTAGGCGCCGCGCCGCAGAAGAGCGGGAAAGCGCACATGTTGGCAGGCAGAGTAGGACGCGCATGCGCTTTTCTGTGATCTCGAAACCAGGCGACCCGCCGGCAGATGGCAGAGCAATGCGTTTCAGTCGCAGCTCGCGTGTCCTGGAGACTTTTGTCCCCGACTGTACATTAAGTTTCCCATCAACAACGTCAAACTTTGCGGGGAAGCTTTATTTTAGTTTACGCTCACGCCATTGCGAAACAGGGGGACGGTCCACCAAGAGCGGCCGCCGCTGTAGAAGATTTTGCTTTTTCTACCGGAGATGAAGATTAAGCTTTTGAGTACTGACATGAGAACAACCAGGCTGTTCAAAATGCAGCTTATTTTCTCCATTTAGTCCCGCTGATTTTTAAAACATGAGGACATAACAGGAAAACCCACAATTCATAAAACTCATGGGTTATATATATAATGACGAAACAATCTCGATTCCAATGCTGAATATTGAATAATCGAATATTCGGATATTTACAGAACCGAATAACTGAGCAGCTTATTCGGTTATTCGAATATCCGGTTATCCGGTTTTCAACTTCGAATAATTCGTTGAATCGAATAACCGGATAACCGGTTATCTTCAAAACCGGTTTCTAATGCTGGCGCTCGTCCAAAGTAGCGTTTTAGCAGTTTCTCGCTGAGTTCGCGGCGGCGAATTGGTGTCCACACCCACACACTGTATTCGGGCTGGAACTCCACGTCGCAGCGACGAAGGTTGCACCGGCCAGCGTCGACACGTTGCTGCTCCTTTATGCGAAGGCGGGCTAGCTGGAGTTCCTCTTCTGCTCGTTGGGTGACATCAGGGCGTCGGTGCCGTCGTCTGTCTGATCGTGGGGCAGCATGGCGTCAAGCATCGTCGTCACATTCCTGCCGTGCACCAGCTGAAAAGGCGTAATCCCAGTGGTTCCTTGAACCGCCGTGTTGTACGCAAACGTGACGTAGGGCAACACCTCATCCCACGTCTTGCATTCCACGTCCACCTGCATCGAGATCATGTCGGCGATGGTCTTGTTGAGTCGCTCCGTCAGCCCGTTGGTCTGTGGGTGGTACGCCGTGGTCCGGCGGTGGTCGGTGTGGCTCAAGCGGAGTATCTCGTGTCATGTGCGCCATGAACGAGGAACCTCAGTCTGTAATCAGGACATGGGGAGCGCCGTGTCGGAGGACAATAGACTCAACGAAGAACTTGGCTACTTCCACGGCGCTCCCCGACGGGAGTGCTTTTCTGTCGGTGTACCTGGCGAGATAATTAGTTCCCACGATTATCCAACGGTTTCCCTGCATGGACAGCGGGAAAGGTCCGAGAAGGTCCATTCAAATCTGCTGGAGCTGTGCAGTCGGGGGAGCGATCGGTTGCAGGAGACCTGCCGGCTTCGTCGGTTGTTTCTTGCGTAGTTGGCATTCGCGGCACAAACGGACGTAGAGGTGTACGGTCTTCGGGAACTTGGGCCTGTAGTATTTTTCTCGTATCCGTGCAAATCCTGCTGCAGCCAAGGTGACCAGATTTTGGGTTGTCATGGCAGGCTTGGAAGACCTCCTCTCGAAGACTAGTAGGAACACCAGGAGCCACGTCGAGCTGCTATCCCCGAAGTTCTCTTTGCAGAGGATACCTCTCCGGACGGCGAATCTTGGCAGGTCACGTGAGAAGACTCGGGGAATCGTACCCCGTCGGCCCTTCAAGCGGTCGATCAGTGCGCGCAGCTCAGGATCGTCCCGCTAGAGCGCTACGATACCGTGAACGCTCACTGCGTCAAGAAAGTGATCGTCACCGTCGTTGTCTTTGGCACAGCCGGTAGCTGACTTGATGGGGGCTCTGGACAGGCAGTCGGCGTCGCTGTGTTTTCGGCCTGACTTCTAGACCACGGTCACGTCGTACTCTTGCAGTCGTAGGCCCCACCGAGCGAGGCGTCCCGATGGGTCCTTCAGGCTCGCTAATCAAGACAGCGAAAGGTGGTCGGTGACCACCAGAAAAGGAGTCCCGTACAAGCCGACGGCCAGAAGACGGCGAGACATTCCTTCTCGGTCGTTGAGTAATTGCGTTCCGCGTTCGACAGCGACCGGCTAGCGTATGCGATCACGCGCCATGCACTCTCGTGTCGTTGGACCAGTACCGCTCCGAGTCCTGTATTGCTGGCGTCCGTGTGGACCTCCGTTTTGGCAGATTAGTCGAAGTGGCCTCGAATCGGTTGTGATTGTAGCCGTCGCTTTAGCTCGCCGAACGCCTGTTGTTGTTCTCCACCCCATTCGAAGTTCACGGCATCTTTCATGAGGTGCGTGAGCGGCGCAGAACGCTTGGCAAAATCCCGAACGAATCGCCCCTTAGTGCGCGCAAAGTCCCAGGAATCTTCGGACGGCCCTTTTGTCGGTGGGCGGTGGAAACGCCGCTACGGCGCGAGTCTCCTCAGGGTCAGGACGTACACCTTCCTTGTTCACACCGTGGCATAGGAACTTCAGTTCACCGTTGGCGAACCGGCACTTCGTCGGGTTGAGTGTGAGTCCTGTGGTCCTGATGGCCTCAAGAACGACCCGAAGGCGGCGAAAGTGCTCGTCGACGTTGGTCGAGAACACCACGACGTCGTCGAGGTAAACAAGAGGGCTCTGCCATTTCAGGCCTGCCAGGACGGTGTCCATGACACGTTGGAACGTTGCCGGCGCCGTGCACAGTCCGAAGGGCGTCACCTTGATCTGATACAGTCCGTCGGGCGTCACCTTGAACTGATACAGTCCGTCGGGCGTGACCTTGAACTGATACAGTCCGTCGGGCGTGACGAAGGCAGTCTTTTTACGGTCCTGTTTGTCGACCTCGATCTGCCAGTAGCCACTCTTAAGGTCCACCCACGAAAAGTATTGGGAGTGGCGCAGCCGGTCCAGCGTGTCCTCGATGCGGGGGAGCGGATACACGTCTTTCGTGGTGACCGCGTTGAGCCGCCGGTAGTTAACGCAGAAGCGAAGCGTTCCGTCCTTCTTCACCAGTACGACTGGAGAGGCCCACCTGCTGCTGGAAGGCTGAATGATGTCGTCGTCCAGCATCTCTTGTACTTGTTTATGGATGGCCTCTCGTTCCTTTGGGGAGACCCGGTACGGCTGCCGATGCACAGGGAGCCCATCCTCGTTGATAATGAGCGGTGTTTAGCAACTGTTATAGGGCGTACCCTAGATGTCGTCGCAAAGCAGTCAGTGAATTCGTCGAGGAGGTCTCCTAGTGTTCGTCGTTTCGTGGCACTGAGCTTAGGGTTAACGTCGAGCTGTGGCGGCGGTGTACTGTACGGTTGACATGGCGAAGGCTCGTCGGAGATCGTGGCGATCTCGGCGTCGGCCCGGAGTTCCTCGACGTGCCCTACAGCGGCACCTTTCGTGAGGTGCTGCGCCTCCGGTCGAAAGTTTGTCACGAGGGACCACAGTACGTCCATCCTGCAGCTCTGCTACGCCCCTTGCGACTCCTATTCCTCCCCCGAGGAGCAGTTGGACGTCGGATTTCAGAATAACTTTCCCGCGGGAGACTTTATCGTTCACGACGGGCACAAGAACACTCGACTTCGGCAGCAGGTCCATGTGGTCCGCAACGACTCGGACGGTGGCTGGCGTCGTTTTGGATCCCTCCGGAGGTAGGACGGGCTTTCGCAGCGTCAACCTGTTTGCTCCAATGTCGATCACGGCACCGTACTCACAGAGAAAGTCCATGCCAAGGGTGACGTCTCTCGAAGTGTCCTTAAGGAGGACCAATTTCACGGGATAGGTCTCCCCCGTGGATGTCCACGCGCGCAGTACACCTTTTCGTTGTTCTTGGCGGACGTACTGAGGTCGATCGTCGAAACGTTGATACGGCTTTGCTGGTGCGTTGATACGGCTGTGCTGGTGCGTCCCGTCGTCGTGGCGGTCGTCGGGCCATGGCGTCGTAGCTTACCGTCGGTTGCTCGAGCGGAGCGGGGTCGACAAGAGCCCGTGGTTTGATGGCTCTATCGAGCTCGTCCCTCACAACTTCGGCGATGGACAGCGACGCCCGGGGGTCGGTAGCAGACAGCAGTTTCTTGAGTTCTTGGCGAACGACTTGACGGATCATCTTGCGAAGCTCGTCGGTGCTCGTGCTGAACCCGGAGCTTAACGATGCCAGAGTCGAAACGTCGTTGAGCCGGTGGTAGTGGCGCGCTAGGCCATTAGCGCCCGCTCGATGTTTGTCGCTTCGGCAAAAAATTCTTCAACGGTCGTCGGGAGTTCACAAATAAGTCCTCCGAAGGTTTCGCTTTTCACGCCTCTCATAAGGAACCGCATTTTTTTCTGGTCAGTGGCTTTCGGGTCGGCGCGGCTGCTCAGGCGGAGAATGGCTTCAACAAAACTGGTGACCGTTTCGTTGGGGCCTTGAGTCCTCGCCTGGAGAAGGTCTTCGGCCCGCTGCCTACGATGATGATTCATGAACGCCCACTTCAGCTCAGTGACGCAGGCGTCCCACAACGTGAGCGCAGCCTCATTGTTCTCGAACCAGTGCCTCGCAGTACCCCCCAACGAGATGTAGAGGTTCTGCAGGTACTGCTTGGCGGTCCATCCGTTATGGCGTGCCACGCGCTCGTAGTGTTCTATTCAGTCTTTGACATGCTCGCGGATCTCCTCGTGGAAAGGCGCCAGAGTCCGAGGGGCGACGGGCAGGTAAACTACGGGGGGTGCTGCTGTGGTCTGCGCCGTCGAGGAAGCCATCGTCGTTATCACTTGCCTTGTCCTCGCCGGGAGTGGTCCGAGTTCAGGAGCTTGCCCTTGAAGACGGCGGCAGGCACGATGCTTCGAGTCTTCAACGGAAGGTCGTCCGGAAACGGGGCTTGCTGGCCGAGTTCTTGTAGGGGTACGCTGCACGGGTTTCATTCCCGGCACCTCCACCAGAAATGTCACGAATGACTGTGACGAGAAGCCGAACAGTGAACTGAAGGAGAAAGGTTCAATTGGCGAACTTGAGCCAAACAAAAATAAGTAACGAAGGAGCGTCGAGGCAGCCGAAAAGCGGTCGGCGATTCGGCGGCACTACAGAGCGCTAGCGAGACTGACTCAACAAGGTAACGGGCAGCTGCTTATATACCGTGCGTCACTATCTCGAAAGTTCGGCAAAGAAAGTTCGAGCGTCGCGCGCTCGCGGCGAGGATGAACTGGCACTTTTGAGAACAAGAAAGCAGGTAGAAAATCGCGTGCGGTGTGAGAATGAACTCGAATCCTCTAGAGGTCCGTGACCGAGCGTTTCTTTATCGACCCTGCGGGCGGCAATATTATTTCGATTTTCACTTGACTTGGGGTCGATTTACTCCTGCTGTCAAGAGCAGAGTGTTCCATGTCACTGGATGGCTTGATGACCCGCCGCGATGATGTAGTCGCGAAAAGCTGACCTGGGGCCCTAATCTGGACACTTGGCGCAAAAGTCGGCGAGAAATCCCGCGGCTCTGATTGGCCGGTGCCAAGGTCAATTGCGGCGTTGGCCAATCACGCCCACAAGATTTCTCGCCGAGTCTCTTGCAAAGTGTCCAGATTAGGGCCGCTGGAGTGATGTCCTCAGTCTGGTTCATTGTTGAGTCCCCCTGATTCGGCGATTGAACTTCCAAATTGATTTGCAATTCCAACTGTTATAAGATTGCTCTGTTTATTCAGTGTTATTTTATTTATAAGTTTATAATTATTATTAGTGTTTAACTTACTGTTATTTTATTTATTTAATATTGCTGCAATTAGTTCTGTGTTTCACTTATTCATGTCATAATTTATTTTCTATTCTGACTGCTGTAAATTTGTTTTATTATTGCTACCATTAACAGGAGGTCCCTTTCCAGTCTCTGACTCTGGGACCTCCTTCTGTAATATTTCTAATGTATTTACCTTTGATCTACGCACAATAAAACCAACCAATAAATAAAACCAGAGTTGGCAGAAGGCATGCTGTAGGTAAAAGAGTGTTGATTCAAGTGCAGCAAAGTTGGACCGTAGGCATTGCAAGGTCAATTGGTACCAGTGAAAAAATTATATTGCGGCAAACCACACCCTCGAGAGGCGTGGTCAACTTTCAAGCAATGTCTGTAGATCACACTGTTTATACCGGAGATAATTTATAATATTCTAATAAAACAGAGCGAGCACACAGCCCGTTTCAAAACACTTCGTATTATTCCATCTTGACCAGAGACGTTCGCCTAAGAACAGACTGTGATGGAGAAGATTTTATTTGTTTAGGTTGTGACAAAGAAATTACTTCAACTCGGTAGATGTGTTAATAAATATAGACCTGATATACACGGCGTGACACAGTTAGAGCTAACGCAATATCGCCGGTTTATTTTCTTATTTTACTTACTGCGTACATAAGCATCAAACTCGATTTGGACCGCTATAGTGTTATCGCAGTTTGTTATTCTCCGCCGGCTGGTAATATTTCGGCTTGTTTTGCTTACCTAGAATCTTTTCTTGAGTTTTGCTTACCTAGGATCTTTTCTTCAGTTCGTTAGGATCTCTACTGAATCTTCCACACTACTTGTTTTTTTCATTACCAGCTTTGCGGCGTCACAAACTAAATCTGGCATATTAATCACTGACATAAGCGACCGCTTAGGTATAGTTTTGTGTGTAAAGATAAACATAAATAAAAGAGAATAAACCGACGTCAGTAAAGTTTCAGAATAGAACGCCAGATAGCCTGGATGACTTTAGACGACAACTTCCCTCTATGGAGTGTAGCGACGTACTTCATGAAACGGATCCAGGTAAAGCGTACAATATGTTCTTGATTCGATTAAGTAGTAGTAAAGGTGTACCAGTTTACACAGATGGTAAACAAACCGTTGCTAGGGGCGTTGCCCGTTGCTAGGGCGTTCCTACGTGGGCGGGGCCTGATCCGAACAACCAAGCGCAGGAGGGCGGGGCCAAACTCAATCCAACCAATCACAGCGCAGTAGGGCGGGGCCCTTTCTTTCTCTCCCATCCAAGTGACCAACTGGAGCTCATCGAGGTCCCGCCCTCTGTTGGCGTACGCGGCACGTGCCTCGTACGTAATACCAGGGGTTAACAACACCTAATATTACGCACGTGCCTCCTGGTATTACGCATGTTCCTCCTGGTATTACGCACATGCACGGGATGTTAACCACGAGATTTTCCCCGGGTTCGAATTGCGTCCGACAGAGGGCGCTCACGTGATGTCACACAGGGTTCGTGTTTCATTCGATAGAGAGCGCTGCACCGCGGTCACATGATGGTCACGTGACATTATTCGAATCGGTGCGCGGTAAATGCCCCTTTTATTCGATAAAAAAAGGCTCCGCGGCCGACTGGGACTAGACCGCTCTACCCCCTGAGCTACGAGCACATTGCTTCCGATACCGCTTAACTCTTCATAGTTGTCCGTGTGTGCAATTTCAGATTACGTGATTTCCCGCGCGCTACTTGACTTTTGTGATGCGGTTAAAAAATAGGATGCGTCGTTACCGCAGGTCATGTGTCAATGGTCGTGTGACGTTGATCGTCTTGGTTCGTCACCACGGCTCCCATCACGTGATATTAACCACGTGATTTTCCCCGGGTTCGAGTTGCGTTCGACAGAGGACGCTCACATGATGTCCTCACAGGGTCCGTGTTTTCCCCTGGGTTTGAGTTGCGTCCGACAGAGGGAGCTCACGTGATGTCACACAGGGTTCGTGTTGAATCCGACAGAGGGCACTGCGCCGCGGTCACATGATGGTCACGTGACATTATATGAATCGCTGCGCGGTAAACGACTTTTATTCGCTAAAAAGGGCTCTGCGGCGGCTGGGGATCGACCTTGTGCACAGGAGCCCGACACTCTACCCCCTGAGCTAGAAGCACATTGCTTCCTAGAGGGCTTAACTCTTCGTATTTGTCCGCGTGTGTGGAAATCAGATCACGTGTTTTCCTGGCACTTGGCTTTTGTAATACGGGTAAAAAACAGGATGCGTCATTGCCGCATGTCATGTGTCCATGGTCGTGTGACGTTGCTCGTCTTCCTATCACGTGATTTCATGCGCGCGCGATTCAAACGACGCTCGCGAATTCATAGCCTCGTGGCGCCCCCTTAGATATTGCAAATGGGGTCTTCGACCAGCTGAATTTCGGCGTCATGTGACGGTCCCAAACAGCAGCAGATGGGTCAGGCTAAGTTGGGGAGAATGTAAAATTTTGAAGCTCGCGGACCGTGATTGATGTTGATCCTGCGTAAAGCTTTAAAGTGACCCTGTTAAAATTTGGGGGCAAGCTCTTAAAACTTTGGAAAGACCCAGCGAATTTTGGGAATAGGCGCCATCTAGTGTTCATTGTGCTAAGTGGTCCTCGTCAAAATTGGGTGCCATCTGGTGGTAAAAGCTTCGACCCGCTATAAATTTTGGGCGTCATGTGAAGGAGCCAATTAGCACCAGCTGGGTGTCGCTAAATTGGGGGTGAGGTTGTTGCGTACCTAGCAACCAAGCTGTCGCCCACACAAACCGGGCAGCGCGAGCCATGCTCTCGAGCAAGGGCAAGCGCGAGGCAGCGAGAACTAGGAACTGATCTGGGCGCCATACCGGTCCTGCCCGTTCCGTAGCAATAAAGAACGTGATGAATATAACAATTGGCGACGAGGAAACGGCACGGACTCTACGACGGTAAAGCCAGGGAAGCATGGCGACTCACGGCTCCGTGGAGGAATTCTCCGGCAAGGGATGGTCGTCTTGGGCAGAGCGACTGGAATTCTACTTCCAAGCCAACGGTATCGCCGACGGCGGCAAGAAGCGCGCTATCTTGCTGACGCTATGTGGACCGAACACATTCGAAACCGTCAAGGCATTAGTGGCACCGGGGACACCGAGCGACCACTCATTCGAAGAAATCGTCAGTCTGCTGCGTGCCCACTACGATCCCCGCCCGTCGGAGCTGTTCAGTCGCTGCAAGTGTCAGCGCCGGGACCAACTGCCGCACGAAACAGTAGCCGCCTACGTAGCAGCGTTAAAAGCTCTCGCGGCAGATTGCAACTTCGGCACGTTACCGGCCCAGCCTCCTAGGGTTCCAACGTCGGAATCCACAGAGGTGAGTGCGACTGCAACTCCTACCGTTCGGCCCGATCTGAGATCAACGATGCTACCCATCGACGTAATGCTACGTGATCGTTTTGTCTGCGGACTGCAAGACGACAATCTGCAACAAAGGTTGTTTGCCGAACAAGACCTCACGTTCATCAAGGCATTCGATATCGCTGTGCGGGCGGAAAACGCGAAAGACTATCAAAAGAAAATCAAAGCTGACTTCAGCGAAGTCAACAAGACCGCGCGCGCACAAACAGCTCCACCAGAGCAGCGCACACCCTGTTACCGCTGCGAAGAACTCCACAATCCCGAAACGTGCGAGTCACGCACCTCGAGGTGCAGGTTTTGCAAGAAAGTCGGTCACGTTGAAAAAGCCTGCTTCAAGAAGAAAAACAGCAACAGCTTATCAAAGGCAACTAGACGATTGCACGTTTTTGACTCCTCAGAAGAGCCACGCGATGTCGCGATTACGGAAGACAGCATTTTGCATGACCTAAATGCAATGACAGGGGTGAGTAGAGCACCCCAGAAACATATGGTATTGTTGGACGTACAAGGCGTGCCACTGCTATTCGAGGTGGATTCAGGGGCAGCCTATTCTATCATCAATGAAGACACGTATCGGGAATCATGGCCCCGTGATCTGCCACCGCTTCACCCCGCCAGCATCGCGCTGCGAACATGGTCAGGAGAAGGGTTGCAGCCGCTGGGGACAATTAATGTCAGCGTGCGCTTCAAGCAGCGCAGTGAAAAACTTCCTCTATTGATAATGAGCGGCCCAGGATGCAACCTCCTTGGTCGTAATTGGTTCGCCCCGCTAGGCATTAGCCTCAGCGGCATTCACCAAGTACTTCACGAACAGAGCCTGGTAGTCATACTTGAACGTCACTCAGCAGTGTTTGATGGCAACCTAAATGGCTTCAAGGGACCAGCGGTTACACTAGAGTTGCACGAAGGAGCACAACCTAAGTTCCTAAAATCACGAACGGTGCCATTCGCACTCCGGCCAGCCGTTGAAGCTGAACTACAACGTCTAACGGATCAGGAGGTGATTGAGCCCGCTCAACATTCGGAATGGGCCACTCCGGTCGTCGTCGTGCGCAAAAAAGACGGTAGTATTCGACTCTGTGGCGATTACCGCAGCACTGTGAACGCTGTAGCCCAAGCAGCATCTTACCCGTTGCCGACTGTCACAGAGGTCTTGGCGAAACTACGCGGCGGAAGAATTTTTTCAACAATAGACCTGACACAAGCATATCAACAGCTCAAGGTCACTGACGATACAGCCAAGACTCTGACTATTAACACAGTCAAGGGGCTTTATCGTGTCAACCGACTGCCTTTCGGTGTTTCCGCCGCTCCAGCAATATTCCAAAGGTGCATGGACACGACCCTTGCGGGGATATCAGGTATCAGTGCATACCTGGATGATATCATCGTCGCTGGGTCCACACAGGAGGAGCACAATCATCGACTAGGCATCGTTCTCTCAAGACTTGAAAATATTGGTCTTCGTGCCAACAGAAAAAAATGTTTCTTTGGAGTCCCGGAAGTAACCTTCCTCGGTTTCAAGATCAACTCAGCAGGCATCCATCCAACGGATGACAAGTTGAAGGCGATTCGTGATCTGCCAGAACCGACTTCAAAGACGACGCTACAGTCTTTTCTCGGGATGCTCGCCTTCTATGACAGGTTTCTGGAAAACCGAGCAACAGTAGCGAAAGACCTGTATACCCTTCTAGAGAAGAACAGGCCGTGGAGCTGGGAGGCTCCTCACAAGACAGCATTCAGAAAGCTCAAGGAACTCATCTTGCAGCGGACCACCTTGGTCCATTATGATGAGTCTAGACCTCTTCTACTCTCCTGTGATGCCTCACCGTACGGTGTTGGTGCCGTTTTGGCACAGCTTGACAGCGCAGGGCGAGAAGCTCCAATAGCGTTTGCTTCAAGGACTTTGGGAGACGCTGAGAGGAACTACTCGCAGCTGGATAAGGAGGGCCTCGCCATTATATACGGGGCAATCCATTTTCATCAGTACATTGCCGGACGACACATAATCATCGCCACGGATCATCAACCACTCCTCGGCATCCTGGGACCACAGAAGCCAGTACCTCAAGTGCTGTCTCCACGCATGATGCGATGGTGTGTCAAGCTGGCTGCCTACGACTATGAGCTAGTGTATCGGCCGGGAAGGAGACACCAGAACGCCGACGCGTTAAGTCGCCTTCCCTTACATGATAGGGAGGACGAACCCTGCCCGCCCGGAGACGTGCTGATGATCGAGGCGCTGCCGGTTTCGCCGCTCACGGCGAAAAGAATCGCAGAAATGACACTTCAAGACACCACCTTGTCTCATATCTTCAAGGCGTTGCAACAAGGAACGCTTGACCGCCTCAGGGGTGAAGAGTTTGCTCCCTACAAGAAGAAAGTGACAGAGCTGTCCACTCAACGAGGATGCGTTATTTGGGGCTCGAGGGTGGTCATTCCCACACAGGCACGTACCGAAGCAATGGATTTGCTCCATGCTGGACACAAGGGCATCGTTTCGATGAAGACGTCAGCCAGGAGCTACTTATGGTGGCCAGCTATCGATAAGGACATTGAACATGCAGTCGAAGCATGCCGAATCTGCCAGGAATCCAGGCGTATTCCGATGAGAGCCGCTCTGCCAAACTGGGAACATGCATCTCAACCATGGCACACCATACACCTTGATTTTGCCGGCCCGATGGAAGGACACATGTTCCTCGTAGTTGTGGACTCATACACAAAATGGCTGGAGGTGAGAGCGATGACCTCAGCCACGTCCACAGCTGTTATTAGAGAACTGC
The DNA here is from genome assembly GCF_016920785.2 of Ixodes scapularis. Taxonomy (NCBI): domain Eukaryota; kingdom Metazoa; phylum Arthropoda; class Arachnida; order Ixodida; family Ixodidae; genus Ixodes; species Ixodes scapularis. Next base: position 196,719,389 of record NW_024609835.1, read on the forward strand.
GTGCTATCTTCGCGACATTCGGATTGCCACGGAAGGTGGTGTCGGACAATGGGAGCGTGTTTGTGTCAAGGGAGGTACTCGATTTCTACCAACGAAACAGTGTGGAGCCTGTGACAAGCGCACCATATCATCCGGCTACCAACGGCCAGGCGGAGCGGATGGTCTTTGAATTGAAGCAAGCACTTCAAAAAGACAAAGTCGGCAGCTTGTTAGTGAGACTGGCAAGATTCCTCTACAAGCAGCACACCACTGTCACATCCTCCACCGGGAAAACACCCGCGTTGCTAATGTTCGGCCGTGAACTGGCATCAAACATAAGCCGAGTTACACCAGAACCAGAAACATGCAACAAAGGAGAAAGCGAGGAAGGAAGAGAGGTGACGACCCCTTCACGCCGCTTTGTTGAAGGGCAACCTGTGTTTGCTATCAATTTTCGCGGAAAACCGAGGTGGCTAGAAGGAACACTACTCAAGCAGCTCGGTCTTCGATCTTGGCTTCTCCAAACGCCGTTTGGAGAAAACCGCAGACACGTCGACCACATTCGAAGACGACTATCTGGAGTTACGCCTCCAACATCCGGGCCCCATAGTCTCTTGGCAAGAGGCTTATGCGAAACGATGCCGCCAGCACCGTGGTTCACAGCAGCAGCAGCTGAGGCCAGTCCTGCCACTCCGACTGTTGCTGCTGAGGAGCCGCCTGCAAGACTACCGGCACAGCATCCAACCGTTGCTGCTGAAGAGCTGCCTCCGCTTCTACCAGTACAGTCTCCAGAAGGAGCTGCACCGGATGTTCCCGTCCAAGTTGATCGGCGCACCAGCTCTCGGGCTAGGCGCCCACCTTCAAGATATGGACACTCCATCTAAGGGGGAAGATGTGTTGCGTACCTAGCAACCAAGCTGTCGCCCACACAAACCGGGCAGCGCGAGCCATGCTCTCGAGCAAGGGCAAGCGCGAGGCAGCGAGCACTAGGAACTGATCTGGGCGCCATACCGGTCCTGCCCGTTCCGTAGCAATAAAGAACGTGATGAATATAACAGAGGTCACGGTAAAACTTTGAAGCTGGCGGTCCGTGTGAAATCTTGGTTCAGCGTAAAGCTTCGAAGTGGACCTGCGTAATTTTGGGCCAGTCTTGAAGCTCACAGACTGCGCTGGACCCAGTGATTTGTTTTGAATAGACACCATCTAGCGTTATAACTTTGAAGTGCTCATCCCTAAAATCGCTGACATCTGGTGGTAAAAGCTTCGACCCGCTGAATTCGAGCGTCCTCTGAAGATTTTCTTAGCACCAGCTGGATATCGATAAATTTTGGCTAGGGTGACGGTAACACATTGAAGTTCACAGACCGTGCTACCTCTTGGTCCAGCGTAAAGCATTCAAGTGACCCTGCGAAATATTGGGTCTCAGCGTAAACTTTTGAAAGCTCACAGACCGTGCTGGATCCCAGTGTATTTTGGGATAGGAGTCGTTTAGTGTTAGGACTTTGAAGTGCTCATCGCTAAAATTGCTCACATCTAGTGTTAAAAGCTACGACCCGCTAAATTTGGGCGTCACATGACGGGTCCTTAGCACACCTGGTCAGCTATATCCACTTAATTTTGAGGGGTGACGGTAAAAAATTCGAAGCTCACGAACCGTGCTAAGCTGAGAAACAGCGTAAAGTTTTGAAGTTGCACTGCCATATTTGGGGGGCTGGCCCCAGCGTGTAAAACTCTGAAGTGGCCCTGATGAAATTTCGGGCCCACCGCGTGAAATTTTGCGCAGTCCCAGCCAATTGTGGTGTATCCGACACTTAGCGTTAAAACTTTGAACTGGTAGAAGAATATTTTAAACTTCAATGAGATGAAGATAGCATTTCCTCTTCTCGATTTTGCGCGAACACAGTTTACATCTGGGATTTAGGCGTACGAGTTGTCACCTCCATTCATAGATGGCGCGAGATTTTGGTGCTAAGCGTCTTCATTGTTAGGGCATGAGTGACATCTGGCGGTGTGGGTGTGACCTTGTGACATCTTTTGCTGATAAGTTAAATTGCTCGTGTCGCTAAGGCGTGCTCACTCGTATTTTCGCGCGCGCGCAATTCAAGTCCGATTTTTGTGGGTTGTCGATTGCGTTTGTAGATGGCGCGCACCTGAATCCCTTGGCTGGAGTGAACTTTTACCATTATCACGCGAAATGTCTTCCTAATTTTAGCGCCAGCTTGGTAGATGGCGTCAACTCTATCGCGCGCGCGACATTTCTCGCTAATTTTCCTACCAAATCTGTTATGATGCCCTCTAAGAACCTTTGTGTTCCTGAAGCAGGGAACACAGTCAGTGCATGTGCGGTCATGAACGACTATGGGGTGAAAGGAATCAGCTGACGAACGGGAAACCTCTAAATTATGCTCTCTGAGCCTGCGGTTAATGCATCTTCCTGTCTGCCCAATATACTGTCTCCTGCAAGACAAAGGAATGGACTAAACGTTTTCCTCCTCACACGGAACGAACTTGTGAATGTGCTTAACATTGCACCCCCGCGGTTTTTCCTGATTGTTCACTCGTTGACAGAGCTGCTTAAGCCGCATTTTGCAAGAAAAAACAACATTTGTCTTGAAACGGGATCTACGAGCCATCAAGCGATGAATTGTGCGTGTACGGGGTGACGGCAAATCGTTCCGGCCTTCTGTTCTTGGTTGCTACACAAGGACGAGTAACGCCAGGAATGAACTTCTTCAAGATGTTCCGCAAAAGGTTCTCCGGATACCCCGCGTTGACAAGCCTAAGATGCTGAAAATGAAAACTTCTTTCCAAAAAGTGTGGGCATGACTTTCAAAAGGACGACGAATAGAGGGTTTTTACGATACCGTGTTGAACTGATTTAGAATGATTGGTAGAGAAAGAAAGCACGGGATTTTTTTTGTCCTCTGCTGCAAGGACCAGCATAAACCCGAAGAGAAAAGGTGGAGGCAAAGGTCTAAGTACTGTAGGATCTCATGTGAAGGATCCTCTTTGGTAAAACTGAGTCCAGACGAGTTAGACGTGAAAGCATCCATGATTCCCTCGAGCGATTCAGATTTTGGGTGAATGACAGTGTAATCATCAACAAATATGGAGACCTGGCAACCAACTGAGGTGTTATCCAGCTGAGCTTTTATAGTTCGGTCCACAAACGAAAGATAAACTTCGCTCAGAATGGGATCTATACAGGAACCAATACAAACGCCTCTTTTTCTACCTTAAATTCTTCCCCTCGTATTTGACGAAGGTCGACTGTAGGTAAAGGACTGTAAGACAACAAAGCAAGAGGCCGAGACGCCGGAGGAATTCTGGAAGTCACAAATTCCATGTTCCTGGATGACACTGGCAAATGATTCTAGGATAACTTTCGAGTCTAAATTAAAATGCATATTGTCAATGTTTAGGGAGAAAATAGTTAGCGGAGTGATCTGAATTGCACACACGGACAACTACGAAGAGTTAAGCCCTCTAGGAAGCAATGTGCTCGTAGCTCAGGGGGTGGAGTGTTGGACCTCTGAGACGAAGGTAGAGCGGTCGAGTCCCAGTCGGCCGCGGAGCCTTTTTTATTGAATAAAAGGGGCATTTACCGCGCAGCGATTCGAATAATGTCACGTGAGCATCATCTGACCGCGGCGCAGCGCCCTCTGTCGGACGCAACTCGAACCCTGTGTGAGATCACGTGGTTAGAATCACGTGATGGGAGCCATGCTGGTGACATCCCACGTGACCATCATGTGACCGCAGCGCAGCGCCCTATGTCGGATGCAACACCAACCCTGATGACATCACGTGAACGCCCTCTGTCGGACACAACTCCAACCACCACGTGGTTAACATCACGTGCACGTGCGTAATACCAGGAGGCACGTGCGTAATACCAGGAGGCACGTGCTTAATACCAGTAGGCGTGTGCGTAATACCAAGAGGCACGTGCGTAATACCAGGAGCCGTTAACTCCTGGTATTACGTACGAGGCACGTGCCGCGTACGTCACCAGAGGGCGGGACCTCGATGAGCTCCGATTGGTCACTGGGATGGGAGAGAGGGAAAGGGCCCCGCCCTACTGCGCTGTGATTGGTTGGACTGAGTTTGGCCCCGCCCTCCTGCGCTGTGATTGGTCGGATCAGGCCCCGCCCACGTAGGAACGCCCCTAGCAACGGGCAACGCCCCTAGCAACGGTTTGTTTACCATCTGTGCAAACTGGTACACCTTTACTACTACTTAATCGAATCAAGAACACATTGTACGCTTTACCTGGATCCGTTTCATGAAGTGCCTTGAACAATGTATGCAAGTGATGTTTTGCTTTAGTGTCTGCTCATTCTCTTTAGTTTCATGTATCTCACTGCCGAATGTTCAATCTTGTTCTTGTGTTTAGTGCTCTCATTGTATTTCCTATTTTTCCATGCACGCTGCTTGTTGATGCTGAAGTTCTGGGGGCTTAGGACTAGTCAAGCTATATCAACAGCTTTTTTTTCTAAAGCGCCCACCAACAGTGTACTTTTTGTTGGAAAATAAACCTATTATAATCTGAAGACCCGTATTTGCAAACCTTCTACCTGCCTGTAATCTAACTTTTTCAGTTGTAAAAGAAAAAAATGGGCAGTCGCTTTTTTGTGCAAACTTTGTCGAGCACTGGACCAGACATTTCACATAGAGCTGCTTACTATCTCTGTTTGCATAAGAACCAGAGTGAAACAAAAATAACTGAGAGCATCTCAACTAATACCTCGAAACTGTGCATAAGGAAACACTCGGTATATTGGAAGGGGAACGCGGGAAACCGACCAGCGACCCCTTACAAATGACTGGTTCTTAAGTGTATTTATTTGTATCCTAGACACGAATCATTAAAATCTAAGCTTATACCAATAAAAAAAAACGTGCCGCTTCAAGGTTAAAACAATTTATCCTTGTCATCCGACTCCCCATAAAACCTGACATGATATTCGGTTTTAGATAGCCACTGGAAACGAGGGCTTGTGGAATGACGAACTAATCCCTGGAGAAGGGTAACAAGAGGGACAAAGGACAAACATAAATCTCCAAGCACAGTTTGTGGAAACCAGTTAAGAGTGGATAAAAATGATCAGCTGATGACTTTGGAGTCATTGGCGCAAGTCAACTGTTCTGCGGACAAGTTCTTCAGGTAGTAGCCATTGACCGCCGCCGGTGATGCACAGCGAGCGAAAGTCCAGCCGTCACCGTGTTCCAGCAGGAACCGGATCCGGCAGTCGCAGTGCAGAGGGTTTCCTGGGAACAGCAACAACACAGGATGGTACTAGAGCCCCTTCCAATGGCGATGTGTGTTTGGGTTAAAGTGTGCGTCTTTGTTGTGCAAATGAAATATATAAATACAATTATTTTCACTTTAATTTAGGTGAAGCATTTCACGCGACATCGCCATGTTTTGCCATTGAATACCTGTTGTATTCGTTTGTCCCTCTCTAAAGTAAAGCGCTTCGAAACACACATATGTCTACTTTGATTTTTTCCTTAAAGGGGCGATGCAACGATATTGAATTAAAATGTATTTCACTTTCCACGAGCTTACTGGCACTAGTGGAACCAAAAGATACTCGCACGCAACGCCTCTTGCAAAAAAAAAATCATTTGTTACCGTGTAATTTTAAGGAGAAAAGCGAACATTTTCGTCCAATCTCTCCTTCGCAAAACTTGATGAGGAAACTGGGGGATCGCAGTATCCTCCAGTGACGATATCTGAATGCGGCTCATAGACTAGACCCGAGCATTGTGGGGGCACTCGATTTGGACTCGTTATGATCAATATTGCTCGAGAAGCTTTCGGTTCATTGCCCATGCCCAATGGCTGCACTGACGGCAATAGCCGAACCATAGCAATATCTGGAACTCAGCGCGTGCCCTGCGCCTTGCCAACCCCAGCTCGTGGCTACGATAAACACTGGCGGCATATAATCGGCTCAAGATCACGCGACCACTTGATCTGGCTGCCAGTTGAGAGGGTGCACGCTGCTCGTTTTCTATAATTTTTTTTTTCGACTTCGATTGCGTGTTGTGTCGACTTCGATTGCGTGTTCTGAAAACCGAACGGTGTGTATCACAGGTCATTAACGTCAGAAATCCGTTCTAAGCGCAATTTGCGTAATGTACAAAAATCGCTGCATCGCCCATTTAATATTGCTGCTTATGCCTGTGGAACATCTCGTAACGTTTTCGAGCTTTACTATTCATTCTCTTGTCGTATATTCGTATCCAAAGTATCTATCACCCAGATATAAATTGCTGCTCTCGTTTGTAAATGAAACCATTCACAGCACTTCAAACTTGTCTCAAAATAAAAAGCCCAGCAAATTTAGCGTGAAATTAAAAAAGAAATCCATATATATCTTTTTTTCATATTAAAGCAAAATATTCTACACCACATGGCCGTGATTTCCCATTAAAAAAGGTAGCAATATTACGCCTCACCAAATATACTGCGCGTCCAAATGTACCTTCCAAACCGACATTTCTGTAGAGGTTTGCGTCTTTACTCCTCTTTTTCACGCACGAAATAGCAAAAAAATAATACAAAGCACAGAGCATGTAATGTTTGGTGCTACGAGGAGCACAAAACATGCCAAGTTCGGTGCTGCCTTCTATGTACTTATTCTTTTGTTTGTGAAATTAAACCTTACCAACACCGCTCGGTACTTAATTAATTACTCCTAGGATTTATAAGAAGTTATCGTAATATATATATATATATATATATATATATATATATATATATAGTTTTTTGTTTTTATTTAAGCTTAACATGCTTGTTTAAAAAAAGCCGTGAGAGTTACACTTATACCGCTTGTGGAGGTCAGTTATGCGGCCAGGGGACATATCATAAGGGGCTAATCGTAACGATTGGTCGATTAATTAATTAAACTTCGTTAATTAACCTTTTTAATATTTTAAAATAGACATACGGTTTCAATTAGAAACTTGCTCAGCGTCATCGAAAAACACTAAATCAGTCATTTTCAGAAAGACTTTGAGCGAGTGAGAAGAGTATTAGTGCACTAAAGTTACCACTCGTGGAGCAGGTACAAAGCTAGCGGTTGCGATAAGGCCACCGCGCGATTTTTCCGTCTCTTATCTAGCCCCAGCCTTATACTTGCTCCACGAGCGGTAACTTTAGTGCACTACTACGCTTCTCACCCGCCCAAAGTCTTTCTGAAAATGAATGATTTAGTTGTTTTCGATGACGCTGAGCAAGTTTCTAATTGGAACGATATGTCTATTTTCATTTATTAAAAAGTTAATTAACGAATTTTAATTAATTGGACGACCGGCCATTGCAATTGGCCCCCTATAATATGTCCCCCCGGCCGCATAACTCACCTCAGCAAGCGACATATGTGTAACTTTCACGTTTTTTTTTAAACAAACGTGTTAAGCTTAAAAAAAAACACCCTGTATATATATCTTAAATGTGTGTACAATTGCAAATATTAAATAGCTGACGTAATAAACACATTTGTTGAGTGCACCTAGATATTCCCGGACGCAGTTGACATGCATCCTCCTGTGAAGATCCCGCCTTCGCGCTTGTTCCATTGGTCGCTGCTCGGTACAGCGAAAACTGACACACAAATTCCCAAGAAGAAGCGAACACGACAACTCCGTTTGCGGTCTAGTGGTAGGAACCGACCTCAGCATTTTAGTGGAACCGACAATTAACACTTCACTCTTTCTAACACATTGGCGCGCGTACCCAGCATCGACCTATGGAACAAGCGCAGAGTCCGGCTTATCACACGATGCATGCAAGTTGATGCTTCAAACTCCGGACGGGAGTCTATGCGGGGACCAAGTCGTCTTCTGCTTGCGAAGGAGTCGCGGTGACGTAAGAACCACGCCGAGCTCTGTTTGGCTCTGATTGAAAAGATAGTGGGTAGACCTCAATGCTAGATGCCTAGAGGTGTCTCCACTACTTTTTATTCTTTCCATCAGCCAATAAGAGATCGGCGTTCTGATAGCACAACCTGAATAAAAGCAACCGAACGTGCACTCTGAATAGGTGCACTTAGTGAGTAGTGTCAGATATCTGAAATTCAAATTTAACAAAAATAAAAAAAAATAAAAAAAATATCGCGAGAACGTTTCTTTCTTTCCTTTTTTTTTTGCAGCGAAAGCTGTTAGTTCCCCGATTTCGTAATGGCGTGAGCGCAAACGACGTCAGTTTCCGCGCTAAATTTAGCGTAAAAATAGACGTCACGTGATTTAACTCCATTAAGTTTTCCCGCTAAACTTAGAGGAATAGTTGACGTCACGTGACCTGTGCACTAGTTAAGTATCCTTGCTAAATTGGGTTGAAAAACACAACACGACCTTGAAATCATTAATTCATCAACAACGTATCGACGCTCAATGAACGCAACGTCATATCATTATCAGATCACCGTTTGACGCACGAGCGGCGCAATGTCAATCGATCGTTATCGTCATACCGTCGAATTAGCAGCACAGCTGCCGCGCTGTCTAAACGCATCGAGCACAAATAAAAAAAAAATATTACGAGAATTTTTTTTAAACATTTAAGGAGAATTAAGGCGGCGGACTGCGCCAAACATCTTAGTCTGGAAGGTACATTTCAGAGCGCAGTACTTTTGACGATAAAAAATAATGCAACATGTATTTTTAATGGGAAAATACGGCGATGTGGTGAGGAAAAGTTTACTTAAATTGGAAAACAATACACTTGCGAATTGCTTTTATTCGAACGTTGAATTTGCAGAGCCTTCTACCTTCAGACATTTTGAAATCGTTGTGAATACTTTTATTTATGAAGTAGAACAATAATTTATATTCAGATACTAGACATTTTAGAAAAGAGTACACGTGAAGACTAGTAGTAAAGATTAAAAACGTTAGGATTTAACAGCTGGACAATATTAGGCAAAAGTGTCAAGGTAGCAAATATGTCATTAGTAAAATAGCGCAAAACAACACGGAAGAAAGGGCGAGATAGACAGGAAGGGCGCTAAACTGACAACTGACATTTAATACAGTCTATAAAGGAGGAGAAGAAAGAAGCAAGAAGTTACTGATGCTGTTGCTTAAAAGAAAGAAACGTACACCCTCAAAGTTGTTATACATAAAAATTTTAAAATGAAATGTATGAAAAAGGTGAGTTGCTGATGACATTTGTGAGTGAAAAAAAAAACGCAAGAAATAAGAGAGAAAGAAAGAAGGAAGCAATAATTTTGAAACAAAGGAGAAAATTGCAGAGGTGCAAGATCGGTAATCGTAGATGATAAAAAAGATGAAGTTTGAGACCAAAAAGGAACCCGAGGTTGCAGGCTGAATACTTCTAGTCAAGTCATATGATTGAGGTAGTAAAGTTCCTTAGGTGATAAGGCGATCGATGGGGCACTGACGCACACCGCCCCGCGAGACACGATTGTTTGAGCTTCATACAACTCTCGTGTTCTTTTGGACCTAAAACTTCTTAGGATTTTGGTTTGGCTAAACAATGCTGAGCACATACAGTCCCTTTGCGTGTATTGCAAGATGGCCGGCTGGTGACGATCTCAAGGCTAAGGCATGTTCTCGCAAGCGTTCATTGATGCATCGGCCTGTTTGTCCCACATATATTTTGCCGCAGGTGAAAGGTATTTCGTACACCACTCCTCGTTGGCAGTCGACGTATTGTTGCTGGTGTCTTACTTTGCACTCAGCTTGCTGTGGTTGGAGATGGTTAATTCTCGGACACAACCGCCTAAGTTTATCTGGTGCAGAGAGTGCCACTTGGACTTGATATTTCGAAGCAATCTTTTTTAAGTTGTGTGTAATCTGATGAATGTATGGCAGCACTACTGGTCGTTGGTTCTTCTCTCGTGTGCGCACTCGTTGTCCACTGTTGCTGAGTAATGATTCGGCGACTTCAAACAAAATCGAACTCGGGTCTTGAGGCGCTGCACTTGAGCTTGAAAACTCTCAGCCGCGGAATGTGTGCACGACTTTTTTAAGGCTGCACTCATTGTGCTTTTGACAATTCCTCTCTTGATGATTTTGGAGTGAGCTGAGTCGTACTGAAGCAGGCCTTTTTTGGTTCTTGGCGAGTATTTCCACCAAGTATGCCTGTCTTTGAACATCAGATGAAGATCTAAAAATTGAAGGCTTAAATTCGTTGGAGTCTCATGGGTGAAATTGAGCCCTTGCCCTTCGCTCCAGAAAGTGGATTTGATGGTGTGGATTGTTTGAGCTTCATTTTCCATGGGTCTCATTGAAAGAAGCACTAGATAATCATCCACGTATCTGAAAATGCGTGAGACTTGCCCTTTGGTGAGTGCATTATCGATGGCCCGATCACATTTTAAAAGGAAGATGTCGCAGAGGACTGGTGCCACACAGGACCCGATACATATGCCTTTCCTTTGTAGGTAAGACGTACCTTTGTACGTTACCACGGTGGCGGTTAGGTAGAACCGTAAAAGTTCTAGGAAAGATTCTACCTGTATTCCACTTTCATTTTGAAACTTCGTATTCCCGTTGGCCTCAATACATTCGTTTACAGCTGTAAACAGCTTGTTGTGTGGGATTGAGTAAAAAAGTTCCTCCACATCAAGTGAAAATCCGTATCGTACCGTTGCATCATTCAGTTGTAGGTGATGTATGACCACTTCAGAGTTAGGGATCAGGAATGGATCATTTAGTTTGAGGTTAGACAGATGTTTCATTAGATAGCGAGACAACACCCCTTGGCACGATCCTTTTTCAGTCACTACCACTCGGAACGGCACTCTTTTTTGTGTGTTTTGGCAGTGAAAAACATGTCTAAGTGGTCCTTCCCAGGTAGCACACCGCGTCGGCCGGTATCGGGACTACGCCGGCCGGTCCTGGTAACAGGATGGCGGCGCCCGGCCATTGGCGCCGGTGAGCTACCGGCCCCGGCCGGCGTCGGGGTTTCGTCTTGCTCACTGGCCAGTTCAGCCGAAGAAGTTACAGTGACTGGCCGGCATCGGGTTTTTGCTGTCTTTGCTGGCCAGTCTTTCCATGGAGGTTCCAGTAACTGGCCGGCATTGGTATTTTGCTGTCTTTGATGGCCGGTATTTACATGGAAGTTCAGTAACTGGCCGGCATCGGCACTTTGCTGTCTCTGATGGCCAGTATTTACACGGAAGTTCAGCGACTGGCCGGCATCGGCGCTTTGCTGTTTAGGCTGGCGAGCCCCGCCATGGAAGTTCCGTTTACTAACCGACATCGTTTTATCTTTTTTTTTTTTTTTTTTGCCGTTTTTACTATGCAGTCAAGTCATTCAGATTCTGACGAACTGTGGCAATTCATGAATAGCGAGTGGAAATATTCGCATAGATCAATCCTTTGCAAATAACTGCCGACGCTGGTGTATTTGATCCCAGCATGGCAAGGCTGACGTGTTTTATTGCGAAAACGCGAGAAAAAAACAATGCGGCGAGGAACATTTGCAGTTCAGGATTCGAGAATCTGACCACCGACGCCATGAAGAATAAATTTCACAACGCCGAACGATACCTTTTCAGGAAGCTAGTTTAATTTGATGCACTATACTTGAGGTCGGTGGTATACGCACGTATTTGGCTCTGATAAGAAAATTAAAATAAAAACGGTATAGCGGAGAATCCGAATGAAGAGCAACAACCACAATTAACAAACACGTGGCATGATTGAGCACGCGCTTTGAGTTACAAAAACTATAATTTGCATTGCATTGCAGAATCTGGACAAGAAAGAGATGTGTGTATTGCTTATGACGCTACGAGAGATACACAACTCTCCTGAGATCGTGTTATTGTTGATTTTAATTGAGTGTGAAAATATGCTATTTCAGTCAAGAATCGGCTGTTTTCTGTGGTAGTTACGATCATCTAACAGAAATATTTCAAATTTCGACATAGCCAGACGATCTGTCCCCCGGTAGCTTATGTTATATACGGCATACCGCACCAAAAACAAAAAAAAAACAAATATAAAAACATTTTTTTTTTTTTTAGCACGATAAAGGCGTTGTGGATGTTTACACTGCCGGGTCGTGAATGTGACCCCTTGACGCTGCGAAACATAAATGTTCTAATACCGAACGATGCCGTCTCTGAAAGCTAGTTTAATTATCCGCACTGTTCTTGGATCTCAGGAATAAAAACATGTCTAGGCCTAATAAAAAAGTAAAACTGCGGAGCGCAACCTCGATAAGTACAATCAGGCGGCAGGCGAGGGAAATATCACTGATGTACCAGAAGAAAATTAAGTACTACTTTCCGTAAGTCAGAAAAATAAGAGATGTGCTTAATACGTACCGCGCTGTGAGCTCAGCTAAATAACTGTCTTAAAATAGCGGTATTTCTGTTTTAACAGTGGGTAAAGTTGACCACCTTCAGACAAACTTCGGCTGCATCACTGTGGCAGTTTGACCACTTACTCATTTTCTCATTTTGCTCTCAATATTCCCATTATTATTACCTTCTTTACTTCGTTGAAAGGACTTGCGCTGTTTGCCTACTACACTGACCCAGAAATTAGCACGGAGGGAGCGAATTATCCCGGCAAAACAAGAGGACCACGGCTTGTGCATTGCATCAATTTAAATTTGGGCTCGCACTTTTGATTTCCACATTTTGCGTGATTTTTACCCTAAAGTAAGGGGCCGGCAACTGCAAAAAACATTAAAAAAAAATATTAAAAAGAAATAAAAAACGTAGTAAAAAAAACAATAAAAAACTTCGCGCTCCCGGGATTCGAACCAGCGACCATACGATCACCCGCATCGCGCGTTAACCACCAAGACCAAATCGCCAAATCGAAAACGCGTTGTTTTTAGTAGTTTATATGTCTGCTGAGTTCGTTTGAATACATTGTACGGTTAGTTTCGTATGTAATTTTTTGTTACGTGTTCAGGACGTATTTCTAATATTGTGGCAATTTTTGCATACTCAATGATTTATTATTACTGTGTCTTTTAATAGTTTTTAATGCGCTTTGCTGATCGTTTTATTGCAAGCGTCTTGAAGATACGCGCACATAGATTCCGTAAAGTCGTTAGACAAACATAATAGCCAACGAACGCGATCCAATCCAATCCGCAGCCTTGTTTTGCCGGACGTGATGGCCGTATGTGTTTCACGTCTCTGTCTTGAGGTCAATTTACCGATTAGTCGTGATGCGTGGAGTTTAACTTAGTTTCAAGTGTGTCCGAAAAAGAAGGAAGCGACTGTGAGCCGTGGAACTACGTCGAATCTGCTCAACAGCCAAGATCATGGCACGGTCGTTTCAAAGTAAGTTCCTTTCTTTGCCCGTTAGGGCTAGATTATTCTTTTTTCCGTTCAAAATGCTTGTTATTGTCTAGATCGCTTGCTTTCACCAGTATTACTAATTGTGCGCGAATGGTGCTATGCGAGGCTGTTTTGCTTCGTTCACAAATAGGCTGTGTACTCGGTCCAGGTCCATCAATAGCGGCGGAACTTTTTGGGAGATGGGGGGGGGACGGCGGCGCCGGCGGCGGCGGCGGGCGTGCGGGCGGCCGGCCGGCCAGCCAGCCGGCCAGCCGGCCAGCCGGCGGGTGGAGGCGGAAAGGGGAGGGGGAGGGGGGGGAAGTTTGATTGCCTCCCTCCACCGTATTGTTCACTGGTAAACTAGGATGTCTGGAAGAGCGCGGTGCCCCCCCCCCCCCCCCCAAAAAAAAAAAAAAAAAAAAATAAAGCACTTAACTTAGCGCGGTGCCCCTCCATCGTCTAAGCTCTAGGTTAGACACTACGGGTGGATTTCGTGTGCGTATTTGCGACCGGAGAGCTGAGCCAGGCAAAAGGCAGAGGAGGATTGAGCAAGTCCGTAGCTTCCGCCGCGCAGTCGTCTGCAAACGGCTTTATTTTCGTGACTCGTTATCAGAAAAGAATTGTCAAAAATTGGTGCCGCGATAATTCATCCCATGGTGATTTGCATAGCATACCGCTCCTGATCGCAAAACTTTGTGCCCACGAAATAATTTTTTGATGCCGCTTCTGGGGAAATTTACAAGCATGTCCTGGATTAAGGTAGTGTCTCGCCAGTTTATGAGAGGTATATTTAGTTCAGTGTAAGTATATAGTGTTAGACATGCCTCACCCAATCCTTGTATTTTTTCGTTTGGTACTGCCTTGAGCGAATGGTGTAGGTTGTAATTGTTTTTAGTTGTTGCATGATTGTAGTAAGGTGGTGAGCTTTACTAATTGAACACCTTGAAAAACAGTTCACCACAAAAGGCAAGGAGACAAGCAGAGTTACGTGTAAACCATACGCAAGCGCAGGCTCTCGACTCGCATGAACAGAGAAGGAAAAAATAAAGAATGCGGAAGGAGCTCAAGCACAGGCCCAAGTGGAATGCGCCGATTCACCCATTAGCAAGAGCAGATTTTAAAACCATAATTTCCTTGTCTGTTAAGGCAACAGATTGATGGCCAATACATAAAGACAGCTTAATCTCTCTCTAAAGTCTACGATGAATTGTCACCTACTTATGCACTATTTACACTGCTCGTGTGTCATCCTTATAGCCTCGTCCCACTAGAGCGACAGACAGCAACAAACGACAGCGACACACGACGAGCGACACACGACGCACGCTGTCCCACCTGGCGGACACGACGCAGGACACGGGGACGAGGAAACTTCTTTCCTAGTGGGATTGGAGTTGTCAACAAAACACTTCAAAATACACAGATAAACAGTCTGGCGATGCGGTTTTCATATTTTGCTCTTTGGGCATTAAATGCGCCGACAAACACGGTGAAAGTGGAGACAATTACTTTGTTTCTTGATTAAAGCTTCCGCTTCTCTTCATTTGCCGTTGGCGACTTTCCACAAACAGTCGTGACAATTGACACCAAACTTTTTCTGAACTAGAATACCCGAATCGTTCCTTTTTTTTGGGGGGGGTCGTTCGAGGAATTCTAAGTTAGCACCAAGGAATTTCACCCTGATTTTGAGGATGTTTAAAACTTCATATCCGAATGATCGAGGGCAGGCGTTTTATGGGGTGCAATACGGCATCCCGATCATCGCAGAACGTGATGACAAGTCTCGTCTGCCGGAATGGCTTGCCGCGGAACGTCGTGTCCTACTTCGTGGTGAGCGGTCTTTGGTCAGTCCTCGAACATGGGTGTATCCATCCTGATTTAGGGGCGTAGACCTCGGCGTCTTGAAGCACCAAATCGCGCACCAAGTTTTTGCGAGCAAAACCAGCCACAGACAAGCCTTTTGCAACATGACTGCCCAGCGCCAGCAAGCAAGCCGCGCCCGCAACCACTATGAGCAATCGAGGGACTGGAACTGCGGGAACGGGGAGAGGCCGCCAAGGGCTTCTCTGAAGGTCGAGCGGTGGAGCAAGCCACGGGAGGAAGGGTGGAAAGAGAGGCAACAGAGGGCACAAGCGGGCGAGGAGGATAAGTTTGTATCCGACAGATGTTCCTCGGTGGGACTGCTTGCTGCGCTTCAAGTCTAACAACAGACAAGAACTCGTCCGTCGTCGATGGTTTGTCGGCGATTGTCGCGGGTGTTGGCCGTTGCAGTGGGACAGCATCAGCGACACGGAACTTTGTGGTGTCGTCGGACAAAAATCGGTGTTTGTCACTCTAGTGGGACGAGGCTTTTAGAGAAAACTTGAATAATTAGCAGATACTGTGAAAAACATACAAGGGAATTATTTTAGGCCTTTGTTATTCATAGTATGGGCCACCAATGTGTTCGCACATCCGTCTGTTACCTGAGCTGCCAAGAAAATCGTGTTTACAGTCTTATGCATATGGGTGGGAGTCAGCACGTTCCACTTGGACCTGTTCGAACTTTTGCTAAAGCTCCTTCCGCATTCTTTATTTTTTTTCTTCTCCAATTTGTGAGTTGGGAGTCTACACTCGTATGTAGTGTATGTATTCCTCTCCTTTATTCCTTGTTTTTTGTCTGTTATTTTTCAGGATGTTCAATCAGAATGAACTCACCACCTTATTACATGGAAAGGCTGTTGTTAATTCCAAAGTGTCTGTAAAACAATCTACCTGACATCTTTTGCTCACGCCCCGGTTTCTGAAGCTCACGTTCTCCGAACACAGCCTTTCTGATTTCTCTGATTCTTTTTCTTTTTTCTTTTATGCTCAATAGATCAAGTTGTGAGTGTGCACCAGTCTGCGTCCTCTGTGTTCCTATCCTTTTGTCCTTGTCTTTTTGTGCACTTTTTTCAAGTTGGTCCATGATATTTTTTATCGTATATTCTAATCTGTGTTTTGATCTTTATACTTGCTGCAGTCCTTACCAAGTAGAAGTTGGCATTCACTTTCACCATCCTGATGTGAGTGTCCTGAGGCGACACAGAATGACAGCATCCTCTGCTGAAGGCCAGGCTTGATGGAAGACTGCCAAGGCTGTTCATGGTAAGGTGCTCTATATATTGAGCAATATAATAGCAACTTATTGCTGATAGGATTGTTTTTAACGCAGACTGTGTTTATGGACTGGCCTTTAGCAATTCCGATGCCACTCACGTGGAATGAAACACTCTAGGGGAATTGCGCATCCCATTCGTAAGCGGAATGCTGAGTTTACAACAGAAGTGTGTCTCAACTTGCTGCCAGTATTGCTGTGTGTGTTGTGTTTGTATTTTTATTTGTTTGTTTAATATTCCCAATAATGGCTGCAGCCTTCCCTTTGGAAGTGGCAACACGCAAACACAAATGGACAGCAAGAGAGGTGAACAGCGCCACTCACGCCGTTCGCCACCGCACCCATTGGTTTTCGGAGAGGTTTGCAGTATTGGTCTCTATGGTATTTGGTCATATATCGCACATGAACACAACCAGGGCACTGTGCCTACAATTCAGCACTCACAAGATTTGCGTGAATACACCCTGCAGCTGGTCGCACTTTCAGAGTAATTTTAATGTTGCAAAAATGAATAATGACATTGGCATATTTCTCGTGCCAAATCCTTCATGCCTGTTCCGAACTCTGATATCCACGAGATCACAGTAGAGTCGTTTCTGTTGTACAGTAAAACCTCGTTAATTCAACCCCCGCTAATTCGGATAATTTGAACTGTCGATCCGGTCCCGTCAAACATATGTATTAGTCAATGGCAGCAAACGCTCATTAATTCGGAGGGAACGCGGCGCACTATGGTTTATTCGGACAAATTCGGCAGGTGGTGCTAGCTACCGTCTGTTCCAAAGGGTATGACCGCTATCCATCCGAAGTGCGCACGTGGTTTTTCCGGTTTTCCAATGGTTCTTCGCTCTTTCGGTTCTCCGTGTTTCGCACCAGTTTTGCTCTGGATCGCCGTGCTTCAGCTCGTTACTCTCCTGGCATGGAAGCAGCAGAAGCATTGCTGCAACGGAAAAAGGGTAGCACAAGTGACCGACGACCGGAACGGCAAAATCGCGACACGCGGGGCTATTGTTCCCGAGCGTGCCAATAGCGAGAGTGACAGTCACGTTTTATGCCTCAACGCGGGGATCCTAAAGCCCGCCATTTTAACAACTATCCTATCCCTCAATTTTTCGCCGGCCACCCCTGCATTGAAAAATGCAACGTGACTGGCACTCTCGCTATCGGCGCTCGGGGAAAATAGCGCCGGCTGTCGCGATTTCGCCGCTCCGATTACTGGTCAGTTCTGCTACTCGTTTTCCGTTGCAGCTGTACTAGGCTAAGAATTTAGCGACGAAAGTGGAAATACTGAGGGCCTTGGAGGGCGGCGTCTCTCGACAAGTGATGGAAGGTTGCGACGTCAAGAGAAGCACTTTGGCTACATACGTAAAAATTGTGGCCGATATCCTACAGGCTTTCGAGAGCGAGAAGTTCAACACGAAAAGAAAGCGGCCTTGGAAGGTGGTGCACCCGAAACTAGAAGAGGCCTTGCTTTACTACATTGTCAGCGCACGGGATGCGTAGCTCCGACAGTGCGAGTGCGGTGGAGCACTCGACCGCGCTAAGGAAAGTTGCCGTCTCCGCCCAAGTGTCGTCCAGAAAGCAGGCAATAATAACAGATTTCTTCTCAAAATAAAGGAAACGTTTTCGCGCAGCTTTCTTTGTTCTTTCGATATTTCGACCTTCGGATAATTCAGACATTTTTGCCGGTCCCATGAGATCCAAATTAACGAGGTTTTACTGTAGTGGCACGGCAGACTCTATACTAGTTTTGCTTCAATCTTTGTAAGGGGGATGCTGTAATCCAATTCTACTCATCCCTGGTGTACTAGATAGCACCATATTTGCAGAGATAGTCTTCAGATTTTGTAGTTCCATCGAAATATATTTCAGCTTATAAAATATTTGTTATTTGGCTTGTAAATTTTCAAGCAGATCTAGATTGAAGGCAGCAAATATCTTACCTGCAGTCATGGTATGTGTCCGAAGTATATTGCATTAACATAATTGACCCAACCTCTGATTTTTGTTTTCAGTGCCTCTAGCGAATTGTGGATGCTAGGATTGCTTTTGTTTGTTTCACATTATCTACAACACTTTTTTCACCTTTATACTCAGTGCAGCCCTTGCCGAACGGAAGCTAGCATCGACTAGGCCAATTCGTTCCTGCATCACCAGCCGACCTGAGGATCAGGTCCATGGCAGTCTGCAAAGGTTGTTGATGGTAAGCTGCCTTATATATACAGCTGTGTAATAGCAGCTTGTCCTGGATGACAATTTGAAATGTGTGTTTATGTTTTAGAAAGTGAAATTCGCATGGGCATACTTGCAACGTGAAAGCTTACCAAGCCTATTCTGATCTTTCATCCTTTTGAGATTTCAGTACAGCCGTTTCTGCTGCACACATACTGCCTACTTCGGCCAGGTAGAGACTTGATACATATGAAGGTAAGCAGGCGATTATCAACTGCTCAGTGCTGTCCCTGGTGACGTTCTCTCCTTATCAGATGACTTACCATGCTTGGTTCGCAAGGCATTTTAAAAGGAGAGCAAGTTCGCTGGTGCATGATGCTCCCAGTACTGAGCAGTCGACGATCGCTTGTTCACACTCGTAGAGATCACGACTGTACTTCAAGCTCGGCAAGTGTGACACTTATGTGATTCAGCCTAGCTGTGGTGTGCTGAGCGGTATATGTAGAGCTAGTTTACTTGTGCACACACAGTGGCTGTGCGGTATAAAACACGCCCAATTGGCAACTTTAATGCAGTCTCGTGTAGTTCCATTGATGTTTTCTTTTGGCGTGCATGATATGTGTTCACACTTTTTTTTTTCCTCGCTTACCGACAGTCCTAGCTGTCTGCAGAGAGTAAGTGTGAAACATGCCAACAAGCCTCTAAAGCAGTATGCAGTGCAATTTTGGTCTATTGTGCAAGCGAGGAAGAAGACTGCTCGTTTGGCTGTTGAGGCTGCGACATAGACATTAGATAGTTTTATCTGAGCATTGTTACGACCCGCTCCACTCAAAAGGAAAGCACCTGCATACTCACAACGCTCAGTCAGCAACGACCAGTCAGAGCGCAGATGCCGACTGAGCGTTACGTGCGTGCCTGGTTACTTTCCTGCTCAGTGGCTGAGCGGAGCGGCCAGTAAAAAGCGCTCAGCTAAAACTTTTTCTGATAGGGGGTGGCTGACACATAGATATTTCAGGCAGAAGGATGGCCGACATTGACTCACATCAATTCTCAGTATGAGCAGCTCTCATCGCAATACGGAAATTATGATTCAAACTTCCTTTACTTCTTTCTGAAGGTTTTGAAGGTGCTCCTAGCAATATTGTTGGGCTAGACATAATCATACCCAGATCCACTCCAATAAATTCTAAGAGGATGAAGTCAGTTGCCACATAGCTTGTGCAAAGCTAAATCTGGAACTCACTCCTCCTTCCTGTTTTTCACTGTATTGAGAACCTTGCCTCAGTATGTGATGGGTCTGTGAAGAAAATTGACCAGATAAGCAATATTACTCAGAAAATAGATGTCCCATACATATTAACCTGCACCTACCAGCCACTGTACACCACCTCACTACTGATTTGTTATCTTTCTATTGATTTGCCTGAATTGTTCGCACCTGTAGATATTAATGATGATCACGAGGGAATGTTTGTTGTCATATGATGTCATATGCTTAAAGTAAGTGAGGCTTGCGGGCGTTTTCGAGGGCTATGGGGCATGCCGATGGTAAACACTCAATGTGAGTTTATGGTAGACGCTAATAATATATACTAGTTTCTGGGTAAGTCGCTATTTTTTATTTGGTGAAGTCTGCAGATGAGTTTTAGTCAGGTTGCCATTATGTGGGAACACAGGGGCCATACTCTGCAATATATTATATGTTTACATGTGTCTACCCAATCTCATTAGTATGTGTACAACAATGAGCTGTATTCGCGACTCCAACGATCTATAGGGGGCGCCACCACCAAACAAACATGGCGGCTGGGAACAGGTCGCGTCGGCTCAGCCGGGCCGCCTGAACGGGTAGCGCATTCAATTTAACAGATTTTCTTTTGTTTAATGCCCTATTTTATAGGTATTTCAACTGCGACGGTTAAGTGTAGCCGGTGCAGATAAACTTGCAGAGCATAGTTTTGTTTTCCCGGTGCTTTTTGTTCTTTTCATGTCAAACTTTTGTTTCGGAGGTTTCGTTCATTACCGAAACTATGGGCTCCGGAGAGACGGTAATAGACTCTAATCAGTTTTGATCAGGTAAGGAAAGCAGCGATGACTACAGAATTGTTCCACCGACAGTAATTTTCAACTAACTTGCATCACTCGACCATACGACTTATCTGTCGGCGAAATCGAGCTTTTGTGCGTATTAAGAAACAGCTCCAGTCGTCTGCTCGATCAGCAACACAGGCTGCAGGAAAATTACGAAAATTAAGCAAGCGCTTCTTGAGCCAAGCTTGAGCTTCTTGAGCCCCACTAAGCAGCTGATACTCTTATTTCAACTCAGGTTTTAGTGACAATCGAAGTCATTTTGACGAATGTGCGGGTTATGCATTATATTACGTACCATGTCCCACTAAAGGGATATTAGTATATTATTTGGGCTGAAATATGAGCTTACTTGACAAGCTATTAGGTGAACTGCTGAATCAAAGTATATTTGACAGACGGAGAGATACTACCTAATCTCAGCCAAATGGTTCTAGCCGGCAGCACGGAGATGATTGCGGACAAATTTGAAGATAGTCTTCATCGGAGATTTACGCATAACCCCTCTGCATTAAACTTGACTTCAAATCCTGAATGGAGAAAGAGAGTATCTTTTGTGGCCGGACAACCTGAGCAATGTAGACGGATATTGCTGCTGGCTTCAACGAGGGTATATTATAAATATTGGAGGCGCAATAGATCATAATGTTGTGACAGCTTCTAACTTTGCGAGACGCGTCCCCCATTTTTTGAAAGCAGACAATATCCCTCATTAATCGTATGCAGCGAGGAGGTTTTCGAGAATCAAGTAGATGCGAAATCAGCCCAACTTTTTCGGTGTGGTCCAGAGGCTTTTTCGGTGAAAAGCTGCCAAGATGAATAGCCAATGCACCGACCAGCGTGGGTGGCTCAATCTTGACGCTAATCAAACACAGCCAAATTCAAGAAAAGCAGCTATTGAACCTTCCCATTCACTTGACTGCAGCATTGGGGTTCCCTCCAGTGAAACACCTCGTCTGTTTTACATACCACTTATCAGTTACCGAGTAGTCGTCACTTTGAATGTCATTCGGGACAGAGAAGATATCAAAACGTTTTTCCTTGATTCCTCCCCATCCAAGAAATTGAAAGCACGCGATTGTGTGTTGTGGAGTAAAGAGGCTTTCAAACACGTGATAGAAAAAAACAATTTACTGAGGCTTCATCACACTGATGAACACTCAGGCAAACTTGACAAATATTCAGACCTTCATCAAATTACATTGTTTGCCACCGCGTCGACAACACGTGTCCGCGAAAGCCGCCAGAGACGTGGAGAGGCGCAGAGCGACCTGTTCTGGCTGGTTCCCGGTTTTCCCGCTTGGTGCTGTCCGTTTTGCTAGGGTAGCGAATATGTCAAGGATATGATTTGTCATTGTCTCAGTAAGACTAATGAATCGCTATATTTACCTAAAAATGCTGGATCTCTCGCACCTATCGGGACGAACGGCAATGTTAAACTACATGCCAACTACTCCGGCGAGTTTGCCCGTCTCTCGACATGCCCTTTTGAATTAAAGTAGATGATTTCCACGAGCCTTTCTTTGAAGTGGGCCTTCATGCAAATAGCTAACCTTGATTATGAGATAACTGGGCCATTTTTGCCGCTTGGTTATCCAGTGTGTTGTAACAGGTGTCCCTTAGGGCAATCAAAGTATTTTTGTTTTGATATAGTTTCCAGATTGAAAATGAAATGAAGACAATTAACGCATTGGTTACAAAAAGTTTTTCTTTTACATGGGCTTCTTGTCTCATGCCTCTGGTTTTCTGGCCACTTGATTAGCTTGGTTTATCTTTTTAGAGGTGATACTTAGTTTTTGTGCTTTTGTTTTGGGTGTTTTTCAGGCTGATTTTCTTTTTTTTGTTCTCAATAGTGTGTATATATTGCGCCGTTGAGTTCAATGAAAATTTGGTTTCGAGTCAGCGCTCTGTCCGTGTCCTTTACCCTGTCCGTCGTCCTTTGCGCTGTTTTAACCTTTTAAGCGCTTGCCCAGTTTGGAATTTCTGGATTATCATGTGCAGCTGGTATTGATTTACCCTGTCATTTTACTGTGCTGTTGATTCTCTTTGCAGGTGCTCTAATGAAGGACTCCCCTTCCTGGGTGCATGGTCGACTTGCATCACAAGCTGCATGAAAAGTGTGAAGAACATTTCCTAGGCCCGTGACATGCAGCCTCTTTCATCCAGCGCACTCCTCTAGCGACAAGCCCATGATGACCAGCCAAGCTGTAGCTTCACTGGAGCTGACAATAAACAATTACGGTAACAATTTTGTATGTTTTATTTGCTATCATGTGTATGAGCGACAGATGGCTGTGGCAGCCGCTTTACCAATAAGGTGTATACCTATGCCAGAAATTTACTTTCATGTACAGTGCAACATAATTGTTTACACTCATTTGTTGTTAAAATTATTCTTCTTATGAACTACATCATTTCTATTCAGGTGTAAATTGCACACAAAACCACATGTTAGGCTGTATGACAAGACCGGGAACTGTACGATTTTAGCCCGCTAGCCTGGGGTCTTGCTGGTATCTTGCGGTACTGCTGGTAGTGCACCGGGGATTTGTGCTGGGAGCAGCCCGGGAACTCGCTGGGACAAAACAAGCCCGGGAACTGTATGGCTTGAGGCCGCTAGCCTGGGGTCTTGCTGGTATCTTGCCGCGTTTCTGGTACTACGCTGGGGATTTGTGCTGGCAGCAGCCCGGGAACTCACTGGGACAAAACAAGCCCGGGGACTGTATGGCTTGAGGCCGCTAGCCTGGGGTCTTGCTGGTATCTTACCGCGTTACTGGTACTACGCTGGGGATTTGTGCTGGCAGCATCCCGGGAACTCGCTGGGACGCCCAGTGCCGGGCGTCCCAGTCACTGGCCAGTGACTGGCAATCTCACTGGCCCGTTGTCGCCCCGCGGTGCGTTTCCAGCGTCGCCCCAGTAGGATCTTACCGGCAGACCGGTACCGCCCCAGTCCCAAACCGGCGAGTTGTGCTACTTGGGTTTGTGGTAGTCGAAATCATCTTCTTCATTGATGTCAATTCTAGCTTAGTGCATAATTGTAGCGCCATGGCTTTCATCTTTTTGGTCTTGACGCTTGTTTGGCATCTAGAGCAACGGGATACCTATGGTGGTCATATGTTCCTCATGTAAAAGGTCTCCGGAGCCGAAACCAAGAAAGCAAAAGACAAAACCTCACTATTTTGGGGGACACTTCCCTGCCAGCAGATATATGCAGAATTCTAGAAAAAGGACCAAAATTCTGCACCTCACCAAAAAGTCAGGGTATACAGCTATTGTCCAACGTATATGACTTAGCGGAAAAGGCACATGAAGATGTCAGACCACGTTGTATTGAAGACTGCGTGGATGTACTATTAACATCTGGTAAAGGTTGTGGAAGGAGGTTGAACATGACTCGTGTGGTAAATTACTTCACTGAGAAAGATTTAAACCTGTTAGAGTCACACAAAGAAGGAGGATTTGTTGTCATCCCCAGGTCAATTTATCAAGAAAAGGCTATCTCGGCCATAGACAAAAACTTCAACCAAACAAGCGTCAAGACCAAAAAGATGAAAGCCAAGGCGCTACAATTATGCACTAAGCTAGAATTGACATCAATGAAGAAGATGATTTCGACTACCACAAAGGACCACTTAGACATGTTTTTCACTGCCAAAACACACAAAAAAGAGTGTCCGTTCCGAGTGGCAGTGACTGAAAAAGGATCGTGGCAAGGGGTGTTGTCTCGCTATCTAATGAAACATCTGTCTAACCTCAAACTAAATGATCCATTCCTGATCCCTAACTCTTAAGTGGTCATACATCACCTACAACTGAATGATGCAACGGTACGATACGGATTTTCACTTGATGTGGAGGAACTTTTTTACTCAATCCCACACAACAAGCTGTTTACAGCTGTAAACGAATGTATTGAGGCCAACGGGAATACGAAGTTTCAAAATGAAAGTGGAATACAGGTAGAATCTTTCCTAGAACTTTTACGGTTCTACCTAACCGCCACCGTGGTAACGTACGAAGGTACGTCTTACCTACAAAGGAAAGGCATATGTATCGGGTCCTGTGTGGCACCAGTCCTCTGCGACATCTTCCTTTCAAAATGTGATCGGGCCATCGATAATGCACTCACCAAAGGGCAAGTCTCACGCATTTTCAGATACGTGGATGATTATCTAGTGCTTCTTTCAATGAGACCCATGGAAAATGAAGCTCAAACAATCCACACCATCAAATCCACTTTCTGGAGCGAAGGGCAAGGGCTCAATTTCACCCATGAGACTCCAACGAATTTAAGCCTTCAATTTTTAGATCTTCATCTGATGTTCAAAGACAGGCACACTTGCTGGAAATACTCGCCAAGAACCAAAAAAGGCCTGCTTCAGTACGACTCAGCTCACTCCAAAATCATCAAGAGAGGAATTGGCAAAAGCACAATGAGTGCAGCCTTAAAAAAGTCGTGCACACATTCCGCGGCTGGGAGTTTTCAAGTTCAAGTGCAGCGCCTCAAGACATCTGGGTTCCCGAGTTCGATTTTCTTTGAAGTCGCCGAATCACTACTCACCAACAGTGGACAACGAGTGCGCACACGAGAGAAGAACCAACGACCAGCAGTGCTGCCATACATTCATCAGATTACACACAACTTAAAAAAGATTGCTTCGAAATATCAAGTCCAACTGGCACTCTCTGCACCAGATAAACTTAGGCGGTTGTGTCCGAGAATTAACCATCTCCAACCACGGCAAGCTGAGTGCAAAGTAAGACACCAGCAACAATACGTCGACTGCCAACGAGGAGTGGTGTACGAAATACCTTTCACCTGCGGCAAAATATATGTGGGACAAACAGGCCGATGCATCAATGAACGCTTGCGAGAACATGCCTTAGCCCTGAGATCGTCACCAGCCGGCCATCTTGCAATACACGCAAGGGACTGTATGTGCTCAGCATTGTTTAGCCAAACCAAAATCCTAAGACGTTTTAGGTCCAAAAGAACACGAGAGTTCTATGAAGATCAAACAATCGTGTCTCGCGGGGCGGTGTGCGTCAGTGCCCCATCGCTCGCCTTATCACCTAAGGAACTTTACTACCTCAATCATATGACTTGACTACAAGTATTCAGCCTGCAACCTCGGGTTCCTTTTTGGTCTCAAACTTCATCTTTTTTATCATCTACGATTACCGATCTTGCACCTCTGCAATTTTCTCCTTTGTTTCAAAATTATTGCTTCCTTCTTTCTTTCTCTCTTATTTCTTGCGTTTTTTTTTTCACTCACAAATGTCAAAGCAACTCACCTTTTTTATACATTTTATTTTAAAATTTTTATGTATAACAACTTTGAGGGTGTACGTTTCTTTCTTTTAAGCAACAGCATCAGTAACTTCTTGCTTCTTTCTTCTCCTCCTTTATAGACTGTATTAAATGTCAGTTGTCAGTTTAGCGCCCTTCCTGTCTATCTCGCCCTTTCTTCCTTGTTGTTTTGCGCTATTTTACTAATGATGAACGACTAGCTAGCCCGCCAGCTCACCTTATTGTAGCAAATATGTGTGCGTTTCGAAGCACTATATTTATACCAAGATAAAATGATGCACGTTTTCAATGAAAGAACACGGCTCTATGCTAACATTTTTTTTTTAATCCGATGTTTTTTTTATGTTGAATTTGCGGCTCTTTTTACCTTGGTTCATGTTTGAACCGCGGTGAATATTTTCCTTTAGAAACTGGACTAGAGGAACACTTAACACAGGGTGTTAGGTTTTAAATCGAAAAGTCTAAAAATAAGATCTGGGATTTAACGAGTGCAGTTGTCGCCACGCACTTACCAGCCTCGGCTGACATTAGATGAGGGACAATCGCTAATAAACTAAAACACGTTACTTACCTTGTTAACACTCGGTTTAAAGGTGCCCTGAGGAGGTTTCTAAGATCGCCTAAATATGGCGATAACTTACTCCGCGGACTCTACGCATCTTGGAAATGCGTACATCATAACAATGCGCACCCGATTACCAAATTTGAAAAGTAAGCAAAAGTCGAAACTAACTCCGGAATTGGGAGGAGCATTGTCCTGGCATCTAAGACGGCATGTAACCAATGAAAACGCAACATTTCGTTGAGATTGCAAACGCTGCTATTAGGAAATATGTATGATTTGGTATATGATAGAAGCAAGAAAAGAGCTGTCGAAAAATAGTTAATTTTGTTGTGAAGAGGGAGCGTAATACTGCCGTAATCGTATCAAAAACAACAATCAGTTTTTGTTTGCTTGATTTTTTGCCTTCCGCGGGAGTGATGTGTCCGGTCATCAGCTCTCGAGCGCGAGCGCTCTCTGGGTTGAATCATAGCCCGGGCTGTACGGACCATAGAGTTATTACAATAAACATCAGAGGCTCAGCTGGCGCTAGTGTCCTCGCGACTTCTGGTTTCAAATTGAAGCAGACATCAATCAGTCTACTTTTGCAGTCTTCATGCGCATTCCTATGAGAAAATGTACTTGATATTTTTTTTCTCTTCACCAGGGAATAATAGAAATCAGCATAGTTTCTTTACTCGTAACGGGTATATTTTTTTTAGTTGCTGAGCGATATTTAATTTAGCAGAAACTGAGGCTCAGGTCTATGTTGTACAGCATGAAATGTTAATGCAGTCTATCAATTCAAGCAAAAAGAACAATTAAAAAGTGCGAAGTGTTTATTCAAGCTGCAATAGCATTCAAGCTGTAATAGAACACTCAATAATCCAGTACATGTTCTTCGTTCCATAACTCTAAGCTTCGTTCTTGTCGTGCGTGTTCATTGTTTGATTTGGCACATATTATCATCCTTTTGGTGTTTTGTCACGCTGATTCACTCTGTTTGCTTCGTAGCATTGACTATATGCGTAAATGCGTGCCCTATAAGAGCAATCTGCAAGGCTCTATCTGACACTTATTTCTTTACATTATGTTGTAAAACGTTCCAAACTTTTTATTCAGTCACAACACTAAGCAGTATTTGCTCTTACAATCGAGCGTAAAGAGAAAACGCATTCGCGCTTTCCCATAGGAATGCATTAGCGGAAGACTAATTTAAACTGGTTGCTGTCTGCTTCAAAATGCAACCGCACACTAGCGCCACCTGAACTTCTAGAGTTTATTGTAATAACTCTATGGTATAGACAACAAGCCGTGCGCATTCGAGATTTCACCAGGAGAATGAAGCTCTCGGCTGCTTCCGTTTGGCGATGCATATTTATGTCCTACGTCCGGTCCGGAGAACTGCTTCCGATCGCCCTGCTCCCAGCGGGCGTGGACAGACGTTTCTTTGTTTTAAACAATTATTCCTTATATAGCGTTAAATAAAGGTGTAGTTGTTTTCGAGGTATGAATAGCTTTGACGGTTGTTGTCGTAACTTTCTGTTTCACTCTATCGAATTGTCTGGGCGAGCTTTCTCTCTCTCCGAACTCGCGCCTCGACATGCGCTGGCTGCCGGCGCCGGGAAGTCGGTGGACCGTTAGGACGTGCGAGAGACGCGAGCCGGCGAGCTGTTTTGCTTCTGGGAGTCCGGAGTACGTCGCGGCGCGAGATTCGCGCCACGTTCCTGCGCGCGGCTTTCTTTTCTTTTTTCTGCAAACTATGTTTTTTTGTAATATGGTCAAGCATGGATTTTCGTCACCATCACATCATCTGCTGTGCCAAGTGGGGAAACAATTACTGCGGAAAGCCGAGACAACAATGGTTTTGAGTTCCAATGGACGTGAAGTACGCACGTTTCGCCTTCTGCTCTTGCTTTACATTCTGGTTAAATATTTGCAACAGAACCTAACTGTGGTAGCGAGTATTAATTGTTTGATTTTGGCAATATCTTCGATGGTTTCACATCACAAAACCAAATCCTGTCATTGTTTAGGATTTCCCTTGTTCACTCGCGGCAAGAAATATTTCATCGTCAAATAACTGGCGACTTCTATATAATATCAAGATGGAGAAGATGCTCAATTCAAACGCTGCTAAACTTTTTGCGGTGAGCTGTTTTTTGGAGATTGTTGTCAGCGATTCACGTGTCTTTAGGAGGAGTAGAAATCAGCCTGAATATTTTTCGATTAATTGAGGATGAGCGATCCGTACTGGTTGCCCGTTTCATTTAGCAGTGACGCACTCCTAAATTTAAGTGATCATATTCAAAACTAATACAGCTTCCTGATCAAGACTCCATACGAAAAAGCTGAGCTTCGGTTTTTTTTGACCTAATTGCTTAGTATCCCGTAGTTGCAAGACACCGTCGTCGGTCTTTACTTACGCTTACTTATATAACCAAATTCGAAATGATTGTCAATTTAGCGTGAAGGCACTTAACTCAAGAAAAAGACAAACAGAGAGAAGAAACAAGTATTTAGTGTCGTAGTGTTCAACTTGAAGTACCATATTTTAAAAGGAGGTACAGAATATGCTCGCTGATTTCATATGACCATGTCAGGCACGTAAGGGCCAATCAAGCAAGTAATTCAACTTTTTTTCTAGGCTCCATGCCTGTGGCCGGACGGCGCAAGTCCTGTGAGTATACGGTAAGTAGCTCGAAATGCATCACGAACACACAGACATTTTATGTGAGTTCAGCGAAGGGTTTCTGCAAGGACGCAAATCATCACCTTTGTCGCACGTAACTTTAACGTTTTATCCTGTTTTGCAGTTCATTTCTTTAATTCTTCTCTGCAAAATAGTGAGAAATATATTCTGTACTTCCCACTGCCCATTGAATAAAAATGAACGCAAATGAACAAGCATTGCATATTTTTTTGTGTATGTGTCACTTTTGTTGCTTTGCTAGGTTTCTCCCGCTTTTCTGCTGGTCTCGCGTTTCGATGCTG
Organism: Ixodes scapularis; assembly: GCF_016920785.2. NCBI lineage: Eukaryota > Metazoa > Arthropoda > Arachnida > Ixodida > Ixodidae > Ixodes > Ixodes scapularis. Next base: position 196,748,893 of record NW_024609835.1, read on the forward strand.
GCTTGTGTGCGCTTCAACGCACATTAACCAGCATTGAAACGCGAAAACCATCCGCAAAGCAGCAGAAACATAACAAAGCAACACGCAAGTAAAAAAAAAAAAGGCTACAATATTATTTTTTAGGTCAGGTGACGCAAGCTACCACCCATCCATCCAAGCACAATGGCGCTGTCGTGCGGTTTCGGTTTTGGTGTCGCTGTACCTGCCGTGTTGATTTTCGTACAGCCTCCGGATAGGAGGGGGTTCAAATGGCGCTGCGGACTCCCAGGGTTTGCCGGTTCGCGTTCCATGGGCGGTATAGGAAGTTGCACTCCTCTGATATCACTTTGCGGTTCCACCGGTCGGAGACGAGAGGACCCTTCACTCTGTGGTGGCTGACAGTTGTCCTGGTTTCGCAACATGCTCCTCTCATCGCCGGAGATTAAATTGGTGTGTTGAGATCTTTGATTGCTTTTTAAATAATAGAGAAATCGGCCGCGGATCTTCATGATTTAGAGATTTCTATGATGTTTAGTGCCAGCAGCTTAGTGCAAAATTTAAGCAATCTCAGAAACCTCCCCTGGGCACCTATGAGGGGTCGTGTTGCAATTGCAGTATTCGAGGCAATTACTATCAGAGCTCAGGCCGATAAAAATAATTCGCAGGCAATGTATGGCTTTATACATATGAATTTACAAATCTTCACGTTTTTCACACGATTTAAAAATGCGCGCGAAAACCGCGCCCCAGCTATGCCCACAATGACGCTCAGAAAAGTGACGTAGTCGTTTCAATCACGTGGTCACTATCCCGCAGCGTGTCCTTGTAAGCTGACAGGTTGGGGCAATGGGCGTGCTCCTTGGGTCAATCGTATGTCGCTATTTCGCCACGTGATCACGCTTCGCACTCCTAATCAAACCCTAAGAGAGCGGGGTCAGGGGATGAAAGGGAGACGGTTGATTGGACCAGAGAGCACGTACCTTCCACCGCACTGTCGGCTTAGAGCTTGACGGAGCACAGTGGGAACGCAAGCGACACGAGTGACTCAAACGACAACGGCGTCATTGGGGGCAGAGATTGCAGCGCTTTTTTGCGTGCAATGTTTAAATCGTGCTAAGAAGCATGCATATTTATCAATTAATAACTCAAAAACCATTACAATTTTCTTTATTACCTCGACCGGTCTGGTCTCGAATTGTAATTGTCATAAATACTGCAATTGGAAAAGGACCCCTAAGACCAATCATTCAAAAATGTAACTAACAGATTTTAGCTAATTATTGAACTTACATTGACGATTATCCCCCATCTAAAGTCCGCCAAGCTCGATAAAAAAATGGTGAGGATGGCGATCGCCTGATTTTCACCCCTTTTTTTCATCTATTCGAATTAAAATAAAATACCCTGTATGGAGAGGATGAACCCTTATATGAGGAATATATTAAAAAAATTACAACGCTATATCTTAGTAACACTACGAGATAATAGATCACAAAGATAGAAAAAAAATATCTCAGTAGCCAAATGCGTGCGTTTCGAAACGCTGTTTTAGACAGAGGGAAAATAGTGCGACATTTTTCTGGTGGAACAACATCGTGAAACGCTGTAAAATGGTCCACCTATATTTAATACATATATATATATATATATATATATATATATATATATATATATATATATACATATATATATATATATAAGATGTATTTTATAATTTCACATTAAAGTTCACGAACATTTTTATCGTGGGACATGCTTGCAGCACTGTAAATATAAAAAACAAACAAACTAGAGTAACAAATTATATCTAGACGATAAACCTTGATGTGAAAAATATATTTAAGAAACCTCCAAAGCTATAACATAAAAACTCTACGAGATAATAATTCACAAATATTAAGTAAAAATGTCGAAGTCGCAGGTTTTTGCATATTTGACGCCCAATATATACTTTCTAGAATGATAAAAATTTATGTGAATAAGAGGCTCCACCCCTATCTTTACAAAAAAATGTAATGTTCTACCATTTGAGCTTTGTCTATATCACGGGCCGTCAAAATCGTGAAAAATGATAGAACGCTAAAAAGGAGTGCCGCTCTGATAATCTTTTTTTTTTTTTAAATTAAGAAATAAAAAATAAATAAATAAATAATAAATAAATAAATAAATAAATAAATAAATGTATATATTATTTTTAAGGCGAACTTTGATTATGTTTTCTCTACACATTGGGAAGTAGCATATAGATATACAAAGAAAAACAAATGTCGACTCGACACGCGTGCATGATCTTATTTGAAGAGACCTTACACCCGATTCACACGACCGTAAAGGCATCTTTAGTTAAGGGAGCTTTATTCTCTGCAGCCAATCAATTAACGGTCTTCCGCGCGTGGCGTGTGCTCGCGACCCAAGAGGACGGCTTGATTCGCCGATAGCAAAGAGACCTATGTTAAAGGTACCTTTATGTTGACCGTGTGAATGGGGTATCACGGTCTTTGTGTAGTTTTGGTTCGGCTAAACTAAAAAGATAAAGAACGCCTCCAAAATGCTAAAAAAAGAAAACGTGTTTTAAGCGTCAATACTTTGCCAGCCACGAAAAGCAAACTTTGAATACATGTTAGTGACAAATAACTGTGACTCTTCGTTCACTATAAATCCAACGGGGCTACGTAACTTGCCAATGTTTATGAGAAAAGAGAACCGCGTTTTTTGGTTTGCTTAAAAGAAACTACACATTGCAGAAATCTCAAGCTTCGTGACAATGGAACGCTAGCGGTTAGGATAGATCGGCGAAATCATGAGAACACGACAATATTAAAATTAAAAAAATAATAAATTAAAATTTAATAGAGAAAAACAAAATTTCTAATTTAAGGAACGTTAACAAGCTTAATATCGCCAAAACAACAAATGGAATTATGAGTTAGAAGCAACTAATGCAAAGGTGCAAGCGAGCTGGACAAGGATGGCAATACAAATCCCTGGAGAAGGGAAACAAAGGGGACATAGAACAAGCACACATCTCCAAACACAGCTATAGGTGATTGGTGAGCGCACCAGACACCTATAGTTGTGTTTGGAGATTTGTGTTTGTCCTTTTTTCCAGTGTTCCTTTTCCCCAGGGAATATTATTGACAATATGAGCGACCTTAAAAATTATTTCAGTGAACAAAGATTGTCAGGAAGAAAGGGAATATTATCTTTTTTTATTAGAATGTTTTTTTACTGATGTAAATGCCACATGCGTGCACATTCTCGTTTCTTGTCTTGACAATACAAATTTCACCAGAATATAAAAAAATTCATTGATGCAAAAAGTAAATATTCATCACGAAATTTCGACACTTCTCAATTGTAGCCATTGCTGGTCTAAATAAGCATGTCATGAAAATAATTACGCTACATGTAAGCTAACACAAACTACTTCCAGCAAAAGAAGATTACTGCCCCCTGATTGTATTTGATGATTTGCCTCGTATAAAATACTGCTCTAATACCTGAGCCGCACGGTAAAATGTACGGTGATTTCCATGGAACTTCATTTTATCGGCCAATCGGCGCATGCCACTCCAGGCGCAGCGCGGTGTACGCGCAACGAATCACGAATCAGCTTCGCAAGCTGATTCGGCAATCACTTAATAGGGATGTTTTCGCAAACCGTTACCGCGTTCCGCGTACCGCGTTCCGCGTACCGCGTTCCGCGTACCGCGCTAGGGAGCCTTTGGAGCATGCTTTTAAGCGCGCGTCCCGCGGTCACGGTATTCCTTCGGGCGCGCGATTCAAAGCATGCTTCAAAGGCTCCAGTAGTGCGCTTCGCGGAACACAGGAAGAGTTCGCTAAAAGTCCCTATTATCGTTCTATGTAAAACGGATTGAATTTTAGAGTGCGGTACCGGCTGCCCTCGATCGTGCAGCACGCTCTCCTAATTAGCCCGTTTTGTGGGCACGCTCCGCCATTTTTTGTTAGCGCGTTCCGTCATGCACCATCTTGGCCGGAGCGTGTATAGTAAATATAATCCATCCGGCTCTCTAGCCTTAGCGTAGACCGCGTCCCAGGAAATAGTGCATTCAGAAATAAAACAATCCGAGAGGCATGCCCCCACCTCCCGTTCTGCAGTGCTGACATCGACGATTAGATAATTGAAACTGAAAAAAAAGACTGGTTATTGGGGCGTATTTTGAGTGACGCTGACGCTGACCCACACAAGGTGGCTACCAGGTTAAAGGAAAACTGACGGAAAAACGAAAGTCGGAATTGACGTTTTTTTGGCCCGCTTCGACGTACAGTCTCTTACAAAAAAAAAAAAAAAAAAAAAAAACTCACGTTCGGTTTTATTACGTTAGATTGTGCCTTGGAGGCCCGCAATGCCGCGCCACCGTACTTTTTTATTAACAGCAAAAGAGGCAACGTAACTCCATGAAAAGCCATGGGGTTGCAAAAGTCCCTGAATAATCCTACACTGAAACTCCCGAGTCTCTTGTCAGAACCGCCGCACGTCGAGGGCTTTACAGTGGACACCGTCTATACTCCGAGTCAATAGTTGTGTGCAGTGCATGCGAAGGCAACGCCAGGGAAGAGAGCGATCACAAAAAAGGCGGTACGGGAGAGGAGGGTGATGGAGGGTGAAGGGAGAAGGGGAGAGCACTAGGAACGATAGAGAAAATAGAAAGTTTCTCTGCTCCTCCTCAGCCATTCTAGTCGTTGAATTTACTCCCCTCGCCTGGCGTTCCATTCGCCTGTACCGCACGCAGCTAGTGACACGGAGTTCATCGAATCGAATGGGCGTGGAGTACGCTGGCAGGGCTCGCCCACCGTCGAGATTAAAGAAGGGGTGCAGCAATTTTAGGATTAAAATAATTTGCATCTCGTCAGTTTTTACGTAGTTTATCGTCTCCCGGAGGATAGAAACGACATCTCCATTAAAAAAAAAAAAAATCGCGATTCCGCTGCATAATTGCAAAGCAAAAGTGAGTGGCAGCCCAAGGAACTACGTCGAGAAGATTAGATGAATTCGCTGAGCTCTAACCTGCAGCATAACGCCCTCTAATGTCAGCAGAGGGAGGGAGAGGAAGCGTCCTCCGAGAGAACACACGGGAACCTCCACGGCACCCCTAACTACGTCACTGGGAGGGCGATCAGGTGTGACCCTAAAGAATGGGAGTAAAATGAGTGGTGCGAAAAATGCCAATATTTATCTTTTTTTCTTCTTTTTTTCACACAACAACTGAGACACGCAGGCGAAATCGTTTTTTTTTTTTTTTTTTTGTTCTTTACTTGAGAAGTGTCAGAGGGCAACTTCCACAAATTTTTGACAACAGTCCGGAAATCTTTGCACCACCCCCCTTAAAGACTTTCATTCGCTTTCCGAGGAGTAGAATTATAGATTAGTAAGATAGTAAATCCTAACAAAAACTCAGGTGCCCATTATTCTCCATCCGGCCAGAAATTGCCAGCCCCTAAGCCCTTTCTAAAATTTTTTGCATGTGTGTTTATTATGTCTTTATGGGCTCCCCTTGTTTCTCAGATATCCAAAAGGAATGGGGGAAAGTGCGCTTCGGTATGTATTGCCCGGTCACCTACCTGTCCCACGAATAAATTTCTTGTAGCCAGTGTAACTGGCATCAGTTTCATATATTTAAGGCACTTGAATCTAGGCTTCGAACATTTAAAGCATTGACGCTATCGCTACCATTTAAAAGTGTGACAGATCGTCACACGCTTCATCCTTACCATACAGGTAAACGTATGTGCCGTTCCTCAGCGGAGCCAGGCTTTCCTGGTTCAGGGTGGTGATGTTGCTTTCGCCAACATTAAAAAACTCGAGGACTGGGAAGCCCTGGCCGATATCTCGTGGAAGAAACGTCAAAGCGTTCCACCTGGGCAGAAAAAAAAAAAAGAAAGACGACCACTTTTGTCACATAGTTTCGACATTCAAATATTTTGGTATGCCGCCACGATCGAAACTTCATTCCCATTACCTCTCTCTCTCATTGCCCTTCCCTCTGCCCGTGCGAGTCTTTTCTCTTTCATGTCTGGATAGCATTAAGGCGAGTGATTTTATTGTTTTCACGTCTATTCACTGCCGTAACCAGATTAATTTACTATAAAGGGTTTCTTTTTATGTGAAGCAATCCGACAAATGTTTTTCTAATCAAGCTTCTTTAGGGGCCTTTGTGCAACCAAGCAAACTCTACCCCCGGTCGCAGTAGTTCCCTGTCAGTTCGCACCCCGGACCGTTTCAATCTGGATGAGCATCGTACCGGTGTGCGTTTGTATAGTCACTAGTGCTTGATGCACGTTAAAGACCCTAGATTAGCGGTCGTACGGCACTCGCTAATTGTTCACCTAAAGCGGAGACATGAAACGCACCTTGAGTGGAACTAACACTCCGATCTTGGATTCACCCCAGAATAACCTCAAATATACAGACAGGAAATGTTCCAAAAAGCATCTTTGGCGTGTCGGGAAGCAGAAAGCAGCACAGCAATCAAAGAACAACCAGGATATTACCCGCCAAGTGCGAACTTCATTGATTGAGATCGGAAGAGAATCTAAAGCAAATGGGCGCGTCTGGAGGGTAAAAAACTGCACGAAGTGCGCAAAAAGGGCTCTTGGTCTAAACGTTCATTGAGACAAAGTGTCGATAGGGTCAAATATCCAACAGGTCACGGGAGACGCCTGTCAAAATGTCCACTCAGGTCGAAATATCCACCGAGTCAAAACCTCCATCGGGTCGAAGTGTCCACGGAGTCCAAATGTCCCTCGGGTCCTCTTTTTTTTATTTGCAAGTTCTCGAAACTCGTTTAATTATGTTCCTAAACGGGATAGAACTCGGAACCCAGAAAACAAAAGTGACTGAGAACTCCGATACCGCAAAGTGTGCGAAAAATAAAGTGGTCTTTCAAATTTTATTTTTTCACATACACGATTCGTGACACCCTTTTCTCGATATTTGACCGGTTGACCCAATGACAAAGTGTACAATAACGGATTCCATTGTGAGACCAATAGTCCTACTATAATTTGCGTTTTTACGAATTGTCTTTCAGCCTGCCCCGCTCCGCCAAGTACTCAGGAGGTTCAAGTTAAGGTTTATTGTACTCTTTTGTGTCCGGGGACTTTGTGGTGTCGTGAAGTGTAACGTTGCTTCAGGCACAATGTTCTATTTGTTATAAAGCTCTGTTTTAAAAATTTCTGCTACAAACGTTATCACGCACTCTTAAAAAATTCAGTTCCAAAAATAACTTTTTGGAGTCCATCGGCTTGTCCATATTTTCCAACCTAAAAGGTTCTTTTAAGCACCTTATAAAATGTTATTTCTAAAGAACCTTTAAGGAACTTTTTTTAAGCTTTCTTTTAAATGAAACAGTTCTTGGTGAGGAACTTTTAAAAACTTATTTTCAGCCCTTCTCTCGCTCAAGCAGTTCTTGGTGAAGAACCGTTTAACAGTTCTTTTAAGTTCTCTTTTCAATGAAGCAGTTCTTCGTGAGGAACGTTTAAAAAGCTCTTTTCAGCCCTTCTGTCGCTTAAACAGTTCTTTTTCGTTCTCTCTCGGATGGAACGGTTTTTCATCAAGTACCTTTGGAAGGTTCTTATACGGTCTGTTTTAATTAACCAGCTAATAATATGAAGAACTTTTATTGAGTTCTTTTAGGGTCTAAGGAAATAAGTTCTGAATAACCTTTCAAGGAAACTTTTATGTTGGGGTGTGCGAATACCCCCTCGGTTCAAATAGCGCAGCGATATTTCTAGATTCAATACTGCAATGAAGGCCATCTAGAAATATCACTGCGCTATTTGAACCGAGGGGTATTCGCACTCCCCAACATAAGAGTTCCCTTGAAATGTTATTTAGAACTGTTATTTCCTTAGACCCTAGAAGAGCTGAATAAAGGTTTTTCATGATTAACTGGTCCATTGAAAGAGCCTATAAATACCTTCCAAAGGCATTTGATAAAAAAACAGTTCCATCCGAGAGAGAACTAAAAAGAACTACGAAGGCCTTTCATCTTAACCACTATTTGCTCACCCCTAACTTTTAAGTTATTTTTTTCACCGAAAGAACTTTCTCTTATGAACCTTTTCAATTAAAGGTTTTTTTAAAGACCACTCTCGAGTTAACCTGAATAGCTTATTCTCAAAACGCGACTTGGGCAGGAACTTCAGGTGTTCAGTACCTCTTTTAAAAACCGCTCGTTATCGACTGCCTCGAACGCTTCAAATAGGCAATATACGTCACATAGACGTTTTATAAACCTCAACAGATGTGCAATACAGCCTTTGAACAATAAGGCACCTTTTCTGGGGCACTACCTCTACTACAGAACCGTTGGCTTGGATGGGTATTCAAGTACACATTCATCGTTGTTGTTCTGGTCAAGACTAAGAATAAGGTATAGGGAATAGTGGTAGGCTAACAAAAGAGATGCCCTGCAATGTCCAAACTGTCAATAGTGAAATGCACAGAAGATACAGCGGTTCACAAAAAAAACATACTGACGTTTATTTAGCACGACATAACTGAAACTTACCACATGAGTAGAATGATTATCTTCCTAAAATATAGATCAAATAAAGCACGGCCTAGTGGAGCGTAATGCTTCAGAGATTCATTACACATAATGAAAAACTTCTAACTGAACTTTTCCTGGAACTCCGAGGTCTTTTAAAGAGTCTGTGTTGTGGTTCGGAGTGACGGGGATTAAAGTTTGTTATGGTTATTGATTAAATTACACACTGGGAGTTAAATCCACGGGAAAACGAGGAAGCCATTTTACCAGGAAAGACGAAAATCACTCTATTAAAAAGAACAAAAGACCTATAATACAGACATACAAGAAATAATCTAGAGGAGATCCGTTGTACCGCGCAAATTACTAAATTGTCCCTTCATACAAAATTATCGCTTGCGGTGTCACTATCGTTCCAATACCCTGTTAGGAAAAACACCCGAAGCGCAGTTCATAAACCACTTCACCGGTTCGTGGCGATGCGGCCGGCGGTGTGGAAGTCCTGGGTCAGTGGAGTGTCGTGGGCGTAGTCACGTCTGAAAAGATGCTTCGGCTTCCGCGTTCCAGGACCAGCGTCTTCTTGAAGGGCCCACGTGGTGACCATGGAGAGGTTACGACCGCCACAGCGGTCGGAGATTACTGTCGGGAGAGGGCAGGAGGACTTGGTGGAGGTCTGGGACGAACCTCGTTTCTGGACGCTCGACGGATTCACCTCCGCGCCCGAATCCTTTTAGTCACGGAGGTCTTGCTTTAACCGCCGTGACCACCGGTTCTGCGAACGCCGCTCTGCCAACCAACACTGGCCGTCGTCTTCCCACGCTCCTCTCCTTCTTCTATATCCCACTGCCCGGGCCACGGGGCTCGCGTTGCACGGATTTCGGGGCGTAAATTAAAAAAAATATTACAGGGTGTTCTTCGCGCACTTCTGAAAAAAAAAAACAATGTTAGGTGAGCGAAGATTACACATATTAATAAACGTACGCAGAAAACACTTGAAGGACAAATATTTCAGACCGCATGAATTCATCACCGAACCTAAACCACACTTTATCTAGACTAGACTAGGCGACTCATGTAACCCGCAGCTACGTTCTCGGAGTCTTTGATATGTTCAACACGAAAACACTATTTTGTTTTTTCAAGACAAGGCTCCACACCCTTCCCAGCGTACTTCCTCATTCCAAGATACCAGACATCGCGCTTAAGTCACTCGTCGCAGAAATTTCACTTCACGTGAAACCTCCTCCCGATTTTCCGCACATCTAAGACACGATAGGTAGCCGAACCAAGTATGCACGAGATGCGGGCACAAACACAAGCAAAAGCGGTTAATTCATTCTTACTTCCCACGTCAAAAATCGTGGCAGGGGTCATCCTGCAGCTGCAAGGTCGCTTCCTTCACAGATGACTGACCGACTCCACTCCTCGGTCTGCGGCGTAGAATTTTCCTCGCAAATTTCTTTCTTCTCCGAGGACTGATTGAAATCAGCCCTTCCGTTCGCGGACACATCGAGCTCTTCTTTTTTTTTCCCCGTCTTTTTCATAGCGCTTCCAACGCTTTCTGCCGAAGAGCGTTCGCTGCTCAACTCCCGGTCACGTCCGGTGGACACCCTCGCTGGCGACGCCGACGTCGACCTAGGTCTCGACCTGCGCCAGGAACCCGGCGCGTTCCTGGGCTTCTGTTCGAAGTCGATCCTCTCTGGATCACTCCTAGACCTTCCGCCACACCTGCGGAAGTACCTCCCGTAGATACGTCGGTGTGGCCTCCGCTGGGCTCGGGTGTCCTCGTATTCGGCCTCCTTTTCAAACTGGAAGTGGGGTCTGATGTCTTCGGCGAGTAGCGAGCTCCTGGTCATACCTCTGAAACGGCGGTAGTGGCGGCGTAAACAGGGTCTCCCAGGCTGCAGCCATCGCTGTGGGGGCGGTGGCGGCCGCGGTGAGTCCGGCACGAGCACAACGTCATGGACGTCGTCCGAGTCCTGCACACCGTGGCGCGGGTTGGGCATCGGTCGGCGTTGACTCCGTCTCTGGGAATCAGCGCCCTCTGAAGCGTGTTCTGTCCGTAACGTAAGGGAAGCACTGTACGGGCTCGCTGTCACATTGTTGGCCTCGCGTCCTTTCTCACCTACGACGACGTCAAACTGGACGGTCTCAACCTCATAAACGCTTCGCGTGAGCTTGTGCGGGATTTTTTGCGTGATGGTGGTCTGGTGGACGAAGATATCTTCCTGCGTGTCTTTGCTGTTGATAACAACGCAGCCGACCACCTTTACGTTGAACCACTGGACGGTGCCCAGCACCCGCTCGGAGAGCACGGGTTTCTTCGCGATCACCTGCATGGCGCCAATGTCGACGGTGGGCGTTTTTCGGCGTTGCCCAGTAACACTTGGTTCGGCCAGGATCGAATTGGGTGCAAGATTCTCTGGCTCCTCGTCATTCATGGGAGTTTCTCCCCGAGTTCTAGAGGCCCCCGCCGGCTTTTTCCATTAATTATCGGGAGAGAAGACATCGCGCGAGCTGGGAATATTGCCGACTATTACATCATAAAGGGGAGCATCCACTTTCGCCTTAGGAACTTCCATGCTACGGCCATCTATTAACACAACGTGTCTGTGGTCCCCGTGGGCGCTGCCTCCAGGACGAGCGATCGAGGCACCACCATTGTGTTTCTACCGGTGTCCCTTAAGACGGAGAAAGCCAGGCCGTCAAGTGCACCTTTCAATACAGGCATGTCATACGCTGTCTTCGCTCCCGTTGCTCAACATGGATACCGTTTCTATCGCCCTTTTCGATTTCAGGATTAGGTTCCGAGGCATGATGCGAATGTTTTTGTTTTTTTTCTGCTTCCTAAAGACACACAACAGGAAGCTTCCTTCGAGTCGCTGCCCTTTGTGCAGGTCTTAACATCGTGACCTGTTCGATGGCAGTACATGCAGTAGATTTACATCGGTTTCGAACAGCAGTCAGATGCCCTGTGTCCCGGTTTGTCGCATACAAAGCATTTGACCTAAGGTTTGTTGCTAGTGTTTTCTTCCTCTCCTCTTGTGTCCCCCAACTCAGTCTTTTCCCCAAATGCGAGCAGGTTGCGTTGTCGCTGGGCCTCCAGGAAACTGTCCGCCACATCAGCCGTCTCTCTGAGCGTCTTACACTTCCTCTCTCGGAGGAGCAGCTCTAGTCGGCTGTGGCAGTTTTTAAGAAACTGCTTGGTAATGACTAAGTCTCTTAAACCTTCAACGGTAGACGCGGTGCCGGACAGTTGCACCCAGCGATCAAAGAAACTGGAAATTTTCGCCGCATACTGTTTTCCGGTTTCACCGTCCAGGGTTTGCTCTCCCGGAACTTCTCTTTGTACCCCTCCGCGGTGAAACGAAAACGCTGCAACAAAGCTAATCTCGTTTTCTCGTAATCCATCGAATCCTCCCGACCGAGTCGACCGAAGGCCTTCAAAGCCTCCCCGCTAAGACACATACACAGAGCTGTGGCCCACGTTTCTCTCGGCCAATTGTATCCCGCCGCGATGTGCTCAAAGCGTTTCAAATACGCACCTACATCATCCCGTCGTTCGTCGAAGGGTGGGATCATCTTGTGCGGATTAATGAAGAATGAAGAGCCTCCATCCGCAGCTCGGTCGCCTGCTGCCGTTACTCTGGTTTGACTCTCGGCCTCTGCCATCCGGAGTTTCAGTAACAGAGTTTCGCGTTCGCACTCGGCTAGCGCGCGTTCAGCAGCTAACCTCTCTTTTGTCGCCTCTCGTGCGCACTCGGCTAGCGCGCGCTCAGCATTTAACTTCTCCATTGTCGCCTCTCGTGCGCACTCGGCTAGCGCGCGCTCAGCAACTAACTTCTCCTTTGCCACCTCTCTCCCGGCTGCGCGATTCTCGCCTAAGAGCCTTTCTTTCTCTTTTTTCTGCGCCTCTTCTGACTCTACCCAGGCCTTGAACTTAACGCCGCGTAACCCCAAGCGCTCCCCATGGCCGATTAATTCTCTGGTACTCATTGTCTCTTTCTTATTTTCCTTTTTTCTTCAACAATACGGTGTAAATAGATTCGTCCTGTCGCAGACGCCAATTTATTCTGGTTCTTACTGACGGGGACTAAACTTTGTTATGGTTAATAATTAAATTACACACTGGGAATTAATCCCACGAAAAGAAGACGAAGCCATTTTACCAGGAAGGACAAAAATCACTCTATTAAAAGAACAAAAGAACTATAATAAAGATTTACAAGAAATGATCTAGAGGAGATACATTGTAGCGCACTAATTACTAAATTGTCCCTTAATGTTATCGCTTGCGGTGTCACTATCGTTCCAATACACCGTTAGAAAAAACACCCGAAGCGCAGTTCATAAAACACTTCACCGGTTCGTGGCGATGCGGCCGGCGGCGTGGAAGTCCTGGGTCAGTGGAGTGTCGTGGGCGTAGTCACGTCTGGTAAGATGCTACGGCTTCAACGTTCTAGAACCAGCGCCTTCTTGAAGGGCCGACGTGGTGACCGTGGAGAGGTTATGACCGCCGTCGCGGTCGGAGATGGCAGTCGGGCAACGGCAGGAGGACTTGGTGGAGCTCTGGGGCGAACCTCGGGTCTGGACGCCCGACGGGTTCACCTCCGCTCCCGAATCCTTCTGGTCACCGAGGTCTTGCTTTAACCGCCGTGACCACCGGTTCTGCGAACGTCGCCCTGCCAACCAACACTGGCCGTCGTCTTTCCACTCCCCTCTTCTTCTTCTATATCGCACTGCCCGGGTCACGGGGCTCGCGTTGCACGAATTTCGGCGCGTCAATTCAAAAATATTACAGGGTATTCTTCGCGCACATCACAGTCTGCAATGAGTGTGAAAAATATAACTCCGATGACTTTCAAAAAGCATGCATTGACTGCGTGCAAAATGTAACGGAAGAAATCTATTCATACTACCGAAATTCTTGAGCACTGGGGTAGGAACATTCCTAAAGATCTAGGACCTCCTTTCAAGGCAAAATTTTGCGTTTAGTATTTGGGTCATTCCATCCCAAAGGAGACGGCAATTTTCGTCATATTTTGGATATGCTTGAAGAATAATAATATGAATGAAGACACATTTGAAAGTAAGGATGGCTAAGTTTGGGGGCTGAATTATGTTTATTTTTGCTGACGACATGCTCCAAAGTGCAGGGAATTTGAGAAAATCTCCTGTATTTCAAAAAATTGCTGAAAAAAAAGCTATCTTTACCACATAATTTTACATATGCATGCAATCAACCATAAACATATTCTATCTCACCTTGAAAGGAAAAAACCTTACGCCGCCATTTTGGGTCCAGACAGGCACTCCAAACCGAAGCAAATTTTTAAGATTTCTTGATTTTTTTTAGACAACTTGAAATTAAATTTTGTCTGAGAAACTTTTTCTACGTATTTTTATAAACCTAATGCTCGACTAGGTTGCATTACAACAGTAAAAAATTATTCGGACAGTTTTTAATTAAATGGTGAATATGACACTTTCTTCAAAAACTGCCCTATAGAGGGTAAAAAAAGCCATGTGTGCAACGGTGCTCGCATTTTCTGAAATAGCCGAAAGGTTAACCAACCCCCTCTGTTCAACATATAAAAAAATTAGAAAAGTACTTTTTGATATTTTGGAGAAATTATTTTTTTAAATATGAGGCAGAACAACATCGCCTCCAGGTGTCCACCTCGTCGGCAACGCACGCCGTCGTCTGGTACGGTCGAGCAAAACATTGTACGGGGAACTTAATTTCGTTAACTATATTTGTATAGCTAACGCTAAGAATCTTGACATTATGACATGTCTTTTCATAGTGACTAGAAAGAGGATATTTTTTTTTGGTCTAAACATTATGTTTGGGTGCGCTTGCAAGTTGAATAGCGACAACTCGAATAGTGTTTGGGATACTTTTTATCAAAACCGAAACAAAGGACATTTGTTGTTCATCGACATTTCTTTTTTTCTTATGTACATGAATCTAATATATAGTCCAGAAATACTATGTACAGATGTCACTCAGATAAGATATCAATATACCAGAAAGGGCAGGCGAATACTCTTATTTAGGGGTTTTCGATAGGAGCACAATACAGAACTTTTTTCATATAGGGGAGACATATATTTTACAAGTGGTACACACGCAACATGCGTTTGTTGTGTTATAACCTTTGAATGGCCGTTGGCCTGAATATCCACTCTTAATGTTCTGCTTCTTTTAATGTTTCACTCTCTGTATTTCAGTTGCACTATGTATTTGCACCCCAATACCTTTCGTTGAAAAGGAGGAAAATCACCATTATCGCTCGGCATCGTTGACGATCTCCAGCGTTTACTATTTCATTTTTTACAAGCAAACGCAGTATGACCAAAACGTGAAGACGCGCGTCTGCTGACCAATTTTGATGAACCGTCTGCGTTCACAAACTCGGTTAGTAGACGACTGCTTTGTCTCCAGTCACCTGAGCACATGTAAAGTGCAATTAAAGCCTTCAAATTAGTGTGCTAAAAGAATAAGATTACGTGGTAGCTAAAATAACACCCACGTCCATCGTGCAGGAAGAGTTTTCCATGCGAATTTAAGACATCGCAGCAGACGGTTCACAACCGTGACGTTCCAGACGTGCTCAGTGTTCTAGCATATGACATGAACTGAAAGCTAAAGAAACACTGATATTCTAAATGTGATATAATATTTCTTGACTATATTTTATATTTATCTACATAAGAAACAAAAACTTCGGTGAGCTGCAAATGTGCTTTGCTTCGGCTTTGATAAAAAGTATCCGAAACAATATTTCGAGTTGTCGCTATTCAACTTGCAGGCCCACCCGGACATATAGTTTAGAGAAAAAAAAATATGCACTCTCTAGTCACTACAAATAGACATGTCATGATGTCAAGATTCTTAGCGTCAGCTATACAAATATAGTTAACAAAATTAAGTTCCCCGTCCAGGTGTCCACCACGAGGTGGACACCTGGAGGCGATGTTGTTCTGCCTCATATTTAAAAAAATAATTTCTCCAAAATATCAAAAAGTACTTTTCTAATTTGTTTATATGTTGAACACACGGGGTTGGTTAACCTTTCGGCTATTTCAGAAAATGCAAGCACCGTTGCCCACATGACTTTTTTTTATCCTCTATAGGGCAGTTTCGGAAGAAAGTTTCATATTCACCATTTAATTAAAAACTGTCTGAATAATGTTTTACTGTTGTAAGGCAACCTAGTCGAGTATAAGGTTTATAAAAATAAGTAGAAAAACTTTCTTAGTCAAATTTTAATTTCAAGTTGTCTGAAAATTCAAGAAATCTTAAAAATGTGCTTCGGTTTGGAGTGCCTCTCTGGACCCGAAATGGCGGCGTAAGGTGTTTTCCTTTCAAGGTAAGATAGAATATATTTATGCTTATTGCATGGAAACGTAAAATTATGTAGTAATAATAGCTTTTTTTCAGCATTTTTTTTAAATACAGGAGGTTTTCTCAAATTCCCTGCACTTTGGAGCATGACGTCGCAAAAATAAACATAATTCAGCCCCCAAACTTAGCCATCCTTACTCTCAAATGTGTCTTTATTCATATTAATTTTTTCAAGCATATACAAAATATGACGAAAATTGCCGTCTCCTTTGGCATGGAATGACCCATTTGACAACTATAATTTGTTGCCAATTAGCCACTCTTTAGTACCCCTCATATATCTATAAGCAAATGAACAGGAAAACATAACTCTTCAGGATGGCCACCTTCAGACCCTGGAGGGGAAAAAAGGTGCTTACCTAGAGCTCCTATCTAAAGTACAATTGGGGGGGGGGGGGGGGGCAGTTTCTGCTTTATAATCCTGCATCGGTATATAGTTATTTGAGAAATGCTCAAAGCTTAAACATGTGTTTGAGAACAGTTCCCTCTTCCAGGTAAGTTTTATTTCTTCTAATTGTATTAAAACCACGTCATAACAAACTTACCATGCTTCTTCTGTATTTTTAATACAGTCACTACGTTGGTGTTCTCCCTTTTGCTTTCGCCTACCACCTTTGCCATAGTTTTCCTTGTTTTGGTAAACTTCTGGCAGATGTGTAAGAAGCAACATTTTCTTTTTCATTTTGTTAATAAGGCTGTGTCGCACGGAATCCTCCAGTGAAAGGGATAAGTACTAACCCTGTTACTATGCAGATAATAACCTTCGATACAAGCATTTCAATTCTCAGAATGAAAACAAGTTCTTGTAAATCTTACGTAGCGTCTAACGGAGTCGGATAGAAAGGGGTATGCCGCTTGGAAGGCAGGCATGGCATCATCTAGCTAAGACCGACTTGGCGTTCTGGAAGAAAAAAAAACAATAAATGTTAGCCTCTATTTTAAGATATAGAAGTGAGAACCTTAAATGCTGCTGCGTACGGAGTTTTGCTCAGAATGTCGTCTGCCAACGCAGCGACCAACTTTGTTCGTGCTTCATGTCGTTGTGGTTGAATGAACAGTTCACTCTTTTCACCCAGCCTCTGCAACAGTAGCGGGGGAAATTCTGGGAGAGTAAATCTGTGACCATACATTCCACACAATTTCTGTAGACCAAACGGAGGCTACTGTGTTACTACCTCGAGCCACATTGGAGGGTTCAGGAAAGCTGAAAGATAACAATGTAATTAGTACATTTTCAATTTCACATATTTTGAGGTTGGGGCTCTATATAAAATACTGTAAAATAATTGTCCCCTGCGTCCGCTCCCGCTGTGAGGAACCGCAGACTGAAAGTCAATTTAATAAAAATGAATCGGATAATACGATCAAGTGTGAAGTTTCATTAAAAAGCCAATTTGGGACTAACTATTGTAAAAATGAAGCTCGGCGCCGCCAAGCGAACGACCCAGGAAGCAACCGCTGGGAAGAGGACCCCGAGACCGCGGCTCCCGTCCGACCCCATCCGGGAAACAGAGGGCATGGGTGTGTGGCTCAGTGGGCTCGACAAGACCGCAAGGCAACCATAACTGAACCAGGCGGTCCCGCCGCAGTGATCGTTTATGTACCCACGGTAAATATTGGGAGAGCTGGCTGTGCCACTCTCCCTCGTGAAGGCACCACCATAATGTCAGCATTATCATCCCAAGCGGGACCCCCTTGGGAAGGACCCTCATTCTGATTGATAGGGGGCACCCCCCCTACCCCCATATTTCCCCCCCATTGCCGAGAGGAACCCCATAGCTAGGGCTCTTCTCCCCAGGTGAAGGTTCGAGAGTTTCGCCAGAGCCTCCGTTGCAGCTATAGAGCTGGCAGGGTGTACCACGAGCAGGTGGAGGTTAACTTCCCAAGCGGCGGCAACCGCGGGGGCTTGCGCCCACTTGAATTTCCCAAATAGAACGCAAATCTCCAACTGGGTAATGTGCCCTACCTTTCTTTTATGTCTCCTTTTAGCCGCTCAATTAGTCTTAGTAGTTTGCCTCGCAGTTTCATAGCAGAGAGCAACTACTCAATCATCCTCTCTGTCAAGTTTAGTAACGTCTCCCATCAACTTCTTCCTCTGCGTAAAAGGAGATAAAATATTGCCCATACAGTATATGTCATATATATGTTATGTATGTTGATAACAGAAGCTATATTATATTTTTTTTTTACATTTTTATTCTGATGGTGTACACATACATAGAATAAAGAAAGTGAAAATCGGGGGGGGGGGGGGGGGGGGGGGGGAGGGAGGGGACAACCACGGAGCAGTGGCATGCATCACCCTCACACTGCTTCCATTTTCTGCTCAGATCCTCCCTCGTTATGTTTACGTTTCATGTGCTTTCTAAAGCTCTCGAATGCGGTAAAATATCGCCCAACTTGCAAACATAATTAAAATTCGAGTCACCATAAGCTGTCTGGACATGATATATAAGTAGGGGTGTGAGAATATTTGCCATTTTCGAATAACGAATGGAATATTATTCTATACGATTCGTTAATTGAATCGAACAATAATTTTCGAAAGTTTCGAATATTTTTCGAATAATTTCCGAATAGTCGTTAACGGTGTCGCGCCGCGAGATTCCCTTCCCAGGCGTCCCACAACGTGCCGGCACGCCTGCCATACGTGCCCGCAACCAGACAATGATTATCATCATCGGCACCAGCAGTTTCTCTCTATACGTACGTTGCTCTTGACCCCATTAGGGACCACTGTGCTAAGCATAACTCATAGGTATAACACGCCTGTAAGCAATTTGCCGAGAGACGACACAGGCGACGTCAAGCCGCTTCGCTGTCGCTCGGTTAGGCGCGCGATGACGCAAGCCGCATGAACGTGGTGTGAGCAAGCGACCAAGGCGATGAGGACATTTCTAGAAATCCAAACACTGAGCGATGTGAAGAGCCGTGGAAAGAAATCGTCGCTCGCTGAATCGCTTACATGCGGTTCAGCCTTTAGGGACCGCTTTCGCACAAGATGCTCGTGCACGCTTTCGAAAAGCTTCTCGTGGAGAAGATTTAGAACTGGTTGCAACGGTACCGCCGCTCTGTATGAGGGAAGCAGAAGTCGTAGAAGCGGGAAGTTGTTCGAAGAGAAAGCGCAGTAGAGTGTGGAAGTTTTTCGGCGGCTCCCATGCAACCAATTGAAGAAGCCACAACACTGCTTGTGTCGAGTCTTTCCTAACTCTTTCTCTGGTTGTTCCGCTTGTTCACTGTGAGAAGATGTTGCTTTTTGAGGGCACAAAGGGAACAAGACAATGCGTTTTCACAGAATTTTCTCAGATCAGTGAAAACAAGGTTCCTGAACTTAAGCACACAGGCACATCACGCTCTTGCCACCTTCCTTGATCCTCGAATCAGGGATATCTGCTACAACAAGGAATAAAAAGAGAATGTAAAGTTCTTACTAAGTACAATGCTTCAGGATGTACCAGGCTCAAGCGAACTGTGATTTTATGTTCAGCATCCGCGTGAACCGTGATATTACGTTTAGTATTATAATATATTAGTAGCTTTTGTCTTTATTTAAATATATATCGTTGAACTCTAGTCAATATCGCCCAGTCGAATTTTACAAGAATTTTAAGCAAACTTTCAGAACAATAAAAATAATTTTATAATCTCTTTGCTCTTCTTTAGTAGCTGTCTACTTGCTATTCGGAAACTATTCGAAAATTATTCGATTCGTATTTGTATTCAATTCGATTCGTATTCGATTCGGTTTCAAAAATCACTATTTGCACAGCCCTATTTATCAGATGACTCGTGATGTGGTAGCACTGCGATCCCTTTGAACTAGTGATGAACCGAATCTGCCAAACTTCAGATTCGGCAAAGTACATGCCGAACTTCTGAAGGAAAGTTCGGCAAAGATTTGGCAAACATTGCAAATGACTGCGTATGCGCGATAACTCGCCGGGGCCGTGGATTGCAAATGGACGCCGTGCGGTGTGCGGTTACCAGGGTTACCATCGTACTGTGTAGTAGAGCCAACGGTTACAGCGAGGTGCGGAGTAAACAGCACGAAAACAGTGCGTTTGTGAGCCTTTGCGAGTGTGGTTCCTTCAATATTTTCTGCCTTAAGAGCAGAAGATTGACTAGTAATTTTCCACTGCGCAAGTGACAAATGATGCAGTACATCCTGGATAACGTGATTGTCATTTCACCTTTCCAGTGATGCAACGAGGTAGTTGAAACATTGGCTGACAAATACTTAAATGCACTCCTCGCAATTACAACAATCCTATTTTTGGTTGACAAGTAGCTTGTTCCAAAACAAAACAATACACTTTTTTAGTTAGCGTTATTTCGTGGTTTTCATATATCTACATAAAGCAAAACACAGAACTATCATGCTCGATGTTGCATATCCGACATTCCTAACTCTTCCCCTCTTTCTAAACGTCCGTGTTTGTCCGGACACCAAAGACCGGCATTTTAAAGGTTAAAAACGAAACGTCGTGAATATGGACACATACATTTATGTAAAGCTGACGGCAAGTTACTCAAATAAAAAGTAAAACATGCATATTTACATTAATATTTCTTTCTCTTCTGGTGAAAGCTCAGGAACCGTTGCATTCGTTTTCGCGCACGAAACGATGACTCTCAGAGAAAGAAAGAACCCTGTGTTATTGCCTTTTTTTTAACAATCTACTCACACTTACATGTTTGCACTGATGAGGCCTCAAGACCGAAACTCGCGTATTGTCACTGCGGCCGCAGCTACCCGCCTTCGTTGTCACACCACTTCTGCAAGAAGTCACTGTAAAATTGCCAGTAAACGCACAAAATCGACACCGATACAATTATTTTGTAAATTATCACATTATTTAGTGCATATTAATTACATGTTGCATTTAGGTTAAAAAAAACTTTTCCGCCAGAAAAAAAGATTAAATATCAACGTCAAGTCTGGTAACAATTTATTTTTGCCGAATTCCTGCCGAAACTTTAGAAAAGTTCGGCGAAAGTTCGGCCTTGCCGAATGCTGAGATTCGGCACCGAAATTTTGATTCGACAAAAGTTGGGTGCACAACTAGTTTGAATACTCGTATCCGCTCACGCTGAAATTCCACAAACGACGCCAAATCTTGCCAAACGCCGAAAACCCCGGAAGCACTTCCTCGCTCACAAGATATGTCCAAATATCTACACTGTACTAGAAGTTTCATAGAAAATGTTCGCGTGCACATGGAAGGATAGCGTTAAAAAGGCCCAGACCAGCCGCCATTACCAGCGTTACCAGCACTTCCCTTGGCAATTGAAAAGGCGAGACGAAACCGACACCAACCAACACAAACGAAGAGGACGGAGCATTCTGCTTACCTTGGAATCTCTGGGCGAAGTCTCCAAGGTTTTGTTTTGTCAACCCATTTGACACGTCTTGGAGCTTTCATCTAGGCACTTCTGCATGTTCTCGCACCGTGACCACATCCATTGAATGCCGCCGATAGAACCAGGTCGAAACAGTGAAACATCTACCCCGAATTGTTGGCCGCCGTTACTTTCGTCTGTACAGAATCTTACGCGGCCAATGGGCAATGGCACGGCGCAATCCTTCGCGCGCAATCGCTTCTATTTCAACCGCTTCAACGTCAAAGCGCTGCCTGCACTGCTCCGTGACGTCATTCTTTTCATTTCATAAGTATTTGATTCGTTAGCCGTCAATCGTTCAAAATAAAAGTTAATACAAAAAGGAAAAAAGAATATCACCATGTTTTTGCGTTTTTTGTCTACAATTTTTGGGCAAGTCTCGGTTTGAATAAGATGTGTGACTGGTGTCCGCGCTCGCGTGATCACGGTGGTCGCGTATCGGGGAAACTCTCGAACGAGCCCGTCGTATTTGCTTTATGCAAGGACGTTGACTTTTGGTGAGCGGGTGAAGACCGTGGAATCCGTTTTACGTCGCAACGGCGGTCGGCGGTGGCGATTAATGGCGTGCGGCGTGTGATTCGACATTTTGCGGCAACTTCCGGAGAGACTCGACTGCCCTACCTATGTCTTAAAGTTCGGTTAAAATAGAGGTATGAGCGTTTGCGATCATTCGATATTTAGCCGAGTTTTTCGTAGAGTTTGCTATGCGCACCGTCCCTGCCAACTGCGTGTCGTGTTGTATTCTCGAGCCTCTGTGGGTAGGTCTTCACGGAAAATTGCAAGATATTTGGCGCACGGTTTATATCGCGCCTGACTTTGCTCTCAAGCGGCGTCCATCTCGCGCTTGCCATGTACTTTCATAGCCATGACTTGTTGGATGGTTTGTTGCTTTGGAAGATGAATTATATATTGGCGTCGCTCCCCCACTACAAACGAGGTAATTACGAAGCTCTGACGCAAGCAAACAATCATTAATTCGTGCAACATTTCTATTTCTTTGCTACCCTGCCGATCATAGTGCGCTGCGTGGTATGTATTTTTTTTTACTTCTGATATTTATGTGCAACATACAGAAACAACGTTTCGCTTCTGACAGGTATCGTGTTTCAAAACAATGTCAGTAGTCAATGAAATAACAAGAGTACTTTACTTTTATGATATTCGCCACTTCATGGCTATAGCACTTCTGTGACAATTACTAATCGAGGGTATGCAACGAGAACTCACCAAAAATCAATGATGCTGGAGAAAAAAAAAAACAAATAAAAATAAACGTTATGAAGATCTTTTTTTTTTTTTTTTACGCAAACGTTCTTCATCGCCCGGTTGCCTCTCTGGTGAGCAAGGAGGCGACACTGTTTGAAGCAAAACAGTTCTTCACGAGCAGAAAGAGTTCTTAGGGCGACGAAGAACCTTTCAAGAACGGATTTTTTTAGAGTGTGCGCAGCTCGTTCACTTTCAGCAGAAGCAACCGCATTAATGTTCCAAATTTCAAAATTAGTACACGGGCGAAAAACGCTTTGCCCGTCTTTTGGAGCCAGGAAAGTATTCTCAAGTTCGCATTTTTTTAATCTATGTCTTCGCTTTTTCACATTATCTTAACTAACTTGTGACACTTAGTTATCGCTTAGCATTCTCTGTCATATTTAATCAATGGTACTCCAAATACACATGATTTTGGGAGCGAATAAAAACCTTTTTATTCTGAGCGCTAACAGAATTAATATTTTCCAGAGCGTAACTACAGCAGTTCAATACCGGAGTTGAAATTTTCAGAAGAAAGCGCTATATCTTGAAGGGACCATGAAATGAATTTTCGGTTGACATAGATTAGAATCTTACTAATCGGATAGTGTTTAGTGCGCCAAACTAGAGCTACAGCTACAACACGAGCATATAATGCGAAAGCGTGCATTTCGGTAGGAAAATGTTAAGATATACCGGACTATTTCGTGCCTCCTTTACTTCAAAATATTTCCTCCTTTCCACTGTGATGCATGCCCAGTGCCCAAGCACGTCAACTGAACCCAGCTCATGCATTGGACACGAGCCTTGCGTCACTCGGACATATGCGCTCGGCAACAATCCATTCGTCGACAAATATTTCAATTCGCTTTCATGACCAATGAGTGCCGTGACATCACTTATCATCATTTGAGAATGACAAGCTCCATGGTGTGCTTAAAAAACACGTTGGAAGCTTGCAGCCATCGCCTGCAATGCCGAAGAGCGTCACCAGTCACGACCACGTGATTTCTTAATTCGCTTTTGAGTTGAGGATTCGAGCTAAGGAGGAAAAAGTTTAAAAATCATTTCACGGTCCTTTCAATCTCGAACTAACGGCCAGCAGAGACGTGTGCATACTATTAGAGTTTTGAGAGCACTAAATTTGCCGCACTTCTACAACGAGTTTATGGAATTTTGAATGGTATACTGCGAATTCATTAGCGTGAGGTGATTGATTCATGGGACCAGATGTTCGTGATCGTTTTTAAATTGTTAAATTTGTGAAACTAAAATCACCTAATGCGCCATTCAATTTGTTTAATCGCTCACACTTTAGATCAAAGATCAAAGAAGCAAAGCACAAATACTACAATATTACCCTCCACAATTTTATGAAAGCATCACCGCAAAAATTCTGGAACCATATAATTTCCACAAAATTTAAAACTTCCAACATAAGTGCCTCGGAGGCACAAAAAATGGCAGAAGAATTCAGCAGTTTTTTTAAGTCCGTCTTCACAGCTGATAATGGCAAAGAAAACTTAACTCTACCTTCTAAAACCTACGCAGATAAAGATATTGGTGGCTTACACATCACAGAAGCAGGCGTTCTAAAACTTTTACTCGACTTAGACGCGAAAAAGGGTACGGGTCCTGACGAAATTCCTAACATGTTTTTAAAAAAATACGCTGAATGGATAAGCAAGTATTTAGTGCTAATTTTTAACAAGTCTTAGAGTCTTTCTTTGATTCCCGCAGAGTGGAAAGTCGCAAAAGTTATTCCTATTCATAAGTCTGGCGATAGCTCTTTAACTTCTAACTACAGACCTATATCCCTAACGTGTACTTGCTGCAAGATAATGGAACACATAATTTTGAAATTTATGACAGAATTCACTGAGAAACATAATATACTAAATGCACACCAGCACGGCTTTAGGAGAGGTTTGTCAACGACTTCACAGCTAATCGAGACACTTCATGACTTTTCGATGGGTATAAACAATAGAAGACAAATTGACGTAATTTACTTAGACTTATCAAAGGCCTTCGACCGTGTTTCGCACGTCAAACTTGTAAAAAAACTTAAACATATTATGGGGGAGGGTCCGATAATAAAATGGATAGAGGAGTATTTAAGAAATCGTTTTCAGTTTGTTTATTACGAAGGACAGGTTTCACAACCAGTTGCAGTAGAGTCGGGAGTTCCACACGGCTCTGTCCTAGCTCCACTCTTATTTCTTCTGTACATTAATGACATGGTTGAGGGCACTGACCAAACATAAGGTTATTTGCAGATGACTGCATTATTTATCGCGATATCTCATGCCAAGATGACCAAGCAATATTAAACAGATCTTTAAAGAAGGTAGCAGACTGGTGCAGTGAATGGCAGATGGTTTTAAACACTGAAAAGACGGTTTGTATGTGCTTGACCAATAAGAAAAAAAATGTTCTGGAATTTCCTTACAGCTTAGACGGTAAAATTTTGCGCAGAGTCACTGAATACAAATATTTAGGTGTCGTGTTAACGTCTAATTCAAACTGGAATGCACATGTCAAATACGTATCTAGTAAAGCGCTCGTCAAATTATTTTTTCTAAAAAGAACGTTAAAACACTCTAGTCGTGAAACCAAGTTGTTCGCATACACCACACTCGTTCGCCCGGTATTAGAATATGCACTCATTGCTTGGTTCCCACATACGCAAACCAATGTCAACATCCTCGAAAGTGTTCAGAGGAAAGCGATAAGATTTGTTCACCACAAGTATGGTCGCTTTGATTCCCCTACAGAATTGCTGAAAAGATCCAGCCTACTGGCCATTGCTGATCGCGCCAAACTAGGAAGACTCAAATTTTTATATCTCCTTTTAAACGACGCCTTTAAAATGGACAAGAACAAGTATGTGAATTTTTCCCAGGCAAGAACAACAAGACATAAACACTGCAATACATTAACTGAATACTCTTTCAATAATAATACTTTTAGGTACTTTCTTTCCTTCAGCTGTAAGAGATTGGAACAGCCTTGATCCGCTGTTTTTTAGCTACACAAATGTGGATGCGTTCATTCAAGCTCTTGAACAAGACCTTCTCAGCAAGTTCATCAGTTAGTTCTTTCTGTTATGTTCTGTTTCGTTTGTTTCAATATGAAAGGAAGTGACGATTTCTAAGAATTAATTATTTTCGCGCGCCTCAAAAATTGTCTGTTGTTTTTATTGGTACCATACCTGCTATAATCCCTCAATGGGGATTGGCAGTATTTTGAAAATAAAATAAAATAAAAAAACTCTTATCACTTTTTTTATGAACATTCGGCATCATGATCCAACTGCTGGGCACGTTCAGGTGGAGGTTGAGCGGGCCGTACCGTTTGTCTTATTTTACAATAGAAATCGCTGTCCTCACGGAAACATCCGGCACAGGAGAAAATGACTTGTCACAAGATTACAAACTCTCTCAGATTTGAGCAAGCGGTCAGATTATGACAGTTTGTGCAAAATCGCGTGGGTATCTATACTACATGTGTATACAAGAGGGTATCAGTACCAGTGTTAAAAAAATGAGTCGACGAGGTAAACTGTCTAACGGGTCAAAATGCTCATCAAGACGAAATGTCCATCGAGTTAAAATGTCCATCCAGATCGAAATATCAATCGAGACAAAATCTCCACCAAGTCAAAATGTACATCCAGGTCGAAACGTTTACCGAGACGAAATGTCCATAGAGCCAAAACGTCCATTATATGACATCTTGACTCGATGAACATTTCAACCTGGAATCGGCAAAAAGCAGACGAACTTGCAAGCTGTATTGGTTCCTGTTCCTTGCCTTGTTCTACTCGGTTAATAGTTGTTCGGACGTTTCCGCTCAGTGCGTTGGTCACGCCTGCCGCACTGTGACGGCAACGACCAGCCTGTACCGCTGCCGCACGCGCACGCTTATGGGATGTGTAGCACGGCTGCCATTTTTCCGTTGTCAGCTGTTTCCGCGTGCTTCCAAAGACACGAAGCACGTTGACGGCATTGTCTTTCCGTGATATAACCGCAAATATACGAGCAGGATCATTTTTAACAAACCCCGAGCCTCATTCTCGTTATTCCGAACGGAGGTTTTCAGAGCAGTGTGAAACACAGAAAAGCAATATGCCGCCACGAACGAATTTAACTCGAACACTATACGGTGTGCAAGCTGGTCTGCTCCTTGCGCATCTCGTGCGTTTGTTTCCCTTCCAGTTCTACCGATGACGGCGCGCCCTTGACTGCAACGTCATCGCGTGTTCCCTGCGCCTTCTCTGTGTTGGCCTCTGATTGGCGTGCTCCTCTTGGGATTCTAATGCGCCGAAGGCGCATTTTTGAACACTTGCTTGCCGTATCTTTTCATCTCCATTCAAACACACTTTTGAAGTACAATCCTTAATTTTGACCAAAAAATATCTGTCCTAGAAGCAGTCTTAAAAAGTAAGCATTTCGGCAGGATAAAAGAAGCTGCAGGTACTCTTGCAATGAAAGACAGCGCATCCGGCAAGCCTGACGAATCTTTTTTTTTTTTTTTCGTGTAGTTTATCAAATGTCGCCTCGATCATTTCAATGGCCAACCATTAAAATGGTCGAGGCAAAAACTGACATTTCTCCCACAGGTCGGGGATTGCATATTTAACTACTCGCTATTTATTTTTTTTTGTTTCAAAATAACTCATTTTGTTGTGACACTCTGAAAGTAATTTCATTATAAAAATTATTTTTAAATAGTTTTTAAAGAAATGTTGAACTGCGCTTCCTCTATCATTTTCAGCAACGTTTGGCGAGTTTTTGCGTGTGACCTATTTAGGATATTTTAATAACCGTGACATTGCAGAAAAGTTCAAATTTAACAATTTTCAATTAATGCAAATTTAATATTTTATTTACATAATAAACTCTGACATTCACTTGAATGAACGAACGTTTTGAAAATCGATCATATCAAGAACTTAATTTTTATTTGATTTTTTATTAGCAATTTACAATATTTGTTTATTAGAAGATGAAAATATATTATATAGTATTTTGTTTACATAACCGCAATTAGAACTTGAATCTTGTCAGATGTACCTTGCAAAAAGGCAAGCTTTGTTGCGGAATAAGACACTTTTTATTCCGCATTACGCAAAACTCCACTATCGTTTAAAGTAACGTGTTATTTAAGCGATAAAATCAATAATATGTAATTAAGTATACTACGCCTCAATGTTGGCTAGAAGAGCACCTTTGTCAGGACGTAGTCACAACGAACAACTGACAAAAATCAATATCTAATTGATGTCATGCAAGCAAAATACTAAGTTTTCTGTTTTGTTTTTCTTTTTTGTTGACGAACCACAGTCATACATTGCTTCCAATAGGACTCAAAGCAAATAAAAGCATTTTCATTTTAGAAAGCGGTTTTAATTTGCTGAGTTTTTGAAACATTCCTTCATTCACATGTATATAACCTTTTATTTCGAACATGTCATATTAAAATTGCATTCAGTAAAAATAGAAGTCTTTAGCTTACTGGTAATATCAAGGTAATTAAACTATTTTAAATAGGTCACACTTGCAAAGTTGCCAAACTATACAGAAAATCATCGAAGGAACATAGTTTGACCATTCTGCAGAAACTACTTTAAAAGATTACATCTTTTTTATTCATAAAGCGTAAGAAATCTATTTTAAGAGTGTCACGGAAAAGTCCTAGTACAGTATTTTAAAAAGTTATGAAGTAGCAAGTGGTCAGACATGCAACGAGAGGTGGAAGAAAACACGTTGTGGCCCTTTAATTATGTCGTGGCAAATGTAGATGGTTGAGCGAGTTGGTTTCTCATTTACAATAAAGAAAGAGGGACATTGAAGAAAAACAGACAAGACAGGCTTTCCTTATCGCTCTTTCCTTATCGTAAAAAAGCTGTGGCAAAGTTTGCAATTTTTTTATGTAGTTAATTGAAGATTATATAATGATTTTGACATCTTCGGAAACGTCAAACTTAGCTATTTTCATTGAATACAAATCTGTTATGTTATTATGTTACACAAAATTTAAAGGAACGCATGTTTAAAAAATCCAGCAAATTCGAAAGTGAGTGAATTTTTTTTTTATATTTGCTTTGAGTTTTATTAGAAAATAAGTAGAATTGTGGGTTTATTAGCATATATAAACAAAAAAATAGTGTGTTTTGTTTGTACGTCCGCAATTCAAGCTTGAATATTGTCATTTGTGCGTTGTAAAGGCGTCCTCGGATGGTGGTATTTTAATCAATATTTTGACGTGGTTTAGATAATTACCTAATAATTAAACTTTAATTAACTCGTAGCCTCATAAAAATAAAACAGTAAGTGATGCATATTAGAAAGTATTTCCTACGCCACAAAGCGTGCAATTTCCCAACGCACATCGGACAAGGTGAAAGCTTTAATTGCGCTTATATATGCAATTATTACAATTTATCGTATTTATATTTCACTAAGCCACTATTAAAAATAAATATGCGACAAATAAAAATAAAGCAAAAAAATGATTTCAGGAAATCGATTTTCATCTTGCTAAATATCCGCAACGTTCGCTGGTTCAAATGTAGGTAACGATTTTATCTGATATAGATAATACTCAATTTGAATTTGTTGAAAACAGTTAGATTTAAGCTTTCTGGTGGCGTCAAGGTCTTTCAAATGTTTGAAATAGGTCACACGTAAAAACTTGCACAACTTTGCTAAAAATCATCGAAGTTCGACATCTGTTTATTTTAATTACTGAAAAATAAAGGATTTTATATAATTCCTCAAACGTAAGAAAATTCATTTTGAAAATATCACAAAAGAGTCTTAGTTCTTTATTTTAAAAATGAGAAGATAGCGAGCGGTCAAAGATACGATGTCCGACCGGCGGGAGAAGCGTCAGTGTTCGCCTCGGCTATTTCAGCGGTCAATAACGTGGGGAGACAAATACGCCAAGCTTGCTGGTTCCGCTGTCACTCATTTCAAGAAGGCTCACAGAACATAATTTTATTTTGTTAAAGATTAAAGTTTTGACCTCAAAACCGTGCCTTAAATAAGATGAAAACACCAATAGAGAAGAAGGCAAGAGGACACAGGGATTACTGTGGTCGTCTTCTTCTCTTATGCGTGCTCCCTGGCTATTCGTTATTATTATTATTTTTCAGTGTAGATTATTCCTCCGCTCCTCCAAATAATAAAGATAAAATAAACAGGAATCGTTAAATTTCATAAATTGTACAATGAATTATACTAAAGTGCCGCAAAGGTACGCGCTCTGGTAATTGCGTGAATATAAAATATGCAAAAAGAATATTACACAACATATTAGATACCGCAGAGTTCCTTAGATAGAAAGACTTCAATGTTACAGTCGCGTGAGCCTGCTCCATGCTGGTGTGGAGCGGTACGCTGCCCAGCAGCTGTGAACGAACATCATCTTTTTAGTTCCTTCTGACTTCAAGATTTTGTAATTGACCGGGCGCCGTCGTAAGACAAAAGTAATGGGCTTTTTCATACTTTTCATATTTTGGCACCTAGCAGCTGGCGCACACATCACGCTTGGTTGAGTCGGATTGAAGAAATAAATCAACGAACAGGACTCAGTCCTTTGAATCCGGCGGCGATTTGCACCATCGACTGGCTCTGAGGGGGACAAGCCAAGAACTTTACATGCCAGCAGTCTTTTCATGTTTCGCCCTAAATTTTAATAAGAAAAAAATATTATCTGTGCGGTAGTGGAATTTTTGCGACCGAAGCGATGCAAGCGAGAAAGAACTGTCGGCACGTCGGTTGGTAATAACACCACATGATTGCATAGTAAGTGTATCTGAGTTGCCCCTAAAGGTATCTACTAGTATCTAGCAGGACCAGCCTTCTATTCTAAGAAGACTGCGTAACCCGTAATAACGTAGAACCTCATTAAAAAAAAATATCATAGCAACACATAAGACAAGGGGTGAGCAGAAAATGTAACACACATTTCCACAAAGCTCCCGAAACTTTCGTCTACCAAACATAATTCGAGCTTTCTCAGCTGTTTAATGAAAGCGAGCACATGTGGAAAACATTTCTTAGAATATGTCTCATTTTTTAAACATATAATAGCCGAGTGAACACGACGAACGGAACTGCACATCGAGTATCATCCCGACACCTGATTGTGGCTCGCCGGATGAATGAGACCATTGTCCTTTTGTCCGAAACATTTTTTCGCAAGTAACGAAAATTGATGTCGACCTTAATGAACTTTTAGTGGTTCAGATATGAGGGCACGTAGAAGACACATTGGGGCCTAGAACGTGAAGAAAGTTAGTTTGTCCCAAAATGGTGTCTGACGCCTTCGCATGTAGATGGATAATGTGGACAGTGTTTTGCGAGTGCTATCTTGGGGTCCTTTGCGTGTATTACGGAGTACACTCTAGAAAAGTGTGTTCCTGCAGAACACGTAGACGGCATATCAGGGCAAATCACAAAATGATCCCAGCCAATGGTGAAGCTCACTACGATCTGAAAACATGCGATGTGTGCAGGGACAATGTTTGGCTTGCTCATTCTTCCTGCATGCATCGCAATTTTTATGTCCAATCGTATGCTGAATTTCGACATTACCATATTTCTTCACCGTGATTGGCTGTCGACTGGCAGGGAGTTAAACTCAAACGTTTTTGTAGTGTGATTACATGACCGCATATCTGTCGAATGCTGGATACGATATCAAAACAAGCGGGTGGAAATCCAATCTAGGACTTTGGTGGGAAATCAATTTTTTCTATGGTAACGTTTTTTGTGTTTTGTGGAACCATTTTTTTAAAAGTAGCCAACAAGGCAGTTTGGCAGAAGAAATTTAACCCTGAAACTAAGAAAAGTGTTTTAGCGCGACCAAATTGAAGATCGGCATTTCTTAACACAAAATCGTCATTAACTACTGAAATCACCAGGAAGCTGAATAGTGTGTCTACAGTATCGTTTTGATACCCATACACTGCTCCTAACCCGTGCATTAGAGCAGGCTTCGGAGTGGTAGGGCACAGCCTCGATTGAACTATAATTCTAAAGTAGCGCGATATTTTAAAACTCTCTATTGGCGTACAAGACTTTTCGCAAGAGAGGCGCCGACAAGTAATCTTATGTCAAGCGTCTTCTCACTAGCAAATTCGGCCGCATTGTCAACTTCTCAGTAGAAATTTTGACTACTTCTGAGTATTTACTCGAAGTACTTACTCAAGGTCCAGGAAATGCAGCTTCAGAGCAGGCAGCGGCAGCATCGATCTCAAAAATATCTTTAGGTTGGATCTCGTCACGGTGACGCGTTTGAGATTCTTCAGCGAGGATAGCCAGTTCTCGTCGATGTAGCCGATGCTCGAGTTGTAGATATACACCCGATTCATGGTCTGAGGAAGGTCTTGAAATCGCGAGTGAGCTCGAGGTGCTTCATGTCCCAGAACTCGAGCTTTTCAAGCTTCCTGAGCTGGCTGAGAATCGACCAGAAGTCCGGCAGCGTGCTGCCCTCCCTGAAGACGATGATCTTGAGCGAGTCCTCGATCTTCAGGAACGGGTTGGGCCCGGTTACGAACTGGGCAAAGCTGTGCACCCGCGCGTTCTCCAGCTCAATGACGCTGACGTTGCCGTACGCGAAGGTGCCGGCTGGGTAGTAGTCCAGCTGGCTGTCCTTCAAGATGAACCACAGGTTGGGATACTTGAGGGCACGCTGCACGTAGTGGTAGAAGTCGTCCACTTTGTTTAAGTTGGCGCACGAGTAGAATTTGTATATCTCACAGTCTTCTTTACAGGTAGGCAGGTAATCCCTATCCTGACACGAGGGTGCGGAGGCCGCCTCATTAAACAGCGTAGTTAGGATTGCTAACGCCGCAGTGGCAACCGCTGTTCCCCTGACCGGCACCATCGCACCTTGCTTTGGCGCAACGCGGAACGAAGGCGGTTCAGCGTTTTGGTGAGGACAGCAACTCCAACCGGTTCCGCTCAAGGGCACACGTGCTCTCGACACAACACCCCTCGGCGATGTTCGCACCCGTTCAAAGACGGGAGAGTGAAATTAACGCTGCGCTCATTTACGTCAAACGTTGTCGAGCTCTAATGACACACCTTGAATAGTTCACGGCCTTGCACCGGCGAGACAACATCAATTTTTGCCAGTACATTGGAAACAACTAAATAATCGTGGTAGGAACTTGGCAAATCAAGAGAAATAATGACCACAAAACACGCTGAGCTAGACGAATAAATTACTTTACTTCAGAAATCGTAAATTTTTTTTTATAAATGCTTGTAATCCAGCTTTTACTCTCTTTTATTCACGCGTAGTCCACCAAGTTGGAATCAATAGGCAATTAATTCGGTATATGCAAACAATATTTCAGAAACCGCGCGAACATATGATGAAAGTAAAAATAAAAACGGCTTGACTTATCAAAATTAACAGTTTAATCAAACGTTTTGCTTTCTATGCGGGGTGCACCGCTAGTACAGTGAGGAGCC
The DNA here is from genome assembly GCF_016920785.2 of Ixodes scapularis. Taxonomy (NCBI): domain Eukaryota; kingdom Metazoa; phylum Arthropoda; class Arachnida; order Ixodida; family Ixodidae; genus Ixodes; species Ixodes scapularis. Next base: position 196,781,934 of record NW_024609835.1, read on the forward strand.
ATGAGCTGCCCCTCCTATTGTTCGTACGCTTCCATCGCTTTTTTTTTTTTGGGTACGGACTATGCCTGCCACCGGGGAGGCGAAATGTTTCATTAAACACTATTTTGTTAAGTCACGCGGGTTTTATTATTACTGATATAAATCCATTCGGTTCAATACGGAATGCATTTTTCAAATTAAAAAAAAAAGGTGTTCCAGACGTTTTAATTCTTGTAGGTAGCAAAAGTATAACCGAAAAAAGACAAGTTTTCTCCCCGTGATAAAAACGTGCTGATTTAATACTGTTAGATGCACACTTTTTGTCAGAGAAATTGTTGAGCTCTTGCGCATAACTCGCTAAACTTTGAAATAAACTATGTGAAATCTACGGAGCCTTATCACACATGCTTATTGTGACACGGGTTTAAAGGTTTACTAATACGTGTTACTGCACTCATAGAACACCGTTCCAACACTGTCTTACAACTCCCTTTCAATATATTTTAACAACGGTCATCGCAGCAGAGTTCCTATGCAGCGTAACTCCTGTACGGCAACTAGAGCGAATCTCGACTTCTGTTATAGTCATAAACGACGAGGTCGGTTTGGGCGCCGAAGTTTGATTTGAACACCTGCCATGTGTGAATCCAGTATGATCACAAGAGTAGGGATAGATTCGTATCGGCACCACGCGAGGGAGGGAGTCCCGCATGGGGGCCAATTAACCGCCAGTCTTCGGTTATCCGGTGGTCGTACCTGGTAACCTAAATCGGACAACAAATGTCTGGTGGCCGTACAAAAACAACGTTGGGTCAGGTACATCCGCGCAAAGAGTTATGAACTTCACATCGAATGTGCTCTTTTCACGTTTCAGGGTCTCTATATTAACTCGTAAATGTTGCAGAACGTGAACCGCTGTTTGGTACGAGAGGCATGTGAATGGGTCATTGAACAGAGTGATTAACAACTTGGAGTGAAAGCAGCTTAGAAAATCAGCTAAGAATTTCGACCAGACACGTTAGGATTGAGGCAGTTAACTCGTTGCCTGATCTACAATGCCCACCCTGTTTTGGTCTCTTTTGGCTTGCGTTGACATCCACGAAAACTTGATAAAAAGGTAGCAAACGATAAAACAAACTACCAGATCTGGATTTTTTTTTTACTTTGCAGTTAAAGGGCAATTTTGGTTCATAGTTTCAATATTGGGATTATGACTGTTTTTAGCGCAGTCAGCGTCCCTGTATTACAAGGTGTAATTTTTTTCTCGGTATTTTGCGTACTTTTAAAGATATCGACGCCTCAAAGTTTTGTTTGGGGCGCGGTCGAGAAAACCGAAACTAGCCGCTCGAGACCCCGGCAACACTGGAAATCAGCCGTTAAGCGGACTTTACGTCATCGTCGTTCTCGTTTAACGAGTACGCGGTCCAAGCGGCAGCTGCCTCTGTTGCGCTAGCCGTTTAAAGATAAAAGGTAAGCTGCTTTCGTTTCAATTCTGTCTACGTGGTAGATATCCAGCATATGTATCAATAGTTAGTGCGTATACCCAAAAGCTAGCGACTGGCAGGCGAGTGAACCCGCTCGGGGCCGGTGTAGGACGCCGATCTCACTATCCCTCCGCTTCGACTACGGCAGTGGTTATGGCGTACGTCAAAATCAATATCGTAGTCGTTTATTTCGCTAAAACGTCGGAAGTAACTTTCTGGGGCAAAATACCCTGATTGTTTGTTGCTGTTTGTATGAGCGGTGGAAGCGCGCGACAGGTGTTGATTAACTTTGTACCAGGCGGCTGGCGCCGTGCGTGCGCTTGTCCTGGCTCGTCTCTAGGCCTCAATTGTCATCGGGGCTCCGAGGATGGAGAGGCATTGCTCTATACACCGCGTTGCCAGTGACGTACACTGCTCGGGGTGCCCTCGCCGTGCGTGCGCTTTTCTGTACTCGTACGTCGGCTTCTCGCTTTCGCGGTGGGGGTCAGTCCCACACACGAAGCTTTGGGGCTCTACGACGCGGGCCGCGGCGTCTGAACAAGCGTGTGCTGGGCTGCATACGTTTGTTTATTCGTCTTTTTTTCCTCGGGCGAGTAAAAAGCGAGTTTGTAAGTTACGACACTGTAATTTAGCACAGAAGTTCGTCTAACTGGTGGATCTTATTTGTGAAACTATCAAAGAAAAGGCTTGCCGCACTAAGAAGTCACAAAAGAAACACACAAAAAAAAACTTGTGACTGGAGCTAGTTAGTGGTTCTAGTCAACATGCCCACGTAGCGTGAATGCACAATGTTCAACACTGCATTTGACAAAGACTGCTTTATTGATCTGGATACTTTTATGATGTTTACCTTTTGTGTATTACATTCCACTTAGTAATGCCAAGTTCATTGCTATGTTGACTGCATAGTTTACCTTACGTCTTCACTGTAGTTCGGGTGGAATCATCCTTTTCACTAATTTAATGTAGGGCGTATATCGACAACCCACAAATGTTGCTTCTTTTATCTCTGCCTCTTTTCTTAATATGATATAAATAAAGCATTTGATTTTGAATCCCCGCATCGAGGTCGTGTGCCAATTTCCAGACTGAGAGGATTTTTTTTTTTTCAGCAGACACGTCGTTTAGTGAAGACGCCGAAGACGATGATAGCTGGAGTCTTAACCCATATGCACATGACCCACTCCCACGTGCTGGCGAACTTAGCAGGAAGAGCGCTTCTGTCTGACACCACAATTCGCGCGAGTGCGCACCGAGTTGCTCGCTAAAACGAGCCTTGCAGTCCACACAAACAAACAAACAAAAGGCTATACCGAAGCTACACGGGCTACAGATAAAAGCAACGGCTAAACGCGCCAAGCACCAGCCGAAGTAGCGGCGGTAGCGTCTCAAGGGAGTTGTAGTAGATCGTTTTTCTCCTCCGCTACGGTATCCCAGAAGAAAAGGCCGCAGCTACGCATGCGCGCCGCCAGCCTTCTCTGCATAATTCAAGGTCTTGTGGCGGATTACGGAGCGCTATCCGGGTGCTTAGCGGGCTGCGGAAACGCTCTACTACAATTCCCCGTAGAAGCGCACTTTCCCCGCTCGACCGCGCAAAAGACAAGCCCGTCCGAACCGGAAAAAAAAAAAAAAAAAAAGAGCACGACCGTGACGTCACGGCTTAAGGTTGCTTTAGCGGTCGGTGAACCGCTGACGGCCCGCTAAGGAGCGGCTGCTCGCAGCGGGTCGCATTTTTATTATCGGCATTAGTTGGGAATGCGGCGTCCCCTTGACGTAATATTTTTGCTGGGGTCATATTTGGTGTTACTAAAGCGATACCAGTAATATGTTTCCTTTTAAATTTTGGCCCGAGTTGCCCTTTAAATTAAGTTAAATAGTACGCCTAAAAACCTATTACACGGCCTAGTCTTCTGTCATCGCTTCATCGTAGTCGCTTCACGTCGTCATGACAAACAAAATTAAACACTGTTGGCGCTACGATGTCGAGGCCAGTGTAGTTTCCGCAGCACTGTCAAAGCTACTTGAGCGAACGCACACGTGCTTGTGCAGCAGTATACGAAAGAAGCACGCCGGCGGCGTCGCTCCTGTCGCTTAAAGTTTGTAGAGAGCCTAGGTTGTAGAGAGAGTCGAACTCAAACCATGGGGAGCGTTTGCAGTTTAATGGCTGACGCCTCCATCGAAGATTGCACATGATTGCTCATGCGCGGCGTTATCGCGTGGCTACGAGAAGAGCAGAAAAAAAGGCGGGGACGCTCGCGGACGACCAACGCGTTCGTCACTAGGAGCTCTACTACAATTCCATTACTACAATTGCTACAATTACTACAATTGCAAACATGGCCCATCAACTACGTGACCTTGATCGAGCAGTTGGAAATTGTCTGTAATGCAGCCTCTCTGATTGTTCGCTGCCACCTAGTGGTTTCCAAATAGCGATAGCGCCTATCGTTCAAGCAGCGTCCGGTTTGTTCAACGTGGGTGCGGCCACAGGAAAGAGGAATGCTATACCAAACGCCCATTGCACATGGCAAAAAAGGCTTAGCGTGCTTCTTACTGCAACAAGTTTTCGTTTTTTTTTTTTTTTATTCCGACTGTTTTTGTGTTGACTCGGGGACAAATCTGACTCGTTTCTTTGAGGGGCCGAAAAAAACACAAAAAGTCCGTAGTGATTCCCACGACCACTGACCGCTTCCTTTCCGCACCACGTTTTGTGGACTGGTTACGTTTTGTTCTCTTGGGGACGGGGATTCCCACGTCTAACAGTGGTGTCGATAGATAGCCCGCATTTTTGAGTCTGTCGATTGGTAACATAAAGCTGCCCCCTAGAGTGTGGATGCAGGATTCCTTCAGTGCTGAGCCTACACAGGTTAACGCAATGCCGGCGTTGCCTTTGCTTATGCTCCTCCGAAGAAACCGCGGTTGAAGAATGTGTTTCTTGTTCCCTTTTATTATGCCATTTCGCAAAACATCATGCCTGTGGCGTCTCCGTTTGATATTAACATAGTTTTCAAAACGCAACACAAGTTACTAAAGTTGACATCTTTTTCAGGGGCGGCTTTGGAGTGCCCCAAACTAACAGGATCCCGTGGTGCCATGTCAGGGAAGGGTTGCGTATGTCATTCCCCTGCGTTGTAGTTTTTCCTACATGGGGCAGACTAGTCCTTGTCAAAATGATCGTATTTAAGAGCATAAAAGGAATATAAAGAGTGATACACCAAATCCCGAAATTGCAAAATATATAGACGAATATAACAAATGTGAACCACAGTGGGAGAGCACCGATGTTTTCCATGTAGTGGAAGTAAGCAATAGAAGAGTGATATATATGCTATGCGTAATATAAGCTCTGGAAACAGTATCAGTCAACCCTCTTTATCTTTACATAAGAGTACGAAAAGGTGTCCGCGCATATAGCTTAATTGCTCAATTCTTTAGAGTCACTTGAGGGGGTACAAAGTTTGACCTTGGGAAGTGTGTGGAGAGGTTCGTGTTTTTTTTTTCGCACTTAGCTCAGCATAATTATAGTTATATTCAATCAGAACAAAGGCATTTAAAAAAGAAAGAATTACCCAAGAACACTATCTTGGGCCGCTTTCGACGTTTCGTTTCCGCCGTTTCCCAAGAACACTTTCTTGGGAAACGGAGGACGAGACAGGAGAGTCGGATGATGTGCGAGCTTTAGTTACAGTGTAGTGAGTACGATAGGTTGTAAATCGTCCGATCTACGATGTTGCTGATAAGTAAGAGCGGGAGGCACCTCGGTGCATCTGAATGACTTAGGGGTGTGAGCCGTTAACTCCTCCAGGTAGCGGAAATGTGGTGGTCCTGCTTTACTTAAGACGTAGAAAGATTTTAGAATTGAATTTATCAGCTTCACGACGTTTCCTCGAAGTCATGAGGCTGTAGGCCCAGGGCAATGGTAGTCTACAAAAATTGACGTAAGACGCAGTTGTCTGCAAATCTATATTGTGTTACTTATAGTTGAAACTAAAATGATTAAACATAGTTGAATATTCATCTTTTACTCAGCAAGGATGTGACTGCATTTTATTTGGAAATACTACCAGCTCCAATCAAGCAGATATTGTAGGAGTGGTTATACAGTATTAAAGAAACAAAGAAAGACCGCGGTAGGCGAAGGAAAATGTAGTATCCACAATAATATTTGCTAAATTATTCCATCCTTGAACTGCAAGAGGAAAGAATGAAGATTTAAAAAAAAAAATCATTTTTAAATCTGTATTGTTTTAAAGTTCGGCAGTGGTTTAACCGCGAGGACCCGAATACAAGTGATTGTTTTCTAATATTCTTATCTACTGATGTAAATGAACGTGTCTTTTGTATTGTAAAGCTTTTACAAACTCACTTAACCTTTATATTTGTAGCGTCGTGAGTTGAGCTCTTTTTACTAAATCGGTACGTGATTATCTCGTTTTATAAAGGCCGAGAATAAACCGAACAGCTAGAGTTTAAATACTTTCTACTTTGTTATTTCTATCCTTGGCGAAAGGGCACCACAATGAGGTGGCGCAATTTAAAACAGGTCTAACCAAACTTTAGTAGCCAAGAATCATAGTATCACAATCAGAAATTTAAATTTTATTTGCTGTGCTAACGAAGTACTGCCGGCTTTGTTAACTTTTTTTAAAAATTTAAATGTTAGTTCCAGTTTAGTTTCGTATTAAACATACGTACTAAATATTCGTATTTGTCTAGACGGTTTACAACTTGTCCATCTATAAAAAAATACATTGAGTTGATTTTTTTTACACGTTATAGTCGTTGCAACTGTTTTATTATAGTTTACTTCCACTGTCATTTGTAGTTCAGTCTTGGATTGCAGTAAGTGCCTTCCGGAATTAGATATCGTCGTTGTTTTCACCTATTTTTTATATATCATTTATGCATACCAAACACAAAAGCAGTACAAGCACTGACCTTTGGGGCATACCTGAAGAGACGGGAAGTTTGTTCGAATCAAGTTTGTTGTAATAAACATACTGATGTCTATCTGTTAAGTATGCAGTTATCCGGTGCACAATTTGGGTACTTTTAAGTATGTCGTGTCGTTTAGCTAACATTTTCAGATGAGACACCTTGTCAAAAGCCTTTGCGAAATCAAAAAATAGTACGTCGATTTGCCCTCTGATTAATTGTTCCGGTCAATTTGTGGATGAAATCAATGAGCTGTATTGGGTGGAGAATGACCTCTTAAAGCCGTACTGTTGCTTAGCGATAGGATTAAGTTTTATCCAGGTGAGATGAGATATGTGTAAAGAACTGCGTCGAACTTTTGAGGAGGACAGCGTGCCGTATAACCAAAAATTAAGCCATTAATTTCGTGCGCAATTTTCAACTTCCCTAGATAACTTGCATCCCTTCTTTTTGACCGCTTTTCCTGTAGGCCCCTTTTGTGACTGCCAATCACCAAATGTAGCGCACGATCGGCATCGATCGGCACCGGCACAACTTTTTTGTATCTTGGAGCTTCTTTCGAGTCGGCGATAACAATTTTTTTTTTTTTTTATATTTGAAAACATTTTATTTGTCTCTACATATCTAACCGAACACCAGAGAACCAACTGCCAGTACGTTTTACATCAACCACTTGTCATGCCACATTTCTTCCCCGATGGTCACCCACCATGTTTTCTCCCTTTAACTGTTCTCCCTTAAAAATGCATTTACGTCTACTGTAAAGGAACTGATGTGACCACGCCATTTCGAGAGGCAGCTCAGTGTAAAATCCATTTTTTTGTATGACCGTTCTTGAGCAGTCTTAAACATCAAACAAAGCGCGCGTCGTCCCGCTCCTTCCGGAAAAGAGCTTCGTTGACTTCGTCGTTGTGGCGCGGTACGATCAATCCCCCCTCCCGCGGCCGTGCCCATGGTCACCCAACTTTTGGGAATCCGCCAGATTAAGCGAAAGTTTACTATATTGGGATTGGTGTTCTCCCGTCGGGGCGGGAGTCGGGCGCCTCTGTCTCATGCCAGCGCCGGAAACCACGCCAGAAACGTAGAACATCGTCCTTCTGCTCCTTTCGGCTCCGGCTGCGCGATTTGGGGCCCAAACCGGTCCGAAAACCTGCGGGAACGCAGTCCGCTGTTCCCGCCGGGACGGGAAAAAAGACGACTGTGTAAACTCTAACAACTACAGAGACACACAGTGAAATTGAAACGCCCGCATTTGGCAACTTTGTAACAAGGATTAGTGGCTCCATCTGTTTTGTCTTCAGGAACATCATGTCGAACTGCTTATTTTATTTATTTGTTTCGAAATACTGTAACCTTTCACAAAATTATAACAGGAATGGGCCACGAAACGATATCACCCTCAATACAAAGTGAGGTCGACGGGACTTCCGCACATAAAACACATACAACTGCGTAAAAGCACTTTTTCACCAGTATTGGTACCCTTAGGAATGAATACAGAAAGCACAACAAGATATCGAACGTATTTCACGTTATGTTAATCTCACAAAACACGTTTCCTAGCTCGAGCTCTGTAACATTTCCCGGGAGTTTATTCCAGATTTCAATACAGCCAGGAAAACAAAAACATCTAAAACAGTACAGTGAACAGAAGTATGGGACAACGTTGGGGTGAAGGCGACTTCTACTGGAACGTGATTTTTTATATGAGAAGTAACTGGGTAAGGGGATGAAATAATAATTTCGTACAATCTGATAGATCATTTTTAAGCGGTCTGTGACTAGCCTAGAAGAGAGCAGCTGAAGGCTTAGTTGTTCCCTTTCATATTATCAGGAAAACCCACGACCATACTGATTATAAACGAAACGCATTGCACGTCTCGGGACGGTTTCCAGTTTGTTTAGGTCACCTATTATGTAACTATGCCAAACGATAAAAGAATAGTCAAGAAGTGGTCGGACTAGTACACTGCATGCTTACAACTTTCTTTGTTTAGAAGCAGGCCTTAGCGTTCTCCTCAGATACCCCATGTGCCCTAATACCTTTGAGCAAATTATATCAATATGTTTCGTCCAGTTTAAATGTTTCCTATTGAAAATTCCATCAAGCTACGTAATTTGGGACACTGATTGCCAGTCAGCAGCATTGGTGGGACGTGATGGACCATCAGACGTCATCTGATGGTCCATCAGATGACGTCTGACTGCCACTGCCAAGGGAATTTCATCAACAAGGGCAGCATTTATATAAGAGGAAAGCTATACGCACTCATAAATATCGCCAAATGCCTCGATAAAACAAAATGTTCGAGAAAAAAAAAAAAGAAAAAAAAAAACAGGACCACCGCGGATCAAATCCGCGACGACTTGCGTACAAATCGGACACCTTAATTCCTATGATATGCCATTTTTTTATTTATTGCCACCCCTATGCTATGCCATCCCTTTGGAAACTCGATTTGACCATTTGTTTTATACGAGATGCTTCGGCTGCAAATGCAGTTAAGCCTTCAGCATGTTATGCAAAGCACTCGTACAGTGCTAATCACACTTGTCTATAACGCGGGAGCGTGCGGCTTTGTCCGGGAAGCGCTAAACTGGTGGCATTAGCGGTAACTAAGCTAGTCACGTGGCTCAACATGGAGCGGCCCTCTCGAGGGGTGTCCTGTCCACTCTATCAGCTGGCGGCGAACGCGGAAGGCTGCTCGTACGCTTTTTACAAACATCAGTGCTCGAACAATAAACAAACTAAAGCGTGAAGGCGTATGAACGATGTCGTCATCAGAAAACAAAATATATAATTACGCACTTTACTTTTATCGCTTATCAAGTTAGTAGAGTACGCAGGACACCCCTCGAGCGGGCCGTTCCATGTTGCGCCACGTGACTAGCTTAGTTTCCGCGAATGCCACCAGTCTAGCGCTCCCCGGAAAAAGCCGCACGCTCGCGCGTTATAGACAAGTGTGATTAGCACTGTACATCACTCGCCGTTCTTCAGTTCTACTCACCTGCCATGTAGAGTACTTTCGCGTCGTAGAATGATCCTTTTGTTCGTGCGTCTCCGGCCCAGTAGACCTGGTACACCTTGTAGTCTTCAACTACACCGCTAAAGTCCCTTACATCGTCGGAACTCACAACAGGCTGGGTCCTGTCGAGTAGAAATTCTACTAGAACATAAGACATTGTAGAGCCCGGGCAGGATCGATAAGTTGAAGCAAGCGGGCAAACAAAACGAGTCGAGAGCGATCGTTCATGAAAGCTCGGCGAAGCGGCGAAGCCTCTATGGGCGAAGCGAAGTTGGCGAAGTGGCGTGTTCGGCGGCGTTTCGGCGGGCTTCTGATCAAGGTTGTCGGTCGGCTGCGTGTCATATCTCTAACATCAGCGGTTTTATGGGCTCACGTACCGAAATCGTTTTCTTGTGCATAGATTCTTTTCGTATTTATAGATTTGACGAAATAGTGGTATCCGAACAAACTTTACGTTCTTTGACCGTACGTCTGTCTGCACGTCAAATCTTTTTGACGTACAGTCAGAGACAATCGATGTAATATCAGAATCGCCACCAAGACATCTTGATGGCATTTCGCGGCGGCCGACTGCCACTAGGAAACCATCAGAAAGCCGACAAGTGGAGTCTGACTGGAGTTTGACTGTCGGTCAGAGTAACTTGTTGGCCATTCAGACATGCTTGACGTACAGTCAGGCACAGTCAGCGGTCCACTAGAAAACATTGACTTCCAAACAGGGTTACATTGATGGAGTTTTCCTTCGGGTTGAGTTCGCGTGAGGCCCAGGCGCTTTTACTGAAACACTCTTTTAAGCTCTTTAGACTCGAAGAGGTAATCACGTGACAAAAGATTATTTTGCTGGTATATGACATAATAAACTTTTGCTAAAATTAACTTCCATATGCCAGTCATGGCTCCAAAAGCAAAAGTTCAAAAGACTGTTGACCTAAAATCTTGTCATTGACTGAGTTAACTTCCCTATATAAGATACAATCATCCTCGTAAAGTCAGATCTTAACTGGTATGTTTTAAACTACGTAATTAATATATAACAAAAAAGTGATGGCTGCAGAACCGGGCCCTGGAATACTCCCAAACTTACAGACACCTTTGATGAGTTGACCTTGCAGTGCGATACAAGCTGAGTCTATTTTGAAAGATAATTAGTAATCCAATTAATAATCTGCTCGCTTTTAAAGGAGATGCGCAGCAATTGCAGTGCTTTAAAGACCAAAAAGACGCTTTTCCCTGCGTGTCTTAGATTTTTTTTTTCAATGACAATGATTAAGATTTTCGACACCTATCAACGCTTTTACCATCTTTCGAGTCATGTGCGCTGTGGCGTGAAAGGGGGACGCTCGGGGTTCTGGCCAAGCTCTCTCTCTCTCTCTCTCTAGAGCCATCAGTGAGCAGCGAGAACTAACCCGTTACCGACCACGTGACCACATGCTTGCGGCGCACGATCAACATGGCGAAAGGAATAAAGTGCCAACATGCACATCCGGGCCCGGCCGTCCCCATCCAGAGACCGGCTTCCGGGTCCGGCTTCTGGCTGCTCCTCGCGGTATCAGATAGAGCTGCCGGTTTTGTTGACCTCGGATAGATAAGGCCACTGAAACTCCGTAGAATAAAGGTTTTGTCGATGATACCCGGTTTTTGACGCGTTTATATTTATGTTGGAACCAAAGGATTTATAGAAAAATTACCTTTTACCGAGCAGGTAGTGGCACAACTTGCTATCCTCTTACATGTACCTCTTTGACGTCACCCCGCGTGGTTCTCATGGCCGCTGCTCGAGGATGCAGATCGGGAAATATTCCAACTTTTGCCTCGTGATTACACGGCGGAATCGCAACATATCGAAGGAAGGAGATATGTTTTCTGTTTTTTTTTTTAACAAGGTAAACAATGCCAAAAGTATAAGATGCTAACTCTTTCCTCCTTAAAATCGTTCCACAGCTCCTTTAAGTAGGATGTTTAGTCTGTATAAAAGCTTACTATGGCACACCTTATCAAGCGCCTTTGAATGATCAATATATATAACATCAATTGGACCCTTTCAATTTAGAATCTCAACAATGTCATGGGAAAATTCAAGAAGTTGGGATATCGTTGAAATCCTTTTTTGAAAACCATGCTGGAGATGAGCCAGGAAGCTATTATGTTAAAGGTATTCTTCCATGTGTATAAAAATAACGTGCTTCCTTAATTTGCAGGAAGACGATGTCAGGAATATTGGTTTATATTCACTAAATATTTGACTATCTTCAGCTTTAAATATTGGAACCACTTTAGCAACCTTCCATACCGAAGGAACGATGCCACTATCTATTGATTTCTGAAAGAAAATAGTGATTTCCTGGAGCTCCACAAGGAGTAACGCTTAGGAAATGCATTTTTGATGTCATCCGGTCCACCATTCTTGTTTGAGTCGAGAATCAAGAGCAGGTTAAAAGATCTCAAAATATTAAAAAAAAATATCACGAATTTCACTAGTACTTTTTATAAGAGGAAAACCAGGAGTGTAACCATTATCACATAAAAACACACATCTCAAGTAGTCATTGTAAGCAGCAGCAGTCACGTTGAAATCGTTGGTTTGCGCCCCATTTATGTCAAAGGTAGTTTGACCATTTAGGTGTAAAATAGACTGCCAAATTTTGGAAAACATTTGACCTGATGTACTCTGTTAAAGTGCCATTCCAACACTTTAACTTCGCTGATTGCATCTACATACGAAAGATTTCGCGCAGGCGGCGTCATTCCGCAATGTCGGCATTTTTATTTTTAGAGGTTCGACCTTCGGCGTCTTTTAATACGACGGAAAGTTGCAATAGCTCACGGGTGAGCCAAGGGTGTGTTTATAGGTTCGTTTTTAGACCGTGGGAACATAGAAGCGCTGTAATAACATGTCTATATCATCTTAAAAGCGCTGTATTAACATGTCTATATCATCTTAATCAGTTAGTATTAAAAACGGATCGTACTTTGTACATAGTTCGTCAGTTATCACCACATTATTTGCTCTAGAGAAATCTAAGTCCTGACTTATCTCGAAACCATGATCATTCACCTTGAGGTTTAGATTTAACAATAGCGCACTATAATCCGAAATACCATGTACAACCTCAAAATCATAGCCCGTGTTGAAAAATAAATGTCTAAGAAAAATCAAGTCGAGAACATGGTTCGGTGACAATTCTTGTCAAGTCATGTGAGGCTGCAAGATTCAGTAGCGCATTGCAAACTGTTTTATCATTGCCGCCGACTGAGAGTTTTTTTTTTTCAATTTATTTTAGTTGCATTAAAATCGCCGGTTAGAGTGAACTTTGCTTTAGAAAGGCCAGAAGAAAAGTTATAATCATGAACTTTAAAAATAGGTTGTGGGTGAGAGTGAGAAGAACGATAGAACACACATATAGGAACAACAAATTTGCCTCATTGCACTTTACAGCATAGACAATATGATAAGGGAGGATAGGGAAGGACAGGGAATTTAAGATATTAATTAACAAGAAATCTGACACCACCACCACCCCTACCCGAGTGCCTGTAACGGAGGATTACAATGTACCCAGGTGGTACAAATTCACTATCGGAAATCGTGTCATTCAACCAAGTTTTGTTTAAGGTGATTACATGAAGCGGATAAACAGAAACAGGCAAAAAATATCAGTTTGTTATTTACAATGCTACGCGCATTGACGTTTAGCATACGAAGAAACGCATTAGTAGGGCGTCACTTTTAACGATCCGACCTGACAAGTGTAACAAAAGGGACAAGGGTGGCGTTGTTATTATGCCAGGAATATCGGCCGTTGTCAACATACACCGAAATCAAATTGTCAACATACACCGTATATCAAAGTGAAAATTTTGCCCCATTTTTCCTGTCATCGGCAGTTGGCGACTATATCAGATTTCGGATATCACGAACACGGGGAGAAAAGCTTGATTGATAGATGCACGGGTGCCCTTTAGTTTACTGACATTTCCTTACATACTTTGATTTTCTCCAAAATCCATGACTAAAAAAAAACGGCCTTATTTTTTCGGGTAACATACGGCCAAGTCTGTGACTACGCTAGATGGCCGTGATTGTCAGTTCAAGTTTTTTGGAGAATAAAGTGGTCAAGCTGTCGAATAATGATTGAGCAGATATGTTTTCAGATTCGGGCATACCAAAGACCACAAGATTATTTGACGTGACTTCTTATTTGGGTTGTCATTCTTGGCGATCAACAAGTCGACACAACTCTGCAGTAACGCAAGTTCATCTTCAAATTTCTGTAGACTTGCGTCACAGTTGCGCAAGTAGCAACAGATGTCTCTATTTCTGTTAACCTGTTCTCGAAAAAGTCAAACTTGCACTATAGAGTTTCCTGATTAGATTTTACGCCCTAAACACTGTCCAAAAACGCCTTCTGACCTTGCAATAATTCCTGAAGCCTTTCTTGATTAGTTTCTGGCCCCGTATCCTGCTGGCCATTCCCGCAATATAAAAAAAAAATTCTACAATTTCCGAAATCCAGCAAAGAACAGAAAAGACCAGATCATCACTTCCATAACAACAAATAGAAAATTCATAAGTTATCTGTAGTGCGATTATGAAGTTTATATGCATTCTTGACACGACGCCACCAAGCTCACTAAAGACGAACGACTGAAAGCTTGCTCTTAAGGCCCATTCACACTTTTGCAACAGACTACGACCGGGACAAACGAGACCGGTTTTTAAGCCTCTTGCGACGCCTTAGGACCGGTTGCGCTGCTGCGGAGCTGGTCCTAACACGTCGTAAGAGGCTTAAAAACCGGTCTTATCTCTCCCGGTCGTAGTCGGTTCCACAAGCGTGAACGAGCATTTATAATGTCGGTACAAATTGTAGGTGTCGCTGCGTAGGTTTTTCGACCATCCCAGTTGGCCCTCCTGTGCGCATAACAGGAAGAGACGACGCCAGTCAGATCAACGGATGGGATCTGGTACCCCCGTCTCCTGGAAATGCTGCCATCATGCCCCCTGTTCAACAGCACCATAGTTTCCGTGCAGGCAGAGATAGCAACAACTTCTAGTGCGAGGACGAAGAAGTTGAGATGCATTCTTGACACGCCGCCACCAAGCCTACTCATTCATACAAGCAAGATATGGCGTGTGTGTCGTCTGCTATAGCTGGAATGATATTCGATACATAAAACATTAGGTAAGCTCATAAAAAAAACATATAATCGTGGAAAGTTACCTTAAATGGATTGAGAACAATTATCATAAATTCACTTTTAAAATTACTCTGATTTTCTCTAACTTTTGTTTTTCGCGTATATAGACATGCCTCAAAATATTGCATCACTGTGAAATCATTTCAAACGACTTTGACCACATATACAAAGAAATTAGCCTTATAGAAGACAAATCGAGTTGCGCTAGCACACGATTAAAAAATGTCAGACCACCTACTAAGATGTTATCAGAAAAAACTTAGATCTCCTAGGATGGAATCTCAAAATGCAAGCATTCTAAGGAAGAGCTTACGACTTAACGGCTGAAGTGGCGCTTCTCATATTTTTTCTGCTGCGTTGCTAGGCTCACCAGGAATCAGCCCTCAAAGTTTGTTGCTCAGTTACATGGCTACACTGAGTTATGACACTTTTAATTTGTATAAGAAAGACTTATAAAAAAAGTGAAAGCCGTTTACAACTCCCTGTAACACCGAATTAGAGCCCAGCTCTTGAGGAGGAGGAGGGAAGGGTACTGGGGGGGTCAAGTGACCTGGTGGGAGGGGTCACGTGGCGATGCCGATGATGCCATCAGTGACGTCACTGATGACGTCATCAGTGACGATGACGATGCGGATTCCGATTACGTCATCAGTGACGTCACTGATGACGTCATTCGTGACGATGCCGATGCGGATGCCGATGACGTCATCAGTGACGTCACTGATGACGTCATCAGTGGTAATGGTGATGACGATGCGAATGCCGGGGACGTCATCACTGACGTCACTGATGACGTCATCAGTGATGATGACGATGACGATGCGGATGCTGCTGACGTCATCAGTTATGATGATGACCATGCGGATGCCGGTGACGTCATCAGTGACGATGACGTCATCGGGGAGGTCACGTGACCTCGGCGGGGGGGGGGTCACGTGACCCTGGGGGTATCACGTGACCTCCCCGAAGTCACGTGATACCTCCGAGGTCACGTGACCTCGGGGGAAGGGACAAGTGACCTCAGGGGTGTCACGTGACTTCGGGGGGGGGGGTCACGTGACCTTGGGGTGACCTTGGTTACCCGACGGCGACGCCGACGCCGATGCCGACGCCGACGCCGCTCAAGCCGGGAACGGGCCCCTAAGAGCTGCGCTCTAAAAATAATATGTGTGTAGAGTAAATCAAGAAAGACGTAAATACGAGACTACACGTCTCCCTTATTTATTCATTAATACAATCACCGCGCGGCTTCCTTGTACTGCAAATCTAGAAACCTAGATTTTGTAGACGCATGCCTTCGAACATATCAAAACTTGCGCCTTTTGTTTTCTCGTTGAGAGATAACGTTTCCAGAAATAGATATCACATTTCTCCCTTAAATATTGAAATTAAATGGGTCATTCATTTGAAATTAGAACTAATTGCGTTATTCACGAAGAAATGCTACATTTGTACTGCGAACATAAGCCTAAGCACAATCACCACCTGCATTATTGTTGCGGCCGTGGGACTGCCGCCTTGAGTGAGTGTTAATAGACTTTTTTTTTAAATTAAAATTCTGAAAATTGGGCGCTTGAACCAGCTCACATCATGACGACTTGGCCCCCGCACGGCCGAGGTGGGACCCCCCTGAAGGTTTTCCATCGACAGCCCAACTCGGGCACGCCCACGCTTAGCCGTCTGGCGCCCACATCATCGCATTTGGCCCCCGGAAACGAGGTGGGTCTCACGGGCGTTTTAAATGCGCAGCCCAACTCGGGCGTGCCCACGCTTTGCCCGTCTCTTCGTTAACTCTGTCCCCGCATTGCCGAAGTGGGACCCACGATGGTATTGCATGGGTGGCCCAAGTTGGGCATGCTCACGTAGCGCCTAACTTTGCCCTCCTATATCCGAGGTGGGACCCGCCGCGGCCCTGCGTGGGTATCCCATATTGGGCATGCCCACGCTACGCCCACATAGAACCAACGCGGGTTTTGTAAAGGCTGCCCCAGCCTCCCATTGTCCCACATGGGTTCACCGCTTGTGCTACCTGGGATTCGGAACTAGAACTTTCTTATTGAGGTTATTACTAACAGTTTACTACTAATTTCTAAATCTTAAGAGTTTGCCATATATAGTGCCCTGCATATTCGCGGATCACCTGCGGATCATCTGAGGCTATCCGCAGTAAACTGGCGGATGCGGGTAAAAATGATTCAGATTTGGCGGGTTGTGGATCGGATGCGGATACGGGTGCCAACAGCTTCGGATGTAAATCGGATGCGGAAATCCGCTGTTCCTCATTTACCTTTCGTCAATGCGGCCCATAAACGCGTGACACCGCAGTGTGTAGAGTCAATAGGTCAGTGATGCGGAAACTTGCGCCGGCGCGTGTTTCCGTACATCACTCTTGCAGCGCAGTTCGTGCACCCAAGCATCAAATGCACACGAGAAAATATACTTCTCATTAATCGGTATGAATCCGCCCATGCTGACGATGTTCTGCTTCTTCTGCACAGCTACATCGACAAAAAAATTGGGTTGTGTATATGTTTACACAGCCTAGAACTTGGTCTGCCTCACAGCGGCGACGAGTCTCCCAGCTGTAGATGTCCAGGAAAGAATATTTTGACCACCGACATACTATCAAGAGCTCCTATCTGCCTGGAAAAATCATCTTAACTAATATAGGTTGAGGCATTTAGGCCTTTTTTCAGGTCAACCATACCAGCGGCCAGCTCCAGTTTCCAGTGTCTTATAAACAGCCAGAAAACGTACTCGGTATGTCAGCCGATCAGAAACTAATGCAAGAAGACTTGGCACTTCCGGCGTGACCTTGACAACGATTTGAAGCCTTTGTAACCCTTTCGTCACTAGTCCTCCATCGCAGCCGATTTGTTTATGTTCGCAGATAGACTCTACGTGTTAACATCCTGCAGATTTAAAATTCTGCGTCTCCTTCACGAGGGACACATTGGTATTATTCAGACTCACGCGCGAGCTGAAAAAACTTGGCAAGCAATTACAAAAGAAATTGACCAGGAAGATAACAACTGTCACCGTTTCATCGATGCATCAATGAACAGAAAAATACCGCTCAAACCAACTGAATTCACTCAGAGACCTCGGCAGTGGCAGGACATGAATTTACAACTACAAAATAAATTCACGGCTACGGCGATGGTTGAACGCGACCGACAATTTCGCTAGATACTCAGAAACCGCACGCCTCGAGTACACAGCCGCACAGGCAGTATTGAGCCGCTGCAAATCTATCTTCTCTCGACATGGAGTTTCAGAGGTTGTCGTATAGTTCAATGAATGGCCCACATTTTTCACGAGTTTCAGCAGCGCAGTTCGCAAGTTTGCTAAAGCATATAGCTTCACACGCCACCTAGAGCCCCCATTATTTACAAAGCAACGGGCTTGCGGAGGCTGCAGTGAAAATAATAGAGACCTCCATAAAAAAGAAAAAGAACCCCTACCCTCTTCTCGTATCGTACTACGCCCTAAAAGAATGAATACAACCCTCTCGAGCTGCTTATAGGATGCCGATTGCGGTCAAACATTCCCGTTCCGAACACACTTTTCAGACCAGCCATCTCAGACCTACAACATCTCAAAAAGTTTGAAACAGACTACCGACTCAAGCAATGGCCTGCCTACGATGTACGCCATGGTGTGCAAAATCTGCCAGAGACATTGCCGATTGAATAGGCGCATAATTCTTTGATCTCCACCGCAAGAGTGCCGCTTGCGGTGGAGGTCATCACACAGATCTTATACCCTACCCAAATCATTCCTCTCGCACCGTTACAGATTCAACGGATCCTACGAATGAAAACGCGAAAAACAGGCTGCAAGAGGGACGTAAACTCTAGGATTTATGTGGCAACACATCGCAACCGCACACAAAGAAAAGGCGTTCTATTAGACGTCCGTATTGATATCCAGACAAAATAATACTTCCAAGGGGAGGTATGATGTCAGCTCGCCACGCCAGGTGGCCAGATTGAGCGAGTTGCAAAAGACGAGAAAGTGCTTATGCTTACACAGGCACCATACATCGATATGATTCTAGCTGGACGGGTCCAATGCCAGGACCGGCTATGGTAGTGTAAATGGGAGCGATGATATTAAACACGAGCCATGTGTAGATCTTGCTTTTTTATATATGGCGGTATCAACAAATTAAAAAGAGGGGGTGCATAGTTAAACAAGCCCCCTCCCCCCCGCCCTGATCTCTGCACATATACCTCGCAGACTTCCACTCCATGTAGCAGACGGACTATTGTAGACTCTCTATGGGTCGGCAGTTGCTGTGGCAGGAACGCATGTTGGGATAAAGTGCTCCTAAATTATTGGAAATAAGGAGGCCCAACGATCGCATGAAATTGCGCCAACTAATCTATCTGCGGCAGTATTGACCGGTACAAAAAGTGAAAGCCGTTTACAACTCCCTGTAACACCGAACTAGAGCGCAGCTCTTGAGGAGGAGGAGGGAAGGGTGCTGGGGGTGAAGTGATCTGGGGGGGGGGGGTCACGTGACGATGCCGATGATGTCATCAGTGACGTCACTGATGACGTCATCCGTGATGATGACGATGACGATGCGGATGCCGGTGACGTCATCAGTGACGTCACTGATGACGTCCTCAGTGACGATGACGATGCGGAATCCGATGACGTCGTCGGCAATGATGACGATGACGATGCGGATGTCGATGACGTCATTAGTGGCGTCACTGAAGACGTAATCCGCGATGATGACGATGACGATGCGGATGCCGGTGACGTCATCAGTGACGTAACTGATGACGTCATCAGTGATGATGACGATGACGATGCGGATGCCGGTGAGGTCATCAGTGACGTCGCATGACGTCATCAGTGATGATGACGATGACGATGTGGATGCCGGTGACGTCATCAGTGACGATGACGTCATCGGGGAGGTCACGTGACCTCGGCGAGGGGGTCACGTGACCTCGGGGGGGGGGGGGGTCACGTGACCCTGGGGAAGGGGTCGCGTGACCTCTGGGGGTCACGTGACCTTGGGGGCCACGTGACCTTGGGATGACCTTGGGGGGTCGCGTGACCTTGGGGTGACCTTGGTTACGCCGACGCCGACGCCGACGGCGACGCCAACGGCGACGCCGACGCCGACGGCGACGCCAACGGCGACGCCGACGCCGCTCAAGCCGGGAACGGGCCTCTAAGAGCTGCGCTGTAAAAGTGAAAGCCGTTTACAACTCCCTGTAATGCCGAATTGGAGCGCAGCTCCTGAGGAGGAGGAAAGAAGGGTAGTGAGGGGAGGGTAGACCCCTCCTCCTCCTCCTCCTTCTCCTCCTCCTATTATTCAATATGCTCCGGGGGTCACCTGACCTCCGGGGGAGGGGGTCACGTGGCCTCGCAGGGGGGGGGTCACGTGACCTCGGGGAGGGGGGCCACGTGACCTCGGGGGTCACGTGACCTTGGGGGGTCACGTGACCTTGGGGGGTCACGTGACCTTGGGGGTCACGGGGGGTCACCTTGGGGGTCGCGCGACCTTGAGGTGACCTTGGAAGGGGCCACGTGACCTCGGGGGTTACGTGACCTTGGGAGGGATCACGTGACCTCGGGGGTCATGTGACCTTGGGGTGACCTTGGTTACGCCGACGGCGACGGCGACGCCGCTCAAGCCGGAAACGGGCGCCTAAGAGCTGCGCTCTAAAAAAAAGTGAAAGCCGTTTACAACTTCCTGTAACGCCGAATTGGAGCGCAGCTCTTGAGGAGGAGGAGTGGAGGGTATATTCCTCCTCCTCCCTCGTGATCATGCCTGCTAGTCCTCTTCCCCTCCTGCTCCCCCTCCCTCTCCAATGCCCCTCCCCCCGAGGTCACGTGACCCCCCCGGACCATACTAGACAATGAGGGGAGGAGGAGGAGGGGAGGGGGGGAGGAGGAGGAGGGGGAGGGGCGACGCCGACGCCAACGCCGACGCCGCACAGGCTAGAAACGGGTCATGTGACCCCTCCCCCCGAAGTCACGTGACCCGCCCGGACCATATTACACAATGAGGGGAGGAGGATGAGAAGGAGGGGGAGGAGGAGGAGGGGAGGAGGAGAGGCAGGGGCGCGGTTACGCCGACGGCGACGGCGACACCTACGGCAACGCCGACGGCGACGCCAACGGCGACGCCGACGCCGCTCAGGCTGGAAACGGGCCCCTAAGAGCTGCTCTCTAAAAGTGAAAGCCGTTTACAACTCCCTGCAACGCTGAATTGGAGCGCTGCTCTTGAGGAGGCGGAGGGAGGGTACTGAGGGGAGGGTAGACCCCTCCTCCTCCTCCTCCTCCCCTCATTCTTTAATATGCTCCGGGGGGTCACCTGACCTCGGGGGGGGAGGAAGGGTCACGTGACCTCGGGGAGGGGGCCACGTGACCTGGGGGCCCCGTGATCTCGGGGGGTCACGTTACTTCGGGGGGTCACGTGACCTAGGGAGGGATCACGTGACCTTGGGGGTCACGTGACCTAGTGGGTCGCGTGACCTTGTGGTGGCCTTGGGAGGGGTCACGTGACCTTGGGGTGACCTTGAGCTTGGGGGTCACTTGTGCTGGGGGTCACGTGACCTTGGGGTGACCTTGGTTACGCCGGCGGCGACGGCGCCGGCGACGCCGACGCCGCTCAAGCCGGAAACGGGCGCCTAAGAGCTGCGCTCTAAAATGAAGTAAAGAACATTTTTACTGTTTGAGACTGTTACCCGTGCATAGGCTTGATCGGCGCCCAAACATTTGAACAAAATGTCCGTGAGCGACTAGTGTAGGGTGGGGTAAATCGAGACACGCGACAAAATGCGACCGTTTGTGTTTAGCACCATTAATGTCCTGTACTAGCCATCGGAGTATATTCAAACTTCACCAAGATATGTCATAACATCCACACTGTCAGTGGGTAAAGATTAGATATATTGGCAAAAACGTTCCGAAAAAAAAAAAGCGGGGTTGAGGCTGACGTGTTTACTGCCTGCCAAAAACGGGTAAAAATAAAAGCGCGAGGTTTCGCTGCAATTGGCACCGACTGCCTTGCTGAGGTCAGCTTCATTTTTTTAGGTATTCTTTATTAAATTCATGCGGACCAGATTTGACGGATCTGTGTTTGCTTCTTTTTACCAGAATAATTATTTGCGTAACGGGAAACCCGTGGCGCCAAACGCGATAACCTGGCTTTTTTTTTTTCCGGTATCGAGGATGCTTCGAACGGATAAAATAAAAGAAAAAGAACATCAAGGGCTACATACCACGAAAGTGACATGAACAAAGCTCTTGAAATTGTCAGCATCACTCCCGTCGCACTGCTGACACACTTCTTGGCGTACCAAAGGATCCGTCTAAAGGCAAGCCAAACGACTCGTAAAATGTTAAAAGCAGCGGCTCCACAAAAAATAAATAAAAACAAATGCGGCTGGGTTACAGAAGGCGCGTTCTGCCCGACGTTTCAAGTTCCAAGGGCATTTCTTCTGTATTTATTTAGGATAAAATATGAAACAAGCAGGTCGGAGAGCAGCACTGTTGTAAGGTCATCTCGCCACAAGGCAAAGCTGATGGCAAAAGCAACCAAGGAGCGGCGTTTCACTAGCCTCCTCCTCTCCTCTCCACCCCCCCCCCCCCCCCCCCCCGCTCTTCCCCAAAAAAGTGAAACCGAAGAGAAGGAGTGTTAATCTCCGAGCGTTCTGCACAATGTGTGATTTACACCAGAAGAGGCTGGCAGTGCCTGGAATGCAAATAACATATGAGCCAAGCAGCCCGGCATTCAGTATGAATTGAGTGCATGAAATGCAAAGACTGAGCACACAAAAAACTGCGTTTTAGATTTTCTTTTTTTTTTCGCAAAAACTGAACGCATACTAGTATTTATGTTTCATTGTACCTTACAACGTTGTCTCATTTTCCCCCACAGTGCGGTGTAAAATTAGACGTTGTGTAACCTACAGTTATTGTAGTTTTGTTTTATGTATCGCTTGCTTCAATGGAGCAAACTTTACTGAGTAAAGAGTCAAGCCATCTTAAAAAAAAAACCTACTGTTTTTTTTTAAATATTAAAACAAAATAAAAATACTTTTGAAATAGCACAATTTTGTCTAATTTTGCCACACCTTACCCTAAAAGGCACCGTCCAATATCGATAGCTAGACGCTTCATGAACTCCACACCTGCAAATAACGAACGTAAGAAAAGAAAATGAACTCTTTCTAGACTGGTATATAAATATAAGGTAGCGAATACGCCGTACCGACACGCCGGGCTGGGGGTGATGTGTTCAGCTTGTCATCGTTGTCTTCAGAAGAGGAGGACGACGACGCTGAAGGGTCGAAATGTCACGGCGACAAGCCGAACCTTCGGTTTTCCATCATAATCGACAGGGCGGTTTCGTAATCCTCGCTGAATTCACCGAATTATTTATCGTCTGTGACCTTATGTTCGTGCGCCATCAGGACAGGCGGCCGCAAGTTGAAACGTAAGACGTTCAACTGGCTCAACTGCGCAAGTAGCTGACGTCTAGGCTGCGGCCGCCGCGTCAGCCACTAAATTAAGGGAGTGGGAGTGGGGGGGGGGGGCTTGAGACTTCGGTTCAATTGGTTCAGACCTCGGGTATTTAGAGAAGCTTAGGTGTAAAGTGTTAACGACACCAAGTGGCAGAGCTCATAACAGCACCAGCCCACAAGTCCCTTTCAGTGCAGAGTAAAATTAACGTCACGTCTACCATGATGTACCGGTGGGGTCTGTCCTTTAGAACGAAAAATATATACGTCCGCTTAAAATACAAGAGCACGAATGTCGTTAGCCAGACAGAGTTGATACTCTTCAACTCATTTCCGGACGAGAGAGGTATATATTAAGCTTGGATTCAGTATTCCTTGAAAGCTGTGCGCGAGCTATCTTTTTTTCTTGGAAAAAACCAAGGGAAGTTGCCCCCCGAGTTTAGCACTTTCATTCCATGCGAGAACATTTGGGGGCTTCCACTGTGTATACACCGTACCCGTAAACATACAAAAAGACGTAAAAAAATCCACCGTTTAACTAATTTTGTTATATATAAGAAAGAGAAGCGCGCGTGCGAGTTGTTTTTGACATCTCGACGGTTGTTGGGCGGCGGCACACTAAAACCCTTCCCGTCCTGAGGAGGGAAAAATCAAAAACAAAATGAGAAATAATAAAAAAAAAAAACACGAAGAAAGTTCTGGGTATCTTCTCTCGTTAACGCCCCAGTAAACGTTTTTGCTTTTCATCGCAGCACCTTGTTTCAAGTTTTAGGTTCCCTCGCTCCCTTCCCTTTGCCACGCTGTTTTTCTCGTCCCCGGAAGTCCGCTTCCCCGCACAACTTCGCGGGGCAGGCGGCAGGCACGCACTGGTTCACAACGCAGAGGTAACGACCCTATAGATAACCTCTTCACGGGATACCATACACGCCGGGTATTTGTTTTTACATTTACTATTTCAAACACTTGCGAAAAAAGGTTAAGGTTGCGAGTTAATTTTCGAACCTCGTCCAGGCCCCACCCCAAAATGCTGGCGTTCCCTTTCATCTTGCTTCCGTCCGCTGGTGCGAGGAAGAGGATCACTGCCTCAAGTAAAAACATATAATAAAACATTAAAGGAAACTTAACAGCACGCGGCTCGCTTCCGAACAGTATAAAGATGACAAAAAAAAGAACAAAAAAAAAAGGAAATGTAGAACGGAAGCGTGAACTTAAAGACGTGTGGGCGAAACTGAACTAGCATAATTGAGTTACGCAGAAAGAAGAATAAAAGGCGTTGTTGCGTGTGTTTTGGGAGAGACAGGAAGACGTTACAAGGAGAGTACAATCTGAACAATCTGCCCTGCTTCCCGTTTTGAACGCTCATTACCCCCCCCCCCCCCCCCCCCCCGCTCTAATCCTCCGCTCACGTTTTTCTTTTTTTTTCTTTCTTTTTTTCATAATTTTTGTCCTTGTGAATTGAACCAGAAAATCCCCGAGAGCCAGGCGTCTTTTATTGGGCGTAGGTTCTTGATTTTGATGTAGGGTGAAGGGGAGGTTCGGATCTGCCTCGCGTTCCTGCCGCCGCCACCACCGCCTCCAGGGAGTACAAAATAAGAAAGGATGCCCACCGATCTGACCCCTCGAGGATGCCCAAAATGCCTTTTCCCTTCCTCTCGAATGCGCCAGAAAGCTGAGTTATCGACAGTAACCGGAAGTGGAACAGAAAACAATCAAAAAGCTTTCTCCCCTCCCCCTCCCCCCTTCTCTTCCTCCCCAAAAATAAATAAATAAAAGAACTTAGAGGAGCGAGACAGGCTGTTCTCGTAGCAGAAGTGAGGCGCACGGACGTGCCGGGGATCTCGTAAATCGAGGGAATAATTTTTTCAAAGAAACTACGAGTCCAACGCGCTGCAAACTGTGTAGCGCTGGAAGAGATACTACCTGCTAGGGATTTTCGGGGAAAAAATAGTACTCTGCGGAGTTAATATTTTTTTTTTCTTCTTTTTGTGTTTTACTCTTCGTGTAACTTTTATTAGCGGCCTTTTTCGCCGCTTTCCCCCGTCGTTCGGTCGCCTGGCGTCCGTTTACGCCTTTTTCTGTTTTGCCATTATGTCCCTGTAAGGCCTCTGGTTCAGTGGGAATTGCGTTCGATCTTGAAGGTGATGGTGCTCTGCAAACGAATTTCCGTTGCGCAGAAAGATTCCCTCAAACACAGAAATAACACGCGAAAGAGGAGAATGAGCATGAAGAAAAGTTGGGAAGAAAGGAAACTGCGCTGAAAGGCTTTTTAAATCTTGTATAGCAACGAACATGACTGAGTATTCAGTGTCGTGCTAATACGTTTTCCGCGCGAGTGCGCAGAGTTGTTATTACGTGTGATTGTAAATTTGCCGCGATTATGTAATTTTAAGTTTCACTTTCCTTACCAAGCAAAAACGTTCTCAAGGTTTACCATCCCTCGGCACTGAGCAATAATATTTTTTTCTTCTAATATTATATAAGTAACGTATTTTCATAATAATGAAACCAAGA
This sequence comes from Ixodes scapularis, assembly GCF_016920785.2. NCBI lineage: Eukaryota > Metazoa > Arthropoda > Arachnida > Ixodida > Ixodidae > Ixodes > Ixodes scapularis. The sequence continues at coordinate 196,807,560 of NW_024609835.1, forward strand.
ATATAACAGGACGTGAATAAATTTGTTCACTCAAACTTTGTCATATCTTATTCATGGCGTTGTCCACTAATAAAAACAAATTGGATTGGAAGAAAAAGACAAAATCATATTTAAAAAAAAAAAAAATGTTTGTTGTCTTTTATCTTAGCCTAATACACTACATTAGACGTACTCTGAATTGCGTGTAATAACCCTAACGTAAAACGAAAAAAAAAAAAATTACGTAAAACGTGTGTCTGATCTTTTTTGTCTCGGCTTCGCGAGCCGCTCCGAGCAATTTCTGCTTCTCCCTGCAAGCCCCCAATGTTCTTAACCTACGTTGCCAGACACCAATCTTAAGGACAAACAAGCAGCAGCAGTAACGCTACACGTCACAGTTCCCACCAGGAACTGTGGCCCCTCCATCAATCCGCCTAGTTTAAGGTGAAATACGCTTATAACAGCGTGCACCGCACACACAAGGCCTCCTACACGGACGCACTGCTACCGCTGAGTTTTAACCTCGCGTGCATCTGCGCCTTCGGCCGGAGTCCAGCTCCGACTTGGCCCTCTTGTTTGTCTAATGAATTCTGCAATCGACCGAGCCGAGCAAGGGCTCGCGTTTCAGCACTGGGCTAAGTTGCAGAAAAAAAAAAAAAAAAAAACAACAACAACAACAACAAAAAACACTGCGAAGTGAAAAAAAAAACAAAAAACACACGCACGCCCAGACACGCCAAGGATAAAAAAAAAAAAAAAAAGAATATCCCGCTGATTCTTCCTACTGGATTTGGACTGATTACGTGCAAGTTTAATCTCGGCTGCCTACCCTTCTGAGAGAGCTCCGACTTTTTCTGTTTTGGTTGATGTCTTCCGAATCTGTACTATTTTTTTACCTCTTTCCTTTTCTTTCTTACGCCGTGGTAGAGAGTGGTGAACCCCTTAACCGTTTGTAACTTTGTTAATGCCCAAAGGGTGGTACCGAAGACGAAGGGGCATGTCCCAACCAAACCGATGATTTAGCTCGCATCACGTGATGCCACGTGCTTTGCGAGTGTAGAGGGAAGACCCCGATGTCGCCGTGACGACGGCCGTTTGGTCCAGCCTGGACGTAGCTTCCACTACACGGTCACTTCGAAGGTATCCGCTCAGCTGCGCCGAGTGTCCGCTCCTAGTCCGCTGTTCCAGCGATGACGTTTTTGTTTCCGTTTTTTTTTTCTTCTGTTTTGATCGGTCTGCAATTTAGGGATTATGCGACTGCGGGGACCCAGGAGTCCTCGGGGGCGGCGGACATCGATATGGACTGCTCACAAAAAGTAAGGTTTTTTATGCTGTCTTTTATTATTATAACGGCGCGTAGTCACCTCTTCTGTGGTACGTGTGCGTGTGTATATGTATGTTCTTGGTAAAAGGATGGGAAGGGCAAAAAAGGGAGAGAGAGAGAGAGAGAGGGCTTGGTGCCCTCAGAGGGTTTTCGTTTACGCTCTAATGGGTCCGAGGCGTTGCGGAATTCATATCCCGTGTGGGTTACGCAACGTCAGCTTACGCCCGCGAGTGCGGCCAGACGAGAAGATAGTAGCGAAAAAAATAATATGAAGGCAAGGATACAATGAAAGAGGCTGGAGCCAACTGATATGAAAGAAGAGCTTCCATCAAAAAACCGCCGTGGTCTGATTTTTTTTTTTTTTTTTGAGTTGGCACAATACTTGGTTGCCCTCCTTTCTCTGACAGCAGCTAAGTGCAAAATAGCGGCTTCCAAGTGATTTGTTTGGTTTCTTTAGCACGTTAAGATTAAGCTTGGAAAAGTGAGTGAACGGTAGATATTAAGATCATGAATACCTATCGGTCGGTTTCAGTGTCAAGGACAATATATGTCGCCGAAGTCAGCATGCTAAAATGGAATGAATATTCATTCAAGGAGTATGCCGTTGTACGCGCACGAAGGTTATGTTTTCACAATAAATAATTCTACAACAGTCTGAAGGAAGTTGGCAAAGGTTTAGAATGAACAAACCTTAACGAAAATATGGCGCGTGTGCAGGCGGGCTGGTGGTGTTTATTCATTTTGAATAAAGCCTTAGGGCTCTGCTAAGGCTGCAGTCTCGAGTTTTACACAACGTGAGCATCAGAGCACAGTCTATTATGATGTTGTGGATCATGACCCCAGCGTGAAAGTAGTTGGAAAAGAGCGGGACATATTAATGACCTCGAATAGCATTGAAATGTTTGAGTGAGGGTAGGTCACGTTAAAAAGTGTATGTGTAGGCGCATGCGTGTATTTCATGTAGTGGACGGAATATGCAAGACTACGTCAGAAAATGTTATTATTATATAACTAATTTTGTCCGCGCTTGCTTTATAAATTGAGGGCTACTTCATTTCTACCCCGCGCTTTTTATGCATTATGCTCAGTTGGCGAAAATCGGCATATTACCCAGACGTACTACCCTGTGATGCAGGAAACGACCCTCAGACCCTCAGATGTTGCAATTATATGGAAGTAATAACGAAACTTGCGGGAAAAAAAGAGTAGAAAATTTGGTAACATTCCAAGAACCAGTAACCATTGCATTTTAAGTACAAGTAGCGCAACGTTTTTGTTCCGTCTGACATGAGTATGCTGGTTTTATGAATGCCGATTTCCAGTAGATTCCGATAATTACTTGAGGCGCGAAATTTTCTTTCCAAAAAAGGGGCTCTGTGAGGCGTGTTAGATGTGGCCACACGTAAAAAGCACCCAGGAATATGAGACTCGAAACCTTCCTGAGTGTGTATAGGGGGATACTAATTTTGACCAGCCTCGCGTCATTTTAAAGTTTTCTCTCGTCACGCATGGCACTAGATGCTAGTCTTCCTGAACAGCAGGAAAGAGCGCGCTTTAGGTGAATGGTTTAAAATATTCTTGAGTTTGCCCCGTTGCACAGCCCCCGAGGGCCAATCGTTTTAATGGAATACGGAGATCAAGCAAACAATAAGATTCAAGCACTTCATTTTCCGAAATCGGATCCGTGGTAGGACATCATACATGGGACAGATGTTCATGGTTTGTACGTGTGAACATGTTTACATTTATAAGTTTCCTATTGTTTGGATGGAAACCATTTATGGGAGAGAATATTCTTATATGTATCCGCAGAGACAGTCGATTTGCAGATCCGAATAACTTCTTTTTACATGAACTGGGAGCAATCATACTCGCGGACATTTCTGTAATCAAAAATCATATTATTTAGATTCACAATGGCGTGGTGTCAAGACAGGTCTCTGAGGCCCGTGCACAGATGGTTGGCATGTAGCGAATTATGCAACCTGTCACCGTCCTAGTGCACCGTTCTCGAGTCTAAGCTAAGTTTATATGGTGCTCCAGCATCTCGCAGCTACGCGAGCGCCTGGTTTCGTATTGAGTCACGTTTGCACGCACTTGAGAATGAAGCTTTGACAGCGCGGAGAGTCCTATGACAGCGTAGGACAAAAACGTTGAGGACGAGTATTGGCGACGTGAGCGATCGAACCCGTCACTGCGGTCGGCCTTCCAGGATTAGCCGAAGGCTAACTATAATGTCAGAAAAAGTTTTCTCAACGTCAAAAGTGCGAGTAATGTAAGAACTGCAATTTTGACGGAGTTCGTAGTGTTGGTTTCAGAGCGCAATTATTTCAAGCTTCTCTCACGCTAATTGTAAACATCATCAAACTTGATGTTTGAAACCTCATGAGAGGGCACCATAGGAGGGAGTGTCCAAAACATCTCGTCGCTAAGAGCGCAAGGGCGTTGGAGTTGTTGTATCCCTCGCCGAGCATGGCTGCAGCTTCGTACATACTGCGCGTTACAGCTCTGTGCTTCGCATCAGGTCTACACCGCATCCTTTCGGAGTCCCCGATCCACGTCTGCAGGGAACGACAGGGATCGGAATGTGAGCGCTGGACGGATGACTTGCCTCCAACAGCTGACTTAATCCTGGAGGATTAGCGCCACTAATCAGATGAGGACGCCATTGCGGGATTATTGATCTGCCATCGCTGGGAGGCCTCTGTTTCGTGCCTATGGCGGACCGATTCCCGCTCGGTCAGTAGCAGCCCCGTACTGTTTTCTAAACAATACCAACAAGGCTATACTCTGCTTGCCTTTGGCGAGTGTAATTGAAGGGGCTGAATGCGATTGAGAGGACGCCTCGGTAGCCCGCTGCAGGGAGCGCAGAGGCATCACGCCTACACGTGCCGCCGGAGCGGCGACAAATCTACTGGGACTTTTTTGGTGGCGTCTAGTAAGCTGTACGTTGAGCGGTCTTTAATTGGTGCCCCGCGCTGCCGTTGTCCTTTTCGACGCGTTTTGTCGAAGGCATCTAAAAGTGGGATAACGTACGCACGTGAAAGTGCGTATTGTGCCCTACGCCATGGTAAGCTCGAAAGCGTCTAGCGCTCATCACAGTGCACCACTTGTAGGGCAGCATCTCCGGAATTGCACCATATATAAACAGCCAAATAAAACCCACTCAAGCCACACTCTGAGCACGGTAACCTTTAGTAGAGCGTACGTTTTTGCAAATATGTACTTTTGAATATAGGATGTCGCAGTGTAACCGCCAACACTACACACCCTACGTAGCGGTCATGGGGAAGCTCCTACATGAAGTTTACAGTTGCGTCTGACATACACAAGTTTTTTTTTTTTTACTTTAAGGTTTAAATATTTAGGTGACAGCTGCGTCAGCGGACTTTTATTATTATTGAGTTCTTCTTAAAAAAGGCGATAATAGCTACGTGGATGCAGTCTCCCCCGTAGTTTCGTGTGGTCGGAGAACATTATATGAGAGGATACACGTCAGATTAATCTCATTAATTAACCAAAATTTATAATTAACCTTTTGATTATTAGGTTAATTGGTCATGTTGCAATTAGTTATAAAGGAAGTATTTGTTGCTACCTTAGCCAATTCAGGTAATTCGTGAAAAGAAACGATCTGAGATTTTCATGGTTAAAGTTTGCCTTTGTTCGATTCAAGATCGGAAGCCGATTATTTCAGAATAATCGGGCACGTTGCTTCAGAAGTGTCTGGTGCGAAGACAATTATATAGAGATTACAAAAGGAGAGATTTTATTTCAGTAAATAAAGAGCTTGAATTATTTCTTGAAGCTATTTGCCTGGGCTTTGATCGCTCTGTTGAACGCAATTGGGATCTATTCAAAAACAAAGTCGCGTCTTTGATTCGTGGATATATACATCTTCGTGTAATTTCAGGCAAACAGCGTTCGCCCTGCTTTAATACCGTTCTTAAAAGACTACAAAACAAGAAAAAAATGTTCCGTCAAGCAAAAATCGCGAACAATGCCGCTCGTTGGTCCGCCTACCGGGATACGCCATCTGCTTACCGTATTTTTATCAAAGAGGCCAAGCGCGTCGTCCTTAACAGTACGCTCCCATCAATCTTATCTTGTAACGCCTTTCAGTTTTGGAAGATCATAAAACTTAATAAGAAAGGCCCGATATCGCTTGTTTCTGATGGCCATGTTGTGGGTAGCGAGGAATGTTTGCGACGTGTTACACAATGTTTTTGCTGGGTCATTTTCAGTTTCATCTGCTAGTAGTATACCGTATATGTGTAATCGGAATTTTTTTACCAATGGATCCTAATGTTTTCGATTTTGCGAAAATAGCGAACCTTATTCGGAAGTTGAAACTTTCATCCTCTTGTGGTGTGGACGGAATTAACTCAAGGTTTTAAAAAACACAGTAGTATACTCGTCTGTAATTTTATCTTATATCTTCACGCAACATATTAAATGTTTGACTGTACCACGCGACTGGAAGGTGGCGAAGGTGGTCCCTCTTTTCAAGTCCATCAATGCACAGTCCGCTCTTAATTACAGGCCAATTTCGAAAACAAGTATTTCATGTAAACTTTTGGAACATGTAATCTAGTCAAATCTCGTATCATTTCTGGAGTCAAACTCATTTTTAACCCCTTCCAGCACGGCTTTCGTAGGCATTAGTCCTGTGAAACGCAGCTGCTCTCTTTTACAAATGACGTAATATCGGTCCTAGATCGAGGTGAGTTTTTTTCGCGACTGCATCTTTCTTGATTTTCGCAAAAGCATTCGACAAAGTTCCACACTACTTGCTCCTTTTCAAAATTGCAACCTTACATTTTAACCCAAATATCTTAAAATGAATTGAATTTTTTTTACTAAACACACGCAATTCGTAATAGCGAATCATTGTACTTCATCTCCTTCTGTGGCGAAATCCGGTGTTCCTCAAGGTTCCGTTTAGGTCCTTTGCTTTTTCTAATAGATATTAATGACCTTCCTAACGGTATTCAGTTCTCTATGAAGTTATTCGCTGACGACCGCGTGCTTTATCACCAAATAACTGACCCATCCGATCAATCTAGTCTCCAATCTGCTCTCGACCACATCTTTACCTGGTTTAATAAATGGCTCATGACCCTTAGCGTTAACAAATGTAAAGGCATGACATTCTCCCGCCACACTAATCTCTCTCTATCATGTGATTACAAGATTCACGACATCTCCCTTGAGCACGCTATTTTTTACAAATACCTTGGAGTTCACATGATTAATGACTTCCCATGGCAAACCCACGTTAGCTACGTTGTAATAATTCTAGTCGCATCCTCAGCTACTTGCGTCAAAAGTTTGCTCAAGCCCCTTTTTCTCATAAGCATCTACTATACCGTACACTTATCGGCGCAAAACTTGAATGTGCTTCTACGATATGGGATCCAGCACAACGTTATCTTATTGATGTCATTATATCTGTTCAAAATCGATCAGCCCGTTTCATTGACTCTAATTATTACCGCCTTTCTGGAGTGTCACAAATGAAGTCTAATGCTGGTATCGTGAACTAGTGTTTCGAAGAAAAATTCCGCGTCTTTCATTTTTTCATAAAATATTTTTTTCATAACCCAGTCTTCAAACAGGAACTCTTTTTACAGCCTTCATACCTTTCATCCCGGGTTGATCACCAGTACAACGTCGCCATACCTCATTGCAGCACTAGCATATTTTTCGATTCTTTCTTGCCAAAAACTTGTTCAGAATGGAACCCCCTTCCCCCACAGATCGCAGCGATTGAAGATGTTTCATTTTTCAAGGCAGCCATATTTTATTACTTTTATTACTCTGCAATTTGTTGATTTATATTTTTTTGTTTATTTGTGGTCGTTGTCTATTTTTTGTACTATGAATTGATCATTTTCACTTTGTAAACCCCATTGTGCCCACCCCCCTCTGTAAGGCCCGATGGGCCCCGAGGGTAACAAAATAAATAAATAATCTGTAGGAAAGTCACAAACTAATAACTTCTGTCTCTTAGTTATTGCAATTTACTTTCAACACCGGCGCATCCACCAAAGGCCCGCAATCAAGATAGTTACGAGGAGGCCCGATACAACTGCGTCATGTTTTACGCACCGTGCGGTCTTGAATCAAGCAGGGAAGGCAAACTTTTAAACCAAAAATATCTCAAAGGTTATTTATTTTTTGCGAACTGTTTAAACTGAGTCAAGCTATAATAATTGGTCCCATTAGACTGCAACTGCGACATGGCCATAGGCGTCATTATTTCAAAAGTAAATATTTTTTTAATTAATTAGTGCACTTTCTAACAACACTTTTTCGCCAATTTCAGACCTTCCTTGAATATACCTTTTAGTAACGAAAATAAGCATGAAATACATCCCTCGCCATAAAATTAGCCCTCGTTTAAAGTTGACTATACAGTCAATAAGTCTTGTGACCCTTCTCATTTTTTACGCCTACATAGGCTCGCAGATTGGCGAATATGGACGTCCCGCATAAGAGAATGCGCATGGGCAGCTTAAATAATCCGACAAATGTTGATAACTAGACGCTTTATTGCTAAAGCCTTCAATTATTTACAACAAACAAAAATTAAACGCCCTGTTCACGACGATGATCCAAAATAATGTTCAACATAGGTCACACAGGTCTTCATTGCCCCAGCTTAACCAGCAATGCTTTCAGTTTTCCATTCATTAACTCTCGGGCTGCAGTGTTCTGGGGCAAAAGCAGATTTTGGAGCAGTATAAGCGGCTGCGCAACTGCGAGGCGGTAGTGGATATTTTTAATGTAATAGATGGCAAGGCAGATCACGAGGCCTTTCTTCAAGTGCGCACGGATTACTCAGTAAAACAAGTTCTCCTTCTTTTCCGTCGTAAATGACAATCTTCTGTGCTGTTGCGTTTATATGAGGGACAAATAAAGGGTGTTTGTCTGGCACCTATGCCAGCGGAATTAACACACGAAACAAGAATTTAACTTACCAAGCTTTAGGATTTTTTTTCATATTATTGGTGTGCTGAACGTTTATCAATATTGGTCGCACAATATCTGTAATATGTCTCTCAATAAATGTACTACAAGGGGACAATGTCTGTCTGTGTATGTCATAAATGCTTCAGTCTCACTTTTTTGCCAACCTAAGGCAATTTATTGCTGCTTACGTATATCATAAACATTAGAAATATTAAACTTGTTATCGGAAATCTTGCACAACACAATGTACAGACGTGAGTCTTGAAACCTTCCGTACCTGGTTTATTAAGAGCTACTTTGCCCCAGCTGGCTGGTTAATCAAGAGATACTCCGCTCAATGTCAGAGAAGGTACAGCGTTTCCCGTGCATGTTCAAAAAGATGCAGACTGCATTGATCATGACGTTCACGATGGCAGACACTTGCCTTTGGAACCTCAACTCGGACTCAAAGGCAAGCTACATGTAAAGAACATCCCGTATAGAAACTAGAACCGAAGCTTTGATGCAGATTCAATTCTGCGTCGAGCATAACATCTTTCTCACGAGCCAAACGTCAAGCATACCTTGTGAGGATTCGGTGCCTTAGAAAAATCCAGATGAAACAGCAGCCACGACGAGTTCCGATCTGAAACCATGCACGACAGCCGCGCGCAGTCACAACCGCGATCTCGCAGAACCGAAGTGTCGGAGACTCGGCACTCGGCCGACGCGGTGGTGAAGGCAGTAGAGGCGCCAAGGAGTCTGGCCACGTGAGGTTACGTCTTTATAGTTTCAGAATTTGTTGGACTAAAAAGGTTGGGTTCATTGTCCCTCTTATTATGCCTCCTCCCTCACTTGTGTCATCCCGTCTCTCCTCCTCTCCCTTTCCAAGTTCTTTTTCTGGGAGGAAAGAAAAATAAACAATCATGTCAATCGTTTAGAGGTTACCCGGTTTTCGTACACTATATATCAGGATTGCGTCGGGCCAGTACAACAAATATTCCGTGTACATAGGCAGTGTCAAAATGGTACCGGCTTTCTTTCAATGCGACTTTAAAATCGGCCGAAAGTGCCTAATGCTGCGCAGCTATTGCCGATTCAGAAACGATATTAAGGGAGAAACACGGCTCATGTACCATACATATCATGGTTGCGTTGCCGCAATATAACAGATATTTCGTTGACATCGGCAGTATCGAAATGGTACCAGCTCAATTTCCCCAAAACAACGGAAATATTGGCAGCACTCGCACAACTTTAACGACCGGAGGCGTATATCGTCACAATATTGTGTGCTGCCTGGTATTGTCAGCATCTGTTCTGTATTTCTCAACCGTTTTCTGCAATTCCGAACATCCCGAAGTTTCTGTGCACTTTAATTGTTGACTGATAAGCTTTCTGAGTCCGAATAGACAATATGCAAAAATTAAAAATTAAAACAAAATAAAATATGTTTACAAACCTGTGTGAAGCGTAATTGGAGCGCCGAGCTTGAGGTATTCTGATTTTGAGATATACCGCGCTTAACAATTTGAGTAAGAAATAGAAATATATCTGTACAAATATAGATCACTCTCCTCACATACTGGCTCTGCACCCTCCTCCTCATCCGTGTCCTCTTCCTCCTTGGTACCCTCCTCTTCTGTGCCCTCCCACGCTCCTCTTCCTCACCCCCCCCCCCTCCTCCCCTCTCTGCACCCTCCACTCCTCCTCCTCTTTTTTTTCCTCTTCTCATTCTCCTCCGTACCTTCTCCTCCTCTTCCGTACCTTCCTCTCCCCCTCCTCCATACCTTCCCCCGCCCCCACAGCTTCCCCGCTAAATTTAGCTGGAAAGTTGACATTGCGTGACCTCAACAGCAATTCGAATTCTACGCGAAATTTACTGCGGCAGAGGACGTCACAGGTCTTCGTGTCACGTCAGCTATGAATGAATTCAGTTTCCCCGCAAAATTTAGCGGGAAAACTTGACGTCGCCTGACCTCAACACCAATTCAATTGCCCGCTAAATTTAGCGGCGAAACTGAATTGGTGTGTAGGTCTGAGACGTCTCATAACGCAAACGTGCGCATTCAGTTTCCCCTCTAACTTTAGCGGTGAAACTGTAGTCACATGACCTCCACACCAATTTAGTGTCCCCGCTAAACTTAGCGAGGAAAGTGCGACGCCCCATAATGCAAGGCGCGCGCACTTACCCTGACGGCGACGCCGACGAATCATCACTCAACGCGGAAACGGGCACCTAAGAGCTGCGCTATAAAACGCCATCGAGTGTACTTATGATCAATTATCAAATTTTAGCCATATTGTACCCTTCCCGTAACCATGTTTCGCCCTAGAGACAATGGTCCCGGCAAAGATCTATGACATGATCACGTGCTGTAAGTTCAGTACGAACTTTGCACACAGCGTCCTTGATGAAAACCATTCGCTGACCTTAATGACCTAGTTCGCTGCTTGAGTGACCAGTCTTGCGACCTCGTTCCTGAGAATTCCTTTCACGAAATTTTGCGGCACTTCTTTTGTTTATTTTTGAAACCCAAACTAATCAGTAACGTGCAGGAAATAAAGCAAAACCAATGTAACTAACACTGAAAATACACTTACACCGGAAAACAAATCACTCACGTGTGGCTAACTTACAACTCAGTTTGTATTTCCGTCTTCTTCCTTTTTCTTTTACCTTTATGAAAATTGATTATATCTCGCTTCGTTGTCTTCTGTACCAAACATATGGCAATGTCTATCACACATATTAACCTGGAGTGTCAAAATATAACAACTTTTTCAGTAAGCGTAATAGACGGTCTACTAACACAAGAATAACTCATTTTCATGACGTTAGCTCTCTCGATGATCTCGCATGTTAATGGGTGATAGTTCTTTCTAATTATGGTGATATTTATAAAGTCCGCGGTGCACCCACAGTCAGGGAAGTGAATGCCCAAAACTCCTGAGTTAGCTATTCGGATGTAGTAGTTATGTTCCTTTAATCTGTCATTGACACATCTTTCATTTTGTCCCATAAACTGTTTGCCGCATGAAAGGCGAAATTAATACACCGTTCCTTATGTGCAAGGGATTTTTGGGTTCTATGCTTTTTAGTGGAGACTGTCATAGTTTTTCGTAAGGAGTTCACGTTTTTGCATAAACCTGAGAGTTTGTTGGGGGCTGAAGAAACTGCATTGAAATTTGTGCAGTTCTCAATATTCTTAAGGGTATAGGAAATGTTATGAATGTAGGGGATTACTACCGGACTTCGGCTACTGTTTCTGTTGCGTGACTTGCGGGGAGGGGTTCCACCTTTTCTAATTTTTTTAAGGAGACTCTGGGCAGCTTAAGTTAATTGATGAAAAAAATATCCCGCACTTAGCATCCTAGATACTTGTCCTGCGAAACTTGTTAGGCCTTAATGCGGGCAGGATTTGAACATGAGAGTTTTTAAGCACTGACTCACTGCCTCTCTTTACCAGTTTTGAATGCGCAGATTTATAATTGAGGAGTGTTTTTTTTTTTTTCTCTCGGATCATATGACCAAAAGACGAGACGGGGCTGAAGAGACAATCTTAGGTCTAGAAATCTGAAGGATCCTAGCTCTGGAAGCTCATGCGCGATTCCAAAAGGGTTTAAACCTGTTTTAAACTTGACGAGCACGTTTGGCACATGAATCAGGAGGCCTTTTTTGTTGGTGTCTAGGAGTACCCAATAGTCATTAACGTAGCGAAACGTCTTTACCAGAGTCGAGAAATCTAAGCTTTTTCGAAGCAGTCTGTCGTGGTGTGCGAAAAATAGATCACTGAGTATTGGCGCAGTGCAGGATCTGATGCAGAGTCTAAATTCTTAAAGGTGGGTTTTAACATTCAAAGATGCAAAGGTATACCTCAGATAAACCCTGCGCAATGCAAGAAAGTTGTTCTGGGAAAGTCCCGAGTTGTTCTGGAATGCTAAGGCACCAAAGAGTTAATGCTGTCTTCAAGGCACTCTAAGAGGGGTGCCTGAGGTGAAACAGTATAGGTCCTTGATGTCGATTAAACATACGTGTAATTTCTTGGCACAGTGTTCTTGTAGGAAACAAATTACTTCATGTATGTTTCTTACTAAAAAGGGATCATCAAACAATAAATCAAGTCCTCTTTATACAAATAAGGCAAGAAATTTTTGTCAGGTGTCTCTTTCTGATAACGTAACTCGCAAGGGACAATAACCCTTGCGCGCCTTGGCGCTCAAAAAGATTTCTAGGTTAAAGGATTTTTTTTCTTGAAAATAGCGGCAAGGTTCTTTTATAGTTAAGTCCTGAAAGAGCTGCTTAGCTTCACATTGTATTTTTGCTAATGAGATGTCGTCATGGCGTTGGAAAACAGAGTCGATAGCTAAATGGGCTTTGTAGCCCGGCGACTTCGGGCATGAGAACGAAACCGCGTTCCTTGTCTGCCGGTATTATGTTTAAAGGATTCTCCTTCAAATAAGTTTCAACAATTTTGATTGGCAGAAACTTTCAGAAAACTTATATCGTGATAAAATGTCTACGTCCTCTGCAGAGCATCTTTCACCCTCAGATAAGGAAGCCCGTCTAGACACTTGCTTTAATAGAGAGAGTAGCTCACTGGTGGCGTTGCGCCACCAGTGAGCTTCAAGTCGTTCTAAAAGAGTTTATAAAGCGGTTTTCGAGGACACTCGGCAAGTTTCTAATTGGAACCATATGTCTATTTTCACTCTTTACAAAGTTAATTAACGAGCAAACTTATCGCAAAGTTTAGCCACCAACATAATGTCCCCCTGGCTGTGTAACCCACTCGCACAATCCGCATAAATGTACTTTTCACTTTTTTTTTTTTTAATTTGTGAAGGATTAAACAAAAACGGTACATGTAAACAGGGTTTTTGGCGCAAGCGTGACGAAAATTCTTAAAATTAGTGTATTCGAGGTAAACAGAAAAGGCGCTGGGGACCGCATTACTCGTGGTGGCGGAAGTGAGAAAATGAGCAATACTTAAGTTCGATCATAAATTAAAATTACTAGTTGACTTTTAAATATTGAAAATTTACATATGGTTACAATCAGAAACTTACTGAGCGTCATCAAAACCACTATATCAGTAATTTTCAACAAAAATTATGAAAGCCGTTTACAACTCCCTGTAATGCCAAATTAGAGCGCAGCTCTTGAGGAAGAGGAGGCGAAGATACGGAGAAGGGACTATGCCCCTCCTCCTCCCCTGCTCGCCACCCATTTAGGAAAAAAAATTCTGCTAAATTTAGCAGAAAACTATTTTTCGCTAAATTTAGCGATTAAAATTTTCCGCTAGATTTAGCGCGGAAGTTTTTTTCGCTAAATTCGGCAGGGAAAACCTTCCGCTAAATTTGGCGGGAAAGCTTTTCCGCTAGATCTAGTGGAGTCATTTTTCTGCTAAAATTATCGGGGAACTTTTTTCGCTAAATTTAGTGGGGAATTCTTTCCGCTAATTTTAGCGGGGACAATTTTCCGCTAAATTTAGCGGGGAAACTTTTCCACTAGAGTTGGAGGGAAAAACTTTCGCTGGATGTAGCGGGGAAATTTTTCCACAAATTTAACTAGGACAATTTTCGCTAAATTTAGCGGGGAAACTTTTCCGCTAGATTTAGCGAGGAAACCTTTCCGCTAGATTTAGGGGGAATATTTTTATGCTAAATGTAGCGGGGAAATTTTTTGGCTAAATTTAGGGGGGGGGAATTTTCCGCTCACTTTAGCGGGGAAATTTATCCATCATGCGCCGCGCGGTTACGCCAACGGCGACGGCGACGGCGACGCCGGTGCCGACGCCGCTCAAGCCGGAAACGGGCGCCTAAGAGTTACGCTCTAAAAGACTGAGCCCTTCCACCCCGCGAAGAGGGAAGTCCAGTAAAGCTGGCGCTCTGCAGAGTGCTTGGCAGTGCGCAATGTCAGGGGGGAGAAAGAGACGATTTATTACAGCGCGGCTACGCCAAGCATGGCGCAGGCTCTAGTGCGTCGCACAGGTGGCCACTGAAGGGCGCGCGGCATTGCGCAATGTCAGGGGGAGACAGAGAGGTCGCGCGTGTCGAGGAGTATATACGACTCGGGAAGGAGGCGGCGGTGGTGGACAGGAAAATTGCCTGCATGTCACCGGAGACGATCTGCCATAGACAGACTGCATGTCACCGGAGACGATCTGCCATAGACAGCAACGCTGCCATAGACAGCGTTGCTGTAAAAAGAATGTGCATGTGAGAAGCGAAGTAGTGCGCTAAAGTTACCACTCTTGGAGCAGGTACAAGGACGGGCTTTCATAACAGACGGAAAAATTACGTGGGTGCTCTACTGCAACCCCTAGCCTTGCACATAGATATGTGGGTGGTTTCATCTTAACTCGGGCAGGCTAAACGGGTCTAATTTATAATTTTGACGAAAAAAGTATACGTTTTGGGGGGCATTTCTCAAATGCAGGAGGGCGCGAACGGCATGTTGCAGATTTTTTGTTCTCGAGCTAGGAAGCGTAGAAGCCGCAGTGCCCTACCAGCAGTGCGTGGGTCCAGCACTCTGGAGTGGGATATGTATATATATATATATATATATATATATATATATATGGGTGGTTTCATCTCAAATCGTGCAGGCAAAAAGGGTCGAATTTTTAATTTCGATGAAAAAAATATATGTTATGCCGCCGTTTCTAAAAACGCAGTCGACACAAACCGCAAGTTCGTCAGATTTTTTCTTCTCGACTTATGAATTTTTAAAGAGGCCGCGACGAAAAGCAGTGTTTTTCACACCCGTCGTGGGTCGGATGTTTCGCTTGATCTCCCGCCATGGATTTTCAGTCCACATTATATTATCTTCTTTGAAGCACTCTGTGTACACATATAAAAGGCTCAAATACCATGAAATAATTTTAGGCCTTTTGCTTTTTTTCTGTAAAAATGTCAAAAACGCCTCCTCGGTCAATTGTTGACGAACTTTGACAATTAATTACTGGCGATCTACTTGGGTTACACCGATATTTTTTATGTCCACGGAAAGCCCAATACACGTTCTTTTTATTTATTATAAATATCACTTGGCTGTATAAAATATCCTTTGTGGTACGTTTACGTTAATATTATGCAAAAACCAAAAAGTACCATTTTTGAAATTGATTTTCTCAAAAAACCCATTTTTTATTTTTTTTATTTTTTGTTCAAATGTAGATATGATAGTTCTCTACACGAAAATTAAGCCTAGAAAGTGTATATTTTGTTTGTATGTTTTACATTTAAGCATCAATATCGTACAAAAACGTGTTTTTACGGCTCGAAATGGACTTGCGAATTGCGCGTCTTCACAAGCTTGGAAATAGTTTTTTTATTTTTTTCAACGTTCCCACATAAAAATGAAATACAGTATTTCCACCCTGATATATTTATTGATTATTTAAATTTTATTATAGGCGGCAAGCTACATCGGAGGAGTTCCAAAAAGAGAAAGCAACACTTCTTAACAGACCAGCAGGTGTCGTAAATTTTTAACGTGTAGGAGTCGGCAGACGTCTTATTGATTCGGGGCCCTCATTGGCCTGCATGAACGTCCCGCCCTTTCGGAGCCAGCAAATGACCACGACCTTTCGCTCTCGTTGTGTTAGATGGGACGGCCCGTGACAGTAAAGCGAGCAGCGCACCCTGTGTCACGAGGAGTGAAATGGTACGATTGTTTCGTTGACGCGGCGAACAGTGACAGCCACCCAGGAGGAGTCTGTCAGAGTATTGCACAAGGGAAAGCAAAGGAATCGTTGCCTGAAAGGATGAGGACACCACGGCCTTACAATGTCGACGGTCAACAACTGTTGTGCCAGCCAAAACAACGCCGCGTGCGCGCTAAAACCGGCGGCGCGGGACAGAAATCCCGCAGACGCACACACGAAGATGGGCCGGTTTCTTTAGGGATGTGGGGAAATTTGAAACCAGCCATCCGTGCATGCGTGAAACGATACAGCTTGTTTGCCCTAGCTTCGAGCGCCCTATCTTTACCTTGAAACGGCCGTGCTCTCTCTCTCTCTCCGGGGAGATCCGATAGCACCGAAGGGTTATCTATTAAACTTGAGGAAGAAAACGAGAAGGGAGTGTTTAAGTTTAATTATCCCCACCAACCCGCTCGTTCTGTCCTTATAAAGGGTTATCTCTTTTGGAAACAGCAAAGCCCGGAGACTGATATTAAAACGAGCGTGTTGGTAAATATGCTTGTGTTTGTATTCTGCCCGGAGACTAGTTGGGTCGAAGTCAGCCTCCTTGTCAAGTATAACCGTTTGTGAAGAGTGGGCTTCTCCCGAGATGAAAAGTTAGCGCCGTCTGACGTGTTCTTTTGAAAAAGGGAAGGGGAAAGAGAAAGTTTGAGTAACTGCAGAAACGACCTCGAAAGCTCCTCTCCCGATGTGAAGCTTGAAGCATAGCCTCGGTTACCTTCTCGCGCATCGCCTGCTGGAATCTATTCTTCACTTTCTTTCGTACAGCCACTGTTCCGCACAGCCGTCGTGGATGTGCGTAATAGAGGGAGGAACAGATTCGAGCATCATGTGGACGCCGTCATCCTGCCAGACTTCAATGTCGTGGGACCGACTCGTGTGTGTTTCTTCGCCCCGCTGAACTTTGTTTCTCGGGTGCGATTTTTTCTGAACGTTTTTTTTTTTGTTTTTTTTTTCAATGTTTTCTTACTAACTGTTTGTTAGCACTGTTCAGTTGTTGGGTTTATTTCATCATGGCGGAGCGGCCTGGCGGTGATGTAGAGAGCGTGTTCGCACGCATTTGGTTGCGTCCCGTTTAGGGAATGCCCGGGGGAGTTGGTTTATGTTCTTGCTATGTGCGGCTGAGTTTTCCCGTCTTTATTAAATTATTGATTTTTTGTTTTGTTTTACCTTTACGTGCCGTCGACTTCTTTGTCTGACTCTCCACCAGGCGTGGACCTATCGCCTTACCACCGCTCGAACCTAAATACTTTATTTATTTTTTTAACGCAATTTTCGTTAAGATCGGAGTTGGGCAATTTAATTCCTATTTATTTATTTTTATTTCCTACCCCTCTCCATGACACACTCTCTGTGTGTTTCGGACCGTTTCTGTGTCACCACTTTTGTGTATTACGGAAGTGAAAGGACATTCCCTGGTGACCTGTGCGATGTGCGGTGAACAAGCCCCAGTGTTTGGTTTCGTAAAGAATTGTATATAATATATCGACGATGAGGTGACTTTCTTTGTCTTAGTAATATGACAGCTAATAGCTAGTCGTGCTAGTTTACTTTGAAAGTTTTATAAATCGAAACAATACAACGTCTTTGCCTTTCTGTTATTGAAAGTCTACTAGGCCTGCTGATTTGGTTAGATATGTATCTCATGGTTCCCGCTCTTATCAAAACATACATAAATATTCAATATCACAAAATCCGTTTATAATTGATTACAAAATGCAGAAGAAAATTCAAGAAAACTTTTTCACAATTCATAGAGACGCATGGGTCGCTAAGTCTGACTTAGGTCTTGCAAAACAAAGACGTCTTTTTCCGATATTGAGGCCTAAATATAAAACATGCAAACAAAATATACACTTTCTAGGCTTGATTTTCGTGTAGAGAACTATCATATCTACAGTTGAACAAAAAATAAAAAAAATAAAAAATGGGTTTTCTGAGAAAATCAATTTTAAAAATGGTACTTTTTGGTTTTTGCATAATATTAACGTAAACGTACCGCAAAGTATATTTTATACAGCCAAGGCATTTTATAATAAATAAAAAGAGCGTGTTTTGGGCTCTCCGTGGACATAAAAAATATCGGTGTAACCCAAGTAGATCGCCAGTAATTAATTGTCAAAGTTCGTCAACAATTGACCGAGGAGGCGTTTTTGACATTTTTACAGAAAAAAAGCAAAAGGCCTAAAATTATTTCATGGTATTGGAGCCTTTTAAATGTGTACACAGAGTGCTTCAAAGAAGATAATATAATGTGGACTGAAAATCCATGGCGGCAGATCAAGCGAAACATCCGACCCACGACGGGTGTGAAAAACACTGCTTTTCGCCGCGGCCTCTTTAAAAATTTATAAGTCGAGAAGAAAAAATCCGACGAACTTTCGGTTTGTGTCGACTGCGGTTTTAGAAACGGCGGCATAACATATATTTTTTTCATTGAAATTAAAAATTCGACCCTTTTTGCCTGCACGATTTGAGATGAAACCACCCATATATATATATATATATATATATATAACAATCAGCGCAAATACAAATTTGAAACAAATCGGGAAGGAAACACACTTATATTTTCATTAGGTGTCACTGACTGTAGGCTACAGAAGCGGCAAACAAAAATCGCCCTTGCGAAATCACTACCACTGCAACAAAGTAGTTCGGAACGAGCTTCGCTTTGTTTCGTTTTTTTTCTGCAATCTAACTTTCTTTTTTTTTTTCCGTTACCAAGGCGGAGATTGAGCAATTACCTGTTTCCCAATCCGACTGCCGGTTTCTTTGACCTGTTCGTATATTGGGACCCACAGGTTCAAAGAAAGCACGCAGCTAGGAACACCGCTAACGTCTCGGAGAGCAAACGTTTGCGACTCCAGAACGAGATGGTGGTATGTATTTTTGATGAGGCATCCAGCGGCGCGACTGCTCGCCCCGCCGCGTGGAGGGAATGACGCCTAGCAGCGCGTTCGAGTTGAGAACTGCTCACTTTCCAGCTGTCACGTTGGAAACGGCGTGCCCTAGATTGCAGGCTGCCCGCTGGCCGCATGAATCTTGCAGAACGTCTTCTGGAAAAGGTGCTACATGATACATGTTGCGGCCGTGCAATTTTACTCTAGATGCCGACGCGCCACCGAGCCACGTACTCGTTTTTCTCAGTACAGTAAGCTACATTTTTTGGGCTGCATGCCATCCGAAAAGTAAAATAGAAAACATTTGTGGAGATTTTTTTTATTGTTGAATGAAAATGGTTTTTGGGTTTGGATTGTGATCCGAGGTCGGTGACTACGTCAGAAAAGGAAGCTTTGGTGCCTCAAACGGCGCGGCAGTAATAAGTAATATGACCATGCGAGTAAATAAACAATTATATATATATATATATATATATATATATATATATATATATATATATATATATATACTTTACTTTAGTTGAACTGCCAAGCTGTCAAGAATGGGAAAAAGCTGTTTTTAAAAATTAAAGAGAAAATAGCTAAAAGGTACTGCACTCTTATTGCTACCGAACCGTCGCCACTATTGTTATGATATCTTACGGGGCTCTAAATAAGAGTCATAGTACAACGTTTTCGAACACAGATAACTTTATTAACGTTTAAATGCAACCATTTCAGTCATCATTCAAGACATCGAAGAAAAAATACGCCTATCTGTTGGTCTAACTTAGATGCAAAGTGCGCCCATGTTGTTGTTTCTTCTTGGCATCTCTAAAGGTTTCGACGAAATCCCCCCTCAGAACATTCATCCGTGTTCGTAAAAGAAACAGCGATGAAAAAAATCCCACGATGAATAAATTCTGACGCAGTAATCCGTTCTCTCTGTGCGAAGTGTTAAATCGATATGAGCTGCTCCGTCCTAGCTTTTTATGACGCAACCATCGAACACATGCATTGCCTCTAGCGCATGCATTATGTATCTAGAAAGACGAGAATCGCAAATTAATCCCCAGCAACTCTTGCGTCACTACATGAGCTTAGCGGAGCCGGGTAACAAAGAAAAAACAAAAAAAAAAACAGAGCCTTATTCTCGTTTGGCACTGGCGGCTGTCGATGGAAAGTTTCAGTTACGTTGCATCACAAACTTTGATACGCTTTACGTAAAAAAAAAAGACCCTGCCGCGATAATTAAATTTACAACAGCCCTCTTGCGGGAAGCTCCTGTCAGCAGCTAAATATTTTGAAAAAAATAAAAGCTAAGAAAGAAGCAAATCTAAATAATTATTTATCGACTCAATAATTTTATTCGGGTGTTGGATAGACAGACACACATATGTGTTTCGAAAATTTTTTCGGGGAAAGGAAAATCGATAACGTTCGATTAAAGTGGTGAAGCGTAGAGAGTCATATATACGAACGTTCTAAATAAAAATATGTCAGGTTCGGATTAAACCAAATTTTTATTAAACTGCAGCAGATCGAAAACAACGAGCGCACGTGCGCTAATAAATGTAAAATTCATATTATACAAAAGCAGTAATAGCGGAACGGGATAAGGTATTGGTACAAAATTGTGAGCCTGGATGGTATTTCGTCAATGTCGAAATAACCTGGCGTGTCTTGCTAAGTGCAAAATCGGAAGTCCCTAGGACTTGACCATACTTGGAGTCCAATATTTTGAGTTACGTTCTGCACGCTAGCGCAGCTTTTGCAGTGTTCCAACCGGTCTCAAAGCGTAAAGTTGTGCCTTACCACCAGTGCGTGAGTCTAACACTCTGGATTGGGGGTTAGCCTTGACAACGCATTACAAAAACCTTGACACCGATTTTTTTTTTTATGAACAGTTAAAGGCGCTATTTAAGATGTAGAAATAATACAAGAAAAACCAACAAATTATTGTGCATTAAATAAAAATAAAAAGTGTGAGCTTAGCGTAATCGGGGAATATCGTGTCTGAAATCTCGAGCTTGCAATATAGGGGGAACATGGTAATGTGGGGAATTTAACTTAACACACTTCAGCATACGTCTTCACATAACCAAGAATTGTAACATCATGTTTACCCTGAGAGTCAGTGGTTCATGGAACTGGATCTCAATATCTCGAAAATACAGTTATCGCAATTACGGTTTGAAATAAACACTTTTAGACATTCACCGGAAACTGTCAATGGCGTCACATGTTTTCGTAGGCCTACTTGCGTAATTTATTTTGCTCCCCTTCTGGCTTCCAACGCGTTCTTCTCCCTGCAGCGACTGAGAATAAAAACCGCGAAGCAAAATGAAAATTGCTTGATACTATACCAAGGGCGCGTCAGCTGGCAGGAGACCAAATTGAAAATAGGATTAGAGACATCCTAAGCTTATATGTGACGCACTACTTATGAGAGTTTGAATCGCCCCTTTTTATATTTTGGTGCCATGAACAAAAAATTGTGTAGCCTTGTTTGTGACATCTTAAATCGAACCCGCACTGATTTCAGGCGGCTGGGATCCTAAGCAATCAGAAGATTTAAAAGCGAACTCCAGTTCTGTCATTTGCCGTCCGTGCAAGTCCGATTTAGAAGGGTAAGTGTCGTTCGAAAATAAAACAGAAATCTTTAACTAACAGGTTTCGGGGGCCAAATACCGTTTTAAGTGAGGGCTTGGAAACACCTGCTTGAATTAAAAACGGTAGGTACCGTTACCTGTGTCGCTGAACGAACATCGAAATCGGTTACATACTACTCAATATTGTTTTGAATCACTATATGAGGCTCGTACGAAGAGAGAATATACCAATTTGAGTTTATTTTATACCAAAATTATATATATCTTTTAGTGAACAAGACCAACTGCGATGAGCCCGCACAAAAATGAAATTTGCACGCTTGATATAATAGATACAGTAAATGCTACATAAAACAATTCCTCGAACCACTTTTTTTCCCAGCTAGTTGCTATTGACTGCGATTGCCGTGATGCCAGCATGCGGTGCAGTTCTGGGCTTGAATAAGCACGGCATATAAAATCCCCTTCTCGCGGCTCCACAGCGTGATACGATCTTCATGAAAGCACAAATGAATGATAGAAGTGACACCAAGAGAGCAAAGTGTCGTCCGGGTCCCTCCGCCGAAGACCCGGGCGTTCAGTCACGAGGTTATACGTGCCATCCACCTGCCGCGGCTCAGAGCACGGCCAGAAAAAAAGAACTCGAAGGCCACGGAGCGGGTCGACGGTCGGCGATAAATCCGAGGACACGGACTCCCGTTTTGGCAGAAACCCACCACGCCGCCCTCAACCCCCCTACCCCCCCCCCCCCCCCCCCCGGCGGCTGGCGCCTCCTGCAGCGACAGTGACGTCCTCAGGACGGAAGAGGCACAGTCGCGAAGGGACCGCGGCGGCTCACCAGGTAAAACACGGCAAGAGGCAAAGCGGTGAGCAGAGCGCATATGGGTGCACGGTGATGCCATGAGCGTACTTGAGCAAGCTGCCATCTGGCCTCGCGGTGAGGGCTTAAAAAGGATGATGTGTTGCGGTAATTGATCGTGGCGGCGCTTCTATTGTGAGAGAAAAAGACCCTGGGAAGATATCTGCGCTTCCAAAGACGACAAGTTCGGCCACGACGAGGATCCGAGTTACTTTTCGTAGGCTCCGTCCAACGTCAGTCTGTCTTGAACGGGGCTCGCCGTGAGCGACGCCTTCGTGCATACGTTGACACGCCCCCACCCCCCCCTCCGAAAGCGGCCGTGGCCCCGAGGGACGTGACAAGGTTTCAGGCGCTGATCAACGCCTGCGCTTCTGTTGTTGATTTTTTCTCGACTTTGTCCATGGGGTCCAGGTACGGGTGCTCTTTTTGCGTCGTCGCGCCTGTATCTAGGAGTTCTTTTCGGAGATAGCGTGACAGCTGCACAAACATGTCAGTGGCGGTGGCGGTGGCGTCGGGCAAAATCTGCGCGGATTGCCGTTGCTCGTCTTCGCGCTTCGGGCGTGAGAATGTCGGATGCGTTACGCCTGCTGGGCTTCCCGCGGCAATTATTTTGTTCTCGGGGACCTCCTTGTATGCTTTCTAAGGAGGAAAAGAGAACAAGCGGCCACACCTGCTCGTTTATCTTTTTTTTTTTTTTCTTAAAGGGGAAGCGCAACGATATTCAATTGGAATGTTCTTAAATTTACACGAGCTTACTGGCTCTGGTGGGACTCAGGGATACTCGCGTGCAACGCCACTGGCCAAGAAACTCCTTCTTACGTAGTAAATTCAGACATATGCGATCGTTTTCATTCAATCTCTTCTTCGCAAAACTCAATGATGTATCAGGGTAGTCGCAGTACCGTCAAGTGACGGTATATGAATGCGGCTCATAGATTGTACTAGAGCATTCCGTGGGAACTCGCTTTGTGCTCTCGATAATCAACACCTCGAGAAACATTCGGGTAGAGGCCTTTTTTCCAATCACTGCAATGAAGACAATAGCCGAACTATAACAATGTCTGGAACTCAGCGCGTGTCCTGTGCCTAGCCAACACCAGCACGTTGCTATGGGGTCATTCCACGCCAAACGATCCAGCCCCTAAATCGACCATCACGGATTTGGTTTCAAAAAATTGTAGGCACTTAAATCGACGTAAAAGTAATCTTCCCAAAATGTTTTTGCAGTAAAATTTTTTTTGCTCCTTTGGCGACCGCTTGATTGCGCCGAACAACTGGCTTCAAGGGCATTGTTTTTCCTGGCAGTTTTGAAAGTAGGCTGTACAATAACACCGTTTTTAGTAACTAAATACGTCCTTTTAAATGCCCAAAGAGTTACTCGCATGTAATTTCAACATTTTCTTGCAATTCTGGGGCACTTAAAATAGCCTAAATTTCCGATATTCACATTTTTTTCCTCAAAAAAGGCCAAAATTCTCAGGCATAAATTTTACTTGTATTAAAAGCACTTAGATTGAAGTTCATTATAAATATATTTTTTCTATCATATTTGTTGCGGTGTTTCGACGAATAGATCGCCAATCTTGAAAGTAGCACAAAAAGAGCAACTTTCACTTCAGAATAACGGTGTGAGGTGGTCGGTCTAAAAATATATTGTCAACGGCAATGCGTCATTTAGAACCCAGACATCAAATGAAGAATGTTAGAAAAAAAGTGGTATTTCTTAAACGCGAAAGATAATTTTTCAATTTCGGTCGCCACACCGTCGCGTGCCTGTCCTGAGACGTCGAACAGCGGCGTACTGCAGCGGCGACGCCGCCGGGCAACAGAGCAGACAGGTTCGCTACGCAAGCGCGCAAAGCAGATGGGTTCGGAATCGCTACGCGAGCGCGCAAAGCAGACGGGTTCGCCAAATATTCGTGCAAAACAGACAGCAGAGTCTAAAAAGTGGTTGTGACATCGTCTGCTAATCGCCCAGCGGCTTACGTTCACATGTAATGAGTGTAACGTGAACAAACCTTTCCCGTTGAACCCAATAACGCCGGTAATCTGGCTTCCACGGATCATGCCAGGGAACCTAAAGGTGGGTTTTAGGCAATATTTTTTACTAGTTACTGCTTTTAAACGTTCTAAAAGCGAAGTTTTAGCCTCGTACTTGTTACAGTAATTCCAGAAAAGTAGGGGAAATTCAGTTATTTGAGTGCACTGAGCAAACAATGCATCTTTTTTCAGAAGACCATCTTGTGCCGTGTTCATTGGGGCCACAAGGGTGCCATAAAACGACGCAAGTCAACAGGAAGTTTCTCGTTAGAATTTCAACTGTGAAAGAAGGAGAACAACGCCTTTTGGCTCTGCGTGCAAACAAAGACGAAGCCGCGCTTAACACAACATGCGCTCGTCAATATCATACATAAGCAAAGAAGTATACCACACTTCTGGCTTCCAAGTTCTGTATGGACCCGTCCCTTGAACGCACCAGGACCCGGCATGGGACATCAGTTATATCACCAGAGCTCGCGATAGCTCTACCGTCATTGAAGCTTGTTCCTGGAGAAAGGTTGTGCCCCGGGTGCAAAGTTCGATGCGTCCAAATGGGCGTGAGGTTGAAGCAGACTACTGACACGCTTACTCAAGATGACCTCCTCTGAAATAAGCGACCTGGAAGAAGTATTCCCCTCATCGTTGAGTCTCAAATTTTCAGCAGTCGAAGAAATTTTCCTGTCCATGGGGCAGGGGTACGGACAAACAAATACGGATATGCAAACGACGCTGGACAGTCGAAGCCGGAATATTTGTAACCTGACCAACACTGCGGACGTTAACGTCTCGTCGACATCTAGACCAACACCTAGTTATGAGTTCCGGACAGACGACTACAGACGGCTCATGCAAGACCTCAAGAAGCGCTTTGGTGAAGAAAAAGACCGATCAAAAAAGATTTCGCTTTTGACCCGGGCCCTGAGCTCGTGGTGGCGAAAACGGATCGCGCAGCATTTTGGTGCCTCTGAAAGACAGGTTCGCCTTGCCATGTCAATGAAAAAAGAGAAGGGCATCTTGAGTTGCTGAACCAAAAGGGTGAACAGACCACTAGACGAATCCACTAAAAGCTCTGTCAGAACCTTTTATGAAGACGAACTTGTTTCCATCTGCCTTCCTGGCAAAAAAGACGCCGTTCGTGGGAGCCAAAAACGACTGCTTTTTATGAACCTGAAGGAACCATATGAGGAATGGAAGAAGAGCAACAACAGTGTGAAATGCGGATTCTCAAAGTTCGCTGCTTTACGGCCCAAGCACGGTCTGCTTGCTAGAGCTTCAGGAACGCACTCAGTCTGCGTTTGCCTTTATCACCAGAACCTGAAGTTACTTCTTTACTCATCAGGTCTGGTACACACAGTTGGTTCTTTTTTTTTTTTTGGAATGACAGTGTGTGATTTAGACGATGAAGACTGCAAGCTTGGCAGGTGTAAGCAATACCCAGGCACTACGCACGTCGCACCTTTGCTTATGAACTCCGCAGCCCTTGACCCCGACTTAGTGAGCAACGTTACCGTGTGTCAATGGGTCAGTGGAGCACGGTGCAAACTCGAAACGATAGATCTCACGCCAGAAGATTTGCCCGAGTGGTTGCTAGAGATGCTGAAAGAACTAAAGACGTATCACTTCGTGAGCAAGGGTCAGGCGCGTCATCTACGCGACTTAAAAATGCGTCTTACGCCAACAGAGGCAATTATGCTGCTAGATTTTGCTGAAAACTACAGTTTTCTTGTTCGGGACGCTCCACAATCATATCATTGGGACAATACCGAAGCTACAGTTCATCCCGTCGTCGTCTATTTCCGTCCACCATATCGTCAAGAAGAGCTCCACGTCATATCATACCCAATGATATCGGACTGTTTGGACCATACCACTGCAACGGTGTCGACTTTCCAGAAAATGTTTCTGGATGACTTGAAAACCCAGCTGCTTCACGTAGAACACATTCATTCCTTCTCAGATGGTGCGGCGTCTCAATACAAAAGCAAAAAGAACTTTGGAAACCTCTGTCATCACGTGGAAGACTAAAACCTCAGTGCAACATGGAACGTTTTTGCTGCATCGCATGGAAAAAGTGTCTGCGATGGAGTGGGCGGAACTGTGAAAAGACTGGCTGCGAAGTCAAGCCTACAAAGACCATTCAGCGGACAAATTTTAACACCACTAAATCTCTTCAAGTGGGCACGCGACAACCTGACATAAATTCGAGCGATCTGTGTGCCGGAAAGTGATGTTCAGGTGCGGCGAGAGATGCTGTTATCCCGGTTCAATGTCGCTCTACCTATCCGCAAGACTAGAGGACTCCATTACTTCGAGCCAACCTCATTGACCGAAATGAACGTCGGCTTCACTTCTCTTTCAAGAACAGTAAACGTCACGATGGCGTCACGTCCTCAAATTGACTGCGTCTGAGAAGGTCAGATAGAGCAAGTATTCCGAAGACTCCCTACCCATCATCAGCTTGTGTGCCCGCCTTGGGTGCCGACGAGCTAAGTTGGCCCGGATTTCAAAAATTATTTTTTCGCGTTTAAGAAGCAACACTTTTTTCTAACATAGCTTATTTGATGTCTGGGTTCTAAATGACTGATTGCTGTTGACAATATATTTTTAGACCGACCACCTCACACCGTTATTCTTAAGTAAAGGTGTCTCTTTTTGCGCTATTTTCAAGATTGACGATTTTTTCGTCGAAACACCGCAACAAATATTATACGAAAAATATTTTTATAATGAACTTCAGTCTAAGTGCTATCAATACAGGTAAAATTTATGCCTGATCATTTTGCCTTTTTACGAGGAAAAAAATGTGAATATCGGCATTTTAGGCTATGTTTAGTGCCACGGAATTCCAAGAAAAGTTTGAAATTACATGCAAGTAACTATTTGGGCATATAGAGGGACCTATTTAGTTACTAAAAACGGTGTTATTTTACAGCCTACTTTCAAAACTGCCAGGAAACAAAATGCAGTATATAGCCCTCGAAGCCAGTGTTTCGGGGTAATCAAGGGGTTGCCAAGCGAGCAAAAAAATGTTTACTGCAAATATATATCGGGAGGATTACTTTTACGTCGATTTAAGTACCTACAATTTTTCAAAACCAAATCCGTGATGGTCGACTTAGGGGCTGGATCGTTTGGCGTGGAATGACCCTATGGTCAACATTGGCGGCAAATCATCTGCTCCAGATCACGTGGCCGCTTGTTCTGGCTGCGAGTTGAGGGATGAACTCTGCTCGTTTTTCTATAATTTTTCTGTGACACGGATTACATCTGGTGAAAAACAAACGGGTGTTTCACAGAAATTAATTTCAGGGATCCGTTCTAAAGCTCAAAAACCTTTCCATCGCCCCCTTTTAAATTGGGTCTGGGCGCTTACGTCGTCCCTGTGGTAAGTAGGGGTTCCCTAGATACTTGCCAAATCTTGTGTTATACATCTCTTTCAAACAATGGGCTTTTTACTGTGTGCATCTAAAATTGGCAATGATAATATGTGGAACTTGCTTCGTGTTTATCTTTAACTATTGTTCGCACAAATGCAAAAAGATTTGTTTATCTGGGCGAAATTCTTGTTGAAGTTTCAATGTAGCCAATTAGTATCTTCCTTGCAGCCATCCCGCCAAAACACTCGACACTTTTTTTTATAAAACTAAAATCGTTGTACTAAATAAACAAAAAATTTTTGAACCAGTAAAAAAAAAGAGAGAAGTGAAAAAGCACCTGGATTTTCAGCCTCGGTGCAGAGCCCTCCCCTACCCCTGCTGTTCCCTTTCACTCCAGCATTTTTCCGGTCTCCGTACGAGCATTTCAAGTCAGTGACCCCCCTGAATTGTAAACAGGGCCCGAAAAAACCCAAGGACAAGAAGAAACGTAAGCACTGGCGCCAGTGTTTACGTCTTTTCTCGTTCTTTAGTTTTTCGGCGCCTGCCTACGATCATGAACCAACTGGCCTAAATTGCCATATTAATGCAGTGACCTCTCTTTTAGAATTGATATCGGAGTTTAACGTTCACGATTCGCGACGGACCTAACCAGGGTCCCACGTGCCGCGAACCGAGAGAAGCGAGAAACGCCATAACGCCTCCTCCGCGATCGAACCTAGCCCGCACTTTGAAGGTCTAGCTTCGTCACGACGACGGTAGTGAATCGGAGGTTGTTCACCGCCTAATCCAATCAGCCGTAAAAAAATCCACGGTGTCACTACGGTCACCGCGGGTGGCGGGGAGGGGGGGGGGGGGGAGGGGCAAGGGGGGCTTAATTACGTGTTGCATGGTCGACATTTCATTGATGTGGTCAGTGTGATCAAAAAGAAGGGGTTATTGCAAGTTCATGTATAAAATCCGAAATCCTAAAAGAGCATGGGTTCACAATTTAAAACAGAGCAAAGACACGAACAAGAGCGGGAAGGTAGACGTCGTGTACATTATCGTCTACATTTACGACACAAACAACTCCGGTAAAACTGTTTGGACTTTGTAAAAACGTCAACAACAATATTAAAAAGAAAAGGGCTGCACGAAGAAACACCATGACCGCTTCCTTGACAGCGGTCATGGTGTGGTTACTGGCGGAAGTTAGCCTAGATGGGCGTTTGGTGTCTCAGCTGTAGATGAGAAATTTCGCCCGTCCACTACAGTCACTAGCCTGAGGTCTTTAACGTGCATCAAGCAGTACTGATACACAACCGCGCGCCGGTAAAATACTCACCCAGATCGAAACGGGCGGGGGTGGCGACTGCACATGGAATTTCTGGGTTTTGCAGCACGAACTTTTGCTCCGCGCGCTCCAAGCATATCGTAAGTTAAAACACCTGGCCAGCAAACCCCATTGCGCCTGAGATCAATTTTTGCCAAAGAACAGCAAATTTGTTTTTGGTGTCTAGACAATGGCGTAGAACAACTGCACCCAGATCAACAAAAGCCTGTACATTAAAATGTTTGCGTCTTTGCTTTCAGATCGAGCGCAAACACAGTTTGGACAATAATGCTGCGTCACTATTCGGCTGGAAATCGCGAACAGTGAACGCGTCGAGAGATGCTCAGCATCTGACTCTAGACCAATTATTGTTTTGACGACATTCGAATGTGATGACGTATCGTTGAGGAAGAGGAGGCTCTTCATAGGGTTGTCTGAAACCATAAATGTATGACTACAGTGACTTAGAATGCGATAGTAAACTCCCCGCCCGATCTTGGTTATGCTTTGAGGAGAGGCAGTCTATGCCAGAGGCCGTCGGGGTCGCTGCTGGTGACTTCTCAATGAAGCCCATTCATGTTTAAAAAGTAGCATGAAGTGCGTCGATACAGGAGTGTCCTGCAACGTGCAGCCTTCGGGAAGATCAGGGCGACCAAGCGAAGCACTGAGCTAAAGTTCAGACGCCTTGATCTTCGCAGAAGTGGCGCGCGGCACGTGTCTCAAGCATGTCCACAACAATAAATGGCGCCACTCTTCCTCGGACGCGTATATGGGCTTTACTTTTGAAACCTCCTGCATCCCGGGCAGGGTGTAAGATAGACAGGTGGGGAAACGAGAGCCAAACGAGCGACCAGTGTGTGTCTCTCTCGGTTTTCTCTTTTTCTGTGGCGCCATCTATGTGGAGCACCGCGAACTCTCACTCCGAATGGGCGACAGGTGCGACCGGCTAAACTGACGGAGACGGTTTCTCGTGGATTTTCAATGTAGGACTGTCGTGCTCTCGGTTTATTTTGCGCACTCCCCCATAGAATTTCATGCAAATCCGATTCCGATTTTTTTCTTCTTGCCGCAGCGCCATCTGTCGCAAATCGGCGGTACACGCAAGCAGACGAGTACGCAATCCGGTCACGGCGCTGCGGTAGGCTTCTATGGGCCGTTTCCCCATCTGTCTATCTTACACCTTGATCCCGGGTACGCCCGGCCCTGTGTGTTGGCGTTCGGCTTCCTGTTGGCGTTGAGTGAGATACTGCTGCTCGCATGTGCTGGTCGGCGTGCCTTTGCCGTGTGGTCATTGTGAGTGCTGTTGTCTTGCGGTTCTATCCTTCGACTCAAATGCCAAAATGGCTAATCGATGGGTAAACTGCTGTTGTGTGCCTGGCTGTAGAAAAGGACACGCTTGCGTGAGGGACGATCTAAAGCTGTCTGTTCCGTGAGGAACGGCGAAAACTGCGATTTAACAATATGCATCGAGCGGACAAGGCATTGGATGAGACCACTGCTGTTCGCATAATTACATTTTGAACCACAGTACGCAATGAGAGGAAATTTCAAACTGCTTTATCGGTGTCGCGTGGTTTATGGGCGGTGTATGAAATACGAGTTGTGACGAACGGTTTGGTCGTCCGCTAGCGTCTGCGTCGTTTCGCCTGTTTTCGTCCTAGCCACGCGATTACGCAGCGCATGCGCACGTGTGACCAATCTCCGATGGAGGCGTCCGCCATTAAACTGCAAACGCTTCCCGTGATTCGAGTTGCCCCCTCTCTGCAACCTAGGCTCTATACAAAGAAAAAATTGGGCGACAGATGCGACGCGTTCGCGTGCTCTTCTCCTACGGTGAGCGATGTAAGTCTTAAAGCAATGTATAGCGCCTAAACGGCCAAACTTATGTCTCCTTGGTTCTTTGTGCTACGCTAGACCTTAGATTCAGTGCTCAGTCGGGTTCCCATAGTCATGGTTATCACGGGATGACCATTAACGCTGGCCTTGGTTCATTCTACGAATAAACAAAACAGGGTGTTTTGACACCAAAACGAGATGTCACAAACAATCTAGAGGTTTTTTGTTTTTTTTTTCGAAGCAAAAATAAGCTACGCATCCGCAAACGTTTCTTCTCTGTCCAAATGTAGAGCAAGCGGTCCGGACCATATGAAAATGTTTCAGGACTAGGCTTTTTTATACAAACATTGTAAATGATTGCTTGAAATGTGCAGTTTTAAACTGACGGACCACGGAGCTCTTAAATACATCGTGCCGAAAGGCGCGAGTGACCAAAAGTGGGCGAAACCTTACTCAGTTTGCAATTGAAACTTTTAAAAAATTACATACAAAGATGATTATTATAAATGATGGGTATTCGACACCTGGTTTAGACCACTATCACTATACTTGGGCAGAGGATTATTCGCCGATGCAGAGCGTATTTTGGCAGGAAACAAATTTTAATTTTTGGGGGCACCTTGTAGATGACGAAACGGAGCATGGCCAGAGCTCTCCGCTGAAATATACAACAGCGGATGTCTTTTACAAACATAATATTGGCCATAAAATGACCGAGATGTGAAGCGACCTATAAAAGCCACAGCAAAGAAGCCAAACAAGGGGCATGGGTTGTGAGCTAAAATCCCTAGATACTATTCACGCTTCACGTTTCTGATGAGTACGGACAACCGCTGTCGGTGAACGCGAAACCCACATATTACGAGAACACGAGCGAGAGTCGCAGCGCGATTTTCTTTCAGGGGCCCCTTCGTAGCCGCTCATTTTAGTGCTCCTATGCAGGACTATGCATTGGTTTCAGAGCCACAGAAAGTGCTGCCAAGCAAACGGCCTGCCGCACGTGCCGTTTGATTGACACCGGATGCGGCCGAGATCGGCTTTGCCCAACCAATTTTCTAGAGAACTTCAAGGTGTCATTAGAGTCTTAACCTATTTAATTGTTCTGAGACAGTGCATGTAGGACGTAGTGATGCCGTGGCAATACCCAATGCTTTATTATCTCTGCCGTGCACCTTTCTTTCCCTTTCACGAGTATGTGACCGCGGCCGATGTCGCAAGATATTCTAGAGTAACTCCAACAGTATATTCAGTACCACGTGACCTAGACCTTCGGAAATCGCAAGGCGAACCCTGACAGTCATATAAATTCACAACTGGATTGACTCCTGATAGCTCGTAACGTCCTCATAATAAATATCGGTCATTCTGCGCTAATGTTATCACTCGTGGAGCAGGCACAAGGCTAGGGCTGTCATAAGAAACGAAAAAATCGCACGGGCGCTTTACCGCAACCGTCAGCCTTGTACTTGTCCACGAGTGGTAACTTTGATGCAATCCTACACCTCTCGTGCTCTTAAAGTGTTTGTAAAAACGACTGGTTTGGGGATTCACAATGAAACTCAGCAAGTTTCTAATTGAAGTAATATGTCAATTTTCATTCATTAAAACGTTAATTAGTCATTCTTGGATATCTATCGAACCAATTAGTAAGAACCCCGTAGTTTCTGACGTCCGCCATCACGAGTAATACGATTCAGAGATGATTATTTTGTTATTTTGAACACAGAAATTTTAAGGTTTTATTGTTGTTGTTTTTAAGTGAAAGAAAGTGTGTATAGAAGTTTTGGTACAATGCATTTCTTTTTCTTTTCGCCAATTATTTGTTTTAGTGCAGTGGGCATTCGTTGCCGATAATACCACAGCTTCGCTGGCCAACCGCCACCACATCGTCAATTGGAGCCCCGACATTTTTTTGCTTTTGCATATTTAGATGCTGCACTTAGTGCCCGTTTGTTTGGCAGTTCACCCAGAACGCATTTCTGAGCTAGAGCACTTACGAGTGCTCCATTATACTTTGCTGTTTCAAATTCAGCTATTTTACAGCGCATCTCTTTGGCGCTCGTTCCCGTGACCGCGCGTGTTGCATTATGGGACGTCACAAACCTAAACATTAATTCAATTCCCTGCTAAATTTAGCGAATAAACTTAATTAGTGTGCAGGTCTGTGACGTCCGGAAATGCAACACAGCGCATTCAGTTTTCCCGCCAAACTTAGGAGTAAAACTGACGTCACATGACCTCACCACCAATTCAGTTTCCTTGCTAAATTTACAAAGAATTGGTTTGGTGTTGAGGTCACGTGACGGCAATGTTCCTCCTAAATCTAGCAGAGAAACTAAGTTCGTTCACAGGGGGCGTGTTAAGAAGTCATCTGACGTCATTGTCCCCATTAAATGTAGCAGGGAAACAGAAGTGTTTTAAGGTTACGTGGTGCCCATTTTCCAGCTAAATTGAGAGGAAAAACTGGGCGGATGGGAGGTTACGGAGAAGGAGGAGGAGGAGGACGAGAAAAGGAGGAAGTGGGAAACAAGAGGAGGGGAGGAGGAGTCGAGAAGGAGAGGGTATGGAGGAGGGGGACGGAATTACCCTCCCCTCTGTACCCTCCTCTCCTCCTCTTCATGAGCTGCGCACTAATTTCGCATTACAATGTTATAAACGGCGTTCATTGTTTGTTTGTTTTTTTGTTTCACATAACTCAGTTGATCTGTAAATTCTCGGGTAATTCGCATTCTAGTTTAGAAATTCGGTGAACATTATCTAGCCAGCTGCTTTTCTTCTGGTTTCTTTCAGTACGCAAGCGTAGTAGTACGATCTATAGCAGTTAACCTGACTTCACGTTTAAATCATCCACACTTCGCACTTGGGTCCCCTCTACCGCCGTGCATCTTAACTAATAAATTATAATGCATATTTAAACTCATTAAACACGCCATCCTTAAGCAGGCTATTATTAAGTTTCCACAATTCCCATTGGAAGCCAGTGCTCTCTGTTTCCCCCAACAAAAAAAAACAACAACACCTCATGGTCGGAGAAATGATGGAGTGACTTATTGTTGTCATCGAAGCTAGTTAAAAGTTCAATCGACACGATATGGTCCGTCAAGAGGGGCATGCCTTGAACCTTAAAATTGCGTGTACCGCAATGGAGGCTTACTTTTTCAATCATTTGCGACGTCATATAAAATGAATTCGTTTATCATTTCATTTGAACTACTCGTGCTATATCTCGTTGTCATATATTACTAGAGCGGTCTCTTACATCAAAAACAAAATTGAACTCTCCTGACAATCATTTTTAGTTGGCAGCCTAGGTAAGCGTAAATTCTTACAGAAACATTTTCCTAGAATTAGCATGGTTTGGCGCGTACAAAGTTAGTATTTTGTATTCAAGATTGCTCAAGCTGAAACCACTAATAACAAATATACCCTCGTAATTAGCAGTGAGGGGGAGGCGACAAGCGTTTACATATTTTTTTAAAGAACAACATACATCCTTCGGACAGTCTATTGGCATAATACACGCAGACCTGAAAGTAAAGCTAAAAAGGCGCCAGCAGAGAAGCAGTTGCCTCATCGCTTTCAAGCTTTGTCTTCTGAACAGCGGGGGTGTCAACGCCATTATAGAATGGCAGACTCCTGACGTGGTACTGTTTGTGACGCGAGGCAAACCCGCGAACTTTTAGCGTCGCTACTTTCAGGTTGTTGATAAGGCCAGACTTTTTTGCAGCAGAGGAACTCGACGGATCCTCCCCAGGAGCTGGTTCGGAGACACCTCAGCCGGCCTGTTTGTCCAGATCCTTAAAGTACCCATCATTTGTAGATCAAAAAGAGCCAATTTCTGCGTTCTACGAAATAAGCTCAGCGAATGATGGAGGTGGAATATCTGTTTAGACATCAAAATTAAGTTTCCCCTGTTGCATTACGCAATCCAAGCATGACGCTATGCATTGCGTAACGCCACACCGCATGCTTCAGTTTTAGTTGTAAAAGAAGGTTCCGTCTCAACATTTGGTGAGCTGATTTCGTGTTTTGCGGGTAATTCGACGCGCAAGCATTTCTTAGAGCTGTTATCCGGCTTAGGCCGGATGACAGCCGTACTTCTCATGGACCAGCAGCCCATGATGCCTTGAACTCGCCACTTCTCAGTTTCTACGTCGATCACCTGGCCATACGACCCAAGTGCCATGCTCACCTCGTCGTCAGGGGCACAATGATGCAGCAGCCTATGAATCTTGACCTGGACGTCTATGTTCGCCCGGTCCACGACGACGCATCGCTGTCCCTTGACGACGATATCGCCCGCAGCAAAAAGGTTCCTCTTACCTTTGGGTGAGCTGAAGGTCACTACCCTGGCGTAGTATATCTGGTACGCCCCCCAAGAGGAGATCCTCGGGGGACCAGTGCCAGATGACCCATGGTGTAGTGGAAGTCTTCAACACGGCACGGGCGTATCCGGACGTCGGCGTGAGAAACATGGTGTTGAGCACTATAGATAGGGTCA
The DNA here is from genome assembly GCF_016920785.2 of Ixodes scapularis. Lineage (NCBI taxonomy): Eukaryota > Metazoa > Arthropoda > Arachnida > Ixodida > Ixodidae > Ixodes > Ixodes scapularis. The sequence goes on from NW_024609835.1 coordinate 196,842,942, forward strand.
GTTGGCAGCGGCTTTAAAATAATCGGATACTCCGAAGGGCGCAGAGTCATTCCTGTTACCACCGCCCGACTGGGCCGCTATCGTTTCTCTGACGGAGCCTGCCATCCCACGTCCGCACTCGATGAAAGCCAGACCTGTCATGGGCCACGGGCGCGGTAGCTCAGAGACGCGCGTGGCAATATGCCCTAATAATATGAATGTGTACATTTGTCTAGATTAATGGATATGTATAGCAATCACTATAGCTGCTAAACATGCTTATTTTACTTACACCCCGTTGCTTCAAAAGTAAGTACACTCAAGACCTTTAGATTTCTGTGTTCCTGGGCTGCGGAGAATTGTTTGTCGTGAAATATTATTTTTTTCCCAGTCCGCTAAGGAATTTTAAATGATTTTCCAAATAACAAGCTTAATCTGCGTAAATATTTTGTCTTCTATGACGGCATATTCATGCCGAATACACTCGCACCAACGCTATTCCAAAATTACCTTCTCGACCGAATCGCCTCCAAGACTGATGTCACGGGAGAATCGCTACGACCTGGACTCTAGACGATGCAGGACAGAGGCCAATCAACAACGTCAAATAAAAGGAGGAAGGGTGCAACTCAGAGATGACGGTGATAGTTCCAAGATCGAAGAGAATCACATCGTTTTCGCCCGAAGGCGCATATAGCCCCCTCCCTCCCTTTCCTCCTCTTCACTCTCTGCACAGGTCCGAACTTTGTAGGTACCCAGGGGCTGAGAACGAGGCTGTTTTAAAGCGAAGTCACTCCACTCCTTGCATTCCCGCCATTCAACCCCCTTCCTTTCTCACTTCCTCTCTCCCTAGTCTAGAAAAAAGGGAAGGATAGTTTCACATCGGCGCCAACGCAAGCAAAGCGTTTTTTGGGGGGAATTGAGTGATACCTAAGCAACCAAAAAAATGAAAAAGGCCGAATTAGATGGCTCTTGTTTTTTGTTTGTTCTCATTTATATCGTTCTGGTATACGAACACCGGTCTTGGTTCTTTCGCGGGAATATCGTGTCCCCTGACTTTTTTTTTTCTCTTTCCCGTGACCCGTTTACTAACTTGGCGTGACGAATTCGTGTTATATCTCGCTGCTTGCTGCTCTTATGTTATCGCTTTAATCGCCGTCGGGGTAGGGACAGCTTCACCGCGTGTTAGTCTGCGTGTTTACGGGTAGGTAGTTGTTTGTTGTAAACGTGTGCAAGGGTGGAGTCGTCGTATTTGTTGCGGCAGTTCGGAGCTGAGTGCACGAATATATCCAAGACGTTTATCGCAAAATATTAAGCGTATACTAGTCGTGTCCACGATCTGTTTAAGTTTAATAAGATACTCAGTAGATCCAAAACTTGATTTGTACGCCTAATTTGAAATAAAAATGGCACTTATTTCGCACAATCAGACCACAATTTACCACACATACAGCCATAAAACCTCGCTCATTCACACATCCACATCAGCGTTCATAGACTACATAAGATGACTTGCGTCTAAATGTGTTATATCAAAAAGCTATCATAATATTTGTGCTTTATTTTATCATATCTCCTCCGTAAGCTTATGCCGAAAAACGCCACTTCAGGCTCCAGTTCCACAGTGCGACGTCCCAACCTGTCCAGGACCGTGACAGCTTCCAGTATTAGAGCGGTTGGTGGCGATGAAGGAGTCGAGAATGCACAAGGAAAGAGGACTAAGCCTGTTTCAGGTACGAGTAATGAAAAAACAGTTAGGGCGCAGGCGAGCTGGTGTAGGTGAGCTGGTGAAGCCCTATGCTAGGAGTTTGGAAAAGATGCCCCGAAACCAATACTCCCAAAGAAGAGTTACCACTCTAAGGCGGTAAGGGCGAGCGTCGTTAGATCGTTTCTCACCAATGCTCTGAACAGGTCTTGTGTTCATTCCATGGCCTAGGCAGTCAGAAGGCAATGGCAACGGTTCAATAACGCAGGCTACGAGGGAGATTTCTTCGGGAGGCAAGTGACCTTAATGAACCAGAAAAAGTGAAAGGCAGAGGACAAATCGAGAAATAGGATCGCAGTGATGCCTTATTTTCTCGCCATGTCACATAATGTAAAAGCGTGTGCAAAAAAATTGACGTTAATGTGGTTTTCAGCTCCGACTTTAAGTTGCGCAACCTCACCCCGTTTCAAAGAGAAAAACAAGGGTGCCAAAAGGGCCACAGAAAAGAAATATGTGCTTTGTGAAACTGGTGTTGTTTACGAGATACCGATGACTTGTGGTTTTAGGAATGAAGGGCAGACCTCAATATGCTTGAACGATGGTCTAACTGAGCACAAAAGAAACGTGAATGTAAAATCGACTAATTCCAAAATTGCGACACACGTACAAGAGTGCAGAAACTGCACAGCCGAGTGGTCCGATACAACGGTAGTATGCAAAGAGGTCAATGATGTCGAAAGGGTTGTTAAATAGACAGTAAAAATTAGGTCGATCGGCAATAGCATAAGCCAGGCGTCTATGCTTCTTAATAATAGCGCGAAAGCTTTTCTGCGAGTATGCATAGAAGAGGTCTTGTGTTTTTAGCGAGAGGTAGCCCCTGTGTCATGACCTTCTTCCGTTTATATGCGTATCTATAGTGAAAAAAGAAAAAAAAGAAGGGGGGGAAAACGAAAAAAAAAAGGGCGACAGAAAGGTGTAGCAGGTGGATGGGTTCGAACTGCAGTCGGTAGTCGGTTTCGTGTGGTTCTCGTGTTCATTTTTGTAAAGATAAGTGTGGCTGCGAGGTCACAGCATGTTCCCGTTTGCCCATGTTTTGATGTGTATATCTTTTGTTGGTTCCAAGTGGTTCAATTTTTTTTTTTTTTTTTTCTGCGAGGTGAAGACGTGTATTCTTGTTGCCATTGTTTGGAGTGTGTTCTGTCTGGTGACAATTTTGGGTTCAGGATGTATGAAAGGAGGGATAATTTAAACACGTGGCTAGCTGTGTTTGAGACGTCGCTGTGTTTCTTCCATCCAGTCTCAGGTGGTCTAACATCATATTTCTGTTTTCCGTGTTATAAGCAACACGTGTGTCTTCCCCTTCTTTGAGAAAGCTCAAACAATTCGGGTACCCCTGACGAGATCTCTGTCCTGATATCACTCTCTTCTCGCCGCAGTGTCGAGTGATTGGGAAGAAAGAGGACACAACAAACATACCGTAAGACACGGGACCGACAGGAGACGAGCAAACAAAAAAGCGACGAGCGCGCTTTTGTCGTATCTTCCCAGATGCGTGTTTGCATGCGGGTCTCTAGTCGCCCGAAAGTAAGCGGGTGTGAACCATGAGATTGCTTCGAGCGGACCGAGAAGGTTTGTTTGTATGCATTTGTTTCAAAGTAAATTTGGCGATGCGGCTACAAGAGGCGGGACTAGGGAATGCAGAGATTAAAATAAATGGTGACTAACCCCCCTGTTGAGATTTCTCTAACTACAGGGTGTCACAAAAGAAAATTTACACGGTCTTTTTTACCGCAAAACTAAACTAGGCATCGCCGAACGCTCATTCTCCGCCCAAAGGTAGCGCTAGTGGTCACAACCAGATGCCAAAGTTTCAGCCCGATTTGATAACTTAATCAAAAGTTATAACTGATTTTCTAAAAATTTCATTGGAAAAATGGCGGCCGACGGAGTTTTCGAACACATGGGGCTCTATGGCACCAGAAACCGAAAACGGGCAAAAATGGGCTCCATTTTCCCATTGAAATTTTCAGAAAACCACTTATAACTTTCGATTAACTTATCGGATCGGGCTGAAACTTTGGCATCTGGTTGTGACCTCTAGCTCTACCTTTGGGCAAGAGAATGAGCGTTCGGGGGTGCCTTGTTTATTTTTGTGGTAAAAAAGATCGTGTAAATTTTCTTTTGTGACACCCTGTACATATTACGCTTCATCAAGCCATACAATGTAACACTGGACGAGCTACAAAATACCGTTAACACAAGAGCATTGTGCTCTGTAACCCGGTGTGGTTCACATTTGCGACAATACAATGCGTCGTTAGCCTTTGTTGTGTGTTTCATGGGACCAGGCGGATAGCAGCTAACTGCAGTCTGCCATCTGTCACTGTTTGCCGGTTGTTATATTTTTGTCTTGTGACACCCTGTTCAGCCAAAACAGGGACCCGCGACATAATTTCAGCATTAAAATATAATTTAATAAATATTTAGGGCAATAAACGTTCAGTGAGGCTACCGACGGGACGCTCAGTGAAAGTACGAGAACGCAAGACTTGTTATTAAGAGAACGATCGGTGCACAAAAGGCACGCCCAAAAACGAACTCAACGCGCCTCAGAAAAGGAATCTCAATTAAATTGTAGCTCTGCACCGAGGGTCTGTAAATACTACCACAGTGAAGCGTAGGATGAAGCACGTACCATGATAGAAACAAAGGAGACGAAGATAATATCTCATCCAACTGCTGTACAATAGAAGCAATACACTTCGTCGGAAACTTTGTTAAGCCTACGGTTCCGGCAAACTATATTTTGTCTGAAATTGTCAAAATGTTTCAAACTGTAGAGCTACGCTTTGTGCTCCAAAGCAAGTTTGAACCATTGCTTCCTCACAAACTGACTGGTAAGCGAAAAAAGTATGCATTGCTCTTCCAACTTATATTGTCTGCGGTAGTAGACTTTTGTAGGTTCTGCGAGAACTGTACAAATAGATAGTGTAAAATTGTAATATATAGTTAAAATTTGTGATAGTATTCAAAACCGAGATTTTAAGCCTGTTCGTTTGAATTGGATTATTGTGTCTGACTCGCAAGGTAAGCCTAACGATTCTTAGGGCTGCAATGCAGCTAAACTAAAAACGTTACGCTTTGGTACTGGGCGGCGGCAGATTTCCACACAAATATGTAACTAAAATAAAAGAAGAGAATGAAAAAAATGGCTCGATTATGCGTAAACTTGATTCAGCCTAGAATTCGCATAAGACACAATCAGTCAGGTAAGAAACTAACTGACAGATGGCATCGGAGCATTCGAGCAAAACATCTGCCAGATGTATTATTGCTATCTTTTATGGCAAGATTCGCGGCGGCGAATACTTTGGCCCTTCTGCATGTGCAACCATATGTGACGGCAGCCTTAAGACACTTATAGATATAACTGAAGCCTAACGCATTCCGAAACGTGGAATGCTTCTTTTTCATTCGCGTTCAATTTGTTATTATGGCTATCATTCTTCGTTTTTTATTTTTATATATTCGAGCGCGGACGTCGGGGAGACGTAAATTAAATCTAGAAATAAAATTAGCTCGGGAGATGTGGCACTTTATAAATACGCATAGTGTCTTAACGGGCACATAAAATTGTAAGACCACTCCAGTAAGTAAGCTCATTTTATATTTCAGAACGAATCATAAAAACAACTAAACGTACCTGTCTCAAACAACGTAGAAAGTCGGCTAACTCCGGATAGCGACTAAAAGGTACATACAAACAATAATGCAAAAAATACAAAAAAAAAAAAAAAGGTTGCATGTCATGAAAATTTGGCAGGTGATGAACGGGCAGCGCTCAAAAAGCCGTATTCTGAACGCCTTTGGGAGAACGGAAGTCGAGCCGTGCAAAGAAGAGAGCCCGCGAAACAGCGTCTCGACTGAGGATGGCGCCTCGAATGCAAGGCGCCTCCTTCTAGAGGCAGGATGCTTCTCGGCAAGCCCCCTCTAGGTGAGGGGAAGTCCTTCGAGACGCCGAAGGGGCTCGTGGCGCGGCTCGTTGGAACTCTTTTTTCGAGGACAGATTCCAGCTCGTATAGGCAAAAATATGCGATGAAAAAATATAATTTACATTTAGATTAATTTTTATTTATAGTTAAATCATCCTTACTTCACTGCTCTAGGATAAATAGATTTCTGATCCTTACTGAGGGGCTAACCTCGATGAGATCGGCAGCTTGCTTCACTTTATTCGTATAAACGGTGCTTGAGAGAGATAATGCATGTGCGGGCAGACAGACAAATGCATACACATGCATTAACATGGAGCCTTAAGCGAGTTAATTTGATGCGTGAACAATGCTTGAATTAAAGGCCGTGTCTATTATTGAGATAAGTCCAACTTAGTCTTTACGCGAAATGTGAATTTAGTGTGGGCGAAATAAATGTCATCATCGTAGATAACTTGTTTCGTAGGCCAATCACATCTATGGAAGCCAATCTGGAGACTCTTACTTCCTTTTTTCGTAAGCGGTAGTTGGAGAAGCGGAAATTTAAGGTACGGAACTGAAATCGGGAGTACAAAAACTTTGGGTAGAAATATTTCACCCCTAACGCGAGTTTACTGGCACTAGTGAGACCCAAGTATAGTCGCACGCAGGGCCTATGACCAAGAAGCTTCTTTGTCGCAGCGTAATTTAATAAATATCAGCGCACTTAATTTTTTTGGGTGAAATTCGGTAACAAAGTTGTGGGGAGTGCATTAGTTGGCGTAGTCAATACTGCGATCCGAAGAATTTCGTCATGAAGCTTTGCGGTCCCCGCCATAACGATCTTTAAGCGTGGCTCAAACATTAACACGAGTACTGCGTGAGAATTCGATTTAACGTCTAGACATTCAATGCATCAATATCAAGAAAGTTTAAATACCCGAGACTCAGCATGACGCCATGATCAGTGAGGCCGAAAAAGCAACTTAATCCCACACTGCTTCGATCACCGACGTGCACCCATCGCCTGCTCGCCGCTCGGTTGGCTAGGACGGCTACGTTTTAGGCCTAGGCTAGATCTGCTCCGTGACTGTAGTCTGCTTCTTTTGCGCGCTTTTGCGGCTGAATTTTGATACGATCGGCGCAACCAAACAAGTTGCAATGCGTATGTGCAGTCACAGGGCCACAAAAGGAAGGAACACGTGCTGAAAGCGGGCCTCTACGTCATTCTCAACTGGGTGTGAATCTAAGCGTTCGTGCTCACGGTACCTGATAAGTTCGCTTTTCCACGCCAAGCCGGGACTACTACGGATTTTCCGGTCATTTTATTCCAAAAGACAATTAATTTAATCCCGGTGCTTTTCAATATGTATCAGGCGGTATCCGATTCACTCCCAGTGCTACCCAATTTAGTCTCTGTTCCGAGACTAAACTGGGTAGTAATCAAAGTAATAAAAGTATTACTGTGATTTTCATTCATAATAGGTCAAATGTCGGTATAAACCGAAATAATCAAAATAGTCGCAATTACGTATATTTTGACAAATAAAAATTAAGTCAATAGTGACTAAAGAAGAATCAAATGTTTAATCATAATGTCAATAGCCATGTGCAGCATGATTTCTTTTCCATGCCTTATTTTACTTTGAATACCGAGTTGTCTCTGTAATTTGTTTTATTATGACTGATGTGTCACACGTGTATTTCACGTTTTTGGACGTTGTACTCATTTGTCACTTTCATGTGCACCAATATCAAAGACTTCACGGTGTTTTGGGCACGCAATAGATAACAATACCTATGCCAATAAGCTTATAATAAATTATTGGTTGAATATTAGATGAAAGTTATCAAAAAAGTCATCCATATGTCATGTAGTCCAAATGAAAGTCCATTCGGTCAAACGTAACTCGAAGTAATCAAGTGAACAATAATAAAGAAATTTGAGCTCGTAATAAATCAATTGTTGGTATGATAAATCAAAATAGTCAGAAGAGTCGCCGAAATCTCAATAATGCCGAATTAATGTTCATAGGGTCAATAGTAACAGAAAGTAATAAAAAGAGTAATCAACATGTATATTAGTCTCAAAATTACTCAATCGGTTGAATATTACCTAAAAGTGATCAAAACAATCATCACAATTCTCAATTAGGCCGAATCAAAATCAACTGGGTCAAAAGTAGCTCGAAGTAATGCAAAGAGTAATAATAATGTTATTAGATCTCGTAGTATATAAACTGGTGGGATAGTACCTCGGAGTAATCAAGCGAGTCCCCAAAAAGTCAGTGAGGCCAAAATAAAGTTAATTGGCTCAGTATTAACTCACAGCAATCAAAAGGATAATCATAATGTCAATTGATTTCATAATGAATAATTTGGTTGTATATTAACTGGAATTAATCAAGAGTCATCACAATAATAATTATGTCGCTAGGCCGCATTACAGAGTATATTATCAAAAGTAACTCAAATTAGTAAAAAAAGTAATAATGTTGTGGGTTCATCTAAAAAAAGATAAACGGGTTGCGTAATTACTCGAAGTAATCAAGACAGAAACAGGAATGCCAACTAGCTTACATAGTCGGTTGAGTAGATAGTAACTTGAAGTAATCACACCACTAATCTTAATAACAATTATGCTGATAACAAATCAATTGGTTTAATATTATATCATAGTAATCAAGTCATCAAAATGTCAATTAAGGCGAATTCAAGTCGACTTGGTCAATAATGATTTGAAATGATAACTGGAGTAACGAAAAGGCGACTCGTTCTAAAAAAATGGTTTGTTTGTTATTTGCTCAAAGTAATGTCAAATGCAATCATGATGTCCATTAGGCCGAATCAAACTTTATTGGGTAAAGAGTAAGCCGAAGTAGTCATATGTGTTATCATAATGATAACTCAGCTGACAATAAATCACTTCGTTGTATAAAAGCTGAAAGTAATAATGAGAGTGAGTGTTGTTTCTATTAGACCAATATGATGTCAAATACGTCACTACATTCTCAAAGTAATCAAGATGTCGAGAATGCTGATGCTAACTCAGATGTGCGACCAATATCTCGGGGAAAGACAAAAGGTAACCACTAAGTTAATTGAGTTAACTTAAAGGCAACTGGGTAAATAGTAACACGGACTAATCAAAGCAGTGATTCAAAACTTACCTGAACTTACATGAAGTCACCATTGTTTATGACAATTCAAAGTACTCTACTGAGCAACAAACATTTTTGCTTTTATAAGGTTGTTTGTGTCAATAATAGCCATATAACCAAAGTGTAATCAGAATGTTAGCTGAGCTTCCACAAAGTTTATTTACGTCAATAATTTGTTGAAGTAATCGAGAGAGTAATGCAAATATTTGTTGAACTTTTATTATCTAAACTGATTTAATAATGCGTCAAATTTTTAGAAGTGGAAGTCATTAAGTCAGGAGGGTCAATATTAGCGAAAAGTAATAGAACGTGTAATTTTAATTTGAAATTGGACTTATATAATCTGGACTCTATTAATAATAAGTCGAAGTAATGTGAAGAAAAAGTAAGCAGAGGGACAACTGCGCTCATGTAAAATCAAGTGCGCCGCCAATAACTCGGGGTTACCAAAAAAGTAATGCCCATGTCAACCCTGCGACTTGCTCCAAGTGATCAAAAAAGTGATTAAAATATCAGTACTTCCAAAACAACTTATTGTATAAATAATTACTCTAATTCTAAAATCTTTAAGTAATTCACGACCACTGAAGCCTAAAACGTGCTTAATACTGAGGACAAATTGACTAAACCCAGGAATAAATAGAAAGGCGCTCGAATAAAATTGAATGGCACTTGGATTAAATTGGTCAAAATCTGGATCAAACTGAGCGGAAAATCCTGTAGTTCTAGACGCTTTAGCAGCGCGGTGTCAAGGGGGTAAATCACGTGCCGACTTCCCGCTTGCCAGGTAAGTGTTGGGCTGAAAATCTCGCCTGTTCGACACCGATTCATTGAACACTGTTGTGTAAATATGGGACAAGCACCTTTTTTGCGAAGGTAACGCCATGGTAACGCGGTTATACGCCCTATATTTACACGACGGATACCACTAACTAAGTTTTCCTTTGACTGAGAGACTGGGGGGGGGGGGGGCGCATTTAGTTCAACGCCTACCTACCTTACACTTCACTTTCATATAGAGAGAATACAGATGCCACACCCTATCCACTATATTCATCTGAATGAACATGCTTTCGGGTAGTGCCTCGCCGCGCCCAGTTTTTTCGAAGACTGGAGCAGCCGGACCTAAACGATACAGTAGATTTAACGAGTGCCCTGTGCTTTCGCAACCCCAGCACGTGGCTGTGATAAACACGGACGGCAGTAATCTGCTCCTCATAACGAGGCCACTTGTTCTGTCTGTCACTTGAAAAAAAAAAAATGAAAGCAGTTTACAACTCCCTGTAACGCCGAATTAAAGCGCAGCTCTTGAGGAGGAGGATGCAAGGGTACTGAAGGGAGAGTACACCTCTCTTCCCTCCTCCCCACCTCCTCATCCTGCCTGCTACTCCGCCACGTGGGCCACGTGCCCCCCCCCCCCCCCCCCCGTGAGGTAACGTGACCCCCGTGAGTTTACGTGACCTCAGGGGGTCACGTGACCTCAGGGGGAGTCACGTGACCTAATGGGTCACGTGATCTAAGGGGGTCACGTGACCTAAAGCGGGGCCACGTGACTTCAGGGGGGGGTCACGTGACCTCACGGTTACGCCGGCGACGACGCCGCTCGACCAGAAACGGGCGCTTAAGAGCTGCGCTCTAAAAGCCAAAGCTGCTGGTTTTATTGAATCTTTTTTGTGACTGGCGTTACTCAGAGAAGAAAACTAACGCGCGTTATATATATTATAGATGCCAAAGAATAAGTCAAAAGCGGTGTTTACTCAAAGTTTAAAAAAAAAAAAAAGTCGCATCGCCCCTGTTTTATTCCGACGGGGCAACAGACATAAAAGACCTGAGGACCATGACAACGACGTTTACTCCAAGGACTGAGCAACCAGGAACAGAAGCTGTCATGCTATTCCAAACAACAAGTGTCATAAAGAGCGAAAAAAAAAACAAAAAAAAAAACACCAGCACCGATACTATAAGTTCAGTAGCGCGTCAGTAGCCTGGTGGTAACTACAAAGCACGCCTCCCATTTTATTGACGTCGTAGCTCTAACGGTACTTTTATACAAAAGTTAGGAGCGAGCTTCATATCTATCAGGAGGACGTCGTTTTCTCAACGGGAAACGTCCCTCTGAAACGAATAGGTCTGTAGGAGGCACGGAGGGCCGTTGCCGAACGGCGGGAGGCTGCGGTGTCCCAGGTTCTCGTTCCGTGGTCTGGACACTTGGTTCGCGTGGAGGGTAGACCAGGAACCCCCCAGTGTCGTTCCTGTCCGACGTTACTGTTGTGGCCGTCAGCCGCTCTTGACTCAGAAGTTGGTCCTCGTGTCGACGCCAGATGAACTGGCCTCCAGGTGTCGTAATCTGGACTTGGTAAGATACCGGACTTTCTTCTTAGGGACGGTGCCATGTAGCCACCACGAAGAAGTTTTGTAGTTTTGCAGTAGGACATGATCATCAAAGCAGAAATCATCTCTGCTTGACCTTTGTTTATTTTGCGTACATTGCTTGTAAATCACTTTCCCCTCTACCATAGGCTTGATTACATCCAGCCTGGTACGCAATCTTCTTCTCATCATTAAGTTTGTAGGAGCCTTTCTTGTTGTGGAATGTAGATTATTTCGGTACGCCAACAAAAAGTGTTCCAAAGCTTCTCCGAGAGCGGTTTACTTGCGTAGTGCAGATTTTAGTGTTTGCACAAGCCGTTCTGGTGGGCCGGTTGTGCTCGGGTGATACTGGGCGCTCACGACCTGTCGAATTCCGTTGCTCCTCATGAACGCCTTGAATTCCTCTGACACCAGCTGCGGCCCATTGTCTGACATGACCGTTTCGGGAATTCCAATTTGCAGAAAAGTTCACGCATGCAATTTACTGTGCGCTCGGTTGTCGTGTTCTCTATGATGAACACCCCTGGCCACTTCGAATGAGCATCCACCACTGCTAGAAACATGTTTCCGCGAAACGGCCCTGCAAAGTCTAGGTGCAGTTGCCTTCACGCTGCTGTTGGCCATGCTCAGAGGTAAAGAGCTGCCTTGCATGGGTCGTTACGTTATTCCTGGCATGCTTGCCAGCTTCGTACCCTTCTTTCGAGGTCTATGTCAATTGATGGCTACCAAATGAAACTTCCAGCCAGCTCCTTACTTCGTACAACGCCGGGATGACCCTGGTACAATTCGTAGAGCACGAGCTCTTGCAGCTCGGACGAAACGACAACCCTTATGCCGTACATTAGGCACCCTTGATGCACACTCATCTGCATGCGTTTATCAAAATATGGTCTCATTTCTTGTTGCACGTGCGTTGGCCAACCCATGCTCGCAAGTTGCAGTACTTTACAAAGTAGCGGGTCGTGTAACGTAGCCTGTGAAATATCCTTGTAGGATACCGGCATTGACCCCAAGGCACAATGCATAGAAAGACTCTTCTCCTTTGCAATTGTCGTTATTCTTTCTCGAGAGAGGAAACCACGAGAAAAAATAACCTCCTGTGTTGTCACCGGATCTTTTGTAAACTAATGAGTACTTGTACGCTGAAAAAGTCCCAGCCCAGTGCTGCAAACGTGCTGCTGCAATAGGCGAAATGGCTGTCTTTGCTCCCAAAATAGTCTGCAGGGGCTTCTGATTCGGGCCGAAAGGGAAAAATTGCCCGTAGATGTTAAAGGTAAAACTTTTTAATGCCAATAATTATGGATAATACTTCTTTTTCCAATTGACTAACTTCTCAGCTTCAGTCAATGTTCGTGATGCATACGACACAAGACGAGTGCTTCCATCTTCCCTTATATGTTAAAGGACAGCACCTACGCCATACTAAGATGCGTCGCACACAACTTTTAATGGCTTACTTGGGTCGCAAAGGGCCGAAATCGAGGGTGTCTCCCTGCTGTCTTCATTTTCTCGATCGCCGCCTGACACGCTTTGTCCCAACACCAGGGCAAATCTTGTCGCAGCAGTCAGCGGACTCGCCAGGGTAGACAGTCGTGGAACAAACTTCAATAGTAATTTGCCATACCCAATAATGACTGAAACGGATGTTTGCCTTTGGGTGCAGGACGCTTTAGCACAACCTCGATTTCCTCTGGCGTCGTACCGACACCTGCTGCATTAAGGACACGCTCCTAGTAATGCACGACTTTCTGGAAAAATGAATACTTCTCTGATTCACACGAACTCCGCGCTCTTAAAAACGCATTACAACGGCTTCCAGTTTAATATATGTTTTTCGGTGTTCTACCGGTGATCAGGACGTAATCCAAGTAGCAACTGACGCCTTTTGGATATTGCGTGCATTGTGTCCATAATGCTCTGAAATATGGCTGGAGCTGAGGAGGTTCCAAACGGTAACTTGTTTACGGCAAGCAGTCATTTATGTGTGTTCAAAGTTAGGTACCTCCTCGACTTCTCAGCCATCACAACCTGGTGGTAGGCATGGTTTGGAACTTTCGATCAATCTTCAAGAACTCCTGGCCTCCTTTGAGTGCTGCGAACAGATCGTCGACCCTCGGGGGCGGATACTGGTCAGTGTCAAGGCAAGGGTTCACGGTTGTTTTGTAGTCGCCGCACAACCTTCTTTCACCATCCTTCTTCACTACTGGTAGAACCGGTGTAGCGTAATCACTCGTCGTAACTGGCGATATGATTTCCATGTCCTGCATTTTGTTTAGTTCACTCTCGACAGCAGGATGTAAGGCAAACGGCACAATTCTTGCCTTGAGGAATTTCGGTACGCAATCTTGTTTAAGCGATAGCTCCACCCTTTCCTCGGTAATAGTCCCCAGTTCGTTCTTTAACATATCCTGGTACTTGAAAACATGTGCACCAAGTTTGGTGTCTTGATCCGAAAACGCTGAAACTTCTGTCTGGGCCGCTCTGTTGAGCCCGAAAATGCGAAGCGAATTCAATTGGATGGCTTGCAGCCACTGTCGGCCCAGCAGGGGCGGTCCTTGTTCTGTCGTTATGTAGGTGGAAAGCTCAGCCCTCTGCTGTTTATACTACAGTCTGACGTGAGCCACATAGACCGGCTGGACGATGTTTCATTTAAACGTGCGTAGCTTAAGCGTCGTTGCCGTGATCTTGAGTGAAGAATATTGCTGACGAAACTGCTGCAATGACTTTAAAAAAACAATTGCCTCTGTGTCCAATTCTATTTCTAAGACAATTTCCTGCACTTGTCTCTTAATCTTAATAGGTTCCAGATAAACATAGCCATTTTCTTTTATGCTAACTACTGTTTCAATAGGAACCAGTGTCTTCATCCTTGCACGCAGCGTCCACTTCTGTTTTTCTTTCTTTGTCAGCATGACACATTCGTTAAAACAACCCTTCTTGTTACACTTAAACAAATATCCGCAGTATGCGGGCATATCCGGCTGGCATGTTTCGCTGAGCCACAAAGATAACAGTCTTACCGTGTCACTTCCGCATCCGCGACGGCCTTCCCCTTGTGTACTTCCGACGCGCTAGGTATCGACGCATGTGTTTCTGCTACGTTCTTTTTCGCTGCTTTCATGACAAGTGCTCTTTCTATGACTTTCTGGAATGTTAACTTGTTGTCTTCTGTAAAGAACAGACGCTGAATGTCTTGTCTCCGTTAACCGCACAAAAAAAGGCTCCTCAGAGACTAATTCGAGGAGGCTTTGAAGTCGCACTTTTCTGCCAACTTACGTAATTCGGCAACGAACTTTGATACAGATTCGTTCTCGAGCTGCATTGTTCTTTGAAAATTTGCGCGCTCGTTGATAACAGATGATTTCTGTGCTAGGTCGTCCCCCAAAATATTTTTTAGCTGATCGAACGTTCTTGTTGCTGGACATTCCGGCATGGTCAACGGTTTAAGAAAACTGCATGTTTTCGAGCCAATAAAACTCAGAAATGCGTGTACCTGGTCTTCCTCGGAGTTTCTTTTTTTTTTTTACCAGAATTAACGATATCAATCGTTTCTCCTACGACGGCCAGTCGCTGGTTGATTCGTCGAAAGGTTCGATGAAGCCCAGGCGAGCGAAGACATGCGGCACTGCTCCACTTGCTACCGGGTAACCCGTTGCCATGTCGGCTTCCGCGCTGGTCAGAGAAACTTCCTCGTCGCCAAGTTGTTGTATTCTGACGGGGCAGCAGACAAAAAAGACCGGGGGACTATGAAAACGATGTTTACTCCAACAACCGAGCAACCAGGAACAGAAGCTCTGGTGCTATCTCAAAGGGCACGTGTCATGGGGAGCGACGAGGAAGTCAAACAAGCGCGCCGGCACTATGTGTTCCGCCGCGCGCGCCTGGTGGTAACTACACAACAGCCTTCTTTAAGGCCGGTACCGCATTATTTAACGACGTCCGTTGGAATGTGGAAAATCTAGAAAAGCTTATCAAGCACCCGAGAGAAAGCTTTGCGCTATCTCTTTTATTAAACACGGCCTTACATAAAAATGTCATACTATATTATAGGGGCTTCAAACTTTAGTGGTGTGCTTGTTGTATAAAAATACCGTAATGCGGTTTTTCCTGAGCATTTTCATTTTAATCCAGTACCAGAAAAATACATTTTCGTTCAGAAAATGTAAAGAAAAAAAAATAGGAAGCTGCGTCGATTGTTTGATGTTGCCTGCAGCGCGTCTGGTTCTTTTTTTAAACGCCATAGCAATAGAAGAAACTAAAAAATGCATACACTAAAACGTATCTCGCAGAAACAGGAGCAGGAAGATCCCGTATGAACCGAGCAATTTCGTTGGGAGTCCTTTTTCTCTGCTGATTAAATTTACGGAGGTTTCCAATTTGCCGCAGTTGTTTTGATGTATCCAGCATGAAATCATAAAACTCAACGACAGAACGCTACCAATAAATTGTACAAAGGACTTAAAACGATTTATATGGTTGATGGAAGGGGTGTCGCAATCACCAATTCTTTATGCAAAAACACTATCTACATGCTCTCTAAAAAGAAGTAAAACAGTTATTACTACTATTTCTTGGGGGAAAGCGCGTAAAATAAAAAAATGAAAATACTACTACTTATACTATTAACTCTACGCATGGTAAAATAACCTCAGTTATTAAGCCATCGTATGCTTGCGCCATCTCTTATCGGGTTACGGTAGCGCTCCTATATAAGCCAATGTATTTAATATACAATTATGACCATAACACCGAAAGGTTACGCTTTGAACAATTTGCCATGCTACTCCACCATTCTATCTTATTCCGCTATTCTTGTGCCACAATATCAGAATGATGGCATGTAAACTGGAGGTTCCTTAGTCGAATATACATTATATGTATCGCAACTACATGTTATATTTAGTTTAATCATAACCTAAAATTGATGATTGGGTATAAAAAGAACTCCTCATTAATGTCGAAATCAAATAGAAACCTTCCTCAATATTTTGGCCACGTTCTGTAGTATCTAAGTTCTGTATTGCATCTAGAGAAAAGTATGTCTCGGAGGCACCCCGCGCAAAATTTTGAGAAAGCCGGAAGTTCACACGAGCACCATTTACAAATAAAACAAAGTACAAGATATGCCATATCACTGCATTAAATCAAAACTTCGATAATGTGCTGGTTACAATTTGTGTTTCATCAAAGTTACTTTCTTGAGTTCCTGAAACCAATATGCCAAAGAGGGTGGAGCCGTTCTCGTTTAGACGCTCGTGATCATTTCCAGTATTCTGCGCCTGATATCAATAAACTAGCAAACGAAAATAGCTGTTTTTTATTAGGGTAAACAAAAAAAAAAGAAACGTTTTCAAAATTATCTCGTTAATTATTTATGTGATATGATCAAATCAATGTCTTTTTTTTATTGTAAGGAGTGGGAGCACTGCGGTAAGTACCCAATTTTTGAGCAGATGATTCTTTTTGTGAACTTAACATTAACATGTCAAAAGTAATATCAAATCACGTACTAAAAGATTACATAAAATTAAGTCTCCAAATCACTGTACAAGCAAAAAGAATAAAAAACAAATTCGGGCGGAGCGCATTGAAATATACGACTTGTTATCACATTTATCGAATAGGACAGAAACATAAGATTTCGAAATAATATCGGCTTGTGGTCGGCGAGTTTACATTTTATATTTAATAGCCGGTTGAGAAGTAGGTCGATCTCAAATCGTCCCCAAACAAGGCGTGATCCGAAATTTGAAATGACGAATATACGCCTGAAAACAGCAGCACCCTGTCCGCTTCATGACAAGTATATTCAGTATTTCATTTTTTTTTTTTCATTTTTCATATTTTCTTGCGAATTTGATTCGTAGACTGGGCTAAACACAAAAGGCATGAAGCCTAACAGGGCCCCCTTGGCGTACAACAATTTACATAGAAACAAAGTATACGGAAGCAGAAACTTTCAATATGTGATATAAATCCTATACCAAAAGCACAGAAAGATGGCATACTAGTGTACACGGAATCACTTTACAATATTGTTCTGCAAACAAAAATTACAGTGCAAACAAACATATGTAAATGTAAAACATCAAATATTATTGAAATTAGAAAATGAAACGTACAGAATAAAATAAGTTCTACAATGTCAAGAAATATATCTACACATTTGTGAAAAGCACATATGCAACTATGCGAAACTTTTCGATATGGTATCAGAGGCACAAAACAAAATCAAAAATCTTTGGCTGCACTAAATTCATATATTATACCGGTTCTGGATGCGATAATAATTTCCAATACAGTAAGCAGGCCGAAAAAACATTAACACAAAACAAAATCACTGGCAACAAGACACTCTATTATTTAGTTTAAACTGCGGTATTAAAATTGATAATTAATTTCGAGTATCTCGAGATTTAGGATGGTTGCGATTTGAAAAGTTCAAATTTGTCGCCTATAGTTTATGCTTTTATTAGGTACTTTGCGTTTAGGAAGCAGCATTTTATACACTGGTGGCTGTTCATCATATGCTTTCAAGTAGAAATTATCTCTTTGGATTCCAGCAGTTTCAAATTATATATCTGATTGGCCTTTAGCATATCGTGTTTAAAAATAAGTGGATCAGTGCGCAAGTTTCTATATTCCCCAGTTCAGTTTTTGTACATCCTTGAAACTTGATTTGTAGAGTTAATATTTTTATTATTATCTAAAGTGGTTGTAGTACCCCAGGCCTAAATTGTAAATTTAGAGTAAACTAAAAAGTTCTAGAGATTGCTTCGTAGCAAGAGTGGAACAAAATTTATTTTATAAATAATCCCAACAGCTTTAAGCACATCGACTTTCAGCTTCCATAAATATCCTTGGTGGACAAAACTCCAAAAAATTTTGACTCCCTCACGTGTTCGAATATCGAGTTTACCAATTTTAAGTTTATAGATTTAGAGTCTCGTTTATTTGATGATTTAAAGATTATCTATTTAGTTTTTTGTGTGTTCGATTGAAGTCTAATAATTTGTAGCCATTTTAAGAACTTTAATAAATAAGAGTCTACTCTGCTTTCAATACTATGCTTTGTTAATCCACTAAATATATGTTTCAGTCGTCAGCCTACATAATTAATTGCTGCGACTCGAGTATTAGTGTTAAAATGTTCTGCATATCATATATAGTAAGGGGCCCAGAAAAAATTTCTGGCAAACACAACCTTGGGTGGTTGTTGTTGTTTTTTTACTTTAGAGGAGGCTGTTTTCTTTTAAGTGACATATTGATAACGATCGGCCAAGTAGCTCTTTATTAGGTCAATCGCTGCTCCACGAATTCTATATTTTTCAAGATTCTGCAATAAAATTTCGTGCTGCATTGTATCAAAAGGCTTCCTTAGTTCAATAAATATTTCAAAAGTGTATAATTTATTTTCATTGCTCAAAATAATTTTATCTTTGATGCCAAGAGGGGCTGGGCTTGCTCTGCAGAGCTATGTTGCTGAAATCCATACTGGCATGAGGGATGACATTGTTTTAGTGAAGTTGCCTTGTTGCCTAATATTTAGGATTGTTTCAAATATTGGTGAAAATATGATCACGAATGACAATTGATGAGGTGATGGTAACTGAAGGAAGTAAACGTTTGATGGAGCGAACTTGTGCCCAAAACAAAAATGAAACAGAAGATAACAGTAGAATCGCGGGCGTCGATGAAGGCGTAACAGCAGGATCGTACGCTGGGGCGAGACTGACTGCGATGGCCATGCAGAGGAGCCCCTTATGCACACGCGTTGGCTTCTGGAACAATCGACCTAGAAGCTTCGGCGATTAGAACGTTCGCACCTCGAACAAGCAACAATGTCCTCGAATTCAACGGAACATTTAACTGCGAGAATAAATAAAGGGACGCGTAACTCCAGGGAATCGAACCCTGCCCCTTCGCGTGGGAGGCAAGCACGATAACCGTTAGGCCACGGGCGCGCTGCCTACTTGGTTAGTTTCGCGTGTGGCACTACTGCCCCCTTTAAAAAGTGCATCGCCCTGATGCAACACAAGACAAAACAAAGCACATAGAAAGAACGGCAAACTAAAGAGTCATTTGAAACACATAAGGGCCACAGTCCTATCGAGCGTAGTACAGCTTCAAGCGCGCGACGGGGACGATTTCAGATTGTGGTGCGCGTCGTGATGATGTTCTTGTTCCGTCGGGCATCACCTCGTAGTTCAGCTACCCGAGGCGACGAAGTACCTTGTATGGTTTAAAGTACTGTTTAAGCAGTTTATCACTGAGGCCGCGGCGACGGATGGGCGCTCACACCCACACCCTGTCTCCAGGCTGGAAGTGGACGTCCCTGCAATGAAGGTTTTAGCGGCCGGCGTCGACGCATTGCTGGTCTTGAATCAGGAGTCGGGCGAGCTGGCGGACTTCTTCGGCATTTTGAGCAACCACCTGAGTGTCGTCGCTCTCATTGTCAGTTCACTCATGGGGCAGCATCGCGTCCAGCATGGTCGTTACTTTCCGACATGTAGCAACGGGAAAACTGTGAATCCAGTGACCTCTTGAACCGCTGTATTGTAGGCGAACTTGAGGTAAGGCAACACCTCGTCCCACCTCTTGCGCTCTACGTCGACGTACAGTGGCCCAATTTTTTTTAATATAATCATGCGAGCGTCGACCGCCGGGACGGCCAGCGCTGTGCCGCGGAGATGCGACATCAGGAGTAAGATTAGGCGCGTGCGCACAAAGCTCTTCTCGTTGCGAGCGTCGTCTGCTAGGCATTTCCGTTGACCGCACACAGCTCCCAGCCTCGGTTAATTATCTGCTGGCATAGCTAACCGCCTTTAAGCAAAGATCAGAACAGCGCTTGCTTGCGTGATACTGCTCAGGCGCGGCAAAAAGCGCGCGTCATCTGGAGTTTGATTTACTTTTTGTTTCATTTCATGTTTGCTTTTATATTCGTGAACACCAACAAAAATGAAAAATACGGTGACGCGACAAACTGAATGCAATGATGCATTAAACAATATACCGTAGCCAGTCGCTTACAGAAATGTCATATCTGGACTTATATTAAAATACAGATATGGATATAAAGGGAATCGGGCAGATATGGCCAGATTTGCACAATCAGGCATATCTGGATGGATATAGCCATATCTGCCCAATTCCTTATATACCCATATCTGCCCAATTTCTTATATACCATATATAGACTGCTTTATATGATCCCGTCTTTGGGTCTGGCAGATAGGGTACCCACCCCATATAAAGCAATTTTCATGTAATGCTCCTTCTGGCATCACACGAAAATTATTGCCATGGGACAGTTAGCATACTTTCCAGGTCCAGACATGGGATCATATAATGCATTTCTATGAGTATCCACAATATATACATCATACTGCTATCCCTTACAGAAATGTCATATCTGGATATGTGGACTTATATTAAAAAATACAGATATGGATATATAAGGAATTGGGCAGATATGGCCAGATATGCACAATCAGGCCATATCTGGATGGATATAGCCATATCTGCCCAATTCCTTATATACCCATATCTGCCCAATTCCTTATATATCCATATCTGCCCAATTCCTTATATATCCATATCTGCCCAATTCCTTATATACCATATATAGACTGCTTTATATGATCCCGTGTTTGGGTCTGGTAGATAGGGTACCCACCCCATATAAAGCAATTTTCATGTGCATCACATGAAAATTATTGCCATGGGACAGTTACCATACTTTCCAGGTCCAGACATGGGATCATATAACGGATTTCTATGAGTATCCACAAAATATACATCGTACCGCTATCCCACACTGCCCCAAACGTGTGTTCACGTAGATATATCCACAGAATAGTCCACTGACCAATCTTTATTGGCCTGGTTCGGAATTTGTCATTCAACAAATATGTATGCTACAAAGATAGAATGTAGGCGATCGCTAGTTAGAAAACATTGTAACATATCATTCGACGTCGGAAAGTCACAGCCCTTTGGCGGGATTGGTTGTCGAGAGAGCAGACCGAGAGTATGGTTTGCAAAAGAAGTTTTATACAAGAAAGCGTGAAAACTCCAAACAAGCACTTCCCTGTTCAAGAAAAAAATTATAAGGAACAAAACTGTAATATCACACAGACAAACATTAAAATAAACTAAAAATGTATCAGCACACAGACACCTATTAAAATAAAACAAACGGAAGGCAACAATTAAGCTGTAAACTATACGGATGTTCCAAAGTCGTTGATTCTTACTCACAGAGTCACAGTCCTGATTCAACTCTCCGGTCGAGCACAGCAGTTTTGACAAGGGCTTGCTTGCTAGCCTCGTCGTTGAAGTCCTTCCTTGCACCGCGTGATGTTCAAAGCCCCCAGTCGCTCCTCGCTGGCCTTGTTTTTCCGTTCGGTCGTCAAAGATTCCCGTGTGACTAACACATCACACACGCACACAGACACCGTTGTTCGCCGCGGAAGCTATGCAAGATGAAAAGGTCGTTACTGCTCCTTGAACACGACGAGGTCACCACTGTTTCCCGGACTAGGAAATGACGAGGGCATCATATTTTTAACTAAAATCTCATAAAAATAAAAAATAAAATAATGAACACATAAGAAACCAAAACAAAAAGACTAAATCATGAAAAAAATGAAATAATGAACACAGAAGTAAAAAAAATAAAAACACGAAGGACTTACACAGACAGCTACATTTGTTCAGTTAACAACGACGTTTAATTCTGACAAAAAATATTCTTGCTGCACTAAAGATCACCAATATGGTGTTTAAACTAGGCCACCTTGAGCAAAGCAGGAATATTTGTGATCATAATCAAATGTCATTGCGAACTCAGAAAGTGTGGCTACCTGCGTAAGTCCTTCGTATTACTATTCTTCTGAATTCCGTGTTCATTATTGTGGCTGTTTGGGGCCAGGCGGAACTTCGTGGTGCTTTTTCCATTCTGACCTTACTTCCGACAGCTTCGTGCCCATAAAAAACCCACTAGCTTCTCTACATAATCCCTCTCCTTCTGAAAAAAAAAAATTGTGTGTATGTTTATACAGTCGGAAGTTAGCTTGCCTCAGTGGGCGTCTGCTGTCTCAGCTGTAGAGTAATTTAGCCAGCGCGGTACAACTGCTAGCCTGGGGTCTTTAACGCGCACCACGCAGTAGTGATACACAACCGCACGCCGGTACGATGTTCATCCAGATCGAAACGGGCAGGGGCGGGGATCCACTCCTTCTCCTTGCTTCCATTGAGGCACTGACAAATAAAAATCAAAGGTTGGTCAATTATGTTAACGCAATATACTTCAAAGACGTAGCATGAGTGCTGGCAAGATATTTGCTGCCTTCAATGTAGATAAGCTTGTAAATTTACATGCTAAATAACAAGTAACTTCAAAGCTGAAATATATTTCGATGCAACTACAAAAAAAAAAGACTAGCTCTGCAAATATAGCGCTATCTAGTACACCATAATTGAGTAGAATCGGATTACAGCGTCCCCCTTATAAAGACTGGAGAAAAACAAGTATAGACTCTGCCGTGCCACTACAACAGAAACATTGGTATTGTGATCTCCTGGAGATCAGAGTTCGGAAAAAAAGTGTTTCTGGCGGTGTGAAATTCGTTACAGGGGCGTTGGATCATACGAAACACGTGTACAGCAAATGATCTTTAGAGCTCCACATTTCGCGTGGAATAAATGCCAGCGTCAAAAATTATTTCGCAGGCACAAATTTTTGCGATCGGAAGTGGTATGCTCTGCATTAATCGCCTTGGGGTAAATTCATCGCAGCACCAATTTTCGGCAATTTTTTTTTGGGTACGAACTGCGAAAATGAAGGCGTCTGCAGACGACTGCGGCGGCGAAAGCTGCGAACTTGCTCGATCAATTAATCGCTGTTTTTGTCGGGTCCAGCTCTCAGCACGCAAGTACGGAGAGTGGCGTCGGCGATGGAGGGGCACCTCGCTCTTCCAAACATTGTAGCTTACCAGTAAACAATACGGCGGAGGGAGGAAATCAACCCCCACCCTTCACTTCCGCCTTTGCCGCCCCCGCCCCCCCCCCCCCCCCCCCCCACACACACACACCTTTCAATCCGTCTCCCAAAGAGTTCCGCCGCAACTGATCGACCTTAAGCGAGTAGACGGCCTCTGCATCGGGAAAAAAAGAAAAACAGCCTCGCATAACACCATTCGCGCACAATTAGTAATACTGGTAAAAGCAAGCGATCTGCAGACAATAACAAGCCTTTTGAACGCAGGAAATAATCTAGCCCCAAACGAAGAAAACATGAACTTACTTCGATCCCGTTCCATGATCTTGGCTGTTGAGCAGATTTGACGTAGTTCCACGCCCCACAGTCGCTTCCGTCTTTGTCGGACACGTTTGAAACTAAGGCAAACTCCACGTATCACCACTAATCGGGTAATTGGACCGTTAGCCTGCCGTCAACACAGGCATTCAAACGCACACGGCCGGCAAAACGTCCGAAACATAGGCCGTTGCTTCGATAAGATTGTATTCGTATCTTCAATACGTTTGAAATAAAACGATCAGCAAACCGCATTATAAAACTCATTAAATACACACCAATAATAAATTATTGCGCACATCAATTTTGCTACAATATTATGAATAAATCCTGAACATGTTGCAAAATAATAAATACGAAACTAAGCCTGCAATGGTTAAACCGTAAAACAACAATTTAGGCGACATTAAAGCTTCTAAAAAGAGGGTGAAGGACATCCGGGCGGCGATAGCGTAGTGTGTTAACGCTCTAGTTTGCTGAGCTTGTGGTCGTTGGTTCCAATCGCGGTAAGCGGTATTTGTTTCCTTGCACTTTTTTTTTTATTTTGAATGTTTTTTTTTACCTTTTTGTATTCGTTTTTATTCCTTTAAATATTTTTTCTCACTTTTTTGTATTCGTTTTTATTTCTTAATTTCTTTATCACCTTTTTCTTTTATTTTCTTTTATTTTGTTTTATTTTATTTTGTATTATTTTGTATTATTTTGTATTACTTCGTTTTATTTTGTTTTATTTTGTTTTATTTTGTATTTTTTGTATTTTTTGTATTTTTTGTATTTTTTGGTATTATTTCGTATTATTTCCTATTATTTTAAATATTTTTTCGCATCTTTTTGTATTACTTTTTATTATTTTAAATATTTTTCTCTCACCTTTTTGAATTCGTTTTTATTATTTTCAAACTTTTCTCACTTCGTGTACTAGTTTTTATTATTTTAAATATTTTCTATGTTTATGCTGTCGTCGGCACCGTTCTTCAGGGTAACAATCACGCAGAAGGTGAAAATAAAAAGTGCGAGCCCACATTTGAATTGATGCAATTCAGAATCCCTGGCCCTCTTTTTTGCCGGGATGATTCGCTACCTCCGTGCTAATAGGTGGGTCAGTGTAGTAGGCAAACAGCGCAAGTCCTTTCAACGAAGAAATAAAATTAATAAGAATGGGTACATTTAGAGCAAAATGGGAAAATGTAAGTGGTAAAACTGCCGCAGTGATGAAGCCAAAGTTTGTCATGGAAGCGGTCATCTTCACCCACTATTGAAACAAAAATTCCGCCATTTTAAGGCAGTAATTTAGTTGAGCTCATAGCTCATAAGCACATCTCTTAATTTTCTGACTTATTTTAGTATTTAATTTTGTCCTGGTAGATCAGCGCTATCCCTCGCGTGCCGCCAGGTCTTACTTATACAGGTTGCGCTCCGCAGTTTTACTTATTGTATAGGCCTAAACACTTTTTTATTCCTGAAATTCAAGTACAGCGCGGATAATTAAACTAGCTTTCAGAAATGCTATCGTTCGGCATTGTGACATTTATTTTTCGTAGTGTCATTCACAAACCCAGCAGTGTGTACATCCACAACGCATTGGTGTTTCTCGCTTTTTTGAGTAAAGAAAAAAAGTTTTTATATTCGCGTTCCTCTGGTACGGTACGTCGTATAACATAAGCTATTAAAGAGACAGATATCGTTTGGCTATGTGAACATTTAAAATATTTCTCTTAGATGATCGTAACTACCACAAAAAACAGTCGATTCCTGCCTGAAATAGCATATTTTCACACTAGATTAAAATCACCAATAAAATTATCTCTCAGGAGATTTATGTACCTCTCGTAGCGTCATAAGCAATAAACACATCTCTTACTTTTCTAGTTTCTGGAAAGTAATGTTTATTATTGTTTTTGTAGCTCAAAGCCCGTGCTCAATCATGCCACGTCTTTTTTCTTTTTTCATTCGAGGCTCCGCTATACCGTTTTTATTTTTTTATCAAAGCCAAACACGTGCGTATAACGCCAGACCTTAAGTATAGTACATCATATTAAACTAACTTCCTGAAAAAAGTATCGTTCGGCGTTATAAAATTTAATTTTCGTGACGTAAGGGGTCAGATTCTCAAATCCTGGACTGGAAATATTCCTCACGGCATTGTTTTTTTTTTTTTTTTCGTGTTTTCGCGATAAAACACGTCAGCCTTTTCAAATACGCCAGCGTCTGCGGTCATTTACGAAAGATTGATCAACGCAAACATTTCCACTCGCTACATATGAATCGCCGCAGTTCGTCAGAATCTCAATGACGTGACTGCATAGTTTTCTAAAAAAGGCAAAAAAAAAATAGAACGATGCCGGTTAGTAAACGGAAGTTCCCGGGGCTCGCCAGCCTGCGAACAGCAAAGCGCCGATACCGGCCAGTCACAACTTCCATGTAAATACTGCCCATCAAAAACAGCAAAATACCGATGCCGGCCAGTTACTGGAACCTCCATGGAAAGACTACTCAGCAAAGACAGCAAACACCCGATGCCGGCCAGTTCTACGGCTGGACTGGCCAGTGAGCAAGACGAAACCCCGACGCCGGCCGGGGCCGGTAGCTCCCCGGTGCCCATTGCCGGGTGCTGCCATCCTGTTACCATGGGCGGGCCGGCGTAGTCCCGATACCGGCCGACGCGGAGTGCTACCTGCATCTACATGTTGACTGGCACCATATAGTGCCATATACAGGAGTATCAGGCATCCTATACTGTTATATATGGCAGCCACTGGCACCATATATGGCTTTATCTGGCAATATATGTCGTCATATATGGTGTCACCTTACCATATCTGCCCTGATTTCAGCCCTTGTATGGCAATATATGACCGTATATGTCTACTTATATGCCCATATACGGCCCTATATCAAATGTATCTGGGTCATATATGACATTTCTGTAAGGGACTTTCCAGGTCCAGACATGGGATCATATAATGCATTTCTATGAGTATCCACAATATATACATCATACTGCTATGCCACACTGCCCCAAACGTGTCTTCACGTAGATATATCTACAGAGTAGGCCACTGACCAATCTTTATTGGCCTGGCTCGGAATTTGTCATTCCGACAAATATGTATGCTACAAAGATAAAATATAGGCGATCGCTAGTTAGAAAACATTGTAACATATCATTCGACGTCGGAAAGGCACAGCCCTTTGGCGGGATTGGTTGTCGAGAGAGCAGACCGAGAGTATGGTTTGCAAAAAAAGTTTTATACATAAAAGCGTGAAAACTCCAAACAAGCACTTCCCTGTTCAAAAAAAATTATAAGGAACAAAACTGTAATATCACACGGACAACCATTAAAATAAACTAAAAATGTAATAGCACACAGACACCTATTAAAATAAAACAAACGGAAGGCAACAATTAAGCTGTAAACTACACGGAAGTTCCAAAGTCGATGATTCTTACTCACAGAGTCACAGTCGTGATTCGACTTTCCGGTCCAGCACAGCAGTTTTGACAAGGGCTTGCTTGCTAGCCTCGTCGTTGAAGTCCTTCCTTGCACCGTGTGATGTTCAAAGCCCCCAGTCGCTCCTCGCTGGCCTTGTTTTTTCGTTCGGTCGCCAAATCTTCCCGTGTGATTAACACGTCACACACGCACACAGACACTGTTGTTCGCCGCGGAAGCAATACAAGATGAAAAGGTCGTTACTGCTCCTTGAACACGACGAGGTCACCACTGTTTCCCGGACTAGGAAATGACGAGGGCATCATATCTTTAACTAAAATCTCATAAAAATAAAAAATAAAATAATGAACACATAAGAAACAAAAACAAAAAGACTAAATCATGAAAAAAATGAAACAATGAACACAGAAGTAAAAAGAATAAAAGCACGAAGGACTTACACAGACAGCCACATTTGTTCAGTTAAAAATGACGTTGATTTCTGATAAAAAATATTCCTGCTGCGCTAAAGATCACCAATATGGTGTGTAAACTAGGCCACCTTGAGCAAAGCAGGAATATTTGTGATCATAATCAAATGTCATTGCGAACTCAAAAAGTGTGACTGCCTGCGGAAGTTTTTCGTATTACTATTTGTCTGAATTCCGTGTTCATTATTGTGGCTGTTTGGGACCAGGCGGAACTTCGTGGTGCTTTTTCCATTTTGACCTTACTTCGGACAGCTTTGTACCCATAAAAAAACCCACCAGCTTCTCTACATAATCCCACTCCTTCTCAAAAAGAGAAACAATTGTGTGTATG
The DNA here is from genome assembly GCF_016920785.2 of Ixodes scapularis. NCBI lineage: Eukaryota > Metazoa > Arthropoda > Arachnida > Ixodida > Ixodidae > Ixodes > Ixodes scapularis. The sequence goes on from NW_024609835.1 coordinate 196,870,700, forward strand.
TTTATACAGTCGGAAGTTAGCTTCCCTCAGTGGGCGTCTGCTCTCTCGGCTGTAGAGTAATTTAACCAGCGCGGTACAACCGCTAGCCTGAGGTCTTTAACGCGCACCACGCAGTAGTGATACACAACCGCACGCCGGTACGATGCTCATCCAGATCGAAACGGGAAGGGGCGGGGATCCACTCCTTCTCCTTACTTCCCTTGAGGCACTGACAAATAAAAATCAAAGGTTCGGTCAATTATGTTAACGCAATATACTTCAAACACGCAGCCTGAGTACTGACAAGATATTTGCTGCCTTCAATCAAGATAAGCTTGTAAATTTACATGCTAAATAACAAGTAACTTAAAAGCTGAAATATATTTCGATGGAACTACAAAAAACGAAGAGTAGCTCTGCAAATATAGTGCTATCTAGTACACCATAATTTAATAAAATCGGATTACAGCGTCCCCCTTATAAAAACTGGAGCAAAACAAGTATAGACTCTGCCGTGCCACTACAACAGAAACAATGGTATTGTGATCTCGTGGAGATCAGTTCGGAAAAATTGTGTCAAGATTTGGCAAGGCCAATATGCCAATGTCATTATTCATTTTTGCACATTCTACGGTGACAGTGCAAGGAAACAATCACATTCCAGATACTCAGAAAGACAAGCACACGCGCTGAACGTATAACTCTTGTTATACGTTCAGCGAAAGACAAGAGAATAGAAAAGGAAAAGACAAAAGAAAAAAAGTAAAGGACGAAAAAGAAAACTCTTACACCTCATCCCTCTCCCTCACCCCTATCGTTTAGATAAAAACTGGAGCTCTTTGGTCGAGAGCGCTATAGAAGGACTACTTACACACTTGTCCTTCAGATGCTCTATTCTTTGCGCTTTCATTACTTCTCTTGTCAATGGGTCTCAAATCGCATTTATTACGGAACAATTTTCAAAACGTGCTACGCAACCACAATCCTGACAGTAGATTCCCGAATGTCCAGCGAAAACTCGATGGGTATTATAAAAATGATCCATAAAAACGATCATTCAAACACCCGCCAGTCTGGCCTACATGCTCCTTACCACACTACTTATGTAGACCAGACTGGCAGGTGTTTAAATGATAGCTTAAAGGGCATTTTATAACACCCACTGAGTCGCCGCTGGACATTTGGGAACCCACTGTCCAGATTGTGGTTGTGTAGTACATTTTGAAACTTGTTCCGTAATAGGTGAGAGTCGAGACCCATTGACAAGAGAAATAATGGAAGGGTAAAGAATAGAGCATTTGAAGAACAAGTGTGGAAGTAGTCCTTCTATAGTGCTGCTGACCAAAAAGCTCCAATTTCTATCTTAAGGATAGCAGTGAGAGAGAGGAATGACTTGTAAAGGCTCCCTATTTTAATTTGTTTTTGTTTTCGTTTCTTTTTTTCTTTTGCTGTTCTTCGATTTTTTCTTGTATTTTGTGCTATTTCTTCAACTTATCACGTTCTGGAAAGTCGATCCAGACGTTGAAGAGAAGAACAAAGTAGTGGAATACACGAAAGTTTTAAGTTCAGCGCGTGTGCTTGTCTTGCCGAGTATCTGGAGTGTGATTGTTTCTCTGCGCTGTCACCGTAGAATACGGTTCACCAACTCGCCCAAGTATCCATTCTATCATTTCAGCAACATTAAAATGACTCTGAAAGTGCGAGCACCTACAGAATGTATTCACGCAAGTCTTGCAAGTGTTGAATTGTAGGTACAGCGCCCTGGTTGTGTCCATGTGCGATATATGACCAAATACCAGAGACCGATACTGCAAAGTTCTCCGAAAACCAATCGGCGCGGTGGCGAGCGGCAAGAGTGGCACTGTTCACTACTCTCGCAGTACGTTCGTGTTGCTACTAACAAGTGCACCAATGGGAAGGCTTCAGCCATTATTGGGAACACTAAATTAACAAATACAAAATACAAATACAACACACACAGCAATACTGGATGCTAGTAGTGACGTATTTCTGTTGGGGTTCTGTGGATATCTATACAGCGTGTAGTTTGTCAGCCATTTCAAAGTTGCGATGAGTTGCTCGCTGTAGATGAGCAATTTAGCCTGTGCAGTATGACTGCTAGCCTGGCGTCTTCAACCTGCACCACGCAGTAGTGATACATGACTGCACCCCGGTACAATGCTCATCCAGATCGAAACGGGCAGGGGTGGGGATTGAACCCAGGATCCTTGAGGTCTGCAGCACAAGCTTTCGCTCCACGCGCTTCAGTTGGTGTGCGCTAGCGCAGTCAGCCACCGATCCCCCACGCAAGGCAACGCAACGCACTACTGTTGTAAACTCATAATTCCGCTTACGAATGAAATGCGCAATTCCCCTACAGGCTTCGATTCCACGTGAGTGGCATCAGAACTGCTAAAGGCCAGCCCATAAATACTGTCTGTGTTAAAAACAAACCTAGCAGCAATAAGTTGCTAATATATTGCTCAATATATTGAGCACCTTACCATGAACAGTCTTGGCAGTCTTCCATGGAGCCAGTAGTTCAGCAGAGAAGACTGACATTCTGTGTCGTCTCAGGTCACTCACATCCGGATGGCGAAAGTGAATGCCAACTTCTGCTTGGCAAGGGCTGCAGTGAGTATAAAGATGAAAACACAGATTAGAATATATGATAAAATAATTATCATGGACCAACTTCAAAAAAATGCACAAAAAGACAATGACAAAAGGACAGGAACACGTAGGACGCAGACTGGTGCACAATGGCAACTCGATTTCTTCAGCACAAAAAAAAAACTAAAAAACTAAAAGAGAATGAGATAAATCAGAAAGGCTGTGCTCGGAGAATGTGAGCTTCAGGAGCTGGGGCGTGAGGCAAAGATGTCAGGTAGATTGTTTTACAGACACTTTTGAATTAACAACAGCCTTTCCATGCAATGAGGTGGTGAGTTCATTCTGATTGAACATCTTGAAATATAGCACAAAAAAAACAAGGAATAAAGGAGATGAATACATACACTACATACCAGTGCGCATTCCCAACACACATAAATTGCAAAAAAAAAAAAGCGGAAGGAGCTTTAGCAAAAGTTTGAACAGGTCCAAGTGGAATGTGCTATTTCACCCATAGGCATAAGGCTGTAAAAACGATTTCCTCGGCAGCTCAGGTAACAGACAGATGTGCAGACACATTGTCAGCCCATACTACGAATACTAAATGCCTAAAATAATTATCTTGTATGCTTTTTAATGGTATCTGCTAATTATTCATGTTTTTCCTATGGATGACATACACGAGAAGTGGAAACAGTGCATAGGTAGGTGACAATCCATCATAGATTTTAGAGACAGATTGAGCTGTTTTTATGTATTAGCCATCCATCTGTTACCTTAACTGACATGAAAATTATGTCTCTTTTTTTTTTTAATCTGCTCTTGCTAACAGGTGAACGCCCGTTCACACTCTTGCGACCCTGTACGACTAAGAGAGACGAGATCTCTTAAAACTTCTTAAATGTTTTTAGAATGACGGAACACTCTGGCATTGTGGCGCCATCCATGCGGTGACCCTAGGACTGCATTTCACAAGAGCGAAGGTTTTGCGGGACTTCCGGGGTCAAATGTGCGTAATACCCATAAAAAGGCTCGTTTATAACATTGACAAAAGTTTTTCGAGCCAAAAAAGAAAGGATAATGCGCGAGAAATAAAAAAATATGCCGGACCGCCGAGTTTACACTGCTTCCCAATAGATGGCGCCAGTGTGTTCTCCGGTTTAAGAAGTTTTAAGGAACCCAGGTTTAAGAGGTCGCAAGAGTGTGAACGGGCCTTAAATCAGCGCTTTCCACTTGGGCCTGTGTTCGAGCTCCTTCCGCATACATTATTTCTCCCTTCTCTGATTTATGCGAGTTCAATCTGCACTCGCTTGAGGCCTACGAGTTACTCTCCCTGTCTCCTTGGCTTTTTGCTAGCTATCATGCAACAACTAATCATGCAACAACTAAAAACAATTACAACTTGCACCATTCGCTCAAGGCGAATGATGTACTTACACTATATACTTACACTGAACAAAATATAGACACCAAAAACTGGCGAGACACTACCTTAATTGAGGACATGCATGTGCATTTCCCTAGAAGCTTGTAATTAATACTTGAAAGCCTCTAAAAAACACCAATAGGAAGAGAATAAATGCTTCACCATTTAAAGCAGCCTGAGTGTTTCTGGAGGTGTGAAATTTGTTACACGCGCGTTGGATCATAGGAAACACGTGTACAGCAAATAATCTTTAGAGCTCGACATTTCGCGAGAAATAAATCCCGGCGTCAAAAATTATTTCGCGGGCACAAATTTTTGCGATCGGAAGTGGTATGCTATGCATTAATCACCATGGGGTAAATTGATCGCGGCAGCAATTTTTGGCATTTTTTTTCTGGGTACGAACTGCGAAAATGAAGGCGTCTGCAGACGACTGGGGCGGCGAAAGCTACGGACTTGCTCGATCAATCAGTCGCTGCTTTTTGTCGGGTCCAGCTCTCAGCACGCAAGTATGGAGAGTGGCGTCGGTGATGGAGGGGCACCGCGCTCTTCCAGACATTCTAGCTTACCAGTAAACAATACGGGGGAGGGAGGAAACCAACCCCCCCCCCCTTCCTCTTCTGCCTTTGCCCACCCCCAATCCGTCTCCCAAAGAGTTCCGCCGCAACTGTTAAGCGAGTAGACAGCCTCTGCATCGGGAAAAAAAGAAAAACAGCCTCGCATAACACCATTCGCGCGCAATTAGTAATACTGGTAAAAGCAAGCGATCTGCAGACAATAACAAGCCTTTTGAACGCAGGAAATAATCTAGCCCCAAATGAACAAAACACGAACTTACTTCGATCCCGTGCCATGATCTTGGCTGTTGAGCAGATTTGACGTAGTTCCACGACCCACAGTCGCTTCCGTCTTTGTCGGACGCATTTGAAACTAAGGCAAACCCCACGCATCACCACTAATCGGGTAATTGGACCGCTAGCCGGCCGTCAACACAGCCATTCAAACCAAGGAGGTTATAATGGGCAGGAGGTGGCGTCCCTATTCCCAATGCATGGAGCGAAGTGCAACGGAAGTAGGCGTGGCCACGAGCCGCAACAAGCATTTCTTGACCAATGGGAAGCCTAGTGAGTGGGCGCCGCCATTAATTTCGGTGCAAACAACCGCCTTGCGATGACACTTCCGTGGCAACGCCACTGTGTGCACCGAAAGTAATGGCGGCACCCACTGTTATTTGAAACAGCGCTTAACGGGAGATTTTTAAACCGCCTGGTTACCCACCAGAAAGTAAGTGACTAGAATTGAGATGCTCTAGACGACGCACCGTGAAGGACTTGGCGGTGCGCAACGCATTTGTTTAATAAACAGCAGCAGCAGATCGCACGAGCGCGCATGCAAGCCAGGAGCGCACAGAACAACGGGCTCGCGCTTCCAGTTCCGACTTCGCTCGCACATAATGTGGGATTAAGTATAAACACTCACGCTGCAAAGCATTTGCATCGTGGACGCCCACGGCGGACGCCGACCGCATCGAAAGCTAGCCCCGTGAAGCACACGCCGGAGGAGATTAGAAAGCAGACGAACCGCCGGTGCGCTACCCCACGGCCTCGGAACGGGTGCGCAAGGCAGTCTGGGATTAAACGCCTCTTCCGGCTTCACTTAGGCTGACGTCATGCCGGGTCCTGTCTGTTTAAACGTCCTTGCATCAACGAGGTAGAGGGGCTTAGAGCGATAAACCGGGGTTCCGGTCTGCACTCGAAAGTGACCCCCCTAAGGCGGCTGCCATTGTACGCAAATTTGACCACACCTCACATGACCAAACCAAATACGTGACGTCACAGGAAAGATGGCAGCGCCCATGCAGCGGCTGGCCCCAGCTGGGCCGGAGCTTGTCAGATGCTTTGTTGGTTGTCGTTCGTCTCGGCGAGTTGATTTCAGACGCGGAAGCCGTCATATGAGGCCGGTCGAAAGCGAGTTCAGAGGTCAGCGTGGTGTTTGACGTAGGTACAACATGCAAATACGGAGGAACGGTGTGCATTTCGCTGGTGACCGACCGGGATATTGCCACGGAAGAGACAATCTGACCTACGTTGCTCGGACCTCGGACTGATTCAGATACCGCTAGGATAAAATTTAAGGCGACGTTTCTCTGCTCTCGTTGACCATCGGAATCTTTGAGGTTTGCAGTGAAGCGTGTGCAATATATTTGGATACACAGTTTAGCGACGGAAATTGCGTGAGTCGTGCTTGGCGGTGTGCAATCGTGGTGCAGCTTCGATCAAATGACCGAGGGCTGACTTCGGTTGTGCGGCGCACCGGAAGGCTGCCTTGAAGCTGGTAGTTCCCGTGCCGTGCTGAATGATGCTGTGCTGCTTACAAATTGTTCCGGCGTAGAAGTGCACTTTCACGGAGCACAGGTGTGCGGCGCACCGAAGAGCTGCCTTCAAGCTGGTAGTTCCTGTGCCATGCTTTAGGTGATGCTGTGCTGCTTCCGAAATTGTTCCGGCGTAGACGTGCACTTTCACGGAGCACAGGTGTTGCAGTTGGTATTGATCCCGCTGGTCTGTCGCACGTTTCGTTAACACAAACGTTTCATCCACACTCGTTACGCGAATTGCAAGCTGTCCGGACATTCCATCGAGCGTGTTACGTACCCAGCTCACGCCGCTTTGTGGCAACAGTCTGCAGTGGCTCATTACCAGAAAAGTGGTCCCACATCCATTTCAGTTCAGTTCGTCCATAGCAGTCGCCAAACCCCGAAGGAGAGGATTTATTCGGACAGAATGCCACTAAAGCAATGCAGCTTCTTCAGTGGTCAGGATAGATTCTCTTCTGCGAGTTTTGTTATACTGTCACGGATCCTTGTTCCAGTCCTATCTTCTATCAGTATTCACTATTCTCGGACACTGCAGGTCATGCTTAGCTGTAATCGTATGTTCTGGTGGAGGTGCTGGGCACCCATAGCCCTTCACTCTGTGGTAACCCGGCGGCTCTTCAGCCGAGTTACCCGATAATGGGACACGGCTGGCGGACTATTTTGCGTCTTATACCCCCGTCGAGCCGTAAGCAAAGTCCTGACCCGAGCCTGGCAGAACAACCGCAAGACAACCGAATACCACAAGCAGTAACCTCGGAAGTACACCACGAAGCACCTGAAATCCGAGCCAGTTGCTGCTACCGGGAAAAACCACCGGAATTCGGTCTCCTGTCAGAAAATCCGAAGCTGACTAAGCCAACAATGACAAACCTGTAGCAGCAAACCGTGTCCCCTCCCATCATTGTTTGCATGCCCGTCGCAAATCACACTCCGACGCTTTTTCACGCAAGCTGTATGAAGACGTCAAGGACTGGATTGAACAATATGACAGTGTCGCCCGCCACATTGGGTGGACAGACAACCAGCTCCTGCAGAACCTATACTTCTCGTGGAAAAAACTGCCGGCGCTGGTCTGAGAACCATGGATCCTCCTTAACGTCATGGGAAGTTTGCAAGATCGAGCTGAAGCGCGCATTCGTCAGCCAACATCAACGAGAGAGTCGCATTCTTGGTTCTGTCCAGGACACTGCCCCAACGAGAGCGCCACCGCACTCGTGGAGGATGTTTTGCGCTTGATCGAGCGCCCACGCCCACGCCGACCTTGATGCTACAGAAGACAAGAACCTAAGAATCCCATGCCCCTCACGTGAGGGAGAACACCTTCGGCAGCCTTGTCCGCAACCCCCAACAACAGTCGAAGTGTTCATATCACTGAGGCTTCCAACATGGAATGTGCACTGCATGCCCAAGCCTGCCACTATGAACAACTTCCCGGCGTCTCAACAGTCGAGTTGTCCAGCTACTACTTCGACGCCAGCCTCCCAGGCATCCACGACATCATCCACGACGTTGTCTGGGAGGAGAGCAAGAAGCTACTTCCTGCCATCAGTTGCCTGGCTTTTATTTTGATTGGCGAGATTGTTTCGGAACAAGTTTGACAGGTATTTCAACCGAGACTTCTGCGAGCGAAGCGGCATCTGACAAACCAAGGGCAACTTACGCCACAATGTCACAACGACCGCCACCGGCTGCCCCTTAGTATTCAATGCCAATTCAATGAGACACTCTAACGCCGAAGCATTCCCGACGTGTAGGTCTGTGCTCAACAAAGTACACCGAGGAAAACGTAGGTGATGCGAATGTGCGACCGAAAACCACTTTGCTACCACTGCATGAAGCCGACCATGTCTACCAAAGCAGCCCGTACCAATGAATTGGTCTGCAGGGTTCGTGCCAAACGACCCTCGATTACGTCTCGAGGAGCGACCACGGGAGATTAAGGATTACCTTCGGCGACCTTTGTCCCTGATGCCGAAGGTGCTGAATCGAAGATTCTGAATCCCTGATTACCCCGAAGCTCCTCATGTCCATCACCTCAACGAGAGGTAAGCACGACAAAGCAGGTGAGCGGCGATGCAGTGACAGTGGATTTGGTGTCGGTTGTCGTCCAAGGACAATACCTAAAATTTGCTGACACCAATTTTCTGTGTCCACTCCACGAAGCAGACAATTTCCAACTTTGAGGGAGAATGCCCCTGAGTGACTTGAAGGAATAGAATGGTTGGTTGCTCTCAAAAGTGAACTGCAAGCATCACCAGACTTGGATAGCAAACAAAAATTGTTGCCAGCTATCAAGTCAACGGTACAGCAAAAGGCACAGACACGCAAGCAATACATGCCCGAGCTTGCTGCATTGATGCCGAAAACTACCAGGAAAATTTTCGGATTGGAAGCCAGCCCTGCAGCTTCAGTGCATCAGATGTCAGTGGCCGCACATTACGTATGATTACAAGACAGCATCAGTCGGTTAAAGTTGCCACTCGACCAAACTGAACACCGACGTGCCAGGAGTGTCATCCGACAACAAGGTCCACAGGTACTACGACTGAACGCCTGACACGAGACTGTCGCAGACAGAACTCGTTATGGAACCATTTCCTAAGAATCAATAATTATGTAATCAAGTGGAAATAAACATATTTGATACACTAACCAGATAAACATATTTCCGCTTGCCTTCATGCCTTGAGTCTATACACCGAGAATTGTGTCCACTGCACGCTCTGGACCTTACGAGGACACTCGCATCTCTGACCCTTCAATATTAATTAAGGGGTCATACCATACTGGCAGACTTATTGCAAGGGGCTGCACTAGTTCAACCTTTCCTGAACATGTGGTGCATCCGAAGACCAACTCCAGTGATGTGAAAATGTTATTTATTAATTTATTCCTACCAGGGGCCTTTGTAGGCATTGCAGAGAGGATACTTAGAACTACACACATGATAATAGCGTTAAAGCCCAGTGCTGTAACTTGTTAATTGGACAAACAAACACACCTCTGAGCATATAGTTTAATAGTATGTGTTGATGCATTGTTATATAGCATGACACTTCCTATATGTATGACACAATAGACCCTTTGCAGACCTTATCAAGCAACAGAACTGTCACCATTTTTTTTCGGCGTAAAGCACACGAATGGGCCCCAGTTCACGTCGAACGCTAATGCAGCATTCGAGTCCAATAGGTGCTGAGCCGAATTCACAGGGATGGCGGACATAACATTCTTGTCGAACAAATGCCCAAAGTCTGAAAGCCTGGGGTAATTACAGTAGTAGCTACTGTAATTTGCTTCATCAGAATTTGGCAGACGGCAAAGGCTACGGTCTCGGTGAGTAAATACACACATTGGAGAGAGGCACATGACAACATATCACCAGAGTGCTCGTCTGCACAGATTTGTCACACACCTTCGCTCCGTCTCTCTGATTGGCTCGAGGGGGCTGTGGCGGTTGGCCTTTTCCAAGTTACGGTGATGCGAAGTATAGACAGCCCACACTTTTAAAAAGAGTCGATTGAAGAGACCGAAAGGAATGGTAGTCAACATTTTTCAACAAGACTGCTCTCCAGGCAAGGGATGAACACAAATATGAATCATCTTTTCCAGGTAATTAGAACAATTAAATAATTGACCGACTAATACAATGCACTCTTGATGAAAAAGAGTATAGCTGCAATAAATCTTACAAAACAGAAAAAATGCGCAGTTAATCTGTGCATGCACCAAAACAGTTATTCTTATAGCAACTCAAATAGCTTTGAAGCAGGTGCCTGCAAGGATTTATTCTTCCCCATACTCAATAAAACGCCATCCTCGTAGCTGAAAATAAGGGTGCACTTCGCACTCACACACACACACACAAAAAGGAAGAAAAGCGATCGAATGTAGAATCGTGGATTAGCACAAAAGAATCGCAGGAGCTTCCTCGCTAAAAGTTGCTATGGTTGTTCGGTGACGGAGGGCTGAAACAACTTCCCTTAGGCCCTAACGCGACGTATACATTTCGCGTAGATTCTCAGATATTTCAACGTTCAAACAAAGCTAAAAGAATGCGAAAATTTCATGTTAAAAGCACTCAAAGTTCTATCGGTCCTCGGACACACCCCGGAATCCGAGCACCGGTACGGCGATGCAGAGCTGATGCTGTCTCACAGGCGTTAATATCCAGATGACCCAGAGCGATCTTGTGCAAAAACGATATAAAGTACCATTCCTTCATATTTTCACATTATACCTGCGTCAGCGAGCACGAAGAAGCCCGAAGTCGTCGGCAAGCAGCTGCACATCACGGCTACCGCGCACCGAACAAACTCGCATCCGCCAGCTCTGGGCGCTGCCATCTTACCTGTGACGTCACGGCTCTTGGGAGGTCACGTGACGAGTGGTCACATTTGCGTAAAATATGGCGGCGACCGGGGGGGTGCCACTTCCGAACTTCCGGTTTATCACTCTAAGCCCCTCTACCTCGTTGCTTGCATTCAAACGCACACGGCCGGCAAAACGTGCGAAACATAGGCCGTTGCTTCGATGAGATTGTATTCGTATCTTCAACACGTTTTAAACAAAACGATCAGCAAACCGCATTAGAAAACTCATAAAAGACACACCAATAATAAATTATTGCGCATGTCAATTTTGCCACAATATTATGAACAAGTCCTGAACAGGTGGCAAAATAATAAATACGAAACTAAGCCTGCAATGGAGAAAACAAATTCAGCAGACATGCAACCTTCTAGAAAGGGAGCGAAAGTCGTTCGGGTGGCTTTAGCGTAGTGTGTTGACGCTGTCGTTTGCAAAGTATGTGGTCGTTGGTTCGAAACGCGGTATGGGCTATTTGTTTTCTTCCACTCTTTTTTTCATTTTAAATGTTTTTTCTCACCTTTTTGTATTCGTTTTTATAATTTTAAATATTTTTTTCTCACCTTTTTGTATTTGTTTTTATTTTTAAATTTTTTCTCACCTTTTTGTATTGTTTTCTATTATTTTGTATTACTTTGTATTATTTTGTATTATTTAATTTTATTTTGTTTTTTTTTTGTTTTTTTTTTGTTTATTTTGTTTATTTTGTATTATTTTGTATTATTTTGTGTTGTATTATTTCGTATTAATTCGTATTATTTTAAATATTTTTTCTTACTTTGTGTATTAGTTTTTATTATTTTAAATACTTTCTATGTTTATGCTGTCGTCGGCACCGTTCTTCAGGGTAACAATCACGCAGAAGGTGAAAATAAAAAGTGCGAGTCCACAATTGAATTGATGCAATTCAGAAATCCTGGCCCTCTTGTTTTGCCGGGATGATTCGCTCCCTCCGTGCTAATAGGTGGGTCAGTGTAGTAGGCAAACAGCGCAAGCCCTTTCAATGAAGAAATAAAATTAATAATAATGGGTACATTTAGAGCAAAATGGGAAAATGTAAATGGTAAAACTGATATAGTGATGAAGCCAAAGTTTGTCGTGAAAGCGGTCATCTTCACACACTATTGAAACAAAAATACCGCCATTTTAAGGCAGTAATTCAGTTGAGCTCATAGCTCTTAAAGGGGCCCTGCAATGACTTTTTGACTGGTTTTTAATTCGCACTGAACCTGAGCGTACTGAACGTACTAACTTAGTCCAACTTTTCTTTTCTCAAATTTCGCTTTATTTTAAAAGTTATAGGCAAATTAGAATTACAAAAACAAGCAAAAAATAACCTCCTTCATGACGTCGTAGGTCCTGGCTTGAGTGGCCTCGAACTAGAGGAGGAGTAGTGAGCTCATCGAGCGCACACGGCTGCCGCACTCCGTGTCGACGGCTCGAGAGGGCGCCACTAAAGCACGTGTTGGATAGGCTGTATGAAGCGGGTGGCCAGGGCAGCTCGCATTGCATTTGCTGCGCGACTAAACACTAATTCGGCATAACACTTCATTGGCCACAAACGACAGCAAACACGGGGTAAAGATCAGTTCAGAACGGGAGCCACTTCGCGCTGACGCACCGCCAAATGGCCAAATCGCCAGCAGGGCCCGCGCCGAAGGCCTTCGGAACGCTCGGAACCGGTCGGATTCTTGAGCCGGCATACGACCACAGCGCCGCCGCGTACATCCGGGACCTTTCTACGCTCCTCGTTCGTCGTAGCCTCATCCCACTAGCCTTTTCTAGTATGCGCTGTTTTTTTTCGCCGCTTGGTGGCGGGTATGTCGACGGGTTATTTCTCGCTTCCGTACTTTCTAAACTGCAATTGTTTCTTTTCTGATCTAAAATAGTGAACAAAAACTACTTTCATACATAATTGAAACGGTTCGCGACACTTATATTTTGTATCTCGACTTAAAAAAAAGCTCTTAGCGGCTTTGACCAGTGGCAAGCCCAGGACCAAAGACGTCACATTTTGCGCGCTTTCGGTACCGCAGGTCGCCCTCGTCGGTGAAGGAGGTTTCCGTGTCGTCCGGTTAAAATATGACGCACTGATATTTAATTACTCTCTCCGTGCCCGCTGGCTTGCCCGAACCCCAAGAGACGTGGAAACCGCAAAAAAGGTAGACGCTTAAATATGATTGCAGGGCCCCTTTAAGCACATCTCTTAATTTTCTGACTTCCGGAAAGTAGCATTTACTTTTGTTCTGGTAGATCAGCGCTATCCCCCGCGCGCCACCAGGTCTTACTTATACAGGTTGCGCTCCGCAGTTTTACTTGTTGTTAGGCCTAAACACTTTTTTATATTTGAGATTCAAGTACAGCGCGGATAATTAAACTAGCTTTCAGAAATGCTATCGTTCGGCATTGTGACATTTATTTTTCGTAGTGTCATTCACAAACCCAGCAGTGTGTACATCCACAACGCATTGGTTTTTCTCGCTTTTTGAGTAAAGAAAAAAAGTTTTTATATTCGCGTTCCTCTGGTACGGTACGTCGTATAACATAAGCTATTAAATCGACAGATATCGTCTGGCTATGTGAACATTTAAAATATTTCTCTTAGATGATCGTAACTACCACATAAAACAGTCGATTCCTGCCTCAAATAGCATTACTTCACACTGGATTAAAATCACCAATAAAATGATCTCTCAGGAGATTTATGTACCTCTTAGCGTCATAAGCAATAAACACATCTCTTACTTTTCTAGTTTCTGGAAAGTAATGTTTATTATTATTTTTGTAGCTCAAAGCGCGTGCTCAATCATGCCACGTCTTTTTTCATTTTTCATTCGAGGCTCCGCTATACCGTTTTTATTTTTTATCAGAGCCAAACACGTGCGTATAACGCCAGACCTTAAGTATAGTACATCAAATTAAACTAACTTCCTAAAAAAAGTATCGTTCGGCGTTGTAAAATTTAAGTTTCGTGGCGTAGGGGGTCAGATTCTCAAATCCCGGACTGCAAATTTTGCTCACGGCATTGTTTTTTTTTTCGCGTTTTCGCGATAAAACACATCAGCCTTGCCATGGTAGGACCAAATACGCCAGCGTCGGCAGTCATTTACGAAGGATTGATAAACGCAAACATTTCCACTTGCTACATATTAATCGCCGCGGTTCGTCGGAATCTCAATGACGTGACTGCACAGTGAAAAAGGCAAAAAAAAAATAGAACGAAGCCGGTCAGTAAACGGATGTTCCCGGGGCTCGCCAGCCTGCGAACAGCAAAATACCGATGCCGGCCAGTTACTGAACTTCCATGTAAATACTGGCCATCAAAGACAGCAAAATGCCGGTGCCGGCCAGTTACTGAACTTCCGTAAGTATCTGCCATCAAAGACAGCAAAATACCGATGCCGGCCAGTCACTGGAACCTCCATGGAAAGACTAGCCAGCAAAGACAGCATAAACCCGATGCCGGCCAGTTACTCTAACTTCTACGGCTGGACTGGCCTATGAGCAAGACGAAACCCCGACGACGGCCGGGGCCTGTAGCTCCCCGGTGCCCATGGCCAGGCGCTGCCATCCTGTTACCATGGGCGGGCCGGCGTAGTCCCGATACCGGCCGACGCGGAGTGCTACCTGCATCTACATGTTGACTGGCACCATATAGTGCCATATACAGGAGTATCAGGCATCCTATACTGTTATATATTGTCACGGGTGGTGACTAATAAACAAGAAATAAACAGGAATAAATGAACGTTTAATGTGGCGAACTTGTGCCAAAAATAAAAGGGTACAAAAGAAAGATAACAACAGGGCGTCGCGGGCGTCGAAGGCGGCGAAGCAGCACGATCAAACGCTGAGGCGAAACTGACTCGACAAGGTCGCGGGCGGCCTCTTATCTAGAGTGCGTCGCTATCTGGAAGATTCGGCGAAAGCGGCTCGAGCGTCGCGTGATCGGGGCGAGAATGAACACGCACTTTCTAGAAAACAAAAGCAGAAGATACATGGATATAAATAATAGAAGTTACGTGCGCTACATGAATAAACGGGAACTTTCTGGAGGTCCGTGACCGAGCGTTGCTTTCTCAGCCCTGCGCGCGGCATTACTCCCCCCTTTAAAAGTGCATCGCCCCTATGCAGTGTAAAACAAAAATAAAAAAGAACGATAAACTAAAGAGTCTTTTGGAGCACATAAGGTCCGCAGTCCTATCGAGCGTAGTACGGCTTCAGGCGCACGACGTGGACGACCTCAGGTCGTGGTGGGCGGCGTGACGATGTTCGTGTTCCGTCGGGCATCACCTCGTAGTTCAGCTCGCCGAGGCGACGAAGTACCTTGTATGGTCCAAAGTACCGTTTCAGCAGTTTCTCACTGAGGCCGCGGCGACGGATGGGCGTCCAAACCCACACCCTGTCTCCGGGCTGGAAGTGAACGTCCCTGCGACGAAGGTTGTAGCGGCCCGCGTCGACGCGTTGCTGGTCTTGAATCAGGAGTCGGGCGAGCTGGCGGACTTCTTCGGCCCGTTGAGCAACCACTTGGGCGTCGTCGCTCTCACTGTCAGCTGGCTCATGGGGCAGCATCGCGTCCAGCATGGTCGTTACTTTGCGCCCATGCACCAGTTGAAAGGGTGTCACTCCGGTGGTCTCTTGTACGGCCGTGTTGTAGGCAAATGTAACGTACGGCAACACCTCGTCCCATGTGTTGTGCTCCACGTCGACGTACATGGAGATCATGTCGGCGATGGTTTTGTTGAGTCTCTCTGTCAGCCCGTTGGTCTGTGGGTGGTACGCCGTGGTGCGACGATGGCTGGTGTGGCTGAGACGAAGGACTTCTTGCGTCAGCTGGGCCATGAATGATGATCCACGGTCTGAGATCAGGACTTCGGGAGCGCCGCGCCGGAGGACAATGGACTCGATGAAAAACTTAGCGACTTCAACAGCCGTTCCTGACGGAAGGGCTTTTGTTTCGGCGTACCGCGTGAGATAATCGGTTGCGACGATTATCCATCGGTTTCCTTGCGTCGACGGTGGGAAAGGTCCGAGTAAATCCATACCGATTTGCTGGAATGGGGCAGATGGCGGAGCAATAGGCTGAAGAACTCCTGCCGGTCACGTCGGTGGCTTCTTCCTTCGTTGACAATCGTGGCAAGATCGGGTGTAGTGGTGTACTGTCTTCGCAAGCTTAGGCCAGTAGTACTTTTCGCGTATCCTCGCATGAGTCCTGCTGTAACCAAGGTGTCCCGCCGTCGGGTCATCGTGGCAGGCTTGAAAAATTTCTTCTCGAAGACTGGAAGGGATCACCAACAGCCACGCCGTGTTGTTGTCGCTGAAGTTCTCCTTGTACAGTACGCCTTGTCGGATGGAGAAGGTTGGCAGCGTTCGTACAAAACCGCGGGGAACGGCGCTTCCTTGCCCCTCTAGGTGTTCGATGAGTGCTCGCAGCTCAGGGTCGTCTCGTTGGAGTGCTGCCATGTCGCTTACATCCAGAGCGCCGAGGAAACACTCATCGTCGTCCTCTTTGGTGCAGGCACGACCGGCCTCGACTGGGGCCCTTGACTGGCAGTCGGCGTCATTGTGCTTCCGGCCGGACTTGTACACCACGGTCATGTCGAACTCCTGCAGTCGTAGGCTCCACCGAGCGAGGCGTCCGGAGGGGTCCTTCAGATTCGCCAGCCAGCAGAGCGAGTGGTGGTCTGTGACCACGCGAAAAAAACTTCCATACAAATATGGGCGAAACTTTGTTATTGCCCATACGACAGCGAGGCACTCCTTTTCGGTCGTTGAATAGTTCCTCTCCGCTTTAGACAGCGTCCGACTTGCATATGCGATAACTCGCTCGGCTCCGTCCTGCACTTGGACTAGTACCGCACCCAGTCCGGTGTTACTGGCGTCGGTGTGGATCTCGGTTTCAGCAAACTGGTCGAAATGGCCAAGAATCGGGGGCGTCTGGAGTCGTCGTTTGAGCTCATCGAATGACCTCTGGTGTTCTTCTGTCCACTCGAACTTTACGGCGTCCCTCGTGAGGTGTGTCAGCAGTGCGGATAGCTTGGCGAAGTCTCGAACAAAGCGCCTGTAGTAGGCACAGAGTCCGAGAAATCTTCTCACGGCCTTCTTGTCAGACGGCGGCGTAAATGCAGCTACGGCGCGGGTCTTCTCGGGGTGAGGTAGAACACACTTGTTGTTCACGACGTGACCAAGGAACTTTTGTTCCCCATAGGCGAACCGACACTTTGTTGGCTTGAGTGACAGGCCGGCGGTCTTGATGGCTTGAAGCACGGCTCGAAGTCGTCTGAGGTGTTCGTCGAAATCTCGTGAGAATACCACGACATCGTCCAGGTAGACGAGGTAGCTCTGCCATTTCAGACCGGCCAGCACGGTGTCCATGACGCACTGGAAGGTGGCTGGTGCTGTACAAAGTCCGAACGGCATCACTTTGAATTCGTATAGTCCGTCGGGAGTGACGAAGGCAGTTTTCTCCCGGTCACGTTCGTCGACTTCAATCTGCCAATAACCACTCTTCAGGTCCATCGACGAAAAATATCGGGAGTGGCGCAGTCGGTCTAACGTATCGTCGATGCGGGGGAGCGGATCGACGTCCTTCTTTGTCACGGCGTTCAGTCGACGATAGTCCACGCAGAACCGCAGGGTTCCGTCCTTCTTCTTTACAAGGACGACTGGGGACGCCCATGGGCTCCTTGAGGGTTGAATGATGTCGTCGTCGAGCATCTCCTGGACTTGATCTTGAATCACTTTCCTTTCCATTAAGGAGACTCGATACGGCGACTGGTGGACAGGAAGTGCGTCGTCGTCGGTAACAATGCGATGTTTCGCCATTGGTGTTTGGCGAATTTTTGATGTCCTGGCAAAACAGTTACTGTATTCGGCAAAAAGATCAATCAGTTGCCGGCGCTTCGTAGCTGGGAGCTCGGGGTCAATGTCGAGCGGTGGCGGCGTCGTGCTCTTCTGCTGTGGCGACGAGGTTTCCTCGGAGATTGCGGTGACCACCGCTGGCGCTTGAAGCTCCTCGACGTGGCCCACGGTGGTACCCCTCGTTAGGTGCTGCGGCTCCTCTCGAAAGTTCGTCACAAGAACAGTTGTACGTCTTTCTTGGAGATCCGTTACGCCTCTTGCGACGCCAATTCCTTTTTCGAGGAGCAGTTGGACGCTGCCTTCCAGAAGAGCTTCACCGTGCATGGCTGCGTCGGCTATAACGGTGACGAAAACACTCGACCGCGGCGGTAGGTTCACATGGTCGGCGATAACTCGGATCGCGGTTGATGTCGTGTTGGTCTCCACCGGCGGTAAAACAGGTTTCCGCAGCGTCAACTGGTTTCCCCGAGGTCGATGACGGCGCCATGCTCGCAGAGAAAGTCCATTCCGAGGATAATGTCCCTCGAAGAGTCTTGCAGAACGACGAACTTCACAGGGCACGTTTCACCGTGGATCTCGACGCGAGCAGTGCATCTCCCGACTGGCGTGATGAGATGTCCTCCGTCGGTTCGTATTTGGGGTCCATCCCACGGCGTCGTGACTTTTCGCAGGCGGCGAGAGAGCCTCCCACTCAAGACTGAGTAGTCTGCTCCGGTGTCCACGAGTGCCGATGAGTCGAGGCCGTCAATAACAACGTTTAAGTTGTTGGACACCGAAGCAGGAGCGTCGTTGTGATGCGTAGCGTCGGGAGGGTGGGAGCGCTCCGTCGTTCGTGGAGGCTCTTTACGTCGGTCGTCTTCGGCAACTCCACCTCCAGGGGTTGCCGCGCCTAGTTTCCCCGGCGAGGAGCGAGGGGCGACAGGCTTTCACGTCGGGGTCGGTGCATCGGCGAAGCTGGACGTCGCGGTGACGGCGACCGGAACTCTCGGCGGGACGCAGGCTCGGGGGACTGGGGTCGTCGCAGGTACTCGTCGATCTCCCGAGGGCGTTCACCATACTGGGGGCGCGGGTCGTTCGGGTGGAACCCGCGTAGCCCGAGTCTTCGGTATGGGCATCGGCGGTAGGTGTGGTCTGCCTCCCTGCAGTGGGAGCACAGAGGGCGTCGGTCGGGCGTTCGCCACACATCGGTCTTCCGGGGTGCACGGGGCTCCTGGCTGGCGTACTGGGGCTGGTCGTCGCGGCGTCGGTCGTGCTGCGGCGCAGGAGACTGGCGTCGGGGCGGCGCGACATAGGCGCGAGGAGGAGGCGGTGGCCGTCGGGCCACTGCGGCGTAAGTTAGCGCGGGTTTTCGGAGACTGCTGCGCTGATGAGAGCCTCTGGTTGAATGGCTCTCTGCACCTCTTCCCGCACGACCTCAGCAATGGAGAGCGAAGCTGGTCGGTCAGCGGCGGGTAGTAGCTTTCGCAGCTCCTCCCGGACGACGTCGCGAATGATCTCGTGAATGCTTGGGATGCTGGAGCCAAGGTCGCAAGCGGACGGCGGAACCGCGCTGATGCCGGGTAGCCTCTGGTAGTGGCTGGCTCGGGCTTGCAGGGCACGCTCGATGTTCTTTGCCTCGGCGACAAAGTCTTCGACAGTTGTCGGAGGGCTGCGGACAAGGCCACCAAAGATGTTTTCTCTCACGCCCCGCATGAGGATTCGTAGCTTCTTCTCTTCTGTAGCCCGAGGGTCGGCGCGGGCGCTCAGGCGCAGGACGTCTTCTATGAAGCCGGTGACACTCTCGTTGGGGCCCTGGGTTCTGGTTCGCAGTAGGTCCTCGGCTCTCTCTCGGCGGTGATGGTTGATGAAGATAGCCTTGAGATCGTTCTTCAAAATGTCCCACGACGTCAGGGAGGACTCATGATTCTCGTACCAGTGCTTGGCAGTCCCCTCAAGCGAAAAATAGACATTGTGTAGGCGCTGCTCGTCTGTCCAGCAATTGTGGCGGGCAACGCGTTCATACTGGTCAATCCAGTCTTCGACGTCTTCGTACTGCTCGCCGTGGAATGGAGCCGGTGTCCGAGGAGCGACGGGTAGGTAGACGACGGCAGGAGCGGCGGGGGTCTGCGACTGGTTGGCCATCGTCGGCTGCCTGGTCCTGGGTGGTAAAAGTCCGTATTCCGGGTGTAGCCCTTGGGTTCTGCGACTTGATCGAGTCTCGATCTGGTCTTCGTTGGGTCCTCGGGAGCTTGGGTTCGGACTTGTAGTGCGGGAACTTGTAGGGCTGCGCTGCACGGACATGCGGTACCCCGCACCTCCACCAAAATCTCACGGGTGGTGACTAATAAACAAGAAATAAACAGGAATAAATAAACGTTTAATGTGGCGAACTTGTGCCAAAAATAAAAGGGTACAAAAGAAAGATACCAACAGGGCGTCGCGGGCGTCGAAGGCGGCGAAGCAGCACGATCAAACGCTGAGGCGAGACTGACTCGACAAGGTCGCGGGCGGCCTCTTATCTAGAGTGCGTCGCTATCTGGAAGATTCGGCGAAAGCGGCTCGAGCGTCGCGTGATCGGGGCGAGAATGAACACGCACTTTCTAGAAAACAAAAGCAGAAGATACATGTGTATAAATAAAAGAAGTTACGTGCGCTACATGAATAAACGGGAACTTTCTGGAGGTCCGTGACCGAGCGTTGCTTTCTCAGCCCTGCGCGCGGCAATATGGCAGCCACTGGCACCATATATGACTTTATCTGACAATATATGTCGTCATATATGGTGTCCTCTTACCAAATCTCTCCTGATTTCAGCCCTTCTATGGCAGTATATGACCGTATATGTCTACTTATATGCCCATATACGGCCCTATATCAAATATATCTGGGTCATATATGACATTTCTGTAAGGGGTGCTACGAGCTTTCACCCTGCCATGTGACATCGTGCTTCCCCATGCAGTTTTAACCGACGGGAAGGCTACGTAACACACTTTTAGCAATGGACTGGCCAAGATGGCTCGTAGCGTCCGCTGTGGTGCAACACAAAGTAGAACGGAGTATAGACATGGCTTCCGCTTGGTGTTTTGTGTTATCAGCTGCGTTGTTGCTGTCGTTATCTAGCTTATGTAGCCAAGTAGTCGCACTTTTCTTCGACCAGCGGGCGCGCGCACATTTTATGCCTCCTCGAGTGCCCATAGAAACACGGGAACGTGCTGTGAGAATGTCAATGGGCGGCATGACGCAAAGGGATATAGCACCAACAGTGGCGGTTACTCGGGCTAACGTCAATAGGATTGTGAACTCATTCCAAGAGGAGAGGCGTATCGGCGATGCACTTCGACATTGCATGCACCCTGCCCTCCTTTGCTGCGGAGCAGGGGCTGTGTGCAATCAACGGAATAGCCTAGCAGGCGACACTCCCACCAGAAAGGGCTCTGTGCGCACGCGCTTAATTTCTCACGTATCGCCTCACGCCTCCGGGCACGGCGCTGCCTGTATCGGCGGTCGACGCTTGCTTGACATTACTAAAAAATTGGGCCACTACATAGAGATCATGTCGGCGATGGTCTTGTTGAGTCGCTCCGTCAGCCTGTTGGTCTCCGGGTGGTACGCAGTGGTACTACGATGGCTGCTGTGACTGAGCCGGAGGATTTCTTGGGTCAGCTGTGCCATGGACTATGATCCGAGGTCAATAACGAGAACTTCGGGAGCGCCGTGCCGGAGTACGATGGAGTCGATGAAAAACTTGGTGAATTTTGCAGCTGTCCCCGAAGGAAGGGCTTTCGTTTCTGCGTATCGCGTGATGTAATCGGTGGCAACGATTATTCAACAGTTTCCCAGGGTCAACAGCGGTAAGCACCAAGTACATCCGTTTCAATTTGTTGGAATGGTGCACTTGGCAGAGGAAATGGCTGCAGAAGGCCTGCTACCCTCTAAGAAAAAATGAAGGAAAAAGGTAGCAACGGCGCGCCTTCCTTCATTCTACTGACGCACCCCCAAGCGGACACGAGAAACAGAGAGGAACGAAACGTTTTTCTAATTCTCCAGGCAGACGGGAGGAAGCCTTCGCTTTCCCGACTCATCTTCCTTCGGTTTCGTTTCTCGAGCACGTCGCGCGCGTTGTTTTATAAATCCTGTTGAGTTGATTGAGCTTCAGCGGCAGCGAAGGCCGCCTGTGATTACGTCTTCTAGTCCAAATGGGCAGAACATTTCGGTTTTATTGACGTTTTTATCATTAATTTTATCAAACGAGCAAACGAAGCCGCGAGGAACAGCGAAGTTCCGGAGCAGTGCCAGCAGCGCTACGTAGACTGGGTAAGATGGCCGTCCCCGAATTGCGGGACCCACATACTACGCCGAACTACAGTACCGGAACCACGCGGAACTGCGTCGACGTTTTTGACGTTATGGAAATCGCAGGAGCTGCTTCCAAGAAAGGCAGGTTTTGCTGCCGGCTGCCTCGGTGCCTTCCGTGCTGAGTTCGGTTCTGTTTTCCGATGCCAAGTGCCAACCGGCATTCAACGTTGTTCTGTATTTTCGCATGTCAGCAACATAGCAGCAATATCATGATGGCAGTGTTGTGGGTTGTGAACAAAATACTGGAATTATTGCCGATGTGTCCGTGTGTTCGCGTATCAGTGGTGTAACAAAAATATGAGATTACGTAAACTGTTGCGCATTGGTGCCTCTTGTCGGGCCGTGATCGGAGGGGGCGGGGCGTCGTAGGTTGAAATTCCGCTTTGCATTAAAGAGTTTAAGACCCCTTGAGGGATTAGGTGCAATCGATCGACGTTCGGATAGTCATGCTGGAACGCTGGTCAGAACAGTAAGCTCCTATCGTAAGTGGCCAATGTGACTGTCGGTTTTCTCCTCCCTGAGAGCGATTGCGCTCTGGGGAAAGGACTGAAGGGTACGAAATTATGACGGAAAGTACGTATATTTACCGTGTGGAATTTTGGCATTAAAATAATAAAGCGACCTTTATTTTGCTGTTCAATTATACATACGGTTCCTTTAGTAACTGCCCTCCAAGTGGCGCGCTGGGATGAGCGCTAGAAATTTTCCAGCTCACCACGGCGCAGCTCCTTACACTCCACACCTGCCGCAAGTCGCGGCTTTGACTGCAATCAAGTTGATCGAAAAGCAATTTCCCCGCCTGTGAAGCATCACTTCCAGCTGAGTGAATATCCGCTCTACAGAGATTAACTCAAGAAGGCAATTGCAGCCAAATAGAAAAACAAACGCTACAATAGAAATACAAGCTACAATGTACCGTACGGGGAAACAAACTCATGGCTTCGAACCGCATTGGAGCGGCTTGATTTATTGGCTTTCAAATAATTACGGCATGATCGAGCGTTTACTTTTTAATAAGAGATCCTTCCCCTGAGCCATTCAAGATACTGTCAGAAGTATGACGTTGCTGGAAAAAATGAACACGCTGGGAATATTTTTTATTGCTTAGGGAGTCACCGATAAATTCTGTACGTTTAAAAGGACCAGTATAAAAAGCGGAAACGCAGAGCTCGGGTGTACTGTTCGGATTAGTGCGCCGTTGCAAGAATGTTTGTATGAGACATGTATGTGTATGCGCTCAATGTATGTTCACGTGGTGCTTGTAGTATGCGTAATGTGTCTACATGTGTGTATAGCGGAGGTCGCAGAGGATCCCGATGCGTGTAGGCGGCTTGAGGAAATAAAATATTTTTTGTAGAACATGAATTGGGCGGTTCCTAGCGCCACGTAGCCTAGCTACTTGCAGTTACTCCGCTTGACTCTGCCATCTGGTGGCAACCGATTTAACCTTCTTTCACGCTA
Source organism: Ixodes scapularis (assembly GCF_016920785.2). Taxonomy (NCBI): domain Eukaryota; kingdom Metazoa; phylum Arthropoda; class Arachnida; order Ixodida; family Ixodidae; genus Ixodes; species Ixodes scapularis. The sequence continues at coordinate 196,894,120 of NW_024609835.1, forward strand.
CGCGATAAAAAGCGGCTTCGAGTTTGTTCTTTTAAAAGCGGCTTTTGGTTTTGCTTATTGGTTTTTCATTCCTCCGTGATGTGCGGTTGGCGAAGAAATTGTGACTCGAGGAACAGCAAAGGTAAGACGTAAAGGGCGCGAAGTAACTGGGTATCGGTTGTCCCCGTTTAACATCGCAGTGCTGACGACGAGAAAACTGAGCAACTGCTTTCAAAACGGAAGTTTCTGTACCTGCGGGGAGAATCTGGCTTTGGGAATAAACACAGCTCGCGGAAAGCTCGTGTTACGTTTTTATTTGCTGGTCCTCTCGTCCCGTACATGAGACGTAGCGTCCTCGTTAAGCCACACTGAGCTCGATTTGCTCGATTCAGGGCCGTCATATTGAGATGCAGGCGACGGAGGAACTATTTGCTCCCCTGCTTCAGGGACGATAGTTTCTCCATTTCTAGAGGAACATAGGTTACAAGACCGTTTCACCCTTTAGGGAGGATTATCGATACCTTTTTTCTAAGAGTGTAGCTTTGTCGGCGGTTTCTTGCGTCCCTGGCACTCGTGGCATGATGGGTGTAGATAGAGGTGGATGGTTTTGGGCAGCTTGGGCCGTTAATACTTTTCACAAATACGGGCCAGTGTCCTGCTGTAACCAAGGTGTCTTGACGTCTCGTCGTCGTGATATGCTCGAAAGCTCTCCTCTCGTAGGTCGGTCGGGATTAAGAGTAGCCACCTCGAGTTGTCTCCGAAGTTCTCTTTCTAGAGTACACCTTGTTAAATGGCAAAGGTCGGCAGGGCTCGTGAGAAAAGACGTGGTACGGTACTCCCGCATCCTTCCAGGTGCTCGATTAAGGCGCACAGCTCCGGATAGCCTCGTTGACGTCGTGCCATGTCATCGGTGTTCACTGCTCCTAGGAAGCACTCGTCGCATCGACGTCGCTGCTCCCGGAAGGTGTTTCGACAGGGGCCCTGGACAGGCAGTCAGCGTCGCTGTGATTGCGTCCTGACTAATAAACCACAGTCATTTTGAACTCTTGAAGTCGGAGGCTCCATCGAGCGAGGCGTCCTGATGGGTCATTGAGGTTCGCAACCCAACAGAGCGAGTGGTGGTCCGTGACTACACGGAATGGGCTCCCGTACACGTACGGGCGGAACTTCCTAATTGCCCATACATCCGCATGGCATTTTTTTTCAGTCGTGGAGTACTTTCTCTTCGATTTGGACAGCGTCCGACTTGCGTAGGCGATAACTCGCTCAGTTCCTTCTTGCACTTCAACTAGTACTTGAACAAGAACTAAGTCCTGCATTAGTGGCGTGCGTGTGAATCTCGGTTTCAGCATCCTGATCAAAGTGTCCAAGGACAAAAGGAGTCTGGAGTCTTCGCTTCAGCTAGTCGAATGCCTGCTGCTGCTCCTCAGCCCATTCGAGCTTCTCGGAGTCCTTCATGAGGTTCGTGAGTGGTGCGAAAATCCTTGCGAAATCCTCAACGAAGAGTCGAGAGTAGGCAAAAAGTCCAAAGAATCTTCGCACGGCCTTCTTGTCTGTCGGCGGTGAAAATGCCGCGACGGTGCGAGTTTTCTTGGTGTCTGGGCGGACGCCTTCGTTACTAACCACATGGCCTATGATGTTCGGTTTGTCATAGGCGAACCGGCACTTTGACGGTTTGAGGGTGAGCCCGGTGGTCTGTATGGCTTGAAGAACAGCGCGGAGTCGTCGCAAGTGCTTGTCGAAGTCAGTTGAAAATACGAAGACGTCGTCAAGGCAGAAGAGGCGGCTCTGCAACTTCGGCCCTGCTAGTGCTATGTCCATGACAAACTGAAAAGTTGCTGTCGCCATGCATAGGCCGAAGGGCATCACTTTGAACTCGTACAGTAAATACGGCGTGACAAAGACTGTCTTTTCTTGGTACCGTTCGTCGACTTCCATCTGCCAGTAGACGCTCTTTATGTTCATCGTTGAAAAATATCGAGACTGCCGCAGCCGGTCTAGAGTGTTGTCGATGCGGCGGAGTGGGTAGACGTCTTTCTTTGTCACCGCGTTTAGCTGACGGTAGTCTACGCAGAACCTAAGCGTTCCGTCCTTCTTAATTAGGACGACTGGTGAGGCCCACTGACTGCTTGAAGGTTGGATTACGTCATCGTTCAGCATCTCTCGAACTTTCTCCTGGATCACTTCCTTTTTTTAGTGGAGACTCTGTACGGCGATCGCTGTACAGGGCGCGCGTCGTCCTCGGTAACGATGCGGTGCTTCACTAGGGCGGTTTGGCGCACCTTCGACGAAGTCGCAAAGCAGTCTTGGTATTCGCCGAGGAGGTTATTAAGCTTCTGTTGTTTTGGGCCCGGAAGCTTAGGGTCAGTGTCGAGCTGCGCTGGGGACGTATTGTCTTGCTGAGGTGGGGAGGATTCGTCAGTACTCACGGCGATTTCAACCAAGTTTCAGAGTTCCTCTACGTGGCCCACGGCTGCACCTTTTGTGAGGTGTTGCGTTTCATTTCAGAAATTAGTCATGAGGACTACAGTCCGCCCATCCTGAAGATCAGCTACTCCTCTTGCGACGCCTTTTCTTCTTCTCAGAAGCTACTTGAAGGCTTCCCTCGAGAAGGACATCGCCGCAGGAAGTTTCATTGATCCCGGCGAGTATAAAAACACTTGACCGCGGTGGTGAGTTTACGTAGTTTGCGAGGACTGGAACTGCGGACGGCGTCGCTTTTCGTTCCTTCGGTAGTGAAGCAGGTTTTCGTAGCGTCAGCCGGTTTGTTCCGAGGTCGATGACGGCGCCATACTCGCAGATAAAGTCCATTCCCAGGATAACATCTCTCGCACAGTCTTGCACAACGACAAACTTGACCGGTCACGGCTCACCGTGAATTTCGACTCGAGCAGTGCACCTTCCGACAGGCGTCATGAGGTGGTGTCCTCCAGCAGCTTGTATCTGCGGCCCCTCCCACGGCGTCATAACATTTTGATGGTGGCGAGAGAGCCTCCGACTCAAGACTGAGTAGTCTGCTCCGGTGTCCACGAGTGCCGATGCGTCGTGGCCTTCGATAGTAACGTTTAGATTGTTGGACACCAATGCAGGAAAGTTTTGGTATTGCGTGGCGTGCGGAAAGTGGGAGCGCTCCGGCGTTCTTGGAGCTCTTTACTTTGGTCGTCTTCGGCAACGCCACCTCCAGGCGTTGCCGCATTTAGTTTTCCTGGCGACGTAGGGGAAACAGGCTCTTTTGGCGGGGCCGTGGCGCTGGAGACGCTTAATGTCGTGGCGATGGCGAGCGAGATTGATGGCGGAGAGACGGCACTGAAGAGGGCGAGCGTCGGAGGTACTTCTCGATATCGCGAGGGCGTTCGCCGTACCTCGGGCGTGGGTCGTTCGGCTGGAAACCATGCAGCCCAAGTCGACGCCCTTAGCGAAAAGTCGTTCAAAATCAGTAAACTGAAAGCATACTTAAAGTATACTAATAGTGAACTTAGGGTATGTACTGAAATCGTACTAGTTTCACACTTTTATGAAACAAAATAGTATAGTTTTAGTACACCCTAAGTACAGTGCTCAACGAAACGAAATGGGCCAGCGGAACGCGTGGCCTCCAGAACTTGCTGCGCCATCTACCGATAAAAGACGGGCTGCCTGGTGACGCGAGTCGCACATGCGCAAAACTGATACGAGCGCTCAGCGGCTGTTCGCACACAGGCGCGCAACCCCCGATAATCTGCGCAGGCCATGATTTTGCGGAGTGACCACGTTTATTTTTCCTCAGAGACACTGTCGTGATGATGTGCAGGAGTTTATCTTGCTTCAAATATATAAAAAAGAAAAGATAAAGCTTCATTTTTTATTCCATAAAAGATTGATGAGCCAGCGCGTCCGGCCTTTTGCAGCTATAATATATTAATGCAGATAGTTTTATTTTTTCGTGGTTTTATTCTATTTTAGCGAGCGTCTGACAGTCATTAAAAAGCATGTGCTGTGTCAACATAGTTTATTTGACATGTTACACAATGCTGCGCCTACCAGAAAAAAAATAATATAAGTAACGTGCTTGTTTTATTATCAGCACCTTACTCTAATATTTGCAGAACTCTCCATTGGCTTCACAAATAGCATTCATGCGACGCGGAAGGGATTCATAAAGATTCACCACCAACTCTGGACATTGCCGCAGCCTGTCCCATTCTTCCTTCACAGCATCCCATAGCTGGTCAGTCGTGACGGAGTGAAGTCCTCGCCGCGATAGCTGGATCTTCATGTTTCCCCAGATGTTCTCGATGGGGTTCATGTCAGCCCCTTTTGGGGGCCATGGCATAACCGCCACTCCGCGTTCCTCTAGAAGGTCACGCACACGATTTGACTGATGAACAGGACAAAGGTCATGTTGAAAAAAAAAGCATCCGTCAGGGAAAGGTCCCTCAAGAACGTAAGGAATGAGCTCGTGCTCAATGACGTCGCAATACGTTTCGGAGTTAAGCCTCTGGATTCTTACAAGTGGACCAAGTCCTTCCGCTGACAATGCCCCCCAGACGTTAACGGTTTGTCGCCCACTCCTGCCCACACGCTGCAAGTAAGGGGCATCATACCTGAAACATCAAAATCACAAATTATAAGATCCGGCTTGTTAAAAATTGTCGTGTTGCTCAAAAGTAATATACCGTGCACCTCGCGGTCTCCAAACTTGTTTTCCTTGGTGCCAGTCAGTTGAGAAAGAGGACTCGTCGCTGAAAACAACGGTTTTCCAGTCTTGAATCGTCCATGATGTCTTTTCCATGGCAAACCGCAGGCGGATATCTTTTTGTCGAGGAGTTAAAATTGGCTTCTTGCACGCAGCATAGCTCCTAATACCCGCTTCTGCAAGACGGCGTCGCACAAGTTGGTCACTGACATTCAGACCAAGTTCGCCTCGAATGTCACGGGCCGTAATAAAAGGCTGGTCGACTGCAGCCGCGACGATCCATCGATCTTCGTCATCGGTAGTGGACCTTGGGCGGACGTCGTGAGGAGCGTCATGGATGCGGCCGTTGTCGTCTCGAAACGCCGTGAAAATTCGGGCCACTGCGGTTCGGGTCCTTCCTGTCATCCGGGCGACTTCTCGTTGGGGCATTCCCGCGCGGCATAGGGCCACAATTCGCCAGCGTTCGTGAATTGGCACTCGCGACGGCATCTTCACGAATGGATACTGATGGCAGTGAACCCACAATTTATAGAAAAATAAATGTGAAGTGAAATGGCACTGTGCTTTTTATTAAAAGAAAAAGATATTGCCCTTTTGTTCCTTTTCTTTCATATTTGAGACAAGATAAAAGTATGCACAGGGCGTCAAACAGATCGCGATAAAACCACGCGGCGATTAAAAAATAAAAAAAGGCTATCACTCTGTAGAGATTACCCATCGGGGGTTGTGCACAGCGTGGGAACAGCCGATGAGCGCTCGTATCAGCTTTGCACACCTCCGACTCGCGTCACCAGGCAGCCCGTCTTTTATCGGTAGATGGCGCAGCAAGTTCTGGAGGCCACGCGTTCCGCTGACCCATTTCGTTTCGTTGAGCACTGCACATATGTAGTATAACAGAAGTGCACCTTGAGTGTACTTTTAGCATACTATAAGTGCGCCTTTAGTAGACTTCAAGTATGCTTTTAGTGTACAAAATGTACACTACCAGTACATATGTGCGGAGTGTCCCAGATAACTTGCACCAAACTTTAAAAAAAAAACAAAAAAACGGAGCGTTCTCCGGGAGTGAAACCAACTGTACACTGTTAGAAAATCTATTGCGAAAGTGCACGAAATTGTTTTAGTGCGCCTATTTATTTATTTAAGAGTAACAAGCTAACTTTTGAAATCTTCGTTTAAAAGCCGAGGTGTGAAATGGAAAGTGTTAGAGCGCATTAGGAAACACCCAAATAAACCATTTTCAACAAGGTGCACTTTGCATGCTCCTTTTCCCTAGCCTTCAAAAAGACGCCCGCGAAATACAAAAAAAAAAATAAATACCGCGTTATAACTCGCTTCACCAATCACGGCGTGCGAGCGCGCCGCGAATGTGCATTCTTTGAAGGCCGGAAAAAAACACGAAAACGTATTATGTTTCAAACACTTTAATTGGGTGTTTCTCAATGTGCCCTGCAACTTTACAATTGATATCTTGGCCCTTAAAATAATATTTGAAAGGTTAGCTCACTAATCTTAGTTATTTACATAACCATGCGCATTAAAAAAATCTGAGCACTTTCTCAAGACACTTGCTAACGACAGTTGATTTCACCCCTGCAGAGCCCTCCGGTGTTTCTTAAAGTTTAGTGCAAGTTATCTGGGACGCCGTGTATGTCGGGCGTTCTGACTGGAAAGAACGGTCTCAAATTGACCAGAAACATCGGCGCCTGCTTTTAAAAAGCTGACTTTTCAAAGGTGTTTCTTTGAACGGCTGTATTCCAACCTGTGAAATTCCATCTCATACAGCTCCATTCTCGTGAAATGTTAAGAAACGCCGTTGACAACTCAATTGATGATGATAATGCAGAGGCGCCACCATCGGGAGATGCACTCTTAAAAATGAGTCAGGAAATTAACGAGGAAATCTTTGGCAGCTCTATTCCTCGTGAGAATGACGTACCGGCGTCTTCTGAAAATGTGTGAGAAAAGCCATAAAGAAGAGGTGCACTGCATTTTTCAACTGAAAGTATGTATGTGTAGCATACAAACATAATGGTCAGTGTTCTTCGCGTAATTGATAAGACAGAAATTGAAATCCTACTTATCACTTTATTCAAGTTTCCGAGCCTGCCTGAATGTACACTCTCGTTTGTGATGATGGTATGCCATTACATCCTGCGTAAAAAGAGAGAAAATTACCCTATGCCACTCTATGATATAACATCACATAATTTGCTCGAAGGACCACTATGTGAGGAAGGCAAGATAGTAACAACTTCATCCGGACAAAACGGCGAGGAAAATCGGACAATATCTTTTTTGAAAACCTGATACCTGAAAGAAGCTCTAACACAGAGCAAACAAAATTATTGGCATTTTCTTAATGCCTCCTTTTCTTTTGCTGTGAACACACATACAAGTCATACGCTATTACACATTCAGTGGTGCGGCTTGATTTATGATAAGTACTTTTTTTATATAACTTCGAGCTTTTAAAGAAAAGATTCAATATAATGGGTGGGACATAAATGGTTGCTATGAACTATCCTATATATTTACACATTATCTGACATCATAAAAGCACTAGAGCAGGGTAGGGCTGTACTGCATCAGTTCTAAATTTCTAACCAATTAAAAGTTGGCATTTATTTAATTTATTAGTATTGGGTATTATTCTTTGACAAAGAATAACTGGGCGAGTTGGTATGTTGGTAGTATTTCAACTCCATCGAATATTCAGGTCATTTTAACATTTTTTTAATGCTTTTGCTTTTTCTAACTGCTCTGCCTTTTGTAGCGGCTTTCGCCGCCACTAAAAAACGTGACATCCAAACTCACTTTATTCACAACACAAAATCGCACACTTGGAAAGCGTGCCGCTTCGGCATACGCAAAGAGATCGTCCGTCTCTACGGCACAGGCATCAGCACGGGCAAGAAATCATGCTGCTCGCTCTTGTAACGTTTTTCTCGCTCCCGCTTTATGAAACAAATCGTTGGCGAGAGACTGTTGGGACCACACGCCAGAACTAGCATGACCTGTGATTGACTGAACTGCCGTCAGAGTGTACTTGAACGCTCCGCAAAAGCGTCGTCGGGCGACCGTCGTAGGGACGGCGCCCAGGACAGGCCCTTGGCTGGCCCTCGGTTCCGCCTCACGCGAATCTTTCTCACTCTGCGGAAAGAGCCATAAATTTTGAAAATACGCTCTTCTCAAATAACGAAATAAAACCGGGTAGAGCATAGTGAGAGTCAAGTATAGCTTAGCAAGCACACGGTACAAGACAAAGTTTGAAACAGCGGCGCACTTCGCAGACACAAAAGAAAATTCCTCACCTTCGCTTGCACCAGTCGGCCATGACTGTCCGCCATTTGCGACGCTGTGTCTCACAGCTCTCAGTAATCGCTTGCTGTTATTGAACACGGTATTCGTAAGTAAGCTATCAAAAATATCTGCTAAAACGGCTAAAACGTAAAAATGAAGCGATGCTCGAACCCTCCAGAACTCCAACGGCGGCCGAACGGAAGCTGATTGCAATAGCGATGGTTTTGCGCAGTTTTCAAAAGTCTCTTATTTTTGTTCTTTGTTTTTTTAAGACAAAACTAAGCTAATAACTATATTAATAATAATAATGTCACTTGATTACATTCGTAAAAAATTAACAAAACGTTTAGTCTATCTTAGGTTTTATCTAAACTTTCGGTTTTCTTTTTCAGTGTAAAACCGAAACTATCTCAAGCAATTTCTCCCTTGTCGCCAAGGCTATTTTGATTCATCAGCATATGCTTTCACCGCTGGTATTTCGGCTTTTCTGGAAGGATCGGCTCTCGCGGCACATAAATAATGAGGGCGACCTCGTGCTTTGAAACAATGAGCGTGCCCGTCTTTTTTGACGAGGGAAACACACGTCAAATTTACGTCGATTTTTTACAGTGTGGAATTCTCGATCGACGGTGTTGTTCGTTGTTGCAATTGTCAAACTCTTTTCACGTGAATCGAGATGTCTTAGAATTTTGCAAGACAAATCTACACCATGAAACATTTTCGGTGAAAGCTTGAGGTTGTTACGTGAAGGCGCCGATTTCTCCAGCCAATTTCAGAGCGAGCTTCCATTCATAACATCACTTCGCTTACGCGGTTCAGAAGTTGATTTGCGCTGCATGCGACTATGCAAGGTGGAGCATCTTATTTCCCCATTATTAGCCGTGGTTTCTTTTGCCTCCTGTCCTTTTGATTGCTGTGGATGCAGATATCTGAAATAGCGTACAGTACGCTGAGACCTGCATTACAAAAACACCGGATTATTTTGGGTTATTCATAGCTATGAATAACCCAAAACTCGTCACCTTTTCGCAAATCGTTTTGAGTTGGGCTAGAGTTTATTAATAGTCCCTTTAAAATTGAAAATTCAACATGGTCAACTACACTACCAATTAAAAAAAGCTAATTAGACAACGTACTGTGACGTTTATTTACTCATCTAATGTCCGCCGAGCCCCACAAATATTCTGTGAAAACGGCATCGGCCTATCTATCGCGTTTTTAGTGTGTTGATGTTAAAAATCGCACCATATATATATATATACCCGTTATTATAATTTGAGTACACCGACTGCAAGCACTGAAAGTAGACCTTTAGTATACTTAAGTGCACTTTCAGTATACTGATTTTGAGCTACTTTTTACCGCGGGCACTACGATTCTACTACATGTACTAGTTTTGTACGGACGAGTGTACTTTCAGCCCACCGCCATTTTTACTGGCAGTATACTTTAAGAACACTTAAAGTATACAATCAGTGCAAAGACCGCACTGAAAGTATACTTTTAGTATACTTCAGTACACTTCGAGTGTACTGATTTTGAACGACTTTTCGGTAAGGGCGGTAGGGGCAGTCGCGGTAGATGTGGTAGGCTTCCCCGCAGTGGTAGCAGAGCGGGCGTCAGTCGGCCGGTCGCCGCACGTCCGTCTTTCTCGGCCAGAGCCGCTCCGGACGGACGTCCTGAACTTGTGCTTCCTGGCTTCGAAGATACTGTGGCATCGGAGGGACTCATTGGGGTGGCCCCGTGGCCTGGCGGTCAGCCTGCGGCGGTCGTTGGGCCATTGCGGCGTAGCCCAAAGTCGGTTCCTCTGGCGTCGTCGTGTTGATCGGAACCTCAGGTTTGAAGGCTCGGTTAACTTCCTCTAGGACGACCTCGGCGAACGACAGTGAGGACGGACGATCCGCAGCGGGGAGTATCTTGCGGAGTTCTTCCCGGACGACCTCGCGGACGATCTCCCGAAGGCTGTCAACACCGCTAGTATTCAGGTCCACAAGGGAAGCAACGACAGTTGGAGCAGCCGGCGCATTGGCGATTCGGTGACAGTGACTTTCTTCGGCTGTCTGGGCGCGCTCGATATTGGTGGCTTCGGTAACAAAATCATTGACAGTCGCCGGCGGATTGCGTACCAATTTTCCGAAAATTTCACCCTTCACGCCACGCATGAGAGCGCGAAGTTTCTTCTCCTCGGCGGCCTCCGAATCGGTCCTGGCACTTAGACGCAGGACATCTTCGACAAAGCTTGTGACACTTTCCTTGGAGCCCTACACCCTTGTTCGAAGAAGGTCCTCCACTCGCTGCTGACGGCGGTAGTTGATGAACGTCCGCTTCAGTTCGGCGGGGCATGGCTCCGACGAAGTAAATGAGGCTTCGTGGTTCTCAAACCCGTGCCTCGCGGTGCCTTCAAGCGTGAAGTAGAGGTTCTGAAGCCGGTGCTCATCCGTCCTTCCGTTGTGGCGAGCTACACGTTCATAATAACGCAGCCAGTCCTCTACGTCTTCGTGAGCTTCACCGTGGAAGGGCGTCGGAGTGCGGGGAATGAAAGGCAGGATGACGACGGGTGGGGTAGTCACCGTCGCGGTCCGTTTCTTTGGCTTCTTTGGCAGGCGTCCGAATTGCGGCAGCTGGCCTTTGGTACGGTGGCTTGCTCGGGCGTTGGAGTCTTCTCCGAAGGATAGCCTCCCGGGGCTGAGCACGTCACTTGGCCGGCGTGTCTTCGGAGGTGTACGGTTTCCGGGCATAAACTGCAATACCCCGTACCTCAACCAAAATGTCACGAATGACAATTGATGAGGCGATAATGACTGAAAGAACTAAGCGTTTAATGGGGCGAACTTGTGCCTAAACCAAAAAATAAACCGAAGATAACAGTAGAGCGTCGCGGACGTCGATAACGGCGTAACATGAGGGTCGCACGCTGGGGAGAGACTGACTGCCGATCGCTACGCGGAGAAGCCCCTTATGTACACGCATGGGCTTCTGGAACAATCGACTTAGAGAGTTCGGTAACTAGAACATTCGCACCTCGAACAAGCAACAGAGTTCTCCAATTCACTTGAACATTAAACTGCAAGAATAAATGGAAGAACACGTAGCTCCTGGGAATTGAAGCCTAGCCCTTCGGGTGGGAGGCAAGCACGTTAACCGTTAGACAACAGCCGCGCTGCCTACTTCGCCAGCTGCGCGCTCGGCAATATAGACCAAACAAGAATCCCTTTACAATTGTTAATATTCATTCTTCGTCTCCCCTTTATAAACAGGTACAAATCTAGCTGCTTTGAGACTGCAATGAAGGATTCCACTTGAAATCATTGCATTTGTTGAGTTAGAGAGAACATGGCTTATTAAACCCATCACGCACTTTATAGACTCTGATTTAATATCGTTATATCCGGCTCCAGTGTTTTTTTAATATGTTTATAGTTTGAAAATCTTCATGGCATGAAACCGGGACCAGTATCATCGAGTTCCAAATTCTTCATACACACATGCTCTTGACAATTTGGTCTTTTTGTCCTATTAGATGCTGGCCGGCATTTGATAAAACCATATCATTTGATAAAATATTCTTTACAAAACAATTTCTTTGTTTGCTATTTAATAATTCATTTTTCATCTCCCACTATTTCCTCTGGTCTTCAGATACCCTGGCAAAATTTTCTTGATAATACGTATGTTCTGCTTATTTTTTAAAATCAGTTTGTTTCTTCAAATCAGTTCGTTTCTTTTCTTTTTGAATTCATAAAGTATGTTAGTATTCCCATTCGGAGTAAATGCATGACACATTTTATTCTTTTCTTTTAGTCCTTTATACAGTCAGCGCACCTCACAGTTTCCTCTGCTTTTTCTTTCTAAGTTATTTTGTCTGCATAAGAAAGGTCTCATTATAGCACTTTCTTCATTTTTATTAAGAACAGTTAAAAGGTTATAACAGAATTTTCTTAGAAACACACACCAATTCCATTCTATATTTTAATTAGACTTGTACAATATCTTAGAGTCAGTATTTATGGCTCGTAGAAACAAATCGCACGTGTTAATTTTTTTTTGGGAGTAGCACTTAAACAAAGATATAAATAGATGGTCACACATATCGTCAGAAAAAATATCTGATGCAGTATTATTAGCGCCTATATTTGTAAGGCAGATATCAAGCGAGGTTCCCATGTAAGTTGTCACTCTCGTCGGTCGGATATTCAAGTTACGGCAGGCATATTGGCTTCTAAGGTCATCAAATTTCAGCGTGTTTGCGTCTTGTGAGATGATGTTAATATTAAAATCTTCAGTATTATAAAAGAGGAATATTTTTCACCTAGATTACGAAACTTTATAGAAATCCTAGATATTCTAAAACATTTCCCAACAGTGGTCCGTAAACTTTAACAATGCCAGTCTTTTTAGTTTTTTACCGCTATGTATTTAACCCTTTCATCGTCGGTATTGAATTCGTCGATAACTTTGTACGATAAACTATGTTTCGTATAGATCGCTACTCCTTTATTTTTGCCTAATAAAGCCGTGGTATCTACAATTTTTGCATATGAGGCGAAGTCAATACTTGTCAACCATAACTTTTGAAAACAAAAGCACATCGAAATTTAAACACAGAGAAATAAAAAAAAAAAGAAATAGTTCAGTTTAGGCTTCCTTTATTTCATGCTTCTCGCATTGATGTAGATAACGAAAAACTTCGTTTCCTGGCATTTGGATTCTTCGTTGACGGATAAACGATCAATATATTTTCATTCAGCCATTGATGCGTCAAGGAATATTGTCAACCATTTTCAGAACAAGCATTTCTAGTTCGCAATTTTCGCAATATCATACCGGCTTGTAATTCGGAACGGGTTCGAAGTTTCATTTCTTCGTGCCAAAATCTTGCCGCTGGTCGACTACAGATATCGCCATTTCGCTGTACGCTTTCGTGCGATAGCGGAACCAAGCAATTTTGTGTTGACAATCGTCAAATGTTCGTTAACATGCACGGGATGGGGAAAATTTTATTAGTCGAGGAACGCAGTAGTTAGTCTGTGTTTCCTTGAAATTTTAAGCACTTTGCTTCCCTTTGTTCAAGTCGTGAAGCGGACAATGATGTTTTTATATCGGGTTTGAAAGTTTGGAGACGTTGGCATACCGAAGTATCCGATTCCTTAATTGGCACGTCGATATGGCTACCGATTTGCTTCATTAGGTCAGTTTGGTAGCCCTGAGCTGGCACCCCCTTGATTTCTAAATTGATCATTCGTAGGTATTGTTATAGGTTTTCCACCCTCGCGCTTCGGATGTGGTTTACCGCATTGAGTTCCTCCTCTTCTAGGTCAGTTGCTTTATTTCTTTTCATAGTTCTCTCATATCGTCTTGGATAAGTTTTATGCGTCACAGGTGTCGTTACAGAGTTGGACACTTTCCTTAAGGTTTTGCATATCCGCCCTGATCTCTGGGCGTAACTCTTGAAGCAACTTTGAAACTTATTTTTGGCTCTTCCTTACCCATAGCAAATTTCAAAATATGCAAGCACTGCACAACAGAAGGGAACAACTGCGGCAAGAAAAATCAGTTTAAGAAACGAATGGAACGTTTTCTTGTTTTTGTTTTTTTAAACTTGTGAGATCGTATGATGAAAGATTAGGCTTGCGTCGACGGGTTGCCGTGCTGCTGCCAAGTGACGGTTCGAAGCGGATGAAGGTCTTCTTCAAGCTTTGTTCACCTGTTGGCAGATAGATGCCGGTCCAATAACGGTCCTGGTTGAGCCCATGGAAGCTTAGAAAACACCCCAGCACGTGTAGATGAGTCACCGAGAGCGGGCATCGGTCATATGCAAGATGGTACTGTCACGTAGTGACAATGTATATTCCTTGTTATCGCTACCAGTGCCTATCACCAACGCAAGCTGCGTTCGCTTATCATAACATGTGCACTGTATATAAACGCTCATACGGAAATAAACCTTTGTTCCGTTCCAACCGCGCTGTCTGAAGGATCTATTACATTGGCGACGAGGCGGATCGACGGACGGGCCAGTCCCGGTCAAGTAAGGCAAGATGTCGGTCGGTAGGATCGGCGAATATCGTCTCGGCACGAATGCGTCCTGGGATGAATACGTCGAACGGCTAGAGATGTTCTGCGCTGCAAACAAGATAACCACGCACGAGCAAAAACGAGCGGTTTTGCTGAGTTGTTGCGGCGAGGACACTTACGGGCTAATCGTGACCTTGGTCAAGCCAGCAAGACCGACGGCGGCGAGCTACGACGACATCAAGGGTGCGGTGCGGAAGCACATGCATCCAAGGCCTTCGGAGCTGTACGCAAGATTCTTATTCTACCGAAGAAACCAAGCTCACGGTGAGGCGGCATCGAAGTATGTTACGGCACTCCGTAAGCTGGCTGAAGACTGCGGTTTCGGTGACAAACAGCTTCCACTAGACGTCATGATGAGGGACCGGCTCGTATGCGGCATCAAGAACGAAGCGGTTCAACAGCGGCTGCTCGCAGAACGCGACCTTATGTTCGAGGTAGCGTACGACATGACGCTGATGGCGGAAGCAACGGAGAAGCAGCAGCGCGATATACGCAAGCAAGCTCAAGACGGAACCAAAGAAAGCGAGGGTCTGGTTCAAGCGACACGCATGAAACTGGACACCACGGCGGACGACGTCAGCTGCTTCCGCTGCAACGGTAAGCACGCTCCGCATGTATGCCGTTTTAAAAAGGCTGCTTGTTTCAAATGCAAAAATGTTAGACACGTGGCAAAAGCATGTCATTCAAAAGACTAGAGTCAAACGTCGGGGAAGCCAACTGACCTGCGCAAGCGGCAGGGGAAGAACAAGGGCTTCTATGAAATGAGCGCATTGTTTTCTGTATGCGAAGTGCGTGAACAAGCTGAAAAGTTCGTAATAGAAGTGCACATTCAAGAGCAGAAAGTCCCGATGGAAGTCGATTCAGGAGCATCTTACTCGATTGTGAGTGAAGAGGCGTTTCGGTTTATCGAGAAGAATTAAGGTCAGATATTGCTGCAAAACGCCGGCGCAAAGCTTGTAACCTAGTCGAATGAAACATTGTCCGTGGTGGCTCGGGCAAACGTGGAAGTGAAATTCAAAGGCTGGAGAGCAGAGCTGCCTCTGTTAGTAGTAAAGAAGCGTGGTAACAGTTTACTCGGACGTAGCTGGTTTGGGTCGCTGGGCATCCGTTTGAGTGGAATTTAGCAGATAAAGGTGGAGGACGTGACATCGCGTTTTGCTGAGGTTTTCGGCAGTGACCTGCCCTCAAGGACGACGTGGCCGAGGAAGGGGATCGCCTGGTGCAACAAGGCGTCTGGGAGCCGGTTGAGTAGCCAAACTGGGCGACACCGCTGCTAGTGGTGAGGAAGAAAAACGGAACCTTGCGTTTATGTGGGGATTACCGTAGTACCGTAAACAAGGCTATTAAAAGCTGAGGGAATCCTTTGCCCACGTTCGCGGAAATGCTAGCGACGTTAGGGTCGACTAAAATTTTTACCAAGCTCGACATAACTCAGGCGTATCAACAGCTCAGCCTAGATGATGAATCAGCAGAAAGGCTGACCGTCAACACGATTAAAAAGCTATGCAAGGTCCGGCGGCTGTCGTTTGGAATCTCGGTGGCGCCGTGGGTGTTTCAGCGAGTCATCGACACTTTATTGGCGGGCATTCCGGGGGTGAAGGCTTATCTCAATGATATCTTGATATCGGGAAGCAACGCAGACGAACCCTCGGAAAGGCTTGCAGCCGTGCTGGCGCGTCTGCAAAGCGCGCAGCTGAGAGTGAACAAAGAAAAGTGTGAATTCAGTCAAACAAGCATTAAATTCCTGGGACATAAATCGATTCCACAGGTATCCACCCGAGCCAGAGCAAGACGGACGCCATTGAGCAAGCGCCATCGCCGACAAGCAGGACGCAGCTTAAGCTTTCTTGGGGTTGCTAAATTTCTACGCCAGTTTTCTCAAGGGGAAGACAGAAGTGGCGGAACCTCTTCATCGGCTGTTGGACCACGATCAAGAATGGAAATGAACAGGTGAGCACCAGCAGGCGTTTGAAAAGCTGAAGGAGTTGCTTAGCTCGAATGCAGTACTTGTTCCCTATGACCTCAAGCGGCCGTTGGTTTTGTGCTGCGACGCGTCGCCTGTCGGAGTAGGGGCCGTGCTGGCGCATAGTGTTGATGACGGGGAAAGAGCAACCTATGGCGTACGCCTCACGAACTCTCGGTGCTAGTGAACGCAACTATGCGCAGATTGACAAAGAAGGTTTAGAAGTCGTCTTCGGAGTGAAAAGATTTCCCCAGTACCTGACCGAAAGAGACTTCACCGTAGTAACGGATTATGAGCGGCTGTTGAGGTTGTTCAACACTGAGAAGCGGGTGCCAGAAGTGCTGTCGCCCAGGATGCTTCGCTGCGGATGGAAGTCATCTGCAAGCCTTGCTTCCATGTTGGCGGATAGATGTCGGCCCGAATACGGTCCTCGTTGAACCGGTGGAAGCTGAGAAAACACTGTAGCACCTGTAGATGAGTCACAGAGAGCAGGCACCGGCTGTATGCAAGGTGGTACAATTGAAGTTTAGACTTGCGTCAAGACGTTGTCGGGTTGCTGCCAAGTGACGGGACGCTGAAATGAGTCACAGAGAGCGGGCGCCTGTCGTATGCAAGATGGTACGATGGGAGATTGGGCTTTTTTGAGACGTTGCCGCTTTGCTGCCAGGTGACCGGACGCTGCAGATGGAGGCATTCTTCAAGCCTTGTTCCCGTTGTGGTGGATAGAGAACGGCTCAATCACGGTCTTATTTCCACTGATGGAAGCTGGGAAAACAGTGCGTTACCTGTAACTGAGCCATCGAGAGTGGGCTCCGATCGTCTGTAAGATGGTACGTTGGAAGATTAGGCTTTCGTCGAGACTTTGCCGCGCTGCTATCAGGTCAAAGTCACCATATTAAGGGTGGCCCATTTTCGAGGGTTTGCCATAGCAGCAGCTTGTATTCGAGGGCTTTGGAATTTGTGTTTCTTCGCTAGTTAAGACCTCTGCCGAACTCAATAGCTCCTGGAAGAAACGCGGTTGCCCAAATATGAAATGATGAACAAATGCCTGGAAATAGTGGAACCATGTCCATTTCAAGACACGTTTACTAAAAAATGGCTAATTTTAAAGGATTTGACGTAGCAACAGCTTATAGTTGAGTGTCATAAATTTTATAATACCTAACCTGCTAAGCTCTCGGTAGAACTCAAAAACTTCCTGGATTAGGCGCCGGCGCCAGAATTCCAAAAGATGAACGAATACGTCAAAACGGTTGAACCATCCCCACTTTGGGATCGGTTTTCTCAAACAAAAGTCATTTTTGAAGTTTTTGCCATAATACCAGGTAGTGCTCGAGGGCCTTACATTTTATATTCCGCTTTTGGTTGGAGACTGTGTTACACACAAAACCTTCCCTGGCAAGGCGCGAGTGCCAAAATTTCAAAGGCTTTACGAATGCGTAAAAGCGGCCAAACAATTCCTACTTTGAGACAGGTTTTCTCAAAATAGACTAATGTTGAAGTATTTGCCGCAATACCAGGACGCGCTCACTTTATATTTCAGGTTTGTTTTTTCGGGAGACTGGATTGTCCTCAAAACGTTTCCTTTCGAGGCGAGGGTGCCCAAATTGCAAAAGAGTCATGCATTCGTAGAAACAGCAGTACCATCCCCACTTCCGAGACCGGATTTCTCAAAAAGGACTCATTTGGAAGTATTTGCCATAATACCAGAATGTACTCGAGGGCTCTCATTTTTTTCTTTCGTCTTTAGTTAGGGACTGAAATATTCTCAAAAAGTTCCCGGGCCAGGTGTGTGTCTATATTTCAAATTGTCACGAATCCGTAGACACGGCGAACCATCCCCACTTTGAGACCGGGTTTTTAAAAAAAAGTACTCATTTTAAAATATTTCCCATAGTATCAGGATGTGCTCGATGGCTCTAAAGTTCTAAATTCACCTTTAGCTGAGGATTTAGTTGGATTTAAAAAACTCCCTGGCGAGGCGTAGGTGCTTAAATTTAGAAAAACGAATGCGCAAAAATACCCGAATCATACCCCAATTTGAGACCAGTTTTCTCAAAAAGGAATCATTCTGGAGTATTTTTATAGTACCAGGATAGAATCGAGGCATTTAGATTTTGTTTTCAATGTTTAGTTAGGAATTGTATGGCTCTCAAAAATTTCCCTGACAAGGTGCGGGTGACCTAATTTCAAAAGGTGAACGAACAAATAAAAACATTCGAACCATTCCCCGATTTGAGACCGATTGTCTCAAAAATGGTTAATGATGGAGTACTTGCACCACTACAATAATAAGATGTAAAGGTCTACATTTTATATTATATTATTAGTTGGAAAATGGGGGGTTCTCAAAACGTTCACTGGTGAGGCACGGGTGCCCCACTTTCAAAAGATAAACAAATGCGTAAATACATCCAAACCATATCCCCACGTTGTGACTGGTTTTCTCCAAAAGGATTAATTTTTGAGCATTTGCAATAGCACCAGGATCGGCTTGAGTACACTAGATTTTATATTCCGGCTTTAGTCGGAAACCGGGCTGTTCTCAAAATTTGCCTAGCGAGGCGCGGGAGCCCAAATTTAAAAAGATTAAGGATTGCTTGAAAACGACCAAACTATCCCTTTTTGAGACGATGCTATTCGGGGCCTTTTAATGTTTGATGATTTGGCACGATGGACGCGGATGATAAAGTTATCATCCGCGTTTTCGCACCGTCCGCCTTGAGCCTGTTGTCCCGGCAATAACTGTAAGCGCACCACCGCATATACGATGTGCTGCAATTCTTTCTGAAATTTACTGATTTAGTAATTTTGATGACACACAGTAAGTGTTTAGTGTGAAAAGTATCTTTATTTTTTTCTAAATAAATCTGTTAAAAAATCAGTTAGCTGTTCAACTTCTCGTTACGATTAGATCCCTACATAATGTCGTGATGGTCATATAATTTACACGATTGTACTGAATCAGTGTAGCTTTCACGAATTTTGAAAAAAAAATGTTTACGCCTCCTTTTAACGACGAATCGAAGCGCAGCTCTTGAGTAGGAGGAGGGGAGGGTACGGAGAGGAGGGTATGCCCTTCCTCCATCATCCTCTGCCCCACTGCCAACGCCTCTCCTCCTCCCTCTCTCTCTCCTCACTCCTACTCCTCTCCTACCCTCCACCTCTTTTCCTCCTCCCCCTCCTTCCCCTCCCTCTCTCTTCCTCGTGACGTCATTCGTGACCCTAGTGACCCTCTTGAAGTCAGTCGTGAAGGCATCGTGAAAATCGTCACCTTCAGGAGTGACCTTCGTGACGTCACTCATGACCCTAGTGGCCCTCGTGACGTCACATGTGACGCCACGTGTGTCGTTATTGTCGGACACATTCCATAATGCAACGCGTGGTTACGCCGACGGCATCGGCGACGACGCTTAAGCAGTAAACGCGCGCCAGAGAGCTGCGCTTTAAAACGTTGAGAAAAGCCGAAAGGAAACACCCTGTACACATGATATTATTGAAATAAATTTAATATCGTAGTACATTATGACGCGGTGTAAATGTCGCATAAGCGATCATTTTTGTACTTTGTTTGAGCTTAAGTCCAGAAAATGGCGACGCTAGGAGCTAATGGGACCGGTCAATCAGCGTCAAAAACCAAGTCACAGGACTTTTTCTGGTTGTGATTGGTTCAGCGATAATTTGAGACGTCCAGAAACGCGGCGAACACCATGATGGAGACCTTTCAATCTAAGAAAAAATGGAGGAAAAAAGAAGCAACGGCGCGTCTTCTTCCCTTCTACTGACGCGTCCCCGAGCGCACACAAGAAAAGGGGAGGAACGGAAAGTTTTTCTCCTTCTCCAGGCAAACGGGAGAAAACTTTCGCCCTCCCGACTCATCTTCTTTCGGTTTCCTTTTTTGAGCACGTCGCGCACGTTGTTGAATAAATAGCTGTTGAGTTCGTTGACCTCCAGCGGCAGCGAAGGCTGCCTGTAATTCCGTCTTCTAGTCTAAACGTGTAGAAAATTTCGGTTGCATTGACGTTTGTATCACTAATTTTATCAAACGGGCAAACGGAGCCGCTAGAAACAGCGAAGTTGCGGAGCAGTGCCAGCAACGGTACACCGGGTAAGATGACCGTCTCAGGATTGCGGGGCTCACGCGGCACGGAACTACAGTAGCGAAAACACGCGGAACTGTGTCGACGTTTTCGACGTTATGGAAATCGCAGGAACTGCGCCCAAGACAGGCAGATTTTGCTGCCCGCTGCCTGGGTGCCTTCCGTGCTGAGTTCGGTTGTTCGGGTTTTGATGCCGCTGGGTGCCTTTCCTGCTGAGTTCGGTTCTGTTTTCCGATGCCGAGTGCCAACCGGCAATCGACGTGGTTATGTATTTCTGCGTGTCAGCAACTTAGCAGCAACATCGTGATGGCAGTATTGTGGGTTGCGAACAGAAGACTGGAATTATCGCCCATGTGACCGTGTGTTCGCGCATCAGTGGGGTAACAACAAGATGAGATCCTCACCTGTCGGGCATTGATGCCGCTGGTGGGGCCGTGATGGGAGGGGGCGGGGTGTCGCAGGTTGACATTCCGCTTTACATTAAAAAGTTTAACACCATTTGAGAGATTGGGTGCAATCGATCGACTTGCGGATAGTCATGTTGGAACGCTGGTCTGAACAGTAAGTTCCTATCGTACAGTGGCCAATATGACCGTCGGTTGTCTCGTCCCCGAGAGCGATTGCGCTCTGGGGCAAGGACAACAGTACGAAATCGTGACGGAAAGTATGTATATTTATAGTGTTGAATTTTAGCATTAAAAACAATAGTAGGTAAAATCAAAAAAAAAGCTACCCTTTATTTTCCTGTTTAAATATACTATGGTTCCTGGAGAAACTGCCCTCTAAGTGGCGCGCTGGGATGAGCGCTAGAAGTTTTCGAGCTCGCACGGCGTTGCTCGAATCGCGGCTTTGACTGCATTCAAGTTGGTCGAAAAGCGATTTCTCTCCATGAAGCATCACCTCCAGCTGAGTGAATATCCGCTCTACAGAGATTAATTCAAGACGGCAATTGCAGCTTTGCGCGAACAGCACAAATAGAAAAACAAACACTACAATAGAAATACAGGCTACGACGTGCCGTTCGGGGAAACAAACTCATGGTTTCGAACTGCATTGGAGCGGCTTGATTTATGGACTTTCCAATAATTACGGCATGATCGAGCGTTTGCTTTTTAACAAGAGATTCATCCCCTGAGCCATTCAAAACACTCTCAGAGGTATGACATTGCTGGGAAAAGATCAACATGCTGGGAATGTTTTTTATTGCTTCTTCAGTCACCGAGAAATTCCGTAGGTTCAAAACGGCCAGTATGAAAGACGGAAATGCAGAGGACGGTTGTAGTGTTCGGGTTAGTGTGGTGTGCCGTTGTATTGATGTTTGTATGTGCTCAATGTATGTTCACCTGACTCTTATAGTATGCGTAATGTGTGTATAATCTGTGTATAGTACAGGATCCCTAGGCGCAATAGTGGCCTAAGACAATACAATTATTTTTTGTAGAACATGAATTGGGGCGGTACCTAGCACCACCTAGCCTAGCTTCTTGCAAATACTCTGCTTGACCCTGCCATCTGGTGGCAAGCGATTTAACCTTCTTTCACGCTACGCGATCAGCAGCGGCTTCGAGTTTGTTCTTTCGAGGGCGGCTTTTGGTTTCGCGGATTGAGCTTGCCATTCTCCGTGATGGGTGGTTGACGAAGGAATTGTGACTCGAGGACCACCAAAGGTAAGATGCAAATTGTGCGAAGTAACTGGCTATCGGTTGTCTCCGTTTAACATCGCAGGTGCTGTCGACGAGAAGATTGAGTAACTGCTTTCGAAACGCAAGTTTCTGTACCTGTGGGGGGAATCTGAAATAACGGTACATGCTAATATTTGTCCCTTAGACAAGGTTAATTTTTTGCCTCCTTTTCTGCACTGAAAAACCCAAAGAAGAAGGTTACAGAAAACAGCAAACACAATTTCTCTCATGTAGCTGTAGAAATTAACTTTCACGAGCTGCATTTTATGTCTAGTCGCTGGCCATATCAGCTCCCCCCTCGAACACCAACCGGAGCAGTGGAAATTTAGCACGCAGCGCGTCGAGCCTGGTGAGATTGACGGTTGTGGTTATCAACAGTGGAGCGTGGGGGGGTTGCACATAAAAAGGTGCTCGTGATAATATATTTCTACAGCTATCTGCGAGACATTGTTGAGTTTGAACCTCGCTGCACCCCTCGAATTCGTGACAGACAAAAAGTGTTCCGACAAAATATAAAACGAGCTGTCTAGGTCAAGAGAAGCAATCTCGGAGGCTCTAAAGGTAACCTGCGGCTGGTGGATGACTTGCTGTAAACGGACCCAGAATTAGCGAGCATAGAGGGAGGTGACGAAGCTATGTGATTTTCAAGAGAAAAGTTAATAAGCTCAAATCATTATTCAGTTTAAGCCCAAAATCTATCGTTCGCACATGCCTATTATTTTAAGTACGAAGTCAAAGGCGAACTAAGTAGTAGTCTGTTGATTTATTGCCGAATATAATACATTTTCAGTATCAAACTGGATGGTTTGCTTATGTTTTAAAGGTTGCGATAAAATATGCTATACTTAATTGCGTGAAAAGCAAGCCACTGTAACTATATATGTGAATGATTATATTCTACAAGTCGTTTTACATGCATACACAGCACTCTATTTGAAAGCTAATAGAATTTTAAAAATGGCCGTGAGAGTTACGTTGATGCCTTTTTCACTGCGTGTTCGTGGGACTCGGCGGACATTAGTAAAGGAAATAATAGTCACAGTATGTTGACTATTTGACCATTATCTGTTAGCTTTGTAATTAATGGCTTTATGGACCATGTTGCAACTGCAGTGTTAAAAGCCAGTCAACATGAAAGGCTATACCGATTTAAACCAATCACGAAAAGCCAAGCGACTTCGAGGTGTTCATTGTCAAACGTTTGCGTTTTTAATGTCGGGTGCAAAAACCGCGCTCAGTTTCAGCTCAGGGATTCGTGCCGTTAATGGTGGGTAGAATAGAGACATAGTCGTACCGGGTACGTCGTCACTATCTCGACAGTGTGTCCTTAGTGGAAGCATCGGCGTCATATTTCCATGATAGTGAAGGTGCTTCCGAAGCAACCACGTCCGCACGACATCCTGACGCCTTCTGAGCGCAAGATTTTGTTATTGGGCGACAAAAAGGCAATGTTTAGGATTCAATAACTCAAAATAGTTGCCAGTCGCAAATTGTGTCAATTGGGTTAGTCTTTAGTATTCACTGCCTTTGAAACTAGAATTGAAAAATATCCCATAAAACCATTATTAAAAAAATATTAAAATGTTGGTTAAATAGTTTTGAATAACATACTGCGAAGGGTTTTCCCCCTATGTAATGTCCTCAGAGATCCAGAAACATACAGTGAAGGCGGCATCCAAGTAACACTCACGCCGTATTTTTTTTTATTGTTTGAATTGAAGTAGAAAGCTATGTATATATGTATATAAAGATATATATAAATTCTTGGTGCGTGTGCATGCAGTCGTGCACCATCCGACTATAGAGGTCCACTTTTTCGTTAAGAAACACTGAAACAAACTGGACAAGGCCAGTTTTACATAAACCGCCAGCACAGCATGTGCCATAGACCGCTGGAAATGATTGCTCACCACATAGAACACTCTGCGTGGCTTGAAGAGAGCGGCTTGCACTGTTTGATGGTGGGTCTACCCGCTTGGTGCAGCTGGGACCTACAAGAAAGTTAATGCAGCTTGCCATATACCAGAAAGTAACAAAGACAAGTCCAGTATTACATAAACCCCCAGCACGGCATGTACCAAGGACCGCCAGAAATGACTGCTTACCTCATAGAACACTCTGTGCGGCTTGAAGAGAGCGGCTTGCGGTCTTTGACGATGAGTCTACCTGCTTCGTGCAGCTGGGACCTGCAATACATTTAATACAGCTTGCCATATACCAGAAAGTAACAAATGAAATCCAGTAATGCTTAAGCCACAGCATGACATGTCCCACGACCGCTAGAAAGTCGCGCTCGACTCATGGAACACTTCATGCGACAAAACCCAGTATTAAGGACTGATTGAACTCAGTATAAATGTTGCAGAAAAATAATATGTATTCAGCTGTGTCAAAACACGTGATCGTATATAATAATTGTGTGGCCTTATAAAACACTACTGAAAAAAATTTTACTAACGAGAGTGACCACAAGTGTATACTGAAAGAATCAATAACAATGATGAAACCCAGAAATTAGTTGAGTGCCTTCCCTGTGTTTTGCCATCGAGTGGAAGAAGTTTCTTGGCCTATATTTTTCATTAACGACAGGTGTGATGTCTGTCTGTGTTTTGAAATCTTGATGTTGTGCATGATATTTTTTTATTTCCTGTTGAAAGCTCAAGGGCATTCCCAGTTTGTTTGATCAGATTTACCCAGGTGTTACTACGTTGCCTCTTTGCGTTTACTGTTTTTGGGTGTGTTAGGAGTTGTAAACGGTATTAAGCTGTAAGGTTCAGGAAGGAATTCCCTTCGTTAAGTGGTGGTAAGCAGACGATAAATTGTAAAGAGTGAATTCATGTCTTTCCCTATGTTTCCTCTTTTGTGTCACCCATTCATTTTTTGTCCATTAAAACTCAGCTGTGATGGACACCTCTCTGCGTTTGTATTATCTTCCTGAGAACCCGTCTTAAATAAGTTTTTCGTGCTTAGCCTGTATAGGAGGCTTGTACCCTCGTTTTTATTCTTGTTCATTAATAAATGACTAGGATTCAACTGTAAGCACAGTGTTAATGAATACTAATAAATAGCAGCATACTTTTATTGTAGATAGTCAATAAAAGCATGTTGCTATTGGCTACCAACTAGTTCAAGCATCAGCACTACAGTGCGGATGATTGAACCAGTCGGTAGCCAATCATTCAAAAGAAATCATGAAGAATATGGGAACAGAGGATACCAACACAACACAGCGCTGTGTTGATCTTTTCCTTCTTGTCCGTGCCCTTCACACTCCATGTTTTTAATAATACATTTCTCAATAATTTTCTTCTTGGCATCATCTGTATAATAGGGGTTCACTGAACGACCCACCTGCCATTGCATACACTTTAGGGCAGCTCCCCCTTCGTCATGGTGCCATCGTTGAGGTAGTGCAAGGCGGGTGTCACTCTCCCTCTTGTGGTTCAGTTCCCCAGGTTCCCATAAGTTCCAAGCGGCTAGCCAAATTGAGTCAGGCCTTCCAGCCCTACAGGAAAAGTCAATTCCACTCTTTTAGACCTAGGCACCCACTTTTTGTGTATACCTGAAAGAAGCTCTAACAGAGAAGAAACAAAATGATTGGCGCTTTTTGAATGCATCCTTTTCTTTCGCTCAGAACATACATACAATTCACATGCTATTGTACATTCAGTGGTGCAGATTAATTTATGAAGAACACTTTTTTATATAACTTCGTGCTCTCAGAGAAACGATTCAGTATAATGGGTTGGACATAAATGGCTGCTATGAACTGTCCTATACGTTTACACATTATCTGATATCATAAAAAGAGTAGAACAGGGTAGGGCTGCACTGCATCATTTGCGATTTTCTTAACCAATTAACAGTGGGAATTTATTTATTCCTTACTATTGGCTATTATTCTTTGACAGAAAGAATAACCGGGCGAGTTGGTACAGTGGTAGCCTTCCAACTTTATGTAATAATCAGATTGGACATTAGGCGTTTAAGTTCATTTTTTTCTACCTTTCTTTATGCTTTTGCTATCAATAAATTATACGCACTTCGGAATGCACTTCGGACGGAAATGGCTATACGCACTCCGCTAATCTCGTATGAAACAAATGGTAGCAACGAGTTTTTTGAGCGCTGGCATAGCATAGGGGTTAAGGTGTCTGCCTTATACGCAAGTGGACGCAAGTCGATCTGCGGTGGGCCTACTTTTCTTTTTCTCGAACATTTGTTTTTTTAGGTGTTTGGCGATATTTACGACATTTTGTTTTTACAAGAAACACACACACACAAAAAGAACGTTGTCGACGAAGCTTTGCAGAACTAAATGGTATGGGACTCCCTTTTTGGAGGTGCGATCGGGGACAGCGGGGCTTGGGTTTCCGGCTGGACGCCGCGAAGCGGCGTGTACTGGTTAAGTTTTGTAATTAGCAGCCGCATACTGTCGCCGCGAAGCGGCGTGAACGCAGGTGGGGGGCTGTGTTAACGAGCTCCCCAGTGATACACGCGCCTTTCGAAAAGGGTGGCCCGAGCGGCATTAACTCTCCGCGGAGTGCGAATAGCCATTTCCGTCCGAAGTGCACTCCGGAGTGCGTATAGCTTTGCTCTTTTGCTTTTTCTAGCTGCTCTATTTTCTTAAGGGATTTCGCCACCACTAAAAAACGTGACATCTACACTCTTCTTTTTTTACATCACACAATCGTAAATTTGGAAAGTGCGCCGGTTCGGAAAACGCGAAGAGACCGCGCGTCTCTACGGCACAGGCATTAGCTCATTAGAAATATCATGCTGCTCGCTTTTGTAACGTTTTTCTCGTTCCCGCTTTATGAAACAAATTCGGTGGCGAGCTGCTGTTGGGACAAGACGGCATAACTAGCATGACACACTTTGGGACGGCGACTGAATGCAATTTAACTGCCGTCAGACGGCACTTGAACGCCCAACAAAAGCGTCGGAGGAGGAACGTTGGAGGACGGCGCCCAGAACATGCCCACAGTTCCGCCGCACGAGAATCCTTCTCACACTGCGGAGAGAGCCACAGAATTTGAAGATACGCTCTTTTCAAATAACGAAATAACACAGGGCAGAAGCATAGTTAGAATCAAGCATAGCTTAGCAAGCACACGGTATACGAGAAAGTTTGAAACAGCAGCCCACTTCGCAGAAACAAAAGAAAGTTGCTTACCGGCGTTTTGCACGAGTCGTCCATGTTGTCCTAAACTTACGGGCGTTGGCACGACGCAGCGTCTCCCAACTCTCAGCCATCGCTTGCTATTCTTGAACACGGTCCTCGTAAGGAAGATAACTAAAATATCCGCTAAAACGGCTAAAACATAAAAAGAAAGGAGATTTCTGAAGCCACTAAAACTCCAACGGCCATTCAACGACAGCCCCAACCGAAACTGGTTGCAATAGCGATGCTCTTGCGCAGTCTTCAAGAGACTTTTTTTTTTCTTTTTTAGAACGGAAGGAAGCAAACCGTTATTATATTAGTAATAATAATAATTTCACTACAATAATAATATAGAATATTAACAAAAATTTACTAAATCTTAGGTTTCATTTAAACTTTAGGTTGTTTTTTTTTTTTTTTTTTTGCAAAACCGAAATTTACTCAAGCAACGAAACGTTGCTTGAGTTAGTTTTGGTTTGCGCGCGTGCATATGTGTGTACGTGCCTGTGCGTGGGTATGTGTGTACCTGCGCGCGCGCAAGCGTCTGTTTGTGCTTTCTATTGAACTGCGCCAGCAAGACGACCAATTGATGTCCCTGGCCAGTGTTAAAAACGCACTTACTTATTAATTTCATTATGATTTTGATTATTGTCGTTGTGATTGAAGCATGGCCCTGAGCTTTTAGACTCAGGACCATAGAATTGTCTATAGGCGGGTAAAGAAAATTTATTGGTTCCCTGGCTTTAGACACAGGACCCTAGACTTTTCTATAGCTGTCTGTAGCTGTATATATAGATGTCTAAGGCCGACCACACAAGGCTATCGGAGGTAAACACCTGTCATTAAATTTTCCATAGACGACCATAGACCATATTTTATGGGATGTCTCGGACTGGTTTATTATGGGTTCTGCCTCTTTACGTCTGTGAGTTATTGTGCCTGTAATCGAATGAACTTTTGACCTAGGTTGACATGGTCATGTGACAGGTTCTAGCCGCACGTTATGAATATTGATCGGGCATATTTACTTTATTTTAATTTCATGTCGTGTTGTCAGATATAAACTCGAAACTATCTGAATTTCTTACTGTACACTTTCATCAATAAATATTTGTAAAAGACGCAAGTATTGAGCATTTCTCCATGGTTTCAAATTTCCGAGTGCAGAGTAATTTGTAAGAAAATGAAATATGAACTCATATATAAAATTTTGTTGGCAAACATAAAAATTTTATGCAAAAGAGGCACTTTATTATCAGCTATTTGAATTAATTACACCTGACATAATAAAAAATAAGACTGCTAACAAGCGCTGGTGTTCAAGCAGAGATCTAACCTGTGCATAATGAAGAGAGCCATCTATAAGCTTTCCAAAACCTTTTCGTATTATTTATTTAGCACCCTCTTCCACACCCTTCTTACAACCTTCACTAAATGGAGGGTGTAACAGGAAACAGCGCGCCTTTTGGTAAAATTATGAGGGTTTATTATTAGATTTAAAGGTGATAAAAACGTGTGGTCCAGGGTGTCAGTTGCTACAACACCCCTTGTACACCTTTAAAGGTGTGAAAACTTGTAATGTGTACCTCCGGTACAGAGTCTGATAACGGAGTCTGATACTCCCGGAATGTAGTGGAAGCGTATGCGTTAAAATAAAACCAAATGGAAAAAATCGCGACAAATTTTCAACCTCAACATTTTCATTCGATGCTTGTCAATCTGAGCAGCTTGTCAGCACTGCATGTGCTCCCTTTAGATAACGAAAAGAAGACATGTTCATTGACCTTTTTTAAGTATTCCAAAATAAAACAAGAAAAAAACTTCGATCAAGGAAGGGCTCACGTCATTCTTAACAAGTCAAAGCAACTTGATTTTTTTTTTTACTGATACTGTTGATATTTTTTTATTGTAACTCAAGTGGTACGGCTTGCAGCAAGAGGAACTGGTACAGGACAATACAAGCAATTACAGTAAAAATTGCATCATTGGAGCCCCAAGCGCCTAAGAAGATAAAAGCAATGTTTGAATGAACGCTGGTTTTCCTTCATTGAATAAATTTGAAGCAAAACAAAAATGAACGCAATTCCTCAAATAATTATAAGTACTTCAAAATCACTTACACAAGGTCTCGTTTATGTATTAAAAAGTATCCGCATGCGGGTTGTCGTCGAAAAGATATGCCCGCATACACACACGCATACCGCTCTTTCTCGAGCATTGTTTGTAATCATACTCTATCGACGACTCCAGTTTTCTTCCGCATAGGTTGACGACGGCCAAGGCTCTAAATAAGCTCACTCGTTTATCTATCATCGAGATGTTCTCATGAGCTTGGCACATAATAGGCTAAAAGGTTTTCCGTAACCTCAACCAAGTCGTCGTGACGTCAAGGATGACTGGCCACCATCAGCTCTTTCTGAACTATGCAGCTGAATATATGACGCACAAGCAAATGAACAGACGCGATCAAGCCACGAAAGGCAGGGTTTACTTGCTCTAGCAGAAGCATCGCCATGGCATTCCCTTCGCTGACCAATGCTTGTTGAAATAAATCGCGCTCACGCTAGAATCTGGCACCCAGACTAAATATTCGTATACCCTAAATGGGCACATCTGGAAGGTTGGATATCTCAAACGTATTAAACATGCCCCGAACTGAATTAACCTACTTAAAACATGGAGGAAACCCGTAAAAAAATTACTCGCGCAGGTGTTCGTAAACGGGCGGGGAGACAGACCCAGAAGTTAGTTTTCAAATCTCCTAGAAGTTTATTACGCACAGCATGTCCCGTAGATAAGTACAAACGTGGAAGCGCTCTGCGAAATGTAAAAAGGTGCTTCTAAGCTTTTATACAGCTGAGAAGATTGCAAAGCGTACAATAACAGGGGTAATTCTAAGGTATACATGCCTATTCTCCCGGCAGCTGGAAAAATAATTTCCTAAACTTCTACCTGCAAACGCCTCTCATTGGCAGTAACAATCAGTTCGTCGAACGATTTTTCATCGACGGATTGTTTTATAAACAGCTAATATAAGTAGTGTTTTTTTTGTTTTTTTTTTGTAAAAAGTCACCTTAGATTGTCTCCGGAAATTTCTTGTAGGGTGGGCCACGTGGGATAACGTTTCTGTAGGGTGCCTCCATGTGCGCTTCGCATAGGGTGATGCCAACTGCTTGTTTCCCTTTCCCACACCCTCGTCCACCGCCATTTTGTTCCTCATTGTTTCCCCGTGCGCCGGAAAGTGGCCTTTGTGTCCATCGGTCTTCCCATCCGAGGGGGGAAATAGTAATCCTCCGTGGGCTCCACAACGCTGCTCCGAACTTGTGAGATAAGCTGCTTGTTTCCGGGAGGGTTATAAGCCCACGGATTATCGCCGAGGACCAAAATGGCTGCTGGTTTGTCGGCGAGTGGTATTACAAAGGGTGGCACCGCCCCAGCAAAGTGCATATGAAGGCTCCCTACGTTTCTGTAATGAGCCGTTGCAGAATGTCGCCGCGAAGCTGTGTGGACGGGACTGCCGGCCAATGATCGACACACCCGCGAAAAAATGTCCCCGCAGCGTGAAATTCGCGTAACGAGTGTTGGTGATATGTTAGTGTCGACAAAACCTGTCCATCAAACGTGCATCCGCGAAAAGTCGCCTATGACACATGTTTCGACGAAATGCCGAGAGAACAAGAAAATAAGTATTGTACGGTATAATTGTCGCATGACTTCAGTCAGCTACTTGGAGGCGACTGCGGCCAGACTTTCGGGGAAATTATTGTCCCGTCTGCCGGGAGAATAGACAGTGCCTGATTCTATAAATAATCTGGAAGAGTACCCGTAGAACAACGGTCATTCGTTTCCAACAAGTCGGGTTCAGTGCACTTACCATAAACTTGGCGGACTTGAAAGATGTATTCCGAGATATATGTCGATACGGGCACTGCAGAACAACCTCACAAAAACGGGAAGAAAGGGGTCCGTTAAGATTCATTTCGCACAATCTGGCAGAAGCAGTTTTTTGCCGAACGCACACTAAACACATCACAAGAATTTCTTAGGCTTCTTTTAAGAAATCGCTTGTTGCCGTTATACGCAAGGGACATTTCAAATACTGGTTGCCTTGGATACGTTGTCACGGACGAAATCTAAAGCAGCCCCGCAGGTCGCAGCATAGCGCAAAAGAAACTAGGCCAGGAAGCAGGCATTCCGGGATTGTAAAAAGCTACTGCGTCATCCGGAATACCTTTACAACCTGATCACGCTCCTCAAGTTACCCGCGCCCGGAGAGCGGAGTCAAGCGATAAAAAAAGTCTCCTATTGATTGGTTCGGCGAGTTCGCACATTCTTCCACCCTTTTAGCTCAGGAAGAGAGGGGAGAAAAGAGAAAGGGTAGGAAAGAAACAGCTCCTTCAAGGTCAAAAGGGGGTTGCGCTCACAAAGGCTTATCTTCAGGGGTATTCCAACAATGAACACAAAGAGAGGATATGTGACCTATATCTTCTTGAAAGGTCGACCCAAAGTTGATAGTGCAGTGGATGTTATCCGTGGCCTTTGCCCTCAGGAGGTGCCGTGCTCTATCTTATATCTTTCCGTTGGAGACTGTAGTCACGTGATCCTACCCGGAGACCGGATTGGCCTAAAACAAGCATAGCGTCTACTCTGCTGTCAATACCGAGTGAACAAGACAGCTCCGTACTTCCAAAGGAACTCCGTAGCCCAAAAATGTCCCCCAAAACGGGAAGCTTGAAGATCCTAATATAAAATGATGAATTAACGGCGACCACGTTGACCGCGACTACGTTGACTGACCGCGTTCGCTCTGCGAAATTTTGAGAGTGGGACTCTCAAGCAGCGTTAGCTTGCTGTTGATGCAGGACGCCGCTTTATCATTGAGAATCTTTTGCCATGCGAACGCGACAACGTTCTCGTGCCGGGCGTACCCTACGCCGCAGTGCCTGTCAGCAACGGCCCGCGCAGCATCGCAACCTTTTTGTATAATCAATATATGAAAGAAGTCATGTTAAGGCTCATTCAAAACACGAAGCCCAAAAGATCCAATCTTATCCGATTCAGGCACAAGCTGCTCGGGGCGCGTGGCTAGCGTGGCGGTGTACTAATGCTGGTTGCATTGATACACCTATTGGATTTTAAGTTGGAGGAGGGGGCTCATGGTCGGTGTACAAGTACACTGGTTGGGTAACAGAGGGTGCATCTTCCAGCAAAGGGGTGCGTGTGCGCCCGATGCACCCGATTACAACTTTTTTTTTTCTTAGAGTGCAGTCGGCAAGTAAATATGTGGAGCACTAACCAAGAAAACACGGATATGGTATTCGCGCTAAGAGTGCCGCGCATTGACGGAGCAATATTGTTAGCGCGAAGATGACATCGGCGCTGTTTTCATATTTTATTTTCAAAGAACGACGGGCTAAATATTTTCCCACTTCTGGTAATGTTCCAAATGAACATACCACACGACAGTGCTAGTTAAGACAATAGCCTTTCAAGTCTAACGAAAAAAAAATGAATAAGACGGTGATCGTTTGCTTGCGCTAACAGTGTTCGCGCGATGCACGCACTGCAATCCTGCCAACCGCTCGCTTATGATGCTTCTATCGGTGCCCGTCGTCATTCCAAAGTTTCGTTAGCGTTATGAAGTTAAGATTATGGGTGTCCCTTCGGCGAAACTGAAAATCAACACTTCTGGCCAGACATGTGCCGGCCGTTTTTATGTCTTCGGCGGCCAAGCTGAAAATCAGCACTTCTGGCCGAACGCTTGCCGGCAGTGTTTATGTCCACGGCGGCCAAGCTGGAAATCAGCACTGCTGGCCAAACACTTGCCAACCGCGTTTATGTCTCCGGCGGCCAAGCTGAAAGTCAGCACTTCTGGCCAAACACTTGTCGGCCGTGTTTATGTCCACGGCGGCCAAGCTAGAATCAGCGCTTCTGCCCGAACACTTGCCGGCCGTGTTTATGTCCCCGGCTGCCAAGCTGAAAATCAGCACTTCTGGCCAAACGATTCCCGGCCGTGTTTATATCCCCGGCGGCCAGCTGAAAATCAACACTTCTGGCTAGGCGCTTGCCGGCAGTGTTTATGACTCCTTTGGCCAAGAACTTAAAATGGCCAAGCTGTCCCGACACTGACCAACCGTCCGCCGATCGAAAGTCACTTCTTGGTGCTGCTTGGGAAGGTGTAACATGTGTTCAAACTCTTGGCGAGTATCGCGGAGTTTCTCCGGGGCTAAACTTCGGGGACGACAGTAAACCGGTAATCCTGTCGTCCCGATGTGGTGTTGTACGTCGTGCGAGACGACTTTTATCCAATCAGGTGACTGAGTAAGGCTCGGAAACTTACTCAGCGAGGTCTTGAACGCTTCTTCCGGGATCGTGCGGGCAGAGGTGTAGGCTGCATTGACGTCCGTTGCGATACCATGGATGGAAGTTCGCGTGGTGAAGTCTATCAGTCGCCTGCTTCTAACATCCACAAGGAGCTTGTAGTGGTTGAGAAAGTCCGCGCCGGGAAGATCCACCAGGAAGATCCACCGGATATCCCGCCGGAGGCCGAGGTTAAGGATGACCGACCGTTCTCGGTAGACTGGGATGGCGCTGTTGTTCACTGCGCGCAGAAAATAGATCTGTGTCCAGGAACGGTCGGCACGCGTCGCTGGAACTGCGCTGATCTCGGCTCCGGAGTCGACAAGGTACCGCTTTTTGGTGGATCGGTCACACACGTAGAAAAGGCGACTTTCGTCGAGGCCTTGACCACTCGTCACTTCTAGAGGTCGGCCGGCCTGTTTCCCTGCCGTGAACAGGGGCGGAGGCAATGCCGGGCGTTGGCACCGAAGCGCCGGTGATAGTAGCAGACCCCGGAAGGGCTGGGCGATCGCGTGTTTTCGCCGCGTGTCCGACAAGACGTCGATTCGCCGCGTGCCCGAAGAGACGTCGAACGTCTGCAATGTGACTCACGAGGGTGGGGGGGTGAGACCTTGTGTAGCTGCGACGACAATCTCCTCCAAACGTTGGCAGAGCTGCTCGATACTGGCCTGGGGAGGCTGGCTGTTGGCGGCCGATCCAGAGTCCCGGGCTGTTGGTTGCTTTGGAGCCACGGTAACACTGGCGATCGATGGAGTGGTCACCTCCATCACGGTCTCGGCCAACGCGGCAAGTCCGGTGAGGTCCAACGTTGTTGCTGTTGCCAAAACCATCTGAACATTAGAAGGTAGCCTTTGCAAGAACAGCTCGCGGAGGAATACATCGTCCAGATTGTTAGCGCGATCTCCAAGAGGCTGGGTCATGCGTCGCAGCAACTGGCTTGGCCGCCGGTCACCGAGCTTTTCCGCCGAGAGAAGCTGCTGCACGCGGGAGCGTTCTTAAACCTCGCTGCGCTGGATCAGAGCATTCTTCAGTTGGTCATACGGTGTTGCTGGAGAGGGATCTGCCAGAACGTCATAGACTTCGTCGGCGGCAGCTGGTGAAAGAGCCGAGACGCTGTGGTGGTACTCCCGACCTTGTGTGGTGACCCCAGCGAGGTGGAATTGCGACTCCGTTTGCAGGAACCAAACTCGCGGATTGCCGTCCCAGTATGGTGGAAGGCAGACTATGGCTGCTGCAACAGTGGCTGGCGGCGGGTCCGAAGGCTCTGCTTGCTGCATTTCACCTGTTCTAGTTGGCGATCACGTCCGGGTCACCAAATGTGGTGAAAGAAACAGGCAGGAGACCGACGTTCCAAAGCAACGTTCTATTTCTTTGGTGCCTCGTCAGGAACTGCTCTTCGTGAGCGCGTGAGCACGTGAGCTAGCGCATGCGTCTTTTTCTTTTTCCAGTGCCGAGACTGGAATCGCTTCTCGGTGCGCCCAGTTCCTACACTAATAAATATATGTCAATGCACGTGGTTTGGTGAAAGCATGTATATCAGCTGGCATCACGTCTGCAGCGCTCGTTTTAGAGCGCAGCTCTTAAAGGGGTATTCACACGAGGGAGAAATCCCGGGGATTTCTCCCCGGCACGCTCGCATCACGAGATGAAAACGCGAGGCTTTTGCACATCGCAAAGCCTGACGTTTTCGTCGTGGGATGCGCGTGTCAGGGAGAAATCCCCGGGATTTCTCCCTCGTGTGAATACCCCTTAAGCGGGTTTCACATGCAGCGATTTTGGCCCTAGAGCGGCGCGATTTCTGCCGTCGCGGCGCTCGGGCCAGCCGCAGCGGTTGAGCGGCGCGGTTCCACCAGGTTGGAAATTTTTCGCCGCGGCAGAGCGGCAGCTTCTGGCCACTCACAGCGCGGCGGGAAATCACGTGACAGGAGGAGAAGCATTGCGGGAAAGCTGGCAGATAGGACGGCGGCAGTTTCACCTTCACGACTGACACGGAAACAGCGCACCCTCAAAACAAGCACTCTAAAGCTTTCACGCACACGAAAGAAAGAGCCACTGTTTCACGTTCTTGAAGCAGAGGACAAGCAGAGAAAGCACGCTGCGACTGGTTTGCGGTTTGTTTTTTTCGGGTGGGTCGAGCTTCTTTGCCTCAGCAGTCGCGTCGGAACTGTTCAGGAGATTATGGAGGAGGGGGATGGCTGTGCCGTTCCTCGGAATTTGTTTTCTCAATGAATTACGCGGCTCTTTTTGCTTTCCTCACCTCAGTACCGACTGAAGCGAGCGCAAGAGACGCTAATCGGAAGCGGCTCGTGCGAGCGCTAGTGGGAAAATAAAAGAAGAACTGAGCGACATTTCGTGTCTTCTCGAACACAGATCGCCCAACAAGTAGGAAAATGTATCGCGCCCAGTTCAATGAACTCCTGATAAGTGAAGTGTCCAAGCGTCGGCTTCTTTGGGACGCAGCTCAAAGCATTTAGGAACAGTGGGACGAAAGAGACACTCTGGGAAGAGGTGACTGAAGCCGTGAAAGTGATCGACAATACCGGTATGAAACCACTGCACTACTACGGGTTTCAACGTTTTTACACTGTTTAACCATGTGAATTATTCAGCAAACGTCAAAGGCAGTATCGGAACAGAGGGAGGCGATCGCCCCCCCCCCCCCCCTTCCTCGCGCCCCCCTAGATATTTCTAAATTTTAATGTGAGGAATACGAACTTGGACGGGGCAAAAAATAACTCTGTTTGCCCCCCCCCCCCCCCCCCCCTGCCCCCCAATATTCGAGTAATTCGGACGTATCTGGTGAGGGGTCTTGATTTTTAAAATAAATATTGCAAAGTGGCTTATAGTGATATCTGAACAATTGCACAGGGTGTTCCCAGCAGTCGCAGTAGACCAAGAACAGCAATGCCCATGGCTTGTGACCAAGCACTTGACATTACCTAAGAAATGTGACATAACCAGCTTGCCTTCGTACTTTCGCTCGTTGTAACTCGATGTTTCTCTGCTTTCCTATACTTGGGGACAAGATTCCAACGCTATGAAATCAAATGTGTGGGTGCGCGTGAATCTCGGAACATTGAGCACCGGCGAAATCTATGGAAGCGCGCTCTTCGAAATGGCACAGAAAGTTGACCCCAAATTTAGAAGCGTTCAATGCTGCGCTTCCCGCCCCCGCTCGTTGCCTGTCGCAGGGCTCTGGTGGCGCGTACGACATTAGAGAGTTTTAGCAGATCGTAAACGATAGCCCGGTACAGCGGAGCTTGCGCTACTACTTTGTAGCATGCTTTTAAGCGCGCCCGGACTGTACCGGCATCGTATCGGTATTGTGTTAAGCGTTTGATAAAACTCTCTACTGTTATCAAAGCCAAAAAGCTTGTGTTCGATGCGGATCACCGACTGTAGGACAGTCATTTATCCCTTTTGAGTCGACTGTATTACGAGCGCTCTCGAAGACGGCAACATGCGCAATGCGCGCTATGTTAATCTAAATGTCCAGTATCATCAGCCTTTTAATCAACATGCATCACGCTGTATACGACTTGACATTTCAGTGACAGTGGATGAGGTCCACTCCCGATGGAAGAACCTGAGGGACACTTTCCGAAAAAAAATGAATGACGAGAAGGGGACAAGAAAGAGTGGAGCTGCAGCTTCCTCAAAATCTAAGGTTTGGCCCTACATGGACCAAATGCAGTTCCTGAGGGACACATTAGGTTTGCGCAAGTAAGTGTTGGAAAATATCAATATTAATTGATAGGTGTGAGCACAAGTGCTTAAAGGAGCGGTGCAACGATATTCAATTTTAATGTTTTTCACTTTGCACGAGCTTACTGGCAGTAGTGGGACTCAAGTATACTCGCAACGCCACTGGCTAAGAAACTCTTTTGTTGCGGTGTAATTTCAGGGACAAAAGCGATCATTTTCATTCAATCTTTCCTTTCCGAATTTTGATGACGTAACGTGGGGATCGCAGTACACCCCAAATGACGATATTTGAATGCGGTTCACAGATTGGACCCGAGTATTGCGTGGGCCCTCGATTTGGGCTTGTAATAATTACTAGCTCGAGAAGCATTCGGGTAGTGGCCCGTGACCAATCGCTGCGACGACGACAATAGCCGAGCCATTGCAATGTCTGGAACTCAGCGCGTGTCCTATGCTTTGCCAACCCCAGCGCGTGGCTATGATCAACATTGGCGGCATATAATCGGCTCCAGATCACATGGCCGCTTGTTCTGGCTGCGAGTTGAGGGGGTGAACGCTGATCGTTTTTTTTTTTTATGTTTTTCTGGAACTTCTATTACGTGGGTTGAAAGACGAACGCGTGTTTCATTTCTGTCAGTAACGTCAGTGTTCCGTTCTGAGTGGTATTTGCGCGAAGTAGAAAAATTGTTGCACCGCCCATTTAATAATTTACATTCTTTTCAGAAGCTTCAGCAACATGGAGACCACCGATTTAACGGTGGCACACATGAGTCAACCGGCAGCAGACAGTCCGACGCCTCAAGGGAGCCCAAGGGGGCCGGACGCCTCAAGCAGTCTGAATCTGATTTTTGCGTCACCGGGCTACGCCGAGACCTCTGCTGCTGGTCCTTCCCAAGCAGCCGAGCCGGGAAGCTGCCCAAGAGAAAGCGTAGCGGCTAGGACACACGCAAAAAGCCAAAAACGGAAGCAGGACTTGGAAGCAGTGGAAGACGAACTCAACGTTGTGAGAGGGGCCCTGGCAGCACACAAGCCTATGGATGCTACTGTCCACTTCCTGCTCTCCCTAGATCCATACTTAAAGGCGACACCCGAGTCTATGCAGACTCACCTTAAGATGGAACTTCTACATATTCTATCTCAGTATGCTCAAGGCCGATACCCTGATGCACTTCTTGTAAAGAGCGAGTAAAGACAAATGAGTCACACCTTTTGTTTGTTTATTCGTCTGGATGGTGTCTACCATGCAATGTATGCAAAAGTTTGCAAGTGCTCGCAGCACAAGGTGCGCTTCCGTTCAAGGACGTAGCCCAGCAGAGGTCCGCTGCCAAGGTACGGCCCCTTGCCTGCTCATAAAGTAGGAGCAGAAGAGGTCCCTCGCTTCACGTGCGGAACCGCTGTAATTGTGCCCCACCGGAGGCTCCAGGTCCGTCATAACTGTTTCGTCGTCTTTGAATGTCGATCGCCAGTTGCCGTTCGTGATGTTGCCATAGGCATCCTCTTTGTCAACGTAGCTAGGAGGAATGTAGACGGAGTCGTCCCGCAAGTAGTTGTGTAGTGCGCAAGTTGCCATGACGACGTAGTCTGCGTGTTCTGGTAGCAGGTTGATGGTTCTTCGGAATATCCGAAACCTTGATGCCAACACGCCAAAAGCGTTTTCGGCGCACCTCCTGCACAAGTGGAGACAGGTTCACGGAAATGATTCTTTACAATTATCCCGCAACAAAACAGACAAAAAACAACAACAATTAAACTATTTGCTACCCTGCAAGAAACTACCCGCCCACCCCCTCCAATTCACTACATGGTTATTGCGCTTTTAAGTCACCTTGCACGGCTGAGCCGATAGTTGAATATTCGTTTGTCATCGTCCTGGTGCTTTCCCGGGTATGGTCTCAAAAAGTCGGGGCGTAGGTGGAACGCTTCGTCCCCCAAGAACACATATGGTGCGATTACTGTCGAGTTTGGAAGCCGCTTTGGTGGTGGCAGGCCGAGGAGGCCATTTTCGAGACATTTACCGAACCGAGAGGCACTTAGGGTACCTCCATCACTCTGTCGTCCGTAGGCACCGACGTCTACAGCAACGAACTTCAAGTCACTGTCCACAACAGCCATTAGTACGATAGAGTATGTACCTTGTAATGACAACAAATCATAAATTCAGTGAGAAATACAGCTCATAAAAAGTACTGACGCAAAACTGCACCTTATAGTTGTAGTATAAGCTACCAGAATTCGGTGGTGCCTGAATCTCGATGTGTTTGCCATCCGCAGCACCGACACAGTGGGGGAAATTCCACTTGTTCTGGAAGCCCTCAGCAACTTCCTGCCATCTCTCAGTAGTTGGCACCTGTGATGACATTGTGTCATAGCAGCAGACATGTAATAGAGCCTTCTAAATATTTCAAACGCGACTGCATGGAAGTTCTGAAATCAGTTTCATAAACTACAATTTTCGATGGTATATAATATATGTAAGCACACACAGATACCTTTACAATCTGTTTTATAACAACATAAGTAAACATTGGTTAATCCCTTAACCGTTTTAAGGTTTTCATGATCTGTATACTACATTACAATACTCAACTCCAGAACTTCATAATAAGTGCTCAACTTTGTGCAAGATGGCCTTCATTGATATAGCACCATTAATCTACGCGGGTTTCACATGAAGGGATTTCGTGGCCGAAATCGTTGCCGCTAGCGGCGTGGCGGCACGGATCGCGAGGTTTCACTTCACATGAGCGTTTCCTGCGGTTGCGATGGCCAATGTTGCTTGCAGCAAGCAGATGCTCACAGTAGGTTACAGCGGCTTCCAATAATTTTAATGCCTTAGTTTTCATTTTACCCTTTAATTTCACCTTAATAAAATAAAAAATCATTTAAAATATTAAATAAACCTTGATCCTATTTGTTTATGGTTCTTGTTTTCTTTCGAACTTCGTTGTCGCGGAGGATCAAACGTCGAATCATCCTCGGCAGCGTCATGGGCAGCGCCTTCCTCGGATGTAGACTTCAACTATGATGCCTGGAGCGCGTCTTCGACTTGTGTGTTTAGCGTCCTATCCCGCCCATACATCAAAAGTGGTCCCGATGTGGCAACAAATGACGCGAGTGTCATGCTGTTGCCTGTCGCGATCCTGGCGGTTGGCCGTAGAAATGCTGGCGAAAAGCAGGAGCGAACGCGAGTGTCGCTGTCGTCACGGCGTCCCGTTAGGCGTCCCAACTTCCGGCTGCACTAGCTTCCGTGAACTGTCACAGTGGAAAGCGACCTGCAGCAGAACAGGCATCTGCTACATACACCATAACTGTTGGGACGCCACCAGGGTCGCGACCGGCGACAGCAGAACACTTTTATGACGTCATCAGGCGGAAATCGAGGGACCACTTTTTTGGCCGCGGTAAACACACCAGTCAAAGACGCGATCCAGGCACCATACTTCAACTGATATGACCGACCCGAACCTCGCGAACCGATAGTAGTGCAGCCGTTTCATACCGGTCTTGTCGATCACTTTCGAGGCCTCAGCCACCTCTTCCCCGAGTTTCCCTTTGATCCCATTGTTCCTAAATTCTTTGAGCTGCGCGTCCTAAGGAACCCGACGTTTGGACAGTTCACTGATAAGCAGTTCATTGAACTGGGCGCAACATGTTTCGTCTTACTTGGTGCAACGATCTGTGTTGAAAAAAAACATGTCAATGTCGCTCAGTTCTTCTTTTGTTTTTCTCACTAGCGCACGTACAACCCGCTACCAAGTAGCGTCTCTTGCGCTCTCTACAGTCGGTACTCGGGCGAGGAAAGCAAAAAAGAGTCGCGTAATTCATTGAGAAAACAAATTCCGAGGAAGGGGACAGCAATCCCTCTCCTCAATGATCTACTGAACAGTTCCGACGCGACTGCTGAAGCAAAGAAGCGCGACCCGCCGTAAAAGAGATATCGCAAACCAGTCGCTTGCGTACTTTCTCTGCTTGTCGTCTGCTTCAAGAACGTGAAAACGCCACCGTCCTGTGCGCCAGCTTTCCCGCAATGTTTCTCCTCCTGTCACGTGACTTAACGCCTCGCTGTCAGTGGCCAAGGCGAGAGCTGCCGCTCTGCCGCGGCGAAGAATTTCCAACCAGGTGGAACCGTGCCGCTCAGCCGCTGCGGCTGGCCAGAGCGCCGCAACGGCAGAAATCGCGCCGCTCTAGAGCCAAAATCGCTGCATGTGAAACCCGCTGACGAACTGTGACGGCTTGTATACCCAGGTATTGTCAGGCAAAAAGAAGCGGGGCTCGGACGGCAGTGCGCGAGCTGAGCTCTCAGATCTGCACTGAACGGTCACCGTGGACGCACCATCTTAATCAGTATGCTTATTTCCCGATTTAAAACGTATTCAATACTAGAATCCCCAGCAGTGTCAGTATTTCTCTAAAAGCACCTCACAAATTACTGGTAATAGAAGAGGTGCGCAAAATTTAATCTTAAGCAAAGCATTTTCTATCACTAATTTGACCAGCCAGCCTTTCAACATACCTTTAGACAAAGGGGTTGGAGATCTGTCCAGAGAATCTTGCAGGTGGAGTGAATGACACCCGCCGCTGTCGAGATTCCGACTCTAAAGGCCAGAGCAATGTCCTGTATCTGCATTCCAGACGATAAGTACCTTAAAGAAAGCGGGTGGAACAGTAAATCATATGTCTGTGCATAAATCAGAGCTAATTAGAAAAGCAGGAAAGTTCCCAGTACCTGAGTGTCATGGCAAGTCTAGCCCGCGATAATAGCGGCTCCCGCGTGAGGTAACCTCTTGTGAGTGGTGTTTCGATCAGGAAATGGAGCTCTTCAAATTTTTCAGGTCTCATCTTATAGTACTTCTGGAAGTACTCCGTGTCCCCACTTATAAGCAAAGGCATCTGCACGAATATATTACATTGTGAGAAAACTAATACCCCTAGAAAATCCTTGGTATCAAAATACGAGGTCACAACTCACCGCTGTGTGGAACTCCGACTCTCTCCTGCGGTTTTGCCAGATGGGCCTTACCCACCAGCGCCTTGGGCTCGGGAGAGTAAGCAGGATCTGCTTCTTTCTTAAGAGAAGATACTCTTCAAGCCTTCGTAGACGGAAATACTCCGGATCATGAGCACATACCCCAATTTCGGAAATACCAACTATGTCCAGGAGGTTCGGGTCGGCCATATCAGTTGGAGTGTTTACATCCGAGGAAGGCGCTGCCCTTGACGCTGCTGAGGATGATCCGAGGTTACATCCTCCGCAAAAACGAAGTTTGAATAAAGAACCATAAACAAATAAGACCAACGTTTATATAGTATTTTCGACGCTTTTCTTTGATTTATTAAGGTTAAATTAAAGGGGAAACTGAAAACTAAGGCATAAAAATTGTTGTTAGAAGCCGCTGTAACCGACTCTGCGCATCTGCTTGCTGCAAGCAACATTGGCCATCGCAACGGCAGAAAACGCTCATGTGAAATGAAACCTCGCGATTCGTGCCGCCGCGCCGCTAGCGGCAGCGATTTGGGCGGCGGAATCGCTGCATGTGAAACCCGCTTTAGGGGCCCGTTCCCGGCTTGAGCGGCGTCGGCGTCGCCGTTGGCGTCGCCGTCGCCGTCGGCGTCGCCGTCGGCGTCGGCGTAACCAAGGTCATCCCAAGGTCATGTGACCCCCAAGGTCACGTGACCCCTCCCAAGGTCATCTCAAGGTCACGTGAACCCACGTGACCCCATGAAGGTCACGTGACCCCTAAGGTCACGTGACCTTGGGGGTCACGTGGGGTCATCTTGGGATCACGTGACCCCTCGAGGTCACGTGACCCCTCGAGGTCACGTGACCCCTTCCAAGGTCATCTCAAGGTCACGTGACCCCAAGATGACCACACGTGACCCTTTGAAGGTCACGTGACCCCCAAGTCACGTGACCCCTTTGAGGTCACGTGACGCCCGAGGTCACGTGGTCTCCTCCCCAAGGTCACGTGACCCCCGAGGTCACGTGACCCCCGAGGTCACGTTACCCCTCCAGGTCACGTGACCCCCAAGGTCACGTGGGGGTCACCTTGGGGGTCACGTGACCTTGAGGTGACCCCCAGGTCACGCCTCCCCGAGGTCACGTGACCCCCTCCCCGAGGTCACGTGACCCCCCCCCCCCGGAGCATATTAAAGAATGAGGGGAGGAGGAGGAGAAGGGGGAGGGGTCTACCCTCCCCTCAGTACCCTTCACTCCTCCTCCTCAAGAGCTGCGCCCCAATTCGGCGTTACAAGGATTTGTAAACGGCTTTCACTTTTGTTCTGTGTGAATTCGTTCCCGTAATCGCCGAATCATGCGCTTCGCTGCTTTTCTCACCGAGTCGCTTCAAATCGCCCTTTCGCAAAGGCACGTTTGGGCGTCAGGCGCGAGAGGTCGTGATGAATGTCTACTTTCAAATTCGGCAGGAGACTCCGGCCGCGTCGAACCGCGAATGCATTGTAAACAAGCAAATCCTCCGGGCCACTACAATTCACTTATACGCGGCGAACTCAGGGCACCCCTTTACCTGCCGATCACATTGAACGCCGAGTAGCTGGTGGAAAGGACTGCGCCTCGAGCCCTGGTATATTCAGACAATACAAGGAAACATCAACGGCCGGGTCATCGGGGACTTTGCAACTACTACTTACACCTCGAAACTATGCCGAACAGGTGGAAAGCTCGGACACAGATGCCAGCGGCCAGCATACGTACTGGCATCACCTGTGACTAAGTTTCAGAACGTGGAAGGGCAGTTTTAACATGTAGCAGACAATTTCGTTGATACACCCGCAGCAGACGAAATACTTGGCGAGCGCGGGCGGCGCGGGCGACCAGCGGCGCAGCGGTGTGATAGAAAAGTGCAGACGAGATCGCGTGACCTATTGCCGGCGTGTGATTGGCTCCGGCCACATGTAGCTTTGGCTGCGATTGGACGGAAGCTGAAACGAAGTATAGAACATTTATCCTAAACACGGCACACAACACAAAAGCGTGCAGTA
This sequence comes from Ixodes scapularis, assembly GCF_016920785.2. Classification (NCBI taxonomy): domain Eukaryota; kingdom Metazoa; phylum Arthropoda; class Arachnida; order Ixodida; family Ixodidae; genus Ixodes; species Ixodes scapularis. Next base: position 196,938,125 of record NW_024609835.1, read on the forward strand.
TCGCCGTAACAAATTGCTGCTGCCGAAATAAGAAAATACTACTGGAGACTGAAAACAAAAAGGGGTAAAAGGAGTTCCTTGTGGGATTCCCTCCAACGAGAGCATTTCCGCGGAGAAAAGATATACCCATTCTGGTGTCTCACTTCATCTCGCTATACTCCATTCCTTCGAGCTTATTTATTGCATTTTTCTTAGCATCCTGCCAGGTGAACGAAACTGCCGCGCTGCCCTTTCCTTCCCACCTCTTCGCCATCGGCGCGCCAAGCTCGCACGCACATGGCAATGCGGGGGTCGAGGTGAGCTGCTCAGCGTCTATGAAATATCGAGCTCTTTAAGCCTTGGTGGTTGGGAGCCTCTTTCTCCTAGACCCGGAGTTCGCGACGGCTCCCTTTTCCGTCCTCGAAGGAACCTGCCCAAGTGCGAACCGCGCCGTCCTGGCCGGCTCGCTAGCTCTCCGTCTTTCACGGCGGGGAACGGATTGTGATGAAGAGGGGATCGCCGTCTCCTCCGGTTTAAGGCAACGACGGGGGCCTGGAAAGAAAGCGACGGCGGCACCGGATGGCCAGAGAGCCTGGAGACGCGGCTCGAGCTTCCGCAGAAAGGAAGCACCATTGATATTCCGTTTTTTTTTTTGTTCTTTTTTTTTGTGTCTCAGAAAGGGAAACGCGTCTACAATCATACTTCCATAAAAAAATATTTTAAAAAAGTCGAAAAACAAAGAGGAGTACGTTGTACGGCCTTCGCCGAGGCCGCCGTCCTCGCTGCTGCTTCACTGACCTTTTTCCTTTTTTCTAGTGCTGTGTCCGCGCTCGCGGTATAATGACATACTGCGGGCGCCCGCTCGCTCTCTCGTTCGCTCCCACTGCGACCGGAGTCCCGGGGCGTTGGACGGGGGCTCGTTGTCAGCGACAAACTAGAGACCTGTGGTCACTGGACCGTGCGGCGCGTGCATAAATTTTAGAGTAGAGTGGCGTCTTGTTCTGTCGCCTCTGCTCTCTGGACTTGATACTTGCCAGTGATTTGGGGTAGTGCATTGTTTCATGTTTTTGTTTGCTGGGTTCTGTTTACGGGTGTTAGCGTTTGAACGACAATGAAGACGGGAGACTGCGGAAGGCGGAGGAAAGAGGGAGAGCAGAGTTTGGAGAGAGCATGGACGTCTATATATTTCTATTTTTTTTTAATTCTCGGAGGGTGCTCATCCGCAGGGTGGACGACGGGTTCGTGGTTGCCGGCGTTGCGAGAAACATTTTGAGCCCAGATATTTTACATGATTTAGTGGGGTAACTTTGAAGTTCCACAGTCTTTCCGCCACCCTCGCATATTAACGCGGGTGTAAGTGCGATAAGGCCGCGTAGGAATTAATGAAAGAAGGTAATGTTCTTTTTCACTTGCTGCACCCAGCGGGCTGTGTAGGCGAGTGTTTAACATTTTAATGAGACTGTTCACCGGCGCGTCATTGATCTTTGTTTCTTTTATTATTTTTAGAAAGTTGATGGAGAGTAGAAGGGGATATTTCCACAATAGTATATCGATCGAACTGCGAGGAAGCTGGTGTAAGTTAGAGACAATTAAAACGCGACACCGACGAAGGGGTCAGCGGATAGCACAAACACGCGTGTAAGGGGTCCCAAGCCCTTCGCCTTGTTTTCTGTCTATGTTCCATTGCGCTTATCTAGTTGGGTGCTTAATTGCGCTATAGATGTATGAAATCAAGAAATGGTCGTGTTGGCAAAATTCCAGTTTTTGTATATCCTTTCGCTTGCGCTGCTTTTACGATGGATTGAGCAATATCGTACAAGCATTGGCTTTTTGGCTGCATTCAGTTTTTCTACACGACGCGCATAAAATAATTATATTTTCTCTCCGTTTAGATCCATCATCTCATCGTCCCTCGAACCACTAGTATGTTTTCTTCTTTATTTCCAGAACTCAAATACGGGTTCTTTAGTGTAGACCTATGCTAATCCCCCTTCGCCTTTCCTTCGCCCCTTAGACGCTACTTTCCGCTTGCACAAAAAGAGGGTAGTCTGCGAAAGACCCTGAATTTAGGAGTTATCACTCATTACTAGCATCCTCAGTGTTCGTTCCTCCCAGGATTTTTGTCTTTCAAATAGAATTATGAACATGCGATCATTCTGTTACTGACCAGGTATGTTGAAAAGCTCCAGTAATAATATTAAAAATCTTATAAAGTACAGTTTATACGTTTTCGGTATGTTTACTTATCACGAATTTAATGCCACTGTCATAATTAACCAAATAAATAAGAAACAAACCATTAAAAGCGCCGTTATTTAAAATACGCTGGACTCCATTTAATATCCTTCTGCTCTGACGTTCCCTTATACAACAATCTGTTTTAGTATCGTTATTTTTGCTAAATAAAGGACGGTCCAAGAGGTCCAAAAAACCAACCGGAATTTGTTTAGCTATGAATAAGCGCACAGTTTATGTTTGTTTGTGTGGGCTTGGTGAGTTAACAGTGAAGCGCGAATACGCGTTTAACCGCCCGACAGAACTCGAGACGACCTCCTTTAAAGAGTGACCTATCAAACAGGCTCTGCAGAAAACCGAGAAAAAAAAGAAAAGAAACTGGACTGCTATTGCGAATATAGAATGAAAAGATGCACACAAACCCTCTTCGTTTATCCTCATTCTGAGCTACATAATTCAAATTTTCGGTACGAGGGGAAAAGAAGTCAGTCTGTAACGAGTAAAACAATAAGTAAAGGCCAAACAAGCAGGGTAGACAGTCGTGACAAAAACGTGAGCATTTTTCAGTTGCCCAGCACGAGCAAAGCCGTGCTTTCCCCCTACCGGGAGTTCACACAATTCAAGATGACGACAACTTCACGGAAAAGAAGTACTATCAGCCAAATCTGGTGTGCCATTTTATTGGGAACCACATACATAACACCGCCTATGCTAGCCTTTAGCTAAACCTCTTGACTTGACGCTTAGCAGCATCGATGTCACTGCATTATTTCACAATAAATAAATGTTTATTTAATCCTGCAACACAAAAATAATTGAACGCGTAAAGTGGAATTTTTTTGGTTTATAGACTATTCCTCTTCGGTGAAATGAGAAAGAAAAATCTAGCCGCGATTTTGGTCAATTTTGGCTGTACATCCCACCCAACTGCCGAAACGTTGAGAACAGCCTGTTTGTTGTCTTCTTTGGGGTATCTGGCGAGTCCCTCTGTTACCGCGCCATGTATGTATGTGGCGCTACAGCCGGAAACAAAAATGGTACCGCCCATGAGGCCATTAGTGGAATAGACTGAAGGCACCGGTAGCTAAAGAAACGTTATTACGGCGAGAGTCCTGAACACCCGATTATCCCTTCAGAGCCAACACTCTCGGAAAAAAGGGAGTATATTTTTACGCCCTTTGGTCCCATATAATACACCCCAAAACTTCAGTTCGACGCAGAGCGCGCTGACGTCGGACCCTCGTTCCCAACTTTCACAAGCGGCTTGGTAGCTGAGTGGTTCAACTTATTGAAGTACCTACTATACGTGTCACTGACCACAAAAAATAATCGGGGTTTTCTTGTTATTATTGCAAATCCTCAGTGTTTCCTTTTCGTAGTCTTTGATACGTAGTTTAGGTGTTTAATGAGGTATATCTCACCGCTCTGAAGCCCCTCGTAAAAGTTTATTTATCTGTTTGACGTGAGCGCGCTGCACGTCGATATGAAGCTTTGAGGTGTCGTATACGGGACAAGGGGTCTAAGAATATAACCTGTTTTTCCGAGACTGAATGAGATCGCCATAAGAAGGCCGAAATACGAATAACGAGGCAAGAAGCACGAACGGCATACGTGGCCTACGATGTTCCCTGCGTTTTCTCGGCTGTCGCTGACTATTCGCGCTTCCAGCTCGTTGCTCGCCCTCCAGCGTCAGAAACGGGAAGCGCTTTAGTGGGGGTCCCCCGGTTTTCGTGCTCAGCAGGCACGGTGGAACCGCTCGCGATCATGGCTCGCGAAAAGTAATTTCTGAATGCAAACAACACTCTTCGGTGTCTCAATGGAGTTCTGCAGCCGGTATGGATTTGTATGATGAAAATAATCCCTGGAGAAGGGGAACAAGGGGGAAGGGGAACAAAGGAAACAAGGCATTTAATTGCATTATAATTATGGAATTGTACCTTACTAGAGATAGAGAGTTTTAGTATTGCGCACCGAAGCAAACGCAAGCGCCATGCGTTTGCATTATAGTTGCGCGCTCCACGCGAAGTATGCGCGTCGTCGCCATGAGCCAATCCAAAACCTCAAATTTGGGCTCCGCGCACGCGCAGTCTGGAACACGAAACGTTAATACAAACACACGCTGATTGCGTTGCCGGTTTTCATCGCGACTTAAATAGTACCATGTAATTTACTCACAATTAATGACATTTTACGTGGATATTTCACACTAGCTAAAATGGTTTAATTTATTTTAGGTTATTTTTGTTTTATAACTTGTTAATTCAAAATGCTTCGATAGGTATCATTGAAGATAATTTTGCAACGTTTGATTTCCATAGTTGTTTGCGCGTTTGAAGTTAGATCATCAGCAAAAAATTATATTAGAGCTCGGAAAATCTAGGTACCACAATATTTTAATTGTACTATATTTTGCACAAATAGCGGCCATGTAGGTCCTCATAAACGCCACAATCCCCAGATACGCCATGTACCCAAATAATAATATTCTTCACAAAAAGGTCTAACTTCGTTTTCCTTTTAGTATGTGAAAAAACGTGGACGTCGTTATCAAGACTGACATAAACACTGGGTGTAATACGAAGTTCTATGGATCAGGCATATTGCCTTTAAAACAACATTTCTGTTGTCTAATTTGGATTTCGATTTTTTGTGTTTTTGTAGTCAGAACAGCCTTTCTTAGTTTGTACGTTTTGCTGGCATATTCTAAACTCATCATCCTTGGCGCCATTTTGTAGAATTTTGATTGATTCTGTTATTCTTGTTCTGGGAATAATTTCTGAAGCAATTAATCACCTAAATGCTCTGAACCCTAATAACGGGTCCGCAGTTCACTATTTCAAGTCACAATTATCTGAGTCAGAAAGGACAGCCACAGCACACAAATACCAGCGCAGAATTTTTCAATACATGCAATGTTCTATGATACCCCTAAGGTGTATGAAAGATCCTGTCTGTAAAGGGACACTGAGCGCTCCAAATTATTTTGAAGTGCCTGGATCGGTCACGTATGTCACAAAATAAAGTTCCCGCGAACATATTCCTTTAGGTTAATGAATACGCTATCGGACACATCTCGATTTAGATGAGAAACCGAAGTTAACACATATACGAAGAAATTCAATCTAACATAGAAGTTAGTTTAGGTTTTGTTTCTGAATTAAAACGTGCCTCCTGGCGTAAATTGTGCGCTAAACACCATTTCGTTTTCATGATAAAAAGATGACCTGCGTTCCTAACACCCCATCCTTTTTGTATGAGCGGAAATAATTTGTGTCGCTCAGTGAAGCCAGCACACTAGACATGCTCAGCAACTGGTATACCCGCACGCATCTCCAACCCTCACTATAACCACATCTTGAAAAAGAAGTGGCGAAATTTAATCGCAACTCCAACGCCCTATAGGTGGCGGGGCGATAGTTCCAAGATTGCGCAAGAGACGGGGATAGAATCTCCAGGATTTCCCGTGCGCTTGCTCGCGGACGCTGGTCAGCGCGCTAAAAGTTATTTATTTGTCTACAAATGAGAAGCGGTTAGAGAAGGGTCATATTACAGGTAACGAAGATGTCGATGCGCGTTAGGAAAACGAACAGGCTGATATTTAAAAGTTGCAGAAACCTCAACTTGCAAAGCTTTGTGGTGGGCGAGGATGTTTTAGGCCCCGGCCACGTTACTGTTCGTGGCATAATATTATTGGGGGTGACGAAGATATCGTGTTTGCGCTATGCTCGGCCATGAGTGCTCTAAAAAGTGAGTCGCGCACGGTGACCATAGAGCCTCGGAACAACAGTGTTCACAGTATTGATGTGTTTGTGTAACGTGTTCCAAACTCGCTGCTCACCGTCTCGGTTTAGTGTATTGCAGCACGTGATCAAACTGCTCTGTGGTTATTGGTAGGAAGTTTATTACCGCAGGCTACCGTGCGGTGTATCATTGCAACCGGAAGCTCGCGCTGCGCCTTTGAAGCAGCATATTCAGTGCGCGCCAGGAGCGTTGCCGTTCTCACGGTAGCCAACGGTAGCCTGAAGTAACGCTATGCTAAAACTGCCAATTAACATAATCGGCGTGTTTAAGGTTCTATTTACCGCTCTATCAAAAATAGATATATTGTATACTTTTTGCACCGTGTTATATGCAACATTGCGGCCCCTCTCGCCAAAACTTCCCGTTCTAAGCTCTCGTCAAGGACGGCTGGCTAACACAGACACGCTTAAAACGCTTCGAGCATTTCTTACTCGCTTTGTAATTACCTGAAAACAAGACCCCCATCTCTATTTTTACATGTTGCAAAAAAACTCATTTGATTTGATTTCATTCTGTCCTTTGAAAGCACTTGGGTTACTTGTAGCGGCCTTGAAAAAGGAGCACATTCTCGATGTCTATTGCTCGACCAGTTTTCTCCTACTTAGGGCAAAGAATAAACTTTTCGTAGACCGTACGCTAAACCTCTACATTAGTAGCGGGAGCATTTGCCGTCACGTTCAGCACAGATTGAGCCGGCGGCCATTCACAAGACCGGAAATCCACAGCGTATGCGATATGCGAGAATTCCCTTAGGAAGTTAGATATCCAGGTCCTTCGTACAATTTTGTTGCAATGCGGAACAGAAGAATTCTTATTTTAACGCGGTCACTTTTTTTCGTTGAAACGGCTTCACGCATCGAGGCCGACAGTCCCTGCCACTGTTTCCGCACCGCCGCCGCCTTTGCCGTCCCAACTCCTCTGGTTCTCAGTTCCTCCGTGAGACCGCGAGCGGCGGGCTGGAGTTGCGAATAGAAGGTTGGAGTCGCGAATACGGAAAGCAAGCGTCTCAAAAAGCGTCCTTGGAGCATCGAAAGGCAAGAGAGGGCAAACCAACCAAAGGGTAAACAGAGAAAACGCCTGGAAAACGTGCGATGACGAGGCGGTCAAGCGCGTTACCGGTTAAGATCGGGGGGAAACAAAACCATGTCGGAGCATGTGAATGGTAAAAACGTACGAAGTTAGTGAAGAGCAGATTAATTTGCGCGCCATATTCATACCTTTCAATGGTCGACATTGCTGGGTACTGACGGTTATTCCTACTTACTGGTTTCTTGGAGCATCAATATCCGCGGTGTCATACTAACACAGCAAACCAAACGTTCTTGGCGCATACAATACTGGCTTGGCCGCGAATGCCGTCGCATACAAGCTGTGTGTAGGGAGTATTCCTTGGCAGCCACAGCTGTGTGCGCTGGGGTACCCACATGTCTGTCTGTCTCAGGGTGGAGATATCCATTGTTGCCCTGAATGTACCAGCGCGTGACGCTCTTGCTTACTCGGTGCGTGACTCGGTGCGTGAGCATGCGATCTAAACATCACCCTACAATATGGCATTAAGTGAATACGCGGTACAGCATACTCTGTTCCCTCTTAAGCTAAGACTGCAGCCATAGAGTGCCTTCATACACACGCGCGCCTTTGCTTGAGTGGTGACATCTCAGCCATTTTACCGCTCAATTGTTTTTCATGCCTTTTGAAGTGCGCGCAATCCGGTGTCACTCAGCTCGAGCGCGTAGCTTTGGCTAATGCATAGACGCCATTTTACCGCCCAAGTCATGCACCGAGTGCGCGAGAGCGTCACTCGGTGGCACATTCAGTGCAACAATGGATGTCTTCACCCTGAGAGAGACAGACATGCAGGCACCCTATGCAGCCAAAGCTACAAGCGCCAGCTGGCGCGTGTTCCTGGCATTGAGACGCGCATTTATACATTTCTAGCGCAAGTGCACGAGCGGATAGGTGGCCGACAGGGCTAGCGCACACCAGCTCGGAGAACGTGGACCGAAAGCTCGCGCTGCAGAGCCAGGGAACCCTGCCCGTTTCGACCTGGATGAGCATCGTACCGGCGTGCGGTCGTCAATCAATACTGCGTGGTGCAATTTAAAAACCCCAGGCTGGCAGTTGTACTGCACTGGCTAAGTTTCTCACATACAACTGGGAGACTCGTTGCCCGTTGATACAGACAAAGTTCTAAGCTGTAAAAAAATAAACACAACCCAATTTGTTTCGTTCTTTAGCACGAGTGCTCGTTTTGCGGAAGACCGCTTCAAAGCAGCGACCTCGAGCTCTCGCGCCTTTGGCATTGGATGCAGACTCAGTTTAAAGGGATGCTGAACCAAACATTTCAGTGTCTATAATAAGCGGCGCGCAATCTTTCCCCGCGTCAGCAGCCGACGGCGTGAGTGAGCACACACAACAAAATATAACCATAGTCGCCCGTTCACGCTTAAGATGACAGTGAAATATGTTAGCTCCAGGGAAAAGAAGAGTAGAAACAAGCGTTTCGTCTCTATAGTGTTGACTGGTGTAAACGGCTAAGGGACTAATTGGTCTAGAAAGCCCGTACACTCTAAAAAAAGGGTATATTCTTACACCCCTTGTCACATACACGACGCCCCAAAATTTTATTTCGACGTACAGCGCGCTGACGTCGAGCTTACTGCCCAAACTTTTTTGAGATTTTTGATGACAGTTCAATATCACACATGAAACAGCTAAAGTACGTATCAATGTGGAGAAAAACAAAAATATGCAAAGGTTTTGCAGTTGAGTAAAAAAAAAAGGATAAAGCTTTTGCAGTCAGTCACACTAACATTAGGTATTTTGATAAGTTGTACAACTCGGTTATCAATTTTGTTTGACAAAACCCCGAGACTGGGGGGGGGGGGGGGGGGGGGGGGGAGGACAACCCTTCAGTCTTTTTGGACAAAACTCCCCAGTCTCGGAGTTTTGTCCAAAACGTTAAACGCTCTTCAGCTTGTTTGCGCCCTAACTTTTTGTTCGGCTATCAAGCCGCTCGCGAAATCAGGTAGTGTCGGTACAACGTGAATGCGCTGTACATCCAACTGAAGCTTTGGGGTGTCATATATGTGACGAGGGGTGTAAGAATATATTCTTTTTTAGAGTATAGTTTTCACTTATGAAGATGAAAAGACTGCCTTCATTTTTTTGGGGGTGGAAGTAGCCCATACATGTCATTGCCATCTTAAGCGAGAATGGGAAACTATGACGTCGATTTCGTTTTGTGTGCTCGCGCACAGCGGTGACTGCTGGCTCGTGGAAAGAACGTGCGCAACTTATTATGTACACTAAATTCTTTGGTTCAGTATCCGTTTAAGGATGACCGGAGTATATAAAGTACACTCTAAAAAATCCCGTGTGTCTACTTTCCCGCACAACACTCGGAGAGGCAATGACCGCAACTTTCGGAGGCAGCTCGGCGAATGACGATGCCGAAGCATATGTAGAGACCAGGGGCGGCCAGGCTGACCCGGTCTAAGAGCCGCAAACAAAACCACGAAACTTCCAAGAGCCGCGGGGGTGGGGGGCGAACTTTTGTCCAGAGCAGTAACCGAAACTCGATGTACTTTCAATCTATCCAAGTAAAAAGCAGGCCAACTGTATACGTAAGGTAGCCGTAGCACAACTCAACCAAACCACAAACTGTCTGTCGATATAAAACGCGTTCTATTTCTCTTTTTGGGAAAGTACTCGCGTGATCGGGGGGGAGGGGGGGGGGGGGGTATTGGGGAAAGAAACCACGAGCCGCACTTTAACACGCGAAGAGACGCATGCGGCTCGCGAGCCGCAGCTTGGCCACCCCTGGTATAGACAAACAAAAAAACGCAGTCTGCTTTGTGACATTAGGCAATGCAAGCGTGACGTTTTGCATTGCTTAATGCCACACCTCAGACTACGTTTTTTTTATCTAAACACATGTTTCGACATCATTAATCGCCGAGCTGCCTCCGTATTTTTTTTTAATAGACACAACAATGCAGCAGAGAATACTCTGTCATGAAAGCACCTTGGCTCACTGCTGTGGGCTCAACTAAAGTTATTTCATGTTCACTCTAAAAAAAAGGGTATCACCTTACACCCTTTTGTCCCATATAATACACCCCAAAACTTCATTTCGACGTACAGCGCCCTATAGTCGAACAGACGGCACCAAATTTTACCAGGGGCTTGATAACGGTGCGATATAACTTATTAAATTGTTAAAGTACGTATCAAAAACCAAAGAAAGAAAACACGGAGCTTTTGCAGTACGGCGAAGAAAACTCAGATAATCTTTTTTGTAGTCAATAATACGTACATCAGCTATCTTAATAAGTTGTACCACACGGCTATCAAGCTCCTCGTAAACGTTGGGGCCGCCTGTTCGATTATGGGGCGCTGTACGTCGAATTGAAGTTTTGGGGTGTAATATATGGGACAAGGGGTGTAATATACACCTTTTTTTTCTGAGAGTGTTCTTTATCTCGTCAAACAAGTGCGCCCAATTGGGTGGGTTTCTGCAGTACGGCAGTATACAGACTGAAGCTCGGCGACAACACCGAGGAAATGCTTATGTACACTCTTAATCTTGGGGTCGGCATGCCGGAATTCCATCCTAGTTTTCCAAATACTGAACAGTCCAAGCAAAATGAAAACATATGGGACATTGTCGCTCTTTTCACCTGGAAGGTACCGAATGGTGTGCTGGGTTAATAAAATGTCTTTTTTCAAAGTTCTTTGCAGAATGTCCCAGAAGAACACAGCGTCCCAACAATGGATGAAGACGTGTTCCATAATTTCGAGTGGTTTACACAGGAGGCAATCTACAGACCATAGGACAAAAATTCTTTTTTTTCTTAACCACGGTTTGACCGGCAGCGTGCCACTTTGCAGCTTAAAAGCAAAATAACCTAGCAGCTGGTGGAACGCACATTCTTTTCACGCGACAAAATACATCTTGCCGGAGACGCTGGCTGTATACCGAGCGATACAGAGGTGCGGGAAAAAGGAGCTCAACCAGGTCTAGGCTAGGTTTTTCTTCTTGACAGTTCCAAGGTATTTCATTGAAAAACGGCTTTGCAAAAACAGTGCGTCCTCCTTCACCTCTTTCAAGTACCCCGAAAGACTTGGGGGCTCAATACATTCATTAGTCACCAGCATTGTCGGTAGGGAGTTCGCCAGTCTCACCTGGATAATATTGCATAAAAACGGGTGGTTCTGGTCGCGCAGGACGAAGCGCGAAACGAGCTTTCTAACAAAAATATGCGAAAGGCCGAGGCCTCCGTCCTTCACTTTACGGAAGAGGTTGTCCCTCCTCATCCGTTGCAAACCCGATTTTCAAATAAAAGTGGGGAACACCCTGTGGAACTTTTGAATGTTGACGCGCGGACATGGCAAGACTTGCAAAATATACCATATTTTTGCTGCCAGAAAAATATTTCACACTGTAGCTCTCGGGAATATTGAGAGGCCGCGATTTGTCCATATGTCTGCCTTACTTTTTAAAACTTTCGCTACTTCAGTCCAGTACGGCGTGCTGCTCTTATAATAAATACTCCAGTGGCACCCCAAGATAAGTACAGGGTGTGTTTTTCCAAATGATACTCGCAAAAAAATCGAGGCTTTAAATCCCACATGCCATGCCACACTCCACAACATTTCCTCCAGTTAATCGCCGCGCCATTGGCATTACAGAATTTTTCGATGAGCAAAACAGTTTCCATAACACTTACGGCATCACTACAATAAAAACAGCAACATCGTCAGCATATGCAGACACTTTAATCTCGGCGCTATTTAAAAAAAACCGCGAATGTTATTGCTGGCTGGTACACTCACGCAAAACGATTCGAGGTATAGCGAAAACAATAAAGGTGACAGGGAACAGCCCTTTCTCACTGACGTTAGAACAGCAGTGCTTTTAGAAACATGATTATTTAACACAAGTCTGGTGGTACACCCGTTATACGCCATATACACCCCTTTTAGAATAATGTCTCTTACATTAACGTGCTCGAATATATTTGCCAGGACATTATGTTGGACTTTGTCGGAAGCTTTCTCAAAGTATAGCTGTATCATTGCTAGTTGGCTCCTCCCCATTGTTTCCAGAATGCTTTTAGCGATATGAAGGTTAGTTTGTATATAGCGTCCTTTTATCCCACACGTCTGGTGGTTTCCCATTAAACTGCATATTATGCTTTGAAGCCCACGCGTAAGGATCTTGGTAAAAATTTTGTAATCGGTCTTACACAGAGTAATGGGTCTCTAACCCGTGGCTTTAAGCCTTGTCTTTTCATCCTCTGACTTTGGTATCAAGATGGTATGGGCTTTCGCAAAGGACAACGTCGTTGATTTTCTTATGCCTCACGAAAAACTCGTAACAATGAAGGGCTAATTGTTTCTTTAAACGTTTGGTGAAATTCAGCACAGAGACCGTCAGGTCCAGGCGTCTTTTGTTTTGCTAGGGATTCTATTGCGTGGTCCGCTTCGCCCTGAGTGATATCACCTTTAAGCCAAGTTTTGACGTCGTCATGAAGTTTTGGCATGCCTGTTAGAAAATCGTTTAACTTGTCAAAGCCTATGGGGGTCCGTTTTTCACCAAAGAGATGTTGATAATATTCAAAGAGCGCTCCTTTAAATAACTTCCGTATCGCTACTGATTGTTCCTTTATATTCTATTTCTCGAATTTTTCTAGATAAAGCGTACTTCTTCTCGTCGGCGAGCGCTCGTTTGGTGGGTGTTCTCCACACAGAAATTTCTCTGAGCGTGCACACACGACAGCTCCCTTACACTTTTCGGGGTATATTTTGTCTAGCTCTAGATGTCCTCGTTACTCGTGCCTGGTTGTTCACACTCTCCTAGGTTCAAATCCCGCTTCAATTTCCTTTCGCGAGCTCGACTTTGGAAGGTAATGTTACTCGCCCATTTTACCGCGCCTAATTTAACGTCTTTTTTAAAGACAACCCAAGCTTCGCTGATAACGGCCGCTCTTTCGGCCATAGTGCACAACAGCTCATGGACAGTATCAGCGAACTGTTTATCGGTTAGGAGCGTTCGGTTTAGTTTCCAGAGCCTGCAGAGCCTCCAGTTAAATCTAGAAGTCGGGCTGTCTTTCCTTCCAACCTTGACGCTAACAAAGCAATGGTCAGTAAAACAAATGGGCTTAACACGATAGTCGTGCGCCGCTCGCAGAACGCCAACTGAAACATAAATACGGTTTAAGTGGGCGTGCGATGCATTTTGAAAATGGGTAAACCTAAAGTCGTCTCTTCTACTGCACAACGCACCAACATCTTCAAGTCCACACGATTCACCAATTTCTTTCAAACCACTTTAACTATACTGTCACTATACGCTGCCTGCGCGGTTCTTTCTTGTTCGTCACACACACAAATAAAATCGTCGGTGAGAACAACACTTGTGTCGCACTCCATATAACTGTGCAAAAGTCGGAAAAAAACGCCTCTGTCTCTCGCAGTATTAGGTGCATAAATACACATCAAACGCCATTGCACTTCTGACAATATGAAATCGCATGAAATAAAACGCCCGCACTCATAAATGACTCCTTGCAGGTTTTCATATCTTAAAATTTTTTTTAGAAAAAGAAAACAGCCCGCCGAAAAGACCACAGCATGACTCACGGCTACCTCGTATCGCCCCAGATAAGAACTCAGCGCTCTGACGATATTATCCTCCGCTTCCATCTTCGTCTCTTGTACCGCAAGAAAATCCGGCTGCTCGTCTGCCAACAGACGTTGCAATTGGTATTGTTTCTATCTCGAACACTACCCCCGAACATTCAAAGTAGCAAAACTAAGAGCCATTCGGATCTCATTGAAGTAGACCAAGTCACGCAAGGAAGTGAGGTTAGGATGCAGTGAGAGTAAGCCGTTGGCAGAACACGCTTTGCGGTATATACACCAATACAAAGTACAACGTTCTTACTTGCGGTTTTATTCCTAAGTTACACAGACCGGGCAACCTGTAATTACATTTCTGGTTCCTTTTGCGCTGAGTCCTTTCTTGTCGGACTTCCACCTGTAGCACCAGGCCTTGCGTGGTGCCGGAATCTCTTGGTTATCAACTGAAACCTCTGGGCCACTCTCCTTTGAAGCCCGTCCGTCTGTTCGGGCTTCTGGGTTTGTGCCGTCTCTAGTGGTCTTTTTGCTGTGCCGCTTATGGCCTCCATACCTTGCTCGTCGTCCTTCTGGGCTTCTTCTCTACCACCGACGTTCGGGCTCAGTTCGCGCCGCCAGTGGTCCTGGCCTTGCCCTTGCTTTTGAGAGGGTGAACCTACAGCTGGCTCTTTGACCGCGGGTTCGGTGACACCCGCAGTATCTGGAGGAAGCTCCGACGCGGACGGGGCCTTCGAAGGGGCACCTGCAGCTTCTTCGGCTTCTTCCTGGTTCATGACGAGCTCTGAGGGTTCGTCCGCCGTCCCCACGTTAGCGACGTCGGCGTACGTCCTCCTACAGTCCTCTGGTGTGTGCCCGAAGCGCCGACAGCTGTCGCAGCAGGCCACACTACACTCTCTCCTGATGTGGCCGGTTCTTCGGCACCTGAGACAGAGCGGAGCAATACCTGTAGCCAGGACGAGTGCCGTGCAGCCAGGCATGCGGAGTTGGTGCGGCAGCTGCTCTACGGTGACTCCCTCCTTCAAAGTTAGCCTTGCGATTCTCGTGGTAGACTGGACTCCTTCGAAGCCATTAACGCGCCAGGTCTCTCTTGTGATTTCTGTCACTTTACCGTACGGCTCCAGGGCCCTCCTGACATTTTGGTCCGGGAGGTGGAAGAGAATCCAGTGAAGTTTGACCCTCAGCTCGTTTTTCTCCGGGTCAACGACGAGACAGCGTCTTCCTTTAGCCTCGATGGTTCCGGCGACCACCAGCTTCTGCTTGGCAGATGAGGATTTAAGGGCCACCATCCACACGTGGCTCATTTGAAAAGAGCCACATGCGGCAATGTCGCCTAGGACCCCTGCTTTCGCTAGGCAAACCATGAAATATTCGATGCGGTAGGGCCGCGTGCCGATATCGCCACGAAGAAACACAGTATTTAGGGTGTTAACGCCTGTTCGCAGCGGGAGAAACACTATCTTATAACTTTCGTTACTCAGCTCAGCAGATACACCGCGGCCATCAGTAGTCGTTGATGCCGCTCTAATGGAGCTCATACCGATACGGCCTTCCACTTCAAAAGCCGGAAGTCGAATCCCGAGTTGCCTCCGTAAGCTGCGGTCATTGCCTCTACGAGTGTTGTGCGGGAAAGTAGACGAACGGGCTTTTCTAAGAGTGTATTCACTATCTGCCACAGCTGCGTGGGCTACTGCTGAGCGCCCGCTTGCAACAAACTTCCATAATTTTGTTCTGTTTTTACAGCGCGCAGTTTGCATCATCAACAATCACGGTTTTAGTAACCTATGAATATGAGCTCGTTCTGAGCATGCGCTTTAAACTTCGCCTTCAAATGTGGAGACCAGTGGATACACTTTATAGCCATTACAATGATGTCTTGTTAATCTGGACACTTCCGTTTGCAACCAAAAATTGTCCATAAGATGTCCCCTGAATCAAGATGTCTGCATTGTGGGTTATCCATATTTATGGGATCCGTATTGACGAGACATGACTTTAGAATGCCATTCGTGATTCCTTCTGTATCTTCTATCACTACTTCCCCGACTCAGATAACAAAATAACCTAGAACATTATCTTGCCCTTGCGCTCGAATACATTGCGTGAGGCATGACTTGAGTCTTTAAAGCCATCGTCAAGTAAACACTCGCCTAAGACACCTCCGCCAATCCGCCGCTACATCATTATGTAAACAGCGTTTGCATTAGCAAAAAAAAAAAAGAAAAAACTTTTTGGGCAAATTTAGTCGAGATAATCAGAGGCGTACTAATTGAGAAAAAAAAACCCTCCTAATTAGACTTCCTTCGCAATTTTAAGTCTGCAAAAGAGCGAGAGGTTTTGCTATCGAGCTGGCGAACTTAAAATGTCCCGGTGATGTTAATAAAGGCATAAGTGTAAACATTTGCATCTTATTTGCATCGTGAATGCTCTAAGAAGCGAAAAAATATATGTGCCTCGGCTTTGCAATTCTGAGCGTGAGATAATCGACCATGTTTTAATAAGTTCAACTTGCGGTTGTCTCGGATTGGGTACTTCAAAGTTCTAAAATGAAATATTCAATTTAAAAAAAGAGACACATATTTTAAGAATTCGCAGACTACAAACGAAAAAGGAGACAAACACAAAACGTCTCAAAGATGTCTAACAGTGGAAGAGATGAGAGATACAACGACGAACATGGAACACTGTTTGCATCAGGTAAGATGATTGATGAAAAAGTAAGTAAACAGGCGAGCTGGTTGATGGAACATGTATTTCAAATCCGTGAGACATCAGCCAGCTCGCCTGTTTACTTACTCTTTCTTTATTGCAAATATGTGTTACATCAAAACAGCTCGCCTGTTTACTTACTGTTTCTAAAAAATACACGCGTTTAATTGTTTATTTTTTTTTTAATTTAACACACCTATCGAAAGAAAAACACAAAGAACAACCTTTTATGAAACGTATTCTCAACTGCCGTCTATTTTCTCTAGAATACAATCCCACGTAAAAAAGACAAACAAATAAATGACTTACCATACGCTAAATTACATCTTTGATGGCGTTCGTAAATGGTTAATCCAACAGGCGGCCCACAATACGGCCATGCTAGTCCGCGTCCCTTGAGACATCAAATTTCGTTCATTCAATCGCCCGCGAACGTTCGAACTAATAGTCGCCCCTGCGGCCAGGCAACGTGGCTTGAATACGATTTTGCGAGCAAGAAGCACTGTCCCCCGACGAAAACAACCCAAAATTCCGGAGATCTTTTTTTTTTTTTTTTTTCGCTGTTTGCCGTTGCAGTTTTAACTCCCCTTGGGTCGGTCTACGTGCAGTGTAACAAGAAACACCCTCTCACTGTTTACACTTACTGCTGGCGGGTTTATTGCTGTTTGCGACCTTATTCCTATACACAAACAGACTGCGTGTTTGACGTCGTTATTGTATTGGATGGATACATGGAAGGCAACAACGAAAATGTGATGTTTATGATTTTACTCACGTTAAAAAAAATTAAAAAGCAGCACGCAAAGGACAAAGACCGGGGAGCTGCAATAAGATGGTTAAGTGCCTTCCCTGTTGCATTTGCATTAAAAACCCATCGTTTGAAGGAGGTTACAAAACTCGACAAATCGTTCCCCGTGCAGTATCGTAAAGGGCTGCTTCCTTCTTGTATCAGCAAGGACGCCTCGCGAAATGACCCAAAACGCAATTAAAGCGAAAAATAAAAGCTAATTCCAACGCTGAAATCTTTTTTTTCTCCCTAGTCTTTTATGTTTTCCAGGGCTTGTGTCGCTGATGTCGTTACGAAAAAAAAAAAAAGACGTTTACAACTTTCTGTATTGCCGAATTAGAGTGCAGCTCTTGAGGACGAGGAGAGGAGGGTACTGAGAGGAGGGTAAGCCCTCCTCTTCGTTCGTACCCTTTCCTGCTCCTCGTCTCCTCCTCCCGTGCCTATAGTGAGGTGTTTAGATTTGGCGATATACCGTGCTAAACAGTCTGAAAAAGATATATATATATATATATTGTAAGACTTTGGAAGGGTTGATTTAATGGGGTGATAGTTGACTGAACGATGGCGGTCTCGGGCGAACTGACTTCTTCCACTTCCTTCATCACCGTTACTCCCCTGTGCAGAAAGCGCCGGAATCCGGCGTTAGGGTGCATGACGGTGGTAACGCTTGATGCGTGCAACTTGAACAATGTCAGTTTGGTTTGAGCGATGGTCAGAGTGTGGGGAAGCCGGGGCGACCTTGTATTTGGTCGCGGAGATTCGGCGAAGTATTTGGTACGGCCCCTTGAACTTTTTGAGCAGCTTATCGCACTTTCCTGGCACTCAAGACGATGTCCATAAAGGCCTGTTCACACATGCAGCGGAGCGCTACAAGCATAGCGCTAACCTCGCGCTTAGCGAGTGCTGACGGCAGCGTTCAGCAGCTTTGTATCGCACCGTCAAAACTGTTGCTCATGGCAGACGATAGGTAGCTGACGACACGTGAGGAGCGCTACATCAGCGCTTCGCTGCATGTGAGAACCGGCCTTAAGAATACCTCTACACCCACTGTGTACTCAACTGGAGTATGAGTGTCGGTATAGCGGAGAACTAGCACTTGTCGACACCTTAATGTGTAAATGTGCGAAAGTCGGCGAGCTTTTTCCACACGACATAATATATCTTCAGCGTAACTATCGAGGGAGGTGTCATCAAGGTAGGGCAAGAGAGTGTCCATCGTTGATAGGGGTTCACGTGCGTGTAAGAGATAATATGGAGAATAATTGGTGGTAGCTTTGCGACCAGTGTTTTATGCGTATGTGACGTAGGGCAGAATGGTGTCCCAATTGACGTGGTCCTCTGCGATGTACATAGAGATCATCTCGGTCAATGCATAATTTAGGCGTTCGACGAGACCGTTTGTTTGAGGATGGTAAGCGCTTGTAATATGATGGACAGTGCTCGTAGGGCCGCGAAGCTCACTGAGGACATTTCCGACGAAGGGAGTGCCGCTGTCGGTAATTATGGCTTGCGGGGCTCCGTGCCGTAGCTGGATGGAGTGCAGGAAGAAGTCAGCGACTTCAGAGGCTGTAGCGGCTGACACTGTTTTAGTTTCATCGTTTTGGGTAAAGTAGTCGATGGCCACTATTATCCATCGGTGGTTCTGCGCCGAGCAAGAAAAAGGGCCTATGAAATCGATACCAAGGCGTTCAAAGGGATGATTTGGTGCAGGAATGGTTCTCACGACTCCAGCAGGCTTGGTCTTTGTTTTTTTCTTCGTTTGGGACTGGTGGCACGCCCTGACATATTTGTCAATTGAGCGGTGCATACGATTCCAGAAGTATTTTGTGCGTCTTCTGAAGTACGACTTGGCGAATCCTAGATGACCAGAGGTTGGGTCATCGTGATTTGCCTTTCTGATTTCTTTTTGGAGACGGCGGGGGACGACGAGTAGCCATGGTCGTCCTTGTGTCTCATAATTTCGTCTGTAGAGGACGCCATTGTGAAGTCGGAAGAGCCGGGCGCGGCGCTTGATGCGTGGGGTGGTGGAAGGCGTGCTGATTCCTTGGAGATAGTGAATTCGTGGTCTTAGAGCACCATCTTCCAGCTGGCAGGAGTGAATATTGATCGTATCTAGCGAGTCAGTGGCAGTAATATTGAGTGTAGAGGAATGCTTCGGACCAGGTATGTTGGAAGGGACTGGACATCGGAATAAACTGTCATCATCGAGATGTTTTCTGCCTGATTTGTATACAACTGTAAAATCGAATTTCTGTAGTTTCGAAGACCATCGGCCAAGTCGTCCCAAGGAATCATTGAGAGTAGCTAACGAGCAAAGTGCGTGGTGATCTGTTACTATCCGGAAGGAGGAGCCGTAGACGTATGGCCGAAACCTTGAGAATACCCAAATGACGGCCAAGCACACTTTTTCTCTGGTAGAAAAGTTTCTTTCAGACTTGCTAAGAGTACGGCTTCCGAATGCGATAACGCGCTGCGTGTCGTTGATGACCTGAGCGAGGACAGCCCCGATGCCATGGCCGCTGGCGTCTGTTCTTATTTCAGGATCCGCACCTTCAATGAAAAGACCGAGGATAAGAGCGGATGTTAGCTTGAGTGTGGCAAACGAATCTTGGTGGCCAGAGTCCAGTTGAAGGGAACTCCAGAACGGAGCAGCTGGTTAAGTGGTTCGGCAGTATATGAGAAAGCCCGTATAAACTTGCGAGAATATGTGCATAGACCCAGAAATATCTGCACATCTTTCACTTTTTTCTGGACTGGAAATTCGGATACTGCCTGTATTTTTAAGGATCCGGGTGTACTCCTACAGAATTAACGAGATGGCTCAAAACACAATTTCGCGGGCGTCAAAAATGCACTTCTTCGAGTTTAGTTGCAACCCAGCAGCACGGAAGCAGTCAAGGACCTGACGGAGCCTCTGTAAGTAGTCGGTGAACGTGCTTGAAAAGGCAACATCATCAAGATAACACAAGCATATGTTCCACGTTAGTCATTTCAGCAAGGAGTCCATCATGCGCTCGAAGGTTGCAGGTGCATTACAAAGGCCGAAAGGCATTACGGTGAATTGCCAAAGACCTTGGGACGTGATGAAAGCAGTCTTGGGTTTATCGGAAACGGCAACCGGAATTTGCCAATAGCCACTGCGCAGGTCCATTGATGATAAGTAAGAAGAGCCTTGTATAATATCGGTCGTGTCATCCATTCTGGGTAGCGGATAAACATCTTTTTGGGTGACTTTGTTGAGTTTGCGATAATCGACACAAATGCGCCATGAGCCGTCTTTCTTTTTCAGTGGCACTACCGGAGAGTACCACGGGCTGGATGATGGCTCAATAACTTTTTTCTAAAGCATATCATAGATCTGTTGTTAAATGATTCGACACTCAGCGGCGTCAACCCTGTAGAGTCTACTCCGAACGGGTGTTGAGTCACCAGTGTCAATGTGATGCTGTACAATTGGTGTATGTGGCAGTGTATTAGTGCCGAAGTCAAGCGTGTCACAGTACCTCGTAAGGAGTTGAGCTAAACTTCCCCGTTCTTGTGTCGCCAGGTTCAAGTCTATTATGCTTGCGATACGCTGGGAGAAATTGGAGGAGATCGTGGGAGCAGGACTTAATTTTATGTTAGACAGCGTCGTGAAAGTGTATTCTGTATGGGCGTTGAAGTTAGCAATACGGCTATGACGTGGAAGGATTTGGGGCTGGAACGAGGCGCTAGTGATTTATACATGAAGTTTGCCTTTTGTTATTAATGCAAGAGAATAGGGAATTACCACAACTTTTTGGACAACAGTAGTGGCAAGCGGCTCGATAAGACCGAATGATGTTTCGAAACTCTTGCTTGGGATAAGGACAGTTGCAACGGCTCTCTTCGGTGGTAGGACCAAATCCTCTTCAAGTTGTTGAACAGCGAGAGTGGAATTGGGGGAGGGAAGGGTGGGCATAATCAGAATCCGTCAGGTGAAGTTCACGGCTAGCGCAATTAATAAATGCGTCTGCGGACAACAAATGTCCCATCCTGGGATGACGTCGGCAATGCAGCTGCTGAGCACTGTAAATATTGCGGTGTGATTACTTTGACCAATGCGTACAGGGAGGATACAATAACCAAGCAGTTTAACAAGGTCACCGTTTCCCATACGCAGCAAGTCTCCGACGGTTGGACGTGTGAGCATCCGATGCAACTGAGTGCGAACACGTTCTGATAAACACGACTTAGAAGCTCCCGTGTCGACTAACGCGTTAAGTTTGTGTCCTCCAATTTCCACTCTAATAGTCGACGCTGTTACGGCACGAGGATCTGCGGCGTGTCGGGTAAACGCAGCCTGACCTCAGGTGTCGATACGGGCTGCTCTCTTCAGTTCTACGGCGGCGAAGTCGACGGTGCGGCGTCGTTGAGGGTTAAAACAGAGCGGTGACGAACTGAATACGGGGACAAGGATCGGCCTCGGGGGTTCTGGGATGTGAAG
This sequence comes from Ixodes scapularis, assembly GCF_016920785.2. Classification (NCBI taxonomy): domain Eukaryota; kingdom Metazoa; phylum Arthropoda; class Arachnida; order Ixodida; family Ixodidae; genus Ixodes; species Ixodes scapularis. Next base: position 196,959,742 of record NW_024609835.1, read on the forward strand.
AAAGGACTCTGGGAGCGGCGGGTGGAGGGACGGTCGTTGTCTTCATAGGTCGGTGAAGGGCGTGTTGGGAAGCGAGGGAGCGTAGGGGCGTCGGTGGTTCGGCTTTCAGGGAATACGGCGCTGTCGTCAGGACCGTCAGTGTGGAGAGTACAGCCGAATGTAGAACGGTGATAGCCAAAGTCATGCAGCCGCCGACGGCAGTAGCGCAGAATGTGGCCAGGCGAATGGCAATAGTAGCATATATGTTGCTGGGCCTCGGTCCTGGAGATGTCTGTTCTGGGAGCGCTTGATTGCGTTGAGCTGGTGGGTGCGTAGTGGGGAACGTCTGGTAAGCGCACAGCGAAGTGACTGCGGGTACCGCTGGTGAGTAAGCAGGTGACGTGGTCGTCAAAGGGTGCAATGCAGCGCGCATCTCGTTCTGGATTGTAATTCGAAGACTTTTGAGTTCTCCGGGGGACTGCAGACTATCGATAGCTGTCCGTAGCTGCGCCTTGAATTCTTGAAGCTCCTCGCGAATAATGCTGCGCATGAAGGTAGTCAGACAGTTGTCCATCGGAATGCTGTGGGCCATTTCGGAAAGGCGGTCAAAAGGGCGTTTTAAAATTCGTGCCCCGTCGAATTTTTTCGTATTTCCTGGATTCTGCCAGGATTGTGACGCTTGCAGGGGACTTCGGGGTGACGATCTAAAAAAGCTCGTATGACAGTTCTTTCACCAAATGACGGACCTTGTCGTCCTCGGTAATCTGGGGGTCTACTCGCCGGCAGAGGCGTAGAACATCCTCGATGTAAGCGGTAGCGGACTCGTCTTTAATTTGGTAGCGTCGGAGCAATTGGTCCCTGGCCTGCTGTTTCAAATGTTTTGGTTGGCCGCACGCTTCGGAAAACGAGGCCTTGAACCCATACCAGGAGTTTATGATGTCCTCGTGGTTGTCGAACCAACGGAGCGCAGTGGCCTTCAGAAAAAACACGGCATTGTTTAGTTTGAAGAAATCGTTACAGTTGTTGTGATGCCTCACCCGTTCATAGTTCTTAAGCCAGTCATCGACGTCCTCATCTGAAGTTCCTCAGAATGTCGGCGGATCCCGCTGGCGGTGTTTCACAGTAAAAAAAGAGGTGGTCCGCTGCGTGATGCTTTGGTCGGTGTCGTTCCCATTTTCCTCGGGCATGGTTAGTCGCTCAGTTCGGCCACTGCGGAGCTCCAGGATGTTAGCGAGACGTGAGGATCGCACTTCCACCAGCCCGTAAGACTTGAGAAGGGTTGATTTAATAGGGTGATAGTCAACTGAACGATGGCGGTCTCGGGTAAACTGACTTCTTCCACTTCCTTCACCACAATGTATATATATATATATATAAATATGTATATATATGTTTCTTGACGCTTGTCCGGAGAACGGAAATGTAGTTTTCAAATCTAGAATCTCCACTTTGTCTAAGTTCTGCCGGTCAAAGAATACAGGTCAGGAGGGTCAAGGCGGGAGAACGAGACAGCGTTAAAGTCAACACTTTGACGAAGCACGCCATACTCTTGATGCCTTTCGACTTGCTGACGTCCCTGTCGAAGACTGCTCGGAGTTTCTGGTTCACTCAGCATTAGTCTTGAGCGTGGTCCCCGGAGATGGCATAGCAGGACCGCGAGTGCACGTCCCTCGGGAAAAATGAGATGTTTTCCTGGGCCAGTTTGCTCGAAGCGCTAACCACGGCGAAAATTAGCCGCAGTACCAAGGAGAGGGAGTTTGAAATCACGTGACTGGCTCGGTACGGATGCGGGGAAACATAGCGGTGCCCCGGTGAGTGAGCGCCGCTCGCGTTGGAATTACTATGTCGTGGTAGCTGCAATATAAGTAGTGTTAGTCAGCCATGAATGGTGCAGGAGGCTTTCGCTTTGCCTTACCTCACTTAAATCGCAGAGCATGAGCAATGACCTCACCGCATTTTTTAGATAGTCTTTCAATTCTGGCCATTACTAAGCCTAAATGAACGGGATAATTGTCGGCATGGCAAAGTCTTTGGAAAGCGGATTGCCTTGACTCAATCGGCCGGGTATTGATAGCTCACAAAAGCAGACAGCGTCCCAATAGACCTTTTTCTAATTGCCCAAGCATCAAGGAGAACGCTGGAAGTGTTATTCGACGGTCCGCGCGCGCTGGCCTTCCTCTCATAAAAGATTCAAAGTAAATAATCATAATAAAGATTTGACGAACGCGCGTGCAAGGCAAAAGCTGTTTTAGACTTTTTGCTTTAGAATAATTACTACTGCAGACACCAGCACGTGCAACGCGTGTAACTACAGCACTACGCTCGTTGCATCCATCTCGGAGCTTGGGAAATTTAGTAAAACATCTATTGGGAAGCTGTCTGCTTTTGTGTGCTATCAATATCCCGGACGATTGAGTCAAAGCAATCCAATTTTTAAAGACGTTGCCATGCCGACAGTTATCGCGTCCATTAAAGCTTAGGAATGGACAGAATTGAAAGACTATCTAAAAAATGCGGCAAGGTCATTGCTCATGCTTTGCGATTTAAGTGAGGTAAGGCAGAGCGAAAGCTTCCTGCAGCATTCGTTGCTGACAAACGCGCCCGATATTGCATCTACAACGACCTATTGGTTTCAAAGCGAGCGGCCCCCCTCACCGGGGCACCGCCATCTTTCCCCGCATCCCTACCGAGCCAGTCACGTGATTTCAAAATTCCTCTCCTAGGTACTGCGGCTAACTTTAGCCGCGGTTAGCACTTCGAGCAAACTGGCCCTGGATGACTGGTAGGAAGTTCTTCTTTGTCTTGCACAACATAATTGGTGAGTGCCGTGGGCAAAAGATACAAAGCTATCATGACCAAGCCGCTGTCGACCTTGGCGGCACATAATTTACCAACTTCATCTGACATCCCACAGAGATCGATGGGTACAGCACAGACCCGCACCCATGTAGAGGGCCACATGGATACCGAGTACACCACGTTTTCATACGTGCCCCTCTGTGATTTATGAATTGTGATATCACCTAACTGTACAAACTTAGATGTCGCGTAAGATATAAAAGAGATTAGGAGGTAAGGAATTAGATGAGGAAGGCACAAAAGTCTGTGGAGCGAGCATAAGAGAATCAAGGTCAGATTTGGGACAGTAAAACAAGAAATGGGAAATCAAAAGCAAGAGGGTACGAATAACTTAAATGGTAAACAATTACAGGAGGTATCTAAGCGAATCGAGAACATAGTATCCAAGCAACCGGAGCAACTGAAGTGGGCATGGAAGAGCAGCAATGATGCAGACGCTGCTAAAGCCTTTCTGCTTTCTCGTACAGTTGCTGATCGCCACCTACCCATGGGCCGCTGTCTTCCCGGGACCGCCCGTGGGATTTACGTTGCAACGAGCCGTCTTTCTACATCTTGATGCTTCGTCATCGAGCAACAACCTTCCATTCCTGGTTTTTCAACTTCCGCTGCTGGAAACAGCGCTTGTTTCCCGTCATTTCAAGTCAACGGCATCGTCACGAACATCGGGTGGCGCTCGGATTACAAATAGCCTGCCAACGTATCCGATCGCCAGTGGGCATGGAAGAGCAGCAATGATGCAAACGCTGCTAAAGCCTTTCTGCTTTCTCGTACAGTTGCTGATCGCCGCCTACCCATGGGCCGCTGTCTTCCCGGAACCGCCCGTGAGATTTACGTTGCAACCAGCCGTCTTTCTACATCTGATGCTTCGTCATCTGGCCACAACCTTCCATTCCTTGTCTTTCAACTTCCGCTGCTGGAAACAGCGCCTGTTTCCCGTCATTTCAAGTCAACCATATCATCACCAACATCGGGTGGCGCTCGGATTACAAATAGCCTGCCAACGCATCTGATCGTCAGTGGGCATGGAAGAGGATCAATGACGCAGACGGTGCTAAAGCCTTTCTGCTTTCTCGTACAGTTGCTAATCGCCGCCTACCCATGGGCCGCTGTCTTCCCGGAACCGCCCGTGGAATTTACGTTGGAACCAGCCGTCTTTCTACATCTTGATGCTTCACCATCTGGCCACAACCTTCCATTTTTGATCTTTCAACTTCCGCTGCTGGAAACAGCGCATGTTTCCCGTCATTTCAAGTCAACCGGATCGTCACGAACATCGGTGGCGCTCGGATTACAAATAGCCTGCCAACGCATCTGATCGTCAGTGGGCATGGAAGAGCAGCAATGATGCAGACGGTGCAAAAGCCTTTCTGCTTTCTTGTACATTTGCTGATCGCCGCCTACCCATGGGCCGCTGTCTTCCCGGAACCGCCCGTGGAATTTACGTTGCAACCAATCGTCTTTCTACATCTTGATGTTTCGTCATCTGGCAACAACTTTCCATTCCTGGTCTTTCAACTTCCGCTGCTGGAAACAGAGCCTGTTTCCCGTTATTTCAAGTCAACCGCAACGCCACGAACATCGGGTGGAGCTCGGATTACAAATAGCCTGCCCACGCATCTGATCGTCATTGGGCATGAAAGAGCAGCAATGATGCAGACGCTGCTGAATCCTTTCTGCTTTCTCGTACAGGTTAGTCAACCTTCATTAGTTCATTCTAAACGCACTAGTAATCGGTGCTTGCTGCTCGTTCCGTGTCCACATGTTCTGCTTGATTTATTTATGGATAGCATCCATGTGTTGAAGTTGCTTTTTTTGTCGGGTGACAGTGAACTGAACCCTGGCCCTAAAAGGATCAGAACAAAAGTATTGGTGAAATATTGGCTGCGATTAAATCTCTTTCTACTACAATGGAAACATGGCACGCCGAAGTTATATCCTCCCTCAATGAACTCGAAGCCAGCCAAAAATTAATTGAAGACCGTGTGTCCGATATGAACGTAATATTGGCTGCCGTGGAATAGAAGGTTGACGCACTTGAGGGTTTTCATGATGATCCCGACGCTCCCCGCCTTGTTGCTGGAGCTGCTAGAGAGAAACATTTCGCACTTCAATGTCGTCTGGACGATTATGAGGGCCGGCCTCGCCGGGGTAACTTAACTTTTTATGTCATCCCCGATAGTCCGACTGAAACGTGGACCCAGTCCGAACAGAAAGTGCGCTCGCTTCTGATTGAATCGTTTTCCCTTGAGCTCCACGATGAAGCTTCCAAGAGCACATTGCTTAGGTACCTTTGTTGCCAACAAGTGTCGCCCAATAGTTGTTAAATTTATTTTACTTAAAATAAAGACAACATTCTATCACAAAGGTCTAAACTGAGAGGCACGAGGATTTTGGTGCAAGAAGATCTTTGTAAAGCTACCCGGCTTTCGCGTAAGAAGCTGTCAGATTTCGGCAAGGCAAGTGGAAAGAAATACAACTTCCGTTACAACAAGTTATTTATCGACAATAAGTGTTATGCATACTACGCTCAAACCGACAGTGTGTGCGAGGTTGAATTACCAAACGCACGCTCTTGTAGTGACGCAGAAAATGTGGGTCAGGTTAACGATATAGGCGCTGAACACTCACCTCCTTTTATCCCGTCCCCTCCTTCTTCCTAGCTATCAGCAGCCGTCCAGGCGCGACCTATTCGTGACGTCTCTTTTTTTTTCCAATATCAGAAGCATTTTAAACAAACGGGATGCCTTATCGTCCCTGGCTGACACATGCCTTGCCAATGTGATTGTCTTGACGGAGACCTGGTTATCTCGTAAAGTTGACAGCCGAGAACTGTTTTCTTGTCAGAACGACTATACCGTTAATAGACAAGATCTTTGCGGGCGTCTGGGTGGGGGAACTTTGATTACTGTTGCTGATAATATAGTTTCGTATGTTGTTCCCGTGCCTTCGCCTCTCGAATTTCTTTGTACATGCATTCGTTTAAATCACATAGACACGGTATTTCGTGTTTTGTATCGGCCGCCTCAGGCTACGCCGACATTTTGTGATGATTTGTTTGATTGCCTCAATAATGTGGTTATTAGATTCCCTGAGGCCCCCTTATTCCTGCTAGGGAATTTTAATTTTTCTGGCATACCGTGGAAAGATTGTTGCCCTATTGTAACTTCTGGTTCGTCGGAGTGTTCAGCTGTCATTAGTACTTGTTTTATGTTTAACCTCTCCCAACTTGTGAATGTACTTACTCGCGTTACTAGCTCATCCGCTAATGTGCTTGACAACGTATTGACCGCTACACCTGAGTCTGTCTCACCTCTATCTCTTCTGCCTGGTTTGAGCGACCACTCTGCTATTCACTTCACTTCACAATTCAGTTCCCCCCGCCTTCCTAGGCAGTATAAACTAATTCGGGACTATGGCAAAGCGAATTTTCGAGCAATCAACGCCGAGTTTGCAATTTTTGGTGATGCTTCCTTTCCGCAGTTCTGGGAACGATCGATTCATGAAAATCGGGATCTATTGAAAACCAAGGTCACTAGTCTCGTTAATAAATATACCTATTCCTCTTCGTCGAATATCTTGTTCCCGAAGATCCCCGTGGTTCAACCTATCGTTAAAACGTCTTCAGAACAAACAAACAAAAAACGTATTTTTGGTCGCTGTAAGGAATCCATGATAGGCGAACGTTGGTCAGCTTATCTGTCCGTGGCGTCGGAATATAAACAAGCTATTGTCAACGCCAAGCACGCCTTTTTAAATAACACGCTTCCATCTTTGTTATCCACTGACCCACGTAAGTTCTGGAATGTCGTCAGTATGCGTGAACGTAAAGAGATCCGTCTAAAATCCGAAAGTGGCCTGTTGCTACCACGTCATCAGAGCTGTGTTCTTTTGAATAATACGTTCACATTGTTCTTCACGAATTGTGCACCTACTGCATTACCTGATATTCAAAATTCAAATTTTACACGCATGCAGCCTATTTTCATCGACTCGGTTGGTATTTCTAAGCTGATTGGAAACGCGAAAGTTTCATCTTCAGTACGTTTTGATGGCATCAGTTACAAGTTTTTGAAAAGTACTGCGACTTATTCATCTGTCATCTTGTCTCAGATTTTTACGCAGTCTTTGCAGTGTACCACCCTACCCGGTGGCTGGAACGTTGGCAAGGTTGTTCCGGTGCACAAATCTGGTGATGTTTTTAACCCTAGTAATTACAGACCGATTTCCTTGACATCCATTCCATGTAAGATACTTAAACATGTAATATACTCCAATCTTGTTCTTTTCCTTGAATCAAATTCCTTCCTTACATTCTGCCAACATGGTGTTCGTAAACGTTACTCCTGTGAAACTCAACTACTCATTTTTACTAATGACTTGCTTTCTGTGTTAGACCGTTCATCTACCGTTAATTGTGTTTTTCTTGGCTTTGCTAAAGCCTTTGATACAGTTCCGCATCGTCTACTACTTTACAAACTTAGCAAACTTAACCTCGATAGCAACATTTTAGGATGGATTGAGTGTTTTTTGCATAATCGCACCCAGAATGTATCAACTAACGATCTTGATTCTTAACTTTCTTCTGCGTCATCGGGCGTCCCTCAAGAGTCTGTCCTAGGACCCCTTCTTTTCCACATCTACATTAATGACCTTCCTGACTCTATTGTCTCATCTATTGAACTTTTTGCTGATGATTGTGTTTTATATAGAGAAATTTCTAACTCATTTGATGAATTTATCCTTCGAACCGATTTTAGCAGTATTTTCGTGTGGTGCGACATTGGCCAATGAAACTGAATGTTAACAAATGCAAGGTAATGAGAGTCACAAGATCAACTAATCAGTCCAATCCGCCTTCCTATCTTCTTCATTGTTCCCCCTTGTCTTGCCTTTCTACCTATAGATATCTGGGTGTTCACATTACCTATAATCTTTCCTTACAAACACATATTGATTACATTGCTAAAAATGCTAACCGCATGCTCGGTTTCCTTCGTCGTAATTTCTCTCTCGCTCCAATTTCTTAGAAACTGTTAATACATAATACACTTGTGCGCTCCGAAATTGAGTATGCCTCGGCTGTATGGGATCCACATATAAACTCGCTTGAATCTATCCAGAATCGCTCTGTCCGTTTTATTTTGTCCAACTATTCGCGTTTAGCTAGCGTCTCTCAATTAAAACAAACATTAAATCTCCCCGATCTCTCTATTCGACGTCGCATGCCTCTTTCATAAAATCTATTTCACCAACGACAGCCTTTGTCAGTCACTTTTTACAGCCCCATTTTATGTGTCATCCCGTTTCGATCATCGATTTAAAGTTGGCGTACCCAGTTGTCGGACTAACGTATACTTCGACTCCTTTGTCCCCAAGACCAGCGTGGACTGGACCACCTTCCTGCCTCCGTCGTCTCCATCAGAGATCACATACCTTCAAGTCTGCCGTGTTTCATCACTTGACATCATAACTATTTTTGGCTCTACATGTTTCTGTTTTCCACCGCTCCTATCTTTAACGCCTAACGGCCCTGAGAGTAAATCAATCAATCAATCAATAAATAAATAAATAGATAAACAAATAAATAAATAAATAAATAAATAAAAGACAATGGACATATGATGACGTAGTTAGTTTTTCGATAGAGAGAGAAATACCGAATCAAACAAGGAGGAAGAAAACTAAAACGCAAGCTCAAAAGCTGGTGAAATAAATAGGTTAAACGCTCATTTACACGAGTGGCGGATCCGCGTTCGAAAAGCAGTTGTGAGCGCGGTTGCATAAAGATCTAGTGCAGTTGCACGCGCACTCGATGACATCAAGTTTGCGAGTTCAATTTTATTGGATCTTTATACAACCGCGTTCGCAACCGCTTTGCGAACTCGGATCCGCTTCCATTGTGAATGAGCGGTAAGGCAGCAATATCGAGACGCCGAGCGGAATCTAAAGAACAAAGATGAGAAAAGAAGAAGGGGGCTACACTAGCCGAAGTAGCATCAAAATGAGAGGAATTTCAGGAAAGAAAGCGGGAGGCATCAGCAATAATACAGGCCGAAATTGGGAGTTCAGGGTCCAGTGCATGATACAAATAAACCAGAAGATAGTAATGCCGCAAAAGGGTTTTGGGAACACATCGGTGTACAGGAAAAAAAGACCAAGGGGTACCAGCAGACACTAATCACACAGGAAGGGATAGAGGTAAATGGGAAGAGGCAAGAGAATACATTAGACATACAATCGGAGCAGCATTTTTGGAGTTAGAATAAGATCAGGTAGTAGGGAATGGTAGAGTCTACACAAAACAAGAGGAGGATTATAGTGAAGAAGCGGAAATGACCACTGGGGATTGGGAAAAAAGCAGAAGGAAAGGTTCCGGCTGGAACTGCAAGAGGTCCAGACGGCATACCAATGAGATTGATAAAAGTTCTAGGCAAAACAAGCAAATTGAAACTACGGCAGTGATTGACGAGATACTTAGGAAAGGGGAGGTACCCAGTGACTGGAAATTGAGCAGGATGAGAATATTATATAAGGGCAAGGGAGACAGCGACAATATGAAATCATACCCACCAATCGCAGTAACTTCAGTAATATACAGACTAGCTATGGATATTGTAAAAAAAGAATAGAAGAATGGACAGGGAGAAAGCAGATTCTGGGGCAGCTTCAAAACGGTTTTAGGAGGGATAGGTGACTAGATGATAACTTAATTGAAATCACTCAGTGCATAGAGATAGAAAAGACAAGTCAAAGGCAATTATATGTAGCATCTTTGGACATCAAAGGGGCATATGACAATGCGAATCAGGAAAACCTCTGGAACCAACTGAAGGGATATGGACTAGAGGGAACCATAGCTAAGTTTCTAGAACGGGTTTATGCGGAGGATAGGGTGGTTATAACATGGAAAGCCGAAACTTCAAGACCAGCAGCAATAAAAAGAGGTCCTAGACAGGGTTGCCCATTGTTTCTCCTACGCTTTATGGTACTCCTCAGTGAGATGAAAAAATATTCCTCAGTGAGATGGAAAAAAGGCTAAAACAGTGCAACCTAGGTTTTGACCGGACTTACATGGAGGAAGGACATAAAGTAAATCAAGTACTGCCAGGGTTAATATATGCAGACGACATTGTACTCGTAGCAGCAAGTTGTGAGACAATGGAGGAACTGATTAGGATATCCAGCAGGGAAGGGGAGAGTTTAGGACTAAAAATTGGTATGAACAAATCCTGTACAATAGTTTTCAACGACGAGAATGGGGAACCCCTGGAGATGCAGGACATATTCATAGAACACGTAGAAAAGTACAAATCTATGGGAGTATGGTTAAGTGAAGCAAGACGGTATCTAAAAGACCATGATAATATTGTAATAAAGAAAGGGAAACGAGATTTAGCTATCATGAAACACAGGGCACTATGGAACTATAATAGATATGCAGTCATTAGGGGTGTATGAAATAGATTTATGGTGCCAGGACTGTCATTTGGGAATGCGGTATTATTTATGAGGTCAGAAATCTAGGCAGGTTTAGAGATACAGCAAAGGAATGTGGGTAGGTTGGCATTGGGGGCACGTGGGAATACACCAAATGAGGGAGTACAGGCGGATATGAGTTGGGCATCTTTAGAGAGTACAGAAGCGATTAGTAAAGTAAAATTTGAATGAAGACTAGCTGAAATTAAGGATACATAGTGGGCAGCGAAAGGGTGTACCAGTACCCATATATGAAAAGTCTAAACACTATGTGGACAAACCGAACCCGCAAGCTGAGACCTAAGTACTATCAATGAGATTGGGCCGATCAGAGTATATCAGTAGAAAAGGGAGTGAAGGAAACAGGGAGGGAATTGTGGGAAGAAAGGATGCAGGGGAAATCACCTTTGACAATCTACAGGGCACAAAAACAAAAATAAAGAAGGAACAGTTCTATCATAATTCATTGGGGAGCTCATTACTGTTTCAAGCTAGAACGGGGGTGCTAAGAACGAAAACATGTAGGGCTAAATTCCAGGAAATTGACACTCTATGCAATATATGCAACCACGAAAGGGAAACTATAGAACACGTAATTTTAAGGTGCACCGGTCTTCGTCCCACCCTCTACGGGGAGGAGGGGATGACTACGGATTTTGAGGGGCCATTGGGATTTTCAGACATGAATGGACGAATGGATGGGGAAAAAATGGCGGTACTAAGAGGAGATTGGAAGATTGGTGGAGAAGACCTTGGGAAGGGTCAAACAAATACAGAGAAAAATAAGGAATGGAATCACTTTAAAAAGGGGGGGAGGAATCGCTACAACAAAGTTTATACACATTTTAAAAAAAAGAAGGGATGGTGAAATGTTAGACTAGGTGGCGCAAGCTGCCGCCCGTTTCAAAGGGTATAGCCATTACCATCCATCCATTCATCCATTCAGCAGGTAGCTGGCATCTCCCCTCCTCCTCCTCCCTCCTCCTCCGTCCTCTCCTCTTCCTCCCTATTCCTTCCTAGAACACTCTATTTTTTAGCGTCATATAAAGCGCCTCGCGGTGTGGGAAGCATGTGGGGAGAAAAAAAAATAAAGATGAGTTGTGTGCATTACCGTGAGGTAAACCCGACGGTGTTCTGGTACCTCTTATCTCGGCTCTTCTTTACATAGCACTCGGTAACACGACGTGGTGGCAGCGGTGGGATTCGGCAACCGGGCAGTAGTGTCATGGGTGGTGACCAAAAAGAACAATAAATAAGCAAGAAGAAATAAACGCTTATTGTGGCGAACTTATGCCCAAAAACAAAATACGCAGAGGATAGCGTCGAAGGCGCCGATGTTTCGAAACAGCAGGATCGAACGCTGGGGCGAGACTGACTCCGCTCGCCTTGCGCAGTACCTTATGTACCCTCGAGGGTTCCTGGATTATTCGGCGTAGAACTTTCGGCGCGTAGAACATTCGGAACACGATCAGACAAGAATCTTCTGGAACTTACAAGAAGGCCAAGTTGAAAGAGTTAATAAAAGGATAATCCGCTGACTGGAATCAAACCTACACCTTCCGTGCCACAGTCAAGCGCGGTAACCACTCGGCCACGCTATTTTTTTTCTTTATTGCATAAAGCCACTCCGCAACGCACGCGTTTGCTCGCTAACGTGCGCGGCATTATCGTCTCCGAGGAAGATAGAAGCACTACAGTTGCAGGAGGCCTAACGATAACAGTGAAATCTTCCACCTGGCCGGCTCCATGAACGGGAACAGCGACGGCTCCAGCAGTTTTACATTCCAGGCGAGCAGCTCCCAAGCGAGCAGCGGTCCTTCTTTCTTCAACCGCGTCGCGCTCGAGCTTTCACAACAGTTGGATTAAAGAGATCCCAACGCCTGGATAAGATGAAGCACCGGCTGGGAAAGATACCAGATCATTTCTGGACTCCACTACAGGGACGCCTCGACACAGGTAAACACATTCCTGTACGCCATGGGGAGAGAAGCGGAAGACGTTCTCACGTCACTCCATTTGTCAGAGGCAGAGCTAGAGGACTACGTCGTAGTGGAGGGCAAGGCTGAACTCCTCTTCGTTCCGCGCTTAAACGTCATCTTTGAAAGAGCAAGATTTAACATGAGAAAGCAAGAACCGGACGAGACAGTGGAGCCCTTCATCACGGCCTTGCACAGCCTAGCGGACTCCTGCGACTATGGACTACTTCGCGAGGAGCTGATCCATGATCGCATCTTCGTAGGTCTCCAGGACAGGAAGCTGAACGAAAAGCTTGAGCTCGAAGCAAAACTTACACTTCAAAGCACGACAGCGTCAGCACGGTCTTTCGAACCGTGAAACGACAGCAAGCAGAGCCTGAGAGCAATAAGACGGAGTCTCCGGAAATCGAGGAGCTCCGAAGCAGATACCCAAAGGAGAACGGCAAGAAAAGATACACAGGCGCTCGTGGTACATCTAATGGTCAAGGAGATTCTAACAGTACGGTGTGGACATGCCGATGGTGTGGCAGTTTGCGCAAGCAGGAAAAAACAGAATTCGCCGCAGGAGGCAATAAATGAAACGCTTGTAATGAGGTAGGACACTTTGAGAGCGTAGGCTTCTCCAAGCTTGCAGCAGGGTCTCACGGGTCACAATTGCACAAACCATGCAGGTCTCAACGAAGTGTTCCTGGGTGCACTGGCACATGTATACATCGAAGATCCCTGGTACATCAAGGCGAAAGTCCACAACCAGGAGGACGAGGACAGCATCAGGCTTCCAGTAGCTTACGCTTTGTTGGGACCGAGGGGGTTCTCCGGGTAGCGTCACGCAGGGCCAGGCCAGGAAAGGAGCAGAGGGCAGACTCCCGTCCAGGAACATGACGAGACGGGAGGGTCTCTCGCAACGAAACTTTGTTTAATACATATGTACAAAGTATTTACAACGTCCGAGAGCACAGATGCGACATTCTGTTTGCCCCTTTTATAGGGTCGCTCTTCGGTACTCTCGCGGCTGGCAGCCAATGGTGGCCGAGCTGCCAACAAATCATGTTCAGGCCCCGGCTCCAGTCATCCCCTGAGCACGCACACACCCACATGCACACACTGCAGCTGTGGCCGGACTTTACACTCCGGCGCCGAGGCACCCTTGCCCTCGAAAGCTGCGCCGAGGAGGCGACAGCAAGGGGTCCAGTGATTGCCCGGGTGACGACGTTGGCCGTGGTAGTGCTGACCCCTCCATCAGACGGCGTTGAGGCACGGGAAAGGGCTTGGCCGGATCATCCGCAGGTGGCGTCCGGGGATAATCCCACCCTCAAGGAGTTCCTGCAGCTGGCGCGTCGTTACCCGGAATACTGGCCCGGTAATCCTCCCGGTTCTTGAGCCGGCTGACCCCGTTTCGGACCAGCGTTACCGCAGCCAGAAAGAAGGGTCCGGCTTAGCTCCGCGCCTATGTGGGGCGACGCCAACACGGTGGTCCCACGGCACCCCCTTGTCGCCTCTCGCCTCGTTTCCGGGCAAGCCGATCGGAGCCATGTGGCAATGCTACTCAATGAGTTCACCGTTGCCGGACGGATTAGATAGGGAGGGTCTGGTCCGGGGCTTTTCCGTTTTCACAACAGCTCCTCCGCCGCTGGGAAGAGTGTCTTGAAGGGGAGCAGTCCTCGCTGGTCCCTTGAAAGACGCGGTCTCACGGCAAGGCTGGCGACTGAGGTCCACGCTGGAGTCAACTCTGGGAAGTGACAGTAACGAAACCCACAACACCGAACCAGACTCCGCGCGGCCGAGCGCCCAGCACCCAATCTCTCCAATCCGCCAGACCAAAACGAACAACAAAATAAAATGCCTCGCGAAAGTTCCGTACTATATTCTATTCACGCACGAAGAAGCTTATTTTCCTCCGACAGGCTGCTCTAGCGAAAGAACCTTTTGTAGACCAATAAAAGCCCTCTAACGCTCAACCTAAAATAAAACGGACTCCCGTGAAAAAAACAAATTACAAACCGCAACGTAACTCACATAGGGCATATCCCTATCCAATTCGAGCACGTCCTTCAGAACCCAAACTTTACTGAGGAGAAAACCGCTTTAAAGGAACAATGCTAACACAACAAGCTAAAGTCGAAAGAAACGCAAAACTCGGGACTCCCGAAAAAAGAAAAGCTAATAACCTTGCCGAATAACCTAATCGACTCAATTACACTAAAAAAAACACGTTTAGCCCTCCCTTTTCCCCTCAAAAGTCCCTCTCTGCATCTAACCTACGCCCAGTTTGTCCTTGGCTTCACTCGAACTGTTCAAGCTTTTCTCCTTGGACTTGAGTGCAGGCCCGAAGTTGCAGTCCCATAGATCTCCTTTAGTCTCCGCGTCCGACGTGACGCCTGGCTGAACCACGGGCGATGAGCTGTGACTCCGTCTGGAACCTCGCCGAGTCGTTCCTGGTTCGTTGTTGCCTTCTCCAAGATTCTTGCTCGTACTTGAGCTGTGGGTCCGTGGCTCGTTGGGATGAGGGTCCTGGAGTTTTCCCCCTCCCAGCTTCGACCACTCGTCGACGTTCTCCTGGCACCTGGACTCCGTGAATGGTCTGGAGACCGGGCTCCGCAGCCGCACCAGGCAGGTGTGCTTGATCTCGTCGAAGGAAATCCCGACCACCTCCCTCCTGGTGGGCCGCTTGGACTCCTGTGACGGCGCCGTGGGCATGTCCTCAAAGCCGCACGGGTGCCGATCAGAGCGGTCAGGATCCTGGCTTGATTGCTGGACCGCTTTCTCCGGCATCTCGGCGCTGCTCTCCATGAGCTGCATGAACTTCCCCGGCGTCGTCTCTGTCTTGGCGTCGCCTTCGTCATCCGGGAAGCCGCCGTTGGACGCCCGAAGAGCCTTCTCTTCTTTCCCGTGATCCCGATCACTCTCAGCTTCCCGCAGCTTGGCTGTTGGGTAGATCTTGTGCGGAACGGCGTCGGTCTTCCGTGGAACAGCGTCGGTCGCGTCGGAGGAAACATGCTGGTTTGCGGTCACCTCGGTGACCCCAGCTTCCATTTTCCTCTTTTCCTGACACACCACTTCTGTTGCTGCTTCCACGTCACTCTCACCGTCCCGCCGCTCGGAGTTCGGGTCGGGCTTGCGAAGAACGGTGACGGCCGTGTCGGGAGAAAAGACGCTGCTCTCCGGTCATCTCAGTGTCCCCAGCTCCCACTTTCTCCTTTTCCTGACACGCCTTTCCTGTCACCCCTTCAACGCCTGGTGTTTGCCGACGAAGACACTCAACCTCCCGCGCTTTTTTCGCGAGCTCTAGCTGCTCGAACTCGTAGTCGAGCCGCTCCATTTCGCGCTTATACTCGCTCTTCTCGAGCTCCCATCTCGCCGTCTTGAGAGCCTTCTCGTCGGCCCGCTTTCTGCGTTCCTCCTCGCGAACCTCCTGTTCCCTTTCGCGAGCCTCCTGTTCCCTGCCGCGAATTTCCTCCAAAGCCTCTGTAAACTCCTCAACGCTGACGTCTTCGGCCTGAAGGAGTTTTATGATGTGCGGCTTCCTTTTTCTCTGCCCCAAATCTATTCCTAATTCGGTACAGACCTGTACCAAGTCGTACCAGCGGAATGCCTCCAAACTCATGATCTAGCTGTGTTGGCTCTCTTTCTTACAAAATGCTTGCGTCAGAACGGTCACACAGTCCTTCTGACAACGACTATCTCCAATCCCCACAGGCAAAACATAGAGCTAATGGGTCTGGCAGATTGAGAAAGAAAGGGCCGGGCACTCACCCACACAAGAAGTCATGGTCCGGCGAAGTCGATCCCACCGCTGCCATCCAGTTGTTGGGACCGAGGGGGTTCTCCGGGTAGCGTCACGCAAGGCCAGGCCAGGAAAGGAGCAGCGGGCAGACTCCCGTCCAGGAACATGACGAGACGGGAGGGTCTCTCGCAACGAAACTTTGTTTAATACATATGTACAAAGTATTTACAACGTCCGAGAGCACAGATGCGACATTCTGTTTGCCCCTTTTATAGGGTCGCTCTTCGGTACTCTCGCGGCTGGCAGCCAATGGTGGCCGAGCTGCCAACAAATCATGTTAAGGCCCCGGCTCCAGTCATCCCCTGAGCACGCACACACCCACATGCACACACTGCAGCTGTGGCCGGACTTTACACTCTGGCGCCGAGGCACCCTTGCCCTCGAAAGCTGCGCCGAGGAGGCGACAGCAAGGGGTCCAGTGATTGCCCGGGTGACGACGTTGGCCGTGGTAGTGCTGACCCCTCCATCAGACGGCGTTGAGGCACGGGAAAGGGCTTGGCCGGATCATCCGCAGGTAGCGTCCGGGGATAATCCCACCCTCACGGAGGTCCCGCAGCTGGCGCGTCGTTACCCGGAATCCTGGCCCGGTAATCCTCCCGGTTTTTGAGCCGGCTGACCCCGTTTCGGACCAGCGTTACCGCAGCCAGAAAGAAGGGTCCGGCTTAGCTCCGCGCCTAGGTGGGGCGACGCCAACACGGTGGTCCCACGGCACCCCCTTGTCGCCTCTCGCCTCGTTTCCGGGCAAGCCGACCGGAGCCATGTGGCGATGCTACTCAATGAGTTCACCGCTGCCGGACGGATTAGATAGGGAGGGTCTGGTCCGGGGCTTTTCCGTTTTCACAACAGCTTCAAGAGCACTGAGTCCTACGGAGCAGAAGTACGAGCAAGCCCAAAAAAATGAAAGACGTTTACAACACCCTGTGACGCCGAATTAGAGCGCATCTCTTGAGGAGGAGGAAGGAAGGGTACTGAGGCGAGGGTATACCCCTCCTCCACACCTCTTCATCCTCCCTACTAATCCTCCTCGCCTCCTCCCTCCTCTTCCTCCTCCCTTCTTTCCCCCTTCTCATCCCTCCTCCTCTTCTCTCTCTTCTCCTTGTCCTCCCCCTCCTCCTCCTCCCCGCGCGTTGCATCATGGGAAATGTCCCATAATGCACCGCGCAGAACTCCGTGACGTCGTACGTGACGTCACGAGTGACGTCACGTACGCCTCCTGGGTCCCGCGCCGTTCATTATGGGACATTTCCCACAATGCACAGCGCAGTTAAGGCCTGACCACACTAGCCTGAACGGCGCCGCCGGGCGGTACCGCCGTCCGGCGTCCCTTAGCGAGGGGTCCACATTGGCCTCCGTTTTGCGGGCGTCACGTGACAGCACTGGCTCTCCCGATCGCGCGTGCGCCTCCCGTCGGAATTCCCGCTCTTTCGTCGTCTGCTCTTCGTTAGAATCTTCCGTTTCTTTCGGTCTCATATTTCCCATATATCAGCATCGAAACTGCACTCGCAGCCTACATGGTAGGAGTCCATCATGACCTGGTGATCAGCGTGAATCTTAGCCTGCTCGTTGATCTTGCGGCGTCGCCGCGCTCTGAAGGGAAAAAGGGACAAGTTTTGGGTCCGGCCGAGTTGGTTCTACCAAAGCACCGAAGGACAGGTCAGTGCTTTGCTGCCCCGGCGGCGCGCCAGAGATGAAGGGTACTTTCGCAAATGTTACGAATTCAACACGAGATACGTCAAAACACAGACGACGTGCAACAAGTGCCACGAAGAATCTGCTTGTAATTCCGAATTCCTCTCCTATGATTTCCCAGCGGTTGTTCTTAGCGTCATTATCTAGGTAGTCTGGCTTAGAGCCCTGCACTGGCCGGATTTTCTAGGCCAGGCCCGACCCGGCCCGGCAGAGGCACGGCCCGGGCCCGGCCCGAGCCCGACAGGATATTTAATTTCTAGGCCCGGTCCTACCCGGCCCGGAAGAGACATAGCCCGGGCCCGGCCCAGTCCCGGCAGAATTTTTAGACAGAAGTTCGAGTCCGGCCCGAGCCTGACAAAAATGTTTTAAATATAAGCCTGAGTCCGGCCCGAGCCCGACAGTTCATATTCATGAGCCAAAAAAAGCTTGCAGGCTTTAACTTAAAGACTGTCTAAGCATAAAGCGGGCATACTGTATTTGATTTAAATCTCTTTTGAACTTGGATCGAGATTTTTTGACACAAGAAATATCCCGACTTGGTGCATTTTCGAGAATATTGGCGAAATATGCAGTGTATAAGTGATTTAAAAAAAAAAAAAAACAGAGTGCCGTATTCTTTATTTATGCATTTCTTGAAGAGATATCGGGGTTTTCGTGGTTCGATTCGTTTCAGAGAACTTTCCTCTCTGCATGTTTTTGTGAAGAAATAATCAGAATCACGCTAGTGCATATTCCAAAAGCTGTATATGCATAAAAATATCTAGTTAGCTTATTTTTGGCGGCATAGTAAGGCTCCCTGCACAAAATAAAAAATTAAGCTCACGTTGTTTTTCTTGTGTTCAGTTTGAACCGCAGAGGAAAAATACATTCATGTTGTATCCTGCGACTGGAGTGCGCTCGGCTTCTTAACCGTACCATCCCACTATGGTGGAGGAATCCATACGTTTCCTTTTATCCACGTGAAAACTTTCCAAGTGGAAGACGTCTTTTTTTTTTTTTTTTGAACAGCAGCTTAGTAATTTTGCATTTCGCTTGTTTGTTTTCATTGAACCGAGATGATAAATGAGCACCTTTTTTGTTATCAACAATTTAAACTTTGTGGCACAAAACTGCTCAGCCACGGCCCGGATCGGCCCGGGCCGACACGGCCTGGAAAATATTTTTTTCAAGCCCGAGCCCGGCCCGGGCCCGAGAAAATGCGTGCTACCCGGCCCGAGCCTCGGGTTTTCGGGCTGGCCCGGGCCCGTGCAGTGCTCTAGTCTGGCTGCGTCTTGTCATATAAAAAGGGAAGCAGTCGCACAGTTTCAAGGAACCGCTCCGTTGGGAAAGGCATCGGCGGGAAATAGGGATAGCAGAAGGCAGGAACGCTACGTCCTTCGGAACGTGAAAGGCGCGCGAAGGGCCGGCTTGAGCGCTGCCATGGCATCGCAACGTCGCTATCTACGACCACCTCCCATTGGCTCCTCTCTTCTGCGGCGCGGAGCGGCGAACTCTGAACCGCGCAAGGACCGGTTCGCTCTGCGGCGCCGCACGTCGCCCCGTTGAAGACGAAAACTGGTTTTGGTCGGCAGCCGGCAGAGCCAACCGTCGCGCCGCAGGCCTCCGCGACGCCAATGTGGTCGTGCCCTTACGGCGACGGCAACGGCGATGCTGACGCCGCTCAAGCTGGAAACGGGCGCCTAAAGCCTAGTTCACATGCAGCGGTTTTGGCCCTAGAGCGGCGCGATTTCTGCGGTCGCGGCGCTCTGGCCAGCACCAGCAATTCTGCGGCACGAGCGCCGCGACGGCAGAAATCGCGCCGCTTTAGGGCCAAAATCGCTGCATGTGAAACCCGCTTAAGAGCTGGGCTCTAAAACAAGCCTTGGCGATCGTTTGGGCTTGCCAACATTTTCGCACCTACTTGGGTCATGGGTTTCCTGTTGAGACGGACCACAAGCCATTAATACCGCTGTTGTCAACAAAACGTCTAGACGAGATGACGCCAAGATTAGAGCCGTTACGAATGCGCATCTTCGAATATGACTTTACGATATCGCACGTACTGCGCAAGCATGTGTACACAGCAGATGTGCTGTCCAGGGGTGCTATTCTGGTCGCAAACGGGTACGTTGCGAGTTGTGACGTATCGAGAAAGAAGGGGCGTAGCCTCAAACTAGAATGATTCTTGTTTGAGGCTCCGCCCCAACGTTCGGGTTCACGCACGCGGTCAGCTAGAATCTGATGATCCCCCTACGTCGCGTTGACGTGTCAAAGCAGTTGGGGCAAAGTAGTAGTAGTATAAAACGTTTATTTGAACCGCTTTAAGGGGGAGGGGGAGAGGAATGAGTCAATGGCATCGCGGCCTGGACTCGCGGTATGGGGGAAGGGAATTATATATGTACTTCTATGGCAGCTTCGTGGATATAATCCAGAAGCGTGCGTAGAGCTTGATATTGCTTATCTGGAGGGCCTGGGGGAAAGACCCAGTACTCCATAGATGTCACCCCGTCCTCTATGTGCTTCTTCCTTGTTGCCTCAAGGCCTTTGCAGCCCCATAACAGGTGAACTAGGTCGACCGCATGTTGGGGGTCCTTGCAGTAGCAGCATGTCGGTGGTGTGCGCGACTTTTCCCACGCTGCTCTTCTGTTCGGCGTGCAGGCGGTATTGGTTCTAATGCGAGTTAAGAGCACCCTCGTTCTCCACCCAAAGCCTCGCGGCAGTGGATCGGAGATGGGTGGAAGGTGCTCCTTCAGCGCTGTACGGGACGAAAGTTTTATCTGCTGTTTAGCTTCGTCGGGGTCATAGTCGTCTTCGTCTTCGTCATCTTCGGGTGAGGAAGATGCGTAGCCGTGATCATGGAGGTGGCAGGGCGGCTTCTGCGTCTCGCGGAGTGTAACTATCAGCGCGCGAGCAGCAGAGTGGGCCTGCTCATTGCCAGCTGTGCCTGCGTGGGCGGGCGCACAGGACAGCTGGACTTTTGTACCTTGCAGAGAAAGTTGGACGGCCATCTTTTTTATGGATTTTGCTCTCTTGCAGGGGCTGTTCCTATTTCTGCACTCGGTGAGCGAGGCTACCGAGTCCGTAAAAACGTGGAGCTCTTTTGGTCTAATGGTTGTGTCGTTGAGGACTGTTTCAATCGCATATTGAATCGCTCCGAGTTCGCCACCCTTGACGGAGGTGCTGTTTGGTAATTGTTTGGAAGATATAATTCCTTTTCCTGGTATTGGCACTGCGACCGTAGCAAGTTGGTCTGGGAGTGTCGCGAAAGCCGCGTCTGTGTAGACGGCTAGCTTCTCCGCCGAGCTTTCCCAGGTCTGTATTCGTTTGTTGTGGCTACTGGCTTGCGATTTCTGACGATCTGGATGTCTCAAGCTCGCGTTCTTCGGGATGGGCTTGCCTTCTACGAGGTCGATGTAGTCTAACCAAGGAGGGTCGTTTTCTGGGAAGTCGGGAAGCGGGAGTTTAAGTGCTTTAATCAGACTGAGAATGGTTCTGCCGGGTCGTGAGTGTTGCAGTCGTTCACGGTGGGCGGCAAATCGTACCATTACAGTTTCTTGCAACTTGTTGAGCTGGGCATGTTCCATTAGTGTCCCTATTGGTGTGAATCGAGGTAAGCCGGTAATTACCCGTGCAGCTTGCCTGTTGATGGTTTCCAGTTTTTTACACTGGCTTTTTGAGATGTTGTAATACGAAGAGCAGTAGCAGACTTTTGATACGATGAGTGCCTTCACCATCTGACGTGCAATTCCTTCGTTCGCTCCGCCTCTGGAGCTGCATATCCTTCTGATGACATGGATGATTGCCTTGCATTGCTGGCTGACCTTGGTCATCCAGGTTCTGCACGAGCCGTCTTCATCGATGTACATTCCGTGTATTCTGATCGAGGTAGATGGTTGGATTCTGTTGCCTGCTAGCGTTAAGTACATCTGACTGGCGATGCCAGCTTTTCTTTGTTTACGGGATGCGACGACCACATAGGTCGTTTTCTCCGGGGATGCAGTGAGGCCGACCCTATTGAGATGGGTTTGCACTTCGTCCAATCCGGCTTGAAGAGTCTGTTGTTGGGTTCGGGTATCGCCTGTCACTGTCCATAGGGAGATATCGTCCGCATATATGGTGAACTTGAGGCTTGGGATCCTCGATAGGCGGTGTGGGAGATCGGCCATTGCCATGTTAAACAGTAAAGGCGAGAGTACAGAGCCTTGTGGTACGCCGACCCTGTTGGGTCGTGGGTTGCTCATCTGGTCCCCTATTCTTATCGAATATGTCCGATCCTTAAGAAAAGCTTTAATAAAGTTAAGCGCCCTGCCCTGTATCCCTAAGCGTTCCGCCTCCTGAATGACAGCCCAGTGGGGGACGGAGTCGAAAGCCTTTCTAACATCAATGGCGACGATTGAGCGGATGGTTTTGCCCCTTGGCGCCTTTTTCTTGGTGATGTCGTGTGACATCAAGAGGAGGCTTTCCTGTGTGCTTAAACAGGGTCGGAATCCTGTCTGGGCTGGATGAAAAGCGCCGGATCTCTCTAGTGTCCAGTTAAGTCGATCTAGAACCATTCGCTCCATGAGCTTGCATACGCATGAAGTGAGTGATATCGGTCTGAAGTTGATAAGCGTGTCCTTGTCCTTGCCAGGTTTGGGGATTGGGACGACGGTCGAATGCTTCCATATTGGTGGCAACTGTCCTTGTTCCCATACCGCGTTAATTCCTTCGATAAGCTGGTGTTTAGCGTCTTGTGGGAGGTTGCGCAGCATGGAAATGGTAATTTAGTCCGGGCCCGGAGCACTGTGTGCCTTCCCGTTGTGGAGTGCCGTTTCCAATTCACCCAGGGTAAAGGGTTGGTCCATTGGATCCGCTGAGTTAACCAGCACTGGAGTATACGGGTTCGGAATTGAGTTTGTTGTCGTAGCAATGGGCTGCGGGAAGAATTGGTCTCCGGCCGCATCTGCGAGGTCTTCTACCGAAGTGTCAGTTTTTAGCGCCAGGGTTAGAGGGGCCTTCTGTTCTCTCTTTTGTCCCAGCATGGATCTGCTGGTTGCCCACAGTTTCTTTACTGAAGTTTTCTCCGCCAAGGACGCACTGTAATCCAGCCATCGTTTCCTGTCCAAATATATCGCGTGTTTGCGTGCCGCGATCGTGTGTCTGGTGACCTCTCTGAGTGCCGCTGGTGTCTTTGGGCCCCTCCTATATCGCTGCAGCGCTCGGAGTCTCCTAGCCCAGAGATTCAAGAGGTGAATATCCGGGGTAGGTGCATCGGCAGGTATGTTGGATCTGGTTGTAGCCGCTTTCAATGCATCGAGCATTGCTGTCGCAAAGGATTCCTCTTGGTTGTTTTCCAGGTGTCTTCTATAAAGGTCCCAATTGACTGTATGAGCAAAACGCCGGTTCTTTTCGGACTTCTTGGAGTTCACCTCGATCTTTATTGGGAGGTGGTCACTCCCCCACGTGTCAATGTTTACATTCCAGGAGAGGTTTTCAGTCTTTCCGTATATCCATGTAAGATCTGGACTGGTATGCTGTTGTCTGCTTGTCAAGCCGAGTCTCGTTGTTGAGCCCGGCGTGTTTAGTAGTGTGTACTTGAACCGTGTCATGTCCTCCAGGAGTTTCTGGCCGTTTATGGTGTCTACTTTGTAGCCCCAGCTGGTATGTGGCAGCTTGAAGTCTCCTCCTATAATCTTTCGTTCTTTTGGGTAAAGGATGTGTAGTTGTTCTATCCACCCGTTGTCTCTTGGTGATTTGCTGCTAGCCCCTGGCCTGTAGTATACAGATGCGATGATTACGGGTGTTCCTTGATGCGTTGCACGGACTGCGACGACTTCTTGTCTGTCTGTGCACCATAGCATCAAGTCAATTTGATGTTGTGGCCAGTCCGATCGCAAATACACCATGGCTTGCCCCTTGGGCACGTCTTGGTTGGGCTTGCGGCCTGGTGGGATCGACGGGCTGGAGTATGAAGTGTAACTTGCTAGGTTGATGGTGGTTGTCTTTACTTCTTGTAATAGAATTGCATCTGGACGTTTTGATGGTCTGTTCAAGTGTCTTGCGTTGAGTTCTGCGGCCCGTAGCCCCAGTCCTCTGCAGTTCCATTGAACAATGCTAATCCCTATTTTTATCGACCAAGTTTGAAAGCGATAACAGTGAGCTGTTGCCTCAGCGCTGAGAGTTGTTTTTCAAGCCTTGTAAACCGGACTTCGTAGCTGTCTCTCTCAAAGGTGGGGGTACCCCGGAATAAATCAGCGTAAGTCCTTTCGTGCATCCGTGGGTGTTGGATCGGATTAAATGGAGGTGGCGGCGGCGGCGGTGGTGGTGGTGGTGCCCCCTTCTTCCTCCTGGACTCTTGATTGGGTTTCGCGTGCTTCCTTGCCCTTTCCCTCAGTAGCATCCCGATCTCTGTCTTCTTCGGGCAGGCATTGCTTGTCGCCAAGTGTCCATTTTTTTTTGCAGATCTGGCAGTACGGGGTCGGATTTGGGCACGGGTTGGTGTTACCTTGGTCATCTTGCGTTTCCTCGTGGTGTTTGCCGCACAAAGAGCAGACCGTCTCTTTGTGGCAGATGTCTTGCTTGTGACCCGCGCCATGGCAGTTTGTGCATGTCACCGCCTTGGCTTTATATGGGTACACTGGGGTGATGCAAAGCGCGTATCTAACGAACCTTGGCAATCGATTACCCTCGAACGTTATCATCGCAGTGCGTCCTTTCCTTCCCAGAAGTCGGGCCGTGACGATGTCGTGAGTGTCACATCGGAGCCTGTCCCGGAGAGAGGTGTTGTCTTCACCCTCGTCTACTTCATATATGACCCCTCGAATTTGGTTATCTTGCAGTGTTTTGTAAGCTTGTACGGGAATCTCTTCTTCGTTAGCAACTGGAATTCCAGTGATTTCCATTAACGCCTTGGCGGTAGGCTCAGATGAAGTTTGTGCGGAGATAGTATTGCTCTCCTTCTGTAGCTTTACTGATATCTCCTGTGATTGTGTGCCTAGCGTTTTTGTGAAGGCTTCCTCCAGGGTTCTTCTCGGTATGGTGGTAAGGTCTGTCTTCGTTCGTGGTCCAAGTACGACAGTGAAGAGCTGGCGTGGGGCCTGTGCCTTGCCTTCGCTTTCAGTGGTCTTCTTGCGAGTGTATCGTGCCCACTTGATGGTCTTTTTGGATTGGACCAAAGACCATGCTGGGCCGTCGTCCTCTTCTGTGATTGAGTTTTGCGTTGCGGCGGTGCTGACGAGAGTGTCCGCTGTCGCCGCCTGTGTTGAGAGTGACGTCCCAGGCGCCATGGCCGCATGCCGCTTGCGGCTCTCGCTGTCGTCTTGTCGGCCATTTTTCTCCGGTGTACTCGCCGACGAGGTGGCCGGCTCTTTTTCATTAGATTTAGAAATCGGTGTATTGTTGAACCGTGGCTCTATGGTAGTCTGCTTGTTTCCTGACGCTTCTGGCCGAGAAAGATCGTCTAGAGCTTGCAGGAACATTTCCGTGATTTCCTCTTTTGAGGCCTTCCCTAGCAGAGCGACTAGGAGCGATTTGATTTCGTTCGCGGTACTTTGAGTTACCGGAGCTGGATGTGGTTGTCTCGGTGGTGGTTCCGAGTTGGTGGCCGGCAGGGCGGGCCAGTTGATCGTAGTTTCCGGTTTCGGAGGATTCAGAGTTGGCGTCGTAAATCGGAACACCGCATTGGGGTTGGCGGTCACAGCTGCGGTGTCCATCGTCTCCATCGCAGCGGTTAGGCCTAGCAATGCACCGGCTCAGATCGCTTTAGTGCTGGCTCTTTGGGTGCGGAAATTCGGCATGTTGGCCCCCGGTATAATATACCCTGGTCACATACCTGCCGAAATCTACACTTCGAAGCAATGGTCGGTATACTTCTGTCTTAAAACGGAGTCAAGAAATTCGAAAATTTCCAGAGCAGTCGAAAGAGCAGGGCGTCTCAGTCGGGCTTCGTTTTCCTCTCTCCTGGGGCAAAGAAATCCCCGCATTTCCCCCTGTTCTTTTTGTTCTCTTCTTTCTTTCCTCCGGGAGATAAAACGAGCGAATAACGGGGAAAAGGCTACCTTCCGGAAAATGGAAGGAAGCAGAAAAAAAAAAATAAAAAAAAAATAATATATCCTTTGATAAAATACGAAAGATTATTTCAATAATTATGACGTAAAGTAAATTTAGCTGAGATACCTTAGCTTGTTTTCTCGAAGTCTTTCGCTACGGTATTTGAAAACAAACATGGCGAAAACCGCGGTAACGACCTTGTGGTGTATGTGTCTCGTTTGCGTCGTTGCTTTCCCTGCTTCTGCACAATACGGATGGCATTACGAGAAAAAAAAAATATTACGTGAAGGTACGCTGCGACACCGATCATCCTTTCTGAAGCCGCCGTGAACATAAGCTGCTAATGAAATTTCCTCTTTGCCTGTGAAGGAGACTTCAAATGGATACAGAGCTGACGACGACTCTGTGGGAGTATATGACAAGTCATGAGATCGACGCAGAGTGCAACGGTTGCGAGCATTCTGTGGATGATGCAGGAAAGTTTCTTCGGAAGTTTTAATAATGCTTTGCTGCTTTGCTCACTGCAGTGATTATGCCGGTATAGTTCCCATAAGCCATGCTCTTCTCTTTCGGCGCTAAAGAAATGCACGCGACGGCATAATCTCGAGCAGTCTTTTTTACTTATTTTTATTTGCAGAATAGCTCGCGCAAAAAAAAACGGCTTTTACGTTTTTACACGTCCCTACATAGGTGCCTCGCTTTCCCATTGGCTTCATTGCGCGTGACGATTCAACGCCATTTGCCATGGAAACGTTCGTGAAACTAGAAAGCCTCTGTTTGCCGCTAACAGTCGTTTTTCGAGTTCGGGTTGGGTGACGACAAAATGACATTAGAACAAGAATGCACGGGACTATTTGCATTGTTTTAAATCGACAACCGTACCCTTGGCGAGTTAAACTTGAAAGAACATGGCCGCGATGCTCGGCGGATCGACCGCGCCTGGGGTTTGACATGCGATCGGTCACTTGATCAACGCGCACACGAATACTTTCGTGCTGTTGGATGAGCCCATTCGGCGGCAGGACCGGGTCGAAGAGCACAGTGAGCTGGCGTTTAACGTCTCCGATGTAACGCTTGGCGAGATGCAAGACTTGGGGGGCTATGTTGCACGTTTTGGACTCCCAGGAGACTAGGGAGAAGGAAGTGACGTCAAAAATACAGCAAACGCAGATTGGATGTTGACAGAAAAAAACAAAATCAACATCGAATCTGCATTTGCTGCGTTGTTGACGTCACTTCCTTCTCCCAAGTCTCCTTAAAGTCCAAAGAGCGAAACATAGCACCCTGGGCTTTTATTTGTGCCGGTGTTATGAAGCTTGAAAGTGGTGGTGTTGTTGTGGCTCGTACGGTAGCGTTGCTGAGATTATGAAGACGGTAATAGACCTTTATTCAGCGTTGCCGTGCATTAAGATTCAAAACCTGACCTTGACACAAAGGGAACCACGTTTCCGCGAGCACGGAGGCAGCAGCCAATGGTCGGAAAAAAGAATTGTGCCGCCGCCACGACCGCCAGCGATCGCCCCAACGGCAAGAAAACAAACGACAAGCTCATTGAGGTTTGTGTAGTGCTGACTACTGATTCATCGGACGACAAAGGTGAATGATGTAAAACGCAACGTACGTTTGCCAGCGTTTTGCAAAACGAATTCGTTTCATTGAAAATTTAATTTGTGGAATTCGTTAACGCCTTGAATGTTTGACGGGGACCGCATTGTGAGCGCAGGCTTCACACAGGTGTTTTCTACAGTGTGCGCTTTGGCTGCATGCATATAAAGACAAAAACACTGTCTATATGGTGCATAAAATAAAAGAAATTTTGTTTATCTTGATAATGTTGACTATCTATTGAGAGTTGTTGATAGTAGTGGCGTAGCCAGGAACTTCTAAGGGGGTGAGGATGGAAGGGGGGTTGAGGTGGCTGGGTTGTTCATGACTTGGGGTGCGGGGGGATGGTGTCGGAATTTGTGTGTATATTCTAGGGCTCGCCGGATTTGGGGAGGGAAGAAGCGAAGCCCCATAAACCCCCCCCCCCCCTCGCCCCCCCCCCCCTCCCCCACCCTGGCTTTGCCACATAAGGGGAGCATCCTACATTCACAGGCTGCTATAAGCATGTGCATAGCCACTCAGCTCGTACCACAATGGCAAGATAGTTGCTGACATTCTTCACGTTACGTAGCAGTTCTTTCTTTAGTACAAATGATCGCTTTTCCTTCACACATCTACTCTGCCTCCGCTTGTCGTTTATACTTGATGGTGATAAGCCAAAAGTGCGTATTTGCTCTGCATCACAGGCAAATTTCAAAAATCCAGCTCACACTTCTGTTTAATTTCAATGAGTTACTGTCACTTTTAAAACGACAATCTATTTAATTGCTATAATAACCTTTACATTAAACACACCTGTGTGAATGTAGGACAATTCTATTTTTATTGTTTTTCTTGGTCACGAAGGTGACAACCATCCTCAAGACACTGGCTAAATTTCTCGTCTACAGTGGGTAACAATGTTACCATACTCTGTCAGACTAAACGGCTGCTGTCTAGACAAGTAACAATTAATTTTAGGACAGACGTGTTCGTAGTTTATTGCAGGGCATCGGAAAAGTGTTCTTATGACTTTCCGATGACTGACTTGCAATTCCAGCAGCTTGGCGTGAAAAGGTAAAATATCTAATTGATACAACAAAATGCCATCAGCAACCCATCCAGATTTTATTTTGTGATTGACAGTAGCTACAGACCGCAACAAATTGTCAACTGAAGACATAGGTACTAAGCGTGCACTAACTTCGAAGCGGTAGAAACCCTGAAGTTTAAGCGTCAACTCACCACCATGTTGTTAATGGCAAAATGGTGTTTGCGGCAAAGTGTTGGAGTCCTTCAGAATGGTGACGGTCTCCTTCAGACCGATGACGACGGTGACAAATATTTAGTTAGAGTCTAAGTTTAGTCAACGCACCCGACAACGTCGGTGTTGTAGACAAGTTCGCATCGTCAACACGGGAGGGAGCCACCTCATTGGGGGAGAGCACGAGTATCGCGCAAGCGGCTTGGGACCGTTGACCAATTAGAGACAGACACACGGCAAGCAGCGTTACCTGCCATGTCTAGGCAAGCTCGTCGAACTCGAACTCAGTACTCGGTCTTCTCGGTTGTATTAACTAGTCGTTAATAAACGCTTTCATGACATGGTGTCAGAAACGGAACACGAAAACGCTCGCACGTGAAGTCAAGACCGATTTGAGTCACACGGCGCAAGAGTGAAGGCAAGAGAAGACCGGCAGCGCAGAAAATGGCGGAAGAAAGCGGAACCGCTGCTACGCAGCAGTCGGGCGGGAGTCCGAACGTCACACTTCCCATGCCGGGAGGGGTCTTCGCAAGTTTGCTGCCTCCTCCGAAGCCACTCTACATGTCCGGAGACCTGGAGACATCCTGGAGAACATGGTGGGACGAATTTAAGTTGTTTTCAACCGCCAGTGCTCTGAAGTCGCAAGACGCCGAAGTACAGGGGTGCTATGTTGCGCTTTTTGGACTCCCAGGAGACTAGGGAGAAGGAAGTGACGTCAACGACACAGCAAACGCAGATTGGATGTTGACAGAAGAAAACGAAATCAACACCAAATCTGCGTTTGCTGTGTCGTTGACGTCACTTCCTTCTCCCTAGTCTTCTGGGAGTCCAAAAAGCGCAACATAGCACCCCAGGCCGCGACGTTCCTAGTCGTCGTAGGGGAAGACGCCAGGCGCGTCTACAAAACTTTCACGTTCGAAAACCCAGGTGACAAACTACGCGTTGAGATGATAGCGGAGCTTTTTGAAAAGCATTGCAAGCCTGCTATCAACGTGAGCTATAGGGACTTTGTATTCGGCACACGGAACCAGCATGACGGCGAACGATTCGATGACTGGCTTACCGAGCTGCGCACGCTGGCGAAGCAGTGTGATTTTGGCGAGCTGCACGACCGCATGTTGCGAAGTCGAATCATTCTTGGAATGATCAACAAGCGACTGCAAAAACGCCTCATCAACGACGATCCGGCTTTGGAACAAGTGATTCAAAAGTGCCGCACGGAGGAACGTGGAGCCCTACAGTTCAAAGATATCCAAGCTGGAGCATCGCCTGCCGTTGTACATGGACTCAAGTCCGAGGCATGCCCTCAATGTGGATACTTTACGCACACAAGCGGAACATGTCCTGCCAAAGGTACGAAGTGTAAAAACTGTGGTCGGAGGGGACATTTCGCTCGAGTGTGTCGCGCGAAGAACGACCCACCGAAAAATAGAGCATCACCACGGAAGAATGTTCGCAATGTTGAACGATGCAAATCTCCAAGTTCCAGCTCCGAAGAAGAGAAGTTGGTTTTTGGTCTATCCAACAGTGTTGGTGATGAACAGTTCTGGAGTGTTGAAATCAAAGTTGCAGGAAAGGCAGTTGACTGCAGGGTGGACACAGGAGCAAACTGTTCTGTTATGTCTGCAACGCAACTGCGACGAGTCACGAAACAGGAACCGCAAGCAGTCACTACGAAAATAGGTTCGTTCATTGGCCATGTCAGCAAAGCGGAAGGCCGCATTATGCTGCCAGTCGCCCATGGCAACCAGAGTACCGACGAACAGTTCTACATCGTGAAACGGAAAGTACCCACAACGATAAGCGGTACCATTGCGGAACGACTGAACCTGATCAAGCGAGTGGCGTCAGCGGAAAAACACTGCAACCAGACAGTAAAAGAACACGAGGACGTCTTCCATGGACTTGGTGAAATCAAGGGTGTCAAGTCTCACATGAAGCTCAAGCCAGATGCTCAGGGTGTTACGCAACAGCCACGTACAGCCCCAGTAGCCATCCGAGACCAGCTGAAAAGCCACCTAGATGACCTCGTGCAACAGAAAGTGATTGCACAAGTGACAGAACCAACAGAGTGGGTCCACCCAATCGTGGTTGTGAAAAAGAAGGACAAACTCCGACTGTGCATCGATCCAGAAGAGCTCAACAAGGTTTTCATGCGAGAGAACTACTGCATGCCTACACTGGAGGACATAACAGCACGCCTGGAGGGAGCCAAGTTCTTCTCGACACTCGACGCAGCCTCGGGGTTTTGGCAGATCAAGCTAGACACACCAAGTTCGTACCTCTGCAGATCAAGCTCGTCGAACTCGAACTCAGTACTCGGTCTTCTCGGTTGCATTAACTAGTCGTTAATTAACGCTTTCGTGACAGGTGTGCTTGTCATGGTGGCGACGAAAGCCTTCTTTCGCACATGTCTCAGCCGCCTCGGTCAGGGGTTTTGTCGACCCAACCGTCTCTTCCCAGCCGGTTGACAGCGATACTAACGACGGCCGTCACGGCTCTGATCACTATCCACTGGGCATTAGCTATGTGATCATTGGGGGCAACCGCGCCCTTGTAGTTCCCCGTTGCGAAAAATCTCAGTGCGATTCAATTAGTAGCTGCTGCTCGACGGTCATCATCTCTCATCGTCGCCGTCTCTCGTTGTCACACTGCGATCACACGGTGCTTTTCGACAAGCGGTATTGTCGTCAGAAACAGTCGTCGTGCATCGCGAAGGCAACCGGGTGCTCGCGGAAAACCCGTCATTGTACGCGTTGGTCGAGCCATCGTTGAGCAACAAGCATCGCCGCCATTTTCTACGCTCTAGAATCTTGCCCAAAGCTTGTTCCCCTTCGTGCAATAGAAAGAGAGGTTAAAAGCACGAGCACATCACCCCGAACGATCTTGCACGATCGTTGGCTTGCACTGCGCAAGCGCGCCTGCTCGACAGGGACGTTGAAAGCCCGGAGCACGTTCTTGTAGCTACTACACCCGCACTAGCTCGCACTCAGTGAAACAGAGCGTAGGGTGTGTCGAGTAATACCGCAGTTAGTCTAGTGACGCGACTTCCGCTATGTGCTACGTAGGTCGGACGTGGCACATAGCGTCCCAACAGGACCTGACTCCTTTCCAATCTAACCACCCCCTCTCTTTTCTCCTTCTCCAACTCCACCGAGGATTAGGAAAGAGGTTCCTCGAACTGGCGCCTTATCCCCTTGCTTGCCAAAGACAAGGCCAGCGTGTTCTGCTCTGCCCGTGCCTAAGGTCACGGCCACACTCCCAAATGCAACAGAGCTGTTATCTGTCGGATGCAAGGGCCTAATAATGCACTTGCATACAACACAGCACCCCTAAGGAATCGTGCAGACATCCCATACAACCCACCAGGAAAACATATAGTTACATGAAATAACAGGGAGTTTGCAGGCAAGCTGGTGCTAATTAAATATAATGTAAACTGATACTGTAGTGCAGAAATATTAACACACTTTTAAGTCACACTTAAGTTACATTATAATTGACATAGTTGCACACAGCTGTTTTTTGCCTTTCATTTTAAAAAGTAAAGAATGTAATATGTTCCATCCTCTACATGTGCACGTGACAGCGGCTACCCCTTGGAGCCTTGGCTCATGACCCCTGTCCCCGGGAACCACGCAACCTCCACCGCTTGCGGCCGGTTTAATAAGGCGCATTCCTCGATCAGGTTTGTTGTGGAGCGCTGCTTCGGGCTGTTGAAAAACAGATTCCGGTGTCTGCAAAGGCACCGGGCTCTGTATTACCACCCTTCAACAGCCACCGCCATTATTTCGCCATGTGCAGTGCTCCACAACATCTGCCTTGCATCGAGCGAGCCAGAACCGGAGTCAGACTCCGACCCTGAAGAGTCAGAGTTGGAGTCTGAGCCGAGCTCGGACGGTTCTGAGCCGAGCTCGGAGAGGTCAGCGTCGGCTCCCGAGAGGCTGGCTCCTGCCGGCCCTCCGGTCGGCCTTCCGGTCGGCCTCTCGGACAGGGGGAAGGCTCTGAGGCAGCGCCTTGTCGCCCGGTTCGGAACCCGCCGCAGACGTGCCCGTGCGGAGCGCCACACGCAAGGAGTCCGCCGCCACGACGGTAGTCCCGACCACCAGGGACACCGTCGGGAAGCCCCTCAGCGCCCTCGCCGCGGTGGTGCCCAGCATGGACGCCGCCAGCGACAGGGAACCTCTCGCCACCACGACTGAGGTCCTGACCACCAAGGACCCTGTCACATCCTTGCCCTCAGTGAAGCCCTCCCCGTGGAAGCCGTAAAGTGCACACTTCGCTTCCTGCTCCACAGTCATGGCCGTCCACAAGCTACATACTCTCTTCAGCTCCTACACCTTGTGAAGTGCGTCGCACAGCCAGCGTGCTGCCTCCGGATACGTGTCGAGGGCATCGCGTGTGATATCGATACAGACTTTTATTTTTATGAGCAGAAGGCACGAGACGCAGTCGACAGTGACAGAAAAGGTTCACAGGTTTAGTTGCCAGACCAACAGGTCATCTGGATTGCCCCTGCAAAGAACTGAGAATTAATTTAGATTACCTCTAGAAAGAAATGCTTGCTTTAGCAGAGGTTGCTTTCTTAGTTGCTGATTGAACCAGGGATATTGTTGTCGTGGACATTGTTTCATATTACAAATGCTTCAAAGCGTCCTGCCTTCTCCTCCATTTCATTATCTTTTTTATGGCACTTCATCAAAGTTAGGTGATTGTGTTATCTTAAGACAGTGCACGGGTAGTTTGTTTTGAAAATTGCTTTATCTCTTAAAGAAAAACCAACGGAGCCCTGGACTAAGGGCCCCGACCGGGACTCGTCAGTCTCCTAACTTTTTAAAAAATAAAGTTATACCACCACCACCACGACCCCCTGTGACTTCATGAATAAAAGTGTGACAACATGGAATGTAATATTTCAATCATGGAAGTAAAACTGAGCATTGACTGGAACTTTGTAAACAATTGGGCAATCTGAAGTATATATCACAGATATCTTGTTGAACACTCTGGTCTTATTTGAGCACAATAGTTAAATCCCGAAAGGAAAAACAATATATATATTCCCTGACTAGCATGCCACCATATAAACACTGGATCACTCTGAAAGAATTATCACAGATGTTGCTCCAAGCATTCTTATTTGAGCTTTGCAATAGCAAGTTCTCGAAAAATACAAAACTTATTTCTGACTAGAGATGCACCATATAAACACTGGGTCATTCTGAAGAAATATATCACATGTTTTAAGGACACTATGAAGCACATAGTCTCTAGATTGCATATTGTCAGACCTATGACAATGCTACATATAAAAAGCATAAAGACCAAGTTCAATGCTTAGGTAAGACAAAATGAATGTAGCTGCTATTGCAACCCATGACTAGACTGCAGGCCTCTTAAGTTCTCAGTGAAAAATATCTCGACAATGGAAGAACACTTCCTATAGTTAGCGACGGGTTAAGAATTAAACGGAGGCTCCTCCCACCTCTTCCTACTTCAGCAGAGCAAAGGCTGGAGAGGAGCTTGCTTCCTCTCTACTGTTCGCTCTGCTAAAGTGCTAAGAGGTGGGAGGAGCTTCCACTTCACTGTTAACCTGTTGCCGAGTATAGCTGCCGCTGTTCGTCAAACACAAGACAGGGCTTGCTTGGGCATAAATCCGTTGTTGCCCAGCCAATATTTTCTACTTCCTTCACGGGTCATAGCCAAGGAAAAAGGACTAACCGAGCTCTTGGCAATTGCTGTAATCTGACTATTGCGCCAATCTCGGGCTGCAAAATTAAATGGCCGGCTTGGCCATGTGGATTAAATAAAATAAATAAATAAATAAATAAATAAATCTAATGTCCACTTTCAGGGGGGGCGGGGGTTGTGATTGTGGCCAGGGCTGCGGCCAGGGCTGCGGGAGGGGCCGGGGCTGCGGGAGGGGCCGGGGCTGCGGGAGGGGCCGGGGCTGCGGGAGCGGCCGGGGCTGCGGGGGGTGCCGGGGCTGCGGGGGGGGGCCGGGGCTGCAGGGGGGGCCGGGGCTGCGGGCTGCTCCAGCGCCCTGCTGGCCAGCAGGAGGAGCACTTGGACCAGGGTGCTGTGGGTGTTTTCTTGTCCCGAGGCCGCCCTGTCAAGGTTTGCGGAGATCCGCTCCAGGACCTCCAGGAGCTGAAATGGCAAAGGAGTTTTATTAACATTGGGCAGCATATTTTCATACACCCACAGTCTGCCAAGACCTTGCTCATGCCACAACTGTGTCATTCTGCACCATTGTGGACATGCACTGCTTTCTGTGGCCTCGTGGCAGCACCTTGGTCCTAACCATTGTTAGTTGTAAGTGCGTGTAAGGTTAAGTTTGAGCCTGTACCCGGCCTCGGAACTCCCACTCCTCTGCAGCCTGGTCCACGTTCTGCTGCAGCAGCAGGGCCTGTTGCTCCACGGCCTGGATGGCAGCCGCGTCGTGCCGCTCCTGCCTCGACTGCCGGGGGGGAGGGGGGGGGGGGGGGGCGCGAGGCACGGTGGGCCGCACCCACGGCCCCCAGCTTGTCGTTGTGTCTGCCAAGAAACCGAGTATGGGTGATGATGGTGCTCATACCTGCACCACTGATGATAGGTCCCAGATGCCCTAGCAAGAGAGCTTACTTCGTGAGGTGGAGGGCACCGGCTCAGCTGCCATCTGGCGCCTGCTGCTGCTTGGCCTCTCCTGGAAGGGGAATTTATTACAACTCGTGATAACACGCAGCCTTGTCTGTGCTTCCCATTTGTTGACCAAACATTTTGACGAGCATGGATTCTACTCGGAGGAGAACATTTAGAGAATGCCACCTCAGAGACACTCTCACTTTCTTTTTTTGACAACGTTTCCATTGAGTACCGGGATAGATGTCTAGTGCTAGCACATCATCTTCCCAAAAATTACAAGCAAGACACCATAGGGATTTATTGCAACGGCCAGGGGCGAGGTGGCAAAAATGACGCATGTCCCTGTTTGGGTGTCAAACATTAGATTTCGCACTACATGGACAGATGCAATGTCTTCCGCTAGAGCTCCTAATATTTGCAAAAGGTCAACGTGTTTCTTAAATGCACCCTCATTGACATTCCGCGGTGCAGCGCATTGGTGACCGCTGCCCTGCACTCTTTTTTAACATGATGGTAATCGTTGAAGTACGTACCTGCTGGTCGCCCGGTTCACCGGGGACCCGCACCCCAGGGGCCCCGAGTGCCGAATCTGTGCCCACTAGCGTCAGGATCCTGGCCAGGGACTGCGCTAGTGGGCGCACGGTGGAGCTCCCGCCCCCGGTCCTTCTGTTGATAACGAAAACGACTGAATAAATTTCATTGCACTATCAGCAGACTACAAAGATTACCTTGCGGTCTCGTTGAGCTGTGCAGCTCGCTTCCGCGCCTTCATCACGCGCCGGGACCAATGCTCCTTCCATTGCTTGTAACTCTTGGTTGGAGGCCCCAGCGCGTTCAGGCGCAGAGCGAGCTGCTCCCAAAGACGCCGCTTGTCGTCCCGCGTAAGGGCGGCGGAGAGGTCAGTGGCGGTGCGCGCGAGCGACGGGTGCTCACACATGAAGGAGAGTTGCTCCTCCTTCTGAGCAGCCGTCACTCGCGCGCTCCTCGTTGGTCCCGCTGACCCCTCCGCTGCCCCCGGCACCCCCGGCTCCTCGTGGTCCGACCCGTCCGACATTTTGGTTTGAAGAAGGCGCGTGGCGCACATCCCGCATAATATTGGAACAACTTTCTCTCCAATTAATTGTTAAATGAATTGCAAAAGGATACAAAAAAGCGGTTTGTTTTAACAGCGCCGAAAAGGTTTTGATTTTTTTTTTCAATACTTTTACCTGTACTAGAACAGATGCGACGGCCAGCGACGCACAGGATTGGTTGCCGTTCCTTCGCTAAACGCAGGAACTGCTCCCCGCGTCGTAGTAAATCCTACCCCGTATCCCGCGCGTAGGGACGCCTCAGGGAATGCGTAGCTACTTCCGTTCGTCGGTGGTTGGCTCCGGACGTCGCTCAAACGGGTGACAGGCGTCAAGTTTGCGATGACGTAGCAGCGTCAAAGTGGGCAGAGCTGCCACGTGAGTGTTGCTAGGATACGCTCCTCCTTTCCATTACGTCACTTCCATGTACCTTTTCTCAAATGTCCAACCTAGCGATCCAGGTCTTACATCTCGCCCAGAGCCTTTTATACTGGGAGAGTTCGGCGGTTCTTTGATCCAGCCGCCAGTCTGGCAACACTGATCAAACAGTCTGGCAACTGTGCGCATCCGCCATGATGTGCCTTGCCGTCTAGCTTGATTGCACCTTTGCATTTAATTGTATTATAATTGTAACCTTAAATTGCAAGTTTCACCCTTGTTTGGTGTAAGGCTGGTGGCGGCTGATAAAACCCTTTTGCCCTACTGACTCGAGCCGGCAGTCGGCTCGCTAGAGTTCATGGAGCGAGAGACGACGATGATAATGATCGTTCTGCGCTGCGCTCTGCCAGACGTTAGATGAAAAAGAAATGGGGGGCTGCAGTGCCGTTGGGTGCTCGAACAACGCGAGAAAGGGGTTCAGGATGCACCGGTTCCCGCAAGGAAAAGAAAACCGCGCAAGGCACAAGATCTGGGAAACCAAGAAGGGCTGACTGGAAGCCGAGCTCTCGATTGTGCGAGGTAAGTTTATGATTAACGTATGATTAACGTAACAAAATGCTTGATTTTTTTACTTTCTGCTTACGCCAACAAAAGCGCAAACGGCAAAACCTACACGCGTATACATCGCATGTCAATGGGGACCCACTCGCCGGGAGGCACATCATGGCGGAAGCGGCGCCCGCTGAGTCCGCTAGACCTAGCGGGCCGTAAGCCCCTCCCACCCGCCGGACTCTCCCAGTATAAAAGGCTCTGATCTCGCCAAGCGTTACATCGGAGACGTTAAACGCCAGCTCACTGTGCTCTTCGACCCGGTCCTGCCGCCGAATGGGCTCATCCAACAGCACGAAAGTATTCGTGTGCGCGTTGATCAAGTGACCGATCGCATGTCAAACCCCAGCCGCGGTCGATCCGTCGAGCATCGCGGCCATGTTCTTTCGAGTTTAACTCGCCAAGGGTACGGTTGTCGAGTTAAAACAATGCAAATAGTCCCGTGCATTCTTGTTCTTACGTCATTTTGTCGTCACAACCCGAACTCGAAAAATGACTGTTAGCGGCAAACAGAGGCTTTCTAGTTTCACGAACGTTTCCATGGCAAATGGCGTTAAATCGTCACGCGCAATGAAGCCAATGGGAAAGCGAGGTACCTATGTAGGGACGTGTAAATACGTAAAAGCCGTTTTTTTTTGCACGAGCTATTCTGCAAATAAAAATAAATAAAAAAGACTGCCCGAGATTATGCCGTCGCGGGCATTTCTTCAGCGCCGAAAGATAAGAGCATGGCTTATGGAGACTATACCGGCATAATCCCTGCAGTGAGCAAAGGAGCAAAGCATTATTAAAACTGCCCGAAGAAACTTTCCTGCATCATCCACAGAATGCACGCAACCGTTGCACTCTGCGTCGATCTCATGACTCTTCATATACTACGTCAGCTCTGTATCCATTTGAAGTCTCCTTCACAGGCAAACAGGAAATTTCATTTGCAGCTTATGTTCACGGCGGCTTCACAAAGGATGATCGGTGTCGCAGCGCACCTTTACGTAATATTTTTTTTTTCGTAATGCCTTCCGTATTGTGCAGAAGCAGGGAAAGCAACGACGCAAACGAGACACAAACACCACAAGGTCGTTACCGCGGTTTTCGCCATGTTTGTTTTCAAAGACCGTAGTGAAAGACTTTGAGAAAACAAGCTGAGATATCTTATCTAAATTTACTTTACGTCATAATTATTGAAATAATATTTCGTATTTTATAAAAAGATAATATTATTTTTCTCCGTTTCCTTCCATTTTCCGGAAGGTAGCCTTTTCTCCGTTATTCGCTCGTTTTAACTCCCGGAGGAAAGAAAGAAGATAACAAAAAGAACAGGGGGAAATGCGGGGTTTCTGCGCCCCAACTGCGTGGACACGTCATCGCGACGTAGGGGGATCGTCAGATTCTAGCTGACCGTGTGCGTGAACCGGAACGTTGGGGCGGAGCCTCAAACGAGAATCATTCTAGTTTGAGGCTCCGCCCCTTCTTTCTCGATACGTCACAACTCGAAAGGTTCCGTTTGCGACCAGAATAGCACCCCAGGATAGCACCCCAGGAAACCTCCACGAATGATGGAACACCCCATAGTTTCTACGGAAGCGCTAGTCCGAGAGCATGAAATGCTCACGGTCAACCTACTCCCGGCGTCTGTCTCTTTGTTGGACAGACTGAGGTCCAAACTGAAGAAAGACCCATGCACGGCAAGGGTAATGACGTACTGCGAAAAAGAGTGGCCGGGGAGAGAAACGTTACCTACGGACATGAAGAGATTTGCTACCCTTTCCGCACAGCTGAGCACTACACAAGGCCTACTACTGCGCAATGATAGGCTTATTATTCGACGGAGCCTCCAGAAAGAAATATCAAAGCGACTTCCCTGTGGACATCAGGGGGTCGTTCGGGGCAGAGCACGAGCAAGAGATTCTGCGTGGTGGCCCGGAATTAGAGAACAGATGCAGGACTACATCAGCCGGTGTAAGACATTCAGCATCGACGACCACCCACTGAGCCTCTGCTTCAGACTCTTTTATCTGATCGCCCGTGGCAGGAGCCCGGAACAGACATTTTCGAGCTCAGTGGAAAGAAGCACATAGTAGTCATTAACTGCTTCTCGAACTTCATAGAGCTGAAAGAACTTTCACGTACATACACAGAACACACAACAAAAGTGTTCAGCCAGACATTCGCCATACATGGATGCCCAGAAATACTACAGTCAGATAATGGACCTCCGTTGCGATCGAGCGACTTTCGAGGGTTTACGAACAAATAGGGAGTCAAACTGGTGGCTTTAAGCTTTTACTACGCTCAAAGTAAGGGAGAGGCTGAGCAATTCGTACAAACAGCGAAAAATCACCTCAGCAAATCACCCAATGTAGCATAGGCTCTTCTAACCCAGAGAGCAACTGCCAGGGCCAGGAGGTCTCTCTCCATTGGAACTTCTCATGGGGAGGAAGTTACGTTCAACAGTTATGACGGCGCCAAATACACTGAAGCCTCAGTGGCACCATTTACGCTTGTATAGGCGACAGTACGGCGAACTAAAAACATTAAAAGCTTCGCACTACAATCGACGCCACTGTAAAAGAGATCGCAGTACGATATCTCCTTACTTAGATGTATGGATACGCGCGAACGAAGCCTCTCAAGGAGGGATACACCACCAGTCTTGGGTAAGTTTCTTTTAAAAAGTTATTTGTTACAGTTACAGTTACTTTCACATAAAAAGTAGCGAAGTTACCGTTACAGTTACCGCAACAAAAGAGTAACTCCTTACAGTTACAGTTACTTCTAAAAGTAACGACGCTACTTTTTAGTTACTTTTCTACAACACAAAAAATTAGGAAAGACTGAAAACACTTCTCACCAAGTTTTATTGCATAAAGTTAAAAGTACGGTGGTTTACGCTTTTGTTAGCAACCACCTTTACCACAGAAAAATTCTCTCTGTACGCCGGCGGGCCATGATATTTCTACTTTGTTCTCATCAACATCCCTATCCTTAGTAGCACTAGCCCATTGCTGGCTCGTTGACGGTTTCGTTGGGTTCATAGGGTCCCTGCACATATTTCACTTCGTACCCTGCAAGCCAGAAACAAACCCCGCGCAAACAGCATTAAATGTTGCCTGGACTGTTGACACCGCGCCGGTGTAGTGACGTAAATCAAAATACGCCACTACTCCGGCGTCCCGCGTGCCATTCGCGTGTAGTGTGGTTTCACGGTTGATGCACTTAATTAAAAAGCTTTCGCGCAGAAAAGAAAAAAAAATGCAGCTTAGATAGTGCTTAAAGATACTAAGATGTACGTGTTGAGTCATAAAGCGCAATCTCATTTGTAAAGATAACTAGATTTTTTTTTTCATTAATTCTACACATGGCTATATTTAAGTCGTGACTCGCGAGTAGGAAAGTATACGCAAGTTTTTGTAAGGCCAACTTGACACTCGAAGTGTTGGAAAAGACAACTTGGAAAGTGCAAGGAATAGCTAGACTGTACTCGTTCAGTGATATATTATTCATAGAAAACTGGAAAGTAACAACAAAAGTAACGTCGTTGCTTCCATCGTTACCTAAGAAAAGTTAATAGAACTACAGTTACAAGTTACCAAAAAGAGTAACAAAGTTACAGTAACGCGTTACTTGTAACGCGTTACTACACAAGACTGTACACCACAAGGTGGGAATGCCGCGGTCTTACGTGGTGGACACCAGTCAAGGTACAGTGAGACACACAAGCCGTCATCTGCAAACCAGGGCTTTGGAAGTGGACAACCAGACGGTCGAGCAACAGCAGCCCGCGACTTCGGATGTGCACAACCCCACAGTCGGGCAGCAAAGCACTGAAACCTCCCCAACTTTAACATGGAGCCGCAGGATGTCACGCCCACCAGGCCTTTACGGACAATAAAGGATTGTTCACACAGACCCGTTTTCTTGCGTTACGTTACAAAAAATCACAGGGACATCTGTGCTTTATATTAAGCGTGGCCACCCGTTCAAGGAGATAGCTTGGCACGAGACATTCGAGACGCGAATGTTTTGGTGGCGACGAGCTACGATGGTGAGTTACCCTAACAACCAGGGACACAAGGCTCGTCGTAACGTAACATAAGGAGTTGAGCTCGGTTCAACTTTTCACACTTCACTGTTTTCTTACGTTACGTCTAAGTCACTGAAACATTCGAATCTCGAGTGTCGTGTACCAAGCTATCTTCTTGAATTGGTAGCCACGCTTAATATGAAGCACACATTTCCCGATGAGTTTTCGTAACGTAACGTAAAAAACGGGTCTGTGTGAACGAGCCTTTATGCTTTGAAAGGGGGAGGTGTCATATAAAGCGCCTCGTGGTCTGGGAAGTGTGTGGGGAGAAAAAGAAGATGAGTTGTGTGTATGAGCGGGAGATAAACCCGAATGTGTTTTAGTTCCTCTGGTCTCGGCTCTTCTTTACATAGCACGCGCTAACACGACACAGAGGAGGACGAGGAGGGGAGCAGGGGAGGAGGAGGGAGCTGAAGGGAGGGGGAGGAGAAGGGAGGAGGGGAGAGAGGTGTGGAGGAGCAGGAGAAAGGAGGGAGGAGGGAGGAAGAGAAGAGGAGAAGAGGAGGCAGGAGGAAATCTCCCATCGTGGAAAACGTTCCATCGCGCCTCGCATCAGAGGGCGTTTCACATAATGCAACGCGCGGGGCCCTCATAACGTCACTCGTGACGTCACGGCGACGTCATCATGAGAAACGTCGCATAATTCAACACGCTGTTCACGAGTGAGACCCGTGCGTTGCATCATGGCACGTTTTCCATAAGGCAACGCGCGGGACCCTAGTGACGTCACGTGTCACAGCATTATGGGGAACGTTCCATAATGCAGCGCGCGGGTCACGAGTGAGACACGCGTGTTGCATTATGGGACGTTTCCCGTAAAGCAATGCACGGTTACGCCGACGGCGCTCGAGCCGCATACAGGCGCCTAAGAGCTGCTCTCTAAATGTATAAAACTAAAGGTTAACCCACCTCACTAAAAAGCGCCGTCCTCCTAGGCAAGGGAACCATTAATTTAGGACATCCATCGTTCCAGAGTTGGGGCTATTGCGAGGTGAGCCGCTCTGTTTACCCTGCATGACACTGCTATTCAATTTTTGCTTGAGTGCTTCTATGCCCAGGATTCCTTCAGCGTGTGCTTAGCCAAATATACCAATAGAGCTTTTCTCCGGAAAACCGTGTGAAAGCAAACTGCCCCCCCCCCCCCCCCCCCCCCCAGGCCTCCTACCGTCTCTCCTTAATGATTATTCGCGACTCCAGCGAACTATAGGGAGCGCCACCACCGAACAAACATGGCGGCTGAGTCCAGGTCGCGTCGGCTCGGCCGGGCGGCCTGAACGGGTGGCGCATTAAATTTAATAGATTTTATTTTGTTTAATGTCCAATTCTATAGGTATTTGAACTGAGACGGTTAAGTGTAACCAGTGCACATAAACTTGCAGAGCAAAGTTTTGTTTTCTCGGTGTTTTTCGTTCTTTTCATGTCAAACTTCTCGTTT
This sequence comes from Ixodes scapularis, assembly GCF_016920785.2. NCBI lineage: Eukaryota > Metazoa > Arthropoda > Arachnida > Ixodida > Ixodidae > Ixodes > Ixodes scapularis. Next base: position 197,002,560 of record NW_024609835.1, read on the forward strand.
CGGAGATTTCGTTCAAAACCGAAACTATGGACTCCGGGGAGACGGTAATAGACTCCAATCAGGTTTGATCATCTAAGGAAAGCGGCGATGACTACAGAATCGTTTCACCGAGAGCAATTTTCAGCTAACTCTCATGCCTCGACCATGCAACTCATCTGCCCACGGAATCGAGCTTTTGTGCGTATCCGCGTTTAAGAAACAGCTCCGGTCGTCTGCAACAACAACAGAGGCTGCAGGAAAAATTCGAAAATTAGGCGAGCGCTTCTTGAGCCAAAAAGCATGTTACCCGCTGACGCCCCACTAAGCAGCTGATACTCGTATTTCAATTCAGGTTTTAGTAGAAATGGAGAAGTCAATTTGACGAGCGGGTTATATATTATATGACGTAGTATGGGTCCCATTGAAGTGATATTAGTGTATTCTTCGGGTTGAAATATGAGCTTAGTTGACTAGGTATTTGGTGAACTGCTGAATAAAGGTATATTTGACAGACAGAGAGATACGACTCAAGCTTAGCCAAATAGTTCTAGCCGGTAGCACGGAGACGAATGCGGACAAACTGAAGAGAGTCTTCATCAGAGGTTCATGCAGAACCTCTCTGCATTGGACTTGACTTCAAATCCTGAACGGAGAAAATGAGTATTTTTTGTGGACGGTCAACCTGAGCAATGTAGACGTATATTGCTGCTGGCTTCGATGTGGGTATAATATAAATATTGGAGGCGCGATAGATCATAATGCTGTGACAGCTCCTAACTTTGCAAGACGCGTCCCCCACCTTTTGATAGAATATAATTTCCCTTATTAATCATATGCAGCGAGCAGGTTTTCCTGAATCAAGTAATTGCGAAATCAGCCCAACTTCTTCAGTGTGGTCCAGAGGCTTTTTCGGCGAAAAGCAGCCAAGACGAATAGCCAACGCACCGACCGGCGTGGTTGGGTATAACTTGAAGCTAATCGGACACAACCAGACTTGTACGTAATTCGTCACAAGTAACGAAATTACTTGTAATCCCTTACATTTATCGGTAATTTAGTAACGGAATAATTACATATTTTCTAAAGTAATTTTAAAGTAATTCCCTTACATTTTTGACGTAACGGATTCCTTGTAATCCGTTACATTTTTTTTGTCATAACCAACCCCCCCCCTCATCCCCTTCGAAATAAAGTTTTTTTTTTTTTTTTTTCATTTTTGTATAGTTGAGCCCAGTGAGAGCAAAGGGAGGCTTGGCACTTCAGTTCCGCAAAGCCTTTTTTTTTTTTTGCAACACTAAGCCCCTGAATCTATTTTTTTAGACCCTAACAACCATGTCACAAAAATCAAAATAAACATTTCTACAAAAAAAAAAGGGGGGGGGGGGAGGGCGGAGAGGGCAAGGTATTTCCGCTTTTTTTTTTTTTTTTTTAGTCCCTCTGTTTTTTCTTTGCGATCGAAGACGGGGAGAGGAGGACACCAAGTGATTGTGCGCCTCTTCGAGAAGCGCGAGGCGGTAAATGCACAGAAAAGAATTAACAATGTCCTTCTACGACCATTTTTATAATCTCACAACGCGAGACAACGCTCCGTCTACCTAACCCTTTTTGTGTCAGCTTTTTGCGAGCACTTAGAAAATGCTAATAGTCTTCCCTTCTTCTGCTTCCTGTTTTGCCCCAGCAGGGCCCATCTTATCTCAAGAAGATATTTTTACAAATAAAACATAATGGTGGCTGATTGGGCTTGAGGAAAGAGTGAAATTCGTGAGTAAGGCCATAGCGCGGCTTACTTCTACCCTTTGCTGCCCGTGGCATCAGCGGACGTTTATCTGGAGAACACCGGAGTAAACTGCAGTCGGTTCGTGCTCCGTGCGTTTTAGAACGGCACCAAGAAAGGTACGCACGGCAAACGTGCGTTTACATTTCCTTGTTTTAACCGACGTTCTAATTAATTGTTGTTATGAGTGTCATTCCTTTTTTTTATTACTTTTATGTATATACTGGAAACTTTCTTTCATTTACCAACGTCTCAAGTGAGGCTCGAACTCTTCAGAACCAAAGACAGACGAATATCGAGCCAAACATTATTTATTATTTAATTATCACCTTACTGTTACAACTATGTTTTGCTATTGATGACTTCCACAGCTTCGCGATTTTGACAATGAAGAATTTTAGTAGATCGGTCCGATGACTCCGATCACAAAACCCAATACTTCGCCGCCGTCTTTGCGTATGCATCATATCGTTATCGCGGGTGTCGGAGGTATCGGAAGGATATACTAAATCTCTCGAATAGCAGGCAACGGCTGCAACGACGAAGCTTTGCTCTACATTCGAAGTAAATAGTACTTCCCTTGCTTCGCTGAAAAAGCTCAAAGCAGAGCATGAAGCATTCGTGAGGAACAATATGGCACTCCCATCCAGTGCCTCAGCTCAAATGGTGTTCAGCGTAGCAGTCGACATATTGAGTAAGAAATAACGCAAAATGTCTGACGAGACTTTTAAGGGCCAGCTGTTGCTCAAAATACTCAAGGTCATTAAATGGAACAGGTTGCAAGAATAACAACTTGAATAACCCTCTTCCCTTTGTTTCTTCCTTGAGGACATAAATGTTAAAAGTAACGCCACGAAAGTAACGGATTACTTTTTGGGGTAACGGTCAGTTACTTTTATAGGAGGGTAATTGTAATTGTAATAAATTATAATTTAGCCTTGAGTAATTGTAAATGTAATTCGTTACTATTTTTCAGTAACGTGTACAAGTCTGGACACAACCAATACCAAGAAAAGCGGCTATCGAACCTTCCCATACACTTGACTGCAACATTGGTGTTCCCTCCAGTGAAACACCTCGTCTGTCTTCCTCAGTCCACTGCTTTACATCCTTATAAATAAAACACTTACCGGTTACCAAGTTGTCGTTTCTTTGAATGGGATTGGAGACAGAAAAGAAATCAAAAAGTTTTTCCGTGATTCCTCTCCATCCAAGAAACCGTAAGCACGCGACCGTGTGTTGTGGAGTAAACGGACTTGCAAACACGGGATGAAAGGAAACAATCTACTAAGTCTTCACCACACTAATGAACACTCAGGCAAACTTAAGAAATTTTCGGACCTTGGTCAAATTACATTGTTCGCCACCGCGCCGACAACACGTGTCCGCGAAAGCCACCACAGACGCGTAGGGGCATGGAGCGACCTGGTCCGGCTGGTTCCCGGTTTTTCCGCTTGGTGGCGTCCGTTTTGCTAGAGTTGGGAATTTGATTGAACATAACAAAAATGACGCAATTGGTTTGAGTATACTAAGTCCCCCTTTCATAAACGAGATCTGGTGATAAAAATGGTTTAGACGTTTAATTTTTTATAGTTAGTTTATTCTAGTTCTTGTTTTATGTGGAAGAACGATTGTTGCAGGGAAGAACTGACTGCATGGGCCATATGATTTCGTCCCTATTCCCAGAATTCTGCCCCATAAAAACTTAAGCATGTATGTGGAACAAAACAATTATAATATTAAAGAAAAGGGACGAACGAGCTACGAAGCTATGATTTGAAAAGCGGCGGCTTTGGCAGGGTGTGTGTAAAACATAAGTTTGAACGAAGGCAGAGGTCTCCCTAAGCTCGACCGTTTGAAGCTTCTTCTGAAGGATTTTTGTTTATTCGGGTTGTGTTAAGCCAGTGTAACACTGCTTATATATCATGCAAAAAACAGTCTGAAAACACGAGTCACCGCACTATCCGCGGTTCGAATGCCGCGTATCAAGTTTCTCCTTGGACTCGTTGCCATGCGGCATTCTCAGCACAGATATCGCGGTGACTCGGGTTTAAATCTTTATGCACGCCGTTTTATTCTATCATGTATATCATATATATAGGCAGTGTGACCACGGGTTTAAAGAGTTTGGATCGCAAAACAATATTGGCATCTCGGCCTCAAAGTTTGAGACTTGCAATATTTACTATCGAACAATGTGCCACCGCGCGGAAAGAATGCAGAACCAACAACAAAAACACGCAGAACCGTTGTGCTTGGAGGACAGATAAATAAATCGAGACGGTTTGCGAACTCTCCCCATTTCTTGCAATAGAGAGGGTACTAACAATCGAAAAACAAAAAGGAGACGTCAATGGAAAAAGAAATACAAAAGAAAAGGCCGAAAGGGCCCTCCCTCCTTTCGTCCAGGCAAAGACTGACCGCTGCTTCCTGGATCTGTCGGCCTGTTTTGGTCTTCTTCACGAAGAGCAAACAACCCCCTCAGAAGTGTTTCCTCTCTTCGTTTCTTGTTTGTTTTTATGTTGTGCTCCTCAGAGCCCTAGCTTAATTTCGACCTCGACTGCGGCTCGTTTCAGTTTACGATGGATCACAGAGGAAGCTACAAACCATCGAAGCCAATGCCAGAATAGCGTTAGTGTCACGTGGTAATCGAGAAGGGTTCAGACACGCGAGAGGCGCGGAGTCGCACAATGCATTCACAGTGCTCGACCGGCTGGAGTGGCTGGTGCCGTCCGCTGCAGTTCGCAGTAAGGTAAAATGGAGTATAATCCTGTTTCTGCGTAGTTTGTTCCCATTTACTTACCCTCTTCAAGACAGTCTCCCTCCAAGTTAGCATTCGCTTGTTATTTACCGCCTACCATTGCGAAGGAGGAAAGAGAGTGAAACATCGTCTGTTTTGGATTGCCTAGTGCTTCGTTTTTTCATCGTGAGATAAGAAACTGTGCAGTTTTTTTTTTCTTGGTTTTTTTCTGCACGCTAAGTGGATGCCTCTACCAGGAGCAATTCCAAAGAGATTAAGCTGTAATTAAATATTTTGAATTTTTCGCCCGTGGTGGTCGTTACGTCTCCGAAACTATTTGTTCTCGTTTTTGTATTTTCCCTCGCCGCTTCCGGTGATAGATGTGGTTACTCTGCTGAGAGTCTATTTAGGTTTGCCACAGTATGACCATTCATACGATTCTCGAACATACGGTTAGAGAGAATTGTATGGAATTATTTAACTCCTTTTTGTAATTTTTTCCCCTATTGGTAATCCTAATTATACTGCCGTGAGCAAGGCAATCGGTAAAAATAAATCGTATATTAATGGTTGTCAGCGGAAACTCCACACACTTGCGAATATTTTGCCCCCCATTCTTGTATTTCGCATACAACGCAATATAAAGGCAAATGACGAGCTTCGTGTGCGGTTTGGAACTGAAAACCTACCTTGTTATTTTTCATTAGAAAGAAAACCAATTTATCCGAAAATAATCATCCCCGGAGAAGAGCCATTTGCAGCTTCGCAAAGCAACACTCGGCAAGCTAGGGGAGACCGGGAGGGCGCCTCAAGGTTGCAATCATTTACACAAGTGCGACGTAAGATAAATCATTCCTCTTCAAACGAAGACTCTTCCACATCTACATACGTCAGCATCAGGGTGGTAGTTGTCTTTTTATTTTTATTTTTCGCGTTATGCGTATTCCTGCACGGGCTGACGTTGTATTTGCGATATTTTTACGACCTATGCAAACCACACGTAATGCCACGAACGTCGCTGCAGCATCTTGAATTTAAGTGCCTCATTCCACCTCTTGGCTGCGTCTACAAACTTAACATGAATCCAAGCTAATTCTCACCAAGAAGAACCTTCCGAACCTCAATCCGCTCAGTGGAGCTGGACAGCTAAACTGCTGAGAGAGCCTTTTCCCAAAATTAAAGGTCAGTTCTTGCGCCTAAATATATTTATATCCGGCTCTCTTTCACACATTGTGTTCGATAGAAAATAAGATCACCTTTTCCACTTGGCAGTTCTTTTGTCACCGACACAATGAGAAAGACAGGGCATCTCTCTGAATGCATCTGACACACGCTCGTCGCTTCTCGCCGTGATTTGGCTTGGCGTCGCCGATATTTTATCAAGGAGCTCCCTAAAGCTTTATTCGACCTTTAATTTAAGGCAGTTCCCCTAAACCTTTGATAAAGCGGGAGGGGGAACTCTCTAAAGTTTTATCAAGCTTTAGGTAGTTCCCCCAGTTGTCACTCTCCGCCTTTGTAATCCTGTCGGTGACTATAAGAGAGAGGGAGAGTAATAAATGGAAAATGAGAGAGGCAGATTAACACTGAAGAGATATACCCATGTATCTGCAAAACAAACGTGAAAATAGAGAGACGAAAGCGCTCGAATAAAGGAACAAGTTTAAAGAAAGAAAGAGCGGCGGAAAGAGACAAAAGCGTCATGACAACCACTGGAAACCGTCATGCGAAAAAGAAAAAAAGAAAACTACAGGAGCCAAGCCCGACACTCGTTAAGCTCTTAGAACTCGTAACTCTAGCAATGTGACCCAACAGCCTCTCTCCCCGATGACACCGGTCCACCACGACTCAGCATCCCACCGAAAACCACTTTACTTGTCCCATCCACAGTGTGGAGCCGAAAACAGGGACGACATTACCCCGTCGTTACATCGCCAAACCCTCAAACGACGGCGCAGTACCAACCGCGGCGAATCGGGGAGCACCGAGCAAGCTCGGAGCGGGAAGCTGCCCCCGCCTGCGCCGTCGTCCAAGTGCAAACAAAGCGGCTTTTGAAAAGGGCCATAAAACTCTGGGCTTACGAATCGCACCGAGGCCCGGACCCGTGTCCGCGCCGCTCGACCAGCCGCCATGGCCAAGGGGCCGCATCGGGAAGCCATCCGACAGTTCCTTCCCTCCCCTTTTTCCTCCCTGCCGCCCGTCCAACTTCGGCCCCGAAATCGCCCTTTGGGAAGATTTGTGGCCGGCCATTAAATTCGGACACGATTTGTGTTTTTCGCGCCTTTTTTTGCGCCACGCATTGGTGGCGGCGAGTCCATGGCTGCTGTCGTACAGCACTCTGTTTCATTTCGCAATGGACCGAAACCATCGCTACGAGCCATCGAAACCAATCAGACGCCGTGTGAGTGCTACTTGTATTCCGGGGGAGCGCAGCGATTCGGGACGGGGGGGGGGGGGGGGGGGGGGGTTGACACGTGACACGTTCGGAGCGCTTGATTGGCTGGAACGGCTCCTAGTGTCCGCTGCTGTTCCTAGTCAGGTGAAACGGAGTGGTGCGACGGGGACTAGCGCGGAGGTGGCGTTGGGACTGCCGCTAGTAAGAGGATGTCCAAGTCACACGTCATCTAAATCGGTTTTTATTTTTTTTCTCTCTCTCTCTCTACCCTTTCTTGTTTTCCACGTTTCTGCCTTTTCTCCGTTTTTTTGCTCCCGGTTCGACATCCTTTTCTTTTTTATTGCGCGCATTTTTCCTTTCCTCGTCGAGTACGGCTCGTCAGGAAATATACATGGGGTTGGAGGATGGAGAGGGAGGCGCCGAGTGAGAGGATGCAGTTGTGCTACTGCCGAGGTTGCGTTAATCTCTTGGTTATGAACCAGGATGATCGCCTTTCGCGTTCTCCCCAGTCAATGCAAACTTGAGGTTGGAAATCTGAGTATAGATAAAAAAATCAGCTTTGAAGAAGAGGTCGTATACTAAGTCTCTGCAGTCTGTACTTAATATTATTTGTTGGCAATCTGGATATCTGCAGGCCCGGTATTACCAGCTAGTGTTTCGTCAATGCTCTCGCCTTTTATGAGCATCTGAAGGATATTCTAAACATTGAGCGAACTCTCGACGTTGGCCCGTTGGTGCTTCCATCAAGAATCTGTTTATCGAGAACGCCTTCTCTTTCCGAGCAGAGTTTGAAACGAACAAATGCTAACAATATGATTTTTTTTTGCATCCTCAGTTGCTTTGTAGCGATATATTGGAAATATTAATTAGAAGTTAAAAAAATAACATGTCCGAAACGATTGAAAACGATTTCGGGACATTACCCTCAAAATTCGAACCTTGGGAATTCAGCAGTTGTGAAGTAAAAAAAAAAACAATTTCCAAGCGCCGAATTCCAAGTTCCCGCGCGATCCGCGACGGTGCGTTGACGTCAAACATTGCGGAGTCCTGAGAGTCCACTTTCTTTCATGACTCCGTGGTGTTGCCATCGCGACCCAAAGCGAGGAGGAAATGAGCGAGCGCTGATGGACCGAAAAAAAAAAAAACGGTTTTGAGCGGTGTTGCTGTTTTCCGAGGGAGGATACAAATCCAGGAGGCGGCACCACAACGGACTCTAATTTTTGGTATTTCAAAAAGAAGGGTCGTAGTGCGTTCGCAATTGCGTTAAAAAACATGTTTTACGATTGCCGTTAATAAATGTTATAAAAATGTCGCCGACAAAGCTTTTAAATTTCATGATTTTTGACGTCAGGAATCAAAAGAAGCGAGAAGCTGTGGAGCGGCAGAAGAAAACGGCAAAAAAAAAAAAAAAAAGGCGCGCGCGCGCGTAAGCAAATTTCTTTTTGCGATGCGTTTTTTTTTGTTTTTTTTTTGCGTGTGTCTATGATTTCAACTTGCATCGTTTTAGCCAATAGAATGAATACGATCTTTGGGGTGTCAGTGCCCCTTTAAGTAAGGAATTTGCGATTAGAAAAAATATATATAGTGTGTGATAAGAAGTATAAAGCACTCAGCACTTCACTGAATAACATTAAGGTTTCCTTTCAGCATGTAGCTCATCAAGGCGGGAGGGAAAGATTGGGGGGAGCTTACAAAACATTGAACTCGGCTGAGTTTAAACTTTGGGTAAAGGATTTGATACAATTACTTAGGGAAAGCGAGAAAATGAAAGTTAATGAAAACATTGCTCAAGTATAAAATTAATACCGGAATTTGATCAGCCTTAATGTCATTTGGAAGACTAGATTATATTTGACGCTTCCACTACGTCACCTGCCTGTTACAGAAGGGCGGCAAAAGAAATATATATCCCTCGGTTTTTTGGTTTATTTAATACCACGTCTATCTTAGTGCGATACACAAAACACCTGCATTAAAAGCTTGGTGAGAAATTAATTATGCCTTTTCAAGCAGAGTTTTTGAGTTGGCTCTGTGCAAAATGGCTGTCCTCCCGTTCAAATACATTGCATCGTATATCATTCATTTTAACCTCACTTGTTTCTTTGCCAGGACAAGCTTACGAAACGTGAAGAGAGATTAAATGCATGTTGTTAATCAGGTTATAAGATTCTAGAGGGCTTCATTTGTTTTCCGTCTCTTTTTTTTTTTTTCATGTCACTTTTCAAAGCCTTATAACAAGCACACTTCTCATTTCTTCTCGGTTGTTCTCACTCGGCCGTCCCAAGCCATTTCATTTAGATTCGCTCGTAATTTAGAGGTTGAGCTTGCAATTCTAACCTGTCAACACTTTTTCTACCCCTCCTTTTCTCTCTCTCTTTCTTTATCCACCTCTTCTGCTAGCTGCCTCTTCGGGTTTCTTCGTTCTCAAAATGTGTTTCCTGAAAGGCGAGGCTTCGACGACCTTTTTGCCATCCAAATATACCGCTCGACTTGGTGCCTGTCACAAACCTGGAGCTGACGAACGAAACAGGGAGAATGCAGGGCGATCATGGAAATGCCTTCCTCCTCCCATTTTCCACCCTCTCTAAACAAATCTGCACGAAAAAGCCAAATTTAATTTAACCCTCCTGCTTTTAAATCGCTCTACCCTATTTGACCGTCTTTGTTTTTTTTGTTTTTTTTTTATTTCTAAACATATTAAATAACATTAGTCCGAAACGTTTCGGTTTCGCCTTTGTCAGTTACGTCATTTATCTTACACGGGGCTACTGGCACGGGCGACGCGATTTCTTTTTTTCTTGTTTTGCTCTCGGCCGTCCTAACTGTGTCTCACAGATTTGAGATAAGGTTTGAGACCCAGGGATCATGAGTCCACTACACGCGTTTGCACTTTTTAATCTGAATGAGTATCGCACCGGCGTGCGGTCGTGTGTCACCACTGCGTGATGCACGTTAAAGACCCCAGGCTAGCCGTAGTACTACGGTGGATAAATTTCCTACCTTCAGTGCCAACACCGGACGCTCATTATTGACATTTCACCTTGACGCTGTACAAGCAGACACACAAGTTACAACACAATATTACTTACGACAGAAGTAGAAAATACAGCGTAAGTTTTTACTCTCTGAATTATGTAACTGGAAATTTGTTTCTCCAAACAGGAAATCCAGATTGATGATAGAGAAATATTTTCTGAAAACCTAAAATTCATGTAGAATTGAAGTAGAATCCTGATAGATTTTCAGCTCCATGATCCAGATAGCGAAAAATTGTACTGTGAGCTTCATTAGGGTAACCTTCCTTCGTGTCCCTTAAGACTGCAGGTTAGGCTCAAGTCTCATCGTATAATCCTGGCCGTAGGCGCATCTGGTGTATAGTTCGACAAAAAAACTCAAAGTAAGGTTGTGACTCAGCAGAGGAATGGGCCGGGCTCAGGAACAATAACATGTAACGCTATTGTTTAAAAGTGCAAGATGTCTAAATTCTGCAGACACATCAAGAAACTTGCAGGAACACTAAAGTATTTCTGAAACCGCATTCCATAATACGAGACGTTCACTGCTTGGGCGGGCGGACTTTCAAACGACGCTTTGGGAGAGCGCAGACCTGTTATCAAGCATGGAACAACAGAAAAGTTTAATTCCTTCAGTGAACAGTGTGAGTGGATTTATCAGTTTTTGTTCATTAGCCGTAATAAAAGTTTGAATCTCTGTCGGTGGCCCACGATGTCGAGAAATTTTAAGTGGGCGACGGCAGTGTTGTTTTCGTTTCCTCTAAACATACTAGCCATTTTCGCATTCTGCGTTAACGCCACGAAATATAACATATCAGCTATGCTTAAACAACGTAGCGATATCGCTTCAGCTACCGCCTTTTCCAGCGTTGTAGAAAGCAATCCGCTTCAAAGAGGAAAACAAACTCTTTTATACTTTCTCAAAAAGGGTTACGCGAATTATTACTGAAGCGAGTGACGACTTTTTGTGGGGAATAAATTTTGAATGGGGTCTTCACAATCAAACGAAAGCAACCTATTGGATACTATGTGCTATTTACTTGGCCTCGTTGGCGCCTCAAATCGTTTTCCGGTGTCTATGGCACTTATGTGTCTAAAACTCTTGTTGGGCCATTTAAACTCACTACATTAGATTGCTTTTAATTGGAGAGTAGCGGGTTTGAGCACCCATTTTTTCGAATATTTTTATAGCCACAGGGCATAAAACATTTTCAGTATAATTATCTGGTCGTAAATTGGAATTTTTTGTAACATCAGTTGCCAAAGTTACAGCTAAATCGCAAAAAAGCTGGCTCACGAAAAAAAACAAAAACACATCAAATCCCAGTCAGAAAGCGTTCATTACTTACATCACGGTACCTTGTCATCGCAAGAAATAAACTTCTGGAAATAACGATGTTTAAAAAAATGTTAACAGTATTTTTATTTCTAAAAATGCATTATGATCACACGCAACGAACGAAAAAAAAAGAAAAAAAAGAAGAAATGACAGAAATACAAAGCTTCTTCTCAGGCAGCCGTTAAATTCTATGCAATTGTTGTATTCACCCAAGTTCAGCTCTAACGAAGTGGTTTGTATGCCTATATGAACCGTTTACGTCTTTATCCCGCTTCTACTACTCAAAGTTACACTTAACGCAATCCCAGGTACGGCTCACTCCTTACTTCTGATTACACTCTCCTATGCATCTTGCGCAAAGGGTGCAGTTTACGCCCAGTTCTCACGAAGGAGCTTCGGGGTAAAGTCCGCCGTAAAAGAGAGCCGACATAATCGAAAAATACTTCGAACAGGCGCGAATTAAAATATGAATTCAAGGATGCGAGGCAGGAACCACTGCCCAACCACACCGATCGGTTACTAAATTACTATCTTCTGCGACTCAAAGACTTCGCGAACCTCGAACTCGGGGCCCCCAAGACCCCGGGAACTTCAAGGAGGAAGCTTAAATAAATGAGGACGATTCTTCCCTCGGGTGTTTTAATTTATTTGTGAATCTCGGGCGAGGTGGATCTCTGTCGAAATTGCCGCGCATAGAGCGTAAACCCGCGAAAGGTCTCGAGACGTGGGAGATGAGAAGCAACCGAGAAGCTCCGAGACCGGCCCACCAGTTGCAACAGCGCGCGGCAAACATACACATACATATAGCAATGCACAAAGAATTGCCCATTTCGTAAAGTAAGCAACGGTTAAGGGACATTCACACTGGAGTTCAAACCGTAACCGCAAAGTTTGTGCGTTCGTCTTCTTCGAGAAATGCTCGTGAAATTGTATCTTTCAGCACCCGCTTTCGCCACAGCCCTGCTAACGCAGTTCCACCGCCAGTCTGAATGCGGCGTAATATACTTCGCTTCACAATGAGTTGATTGAGGAGCGAAAAAGGGGTAGGGCGAGATCCATGTACAGCATATACACCAAAGCCTCGAACCCAATTTAGACGGTTTAAATAAATCGCTTTCCCAAGGTATCACGCTGCCATTTCATACAGAGGTGCTGCGAGGTGATCCATGCTCGGGGCGAAAATATCTACAAATAAACTTCCTTTCTTGTTAAAAAAAGAAGTAAAATCTTGTTTCGGTTAATTTTCAGTGGCATTTGCAGAAGACCTCATGATCGTGCTCATTTATTTTCAGATGGTGACCAAATATGTCGGTATCTGAGACAGCAGAGTATACAGCTCGAGCCTTGACCGATTGCACCCGTGCCGAAAATGGGAAGCTGTGGCGATTTCACTCCCCGCTTCCTCATTGAGTTTATTTTAATGCGAAAGCACTAACTGCCCCACGAAGCAAAGCAGGCACAATATGTACGCGCAAAAAAAGTTTTTATTTTTAATTGCCTGAGGAAAACTGCTCCTAGATGGATACTGGCGGCCGCTTCACGAGAGCACGCACTCGGCCGCCGCTATCGTGTCAGGCGTTGCCGGAGGGGGGAGGGGTGGGGGGGGGGGGGGGGTGTGGCTGCGGCCGGTTTACGAGAGCGCGCTCGGCCGCCCTCTCGCAGGGAAGGTGTTGACGGAGGAGGGTAGGGGCCTGCGGCCGCTTTTGCTCCTCTCGGCGTCGACACAGTACACGGCAGACGAACTAAGGGAGAGGAAGGACAACATTCAGGCTTTTACATTCACAACTCATAAGAGGTGCTCAGGTGTACTCGAAATTGTTTTTTAGGGCGCAGCTCTTAGGCGTATGTTTTTAACTTGAGCGCCGTCGCCTTCAGCTTCGGCGTAGTCGTGTTTTGCATTATATTGCGTTTCCCATAATGACGTAACATGTGACGCACTCAACCAGGGAAATTTTCTCACTACATTCGGCGAGAAATCTTTTCCGCTAATTTTAGCGGGGAAATTTTACCGCTAAATTTAGACGGAAATATTCCGAAAGATTTTGCAGGAAATCTTTACCTTCGTGACATCACGTCGGAATTTCACACATGATGTCACGCGACCCTCCCCTCCGTACCGACCCCTCCTCCTCCTCCTCAACAACTGCGTTCTAATTCGGCATTACAAAGAATTGTAAACGTCTTTCATTTTTCTTAATAAATTATTGCATTTTTATAACCGTGCGTTAGATAGACGCGCGCCTGCCCAGTGAAAAGACTCCGAACATTTTCTTCTAAGCTCCGCACCGGCGCGCTAGGCAGACTATATTCTAAAGACTGTTCAACTCAAATCGTTCGAGCGCTTGCAATCTAATGGCGGATGTTTTTTCCGAAGACTGATAGCAAGTGCGCATGCCTTTCGTCGTAGGACGGCAAGAAGGAAAGCGGGCGGAATGGCTGAGATGTTTGCAGACGAACGATCTCTTCGTCACCTCTTGGCAGCTCGTATCACAAATGCGACCCATGTACCACGTGACCCCGATCGCGGAATCGGAAACACTCAGTAGTACATATCCCTCGTAGCTTCGAACACCTGTCGGCGTCAGATACAACTGTGCGAGAGCGGTGAAGATGTAATCTGCGAATGCCGCAGGAGATATGCCGAAGTAATTTTTTTGTTTTATGTTACTTTTTAAAAAATATATATAAGCTCGTATGGTGGTATGATTGCTCCAAGGTTCTATCACCTAGCCGCGCCTCCGTAGTAATTCTGAGCGCAATACCTTGAGAAACTGATTTTTCGCCGACAATCTAAGTTGGCATTGAGCGTTAGTGTACGTGCTGCAGTGTGCGCACTGAAAGTGAGAACCGATTTTCACTCCCTTTCTTTCGGGGGTGTTTCCGTAACTCTGCAATCGAAGTAGGGCCCGTCCTGTTGAGGACAGAGTAAGCTGTCACTACCATTAGCACCATTTGGAGCAACAAGGGGACTTACTACTGTGCCCAGATTTCAGAGTGTTTCGAATGTTCAATCGGGGGTGTGTAGAGTGCCTCAATGCCCTTCTGTTTAGGGTGAAGCCATAGTTCGTAGTACCCGATGCCGACAGTACGTGCTCACGTGGAAAATACAAAGAAAGCGCAGGAAACGAAATGCCGCCGTAGCACAGTCAGGGCCACGAGCGCGTGCAGGGACACGCTCTTTCACGCGCTTCAGGACAAAAAAAATAAAGATAAGCGTTCGAAACAAAATGGCCAGATGTCATCATCCCAAGCAATGCGCGCATGAAGGCACCCTAGGGGTGCCTAGTTCATAGATCGATCTCCCCAGCTATTTTGGGTACGCCACCGCTGCCGCCATGCATCGTGGGAGCTGTAGTCTTTCTGCACGCGCGACAACCCCGCTGGATCTCTGTGCGAGCAGAGCACGAGGCGACATGAGCTGTCTCGTGAAATGGCATCTGCATCCTATGAACTGCAGTTATGGCGGCGTCGCGCATGCGTGCAACGTTTGGTGAGATCGGTCTATTGGCTGCGTACGTTTGCAATACGAGGTTTGAGAAGCAGTGGAAAGCGTCGATGGTCTGGAAGCGCTGATCCAACTTTTGCTCAGCCATTTCTTTCCGCTTTCACGTACGCAAGTGCATGAGCAACCAATCTGCACACGAGGCGTCCGCCATTAAACTGGAACCGCTCGCCGTTATTTAAGATGCTCTTCCTCTTTAGAGTTAGGTTTTTTAGGAGAAACGGATAGACCCATCTTATTTTCCCTCGCATACACTTTTACATACCTACATATCATTCTCAGAGCGCTGAATTGGAGCTGTCCAAGTATACTCATTGGGATGTCAAGGTTAGTGCGTTGTAGTCGAGTCCAGTCAATCAAATGTTAATTATTCGGTTCTAAACGTGTAAAAAAACATGAGGTTGGACTATTTACATTTTTGCCTTAAAGTGCATCAGGAGTATTAAGTAGGGCAAACATAGTACATTATGATTAAAAAAAAAAACAGGAAAAAACAAACAATGCATGCGTACGACAAAGCCTTTCGACGCATACCGGCGCTTTCATTTCATTTATTTTCATTGATTGTACCCTCAAGTCCAGAAGACATTACAGAGTGGGAGAGGAAAGAGAAACGGTTAAACAAACAACAAGATATAAATACAGCACACTCAATAACAAGAAGTTTTATCAATATTCATAGTAGACACTCTCCTCAACAAGCAGATTGGTGATGTCACATTTGACAAGCTCGCGGTCCATGATGGCAGCTACGGACCCGGGAAGGTGGTTCCACTCGTGGGATCTACGAGGAACGAGAGATGAATAAATCATTGTCGTGCTAGAACTTGGGATGTCCACTTTATGACGATGATCAAGACGAGAGGATACATAAAATTAGAGTGATATTAGTATCTCGAGCAGTAGCAAATTATAGTAATACATATTACAAAACAAAAAAAGGCGAGAAACATTTCATCTTAGGGATATCAACAAAAAAAAAGCTTTTTTTTTTTTTTTTTTTTTTTTTTGCAGAGGTCACCGCTAGCAGTGCGGTAGAAGTTACCTAGTATAAAACGAACACACCTGTTCTGAATTTCTTTTAATGTATCTAATCTTAATGTATAAATATTTTTGTGTTTTTTTATGTTTAAAGGCGATGGCGTGCATATATTGCTTGGTTGAATGATGTAATAAATTTAGTTGTAAGTCAGCGCCAGTCCTGTCGTACCTGTGTTG
This sequence comes from Ixodes scapularis, assembly GCF_016920785.2. Lineage (NCBI taxonomy): Eukaryota > Metazoa > Arthropoda > Arachnida > Ixodida > Ixodidae > Ixodes > Ixodes scapularis. The sequence goes on from NW_024609835.1 coordinate 197,018,518, forward strand.
TTTTTTTTTTGTCCTTGTTAAGTTCGCGCTATTTTAATTATGTCTAACACGAACCAACTAGGTCAATCAATAGTGGCGTTGCATTATGGGAAACATCCCATAATGCAACGGACGGGTCGCGAGTGACGTCACTCGTTACCCTCGGCGTCACACGTGACGTCACGCGTGACTTCATTTTGGGAAACGTTCCATAATGGAGGGACAGAACGAGCGGGTTGGTATGGATAGTAAACTTGTCCGTCCTTTCTCGTTTTCTTCCTCAAGTTTACTACGTTCCATAATGCAACGCGCGGTTTCGCCGATGGCGACGCCGACGACGCTCAAGCCGGAAACGGGCGCCGAAGAGCAGCGCTCTAAAACTTCAAATACGTTGATTGAAAAAAAAAAAAAAAAATGTTGCACGGACAATTGGAAGCGTTTTGTGCTTTCCCTGCGTAATTATCAACATGGCGGCGTGTAGTGTATCGTGGGACTCGCGGGCTGGACGGCGATGGCAGTTGACGACAGGCGCGGGACGTCTACTTCAGAACTGTCATTGGCGCTATCGGCGAACCTGTCTTCCTTTGAAAGAGATATTTTGGACCGATCAAAACATTTAGGGTTAATTCTGTAAGACACGCCTGACCACCAAGCCGATTCGAACGAAGACGTCGCCGAGTCATCGCCCCTTCTCGTGGCTGAAGACTTTGCTCGTCTTACCAACACGAATTGGCAAGAGCTTGAAACACGCGCAAACGTCAAGTACGACGCGCGTACTTCGATTTGAAGATGCATGCTTACCTTTTGTTTACTAGGTGCGAATGTGGCCAGTGTGTGGTGCTGCCGACTTCAAGCCTGGGGAGCGTCTTTGCGTCAGTGATACTGGAGAGTTGCCCTGCGTCTGCCTGAACATTACGATGCTGAAGCAGACATAGTTTCAGCTCGTACATTTGAGCTCCACAATAGGAAGCTGCCTATGACCGAGGACATCCACAAGTCTATATTGTTAGGAAGAGAATATTCTGCCAGCAGCCGGCACAACCCGGGAACAATATTGCCGGCAGTTGTCTCCTAATGAGTCTCGTTTAAAACGATTCGTCAAAACGACTATCTAAAGCTGTAGAGTAGCTCAATGGAAAGGTGTCCGCTTCACACGCGGCGGATCCGGTTCTATCAAGAAAGTGGGCGTATTGTTTTTTTGTTTTTTTTTTCTTAACAATTTAAGATATTTACACCTCTTTTTTTACAATGATTACTGGAGAGAAAAAAATGTGGACGAAACGTCACTGAACTAAGTAGTATGGGATTCCCGTTTTGACACTTGGAACTCAATATAGTCACTTTCCGCAGAATACAAGGAGCAGATATATCGGTTAGCTTCCACTTTCCGAGGTGCCAGTAAATGTTTTACAGGAATTGCCGCCAGCCATTGGTCCCGAGCCCGGTGATCTCACGGAAACTCGTGCAGAATCTCCCACAATGCCACTTTCTGATGCAGAACCTTTGAGGCAGCTCCTCACGCAACATCTCGCGGGCATTTTTTTAGAGCGCAGCTCTTAGGCGCGCGTTTCCGGCTTGAGTGGCGTCGGCGTCGCCGTCGGCGTAAGCAAGGTTACCCCAAGGTCACGTGACCCCCCGAGATCACGCGAGCCCTTCCAAGGTCACGTGACCCCTCCCAAGGTCATCTCAAGGTCACGTAACCCCCAGGTCACGCGACCCCCAGGCCACGTGACCCTCCAAAGCCACGTGACCCCCGTGGTCACGTCACCCCTCCCAAGGTCACCCCAAGGTCACGTGACCCCCCCTTGCCCCCCTCCACCCGAGGTAAAGTGACCCCCCGGAGCATATTAAAGAATGAGGGGAGGAGGAGGAGGAGGGGTCTACCCTCCCCTCAGTACCTTTCCCTCCTTCTCCTCAAGAGCTGCGCTCCAATTCGGCTTTACAGGGAGTTGGAAACGGCTTTCACTTTTTTTGGAGTCGATCATGGACATTCACCACGGGCACTCAATACTCATTTCCGACTCTCCATTCAACAAAACAACTCCTATTGAAGTGCGAAAGAGCGAGCTAAGCAGACATAACTGCAAAAGAATCGTAAGGTAGACGGTACGATAAACGCTGTCAAATGTCGTCTTATGCGCGCGACCAAAAAAAAGAAATAGTGAGCATCTTGACGTTTACTTTTAAAATAATTTCAAATAATATTATGACGTCCGCGACGCCTTTTCCTGAAGACGTGAAAAGATTTCTTAAATCGTTGTGACGTTGCCCGTCGAAGCATTTTGTAATTATTTTGACATCTCCAACTTAGAACTTTAGGGCCACAGATTCATTATGGCTCAAAAATTTCACTGTAACTCCAATGCTCCCTACACAGTTTCACTCTGTTTGGAGCTTCGGAGTCCAGACTGAGGAGCCGTCGAAGGTGGCGGTAAAAAATATAATCTTGATTGCACACAGCGTCGCGTTTCGACACGCATTTTCCGAAAAAAAAGTTATGCAATCGACTGCTTTTTTCATTACCTTTCAAATAACGTGGAATGCAAAAAAAAAAAAAAAAACACTTTTTAAAGTACATTGATTATTAGGCCACTGGTAACGTTTGCTTGGTTTTGCCATACATTACGGAATGCGGCACCGCTATATATTTATGTTTTATTTCACGTGCTTTATATAGATAAGGGAGCTTAACGGCCGTGTGACATAAAATGTGCAGTTAATTGAAAAATGCATGTATATCGTGCAACCGCGCCAGAACCTTTGTTCGTTCGCACTGGCCAAGAAACATCAGGCAGGCAATGTTTGCATTCACATAGTTTTATTTAACATCACGATCGTCCCGAGGTTAACCCGCTCGTTATACACGAACCAAGCAGAAAATCTAAACTAAGCGACGAACTCACGAAATCCGGTTTAAAACAGGCCGGGAGCCAGATGCGAAGCGAAACTGCAACATTACGAAGACGCGCTCGCACAGTATAATTGCACAAAAAGCGTGCCAATTTTTTAGGGTTACGTAGTGTACACACTTATATTTGACACGTGCAAACAAGACGGGATATCCGGCTCGCCCTTGTTGTCGATGCCGAGATTCGAGCTCAGAACTCTCAGAACATCGCCACCGGGCATGTCACGTCCGAAAGGATAAACTGTCGAGCCAAGTCCAGACACTGCAAACTAGAACCGAAACTTCTTAGGCATGCAACACATGAATTTGTCAAAACGCCTACACAACACCGACAACACCATCAGAAACTAAACAGAACGGAACTTCAAAACGGCTACCACGTGACGGCTGCTGCATTGAAGGAAAACTGGGAGGATGCCGAAATAGTGGAGCCACTATTGCCCCTATTTCGAGGTTTTACGGAAGTGGGTTTACAATATATAAATATATATATATATATATATATATATATATATATATATATATATATATATGGGTGATTTTGATCTCAAATCGTGCAGGCAAGTAGGATCGAATTTTTAGTTTCGCTGAAAAAATATATGGTATGGCGCCGTCTCTAAAAACGCAGTGGCCACAAACCACAAGTTCGTCGGATTTTCCGTCCTCGACTTACAAATTTTAAGAAGCCGCGACGGAAAGCAGTGTTTTTCACATTCGTCGTGTATTTTCAGTCCACATTATATTAACTTTTTTCGAGCACTCTCTGAGCACAGGTAAAATGCTCTAATGCCATGAAAGAATTTAAAGCGCTTTGCTTTTTTTTCTGTAAAAATCTTAAAAGCGCCCCCTCGGTTAATTGCTGTTGAACTTTGACAATTAAATACTGGCGATCTACTTGGGTGACGTCAATATTTTTTTACGTCTATGGAGAGCATAAACACGCTCTTTATAGATATTATAATATCACTCATCTGTATAAAATTCCCTTTGCGGTACATATACGTTAATGTTATGCTAATACCAAAAAGTGCGAATTTTGAAATCGAATTTCTCAAAAAAACAATTTTTTTATATTTTTTTTAATTTTTTGTTGCGATGTAGATATTGTGGTGTCTGAAGACCCGGAATGGAACGACCATACTCGAGCGCAGCTGCCACGAGACTGCATGTTTAATCTTTTTGGCAAAGAAGAGGAAGTAGAAAGGGCAAAGGACAGAAGAAGACGAAGTGACCGGAAAGTAATTAGCTAGCAGATGCAACATTTTCCCCCTCCCATTTTAAGAAAGCAACTAAAGGACAAAGCCTCAAGAAAGTAATTAAATGGGTAAAAATAAGGAGGAAGTATAAGAGAAAGAGTAACAGAGAAAATCGAAAATAAATCAAAGAGTAATTGAAATGTTCATATACAAGGTCCAAAAGTTATTCATCTTGAGATATTAGCGGCGAGATGTTTTGGTGGCGCCCTCCTATGGTTCCCCCTTGTGACGTCATTACCTTGCAAACAACAAGTTCGATGGTGTTTGTAAATAGCATGGTGGAAGCCTGAAATCATTGCGCTCTCAAAGCAACACTGCCAACACCGTCGAAATTAAAGTTCTTTCATTCCTCTGATTTCCGTCGATGGTATACCCTTTCCGACGTCATAGTCAGCTTTTGGGCCAATCGTGGAAGGCCGACCACAGCGACGCTCTCGGTCGCGCACGTCGCCAATAGATGATTGCAAGCATGGCGCCACAAGTGGTGCCCCATGCGTGCAAGCGCGTGCAACGCGCGGGTGAACGTAGCTTTGGCAAGCACGTAATCGCACGGGCGTGCCTGCTCGAGCAGACACATGGCGGCGGCCAGTCGCCCAGCTTGAAATCGTCTATAGTCACCAAACCGCACAGGCGGTCGTCGTTCCAGCCGTGGTCGATCTGGCCACGGCACATCTCCCGCTGGACCCGGTGGAGGTACCGATAGAGGTCGGTTCCCAGTTGGCGATGACGGCTGAGAAGCTGACCTGGAATATCAGGGACACATTATTTCGTCAAACAGAGTTTTCACAAATCTTCGGGAATTCATTGCTCTTACCTTGCAAACAGTGCCTGAGTATTTCAACATGCAGCTTTAACTCGCTCAACGCTCTGGGAAGTAGTCCCAGCAACGATAAAGTATAAACGTCGGAAAGCCTTCGTGCTGCTCAACTTGACGACCCAGAGATCGGTCCGCTAGTTCGATAGAAGATGGAGAATAGCAGAACCCAATCTCAAGGCGTGTCAAGCTTGTTTTCCGTCCTTAAGTGATGCCAAGTGCAACGGTACTGTGTTTCTGCAGGAAAACGTTCTCTAGAGACGCTAGGAGTCCGCTGCCGGTGGATGTGTCGTCTGGCAACTGGTTCTACCACGTAAACTGTGTTCCCTGGTGTTCCACCAACTCCGCTCTAGCCCAGGAGGACGCTTCGGCATAAAGCATACTATAAAGAAGATACGTCAACGCCTCTACTGGCTGCACTGCCGCAACGATGTACTGTCGGGGAAATATGAAATGCGAACAGAGGAGCGCGTGGCTCGCGGTACAGGCTGCGCCACCTGGAAGTGGGCCTAGCGGCGAGGGTGCGTGGCCTACTCCGATGTGTTCACGCCCTTCGCTCTGCGCTCCCCAAGCTTCGGCAGTGCGCCTCTCAGTGCGCTGAAAGCTATCACCGCTATCTTTGCTCGCTCGGCACGTGCGGCGAGCTTCTTCGCACCGCACGCGCTAAGCCAGCAAAGATAGCGGTGGTAGCTTTTAGTGCACTGAGAGGCGCACTGCCGAAGCTTGTGGAGCGCAGAGCGAAGGGCGTGAACACATCGGAGTAAGCCTTGCACCCCCGCCCCTAGGCTCACTTCCAGGTGGCGCAACCTGTACCGCGAGCCACGCGCTCCTCTGTTCGCATTTAATTTTTTCCCGATAGTACATCTGTGGTGCCGTCAGTGTGGCATGTGCGCATCGCGTCAGGGCCTCACGTCAAACAGAGGGTACCAGTTCAACAGGATGTAGTGAGAGTACATAACGAACGCGTTGGTATTAACGTGCTGGGCCGTTTCCTCGATACCTCTTTGCGCTTGCAAGCAGCATGGACATGACCTAGCTTTGCAATTTTTTTGCACTGCACGGTGCCTGTGTACAAAGGCGTCTACTTTGTGCCTTGGCTGCCAACTGGCAGCCGTCAGTATGTCTAAAAAAATTAATAAATAAATGCCTTGGTAGCACGGGAGAACCAAATGTTATACGCATAGTGTGTGACGTTCCCAGACGTCATATCCGTGCAACTGTTCCGTTGCACTTGAGTTGCTGTCAAAGCTTTGGCATGATGATGTCTGGGTCAATGTCGAGAATGACTCCAACTGAAGTGTTCTCATATGTGTAAACCGGTATTCCAAGATGCTTTGTCAGTGTTAGTAATGTTAATGTAGTGTGCAGATTTCGTGCATCCACCGCGATCATGTTTAGTTTCTTGTTTAGTTTGGTCTTTAGGATGCAGAAATTGGCGATGTTTTCACAGAAAGATGTGAATCTAATGCTGTTCAGGTTTCTCAGCTGCTTTGGGGCACCTTGCGGTGTAAATATTACAGTATCTCCAATGAAGGCCATAGTGATGGGAATGAGATAACAATGTTGTTACTAAAAAAATTCGTGCCTGGTTGTTCGCGTTTCAGGAACCCTACTGTCCTGAAGGACTTGTCATTTGAAATTATGGTAACTTCTTTTATGTATTCTTGTTGCATGTCCGTGTCTTCTGACTCAAAGCCAGTTGGTCGTCCATTAATTGACAGATGTTGTCCCGTTTACAGAATCTCGGACACCTGAGTTCTAGGTGGATCTTTTTGGTCACATGTCAGGTGTTCTTGGCCGGTGGCATCCGAAAGCTTTTTATATTGGTTGGGATGGATTGGAATGACCATGGCTTCCATCAAGGGCTATGTTGCATGCTCAGCGTATTCTCCAAGCACAATGCCACCGACCGACCCTGCCAGGAGGCCGGGGCATGCACTATTTTTAAGTCGCGTTACACGATACTACAGATGTCGCCGAGTATAATAGTGAGCAAGGCGAAAAAGCTGGAAAGAGAGCGAGTGCTGTCAAAGAAGAGATTTACCAGAGCTCGTCGTCGTCGTCGTTCTTTCATTTCGTGATAAATTTACCCTCCCCGTGCCTAATCAATTATTAGAACCTCTTTCACTGGTCTTCAGCATTCGGAGTCGTCTTCTAACTACGGCTACGCCACAGCTCGCAAACCTACGGCTTGTGCGCTCCCATTAATTATATTCGCGTCTGGCGCTCGCGAGTCATTTTTCTCCGTGAATAATATAGGCCCGCGGCGTCAACCCAGCACATGTTAACAACGTAGAGAGGTTCGCTTAGAGATCAAACGACGGCGAAAAGAAGAAAACGAAAAACGTTCTTGTTAGAGTACCTTCATACACACGCGCGCTTTTGCTTGAGTGGTGACATCTCAGCCATTTTCACGCCCAATCGTTTTTTTATGCATTTTGAAGTGCGCGCAATACGGTGTTACTCAGCTCGAGCACGCAGTTTTGGCTAATGCATAGACGCCATTTTGTTCTTGTTCTAATAAGCATTTGTGATAAGTGGAAGGGAAAAAACACGAAGATAAACCATGTAACTCCCATCGCGTAGTTATAGACACGTGGCAACCTTCCTCGAAGGAATAGGGATATACAAAATACAGGGGAAAACAACCCCGAGAAATAGGTCTTTGTTCGTTACCAACAAGTCCAAGTTTGCTGGTCGACTTATCCCCGCGTGCTTGTCTCCCTTCCCCTAACTTGTCGCGTCGGTCATGTTTTTTTTTTGTTTTTTTAGGGCTTCTGTTCTCTCCCTAGATTACAAGGCCTGCGTGTTTCTCCTCTAAACATCATCACTAGTAGATCCCCTCAGCGCCTCCTAGGGAGACCTAATGACCACCATCATCTGCTACATCTTCCGCGAAATCGTCGGCTTCATCGCCTGCTTTAATGGGCGTATATATATATACGGAACGTATTTATTATATGCACAAATGGAATTCGTCAGATCCTCTTGAGTAGCATCATCTGGAGTGACGTGAAGGTGATAGAAAAGGGCAAAGGGAATCATACATGTGTCGCCAGCCCTGAAAGACGGAAAAAGTGTAACAAGGAGTCAAGGATGCGCTTTTTCTGCTGATTTGGAACGTCCGGAAGGGTCCACTCTTCATATGTTCTGGGTCTTCTTGCCTGTTGGGGAATCTTCTTCCACGCTGCTTCGCGATACCGCGAAATGTGAGCACAGTCCCATACGGGGTGGAAACATGTCGCCGGGACCCCACAGTGTTCGCAGTTGGGGTCAATCCCTGGGTCTTTCGGGTCTGTGGGCTTGTAATATCTGGCCTGCCAGGTAGGCGCGAAGGCCGTATTTGTTTTGGAACCGCCTGATTATCAGCTCCATCCACCGGTAGTATTATGGCGAAATGGGATAAGAATCTGGTGGGGGTTATGGGGATATTCATAGAGCGTGTAGTTTGTCAGCCATCTAAAGTTGCGACGAGTTACACGCTGAATCTGGTGGAAGAAGTGAGATGAGCCTGAGTTTTCGTTAAAGCCGCTCCTCTCGTTTTCTCTCGTCTTGGTCGGGTGCTATGTCGGGCCTTTCGTCTCGTTCTTGAGGTGCGAAAAGCGGATCGTGGCCTTGTGAGGGCAGGAAACATGAGTTTAGCTGCGCCTGCGCGGCCCCGTTCGCTTTCTCCTTTCCGGTGATGCCTTCATGGCCCCCAAACAACGATGATGTCAGGTTTTGATTTCTTAACAACGCTTCGTATTTGGAGCGCGATATCATTCTGCGAGCGGCACCGTTTTTATTCCCGGGAGTGCTTCTTGTGAGTCTGTTCAAATAATTACATTGGGTCGTTGAAGATTGTCTGTGACTTTCTTGACGGCAGCACAGTGGTGAGTTGGGCTAGTTTTTTGCATTTTAAACGGGTAAAACAGCGCTAAAAGACACGGACTGGGACACGGACCTCTCTAAAGACACGGACCACTCTAAATGGATAAAAATGGGGATGAAATCTAGTAGTTTTTTGGGGGTCACTTACGAGGTTGTGTCCACACGAGATGATGAAGAGTTTTTGTGGGCAGGCTAGAAAATGTTTGGAGGGTGGGTACCCTAGCAGCCTTCTTGAAACAGCGTCTTGAAAAAAGTGCGCAATCTGGAGGCTGGCACGGCTAGGAAGCCTACGAGGAGACCTGTTGTGATGCCTTATATCCGGAAAGTTTCGGACAGTTTATAGAAAGTGGCACAACGGCAAGGCATTCCTGTGGTTTTTTTCTGCTCCTGGTAAGCTGGGTCGTTTATGTGCGAGAGTGGACTGATGTCGGACCCATGTTAAGCAGCATAAGAACAAGTTTGTGCCTTGTGTGGGAGGAGTGGTTTATTGTATTCCGCTAACGTGCAAGAAGGTATACATCGGCGAAACAGGCTGTTGTGTAAACGAGAGATTACGGAAACTTGCGTGCTCGATGAGGTCATCATCCTCAAGAAATTTGGCGGTGCACTGTGATAGGTGCGGGTGCAGTCCTGTTTTAATCGATACTGAAATTCAGCCTAAGCATCGTCAAGATATTACTAGGGGGATTTCGAAAGCATTTTTTTTATTTCTAATTACGAAGATAGGTGTGTCAGCTCTCCCTCTATTTGTTTATCTGACTGCGAACTTGCGTTCATCAGCAGTTTTAGACACAATGGTCAGTTGATATGATACGATGTACGTGATATAATTTGATTGGGTATGTGTGGGCACGGTGGTGGGCGTCTTTTTTCAGAAATTAGACAGTTGAAAGTCAGCGTTCCGTGTGTGTACAATTGCGGACTCTCTTAGCTGTAACACGCGAGCGGCGGCCGTCCCGTAACCCCAGCGCCGCATAGCAGGCGCCCTCCAAAACCCCACCCATGCGACGGGTGGCGGACTCGCTCTTCCCGCCAGCGAGCATACCCCCGCTTGGTCGTCTGCTAGGCGCAGAGCAGGCAGCGTCACAGCGCTAGCCAATGTTCGCTGAACACGATTTTGTGTTCAGCGAACCATCATGTAAGAGGTGCGTAAGAGGTGCCCACGGTTTCGTGGGCGCTTATTACATAGTGGTTGATTCCCTGACTCATGGATGTGCATCTGCCTGACTGAGAATAATCATCACCACTAACTGTATATATCACGGTAGCGTACTTTATTTCTCTCGTGCAAACTTGTAGTTGAAGGTCTATTTCTGAATCACACCTGCTGCGTTCATGACAGCGAACGCGTAATGTTGAAACATGCATTGCGCACGACTGCTTCTAAAAACAAAACAAAAAAAAATAAAGGTAGGCAGGGTTTATGCCACAATGACTCTGCAATCAGGCCCAATAAACATCGCCTACCTAGAATGAGTTCGAGACCACTTCGTAGTGGCGAGCATATCAGACGAGCAGAGACTGCTTTGCTGATAGTCGATTTGTGGCTAAATAGGCGCTCAAAATACCGTATTTAGAAAACACTGGCAGACGACGCCTCAGCGTCGCCTTTTCTACGCCTAGTAGACGACAAAGCGAGGGTGTGCTTGCAGGTGGAAAGAGCGAGTCCGCCACACGGCGCATGGGCGGCGTTTTGGACGGTACCTGCTATGCGGCGCTCGGGGTGCGTGACGGCTGCCGCTGGCATGTTACTGCTAACAGAGTCCACGATAGTACATCTTTCCTGTCCGTGTCTTTTGAGCTGTTTAAGCCATTTAAAATTCCTTGACGGCTTGCAGTATAGCCAACAGTTCTGCCGTCTTGGAGCTGCTCGTCTTGTACATTTCCTCTCCATGTTTTGCCGCGAATTTTTCTTTAGGTGATTATTTATTTATTTATTTATTTCAAGTACTCTCAAGCTAGGTACATTCAATAGAAGAGAGAGCTGTAAAATATTAAAAAGAAAGGGCACGTATTAGTAATATCACTTTTAAAAGGAACAACATCAGTAATGTTAGCAATCCAGGCGGCAAGGTGGTTCCAGTCTATAGATTGTTGTAGCATAAAAGACGGTTTAAACATTAAAGATTTAAAATTTGGAATACCAACCTTATTGCTAATTCGAACAGATATGCAGAATGGTGCAGTAAGTAGTTTATGGCAAAGGGCAACATTTTGATGAAATATTTTATGAAAAGACCCAAACGAGAGATTTTTCGGCAGTGAGTTAGTAACGGCAGACCTAAACTATTTTTCGCGGTAGAAACACTGGAGTTCAATGATAGTTGAATGATATGTGATAGAATGATAGCTGAGCGGGTTTTAATGGATTCAATAAGAGCAATTAGTGACGAGGAAGCGGGGTCCCACACAGCAGCAGCTTATTCTAATTTTGGACGGATCAGGGTTTTGTACATGGTTAATTGTAATGAAGACGAAGCGAGAAAGAATTTTTTTTAAAGTATCCTAACATACGGTTAGCACTGTTAATTACGTATACAATATAAATCTTCCAGGAAAGGTTGCAAGTTATATGAACACCAAGATATTTGTTAACTGACACTGAAGCGAGGGGATTACCGTTTAGAAGATAAGTATGACACACCGATTGAGCACGTGACACTCGTATTGATTTGCATTTGTTAGTGTTAAATTTCAATGGCCACTGGTTACACCACAGTGATATACGATTAACGTCAAATTGTAGAAGAATAGTGACAGATAGGTCGGTTATTTTCCGGTATATTACGCAATCGTCAGCAAAGAGGCAAATAGAAGACGACAAGTTATGCACCAAATCATTAATGTAAATAAGAAAGAGGAGCGGGCTAAGCACTGATCCCTGTGGGACGCCCGTGGTTACTGTTCGTTCGTTACGGTTATTCGTTACGGTTATTAGCCGTAACGAATTTTAGGTGGTTAGTTAAAAAGGCATGAATCCAATTTAATATACAGGAATCAATGTTAAGTGATTCTAGATTATAAAGAAGGAGTTTGTAAGAAAACTTTGTCAAGGGCTTTTGAGGAAAAAAAAAACACAATCGGTTTCATTATGATTATAAAGAGAATTATGGAGATCATGCGTGAAGGATAGTAGTTGCGTCTCATATGAAAAGTATTTTCAGAATCTATGTTGTGAACTGGTGAAGAAGTCACCAGTTTCAAGATAATTTATCACTCTGGTGCTGTCGCCTCTTCTTGTGGTTTTCTTGTTTTGGGAGGAATCACCTACTTGTAAAGACATCCTCCGTTTCCCATGGAAGCGGCGGAGGTGCTGCATTAGATGTCGAGTCAAGGTTTGGGGTATTTTCTAATTTATTCAAGACGACTATACCATGATCTGAGCGAGAAAGCCTTTTGAGCTGCCCCAGCACCATTTCGTCGCTAATTTCTCGGAACTTGTTGACTTGGGCAGCCTTCTCCAGCTAGGCGATGAGAGTGAACTTGAGAAGACCCGTGATGGGGACTCTCACGGCGCTTATGTATAGTACATTGAAGGTCACTTCTTGCACTCAATTAAGTCGGAGGTAGCTTCGGCCGTACACCGACTTCGAAACGAGGAGGGCTCGGTGTAATCTCTTTAGTAGATCTGCCTGCGCTCCCCAAGCCTTCGTCGTGAGCCTTCAGAGTAGATTCAGTCCATTCGATCATTAGGTTTTTGTTTGGTTCATCCAGGTCGCCGCTCCTCCATTTTGCTGAAAGGTGAGGCCTAAGATATTGAGGTTGGGTGCTTTTAGGATAGGGGTTTCATCGATTTTATGTCCAATTTGTACATCGAAATGTGCGGTTTTGTGTTTTGTGACGATCGTAAAGGCGGTCTTTTCAGGCGAGATAGGGAGGCCTGATTGCCTCGGAAAGGCCTGTGTTACATCCAGGGCTTTTTGCATTGTTGCGTTTTGCTTTCTGGCAATCCTTTTGAAGGTCAGCAGTGTAACGTCGTCTACGTATATAAAAATAAAAAAAAGTTTATGTTGGGAATGGCATTTAACGCGTTCGCTGTGTCTGTGATCGTCATGTTGAACTGTGTTCGGATATCCCATGACCCTTGGAGACGCTGGTGTTGTCGTGCCGCCAGCGGCTTCTGTTTTCATCAATAACTATTTGATTTGCTAGCTCCTTGAGAAAGGACTTAATGAGGTTTAGCATGTTGGATCAAACTCCGCGTGTCTTTGCTGCTTCGATTACCGGGACGGTAATCGAAGCAGCAAAAACACGCGGAATGCTCTCGCGTGCCTCCTTGATGTCTAAGGCAACTATGGTTCTTGGTTGTCTCTTGAACTGAGGCTTCTCGTACACGTCTCGATGTATCATTGCCAAGCTGTCCTGGGTGGACAAGCAATGACTGAATCGCCTTTGCATCGAATGCAGGTCACCTGGAGTCTCCAGGATCCATGAAAGTCTGGTTTGAAACATATATTCTAGAATTTTGCACAAGTTCGATGTTAGCGAAATAGGCCTGAGACTTTGTGGGATGTTGAGTGGCTTTCCGGGCTTGCTGATTGGGATGACCGTTGATCTCTACCACTCAGCCGGGATTTCTCCGCCGTCCCAGAAGTCGTTGTAAGTTTGGGGGCGTCTTCAAGTTGTTCTTTAAGATAGTTTCTCAGTGACGCGAACGTGACTTGATGGGGTGCCGGTGCCGAGTTGGTCTTGGCTGCCGTGAGTGCCTCAAGTAGCTCGCCCATGAAAAATGATGCGTTCGCAGGTGCTGGGTCTCCAACTTGAAGTGGCTGACAGATTTCGGCCTCTGGGGGCGGATACTCCTGCGTAAAGAAGAGAGTTCCTGTCTGATCGGCAAGTTGTTCTTCAGTGATTTTAAGTTTCAAGGCGATGGTGCTACAGGTGTTTTGTGTCTTAGTCTTGCCTGCAAGGCCGCGGTATGCCCGCCAGACCCTGCGTAGTCCCGTCTTCTCGTTAAACGAGTTGCATAGTGTTATCCACTTAGTTCGACAGAGCTTGCTGGTGTAGCGTTTTGCCTTAGCCGTCGCCTTGTTTAGCGAAATCCTGTTGCCTAAAGTCTTGCGCTTCCCGTACTCCTTGAAAGCATCGAGTCACGCGTCCCATAGGTACACAAGATGTAAATCTGAAGTCGACGTGTCTTCTTTCACTTTGTAGACCGTTTTGGCTTTCTTTACCGCTTGCACGATCCTTTCTGCCAGGGGACTGTCTTCGAGGTCTTGAACGTGGGTGCGAAACGAGTCCGGCTCCATCTTGCAGTGAGTACTCGTGTGCTAATTTAAAAATGAAATCTCGTATTCTAGATAACACTTATTTTTTGTTCTTTATATTCACTAAAGGGTGCACCAAAACATCTAAAAGTATCTGTATCTTATAACAATGCTTCAGTCGGATTTGTGTCTATCTCAAATACTATACACAAGATATTGCAGCTTCAATACTTATGGTAGTAGTTTGGTAACTTGCAAATGCAGTTAGACTAGAGTATCCGCACTCTATCTTAATTAAATTTCTCAGCATCTTGCACTCAGTATCTTAAGTACATTTTGCAACCTTGGAAAAAAAGTTACTCCGGAACAATTTTCGGAACTAGAGATCGTCAGACCTCAGGGCAAAGCTGAACCGATTGTGAAATTGGAGCCAACCCTATTGAAAAATCCACCAGACCGGTTTGGTGTGTCCTAGTGTTTTCTGACGTAAACATCAAACCGGCCTGGTGTGTTCTGGTGCACACATCAGACCAGCCTATCGTGTTCTGTTGTCCCCAATAGAACACGTTAGGCTGGTTTTGTGTACCCATCACATCATCCTAGTGTGGTCTGATGTGCACATCAAAACACACCAGGCTGGTCTGATGTGCACACCACAGCACACCAGAATGGCTTGATGTGCACACTACGCCACACCAGAACCAGACTGGTCTAATGTCCACACCAAGGCACACTAAACTGGCCTGACATGCACACCAGGGTGCCTCTGGTGAGCACACATTACGGATATATGTATGGTGTTGAATGAAAACATGTTTTCTTGTAAAATTAAATAAGATGTACAGAGCTCAAACACCAGATTTGATTTTATAAGGTGCTTAATTGAAGGGGCGATGCAACGATTCACTTCAAATAATATGTACTTTGCGTAAGCATGTTGGCACAGTGTAACAAACGTTTACCTATATGCAATAGCCTGATGGAAAGAATACAGGTTTGTCTCGTCAACAATCGTCAGCAGCTTGTCATCAATGAAAACTTGAAAATATTTCAGTCGGCATTTGACATCATCAGAGGCCGTAAACATGGGTTCCGCAGGCTCCAGAAAACACCGGTCTTCTTTTCCCCAGTCAAAAACTTGCGGTGGTGACTTTTGCTTCTTTCTTGACGTTGACAGAAGTGGACAGGCGGGCGTTCTGCCTTCAGTTTCGTTATCGCTTGGAAGTTCTGTTGTTAGGCCCTTCGTTGGCAAGTTCTCCTCGTCAATGTCACTCACTTCACTATCACTAGGTCCCGCATCAGACACTGTTCCACTTTCTGAAATCAAAACCACACAGGGACGATCGCGACACCGTGTCTGGTAGAAAGATCCCGATGGAATTTCCTTTGGGCAGCAGTAGAATACGAAGCCTAAAAGAAAAGAGCACCACGTCAAATTCTACCAGAAAACAGGGATGTACTAAACCACGCCAAACAGGAAGCTTTCTCCCGACAATTACAGCCGATTCCTCGTGCACAGGTATGTGAAATTCAGAGTGAACGCCCGCCCCTAAAGTAAACTACTGAAACACTGCCAAATCTAAGCACGGAACGGAACACCACAGAAATCACTGAGCTACTATGCGACTCCTCTTTTAAGACAGTTTCACATGCAGCGACTGTGCGAAAAAAAAAAAAAAAAAAAATCGGTGCGACAGTTGACGCAGCGAGTGCGATCGCAATGTTTGGTTTCACATGCTCCTACAACCGCGCGATTTCTGTCGGAGCGGCTGGCGCTTCGGACACGGACGCGACGCGTTTCACTTTGTCTAAAATACAACAAAAACGTCTTAATAAGCATACATGTTTTAGGAATGCAATATGTAACCAGAAATTTATAATAACGAAGCATTAAATCAGAAGCTTTTATGTGCCTACATTTATTTTCGCGGATGAAAGCTGGCTAATGAACGGCTGATTGACGAGAAAGCGATCGCACCGGCTCTGCGGCAAAATGCCAACTTGGTGGAAACCAGTTGCAGAGCCGCTGCGACAGTGCGACTGCGATTTTAATCGCACATATACTAGAAATCGCACCGATTTCGGGCGAGAATCAGCATGTGAAAGAGCCTTCGCTTATCTACTATGTACTTTTTTTTTCCCCGACCTTCATACATTTCAGGGTAAAAGACGTCAGCGCTATGGAATCCAGAACTTGTAAAAATTCAAAATTAACATATTTCAGAGCAAAGTACTGCTTACCTTTGTAACAGCAGGTCGAAGTGCGTAGCACGGCGTGGACGATACGCATCTTGAGCGCCGCTATGCACATCGCAGCCGACGGAGCGACGGAGTATCTGGAAACCCCTCGCGGCGAAAAGTCGAGACGGCGAAACCGAAACCAGAAAATGTATTTACGTTAAACATTTTGCATGAGTATTGCTTTGGGTTCCAAAAACACTATTTTTATATTGAATGTGTCCTAAAAATACACAAACATTTTTTAAAGTACCTAAAATGGTTAATAAAAATAAAAACGAAAGGAAAACTTTAGTGTTGCTAGAAGTGCTAGGAATCGTCGGCGGCGTCTGAGCACACTGGGCAATTTGCCCCGCCAGCGAGCTGCTGAGCGCGAAGGAAAAAACGGTCGTGGGAGAAAAGGTAAGGATTAAGGATATTTCTTTGTTTCTTTTTATGCTTGCTGCATTACCATGTGGGGATTTCGCATTATTAGGTCTGCTGAGACACTTGTAGCTTTATTTTCAGTGAACGATTCGAGCCTGAATGTATAGCTTTACAGAAGAAAAATTTCCTGGCGGCTATCAGTTCGAAAGTCTTTGTTACCCAGCATTGCTAGCCAGCAAGCGGGCCCATATCACAAGAGCGAATGACATTTTAGCGAACGGCGACATTTGAGCGAATGGTCGTTTTAGCGAATAACGGGGGCGCGCGTTAACCCATCCGTCGCGCTGCGCTTTACGCCGCTTCGCGGCGACAGTCTGCGGCAACTCATTACAAAAATATTAACTCATTTGGCCCACCCGAAAACGCCGCTTCGCGGCGTCCAACTATTCGCTAAAGTGTCGTTCGATGAAACGTATGCGTTCGCTAAAACGTCATTCGATCAAGTGAGTGCCTCCCCCAGCAAGCATATTCTAGAGTTGTCATTTGGACACCAGTTCGAGTTTTCTTCACCACTTGTGGGGTCTCTCTCTGTAATAATCGCCGCGCGATCGGCATGTGCTTCGCTCGTCTCCCAGGGAGTGACACAATACAACGAGAAGATTGCGAATCGGTTTACTATACTTCCCAGTTGTCCGTCTTCGAGAGCCGGCACTGCGGCCCGCCGAGCCGGGTTGTCGCCCGTCATTCAGAGCTCGCAGTCGCTGTCCGTGTCCAGGCCTGCGGATCGTCCTCCCCACGCCAGCGGATCGTCCTCCCCACGCCAGCGCTGCGTAGGCAAGCTGTTCCGGGCTATCGCAGCCCGAGTCTCGCTGCGGAACCACTCCGGGATCGTCATGGCCTAGGTCGGTGTGGCCAGGGCTGGCCGTTTCCGCCGGTCCTGATCTGAACCTCGCTGGCGGAACGCTCCAGAAGTCGCCATGAGCCAGACCAGCCAGAACGGCTCCATCGTTCCTGCGCGGCCCCAGCCTGGTGCGGCACGCTCTTCCTGTTTCCTCGCGCTCGCCCCTGGCTAGAAAATGTGAGTAATTAGAAACATACTCTGCATGCTAGAGAACAGCATGCACGTTACAATGGCTGTACCGTGATATGCAAGCCTGGTGTGAAAAGGTGACAGGCAACAAAGTGCAGATGTGAGAAGGATATTTACGCTTCACTTGAGCTTTTTCTAAAGAAAAACTTGCGCATCCTGTTTTCTGCATGCCATCACATTTGTTACCAGATTCAGCGTTAAATTTTGTTGCCGAAACAAACAAAGCTTTATGTGCTGCGAAAATTTACTATTTGTGAACTCGCAGGTTTGGAAGGTTGTGGTTACGACCGCGCGTGTGCCGAACGGCTATGCGCACATAAAACTACGACTGCCGGGACGGGCCTCTCGCTTTTTGAAGGCCTGATCGCCTGATTCTGGACGTCATAGCGAAGCAACAATTGGCCCAATTGTTCCTATTGTATTTCCCTATGTGGTGTCTATAGTCTGTTGCAACCTAAGAACGAAGGGCGAGGGTAAGACGGGCCGGGGAGGAGGAAGCAGGCGGAACGCTAAAGAGAGAACGAGGTTTTCCCCTCTCTTCTCCAGCGTTCCGTCTGCTTCCTCCTCCCCGACCCGTCTTACCCTCGCCCTTCGTTTTTAGGTTGCAACGGACTATAGTGACTCGTAGAGCAACTTGTATAATATTGTTATTTTGCTGAGTAGTCTGCAAAAGAAGTTCGTCAGACCACTTTCCAAGCCTGCACATCTATTTTCGTTCACTTCAACAGCAACAATTACTGTAGAATTTATTTACCTGATGCATCACACTGCAGTGATCCACTTCTGTTGCCGTGTCACTTCCGAAGATCTCGAGGGGAAGCGGTATAGTTTGACGCTTTAATCGCCTTCGTGACTGTGACAGTCTTTCACGCAGCAGTAGCGACGTTTATTTTTTGGGGGAACCCTATCGAACCCCAGCGGGTTCCTGTGGCATCTCACCTACTCCTATAGGAGTAGGCAAGATGCTACAGATACCCGCTGGGTTCATGGAGACGTGAAGCCGGGACTTGCTTATAAGAAGAACGGTTCCCAAAAAGGCTGACGCCGATCCAAAATGCCACATTCACACTTGGTTTCTAAATGCACCCGCCTGCAGTCCTTGCGATCCGGGCTGTCCTGGCCTACCCAGTCTTTTATTTTGCAGCCGCTAGATGGCACAATACGTAGTGACAAATTGCATTGCCGGTAAATATTTGGGTGACTTAAAGTGGGTGGAGTGGAATGGGGGGGAGAGATTTGTATTATCGAGATACTGCTGGAGTCGTTGCCCAAGACGCCTCCGACAGTATGTTGCAAATCTTAATTTGTTTTTCATCTGTATAAAAGCAGATATTAATTTACTGACAGGATGACAGTGCTGGTGGGCCCAAATCTAATTATGTATTTGCAATCTGAACTGCTGATAATGTAGTTGCAGGTAGTGACAATTTCAATTTAGTGGAGCAAGTCAATTGATTGTTCAGGAGAGGCTCTGCCCAGTACTGTTATTCACATGCTTCAGGCCCTTCTACCGTTAAGAAAAGTGTTTCACCCTCTTTGCACACAGGAGCAGAGGGATCAAAAGTCGCTTTTTTAGGGGCAGGACAACACTTTCATACTACTATAGCCAGACTTTTAACTCAACAAATGGTCGATAACAGAACAGGAAGACATCATTTCATGACTTCTTTATGCAGCGTAGCACGATACAGTCATTGCTTACCTGACAGGCGAGTAGTTGTAATAACGAGAGTTGGTAAGGTTGGCAGTATCCCACATGAATAAATACTATCTTAGTATTTATTCGTGATTTCGTGATGTGATGGCGTGATTTCAAAAGGTAGTGTTCATTTATTTAGTGCATCAAGCAGCCTGGCTGTGGCAACATCATAAGCAACAATACCACCTTAATGGTAGTGACCGCAGCCCTTGTGTCACCTTACTAAAAGTAACGCAAGAAAGAGCTGACATTACCTCTACAGGTTTGCATCGTCATGAATCAAGTTAAAGCGATTTGCTAATGGTCTGAAAATCCTAAAACAAGTGAAAGTGATTTACAGGTGGAGTGAAATTACGAAACATTTTGAGGGCATGCATTGCTGAAATCTCACCCTATTAGCAACTGTAGCATACATTTTGTTTGGGAATATGCATGCTTCCTGCTATTACTACAACAAAGAAATGGGGTTCAATGTTTTGACTAACATAGCTCCTGAGCATAGGGCTAGATTGACGTTGTGAAGGAATATTGTGCTTTATTTATACTGCATTGCACGTCATTTTGAATATGCTGTGCGGCTATCTTTTTCTTTATTAAAGCTACAGTATGTCCTAGCGTATAAACAAATCAAGACCTTAATGTTACTCGTCGCTCTAACCTTTAATTTACTATGCTAGGTGCTGCAGTGGCTGCTCCACCTGGTGAGGCCGTGGCCTCCTCTTGGCCACCTCTCTTTGCTGTCCAAGATGGTGAGGTACGTATCTGGGCCTACAAGACATTTTGTCTATTGTTTTGACTTCATTGACTTGTTCAGGAGAACAGACTAATGGCAGAAAAAACGAGGACACAAACAGGCAGGCACACAAAAAGGCAAACATAGGTACTGACTTAAAGGTGCACTAAAGATGTTTCTCAGATTGTCTGTTCTTGGTGATAACTCATTCGACAGGCTCTAAGCATCCTAAATATCCAAAAAATTATGCTCGTTCCATTCCTATTTTCCTTCTAAAAACAAAAATAAAAGACTCGTCCTATGGCAAGACTTAAGTCTTGCCATAGGGCGAGCAGGTGGACTATCTTTGAAAAAGTGTACATGCGGATGACAGTGACATCAATGCTATCTGATAGCCGTGTCCCACAAATTACAGTTTAGCAGTGCCAATAATACCTATCCAGGGGTTAGTAAGCTAGCCCGCTTCACTAGTATAGACTAGCAAAGAAGACAGAGTATGGATGGATGGTAAGGGCTATACCCTTTGTAACGGGCGGCAGCTTGTGCCACCTAGCCTTACATTTCGTCATCCCTTCTTTTTTTTTAAATTGTATTAATTTTGTTCTAACACAACCCTACCCCCCTTTTTAAAGTGATTATATTGCTTATTTATATCATTTTGTTTATCCTTCCCTAGATCTTTTCCACCAATCTTCCAATCTCCTTTTAGTTGCCGCAATTCTTTCTCTATCCATTTGTCCATCCATGTCCGAAAAACCCAGTGCCCCCTCCAAATCCCTAGTTATCCGCTCAAGAGGGTGGGACGAAGCCCCGTACGCCTTAAAATTACATGTTCTATAGTTTCCCTTTAACCCTTGTTATGTATGAGTCTCCTACCACCAGCACCCTCTTAACTCCCGACTGCCTGTCTTCACCCCCTCCAGCTCTCTGTGCTTTCTCTGCCTCAAGTTCTGCTGCCTTTCTCAAGCCCTGCTGTACTGCAGTACTATACAGCTGTGCAGGCTCCTTTCCTACACAGTCAATCACCTCGTCACTATTTAACTGGCCCCCTTTGTCTGCCCCCCCCCCCCTTCGCCGTCTTCTCTGCCACCTCACCCTTTTTCTTATTAACTACTCCTGTCAGTTGCTGCACCGTCTCCTCATACTTTTTCTTATGCTCTTCCAACTCCGCCTTCTACTCTTCCCCTAAGCTCCCCTACCTGTCGCTCAAACTCGGCTTTCTGTTCCTGTTATCGTCTCAGCTCCCCCGCCGCGCTCCCTACCTTACTTTCCCATTCCCTGATCATCTCCACCACATCCGCTTCGGCCCTCTTATTCATATCTCCGACCTGCGCCTCGAGCTGAACCCGCTTCTCCCGCTCTACCCGTATCTCCCACTTCGACTCCTCAACCGTATCCGCCCATTCCCTTCCTATTCTCCCAAAACCAAGTTCTACCTTCTGGCAACTCCGACAGGTAAAGTTGCTCTCTTCGGCTTCTGCTACAGTTTTGAGGTCCAACTCCATCATGCAGCACCAACGGCCACACTCCTCAGATTCTACATCGGGTCCCCCTTTTACATTAGCTTGCGCATTTTTCTTCCTTCGCATATTCACCATTGCCTACGGACACACAGCGCGACCCCACGAAAAATATCGCACCAAAACCAAAAAAGCCTGGGTAACGTCTCTTTCCACAAAACCAACTAGCCCGCCAAAATTTTCAAACGTGCAGGTGGTTTGGTCTTGTGACCCTACCTAAAAAGCCTGCTGTAACCCAACTATCCTATCGCTACTTTAAAAACTGCTTTCTGCTACCTCATAAAACCACCAGAGTTAGAGCAAAAATGCTTTACAGCAGGGTGGTAAACCTGGAGGATCAACCCCAATGGGGTGTGCCCGTGCAACACCACCAATGAAGCAGATCCAACAAGCAAGCCTATCCTATTGCTACTATAACAAGTGCTTTCTAGTACCCATAAACACACTCGCAACTAAACTAAATACACCAAATATTGCTTAGCTTCGCAGGAGCTCTGGAAAACACGTCCTCTTTGTCAGCTGATAAGCAGCTGACTGGTGAGACATATTGATGCCTATTTCGGAACACAGATAGGGAAGGTAGTGAGCTTTGGTAATAGCACACTCATTCGTGTTTTCTTTTTCATGTCTTGTCATAAAGTGGAGCCAAAGGTTTTTTTGTTTTTTTTTTCACATTGCTCGGATGCCTGAGGTTGCAAATATTTGTACAAAACATGGGAGTGCACAGCAGTATACTTCCTTCATACTTGGCGATGTCGAATTTAAAAATTGTCAAATGGTTCATTAAAATCAAGCTTTCATGAAACCATTTTTTTATATCATTATTAGTATTTGATGTGTACAGCAATAATGGACCTCCTTTCTTAATGCATATTCCAAAGCTGAAATTACTTCTCTTAAAGGGGCGCTCGGGAGCTTTCTAAGACGGCCTATTTATGGCTGTAACACATTCTATGTGCTCTAAGCATCCCAAATATTTAAGTTTAAATCATGTGCAGCTTAGTTCACTAATAAAAATGTGATAAAAGATAGTGAATCTCAGACATACAAATGGCGGAACTGAACCCGGCCGAATGTAGGTGAGGAACGAACGGGGCTCATCAGACAATCACAAGCGATAGCTTCACGTCCAGTCAAGCAGCCAACCAGCCCTGCTTGTCTGCACAAGAGGCCCTCGCTTGCAATTGACTGACAAGTGTCTTTCGCCGTTCCACCCTATTCGCCTTGATTCGGTTCAACCGCATTCGCTATCTTTGATCACATTTTTTAATAGTGAAATAGGCCACACATGATTGTAAGTTTTGGACTTGTCTGATGTTAGAGCACATAGGTTGAGTTAGGAACATAAATACGCCATCCTGGAATACTAGAGAGTGCCCCTTTAATTTATTTCATTTTTTTATATACATCTACAGTTCAGCATTTCAGTGAAACAAAGCAGGAACATGATTGCAGACGAAAGTGGAGAATCCATTTCTGTTGCCTGTATTTCTCCACTTTTTGTGCATTTTCTTGACAGTGTTACTCACTGCAGATTCATCTTGGACCTGGCATCAAAATGCGAGAGGCAGCATTTACACACGCCGTGGAAAAGGCTGCCACTCCTGGCCGGTCTCTCAGAATGGTCAGCCGATCACTGTGGGAGCCTGCGGAGCTCTTCGACAAGGGTGTGTCAGGGCAAGCCTGCAGGCGTCTCCTCCAGGAGGGTGTGGTGGGAAAACAGCCCCTACCACACCAGGTGGGTATTTCTGATCAACCTGGAAGGGCACAGCATCTGTTGTGGCTGCTGTGCTAAGCTCTGAACAAAAAAAAAAAAAAAAATTTGGTTATGGGGACATTTATACAGCGTGTAGTTGGTCTGCCATTAAAGTTGCGACGAGTCACACACTGTAGATGAGCAGCGTGTGACTCGTCGCAACTTTAATGGCAGACATAATGTTTGTATAGTGTGAGTTATGATTTACTGTGATTTGAGATTTTTATGAACCTATTGTTGATTTTGCCTTGTGCAGCACACATGTACAGTGAGAGGCACTAAGAGGTCAGACAAGGTGAATGTGGACAGAGCAGGAGAAATGCCACTTGGGGTGCAGCGCTTTCTTTGCTCACTGGAAGCGAGGCCACAATGTTCTATCTACAGTCAAACCTGATATTATCGAACCTGGTTAATTTAAAGGCACGTAGTAAGGTAAAATTAAAAAAAAAATCGATTTTAGTTTTTTTCGCAATTTGAAAAGTTTAGTTCTTTCTGCACATTTTCCATTGTCCCAGTGTTTTTGGAAAGCTATATTTCGGGCTGAAAATCACTTCCGAAAGCAAGTAGCAAGTGATTACGCCTCCTTTTGGGATACACTCCCTGTTTATCGATGAATTCTCCAACAAAACAAAATCAACACAAGACCTAAAAGCTTGTCCAGTAACAGATAATCTAAAAAAATTATTTCGAAACTATTGCATAGCTTTTGTTCAACCAAGACAATCACGAGACGCTGTGCACTTTTTTCCCAGGTGTGTAACGTGTGTACATTCAAGTGTTTGTGTTTTCATAACGACAAAATGGCACCATTGAATGCTGTTCCTTTATTCAATGATGGCAGCATTGCACAAGCCAATGTTTTGAAGTTTTGTGGAGGAACCCTGTTTGGAAAGCCATCAAGTGGCTGAGGGAAGTTGACATCACTCTAATATACTTTACGGACCAAGCGACATGGCAGGTCACAAAAGAGGTCCGGCAAGCAAGGCGATAAGTCTAAAGGCGAAGATATGACTTTAGCAATGCCTTTCAAGCTGGCGGCTATTGAAAAAATGACTGTAAGGCTGTTGGTGCCAATAGAAATTCGTTATTCACCAGTTTTGTTACTTTAAACTCAATTATCTCAAAACAGTGTTTTTTAGTACATAGGTACCATTTTTTCCTTATCCTGATATTATAGAGGGTTGATTTTTTATTCCTACCACATACATGGGTGTTCAAAAATACTGAACTAAAATTAAAAATGTGCACCTAGCAATTTTTGAGTTACAAAGTTTTTAATCGATGAAAAAAACTAAAATTTCAGTACTAGAATAAAAAAAATATTAAAGAAAACTTATTTTAGATTGGTTCAAATAATTCTAGTTCAGTGGATAAAACACAATATTTCGAACAAAATGATTAATGCATGACAGAAATACTCCTAATAGTCACCGAGAAAACTGTTCCTCAACATGGCCTCAAATGCATGTTGAGTATAGGACTTACCTTGTGCCCTTAAAGGGAAGATGGGGCACTTCTACATTTGAGAAAAAACGCTTGAATTGCGTTCATTTGGCCTTTAGATTAACAGATATCAAAATTGTATTTCAATGTGACGCGCCGGAAAGCCACACGAGCAATTTCAAAATAGGACTGAAGCCCCGCCTCCCTAGCTTTGGGCAGCCAAAAGAGTCGTCGATGACGTCACGGACAGCGACTGTCTTTTGCGTTTTTCTCGCGTTTAACAATACTTACGCAGAAAATGGTTTGGGTATTCGGGTTCACGGGGTAAAAATACACTAGAATTCACTTCTAACTCATTTTTTCCAAGAAGCTCCGTAGCTTTCCTTTAAACTATTTGTAAATGAACTGGTAGATGCAATAAAAATGCATAGTGGAAAATGCAATTACATCGAACGAAAATTGCAGCGTCTCCCCATGGACCGATCTGCCAAGAGCGCTGTTTAGCTCTGCAAGCTGGCTTTCCCCCAGCATGAGAATCATCCTTGGGGGAGAGCCAGCTTGCAGAGAAAGCTGGCTTTTTTTCTTTTGAGCAGCCGCGTCGGCCGCCCAGGAGTAAAAAAAGAAGTCTTGGGGGGGGAGAGGGTGAGCCGGCAAACGAAGAAGCGGCCACTATAAAACTGCAGTCGGTGGCCTCATGATGTACAGATGCCCCTTCGAGCGTGAACAACTTTTCTAAATGTGGCGTGCTTGTTCGTTGTCAAATTCATTAAAACTTCTATAGAGAATTGCCCGCTTTATCAAAGTGGTAGACGTTTTTTTGAGAGTTTGATATAGTCAGGTTTGACTGTATTATGTTGCCTACAGGTAGGCGAAATCAGATAGAACGTGGGAGGGCGGGCCGAGGGATAAAATGACTGATTATCAGGCTCGACACGACATAACCTCTTGTTTACTGTTGTAGTTGTGATTTTATTATTTTAAGGTTTTTTTTATGAATAACTGCTCGTGTATTTCTTTTTATGCACTGCAGGTTTTATCACGCAATACCGACTTGCCGAAGCCATCATCTTAGCCATCCCGATGTGCTGGCAAAAGTGGCATGGAAGAAAAGAGCCATGGACAGCCCAGTCTGCATGAGAATGTTTGCGAGTGGTGCATGTTGGGAAAAAAATAAAATAGTAAGTTCCATTCTCTTTGTTTTTGTTGTTTTGTTTCATGGCAGAATGAACACCTAAACCTGCAAAAAAGTAAGCAGTCTTTTTGCACAATTTGCTAGCTGTTGTCATCAGCAGTCCTTTCTGCATCTAAATTATATTGTGCATGCATGACCAGGTCACCCCAGAAGACACTAGGTCGGCTGGATCACATCAGAACACGCCAAGACACTAGAACACGTCAGGATACTAGAACACGTCAGGATACTAGAACACGTCAGGATACTAGAACACGTCAGGACACTAGAACACACCAGAACACGCCAAGACCCGTGTCTGAATTTCCGCTCTGATGTAAACGTCAGAAACACACCAGACCCGGGCTGGTGGATTTTTCAATAGGGAAGTGACCGAATCCGAAACCTGGATCAAGGTGCGAGCGAAACGCAGTCTCCAATTTCCAACATAGTACAAAATGGATATCCCCCAGTACGACCGCCTCTATGTGTACCCATATTATTTGGTTTGTATTTCTTCCTTTTATTTTTTCAAAATGTTTTTGAATGGCGCGTCACGCTTCTAGCTAGCAAAGTGCTGGTCATGTCATCCGGATTTTAGACTGAGACCGGACCTTTTGTCTGGAGCTAGACTGCTGCCGTCAGCGGAGGATTGTAACGCTAACGCTGGGTACTAACACTGAACCATTTTCGGAAATCGCCCGTTCAGGGGGTTTTCCAGTATGAAAATGCGCACGTTCTCATGCGAGCACTTTCACTTCTTCGGCTGCAGATTCACGGCTTTATTGAGCTGCAGTGACCTATATTATGCTTCCGCAAAGCTCCTTATGGGCCTATTGTGGCTTGACGTTTACTCCGAAGCTCATTCAAAAGTGTATCTTTCATCCCTTCCCAATGCGCGCATTGTTTTAGATTCTGACTCAGGATTCTTGACCATCTCGACCTCAGTGCATCAGGAATGGTTTAAACTGGTGCAAAACAGGGCAGAGCAAAAGAGTTCAGATGCGGTTTCGTGGACACTTAACTGTGTTTTAGAATGCAGCTCTTAGGTGCCCGTTTCCGGCTTGAGCGGCGTCACCGTGGCCGTCGGCATAACCGCGCGTTTCATTATAGGACGTTTCCCCTGTCGACGTCAAATGTGACTTCTCGTGTAACGTCACGAGGGGTACCCTCACGAGTGTCACGAAGGTTACCCTCGTGAGGGCAACCATCGTGACCCTGCGGAACTAACGTCATGACGTTACCCTCGTGACATCACACTTGACTTTAATATAAAAACACGCGACGTACGACGTCACGTGACGTCACATTCATCTACGATTCCCAATATTCAATCTAAATTTAGCAGGGAAATGTTTACGCTAAATTTGGCGGAAAAGTGTTTCCACTAAATTTACCTTCGCGACGTCATATCTGACGACACGTGTGATGTCGTGCGTGACATAATGTGTAACTTCGAGAGAATGAATTTTTTCCTCTAAATTTAGCGGACAAATTTACCAGCAGGGAAGAGGGGAATATCCTCCCCTCCGTACCCTCCACTACTTCTCAAGCGCCCCACTCTAATTCGGCGTTACAGAAAATTGTAAACGCCTTTACTTTCTTTTCTTTTGTCCTCTTGATCTTTCTAATACTTATTTTGTTACGGTTTGATGGTACAGGTGCTCCTTTTCGTTTTTGACTAAGGGACAAAGTACTCGCTCTTGGTTGTTAATCAGCGACAGAGACTTCTGTCATTGAGTGAATATCTCTCCTCAGCGTGCACGTGTGTCCTTCACTGGCGTAATCATCAATAAGTCTGGCTGCCTGATCGAAATCTAGTTCTGCTGTTATCGATATGCAATGCCATACTCTATATCAAGTCTCCCCGAACCGCGGTGGAGCATATTAGGAACCCAATGTGAAATCCGTCATGAGCCGAACCTGCCATCAAACTAAAGCAAAGCAGGTGCCATTTCTGCAATACACGAGTCCCGTTTTTTCTAAAATATTTAGGTACGCACTATGTTGCATATCTTGAAGTATTTCAGAGTATAATTGCAGCAGCCAAGGAGCTTCTTGAAGTTCGTTAATATGAGAGCAAAATGGAATTTTAAAAGAAGTCATCACGAATAGAGCACGGCTTTCTAACTTTTTGGCTTGAAAAACTTGCAAAGTGTCTTCAAATATAATTTAACTACTTTTCCAAAATATTTTGTACTCTACTAAATATAGAAGGCCCTAATAGTAACTTAAGTACTACTATAAATACATTTTTAAACTGGTATGTAGTGTCTTACATTTCTGTTCAGTACTTGACATAACACCGGACTTTCAGTGTCTGTTATTCCGCCCCAACAAAATGTAATCATTCATGTGTATTTCAAAATACTTTTATATTGTTGAACCATATTTCTGCTATGTATTGCGATACACTTTTAGAAATGTATTTCTTGTATAAGTATTTTATTTCTTTTTTATGTATGCCAGTATTTGTATTTACATATACTTATGAAGGTATTTCTGCAGAATCCTGTTATAGTTGGTGTAGTTGTTGATGTTTTAGTGGCAGTTGTTAAGACTTTATGCGGTTTTGTAGTATTCGATGCCTACTGCAGGCGCTATTTGAAAAAGGAAACGATAACAAAATGTCGTTGTAGCACTCTCACTGCCAAGACCTTGGTCCTGGAGGCGTGCTTTCACGCGCTCCGGAACAAAAACGACATTAAGATTACACGAAGTTTTTTGTGGTGGATTCATAGGAAATGTGTTAACGTGACCCTTGAACACTCCACAAATATTTCCCTTTGAAAAACGTTTGCGCTGAACCCTTCACTTTTCTTTTTTGGTTTTGTCTTTTGCTTCCTCTATGTTTCGCTGCATCTTTATGGCTTTGTCACGGGGTCAGTGTCGGCGTTTTCCAAAGGGGGACCTGTGTGGCGTTCCCAAGGATCATGCTGACGAATTCTCTAAGAATCAACCAATAAATCATCCTGCAATTTTTTTCTGACCATGTGCATGCTCTGCCTGTCGACGCCTTTTACTACGGTCATCCATAGCCACTCGAATAAAGTACCAGATCCATACCACCTGGGAGAAGTACCCCATGGTCTATGACTCGAGGAGGGTACAGCATCGATCGTTTTTACTATATATTCACAGGTCACAGCCCGCACAGCCCTACTACGGAAACGCAGAGCGAAGAAAAACCGGCAACGGCAAAGCGGCAATTTAGCAGTCCCTCATTCCACCGTGCCGCGCCGTTGTGCGGCGGCACCTCTTCTCTGGTTCCGCGTCAGCTGTGCGAGTGAATTTCATAAAAACGGAAGGTCTCGTTTTGACGAAAACCCGGCGCTGCCTGTCAGTTTGTCAGCGCTGGAGAGAAAAGGAGAGGGAGACGCTTGTTGACGTCAGCGAATCGGACCTATGGGAGCGTTCTACGCGTCACCTCTCCCCCTCCTTTTCCCTCTCTTCCCGGCAATGAAAAGAAAAAAAAGACGCCGTCTGGTTTTAGTCAGAACGAACGTTCTAGTGGTAACGAATTCAGACGTTCGAAACAGAATAGCAAGATGTTTATTTTGTTCCGAACGTCCTTTTGACGTATCCCATGGTGCGCAAAGGCAAAGCCGATACCCAACGACATCGTTCTGACATGTCGCGCCTCGCGATGTGACTGTATCGCAGACGTGTACAAATTATTCAAAAATATACTTAAGTTGCTGAGTATCGACACCAAAAGTCGTTGGAGTAGAGTAGGAATTACGCATTTGTAATAGTATTTAGTATTTTAGTAAACTACTAACTACAGTAAAAAGTAGCGAATTACTTTAAAGTTACTTTCGAAGTTACTTTTTTGTTTTTGTGGCAGCAAAATGAACAGAAGTTTTGATCAGTAAAAAACCCTGCGAGCCGGAAATAAATGCAGTCATTTTATGACTTCCAAAATAGTTTATTCGCTCACCGAAGCAATTGTCTTTCAAAGTTGTTATCGGAGAATTTTTCTCTTTTCGTTCTAGTGACGTCCTCAGTCAAGCTAAAAAGATGTTCCACCGTAGTGCTGGATGCAAAGACAGCGTTCAATTTCAGAAGCAGGCTGTGCAGGGTCGGGTAAGCGAGTGTCGGCATCTTTGGTGTCCATGACGAAACATGTGAGGCTTCCCTCGGGTAGAGGGTCTTTTATAACAAACTCTCCTTTTTTTTCTTTTTTCTTCAGCAAGTTGAGATTGTTATGACTGGTCCCTCTTTATTCTCACGACGTTCGGAGATTTCGCCGAGCGAGTGCACTTGGCAGTCAAGGGATCTAGCCTCGCGCCACGAGGGTGAGATCATCCGGACGACTGCGCGTCTCGTTGTAGTGTTATAGCTTAAAGACTGACGACCAGTTCGCGCTTTCCACGTTTCCCTCGCTTCCTCCTCTCCCCCCTTCTACCCTGTCCACCGTTGCCCGTTTCCTCCTCCCCATGGTGAGGAGGATCTTCTGCCTTGCAGAATGTTGAGTCTGGTCGTCGGCCTTTAACCGCTTAAAAAAAAAGAAGAAATTGCTCTTTGTCGTTTACGTTGGGTCCAACAAAATGATCTCCTAAGGGTGACTCAAAATCCTTCCCGGCGACGGTATCCTGACGCGCTTGACACGCCTGACAAGTAAAACGTTTTCAACAAAGACGAGGTCTCCCTGGCGTGGAAGGTCGGAAGGACGCGAAGGATTACGTGAACAAGCATCGGCGCTCGTACAGTTGCAGCTGGAAGCGCAAACGTGCTCCCATGAACGGATTAGCCGAGTCTGCGTTTGTGCGCGGGGGAGTCCGACTTTGCAAGGGAGTATGCGCTGACGACGATTCGCCCATGGGAACAGGCACCCAGCTATGAGGTCATTCCAGTGGTGCCTACCGTGGATCCTACCACTTGAGTCAGAACTCACTAAAGGCACACAACATGAAAACAACAACAACCCTCGGAGTGTCCCCGACTTTCATGGTTGCAGCTGGAGGCGCGGCGCTTGCGTGCATTACCCGATCAAGACTTGTTAAGCATCTCTGCCTACGTTCGTGCGTGCCGGTGTTATGTTTTGGCTGCTCGTCGCCACCTTGGCTCAAGGACGCCTGTGATGCAGTTTCTAGGGCTGCCGAGAGTAAGTGCATGGGAACGGATTGTGAGGGGGCCCCTTGTTCGTGAATACCACTTAATCTGCTAGCATCTTATTTATTTCTGCACTAAAACTTTTGTAATGAAAAAAAAAATATAGGATTAAATTTCGAAAGTAGTTAATAATTTGAGTAGAAGTTGCCTGAAAAACGTAGTTAAATTAAACTAATAATTACCCAAATAAAGTTGTAATTGAAGGTTACCAAGTTACTCGGAAAAGTAGTTAAAATACAGTAGTTTGAGTAGAGTAGTTGAACTACGTCCAAGTCTGCTGTATCGTGAATTAACGCAAGACTGCTCAATTTTTCTTTCGCTGTCTCGTATTCTTTCTCTGCGGAATCCTGGATGCCTGAACCAGTGAAGTAGCCGTTTCTATTATCTTGTCACAATCTCGGCAGCGTGTCCTTGGTTTGTGCGCCGCGGAAACATGTGACGACGTGACTCAAGCTATACGTCACTCCTCTAAGCGTCATTGTGGGCAGGGCTTGTGATGCTGTTGTTCTGGGGAGTTCGCTAGATCAGGCTTATAAGCGTGAAAACCTATCACTTACTATCTAATAAAACTTTTACATTTTTCGAAAATTAAATTGTTTGGCCTTTAAACGTCATTGCCGAGAATAGTGCAATGGCAACATGACCGCCAAAAGAAATATTCAAACGTGAATAAAGAGATTTTCGTTAGTTAGCAAACTTACAGTGCCATTTATCTTCTCATCTAATGTCTGCCGATTCCCTTGTGTAATATATAGACCAGTGTCTCCTTTGTGCAATGGGCGCCGCTATGTTCGTTTATGCCGACTCCATGGCACAGTGCGAGAGCTACGATTTTTGCAAGGCTGGGTTGTAGTTTTTTTGGAAACCGCACATAGAGTGCAAGAACTTCAGAAATACATGGTAACGAAGGTCTAAGAACTCTACCGATGCCATGAGTGCTGTAAAAAGCAAAAATTTTGTTTAATGCGCAGCCCCTTTCTTCACAATAACCTGTATTTAAAATTATTATCTTCCATTTTTAACTCTGGGGGCTAGGATTTCTGACACTGGCCGATATATATGTGTGTACACCGGGCGCGTGGCAGCTGTCAGACAGATTCAGTTATATTCTCCCTTTGGTTGCAAGCGGCGCCACCAGGTGGCTCATCGGTATACGTCAATGGGCAGCCGGGGGCAGGCATGGTGTCACGTGATTTCTTATGGGAAGCAAGCTTCTCCGCTTGCATTTGAAGTCATTTTTAGGGTGCGCCTCGTCATGTGTACCTTGGTGATTGCGCTACGCATGTTGTTTAGACAGTGCTTCGTCATTTACGCTAGATTCGTGCCTTGATGGCGACAATAATAGCGATATGAATGCGTTGAAACGGAGACTTATCTGGTGTGGTTTTCCACACAGCGTCCGTCAAGGACTTGATAGACTTTCCGAGATGGAAACATCAAGCGCCCGGGAACGACGCCCTTTACACAGCGATTGTTGATATGGGCTCTTTGAACCGCCTGAAATAACGCTTGTTGTTAACGTTGTAGTTGTTTATGTTGTAGCAGTTGTCGATGTAATTGTTAGTCTTGCAGTTGGCTTAGTAGGGCGTAAGGTGTCCATCGTCGACGCTGCCAACTTCCTGATCAAGGTCGCCAGCCGCCCGCGCGAATCTAACCTGGGTCCGCTCCATACGAAGCGGAGGCTGTACCACAGAGATAAAGACACGTGTCGAAGACAATCGGTTGCATGGTGTTAAAGCCGGTGTCCGTGGCTGGCCGTGAAAATGCTGATTGGTCGATAGGGTCATGACGTCACACTCACAT
This sequence comes from Ixodes scapularis, assembly GCF_016920785.2. Taxonomy (NCBI): domain Eukaryota; kingdom Metazoa; phylum Arthropoda; class Arachnida; order Ixodida; family Ixodidae; genus Ixodes; species Ixodes scapularis. The sequence continues at coordinate 197,051,486 of NW_024609835.1, forward strand.
GACCTGGCGCGGCAATTTGAATGAACCCACAACGCTAACGTGAAAGGTGACGTCACGCATGGAATGTAAGCGATTTCAAACGTGAAGTGTAATGCGAATTCAAAGCCGCCGCGTCTCGCAGGTTATTTAGCTCTATAAAGATATTTATTTCCCTTAAAGGAAAATTGGAAGAATATAAGGCGGATTCCTAACCCACGACTTATCGGTTGTGAGCCAGACACGCTACTGACTAGGCCACGCAAGGCACGCTTGCACGGACGGCTTGGGAGCGCGCGGGAGCTTGTTTATATGTTTGTGTGTTTTTTTTTTTATGTTTCGTTATCGCGTTCTGCTCTTAAAGGCAAAGATTAAGCGTCCTTCAAGATTTGTACTTCCAGTTGCGCACTGCACGCGCTCTCTGAAAAAAAAAAAAAATAGCCGATAGCAAAATGCTATTGTAGCATGTTTAGTGACAAGAACCCGTGCCGGGAGACACGCTTTGACACGGTCCAACAAAAAAAAAAGCATTCGGTACAAAATGGGTAAATATCTTGTTTGCTCCAATTGCTTCTGTTAACGCACGGCGCGTGAACGAGACACCGATACCCAACAACTTCGCCATGACATGATGCAGCTATCGCTGAAACTAAACTGCAGATGAATGCAGGACTGCTCGATTTTGTTTCCTCAGTTGAGCCGTCTGGACGGCGGAGCCGCTATCAGCTGAGGCTCCTGTATCGCGCGACAGGAGGACTTTTTCTTGTCGATCGCGCCGCAGCTTTCGCCTCGCTGAGTGTCCTCACCTCTATATATCTTACACCGTGAGAGGGCTGTTTTGTTGATGACTGATAAAGCATACCACAAAAAAAAAATGCTGGCTTTTGAACGGGAGTTTCCCTTCCGGCATTCTCTCTCTCTCTCTCTCTGCGCGTCCATTTCTTTATTTTTTTTTTGTCCTCTCTTTCAGCTTGTCTACAAGCAGGTGGAGGAAGCATAATGCAGTTCTCGTTTATAAATATTTATAATAACTGTTTTGCATAGACCATTTTCCTGCTTTTCAGCCAGACAAAAAAGTTTTAGTTCGGTAGAATTGGGACGCAAGCGCGACGTCTCATAATACGTAGAGGAGCGCTACTGCCTTCACATGTACAGGACGCATTTCACAGCCCAGTAGACAAACAGGGAGTCCCGCAGAAGGCGATTAGAGGAACTGTCTACACTCTTTTTCCATAATAAACGCACATAGGCACTGACTTTCAGACTTATACATCGCGCACGCCCACCCGTACGCACGGATACACGGCGTACGCATTCGCTCACACATGCACACGCACGACCGCGCACACATGAGCACACGAACGCAAACATGTACAAGAATGAGCGCGCACACACGCGCACGCAAGTGCGAGAACGTTTCCCACACGACTGAACGTAAGAAACAACCGATGCGCAATCATGACAAACTAATATTCTGGCTCAAACAAGACCGACCTAAATTTGACGACTTCATATTTTTAATCTAAAGCGCCGGGCGTTCGTTGAGGACTTTCATTATTTTGCCTGCAGATCCGACACCCCAGCGTCCAGCACTCGTCTCGGCGGCGGTGGCGCCTGATCACTTCACCTACTTGTAGAATTATGTTTCACGTTGTGGTCGACACCAGGAAGAGACGCTACACTCAAGCCGTGCCTGTCGGTGTCACCGAGTAAACCAGAACTCCCTGTATCCCCAAGCTGCAGAGGCAAGTAAAATTTCTAGCCGAGAAAGTATTCCAGTCTATACTCGCGTGTTTCACGTGTTTGTAAGCAACCACTCTAGAGATATTACAAATTTTAGTCGCTGCACGCAGTGACGTGTTTGACTAGAGTCGGGTAGAGGTTAGGCCCATTATTGGCTTCGCCTCCAGCTACAATCGTTGTCATCCGTGCGACCTTGACTTCGCGTGCGACAAAACGTTTTAAAATGTAGGAAGCATGGGCTTGAGGAGGCCCATCATCTGTGTTCTTGACCCGTCAACGTCAATACAAATAAAGTAACGCAACGCCATCACTGGCCAGCGTAACATTTGGAAAGCTCAGCGCATTCTTACGTCTAATGGTCCACATATAAGGCGCTAAAATTTAACGCGCAGTTGAAGCAGGGTGTCTTACTTAAAATATCCCAACGCCATTCCACAAAAAAAAAAAATAAATAAAGCACGTATTGACAGTTGGATGACACCTGAAAGCAGCCCATTCAAGGGCCGGTGCTTATCGCACAGTCATTTGAGTCTTCCGCCAGCGAGCGCATTACGCTAGAAATGCGCACCACGAAACAGGCTACGTCCTTCGAGTATCCCAACCCATGCAGAGAGAAAGTTCGTCAGCTTCTTTTCCAGGGGTTGTGAAGACGTTAGAACGACACCGAGCTCTGATTGGCTTCGACTGAAGGATAGTCGGTTGATTTCAAGGAAGCTTGCTTTGATGTCTGCCCCTATCCTTCAATAGGAGCCGATCAGTGCTCGGCGTTTGGCGTCATCACAACCGCCTGCAAAACAAGCAGAGGAGCTTGCGCTCTTGATAACAACGGACAAGTTAAAAAAAAATTAAAAAAACGTCGGGTGTGGCTTATTGTTCCATCGCCTCTTGGTTGTTGAATCGCTTTTCGGCTTTCCTATCGGCTATTGCCACAACTTCATTGCCTGCGGAGTGATGATAAGAGGATCGCCACTCGCCACTCCGTCGGGGACCATTCTAAAAGCGGAACGGAGTCCAAGAAATCGGCAGGGTCAAGCCTTACACTCGACTGTTCTGCAACAAAGCCTCGAAGACCTGCCGCCTACGTGCCGCTCGGGTCAATCACGCCAAAGCTGCGGTCTCCGACGGGGGAGGGGGCCTTGTTGACGAGGACGAGTGTGGTGGCACGGCGCGCAGGCGAGGGGATCTGTCCCCAGTTTGATCGATGGGTGGGCGCAGAGCCCGCGCGTGGCGTGCTCATCTGGCCCAGGCGTTCTTAATTAGCCGCCCAAAGCAGGGCTAATAGATTCATGCCAGCTGAAGCGCGCTGGCCTTGCGCGCTCAGCTCAGGTGGCTTCCGTGCGAGGAAAGTGCCTCCGCTTGTTTCCGCGCGGAGGGAGGCTTCGGGCACTTGTTTTTGCTAATCGATTTTTTTCGTTTCTTTTTTTTTTTTTTTTTTTGGGGGGGGGGGGGGGAGGGGGGGGCTGTACGATATTTTTCTTTTTTTTTTTTATTCTTCGTTTTTTGTTGTTTTGTTTTTTCGTTGCTTTGCTGTTGAAAGAACTGAGCACCCTCCCCCAAACGGGTTGAAATCAACGTGGTTTTATGCAATAGGAGGATGCGGAACATTGATGTTTGCGAGTTAATTTTATTGTGTTTAAATGCCGTTAGAAAAAAGCTAAGAAACAACCAGGTTACGGAACTCACCTAGAACGAACTTGTCTATACTCCACTGCACAGGACCGGCCTGGATAAACCCCTCACACATGAGCTCCACAGAATGACCTTCCATGACCTCAGGAACCTGTGGCCGCACTCCAGACTCGTGATCATCTCTGGCGGTACGATTAAGCAGCTTAACATCTAGGTGTTTCGTGCGGATGAGAGTGCTACGGCACTCAGCGATCATCCACTGTGTTTTATGCCGCCTTAAAGACCTACATACAAATTTGAACAAAAGCGCGTGCCGTGAACAAAAAGCAAGGGCGCAAACGAGCTGGTGTACATTGCACATGGTTGAAACTTTAGAGACTTTTTAGTGTTGTGTCGTTTACCCGCAGTCTCGGGGTTTTTTCAACCATGCGCGTGTCGTGGTTTTGCCACACTGCGAAAGTATAGCTCCTGAACAGGCGCAGGCACTTTTTTTATTTTGTCTTTACGTATACCTCCCGCACAAAATTCATTGTCTGTCGCTTTGCCATCGTGACCAGCGCGTCGCACGTAAAGGTTGCCTTGGCCCGGAAGCACAAATAATGTTCAACTTTCTGAAAGCTGCCCAAGCTTCAGAAGCCAGATGTTTTTAATTGCGAAAGCGTCAGCAACAAAGTATCCTTTGTTCACCGGCTGTGTTAATTTTCAAGGTGTCACCCAGGAGAATACAAACAAAAAAACCACTGTGCGCTTAAAAAATCTATTTTACCGAAATATGCACCGACAGTTGCGAGCAAGCAGTGGCAGGACGACCATATGTTACTCATCACAGCAGTTTGTTGTTTTCCTTTTGTTTAGTTGTGTTTTATACAAACCTCGTTCATTCAGAGTTTATAGTTTATTTATCCAATGGTAGTCATTTTGTCCCTGTCGCCCATGCGCTTGTAGCTTTTTCCGCTCATTCAGAGGACCGTTTTTGTTCGTATAGAGGAAGGAAAGCGAATTTACAAGTCCTAACCAAAGACCATTAAAAAGGTTTGGCGGTAAATCTGTTCTCGAACCACGAAAAAGTATAAACGTATTGAATTCTTTAGCTGCTGCTTTTTTTAGACCGCGTTGCTGATGATGACTTCTACGTTTTAATAACCCGTCCCTGTATTTGTTTTCTTCGTTTTACGTAGCTGATTTTATTGCCTTAAGCGCTCCAGGTTTAGGATCTGTTCCAATTTCGTTTTTAGTACTGGAAAAAGACTCCGTTTTTCTTGTAAATGGATGTGAGCGCCAAATAATGCGCTCTTCCGGGCTGATTATTACGCCGTCGAAACGTACACAACCGCAGCTATTGTTCGTTTTCTTAAAGCAATAAAAGATACAAAAAAAAAAAAATTAAAGTAGGTTAAAAACTAAATCCCGCCATTTTGTGCCAGAAATGACGAATGTGTTCACCGCGTTCACAAATGTCTCCATATATTGAGGAGCATATTCGCGATGCATGTATTTGTGCCTTCCACACCGGGCGTACTGTGCGTTATAACGTTTGTATGTTGTTTTTTTTTATACCACAGAATATGGTTATTTAGCATCCTGGCTACAATTCACGTTTAATCGTTGAAGGTAATGCCTTAAATAAGAACACACCGTACGATATATGGTACAAGCATGCATATTTCTAGGAAAGCGTCCTTCGAAATCCAAGACACCTCGTGCATTTTCTTAGAAATGTTTGTCAATCTTTCGCGCTTTCTGATTTGTGCGAGGTTTTAAAAGACAAGTTTTAGAGTGTCCCACGAAAAACGGATTTAGTTTAATTCTGGTTGTCAAAAACATTCATGTAAAAGAACAAAAAACAAAAAAAGGAAACGGTCGATTTGCCCATCTTTCTGAAGCCAATTTTGACAAAGAACAAAAATTATTATAATCCTGGGCAAGCTTTAAGGCGGCCACTTGGGTGCGTGAGCATATCATACTTGACTCCGAGCTAAGAGCGCTTGTATTCCAATTGACCCGGCTTTAAATATATATATATATATATATATATATATATATATATATATATATATATTTCTTTACAATTTTGGTTTCTGTCTAGATCTTAAACTCCGCCAAATTTTTAAAAGAACTGAACAATTTCCTGATAAAATTAAATTCCGCAATGTCCTGATTTTTTTGTTGTTGTTTTTTTTCGAGTTGAATTTATGTTTGGGAAGCGCACGAACCACCACGTTGCAAATATTGACTGTCATATCTTAATTTATAATACACATCGTATTATTTCTTTAATCTTGGTAAAATAAACAAACTAAGTCAGGCAGTCAGAAAGGAAAAAAAAGAAGTTTGAAAACAATCAACGACGACATATTTGTACCCCAAATCATTCTTTTGGCTGCCTCGCTTTTTTTTTATTCAATTTAATATTTAACCCCCCCCCTTACACACACACACACACACGCAAAAAAAAATGAAAACGTTGCGATGAGATAACAAAATGCTCGTTCTCCAAGCTCCCTGAAACCAAAATCGGTTTGTAGCGTTAGTGCACGAGTTTACGCCGCTAGCGAAAATCTGGACTCGCATCAAAGAAAGCTAGGGAGCTCAACGAAAACGGCAACAATAAAGGCAGCGGCTACACCAAACAAAATAACAGTTAATAAATAAAGAGCGGTGGGCTATAACTACATGAGGGCATAACTACATAACTGCCCGAAAGGGGAAGAGGGCAGACGAGGGAATAGAGGTTGCCGAAATAGTAAAATGCGAGGCTGGGTTTCTTCATAGCTGTGACTTCTCGCCCAGTTTTCATGTTAATCCAAAATTTGCTATCTTTATTGATTTTTTCCCGTTTTGTCAAGGGGAGCCGCCACTTGTGCGTATCAGCCTCCACGCCGTGTGGTACTCTCTCTAATTTTGTTTTCGTTAATGCTTCTTTTTTGAGCGCACTTTAATCGCGAGGAGGAGGACGGCGCCGCGGACGGCGAGGACTCTTCCTCGGTCCCTGGTCATAAAACTCGGCTTTTCGTGTCGTGATTTATGTGCGAGAAAACTTCAAACTGACAGCGAGCGAGATCGGGAAAAAAATAAAAAGAAGTGTGATCGAGAGGCAATAAAAAGGCTCGCTCGCTGCTTCGGCAATTTTCTATTACTGGCTGTACAATACGCTTTCGCTTTCTTCAAGTCGAAAAAAAAAGGACGCGACAAAACAACAAATAATAAATAAAAACTTCAATAATAAGTCTTAGTTTTTTTTCTTTTTTTTTTCTACTTCTTCCCACTAAATTTGACAAGCCAGAAAGAATCTTTAATCGTTTCCTTTTCTTTTTCTCTCGGTATCTTGTTATCGTGGAAGCAAGCGTATTCCTCTCCGAAAGAGAGGTTGCTTTTGTTCTCAACGACCGTGTTCGCGTCGAGACGAGAGCGAATAAATGGCTTATCCATTCAAGAAATGATGGACGTTAACGCCTTTTATCAACAACGCTGGCTTCCGGGGGCTGAAAGCTAGCCGCCCAGACCTTTTTCTAGAACACGTACCTATTTTTTCTTGCCTCAAAACTATATCCCCTGAGACGCGTCATCGCCTCTTGTGTTTCACGTCGCACACCGCAAGCGTTCCTGAACTGGAAACAGAGGTCGTCACGGAGGCCGTTCTGTCACGCTGCTGAAATCCTGCGGGCTGGTCGTGGAAGTTCAGGGGGGGGGGGGGGGGGGGATATCTGGCGAACGCGAGTATCGCGGTCGTCGATGTCTCAACTTGTGGCTGCTGAAGCTTCTGTTGACTGTTAACATGAAGTGGTACCAGCACCGGAACAGTCATCTGCTGTATCCAGTTTAGCAACTGTGAGGCCACAGTGATTGCGGCACGCAACAAAGTGACACAAGTGTAACGCCATCAGGCAGAAACAGAATGACTACAGACGAGGAGTATGTAAACACCCCAGTCGGTGACGCGTTCCAGGCGCTCAAAACATTACTTGTTACTCACAACGCAGCGCTCCGATTAGTATCGTTAAAAATGCCGAGTAAGTGCGAGTACCCTTGCCTAGGGCGGTGCCTGGGCCACGCAGTAAATTTTTCCACATGTCCTTCAGTCAGAACATAAAATGTTTTGACGAACACCAAATGTTGCCCCGTGACAAAATAAAATAGCAGTTTTAGTCCCCATTAGTTTTCCGCAGTACAATCTACTGTTACACGGGAATAGGCTAGTACGATTCCCGTATTTACTCGAACCAACGAGGGGGTATCGAATCATTATCGTACAGCAATATTGACCAGTTGGTCAATATTCTTTGTTTTTATGGATTACGACTTGATTGTGTGGCAGGATTTATGATTTAGGATACGATAGCGCGTAGAAGTATCGTAATAATAATAATAATAATAATAATAAAAACAATAAATTATGACTATTATTTATTCATTTTCACACACAGTAGACTTTAAATAGTAAATACGATCATATGAAAGCCAGCAATGGCCTTTTATGCTGACATCGATTTAAAATACAAGTGTTTTTTTTTATCGTCATTTTAAAATGTGAGTTAGAAAGTCGAACTATAAAAAACAGGATAAAGAAAACACGAAAGACGATAAGCAAAAACGAAGTGAGGGGTAAAAAAAGAAAGGCGAAACAAAGAAAAAGAAACCTAACTAGTTACAGTTCAAGTTAGGAACATGCAGACAGCAAAGAGGCGCTAGCTCAAATCAAAGTCAGTACATTTGAGTTCCTTCTTCAAATATTTCAGTAATGTAATGGCAATAAAAGTGTCCGGGAGGGCGTTGAACAAACACGAAACATAATGATAACGGGTGTATTCAACGTATCTGGTTGAACAAAGTGGCACTACAAAGCGACGAAGCTGACGAGCTATTCGGGGTGGCTGGTATAGTGTTTTTATATCACTAAGATACGGAGCACTATCGTTCGAACAAAAAGAGACCGTAGATTAAGTAATTCAAGACTTCGAAGAATACCAAAGTTGCTGGAAAAATTATAATGATAGGTAACACTTGTCTGGGTTGCTTCAAATAAAAAAAATACATTGGATTGCCAGCGACCCTAATAATTTCCAAACACCGCAACATCATACCAAAGGCTATACTGCAAGCTAGCGCATGGACAATTATTATTCTGACGCTGACTGTCATAAACCCTTTAGTGTTATCAGGTTTACATGACACAGTTCGGAATTTGCCACAAATATATGTCATATGTGTGTTTTATGTAATATCAAAATCAATATGAATATCAAATCAATATGTAATATCAAAATCAATATGAGTGATCTGCATACTAGAGGGATACATGGTTGCAGTGATCCCAGCTAGAAGTGAGCAGAATGGACTTTACTTGAACATGATATGTTTTAAGAGGGTTATGAAAACAGACCAGCCTTGGTTAAGAGCTCTTTGTGTATAGATCAACACGCGGAGCTGACGTCACGCACCTGCGGTGGCGCTGTCAACGGCACTGCGCATGCGCAGACGCTTCGCTTCACACGAATTCGGTTTCTGCGCACGCGCAGTGCCCACACCTGGTGTGGGCAAACACAGGCTTGTTTGTAAACAGCGTGTCGGTCTATAGAGGGTTGTAAGCGAAACAATCCATTATTTGAGTGGCGTTTGTTTCCAGCGTGTCATGTGAATCAGGAAAATTAATTCGATGTGACACAAGAAGAGTATTATCGGCATATTGTTAAATTTGACTGCCGTTGATAAGCTGGGCCTAGTCGTTAACATACACATTGAAACGTAGAGGAGAAAGAAAAGAACCCGGAGGTACTCACATTATTAAATAAAGTGGACAACTTTTAAAGCTTCTAAGTAGGACAAACTGGTACTGTTAACAGGGAAATTTTTCTAGTGTATCATACAACAGGCCGCAAAAAACACGGCGATATAATTTCGCGAAGAGCAACAAATGGCTGAAAGTGTCGAAAGAAAGCCTTAGCACATGAAAACAGCACATGAAAACATATTACTTTCGAAGGTTGAATATATGTAATAAAAAAAATCACCAAAGGCGGGTCGCATACGTGCCCTTCCCAATAATGAAACCGTACTGCGTAGACAACGAGGTATTGTTCTTATTTAGGACATATCTAGTTATCGTTAAAAAAATATGTGTTTTTAAGAAGGCTTTTCTAAACTGGGTAGAATCAAATTATAGTGATAATTTGCAACATTGTATCGCTTTCCTTCTTTGAAAAAGAGTCGTACAATAGCAATCTTGAACTCATCAGTTATGCAGCCAGACGTAATGAAGCCGTTCAGCATAGCATGCAGAACATTCTTAATAGTTCAGAAATTTCTCTAAAGATTACACGCTCCAACACCATCAATATCGGGAGATTTGCTACGTTTGAAACTAAATAAAACAGAGTGCAGATTCTTTTCGTCTACGCAAGCATGACAAACTGACGTCAACAATTTATTATTTAGCGCGCATGAGTTCTCAACAGCGGTTCTTGGCATGACAGAATAGTTAGCTAAGAAGTTGTTAAGGTTATCTGCTAGTGTTGAAGTGACCCAAATTTTTTTTCGGGAGTTTGGTGAAAGGAGTTTTCAGAACCGGCGCCTCGGAATTAATTAATGAGTAACCATGTTTTCGCCGAAGTAAATCAAAGTTCATCCAATTTTGATTTTAAAGACTGTCACTTTGCTGAACGAATGACAGTGTTTGCTTTATGCCTTAACTGCTTGAATTCATTTCGGATATCATCGTTGTTTCGACATCGCCGAGACCGACTGCACACTATCTCTTTCTCATACATATCCTAATTAGGGCTGGGCGTCGATTAAAAATTTTAACCCGATTAATCGCCTGCCTTTAATCGATTAATTAATCGATTAATCGGTTGCGTTATTTTTTTATAAATAATATATTAAAAAGAATGGGCAACAAGTCGTCTTGCCTTTAAAGACATTTTACTGTCTGTTACACGGCGCAAAGGACATTTAGCATTGAAGGTACATAAAGTTCAACGATTCAAAGACACATATTTTTGCTCCAACTCCGAAGACAAAACGTTTGTCCACATTCTCCGACAGGAAGACAAGAAGTCAGAGCTTGGGCGACGCTCTCTTCTTTTTTTCAGAGAAAAGAACCTCGATGAGAAGGCGTTGATTGTCTGCGTTTTGGCCGATGGTCCTTGCTGCAGCCGAGTACATGGGTGCTTCGCTCGTAGGTGATACTGAAGCGAATTTGCGCTTCCACTGTACGAAAACGGCTTTTTGCAGATGATGCAGTGGACTTCCTTCGAGTTAAAAACTTCACCGCTGGAGTTTACTTTAAACTCAAACTTTGCAGCGATATTGCCTTTCATACTCGTGAACTCGTTCATTTTTACGTGCCGAATACTGGAACAAGTGACCATGGCGTTGTTAGCTTCCCAGCTCGTTTTCCTGCTTGTTCGTCTTGCCTGAGCAGGATGTGTAATATATCTTCAACACGTGAAGTTTCGCGGTCTCGGGGGGATCAATTGCGGGCCCGGCTTGTTCGTCTGGCCTCGGCAAAACTGTAATGTACATCCTCGAACACGTGACGCTTCGCGAGCCCGAGAATTGAACCTTGCTCATAGCACCTGGCTGGGAACGGACTTTCTTTGAGTACCGATTAAAAAACCGATTAACCGGTTAAAACGTTTGATCGCGATTAAAGCCTTAATCGATTAATCGGAAGGTTAATCGATCAATTGCCCAGCCCTAATCCTAATAATATTATTGTTCATTCATTTATGACGCGGTCTGCGCTCGTTCAATGCAGCAGCTCGAAACAGCAGCAGTAAACGAGAGGAACACTTGCACAAAACTTTAGTATAGATCAGCATTGTTAACTGTACCTAAGAAGGCTTTTCCTTCATGAGAGGCAACTGAATTTTTGAAAGGTTTATTATGAATATTTAGAACTCGTCTTCAAATCTCGCCTTTAGAGTTTGACGTCATTGTGTTTGTTAGTCGAGACACTACGAAATAGTGATCGGCTAATATTTCCCGCATCACAGCATATTCCACACACAAATTTAATGCTCGTATTAAAATAGGGTAAGTACAGGAAGAGAATAAGTTTCTTCCTGAAAGTTCGTCTTTGGTTGGGGCAACAGCAACGAATTCTAAGCCGAAGTTTTACGAAGTATACATGTAGTCGCATACGATAGAACCTGCTGAGATGATTGTGTCTATACTAAAGTACACACTGAACAAAATTGCTTCACAGAAGATACTGTATAGAGTGACGAAAATAATCCCTGGAGAAGGGGGACAAAGGACAAACATAAATCTCCCAACATATCTAGGTGACTGGTGAGCGACCGGAAAATCCGCCTGGTCCGGGTATCGAACCCGGGACCTCTCCATTACAAGTGCAGCGCTCTACCAACTGAGCTAACCGGGGGTTAGACGTCAGTAGAGCAAACGGGTTTTATCAACTGCCACCACTCTAAGACTAACAAGGGTGAAGCTTGCAAATTTAAGGTTATAATATAATGCAATTAAATGCAAAGTTGCAAGCGAGCTGGAAAAGAATGACGAAAATAATCCCTGGAGAAGGGGAACAAGCGCGACAAGGGACAACCATAAATCTCCAGACACAGCTAGGTGACTGGTGAGCGACCGAAAAACTCCGCCTGGTCCGGGTATCGAACCCGGGACCTCTCCCTTACAAGTGCAGCGCTCTACCAACTGAGCTAACCGGGGGTTAGACGTCAGTAGAGCAAACGGGTTTTATCAACTGCCACCAGTCTAACACCAACAAGGGTGAAGCTTGCAAATTTAAGGTTATAATATAATGGAATTAAATGCAAAGGTGCAAGCGAGCTGGACAAGAATGACGAAAATAATCCTTGGAGAAGGGGAACAAGCGGGACAAAGGACAAACATAAATCTCCAAACACTGCTAGGTGACTGGTGAGCGACCGAAAAAATCCGCCTGGTCCGGGTATCGAACCCGGACCAGCTCAATTAGAAACATCCTAGCATATTTCGAAGGAGGCTTGTAGAAACATAAAAAGAAAGTGAAAAGCTGGGCTTGGTCAAAGTTTGATAGATAAATTTTCGGCCTGAGAAAAATCTAGATTCAGGGCAGACTCTTGCCAATTTTGGTGCTCAAAACTCGCAATGCTTCCGCGGCTACCATTTGAGCGCATGAAAAAAAAAGTGTAGTCTTTGAAAGTGAATTTACAAAGTTTAGATTTGGAGATATTAATTTTTGTACGTATTGATTTGTCGATATGAAGCATCATATTACGAACCATTTTGAGAAATTTAGCCCAAATGTATTGAAGGCTCCAATTGTTTACATTTAAACATATAACAGTCGCACCTTTTGTTTTATCTAGCGAGGTTTTAAAAGCTGTGTAGGGTTATTTTCAACTCGTCCGTCTCCGAATGGACCGCGCTACGCAACTATTGGTTCAACTGTTTATTCATATCTAACGTCGGTGCGGAAGGTGTGGCGTCAATTCCCGTGCTTTGGTGGCGTTCGCTTGCCCCGATGTCGTCACCGCAGGGCTAGTTCGGAGGGCCGCTGGTGGTGGTCCGCGCCGCCGATGTCCACGCGGCCGGCAACGTCCCACCGTGGCTTTGACGGCCCATCCGTTCAGTAGAGGCAGCGTTCGATAGTCCTCGTAGTCTCTTCAAAGATCCCGGACATCGGGAGCCAGAGCCCAGGGAGCCGCCGGCACGGGTGGCGCCAGATGGAACACCGTCAGCCAGTCCTCGTAGATTCGCTCGGCTCTCAGAACCCTATTGAAAATTCCATCAAGATACGTAATTAGGGACACTGACTGCCAGTCAGCAGCCTTGGTGGAATGTGCCCTGATGGTCCATCAGATGACGTCTGACTGCCACTGCCAAGGGAATTGCATCAACAAGGGCAGCATTTATATAAAAGTAAAGCTATACGCCCTCATAAATATCGCCAAATGCCTTGACAAAACAAAATGTTCAAGACAAAAACTGGCCCACCGCGGATCGAACCCGCGTCCACTTGCGTACAGAGCGGACACCATACCCCTATACTACGCCATTCTTTTTTCTTTATTGCCTACGCTACGCCATTCGTTATGAAACTCGATTTGACCATTCGTTTTAAACGGGTTTAGCGGAGTGCGTATAGCCCTTTCCGTCCGAAGTGCACTCCCAAGTGCGTGTAGCTTTACTCTTTATATAAAGCTCAAATTCCGAGGTGGGAATCTTGGATGGCTATGAAACCGTTCACAAGCCGAGGTGGCCATCTTGCATGGTTGTGAAACGGTTCAGAAATCCTTAAAATAATTGTAATTCATGACATCAAAAATCAGGAAAAGTGTGTACCCGTCCTTTGGTTTTTTTCCCCTTTTGAAATTTGCCTTTTTCAGGCAAAAGGGACATTCGTTTACAAACGGGACCACATGCACCGTAAGCATGTTTCAAAGAAGCGCCCTCGATGTCTGAACCTTTCGGGACGACCGTATACACTTTATTCACGAAACCTATGCGACTCCGTTGAAGCTAGAGGGCAGGAATGCATGCTACGACAGACAGCGCTGGCTTCCATGGACGAACGCGAGCAGCAGACATATCTGAACTACGCTCGTGGATGCTTTTTGTCTGCACTCTTTATGAAACACTAATAATGAGGTGCGACATAGCGGTAAGGCCGATAGCCCTTGCCAGATAGAAAGGCATAAACTTTCTAGCCCAAACCTCTCGGACCGAGTCAGGAGCATTTTAGTATTCCAGCGCGAGATTCCGAGAATGAGCGCATTGCTCTAAGGAATGCTTCGGCTGCGTATGCAGTTAAGCCTTCAGCATGTTACCCAAAGCACTCGTACTTAAATCGCCGTGCTACAGTTCTTATCACCTGCAATGTAGAGTACTTGCGCGTCGTAGAACGATCTTTTTCATCGCGCGTCTCCGGCCCAGTAGACCTGGTCCACCTTGTCGTCTTCAGCTACACCGCTAAAGTCCCTTACATCGTGGGAACTCACGACAGGCTGGGTCTTGTCGAGTAGAGATTCTACTAAAAGATAAGACATTGTAGAGCCCGGGCAGGATCGACAGGTTGGAGCAAGCGGGCAAACAAAACGGGTCGACAGTCATCGTTCATGGAAGCTCGGCGAAGCTCGCGAAGCCTCTACGTGCGAAGCGCAAGTGGCGTGTTCGGCGTTTCGGCGGGCTTCTGATCAGGGTTGTCGGTCGGCTGCGTGTCATATCTCTAACATCAGCGGTTTTATGGGCTCACGTCCCAAAATATTTTTCTCGTGCATAGATTATTTTTCGTATTCATAGATTTGACGAAATAGTGGTATCCGAAGGAACTTTACGCCTTTTGACCGTACGTCTGTCTGCACGTCAAAGCTTTTTGACGTACAGTCAGAGACAATCGATGTACAATCAGAATCGCCGCCAAGACATCTTGATGGCATTTCGTGACGGCCGACTGCCACCAGGAAACCATCAGAAAGCCGACAAGCGGCGTCTGACTGGAGTTTGACTGTCGGTCAGAGTAACTTGTTGGCCAATCAGACATGCTTGACTTACAGTCAGGCACAGTCAGCGGTCCACTAGAAAACATTGACCGCCAAACAGGGTTACATTGATGGATTTTTTCTTCGGAGAGTCTCCTACATCTTGCTCTGCCTACGCGTTTTGTTTACTCTACTTTTTCAGCAGAATCATCGTTGCCACATCAGCATCGGTGTTTGAAAAGCCCCTTCAGCTTACTCCCAAGGCCATGTGACGGTCGAGCGAGGAGGAATGCGGTCGGCGGGGGAAGGACGAGAGGAGAGGACCCTGAGCAAAGCGGTGTGGTTCCCACACCATATCCCCGGAGAGCCGAGCCCCGAGGGTCGAGGCCTCGTCAGGAATGTGGAGTAGTTGAGGACGCACACCACGTGTACTATGTTCCGAGTCACCATCAAGCCAGGATTCGAAGCCGCTGGCCTGACGTGACCCTTGCTGCACTCGTTTCAGTTCAGCACAAAAGAAAGATTGTGAGAAGCCCTGTTAAGTGCACATCAAAGCACAGCAACGTTCGACAACACGGCGACATTTGCAAGGCTCAGTTAAACAAATCCAACCCCTGTTGCAATCCCGAAAAACTGTAGTCTTTGCAAGAGCAATTGAAATATCTGCCCAACGTCTTCTGACAAAATAGCGTACGAGGCAATGAAAACAAACGAACTTCACGGCTGTCTCAAGCCCCTCAATATCCATCACGTGTGTTCCTCGAGAGTACAAAACAAATGCGGATTCAAGATACTTCCACTACAAAAAAAACACATTAACACGAGACACCAATCACGGCAAAATGTTTCTCACAGACAAGCGCGCTCATGGCCTATCGTAACAGCACAACCTTAGCTATATAGCCAAGTATTTATATTGTTTTTGTTACGACGAATATAGATATATACAATGATTTAATTTGCATTAGGTGAAGATTGAAAATGGCGGTGACAATCATCCAAAGCTCGTTGCCTCTTCCTCTTCTTCTTCTCTTGTCTCCTCACGAAAATGTCCCTTCTTTTTCTTCTTAACGTCACTCCCCCTCGGGTGGAAACGGCGTCCCGCCGTTTGAATGGGGAATGTATGGTTTGAGCCGGAGGACGTGAACTGTTTGTACTTGGCGATGGCGGTTATTTTGGGGAGGTTCGACGGGTACCACTGTATAATTGACGTCACTTGTTCCGTTGAGGATCCTATAAGGACCGCGATATCGAGGTAGTAGCTTCTGAGCAAGGCCGACTTGTCGTGGGGTCCACACCTGAACCAGGTCACCTGGTGAATAGGCGACGAAAGCGTGGGTACTGTCATAACGGGCGCATTGCCGTTCCTGAGAATCAAGAGCTCGCAGGCGTGCAAGTTGTCGTGCCTGTTCAGCACGGCCTATGGCGTCCGATGCATAGTCGGAAATTGAGGCTTCGGGGTGTAGCGGAAGCAGTGAGTCCAACATGAGGAGGGGTCCATGACCGAAAAGAAGATAGAAGGGAGAGTAGCCGGTTGTTTTATGAGGAGAGGAATTATATGCGAAAGTTACGTAAGGGAGTGCAACATCCCAGTTTCTTTGCTCGTGGGTAACGTACATTGCGAGCATGTCGGCAAGGGTCCGATTAAGGCGTTCTACGAGGCCGTACGTCTGTGGAAGTTAGGCTGTCGTTTTTTTGTGAAGAATGGAGCAGAGGTTCAAGATTTCACTTACGACGCGAGATATGAAGGGCCATCCACGGTCGGACAAAAGTTCACGAGGTGCTCCGTACTTGAGGATGATGTCTTCGAGCAGGAATTGGGCGACGTCAACTGCCGTTCCAGCGATTACCAATTGAGTAAGCAGGGAAGGAACCATGAAGGTCAACTCCTACGTGGTGAAAAAGCTGTTCAGGAGGATTTCTACAACCTCCGAATCCTCCTGAACAGCCCTCTCACCGCGTAGGAGTTGGCCTTCTTGGTCCCTTCCCTATTTCCTCAATTGGTAGTCGCTGGATAGTGGTCGCGATCGATCACATGGAATCGGGCATATTGCTTGGTATTGCCGCTGCCCTCATTGATTGCGCCACAGGAACCATTGCCCTCAACATTCCTAGCCCGCACCTCCACCAAGATGTTACGACGAACATAGATATATACAATGATTTAGTTTACATTAGGTGAAGATTGAAAATGGCGGTTACAATCATCCAAAGCTCGTTGCCTCTGCCTCTTCTTCTTCTTTTGTTTGTTCACGAAAACGTCCCTTCTTTTTTTTCCTTAACAATATGAACAACTTTACCCCAAAGAAGTTAAAAATCGAGTCGGAATGAGTCCGTGCCTTCACCCAGTCAAGTCCAGATGCACCATAATTGAACTTCCTCTTGCGGTAGCCGAGTCCGACATGGCTACAGCAAACCACAATACCGCTCCAACGCGACAAACCGGCGGACTACAATGTGCCCACGCTCTCCCCCAAATAAAATCGACACCGTGTAACCAGAAACGTCATCTCGCAAGCATCAGGACCGATCAGGTTCGAGGAGGGAACACCCGAAACGCCTGGCGGCTCTAACCCATTCCAATGCGAATCTTGCCACAAACAAAACGATTCCCCGAACGGCTATCTCCAGTGCGGATGAGCGATACAAACATTACCTCATACCTGCCCTTCATGAGCATGCAATCCCCGTGTATGGTGATTCCTCACTTGCTCCCAACACGATTACTACCACCCATGCATGGAGCCATTTTCCTACAGCGCGGATTTCAAGGGGTTTAAAACTGCCTAGCCTTTCCCGCAACTGTAGCAAGTAAAAATCATTCCCCGGTCATCACCCACCAGAAAATATCGCGCGGTAGTCAATGTGCGAAATGAAAGGTCCCAAGAAAACCCGCACCTTTTTATACCCCCTGCTCCTTTCCCGAACAGCCTAGATGTCGCGACATCATATCAAACACTTGACTAAAAAATGAACAGAACTTAATGGCACATTTATTAACAGAACCGCCGGAGCTAGCCATAGCCACTCGAGCAAAGGGGCGTCTATCCCAACTGCCAAAAAAAAAGAAAAAAAAAAGCGCAGCATGACGATTGCGATGGCGAGCCGGCCGTAGCCGGCACTTCCCCTGAGCTCCACAGCTCACCGAGCAGTGGGAGCGGTCCACCCAGAGACGAGCTGGGAATGATACGCTGGCCTGAACATGAAATTCAGGCCCTACTTTGGGCTGCCATTTATGTCGCGTTTTCCCTCCCTCCCGGCCGTCTGTCTCTGAATGAGCCACGCTGCGCAATTCTCGGTGCAACTGTTTATTCACATCTCACGTCCGTGCGGGGGATGCTGCGTCTATCGCCATGCTGCGGCCAGTGCTCGCTTGCCCCGACGTCGTCGCCGCAGGGCTTGTTCTTAGGGCCGCTGGTGGTGGTCCGCGCCATCGATGCCCACTCGGCCGGCCATGTACACCGTGGCCCCGGCGATCCGTTAGTCCAGGATAATCTGCGTTCGGTGGTCCCCGTGGTCGCTCACTAGGTCCTGGACGTCGGGAGCCGGTCCCTAGGGAGCGACTGGCAGCTCTGGTGCCAGGGGGACACCGTCAGCCAGTTCTCGTTTTCGTCCTCGCAAATTCGCTCGGCCCTCAGGAATCTCCCAAATCTCTCTTTGTCTGCATTGTTTGTTGACTCTCCTTTTCCGGCAGCGCCACCGTTGCCACACGGTCCTCCGTTTCGGGGATGCCTGAGTGGCCAACCCGAAGCGGCCCTTTACCTGGCTCTAAGGTCGTGCGACATAGCAACGTAGAGGAATGCGGGCGGCGGGAGAGGGAGGATAGGAAAAGGCCGTGGGGAAAGAGGTGCGGTTCCCACAACTGTGAGAGGGTGGCGCTCATAGTTTAAAAACCTTTTTGCAATATACACTGCAGAGTTAATCCGCACGAGAAATGGGCCTTCAGTTTTCCTTGAGTAGATGTGTGCATGTGTTACCACATATACATGTGATGCCGCTCTTCTTCTTTGTTCCTCGCCATCCAAAAAAAGCTCGCGGTCAGAATGCGTGAGGTTGTCATGAAATAATAGATTGGGCTGACTACCGAATTTCTTGGGTTCTTTCTGCCGCCCTACCGCGACCCATCCATTCCTCCTTTGGGGCAACTGACGCAAACCTGACCAGCATTAATGAGGCAGTGTTTGGTATGTCTGCCTTCTTCGGGGGTAGACAGTGAACGTAAAGAACATCCGATGGCACAATTTGTGGGACTCCGATCTTAGAGGGTAGGTCTCAAATACTATATAAAGTGTTATTGCGGTTTGGAAGGCATGTCCTGCATTTTCCTATTTGGTAACCCACGTTGTTGCTCAGTCACAGTCAGTTCTTCCTGTGACCAAGCCTGCTCCTTCACTGTGTTTTGTAGTGACTCGTCTTCAACCCCACGGTTTTTAGTTACTTTTTTTTAAAGCCCAGCTCTAAGGCGCTTGATCCCGTGTTTTGCATCGTCGGCGTCGCAGCCGCCGTCGGCGTAACCGGAGGAGGAGGGGAGGGTACGCTGGAGGAGGGGAGTGTACGAAGGAGGAGGGAGGTGTACCCAAAAGCAGGAGGGGATTCTACGGAGGAGGAGGTGAGGGTACGGAGGAGAGGGTATGGAAAAGGAGGAGGACACGGAAAGAGGAGGGGGGTGGTTACGTGATCACATAACCACGTAAGATTACATGATTATAACTACTTAAGGTTCCGTGCAGAAAGCAAGTTTATTCAAATATGACGACCAACCAATCCCTAAATCAGGGGCCCAACGTTTCGAAACCAGTTTGGCTTCTTCAGGGGCGACTGTGGAGGAAAGGAACCGCAATCTTCTTTTTCCTCTATAACGGAGGCGAATGTGCACGATCCCATTTTCTTCCTCTTTGATATTTTTTTTAAGACACATACACATATGGCAGTGCGCTAAGAGACATATTAATGTTTGTTGGCGTGGTTTCAATGTGCCAAGATTCAAGGAAGAGCCTCCTGCGAGGATTAGTTTCTTTGTCCAGGATGCGTTTATTTAGAAAGTCAATGCGGTGGTCATTTTTTTCACAGTGTTCAGCAACCGCGCTGCGCTCTTGATCGATGTTGCAAATATTAGCCTTGTGTTAACGAATCCGTTCATGATAGTTCTTTGCTTCCCCGATGTACGAGGACGGGCACTCTAGGCAAGGAATCTCGTACATCACTCCTTGCGCTTTCTCTTTAGGGTGCCGATCTTTTGGTTGTGGCATAAAGCGTTCAAGGGTTGAAATTGGCTTGTAGGCCATCTGAATGCCCTCCTTTGCTAGCACCCGTGCCAGCGCTTCACTTGTTCCCTTGATGTATGGGACGCTGATGCGCCTGGTTGGCCGGCGTTTCGTATCAACCAGCGACTGGTGGTGTTGTCGACTTCGGTTTTGACGACGGGCAATGCGGTGTATGAAGCTTCGCGTATATCCGTTCTTCTTGAGGTCGCAAATGATGGTGCACATTCGTGCACATTCGTCTCCGTCGTAGAGGAAAAGTAGATTGCGGCTCCTTTCCTCCATAGTCCCCCCTGAAGAAGAAGCCGAACCGGTTTCGAAACGTTGGGCCCCTGATTTAGGGATTGGTTGGTCGTCATATTTTAATAATCATTCCCCAACCAGACAGACTTCTGTATAGTGTTTACTTTTATGAAAGCAAGTTGCGTGATCACGTGAGGTAACGTGATCACGTGACATTACGCAATCACATGAAGTCTATAATTACATATATATTGTTTTTCTAAGATTCTTTCGAACGGTATATCATGAAATCAAAGCACCTCAAGAGCTGCACTCTAATTTCGCGTCACAGAGATTCGTAAAAGTCTTTAATTTCTTCTTTTGCCCAGTGATCACAGTAAGTACATGGTCGCACTGAGCACTCAGGAAGACAACAAGCTTCTGTACCTCTTGGACGGTAGTCCTCAGCAGACTCAACTGTGGGTTTTAAGACCAACAAAGCATGGACCTTTCCTGGCCAGCGTGAGAAGGAAGTCAACTCTATGATTTAACAACAGCAGCACGTTTAGCCTTTTGTGAACGAATGCTGGGTGTGCGGAGACAAAGTGGGGGTCGTTCTGAAAGGTAGCCTCTACGATTCCAGCTCGCGTGAAGGTGTCCCTGCTGCGACAGTCCTTGCAGCGACACTTTTATTGTTAAGCCTCCTCATAGTCGTGAAGGTAGCCTCGGCAATCCCGGCACATTGACCTAAGTAAAGGAAACTGTGGCACTCCATGCCCATCATATATCTACCATCCCTCGGCACACACACACCGCACACACTACGGGCAGAAGGCGGGGACATCATTAAATGCGGATGACCCACTTTACAAGAGCCAACGAGGAGGAAGAAGAATCAAAGGTAATAGTATACCTAATAGTATAAAAGTGTGGGTTGTGGGAACCTTGGCACTCAAACTTTCGCGACCGCAGCCGCGGCGTAGAGGGCTGTAATAACTGCGGATTTTGTTTCGTGGGAGTTTTCCCTAAAAACACAAATGAGAAGCCCTCTTAACTTTATGCCTTCATGTTTCAAGAAAGTTCTCACGTGAATGTCACCCTTCCTGGCTCAGTAGACGCACTCACCACCTTGAAACTTTCCTATTCCACCAACCTCTTACAAGTATAGATTCATGTACTTTCAGCTTCATCCAAAAACAAAAAACAAATAAATACCTGCGCCGTGCTACGAGGATCCTACATGGTCATCCCAGCGCATCGTTACTTCGCAAGTTCTTCACGGGGGAATATGCGGAGCTGGGGGCGCCGCCGGTCCCACCGCTCCACACCAGCTTCTGCCGGCTCCTCTCATTAATCAGACTCTCCGTATACACCAGGCCTGAGCAGAGTTACTCAAAAAAGTATTTGGGAATACAAAATATATTCTAAGACCAAAACACAGATACTGAGGTACATTTGTAGTTTACGTAACGGGATATCCCTCAGATAGTTTTGTAAAAAGGCTATAAGATATTCCGGAATGCAGATACAGATATATGCCAAAATGCATGTTTCCCCTTGTGAAGTCATGCTCTGAAAACTCATATAACAATGCAGTGAACTGTACACAGTGTCATACGTAAAGTTCCACATATGTCTCAACACAGGAACGCGCTTGAATTCTCAAACATACACATGTGTATTTTGGCAAAAACTTATTTTCACACTTCAAAAATCAGATAATTATATTTCAACATGAGCAGCTCATCAAAGAAATTATCATCGAAGCAGTTCGGTCCCAGCACCAAATGGCGACCAAACCGTCGATCGCAGTATGGTTCAAAACAAATAAATACCGCTTTTATTTGTTTATTTGTGAGAGGAAAGTACTGAAGTATTGATACGCCTTTCCTTCGATCATCACGAAAGCGAAAGACCTCTGCTCTTACCCGGGGTTGTCCCGTTCTCGCTGACGCCGAGGAATTACCATCTTCAAAGTCGTAGAAGACGTGGTCCGTTGTCGGTGAAGACGTCTCAACGCAAAAGTCTTCTAGGCATGGCGATTGAATCTCTGTGGTGCTCGTACGACCAAGTTCTCAAAATTAGAAGCTATTACCACTTGGCTTGAGGTTTACCGCATCTTAAAGTACGGGTGTGAGCATCACACCTGTATGGCTTTTTCGTCTTCCAGTACGAATCGCGCCATAAATCGTTTAAAGAGGCCAGTAAGACAACTCCCTAGGATGAAAAAACCTTGCCGGATCTTTTGCCTCCCCCCAATAGGATCTGCTACTTTTCTACCCTGGGGAGTGTAGGAAGAAGCTCCCCGTAATAGCCAGTCTTGCCCTTCTGCAAGATGTCCTTGTCTTTTATAAAAAGGCAATAAAATATTCCAGAATACAGTTACAGATACATGCCGAAATACATATTTCCCCTTGTGAGGTCATACTCTGAAAACACATATAACGATGCAGTGCACTGTGTCATACGTATTCAAGTTCCAAATATGGCTCAACACAGGAACACACTTGAATTCTTAAAGGGACAATGAAGGCAATTTTAAATATTTTTTTTAAAATGGTGTTTTTAGGCTTCTTGGGATCCTGGCATACTGCCCAATTTGTTATAAACATCTGTGACGCGTATTTCTGTACCTACCCCTAAGAAAAAAAACGGTTTAAAAATAAACCGGAATGATTCCGGAATTTTAATCCGTCATATGGGCCCCTAAGCAAACCGGATTTCTAGAAACCGTAAATGAACCGGCAATACCCAGTCCGGAAAACCAACCGTAATTGGTCGAAGCGGAAGCTGAACCGTATCTGACCAATCCGTAGAGCTTCACCGGAGTGGGTCTAACCGTATATTAAACCGTATCAGGCAACACCTGAATATAATAGAAGTAGTTTAATAGAGTGACACACCTACTGTTTGACCTTCCGATTACTGCAGCTGATGCTACAAGCCATCCCTTACAAACATGTCATATCTAGACTTATAATGAAAATACAGATATGGATATATAAGGAATGGGGCAGATATGACCACATATGCATAATAAGGCCGTATATGGATATATATAGCCATATCTGCCCAATTCCTTATATACCATATATAGACTGCTTTATATGATCCCGTGTTTGGGCCTGGCAAATAGGGTACCCACCTCATATAAAGCAATTTTCATGTGATTCTCCTTCTAGCATCACATTAAAATTGTTGCCATGGGGCAGGTACCATACTTTCAGGTCCAGACATGGGATCATATTATGCATTTCTATGAATATCCACAAAATATACATTGTACTTCTATCCCACACTGCCAAACGTGTGTTTACGTAGATACATCGGCAGAATAGGCCACTGACCAATCTTTAGTGGCCTGGTTCGAAATTTGTAATTCCGACAAATATGTATGCTACAAAAATCAAATGCAGGCGATCGCTAGTTAGCAAACATTGTAACATATCATTCGACGTCTGAAAGTCACAGCCCTTTGGCGGGATTGGTTGTCGAGGGAGCAGACAGATATGGTTTGCAAAAAAAGTTTTATACATAAAAGCGCCAAAATTCCAAACAAGCACTTCCGCCGTTCAAAAAAAAAAAATAATAGTAATATCACACGAACAACCATTAAAATAAACTAAATATGTAATAGCACACAGACTCATATTAAAATAAAACAAAAGGAAGGCGACAATTAAGCTGTAAACTATACGAAAGTTCCAAAGTCGTTGATCCTTACTAACAGGGTAAAGCTCTGATTGAACACTCCGGTCGAGCACAGCAGTTTTGACATGGGCTTGCTTGCTAGCCTCGTCGTTGAAGTCCTTCCTTGCACCGTGCGATGTTTAAAGTCCCCCGTCGCTCCTCGCTGGCCTTGTTTTTCCGTTCAGTCCCAAAATCATTCCTTGTGACCAACACGTCGCACACACACACACGCACAGACACCATTGTTCGCCGGAACCAATACAAGATGAAAAGTTCATTACTGCTCCTTGAACACGACGATGTCACCACCGTTTCCCGGACTGGAAAATGACGAGGGCATCATATTTTTAACTAAAACTTAATAAAAGAAAAAAATAAATAAATAATGAACACATAAGTAATAGAAACCCGGACTAAATCATAAGAAAAAAATGAAATAACGAACACACAAATAAAAAAAAGAGTAAAAACACAAAGGACTTACACAGAAAGCCACATTTGTTCAATTAAAAATGACGTTTAAGCCTGATAAAAAAATATTCCTACTGCGCTAACCATAACCACTATGGTGTGTAAACTATGCAACTTTGAGCAATGCAGGAATATTTGTGATCATAATCAAATGTCATTGCGAACTCAAAACGTGTGGCTGCCTGCCTAGGTCCTTCATATTATTATTTTTCTGAATTCTGTGTTCAGTATTGTGGCTGCTCAGGACCAGGCGGAACTTGGTGGTGTTTTTTCCATTCCGACTTTATTTCGGACAGCTTTGTACCCATAGGGAGAAGCACTAGCTTCTCTACATAATCCCACCCCTTCTCCTTGGAGGTACCCTCCGTGTATGCTGCAACTGGAAGAAAACAAACAATAATCAGCAGATATACTCATTATTAGCTACATTGTTTTGTAATAATTTTTCTAAATAGGCCCCTGGCCTAGTGCAACACAAGCCCTTTTTTGGGAGATGTAAAGTTTTGACCCAAACAATTTGTTCCGCATTTTGCAGAACATACCCTGTAAAACCTTAAAGTGCACCATCACGATTTCGGCATGCTTTACATCACCATTGTGCTTCCTATGTGCATGACATTTAAAAGCCAAATCCGCAAACACTTCACAATAATTGATGCGTATTAAGCAGTGTGCTTTATGTGGGGCCTTAAAGTGCAAAGCATCCAAAGTGCTCGTCCGTCTGCATTTGCACAGTATACAGAAGAGGGGAGAATGCGGGCGGACTGCTGTTTTCACTCCTTGCAGCATATAGCTCAAGGATTCTCTAATTTTGCTTATACAGGGCATTTCACCGCACAGAACGTACAAACACAAGCTTGGAGATCGCACACGCAGTCTCAAAAAACGATTACATCGCGTTTTTTTTTTTGTTTGCACCATAAAACGTTTTGTAACCATAATCATAACATCAATGGGAGCATAAACGATTGCATGAAAGTTCCCAATTGGGTCTGTTTTATACCGCACAGCCACTGTCTATACACAAATCAACTAGCTCTACACATACCGCTCAGCACACCACTGCTAGGCTGAATCAGATAAGTGTCACACTTGCCGAGCTTGAAGTACAGTTGTGATCTATACAAAGGTGAACAAGCAATCGTCGACTGCTCAGTACTGGGAGCATCATCCAGCAGCTGACTTGCTCTCCTTTTCAAATGCCTTGCGAACCAAGTGTGGTAAGTCGTCGGATAAGGAGAGAACGTCACCACACACGGAACTGAGCCGTTGATACTCGCCTGTTTGCCTTCATATGGATCAAGTCTCTGTCTGGCCGAAGTAGCCAGTGTGTGTGCAGCACAAACGGCTGTATTGAAATCTCAAAAGCATGAAAGTTCAGAACAGGCTTGGTAAGGTTTCACATTGCAAGTATGCCCATGCAAATTTCACTTTCTAGAACATAAAAATGCATTTCAAATTGTCACCCAAGACAAGCTGCTCTTACACAGCTGTATATATAAGGCAGCTTACCCATCAACAACTTTTGCACACTGCCATGGACTGAACCTCGGCTTGGTCGATGCTAGCTTCTGTTCGGCGAGGGCTGCACTGAGTAGAAAGGTGAAAAATGTGCCGTGGATTATGTGAAACAAACAAAAGCAATCCTAGCATGCACAATTCGCTAGAGGCACTGGCAAATAAAAATCAGAGGTTAGGTCAATTATGTTAACGCAATATACTTCAAACGCGTACCATGAGTGCTGGCAAAATATTTGCTGCCTTCAATCTAGATAAGCTTGTAAATGTACATGCCAAATAACAAATAACTTAAAAGCTGAAAAATATTTCGATGGAACTACAAAAACCGAAGACTAGCTCTGCAAATATAATCCTGTCTAGTACACCCTAGATGTGTAGAATCGGACTACAGCGTCCCCCTTACAAAGACTGAAGCAAAACAAGTATAGAGTCTGCAGTGTCACTACAACAGAAACGATGGTATTGTGATCTCGTGGAGATAAAAGTTCGGAACAAGTGTGACAGGCTTTGGCATGACAAATGTGCCAATGGCATTATTCATTTTTGTATATTCTACGGTGACAGTGCAGGGAAACAATCACACAACAGATACTCAGAAAGACAAGCACACGCGCTAAACTTATAGCTCTTGTGTATTCGACTACTTCATTCTTCTCTTCAACGTCTGGATAGACTTTCCAGAACGTGATAAGCAGAAGAAATAGCACAAAATACAAGGAAAAAAGCGAAAGACAAGACAAAAGAAAAAAGAAAACCCTTACACATCATCATTCTCTCTAGCGCTATTGTTTAGATAGAAATTGAAGCTCTTTGGTCGACAACGCTATAGAAGGACTACTTACACACTTGCATACCTGCCAAGTTCGGAGAAATCAAATCCGGGAGAACGGGGAGGGGGGAACATTATTATTATTTTATTTTTTTAGTTTGACAAGAAACTTCGTAAAGAAGCACTCTGCACGAATCACACTGTCTTCGCAGTTGTTTTGGAGTAAACTGCCAGTGGTGCCCTGCCCTTCTACGGCACGAGCATAGTTCTGATGCTTTCGTGAAGCGATGTGTATATTGATGTCAAGCTTGCCGCCATGCGAAACGCTCACACATCACAGGCGCACATGGTACAGAATCCACACTTGTCAGCTTTTCGCGAAGCGACAAAGCACGGAAACTCAGTCGCGTATGATCTCAGAAATACTTGTAAGTACTTCTTCTTGGCTTTTGAAAGTGTCATCGATCGTTCCAACAGATCAGTGGTTCCAACTAAACTCGGGGAAACACGAAGAGTAGTTCGGCGTTCCGCACCTCACTCGACGACCTGACAAAGCCAACTGAAGCCTAGCGCACCCATGGTCATATAAGCAGTGTTCCAAAATGCGCTCTAACTTCAGGAGTAGAGGTTTCGTACCTTGGCGCCTTGGCGTTTGAATAGAGAGTTTCCGCAGACCGTGTTGCCCCCTCCGCTAACGTTTCAACTGCGCCTGCACGCCGATAGCCTTGACTGTGGAGTTCCCGTTATCGTAGCGGGTTGCGGAGGGCCTTGCGGGACGGCGAAAACGATCTACGAAAACTCCCTAATATCTACCCTCGTTTTACGCTACTGCTCTGAGTTGTCACGTGATAACCCGCCGGAGTAACCTAAACCTCGCAATGACACACGCGTCATGATTATAGCAATAAAACGTCATAAAACAAAAATACGGTGGATATTTTCCGCGAAATTTTCCTGTCAATCGTACTACCGTACGAAATTGTCAAACTCCGGGAGTCTCCCGGGTAATCCGGAAGAGTTGGCAGGTATGCACTTGTCCTTCAGATGCTCTATTCTTTGCGCTTTCATTATTTCTCTTGTCAATTGGTCTCAAATCATAGCTATTATGGAACAATTTTCAAAATGTGCTATGCAACCACAATCTTGACAGCAGACTCCCAAATGCTCAGCGATGACTCGGTGGTTATTATAAAAATGTTCCCTTAAACGATCACTCAAACACCTGCCAATCTGGCCTACATACGTCTCACCACACTACTTATGTAGACCAGACTGGCAGGTGTTTAAATGATCGTTTAAAGGAGCATTTTTATAACACCCACCGAGTCGCCGTTGGACATTTGGGAACCCACTGTCCGGAGTGTGGTTGTGTAGCACATTTTGAAAATTGTTCCGTAATAGTTAAGAGTCGAGACCCATTGCCAAGAGAAATAATGGAAGCGCAAAGAATAGAGCATCTGAAGAACAAGTGTGTAAGTAGTCCTTCTATTGTGTTGTCGACCAAAAAGCTCCAATTTCTATCTTAAGGATAGTAGTGAGGGAGAGGGATGACTTGTAAGATCTTCCTATTTTTGTTTTTCCTCCGTTTCTTATTTTTCTGTTCTTTGCTTCTTTCCTTGTATTTTGTGCTATTCTCCTTATCACACTCTGAAAAGTCTATCTAGACGTTGAAGAGAAGAACGAAGTAGTCGAATACACGAGAGTTGTAAGTTCAGCGCGTGTGCTTGTCTTCCTGAGTATCTGGTGTACGAATGTTTTTCTGCGCTGTCACCATAGAATATGGTTCATCAACTCGCCCAAGCATCCATTCTATCATTTCTGCAACATTAAAATGACCCTGAAAGTGCGAGCACCTACAGGGTGTATTCACGCAAGTCTTGCAAGTGTTGAGTTGTAGGTACAGTCGGCACGGAATGAAACGCGAACAGTGGGTGCATGGTTTTCGCTAGATGCTGCACCACCTGAACCAGATGGGAGCTGCAAGAAGATGGCTCCTCCTTCGACGTGTTAGACTCTTGCTCAGTGCATCCAAACTTTCGGTGTTGCACCTCTAGGTGACTCAGCGTGGGTCGAAAACCATGCGCTCCTTGTTCGCGTTTCATTCCGTGCCGACTGTACAGTGCCCTGGTTGTGTCCATGTGCGATATATGACCAAATACCACAAGGACTAACACTGCAAACTTCTCCGAAAACCAATGGGAGCGGCGGCGACGGGTAAAAGTGGTGGTGTTCGCCACTCTCGCCGTTTGTTTGTGTTTGTGTGTTGCTACTAACAAGCGCACCAATGGGAAGGCTTCAGCCACTATTGGGAACACTAAATAAACAAATACAAAATACAGATACAACACAGCAATACTGGATGCAATTAGTGACGCACTTCTGTTGGGGTTCTGTGGATATTTTTACAGCGTGTAGTTGGTGAGCCATTTCAAAGTTGCGATGAGTTGCTCGCTGTAGGTGAGCAATTTAGCCAGTGCAGTATGACTGCTAGCCTGGAATCAACAACCTGCACCACGCGGTAGTGATACGCATGCCAGTACGATGCCTTCTAGATCGAAATGGACAGGGGTTCGGACTGAACCCAGGATTCTGCAGCGCAAGCTTTCGTTCCACGTGCTCCAAATGGTGTGCGCTTGCCCAGTCGGCCACCGACCCCCAACGTAAGGCAACGCAATGCACTTCTGTTGTAAACTCAGCATTCCGCTTACGAATGAAATGCGCAGTTTCCCTAAAGGCTTTCATTCCACGTGAGTGGCAACAGAATTGCTAAAGGCCAGTCCATAAATGCAGTCTGTGTCAAAAACAATCCTAGCAGCAATAAGTTGCTATTATATTGCTAACCTTACCATGAACAGCCTTGGCAGTCTTTCATGAAGCCAGGACTTCAGCAGGGGAGACTGTCATTTTGTGTCGTCTCAGGTCACTCACATCAGGATGGCGAAAGTGAATGCCAACATCTAATTGAGAAAGGCTGCAGTAAGTACAAGAGATGAAAACACAGATTAGAATATATGATAAAAAATATCATGGACCAACTTTAAAAAGTGCACGAAAAGACAAGGACAAAAATACAGAAACACGTACGACACAGACTGGTGTACATTCGCAACTCGATTGATATTACACAAAAGAAAATAAGAGGATGAGAGAAATCAGAAAGGCTTTACTCGGAGAATGCGAGCTTCAGGAACCGGGATGTGAGGCAAAGATGCCAGGTAGATTGTTTTACAGACACTCTATAACTAGCAACAGCCTTTCCATGTAGTAAAGTGGTGAGTTCATTCTGATTGAACATCTTGAAAAATAGTACCCAAAAAACAAGTAATAAAGGCTAGGAATACATACACTACATACGAGTGCAGACTCCCAACACACATACCTTAGATAAAAAAAAAGAATGCGTTAGGAGCTTTAACAAAAGTTCGAACAGGTCCAAGTGGGCCGTGCTAATTCACCCATATGCATAATACTGTAAAAACAATTTCTTCGGCAGCTCAAGTAACCGACGAATGTGCGGACACCCTTGGTTGCCCCATACTACGAATAAGAAAGGCCTAAAATAATTATCTTCATGTTTTTATAGTATCTGCTAATTATTGACGCTTTTCCTAAGGATGACATACACGAGTAGTGTAAACAGTGCATAGGTATGTGACAATCCATCGTAGATTTTAGAGAGAGATTGAGCTCTCAATATGTACTAGCCATCTATCTGTTACCTTCACTAACATAAAAAATTACGTTTCCGTTTTTTGTTTTTTTTTTTAGTCGGCTTTTGCTAACAGGTAAATCAGCGCGTTCCACTTGGGCCTGTGCTCGAGCCCTTCCGCATTTATATTTCTCCCTTTCTGATTTATGCGAGTTCAGTTTGCGCTTGCATGAGGTCTGTGTTACTTTCCCTGTCTCCTTGATTTTTTCGCGAACTATTTTTCAAGATGTTCCATTAGTACCAGCTCACCACCTTACTACAATCATGCAACAACTAAAAACAATTACAACTTGCGCCATTTGCTAAAGGCAATACCAAACGAAAAAACAGGGATTTGGTGAGGTATGTCTAACACTATATACTTATACTGAAAAAAATATAGATACCAAAAAATGGCGAGACACTACCTTAATTCAGGACATGCTTGTAAATTTCCCTAGAAGCTTGTAATTAATACTTGATAGCCTCTAAAAACAGCAGTATGAAAAGAATAAATGCTTCACCATTTAAAGCAGCCTGAGTGTTTCTGGAGCTGTGAAATTCGTTGCACGTACGTTGGTTCATGCAAAACACGTGTACAGCAAATGATATTTAGAGCTCGACATTTCGCCAGGAATAAGTGCCGGCGTCAAAAATTATTTCGCGGGCACAAATTTTTGCGATCGGACGTGGTGTGCTATACATTAATAACCATGGGGTGAATTCATTGCGGCACCAATTTTTGGCAATTCTTTTCTGATTCCGAATCGCGAAAATGAAATCGTTTGGAGACGACTGGGCGGTGGAAGCTACGGGCTTGCTCGATCAATCAATCGCTGCTTTTTGTCGGGTCGAGCTCTCCGCATGCAATGGCGTCGGCGATGGAGGGGCACCGCACCGCGCGCTTCCAGACATTCTAGTTTACCAGTAAACAATACGGCAGAGGGAGGCCTTTGGGGAGGCAATCCTCCCCCATCCGCTTTGACCCCCACCCCCGCACCCCCCGTCTCCCAAAGAGTTCCGCCGCTACTGATGAACCTTGAGCGAGTACAGTCTCTGCATCGGGGAAAAAAGAAGAAAAACAGCCTCGCATAACACCATTCGCGCACAATTAATAATACTGGTAAAAGCAAGCGATCTACAGACAATAACAAGCTTTCTGAACGCAGGAAATAAGCTAGCCCTAACGAACAAAGAAACAAACTTACTTCGGTTCCCGTGCCATGATCTTCTTGGCTGTTGAGCCGATTTGACGAAGTTCCACTTCT
The DNA here is from genome assembly GCF_016920785.2 of Ixodes scapularis. NCBI lineage: Eukaryota > Metazoa > Arthropoda > Arachnida > Ixodida > Ixodidae > Ixodes > Ixodes scapularis. The sequence continues at coordinate 197,083,162 of NW_024609835.1, forward strand.
CACAGTCGCTTCCGTCTTTTTCGGACACGTTTGAAACTAAGGCAAACTCCACGCATCACGACTAATCGGGAAATTTAACCGTTATCCGGTCGTGAACGCAGGCATTCAAACGCACACGGCCGATACGGCCGGCAAACCGTGCGAAACATAGGCTGTTGATTCGATGAGACTGTTTTCGTATCTTCAAAACGTTTCAAATAAAAGGATAAGCAAACCGCATTATAAAACTTATAAAAGAAACAGCAATAATAAATTATTGCAGACGTCATTATTGCCATAATATTATGAATAAGTCGTGAATACGTAGCAAAATATTAAATAACGGTTCGAAACGAATTCAGCAGACATATATCCTTCCAGAAAACTCACCGGGAGAACCTTGCGACTTTAGCCTAGTGTGCTAACGCGCCATCTTGCGGAGCGTGCGGACGTAGGTTCGAATCCCGGAAACACTCTTTTCTTATGTTTTTGTTTTTTGTATTAGTTTTTATTATTTTAAATATTTTTTTACCTTTTGTATTAGTTTTTATTACTTTAAATATTTTTTTTTCTCGCCTACTTGTGTTAGTTTTTCTTATTTCTAATTTTTTTTTTCTCGCCATTTTGCATTAGTTTTTATTTAAAATATTTTTTCTCACCTTCTTGTATTAGCTTTTATATTTTTAAATACATTTTTTTTCTCACCTTTCTGTATTAGATTTTATTATTTTAAATATTTTCTATATTTTTGCAGTCGTCGGCACCGTTCTTAATGGGTAATAATCACGGAGAAGGTGAAAACAAAAAGTGCGAGCCTAAGTTTGAATCGTTGCAAAGCACAAACCGTGGCCCTCTTGTTTTGCCGGGATAATTCATAACCGTAGGCAAACAGTACAAGTGCTTTCAAAGAAGAAAGAAATGTAATAATAATGAGCATATTGCGAGCAAAATGGGAAAATGTGTAAGTGGTAAAACTGCCACAGCAATGCAGCTGAAGTTTGTCTGAAAGCGGCCATCTTCACCCACTGTCGAATCAAAAATACCGTCATTTTAAGGCAGTAATACAGCTGAGCTCGTACCGCGCTACGTATTAAGCACATCTCTTAATATTCTGACTTCCAGAAAGTAGTATTTAATTTGTTTTCGTAGATCAGTGCTATCCCCCGCGTGCCGCCAGGTTTTATTCATACAGGTTGCGCTCCGCAGTTTTACTTTTTTTATTAGGCCTAGACACGTTTTTATTCCTGAGATTCAAGTGCAGCACGGATAATTAAACTAGCTTTCAGAAATGGCATCGTTCAACGTTGTAACAATTATTTTTCGTAGCGTCAAGGGGTCACATTCACAAACCCGGCAGAGTGAACATCCACAATGCAGTGGTGTTTCTCGCTTTTTTGCGTTAAAAAAAAAAAAAAAAAAAAGTTTTTATATTCGCGTTTTTCTGGAACGGTATGTCGTATAACATAAGTTATCAAAGCGACAGATATCGTTTGGCTATGGGAACATTCGAAATATTTCTGTTAGATAATCGTAACTACCACAGAAAGCAGTTGATTCCTGTCTGAAATAGCATATTTTCGCACTCAATTTCGTAGCGTCATAAGCAATAAACACATCTCTTACTTTTCTAGTCTCTGGAAAGTAATGTTTATTATTGTTTTTGTAACTCAAAGCGCGTGCTCAATCATGCCACTTTTTTTTTTCTTCATTTTTAGGCTCCGTTATACCGTTTTTATTTTTTATCAGGGCCAAACACCTGCGTATACCACCGGACCTTAAGTATAGTACATCAAATTAAACTAGCTTCCTGAAAAAAGTAATGTTCGGCGTTGTAAAATTTATTTTTCGTGGCGTAGGCGGTCATATTCTCAAATCCTCTGCAGCTAATTTTCTTCACCGTATACGCCTCGCAAGTGGGCTCATTTTCGTCTTCTGCGCATGAGAAAGGAAGTAGCGGTGACGTCAGAACGCCGAGCCCTGATTGGCTGATCGCGACCCCCTATCTCAGCGTGGTCTGCTCCTCTGCAACGTCGTCTGCTCGCAACATCGTCTGCGTCTGTCTCACCTTTCCTGCGACTTTCAGAAGTGCAGGTCTTTACATGCGAGCTCGACTTCGCCTTTCACAGAGGGCAGACGAAATAACTCGAGCGGTACGTTGTTTTTGTCTAACAACTAGCAGACGCACATCAAGGAGGGAATTCAGAGGACTCACTGGCGAGGTGTCCCGAGGCGCCGAGGTTTGTTTACTAAGAACCGGGAGGTGAGCGTGCAAGTTATCTCCCAAATACTTTGTCCCTCCTTTCGTGTGCGGCGATACCCCCATTCTTTAACAGCGTCGGCGGGTTGGCGCAGTTGACGTCGTCTGCTCTACGTCTGCTAGTCAAAGCGATGGCTGCTTTACCTTTCCTGCGTCTGTCGGAGATTCACCGCTTTTTCACCGGCGAGAGTCGCCGTTGCCTCGGGAAACAAGGAGATAACAAGAGGAAGAAATTGACCTCTTAATCCAAAAGTGAGGTCAGCGGTCAAAGTACAATACGGGAAGGGTTCACAAGGGTCGCGCGGGCATATTCCATTCAGCACGCCAGCCGGTCGTGGGCAGACGGTCGCCGAGTCCGGGAGTGCCTGCTAGGCCTAACTGCCGTGCTCGCTTGGTCGCGTTCGGTGGAATCATGGCCGTTGGAGCTTTTCCCGGGTGTTTGTGGATCCAGCGTTCTTGTTCGTCGTGGTCTGTTTTAAGTACTTTTTACTTTTTTCTTGCTGCTTGAAGTCGGGACGCGTGAGAAGCGCACATAGAAAAATAAACATCCGTGGGTCGTCGCGACCGCGACGCTGTCGGCCATGCTGATTATAAGAAGTGCGTACGACAGTTTCAAAGCTGTCCTAGGATTTCGTCGTAACCTGCGCAAAACTTGCGAAAATTTCGTTTCGTGAATACAAATTTGTTCTTAAGTTATGGCTTACGCATATTTTTGGCGTAAGATCGTTTCCTGCGACTTACGAAAGTCGCAGGAAAGGTAAGAGAGACGCAGACGACGTTGCGAGCAGACAACGCTCATATAGGGGGGTCGCGATCAGCCAATCAGGGCTCGGCGTTCTGACGTCACCGCTACCCCCTACGCAAGAAGCAGACGAACTTGCCCTCCGCATTGTTTTTTCTTGCGTTTGCGCGATAAAACACGTCAGCCTTGCCATGCTGGGATAAAATACCGTAGCGTCGGCAGTCATTTAGGAAGGATTGATCAACGCAAACATTTCCACTCGCTATCCATGAATTGCCACAGTTTGTCAGAATCTCAATGACTTGACTTCATAGTGAAAAAGGCGAAAAAAATTAAACGATGCCGGTCATTAAACGGATCTTCCATGACGGGGCTCGCCAGCTTGAACACTAAAGCGCCGATGCCGGCCAGTCACTGAACTTCCATGCAAATACTGGCATCAAAGGATATATTAGCTTTCACTTCACAAAATAATTTTAATTTTTGTGATTGTCTTCTGTTCAGATAAATTCTGGATCACGGTTAATATGAAACATACACTTAACGCCAATGTCAAACCTGTCACATTGTTTTTTCTTTCTGTGTTGTCTCAAAATCGTCACTAGCGACGTTTCAGACTAAATGAATGCCAGGTTTTCTTTTCCGCCAGCTCTGCATGACAGTCAATTTACCTCGTTTCTTCGTACTGGCTACTGCATGTCAGGAACATTGGTGGTTTTGATAGAGCCAAATTGGATGGACATCTGAGAATTCTAACTTATTAGTTATTACACTGAAGGCGACACGTACTGACAAATGTAGCGATGTAGGAGTGTGATAGATTTAGAAACAGACTTTTTTATTCTAAGCACGACTACTGATTCCAACCAAGTATCCTTAATCCTAAAGTTAGATTGAACGGAAATTGTATTACCAGATGCACCACTCGCTGAAAATTGCCACAATATTTCAAGATCCGTCCTCCAAACCATACCTGAGAAATTTTTTTTTTCGGCTGCTATTGGTTAAAACCAGTTACCGGTAAATACTTTACGGTTACGCTTACGGTTACGTTTTTTTTTTTTTTTTTTTTTTTTAATTTCAAATAACAATTTTCTTTCTGTTACGGTTACTGAAAATTTTCGTTCCTAAATGGTTTTCGGTTTCGGTTACGGTTTAAATCCCTGCTTTGCGTATCTATATTGATAAAAGCCCCTGAAATTGCCTGCATGTGCACCATAATATAATGTTCAGCATGCAGGCATAAACAAGGAGACCGCAGGAAAGCTGTCGAAGATACTGAAATGACACTTTTCGATTGTGTGTACATCTAGCTGTGGCATCGAATTAGGTCTTGTTTTTGTTTGTTTTATGTGGAGAAAACTATATAAAAAAGGTTATTTGACAGTAATCAAGCAATTATTTAAAAAATAATTAAAAAATAACAAAACTTAGTTTAAGCATAATAATGAACAAGTATTGCAGACTGCATAAAAATGCTAGAAGGAATCAGATGGCGATGACTTGCACAAAAATCGCCGTGATGTCGCCTTTTTGGCGCCGCATATCAGCTGGCTGTCTTCTGCGGTCTGAGCTTTGATCGACGCAGCAGCCAGTACGTACGGTATCGGGATGGGTTGTTTGCAACTTGATATTTCAACCATACGCTTGAAAGTCTTCGGCATCAGGCGGCTGATCCGATTTTCTTTGGAACAAGGTATGGCAAAGTATGGTTTGTGCAAAGCGGATATTTTCAGTCTAGACTTTGTCCAATTTGTTTTTTAACCGAATTTGACAAGGAATGGTTTGTTCGAACCGCATATTTGAGTCTGGAATTCCTTCAATTGTACTTTGAACCGGACTCCAAAAATCACGGTTTGTTCAAACCAATTAGGAAAATCCCGGTTTGTGTGAACCGGAATTTGACTGTCTGGAATTCCTCCAATTTGACTTTGAAGCGGATTGGGAAAATCACGGTTTGTGCGAACTGGAATCTGTCTGTCCGGAATTCCTCCAATTTGACTTTGAACCGGATTAGGAAATTCACGGTTAGAGCGAACCGGAATTTGCCTGTCCGGAATTCCTCCAATTGGACTTTAACCGGATTAGGAAAATCACGGTATGAGCGAACCGGAATTCGCCTCTCCGGAATTCCTCCAATTTGACTTTGAACCGGATTTGGAAATTCACGGTTAGAGCGAACCGGAATTTGCCTGTCCGGAATTCCTCCAATTGGACTTTGAACCGGATTAGGAAAATCACGGTATGAGTGAACCGGAATTCGCCTCTCCGGTGTGACTCCGGTTTGATCTTAGTCCGGATTTCACTTTCCGGACTGATTTCAAACCGTTATTTTTGCTAGGGACGAAAGAACTGAAGAAACCGAAACTGAACTATCTGCGTTTCTCGTTTTTGGGTCTCCGAAAACGGAGGTGACGTAGGGAGTGACGTCAAATGTGAATTGTCGGTATCGGCAGCATTTAGGGCGTCGAGACTCTGATACCGCGGTGGGTTATAGCAGCCCGGTGGCGCGGTCGTTTCGTCGGACCAACATGGACGGCAATGCCGCTCTCGCGAGCGAATTCAGGCTCCCGTTCAGTGACCTGACACCAAAAGAACGGGAGATGCTCCTAAGCACACGGAATTTTGGAATGCCTCTTTACGAGGACGCCCCAGGATTGCCGCCGACCCAGAGTGATTCGCCTCACACCTACGCCCAGACTCCGGCTAACCTGAAGGTTCTGTTCAAAGTCCTCTGACCGAAAACGCAGCGAACAAATTCTGACGCCATCGCCGAGATCTCTGCGCAAGACAAGCGCTGTTCAACCACAGACTTCGCAATGCTTCGTCGCTTGGGAGTAGGTGAAAACGTCGCCCGAACGATCACGGGTCTTCAGTTGACCGTTTGGACATCCTTCAACTGCGCACAAATTTGGCTTGACTACCGCTTTGCAGAATCCCTCGAGTGCCGTGTTCCTAAAGTAAACATGGCACCGACATCTGAAACCAGAACCAAAAAACTCCCGCGTGCTCCGCGCTGTGTTCTTTATTTTATATATTTTGTTTGCCCATAGTTGCTCGTTGCCCGTTTCGCGTGCAGTGTAGCAAAGAGAAAAATAATTATGGTGTTTTGTTTACGGTTTAGTTATCATTTTCGGTTCGATTTATAGTTTTCGAGGCTATTCAAGTGGAATTAGAACAGTGTTCATAAAAACCACGAACCAAAGCGCGACCGAGGGCACGTTTCTCGTTTCGACCAATCGCTGACACGTCTCTTGTGACGTCACGCTTCCAGGCCCCACAGGGTCACGTGACCTCCGCTTCTGCTGGTTTCTCCCGCAACGCTCAGGGCTTCGCCTCGATCGATCCCGGTGTGATTATTACCGCGACTGTTTAATTCATTTGCGCGGCACACAAGCGCCGGTTTCGGCTGAAATTTGGGCATCGTGGCCTGAGGCGTGCCGGGAACCCAGTTCGATCGCCAAAAAGATATCTGAAATTGCCTTCATTGTCCCTTTAAACATACACATGTTAATTTTGAAAAAAAAAATATTTTCACACTTCAAAAATCAAATGGTTTTATTTCAGCATAAGCAGCTTTTCAAAGAGCTGCTTATGCTTATGCCACCGCAGCACCGTCAATGGCAGTTGGTTCAAAACAAATATATACCGCTTTTACATCAGCGAAGTCCTGAATCATTTACACGTCTTTCCTTGGGTCATCAAGGAGCGAAAGACATCTGCACTTACATGGGTTTGTCCCGTTCTTGCTGAGGCCCAGGAAGTACCATCTTCAAGGTCGTAAACGAGGTGGTCCGTTGTAGGCGAGCTCGTCTCACCGCAAAAGCTTGTGGTGATGGCCACTGGGAAAAGAAGAAAAAGATCGCGTGGAATAAAAGAGCCAGAACTGTTCGATTTTGAAATTCGTCAGACATAGTCGCTTTTCGTCTGTCTTTATGTACACTGGGGATCCGGACGCGGTGATCAACTCCTGACACCTGCCATCCAGGGAACTTTCTCCGCGGCCCGGGGCATGGCAACGGCATAGGATTTCGGATGTTTATGCGGGAGGCACATCTACCCCAGCCCCCGCATCCGGAGCCTCCGCCACCACCTCTGCCCCGTCGCGTCTGCCGCCGGCATCTTTAGCAACGCGCTGCGACCACCTTGCTCACCCAGCTGGGAGGGCAATTATACGTTCGTTGGCATTTCCACCAATGCCGCAGTCCTTGGTGTCGCTCCGGCAGTCTGCCCATTTGTGTGGTGTGGTGCTGGCCTGCCACGGTTGCGTGCTGCCACAACATGTCGGGCGTGCCGCACGGCGGCACGCTGGGGCATGGCAAATCAAGGCGCACCAGTTTGTTCATAGGTCACGTCGCTGGCCGGCCAAGGGCTCTTCATCAGTACTAGGTCAGCCCTCTGCTCTAAACTCGGCGCGTCATCTCCGGGAATTACACTTCATCGGTCCCGCAGCAGGCCGCCATCTCTCCTGGAGCCCGAGTGAAGATGGGGCCCGCTAAACTTCGGAGCCAGAGCACTACCAGATTGTTGTTCCCGCTGTTTCCATTTCAACTGACCTCAAACTTAACCAGAGCCTGCCCGGTCCCCGCACCCAGTCTTCAACGTCCACCGCTTTCAGCCGCGTCATTCCGCTCGCAGCACGCCAACCAGCGCCTCTCCTGGAAGTTTCATCGCCTACTGCTTAAAGAATCGTTCCGTAACCAGCAGCCTGCTGCAATCCTACAGACGACGTCTCTAGGGGCGGGAGCTATTTGTAGCAGCCAATACGGCCAGTGTGGCCACCAACAAACACAACGTATCAACTCCTTGGCGCAAGCCCAACGGCACATGGATTAAACATAACTTTTTCACTTAAGCTCGGAGTCGGTCGCACCATCTCTTCCGTCCTCAACATCGAACGCCCTACAAATTGGTGACCCGGACGTGACTGGGCTATGTGGCGATAGAACCGCTCGACCAAACCATTTCTCTACGGGTGATAGGCTGTGGTCTTCAGGTGAGCGATATGCCAAAAAGAGTTGTCAAGCATCGGAAAAGGGCCGACTCGAATTGGCGTCCGCGATCACTCAGATGACTGCAGGATTACCTTACGTGGAGGACTTAGCCTGTCTCTTCGGTGACGTGCGCGCTACACCGACGCGTACGCGCCAGAGCAAGCCTCCCTTCTTTCATTGCGACCTGCACAGCAGTAGCTACGTGTTCTTGCGCGTCGACAGCGTCCGCCGTTCGCTCCAGCCACCTTACACTGGTCCCCACCTCGTCGTGGCACGCGACGAAAAAACATTCACGCTGCCGGTTAATGGCCGCGACACGGTCGTGTCCGTTGACCGCCTCAAGCCGGCATTTGTTGGGAGTGATACGTTCGCTCAGCCGGCTGATCTTCCCAGCGTGTAAGCCACCTCAAGCTCCACAGTAGCACCCGCGAATTGCGTCCGACACTCCAGGACAGTTCTCTGGGACGACTCCGTCTCCAAAAGGGGCTATGTTGCGATAGCTACTGGGAAAAGAAGAAGATGATCACGTGGAGTAAAAGAGCCAGAACATTTCGATTTTGGAACTCGTCAGACGTAATCGCTTTTCGTGTGTCTTTCTCTACAATCCATTACCACCTTTCTTGAAGTCCACCACATCTTGAAGCCCAGGTGTGAGCATTACGCAAGTATAGCTTTATCGTCTTCCAGTATGAATCGCGCCAAAATTGTTTAAAGAGGCCAGTAAGACGAATGCTGGGATGACAAAGTCTTGCCGGGTTTTTCGCCTGAATAGGATCTGCTTGTTTTCTACTGTGAACAGTGTAGGAAGGAGCACCTCGTAATAGCCATTCTTGCCCTTCTTCAAGATGTCGATTGCCGCGAAGAAATTAAACAGCACAATATAGGATGGAGCATTCTGTGTGCGGGCACAATTTCAGGGAGTACTGACTATGAACTAAGAGTTATTTGAGGTAATAATGTTCGCAACAATGAGGACTATAATAAAAACTACCTCATCTGCAGCCATTTGGATACACAATATCACGATACTCCTCCAGGAACTCAAGCTCTGTATCTCGGAGCTCTGGTATATCAAGCTTCTCAGATAGGGTTTTTTTAGTTGTCTCCTGCGGTTACGAAGCACATCCAGAGCGTGGTAGAGTGAACTCCACCGAGCTATGCAGGGCGTTTGCAGCTGTCGCGCAAGAACTGAGGTAACAATCTCCCGAGACTTTGGACGGTTGGACGAGCTCAAGTACTGAACACATTTTGCTACAGCGCTATCTTAGAGACGGCTACATGTGGTGCTTCTGCTGAGGGCTTTTTTGACGTCGGTTGTTGCGATGAGGCTTAATGTATGGCACGCGCAACGCAGATGATGAGGAAGAGTTGGTCCCGAATGTTTACGTGGAAAAGCAACGTCGACATCCCTTTCTGTAAATACACAAAAAAATTAATAAAAGCATCTCATGTAAGCACGCATTGGTCTCACTGAGTAAAGCAAATGCAAAATCTAGTAAGAACGCTCAGCTAAAGCAGTTAAGTGGTAGTATTCACGCATTCCATTCGTGGTGTCATCAATTCTGAAATGTTTGAAGGCTTTAAGAAAATTGGCGCCATTGTCAGTCACTGTGCCTATAATCTCGCTGCGTTTCAATGAAACGTCTGCAACCAAGCAGTGCAGATTCCCGCTCTAGCGTGTGGGACTTGATCTGAAATGACCGGGGGGGGGGGGGGGAGGGGGGAGGGAATAAGCTACAGAAATATTTGCAAAAGCCTGAAATACTGTGAACCACATTAAGCAATCGATACCGCACCTGCGTCGACGAATCCGTTAGCAAACTGGACACGGTCCTGAGTTTTCATGCACTTGATGTGGATGCTAGTAAGCACAGAGAGCCGCTGAATGATTTGCCATCGAATTCAGCTTAAAGTCGCTCAGAGGTATTCAGGCTCTACAACAAAAGCGTCCGGAATTTAAAGCTAGCACTCGCGCGAAATGTTGATTAGTCTCTTGGAGAAATTCTCTGCCATTTCTTCCGTGCGTGAAGACACATTTACAATCACCTATATTAGAATTAATTGCCCTTTCGGATGGAATATTTATCTCAGAGTTTTGTCTCACCCAGTGCGCTGTGACGCCCATAAAGCTCTAAGATGAACTAGACCAGACGTCTTCGGTAATGTAGACATGTGTCCTAGCTTCTAGTGTACCTTTGATGCTGCGGAGTTTGTCATCAAATCCGTCGACAATTCTTCTGCACGGTGTCTTCGAAGGCGTCCCCTTTATTCCAGGGCACGTTCCTGAAAACATGCGCGATCTGCTGTTTTTCTCGTTGCATAGATTAAACACATGAACACAGGTAAAATGTTGAATACAACTGTACCGTTTATAAACTTCTGGAGCGCATCTCTGCGAAATCTGCAGAGGAAGCATTGTCTTGACAATCAAGTTTGGTAGAAGTTGATGAAATTTCTTTTGCTCTGGGAACTTTAGCGCTGAGTCAAAATAACTGCCTAACACTTCGCTGGGGTTTTCTTTGTATCGAGCACCCATTGGTTTTCCCACATGACAGTTCTGCTTACGAGGTCGCTTCAGAAGCTATTCGCACTCAAACGCGACGCTTGGATGTTTGCTCTGCTATGAAACACAGGAGCATTGTCCACAAACACGTGTAAAATTAAAGAACTTAACACAACTAACCGGCAAGGCAGAGAGCGGATATATAGTTAAGTTGAAGAAGCGGCTAATAGTGTGATCTGCATAGTCCTCCTACTTGTCCTCCTCTTTCTCCTCCTCCATCTTTGTATTCCGTCTTTTACTCTGTCCCTGTCCTGCGCTCTCTTACAGGTTAAAATAAACTACCAACTACCCTATTCGTCAACAATACTACTTCTTCTACTGCTACTAATACTACTATTAATAATATTATTATAATAACTGAAATATTAATAATGTTAAATATTATATTTATTTGTTTATCTAAGAATGTTCATTAGAATATTAATATATATAATAATTAATAAAAGTATCAACACTAGTATTTCTGAAGACCGAAGTACTCTAGGCCGCTATAGCTAGGCAGATAAGGGCGAGGTCCTTACTCCCCTATCTATCCAGATATCTAAGATAAAATATCAATGTAGAAGTACTTTGATTTGACACGTCTTGGATAAGTTGCTTTTTAAAAGTAATTATTCACAGTCATAGTTAGTTTCTTAAGGACGTCCTGAGGTTGCAGTTACAGTTAATTAATATTAAAAGTAACACTTCAGACTTACAGATACTTTCGCAGAATAATTTAGCTAGTCTCAATATACATTCGTATTGTGTTTTTTCGAATTTATAAAATAGGTAAAGAAATCCAATGCATCCTTGCTGCACTGTCCAGAAATACGAATCAAAACGCGCACCAAGGTGCCTGCCAAGATTAGATGAAAGGGAGTTTCCGGCCGCGCACCCCATCTTGAAGAGTTTGCAGCAAGCAGTGAGGATATTTCCACTAAATTTCATCTAGTCAAAGTGCCTGTCGTGACGCGACTACGGTAGCGTCGCCGACCATCACTTCTGAAAACATCTCAATTCAACGATAACTGTTCATCAAACTAGCTTCCTTTTTACTTGTAACGTTCTCTACCTGCCTCTCTGAAACATACGAGCAGATCGATGAAATTCAGAAATGGGTAACTTCTGTTGGCAGACAATTTGGGACTGAAGGATGCGAAATTACGTTAGTGTCAAAATAGGTCTAAAAAAACAAAGGAACGAAAACAGCACGAATTATTCTCGAATTGTGTTTAACTTTTTCTGTATTTGTTCGCTATATGCAATGCAGAACAAAAACGTCAACCACAGGCCACGGGCTTGCGGCTCCTGGAAGAGGGCAAGTCGGTCCATGGAAATGTCATCTGTGGCTCGCTTTTGCAGTAGAAGCGTGGAGGGTGGCGGCATCGTAGTAGGTGCTTCACGGCTTAGAGTATAGAAAAATAAAATTTAGCCTCCTGACCGAAGACAAAGGCCCTCGTTACCATGTCAGACTTTATAAACGGTTGGTCGTTTTGCGCTTTTGGTTCCGGACGCAGCGGATGCCACGAGCTATTCTAGCCATAGCTCGGCATTCTCACTCGTATATTCGATCAATCACGCTCACTCACTATCACCGACAAATTTGAGGTGAACGCTAGTGAGGCCGCGAATCTAAAAAAATTATGAGTCTGATTATGAGTTCTGAGTACTCATGGGTGTGAGTGCGAGTGTGAGTGTGAGTCCTGAGAACTCGTGAGTGTGAGTCCGATCGTGAGTGTGATCGTGAGTTCTGAGAACTCATGAGTGCGAGTGTACGTGTGAGTCCTGCGAACACATGAGCGTGAGTTTGATTGTGAGTGTGATCGCGAGTTCTGAGGACTCATCAGTATGAGTGTGAGGTTGAGCTCTAAGTGAACTACTCATGAGCGTGAGTTTCAAGATTTCTTGAGTGTGATCGTGAGATTTGAGACTCATGAGCATCAGCCTGAATCAAGACGTAAGTTTTAGGGTGTATATGAGTCCGGTGATTGCATTAGTCTGCGTGATGACGTGAGTCTCAGGACCATGGCCATGATGAGTCGCGGTTTGCGCTGGTATTATCTTAGCTGGGTTGGTCACGTGAGCTCCGGCGCCATCTTAGTGGGAGACGACACATTCGCTTCGCAACTACTGTGCGTGGTTTGGAGTTGGTTTGGGTGTCGCTCGCCTGTTCCTCCGCCATGCAAACTCGCTGGGCTCTGTGGAGGGCGGAGGAGGACGGAAGGGGGGGCTTGTTTTTGCAGAATCCTCCTTGCCAGCGCCCTCCGCAATGTGCAACCAGCTGTGGATGGCCAGGACGGCAGGGGGAGTATGGGGGGGGGGGGGTTGCTTTCGTCTCTCCTCGTCGTTCATTAATTTGTTCGCGGCTGACGTCGATACGTCAACGGACTGATGGCGCCTCGAGGCGGCGCTATTACATCGGAGTTGGGGAAGCGCTCCAGACGGTTAGCGCTCCTCTGCCTGCGGCATTGAAAGGCTCGTGTGGATTTAGGCCCCTGTTGCCAAGTTGCTGCCGGTGAACATAAAATTTATGATTGCGTCAAGTATAACGTTCGCACAGCTACGATAAAATTAAGTGACTCACATGATCCTCATCAGCACCGAAACGCACACACAATTTTTATCTTTCCGCGCTCCTCACCGTAAATTTCGCAAATGAGTAATCACTCTCAGGAAGTGCACTAATGCCGTGTCATGATCGATCGAAGCGTCGAGTGAGATCTTTCACATTCGCGATATCATGCTTTTAAGTGTCGCTCGTGTCAAGATTGTGCAAGTGCATGATAGGCACACCAATAAGCCCGTTTCAGTATTACTTAGCAAACTATGGAAGCCATGATTCAGTGGGCAAATTAGAGCGTCGCATAGAGGCAGGTGACATCTAGAATGGACGCCTGTGAGACGCTGCCACATATCTCATTCCAATAAATCTACTGGCTCATCGGGATCCTAGAATTCGCCGTGTGCCTGGAAAAAGGTCACGACGGCGCGCAGCGCCGCTACGTCGCGGTGCCTGCCCCAGGGCCACAGCCGGGTTGCCGGCGCGCCGGCTGGACGCGACTCCTAGGCGCCGATTGCTCGAGGTTCTCGGGCTTCGTGCATGACGCTGTGCTCCCCTCGCCCGTTGTTTACTCATGTTGCGATTTTACGTTGTTAAGCATGGTAGAATGCATATGTACTCAAAATGAGCTAAGATTTTCTTGCAAAACAATTTAAGGAATATATTTGGTAAGCAACTTTTCACATTTCAACTCAAAAACACGTCTTACGGCTTGAAGGCCTATGACCCATGTCGCGATGATTCAAGCCCGTAATGAAATTTAAAGATGGTTTTGCTTGTGTAGCAGAAAACAAGACTGATCAGCGGGTCGTTGAAGTGCGTTACTGCGTTAAATAAATACTTGCTAATTGAGCGACAGATAATCTGTCTCGAACCGACGGTTACGGAAACAACTCGAGTTTGATAATTATAATAACATAAATTATACGAATGTTTATGTGGAACTAAATAACTAAAGAAACCATTTGTCAAAATTCCCGCGATATATATAAAAAAAAAAAACACACACAAAAAACACTCACCTTTAACTTTCCGAATGTGCTGCTAATTTCGGGAAACAAAATGTGCGAAATAAGGTTATACATTGTATTAATTTAAAAACACCGCCCAGTTCAATTTTTATAGGGGAGGATATTCTGCCCGCGTGCGGTGTCAACGTCACAAAGCTGTGGCACTTCATGTTGCGCAAGCACGCACACTTAAAGAGACCATAAAGACACCTTCGATACTTTATTTTGCGATTGGAATAGGCTTCAGGCAATTTTGACAAAGTCCTAACCAGTACTGACGCTTGTGTGCCGAACAAATAATTTAAATAGACCCGGCTCATATTCGTACCGGTGGCGACACGCCGAAATGGCGGAAAAAGCGATTTTCCATGGCGTTGAAGCGTAACATTATAGTAGGCTGGTAAAGGCCGGTTCATACATCTGCGCTCCGAGCTACAGGAACGACAACAATACGAACGACATGACACAAAAAAGAAACCCGTGACTCCTGATTGCTTGACAAAGCTGCTCCTTGCATTATCTGTCATGCTCTGTAATGCGAACACAACTGTCCCTGTGTCATGTCGTTCCTGTCGTCTCTGTCGCTCGGAACCACGGTGTAAGATAATACTCTTCAAGTGAGGACAGCGCGCTCCTCGTCACGTGCCGATAAAGTTCGCTTTTCACTTTCTCTCTTTCTCTATCCCACTGAGTGTGTTCCAAATCTTACTCAAATAGATACGAGTACCTCCGGCAGATTGTATCACGTGACAACACAGATTGAAAAACGCTGGACGCGGGTGGGTTTTAGAACGCCAAGGGTACAAAACCCTTACCCTGGAGTAAGATCGAGTAAATTTTGGAACACGGCTATTATGGTTTCAAGCGGCGCCGGCAGATGACTCGTCGACCTGTGGGCATGATGTAAAACGCAGGAAGCAGGCAGCAGTGCACAAAACGGCTCGTGCCGCCTCATGCTCCGCACGCGCAGAGCTCCAGCGGGGTTTTCGTACGTGCAGAACGACCACGGTGTACCGGGGTGTCATGGCAACGAGATCATTTTTTTCGCTCTCACATGGTTTCACCGTTCGGCCGCCGGCGACACTGTCAGCCGCGGGCACGGTGGCCGCGGAATGATGCAGCCTTTCGGATGCCCGTCGAACGAACGCTGATTCCTCGCGCGGCGCATTCAACCCCGCGGTGTCCTCACCTAATGAGTGTATCTTACAGAACGCTCGGAACGCAGATCTGTGAACTGGGCTTGAGATGATAGACCGACCCCAGCGCCAGTTTCCCTACGCCGCCGCTGACACAATGCATTGCGTGAACTGCAGTCTTTCTGCACGAAGGTCAACGCCGCTGTAGGCTTGCGCGTGCCGGTCATGAGCAGTCTCGGGCACCACCGTTGCCTCCTGTGAAGTACAACTGGCTCTGTCACGCACGCTCCATGCGGTTGGCGACATCGGTCGATTGGTCAAAGCGAACGGCCAGCTTTCGTTTACTTTTTTTCTCGGGAGGTGTTTACAGATATTGCGTTTCCCTGCTTGATAACAATAAACTTGATATGTCGGGCCTGAAATGGTCACTGCAGTACACACGGATGAGCACCGTTGAATACTATATCAAGAGGATTACGCTTCCAGCAAGAGCTTGAGCACGTAGGATCAATCGGTCAGCTGCCCAATGGCAAAGGAGACTACATAGACAGATCTCGATCAGCTCCGACTCTAGATGCTACAACAATGTAAATACCTAGCTCATTCGCTCGAAACGATTACTGAAACCGACAGGCTATCCTCTACGTCGCTATTGTTTTGGAAACACTGGCAAGACGAGAATTCAAAACGTCAGTTTTGGTATTTCGCTTACGTTATTGAGCACAAAATAAGCCTCATATGATTATATAAGAAATGAGCGGAATACTAGGCTTCCGCTGCGTCGGAAAAAACCTCTTTTAGAAAACGTTTGGAACGATTCAGCATCTCGCGAGCTTCGAGTGTGCACGCAGCCAAAAGCACGACGGAAAACAACAATTACGTCTGGCCATCTGGCTGCCAAGCGCCGAGTCTCGGCTTCATACGGCACTTTCCTTACTTAAAGGGATACTGAACCAAGGAATTTAGTGCCCGTAATAAGTGGCGCACGTTCTTTCCACGAGCCAGCAGCCGCCGGTGTGCGCGAGCACACGCAACAAAAATGACGTCACAGACCTCCATTCGCAGTTGAGATGACAGTGAAATGTATGGGCTTCGGACCAAAGGAGAATAAAGACAAGTTTTTCATCTAGACAGTGGTGTCTGGTGTAAAAGGTAAGCGATGAATTGGGTCTAACGAACACGTAGCTTTCACTTGTAGAGATGAAAAGCCTGTCTTTATTCTCCTTTAGTCCGAAGCCCATGCATTTCACTGTTATCTCAACCGCGAATGGAGGTCTGTGACATCATTTTTGTTGCGTGTGCTCGCGCACGCCGGCGGCTGCTGGCTCGTGAAAAGAACGTGCGCCACTTATTATTGGCACTAAATTCTTTGGTTCAGTATCCCTTTAAACAAATATCCGCTATATAGACCAAGCACGCGCCCAAACGGCGAAACATATCCAAAAGGCCGCCACTCTGCACGCACCACTGCAGCAACGTAAGCCCACAAAGAGCCACGCGGGGACGACCCCCAAACCCCTAAACTACTACAAACCAAACCCCGCAAAGCCATGCCGAACCAATCCAAACGAAACCAATCCATGAGTTTTGTTTGGAGCTGTTATCTTTCTATCTATCGCACACGTATGTTTCCTTTCAAGGTGCTATGTACGTACAAAAGAAGGGCATTTGCATCGGGTCGTGTGTCGCGCCGGTGCTATCCGATATTTTCTTAAGTAAATTTGACAACACCATTGCCGAGAGACTGGGGCACGACAACAGAATGAAGATGTGTAGCTACCTTGATGATTACCTTGTGCTCACCGAATCGGCAGAGCGATCGCTGGATGGCGTTGTACCCCAGATGCTCGACGTGTTTTCCTCGTGTCCTGGAGGTCTGAGGTTTACTCACGAGGAGCCTGTAGAAGGGACACTACAGTTCCTAGACCTTAAACTACGCTTTCTGGAGCGCCATGTATATTGGGCATATGAACCAAGATCTAAAAAAAGCATCCTGCCGTACGAGTCTGCTCATTCAAAATTAGTAAAAAGGGACATTGCTAGCACGTGTTAGGAGGCGGCCCTAAAACGATCTTGCGTACATTCTGTGCAAGAGAGCTTTAATTTACAGATATCGCGCCTGCAGAATGGAGGTTTCCCGCAAAGATGCCTGACTGAGGTTGCGGAAGGATTGTTAAACAAATTCAAAGGGGCAACAAATCGGGCAAGAGACAAGCCGAAAATAATACCGGCAATTATACTGTACTTGCATGACATGTCCCATAATTTAAAGAAAGTTGCACAGCGGTGTAAAGTACCCTTAGTAGTTTCAGCCCCGGAAACAAAATGGCACACTTGTGCCGCAGAGTAAAAAATCCCCAGCCAGATACGAACCCTTGCAGCATAAAACACCGGATCAAATATACTGAGTGTGCCGTCGGAGTGGTGTACGAAATACCGCTGAATTGCGGCTTCGTATACATCCGCCAGACTGGCAGATGTGTCAGTGATCGTGCACGGGAACATGCGGCAGCTATGAGAGCAAGCCCGTGGTAATCTCGCTGTTCATTTTAGTCGTTGCCCGCCCTTGCCAGTTCTGCACGATGTAAAGGTTCTGACGAAACAGAAAGAAAACATATGCCGAGAAGTGCACGAGACATTTGAGATTAAGTCAAAGGAAGACGAATACGTTAGTGAACGTTCCCTTGCGCTCCCAGGAATAGAGCTTGAATTTATCAAGGGGTCTTATCGATTGATGTGATGAATAGGCGTTTCTAACGGCCGATATATTATGTTTTTTTTCACAAATAAACTTTAGTTGCGAGTGCGCCTCTTCGTGTTTACTCTCCTTTTTGTCCTGTCGTTTTTTTTTTAGCGCTTTATATTCTGATTAATTCAAGAACACAAGCATACGTATCAAAATAATAAATTCTGACAGCATTTTATACAGGCCGAGATGACTGAAAAACAATGCCGACCGATGTTCCTTTAAATCACAGCTTACTGCGGCAAGCACGGACGCTCAACAAAACCAGAAACACCTCGAGTGAGAAGGAAAATTCTATTCCGGGGGGGGGGGGGGGGGGGGGGCGAGGGCAGAGGGGGGGGGGGGGGGAACCTCTGCTCATAGAATAGAGTACGACTGACGGACACCACTGCCAACAGGGATTATGGTGAGATTTCAGAGCAGAAAGGGGTACGTCATGTAAAACCGCCCTCCCAAAACAGGAAAAAAAAAAAAAAACATTTGGCCGATGCTTATGTTTATTTTGCTGCACAAACTTCCGTAGGGGCACGTGTGGGTGGCACATAAAAAGAAACAGGCGTGATATATATAGTAACGGGACCTTCTGTGGTGTAAGCTGTCGGAAGGCGTATTTGTGTTTTTCCGCCGCGCTTGTCTGCAGGCGAAAGTTCAACACACCTACTTTCGTCAGCTTGCATTTACAGTTTCTTTCGTAATTATTCCAGGTCAACGAAATTTGGTAGAAATGTGCAGAGTATAAACATAAACATAAATATCTTTCAAATTAAATAAGCGGTTCAGAAGTTCACTGTTTTGGGGTAGTCTCCCCGCCGCACGACTCAGGCGAAGACAAAACAACGGCTTGCGAGAAAAAAAAAGAAGCTAAAAAAAAAAAGAAAGCAGCCTGTAAGCGTGATGACCTGTGAGTGTGATGAGCGTAACGACCTGTGTGAGTGTGAGGACTGTGAGGAGCTGCGAGCGTGAGGAACGCGAGGACCTGTGAGTGTGAGGACCCTGAGGACATGTCAGAGTGATGAGCATGATGACCTGCGAGTGTGAGGACCATGAGGACATGTGAGTGTGATGAGCAATACGACCTGTGAGTGTAAGGACCATGATTACCTCTGAGTGTGATGAGCGTGGTGACCTCTGAGTGTGAGGACCGGTCTATGTGCGTGAGGACCGTCATGATCTGTGAGCGTGAGGACCTGTGAGTGTGATAACCCTTGAGCCTGATGATTAGTGATGACCTGTGAGTGAGATGACGTGTGAATGTGATGAGCCTGATGGACCTGTGAGTCTGATGATTCGTTATGACCCGTGAGCATGATGACCGTAATGATCCGTGATGATGACGACGAGTGAATTTTGGTTTTATGTTGAACCGTGAGGGCGAGTCGAAGTGATGACCCTGTGTTGAATAAATCGAGATCGTGAGTGGGTGTGAGTTCTAATTGAGGAAAAAGTTGCGATCGTGAGCTTGAGTGAGGAAAACTTAAAATGCCGACCCATGTTAGCCAATCCCTTTCTGTGGACGTAGTCCTTGATGCGCTTTGCGCGCGTCGCTGTGGCCCCTCTCCAAGGTCACGTGACACTCACACGAACATGCATTGGCTCCGATGGCTCATAGCATCCGCCGCTCTCGGACGAAAGGTGAAACAGAGTATTGTCGGTATCCG
The DNA here is from genome assembly GCF_016920785.2 of Ixodes scapularis. Taxonomy (NCBI): domain Eukaryota; kingdom Metazoa; phylum Arthropoda; class Arachnida; order Ixodida; family Ixodidae; genus Ixodes; species Ixodes scapularis. Next base: position 197,102,789 of record NW_024609835.1, read on the forward strand.
GACGGATGGTGCTCGAGGAGGTGCGAAAAGGGAAAGCCGGGACCACAGAGTCGAGAGAAACAGTTTGAAGCTTAACAAACAAGTTAACTCGCGTAATAAAATAAGAAAAAAAAAAGTAGGAAAATGTCCGTCATCTCAGCAACGCTTCACAACAAAGGTACATTTTGTTTCTCGTTTTATTTCTTTAAAAATTGCTGTCGGGCCTACACTCTTCATAGGCTTAGGTAACTTTAATGTTAGAAAAATGACGTTGATTCTTTTTTTTAGCAAGTCAACCAAGTTACCCAAGTTAACCAAGTCATCGTTACACTTCTTTTAAAAGAAAAAATTTCGCTTTCCGTTTATGACTTACAAAAAAATATAACGAATAGCAGTATCGCGATACTAATAGTAGTACCGCAATATCACCCGAGACTGCATTTGAGCCCTTTCTTAGCGCATGACCTCAAATGCAAAAGCGAACGCGCGGGAATTGCAAAGCAGAGCGGACAACGTAAAAGTATCAAAGGCGCGGGCATCGAACGAGTTCTGAGCTCCTCCCACGCAGGCGAAACCTAAAGATGTGCCAAATAAAAGATTGTGAAGAAGGAGACCGGCACTATATATATGCAATTTGAGGAAATATCGTTCGTCTATAGCCAATTTTTTTTCTGGAAATTCAGGTAATAAATAAAACAACAGAACGACAAAAATATGATTCAAACAGACAGACCTGAGTGTTTCGTGGAAAATACACACTTCTCGAATTAAGCCCTCTTCAAATCTACGGGCTCCTATGCAAACACGCGGGCGAATGGATAATAAATAGACCCCTCCTGCCCCCCTCTCTCTCACTCCTTGAGTACGCGCACGGAGGCCTCCGTCTTTCTCTCTTTTTATCTTCTTTCCCTCACCAAAGCTGCGGCAGTGTGGTGCATTGTCGCACACAGGAATGTACAGGCGCAGAAATAGACGCGGGATCTCCGGCTATATTTATATATATTATTTATATATGTATATAAAAAAGCCGAACCAATATTGGAGATAATTTGATAAACGTGAAAAAACTTGAGATGAGTGTGCGACCTCGCAGAAAATGGGCGGATTAAAAAAGCAATAAGGGAAGGACGATAAAGTAAGTCTAAGATAAAATATAAAAATAGACATAATCCGATGTAAAAAAGTGCCTAAAATGTAAAGAAAAGAGGTACCAACAACGAGTGTTGCGAGAAGTGATAGGAAAAATTTAGGATTAGTGCTGTAGCAGCTCAGTCCGCGGCTAAAAGACTTCCGAGATTTTCCTCGGAAAGCAAGAAGTGCCCCTTGGAAGGGATCAGCCTGCCCTCTCGCTGCGCTCAAGTTCGGGAAGGAAGCTAAGGAGTGGAACACCGATCGGACGAATTATCATAACATGCGCGCAAAAAAGAAAACGAAAATAAAGAAAAAACCTCAATCCTTCGTCTTGATCCCCGGGTAGGACCGATGAACTACTTTCAAGAGGGCCTTTCGTCTTCTGTCACGCAACTCCTATCTAGAATACGAGGCCCTCGTACGTCCATTTTCAACGTAATTATCATCACTATTGTCCTCTGACGAAATGAAACTGGCAGGTGATGCTTTCATTTCTGCACTTCCAACTCGAGTTTCGTAGCTTCGATAACGCTTTGTAATCTTGTGAGCCCCGAGAGCACCCACGCAGCCAAGGCCCAACCAAAGGCGTCTCGCGCGTGCTAAAGGTCGAGAGTGAAAAAAAAAAATCGCCCCGCAATTCTTATGCTATCACTCTACGGTGGATTTCCGCAGCGTCAATATTAGCCACTTGAAAAGTGAGAACCTCAGGTGCGTGTCTTCCGAATGACCCGCGTCCAGGACGAGCTCATGGCCTTCCGGTGTGCTTTATCTGCGCGTGCAAGCTCTAGGCTTACCAGACACCGAAGGTCTACTTATGGAAGGAAGTGCGCTAAAGGTGGGTCAACTGAAACTTCCCACTACCGTTCTCATTTTCTCATGTACCATAAAAAATAAACAGGGAGAGGGAGAGAGGAAGGTGAAAATGAGAGCGCGCAGGCGCGTCAGAGCACCATGCACTTGTTGGAAGGAATGGTGGGTAGATGCAAAGGCTGACTGCCTTCGGCTATACCCGCCCCTGGCATTTAAATAGACCGATCTCACTAGCCTGTTTTGTTTCGCCGCCGCTGCCGCGATGCATTGAGGGAACTTTGGTCTTTCTGCACGCGAGACTACTCTCCTGCGGGTCTGCGCGAGCAATATATGGGGGCGGTGCGAGCTGCCTTGTGCTCTCTCACCTGCTTCCCGTGAACTGAAGTTAAGAAAAACGACGACGACGACGCTTTCGGAAGGACGATCGTTCTTATCACTCCAGAAAAATTGTAGTATTTCTGACAATCAACAGCCTACGTACCGGCCGGACCTCTTCGGAGCATCATTCTTTGGTACGCCAAAGATCCGTCTCCACCCTTCGGAATTCTAGGGATATGAGCCACCATAAAGCACCGAAGACAGCATCGGCCGACGTCGAATGCAATGAGCCGGCCATCATTGACGATGATGCTTCTCTCATGAATGAGTATGACGATGTACACAAATGGACGACTCAAATGACAAAGAGGAGGCGCCATGGCTCTAATTCGAGTTAATCAACTATCATAAGTCAACCACTTCCAAATCTCACCGCCATAGTCAAGCCTACTGGTCCCACAAAACTCGTAACCAACCTCAACCCCTTGGTTCTGAAAAAAGAAACTGGAGAAGGTGGCTTTTGATGGCATCATACAGATTAGACCGAACTACCGTCTCAGTCTCCTGGCCCTTGACACACGTAATGCGGAATCAACGAAAGCCCTACTCCGACTCAAGGGGCTGGGTGCGGTGCAAGTTATTACGTATGAACCGCCTTTATTATCTGCTAACGTCAGAGTCATTCGCGGCGTATTCACTGAGATCGCAGACGCTGACCTTTGCGCAGCTTTACGGGAAAAGGCGCCGGTAATTCAACTAAGAAGACTTGGAACTTCGAAGGCAGCAAAACTAATCTTCGCCTCGGCAGCAACATGCGAGCACGTCTATATAGCCCACACTCGATATGTAGTATTCGCATACCCGAACAAACCACGGCAATATCCGAAGTGTAACCGCTTCGGGCATATTGCAAGTACCTGCTCTAAACGCGCAGCGCTGTACACGATGTAGAGGCGAACCCGACATCAGCACGCACAACAACCGAAGTGCACGAACTGGAGCAAATGCCATAACGCCACGTCACCAAGGTGTCCAATCTACACGGTGGAAAAACAAATGACAAATTAGAAAAGCTCGAACAATATGGATTACACCTCAGCAAAATCAGCCATCATCAGCAATCAAAAAACCCGTGGCGCAGGAAAGTACTGCACACCTCGTAGGCTTACTCAACGCACAAATGAAGACCTGGGGATCACAATTCCATTAAACAGTGATGATAAAGTCCAATCTTTGGTGTCGTTGTGTCTGGTAGCATCCAGCCACAACGGCATCAAAGACACCGGTCTCGACTGTAGAGCCTTCAGCATCTTGAAGCGCTGCGGAAGCTACTACGGCCCGTCCTCTGAAAGATAAACAAAAACCAAACTAGGCAGTCCAGCGTACAACCTACGTACAAGAATTCAAGGTCTGACGCAGCACACAGTAAAAGTGTTTGCACCCTTAAGGGTGTTAATCAGTTTGTCCCAGGGCTCACACCGTTAGGCTGTTCAGGCAAGCACTCTTCATAATGGGTGCTTGCTAAACACCCTTGGAGAAGGGTGTTTGGCATGTAACGGGGCGTCCGCTGGGGTGGCCCAGTGGATGCTGGGCCACCCCAGCCAATCCGGCGCCGGGAGAGTATCACGCAACGTTTTGGTTATGTGGGGCTCAAGGTCACATGACAGTTTCTCGACGCTGGATTGGCTGGTAGTATCCGCCGCGCTCAGACGAAGAATAAAATGAAGTATTGGCCCCAGTAAAAATTTTATAGGAATGTGTCCAATACACATACAATAACTTGTAATGCGTGCAAAAATCATAAAAGGTATTGCAGATTCTTATATTAATGCTATATGATTTACAGCTTATGTTTACTGAATACATTTACACTTTTCACTTAGGGGGATTGCCAAATCACCACGTACGAGACAGAGAGAGATTTTGGGGGTTTAGGGCGCAATAGCTACGAGGCCATCAGCGCCAAACTAATTGAAGGTTTTTACTATAAAACAGGTCTTACAAAACGAATAACCAAAAAGCTATAATCGGTGTAAAAGGCCAATACTACCAAGAAATTCTATTACTCGTTCAAAAGAGACCAGAGGATTCTCTTCCAGAGGGAGAGCAGGATGAAATGGGATATGATGTTGAAAAAATTCAGGGAAATGAGTGCGGCGCTTAAGCTCAAGGCCAGGGCACAACCACAAGATATGCAATACAGTGAGCCTATCACCACACTGATCGCAGACTGGTGCATCTTCTCCTAAAAACAGATGCCTATGGGTTACAAAAGAGTGTCCGATTCTCAGACGGCACAACAACGTTTCATGAAGTCAGCTCTTGCATGAAGAGCTTTCCCAAACTCCCAAAGCCGGTTTGGTAACATGAAGCTTGTTACCGCACTCCATGTCCCATTCCAATTGCCAAGGATGAAGAATCGAGGACTTCACCAAGGGCTTAATATCTTGATAGGGTAAACAGGACAGAGATTGTGGAAGGTTACCGGCAGACCCTGCAAGCTTGTCGGCTTCTTCATTGCCTTGTATGCCAATGTGACTGGGTACCCAACAACATTTTATATGTTGACCTCCATGCAAAGCAGTGTTAAGTTTATATCGAATCTGTTGTACAACCATATTTTTAGTATCTTTAAGAGAGCAAACTGCAAGAATCACACTTTGAGAGTCAACAAACAGGACCGCCCTCAGTATTTTCCTATTGATAATGCATTCGATCGCCATTGATACCGCATAGAGTTCCGCCATAAAAATGCTGGCGACACAATTGAGTCGTTGAACCTTGGAGAAGCATTCTGAATACACACCGCAACCGACAAAAGAAGAGCTCTTGGCACCATCTGTATAAACATGAAGGTAACCATCATACTTAGTTTACAGCTCACCAAACTCTTGCTTAATTACAGCAAGGGAGATGCCGTGCTTCTTGAACTTCGCAAGAGACGTGTCAGATTCAACTCGCTGTGCTTTCCAAGGTGGAATACCATTGACTTTCCTAACGAGGCCGACCTGGTCCAGAGGAAGGTGCAGAGAAGTGCGAAGATGTTCAATACGAACCTTAACGGAGTCACAATGCTTGGTTTATTTTCAAAAAAGGCGAAAGAACTTTGACTTTGTAACTGAAAAGTACGTCGGATGCTGGGGGTCGGCCAGAATATTATAAGCATATGTTAGACTAAGATATGTACGCCGTTTGTTCAGGGACAGCTCATTGGATTCTGCATACAAACTGAGGACGGGCGACGTCCGGTAGGCTCCTGTTGCCAGTCGCAAGCCGAGATGGTGAACTGGGTCCAACATTTTAAAGGCAGAAGGCCGAGCCGTTCCATACACTACTGCACCGTAGTCAAGACAGGATCGTACAAGGGCGTTGTATAACTGCAGGATACATTTTCTATCAGACCCCCAAGACTTGTGAGATAAAACTTTCAAAAGGTTTGTGGACTGAAGGCATTTTAGCTTCAGAGCTTTAAGGTGGGAAATGAAGCTAAGCTTTTTATCAAATATTACACCAAGAAATCGGTGCTCCTTTCTAACTTGAATAGGTATTCCATTTGATTTCAGGGAGGGATCCAAAGACTGCCCGCGTCGCAAAGAAAAAGGAACACAGACCGTTTTTGAAGCAGAGAACTTGAACCCATTTTCGTTGGCTCACTTGAACAATTTGTTTATGGCTAACTGCAACTGGCGCTCACAACTAGAAAGGTTACAGGACGATGATGAAATCTGTATATCATCAGCATAAAGAAAATACGAAATAGAGGGTGGCAGCAGTCGTGCGAGTGAATTCATTGTTAGCAAAAAGAAAGTCACACTTAAAACACCCCCTTGAGGGACTCCATTTTCTTGAACAAAGGAATCAGATAGGGCTGAGCCGAGGCGAACTTGGAAAGTCCTGTATGTCAGATATTCATTTATGCTTCGCAGCATTCCGCCCTGCATACTACAGGCACACAGGTTTCCGAGAATCCCGTACCTCCACGCTATGTCGTATGCCCTTCCTAAGTCGAAAAAAACCGCAACACAGTGCTGCCTGTTTACAAATGCCTCACGTATAACAGTTTCCAGGCGAACTAAGTGGTCAAGGGTAGATCGACCTTGGCGGAATCCACATTGATAGTTATCAAAGTCCCTCTGGCTTTCTAACATGTAGACCAGTCGCCTGTTTATAAGCCTTTCATTTGTTTTCCCAAGGCAGCTTGTGAGTGCAATTTGTAGATAGCTTGATGGTTGTGAGGAGTCTTTGTTAGGCTTTATGAGGGGGATGATATGTGCGTGTTTCCAAGCCTGAGGAAAACATGCCTTTTCCCACAGAAGATTAAAAAACAAGAGAAGGTTTTCAAGGGATTCTGGAGAAAGGCGCCGCAGCAATTCATAATGAATTCCATCGGGACCAGGGGCAGAGAGCTTTGTCACATTAAGAGCCATCTCAAGCTCGCATCGCGTAAATGGTTGGTGATACGATGCTGAGTTTCCTCCTGATATGACAAGCTTTTATCGTTTCGCACGAGCTTTTAACTGTCCGAAGGTAACACTGTAGTTGGCCGAACTAGATGAATTATAAAAATGTTCCCCGAGTATGTTACCAATATCTTTTAGAGACGAAGAAGGAGCATTAAATGTTGGAATGGCAAAGCACCTGTAATCCCCATTTACTTTCCTGTATCTGTCCCAGGCCTTCTTGGCTAGGACAAAACTGGTTAAAGAAGAGAGATACTTCATCCACGACTTCCGCTTTGCCTGCTTCCTAGTCCAACGAGCCTTGACTTTTCTGCGCTTGAACTCAACAAGGTTGCTTGAAGTGGGGTATCCGCGAAATCTGCCCCACGCCCTATTTTGGTCCGCCCGGGTTGTAGCACACTCCTTATTCCACCAAGGTTTACATTTTTTGGGTATATTACCAGATGTTTGGGGAATGGACGGCTGTGCAGCCTTTAGTATCTGCTCAGTAACATAAAGTGTAGCGTTTTCGGGGGACATAGAAGAAAGGAGCGAAGGATCTAAAGTGGAGTGAAGATCAAAAAGTGCCCAGTCTGCCTTTTCTAACTTCTATCTAGGAACCCGCTTTAAAAGATTAGGCAATGAAACGGTACTTTCTAAAACAACTGGATAATGATCACTTCCAAAAGGGTTATGAAGAACCTTACAGGAGAAGCAAGGAAGTAATGAACGTAAAGCAATTGAAAGGTCAATGGATGTGAATTAGTTGTGTGCCGCACTAAAAAAAGTTGGCCCTCTCCCGTTAAGAAGGCATAGCCCAGAAGACAATAAGAGACGTTCAATTACATCACCACGGGAGTCCTGACGGGTACTACCCCACATGGGATGATGAGCGTTAAAATCACCTAAAATTAAAAACGGTTGAGGAAGCTGTCCTACAAGTCCCTGCAGCTCTTGAAGATTTAAAGGAACATTCAAGTGTTACAAGGCGGTCCACGAGGAGACGCACTGCAACAGCCTCCAGAGGTGTGCGCAGTGGAACGTGAGAGCAAGCGACTCCACTCTGCACAACTACTGCAACGCCACCTGAAGGAGTGGAAGCGGGACGATCTTTCCGGAAAACCTGATGGCGCCTTAAAATGTTAAAAGAATTAGTGTGAAGATCGGTTTCTTGCAAGGCAAGAGCGATGGGTCGAAGCTCATCCATGAAATGATTGACATCATCAATATTTCTTAAAATACCGCGACAGTTCTATTGAATAAAATGTAACTTCGTCATCTATTAAAAAAGTGTGTGAATATGTAAATATAACGAGATAAAACCTAGCAAAATAAATAAAGCTATTGAGAGCCAACTCGAGCTAGGTGGAATATGTGACCACAATACGGCAGCTACTGGGGTTATCACTTGGGCGCTACTACAGCTTGCTTCTTTTTAGATTTGCGAGAAGCTGTCTCCCATTCCATATTATCCTGGTCGGACCCAGGTGTAGACTGACTGTCAGCTTCCGTTGGTATCTTCATGTCCTGGGAAGTGCCCGATGGATGGAGTATGACGAAGCTGGTGCGGCCTGGCACGCGCGGGGGAAAACCCCGGCCACGACCGGATGGAGGAGTGGCGGACGAACTGGGCGAGGGGTCACCCAAGCTCGTCTTGACACCTCCTTTCACAGGAGCTGCATGGATACCATGCTGCTCCTTCGGTAGGTGGACCCTCTCCACCGAGCATGAGCGAGAAACTCGCTCCTCCCTAGGAGGGGACCTAGGAGAGGGGGAAGGCGCGGCTGCTGACGGCCTGTCCTTGGATGGAGGGGCAGCACGCGTGCCACCACCAGGGGCTGGGGGAAGCTGCTGCTGCCCCTGTCGGGGAGCTGGGGCCCTAAGGTCGGACGCCAAGATCTCGGGAGAGACCTGGGTGGCCCTCGACTCCGAGCGTGGCGAGGGCCCCTGCGCACCACGTCGGCAAAACTCCCCTTTGACGCAAAGGAGAAACGTTTTTTTCGCTTCCGAATACGAAATCTTCTCATTCACTTTAATGGTAAGGGTGTCTTTTTCTTGTTTCCACGAGGGACAGGTACGATAGTAAGCGGGGTGTGGTCCACCGCAATTAACACAGTGGGCCACAGTCTCCTCACATATGTCAGAAACATGTCCCTGACTGCCACACTTTGCACATGTCTCCTTCCCTCGGCAGCTGCGTGCTCCGTGACCAAAACGTTGGCAACGGGAGCACCGCTGAGGGTTGGGGACGTAAGGGCGAATGCGACAGTTCGGGTATCCTGCCTTGACGGTGTCTGGGAGTGTGTGTTTTTCAAAAGTAAGAATAACATGTTTAGAAGGAACCTGTTCGCCATTTTTCCGAAACATTATGCGTTTAACAGCGACAACGCCGGAACTTTTGAGTCCCTCCAGGAGTTCTTCTTCGCTTCTGTCCAAAAAGTCGTCCTCAGAGAGGACTCCACGAATGGTGTTAAGTGTGCGGTGAGGACTCACTGACACCTTTACGTCAACAATGGTGGTCAGGTTGAGGAGTGCTTTGCTTTGTGTTTTGTTTTTTTGTATTTACCTCCACAAGGAAATCTCCAGAGTACAGTTTTTTGCCTTGTAGAAAACCCCTACAAGGTGCTCTAGAACTTTGGCTACAATGAAGGGTGACATCTTTGCAACTGTCTTGTGTTCATCAAGAGAGTGAACAACAAAAAAACTTTGTGAACGATTCTCACTCGGGATCTTTGTCAATGGTTTTGTGTTCAAGGCAACGCCTTTTAAGGGCGTGAGCTGAACGGGGTTTAGATGGGTAAGGCGCCATAGAAGGGCAAAGAGTGTTCGGAATCCGCGGTGCACCGTTCACCACCGAGCCCAACAAGGGGTTAGGTAACGCACCATAACAAGATGAGCTTGGCTGGAGACGTTACACTAACAGTGCTGCCGGGAAACTATACCCAAGTGTGGGTCAAGACAGAGGTCTATTGCCAACCAAGGTTAGCCCTTGCCGTCAAAGAGGGGTGAAAAAGGAGTAAGAGAAATGAGAGAGAAGTAAAAGAAACAGGAAAGGTAAAGGAGAAAGAATGGAGTGGATAGTAGAAGAAAAGTCGACTAGACTGAATCATCCTGGCCGGGCCTTACCAGGACTCCCGTCTACGAGAAGCGGGAGCCGAAGTTGTGTATTGCCTCACCCGGGGGCCCCGAAGGGTCCAAACCTACCCCGGGATCGGCTCAACCACCAGGATGCCCTTTTCCTCGGACACGGGAAAGCCACGCACAGCCAGACGTGGGCGGGCGAACCCGCATGGCTCGGGGTCCGTGCCACGTACGAGGCACGTGATAAAAAAATAATGAGTCACACTGAACACAGCTCGCTTCATGAAGTAATACAAAAGAGCTCCTTGCAAGCCACATCACAACCCCTAGGGAAATTGGGTAGTGCTTCGGCGCCCGTCTTTCTCGAACTCTAAATGAGCAAGCAGTGGCCCCGAGCATCGTACTGCACGGCTGAACCATTACAAGCATCATGGGTTGCCACCAATGAAGGATGTGGAGCTTTCCTGTTTGGCGATCAAGTGACATGTCTTGTTTGTCTCAGAGGATTGCAGAAAACACGCTTCGCTTATCAATTTTCTTCTTATTTGCATGTGTTTACTAATTGGAAGCAGGGTAGAGGCAGGTGGTCTAGCCCTTGACAAACCACAGCAGTATTTCAGTAAGTGCAGCTTATTATGACAACAATTAGAATATGTCAAATTGAACATTATTGAACCCTAATCGACAATCGAAAAATACTATGTGTGCCATTTCCTGACAAAGAATGTTACCTGCAAGCATGTAGTGAAAACCATCAGAGAATGAACTTGCAGTCTACGGCAAAAAAAAAAACAAATATTTCAGTTGAAGACGCTATTCTCTTGCTCACGTACATGGAAAATTATAAAGTTCAGAAAGACGACTATGAATAAGGAACTTGTATAGTTAAATTCTAAGCACGTTGCCTCCAGGTGGTCAGAAACGTTATCAGAGAAAGTGCCCAAGAGTTAAAGAAAGAAAACAAAAACATACCCCCATAAAACCTTCTACCATTCATTCTGTAAGCAAAATAAAAAGGAACCTGATAATACTGGCGAGAAATGTGCACTATACACTTTTAAAACGGCTCACAAAACATCTCTTCAACCACATACCTGCAAACTTCGTTCAAATATTTGATTACGACTGTCCTTGGAGTTGTGTCGCTCAACCCGAGGAAAAGCCTTCCCAGAGCAACCAGCGTGTCGGAGGCCTTGCATTCGTACTAAATGCCGAACAGCCAAATTGCTTCCAACAACATGCACAACCCGTCTTCTGCATTAAAACAGATTACAAGCACTCACGATCCACGATAAGGTAAAGAAAGTATGCATCGTCCAGCTCTTGCTCGTGTAGAAGACACATGATGCCGGTAAAATGTTCTTGTCCTGCGTTAGGTAAAAGAAAAAAAAACACAACATATTTTAATGTAGAAGACCAAAACATGTTTGCTCTTGTCAACTGCTATTATTTGCTGCAGTAAAGGCCATAAAAATCAGACTCCACACAGGGATACAGTGGTTATGTGTGAACAAGTAACCGGCGTGTGCAGCAGTATAAAATGAATATGGAATAACAATCGGGGCAACATCTTGACATGAAAGTATTGCGAGGGGTGTAGGAACAAATAGTCCCCGAAAAAATGGTCCTGGAAGTAATGGTCCGGGAACAAATGGTCCCAAGTCCAAGGTAGGTAAACATGGTCCCGTGAGCAGATCATTTTGAAAAAAGATATACCTAGCAATACACTTCATCCGTTATGCAGTCAATGGTTTCCTGAGGGAATCAAGGATTTTGTCTATATTTTGAAGCCGGTTACTTCGAAGAGTGGTCGGGTATTAAACTTCAGTTTATACAAAATCGCAGGAATATTTTGGAAATGAATACTGTCCAACAATTCTTTTTGTACTGTTAATTTAGTGACCTTATATAATATTATAGGAGTTACTACTATTTTCGTATAAGGGGCTTTACGATAGTTATGATGCAAGTGGGCTTTTGAAACAAAAAATGAGCACCTGTAGTCATACTGCTCTGGTCATGAAACACTTCCGTCTCGTTATGACGCGTGGTGGTAGCACACATACCGAGAGGAGCTCGTTGCCTTTATAGGTGCATTAGGTTTGCATGCTTAATTGGTGTTCCTCAATGTCTCTCTAGCCAGATTAGCAACCAAACTACCTAGATTTAAATATTTTTCATGACAAGATGTTCAGAAATCACACAATTTATTGACAAAACATATAAGGATGTGCACGACATATCACACCTGGTGCTCAACACCGAATAGTGCGGCTGACACCTCGAAGGAATTCCTCGATCGTTTTTGCTCCCCGTTCGTACTGGGCGGAGAGAGTCTGCAGTCGGCGCTGCATCTGCATCAGCGCTGTTTTCGTCCTCTTCTTCGGTGGTGCTCCGACAGACTCCTGAGCAATTCTTACGAAGACAGACGAATCTTCTGCCCGTAGGGCGTCGATCGCCTTCCATACAGTCGGGTGGCTATGTCCGACTATGCTGCTGAACCTCCAGTTTCATGCCTCGCAGTGGTTGTTGGTGCGGTGACTGTCTTCTGTTGTGGCATCGTGCACGTTCCATACTTCAGGGGGGAACCTGGCGGGTAGTCGACGCAGATGAATGTTGCCATCAGTTCGTGTGAGTTGGCGAAAAGTTCCAGTCGCATAACAACCATCAAAGTAGGCAAAGAGCTCGGCGGCGTGATGCGGCATGATTGCACGCAGCAAGCGCATTCCGTCCTCGACATCATCCACAGGCAAAAAAGCAAGACCATCGGGCATCCCTACAAAGACTCGAAACGAGTCGCCCCCTTTGTAACAAGTAACCAATCCAAGTTCCTGGATCTTCCTCCAGGTGCTTTGGCATAGATGAAAGAAGCATGCTTTAGTGCGTGTGTCCTCACCAAGGATTGCCTTAACAGCGTTCATCGTTCCTTTCTCGAAATCGGTCATGACGATATTGGGACCCGAGCTCAGCCCGAGCGACTCGCATTCCGAAACAAGCACTGAAAAGCTCTTCGTACGCCTCTTGAGCCGTCCTTGTCATAAAAACGTAGACTACAGACACCGTGCATTCTCCCAGGGGTACAAGAATAACGTACAATTGAAGAAATCCCTTCGGAGCTTAGTCAAAGTTGCCATCCATGAACCATGTGCTGCTTTCGGAAAGTAGTCTCAAGCATGGGGTGCTCGCCAACACCAAGAGCCTTGCATCAGCCTCGGGTCCATTTTCGTAAAAGAGGAACCTCTCAGGTACATGCCCCGCTGTCATCGTCCACAGAGCGTCGATTACAAGATCTCGAAGAGAGCTGGGGTTTGGAGGGTAAGCTAAACATCGCTGTTTGCGGGTGGTCCTCTTCAGGCTGTCTTCACTTTTCATCATGGTCCTTCTTTCGTCCCGAAGATCTTGCATCAAGTGTGTGACGACAGTTGCAGGCTTCTCATTTGACATCAAGGCCATTTCCTTCATGACGATACATGTCTTCGCGACGTTAGTTGCACTCTCACTGGGAGGGTGGTCGTGCTCAGAACTTACTATAACGTCTTCAGAATTCTCACTAGTGATAATCGATCCCTTGCAACATTGACCGCGCTTGGCGCATCGCCAGCGAATGCCTGTCGTTATGTCTTTGTGACGCGTTTTCATGAAGCCCCCGAAACACAGTTTTCGCCCGCCCTTATTGGACTTGATAACTTCCATCCTGAAAAGTAAAAGTAATTAAAAAGTAATTAAACTAAGGCCTCTCTGGGAGATGTCTTACAATACGCAAATATGTCGACATCAGGATACTCGTTTCAATTGTTTATGGAATTACTACCTTGATTTGGTGTGTAGACAAACGTATATGAATTATAAGAAACACGAGCGGATAGTGCACTGGGACGATATCGGGGTGGCTGTTCGTTAGAGTTCAATGTTTTAAGGCGTCATTTCATAGTATAGAGCGCTAAACTAAAACATATATTATTCAATAGGAAAATACACGGAAAACTATTATTTAAAATATCAAAATATTCTCTGTCCTCTGTATACTTTTCACTTTCAGATTGTTTGAGGTTCAACCCAATTTGGTACAATCAATTAACTTTCTAAAGCTCTAATCATAGTATCAAATATATTTTGAGTGCAACGCTTAGTAAAATGTTTATATAATACTGCAGTCTAATACAACGTAAAAAAATCACTTACCTTAATATAATGAGAGACCGTCAGAAAACGTGGCAGGTCCGGTAACTTCAGGTGTCACTCGCTAACTGAAGCTGAATCGTCAAAACCAGAGTAGCGCTTATCGCATTCGACAAGGTTCACTGCCATTGGTTACTCTCCGGCAAAGTCTAGGTAACTAAAAAAGGCAAGCGTGCCAAGCCCCCCCTCCCCTCCGCCCACGATCTCACCTTAGAGACAAGGTCACTATGCAACAATGGGACAAGCTCCGTGTGGGTTATGTAGGGTTCTGCGTTTTCGGAATATATTTTTTTGCAAAAGCGGAGGGTGCTTTTCGTAGTTTATTTTTTATCACAAATTCGGAGTTATACGGAGCTCTTTCTTAGGAAACACCCAATTCGGAGTTTATCGGGGTTTAGTGGGAAGAAATGGAACGTAAAAAAAAAAAACTGTTAGTGAATTCGCTTAAGTATTTTTTTTATATAGGCGAGCTGCATTCGATTGCCTCGTTAACATAGATCACCGTAGAAGCTACATCATTTTTTCTACGGGTTGAAAATATACTATTTTGTGACGCTTGCAGAACAAAAGTTAAAATAAAAAAGAATATCAGCGTAAAACATCTCTGAACTTCCAAGAAAATATTAAAACCGGTCAAGTTCGAACCGGTAAAATTTTTACTGGAGAGTGTTTCTGGATTTTATCGGATTTATCCGAAAACGCAGAACCGATATTCATCTGGGACCATTTTTTCCTAGTTTGTACTCGGGGCCATTAATTCCGGGAGCATTTATTCCGGGACCATTTGTTCCGGGACTTTTGTTCCGTTTCCCTATCGCGAGATAATCTTAGGGACACTTTTGAGTATCTATATATGTACCAAGATGCATTTGCAAAATCTGTTTGGATTCCAGTAGTGAAATACTTTAGCGATGTATATCATGATAGGCTGCTAGACTTGTGTATCTTGCTACATTTATTGTTGGAAATAAGCTGACAGTTTTGGAGATAAAAAAAAAATGCGACGCCACAAATCCGACGCATCACTGGTTCGTTTTCGCAATGAGTGATTTTTTTGCTTTGCGGTGACATTTTGCTTTTACAGAGGCCAGTTTTCTTTCTGCAGACAGAGACCTTCCTGTGAACATTTGAGGTTACTGTTTGGATAAGAGGACACCAACATATGCACAGATAAGAAACAATACGTCCAAAAGGGTCGGAAGACGAAACGTACGGACGTTTGGCCAGACACGCTTTGTCAGGCGGTGTCATCGGTCGCCAGCATTCATTGGGTACGGTACTGGGTTCTTAAAAAGAAAAGAAAGGACAATAAAAGAACAGAAGGCGGGGAGATTAGGTGCTCCAATCTACGTCAGCCACGGAGGCGCCCTTCTCACCTCGCCGCCCTGCATTTATGAACCGTATAGGGCTGCCGACTGACCATAACGGTGCATGCTGATATTTTTTCTTTGGCTAATTTTAATTGTTTTGCTTCCTCCTCTACACTGTGAAAACCCAGGTGATGGTTACAGAAAACAGCGAACATAATATTGTCTCGTATGAAGCTGTAAAAATTAATTTTCACGACGTAAATTTTATGTACAGACACCGGCCATATGCTTCCACGCCCGAACATCAACCGGTTCAGCGAAAAACCAGCATGCAGCGCGTCGAGCGTGGCAACCTTGACAGCTGTGGTTTTGAACGGTGGAGGCGGTTATTGCACAAAAACAGGTGCTCGTGATAACATATTTCTACACCTATCTGTGACGCGTTGTTATGTTTGCTCTTCGCTGCACCCCTCGAATATATGACAAACAAAGGCGTTCTGAATAAACTACACAATGAGTTGTAATACTGTTAAAATTTGGGCTAGTTGAAGCATGTTTACGGGTAAAGCAGCGCGAACAAGGACACAGGACAGAGAAGATGTACTTACACAGACGGAGGGCTGACCTGTCAACTCTTTATTTTTAAAGGAACATCCAACGGTGTGGTCAAGCCAAACAACACTTACATCGCGGCAGATGACCGTCACATGATCGTCACAAGTTAAAGCGGCTCAAAAGTGCCAACTCACAATCTTAAATATCTATTGAAGGCGCGCTGAGACATTTGTCTTTGAACTTGGAAATGTAAAGGGCTCAGTTACCTCCCTAGTTCGTTGGTGACTGTGTCTTCCCAGGACCGTGGTATCTTCCAAAACCGGAGAACAACCACATCTGTCCCAGTGAACCGCCATATTCCCTGACAGAAATGCCCTAATTGAACACGCGTGTTCACGTAACCTATCATTAATGCAGCAACCGGTCTGGCCGATATAAACTTCTTTAAGAGTCCGGGGAATACTGTAGAACCCCCCCCCCCCCCCCCCCCCCCCCCCCCACGCAAGGGACAAACTTGTTTTTATGCTTCTTTTCACATCCCACCCTGGCAACCGATCCCCTCTCCACTCTCGCATATGAACGTCCCAGCTTGGCGGTGCTGAGAAAACGACAGGAACATCGTGGCGTTGCGCTACTTTCTTTAACCTATGCGCCACCTTATGGATATAGACCGACACGCGGAGCTGCTCTGTTTACCAACACGGCCGGAAGGCCGCGCATGCGCGGTAGCTATGTGGGCAAAAGCAGCCCGGTCAAGGTATATGCACATGGGTAGCGAAGCTTCGGCCAAAAAGCGGTTCAAAAAAAATCGCCAGCGACATCGGCCTAGAGGGTCGCGTGAAGGATGCGATTGAAGCGCGACTAGGAGAGGTTGGGACAAACGTTATTAAAATTAATTAGTTTGTGACTAGAGGTATAATCATTTGTATTTTTAAACAAGCTAAATATAATTATTAGATATTATCAGTTCATATTTGTCGCGCTACAAAATTCAAAAATGTTTTGTTTTTTCTGATAATATGCATACTTCTTATTACCGTCCTCTGTACGCCACTAGCAAAAAAACCAGCTAGCAATAGCGATATTCGCAGTTCTGTGTAGACTTCGTGGCGCGCGGAAAGACACGCTGCTGACGTCCGTCTGCTTGCTTGTGTTTGGGCCTCCACGTGCTCTTCGCTTTGAATTGTTTTAGCGGCAGTTAACACCGTTTGGGAAGTTTTGTTTGCTCGGGCGTGATTAGCCATGTTACTTGCGCGGGAAGTTGGCACTCGTGCGCTTAGACCTTGGACACTACTGCGTCCAAGGGGCTCAACGTGCGACGATGAGCACAGCGCGATACGGAAGGAAACGGTGCTCCGTGGAAGCATTTGAAAGCGACACACGCACGGCTGGCCTCTCGCTGCACCGGTTTTCCCTCCACTCTCGAAGGTGAGACTTAGCTGCTGTCAGTAACATGCCTGCTGCGTGATGTCATGCCCCATTGTTCAGTTTTCTTTTAACTCTTGTTAGTTTTACCTAAGACTATTATGGTTGTCTGGATGTGCACAAGAAACTACACCTGGAGGCGTAATATGATGCTATAGTAGTAATGTTGATTTCGCAGCGTTGTGTGCTGTCATTATAAAATTGCCCACGATATTCAAATTTACCTGTACCGGCCTGGCTCTGAGGAGCCTAGTGTCATGATCATTGGCGTGGTTATCAGTGGTACAATACAGATATATAGCACGGCATCTGTGCGTAAGACTCGTGTTTTAACTCTTCATGATGTACACGGAGCGTTATGTCATGCATTTGTAAATTGTCCTTGCTCTGATTTGCTTCGGTTTGTGAACATTTTGGCTACGTTTTCTTTTCGTAAGTATTCACGGCTCCCACATAGCACCATGCCTTATCTGCAGGCGCGAAGCCTGGGTTCGGCTCTGCAATAACCGAAGTCTATAGGGGAAGACTTCACGGCAGCTACGAGACAGGGTAGTTTGCTCCTTACATTTTGAGGAGTCAGCTTTCCTGCGGCCTGGACACCTCCGTCACAATGCGTTGCCAAGTGTGCTTCCCACAAAAGCTAAGCAGACCAATAAACCTTCCGTGCACACTTTGTGACTAAGCATGGTTAACCCGTTCTCAGAAAAATAGTTACCACATGGGGCTGAAATATTGCTTCTGTGGGCTCATAACATTTTTATATTATTTGCAGAGACAACACATGGCGAAATTTCCAGCGAAAGTCCTCCAGGTTCAGCGGTTGTGCATGGTGAGCTTTTTCATTGTAACTAGCATAAAGTGGCAGCAACTGCCAGCACCACTGCTTTACCTTATGGTCTTCATGACCTGAGCATTTTGCAATAGAACTGGGTGAGATTAGCTGAAAAAAGCTGATAGAACATGACCAGAGGTACTGCTAGAAGTTTATTTCAGGCCCGTTTATGATGACATGTTTTATTTGAGCTGACATAATCAACGTCAATATCGGTCCACAGAGCATCTTTTGCCCATGCCGTCAGTCACCCAGTCTTCCAAAAAAAAGCTGCTCATAAAAGAGAGTGATTTGCATTTTGTGTTAAAATAGGCAAATTCACCATATATTTGCAGAGGTGAGTTCGCCACCCTCGCTGAGCTACACATACTTCGGCAGTTCAGACTCGCGGAGCTCCTGTGGTCATCCTGACAACCAGTGTTAGGCGAAATGGAACTTTCGTGGGAACAAGGCGATTTTCCTTGTCGTGTGTTATAATAGACACATAAGAAGGAACTCAACTACTGTTCCATGGCTAACTTCACGCTAAATTTGCAGACAGAAGTTCGCCAGCCTCATCGAGCTGCACGTACTCCGACCGCTCAGACTCGCGGAGTTCCCGTGGCCACCCTGACCACCAGTCTTCTGAAATAAACCTGTCATAAAAACGAAGGTGAATTTCCTTTTTATCCGTTCAAATAGAGGAATAAGGGAGGGCTTCACCCTCTTCTCCTTCGCTAAATTCACATTAAATTTGCAGAGCGGATTTCTGCGGCTTCATGGGACCAGACATACTCGTGCTCCTTATTAGGTAACAGTCTACTAGGGGCCCATATTACGTGGTGGCCGAATATTGTTTGTGCTATCCTTTTATTCCAAGTTTTTTTTTTTTGTGAGCTTGCTTTTTTAACTGGTCGAAACAGCGAAACTTGAGGAAGGACAAGAAACAAGGAGTATACAGACAGGCGTTGTAAAAGTACACAGAGAGGCACTGTTTCTACCAGCTAAGATGGAAAACCAACTCGCCCAAATTTCCACTTTTTGACCTTGCTTTTTTTACTTACAGTTTTTGTAAGAAAGTACAGCGGAACGTGGCTGACATGGAGATTCCGGTTTCTTCACCGTCGCCTAGAGACTACCTCTCTGTCTGTGCTGCTGGGTCTTCTCGCAAATGTGAGTGGTTTTATGATGTAAATTTTTTTCTTTTGCAGTTTTTTTTTGGTGAAATTATAGAAGATCAAACCGCAAAAATAAAAAGCCAAGGCTCAAAAAACACCAGTGGATGCTAAACTTTATCTTGGAAGCTGATGGCGCAAGGGGTCACATAACACAAGACTGGGTAGCTGGCAGCTACCCAGAACAAATCAAAGTTAGTTCAAAGTTCACAACATTTTTGTGTTTCACGGTATACTGTCATTGTCAAGCACACAAAAATACAAAACAAATTATGTTCCTCACGCAGATGTTAACACCATCAAATCAAAACAGCTCAACCGGTTTCACTGAATCATAAGCCTTCCCGCAAAACCTCACGTAAGACTGTTTTTTATAGGTATCGAAAAGCTGCCTTGGTCATATGTGTGTGATGCCGAGCCTGTCATGGTCCCTTGCCCTGTCTGCCAAACATTAGTTGACTGTTTTTGTGCGAGCGCTTCACTGTTACAGTGCCATCGGCATAAGTAAGGTATGGTCAAGCTTTAAAAATGCATTTCACAGTTTGGATGCCTATTCTGACTTGAATGTCTTTGTGTGCGCCCTTGTCTTTTTGAACTACCAGGTCTCTGGCCAACATGAAGCGCCTAGTCCGACATAAAGATGTAATGCTGCTTTCCTTATCTTGAATTGCATATGTGTAGTCTGTCATACTTGCTGTTCTTGTTTAAAGACACTTCAAGTCATTGAGGAGTATTTTTGAGTGTGAATAGATTACACATTTAATAAATTGGTGGCGAGTGAAAGTTTTTCTTGGAGACCTGATCTGGTTCATTTGTCAAATTGCAGCACCCGGCAAACGGCAGCATCGACAAGAAGATGGTGAACACCCTGAGAGTCAAAATGCGACAGCTTCAAGAGCGCAACAAGAGTCTGCAAAGAAGGCTGCAACGGCAACGTCAGATGACTGTTGCCTAAGTCGTTGAGAGTGTCCGCGGTCATGTGTCTCCTGCTGTCGCTGCACTCGTTGAAGCCCAGCTTAGAATAAGCAATGTGAGCCGGTTTGGCCAGAAATGAATACAGCAGCAAAGTGTAAAGCTAGGCAGCAAGTGCACATGCTACGCACGTGAGACCACCCAGAGTACTTTTTAAAGCAGAGTAGGCATGTTCTATTCGAACCTCTAATTTTCTTCGTGTTCTTGAAGAGTAATGCAGTCTTCTAACTGAGTCACATATATAGCTTTTAGAACTGAGAAGCAACACTGGCTTATGAAGTGCAGCATACCACAGGGCTCCAAGATGGTTTACTCCACTTGGCCTCTCTGACCTGCACCAAACAATCGTTTCGTTGCAGTGTAGCAGCACCAGCAGATGCAAGTTAAAATATTTTCAGCATTATGGTACAGTGCCCAAGGACTGCGCAGACAAGTGTAGTTTTTTTCTGTGTGTTACTGTGGTGACTGCAGTTGTCGTCGGAACACTGTGAAACCTCTGAGTTATTGGTGGCTGCCTGTAAACTGTCAATGTCATCACAACATCCAGCCGATTGTACATTGTCTCATTATGTTAGAATGCGCCTTATGTACCGATATACTAGTTTTCTTCCACCATTACACTTTCAAAGTAGTGAATACCGATTGTATGATTCTAGTGAGTAATCTGATTGAATGATTGTAAGTAAATAGAACAAATAAAACGCGACTGTTAATGCGACGTTGGACTTGCATTAGAGTTACTGTAGTGTATTTCATACACAACACACTCCAGCAATTTGATCCACTCTTTTTTTGTGAAATTACATCATTCGCTTTAAGGTTTCCCACATATTTCCTAGGGATCCTGAAGGAACAAAGAGCAAAACACTGGCTCGAGTTTAACCACAGTGCGAAGACACGATGGTGTGATGAAACTACTCTCATAGCAGGTCGGCTAACAAAGTCGGTTGCAGAAAAAAACATTTCGAACAAATATAAGAGCAAGGGCAAATACGGGCCTAAACGATACAGTATAGATTTAACACCTCAAGAAAAACCCGAGACTGCAGGTAAAAAGAACGACACACACACTAAAAAGTATCAAACAAAGCTCAAACAAAGAGCTATGTTTGAGACTTCTTAGTGTATATGCCGTTCATTTTACCTGTAGTCTCTGGAATAATTTTTGTTTAATTTTCGCGACAAACCGCACGCACGCATGACGTCACGTTTTTTTTTTACGGAAGTGTCGTCATTTCCAGTTTATTTTTGTTCCGCCGGAAGTGTCCCCGCGACTCATAGATGGCGCTAAAGCAGCCCCATGGGCCGCCATTTTTTCGACATATGGGCTTCTATGGAAGCTTCGCTACCCATGTACATATACCTTGGCCCGGGTCTCCGTGTTTTCGCCATTGCGCTCTATGGTGTGCGCTCGTTGTTGACGTTGTAGGGACGCTTGAATCTTTATTTGTGCGTCGTATTTCCTCATAACGTATGTCGTATGGTATGCCCGACTATTTGAGCTCGTTGCCCGAGCCTGAACGGTAGCGGTATCGAAACAAACTGTGCGTGGACGGCGTTGCCTACGAGGATCCGTGCGTCGTAAACAAGGCCTAGGTGCAGGACTTCCGACGTAAAGTTGCTGCCACGGAAGTCGACGACTCAGATCATCGTTCATTTAGTTTTCGCCAAGTCAGTTTACGCCCGACACGCTGCAGGCCTACAAGTCTCTCGAGGCCTACGATTACATCGAGTCGGTTTCCGCACTGCCGGCGGGATCAGCAGACTGTGTGTCTGCGGAAGTGTGTAATTAATTGATTAAATACACAAACCGTCTTCAAGTCAAGGTATGATATTTTTCATACCCTCGTGACCACAAGGCATTACAACCAGTAAAGGTTTGTCCGTTCTGAAGTCTTGGCGGTAACAGGTTACAAGTAACGGCGTTACCAGGAACGCGTTACTTTTTTCAATAACGTAGTAACCCACTCGTTCCGTTTTCAACACAGTAACGGGTAACGTACTTATTTTACTATTTCAAGTAACGTAGTTACGTTAGTCGTTACTACTTCCCAAGTCTTAAAGAAATTACACTTCAATTGTTTCCGTGTTTTAGGCGTCAAGCTGTTTTTCTTTGCGTTTTTTCTCGTAAGTATTTAGGTGAAACCGTAAAAAGAGATAAAGTAGTTATGTTCAGTTTCTGCTTGATATATGACCTATATCGTCAAAACCGTAATATGTGTTAAATCATAATTTAAAAAAAGTATCGCAGACGTAACGTGCCTTACTTTTTATCGGTAGCGGTAACGCGTTCCTTTTATTTTAGATAACGTAGCTCAGTAACGCGTACCTTTTATTTGCAGGTAACGAGTAGCGTATTTCAATACTTTTTTCGGTAACGCCTACAACACTGCCGTTCTGTCGCTGATCCCCTTCTGCTCGGTAGCACGGGCGTAGCGAGCCTCCGACGAGCGCTTGGCCGGTGCGTTGTGCGCGAACACCGTGGGAACAAAATTCGGGTAGTCTCGATCAGACTACGGTTTCCCTGCACATAAGCAAGCCTCAGGACGGAGATTGAAATGGAAGCCGCACTTGCCTCCAAGAAAGTGTTTGCCGCACAAACGATCGTTCGCGCGAGGCGACCATTCTTTTCGATCCACGGATATTATCCACCTTCTATGCCTTTCAGAGTCTGCCGGGAACTTGTGGAAACTCACTCCGCTGCTTTTCTTGTACATTTCGGTGCAATTACGGGAACACAGCTTCGCGGCATGCTGAAATGCTATGACGCCCATGCGAAACATGCGCGCTTTTGCCCACACCCCCCGGCTCCGGCGCGATCGCAGCGCCGCTGCAGCTCCGTGACGTCAAGCCCGCGTGTCGGTGTATAGGGAACCACCACCGGTTTCTAGACTTTTTACACATAACTACCTCCGGATATCTCACCCTTTTCAAGAGGCACTCAGCCGCGCCTACCAGGAGATTGCCAGTGTAAGAGTCGCGTGAGTATCTGATCGTTTCCTGGAAACTGAGGTAATCGACCTTTAACCGTTCGGATGGGGGCACCCCGACGGCTCCCCCCGAGGATAGGGGGATGAGCGGCATGAGCCCTTTTTAATCTGTGGCCGGGAAGGAGACAGACATTCTTGGCTGTCGCCGCGAGGTAGTGGCACCCTCCCCGGCTTTGTCGTCACGGCGCGTTCCCAGTGACGGCTTGTCCTGTCGGGAGACTGCTACCAGGGCCGTAACCAGGGGGGGGGGGGGGGGGGGGGGGGTTAGAGGGTTCTGACCTCCCCCGAAATTCTTTTCTGGGTACGGCCCTGGTCGGTGCACTTGCAGCCAGCCGATTTTAATCTATACCTCTGCGCACGCGCAATGGCACCGGTCAGCTACCGGGTACCAAACCGAGACCGGTTCTTCGGTTTGCTATAACTCTCCATTATATGCCACCGATGCACATGATTCATAGGCGAAAATAAGACAAAATGGCCGCCGTTGTCCCCGAAACCCCCCCCCCCCCTCCCCCCCCGAAAGTTTTTTCTGGGTACGGCCCTGACTGCTACAATGAGGTTTTAGCGATGAGGGGCGCCGGTCTGGGTCCACTTGGACTCTATTACGGTTTACTCGCTAACTTCAAAGGACACTGCGCAAATTTGTTTTGACGCCGCGAAGTGGGGGGTGTTTCCCCCGCAAAGTTGTAAAGTATCGCCCGGATTGGGAGAGTTCCCCAAGGCGTTTAGCATTATTTTTCTTTTTAGAAAAGGAAAAGAAAGAGTTATGTGGCTTCCCTGTGATTGGGGGAGGACCCGCTGGCACTGGGGCCAATAGAATTGTATAATCGTTTTGATTGAGGCCCTGTGTCAGTGGGAGTTTTCTCGACCGCGCTGGCGAGAGAACGTTGAGTTTGAACAAGCCCGTGCGCGGAGCAAGTTATCTCCCGCGGTCCGCCGGTCCGTGTAGCTTTGTGGCAAGCGACGAGCAATTTCTTTTAGCCTCACCGTGCACGGTGGGCACTTTGCGCCGAGGCGCGTTTTTTTTTGTATTTCTACTGCCGTGAGCGGACAGTAGAGTCCTGTAACCAAGTTTGCCGTTGTCGTTTTAATATATTTGTTTTTATCAATCGTTGCTCTCGACTTTGAGCGTCTTTCCTCGAGGCTTCGCCACCACCAACAAGCACCGAAGCGACCATCCAGCGCGGCAGTCCACGATAGCCCGGCCCTGACCTACGACTTCTAGGAAGGACAGGGACAAAACAACCTGACCCTCAGGGAAGGTCAATTTTTTAGCGGCGCAGTCGACAGGATCATGGACATTGTCAACCACCCGAAAAGGTTCCAGACGGCTGGGTTGGTGCAGAAAGCGGTGGTTTCCGTCGGAAGGAGCCCAGGACCAGCCGAGAAAACGAGGAGCGGTCTACAAGCAGCCTGGTACAGCGAGGCACGGCTACGAGTGCGCCTGAGTCCGACAGCGGTGAAAGCCAAGAAGCGAACGCCGCGCGGGGCAATCGGCGCCGGTGACCTGCAGGTTCGGCGTCATCGAAAACTGCCGTGGGCCTGGGGCCTTCAACAGTGACAAAAGATTCAAGCCGGCAGACGTCAGCGGCTGCAATCGACGCCAGTGGCCGGCGGGTTTGGTGACATCCGATTCGATTGCGCGGACTCTACAGCACCGCCAGGTAAGTGGTCGTTTTCCCTTCCGTCGTCGGCTGACACCCGCACACTTAGCTGCATGGCGAGGTATAACTGTCTTATTGGGGCAGCCTCAGTGACGGAGGCGACGAATGGTCGGATGGGGAAGCGATTCCGCTGAGCGTTCAGATAGCCCTCGTGAGGAAAAGAACGAAGGAGCTAGAGCTGGAGATACGACTCGCGGAGCTCCGGGCGGAGGAGCGGAGAGCAAGAGCTCGGCTTCTGGAGGAGCACAGTGAAGAGTCGCAGATTAATGCAGCGGAGGGCGCGGAGCCCGAGGCTCACTGCGCGAGGGGAACAGAGCAAGACGCACGGGACGACCCGGAGACCGCCATGAAGTCTGAGGCCTATTGTGCCGTACAAAAGCCGGAGACTGTCATAGGGTCTGAGGCCGATTTTGCCGTACAGAAGCTGGAGACTGCCATGGGGTCCGAGGGCGACCGCGCTGTCCAGGAACTGGACGCTGCCATGGGGTCTGAGGCCAGTCGCGTCGTCCAGGAACCGGACGCTGCGTGGGGTCCGAGGGCAATCACGTAGTCCAGGAACCGGACACTGCCGTGGAGTCCGAGGTCGATCGTGCCGTGCAGGGACCAGAGACTGCCGTAACGTCCGAGGCCAGTCTTGCCGTTCAGAAACCGAACACTGCCGGGGGGTCCGAGGCTCACCGCGCTGTCCAGAAACCGGACAGTGCACACTAAACATCGTAACACCCTTCTGGGTGTAAATGGCTTGTCCTATAACTAACACCCATTTGGGTGTAGCAAAACGCCCTAAAAAAGGGCTTTATCCCTAACACCCCTAAAATAGGGTGTTTTTCCTAACACCCTTAAAGGACGGCGTTATTCCGAACACCCTTAAATTAGGGTGTGATTCCACTGTACACCTTTTTATTAGGGCGTTATGACTGGGCAGTACGGCCTCTAAATTGGGTGTATCACCGCCAAAAAGGGAAATAAAAAAGGCACGATTACCAACACCCATAAAGTAGGGCTTAATAACCCAAAAAAGTGCACAAAAAAATGACTGCAAATGCCTCGTTCACTTTTTATTTTTTAATAAAGGTTCTAACAGGTTCTACAAAATTCTCTATAGACGATTGCAAGCAGGTCATCTGGCCGGAGCCATGTCTCTGCTTATGCGGGCAAGTGCGTGCAATTACAAGCGTGCCAAAGGGCAAAGCTACGTTCACGCGCACGTCATCAAACTTGGCGAAGGCAAAACTGAAAGAAATAGTTCTCTTTTATCCTCGCAATCCCACCACGACCAAGACACTTCTAAACCAGTGGCGGTTCGTGCGTGCAAGGTCATGAATATTTCAACCGGATATTGTTTCATAACCCCTTCAAATTGTACAACCGAAGGCCCTAGTTGAATCTCCAACTGTACTTTTCTTGTGACGTTTATGCTTTCTTGCACTGCTGACGTGGACAAAACTGGCAGGCTTGCAAAGACGGTACGACCGGGAGTTGCTTGGGATGTAAGTGGCAGTTCATGTTTGTAAACCGTAAAATGGTCTATTGAAACGGAAGCAGGGAGGCTATGTTCGACAAATGTTTCGTTACTCCGAAAAATAAACGGAAGTGACGATATAGCGTTTGATTGGTTAGAGGTTCAAATGATGAAAGTTACCTATTTTCGCCATTTGACCTTCTAACCAATCAAGCGCGATATCGTAGCTTCCGTCAATTCCGTTTTTTTTAGGAGATATGAAAAATTCGTCGAACATAGCCCCCTTGGACTACTATCAGAAGCATGCTTGCAGAGTACTTACAAATAAAACAGCGATCTCATATAATCCGTGATAGATCCATGATCCGATTCGGGCAGCACAGAACTATCCACAAACACAATGTCGAGGATGAAGGCGGTCGCCCACATTCAGCGGAAGTTTCGCGGTCGTCGATGAGCACCCCTCTGTCGTGATAGATGCGTAATCCGATTCGGGCAGCAAAAAACAACGCAAACACAATGCCGAGGTTGAAGTCGGTCGATCACATTCAACGGAAGTCTCGCGGCCGCCGATGAGCAGCTCTTTATCGAAACGCGTCCAACAAATACAGCACAATAATTCCATGGACTCCGACGAAATAAACTACCATTTCCGAAAAGTTGGCATGGATGTATTCCGGCCGTTCACGACGAAAAATCACAGCCGCGACTGCAACGCACGAAAAACAGGAATACGCTGACAGGCGCCCCCCTTTTTGTAAACCAGACCTACGTGGCCATGACAACTCACCATAAGTTGGCATACGGCAAAGACTACGGCCCCAGTAGTCGATCAGCGCGTCAGAGCGAGTCACGTGACAAATTTTTGTCCAAGCGTCCTTGTCCTACGACCACGCACCTATCTGGAGTTCATGTTACACGACCGCATATCCTGGCACGCCACGTTAAAAACAACCATCATAAAATGTCACCGGCATCTCAACGCCATCAGAATAATTATGAGCAGTCGGTGAGGAACACCCCAGGCCATGATGATGCAGCTCCATAAAGGCTCATCCTCTCACGGCTACAATACGCCTTGCCGCTGGTCCGTATCAGCAACACCCTATCTTGGTCTGTAGAGACTCTTCAATGAGTCGAAATTGGGGCCTACCAAGATACTCTCCAAATACCCCAACGTTAGTAGAAGCCAGGATCAATCTCGTTGAAAATCACGGCAGGAAGCTGACACTTCGTCACATTTTGAGACAGTGATCTTGTAAATCAACAGGTCCACTCCTAAAGCGTTTTCATCAGCGTCCACTGTCGCAACTCGGACATCTGGCAGTATAATTCAGAGCACTCGTTGGTGTCCCAAACATTATCAACACTCCCCCATTACCATACGCTTCACCACTAAACATCAATGAGTGTGTTCCCGCCCTCAAAAGTAAATGGAACACAGCCCAACCTGTAGTCAGGAGCCTTGTTGAAGACCACATGGAAACGTCCTTCGCTGGTTGGCTGCGGGTATTCACCGACGGCTCTGTGCTTCATAGCCGTAAGTGGTCTACTGCTGTCATGTGTATCCCAGGGCTCAACATGACCGAGTCCAGGAAGCTAATCTTTTATACTACGTGAACAACTGCCGAACTTGTAGAACTTTGGCTTGCCTTGACTCTCTTAGCAACCTCCCTCAAAGTGGAAAAACGTTAATCCTCACAGACTCTAGGATGGCGCTGCAACAGCTAGATTGTCTTGAAGACGCACCGAAATAGGCTCGATTTGTCGCGCACGTAGCGAGGCGTTTACCAGCAAAGGGCTGGCAATTAAGCATATAGAGGTTGCCTACTCACTTCGGCATTTCGGGCAACGAGGCCGCTGACCAACTCGCTGCAGCGGCTCATCACCTTGATGTCCCGGCGATGAAAGTACATAAAATACACGAGGCCAAGCTGCTTATACATCGAAAAATAATCCCTTATCACCCGGACCCAAAGGTTTCTGGCGGAAAACTTGCTGTACGCGTCCCACCGAAGCTACAACGAACCGGCGCCTCCTTGCTGCACAGGCTTCCTACAGGATGTGCCTTCACGGCAAAAACCCTTCACCGCATAAGCGCTGCCGTCGACCCCCCATTCTCAACCTGCAATGTTCCTGAGGCCTTTCACCATCTCCTCTGGGACTGCGCGACGTTAACGTAAGAACGAAAATCCCTCTTCGACGGCCTGCAGTACGCCGGCGTCGCACATGGCACTACAGAGGAAATTCCTTTTTCCCCCGGGTCTGGCCGGGACTGCTTCTAAACCATTCGCTCGTCTCCTCACATTCTTAGAAGACTCAACATTATTCGATCGCCTATAGACCGCCACGCGGACTTGACGTCACGGAGCTGCGGCGGCGCTGCGATCGCGCCGGAGCCGGGGGGTGTGGGCAAAACGCCGCGCGTTTTGCTTGGGCGTCATAGCATTCCAGCATGCCGCAAAGCAGCTGTGTGGCCGTTATTTGCACCAAAAGGTACAGGAAAAGTAGCGGAGTGGGTTTCCACAAGTTCCCGGCAGACTCTGAAAGGCGCAGAAGGTGGATAATATCTGTGGATCGAAATGAATGGTCGCCTCGCGCGAACGACCGTTTTTGCGGCAAGATCTTTCTTGAAAGCAAGTGCGGCTTCCATTTCATTTGTTGCCACGGTGGTCCGCACAAAAAACACCGGCCAAGCGCTCGTCGGAGGCTCACTACGCCAGCGCTACCAAGCAGAATTAGATCGGCGACAGAACGGAGGAGTTGTAGGCGTTACCGAAGAAAAGTAACTAAATACGTTACTCGTTACTTGCAGATAAAAGGTACGCTTCACCGAGCTACGTTACCTCATAATAATAGGAACGCGCTACCGCTACCGATAAAAAGACACATTGCTTCTGCGTTACTTTTTAAATTATGATTTAACACGCTTTACTGTTTTGACGATACAGATGTGAAAACACACAAGAAACATTATTTTAATGCAGAAACTGAACATAGTTACTTTATCTCTTTTTTACGGTTTCACTTAAATACTCACGAGAAAAAACGTAAATAAAAACGCAGAAAACTCAGGAATTCTGATGGCTTGACGCCTAAAAACATAGAAAAGATTGAAGTGAAATTTCTTTAAGACTTGGGAAGTAGTAACGCGTAACTTAACTACGTTGCTTAAAATAGTAACGTAAGCACGTTAGCCGTTACTGTGTCGAAAAAGTAACGAGTATGTAACTACGTTACTGAAAAAAGTAACGTGTTCCTGATAACGTCGTTACTTGTGACGTGTTACCGCCAAGACCGCAGAACGGACAGAGCGTTACTGCTTGTCATGCCTTGTGGTCATGAGGGTAGGAAAAATATCACACCTTGACTTGAAGATGCCGTGTGTATTTAATCAATTAATGAATACGCTTGCCCAGTTTCTCAGCCTGCTGCTCCCGCTGGCAGTGAAGAAACCGACTCGACGTAATCGTAGGCCTCGAGAGACTTGTACGCCTGTACCGTGTCGGCCGTGAACTGGCTTGGCGAAAAAACTAAATAAACGGCAAAGCGAGTCGTCGCATCGGTGGCAGTAACTTCACGCCGGAAGTCCAGCAGGGCTTGTTTGCGTCGTACAAATCCTCGAAGGCAACGCCGTCCACGCACAGTTTGTTTTGATACCACTGTCGTTCAGGCTCGGGTAGCGAGCTCAAATAGTCGGGCATGGCATATGACATAGGTTGTCAGGTAATACGACGCACAAATAAAGCTAGAAGCATCCCTACAACGTCAGCAACGAGCGTACGCCACACAACGCAATGGGGAAAACACAGAGAGCCGGGATGCTTTTCCCACATAGCTTCCGTGCATGCGCGGTTTTCCGGCCGTTTTGGTAAAGAGAGTCGCTCCACGTGTCGTTCTATAAACCATAAGTACCCAACCCTCAGTGCAGAGTGACAGTAAGTGACAGTGATCCACCCCTTCGCTTTGTCCTTATCTCTCTCTATATCTTTCTCTCTTTCTTTTCTTTTAATCTCTCCCTCCTCTAACCCATTCCTCAACCATGAACTGACCCGCCCCAACCCTCATTTTTAGGAGTGGCCAACTGTTCAGGTTTTCCTTTTCAATAAAACGCTTACTACTACTGAAGTTAAGGCGACGTCACGCGTGCACGGATTGTTTAGTGAGGTCGGTCTATACACGAACTCATCTCTGTTACGTCACGGCGCGGTGGTGGCGCGTCGGACGCACTTCCGGTCTGGGGCTGTGGGCGGAAGAGCCCATTTGAGAAGTGTATTCCTGCGTTGTTTTGAAAGAAACCAGACAAAAACCTGCCTTCTCGTCAAAATGCTGCGACTGGGGCTGTACCAAAAGTGTCGAGAAAGGTTTGAAGGTCAGTTTTCATGCGCTCGGTTCGTCCGAGAACGCGGATATGTGCCGTGAAAAGGGAAAACCAGACGCCGTCGGACCACGATTGCTTGGGCGGGAAGCATTTTGGGTTAAATTCACGGATACTACTCGCCATCAAATTTATTTGTTTTGTTCCAAAATGAACGCCGGAAAACCGTCAAGTTGTATGGACCATCTGCGGACTACGTTCAGTGCGTCTTCAAGTTCAAACGGTCGCCTGATCGTTCGAACTGTCGTCTGCTGTTTCAAACCTTTCTGCTTGTCGTCTGCTCTTTTAGAGGACACCGGCCCGTAGACCAAACGTGGGCCCGGTACTTGCGATAAGGATTAAGTGCAGGCCTTAAAAGACTTAAGTTTGAAGGTTGGTAAGCAGGCTCGACGTAAACAGTAGATACAAGGAGATGTTGATCCTTTGTTACCAGTGGCCATTACCGTCTTGTTATGCCTGATTCACTTTGTAAGATTCTGCTTGCGATTTTCAGTATCGACGTCGACCATCTCAGCTACGGTTCACGCTTTTGCAGTTCGAGCGACGTCGCTACTGAAAATTGAGAGCGAAATCTCATCATGCGAATCAGGCTTTAGCGTACGTTCTGCGGCGTCCACGCGGAATGAATCGCCGCATGTCAGACGATTCAAGCGAAGTTTATAAGTGTAACAAGGCTCGCTAATTTCGCTGACGCTGCTCAAGTAGTCAGACATCGTTAGGAGGACGTGGAATCAACAGTTCCAACGCGAAAAAGAGCGCGGGTACTCACACCGGCGCCGACAACATCGCATTTCAATGGTTTGCTTATGGGCGACGGCGAGCTTTTTGCCCACACCCCCATCGCGCATGCGCGGCGCCGGTGGCGTCCGCTAGGGGCGCTCCGGGCGCTCCGGTTTGTTTGTAAACATGAGTTGGTGTATATCCAACGCTTAATCCTCCTGCACTAGGAGCAGACGACGTTCTTCTTCGGTCCAGTTGGAGGAAGACAACGAGCAGAGAGAAATGCACGCAGCCTTTTTGGGACTACCTACTGATCCCTCCAATCAGAGCTCGGCGATCTGCCACCCGCGCGCGCTCTCCTGCCCTCCTTTTTCTCAGTTTCTCTCCGTAGAGCAAATTCTAGATCGTGCCCGCGTTGACAGCGGCTCACGACAAGCGTCGCGACCAGAGTGTCGAACCGAAATTTTTATCGGTTCGGTTCCGGTTCGGGTTCACGAATTTCGGTTCAGATCCGGTTCAGTTCCGGGGACCGAAAAATAACGGTTCGAACCGGTTTGAACCGGTTCGAACCGGTTTGAACCGCTTATCTGAGAATATGTTTTCCGCGTTCCTTTGGCTATAGGCACTTTTCAGGAGTGAAACGAGTAACTATATACAACATTTTGTGAACCCTGAGTTGGGGAACGATAAAAATACGGACGAACACAACAACGTTCCCCATCAGGGTTTACAAGATGTCGATTAATTACCAGCTCGCCTGCACTCTCTCACTGCTTACAACTATATACCTTCTTTTTTTCATTTGTTGAATTCACTTTTATTTTCAGGTACCAAAAATAAATTGCGTTGTTTCATTTGGATGAAACAGTAAATAAAAAGCTAGATTAACATATATGACTGAACATTTATTTCTTTTTACCTCAGTTGCATATATTTTACCTTAATCTAAAGGTTATCAATCTGGTGTGTCGCCTAAAATGCACGTGATTAGCAGACCACTGCGTCGCAATATTAAAAGTCGAGTCCTACTGTGCTCTTAATTGTACTTAAAAAATAATTACAGTGCATACAATCATAAAATGGGCACGTTCTCGCCATATATATCCTGCAATCTAGATTATAAAATACGTTTCACAATATATATGATGACGATACAACTAAGCTAAAAGCAATAATATTTTCAAAATGTCAGGAAAGTTTTAGGACAAACCCTTTCAGTCTATCTTTTATATAACACTCAGCGGCAAGCACAAAGCTTGCGTTCCTGACCAACATTGTTTTCATTCAGCACCATGACGCAGGCGAATAATTATTCAGAAAAGAGTGACCTTCGTATTCAGTACGTATCTGGCCTAAAATAGAACGCATTGAAGTGCATATTTTCGACATAGCTTGGCGTTTGATGTTTGTTCTTGACAAGATGCCGGTCAATTCACTTTGTAAATAAGCATCACCCTTGCTAATTGGTGATTTGTTGTTAAATAGAACAAAGTAGTATTTCATAGTCTACTCGGCATTACAGCTGCTTAATTGGTCACTTTCTGACGGTCTGTGTGCGCAATCGTCATAGTTCCGCCACGCGCCACTGTGTGCTTTGTTTTCATCCAGCCCACAGACACATAAAATCGTTGTTCATCAAATAAAAGAAGCAACAGACTTCTATATGTTTGAGAAGTTGAATACTGGTCAGGAACACGTGTTATTTAAATTAGCTTCAAAATGAAAAAAAAAAATTGCTAAGTTTATTTCAAATAACTTATGCAAGTGCCTCTCGAGGATAAAAATGCCGGAAAAGATTTTCAGAGCTTATTTCAGATAATGTGTTGGTGCATTAACTTATGATATATATCTTTGGGTGATCGTCCCTTTATCTGTGTCGTCAAGTCATCACGTAGTAAATAAATATTTGTTATTGTCACTAATCAATTTGACTGCATGAAGTTCACATAACCGCTTGAGACCGACACGGGAGGACGATACTCGAAAATAGCCATCCATTGAGTCTGCGAAAGGCGCTTATTTGTTCGCTCTTTGGCAGTTTGAAACACCGGGTCGCGGGGTATGCCAAAAAGAACTGTGTGCTTACGTTATAGTTTTGAAGGCAAATACACAAAATGGCAGAAATAGAGATAATAAATGATATTCTTCTAAATAATGCCATTCAAGACGCCAATTACTGAAAAAAAAAATATATGAATGCATGTTTTAAACGTAAACACGTTTGACGGAACTCCGTATGGTTGGGTCAAAAAGTTGAGAAATACAGACTTTCACAAACCAAGTCCTAAAGATTTAGTGGCCCGACGTTTCAATCGGTCGAGCTCAGAGCCGCTTAACCGTCGGCGTATGTCAACGGACTAGGGCACTTGAAGAAGAAGTGGGTGAATCAAACGACACACCGTAGATAGAAAATGAGCTGCTGCTCTCCACGTGCAAATAGTCGTGCACTTGTTTTGGGGCCTAATTTTACAACTCCGTGCTTTATCAGTTATGAGCGCTCTAACATTTTATTAGGCTGCAGAACGTCATCGCGAGACTGCTATATATACTGCACAACTTTACAATTTGGACGTCCCCTATTGCTATACTGTTTCAGCTTAAAGGGACATTTCAAAGGAACGGAAAAAAACAAATGCTGCTCTGAACGGCGTGCCTATCAGTGTCAAACACGAACGTTCAGTGCCGACATTGGTCGAGAACGTCGGATAATGATGACATATAATTCTAGAGGTAGGACTGTCTGAATAGGCGCAAGAACCCCTTCTGATCCTTTCAAGCACGTGACTCTCACTCAAATATTTGCTTGTAGTACCCGTAAATTGGTGGGGCGTTCACATCCTCATAACTGGATGTTAATTTCCAACACTTAGGAAGATCGCGTATGGTTGTTGCAAGCTCTTGTCGTTTCCTGTTCTCTAGTGGTTCAGACCAAGGACGTCATCAACAAAAGAAAATTTGCTCAAAATTCTGAATCTCTTTAACCTATTATATTCAAAATACGCTAGATTTATTGTTTATTTTATGTTTAATCTGTTGCTAGGGCCCCAGTCACTAATTCAAGCAAAAGCATTGCAAATTAAAAAAAAAAATGGCCAGAAACGCTTCGCATGGCTTCTTCAAGTACAAATGGGGGATCGGTGGCCGAGTGGTCTAGCGCACACCAGCTCGGAGCACGTGGAGCGAAAGCTCGCGCTGCAGAACCCAGGGATCCTGGGTTCGAGCCCCACCCCTGCCCGTTTCGATCTGGATGAGCATGGTACCGGCGTGCGGTCGTGTATCACTACTGCGTGATGCGCGTTAAAGACCCCAGGCTAGCGGTTGTACCGCACTGGCTAAATTTCTCATCTACAGCTGGGAGACTCGTCGCCCCTGTGAGGCAGACCAAGTTCTAGGCTGTATAAACACACACACAACCCAATTTTAAGTACAAATGCAGCCTGTGCTACAATCGCGAGCCTTTGGTCCCGAGCACTCGCACTGGAGGAACGCGCGTGCTTGGACCCTGAAAGCCCAGAGTTAACTTTTTTTAGCTTCTGAAATACTTACACTTAAAGTGGAACGGAGTATTGTGTTGAGAACATCACATTTCAACAGAAAACCGGAATGTTTAACATGGTTTGCATTTTGCTGAGAAAATCAAATTCCGAGGTGCAAATGTACGCTGCAAAAGATTCGCGCTCAGCGCAAACCATGTATTCAGAAATTTTTCTTGCATGGCGCAGCGTACACTCTAAAAAAAAAGGGTATCACCTTACACCCTTTTGTCCCATATAATACACCCCAAAATTTCATTTCGACGTACAGCGCCCTATAGTCGAACGGACGGCCCCAAATTTTACAAGGGGATTGATACCGGTGCGATGTAACTTGTTGAATTGCTAAAGTACGTATCAAAGACCAAAGAAAGAAAACACGGAGCTTCTGCAGTACGGCCAAGAAAACTCAGATAATCTTTTTTGTAGTCAATAACACGTACATCAGCTATCTTAATTAGTTGTACCACACGGCTATCAAGCCCCTCGTAAACTTTGAGGCCGCCTGTTCGATTATGGGGCGCTGTACGTCGAATTGAAGTTTTGGGGTGTATTATATGGGACAAGGGGTGTAATAATACACCTTTTTTTCTGAGAGTGTAGTGAGGGCGGCGCGAGCGTCTGGCACCCCGAAAACGCGCTTTCTGGCAGGAGTCATTTCGCAAACGAAGTTGTTTTGCAGGATCACGCTGTCTGCTCTGTGCCGAAGATGCGGAGCAGAGGAACCTTCACAACACATTAGGTTTTTAACCCCTACCCCCCCCCCCCTTTTTTTTTATTTGAGGGTGCTCCTCTACAGTATATTTTTTTAGTCTTGAGAGACTCTCTCCTTTGTTTGGGGGTGCCAATTCGAGAACTATATTTCTGTAATTTGTTTGCTGTAATTCTCCATTTCTTTTATTTTGCGCCCAAAAACTGTGAACTTTAAACAAAACTGCGAGATTTTGAGCGACTGCCGACGTTCGGCTGTCCCTCAAAGGCCACTGTATATTTTTTTTCAGGTATCCCTGCCCTACACACTTGTAGTTCTATTTATCGTCAGACTAATAAGTCAAATTTAGTCCTTTCAATCCTTTTATAGTCGGGGACAACTTTCTGAGACTGATCACCAACAACGAAAACATGTCTGAGTGCCTCAATGATGTGTACATGTAAAATGATTCATGCAACAATTTTCGCACTTTCAGTTAATGCCGCTAAGAGGTAATCCTGACGTTGATAGCTTGCAGAAACACCCATTATTTTCCTGCTCTGCTCAATGGCAGACACAGAAAAAATAAAGGAAAGACAGCTTTGCCTTTCTCAACCCGCAGTTGGAACAAGCGGCGATGTGATCTGAAGCTAATTGTATACCGCCAGTGTTATCATAGTCATGCGCTGGGGTTGGCAAAGAATAAACCATGGGTTGAGCTTTAGGCATTATTATAGTTCGGCTATTCTAATCTTTGATCGAACACGAGTCAATACGAATGTTCGGCGATGCTGATTGTCAAAAACCCGAGCACTCGGCTCGGGCTCATGACAACCGAGTACGTCACGGTGTCTCGTTACTCGCAGTGAGAAGTCGTGATGGCATGTGACGGCACGGTGTCAACAACGTTAATACATCTATATTTCTTTGCAACTCAAGAAGGTAGGTCGAGGGAAAAGATTGCCGGGGTGGAAAAAGCACACGAAACTTTGGAGAAGAGAGGGGGAAATTGACGTTCTGAATTTAAGACGACTTGACGCGGTGAGTCATGCCACCACGCGACGGGACCACATAATGTGACATTATTTGATTGGACAGCATGTCTTAAAACCATGACGTCACGTGACCACGTGGCACACGATTAACCTTAGTGCCAATACAAAAGCGCCACGAAAACCCGCAATTTCTTACACATTGCAATTCGGTATATGACACTTTGATCACTACATAAAAATGCCAGTTGCCAAATTTTACTTCTCAAACACCCACTTTGTAATAAAAAAAAATTACCATGAACCGTTTTGAACCGGTTACCGTTATATTTTTTTCCGGTTCAGTTCTGGTTCAGTTCCAAGATGGCGGCGAAGATTTCGGTTCGGTTCAGTTCCGGTTCGGCTAAAAATAACGGTTCTGTTCCGGTTTTCGGTTCGGTTCGGTTCCGGTTCGACACTCTGGTCGCGACGCAGGCGCGCGGCGAGGCGAAGATGCCACCGCCTTACGTTTGCGGTTTGGAACGCTTTGCCCAGTACTTTAGTACGTCTCCAGACTGTTTTCCACTTGGGGAAGGCCTGTTGTTCACCAATTAATACCTAATGCGGGTCTTCCGTGGGGAGTTCTTTGTCGTTGCGAATTGTGTCTACCTTTCAGATATCATGTCCCTAGAATGGAACTATAAGCGTGATAGTTGCCTCTATTCGAACATCCTTCGTAGCTCTCATTTAGGTCGTGTTTAAGGAAAATAAAAGTTCGTTTTTTTTTGCATTATGGGGAAAGGATTTCTTTGCCGCATACTGATAGTTCCAAGGTGCTTCTTCTATGGATAAAATGGTTGACAACAAAAATACCACGTTAGATAAAAATTTATTGAGAACATCAGCCTAATCTCGTCTTCCGTTTTGACAGGTTTAAAGACAAATAATTAGTTGGGTAGTTTACTTTTTTAGATACTGCCAGTGTCTAATACCTTGGTATAAATCTGTCAACTAAGAATAACAAAAAGCGGAAAGCTGCCGGTAAGAAAAGAACAGCGACACCGATTTGTGTTAGGGTGAACGAAGTCAGACTTGTGCTCGTTACTTGAAAGACGTCATAGATTACATTTACAAATTACCGAGCACCAAATCTAATATACTGCCGTTACAAATTACGCTCGCTGATATGTAACGAATTACTTTAATTTTTACATTACAAATTACTTCCATGTTACTGTTACGGTACATTTAA
Organism: Ixodes scapularis; assembly: GCF_016920785.2. Classification (NCBI taxonomy): domain Eukaryota; kingdom Metazoa; phylum Arthropoda; class Arachnida; order Ixodida; family Ixodidae; genus Ixodes; species Ixodes scapularis. The sequence goes on from NW_024609835.1 coordinate 197,140,635, forward strand.
AAAGAAAAGAAAAAATATTGATGGTTTCTAAAATGCTGGGCAAAACTATTTTTCATTGTCATACGCAGGAGAAAAAAAGAAACATGATAAAAAGCGATGGAAAGGCCTTCTCGGCGTTGTCGTCGTGATCTTTGTTAATCGTAAATTTGTGCACGCCTTGCATGTTTTTTCTTGTATTTTTAGTAACCGGTCATACAGAAAGTCCCTTTTTTTCTGGGTCATTTCTATTTACTTGCTACTGTTATGCTGCAGAATTGCCTGCTCGTACTGCACCGGTTTGTGTATGATGTGGACATTTAAAAAAAAAGAGTAATTAAATTCAAGTATTCCGTGACCAATATGTATTAATAAAATTACATTACAAATTACTGCCGCAAAAAAAAAAAAAACTAACGCACAAATACAAAATTACTTGAAAAAGGTACGTATGACCTCCCAAGTTTGAATAAAGGTGACGAGATGTATAGTAGGTCAAGCCAGCTTTATCGCCCTAACCTTTCTACGAAGAAACAGCTCACAATAGGTTATTTTTTTATTTATCTTAAATAATTAACCACCTATTAATCCTTCGTGGCCCCAAAACACTGCGAGGAGTAAAACGGCAACCAAAACTACGAGGGGTTTGAAATTTTAAAATTTGTTCCGAACCCGAGTTTCCACGAAGCCCGTGCTTTGATTGGCTCTCGCAGTTGCTCTTGTCTTTTCAGAAACCCGAGCTCCTATTTACGAGGGGAAGTTTTATGCGAGCACTGAAGACAAAGAAAAGACATAAATATTCAAAAGTCCTTTCATCATGTGTTAATCTCACAATTAAGGGACATTTCTTTTGTGCGTGTGTGTGTGGAGGGGGGAGGGGGTTTAGGAAAGAACCATATTCGGGTCCAATTTCTATCAATTTGGGGGCTTTGGTGCTGGGAAGAATATATTGAGGTATTGACATGAACTTTTTTGTTCCTTGTTGGTGTTGCTGGACCGTTGAATTAACGACTTTATAAAACTAAACGTGTAGGTTTAAAAAAAATGTTTAACATGTCAGCTTGTATTTTGCAGATAAATCCTTATGGGGTTGCAAATGTTACTAGACACAAGAAGAACGGAAATCGGCAAGTGGTATTACGCACACAAGTGTTTTCACGGTAATGGGTTAAGGTAAGGTGTTGTCGGAAATCTGGGTACTTCCTTAAAGACTATTACATATGCCCTTTAAGATATAGAAATGTCCTTGAGACTTCCCTGTCTAAAATCGTAATCTTCAGGAGGATATCGGTGATATTAACTTGGTTTTTCCACTAAGTTTAATTCAAAACGACCAATAATGCCAGACAAGTGCTTCCCAATTTAATTCACGAGCCATCGAATTTGATCAAATCGCTACCCAATTTAATCACGCGTTCTGTCAATTAATCTGATATATAAACACGCACTCGTCTTTCGTGGTCCTGTTTGCCTTCCACAAAATGTTTTCATAACTATAGATTCTTTCGGGGAGGACTAATATTTTAATGACTTCATTACTTCGAGTTAGCAGTCGCACGATCGGCGAGATTTACTTCTCATGTTGATTACACTTTTTGTAACCTCGAGGTGTAGTGTGGATCAGTTAACTTTATTTTAAATTCAATTAATGTTTTTTTTTCACTCTTTCTTATCACTTCGATGTATTATTGATTCAATTCAGATCATGTAAGTACAATTGAAATTTGTGATTGCGGTTTTGATTACTTCGCGCTAATATCGACAGTGCTAATTTTACTTAAAGTCTAGTTCAGTTGAAGGTTAACGTTAACGGCAGCTTTCTGCCTAGTTAGGAATAGACATTAACCCCAAAATAACGGCTCCAAGTAAAATATATGAAACATTTACCAGACGTTTCGATATCATTTCGGTTCTTTGTTCACGGTGAGTGAGGGAAAGAACACCCGTCGCTTAAATGCAGGTACGGATGTATGGGGCTTTGCTAACGTCGCGCAGTCCCGAGACGTAGTTGCTGGACAGGGAGCCCGAAGAACGATTCATGTTCGCCTTTTTGACCGAACTGGCCTCGAAACGCCGGGTAAATGTTTATTACATTTTTGGTTAGTGTCCCTATTTTTTGCTTGCAGTTTAGTTGACGTATGGCTTCCGCTCCTAATTAGTTCGAACTAATAATACCAGAGTTTACTTCATAAATGATGAAAACAATAATTTTTCTGTTACCCTCGACTACTTCGAAAAACTATTGACAAAATTGTAATTTGGCAGAACCTCCTTTGATCTCCTAAATACTTGTGGTTATATAAGTGATATTGATGCAAACGAGTTAATAGTAGCAAACGCTTTCATTACTCAGTCGATTACTTTTAATTATCATTGACAAATGCTACCTCATATAAGTAAACCTAAGACTTGAATGACTATTTCATTACTCTTCGTTATTAATCACTCAAATGACAGTAAGGTAACTAAATTAACTTTGTAGATTCTTTTTTTTTAATTTCTAGACGGTATATTGGTTACAAAACACAGTTTATATCAGCATCATTGCCATCCTGATTACTTTGAGTTTCTCTGACCCTCACTATTTTGTTACTATTTTGCGTTATTTTATACGACCGAGTGATTTATGCCGGGTAGGAAGAAGCAGACGGAACGCTAGAGAGGAGAGTGGGAAACCTTCTCCTCGCGTTGGCATTCCGCCTGCTTCCTTTTCCCCGGCCTTTCTTTCCCTCGCCCTACCTTCTTGAGTTGCAACGGAGTATTGTTACTACTTTTCGTTTTTTTACAACACCAAATGATTTAGGCTCAGCTCAGTTCCCAGTATGATTACTCTTGGTTACTTCGACGCACTATTCGCACAATGAGGTTTGATTAGGCCTAATTGACATGTAGATGATTTTTTATCACGTTGAGCTACTATTCATCCAGTTGCATTAATATGAGCTTAATTGACATTATGATTGTCCCTTTGATTACTTTGAGACTTACATTTAACCGAATGGAATTTATTTCCACCTCATTGACATTTGGGCAATTTTTATTATTTAAAAATATTACACCATAAATTTATCAGCTATGAACTAAAATAGCATCGATATTACTCTTGATTAGTTTCGGTTAATAATGATCTAATTGACTTTAATTTGGTCTCGTTGACATTGTGATAAATATTTTGGTTAATTTGACTTAATATTGAATAAAATTTTTTATAATGACGTCAATTCACGTTATTACTAATTTTTGGTTAATAGTCACCATTGACTCAATGAACTAAATGAGCTCAATTCGGCATAATTGACATTTCGGTGAGTCTCTTAATTACTTCGAGTTACTGTACCGCCAATTTATCGATTTTGAGGTCAATTCAGAATATTATTATTCTCTTAATTACTCAGGTTACTTTTCACCCAATCGACATTTTGGTTACTCTTTCGTTTACTTCGTGTTATTATATGTCCAACTGCTATTATGAGCTCAATTTTGAATATTACTTCTTTGATTATTTCCAGTTACATTTGACCGTAATTAGGCATAATTGATATTTTGATGGCACTTGATTAGTGTATGAAAATATTCAATCAATTGATTTATTATCAGCTCAATTGACATGATGATTACTCTTTTTATTATTTCGATCTACTTTTGGCAGAATGATTTTTAACTCGGCCTAATTCAGTGACTTTTTTATGACTTAGAGTTGTTATACTATAAATTGGTCTATTGTGAGCTAAATTAACATTTATACTACTCTTTTTATTGTTTTGAGTTACAATCGGCCCAATTTACCTTAATTTGGTCTTGTTCACATTCTCTTTACTGTTTTTGGTTACTTTGAGATAACATTCAACCAATTTATATATTGTGAATATACTTGACATGATGATTTCTCTTGAGTTTTTTAGTTACTATTTACTTAATGGTGTTTAAATCGGCCCGATTCACATATCAGAGATCCGTTTAATTACTTTGAACCATTATACAACAATTATTATATATTATGAGTTCAATTTCCATTTTTATTACTCATGTGATTACTTCTAGTTAGATTAACGCAATGCATCCTAATTGGCCTTAATTGATTCGGATGACCATTGTATATTTTAAATAATATTTAACCAATTAAAATATTTTGAGCTCTATTGGCATTGTGATTAATCTTTTGAGTGCTTTTAATAACTATTGGCCCAATAAATCTATTAGTGGAATATTTTTGTTGTAACTAAATTATTATCTTCGGCAGCCATCTATCGCCAAGATGGCTGCCGAGGCGCACGCATGTGCGCGCTGCTCCCAGCCGATTCGTGGCCGGTCGCAATATTTGCCTTGTGCGTCTTGCAAAATGCGCTTTCATTGCAAGTGCATAAGCATTCAACCCGATGAATACAATTTCTTCATGGAACCCGGGAACAGCAAGTACAAATGCAATCACTGTATGAAGCGACGGGATCCTTCAACAGCGGAGCTTATCAGTGAGGCCGGCATCGCTATCACGCCCCCCGAGGATTCTGCAGACGATGTCAACGGTAATTCTTCTGCAAGTATTATCCAGCCGATTAAATCAATGGCGAGTCGACTGGAAGAGCTTAGAAGCGAGGTGCGTGAGGTTCGAGTGGAAAACATTTCGCTTCGTGACGCGGTGCGTGGCCTGCGGGATTGTGTCTGTGGGAGTGTAGAATTCCCAGCACTGCCCAATGGCAGCGACTGCCCAGCTATATCCACGGGTAGCTCCGCATCAGCTGTTATCGCAGGCACAAGTGCATCACGTGCTGGCGTCACGTGCTGGCGTACCGCTGCCGAAGTTCCATGCTCGACAAACGTCTCCTGGTCGTCATCAACGTACGGTCGTGCACCGCTCATCCGACCCGGAGAGGCAGACGCAGAGGCCTCCAACCACAGTTGGCACAGCTAAGCAGTCCTTGCTGAAGACTGCCCCGAGACCATCGGCAGTGACAGGTCTCTTTGTCTCCCGTCGGGCTGCGAGCACCGAATCATCGGATGCGCAAGGACTTCTGGCAGGGTTTGATGAGGACAAGACTGTCTTGTGCACCAAACTAAAAACCAGGTATCCGACGTACAGCTCTTTCCATGTCTCTTTGAGCAAGGACTTATTTGAACTCTTGAACATCCTGAAGTGTGGCCTGTTGGTTGTGTCTTCCGTCTATTTTATGAGAAGTTGTCGCCTTCACGGCACTTTGAAGATTCGAATATCGTCCAACCTACCCCCAATGATGGCGCGGAAAACTAACTTGTTCTATCAAAATACGAGAGGTCTCTAAACCAAAAGTGAGGAATATTTTGGTAATGCCCTTTCCTGTAACCATAACATCATTTGTCTGACGGAAACGTCGCTAAATTAATCTTGCACTAGCAACTCATTTTCCAAGTCAATTTTCAGTGTTTAGAACAGACAGACACTACACTGAACTTGTTAAATACGGTGGTGGTGTTCTAGTAGCGCGCAAGGCTGATTTTTATCTGATTAGGCGTAATACCTTGAGACGTATAGGGAATGTATCCGGGTGGACATACCGGCATCGGATGGCTTAAACTACCTTGTTGGCTGTTATTATTTTCCGCCGAATTTCGACGTTTGTGTTTCCGTGGACCATTTTGCAGACCTAGAGAACCAAATTGATTTTTCAAACTACAAAGTACACGTTTACAGCGATTTTAACCTTCCAAAGGTCGACTGGTTAACCGGCTTTGCCCAGAGTGAGTGCGCTGTAGTACGAGATCAAGTACAGTGTCTGACAAATTTTATCTATTTTAACGGGTTGCATCAGCACAATACGACAAGAAACTCTACTGGAAATGCTTTAGATTTTATCATATCGAATATACCCGTCTTTGACGCGAAAGGGACACGTGAGATGCTTGTCGCAGTCGATTATTTTCACCCTCAGTTTACACTATGTTTCTTTTTATCATTTTAAATACTACGTGAGCAGTCATTATCCAGGTTTATCTATACGCGTGGCGACTATCTCGACCTATAAAATCGTCTTCGTAACTATGATTGGTCTTGACTCTTTCACCTTACGGACGCTAATTTCTGTGTCGAATCGGTAACTTCAAGTGTCCAGCGGGCTATATAGGAATTCATACCTAAACTGTGTCCAAGGAAATCAAAATTTCCTAGGTGGTTTTCATCTGTCCTGAAATATTATATGGGTAAAAAGCAGCATTACCACAAACTCGACAAAAAATCTAATTGTGAATATTGGTATCAGAGGTTTTCAGCCTGCAGAGCAATAGTTAAGAAGCTTTATTGTCGAGATGAAGCTCGTTATCACAGCGGTTTGGAAAACAATTTTAAAGAAGAACCAAGTTGGTTTTGGAATTATGCTCGGGCCCAAAGTAAGAATAGTGTCAGCAGTTCTCTGTTAAAAATTGACGATACGATTTTATGCAGGCCACAAAACGTGAGCCAAGCATTTGCTGATCACTTTAGTTCTTGCTTTTCGGAACGTGACAGTGGGCCTAATGATTTTAAATTTGAGGGTTTTGCTGACTCCTTAGCATACCACAGTGTAACCGAGGATGAGGCGATGTGCTCGATACGGAAGCTCAAACCAAAACTTTCAACTGGCTGTGATGGCATTCCTAATTTTATTATCAAAGGATGTGCAGAAATATTTATACCTATCCTGACACATATATTTAATCTGTCCTTACAGTATGGGTTTTATCCTTCTCGGTGGAAAGTTCCAGTCGAAATACCAGTCTTCAAGTCAGGAAAGCCTTGTAATGTCAATAATTTCCGCCCTGTGTCTTTTCTTTGTGGCTTCTCAAAGGTTTTTGAGATGGTGATGTATGAACGCTTGTACTCATATTTTAAACAAAAAAATTCACTTTTGCAACAGAGATTCTCCAGGCCGGATCAGTGGAGACAAACATGGCTACTTTCCTCGGTCATAGTGGTCCTGCAGTATGCAACCGTGGTCAGGTGAACACAGTCTAATTTGTCATGACCAAGGCCTTTTATAAGGTTGACCACCAGATACTCCTGTTGAAATTTAAAGAATACGGACTATGCACTTTGTATTGCGCATGGTTTGAAAGTTGCCTTTCAAATCGCCGAAAATATGTTATATTTTTAAATTGTGTGTTGGAGATATTTGAATCTTTATCTGGCATACCCCCAGGTTCTAACCTTGGACCACTCCTCTTTTTGATATTTGTTGACAATCTACCATCTTCCATCAGAAACTCGAAAGTGCTAATGTTAGCCGATGACTTTAAAGTTTTCCGTGCTGTTGGCAATATAAATGACTGTATTCAGATACAAAATGACATCCGCTCCATTGAACATTGGTGCTTAAAAAATAGGCTTCAACTGAATCCAAAAAAGACAGTAGTAGTGTCCCTTACCAGCAAGAAGTGGAGCATAGTCTTCGACTACACTACATTTGAAGAGCAAGTGCTGCGGGTTGTTTATGTACGGGATCTTGGTGTCTTTTTGGACTCGAGATTAGATTTTCGCCTCCACGTCTCTAGCATTCTTGGCCAAGGACTTTGCCAACTAGGTGTAATTTCGCGAATGACAAAAAGTTTGTCGCTCTGAGTGTCTTTTATGTCTGTATTGTGCATTGGTTAGATCACGTCTCGAGTTCGCGTCTGTGGTTTGGAACTCTGTAACGGTGGTACATAGTAGTCTTATTGAAAACGTTCAGCGTAAGTTTACAAGAATCTCATACGACCAATATATCGCCGCCGCTGTTTCTACAATTACCATTCTCTGCTCACTGAACTCGGTCTAGTGCCTCTGCACGATAGACGAATTGCAGGAGACATGCATTTCCTGCGTTAAATTGTGCATCGTTCTATTGATTGTGCCCAGCTGCAGATGTCGCTGAGGTTCCGGGTGCGTGAGGGTGGACATCAAAATGCAGAGACACGTTTTACCCTGATGTGCGGTTCACTTCCTCAATGACACGTCTGCAACAGACTCATAATACCTTTTTTGGTGAAAAAGACATTTTCGCCCGATTGTATTTTTATCTCATACTTTTATGTATCTGTGTGCAGGACAGTGCACTGCCGCTCAGGACACTTGGCTGTTTGCAGGTGCGCAAATAAACACCATTTATCTATCTATCTATCTATCTATCTATCTATTATTCGAATTACGCCTTGATTGCTTCGAGATTTAAATGAAATTATTGAACTAAATAATCACAAAATAAATTTTGATTTCCATTGACAAGTCGCAGGCTAAAGTCTATTAATTGGAGTGTTATTTGAATATGAAAAATATCTCATTAGTTCAACATTTCAGGCGCCGGCATTTAAGACGGTGCAACAGACGTTCCGGGCGCCATATTTTCCACATAATTCTGCTGTGGTATGTCGCAAACGTGGAGAGCGCCAAATTAGTTATTGTATACAATGTTTCGATGTGTCTTTTGGAATACAGGAAGCCAAAATCATCTGTATGCAGTATAAAAAACATAACCTAGTGAATAATAAGATAACGACTTTTAACTTTTTACTCAACTGCCGACGCTGGACACACTTCAGGCTCGTACGCTTAGGAGTCGTAGCTGGAGATTTATATTGGGAAAAAAAAATATTTATAAACTTCACTTAGTAGTTTAACAATCCATAACATACGTCACACACGTAATGCCTTGGTGCATCTTTAAAGTATGTACCTGCTAATATATATTATGATCTAAAATCATTTGTGGTGCGTATCTTGGAAAATGCAAGTTTAGATATTTGGCGAAGCTGCAGTGCTGCACCGGACGCTGTAAGGACTCAACCAATTGTAAGCCATCAAGTGTTCCAAGCGATCAAGACCACGCGGCTGACGTTAAAATCTTCGAAAAATTGGTTTGCTTCCGGCCAACTTAAGTTTCTCGGCCACGTTGTAACTAACGAAGGTGTTCGTCGTGACTCTGAGAAGACACGCGCCGTGGCCGAATTTGCAACGCCGCCTAACAAAAACTCCAAGAGGCAATTTGTCGGATTGTGCGTCTACAACAGACGTTGTGTTCAAACTTTCGTGAAGATCTCTGCGCCACTCACTGACCTCATGAAGAACACCGTAAAGTTCCACTGTGCAGAAAAGAAACAGTGCGCTTTGGATGACCTGCAACAGAGACCCGAGACGTCTTAGATTCTCGGCCGTTTCGCCCTGCATGCCTAGACTGAGATCTGGACAGACGCAAGTAATACAGGATTTGACGTTGTACTGGTAAAAATACATCAAGGCGCAGAACGAATGATCGTCTATGCAAGTCGCACGTTCTCCAAGGCAAAGAGCAATTCCTACACGGCCAAGAAAAAATTGCTTGCGTTCTTCTGAGCGATAACCAAGTTTCATTCCTACATGTACGGAAGTCAGTTCAGAGTGGTCGCAGGACACGAGACAATCTGGTGGCTTGCAAACCTAAAGGGTGCATCAACACGCCTTGCCCGATGGAGCCTACGACTGCAAGAATTCGGCATGTTTGTGGTGTACAAGTCCTGCCAGAAGCACAGGGACGCGGACTGTCTGTCAAGGAACCCCGTCGAGTCAGCTTCCGTCGGCATCGACGACGAAGACGAGGAGAGTTTTCTCGAAGTAGATAACATGGGCGTGATTGTGGCACTTTAGCCAGACGACCCTGATCTTCGCCCACCGGTTGAACATATAGAAGGAAGAGGAAGTAGAATTCTCCGTGCCCCCTCACGAGCCTTGAGAAGCTTAGCCGTCCGACAAAGCGTGCTTTACAAAGAGAACTCCGGGTCGACACTTCGGCCTGGCTCCGGGTAATCTCCACCGGCCTTCAACAGGAGATCTTTGCAGCCGTCCAAGACTACCGGACCCCAGGGCATCTTGGCTACGGCACGACATTGTCGCGAATCCGCCTAACATACTACTGCTTCGAGCTCCCTAACGCCGTCTACTATTTCAGAAGGTCGTGCCACAAGGCCAACAACGCAAGGAGCAACCAACGAAGCCCGCAGAACTGCTGTAACCAATCGCACCACCGACTTCCCCGTTCCAGAAGATTGAAATGAATCTACTGGGGCCCTTCCCGAAGTCGACACCGGGAAATCGGTGAATTGTCGTCGCGACGAATTGTCTCTCATGATACGCCAAGGCGAAGGCCGTGCCTTCATGGACAGCCCTGAAAGTCGCCATGTTCTTTACTCAGTTCATCGTTCTCCGTCACGGCGCCCCTCAAGTCTTGATTATAGACAAAGGAGCAGCATTTACGGCTTGTACGGCTGAGCTGACTCGGAAGGCTCTACGGTTCAGCCAAACCAGCTACAGACGAACCACGGCGTACCACCCGGACACCAACTGGCTCACAGAGCGGCTCAACAAGAGCCTCGCTGACATAATTTTCATTTACGTCGACGCGGAGCACGAGGTGGGACGAAGTTCTGTCGTAGGTCACGTTTGCTTATAACACGGCAGTTCAAGAAAACACCGGAGTGACACAGTTTCAGCCGGTGCATACACAGCAGACAGGTGACGATGCAGCTCGACTCGATGCGTCCCATGACCCAGTTGAGAGCGGGAGCGATGCCCATGTGATCAGTCATCGAGCAGAGAAGGCGCTTCAGCTAGCCCACCAGCGTATTCAAGGTCAAAAACTTGTAGCCGCTAGTCGGTACAACCTCCACCGACGTGACATTCGTTTTGAACCGGGAGACAGAATGTGAGTGTGGGCAGCGATACAACGCCGCGACCTAAAAGAAAAGCTTTTGCGCCCTTGCTTCGGAGACCTGTACTACGAGCTGCTTCCAGAAGGAACACGGACGTAAGGACGCCGCCAGTCACAACGCGAGGTGGTATACATCGGGCGTTTCAAGCCGTTTCAGGCTCGAGAGGACTGAGGACTATTTAGGGTTCAGACGACCCCGTAAGTTACGGATTGCAGTTTATTGTTGTGGCTTTGTGTTAATTTATTTAGGTTGCATAGGAACGATGCGCTTTTAAAGGGGGTGTAATGCCGCTGTGTGACCGAGAAGGAACGATTCACAGTACAGCTGCAACGGAAAAAGAGTAGCACAAGTGACGGAGGCCCGGAGCGGCGAAATCGCGACACGCGGCGCTATTGTTCCCAAGCACGCCGATAGCGAGAGTGCTAGTCACGTTGCATGTCTGAACTCGGGGATGGCCGGCAGAAAATCGAGGGATAAGATATCCGTCAAAATGCGGGCTTTAGAATGGGCTGCTTTCTGCTGGCCACCCCCGCGTTGAGACATGGAACGTGACTGGCACTCTCGCTATCGGCGCGCTCGGGAACGATAGCGCCGCATGTCGTGATTTTGCCGCTTCGGTCGTCGGTCACTTGTGTTACTCTTTTTCCGTTGCAGCTGTACTTCTAGAAGATTCGTGTATATTCTTCTTACCTAGAGTATGAAAGTTAAAAAGGCCAGATTGAATTTGCCTAGTAAGTCTCTCCTTAGCTCATTCCTGAAAATTCTGGCTCAAATATTTGAGATGTTGAGCGAAGTAGATTAGGAGCTGACCGTGGTCTTGCCGATTCATTCAATCGCTCGCTAGCCAGCTTTCCCGCCGGCGCACCGTCGCTCGCTGCTGCCACCGGCGACGTCTGCTGCCGCTCTCTGGACATTTGTTACTTTTGTTTCTGGTACAAGTTCGCCAATTAAATAGAATCATTATTTTCAGTCTACGCTAGTAGAGCCTTCTTCACCCGTCATAATAGACCCCTTTCGAAATACTGCCCTCTGTTGGCAGCTGTGGCGTCCCTGCACAATGGCGGACTAAAACCGCATAGTCACAAACCACTTTATACGTTTGGTTGGGATAGAAGAAAAAAGTTAAAGCCGTTTACAACTCCCTGTAATGCCGAATTAGAGCGCAGCTCTTGAGGAGGAGGAGGAAAGGGTACTGAGGGGGGGTCATGTGACCTCGGGGGGGGGGGGGGTTCAAGTGACCTGGGGGAGGGTGGCTCATGTGGTCACGTGACCTCGGGGGAATCACGTGACTTCCCTTCCCGAGGTCACGGAAGGTACCCGAAATACTCCCGAAGGAACCCGAGGTCACGTGACCTCGGGGAAGAGGGTTCACGTGACTTCGGAGGGGGGGTTCACGTGACCCCCCCCCCCCCCCGCTGCGAGGTCACCGAAGGTACCCGAGGTCCTCCCGAGGTTCTCTGAAGGAACCCGAGGTCCCCCCAAGGTCCTCCCGAGGTCCTTCCGAGGTTCTCCTGAAGGAACACGAGGCCCTCCCAAGGTCTTCCCCAAAAAACGCAGGGTCTTCCCGAGGTCCTCCCGAAGGAACCCGAGGGCCTCTAGAGGTCCCGAGGTCCCCCCAAAGGAACCCGAGGTCCTCCCGAGGTCCTCCCGAAGGAATCCGAGATCTTTTCGAGGTTCTCCCGAAGGAACCCGAGGTCCTCCCGAGGTCCTCCCGCAGGAACCCGAGGTCCTTCGGGAGGACCTCGGGTTCCTTCGGGAAAATTCACCCATAGCGCACCGCGCGAATACGCCGACGCCGACGGTGACGCCGCTCAGGCCGGAAACGGACGCCTTAGAGCTGCGCTCTAAAAACACATACAGAAAAATGTTAGTGCGGTGGCGTTTCACTTTTGACGCTGTTTGATAGGCTCGTTGGCTCCTAGCATTGGACACGCTCCGACGTTCGCTATCTTGTGGAATGACTTGCACGTTCCACGATGTCAGTCGTTCCGGCAGTGTGCATGGGTTCCCATCTTCTAATAATCGGCACGCGAATTTTGAAAGGGGTCTATATCTTGAAGGGGCGTTAAAAACTTTCTGCTATGGTCTGTTTATGGTTATAATTTTATCTATGTGATCTAAACGGCATGATATAAATCTTTATATTCAAACGTTTTCAGATTTTTCGAGAGAAATGTGCGTCAAAGATCAAATAACTCGGAACTATCGCGGAGTTCATAGGACGGCGTGAGACGAGAAGCCCTTCCAGTGAGCCATTCTCCTCGTCCGACGGCTCCCTTTCCCGAATAACGCATGCATGCAGTATAACGCATGTCTGCAATGTTTGGTTTTTGTGATACTTAGAGAGAATAATTGAGTTTCTAACATAAATACACTAGCACAGAAGGGGGACTAGAGTCTTTTAAACTTCTGTGGAAGATGATTACGCCATTGAAGTGTACTGGAGGAAAATAGAAGCTGAAATCTTGTTACGCAGTTCAAGCCTAACGTAGCGAAGGGATCGCAGATCATAAGTCAATAATTGTTTGCTTGCATGAGATAGGTTAAACATTTAGTTAAACTGACATAGGTTTTGGTTAGTTATGTCACCATCTTCTTAACTTTGGATCAATATGGATTATTACGTTTAAGTCATTTTTGCTCTCATTTCATAAAAAGTTTGTGACGTTCATTTTTTTTGTGCTGATTTAGGTATAATAAGAAATTGCATGCCAAAATATGTCTCCAATTTACGGGCGACCACTCAGCGAGTGAGTGGGTTCTTGTGAAGGAAGCCCTGCGAAAACATTATAACGACAACCCTGTGTCGCTCAGGTACATATCTTATTCCCTTGCTTGTAGAACGTAGGACAGTTCTCTTAGCGCGGAATATAGTATCGAGGTTTTTGCGGCACTCTTTTTGGAATCTGGGATGTTTGCTTCTTAATTAAATAATGTTAACAAAAAAAGTCTTCAATTACGTGTTCGTTTAGAAATTATAGTCTCAATTTGTATACGTCTTTGTTACATCGCTACGTTTATTTGAATATCGCAACTGAAAGTTGAGCAAGTTGAGCCGTTGATTATTTCCCTGCGAAAGGAAGTGGACCGACGCATGAACAGATGAACGCTTTTGTATTTATTGTGGACGTACATATGAAGCACACTTAGGTTGTTCAATGATTGTCATCTTCCGGAGCCCTTCTAGACAAAATATGGTATGCAGTTTCTTCGCTGGAATACTTCTAAAAAGCTATGGCGTGACCATGCGGTGGCCTTCTGCATCTTTGCTACATTCAACGCAACAATAACCTGTTTAAAGCTGTGGCGATTTTAGTCCCTGGAGTCGGTAAGCGCGAACGATATTCCTTGACTGTGCTGGCGTCCGGTGTGGTCTTTGCTTCGCTTCACTCTGCTCCAGGGTATGGGCTTTGACATCGGGGTTTAAAATTAGAATATCACTTTTCCATAGGATTCAAAAAGGGGCTGTAGGAAAGCAAGTACATATATTACTTTGTGCACGTCGGACAATGCGGCTTCTTTTGGTCGCTTGTGAGCGGGGGCGTTGTCCATCCAGAATTTTAACCGCCTGGCGGTCTGGCTCAGTGGCTAAGTTAGAAAGCAACACATCCTCTAGTGGGACTTTCCGCACGAATTGAAATTAGAGGGTGGTCTCAATTTTTAGAGGGGAGAGGGGGCGTTAAGGGGGGGAGGGGGGCATTGAGAATAGACGAGTTGTTGCGAGTTAAGGGGGTGCCTTCAGAAAAAAAGGGGGCTGTACACCCGCCCCCCCCCCCCCCCCCCACCCCGCCCTTGGGTGTGTTTAGTAAAATCACTGTCCTCTTGAAACTCATTGAATGTAAGCCAGGATGCTTGATCCACCGACTTCCATAAAATCAAGCCCTCGGCTGACATGCAGGTGGTAATACTAATATATGGCCATCGTTGTTTGGCCTCCATATCACGCTTCGACCGTACAAACTTGCTGGATCACCAAATGTTGAAAATGGTTTCATCCACGCCCAAACCTCAACGTTTAGGGAGCGGCTCCTTTAAGCCAAGTCGCAAAGATCTTCCACTTTTTCTTGACGTCGACAATGTAGCGGTTGGCTGGTTGTAAGCAAAGCTGCTTCAGATGTTATCGTGCCTACTGTAGCACATGAGGAGATATTATCGTACGTGCTGTCGTGGACAATATGAGCTGAAACGCTGAAACAGTGTTCCGGACAGCGCGCGGTACTACCTGCGCCGTCTGTCGGCTTGCTCCGCACACACGGCGCACCCTGAGGCCGAGATAAATTAGGGAGTTTTCGTAGACCGCGTTGCCCCCTCCGCTAAGCGTTACGCAGCGAAGAAGTTGCTACTGCGCCTGCGCGCCGATAGCCTTGACTGTGGAGTTCCCGCTATCGTAGCGGATTGCGGAGGGCCTTGCGGGACGGCGAAAACGATCTACGAAAACTCCCTATTATCACTTGCGCTCGCTGCGTTCGCTGCGCCACTACGCCCTTCCGGCCGTCTGCTAGCGAGACAGCGTGTGCGACAGCGGGCGTGTGCGTGATAAGAGAGAGGGACGGGGGGGCCAGGGGGAGGAGGGGAGGGGAGGGAGTGGAGGGAGGGACGGACCAGAGGATTACAGTTCTCGTACTTTTTTTTTCTTTGCAATTCATTTACTTTATTCTGTCGTGTAGGATCACGTAGAAAAAACGCTGACTACTGCAGAAAAAATATATCTTAAATAGCAGCTGCGATTATTGTTTTTGAACGTCACATCAACGACGTTGCAGGCCTTTTTTTTTTTTTTTAAGCGCATGCACAAAGTACGACATCGTAAAATATCGGCCAATATATATATCCGGATTTAGGCCGGCTCCAATGTATTTAATCTTTTTTCCTTTTCATTCAGCACAGCTGTTTAAAAAAACCGTAACTCTACATGTTACTGCGAAGGTTTTGCAACTTTGATTTGTATAGAAAGGTTCAAGATATGTTTTTCTTTATTACTGAGCCCACGTGGTTGTTCCAAACAAAACAAGTTGCTGACAAGACACCAGTGTTTTATTTACAAATTTCTATCTTAACGAAGTGTGACAAACAGTCTTATATTTGCCCGGGGGAGGAGCTTGAAGCTTCATCGAAAAAATATTCTCAGCAAACAATGTCAGACACAAAAGATTAATAGTCGGCGTGGAAGATCAACTGCACTATACAAGAAAATTAGGATCAAGGGTGCACCACACAGAAGTATGCGCCGGTAAACGGAGTCAAACAGTTTGTCGCAACCGTAGCAGCAAGCTTTGCTACAATCGGCAGACGTCCGGTTCAGGGGGTCCTGAGGCGCAGTAAAACTTACAAAAAAAGTTAATACCGCGTCATTCTCCCCTGACCCACGACCACGGCTCTCATCCTGTTTGGTAAGGAATCATAGAGCACGGCCACGAAGTCTGGCTCACCCCCGAAGCCTCTCCCATTTACCTCTCACCGCTTCCCATAATTCGTCGGCAGAGGCGCGGTGGAGGGGATGCCGTGACATAGCTACCTTGATGCGCCCTCAAACGTGTTCGATAATATTCATATCGGCTCCTTTTGGGGGCTAAGGCAGCTCCGTCACGCAGCGCTCCTCCAGGATAGACCGGACCTTGCGGGACGTGTGGACTGGAGACAGGTCATGTTGGAACAAGTAGTTCCCGTCAGGAAAGGGGCCATCCAGAGCGTAGGGCAGCATGACATGGTCAATTATCGTGCAATAATTGCCCGAAGTCAGTCATCCCTCAATCCTGAAGAGCGGCCCGAGTCCTCCTCGAGAGACGGCACCCCAGACGTTCACGGCGGTGCGACCGCTGGCGGCGACCTCCCGGACGAACTGTGGGTCATAGCTAGAAAAGCACATGTACAATGGGTCAGTTTTGTGGCAATGGCTGTCACTTAACAGAAAACAAAACTTGAAAACATGGTTGGCATTTCTTACCGGCAGTTTACTGGCCGCCACACCCGGAGCCGCTGGTCCCACTGCGTCGTAAATGTTGATTCGTCTGAGAACATGACCTTTCCCCAGTCGTCCCCCGTTCAGTCTTCGTCGACCCTGGCAAATTCAAGCCTGTCCCGGATGTTTGACTCGCTGAGGAGCGGATTCTGGGATGCCCTCCGACTTGAAAGCCTTGCCTAAGCGAATCTATGGCGTGCTGTCCGGGAGGACGCATCGATCCCCAGGGTGTCGAGAACCTCCCGAGCCGATTGGAAGGGGCTTGCTGCTATGACCGCGACTAGCTGGCGGTCCTCCTCCTCCGTGGTAACTCGAGGACGTCTTCTGTGTGATGCATCCTCGATCCGACGCTCATCTCTATAGGCCTGAATAATTCTATTCACAGTTGCTATCGATCTTCCCGTCATGTCTGCAATTGTCCTCTGCGAATATTCTCTCAAGCTTAAATCTGCGATGTGTCGCCGTTCCTCTATCGGTACCCTCGACATGTTGCAATGTGTCTCCGATGAAAAGCAAATGCAATCTGCACTTGGGCCCCGTAATCTTGGACCGATTATTTAGATATAACTAAAAAATATGCACACAAAAAAGTTGGGTTTCTACAGACCTTCTCTTGAAAAATTTTCGCTATTACTCTGTGCTGTGCCAGGCCACGTTTCTCTGTTCGAGGGCTGAAGAGCCCAGGGCTCCGTTTAATCTCCACAACTAGCCGTGCTAATTTGAATGATTATTATATGGTAAACAGGAGGAAATCACTGGCTGTGTGATGCACGGTAAAGATCCCCATGCCAGCGGTCTGTGACAGTCTAAGAACATAAGGCGAAAGTAGCATGGCTGGTGAGGAGGAAGCAGAAGGGACGAAAGAGAGGAGAGGTAGTTTCCCCTCCCCACTCCAGCGTCCCGTCTCCTTCCTGCTCTCCAGCCTTCGTTACCCTCGCCCCTCGTTCTTAGCCCGTCACTGACTATAGTTAATTCTGTTATCTAGAACGCAGCGCCTGAAACGTTTGCCATGAGATAATAGGGAGTGGTAGTAGATCGTTTTTCTCCTCCGCTACGGTATCCCCGAAGAAAACGCCTCAGCTGCGCATGCGCGCCGCCAGCCTTGTCCGCATAGTTCAAGGTCTTGTGGCGGATTACGGAGCGCTATCCGGGTGCTTAGCGTGCTGCGGGAACGGTCTACCACAATTCCCCAAT
The DNA here is from genome assembly GCF_016920785.2 of Ixodes scapularis. Lineage (NCBI taxonomy): Eukaryota > Metazoa > Arthropoda > Arachnida > Ixodida > Ixodidae > Ixodes > Ixodes scapularis. The sequence continues at coordinate 197,158,426 of NW_024609835.1, forward strand.
GTTGGCAAATGCGCTATAAAACGCCAGTAATCCAACATGGCGTATCCCGGATTATATTTTGGGAGGGGCCTGCCAGCCCATCTCTCTCCCCCCCCCCCCTCCCCCTTTTCCGACACAGGGCAAGGCTGCGCCCCGCCACGCGCGGCGGTCGAAGAGGAAGAGGGGGGAGGGGGGGGAGCGCACATATTTTGGGGAGTGAGAATGTAGGATTCGGTCTCCAAACTGCGCTTCCGCCACAAACGCCCGCCGCTTGCGCCACTGAACGGTTCACATTAAAAAAAGTGTTGCAATCATTCAATCGAGCAGCGAATAAATATGCGTTTAATAAAACATTCGTCCTGAAAATACCTACCAGAGTGGGAGAGCAAGGATACAAGCGTGACAAACGAATTTTTTTCACTTCAGCGCTTTCTTGTTTCGTTTTGTTCTGTTTTGTTTTTATTTTGAGTGATACACTAACAGCTTAACGCCGCTTGGTGGTGCAAATATAAATCAGTCAATCAGTAGTAAATATTTTAAGAGGAAAAAGCGAAATGTTAGGACAAAACAATAGTTTCAACGCACTTTCGAAATTTACGCTCTTTATCAAAACCATCAAGACTAACATTCCCACAAATCTGTTCTAAATGTATATACGTCAGTTGTAGGCGTGTCATGGATGCAGCATGGTAAAAATCGGTAGGCTAAACAAAGTATAGCGCTTGAAAGACTTTCGAGGATGTAGATGTGACTGATTAGCTCTGGTGAATCAATTATACCATTTACAATCTTATACAAATATGTCAGTCTACGAATTGTTCTTGTGCTGTGCAACGAGTCTAACTTTACGAGTTCACAAATCCTCTCATAACTATAGAAATAATTCGGTTGAAAATAACGATCAAACAATAAACAAACGAATCTACATTGAACACTCTCAATTACACCTGAATATGTCACTCCAATACAGTTCCAGACAACTGAGGCTTATCCGACACGACTACGCATCAGTGAAGAAAACAAACGCACAATACAAAGTGGGTTAGACAAACTGCATGTCACTCGCGTAATGGCTCCCAGCCCTTTGAAGGAAGCATTCGCAATTGTAGTCATATAATGATTGAAATGAATTGCAGGATTCGTAAAAAAGCCCAGATTAGGGATGACCTCAACGCAAGCAATATCGGTGGAGTCTAATACATAGGGAAAGCTCAGAATTCCACGCTTCCTAAAAAAATGTAGTACTGAAATGTAGCACTGAAACGTGAGCATTGGGCTGCAGGGCACACGCATCCCTATGGTCGTTCCGTCGAACAATACTTTCTTTAGCAGACGGCCGGAAGAGCGCAGTGGCGCAGCGAGCGCAAGTGATAATTTGTCTCGGCCTCAGGGTGCGCCGTGTGTGCGGAGCACTGCGACATGCGACGCAGGTAGTACCGCGCGCCGGCCGGAGCGCTGTTTCAGCTCGTATTGTCCACGATGGTACATCCTAACCTTCTTAATTCTCTGAACACTCAAAATATTTAATGTTCAACATCCACACCGAAAGAATACCGATCCTTAAAAAAAAAGTGTCATGTAATGACTATGACAAATCAAAGTTTAACTTAATGGCCTGATGTGTGTTTAGCTATCGTATGTACGTTCGAAATAAGCTTGGTAAAATTTTATTATCACTGCTGAATCATGTTCTCTATGTCCCTGAAGAAGTGCATTTTTGTTGTTAGAATTATTGTTCTATTTTTACTATTACTTTATTGTTAGGGTTGAATTTCCGACGTGCTTTATGGTCATATTTTCAATTTTTGGTTTGATTTATATCGGTCCTTGAGTTTTTACCTTTATGCTTTTTGTTTATTTGGTGATCTTTGCCGCCACTGCTGCTGACTGTACGAGGGGGCCGAGAACACGTCAACCTGCTTATATATAGCTTTTGTTCTCGTTCTCCTTCTAACACAAATCTAATGTGATGAAAAATATAATTTATTTGTTATTTAAAATTATAAACTGTACCCATGTCCGTCACGAAGACGGTCGTAGTTGATTGAAGACGTGTTGTCGCCAGCCGGGGTTTTCGTCTTTCAAGCTCTCTTTTGAGCTGTTTCAAGGTGTGGGTTGGATGGTCGTTCACCAACTGCGTCAGAGCGGTCAAAGGGTCATTATTAAACGTTGGTTTAGACCCTCCGCGGGTATTTGATAGAATCTTGTTTTTGCTTATGATATATCTGACAGTCTTGACGTTGATACTGAGTGTTCGTGCGAGAGACGGCAGATCGCCATCGCGTCTTGGGCAATGAAGTAGCCTCGCTCGGTCTCTGACAGAAACCGTGGTGTACATTACGCAAACGTCATTGAGGTCGTTGTTGGGCTTGCCACGTCGGCGTCCAAACGAAGCGTTCATTTTTGAAGATTTTTTGGAGTATAAATAGGGACGTGGAGGGTTCAAGGTAGTTGTGGCGTGGCGATAAGTTTAAAGAAGGACGTCTTCTCTTAACGGCCTAGGATATCCCGCGCGCAGAAAAAGCCGAATCTTCAAATGGGGAAACGAGATACCTTGGTTGTCACTAAAATGTCTGGAAAAGGACTGCGAGTCCTAATGCTACAAGCAATGACTCAATATCATTCACTTTAATCCTAGACAAGGGTCAGAAAGAGCATTATTAGTTATGTTTCCCCGTCTGAAACTCTGGGTTTTCCAGCGCGCGTCATATTCGAGGATATTAGTAATCGACGCGCTTCGCCAAAAGTATCACCAATCCAAACAACCTTGAATCCTCTGAAATAATCAAAACTGTGAACAGTATGACACCCAGAACTAATTAAAGTCCATTGCCTTCAAGGTATATTGGAGTAATGAAAATAATAATAATAATGAGAAATAAGCGCCTTATCAGCAAGTGGTGGTATAATAACTTGAAGTGAGCAAGAGTGCCAAAAATGTCAATTAGGCTGAGTTAAAGTTCATTGGGTCAATGGTAACTTAAGCAATCGAAAGAGTAATAATAATGCTAATCAAGCTCATATTAAATTAATTTTCGATAGCCGCTGAATGTAATCAAGAATTAGCAAAATGTCAATTTGTCCGGATTAAAATTCACTACCCTATTGAGAAATCTGATACGTTTAAGAAATTTCTTGTTCAAATAAGCGCATATCATCAAATAAGATCATATTGCCGCGCGCAAGGCTGAGAAAGCAACGCTCGGTCACGGTCCTCCAGAAAGTTCCCGTTTATTCATGTACCGCACGTAACTTCTATCATTTTTCCCTGCTTTTGTTTTCTAGAAAGTGCGTGTTCATTCTCGCCCCGATCACGCAACGCTCGAACCGCTTTCGCCGAATCTTCGAGATAGGGACGCACTCTAGATAAGAGGCCGCCCGCGACCTTGTCGAGTCAGTCTCGCCCCAGCGCTCGATTCTGCTGACACGCCGACTTCGACGCCCGCGACGCTCTGCTTTCTTCTGTTTCCTTCTTTATTTTTGGCACAAGTTCGCCACATTAAACGTTTATTTATTCCTGTTTATTTCTTGTTTATTAGTCACCATCCGTGACATTTTTGGTGGAGGTGCTGGGTAACACCTTATGCCTCTTCGCCGTACCCCTCCGAGGACCCGTTCGGCAAGCCCCACTCCAAGACGACCTTTTGAAGAAGAGACAGGGCCCCGGGCAAGCCAGCGTCTCCGAGGACAACCACCAGAGTTTGGTCCCCTGCCGGACAACGCCAAGAAGCCACCCAAGCCGACAATGGACTCCACGGCGCAGCCGACGGAAATCCCCCAAGCAGCACCGTCCTACGTCTTCCTGCCTGTGGTTCCCCGTGTGCCGACGCCGTTCCACGGTGAAATTTATGAGGATGTAGAAGACTGGCTGCAGCACTACGAACGTGTAGCACGCCATAATGGATGGACCACTGAGCAGCGCCTCCAAAACCTCTACTTCTCTTTGGAGGGTACCGCGAGGCAGTGGTTCGAGAACCACGAGGCGTCGCTTACGTCTTGGGACACCTGCATCGCCGGCCTGAAAGACACATTTACGAACCAGACACGACGACAGCGAGCGGAAGACCTTCTGCAAGTACGAACCCAAGGGCCCAACGAAACGGTCACCAGCTTCGTTGAAGACGTCCTCCGCCTGAGCAACCGCGCCGACCCTCAGTCCACCGAGGAGAAGAAGCTGCGCGTGCTGATGAGAGGAGTGAGGAGTGACATCTTCGGCGGCCTTGTTCGCAACCCACCAACAACTGTCGGGGAATTCGTTACCGAGGCAACCAACATCGAGCGTGCCCTGTCAATCCGAGCCAGCCACTACAACCGACTTGCCGGCACGCCTGTTGCGTCGACGCTGACACCTTCCCGATTCGACGAAGGCGGCGCCCGTGCTGACAATATTCGTGCAATTGTCCGCGACATCGTCCGGGAGGAGCTCCGGAAACTGCTGCCTGCTGCCAACCAGCCGGCTGAGCTGTCGATAGCCGAAGTGGTGCGCGAAGAAGTCCAGCGGGCAATTCAACCGGAGGCTCCTGCCAGCGTAGCACCACCCGAAGAGCCCGCCCTGACCTACGCCGCAGTGGCCCGACGGCCACCGCCTCCTCCTCCAGCCTATGTTGCGCCGCCCCGACGTCGTTCTCCTGCGCTGCAGCACGATCGCCGCCGCGACGACCAAGCTCAGTACGCCGGCCAAGAGCCCCGCGCACCTCGGAAGACCGACGTGTGGCGAACACCCGACCGACGTCCTTTGTGTTTCCACTGCGGGGAAGCGAACCACACCTACCGCCAATGCCCATACCGGCGACTCGGACTGCGGGGGTTCCACCCAAATGACCCACGCCCCCGTTACGGTGAACGCCCTCGGGAGATCGACGAGTACCTTCGACGACCTCAGTCCCCCGAGCCTGCCTCCCGCCGAGAGTTCCGGTCGCCATCGCCACGACGTCCGGCTTCGCCGATGCACCGACCCCGACGTGAAAGCCTATCACCCCTCGCTCCTCGCCGGGAAAACTAGGCGCGGCAACCCCTGGAGGTGGAGTTGCCGAAGACGACCGACGTAAAGAGCCTCCAAGAACGACGGAGCGCTCCCACTCTCCCGACGCCACGCATCACAACGACGCTCCTGCATCGGTGTCCAACAACCTGAACGTTGTGATCGACGGCCTCGACGAATCGGCACTCGTGGACACCGGAGCAGACTACTCAGTCTTGAGTGGGAGGCTCTCGCGCCGCCTTCGAAAAGTCATGACGCCGTGGGATGGACCACAAATAAGAACCGCCGGAGGACACCTGATTACACCAGTCGGGAGATGCACCGCTCGCGTCGAGATTCACGGCGAAACATGCCCTGTGAAGTTCGTCGTTCTGCAAGACTGCTCGAGGGACGTCATTCTCGGAATGGACTTCCTGTGTGAATACGGCGCCATCATCGACCTTGCGGAGAACAAGCTGACGCTTCGGAAGCCTGTGCCATCGGTGGAAAATCCCAAACCTACGTTAGCTGCAGCGCGAGTCCTCGTCAGCCACGTAAACCTGCCGCCGCTGTCGAGTGTCTTTGTGCCCGTCGGGACCGAAGGAGCCACCTGCGGTGTAGCACTGCTGGAAGGAAGCGTCCAACTTCTCCTCGGACGAGGGATTGGCATTGCAAGAGGCGTAACAGAGCTCCAGGACGGGCGTACCGTAGCCCACGGCGTGACTGTTTGTGGGAGTTATGCCGCACTGTGGTTCTCGTGACGAACTTCCGGAATGAAACGCAACACCTCACGAAAGGTGCAGCCGTTGGCCACGTCGAGGATCTCCGAAACTCCGCCGAAATCGCCGCCATTACTGATGAATCCTCGCCACCTCAGCAAGACGGTACGTCGCCAGCGCAACTCGACATCGACCCTAAGCTTCCGGACCCAAAACGACGGCAGCTGATGAACCTCCTCGCCGAATACCGTGACTGCTTTGCGACGTCGTCGAAGGTACGCCAAACAGCCGTTGCGAAGCACCGCATCATTACCGAGGACGACGCGCGCCCTGTGCATCGATCACCGTACAGAGTCTCCGTTAAAGAAAGGGAGGTGATCCAGGAGCAAGTTCAAGAGATGCTGAACGACGACATAATCCAGCCATCAAGCAGTCCGTGGGCCTCTCCAGTCGTACTGGTTAAGAAGAAGGACGGAACGCTTCGGTTCTGCGTGGACTACCGGCAGCTGAACGCGGTGACGAAGAAAGACGTCTACCCACTCCCCCGAATCGACGACACGTTAGACCGGCTGCGCCACTCTCGATACTTCTCATCGATGGACCTGAAGAGCGGCTACTGGCAGATCGAAGTCGACGAACGGGACCGAGAGAAGACAGCTTTCGTCACGCCGGATGGGCTGTACGAGTTCAAGGTAATGCCCTTCGGACTATGTACGGCGCCAGCAACTTTCCAGCGTGTTATGGACACCGTACTGGCAGGACTGAAGTGGCAGAGCTGTCTGGTCTACCTCGATGACGTCGTGGTGTTTTCCAGCGACTTCGACGAGCACTTGCGACGACTCCGAGCTGTTCTTCAAGCCATACGGACCGCTGGACTCACCCTCAAGCCGTCAAAGTGTCGGTTCGCCTATGACGAACTGAAGTTTCTAGGTCACGTGGTTAGCAACAAAGGCGTGCGCCCAGACCCTGAGAAGACTCGCGCCGTCGCGTCATTCCCAGTGCCGACAGACAAAAAGGCCGTGCGAAGATTCCTTGGACTTTGCGCCTACTATCGTCGCTTCGTTCGGGATTTCGCACGGATTTCCGCACCGCTCACAAACCTCACGAAGGACGCCGAGAGGTTCGAATGGGCCGAGGAACAGCAGCAGGCATTCGACGAGCTGAAGCGACGACTCCAGACGCCTCCGGTTCTTGGACATTTCGATCAGGATGCGGACACCGAGATTCACACTGACGCAAGTAACGCAGGACTTGGCGCGGTACTAGTTCAAGTACAAGAAGGCACCGAACGAGTCATCGCCTACGCAAGTCGGACACTGTCCAAGGCAGAGAGAAATTACTCCACGACTGAGAAAGAATGCCTTGCGGTCGTCTGGGCAATCACGAAGTTTCGTCCGTACTTGTACGGAAGCCCGTTCCGCGTAGTCACGGACCACCACTCGCTCTGCTGGCTTGCGAACCTCAAGGACCCGTCAGGACGCCTCGCTCGATGGAGCCTCCGGCTACAAGAGTTCAACATGACTGTGGTTTACAAGTCAGGACACAAGCACAGCGACGCTGACTGCCTGTCCAGGGCCCCTGTCGAAACACCTTCCGGCAGCAGCGACGACGATGATGACGAGTGCTTTCTAGGGGCAGTGAACACCGATGACATGGCACGACGTCAACGAGACGATCCGGAGCTGCGAGCCTTAATCGAGCACCTGGAAGGGCGCGGCGGTACCGTACCCCGTGTTTTCTCACGAGCCGTGCCGACCTTCACCATTCGGCAAGGTGTACTCTACAAAGAGAACTTCGGGAACAACAACTCGCCGTGGCTGCTGGTAATACCGACCGACCTTCGAGGGGAGATCTTTCAAGCATGTCACGACGACCCGACGTCCGGACACCTTGGATACAGCCGGACACTGGCCCGTATTCGTGAAAAGTATTACTGGCCCAAGCTCCCTAAGACCGTCCACCTGTACACACGATCATGCCACGAGTGCCAGCGACGCAAGAAACCTCCGACGAGGCCGGCCGGACTCCTGCAGCCTATTTCTCCTCCAACTGCACCCTTCCAGCAGATCGGAATGGATCTACTTGGTCCTTTTCCGCCTTCGACGTCGGGGAACCGCTGGATCATCGTCGCCACAGATTATCTCACGCGATACGCCGAAACGAAAGCTCTTCCTTCGGGGACTGCTGTGGAAGTTGCCAAGTTTTTCATTGAGTCCATCGTCCTCCGGCACGGCGCTCCAGAAGTTCTGATTACAGATCGCGGATCATCGTTCATGGCACAACTGACCCAAGAAATCCTCCGACTCAGTCACACCAGCCATCGTCGTACAACTGCGTACCACCCGCAGACCAACGGACTGACGGAGCGACTCAACAAGACAATCGCCGATATGATCTCTATGTACGTCGACGTAGAGCACAAGACGTGGGACGAGGTGCTGCCCTACGTCACGTTCGCCTACAATACGGCGGTTCAAGAGACCACTGGATTCACCCCTTTCCAGCTGGTACATGGTCGGAAGGTAACGACCATGCTGGACGCCATGCTGCCCCATGAGCCATCTGACAACGAGAGCGACGACGCCCAGGCGGTTGCTCAACGCGCTGAAGAAGTTCGCCAGCTCGCCCGACTCCTGATTCAAGACCAGCAACGCGTCGACGCCGGCCGCTACAACCTTCGTCGCAGGGACGTCCACTTCCAGCCCGGAGATAGGGTGTGGGTATGGACGCCCATCCGTCGCCGCGGCCTCAGTGAGAAATTGCTGAAACGATACTTTGGACCCTACAAAGTACTTCGTCGCCTCGGCGAGCTGAACTACGAGGTGATGCCCGACGGAACACGAACATCGTCACGCCGCCCACCACGACCTGAGGTCGTCCACGTCGTGCGCCTGAAGCCGTACTACGCTCGATAGGACTGTGGACCCTTTGTGCTCCAAAAGACTCTTTAGTTTATCGTTCTTTTTTTATTTTGGTTTGTTTTACACTGCATCGGGGCGATGCACTTTTAAAGGGGGGAGTTATGCCGCGCGCAAGGCTGAGAAAGCAACGCTCGGTCACGGTCCTCCAGAAAGTTCCCGTTTATTCATGTACCGCACGTAACTTCTATCATTTTTCCCTGCTTTTGTTTTCTAGAAAGTGCGTGTTCATTCTCGCCCCGATCACGCAACGCTCGAACCGCTTTCGCCGAATCTTCGAGATAGGGACGCACTCTAGATAAGAGGCCGCCCGCGACCTTGTCGAGTCAGTCTCGCCCCAGCGCTCGATTCTGCTGACACGCCGACTTCGACGCCCGCGACGCTCTGCTTTCTTCTGTTTCCTTCTTTATTTTTGGCACAAGTTCGCCACATTAAACGTTTATTTATTCCTGTTTATTTCTTGTTTATTAGTCACCATCCGTGACAATATAAGACCATACAAGAGCCTTAGAATATATAAGAACAATATAGTTTTATATAGGAAGTATAAGACACCATTTATCAGTTTCTTATAACTTCGTATATAATCGTATATTGTTCTTATATGTTCTTATAGGATTCTTGTATGTTCCTATATGATCTTATTTAATCATATCCAGTTATTTAACTAAAACATTTCCTACATATCTAAGATTTTTCACTAGTGTAAGTAAATAGTAATTTTCCCTCTAAATAGATTAAATGAACGTATAATTACACGAAGTATTAAAAATAGTACTCATAATGTCAATTAGGCCGTATTAAAGTTCCTCGGGTCAATAGTAACTCAAAGTAATCAAGAGAAATCGTAATATCAATGAAACTCATAATAATTCAGTTGGTTGACTATTAGCTCTAGCTAAGGAACATAGTCGTCACGATATCAATTAAGCCGAATTAAGTGCTCTCGGTCAAAATGTACCTTGAAGTCATCAAAAGAGTATGAATAATGCGAATTGAGCTCACAAAACATAAAAAGGTTGTATAATAACACGAAGTAAATAAACGAGTCACCAAAACGTCAATGGGTCGAATTAAAGTCGATTGCATCAATAGTAACACAAATTATTCAAAGGTGTAATCTCATGTCAATTAGCCTCATATTTATTTGATTGGTTGCATTTTAGATCAAAGTAATAAAGATAGTCAAGTCATTAGTCTCTGAAAAAGTGCACTGGGTCAAAAGTAACTTGAAGTAATCAAACGAGTAATATTATTTTAAATAGAGCTGGTAATAAAATATTTGGTGGTATAGTAACTCGAAGTAATCAATATAGTCCCAACAATGTGAATTAGGCGGAATAAAAATCCATTGACCAATAGTAACTCAAAATATTCAAGATAATAATGGTAATTGAGCTAATAACATTTAAATTGGTTCAATGTTAGCGCAAAGTAATCATGAGGGCCATGCCAATATTACTTAGGCTGAAATAAAATAAGTTGGGTCAAAAGTAACTCGAAGTAATTAAGAGCACATCATTGGTATAGTAAGTCGAAGTATTCAAAAGGGTCACCGAAATATCAATTAGGCCGACTTCAAGTCCATTTAGTTAGTAGTAACTCAAAGTAAAAAAGACTTCTAATAATGTGAATGTTGCTCATAATAAATCATTTTGTCGATTAGCTCAAAAATATGAAAAAAGTCATAAATATGTCAATTAGGTCGAATCAAACCTCGTTGGGTCAATACTAGGTCGAGTAATCAAATGTGTGATCATAACTGCAACTGGGATGGGTTGTATAGATCGCTTGGTTGTATAAAAAAAGAAACTCAAAGCAATACGATGAGTAAGGAACACGTCAATTAGGCCAATATAAAGTCAAATGGGTCACTAGTAACTCGATATAATCAACATGTCATTAATGTTGATATAAACCGCTGTACGACTAATATGTCGAGGAACGATAAAAAGGTAGCCACTAAGCTGATTGAACTCATTTACTGTCAATTGGGTAAAAATAACGCTAGAGGTTCAACTGGCGCTAGTGTGCCGTTGAAAATTGAAGCAGACAGCAAGTAGTCCTAAATTGACTTCCGGTAATGCATTTCTACGGAAACAATTCAGTGCATTTCCTCTCTGCGGTTGATTATGAGAGCAAATATCACGAATAATTCGTACCTATTAGGCACATTGGAACATTTCCCAGACACGCAGATGAAATAATTGGTCAGTTACGGCGTTTTTATTTTAAAATTGTGGCATGAAAAATGGTGCTAAAACCGCTTCGTACATGTATTTATGTGCGCTGTCGGGCACTGTTAGCGCGAACACGGCGTCAGCGCTTTCCAGCATGGGATATATACATGCCAAACGAACGAAGGACATGTGGAAAACCAAGAGAGACGGCAAGAACTACGCAGTGACACTGGATAAGTAACTCCTTGTGCTTGCAGACGATCAAAATAAATTGAAAGTCACGTAATATAGTCCGATTTGCAATAAATCAGTACTGCTTTATCCTTTTTGCTCATGAATATATGCGAAGATGCGTGTTCTGTGTTCAAATCATTACCCGCACGCTCCAAATCTTTGCAAATAGGGAAAAGCCAGAGAACAGGTGCGCGATAAAAACTGCCCAACATAGGAAATAACAAGAAAACACACCTTTCGTAGCCCACGTAATTTATTATTTACGTTTCGAACGTTTTTTTTTTTTGTTTTTTTTTAACCACTTGTACAGATGCACGACGGGGTCATTTTCATATAGTGAGAGGAGAGGCTTATTAGCAATATATAAGCACCAACGGAATGCTGGCGAACTTTGAGTACACTCTTCATTCCTTTCGATTGTTATTTTGCTTAGAATCGTCGCTCGTTTCTACATACCTCCCAAGGAACAGAGGTTTGGGCCTGAAATATAGCGAAGCTTAACATCGTTCAGTGGTAAAGGTACATACTATCCGGTACAGCCGAAATAACAAAATTTATTAATGTTATTTTCCGGCGACGAGACGAAATTCACGCGCGTTTTCCCATAGGAATACACAGGGAGACTGAAAAAGTAGATTGCATGCTGTCTGCTTCAATTTGCAACCGGAAGTCCCATAGACACTAGCGCCAGCTGAGCCTCTGCGTTTATTATATTAACTCTACGGGAAAGCGTGCCGCTTCGGCATACGCAGAGAAATCGTCCGTCTCTACGGCACAGGCATCAGCACGGGCAATAAATCATGCTGCTCGCTCTTGTAACGTTTTTTTCCTCGCTCCCGCGTTATGAAACAAATCGTTGGCGAGAGACTGTTGGGACCACACGTCAGATCTAGCATGACCTGTGATTGCTTGAACTGCCGTCAGGCTGTACTTGAACGCTCTGCAAAAGCGTCGTCGGTCGACCGTCGTAGGTACGGCGCCCAGGACAGGCCCTCGGCTGGCCCTCGGTTCCGCCGCACGCGAATCATTCTCACTCTGCGGAGAGAGCCATAAATTTTGAAAATACGCTATTCTAAAATAACGAAATAAAACCGGGTAGAGCATAGTGAGAGTCAAGCATAGCTTAGCCAGCGCACGGTACAAGACAAAGTTTGAAACAGCGAAGCACTTCGCAGAAACAAAAGAAACTTCCTCACCTTCGCTTGCACCAGTCGGCCATGACTGTCCGCCACTTGCGACGCTGCGTCTCACAGCTCTCAGTAATCGCTTGCTAATATTGAACACGGTATTTGTAAGTAAGCTATCTAAAATCTCCGCTAAAACGGCTAAAACGTAAAAAGGAAGCGATGCTCGAAACCTTTGGAACTCCAACGGCGGCCGAACGGAAGCTGATTGCAATAGCGATGGTCTTGCGCAGTTTTCAAAAGTCTCTTCTTTTTTTTTCTTTTTTTTTTGAACGCAAAACTAAGCGAATCAATATATTAATAATAATAATATCACTTTATTGTATTCGTAAAAAATTAACAAAACGTTTAGTCTAGCTTAGGTTTTATCTAAACTTTCGGTTTTCGTTTTCAGTGTAAAACCGAAACTATCTCAAGCAATTTCTCCCTTGTCGCTAAGGCTATTTTGATTCATCAGCGCATGCTTGCACCGCTGGGATTTCGGCTTTTCTGGAAGTATTGGCTCTCGCGGCTCATATATAATGAGGGTAACCTCGTGTTTTGAAACAATGAGCGTGCCCGTCTTTTTTGACGAGGGAGACACTTTAAATTTACGTCGATTTTCTACAGTGTGGAACTCCCGATCGACGGTATTGTTCGTTATTGCAATTGTCAATCTATTTTCACGTGAATTGAGATGTCGTAGAGTTTTGCAAGAAACATCTACACCCTGAAACACTTTCGGTGAAAGCTTGAGGTTGTTACATGAAGGCGCCGATTTCTCCAGCCAATTTCACAGCGAGCTTCCATTCATAACACCACTTCGCTTACGCGGTTCAGCAGTTCATTTGCGCTGCATGCGACTATGCAAGGTGAAGCATCTTATGTCCCCATTATTAGCCGTGGTTTCTTTTGCCCGCTGTCCTTTTGATTGCTGTGGATGCAGATATCTGAAACAGCGTATAGTGCACTGAGACCTGCATTACAAAAGAACTGGATTATCCTGCAAACGTAATTTGTCTACTAGCCTATGAGGCAGGACTCAAGTGGCAGTGCACTTTGAAAACAAAGTCATGTGCGTGCTTTTTCATCAGTAGCATTATACACTTGGTGCGATTGCCCTCGATCGCATAGCATCCGAATAGTGCTAACAGTTTTTTTTACAGCAAACTTTTATTCTTCAATAAAGTTAACAAATACAGCTCAGGGAAAATAAAAGCTATCTTTGCAATAAAAGTAGACTTTTCAATTGCTAAATTTATAGAAATGTCCAGCTAAAATAATTATTGACAAGTTAGATAACGCTACTTTCCGTGGCGTACGATGTAGCTAATTTTTCTATTTTTGCTTTTTTTTATGCGTAAGTCCATGTTGCATTTGCGACGTAAGTATGCTATGACAGTGCCGGTCGTTTCCCCGGGGAACTTTTGGACCACGTGGTCTGCAGTGAAATGAGAAATGAAGCATCCCTTTGTCACATTAAGTCAGCTATACCCTGTGATATTTTTTATTTAACTGGTTTCAGGAAAATTGAGGGCTCACTGTCATGTTGATGCACTCTCCCTGTGTGTAGGTGCGAGTCGGCGGACATTACATGGGTGAATAACCGTGGCAACACGTTTTTTTAATAAATAAAATCCGTAAATTTACTTTTTTTATTATTGCTGTTTTAGAGACAGTCGTTATTAGAGCCTAAAAGAATGAAAACTATTCACGAAACAGCAAGGGTCTTTCAAATATTTATTTATCAAATTTCGCACTTTTTTCCCTCGATTCAAGAACCACGCGCGGCAGGGGCGGGCAAAGTGGAGAGTGACTTAGCGGTTTTGACTGGCATATCGGTGATGGCATGTTTGTTTGTGTTAGCGAGAACTTCTCCTACTGGAGTTCGATGCATTATTTATTTTTCTAGTTAAGTTACAACCCTCATAAAGAGCTGTCCCATTCAACATGAACGAAGTTGCCCACTTTTGACAGCGTGCCTTTGTAGGATGCTCCAGCATCATACTTCCAACGTTTCGACTGAAGGGAATACGTAAGTATAACATTTTGCGCTCTGTACAGCGCGCTGTTTTTAATCAGGCGACGAAAGGCAGAGTTTTAGCTACGAATAGCCCAAAACTCGTCACCTTTTCGCAAATTGTTTCAGTTGGGCTTGAGTTTATCCATAGCCCCTTTAAAATTTAAAGTTCAACATGGTCAATTGCACTGTCAATTAAAAAGCTAATTAGACAACGTACTGTGACGTTTATTTACTCATCTAATGTCCACCGAGCCTTACAAATATTCTGTGAAAACGGCATTAGCCTATCTTTTGCGTTTTTAGTGTGTTGATGTTAAAAATCGCACTAGACATATGTATAAATATACAGGGTGTTTTTTTTTTAAGCTTAACAGATTTGTTTAAAAAAAGCCGTGAAAGTTACACTTATGCCGCGTGTGGAGGTGAGTTATACGGCCAGGGGGACATATCATGGGGGAAAAATCGTAATAATCAATTGTCTAATTAATTAGAATTCATTAATTAGCTTTTATTAATTAATGAAAGTTGACATATGGTTCCAATTAGAAACTTTCTCAGCGTCATCGAAAACCACTAAATAAGTCATTTTCAGAAAGATTTTTGGCGCGTGAGTAGGGTACTATTGTACTAAAGTTACCACTGGTGGAGCAGGTAAAAGGCTGGGGCTAGATAAGAGACGGAAAAATCGCGCGGGCGCCTTATCGCAACCGCTAGCTTCGTACCTGCTCCACGAGTGGTAACTTTAGTGCACTACTACGCTTCTCACGCGCTCAAATTCTTTCTGAAAATGACTGATTTGGGGGTTTTCGATGACGCTAAGCAAGTTTCTGATTGGAATCATTTGTCTATTTTCATTAATTAAAAAGTTAATTAACGATATTTAGTTAATTAGTCGACTGATTGTTACGATTATCCCCCTATAATATGTCTCCTTGGCCGCATAACTCACCTCCACAAGCGGCATAAGTGTTACTTTCACGGCTTTTTAAAAAAAAAACTGTAAAGCTTAAAAAAAAAACACCCTGTATATATATATACATATATGAGTATGCATGCTAAAGGTATGAAAATATAACTTAAGCATACTTAAGTGCACTTTCTGTACACTGATTTTGAACTACTTTTTACCGCGGGCACTACGATTCTACTACATGTACTAGTTTTGTACGGACGAGTATACTTTCAGTCCACCGCCATTTTTACTGGAAGTATACTTTAAGTACACTTAAAGTATACAATCAGTATAAAGACCGTACCGAAAGTATACTTTTAGTATACTTCAGTACACTTCGAGTGTACTGATTTTGAACGACTTCTCGCTAAGGGAGGGTAAAGTTAGGGGGGTTAAGAAAATAGCTCTTTTCGGGAACGAACAACCACCTGTGGCGGACGTAGCAACAAACAAAATTCGCTGCATGTTTGCTCATTCTGCCTAACGCGTTTAAATGCGGAAGTTTTATAGGCTTTATAGCCGTCTAAACTCGATAGCTATTTAAAAAAAACGACATTCAACACGACGCGAACAGAGCATACCACCCAGCAACAAATGTTCAAGCAAACGGGGTAGAGAGCGAAACCAAGAGAGCACACTTCAAGCTCAATGAATGAACAGTTTAGTGCCAAATCGCAAAGTGCGTATCCCGGCAACAAACGAAGGTTTTATATCTCCCCCCCCCCCCAAGCAGATTTGGGCCGGCAGATGACCACACCACTGAATCGCGTGAACGAGTTGCCTTCAAACAAAGAACGACTAATACTTCATGAGAGACGGATTAACAGCTCAATATTCTGCAGGACACCCCGGATACGTGAAAACTTTCATTGGAAGCCAGCCATGGGTTCCAGCACCAATTGTGAATCATTTGAGACTTCGATCTTTCGGAACTAGAATAGGGGACAAGAAACTGCGGCGTCCACAGATAGACCAAATTCGCAGTAACTAACTCGACAAGGAAGAGTGAACATTTCCGCTGCTAATACGCCTAAACGTCGAAACGCAAGCGCAAAGTAACGAAGAAATAGCAGTTACCAGAGAGATCGAAGCACAAGTAGACGAAACACGGACATCCAGGAGGACACTGTTCCAAGAAGAAGATGGTGCCGAAGTACCAGGCGGCCAACACGTATAAAAGATTATGTGCTTGGCATAGACATAGATGGGAGAAATTATATATATTGCTAGTCAGTGATGAAAAACAAACCAGCTGCAAGCGAACACCGAGCAGATCAGCTCGCTCTATCAGAAGAATTCATTCTACCAACGCTATGATAAGTAGGAGATTTCTCTTGTTCCTTTAAATAAACGCGAGTCTTCAATGATAAAAACGGCTGAACTGAATTCGAGTAGTGTCTAACAGAGTATTACCCTTAGTCTGTCAATGCCTGGAGTGTGTGGTGCCCCTACTTAAGGTTGTCGCTAGCGCATGGTTTTGTATGGAAACAGATTACGTCACACCATTGTCGATTCCTAACGCTGCACGCGCTTCCATTCCGTACCACCCGGGTGCGAAAGTGCAATAAGGTGAGCTGGCGGGCTAGTTGGTCGTTCATCATTAGTAAAATGGCGCAAAACAACAAGGAAGAAAGGGCGAGATAGACAGGAACGGCGCTAACTGACAACTGACATTTAATACAGTCTATAAAGGAGGAGAAGAAAGAAGCAAGAAGTTACTGATGCTGTTGCTTAAACGAAAGAAACGTACATCCTCAAAGTTGTTATACGTAAAAATTTAAAATAAAATGTACGAAAAAGGTGAGTTGCTGATTACATCTGTGAGTGAAAAAACCGTAAGAAATAAGAGAGAAAGAAAGAAGGAAGCAATAATTTTGAAACAAAAAGAGAAAATTGCAGGGGTGCACGATCGGTAATCGTAGATGATAAAAAATATGAAGTTGTAGACCAAAAGGAACCTGAGGTTGCAGGCTGAATACTTGTAGTCAAGTCCTATGATTAAGGTAGTAAAGTTCCTTAGGAGATAAGGCGATCGATGGGGCGCTGATGCACACCACCCCGCGAGACACGATTGTTTGAGCTTCGTAAACTCTCCTGTTCTTTTGGACCTAAAACGTCTTAGGATTCTGGTTTGGCTAAACACTGCTGAGCACATACAGTCCCTTGCATGTATTGCAAGATGGCCGGCTGGTGACGATCTCAAGGCTAAGGCATGTTCTCGCAAGCGTTCATTGATGCATTGGCCTGTTTGTCCACATATATTTTGCCGCAGGTGAAAGGTATTTCGTACCCCACTCCTCGTTGGCAGTCGACGTATTGTTGCTGATGTCTTACTTTGCACTCAGCTTGCTGTGGTTGGAGGCGGTTAATTCTCGGACACAACCGCCTAAGTTTATCTGGTGCAGAGAGTGCCACTTGGACTTGATATTTCGAAGCAATCTTTTTTAAGTTGTGTGTAATCTGATGAATGTATGGCAGCACTGCTGGTCGTTGGTTCGAAGCAATTTTTTTTAAGTTGTGTGTAATCTGATGAATGTATGCGCACTCGTTGTCCACTGTTGGTGAGTAATGTTTCGGCGACTTCAAACAAAATCGAACTCGGGAACCCAGATGTCTTGAGGCGCTGCACTTGAGCTTGAAAACTCTCAGCCGCGGAATGTGTGCACGACATTTTTAAGGGTGCACTCATCGTGCTTTTGACAATTCCTCTCTTGATGATTTTGGAGTGAGCTGAGTCGGTACTGAAGCAGGCCTTTCTTGGTTCTTGGCGAGTATTTCCAGCAAGTGTGCCTGCCTTTGAACTTCAGATGAAGATCTAAAAATTGAAGGCTTAAATTCGTTAGAGTCTCACGGGTGAAATTGAGCCCTTGCCCTTCGCTCCAGAAAGTGGATTTGATGGTGTGGATTATTTGAGCTTCATTTTCCATGGGTCTCAATGAAAGAAGCACTAGATAATCATCCACGTATCTGAAAATGCGTGAGACTTGCCCTTTGGTGAGTGCATTATCGATGGCCCGATCGCATTTTGAAAGGAAGATGTCGCAGAGGACTGGTGCCACACAGGACCCGATACATATGCCTTTCCTTTGAAGGTAAGACGTACCTTCGTACGTTACCACGGTGGCGGATAGGTAGAACCGTAAAGGTTCTAGGGTAGATTCTACCTGTATTCCACTTTCATTTTGCAACTTCGTAATCCCGTTGGCCTCAATACATTCGTTTACAGCTGTAAACAGCTTGTTGTGTGGGATTGAGTAAAAAAGATCCTCCACATCAAGTGAAAACCCGTATCGTACCGTTGCATCATTCAGTTGTAGGTGATGTATAACCACTTCAGAGTTAGGGATCAGGAATGGATGATTTAGTTTGAGGTTAGACAGATGTTTCATTAGATAGCGAGACAACACCCCTTGCCACGATCCTTTTTCAGTCACTACCACTCGGAACGGACACTCTTTTTTGTGTGTTTTGACAGTGAAAAATATGTCTAAGTGGTCGTTTGTGGCAGTCGAACTCATCTTCTTCATTGATGTCAATTCTAGCTTAGTGCGTAATTGTAGCGCCATGGCTTTTATATTTCTGATCTTGACGCTTGTTTGGTTGAAGTTTTTGTGTATGGCCGAGATAGCCTTTTCTTGGTAAATTGACCTGGGGATGACAACAAATCCTCATTCTTTGTCTGACTCTAACAGGTTTAAATCTTTCTCAGTGAAGTAATTTACCACACGAGACATGTTCAACCTCCTTCCACAACCATTCCCAGATCTTAATAGTACATCCACGCAGTCTTCAATACAACGTGGTCTGACATCTTCACGTGCTTTTTCCACTAAGTCATATACGTTGGACAATAGCTGTATACCCTGTCTTTTTGGTTAAGTGCAGAATTTTGGTCCTTTTTCTAGAATTCTGCATATATCTGCTGGCGGGGAAGTGTCCCCCAAAATAGTGAGGTTTTGTCCTTTTCTTTCTTGGTTTCGGCTCCGGAGACCTTTTATACGAGGAACATATGAAAACCATAGGTATTCCGTTGCTCTAGATGCCTATTCAAGCAGACACTTGTATTGTCGACCTTGTCCACCTCTGGAATCTCCACCGCCAGCTAGTACCCAAAGACAAGTTCGGTAAAATCTCACTTGCCTCCACATTTCGGAGCGTACGATCCTGCAGATCCTTCTGGCGTGATGTAGCGAAGGTCTCGCCGACCCGAACACCGTTTGAAGGTCTTGTGGAACCACTCCATATCTGATGGCGGCCGAATAGTATCTGGCCTTGCAGGTTGAGAAGGCGATCGCATTAACATAAAAATAAATATAGTCTCGTAGAAAAACACGCGGAAAAGGGCCCGTTGTAGTAGAAAGAAACTGCAATAAGGTGCAATAAGGCGGGCTAGTTGGTCGTTCATCATTAATGAAATAGCGCAAAACAACAAGGAAGAAAGGGCGAGATAGACAGGAAGGGCGCTAACTGACAACTGACATTTAATGCAGTCTATAAAGGAGGAGAAGAAAGAAGCAAGAAGTTACTGATGCTGTTGCGTAAAAGAAAGAGACGTACACCCTCAAACTTGTTATACGTAAAAATTTAAAATAAAATGTATAAGAAAGGTGAGTTGCTGATGACATCTGTGAGTGAAAAAAACCGTAAGAAATAAGACAGAAAGAAAGAAGGAAGCAATAATTTTGAAACAAAAGGAGAAAATTGCAGAGGTGCACGATCAGTAATCGTAGATGATAAAAGAAGATGAAGTTTGAGACCAAAAGGAACCTGAGGTTGCAGGCTGAATACTTGTAGTCAAGTCATGTGATTAAGGTAGTAAAGTTCCTTAGGAGATAAGGCGATCGATGGGGCGCTGACGCACACCGCCCCGCGAGACACAGTAAGACATCAGCAACAATACGTCGACTGCCAACGAGGAGTGGTGTACGAAATACCTTTCACCTGAGGCAAAATATATGTGGGACAAACAGGACGATGCATCAATGATCGCTTGCGAGAACATGCCTTAGCCTTGAGATCGTCACCAGCCGGCCATCTTGCAATACATGAAAGGGACTGTATGTGCTCAGCAGTGTTTAGCCAAGCCAAAAACCTAAGACGTTTTAGGTCCAAAAGAACACGAGAGTTGTATGAAGCTCAAACAATCGTGTGTCGCGGGGCGGTGTGCGTCAGCGCCCCATCGATCGCCTTATCTCCTCAGGAACTTTACTACCTTAATCATCGGACTTGACTACAAGTATTCAGCCTGCAACCTCAGGTTCCTTTTGGTCTCAAACTACATCTTTTTTATCATCTACGATTACCGATCGTGCACCTCTGTATTTTTCTCCTTTTGTTTCAAAATTATTGCTTCCTTCTTTCTTTCTTTCTTATTTCTTACGTTTTTTTTTCACTCACAGATGTCATCAGCAACTCACCTTTTTCATACATTTTACTTTAAATTTTTACGTATAACAACTTTGAGGGCGTACGTTTCTTTCTTTTAAGCAACAGCATCACTAACTTCTTGCTTCTTTCTTTTCCTCCTTTATAGACTGTATTAAATGTCAATTGTCAGTTAGCGCCCTTCCTGTCTATCTCGCCCTTTCTTCCTTGTTGTTTTGCGCTATTTTACTAATGATGAACGACCAACTAGCCCGCCAGCTCACCTTATTGCAGTTTCTTTCTATTACAACGGGCCCTTTTCCGCGTGTTTTTCAGCGAGACTATATTTATTTTTATGTTAATGCGATCGCCTTCTCAACCTGCAAGGCCAGATACTATTCGGTCGCCATCAGATATGGAGTGGTTCCACAAGACCTTCAAACGGTGTTCGGGTCGGCGAGACCTTCGCAACATCACGCCAGAAGGATAAGCAGGATCGTACGCTCCGAAATGTGGAGGCAAGTGAGATTTTACCGAACTTGTCTTTGGGTACTAGCTGGCGGTGGAGATTCCATAGGTGGACAAGGTCGACAATACAAGTGTCTGCTTGAATCGGCATCTAGAACAACAGAATACCTATGGTGGTCATATGTTCCTCATATAAAAGGTCTCCGGAGCCGAAACCAAAAAAAGCAAAGGACAAACCCTCACTATTTTGGGGGACGTTTCCCCGCCAGGAGATATATGCAGAATTCTAGAAAAAGGACCAAAATTCTGCCCTTCACCAAAAAGACAGGGTATACAGCTATTGTCCTACGTATATGACTTAGCGGAAAAGGCACATGAAGATGTCAGACCACGTTGTATTGAAGACTGCGTGGATGTACTATTCAGACCTGGGAATGGTTGTGGAAGGAGGTTGTACATGTCTCGTGCGGTAAATTACTTCACTGAGAAAGATTTCAACGTGTTAGAGTCAGACAAAGAAGGGAGATTTGTTGTCATCCCCAGGTCAATTTACCAAGAAAAGGCTATCTCGGCCATAGACAAAAACTTCAACCAAACAAGCGTCAAGACCAAAAAGATGAAAGCCATGGCGCTACAATTATGCACTAAGCTAGAATTGACATCAATGAAGAACATTATTTCGACTGCCACAAAGGACCACTCAGACATGTTTTTCACTGCCAAAACACACAAGAAAGAGTGTCCGTTCCGAGTGGTAGTGACTGAAAAAGGATTGTGGCAAGGGGTGCTGTCTCGCTATCTAACAAAACATCTGTCTAACTTCAAACTAAATGATCCATTCCTCATCCCTAACTCTGAAGTGGTTATACATCACCTACAACTGAATGATGCAACGGTACGATACGGGTTTTCACTTGATGTGGACGATCTTTTTTTCTCAATCCCAGACAACAAGCTGTTTATAGCTCTAAACGAATGTATTGAGGCCAACGGGATTACGAAGTTTCAAAATGAAAGTGGAATACAGGTAGAATCTTTCCTAGAACTTTTACGGTTCTACCTATCTGCCACCGTGGTAACGTACGAAGGTACGTCTTACCTACAAAGGAAAGGCATATGTATCGGGTCCTGTGTGGCACCAGTCCTCTGCGACATCTTCCTTTCAAAATGTGATCGGGCCATCGATAATGCACTCACCAAAGGGCAAGTCTCACGCATTTTCAGATACGTGGATGATTATCTAGTGCTTCTTTCAATGAGACCCATGGAAAATGAAGCTCAAATAATCCACACCATCAAATCCACTTTCTGGAGCGAAGGGCAAGGGCTCAATTTCACCCATGAGACTCCAACGAATTTAAGCCTTCAATTTTTAGATCTTCATCTGATGTTCAAAGACAGGCACACTTGCTCGAAATACTCGCCAAGAACCAAAAATGGCCTGCTTCAGTACGACTCAGCTCACTCCAAAATCATCAAGAGAGGAATTGTCAAAGGCAGAATGAGTGCAGCATTAAAAATGTCGTGCACACATTCCGCGGCTGAGAGTTTTCAAGCTCAAGTGCAGCGCCTCAAGACATCTGGGTTCCCGAGTTCGATTTTGCTTGAAGTCGCCGAATCATTACTCACCAACAGTGGACAACGAGTGCGCACACGAGAGAAGAACCAACGACCAGCAGTGCTGCCATTCATTCATCAGATTACACACAACTTAAAAAAGATTGCTTCGAAATATCAAGTCCAAGTGGCACTCTCTGCACCAGATAAACTTAGGCGGTTGTGTCCGAGAATTAACCATTTCCAACCACAGCAGGCTGAGTGCAAAGTAAGACATCAGCTACAATACGTCGACTGCCAACGAGGAGTGGTGTACGAATTACCTTTCACCTGCGGCAAAATATATGTGGGGCAAACAGGCCGATGCATCAATGATCGCTTGCGAGAACATGCCTTAGCCTTGAGATCGTCACCAGCCGGCCATCTTGCAATACATGCAAGGGATTGTATGTGCTCAGCAGTGTTTAGCCAAACCAAAAACCTAAGACGTTTTAGGTCCAAAAGAACACGAGAGTTGTATGAAGCTCAAACAATCGTGTCTCGCGGGGCGGTGTGCGTCAGCGCCCCATCGATCGCCTTATCTCCTAAGGAACTTTACTACCTTAATCATATGACTTGACTACAAGTATTCAGCCTGCAACCTCAGGTTCCTTTTGGTCTCAAACTTCATCTTTTTTATCATCTACGATTACCGATCGTGCACCTCTGCAATTTTCTCCTTTTGTTTCAAAATTATTGCTTCCTTCTTTCTTTCTCTCTTATTTCTTACGGTTTTTTTCACTCACAGATGTCATCAGCAACTCACCTTTTTCATACATTTTATTTTAAATTTTTACGTATAACAACTTTGAGGGTGTACGTTTCTTTCTTTTAAGCAACAGCATCAGTAACTTCTTGCTTCTTTCTTCTCCTCCTTTATTGACTGTATTAAATGTCAGTTGTCAGTTAGCGCCCTTCCTGTCTATCTCGCCCTTTCTTCCTTGTTGTTTTGCGCTATTTTACTAATGACGAGTGCGAAAGCTTTGCAATGAATTTTCGGGGTCACCTATTAAGGGGAGGAGCGCTTCCCTGATTTTCCCAATCTGTCTTGTTCTGGGCTGTGTGTTTCCGATTGTCTGAACGCCCAACGCAGCGAGGTGAAGAAAAAAAAAAAGAGGAAGAGGAGGACACCTTAGCAACGGCGCTCACGCCGGATTGGTTTCTCGGCAGTGTGCGGGAACTTGAATTTGGTCTGAGGGTATAGGCCCGTTCGTGACATGCCGATTCGTCATAGGCCAACTGGCAATAGGGAAATTGGTCAGATAGACAAATTCGGTATAGGGGAACTCGTCACAGGATAATTCGGCATATTAAATTTTAAAAAGGCATGGAAATGCAAGTTCACAGTACATCTATTTGTTGAAATGCTGACTATAATGCAAGAACTTTGATATACAGTTAGTCGCGAAATCAACGCGCATATTCACTTACACCGGGCTGGCGCCCTTCATTGTTGACGTATAACAGATGCTGCCGCATTTGGATGCAATGAAAGTTATTACCTAATTAAAAAGTGAATACCAAATGCGTCTTGATTAAACTCGAAAACATAAGGTTTATTAATCGAGTAATTAGCATTTTAAAACGCAATAATTCGAGCTGCTACCCTCGACGTTTCTAGACGGTTGCGGCTGTCGTAGCGGCTGACGACAACCTGAAGGCGCTTGTTACAGTCGGCGTGCTTCTTCGACACACTTGAAGACGTAGTGCCGCCTTCTGCTTAAGCGAGTTTCACTTCCGCCAAGGACTGCTCTTTCTTGACACATCCTAGGAAGGCAAAGATGTTGGGGGAGCTACACCCTACATTGCTCTTTAAGAAAGAAAGGAAAAACACGTGCAAACTGTTATCTGCGTAGAGCCTGACTGAGTACACGCCTTACCACAGAAAGCACGAACACAGTTTTGCTATGAAGCATATAGTTACATGGAACAACATATGAGTGACGGAATAGGTAAAACGCGGGCATATATCCTGTCACAAGTTTTTGGAGAAATCCCCGAGCCGGCTTGATTCATCTCTTTGTCTCTCCTTCTCTTTCTTTATCTTGATTACCGAGCAGTGGTGATGATAGGGAATTCGAATTTTTCGTGATTTCATGATATTATATCAGAAGTTTGCGCCCCAGCCAGTACTTAGAAAAGTGTAGTTATTTTACGTCGGAACCCCAACGGCGCCACCCATCCAACGAAGTAATGTAATTCGCGTTTGTCACTACAAACAACTTAGGAAATATTTGAATAGTACCTGCAGTCCTCTGTGCCCAGCCTCGATGCTGTTATTTGTCCTGATCATTTCCGCCAATGTCGATTCCCTCATTGCCCAAACTGTCGGAAGGAAGATGGCTGTAGACATGCCGCTCCGACGGGGCCTGCCGATGTAGACATCCTCAAAGTAGTTTGCCACGGGTGCAGCCTGCGTGGAGAAAACCTTTACCAAGTCCTGGAATGCCTCGGGGATATCGACAATAGACCGATCTCACCAGGAGTTGCGCAACGCCACCGCTGCCGCGGTGCATTCTGGTACCTGTAGTTCGCCCCAGTTTTCCGGCCGCGTCAATGCTCGGCGTTTGGAAACAAAACAATTGGAAAAAAAGAAATGGACCATCTAGGACCATTTCTTCTTTGTGTGCAGGCTTCTCCCGGAGTTCATTTGTACCCTGTCGCACAGGCTGCCAACCAGAATGAAAGAACTTCTAGAAAACTGTCGCTCACCGAGATGTTCTATTTAGCTTCTCTTACTTCATTGATGATTAAACGTTATGCACAAGACTGAGAACTACCAAGCTCAGTTTTTCATCAACACAATTGATGCTGTTCCGCCGTGCTACACCGAGCCGATGGTTACTCGAATTTCTTGATTCTTCGCCATAGCACTAAATGTTCACTTGTTTCCAAGTTAATTGATACGTCCGAGCAGCCGGAACTCTCGACTAGTGGCGTCGTTGTTTTTCTCCCGCGGCCGCAGTGGGACCACAGCGTGAATGGCAGTGGTCTCAGCTTTTACGAAGAGAATGAATCAGACGAGGATGAAGAAGAGAACAAAACGGTTTTGAAGCGATAAGACGACTGGAACTGCTTTCTGCGCTTGCTGACAAACTAAGTCATCACAAATAACACAATCTTATGAAGTACAGACACGCGGGAGAATCAAGCTGATACCGTTGCGTCCCAAACGATAATCTGCGACATGTACGCACATCCCTATGTATCCAGGACGCCGGAAAGGGGTGGCCACAAGTAGCATGGTGGCGGCACCACTTCCGGAATGCGCGCGCCTGCGCAATTCACTTGGTGACATCGGTCTATTGGCAAGAAGGCCAACGCAGGCAGCATTCTCATCGGAAAGTGTGCAGGAAGTAAAATAATTTATTGTCTGAAACACAGTTTGTATAAGAAAAAAAACAGAAAAAAAATATTTCTGCATACCTTAACAGCAAACTCTTCATCCTTATTGTATCGACTCTGGCGACCGCTGGAGCACACCTTCCTGCATACCGACTGGGATAAATAGAAGATGCACCCCTGGACCATTGCGCTGAAGGCCACGGATATAAAGGCGTTGACGACAGCGATATCAAAGTCACTGTACACCACCTCAACGCAGTAGGTCCCAAAGCGGCTCAGCAGCACATGAAGAACCTAGAACAAAAAAAAAAAATAATAATATTTTGTGTACTCAGAATTACAAATAAAAGAAACAGTTTTGTGGACAGAATCACAATAATGGGAACACCGAGGGATCCGTTTTTTTTTTACTTTTAGAGGTTAACTTCTGTAGGTGGTTTCTGATTTGTTGGGCAGCAAGCCGTAAACCATGAGCACTGCTATTCGCCTCGAGATCGAACCGTGTCGCCACCGTGCGGCCGAAATTGGAAACGCGCGAAAGCGGGGATACCGCCGTGCGTCGTCTGCTACGGGCGCACGCTCAGAAGCATGGTTCTCGACGACGCAAGCCCGTTTCAGGCTGAGCTTGACATTCCTTATTAAATGCTTTATGTTTTTGTTGCCGTTTCTTCTTACTAAAGATTGTGTCATATCGTTTCCCATGCGTAGAAATTCAGCGAAGCGATTATTATTAAGTCGGAAGCTTCCATAATCTTAGTGTGTTGGTTTGTACACATTCGCTGGTCCCACGTATTTTTGTTATCTCGCACAAACCGTGGCTTTCATAAAGCATAGATTGTTGAGTGGGTCTGTGGTTTGATTAGAAAATTAACCCGACTGATCGCTATCCTTTCATAGACTAATCAATCAATAAATCCGTATGCTCATTTTTCGCCGGTCGTATTGCGTGAAAGACGTTAAAACTACACATTTGTTTTCTGGTTTTACTATGTCATAAATGGCATATCGCATTCCCATTCTAAATATGAACACGGGAAGCCTTTTAAACTGAAGTATTTTTTAAGTTATTATTTAAACAGTATAATCACCCTCGGTGAAATGACAAGCACGCTGAAGTGGTTTATCGTGCAAGCCTGAGTCACAAAAGAAATAAAGACGCCAAAAATATTAAAGCAGGCATTTTTTACTCCTTGTTGACTTTCTCCAGCTCAAGACTCTTAACCGGCAAAAAAAAATTGCAAATAAAGCATTCCTTGAATAATCTGAACGTTAATCGATGAACTGCCCAGTCCCGATGTACGTTAGGTGAGGGCGGAGGGTGATTGGAAAGTCTCCTGAAGGGCCCTCATCAGTAAAAGAGTATCACTGGGGCCGATGCTGTTTGTGTCGTGGTGCGCGTCGTTTGTTGGAGTTGCACAGTCTGCTGTGGTTGAATACAAGATTATTTAGCCAGAAATTTATGGTATTAGCCTCTTGACATCCGCGGCCCTTACCAAGAAAATTGAAGCGGGTGAACCCACACTACCGAGAAAAGCATTTAATAACAGGAACATTTCTGCGTTACTCGGTTACACCCGTTTATGACAGTCACGGCAGATATATTAGAACAGTTTGTTTCACTTGTTTCAGATGTTTTGCCAACCGTGCAGTTTGCAGATCTTAACTAGAAGAGACACACTCTCCTCATCGCAATGCAGTAGATTTGTTCAGACTCCAAAAAACTTACCCACACTACGGCACAGTAAAAGGGCAGAGGAACTTAATAGCATGGCAATTTCCAATACAGCGCTAACTTATCTTCATTCTAAATATATATATTACTGCAAAAGCTAGAAGTTAAAAAAAGAAAAGCATAGAAGCTGCGATTTCACAGCCCACAGTACCAGTTTTATGTTATCTGGGTGGAAATTTATTGTTTTTTTTTAATTCGCACGTTGATGAACCGATATATCCATATTAAAAAAAATATTTAACATAAGTATTCCAGTTCAGCCGGAGACAGGCATCAGTCGTGGCGATCCATGCTTTCCAACGTCTGCCTAGAGCAGACGACGCACCCACAGAAGCGATTATATAAATTTAGGCCGCACGCTGGCAACACGATTCGATATTCACTGAAGCACCGAACAGTACCGCATCCTTTTCCGCTGGAATTGTTTTTCCACCGATAGTATGCGACAAAATAAACGCAAGAATCTACGCCGTCTCGCGCGCGAACGTGGAGAGTCTATGGGGCGGCCGTTCTCCTATCCCCGCTTTGATGATGATGATAGCGCGACCGTAGCGCCACCACATGGTCGATCTCGAGGCCAATACCGCTGGCGACTGCACGCACAGTATAAAGCTGGTAGAACTGCTCAGGGGTGATTTTGAAGGTTCCGTTTGCAAACCAGGTGGTTGCCCGGGCCAAATAGCTCAGGTTGTGCTCAGTTGCAAAGATCCGAAGTCTCCCACCGTGGTCGTCGCCGCTGTCGCGCAAGAGAAAATAATCTCCTTTGGCTGTGACCTGCATGAAGTTCGAACAATTATTACGAAATCAAATACATAACGCAGCAAAGCACTTTACCTTAAACTGTGCGGGCATTCGAATCCTTCCCCCGCAGGCCGGTACAATGTACACAAAATTTGTGCGCTGCCTCTGTCTTGGAATCGTGCGCCGTAGTGTGGATGCAGCAGGAATCTGCGAGGCAGTGTCGTCCGTTATGGAGGAGGCGGCATCGAACAGTATCTTCTGTGGTGCTAGGCGTCGTTCCACAGCAATAAAGAAACACATATAAAAATTGCTTCTCGTTATGCAAAACTGTGAATATAAAAACAACTTTTCGCAACTTACCTGCTCTTAGCTTCATCTCATAACGTGCTCTGAAAACACCTAACTCGCTTGGGTCACCGGCGTGCGTGTGGTCGCTCGAGTAGGATAGTATACGAGTTATGACTATATCAGTTACAACTTCAGTTTAGCAAAGTCTCCTTTGCCGGCAGGCCAGTAGAGCGTCGATTCGTTTACTTAATTCGAGTGTAAGAATGTCCGTCTTGAAGGAGCATAGCGCCACCACTCTCGGTTGTGATTAACTCCATTTCAAAAGCGAGAGTATAGATCTCATGAAAAAATGACGTTTCTTTTATACCCTGCGACATCCGCCACCCGAAAAAAAGAAAAGCACCTACAAAATTCCTGAATCTGAGCGAATCGCGTGACACGCGTACAATAACAAAGTAAACGGTGGCGACCAGGCGATACTTTTAGGCAAACTCTTTTTCTTCGTTTTTCTTTTGTTTTTCTTTCTATGTACGGCTTGGGCTCTTTACGAGGTTTTTTTGTTTCCTACCACCTATAGTTTTGTTCCGAATGTTCGAACTTCGTACCAAAACCCGGAACTGCAGCATGTGTTACACAACCTTCGCCCGCGATCAACCTTGGCGACCTTGTACGGGTTTGCAACGGTCAAACATATTTTCCAAGAAACCCAACTAGAACGAACCATATGACAACTTTTGGGTTACTGTGTAACAGGTGGCCCGAGTTACAAATTATCTTATGGCGAATATTCCGTTGTGACGAATGGGCCTATTACCAGTTGTCCTATGACGAATCGGCATGTCAGGAAAGCGCCGTATCCCCCCCCCCCCCACCCCCCCGCCGTCCCCCATGTACCTCTAAAAAGGGAGTCCCATGACATTTACTTGCGCGAAGTTTCGTCCACAAAATTCGTTTCGTTTTTAAAGCACAGCTCTTAGGCGCCCATTTCTAGCTTGAGCGGCGTCGGCGTCGGCGTAACCACGCGGTGCATGATGGGTAAATTTCCCCGCTAAATTTAGCGGAAAATGTTCCCCGCTTGACTTAGCAGGGAATTTTTTCCCTATATTTAGCGGAAAAGTTTCCCCGCTAGATCTAGCGGAAAATATTTCCCGCTAAATCTAGCGCAAAAATTTTCCCACTAAACTTATCGGTGAATTTTTTTCGCTAAATTTAGCACAACATTTTTTTCCTAAACGGGGCGAGCAGGAGAGGAGGAGCGGCGTAGCCCCCTCTCCGTACCTTCCCCTCCTCCTCCTCAAGAGCTGCGCTCTAATTCGGCGTTACAGGGAGTTGTAAACGGCTTTCATTTTTTTCATTATTAATCATAAAAAAGAAATGTCGTGAATAAAATCAAATGCCCCGACAAACTAAAATGTTGAAGAAAAAAAAAATAAACCCACGCTGGAGATCGAAAAGGGGTCCGCTGCCTATGAAGCAGACGCGTTATCTCTAAGCTACGCTACCGCTTTGAAAATTCATTTTAGCCGTTGCCTAAATTAACGACGGCAGTGTCTATCTCCACAAGCCAGCCAATCCTGCGTGAGCGCCGTTGTTAGCGGCGTTTATCACTGCGGGGTGTCCTCCTTACCCCCCCCCCCCCCCCTTGTTTCTTTTTTTCCTTGCCCCATTAGAAGTCCAGGCATTCGAAAACACGCTTCCGCGCGCTCTTTCTACACCACCTGTTCTTTTAAAGCCCCCCGATGTGTTTGCGTTTGTCTTTCAAGTAGCGCCAAATGCTTCAGTGCACGAGGCCCATGTCTCGAGCGGCCCTTGAAAGCGAGCGGCGCAGCACTGAAATGAGCGGCCCTCGGAAGCGAATGGCGGCTCGTGGCACGTGTCTTGCACGTTTCCACGCCAATGATTGGCGGTACTTGTGGGCGTGAATTTTATCGGGGGATTTTAGTCTCTGCTCCTCTCTTTCTTGCCCTTCCCCCCCTTCTCTGCTCCGCGCGCTTCCTGACGCCCCCTCTGTGTGAGCGTCTCTTGTCGTTCCTGCATGCTGGATACGTCACTTAATCAGCAGCGCACAGGCTTCCACGCCGGAAACCGGTGTTCAATTTCTGGCACCGGTTGCCGTTTGTTTGTGACCGTTGTGGACAGATCGACCTACACATTTCTCGCTTATACGGCTCCGAAGGTTGGTTAATCCAATAAAACTACTGCTTTAATGGCGCTTTAAAAGAAGTACTAATGAGCAATCTAACTAAATACGTTTTACTAATTCAGTTTTCAATTGAACTGTTTCGTTGCCTGTACTAATGATAATTTTGTAGCTTTGCACAAAACAATCTCGTCTTCTTTTCTGAAACCAAGAAAAGTCATTCTAGAAACGGCAGGTGAGAAGATATTTAACTTCTTCTGGAGAAAACCAAAAGGCAAAGCGGGAAACCCCGAGAATATTTCGTGCGGCGGTGCTTCAGCGGAGCTTTTCTACATTTTAAAAGCGGAGAAGACGGTTGTTTTCCAACACAAGGGTGCCGTGCTGGGAGCTGAGTTGAAAACACTATTATGAAGAGGCAAATCTCTAATCGGAGCTTAGGGAGCATGCGCGTAGTATTGTGCCTACGCGGTAACTCTCACTGTATGCACTCGGGATGTGCCACGACGTATTTTCGTCTCAGGTTTAAAGACATCCATTTTTAATAAATGTGGCTCTAGCCCGCGTCGAAAAATGCATAAAACAGAACTCTGGACGTAAACCCTCAGCGTGTGTACTACCATGCGAAGCAAAGCGAATGTTGGTGAAAGCACTATGTAAAAAACAACATAATCACTCTCGATGACTTATGTGTGCCGCGCCATCCACGGGTCAGGACCTAGTCCGCAGCTGTGCTAAATTGATTACTTCTTCAATATCACACCTCGAACAAAACAAAAAAGCACGTGATCTGCATGATATTCCGGCCACTTCCGGCATTTATGACACAGGCCAGCGATCTTTTCTGGTTCGGGTATTGCTTGCATGCACCTGTGCGAAGTTTCGCATGTTGTGTAATTTAATGGGTATATTGTGGTGTTCTGCGCGTCTCCTGGCTATCGAGACGCTGTAGTGTTGTGCAATTGACTAACAGCTTTGATTTGGCACATCTCTGCGAAAGAAATGAAGCCGCGGAGCGCGGCGGTCGATCCTGGGCAGTTTCTATCGTCGATTTCACGCAAGCACTAGGTATCATCGCAATATTTTTAAATCATTTATGATCGCATCCGACTCTCCCGGAGAGCTACGAGACTAACAAATAAAGGTTGATTTCTTTTTAAATCATTATTATTCGCGATTTCGGAGATTCGTTCCTATTAAAATGTAAATAAAATATTTTTTTTAGAGAAGGATGTTGCCATGTGTGATATACCTGAAGAGAGGATAAATAACTCCTCCGATCCTAGGTTTTCATTACACACTAAATCGGTGCAGCATAAAAATGTAATAATACAAATAATAGTAATATTAAAATTATTTTCCCCAAGATGATTATCAGCGAATGCCGCCATATGTCCTGCGCCAACTGCGAAAGGTCGCTTCTCCTGGGGAAGATGAGCTCCGGTGTTACAGAAATCACCTACAAAACCATGGGTGGTGCTAAAAGGGAGATCTGGCGTTGCCGTCTTTGCCGATAACACAGTAGAGTGGCTGAATCCCAAAGTGAGTCACAATGTGAATCTCCGTTGACTGGTGACCACTTAGGTTACTGGAATTTAAGCTGGAATGTCTTACCTTACTCAAGACAAACGTTGAGTTCCTCCTTGATCTACCATCCAAGATCGATCAACTATGGATCTTAAAATCGGTAGTGGAGAACCTCAAATCCACCGTAACGCAGGTTCAGAAGTTCATTGACCTTTTGTCAGACAGGTATGACTCCCTATTAAGAGGTATCCACACGAAGGAGAACTCCGCGGACGGATGTCGTGACGTCAACAACCCGGGAAACTCCGTCCCCGGCTCCGCCGCCTGCACCTGCGGAGCTTTCGTGCTGACAGCACGAAGCCTCCACGCCTCCGCCACGGAGGAGAACGGCGGCGCGAGGCGTCAAAAGGGAATGAGGTATGTCTCACGTGATGCGCGCTCCGCGGAGGAAAGGGGCGGATTTCTACTTCGTGTGGATACCCCATTAGCGACAGCCACCACCAACTCCGCTTCAATAACAGAACTCCGCAATAAAGCAACATCTTTAAGAACAGTTATAGCGGAGCAGCCTGAAACCATTCAACATCTCCAAGAGGAACTCAATGACAGCGAACAGTTTAGTCGTCTCTCCAATCTAGAGATTCACGGGCTACCTCATTCCCTAAACGAAAATTTGACTGTAGTTGTAGCGAGTTACCCAGTCACCTTGGCCTTCCTGAATTCCATTCAAGAGGCATTCTATCAGCGCACCATATACCATCTCGACGTGTCATCCCTCCGCCTATGCTGGTTAGGTTTTCTTCGATGACAGTCAGCGATCAATGGCTCACAGCAAGAGGAAACCTCGGACTCTTCCAGCCAACGTGTCACTGCTAAAACTGTTCGTCAACGAAAACCTGACCCGAAAGAACAAAGAACTCTTTTGGAGGGTACGAGAGAGAGAGCACAAGGGTGTACAAGTTGACTTGGGTCAAGAACGGTAAGCTATTCACAAAGAAGACAGAATCCTCTCCAGTTTTCCGCGTCCATTGGCTGGGCGACCTGGAAAAGATTGTTTAGTCTTTCTCTTTGCTAAACGGCTCTGCGAACATGGAATGAAAACCACTTGGAATATTAGAAGTACAGTTTTGTCGGTGCTCGGATTTTTTGTCGCTTCAAGGTTTCTTGTACCCAGTGAGTGATAGAGCTCTTGGTCCCTTACATGTGAATATTAGGAGTATACGCAAATATTAGGATCAGTTTATAACAACTATGAATGATACAAAAAATTGTTCGATGTTTTATACTAACAGAAATCATTGTTAAAAAGGACTTCTGTAATGAATTTGATATGCCGGGTTATAAGGCATTTTTTTAACACAAATAATTGGACAAGGAGGAGGAATAGCTATATTTGTTAAAAATAGTTGGTGTGCTGAAAGACTTTATGTACATTTTCTTAGTTGTGAGTCACTGTCACAGAATTTATCAAGTTCTAAGTGGTTGTTCATGTTGCTATCTTCTTACAAGGCTCCGTCAGGTAATGCTTTCACACTTTCGAACGAACTTCGAGATACGCTTGATAATTTTCAGTCCATCGATGATATATGTCCAATAGGCGACTTTAACATCGACACGCTTAAACTTGCCAAGTCTATTGTTAGCGATTATCTTAACCTATTACCACCCTTTGGTATTGAAGTTTTAATTCTTGCTCCCACCCGAGAACTTTTAGAAGATTGTCTTGTGCCGTCATGCCTTGATCATATTAACGTACGCGTACCGGATATAGGTTCAAAAATTAGCAGTAATAGGGCAAAAACTTTCTGACCATTACTTCGTGGCATGTCAACTTATGCCACCACTCAATGTTAAATCACCAAAAAGACAACAAAAATAATTGAAATAATTGACCGGACGAAGTTTGATAACTTGGTTAGGGTGAACGATTGGAACATTTTGCTATCTACTGACGACTTTTACGGCGTTTACAGAAGGTTTAAAGAGCAATTTTGTTGATTAAGAATACAAGCAAAAAAGATTATTACTGTAAGTAGTCGTCGGAACGAACAGGACTGGCTAACTGGTAATATTTTGCTAGCAATTAGTTCTAAAGATGCCCATTGGGCACGATGTCGACGTTCTCCAAATAATGCTCAATTGAAGACCGAATTTCCTAGTACACGAAATCGTTTAAACGCGCTGATACTTTCGGCAAAAAGAAAATAGTTTCAAGATAATTTTTAAAGCAAGGTCAAATATAGCGCATTCTTGGTGTTCGGTGAATCAACTACGAGGCCAGGGGATTGATAGTTCAATTGATCACACACTCAAAAAAGCATTCTGTCATGATACAACACAATTGGTTGAGGATTTTAATAAGTTTTTCGCTAAATTCTCCAGAGTAGCTCGTGATGATGGCTGTTTTCAGCAGGGACTCTAGACTCAAATGTTTCCTCTGCTTTCTTTTCCCAGATGAAAAAGCTTGATGTAAGAACTACGCTTTCCAGTTTCAAATCACACAAGGCCCCTAGTATAGATGTCATCAGTGCAGAAGACCTGCGGATAAATTATGATTTTATAAAACACGTGCTCCTTTATATGTTAAAGGTTTCATTTCCCATGTAAAAATCCCGCATGACTTGAAGCGTGCCATAGTAAAGCCTTTATTCAACGGTGGAGAGCGTAAAAAAAAATAACAATTACCGTCCAATTTTAATTTACCTTGTATAGTGCAAATTTTGGATAAGTATATCCTCAATACTATGACGTCATACCTAGATATCTTTGATATCTTATCGTCTATGCAATATACGTTCGTTAGCGTCCGGCAGACCCAACCACTTCTGGAAGATTTTGCTAATGAACTGCATCTTGCTTTTGAAAGGCCTCAAGTCGCGTGTGCACTTTTTATTGAAGTGGCAAAAGCATTTGACACGGTTAACCGTAGAATTCTACTTAAAAAATTGCTTAATATGGATTCCGCGGCCCATTCCTTTTCCTGCTTCATAACTTTCTGAGCGTCCGTACACAAGTAGTTTCTAGAAATAATAGCCGAAGCTCCAAAGTAAATTTAAAAGCTGCAGTCCCCAGGGATCTATTTTGTCAACTTTTCTTTTCAACGTGTTTGTCAATGCTGTCTCCAACGCTGTCTCCACATGTAGACTATTCCGATACGCTGACGATACGGTACTGCACTCGCTACATCTTGATTCTTTTTCAGCAATGACGCTACTCC
This sequence comes from Ixodes scapularis, assembly GCF_016920785.2. Lineage (NCBI taxonomy): Eukaryota > Metazoa > Arthropoda > Arachnida > Ixodida > Ixodidae > Ixodes > Ixodes scapularis. Next base: position 197,193,969 of record NW_024609835.1, read on the forward strand.
AAAGAAAGACACTTGCTGCTTACTAGACTGGTTTAAGAGAAGTTGTCTTGAGGTAAATATATCAAAAAGTAAACTTGTCTGCTTTCATAATCTCCTAAGAAATATCCACTTTACATGCGTACTTCTGACTGTGCAGACGACAACAGCTGCCCAGTGTCTTGTGCAGATCAGGTTAAGTCTTTAGGAATTGAGTTTGACAGTCCTTTGTCGTGGAATTTTAATATGTCTTATATCTGTAAAAAAACTGGGAAAGGTGGCATGTTTATTTTATAGCACACGATCATTCATTTCTATATCAACCAAAATGATAACTCAAGCGTTAGCGTACAGTGTTTTAAGGTATTGCATATAAGTTTTTGGGCATGGGTCTGTGATATATAAAATTAAAAGAATGAAACACAGAGGACAAACACAGGACAACCACTTTCTTTCCTGTGCTTGTCCTCTGTGTTTTATTTTTTCAATTTTATGTATTCATGTTCAACCCGCTCGCCTTCACCAGTCAGTGATATTGTGCCGAAAAATTTATTCAGTTTTGAAAGGAATGTTCAAGCGTATTGTCTGCGGTCCATCGTGAGAAAATGAAGAAGAAAAGCTGACAACTTTAGCTTTGCCACTCTTCAATGCTTTAATAATGCAGACTGTTGTACTGAAATATTTTTGGAACGATGACCATAAAGATCCCCATATAGTATCTAGATCCCTTCGTCGGACCGAACGTTACAAAGTGCTTTCTATCACCGCGAACTATGGAAAAAGAGTTCGCAATTACTATGTGCCTTCAATCTTCAATGACCTGCCGTAAAACATATATGGTGTGGACTACTTAAAAAAACTCAAACAAGTGCTCCAAGATTTCAACGGAACAACATAAATATGCGTGAGTGTGTGCTCGTGTGTGTGGCTGTTGTTTTCACATGATTATTTATTGCATCACAGTGTATTCATTGAAAGTATGTGCATGTTTGTTATCATCATATATTATTGCATTCCAGTGTCGATGCTGCATGGTGGGCGTGGTACTGTTTGTGTGAGGAGATATTGTGATTATGACCAGTAGGGTGCTGTCCCACAAGCCTTTACTCGCTTTGACAGACCCATGCCCCCGATACGAGAAATTATCTGCACAAATAAATATATTATTATTATTAATATTTTAAATCGTTAGATCAAAATCATTTCACTAACTGAAATTAATTTTCGGGTGTTTGTGCGGTTGTCAGCCTGCGGTTTATGTAACAGTAATGAACAAACCCTCTCCGAGAATGGCGCCAATTAAACGACATAAAAATTAGGAGTCATTCCACCCTGTGAAGGTGCATAAACAGCGAAGCTGTTTAGCACTCGACAGAGACGTGCCGCAGAATTTTGAACAAAAGTACGAACACATTTACTATCTATATCGGTGGTCATCCTGATGAAAGGATCCGCACACGCATTTATTTGATGCGTTCTCCGCCCCGTGACGTTCGTCGTATCGTCTGGTTTGCCGTATGCCCTAGGCGTTTTGTGCACGATCTCCATCGGTGGTGTTTGCCGCCCATCGCCGTTGCTGGCATTCTCGATGCCGTTCCCGCCGTTGCTCTTCAGAAGTCCGCATTATACGCATAAAGAAAAACGAAGGGAATGATGTTCCACGCACCGCCTGTGCCGGCGTCCGCAGCAGTAGCTGTTCTAAAGCAAAGCCATAATACAAGTGGCAAATTGCGCGCGCGGCGCGTGCGGCGGTGCGAGCGTTGAGTTTTTGGTCACTCACACGAAGAATCCACGGAACCCCGGCCATAAACAGCTCCGCTGAATTAATATATTTCGTAAGTTTATGTATTATGTCGCAGCGGATGACTTACGATTGAAATCTTTTCACGTGGAACAGACCCTGCATATTCGGGCTGTATAACAGGAGAGCGCACGACTCTAGAGCGCCGACGGGAGAGCGCGGGACAGGACGGAGCCACGAGAGCAGAGCGCACGACAGGAGAGCGCCGCGACATGATAGCGCGTGTCATTATAGGTTGTGTCATCATAGCGCATGTGCACGCCTTGGGAATGATCGATATTAAGGTACTCAAAGAGTTGTTTTCACGGAGCTGAAATTTCGACACGTAATGGAGTCGCATTTCGAACGCTTGATGTTATTTACATCCATCGTAAACCGGAGACAAGGAAAAATACACAAAAAAAAACGGACAAAACAACAACAAGTCTCAAAAACAGCTTCTAGAAGCTGTGTTTGAGACTTGTTTGTTTTGTCCGTTTTTTTTATTTTTCCGTGTCTCCGGTTTACGATGGAAGTTCTTCACCAGCTCGCCTGTGCTTTTGCTTTTTCTTCGATGTTATTTAATTGGCTGAGTATGCAAATTAAGCTGGGCGAAGTGGCATAAGCGTGTTCAACGCAGCGGTCTGCAGTCAGACCATCTAGGACCATTTATTTTGTTCAGGTTGTCTATCCTAACGCAATGCATCAAAGCGCAGTTGCCATCGCTGCCGCTTATAAAGTGCTCCTTTAAATGGTGTCCTTACTTACACTCTCCAGGCAATTCTACTCGACATTTTGTCTCTCAAATCCGAAATTCGGTTTACATATCACTTTGGGTAAAAACAAAAATCAATCTCGCAATGAGCCTTTTTTTATTTTTTCATGAAACATTTCAGATGTTTACTTACAGTAGGCTACAGGCGCCTACCGTGCACGCGGATGTTACATCAATATTATGTTTTATTCTGGCAGAGGTCTGGAAAACGTCGTGTTTGGAACGCGCTAGAAATCAATCCGTTCGTTCCTATGACTAATGACGAAATATAAAGCTGCACTCACATATTGTGCAATGCAGGCTGTCGCGTAACAAATAATTCAATGTATTACAACCAAGTATCTATGGACCATAAAAAAAAAAGGGGGGGGGGGGGGGCTCCTGGCCGTTTTCGTTTAGAGTGTTCGTTCGTATGGCCCGTGATTTGCTTGCTTTCCGAAGCGACGAGCATGCGTGTGATAGGCTGAGGAAATCGCGTGATGGGCTAAGGCATAGCCTCCTATATACTTACAAAGCCTGGCAGTTCGAGGACAAACGGAAGAGTGCACGGTCACGGATTTGAAGAGGGAGGATCTGGTAGCAGAGAGCATTTCTGGTATTCAACGCACAGCATCTGGAGCGGCGAGGACTCGAAACATTGTTTTCAAACCCGATGAGGAAAGAAGTGGAAGTGCGAAGAACGCGAGCAGCACGAGGGGATATTTCATCGCTCGGGAAAAGTGTGTATCGGCGTCTCGCCGCAGCGGGGTGCCCGTTACATGCCTCTCCTCTTATCCGTTGTCAGCCTCACTACCTTTTCACTTCTGGTGGCCGCGTCTCGTGCCGATCTGCCAGGTTTGTAACTATAGACGAGGCTATGGCTGAGGACTTACGAATCTTCAAATAGTGTATAGTTGTGGATTCGATACTTCAACTTTTTTGTCACGAGGAAAGGCACCTTAGTGACCTGTTGTCCAGCGCTCTCATAAAGCGCGCTCGAATTGCACGCGCCCTCGCGTCGCTGCGCTCTTTTGTCGCGCGCTCTGTCGTCGGCGCTTGCCTAAAATGTCCCGAAAGCCACATTCATTTTTCCAACATGCAATGAAGCGTCTTTTTATGACACGTTTGAGGTAAGATATGAAACATAGCATGAAACCATGGTACAACCTTTGCGGTTTTATTACTCGCGCGCGTCGTTATGCACGAAGAGATGTGCCAGCATCATATGTCCCACGAGTTTCGCATGATCGGCAGCAAGTTTTTACACGAATTGTATTTTATTACCTTATAGCCAGGGTTCTAGAATCTAAAGCAACCTCTCCAGGGTCACGTTTGAAATGTCTCTACGTGAATATCACTAACGGGATTGCCGCGGTGCTCCGACGTTGTTACAATCGCCATGTCTAGCTACAGTCGTCGTCGAAAACTCATTGCTTGATTTTTTAACAGGGACGAGCGGCGAAATCGTTCACATAGTCGGCGTTACCACAATGACATATCACCACTCGTCGTCGAAAACGCACCACTTGCGTTTTGACCCACACGGGCAAAACCGGCAGAATCATTGCATTATTTTTTAGCCACGTCCGACAAGCGTATCCTAATATGTCTTTTGCCAGCTGCAACACTCACGGCGACGACGCGCGGTTGACGAAAGAACGTGGGCTTGTGCACGCGCTCACATCGCCCTTCACGAAATAATTAAAATGTCCTAAATTGATTAGCGTTCAACTTCGTTGAATGCCTTCCGGGCAAATGGCCGGGTTTCCAGTGGGATCTAAGAGAGCACCCATGAACGTTTGACACCAAGGCCAAATAAGACGTGCAACAGTGTTTATTCTTGGGCTCATACGATCCAGGTACGCCCATCGATCCATGGGTTATTATCTTTTTGACATAGCTTATCTGAATTTCCGCCAAGAAAATCTTCAGTTACGCGCTGCTCACTCTTGCTGATTGTAACACACTCAAAATGTGCACCGACCGGAAGTACTTTAGGATCAGGAAGATCTGGCATTGCTTGTTTATATCTACCCCGGGGATGCAATGCACGGGAAGTGTAGTTTTTGATTGATAATAAAAAATAGCCCGTTTTTCCTGTTTTTGTGCCGAGGCCCGGGACAGCACATAGGTTCCTGACTGTGCTTCGCAAGTGCTAAAATGTGATATGAAACACAATTGGATTCTTTACGAGGGATCTTCATTTTGATACTCCACTCGCCCTTCCGGCTCAAATAACAGCTCTAACAAACAAAAATGGCCCTCGTTTGTACAACATTTAAACGATTCTCTGCATCACGAAAACACTCTCTCTGCTTCAACTTCTAGTTTAAAGAAGTAAAAACGGCGACGTCTAGTGCGAGTGCCTAAATATCTACACTGAAACGTGTATCTCCTCTGCAGTCTGAAACGCCTGTTAGTTCCATAAGCGTCTGAAACGAGCGGCGATAAACCTTACGTTTTTGCATGCAATGTATCCTCTTTTACCTTTTCTACATCACCCTACTTTCCGACACTACAAGTCAGGAAAGTTACAAAAGCTAGAACACCGTGTCTCTTTCTTTCTCATTCTTGCTCTTTTGTCCCAACGCCACTCTTTTGCAGCCGTATCATTTTATTCTTACATTTATTTCGGAATACTACCAGCTTCATTTGAGGAGCTATCGCAGGAATGGTTATATATTACAAACCAACAAAAAGTTGTGGAGAAACGACAAAATAATGAACTAAAGTGCAATTTTATTGAATCTACAAAGTGATCGAACGTCGGCAAAGTCACGATGTCACTAGGTTAAATTATTCCATTCTTGAGTATCCCGAGGGAAGAAAGGAAACCTAAATCAGGTATATCTAAAACCGTATTGTGTTAATGCTCGCAAATGATTTATTTGCGAGAACCTGGACTGTAGAGCTTTTAAGTAATTGCAGCTATCTATATGGAGGGAACTGTTTATGATGGTGTAAAGTTTTCAAAACTCTCAGTTATAGCTTATGCTTGTAAAATTGGAAGCCGGACTTCTTACTAATGTTGTGGTTGATGATCTCGTATTATAAGCGTTCAAACCAAACCGAGCAGCTAGATTTTGAATACCGGCTTCTTTGTTAATTCCATCCTTAGTAAAGCAAACTGGAAAACATTGGGTGTGCAAAAAAACGCAGTTTTTTTTTGTATTTTGTTTTTAAATATCGAGTGCCGAAGGCACGCTATTCTGGCAAATGTCCTTGTGATTATTTTCAGGCTGCCAATCAATACAAACTGCCGCTGCAGTTCAAGGAAACCAGCTGCGTAAAAGTGACTCGGGCCGTTAATAACCGCAGCCCATTGTTGTTCCCGGAGCGCGCGCGTGGATGTAAACAGGCAGGCAGACGCGCTGGCAGAGGCCTTTCTCTCGAATGCGCCTCTCGACAGACTTTCATCAATCTTCCATCAAGAGGCGTTGTTTCAATCTTTCATCCCTGGAGGGCAATTTCTCTCCGAGTGCGCATCGCTTAGTGCATCACGAAGTGTTTTATATATTCTGTTTTCGTTTCCAACGGGCCTCGGAACACTGCAACTACCGCACCGCCCTCGAAAACAAAAAGCCGGTTCGATTGAAGGCAAAGCGCCAAGAGTGAATACCGAAGCCTCAGAAAAGCGAGAGCGCGCAAGAGTAAACAACTGACCGCTAAATATTTGCCCAGAAAACGCCGCTTGCTCGCTTCGTTCTTTTCCTTTTCTTTTCTGTTGTATGTAATTGTCACGTATGTTTTGAATACATGCCTCGCTCGCGGAAGCCTTTCAAAAACCTTCATCCAGGAAGAGCGGCGTTTTTTTACTCGCCTTATATAGGTCGTCATATTATTGAGTTATTAAAAAATATTTAAAAAAAAAGTATATTAGAGCATGGTGAACAACTAAATTGGAGTTCTTTGCACAAAGGTGAAGCGGAAATAGCTCATGTGGAACCTTATGTCGTCGTTTTAGTTCTTGTAAATGGTAATGTTTGATAACTGCTCCTTTCTATATATATATATATATATATATATATATATGAACTTGTTAAGAAGCATAAAATAAAGTAAAAGATAAATACATGTTTAGAAACTATAGAAAAATATCGACCTTACAATTACGCATGTCTTTTTTCAAGTAAGAGCACACATCTAATACTCAATGTCTAGATGCTGCGTGCGAAAAAACAACTGAATTGTTTTCTTCATATAAACAGGTGTGCTTGGCATTCGTCCCCTTTTAGAAGCGTATTTATGAACCGCGTTGTAGAGAGGAACCCATTACCGGAATCCTGCTGCAAAAATTACACGAGTACACTTGAGACTGCTTACGTGTAGGAAGGCCAAAGCCCGTCAAGGAAGTCGTCTAGGAGTACTTCTATGCCCGCCTCGTTGACGACCTTAAGGACGACCTATAGGAAGACGTCTAGGACGAAGTCGAGAACGACGCCAAGTACGACCTCTAGGACGGCGTCAAGAATGACGTCTAGGACGACTTCTAGGAGCACCTCTAGGACAACGTCAAGAACGACGTCTAGGATGACTTTAAGGACGTGCTCTAGAACAACCTTAAGAACGACGTCTAGGACGACGTCAAGTGCAATGTCTAGAGGAAGACACCTAGGACGAATTCGAGAACGACGCCTAGTGTAGGACACTTAAGGAGGCTGTGGCGTATTAGCCGTACATGTAGACGCAGTCGCCTCACAGCCCATCGCAACAAGCACACAACCAGCACAGACGAAGTCCGAAGCGCCGCTTTTGCACGAGGCGCTCCGGCAGCGACATCACGCTGATGACGCTTGATGACGTAGTTTATGGGTATCTTTCGATGACTACGCCGAAGGCGCTTGTTTTTCACGTACTGTGACAAGTGAGGTGGTTCTAGAGGTCTAGGATGACTTCTAGGACGACCGCAAGGACGACGATAAGGACAGCGTTGTTCTTGAGCATACGTTTCAGCGGCGCGTGCCGTGCAATTGCACTGTTATGGTCATTTACTCCGACTTCTCGCTCAATGGGGCAAATGATGCTTTCGCCTTAATGAATGAAATAAAAACGGGGCGAGTAATCGAATTTCTAGCTTCAGGCCAACCAACTTCACTCGCAGCGTTTTCCGGTTTCGGGGGCGATTAACCACTGCGGGTATACGTCAAAGCCTACGCTATGGAAGAGGTCACAGGTAGCTGTAGACAAACTCTGATCTCACATAAAGTACGTAATTAAACACAAAAAAAATCATTAACGAGAGAAGCATGAACATAAAGGATGATTTCTGATGGCGGCTGTGCACGCTCAATGAAGCTTCCTATTCATCCGCTCCCGTTCAAATGAAACTCCCGCTTGCTGCGTTTCGAGTACATTTACGCCATACTACCGGCTTCATCCAATTTACTATTTGAGTGTTTGATAAGTTGCTTGTTTTCTAGTTTTGGGGGTTGTTTTTTAGTCAGTTTTTTTGCATGAGCTGGCCTCCTTTTTGGCAATTTTGTATCTGACTGCGCGACCATGCTAAATACGTGGTTTCCGGGCGTTTCGTATTTCAGAGCAAATTACTAACGTACGAAAATGGCTGCGTAAGACGAGTATTCACAGACGCAAATATCCGTTACTCTCCTGTGCACCTCTTGAACACACTCACCCCCCCCCCTCCCTTTTTTTTCCCCTCCCAATTAACACAAGGTAAAAAAACTTGTCGGTCCAGTGCGGAACGTACTCACATGTCGGCTCAACGCACGTTGGCAACGGTTCGTATCCGTATTGCTGTAACACATAAATACCCGTATAATTTCTAGGTGCGAAAATAAGTTAACTCCATTCGTTCTAAAGAGATGTTAAAGCGAATATTAACTGCACTTTTGTTTATTTAGAATGTTTCAATTGGGAAATGTTTGGGTCATATTACTGCGCCATATTGAAACCTAATAATCATTTTAAAAAAAAGAACGCCTATCAACCATGAAGCAAGCGTTTTCTTCGTTGCTCTGTCTTTTCAGCTGTCAAGTCGCGCAATAAAAAAGGTCGTAACAAAGCGCGACAAACAAAATATAGACGGAAAGGCCAAAACACAGAAAGAAAACAAAGGAGACTAAAGTTGAGGCTTGGGCGAGTTGGTACATACTTCGAAATTAAAAACAGCTCGAAAAGAGGAGGACCAGACAAAGAAGTGGCACGGCAAAGCTGCGTCCGTGTTACTTCTTCGTCTGGTCCTCGTGTTTTCGCGTTGTTTTTCATTCTGAAAAAAAAAAAGAAGAACAACGGAAGCTAGCACTGCCCGTAATATAGAAAGAAAAAGCAGAGAAAGCACGATAACTTGGTGCACCTCGCAATCCCCCGTCGTACTGCATTCGTCATCAGCGGGCCTTGGAGTCGGTTTGAGGGCCTCTCGTTTCTTGAGCAATGGCACTCAAGGAACACCTTTGAAGACGACCCTAGTGGCAGCCGTGGCTCGAGGGGAGTTGCGATTCCACCTCCTGCGCAGCGGACCGGACGACGCCGCTATCGCCTTCCCAGGATCGATCGCCGGTTGCAGCGGACGTGCGCAGCGTTTCTCGCATGTCACGAGTGCTCCCCCATGTTGAACAGTACCGTTAGACGCCTGCTCGTGACGGCCCCGTGGATTAAGGCTGTGGGCTCTCGCGACGGCACCCCGCTCAAACCGCGGGGATGAACCTGACGCCGGGTGTCGATGACCCGGACACCGATCGAAAGGAACCGAACAGAAAGAGGGAAAGAGAGCGAGAGAGGGAGAATATGGGTTGACAACATGCAATGAGCTGAGCAAAAAAAAAAAAAAATTGGGGGACGAACATACGGCGTGATGTGTTTGGACAGCGGAAGCTTTTTAGTTAATTTTCGTTTACGCTCACGCTGTCGCTAAACTTTTCTGCCCTATTTAGCGCGGAAACTGAATTGGTGCATAGGCCACATGACGTCAATTTTTTTTTTCGCTAACATTAGCGGGGAAACTGAATTGGTGCATATGTCGTTCCTTGTGTGACGCTACAATGATCTTAGAAAACTGTCGTGTCGCATGGTCGAAGCAGACGTATCAACCAAGCATGGTTTCAACTGGCTTCAGGCATGTTCGCTGATCATTCTCTCATCATGTATCTGGCGAGCACAGATTGTTAAGGCGAGAGCCTTATATGGCTCATCGTTCAGTCGACCTTGAGAAAATGTTGGCGACCCAAAAGGTCCTAAAATACGCCTAAAGTTCGTCGCCAAAGAGCGCTCTGTCTTCGGCGGTTCGTTGTCACCGGGACCACAGCCGACGCCCCGTTGCGAGTGAGCCAACGAAACTGCGCCAAACGTGCGTCGTCAGAAAGCGGGATGTCTTCGGAGGCTCGCTATCACGTTTACGTTACAGACTAGTTAGGGGCAATAAAATTAAGAAGGGTGACATGAAGAATAAAGAGGAATCAAAGTGAATTAAGCAAATCATGTGTGTCTGTCTTTAACGTACCGGCGCTTTGGTTCTCGCTTTCAAGTCGTCTTAGGAATAACATAATATGCCTAGAGACCCTGTGTGTTGTATGATATTTTGGCACAGTGACCGCACCGTAATTAAAAGACGCACTCGACTTGCTTTTAAGTATACATAATATTTCGGAGAAGGTATTCAAAATTCACCACACTGTGGTTGACAAAAATAGTACACACCAAGTAAAAACGGACAGCCCCGGCGGACTTAAAGGAATAACGAAGATACTAATTAGCTAAATAATTTACCAAGGTTTACTACCTAACCTTTTTTTTTATTATTGAACATAAAGATGGCTTTAACGAAAAGATGCGAAGCATTATTAAACACCACTAAATTAACTGATTTTCCAAATATATTCATTTATTTTATTTTATTGAATAATAATGCCGGCCTACTTCTGTGTGACAAGGCATCTGAGTACATATGTGACATATATAACAGCAGAGCTCTAGTTATACATGGCTTCAAAAAACAGACTTGAGAAAAAGTGGAAGGCATATAGTGCGGACGCTTTCCAGTGCACAGAGGTAACACTTGACAATGATTAGTGAAGTGAAATCAAAATTCCGTTTAAGGCGCTGACAAACGAGTTGAATGTTGGTCGGGCTAAAATGGCCTCCTGTAATGTTTTGAGGCGAGCCATTCAAATCTGGAACAGTTCTAGGAAAAAAATAATAGTTAAAATTTATTTTCTACATTGAAACTCTCGAATAAGGTTTTCATGCTTCTGCCATGTGACTCGAATGAGATTGCACACCATATAGTCTTCGAACTTTATTTCAATCTTATCATGTATTAATTTATACAAAAATTTCAAACGCTTTACTTTTCTGCGGGTCGATAACTGGGTTAATCCAAATAACGCCTAAAGGAATGACGTATGCATGCCGTATTTATTATATATAATCTGCAGTGCCTTTTTTGTACTCCCTAAAGTTTGTCAATCAATTACTCTGAATATGAATTCCATAAAATGTCCGCGTATTCCAATAATAGACGAATCAAAGTAGCGTACGCCACAAGCTTTGTTTCCGGAGTACAATGTCGCATAGACTTTCGAAGACTCAACAATTTACGGGACGTTTTTGCTCTGATGTTCTCTAAGTGAACAGACCAGCTTAACGTAGATGTGATGGTTACACCCAGATATTTATAAGTGACACTTTCTAGCGGTACCAAGTTGATAGATTAGCAAAACAAAATAGGAGACTTCTGAAGTGGTACTGTTATTTCTAGGCTATTTTTGACATTCAAATTCATCTGCCATGTTTGAGACCATGAAAAGACAGATTGTAAGCTACTGTCTAAACATAATTGATCGAGGGTGCATGACACTTTGCAAACAAAACCGAGTCGTCGGCGGAAAGATCACACTGAATCCAGGGCTTACCTTGACGCTGATCATTTATAGACACAAAGAAGTGCCTAGTACCCCACCCCGTCAAGGAAGAGTCCGTGCAATGTGCAATGCAGGGGCAAAAGCTTACAGCGTTAAAAAAAAAAAAAAAGAAAACTTAATTTCGACGTTGGTTAAGGTTCCGGTTTCTTATGAGAATGCATCGTTGCGCCAGCAAGTCTGCTCTCCAGTGGCTGAGACGCGCAACACATGTAGGCCATACTTCCCTCTATACTGCAAGGGAAGCCAGACCGTGATTTCGCGTCTGGGATACGTGGGGGCGACCTATGCACCAAAGATACGCTCCGATAATAAACCGAAATAAAAAAAGACGCGTCCATATTGAACACTTTCTTGGAACGCCGTAAAATGCTGCCCCTTCATTGTATATTTCTAAAATTAGTTGATTCAGTGTTTCTCGAAAATATTTAGCAAGTTTCTCGTCCTAAACATATGTTTACTTTCGCTAATCAGACAGTTCATTAGGAACGTTTAGTTCATTATTCAGTTAAAACGTATGCTATTTACACTCGACGTTCGCCGTGGCTGACAGTTAGTTCCCGAAAGAAGATCCTTTATTTTTGCCAGTCATCATAGTTATAGGAATTTTTGAATTCCATCGGAGAAACATCCTGTATATCCCGCATGGAATACGTGAAAAAAAGGAGTTCTTGACCTTTCGTATAGGTGCGGAAAGCAAAGTGTTAAGGCGATTTTATAAATGTCAAGGAAATGCAAGGTGGTACTTGAAGGGGCGATGCAACAATTTTCGTACGTTGCGCAAATACCGCGTAAAACGGATCCCTGACGTTAATGACCTATGAAACACGTGTTCGTTTTTCACCCCACGCAATAAAAGTTCCAGAAAAAAATTTGAGAAAAACGAGCACTGTTCACCCCCTAACTCGCCGCCAGAACAAGAGGCCACGTGATCTGGAGCCGATTATATGCCGCCAATGTTGATAATAGCCACCCGTTGGGGTTGGCAAAGCACAGGACACGCGCTGAGTTCCAGACATTGTTATGGCTCCGCTATTGTCGACGTTGCAGCGATTGGACACGGGCCACTACCCGAATGCATGTCGAGGCACCGATTGTCACGAGCCCAGATCGAATGCGTACAGAGTCTTCGCGTCCACTGTGTGAGAAGAATTTGAATATCGTCACAGCTTTGATCGCAAAGCTCGATGACGCATTCCCGGGGATCGTACTGTTGCCATTATCCCCAGAGCTCCGTCATCAAATTTCACGAAAGTGCAAAAGGCAGCTTTTGAAGGAGAGACTGAAAGAAAAGCAGCGAATTCATCGTTTGAATTTCGCCGTGACGAAGACGCTTCTTGGTCAGTGGTGTTGCGTTCCAGTATTCTTGGGTCCCACTAGTACGGGGAAGCTAATGTAAAGTAAAAAAATATTACTACCCAATGTCGTTGCACAGCCCCTTTAATGCAGGTATATCATTCAAGGCAGAGTCCGCGCAGGGAGCAAGCCTGGCAAGCCCGTGAGGCCGCGTCGCCTCACGATCCAGCCCGTGAGGTGACGCTTAACGTAATACCATTACTTTCATAGAAGAGACGATGTATTTTCACAAACCTTCCGGACAAAGCATATGGCATTGTCTTTTTTTCCCCAAAGTTTGCAACGCCACTTCTTACTTATATATCAGCCACAACTAAAATTCCAGCTCCCGTGGATATTTGGTCGCACTTTCTAACCAAGTATTGGGCGCTGGGACTAGTCAAGCTGCTAACGTGCAGCTTTTTTTCCAGCGCCCTTGTCACGAATGTATTATTGTGGCAGAAAATAAACTGATTTGATGATGATGATGAAGAAAGTAGGCACCGTTCCTTGAAAGGAGTTTCTAATAATTTATTTCAAAGATCCGTATCTGCCAAGATTAAAAGAACCCCCCTCCCCCCCCCCCCCCTCTACAAAAAAAAAGCTGCGGTATTTAAAAAAAAAAAAAAAAGTGGATGTTTATACAGCCTGAAGTAAGTGTGCCTCAACGGGGAACTTGTCTCTTAGCTGAGGACGAAACATTTAGCCAGCGCAATACAACTGCTAGCCTAGGGTCTCAACGTGCACCTGGCAGTAGTGATACACGACCGCTTGCCGGAACGATACTTATCCAGACTGAAGCGGGTAGGGGTGGGGATTCAATCCAGGATTCTGCAGCACAGCGCGTGCTTTCAGCACACGTGCTCTGAGCTGGTCTGCATTTAGTGTGCGCTAGTCCACTTGGCCACCGATCCCCCTGGGGCTGAAAATACAATATTATGTACCTGTTAAAGGTCCGAGGCCTATCGCGTTATTGGTAGATTCTACAAGACATTTCGCATAACGTCCGGGAACTGATTTCGCTCCATTCTTATGGGGCTTACTAAAAAATATAGTTGTTATTATAATTAGATGGTGCCCTAATAACTCCACCAACTATGAACACCTTAACTGCGCGCATCCGTCATACAGGCGACAAATAACTAATTATTGCAGCAAGCGCCGATCCCGATGTGATCAGTTGTTGCTCGCTGCGTCGGGAATTGTCGATACTGCGCGCATAATGGTGTTCAAGTGTTAATAACCTTCCCAAAGAGAGAGCTGACTTCAAAGCGTCTAGGTGCACCGGGTCAAGAAAAATCCTTCTTTGGTTATCTTAATTCGTACTGTCTTGACGACCGCCTGAGCGACGTATCGTTAAAGCCCTCCTCTTCGATATATATATATATATATATATATATATATATATATATATATTGTTAGGAAAAGAAGAGGACGACGGGCTCGTGCAGAAAAAGGCGAACGAGAGGGCTCGAGGTTTTTGAGCGTGCTGACCCGAACCACCGATTTACAAACCGCATTGTAAATCTCATCCAGCATTAAATCATCGTTTTCCGACATCTTAACAAGTGGTGGAGATGCGGAGTAGAGCGTCCACTGCGCAATTCCAGGGCAGCAGACGGGGTTGTGAGGTAGGAGAAAGCTTGCTTACCTCCACCACTTGTTAAGTACATCATAAGCGATAGAGGAACACCCTTCGTTTCAAAACTTCTTCAAGAAGTTTTGCGGCTGGCTTCCACCATTCACACCGTCACAACCGCCTACCATCCGCAAACGAATGGCCTAACCGAGCGCCTCAATCATACTTTATCTGATATGATTTCGATGTATGTCACCGACAATCAAAGTACTTGGGACGCCGTTGTTCCCTACATTACATATGCGTACAATACGGCTCGCCAATCAACAACTGGTTTCTCACCATACCATCTTCTTTACGCCAGAGAACCTTTCACGACACTGGACACGGTTCTGCCCTACGTGGACGAACGGGCCCAGGGCTCCTATCCGGCCCATATCGTCTCCCACGCCGAAGATGCCCGCCAGCTCGCTCGTATCCACACGTCCCAATCCCAGCAGCAGCAAGAGCTGTGCTACAATGCATCCCACCGCCCAGCGACCTACAACATCGGAGACGAGGTTCTTATCTGGTCTCCTTCACATGCCCTCGGGAAATGCGAAAAGCTTCAAAGCAAGTTTATCGGCCCTTTTCGTATCACCCGTCAACTTTCCGCTACCAACTACGAGGTTGCCCCTGTATCGCCACCTCGCGATCGCCGATCCCGCGCATCGGACATTGTCCACGTCGCCAGAATCCGCCCCTATCGCCGCCCGGACACCTAAACACCACCACCATCCTCCCTTAACAGCCGCCGGAGGACCGGCGTCTCCATCCACCGGGGGGCTACTGTTAGGAAAAGAAGAGGACGACGGGCTCGTGCAGAAAAAGGCGAACGAGAGGGCTCGAGGTTTTTGAGCGTGCTGACCCGAACCGCCGATTTACAAACCGCATTGTAAATCTCATCCAGCATTAAATCATCGTTTTCCAACATCTTAACAATACATATATATGTCGAAGAGGAGGGCTTTAACGATACGTCGCTCAGGCGGTCGTCAAGACAGTACGAAAACCAAAAAAAAAAAATATATATATATATACTTATTTTTTGGGGCTTAAAGACACTTCTAGGCAGTGCAACAGCACCGCCACGAAGAGTGTAGAAGAAAAGAATTACTGCACATGCACGGGTGTTGCACGGCAGAATAATAGAAGCAAATGCAGGAAAGTGAAGACGATCAGCCATGAAGAACTTTTGCCAGCAGCCCGTATGTGCGATAGAGGAGGAAGGCTCGCCCGCTGTCGGGTGTCAGGAAAGATGTCAGGGATGGTAACGGCTCTCATAGGACGGCTCAACTTTTAAGACGAAGGCCTTGCTCGTCCAATTGAGCGAAGAATCGGAGTAAATGGCCATAAATGTGATTGCGCGGCACTCCCCGCTCAATCGTATGCTCAATTGCGACGCTGTCTTTGGCGTCGTCTTTGCCGTTGTCCTAAACGTCGTCCTAGACCTCTAAGGCGACCTCAAGTGTCAGAATACGAGAAAAACAAGCGTCGCCGTCGTCGTTGTGCCCGAAAGATGGCCATAACAATACGCCATCAAGCGTCATCAGATTGATGTCATCAAGCGTCATCATACGTCATCAGCGTGATGTCACTACCGGAGCGCCGTGTGCAAAAGGTGCGCTTTGGACTTCATCTGTGCCCGGTGTATGCTTCGTGCGATGGACTGTGAGGCGACCGCGTCTACACCTAGGGCATCGACATCGGCAGCAGCCGTTACATCTACGGCGGCTTCCGCAGTAAAACGTGACCGCACACGCAAATACGCCACGGCTTCATTAAGTGTCCTCCTCTACGTGTCGCTGCCGACGTTTTCCTAGACGTCATCCTGTCAGCATTGCTCTTGACGTCGTCCTAGACTTGGTGCTTAAGGTCGTCCTAGAGGTCGCTCTAGAAATTGTCCTAGACGTCGACCGAGAAGTCGTCTTAGACGTCCTCCTTGACGCCTTCCTTGACGTCGTCCTAGCGGTCGTCCTAAGCATTTATACGTGTAGAAACATGACTCGAAAACATTTCTCCTGCGGGATTATAATACTTTCCCCTACCTACACGTAAGCAGTCTTTAAATGTACTACTTTAAGTATTTTTATTTGTTTTTCTTTTTTGCGTATATCGTCGGATTGGTGACGTTTTTTATATGTGCATTTGAGGCGAGGAATGAAGCACTTGGATTTGTTCGCATTTGATTTGATTGCAAAGGAAGTTTTTGTTTCACACTTGAAATTAATAATAACAATAATATTAATAAAAACAATAATCTTTATTAGCGTAACTTGACGTGCTCTGGGGGTGCTCGAAAGTTTACGCAGAAAGGCTGGGGATGGTACACGTGAGCGTCTGCTAACCAGCCACCCAAATTAATGTGAAAGACTGGGTCACCTGTACTGAAATCTCCCCGGCTATAAAGTTTCTATATAGCAAAGAATATGTCCGATATGTTCTCTCGTTCACCAAATTCAAATTAAAGAATAATCATATAATTCGATTATTCTTTTCTTTATCGTGCAGTTGCACGCATGCGCGTTATTGTGCCAGTGCGGAATGCACAAAAAACCGGGCAATTGAGAAGATTACACGCAGGCCACCTTATGTTCGTGATGTCTTACGGCTAAAAGTATAGACCGTTCTATAAGGGTCATAGCAGAGAGGGTAATAGAGAGAAAAAAATGCCCTCCCCCTCTCACCCTCATGTCGTCTTCTCCTCCGAGTGGGCTGTACCTAGCATCCGGTTGGCGTACAAACTCTGTTTAAAATCGCGTCAGTTTGGAAATTTTAAGCGCAGAGGCGCAGATTTTGGTATGCCAGTTATCGTGTAATACTATGCTAGATAAAAAGACTAACAGGGTCCCATTGCGCTGTTACCTGCGTGCAAATAAAAAAAAAGAAAAGGAAAACTGTGTCAAATGGGGCAGTGTCTCTGGCGAAAAGTAAATCCGGTTGCTGTACGTTTTTTACTATACAAAGTCCGTACGTGTGTAGGCCTTTAGCTACCATGAGTGAAAGTCTGAAATAATAAATAAAAACGTGCTCTCCTGCCGCATTACACGTAGTAGTTGAGGGTAGTACTGCCGGCTGACTCAACTGCTATTTAAGTAACGGAAAAAAAGATATGCAAGTTGATCATTTACCGAAATAGAACAACATAGAGATATAGGCTTGTTTTGGAGTAGCCATAACTATTCTAAGAACGCGAACCACTTCACAACGGCAGCCACGAGCGAGAGTTCAATGTTCCGTACAGCCCGCCGGTACAGCCCAAAGATGGAGAATGGCAACCTCCCGGTTTGTC
Organism: Ixodes scapularis; assembly: GCF_016920785.2. Classification (NCBI taxonomy): domain Eukaryota; kingdom Metazoa; phylum Arthropoda; class Arachnida; order Ixodida; family Ixodidae; genus Ixodes; species Ixodes scapularis. Next base: position 197,211,597 of record NW_024609835.1, read on the forward strand.
GTCGGCTATACTCCGTCTCACCCTACGATGGACTATGGCCCAAAGGCTGGCGGGCGGAGCACCGCCTTAGAAAAGCCTGCATCCGCATTGCAAAAAAGTGCGCAAAAGAAATTCCGATACGCCGAGTACGAAGAGCACCAATATTATGCGTATGGTTCTCTGTTGTTATAACACGCTATTTTATATTGGTGAAGTAGATGTAAATTGTATTTAGGTTGATAAATATTGGTGCCATATTTCGCACACATGTCAACAACTATTTTGAGAATTTGGAGAGCGCGCAGGCAACACTGGTGTAAAGTCGTTTCGCCTTAGCCAAAACAATCCAATCCAATCTTCGTGTACGTTTTGTATGTGCGTTCATGTGTCGAACACGCGACCACTCGATCAGACTGATCTTCATCATCTAATGGCCACTCGTTCTGATCCCGGGTTCTCTTCGCCGCATCGCTACCAGACGGTATTTAAGAAAGCTGCCTTCAGTAGTCTGGCGCGGCAGATTGTACTTAACGTGTATTTTAAGCTTCGTGTCGAGAATCCGGCTGCTCCGTATTACGAGACCGTTCGGAGGGTGGCGGACTTAACGGGTGTAGGGTACACCACAATCTTTAGATGGAAAAAGCTTGTTGGAAAGAGTGCCTTAAGTGGCGCGCCGTCAGTGCCCTCACCCATACGTACGAGACGGGAAAGGTCTCCGGCCACGCCAAGTGAGCTGAACTCGTTTCATCACCAGACACTCCGGCTGATCGTGCATGGTTTCTACCGGCGGAACGAGTGTCCGACGCTGCTGAAGGCAAGTCCACATCTTAATGCCTCCGCTTATCTTATGCAATTTATTCAGCTGCTAACTAGAAAAAAGATGAGGGATTTCTTAAAAATACAGATATCATTACTCCGTGACATCTGAAATCGCATTCAACTGCCTCCGAAATGAGCCCACCGCTTGCGCATATGAAGACGCCTGTGAAAAAAGCCCAAATATTGCAGATTAAATGACGTTGGCGCATATTTGCTGTCTGTATAATAAAGGCTGCTGGCACCAAACGGGGCCAAACATGAGCGCAAGATTTAATATTGTAATAAAACAAAATGTAATTAGAATATGCTGATATGTTCATTTCAGTGTGAGGTACATACGCTGTATTTATAATGTGGAGTAGAGTATCCCAGTATCCGACAAATGCCGCCATGACTTTGTGGGCCCACTGACGAAATTCTCAACGACATTTGCACATAATTGCAGCACAATTTTGTCTGAAAGGCCAAATGTCTGCCTTGAGCTCAAAATTTTTTATGGTTTGTTGTCATGACAGGACATTTTCATTGCAACAACTAACTTGTTGTGGTCACAGTGTAATTGTTGGATATCCTGTTATTCAATTAATCGCAGCACATACGCTGAAATAAAAATAATTCTAAAATTAATTATTGCATTTTTTTAAATATTGCTTAACAATAAAAGAAATTGGAGTGTCCCCTTGAGAAACGAAGGAGTCAGTTGGCTGTCACTTTGAACATTTAAAAGTCCGGATGCTGTGTCTAGTCTGTTTTCTTTCCCTTGTTTCCACTTCGTGTATTCGAGACATTGCCCGACAACACTGACCTAGTAATTGAAATAACACAAATCAGTTCCAGATAAGTAGATGTGAGCGTATTGGCTGCAATTGTGCTAAAACATGCTTTTCTTAAATTACAGATTCTGGATGAAATCAAGAAAAATAACGATTTTCCCAATATCAGCCGTGCCACTCTCTGCAGAGTCCTGAATAAGCTTGGGTTCGCGTTCACGACACGCAAGAGGAACTCGTTGTTGCTTGAGCGCAACGATCTCGTGCTCTGGCGTGCATCCTATCTGAGGTCTATCAAGGAGTACCGCCAAGATAACAGGCCCATTTACTACTTAGATGAGACGTGGGTCAATGCCGAACATACACGCTCCAAGGTATGGAAGGACCAGTCAGTCACATCTTCAAGTGATGCCTAAAAGAAGGGGTTTACATCCGGCTTGAAGAACCCCTCTGGAAAAGGCGAGAGGCTCATCATTGTTCATGCGGGGAGCAAGGAGGGCTTTCTTGTGGGGGCGGCCGAGGTGTTCCGGGCCAAGAAAGGCATCGGTGACTACCACCAAGAAATGGACGGGCAACGCTTTGAAGAGTGGTTTACCAAGAAGCTGCTGCCAAACCTCAAGCCCAGGAGTGTTGTAGTAATGGACAATGCCTCGTATCGCTTCGCAAAAATACACACCCTGCCAACCACCAGCACAAAGAAGCTCGAGATTCGCCAGTGGCTCAGCAACAACGGGATTGCATCGGACATGTCCATGCTGAAGGTGGAGCTCCTGAACCTTGTCAGCAAAGCGAAGGCTGCAAGAGCCGAGCTGGAAAAGTACCGCATTGATACGATAGCGGAACACCACGGCCACAGCGTCCTCCGTTTGCCTCCCTATCACTGTAAACTTAATCCAATTGAGTTGGTAAGGAGCCAAGTGAAAGGAGAGGTTGCAAGCAAGAACCAATCGTTCAAGATTGCGGGGGTGGAGAAGCTGACTCCGACTGCCTTGCAAAATGTGAGCCCCGAGACCTGGGAAAGCTATGTGAAACACGCCATTCAAGTTGAAGAACAGATGTGGGAAGCAGATGGCCTTGTTGACACTGTCCTCGACAGTATTGTAATCGACACAAATGGGGACTCTGACACTGATACATGTGATGAAGATGAGGAGATGGGTTGTGAACCACTTGAGTGGTAGGAATGCTTGCGTATCGATTCCCCTATGACGCAATGTGGCACCAGTAGCAGACTCACCATGTGGCAGCATTATCCAGGGCCGGCTGGTGCGTCTCTTGCTCACTCAAGAACCGAATCAAGCTGCAGGTTCAGGATCAGGCAGCATTATCGACGACTGACTGGTGCGTCTCTTGCTCACTCAAGAACCGAATCAAGCAGCAGGTTCAGGATCAGGCAGCATTATCGACGACTGACTGGTGCGTTTCTTGCTCACTCAAGAACCGAATCAAGCTACAGGATCAGGATCAGGCAGCGCTATCGAAGACTGGATGGTGCGTCTCTTGCTCACTCAAGAACCAAATCAAGCAGCAGGTTCAGGATCTGGTAGCATTATCGACGACTGGGTGGTGCGTCTCTTGCTCACTCAAGAACAGAATCAAGCAGCAGGTTCAGGATCAGGCGGCATTACCGACGACTGGCTGGTGCGTCTCTTGCTCACTCAAAGACCGAATAAAGCTGCAGGTTCAGGATCAGGCAGCATTATCGACGACAGGTTCAGGATCACGCAGCATTATCGACGACTGGGTGGCGCGTCTCTTGCTCACTCAAGAACCAAATCAAGCAGCAGGTTCAGGATTAGGCAGCATTATAGACGACTGGGTGGTGCGTCTCTTGCTCAGTCAAGAACCGAATCAAGCACCAGGTTCAGGATCAGGCGGCATTATCGACGACTGGCTGGTGCGTCTCTTGCTCACTCAAGAACCGAATCAAGCTGTAGGTTCAGGATCAGGCAGCATTATCGACGACTGACTGGTGCGTTTCTTGCTCACTCAAGAACCGAATCAAGCAGCAGGTTCAGGATCAGGCCGCATTATCGACGACTGGCTGGTGCGTCTCTTGCTCACTCAAGAACCGAATCAAGCTGCAGGTTCAGGATCAGGCAGCATTATCGACGACTGACTGGTGCGTCTCTTGCTTACTCAAGAACCGAATCAAGCAGCAGGTTCAGGATCAGGCAGCATTATCGACGACTGGCTGGTGCGTCTCTTACTAACTCAAGAACCGAATCAAGCTGCAGGTTCAGGATCAGGCAGCATTATCGACGACAGGTTCAGGATCAGGCAGCATTTTCGACGACTGGGTGGTGCGTGTCTTGCTCACTCAAGAACCGAATCAAGCAGCAGGTTCAGGATCAGGCAGCATTATCGACGACTGACTGGTGCGTCTCTCGCTCAATCGAGAACCGAATCAAGCTGCAAATTCAGGATCAGGCAGCATTATCGACGACTGACTGGTGCGTCTCTTGCTCACTCAAGAACCGAATCAAGGTGCAGGTTCAGGATCAGGCAGCATTATCGACGACTGGGTGGTGCGTCTCTTGCTCACTCAAGAACCGAATCAAGCTGCACGTTCAGGATCAGGTGGCAGTATCGACGCCTGATGCTTGCTTACACAAGAACCGAATCGAGCAAGTCGCATTTGTTCCTTGCTGGTGCAATATGTGACACCATGTCTGGTATGATAATAAAACCTGTTTTGTGAGATACATTGTAAATCTGTATTGTTTAATTCCAGCACCTAAAAATATAAAGTAAGTGTAGTATTACTAAACTCTGAAGTAAGCAAGATTTCAGTCTGGTGAGTAAGAACATCTTAAAACTGAAACAAACGATGCATGATAGCATGTGTCACTGTTAATGAGATTTTTGTTACAAAATCGCATGAATATAACGAACTAAAATGCGCGTGGGAGGAACAATAACAGTTTATTGCTTTTTGTAGCTTGTAATGTTTTGTGAGCGCTGTGTGAAGGATTGTCCAAAAATCTTATCGATGGATGTTTTAAGCAGGGCTGAGCGCGTGCTTTGGGGAGAATGCAAACACTCACGAGAAACAAGTTCGTGCGGGAAGTGCATGAATAAACATATGGCCTTTCGGGAACCCCCCTCAAGGTTCGGCGAGGCCAAAGCGAGGTGAAAATTGCGTGAGGACGGCATCCCCACATTCACGTGAATTGGAGGTGTATCCCTTAGGAGACGGCACACTTCGTCGGGCTGAAGCATGTTGCGCCGAGGGAAAACACTGTCATCTATCGACTCAAACACTGTGTTCAGCTCATGCAGTCTTTTTTTAATCGATCGGACGTTGGGATACCAAATGTGACGGCGGCGCTAGGCTGGGAGAGACAGGAACTTTCACCCACGCTGTCCCCACAGATTACGCTTGACTACTGACGCCGATTGTACCGGCGCAAGGGAACACGCATGCCGTAGGTTCAGGAAGATACGGAGGCTTCGCCTCCAGCAAATGATAAAATTAACCAAACGACCTACCGACGAGTAAGTATCATGCAAGGAAGGCTTTTAGTCCTAGCGGCCACCGAGGCGTGTACGAGGCTGACGGCGATACGGACGAAGCACACGCATATGGATCAGCAGTCGAGATTCCTTGAGTGTCGTAACTATTCGTTCTGTGACAAGGAATTAGAAGAAAACTCAGCAAGCAGCCGGAGCCGCCGCTTTGAGTTTTCGATAAGCAGACGAAAAACTCGCCTCCGCATGACGCGTCCTGGCGCACTGATACGTACGACGGAGCAAACATTGCACGTGGTTTCAAACAGGCTCGTCATTGGACCCGGCGGCCTGTATCATTGGGCTTTAGTCCATCGTAGGATGAGACGGAGTATAGTGGAGTGGGGCGCGTCCCCTCTCTCTCGTTTTACGCCGCCGAGTTAGCTGAATTTCCCGGATGTATGGAGAGGGCGCTGCTGTCGAACAAAATGGTGCTGCCCAGAGAGCGCTAAGTGGAATTGTCTATACACCTTTCCAAGAAACACTCGGCCCCAGGGACAACAAACCGTTTTCGAGCCCAGTCATTGGGTTCGAGGCTAGAGTCTCACCGGCGTCCCTGCTAACTCCAAACGAGTGGACTGTGATTTCAACAGACGCAGCCTGCGTAGGCGCAGTTCCAAACACTGCTGGCGGCTACATTTTCGTCTTTTCCCGCTGTATTTTGTATTTTATGGTGAATCTATTTTCCTGAGGACATGGAGAAAGAATTGTACCGCATTTAAAAAAATCAAAAAAGCAAAAAAAAAAAACAAAGACAAAAAACCTGAAGTATATTTGTTGGGTAAGCGAGCGACAGAACAAATCGACCGGAATGTTAGATGTCGTTTTTCTTTTTTATGATAAGTTTTGACGGCGCCGCCCGATTAACCGCGTGTCAAACGACAAAGCGCTCAGCTGTCAAAAATAATTTAAGAAGATAACCGAAAGGTATGCATTTTTCACGCTCACAATTAACGTGTTTACCGATGGACAGGCCAACGGACATACAACTTAGCAAGTTTTAACATTCGAACAATATTGTACGTATACCACACGATGCAGGGTTATCCGAAAAGAATTCATTTGAGAACGATCTCAAATAACAGACACAGACAGTCACATCTTGACGATCGGACGGAATCGAAGATAACTTCGTTTTGGGACGCGTTTTAAGGAGAGCTTCCTTTTTTTCACGACAGCACCAGGGCAAAGGAACGAACACGACTGACCCGTTTACCACCCCAACCGGGACAACTATTTTTAGAGATGACTGAGCTTTCTACCAGGATTATCTCTGGGAGGGGGGAGAACAATGTTCGCAAAATCGCGTCGAGGGTCGTTCGAAGTCCTTCACCTCCTTCGTTTCCCGTGAATGTCAAGCAGAACAGCTTGAATGGCAGGCTCTTACCAGTCTAAAGGCCCGTTCACACTTTTGCGACCGAGTAAGACCGAGAGAGACCAGGCCGCTTTCTAAGCCTCTTGCGATGTTTTAGGACCAGCTCCGCGGCAGCGCATTCGGTCCTAAAACGTCGCAAGAGGCTTAAAAACCGGTCTGGTTTCTCTCGGTCGTACTCGGTCGCATATATGTGAACGGCAGTTTATTTCTCACAATGGAAGATAACACAAAAAGGGTACCCAGCAGACATAAAAAAAAAAAAATAAGTGGAAACTTTCAAGCGGGGCGAGAAAACGTCGAATGCAAAACCGCAAGAAAGTAGGTAGAGAACCGCGCTGAGCGGGTCTTCACAGTCCAAGAGACTGGACAAGAAAATTTCTAGCTGATAGAGGGCGTGAGAGTCGCACCAGCCGCATCAGCATCAGCAACATGGCGGCGGCCTAAAAGCGGTTTTTGGAAAGGTGTATAGTAGAATCGCAAACTCGAATCGTAGTCCTACTATAAAATGACATATGCGAAATTATTTGAAATCTTGAGTCAAAGTGCAGCTTCTCAAATTGGAACACTTGGCGTGGATTAGCGACGCGTACGTACAGCACAGGTGATTGCGAACGCCCGCCCCCCACCTTTCCCCCCTTTCACCAAGGATCCCAAAACGTCGTCTGATTTTCAAACCACGCGAATGCTTAGCGGCACTATTAGAACGGAAAGCGACGAGGGAGTAAAGCGCTAAAATGCAAATTTTATGTCAAGATTATGTATATTATGAGGCCAGATACTAAAATAATCTGAGAAAGGTTGACGGATTCGGAAGCCACCCCAAGAATTAAAAGCTAGTCTACTGAACACGCAACCGTAACATCCCCCATTCACTGTTGTTCGTGGTCGAAAATTACGGATTAATTGATTTGTGTTGTTACAATTGCAAAATACAGTTTCTATCTACGCTTTATGCAATAAAATATACCAGAAAAAATAAAAAAATAATTTCAACATATCCTCTCTTTTTTTTTTTTTTTTTTGGGGGGGGGGGGGGGGCTTTTGATGTTGGCGTTGGTGAGAACTGCAAATAAAAGAAGTCGTTCGAAGCTGCGAGCCGCATGTTGCAGGGACCTACTGAGAAGCAAGGGTCCCCGAAGGCTTTGAGAGCGCGAGTGGTGCGCGAAAGGGCACGCCGAGCACCCTTTATGAAAGTTTGGAAGGCGCGGATACGCGTACACAACACCAGTGTAGCTGACGTCCTTCGACACGGTGGCACGGAAGAACGGCCTTGGATCGGAACGCGCTGCCCGTCCTGTAAGTTGAAGAAAATAAAAGATGGCCAGCAGTGAGCTCGCAGAAAAGTGCAATAGCTTCGCACCGTAGCTGTCGGTCCAATTTGTTAAAGTGTTTTTATCAGCATATTTGTGGGATTCAACCCATAGCCGGAGTGATCAACCTTCGGTCGTTCCCTGCAATATTCTTATTTCGCGCGTCCTTGTTCGCATCATATTTCATTGTTGTGAACGACACAAAACGCCAAAAACATTCCCGGTGTACCGCATCTAAACGAGAAAAAAAAAAACAAAATAAAATTCACTCGCTGTCAAAAAATAAAATACATGTGGCACTCGCCTCCGATTTCTATCGGTGGTGCGTTCAGTGCCGCACATATGTCATAGTCGCACTGGCGGATACCGTAATGCGGGGCAAGAAACGTTGTCAATGAGTACAAAAACGCCATCCGCGGCAGACAAGAACACAAGACGCGCCCTAAGTTAGATACCCATCCCTTTGGAGCTTTTATCGAGCCCAGCCAACGCGAGAGCGGCACCCAAAAGAGTACTTTCGCCAACATTTCTAACCACTCAGCATGGCCGCGGAACCTGACGCTCGCTAGATGGCGAAAGCAGCTCAGTCCGCCTTCAAGGTGTCTATAAACGCTTTATTTCAGGATCCCGTGCCGACGAGTGTGTCTTTTGTCGTGAACTCAAACCAGCAAAGTCGAGATGGGCCTATTGCCGGAGCGAGTCGATCAATGATTCAACGATTCGAAATCGATGCCTGAGCATGTTTCAACTTTCAGCAACAGAAATCGAAGGTTTCCTTCCAGCTACATTATGTGTTATTGTTTTTAAAATAAAAAGGATGTAGTCGCGTTTTGACGTTCAACGTAGGTTCACGGCTCTCTTGCATCGTGCAGGAGATCACGATTAAGAAAAACCGATGAAACTAACTTTTCAACAATTTTCAGCCACACCCGGCAGCGTAAATTAGCATTCTGATAAGTGTTGTAGATAATAAAATCAAGTCAGTGTCACCGCTTCAAAATACCGATATCAGGATAATTCAGTTACAAAAAGTTACAAGCTGAGACAATTATCACGAGAACACTTGCACGTACCTTGCGAGCCTACGCCATGTTATCGGCAGTACAGCCGTTCGGTTTTCTCTCTATTCACAAAATATTTCGAACACAGCCGAGAGGATGGCGTTTGGAAAAGTATTTTCGCTTTACGAACGCTATTCACCGCCACCGGAGATCGGTGCGACGTGGAAAGCGATGGAGCTTAAAGACATTGCAGCCGCACTCGCCTTGCCGGGTTCCGTGCGAGCTACATAGGTCCTCGAACAGTATTCGACACTTTCTGTCGTTATTCGTGCACGCTATAGTCGAGCAATTATATACCGATGACCGGGGGACAGTCGCCATCGGAGCCCGTGGCGCTATTTAAAATTTTTGAGTTGAAAAGAGATAGAAAGCGGGAACGAAGTTCCGGCAATGCACACCCCCAACATCAATGAAGCTTCTCATCCGGGATTTTCACTCTTTCCAACGCACCAGCAAGGAGGAAAGCGCTGGTAGCCCTTTTCCTCCTCTCTCTAGCCCTCTTTCAGTAAAACGACCTGCGGGTATAGACGCGCCCGGGTTGGTCGGAGGTAGGTTGGCTCCCCGGAGAAGATGACGCGTCCAAGTTTCAAGGTAACAAGGTGTACACCTTCGGCAAATTACCCGACAAGGGCGAGGGAGAGCCGTCCGCAAGAGAATACGGCCTCGCCTCACACCCGGGACGCGCCGCGACATGGCGACGCCCCACGCCTGTCTGAGCTAGGCCTAGATTGGGATGTGGGGAACACGTGGTTACCACATCATTTAGTGTTGGAATGGAAAGGTGTTACATACGAATGGACGTTTGGAATATCCTCTTTCTGCCGATCGCACTACTTTTCACTATAGTCCCCACCGGCGGCGGCGCACTTCCGCTATCGGTTTACTACTCTCCTCATGCCGTCTTATATCAATGAGGGCGCTCTTGACAAGACAAACGATGTACTGCATCGGTAACCCCGTCGTCAGACGCAAACCGCGTACCGTTCAGATCCTCCTTTGTGTTGGTAAACAGCTGAATTTTGATTGCGCGTGGAGCGGGCTTTAAGGAGAATGAGGCAAAACATGTTGGAACTGCAGCTCCTCCATTGCGGTATTGGTCTCGTCAAGAGTCGCTCTCAATCATCTACGCCGACAAGCGGAAAGTAGTGCACCTAGCGGAAGCGCATCGCCGTCGGTGGGGACTGTATTAAAAGTTATGTGCTCCTTGCAAAGAGGAAAATTCAAACTACCATTTGACTGTCACATCTTTCAATTTCATCACTATACAAGAAGGGTACAGCTTTGTCACTCTGTCTGGCATATTAAAAAAGTGAAAGCCGTTTACAAATCCCTGTAACGCCGAATTGGAGCGCAGCTCTTGAGGAGGAGGAGTGAAGGGTACTGAGGGGAGGGTAGACCCCTCCCCCTTCTCCTCCTCCTCCCCTCATTCTTTAATATGCTCCGGGGGGGTGTCACGTGACTTCGGGGAGGGGGTCACGTGACCTCGGGGAGGCGTGACCTGGGGGTGACCTCAAGGCCACGTGACCCCAAAGGTGACCCCCACGTGACCTTGGGGTCACGTGACCTGGAGGGGTCACGTGACCTCGGGGGGTCACGTGACCTCAGAGGGGTCACGTGACCTCAGAGGGGTCACGTGACCTGGGGGTCACGTGGGGTCACGTGACCTTGAGATGACCTTGGAAGGGGTCACGTGACCTCGAGGGGTCACGTGACCTTCAGGGGGTCACGTGGGGTCACGTGACCTTGAGATGACCTTGGGAGGGGTCACGTGACCTTGGGGGTCACGTGACCTTGGGATGACCTTGGTTACGCCGACGGCGACGGCGACGCCGACGCCGACGGCGACGCCGACGCCGACGGCGACGCCGCTGAAGCCGGGAACGGGCCCCTAAGAGCTGCGCTCTAAAAAATTAAAGCCGTTTACAACTCCCTGTAATGCTGAATTAGAGCGCAGCTCTTGAGGAGGAGGGGAACGTACGGAGAGGAGGCTATGCCACTCGTCCTCTCCTGGAGTGCTGGGCTCCCATTTAGAGGAAAATGTTTCCGGTAAATTTGGCGGGAAAAAGTTTCCGCTAAATTTAACGGGGAATTTTTCTGCTAAATTTAGCGGGGATTTTTTTCCGTTAAATAGCGGAGAAAATTTTTTGCTATATTCAGCCGTGAATTTTCTTGGTAAATTTAGCGGGAAAAATTTTTTGCTAGATTTAGCGGGGAAAATTTCCCACTAGGGTTAGCGACGAAAATTTTACGGCCGATTTAACGGAGAAAATTTCCCGCTAAATTTAGCGGGAAACATTTTTTGCTAGATTTAGCGGGAAAAATATCCCGCTAGATTTAGCGGGGAAAATTTTCCGCTAGGTTTAGCGGGGAAAATTTTTCGCTAAATTAAGCGGGGAAATTTACCCAGCATGCACCGCGCGGTTAGGCCGACGGCGACGCCGACGCCGCTCAAGCCGGAAACGGGCGCCTAAGAGCTGTGCTGCAAAAAGAAATCCCCCCCCCCCCCCCACACACACACACACTTTCACTTCCCCGGCAATGTTCGCAGCCGCCGGAATGAATGAAAAGTGCCGATGGAAGTATGCATGTGAATGGGGCCAGCTGAACATGGAAAACACAGAGAAAAAATATGTCATTCGCACCGCTGGTGCGAATGTTTTATTTTTTCTCTGTGTGTTTTCCATGTTCAGCTGGCCCCGTTCACAAGCAATGAACCAACATGCTCAGCTTCAGCCAATAACGAAGTATGCAGGTCTCCGAATCGTTACCAATAATTTTATTTCTTTCAGCTGGCCGACGTCCAATAGCCCGAGGTTCATGGTTAGTCAGCTAGGATGGAGATTCAATTATGGAGATTCAAACATTGCAGCCCCCGCAATTCAGTGTTCATTTTTTACTAAATACATTAGGCGTCATAAAAATAATTTCTTAAAAAAAAGAACCTTGCGTCTGTAATACTTATAATAGCGCGTTTCAGCAAGTGCCGGCATAAAAGCGACATTTGTGTAGACGTCCTGTCCATTATGTAATGTTTTTCTAAAGATTAAACTATATCGATTTCATGACCATCTGTGCAGCGTTGTGTTCTTATTATTTATCCTCATCGACATCGTCGTATCAATCATTGATATCGTAGTATGAATACCGTATAATGAGAATCGTAATAAAATATAAAAAAAATATTGATTAACGCTCGTGTTTATTGTAGCTAATATCATAAATACCTAGGATGAGAGCATAATAATTTTGTTCGGGTTATATCAAAATGCTGGCGTATTTCGGTTATTTTAAAATGCCTTATGGATATATAGAAATTCCCGGCGTACACTGCTGTATCTGAAACTTCACGGTTAATTGCATAGCACACTGCGCGGCACAGTTAGGGCGAACGCGGCATATTCAGTTTCATTTCTTTTTTTTTTATTATTCAAGGTTGTAATTAAATCGACTAATGAGGGGGAAGAGCTCGTGTCGGGCGCTAACTTAATCGGTCAAATTTTGTTCTCGCCATTACCGCTTTGAAGCGAATTGGGGAGAAATCGTCTATGAGCCGTTAACTCTAAACGTGTCGCGCAGTTTTGAACAACGTTAAAAACAAACTAAAAAAAAAGCAACTTTATCGAGCCTAAATTCTCGCATTGGATTCCGACCGCTCGCGTCCCGATATTTTCCTAGCACCCGCCGTCGTCAAATTTCACAACTTAGTATCTATATTTCGCCACGTCGCACCAACTACAAAAAAAAACCACGCCACCGAAAAAAAATTGAATTTGAAGATTATGTTTGTGCTGCAGACGTATCCGATTTGAAAAGTGCAATCCCACTTTTTTTTTATCGGGCTACAGATAGCCGCAGCATTTTTTCCGTCCTTTTCAAAAAAGAATCCGAAAGCAAAAATGATTAAAAGCAAATATGGGGAAGAGAGCGGAAATTGAGTGAAAATATAGCATAGCAGCTTGCGCTACACTTTGTTTCGCTTTACGATGAACCGCGGCGGGCGCTACGCCTCCGAGCCCTTCCGTCAAATCCAGTCTCCTGAATGCGTCACGTGACTGAGCGTTCCGCACGTGTCTGCATCGTTCCCAAAAGACACGTGACCCTCGCGAGGCATTCTTTGAGTCCGATTGCTCGTAGCATCTGCTGGTGGTCTATCGTAAGATCAAGCAAAGTATTATAGTGTGCAAACTTTTTTTTTGTCTGGTGCAGCATGCATTTTTTCTTTTCTTATGTTTCTTTTTACTCCAGACCGTTATTGCGAAGAGCTCTCATCGGTGTCTGGTAATTTGGATACATACTCGTACATTCCAAATTTCGAATGCCTATAGGTCTCTCGGGTTTCTTTTAAATCTTTTTTTTACCTTCCCTCCTTTTTCGTCCCTGCTTATTTTCAGCCTGTTTTCAGGGGAGCGTGCAGCTGCTGAGAAACCCGCTGGATATCGGCTTCGTTATTGCAACACGTGCACTGCGCTGCTTGCTGCATTCCATTTCCCCGCGCTCGAATGGAAGCTGCAAACTAAACCAGATCAGTACCTTTATTGCTGGTGTTTGCGGAGCTCGGTGCTGTAGACGCGTACCCAGGATACTTTGAATATCTCGTGGATGGAGTTGGCTAGTGAGAAGAGATTCAGATATGAGCTTTACGTATTTATTTGTTTTTTTCAATAGAACCTTTTATTTTAGGTGTTATATGGCGTCGCGAGATACAGTGTGTGCATGCGTGGAATACAAATGGGGAAGAGCAATACGCGGTTACTCATCAGCAGGTCTTGTAAATAAACTACAAGAAGAAAAATATCGTCGCCAATAGGAATCCGAGGCTTGCAACGTGGATGTCGTCTTCCGAATGACGTTCATACTTTCTTGCGATTTTGGGGCAAAATTATAGACACTCGCAGGAATTCGGTTGTTTGTGAAGTTTACATTGATCTTTCGACATCGCCTGCCTCGAGTTATTTTATTCGTGAACAAAAAATGGGGGCACGAGTCCAGGCTGGGGAGGGGGGGGGGGGCATAAGGCTTGGGCCCCCCTCCTGAAATCTTTTATTCTGCAGGAGCTTCCCCTCCCCCTCCTACAAAATTTTGTCATAAGGTAGGGCCGGGCTAAGCCCTGCCCACAAATCAGTGATTCCGTTTATTACTACTGGACTGGCCTGGTTGCTCGGCCGAACACGCTGCTAAGCCTAGTGTCTTCCTTTCGCGACATCCGGTGCGTGTAGTCTGGTGTCTGCCACCGCCTGCTAATGGTGTGAGCAGACGAGCGGAAGCCTCCGGCATCGTCTGCTATTCCGCCACAGCCTATCGTCGTCTTCAGACACGGACACGAAAACTGCACGTCAAAGTCCGTTTTTCTCGTCGTCGGTCTGTTATTCTGCCCCTATTTAAAAACTTCAGCAACGCTTGCAAGACGCGATCGTGAAAGCTGCGTTCTAACGTTCCAGCATGCACGGTCCACGATCCAAAAACAAGCTTCTATCAGCGTCCTATGATGTGCGATTAAAAGCGGCCGAAAGGACTAAAACAAATAAAACAAATTATTGTTCAGTTCTCCTAGCTTTCTTGTTATTGTTTCTTTTTTTTTTTTTTTTTCGCAATGCATCCGCTAGCAAGTTTGGTGAAAGTCATTACGCACAATCAAAACGCGACCTAAAAAAGTTCGCCTTGGCAGGCCAGGTGCACTGCAAGACTGGAGAGCTACTTGCCTTTCGTAGCAAAAAGACCGGAACGTGCACTCTAAAAAAAAAAAAGGGAGCGTTACTTGCTCCCTCAAGGGAAAAAGTACGCCGACATAACCATTGCTCCCCTAGGGGAGACACGGTAACGGGAGAAACCTTCTTTCCCCTACCGTTAATTCCTCAAAGTTGAACCCCCAGAACTAACTTTTGCATTGTTGCATTTAGGCCACTGGAACTAAATGTTGCGCCCTTATCTCATTTATTACTAAATTTCTCCCTTACACACCTAGGTGGCGCTAGTCAACGTCAAATTAAAAATTTGTAAGAGAATTCGTTATTGCTGGGGTAGATCGTTTCCACGCTCATTGCATTCACATATGAACAACGCTTACTTCACAGTTGCACATGTAACCTTGCACACAATTATACATTGTAGCATAGACAAGGAAATAGAACACAGATGACACACGCACAACACACACACGAATTCGGTTTTTTTTTATTGTCACACGCTAATTCAATCGTCAACCCAAAGCGCTACCCATGCGCCTTTTGGTGAGTGACAATCTCAACCGTGCGCGATGTTACAAGTATGGTGCTGCTTTCGCAACAATATTGTTCTCCAATATTGTTGCTAAACTTTCCAAGAAGTGTATCTCTTACCAAGAAGCACGGTGCTAAGAAGTAACGGTACAAACAGTAATTATTTCTGAGAGTCTATAAAACAGCGTCCCCATAGGCTCCCAGCAGCCATGTTCTCGCTTCCCCGCATAGACTGCCCCACTTTGCGCATGCGCGTCTCCCTGGCAACCGCATCGTCTCTTGCAAAAAAAAAAAAAAATAACAGCAGAACACGTTGTACAGAGTACAAAAAGAAAACAGAATTAAGCTTTTTTTTTCTTTGGAAACGTTTTTAAAAAATTCTATTTTCATCCCAATTAAACCAAAACGAAAATATAAACGCTTTCCAACCCCGCTTCGAAGCATGCAAAAGGGAAGGTCGCCAGAAAAACAGTCAAAAGTCGCATGGCGAGTGCATCAACAATGGCGGCGCTCGAGACAGCGCTGGCTTCCACGACGTGCTGGAACAGACACTACGATCGTTATAAAGTGAACTCCAACCCTTAAACATGGCCCCTCCTGCACTTTTTTAAGCTACGATTGTCTGTGGATACGTCTCCCATCGTTTGGAAATAGTGGGTGCGTCGCTAAGGCTGTCTATCGGCGATGCAGCAGGCGCCGCCATCTTGTCCGCGCGTCTTTTGCTCCCGCGTTCTTGCTCCCGCGTGCCTCTCACTGCTTTTTCACCCGCGCTTTTGTACCCGCGGCTGCTTTTGCTCCTGCGCGCCCTTCGGTTAGTCCCGGTCGAGTGCAGTTAGTCCTCTGCATTTGCGCACGATACCTAGCTCGAACCAGATGGTCTCTTCGGGAGCAAATGGAAGTCCAAAGGACCAAATTCTGCCGTTAGTCCTCTGAGACCATCTTTTTTCTTAGAGTGTACCTAGACAAATTTGATGCGAAAAGCAACGCTGGATCGCCTCCAGCCAAATGGCTCCCAAATTCTTACCTCTGTAGATATCTTATCGGCATTGAAACCATGATCGCAATCACGACGTTTCCACAATTCACAGAACAGCTGGGCCGCTTTTCCGAAAAGCAGCACCTTTACTGAGTATGAATAAGTGGGAAAAAAATAAAGTCAGATCAAGCAAAATATAGGATGTCCCAAGTCACCAGGTTCGAACTAAACTGGACCGGAAATATCGATGCCTTCACGTAGCAATCTCAGCTTTTCGTCAGTGGTGTATTTCACAGGTAGCTTTTTCTTGTAAAATTAGAAAGCGTCGCTCCCTTTCTATAAAAAAAAGCAGGGCCGAGAACCTTACCAGGGTCAAAGGCAGGTGCCGACGCAACCGACCAAGACAAGTGGTGGGGCGCGCTTGGCGCTCGTATTGATAGATGGCGCTACCTCCATATCGAGACGGCTCGCGACGACCGTGGTCATAAATGCAGATTTTATTTTTGTAATGTACCTGTAATGACGAGACCTGCAGCCGACGGAATTCCAAACAGAACAGAACCGTTTATTCAGGGCGCCATACTTCATATACACACACAAGGACACCATGTTTCCAACCGAGCATCTGAAACCGAAACTTGGCATTGTTCAATAATTCACACAATACACAACATATTACCTTCCTTGAATTGGTTTGGGTGAGCATTAGTTAGTCGGTTATTTTTATAGCGCATTTTTAACAACAAGTACCCCATCAGATATGTACACCAATATATATATACATATATTCAGGATACAATTTGTAGAAACAACATTATACAATTTTATTTTACAGAACTGCAACTGACTTACAGCTCACATTTACAACAAAAACACAGTATAAGAAAAACGTGAGGGAACACTAGACATCGTCCCGGAACCTAACAGGTGGACGCCTGTCTCCGTGGGGTTGCACTCGACGCTCTGGCCCAGTTTCTTCAGGCGATGTAGTTTGCTGACCCGGCACAGGCTCCTCGGACGGCACAGGCTCCTCGGACGGCACAGGTTTCTGGGACGGCATAGGTTCCTGGGACGGCATAGGTTCTTGCACCCGAGACTGAACAGTGCGGGGCACCCATGTGTCACTTGGCTGAATGCAGTCCTGGTCGGCCGCAAGTGCAGGGACCTTGCACAACTTGGAGGCGTTCCAAGTTCGTCCGTCGTCGAGAAGGAAGGACGACGGGCCACGCTGCTTGACGACCTTTCTTGGACGACTGAAAACACGATCACCTTCAAAGGAAACGGATGGCTTCTTAACCCTGACGTGGTCTCCTACAGCAACCTTTGTGTTCTTTGCTGCTTTCCTTCTCTCGGTGTACTGTTTGCTGTAGAGCTGGTGACGCTTCACTCGCTGTCTCAGCTTTGACAGCTCTCTTGCTGGCTCCTCTCCGACTAACGGTGATGGAAAGCCGACGACGTTCAGCCATGTTCTTGGGAATCTCCCATGAAGGAGGACAGCAGGGACAATCCCTGTAGTAGCATGCGGAGTGCATCCGTAGATTCCGAGGTACTCGGTGATAGCCAGTCGCAGCGGTCGACTTCCAAAACAGCCAGCTGAATGAATGACTTGAAAGTGCGATTGAACCTTTCTATTTGGGCATTGGCCTGGGGATAGTAAACGGATGAATGCGAGAGTCGAATGGACCGCTCGCGCAGTGGACAAACTCCCTAGACGTGAATTGTAGTCCGTTATCACACACTACCTCATCGGGGTAGCCTTCTCTGGCAAACACGCTGAGTAAAAACTCCGTTACAGTCCTTGCTGTTACTTCTCAGCTGAAACGGACTTCCGGCCATTTGGAGTGGTAGTCGATCAGAGTAATCACGAGCCGGCAATTCTGAGGGGCTCTCTCTGGGGGACCAACTACGTCTATTGCAACCTTCTGCCATGGTCGTTCGGGGAAGTCAACTGGTTGCCTTAAAGCAGTTGATGTCTTGGCTCACTTGTCGTCTTCCTTGCAAGTACTGCAGCTCTTGATGGCCGTCTCAACTTGGTTGTCCATTCCTGGCCACCAGAATTGCTTGCGAAGCCTTGCCTTAGTACGAACGATTCCTGGGTAGCATTCATGCGCCGTAGCAATGAGCTGGGCCGACAGAGACGAGGGAACGACCAGCCTCTCTGCTCGTAGTAGGACTTCCTCTACAACTGACAGTTCCTCTCGAATTCTGAAAAACGGCAACAGATTTTAAGGAAGGCTTCTGTGCTGAGGCCAAAAACCGGTGACGCAGGATTTCACTTGACTCAGAACAGCGTCACTCTGAACTGCTTGTTGGAATTGTTCCATGGTGACACACATAGGCTCAACAAGGCAGACAGCTTCTTCCTCAAAAACAAGCTCGGGGTCCCTGGTCGGGGCGGGAAGACGAGACAGAGCGTCCGCTACACTGTTTTCCGCACCTTTCTGATACTCGACCGTGAAATTATAGCAGAACAGTCTTGCACACCAGCGTGTGACCCTAAGCGGACGTCGTCCCAAACCACGTGAAGACAGAAGCGAAACCAGGGCTTAGTGGTCTGTTCGCAGGGTAAATAGGCGTCCCCAGAGAAACACATGCCAGTGTTCACACGCCCAAATGCAGCCCGGTGCTTCTTTTTCGCCAACAGCATACTTCCTTTGAACAGGCGAAAGGGTGCGCGAAGCAAAAGCAATGGCGCGAAGCGTCTGGCCCTGTCGCTGCTGGAGAACTGCTCCTAGTCCGCATTCAGATGCATCCTAATGCATAAATGCATTATGCTGAATGCATAAATTATCTCACAATACTTTAAGCATCCGTCGAGACTTCAACTGGGAGAGCAGTGTCAAACATATGAAGCACCAGGTCAGAGGAAAGCAGGAGCTTGACCTTGCAAAAGCTGGCATCAACCTGCGAGGACCACACAAACAGTTGGTCCTTGCGAAGAAGAGCTCTCATTGGCTCCACGACTTCAGCTAGGTGAGGAACGAACTTCGAATAATAGTCCACGAGACCTAGAAAGGAGCGGAGTTCTGCAGCCTTGGTTGGAACAGGCGTGCTTACGATTGAATCTACCTTTTCTTTGAGGGGCAAAATTTCCTGGGCAGTCACTTTGTGGCCTAGAAATGTCAATTCTCCGACATTGAAAACACATTTGTGATTCAGTTTAAGGCCTGCATCCTTGATGCGTTGCAGGGCTTTGGCGATGTTCTGCAAATGTTCCTTCGATGACTTGCAGAAGACAATAACGTCGTCAATATAAAAAGGACGCCAGGACCGCCATGAAGAATCTGCGACATCAGGCGTTGGAACGCGGCTGGCGCTGAGACCAACCCAAAACAAACCCTTTTGAAACGGAACAATCTGTCGTGGGTGATGAAGGCTGTTAAGTCTCTACTGTCTTTGTGCGGGAGGACTTGGTGGTAGGCTGAAGCTAGGTCAAGTTTGGAAAAATGGGTGGCTCCCACCAGTGCATGAAGGAGCTCTTCCATGTGTGGCAGGGGGAACGTGTCGGGAACGATGGCCTTGTTGGGTTCGCGAAGGTCCACGCAAAGTCTAATGCTCCCATCTGTCTTCTGAATGAAAACAATGGGAGAAACCCACTCCGACGCTTCAATGCGTTCGATGATGTCAAGGCTTTCCAGGCGCTGAAGCTCAGCTGATACCTGAGGTCGCAAAAATAAAGGCAGGTGACGAAGCTTTGATGCTACGGGCTTAACCGCAGAGCGTGTCTTGATTTTATGAGCAAAGCCTTTGGCGAAACCTAGGTCTGAAGTGAACAGAGGCTTGAAGTGTACAAGGGCTGAAGGCAGTGGTGGGAGGGCGACAGTATCGGAGGCCTGTTCCTCAGGGACGGAGGAAGCTTGAAGGCATTGCATAGTGGACCCTTCAATGTGCAAGTTCAGAGCCTTGATACCATCAGTGCCAATGAGCGAAGTTCCGTGCTCCACAACGTAGAAGAGAAGTTGCGCCTTGCGTCCTAAAGAGAAGACTTCGGAGACGAAGGAAGCTCGAACTGGAATGGGCCTTTTCGAGAAGTCTAGCAGGGTAACGCGCAGAACAGGCAGAAGAGCTAGATCCGGAAAATGTTCGTCGAATACTCGTTTCGACAAAATGGACACCGATGACCCTGAGTCAACTAGAAGTTGGAAGTTAACCTGCACGACTTTGAACATCTATATGAATTTCGCAGGTTGTAGGACGCTGAAGCACAAGGACCTGAACGGCGTCATCCTTCGACGGGTTGTCGACCAATACTTCGTGAACGGTCGACTGCGAGCGTTTCTGGTTGCAAAATTTCTTGAAACGACCAATGCGACCACAAAATAAACAGCGTTGTCCTTGAACTGGACAACGAGTCCATGACGCGCGATGCCGAAGATAGCCGCAACAGAAGCAGTGCGGCGAATGTGCGCGTGGTGCGGAAGACGGAGCGACGGCGGCCGCGGCGATCACGAGATGAGGGGCGGTTCCCTTGAGCAGCACGTGACGTGACAGCGCTCCAGGGAACATGCTGCTGGTGACTTCGCGTAGCGTGCCGTGAACGTGAAGACTGTGACGGCGGCTCGGAATACTTGCTAGGGCGCGCCGACACGAGTTGTACGGACGCGGAAGATTCTTTCATTTGTTCAGCCGCTTGTTCTTGTTGAATGGCTATCTGGACTGCGGTGGAAAACGGTAGCGACGAACCTTCCTGCAAAAGGCGTTCACGAACGCGGTTAGAAGGCACGCCGGTCACGAATTGGTCTCGTAGTGCCTCTTCTTGCGACGCGAGGCAACACGGCGTTGCGAGCTCACGTAGCGCGGCTACGAAGTCATGAATAGACTCGCCTGGAGATTGGAAACGCCGGTGGAAGCGGTGTCGCTTGATGACCAGGTTGCTGGTCGTAGCGAAGGGTTGGGCCGAGGAAGCGACGGCGATGTCGTACTCGTCCGGCTTGCTCGTTGCCCCTTTGCTCGTGTCCTGGGCGGTGCTCGGAGGCTTCGTGTCCGGTAGTGTGTTGAAAATTCGCTGGCCTTCGGCTCCCGGACAGTGCAGTAGAAGGGCCTTGCGCCGCTACGGAGGAAATTCGGCAGCACCAGACGCAAGCGGGTAGACGTTGAACATGCCATGCCACTGCGGCCAGGGCACGGACGGGCGTCCCGGTGTCGGCAGGAACGGTTCCGGAGGGGCGAGACCGGCGAAGGCCATGGCGCGGCTCGTTAGGGACGGCTACATAGGGACGCGCTACATACTGAAAGGGAGGACATCCTCGTCGCCATGTAATGACGAGACCTGCAGCCGACGGAATGCCAAACAGAACAGAACCGTTTATTCAGGACGCCATACTTTATATACAAACACAAGGACACCATGTTGCCAACCGAGCATCTGAAACCGAAATTGGACAATGTTCAATAATTCACATAATACACAAAACTACCTTTGCTTAAAATATAATGCGGACAATAAAAGCAAAACTTAAAGTTAAAAAAAAAAAACGCGTCTGCATTGCGACGGCTTTTTTGCTGCCAACGGATTTCGCCTGCGTGTCTTCTGCCCTCTTTTGCTGGTCGGCTGCACCCTCCGGCGCTGCTACCGACTCCATCTATCAATAAGCTCGCCAAACGCGCCCCGCCACTCAACTCGGTCGTCTGCGTCGCCGTCCGCCGTAGACCCTGGTAAGTGTTTTGGCTCTATTTTTTTACAAAAAGGGAGCTATGCTTTGTAATTTTACAAGAAAAAACCGACCTGTGAAATAGAACTTTGACAAAAATTTTAGCTTTCTACGTGCCAACGTTATTAGGTTAGCTCAGTTACGAAACTGCTCATTGACGCTGCTTGCAAGTGCAGTACCCCCCGTCACTCACCACGACTCGCCTCCCGCCGCTCGAAGCGACGGACGGCTGCTCTGGTAGATGCAGCGTATTCTATGGAATACATACGTTTCGAAGCACAGCGTCTACATGGCATTCAAGGTCTGCCCAATAGAACACACAGTTCTGAAACGAAAATCTGGATGGCGCTTCATACGACGGGAGGCAGACTGAAGTGAGTGAGGGCGGTACTCCCTTCCGCGACAGTTCCACAACTGAGGTAATAGGGAGTTTTAGTAAACTCAAACTCTTTATTTCTCTCCGTATGGAGAGGGGAGACAGAGAAAAAAAAGCAACTCAGTTGTTGCTTGACGAGCCTCTGCCTCCCCACAGCAGCGAAAGAGGAAAACATGTTCATACAAATGTTTTTTTCACCATGACACTTATAGCACAAAAATAAACATCATTAGATGGGGGAGGGGGGAAGGGGGAAAAGTAATCAATTTAGCCAAGTTTACAAATTCCAGGGACACTCTCTCACAAACATGGAATGTACAATTTTTATGGTTTCATTCAAAATTTTTACATTCAACTCACTCAGGCGTTTATAATTACTTACAGCGCGACTGGGACAAGGAAAGACAAAGGAGAAAAGTCAGGCGATTTAAAAAACGAGGTACTATGTATTTCAATGATTGATTGATTGATTGATTGGGGATTTATGGCGCAAGGGGTACTAAGGCCAAAATGCGCCAAGAGTGGAACTATTGTATAAGCAAAGGTTTGGAAGAAGAAAGAGCTATAGTAGCTGATGATGTAAAAAATCTATGTATATGAGGTTGTCTAAGTGTATACAGGATGAAGGCGAGTTCGGATTATTAATTAAAATCATAGTCGGTGTATAAGGCCGATGTCCCTAAAAAAAATTAAACACACAAGCATGCGGAATCAGCGGCTGTTCGCCAAGTAAAATAACTAAGTGCAGTGGAGTATGTTCTTGATATATTTGCGAAAAAGTTTTTAAACGATCTTGGTCATACTTCGGGCACTCAAGTAGAATGTGTGATATTGATAGAGGAATGTTGCAACGTTCACACTCTGGAGCATCCTCTCCACGCAAGAGATGCCCATGGGTGAGATGCGTATGACCAATCCGTAGGCGGCACAATACCACCTCATAAAAGCGTTCCCGATGCCGGGCACTCTCCCACTCACTTAGAAAAGGTTTTACAGCACGCAGTTTATTATGCGTTTCATTATTCCATTCGCGTTGCCACTTAGCTCGAATGCAACACTTCAAAGGGATGCGGTAGTCTTTGTATGGTATTTTTTGCAGGTCTATTTGTCTCTCATTTGCAGAATTTGCAGCACTATCGGCCTTTTTATTACCTGGGATACCGACGTGGCTTGGGAGCCAGCAGAAAATTATCACAATCTGCTTGTACGAGGCAGCGATAACTTTATTTTGTAATTCCAGAACGAGTGGATGTCTAATGCACTTCAGTGATGTAAGTGGTCTTAATGAGCTCAAGGAATCTGTGTAAACAATCGAGTGGCTAAGCCGTTTTTTCGTTGCATAATCAACAGCTAACAGCAGTCCATAGAGCTCAGCTATCAATATGGTGACTGCATTTTGGATTCTCTTGATTTGTTTTACAGATGGCCCTATCATAGCACAGCCAAGCACAGAGTTTGTTTTAGTCCCATCTGTATACAGACCTACGTACTGTTCCTATTGATTTTGTAGCTGAAAGAATTCCTGCCTCATGACTTCATTTGGTGTATCTTTTTTGGAGTGTTTAGTCAGAGTAAGATCACAATTAATGGTATGGTAATCCCACGGGGCTATGGTGCTTAAGTATTGAACTACTGGAGGCCTGGGATCTAGTTCTACAGACGCAGCATAATTCATATTCCTAATTGCAAAAGGAGGAACAACGGTTGGTTTGTTTTCAAACGTTCTCCGGAACCTGATGTTTTCGAGGTTATCGCGGGTAGGGTGCTGAGGGACAGAGCGAACTCGAATAGAATGCATAAACCCCAGAGCAAACCTCCTAATTTCAAGGGATGGATCATTAGCTTCTGGATACAGACTAAGTACCGGGGAGGTGCGAAATGCTCCAGTAGCCGATCGCAGTCCCTGGTGGTGAATGGGGTCCAACACTTTTAGGACTGATGCTCGAGCAGAGCCGTACACAATGCTCCCATAATCAAGCCTGGAGCGAACAACCGCCCGGTATATGCGTAACAGACATAGTCTATCGGAGCCCCATGATACATGTGATAGAACCTTAAGTATATTCAGCGATTTGAGACATTTAAGTTTTAAGTTCTTAATATGTGAAACAAAAGTCAATTTCGAATTAAATACGAGTCTCAGAAACTTATGTTCACTTTTTGTCGCTATTGGTATTCCATACATTTGCAAACAAGGCTCTTGCAGAACTCCACGCCGGCGAGAAAAACACACACAGGCAGTTTTTTCTGGCGAAAATTTAAAACCGTTTGTGACAGCCCATTTTTGTAACTTGTTAATTGCCAGTTGGACCCGACGTTCACATATTGAAGGGTTACAGGACGAGACAGAAATTTGAATATCGCCTACATATGTAGAATATTGCACAAAAGGAGGTATAGCACGGGCAATAGAATTCATCTTTTCAATGAAAAGGGTTGCGCTAAGGACACCTCCCTGGGGAACTCCAATCTCTTGAAAAATCTCCTTGGAGAGGGTTGTTCCAAATATTACATAAAAAGTGCGACATTGCAAGTAACTTTGAATAGCACTTAGCATTCTACCTCGGACAATAAGACTAAACAAATCCTGCAAAATTCCAAAACGCCAGGCCGTATCATATGCCTTCTCTAAATCAAAAACGACAGAAACACAGTGTTGCTTATTTACAAATGCTTCCCGCACAGTGGTCTCAAATCGAACCAGGTGGTCGAGGGTGGATCGAAACGAACGGAAGCCGCACTGATATTTTTCTAGAAGGTTGCTTTTTTCTAGGTTATACATAAGTCTTTTGTTTATCATTCTCTCCAGTGTTTTTGAGAGACAACCCGTTAGTGCTATCGGTCTGTAACTGGAAGCACATGAAGCATCCTTGCCTGGCTTAAGCAAAGCAATGACAGTGGCCACCTTCCAAGACGACGGGAAATGACCCTCCGACCACACACGGTTGAATAAGTACAAAATGAGATCAAGCGTTGAGGGATGTAGGTGGCATAGCATTGTGTAGTGAATACCATCAGGGCTAGGGGCAGTCTGCTTGGGACTATGCAGTACTGCCTCAAGTTCATGTAGTGTAAATGGTACATTATAAGGTTCTTGATTGCCTCCTGAGGTATTTATAGATATCTTCTCAGCATGGAGTTTGTGCCGAATGAAAGCTGGCGTATAATGATCAGAGCTCGAGACAGACTCAAAATGCTGTCGTAGTAGATTAGCTTGCTCCTCAATACTTTCGGGGCAGATCCCATGTCTAGTCAAAAGAGGGGTAGAATATGCACGGTAGCAGCCATTGATCTTATGCACTCGGTCCCATACCTCTTTGCACGAAACACTGCTGTTTATGGAAGACGTGTATCCCTTGAAGCTATCTCGCTTAGACTTCCTGCGAATCGACCGAGCGCGAGATTTCATTATCCTAAAGGTGATGAGATTAGTTTGTGTAGGGTATCAGCGGAAAATTCCCCAAGCTTTGTTTTGTTTCTTTTTTGCCATGCGGCAGTCGTTATTCCACCACGGTTTTGGTTTTTTGGGAAGATGTGTTGATGTCATGGGTATGGCCATGATTGATGCTTCTAAAATATGCTTGGTGTTATGCTCAGTTATGCGATCAATGGAGAGCTCATGGAGAGATGTACACGCTAAAAGGGATGCTTGTTTAAAAACTGACCAGTTTGCTTCGTCAAACTTCCAACGAGGAGTTCGCATTGGAAGTGTAACCGGTCGCCCAATGCGATTTAAAATTATGGAAAATGGTCACTTCCATATGGGTTAGGATTGACCCCCCATGAGAAGAGAGGGAACAATGTTGGGTCACAAAGTGACAGGTCAATGGAAGTGAATGAGCGGGTTGGAGCACTAAAATATGTAGCCTGCGAGTTGTTGAGCAAGCATAATCCCGTAGAAGAAATAAATCGTTCAATCATTGATCCTCGTGTATCACATCTTCCACTACCCCATATAGGGTTATGAGCATTAAAATCTCCAAGGATTAAAACTGGTCGTAGGAGTTGGTCATACAGACATTGAAGTTCGTCCCGAGTTAGAGGATGATTAGGAAATGCAGCAATGAAATGGAGCAAACTGTCATCAAGCGGTCAGACAAAACACGAACTGCCACAGCCACCAATGTAGTATTAAGGGGTACCTCAATACATGGAGTAGATCGCTGAACTATTATTGCTACCCCACCTGAGGTGTGGGAAGAATGGAGACGGTCTTTTCGAAAAACATGGAAGTGCCTTAAAAATCCAGAATGGTTGTGATTCAAATGGGTTTCTTGAAGGCAAAAGATTAATGGATGATGATGGTCTAACAAATAGCACACATCATCATAGTTATGTAGCAATCCTCGACAGTTCCATTGGAGGAGGACTTCTTCCATCATATGTAAGGTGGTATTTTTCAGAAACTCATCTCGCTAAACTTTGTCGTCGATTTTAATTCGAGGTGCATTTTTCTTTTTGGACGTATCTTTCGGTCTACCTGTAGTATCACAGGTGGCCGAGGGTAAGGACTCTGAAACAGAGTGGGGCCTGTCCTCTTGGGACTGGGGCCCGCTCTCGTCCATCGGTTCATCTGGAGTCGCTGCTGGAAGAGCCTTAGGGTTCACTAGGCCAGGCGGCTGGCCAGGTATACGGGAGCCACCAGTGGCACGAGAGAGACCACGGCCTTTCGGTGGCTGGGATGCAGGGGGTGCACAAGGCACAGTCCCCTGTGGTTGGTTTTTTGTGGATCCCTACGGACTGGCATCCACCTTTCGGTCCGAGGGCGGAGCTGTTAGCACCGCTCCTGCTGAGGTTGTGGCGGACAAAAAAGGGTCACACAAACCGTCCAAGGACGTCTGTGTTCCCGTTGTAGCTGTTAGCCGTGCAGGTCCCCGGCGCACGGCATCAGCATAGGGACCCAAAGATTGAAACGAGTAGCGTTTCTTGGCCTCTGGGTAGCTGACGTTTTCTTTTGTTTTGATGGTCAAGATCTCTTTCTTCTGGTTCAACAGAGGACATGATCGTGAGTATGCTGGATGGGGTCCTTTACAGTTTGCGCAAAACAGTGAGCTCTCGCACACATCAGCTACATGATCCGTGCTCCCACATTTTGCGCATGTGTCTCTTCCACGGCAGCTGCGCGAGCTGTGCCCAAACCGCTGGCACCTAAAGCACTTTTGGGGGTTTGGGATATATGGACGGACGCGACAGTTTATGTAGCCAGCCTTTAGAGAAGCAGGGAGACAGTGACGCTCAAAGGTGACTATGAGATGTTTTGTGGGAGTTTCTGATCCATCTTTCCGGAACATGATCCTCTTTACGGCAACTACTCCAGAAGAGTGGAGGCCTTCAAGGATCTCTTCTTCGCTGCTGTGCAGGAGGTCGTCCTCAGAAATGACCCCACGAATGGTGTTTAGGGTGCGGTGAGGAGACACCGTGACTTTTACGTCTCCAATGGTGTTCAAGGTGAGCAAAGCAAATGCTTTATTTCTTCTAGTCTACTTCCACAAGCCGGTCTCCGGAATTTAGTTTTTTCACATTATAATCGTCTCCAAGGCACGAGTCAAGGACCTTTGCAACAGCAAAAGGCGAGAGCTTGGACATTGGACGCTGATCATTTTCTGAATGGAGTACAAAGAACTTCGTAAACATGTGTGATTTAGACTCTTTAGCTATGACAAGAGGTTCGGGGCGCAGGCGCTTGCCAAGTCGCCACGAACCGGGTTTTGGTTTAGGAGGGGCAGCCATAAAAAAGGCAATAAACTTCGGCACCTGTGGCGCACCACCCACCACGGAGTCCAACGAGGGGACAGGCAACACCTCATAAAAGTACGGGCTTGTCTGAGAATGCTGCTCTGCCAGTGCTACCAAGACGCTATAACCAAGTGTGATTTAGACGAGAGTATCTATCGCCACCCAAGGTTAGCCCTTGCCGCCAAAGAAGGGAAAAAAAGAAGCAAGAGAAATGAGAAAGAATAGAAGGAAACAGGACAGGTAAAAGTGAGAGATCGGAGGGGATAGTAGAAGAAAAGGCGACTAAACTGAATTATCCTGGCCGGGCCTTGCCAGGACTCCCGTCTACGAGAAGCAGGGGCCGAAGTGGTGTATTGCCTCACCCGGGGGGCCCCGAAGGGTCCAAACCTACCCCGAGCTCGACTCAACCACCAGGATGCCCTTTTCCTCGGACACGGGAAAGCCACGCACAGCCATACGTGGGCGGGCGAACCCGCATGGCTCGGGGTCCGTGGAGACGCCACTCTCCAAACACCTGCTTTCACAGGTGCCCCCTGCGGGGTGTATTTCAATGTCTGATTTCCGTAGTTCGTTCTGGAGTGCGGCATTAACCATGCGTCTGCAGACCTAGTTTCGTAGGTAACCTCCCTCATCCTAAGGTTGGAGATAGATATGAAATAGTAGACCGTGTTTTCCCCTCCGCTAGCCCTCCGCAACGAAAAAATAGCAACTGCGTCTGCGTGCCCATGGCCTTGGCTGTAGAGTTCCGGGTAGCGGAGGGGCTTAGCGGAGAGGGAAACACGGTCTACTAAAACTTCTGTATCTAATAACGTTGCTACGTGGAGGAAGTAATCGTTACGGTCAATTTTAGATCGAGCCTGGTGACTTGGGGCCCTCCATAGTTGGTGTTGGACACTATGCTTAGGCCTGTACCGTTAAGAAAACAAGCACCCGCGTAGCGCTTCCGAAGTTGCGTACTTGCTACAGTTGTTTGCTGCAAACTACGTTCGTTCAGGTCTTCCTATAAACACGTTGTAAGCTCAGAAATGAGCTCATCGAGCTACACTCGTTGAGCTTTTTGCTGACGCCGGCGGCCATGTTTGGTACCGTTTCAGACAATAGCGGAAAAAGCTATCTTACAATACTTTTGAAAACAATGACTCAATCCGGATTTTCTGTTTCTTAACCATAAAGCCATTGCTTATTAAAATTCGATTACATCACAGAAATACCATCTTACAACCAAACCTGTACACGTAAGTAATCTCTCCATCCATTGAGATACATTGACACGTTCTAAGCACGGGGTGGGGCATAATTATCAGGCTGTTGATTGATTGATTACGGGCTTTATGGCGCAAAGCTACTATGGCCATACTGCGCCAAGCTTGTTTAGTTGGGACATACTCAGGTCTTTTTTATATGAATTATCGAAAAGAGGTTCATATGACAAGGTTAAAATTCATAGAGTTAAAATTACAACTCTAGTAGGAAGCCGGTTTTTCTTAAGTAATTTATGATACGATCAAATGGTACTATAGGAGTCTCGCCAATTAGCAGCGCTGGGTGAAAAGGAAACTGGTGGGAATAAAACTCGGGGAAATGTGTACGTCGTTCTTGCTCAAGCCCTGGGCACAGCCACAAAATGTGTAAAATTGTCAAACGCTCCCCACATTCATCACACAGGGGTGCGGCTTCCCCCCTGAGCAGATGTTTGTGGGTGACGAAGGAATGTCCAATTCTAAGACGACACAAAAGAACTTCAAGGCGGCGGGTTTTGTGGGATGCACTCTCCCATATACCAAGAGCTGGTTTAATCCTGTGAAGTTTGTTTTCGCATTCCAGACTCCACTCCGATTGCCATAGCCGGAAAACTGAGGATTTCACCAAGGGCTTCATGTCTTGAAATGGAATCTGTGAGGTGGTTGGCAGTAGGTGCTTAGAGCTCGTGGCCAATTCGTCTGCTCTTTCATTACCTAGGATCCCCACATGGCTAGGCACCCAGCAGAATTTTATGTCTCGGCCAAGCCGCAGACCACATTGTACCTTAGATCGGACAAGTTGTGCCAGTCTATTTTTACTTCCCTTTATTGAGCAAGGTGTGGTGAGCACACTTTGAGAGTCCACGAATAAAATAGATTTCATCGTCCTGCTGATGAGGATATATTCCAAGGCCATCAACACCGCATAGAGCTCTGCCGTGTAAATACTTGCACATTCCTTGAGACGCTGAACCTTACTGAATCCTTCAGAGTAAACTGCTGATCCTACAAAATGCAATGATTTAGCACCATCGGTATAAAATTGAGAGTAGTTATCATACTTCTTCTGCACCTCAAGAAATTCTTGTTGAATCACCACAGGGGGGACGTTATGTTTATTAAATCTAGTAAAATACCAATCACAAAAGACGGGCAACGTACTCCACGGAGCTTCATTTTCACCCTTCTGCAAAAGGTCGGTCTCGTCAAGGGTGAGGTCAAGAGATGTACAAATGCCCTCAAGGCGAAGACTTAAAGGCGGTACAACCCTGGGCTTATGTTCGAAAAGACGAGCAAACCGAGAATGTTGCAAGGCACCATAAGTAGGGTGATTTGGATAGGACAAAATTCTGGAAGCATAAGTCACAGCAAGATAGCGTCGTCTGTGCCTAAGTGACATCTGATTAGATTCAGCGTACAAGCTAGGAATGGGCGATGTGCGGAAGGCACCTGTAGCGAGCCTTAAACCGAGATGATGCACAGGATCCAACATTTTAAGTGCAGAAGGCCTCGCTGAGTCGTAAACTATAGCACCATAGTCCAGACGTGACCGGATAAGGGAGTTGTACAGGCGTAGCAGACATATTCTGTCGGATCCCCATGACTTGTGCGCTAAGACTTTAAGAATATTAGCTGATTTAAGGCACTTCTTCTTCAGGTTCTTCAGGTGGGAAACGAAGTTTAACTTTTTATCAAACGTTATGCCCAAAAATTTATGCTCCGTTTTTACACTAATAGGAACCCTGTTTAGTGTCAGTTCTGGATCTAGAAACAGCCCCCGACGCAGAGAAAATGGCACGCAGATAGTCTTCTCAGCTGAAAACTTAAACCCATTTTCGTCAGCCCACTTACTAATTCTGTTGATGGTAAGCTGCAGTTGCCGCTCACAGCTAGACAAATTACAAGAAGAGGCCGAGATGTGAATATCATCCACGTAGAGGGAGTATGAAACGGAAGGTGGAATTACCTTTGATAACGAGTTTATCTTTACGGCAAACAAGGAGACACTCAGTACACCTCCTTGCGGAACACCATTTTCCTGGACATACTGGTCGGATAGTGTGGTGCCGAGTCGAACTTGAAAGGAGCGACCTGTCAGAAAACTGCTTATACACCACAACATGCGACCACGCACCCCAGAGGCATATAAATCATGAAGGATACCATACTGCCATGTCGTATCATATGCTTTCTCCAGGTCGAAGAAAACAGAGACACAATGTTGCCTATTTATGAAAGCTTCACGTATTGTTGTTTCCAGGCGGACTATGTGGTCCAAAGTAGAGCGCCCTTCTCGAAAACCACATTGGTTATTAGCAAAGAAGTGGTTATGCTCCAAAATATAAATTAACCGCCTATTAATGAGGCGTTCAAAGGTTTTGCCAAGGCAACTCGTTAACGCGATTGGACGATAACTACGGGGGTCCGAAGGGTCCTTCCCAGCTTTCAGCAAAGGAATTACATGCGCCTGTTTCCACATTTGAGGAAAGTAACCTGCTTCCCACAGATAGTTAAAAAAATCTAGTAGTGTGTTGAGCGATTCTCGAGACAGTTGACGGAGCATTTCATAGTGGATTCCATCAGGGCCCGGAGCCGACCTCTTCTTGGAGCCCAGAGCCACCTCTAGTTCTTGCATAGTAAAAGGAGTGTTGTATGGCTCAGAGCTACAACCAGACATGGGTATACGGTGACATTCTGCATTTGATTTAAAACGTTTAAATTCCGTCCGATAATTTCGGGAGCTGGAAACATTCTCGAAGTGCTGTCCAAGCACATTAGCAACATCTTTCAGCGAGTTAGCAGGGGAGCTAAATAGAGGAACAACAAAGCAACGGTAATCCCCTTTGATTTTTTTGTACCTATCCCAAACTTCCTTCTCTGAGACAAAACTATTTAGGGAGGAAATATACCTGGTCCAGGACTTCCACTTAGCTTTTCTCATAGTCCATCGGGCCTTTGCTTTTAGTCTTTTAAATTCTATCTTATTTGAAGGAGTAGGGTACCTCCGAAAGGTGTCCCATGCCCTATGCTGCTTTTTCCTTGCGGTGGCACAGTCTTCATTCCACCAAGGCCTACACCTCTTGGGTAAATTTTCGGAGGTGCGAGGAATGGCGTCTTGGGCGGCACTTATGATTTGCTCCGTAACATACACTGTCGCTTCTTCAGGTGACAAATTTGCTAGAACTGACGGGTCAAGCACTGCATCAAGTTTAAAGAGTGCCCAGTCGGCTTTGTCCAGTTTCCACCTAGGGGTTCGTTTTAAAATAGACGGCAGAGGAACGAGGCTTTCAATTACAACCGGGAAATGATCACTCCCAAAAGGGTTCTTTAAAACCTTCCAAGAAAAGCAGGGAAGTAATGAAGGTGATGAAATGGAGAGGTCGATGGATGTGAAGCAATTATGAGTGGAACTATAAAACGTTGGTTCTTTCTTATTTAAAAGACATACGTCTGAGGACAATAAAAATCTTTCTACAACAGCGCCACGAGAGTCAAGGCGCTTACTGCCCCACATGGGACTGTGAGCATTAAAATCACCACAAATTAAAAAAAGGCGTTGGGAGTTGCTGAACCAATCCTTGAAGTTCATGAAGATGCAGTTGACGATGAGGTGGCAAATACAAGGACACAACCGTAATGAGACGATCAGCAAGAACACGTACCGCAGCAGCTTCTAGTGATGTACGCAAAGGAACTTCCACACATGCTATGCCACTCCGTACAACAATGGCAACACCACCTGAAGAGTGGTCTGAATCCCGATCCTTTCTAAAAACGCGGTGACGATTAAAAACATTTGTATGGGTGTTGTTAAGATATGTCTCCTGCAAGCACACAGCAATGGGCTGTAGCTCATCCAGAAAGAAATGAATGTCATCAATATTTTGCAGACTTCTACAGTTCCACTGTATAAAACTATACGAGTTCATGTTAAAAACGGTTTAAAGTAACAACACAAGAAAAAAGGAAACCTGCCCTAAGTGCCCTGGGGCGGTTTGGGGGGGGTTACTCG
Source organism: Ixodes scapularis (assembly GCF_016920785.2). Taxonomy (NCBI): domain Eukaryota; kingdom Metazoa; phylum Arthropoda; class Arachnida; order Ixodida; family Ixodidae; genus Ixodes; species Ixodes scapularis. The sequence goes on from NW_024609835.1 coordinate 197,244,628, forward strand.
CGGATTGAGCTTTTTCTGGGATGACTTTTTAATAAGCCTTGCGTCATTAGGTGGGACCGAACAAGGGGGAGGAGGTTCACCAAGTTCCATCCGCTCCTCCTCAGGCGGAAGGGCTGAGGGAGCAGCTGGTACGGGCACCTCCTTACGTGTCGAGGCCTCTCCTAAAGCCTTAAAACGAAAACTACCCTCCTTCTTCTTGGGAGGGGTCCGAGTGACCAAGGCAGGCACATCGTTCGATGGCCCGTCCTTTAGAATGGAAGAGGCACTAGTGCCTTCTCCCTGAGGCTGGTGTTGCCGCCTCTCCTCTTGTCTCCCATCCATTGGCACAGAGGCGTCTCTTGCCTCTGCACCATCTGGAGGCCCCTGTGGTTTCTTCGGTTCCAGCGACAAACGGAGTCGTGGAGCGAATCTTTGTGAGGCAGGGGGAGGTGGTGGAATCACCAGGTCATTAGGACAGACCTGGATTCCTACCGAAGACTTTGATGGCACACCCCCTGCACGTGCCACCAAAGAGTAAGAACCCTTCTGCAGGAAGGAGAATCGCTTCCTGGCTTCGGGGAATGAGATGTTCTCTTTCACTTTGAGTGTTATAATTTCTTTTTCTTGTTTCCATTTTTTGCACGATCGGGAATAAGCAGGGTGAGGTTCACCACAGTTGATACAGCAAGGTGCATTAGAGCAATTCTCTGCAGGGTGATCATTTTTGCCACACTTGGCACATGTTGTCTTCCCACGGCAGCTTTGGGCGCTATGGCCATATCTCTGGCAATGAAAGCAACGCTGAGGGTTTGGCACATATGGCCGTACTCTACAGTTCAGATATCCGGCTTTCACTGATTCCGGAAGCGCCCTCAGCTCAAAAGTCAGAATGACATGCTTTGTCTTCACCTCTTGGCCGTCCCATCGAAAAGAAATTCGTTTGGCAGCAATGACTCCTTGATCACGAAGGCCATCGACAATTTCATCTTCGGGGGATTCTAGCAGGTCATCTTCTGATATTACGCCTTTTATAGTGTTCAAAGTGCGGTGGGGTGATACAGTAACCCTGTAGTCAGACACCACGTTGAGTGCCAGCAGGTCTAAGCTTTGTTGAGCGGTTACAACTTCAACGAGGAGATCTCCAGATGGCATTTTTTTTGCTTTAAAATTTTTTCCGATTACAGATTCAAGAGTCTTAGAGACCAGGAGCGGGGATAACTTGGATAAAGGTTTTTCCGTTTCGGAATGCATGACGAGAAATCGAGGAAACTTCTCCGCGGGTGCAAATGCTTCTCTGACGTGTACTTCGGTCCGGACCCTTTTCAGGGCCCGATCAGGTTTTTGGTTTAGTTTAGAACCCATAAGAAATGGGAAGGCGTTCGGCATCTGTAGCGCACCACCCACCACGGAGCCCAACATGGGGATAGGTAATGCGCCATAGCAATAAGGGTTTTGCTGACGACATTACGCTATCAGTGCTACCAAGACACTATAACCTAGTGTGGGTCCAGACAAGAGGTCTATTGCCACCCAAGGTTAGCCCTTGCCGCCAAAGAGGGAAGAAAAGGGAGCAAGAGAAATGAGAAGGAAGAGAAGGAAACAGGACAGGTAAAAGTGAAAGATCGGAGGGGATAGTAGAAGAAAAGGCGACTAGACTGAATCAGCCTGGCCGGGCCTTACCAGGACTCCCGTCTACGAGAAGCAGGGGCCGAAGTGGTGTATTGCCTCACCCGGGGGGCCCCGAAGGGTCCAAACCTACCCCGGGCTCGGCTCAACCACCAGGATGCCCTTTTCCTCGGACACGGGAAAGCCACGCACAGCCAGACGGGGGCGGGCGAACCCGCATGGCTCGGGGTCCGTGGAGACGCCACTCTCCAAACACCTGCTTTCACAGGTGCCCCCTGCGGGGGTTATCAGGCTGTGGCCTCCGCCCTCTGCACCTAAATTTGCGTGTATTAGTATAAAAATTGCTATGAAGAATTTTTTTTTTTTGTGGTAAAATGTTCTGTTATAATACGATTCCCATCTAGGCACTTTAATAATTTTGTTTTTCACTTCAGTGGGTTTTTACTGCGAGAAATTTTGTCACCCAAGACGATACAAAGAAACTTAAGAAGAATAAATATTTAGGGGCATTGACACGGAGGGGTCTTTTCTGTACTTTTGCAGAAGAGCAAATGTTTTGCTTCCGCTCGTGGACATTGCTTCGAGAATATGAAGACCTTGCAGATGACTTGAATAACAGAATGCGTCGTAATAATGTAATTATCAAAGGACTAGCGGAACAAGAACGTGAGAGCTGGCCAGACTCCGAGCGCATCGCGAAGACGTTCCTTTCTACCAACTTGCATGTCAGTTTTGGCGAAATCGAGCGCGCCCACCGACTTGGCGTGAAGAAAGCTTGTTTTAACAGGCCTATTGTGGTTAAGTTCTTGAATTTCAAAAACAAAGACAAAATTATGAGAAACGCGTACAAACTAAAGTACTCTGCGTTGCGTGGTGTTTGGATTGAGGAAGATTTTTCACCAAAGATTCAACTAATTAGGAAGAAGCTACGCGATTTCGCAAAGCTACGGTTTGGGGTCTGCCAGTTCAAACTTTATTACGATAAACTACTGGTAAATAATACTTTTTATCGATACGACGCAGATAACGATATGGTGGTAGAAAGTATAAGCACCCCGTCGACACCGCGCACCTCACCAAACACCTGACGGGAATCTAATAAAAACAACAAAGGCAAGATAGAATCTCGAGAACGGCTTTCTTTTATTCTCGCCAACTTCCGATGCATTCATCCGAAGCAAGATCATTTACTTTCCAGCATTGAAGCCTGTTCAGCTGATATAGTTATGGGCACAGAAACGAGGCTTACCCAAGAAGTCTCCGATTGTGAACTGAGTATATTGAGGCGGGGGAGTTATTATCGCTGTTAAAAATGAACTAATCTCTTCCCGCATTGATATTCCGAGCACTCTTGAAATGTTGTGGGTGATGATGCGGTTAAATTTCAGGTCTTGCTTGATTGGTGTGTGTTACCGTCCACCCGACTGCCCATCTTATTTTGTGGAAAACTTAAACGCAAGTCTGGAACAGGTACAGGCAAGATTCCCTAGCTGCCCCTTCATACTGACTGTCGATTTTAACTTACCTGGTATAAAATGAAATATGAAAGTAGCCGATGAACTCTGTGGAAACAAACAGAAATGTATGAAATTTCTAGATACTATGGCAGCATTTCAGCTTCAAAAAAAATTGTTAGCCAGCCAACCCGTAACCACAATATTCTAGATTTAGTTCTAACTACTCATCCCCATTCTATTGATGTTAATGTTTTAGAATATATCAGTGACCACAAGATGGTACATTGTGTTTTTACTACCCCAATTCAGAGACGTGACGTTCTGAAGAAACAGATATTTGATTATACAAGGGCCGACCTTCAAAAAATGTCAAATATGTTGTCTGAATTTTCTTTCGATTGTTTTAATTTGTTGAATTGCCGGTCAGTAAATGACAGCTGGGTGTCTTTCCGAAATAAAATAATTGAGGTGAAAGAGATATGTATCTCCAAAATATATATTTTACCATGTGCTAGTAATCCCTGGTTCACGACAACTGTGCGACGGTGTATAAATAAGAAAAAGAGACTTTATTCAAAAGCCAAGCGTATGGACGCCCAGGACGACTGGGAGTCTTATCATTCATATTCAAGGTCTTGCAAAAAAAAATCGAGAGAGCCAAACTTAAATTCTTTAACAGCGACCTGTCTAACATTTTGAAAAGCAACCCGAAGAAATTTTGGAGTGTGGTGAACCCTAAACCAAAGAATTTAGGCCTTTCTATTTTTTTCAGAAGAGGGTAGTGTTTTGAGCACATTGGAGACAGCAAAAGCATTTAACTCTTTCTTTGGTAGCGTCTTCACGGATGAAATGCCCTTGACTGATAATATGTTTATATCTTCAACGTCCCCTAAAATGGACACTTTTATCATCACCAGTGAGGGAGTCGCCAATGCAATGGATCGACTGCCAACAAATTCAAGCCCTGGTCCGGGCGGAGTAAGCACAAAATTGCTGAAATTAACAAAAGACATATCCAGCAAACTTTTAGGAGCACACTTCAAAAAGTCACTTTCTGCTGGAACCCTACCCGACGATTGGAAACTGGCCCATGTCATCCCTATTTACAAATTTGGCAATCGGAACTCCCTCACAAATTACAGACCCATCTCCCTTACTTGCGTATCATGTAAATTACTGGAACACATAATTCATTCTCAGACTATGAAGTATCTCGTGACTAACAACCTTCTCTTTTCAAACCAGCATGGCTTTCAACAGGGACGTTCCTGTGAACTTCAACTTTTCAAGCGAATTACGGACCTTCATAAAAGTATTCACTCCTCCCCCGGAGCTGACGCAATTTTTATTGACTTTTCTAAAGCCTTTGATCGTGTTCCGCATACAAGGTTAATAAAAAAACTGACAGATGCTAATATAGTGTGGCGGTGCGTCCCTGTAGGACCACCAGAGCCTTCCAAGGCACCATGCTGTGAAGTGTGCATTCTTCAAAAAGGAAGAGAAGGACGACGAGGGACCCGAGCTCGAGGCAGCCCTGCGCGAGATATAGAAGAATGACCGGCCTGACGGTGAAGAGACCGCACTGCGAGTTCCGCATGACTGCCCATGCCCAAGCTCTGGTTCCTCGCAGAGTAAAGTATTTTAGTTAGGTTTCCCGACTCGGTTGGTCCATACCCGACGCGCTCACGAGAGCGGTCGGGAAAGCCATAGTGGTGACCCGGTTTTCGAACTGCAACGCAACCAACGGAACCAGCCTTGTCATGACGGACAACGACGCGACAACTTCCTCTGGCATCTCTACAGTCACCTTGAAGCTGCCTCCTTTCTGGCCGGCGGACCCGGTGCTGTGGTTTGTGCAGGTTGAGTCCCAGTTTGGGACTCGGCGCATCACAGCGGACATGTCGAAATTCCACCATGTCGTGTCAAGCCTATCGCCTGCCATCGCCACAAAGGTGCGGGACCTCCTAATTTCACCGCCAGCGGAGGACGCATATAACACCCTCAAGGCTCAGCTATTCGTCGGACAAGCGCTTCCGAGGAAACGCGGCTCCGGCAACTATTAACAGCCGAGGAACTGGGCGACCGCACCCCCACCCAGCTGCTTCGCCGACTGGAGCAGCTACTAGGAGAAAAGGCGACGACGATTGACCAGTCGCTGCTCCGCGAGTTGTTCCTGCAGCGGTTGCCAAGCAATGTGCGAATGGTCCTCGCGTCCGCAGGGGACATTGGCCTCGCCAAGATCGCCGATCTGGCTGATAGAATCATAGAGGTCTCATCAGCACCAACAACCATCTCAGCGGTCCAGGGCAGAAGCACTCCGGACGAGCTGGGCGAGCTGCGAGCGGAAGTCCGCTCGCAGCTCGCAACATCTTCGGCAGATGTGCTTGCCACGAGTTAGTGAACGGACATTGGCAGCCACTTTCCTTCTTCTCCCGGAAGTTGACACCGACGGAACAGCGCTATAGTACATTCGGTCGTGAACTTCTTGGTGTGTATCTGGCCCTTCGACACTTCCAGCACATGTTGGAAGGACGACAATTTTTTATATTGACGGACCACAAGCCTCTCGTCCACGCGTTCCAGTCTTTGAAACCAGGGGGGGGGGGGGGGGGAACCATTCACCGAGAGAGCTCCGGCAAATGTCCAGCGTCTCCGAGCTTACGAATGACCTCCGGCACATCCACGGCGCTGAGAACATCGTAGCGGACGCGCTCTCACGCATAGGTTCCTGCACGGTTGAACCTCCAGCCGCCATCGACTTCCACCCACTGGCTGCAGCGCAGGGTGAAGACGCAGAACTACGACAACTCCGTACATCGCCCGGTCGCCTCGTGTTTGATGAGGTCACACTACCCATGTGTACCACCAACGTCATATGCGACACATCAACGGGACCGCCGCGCCCGTACGTGCAGCACCAGTTTCGTCGGCAAATTTTCGACGCCCTTCATGGACTATCCCACCCCGGCATCAAAACCACACAACACCTGCTAACATCCCTGTATGTGTGGCCCAATATGAACAAAGATGTACGTCAGTGGTCCCGCGCCTGCGTACACTGCCAGCGCGCCAAAATTCAGCGCCACACAGTAACACCCCTCGGAACCTTCGACCACCCGGACGCGCGGTTCGACAATATCCACAGAGATATCGTCGGACCGCTGCCGCCATCACAGGGGCAAACCTGCCTCTTGACTTGTGTCGACCGGTTTATACGCTGGCCGGAAGCGATACCGCTGCCCGACATCACTGCGGAGACCGTGGCGCGTGCGCTCGTGGCGCAATAGATCTCGAGGTTCGGCTCACCGTCAACCATCACCACGGACCGAGGTAGACAGTTCGAGTCTCATCTCTTCGCAGAACTGATGAAGCTCCTGGGATCAAAAAGAATCCGAACCACAGCGTACCACCCCGCGAGTAACGGCATGGTGGAGCGGTTACATCGGCAGTTGAAGGCTGCTCTAAAGGCCCATCAACGACCGGACTGGGTGGAGGTGCTGCCCTTCGTGCTGCTAGGCATCCGCACGTCACTCAAGACGGATGTCGGCTGCAGCGCGGCCGAGTTGGTCTACGGTACCACCCTTCGCCTCCCCGGAGAATTCTTTGCATCGCCACTAGCTGGCGCCTGTCCCGACCCCGCGAACTACGCCACCAGACTCCGAGACACGATGAAACAGCTCCGCGCCACAGCACCGCGACTAAGCCGTGGCCGGTCTACCTTTATGAGTGATGAATTGGCGACGGGTACCCATGTCTTCATTGCGACATGACGCCGTACGGAAGCCGCTCCAACCACCCTACGACATCCCGTACAAGGTGCTGCGCCGAGGGACCAAAACAATGACATTGGACATCCGCGGACGGCAGGAAGTCGTTGGATTGGACCGCGTGAAGCCAGCCCATCTGGACAGTGCTCCGTCAACTACACTACCAAGCCTCACTCCCCAGCCGAAAACGCCGTCAGCAACAACCCCGATCCAACTAGATCACTTACGCTCTCAACATCCTGTCGGTCGTGCGCACCCCTGCTCCTCGAGCACTCAACAGCCGCATTCGAGAACACGCTCTGGACGCCATGTATACTGGCCAGTGCGCCTTGGCATTCCGGATCCTCAAGCACAAGCCGCTACCAGCCGTCTCCCATCACCCACACGATTTCCCCAGGCCACTGTGTGACCCTGCTATTGAAACGTTCGCCTCCTCACTGGAGGGGGAGTAATGCGGCGGTGCGTCCCTGTAGGACGACAGAGCCTTCCAAGACACCATGCTCTGAAGTGTCTGCATTCTTCAAAAAGGAAGAGAAGGACGACGAGGGACCCGAGCTCGAGGCAGCCCTGCGCGAGATATAGAAGAACGATCGGCCTGACGGTGAAGAGGCCGCACTGCGAGTTCTGCATGACTGCCCATGCCCAAGCTCTGGTTCCTTGCAGAGTAAAGTATTTTAGTTAGGTTTCCCGACTCGGTTGGTCCATACCCGACGCGCTCACGAGAGCGGTCGGGAAAGCCATAATAGAAACGGGTGTCATTAAATGGATCTCAGACTTTCTTTCATATATACGTCAGTGTGTCGTCATCGATAATATAATCTCTCCCCCAGCCGTAAAATCTGGTGTACCGCAAGGATCAGTACTTGAGCCACTCCTCTTCTTACTATACACTAATGATATTCACGTAAACATTCAGTCCACGATCCTACTTTTTGCAGACGACTGCTTATGTACCGAGCTATATCTTCCCCCTCTGATAGCGCATTACTTCAGGCAGATCTAGACAAAATTTCACTATGGTGTGTTGATTGGCAAATGCAGATAAATACGGATAAAACGAAACATATGGCGTTCATTACAAAAACCAACACTCCCGAGGATACTTATCAAATTAATGGTGTAGATATAGAAAAGGTGCAATGATTTAAGTACTTAGGTGTTCACCTCACAGTAGAGTTATCTTGGAAATTACATATGGAGACAATATTACGAAAGGCTAATCAAACCCTGGGATTCCTGAGAAGAAACTTGGTTTTATCTGGCACAAAAACAAAACTAATGGCATATACATCCCTTGTAAGAAGCAAAATCGAATATGCGTCAGTTACTTTGGAATCCCGACCAAGCCTATCTAGTTAACGAATTAGAGTCTCTCCAAAATAAAGCATCCCGGTTTATAACACGCAATCATTCAACCACCTGTAGTATAACAAGTATAAAAGAGTCCTTAAATTTAGCACCTCTCGAGAACAGAAGGCGAATCGGCCGTTTTTCTTTATTTCATAAAATATATCACTCTTCTACGCCTTTCCGACAAACACACATTGTTCCAGCTAACCGTATCTTCCCACGGCTAGACCACCCCAACAAAGTAACCCCAATTTTTGCACGCACTAACCTATAGAAATGCTCTCCTTTTAACCTTGCCGTTTCTGAATGGAGTGCCTTACCGTATGATATCGCAGTGACAGATGATTATCAGGCTTTTTTAAATTTCCTGATTCCTTTCATTTCACAAAAAACATGACGATGTTTGCCCCTCGTCGCAGATAAGCCATAGTTCTGGAGTGTGTCCTTGGTCTTCTTTTTGTATTTGCATAATGTTACCATTGAAGTGGAGCAATTGAACTTTGTGATTATATGTACTGCTTTTTTGTGTACCGTGGCTTCTTTTTCTTTTTTTCTGTTTTTTGTGTATTACTACTGTCAGCGTGTTCCTTTTGTATGAATTCCCCCCTATGTAATGCCCGAAAGGGCCCTTAGGGTAAATGAATAAATAAATAAATAGATAGGTGAGCGTGTGTATGCACTGAACACGCTCTGTGACTGATTTCTCGAAAAGCGAAACTGCCTCGCACACTTCATGTTTACACACATACCAACGTTATACTTCACTCAGACTTAAAACTACAGCTCAACGAAGCTGCAGGTGCAGGATTGTGACTTTGAAACCCTTGCTTTTGCAAAATGGACGCTCGCGCAGGAAAGACATTTTGAAAAGCAAATAGCGAGAGACACCTCGCGGTCGTCGGATTCCCAGCCTTTGCAGCTTAAATATTATAAACACCGTCTCAATATACTCAATCAAAAATTGAGTTCTATAGTCCGTTGCAACCTAAGAACGAAGGACGAGGGTAAGACGGGCAGGGGAGGAGGAAGCAGACGGAACGCTAAAGAGAGAAGGAGGTTTCCCCCTCTCTTCTCCAACGTTCCGTCTGCTTCCTCCTCCCCGGCCCGTCTTACCCTCGCCCTTCGTTCTTAGGTTGCAACGGACTATACTTATGTTACGATATTGACGATGTCGACTTGCTCCTATTATAAAATCAAAAAGCAGCGAACGTGACTTAGGCTACTCAAGCTCGACAACGCGCCATAGAAAACATAATCCCCTCAGTACTCGCGAAATGTCTCTCTGCCTATGGTCCGAGTTCAAGCTGCCTTTCCAGCAGCGAGCCTGCTACCTACTTAGTTTTTCTCTCGTCGTGTTTTCTGACAAATGAGAGCCATAAACTTTAAGTACCCGTCGAAACGTTCCGAACTTGGAGGCTAATTAGCAACTTTTATGCGCCCTGCTTTTGTGCGCCGGGTGCGGGGCTCATTGAGAGCCAGAGAGGCGTGGAACACATGCCATCCCGGTGAATGTTTTTCGAGCTGAGTCCCTCGCAGTTAGTAACAGCTTTTTCGACTCGCTTCGACGGTCGCCTTTTTTCGTGCGACGTCCGTGAGCTTGACTGCATGCCCTGCTGAGGCGCACCGCGGCGTCTGTAATTGGTTGAACTTCAAGCGGGCTTTACAGTTATTATTTGACCAAAAACGAATTCTCGATGAAGAACGCCAGTTTGTCGAAATTTACGAGACTAATTAGGGAGTGCGTGTTGTATGGATATCCCTATCGAGAAGGCTTTGCTTGCTAGCGACGCAGTATGCGAAATGGGAAGCAGAAAAGAACCATAGATATTTTAATAATTTCACAGTTACAGCAACGAAACTTGCATCAGTAATAAAACCTTGTTCCTGCGCAGAATCTCCGTTAATCGGGAGTCTTAAGTTAAGTAACGTAGTAGTCAGTATATTCACTCGAGCGTTCTCATTTTAACAAAACACATAATGATCCATTTAGGCGCACGTGTGAATTTATCCCCATAATACTTGATAACCTGTAAGGCTTTTTTTAACACCACCAGACAATCAACGAAGATAAAGATCACATTTTATAAATACCAGATCTGCGCGCCTGCTCGTGATTCCACAGTAGGTAGGCCAGAGAGTACCAGAGCTGGACGAGCGGCCTGTAGTTCCGATTGAGAATGCTATACACCGTTTTAGCTTGATTCCCGATGCAGCCGACGCCACAAGATAATTTTTCTAATTAAGCAGCGTCAAAGCGCAAGTCACTAGGCCCTTTCTGTTTATAATTGGTGCAGCGATGATAGCCAATATACAGAAACATAACGAACACTATTATGATGCGGTTTTGAAGCTGTCTGATTGGTCCTGTTAGCTCGCAGCGTCGGATGCGTCTCGACTTAAGGCGAAACGAAGTATAGTGAAATTGTTATTAGAGCGTGCATCACGACAGCCTGAATAATCGAATTATAACGCTTGTTGCCCTACACTTTCGCACCCTACATTCCCCGAGTCGAAGTGAATGGAAAAATTGCCGTCGGCAATGTCTTTGAATTGGGTACTTTATATTTTTTTAGCTCTTTGTTTACAGATGGCCGGTACAACCTACGATAGAATTACAACGTGGCAACGTCGAATGAACATTTACAACTACGAAAATAACAGCTCACAGAGTAAAAAAAACATAAGAATGTAAGTTCACTTGGCAGGTAGATGATGTTCGCGACGTCTTCGTCGCAGGTGTATGGCGCTAAGTACGTATGCGTTCGTGCTAAATGCGTGGCTTACAAATTCTGAAGTCGCACAACAAGCCGTGAAACATGCCCGGAAGGTCTTAATTTTGAGATTTTGCTCTGACGCCCACCGGACGAGATACTCCCGAACTTTCGAGTGCTATCTCACGTGCCTTTTCTAGCTAGCGAAGATATGTTTACGTAGACCGAGCGCGATGAAACCATTTGAGGTCACCGAAAGATCACACTCTCCCGTTTATGCTTCTTGCTTTCTATCTTTACACAGAGGCTTCAGAATCTAGATACACCTAATGTCACTCGACAGCCGACATATTTCTCGGCATATTGCTGCGCGCCTTAATGCACGCGCATCGATGCATTTCGCGTTTCTATATTTGATTACTCTCTTTCTTCGCTTCGCTACTCTGCGGAGGAGGTGAGAAAACCTTCATCTGATCGTCACCGCCTCGGAAGTCTGGCGGTAATAAGATCTCGAACTGATGCTACGACCTAAGTACCACTCCTCTTAATTCTCATCCGCTTTCGGAGAGGCTCACAGGAAGTCCGCGGCTCGAACAGAAGAAAGCAGGAGCGGCTCAGTAGAAGACGGCCTGCCCGACCGGCCAGCTCGGCGTCTCCTGACATTAGGCACCAATTACCCCTCAATACAGACTTGACGCGCCTCTCTCAAGTATAACAATCTTCAAAGTTGAACTCAGTATGCACCAAAATAAAGTGAGCAAAGAGGAATGCTTGGCCAAAATAAATCAACGAGAATACTTATCCCATCTCAACGTCACTAGCCCCTGCCCTGTGTATATGATGTAAAAAGAAATGCTTTTAAATTGTCTAAAAGGTTAAAAAAAAAATCTTGCATCACTTTATGGAGGCACATATCATATATCAAATGCAGAAATCAAAAGGTTATCGGCAAGGCCATTCTTTCCATACCTGTCACCAATGAAAATATCACAGGAAAGAGTACAAAACTTGCACAGCTCTACCATAACTGTGTATAAAAGTATGTGACAAAAAAAGCTGGATCTCTATCAAAAAAAAAGAATTGCTTAAAAAATAAATGTAACTGTAGTCAGTGACAACTTTAGAGTGCCGATGGAGGGGAGTGATACATGAAGAGGATGAAGCAAAACCAAAAAGGCTGGAGAGATGGGGTTTCCTCCTCTCTACCGCTTCCTCCCCTGAAGTTCTGAAGCTTCCGCCGGCTAGAAAACTCAATTTCAACATCATTACTTTTTCTTGTGTGTCAGACGTAAAAAAAAAAAAAATATTCTCCGAATGTGAAGAGAGGCCCTTATCACATAATGCTCAAATGCAGGAGTACTAAAGGATTATAGGAAAGGCAACTGCAGATGCACCTCTCAAATATTCTCTGTGACAAGATAGTGACAGAGAACATCGCCTTTGGTATATTATTTTTATTTATTTGCACGTTCGAGCACTATCTGATACTTGAGACTCTTGGCACTCAGACATCAAAAGCATCAGCACACAACAAACATACGAATACATTTGAAACATGAAAGAGTGAAACACATAAAGTTGGACACACACAGACAGGACAGTTCTTTCATTTGGCAACTGACATTTATGATGCCTGCTCATGGGTCAGCTCTTCCCTAACCCAAGCCCTGAAACCAAGGAAAAGGAACCGCGATAACAGAGAAGGTGACACAGTCTGAATTCTTAATTGGTTTCTCTTTTTGTTTCTCCGTTTTTCTTAGCCCAGCGATGTTACCTTAATGAACAAAAAGTAAGGGCGAAAACGTGCTGGTGTACATTGCACATGGTTGAAAATGTTACCTTCACTGTTATTGTGAATTTTCTTCCTCTGTTTCGAGGGTTGGGTTCGAGAAGCGCTGACCCATCGAGGAAGCATCATGAATGTCGGTTGTTAATTAAAAGAACTGTCCTGTCTGTGTGGGTCCGTCCATCTGTGTTTGATTCTTTCGTGTTTCAAGTCATTTGTGCCAACCTGCTCTGTGTTTATGTTCGTATAAAAATGCATTGCAATATCTGTTCATCACAAAACTGACAGGGTGGTGAAAGCTATGTGGCGCTCAAATCAGTCAGCAGTCAGTCGTCAGTCTGAGAACAAGGACAGCTGATGACAGACAGATGAAAGAGCACGCAGCCTTCACTGCCCTGTCAGCTTAGAGGAATCAAGGAAAGTCATTGCTTTCTATTTTTTTTTGTCCACTAGGATTTCAGAGTAGACAAGAGTCGTGTTGACACAGACCCTAGCTTAGAATGCTGGAGCTCCAACAGTTGTTCGCGAGAAGAGAAAGTACGGTGGTACTTAACACTGTGCTCGAGGTCGAAGAGCCAAGCAAGGCAAAAACAAACTACCGCAGTTTGGGAAGGATTCAGGCAATCTCAAAAAAGCTTTTCTTGGCATCAATGCTTGTGATGCGATGAAACTCAGCAAAAATCTAAAATAAGAATAGTTGATCTCCACTCGCATCCACCCATAATAGAAAAAGACGAACAACGGCTTCCTTTACTACAAATGTGGTGAAAAATAAAAGTGTAATAAAACAAAAACTAAACTGCACTTTTTTGAATATCTTCTTCATCATGTATCATAACGATAATCTCGCAAAACAGGGCCAGTCGTGGTTTTCCCTCAGTCGCCATGAGAACAGTTGGCAGATTTTCCGAAGCAACATAGATAAATTGCTCTTTTCCCTTAATGTCAGTAAAACAAAACAAAAACAAAACTCTGCAGAGATGAAAATGTTTGTTAACTACCCTTACAATATGTGGAAGCCGAGGGTGAAAGACGAGGCAGAGGGCACGTGACAGGCGGTCGGCGGAGAAGACAGAGCTGGCGCGAGACAGTGCGTGCTGAGCGAGGCTGCAGCTGGACAAGAACGTCGGAGCCGGGCTGCCTGGCCTGGCCCATGGCGGACCCCGGAGCGGTCCACCAGCGAGGTCTGGAGCAAGACCTGTGGAAACGGCGAGCCCTGGCCATATGACCTCGGCTACGACAATCCCGGGGTGGTTCCGCAGCGAGACTCGGGCATTGATAGCCCGGGACAGCCAGCCTAAGCAGCGCTGGCGTGACAAAGGCGATCCGCAGGCCTCGACACGGACTCCGACTGCGAGCTCTGATCGACGGGCGGCATCAAAGGTCGGCGTGCCGGGAATGCCGGTTCACGACGACGGGAAACCGAGAGGTACAGTAAACCCACTCGCTGTCTTCTCGTTGTGTTATGTCACTCCCTGGGATCTGGCGGAGATTATTAGTAGAGGAATCTCCGTAAAAGAACTCCATATTAAAATGGCGCGCCCAACGTGGGTCTCGTTTGTATGCCTCTGTTTCTAGTCGTCCCCAGGGAGTCCCATGGATTCATTGAGCGGGTTGTTCACTTAACGCTAACGATGCCCGTTGAGGCAAAGTATTTTGAAATTTTGGCGGCTTGTCTCACAGCAGATCTCAGCAGGTGTCTCCTCGAATCGAGTACTTAAAGGTCTCAAAGGACGAAGTTGCGGATGCGCTTTCTAGCGTACCCCAGAATAGTGGTTGGCAGTAGATGACGCAGCCGGGGGGAACACAAGGAGCGCGGTTAAGATGTAAGAAATTCGTCTTCGGAGGCAGAGAAGAGGCACGGCATGTTAACTGGAAGGAAGCATAACGGTTTCTCAGGAGGAGAAACAGCCAGGAGTCATTCCAGATTCAGGATTTACGCTTGGGGTGATGAGGTAGGCAAGTATGCGCTTGTCGAGGCCTGGGGTGCCCATAGGTTTTGTCATTGGGTGTCGAAAAGATTGTGGGAATGGCAGTCGACACTGGGAACACTGGCGGACGGGATTGTAACCGGGTCTCGGATAAACTGGCGGAAATTGCGGTTGACACCGGGAACGCTGGCAGGCGCGTCAATGAGCACTATTATTTGTAACTGCTGGGCCAAGACGGCTAGTTGCTTCGCGTCACTCCAACAATCGACGAAGGGCAGAGGGACGACTCTGCGTTAAGCGAGTCGTTCCAGGAAAGCTAAGAAATGATTTATATGATTCTTTCTCGACTTCAGTCCGGCCGGTCGCGGCAGTGACAGCAAGACTTTTAATAAGTTATGTCGCGTCACGACCTGCCCGGGGAGGAGGCGGTAGACATTTGGGTGGCTTGAAGTTGTCCAGCTTGCCTTGAGTCATGAACGGTTAAAGCGGGCTTGCTCGCTGTGCTGCCGCCATAGTTGTACCGTACGCATTACAAGTAATCAAATTACTTGTAATCGATTACTTTTTGGAGTAATTTTGTAATCAGTTGATTACTTTTATTAGGCCGTAATCACAAGAGTAGTCTGATTACTTTTTGAAGTAATCAAATTACATGTAGCCGGTTACAATTTGTCCACGGGACCACCCCCCCGACCCCGGCACACGCCTTTTTTTTATGAAATGTCAAAAATAAATTTTGCTTTTTTTTTTAACGGAAAAAAGAAAGATTTTTGCGGAGCTGTAGGAAACGAGGTCAATCTCTTTCTATGTACAGTTTCTGTGGAATCTCCTGTTCTTTTTTTTTTTTTTCGAGCTGGGACTGTGAGTGGGAAGCCCCAGGAAAGCCACAGTGCGTGACAGAGGCCATTCAGGGCAAAGTTTGAGGAAGCAGGATGTAGCTTTGTGAGTCCTCCGTTCAAACTAGCCCCCTCACGCACACAGACACAGAAATAAATAAAAATAAAAAGAATCCTGCTTAGGGTACCTCTCGCTGCCCATGGGAGAACCAGAACCGAAGAATGCCTAAACCGGATGCAAAATATAACAAAGGCAGTTGAAATATTTCCCCATTTCCCCTACGTGGTCTTTGTGACGAGCGATGTTTCGAGTTGAGAAGTGGTCGGGGCGATCTTTTCCGCTAAAGGATACTACACATGATCTGTTTCAAATCCTGGAGCTGCTGCTCTTTTGTATAACATGCGAGCTAATCCACATGTGAATAATAAAATGAGCGACGCAACTTTAAGCGACAACCTTTGCTCAAGTTTAACAAGATCTAGAACCCCCTCCGCTTACCCCCCCCCCCCACACACACACACACGCACACTGGCGAACGCCCAAATCATTAAACGTCTTCAAAGGAATTCTATGCTTCTGTGCGAATTGTGAAGGTGCAACGACCACGAAGAGGGAGCAATTTTTTCTTCTTCAATACTTGTGCAAATGTGAAATTCTTCCCCCTATGTTGAGTTCCTGTACCTGGCAGGTGGATGTTTCGTCCTTGTCGATTTGCGCAGCACAGGTTCTTCAACAGATGACTTCGAGTCGTTACTTTCTCGCTTGTGGTTACACTTCCGTATGTGGTTCAAGTGGCGGCGAACTGTCTCTTCTCCGCACTGCACTAGCCATGAGCGTGGACAGAATTTCCTGACCAATGTGCCTCTAATCCATTTAGTTTTTTTCAGGAACTGTCGGATCATGACATGTCCTCCCACCTGCAGCTGGCGGTTTCTAAGTAACTTCTCTGTTGCCAGTGATGTAGCTTTGGTGGGTACAACAAAGTCTAGAAGGGTCGGTAATTCCCTTCCGAACGTTGCCTTAGCCGGGGTCATGTTCGTCGTCTGATGGACTGTGCAGTGCTGACGGAATAAAAACCTCGACAGCCGTAGGTTCACTGATCCAGATGGTTCCCGTGCTAGTGCCTTCTTCCGTTCGCCCACGTGACGTTCTGCCTGCCCATTAGTGACAGGGTGGTACGGGGCAGACGTGACGTGCTGAATCGCATTGTTCTTGTAGAACGTTGCAATCTCAGCAGAGACGAAAGCTGTCCAGTTGTCCGACACTATTTTCTGTGGAATTCCAAACGTCGCAAACAGGGATCGCAGCACATCGATTACTGCCGCCGACGTAGGATGGCCTACTTGACGTACCTCCAGCCTTTTGGTGAAGGCATCCACCACCACCAAGAAAGTGCGCCCCTCCACGGGACCTGCAAAATCCACATGCAGTGTGTGCCACGGTGTCGACGGTTGAGGCTACGGCGGAATATGAGCTTTTGCTGGGTTCCGCTGTGTACGCTGGCATGGATCACAAGATCCAACGGTTGTTTGAATGTCTTCATCCAACCCTGGCCACCACAAATAGCTCCGAGCGCAAGTCTTCATAGCTATTACTCCTCGATGTCCTGCGTAAACCAGGTGCATGGCTTGCTCCCGTGCAGCTTTGGGAATGACAACCCTTAATCCACAGGTGATGCAGCCGCGATGAATAGCCAGTTCTGTGGCTCTTCTGCGGTAAGGTTTAAAGTCATCGCCTTTCAGCTGCTGCACCGTACCTTCTTGTATCGCTGTGTAGAGCCTTGAAAGTATGGAATCCTCCTGTGTTATTTTCGCTATAACGTCTGCTGTCAGGGGTGGTTGTGGCAATGCTTCGAACATTAGAATGTCGCCAGGGACCTGGGGTTCCTCGATGCGCTCTGGCTGTAGCAACCTACTGAGTGCATCAGCGTTCTGGTGCATCTTTCCGGCCCGGAACTTAAGGTCGTAGTCATACGCCGCTAGCTTCAGACACCAGCGTGTCATGCGGGGGGAAAGCATCTGCGGTACTGGTTTTCGAGGTCCAAGAATTCCCAGTAGTGGCTGATGGTCAGTTACGAATGACACGTGGCGTCCCGCAATGTACTTGTGGAAGTGGTCACCTGCGAACACCACGGCCAGGCCCTCCCGGTCTAGTTGAGCGTAATTGCGTTCTGCTGTACCGAATGTTCGTGAGGCGAAATCTATGGGAGCCTCCCTGCCCAAGCTGTCTTGCTGCGCCATCACTGCACCGACGCCATAAGTCGAGGCATCACACGAGATGATGACAGGCTTTGTCTCGTCATAATGTGTCAAGACAGGATAGGTTGGAAGTAGTTCATTGGTTATGAGCGCTAAAGATGTCTTCACACAATAAAGTAATCGGAAAAGAAACGATTACTTCTTAAAGTAATGTCCAATTACTTTTGCCGTCGAGTAATCAAGTAATCTAATCGAATATGTTTTAGCCAAGAGTAATAGTAATTGTAATCGATTACTTCTTTTTAGTAACATGTACAAGACCGGCTGCCGCCCCCTTCGAGGACCGAGCTGTCCCTGGAGCTCGTATGCACGTGGACGGAACGGGACGCTGACGCTTAGATCGAGTAGCACATGGTATATGTAGCCGTTGCGGAACGCGGGTATAGTATATGGCCATCCCGCCACAGGCTTTAGATCCCTTCGCTTGCGCAAAAGGCGGACTAGGTTTACACCATCGTTACCTGTTCTGAAGGAAACTTACGCTTTGAGCAACGCAGCTAGTGGTTTTGCCGCATCGCTTGCTCCGAAGTGAGAAGGGCACCCGAGGTACAAAAGACGCGAGCGACGTGCCTTACTTCTAGGCTTACTCGGCGAGATACAAACGAGGAGGCTTGTCCGGTTCACATCGCTGGCTTGAAAGGATATACTACCGTCATCGCGATGGGGAAGACGTATAACATGAGGTTGTGGCAGGACACGAGAAATCCCCTATTCTTGGCGACCCAGGCGACTTCTGGAATGCGGACTTGCTGAGTAAGCCGCATGGTATACGAACCCGTCTGCGAGCTATTTGGCGGTGGAGGCTATGGACACTGCCAAAGTCTGCGGCAGGGCTATCGTTCGTTATGTGTTGTTTTAACACTTTGTTCTGCGCAGAATAGCTTCTTGGAAAGACAGCCATAGACGGCGTAACCCAGGAAGTCCACCGGGAGGGAAGACCGGTCCATTCGTTTTCCCAAGTGCTCAGGGTGGCTGCCAGTTTTTCGGCCTCACGAACGGATCCGGCGGGCGATTCTAAGCCCGCTGCGACCTCTAAGCGGAACGGGGCAAGTCCGTCCGCGTTGGGCAAACCAGCTTAGAGCAAGCCCCCTGCTGCATCGCGGTGAGTGGGACAGCGAGCGACGGACAGGTCGGTATTGTCTGCCGGCTTCTCTAGCCATCACCACCTACGCCGCTTTCGGACGCTGCAACATGGCCACTCCGGCCGCCCATAAAGCCCAGTGGCTCCCTGAGGCCCATGAAGTCCCCCGAAGTGCGGGCCTTGAGGGGGGGAGAGTGTGAAAGTGGGGGGTGAAAGACGAGGCAGAGGCCACGTGACAGGCGGTCGGCAGAGAAGACACGAGCTGGCGCAAGACAGACAGTGCGTGCTGAGCGAGGCTGCAGCTGGACAAGAACTTCGGAGCCGGGCTGCCTGGCCTGGCCCATGGCGAACCCCGGAGCGGTCCACAAGCGAGATCTGGAGCAAGACCTGTGGAAACGGCGAGTCCTGGCCATGGGCTTCGACGGTCCTGGGGTGATTATTAGCAGAGGGATATCCGTAAAGAACCCCACAAAATACAAAAAACACGCAAAAAAAGTCACGATGCATGGCTTGTTACAAAATTATAATGTATGTCAGCGGAATAAAAAAAACATCTTCATGTTGCCAGGCTTCACCATGATAGGACTAACGGCACGCGTTCGTGCCAGGAGTGGAGCCGCAACTGAAAAGCAGACCCGCGCGTTGGGGCACATTTTTCCAAACCGCATCGCCGTTAGCCAATGGGAGCTCCCGCATGGAGATCTCATTCGGTAGCGGTGTGAATGCGCCATAATGGAGATGATGGTGGTCTTATCAGGGTACGTACTCTTCCTAAAAGCATGAGCAACATAGTTACAGACAGGTGGAGTTTTGAGGGTAGTAAGCAACATTTTACCTGGTCTGTGAGCTTTAGGGCTGGATTGTCGTTAGCGAAATTGAAAAATGGGGGTGCGTGCTGATTCACTCTTTTTGTCCAAGAAGTCCCCTCCATGGCATCTTTCACCAGATTCATATCCGTAGCCGTTTTCATCCTTTTCTCTATCATTGCGTTCATGTGGACGATTATGAAATGTTAATCTTCAGTCGCTGCGAGGATACTTACAGCTTCCGAAAATGAAAAGGAGGTAACTAAACGCACCTTGAACATAGTAAAAAAAATACACCGCGACTGCGGAAAAGAAAGGACGGACGGACACAGCAGTCTCAACTGCCACCGACTCTTTTGCGCCGTAACATTTTTTTTTTTTTGTAAACAAACTGTGGTCAGTATGTGTGCCCTCCACCTGTAGTCGAATATTTGTTCTACATCCGAAGCATTTCTCAGAAAACATTCAAGAGAGAGAAGAGCCTAGAACTGCAAGGAGGAAAATCAATAGAATTGCAAGAAGCCAGGAAACCAATAGTTTAAAGATCTCAATATTCAGATACCACTCACTGTTAGTTAAACACCCCTTATGTCGGAAGGCCTTAATGGTGTTGGATTCTGGCACCTCTCATAGGTCAGCACAAGGTAGCCTGGAAAATGTGCTGCATTAGCATTCAGCTGGAGCACGTCTTATCACCAGCTGAGCACTTTGTACACTGCACTGAAATATGATAATTGACACAGAAAATCTAGCACTAAGGTGTTGGAATTTGGGAAGTGTTAGGCAAACTCAAACTGAAAGTGTCCTTTAGGTGAGCTATAGAAACATTTTGTGCCATGATACAACTGTTCATGACGTGCAAATTAATTTTTTTCGCAATTAGCTTTTATTTTTGTTTGTGGCTCCTTATGTTCCAAAACGACAATCCTGTGTGGTTTGACACTATGCTTTAAGTCAGACACTGTCACAAAGCATAGTGTCTGTCATAACCAGAATTTATTAATTCAGAATTCAATTGCAGTCAAGACGAAATGATGACAAGTCCATGCCACCTGAACGAACGTTAAACAGGAAACCTGATATGGAGGTACGACTTTCTACACACGAATATTGGCACTAGACTAAGGTATCTATATTACAATAAAGTCTTTAAAGTTAAACAGAGTTTATTGTACGAACTTATATGTCACGCAGGGGTGTCCTGACAAGCTGCATTCCTTATTCGTGCTGTTTCTTTTTCTATCATCTGCCAACTGAAGTTAACATGTGTGCCTGCCTTATATAGTGTACAGCTTTCACTCGAGTAAATCTTGGTTTCATTCATTCACAAAACTGCGTTTTTAATTATTTCAAGAATGGAATAGTTTTTCTTTATACAACGTTTGGTTCAAATTTGTTCGCAACCGCACTTTTCGATATTTAACTTGAAAATATAGGGCTAAAATCACTATTCGTTTTAAACTCAACATTGACTATTGCAGAACACTAATAAATGTACTTGCACATACTGCTGGCTCCATATTACAATGGTGAGGGTTAGGTAACGGAGTGAAGTTTAGCTAGTTTGTACATTAATGCAAATGGAAGTTCAGCTAGAACGTGAGGGCCGAAAAAGCAGAGAGAAGGAGCAGACACACGGACCTCTGCCAGCTTCCCTTTTGTTTCGGTCCCTAACGTTCAGACATTTCCTTTAAAGGGAAGAACTTCAACTGCCACCTCAGTCCCCCTCGAATGTTTCATTTTGGTGTTTTGAAAAGTATGTGACAGAAATAGTGGCATATTTAGGAATTCTTTTCGGGAGGTGATGAGGCGCCTCGGATGTCCATGACTTAGGGTACGAGGAGGGGGGGGGGGGGGGCGGGGGGGAGGGGGGGAGGGGGGGGGGAGGGGTTAAATGCATGTACATAGTCTGCTGAATTTCGGTGAGGGTTGAAGCCCCATAAGCATCCCCCTTGGTGACGCAACTAGACGTTACACGTATCTTTTGTGTTTAATAGAAACGCATTTCAGTTACGTGACTTAAAAAAACGAGACTGCAGGCAACGACACATGCATTCAAAAGTCACAAGGCTTTGAGACTTTTGACAATGTGTCGTTACCTGCTGCTGATGATGATGATGAGGATGCGGCTTGTTCCCTTTGAAACGGGCGAGCGCGAACTAAGTTCGTGCCCAAGCCTGGGAGCGAGAAGGTCTTTATGCCCCCTGAGGTGGATCTTATTCCACCAATCTTCAAGTCTTCGTTTGGTGGCCACTACAAGCTTGTGCCGGCCGCTAGAAGGCCCCTTTATCTGCGCAGCTGCAGAGTTTTGTGCATCAGAGTAGTCTGCTTGGTTGCGTCCGATTTCAGTAATTGTGAAGCCCAACGCCTCAGCGAGCACTAAGGGGCTCTGCAGGCGTGGGCACCGGGACGGCTGAAGTACCGCACAATCTAGCACAACGTGCTCCACCGTTTCATCGTAGCCTCCGCAGACCCGACATGCGCTCGAGGTCACCGTAGCATCAAACCGGCGTCTGTAAACTAGTGTCCTGAGGGCCCCGGCGCGCACCTCAGACAACAAGCGGCTGCCCAGGCTGTTGTCGTACAGCAGTGCTTCCGATGCGATGGTTGTTTTGTGGTTCAGGTACACTTGGAGCGTCGATTTTGTTTTTGCGTCTCGGAGCCATTGTTGGGCCTCGTTGTCACGGACTTTCTTCATAACCTCTGACGCCCATTCCCTTTCTGGTGACGCTTCAACGGGGTCAGAAAAGAAGCCATACTTGTGCTCAAGTTGATGAAGGCGCTTTTGCCAGCGTGTCCGCAGCCCCGTCAGGTGAGTGTACATAAACAACCTCCTGGCCCACCTGCAGCTGTCCATATGGCGAAGACGCCCGTAGTAGGTAATTTTGCTGGTTGCCTCCCGAGCCTCAAAAGAGGACCAGCCCAGCTCTCCCTGAACTGCCTCGTTGGCGACCCTCCCGTGGCAGCCCAATGCCTGGCGTCCAATCTCTCTCTGTCGGCGTTCCATATGGGCTCGGACATCACCGGGATCGCATACTACGGCATTTGCAAATGTCAGTCCAGGTACTGCTACCGCTTTCCAGAGCTCCCGGGACACAATGAACCGATTGCAACTCCAAAGGCTTCGCTTGCGAAGAATGTTGGCTCCTCGTGTGGCTGCGTGGCGAAGATAAGTGTGGTGGTCTTGTAGGTAGTCTGCCGCATTTGACAGTGTGATGCCCAAGTACTTATATGAGTCCAGTATTGGCACATCGCATCCGCCAAGGCGAAGGCTGCCGAGTGTTGGCTCGAGGGAGCCTGAAAACACAACCACCGCTGACTTGCCCGCGTTGAATCTCAAGCCAAGCTCCACAGCCTCATGAGTTCATATGTCAAGAAGTTGTTGCATTTCAGACACTGATGCCGCAGTCAGTACCACATCGTCTGCATAAGTTAGTCCCGGCAGAACCCAGTTTACGGTCTCCCCATGCTCCAAGTGAGTTAGAGAAAAGCCCAGCCCTGATCGGATGAGCTGCCTCTCTAGAGTGGTCACGTAGAGCATATATAAGAGCGGAGAGAGTGGGCATCCTTGCCGCAAGCCCCTCGTCACCAGCACCTCATCAGACGTACCCTCACCGAGTTGGGTTCTAACCGTGTTACCATCGTAAAGACGGTAGATGAGCGCTGTCCACTCCGGTCGCATGTTAAGATCCTGGAGTTGACGAACGAGCCGGGCATGTGGGACACTATCGTAGGCCTTCGCGATGTCTAGAAAGCAACAGATAAGATTCCTTTTCTCTCTTCGGGCCACCTCAATACATTGTGTAAGGGTATACAGGTGATCTTCCAAGCGGCGCCCCCGTCGGAAACCTCCTTGGAGTTCCGTCAGTAAACCCTCTTCCTCCGCCCATGCGGTCATGTGCTCTTTCATGATGTAAGCGAAAGTCCTATACACCGTACTTGTTACGGTCAGGGGTCGGTAGTGTCGAAGATAATGACGATCACATCCTTTTTTAGGAATCAGTACGACCCAACCACCCCTCCAGTGTCGAGGAATTCCTTCTGTCCCAGACAGAATGTTCTCGAAGATATCCGCCAGCTGATTCCTGGACTCTCTCCCCAACGCCTTAAGCACACTTGCCGGAATCTTGTCTAATCCTTGGGCGGTGTTGTTCTTAATATGCGCCAGTGCGCGTATAAGGGACACCCTGCCGATTGTTACACAGGTAGCGTCATCCGGCGTCAAGGCCGTGCCTTCCGTCGGGCTTAAATCCTGTAGCGGTGCCGCTTCCGGAGGTGAGAACACCTCTACCAAATGATCTGTAAGACATTGTCCCAGTCGCTCTGTTGGCTGCCCTGTGTCTTCGTCCAGGATAGTGAGGCACTGTTCCCTTCCGTTGAGAGTTCCTAGGTACCTCCAGAACCTCCTAGGTGCATCTCTTCCGCTTGCACTGATTTCTCTCATTGTGACCATGTCAGCCTGAGCCATTTTCTCTTGGACAAGTTGCTTTGCGGCTTGCTTCTGGAGTTGGTACGCATGCCACTTTAAAGCAACTTGGTCACTGTGGCCACCAAGAAGGACCGTGCGGTGCTCCCTGTTCAGCTCGTGTCGCAATCTGATAGCGGCTTGTACTTCCGCGTCCCACCATCGCTTTCTTTGTCGTCGTCCACCTCGTTCTTTTGTAGAATGCTGCTTGATGAGGCGCTTTAATTCGTCCATATATTCTGCGTATCCAGACGCACTCACCCTCTCGCTGCTGTTCTCGAACTCCTCAACAACTTTCTCAGCTGCCGTTGGGGATAGCCGGAAACCGCCTGTTCGAGAGGGCTTTTGTTTTCTTAGTTGTGTTGCCTTTGAGAACTGTAACCTTATTCGGTTGTGATCACTCCCAACACTATGGTCACCAGCTTCATCGATGTCTGCGTGGACAAGGTAGCGCGCCAGCTTCTGTGAAACCAAGGCATAGTCAATGCAAGTTTTGCTTCCACGGGCACTCCACGTATATTGTCCTTCACATGAGGCTCTAAGGTTGACAATCTCCAGAGCGTTATCTTCGGCCATCTGCATCATCATTCGTCCATTTTCGTCCTCCAGTCCATCCAGTTCATGCAGGTGTCCGTTGAAGTCACCCATAATAAGAATCTCTCTTGTAGCAGCAAGGGCCTTGGCATCGGTTGTCACACAAGCCATTAAACGCTGGTTCTCTTCTCTGCGCGCAGTTCCTACCGACAGGTACACTATGCAAACGGCTACAGGGATACATATTATCTCCCCTGTCACCCAAATATGGTCCCAGCACTCTCGCGGCTCCTTCTGCCATGCTGATGTATTGCACCACACTACGCCCACTCCTCCACCTCGGCGCTGACCTTCTACACGATTGCGTCCAGCCCAACACCAATTTTCGTTGGTTGGAGCTTCTTCCAGATCACGTAGGTGCGTCTCGGCTACTCCAAAAAGTATCATTTTTTCGTCCTCCAACTGGCTGAACAACTCTTCCCATTTTTGCTGCCGTCGGGCTCCTTGGAGATTGAGAAATCCTACCACCTCTGTCGGTCGTCTCCTGCGTCTACGTCGCCTTCGTCTTTTTTTAATACCACTGATTCTGACATTTCCCCGCTTACCCCTGACCCCCCTCACTGAAAGCGCTTTTAAACCCCTTGCCGTTGACAGTGGTAGCCCAGCTGCTGGTTCGCCATCTCGGTCACGATTGCACGCAGATCGTGGAGGGGGAGGGGAGGCACCACATGTGTATACAACTGGGCAACATGTCCTGTCTTTGGGGAGGTCCAAGGCCCCAAAGAAGGCACCGGGAGTCCCCCGCTTGAATATGTCTGGCGCTGAGGGTGGAGGGGGGGCATCTCGGGAGGCCATCCGAATGCTGCAAGAGTGTTGTGTGCGGCCTGTGTGGACCTCAGTGGTGATAACCCTGGAACTCCAGTCGCCGGTGGCAGGTGTATGTTCGAGTCTACGTAACGAACTTGCTGCTCGAGCCCGGGTGTCGGAGTGCAGTTTACCACAGCAGGATAAGGCAGCTGTTGTCTCACCTCCGCGTCTCTGGGGTGTGGAAAGGGATTGTCTGTTACAGTGCTCCCGTAGGGCCGCACTTGCGGGAAACTTTGTTGGGGCCTCTTTGTGTATGGATGAGCCCTGGAATCTGGCCGACAGGAATGTCTTGATGGCTGGAGCAGGCGAAATGCAGTCGTCCGGTGGCTCTTTCGGAGAGCATTGTTGAAGCCGAAAGGAGGTTTTGTCCTCTGTTCTTCGCGGTTCCATTGGTAGCGCCGCTCCAGGTTTTCTGGCGCTTTCCACGATTGGCTTGCTGTTCCTCCAACGCCTCTCTGTACATTGCCTTCTAAAAAACGCCTTGCCACTTGTGCCAGTTGTTGGGACACCACACAAGCACCCATTTCTCCGTAGTGCACGCCATCTTTGTCCATAGTGTTGTGGCCAGTCCAGTCAGGCGAGTCCTGCAGTCTCGGTGTTTTTTTTTTTAATCGTGTGTAATGTAGACCAGCTCGTTTGCGCCCTTACCATTATTGCATTACCTGATATTTAGACTCAAAAGGTGGATACACTTACAAAGTATCCAAATGCGAAGGGTTTTTCAAGGTGAATCCTCTTTTTGGACGCAAAATTTGGCACGTAACATCCTCCATATGAAGCCTCATTATGTCAGGAGCTTTTTTTTACACGTTGTCGACGTGGGCCGTGCTTGTCTTCAAAGCAGTCGATGGCGCTCTTGACTGCCAAGCTCAAAAAAAAAAAAATGAGTCAATCTTGTTCAACATTGCACATTAACAAGGTTCAACCTTAGAAACAACAAAAAATAACTTATATTCCAGATTTAATCTAGCGATACTATGTACTCAAGATTTTTTTTCCCTTTTTTATAAATAGTTACAAGAGCAAAAAAATGATGGAGGATTTGCTTCACTTGTATTAAGTTCGGTAAAGAGTTTGCGTGACGCGCTCGAAGGTACATCCTTCAGAACTATTGAAATAAGAATAGAATGGTCTCGTGGGTACTAAATATTTTTGAACAGATCAATAATTGTTATAGTTGTTTATCGATATGCACCCATACTGCTCACAATTCAATTATACCATATGAAAATCCCACACGAAGAAAAATCTGAGCACTATGTTGTTTTAGTAGACTTCAAGTGTTGAGCACTTGAAAACAATCTTTCTTGTTTTACGCACTTATGCGTAAAATATATTTTCAGCTGCTGTAGGCCAGATAAATTGAATTGAAACGTTCATAACTGGAAAACGATTAAAGAAAAGTGGAAGAAAACAATCCCATTTATGTGCCATCTGACAGGGAAAGCTTGATAGACTACCTAAGCCAAACATCAAATTAGATTGTGCAATCAACATTGTGAAAAATGCATAATATATGCCACGCAGTTCTTTCCTATGGCATTACGATATATGGTTCATTATGAGCATATTTTTAGTAGTGACTGCAGATAATATTAAGCCAGGGATAATTTTGTAATATTATTTTAATGAGAAAATATTCATACAATGCTTCTAGAAAATATTTTGGAGTTTTTCCATTAGTACGCTGAGAGTAAACTGTGCAGTTGCGATGATGACAAACATGGCAAAAACCGTACCCCATCTGAAAAGCCTTTCCCCTTCACTACACAGTAAACATTGGGAGTGGCCGACGCACGTCTCAAAGCTATGTCCAATGGCTTTTTATATCTTGGACTATAAGGTGTAAAAAGCAAGGCAGTATAGTCACGTTATACTAAGCAACAGAAAACTTCATATCCTGTCTTGGATTCAAGGTTTTAGTTAGAGAGCTTCACTATTAAAACCAATGACCCTTGGTTTGTGTAGAAAGGAACACTAGTTAAAATTTAACGTGCAGACATGTCGGATTTGAAAGGTAAAAGGACCACAAACTTGAAATATCCTAGCGGGAGTATAACTTTAGCACCTATGAAAAGGCACAGAGCCCAAAGCATACATAACCGTCGCATGAACAGCATAAAAAAGGCAAAAAAAAAATTTTAAAACGAAGTTTACAAGAGCAGCTATGGACGTTGAAAAACACACTCGAAGCCACGAGCACAATAGAAGTTATAAAGAGGGCCAAACCAAACTTTGAAGTCAAGATCTCAAAAGCAGACAAGTATTGCAAGCCAAAACACATCGGATGCGGGGCTCTATAAACAATTGTATCGTTACAGTGTTCAAGTTCCTTCCAAGTTGTTGACTCCCGACCAAGGTTGAAACTATGAACCATGCCGTGGAGCTGGCCAGCATTGGCCGAAAGACTCGCAAACCCGCGGAGAAAGTAAAAACAAAGTAATGCTTAAGTAAACACGCGCGAGCACGCCTTCGTGGCACTGTTAAATTTCGTGGACACACCTGCGACGTTTAATCGAGCGTACTTACCCAGGCGGCTCTGATAGGCTACAAATAAATTCGTGAGCGCTTATTCGCTTCCAAACAGTCCGCACTACGCGCTAAAAACTCTCCCTCTGCTCTGAGAAACGTTAATATTGATTGAAAATATGTTTATTTACGCATAGCGGATACGACAATCCCTTTGGCCTAAGAGCGTCAGGGTGTGAAATACGTATATATCAACAAAAGTTTTAAAAAAAGACTTCCACGCTTTGGATTGAACCTGATTCTGCTGAGTATGAAGCAGCGGAACCAGCTACTTTTTCTAGCTCAGCAGCTGAGCTTTCAACTCAGATACTTTTTTTTTTATTGCGTGCCATTGAGCTACTGTACCGTTTCATATAATGGTTTTGACAACTGCCGGCAATTTTTCCCCTGGGTTGTTGTGGCGGCTGCCGCAGAATATCCACTATCAACTTTATAATCTCGAGGCGCGATTTCGCACCAGGCTTTATAGGAACCGCCAAGGTTTTGACACGCTCGTTTCGGTGAGCTGATGCCGCATCGGTCGCCGGCACCTCGCGACGCCTACCGAGGAGATATGCGCGGAAAGACGCTTTCGATGAAACGCCGCAAGGTTTGTGGATGAAACGAATACGGAAACTATTCGCTTAAACTAACTCGCATTAAAACGTCCCTGCGTCGACGGAACAATCTGCGATGTAACATTGTTTGTTTGATGAACTGATTGCCACCGCGTATGGTGGCGAAGTGCTATTCCTCGTTTGCTTATGTTGACGCGAACACGGCCGGGTACGCGTCCGACCGCGTCGGACAGCGAAAATTATCGTGCAGGGCATTACTGTGGCCTTACGAAGCACCTTCTGAAATCCCTATAACATCCATGCTGCTCTACAAGCAGCCAAAACAACCAAAACTTACCGTTCAATCGGTCGCAACTCTGACTTCTCTTCTACGAGGCCGTCGCGGCCACAGGTCTACTACACCACTTCGGAGTTCGCAGGCGCGGAAGCGGTCTTTGGAGAGTAGGTTGTCTCTTTACCGGCGCCTCGACGTCGCTGGGAATCAGCTTTTATGTTTTTCGTGGACAGAGACATTCACAAAATATGCGTGGGTAGAGTTCTTATAATGGTACGCAAGAGTTGCGACCGATTTCTAAATCCCGTGACCACAATCATGTTTTGAAAAGGCATCTTTTCAAACAAACGTAAAAGCTAACTCTCGAGGGATGCATTTGTGAAAGAAATTTATTGAGATTAAATCTGGAGTTTTTCTTCTTCCCTTTGAGAAAGGTTGAAACCGAAGTCTCTGGCCAATTGTTCGGAAGGCGAAGTCGTATACATTCATAACCTTGTTTTAGAAACGTCGCCCTCATTTTTCGTGTTTAAAAATACCGCATTAAGTTTTCCAGAATGGCTGCACAGCGAACGGTGATTCCAGTGGTTAAATTGTTTATTTTGTTAAAATGATGGTGCCAAGAAATCACGGGGATCACATAGCCATATCTTAAATTATTTATATTTAATGCCGATGAAAATCTGCCAAAACTGTAGGCGAAGTTCAATCGTATTCAGCCCTCGCTATGAATCTTGGCTCCAAACGAGTAAATTTTTTGTGTTCTTTTTTTTCAAAGATCTAATTACATACAACTTAGAGTTTCTTTTAGGTTGAATAATTGAGTGCTACATGAAATAGCACTGTAGCTCAAAATTTTATATTTCAAACGAAAAAAAAAAGCTAAACGCGGAGTATGAAAAGACAATATTGTTTCAGGAACGTAGCATAAAAAAGCGTGCGAACGTGACTTGCATTTTTAATGTGAAAAAAAAAGTGAAAGCCGTTTACCACTCCCTGTAACGCCGAATTGGAGCGCAGCTCTTGAGGAGGAGGAGGGGAGGGTACTGAGGGCCACGTGTTCTCGGGGGGGGGGGGGGGGGGGGGTCACGTGACCTCGGGGGTCACGTGCCCCCTCAGAGGTCACGTGACCTCGGGAGGGGGTCACGTGACTCCCCAGGTCACGTGACCCCCGGGTCACGTGACCAAAATTTTTCCGCTAGATTTAGCGGGGAAATTTTTTCCGCTAGATTTAGCGGGGAAAGTTTTCTGCTAGATTTAGCGGGGAAATTTTTTCCGCTAGATTTAGCGGGGAAATGTTTTCCGCTAGATTTAGCGGGGAAATTTTCCCGCTAGATTTAGCGGGCAAATTTTTTCCGCTAGATTTAGCGGGGAAAGTTTTCCGCTAGATTTAGCGGGGGAATTTTTTCCGCTACATTTAGCGGGGAAATTTTTTCCGCTAGGATTTAGCGGGGAAAGTTTTCCGCTAGATTTAGCGGGAAAATTTTTTCCGCTAGATTTGACGGGGAAATTTTCCCGCTAGATTTAGCGGGGAAATTTTTCCGCTAGATTTAGCGGGGAAATTTTTTCCGCTAGATTTAGCGGGGAAAGTTTTCCGCTAGATTTAGCGGGAAAATTTTTTCCGCTAGATTTGACGGGGAAATTTTTCCGCTAGATTTAGCGGGGAAATTTTTTCCGCTAGATTTAGCGGGGAAATTTTTTCCGCTAGATTTAGCGGGGAAATTTTTCCGCTAGATTTAGCGGGGACATTTTTTCCGCTAGATTTAGCGGGGAAATTTACCCATAATGCACCGCGCGGTTACGCCGACGGCGACGGCGACGCCGACGGCGACGGCGACGGCGACGGCGACGCCGCTCAAGCCGGGAACGGGCCCCTAAGAGCTGCGCTCTAAAAGAAAAGCAAAAAAAGCCGGAGAACTTTAGTCCGGGTCATTTGCTGCGTTTCAAGCTTACTTTTTTGATAGTATCTATAAGACTGACAGGACAAAATCACTTGTAAATCGAAGTCGCTACATTTCGAAATCTTTCGATCTGACCCGCAGAGGACATTTCTACCTGCCACCACCTTTTCACTAGGCATAAAAAAATGCAGGTGTTTAAACAAAAATGTTTACTTTATTAAATCAAGTTTCCATGTGCTCACTATGGCAGGACAACACAAAGTAGGAAAGTACGCCTTATTTTGACAATAATGGTTCATTTATGAAAATTCCTTTCCAAAGGTTGTCGTCGAACCAGTTCAAGAAATTTGGTTACAAGTGTTTTACTGTACAAGCAGAAAAAAATCAAAAGAAAATAAACAAAACCAAACGGAAATGTGAAATACAACATTAGTTAAGAGGATGTCTCGGGCTAATGAAGAAGAGCGAATTTGGGCAAAATACGGCGTATCGAGGAAATTAAAGTGTAGATGAAGTCAGGACTCACGCATACATTAAGAACAAAAGGGAATAAATAAAACTTAAATAAGAAGTTCTCATAAACATTCGAACAAAAAAAAAAGAATCAAGAAAGCATGCGAGAGACGTAAACAAGAAACCTAGAGAAGTGGGACGAAATAGGTTTTCGATCGTAGCCGTCTTTAAGCTTTGTCAAAAGAGATATCTGGGTGTTTGAACACGCTTGTTTTTATTTTCTTTTTAAGAAAAATACAAAAAAAGAGGAAGTTGCGCACCTCGCGTGAGTACGGTACGGGTATGTACGTACACACGGCAGTACGGGAGAGAAAGGGACAAAAACGACAGAAAAAAAAAGAAAACACTAAAGGACCAATTGAAAAAGAGATCAAACAGCTAGACAGAGTAGGAACCTTACGAAAGGTGGGTCCCGGACTGTTCACTGCCGGGTTGCCAGACACGAACAGGAGGCGAGATGTGGTGACCGTCTTTCAACCTCGCTTCTAGCGAATAGAAGAACGCGACGCCAAAAGAAAATAGGAAATCAAACCCCCCCCCCCCCCCCCCCAAAAAAAAAAAAAAAAAGAACGCGGAAGCCGAAATATTAGACGCGCTCTCTGTGCGTAGAGCACGTACGTTGTTATGTCGCCGCTGGCGCGTACTGACCTTTGACTTTCCGTGTTAGCGAGCAGAAGGGATGGATCCCTGTTTTCGAATCGGTAAAATGGGGTAGCTATATTCGTTTTTTTTGTGTGTGTGTGTGCTTAACACACTAAGGGAGACAATGGAGAAAAAGAAAGTCAATTTTTCACGAGAGTGGCAGAGACCTAGACAATACGAAGAGAATAGGACCTTTTATCAAAGGGTAGGAAGAAAATCGAATGGGTAGTGGGGAAGAAGAATGTTTGGAAAGAAAACGGTTGGGTACGCGGGTCTCTCGCCACTCCCTTCTTTCTTATGTGCCAGTCCTTCGGTATTATTTTTTTATTCTTGTTTCGACTCTACGGAGCAGGATTAGGCCTCTGAATTCGCTGGCTCCTTCTGTTTGTCTAAGGGAAGACGCTTTCTTTTGAACCCCTTCGCGAAGCATCCTTGTATATGAATTTCAAATCATCCCGGAAAAAAATATTTACTGTCTACTATAACGCCCAAGTGGGGATAGCTTTAGGAGCCTTTGTTTACCTTGTTCCACCCAATGTCTTTTTTTGCTCGCTCAAGTCCCTCGTTCTGTCTCTTAAATTTTAGGAACGTGCACTACTGCACTAAAAATGGGAATATAAGGAAAAGGGGTTCGTGAGGAGGAGGGATTTCGTTCTTGTGGGCACGAGGGTTCGTAACAATGTGGAGAAATAGGTTGACACCACCCACCGAAAAATGATGTCTATTTTCTTGAGTGCGCAGATATTTATAACCAGAGCCTCAATAAGAAAATAAAAACTAGTGTATCATATACAATAAACTTGAAATATTGAGGACGCAAAGAGGTATCAATGTTCCCCACGTCGTGGGAAAGCTAAATTCGTTCGAAAGCACGTGGTCGAACCTGAATGGTTCAACGAAATGCATTCCTTCGCGCGTGTCCTTCAGGGGACGCGAAGTGCGTTACCAGATAGAACCAGAGCAACTGAATAGGCAAGGCTTACCGCCGAATTCAGAAACCTCGCTCAAACTACACTCAAACTGATGGGCCCCTCCACTACCTCGAGGAAGGCGCGAGGGCCGGCGCTGGCCAATCGCGACGGCGGATCCGTCCTCACGATTCGCCAGCGCCGGCCCTCGCGCCTTCCTTGAGGAAGTGGAGGGGCCCTTCAGTTTGAGTGTAGTTTGAGTGAGGTTTCTGAATTCGGCGGTTAGAGTATCGACACTCCATTACCCGACTTCCTCAGATACGCCGCCATGGTTGCTGTCTAAAACGGGTCCGGTGCAATCGGCGATAGTTGCGATTCGAAAATGAAACTTCCTGCTCTTCAGACACGCTGTCGTAAAACTCAGCCTCGTTATCGGTTCGCTTCGAGGCTGACTATTTTAAAACTTCTGAAGGAAAGAAAACCGTTATTTTCTATTTCTGATATATCTTTAGGTGACTGTTCAATATGACATAAAACAGCAGGTTGGCTGGAGTGCGGCTCTTTTAAAGCGTATACCGTATTTAGTGCCCACGAAATACGGTATACATCCTGGCATGTTCGAACGCGTACGGCCAGGTATAGTTGAAAGTATAGATTGAAATGTACCAGGACGCCTCTTTCGCCAAATCCTGACGCACGCATGTTGAAAACCTCCCAGCGAAGCTCACTAACACGGTTGCAGTTCATTATCAGCCCTTGCTC
Source organism: Ixodes scapularis (assembly GCF_016920785.2). Lineage (NCBI taxonomy): Eukaryota > Metazoa > Arthropoda > Arachnida > Ixodida > Ixodidae > Ixodes > Ixodes scapularis. The sequence goes on from NW_024609835.1 coordinate 197,278,166, forward strand.
AAACGACAGTCACCGTGGAGCGTGAGCGAGTTCGGGCTACACGCAGCGTCGGCGGGAATGCTATATTCGCACTCGGGCACCTGAGCAGCGGTCTTGGTTTCGTCGACTACATATGCACCCGCTCCGGACAGCCATCCACGCACTGTTGATAAGGGACAAAGGGAAAGACTCCTCGAGGTCTGCCCTTCCCTTCGTCGGGATAATTAAAGCCGGCGAAAATGGGATTTGGCGGGCGCCGCCGATAGCGCGTCTTCCCCGGTAATGGCTGTTCCAACGGCACGCGTGCACACAGCGCTGGGCCGAGACCTCCGGGCAGTGCCTCATAATTTCTGCCTCGCTGGCGGCGGGCGGCGGCGCCAACTGGGCACTAATAAGGCGTCGCCGCATCGGTCGGATAAATCGCGCGCCGCATGCCACCTACCTTGTTTATAATCTAAAGATGTGGGGTTCTGCCGGGCACTGCTGGTATATTAGTGGGGATACTTACTAATATACTAACTTGTTTATAAGCCGCGGGACCGGGACTCCCACGAGGGTGGCGCTCGCGGTGATTCCCCGCTACGTGGCGTGCTGTGCTGGCCGTTTCGGAGGCCAAAGGCGAACCTACCTAGTACCTAATAAACAAATATGACAGGCCTATATTTTGCTGGGACAATATTACCAATATTACTTTCTGAAGGTCAGTCTATGGTAAGGAAATTTACCTTGATATACAGGTGCAAGGTGTAAACGTGTTTGCACGAATACAGCGGGATTCCTTATAATTAAGAAAGAGTAAAATAAATGGGGGCTACGTATTTGTTTATTTTATTTATTTTAATATAGGCATCTATATAATATAACAGCTTTTTTGGCGTGGAATGTTTGTTTTTGCAGTTACAGCTTATACACAGCATATGGAGCGGAGAGTGCCTGTTATGTCTGCGCAGACGTGCCGTTATTTGGGGGAGGAACAAAAGAGGACTGATTTGTCTAGAAAAGAACAGGACTGATTCAAAATTTCGACTTTCAGTCAGGAAGCGTACACTTCAGCGCACGGCCGGTCAATCTACATCGAGAAAATGAAATGACCCTTATGACGAAGAAAGTTAATATCTCCCAGAAAACACAATGTTGAAACCTCAGAAAACTGCTCATCTAAAAATGAAAAAAAAAAAAAAAAATGTGTGGAAGGAGATACGGTTTTGAAGCAGCAGAAAACATAAAACTCCTGGGTCCTTTCTTAACGCACATATAGCCTATCCAATAGCAACCATCTCGGTGCCCTTCAAACGTTCTCGATTGACGCATCTTACTAAAGCATGCGGCTAAGCTACCTGAAGGAGGAAATTACATTTTCTTCAGTCCCTCACTTGTCCCACATGTGTTGAATTCCTTACGCCCCCCCCCCCCCCCCCCCCCCCCCCCAACTTAGAAAGGCGAATGTTCAGTCCTGTTTTCTTTCTTCTTTCCTCAAATATATCGGAAATACTTACCATCAAGCCTTTTTTGTGAGATGCATGTTCTTTTTTTCTATCACGCGCCGAAACGTTTTCACAGGAAGCATATAAAAGCATCGCGGCACCTTTAAACGCTGTCGACTGAAACTTTACACCATCGCAGGACGTGCGAAAGGTCGTCGTTTCAACTAAGCAATTAAGATGTTTTTCGTGAAAGACGAGAGTAGAACAAAATCTCGCCAGAGCACGAGAATTGGAAGGGGACATAAGTTCACAAAAAAAAGATCCCAAGCAATACAAACACGCGCATTAACCCAGCAGCTGTCGATTCCCGCTGACCTTTTGGCTTGGAAACCCACTCGGGTTAGGCTCAACTAAGTGCCCTATACTGAGATCGCCTCGAGCGTCTTTCCTTCCGCCGGCGGCTCTTACCGCGTCGCCGCCGAGAGCATCACCTCACCACACGACGTCCCTTAAAGATACACTGAACTAAAATTTAAAAAAAGCTTATTTGAGACACGTGAATTATTTCTTCCACAAAAATGTAACTTGCACAATATTTAAGCTGTTAGGTGGAGGTAGCCCGCCATAGGCCCCGCCCAGGAACGTAGTTAATTGCCCTAAAGACGGCCACACTGCACTGTGAATTCTGAAACCATCTCTGACTGCAACCATGGTGTTTATACCTAAAATATACCTACACAGGCTACGATTTGTGAGCCATTTGGCTGGAGGCAATCCGGCGACCAGAACGCATCAAATTATCCAGGTATGTTTCCGCCATTTCGCTTCCAAGGTTTAGTGACTCACGTTTTGCGGTGCACCTGGCCTGGCAAGATGAATATTTTTAGGTCGCGTTTTAATTGTGCGTTATGACCCTCCCTCGCCTTGCAAATTGACAGACGCTGACAGGGACTTCTATTGAACCGTGACTTGTGCATGCTGCAACGCTAGAACGCCGCTTTCATGGTCGCGTCTCGCGAGTCGGACGAAGGCGAGAACGGACGCCGACGGACAGCTTTCTAGTCCGGTATCATGGGCATTGCAGACAATGATATACAGTGGTGAAATAGCAGAGAATGCCGGGGGCTGCCGCGTGTATGCTTCCACGACTAGCAGGCGGTGTTATATGCCAGGCTAGACGAACCGGATGTCGCGAAAGGGAGACAGGAGGTATGTTAGCGTGTTCGGCCGAGCAGCGAAGCCATTCGATTTCTAATGGGTGGGGCCACTGATCTGTGGGGGTGGCTTTAATGTGTGCCGCGACATCCACCGAAGTTTCGTCTGACAACGTAAATATTCTACGAATTTCGTTCTATTTGTTGGATAAAGTATTAAAAAGCGTGTCAGATTTATGCCCGTTTATAATTTTGTTTTTGCGGTCATGAATAGGTTACTTGGTAGTTCATTTTAACGGGTAACAAACAACGCAGCCGCATGGACAGAATAGAAGATGGAAGGGGGGATCGGTGGCCGAGTGGTCTAGCGCACACCAGCTCGGAGCACGTGGAGCGAAAGCTCGCGCTGCAGAACCCAGGGATCCTGGGTTCGAGCCCACCCCTGCCCGTTTCGATCTGGATGAGCATCGTACCGGCGTGCGGTCGTGTACCACTACTGCGTGATGCACGTTAAAGACCCCAGGCTAGCGGCTGTACCGCACTGGCTAAATTTCTCATCTACAGCTGGGAGACTCGTCGCCCCTCTGAGGCAGACCAAGTTCTAGGCTGTATAAACACACACACAACCCAATTAATTAATTAGAAGATGGAAGACTAACACGGCGCTGACTTACAACTGTGCTCTAATAGCCTCGTGCCACTAGAGCGACAAACAGCGATTTGCGATCGGAAAATAAGAAAAGTACCTAAGCACAATTTATTTGGGGTTCTTGAAGAGCCAAAGTTGAACGTTTTGATTAAGCAGCTTTTTTGGCTTGATCATTGGCTTGATCGTTGACTTCTTTGGTGCATAACTTAAGAAAATCGTCTACATACGTAAAAATAACCGCTATTCGTGCATCTTGTATGGCTTCCTGGATGGCTTTTCCACATCATCGCAAGAAAAATTTCCCATGGATGCGGGGCCAGTTAAGAGCCCATGCAAACGCCACTCTTTTGCACATACTGGGGATTTTTATAGGCCGCTACTGTCGCTGGCAGGTAGAATCTTAAGGTTTCTAAGAAACTCAGTAGATAAATCAATTCAGTTTCTTCAATCACCCATGAAACTTGTGGAAACCACGAGATCCCCGTACCCCTATCTAGGCCTAGCTCAGGCACGCTGTGGGGCGTCGCCATGTCGGGCGCGTCCCGGTTGCAAGGGGAAGCCGTTTTCCCCTGCGGACGACACTCCCTCGCCCACCTCGATTGATCTGCCGAAGGCACACCCTACGAAATCATGACTTGAACGCGCCCGTCTCTCCGGAGAGGCAACCTGCATCCGACCCGCCCCTGGCGCTTCTATTCAGGCAGGCTATATAAGACGGCCCAAATCCAACGGAGGAGGCTCGGGGAAGGAAGTGGCCGAGTGGGCTAACGCGTCTGAGCTCGGAGCGTGGAGCGAAAGCTTGCGCTGGGAACCTCCTGGGTTCGATCCCCGCCGCCCCCGCCCGTTTCGATCTGGATGAGTTTCGTACCGGCACGCGTTCGTGTGATCACTACTGCGTGAGGCAGGTTAAAAACCCCAGGTTGGCAGTTGTACTGCACTGGCTAAATTTCTCATCTACAGCTAAGAGACCGATTACCCGTCGAGGCGCTTCTCCATCAAGGCTGTATAAACATAAAGAGCAAACCATTTTTTTTTTCTACGGAGGAGGCTTTGTTGGATGGAGCCTTCCTTTTTTTTTTACTCCTCTTAGCCCTCGGTGATAATGTCAACAGCGGCAGCGCAGACTCCGACTGGCGATCCTGTGAGAAGAGACAGCGGCGTTATCTCTGACATTGTTGTACTTAGGGCAAGCGTGTGGTGTTATCGTCAAATATACACGTCTTTATCCGCACCAAGGAACCTCCTGTGTTTCTAAGTGGTACCCCCAAAGGCGAAACCCACAAACTCCAGTGGATAAATCAATTCGGTTTCTTGATTTGGAGCTGCAATTTTAAACAGGGCATCTGTGTGTGCAATACCAAGCACGATTGGGTAAAGGGTTTTTTCCCTATGAATCCGAACATCAAAAAAAATAGTAAGCAAGGAGTGGCCATCACAGCCCTCTCCGCAAGCCTAAAGAAGACCTGCCTACACCAAGTGCAACAAGACTTTGATACCATAATTTGCCGACTTCACGATGCCGGGTATCCAACACGCTTATTAGCCTCCATATGCGAAAAAGCTTTTCCTCGCTGCCAAGAAGAACAATGATCAAACTCAAGAACCAGCAAAAAAATCCAACAAGCCCTTTCCAGTGGTCACGTATATTCGTGGGGTCACCCGCAAATTCAAAAAGATAACGAACCGCAAAAGTTTCAAGCTGTGGGCTCGGCGCCCTGAGAGTCTTTTTTCTTGTGCCGCAAGATTAGTCAGGCACAAACAGGCAAGACACACATGTGTGACACTGCAGGCACAGGGTAAACCACGTTCAGTGCAAAAAACAAGTCGATTACAATATATAGTTGACATGTGGGCGCTGCTATATTGGACAGACCGGGCGCTGCATGAAAAACCCTGCAGATTATCATGTAGGCAACCTTAAAAACCTCGCGGGACCAGGACATCTGGTTGCCCATTGTCGAACTTGCAAATGCGAAGTAAAGCTTGAGCAAGCCCGCGTCGTAGGGCACCATAAAAACATAATTGATAGGGAGATGTTGGAGACCTTGCCTTTAGAAAACGAAGAAGAAAACTGCGCGAGCTCCGCGCCTCAATAACCATGCAACCACAAGGAATGTTCTCTCTGCAAGGCGCCCTCCCTGCTCAAATGAAAAAGTAAGAAGGGGTAACACGTTTCAGGATAAAGACAAAAAAAGCAAAGGGATATGCATAAGAATTAGTAGAAGAGGACGACGGTTTGGTAGAACAGTTGGTAGTCCAGGGGTGCTATTCTGGTCACAAACGGTCACGTTCGTGTTTCTCGAAAACTCCTCCCCCCCCTACGAACCGCGCGCTCCTATTGGCCACAGCCCGCGTGATAATTCCACGCGGTTCCCATGGGAACGCTCGCGAAACACGAAAGCAACTGTTTGCCGCAACTGTCACTCTTCGAGCTCGAACCGTGACGACAAAGTGACGTATGACCACGTCCGACCTACGTAGCACATAGCGGAAGTCGCGTAACTAGATTAACTGCGGTATTACTCGACACACCCTACTCTCTGTTTCACTATGAGTGCGAGCTAGTGCGGGTGTAGGAGCTACAAGAACGTGCTCCGGGCTTTCAACGTCCCTGTCGAGCAGGAGCGCTTGCGCAGTGCAAACCAACGTTCGTGCAAGCATCGTTTAGGGTGATGTGCTCGTGCTTTTAACTTCTTTTTCTATTGCACGAAGGGGAACAAGCTTTGGGCAGGATTCTAGAGCGTAGAAAATGGCGGCGATGCTTGTTGCGCAACGATGGCTCGACCAACGCGTACAATGACGGGTTTTCCGCGAGCACCCGGTAGCCTTCGCGATGCACAACGACTGTTTCTGACGACAATACCGCTTGTCGAAAAGCACCGTGTGATCGCAGTGTGACCAGCTGCGCGACGAGAGACGGCGACGATGAGAGATGATGATCGTCGAGCAGCTGCAGATTAATTCAATCGCACTGAGATTTTTCGCAGCGGGGAACTACAAGAGCGCGGTTGCCACCGATGATCACATAGCTAATGCCCAGTGGATGGTGATCAGAGCCGTGACGGCCGTCGCGAGTGTCGCTGTCAACCGGCTGGGAAGAGACGGCTGGGTCGACGAAACCCCGAACCGAGGCAGCTGAGGCATGTGCGAAAGAAGGCTTTTGTCGCCACCACGACAAGCACACCGCCATCGTGGGGTGCGTTGACGGAACCTAGAATCTAACAGAACCTTCGTCACGATCATCATCGGTCTGAAGGAGATCGTCACAGTTCTGAAGGACTCCAACACTTTTCCGCAAACACCACTTTGTCATTAACAACTTGGTGGTAAGTTGACGTTGAAATTTCAGGGTTCCTACAGCTTCGAAGTTAGTGCACGCTTAGTACCTATGTCTTCAGTTGACCATTTGTTGCAGTTGGTAGCTACTGTCAATCACGCAATAAAATCTGGATGGGTTGCTGATGGCATTTTATTGTATCAACTAGATATTTTACCTTTTCACGCCAAGCTTCTGGAATTCCATGTCAGTCATCGGACAGTCATAATAAACACTTTTCGATGCCCTGCAATGAACTACGAACAGTGTGTCCTAAAATGAATCGTTAGTTGTTTAGACAGCAGGAGTTTAGTCTGACGGAGCATGGTAACCATGGTACCCACTGTAGACGAGAAATTTAGCCAGTGCAATCTTGTGGATGGTCGTCATCTCCATGACCAAGAAAAATAATAAAGATACAATTGTCCTCCATTCAACACCCGTGTGTTTAATGTAAAGGTTATCATACAAATTAAAAAGATTGTCGTTTCAAAAGTGACAGTAACTCGTGAAATAATAGAGTAGTGTGAGCTGGATTTTTTTTTACTTTGCCTGTAATGCAGAGCAAATACGCACTGTTAAAGCAGAGTAGATGTGTGAAGGAAAGACGAGCATATGTACTAAAGAAAGAACCGCTACGTAACGTGAAAAATGTCAGCAACTATCTTAGCATTGTGGTACGAGTTCAGTGGCTCTGCACATGCTTACGGCAGCCTGTGAATGTAGGATGCTCCCCTTATGGTATCATCCAGTGGCAAAGCCAGGGGGGGGGGGCTTATCTTCGCCCCCCCCTCCCTCCCCAAATCCGGCGAGCCCTAGAATATACACACAAATTTCGACACCCCCCCCCCCTGCTCCCCAAGTCATAAACATCCCAGCCACCTTAACCCCCCTCCACCATCACCCCCTTAAAATTTCTGGCTACGCCAGTACTATCAACAGCACTCAATTTATAGTCAACATTATCAAGATAAGCGAAATTTTCTTTATTTTATGCACCATATAGGCAGTGTTTCTGTCTTTATATGCGTGCAGGCAAAGCACACACTGTAGAAAACACTTGTGTGAAGCCTGCGTTCACAATGCAGTCCCCGTCAAACGTTCAAGGCGTTAACGAATTCCACAAATTAAATTTTCAACGAAACGCATTCGTTTTGCAAAATGCTGGCAAACTTACGTTGCGTTTTACATCATTCACCTTTGTCGTCCGATGAATCAGCAGTCAGCACTACACAAACCTCAATGAGCTTGTGGTTTGTTTTCTTGCCGTTGGGGCGATCGCTGGCGGTCGTGGCGGCGGCACAATTCTTTCTCAGACCGTTGGCTGCTTCCTCCGTGCTCGCGGAAACGTGGTTTCCTTTGTGTAAAAGGGAGGTTTTGAATCTTGATGCATGGCAACGCTGAATGAAGGTCTATTACTGTCTTCATAATCTCAGCAAGGCTACCGTACGAGCCACAACACCACCACGCACCACTTTCAAGCTTCATAACACCGGCACAAATAGAAGCCAAGTCTTGCATCTCGCCAAGTGTTATATCGGAGACGTTAAACGCCAGCTCACTGTGCTCTTCGACCCGGTCCTGCCGCCGAATGGGCTCATCCAACAGCACCAAAGCATTCGTGTGCGCGTTGACCGAGTGACCGATCGCATGTCAAACCCCAGCCGCGGACGATCCGACGAGCATCGCGGCCATGTTCTTTCGAGTTTAACTCGCCAAGGGTACGGTTTTCGAGTTAAAACAATGCAAATAGACCCGTGCATTCTTGTTCTTACGTCATTTTGTCGTCACAACCCGAACTCGAAAAATGACTGTTAGCGGCAAACAGAGGCTTTCTAGTTTCACGAACGTTTCCATGGCAAAGAGCGTTGAATCGTCACGCGCAATGAAGCCAATGGGATAGCGAGGTACCTATGTAGGGAAGTGTAAAAACGTGGAAGCCGTTTTTTTTTTTTTTGTTTTTTTTTTTACACGAGCTTTTTTGCAAATATAAAAATAAGTAAAAAAAGACTGTCTGAGATTATGCGGTCGCGTCCATTTCTTCAGCGCCGAAAAAAAAGAGCATGGCTTATGGGGACTACCGTCGTAATCACTGCGGTGAGCAAAGGGAGCAAAGCATTATTAAAATTGCACGAAAAAACTTTCCTGCATCATCCACAGCATGTTCACAACCGGTGCACTCTGCGTCGATCTCATGACTAGCCATATATTACCACAGAGTCGTCGTCAGCTCTGTATCCATTTGGAGTCTCCTTCACAGGCGAACAGGAAATTTCATTTGCAGCTTATGTTCACGGCGGCTTCACAAAGGATGGTCGGTGTCGCAGCGTACCTTCACACAATATTTTCTTCTCGTAATGCCATCCGTATCGTGTAGAAACAGGGAAAGCAACCACGCAAGCGAGACACAAACACCACAAGGTCGTTACCGCGGTTTGCGCCATGTTTGTTTTCAAAGACCGTAGCGAAAGACTTCGAGAAAAAAAGCTGAGATATCTTAGCTAAATTTACTTTGCGGCATATATATTGAAATAATCTTTCGTATTTTATAAAAGGATAATATTATTTTTCTCTGTTTCCTTCCATTTTCCGGAAGGTAGCCTTTTCTCCGTTATTCGCTCGTTCTAAGTCCCGGAGGAAAGGAAGAAGATAACAAAAAGAACAGGGGGAAATGCGGGGATTTCTTCGCCCCGACTGGGTGGACGCGTCACCGCAACGTAGGGCATCGTCAGATTCTAGCTGACCGCGTGCGTGAACCCGAACGTTGGGGCGGAGCCTCAAACAAGAATCATTCTAGTTTGAGGCTCCGCCCCTTCTTTCTCGATACGTCACAACTCGAAAGGTACCCGTTTGCGACCAGAATAGCACCCCTGCGGTCGGTTCCCTTTTCTGTTTCTCCTTCCTTCATTCTTCAGCTGGTCCCACCCGTGGTGTATAATAACAAACAAGACCGGCCGAACGACCGGGCGAGGGAACATTCTCGGTCCTTACGCTCCTCCCCGTCTGGAAACTTAGCGGTCTATTGTGAGAGTCAGAGATGTGGGTGCTCTGCAGTGTTTAATGAAATCAAGATTTTAGACCGCCATAAAACTAAGTATACTCGTAGACTGACGAAGCTTTTTTTATTACCAAACCTTATGCGGGCATGTGCATAAGTGTTCCGTCACTTGCCCTGGTTAGTGATGAAATAAATTTTATCAGAAAGTCCGGTAAATACGTGTAGCCACGCGTCGGCTTGATGGGAAGATGACGTATTATCGGGTCGATTGCTTGTATGCTTATCTCTTTTGAAGTTTACATGCTGAATTGCGCAGAAGTAAAATTTTCAGTTGTAAGTCAGCGCTGTGTCTGTGTGTTTCGTTTTACTGGTCCTTCGTCTTTTTGCGCTGTTTTCACCCATTCAATATAACACACTGGCTCAGCTCAGTCCTGTAGTATATATTACATCATCTAACATTAATGTCATGCCTGCTCCATGCATACTCAGCCTGGTGGAGGTGAAGCCATACTTTTTTCTACTATCAGGTGAGATTGCGTTAGATTGTTGAACGTGTTAAACTTGAAAGGTTGCAGAACAAACATACATTGTATAGAAGATAACCATGTTTTTCTGCCTTGAAAGTTACAGCCTAATGGCAAGCAGTGTTCACACATTATAAATTTGTTCTTAAATTGCATTAGCATAATTCTTTCTAAAATTATTACCGCTCAAATGCTTGTGCGAGTTGTGATAAAGGGTATCGCTTTTCCTCCCCTTCTCCTCCTCCCGCTGAATTTGTTCATGGGTGGCGTGACACGAAGTCACGGGACGTCATTCTCCCCGCTAAATTTAGCGGGGAAACTAAATTAGTTTTGAGGTCTCGTGACGTAAATTTCCTCGCTAAATTTAGCGGGTTACGTTTTTCCCTCACTTTAACGGGGAAGTTGACGTCACGTGACCTCAACACCAATTCAATTTCCCTTCGAAAAAAAGCGGGAAAATTGTCGTCACGTGACTTTATGTCACGTCACCGCTGAACAAATTTTGTTTCGCCGCTAGATTTCGCGGGAAAATTGACGCCACGTGATCTCAACACCCATTCATTTCCCCGTTAAATTTAGCGGCGCGATTACACCGACGGCGACGGCGACGCCGCGAAACGTGTAAACGTGCACCTAAGAGCTGCGCTCAGAAAATTTGGTAAAGTTTTTTAAGTGAGGGTCATTTTAGATGATTTTGTGCTAAGTACAGCGCCTTTCTCAGGATTGCCGTCAGCTGCGTTTAGAGGGAGGGAGAGCTATAAAGAGGAAAAATGCGTTCAGAATCCGCGGTGCACCGCCCCCATGAAGCCCAAGAAGGAGTTAGGCAACGTGCCATATCAAAAGGGACACGTTAGATATTTTAAGAGTCCCAAGTGTGGGTCCAGGCAGAGGTGGATCGCCACGCAGAGTTAGCGATCGCCACCAAAGAAGATGAAAGTGGAAAGAAGAGCAGAAGGAGAAAAAAGATGAAAGGAGTGAAGAAAGAGGACCTACTGAATGAACCTTACCTGGCTTTACTAGTGATTCCGTCTGCCAGAATCGGTGGCCGATGTGGTGTACTGCCCCACCATAGGGAACCAAAGGGTCCAAACCTACCCTAGGCTGGGCTTAGCCACCAGGATAAAATTTTCCGTGGACACGGGAAAGCCATGCACAGCCGGGCGTTGGTGGGCGAACCGACGGATGGCTTGGCGTCCGTGGTTACGCCACTCACCAAACATCTACCAATGTAGTTGCCCCCTGCTGGAAACCAGTCACGTGCTGCTCGTATTGCGCGATGGCGTGGATTCCTAACATTGAGTGCGCAATATATTCGCGTCAACTGGAGAAACGAAAAAAAAAACACACGCTTAAAGAAACAAACACAAACACGCTTGAGTTTACAAGAAACATGTACAAACGGGTTCACAAAAAACGCACACCCTCGCGAGGACAGGTATGAAACGAGACCTGTCCAGACTTGTTTTCGACCCCATGGTATGGCGTGTATATACTAAAACTTTTGGGGATCTACGTGAATTGCTAATTTACCAAATGTGTTTTATGCACGCAATGCTAATTTTCCTACAAGTTAGTGTACGCAAGCGTCACGTTCAAACAGAGCTCGAAGAAGCACACTGCACGCAACACGAGGGCCATTTAAGCGCTCCTTCCTCTTCGCTTGCTTTCTAGACTGTGTTCAAGGTACTTCCTTTTTCCTTACCCACTTACTGCACTTTTCCGATTCATGGATAGCCCCTTCTCCACACGTAACTTGTCCCGTCTGAGGGTAGTGTTTTCCTGATTCCTTATTTTTCCTAGTGGCGTTCATGTGCCGAGAAGCAGCCCTGGGATCCGGTGCAGTGGGAACTCGAGTGCCGGCGGGTGACCTTGCTGAGAACGTTTCTTCCTTTAAACGGACCTTACATGCAGGCTGGCGTGTGAGGTTATTCATTTGCAGGGTAAGCGTACACAACCGCAGCGCTCGTTCCGCGTCACTCGCCCCTCGGCAATAAGGCTTTATTTTTTCTTTGATACCCCTCGTGGCTTATTTTGTGGGACGCGACGAGTGGAACGCGGGAAATAACGTAATTGTTCGCTTCAGAGCGTGATGTCCGTTTCACGAAGGTTATCTCCTCCTTGTGGTTCTTGTCAGCGGGCCTAGTATGATGATACCTTGGAGGTTAGGAACGTTGGACCTTTCGTTGATAGTATTGCTAAGAAGAGCGACTGGTAAAACATACATGGATTGGAATAGAGTGCGATAACTGGGCATGCCTCAGTATGCTGCGCGAGAAATGTATTAAATAGAGCTGTGCGAGTTTGTATTTTTGTGTCGGTACGTGATTGCAACTACAACAGCCAAGCGAGAAAAAAAGAAGCGTGTGCAAAGTGTAAGTAGATCTGGTGCTTGTCAAGGAGCGTTTGAGTAACTGTGTTTGGCGATGAGTGTGCATAAGTGCGCTGCCATCGCCGTCATGTCACCCATATTTTATTACATTCTGATGACATCGCAGAACCAATGTATCGCTATCGATGACTAAGAAAAATGATGTGACAATAAAAGACCAAAATATTTTTATAAATATAGTTGATATTCATTGGCCGCCATAATTAACAGCGTTGTTCCCGCCGAACGCCTAGAACCAGCTTCAATTCACTCATTAGCAATGCTGGTGGTAACTGGGAAATATGGTAATGGTACGTGTCACCTCCAGAGTTTACGTGACACTGCGTTGCTTGGGGAAATGGAATTAGAAAAAAAAGAACAGGAAGGAAAGTATCGCAAAATGCATGTTCAAGCTGTATTCCGCCATATCAAGATCGTTGTTCTATGCAGGCAACAAATAAAAACTAGTTATGACCATGCATTCAAATACGGCGTCCAGGTAATATCACCCATACATAGATAATCAAGCGAAACCGCATGTTTTGCAAATAGTGTTTTGAAAAATAAAACGTCCTGAATCCCTTTCCAACGTCAGGAACTATTTGGGACATTTATATTTTGTGCAAACAAACACACGTTCAGTACTTTATTGTGAATAAACTGGAAAATAGGCTTTCCAGTTTGGTAAAACAAGCATAGATGGTTTCCAATTCTATGATTCTTTCTCCTGTGCAGTACTACATTTTATATTGCTTAACGCTGGACCGCAGATTCGGCGGTACCATCCTGGCGTGCTCAAGTTATCGCCCTTGCCAGAATGCCAACCACGCTCCTTAAAAATAACAGTGATTCCCGTTTGTGGCGGACCAATCAGAAGGGCGACCACTCCGAACTACAGTCCAAGCTCGGTGGAAAACATACGTAAAGTAAAATTTCGGCCTGAAACATAAATTCTGCGAAGTGACAGGGAGCGGACGTTTCAGATGCTCATATAACGCTCAATGTCACATGTCGTCACCCAGGCAGCACACCCTTGTTGGACCCCCGTTGGCCCAATGTTGGCAAAAAATGGTTCCAATATTGGTCTGACGTTGGCATTTTCAAAAACGCCACCCGATCCAATAGTGGTCCAACGTTTGCCAACGTTCTAGCCAACGTTGGACCAACGTGATTTGCGCTTTATTATCCAATATTGGCATAGAGGTTTCAACGTTGGCTGAACCAACATTGGCACCCACCGCCATACACACTGGCTGTTCCAACATGGGCTTAAATATTGGCATCCAGTTTAATACGCTGGCTATTTTTTGCATCCATTATCTATGTCATTATTGGATGCCATTTTTCAGCCAGTGTTGTAACCAGCGTCACAAAAACAGTGCAGAGAACAAAGCAAGTATCTTGCCCTCTTTCCTCAAGCACTGTTTTCTTTCTGATACTAAAATCTAATAAATGAAGCACTTTTACCGTATATGGAAACTTTAGAAATCATTAAAGCATGCAAATGAATTGTTCATAATGTTTGACAGTTCATCATTTATTTAAACCGAATAAAAGGATTTAAAACATTGTACAATCAGGGGGGCCTAGGCAGGCTCGGCTGCAGGATCGGCGGCAGGCTCGGTACTGGACAGGGCAGAGGGCTGGGTAAAGGGATTCCACACAGGGGCCTGGCCACAGGATTTTGAAAGAGACAGAAGGGGGCGTTTGGATTCAGGTGAAGAGTTCCAGAGGCTCTCAGTTCTCTCTTACGCTTGTTAATAATGAATATCAAACTAAAACATAGCTTCATTATTAATCGCCGCCCTTTAAATAACTATTCGATTAAACGGTTCAGTTGATCTTCAAGTATAAAATCTCGAAAGGCCTACCGACTTTTCTATGTTGACTTTTCCATATTATAAACTTTTTTTTCCAGTGAATTATTTTTCGTTATTTTGTATGTAAAAAACTGAGTACTGCCTTCTAAAATAAACAGATGCGCAGGTAAGACACCGAGGCCGGCTTGCTGGAATCAGTGTCTCAGCTGAGACTGGGTGAAAGAAAGCACTGTAAAGGCTGGGATGCGCGAGCGTCTTGAGTCGAGGTTTGAGTCCCGTTCAGCTTGTGCGATGGCTTTGACAGTGCTTTCGTTTCCTCCGTCTCAGCTGAGACGCTGCTTCTAGCAAGACGGCCCAGGCGTTTACTATTGCTTGTTCGTCCGACTTGTCCTTACTCAGAGCTCGATGGATCTAGATTAAAATATTCATAGTAATTTAAAAAAAATAATCAAATAGTTCGAAGGTTATTTCATAAACTGCTCAGCTCTACTCTTGCTACATCATGGCGTCCCTTAACCTTTCATCTAGCTTTAAAAAGTCTTAAGAATTACAATCTCGCTATTTAAGTTCACATCGATATTTCTACGTTGATTTCAAAAAGAAAATAAAAGGTCTTTAAGATTTACGGTTTTTGCGGCACGGAAGTATGTAGCTATAAATGTACCCGGTATTGCCTCCATAATATGGAAAATTTATAAATCCAACCGCTGGCCTCCCTCTTCAGCTGATTAGTGTCAAACGCACTACTAAATTAAGAGTTCAATAAATACCCTGTTATACGTAAGAACCTTACAGTTGAACAGAACTGGATGTTTGAATCAATCAAGAATTTAAAATAAATCACGCACATAAAATAGCTTGTCGTGTAAAGACAATTACACTCGCAGAGCGCCGGTGACATAACTGACACTCCACTCGCACCCAACAAGCCGAACCTTGGCAAAAAAGGATTACTCAACGCTCTGTGGTATTCGGCTTTGAACATACCGGGAGGACTTTCTACTACAGCACACATCTACCACCCAGACGACAGCCATATTTTAACAAAAAAAATGAAATAAAAATGACTTCAAACACAGAAAAAACCAATCAGAACGTCTCTCACGGTCTATTAGAATAAAAAGCACTTACAAATAGTGCTGTACAGGGCCTTTCGGGCCTGTCGCTGTGAATTACACGTTGAACTCGTTGGAGATTCCTGGCACAGAGTTCGACACGGTTCAAACTCATCGGATAGTGACAAAACGTACATTGCGTAGCAAGAATACCTATCCCCATGGTCAGGAGGACCTTTCCTTGTCACTCACATGGAAGAGAAGGCGGTCCGTCGTGCCTTCGGTCCTTCGAAGCTAGTGGTCACATGTATGCCCACAACAAAGGAAGATCACCGATGTGTAGGCGCTGTCGAAAGAACATCCAAGGTTCTGGCAATCCGCATGTTGAAGATCGTGAATGGCGGAGATGCCGAGCCGCTTCGCCCGATAAAAAACAGTCTGCTCAGCAATCAGATGCACTCAGACAACTTAGAAACTGGGTCCGGACATTTCATCGAACGCCGTTTCATCGAACGCCGTTTCATCGAAGCCGTTTCATCGAACACCGCTTCATCGAACGCCGTTTCATCGAATGCCATTTCATAGAAGCCGTTTCATCGAACGCCTTTTCATCGAACGCCTTTTCATTGAACGCCTTTTCATCGAACGCCGTTAAAACCTGTAATATTTTTTGTAATTTATTTATATGTTTATATACAATTTAATCTAATTATTCCTGTTTTTGTTTTGTTTTTTTATCACAGCGTGCAGTGACGAGATAAGTTCCATTGTGAACATATCCTGCTTCAAGAAGAAACCTCTATGAAACAATGACCCATCCCCATGTCACACGAAACAATTAAAAATGAGACAAAAACACAGAAACCACGATGTGCTTTCCGGGAAGCGGGTAGTGTTTTATTGTCTGACAGCGTGTACGTGTAACCTTGGGTTATGTGAGGATCCGCAAGGGTTCTGTCTTCTTGGGTGACAGAGTACACCCAGGTCTTCACTATTGTCTGGTGCGGGTCGGCCTTCTTCAGAAGGCGTCCTGAAGATCATTTATAGGCAAAAGGGTCGGTGATAAAGATTACAGTGAAGGGGAGGTGGTTCCAGTCTAGGCTTGTTTTGGGGACAAAGGACAAGAGAGAGAAAAAAGTGTGTGGTGAACAGTAGCTTATGTTACAGAAAACATACTCTGTGGGCCGAAGTCACTACACATAAAGGGCAACACAAACTGAAAGACAAACCGATGTCTTCTTTGTAATTTACCACAAAGAATCCGGGATTCACAAGCTTCATGTTCGAGGTGGGCTATGAAATGGTTCACTCGGTAAGGATTCGCACTCTTGACATGGAGATGCGGGAGACCACGCGTTGCAAGCCGAAGCTCTGTCTCGATGGCATACGTAGCTGACAAGAAAGTCGACTGCCGGGTTTACTGGAAATGTGAACAATATGGTGAATGTCGGGGTCGTGTCGTTACTGTACGCGATGCATTTAATGGGGAGCACGAGGTCGTCTCGTTGAAACCCAATGAGAGCCACCGGCCAGACTCTACCCGGACCGATGTGCTCGAAGCAGTAACAAGCATCCAAGAAAAGGCGCTCCGAAACACCAGCGCACCGGTCCAGATTGTTCAGGTATGTTTTGTGTATTGCCACTGGCTCACCCCTGCAAGCATCTAGACTGTGTAATAAAAAGCGAAAACGACTAAGAGGAAAAGAACAGGGCGGGACAGAACACTTACATCGGTCGTAAGTAAGCGCCCTGTTCTGTCCCCTTCTTGTCTTCTCAGTCCTTTGCGATTTTAACACACAGTCTTGATGCTCAACCAACTAGTTACTAGCCCATCAAATGATCTTGATGCACCCCCGCGAACTTTTAACGCCTAAAAATTTTAAGAGCGAGAGAAACAAAAAATGCGTGTCGTTATAAAAGTCACGTTATATATATTATGTGCGATATCTGATGAATATCCTGCATAAATATAACCACAAGTTAGCTTGTGTATAACGCTTTTCATCTTGTCTTTCCCCAGCAAATTGGTGGGGCCACGAATCCTGAGGGGAGCCTGTCACTTCCAGCTGCGGACGCTCTAGGAAAGACGATACGCAGGAAGAGGGCGTCACTGTTCCCCCCAGGGCCACCCAACTTGGCCGGTCTGGTAATTGCTGACCCTTTCGACAAAATTGACAGGGAACGAGACTTCCTGCAGCTGGACGATACGGCTCCAGACGGAACGCGCGTCATAGTTTTCGCGACTGTGGAAAGCCTAGGCCACCTTTCACAGGTAAATATGTCGGTCATATGTGACACGTGGAGAGACTGACTTCGGGTTGTGTGTAGCTCTGTCTATTCTAATTATTATTTTTCTTTCAGTCGCCAACGGCTCTGTGCGACGGGACCTTTAAGACTGTGCCGCGCTAGTTTTATCAGCTTTGCACATTCCACGGCGTCAAAGTGATCGGAGGGCGCACGGTCACTTTGCATCTGGTTTACAACCTGTTATCTTCGAAGACCGAAACTGCTTACCTGCACCTCTTCAATGTAAGCTCGATGTCATCAGCTGTTCGACGATAACTATACCGGGCGTTTGATTTTATTCAAAGGCATTCTTTATGCAAAGCGCTGCCTAAGAGCATATATGTGATAAATGCGAGGTAATTAAAAATGTTATTAAGATATTTAAATAATTTTTCAACATATCACGGCGATTACCCTTCATCTAAAATCCCCATATACCGATAAATCCATAGTAAAGACGGCACTCGTCTAACTCGCGCCCTCTTTTAAACAAAGTCTGGTCAAATTATTTCAAGCACTCTGTATATGCTAACGTACAATAATAGCTACACATTTTATGTTTTATTTTTATTTGAAAACTCTAATGTTGTGTTCATGATTCATCACGCGGGCCCTTGCCGACATTGCCGGGCGCCATGGACTCCCCTTGTCTCCGGGGTTTATATTGTAACTGACTTTGAGTTGGCTGCGATTAACGTGTTACGTCGCGTGTTTCAAGCCAGCGTACTCCACGGCTGTTTTTTTCATTTGTCTCAAAATGTCTTCCGGCGTGTGCAGAAGACAGGAATTCAGACCTTGTACGTGAACGACGCCACGTTTGCGAGCTCAGTGCGGCAACTCTGCGCGCTATCCTTCCTGCCTTCTCACCGAATACGTCAGGTGCGTACGCATTACCGTTTCATTAGCAGTTTCGTACTTTTAGTCAAAATTCTAGGAGGTGTAATTATTAGTTTTCCTTTTTTTTTTTTATCCAGGCGTATGAAGAGATGAAGCCCAGCTTTCCAGCACAGGCAGCTGCGCTCCTGAAATGGTTTGAGAATAACTACGTGGTCGGGAAACCCCGGACACTTCCCAACGGCCTGGTCGTGCGCGCGCCGCCAAAGTTTCCCCCTGACCTGTGGTCCGTACACCCGCTCATGAACCAGGGCCAGCCGAGAGGAAACAACTCTGTAGTGAGTTGGCAGGCGCGTTTCCTGGAGGTGGTAGGACGTGCACACCCGGGGATCTGGAAATTCCTGGTCTGCATGGCCGCCGAACACCAGGCCACCGAGGACAAACTGGAGAGAATGCTTCGGAGCCAAGAGCCGCCCCGTCAGAAAAACGACGACCAAAAAAAGGAACGAAAGGATCGCTATTCTGTGCCAAAATCGACGCAGCATGAGCGTACCAGATTTTCTCAGAGCGATTGCTCACCATTTCAAACACTAAAGAGTGTGCACTTGTAACATGGTAGCCTATAGTGTAGAGAAATAAAAGACATACAATTCCAACGCTGATCCTTTTTTTTTGCTCGCTGTAACCCAAATGCATGTGACATGTCGGCAGACTCTTTGTGCAGCTTTTTTCTCTATAAAATTTGATAACAAAAAAAATTAAAGCAGACAAGTTCAATTTGAGCATAACGTTGATAATCAGAGTATCGTTAGATTTTATTTTTCGTGTTCTTCTAAAGAGTATCGTTATATTATAAGGGTGCTGTCATGGCATTTAAATGTTTTTCGTGAGTAAACCAGCGTAAGGGTGCAAACCAGCTGGTGTGAATTACACATTACTGCAAACCCCAAGACAGCAGGTAAAAAACGACACAGAACTTAAAAGTGTTTTAGGTGTCTGTCTTTTACCTGCGGTGTCCTGGTTTCAGTCATGCACATGAGTAAAGCTTTTCAATAAGTGGCATATACAATTGTTTCTATTTCTAGTAATTTGACACCACCTTGAGAAAAATTTCACAAGTGACTACCTTAGTCTTAACAAATGCAAATAAAACACCTGCAAAACACCGTTGTGCCCCAAACCTTGGTGGAGAGAAATTCGATGAAACGGCCCTTAGCGATTCAATGAAACGGCGTTCGATGAAACGGCGTTCAACGAAACGTCCGGTCATTCGATGAAACGGCGTTCGATGAAATGTCCGCTACAACTTAGAAACGGACACCACGGTGTCCTGATATCCGCACGATTATCTTGCCGTTCTTGTGCCTTGGAGAAAAAAACTACTTCTGCCACAAAAAAAAAAAAAAAAGCATGCATAAATTGCGAAGCGCATCTGCCAACTGCAGTTCGCCGATGCGCGTGTTGGAACTTGGAAATCGAGGAGACAGTCCCCACCGCCTTCAGTCGCCACCTTATCGTGTGGCCTTGATGCACGCGATCCCACTTTCTGTGTGCGTGGGTGCGTGTGTGTGCGTGAGTTTCGCGGTCTCGACCCCATCACCCCTAAGCTGAGGGTGTAGAGGAAGCTAAGAAGCTCGGTGAACCAATCGCAGGTCTATTTTTAATCACGTGATCACGCTTTCTCCCGTAACCACGCGCAGAGAGCGGTGCAGGTGATGACTGGTGCCGTTCCGAGGGCATCGGCGTCCGACCCTCCGTTGAACAGTTCTCTCTCTCGAATTCTTTTGTTTGTTTCTGTTGGTATTTGCTATCTGGTTGAATTAACCTGACACTGGGGTAGAGAAGAAGCATCAAAACGTAGAAGAGACAGAAAATAGACAGGACGACGTCTGCACCCTAACGATTTTTTCTGGCTATCCGGGTTTGCAAAAACCAAGGCAGTAGAGATTGTTTAGATATGATAACCCTACAGAAAGAGGACGAAAAGGGACTGAGAGACACGAAGCTCCGAAAGCAGCTCGGAGCCTAATGTCAAAATTAAAAAGAGACAATGATAAATGAAATGCGGAAAAAGGGGGCTAGACTCTAAATCAAGACCAACATCCAGCTAGACAATCCGGCTAGACTCTAAATCAAGACCAACATTGTCGTCTGCTATCAGTGCCTTGGCGCCATGTAGGAGGCATTCGGGCTCTTATTGTGGCTGTCAAGATCATAGAGTCAACATAACAATCTATTATGTTTACTCTACAACCCGGACATCGTTTTTCTTCTTTTTTTTTTCCAGTTGGCGGTCCTGAAGAGCCCACATCGCTGGAAACTCCTTAATATGCACAGTGAAGGAGCAAACCTGCGCCATTAAGTTCTGTACCTTGTTATTGTCTCGTTTACTTAGTAGAAAAGCACCTCAATCGCTCTTTGAAGAAATAACATAGCATTTTCAAGCGCTCGAGCAATTTCAACTTGTTGAGGCAAAACGAACACGCCTAAACCAGCCTATTCCAACATGCTTCTGTGCCAATGGCCAATGGTATTAAGGTATTAAGCCAATGGTATTAAGCCAATGGTATTGTCAGACTAACACACACTGACCAATATATGTCACTGTGTTCTTGAAATGACGATGAGCCTATAGTACCAACAGGACGACAGTAACCATTATAAGCTCGTGTTTATGCAACATTGCCAAGCCAACAGTGTTTATTTTATGCCAGTCCCCATCAAATATTGGAATGCCAACGGGACGGACAGGCCAACTTTGGCCATTGTATTCCAGTATTCATCCAGTGTTAGCAAGCCAACGGTACTGAAAGCCCAACATTGTCCAGTTTACGCAAGTATTTGTCCAATATTCGCAAGCCAATGGAACGGAAAGGCCAAGATTGACCATTTTATACCAGTGTTCATCCAATATTTGCAAGCCAATGGAACTGACAGGCCAACATTGTCCGGTTTACGCCAGTATTCATCTAATATTCGCAAGCCAATGGAACTTACAGGCCAAGATGACCCATTTTATACCAGTGTTCATCCAATATTCGCAGGCCAATGTAACTGACAGGCCAACATTGCCAATTTTATGCCAGTGTTCATCCAAATATTCGCAAGCCGATGGAACTGTCACGCCAACATTGTCCAAGTTTTGCCAGTGTTCATCCAATATACGCAAGCGAATGGAAATGACGGGCCAAGATTGCCCATTTTATGCCAATGTGCTTCCAATATTGGTTGGTCATTGAAGAAGCTAGGCCATCACTGAAGACTCTATATAATGGTATAGCCAATATTGGAAGCAGATTGTCTAAAGTGGACCATCATTCGACCTTTTTTTGCCAATGCTCTTCCAATATTGGCCCAACACCTTGTGCTGCCTGGGAATTATTCTTTTTTCGTTGAATTTTTTTAATATGTTTCAGCGTCGTCATTTTCCTAGTTGACGACTATCGCCTTTACGAGTGCTCTGCGAAAACAAATAGGCGCAACGGCTCTGATGCCAAGCCGCTACCCTCCGATCATTTCGGCGCGTGCCCAGAATGCTTTACTTCACGTGAATCTAGGCCCTGTACCAAAACCTGTCGTGGGCCTACGCGATGCTATCCGTAAAGGTGCCGCTATAGACCTTTCTGAAAACGAGCGTGTGGTCGGTGCCATCTTGAGTGTTCGTGCGTATGGCGCGTTCGTTCCTCGCTTTCCGAAGCGACGAACACGCACGAGCTGGGCTGTGAAGATCGCGCGCTGTACTGTGACTTTGCAAATATTTCAAAAATCTATACACCTGCGCAACGCGCGCGCGCGCAGACACGCGGCAAGGCGACGCGTCGTCGGTGAAAACTGACACTCGTAGAGTCCGGTGTCCTGACGCGGCCAACAAGAACGGCGCCATTTGGCGCGCACGGGCGTCGCCGCCGCAGAACGGCTGTGTTGTCATTTGCCTGTATGCGTTGCCCGCACGTTCGTCGGAGAAATAGCGCACCTCCCCCCCCCCCCCCCCAAAAAAAAAAAAAGCTTTTAGCCTTTCCATTCTGGTGAAGGAAGAGGAGCGGAGCTGTAGCTTTTGTTCTAGGCGGTGGCTTTCCAGGCGAGCGATCTGCTCTTCTTTCGCAAGGGAATCTCAAGCGCTCGACGTAGTGGAATTTTAGGCGATAGCGGCCTCGCGAAGGTTGCGGTACCATCGCCCTGCTGCGCACATCGGCGCTCGTTCCGTTTACGCTCTTTCTCCGAAGAAATGTTGCCGCCATTTATGAGCGACGGCAGCAACCAGTTGTCTGGTTGCCGAGTCTAGAAAGGTTGCCGCGATCTATGAGCAATGGCGGCAAGCAGACAACAGGCAAACACAACACTCTGGACAGCTAACGCCATCTATGAGCGACGGCGGCAACCAGAGTTTTGTGTCGACCACGGGTGTCGACATTTGTTTGGTATGGACACGGTCTTGGGGAAACCAGCCCTTAAAGGGGCACTAAAATTACTCTTTTTACTAATTTTTAATTTGCACCGAACCTGACCTCGCTGAACGTAGTAACTTAATGAAAGTTTTCGTTTCTCGGATTTCGCTTTATTCTAAAAATTGTAGGCGACTAAAATTAGAAAAAGAAGCAAAAAATAACCTCCTTCATGACGTCCTTGGTTGCTGGAGTGGCCGTAAACTAGAGGAGACTAGAGGAGTGTGGCAGCCGTGAGCGTTCAGCGAGCGCTCACGGCTGCCACACTCCGTGTCGACGGCTCGACAGGACGCCACTAAAGCACGTTCTGGCTACACACTAAACGAAAATATTCCCAGATGGGAGTACATCGCTTGTCCTCTAGCGCATTCCCTTATGGGACTTTTTTATACTCTGCAGGATGGGAGCTCAGAATGAACTCCCACGCAAGCCAGAGTTTTTTGGGGGGTGCAAGGGAGTATGTACAGAACTCTCAGCAGTACGGGAGTCTGTTCATGGATCAATGGGAGTATTTATTTACTTCCATCAGAGTGTTCCTATGTGGATCCAAGGGAATAATTCACATCCTTATGGGAGTTTTTACGTGGACTCACGGGAATGTTCCTTTACATCCACCTGGGAGTTTTTACGTAGATCCACGGGAGTATTCTTCCACATCCATATGGGAGTTTTTACGTGCATTTATAGGACTGTTCTTTCACGTCCATATGGGAGTTTTTACGTGCATTTATGGGACTATTTTTCACATCCATATGGGAGTTTTTACGTGCATTTGTGAGACTACTTGTTCACATCCATATGGAAGTTTTTACGTGCATTTATGGGACTATTCTCTCACATCCACCTGGGAGTTACTGCCGTGACCTAAGGGAGTATTCTTTCACATCCATTTGGGAGTTAGTACATGGACCCACGGGAGTCTTCTTTCACATCCTCCTAGGAGTTGTACACCTACGGCAGTATTCCTTCGCATCCATCTAGGAGTTTCTTCAAAGCCAGGAAGTGTGGAAGGAAAGGCATAAGCAGGTAGCATCATGCACGAAATAAATTTATTGCACTATGAATAATTTTTGCACATGTCGTATAACAAGAGCTCATTTTGCCTTGGGCGCAAACTGGCTTATACCCCGTCAGACGGCCACTTAAACAGCCTTCAGGGAAAATTCCTCAAAAAATGTCTGCAAACACCAAAGGGCACAGGCAGAGCCGAGATTGTGAACTGATTCGCCGATTCTTTGAAGGAATTCATTCCGAAGGCCATTTAAATGCCCGACTGACAGGGGTATTTATTACAATGTAGGGTACGCTAGGCTAACTGTGGTACACAAGCCACGATCGCTCTGTAGAAATTTATCAATTCCAGTGCCTTCACCTGTGGCTTCATGTAGCAGTCGGCAAAACCACGTTAAATGAAAGTCACCATCTTATGTGCCTTCTTTACATAGTGGATGTGGAAAATCCAGTAGACAGCAATGAGGTACCCAACATCCTGATGGAGCCATACCATAAGTTCAAAGTTCTTCCTTAATCAGTCCTAAAATATTAAAATAAATTACCTCAAACTTGACAGAATTTGATAAAACATATTATGAGAGTCACAGATTTTTCACCTCAGCTTATTTATGTTAAACACTCTGACTGCTCCTTCTTAGACGTTGCAGCTTGCTCGTTATATATAGTAGCGCCGGATGCAATTACTCTTCCTGCAATCAGTCCGCTGTTGGCCATTCTCTTTCCTGCGTAGTGCTGGAAGGGACCTGTAACCAAAAAAATGAAAGCCGTTTACAACTCCCTGTAACACCGAATTGGAGCGCAGCTCTTGAGGAGGAGGATGGAAGGGTACTGAGGGTTACCTGTTCTCGGGGCGGGGGGGGGGGGGGGGGGGGGTCATGTGACCTTGGGGGGTCACGTGACCCCTCAGAAAAATTTTTCCGCTAATTTTTTCCGCTAGAATTAGCGAGAAAATTTTTCCGCTAGGTTTAACGGAAAAATTTTTCCGCTAGACTTAGCGGGGAATTTTTTCCGCTAAATCTAGCGGGGAAATTTTTCCGCTAGATTTAGCGGGGAGTTTTCCCGCTAGATTTAGCGGAGAAATTTTTCCGCTAGATTTAGCGGGGAAATTTTTCCGCTAGATTTAGCGGAGAAATTTTTCCGCTAGATTTAGCGGAGAAATTTTTCCGCTATATTTAGCGGAGACATTTTTCTGCTAGATTTAGCGGAGAAAACTTTCCGCTAGATTTAGCGGAGAAATTTTTCGCTAGATTTAGTGGAGAAATTTTTCCGCTAAACCTAGCGGGGAAATATTCCGCTAGATTTAGCGGGGAATTTTTCCCGCGAGATTCAGCGGAGAAATATTTCCGGTAGATTTCGCGGAGAACTTTTTCCGCTAGATTTAGCGGAGAAATTTTTTCGTTAAATCTAGAGGGGAACTCTCACATCAAGTATGGTGTTCAGCTTGAGAAGCGCTTCACTTTGCTTTTTATTGTTTATCTCAACTAGGAGGTCTCCTGAGTGGAGTTTTTTAGCCTTGTAGGAAAACCCTACAAGCTGTTCAAGTACTTTGGCTACGACAAATGGTGAAAGCTTTGACACAGATTTCTGTTCATCGAGGGAATGAACAACGAAAAACTTCGTGAAGTTTTCTACCTCTGGTTCTTTTTCAATAGTCTTGTGTTCAGGGCAGCGCCTTTTAACGGCTTGCCCCGAACGGGGTTTGGAAGAGAGGGGCGCCATAAGAGGGCAAGGAAAGTTCGGAATCTGTGGCGCGCCGCCCACCACGGAGCCCAGCGAGGGAATAGGTAACACCCCATAACAAATATGGCTTTGCTGGAAGCATTACTCTATTAGCGCTACCCAGAAACTATAACCAAGTGTGGATCTGGACGAGAGTATCTGTAACCACCCAAGGTTAGCCCTTGCCGCCAAACGAGTTGAAAAAGGAAAGAAGGGAAATAAGAAGAGTGAAAAGAAGAAGAAGACAAGGGTGAAAGAAAGGAGGGGATAGTAGAAGTTGCGACTAGGCTGAATCATCCTGGTCGGGCCAAGCCAGGACTCCCGTCTACGGGAAGCGGGGGCCAAAGTGGTGTATTGCCTCGCCCGGGGGGCCCCGAAAGGGGCAAACCTACCCCGGGCTCGGCTCAACCACCAGTATGCCCTTTTCCCGGGACACGGGAAAGCCACGCACAGCCAGACGTGGGCGGGCGAACCCGCATGGCTCGGGGTCCGTGGAGACGCCACTCTCCAAACACCTGCTTTCATAGGTGCCCCCTGCAGGGGGCTTTGACCCTGAGGTAAAGCGTCAATACAGAAAAAAAAAAGAAGACACTTTAGCGGCTGTATGAGAGCTGATGTGCGGCAGAAACAAGCCGCTGCGTCTGTGCCACAAGCGCTCAGTGATTTGTTTCACCTGTTGCCTTTTGCGCCCCTTCACAGCAGCCTTCATGAGAAGGACGTTTCTGGGAGTTATCATTCATCGTTCTCACATGGGAACCTCATCTATAGCTGACCGAAGTGAAAAGCTGGGCTGTTTTATTAATATCACCAGAATTACTTGCGTAACGATTTTCCCTCTCGACTTTTCTAACACACTACAGTGCACTTTTTTAATACACATTGTGTGAATAGCGGAGGCAACATTTGGATGTTCCCTTCACAAACTTGTACTAATGCAACGGCTTTTCCATGTGGCAATAATTGCTTATCCCCTTATTCCCACCAGCAATAATTACTGTATACAGTGTTTAGTGAATCAGGTTATGAACTACTTGTTTCATGCATTACATTTGCCTTCGCAGGTTCCTCGCAGCCGGCCTCACGTTGAGGAGGGTGACGTTCAACTTCCTGGTGGGCAGGTCAGGTGCATGTCGCGTGGTGTCCGACGTCTGCGATGCACTATGGGACATACTACAGCCCCTGTACCTGACCTGCCCGCAGACAGCTGACGAATGGCTCAGGGTATGTTACGAGGTCTTGCTACAATCACGAGCCTAAAAGCATTAAGTGTATTTGGCCTCTGCAGACCAACGAGAGATCCCTAAAGTGGGGCAGTGAAAGGTGACTATCATGAAGTGTACAGTCATAGACAACATAAGTTGAAACGACGGAGCACGTCAGAGATACCAGCTAGCCCTGCCCTGAGACCAGGGCGCAAAAAAGAAACCTGTAAACCAGTGCTGCTTAACTCAACGTGATCATGCAACGAATATGCTTTCGCTGGTGCCAATATTACATGCCAATTTATAACTAAGTTAGCGGAAAGCACGGGCCGCTTCGGTGGCTCCGAGGCAAAGCGCCGGCCTACGGGTCCCCAGGTGGCGGCTTTAAATCCCGGCCGATGTGCCCGCATTCTGACGGAGGCTTATTGCGGAGAAGGCGCTGTTTAACCGAGCTTTCGGTTGCACGTCAAAAGATCTCCAGGCAGTCCAAATTAATCCTCAGTCCTCCGCTGGGCAACGAGCAACGAATGACGGCCAGTTGGTCGTCATTCGTTTGGCTCGTAGAACCCCCAAACATGACTTTGGAAAGCCCGGGTTAGTCGTAATAATAAATGCAAGGCGCATCAAATTAAACTCCAAACACATTGGAGGAACATGCCGAATCACAGTGGCGCAGCACTCTTGTCCGCACTCGCCGTGACTGTACTAAGGTACAACTGTAAAGGAACATTTCTTATACAGTTATTTGAAGTTGGAGAAGGCCAAAGTGTTTGCTAGCCTACCAGAGTATATGTGGTATACTGCAACTGTTCAAGTCTGGCAATGAAAAATCTAGAAAACACACGCAGACCAGTATGGGTGAAAAACAGAAAATGCTTTTTGTGGTCACGCTTACCATTCCTGTCAAAATTCGCTTGCATTATTTATTTCTGTACCCTTAGAAAAGAAAAAGAAAACCAGGAGAGATGAGCATGCTTACTATGCATTTCTTGGAAAAGTGAACTTTTTTAAAATCTCGTTATGCAGGTTGCTGCCGACTTTGAGGAACGCTGGAATTTTCCTCATTTCCTGGGAGCCTTTGACGGGAAGCATGTCACTGTGGAATGCCCCCAAAATCTGGCAGCCTTGACAGAAACTATAAAGGCACGTTCAGCAAGGTCATGCTTGCCGTTAGTGACGCAGATTATAGGTAAGTACACCTCTCCATTTTGCAACTTTAGGTAATATCAGTCAGCATCATCTGCACTTCCTTATTAAGAGGTTCAGGACAACGATTGTGTGGTTTAAGAATTGTTCACTGCTTATTTTAAGTTACTCAATTCTTTTGCATCATACACCATGAGTGACATTTTGGGTATCCCTGCTAAAAATTCCCATTACATCCAATCGGAATTCCAACGGGTATTAATCAGAACCACTTGGTTTTAGTAGGTTCCAGTTGGAAGCACTCTGGCCTCAGTGGGTCTCACCAATTTGAATTATTTTTCCACTTGGAACCTCAATGGGTTCCAAATGGTTCCTGTTAGTTCCCATTGGAGTGCCCAATTTGTTGTCCAGAAACCTAATTGGTACCAATGGAAAAATTACAATTGGAACCTGATGGGAATTTTTAACTGGGATACGCTGCGATGCCTCCTGGAATGAGGAAGTGCAACCTGCTAAGCACATATAGAATTGACTCCCAGGTGCATTTCGAGGGTTACAATCACTGATCAAAGTAAAGAAAGCATGTTCACTAAAATAGGACCACAATCTACCTTGCCTTAACTGCCACTGTGCATGATCACACTCGGTCCATTTCTTTTTACTATGCCAGAGGTTTAACAAAACAAAAAACACAGCAAGGATGTGTCGGTCATTTCATGCAGTTTGCAGAGACTAGGGCAAAGCGAAAGATAGACCTTAACATAAACGACAAACTGAAGCAAGTCCTTTTTATTTCCTTCTATTTTTGTTTAGGTTTCGGTATGTAGAACTTGGACATCATGGGAGCGAGAGCGACGGAGGCGTATTCTCACGGTGCAAGCTTCAAGAGCGGCTGCTACAAGGCCAGATGGGCATGCCACAAGACCAGAACGTTGGAATAGAGGGTCCTCTCCCTTATTTTTTTGTTGGTGACGAGGCATTTCCTCTAAAAACGTACATGATGCGGCCCTTTTCAAGAAAAGGTAAGTGCGCTGCATTTTGGAATTTTAATTTCGCTTCAAAGAAGGACCATATTAGCAACTGAAAGCAACCAAATTGCTAATGCACCATTTATATTACGAGTGTTGATCGACCCAAAGTTCATTTTCATTTTGTATAGACAATTTCGTTTCAGTCAAAACAGAAGTGGGACCACATCCTTGCAATCATAGAGGTCATGTAATAAACCTAGAAAAAAAAGGTCTGCCACCTCCCCATGCATTTCATTTGCCACCGTTTTCTGCACGTATGCCCCCGCATGCGCGTGGCATACAGGCAAATAATCTATGGTCCTGGTGCACAGAATATGGTACGTATAGGCGTTAGGTACAAGCATACGAGCACTTACATGATTGCGGATGTTAAAGGGATGGTGAACCGAAATTTGAAAACAATGCAGGAGCTGTAGGCAAGACAATGCAATCCCTACAACACTACTCGCAAGGAAATATCTCGAATCGACGGCCATATTTTTGGAAAAAAAGGTCGAGACTGAACCAGACCGACAAGGCGCGTGACCAAGATATATCGTTTCCTCCTCTGTTCGTTTCGCCCCCGCAAGGCGGCGAGGCAGAGAGGATGTGAGGCCGTTCCCTCTCCTTTTCGAAGAAACAAGACGTAAACATATCTGTCAAATACGCTTCCTTTTCTTGAAAACTACGGTCATTCATTCGATATATCGTATGAGTGGTGTTTTGATGTTTGTAGCATTCCGTTGCACGCTTTTGCCGCCATGCTTTGTTGAATCCATATTTCGGTTTAGCAACCCTTTAACAGTGAATTGGGGGACACAAAGGCTTTCAGCTAGGTTGGTACTCCACATTAGCCCTTTTCACCACGTAGTGCATAGCTTTGATGATAGCCTTTCTTTTTTCAAAGTTAAACCAGGCATCCGCGTAGGCTTAGTTGTGCTAACTGTGGCATGTTGTTTACAATATGGTTAACCTATCATAGCCATAAATGCTTTTGCAAACACAAATTATTGCAGAGCAGTAACATTGCACTACTCATGCTACTTTATACAGCCTTGCAGAAATACCCAGCCCCGCCTCCAGGCACAGACCCGGACGCAGCTGCAGCCACACGGAAGGCTGAAGTACACGAACAAAGGATCTTCAACCACAGGCTAAGTAGAGCCCGCAGGGTGGTAGAAAATGCCTTTGGGATTTTGGCACAGAAGTGGAGGATCCTGCGACGACCGTTCAGGGCCAACGACCAAAACATTAACAGGATTATTGCGGCATGCGTTGTACTCCATATTTTTATGCTGAAGCAGTCCGCAGTTTCCGCTGCATCCTACTGCCCAGTAGGTTTGGCGGACTCTGAGGACTGGGAAGGACGGGTCAAAAATGGAAGCTTAAGGTCAGACAAGCCAAAAGAAGGTGCCTTGGCGGCCACACCACCAGTCGGCTGCAACCCGAACCAGTATGTGGGTGATTGTTGCTCGACCATAGATAATGATAGAAAAGGAATGGAATGATCTATACTCCGTTTCACAATAACTTGGCCAACTGTGGAGTAAGAGTGTCGGAGCGAGGCACCCAGAAAGAGTGTCGGAGCGAGGCACCCAGTAAGAGTGTCGGAGCGAGGCACGTGACACCTCGTCACGGGTTGTATCACTGCGCTCAATGCGAGGCCCGGAGAAACCAGCTGTCGTCTGCTGCAAAACCAACCAACTTCAAATTAACATCCCTCACCGCAACATATTGCCGTCCACTACAATAGCGAGCTCTTTCAGAACGGTTCATAAGACAACCATACGTTCAATTTACCAATGAATTTGTGACGGGTCCCAATGCCAGGGCCCAGAGCAATGTTTTGAGCTGAAACGGTTTATTATACGGCTGCAATCGCCAACGGCCATGGCGCTACAAGGCCCCCGTGGCCTCAACCATGGAGTGTTATCATGTGCCTTTCTCCGGCACAGTTATTGGGTCGCGAGGGCCACAGCCTCCACAGTTCACCAAGTTATTGTGCAAACAAGTATAAAACTCATTTATTTTCGCAGAATTATGGTATCACAGACGAGATATTCCTCCTTGTCTCACAGTTACACAAAATCTTCCACATGCCTCCCTTTCTTGCTTTTAACTTCTCAGAAATGCAAATGGTTTGACTACTGGTGTTTATAGTGTACTGCAGGCTGTTAAAAATAATATAATTAAGGGTTTTCATGACTCGCAAAATCATTAACAGAATGAACTAGAAGAAACAATATGATGTAATGATGTTTCCTTCAAGGTATGCTCGAACCATGTGCAGCAAGCTCTCGCACCACTTTCTGAACGCCGGCGCAGTCACTTGGCAGGATGACAGGACCTCCTTTACCCCAAAGCAAAGAAAAGGTACACTGATTTCTACAATAATCTTTAATTAACAAAAGTAACTTTTGTTTTATGTTCCCTTTCCTGCGAAGTACGAGGTAACAATAATCATATTCTTGAGTAACAAGGGGTTTCAAAACAAGCTTAGTTAAAGGAAAACATTCCTATATATGCACTCAAAATCTTTAACAAGTAAAATAGTAAACACATGCATCTGCTATCTTTGGGAGTAGATATTCACATCTTCAAGACATTTCCCCTATTCCCCCACCAAGGTGTGGAATTGGTTCTGGGTTTCGCTGCCTCAACTGGTCTTCTTGCTGCCGGATTATGCACATCGCCAAAAAAGAAATTGCCGTCGAGGTTTGTGTCGCCGAGAGTGTGCTATCAAGCTTCATAATATTGCACTGAGATATTGCAGACAGCCACATGGCTGTAAAGGTACTCTGAAACAATGTTGCAACATCAGGATTAAAGTTCTCCTTGTCACCGCAAGAAAGAGCATGCTTCTCACATAATTCATATGCTGCATATAGTAGTTCTTACATAATACCTTTGTTGCTATAAAAATTGTGCTTTATATGTTTGCAACAGATATTTTAATAAATAACAACTACCCTTGTTAAATTGCCATTTATCACCACATAAAGAGGGAAATTAATGTCTGATGAGCCTTCATACAAAATCACTACACTGCTTCTCGACATCATACATAGCGTTTTCGAGCTGGTGCATGATGTCCTGCGCCTTCGCTTTGGATAGCGCCCTAAGCCGGCAGTCCAAGCGCATACAGAAATAAAAAAATGTCGTCTTTCTTAACTTCCATTCGGTGCGCTCTTAATGCACTCAGGTGTCCGAGACAGGCCTCTGCCAGGTCTTGTTGCCTCTTGTCTCCTGCATCCCTGCAAAAGGAATATTTACTTTTGCAACAGGTAACTGAAGATGCAAAATCGTTGATATCATGCATTTCCAAAATGCAACTTGCAGTTCGCTTCCTTACGTAAGAATGCTATGCATCAATTGTAATAAAGACGGAAAACACATATAGCGTGACAATGCATAGCTTTTGCGCCGCTTCTGTTGCATCTGCAGCCTGTAGAAAGAACCAGTCATTTTCTGTTACACAAGAAAATGCTTCTCTCAAACGTGTTTGTTTCAGCCTTGTTAAGACAAAAAATTATACCTACCCATCAGCTGCTTGGTCTTCAGGTGGTGATGGAGGCATCATATCTCTGGGGGAGCTACAGGTGCAAGAGCAATATTAATAGAGCATAATTAATACTAAATTGTTTTTAGATTTTTAGTTCAACTGACGGCATTTGGGCAAGAGTAGCTTGGTGATTTTAAATAAAATCTTCCAATTTAATATTAGTTATGATTTTAATTAATATGAATATTCAAGAACTGAAAACATGTTACTGAAGGCGTAAAGTGCGTATGCACAACCAGCATGGTAAATGCTGCAGTTCTAGCCGATACTTTGTAGAGTGCATATCATGTTGGTTATTGAGGCAATCTGGATTTTCTCTTACTCATGACCAGGTGACTCATCGAAGCCATGGCCTGCGGTTGAGGTTGAGGCAACTGCCAGTGGTGCTTCGGGCAGCTGACTGCTTGCTGAACTGCAATTACACCGATCAATGTTTAACGTGTAGTGTTCACTCTTTTTGCCCTTCTTGCCCGCATCATCCTTGTTTTCTATTATTCATCTAAGGTAATAATCATACTCGCTTCTTTTCACAAGTTTTCTTTTGAAATATTTAATTATAACAGAAATTGCCAGCCATTGTCGCACTGGTGCTGACGTTTATTGCTTCCGTGTGTGTTCCTCGAGTTCTAGATTTTGTGGTAGTGTCCTTTGGTTGTGTGTTTTGCATGTTTGAGTTTTGTGTGCCTAGCCACTCATAATTGTGCAATGTTTATATCCATTTTTTGCAAGAATTTTTAGCACTTGTGATGTCATTGCATATCTTTTTTTCTTTCATCTCATTCGCATGTTACATATTCTTCAAATTAATAACTTATGAAAGCATTATTGTGGAGAGGTTTGTAATAAATGTTACAAGAATTCCCACTTCATGAGTCATTAATGTTCTTGTGTGCACCACAAGAAGTACAAAAGACAGGCCCCAGCCACAAAACTATTGGATCCACAGCACAAGTTTCTGCTCTCGGAATGCAGTCTGAAGATTATAAACATTACCCACTGCAGCGATTAAAGAAGTAATCTCGGTACGCTTTGAAACCAAAAGAATTATGAGGATTTAAGAGTGCTTCTACGGTGCATATGCTACCGATTTTCTCTCTCGCTTCTTCTTTTTTTTTTTACGTTTTTACATTTTGGTATGCCCCCAAAACAAATAAAAGACGTGACGAAAAATGAAAGAAAGCTAAGCTGTTTGTCATTTTGTCGTCCAGTTTGTAGGGTTGTAAGGTTTGCAAAGTTATTGCTATATTGAAATTTTGTTTCGCTGCCCTGATAGTGGCGTGGGAGTCCTTGAGGCTCAAAGAGTAGGGGAACTTTAGTCAAGCCGCCTGCATTCTCCGAGGCGAGGCCAGGGTCCTTCGAGGTCAGGATTTCGCGGCTTATGTGACGTCAGGAGCGGAATCATCCGCACCTGCGAGCCCGAAGAAAGGCTAAGGTTGCTAATAACACTGTCGAGTTTGGCGAGAGCTCTTCGGAAAGCCGGAGCCGGACTTCTATTTTTCACGCTCACGCAGTCCGCGGACAGTGTTGTCATCTTCGTTTTGCTTTGGAATGTCCCGGCCCCTCGCCGTAGTGAGTTGTCGAACAGAAATAGAAGCACATAGGACATTTAATGCCTTCACAAAACAAGAAAAAAAAAAAAAAGCTGACAATGGAAAAGAGAAAGGGGGAAGATTCATTCTTCGAAATTCTTCTTCGAAGAATTTCGAAGGTGTTCCGACCCTTGAACACGACCTGGCTACGCCCCTGTCTGGTTTATCAGCGCGGCCAACCAGCGCACCCCGACGAGCTGCCACCTTTAGCATGCGTGTCTTCGCGGCAACCGCATCGTATTTACACGTACCGTGTGTCGGATTTCCAGTCGGTACCTTTTCGTTCTCGTGGTTTAGACCCGCTTCAACACAACGATTCGGGGTAGTGGTTAGCAGATCGAAAACAAACAAATGTTGGGAAATAACGAATGCAGACCAGCATTTATTTTCTCCAAAATCTCACAAAAATGTGACAAAACACAAATCACACTATCGGGTTTGTCGAAACTAGCTGCTTGGCAGATTTTCCGGAGTGGTGTCAAGCTACTCAGGTGATTCCGCCGGAATGCTTCAATGAAATCGATATTGCACAGCGATCTCTTTCTGACAGATGGCCAGTCTGTTCGCCGAGTCAAGAAACTGACACAGAAGAAAGCGGACGAAGCCTAATTACACAACGTACGCATTTGAAATTTTAGCGCATTTCACAGAACCTTTACAAACAATGCAAAAATTCAGTCCCACTTTCATCGCGTACCGCTACTATCGTTTACCTAGCCGAGACACTCCAGATGAAAATTTCTGGCCGGCTTGGTTAAAATGTTTCATTGGGTCCACCGTTCCCGTACATTCGATGGCGCTTGTTTCGACCGGGAACGGCTGCCATTACGTACGACTAGCACATGATAAAATATCGCACACACATGAGGTCATCCTTAATTCTAATTAACTCTACCTTTGGCGCGTCATGGAGATTCCCGCTTGTGCCGGCACCCCACCACCACCACCACCGACTGTTAGGCCTATGGGCCCGAGCTCGCTAGACAGATAGGCCTAACGGCGGTAGCGCATCCTCGGAGCAGTCCACGTTATGGTTGCCAACCGTCCCGAATTTCCCGGGACTGTCCCGACTTTTTATTAAGCGTCCCGAGTCCCGCATCATCCCTGTCGGGACAGCCATATGCCCCAGATTTGGTTCAGACCGTTCAGTTAAAACTTTTGTGATCCAATGCACGCCCAACAATGCGCATCACGCTGCGAAGCATGAATCGCACGAAGCAATGCTGCACTGGCTAGCGTTGGCTGCGATAGGCTTTACGCACTTGAGCATGCAAGCCATTGCAAGCCGGAAATCGGGGCGACTTTGGTGCCGGTCTGCGCCTGTTATTGTCATCGTTTGTATAAACAGCGTGGAGCGAAAGCTCGTGCTGCAGAACCCACGAATCCTGGGTTCGAGCCCCGCCCCTGCCGGTTTCGATCTGGATGAGCATCGTACTGGCGTGCGGTCGTGTATCACTACTGCGTGAGCACGTTGACCCCAGGTTAGCAGTCGTAGTGCACTGGCGAAATTGGTGATCTACAGTGTAAACCAGTGTCGTCCCTACTGGCAGACCGACCGCGGCGGCTGTATAAATCACTAAAACGTCCAATTTGACTTTGACATGTTCGCGTAAACACCTTTGTCTCCTTTCTCCTTCCTCGCGCTACGCTACGCCCCCCCCCCCCCCCCCCCCCTGCCCCGATTTCCCTCACTGCAGAGTTGGTAACCCTAGTCCACGTCCACAATCGCCCAGTAAGCGCACGAACGCTAAATATGCACACCAGCAGGGGAAAACGTGGACAGCAGACGACACGCGGCAAGAACGGCAGGTTCAGTTCGCAGAAATGAGCGCCTCGAGCATTACACTGGCCCCAGCTGCCCCGAATTCCGTTCCCGTACGTTCGATGGCGCTTGTTTCGACCGGGAACGGCTGCCTTAACGTACGACTAGCACATGATAAAATATAGCACACACATGCGGTCATCGTTCATTCTACTTAACTCTACCTTTGACGCGTCATGGAGCTTCCCGCTTTCGCCGGCACACCACCACCACCACCGGCTGTTAGGCCTATGGGCCCGGGCTCGTTAGACAGATAGGCCTAACGGCGGTAGCACATCCTCGGAGCAGTCCACGTCCACGCGCACAATCGCCCAGTCGAGCGCACGAACGGTAAAAATGCACACCAGCACGGAAAAACGTGTACAGGAGACGACACGCGGCAAGAACGGCAGATTCAGATCGCAGAAGTGAGCGCCTCCAGCAGCACACTGGCCCCAGCTGCCCCGACTTCCCGAATGGGGCGCTCGCGCGTGGGCTTCTGGGTAGTCACCGCCGTCGGGCAGCGCCCTCCGGGCTCGTTGACGACGCGAATAGAGCATTCTTGGCGGCGACGTGCAATGTTCGCGCTCGTCGCTACGAGCGCACAAAAATTGAGAAAGCTGCCACGCGCCACCAACCTGTGCGCACCCGAACTCGTAAGGACCAAGGAAACGCAACCTACGTATCCATCCGTGGATCGCGCCGTGTTTATTTACTTTTTTTCTGCTGTGGCTTGTAATCGGGAAGAAATCTCGCCCCGCCAGGTACCGACGAAGGTATTTCCGGAGAGGGGAGGTTAGCGTATCAGATATCTTTTGAAACCCCCCTCTCCCCCCCCCACCCTTTCCCTTTGTTTTCCCGCCCTAATTTTTTACACATGCACAAATCAAGAGGAAGTCAGAACATCTGGACAGACACCCCCCCTCTTAATACGCCACTGGGCCTCGCCAACGGCTCGCTTATTCTTTTGAGATTGCGTGAAAGCTTTCTCGAGAGGCCGTTGGCTGTGTTTTTCGTGAAAACCCAGGGAGATGCAGACGCACATTTTTCGGTCCTGTTCAGACGGCGCATGAATTTCCCGAAACTCATTTCGCGAGTCAAGATGCGCCAGAAAAATGCATCGTGTGAAAGGGCCTTTAAACAACACACAATGGTTGCACTATACTTGAGTCTGCCCGAAAAGAGCTGGATTGTCTTCTGCTTCCCCATAGTAACCTCAACTTTAGAGTATTCGCCAGATTGAGCGAAAAGTTCGTATTTTGTGATTGGTTTTTTCACTGGTGTAATATTTGTTGTTCGGGAGCGTCGGGATTTTGGACAAAAACCAGCCCCAAAACGTCTTGGACCAATTATAACGACCTCTTTCACTACGGGAAACCCGTTGGTGCCAGAGCCGGGACTGAGCGGGACAGGGGAAACGCCGGCTGCTTGAATGGCGGCCGATTTCCCGCAGACGGGTGGACGGATGGGAGTATTTTCAACTCCCATTTCGTCTTGCGGAGGGTTGTCATACAAGAACTCCAGTTTAAAATGGGAGTAAAATCAGGTGTTGTCGCTTTTATACCTCGTCTCTTAGCGACCAGAGTAAAGTGTTGGTTTCTAGTTTTTATATTCCCATGTGAGGGAGTGAATGCTTTAGGCTTGGGAGTTTGATCGGTATCTTATTTAAAACCTCCATCCGGGCTACTTTTCGTTTACAGTGTAGGCTGTATGAAGCGGGCAGCCAGGGCGGCTCGCATTGCATTTGATGCGCGATTAAATACTAATTCTTCCTGACACTTTATTGGCCAGAAACGACAGAATTGGCCACTTCGCGCTGCCATACCGCGAAACGGCCAAACCGCCAGACAAAGAAGCTCGCCGAAGGCCTTCGGAACGCTTCGAACCGGTCGGTTCCTCGTGTCCCTACGTCCGCAGCGCCTCCGCGTACATTCGGGACCTTTCCGTGTCAGCGCTTGATCCCAGTACTCCTTTCCAGTATGCGCCGCCTTCTCCACAGCTTGGTGGCGGGTATGTCGACGGGTCATTTCTTGGTTCCAGACTTGCTAAACTGTATTGGTTTCTTTTCGGATCTAAAATACTGAGCAAAAACTACTTTCATACGTAATTGAAACGGTTCATGCCACTTATATTTTGTATTTTGACAAAAAAGAAGGTTTTAGCGGCTCTGACCAGTAGTAAGCCTAGGACCAAAGACGTCACATATCACGCGCTTTCGGTACCGCGGGTCGCCCAAGTCGGTGGAGGAGGTTTCCGAGTCGTCCGCTTAATATATGACGCACTAATATTTAGTTACTCTCTCCGTGCCCGCTAGCTTGCCCGAACCCAGAAAGACGTGGAAATCGCAAAAAAAGGTAGACGCTTAAATATGATTGCAAAGCCCCTTTAAAAACTCGGCTGCAAAAAAAAAAAAATAATAATAATAATAATAATTTTACGCTTTTAAGAAAAGAAAAAAAAAAAAAGAAAACAAAACGCACTTGAGGTAGCATTTTTGCGCTGGCGTCTATTGGCGTGCGCAGCGTGACGCAGCTGACTTCGGGCACCACTCGCTTTCGGGAGACAGGCGTCGGATTATAAAAGAAAGATAATTTTAAAAGACGTGGCGGAGCTGACTTCAACAAGCGCTGGCCTGTGCTCGCAGAGTACAACAGCGTCTCAAACAGTATCTTGATCAAACCCATACATTTTAGACAGTTACTTTTCTGTTTTTATTAAGAGAGGAAAGAGAAATATAAAGGCGACATGACATTGAGCCTTGTTAGATAGTTAAATGCTTTCTTGCACATCTTATGGAGCCGATAAATAACACAATATTGGAACATTGAAAAGCAATTATAAAGGCCTGTTCACACATACAGTAAAGCGCTAAGTCAGCGCAACGTGAGCGCTCGAAAGAGCGCTCATGTGGCGCATCCTAGCGCGTGATTTAGTTCTAATATAGCGCGCGATTAGCGCTTTAGTAGTGCCTTGTTAGCGCTTCTTGTACCACAGTTACCGCTTATTCACACTGAAAGCGGATCCGCGTTCGAAAAGCGGCTGCGAACGCGGTTGTATAAAGATCCCGTACAATTGCACGCGCACTTGATGTCATCGAGTGCGCGTGCAATTGTACTGGATCTTTATACAACCGCGTTCGCAACCGCTTTTCGAACGCAGATTCGCTTCCAGTGTGAATAAGCGGTTACTGCTGCGGATTAGCGCGTGCACTGGGGTTCTGATTCTTGTGGCTAGGTGCGCATCAGCAGCACCATGGCAGACATGTGGGACACTGAGATAGAAATGCGCAAATGTTGTTGCATACGCAATTAGTGCACATGTGTGTGGACGGCTTAACGTCTAGAAGAGCCTTTGGGCGCGCGAAATCTTTCGCCACTGAAATACCGACGGGTACCCGGCGAACCTTATTCCCAGGCTGACAGACCGAAATGCAGAGCTCTTTCGAAGGGGACTATTTTTTACCTGCGTGCCTTGGAAACCAGGGTCACCCATGTCCAATAGAAAGCGATGTGGTTGTACCCAATCAATGAGTCGCTCAAAGTCCGTGAATCTCGATTATCTGCCAGACCGTTTTCTTGCAGAGCGGCTCTTTTAATAATAATAATATTAATGCTTTATTTCCATCCTTCATGATGGTGGGGCCCAAGAAAAAAGCTGCAGTAAGTAGCTTGACAAATCCCTGGGCGCCTACAGTGGACAGCAGGAAGCGCGCGAGAAAACAAACAAAAACCAACATAATCGCGTGCTAGAGGCTATGATGCTAGAAATCAGTACACAAAACTAAAAGCACCTTTTGCAAATGTTAAGAAAGAAAAGGATCACGTACAAGTATATAATAAGCGTAAGTCTCTGAAGGTTAGACTTTCTAGATCAATGTTATTGCTGTTAAGGCTGTTTAACAAATCCGGCAGTGTGGAGCTTACCATTTGAGAGTCATAATTTGCTCGCTGCGTGACCATCTTCCATTTCTCTTGGTTAGGGGTAGGATACGAAGGAGAAGTTTTCCTCAGCGATGCAAGGTTTTCCAGAAGACATGTACCTCTTATTTTTTTCACTTTTATAACTAGTAGAAAGCCGATACTGATATAACTTGTGTATAGTGATTATTTGAAAATCTTTAAATAAATCAGCGGTATGAAAGTCACGTGCCAAGGTTACATATACATCTCAATATTTTATTTTGCAACATAAAAAGTTTTTCAATATTGGTAAAGGTTGACGTTCCCCAAAAAAGGTGGCAGTACGTTAAGTGGGAGAGAAAAATAATGATTTATAAAGCAATAATTTAACATTTGTTGGTAGCACAGATCTGTATCGATTTATAATCCCTACTACTCGAGCTAACTTTGGGATAAGATAATTTATATGGCTATCCCAACACATACTTCCTCTTCCTTCACTACCAAAGGAAAACGAGCAACAACGAAATCGCCGTGCACGTGCAGTTCTGCAGCAGCAAGCACGGCACAAGGTGTGTGACAGCGTTTAAGGCTCGTTCACACAGACCCGTTTTCTTACTTTACGTTACGAAAAGTCACCGAGAAATTTGTTCTTCGTATAAAGCGTTGAAGATATCCTGGCACGCCACATTCAAGATACAAATGTTTCGGTGACGACGAGCTAGGACGTTGAGTTACCGTGGCAACCAAGGACACAAGGCTCGTCGTAACGTAACGTGAGGAGTTGAGCTCAGTTCAACATTTTGGAGACCTCCGTTTTCTTACGTTACGTCTTAGTCATCGAAACAATCGTGTATCAAATGTCGCGTCCCAGGCTATCCATCTCCTTGAATTGGTAGCCGCGCTTAAAACGAAGCACATATTTCCCGTGATTTTTCGTAACATAAGGTAAGAAAACGGGTCTATGAGAACGAGACTCTACACTGTGCTGCTGAAGCGCTGCTGAAGCACTAACCGAGCGCTACGTCACGCGCAAGTCGGAGCCACATGAGCGCTGCTTCCAGCTCTCATAAGGCGCTAATTTAGCGCTCCGCTGTATGTGTGAACCGGCGTTATTGAGAAACATTAATTTTTTGCTATTACTACTGCAGCGCTTATCCTGTTTACTTCTCTCTTCTATGCTTTCGTTTTTTTGCATGCTGCTTTGAGTTTTCGTAAAGCTGTGAGCGCGAATTAGAGCGGGGGGCATGGGTCGTTGACTTACTAGACCTAACTGAAACGTTAAGAGGGGAAAAAAAGGAGGGGCGACCTAAATATGAGGCTTTTTCGAGCTAATCTAGTGGTTAGAAGCATATTACTTTGCTAATTTAAGCATCACTGTTCTTCAAACGAGGTAACGACGCCAAGTACAAAAAATAAATATAGGCGTTGAAACCAGCATGGCCCTGAAGCCAAGCGCCTAGCGAAGCGGTGTGTTTTCTATGAACAATACAAAAGTAAAATACACATAACAATACAAAAACCCTATCACGCTGTTGATTTTATCCAGACGCCGGCCGTCACCGTAGCTATTGAATTAATACTAGAGACTTAAAGACGGCTAAAGGGTAAGAAATAAAAATAAACAGAGCAGCGCGTCCGTTGTGAAGACCGGTATGAACATAAGAATACCCTCGCTGCAATAAATTTAATGTGTTGGTTCTCTCGAGGTGTCCTATTAGCCAGAACCGGGCAATGCCCCGCGCAATGTCCCACGCTTGCCGCCGCGCGCCGGCACGACCTGGATGCCTGGAAAAATAATCGCTAAATTGCTAAGCGATGATTATGCCTTCACTTTTTTTTAGGGACGAAGCTCCTTACGGTCTAGCCTTGTCCGTCCGGCGTTCGTGCTCACATCGATTGCCATCCGATCTGTCTTCGTAAAAAAAAAAAATGTTGTGCAGTCGACAGGATCTAGTCCATCGCCTTAACCACTCGGCCACGACTGCGGAACAAGTACACACTAAACTTTTTTACACCCCTTAGGGGTGTAAAGCACTTGTCCCAGGACGAGCACCCTTTGAGGGTGCAAACGAGCACCCCTCTGCCAAAGCACCCTATAGGGGTGTGAAGTAGTATAGGGTGCAAGGTGCAATGCACCCCAATCCAAGGGTGCTGATGCTGATTTTAATGGGTGCTCGAGGATGATTCATTCTAATCGAAATAAACTTTTGTAAAACAAAACTTTTCTCATTTACACAGATGATCTCGTTACAGACGAGCACTTAGCCAAGCCGACACTTTGTACAGGCAGGCTGGCACTAAAAGTGGACTATTATCTAAAATTAGTTGATTAACTTTTCCAATTACTGGTTCGACAGCTGTTACGAAATTGAAGGTAAGGGAAGAAGAGGTGTAAGAGACACAGGGAGATTGTTGCGGGGGCGAACACAGCGGGCGGTCGGGAGTCTGGTCCACGGCGTGGTCTGTCCCTTACACCTCCCCTCATCCCCCTCCCCCCTTTCCCCATCGCCTCCCCAAGTCGAGCTCTGAGCGGCGAGCCGCCCCAGTAAATCTGTAGTTGCAAGTCGAAAGCTGTGTCGTCTGTTTCGTCCTCTTGTGTGTTTCTTTCGTTTCAATTCAATGTAGATTACCAACACGCTCAAGTCTATAATAATAGGTAAGAGGTTGTCTTGATTACTTTATCCCAGCGTAAAATATCCAAAACACGGCAATCTGGCCTAACCAGTTTTGTAATAATGAACAATCTTGAAACAAAAATAGTAGAGGCCTCACCTGTAGATAGACTGTACGGTGTAAAATATCAACTTTTAGACATGTATAGTTTGTGCACTATAGTCTGGAAAGTATAGTACATTTATTTTAGTTTCGAGTTAGAAGGTTAAATGGGTGCTGTACTGAATTTTGACTTCACAAAACAAGGCATCAGAAGCACACAGAGAGATGCTACAGACCCCAAAACATCACTCATGCTGCAGTATCTCAACTGGATGGGCATATTTTCGAAAAAGGGAAGAAGAGAATACAAATTTTCGCAAGCTTTGTTAATCATGCTCATATTTTCCGAAAAGTACTGCCATCCGTACAAGATACCGTCATATGAGTTATGTTCTAAGGTTTGCGGCATCCCACCTAGTGCTTCGCCCTGGTTTCGTGCATCCAAATCTCGGTTCAGCATCCCTTTGGTACTAGAACGGTTGTTTGTCGGCCTCATTGATTCCACGCTCTTGCGACCTTGTTCAGAAATTTCATCAGAACTGGCCTCGGAGTAGTGCTGCTGAGGCCGACAAACAACCATTCTAGTACAGCAACTGTGTTTGCTGCCTTTTTCGAGTACGTATATTAAAAAGCCAGTAAGCCACCACGATGGCAGCGATGTCGTCCTCTGCATTCTTCACGGACAAAAAACGCTGCCTATCGACAGCGAGGTACAAAAAGTCAGCCCCCTCGGCGTCATTGCCAGAGTACACGACGCACGGCATTGCCGGGATGTCTTGCTCCTGTGTTAGCAAACAAAATCAATGCAATGTAAGGCAGAAACCATGCGTGATAGTCTTCTCTAAATCATCACAGTTAGTATATCACTATCTACCAGCGAGCTGGTCCAGTGTTATTTGCTATAGTCACTTGATCTATGTTAAATATGTAATACCCCCACCCTCTGCAGGCCTGATTACACTTGTACAGAATGCAACTTAGACAAGTGGCAGTAAATCATGCTTTCCCAGCACTGAAAAATATGCGAGGCCATCAGTGCGACAGGGACACCTGCATTATCTCTGCGATTAGTAAAATTTCGGCAATGCTAGCCAGAAGTCTGGTTCCACATAGAGACGTAAACGTTGCTTTGGCTTGCTCATTGCAAAAAAGCCAGAATCAGTCAACAGGAGTCCACATTCTCCTTGTGTGATCTCCTGATCTGCAATTACTTCACCTCCCATGTACATTTGGGCCAAAATATTTTGCTTTAGATGGTTAGAAATTTTGTGGAAACTGCTTTTGGCCATGATATTTCCAACCATCAGTGTGTCAGGAAAGACAGCCACTGGATCCTTTGTACCTTTCTAGAAGAGTGTGCCGTGCAGTGATTAGAAAGCTTGTTTGACGAAGTTGTAGTCAAACATGTGAAGCAGTGCCATCAGCATCGTATTGGCTCCCCTGAGACCATGCGACTCCTAAACATCACCTCCAACTGCATAACTTTGCTAAACTCTGATCTAGATGAAGGCTAAACTATGTACAAGCATGGAACATGGCTCTATCTGCTGTGCAAGAAAGGTGCTAGTTTGTAATGTACAGCATGCTTGGCTGCCATTAAAAAAAAATGGAAACCTTTAATAAGATGAATACATTCACAATTGCATATGTGCCCCAATGTTGCCTAAACATTTGCTTAGAAAGATTGTGCGCAAGGGAGTTCATAAAAGCGCTAGGTTACATTTTGCAACCTATGCTAGAAAAGATAGTTGAGAGCTTACCTCCTCTCCAACAAACAGATGTGACAGTGCCATGGTTTCCTTGACATTGTAAACCACGATCATCGTAGCCGCTACTGCCAAGATGTCTGAAAAATAGTAGCGCAGTTCCAGTATAAGGTTAGTAGAAATTCTCTACAGTTT
This sequence comes from Ixodes scapularis, assembly GCF_016920785.2. NCBI lineage: Eukaryota > Metazoa > Arthropoda > Arachnida > Ixodida > Ixodidae > Ixodes > Ixodes scapularis. Next base: position 197,322,576 of record NW_024609835.1, read on the forward strand.
TCATGCCCTTGGCGCCGTGGAGGGCTCGCCTTCCACGGCGCTTGCCTACATGATTTGCAAGGTCCATCGAAGTTGGAGCTTCGGGTACCAAAAGGAGTGTGGAGCTGGATGTAGTGCTGTACAAGCATACTTCTTGTAAGCGTCTAAAGCGCACTGGCGAAGACTCTTGGCTCCTGCCGGTATCAGGGGCAGCAGAAGACGACCGAGACCATGCTAATGTTCCGAGCATGCCTGCTTACAGCGCCCGGCGAGACGAAAGCACAAATTGGCAAGCATTTGTTGCATTAGTCCCACAACCACCTGTTGCACAAAATTAAGGAGCTTGGTTCTGAGCAAAGTTTCCTGCAATCACACACGTGTAATTGCAGCCACTGCACAGCTGTGACAACTGCTAAGTGTGCCTTTACTGCTGAGAGCTACTGCGGTGCGCCCCCTGTTCCACCGCTTCATGGCGGGTGTGTTGATGATTTGATGTTTTCGTTGCTTAATGATTCCATACTTTATAATTATAACTTCAGATGTTCCTTGTTTATCTGCAATATTAAATAAAAAAAACCTTAATAAATAACTGGTGCAGCTCCCTGATTATAATATTCATTTTGCTTTAAAAAAGACAAAGCGGCGGGTCTGACCCATCGTAGTTGCTTCATGAGGCATCGTCAATGCGTCGCAAGTCACGTGCATTCGACATTATGTGACGCCACTGCAGCACAAGCTGGTTCTGCCTTGTTCAATTAAAACATAATGCACTAGTAACATAATTCTCTCCTTATTGCCTAGGTTGCCCAAACAACTAATACAGGGATTCTAAGGATTCCTTTTATTTGAAGAAGCTGAAATGGAATTTCATAAAATGCAACAAAAAAAATGCTCCTTCATCGTCTTTCGCCCAGTACAAACTGACATGTCTAGCTAATTGCTTCAGGGAGCCCAACGACATTACAACGCACAAAATGAAAGCAACTGCATGGCAACTCCATCGGTAGTGGATTATTCTGTCTGTCTTGTTTTTCTGTATTATTGTTCTGACGTGTGTGCATTCAATTTTGTTATCCTCTGCCTGCATTCCCCCAAGGCAGTTTCTCAGCCGCTAATACATATTATAGCTTTTTAGATCCAATTAATTTGAAGGATATGAACCTCAGCTTTCCCAGTGCCACAGAGGCATTGCCAGCGCCTGTCCTACTCAAAAGATAACGAAAGCCCATCCCCCTCTCCGCTCCCCCCCCTCCCCAAAGTCTTCCATTTTGCTGAGGCCTCTTGTCCCCCATCCCCTCATACAGCATTTTGTCATGGGCGCCGCGGAATCAAGATTTTGGCTACGTGCCTGGCTTGCACCCATTTTTTTGTTTGTTCATTACTGTAGGATTTAACTGTAAGCACAGTGTTAATGCAGAGTAAAAGATAGCAGCATACTCTTGTTGGCTAGTGCTGATGATTGGACCAGTTGGTAGACAATTATTAAAAATAAATTGTGAAGAATATGGGAACAGAGCATACGGACATGACACAGCACTGTGTTCATCTCCCCCTCCTTGTCTGTGCGACTCCCATTCTTTGTTTCTGATAATAATTCATTTTTAATGATTTTCTGTTTGGTGTCACCTGTATGGGGGTTCACTGTAACGACCCACCTGCCATTGCATTCACTTTGGGTGCAGCTCCCTCTTCCTTATGGTGCCATCGTAGAGGAAGTGCAGGGTGGGCGTCACTCTCACCCTTGTGGTGCAGTTCTCCAGGTTCCCATAGGTTGCAAGCTGCCAGCCAAACTAAGTCAGGCCAGCCAGCCCTGCGGGAAATGTCAATTCCACTCTTTTAGACGTAGACACCCACGTTTTGAGTGTACCTGAAAAAGCTTCAACAGAGAGGGAACGCAATATTTAGCCCTTTTTGAATGCATCTTTTTCTTTTGCTGGGAACATACATAACACCACACACTAGTGTACATTCAGTGATGTGGCTTAATTTATGATGAGCATTTTTTTATATAACTTGAAGCATTTGGCGAAAACGTACAATATCATGGGTCGGACATAAATTGTTCCTGTGAACTATCCTACACATTTACACATTACCTGATCTCATGAAAGCAACAGAGCAGGGAAGGCTGTACTGCATGAATTACACATGATTTATAACCAATTAAAAGTTGGTATTTTTTTATTTATTACTATTGGTTATTATTTTTTGACAGAAAGAATAACTGGGCGAGTCGGTACGGTGGTAGTGTTTCAACACCATCGAATATTCAGGATCTTTTCGCGTTTTTTCATACTTTTGCTTTTTCTAGCTGCTCTGCTTTTGAAGCGGCTTTCGCTGCCCCGTAAAAACGCGACATTCAAACTCACTTTGTTTACATCGCACAATCGTATACTTCAAAAGCGTGCCGCTTCGGCATACGCGAAATGACCGCGCGTTTCTGCGGCACAGGCATTATAAGCATAGGCAAGAAATCATGCTGCTCGCTCTTGCAATGTTTTTTCTCGCTCCCGTTTTACGAAACGAATCGGTGGCGAGCGGCTGTTGAGACCACACGGCAGAACTAGCATGACCTGTGATTGCTTGAACTGCCGTCAGACTGCACTTGAACGCTCCGCAAAATGCGTCATCGGACGAACGTCGTAGAACGGCGCCCAGAACAGCCTCTCGGCTCCGCCGCACAGAATCTTTCTCACCCTGCGGAGCAAGCCATAGGTTTTGAACAACGTACGCTCTTTTTAATTAACGAAATAACACCGGCCAGAAGCATCGTTAGAATCAAGCATAGCTTAGCAAGCACATGGTACACGACAAAGTTTCAAAACAGCGACGCAGTTCGCAAAAACAGAAGTGCTCACCGGCGTTTGCAGCAGTGTTGATGGACTGTCCGCAACTTGCGTTGGTAAGGCGCAGCGTCTCCCAGCTCTCAGTCATCTCTTGCTACGCTTCAACACGTTATTCGTAAGGAAGATATCTAAAATATCGGCTAAAACGTAAAAAGGAAGCGATCCTCGAAGCCTGGCCAACTTCCAACGGCTGCCAACGGTAGCTGAGTGCAATAGCGATGGGCCTTGCGCAGTCTTCAAAAGGCTCTTCTTTTTTTTTTTTGAAAACGAAACTAAGCAAATAAGTATTATATTACTATTAATAGTGTCACTATAATGTTGTAGAAAGTTAACAAAAATTTAGCCTATCTTAGGTTTTATCTAAGTTTTAGGTTTTCTTTTTAAACACGAAACCGAAACTAGAGCTCAAGCACGTTTCGTTTGTCGTATTCATTTCCGTGCGTGCGTGCGTGTGTGCGTGCGTGTGTGCGTGCATGCTCCCGTGCTCGTGTGCGCGTGTGGATACGTCCGCGTGGTTGTTTGTGCGTGCGTCTGCGTCTGCGTGCGTTTGCGCGTGTTCATGCTTGCGTACGCGCGTGCGCGCGTGTATGTGTGTGTGCGCGCGCGCAAGCATATCTTTTTATGCATTCTATTGAACTACGCTAGCAAGAAGGCCAATAGACCGATCTCACCAAGCGTTCCACGCATGCGTGACGCCGCCATAGCTGTAGTTTGTAGGAGGCAGACGCCAATTCACGAGATAGCTCATGCCGCCTCGTGCTCTGCTCGCGCAGACCTCTAGCAGGGTTGTCGCGTGTGCAGAAGGACTACAGCTCCCACGATGCATGTCGGCAGCGGTGGCGTACTCAAACTAGCTGTGGGATCGGTCTATTGAATGTCCCTGGGCACTGCAAAAAACAATAAATGATTTTATTTTTATTGTTATTACTGAACTATGCCAGCGTGAAATCCAGTGATTCTTCCTTAACTCTGCAGTAAATACTAGTTGATTGATTGATTGATTGAGCTTTATTTTTGCTGGTCGTAATTTGAAATAGATGCCGATCGGATTTTCGGAGTATACAGATTTTGGTTGATTAGCCATAAATAAAAATAAAATGAATAAAAAAATATACTGTGGTTCATCAATTCATTTAATGTACGCTGAGCCTAGTTATATAAACTGAAGACGACATACAGATATCTATCGCTTCCTTTTTTTTCTAAATTATGCTGTTAAAAATAAAGAACACCCTTGACCCAATAACTGAGCACCGTTCCAACACCCTTCCAGCTCTCAGCACCCCTCACAATGAATCGGAAGGGTGCTCGCGCAAAAGCACCCTCGTGCTCGTCGTGAGGGGTGCTAACCCTGCAAGAAAAAGGGTGCTAGACGGCTAAGTGAAGGGTGCAAACCCCCTGCAGCACCCCTAAAGGGTGCTGTAGCACCCTTAAAGGGTGTAAAAAAGTTAAGTGTGTAGGGGGTCCTGAGATGTGGTAAAAACTCAAGAGCTGGGGATGTCATGGGTGAAACGTTGCATGTAGCCACGCAACGTCTATACGGGAGAGGACGCTACAGTCAAATGCGTATATAATTGCGTTAACCTTTGGATGCATTGGCTCAACGTTTATAGACGAGAGGGCCCTGCAGTCAAATGCTCAAATGCGTATATAACCACGTTCCATACCACACATTCTCTTTCTGACATTGAGCGTTGACTTAAGCGGTCGAGATGCGTTCCCACGGCTTCTAGCGGTTCCAAGCTGGTCCGCTAGAAGAACCACTGGCTCTGCATTTCACCGACCATAAAGTAGTAATAATGCAGTCGAAACGCAACCCGGAACTCAGCACTACTTTTGATTAATAAAAAAAAAATCAGCACCATCAGCACTAGCCGTGAACAAAGTCAGTATCATAAGCGCCACCAGAGCTTCGCCAAAAGCAACATCGTTTACCATGTGCAGATGCGGTCATTTTTTTCTAAGCCAAGTCGATCGATTTACGACGAAGCCGAACAAGCGATTCACTATTATTGCTGGGGACCCCGAGAACAAAAGCGAAAAGCCCCAAGATATAAACGAAGGAAACAAAGGAAAACGTTGATAGAGAAGGGAACTGAAAGGAAAATACCAGAATTAAAGCAAACGAGCGAAACGTAAGGAGTTTATGAAGTCAACGATGCAGGCGAAACAAAGGGCAGTGGGATGGGGAAAGCTGACGGCTGCGGGAAGAAGATGACTGGGATAGCTCGGAGGAAATCCACAAAACATTTCCTATTGTATAGCCTTCACTGGGGAGCTATGTAGCCTGCTGAACGAAATATTAGAGTGTTATATGCGGCAATCAAATCAGTTTATTTTCTGCCACAAAAATACATTCGTCACAAGGGCGCTGGAAAAAAAGCTGCACGCTGCAATGTGTAACTGTGGCTGCAAAAATGGTGAAACGAGCACGCTAAATCAATGAAAAGTTTCGATCGCAACGAGGCTGTAATAAAGATAGTCTATGGCTATGCTCATTAAGTTATACGCACTCAGGCAACGAAAAATAAAAATCGGGAGACAGCTCGCATAAGGCCACATTGGCGCGCTCAGAGCTCAACGTTAGAGAAAAAAAAAATAATACTTTTTCTGGATATGAAACGTTGCGTTTTTCTAAAGGCTGGTTTAGTCCAAAGTTAAAACTAATGGAAAATTTCCATAATGAATTTGAAGCGATGCAAAAGTGCCCCATACAAGCGCCTGTAGTGGGTTAAATACCGCTGCGCGTTAATATGCGCGAGATGATAAAAAAAATTAAAAAAAACTCAAAAACCGTTTTATATTTACAAGTAAATTCCTCATGCGCGTCTTGGTGTATTCGCTAAGGAGAATTCCCTTGATAGACTTAAAACAGTTGTTTTAAATTCTTGTTGGCACAATTTTATTCTGGTCCCACTTACGAACTACTTACTAACCGGAACATTTTTTTGCAAAAATGTTAGGCTGATTTAAATTTCCGAGACACCGCAAAATATGCGGAACACTGTTCCACATATTTGTATGACATTCGAAATGAAACGGTGTTCCACTTATGAACAATTGCTCCTTATGATGAACAATGTTCCCTTTATAAACAATTAGCCTTTATGAGGAAAAAATGTTCCACTTACAAACGTATAGCTTTTATGTGAATCCGCGAATTATCACTGGGGCTCTAATGTGGACATTTGGCGAAAACGTCGGCGAGGTATTCGACCGCTGTGATTCGTCAGCGCCAAGGTCACGCGCGGCACCGTCGAATCATGGCCGCCGAATTCCTCGTGGACTTTTGTGCCAAATGTCCAGATAAGAGGCCCCGGTGAAAGGTAGCGTGTCTTGGTGCAATACCAGTCTAGTGGGTCCTCGTGTTATCCCGGCTTACTCATGCAAGCAAGACATAAGATAAAATGTCAAATGATTTTGTTAATGCAACAGGTAGCATATTCAGCAAAAAGAATTCGTTTTTTAAAGCTTGGATGTTTATTGAGACCAGTTATCTTGGTATCCTGGGCCTCCTGCGACGCAGTTCACATGGTTTGTGAATCAGCTTAAGTCCTATCTTCTTCCATAACTTTGCTTACTCGAGCTCCGTATGGCCTCAGCATCAAAACAATGCATGTAAAAGGATATAAGAAAAATTTACTCATAAGACCAAGGCAAACCTAACAGGTTATATTTAAGTCAATATACCTTCTAATATCACAATTTAAGAACAAATATGTCTACCAAACAACAGAAGCAAGATAAATAATATTGCCGCATAATATCGCATGAAAACGTAAATACGCTCGTAACAGTGGAATCTGCTCGAGAAAGGTGAGTTAACAAGGAAGTGGAGTCTTGCTTTAGAAACCTGGTGAAGTATTTTAAAACTACGACATATTGCCGCGTACGCAGGTAGCCAAGCAGGCAGCGCGGCCGTGGCGTAACGGTTATCGCGCCTGCCTCCCACGCGGAGTGCCAGGGTTCGATTCCTGGGAGGGACGTGTCTTTTATTTATCCTTGCAATTTAGTGTTCCAATAAATTCGAGAATCCTGTTGCTTGTTCAAGGTGAGAATGTTCTCGTCGCCGAACCTTCTAGGCCGATTGCTTCAGAAGCCAACGCGTGTACGTAGGGGCTCCCTCCGCACGGCGAACCTCAGTCAGTCTGGCCCCAGCATTCGACCCTGCTGTTTAACCGACTTCGACGCCCGCGACGCTCTGCTATTATCTTCTGTTTCCTTTTATTTTACAGCGCAGCTCTTGGGGGTCGTTTCCGGCATGAGCGGCCTCGGCGTCGGCGTCGCCGTACTCTCACAAGGGTAACACTCACGAGGGTTATGAGGGTTAGTTACCCTCAATGAGAGGACTACAAAAAAGATCGGCACAAAGCAAGCAGCAACAGCCCTCGTCATAAGCAAGTGCCGAAATTGTCACCGATACCAGTGACGCCCATTTACTACAAGAGAAGCACGACATCGCCGGACCTTTCGGCAGCGGCAGCAGCGTGTCGACGCAGGCTTAACATTTCAAACGCAAACTTGCAGGTTAGTTTTTAACACCATCTATAACACCTCTTGATTTTACAACGCTGCTGCTGCTGCCTTCACTTGCCTTCACTTGTGTTTATGTCCTTGTTTATTTGTGTGCGACCTGTTTAAGCATGAGCGGTAATGAAAGTGATGTTTCCCCAGGGTGTAACAACAATTGTAGCAATGGGGGTGCCTTGTCTTGTGGGGCGTGTGACTACTTCTACCATTTTGGAAATTGCTGCGGAGTCGCGGAATCTACTTTCAAGACAAAGGGAGAGTCATGGAGGAAGGCGTGGAACTGTCCAACATGCAGGGCAGCGAAGTCGAGGGGTAGCCAGAGTGGTAGATCGAAGAAGGAGTCAGATGATAACGTTGCAAGCATACTTGTAGGTATCAACGAGAAATTAGAAAAGCTAATGACGCTCAAAAACACTGTAGAAATTATTGAGCAATCTGTACAATTGATGTCGGACCAATCCGACGAACTTCTCGTCCACGAGCGTCATCAAGACAAAGAGATCAGTCAAATAAAAAAAAAAGAGTGGATGCTCTTGAAAGACGAGAACATTCCGGTGGAGCCCACCAGCTTATGCAGGACGTTATTGACCTTGAATGTCAGAGCAGACAACTAAATTTCGAGTTTCATGGAACTTCCGTATCTGAAAATGAAGATCTGTCGAAGGTCAATGGACGTGGCCTCAAAAATAAATGTTCCGGAACTTAGCATGACTGATGTTGTTTCGATACACAGGCTGCATGCAGCCAGAGATAAGGTGCCTGGTATCATTGTTCGTTTTGCAAGGCTATCAGTGAAAGATTCATTTCTTGCAAAGAATAGTAGACTGAACGGGTCTAAGATGTATTTCTTTATTCTGGAAAACTTAACAAAGCGAAACAAAGTTCAATTCGCGGCAACCAAGGAGTGGGCTCAAAATCATGACTACAAATATGTCTGGAACAAGTATGGAAGGATATACATTCGACAGAAAGACGGAGAAAGAGCCATCATTGTGCGAAGTGAAAGTTACCTGGATGAGAGTGTGTAAATTCTGCTGACACCTGTCAGTGTATTAGTTAAACCTCGATCACGGCAACTCCGGTTTACACTGTGCCATCTGATTTTGAAAGTGTATGTGGAAAAAAATATGCTCAATCATTAAAATTCTTTCACATAAATACTCTATTCACGAAAAACAAGATAACCGAGCTCGGAGTGCTTTTTATTGAATTTCAGTTGCCGTTCGCCGTGATTATGTTAACCGAGACTAGGTATGTCGAAGATAATCATACGTTTAATCTACCGTTATAAAACAATTTTTTTCTAAAGCGAACCTCTGGTCGGGGTGGTGGTGTGTTCTCGATGGCAAATCAGAATTGTTGATGCAAAATACTGTCTAATAACGCGTGTGTAATCGAAGATTATGAAATTCTGTCTTCATGCATGAATGGAAACGTGGTAGCCGTTGTGCATCGGCCTCCACAGGAAAAACTTCAAACCTTTTTTTTTATTTTCTTGAGTCAATTTCGAGTTTTGCAAATGAAAATAAATACAAATTGATTATGGGCGGTGATTTTAACATTAACATGCTTGCAGACATCCCTGCGAAAAGAATCCTGGAACAGGTTGTACAACAATTTGGATGTATGAGCGTGGTCCCCTCACCTGCCCGAATTACTCCTACCTGCTGTACTTCACTTGACTTGTTTATAAGTAGCCTACACACGTACCATTTCTTCGCAGGAGTAATAAGTACAGACATAAGCGACCACCATGGCATCTATTTTTCTTTAAGGAAAAACGCGTTGAACGTTGATGGGGCTGATTCAGTATATTTTGAAGATATTTCATTGAACAATTAAACACTTTCAGGCAAAAAGTGCTCTCCCTTGATTGGAGTGACCTATTTCAAGAAACAGACGCAGATCGTGCCTATTATATATTTTTAGCTTACTTTCAAAAATTGTATAGCGAATGATTTCCCTATAGACTTCTCCAGATGTGAAAAAAAAAAAATCCGGAAACATTGGGTCACCCCAGAGTTGCTGGACAAAATTCAAGTAAAATATAGATTATATGAAAAGTTTCTGAAAACACGTGATCGTGATTCGCTTAACGTTTTCAAACAATATCACAAGAAACTAACAAATAGATTAGAAGTGCAAAAGCAAACTATTTTGGTGACATTTTTCCCAAGTGCGCAAATAAGGCCGGTGCAACGTGGGGAAAACTGAACACAGTACTGAATCGCTCTTGTAAACCGAAACCAATCGCGAAAATTTGTCTCAACAATGAAGAATTGAGTGGAAGCTGCTGAGCTAATGAATTTAATAACTTCTTTGTCAACCTCGACAGAGGAAATTTTGACAGTAATGCTTTAAATTTTATGACAGGACCAAATAACAAGTCTTTATTTCTAAGCCTGGAAATAGAAACTGAAGTGATATCTGTTTTTCTAGGACTAAATAACAGTGGAAGCTGCGATGTAAATGGTATCAAAATTAAAGCCCGTAAAGTATGTTTTAGATTTGGTATCGCCATATCTAGCTTATATTTTTAACCTTTGCCTACTTGAAGGCGTCTTTCCTAAACGAATGCAAATAGCAAGAACACCGTCTTGTATAAAAAAGGGAACAGATAGGATATGGGGAACTATCGGCCTACATCAATACTGCCTGTTTTTTTTAAGGGACTAGAAAATTATATTTTATCTAGAATATATAATTCCTGCGATAAGCATTTTATACTGAATGACACACATTTCGGTTTAAGAAAACATCGGTCAACAGCACTCGCCCATTTAGAACAGAAAGAATTCATTATAAATTGTTTTGAAAACAAAACATTTTCACTTGCTATTTTTGTCGGTTTTACAAAAGCCTTCGATTATTTGAATCACGTCTTGCTATTAAAAAAGCTGGAATTCTATGGTTTTCGTGAAAACGCTTTAGCGCTCTTAACATCGTATCTAGGTAGTCGAAAGCACTTTGTACAACTTGATGGTCACTCCTCCGATATAAAACCAATTATATGGCGTGTACCGCAAGGGGGTATGCCGGGTCCGTTTTTATTTAACATATACTTGAACGATATAGTAAACATCGATAACGTCGCAAAGTTTGGTATTTTGGCAGATGATACTAGGTTGTTGTTCTCCGAACAATGGCCCTCTGAACTAATTTCCCGGGCAAATGCTACCCTTGTAAAATTAAAAAAATAGGATCCTGAGTAACGCGCTAAAAATAAATACAAGTAAAACTAAAGCTGTCCTATTTCGCCGAAAACACAAAAATATACGCGTCAATGAAGATATTAATTTGTTTGATTCAAAAATAGAATTAGTCAGCGCCTTCCAAATTCTTGGAGTAGTCTTCACGGAACGCATGACTTGGGAAGAACATACAAATTACGTCGTATCAAAATTATCGAGTATCATAGGTTTAACTTATATTCATCGCCAAATTTTACCTAGTAGAGTTAAACTTCTCGTACATAACACATTATTTTATTTGCGTATAAATTACTGTCATCTAGTATGGGGAAGCACGTCCCTCCAAAATTTGCGGAAGGTTTATTTACTGCAGAAGAAAATGCTAAGAAATATCGATAACGTTCCGTATGATCACCCTTCTGCATCGCTTTCTCAAAAACATGGCTTAATGAACATTCATAACATGTGTGGACTTCGTTTAAGTATAACCTATACGCAGGAAGCAAAAAAGAGCATGAACTTTCTTACTTAGTTAGCTTGTTTATGTAAAAGAACAATCACATATCCCACACATAGCATTGACATATTAAACATTTATGCATGTAAAACTAGATATGGGGAGCAAATGATGCAACGCAAACTCCCAGAATTGCTCAACTTCTGTAATAATTGCGACATACAACTGGAACCTACATCAAAAACAGATTTGAAGTTTTTCTTTCCTAACACGAGTATGAAGTTATGAGTATCGCAGTGTTATGGTTGTAAAATGTTTAAAAAGAATCTCATAAAAATAACTTGTTGGTATGATTTATAGAGTGTTTCTGCGCGATGTGCTGTACTGTCTGCATTATTGTTTTTGTTTTCTACATTGTATAATATCTGGGGAGGAGGGAGCTCGTCAAGCTGATTTATTCAGCTTTTTTCCCCTATTTCCCACATCGCCTGGATGGCAAAAAAAGGCAATATTAAAAGGGTTACCCTCACGATGGTCACGAGGGTTACCCTCACAAGGGTTACTAGGGTTACCCTCACGAGGTTCACGATGCTTACCCTCACGAGGGTCACGAGGGTTACTTTCAGGAGTGTTTCAATAGTTACCCTCGCGAGGGTCACGATGGTTACCCTCACGAGTGTCACGACGGTTACCCTCACGATAGTCGTGGGGGTTACCCCCAGAGGTCACGTAACTCCCCTGATGTCACGTGACCCCCTGATGTCACGTGACTCCCCTGAGGTCACGTGACCCCCTGAGGTCACGTGACCCCCTGATGTCACGTGACCCTCTGATGTCACGCGAGCCCCTGAGGTCACGTGACCCTCTGATGTCACGTGACCCCCTGAGGTCACCTCAGGGCACATGAGCCTCCTGAGGCCACGTGACCCCCCCTAAGGTAACGTCACTCCAGGGAGTCACCTATCCCTCAGTACCATTCCACTCCCCCCCTCAAGAGCTGCGCTCTAATCCGGCGTTACAGGGAGCTGTAAACGGCTTTCATATTTTTGGGCGCAAGTTCGCCCTATTAAACGTTTCAGTTTCCCCAGTTATTGTTTGTTTCCTCGCCTGTTCCTTCGTGACTATATCAACAAAATAATTTGAAGTACGCCATCACTACAATATGTGATGTCTACTGCCATAAAATAATGTTACCTCTAAATTTAAAAGGCATTCGGCAAATATATATATATATACAGTAGTGAACAAAAAGATATGATATTTATCTTCTTTCACAGAAGTATTGCTCGGCGTCTAGTTGATTGATTCATATCTAAGTAAGCATCAGTTTATACATTATAAATGCGTTAATGTAGTCTTCCATTACAATTTTTATATCTGTATCGCAGTTCGAAGAAAAAAGTCAACCACGTAAAACCGAAATATCATATATTTTTGTTCACTACTCTATATTAGGGCTGGGCGTCGATTAAAAATTTTAACCCGATTAATCGCCACCCTTTAATCGATTAATTAATCGATTAATCGGTTGCGTAAATTTTTATAAATAATATATTAAATTGAATGACAACGATTCGTCTTGCCTTTGAAGACTTATTTTGCTCTCTGTTACACGGCGCAAAGTACATTTAGAATTGAGGTTACATAGAGTTCAACGATTCAAAGACTCACATATTTTTGCTCCAGCTCCGAAGACAAAGAAGTTTCCCCGCATTCTCCGACAGGAAAACAAAAAGTCAGGGCTTGGGAAATGCATACTTCTTTTTTCAGAGATAGGTGCCTCGATGAGAAGGCGTTGATTTTTGTCTGCGTTTTGGCGGATGGTCTTTGCTGCAGCGGAGTACATTGGCGGTTCGCTCGTACGTGATACTAAAGCGAACTTAAGCTTGCACTGTACGAAAACGGTTCTTTGAAGATGTTGCAGTGGACTTCCTTCGAGTTAAAAACTTCACCGCTGGAGTTTATTTTAAACCCAAACTTTCCAGCGAGATTGCCTTTCATACTCGTGAACTCGTCCCTTTTTGCGGGCCGAATACTGGAAGGAGTAACCATGGCGTTGTTAGCTTCCCAGCTTGTTTTTCTGCTTGTTTTTCTTGCCTGGGCAGGATGTGTAATAGATCCTCAACACGTGAAGTTTCGCGGTCGCGCGGGGATCAATAGCGGGCTTGGATTTTTCTTCTGACCTATTCAGAACTGTAATGAATATCCTCGAACATGTGACGCTTTGCGAGCGCGAGAATTGAGCCTTGCTCATAGCACCTAACTAAGAAAGGGAAAACCGCTCGGGACAGAGCGACCGGATCCCCTCCACGCCGCGTCAAAGGAGCTGTGCAACAATTTCAGGGGTTTGCTTTAATAATTGTAGAAGTTGATGCCTGACAGTCTTGCAGTGAACTACAGAAAACAGATTTTGCCTGGATACCCTAGTTTTTATTTTAAAAAATGAAAAAGATCCAGGTTTTTGCCGCCTCTGAACTCGCACATCGTCTTCTAGCTCACGTGCGCCATGACGTCACTTGAGTAGGCGCGGGGTTCCGGTAAATTCCTCTCTCTAACACCATGAGTGAGCGGCGAGAACTCATCCGCTCACGACCACGTGACTGCGTCACCACATGCTTGCGACACGCGATCAACATGGCCACCGGCTGCTGGAAAGGCGAGCTCAATGAGGTCGAGCTCCAGATGCTGGAGCTCGACCTCCAGCATCGAGGCGAGTCACTGGGGCTCGTTCCGTACGCGGGGACGTCGTCCAAGTGTTTGAGCGAAGAGGACGCGCGCGCTGTGCTCGACGAAAGCCCCAGTCCGATTCCAGACGCAGATTCGTGGCGGCTGACCGCGACGGCATGGTAATAATCGCATATGCTGTTTGCAGGTAGCTTTCGTCTGACACTGGCTTATTCTGATCTCAGGTGCTCGTGCAAGAGGTGCGGCATCATGCCGACGCCCAAAGAGTGCGTCTGCTGCAGAGAGTGCCCCCCGACGGTCGCGACTCGTCCGGGAGGATGCATTACGGAACACGCCAACTTCGCACCGATCTGCCACCAGCCCGGCGTGCTCGAAGTCGCGTTCTGGGCTCTGCAGGAGGCAGATCGTCACCCGGCGCCACGAGAACAGAAGTGCGTAGCTTGTTTAAAATTTCCTTGTAGGGAACTGTTGCTCATTTGATAGACATGCTTCCTGCGCTCAGGCGTTACAGAGATTGCAGAACGCGACCCCGCTAGCACGTACTGCGTACCCCACCGCAGGTTTTCCCTTATAACCAAGAGAAAGTTATCTCTGGAAAACCTTCTCCTAAAATTTTGTTCGGTGATTTTTTAAGTTCGACTAGAATGCAATAAAACCCCAGTGTGATGCGTACAGCAAAGGAACGAGCGAGACACTGGCGCGCGTGCTCCGAAAAGAAGGGATCCAGGTGGCGCACAAGCCAGTGTCAACATTAGGACGGCTCATGCCAAGGCCGAAAGATCGCCTCCCAAAAAAGAAAGCACAAGGCGTGGTCTATAAGATACCGTGTGCGGAGTGCCCCGCCGCCTACATTGGTGAAGCCAAATCTTTTCCCGAACGCATGCGCCAGCACCAGAACGATGTGCGCAATTTCGATCGCGAGCGTAGCGCCGTCGCGGAACATTGTGAGGTATTTGATCACCGGATCGACTTCGGAAACGCACACGTGATAGACACGGAGCCAAATACTCGAAGACGCCTGTTCTTGGAGTCGTGGCATATCCAGAATGCACCCGGGAACATTAACAGGTCCCTCGGGGCCTTACCATCTATTTACGTCCATGGGCTGCGTCACGTTCACAAAACATCACTTCGGTAGAAGAGCAAGGAGAGGTCGAAGCTCGCGCTGGTCCCATTCCATTTTAGTCGCCCCTGAAGAAGGAGTCAAGTCGACCCCGAAACGTTGGGAACTCTTTGTTTCTAAACTTTAGGTTTGAGTTTTCTTTTTTTCGAATACAGCAAGTCTTTTGCGAACAGTACCGACTCCACTCCCGTCTGCAAATATGCATGCAATGACCATGCAGAGGACCTTTCCCCTGCTGTGCGAAGCTTTACGTAGTTAGGATGCTCACTGGAGTGGAACGAAATGCTTGTAGCCAACTCTGTGCAGACCACTCTGGGATCCTTCGAAATGGGCTGGCTAAGTAAAGAAGCTTGAGTACTCAGTGGTTACGGAGCCTCTCCTTAGTGCAGCTTATACTTCCAGACCTCACTTCATACTAATCCGAAGCGAAACGGAAGCAACGAGAGCGAGCGCAACACTTTGGGCCTGCTAAGCACGCGCTCGTGAAGGCAGAGCGTTTTCGAAGACAGCACGCTCGTGCCGGTAACATCAATTTCAGTCATACAAAAATAATAAAAAAACGGCATAGTTGATCAGTCCAATTTTTTTTTTGGTTTTTCCTTTGTGAAAAAAAAGAAAAGGTATGGCTTATTTTTGATAATACAGGAGTTTTTAAACATGTGTCAGTCTAGGGTTGACAAAACATTTTGGGTGGCACACAGGCAGGTCAGCGTGCAAATATTCCCATGGAAGAACACAACACTACGTTTAGGAGACTGCATCACAACTCTCCGAATTTGCCCAGTTTATTTGAGCACAAGGCCTTGTGTAATAGGGCAAAAGACGGGTGTGCTCTGCATGAAGTTGCCCTATTACCCGCATATGTTGTTCAGCCAGAAATTGCAAAGTACAAACAATCGGTAAAACAAAACATTCGAGCTCAACACATGATGCTGTTTTTTATTACATGCGGTCAAATCTCTTATGTGCAAAAGTAACATGGTCAGGCATTCCTTGCATCTTATTCCACCGTCCAGCTTTTGAAAACATCACATCTCTGTAGTCCTGTATTTCACTTATTTAAATACTCCAAATAAATCTTGATGTATTTTCATTTGTCACATGCACCTCAATTCTATAAACCTGCCATATTGTAGGAGTCCCAACTTGTGTGCAGTGCAGGCACAGGCACGAGCGCGTGACTTCCGAACACACCCTCTGCGTGCAAGTGCTTGTGGAAACAAAACACTGTGGAAAGCTGTGCCTGCACTGCACACAACTTGAAACTGAGTATAGTATCATCAAGATGTGTAATGTCTCTTGGCGGGCACCTCAAACATTTGTATCAGTGGTAATTGACCAGCTTTGTGCTTATAAATTTTCCAGGCTTGGTTTTGCGGCCTATCAGCAATTTGTGCGGTGAATGTGGCGAAGACTGGGACGCCGCAATCGACGTGTCCTGCCTGCCTGCGTGGTCAAGAGAATCCACGACGAACTTCCGTCGGAAACCTATACTGGGTTTCTGGATGCAGAATAAAAATGTTGCAAACACCACATTTTTTCACTAAATTTTTTGGAACCAGACTACTTTATGCACCCAGACAACAAAACATTTCGACAAATTTAAAAAAAAATATACTTTGATTTCAAGCACTGATGCTGCTTTTTCCACAGCTTACAAACCATTGCTATGAATTTTGCACTGTTCATGTACTCATTCTACATTCAGTACTTCCTACAGCTTACAAAGGAATGCTGTTTATTTTACACTATTCATGTACAGTGAGCTGCAATATGAACGACCCACTGGGATCGCGTGACCGAGGCGTTGGCTGGCGGGGGCACTGCAGGTAATTCCATTCTGCTTCAAGGAGAGGATGCTCACTCGGGGCTCAGCACAAACGGATAAGACCGTTGCACTTTAGCCGAGGCTCGACTCGAGTGAGCGACCTCTCCTCGAAGCAGAATGGAATTGCCCAAAGCACTGCAGCGCCCCTCCAGCCATTGCCTCGGCCACGCGCTTCCAGTGGGTTTTACATATTGCAGCGCACTGTACTTCCATATTGCAGCGCACTGTACTTCAGTATCTGAATATAAAGCCACTCGCCAAATCATACTTTTTTTTATATCAGCGGTTTGCAGACTTTAGCACTTCGGCGGCAGCCTAACCAAACTTGTAGGCCTTTCAGGGACATATCAATTTGACACGAGACTATTATTATGTGAAAAGGGGGCAAACAGGATGTAAACCAAACGTATCAAGTAAAGGCACACAAAACAAGGCACGCAAGGCAAGGTCCCAAAAACACAGTGCATTTGAAGGTACTCAGATTGTGCTACATATGAACTGGCACTCGCAGCTTGCAATCAGTGTAAAAGGCAATGTATGCGAGAAAATAGTGTGCCAACATGGGACACCCTGTTTTGTGTCCTTGATTTGGCATGCACTCATGCAAGGAGGACGCCCCCCCCCCCCCCCCCCCCCCCCCATGAATGCTCTCGAGGGCCCTTGGGGGTTCGTGTGAGAACTGCTGTATCCGAGTGTTGGTGTGCCCTGCATATGGGCATGCTGACTGGCTGTCCCAATGCTGTAAAACCCATCACTTTTGAAAGCCCTTAATTTTGGTGAATTTCGCGAATTGAAGGATTAGTTAAATTTAGGGGCATGTGAAAGAAAACACTGGCCTCTAGAAGCCCTCAATTTTCACTTTTGGAATTCGCAAAATTCACGGGTATGTTCCTTTGCCTGAATTGCAAAAAGTGGGGACCGTGAAAATAAAGCCAGACTAAGCTCATGCTTCGTTCCCTCTCCTACAACCTAGTAGGTACAAACCAGGCCATGCCTCTTTGGTTTACTGTACTGTAATGAACAGTTCAATAGTGCAGTATCCTAGCAGATTCTAACAATAAGGTATGGCCACCACATCCATGGACACATGATTCAAGATAGCTATGAACGTGTAATAAACATGTTTTGTTCCGGATCATAACCGGAGGAAATTCATACCTCCTAAATGCAGACAACACTACAAATCGCAAAGAGAATGTGCAAGAACAGCACAAGGATCGCCCTGCAATGAAGTGGAACGGACCCCGACGCATCCAAGAAATGACACCTGCCTAGCAAGATGAACTAAGGCTTGCTCCCGCCATTTTCCTCCTTTGACGCTCGCGTCACTGATACCAATAATGTCGGCACGGAGTGGTCACTGTGGGTAAAACGGTTCGAGGACATTGTGGTCGCCTATGGAATCAAAATGATGCCAGGAACACCGCCCTTCTGTTGCACTATATCGGAGAAGACGTCTGTGACACTTGCTGCATGCTACCAGAACCTCCAGCGACTGCGCCCGTCTCGACCGCAGCAAAGTTCTCCAGTACCAGCGATACAACTCCTCTATACACAGCTACACGCAGGAAGCTTGACGCTTACTCCCACCCCAGGTAACTACGAGCTTCGAAGTTTACCGCTTTCAGCAGACGAAGCAGATGGGAAGCGAGTCACTCAACCTGTTTTACGCTCGACTGCGGCAGCTTGCGAGGCACTGTGTGTTCGTTGGCCTGGACACCGAGATTAAAAACCAGATCCTCATCACGACAAAGTCCTCAAGGCTACGCCGCTACGCCATACAACAGGACCTCGACGTACAAGGAATATTCAAGCAAGGCCGGATATTCGAAGAGGTGGAGCACAACGTCAGCATCATAAAACAAGAACTCTAGCAGCCCGACGCAAACAAAAGAAAGGTGCTTGCAGTGAACACCAAGCCATCACAACCTCATCTGTCAAAGAACCATGGGAAAACACTCGATCACAGGCTCATGACATTTCACGCTCTCAAGAATGCTACTCTTGGAGAGGTTTGTGGCCACATGACAGTGGCAGATCCAGGTGCCCAGCCAGAGGCAAATGGTGCAACTCATGTCAAAAGTGTGGCCATTACTCGAAGGTGTCGGTCGTTCCTCGTCAAAAGCCGTACATGCAGTAGTCCTGAACACAAGCTCAGATAGCAACGAATATGCCTTCGCGACAAAGAAAGCAAGCTGTTGGATCACATTACTTGAAGATACTCAGTGAGAATATCGACCTAGAGGAGAGAAGTGCAAGGCTTTTTGCACATGGTGCAAATTTCCCTCTGCCACTAATTGAGACACTGTCCGTGATCATGCAGCACAACGGTCTCAAGAGCAAAGAAGACCTCTTTGTTGTGAATGATGATCATGCAGCCCTGCTAAGTTTTTTTTGCGGCCACACACCTCGGACTGGTTCACATGACCTACCACATCAAGCATGCACTTTCACCCACAGAAAAGCACGGAGCTCATTGTTGATGCTGCACCGCACAGTCTAGGTGCCGTCCTTGCCCATTCATTGGAAGGTGGAATCAAGGTAGTTGTATAGGGAAGCCGCGCCTTGACGGTTGCGGAAGCTCGCTACTCGCAGATAGAAGGAGACGTTGGCCGTAGTTTGGAGCATAGAACACTATAACATCTACCTGTACAGCACCAGATTTCAACTGCTCACTGACCACAAGCCGAGCGTCAGCATCCTGTCAAGTCCATGTTTGTCCCCATCAGCAAGACTTGAACGCATGGCACTTCGACTTCAGCCTTACGGCTTCATTCAGTATCAAACACTCCAAGGGTCAAACCATCCCAGTGACTATATGTCTCGGCAACCACCTCCAAGTCCACCTGTAACCAAGGACAAGCTCTGCAATCCTCTCAGGATGTCGGAAAAGTATGTGAACTACACGGTGCAGCAGAGCCTCTCAAGTTGCATGATCCTGGAGTGGGTTGCAAAAAAAAAAAAAAAAAACTGCAGAAGATCCAGAGCTGACCGAGTTGACAACAGCTTTCGTTTGTATAAGTCGTGCTGCCTTTCATTGGTTGTACTGTTTTACATTGTTGACATGTTAATCAAAGGGGCAGAGCTCAAAGCTCGCTTCGAGACTTGCTTAAACCTTCACAAGGACTAAATGTATTCCTGATTCGACCGATTGACGGTCGATTCCCCAAGTCGGAATTGCCAGCCCGTTTCACAGCAAAGAACCTTGCTTGGCAGCTCGGTGAGTTGAAGCCCTCCCCTCACACTGACCACCTTTTGTCCTCGGCATTTTAGTGTAGCGTAAGTGATTTTTTTCATGTAGGAGATAGATGGTGCACAGTCCGGGAGTGGAACGTCACCGTTTACTACTTAAAACATAAAACCATTGGCGGCCATCCAAAACTGGCACCAAATAAAACATAACATTGCAACCAAACAGCACATCCCGATAAATGTGCCTGGAAAGGCTAATGCTTTTGGTCCGTTCTCCCACATAGCAAGCGAAGTCACTGTCGAAGGAAGGACTAATCCTGCGAGGGACATTGTATCGTCATACCAGCAAGTCTGCAACGCACGTCAGTCGACCTTGCACACAAAGGACATCAGGGGATTGTCGAGACAAAAAAAAAAAAAAGGTTTCTTCGAAACAGGGCCTGGTTTCCCGGGGCAACACTCATGTGTAAAAAAACCGTAAGCATAGCTTGCCAGGCTGCAACACCCGAACATAACCAACATTTCTTGCCTGTGCTTGCACTGCTCGAGACTGTCTGGACCGAGATGTCACTCGACTTTGCCGGACTGTTTCCAGACAGAAAGTATGCCATAGTCGTCATCGACGACTACTCCAAGCACGCAGTGATAAACACCTTATGAACACTTACAGCAAGCTCAGTATCCTAGCTGTCCTAAAAACTGGCAATTGTCCCCCATTTCAAAGCAATGACTTTTCAAGGTTTGCCGATCAACTCGGGTTCAGACACCACCGCGTTACTACAAGATAGCCTGAAGTGAAGGGACAGGTTGAGAGATTCATGAGGATGCTCAAGAGGCTCATTGTCATCAAACAAGATAAAAAGCAAGTACTAGACGAATGACCTTCACTACTTTCTCCTAGCATATCGCTCAACACCGCATGGACCCACAAACGTATCTTCATTCGAGCTCCTGTTCAACTGGAAAATGTGCAACATGTTACTAGCCCTTCCTAACCCTGGTGACAAAGGCTACACCTACATTGAGGCACAACAAACAGATGCAGAGAGGAAAAGACACGACAAGGCATACGTCAACAAGTGACATTACACACAAAAGTGCAACTTCGTTTCAGGTCAGCTCGTGTTCTGCAGACAACAGCAGCACAACAAATTCACCCCATTTTACGACCCCAGGCCCTTCACTATTATCTCAATCCGAGGATCCTGCATCAAGGCATCTCGAAACGGAAAAGTCGTCAGGCGAAATGCCAGCTTCCTCAAATACACAGCGCGAGCGACCAGAGCCCCACTCCATCTCATGTTACAACAGCCCCAACTGCAACAATAACTCAACGAGCAAGTGGAGTGCGCTGGTATTGTGCCTGCAAAGCAAACCATTACTCCGTTGCGTTGGGCGCCTTCTTTAACAAATGGCTGATTGTGGCAGCAACCAGATCCTCCTTTGGTGGCCTGTTGCAGCTCCGGTTCAGGTTTGGTAGACGCGATGTCCTCGCATCAAGCTTGGAGACCTCCCTCAGAGGTCCGATGTCCTCGCAGATTGCCACGGCCCGAGCCACGAGCTTTGCGACGTAATCTGAAAAATTAATTTATCATATTTTTTGACGGCTGTAGTTTAGATCAAAACTTTTGACTTCCAGTTATTTCAGTTTCAGTGCAAAGTCGGTAGCACCGTGATACAACATATGCGCCTTGATAAATTTCTGCTCAGAATTGTATACTCTACACATCTATATCACATAAAACAGGCGTCAGCTTGCATTTAGATTCATACCTGCTGTCCCGGAAAAAAGTTGTTTGTGCGGGTGAAACCTTCTTCCTCCTCAGCTGCCTATTTTCCACCTTGCATGGGTGATTATGGCCCTCATGCGAAATTAAAAAGAGGGTGACTCTCATTAAATTAGAAGGTGCTGATGCCATGGAGCAGGTGGCATAATATCTTTTTGACGTATAAATCTAATGCCGTGGGGCAGACGACATATCTTCTTGATGCATGAAGCCAATGCAATGAGCAACAACAGTTTATATGTACACATAACACTTATGGGCAGATACTGCCCTGGTCTACAGGGTGTCTGATTTCAAATTCCGTGACTTTTCCAGATTTTTACCTATTTCAGTAAAATACTCTGACCGTTTCGGCAACATTATTCAGCATGGCTGTGTTGATGTGATACCGTCGCGCCCTCTTCTGCGCTGCTGTGACACTTTCATTGGTCATTTTCTTTGATTTAGTCAACTTTTTGATGCTTTCCCTGATAATTCCCAGACTTTTCCAGATGACCGAAATATTCTGAGAATTCCAGATTCTCCAGGTACTCCCGGTTGGTGCACACCCTGGAACTAATCAGTCATCAACTTTAGTCACTATGTAAATTGATCTCCTAATACCGGAATACCAATTAAAAAGACGGCAGAGTAGAATTCTTCCAGAATACCATATGTGGCTTTTGTCTTTTGAGGGCAGACGGTGTGGTGCCATTTCCTGGCCTTGGGCGATCTCACTGCCCACTGCCTTTCACCCGCCTTAGTAGTGGCCTGCTCCCTTTCGCTGTTCTATTCCAGTGTAGCGCTGCTACACGGGTCCTGAACAAATAGAGAATGCACACAAACAAAATGTGGTGCAGCTCCCACAAACAGTATGTGCTTTGAATTGCCACTCGGTATGTTTTGATGAAACTTCTGCATTTTATGTCTTTCTTAGCAGTGGAGATAGCAGTCACCTCATTTGGGTCTGTGCTGGAACCTGTACATTGCCAGGAATCCAACGAAGGAACGATAAACAAGCGGGGTGAATGATACATTTAATGGGGGTGAACCTGTTCCCAGAGGCATAGAAACAAATTAGAATAATGGAACGTCGCAGGCACCGATATCGGCATGAGTGCAGGGTTGAGCACTGGTGATGACTGGTTCCGTACAGTCACGCCAACTCTTCTTTGATGTGACACTGGTTTCTTGAACATCCGAACGAACACGATCGGGCATAGAACTTTCTAAGTCGGAACTTACCATTAACTGTACAATCATTCTAGAACCTTTCAGTAAAGTAGCAAAATATAAAGCATCCATGGTTCCGGGTATCGAATCTGGGCCACCAGCGTGGGAGCCCAGTGCACTGCCCAGTAGGCCAACCAGGCTATACATGCAGCTATATAGAGTTGCATATTTAGCAACTGCGCTTAATCTACTGAGAAACAACGGTGATTGTGACGGAGCAGGATGTTAAAAGAAGAAAAAAATTAGGCCACCATGTTACACCCTCACACTGAGACTCTAGTCTTTCTGAGGAATTCCAGAACATTGAAAGAAGTTAAAAGGGTGTCTTATTATTGTAAAACATTAGTACCAGTGGTCGAATGCCGAAAATGACAACATATCCTAAAAGGGAAAGCAGTGAGCTGAAATGCACGTCACAAATATTTCAGCTGCTTTCCCGTTAGCTATGCGGGTAGTCACCAACAGCTCCTTTCTTGAAGATTTCTTTATGTATTCTGTGAGTGCATACCTGGCGAGCATGCCTTTTGTGCGAAATGCAGCCCACTTGGGTGCGAAGCGGTTCAGCACACTATGGAAAGATTCCAGTCCATAGGTTTGTGTGTCAGGGGAAAGCTGACGCAGGTCCTTGAGTAGGGGCTTGCTGGACACGACGTCCACAAACCTGGCATGGGCAGGTGTGTCTTAAACAACCAGAAAGCAAGATTAAGGCTTGCAGTACGAAAGTTTACTTGAATAACATTTAGTCAATTTACATTGGAAGAATAAACACGATTTTGAAGTTTTATTTCACGGCTATAATACGTTCCGGGCACATCCCAAACAATGTTGGTAAGTTTTAGCTGGAACCGATCATTATGTCAATTTAAGAATCAGTTTAGAAGTTCTGGCAAACTTTGCACCAGGAGCAATGACAGCGACATCCCGGAGAGCAGGAGAAACAGTTGGTATGTGTGGGAGAAGACAAAAGAAGCGGCTCCTGTCCGCGCGCCGAGAGCAGAGACGTCGCACCCGACGTCTCTGCTTTGCTACCACTCGC
Organism: Ixodes scapularis; assembly: GCF_016920785.2. Taxonomy (NCBI): domain Eukaryota; kingdom Metazoa; phylum Arthropoda; class Arachnida; order Ixodida; family Ixodidae; genus Ixodes; species Ixodes scapularis. Next base: position 197,346,442 of record NW_024609835.1, read on the forward strand.
CGCAAAAGCCACGCTTGACAGCCACTAAATGCTACCGAAACTGACTAATTCGGTGTTGACGTCACTTCTGATTTTAGAGGACCAGAAAACGAAATTGAGGATAGCTAGTTTTGGATTTGCCAGTTTATTTGCAGGCATGAAATATGCGTCGCAGAATTCTATAAAACGTTGAGGAACGTGTTCGGTCTCCAAGGAGCTGAAACACACTATTTTCTAAACTTTTTTTTTTCAATTGTGTTTATGGTCCCTTCAAACATTACTGCATTTCATTTAAGTCTATATTTTTCATTTATACACTTTACTCATTCCAACTCAGTGTTTTCTTTAAATGTTTGGATAGTTACAAGTAAGGGCGCAGTCCCGGAAATCATTCATTCAAGTCTATGTAAAAAAGGTGCGGTAATTCGAAGTCTACAGTCAAACCCAGTTATTTCAAAGGCTTGTTTTGCTTGCAAATATGCTGACTACGCCTAAAACACCACCATGGCTATTTGGCAACAAAGCTGTTGGCAGTCGAAGGTGTTTCGTATAACGGATATCTAGATGTCCGACACACTTCATAATCTCCGGTCAATTTTTAGAGAGTGAAACTGTGAATGGGGTTAGACATAGAAACTATCGCATTGCTTTTAGTTTCAAGCTGCCGAGTGCTGCCAGTGAGAAAGCTGCTTTGCCTGTTGTGAAGTACTCCTTCAACAAACCGAACACTGATGACGTTTGCAGATACATTTGCGATATGCATAGTGTTTACTAAACTGTCAATAGTCGAGGAAAAAAAAAGTATTGTTCGAGCTCTTACTCATAACTCGAAGGACCCTTCATAAGAAGAATTTCATTGATCCTGTCTGCTCCAAATCACCGAAAGTCAACTTGCTAAGTAGAACATTTAGAGACATGTTAAACGTCTACTGACCTGGCACCAGCCCTTCACCTTCTTCGATGGGCTCATGCAGACTTGTACGTAACCCGTTACAAGTAACGAAATTACTTGTAATCCCTTACATTTATCAGTAATTTAGTAACGGAATAATTACATATTTTCTAGAGTAATTTTAAAGTAATTCCCTTACATTTTTGACGTATCGGATTCCTTGTAATCCGTTACATTTTTTTTTTGTCAGAACCAACCCCCCCCTCCCCTTCTAAATAAAGTTTTTTTTTTCTTCATTTTTGCAAAGTCGAGCGCAGTGACACTATCACGCGAATTGACTAGCGCAAAGGGAGGCTTGGCACTTCAGTTCCGCAAAGCCTATTTTTTTTGCAACACCAAGCCCCTGAATCTATTTTTTTAGTCCCTAACAACAATGTCAGAAAATCCAAATGAACATTTCTACACAAAAAAAAGGGGGGGGGGGGCGGAGGGAGGGCGGAGGGGCAAGTAATTTCCCCTTTTTTTGAGTCCCTCTGTTTTTTTCTTTGCCATCGAAGACGGGGAGAGGAGGACACCAATTGATTGTGCGCCTCTTCGAGAAGCTCGAGGCGGTAAATGCAGTGAAAAGAATTAACGATGTCCTTCTACGACCATTTTCATAATGTCACAACACGAGACAACGCTCCGTCTACACTACCCTTTTTGTGAGTCAGCTTTTTGCGACCACTTAGAAAATGGTAATAGTCATCCCTTCTTCTTCCTGTTTTGCCCCAGCAGGGCCCATCTTATCTCAAGCAGATATTTTTAGAAATAATACATAATGGTGGCTGACGTAGACTTGATATTCTGGGCTTGAGGAGAGAGTGAAATTCGTGAGTGGGGCCATAGCGCGGCTTACTTCTACCCTTTGCTGCCCTTGGCATCAGCGGACGTCTATCTGGAGAACACCGGAGTAAACTGCAGTCGGTTCGTGCACTGTGCGTTTTTGGACGGCACCAAGAAAGGTACACACGGCAAACGTGCGTTTACATTTCATTGTTTTAACCGACGTTCTAATTAATTGTTGTTATGAGTGTCCTTTTTCTTTTATTACTTATATTTATATACTGGAAACTTTCTTTTATTCACCAACGTCTCAAGTGAGGCTCGAACTGTTCAGAACCAAGGAGAAGAATATCGATCCAAACATTTATTATTTAATTATCACCTTACTGTTAAAACTGTGTTTTGCTATTGATGACTATCACAGCTTCGCGATTTAGACAATGGAAAATTTAGATCGGTCCGATGACTCCGATAACGCCGTCTTTGCGTATGCATCATATCGTTATCGCGGGTATCGGAGGTATCGGAAGGATCTACTAAATCTCTCGAATAGCAGGCAACGGCTGCAACGACGGAGCTTTGCTCTACATTCGAGGTAAATAGTACTGCCCTTGCTTCGCTGAAAAAGCTCAATGCAGAGCATGAAGCATTCGTGAGGAACAATATGGCACTCCCATCCAGTGCCTCACCTCAAATGTTGTTCAGCGTAGCAGTCGACATATTGAGTAAGGAATAACGCAAAATGCCTGACGAGACTTTCGAGGGCCAGCTGTTGCTCAAAATACTCAAGGTCATTAAATGGAACACGTTGCTAGAATAAGAACTTGAATAACCCGCTTCCCTTTGTTTCTTCCTTGAGGACAATAATGTTAAAAGTAACGCCACGAAAGTAACGTATTACTTTTTGGGGTAACGGTCAGTTACTTTCATGGGAGGGTAATTGTAATGGTAATAAATTACAATTTAGCCTCGAGTAATTGTAAATGTAATTCGTTACTGTTTTTCAGTAACGTGTACAAGTCTGGGCTCATGAAGGCACTTGGTGTAAATCCCAGGGTGGTCTGCATGGACGTCGACCACGTGCCTTGTCATGCTCGACCAGGCATCCACAAGCAGGTCAGGGTTGCCCCGGCTAGCTGTCGCACACCAATACATATGGTAGACTGCTGGCTGTGCCCACCCAACCAGCGAGCCACAGTCATGAATCTTGCTGGCTGCATTAAGGCTCTTCTGGACACCTGCAGTTTGACCGGCGTGCAGAATTAGTGCTTGTCTAGATTTTCAAACAGCTCATCTGCAAGAAAACATTCAACACAGGAAAAGGAAGCATATCACTTGCAAAACACGTTCATGCCTTTTTTCCCTGCTGTTTTTATTTCAACTGCTAATGCAAACTGCCCATCACATTTTAATAAACTAAAGAAACAAGCAATGTGCATGAGAAAAGCACAAGAAAAAACATCAAGCTGCTAGAATCATAGTGCTAAGTCTGTTTATAGTTCATTTAATTGAAAAAAATATTAGACACTACGAAGAGAAATGAATCATAGTCGAGATTGTGTAGGTGAAACAAACAGGCATAGACGGTTTATCCTAATTACAAAGCCACATCAGCTTCTCTTTAACAAACGGTCACACCACAAGAGTTGATTAGCAACATATAAAAAGGTAGAAAGAAGTAGCACTGCTAGGCAACACGGCCTGGAGATATGCCAAGGGCATCTTGTCATCTACCTTTTTCAGGTTTTAAACATTGCGAACTGGCAACAGGTGCCTATTTATTACCAAGTGATAGTGCAGATGCTGGAATCACCAGAACTTTGCTTCTGCTATGTCGGCAGGCAGTGTAGGTTGTTTCTTTATGTACGGTAATAGGACCATGAGAAATGCCATTTACTCTTTGACACATGTTAGACATCGAAGAAGTAGAGGACGGCCGACTCTTTCTCCCTCATGTGCTTAGCGATTGAGCGGTGCCTGTCCGTGTCCAGGAACCGCCACTGTCAGCTCCTTCTCCCTTGCAAAGGCCAGGAACCTGATCAGGCCTTCCTTCTCCATACTTCCGCGGTTGGGAACCGCTTCACACTGTAATCAGAGGATAGTAGAACAAGTTATTTCCAGTTGCGTCAATCAATACATCGTCCACTGCATGTATTGACATATCCTGCAGCATTACCAATTCAGCACCTGATGCCAGATGGAAATTTTGGTTTCAGAGCTTGGCATCAATTCTAACCATTGCTGTATTGGTAATGCTGTCACAAACAGAAGGAGTGGATGTTGGTGAAATTGAAAAGCTGCTTTTTGTAAGGCGAACCTGTGCTTCCAAAATGAAAATATTGTGCACCCTGCAACGGTAACAACGGGCCTCGGCCGGACGACTGACTGAAGGCAGGTGCTATGAGTCACTTTTATAAACACGCTACCGTCTACCACATTCCTACTAAACCCGTTTTCACGTCAAGAACACTAGTCAAAAAAGTCAGGCTTCTCGCTGAGCATCATTAACTTCCCCCTTTATGTAGGAGAATTTGTAGGTGAATTGTTGGATAGATATATGTTATCGTATTAAGCCGTACACATTCGAAACGCCAAAACCATTGCTTTTTCCTCCAACTACCAAATCTCATAAGAACTACTTTGCGCTGCGTATGAACAATGTGCAAAACTTGTTTGTTTCTTGATGTGAAAATGAGTATAGATAGTCCAAGAACAAGAGATGTGCCAACAAACTTAAACAAGAACTTTCGAGATTGTTCTGGGTCCTCCCAGTACCCAAAATAAAATAAGAATTAAAAATGTGTCTGCTGCTGGGGACTCAACCCCACGCTACGGCGTCCAAACCATATAGGCTAACTGCCCGGCTACGCCTGAAAAGCAGCGAACGCATCAATACTATACAGTGTGGGCCCACTGAATCTGACCTCTAAACAGACCGCAAAATTCAATGAATTGCACTGAGATTTAGTACTGGCAGATGGTGTTTGCCTACTTGGTGGTGCTGCCAATGAATGGTGCAACCTGAGACACGAGAGGACGCAGCACCTTGCCAGCCCACATCCCATACCAGAAATGGGGCTAAAACACCACAGCTTGAATAAATTACAGACACGTACTGCACTAAAGGACACATCAGAAGCTTTTAGAAGATTCTCTGTTATCTAGGCATACCCTCGACGCTTCTGACATCTGTAGGTAGCACATCCAAGTAGGAGAGCACAGTCTGCTAACACGAACACCATAGAAAGCCAATAACACTGACAAACAAATTCTTGCAGTCTGTATAGAAAAGCCAATTCATCGGGCCAACGCTATATATGCATGGAACAAGAGCCTTGTTAACTCTGTGGGTCAAGTACTTTTGTGACATTCCGTAGAGACACATGGTAGGTGAAAGGGCAAGAAATTTTTGAAGCAGAAAAGTTCTACCGAAGATTGCGGGTGACCATAATACAAGAAACGAAATTTAATATTTTTCAAAGAAACCCGAACTATAAAAAAATCAAAGCTGCCTGCTTGTGTTTTTCAGAATCACTCCAAGTACCAGAAAGCCACGACGACCTCGCTTTGGTCACAACAGTGCCAAATGACATTGCCAAACACAAAAAGTGCCAAAAGCACTAGGTTTAGTTAAAAGCTTTGCTGTGCAACAGAGTGTATTAATTCTGTTTCACAAAACTACCACTTCAAATTGCATATGTTATTGTAATGAGGACGATAGATTCCTTCCCTACCTCTCCTACCTGAACCTGTTCAAAGTGAACGATCTTGTTCACGTCGGGTGTATGAAGAGAGTATGTCAGATTTTTCGCACTGTAGCCTGGGGCGTCGCACCTCCCGTCACCAGCAAGGTCAAGGGGTTGGTCACAGAGCTCTCCCAACAGCTTCTCCTGCTCCTCCTCCCATACCTGTGGGAGAAAAAAGTAAAATGTTTGGTACTTCCGCAAGCAGTGTGGTCAAGCACTGCATTGGGATGCAAAAACATGTCAGATAAGGCTTATAAGATAGCATCATAATCACCTGTTCAACAGCTGGGATCAAAATTGCCCGCTGGTAGTTTGTGTATGTCTTCATTGAGATCGTTAGGGTGTTCATCAGGCGGAGCAGGCGCAGCGTGATGGTTGGGGAGTCCCCCGTGAACAGGACGAAGCTGGTGATGAGGAGGTTCCCCAGAGGCCTGCCGTTGATGTAGGGCTGACTGTCCCAACGGTTCTTATGCCCAGCGGGGCAAGAGGTCTGCACAGTCAGGAGCGTGCCAATCGTGCTCAGTGACACATTGCAGGGGCTGTAGCACGTCTGGCAGACCGCAAACTGCCGCAGGCTGCTCTCAAACATGAGGAACTTTCGTTCTTTCTAGTCTGGCTCTCCGGACACACTGGCGGCACTTCTGGGAAAGTTGCGAGTGTTTACTGATCGACAGTCACTTCTGTGCTTGGCTTACAAAAACTAAAGGAGCAATACTGCCTTGTTAATTTTCTGAACCGTTTACTAATGCAATTTCAGAAACATGCTGTCCAAGGTGAACCCTACTTATAACAAACTTCCAAAAAGAATTTGCAAAATGATTTAGTCATGTTTATTTATTTGTAATTTATGGTGCCTTAAAATTCAGATTGATATTTACATAAAATAAGTCGTGATCAGAATTTGATGGTGTCTTTTTGTATGTTTGTTAGCATGTGAAACCATTGCAAATCGCTGGTAACTATCCCTAGCTGTTCTTGAAAGGAAAACAAAATCTGTGCTGTGAAACGTACGACCCGAAAGGTTTGCAATCAATACAAAAGCCAACACAGTTGTGTGGCACACTCCTCATTTTTATTGCTATGGCCTGCTCTTGATCTGTTGTATTGGTAAATTAAGCAGCAGTACAAGCTAAAACAAGGGTGTTCAGGCAGGAGAGGCAATAATGCCATGCTGGGAGCGCTGGGTTCCTTACTGCTGCATTGTGGCGTTTGGTTCCGTGAGTCGGCATGCAAGAGGCAGCCTAAGCGGCATTTAGATGAAATTCAGCTAGCACAAGACATGTGCCAGCACATATTGGTGCCAGCTGTAAATGTTCGTTCATATTTAGCCTGCCTCATCCCAAGAGGAAACCATTCTTACGCGACAAAGCCTCCTTTGGTGGGTGGCTCCCACAGAAGGTCATCGTCGCAGTCGTCGTCGTCATCCTCTTCTTCCTCCTCCTCCTCGTCCGAATCACTGAGGACAGGGCTCATTGCACATGCCGGGCCCGGTCTTCGCGGTGGCACTGCAGAGGTGGTGGTGGTGGAGGCGAAGGCTGCAGCAGTGGTTGTGCTGTTGCTGCCGGCACTGGTGCTGCTACTGTCGGGTGTCTCCAAGTCCTCGGTCTGGACCCAGTGGGTGGTGATACCTTTCGCGTAGAAATTCCACTGCGTGCCTGAAGGGCGGAAAGAGGTTTACTTATCCGACTCCTCATCCTGTTTGACTAGTACAAGCCTCCACAAAATGGCATTCTGGCAGAAACATTTTTTTTTTCTAAACATTTAGAAAGTGCAGACACATATCGGACGTCCCTTATATGTCTCCACTTTCTAAATGTTTTGAAAAGCACCAACACGCTCGAATAGTAAAGCATTTTTGTTGTTCCATATTAAAATAAACGACAACCTAGACCTGGAGTGTGAAATACAATGGAAAGTCAAAGACGGTGAAGGCCAACCAGGGCTGTGCATGCACACTGACTTTCGTGTTACTTTCAAGGTAACATGTGCTTTCCACAATGCCGCCTGGATACAGGGCCCTAGACCCTGGCCCCCTGCATCGGCTGCAGTTACTCGGTGTGTGGTGCGGGCCTGGTGAGAGTATTGCGCCGGTGCTCGGCTAGAAGTGTCTCAGTTACGCTGGCATGGCATTTGGGCCTTAAAAAATATTCTGTTTTACCGTACTCAATGGTGCTCGGGGTTCTGGCACTGGGACTTTGTATCTAGGCGGTGTTACCTGCCTCTCCGTTGTTTTGTTATTTGTTTTAATTTACATTCTATTGCTTCGGCTGGCTGGCTAGCAAACGCTCATAAGTAAGGGCTCCAGCCTATCTGTCTAGCTCTGCGGGTCACCTAGTGTACCCCTACCTTTGCTAATAAAGATTATTATTATTATCTAGTTAGCTACAACAAGCAGCAGCATGTTTATAGGGTTTATCTGGCCTAACGACAAGAAGGAGTAAGACTACATCCCTTATGTCCCAGTTAAATTAAGAAATAGTATAGTACTAAATTTGTGTAGAATTTATGCTGTTGCTGGTGTACCATTAAGAGTGTTCATGTGTCATCTGAGGGCACTTTATGTGCTCGTTCGAACTTTGTCCACAAGTTCTGGGGGCAGTAGACGTCGTGGCGTGGGCTAGAATTACATTCTGGAATGCATTACCTCTTCCTCTCTTTTTCTTCCCGTAAACACATGAAAGGTGGAGTTTGTACGTAATGTTCGACACTTTCCACAGCAAGAAGGAATTCAAAATCGTTTGAGCTCGAAGCAAAATGAAACCACATAGAAAAAAAAAAACACCATTCAAACGCGAAAAAAAAGAAACGCACATTCGCGCAGCATTGTCAATATTCGCGTGGAGTGCCGTCGGACGGCACTTGAGCGCCGTGCGGAACAATGAAGACACTTCCTAGAGTTTCTCCTGCAATATGACGTCAAGCACGCGAATACAGGCGGCTTTTTTATGCCTACCGGTAGATCGCTTTCCCAGCCATCGATCTGTGCCCACAGAACTGTCCTTCGTGCCAGGCGGCCTCGGAGTCCGTGCGGGTCCCGGATTTTCATGCAGGTCGGCCTGGACCGCTGTGTCGCGTATCGCCGGTCGGTGACGACAACGGCAGCTGTGCTCGCGAGGTGTACTCCCCTCGAAGCAATCGACCTCCACCGGCTCATCGTTCTGCAAAACCAAAATTGTTCGTAAACCTGTGCTCAAAAGGTTCACGACCGTGTGCCGTTCGTGAATGTGCGACACTTACCCCAGTTCTTCGGCGCATCGAGGTTGGCACTGCGGGGTCCTTGGCAGGGGAGAGGCGCTTCGCAGTGGGGGGCGCTTCGCAGACGACGGTAGTCGCGGTCGCTGTCGGAGTGTTCGGAGCACACGCGCAAGACTGCCTGTCCGGGGTCCCTTCCACTAATCCTCCCACACCACTCACCCCTGAGAGGTTCTTCGAGCGGTAAACGATGGAACAGGAGCTTTTTAGCCCGGACAAGAGGGCTTTGTGGAGTCTGGTTAGGACACAGGAGAACAGAGCACCCGGTCGGCATTGCCGAGCGGCGGCGTTCGAAGTCGTGATCGACACGGCGGAAAACCAAACCAAGGCGCTCGTTCGGCTCCTCGTGCTGGCCGCTGACGCTGCTCGAGCTGACGATTTGTTGACCTCGGGTAGATGGCGCCACTAAAACACTGTATGTATAATAAACATTTTTGTCAATGATACTTCGTTTTTGAAGCATTTACGTCATTGGCACGACAATATTTTTGGAAAAAATACCCTTTATCGAGCAGGTATTTGCAGAACTTGCTATATTTTTTGCAACTACCCAAGTGACGTCACGCCGCGTGTTTCCCATGACGGCCGCTTGCGGCTGCAGATCGGGGGATATTCTAATTTTTACCTCGCGATTACGCGACGAAATCGCAACATTTTCATGAAAGGAGGTGTGTTTTCTGTCATTTGTGACAAGGTGAACAATATCAAAAGCAGAAGATGCCAATTATTTCAACGCTACAATCGTTGCACAGCTCCCTTAAGGGGTGGGCGGGGAGCATGAGTCACCTTTAGTTCGGGCAGGTCGTCCAGGTTAGAGCCCTGCGTCCGTCCAGTTCTTTTTGAGTACCGATTAAAAAACCGATTAACCGGTTATATTATTTGATCGCGATTAAAGTCTTAATTGATTAATCGGAAGGTTAATCGATTATTTGTCCAGCCCTAATATATATATATATATAGATATCTATATGTGTGTGTGTGTATGCAACATTAGGACCTGATGAAAAGTGGTCCCCGCTCGGAACGTCGTCCAATAAATTTGTTTTAAAGCCTTTACCTTCATTTTACGATATATATATATATATATATATATATATATATATTTTATTTAGATATGAAATTGACAACGCTGTTTATCGCGTAGCGTGAAAGAAGGTTAAATCGCTAGCCACCAGATGGCGGGGTCAAGCAGAGTAATTGCAAGTAGCTAGGCTAGGTGGCGCTAGGTACCGCCCAATTCATGTTCTACAAAAAATAATTTGCTCTTCTCCGGCCAATAATGCGCTTGGGGATCCTCTACTGACTACTACTATACACACATAACGCTTATTACAAGCATCAGGTGAACATACATTAAGCACATACACAGCACACACAAATATCAATACACCGGAACACCACACTAACCCGAACACTACACCCGTGCTCTGCGTTTCCGTCTTTTATACTGGTCGTTTTGAACGCACTGAAGTTTTCCGTGACTCCTTAAGCAATAAAAACTATTCCCACCATGTTGATTTTTTCCCAGCAATGTCATACCTCTGAGACTATTTTGAATGGCTCAGGGGATGAATCTTTTTTTAAAAGTAAGCGCTCGATCATGCCGTAATTATTTGAAAGCCAATAAATCAAGCCGCTCTAATGCGGTTCGAAGCCATAAGTTTGTTTCCCCACACGGCACGTCGTAGCCTGTATTTCTATTGGTTTTTCTATCTGTGCTGCTCGCGCAAAGCTGCAATTGCCGTCTTGAATTAATCTGTAGAGCGGATATTCGCTCAGTTGGAAGTGATGCTTCAAGGGCTGAGAAATCGCTTTTTGATCAACTTGAAAGCAGTCAAAGCCGCGACTTCCGGCAGGTGTTCAGTGTACGGAGCTACGCCGTGGCGAGCCCGAAAACTTCTAGCGCTCATCCCAGCGCGCCACTTGGAGGGCAGTTTCTCCAGGAACCGTAGTATATTTAAACAGCAAAATAAAGGGTAGCTTTTTTTTTTTTCGATTTTACCTACTATTGTTTTTTAATGCCGAAATTCCATACTGTAAATATACGTACTTTCCTTCACGATTTCGTACTGTTCAGTCCTTGCCCCAGAGCGCAATCGCTCTCGGGGCCGAGACGATTCCGACAGTCACATTGGCCACTGTACGATAGCGATAGGAGCTTCTACTGTTCAGACCAGCGTTCCAACACGACTATCCGCACGTTGATCGATTGCACGTAATCCCTCAAGTTGTATTAAACTCTTTAATCTAAATCGGAATGTCAACCCGCGACACTCCGCCCCCTCCGATCACGGCCCGACCAGCGGCATCAATCCCCGACAGTTTACGATCTCACCTTCTTGTTACACCACTGATACGCGAACACACGGTCTCATCGGCGATAATTCCAGTCGTTTGTTCACAACCCAGAACACTGCCCTCACGATGCTGCAGCTATGTTGCTCACACGCACAAATACAGAACCACGTTGAACGCCGGTTGCACTCGGCATCGGAAAACAGAACCGAACTCAGCACGAAAGGCACCCAGGCAGCCGGCAGCAAAACCCGCTTGTCTTGGACGCAGTTCCTGCGGTTTTCATGACGTCGAAAACGTCGACACAGATACCCGTGGTTTCACTACCGTAGTGACTGCAGTTCCGTGCCGCGCGAGTCCCGCAATCCGGAGACGGCCATCCCCCAGTGTACGTGGCGCTGCTAGCACTGCTCCGGAACTTCGCTGTTTCTAGCGGGTTCGTTTGCTCGTTTGATAAAATTAGTGATAAAAACGTCAATGCAACCAAAATGCTCTGCACGTTTAGACTAGAAGACGGAATTGCAGGCGGCCTTTGCTGCCGCTGAAGCTCAATCAACTCAACAGCTATTTATTAAACAACGCGCGCGACTTGCTAGAAAAACGAAATTGAAAGAAGGTGAGTCGGGAGGGCGAAAGCTTTCTCCCGTCTGCCTGGAGAAGGAAAAAAACGTTTCGTTCCTCCCCTTTTCTCGTGTCCGCTTGGGGGCGCGTCAGTAGAAGGGAGGAAGACGCGCCGTTGCTACTTTTTTCCTCTATTTTTTCTTAGAGTGTTGTCCTAACACAAGAGAAAAGTCCCTTTGTTTAGGTCTCATCAACATCGCTACCAAAGCTAACCACACTGGTTACGTGCGCACATTCCAGCAATATAACACGTACTCTCTTCAATATGCTGCAGTAATTTATCAATACAATACATTAAGTATCTGGCGTAAGTCTACGGAAGCCCGTAGTATTGTCATTGCCATTCTATTTTGTACAAAACGGCTCCCCCAAATGAAGCTGGCAGCGGCGCTTTTGTATTTGGGAAGGTCACAACGGTGCGATCCTCATCGTCGGGGAGTCGTCGTCTCAAAAGCGAACACTGCGGCCCTTTTCGCGGAAAACTTAAAAAAAGTTTCGTCCGGCAACATCAAGGAAACGAGTTTTGCGCCTTCGCCTTGCCTCCGGGCAACTTTAGTATTGGCCCAAATCGGCGAAAAACTGCTGTCTTTAGTATTTCGTTATCCGTCCCCGGAGAGGGCCCTCGCTACTACGTCACTGTCCTGGCGAGCTTCCCATAAAAGCTCGCTTAGCTCGAAATGATTGTCTGCCTTATTCTAGCCCAGCCGCAGCTTGCGCCCTCGTCTCGAGAGGACAACAAACTGCTTTCCCGGATGCACGCCTTTGCGTTTATTTCAAACGACATTTTTGTGTGTGTGTGTGTTTATATATGCGTGTGCACTGGGTCCTCTTCGCCTAATTCTAAGCAGACTCGCGTTTGAGACGCTATTAGATGCTGCATCCGGGGCGCTGAAACTTCGTTGAGGAAAGGCGAGTATAAAACGGATACTGTTATTTGCGTTTGCGCAACTTTCGCGGCGCTGGTATGAGCGCGGCCTGAGCCCCATTACCGTGTGATGCGCCTTGTACAGAAAGGACAGAGGGCGAGCAATTTTCCTAAGTGTGGTTGGCTGCCGCATTCCCTCGCATCTCTTTAATCATGGCCTCATTGTGCGAAACTCCTTTGCATAGGTTACATTTTGTTTCTTTCTTCACGTATGTTTTTGTTGCAGGATGCGGTCCATTGATCGTCACTGTGTCGGGGAGGCCGGTGCTGCAAAAGGCGAAACGGATTGACTAGTGCGCTTCGATGCACCTTACGCGGAGATCCGGAGGGTGATCTCTCGGGCGATTTCCTTTTTGTACATGTACGTACTGCATGTATGCTGCTTATTTTCGTTTTTTTCTCTCCTTTTTAACCCCACAAAGCCCAGCGTATCATATTTGTTACGCGGAGTTAGATAACTAAAAAAGTGACAATAAATTGCGTGAAGCTAAGACCAAAGCCCGCAGTATCGTTTTTCATACGCTGATAGAGTTTTCTGATTTGAGTAGTTCAGCAAGGCCCCGCCAGGGCGCCGCTGGCAGCTAGAGTAAGATGGGACCAACCAGGTAGAGGGGCTTAGAGTGATAAACCGGAAGTTCGGAAGTGGCACCCCCCCGGTTGCCGCCATATTTTACGCAAATGTGACCACTCGTCACGTGACCTCCCAAGAGCCGTGACGTCACAGGTAAGATGGCAGCGCCCAGAACTGGCGGATGCGAGTTTGTTCGGTGATCGGTAGCCGTGATGTGCAGCTGCTTTCCGACGACTTCGGGCTTCTTCGTGCTCGCTGACGCAGGTATAATGTGAAAATATGAAGGAATGAGACTTTATACCGTTTTTGCGCAAGATCGCTCTGGATCATTTGGATATTAACGCCCGTGAGACACCATCGCCGTACCGGTGCTCGTATTCCGGGATGTGTCCGAGGACCGATAGAACTTTGAGTGCTTTTAACATGAAATTTTCGCATTCTCTTAGCTTCGTTTGAACGTTGAAATATCTGAGAATCTACGCGAAATGTATACGTCGCGTTAGGGCCTAAGGGAAGTTGTTTCAGCCCTCCGTCACCGAACAACCATAGCAAATTTTAGCGAGGAAGCTCCTGCGATTCTTTTGTGCTAATCCACGATTCTACATTCGATCGCTTTTCTTCCTTTTTTTTTGTGTGTGTGTGTATGAGTGCGAAGTGCACCCTTATTTTCAGCTACGAGGATGGCGTTTTACTGAGTATGGGGAAGAATAAATCGTTGCAGGCACCTGCTTCAAAGCTATTCGACTTGCTATGAGAACAACTGTTTTGGTGCATGCATAGATTAACTGCGCATTTTTTCTGTTTTGTAGGATTTATTGCAGCTATACTCTTTTCCATCAAGAGTGCATTGTATTAGTCGGTCAATTATTTAATTGTTCTAATTATCTGGGTAAGATGATTCATATTTGTGTTCATCCCTTGCCTGGAGAGCAGTCTTGTTGAAAAATGTTGACTACCATTCCTTTCGGTCTCTTCAATAGACTCTTTTTAAAAGTGTGGGCTGTCTATACTTCGCATCACCGTAACTTGGAAAAGAACAACCGCCACAGCCCCCTCGAGCCAATCAGAGAGACGGAGCGAAGGTGTGTGACAAATCGGTGCATACAAGCACTCTGGCGATATGCTGTCATGTGCCTCTCTCCAATGTGTGTATTGACTCACCGAGACCATAGCCTTTGCCGTCTGCCAAATTCTAATGAAACAAATTACAGTAGCTACTACTGTAATTACCCCAAGCTTTCAGACTTTGGGCATTTGTTCGACAAGAATGTTATGTCTGCCATCCCTGTGAATTCGGCTCAGCACGTGTTGGACTCGAATGCTGCATTAGCGTTCGACGTGAACTGGGGCCCATTCGCGTGCTTTACGCCGAAAAAAATGGTGACAGTTGTGTTGCTTGATAAGGTTCTGCAAAGGGTCTATTGTGTCATACATATAGGAAGTGTCATGCTATATAACAATGCATCAACACATACTATTAAACTATATGCCCAGAGGTGTGTTTGTTTTTCCGTTTAACAAGTTACAGCAGTGTGCTTTAATGCTATTATCATGTGTGTAGTTTTAAGTATCCTCTCTGCAATGCCTACGAAGGCCCCTGGAAGGAATAAATTAATAAATAACATTTTCACATCACTGGAGTTGGTTTTCGGATGCACCACATGTTCAGGAAAGGTTGAACGAGTGCAGCCCCTTGCAAGAAGTCTGCCAGTCTGCTATGACCCCTTAATTAATATTGGAGGGTCAGAGATGCGAGTGTCCTCGTAAGATCCAGAGCGCGCAGTGGACACAATTCTCGGTGTGTAGACTCTCAAGGCATGAAGGCAAGCGGAAATATGTTTATCTGGTTAGTGTATCAAATATGTTTATTTCCACTTGATTACATAAATATTGATTCTTAGGAAATGGTTCCAAAACGAGTTCTTTCTGCGACAGTCTCGTGTCAGGCGTTCAGTCGTAGTACCTGTGGACCTTGTTGTCGGATGACGCTCCTGGCACGTCGGTGTTCAGTTTGGTTGAGTGGCAACTTTGACCGACTGATGCTGTCTTGTAATCATACGTCATGTGCGGCCACTGACGTCTGATGCACTGAAGCTGCAGGGCTGGCTTCTAATCCGAAAATTTTCCTGGTAGTTTTCGGCATCAATGCAGCAAGCTATGGCATGTATTGCTTACATGGCTGTGCCTTTTGCTGTACCGTTGACTTGATAGCTGGCAACAATTTGTGTTTGCTATCCAAGTCTGGTGATGCTTGCAGTTCACTTTTGACAGCAACCAACCTTTCTATTCCTTCAAGTCACTCAGGGGCATTCTCCCTCAAAGTTGGAAATTGTGTGCTTCGTGGAGTGGACACAGAAAATTGATGTCAGCAAATTTTAGGTACCAAATCCACTGTCACTGCATCGCCGCTCACCTGCTTTGTCGTGCTTACCTCTTGTTGAGGTGATGGACATGAGGAGCTTCGGGGTAATCAGGGATTCAGAATCTTCGATTCAGCACCTTCGGCATCAGGGACAAAGGTCGCCGAAGGTAATCCTTAATCTCCCGTGGTCGCTCCTCGAGACGTAATCGAGGGTCGTTTGGCACGAACCATCGCAGAGCAATTCATTGGTACGGGCTGCTTTGGTAGACATGGTCGGCTTCATGCAGTGGTAGCAAAGTGGTTTTCGGTCGCACATTCGCATCACCTACGTTTTCCTCGGTGTACTTTGTTGAGCACAAACCTACACATGATGTCGGGAATGCTTCGGCGTTAGAGTGTGTCATTGAATTGGCATTGAATACTAAGAGGCAGCCGGTGGCGGTCGTCGTGCCATTCTGGCGTAAGTTGCCCTTGGTTTGTCAGATGCCGCTTCGCTCGCAGAAGTCTCGGTTGAAATACCTGTCAAACTTGTTCCGAAACAATCTCGGCAATCACAATAAAAGCCAGGCAACTGATGACAGGAAGTAGCTTCCTGATGTCCTCCCAGACGACGTCGTGGATGATGTCGTGGATGCCTGGGAGGCTGGCGTCGAAGTAGTAGCTGGACAACTCGAGTGTCGAGACGCCGGGAAGTTGTTCATAGTGGCAGGCTTGGGCATGCAGTGCACATTCCATGTTGGAAGCCTCGGTGATATGAACACTTCGACTGTTGTTGCGGGTTGCGGACAAGGCTGCCGAAGGTGTTGTCCCTCACGTGAGGGGCATGGGATTCTTAGGTGCTTGTCGTCTGTAACATCAAGTTC
This sequence comes from Ixodes scapularis, assembly GCF_016920785.2. Taxonomy (NCBI): domain Eukaryota; kingdom Metazoa; phylum Arthropoda; class Arachnida; order Ixodida; family Ixodidae; genus Ixodes; species Ixodes scapularis. The sequence goes on from NW_024609835.1 coordinate 197,362,773, forward strand.
GGCGTGGGCGTGGGCGTGGGCGCTCGATCAAGCGCAAAACGTCCTTCACGAGTGCAATGGCGCTCTCGTTGGGGCAGTGTCCTGGACAGAATAAAGAATGGGGCTCTCTCTCGTTGATGTTGGCTGACAAATGCGCGCTTCAGCTTGATCTTGCAAACTTCCCACGACGTTAAGGAGGATCCATGGTTCTCAGACCAGCGCCGGCAGTTTCTTCCACGAGAAGTATAGGTTCTGTAGGAGCTGGAAGTCTGTCCACCATATGTGGCGGGCGACACTGTCATATTGTTCAATCCAGTCCTTGACGTCTTCATACACCTTGCGTGAAAAAGCGTCGGAGTGTGATTTGCGACGTTCATGCAAACAATGGTGGGAGGGGACACGGTTTGCTGCTACAGGTTTGTCATTGTTGGTTTAGTCAGCTTCGGATTTTCTGACAGGAGACCGAATTCCGGTGGTTTTTCCTGGTAGCAGCAACTGGCTCGGATTTCAGGTGCTTCGTGGTGTATTTCCGAGGTTACTTTTTGTGGTATTCGGTCGTGTTGCGGTTGTTCTGCCAGGCTCGGGTCAGGACTTTGCTTACGGCTCGACGGGGGTGTAAGACGCAGGATAGTCCGCCAGCCGTGTCCCATTATCGAGTAACTCGGCTGAAGAGCCGCCGGGTTCACACAGAGTGAAAGGCTATGGGTGCCCAGCACCTCCACCAGAACATACGATTACAGCAGAGCATGACCTGCAGTGTCCCAAAATAGTGAATATTGATAGAAGATAGGACTGGAACAAGGATCCATGACAGTATAACAAAACTCGCAGAAGAGAATCTATCCTGACCACTGAAGAAGCTGCATTGCCTTAGTGGCATTCTGTCCGAATAAACCCTCTCCTTCGGGGTTTGGCGACTGCCGTGGACGAACTGAACTGAAATGGATGTGGGACCACTTTTCTGGTAATGAGCCACTGCAGACTGTTGCCACAAAGCGGCGTGAGCTGGGTACGTAACACGCTCGATGAAATGTCCGGACAGCTTGCAATTCGCGTAACGAGTGTGGATGAAACGTTTGTGTTGACGAAACGTGCGACAAACCAGCGGGATCAATACCAACTGCAACACCTGTGCTCCGTGAAAGTGCACGTCTACACCGGAACAATTTCGGAAGCCGCACAGCATCATCTAAAGCATGGCACAGGAACTACCAGCTTGAAGGCAGCTCTTCGGTGCGCCACACACCTGTGCTCCGTGAAAGTGCACTTTTACGCCGGAACAATTTGTAAGCAGCACAGCATCATTCAGCACGGCACGGGAACTACCAGCTTCAAGGCAGCCTTCCGGTGCGCCGCACAACCGAAGTAAGCCCTCGGTCATTTGATCGAAGCTGCACCACGATTGCACACCGCCAAGCACTACTCACGCAATTTCCGTAGCTAAACTGTGTATCCAAATATATTGCACACGCTTCACTGCAAACCTCGAAGATTCCGATGGTCAACGAGAGCACAGAAACGTCGCCTTAAATTTTATCCTAGCGGTATCCGAATCAATCCGAGGTCCGAGCAACGTAGGTCAGATTGTCTCTTCCGTGGCAATATCCCGGTCGGTCACCAGCGAAATGTACACCGTTCCTCCGTATTTTCACGTTATACCTACGTCAAACACCACGCTGAACTCTGAACTCGGTTTCGACCGGCCTCATATGACGGCTTCCGCGTCTGAAATCAACTCGCCGAGACGAACGACAACCAACAAAGTATCCGACAAGCTCCGGCCCAGCTTGGGCCAGCCGCTGCATGGGCGCTGCCATCTTTCCTGTGACGTCACGTATTTGGTTTGGTTATGTGACGTGTGGTCAAATTTGCGTACCATGGCAGCCGCCTTATGGGGGTCACTTTCGAGTGCAGACCGGAACCCCGGTTTATCGCTCTAAGCCCCTCTACCTCGTTGGATGGGACGTCCTTTTTGGAGGTCGACACGGGGCAGTGACGTCCGTGACGTCACTGCCGGAAACGTGAAAGCAAGCCAAAAACAATCTCCTTTTTTTCTTTTTACGTTTTGCGGAGAGCTTGTTGCAGGTTGTTGTTATAGCGTTGGGGCGGGGGGGTGGCGGCGGTCGCGGCGTCTTATTGTTACAGTGCCATACTCTAAGGAAGAGGTGCCAGATACACGAAACGATCTTACGCCAAGAATGTACGTACGACAACAGCTCCGGAGCCGTCTTTCCACGATCAAATCAACATGTCCGACAACGTCACTTAGTTACTTGGTAGCGACGACCAACGGGCAATCATTTTTCTACGTGCCCTTCTCGCGGGTCCCGATTTCAAGCAGCAAGAAAAAAGAAGGAAGTACTCGAAACCGGCCACGACGAACATGAACGGTAACGATGCCACCGACCGAACATGCTCGAGGCCCAGCAAGCTCTCCGACTCCTCGCAGCGTTGCCGGCGTTGCTCCGACGGTCTTCGTCCAAGACCGTCTGCCCACGACCGACCCAATGGCTTGCGCGCCCGCGCGTGACCCTTGTGGACCCTTTTTGTAATATAGTTCGATCGCTGACCTCAACTTTAGATTAAGGGGTCATTCTCTCCCCCTTGTCATCTCCTTTTCCGAGGCAGCGGTGACGTACGCTGTCGTCGATTCTATCCCCTTGTTTTGTGTTATATGGAGCTCCAATAAATGCCGTATGGATTTCTTTAGCAACATGGTATGTGCACTTTGTTATTAGTGGGCCATTTGTATTCTGACACGCTTGTCGCCGCGGAGGCGCGTTCACGTTCAAATGTTTCCGATAGTATACATTACTGTCGAGCTATAACAGTTCGTGGGAGTTACGCAATGCCGGTCCCACCTTTCTTTGCCGGGTTTACTATGCTTGATCGAATGCCATTTCATCGAAGCACGTTTTAGAGAATGGGCACGTTTTATCAAAGCACGGTTTGATAAAACCGTGCTTTGATGATCACTTTAGATAAACGCCGTTTATCGAAAAGGGGCGCTTTTTTAAAAAAAAAAGGCTCTCCTACTTCTCGCGTGTATCACTGGTGCGCGTGTTAAAGGGATACTACAACGAAATTTCGGCGCTCATTTTTTGGTCTATATGTGTTCAAAAGAGCAGTATCACATAGAACATACCAACATCTTGTTAAAAAAGTCTCGAAAATGAATTTTAAAACGAATTAAGCGATTAGCAAAGAGCACCTGGTTGATGTCGCTAACGCCTCGTTTGTAATGCTCGTCTAGGAACCTTGACAGCTAGTGACGGAGGTTGTCTCGTCTCCGGCCACGACGAGAGAAGGGGGGAAGGAGGAACTCTCCTCTTCCCGAGAATCCCTTTTGTGTGTCGCAGAAGTCGCTATTGTCCCCCTAGAAGATTATAGAAGGTTAACCCGTAACTCAAAATTCGTACAAAGCAGCCGCTTCGGTGGCTGGAATGACTAGGCCATTCTCTCGACGTCAGCCTCGCCGTAGCTTTGCTCGTCTTGAGACGACCTACGTCACGATTGCGTTGGATGTCACGTACTCTAAGCTGGGCCTTCTCCGAGCGCTTGCCAGAGTGGGCCGTTTATAACGAAAACTACAGCCATCAGGATCAAAATACAAACGTGCGATTGTCATTTACGGATATTGTGGATCATATTCAACCTATTTTTGAACACGACGGGAATATTTCAAATTTCGTTGAAGTATCCCTTTAAAGGGGTAGAAAAACCAAATTCCAGCGCTCATTTTCTAGCTTGAATGTGTTGCATGTTGCACCCTAACCTCAAAAACACCAGTCTTCCGTTGAAGGCACAAGAAAACTAATTTTAAAGCTAAATAAACCATCTTTCAATGTGCGCCTGGTGAATGCATGCGGAGCCTATTTGGAAGGTAGTCTAGCAACGTTGTGGAATCTGCTACGTAGTCGTGACGTAGCAGATTTTTTCGGAGCAGCGCAGCTCTTGGGCATTTCAACATTTTCACTCTTAGCTCTCCTCCTCAACTCACAAGACACGCATTGTACCAAACGGTCCAAGAAGACAGCAAGGAAGCACTCCCCTCTTTCTCGGACCCTCGTTCGTGCAACCGGACACACCCACTCTCCCCCCTAGAAGATTAGCCCATCGCTCAAAACTTGAGCAAAAGTTGCTTTCCCCACCCCGCTCAGCCATAAGCTGACAGTGTTGTGGAAGCTACGTGCTCCTTAAGCCAGCCACACGCTCGTCACCCCACGGGTACTTCGAACGGTTCAGTTGTAACGCGCTGACGCTAATAAAGGGGCCTTCCGGAGCTTTCTGCGATCGTCTGTTTATGTTGTTATATAGCGTAGTAGGTGCAAGTTAATATGTATACAAAGGTTTAGATTACAAAACCGTTTATTAAGCAGACAGCAGAAGAAATATATCGGGACCATTTTCTCTTGGAAGACAATCCCCATTCCCTGCCCATCGCTAAAACTTGACCAATGGAAATGCTGCACCTCGCGGTGAATGCGAACGTGATTATTGCAACACTTTTTAAGCTTGCTGTAAATTAGAGTTTGAGAAAAACGTAAACTGATTGTGGTGCGGGAAACATAGTCCGCAATTATCGCTTCAAAACCAGAGAACTATGTTTTCTCCACGCGAGCTTGTTGCTAGGGGGTGATGCGTCGGCGCGTCGGCTCGCCTGCTTCCCGGGGCGTCTGCAGGCGTCCGTTTGCGGGACACGTGTTCCTTCTTCCCGTGGATCCCGACTCTGAAGCCAGCTTTGCGATCCTTCCACGTCAACGAGTCAAACTTTTCCTTTTCATCTGTGGAATGCGATTGCGTATTGCAGTAACAGCGCGATGGTGCGGTGCGACGAACGACGACTGCCGAGCACAAAGTCCGGAGAGATTCCTCCGCGGGTCGGCGGTCGGCCGCGTTGGTGACGCGCAGTGACACCGGAATCCTTCGCTTGCTATTGGCTGACGCGTAAAGAGATGCCCCTCCCGTTTTCCGGGGTCATCTCAGAAAGGGGGCGTGCCGGGGACTTTGATAGCAATTTTAACAGGGAAATCCGCCGCGCATGACCGTAATTTTATGATTTTTAGGATCCTTAGGGCCTGTAGATTCAGTTACCGCCATAAATAAACCATCGCAGAACGCTCCGGAGGGCCCCTTTAAGGTCCATAGTCTCCATACGCACATTCACGTTTGAACGCGTTTGAGTGCGTTGCGGAGTCCTTGCGGCCAGGCGCGGTCGCTTCCGGAGCGACGCGCGTTTTCCCGCAACGCTCGTTAGCGCGACGCAAGCGAGTACAGACTCGCTCAACTTTCCGACGCGTTGCGGTGCATTCGGGTGCGTTCAACCAATCAGGAGCCGAGAGAGGAGAGGCGGTGACGTGTTCGCTCACCCCACCCCGCCGACTCGGCGAGACGTATCTGGTTCACCGGTCGCAATGCTTGCTTTTTTGTTTTGGGGAGCGGTGGCGAGTGTATTTTCCAAGGCTGTGATGGTTCAAGCTTGACAAAACGTCGGGGAAGCGGGCGAGATTGTCCCAAGATCGAACACTTCGACGCTGTCGCCGTTCGCCGCCATGTTGCCTTGGATTTCGCTTACTCTTGGCGAGCCACTAGCGACGATAGCGCGTTCTTATTGGCTCTTGACTACGGTTGACTGCGTGTCAACGCAACTGTGCGTACAAGTTTGGTGCAAGCGGTCTTCGCAACGCAACGCGTCCGCTTGCCGCTACGGAACGCACCGCGTTCAAACGCGAATGTGCGTATGGGCCTTTAGGAAGTTTTCGTAGATCGCTTCCGCTGTCCCGCAGCGCTCTCCGCAACTAGCTACTCTAGCCGGAACTCTACAGTCAAGGCCATCGGCGCACCGGCGCAGTAGCGGCTGCTTCGTTGCCGGGGGCTTAGCGGAAGGGAAAGAATTACACCATCATGGCATCTTCCCGAGGGGAACCAAGGGGTGATGCGGAGCATCGCGGATCGTTAACAGGTTCTGCTGCTCGACGGTCTCGAACCGCCGCTGCTTCACGTTGTCGTGGTTCAGCATCCGCCGCTCGACGTTGACGAATGGACGCCGCTTCTCGTTGCGTAGTTTATGGTCTGCCTCTCGCTTCAAGCGTTTGCGCTCAGCGTCGCGTGCCCTTCGCTGCGCAGCTTTGTCTTCAGTGGACGTAGCGTTGCTGTTAGTTTGTGGGGTGGTGCTGACGCTTGCTTGCGCCAACCCACTAACTGACGGGACTGTTGCTTCCACCACACTTCATCGGAAGAACGGAGTGAAGTGGAGTCAACAGCGGTGAACTGAACGCGCGCAGCGCGCTACCGCTGCTTATATTCACACTTGAAGGAGAGGAGACTAGAGGAGGAGAGTTGCGCATGCTCGCGCGGTGTGAGTAGAAGCGAACGCACGCGAAGTGCACGCAGCTGGTAGAGAGAGAGAGAGCAAAGTGACTAACGCGCAGCTGTTGGAGGGAGGAAAAGAGGAGAGTTGCGCATGCGTAGTGTGAGTGCGGACTACGACGCCGACGCCGCGGGACATAGACCCGAACAAGAGATGCTCCGCATCTAAAACGCGATCTACGAAAACTCTGTATTGACACCACCACAACGCTGACAACGCCACCAAGGGCAAAGCTCATAATAACCACGCCAGACTTGGTACTTCACGAATGAGGGGAATCTTTTCTTTCTGTTTTTCTTTGAGCCGGATATCCCATCACGCATCGCGCTCTCCGTTTGCTTCTCTTCGAGCGCTTACTCGAGTGCACCGTTGGAACGAAAAATATATTAAGTCGTTCAAAATACAAACGTGCGATTATCATTTACGGTTATTATCCTTTATGCTTGAATCATTTCCGAACGAAATTTGAATATTTCAATTTTTGTTTCCGTACCCCTTCAAGTATACCCTGCGCTCCCGTGGCTTCGCGGCGGCAGTCTGCGGCGGCTCATTACAAAAATGTTAACTCACCTGATTTACCCGTACACGCCGCTTCGCGGGGTGCCGAATTCGCTAAAAGGAGGATCATCGCCATTTTCTATAAACTCGGTTCTCTATAAAGGCGTTCGATAAACCGGGGTCGGTACGGCGGCGTTTGCTAAAACGCGGTTTTCTGAACCGCATGCCTCCGTTCTTTGCCGAGTGTCACGTCAGTATCGACTGGTACTCGTAAAAGATCGGTCCCGAAGCACTTCGATCAAAGGCGCGCGTCCGCTCCGAGTTTGTACAGGTATCTACATCGCTCTTGCTGATACACTCGTAGTTGAAACGTGTCGTATGTAACGTCGGCTCGCTCTTGCGTTTCCGAGGCCGCGAAAAACGCCGCGGCGATTTGTTTCCATCTAGTCGCTTTTAAAACGACTGGCACGGGCCGTTTTTTATCAACTATGACAGTTGTGTTGACTTCGGAGGAACGAGCTGGGAGCATACTCCGGACGAGTACACGAAGTGAAGAGGTGACGATGTCAAGGTAACAAACTTTCACTAAAACCGGACATGACGTCACAGACGTCAAACTACTACTCTGCTACTTCGCTCTGCCCCGTATCGACCTCCCCGAAAAGGCGTCCCAGAGCAAGATGGCCGCACGCAGCAGCGCGCTCGAATTCATACCGTCGCCGTCATTTTACTCAAAAAAACAGTAAGCTTATGGCTCGTCCGTCTTATATTCGACACTCTTTTTGCTCAGAAAGTGTTGCGCAAACAGATTATTTCATTCATTGTTGGTTTTGAGGCCCGTCCGCTTAGTAACCTTGCTTCAAATTTCCACTTATCATTTTCGATACACTCCATGGGTAGTAATTGATGGCACAATTTTAGTATAAATTGTGATACGTTTTCTTGGTAAAGCTTTTAACGGTACACGTTTTAACAGTTGTCTTTTTCTATTTTTAGGTCCCGAAGTTAGTAACATATTGAACCACATCGTCGCCGGCGAAGATGTCAGCGATTTTAGTGATCAGTCGGAAAGTGACGATGAAGATTAAAGTCCCCCAGCTACGGCTGAGCCCTTTGAGACAAGCGATGATAAAGAAATTGTAAAATATTTCTTCGGATCATCTATAGCTGCGTCTTCTCGCCCAGACAACAAATGGCGAAAGGAATTGCCCTAAAACGGTCATGTTGAATTTTCCAAAGCATTCTCTGAGCCGAATGTCATGGATTCACCATTGTTTCTTTTCCGACAGTTTCTGAGTCCTTATATGCTCACCATGCTAGTGGAGCAAACAAATGGCTAGAGTACGCAGAAATGCGGCAGCTCCGTGAACACAACTCTGCAAGAGCTGGAGCAATATATTGGAATATACCTGAAAATGGGGCTTACAAAAATGCCGAGCGTCAGGTGCTACTGGGAGAATGGGACAAGTTATTTTGCTATCGCTGACAAGTTGTTGAGAAATCGTTTCTTGAAGCTGGTGGAATGCATGCATGTTGTAAAAAACATGGAAACCCGCGAAGAAATTAAGAAGGACAAGTTGTAGAAGATTCGTCCTTAGATTTCAGTATTGCAGCACAAGCTGAAGAGCATTGAACAAGAAGAGTTCAATGCGGTGAATGAGATAATGGTGTCATTTACTGGAAGGAGCTCGCTAAAACAGTACATCCCAGGCAAACCGACGCCGTGGGGTTTCAAGCTTTGGGAACGGGCAGGCACAACGGGTGTCCTTTGCCAGTTTGAGGTATACCAAGGCCACTCCAAAGAAAAGTACATTTTTGGACTTGGGGGTGCTTCTGTCGTGAGCATGTGCTCTGAAATCCCTCCAAATGAAGACTTCAAGGTTGCAGCTGACAATTTTTTAGCTCTTTGAACCTTGTTGAAGAGTTAACAACGAGAGGAATACAGTACGTTGAACTCTGAGGCAAAATCGGCTGAGAGCTTGCAAACTCCCGGATGAGAAGACTCTGAGTAAAGCTGGCCAAGGCTCACATGATTACAGAGTTGACAATGGCAAAGGAATTGTGGTAATTCACTGGTTTGACAGGAAAGCTCTCAGCCTCGTGTCACATTTTGCCTCTGTTGAGCCAATTCAGCAAGTCCAACGGTATGACCGGAAGGCCCAACTCCACATTGACGTCACGCGCCTGGGAATCGTGATACGTACAACAGATTTATGGGGGAATCGAGCAGCATAATTATCAGGTGTCGCTATACAAATACACCATTTGGTCCAGGCGCTGGTACATGTACCTCATATACCATGCCATCTTCATCTGCCTCGTGAACGCGTGGAATATTCACAGGCGCCAAAGCCATCAACTGAAGGTGGCCACTCAAGCTGAGAACCTTCATTGCCAGTTTGTCAGAAAGCCTGATCTCTACTGGAAAAGCGCCAAGAGGACGGCCGGCCAGTCTGCCTTCGCCTCCGATGAACAAGAGGAAGTTCCGCTAAGTCATCCCCAAGATGACGTTCGAAAAGACGGGGATGGGCATCTTTCAATTGTGACGAGCAACCGACTTCGTTGCTGGAACTGTGTGTCCATGCGAACATATTTAGCACAGTTGTGTGCGCGAAATGCAATGTCACTCTGTGTCTGAACAATAGCTACGCAGCTGTTTCTTTGAATACCACAAGCCATGAGACTGCAGCTGGCAAGGAGGTAGCAGAAAAGCCCAGTGTATCATAATTGATACGTTCAATACTTTTTTTACTGATTTGAAATTTTATTGTTCTTTTAGTATGAATGTACTCACCTTAGCTATGAATAAAGGCACAAAAGTTTCTAGAATTTTAATTTGCCTAAAAATATGCTTGGGCTTTGTGGGGAAGGTGTCTACGGACTAAAAACTGTAAGTAGACTGTATGTATTTTATGGGTCGTTACTCTTCTGCAGTCTAGTTTATAAAGCTGCTTGGAGGTGATTTTTTTTATCAAGTACATATTACAACTAAATTGATCGATGAAATTATTAGTTATTGGTGCGCCTTGCCAGTATACGTCTTCCGCAATGTTCGGTTTTGTTTTCCCAGTTTTGAGTTTTTAAAGATGATACACCCACACAAATTGTAGCAGATTCTTTGTCTAAGTGGCTACGATAAGGTATAGATTTCAGTAGCGTCATTTGGGGGGAGGGGGGGGGGTGTCATGATTCAAGACGTATTTAGCGTTTGAACCAAGGAAGATACCAAGTTCGCCATCTTAAAAGTATGTTAGAATAACGGTTTTCGACACATCCCTCCACAAACGCGAAAGCTAGAAAACAAAGAATGGAATATTTCTGCATTTTATACTCGCTCGTTAGTACTCACAGTATCAGCAATACAAACTTCGCTGTGAAATCTGCCGCACAAAGTCTTAAACATTTCTAAGCTAGAACCATTTTTCGCTGCCATCACTTGCCTAACTGGTAATCTCCCTTCTCCGCTATTTAAGCGACCTTACGCTTTCAGGGTCTATCGCTTCACTGTTTCATCGACGAATGCCAACACTACCACCAGCGTTAACAGAACTAAATGCTAGTTGTCAAAATTATCCTTCACGGTTACCTGAGCGTTTCGTCACTCACGACTACAGTGTTCTAGAGGATGTAGTGGCAAGAGCGGCGCCGGCTTGCATTGGGCCGCGTGAAGACGGTGAACGTAAATGCCGCGAGTGGCGCTGGAGTTCCGTGCCCTAGGTGAATTCATTGCAGATGACAGATGTGCGATGAGCGAAGAAGACGACGAAGCTGAGGCGGTACGCTTCTCCCGAGCGTAGCACCGTAGCACTTTTCTTTGTGGTGTAGTGTTGGGGAGTCTTCCCCGTTCTGTTGCCGTCTCGGTCATAAATGCAAGGAAAAAGACGGACACACACACTGTTTCTCGTCGGGATGCAACTCGGGCCCGGTCAACAAGGGCAGCCGGAGCACCAGTGATCGTAAGCCGTCGCTGTTTCGTGCGCCAAGGGGGGAGTCGCGCAGACTACAGTGAAAAAATAATCTTACCCGAGAAGATAAACGCCTTGCCGAGACATCAGCGGTGTGCGAGAAACATTTTGAACCGCGCCTTATGCCTCGGGACTATGTGCACATCGTCAAAGGCGAAAAGGTTCCGATTCTATGTCGCGATATATTATGACTATTTTGTAGTCTTTTGGCGTAGTATGTCGCTGGATATCTCTCATGTGCTTGCTGCGTATGTCGATGAAGCGTATTACCAGTTTTGAGAAGTCACAAAGCAGTAAGTTGAGAACAATTTGTTTTCCATATTAGGGGTTGCTCAAGTTTGTGTTCATATATATATTTTAATGCTTCATGTACTCCCAATCGAGGTATTTTTTCTTCATAGACTGCTTTCCACAAAAAAAAAAAAATTTGCTATATGTTCGCCAGTTGCCGTGGCACCTTGGCCGTTCCCGAACTTGCTCGGCCTTGCAGCTTACACAACACTGGTCCCCGCATCAGGGACACGATGACAAGAAACAATGCACCTGTTTATTGTTCCTCTCAGCATTAAAAAGGCGAGAGATTTATTGAGACTTATTTGTCTATTTTTCCTTGTTGTATCAGTATCGCGTGGTTCCTTTCGCAGCTATTAAGCGTACAGCCCAAGTGACAGGGTTGCTGAACTACCTGTCAGTACTGGGAAGGGGGTGGGGGTCGATATTATTAAAATGATCAGGTCAAAAACACGCGAATAATGAAAGTAGAGGATAAAACAAACTCTAGAGGCCACAGTGTAAGAAAGAACCTACAATTTTTCACATAAGCAATTGTTCTGTGTCGCGAAAAGCTCCAGTCGAACCACAGTAGTGCACGCCAAGCAGCGCCGCTCAGAACAGCAGCGTTACGGTGTCGCCTACGCGCAAAATCTTCACGCGGCGGCTGCCGCTCTTGCCACTACAACTCTCTAGAACACTGTACTCACGACAAAGAAACGATTGCTGTGCACGCTCCTTCGACTCGGTCTTCGCCTTTTTTGCGCTGTTTTCATTCCGTAGTTCCCAAGTGACTCTCCTAAAATACTTCCACTTCGCTATAAACAGCTCCATTTAAAATGCCAATACGCGCACTGCGGCGCCCCTGGTGGTCGCTTTCTTTCGAGCGGACACAGTGATATAAAGAAGGGTCTGCGCAGAAGGTGACGTCAAAAACGAAGGCTCCACGATAAAGAGGGGGGCCCTCGGAAACTGGGCTCATTTGATGCAAAGTACTGCGCCTGTATCCGCCCTCTTCCCACGCAACGTAAAAAGATGCAGAAAAAAAAAAAAAAGCAGCGCAGTTTTAAATGTAGGCGCAAAGTTACAGAACCGAACTGACAGCCGCACCCTCTCCCGAGTGCGAGTCGCACACGTTCGCATTTAAATTTGGCTCAATTTAGAAGCATCGCACGAAGGTAGGAAAATGCCTTCGAGAATTCTGCTTTTTGAATGATATTTTTTTTTTTACCGTTTATACTTCAGCGTATTCACATACGGGTGTTTGTTTATGTGTACGCGTGTGTTTATGGTTGCATGTGGAAGCGACTGAATGAGTGCACGAGCGCTCATGCGAGTTGTGTGTGTTTTCGTGCAGCCGTGAATGTTGCCGCTCTTCCGCGGAAGGTCTCGTTGGAACCTTCTGAGAATTACAAATGGAGGGAGTGCAGGCTCAGCGAGTTTTCAATCGCATTATGGGGAAATGGTGTTGGAAGTTCTTAAACAACATTTCTATAAAATGGCGTGTTCCCATATTCCGACGCCTGGTTTATTTAACCCCATCTTTTTTTCTCTCTCTCTCTCCCCTTCACCCCTCTGGTACAAGTTTCACGACTCTACCAAGTGCTGCAACGACGATTTTCAAAAATCTCTAAAAATAGGGTGCCTGAGGAAAATCAAACGCTTCCGGGGAACAAACTGCCAGCCCCGGCAGACGTTCAAGATTACAAGAAACGAAGTAATAAACTCAATAATCAAATCAAATCTACGTATTCCTTGGTTTTATGAGTAAAAAAAAATAAACATATGGCTTCATTTAGCGATTCCCCTATTATCATCACAAACACTCAGTTTGATAATATACAAGGCTGCTACAGCATTTTACGGCGTTTAGAAATGCTCTATATTTCCTGTCGCAGCGCATATTTACGCCGCCGGTCCTGCCCCCACTTGGCCGAGGGTCCAACCCATACGGAGAGCTTTTCCACTAGTTACGGTGACGTCAGAAAGACGCCGAGCTCTGATTGGCTTTGATTGAAAGGATAGTGGGTAGACCTGAATGCTAGATGCCTTAAGCTCTACCCCCTATTTGTTTCAATCAGCCAATAAGAGCTCGTCGTTCTGACATCATCGCAGCCCCTTTGCAAGAAGGAGCATACTTCGTTTCACCTCAGTCCAGGCGCGGCCGATGGCGTCGTCATATTTCTCCGTGTGTTCTGTCGTCGTGTAAGCAATCATAAACAGAAATGATCCGTGTGACCTGCGCTTTTGATGTTGCTTTATTCATCGGATTACCTCGTATTGTCCGCTGCTTCTCGATTCAAGCTGAAACGAAGTATATCGCCTCGTCCCCCTCGGGCCTTGTACGGCGAGAGGAGTTATGGCGCACTTGCGATGTGCGCCTCGGCCACCGGGGGGCAGGACCAGTGGCGCAAAGATGCGCTCAAATAGAAAATCGTAATCCAGAAACGCGTCCAGATTAAGCGTCCATTCCAACGCCGTGTCATGCTGCTGCTCCCTTATATACATCTAATATGAGCTGATTTTGTTGTTTTTGGAACATGTTTCAAAGGTTTTTAATTGGAACCTTATGTTTACCTTCACAAATATAAAATACAATTAGTAAGTCATATTTAGTTATTTGGCTAATTATTACCTACGCTGCAACCTCTGACGTCCGCCGTGGCTGTCACTTTGGGCTCGAAAAGAGGTCAGTTTATTTTGAACCACTCACTTTTTTAATATTTTGACAGTCTTCGTGGATATATCCGGCATCGTTACAAGTATCCCCATGATACTACTGCAACAATACAAGCAGTGCGCAACTTCGCTTTCTTTTAATCTTTAATGAACATTTTATAAAGTGTGTTGTAAAAGTTAGTTTCTTTATTTATTTATCTGTATTTTTCTCTACTTTGACCTTTATTGCGTCCGTCGCCTCCCACAGTAAAAAAAAAGGAGAAAGTGGGGGAAACTTTACTTGTTAATTCCTTCGCCCCATTTTTCTGGTTTTCTTCCTTCCTACGCTCCCTCAACAATCATTGTTGAAAGCACAAGAGACAAGATGAAAGTAACACTCCATAATATAATGAAGAAAGCACGCAAATATAATGGAAAAAATCATAAGGTTTTGACATCCTCCAGAAAATCTTTCTTAACAGTTCATCTTCGCCAGCCGAGAGCGAGAGAGGAACTGCTATCAGCTACGCTCAGTAGGCACACCAAAGGTCCTACGCAAAAGCCTGAGTCGCACCAGCGAGGGTTCTTGCGCCGATCTTCGAGGTTTTGTACGCCTATAATTGGCCGGACTAAGTCGCACACCATCTGGTAAGGAGAATTCAGCGATTGAAAATTATTGGAATACGTCCGCCTTGAAATTTTAAATATGAACACGAGTTACTCTTAAGATTGAACTCCATGGGACAAATGTGCTGCGAAATATCGACGAATTGTGCCCGGCTGCTTTTGCTCTGCTTCCTGAATCAGCACAGTGGCTGCTACGTCGCGCGCAAAGCGAACGTGCCGTCCGGCGGCGTTCGTTGGTTATTCGTCGCATAAATCGCTCTATGGAGTTCAGCCTTTACAGAAAACAAGGTTCAATATAAAATTTTGGTAAATTTGGAAACTTAATGTTTCAATTAGTCTTCCATCTACAGTGCGCATAGTTTCATTAAAAAAAAGTGGAAAACTTAAATTGTTTTATGCTGTAACATTCTATTTTGTTAAGTAGGAAGCAAGAGGATCAGTACTTCTCGTCACACAACATAGCATTCGAGGATTGCCAGAAATATAACATAAATATTATGTTCACAACACGCTTAAGGTAAACCAAAGAAATCGCCTGTGCTACTGTTTCTAGGACAAAGACAAAAAAAACACCCATTTTGTTATAAAAAAAAAAGAACTACAAAATAAAACTGTCCGAACGTAATGGTGTTGAGCGGGAAAGAGAGAGAGGGGGGGGAGGAGGGGTAACATTCTATGACAACGAAGGAAAATTCCCATTGAACGGAGTGGTTGCTCGGAGATAAATTTGCCTTTGTAACCCTGTCAGGACTAACTTCATCGTACATAAGTGAGGGAAAGGCTGTGTTTTGCTATCTCCTAAACTAGGAAGTTAGTGAACGACAAAGCGAGGAAAATTCGAAGCGCATGAAAATAGGATGACAAGCCGCAAGAACCGCGCGTAACGTTTTGCTCACCATGAAAGTAATCTCGTGCGCAATTCATTAGACAAAAGGCCCGAGTACCGACGCGGGGAATGTGCGCGAGCGCGCACACCGCTGCTGTCGGCGCGCGACTGCACAAAAATACCGAGATATGAGAAAGCGAAAGAAAATCAAGAACAAACGGCGGGCGAAAATGCATTTAAACGAAAGTTTAGTAAAAGTATTAAAGGACAATATTTCAAAACATCGATTGTACGAGGCCGTCCTGGCAGTGCCCAGCCTGCACTATCTTCAAAAAACATCCCCGTGTTTTTTTTTGTTTTACTTTGCGGGTGTACCTTTTCTTTTTTCACGCGCCTGTTTTTTTATCTCCGGGCGCGGCCTAGAAGAATTCGAAATGAGAAAGTTGGGTGCGTAGAACGCCGACAGAGAATAAGCAGGGAAGCAAGCGTGACAAGTAACGTAAGTAAAAGAAGAAGAAACCATATGACAAGGCTCTATCGAAACGTCGAACGACGTTTTCGTGGAGTTACGCATCTTGAAGGCAATTATGCAAATTACGATACCGTCAAAAGACTTCATATCGGCGCGTGTCAAAGGCCAGCGCCGAGAAGTGGGGCCTTGAAACTTTTCTTTATGTTCCCATATTCTTACCGTCAGCAATTATGTTTCTGGATTTTTTATTTCAGCGTTATTTCTCATCGCAGAACACTCGAACGTCCAAAAATAGCACGAAGGTCGTATAACTGAGCATCGCGGTTCTTTCCAACCGACCAGGTAAAGTCCTTGTTCCAAGCAACTCACAAACAAGCAAACAGATAACAACAGGCCACGAATATTGTGCATATGAATAGCATGGCCCGAAAAAAATAAAATTAGAGACTCATTGGAGAACAAGTCGAAATAACTGCTCACAAAGTCAGGAACAAGCGTGATCATAATCTTCATTTCATGAACATTCTGCCGAAAAGTGTATGAAAAAATTTAATTTAGAGTTGGGACACGGTTGCTACCCTTGACACCCACGACCTACCAAAAACAAAAACAAAAAAAAAACGCTAAACGACACTCGCCGACATAAAAACAGATGTGTATTTGGCGAGCCAAAAAAAAAACGCTCTGTGGTATTATCACGGCCGGTTCCACTTGCTTAGGCGAGCCGGCCGCGATAATGACGAATCGCGTGCCCGGTAGGGCGGAGCGGTAACTTTACCGGAATACTTTCCTGTTTAGTTTCTTGTTGACGCCTTTTACCAAAGTGACATTTTTCGACCCCGTAGCGCCTACTAGGAATTTTTTTACCCATATTTGACGACGCGGCTAGACCATACTGTGGTCGATCTTCAATCCTCTAAATAGATTATGTGCCCTCAAGTAAAAAATTAAAAAGTTAATTAAAACATTTTAGTTAATTATCTAATTACCTAATTTCACCTCTTTCATAGAGGCCGCCATGGCCACTAACACTTCCCCAGGGCTCAAATTACTCTATCTCACGTTCCTTTTTTTTTTTTCTTGAAAATTTGGTGCGGATAAGAAAAAAACACCCCGTATATATAATTACGCAGTTTAAGGACGTATTAAACATCTAATACCTAGCAGCAAAGACACTCACTTGGAGGCATCCATGGAACACGACGCGTTGCCTACTCAGATATCTCGAATTTATTTCTCATTTTTTATTTAAAATTGTAAAATTTCCCAACGTCTGGTCGTGTATCTCGTCCGATCACTAACGCGTGACGCACGTCAAATACCTCTGGTTTGCAGTCGCACAGCACTAGCCAAATTCTTAATTTATATCGAAGAGATATGTGGCCTTATTTCATGGCAGCCCAAGTTTGACCTCTCTAAATATTCAAGGAACAAAATGACGACGGTGTGGGAATGAGACGCCATTTTAAGTGGGAGTGAAGATTACTTCGTAAATCGTGACTATTCGACGTTTATGAACATTGATTTTTACGTGTTCGCCGTAAGGAAAGTTTCGCTTAGCCGAAAAAAGATAAAGTCGTAGTGCTTAATTTCCCGAAAATTACCGGCTACAGCTCCATTCCGTCTGACATCTATCATATCCTCCACATGGTTTCCTAACACGCCCGTAGGATTTGATTTTAGAAATCCAGTTTTCCAAAACTACGTTTGGTGAACTGCACGCCGATTCGTTTTACAAGACTTCGGCGCTTTCGTGGTAAGATATTCGCAAGGTTCACGTCCACAGTGTTAGCGTGGGTGCGACGGTCGCTGACAAAATGAGAACAGGCCTTCAGCACGCGCTCTTTGCCTTCCACCGCGCTTTGGCTGCGCGTGTACGCCGAAGTGTTATCAAAGGTAGGAAGCTCTGTGCTGACGAGAGGAAAGCTTAATGACATGCCTGCCGTTCTAATCCTGTCAGTCACTACAAGGAGGAATTCACGACTCTTCTGTTTTTCCTCTTTCTTTTTTTTTCCGTTCCCCCGTCTTTTATTTCCCGATCGTCCTCTCGACGTCAGAGTAGACAATTGAGACTGGAATACACCACCTGGATGGAAAGTCGCGTTGCAGAAGTTTCTACGACACCAGACGGCGCTGCGCACGTATTGGACGCCCGAGCTGCATTAGCGTTCGGGTGGAACTGCACGTTCGATACTTCACAGCACAAGTTCCTGCCAAACCCTGACACAGAACTCGTGCCCAATCTTCGACCCGTAATGACCCTCAGACGGTGGCCTGGAAATGTCTGCACTACGGTATTCTATTCAGGTGGTGTTGGGTATAAATCGCCTTAATTAACCAATCTTTCCTCATCCCGTTCTTATGTTTTTTCCCCCCCAAATTCTGCCGAACTCTGACGGAACAAACAGCTCTACAGTAAGTTTAAAGTGAGAATATAAAAAGGTTGACGGCGGGGTACTGGGTCATGCAATGTTTTTGAACCAAAGCTAAATTAGCGATGTATCTCAATATCCTCCCCATCCTCTGGCGACTTGCGCTTGACAGCGCCGAGCATGCCGCGTTCAAGCGGCGATGAAGCATCGATTTTCTTTATGGATCTACCTTCTCAATGCTCGAGCGGGCACTTTTGCTCTCGGCGAGAAATACAAGTTAGCGCACTCCGAGCGCCGCAGTAAAGAAGGTCATCAATCTTGCCTCCAGTGGCCTGAACTCGCCGTGAGAGCCTTCATGTAAAAAATGTATGCGAGCAGAGCATGAAAAATGAGGAGAGGACTGGCGACCGAGTGCTACTTAAAACTTAGTCCTCTGGGTCATGTTGAAGTCGCATTAGGGGTGTCACATGCTTGCTATGATTATTTGACTCTCTCCTTTCGATTTATTTTTTCCAGTTTATCTTTGCTTTTGTTTCTACCAAGCCGAGATGAATCCTAGCCTTTCTGTGCCGTCCATACGTCGGCTTGGTGGTAATTACTCAGTCCTGATAACTTAGAGTTTATTTTAACTGTCTCGGTCATGCAGTCTCGACTGATTCTACGTCACGAGTTAGAAAGATAACGTGGCAAGAGGTAAACATCTACTTATAAGAAAACTCCAAAGTTGATTTACGTTAATTATGTCGCACAATCCAAAAGTGGAGGAACGCGAGAATATTAGGTAAAAGAGACGTGGAGAGACAAACATGGAAAAGAAAGGAATTACGTGTTTTATTGCTGTTTTATTGTGAACTGGTCCTAAATTTTGCTACCTGACAAAACTTTATGGTGACTGACAGGATGGAAACGTCAGGGGCTCTCTTCAGATGTTAGGCCGCCAGCGCTAACTTGCTACCTTCGATAACTCTTCGGCGCCTCGTGAGCCTCGAGCTAGGACGCGCTGCGAAAACACGGCCGAAGGCGAAGGCCCGAGATGGAGGCTGGGCGAGGGAAAAAGACGCCGGCTGCTCTCATCCTTTCACGAACTATAACAGCTATTATTAAAAATCTGAACAGAAATTATTATTGAAAATCGGAACAAATATTGTAGGTGAAAGTTTGAACAAAAATTATAAAACGCGACTTCTCACGTCATTTTGTTTACGAGTCGACACGAGAACTAGATGAGTTGCCAACCAAAAAGTCGAAGATTATCGGGGAGCCTGAGAGAATATACCCTTGAATGTATCTTCCCTACAACATCGAGGGAGGAGAAGGATGCAAAAAAGACAGCAGAGAGAAATCTCGTAGGAGAGGAAGACGAAAAAAATGTGAGGATATGGGAAATGAGAAAGACTGAAACTGGAAAGCGCCAAGTGAGTTTCGACATTTAAGTTCAAAGCTGGTGCATTTTTATTGTACCTAGACTCCTTCCCGCTTTAGTGCAGATGAGGTTACGGCCGTGGTTGCCTTAATGCGGTCATGCGAGGCCGCATCGAACCAGAACAGCTAAGATCGACACCCCTGTGATAACCATGCCGTAGTGCGAAATTTCTTACTTCACATACCGAGGCCATGGTGGGACACGGACTGAGCAAGAGTGTCGCGTCATCCTTCGACCGGTGCTCGGTTTCCGCCGGTGCGAGGTGTAACATGAGTCCCAATTTGGCACTGATGGGCACTGGTGTCTCATGCCTGCCCTGGCCTTGCCACGAAAGGCGAAATAGAAATTGCAGCACTACAGGGCTTCGCAATCTCGGATGTTTATACTTTCTGCATGCCTGCATGTGCTCAAATAACGACGTCCCACATGCTTAGAGGAACGCCGAAACCCCCTATTTGTTACAGCGACAGATCGTAGTTTCTGAAACAAGCTCGTTTTTCGGTTTCGAGCCAACTACCGCATTTTATTTTCCATGGGAACGAGGCGGTGTGGACACACCGAGGAGCAACTACAGTCGTGAGAGAAGCATCGGAGACGACGACATATGCCGGCAGGGCGGCTGCATCAGCGTGCGTCTCTCCCCTTCCTTCTGTCCCTGAGACGAGACCTACGCAAAGGCAACGCGGCATCGGTGGGCTCAGGAGCAGGCGAGAGAAGAGGAGTAGGGCAGAAACGATCGGAGTGCTCTAGGCATGCGACACAAAGTTTTCTATGCGAAGATCGGGCTGCAACTGAGAGCGCGGCCGCTGGTTATGGATGTAGAAGTACATCGGCGTTCGCGGGCTGCAGACGGAGGGGGACCCGGGTGCACTTTCGCAGTGACAGGTGTCACGAATGGAGTTTTCGGCACGGCGAAAGAGAACGAAAAAAAAAAAAGCGAGAAGGCGACGACACTGAGGGGCGCCCGGTTGGTTTGTCAGAGCGCTCTTGTTATGGGGCTGCCCAAACCTTAGTTGGACTGAAAAGTTCCACTAAACTTTATTCATTTAGATGCGCTTCGTTGAAGCAAAAGATAAGAGTAGGATTAACACAGAGGTTAAGCTAATGTGGCCCAAGGTGGCCTGCCTCGGTTGGCTATTTGGCGTTGGGGAGGGGGATGGGGAGATAAAAAAATTAAAAGGGAAAGCAGGAGAGAGATGCTTTAATGGTTAGCGCTGGCGTTAAAGCTTTGGGCAGATAAGCCTGCCGGCATATATCCATGAATTGCCAAAGTATCGAAAAATGCCCACAAACTAGAACACACAATTGGCGTCCTTTGCTTAATACAAATGCTCACCTAAATAATACGAGTTGTATGTACCAGCACAAAGTTCCAGTTGCGTAGCCAGGAATTATCTTCGCAGGGACGGGGGGGGGGGGGGGGGGGGGATTTCTATGACCGGGATGGGGAGGGGGTTATCCAATCTTCGCGTACAGTAGTCGATGTACTGTACACTCGCCGGCGAAATGAATGCGAACGCCGGACCGTCGACCGGTCCGTGCTATCAGCGCTAAGGCGCGGCTGCCATGGCGGCTCGCTTTCTTATCGCGCGCTTCGCCGAGATTAAGCGCTTGGATCGAGCGCTGTTCTCAGCTCTGCTGCTACTCGCTGCAGGACGCGTGAAGTGGGTTTTGATTTCGGCGTCGGATTTTTGTGGGCGCCGTGCTCACATCATTGTCGCCAAATGATTTGCACATTGCGCGTCAACTAGAGCGGACGTTGTTCGGTATGGTTTATCAGTGACTCAACCGCTTTCTTCCTTCATGAGCGAACGACAATAACTATGAACGCTAATGACTTTTCTTTTTATGAAGCGGAAAGTGTAAGTTACGTTTTGGTTTGTTCCGTAGCCTTCTGGTTTAGCACATATCACAACAAAAAAAAAAAAATGAAAGCCGCTTACAACTCCCTGTAACGCCGAATTGGAGCGCAGCTCTTGAGGAGGAGGAGGGAAGGGCACTGGGGGGGGGGGGGGTTAAACTAACCAGGGGGGGAGTCACGTGACCCCCAATGCCGATGATGTCATCACTGACGTCACTGATGACGTCATCAGTGACGATGACGATGCGGGTACCGATGACGTCATTAGTGACGTCACTGATGACTTCCCCAGTGATGATGACGATGACGATGCGATTGTCGTGGACGTCATCAGTGACGTCGCTGATGACGTCATCAGTGATGATGACGATTACGATGCGGATGCCGGTGACCACATCAGTGACGTCACTGATGACGTCATCAGTGATGATGACGATGACGATGCGGATGCCGGTGACGTCATCAGTGATGATGACGATGACGATGTGGATGCCGGTGACGTCATCAGTGATGATGACGATGACGATGTGGATGCCGGTGACGTCATCAGTGATGATGATGATGACGATGTGGATGCCGGTGACGTCATCAGTGATGATGACGATGACGATGTGGATGCCGGTGACGTCATCAGTGATGATGACGATGACGATGTGGATGCCGGTGACGTCATCAGTGATGATGACGATGACGATGCGGATGCCGGTGACGTCATCAGTGATGATGACGATGACGATGTGGATGCCGGTGACGTCATCAGTGATGATGACGATGACGATGTGGATGCCGATGACGTCATCAGTGATGATGACGATGACAATGTGGATGCCGGTGACGTCATCAGTGACGATGACGTCATCGGGGGGTCACTTGACATCGGCGGGGGTCACGTGACCTCGAGGAGGGGGTCACGTGACCTCAGGGGAGTCACGTGACTTCGGGGGTCACGTGACCCCCCACGAGGTCACGTGACCCCGGTGGGGGGCTCGCGCGGTGCATTATGGGACATTTCCCATGATGCACCGCGCGGTTACGCCGACGGCGACGGCGACGCCGCTCAAGCCGGAAACGGGCCCCTAAGAGCTGCGCTCTAAAAACTACTATTTCACATTGTCTACCGATAGCGTCGGAAAGGCTCCTTCCGCAATCCTCACGCTTTCTGCGGGGACTAGCAGCAGAGCTGAGAACAGCGCTCGATCCAAGCGCTTAATCTCGGCGAAGCGCGCGATAAGAAAACGAGCCGGCACAGCAGCCGCGTCATGGCGCTGATAGTACGGACCGGTCCACGGTCCGGTGTACACTTCACTGGTGGTCCACAAACGGGCGTCACCAGCCTCTCGTTGGCTGGAACAATTCGATAGGCATTCATTATTCGCTCTCCTTTACAAAAACCAAAAGAAATATAAATTCGGGGTAAGCAAGGGGGATAGGGGATACGCCTCCCCCCCCCCCCCCTCCCACTAATAACCCGGCCGCCTTCCTACGCCATAGCAAAGTTGGGTTGAGCGCATGTACACTTATCGGAATGGGCGCTTCGCCAAGTTTTCGCACGATTCCCTTCACAGAATCTAGCTAGAGCGAGACTCAGAAGGAAAACAAAAAGTAGTGTGCAAGGAACAAGCCTGCTACACGTTGCAAGGATTCCTGCGTTCTCCATTCCCCGATTGCCATGAGAACGGCCATGGGTTGAAACCTTCCCCTCCGCCGTGAGCTTCGACCTGTTTCGTAAAGTTTAGGAGAGTCCCGTGTCTTGTAGGGCTTACCTCTTTTAGTCTCTCGCCGGGGAACGTCTTTCGATCCCCCACTCGCATCAACCCCTCCCTGAATTCTCAGTGCTCTTTCCGCATGGCCGAAAAATAAGGCCATCGGGGCCGCGCTAAAGCGCAGAAGAAAACGACTACACGTGGGCGTTTACGGTCATAGCAACGAGTTTTTATCGATGCAAGGGTGTTAATTACCTCAAAGGCGAACTGTGCACATAATTTGCATTAGGTAGCTGATTTTCGTAGACTGGCAATTTATTGTTGCATAAAATCATTAATAGGAAAAGGAATAAAAGGGTAGGTTTATGGAGAGGTTTTGACAGCGACTTTATTTCTAAGCACGGAATTGTGAATAATGCAATTATCCATTGACGATTAATTATTTATGAAGAATACTCATTAAAAAATTACACGGCAAGAATTAAGATGACTCTAAACGGCATTACACATCACAGTGCCAACACAGCTAACGTAGTAAACCTATGTATTAACTGCATTCTTGCATGAAACTAAGCTGTGTATTTAAAAGCAAAAACAATATCCCCGTTGTTCCTTTTGGCGTAAACTTGGTCTAATTTGTGCGGAGAGTTTACACCTGAAGTTTAATTTATTTTGAACTAGAGTTTACTTTTTGTGCAACTAGAATTTCCTGAAAGCTTGTCATATATAATCCAGATTCACGATTCGGAAATTTATCTTCCAATATTTTTTTTTTTGTTTAGCTTAAACTTCTACATCAACAGTTAAAAGTATTGGGTCCTTCTTCTCTTGCCTGCAACAAAGTATCCAGACTTCGAATTAGCCAGCAATGTAGCCATTAAAACTAGGTTTTAGGTACATTGATCTGGCAAATTTATTTATTTTGTTTACTTATATAAAAATCTAATCACATCAAATTATATTTGTCTCGCAGTGGCAGGAATAAGTTGGAGGAAGACTCTAAACATCTCTCCTGTCACAAATGATAGTGATCTCCAATGGCCTCTGCTTTGAAGTATGTATAGGCAAAATAGGCAAATAGGCAAAGCGCAAGCTCAGAAATAATATTTTTGTGTGCATCCAATGCAACGGACGTCTCTCGAAGGGTATGACTCTCCATAAAGGGAACCTCGCACACGTAAAAAAACAAGTTTTCCTTCGTATAAGTGAAAGCAATTTGTAATTTTTATTTGGTTCCCACGTGTCACACAAAGCACAGATGTCTCAATAAATATATTCGTGCATAAACAGCATAAACAACACTTAAAAACACTTTAGGTTGCCCAGTCGTAGTAATCGAATACATTTTTAATAAAGGAGCCGTTAACCTGGCCACCTGGCACAGCCCCCAACATCATATCCGTCCGCAAGAGGAATTACACGGGCAGCACCGGCTCTGTATGAGCACGCTGTCAAAGTTCCGTGCGCATCTCGGGTCCTCGACGCACGCTGTAGAAGGCAGTCAAGTACGACTAACGAGCTTTAAGCGCATTGAGTCGTTTTTGAATGACGCCCGACATGACGAAAACTGATGTCAGTTTGCGAGCCAAGCTCGGTGCTACTCACGTCAAATTTGCATATACGCAACGCACGCCACACGCGACCTGCTATCACGGACCATGTCACCGCTAACCTGCACGAATCTGCGCAGGTGGCATCTACCCTCTGGTGTGGTGTGCCGGGAAAACGACACCAGATCGTGGAAGCACAGCCAACACAGCCTTTAAAAGAAGCCAGTACCGGAGTGTCTACGAGATCTGCGATCTAAGCTCTTTGCTGATCACTTCAAATCCGCAGGTAAACCCAAAACAAAATCGTTTCCTGCATAGTTGTGTCAGGCCGTGAATCCCCTTTGTGCTTAGATGGGCGTTGATTTTGCAACCTGCAGAGAGCGCGCTTCGTTTTCACCCGAGCAAAGCTAGGGGTAAAAACTTGCCGATGTTCAGTTTCCAGTATATTAAGCGATTCTGTGGTACGGGTTTTCTGAAGCTACTGATCGTTAACACTGTCATGCTTATGCTCTTGACAAACGCGGGAGGCGCCGAGTAAGAAACCTGGCTTCAGACGAACTCCGATAAGATTGATTAACTTAGGGTATCAATCGACGCCCTAATTGCTAACTCTACCCAAAACCGACTTGAGAACTCTAAAAAGCTCGACTGAATAAAAGGGAGCATTGCCGGACTATCAGTCAGCTTTGGCAATTTGGAAATTATACTGGAAGAGATCAAAGACATAAACGAGAACTTGACCACGTTGAAGTCAACTGTGGGCGAGTTTCAGGAATACACTGCTGCCTTGTAAATTCTCTCAGGTTGTCTCTAAAATGTTGTCAATGAGCTAAAAACTCGATTAAGAAGAAATAACCTTATTTTCAAGCGAATTACAGAGAGCAATGACGAGGCTTGGAGCAAAGCTGACACAATAATTAGTGATTTTGTAGCAAGAAATTCGGGAATGAAACTGGGTGAGGTGGAAAGAGAGCACCGGATCGATCGCAAGAGAGACGGTTTCCGAAAACCGATAATTGTGAAACTTCTAGACCTTGAAAGTGAGGAGGAGATACTTCATAACGATTTCTAACTAAAAACGTAGCTTCACCAAACGATTCAATCTGAGAAGATTGTTCCGGAAAAACCAGACTGGCGTAACAGAAACTATGGGACTACGCTTCTCTGTACAGAGAAAAAGGAACAAGGTACAAAATTAAGCTAAATAAGCTGGGCGTAAGAAACCAGATCTACGTGTACTCCCATTTCAGCCAAACTGTCTTTCAGGTCAGAGGAGATTGTCAAGTTAATGCTTCGAATGAAGGGCTTGCCCAGAGTTTTAGTGCTAGCACCGCACACTCACCTTGTTTATCATTTTTAGTAGCTAACTTTCGAATCACCCTCTCAAAGAAAGTAGAATTTGAAAATGTCACAATCAGCTGCCAACCAGAGACTCCAAACTTCTCAAGCACAACGTTGAGGTCGAAGTTTACAGAGCGCTTCGGTTAGACTCTCCCAACGGTGACTTCGCGTTTTTTTCGCCAGCGTCCAATCAGCGCGCTCTGCGAACTTTCGGCTCTCGTTTTGTGTTTGACGAGTTTAGGGCCCCAGATATTATATCTGGAACGAATACCTGGTTATGCCCCGATGTCAGCAGTGCCGAACTTATCTAATACCTACAATATTTATAAGAAAGTTCAAATGACACAAAGAGGAAGCGGCGTTCTTATCGCGGTGTGAAAGACTATCACCAGCTCAGTCATAGAAAATATTTCGCCCTTTGAAATGTTGTGGGTACTTTAAAACTTGATTTTCGAGTCCTAATTCTTGCTGCTTGTTATTACCCTCCCAATTCACAGACATGAATAGGGAACCTGCAAAGCCGTTTGGTTTGGCGCCATCTAGCGACTGTAGCAAGAAAGATTGGGTAGGCCAGGAAGCCGTGATCGCATAACGTGAGAGTACGGCGGAAGCTAAGGCCATGGCGGGCCATTCAGAACGTGACTAAGTATCACGGGAGTGCGCTTTTACCGCGAACAAGTATCAGGCTTTACGCTGCATATCCTCAAATATATGTGCATTGCACTCGTAAACGTAGTCCATATCGATGCCGTCGGCACGCAATGTGGGGCCTATTCTTCACTCTTTGTGAGGTGACAACGCGATATAGTATAACTCTGGGCTCCCACTCTGCTGGTGCTGTTTTGCTGCTGCCGGTCAGCTAATCCATGAAAGTTTTTTTGCAATTCCGTAGCCACCATAATAAAAAATGTCTTCACCCATTTGTCTTCACTGCAGATTTTAATTTTCCTGGTATTAGTTGGTGGAGTTTACAACTCCATGACTTCTCCGTGAACCCAGTTCATTCCAATGTCTTTCTTCAAATTTTGCGTATCAACGATCTTCACCAGATGGTTTCTGAACCCACAAGGAATAATGCCACCTTAGACATGTTTCTAACTACACATTCTCAGTATGTGCTGGGCGTCTATATTATTGATCAGATTAGTGAATAAGATAATTTTTGTTAATGCAGCCTTTGCTATTCAACGTTCTGCAAAGATCAGGAAAAAAACTGCATGATTATTCTTGCGGAGACGTTGAAGACATAAGCAGGACTGTGGCTCAATTCCTTGTAGACTACACGCATAGTCATGGATCACGCTCAGTCGATGAAAATTGACCTTCATCAAAAGTAAAAATGAGACGTGTTGTCGCTTCACATTCCCACTTTTTAATATAATCTAATCATGTCTCTCCATGGTTCACCCGATTTATAAAGACACTCCTGAATAATAAGAAACAGCCCTTTCAGAACGCGTCCCTGCATTAGACACATTACCATACCGTTTAAATACCTGTAAGCATGAAGCAAAAAGCGCCAAGAAGAAATTCTTTGGCAGGACACTACGAAATAGGTATCTGCCTTGCACGTTGTTTTATAATTGAGCGTTTGTGCCTCTTTATCACTTTTTTTGCTTACACTGATTCAAATATGTTGAAATATACAATACTGCGAAAATATATTAAGTGCTCTGATATTTTCTCTGTTCTTTTGTGCACACGCTTTCGTCTGCGTTGGTGTATGATGTAAATAATAATTACGTGAACAAATTGTTTCGAAGGTTACATATATGTATGTTATAAATTGCTCTCCTCCTGTAAACCGCTCGCAAGTCCGGTGCCTTTGAGGTAATCGAATAAATGAAATAAAACAGAAGCTAAGAAGACTTCTAAGTGACTAAAACTGTACAAGAGAAATGGCAAATCAGAACAAGTAGGAGTTCTTACCCAGCTGTGTTGAGACAAAAGAAGATTCTCTCGCCGGATAACTCTTGTCAATACATTCCGCAGTCACCGTCTTGAGGGATCATAAACACATGCACATGTTGGTTTTTTTTTTTTTTGTTTGTTTTTTTGTAGTTGCCGCGATATTTCATAGGTTATAGCGCAACATGTATACTCGACATGCCAAACCACCGTAGAAACACGCGCGCGCGCGTACGTTTTAAAACAAAACAGGGCAGATGACGATGAGAGAGAAACAAAAAAAAAAAAAAAGAGTGCGAAAAGTTTTAACGTTTCCCCCAATTTGAACGGTCACGGATGAGCAGTCGGAGGGTCGGCGGCTCTCAGCCCGACACCGTCGCGCTACTGTTGCTAGGCCAGCACAAACAACCGGTCGCCGGGGCACGTATTTCTAGCGCGTAGGCGATAGACAACCTAGCAATGACGCTCACACAAAGCGCGGCAACTTAAATTTTGGATTCGGACGGCACGTGTATCAATCCGGAGTGCGTGAACCATCCCCCCCCCCCCCCCCCCCCCCCCCCGGCCTGCGCTCAACCCGCTTCGTGGCGACAGTATGCGGCTGCTAATTACAAAACTATTAACCCACTTAGCCTCCCCCGTACACTCCAGTTTCGCGGCATCCAGCCGGCAACCCAAGCACCGTTGTCCCCCATACAGCCCCGGAATTTCCATACCATTTATTTCAGCGAAGTTTCGCTGACAACATTCGTTTTTATCAGTGTTATTCGTCAAAAAAGAAATTTCGTAATTATCGCTAAATGCCACGACAAAACAAAATGTTCGAGAAATATTGGGTCGCGGGGCCCTAGACTCCAGAGTTCGGCAAGTTATCGTAAAATAGGGCACAGACTAGAAACGCCTCAGCACGTGCGAGTCGAGATGCAAAGATGGCGGAGAGATAAGGCCGTGATGCCGGCGCTTCATTGTTAACGCGCACGCTATACACACCCTTGCAACGGCGCTCACGCCGGATTGGCTGGTTCGTGGGAGACGCTGCCACCGTCAACAAAAGCAGCGGTTAAAAGTCTCCGAAGCGGTAGCCGGAGCGCAGTTGTAAGATGTCTCCCTGATACACAAGCGGACACGCGTATGCCCCTTCGCCTCCGTGCCCTCCGCCCTCCTCTCTTCTTCCTCCTCCTCCTCCTCTTCCGTCTTTTTCCAGTACTTCCAGCCCCCTCCCAGGTCCTCCTCCTCTCCTACTGTCGCTAAACTTTTTCATGGATGACGTGACGCGAAGTTGTGAGGTCACCTTTCCCGCTAAATTTAGGGGTAAACTCTATTGGTGTTGAGGTCACGTGACTTCAATTACCCTTAAATTTTGCACGAAAACTCAACCCGCTAGATATGGCGGAGGCATTTGTCCGCTAATTTTGGGATGAAATATACTAGCTCATTTTAGCTCAGACATTTTATCCTTAAATTTAGCGGAAATATAGAAAATCCCAGCTAAATTTAGCAGGTAAATTTTTCCGCTAAATTTGACGGGGAAGATTAACCTCCTAATATTAGCGGAGAAACTGTTTGCTGAATTTAGAGAGAAAATTTCTCAGCTAAATTTAGCGAAAAAACTTTCCCTGGTAAATTTAGTGGAAAAACCACCCTGCTCTATCTAGAGGCCGAAATTTCCCCTTTGAATTTAGAAACAAATCACTGCTAAATTTAGCGGAAGAATTTCTTCTCTACCTTTAGCGGAAAAACTTCTCGTAATGCAACGCGAGAGGTTCCGCCGACGCCGACACCGCTCGACCCGGAAATCAGCTCCTAAGACCTGCGCTCTAACATGTAAATACCAGCGTAACAAAATTCTTTGTTTGGAATCTCTGCGTTTTAGAGCGCAGCTCTTAGGCGCCTGTTTTCGGGTTTCGCGGCGTCGGTGTGGGCATCGGCGTCGCCGTCGGCATAACCAAGCTCAGTGGAGAGAGAAAATGACGTCACGTTACCTCAACACCTATTCAGTTCCGCACTAAATTAAGCGGGAAAAATGTCGCCACATGACTTGGTGTCACGTGACCTGTGCACAAATACAGTTTCTCCGCTAAATTTAGCAAAAAAATTGACGCCCCGTGACAACATCAATTCAATTCCCCACTAAATTGAACGGAAAAATTGATGTTAACTGACCTCAACTCCAATTCAGTTTTCCAGCTTAATTTAGCGGGCAAAATGACGTCACATGACTTTTTCTTATGTTATTTATGAACAAATTCAGTTTCTTTGTTAAATTTAGTGGGAAAATTGACGTAACTTAACCTCAGCAGCAATTCAATTCCCCGCTAAATTTAACGGGAAAATGTACGTCATGTAACCTCAACACCAATTCAGTTTACTCCATACATTTGAAGGGGAAAATGACTTGACATGAGTTGGAGTCACGTTACCAATGAACTAGTTCAATTTCTCCTTAGATTTAGTGGGGAAATTTACGTCGCCTGACCTCAGCACAAATTCTTTTTTTTTCTAGTAGGCGTCAAAATTTTATGGTTTGCTATGTGGCTTTTTCCTCAAGTTCGACGCCGACCTTCGAGATTCGGCTAGTTAATTTTTGATCTTTTAATAAGTTAAAAAAAAAATATTGATTCTCTTTTGGCTAGGCGAGAGGAGAGAGAGGAAGGAGAAAGGCTTCAAACTTCTACAAAACTCGGGGTTTTCACAATGCGCAGTGTAGCATTGCTTTCAGAGTTCAAGTGGTCTCCCCTCTAGTGGAGATCATTGGGCCTCCCTACAGCGCAGTGGAGCAAACCAAACAGACTGCACTTGGGTGCCTGCATGTTTCCGCTCGGAAGCATGTGGGCACCCTAGATTGCACTATTACCACAGGCCCGGTAGCGCGCCTTCAACCAGGACGTAACGTTGACCCGGACTCATATGGCTCTGCCAGGACGTAGACTGAACTCTCCAAATGCCGCTTTGGTGCCCATTTTGAGAATCCTTCGGCACCCAAGTTGGTGAAAACGATAAGTCCGCAGTTTCACCGCTAAATACTTGACTACCTTCCAGTCGTTGCCCTCCCCAAGAAAGGACGACACAATCAGAAATAGCGTGAACATGAATGGGTGACACTAATATTCTTCACAAACAAAAAGAGACGGGTGGTTAATTGGTAAGGACTTGAGATATTGGGGTTCTGGTTTGAAACGCTCAGAGTTCTGACTGTTCTGCTTCTGTGTTTTGTTCTTTTACGGCATGACCATACCTCCCGGGCTTCACAATAAAACTTTCTTTGTATGTTTTGTACTTCTGAAAACCTAAGAAGGAAAGGCCAGTTTTGTACGGATTTTCATCCTTCCGAAGCTTTTTTTTTTTTTTAATCACAGGCAACATAATGTAGACTAAAGGTGGTGCATCGGAGGGTTGAAAGGGATTGTTACGTGTATTGTATTGTATGACTGTGATAAATTGCCAATATAAGGCTTAAAAATCATTGATTTTAGTCCTGGCTATTTTGGGCTATATTTTTTTACGACTTTGGCTATATTTGGGCTATACCTTCCAGTCGTTTCGCGGTTTTTGGTGGGACCATCTGGTAACACTGTGCCAGCGTCGTCACAAGCAGCCGGACACCAAGTGGTCATTCTACTCGCAGTACGTCTCGCACCTACAAAGAGGACCTCCAGCCTTTGCTTCGCGCCGTTTGGGAGCTGCTGTCTCCTGGCTACAGCAGTTCAGCGGCGTCCATGGAATTCGGCTGCGCGTGACTCGCCAGGCGGCCCCACTACCCCAGCCGGCCGCGGGCCAAACCAGCAACCCGTCGTTTTCGTGGGCCGTCGGGGTCGACATCCGGCCAGGGGCTGCCCGCTCATCGTCTTCGGGACCCACGCCGCGGTCGGAAAGCTCGCCGAGCAGGGACCAGCTGTTCCCGTTCGTCCCGTGACAAGTCCCAAGGGCCCCAGGAGCCTGGCGCAGTTTGCTCAGCAGGTCTCGCAGGACATGCACTACATCGACAGCCGAGGGATAATCCACCAGGACCTAGCCGCCCGGAACGTGCTTGTCGACGAACACGGCTGCTGCAAGGTAGCAGACTTCGGACTCTCCAGGAGCATTAGGGACTCCGAGACGGACGTCTGCCACCACAAGTCCGAGGGCACCCTCCCGGTGCGGTGGATAGCTCCGGAGTGCTTGTACCTTCAGGTGTTCACCTTCAAGTTCGACGTCTGGGCGTTCGGAATACTGTGTGGGAAATCGTCACTTTGGGCTCAATGCCCTAACCCGGCATAGGCACTCAGAAGGTGATCCAACACGTGCGCGACGGTTACGTGATGACGCAGCCGACCCCCTGCCGCCGGGAGCTGTACCGCCTGATGAGGGCCTGCGTGACGAATTCTTGGACCATGGGCGTATGAGCCGGGCTGTTGTGTCCCGTGTAATTGCAGCCACTGGCGGCGTTTTTCTTTTTCTTTTTTATTATTTTAGTCTAGATGTTAACTGTTTGTATTGGTCGACCCGTTTGCGGGTAACTATTGGCTAAGGAGAGGGGAGTGTGGGGATTGTGATCAGTATTACCAGATGGCCCCACCGAAAACCGCCAAACGACTGGGAGGTATAGCCCAAATATAGCCAAGGCCGTAAAAAAACTATAGCCCGAAATAGCCAAGATTAAAAACAATCATTTTTAAGCCTTATATTCACAATTTCTCACACTCATACAATACACGTTACAAACTCTGTTTCAACCCTCAGATGCACCATCTTTTGTGTACATTATGTTACTTGTGAATTAAAAAGAAAAAAAAAGCTCGGAAAGATGAAAATCCGTACAAAGCTGCCCCTTCCTTTGGTTTTCAGAAGTACAAAACACACGAAGACAACTTTATTGTGAAGCCCGGGAGATAAAGGAAAAAACGAAAATACAGAAGCAGAACATTCAGAACACTGGATGTTTCAAACCAGAACCCCAATATCTCAGGTCCTTACCAATATCCTACCGTCTCTTTTTCTTTGTGAAGAATATTAGTGTCACCCATTTATGTTCACGTTATTTCTGATTGTGTTGTCCTTTCTTGGGGCGGGCAACGACTGAAAGGAAGTCATGTGTTTTACGGTGAAACTGCGGACTTCACATTTTTACAAACTTGGGTGCCTCAAGATTCTCAGAATGGGCACCAAAGCAGCATTTGGAGTGGAATTTGGGGGGAAAATTCAGAGCCATATGCGTCCCGGTTGAAGGCGCGCTACCGTGCCTGTGATAATAGTGCAATCTGTTTGGTTTGCTCCACTGCGCCGTAGGGAGACCGCTTGAACTCTGCAAGCATTGCTTCACTGCGCATTGTAAAAAAACCCCAAGTTTGTAGAAGTTTAAAGCTTTTTCTCCTTCCTCTCTCTCCTCTCGACTAACCAAAAGAGAAAAAAAAATTTTTCGAAACCGATTAAAAGCTTGAAAATTAACTAGCCGAACCCCAAAGTTCGGCGTCGAACCCGAGGTTCGACAAAAGTTCGCCGCATTCTTGGAAATAGCCCAAAATAGCCGCATAGCCAACCACGAAATTTTGACGCCAACTAGAAAAACGTGTAGCCCAATTTGGCTATATATAGCCCAATGTGGCAATACTGATTGTGATCCCTCAACATTCTGGCGCGTCAGCGTTTTGGCGCGCCGTGGTGGCCGCGCTGACGTTGCGAGAGGTGGCGCTGCTTACCATTGTGAGTGGTTTTCTCCTCTCCCCCTTTGAGGTGATTTTCGTTACGAACCCCCGCAGAAAGAAGATCGACGTGTCGCTCCTTGATTGGCCACTTCGTTCCCGCGGTTGTCTTAAAAACACCGGACAGCAGGATCTCGTCCTCTTCTTCCTGGGATTCAGAGGCGGCGACAGCGGGGAACCGCCCGGCGCACCGGTGAGTGTTTACCCAGTCCTTTGTATCTTTGTGAATGACCATTCGGCCGTGGGCGGTCTCCACACCGACGTCGTTCACCAGCTGATAGCCGCTGTCTTCTTGTTATTTGTTTTGTATTGTTAATAAACAGAGATTATCACCGTGACCAACGTGACTGGTGTCTGATTGCGGTCAACGACCAGCATGTCACGCGAGTACGAACCCGCTTCGCGGTAGAGCGTCTCGCCGCGAACGTGGTACTCCCAGAGGCAGTGGCCCCAAGGAGAACCACAATATCTGAAACATTTCTACATGGGATACATAATTCGGGAGCTTCGGCACATGGCGTTTATATTAAACAATATATTGCTATCGCAAACTCACACTGCAGTAGCGAAGCACGCTTTGTGGCCCATGGTTGATGTATTGGGGTTTGAAAGCTACTACTGAAATCTAAACTGTAATCACGAAATATGTACCAGTACTTTAAGTAAGGCGTGGTTCAATATGATTTGAGCGCGTTTTGGCGTGGTACTCTTACTGCGTAACTTCTAAGCCTAAAGATTCCACGCAGGATCGTCTCATCAAAAATGAAATGCAGACTCGAGAAAATGCAGCAGAAGTCTGTGCAGTGTATGAGTTGTACCCTATTTCACGGCTGGCAGATTAGCGAACTATACTACCGCGAACTTACTGATCCAGCTGTCCAGGGCTTATTGTTGCTCGAAGACCACATTCATGCGAACCCGCTTTGAATTCCTCGCCTTCTGAAACAAAGGCCGTGCTGTTTTCTTTGCCCCACACGAAAGTGGGTGCAATATCACGCGAGGCCAAAAATTATAGTGTCAAAAATTTACTGCGGCTTCCAGGTCTTACTTTGCAATTAACGGTGACTCGTTAAATTTGCAAAACCGAAGTTCGGTATCCGAAAAAAAAAAACTGTAAAAAATGCATCAGTCTAAGCTCCCCGAGCTTAGGCTGATGCATTTTTTAAGTCCGCGCTAACCGGATGAGTCGGAATCCGAGCGTCCAGGGGGCGAGTCTAACTGCGTGTATAGTACCGGCTTTGTTTCGGGAAAAATAAATTATTCGCAATCTATTTTTTTTTTTTGGTAATGTTTTGCGGCAGTGTAATCTTAGGCCTGAGTAATATACTCCATTGTATATAATTGCTTTCTTGTCTGCGGTCAGACAACGAATATAAATATTTCATACCTACACCTAATACAAAAAGAAGTGTAAAGAAAAAGAAGCTGTCCGCCTAATAAATATTTTTGATTATGACATGCGCACACTTCCGCTTTTTGAATAATATAAAATATAGAGCTTTCGTTAATGATACACACATAAACTAGTTATCTACATTTATCAAGACTGTAAACTTCCGACACCAACTCACCCTTCACTCCTCATTGGGCCAGATCATTATTATAGGACAACCCATGATAAATTTATACTTTTTGAAATCAGAACAAATATGGCGTGACAAACATTAGCATAGATTCCAAATTATTTTCACAAGTGCTGCTATATTCGCACACTCATCACAAGTAAAATTTAACCAAGCCAATATAACCACCTTTAAAAGGAAGCTTTTATAAAATAAAATCAAGATCAGCAGAAAAATAAGTGCAAATTTAAGTTCTCTTTTACATTAGTGTTATGTTAGTGCAATATTAGTTTTTGTTGTTTTTCTTCTTTTTCCCCTTTTCATAGCATTTATATGGTACTTCGTCTTAGCGTTTATCTTTTTAAATTTTTTGCTCAGCTGCCAACAGTGATTATTTCGTGTATTCCTGTATTATAATATAGCGGCATCGAGGCCTCGTCAGATCACCTTGTCTTGTCGCTTGATGCTGCAGACACTATTGTCTCAACAAACTGAAATGAAAACAAAGAAACGGGATTGTAATATTGAATACATCAGTCAAGATTTATTAATAAATGAACCCCCACCTTAATTGGACATTGCTGACCAAAGGACGAGATGGTCATAGAATTTTGTTTTTTGCACTGCGGAGCGCCTCAATCGGAAGCTCGTGCGACAAGTGTACTCACCAGTTGTGGCAAAATTTTCCTTTGTTCTAGTTGTGTCGCCATGACGTTTTCTACTAGTGTGTTTTGGTGTAACTATTAGAACCGGATGCGGATCTTATGTGCTACTTCAGATGTGCAGTAGTGCCTAATCATTCAGATTGCTTTTCTTGGGGGAAGTACTTATGCGCTATGTCTCGATGGTGAACAGCCCTTACACCGAGCATCTTGCACCAGTGATTACGGCGCTAAAAAGGACATGAATACGAGACCAGTTTAATCTGTTACTTCTCTCACCCAATTGCAGCGACCTTTATTGCTTTGAGGAACCGGATACGTGTTTAACGCGATCATAATACCGAAGTCCCATTCGACAGATTTTGTACTATATGGAGATCTTAATATACTGTGAACGTTTGTGGTATAATAACGCTGATGTAAGAAGAGGAACCAAATGCTGAGGTACTCCATAAACCTAATTTCTAATAATCTGCTTTCCTGACGATACTGCGCGTTGATACACTAAGCTCGCATTACCACCGGCCCTTTGGTATATAAAATTTATAAGAAAAATAAATCCTCACCAGTCCTTTCGTTTTCACGACGAAAAGCAGTAATGAAGTGATTTTATTGGTCACACTGTCATTTCATATCAGTTTATAAGCGATTATCCGCAAAGTAATCTGAGGGTGATGTGCCCAGCACCTACTACATATACCTCTTTCACCCCCCGCCCCCCTCACTCCCTTCATCGCGCATTATGTCCTTAATTATACTTATATCAACTAATCATGGATTATAACTTGCGTGTGACTGACGCACTACGCACGTCCCCTCATCTCGTTATTCCTATGTTCTATTGAATATAATTATTTCCTAACTAACCCATGATCAACACGATATTCTGAGCGAACTATTATATGCTACGATGTCGAGGCTAGCGCAGCTTCCCAACGGTACTGCACCCCCAAAAACCTGCGAAACCACATACCTTCGTGTCGCACACTTCACTCTCGATCTCAATCACATGCGAAAGAGACGGGCTTGAGCCTTGCGTAAGCTGAGCTAGCCTAACGAGGCACAAACTCGCTGACCCTGAGAATAGAAATGCGGAGTTTGCAGTCGCTCTACCCTGGCCAACTGCCCCATCTACAGCAAAGACTCTAGGCGCGTTTTGCTGCAGATTAGCTTCCAACTGTCTATCAGATAATTTTTATTTCGTTTCAAGTCTACATACTCCGGTCGGATAGGTAGTAGGAGCGGAATGTAATAATCTGACGTTGATTAGAAATTATCGTAGCGTTTTCTTCGCAGCTTACTCAGACACAGACAAGAAGGAATGTGTAAAGTGAATGTCACATCCATACTTCTAAACTTGTTACGGAGATATCGGTCCGCCACACCATCTCAACCATTTATGCGAAGGAGAGTCAACGTACAGAAGCTGGTTGCGAGAACGCGACAGAAAGATGGCCCTCGAGAAAAAAGCAGGCGGCCACATGACCCGTGAAATGGGGAACATCTTCTTACCCGTCCATCTCTCCTTGTTCTTTGTGTCCGGACGACGTTTGTTCGTTTAGCTTTATGTCATAATCTACCCGCGTTCTCGAATTTTTTGTGTTTCTTCATGCTTCGATGCGTCTCAAAAGCGGCACAGAAGTGCCTACACTGGAAGTAAAGAAATTCTTACATACAGGGTGTCACAAAAGAAAATTTACATAGTCTTTTTTACCGCAACAATAAACTAGGCATCGCCGAAAGCTCATTTTCCGCCCAAAGGTAGCCGCTATAAGTCACAACCAGATGCCAAAGTTTCAGCCCGATCCAATACCTTAATCAAAAGTTATAAGTGATTTTCTGAAAATTTCAATGGGAAAATGGCGGCCGTGGGAGTTTTCGAACACATGGGGCTCTATTGCATCAGAAACCGAAAACGGGCAAAAATGGGTCTCCATTTTCCCAATGAAATTTTCAGGAAACCACTTATAACCTTCGATTAAGTTATCGGATCGGGCTGAAACATTGGCATCTGGTTGTGACCTCTAGCTCTACCTTTAGGCGGAGAATGAGCGTTCGGCGATACCTAGTTTATTGATGCGGCAAAAACGACCGTGTAAATTTTCTTTTGTGACACCTTGTATATCGTCGATGAGAACCTGAGCGATGAGTGCGTAGCATCAGGAAGGAGCTTATGTTATACACCCTCACGCGGCACTGACGTCACGTTAGTGCGGTGGCGGTGCTATTGGCAGTGAACATACGCAGACGCTCCACTTAATCAGTTTTTCCGCGCACGCGCAGTGCCATGATCTCCTAATGCTTTCAAAGTCTGGCAGATCGCCACGAGAAGCGGCCGCCGAAAGGGAAAAGGTGGAGAGGCACACACCGGATCAGACGAGAGCCACGCGACTGTCGCCCAATTGCGGCAAGACGCCGAAACACACTTCTCCCGAGCGAATAAGTGTGTTGCGGGTCCTCGCCGCTACAAAAGCCATAGACCGTTTTATCGTGGGTAGCGCCATTCCGAGAGCGAGAGAGAAAAGGGGAAAGGGCTACTGGCGCTTTCCCCCTTTCTGGTTGTGTAGAAAGAGTGAAAGTCCCGCATGAGAGGCTTGGCCAGTGTTGGGAGTCTGTAGTGCCCCCAACTTCATTCGCACTTTCTTTTCTCTTTTAAACTCGCAAACTTAATTAGAGCCACGGGCTTCGATGGCGACAGTCCCCCGGTCATCGGGGCACCATTGCTGGGTGAGAGGGTGCACGAATAACGACAGAAAGTGTCGAATACTGCCCAAGGACCTCGTAGCTTGCATGGAATCTGGCAAGACAAGTGCGGCTGCAAAGTTTTGAAGCTACACCGCTTTCCGCATGACTGGAAATGATGAATCATTCATAAATGTTTGCGTGCAATAGGCCTATTTCAACGCAGCCGTTTTTAGTAATGAACAAGCGATACACGAAACGGGAACCTCAATTAACTTTTGTAAACACCCGGAGCTGCTACAGGTAGTTTTGCTGCGCTGCTTTTATCTTGCGTGTCCGTGTTCTTATATTTTCTTGTGGATCAACGACGAAGACGTTCTAGATGTGCTTATATCGAACCGCAGAAAGCCTCAAAGCAGCAACGAATTATTTTACTATTTGATGCATGATTTTGAGTACTAACCTCCAATTTCTACCACTGACTATGATTTTGAGTACTAACCTCCAATTTCTATCACTGACACGTTCGCTGCCGCTGTTCCCCCCGTCGCCGCACTGGCGGATGCCATGACTGGACCAAAGAAACGTGCACACTGGACTCGAAGACGCAAATCGCAACACATAAGACGTACCCTGCAGCGACTATCCAGCGCTTCAAAGCGCCCAATCAACGGAAACAACCCACCAGCGGCACTCCAAGGAGCGCTTTTGCCGGCACTCATGGTATCGCGCAGGAGATCGCGATTCAGAAAACCGATAGAAATACCTTTTCAACAATTTCTAGCCTCACCCGGCGGCGGAAATAAGCCTTCAACTAAGTGTTGTAAATGATGAAATCAAGTCAGTCACCACTGCAAATTATCAATGTTAAGATAAATTCAGTTACAAAATGTTACTAGCTGAAACAGCAATCATCACAAGAAAACTGGCAGGCACCTTTCGAGCGTACCTCATGTTCATCGGCGGTACAGCGTTCGGTACGTGCTCCATTTACAAGATGTTCCGAGCACAGTCGAGAGGATGGCGTTTAGGAAACGTCTTTTCGGTTCACGGACGCAATCCACTGCCGCCAAGACCGGGGTCATGTGGAAAGCGATGAAGCTTAAAGACATTCCAGCCGCTCTCGCCTTGCCGGATTCCTTGCAAGCTTTTAGGTCCTCGTGCAGTATTCGACGCTTTCTGTCGTTATTCGTGCACCCTATGACCGAGCAATGGTGTCCCGATGACCGGCGGACTGTTGCCATCGAAGCCCGTTGCTCTAATTAAGTTTGCGAGTTCAAAACAGAAAAGAAAGCGCGAACAAAGTTGGGGCAGAGCAGACACCCAACACCGGCCAAGCCTCTCATCCGGGACTTTTACTCTTTCTACAGAGCCAGAAAGGGGGCAAGCGCCGGTAGCCCTTTCCCCTTTTCTCTCTTGCCCTCTTTCAGTAAAACGGTCGCTGACGTCCAGGTTCCCGACAAAATGGCTCTTTGACGCTCTGCGCTACCAGATCCTCGCGCTCTAAATCTGCCACCGGGCGCTCTATGGCTCCGTCGTCGAACTGTCAGGTGTTGTGAGTATAAAGGAGGCCATGGCAATGCCCAAACCTCCAGCCTGAGACTGCGCAGTGCTTGCACACACATCCTGAGGGCTGGTTTGTGAACAGCACGTTGGCCTATAGCGCATCTATTCAGGCGGGTCCTCTATGGGAGGCACTCACTTGATCGAATGACGTGTTAGCGAACGCCCACGTTTCATCGAACGACACTTTAGCGAATAGTCGGACGCCGCGAAGCGGCGTTTTCGGGTGGGCCAAGTGAGTTCATATTTTTGTAAGGAGTTGCCGCAGACTGTCGCCGCGAAGCGGCGTAAAGCGCAGCGCGACGGATGGGTTAACACGCGCCCCCGTTATTCGCTAAAACGACCATTCGCTGAAATATCGCCGTTCGCTAAAATGTCATTTGCTCTTCTGATATGAAACCGTCCTCTATGGTCGATCGTTGGAATTGCGGCTAGAAGTAGAAACGCTAGTGATCAAAATAAGATCGACACTGAAGAGCCAATATTTTTTAGTACACACCTTTACCTTTTAAAATGATTACTGATTAAAATATTACCATAGGAAGGTGAAAATCGCGGTTCACAGTGCAATTTACGCAAAGACCGGTGTCCGAAGCACCCCAGTGACTATTATACGTGACACCTGACATATAAAAAGCTTTGTTTGGGCTCATGTAAACCGAACCAGACGTGTGCCCATTTAAAGATGCCTGGTTTTATAGGTCTAGGTGTGCCTAATCCCTAACAACGTGCAGTTATCGTACAGCATGCGTGGCCTGTTCAGAGAGTATGTTTAAAGCGGGAATATAACTAAATTACTACTTGTGATTAACCCAATTTTTATTCAGTAACAGGGTAGAAACACCTACGAAACACTTAATTTCGTACTTCACAAATGCACTGCTCTAATTCGTTTATTTCAATCAACTCATCATAATTCAAATGCAATAGACAGCAAGCAAATCCTCTGCTGGAAAAGGGTCTGATACACGTACTTGCGATATTTCCCCAGACTTCAACCTACGTTTCCCCAAACGAAAACACGAAAATTAATGAAATTCGACCCCTGCAACAACAAACATTGAGCAGTCGTATGTTAATCCACAGAACAATCGCAGCGAAAGCTACTACACGTCAAAGGCGAAACCATTGTGTATGACGGTCGCATTCGCGCACCGTGTGGCGCGCCTACAAAAAGTGTGAAAAAGAAATAGACATTTAACCATTTTGTCTCAAATGTTTTTTTTTGTTTTTGGAGGGGGGGGGGGGGGGGCGCATGAAACCGGTCTTTGCGGCACGAGCTCTGGCATTGACAAGGCATTCTGTTCTCGCCTGTTTCTTTTTTTTTTTTACTTTGTTTTAAAGAACGCGTGAAGTAGGCATCGAGTACAACACATTTGTTTAAGTATAAAGCGAGTTGTTAACACTGTGGTGTAGCTCAGGGGTTACACCACCGCTTCGCACGCAGCAAATCCAGCTCTGATACCCGCGGGCTGCACGCAATCTTTCCGAGTTTTGGCATCATCGACGACGCGCACTTTGTGCCCTACTACCCACTTTACAACATTAACAACGACAACAACATGAACAAGTACAACATCAACAACATCAACAACTACAACATTGAAAACTGACGTCATTTAAACTTGTGGGAAGAGCCCATAACCGCTATCGCCGTAAAAAGCACGCTCGTAGACGCAAGTGAAAAGGGACCGCGACGACGCACATGGTAAAGCACGTCCTTCGACGAAACGTCGTCTGTGGAGCGTCCGCACGGTCGCGGATCGGCAAAGCAATTTCTCTTCCGACGAACACTAAAAAGTGCAACGCGACAGTCGACGAAACGCGCTTTCAACACGCGACGTTTAAAAAAGTCGTCGTTTCCCCAAAGGGCCAAGAGCGGGAGCCGCTGTTTCAGGGAAATGGGATATGTCGAAGCCCCGGATTCAAGCCCCGCCCGGCGCGCGCATCGTCTCGCTAGAGACCGCCGGTAGAGTCGTCCCTTGCTTCGGCGTTCCAAATGGACGCTCGGATCGAGACGGGTCTGTTCGCTTCTGCAGTGCTGCCGCCATTCTGCAAGCCGCCGTGTGAGATGTAACCAATACGGTGTCAAAAAGTGTAATCTTTGCAGATGCGCTGTGTTGTCGTTGTCTAGAGGAAATATTTTTGTTTTTTACTTTTTTTTTTAAAGAAGCGTGGAAAAGGATTGCGGTTAGGGTTGATGAGAAAAGGAGCGTATGCTATAAAGCTATTGCGACGTCTAGGTTTGGATTTCGGATTACTCCATGTAGAAGTCGCCCGCCAGTTCCTGCTTGTCTCCCGGTTCGGTCGATCGAGACGCTTTCATGTGAATTTCCCTCTGGATTGTTTCTGACGAATGCTTCGTCTCTTTAATTTTGTGTCCTATTAATTTGGTTGCTGGCTTCCTTTATTCTTCGCTTGCACAAGGAACATCCGTGAAGCTCAATATTCCTTGTTTTCTCGGAATGAAGGCCGCCTTTCTTTGAGCCTACATTGGAAGGAAGCTGAAAAACACTGTGCGACCTAAAACCCGGACAAGCTCTATTTTTTATTTTAGGTGATCTATCCTTAAATGGGTGCCCTAACGACTTTTTCTGTGGTTGCTGATTCGATATAAAGTTAACTAAATCCCCTCTTGTGTGAAAAACAAAAATCTCGAAGCTATTGAATTTTCAATTTTTGATCTCTTCGTGTTTTTCAAACCTAGAACCCCTACTGGCAACAATGAAGTGTGACAACAGAGACGGTACAATGTGGGCAGTAAACCACGTTCCCAACTGATTACAAGACGTTTGATGCTGGATAAAAAATGTTAAGCTCATTCATTGAGAAGCATGATAAAATGCTCGACATACTAAGACTACTTCAGCGACCTGAAAGTCTGAACCATTCGTGACATCACACCACTGGAGAGTGCGCGGAAATTTTAATGTTAGTTTGGGCATCATATTCATTTACGGTTATCTCAACAGCTATTTTTACTTTAAAGACGGTAAATGCCATACCGTGGAGACTAATATCCGGGTATACAGAAAACGCCGCAACTTGTTTGGGTATCTCGAAAAACGGCCGAAATACCCCTTTAACATATCACTCGGGCTGCTGCGTTTTCTATCGTTGAGTCATATAGGGTGTGTGTGTGTGTGGGGGGGGGGGGGTGTAGTATATGTTCTAAATAATGATGGTAGGAGTATAGCATATTTCATGGCCAACATTTCGAGGCTTTCACTGTTAACCATATTGCCAGGCTCCACGAGGCTCCTGAATATCATAATGTTTGAACATTCCTCTTACCAGGAATCCTG
This sequence comes from Ixodes scapularis, assembly GCF_016920785.2. Classification (NCBI taxonomy): domain Eukaryota; kingdom Metazoa; phylum Arthropoda; class Arachnida; order Ixodida; family Ixodidae; genus Ixodes; species Ixodes scapularis. The sequence continues at coordinate 197,406,048 of NW_024609835.1, forward strand.
TCAGCATGAACGTTTCTAACGGTTTAGTCCTCAGCCGGACATTGCGCGCGAAAAGGGTTGCATTAGGAAGGATAATCTTGGAGTCATTATGAAATATTCCTGGTGAATATCAAGTAACAATAAAAAAGTCGGACAATTTTTTTTGCTTGAATTGTGCTACAAGTTTCTCGTCGTTGCAATCCTCGGCAATATTATTTTGTAAAATGGTGTGTGGGTGTGTTGTGTGTGTGGGGAGGGAGGGATAAAGCATTGTGTGAACAAAATTAAAATTCAATATCAAGCTTAGGAATAAAAAAATTCGTTTCTGAGTTTCCAGTTATATTATACTGTCTACCGTATTTCATCCATAGAATGTAACAATTCAGACATGTGATCCTTACTTGAAAAATGCAATGGATTACAATGACAAGTCACCGAACCTTAAATGTAATGGATTACCGTTACAAATTACTTTTGCTCAAAAGTAAGGATTACTTAACTGGTAAGGTTACAAATTAAATTCACGTTACTTTTTTTTGTACACGTATTTAGAAAACAATAGCATTCTATGTATTTATGTATCTTCCTCACGTTTAATTACTGTTACCAACAGGCTCTTTTTTGTACTTAATTCGTTGTCCGTCCCCCCTTTGTATGTATTTTCTCCTGTTCAGTCAATAGAAAGATTTTTGATATTTTTCAAAATGTTCTGGAGCACTACTTTTAATTTCTCGTACCCCCGTATTGTGGTAGTCCTTGTAAAAATAGAATATTGTATTTAAGAGAAAAAGCGTTGGTGCACTCCGTTCACCTGTAAGCTGACATGGCACCGAAAGCTGAAGCCACAGCCGCCATCCCGCTAGTTTACGGCCTCTGGAAATGATCCCTGGAATTGTGAAGACAAAGCTAGCAGTGCGAATGCTGGTAGCAGCGTCTACCTCTGCTAAGGGATTCGGAGCTAAAGAAGCGATACACCAAAGCTCCCGTTTGACTCGGGTGTTACGCTTGCTATTCACAAGAAACGAAAGACTTGGTTCTAACGTTACAAGGTATAGCCAATGCAGAATGCAGGATGTAACAGCTAACCTTGGTTTGTTTCCGGAGATTAAAGTTTGTTGTTCTTGCTGATGACAATGTGTGTTCTTTGGAATGCAAAGTATGCACTGGAACTCTAGTTTTCCGTTCTCCTTTATGCTATGAGTTTCGAACATCTCCATAAGAGATGGCCATGGAGACGACGGACTCTCCATGACCGAAAGGTCGACCAGTCATAAAATAAGTCGCGGTTACGGATTATTGATCGTTTCATTGGTTTTCACTTTCATACATATATTCATGGAGGCCAGGGGAGATGAGGGCATAGAATGCGAGAGAAACGGTGGCCATCGGTCTGACAACACTATAGAGGATGACACCCACTTTTACCCGTTCTCTCTCTCTCTCTCTGTCGGCACTCCTTAGATGGCCTCCCCACTCCCCCCCCCCCCTTCCCCCCCCCCCCCCCGTTTATGGTAGACTGTAAGGTGAGGAGTGGGCTCGACCACCATGCCCAGACAAGTAAACCAGAGTAAGTATCGTCCGTACTCTCGAAGACGATGCTCTCAGCCTTTCGCCGGGCGCTTTTCGACCGTGCCTCAAGAGCGTGCTATAGTGCAGTGGCGCAGATCAAAGCCAAAGAGAATTCGACCCCCTTGCGCGAGCCTACATCGTCTGTTAAAGCGAGCAGTGAACCCGCGAATCAAGGGGGTACTGACCCGCCTTTGATTTTTGTGCAGGTGGTGCTAGACGTCGAAGTTGGAAAGTGTGAAATGGTGCAAAAGAGAAAAAAAACAAATAAACAGGAAAAGATTTCTCCTGCCCGGGAAAAAAGAAAACCACAATGGAAGGCGACGGAGAGCCTACTTGGCGTTGTCTTACTTGATCTTTGTCTTTCGTACATGCCTTGCTAGTTTTTCTAGTGGTTCTAGTGACCGGTCATACAAAAAATCGTGTTTTCTTTTCGGCTATTCTCCCTTTCCTGATATTTTCTATTTTCTTGAACTGGCTCTCTTTCCGCTCCTGAATGTTCTTCTCCTCTAGTTCCATATACTGTATTATGTTCATATTTCAAAAAGTAATAAATAATGAAAGTAATCCGTTACCAATATTTTGTAACGAAATTACATCACAAATTACTTCCGAAAAGAAAGTAACGTGGCTATTTCAAAATTACTTGGAAAAAGAACGGATTACAAGTGGTTAGTTACTTGAAACGGATTACTTCCAAGGTCTGCTATTAATGCGCTTGTTTCGCTTAAATAAATATTTCACATCGTGCCTTAAAACATTTTTGGGCGATGATGCTAGGGGGCAAACTTTCCAGAATCCTAGGGATGAGCGCAGCCTACGTCAATTTGCAGTGTACCGCTACCTCACAAGTGTTGTGCAGCCTCATCATAGGAACAGATCCGGTCATTTAATTTTGAAATATCCTTCGCTTGCGCGGCTTTAAATACGCCAGGACAATTTTCGTGCTGTAATTTCTGAATTTTCCACCTACAACGGAGTCAAGATAGACACTTTTAAACAAGAACAATTTCCCACTTACTTAATTTCTATACATAAAGAATTGAGTTTACCTAAAGACTTAAGTTTTCACTTCCCCGTAATGCTTCGGGAAAAGTTTGAGATGCAGCTGATAGCCGGCTAGCAAATAGTGTCTCAGGCTTTCAGGGCTGAGAGCCAGCACACATAGTTTTATTGAAGTAGTTTTTTATTGTGTTTTACCGTGTTTTATTGTAGTAGCTTCGGTGACTGTAAAGATCTTAATCAAATCTACACATCATGATGCAGAATACAGGAATCCTGGATTTGATTCCTTCCTACGCTTGCCTATTTCAATCTGAATCAGCATCGTACCTGCATTCGGTCGTGTAGTCATCACTCTCTTATATGCGAAAACTGCAAGTCCCCTGTAGTACTTCACTACACCATTTTCTCATTTTCAGCCTCAGCAGGTATAGCCATACAATGGAAGACTGACATCACGCTGTCGAAACTTCTATCGGTTAGCTTAAATTTTTTCTTCAACTACGTCAACAACACGGGGTTTTCATGGCTCCGCTTATTGAGCCGCTGTTAGGATTACGTGAGGACTTAATGTGGAACGTAACACGTGTCTCGGCGCAATTATCGTTTCAGGACTAAAACCGAAAAAAAACACGAGTATCAATAAAAGGATACACACACACACAGTACAGCGCTCTACTGTGTGTGTCTTTCTTTACTGGTCCTCGTTTTTTCGCGCTTTTAATCCTGAAATGTACCACCAACTAGCCCTTTTGCAATTATCATTGCTGGCAAGAAAAAAAAGAAAACACGTCGAGATGTCCCCGTCCCTGCTCTTCCTTTTTGTGGGAGGATTATGAAGTCACCATATGGCCGACAGGAAACAATGACCAAAAATCGCGTATTAATGTTATTTATTCACTGGAGTGCCCAGAGCCTAGGCCGAGCGCAGCAAGATCGCCTGCCTGTTTTTCGGGGGTTCCGGTGACGTCAGAACGCCGAGCTGTGATTGGTTCTGATTGAAGAATGGTGAATAGAGACACAGCAAGCTGCCGTGAGGTCTACTCACTCTCCCTCAATCGGAGCCCATCAAAACTCGGTGTTCTGAAGTCACCACAATCCATGAAAAAAAAAAAAACAGACGACTTGCGCTGCACATTGGCCAATACGATGCTCGACCTCAAGTGCCGGTTTGATTTTGTAATGAAGATATATAAATCATGCAAAATCACACAAGAGCCTCTAATGCGGACGAAAAGGCTCCAGACTTACGATCATTTTCATGTGAGCAGCACAAACGGTAGATATACGCAGAGCTCTTTGTTGCGGTAACATTTGATTTTGGTGAAGAGGATCGCACATATAAAGTTGTTTTTCTATTATATTTTTACTGAACGCTACACAGTCAACCAAGGTTACGAAAACTCTCCGAATCCCTGGCATTACAAAGCAAGACTGCCGTCATGTAGTCTCCAAAAAAAAATCAAATTAGACGCTCGTGCTTACACAGGGCCACACTTGCCGGATTCGGTCTGGATGAGTATTTAACCGGTGTGGTTTTGTGTATAACTATACTCCGTGATGCAGGTGAAAGGAGCTCAGGCTGACAGTTGCACCTAGATGGCTAAATCTATGCTTTATGTGGAGATACCAGACGAATATTGGGGCTACGTTACCTCTGTTTAAGCATCCTCACAATTACTACTTTTTTATGTGTAGTGACTTTGTGGTATGGCGACACTGGTTTACGCTGCAGGGGTTATATTTAGCCAGTGCAGTAGCACTGATGGAGCAAGATATTTAACGTGCATCGTGATTTTGTGATACACGACCGCACACTCGTATGTCGTTTAACAAAATCAAAACGGTGCAGGAGTTGGAGTTTGAACCAATGATCCTTGGGTTGTGCAGCGCGAGCTTGCGCTCCGAGCACTCCGAGCTGCGCAGCGCTATAACACTTGGCCAGCTATCGCCCTTACGCAGAATCTTGGGGGAAATGTGACACGACCCCAACTTTTTACGTTAGTAATCCTAGAATGACCGCGTCCTCCCAAGCCGAGAATCGAGAACAGAATGGCACACCGTTCCCTAGAGTTTGCAGATGGAAACGTTTACGGTCCTCAAGAACAAAGTAAAATAGTAAACTAATCTGGAAGAAAGCAAAAGAAACTACCTTTAGCATAAAACGTAGGCGAGAGAATACAAATTTCATAAAGATATTGTGTGTGTTTTTTTATTCTACATTCAACCACGAGTACGCACACCTCTTACGATCTTCGAAAAGTATATTTAAGAACACAATAGCCTAAGGCATATTCCGCGAATAACGCATACCTATGCATCCGCTTGCTCACATAGGAAGTGGCTGCTTAATCTAGTAAAATATCCGATCTACTAAAAGATCGAGATCTAGTAAAAGAGACCGGAAAAGGCGTAGAGGAAAATATATCTTAATCTCCCCCTTTTCAAACCAAATCGCAGCTGCTACTCAAAGCTTTTTTGTTTCTGATTATATCATGTGCATGCTGAGGCTGCGCTGCTCAATAGTATTTCATAAAGAGTATAGCATAATTCCAACTTAAAGATCAAATCGTAACTTTCTCCTGCTGCTTATCATCCAACATTAATTATCAGCATAAAGTCGATGCACAAAACTCAATATCTACGGTATTTGACCCATCTTCCCATCCTCGCACAGCCCAAAAATGGAAGTGTTTTCTTTGGTTTGATGGACACCATCACTGACCATTGCCTGTTCAGAAATTCAATCAGGAACATTTTTTTACCTTATTAGTGTTATTTATCTCTAAGAGACATGGTGTACAGTGTTTGCATCTATCTGCTCTTACACTCTGTAATAAATTGGAATGCTGATAGCATATATATAAATGAATGTAGCAAAGAACATCGCGCTGCATACTCGGAGATTGGTTGCTTTCTTTATTATGAATGAGTGTGCTTCCACATAGTTTGGCGCGCATTCAAATAATCCTGAGGTTAGTTGAAAATGCCTTGGGCAATTTATTTGCGTCACAAAGGAGATATAAGAAGAGATTTCAGAGACAGCTAACGTTCATTCATTTAGCATTCGTTCAACAAACTTTGGTTTTGAAGGGTTGGCACCATTTACTGTGCAGTGACTTTAGATCTTTTTTTTTAAAGTACTGAAAGCGACACAGCGTATTAAATATACAGCTCCACTCCATGACAGTCATGATTACAAAAATATATTAAATTCTCTTATGCGAGCTTAACGAAAACGGACCCCTTCAACATTGTAAAACCCGAGGCGTAGGACAAAAGGAGAAGAAAAAAGGGGACAACACAGACACAGTGTTGTCCCCTTTTTTCTTCTCCTTTTGTCCTACGTCTCGGGTTTTACAATGATGAAATGTCACCAGCTCGCTTGCATCTTCTCTGAAATAACGGACTCTTTCTTTGCTTTCGTTAGCTTTCACGGCGGACAAAATGTAGTCATACACCCATTACGATTCGGTGTCCTCTATACGCAGTCTTTTTCTCACCGTATCGACTACTGTAAAACCCTTTATTTTCGCGGCCCCTATTTTTCGATAATCGGTTACCCACGAAATAATCGCGGCAACTAAATTTCGCCAATTCTAGATGCCTGCATTGAAGCTCTTAATGACCGAATTTTCGCGTGCCCATATATCTCAAGAATTTCTCAATTCGCGAAATTCGCAAAAATGAAGGGCTCGCGAACATTAAGGGTTTTACTGTAGTCCAGAACTAGGAAATGAGCAAGTTTCTCGTGTGATATAACAATTACTCGTATATTGCGTAACTGCGCGATCTTCATCACTAAAAAAGGAAGGCTTGAGAGTGTCGAGGCGGGATTTGACAACTATACATATTATTTTGTTAAAGAAGCGCTCTGACATCTGTCTGTCCGGAAAGACAAACCAAAAGCACAAAGGTTTCATTGTGCTTAGTAAAAAGGAAGATACTTGAGGTTCTAAGTTTAAAATATCGTATAATTAATGTACCCAGGGATGCCTGCTCATGTATATTTTTTCCTTTTATTTTTACATAAGTGTAAGTTTTTTCTCGCTTATACCCTCATACCATATTCTCACGCTTTCTTTACACAAATGGGACTATTATTAGAAATAATTACCTCTGTTCGCTGTTTCTACTCCTTTATCTCTTTACTTTCCTTCATCTGTCCCTCTCTACACTGCCCATACGTCAAGTACCATAAAAATATATGATCAAAAACGAATCGCGTAGTCGAGACGCAGTGGTGCCGGGGGGTCGTATTGACCTTCGGACACAGTGCCGGAGCCCAGAACCGTTGAGGCCGGACCACACTAGCGCCAACGGCGGTGCCTGCTCGGTGCCGCTGGGCGCCATCGCCCTCCGGCGTCCCAAAGCGAGGAGACCAGACTTGCGACCGCTTTGCGGGCGTTTTAGTGACATGACAGCACTGGCTCTCTCGTTATCTAGATCACTTGCGTGTCTCTTCGGGACTGCCTGTTCTTTCGTCGCATGCTCTTTGTTAGATCCTTCCGTTTCGGTTATCACCTCTCACATATATCAGCATCGAAACAGCACTCACTCTTTGGGCGGTAGGTGTCGATGATGACCTTATAATCAGCGTGAATATAATCATCCTACCTTCCTCGTGGATCTTGCGACGTCGCCGCGCTCTGAAGGAAAGAAGGCGCAGTTTTTTTGTCCGGCCAAGTTTGTGCTACCGAAACACCGAGGGACAGGTCAGTGATTTGCGGCCCCGGCGGCGCGCCAGAGGTGAAGGCTACTTCCGAAAGTGTCACAAAATCACGATATCCGTCACAACGCAGGCGACATGCAAGAAGCGTCGCGATAAAAGTCATGCGTCACTTCGAATTCATCTCCCATAATTTCCCAGCAGTTGTTCTTAGCGTCCCTATCTAAGTAGGCTAGCTGCGTCTTGGCATATAAAAAGGGAAACAGTCGCACAGTTTCGATAAACCACCCCATTAGGAATGGCATTGGGGGGAATAGAAATAGCAGACGAAGCAAAACAAGTCTACCAACTCTACGCTCCTTTTCAACGTGAAAAGCGCGCGGAGAAGCGGCTTGCGCGTTGCCGTGGCATGGGAACGTCACTATCTACACCACCTCCCATTCGCTCCTATTGTCAGCGGCAAGAAACGGCGAGCCCTCGACCGCGCACGGGCAGGTTGCCTTGACGGCGCCGAGCGGTGAGCCGCTGAGGGCGAAAACTGGTTTTGGCCGTTAGCCCACGGCGGCCAGCGGCACGCGGCAAGCCTCCGTGACGCTAGTGTGGTGGGGCTCTTATAAAGCTTGGCACGGGGCGCAAAGACCGAGGCAGTCGCCCTGGCGCGGCCATGCGTCGGGACATACGGAGCCCGGCACAAACAATCAGAGGAACCACGCCATCAAACACAACGAGAGAGAGCAAGAGAGAGAAAAAGAGAAATATTACATGAGCAAGTGCAACATAGCGAGGGGGAGGAGGAAACTGAGGAAACTCTCATTTGTACGGACACAATTACAGTGATCCCCTCAGCTTGCATTCCCCCCTGAACAAAATCACAAGTTCGCCGCATCACGGTGATCAAGTAATCGTGTCACCTTGGATTAACATATAAAAAGAACATGCAAACAAACGGAAACTATTATAAAACTAGTCGGATTTATATCGGAGCACACACACGTCCGTATTGAGCGCTGGCGCATTCGGAGAGCGGGAAGAGGATTATGTCTCCGTGTTTCGCAAAGACCCTGGCAGGATTGCTCGCAGAGGCGGACCAGGATTATTGTAATTCGGGGCACGACGGCCTAGCACGCCAGACCGCGGCAGCCAGGGCTCGTCGTCCACGTCACGCTGTTCTCCCGACCGACCGGAAACTTGCGCTGTGCCTATTTAAGTGGCGTAACGCCATCCAACTCGCATGTCGCACTAATAGGCCCTTTTCTAAAGAAAAAAAGAGAGACCGATAAAAAAAAAAGTTTCATGGAAATGTTGAGCACGTATTTTACAGGATCTTTGCTTAACAGATGGGAAACGGGAAGTTAGCTTGCAAACTAAACATACAAAATACACTAAAAAAAAAGTGGCATCGTACTAAATGAGTGAAACACCAGCTGCTTGTCTGGTTTATTCACTGCGTTTGGAGGGAGCTCATAGCGAGAGGCCGTTTGGGGGTTTCGTGCTCCAGTGATGACTTTCGGAAAGCGTGTTTACACCGCTCTTCAGTAACACTCGGCGACTGGAAAAAAGCGATGTTTCTTTAAAAAAAGTAATCAACTTTTTTGGTGAAGACTTCTTCATTAACACATTAAAGTAGTAGTTGTCTAAGGGCTGATAACGAAATTATCAGAAATATAAAAACGCGAAAATATAATGGGTAGAGCACAACCGCCAACGAATGTTGGGCTCCAGGGAGCTAGTTTGCAGACAAACGCCTGTGAATAGGTACACGCGCCAATGCGGTCAGAAAGGCTCAGTGTAAATGAATAATTATTATAACATATTCCAGCAGGTGCAGCACCAAGGACTCGCAAAATTTTTGGTTTGTGCCTAAAAATCTAGCATTCTGATTAATGTCCCAAACTGTGGGAGGGGGAAAGAAGACTGAACCACCGATTCCAGATGGGCTTCTCCTTGAACTTGACAAATTCTAAATGTTCTGCCCTACATTCTCAGGTGTTAGAATATAATTAAGAGAGGAAAGTTAATCTCCAAGCACGTCAAGAAATATTTGACCCATAGTTTATATTTTATCTGGCTAAAAAGTTGCTTAGGTACAGTTAGCGCGAACCAGCGGCCGTCTGTTTATGTTGTTTTTCTACCACATCCTAAAATCTGCCACCAACCAGAAATATTAGTGAGGTTTGATTTTGGTGAGATTTTGTGTTTGTTATTACTATAACTGAGTAAAATGAGGCAAAACGAATATCTCGTGCTTGCGCTAATTTCTTCACCAAGTATGCTCTGGAGCGAAGAGTGTACTCAAATATCAGTACGCTAAAGATCAGTAAGAAAAAGTTTCTTCAGCAAGGCAAAATAAAAGATTTTCCTTTCGCTTGTAGCGTTTTTAAAACGAAAAGCTGAAGAATCCATTGGTGTGTGCTTTGAAAAAGAAAACAGAATACACAGCACGCATAATACCTTTGGTAAACCCTTCAATATATTTCATTCGACCAAATTAAAAATTCGAAGGAAAAAATCTTTAGTATAAATTTCCGGTCAGCCCCGAAAGATGGTTAAATCACGAGGGTATGAAGCTCGAAATATTAAGGATGGGCGTTTGCTTAAAAAATTAATCATGTATAATATTTTCGGTTTAATCCATTCCCTATTCTTAGCCAACACGTTACCAACTACTGCGAGTTTAGCTCCATAATATTTCGAACGTGTCAAGCTGTGGTGCTTGAAGATACCTCAATTGTCTGTCCACCGTCAAGAAATTACATCAGAAGCGATCGAAATTCTTGCAATCTTTACAGAGCCTTCAAGGGAGTACGGAAGATGCCTCGTCCGGTTCCGCTCTTGTCGAAATGTGTCTTCAATCAAACACTCTTCTTTGGAGCATGACAAATGAATGTATAGATTTTACCCATTGTCTATAATGTGTAACATCACGAGCATACTTTATACATCAGAAACTAGGAGCCAAAGATTTTTTGTTGCGTGCTTTAGTCCAATATCATTCTTGCTCTAATAAGAGCGGCTTACCTCAAGACAATAGGTACACAATTGCTAACATTGCTTCGGAGACAGCTTACGAAACGACGAAATGCGTCATATTTGTCACATATATTCTTTGTCTTTATAACGGGCTTTCAAGTGATTAAGTGAATATTGCTTTATTCAGTGCCCAAATATGTTTAAAAAGGCCGTAGATATGCGCCCGACACTAAGAACATTTTTTACCCGCTTTATCAAGTTAGTACGCTTTCGAGTGGCGTCCCCTAAAGTAAAACGGCGATGTTCAACCAAAACTATCCGCAGCGCGTGTGGTTTGTGAATTCCCGCAGAAATGGTCGGAGGAAACCGAGCGCGTATAGGCACGCACTTTCCGTATACGGGCGCATGCAGCGGAAATCGTGCACGTCTATGCGGACCGTTTTCCCGGAAGCCGACGTAATTATTCATATGGCTTGCGCGCCGTGCTCGCCCGTTGAAGAAACAAAAAGAAACAAAAAACGACGTGTGCATAAAAAGAAGCCCTCGCGAGTATGAATGCAGGGAAATATGCGCTTCAAAACATATTCAAGTCCAGCGCGAGACAACCCCTCTTACTGGGTGGGAACAGCGCAAAAAAGACGTAGGACGAGGTCGAAGAAACACACGCACAGCGCCCTGTCTGTGTGTTTCCTCGACCTCCCCCTACGTCTTTTTTGCGCTGTTCCCACCGAACAGTATGTACCACCAACTAGCCCAACTACATGCCTTGCTACAACCCCTCTTGGTGAGTTCACCCGAAGACCGCGACGCACACAATAATTTTAAAGCGAAAAAAAAAAAAAAAAAAAAAAGGACCGTAGATTTTTACAAAAATGTGTCTGTCGGCATGTTTATTGAGAGGACTGTCTTTACGATGCGCAATTGCTCGGTTTCAAAATCGGACAGAAGGCGATTGTAGGACGTTCACTTTCGACGAGGGGTCCCCGGAGCTTTCTGACGGTAGAATTAACAATTCCAGAGACTGCACTTCAGATGAGAATTTGGAATCTTCAGACAAGAAACTGTTCGTGCGGCGAGCTTCGCTTCGATCAACGTCACATGTTCCCATATTATTTACAAAAAATATCGATATTGTGATGTCTTGCCAGATTAAACATTTCTTCTAAATTCCAGTATTCTTTCAAAAATCATAAAGCACGCAAGGCGAAGAAAATTTCAGCGAGGTGTTAGAAAGAGATTTCAATATGGAAAGCGTTCAGCTGTTCGTTAGGCCTATGGGGTAATCTATGACCGTACATATTTTTACCGGTCTTATGAAGTGTCCGAACACCTGCCCTGCATGTGCAGGGACAGCCGGCAGGCCTGTAATTGGATGCACTTGGCTGCGCTGAAATAAACACAGCACTGGCCAGAGCTACCTGCGTGGACTTTAAATAATTGCTCAGTACTTATCTTTGCAGCTCCCTCGATATGAAGATAATTCGCCTTTATTGGAACTGAGGTGCAGGAACTTCAATGGATTGATCAAGCAAAAACCTCTCCGCGCGAAGAGCACTTGTGGCTGAGAAAGCTAGCTTCTGCGACTCTTCTGTGTATGAAAAAAATACAGTAATAAAAGGTATCAAAGGAATCAATGTTCATGCGCTCTATTGCGCGCAGTCTTTCGGGATATGAATATTAACTTAGAAACGCCAAACGGCTCAGACAAAAGTTGCAGCAGCTGTGCTCGTCAGACACAACAGAGTGTCCTGAACACGGTAGCGTACAGCCGTCTAAAAGAAACATAATGGTTCATTTAATAAACATGGCTAGTAAATAGTTTAAAGTAAAATAACCTGTAATTGCGTTAGTTGGTGAATGTTAGGAAGCATGGTGTAAAGCGCAAAAAAGTATGGACACAAGAAAGAAGACACACATTAACAGGCGCCAGAATGTGTGTCGTCTTACTTGTATTCGTCAAATTATGCGCCTTACACTATTATTTGTAAAGTTTAACGTAACTTTTCCGGACGTTTTCGGTAGAGCCTGATATTTAACTACCAGAGAAAAAGTGTCCGTCCCGGCCACAGCACATCGTTCATCGCCAGCTTGCTCTCACCAAATGGTTCGTGACCTCTCAAAACATAGAACCTGGCCTTTGTGTAGCGTCCATTTTTTTTCCTTATCTTATAATGGCTGCGGTGTCTGAAACATCTGGAATTGTCCGTGTCTTATCAATCTCGAGTTACCGCTAGAATTCTGATTCCGGCATCCGTGCTCGGAATAGAGTTGGCCGCCTAGCGACGGCCGCCGCCGCTGAAGTAAATTGGCCTGTTTGGCCGGCACGAACCCATGACGTTACGAGGCCGGCCACCGGAGTACGGATACCCACCTCTAGTTGCCGTGTTCGTCCCTCAATTCGCTTATTTTCTCCATGCATGCATATTTATAGATTTTTACCTTGCAAAGGTTCAGGGATGGGCAGAAATACTCAAAAATGTATTTGGAAATGCAAATACTGGGGTACATTAAAATAGTAGCTAAAATACTGATACTAAGATATATCAGCAAAAAGGTATCGCGATAAATATTGGAAATACATTTTATATAGAGGCAAAAAGTATTTGGAAATACAAATACAGGAATACATTTTAGGGAGGGCAAAAATACAAATACAGAAATACTGATACTGCAATGCATTTTTCGAATATGTTTGAGACGCCAAACAAGATGAAGCTTGAAGTTTAAAGTGGAAGTTTGTTTTTATCACAAAATTGCTTTCCCGTAGGCTTGGCACTTAGCCTTGAAGGTAGTGGTTTCGGACGACGAGGAGTTTTCAATGGACTAAAAAAAAAAACAACAAGAAAACAACGTTCCATCAAGGACTGACCGCGGTCTCTTCCCTGACATCCTGTCTGTCTGACGAGGGATGCGAGAAGAAGTCGACCGCTAAATAAATTATATTTCACCCTAAATTCCATCAAAACGCCACCACAGCCCTATCCAATAAGAACACCCCTGTCATCATTCATCAGATGGCGTCGCGGTGGAATGAACTGGTGTTCTTCATCTGTAGGTGTGGCCTTGAACATGAAACTTTACCACGCTGCTGTATGAAAGGACAATACGTACTCTCTTTGTAGGTTACCTCGTTGAAAATCCCACGGGCACTGTCAGTTGGAATTTTCAAGAATAGTGGACCACCTAAAGCATCCTGGAGCACATGTCTTATCTTCTTTTACGGTTCAAAAAACGCTACGGTGGCATCTCTGTTGTGAAGGTCCTTCCTGCCGACCCTCCGCCACCGACGCATAGACTGCAGTCCTCAAATTTCGTCTAGCATCATCCAAACAGAGACTTCGTGGATTGCGACCTGATATTGCCGGCACAGGTGTGAGCTCTCCGAGAAACAACGCGCTCGAGAGGAGTTGCAGTTATACAAAGCGTGGGTCGGCTTAGCGAGGCCACGTCTGGCCTCCTTCCTCAGTTTCGGATGGTTTGGGTGAACTTAACTGCGTGAGTCGTCCTACTATTTCAAGTCAACCACCGCCAGGCTCTTGCTGCAACGGATTGTCGCTCAGCTTTGCCGGCTTGGTGTACTGTGCAAGCTAAGGCAAGAGAGATTGTTAGCAGTGGGCATTGAATGCCAGCAAACAATAACTCCAAAACTCCCTACCTAAGCGCCTGTGGCAGAAGATGCTCTTACTCCAATCCTGGCACGCCACCTGGTTCGAGTCCCCGACTATGCAACAGTTCTCAGAAGAGAGGAGAGGACGCAAAGAAGAATAGTTTGGAGAATCACAGGGAACGTTGGTCAGCATAGTAACAATGCCCCAGCATCTCCTTGGCCCTGGTACCCTCAGAAGTAAAAACAAAATACGTTCAAAGTTGCTTTTTTTTCTCTTTTTTTTTCGGGTGGTGTGAGGAAAGTATTTCTAAAGAAAAGTAACGAAATAATTTTCATCCTGATTGTATCGCGATACAAAGAAACATTCTAAGTGTATTTCGATACAGGAATACAGATACTGGTAAAAAAAATGTATCGTGATACAGAAATACAGATATGAAATGTATTTCTGAAATACTATCACGATACATTTGTATCGCGATACTGCCCAACCCTGCTTGCGGTCGACCGCCCGGGGTGCGCTATTAGCCATCTTAGCCTGTCAAGCAATGTGAACGTGTCACCTGAGTAGTCGCATCTGCGTCTCTGCGCCCCGTCCGAACGTCGTGCGACACTCAAATAGCGTGGGGTTGGTCTCGAAGGATCGGAGTACCCTAACCGGTACATCTTAAGATAAAAAAAGAGTTTAGTATTGCGCGAACCGCGGTGCCTCACGCAGTGTTGATGACTCTCACAGTTTTTCTTCCCGACGTGTTGCGTGGAGCGATTGAACGGACGACCGGGGCGGGAAAGCGTACATTCCGAACAGCCCACCTCTGACTGCCGTTTTGGTTCTTTCTCCCGAGTGTATACACCGGGCCTGTGTAGCGTTGCTGCTCGGAGCACAAGGTGGGAGATGGAAACGGAACGTTTATTAATGGTGTTTGAACGCGTGGTTGGGTTGAAATATTTTGGTGTGCGAGTGAGCTTCATAACCATCCGAACGGAGCCGGAAGTTCGTTTTGCAATAAAAAGGATCGTCTGTGTGCTAGATGAAGTATGAAAAAGAAACCCACTGACCTTACAAATAAAAAAAAACACAAAAAACTTGACAATTCGAAGATTAGATGGGAAAATGCACTTGCTGAAACAGAATGAACTCAGCCATAACGATCGCTTTGTAATGTTTTGCATGGAGGAATCCCATTTTTCTCATCGCGAGCTCTCAGTAAAGTAACTAGTCATATTCTCGGCTACAGTGTCTGAAAGGTAAACGCCACCAGCGAGGTTTCCTTTGTTTTTCAGCCGCCTCGTACTGCCAAAATGTAAAATCAAGCCGATCTGATAGAGATCTAACAGCGAGCTAGGAAATGTTTCGATGCGCCTAAATGTGTATGGCCTTGAAAGTAAGACGGAGGTTCAAACTCTGTACGTTTCAAAAGAAAAAAAAAAACTTTTTATAATTTCATCGTTTGAGTAGACCAAGGGTTTGAGTCGAGGACGTCGAAAGGCAGTGTAACTCTCCAAGTGGGCTAGTTTGGCACGAGCACATTCACATTGAACTGCGACAATCACGCTTTACATTATTGCGTTCACCTAGAGGGTCGGAAGAAAAATTTGTAAACGGCTTAAAACGACCGTATTTATTGAACGACCGCTGTGCACTATACACTAATTCTTTATGGAATTTTACAAGAACATCCTATGACCGATGAAAATAAAATGAATGGGTTGAGAAGAAAAACGGTCCCTTACTATCTCCGCGAGAACGGGCGGCACTGGAAGCCCTCCAACATTTTCCACCCTCTTCTCGGGAACGGTCTCGAGCCACAACTGGATAGTCTTATCGATCCAGCTGAGCAGGTCAGTCGTCCATGAATGCGCCGGCATTGTGTTCCCCAGCCTCGGCCGACCGCATACCGGTCACGCTAAGGCTACACTCTCTATCAACCTAACCATGAACCGCGGAGGACGCTACGAGCCCTCTAAGCCAACCGAATGCCGTGCGAGTTGTACGTGAACTTCGGGTGGGGAGAGTGTAGTGATGCATGGGTCGCGTCATCACGAAATATGTTCACAGCATTGGATTGGCCAGATGATTCATAGCATCCGCTGCGGTCCATGGAAAGGTACAACCTAAGCCAGCAGCTAGCGAAGGTTCCGGTCTCCACTACGCTTCCATGCGTTGTTGTCTATCTCCATCGTACGTCCTCCTTACTACATGCATTCTGTTCAGATGACTTGGAAGAATTCTTAGTGACGCGACGGGAAGGCTCTCCTCAGGGACAAGGAACGACCTCCGCGGCGTGGTTTTGTAATGGCGGCCAATCAGACAGATTTTTGTTCGAATCCTGATCTCGTTAGTTGTGCTTCCCGGATTTTTTTTTTATGGTTTGGTATTATGTTGTTGTTTTTTAACTTGATTCTGCTTCCTAAAGCTACCCATAATTGGTTGTTTCTAGGAGTGATTGGTCGTCGTTTCTAGTTAGATCAGTTTTTTTTTGTATTTTGTTTATGCTTTTGAAAAGCCAAAGTCTATACAAAATATCCACGGAGTGGAAATAATTGTTGTACCCTCTGACCGCCACTTTTTTATTGGACAGTTTCTCATAATCTTGGTATCGGCAGAGGGGCAAAATGTCTTCGCGCTTGTAAGAGTGCTCCTAGAGGAAGTTGTTACTGGAGCGGTGGCCATACTCCTTTCTCAAAATGTACTCGTCAGTTCAAAAACTTTCATTACTTAAGTACTCTCCTCGAAACTTTAAGCGCGAACAAGACTTTGGCACATTCCCTCATTTAATCTCTAAATGGTACTGACGGGCATCAAAGTTTACTAATTCGGTTGGTAGCCCAACTGAGAACTTCCTACCCCTTTAGAAGTCTTGATGACGGTCCTACAAAATAAGCAAAATACAAGCAAAGCAGGGGATGGCGTTTTCGTTCTTGCATTGTCGCAGAGTTTAGATAGACCCGTGCACCACAACCGCCTTTTCTCTTACCCTCAATATCTGATGATGATGATGATGATTAGGAGTTTACTGGCGCAGCAGCAACGAGGGCCATAATGCGCCAAACTTAACGTATTTAGAGCATATTATAACAAAAGTTTACTTTGAGGCTACATATTTACAAATGGTATAAATATCCAGTTTGTTTTAAAAAGTCTAAGACACGGCTGAATGAAACTAAGGGTTTATCACCAAGCAAAAAAGAGGGATGAAATGGGAGATGATCCCTAAAAGGTTCGAGAAAACATGATTGACGGAGTGGTTGATGGGACGAATGCCACAAAATGTGCAACACAGTCAGAAGCTCTCCACAATGTTCACATAGTGCAACATCCTCACCACGAAGCAGATATAGATGTGTCACACGGGAGTGAGCTATTCTTAGATGGCATAGAAGAACCTCCACACGACGTTCCCTGTTGTAAGAGCTCTCCTAAACGCCCAGAACGGGCTTCATAATGTGAAGTTTGTTGTTGCTCTCGGTATCACACTCCAGCTGCCATTTGAGAAAAATAGATTTCCTCAGAAGTGGTTTCAAGTCTTGGTAAGGTAAGCAATTGAATGTTATAGACGAGCCTCGGGCAGACACGGCCAATTTATCCGCCTCTTCATTGCTAAAAATCCCAACGTGGCTTGGCACTTAGCAGAACTTAATGTCCCAACCACGTCGCAGGGCGCTATTGATCTTACCATGTAGATGTTGTGCAAGGCGGTTCTTTGTGGGCATCAGGGAGGACACAGCCAATAAGGCACTTTGTGAGTCGACAAAAATTACAGCTTTCATTGTACTATTGTCGAGTATATGTTCGACCGCTAGTAAAATAGCATAAAGCTCTGCAGCGAAAATGCTTGCCGTAGAGTCAACTTGTCTGGCTTTGCTGTAGGAGGTGGAATAGAAAGCACACCCTACAAAAGACGACGATTTGGACCCATCTATATAAAACTCCAGGTAGTCAGCATATTTTCGTTGCAGGGAGAGGAACTCCTGCCGGAGGATTTGTGGTGAAATGACCCTCTTACTGTATTTTGCAAGTGACCAGTCACAGAAAATCGGCAGAACGTCCCATGGAGCAACCCTATGAGTGTTTTTAAGCAAGGAAATCTCATGGAGGGGGATATTAAGGGAGTGACAAGTACTTTGCAAACGGAGGCTTAAGGTCTAACAATGCTCGGCTTGTTTTCGAAAAGCTGTGAACTTCTGCAAGTATGAAGGGCACTGTAGGAGGGATGTTTTGGATTTGAAAATACTTTGTAAGCATAAGAGATGCTAAGGTACTGCCTCCGTTTTTCAAGGGACATTTGATGCGTATCAGCATACCAACTCTTCACAGGAGATGTGCGAAATGCACCTGTAGAAAGTCGTAGTCCAAGGTGGTGTACTGAGCCAAGCATCTTAAGAGCGGATGGCCGCGCTGACCCATATACTACTGCACCATAGTCGAGGCGGGATCGAACTAAGGAGTTATACAGTCGTAGGAGACAGCGCCTATCAGCACCCCATGACATATGCGATAGCACTTTTAGGATGCTTGATGACATCAAGCATTTGCGTTTCAAATTCTTCAGATGGGGTACAAAGGTAAGTTTCTTGTCAAAAATAACACCCAAAAATTTGTGTTCCTGTTGGACTGATATCTCAATGCTATTAAGATGCAAGGAAGGATCAAGAGACAATCCCCGGCGTAATGAAAAAGGAACACAGACTGTTTTTTCAGGAGAAAATTTGAAGCCGTTTTTGTCTGCCCACTTACACATTCTATTGATTGTAAGCTGTAATTGTCGTTCACAACTGGAGAGATTTGCACATCATCCACATATAGAGAGTAAGTTACTGATGATGGCATAACCTTAGCTAGACTGTTAATCTTTACAGCAAAGAGGGTAACGCTCAACACTCCTCCTTGAGGAACACAATTTTCTTGAGAAAAAACGTCTGAAAGTGTGGAGCCCAATCTGACTTGAAAGGTTCTTTCGCTGTGAAAGCTCTGTATGCACTGAAGCATGCGGCCCCGTACACCACAGTTGTACAAGTCACGAAGTATTCCGTACCTCCAGGTGGTATCATATGCTTTGTGTAAATAAAAAAAACACCGAGATACATTGTTGCCGGCGTACAAATGCCTCAAGTATAGCGGTCTCTAGGCGAACCGAATGGTCGGTGGTCGCTCGTCCCTTCCGAAAGCCGCACTGGTTTACATCAAAAAAATTCTCAGTCTCTAAGAAATGGACAAGACGACGATTCACAAGCCGCTCATAAGTCTTCCCTAAGCAACTTGTGAGTGCGATGGGACGATAGCTCGTAGGAACGGAAGGGTCTTTCCCAGGTTTCAAAAAAGGGATTATGTGGGCGTGTTTCCAGCAACGAGGAAAGGCAGCAGCTTGCCATAGATGATTAAAGAAAGTTAACAGACCGTTCATCAATTCAGGGGACAGTTTCCTCAACATTTCATAGTGGAGTCCGTCTGGCCCTGGTACAGACTGCTTCTTTGCACCAAGAGCGACTTTGAGTTCACACATTGTGAATGGTCTATTGTAAAAAAATGAGCCACCCTCCGACATCGAGATGGGCTGCTTTCCAACAGTCGACTGGAACTTCCTGAATTTTTCGCTAAAATTAGAGGAGCTACTAATAAGATGGAAATGCTCCCCAAGAACATTTCCTTGATCTTTCAGCGATACAGAGGGGGAAGAAAACAGAGGAGTTCGGAAAGATTGGTAATCTCCTCGAACTTTCCGCAGGCGATCCCAAACTTCTTTATCTGGGACAAAGCTATTTAGAGAAGATATATATTTTTCCCATGATGTCCTCTTTGCCTGTTTCCGTGTTCAACGTGCCTTGGCCCTACATTTTTTCTTAAATTCAATCAGGTACAAAGCAGTGGGATAACGGCGAAATATACCCCATGCCTGGTTCTGTTTCCTGCGAGTGACTGTGCAGTCCTCATTCCACCAGGGTTTGCATCTCCGGGGTAGGACGCCGGATGTTTGCGGAATAGAAGATGCAGCAGCATTAATAAGACATTCAGTGACAAACACCGTCGCCTCCTCGGGGGACATACTGCGAAAAAGCGATGGATCCAGTACGGCATTTAAACCAAAAAGAGCCCAGTCAGCCTTCTTTAATTTACACTTTGGAAGGCGGGTCGAAAGCGAAGGAAGGGGTATTGAACTTTCTAAAATTATTGGGAAATGATCGCTGCCAAATGGATTATCTAAAACCTTCCATGAAAAGCATGGAAGTAAAGCTGATGATGATATGGAAAGGTCTATTGATGTAAAGGTGTTATGAGCAGCACTAAAAAACGTTGGCTCCTTTTTACTAAGAAGACAGAGCCCGGAGGATAATAAAAGTCGTTCTAAAACTCCATCACGGGAATCCTGACGAACCCTACCCCACAGAGGGTGGTGGGCGTTAAAATCACCTAGAATTAAAAAAGGCTTAGGCAGCTGATCTATGAGTCCTTGTAGCTCGTGGAGCTGCAGTGGAACGTTGGGTGGCAAGTAGAGAGAGACGAGGGTCACGAGTCGGTCAAGGAGGACGCGAACTGCTACTGCCTCGAGTGGTGTTTGTAGAGGAACCTGAGCACACACAACCCCGCTCTGCACTACAACTGCGACACCACCAGAAGGGCTAGGAGAAAGGCAATCTTTCCTAAAAACCTGGTGCCGCCGTAAGACCTCTGTGTGTTTGTCGTTCAGATGGGTTTCCTGCAAACAGAGTGCCACAGGACGAAGCTCATCGAGAAAAAAATTAACGTCATCAATATTACTAAAAAGGCCGCGACAGTTCCACTGCATGACACCTAATTGTTTAGTCATAGCAGTGCTAAAATTAATATAAACTTTAACTTATAAACTGCAAAAAAAGGGTAAAAAGAGGTTACTAGGGATTAAGGTCAATTTTTATGCGCGGAACGTTTTTCTTTTTCGCGCAGTCATTCTGCTTCCCACTAGAGGTAGTGGGAGCAGCGAGGGAGGACTCCGATCCCGAGAGGACAGCCTCGTCGTCGGATCTCAGCCCACACTCTTCCATGGGCTCTTCCGGTGGTGTCGTCAGTTGACCCTTAGGGGCCAACTGCTTCGACGTCTCACCGGGCTTCCTCTGGGCAGCAGAGGAGCGAGGGGGTAGGCCTCGGCCCATTAGGGGCCAAAGGGCCAGGTGGAGCAGGGGGGGTCAGCCCCTGCCCTGAGGTGGATGCAGAAGAGGCAGCATCCACCTCACGGTTCGAAAGCGGTGTCACTGGCACCGCTCCCGAGGACGGAGACCTCGACGGGAGGCGCAGACTGTCCGTAGACGTCTGCGTTCCCGTCGTAACCATTGGCCGTACCGTAACCATTGGCCGTACGCTGATGCAAAGAAGCATACGCTTCTTTGCATCAGCGTATGAAATATTTTCGGTAACCTTCAAGGTGAGAATTTCTTTTTCCTGTTTCCGTAATGGGCAGGATCGGGAGTACGCTGGGTGCTTACCGCAACAGTTAGCACAGTGGGGCTCATTGTCGCACACATCAGCGACGTGCTCCTTGCTAGAACACTTGGCACAAGTGTCACTTCCTGGACAGTTTCGTGACCCATGGCCAAACCGTTGGCATTTAAAACACCGCTGAGGGTTTGGCACATAGGGGCGGACGCGGCACTGGAGATATCCTGCCTTCACAACTTCAGGAAGTGTAGTTGACTGAAATGTGAGGATGATGTATCTCGTCTTGCGTTCAACACCATCGCGGCGAAGGGTAATACGCCGAGCAGCGATTACCCCCTGTGTAGAAAGGCCCTCAACTACTCCGGTTTCTGTGCAGTCGAGCAGGTCGTCTTCTGAGATCACCCCTTGAATTGTATTAAGTGTTCTATGAGGTGTGACAGTGACTTTGTAATCAGTCACGCAGTTTAGTGCTAATAGTGAATCACTTTGTTGCTTACTGTGTATCTCCACTAGGAGATCACCAGAGGTCATCTTTTTTGCATTGTAGTTCTTCCCAATCACTCCTTCAAGAACGTTTGAAATGAGGAAAGGGGACAACTTGCCAAGCGGTTTTTCATCCTCAGAGTCCATGACAAGAAACTTGGGGAACTTTGAAAATGTGTACCTTAGTTTTTCTATGCGTAGTGCTTCGGTGCGGACCCTTTTCGGGGCCCGATCAAAAGGTTTTTTAGCTTGAGAACCCATATGAAGGGGGAGGGTTTTCGGAAACAGTGGTGCACCGCCCACCACCGAGCCCAACAAGGGAATAGGTAACACTCCATAACAAGAAAGGCTTGGCTGAAGACGTTACTCTATTAGTGCTGCCCAGTCTCTATAACCAAGAGTGGTTCTGGACAAGGTGTCTGTCGCCACCCAAGGTTAGCCCTTGCCGCCAAAGAAGTTGAAAAGGAAAGAAGAGAAATGAGAAGAGTGAAAAGGAGGAGAAGACAAGGGTGAAAGTAGAGAGGGGATAGTAGATGTGGAGACTAGACTGAATCATCCTGGCCGGGCCTTACCAGGACTTCCGTCTACGAGAAGCAGGGGCCGAAGTGGTGTATTGCCTCACCCGGAGGGCCCCGAAGGGTCGAAACCTACCCGGGCTCGGCTCGACCACCAGGATGCCCTTTTCCCCGGACACGGGAAAGCCACGCACAGCCAGACGTGGGCGGGCGAACCCGCATGGCTCGGGGTCCGTGGTGACGCCACTCTCCAAACACCTGCTTTCACAGGTGCCCCCTGCGGGGCTCAATTTCTGAAATTTTTACCCCAATGATGTCCGCGTCAAGCGACTGCAGCGGTCTTGCAAAGAGAGCATTTCATGTTTTTTAATTGTCCTTATAGTTGCGGCCAAACATCCAAACTTGTGCCCATGAAATCATCATAAGTCTGACCGTGTTGTCCAGGCAGCTTGAATACACGTGCCATTCCTGTAAAGCGTTTACTTGTTTTTATTTATAAATATAATATACCCCCACTGCAACTTTCTTTTGGTAAAATACTTACCTTCGAAAGTATACAATCTGCAAACATAGCTTGCAATAAAGAAACTCAATATATTTTTCGGTGTTCTTTTAATAAAGTCGATCATTGAACTCAACTCTCTGTAAATCTTTACGCTTAATTTTTTCCCAAAAACATGAACAAAAAAGCTAGAAACCTAAAGCTCGAAAAAGGCCAAAATATGAAACAGAGGCGTTTGTAGTGTCCCAGAGGTACCAACGTCAGTCACATTATCAATTTCCCTCTTGGAGAAATACAGCCGGCCACGATCGATGCCTGATGCTGGAAAGTTAAATACGACGGCAGAGAACTTCATGACAAATTCGACAAACAAATAGAGTTTTACCTGCCAACCCAACCAAGGGTATCACCACGCTTCAGCGTAGGGGTAAGGCCAGTTTGGAACAGTTTGGGGTGTCTTAACGTGCAACCGAAATATCAGTTGACACCATCGCTTCTGCACTATAAGCCTCCGTCATGGTGGAAGATTAAATCGCAAAAGCCCTACGTGACGCCAGTTTTTGGTTTGTGATGAAGCGTTTCGACACCATGGGGCCTTTTTAGCATGTGTTAAATGTAAATTTCACTATCACCTTACAGAATACGCAGGGGTTAGGGAGCAACAACTCAATCGAAAGGTGACTCTTTCCGCAAATATTGGCGATGCCAGACGTGTAAAACTCCAAAAGCGAAGAGTTTCCAAAACAAAGAAGGCGGTATTGACATGGCAACTATGGTTCTCAGCACAAATGCTGAGCTAGAAAACCTTCTCGGATTTAAAACGACCGTCCGTGGCATCGTACAATACATTCAAACGACGTCGGAAGACTACTAAGAGGTATCGGAAGAGGACAGAAATCATGGCAGTAAAATCGTTGACCTAAAAATTGAGTGGAACGCATAGAATGGCAGATAACGGAAAACAATTAGAAGGATTGAAACATAACTTGAACGATCTCAACTGCAGCTGCAGGAGCATTAAGCTTGAACTTCACTATTTCCCGACCGCAAAATGTGAAAACCTAAGAACGACAATAAAAAAGTAGCGCAAAAAGATTGATTTACCAGCATTCCAAATGACGGATTAGCTTTCCATAGACTACCGCCAAAAGCCAATAAAATTAAGGGGGTCATTACGGTTTTCACAACAGATAACGAGAAACAAGTAAGTGGTTCTAGAATAAATAGAAACTCCAGCACAGCCAACATGAAGTTTATCTGTTAGAAAATTTAACAATGCAGAACCAGGTAGTGTAGCTCTCTGGGTGACGAGAGAATA
The DNA here is from genome assembly GCF_016920785.2 of Ixodes scapularis. Lineage (NCBI taxonomy): Eukaryota > Metazoa > Arthropoda > Arachnida > Ixodida > Ixodidae > Ixodes > Ixodes scapularis. The sequence continues at coordinate 197,430,070 of NW_024609835.1, forward strand.
AAAAACAAAGGTCCTATCGATTCGTCTGGAAACAAAATAGAAAAACGTCTTGTCAGGCGAAAACTGATGCCCCAGCAGCCATTGTTAGATCTGAGGATGACTTGAAAAAAATTTCAGTAGTGTTTTGGTATTCTTTTTGAAGGTCTAGGTAATTTTTTTTTTATTTGTGAATCTTAAGCATTGATTTATCGTTTCCATGGTACATTGAAGGTTATGTTGAAACTAAAAGCAATGATTTTACGTAATGTTTCCACGTAAATGAGCAATCTTCTAGAAAAAAGCACTTAGATTTCTAAACATTTTTCAGTCAGGTTTATTTTTTTCCTAGGTGTAATAATGTTATCAGAAACCTGGTGTTGGAATGACCTGATGTTCTGAGGTCTCTCAGTCATGCTTGCTTTTTTTTTATCGTACTACTCGCCGGGGTGGTGCGGTGTGTTTGCTAGTCAAGGATCCAGAAAATGGTGAACTGTAAACAAACTCCTGATGTGTTATGTGTGACTACGCATTATTAGCTGAGTTATAGGCTACCATTTAAAAATAGTGGTATTCGAGGCATACATTTATTACGGATCAATTCTTATTTGAGTCAACGCTTTCAAGTTGATAATATATCTAAAAATTGGCGATGAAATTCGCTTTACAGTTATATGTGGTCGGGATTTTAATATCGATATATTGCGAGAATCAGCTTCACAGAAGGAGATCAATATTACTATTCAAACAGATGGTGTTTAAATACAATACAAATTCCAAATCGAGTTACTGTAAACTATGATATATTATTTATTTACTTATTGGCGATGCCGATTGTGCAAATATAAAAGCCGGAGCCATGAAATACCACCTAAGTAATTCCCTTCCAACATTCATGTGTTTTAAAACCAAAATTTATAAAAAAAAATATAAATATTGCATCGTTCTCGTTTCAGCATATAACTCTCGAGTGGTTAAATTCACTTAGACAAGAGGTCAGAGAGGCATATTCAAGTGATATGGTTTGTTTAAAAAATGGTTATAAAATTTACAATCACTTTTTGAAGTTATTCAAATGTATTGGTTCGCAACAGTTTCCGTTTCATGAGTTAGACACATCTAAAAAAATTAGAAAATGATAGATAACTCCAGTCCTATTGATAAAATTAAAATAAAAATGTAACCTGCCACAAATTTCTCAATACTAGAGACCTCCATCACTAGCTCTCTTTTAAGACGTATCGCAACCAATAAAAAATTGCTATGGACGAGGAATACCATTTTAACGTTTTTAGATATGGTAATGGTCGCATGGACTTGGTTTGAGAAGTATAAATTCAGTTTTAAATCGCAGTTCAAGCCTTCAAGCTTTTGATAACCTTAAGGGAGACCGTCTAAGTTTAAGTTGACTCACTTCAGCCAACACATTCAGTGAATAATTTTCAAATTTATTTAGTACAAACAGTAACGCCGATTTGTGCAAATACATAGACAGAGTTAATAGTTCATATTTTTTTCTTGAACGTGATAAAGATTTTGATTTAATTTCTACAGTTTTATGCAGTTAAAATAGTTCAAGTTGCGAATCTGGTGACATAAAAATAGGCTCAATAAAGCGCGTTATTCACCCGTGTTGCACATGTTCCTCAAAGTAAGGAACAAAAGCTCGTTCCTCGTTCCTCCTGATTTTCGGAACGCGTTCCCGTTAGAACCTCCACCTCTGGAAAATGAACTCGTTCTCGTTACAGTGAAAAATGGAACGAATCGTTACATTGCATTTTGCTGGTTACCATATTTAGTTAGATCAAGCAAAATTATCTTTTGTATCTGTCCCATCAAATGGCAACATACGAATTTGAATGCAGTGATGGAAGGGTGCCAGGAGAAGAAGAAAAGCGGATACATGGTTTCATTTGTTGATATATATGCCTTTAAAAATCTCAGCTTTCAAGCATATCTTTTGATGGGTGATTCAGACGAGCCAAATGTACTGTTACTCCGCATTGCACGAGTGTTTTACAACAACCTCACACTTTTCAATCTAATAAACACCCTTGTTCGAACTTCAGAACTGTTGCTTCTCGATGTGCATTTCTGCAAGACGAGCAAGCGAAGTAGGGGGTAGGGCTTTTGGAAGGTCAGTCTTGAAAACTGCAAGCCCTTCGGCAAGGTTTTATTCGTTGTTCAGTTAGAAGGTGGGGAGGAGGGGAGAAGAAACAAAAATTAATTACTGTGTACATTTTAAGGGAGCAGTATTCAGGTACAAGGATGCGTTCGATGTCAGGTAACCTGTACTTTTGTTGTAACTGTAGGTATCTGTGGAAGTTCCGTGATGGATATAGTCGGCCTTATAATTCTGGATGTACGAGAATTCGTGGAAGCTAAGAAAATAGCTGAGCTTGAGACGTCCCTCCTTTCTGTGCTTTTCCTTCCTCTAAAAATTTGCTTTTAATAGCGCAGGCTCGGGCACTGAAAAAAGTACAAATGTCCACTAGCTTTTGTTTGAGGACAGAGGGCAACAAAACACAAACCATGTGATAAGTGACTAAAAATTTACCGAGATCCTGCACTTGGTAAAGGTATTGTTTTTGCACTTTTAGAATTTTTCTCTTAGAAATAAAATCCAAATTACCCCACTGGACAAAAAAAAAAAAGAGGAACGCCATTCTTTTTTCTGTTCCAGTAAAAACGGAACGACTTCCCGTTCCAGTTCCACCGATGCAAAATAAACTGCGGCGTTCCTTCGTTCCTCCCGAAGGGAACGCGTTGCAGTAACGCCGTTCCTTGTAATGCCGTTTTGTACAGCACTGTTTCTTACATACTTTCACCATACCTATTCTACATTTTTACCATGTATTTTTCGTCGTGTATATTTTCTGGGTCAATGCAGGTAGCAAAAGTATTCGTTTTGCAAATTAAAAGAGATAACAAACAATTTTCGAAATTATCGACCAATATCAATCCTTTTTGTATTTTCTAAAGGCCTAGAAAATGTTATACAGTCTCGTATTATACATTTCAGGAATATGTTTGATTTACTGTCATCATCTTACTTTGGTTTCAGAAAACGCCGTTCAGCAGAGTTGCCTTTGTTAATTCAGAAAGTGTACGTACTACAATATTCCGAAACAAGAACTGTGGTTGCTGGCGTGTTTGTCGACTTTACTAAAGCATTTGAATTTGTCGACCATAACATTCTACTTAGTAAACTCAGTTACTATGGTATTCAAGGTATACCTTTATTACTTCACAATTCTTATTTGAGTCCCCGCTTTCAATTTGATAATATATCTAATCAACCATAGGATCAGAAACGAAATTTCAGGTGTCCCTCAGCGAAGCATACTATGGCCCCTTTTTAACCTATATATTAACGATATTGTGGATATAGATCCTATTGCTAAATTTGTAAGATATGCTGAAGACAGCTGCAGATTACTTCCCTCTTCGAACATCGATGAGCTTGCAGATGCTGTTAAATTTATTTTATTCAAGTTACTGACATGGGCATGGGATTACGGACTAAGCATTAACACTGATAAGTTCAGTACCTTTCGTCTAAAGAATATGCAAGTTTTTGTGACAACACAAAATTTATTTAAATTTAAGTTCAATAGAAACTGTAAATAATTGTAAAACGCTCGGTGCAGTTTATTCTGCTTATATGTCATAGACAGTAATATATTTTTTTTATTTCAAAATTTTCGCGCGTTGTCGGTTTGACGTACCACCACTGCCTAGCTCTTTCAATAGTTGTTAATAAAATATTTCTAATGTGTTATATTTTGAAATTTAAATGATTGCAGCCTTGTTTGGTGTACAACCACGGAAACCAAGCAAGAACAAATTTTGTACAAATTTTGTAGAATCAAGAACAAATTTGTACAACCACGGAAACCAATCAAGAACAAAACAGTAATATATTTTGTCAGGGGTGGTGACCAAAAAAACAGGAAATAAAAAGGAAGAAATAAACGTTTAATGTGGCGAACTTGTGCCAAAAATAAAAGGGTACAAAAGATAATAACAGAACGTCGCGGGCGTCGAAGTCGGCGAGACAGCAGAGTCGAGCGCTGGGGCGAAACTGACTCCTGCTTGCCAGGCGGAGCCGCTTTTTGTACACGCGTTTGCTTCTGGAGCATTCGATGTAGAAGGTTCGACGCGTAGAACATTCCAACCTCGAATCAGCCAGACGGTCCTCGAATTCACTAGAACATCACATTACAGTGTAAACAAAAATGCGTAGCCACGGCCAGGACTCGAACCCTGGCCATTCGCGTGGGAGGCAAGCGCGATAACCGTTAGGCTACGGCCGCGCTGCCTACTTGGCGCGCGGCATTACTCCCCCCTTAAAAAGTGCATCGCCTCGATGCAACACAAAACAAAACAAAGCACATAAAAAGAACGGAAAACTAAAGAGTCATTTGAAACACATAAGATCCACAGTCCTATCGAGCGTAGTACGGCTTCAGGCGCACGACGTGGACGACTTCAGGTCGTGATGGGCGGCGTGATGATGTTCTTGTTCCGTCGGGCATCACCTCGTAGTTCAGCTCGCCGAGGCGACGAAGTACCTTGTAATGTCCAAAGTACCGTTTCAGCAGTTTCTCACTGAGGCCGCGGCGACGGATGGGCGTCCACACCCACACCCTGTCTCCAGGCTGGAAGTGAACGTCCCTGCGACGAAGGTTGTAGCGGCCCGCGTCGACGCGTTGCTGGTCTTGAATCATGAGTCGGGCGAGCTGGCGGGCTTCTTCGGCGCTTTGAGCAACCACCTGGGCGTCGTCGCTCTCATTGTCAGATGGCTCATGGGGCAGCATTGCGTCCAGCATGGTCGTTACCTTCCGACCATGTACCAGCTGGAAAGGGGTGAATCCAGTGGTCTCCTGAACGGCCGTATTGTAGGCGAACGTGACGTAGGGCAACACCTCGTCCCACGTCTTGTGCTCTACGTCGACGTACACAGAGATCATATCGGCGATTGTCTTGTTGAGTCGTTCGGTCAGCCCGTTGGTCTGCGGGTGGTATGCAGTGGTTCGACGATGGCCGGTGCCACTGAGACGAAGGATCTCTTGCGTCAGCTGGGCCATAAACGAAGATCCACGGTCTGTGATCAGGACTTCAGGGGCGCCGTGCCGGAGGACAATGGACTCAATGAAAAACTTGGCGACTTCAACAGCCGTGCCTGCTGGAAGGGCTTTCGTCTCGGCGTACCGTGTGAGATAATCGGTGGCGACGATAATCCAGCGGTTTCCCGACTTTGATGATGGGAAAGGGCCAAGTAAATCCATTCCGATCTGCTGGAACGGCATAGACGGGGGAGAAATCGGATGCAGAAGTCCTGACGGCTTCGGTGGCGGTTTCTTGCGTTGCTGACACTCGTGGCATGATCGAATGTATAGGTGAACGGTCTTTGGAAGCCTCGGCCAGTAGTACCTTTCTCGAATCCTGGGGAGCGTCCTGCTGTAGCCAAGGTGTCCAGCCGTTGGGTCGTCATGGCATCCTTGGAATATTTCGTCTCGAAGGCTGGCTGGAACAACCAACAACCATGCTGTGTTGTTGTTGACGAAGTTCTCCTTGTACAGCACCCCTCGCCGCATGTAGAATGTATGCAGGATTCCTAAGAAAGCACGGGGAACCGAACTCGCTTGTCCCTCTAAGTGCTCGATGAGCGCTCGCAGTTCAGGGTCGTCTCGTTGGAGTGCTGCCATGTCGTTGACGTCCAAAGCGCCGAGGAAACACTAATCGTCGTCGTCTTCGATACAGGCAGGACCAGCCTCGACAGGAGCTCTTGACAGACAGTCGGCGTCATGGTGCTTCCGGCCGGACTTGTACACAACGGTCATGTCGAACTCCTGCAGTCGTAGGCTCCACCGGGCGAGGCGTCCGGAGGGGTCTTTCAGATTCGCGAGCCAGCAGAGCGAGTGGTGGTCCGTGACCACGCGAAAAGGGCTTCCATACAAATATGGGCGAAACTTCGTTATTGCCCAGACGACAGCAAGGCACTCCTTTTCAGTTGTAGAGTAGTTCCTCTCCGCCTTAGACAGCGTCCGACTCGCGTATGCGATGACTCGCTCTGCCCCATCCTGCCTTTGAACAAGCACCGCGCCCAGTCCGGTGTTACTGGCGTCCGTGTGAATCTCTGTATCAGCGAACCGGTCGAAATAGCCAAGAATCGGGGGCGTCTGGAGTCTTCGTTTCAGCTCATCGAATGACCACTGGTGTTCGTCTGTCCATTCGAACTTTACGGCGTCCTTCGTGAGGTGCGTCAGCGGTGCGGACCGCTTGGCGAAGTCCCGAACAAATCGTCTGTAGTAGGCACAAAGTTCGAGGAATCTTCTCACGGCCTTCTTCTCAGACGGCGGCGTAAATGCAGCCACGGCGCGGGTCTTCTCAGGGTCAGGGAGAACACCTTTGTTGCTCACGACGTGGCCAAGGAACTTAAGCTCACCATAGGCGAATCGACTCTTTGTTAGCTTGAGTGACAGGCCGGCGGTCTTGATGGCTTGAAGCACGGCTCGAAGTCGTTTCAGGTGCTCGTCGAAATCTCGTGAAAATACCACGACGTCGTCGATGTAGACGAGGCAGCTCTGCCATTTCAGACCTGCCAGCGCGGTGTCCACGACACGCTGGAAGGTGGCTGGCGCAGTACAAAGCCCGAACGGCATCACTTTGAATTCGTACAGTCCGTCGGGAGTGACGAAGGCAGTTTTCTCCCGGTCGCGTTCGTCGACTTCAATCTGCCAGTAGCCACTCTTCAGATCCATCGACGAAAAATATCGGGAGTGGCGCAGTCGGTCTAACGTGTCGTCGATGCGGGGAAGCGGATATACGTCCTTCGTTACAGCGTTCAGTCGACGATAGTCCACGCGGAACCGCAGGGTTCCGTCCTTCTTCTTTACAAGGACGACTGGGGACGCCCATGGACTTCTTGAGGGTTGAATGATGTCGTCGTCGAGTATTTCTTGGACTTGATCCTGAATCACCTTCCTTTTCTTTAAGGAGACTCGATACGGCGACTGGTGGACAGGGAGCGCGTCGTCGTCGGTAATAAAGCGATGTTTCGCCATTGGTGTTTGGCGAACTTTCGACGACGTGGCAAAACAGTCACGGTATTCAGCGAGGAGATCAACCAGTTGCCTGCGCTTAGGAGCTGGGAGCTCGGGGTCAATGTCGATCGGCGGCGGCGGCGTGCTGTTCTGCGACGAGGTTTCTTCGGAGATTGCGGTGACCACGACTGGCGCCTGAAGCTCCTCAATGTGGCCCACAGTCCCAGGCAGCACACAGCATTGGGCCAACATTGGATTTGAGGTGGCAAAGAATGGCCCAACAATGGCCCAACTGAGCCATATGTTTCCCAATATTGGAAACACATTGGACAATAATGGACTATCAAAGCCAATGGTTTTCCAATATTGGTGATACGTTGGCATAGGCTGGTCAACATTGGACTGTCGAAGCCAATAGCTTTCCAATATTGGATATATGCCGGCATAAGTTGTCCAATATTGGACTGCCGGAGCCACTAGCTTTCTGATATTGGCTATACGCCGGCATAAGCTGTCCAATATTGGACTGTCTAAGCCAATAGCTTTCCTATATTGGATATACGCCGGCATATATCCTGTACAATATTGGACTGTCAGAGCCAATGGTTTTCCGATATTGAATATACGCTGGCTTAAGCTGGGTAATATTAATCTGTCAAAGCCAAGAGTTTTCCAATATTGGTGATGTCATGGTATAGGCTGGTCAACATTGTACTGCCATAACCAATGGCTTATCGATATTTGTGTCGCCTAGGCTGTAGACCCGCGACCCTCTTTTTTGCATTGCAGAGGTAGGAAATTGGAAAAGAGTCATTCATGAGCTCGCTCGGGCGAGAATTTTATTTAGCCAACTTCATGGGGCGTGCGTCACCGGGGCTTTATAACCGCTATCACAAATACCTCCTTAGCTGCCTATAGGACTATTGCAGTTTTTTGCCGGCTGCTCTCCCTCCGCATTGCCTTACCTCGGCGGTGACAACTTAATTCCGTTTTTTAGATTTAAGTATTTTTGTCTTTTCTCATGTGTTTTGTATGTATACGTAGCGTTAACGTCTTCTCTTTGTCCGAGCCCCTGCCATGTTTGTATTTCTTTGTGCGTGCTCCAGTTTTATATTTAATGTTTCTGTAAATATTTAGTCTTTGTCGACGCAGGTGTCAACAAACATAAAGCCACCGCTTACGTCGCAACCGAAGTGACTTCTACTTTTAGTTTTACGAGAGTCTATCGCACTATAAAGTCATATATTAAACTCGAGTGAAGTCTCATGAGGGTTGCTTCGACTGCCAGTGCACATGTCATCAGTGTAGGCAGAGCAACGACGTAGCAATCGCGACGCGAGAGCATACTGCGCCTCGATCTGGCCGGCCGCGCTCGCTCTGCGGAAATGTGAGCGTGGGACTCTCGAGCCCCGTTAGCTTACTGATCCTGCAAGACGCTACTTTGTTGTCGCGAATCATTTGCCTTTCGAACGGTCGCAAAGCCGTTGCGCCCGGCGTACCCTACGCAGCATATTTCAGAAACCGTTCGCGCAGCATCGCAACTTTCTTACTGCGAGCGTCGGTGATTCATCGTGTGTTGAAAGTCGGACGATGTGCTGTTCGAGGTGTCTTTTATGTGAAATTCTTTCGTAACAAAATTTGAAGTTTAAAAACGCGAACCTAACAGTGTACAAACAGTTTTAAATTTATTGATAAAAAATATATTTATATATTTATAGATATATTTTGTACATCGTGCACAAAAATTAGTCGCGCTTAGTTCTTCATTCTAAATTATAATGTAAGTTATACGACGCAAAACATACTGTCGTCACACTTGCCCCGTTTAGAACCACTTTTGGACTGGACAGTTTCTTTAGAAGTTCGAAAGCTGACCTTCAATAAGCTGTCCTGTTAAATCGGTAATGACAGCAAGGTAGACGCTATGCGTGTTTAAGGCCAATCATGTCTCCGGTTAGGGTCACGTGACTACTGTCTCAAAGCTGGCGATAAGGCAGAGCACGGAACCTGCCTAAAGCACAAGGTCACGCGTAACTTCTACTGCACTATCAACCTTGGGTAGAAGTGACAAATTCTCTCGCTCCGTTCATTGTTGAGATGCCCCTGAAGATAAGCCTTTGTAAGCGCACCCCACCCCCGTTCTGGCCTGCTTGCTTTGTACTCCTTCTCTCTTTTTTCTCTCTCTCCCTAAGCTGAAGGCGCGGTTGCTGTGCGTACTCGCCGGACTTGAATCCGCTCTCTGTGCGCGGGTAACGGCAGAAGTGTGATCATGTGGTTTGACGGATGACACATTACCCGTTGACAAACTCGGAATGCCTGCGTCGCAAGGACCGGACCTAGTTTCGCGCGTGATGCGGCCTGCGGGGTGCAGACCCGCTGTGGATTTCGCTTCTGTGGTAAATGGTATCTCGTTCGAAAAGTCCTACCCGTGTCGATTTCTTCAAAGAGGCCCAAGACATTCTTGTGAACAGTTTAGTGTCCGGTTCGGCAAATGGCAGCGTGTGCTACATTGTGTTGAATCTTCACGGATCACTTCCTTGTAGTTTTTGTGTTTGAGTGGTTGTTCTGCAGTGCCCGTGATGACATATAAGTCGGATTACATCTTTCAAGTCCAGTATTTTCAACGTAAGTGTGCTGCAACCTACTTGATGATCATTGTCCGTTCTTGTATGGGCAATCTTCCGGATAACCTCTAGAATTGGGCATTGCCTATCTCCTGGCAGCTGGGAGAATAATTTTCCCGCAATCTTACCGACAGTCGCCTGCCATTATCTGTCTGAAATAATGTCACAACCGCAGGTAGAATACTGACTTTTTTATTCTACCTGCGTTTCGCAAAAACACGTTTCGTTGCCACCTTTCTGGTCGACATTTATGTTTCATCGACATTCGTTACGCGAATTGCGCGCTGTAGGGGCATTTCGTCACGCGTGTATTCCTGAGGCGCGTGCTCACCGAACCAGCCCACCCTTTCACGCCGCTTCATGCCAATCTGAAGCGGTTCATTGCAACAAAAAAAGAAGAAAAGAAAACATATTTTGAGTTTTTTTATGAAACATCGCGTGTTGATGAAACGATCTGTCTATGAAATGTAGTTCGATGAACTGATTGCACCGCCAATGAGGGGCGACTAGTGGTAGAATTTTGGCGAAACAATTCTGTCAGCTCCAGGGAGACTGGACACTACCCAAGAATTACCCCGGTTGTTGCTTGCTTTGCAGTCTTTTTAATTGTATCACAGCTGAGTAGTACCTCTTCACATATTACGAATTGCTGAGATTGTGCTTGTCTACAGAATAAGCTGTGTGTAATAAACTGTTAGGAGATTTCAAAACAATCCCTTGTGTCTGTTTACCTTCCTTTTTGCAAACAACTTGGCGAGGGCACTTGCAAAGAGCTGGGCGAGTGCAACGATGGCCAAAAATCAGCATGACGGCCAACATTGGATCGGGTCGCGCTTCCAGTGTTGTCCAATATTACGCCGGTCTTCGCCAATGTGGGAGCACCTTGGCTGGAACCATGGTTTAGCGATGGCCCAACATTGGCACCAATGATGGGGCCGACATTGGCTGGAACAATGGCTGAACATAGGCCCAACATTGGCACCGATCACTGGGCCAACATTGGAAAGGGTAGCCCTTCCAATATTGTCCAATATTGAGGCCGGTCTTTGCCAATGTTAGGCCAATGTCGGACCAACATTGGTGTGCTGCCTGGGGTGGTACCCTTCGTCAGGTGCTGCGGCTTCTCTCGGAAGTTTGTCACAAGAACAGTTGTACGTCCTTCTTGGAGATCCGTTACGCCTCTTGCGACGCCAATTCCTTTTTCTAGGAGCAGTTGGACGCTGCCTTCCAGAAGAGCTTCACCGTGTATGGCTGCGTCGGTTATAACGGTGACGAAAACACTCGACCGCGGCGGTAAGTTCCCATGGTCGGCGATAACTCGGATTGTCGTTGACGTCGTGTTGGTGTCCACCGGTGGTAAAACAGGTTTTCGCAGCCTCAGTTGGTTTGCCCCGAGGTCGATGACGGCGCCATACTTGCAGAGAAAGTCCATTCCAAGGATAACGTCCCTTGAAGAGTCTTGCAGAACGACGAACTTCACGGGGCACGTCTCACCGTGGATCTCGACGCGAGCAGTGCATCTCCCGACTGGTGTGATGAGGTGCCCTCCGGCGATTCGTATTTGTGGTCCATCCCACGGCGTGGTGACTTTTCGAAGGCGGCGGGAGAGCCTCCCACTCAAGACCGAGTAGTCAGCTCCGGTGTCCACGAGTGCTGATGCGTCGTGCCCGTCAATGACGACATTTAGGTTATTGGACACCGCTGCCGGGGCGTCGTTTCGGTCTCTGGTAGCGTTCGAGTCGGGGCCCTCCGACGTTCGTGGAGGATCTTGGCGTCGGTCGTCTTCGGCAACTCCACCTCCAGGGGTTGCCGCGCCTAGTTTCCCCGGCGTGGAGCGAGGGGCGACAGGCTTTCACGTCGGGGTCGGTGCATCGGCGAAGCTGGACGTCGTGGCGAAGGCGACCGGAACTCTCGGCGGAACGCAGGCTCGGGGGACTGAGGTCGTCGCAGGTACTCGTCGATTTCCCGAGGCCGTTCACCATAACGGGGTCGCTGGTCGTTCGGGTGGAACCCGCGCAGCCCGAGTCGACGCTATGGGCATCGGCGGTAGGTGTGGTCTGCTTCCCCGCAGTGGAAGCACAGAGGGCGTCGGTCGGGCGTTCGCCACACATCGGTCTTCCGGGGTGCACGGGGCTCCTGACTGGCGTACTGGAGCTGGTCGTCGCGGCGTCGGTCGTGCTGCGGCGCAGGAGAGTGACGTCGGGGCGGCGCAACATAGGCTCGAGGAGGAGGCGGTGGCCGTCGGGCCACTGCAGCGTAAGTCAACGTGGGCTCCTCGGTGGCTGCCACGGCGACGGGAGCCTCTGGTTGGATGGCTCTCTGAACTTCGTCCCGCACAACCTCGGCGATGGAGAGCGTCGCTGGTCGGTTTGCAGCTGGCAGCAACCGGCGGATTTCCTCCCGGACGACCTCCCGGATGATTTCGCGGATGTCCGTACCAGGAGCGTTTTCGCCGCTAAGCAGAGCGGTTGCAGTGACGCTTGGCTGCCGCTGGTAGTGAGAAGCGCGCTTGGAGGGCGCGCTCGATGTTTGTCGCCTCGCTGACGAAGGTGTCTACGGTTGCCGGCGGGTTGCGGACGAGGCCTCCGAAGATGTCGTCCTTCACGCCCCGCATCAAAATGCGCAGTTTCTTTCCCTCGGTGGCCTGAGGGTCGGCGCGGGAGGTCAGGCGAAGCACGTCTTCCACAAAGCTCGTGACGCTTTCATTGGGGCCCTGGGTCCTGGTTCGCAGTAGGTCCTCGGCTCTCTCTCGGCGGTGGTGGTTGACGAACGTAGCCTTCAGATCGGTCTTGAAAATGTCCCACGACGTCAAAGAGGACTCATGGTTCTCGTACCAGTGCTTGGCGGTCCCCTCAAGCCAGAAGTAGACGTTGTGCAGGCGCTGCTCGTCGGTCCAGCCATTGTGGCGGGCAACGCGTTCATACTGGTCAATCCAGACTTCGACGTCTTCGTACTGTTCGCCATGGAATGGAGCCGGTGTTCGAGGAGCGACGGGTAGGTAGACGACGGCAGGAGCGGCGGGGGTCTGCGACTGGTTGGCCATCGTCGGCTGCCTGGTCCTGGGTGGTAAAAGTCCGTATTCCGGGTGTAGCCCTTGGGTTCGGCGACTTCATCGAGTCTCGATCTGGTCTTCGTTGGGTCCTCGGGAGCTTGCGTTCGGACTTGTAGCGCGGGAACTCGGAGGGCTGCGCTGCACGGACATGCGGTACCCCGCACCTCCACCAAAATGTCACGGGTGGTGACCAAAAAAATAAGAAATCAAAAGGAAGAAATAAACGTTTAATGTGGCGAACTTGTGCGAAAAATAAAAGGGTACAACAGATAATAACAGAGCGTCGCGGGCGTCGAAGTCGGCGAGACGGCAGAGTCGAGCGCTGGGGCGAAACTGACTCCTGCTTGCCAGGCGGAGCCGCTTTTGTACACGCGTTGGCTTCTGGAGCATTCGATGTAGAAGGTTCGACGCGTAGAACATTCCAACCTCGAATCAGCTAGACGGCTCTCGAATTCACTAGAACATCACATTACAGTGTAAATAAAAATGCGTAGCCACGGCCAGGAATCGAACCCTGGCCATTCGCGTGGGAGGCAAGCGCGATAACCGTTAGGCTACGGCCGCGCTGCCTACGTGGCGCGCGGCAATATGTCATAGACAGTAATATATTTTTTTTATTTCAAAATTTTCGCGCGTTGTCGGTTTGACGTACCACCACTGCCTAGCTCTTTCAATAGTTGTTAATAAAATATTCTAATGTGTTATATTTCGAAATTTAAATGATTGCAGCCTTGTCTGGTGTACAACCACGGAAACCAATCAAGAACAAATTTTTCTTTTTCGGGAAAAAACATTTTCAGAGCCATCTACTATGCACCCAATGATTGTCACACTGAAAACGTGTTCAATAATTTACAATAAATAAAAATGTATAACTTATATAAATATGTGCTGGGCACCACATTCAGAAACGCAAAACGAAATGGAACTACGATTCTAACAAAACTAGTTTAATTAGAACAAAATACTATACTTTATGCGACCCGCCACAATGAATAATGAAATGTTCCTAAATGAAGATTAAGTTATGGACAAGAAATGTTTAGGTAATTAGTTCCTAGTTATCTCAACAGCTGCATAAATAAACATATAAAGCTTGAGTTACTTTCCGTTTATCAGTTCCGCTTTTTTTTTCTTGAATATTTGAACATAAATGTGGATTTCATACTTACTCAATTATTGTTAGTTTTAGTTCTGCAATAATCTGTTTTCATGTGTACTGTGTACTACCTACACAACGTGGTTTGTACCACTACCGAGGGGGCTCAGGCCTTGTCAAGCATCGTATTGAAGTTTTTTCTTTTTTTCGCCATATCTTTTAAATGTAAAATAAACATTATTTTTGTTACTATTAATATTAAATCGCGGAATCAGCGGCCGGGATTCGAGCCCGCCACCTGTTGAAACTTAAAGGGACCATGAAATGATTTTAAAATCGAGTTTCATCCACCGCACGTCGTAAAAGGTGTGAAAAGAAACACAAAAACACAAAAATAGGGAGCCCAAAAAAATTATTTGCTATAGAACTTTTAAAAGAAAACTGGACTCTTTTGCGCCTTCCTTCCTTCACCTGTTCACTACGATGCATACGCAGAATCGGTGCACGTCAGCCGAATCCACATCGCCTATTGGGTAAGAGCCTACCTCACCAGCACCGCGATCGTAAACAATAAATAGCCGGCGAATGTTTCCTAAAAGTTTTGTTAAATAATATTCAGATCCACATTTTGTAGCATAATTAGAGATGTGTGGCGAAAATTGCCAAATTTGATAATGCTGAGAGCCAAGCGCCATCTATCGTGTGGTAAACGAAGCAACTACTGCGCGTGCGCAGTAGGGCAGGGCCGCCAGTTACTTGGGTGACGGCGACCGACGAACATTTATTTTCTTTGTTTTCCTTCCTCTCAAAACTCTGACTGACTGAACGTTTATTTTTCTACGTGTTCTTCCCGCGCGTGCCGACTTCAAGCAGCAAGAAAACAGTACTTAAAACAGACCACGACGAACAAGAACGCTGGATTCACCGACTCCGACGAAGCGTATAGGCCTAGCAGGCATTCCGACTCGGCGCTGCGTTGCTTCGTCGCAAGACCGTCTGCCTACGACCGGCTGGCGTGCTAAATGGAATATGCCCGCGCGACCCTTGTGGACCCTTCCCGTATTATAGTTTGATCACTGACCTCAATTCTAGATTAAGAGGTGAGGAGGTCAATCTCTTCCCCTTGTTTTCCGAGGCAGTGTTGACGAACACTCGTCGAAAAGGGACTCTCGTCGATTCTATCTTCTTGTTTTGTGTGATATAGAGCTGAAATAAACGCCGTATGGATTGCTTTCGTAACACGGTATGTACACTTTGTTATTGGTATGCCATTTTTATTCTGACAGACTGCACGTCACTGTCGACCCCGGTCCAACCTTTCTTTGCCGAGTGTCGCGTCAGTATCGAGTTGCAATCGTAAAAGAACGGTCCCGAAGCGCTTACCAACAGCGCGAATACAAGACTTCCATCAAGCGCGCGCGTCCGCTCCGAGTTTAAGCAGGTATTTACGTGGCTCTTGCTGACACTCGTAGTTCAAACGTATCTTTTTTAACGTCGGCTCGCTCCTGCATCTCCGAGGCCGCGAAAAACGCCATCTACGTCGCTTTGCAAACGACTGACACGGGCCGGCCCTTCTGCCAACAATGACGGGGTGGTGACAAGACTCGCTGCACTTCCCAACAGGCATACCGGCGTATGGGACTAGTCCCATGCTGTCGCTGTAGCGCAACATATCTCATTGAATTTCGCTCAGCTGCGATGCGGCGATGAGAGGCGCCGATTCAGGAAATGCGTCGGTGACATCAGCGCAGTAAAACCTACCGGCGCACCCCAACTCGTTGCCGCTAACACTCCCATTCTCCTACTGCCGAGAGAACTTCCGGTTCCGGAAACGGTCTACGTCACGGCTTCTTTTGCGGTCAGTTGGAGAGAATGAAAAAGTCGATATTTCAATAATTTTTTGTGTAAAAGTTAATAAACCGAGACGAAAACGGATGCCTGTTCGGCATTCAGTGAACATTGACGGTTTAATGTAAAAGTTATCTGGAAAAAGTAAAAAGGTCATTTCATGGTCCCTTTAAGCCGGCGCTTTGCTTCTGAGCCATCGAGGCGGCTGGGAGGCGAATGGGAAAGGGATCGGCCATGCGTGCCGCAATGGAGGCATCTCACTTACCACCTAGTGTAAGTGCACAACCGCTGTCGCCTCGCGTCGTGTTAACTGTAGTCTTTCTGCCCGCGCGACAGCTACGCTGGAGTTCTGCATGAGAAGGACACGAGGAGGCATGAGTTGTCTCGTGCATGGGTGCCTACCTCTCGTGAACAACACTCCAAAAAAACATCCGTTCTTGACATGTTCTTCGCCGCTCCAAGAACTCTTCCACGTCGTGAAGAACTGCTTTGCCTCAAACAGTGTCGCCCCCTGGCGTACCAGAGAGGCAAAAGGGCGATGAAGAACGTTTGCGTAAAAATAGTCTTCATAACGTTTTTTGTTTTCTTTTTTGTTTTTTTGTTTTGCAGCAGCATGGATTTTTGGTGAGTTCTTGCTGCATGCCCTCAATTAGTAATTCTCATAGAAGTTCTATAGCCATGAAGTGGCGAATACCATAAAAGTAAGATGCTCTTGATCCTTTATTTGTCACTGAAATTCTTTTGAAATGCAACACTTGGCAAAAGAGCAATGTTTTTTCTGGATGTTGCACATAAATATCAGGAGTAAAAAAAAATACATTCCACTTAGCGCAGTGTGCACGGCAGGACAACACAAAAATAGCAATGTTGCACGAATTATTGATTGTTTACTTGCGTCAGAGCTTCGTAATTAACTCGTTTGTGGTGGGCGAGTGATTTCAATATATAATTCATGCTCTAAAGGAACTGGATGGCCAACAAGTCATCGCGATGTACAGGACAAGCGCGAGATCAACGCCGTTTCAAAGGACAGTTAGGCGCGATATAAACCGTACGTCGAATGTTTCGTGAAGACCTACGCACAGAGGTTCGACAATGCAACACGGCACGCAGCTGGGCGGGACCGTGCGCATAGCAGACCCTACGAAAAGCTCGGCTACATGTCAAATGATGGAGAACGCTCGTACCCCTATTTTAACCGAACGCCAAGACAAGTGGGAGGGCAAAGTAGATATAGTGTTTTAGTTGAGCATGGCACAGGGGCGGATCCAAGGGGGGGGGGGGGGGGGGGGAGGGTGGCGACGGGGGCACCCGCCCTCCCCAAAACAAGCTCGACCCTCCCCCCTCCCCCCTTCTCGTAGTGCAATTTGACATGGGGGGACCTCCACTGCACGCGAAAGAGTGGAAGAATAATATTCTTCAAATTTTCCGCCCACCCCACCCCCCAAAAAAAAAAGAAATACAACAACTGAGTTCTGGATCCGCCCCTGCATGCCAACACATTAATCGTATGTTAATATTCACAGTGATAAGAATAATGATGAAGTTTGTGCTTACATGCCAATAAATTTTTTAGCTGCTACTAAACGAACTTCTCGCTACTCCTAAATGAACTTTTGAATACTCCAACAAGTGGTCCAAAGCGACTCGAACGAATCGCATTGCTGTAAATGTAATCTATAAAAGTCACAGTTGCATGGCTTGTCAGATATAATAAATCTCTTTTGTTTCATTTAACTTCATTGTTATCGCTAAAATATAGAGTGCATATAAATGATTCTTTGGAGCCGTGCACCCACTGTTTAAATTACAATTTTTTTACATAACATAAAATAAGACTTCCTAAGGTCCATCTGGTACACAACTTTGTTTTTCAGATGTCACATTGTGTGCATGGCACTAACGTTTTTTTCAGGTTCCACATCATGGCGTAGGAGAAGGTACCACCAACATTGCAGACCACGTAGAGATAATGGCTGCTGAATGCTCCAAGGATGCACCAGATGTGAAGCTGCTACTTAAAATGATGGCACAGACGTCACAGCCAAGGAGGATAGCCATCGCTTGCAAAGCCACCACTGATGTTATTTAGTTGTACCCCGCCCTCTGCATTCCCGAAGTGGTAATTTCACCGCCTTTTCCAAAAAACGTTCAAAGCAATGGACAACCTGAATGGTGCATCAGTTTTCTCTGGTTTTGAGTCGCTTGCACCCCAAAAGAGTACTAAGAGACTTGGGCAGTGTCTAAGTTCAGCTAACAACCTGGATTGCAGCTGCCTACTTGCAGTGCCGCTGTGCTCTTTGTCTGGGTTTAGCACCTGTTTATGCCATGCGCACTGACTGTGTATCGTTGGAGAGGGGCATCATGAGAAGGACGGGGCAAGAAGTCTTGTTTTGCTGCAATTATCTTTTTCCTGCTTCCACACCTGATTGGTCGCCTCGCCCACCTCGTCTCCAAGATAACATTTTTATCTATAAAGCATACCTCAACAAGAAAGGGTCTAGAAGTTTTTGCAAATCAGTTTTTGTTTTCTTTTGTTAGTGGTCAAATAATAGATCTGAGCTCGGTAATGTGCCACATATGAAATCAGACCATCTAGAACGCTTCCTCCATTTTCTCAAGTCCAAAATTTCAGTGACTCATGGAAGTCCTCTAGGGGAGTTACAACCAGTTGAATATATTTGATCTCATCAAAGCTAGAGCTTGATGGGCTTTTAAGCTAACATTTGTAATAATTTCCACAGTAGGGTGTAACTTTAATGCTGGTTGGCCTTAATTAAATAATAATGCCTTGCTCTATTAACCCAGCAAAAAAATTACCTACCAGCTACAAAAGGACCTGGATCTCATGAAGTGGACCAGCAGAATTTCAAGTGTACAAGCAAAAATGGAATAGGCAGCCGATGGCCTACTTCAGCGGATAATGAAGTTTCACCTTTCTGACTACATTCGACAACTGGAGGGGTTTGAAGAAACCTGTCCAGGGAGTGACAAGCTGCAAGGTGCAACTCTTTTCTTAAGTTTAAAACTGACCGATTTTTGAAATACCTGAAAGTGATTCATGAGGCTTTTGCGTATATTTTATTTCTATGTGTTGTTTGCTTGCGTATAGACCGAAACGCGGAGCGGCTGTGTTTACCAACACGGCCGAAGGCCGCGCATGCGCGGTAGCTATGGGGGCAAAAGCAACCCGGCCCTCCGTGTTTTTGCTATTGCGTTGTGTGGCGTGCGCTCGTTGTTGACGTTATAGGGACAATTCTAGCTTTATTTGTGAGTCGTATTTCCTCACAAGGTATGTCGTATGCTATGCCCGGCTATTTGAGCTCGTGGCCCGAGCCTGAACGGCAGCGGTATCGAAACAAACTGCGTGGGCGGCGTTGCCTACGAGGATCCGTACGCCATAAACAAGGCCTGCTGGACTTCCGACGTAAAGTTTCTGCCAGGGAACTCTACGGCTCACGTCGTCGTATATTTAGTTTTTTCGCCAAGCCAGTTCACGGCTGTCACGGTGCAGGCGTACAAGTCTCTCGAAGTCTACGATTACTTAGAGTCGGTTTCCGCACTGCCGGCGGGATCAGCAGACTCTGGGTCTGCGGAAGTGCGTGTATTCATTAATTGATTAAATACACACAGCATCTTTAAGTCAAGGTATGATATTTTTCCTACCCTCATGACCACAAGGCATGACAAGCAGTAACGGTTTGTCCGTTCCGCAGTCTTAGCGGTAACAGGTTACAAGTAACGGCGTTGTTGGTAACGCGTTACATTTTTAAGTAACGTAGTAACCTACTCGATACGTTTTCGACACAGTAACGGGTAACGTATTTATGTTACTATTTCAAATAACGTAGTTACGTTAATCGTTACTACTTCCCAAGTCTTAAAGAAATTACACTTCAATTTTTTCCGTGTTTTAGGCGTCAAGCCATGTTTTTTTTTGCGTTTTTTTCTCGTAAGTATTTAGGTGAAACCGTAAAAAGAGATAAAGTAATTATGTTCAGTTTCTGCATGAACATAATGTTTCTTGATATATGACCGGTATCGTCAAAACCGTAAAATGTGTTAAATTATAATTTAAAAAAAGTCACGCAAAAGTAACGTGCGTTACTTTTTATCGGTAGCGGTAACGCGTTCCTTTTATTTTTAGGTAACGTAGCTCAGTAACGCGTACCTTTTATTTGCAAGTACCGAGTAACGTATTTCGTTACTTTTTTTTGGTAACGCCTACGACACTGCCGTTCCGTTGCCGATCCCCTTCGGGTAGCACGCCCGGGCGTAGCGAGCCTCCGACGAGCGTTTGGCTGGTGCTTTGTGTGCGAACACCATGGGAACAAAATCCAAGTGGTCTCGATCAGACAACGGTTTCCCTGCACATAAGCAAGCCTCGGGACGGAGATTGAAATGGAAGCAGCACTTGCCTTCAAGAATGTGTGTGCCGCACAAACGGCCGTCCGCGCGAAGCGACCATTCTTTTCGATCCACGGATATTATCCACCTTCTATGCCTTTCAGAGTCTGCTGGGAACTTGAGGAAACTCACTCCGCTGCTTTTCTTGTAAATTTTGGTGCAATTAAGGGCAAGACATCTTCGCGGCAAGCTGAAATGCTATGACGCCCATGCGAAACGTGCGCGCTTTTGCCCACACCCCCCGGCTCCGGCGCGATCGGAGCGCCACCGCTGCTCCGTGACGTCAAGCCCGCGTGTCGGTCTATATATTCTACCGACTAGGTAATAAATTTTTTTGTTTCAAGTTAGCGCTGTTCGGTGTTCATTTTTCGGTTTTTCTTTGTGTGCACTCTTCCCACCAATTAAGCTTGAGAATCTCTCAAATAACTATTTACCGATGCAGGGTTATAAAGCAGAAACTGCCCCCCCCCCCCCCCCAATTGTACCTGAGAAAGGAGCTCTCGGCAAACAGTTTTTTTTATTCTTCTTCCAGGGTCTGACGGTGGCCATCTTGAAAAGTTAGATTTTGGTGTTTATTTGCTTAGAGATATGTGAGAGGGTACTAAAAAGCGGCTAATTGGTAAAAAATTATAGTTTTCAAAGACTAAAACCAAAATCATGCTTTGAAAGCAGGTCCTAGATCTTTAGGAATGTTGCTACCTCTGTGGGGGATCGGTGGCCGAGTGGGCTGAAGCGCACACCCAGCTCGACGCGCGTGGAGCGAAAGCTCGCGCTGCAGAACCCAGGGATCCTGGGTTCGAGCCCCACCCCTGCCCGTTTCGATCTGGATGAGCATCGTACCGGCGTGCGGTCGTGTATCACTACTGCGTGGTGCACGTTAAAGACCCCAGGCTAGCGGTTGTACTGCACTGGCTAAATTGCTCATCTACAGTGTAAACCAGTGTCGCCCCTACTGGCAGACCAACCTTACGCTGTATAAATCACTAAACGTCCAATTTGACTTTTTTTGCTACCTCTGTGCTCAAGAGTTTTGGTAGTATGAATAGTTTTGTTTCCGTCAAATTTTGCGCACAGTCATTGTGGACTGTTTGAAGTCCTCGGAGTTACATTTTGCAGACTGATTGCAGACTCTTTCAAAACCCTCGGAGTTCTAGGAAAAGTCCATTCAAACTTTTCAATATGTGTAATGAATCTGTGAAGCATGACGTTCCACTAGGGCGTGCATTACTTGATCTATATGTTGTGGGAACCATGGGGTTTTCTCTATCCCTATCTAGGCATAGCTTCAAGCAGGCCGTGGGAGTCGTCGTAACCAATGGCGTCTACCTCCCGGATACAAGGAACCACGAGGCCGAATTCCCCAAATGGGCCGGTTCTCCCTTGCCCATTTGGGTGAACGCGCCATCGGCAGATCCTTGAGAGTTATAATATACGCGACTGCTAGAGGCCTCCCCGGGCGCGTCCATTCTCTGAGGCTACATAAGCTGGCCCCGAAGGAGGGCCAGGGGCTCTTGTCGGCGGAGGCCCTGGCTCTACGGAGCTCGGTTTTTTTTTTTGTGGGCCTCCGACTTCCCGTGATTCTGTGTAATGCGGCAGCGCGGGAAACCGACCGGGTGATACTGGCAATTGAGCCAGCGCCCAGACTTTTCATTGTCTAAGAGCGAAGCGTGTTGGCATTTTAGTCAATAAACAGGTCTTTTTCCGGACCCAAGGAACCTTTTGTGTTTCTAAGTGGGACACCTTACAAAGAAGAAATCCCACATCTGGCGCCCCAACGTGGGGCTTTCCGTGGACTGCAAAGACAGCAGCATCCATCTCCTTTCGCTAAGATAGCGAACCAGGTCGATTTCCGGCCAAGGATCAAACAGGTGGACAAAGGGAGAGGCGAACGCCCGACACCCGACGCCACTCAACGGCTTAGTGGCCACGTCAGCCACACAAAGACACAATGAACAAGTGTCTCGGCCGAACGCCCTCCAAAATGGAGGTGACTCAACGCCCGAAATACGTCCGAGGCATTCCCTTTCGGGACGACGCCAGCCTACTTCGCTGGGAAGAGCGCACCTGCGCTTTTCGAGGTCAACCCCGTTCCCGAACAAAGTACGTTGACGCAACAAGAAGCAAGTACAGCTTTTTGCCTTCGAGACGGCTCGCGTGGCCCACCCAGAGTGGACACCCGTCAGCACACAAACTAAAAGCGTATCTCGGAGCAAGAAAATCCGCTGTGCTTCCATCCCCCACTGCTGGAATACGCAGCGCGGATGAATGAGAAGAACACCGGTCCCAGCCTAGCGAGGGTGCGGAGACCGCCGATGGTGCCCTTTGTTGCCGCGTTGACGAACCAGTAGCCATCAGGTTGACCAAGCGACCCCCGGAATATAGGCTCCCCAGGAAAACTGATTGAGTCAAAATGATTTCCTTTTTACTCCGTCTTTCCTTCCCGCTATCAAGGGACAGAGGACTGGCGTGAGCATGGTTTTCGGCAACTAGACTTTAGTATGTTCCGTTTACCCGCGATCAACTCCGGCCAAAAGTCAGTGAGCGTCGCACGCAACAATAACGTTAGGAACCTTTCAGGGCCACCTATCGAGTTGCAACCCCCTAAAAGCGACGTTAAATGTGAAAACGCCGCGGGGTCCGGGCGCAGTTCAATCGTGCTACCGGACAGTGCAACAGGTTGAACAGCGTCCCAAGATGATTGCGTGTCCGATTAAGGTGGCCGCCATGCGGTCACTGAACGAGATCGTGAACCACGGAACTTGAAGTGTTCGTTGGGAATCGACGGTAGCACCGATGAGTTTTTGATGCACAGCAGAACGATTTGGGGTGTAAATATGTGAATAGTTGTAAATAATTTCGCGGACTATGTGGAGTCGGGTGGTGCGTCCGCCGGGCGTCCGGTACGCTCGCCACTAACGTCGCTAAGCAACCCGTATTGTTGCAGACGGGCTTTGGCAGCCGGGCAGCCTACTCGCCGGGTCGCGCAACTCGTGTTGTTGCCGATCGGTGCCGTAAATAGTATTGTATTGCTATTGGCACGGGGTTTATTTTTTATTTGGGATCGGTTTCTGTCCTTGCTGATGCGGATAAACTCGTGCTACGGCGCTTGGCCTCTACGAACATTGCAGTTCAAGGAGGCTGTTTGCGCGGCTGGGAGGTGCATTCGGTGCTCTCCTTTGTTCGCGTTGGCCAGGGCAGCACGCGGCTCCAAGAATTTTCGAAGTGAGGTCGCTGTGCTATATCTGGCCACAGGCATTTGTATTTTAGCCTAAGGTAAACGCTAACATGTTTGAAAAATAACAATTTCGGCGAGCCTGCCCGATTGCAGCCCTGCATCGTTTCAATATCACAAGAAAGGACAGGGTGGTGCATATGACATTTCATTGCGCTCGCAAATCGAAGCGATTAGGCATCGTTAGCAAAAGCAGCTACACAGAGCTTTGCCTCCTCGAACGATCACGAACAAATCCATTGTCCGGGGTGACGCGAGTCAGCTTGGTAAGTGGACATCCGTGTTCACATTAGGCGGAGTCGTGGAACTATTTTCACAATAACTTCGCGAGCCGAGCCAGTGCGGTGCACGTGACTCACGGCAGAAAAGACACCTCTGTCTCTGCCTCTTTGCATACTCTGGGGCCTTGTGCACCCAGAGATTGGTCGAGTGTCCTCAGTTGGACGGCTCCACCTTGCTCGGAATTTCCGAAGCTTCCTCTTGGGAAACGAAACTTGAGAGGGGGGCAGAGCGCAGGCTGCATTCCAGTTCCCGGCGGTTCCTGGGTCGTGGTTCCATGGCGAGGTGGCATCGACGCCAGGGAGCGTCATCGTCGCTGTCGCCGCAGAGTCGCCGGCCTGCCTGTCCAGATCCGGCCCCTCGGCTGCTGGCCAAGATGGCGGCAGCCACCCTCCCCCTGCCTGATCTTGTCTCCAGGCCAGAAACGCGTGGCATCCAGTCGCAGACCCAAGCTGTGGACCCGTGCCTACAACAAGCAGTTCGCATTCCGCCACAGACCCGGTGACAGTGCCCGTGCCACATGGTGCGTCCCCAAGGAGAGACGCCCAGCCGTAGTCCATTCCGCGGTTCCGCGAACATTTCATCGATGAGTGACCGGGCCGTTCCTTCCTGCCCCCAGTCAGGCCACTATGCGGACATTTCAACGCTGCTCCCGGTAAGCCTGCCAAGAAGCGTGGGCTGCAGAGTTCGGCGGCACCCGGGGTCCACTTGCAAGCAGCGAGCTAGAGTTTTTAGCATCTACCGCGCTGGTCATTTTTTTATTTCTTTGTGTTGCAAAGCTTGCGGCATGCTCTTTTCGCTCTAGCGTTTTGTTTTGTTTATTTTGTTTTTAGAGCCGGTAGGCCATTTTATTTTTAGGCCTACCTTAGCCTTGAGAAGGGGGGAATGTGGGAACCATGGGGTTCCCTCTATCTCTATCTAGGCCTAGCTTCAAGCAGGCCGTGGGAGTCGTCGTCACCAATGGCGTCGGCCTCCCGGATACAAGGAACCACGAGGCCGAATTCCCCGAAGGGGCCGGTTCTCCCTTGCCCATTTGGGTGAACGCGCCATCGGCACACCCTTGACAGTTATAATGGACGCGACTACTAGCGCCCTCCCAGGGCGCGTCCATTCTCCGAGGCTACATAAGCTGGCCCCGAAGGAGGCAGGGCTCTCGTCGGCGGAGGCCCTGGCTCTACGTAGCTCGGTTTTTCTTTGTGGGCCTCCGTCTTCTCGTGATTCTGTCTAATGCGGCAGTGCGGGAAACCGACCGGGTGATACTGGCAATTGAGCCAGCGCCCAGACTTTTCATTGTCTAAGAGCGAAGCGTGTTGGCATTTCAGTCAATAAACACGTCTTTTTCCGGACCCAAGGAACCTTCTGTGTTTCTAAGTTGGACACCCCACAAAGGGAAATTCCACAATGTTAGGCAGAAAAGCATTCTACTCTTGTGCTAAGTTTCAATCTAATCATGTTCAATAAACGTAAGTATGTTTTTCTTTTTTTGTGAACCGCTGTATTTTCTTTTCCTTTCACCATTGACAGGTTCGAAATTGCAGGGCATCTCTTTTGTTTCTCCTATCTCTATTCCATATACCTCATACTTACTCTTGAGAAAACCAACAACGATGAATGTGTACTTGAATACCCATCCAAGCCAGCGGTTCTGCAGCAGTAGAGGTAGCCTTTTTGTCCAAAGCCTGTTTTGCACATTTTCGAGGATTTCAAAACGCCTTGGTGATGTACACCGCCTCTTTGAAGCGTTCGAGACAGTCTATAAAGAGCGGTTTCGAAAGAACTATAGAACACCTAAAATTGCTGCCCAAGTCTCTTTTTCCGAATAAGTTATTCAAGTTAACTTGAAAGTTGTCTTTGCAAAAAACCTTTAATTTAAAAGGTTCATAACAGAAAACTATCTCGGGATAAAAATAACTTAAACGTTAGAAGTGAGCAAATAGTGGTAGAAATAGAATGTCCTACGTAGTTCTTTTAGTTCTTTCTCGGATGGAACGGGTTTTCATTATTATATTTGGAAGCTTCTTATAAGCTCTTTCAATAAACCAGTCAATCATGAAAAAACTTTTATTGAGTTCTTTTAGGGTCTAAGAAATAACAGTTCTAAACAGCCTTTCAAGGGAACTTTACTGCTGGGATGTCGGAAAATCCCTCGGTTCAAATAGCGCAGCGATATTTCTAGTTTCAACAAGTCCACTATACACAATGACTTTCATTGCAGTGCTGAACCTAGAAATATCGCCGCGCTATCTGAACCGAGGGGGCATTCGCACACCCCAACATAAAATCCCCCTGAAAGGTTATTTAGAGCTTAATTCTTTGGACCCTACAAGAACTTAATAAAGGTTCTCCATATTATTGATTGGTTAATTAAAAAAGAGCGTATAAAAACTTTCCAAAACTACTTGATGAAAAACCGTTCCATTCAAGAGAGAATTAAAAGAACTGTTTCAGCAACAGAAGGGTTGAAAAGAACGTTTTGAAGTTTCTTACGAAGAACTGTACTATTGAAAAAGGAACTTAAAAGAACTGTTAAAGGGTTCTTCACCAAGAACTGTTTTAGCGAGAGAATGCCTCAAAAGAACTTTTTAAAAGTTCCTCACGAAGAACTGTTTCATTGAAAACAGAACTTAAAAGAACTTTTTAAAGGTTCTTCATTAAGAACTTTTTATAAGGTGCTTAAACGAACCTTTTAGGGTGCAAGATATAGACAAGCCGAAGAACTCCAAAAAGTTCTTTTTCGAACTGTTTTGTTTTAGTGTACAGCATAGTTTCCCATTTACTGACAAAGCCTTGCAGATCGCCACGAGAAGCGGCCGCCGAAATGGGAAAGACGGAGCGGCAGACAACGGATGAAAAAAGAGTGATGTGTCTGGCGCCCCGCTGGGCGGCGAGACGCCGAAATACATTTCTCCAGAGTGAACATTATGTTTGGGGTCCTCGCCGCTGCAAAAGCTCTGCGCTGACGCCCAGGTTTCCCGAGAAATGGCCCGTTCATGCTCTGTGCTACCAGATCCTCGCGCTCTAAATCTGCAACAAGGCAGTCTATGTCTCCGTCACCAAACTGCCAGGCTTTGTGAGTATAGAGGAGGCTACGGCTATAGTTACGGCGTCGTCACGTATGCGCGGAACGCTTAGTGAGAGCGGTCTATTGAAAACATGCCAATTTGTTAAAAAAAAAAAAAACTGCGCAAAAAAACAATCTTCCCACACGTCCCACACACGTGTTTACAAAAAATCACAGCAGCGCGTGAGCACATTCACACACACGCACGTGCACACGCACATACCATGGGATCAATCATAAGTAGACAAGATTACCTCAAGGTTCAGAAATCTCGCGGCCGTTCTGAGTGATAATCTTAATGACATGCCCAATTTCAATACTAAGAACACATGTTTTGTAACACGGGTGAGCTTTTATTTCACTGGTATTTACCGTTCTGACTAAAGTAACCCTCAATTTATCATACTTGAAAAAACAGAATCGTCGAAAGTTACGTTTTAATTTTGTTACTGATAGGCCACTCGCCCACGGCTTTTCAGTGATCGTAATTATTCGCCGAAATGCAGCTGCACTCTCTAATCTCTCAAATATTTGCGGAATTTAGAACATGTGGTCCAAAGCTTCGCGGCTACCAGACGACGTAAGAAACCGGTTAAGAGTGCTGCGCCGTCTCCTTGTTTTTAACGATTCCTTCTTTTACAGAGCTTCCGACTTGCAAACTTCGAAACAGTACCCGGGTCGGATAGCAACACTACATATCCGATTTAGACGAATAACTAACAATAAAATACAATTTCGGTTCGCCGCGTTCATCGACTTGCGTTTTGAAAAGAATCAGCAGCCAGAATTCAGAGTTATCTCTCTTTTTCTCTTTCTAGCATCTTGCAACGCTCTGTGGTATTGGAACCGCTAACACAAGCAGCGGGCAAACTCTGAAATACATTTCTGATGCGATATATTTCGGTAAGCGCTATCAATAAAACAAACGCCTACAAAAAAAAAAAAAAAAAAAAAGGGAAATAGGGTCGGACATCGAGGTTCCGCGAACTCGGCTCAATGGCGAAACAATGATTTCCGTAAATAAAATATTAAAATAAAAAAAGGCCATGGAAAGGGATGTTTTCCCTACAGAAACAAGGGCCAAGCATGGGTCTCAGGGCAAATGCCATAAATATCAATCGCAGCGCTCAGACGCCGGCCATAATTTGATCAGCAACGCCGGCGGCAGCAGCAGCAGATGAGCTGCCTCTTAAGTAAATTGAAGATGGTGAGGGCCCTCGAAAGGATTTTCCCGAATATTCGCCGCCGCCGGTCGCCCCGTCGGTAAGCGACATCGTTGACGGGAACATCCGTTTAGGCTAAAGTGAGGATCACGGGGCAACCCAGAAAATGGAATTCATTTGGGTTTGCGCTTTCCACACTCTTATATGTACATTATTTTACGCTGTTCCTAGGCCTGCTCTTGTTTATGGTAGTCCTCGCTTTTCGCACGATCCGCAAACGTGAACGCGTGAAAAATATGTGTTGCGCGGTTGAGCCTATTAATTCCTCCCTACCGTGAGTCGACGATGAAAGTGTCAATGGAGACGGGACACTTTAATTATGCGCTCGGAACTTGGAACATTATCCTGATGAGATGAGGGGGTTACGCCTATAGCTCTTTTGTAGAAGATTATTATTTATTCTTTTAAATACCAAAAGTGGAAAACTAAAAAAAGACACCCATTTTAGAAAAAAACGAATTGACTTACTATCTCAAAGTGGCAGCTGGCGTATTCCCAAGTTTTCACTGAAAACTCTGGGAAGCCCAGGTGGAATAAGAAACTGCAGTTCTTTATTTCAGCATTGGCTTTCAAAGTGTTTTTTTTCCACCTGGATTATGACAATTTATACGCCCTTAGTGAGAACTACTGTACCTTGTGCATTCTTTTTGGACGTTTAGGGTACTCATTTCCACTAAGGTTGCCTAAAGTGCAACAAAGCGATATTAGTCAACAATAGTCTAATACTGTGAGTGTTCTTTCTGAGTATGCTCGAAAAAAGTGCATTATTAGCGTACTTCGAGTAGACTAACGAGTCATGAAGTACTCTCGAAGAGCACCTGAATTGTATTTTATAGCGCAGCTCTTAGGCGACCGTTTGCGGCTTGAGCGGTGTCGCCGTCGCCTTCGGCGTAACCGCGCGTTGCATTATGGGACGTGTCCCATATTGAAATCACGCTTGACGTCACGTGTGATGTCACGAGAGCCACTAAGGTCAGGGGTGACGTAACGAGGCAGGAGGCAGGGAGGGGGAGGAGGGGGAGAGGAGGAGTGGGAGGATGAGAGGACGAGGAGGGAGGAAGAGGAGAGGGTACGAAGGAGGAGAAAGGGCGTGCTCTCCCCTCCTCCTCCTCAAAAGCTACGCTCTAATTCAGCAATCCAGGGAGTTGCAAACGTCTTTCATTTTTGAACTGCATCTGGCATTTTTAGAGTAGTAAACGTGCACTAAGAAAGTACATTCCGAGAATGTTTGAAGAACATTTTAAGAGCCCATGAAGTGTACTAAAAGTAGCACGTCCTAAGCCACCTTTAGTATTCTATAGGTATTCTAAGGAGGTACGCTGCAAGGATATTTGAAGTATACTCCAAATATGCTGATAGCTACTTATGTCTACAAGCGTATTCCGTCTAAACAACATTGAGCAGCTGGCATTTTTAAAGACGGCTGCCAGCCCTGCTGGTTGTTCTGTATTCGCGACTCCAGCAAAACGGACGGCACCAAACGGGAAAACCGGGAACCAGTCGGAACAGGTCGCTTTGCGCCTCTCCGCGTCTCTAGGCGCTTTCACGGACACGTGATGTGGGCGCAGTGGCGAACATTGTAATTTGATGAAGGTCCGAATATTTCTTAAGTTTGCCTGAGTGTTAATCAGTGTGGTGAAGCCTCAGTAGATTGTTTCCTTCCCATCAGGTGTTTGAAAACCAGTTTACTCCCCAACACACGGTCGCGTGCTTTCGATTTCTTCGATGGGGAGAAATCACGGAAAAACGTTTTGATTTTTTGCGGGCCTCGAATCACATTCAAAGTGACGACTACTTTGTGACTAAACAGTGGTTTGTGTATAAAGATGTAGAACAGTGGACTGAGGACGACAGACGAGGCGTTTCACTGGAGGGAACACCAATGTTGCAGCCAAGTGAATGGGAAGGTTCGATAGCAGCTTCTCTTGAGTTTGGTTGTGTTTGATTGGCTTCATGGCTGAGCCACCCACAGAAGTTGGTGCGCTCACTATTAATTTTGGCTGCTTTTAGCCGAAAAAGCCTCTCGGCCGTACCGAAGGTGTTGGGCTGATTTCGCAATTATTTGGTTCAATAAAACCTTCTTGCTGCATACGACTAATTATCGGAACTTGTCTGCTTTCAAAAGGTGGGGGCGCGTCTCGTAAAGTTAAAAGCTGTTATGGCATTGTGATCTATCGCGCCTCCAGTATTTATAACATAACCCCGTCGAAGCCAGCAACAATATACGTCTACATTGCTCAGGTTGTCCGGCCACAAAAAAATACTCAGTTTGTCCGTTCAGGATTCGGGTTCAAGTTCAATGCTCAGGGATTCTGCGTGAATCTCTGATGAAGACTCCCTTCAGTTTGTCCGCATTCGTCTCCGTGCTGCCGGCTAGAACCATTTGGCTGAGCTTAAGTAGTATCTCTGTCTCTCAAATAAACTTTTATTTGGCAGTTCACCTAAAAGCCAGTCCACTAAGCTCATATTTCAACCCGAAGAATATACTAATATCCTTTTAGTGGGACATAGTACGTAATATAATACATTACCCGCATATTCGTCAAAATGACTTGTTGATTTCTACTAAAACCTGAATTGAAATATGAGTATCAGCTGATCAGGGGGGCGCCAGCGAGCTAACATGCTCCTTGCCTCAAGAATCACTTGCTTAATTTTCGTAATTTTCCTGCAGCCTGCGTTGTTGACCGAGCGGATGAGTGAAGCTGTTTCTTGAACGCGGATACGCAGAAAAGCTCGATTTCCCGGACAGATAAGTTGCACGGTCAAGGCATTCGACTTAGCTTAAGAATACTCTCGGTGGAGCAATTCTGTAGTCATCGCCGCTTTCCTTAGCTGATCAAAACTGATCAGAGTCTATTACGGTCCCTCGAGAGCCCACAGTTTCGGTTTTGAACGAAATCTCCGAAATAAAATTTGACATGAAAGTAACAAAAAGCACCGGAAAAACCAAACTATTGTCTACAAGTTTACGTGCACCGGTACACTTAACCGCTGCAGTTCAAATACCTTAAAAATAAGGCATTTAACAAAACAAAACTTGTTAAATTGAATGCGCCACCCGTTCAGGCAGCCTGGCCGAGCAGACGCGACCTGTTCCCAGCCGCCATCTTTGTTTGGTGGTGGCGCCGGTATAGGTCGCTGGAGTCGCGAATACGGTGTTGTTCTCTCCGTTTTTTTTTTGTGTTGTGCGCGAGTGAGGATCTTGTGACTCCTTCGATTGAACTATCGGCGTTCGTGTCAATGTTCAAAGTAACCAACCACGTCTACGATTACGTCATGTCACGTTTCGCGGCAAATATTGCGCCAACCGACATTGACGACCATGCTCGGTCGGAGTGTGCTTTTTGCGTCTACTACGGCTGGTCCTCCGTCTTTCGCATTCATGAATAGCGACGCTGAGCAGCTCGTGGATCGGTGTACCTGATGAGCGCTAGCTCCCAAGTTTTGTTAGCAGAAGACACGCAACTTCAACGAATCTGCGTCTGAGTCTCGACTGTGTGTCAGTGCAGGCGCGGGACAAAAGTAATTGTGCTGCATGAGGTAAGTCAGGCTCAGTGGGTGCCGGGTCTCTCCGCAGCAGATGAGAAATTTTGGCAGTGCAGTGCGATCGCTTGCTTGGGATATTTAAAGGGGGGGGGGGGGGGGGGGGTCGGAGGCCGAGTGGGCTAGCGCACACCAGCACGGAGCACGTGGATTGGAAGCTCGCGCTGCAGAACCCAGGATACTGGGTTCGAGCCCCACCCCTGCCCGTTTCGATCTGGATGAGCATCGTACCGGCACGCGGTCGCGTTTCACTACTGCGTGGCGCACGTTAAAGACCCCAGGCTAGCGGTTGTACTGCACTGGCTAAATTGCTCATCTACAGCTGGGAGACTCGTCACACTTTGAGGCAAGCCAAGCTTTAGGCTGTATAAACATACACACACGCCAAATTTTGAGGGGATATTTAACATGCATTACGCAGCATGCGTAAGTTGCAGTAAGTTGCAGCATACAGTATGCGTATTACTGCGTGCGGTCGCGTATCCCTATAAGGATAAGCGACCACACTACGGTACACTCTCAGTAGAAAAGGCATAATCTTGCACCCTTTCTCCCATGTAGTACACCCCCAAACCTTCAGTTCGACGTACAGCGGACGGACATCAAACCGACAGTACCAACTTTCACGAGCGGCTTGACAGCCGGGTGGTACAATCTATTGAAATAGCTATTGTGCGTGTTACTGACAACAAAAAGTCATAGTCTTGATTTTTTTGGAGTTACTGCAAAACTTCCATGTTTATTTTTGTGATTTTTGATACGTACTCTAGCTGTTTAACAAACTATATCGCACCGTTATCAAGCCTTTCACGAAAGTGGGGGTTATTAGTTTGACAGCAGTGCGCTGTGCATCAAACTGTAATTTTGAAATGTATTATTTGGGACAAAGGGTGTAAGAGTCTACCCTTTTTTCTGCGAGTCTATACGATGCTCATCCGGATTGAAGAGGGCAGGAATACATTCAGGAGATACGAATCTGTACACCGCGTGAAAATATTTCGATGTTCAGATTCGAGCGATCGGCACAAATATAACGTTTCTAACGTTCGACGATCCTCTCTCTCTCAAGCGAACCCATTCATCGTCTGAAATCCATTTTATAGAGCAAGACAGAGCTTTTGCAAATTGTCCTATTTTGTTGACATAAAAAAGCCTACATTCTTTGCACGAAAGAGAAGGCATATATTTTACAAAAACGCAAATGTGTCTTTCCCTGCGATAGTTAATCATCAAGCGACCAGACATTCAAGATGTCGACTCTTCTAAAGTGACTCCTACCACCTGTTTTTGTGGCCTCTTAAAACTCCTCAGGAAAGGCTACAAATAATGATAGGTTCTTGGGGCTGATATAAAAATTATAATGGTAATCATAAGCACGATCTAGTAAACAAATAGGTACATTTAATTTTTCACACAAGCACTGCCGTGCACTCAATGTACAGTAACTTGTTCTATACATTCCTTGCACCTATGTCTCCTGATGATGTCGAATATCGTAGTTAAAGAGACTACGCTTTGCAGTGAGAGCCTTAGCAAACTGCGCCGAAATCGGCTGCGATGTATCCCAGCGATTGTTTTGTAGTATGCACCAAGGAAGATACGATATATGACTGAAAGAGGAGTGATACGGCTGCACATTACTGAGTTTGCAGGACGCCTTTCTTAGCGGTAAATGATGGCGCTTTTCTGATTTTGTTTATGTTTGTGCAAGTTTTTTGCATCAGCTTTGCCCGTTCGTGATATCAATGCCGGTTGCCTTTCGCTTTAACAGGCCGTTTCCACGCTTCGAGCAAACTGGCGCACTGGCCTTTCCGCGCTGCAAGTCCGGCCTGGATGGACGACGTGATCGATTGGAGGCGGCACCCGAATCCACGTTCGCCGCTCCGACGGTTCCGCGGCATCGGTATATGCCGCCTGCGACATGATTACCTTTGCTTTGTTCACCGGTGCATCGCGAAAGGGGAAGACGTTCGCTACGTGGAAGAGCTTTTAACCGCAGCTGTGAGGGCCATCCTTCAAATAAATGTGAGATTCCAATTATTTATACGCTTCGGACCGCATAGTGAAGCTTGTCTTGTCGACACGGCAGCACTTCGCCTCAGAACGGCAGAGCGCGAGTGCACCGCACGTACTGGCTGAACGTCATCGTCGTGCGCTCGGTACGTTGTTTGAGGTTCACATGTAGAAGAAGATGATAATTTTCTTGAAAATACTTTGAATGTCAGCGCATTTCCTGGCCGGGCCTCTTACACCTTGATACGCGCATAGGCACGGCGCAAAGCCAACAACCGCTATTTAAAAGGGGTTCCTTTTTTTCCCCTTGCGTGACGTCACGTGCAAGCTATGCATTTACAAGTGCACATGCCTTAAGACACATAGGATGACTGAAATCCTTCAGCGCCATTTTCTTCACTCGTATACTCTGGTGTATGGTAAATAAAACGAGCCTACTGTACCAACCTATGGAATTTGCAAAAAGACATCGAATGAATGCAAATAATTCAATCATTTAAAGTTTCAGAGTACATTGGCTGCTGCTCATTGACCCTCTCGACAAGTGCTCTAGCTACATAATATGTACCCTAAAACCTATATCAATTCTTTTAAACAATTAATAAATACTCGAGGAGGGTCTGTAGCATATTGGTTCTCCTTTCGGAGTCTTCCACTGGTTCGACCGATAAGTCAAGGTTCTTGGGCCAGTCCTTGAGGTTGAGGTCCTCTCAGGCTTGACAGCGATGAGTGTGGTGTCAATAATAAGCGTTGATGAGTCGCAGGGTAGCAGAGTTTGGGAAGTACTGTCGTACGCGCTCAGATACGCGTTCCACTGTTTGGGGAGGTGGCGGATAGCATCTGCGCCTCTCCAAGCGATCTGGCCATTCACAGTCACATGCACCGGGACACGGAAAATCATTCATATCCTCCCGCCCTGTCTGGTATATTCGTACCGAGTCGATCGCTGTTGCCTTAGAGACACACCGGTCAAATTGCACAATCTGTATTCTCGAGTATGTGCCAACTGGTCGACGCCCTTCTGTTGTTAGGAACTGAATCGCCAGTTGCTGACACACCTTTCACATGACGCTTTTGAAAGTGAAGTAAAGTATGCTCAAAGAGACTCGGTTTTTCGGTAAGGGCGGGTATGAACTATACTTTTTTATTATTTTCAGAGTTAAAATTGCAAACCAACTGTGTATTGTCAACTTTCAATATAGTATTCGGGAACTAAGGCAGTATGTTCTAGGTAGATTTAATTATCTAATAATTAAGTGTCGTTCGTCACATTTTGTCTCGCATGTAGCGCACCAAGCTACCATTGACAGATACAGCAAATCGCAGCTCTACCGACTTCCTGGTTTTGATGCGCACTCATGCCAAACGTTTTCCAAAATAACCGCTTTCGTGAGTTTTTTTTTTTTTTTTTTCAACGGTTCGAGTAATTTTATCACGGAGGACACGTAAGGCTAATCTAACGGCAAACGTTTCTTTCCGAGATCGACATGCGTCAACCAGTCTCTTCAATATATTGTGAAAAGGCAATTAATACACAATATTTACCGGGCGTATGTGCAGGTACAGCTTCATAAGAAACAAACTATATTTGTTGCTGTATTTGAGGCAATAACACAAAGCGAGAACGGAATCATCCAAAGCAAATAAAAAATAAAATGAAACTGGCAAGAGACCAGGTTACCGGAATTGCTTCTAAGGTGCTCCCATGGACGAAGCTCGTAGCCCGAACTTCACGAGCCCGAGCTTACGCTTCTGTTTCGTTGTATCGCGACATCATCTCGACGGCAATTTAGACCGTGATGTAGCAGAGCTACAGGGAAGTTGAAGTTTTCGTTCATATGAATTAACAACTATTCACTTTTTCCCATTACAAAAACTGTGCAATAAACAAAATGCAAAGTACATTAGGCCGACGATAACTGTCTTAGAAAGCGGAAGTATAATGGCAATCGCAATAACCTTAGTTTTCCAACAGGAGTGCATTATTAATGAATATATGGAAAAAGAAAACAATTTTCGGGTCTTCCACTGATCCGCCAAAAAATTGGTTTAATGGGCATACCTCAAGTCGAGTCTACTTTTTAACCTAGCTTCAATGATGCTGAATTGCTCTCTGCATTAAACTATTTCACGTTCCCCATCTGTGTCAGTGGTGTCGAGGGAAAATTAGATGGTTCTGAAACTTCCTCGAATGATTGACAATAAACATAAAATTAAGATATTATGAAACGCAAAATTTCCAAACAACGTGTACAAGTTACCGTCGTCTCTCCCTCCATCTCTTCCTCAGTGAATAATGAAGCCGGAGTCTCCGACGCGGCGAAGACGACGCCGGCGCTTACAGTGGACCGCGAAAAGCGAAGCACGTGCCCTCGGTCTGCCTTTTTCCTTACCGCACTTTTTTCTCAATGCACATACGCGGCGACACTCGTGCCGTCAATGAACGGTCTTTTAAAATTTGTGGGAGCCCCTGAGCGCGTTTAGTAGCGGCTCCCTCAGCTTCGAGCGGAGTAACTCGAGTCAGGGTTCTCGGAGAGTCTACATAAGCTGCGTATACGCAGTATCCGCTTCCTTCCCTGTGTCAGACGGTCTGCGAATAAAATAGAAGCAGACGACGCCGATTCACGACTGCTTGCATTTGACGCCGGTATTGAAAAGTCTCGATAAATTCATTAGTGAAAAAGGGAGTGACTGCAGACATCAGCGCTGCTGTTCAAAGCGATCCAAAGCGATCGAGCTCTTCGCGGGGCAGTGCAAGGGCTGCTAATGTTATAAAAACCGACGAAAACATCGGTAGCACATAGCGAATATGGAGCTCGGTGTATCTACGATACCAGTTACGGTACATTCATACGGCCATACGTTTGTTTTACACTTATTTGCGAACTTTCTATAAAATATATTTGTATACACAAATACATCGGCCGCGCTTTGCGATCAAGGTTTTGTTGGTCAAGGCGGGCGTCAGTCAACGTTCCATACTCGCATACACCCTGATTTAGCTACGCAAACTAATCATTTTTCAGAATAATGCTATTATAAATGATAATAATAATAATAATAATAATAATAATAATTTTATTGCATCTCTTTTGCATGATCAATACATGTATGCGGGTCCGTCGAAGCCAAAAACGGCTTGTATGACTGGACCCGGCAGTGGCGTAGAAATGTGGTACATAGAAACATTCAAAAAGTTACATGCAGACTACCATACACGGTGTCTTGGAGCTGAAGTGCAGCTCACGAAACAAATGACTAATGACGTAAGAAATAAAAACCCAACAGAGCGCTTCTCATGAACAAAAAATGTATAACAGCATAATAATAATAATAATAATAATAATAATAATAATAATAATAATAATAATAATAATAATAATAATTTTTTCATTTTCATTTCATTTCATTTATTTAGATACCTTCATAACACTATAAGGTGACGGGTCGGTCGAAGCCAGTAGAGGCTTGAAGGACAGAACCCAGCAAATGAAATGTTACAGAATGCATAGAAGAAGTCCGTAGAGCACACATTTAAAACATGTATCGCACTATGTGAGAAACAGAAAATAATCACTCACAATATCCCAGCAAACATATTAGATACAACCTATAACACAACAATACATTATTGAAATTGTACAATGAATTAAATAGTAAAACTGTTCAATAGATTTTTCAATTTTCTCCTATTTGTAGCTTCAAAGAAGTGGTCGGGGAGTCGGTTAAAAATGTATGGCACATAATAAGAGCGCTCTCGCTTACCATATCTTGTGAAACACCGGGGGATTATGAAGCGATCACAGGTACGCAAATCTCTGCGTGGCACAAAGGGATGTTTAAATTCGCTACACCAGAAATGAGAAAGAACAACACATTGCAAAAAAAGTGAATGGAAGTTAGGTAGTTGTAGAGCCTTAAAAATGTCAGCTTCTGGTGCAAGATCATAATGATAACCAACACTTCTTAACAAATTCCTAAGGATGCGGTCAATTTTAGTTTGCCATATTTCTGCACAGTTATCAAATAATGTGATGCCATACCTTAGTATACTATAAGCAAGAGCAGTAGCAATTGATTTTCTAACGGCAAATGGCATAAACACCCTATTATTGTAAAGTAAGCAGCACACACTGCGAAGCTTGCCAGAAACATGGGTTAAATGCGTTGACCACGACAAATCTGAATCAAAGAATATGCCTAAGTACTTAACAGTGTCAACATATTTCAGGGAGCTACATGTACAATCAAGGCAGCTGGATCTGTGTAACATAAATGATGAGTCCAATTCTACACTCTTCAGCGGATTCCTGAAGCAAACAAGTCTGGTTTTGGATGTGTTAATAGTAATATAATTGTCATAAAACCAGTCCATTAGACGTGCAGAATCATGTTGCAATAACTGCACAGCTTGGCGGTAATTAATGTGACTAGAGACAAGTAAAGTATCATCCGCATACTGAAAAATTTTGCAACTAGTGAGCCTTGTTGAGATATCATTAACAAAAAGATTAAATAACAATGGAGACAAAACCGATCCCTGGGGCACACCGGCTTTTAGCATCAGCCGAGCACTTTTGAAATTTCCTATAGATACGATTTGGGAGCGGTCAAGAAAGATATTTTTAAGCAATGCAATAAATGGTCCACGGAAACCGTAATTCTGCAGTTTAAAAAGAAGCATCTTATGACTGACCGTGTCAAAGGCCTTGGCGACATCAAGAAAAATTGCACATGAACATAAGTTTCGATCAAAAGCACTGTGTAGTAGGTCAGAAAAAACCTTCCAGCAGTGGTTGAGTGCCCTTTCCAGCAACAAAACCATACTGGTTAGGCGACAGGATGTTGTGAGTTTCAATGAAGCTGGACATTACAAGATATAAATGCTTTTCCAAAATTTCTCCAATGCAAGGTAATATAGAAATAGGGCGATAGCACTCAGGCTTGTTAGGCGATCCTCCCTTGAAAACAGGCTTCACAAGTGCTGTTTTGAGTTCAATTGGAATGACGCCAGAGACCAAGAACTGATTTATCATGATGAGAAGTACGTGCTGAACATGTCCAAAGTTTCGGCAGAGATCATTAATACGAATTGTATCAACACCAGGAGATTTATTGCGTTTTAAAGAAAACAAAATGGAGTGTAATTCTTCTATTGTGAGAAGAGGAAGAAACGCCGAGTTTGATAAACTAATACTTGCGCTCGAGGCAAGCGGTTTGAAATCGCTGTCTCGCGCAAAGCCCGATGACGATGCAAAAAGTTTGTTAAAGTCGTTTACTACTGATTGCAGATCTGTGCCGAAGTGTTTTTGAAGGGAGTCAAGAAGCGAAGCCTTTTCACCGCGCCCTGTAAAAGAATTAATCAACTTCCATGTTTCACGTGGATTCGATCTTGCCTCAAAGAATCTTCGCTGAAAGTAGCATCGTTTGGCAGACCGTATAATTGCATTAGCTTTGTTCCGAGCGCTTCGATACTCTGCTTTTAACTGCAAATTGTTTGGTGAACGACGGGAACGTGACCACAACGTATCTTTTTCTTTGATTGCAGTCATAATATCAGAATTAAACCATGGCTTATAAGACCGTCGTTTGAAATTAACCTTTTTCTTGGCGGCACAATAAAAGGATTGAAATACCTCGACGAAAGCTTTATAAACATTGGAAGGTTCTATGGACCCCAGGAGTTCATTCCAGTCAAAGGCAGCGACCAAAGCATCGAATTGTACCGTATCCGTTATTGAAATCCACGAACAATCGCGCCTGGTTCCTTGCTCTTCGGGTACCTGAGCGTCTAAACGACATCCAACAAAGTAATGATCGGATAGTTTCTGAGTAATTACGGCGGATTTTACAGACATATCCGGAGCACGAATATTGATATGGTCAATACAGGAAACTACTAATTTTTGAACCAAAAGTTCTTCTCTTGTGGGTAAGGTGATAATATTTTCAATGCCATATTTTGAGAGCAGAATAATAATAATAATAATAATAATAATAAATTTTATTGCACATATAAAAAGAACACTTCACATAAATGGGTCTATCCAAGCCAAAGGAGGCTTGTGGGACAGGACCCGGCTAGTCGAACGACAAATACACAGTAATGTTAACAGTACTACAGCACCAAGGAAAACAATTCGAAAACAATAAAAACATAATCCTACCATCTCAAATCTGACAGCATTTTGTTTAATTTCCGAATGGAATTGACCTTGTAGACATCATCAGGTAATTTATTAAAGGTAAACGGCACATAATAGGAGCGAACTCGTTTTCCATATCGTTCAACACAACGTGGGACCTCAAATCGAGACGTGCAACGAAGGTTTCTTCGGGCAACGTGAGTACATTTGAATTCATTATTCCAAAAATGGCGAAGCACAACAGTCTGCATAAACAAAGAAGAGAAACTCGGCGTTCGTAAAGACTCGAAAATGTTCACATCAGACGGAACTTCCAAAGGATACATAACACTCTTTAACAAGCTCCTCAAAATTCGATCAATTTTTATTTGCCAAAGCTCAGCGCAGTTACCGAACAAAGTAATGCCATACCTCAGTACACTGTAGCCAAGCGCGTACGCGATAGATTTCCTAACTGAAAAAGGCATGAACACTTTGTGGTTGAAAAGTAAACAGCTGACGCTCCGAAGTTTTCTGCAAACGTGTGACAGATGCGAATTCCAAGACATGTCTGAATCTAAAAAAACTCCCAAATATTTCACATTATCGACGTATTCTAGCGGGGAACAGGTGCAGCTTGGACAAGTTGATTTGTGTAATAAAACCGGCGAGTTAACGACTACAGCCTTCAGTGGATTTCTGAAACAGACAAGCTTAGTTTTCGAAGCGTTAATTGTAATTAGGTTTTCATTAAACCAGTCCATGATTTTTGTTGCATCATGGCTCATTAGATTAACGGCTTGTTCATATTTTAGATGACGGGAAACGAGGACAGTGTCGTCGGCATATTGAAAGAGGCTACAATTAGACACTGCCGTTGAAAGGTCATTTACGTAAAGATTAAAAAGTAAAGGGGACAACACGGAACCCTGTGGAACGCCAGCTCTTATGAGTGCTCGTGCACTTTTATAACCTCCGACAGACACGATTTGAGAACGGCCAAGAAAAAAATTTTGAAGTAGAGCGAAAAAGGGACCGCGGAAGCCGAAGTTATACAATTTGCGGAGGAGCAACTTGTGGCTTACAGTGTCAAAAGCTTTGGACACGTCTAAAAAAAGGGCGCACGCGAATAAGTTTTTCTCGAATGCACTGTGAATTATGTCTACGAAATTTTCAAGCAGAGGCTGGGTGCCTCTGCCAGCCACGAAACCATATTGGCTGCTTGAAAAGGAGCAAGAGCTATCAATAAAACATGTCATCGTACTGAACAGATATCTTTCCAGTATCTCGCCGATGCACGGCAGAATTGAGATTGGCCGATAGCACTCACGTTTATCTGCTGCGCCACCCTTAAAAAGTGGAACAACAAGTGCGGTTTTCAGATCGTTAGGAATGACACCAGATAACAAAAACCCATTGATCATATAAAGCAGGACTCCTTTAATAGCTTCAAAATTTCTAACAAGATCACCAACTCGAATATTATCAATACCAGGTGTTTGATTGCGTTTTATTCCAAATAAAAGGGAGCGTAATGTACCGATATCGAGTTCCGGCAAAAATGCTGAATCAGATGCTATGTAATCGCGGCTTGGACTGGCTGAAGTTATGCTGCTATCTCTGGCAATACTTGACGCCTCCGAAAAATATGTGTTAAAATCATCGACGGTTGACTGTAAGTCGGCGCCGAAATGTTTTTGAAGTGAATTAAAAATTGATTGCCGGGATGGGTGGCCCCTAAAAGTATTGATTAAATTCCACGTCTCTCGCGGATTAGACCTGCATTCAAAAAACTGTTTTTGAAAGTAACGCCGTTTAGCACTTCGGATAATCGCATTTACGCGGTTCCTAGCGCTCCTATATTCCGCCCTTAGCTCTTCATTTTTAGGTGCGCGTCTGGAACGCGACCCCAACGCTTCCTTGGTTTTGATAGCCTTCATAATATCTGTGTTGAACCATGGTTTATCCGATCTCTTCTTGAAAATGACTTCTTTTTTTGAAACAACATAAAAGGACTTTAAAACTTCGACAAAAGCAGAATATAAATTAGGATCCTGATTGGACTGAAGGAAATCATCCCAATCGAAAGCCGCAACTAATGCATCAAACTTAATCGGGTCAGAGATTGTTACCCGCACGCAACCGCTTTTGTTAGTTTTATGCTCTGCACCCCGCTGCTGTAAATGACACCCGATAAAGTAATGATCAGAAAGTTTTTCAGAAATGACAGCCGATTTCACCAAAATATCAGTGCTTCTAATATTGATATGATCCAAACAAGACACTACCAATTTTCCAGACAAAGTCTCCTCTCTTGTAGGCAGACTAATTGTATTTTCAATTCCATGCTCCGACAGAAGCGTGAGGTAATTACAGACGGTAGATTTACTGGGTTTTAGTGTATCAATATTAAAGTCACCAACCAAACAGAGTTGCCCTTCAGACCGTAACTGCCCGAGAACTACTTCAAGTTCCGCAAGAAAAAGGGATACGTTTTCGGAAGGAGGCCTGTAAACTGCGAGCAAAAATAAAGAAAAATCAGAGTGGAGTAATTTTATGCCGATGGATTCTGCATGTTGAAAGGAAACACTATAACTAGATGGTAGCCACTTATTTTTAATATATACTGCAATACCACCACCTCTGCTATTGTCACGTGTATAAAAAAATTCTTTATAACCGTCTAACACGAACTGATTACATTGCAAGGAAGTTACAGCAATCTCGGTGATAACGAATATGTCAACCGAAGGTTTCAGACAGCACACCGAAATTTGGAACTCGTCCCAATGCTTCCTAAGGCTCCTAATATTCACATGAATTAGCGTTAAAGAGTTGTTAGTTATTGGCCCCAAAATTCGATTAAATGAATTACAATCCGGAATCGAAACACAAGTACTCATGCTCGGCCTACACTAGTTTCCCAATATCACTTAATACGTTAATACGCAAAGCGGGTGAACCCTCACTTTTCCTCGCAAAAATTTTGGAATTTTTGAGCCACACAAACCGATACCCGTTTTCTTTGCCTTGAGACCTAGCCAACCAAAACAGCTCCCTGTTTGCTGCTGTAAGGTTGTCGTTGAAATACAACCATGGCCTTCCCTCAGATTGACACAACTTGTGCAGTTTACCACGCGCCGCCATCCAGACTCCCTTTATCGAAACGGAAGCAAAGTTTACGAGAACCGTAGGAGCGCTGTCACGTTTTCTTGCCAAGCGATGAATAACCAGGATGTCTGGCGATTGAAAAGATGGAATATCGAGCTTTATCGAGAGATCCTTCATGACCTCCATCAAATCTTCGCCGTGAACGAAAGGAAGTCCCTGCACCTCCATATTGCATCGGCGGCTGTACTGTTGCGCTTCGTTGAGCTCTATCCTCAAATGTTCAATTTCCCGCGACTGTTCGACCATCGTCGCCTTGACTGTTCCCACCTCGGTTTGCAGGTTCTTTACCGATTCCTCGTTTGTTTTCACCAGAGAAAGGACGGAGTCGTACTTAGCACCAAAAGAGTCAACGGCTGACTGGAGACCACCGACCGTACTACGCAGTTCATCGACAACAGGTCCCAAGGCCAACAACTGGTCAACCTTCGCTGGAAGAGGCAGCAGTGTAGCAACACTTGACTTTAGAGACAGTAGCTCTTTTAGTGCAGCCCTGATTGCAGCTAGTTGGTTACCAACACTGACGTCAGCTACTTCAGGAGCCTGGTGGCCTACAGCCTGGAGGGATTCATTCAATGTGACATTTACCCCCGTTCCGGAACCGGAGCGAATTTCACCTGAACGGCAGGTGGGGCACTTCCAGCTTTCTCTCTTAGCAGCACTCATTCCAGAAAAAGTGCTATCCGCTACCCCTGAACAGGCTTTTCCAAGATGATACCC
This sequence comes from Ixodes scapularis, assembly GCF_016920785.2. Classification (NCBI taxonomy): domain Eukaryota; kingdom Metazoa; phylum Arthropoda; class Arachnida; order Ixodida; family Ixodidae; genus Ixodes; species Ixodes scapularis. Next base: position 197,473,492 of record NW_024609835.1, read on the forward strand.
ATTTTTGCACATCACGCAAGACAACAACCTCCCGTCAGAGGGTAAAGAGCGAGTACACTTAACGCAGTCCATGGCACTAACAGCAACGAGAGGCCGTAGGCGCTCGCAAAAAGGTCAACACTCAACAATAAATACACTGGGCAGTCGGCGGTAAAAAGAGGCAAAGACTCAGGAAAACCTTTGTCTCACCTGTGCAAAATGTAGCGATTAGCACCGGACAAATGTTCGCCGCCGACTGCAAGGGATGCGATGCTGGGACCTCGTTTTATAGCTGAGATGACCTGAAGGGCTGCCGGGTAATTGCACGTGGTCTTCCCCAGCTGACGTCAGGCACAGATGACGGTGAGATTCTGCAGGACCCGTGAAGATTCAATACTTGAAGATTGCAGATTTTGCGGTGCAGGCCATGATGATCTTGCGAAACGCTTGACGATGGCCTCGGTGGTTCCTGTGCAAAATGTAGCGATTAGCACCGGACAAATGTTCGCCACCGACTGCAAGGGATGCGATGCTGGGACCTCGTTTTATAGCAGAGATGACCTGAAGGGCTGCCGGGTAATTGCACGTGGTCTTCCCCAGCTGACGTCAGGCACAGATGACGGTGAGATTCTGCAGGACCCGTGAAGATTCAATACTTGAAGATTGCAGATTTTGCGGTGCAGGCCATGATGATCTTGCGAAACGCTTGACGATGGCCTCGGTGGTTCCTGTGCAAAATGTAGCGATTAGCACCGGACAAATGTTCGCCGCCGACTGCCAATAATAATAATAATAATAATAATAATTTTATTGTCAACGCTGAGGTACAAATGTTTTTACGGGCCCGTCAAAGCCTATGATGGCTTGTGCGACGGGGCCCTGCAAGTCACCAAGTGCGAGCGAACACAAAAGAGCTGGAAATATAATCAACAAAAGGTACTAAACAGACACATACACGCCAACTCAACTCAGCTGCACTAAAGGCTGATTTAAAGCCTGCCTGGTTATCCCCCTCCCCCCCCCCCAAAAAAAAAGTACAAAACAAACAAACAAAAAGTAAAAAGAAAACGTAAATTTAAGACCGTTTACACTGCGTCCGACATATAAGCGCGGAGCCATGTCTTAACTTTCGTCTTGGAATCTAAGGAAAATACACAATCGGGTAGCCGATTGAAGGTGTCGGGAACGTAGTACTCTCGCGTTTTCATTCCGTATCTCGTAAAACAGCGAGGTTTCTCAAATCTGATCGACTGTCTAAGAATACGAGACGACACATGTGGGATCTTGTAGCTGTCTGTCCAAAAATACCGAAGAACTACTGTTTGTTGGTACAGAGAAAAAAAATTTGGCATCTCTAGATCGGCGAAGAGATTCGTGCTGTTTGAATACCTTGAATTGTACGCGACATTTTTTAAAAGACACTTCAAAACACTGTTTACCTTCTCGTGCCAGAGCCCTGCACTGTGCGCGAACACTGTCACACCGTACCTTACCACACTGTACGCCAGGGCATGGACGAGGATTTTTCTAACGTGGAAAGGAACAAAAACTCTAATATTGTATAACAAACAAGCTACGTTCCGTAAGGCACGACATATGTAGGCTAACTGCTTGTTCCAGGACATGTCGCTTTCAAAAATAATACCCATGTACTTTGTGCTGCCTACCCATCGAACAGGAACACTACTGCCAGATACGCCGTCGACCCCGCGTAAGTGGAAAGGCTTCTCTATGAAACCATGTTTTAGCGGATTGCGGAAACAGATTAACTGAGTTTTGACTGGATTGACTTTTAAAAGATTGGAGGCGTACCAGTCCACCACTCTACTGGCATTAGTTTGCAAATTACTACATGCACTGTCGAAATTCACATGTCTGGAAATCAGCAGAGTGTCGTCGGCATATTGATAACATGTAAAACCCGAAATGACAGAGATAAGGTCGTTGACATAAATATTAAACAGCAGCGGGGATAACACAGAGCCTTGAGGAACCCCCGCTCGTAGATAATAAACGGAGCTCGTTTCATTGCCCACTTGAACTTGTTGTGATCGATTTGATAAATAATTTGCCAGAATCGCAAAAAAAGGCCCGCGAAACCCGATCTTAGACAATTTACGCAGCAATATATCATGGTTGACGGTGTCGAAGGCTTTTGCAACGTCTAGGAACAGCGCACAGGAAAACATATTGTCATCGAACGCGGAGTTCAAAAAATCGGCGACGTCATCTAGTAACAATTGCGTGCCCTTTCCAGGCACGAAACCGTACTGCGAGGCTGACATTATGGGGTGGTGGTCCAGAAAACTATTCATTACCACAAACAGATGCTTTTCCAACAAGAGTTCTAGAACAGGCAAAATGGATATGGGGCGGTAGTTTTCTATTGCTTTTGATTGACCCCCCTTGAAAATCGGTCTAACAATAGCCAATTTCAACGCTTCGGGAATCGAACCTGTTTGAATGAAACCGTTGAGCATATAAAGCAGCACATGTTTTAACGAATCAAAGTTCCTTTGTAGAAACCCAACGGTAATTCCGTCAGCGCCTGGTGATCTGGTCCACTTAATACTGAACACGGCAGAACGCATAATAATAATAATAATAATAATAATAATAATAATAATAATTTTATTGTCAACGCTGAGGTACAAATGTTTTTACGGGCCCGTCAAAGCCTATGATGGCCTGTGCGACGGGGCCCTGCAAGTCACCAAGTGCGAGCGAACACAAAAGAGCTGGAAATATAATCAACAAAAGGTAGTATACAGACACACACACGCCAGCTCAACTCAGCTGCACTAAAGGCTGATTCCAAGCCTGCCTGGTAACCCCCCCCCCAAAAAAAAACAACAACAACAAAGAAAAAAAGTAAAAAAGAAAGAAATAATAATAATAATAATAATAATAATGATAATAATAATAATAATAATAATAATAATAATATTAATAATAATAATAGTAATAATAATGTCTCTATTCACAACAAAAATACAATGTTGTTTGGGGGACGGGAAAAAAGCTGTATGAACAGCTTGACTGACACCAAACAAAAAAACAAAAAAAAAAGTGTACAGCAGCAAGAGTAAAGCGTGCTAAAAACTTTCAGCCTTTCCACTCTGGTGAATAAGAAAGATCAGCGAAGCTGTATTACGGTGGGAATGAAGTAGTGGCCGGCCGCAGGTGGGCAATTGAGAGTGCAAAGGCTGGAAGGTTGCTGCTATCTATGAGCGACGGCGGCAACCAGACAACTTGAAAGCGGGTTGTCTGGTTGCCACCGTCGCTCATATATGGCGACAGTGGTCCGGAGTGTTGTGTCGGCATTTATTTGCTGGCGGACATGATTCTGGGGAAAGAAATAGCCCATAACAGCTCCGCTTTAAAAATACCACTTACAACAGTAGATACTTGAAAAAGAACTTGTCCATTTTGCATATATGGCACAACTAACAGGAAGGCACTTGTTACAAATACCATCGCGGAAAAAACAATGTATTTAAACAAGCGAGCAATCAGACAAACAAACAAAACGGGCTTTACTTTTTTTTTATTGTCGCTTAGGTGGGTTGGCATAATAAATTTGCATAAGCGCGAAGCGACAGTCCGTGGAGTTCAAAATGATTATCACTGAGCTCATTGAGAATGATCGTAAGGGTGTAATCAACAGTTTGACGGCCATAATTTGTTCTACTGAAAGCAACGATCCAAGGTTCAGTTATTCGATTTGGGCATGAATATATTTTCTTTGTTAAATTGGCTAAATCTTCCTGGCGACGATCTTGCGTACTATAAACGACTTATTTTTCCCGGGCTCAATATTTTGAGATTTACGTGAAAACTATATAGTTTTGGAATAATTCGCAGGTTCGAATTTTCGCGACGCGGTAAGATCTCCATATAAATTTTAATGCGCTTACATTTTACCGGTATTGTTCGCGGCACACATTTCTCGCAAATTGTAGGCGATCCACGATATGCACCAAAAATTAAGTCCTCGCAAAAATTAAGTCGTTACACTATTTGTTTCAGCCTTATATTTCAGCAATAACCGATATCTGTACAAATTATTTTGTTTAAATCATTATGTTGACCAAAAACGTTTTTCCGGGTGATATTCGGATGCCAAATTACAAACACTTAGTATTTTTGTTTGCAATATAAATATTTTTTTTAAAATTTGATGTGAGTAGTTGTGACCATACTATGTAGATGAATAAAAATTTGAATTATATAAGAACAATTTTATTCTTAGCGGCAAAATATATTCGTGCCAAAATATCATGCCAATTAGGCTGGAGGATTTTGATGTGATGTAATCAATATATTCATCCCATACTATGTTCCCTGAAAAAAAAAAAAGCCCGAAGCTTTTAAAGCTGGGACAAATTCTATTTCAGAAGACCGAAATCTTTTCTCGTTTGTTATATAAACCGGCTTGTTCTTCCGGCGAAATAAAATTGTCTTCGTCCTAGTGACGTTCTCTTTTAGAGCATTATTTGTACTCCATTTGTATGGTTTCGTAAGAGTATGATTTGCATTATTAATACGTTCTGAGGCGCTATCGGCAGTAAATAATAAACGTTTTGTCGGCGTAAATAATAAACAACGCTGACTGGCTTACTTTTACATTGTCATTTACGTAAATGTTTAATAAGAAGGGACCCAGAATGGTTCCTAGAGGAACGCCCGATCTAAGTACCTTTATTGCCGATGAATGACCATATATGGGCACATATTATAACGGGAGGACAGGTATGAGTTAGTAACCAGCGACACTCGACCACAGATCTGTACAGTTACAATTTTTTGAATCGGCAAATCGTGATCAACGTACTGAAATGCTTTCGAAAGTCGATGAAAAAGCCGAGAGTTTGTTTTTCTTTTTTCAGAACTTCGAAAAAAATTTCTTCTGTGTAAGAATGGCAAGTTCAGTGCACCTTTGTCTATGAAAATCAAATTGAGAAAAGCTTAATAAGTTATGGTTATCTGCAAATGTGGCCATTCGAGATTTTAAGAGTTTTTCGATACCCTTAGAAAACATGGACAGTGTTGAAGCGGGTGTATATATGCCAAGGTCATTTCTATTACCTTTCTTGTAAAGCACTGTCACCTTTGCCAGCTGCACTCTAAAAAAAAAGGGTATCACCTTACACCCTTTTGTCCCATATAATACACCCCAAAACTTCATTTCGATGTACAGCGCCCTAGAGTCGAACATACGGCACGAAATTTTACCAGGGGCTTGATAACGGTGCAATATAACTTATTAAATTGCTAGAGTACGTATCAAAGACCAAAGAAAGAAAACATGAAGCTTTTGCAGTGCGGCCAAGAAAACTGCGATAATCTTTTTTGTAGTCAATAATACGTACATCATCTATCTTAATAAGTTGTACCACACGGCTATCAAGCCCCTCGTAAACTTTAGGGCCGCCTGTTCGATTATGGGGCGCTGTACGTCGAGTTGAAGTTTTGGGGTGTATTATATGGGACGAGGGGTGTAATAATACACCTTTTTTTCTGAGAGTGTGCATTCGTCTGAAAAGAATTCCATTGAGCAAGCCTAGAATAAAATGTTTGAGTTTCAAACCGCGCACGAATATCACGTTTATACCCTGCCTTGCTCAGTTCAGCACGGACAGCACCATCGTCGATAATTAGTAAGTTTTGGTGCTAGGGCTATCAAAACACGGCGTCAAATGAACGCTTACAATGTTCATTCGCATATTCAAAACATACAAAAGACGCTCCAAGATATTTTCCTAAAAGGGCCGAGCTGGGAAACAGAACTCGAACACGTCATGGTTTTACATTAAGCACTCCTCATTATTCAAAGCGGGCAAACCGCAAACGCACGCCGCAGCCGACGCGGCTTCTCCCTCCATTTTGTTTGTTTCTTTATCTTCCAGCACCGGAACTTCCTAAGCGATCCGGAACAAACGTCCAAACCGCGTTCCATTCTCTCCTCACGCACCGTCTGAGGACTCGGTGCACGAGAGCACAACTTCTTTACTGCGGAGTGATGTGCAAAGGAAGACGGTTCTTGGCGTCAATTGGAAGGAGCTCGAGGTCCTTGACTCCCGGAGCCGTTTTTGAACGCGCCCTCTGGTTCTTGCCCTCCGAGCAGGAGTAAGCGCTTGCCAATTCAGCCAAAGGTACAGGCGCCCGTTCCCTCTCCTGTTTAGAGCGCTAATGAAGCCGTGGAGGCGCTCTCCTCGTTCCTTGCGAAATGCAAAGATAAGTTGTACCCGAGTATCGCTTGTTCGGAATAATGTTGGTAAGAGTTCGCCATCCTGCTGTCACACTCCTCGCACCAGACTTGTGCGTAATCCGTTACAAGTAACGAAATTACTTGTAATCCCTTACATTTACCAGTAATTTAGTAACGTAATAATTACATATTTTCTAGAGTAATTTTAAAGTAATTCCGTTACATTTTTTACGTAACGGATTCCTTGTAATCCGTTACTTTTTTTTTTAGGACCAACCCCCCCCCCCCCCCCCCTTTTTCAAAAGAAAGGGTTGTTTTTATTTTGGTAAAGTCGAGCGCAGTGACACTGTCACGCGCAAAGGGAGGCCCTTCAGTTCCGCAAAGGCTTTTTTGTTTGCAACACCAAGCCCCCAAATCTATTTTTTTAGACCCAAACAAGAATGTAATAAAAAAAACAAAAAGCAGATAAACATTTCTACAAAAAAAAAAAGAGGGGGGGGGGCAAGTATCCGCTTTTTTTAGTCCTTTTTGTGTGTGTGTGTGTGTGTGTGTGTGTGTGTGTGTGTGTGTGTGTGTGTGTGTGTGTGTGTGTGTGTGTGTGTGTTCAAAAATGGAGAGAGGAGGACGCGAAGTGATCCTGTATCTCTTCGAGAAGCTCCAGAGTACAGACGACAAGTGTACAAAGAAGAATTAACAATGTCGTTCTCCTTTATAATGACTCCGACCATGTTCATTATGTCACAACACCAGAAAACGTTCCGTCTACCCTAAAACCCAGTAAAAGAGATGTGATAATATGTGAAGATGCAATTGCCACAAACATCCTCGTTCTTTGCCGGCACACTTATCATCTTCTCGAAAACAGGATGTAGTTTCTTTCTGTTTCTTTCACCCATAGCCTCCGTATAGAGGAGGCTATGTTTCACCTTATTATTGTAGTGCAACTTATAAAGTTGGCCCACTTTATTTGTGAATTCCAGCCGGGTTATCTGTGTTTCAGTCAGTTTTGTGAGTCAGCTTCTTGCGAGCCCTTCGGAAATGGTTATAGTCTTCCTTTCTTCTTCCTGTTTTTACTCCAGCACGACGCATCTCATCTCAAGCAGATATTTTTACAAATGAACATAATAGTGGCTGACGTAGACTTGATAATTTGGGCTTCGGGGAGGGAGTGAAACTCGAAAGTGGGGCCATAGCGCGGCTTACTTAGTACTCTGCTCTTCGCTGCCCGTGGCATCGAAGAGCAGAGTACTGACGTCTATCTGGACAACACCGGAGTAAACTGCGGTCGATTCGTGCACCGTGCGTTTTTGAACGGCACCAAGATAGGTACACACGGCAAACGTGCGTTTACATTTCGTTTTTCTTTTTTTTTAACCGACGTTCAAATTAATTGTTGTTATGAGTGTCCTTTTTTCGATTACTTATTTATTTACTGGAAACTTTTTTTTATTCACCAACGTCTCAACCGAGGCTCGACCTGTTCAGAACCAAAGGAAGAAGAACATCGAGCCAACCTTATTTACTATTTAATTATCACCTTACTGTTACAACTATGTTTTGCTATTGTCTGGCAATATATGCGGGTACAGTAAGATGGACATAAATCAATTCTTATTCTAGTTTTGGCCAGATGTATGATGACTTCTACAGCTTTGCAATTTCGAGAATGGAGAATTTTAGTCGATCGGCCCGATGACTCCAGTAACGATACCCGATACTCCGCCGCCACCTGTGCGCAAATGGAACAGGCTGCAACAATAAGAACTTCAATAACCCTCTTCCCCTTGTTTCTTTATTGAGACAATATTGCTGAAAGTAACGCCACGAAAGTAACGGATTACTTTTTGGGGTAACGGTCACTTACTTTCATGGAAGGGTAATTGTAATTGTAATAAATTACAATTTAGCCTTGAGTAATTGTAAATGTAATTCCTTACTATTTTTCAGTAACGTGTACAAGTCTGCCTCGCACTTCGACACGCGTCCCCCGTTTTTGGCTGACTTCCCTTCAATTTCCTTTCATCAACGTACTCACTCACTTTCGCTCGAGACAGTCGGTGTTACCTCCTCTGAGTGCACGGACGTCTGCGGAGAGTCCTGGATTGTACTCCGGGCGGCGGGTCGAATCGCCGAGTGAGCTCGTCCGACGTGCGATAAGTTTGCTCGCGATTCTCATTGGCTCTCAGGTCGGCAGCCACTGCGGAAACCCTGTGCTCGTGGCTCGCTCGACTGCAGTGTCCTGCTTGGGGACCCTTTCTTACCAATAAAAGGCTGCTGGAAACAGCGATCATCGTTGTTGGCATGGCGTTGGCAAACCCGGCGCGGCGACCGCGTTTGCTGGTAGCCGTCAGCCGCGCGGTGGAACGGGCATTGGGTTTCCTTTGAGAACCTGCCTGAGGACGTAAAGGTACGTAATGCCCACAAAACGTACCAGATATAGTGAACAGCTACACGCTAAACTTTTTTACACCCCTTAGGGGTGTAAAGCACTTGTCCCAGGACGAGCACCCCTTGAGGGTGCAAACGAGCACCCCTGTACCAAAGCACCCTATAGGGGTGTGAAGTGTATGGGGTGCTAGGTGCAATGCACCCCAATCCAAGGGTGCTGATGCTGATTTTAATGGGTGCTCGAGGATGATTCATTCTAATCGAAATAGACTTTTGTAAAACAAAACTTATCTTATTTACACAGATGATCTCGTTACAGATGAGCACTTAGCCAAGCCGACACTTTGTACAGGCAGGCAGGCATTAAAAGTGGACTATTATCTAAAATTAGTTGATTAACTTTTTCAATTACTGGTTCGACAGCTGTTGCGAACTTGAAGACAATCACCTCCTTAAACCAGTCAATTTTTTATAAATCCTAAAACGAGCACAGAGGCCAAAAAAAAAAGAGAAAATATAATTTCACCAAAGGCAGCGGTAATGTAGCGGTCCAGAAAGTACTGTATCTCACAACCCATTTTGTGTGCAAGAATCTTTCTCAATCGTTTTTCTAAGGTTAGTGCTCATTTGACGAAAAATAAGCTGGTCTAAGGTGACTGCCCCATTTTCACAATATGTGCTGGTGTCATCAAACCAGTAACTAAAAAGCTAATCCATGGATTTTATGCAATAAGTCCACTTTTAGCTGTCATCTTGCCTCTATAAAGTGTCTGCCAGGACAACTATAACTCAACTGTAAAAAGATAGTTTGCATAAAACAGAAGTTTTTTTTTACAAGAATCTGTTCCGAATAGAATGAATCACCCTGTATCTCAGCATCTGTCAAACAGGGTTCACTATAGCAGGCATGACAACCAGAAAACCACGAAGTATGCAGACCAGATAAGTGATGAAATAAGGAGATGCAAAAGTACAGTGCCAGCATAGGACCTTGTTACAGAAACTGGATTCATTATTTGATATGTGTGCAATGCATCGGCACACATGCTACTTGAAGCAGCTGTGCATAGATGCACTGTCCGATAATGAAGGCAAGATGTGCATGGCAGAAAAGGTAATATTTCAATGTGAAGCTTAACTTATGTGCAAACGGAAGTTACAGGAAAATCTTGCGTGATTTAAGTTTTAGTTCCCACAAAATTTGGAAGGAAAATAAAAAAAAATTATCACAGAATTTGTTCTATGGCTAAAGCTTCTGAATTTATTAATTGCTCGATGGTCTTAGTACTCGTATACTAGAAAAGATCAGTGGGAGATATTCTCAAACATCATATTAAGGAAGGAGTCTGCCACCAATCTCAATGTGTCATTAAAAGTGCCCAATTGTCAAACTGCCAACACAGAAGTGTGATATGCATCACATGCATGATCAGCATTTGCTCATGCAAACTATGCAATGTGAGAAAGTGCATGGTACAAACATAAACAACAAGGAGCTTAGCTTGTTCAATCCGGATACTTGGTCCTTGCATCCCGCTCTGGCTCGTCGGTCATTTGCCTTGCATATGAGGTGGTTACGAGTTGTCATACTTGGTATGCCGAAGTACCTTTACACTTTCGCCCAAGGCATGGCGAGTGCCATCAGCTGCATACAAACAGCATGTGATTAAGCTGCAAGTAAATAAAAGTTGCTATAAAATGAGAAACAAAAAACTGAAAGGAAAACTATATTAATAACTATTTATTGAGCTATTATGCGACCACAAAAAATAATGAGGTATGTCCTCCACACACATATCAAAATACAATACTTGAGGCATTCTATCAAATATCGCAGCACATATAGGCCTAGATGCTAGTAAAAATCGAGAAACAATTGGGGGGTTTGAGTCAATACAAGCCAAATTAAATGAATAATCATTTATTGAACTATTATGTGAGCACAACAAAATAACCAGCTATGTCCTCCATACAAATAACCAAATATATTTTCTTTAAATATCACAGCATAGGCTTAAGATGCTAGTAAAAATAAGAAAAAAAAAAACAAAAATCAATACAGATTACCTCAGTACATGAGAAAGGTTCTTGATAAAAATGACTAGAACAGAAGAACAATCTAGATGCCTTCCGTTTCGAGTGTATACTTTTTGTTCCATTGCACATGCGACTTTCATTCAGGACCCTAAAGTTGGATAAAAATCAAGCTACACTTCTTTTAGTTTAGGGCTTAAAACATTAAAACAAGCTACCATATTTTCCAGACTATAGTACACAATCCGTTGTATAATGCGCAAGGGTAAATTTCGGCTAAAAAGAAAAAGTATTTTCTTAGATAGCCCGCACTCGGTGTATAGGCCTCGGGGAAAACTTCAGGCTGGAGAACTCCACAAAAGGGATATCTGCGGATAAATGTCAGGGGGCTTTCTGTGATCCGCTCGTCAGCCAATCGCAGAGCTCCTCAAGATTAAGCTTGACCTGAGTTGGTTGCTTGCAGGCTCCCAAGCAAACATGTCAGATGCGAGGTATCGAAAGCCTGGGAAACAGACTGACGGTAAGAGGTTGTCTTGATTACTTTATCCCAGCGTAAAATATCCAAAACACAGCAATCTGGCCTAACCAGTTTTGTAATAATGAACAATCTTGAAACAAAAATTGTAGAGTCCACACCTGTAGATAGACTGTACGGTGTAAAATATCAACTTTTAGACATGTATAGTTTGTATAGTTTGGCACTATAGTCTGGAAAGTATAGTACATTTATTTTAGTTTAGAGTTAGAAAGTTAAAAGTTAAATGGGTGCTGGTACTGAAATTTGACTTCACAAAACAAGGCACCAGAAGCACACAGTGGGATGCTACAGACCCCAGAACACCACTCATGCAGCAGTATCTCAACTGGATGGGCATATTTTCGAAAAAGAGAAGAGGAGAATACAGATGTCGCAAGCTTTGTTCAATCATGCCCATATTTTTCCAAGAAGTACTGCCATCCATACAAGATACCGCCATATGAGTTATGTTCTAAGGTTTGCAGCATCCCACCTAGTGCTCCTGCCTGGTTTCGTGCCATCCAAATCTCGGTTCAGCATCCCTTTGGTACTAGAACGGTTGTTTGTCGGCCTCATTGATTTTACGCTCTTGCAACCTTGTACAGGAATTTCGTCACAACTGGCCTCGGAGTAGTGCTGCTGAGGCCGACAAACAACCGTTCTAGAAGAGCAACTGTGTTCGCTGCCTTTTTCGAGTACTTATATTAAAAAGCCACTAAGCCACCATGATGGCAGTGATGTCGTCCTCTGCATTCTTCACGGACAAAAACCGCTGCTTATCGACAGCGAGGTACAAAAAGTCAGCCTTCTCGGCGTCATTGCCAGAGTACACGACGCACGGCACTGCCGGGACGTCTTGCTCCTGTGTTAGCAAACAAAATCAATGCAATGTAAGGCAGGAACCATGCGTGATGGTGTCCTCTAAATCATCACAGTTAATATATTACTATCTACCAGCGAGCTAGTCCACTGTTATTTGCTATAGTCACTTGATCTATGTTAAATATGTAATACCCCCACCCCCTGCAGGCCTGATTACACTTGTACAGAATGCAACTTAGACAAGTGGAATAAATCATGCTTTCCCAGCACTGAAAAATATGCAAGATCATCAGTGCAACAGGGACACCTGCATTATCTCTGCGATTAGTAAAATTTCGGCAATGCTAGCCAGAAGTCTGGTTCCACATAGAGACGTAAACGTCGCTTTGGCTTGCTCATTGCAAAAAAGCCAGAATCAGTCAACAGGAGCCCACATTCTCCTTGTGAGATCTCCTGATCTGCAATTACTTCACCTCCCATGTACATTCTGGCCAAAATATTTTGCTTTAGATGGTTAGAAATCTTGTGGAAACTACTTTTGGCCATGATATTTCCAACCATCAGTGTGTCAGGAAAGACAGCCACTGGATCTTTTGTACCTTTCTAGAAGAGTGTGCCGTGCAGTGATTAGAAAGCTTGTTTGTCGAAATTGTAGTCAAACATGTGAAGCAGTGCCATCAGCATCGTATTGGCTCCCCTGAGACCATGCGACTTCTAAACATCACCTCCAACTGCATAACTTTGCTAAACTATGATCTAGATGAAGGTTAAACTAGGTACAAGCATGGAACATGGCTCTATCTGTTGTGCAAGGAAGGTGCTAGTTTGTAATGTACTGCATGCTTGGCTGCCATTAAAAAAAAGAAAATGGAAAACTTTAATAAGATGGATACATTCACAATTGCATATGTGCCCCAATGTTGCCTAAACATTTGCTTAGAAAGATTGTGAGCAAGGGAGTTCATAAAAGCGCTAGGTTACATGTTGCAACCTATGCTACAAAGGATAGTTGAGAGCTTACCTCCTCTCCAACAAACAGATGTGACAGTGCCATGGTTTCCTTGACATTGTAAACCACGATCATCGTAGCCGCTACTGCCAAGATGTCTGAAAAATAGTAGCACCGTTCCAGTATAAGATTAGTAGAAATTCTCCACAGTTTTCATGCCCTTGGCGCCGTGGAGGGCTCGCCTTCCACGGCGCTTGCCTACATGATTTGCAAGGTCCATCGAAGTTGGAGCTTCGGGTACTAAAAGGAGTGTGGAGCTGGATGCAGTGCAGTACAAACATACTTCTTGTAAGCGTCTAAAGCGCACTGGCGAAGACTCTTGACTCCAGCCGGTATCAGGGGCAGCAGAAGACGACCAAGACCACGCTAATGTTCCGAGCATGCCTACTTACAGCGCCCGGCGAGTCGAAGGCACAGATTGGCGAGCATTTGTTGCATTAGTCCCATAACCACCTGTTGCACAAAATTAAGGAGCTTGGTTCTAAGCAAAGTTTCCTGCGATCACACAGGTGTAATCGCAGCCACTGCACAGCTGTGACAACTGCTCAAGTGCGCCTTTACTGCTGAGAGCTACTGTGGTGCGCCCCCTGTTCCACCGCTTCATGGCGGGTGTGTTGATGATTTGATGTTTTCGTTGCTTAATGATTCCATACTTTATAATTATAACTTCAGATGTTCCTTGTTTATCTGCAATATTAAATAAAAAGTACCTTAATAAATAACTGGTGCAGATCCCTGATTATAATATTCATTTTGCCTTAAAAAAGACATAGCGGGTCTGACCCATCGTAGTTACTTCATGAGGCATCGCCAATGCGTCGCAAGTCACGTGCATTCGGCATTATGTGACGCCACTGCAGCACAAGCTGGTTCTGCCTTGTTCAATTAAAGCATAATGCACTAGTAACATAATTCTCTCTTTCTTGCCTAGGTTGCCCAAACCACCAATACAGGGATTCTAAGGATTCCTTTTATGTGAAGAAGCTGAAATGGAAGGTCATAAATAGCAACAAAAAAAATGCTCCTTCATCGTCTTTTGCCCAGTACAAACTGACATGTCTAGCTAATTGCTTCAGGGAGCCCAACGACGTCACAACGCACAAAATGAAAGCAACTGCATGGCAACTCCATCGGTAGTGGATTATTCTTTCCGTCTTGTTTTTCTGTATTACTGTTCTGTCGTGTGTGCATTCAATTTTGTTATCCTCTGCCAGCATTCCTCCAGGGCAGTTTCTCAGCCGCTAATACATATTATAGCTTTTTGGATCCAATTAATTTGAAGGATATGAACTCCAGCTTTCCCAGTGGCACGGAGGCATTGCCAGCGCCTGTCCTACTCAAAAGATAACAAGGCCCATCCCCTCTCCGCTTCCCCCCCCCCCCCCTCCCCAAAGTCTTCCCGGTTTTGCTGGGGCCTCTTCTCCCCCATCCCCCTCATACAGCATTTGGTCATGGGTGCCGCCGAATCAAGATTTTGGTTACGTGCCTGGCTTGCTCCCATTTTTTCGTTTGTTCATTACTGTAGGATTTAACTGTAAGCACAGTGTTAATGCAGAGTAAAAAATAGCAGCATACTCTTGTTGGTATAGTGCTGATGATTGGACCAGTTGGTAGACAATTATTAAAAATAAATTGCGAAGAATATGGGAACAGAGCATATGGACATGACACACCACTGTGTTCATCTCCTCCTCCTTGTCTGTGCGACTCCAGTTCTTTGTTTCTAATAATAATTCATTTTTAATGATTTTCTGTTTGGTATCATCTGTGCCGTGTATTGTGTGCGTGCCGTGTACTGTGTGCGTGTTCGCCACGCACAGCGAATACGACCTTTGGTCCAGGCAACGGCGCGCGAACTGGTGCAACCCGAGACGCCGGCAAGGGAGAGCGAGCCCCGGTGAAGAACGTGACGCCTGCGCGAAAGAACAGACTGGGCGCGGTCGCAGACCGAAGAAGACGTTGTCAACCAAATGTAATCTATCAGTTAAATAAATATATATCCTGCATTACCCTAAAATTACCGGTACACCACAATCTGTATGGGGGTTCACTGTAACGACCCACCTGCCATTGCATTCACTTTGGGGGCAGCTCCCTCTTCCTTATGGTGCCATCGTAGAGGGAGTGCAGGGTGGGCGTCACTCTCACTCTTGTGGTTCAGTTCCCCAGGTTCCCATAGGTTGCAAGCTGCCAGCCAAACTGGGTCAGGCCTGCCAGCCCTGCGGGAAATGTCAATTCCACTCTTTTAGACGTAGACACCCACGTTTTGAGTGCACCCGAAAAAAGCTTTAACAGAGAGGAAACGCAATAATAGGCCCTTTTTGAATGCATCTTTTTCTTTTGCTGGGAACATACATAAAAGTCACAAGCTATTGTACATTCAGTGGTGCGGCTTAATTTACGATGAGCATTTTTTATATAACTTCAAGCATTTAGAGAAAACATACAATATAATGGGTCGGACATAAATTGTTCCTGTGAACTATCCTATACATTTACACATTACCTGATATCATGAAAGCAACAGAGCAGGGAAGGCTGTACTGCATGAATTACACATGATTTATAACCAATTAAAAGTTGGTATTTATTTCATTTATTACTATTGGCTATCATTTTTTTATAGAAAGAATAACTGGGCGAGTCGGTACGTTGGTAGTCTTTCAACACCATCGAATATTCAGGATCTTTTCGCATTTTTTCATACTTTTGCTTTTTGCTTTTTGTAGCGGCTTTCGCTGCCCCGTAAAAACGCGACGTCCAAACTCACTTTATTTACATCGCACAATCGTAAACTTCGAAAGCGTGCCGCTTCGGCATACGCAAAGATACCGCGCGTCTCTGTGGCACAGGCATAAGCATAAGCAAGAAATCATGCTGCTCGCTCTTGTAACGTTTTTTCTCGCTCCCGCTTTACGAAACGAATCGGTGGCGAGCGGCTGTTGAGACCACACGGCAGAACTAGCATGACCTGTGATTGCTTGAACTGCGGTCAGACTGCACTTGAACGCTCCGCAAAAGCGTCGTCGGACGAACGTCGTAGAACGGCTCCCAGAACGGCGCCCAGAACAGCCTCTCGGCTCCGCCGCACACGAATCTCTCTCACCCTGCGGAGCAAGCCATAGGTTTTGAACAACGTACGCTCTTTTCAAATAGCGAAATAACACCGGCCAGAAGCATCGTTAGAATCAAGCATAGCTTAGCAAGCCCATGGTACACGACAGTTTGAAACAGCGACGCAGTTCGCAGAAACAGAAGTGCTCACCGGCGTTTGCAGCAGTGTTGATGGACTGTCCGCAACTTGCGTTGGTAAAGCAGCGTCTCCCAGGTCTCAGTCATCGCTTGCTATGCTTGAACACGTTATTCGTAAGGAAGATATCTAAAATATCTGCGAAAACGTAAAAAGGAAGCGTCCCTCGAAGCCTGCCCAAAACGGTCATTGCCAACGGCAGCTGAGTGCAATAGCGATGGTCCTTGCGCAGTCTTCAAAAGGCTCTTCTTTTTTTTTTTTGAAAACGAAACTAAGCAAATAAGCATTATATTACTATTAATAGTGTCACTATAATGTTGTAGAAAGTTAACAAAAATTTAGTCTATCTTAGGTTTTATCTAAACTTTAGGTTTTCTTTTTCAACACGAAACCGAAACTAAGCTCAAGCACGTTTCGTTTGTCATATTCATTTCTGTGCGTGCGTGTGTGCGTGCATGCGCTCGTGTTCGTGTGCGCGTGTGGATACGTCCGCGTGGTTGTTTGTGCGTGCGTCTGCGTCTGCGTGCGTTTGTGCGTGTACATGCTTGCGTACGCGCGTGCGCGCGTGTATGTGTGTGTGTGCGCGCGCAAGCATATCTGTTTATGCGTTCTCTTGAACTACGCTAGCAAGAGGACCAATAGACCGATCTCACCAAACGTTCCACGCATGCGTGACTCCGCCATAGCTGAAGTTCGTAGGAGGCAGACGCCAATTCACGAGATAGCTCATGCCGCCTCGTGCTCTGCTCGCGCAGACCTCTAGCAGGGTTGTCGCATGTGCAGAAAGACTACAGC
Source organism: Ixodes scapularis (assembly GCF_016920785.2). Classification (NCBI taxonomy): domain Eukaryota; kingdom Metazoa; phylum Arthropoda; class Arachnida; order Ixodida; family Ixodidae; genus Ixodes; species Ixodes scapularis. The sequence goes on from NW_024609835.1 coordinate 197,490,497, forward strand.
TCCCACGATGCATGTCGGCAGCGGTGGCGTACTCAAACTAGCTGTGGGATCGGTCTATTGGATGTCCCTGGGCACTGCAAAAAACAATAAATGATTTTATTTTTATTGTTATTATTGAACTATGCCAGCGTGAAGTCCAGTGGTTCTTCCTTAACTCTGCAGTAAATATTAGTTGATTGATTGATTGATTGAGCTTTATTTTTCCTGGTCGTAATTTGAAACAGATGCCAATCGTATTTTCGGAGTAACAGATTTTGGTTGATTAGTCATAAATAAAAATAAAATGAATAAAAAAATATACTGTGGTTCATTAATTCATCTAATGTACGCTGAGCCCAGTTATATAAACTGAAGACGACATACAGATATCTATCGCTTCCTTCTTTTTCTAAATTATGCTGTAAAATATAAAGAACACCCTTGACCGAATAACTGAGCACGCTTCCAACACCCTTCCAACTTTTAGCACCCCTCCCAATGAATCGGAAGGGTGCTCGCGCTCATGCACCCTTGCACTCGTCGTGAGGGGTGCTAACCCTGCAAGAAAAAGGGTGCTGGACGGCTAAGTGAAGGGTGCAAACCCCCTGCAGCACCCCTAAAGGGTGCTGTAGCACCCTTAAAGGGTGTAAAAAAGTTAAGCGCGTACACTCCGTTTCACCCTACCTACGATGGAGCAAAAGTGGACGCTACTTTTCATCGGATTCAATCCAGTGCAGTATGAATGACAAAGCGACGTCGGGATGCGTAGTCACGTGTTAGGGTCACAGAGCTGAATAGGCTGGGAGGGATTGTGGCATCTGTATCCTTCTATGAATTGATGGATGCTAACGGCTGTACTCTTTATATCGGGCGGCAGCTTGCGCCACATAGCCTAAGATGAAACGGAGTGCTAGCCGTGCTCCCTGCTCGGTGTTCTTCTGAGTCCTGCCATTCTTCTTTTTATTGCTCAGGTGTTTAAAAGAGTATTCTTATATATCTGTATTTGCTTGTGTACGGCTGTGTGTGTGCGTGCATGAACATGAGTCTGTGTATGCGTGTGCTAGTGGTGCAAAGCTGTTCATATTACTATCGAAACGATCGGTAGTGGAAGCAAAATTTAAATATTGATATGGAAAAAAATACCTATAGTCGACACTTGCGAACCTAAGGATGGTATAAGGGGAGTAGCCGCAAGCTCGTTTGGCACGGCTTGCAAAATTCTAATTTCTAACGTATTCCTAAAATTGGACATGCGAAATTTGTTTTGCAAGATATTTCATGTTTGATTTTTAGAGCTCAGCCCAGATGTGGTTTAAAAGTAAAGCAAAAACGGCGTCCGTGCATTTTCCATGTTCCATATACCAAACTAAACTTTTCGTCATCTGCGATCTTGTTCGCGGTGTATTTGTAATCATAATAAAATTATTATTATTTAGAATGGTTACTTTTTTCCTTAGTGCACACAAACAGCTATAAAGCCTTTTGTGTGGTGCACGGTCAGTTCGTGTTTACAGCAACACACTTTAAAATGGGCAAAAACATGTGAAAGGACATGAATACAAGTTTGCGAGGCAAATACAACTCCTGAACAAACTCTGATAATTATAAAATACACTTTTTTAAAGCTCGTTTAAATTAAGTAAAAAAAAAAATCCAATTCACAATTGCCTATCTTATTAAAATCAGACTGCATCCGAGATAACGGTGACGATTTACACATTCTTATGGGGGTAAAATGTTAAAATACGGGGACTAGCTCTAGTGCGCACATGAGAGTTTACACTTAAAAGTAAGCTCTGTTTTAACAGTACCATGCACTACCTCATGAAAGCAATGGATGTCCCTAATAGCCCTCCTTTTTTAGCCTTTCCAGCCTAAACGATGACAGCAACAAATGGTAACTAAAAAAGAGTTTCCGTCCAAAGTATCGGTCGTAAATAATTCGAATGAATTTCATCTGTATATATGTTTAGTCCTTTCAACTTGGGATAAATATAGTGAGTTCGAAATAAATGAAACGAATTCAAGCCTCGTGCGTACGAGGCTGCAATACAAACGCATCACAAATAATGGTGAAGCGAAAGAACGCGATAACCGAGTGATCATACCAACCTTTATTATCAATGAACCAGCAATTTTTGATACATGCGTAGTAAATGGATGAATGCTAATAATGTATAGAGTGCATGGTCTTTTACAATAGGCACACGATCTATCGCATTGCCCTCAAGCACATAAGGAAACAAAAAGGGGTCCTGTTTTCTTGACGAATTAATCAATTCAGTTTTTCCTAGATTTAACTACAAAGCCTTTTTTGCACACCAGACGGAAATCGCACCAATATGAGTTGCCAATAAAGTTCAATCAACATAGTCGTTAACATAAAAAGTGCGATATCGTCAGCGAAAAGAAGATATACGAATGCTTGACGGGTTATCCAATATCGTTTACGAACAAAATAAACAACAGTGGCCCCAGGGTCTACCATTGGTGTACACTAGAAGTCAATATGAAACACTTTGAAAATGAGTTTCCAACACCGAACAGTGCTACTGCGTAAACTGAGGTAGCTCTTGAACCATTCACAAAGCTTAGAGCACACACTATAAGAAGAAAATATGCAAAAAAAATAAAGAATGATACAGACAGTCAAAGGACTGTTACATTTCAAAATATACCACATCAATTTTACCTTTATTTGTTACTATAGGTATAGAGAAATCCAGAAAGGAGCACATATTTGTTTCTACAAACTTTCTCTAAAGAATTATGCTGAATAGTAATAATTTTCTGACTGGCATAACTAGAGATCCGGTCATCCTTTGCGAAACCACTCAATAACAAAACAATAGCTACGAGAAGAAGCAGATAAGAAGTCCGCGCTTTCGTCGAAGTTGTCTGTTGCACCAGCAGTTCTCAAAATAGAATAGCAGCATTTCAAGTAGTCATAAAAACGATGTGCTATGTCAACAGGCAAATACAAGAAGCCAGTTTATTCTCCTAAGCACATATTTTGTGCATTGCGGTGCATGTGTTTTTTAGCATAATGCCGGAACGTCCGAGGTTCTTTAGTTAAACTATTTTCAACATTCGATGAGTGCAAATGTTTATCAGTCTCTATACTCGTTTTTTTTACTAGAGCACTATAAACACTGAATTTAACGTACCAGGCAATCGGACCAGTTTTAATAAACATTCGATTATAATGCGACTTTATACGAAGCAGACGCTTTAGCTCTCTGGAAAACCAGCTCAGTGACTTAGATTCAAGTGCGTGTTGTTTCGGAATAAAATTCCTCATCGCATTAGATACTACCGAGTACAATTAATCAGTAGCCGAATTATCCTTTGGGTTCAATAGTACATCAGACTAGAGGAAGTAAACATGGTGGTTCTAAATATAATAGTAATCGCTCTTGCGATAACACAACTTTTTTTCTTTTTTTTTCTTTATTGAAACGATAACAAAACTGATTACTTGCACGGAGCATACAAGGCAGGAAAACCTGAACTATAAAGAGAGGATAATACATGTAAACACGCACCAACGGTATGACAGCCGCAACAATAGAGTATATGGGAGCATTTCACAAGCAGAAATCAAGGACATTATCCGCTCGATTTTGGCAGAAGTTCAACTGAGTAAACCCATAAAAATTTTAAAAAGAAATTAACTATGCCGCTTTCCAAAAAGTAACACTATTTATATGTGACTGCGTTGCAGTCTATCAATTAAGACCTCGCAGGTTAAAACCATCACATAATTGTACCTGGTATTTAAAATAATCACCAATATTATAGAGGCTTTTAAAGGGGTCAATAAACACGACATCACGAGAAAGTGGAGGAAATATTAGTTCCCCAATTAATTATGGGAACCCATCGCACGACGGTAATTTTTATCCAAACGCACTCAGCATAAGTTTCAAGATTCGATCTTCGAAGCGATTGAACAGCGCAGCCACCAGCTATCAAAAAAAAAAAAAAAACTCCAGATTTTTGTTCGGTGTTCATATAATCGCGATCTCAACTATGAAAGGCATAGTTTGATGGGAAGTATTCAACGCTGGATATTCTTTCCCAGAGTCACGTTTCCGTAAGTGTAAATCATTTGAAATAGCATTCGTCATCGGTTTGATTTTTTTATATCTTAGATCACGAGAATTTTGATAAAAAAAGAACTTATGGCGTAGGTGCATCTTGGCTTATGTTTGCTGACTCACGTACATTTAAGAGAGTTCTGTCAAGTTTGCCATAAAACTGATAAAAATTTATCCCCTCAGGCCACACCTCAGAGGCGTTGAAAATTTCGAACAAATAATGGTCATATTTGAGATGAAAAGATGCATAGCAGTTAACTCTACGTTGCAGCTGCGTGACGGTTAGTGACCTGCCCTCAAAATGGGGCGGAACAAAATACTTTACGTCCTCCGCTGTCGTTCTGGGATGTAACCTCGAAAGAAACAACGCCTTCGGCTGACAAGGGGGGAAACCTCATCTTGAGTGATGTCGCCGTTTCAAGCTCCGGTATAGTTTGCCGCTTTCTGGCCACCCTGATGATGACGTCATCCCCCTAAAAAGCTGGCCTTTCGTGCCGCGAAGCACGCGCACCCATAGCCATGGGAGCACCATGGCCGGCACTTTAATGGCTACAAAATGGCGGCTGGCTGGAGTTCACAATTGCTACTATTTGGTCGGAAACATACGATGAAATTTCCGGTGATGCGAGTATCGCTGAGTACGAACCGAGATCAGCCGATGTAGAAGGAAGGTGTTCCAGCACTCTCTTGTTCAGCAATGTCAACTCGGAACGCATTTTTCGATTTTCCGCCCCTAGGCACTTCACCTCTGCGGTGAGTGCGTCTAACTTTACAGACATTGTGCTGAAGAGGCGAAAGATATAGGGGGGAACACTCTTTCATCTGGGTGGTAAGCTGGAAGCGATGGCGCAGCAGAACCACGCTGGTTAATTTTGTTGGTATCCGGGTCACAGCCCGTTGATTTCCGTCGTTGCCGAGTACAGCCTTTACATTTAAAAGCTCTAGTTCCACTTCCCATGAAGATGTTATACTCTTCCGGGCCAATGTTCAGACATTCGCAGTGGATTCGCCTACTGCAATTAGCCGAGCAGATAGGAAATCGCTGATCCCCATAGAAGCGAGCAGCAAACGCGCCACGAGAGCTTTTGTACGAAGCGCTGTCAGATATTTTGTTCCCTGTTGGCGTCATTCTTAAGAATGACGCCAACAGCGCACGTTAGATTACTTTACTGTGCATTATTTTATAATAAAAGCGCAAACGGTTAACCAACTAGGGAAAAATCGTGATGCTGAATCTGTTCAGCGTATGTTTTGTCTAGCTCCAAAACAAACAAAAAACCGAAGCCGCATCTCCACGTGAGAAGGATGTTGATTTGGGGCGAAACTCTGGTGGTGCTGATCATACTGATTTTATTGTTAATGGGTAGTGCTGATGGTTCTCATTTTTTTTATTTCTCATAGGTAGTGCTGAGTTCCGGGTTGCGTTTTGACTTCATTATTACTGCTTTATGGTCGACGAAATGCAGAGCCAGTGGTTCTTCTAGCGGATCAGCTTGGATCCGCTAGAAGCCGTGCGAACGCATCTCCACCGCTTAAGTCAACGGTCCATGTCAGAAAGAGAATGTGTGGTATGAATCGTGGTTATATACGCAGTTGAGCATTTCACCGCAGCAGTCTCGTCTATAAACGTTGAGCCAATCCGTGCAAAGTTTAACGCAATTATATACGCATTTAACCGCAGCGCCCTCTCCTGTATAGACGTTGAGCAGATACAGATGACGTTGGAGTGTAGCATAGTGGTCAAGACGTGTGCCTCATAAGCAAGCAGTCTTTAGTCCGAAACCCCGTGCGGGCGTACGTGGGCCGATTCCGAAGGCAGTGCAATCGATGTGAGCACGGACGCCGGACGGATGGACAAGGTTAGACCCTAACAAGCTTCGCCCCTAAAAACATAAAGGTGACTTTACTAACTATTCCTACAATTTCTAGCACACCAAAGCGCTAAGCCTGGTATCAAAATCCGAAGAATGTACAAAATATTTTCACAGAAATGCCAACGAAAGGGCATTTCTCTTCATTATAAGAGAATGCAGCTTTGTTCAGTTTCTTTTCTAAAGTTTACGTGTGGCCTACCTTGCGTTGTCTGCACGTTCGTTGTCGCCATCCCCTCATTCTAGGGCTGTGTTTTCATTTTTGTAACACTCAAAAGTTTTCTGAAAGCTGACTTTCGGCAGCATCAATATTGAACCGAGACGCAGATATCAATTGTACTATCGATAGTACTACCGGGAAGACCTAACTTTCAATGTCCGCCTACGTTATGGGAAACCAGCGATAGCCGACTATCGATAGACATATCGATAGTACTATCGATAGTCCACTATCGGTAGTTTTCTACGCTATCAATTGTTTTGGAGAAACTATCGGTAGTGATTTTTTGATAGTTTTGCACCACTAGTGTACGCGTACGTGCGTGTGAGTGTAGACGTATGTATGTGCGCGCTTGATGCATAATGAAGCTGGCGTTGCCATTACAGGGACACTAAATGGGTATTGATGCTCGCTGAGGTTTTTATTTGAGCAAGACGTATAAGAGCCCAACCACACAAAACAACATTTGAGCCTCTACATTCGTTTCTTTTCCGCCCAAAAGCAGCCTGTCAAGAATTGGCCGGTTTCAGTCGCGCTCACGGATTTTATTCCTGATCACGTTGCGTTCAAGCTATAGCGCACCAAATATATTCAAAGTCTTCGGTCATCTAATGCACACATTCAATATTAAATATAGAAAGCAATATGCACACCATTTTTGTGGCTCCCATACCGAAAAACAAATGTTACACAGATTACAGGAAGTACACGTACTACGTCATTCTCAATATGGCGTCGTAACGCAGGCTGTACGACGCGATGGCGGCGCACAACGGACGTGCGGTCGGTACTTGAGAACCGTCCTTTTCGGTACCACCCAATCTATCTTCAATCATAGAACATTGAGTGGAAGGTATAAAAGTAGAAAAAATCGAACGACAAACGGTGCACGCAATGTCGTTATCGTCGTCTGCTTTAAACTTCCAAGAACCGAAGAAAAAAAAATGAAGAAAACAAACGCGGTCACGTGCAGTCACGTGACTTCCGGCAACTCTCTTCTTCTCAACATTTCTCTATTTACCTAGGTACACATTGTCCGCAACTCACGGTCATATGCTTCCGTGTTCGTTCTTCGCTTTCGAGCAGTTGAGTTTTTTTGGTTTTATTAAAAATATACGTCACCCCGTAGCCTAATATTGATTGGGGAGCCTTCTACCCCTTACAAAACATTTATATGTGTACCATTTTTTTAGACCACCTGAGACTGGGTGGAAGAAACACGACGACGTCTCAAACACAGCTAACCACTTTATTCAGTTTTCCCTCCTTTTATACATCCTGATCCCAAAATCGTCACCATAAAAAAACACTCCAAACAAAGGCACCAAGGGGACACGTCTTGACTTCGCAGCCACGACAATGTTAAAAAAAAAAAAAAAAAAAAAACCTAACGAATTATTTTGAACTAACAGAAGCTACACACACATCAAAACGTCGGCCGAAGGTAACATTCTTTGACCTCGCAGCCACTCTTACAAAAGACAAAGAAAACGATCCACACGGAACCGACTGCAGTTCGAACCCATCAACCTAATACACCTTTTTGTACAGTATACAGTATACAAACGGAACAAGAACATGACAAAGGAGGAACCTCTGGCGAAAACACACAAAACCTGTTCAATTCATACTCGCAGAAAAGCTTTCGCCCTATCACTAAGAAGCATAGACGCCTGGCTTATGCAATTGCCAATCGACCTAATTTTTACTGTCTCTCTTACAACCCTTTTAACGTCATTTATCTCTTTGCATACTACCGTTGTACCGGACCACTCGGCTGAGCAGTTTCTGCATTCTTGTACATGTGTCGCAATTTCGGAATTAGTCGATTTTATCTTTACGTTTCTCTTGTGCTCTGTCAGACGATCGTTCAAGCATCTTGAGGTCTGCCCTATATACTTAAAACCGCACGTCATCGGTATGTCGTAAACAACGCCAGTTTCACAAGGCACAGACTTTTCCCTGTGGCCCTTTTGGCACCCTTTTTGCTCTCTTTGGAACGGTGTGAGGTTGCCCAACTTAAAGTCGGAGCTGAAAACTACATTAACGCCAAATTGTTTTGCACACGCTTTTATATTGTATGACACGGTGTGAAAATACGGCATCACTGCGATCGCAGTGATGCCGTATTTTCACACCGTGTCACACAATATAAAAGCGTGTGCAAAACAATTTGGCGTTAATGTAGTTTTCAGCTCGGACTTTAAGTTGGGCAACCTCACACCGTTCCAAAGAGAGCAAAAAGGGTGCCAAAAGGGCCACAGGGAAAAGTCTGTGCCTTGTGAAACTGGCGTTGTTTACGACATACCGATGACGTGCGGTTTTAAGCATATAGGGCAGACCTCAAGATGCTTGAACGATCGTCTGACAGAGCACAAGAGAAACGTAAAGATAAAATCGACTAATTCCGAAATTGCGGCACATGTACAAGAATGCAGAAACTGCTCAGCCGAGTGGTGCGGTACAACGGTAGTATGCAAAGAGATAAATGACGTTAAAAGGGTAGTAAGAGAGACAGTAAAAATTAGGTCGATCGGCATTTGCATAAGCCAGGCGTCTAAGCTTCTTAGTGATAGGGCGAAAGCTTTTCTGCGAGTATGAATTGAACAGGTTTTGTGTGTTTTCGCCAGAGGTGCCTCCTTTGTCGTGTTCTTGTTCCGTTTGTATACTGTATACTGTACAAAAAGGTGTATTAGGTTGATGGGTTCGAACTGCAGTCGGTTCCGTGTGGATCGTTTTCTTTGTCTTTTGTAAGAGTGGCTGCGAGGTCAAAGAATGTTACCTTCGGCCGACGTTTTGATGTGTGTGTAGCTTCTGTTAGTTCAAAATAATTCGTTAAGTTTTTTTTTTTGTTTTTTTTTGTTTTTAACATTGTTGTGGCTGCGAAGTCAAGACGTGTCCCCTTGGTGCCTTTGTTTGGAGTGTTTTTTATGGTGACGATTTTGGGATCAGGATGTATAAAAGGAGGGAAAACTGAATAAAGTGGTTAGCTGTGTTTGAGACGTCGTCGTGTTTCTTCCACCCAGTCTCAGGTGGTCTAAAAAAAATGGTAAACTTACACCAGCTCGCCTGCGCCCTAACTGTTTTTTTTCATTTATATGTGGCTAGATTTGAAGATTTTAGATGCGGTCATATAAAAAATTGGCCACATATAACCTCATATGGTATATCTGCCTGACATAGCCTTATTATGCAAGATATTGTCTGATATCCCTGGTCAGGTATGGAAATCCAAGATCTGGCTAAGTATGGAAGTTCCAGATCTGGCCAGGCGTATCAAGAGGACACAAGCCTGAATTTGGCACCTTGTATCGTTTAAATGTCTACAATTCTCCCAAGCGTCCCAGCCCACACTCGAAGAATTATGGGAACGGTATCCTGTTTAGAAAAAGTTTATTGACGTCAATTCAATGGAAGTGGACACATATATAATACACAAACTGATCTTCAAGCTTATTTATAGTAATTGGACCCTTCGATTCAATGGGTACACTTTACACAAGAACTGAACACAGTATCCGTCGCGCAAAATTAGCGTGCCAAAGACGCTGATTCAGGAAAAATAGAACGTCAAACTCGGATGCCATTTCAGTAAAGGTCCTATCACACCAAGGGAAGTGGCGTGAAAGAAGGATTCGGTCGTTGGGCAACCGAACGTAGAGGCACGACCATCGTCTCAGGAACTCCTGCTCTCCCAGTCGAAAGAGTTGGCGGTCTACATAACGGTACAAGGAACCACGAAAATGTGACAGAAGACGCCACATGGCTCGCGTACAACGCTGCTGGTCCACTGCAGCGCAACGAATTCGCCAAAGCACGTGCTGGCCGACTGCTAATAGGAGGGCGAAGCCTCCTTGAGAATAGCGGCGGCCCGAGATGTAGTGCACGATGCCCAGAGTGCGAAAAACATGGTGCGCGAGACGCCAAAATGATCGCGAAACGCTGCAAGTCGAAAAACGTGACAGTTCGTCTCCACTTCTCCGCAGTTAGGGCACCGGGAATGGGGCACCATGCCCCAACGTTAGAGATGATCTCTGGTCAGAAGAACCTCCCGTTCTCGACGCCAATCAAGGTCCTCTAAGGGTCCAGGAAGACGTCGGGAAACCAAGGAGTTCCACGGAAAAGTGTTTGCCCGTACTCGCTCATCAGCTGTGATCCGCGTCAAGCAGACATCATTGACTATCCGAGCCGGTGGCTCGTCTCGAACTATGATGTCTCGTACCATTCTGCCTAAATCTTCTTGGAAACTCGCCACCGTTTGTAGAAAGGGGGTGTAATCTCAGCACTCGGGTAGAGGTTGCCGAGGGCCCGAGGTACGAGCCTTCGACGCGAGGGACCCAAGAAATACAAGGCCAAACAGCGCATCGGGTGTTCTGTGTCGTCAAGCACCCCAAGATGGTGCGAAGCGCCAGTACTCGCGACAGGGTGTCGATACAAGGCATTCCCCTTCCTCCGAGCGACGTCGAGAGACGGAGAACACCTCTGGTCACGAGCTCCGTGCCCTGGCTCCAGTAAAACCTTCAGCTCCCTAGTGATCGCTAATTTTGACCAATTCCATGTTTACCCAGTTACGATTGTGATTCGTAGTCATCCTGAACAAGCGTTCCATACGGCTCAAGAAACTGTCATATCACCTTTAAAAATTCTCGTCAATGGCAGCGTTGAGGATACTGTGCATGCAATCCACCTTTCAGCCTGGCTGAGCCGCAGTCATCTCTTACAATATTATCATTCTCGTGATTTTTGTTTTAGCAGAAATTACTTAAACGCCGAGAAATCACAACAACCGAAACCGGGATTTAGCTCGGATTCAGCGGAGCTGTTTCTAGCATTTTCAGCGTTTTTAACTTAATATCAGCGTCTTTGAAGCTGTACCTGAATAGTAATAATAAGAATGTAAGAGTTTGTCTTTCAGCTCATCCAGGTTGAAGGTTGGAAAAAATTCGCAGTACTGACATTGGCGAGAAATTTATGAAGTGATAAGACAGGTACTTGGGTTCTATGGGACACTTGTTCACGGTGACTCCGAATTACTCAAAACTGTGTAACCATAAATTGGTCGAAATTTCCGATCACTAGGCAGCTGAAGAAACACCGCCCTGATGATTCCTCGAGTACGGGCCGAGGCGCTTGGGGAATTTAGCAAATTGTCTATTCGGGCGTAATGTTAACGCTTTGAAATAATTAAGCTACATTAAAATCTCCGTGAAAATTGGCACAAATAATCCCAAACTTAGCCCTGACAAAGCTGAAGTTTCAGACTATTTGTTCTAATATTCACTTCGCGAACAATGAGTCATTCACAATTTGCTAACATTGCACTTTTTTAACCTTTTCAAAAATTTTTTTTTATATTTTGAAAGCAGTCCGCCAGGTAAAGCTGTATATGCGCCAGATAGCGAAGTATATACCTCAAATAAGGCTTAATATATGCCAGATAAGTCTGTATATATGCCAGATTAGGCTGTATATATTCAAGATCAGGCTTTATATTCGCCAGATAAGGCCGTATATACGCCAGAGCAGGCAGAATACACGCAGGACTGTATTTACTCCAGATGAGGCTGGTTAAATGCCATATATAATAATATAATGTTTGATAAGGCCAGATATGCCCCAGATATAAGATTTCCATGCGGGACTTCATTATCAATCGCCTGACAAAAAAAAACAATAAAAAAAAACACTTTTCTTAGAGGTGTCAGTGTCCTTTTAATGCGAGCGCTTAGTGTCACGGGCCCGTTTTCGCCGAATGAAGCGGGGGGCTTACCGACTCTTTGCTGCAATGCGTACACGACCAGATTTCTTTCGACAATCCCTGGGGTCGCCAGTGTTCGCCTCGTCACGCTCTGCTCTCCACTTTCTCGCCTATGTCCCGCTGACTTCTCCGTTGCTTGCGGAGAAGCGAGTCAGCCTAAAAATGGAAGAGCCTCGCATGAGCAATGGGTCTGTCATCGAGTTTGGGTGGGTCTGCGGGGTGTAATCCTTATTTGACTCTGGCCGGAACTTTTCGTTCGCTATTGGTATTAATATATAAACAAATATAATAAAACTCTCGCCGCGAATATACAACGGTGTTGACCAGAAAAAGAAGCATAACAAAATGAGAGCCTTCTAATAGACGAGAGGCGTTCGACGGTTGTAACTGCCAGTTAAAGAGTCGCAAGGCGTAAAGAGTATCCACCATCTTACTATCGCTATGAACCCAATATCTTACGATCACCAACAGACAAAAAAACTCAGGTTGAATCGCGAGACCAAATTAATGATCATGATAAACCTCGCACTTTGTTTCCTAAGCTGTCAGTGACGGCAGAGTAAAATGGCTCACAGATTAAAAGTGACGACGAAATGGAGGTACCAGCAGCCTGGAGTACGCAACCTCTGTTATGATTTGTTTGGCAGAGCTCAAGCTGACACATAGTACTTTTTATAATGTCCCTCTTCTTCGACTTCTCCAGAGATTATTTTGTCGTACTATTTATAAGTAGTGTTTGTATAAAAAAATATTCGGAAGTTTGAACAGCTGGTAGCGTGACCATACGCCACACAGCTGTTACTTCGACCAGTTTGCGAAATGCCAGGTTGATTATTTTTTTTTTGAAGCACCACCAAAATTTTGCTTTGTTGAGGGAAGGTTTGTCGAATGCCTTACTAGTGCTAGCCGCTTTTTGTTACGTAGAATCTGATTATAGTCTGGATGTTAAGGAAAGGCGTGGCAGCAAACGTTTAGACGCAGGCCAAGGCAACAAATATGATCCATTACCCGTAGCAGGAAATGTATAAGCATCAAAACCATAGAGAAGACCTCCTTAGTCAAAACCATTCACACAGGGTCATAACTATGAACACACGATTGAAGTAAGAAAGATTTATATAGGAGCTCAGCGGGTATCGAACCCCGCACCATGGGATCCGCAGTCCGACATGGTTGCTCGGCGCCACAAGCAGGGGATAAACGAGAGTGCAAGCAGAACTAAGCATGACTTCTCATCGACGGTCGTCTGGGGTAGCACGCAATTGACTGTGACGAGGGATACGTAATCCACCGTACTTATTCCATAGGCGACCATCATATGCGAGTTACACTTTCATTGCATTTCATTTATTATACCCTCAGGGCCCGAAGGCATTACAGAGGGGGAGAGCAACAGGAAGGTCTCGCTGGAAAGAATTATGGTGATACAATTTATGGAATGGGGAAAAACGAAAAATTTTAGGACCTAGTGATAAAGGTGGTAATGAGGACGTTGTTTTCGTAGAGGTGACGATAACGGTGTGGTGATAGTTTGTGAGGATGAAACGAGCGGATCTGCTTGAACGGCTTCCAATGTAGATGCGAGAGCGACTAGTCCGGGATCCCAGACAGAAGCAGCATATTCTAACTTGGGACGAATTAGAACTTTGTAACGAGTTAATTTCAGTGAGACAGGGGCTAATGAAAAATTTCGCGTGATGTCACCTAACATGCGGTTAGCGTTAGCTGAGATAGGCTGAATATGTGTTTTTCATGAAAGGTTAGAATGATGCCTAAATATTTAGAATGACGTCTAAATATGTGTACGAAGGTACCGTTTCTAGATAAGCATTATTAAGGAAATAGGACAGTCATGACACTGGCGAGACACACGCGTGACCTTGCATTTTTTTGTGTTAAGCTTCATGGACTATGAGTCAGACCAACAGTAAATAGCATTAATGTCTGATTGGAGTATACAGGTGTCATTATGATCGAGAATTTCATGGTAAAGTAGACAGTCATCAGCGAACAGCCGTAGAAGGCTGGAAATTCGTCGGGTGCTCGGGGGGCAAAGTCTTCGCGCGAAAGAATGAAGGTGCCAACGTCATTAAAATCACGTGCATAGAGGATGTCGAAAAAGAACTATCTAATCAAACCGACTAGGCCCTCCTGGCACCCAAGATCAGGATGGCCGAAGAAATGCAGCCCGATTGTTGCTACTACGATTGCCAGTCATTCAATCAGAAATATAAGAAAAGCCGATGGACAGTTTTTAGCATTACACCTAAACGTGAGAAGCATCAAAAATAAAGCTGACACTCTTGAAATATTCTTACACTCTTTAACCGCAGAATTTAGTGTTATCATACTCACACAAACTTGGCTAACAAAAGAGGACATACCACCGCACCTTCTTGGTTATAATTGCGAAACTGTTTGCAGAGAGGGGAAAAGGGGTGGTGGTATAGTTATTTATCTAAAAGATAAGCTGCATTGTCAGATTATGGATGACTTCACTAGAATGGACGAGAATGTTGAAAGCTTATTTGTCAAGATGTCTAGCACCATTGTAGTTGCCTTGTACAGGCCGCCTTCAGGCAATATGCTAGAGTTTATGTATTTAATTGAAAAAGCGTTTTGTGTTATTGGGTCTAATCAGTTTATAATTCTCGGTGATGAAAATATAGATACTATTTCGGACGAACCCCATGCAAGAGAATTTGGAGACTTTATTCACCAGTATACCTGTTACAATATGATAACTCTGCCAACCAGGAAAACCACAGATACTGGAACGTCACTAGATGTCTCCCTTACAAATATAGAAAGCAATCATATCACTCACAGCCGGAGGGATCCTATATGACATTTCGACCGTCTGCCGATATTCTGCTTTGGATCATTTTTGACTAGCAAAGATAAACGATGCAAGGAAAGGGTTTTGTACCGCAAAATAAACGAAGATACTCTAGGAGCTTTCAGCGATTTAATAGGGCAAGAAAACTGGATGACGTTTACGCAGAAAATGATCCGGAGCTTGCCTACAAAAATTATTTGGTTAAATTTAAACACTCTTATGATGCAGCTTTTTCTCTTTGTGAATCTAGATTACGACCTAAAAAAAACTAGAAAACCGTAGGTAACTGGTGATCTCTATAAACAAATCAAACAAAAAGACCGCAAGTACCATGCCTTCATAACGCACCGTGATCCCCGCTTACTGGATGAATTCAAGAAATGTAGGGAGAAGTTAACTCCGATCTTAATTTATAAATTTATGCATCTCCAAAATGGGAGACAGTAAACAATCTAACGTCCCGAAAGCAACCACGTAGTAATGTGAAGGAATTAATAATTAATAATAAAAGTGTCTCCGGAAAACAACTTTCAGATGAAATGAATCGTTATTTCATTGACGTAGGGACGTTCACGGGAAATAATGCTTACGCGGATGACCGTGTACTGAAAACAAATCAACCAGGATCTATTATGCTAAAGCAAACGTCTCCGCTTGAAATTGATAAAATAATCACTAGTCTACAAACTGATGTCCCAGCTGGTGATGATGGAATAAAAGCCTTTTTTAACTAAGCGCACCGTTTGCATGATAAGTTCAGTTTAATCCCGCATAATAAATGAGATGCTTCAGTTGGCGATTTCCCCTATGAATCAAAGATAGCTAAAGTGATCCCTGTAATAAAGGTGGGGGAGAAACCAAAATTAGTAATTATAGGCCAATATAAATACTACCGGTATACTCAAAGATTTTCGAGCGTGTCGTCAGTGATAGGCTAAGTAATTTTTTTTTCAAAAATACAATATTATAACTCAGGCTCAATAAGGATTTCAGAAGGGGAAGTCTGCAGAACTAGCACTAATCAACATGATAGATAAAATAATTGAGAATATTGAAAGCAAACTCATCACATTTGGTTTATTCTTAGGTCTGATAAAAGCATTTGATACCGCACAACATTATATTTTACTGAAAAAGTTTGAAATAAACGAAGTTCACGGTGTACCCTTGCAATTAATTAAAATTTATCTTTCAGATCGGTACCAATACGAATGCATAAATTATCAGTCATCTAGCAAGATAAAAAATTCACCGTGGCGTTCCCCAAGGTTCTATTTTAGGACCCCTGCTATTCCGTGTAAATATAAATGATTTAACGTAAATACCTGCTTGCCAGGAACTAATATTGTATGCTGACGACACAAATGATCTCTTTTCTGGTATACAAAAAAGATATACAGACAGTAGCTAATGAATATCTGTTGAAACTATCCAAATGGTTAGAACTGAATCGCTTATATTTAAATACAAATAAAACAAAGTATGAAATTTTTAAGCCGGTAAATAAACGAGATGACAGCATTGTCCACATAACATTTGAAGGCACGGTACTGGACCAAGTGACAAATCAAAAGTGTTTGGGTGTATGGTTCGGTGAGGACCTTCCATGGACAACACATATCAATAGACTCAAGGCTGACTTATCTCGAGTGACTGGGTGTATTTTAAAATACATTTAGTGCCTACTAGGCTTAAACAGATCTTGTACTACTCACTTTTTTACTCCAAAATGAGCTATGGCATTCTGGTCTTGGGTACAACGACTGATACAAACTACAATAAGTTAATCCTACTACAGAAGGAGATTTTACGTATATGCGAAAATTATAAAGGGGATAGAAGGTATCTACGCACACAGCCACTCTTTATCAAATATAATTTGCTGAAGGCAGACCAGATCTATTATTTCAAACTCCTCCAATGGATACAGGTAAACAAATTTACACCGCACCAAACAATAGTTTGAATCCATACACAGTACGAGATCCAAAGCGAAAGGTGCCAGCCATAAGGACGAACTGCGGTCGGCAAGCCTTAACCTACCAGATAACTAGAACATTAAACATAACAGATATAGACATAGATTTTGATCAAGTGTTATATACTTTAAAAAAAATTGCAGAAAGATGCTGATGTTAAATGACATTACATTTTCAATTGTATGATGTGCTCTCCGTTTTAGAACGTGTCCACCATATAGTTTATTTGAACAAATATCCTTTTCGTAAACTGTTCAATTTGTTAATTTTCTGCTGTTGATAGAATACACTTTTTTAAAAGTAATGCCTTGAGAGTGTGTTCGCAAAGATTTTGTGCATTTTGGTATGTGTCGTAACACTGGCGTGACTGATGTTCTGTATGTCTAGTATTGCTTTGTATCTGTTCCACAGTTGGTACAGAGTTATTTCATATTTGTTCCATAGTTGTCTTACATTTCTTCGATAGTTTTTTATTTTTTTTTTTTATTTTGTAGATTGTATATATTGTGTTGCGGAACTGTAAAGGGGGAGCAGAGGCTCCGTCAGGCACCATGTCTTTATCTCTGCCCCCCCTACGCGGGAAAGATCCGCAAACAAATAAAGGAAAAAAAACAGAGACACGGATGAAGAGTCGTAAGTGGGGAGGTCATTAATATAAATTAAGAATAGCAACGGCCCTAAGACTGTCCCTTGAGGAACCCCTGACGCAACTTTGACAAAAGAGGAGTTACTCTTATTCACTGTAACAAATTGAGACCGTTCAGTTAAAAAAGACTATCCATGCGAGACCGCTATTGTCTATGTTAAGTTTGGAAAGTTTTAGAAGCAGAAGATTGTGAGAAACTTTGTCAAGTGCTTTGGCAAAATACAAGAAAATGCAGTCCGCCTGGGATCCTCGGTCCAGAATGTGATGTAGGTCATTCGTGAAAGATAGAAGTTGAGTCTCACATGAAAATGTTTTTTTTCAAAAACCGTGTTGGGCATTTTTGAAGAAGTTGGATTCTAAGAAGTTGACGAGGTGAAGAAAAATGATATGTTCAAGAAGTTTGCAAGGAATGCTGGTTATTGAGATCGGACGATAATTAAGGGGGGAATGTTTATCTTCAGCCTTGTGAATAGGTACTACCTTCCCTACCTTCCAGTCTGATGGAAGAACAGCGTCTTGTAAATATTGTTCAAATAATTTTGTGAAAAAATTGTGAAGTATTCTTTTGTGTTTTTTTTAAATTTGGAAATAATACCGTCCACTCGTGCTGAAGATGACAGTTTGATTTTACCTCTGATGTGAGCGACACCAAACGTAATGAAGAAAAAGACGATCCATGGGCAGGGAATCGGCACTCACTAGCGAAGGGGAATCATGCATGTTATCAGTAGAAAATGAATCTGCAAAAGTACTATTTTATGAAGTTAAACACCCATTGCTATTCGTGGTTTTTGGTGTGATAGATGACTGCGTCTTTTTGTTTATAATATTCCAGAATTTTTCAGGATTGTTGATCAACATTGCGGGTAGGCTATGAGTCATGAATTAAAGTTTGGCCTTATCACTTACTTTTTTGTACACATCAGCAGCAGTATGATAACGCAACCAGCGGTGCTCGCACGTGGATACTTTTGCGGCCGGAAAGAGACGCTTTTTTTGTTTGATAAGCGTTTTAGGGCTGTGGTAAACCAAGGTGACTGAGAGGTTTCGATAGTTGGTCCTTAAGGAAATGTACTGATTTGTTATTTCATTAAGTTCGGTTTTGAAAAAGTTCCAGTTTTCTTCAACTCAACGACTCAAGAATTGTGATAAATATTCATTGAGGAAAATTGCAAGGTCAATATTATTTTTATCAAAGTTATCTCTGGCGTAATCTCGAATTTGCGTTACATTAGTTGATAGTATTGGTACTGCTGCTTTTACATTAAAATGCAATATGGAATGACCTCTAAGCACCGCAAGAGGATTGGGATTGGGATTGGGGTTTTATGGCGCAAGGGTTGCTGAGGCCAAAGAGCGCCAAAGAAGAAAACTATTGCATTGAGGGTAAGTGAGAAGAAAGGACTCTAGAGGTCAGGGTTAAAAATAAAAGGAATGAGACATAAAACTGGATTAAATCACAAACAACAATGGGCATGAGTGAGAAACTGAAATTCACAATTGATGTAGAAGACCAATAGAACCTAAAAACGTAAAAACCTGCTTGTAAGCCACGAATGGTTCATCACCCAACAACAACATTGGGTGTAAAAGAGTGTGATTTCTGTACAACTGTGCAAAGTGAGATTGGCGTTCCCGTTCGTAGAAAGGGCACTCAATTAAAAAATGGAGAACACTTAGAGGTTTATTGCATTGTTCACACAAAGGGGCATCCTCCCCACGGAGCAAGTAGCCATGAGTCAGATGCGTGTGGCCAATGCGCAAACGACACAGTATTACTTCATAAAACCGTTCTCGGTGTCGGGCACTTGCCCATTCACCCAGGTTTGGCTTAATGAGATGCAGCTTATTGCAGATCTCTTCATTCCACTCGGCTTGCCATTGGGCTTGTATGCGAGACCTTGCAGAAGAGCGGTAGTCCACGTAAGGGATTCCTTTTATGTCTACCTCCCTGCTGACGCATGTGCGAGCAGCACGGTCGGCCGCCTCATTGCCTGGGATACCAACATGGCTGGGAATCCAGCAAAAGACAATGGTGCAATGCTTTCTAGCTGCCACAATAACTTTCTTCTGAACTTCAACAACACGGGCGTTCCTTGTAGGCAGCAGAGAAGAGATGGCTTGCAAGGCACTGAGAGAGTCCGTGAAAACTACTGCCAGCGGTATCCTGTGGCGGGCTATGTGTTCCGTAGCCAGCAGGAGGCCATACAGCTCCGCTGTCAAAATGGTAGCGGCAGTGTTTATCCGCCTTACAACTTCCACTGAAGAGCCAATGACAGAGCAGCCAACAAAGGTCTCATATTTTGTTCCATCTGTATAGAACTTTGTATGATCTTCATACATTTGAGCCAGTTTATAAAATTCTAGCAGAAACACAGCACTTGGAGTGTTTTTCTTGTTATACTGTGGAAGAGACAGGTTGCAGTGTATGTCAGGGTGCTCCCAAGGTGCTATGATGCCAGGAAATTCTACTACCTGGGATGCCACATCAAATCCGACAGACTCAGCCAAGGTCTTCAGTCGCATACTGAACGGAGGGATCACGCTAGGTTTTGCAAGAAACAGTCGTTCCGAGCGTGTTTCTTGAACAACTTCTCGAGTAGGGTGCTGGAGTACAGATCGGATGCGAAGAGAGTACATCGTGCCCAATGCGAATCTACGTCTCTCGAGGCAGCACTCGTTAGCCTCTGCATATAGACTGGGCACAGGGGATGTACGAAACGCACCTGTAGCCAACCGAAGCCCAAGATGATGAATGGGACCCAACATCTTGAGAACAGACTGTCTGGCAGACCCATAAACAAAGCAGCCATAGTCTAATCGGGAGCGTACCAAACAGCGATAGATCCGCAGGAGGCACAATCGATCTGAGCCCCAAGACCGGTGCGAGAGAACTTTAAGGATATTGAGAGATTTGTGAGCTCTCGATTTCAGGCTTTTTACATGAGCAATAAAATTCAGTTTACTATCCAACGTAAGACCCAAAAATTTGTGCTGAGGTTGGACACTAAGATTACTATTGTAGATTGTTAGGGATGGTTCAAGAAGGATTTCACGTTTTCGGCTGAAGCAAACACATGCAGTCTTCTCAGGCGAGAACTTGAACCCATTACTGTCAGCCCACTTAGTAAGCTTGTTGATGCCTAGCTGAACCCTGCGTTCACAGACTGAGAGGTTACAGGAGGAAACTGAAATTTGGAAATCATCGACGTAAAGAGAGTGCTGAACCGACGGAGGTATTACTGAAGCAATGGAGTTCATTTTAACTATAAACAAGCACTCCCCCCTGTGGCACTCCATTTTCCTGCAGAAATTCACGGGAGAGTGTGTGTCCCAGCTGAACTCGAAAGGTGCGCCTGTTTAGATAGCTCTGAATTGCACGAAGCATGCGACCACGTAGTCCGAGGTCAGACAGGTCCCTCAAAATGCCAAAGCGCCAAGCCGTGTCGTACGCTTTCTCGAGATCGAAGAACACAGAGAGGCAGTGCTGCCCGTGCGCAAAGGCCTCAGGCACAACAGTTTCGAGACGGACCAAGTGGTCGACTGTAGACCTTGATGAACGATAGCCGCACTGAAATTTGTCGAGTACCTTACCATGCTCGAAATAGTACATTAGTCTACGATTAACCATTCGTTCTAGTGTCTTACAGAGACAGCTGGTAAGAGCAATGGGCCTATAACTGGAAAAACAAGAAGCATCCTTACCAGCCTTCAAAAGTGGAAGGACATGTGCTACCTTCCAAGATGAAGGAAAATAGCCCTCCTGCCATATGCGGTTATAAAGATATAAAATAACATCGAGTGTAGAAGGATGAAGATGCTGCAGCATTGAATAATGTAAACCATCTGGTCCAGGAGCTGAGGGCTTTGTGTTATGAAGAACTGCGAGAAGCTCGTGCAAGCTGAATGTAGCATTATATTTTTCCTGCTCACCTCCTGAGGTTTTCAAGGGATTGCTCTCAGCCTTCAGCTTGTGTCGAAAAAAAGTAGATGAATAATGATGTGAACTGGATATATATTCAAAATGTTCTCCAAAAATATCAGCTGTTCCTCGAGTGTGTCTGGGCATGTTCCATTCCTAAAAAGCAGGGGGATTTTAAATGCATGATAGGAACCATTGATCTTGTGTATTCGATCCCAGACCTCCTTAGGTGAGGTACTGCTATTTATAGTGGAAGCATAGCTTTGCCAACTTTCCCGCTTGGCTTTTCTTCGGACGTAGCGTGCACGTGCCTTTATTTTCCGAAAGGATATGAGGTTATCTCTAGTGGGGTATCGTCTCAGAATACCCCAAGCCCGATTTTGTTTCTTGCGTGTCTCTTCACATTCCGAATTCCACCAGGGCTTTGGCCTCCTAGGAAGAAATTGAGATGTCTGCGGGATGGACAACTTGGCAGCTGTGATAATGCGCTCGGTTAAAAGATGATGGAGTTCGTCAATTGTGAGACTTTCGAGTCGAGAATATGCTAGAAGCGATGCCTGCTTAAAAAGGCCCCAATTAGCCTTGTCAAGCTTCCAACGAGGCGGGCGTGTATGAATTAAAGGAGGGGCTACGCTACAGGTTAAAAGAGTAGGAAAATGATCGCTTCCACGTGGATTGGAATCCACACTCCAGGAAAAATCTGGAAGTAAAATAGCAGAACCAATTGAAAGGTCGATGGAAGTTGATGACAAAGATGATGGACTAAAATAGGTTGGCTGGCCCGTGTTAAAAAGACAGAGACTTCGTGTGGTTAAAACTGACTCAACAATTTTTCCTCTGACATCTTGACGTGTGCTCTCCCATAAAGGGTTGTGACAATCAAAATCGCCCATCAAAAGGAAAGGCTCTGGAAGCTGGTCTAACAGCGAGTTACAATCTCAACATTTCAAGGTGAAAGAAGGTGGTAAATATAAACAGCATACTGTCAGAGCTTTATGGTGCATGAACTGAACTGCCACTGCTTCAAGTGGTGTGGACAGTGGAACCTCAGTGCAGGGAACGTCTCTCGGGAGGACCACCGCAACTCCACCAGAAGAATTGCCAGAGCCCGGGCGATCCCTCCGGAAAACCTGAAAACGTCTCAGAAAATTAGAGCGACTGGGACTCAAATGAGTCTCTTGCAAGCACAGCGCTCGTGGCTTGTACTCCTCCAGAAGATGCTCTAAATCGTCCCGTTTCTTAGAAGGCCACGGCAGTTCCACTGTACGAGTATTGAAGCCATTTCAGGGACCAAAAACCGGAGCAGATGAAAAGGTGAGTCAGTTGTTTCACTTTGGAGAAATTACAGGTTTTTTTTTTTATTTTTGTTTCTTAGTAGTCTGCCACTCCATCTCGTCCTGGTCAGAACCCGGAGTCAACGAGGGGGCAGACAAGGCAGCGCTAGTGTTTTCCTGAGCCTTGCAGGCAGACTTGCCTGCCGGCCTGGGAGGGTCCGTGCCGCGAGGCCCCGATCCGCGGCCACGACCAGAACTGGGTGGAAGGGTGGTTTATGAACTGGGGAGGGGTTCTACCCCATCCATCTGTTCCACCTCGTTTCCCGACAAGGGAGCTGCATGCGACCCACACAGCTCCTTGGTTCCTGGCTGTCTCTCCAGAGACTGAGGCTGAGGAACTTGCTTTTTCTCCTCCATAGGAGTGCGGCCTGTGTTGACAGGTACAGCCAGTGCTGGCCTGTCCTGAGCAGAGGAGTCAGCTGGAGCGCCCTCTCCGCGAGAAGGGTGAGCCCGCTGACCCCTTGCCACCGTCTTGAAAGGGAGGGCGGGCACGGCTATCGCCGGCCCGTCCTTGCCCAGGGGAGCAGCATGCTGCCTCTGTTGTGGGGATGGGGCCTTTAGGTCGGCAACCAAGGTCTCAGGAGAGACCTGAGTGGCCTTTGTTTCCGAGCGTGGTGCAGGGCCCCTGCGCACCACCTCGGCATAACCTCCCTTAGAAAGGAAGGAAAAGCGCTTTTTTGCATCTGCGTACGACAGGTTTTCTTTAACCTTAATTGCGAGGATGTCCTTCTCTTGCTTCCAGAGGGGGCAGCTTCGGTAGTAGGCAGGATGTGGTCCTCTGCAATTTGCGCAGTATGCCTCTGCCTCGCAACCATCAGACACGTGACCCTCATTTCCACACTTGGCACATGTCTCCTTCCCACGACAGCTGCGTGATCCGTGGCCAAAGCGCTGGCAACGGAAACACCGCTGGGGGTTGGGGATGTATGGGCGGATGCAAAAGTTGAGGTAACCGGCTTTGACCGTCTCTGGGAGTGCCAGTCTTTCAAAAGGGAGAATAACATGTTTTGAAGGGATATTTTCACCATTCTTGCGGAACACTATACGTCTGACATCGACGACACCTGAACTTTTTAGTCCCTCAAGAAGTTCATCTTCACTGGTGTAATGAAAGGCTTCTTCAGACAGGACACCACGGACCGTGTTTAGTGTACGGTGAGGGCTCACCGACACCTCCACGTCCACAATGTTGGTCAGTCTGAGAAGCGCTTCGCTTTGCTTTTTAGTGTTCACTTCAACAAGAAGGTCTTCCGAGTGCAGTTTCTTGGCCTTGTAAGAAAATCCAACAAGGTTTTCGAGCACTTTGGCGACAATAAAAGGTGACATCTTTGCTACAGGTTTTTGCTCGTCATGTGAGTGAATAACAAAAAACTTTGAAAATGTTTCTACAGTTTCTTTTTCAATGGTCTGTGCTTCTGGACGCTGCCTCTTAGAGGTTCGTCCCGAACCGGGTTTAGGGTTTGCGGAAGGCATGAAAGGCGGAGGATGTTCAGAAACTGTGGCGCACCACCCACCACCGAGCCCAACAGGGGGGTAGGTAGCACCCCATAGCAAGTATGGCTTGGCTGGGATGCTACACTACCAGTCCTACCAAGCAACTATAACCAAGTGTGGTTCGAGAAAGGTATCTGTCTCCACCCAAGGTTAGCCCTTGCCGCCAAAGAAGGTGAGAATGAAAAAGAGAAGAGCAGAGAAAGGAGAAAGAAGGGAGGGGATAGTAGAAGAAAAGGCGACTGACTGAATCATCCTGGTCGGGCCAAGCCAGGACACCCGTCTACGGGAAGCGGGGGCCGAAGTGGAGTATTGCCTCGCCCGGGGGGCCCCGAAGGGTCCAAACCTACCCCGGGCTCGGCTCAACGACCAGGATGCCCTTTTCCCCGGACAAGGGAAAGCCACGCACAGCCAGACGTGGGCGGGCGAACCCGCATGGCTCGGGGTCTGTGAAGGCGCCACTCTCCAAACACCTGCTTTCACAGGTGCCCCCTGCGGGGACCGCAAGAGGAGATGGGTGACACGAGTTCAGGATGAGTTGCGAGAACAAGACCCAATACGTCCGCCGTCAATGTGGTCACTCTGGTTGTTTGAGTAACTAATTGCGTGAAACAAAAATTTATTAGAGGCTAACAAAATCATTGCATTCAGATGAGGCAGATGAGGGTGTGCCTGTTGGCGGGTTATTACGTGTCCACGCAGTATCAAGATAATTAAAATCTCCCACTAGAAAAATTGGCGAACTTAGTTATCTTACTCACTTGGCTGTCGATCGCCTGCGCCGAGTCATACTTAGTCCAGCACTCTTAGCCCGCAGGACCCCGTCGGCGATGATCCATTTTAAGTCCTGGGTACTTTGTCCCCAGGTCAACGTTTGAGACGAAATATACGTAATCCAGCATGCTTGGCCGTAGGTCCCACTTGACGGTAAGTCACACTTAGTCGATCATACTTAGTCCGCAGGCGATTGTCGGCGCCCGCAGCTGGTTCTATCTAAATCGTAGCCTTCCGCGTATACTCACGGTATTACGGAGCGAATCGTAATGTAGCAACGGATGGCGCAGCGGGCATATATGCTCCGCGCAACCAAGCATAGCAATTCATAACTCACTCATAATAGACGCACGACATATTCGGTGCTTCCCAGATTTATTAAAAATATCAAAAAAGTTTAATTATTAAGCACGCTTTTATTTTATTGCGCAAGCGCTTGCTCGTGTTTGTCCATGCTGACCTCAAGCACTCTAACATGTGCGAGAGCGCAACTCTGCAAAACGGTTTGCTTGCGACAGCAGTGGCGAAAATAAGCGTTTTTCGAGGCTCGCCTCTACCGTTCGTGCATCGACAGCACTCCACATATGTTGCAACATAGAATACAGCCGTCCGAGCTGCTCAAATAATTCAATATCTGCGTGTTGGAAGAGCACCTTGAATAAAGCCTTTGGGACGAAAACATATCAAATGAGGACTCAACCAAACTCGATTGTCAGTATAATTTCTTTCTATGCTTGCGGAGGATGATCCACGTGCTCTCGGGATCTATGTTTGAAATAAGCGTTAATTACCAGCAAAGGATGCACCTTCGAGACATAAATACAGAATACCTATCCACCCGTTCGGCTTCAATGTGAAATATAAAATGCAGCATACATCTACTTGGAAAGAAGCGCGAGCAGCGTCCACGTTTCATCATAATGAACATCCGAGATCAAAGCCAAACATTGAGGTTTCTACGAACTGCGATAAATTAGCGGGTGTTATCATCTCTCTTCAAAACGACCTGTGCCAGGAAACATTACGCAAACAAAACACGCTTCGGTAAAGTGCTTTCAGCTCCAGATTGCCAATTACTTGAATTTCAGAGATAACAAGACCGGCTTGAGAACACAAAACACCGAAGATAGACCAGCGAATGCTGTGAACAACTGACGGAAGGGTTCTAGAGCTTCAAAGCAACTGAGAATATTGAGCGTGAACGCCAGGTTAACAACGTGGAAGCATTAGGTTTTATTTTGACGCTTTATTGTCCACGTTTAGTTATCATGATCAAAACATGGTTTAACTCAAACAGAAAGGATGAGGAAGTATTTACCCCGGCGTACAAAATTATAAGGAAAGACAGATGAATGCGTGGGGGACAGTGTTGCCAATTTAGCGGTTTTCCCCCTAAACTTAGCTGTTTTTGGTTCTGTTAAGCGGGATAATTTATTGTTTTTCGGGCGGCGGGATTTTTAGCCGGTTTTATGTAATCTTGGAGGTTTTTTAGAGATATAGAAGTTTAATATCTATTTACTGTCAACTATGCACCTGTCGTATTCATAATCAGCCACAGTCGTCTTTGCTTACTCTCAGTAATACTCTAGTTAGTGAGAATAGCACCTGTGACGTCATCCAACATTAAGGCGTCGAATATTGGAACATGGCTTTCTGTTTGGTGCGCGCACGTTTGAACAGCATGAATGTTCCAATGTTCCTTTGACGTTTTTGTGACTGCTTCGTGAAATGGGATGGGTGAAGAACGCTCATAAATTTATAAAAGCCTTGCTACAAGCCCCTGAAGTTAAAGACTGTCTACTGGAGGTTCCTGGTGATAGCCGACGAAATAGGTGCCGCTATTGCAGAACAGAACTATCTGCGAAGCACGTGGATTTGGTCGCGCGCGCTGAGACAAAGAAGCATGTTTCGGCCGCTGCACCTTTTTCCTCTGACAGGTTGAGGACTCTACAAGTTGAACGGAAGTCTTACCAGTCACGCACTGCTGAAGGGTCCGTTTCCATGTTCATATGCGCTCACTCCGCAATTTTGGCTTCGTATCACCTGGGTGAACTGTGTCGTGGCGTGACAGATTTCTAGTCACAGCAAAAGGGAAGCTTCCTTTCAGATGACATTGATATGATCGATACTGTTATTGTACCTTTAGGGAAGAATTAGTTTTTTTTTTGTAATTCATTTTTTTTTTTTTTTTTTTGGATATAGCGGTTTTTAGCGGTTTTCGGGATTCTGACTGCGCGTTTTCGATTTTTGAATAGGCAACACTGGTGGGGCATGTGTCATAGAGTAATATACACAAGGTAGAGAGCGGACACTGCCGTAGGCCCCAGCGGCCCAGATAGACGAGTGAGAGCTAGCGCTCCTAGCAGGCGGCATTAAACACAATCTAGTTCCGGTTCCGCTCAAGTTAGTTTCGGTTTCGGTTTGGGCGTTTTTGCTCCGGTTCTCCGGTACCCTTCTCCTTCTCTTTCTGCCCGTCTTTCCTTCTGGCGTCGCTCCTCGCTACGCTCTCGGGAGCTCTTCGGCTCCCGGAGCCACTGTTTCTTTTTTTGTTTTAATGTTGGCGCAGTTTTATTTCTACTTTTACGATATAATCTGTGCAAAATGTGTAAACAAAATTTCTACTTCACAGAACAGATGCATATATCTTGTTTGTTTTTTCTACTGTAAAACACTGAAGTTACACAACCTCCACATTGAATACTGACTGGTGGAGCATTTCGGGATCAACAAGAGTAAGTGGTTCGAAAATATTTTATTGGACCACATTCGTATCTACATGATTTACTTCAGACGCTCTGTATGTTTTATTAGAAACAGATACTAATACTCACAAAAATAAATGAATATTTAAGAGTTTGGTATTTCGTACACTTCGTAATAGATTTTTAGAGGAACCAAGTTAACAAACATTTTCCACAGGGAACATGGTGATTGGTCCATTCGCAATCACACCGACTCGGGCTCGGGAAGTAAGCCCAGAAATAAATAAGTCATCGCTATCATTACCAGTCAAAAGAGTATAATAAGAGTGCAAAGCACACACTCTGGAATTTGCTAAGAAGTTACTGCTGTTGTCAGGGGACGTCGAGACCAATCCTGGCCCTCACGACGTTCCCTTTACGGTGTCACAAAACGCGCGCGCCCATGCAGTGCCGGAAACGGCCGTCGAATTCTCTGGAAGGGAGGGAGACCCCGCACCAAGGTCGTTCGCGCAACCAGATCTTTCTAGAAGCAGGGAAAAGGGAGAAGCGGAGCCCCCCCCCCCCCCCCCCCCCCTTTCCAATAACCGTCAGGAACATTCTCGAATGTCTCGCGACGCCGACGCAACACAACACCGTCACCGCGCCGTCTTGCCCCTCACCTTCGACAAAGGAGAGAGTGTACCCCCGGTGAACTGCGTAAGTGCGGACTTGCATGGAGGAGGATAACGCGCCAATACTATAAAAACGAGCCGTGGCTGCGTGTGAGCAGCTCGAGGGTTGGACTGTCGCTAATTGCGAGTCGGAGGAAAGCGACTGCACCTCAGCTCACGGAAGTCTGCGAGACGTTTGGCGTCTGCAAGAGGGATCGTCGCTGCCGCCGCTGGGCGAACGGACTGCAGTGCCCGGCGACCCAAGTGTTAAGAAGCCTCCGAGTCAAGCCCACAAGCCCTGCGAGACCTTAGTCGTCTGCGAGGGATCGTCGCTGCAACTACTGTACGGACTGACCGCCGTGCCCGGTGAACTCTTTCCGTATTCCTTTGATCCGTTTCCAAACCCCTTCGTAGTAATTGTGTAAAGTCTCGCTCGAAAATTGTAACTCTCTCTCTCTCTCTGTGTATCTGTATTAGATGTGAGCTAAGATTGTAACCTCGTATCCGCCTTTATCTTGCTTATAAACTGTTGTTACGTTCATTGCATCCTTTCGGTCTCTGTCTCATTCTCTGCCTTGCGACCGACGAAAGCTGGGCACCGAAACGACCCCCCCCCCCCCCCCCCTTTTTGTCACGTTGCGCTCCGTGCGGTGTTCCTGCGGAAGGTGCCGCGTTCCCTCGGGTATTCCTTCCGCGAATAAAAGGAACTAACCAAGCCGCACTCCGGTGCGCAGGGCATACCGCATACCCCATAACAAGCGTGACACTCTGTTTCCGCTGCACCTCTCGATCAAACGCTCGTTCTTTTAAACCAACTCGCTACCGGCCAAACACAAAAAGAAAAACGATTAGACTCATCCAATAAAGACAGGGGAAAACGAAGACCGCCTTAGCAGCTTTGAAAAGTAAAAGTGACGATATCGATCGAGAGGTGTTGAACTTAAAATCAGTAAGGGACGGCATTACTGCCGTTTCAGAGGTCGCCACGCGAAACAGTTCAGCACTTGAGCAAATATCACAGAGGTGCGCCGTACTCGAAAGTCATTCTAGACGAAACAATTTGTTGTTTTTTAACGTTTCTGATAGCAGGAATGAAACGTGGAAGCAGTCAGAAGAGAACGTCGCCAATTTTTGTGAAGAAAAGCTTGGTGTTAGAATAGAACCTCCCTCTATCGAACGTGCCCATCGAATCGGTTACTACAGAAAGGACGACGCTTCGTGTTGGCCGATTATTGTAAAATTTAACTCTTATAAGGACAGGGAGCTTGTGCTTTAGAAGGCATCTAACTTGAAAGGCACAAACTTTCGCATCAGTGAAGACTTCCCCGAAGAAATTCGGAAAGCAAGAAGAGAGTTGGTCACGTTCGCTAAAAATCAAGGACAGCCATTCAAACTACGCAATGATAAACTGATCATAGGAAGTTCGCGTTATTTTTTCGATCAGCAAGCCAATTGCGTCAAACCTTTCTTATCATAGCTCGTGGAAAAACGGCAGTCATCCCCCTCTCCTCAAGTGATACGCTACCCTTGTTTTAGAACTTCGAATTTTTTTTATTGCTAACGCGAGAAGTATGTATGCAAAACAAGATGAGCTATTTTCTGCTATGCAATCGAGCACAGCTGACGTTGTCATTGTTAGTGAGAAATGGTTAACGGAGGAAATTTCTAGCTGTGGAACTGAATATGAGCGACGATTATTTTATTGTTCGGAGAGATCGAGCCGGACGTTGAGGGGGAGGGGTTCTGGTGGCTATCAAAAAGACTTTGCATGTTGAAAGATGCGATATAATCTCAAGTTTCGAGGGAGTATGGGCCCGGATAAGAACACCGACTGTTTGCCTTCTGGTTATCGCTTGCTAAAAAGCTCCCGGGATTTTGGATTTTTTTGGTTTACTTCAAGAATGCGTAGAACAGCTTGCTAGAACTTACCCTAATTATATGTACGTGCTCGCTGGAGACTTTAATTTCCGTGATATTGTCTGGCCGGTCTTTCCTGCACCCATGCCCGTTGAAAGTTGGCGCACCCTCCCAAAACAATGTCCCGACTTTGTAGATGTAACATGTGCTTTCTCCCTGTATCAAATGAATAATCATCCAAATCGTGGTTCTGCTGTTTTAGACCTCTTTTTCACTTCAAAACCCGAATGTGTAATGGAGGTTCACCTAATAGAGCCCTTGAGCGATCATGCGTCTGTAAATGTTGAAACGACCATTTCAAGATACAAATATAAACAGTTATATAACCATATAACAAACAAATATAACCAAATATAACAAAAATACACTCTAACGTTAAAAAGCCGTGGTTTTCGGCACCGACTGAAAAAACTTCTCAATAAAAAGCATCGTCTCTATAGGACCGCCAAGCAATCTAGATCCCAAGATGCATGGGAGAAATACGACCAATGTAATCTAACAACCAAGCTCGAAATAAAAAAAACACGCAAAAAGGAAGTATTTTAATGAAGACCTTGGTAACATAATGAGGACCAATCCTAAAAAGTTTTGGACTGTGGTTAATCGGAAACAAGGAAAGGAGTCGTTTTCATTTTCCGACGACGCTGGAAACAAGTAGAGTCCTCTCGAGGCCTGTGAGCGGTTCAGTCGATATTTTAGTGAAGTCTTCTCAGAGGACCTGTTTCCTATTCCGGATTACTACCCTGATTATAGTATGTATCAAGAGAAGCCTCAACTAACCATGTCTGCAACTGGCGTTTTGAAACTCATTGACGAACAGCACTCAAACTCCGCTCCCGGCCCAGATAAAATTTCAATGAAGCTTCTCAATCTATGCAAGCACGAGTGCTCAACCCTCCTTTCCCCGATTTTTCAACAATCCTTACACACGGGCGAAATTCCCGAAGATTTGAAGCACGCGCAGGTAATTCCAATACACAAAAATGGTTCAAAGAATCAATTTGGTAACTACAGGCCAATATTGTTAACAAGTGTCTCTAGTAAGCTCGTGGAGCATATCTAATTTTCTAACTTTATGAATCACTTATGCATTAACAACTTTATTTTTGTAAACCAGCACGGTTTCCGGCGATCCCACTCCTGTGAAACGCAACTTTTCAAATTCAGGAATGATATTCATGAAAACCTGCATTCCCGCTTAGAAACGCACGCAATTTTTATTGATTTCAAAAAAGCCTTCGGCAAAGTACCTCATCACCGCCTTATGTTAAAACTTCGCTCGTTAAGAATAGACCCGTTTGTAACGAACTGGGTTACAGACTTCCTTTCTAACCGAACCCAATGTATTCATTATGAAAGTAAATATTTGTCACCCCAACACGTAAAATCGGGCGTGCCTCGGGGAACCGTGCTTGGTCCGCTACTTTTTTTTATGTGTGTCAACAACCTGCCTACTTGTATTCAGTCCACGATAAGACTATACGCCGACGACTGTGTTTTGTACCGGAAAATAGAGGGCCTGAATGACTGTGCGCTTTTGCAGAGTGATCTGACGTGTCTTGAGACGTGGTGTGAAGAGTGGCAGTTGCGAATTAACGTTTCCAAAACAAAATATCTGAACTTCAATAATAAACGCGCATCAACACAATTTAACTACACCCTTTTCAGTGTTCCCATAGAAAATGTTCATACATATAAATATCTTGGACTTCATTTCACGCCCAACCTTTCGTGGGAACCTCATATTAACCACGTCACGGCAAAGGCTAATCAAACTTTAGGCTTTTTAAGACGTCACTTACACCTGGCAACACGGGAAACAAAAGTGATTGCATACACATCCCTTGTTCGTCCCAAGCTGGAATACGCATCTCTCATCTGGAACCCTCATCAATCATATCTTATTCACAAGTTAGAAGCCATTCAAAACCGTGCCATCCGCTTCGTTCTCCGCAATTATACCCGTGCAAGTATAACAACACTAAAACAACAAACTAATATACCCCTTCTTGCTGACCGACGTAAAATAACACGACTAACTCCCCTTCATCACATGTACTATTATTCACCCTCAAAGAAAGAAAAATATTGCCCAGCTGCCCACCATGTCTCGGCACGCACAGACAACTCACAGAAACTTTAGCTTGCCACTCCTAGAACTAACACTTTCAAATTTTCTCGCTTACAGTTATCTATATCAGACTGGAATTCCCTCCACGAAGACATCGTGACAGTAAAAGAGCCCATTAGATTTCGTTCCGCAATTGCCACTCTTCCCAATATGTAAAAAAGAGCGGAAGGAGGAAAAAATTCCTAACTCTTGTTGACTTGTATCTGTATTGTAGTTTTTGCCCCCCCCCCCCTTATGTAAAGCCCCCACCGGGAGCTATAAGGGTATAATAAATGAAATGAAAATAAAAAGAGTACGAATCGAAAATTTCCGGCTATTATAAAACATACGAATTGGCATAGCCTGAAACACACTGCGGGCGAGCCAGTACCAAACACTGAGAACTCTATTCAGCATCTGACAATATTCAACGTTCCGAAACATTCCCCAAAATACGTTTGATCAGAAAAAAAGTATGACTCGAAAAAACGGCTAAAAGCTATAGATACTGGATACAAAAGTGGATACAATTTCTTTCTAATATCTATAGCATATATACACTATTTTCCATAGAAATTTTCTAGAAAGTGGATAAATACTTTTGCAAAGGGGCCGTGACAGACATTTACTGTAAAGAAGGGAAACAAATTTTTTGAGTGCAAGCTGCATCGCTCAATTAATACGCACTTTCTGTTTCTGATTTGGCAACCACCTCCGTTAAAGCACTGTTAACAGTTAAACTTGCCTAGTTGCTTTGCAGCAACTGAAGAGTGTAACCAAACTTCGTCCAGGTTCCGGTTAAGAAATCGAACATGCCAACACAAGCGCGTTCTGCGAAACATGTTTAAAAACCATTTGTGGCACACTGAGCAATGCCAAAACTACCCAGACCTGAAAGTGTGCGATACAAGACAGCACACACTCCTCAAACATGCGCCACACTCTCCATTTCGGCAAGAAAGCAATTTTCTATTTGCTGAATAAAATTAAAGGCAGCCTGGGATGGTATATTAGATACCCGAAGAGCTTTCCAGGCACGTGATATGCTTTAAGCACAAGTAAATACTGGTGAGGTCTGGCCAAGTTGTCAGACTCTTCCATCAGCAGCTGAGAACAGCAACAGCTGTGGGTTGTCAGTCCAAGGAAACGCTTGATCAAATAGCCCCCAACGAAACAAGTGGCCGAGTCATCAAATATGCTAAACCTGATGTTTAATGTCAGCTCAGCAATATCCTCATATGGCGGAAAGTTATCAATTGGAAGACATTACAGATTGTCTGCAATTGAAGTGTCATAATGCCAAAATGTTATCGACTCCTTCAAGAGGTGAGCCTTGTCATCCTCTACGTTTCCATTGTTCGACAGTTTGAACAGTTTAGTTTATTTCTATCTGTTTCAGTCCTGACGTGAACTGATACACCTTTGAGTTCTTATTGCAGCCCTGCATTTGTCATAGAGCTCCAAAAATGTTCTGAAGTGGGTCTTGCTGCAGGCGTCGTGTAAGTAAGAACTTAAAGTCACGGCTGTTTGAAACCTCCTCTCAGAACACAAGGACACTCTTTATAGTAACGTGCCACCCTGTGATGGTTTGTGACTGCATCCTACTTTTGAACTTCCATGTTGAAATCGATCCGAGTTGCAGGTGAAAGTAATCAAATACCTCAGATTCTCCTTTCAGATTGGTATGACGCAACTTCTGCCCTGTCTTCTTGAATTGTGAGCTATTTAGAAAGATGTACATTCTATCGCAGAAACAGGCTGTAACCATGGGTGCCTCAGGAAACTCCTTGGCATAAACAATGAATAGGATTGCAAGACAGACGGAGTCACTCATTACCTGTGCGGCACGTTTTACTTTCATGTTATTGAAATTGTTTTGAAAAATCTGTCTCTCAGTAAGTTTCGGAGCCAATCGCAACCTCATCTCATGGGTAGAACGATAAAGTTTAACAATATGGGATCACTCAATGACCTCATTTCCAATGCAAAATGTGCGTGCTTGGAGATTATTCCTGGTTGTTTTGATAAGGTGCGAAACATCAAAGAAAAAGTAGACATATTCGCTATCAACTTCAAAAAACACAGCTTACACACAGATACACCAAGTTGGTTGGAATTGGCCAAGCTTACGTTCGAAGCCCCCTGATCGCAGACCAAAGCCTTTACTGTGAAGCCAGTCTTAAGCCCTTTAATGAGAGAAATGAGCACACTGCGGATGACAAAAGACGGTGTTGAAGTGTGCACAGCAGTGTATGCCAGTGGCTGGACCCACCTCCTGGAACTTCCAGAGAGCACAACACAACAACCAAGGATCTATCTGAAATACCGTTCAACACCGCCATCTGTAAATCCATGGACAATGTCGTTCGCAGAGTAATAATTCAAGCCTCTTTTCAAAAAAATCTCGTCGAAAATCAAGGTGTACCTACGATTGCAACCCGACAGCCCGACGGAAACGACAGCGCGAGAAGCTCAAACTAGTCGTCTCCACAAACTCACGCCGAGCATGCGAGGACGCGGGCAGTCATGCGTCACCTTGTTTGATGCGAAGCCGACCGAACACGATGCAGCAGAAAGCAAAAGCAGACGGCACGGCACGCACAGCACGGACGAACGACGCACAGACGAGCAGAGTCCATGCAGAATGATGCTGATGTGACGGCGTGTAGGCAAGCAGGCACACGGCAGGCCGTGGCAGGCGTCATTCCTCACGTGATTTTTGTGACGTATTAAATTACAACTATTTAGTCGTTTTAAGTACTTTAAATAGTTCCAAAGCGTAACGATTTTAAAAATGAATGCTTCTCACGGAAAGAGTTCTAACTAATTTTAACCAAATCACAGAAAAGCGCCACGTAGCGGAGGGCATTAAAAGCACTATCTGGGCCGCGAATCGGCTTCAGTGTCCTCTCTTTACGTTTACTATATTACTCTGTGGATGTGTGGCGAATATTATGAAGACATCAAGCGTTTGTCACGTTATAAATGACCAATCACTCGCTGAATTTTTCGGTGAAAAGATGACTTTTGTGTTTTTATCGATTACTCCAATTGTTCCATAATCGGGTGAAAGGTTAAAACGTATTTGCCTGCGTGCGAGACATTATCATTTCAGAGGAGAAAGCGGATGCTGGAACGAACCCAGCATACCACGACCCCTCGATGTCCACCGACCGAGCGGCCTCGGACCTGCAGCTCATTGGAAAAAGCGTTTGGTCGCGCTGGCATCCTCAATCTCGCGGATTGAGCGTGCCCGCGTCAACGAGAGAAGACACCTGGACGTCTCAAGGTCGTTGTGGCGCTCGCAGCTTGCCGCTCATTTCGCGCCTTTCGAGGATTATCCCTACAGAAAAAGCCGACACAAAAGAAGCCCCTGTCGTCACGTGATTTTCGGGAGAGGGTGAAAAGAGGAGGGCGCAAGGGTCATTTTCCTACTTTCCGGAATATGGTTTCGTTGGTCGGTCTTTAATTATTAAAAGGATACTTAACTGCGAAATCGGGTCGACGTTTTTGGTCTTAATCGCAAGAATGGCACGTCATTTAATTTTTACTGGCACCCTTAAAGCGAAAATACCGCGTAAATTTTAATAAACCGGAAAATAAGCATATTAAGGTGCCCTTGGTGAGCGTCTCCGGAATCTCGTTTCGTGACGTCAAAGACCTCAGAGACCTCGCGAAGCTGCCTCAGGAGACACGAAAAATCATAACTTTGTTGGTTTGCTGTGACCTACCGCGTCTACCTCGAGCTCGGTGGCGTGGCCGTTTGTTATGGCGACACGTGCGTGCGCCAAGAGCGGCAGCAGCAGCAGCAGTAGCTAGCTGCAGCGGGAGCGACGCAGTACCGTCGGATGAGGAGCGCGAGCACCTGCCAGCGAAGAAGCGTAAGGTGCTGCCTTACGCCTGCGACCCGTCCGCGACGTCAGACAGCAATGAAGCTTCACCGCAGCCAGCAGCGGAGTCCTCGCCAGACGTTCTGCCGCGAAGTGACAGGCGGCGACTACGCAACACACGCTGGTAAGAACACGCGCACATGTCGCAGCGTATGTCTTGCATAGGCCCGGGAGAGCGATTATTTTGGGGTTGCGCGAAGTTGACGTGCAGCCTCGAAGAACCGATTGTTTTGGGGTTGCGCGAAGTTGACTTGTAGCCTCGAAGAACCGATGATAAATGGGGTTTTATATATTATGTTATCAGGTGTATAGCGACTGACATGCTCTTGGTATCGCCGAGCGGCGGCGAGTAAGCTCCAACCTGAACTTATCGGTTCCATCGTTTGGGCTAGAGAAAGATGCGCCTTCTTTTGCTAGAAACTGTCAGTGCTAAGGCAGGGCTACCTGTGCACCTGTCCCTCGTAGGCGCGTTAGAAATTGAAGATGCATCAGCTGCGAGCGGGCTTGAACCTGCACGTAGTGCCGACACACCGTCGAAGTACTCACGTGCGCGCTGTACGTGTTTTTTCTTTTATTTTTTTTATGCACGTGTTTGCGCAATGCTGGGCCCCAGGTTGGGCACTCAGGCCTTTGTGGCATGGGCAGCACTGTTTTTTTGCGGCCCTCTATGCCAGGGTCAAAGATTCCGGAATATGAATAAAGTATTACTATATTATTATACGCCAAAATGTAGCTGCTGTACGGTGACTGCATCGTGGTTGTGGATACTCCCAAAAGACATCTGAGGCTTGAGCAGTGTTTGGGTGACACAACTGGATTGAGAAAAGAAACAGACAAAGTGTGTAGCCACACCAGTGCCCACACAGCATTACAGAAATGTTGACATATGCACTAATTCCTGTTTCTAACTTTGGGAAACAGGTGCTGATGCGAATCCCGGTGTGGCACCATGTCCACACCAGTGGAAAGTGTGTGCTGCAAGGAGCAGTACAAGGTCAAAGAGAAGGCTAAGAGCCTTCCCTGCATCACAACGCATAGGCTCTTCGAGCTATACTGCCTGAAGCGGGATATCCTGGACCTAGAGAACAGGAAGCTGAGAGTCTGCCGGCCTCTCAGCACGAGGGACATAAAGGAGATAAATGTGTACGTACAGTGAAACTAAATTACTATACCTTTTTAATATCAATTGCACCGCTTTGTAAATAAATGAAGGATGCAAAGCGAGATTTGCATTAGATGAACCAGAAAAGGCAGTGCCTCAATGTTGGCAAATGAAGTTTCCGACACAGGCAGGTTTTTATTAGTGGCCTGAAAAACATACCCAAACTTTAGAAGCAAACCATTCATTACATGCTTGCTCGCTCGAATATGCACGTTTTAATGAAAGTACAGCTCGTGGCGTCTTTGCTGCTGGCCATCGAACTAAAAACAATGAATGCCTTCTAGTTCCAAGTGGACACCTGGCAGTGTAACTAAATAACTTTATTATGTTATCATTGCAGTAAGTACAGGTACACAGCGTACTGCCAATTCGTTTGGTGGGTACACGGAAGGCTAGGAAAGGAGAACCGGGTCACGTTGCACAGCCGCGTGGTGACCAGGATCCGCAAAAAGTTCTCCGCCCCGAACCCTGCAGACTACACCGGCTTCAAGCAGTCGTAATGCTGAGTAAGTTCGCCTGCTATCTACCTCCAAACCTCTTAAATATGTATCTTTTCCTACCAAGCACTTGGGAGCAACAGCTTGCACGAGCAGTTCATGATTAATGTTAGAATGAAGAGATCAATATTTGACATATAAGAAACTCACTGTTTATTGCAAACTAACCAATTTTTTACTTTACAAACAATGTGTAACAACGATCACAGACTGGAGACGACGAAATGGGCCAGAGACGTTTTGAAAAGGAGCTCATGGCAAGGAGCTAGTGGCCTGGGAGCGCGTGGCCCAGGGCTTGCGCTCGGAACACATGAAATTGACACGTCAGATCGAACTGCTTTGTTGCTTGTGCATAGTGTAAATAAATGTTTGCATCAACGTAACCAACAATGACCACCAGAGGTTCCTGCATTTTGTGCGGAAACCCGCTACGTAACGATTCAACGAAGGGAATCTGGTAGACCGAAGCAATACCTATTGAACGGCAGAAGCAACATTCCATCGAGACAAGACTGAAAGATCATGGACATCCTCAAGAAGAAACGGAAGACTCTGCAAACACAAGTAACGAAACTCCTCAGCGAGGCAAAATAATTATTTCAGCTGACTCCGTCAGTCATCGATGACCTAGTCCATAAGCCTCTCTCGGGATCAACTCGGCCACGTAGATGCCGCGATCGAGCCTTTGATTACCGAGAGAGACGTGGAAATGGAGTTCACGCAAATCGTAGATTATACCGACAAGATTGTCACATGCCTCACGAAGCTCAGAAAGAAAGCGAAGGGCGTGGAGAACAGCCAACGAGCAAGCGGTTCCTCGAACGATTGGAGAGCAACAGCCGTAAAACCGAAAGTCAAGCTTCCAAAATTAGAACTTATCAAGTTCAACGGCAACCGGAAGAATTGGCAAGAATCCGGAACTGACTCCATCGGAAAAGTTTAATT
This sequence comes from Ixodes scapularis, assembly GCF_016920785.2. Taxonomy (NCBI): domain Eukaryota; kingdom Metazoa; phylum Arthropoda; class Arachnida; order Ixodida; family Ixodidae; genus Ixodes; species Ixodes scapularis. Next base: position 197,529,283 of record NW_024609835.1, read on the forward strand.
ACCTGAGATCAGCGCTTACCGGAGATGGATCAGCTGCCATCCAGGGACTACAGCCAACCGCTCAATGCTATGCGGACGCGATCGACCTTCTACAGCAGCGGTTCGGCAAGCAAGAGGCTCTGGTACATGACCACATGAAAAGTCTGATGGACATCCAGAAGATACCACTACAGGGCAATGCCCGAACCCTGCGTCGTTTGTACGACAGTCTTCAGGCGCACATCTGGGGACTTAGAGCACTGGGTCTGGTCAAAGAATCCTACTGCGCCATGCTCTACCCGCTCCTACTGCGAGCACTACCGAAGGACATGTCCCTGGACTACAACCGGAAGATGTCGTTGGAGGACACCAAGAACGCCACCGCAGTGACGGGCACCAGTCCCGAGTCTCCAACAGAGAATGTTCATCTAAGAGCTCTACGGACTCTACTCAAATTTATTCGAGTTGAAGTCGAGAGCCGGGAAAGGACGTCAGAGGAACAAGAGGACGACTTTGGCGGTAAGCCTGCAATTCGTTTCCCTAAACAAGAACTGCCGAAGAAACTTTCAAACTACACGAACCTTCGAAACTCTACCGCAGCGGCCTTGTATGGCAAGACTGAAGGCTTAGAGTGTTAGATCTGCAAATTCGAAGAACACGCCACACCTGACTGCAACGCCAATATTGAGCTCACTGAGAAAAAATCAAAGATTACAGGCTGGCAACAGATGCTTTCGTTGCACAAAAGCAAACCACACGGCGATAATGTGCCGAAGCACGCCGTGTTGCACCAGGTCTCAAGGATGGCATGCGCCTACTATGTGTAACCCGGATTACGTACTGGAACGACTTTTCGCGGTGAATAAAACAGAAAGCGAAGATAAAACACCGGTCAGTCTTCAGATCAATGGAAAGAACTGCAAGCCAGCACTGTTCTCGCAGACGGTGACCGCATGGGCCGAGAACAAAAACAAAAGAAGGCTATCCCGAATTCTTTTTGACAGCAGCAGTCAACGTTCCTTCATTGCGGAGGAGCTGTCCCAGAGACTCGGTTGCAAACAACTCGGGATGGAGATCCTCACGTTCGGCGTGCTCAGAGGCGAAAGCACCGAACGTACGTTTCGCATGGTGCAGGTTACTTTGCGGCACCAACGGTACAACAAAAAATACGAAATCGACGTTCTAGAAACACCTACCATCTGCGAACAAAATCTCCCGAGCCCAGATTAATGCATCGTCGCGACATTAAAGGAGCTCGGTTGTTTAGTAGGAGACGCCATGAACGGATTGGAACATTGGGGCATCAATATCCTGCTTGGGCCGGATCACTACTGGGAGTACATCATTGGAAAGATTCACCGACGGATGGGCGGTTCAGGGACGAAAAGGGTCAAGCTCGCCGGTTATTAGTTGCTCCAGGGTGGTCGTGCTGAGAACGGCGGTCCAAGAGCCCGAACCCATGCCAAGCCTCAAGCAATTCTGGGAACTTCAGAGGATGGGTGTCATCGACGCATCGGTAGACGATCCTTCGGAAAACGCTGTCATGCGAGACTCTGAAACCATGATCGCCAAGACCAATGGGAAATGAGAAGTCTGCCTTCCATAGAGGGCAGACATCAGGTTGGCAAATGACAAGGTAGCTGGAATGCCACAGAAGAACTGCAATGCGTGACATGGCACCACCTGCCGGGAAAGGAGAACCCCGCCGACATCATGTCACGAGGTCTGACCGGATTTGGATTGGTCTCCACTCCACTCTGTTCGGGGACCAGTTGGTTGCGGCTGCCAGCTAAAAAATGGCCCAAGGAGAAGCGCGAGAAGCCACCTCGATATAAGCTCGAGGAGAGGGGACCGAGAGCTGACATATCGGACATTTCAACACCATCTGCATCGTTGCTCGATGTCACCACATTCAGCTTGGCTTCAAAACTCAACAGAACAAGAGCGTGGATATTTCGATTCCTTCACAACGTCAGGTCAACGGAAAAACAATGGGGGCCGCTGACTGCAGAGTAAATCCAAGGAGCGCGGACATACTGGCTAAAAGCTAATATCGGAGTTTGCCGCCAAGCTTCGACGTGCGACCAGCAGAACCGAGACCTCATCCACTTCTCCTCTTCGAGACATCAGTAGTTTCATCAACCAAGAGGTAGTGCTTCGCCTAAGAGGGCGACTCCGATCAGACAACATGACTTATGATGAACGAATTACTACCGTACTACAGAAAGAGCATCGGTATTCCACGGTACTTGTGATCGATGCTCACAGGATGGTGTTACACGCAGGAGTAAGAGACACTCTAGTCCAGCTCCGCGAGAGGTATTGGATCCTTCGGAGTACGAGAGCTGGTGAAGAAGATGCTGCGCTATATGTAACCTGCCAGCGATTTAGTGCTATTCCGTTGAGTGCTCCAGTGCTCCAGCGGTACCTTTGCTGCGTACGAGAACGACGCAGGCTGAGCCTTTCGAGGTAGTCGGTGTAAATTTCGCAAGACCGCGGTACATACTGGCAAAGGACGTCGTACATCACTCTGTTCACTTGTGCAGTGGCGCGGGTGGTCCACTTAGGGGTCGTACCAGACGTTTCAACGAGAAGTTTTCTTGCAGCTGCCTGTAATTTTGTGTCATGGAGGGGACTTTGCCGCATCATCTAGTCAAACAATGCGCTAACCTTCAAGCGAGCCTCGAGAGACCTGGCAGAACTTCGGAAGATCCTACGACACTCAGAAGTGGTGAATCACTTCGCCAATGCACCATCGAGGGGCGTTTTATTGTTGAGCGTGCTCCTTGGTGGGGAGGATTCTATGAGCGACTGGTTTGATACGTGAAGGTGGGACTAATAAAAGTGATCGGGAGAAAAACTATGAACGCAGAAGAGTTGTCCACAGTCCTATGTGAAATTGAGGCGATGCTAAATTCTTGTCCCCCAACATTCGTTTACAATGAGCTCGACGAAGGCCAGCCGCTCACACCGACAGCTTTTTCAGGGGACGGCGACTGACAGCACTGCCAGTGGCTGAAATAGAAGACTTTGCGTCGTCTCCGGATATGCTCCGAGAAATATGGAAACAAAGGAAAGCATCCTTTAACAGATTCTGGGTAACGGGAGGTCAGACTACCCGAGAGAACTTCGATCTGCCCATGAAACAAAAGGCCAGAGATCGCCACGTCTGGAGGTGGGCGGGCTCGTCCTTCTGAAGGAACAGCTCGCACGTTTACTCTGGAAGATAGGAAGAGTTGAAAAGGTTTTCTGTAGGGGAGACGGCAGGATTTGTGCATGTATAGTGCGCCCGGACAGGGGCAGTCTTCTGAAAAAACCAACTTCTCTATTCACTAGAGATAACAGAAATTTAAAATGGGGTAACACCCATTCGGTGGGGAGTCTGTACCAACAATCGGAGACCAAAGACGAGGAAATGAGCCACAGACGTTTTGAAAAGGAGCTCGTGGCAAGGGGCTGGTGGCCGGGGGCTCGTGCTCGGAACATATGCGATTGACACGTCAGATCGAACTGCTTTGCTGCTTGTGCATAGTGTAAATAAATGTTTCAAGTTCCTGCACAATGTACTGTCGGGGAAAAATGATGTGCAAACAGAGGAGCACGTGGCTTGCGGTACAAGCTGCGCCGCCTGGAAGCGAGCCTAGGGGCGATGGTGCGTGGCCTACTCCGATATGTTTATGCCCTACGCTTGGCGCTCCCTAAGCTTCATCAGTGCGTCTCTTAGTGCACTGAAAGCTACCACCTCTATCTTTGCTCGCTCCGAGAGAGTGCACGCTTTAGCTGCTACAAGCAGCAAGCTTCCTCGTGCCGCATGCGCCGAGTGAGCCAAGATAGTGGTGATAGTTTCCAGTGCACTAAGAGGCGCACTGCCGAAGCTTGGGGAGTGCCGAGTGAAGGGCGTAAACTCATCGGGTTGGCCATGAACCCTCTCCCCTAGGCTCGCTTCCAGGCGGCGCAGCTTGTACTGCAAGCCACGCGCTCTTCTGTTCGCATTTCATTCTTCCCCGACAGTACATGTTCCTTCAGCTTCAGCTTAGCAGTTGAACCGGGAATGGTGGTTAGAGATGAGCAGGTCCTTGTTGGGGCGTTCATATCCACTGGGCAGAGATGGGGGAGCCTCGACGCAGTTGACCTTTCGTGCTGCTTGGTACGAACGGTAGTGGCGATTGAGGGCGAGGGTTTCCTTCATGAGCTCTTGTACATAGGCTGAAATTAAGACTAGATGTTAGAAGCTCGTAGTTGTACTCGTTTTGACATCTTACCGTATGTGCAGGGCCCTTTCATGGGAGATAAATTGGCCTCTTTGTTTGTTTAGGCCGCTTGACCAGGAACCTCTTTTTGCCTTCCTTAGTAGTCGCCTGTGGCCTGCCGCTGTTTTCGTTGAAATGCAGCGCTGCCACATAGACTCTGAAAAGTTAAGACTTTAGCGGGCACATGCGAACAGTTGGTTAGCTTGCATACCTTGCCTGCATGTTCTCGTAACCGAAGTGTGTTGACTTCGGCGCGAACTGCTTCACAGTGCGGTGCAAGCACTCAGTTGCGCAGGTTTGCGCTGAGCTTGAGAGCTGCGGGATGTCCTTTAGCAGTGGCTTTGACAGCACGATGCTCTTTAGCTTCTCGTGTGCCTGAAGTGCTGGATGAAGTAGGACACTTGTATTAGAGACTGTGTGGTTTTAAATCTGATATTACAACAATAACACTAAGGCTCATAAGAAAACAGCAAAAAGTAGTAGTTTTGTGTAATTAAATTAAAAATATATGATATCCAGAGGTTACTAAAAGGATTAGAGCTGATGAGAACAGATTAAATTGGGTAAGTTTAATAGGCTGCTACCAGTCCTGCTTACTGCCCGTGTTTATGATGCCTAGGTTTTTTCTCGAATCGATCAAGCGATGCCGATTTTAATTTTGCAAAGGCATGACGCACCAAATCGTCGTGCTTGGTTGGCTCGTGTGCCCGAACATGTAGGTGCAGGTCCCAGCGGTCCGTATAAACACCGCGCGGTGGCGATGCACGCGGAAGAAAGCTGAAGCTACCACCTATTGGCTCACTCCCCTCTACCAGCAGTCATAGGTTCTTCCCTGGCTGTGTGGCAGCCAGGGAAGAACCCTGGCTGCCACACGGACTAACCAGTATAGAGAGCCAGTAAACTTGCCACATTCAAAACCAGACACCTTGAAACCAAGAACCAGTACAACAACTTGGTTGGAATATTTACAGAATAATTCAACCTAGGTCAATTCAAAAGTTTTATGTGTGAGCAAAATGCGGTTCCACTAGAAAAGGCAAACCAGGGCCCGTTTGTTCGAAGCGCTAACTGCGGCTAAAGTTAGCTGCAGTACATGGCGAGGGATTTTGAAATCACGTGACTGGCTCGGTAGGGATGCGGGGAAACATGGCGGTGCCCCAGTGAGTTAGCGCTGCTCGCTTTGGAACTAATATGTCGTTGTAGTTGCAATATCGGGCGCGTCAGTCAGCAACGAATGGTGCAGGAGGCTTTCACTATGCCTTACCTCACTTAAATCGCAAAGCATGAGCAATGACCTCGCCACATTTTTTAGAGTCTTTCCATTCTGGCCATTTCTAAGCCTAAATGAACGCGATAATTGTCAGCATGGCAACGTCTTTGGAAAACGGATTTCCTTGACCGAATCGGTCGGGTATTCATACCACACAAAAGCAGACAGCCTCCCAGTAGACCTTTTTCTAAATACCCAAGCATTGAGGAGAACGCTGAAAGTGTAGTTCTATGGTCCACGAGCGCTGGTCTTCCTCTTATAAAAGATTCAAAGTAAATAATCATAAGGCTTTGACAAGCATGCGTGCAAGGCAAAATTTGTTTCAGACTTGTGGGCAGACCAGCATGTCTGCCCACATCTCATTGCGCAATGTGTGGCACTGCTATCGGCCGGACCTGTTTGTTTGCAAACATGAGTTGGTGTATACTTCACAGCATCACTTCGTATGAAACACTAACATGTCAACACTGTTAATATGCTGTGGTCTACTCGCACTCAGGAAGCCACTTTTTCTTCCCCAGGTCTCCGTGCTGGCACCTTGGATACAGGGGATAGGCATGTTCGTCCAAGTCAGCCACGTGTCCCACCAGGAAAGTCCACTTTGAAAGGATCTCCTCCGGCGCTCCATCGCTGGATTCCGCGCACCAATAGAGGTGCTTGACAGTTGCCTGCACCCAGTCTTGGAGTCCCACAAGGGATATGAGTTTTCCAGCTGAGACCATGCGTTTCTTGATGCCTGAAAAATGAAGCATTGTATTCATTCTGCTAAGCACCAAGCTTACATTGCCAGAAACAACAGCTTGACAAAATAAAGAGTTCACAATTATGAATACCAAAAACAAGAAAAAACCAATCCTGCCCCATTTTCTCAAGTATAGAAAACACATGACGATACCTCACTCTAGGACACTTTACTTTTTAGACGCTTTCGTTGAGTGTAAAGTTTGTGCCTGCTGTCTTCGATGCTGCGCAAATAGTTACGGGACGGAAGGAACATCAAAACCCAAGCATTTTGGGCTCCAAGTCGGCACGTGCATGCGCATGGCCTGGTGAGCGAGATCGTTCCCAACCGCTCTGGGGACGCCACCTCGCCAAACCTTGCCAACCGCGACCGGACCCTGAGGCCGAAATGCTCTGGTGCAGCCAGGAACTGCACCGAGGTTGGAGCTCCTCTTTCTACCTAGCATGCAGTGCTCAGAGGTATCGGCGTCGTCTGTACTTGCACCGAAGGCTCTAGAGACTCCTTCGGACGCGAAGGTCCTATTTCGCGAGGCCTGGACAAGGGCCGCTTCACCGAGCAGATTTGCTATATTCCGCTCACTTAGTTTGACAATAAAAGCTTGCGGTTCTTCTCTGGGGAAAATCGCGGGCGATCACACGGGACTGCTCTCCGCCGCCGCCGAGGGTGGCCGCCGCCATGTTCTCAGCTGTTCACTCGCTCCCAGAGCGGGTGCCTTCTCATAATCCTCCCCGATCCAAATTGCGATGCGACCTCCATTTACATGTTTTGAATAAATGTGCATTCGCCATCTCAATCCACCTCTGTCTAGCGACTTGAATGCGATGCGCTCTCCTACTGTATTATTTTGTTTACATCACCGCATTGAATGCGACAACTGGATTCGATGCGACTAAGTCGCATTCATGTTAACGCGGCTTATGTTTCAGCTTATATTGTACTGCAGCGAAAACTAGAAGCGCAAGCTCATGGCCTTGGCAGCTGCTCCTGCTGCACGAAAGCTTGTGCCGCCGAGCAGTTGCCATACAGCAAGGAGCTCGCGCTTGTAGCCTTTCCTGCAGTACAACGTACGCAGAAACAAAGTATAGTGACAGGCAAGGGTAGGAGTGCTCTACAATTAAATGTTTTTTTTTTTTGTTTTGCATAACCTGGATCCCCGATTACTTATGGCTCACCTTTCGCAACGTGCCAGCAGTCGAACATGTGTCGAATCTGGGGGTGCCACTTGGCAAGGAATGACTTGATTATGGAGTGGCGATCAGTGATGATTCCTTCCACAGTCAATCCATTGGTTTCACAAATCCATAGAGTCCTTTTCAGGCCCTCGAGCTCCATTGCACAGCTGCCCTTCGTTTCGTTGGACTGAAGTGACAAATAAAACATTGCATTATCACACCGAACATGAAGTATCCAGAACGAAGTCAACTAGCGCTGTTGAATGAGACAACCCAGGTCTGAAACATGTTGTTTTCGCCATTCATTTTCAATTAATTACAAAAAGGTTTCATTCCAGAAGAACAGAAGCATGGGAACATTTATAGCAGGGGAAATTTACCTGCACTGTTTCCACATGGAGAACCTTCTTCGTTGACACGTCGACGACAGTGTACGTTCCATATTTCGCTGAGTGCCCAGGGGAGTCTGACCGCCCATCACCAGCTGGGACCAGTTCTTGTCCACTTGCTTGCTCGAAGAGCTCGTTTTGTTTCCTGTTCTACACCTGGGAGTTTATTTGCCAAGACTTTTGTAAACAAACATAAATCCTGAACATGCTTTTCATTTCTCCTATAAGTATACTGCAAGCTTCTTTTCTTTATGTGAACGTCCATGGAAGTTCAGCATTCAGGTTTGAATCCCAGTAAATGCCATCAAAGCATTGACAAATTGTAATTCGTCTTTCTTTGTTTTCAAAATAAGGGGATGAAATGCTCCGAGTCGTGAGTATAAATATTGTAGGCACATATGCAATATTAGGTAGATTGGCAAAACACTTTTTTACTTTCTATTATCCATGCATGGGCAAGTTGATGAATAGCATTTGACATTTTCCTTATTGAAACTCAAGAAGCATAGTTTTGCACTTATTTAGGTCGCATAGACCCCTGCCTGTTCACGTCTTGTTCCCCTCGTAGCAATCAACAAGGACAGCTTGGCTGCCGAGGAGCCGCCATCTCAAAAGAGGGCTCGTTTTAACCGTGAAGAAATGCACCCCGTATAAAAATAGAGTACTGGCCAATTAATCTTTACGATCGGACTGGGAGACATATATTTTTGATTCTTTTACTTATTCCCCAAATCAAAATCTGTCCTTTACACTGTCCACTTATCCAGTAGGTGCAATCAGTCACGAAGCAGGAGAATAAGAACTAATTGAAAACGTTGCCTCCACGTTTAGAAACACATAGGGCGACAATTCACCCACATGGAATGCGGCGAGTCTTCGAGCTTGAAGTATGTGCCATGAGCCCTGTATATACTTGCTTTGCCCACACAGTTGGTACCTTTCCACGCCAGGAGTGTGGTAAAAGGAGGTGCAGAGCAACAGAGGACATATCAGCTCTCCCTATTTACAATATTTTCCAGCACATAAGTTGTTTCTTTCCTCAAATTTCTGTCAGTGCATCTTACACAGAGGTGCGACTTACACCGCTTTTTTTACAAGTATAAACCATAGCTGTGCAAGGCCGTATCAAAGTTACAACAAAGGAAAATTGGCAGAGCCTGTACTTTGTATGGCATCGCACAGACCTAGATCCATTAGATGTCGCCTTGGGTGCTGCAGTGTATTGAATCGTACAGACCTAGATGTGGCCTTCGGGTCGGCGGATCAGCTTTTCCTTACAATCGGAACCTTGGCAATATGCCGGCTTTCAGCAGAGCTTACAGCCGGCCACATCGGAACAAATTTCACACGGTAGTTCGCAAGGACATTGAAGCTGGCTCTTACTTGTGCTTATATTACAATATACATATGACAGCTTATCAATGCAGTTTTGCCTTGCGGCCCGTATAAAGATGTGCCACCTATAGACGTTTGCAAGTACTGCCTCAGGGCGCCGCCACCTTGCTCAGTTGGGGTGCACTTGGGCGCATTAAATTCGATTACGATGCCTCACTAAGGTGTCGTAATCAGACTATGGCCGCGCCCAAGCACACCCCAACTCAGCAGGATGGAGGCACCCTGAGGCCGTACTTGCAAACATGTATATGTCAAGCTTTTTGTGAAAACAGCCGTTTATAGGAGTGTTTGACTTGTAGACAGAAACATATGGTGCTTCCTACGCATGTACTACACCATTCAGGATCCCATAGGAGTGCTGAGCCTGAAATATTGGCACCTAAAATAAACCTCTTTCACAGGAAAGGAAAAGCTTGAAAACGTGCCATACCTGTCTGATTGCTGGTAGAAGGAAGGCACCCTGAATCTTAAAGTATGTCTCGTACGATAAACGGGGCACGCCCATCTGATGGAGAAGCCTCAGCACTTTTTTGACAATGCTCCCAGAGAAGAGCGTTGCTGCAGCTAGGAGCACATCGCCCAGGGCCCTCCTATTCACTGATGGTTGTCTGGTCCAGGTGTGTTGGTGGCCATTGTTGCACATTCTGTGCACCCGGAAACATGTCCCTCTGATCTTCCTCTCTGTGATGCGGCAGGGTGCAGTGCACTCGGGACAATTACAGAGTAGCTCGTCCAAACAAGACTCGAAAACAATAAACTTTCGTTCCGAGACGTAGTCGATGCTTTTGCTGCTCTCATGCTGACTGAGTGCGCTGTCACATGCAGTGTTCTGCTGTGCATCCCTGGAATAAAAAAAGAAAAAAAAAAGAAGCAACCTCCTACACACCCTCTCATACTCGTTACTAAAGATGACATATATCCGACTGATACCAACTTTAGAAAGCCGGTGTCGGACATCATCATGAAAAAGCTAGCTTCAGAGGGGAGGTATAGGCTGTCTGCTTCCACGTGTGGCTCTGGCAGCTCCGTGGGACACTCTTCAACAGACTCTTCCTGGCCTGCACTGGGCAGCTCATTGTTTATTGTTGGCAGCTGTGGCGGGTCCGGTGGTGGAGCTGGTTGTCTGCGCACTGCCGGCTGCGGCGACAGAGTCAGCCCTTCAGGCAACATCCAATCCAATGGAGCCTGAGGGACATGATTTGGTGAGGAGCATCGTGGTGTCACAAAGACAGGACTCGTTTGGGACTTTCGTGATGAAGTCTTCAAGGTGACTTGTATGCCTGTGCCATCATAACGTGTTACAACGATCTGAACAATGCTGCCTTGTGTAAAATTTCTTCTTGCAGATACGTACATTGATTTCTGTAGATGCCCGAGGTCTGCGTAGCAGTGTTCCGAAGGTCAGGTTGAGCCTGTTTGGCATTACTGATGGACGGGGCTGTTCACAGCAGAGGAAATAAAGTGTCTTTCAAAACAAAATCATCCTTGGCTCATGTAATCAGCAATATATTAGATTAGCCTAGTTTGGCAGAATTATGTACTAAAATACGTCAGCCGAATAGTTGCAATCGGCGCACATACCTGAGCTCGAACAAGGTTCTTCGATGCCAGCATTTGCATCATGCATTGGTTCATGTCCAGAGTCAGGACCTTGCTCAGTGTCGTCACCAGAAGGGTTGACGATGTGCTGACCTCTTCAGCGATGAGTGTGGCCTTTGCTTGTGCCGGTGCCTTCAGCAATTCAGCAATTATCTATAAATGATGGGCATAAAAACTTACAACATGCAAACAAACACACTGTCAATATGCTGCTAACACCCAGGTTCTGCTCAAACGAGGGTGACTTGCCCAAGCCCTTATCTTCGTTAGGTTCATGTCACTCTGTGTACCCTCTCATCTTGACTTTGCTTGAACTGGTAAGCAAATCACACCGTCAAGTGCACAATCATGGACACTAAGATGAAACGGTGGAATGACGACCGAGGTTAATTAGTGGCCTTGCCTCGAGTCGAGAAATTGAACAAGCGCTTGTAATAGACCTTTTCTGCAAGTGCGCCGCCATTTTGAATTGACGTCACTTCCAGTATGGGCGAAAACATTGTTTTGCCTTTGCCTTGCCAATAGAAGGCATTTAGGATATAAGCGTAACCGTCACACTTTCTCGTTTTGCCTCCCCTTCATTTTTTTACTATTTGCAGGTTGAAACGTTGGATTGGTTTTTCGTCGCCCATACCGGATACGCCTATTAGGTTGCTAGGGACGAGAGCACAGAGAAAAGGTGTATAGCCTCTTGATTGGGGTGCAACTGTCATAAATGGCCAGCTGGTGTTCTTAGTGAACTTTATAAATAAACACCACATTCCACGAAATTAAAACAGAGTAACTCAGCAAAATATTTCGCAGTGTTTATTTTTGTTCTAAATTGGCACGCGTTTAGCAGCATCTATTTTTGGCACTAGAATTGATTTTTGCTGCGATTTAATTCCATACACCACCAGGTTTTAGGCATTCTCGGCACTTGTCGTCTTGAAGCATTATTGCGAGCATGTATTCAATGTATGGGAAGAACATAGACGAAACAAAATCTTATAGACCAGCACACTGTTTACAAAAAAGTCTGCATTTGCCCACACCAAGTGTGGGGACTGTGCGTGCGCAGAAACCGAATTCACGTGAAGTGAAGCCTCTGCACCTGCGCAGTGCCGTCAACAGTGCCACCGCAGCTGCGTGACGTCAGGGCCGCGTGTTGGTCTATAACTAAGATATCGTCATAGTAATCAGAAATATAAACAAGGGGTGGAAATATGTACCCTAACAAGGTTCTCATTAAAAAAAACGGCTGCGCTCTTTTTCATTCATTTTCCGCAGTTGAGAGAAACTGCCTTCCAGGTTAACAATGAACAGATGAAGCGACAGCAGCTTGACCACCTCATCAGGAAGAGCAGACCAGTGAGGAAAATGAGTTTTCCAAAACAGAATGATGTATACAGGCACACTTTTGTAAATGGCGTCGCACTCAAACTGTGAGTATCCTATTCCCAAATTCAGCAGCGTCTCCTTATGCGCCACAATGAAGAATAGCACGTGCTCAAGATGCCGCGGAGTTTGCACATCCTGCTCAAGCTCGGAATATACCCGCTGCAAACCAAAAGGAAGTACGTAGATCATCAATTAACCGCATTCTCCCAGGAATGGTTCAACTCGGTCCTATGTGCCATTTTCAGATAGCCCAAATAAAAATTATATATTTATTGGTTTATGCCCAATTTCTCAAATTAAAATTAGCTGGCATTTATCAGTAGTAATAAAGATAAATACCAGCCTTCACAACTGAGCCAAAGGTACCGGCGCAAGCTCGTAGCTTCAAAGCAAGTTTCTAGCACATGAGCCCGCGTACCGAGTGCCATCGCCGCAGCTACTGTACTCCGTTTCACCTTATGTTGTACCGCAACGAAGGCAAGAATCGCGAGCTCACAGCCTAGGCAGCTGCCTACGCTGTGAGCTCGCAGGAAAGGCTACAAGCTCGCGCTTGTAGCCTTTCCTGCGGTACATCATAAGGTGAAACAGAGTATAGCTGCAGTCTCGCCATGTACACGATACCGACAGTGGAGCAGCTGCGATTGGCGGCAAGCTTTCGTCCGGCTAAGTGCACGATAGCGAACACGGATATAGTACACACTTACCCTGCGCGACGCTGTTAGGGAAAACGCGATCTCGGCGTTTCTCCGCGTTTGTCCTCAAAGGCGAGTTAGCAGGCTCGCGCTAACAGCGTCGTGCAATGTACTACGCTAATCCCACGACCACTCGCATTCGTGCTTTCCTCTCGGAAACAAGCAGAAAAATATTTCAATAGCTGCGCTTACCTCTTTCCGTCGCCATTTTTCCACGGCGCCGCTGTGCCGCTCTCGCTTGCGTTTTCGCGTGAAAAGCGATGGCACCACGCCAGGCTTCAAATAGGCCTGCTTTACAGGCAAGCCCAGACTTTGCAGTAACTTCGGGCTCGTCTTATAGTCCTCGTCTTCGAAGTTCTCCGTGCAAAGACAATCGCCTTTAGCGGGCTTCCACGTTGGCTGGGAAGGACGGGCCGCGCGAATCCACAGCTTGCGCAACGTGGGCTCACTCGGAAACTTGTGCGCAGGCCTGCCGCTGTAACATACGCTGTTCGAGCAGTCTTGTGCAGCACAGTACCGTGGCATAACTATTGAAGAAACTGGATTAAAATGAGGAACACTCGGCGCGGTTCTCCATTAGGACTGCAGCGGGACAACCCAGTCTGCCAAGGAGCGAGAGGTCTGTGACGTCAGTTCCGCTAGGGCTCCTCCGCGGTGGCGTCGATCGCACCGGCGGCTTCCGGCTGACGGATTGCCCAATCGCGGCTCTTCTATCAAAGAAATATAATAATCCGATCACCATCCCTTGGTATGGTCTTGATTTTTAGGTATAGTAACGTCCCGGGCAGCTCGTCCGGGGCTTATTTTGAAAAGTTCAGATATCGGTTCAGCATCCCTTTAACACTCGAAAATCAACTGGACGAGACAAGATTCATATTGAATTCCTTAAGCAATACGCAGAATCGGTCCTCAAATACTTAACATTTATATTTAAAATGTTACTCAGGCAACACAACGTTCCCTCAGATTCTCTTTCTGCCAAAATTATTCCAGTCCATAAATCCGGTGGCAAGCAAAATGTAACCAATTATCGTCTCATCTCATAGACATGTACGCGTTGTAAATTGTTAAGCACAATTTGTAAAATCGTGTTTTTGATTTTATTGCAAAAATATTTTTTTTTTACAGGAACCAGCATAGACTGAGGCGCGGTCTGTCGACGGCAACACAAGTACTAGGTGCATTTCGTGACTTTTCCTGGCATTAGAACGAAAACGTTCAAATCGATGCGGTTTGTTTAAATCTATCAAAGCCTTTCGATGAAGTTTTTCATACTTTAATTATACAAAAACTACTAATATACGGCGTTAATGAGCAGGTAATTAAATGGATCGAGGCCTACCTGTCTAACGGAACACAGCCGTCGGCTATCAGCGGAGCAATGTCGACTATTTGCGGGTTCCATCGGCGGTCCTGCTGGGATCGGTACTAGGTTCAGTGTTGTTTTTGTGTCACATAAACGATATTGTTAGTAAACTAAGCTCTAGCGTTACAGCAAACATATTTGCAGGACGACCACTACCTCTACACTAAAGTACGGAACCTGATGAATCAAGAAAAACTTGACTAACCTCCAACTTCGGAAAGAAACGTTGAAACAAAATGAGGCGTGAAAATAAATCCGGATAAAAAGGTATCCTCCAAAATCACTAGCAAAAGAGTGAACATCCTTCCATACATATTCAAAGTTGGAAACGACCCCATAACAGTAGTTAGTTACTTTAAGTATTTAGGATTTAAAGGAATCGCTAGATTAAAAATTTTTCCAGTACAGCTCAAAAACGGTTAGGCGTTTTAAAGCGAAATCTAGGTCATACAAAAAGTCAGGTGAATTTCACTGCCCCAAAAACAGCTATACGGCCCACCCTAGAATATGCCTACGCAGTGTGAGACCCGTGCCAACATTATAAGATTGAAAAAATTTGGCGAAAAATACACAGAGAAGCTGCTCGCCTCATCCTTTTGTGACACATCCGAATGGACTCCGTGTCTAGCATGTTCGAACAACTCAGTCTCCAACCCGCCAAGACATATCCTTATAACTTTATTAGTTTTCAAAAGACTCGCTAAATATGGACAAATCTTGTTTTCTACAAGCGCGTGTTACAAGAGCAGAAAGGGAGGTACACAAGAGGACTATGGAAGTTCCGCGAGTGAACAGTTACACGTGTAAGCGTTCATTTAAAGCCATATCTGCTCAATGCAATAGCATTCTTTGACTAATTCACCCAGTTTTTGTGATACAGGCTCTGTCCTCAAATATGCCGTGCCATAGCCTCTTATATACTTACAAACCATGGCAGATCGCCACGAGAAGCGGCCACCGAAATGAAAAAGGTGGATCAGCAGATAACGTAATAGAGGAGAGCCACGTCACTTGCGCCCCGCGGCGGCGAGACGCCGAAACACACTTCTCCCGATCGAACAAACGTGTTTCGTGTCTTCGCTGCTGCGAAATCTGTGCGCTGACGTCCAGGTTCCCCGAGAAATGACTCTTTGATGCTCTGTGCTACCAGATCCTCGCTCTTCAAATCTGCGACCGGGCACTCTATGGCTCCGTCGTCGAGCTGCCAGACTTTATGAGTATATAGGAGACTATGGCCGCGTATATGCGCCGCGCAATCGGAGGCGCCACACGTGTGCTGAGCGCAATACGCGCTCTTTCATATTCGTACCCTCTTCGAAGGACCTGACGTCCTTGAAGTCGTTCTCGACGTCCTTCTAAAGGTCGTCCTCTAGGTCGTCCTAGACATCGCTCTAGACGTCGTCCATGAGTCCCTTCAAGAGGTCGGCCTTGAGATTGCGCAAGAGGTCGTCCTGGACGTCGTCTCGAACGTCGTCCTCTAGGACGTCATCCTAGCAAGCGGATAAACCCGCGCCATGATTACGCGGTCCGGCAATACGAACGCGCTCATATTTGCACCCAAGCTACGAAGCACTCGCTCATGTTTGAGGCGCAAGCAGATAACTCCCGCCGCGCATAGGGTAAGGTAAGGCAAAATGAGAGAAAACATTTTCATTTCAATGGTAATTTTTATTTTTGTTTTAAGGCCGGTTCACACATACAGCGGAGCGCTAAGTTAGCGCTACGTGAGCGCTCCAAGGAGCGCTCATGTGGCGCTTCCTAGCGCGTGACTTCGTTCTAATATAGCGCGTGATTAGCGCTCCAGTAGTGCCTTGTTAGCGCTCCAGTAGCGCCGCGTTAGCGGTCCAGTAGCGCCGTGCTAGCGCTACAGTACCGCCTTGTTAGCGCTTCTGTAGCACCGTGTTAGCGCTTCAGTAGCGCTTCTTGTACCGCGGTGCTGCGGATTAGCGCGTGCACTGCGGTTCCGGTTCCTGCGGTTGGGTGTGCATCAGCAGCACCGTGGCGGACATGTGGGATGCTGAAATAGAAATGCGACAAATGCTGTTACATACGCGATTAGTGCATATGCGTGTGGTCGGCTTAACGCCCCGAAGAACCTTCTGGGCGCGCGAAATCTTTCGCCACCGAGATACCGACGGGTATACCCGGCGAACCTTGTTCTTATAGGCTGAGGGACCGAGACGAAGCGCTCTTTCGAAGGCGATTATTTTTAACTGCGTGTCTTTGGAACCAGGGTCACACATATCGAATAGAAAGCGATAAGGTCGTACCCAATCAATTAGTCGCTCAGAGTTCATATCTCTGGATTGCCTGCCGAAACCTTTGCTTGGACAGCGGCTCTTCCTCTTCCTTCAATGCCAAAGGAAACACAACAACAATGGAATCGCCGTGCACGCGCTGCTCCGCAGCAGCAAGCACGGCACAAAGAGCGTGAGAGCGCTAACAAAGCGCAAACAGAGCGGTAACAGAGCGCTAACAAAGCGCTACTGAAGCGCTAACCCAGCGCTACATCACGCGCTACGAAGCGCCTCATGAGCGCTCCTTCGAGTGCTCATGTTGCGCTAACTTAGCGCTCCGCTGTATGTGTCAACAGGCCTTTAATATCTAAAAAAAACACAGAAAATGGATATTCTTAGATGTCTTTACTCTACGCTTAGTAAATATGACTTAATTGGAGTAACCAAAACAATCAACAAAATTGCAATATCTGAAAGTCATACAATCTGTCATTTTGTCTTGCCCTTTGGGGAAAAATAAACAACGTAGTGGGGTATATTGAGACACACTAAGAGAACCTTATATGCGCTCAATTTTTTTTTCAATAAAAACACTTGAAACGCACTCGTTATGTACCCACTCGATCACGTACTCGATTTATAGTGAATGCTGCTTTACTTTAACGTTCTTTGCGTACACGGTACAACGAGTTTGTTGTGCTGTGCATCGCACGGTCGGCAGAACGCTTGGACGGAGCGCGCTTCTTCGGAGGATTGCTGATGATTTTTCTCTTCTGATTCCTTTTTTTTCTTGGAGAGGGAGGGGGTGGAGGCAGTGGGATGCCGCTCCTTGGCTGCTTTCGCCAACATCAACTTTGCTTTGTAGGGTGGTGACGCTAGAAATGTGTTGCTTTTCAATCTCCTTGTTATCCTTTTCTATCCTACGTAATTTATGAAAGAGAAGTTTTTCAAACTTGAAATGTTGGAAAGAACATGTGTTCTTTCCGACGTTGTCTTTTTTTTGGTAAAGCCACTGCTTTTTACATTCCTCGAGTAGTTTGACTCCCTTTAAAGCGCCTCCTTTGGTACGCCAAAACGTGTGGCAGCAGTGCGAAGGAAATGACACTGTTGCTGTTCAAGAGCTTTGTTCATGTCACTTTCGCGCTATGAAGCTCGTGTTGTTTTTCTTTTATACGTTTGGGCTATCATATACTCCGCGACAACTTTTCTTGTCATTTCAGGGAGAGGAGGTGAGCCCGCGCACAGCTTTATTCGGCGCTAAAAAGGGGAGAGGCGACGCGCGCCTGTACCATCCAGTGCATTGCCAAGAAACGTAGTCGTGGAGTATAGACACCCGGATAAAACGAATCTGGCTCAGGAGCAGAAAGGAAACTCGTTCGTTATTTACATGCGCGCCATAGAATGCCAGATTATCGCGTTGTGCCCAATAAATATCCCGTTACGTAAATAATAATTTTGTTAAAGAAAAAAAACCACAGATGGCTCACCTTTTGCTCGAATTGAGCTGGTGAAGCAGACCAATAAAATTAAAGGTTGCCTTAGCATAATAGTCGGTGTTAACCACGGTGCTCGTCTTGAAGCGGTGCCGCGCGCTAAAATTCGCGCGTTTTTTGTTTTTTTTATTTTTTTGCGGAGCGGGGGGGGGGGGGGGGGGGGGGGAACGCATCAACCACATCTCTGCTTTCTTTTTCTGCGGACCACTCTAACCGACAGCTTCCGTTTTTTATACACGCAAAGTGTACAGACCATGGCATCACGGTGAAGTATGAACGTACCCCGATCTTTTGTCTAGGAGATGGATTGCACTAAACACAAACTGTCGCATTCTGCCCCGCGTCTCATTTCCCCCCATTTTACCATACACGGAGCAGCAGTACGCAAACATTCACGTAGTGGCGTAGCAACTTCTTTTTGAGGGGGGGTTCAAACCAGGCTCTCACCTTCAAGGCGCTCAAGGGATACCAAGGGCGTGCCCTTGGTATCCCTTGGGCGCCGCCGGTCAGTGTTTGCCCTGCCCAGCGGCGGCTGTTACAAGGGGGGGGGGGGGGGGGGCAAACCACAGGCCTTGCCCCCCCCCCACACTTTGAAAACGGGGAAAGGGGGGGGGAGAAGCAAGCGTCCCTTCGCCCCCCCCCCCGGTTGGTACGCCCACGCATTTACATTTGCTCACCAACTACAAAGCCCTTATCGGTTTGAGTTGAGCTAGTTGATACATGGTCAGTGATGGTGGTGAAACGGCTTGAACATTAAACGAAGACAGAACAATACAAACACACGAAACTGCAATAATAGTGGGAGAAGGAGTTTGAACATTAAACGATTACACATAGACAGGACCAGACCAACACACAGAAATGCATTGATGGTGTGGGAAACAGCTTAAACATGAAAATATTGCAGAGTGAGAGAAGAATAAACGATTATACAGAGACGAAGAAATCACTCGAATTCGAAGTAGCGCTTCAGTTACGCTGACGTCAAAGATTGCGTCATAAACCACTACTAAATTAGTGTTTGTTCTAAATTTTCGTCGTAGTATTCACATTGAGCTGAGTCGTGACCTTCATGACGAATGCTATCGGAATTCATGCACAACCGAAAATAGTGTTTTTTGTTGTTTTGTTATAACAGTTGAATGTTCAAACAGGCTTCCCGGAAATGTAGTAAATTGTGACTCATTAACATTGTTCGAGAGATGTCTACCTGAATTATATTAGATTCTCATTTCTGCATATGCGTGTGTAAAGAGTGACTTGTGTTCAGAATAGTGTACACATTTTTTCTTGTGTAGCGTCATGCAAACCAGCGCGTTTTCGTCTATTGATATAAAATTTAATACGGTGTTAATAAATGTATGTCATGTTGCACGACATGTCACTTTGTCTTCACTTTGCAATTCGTACGCAGCACGAGTAAGAATACGATCAGATAACGTCAGTCCATGGTTCACGAAAGAAATTAGTCGTATGAACACAAAAAAAAACGACTATTTAAGAAAGCAAGATCATCGCCTTCGAATAACAGCCTTCGGGATGAATATGTAAGTCATAGAAAGTTATATAAAAATGCCGTCGCGCAAGCGAAATTAAATTTTTTTTCGAACATGACTGGAAAAATATTCTTACAAAAAACGCCAAAAAATTTTGGAAAATAATAAACCCAACGCGTGCGAACGCATTGGCGTTCGTTGATGACGACGGGGCGAAATTTGAGGATGAAGAGAGCACACAAAAGCTTAACAGATTTTTTAATTCAGTATTTACACAAGAGGATCTTGACACCATACCTATCCTGAACACGTTGGACCATGCGCCAATGAAACCAATAGATATTTCATACCCCGGCATCGTGAAAGCAATTGAAAATCTAAACATTTCTTCTAGCGCTGGCGGTGATTTTATAAACTCGAAGATTTTGAAAAATACAAAACAAAGAGTGCCTTATTACTTGTGCAAAATACTTAGCCAATCATTTAGTTCGGGGAGGCTACCGGATGACTGGAAAGTAGGAAAAATGCTCCTGATTCCCTAAAACGGGGGACCGGAACCAAATAGCCAATTATCGCCCCAGATCAATCACCAGTGTTTCTTGCAAGCTTCTCGAGCAAATCATATATTCAAACGTAATTTACTTGGAATCTAATAACTTGCTATGTTCGAACCAGCATGGGTTCCGCAAAATTTTTTCTTGTGAAACCAGCTGTTTCGCTTTACACATGACCTCTTTTCTAACGTAGATAACAAACTCCAAACCGACGCCATATTCATCGATTTCTAAAACGTATTTGATAAAGTACCCCATCAACGCCTCATTAAAAAGCTATCTTGCCTTAGACTTTCACCAAAATAAAAGACTGGATCAAAGAGTTCCTCTCAAATCGTACGCCTTATACAGTCATCTATAAAAAAATGTCATGCAGGTCCTCTGTCACCTCGGGCGTCCCACAGGGAACCGTACTAGGCCCATTATTATTCTTAGCAAACATCAATCACCTAACAAAGCTTCTATCATCCCCCGTGCGTCTCTTCGCAGACGACTGCGTCAATTCCAAAGCCATCAAAACACCAGATGACCATGGAATACTTCAAAATGACCTAAATATAATTTAACAGTGGTGTAACGATTGGCAGATGAGCCTAAACATGGAAAAGTGCAAGTTACTAACATTCAATCGTCGAACCACCTTGTTTAATTTTTCTTAACAACCAGGTATCAATAACATTGTCCACTGCACATCATATAAGTACCTAGGACTTCACCTCACCAGCGATCCCGCTGGTGAGGTGAGGTTAACGAAGTTGTCCTAAAAGCTAACTGCACACTTGGATACTTAAAACGTAACCTCAGACACTGTTCGCCCGAAATCAAAAGGCTAGCCTACACAACACTGGTTCGTTCCCAAATGGAATATGCACCATCGATATAGCCAGAATTTTAAAATTACCTCTCAGCGAAATAGAAAAAATTCAAAACAGAGCACTAAGGTACATTCATTCCGGTTACTCCTTCTACACTAGTATCACTTCACTTCGAAATCGGTCTGATCTCCAAACACTTTTTCTTCGTCGAAGACTCTCCCGACGTGCCCTTTTTCATAAGATATATTATCACAATCCGCAGATGAAAATGGCCTTTCTCAGCGTCCCAGATCGAATTTCCGCTAGGGTTGACAAGTTGCTTAAAATCAAATTCATTCACTCTTCATCCTTGTTTTCCGCAAATTCCATGCTACCTATTGCTATTGATGATTGAAATTTATTACCCAACGAAATTGAACTAGAAAGTAACACATCAAAGTTTTGTGAACTTGTCAGTGTTTTTTTGGATGTAAAGAACGAGTTATAAATTTGTATTGTGATTGGTTAACTTGTTACTGCCATGATTGAAAAGGTTTACTCCGACTTAACATAACAAATTAATAACAAAAGGTACAGACGTTTCGCCACCCATGCAGGTGGCATCTTCAGTATACACTGACACTATATACACACACATGCCACCTGCATAGGTGGCGAAACGTCTGTACCTTTTGTTATTAATTTGTTATGTTAAGTCGGAGTAAACCTTTTCAATCATGAATTCGCCCGGCTTTTGGAAGATTTTTGCATTGTTACTGCCATTTAACACTTGTACCATGTTTTTTTCTTAATTTTTACTTTAGTGTTTAAACAATTGTCTTTTAACTTACCCACCCTTCTGTAATACCCGGACACGGGTTCTCAAGGTAAATAAATGAAATGAAATGAAATGTAATATAAGATTTGACGCTCCACTCCTGCAAAGCACCCAAAAGTGTGTACCGAATTTGCAAATGAATGAAACAAATCGGTCAAAGCACAATATATCTCACTCTCCCAAAAATTTCCCTTCGCGCCCTACCTGTGGCGCAGTCTTCTCACACTCCCCGCACCACTACGTGCTCCCTCTGCCAAGTTGCGCGTAAATGTCAAGTTAGAACCGACGCTTGGCCTGTCGATGTCCGGCCAAGACGTTTAAGAGTGCCCAAAAATAGAACTATCTCCACGGGAACGTTTGAAATTTATGGTGCTATAGGCTTGAGACTCACACAAAGTGATGCAACTCGGAAAGCGAGTAGCTGATAAAATAAAGAGTAACACCGGGTAAAATATTTTTAAACTTCGGGATTCAGGGCAAAGAAAAAGAAAACCTGTGATCTCATATTGTGTCTTGAATTCATAACTAAAATCAAACTTAAGTACCTAAAATAGAAGCAGCTTTCGAGGATATAAAATGAACGCACTTCAGTTTAGCATCATAAAGTTCTAGGCTAATAGTCACACAGCCAGGATTCATGTTCTCAAGGTGTGGAGTTACGTTCGCCATACATCTAATAATAATGAGAAGAAAAAAAAAAAAAAGACGCGTAGTTATGTTTTTTTGCCATTATGCACTATCAAAAATAAAAACAGAATTGAAACTGAAGGTGAATTTCTTTTGTTTATTTCATGGACATGAATGCGTCTGCAAAAATTCCCTATAGAACAATTGCGCTCCCAAGGAAGTACGACATTGCTTCTCTCAAGAAAACGTGTAGGAACCTCACAAGGAGTGCTCCTGTCTTCCAACAGAGAACAAGGCGAGATAATTTTAAAACTAATCAAGAATTACATTTCGCTGTTTCGTTGCGTCCTGATCCTCGCATTGAAACTTATCGCAGTATAGTTACGAAAGTGATTCGCAAAGCGAAAACGTTACGACGAATAAGGGGAACAATTTTGTTAAAACTCACATAGTCAAGTCAATTGATGGATACAGTAACGAAAACTTTTCACGTTTGCGCCCCAGAGACGAACGCATGACGTGGTCTTCATAGGGAAGCTAATTTGCGACGCCACACTTCATTTCTGGAAATAACTATTTTGCTTTCCACGCGATGTGAGTCTTTGGACTATGTGTGGCTAAAGACTAGCACCTCTCTGCCCTTCATTTAAATATTGTCCCCTGCTTTCTAAAGATAGCACCTCAGGGTGCCAATTGAACACTGTCGGGACACTCGTGAATATGGAGTATCATATTGAACAGATTTGGGAGAAAGCAGTAATGTGAGGTGGTGTCAATTTTTCCATGTTTTTCCTCACGAAAGTTCGTAATGTGCTTCTCATAGCCAATGTCTGGTATGCGCTCAAGAAGCTGTGGATGTCAAGGGCCAGTATTCAACATTTGCATAGGGCGTTCGCGTTCTTAGTGTAGGGATCGGGATGGGAGCCCTGCAGCCGAACAAACTTGTTTTGTTTTGTGGAGAGTGAGGGTTTGAACTTAGATCATCTGTTTCTGTGGCACGTTGTTTCTAGATGCATTTGATGCATTTTCTTCCGTGACCAAAGAAATGTATTTTAGAGGACTGTGTTACAACTTGGATTGCGTGATTCATTACCTGGTTTTATCGCATTGTCAAGTAACACCATATTTTAAAGAATGCAAGGCTTACTGCCTGAAGGAATCGAGACTTTTCGTTTTGTGAAGGTACCGTTCTCAATGGAGTACCTGAGTAAAGGGTCGCGGACGCAGCTGTACGAATCTCTTGCATACGTTTTTATTCCAGCTCCCATCTACCGCTCTCTATAATGTGAAGGCACATGTCAAGATGTCCTCTAAAGGGTCAAAGGAATGCGAGTCCCGCCATCCGTGAATACTTTTTTTTTCTCATACAAATGCATAATAGCATGGTCCCCGTCGTACCCTGGCCTGAGGAAACATGAATATTTGTCCTTTGGGCAATTGACTGCCTTTTATGTAAAATATCAGAAACCATGGAGCTCATATTTTTGAAATTCTGGGGTGCAGTGTCGTTTCAAGGTAGCAACGACTTTGTAAAAGATGCAGCGAGCGTCAGCTTACGGCATCTGTTCCCCTCAAGGAAAAAATTAAGGGGACGTTCTCTAGTATATCTTCATGTTATTGAGCCGACACAGTTTCTGGATCTCGCAAATGGCCGTGCGACAGGCTGACAAGGATGCCCGTTCCATCAGGGACTTTCGAAAGTGCTGTCCACTTACGAGAAGTGTACCAAGTGCAGGCCGAGCAGCTTGAATCGCTGCCTGTACTTGACAACCTGACATCCTTCAAAGTTTTTAGGCCCTATTGCATCCTCCAGGGCTTGGTGGGTGATTTTAACGATAAATTTTGTCAATGCGATTTTTTTTTTGTGCCCAGCAGGTAACGAGAAAAGCGAGCGTTTAAAAGTGGATAACTCAGACGACAACCACGCAGAGCGACCGGGATTCAGACCGCGCTTCTACTAAAATGTTTTTTGTTGTTGTTTTGCAGTTGTGTAAATTTATGAAAAGTTCCAGCCCATCCTCGGCTGTCATCGAATCATCTGCTTTGGAAGATTCTTGAAGAGACCGAGCTTAGAAAAGCAGCAATAACCCGCAGCATTGGGGCAATCGCCTTTTGGTCGCTGACGTAAGATGCCGGTACTTTTCGCTTTAAGTGTGTAGGCACAAGTTCGTCTCATTAACTGCTTTATATTTTTTATTTCATATCTATCTCTTTATTATCGCAACAATATTACACTTCAGTGCCTCATTGGTGGTCTAACGTACATTACTACATGCCTTAAACGCGGGTCTTCTGCGTTTATGTGTGTCTTATTTTCAAGCAACACTGGCTTGAAGTCAGATGCTATGCAAGAATAATTTTCACGTCAACTGGCCTTATTCATTGCGGGATGCGTTAAAAGATGCCACAAACCTGTCACGTTTGAAATCTGAGACCCAGCAGGCAAAGCAACAATCGCATTCTCCTGAAACCTAGCGCATACACAACTTCAAGAGTTTGAGAGAAACTACTCGGCACTGGACATGTTCTACTTAACACACTTAAAACTAGTTTTGTGTGTGCTTCGTTTTTATCCCCCCCCCTCTTTTTTTTCTCTAAGTCTCTCTTTGTTTTCAACTTTCTCCCTTGCACTTAAAAAAGAAAATCGAAATTCCAAGGATTTCAATATCGAACTCAAATCTACCAAGAGTTTACCCAAAAAAGGGGTGAAAACTTAAATAAAACGCAAACATCCGACGTAAGTAACGCCATGATTAATATTTTTTGTGGAAGTTAAGAGAAAGATCAACCGCGCTGAAAAGTTCGCAGAGTGTTTACCTTCATTTATCAGGGGCGCGCACGAAAGTTTCTGACAGCATAACGCACCGACGCGAGTTTTTTTCCAGCAATACATGCGACACGCTTCGATTTGGAGCCTGCCCGAGTTATTCCACAAACTTCTATATGAAACATCTTCAGTCGTTAACGTGCGCGAAAGCTTTAGGCGAGTTGCTGGCGTATTTCATAACAGTAAACATTAAAAAAACTCACTTCACACTTCGGTCTCTGGATTTGACGCATGCATCAGTTTATAAGGTCAATGAGGAAGTATATTGTCAAAGTGTCGATACCTTATCTTCCTCATTTTTATTAGCGTTCTCTAAAATTGGTTCCAGTGCTTCTAACTGTTCTGCAAATAGCTTACTTTTTTGTCTTTCTTTATTGAAATAACTTCAAATGTTTACCTTTTAGCGTTCATCCGGTGCCGCGCGCTTAAAAAATGGTATGGAGGTCTTACACTCTCAGGCATGTCAGTGACAAGGATACGAGGGACATCAAAGGACATTTAATTTTTGGAGGCTTTTACCTGACGCCAGAATATTTCGTAATATTTATTTAGTTTCTCTTCTTTGCATAAGAGTCAGAACTATGCAAATCTTACTTTTAAGTGCCCTCATGCCCGGGTGTTAAAATAATTGATAAAACTTAATTGTCGCCGCGGGGAATACCGAAACTGCCAGTATTCGCCGCGGCGCGGAATGCCTGTAGTGTGTGTTAGTTTGAACATGCTTTAATGCGTCGCCTAATGGAGTTACTCGAGACAAAGTACTAATTTTCAGATACGACAAACGCGTAAACGTTTCTAAAAAAGACAAACGTAAAGCAAAAGATTTCTTATAACCTTATAATTCCCGCTTCACTTAGAGCGTAAATTAATATGAGAAAATAAGATTTTATTAAGCTAAAGCATGATTTTTGATATCTCCTTTTAACTTTAATTACTCCTTCCGACTCCTTCCTTCCTTGATCTTGACGTTCAATGCATGTCGAATATTTTGCATATCATAAGACGGTAAAAGCATGTTTTCGATGCAACGCATCTCGCCGTGTAATTTTCTCGGCCTCGCTTTGTTGGACGGCAGTAATAGTTTTTATTTTTTAAAGCGGGTTGGAGAGGGGGGGGGGGGGGGGGCCAAAGGGCAGAAATGGGACAATTTGGTTTAAAGGACAGAGAACACAAAGAGACTCTCGAGCTCGATAAGCGGGCCTTTGGTCAAGCTATACACAAGCACAAAAATATGTTAGTGAAAGCTGTTTAAATAGATCGCTCCAGAAATATTTGTCGGCATTAACCTTTTCTCGATAGAATGCGTGATGCAATGATTCTGTCCGGGATCGACGGTATGAACTGATTTGCAACATGTGAAGAGCACAAATTACTGAAGTAAGGGTCCATGTTGGTTTAACATATCGTAATTCGAAAACGCAAAGAAAAGAGAAAACAGGACGAAAAGAAGTTGAGCACCTGAGATTGGCTGCTTTTGCTCGCTTAATTTAGAGTTGATGGTAAAAGAAAATGTGGATTCTCACGTCCAAAACCCGTCAATTATCAGTGTCTGACCGAATGCACATTGAAAGAGCCCCATAATCTCGATTACCGCGTGTCTCACTGTTGGATTGCAACGCGGACTTCAGGGCTTTTCTGGGAATTTCTATTAACGCAGAATTTGAAATCCGACCCAACGGAAAGTAGACATCTTGTACCATCGTAATATATGCTAACCTTTGAACAAAAAAAGTCCGAGGACATCTAAGCCTTTTGAGTTGTGAATGCGAAAGCCTGAATGTTGTTCTTCCGCTCCCTCAATAGACCGATCTCACTAAGCGTTCGACGCATGCGTGACGCCGCCATAGCTGTAGTTCATAGGATGCAGACGCCAGTTCACGCGACAGCTCATGCCGCCTCGTGCTCCGCTCGCACAGACCTCCAGCGGGGTTGTCGCACGTGCAGAAAGACTACAGCTCCCATGGTGCATGGCGGCAGCGGTGGAGTACTCGAACTAGCTGGGGAGATCGGTCCATTCGTCTGCGGCGTGGTGGCATGGGCGGCCACGTGTCGCCGGTGGACGGCCGAGCACGCGCTTTCGTGAGCTGAGCTCGGCCGTGCGGCCTCTCTGGAGACTGCCCGGACGGGCTCTGGCTCTGCCGCCACCGTTCCTTCTTCTTACCGGTGGCCGCACCGCTGCGGGCGATGCGCCGCCATGAAGAGGGCTTCTCTGTTGGCTTTTTTTTATTATTATTGCGCCGCACGAGAGCCAATGGGAGCTTCGTTTCTTGATGACGCGCGGCAGCCAATGGGAGCATAATCCACTAGAATCGGATTCACTTCGGAAAAAGCAGTTTAGGTGCAGTTTGGCCAACGTTTGCCGTACTGTCAAATCTGGTGACGTCCGTTCGCTCCACGGGGCAGTTAATGCTTTCGCATTAAAATAAATAAAACAGGCTGTCGCAGAAATTGTAATTAAGCTTCCAAAAGGCCAGCCTTAGCTTACTTATGCCTCTTTGCATTTTACTTCCAAGGGGTCTTTAGGGGCGTCATATCCAACCGCTAAAGTTGTTGCCACAAATATCAGCTTCTCAACCCAAAATTTGGTTTCTTGACGCCCTTTTAATTACTAGAAATATAAAAAGACCATTGGTCGTTTGCTCGAAAAGTTCAGCACTATGTAGGCAACTCCGTAAAGGATACTCGCATTCCATTTTTTTTTTTTTTTAATGGCATGCATCTTCGTGAAATATCTACATTCAAAACTCTGAAGTAACCTTACCGTTTGGAGGCCGCCGGCCCTGCAACCTACATTAACAACTTCCAGGTTCACTCTCGCTCCTAATTCTTTTCCCGTTGTCTGAAAGTTTCCCGTCACCACCTCCAAAGCCCCCGTAATGTCCCCCATACGCTTCCAACCCCTCCAGACTTTGACTCAAATCATCCGGAGCGCGGCGACCCAACCTCAGGCACCCTCGGGAAGGTAAGTGTCTGGGCCCCAGAGTGCGGCAGAACGAAGATACCGGCCGAATTAGAATTCGCCCCTGCGAGTCCCCATCTCCCGCCGAGCACGGCTGCATGCGGTGAAACCCGCTTTCACGCTGCTCTAACCGCCCGCCTCCCTGTCGTCCCTTGAGAGTGCGCGCGTACCGACACTGGGCACCCCCGGCGCGTGGACGTAGGGCTGCGTGCGTGCGTGCACGTGTGGGAATGAGTTCGGCTGTGCGTGCGTATGAGTGCGCGCGATACACTCCCGATGAAGCAACCTGGCCATGACGGCTGGCTCCTTAACCGCCTCCGACGGGCCCCACCTCTCTCGACGCGCTCGGAAGGAGCTTCGTGTTGTCCTAAGAGTGCCACGAATCAGTCACGCCTGTCTAGGCAGTGATATTAAAGACTCCGCCGAGTTTCGCTTCGACAGCGGCGCCGGGAGCTTCTTTGGTGGGCGGGAGACGGTGACACCCCTGGCTTGGTTGGAAGGCTGATGCCGCGGCAAACAGCAGCTTTAGTTCTAGTGCAATCTTATTTTTATTGCCATTTTTCTGTTTAGCTTCTTCCTCTGTGGGAAGAGTTTCAGTTTGGGGTTCCCGCCTTTCAGCGGGGTGCTAAGAGATGAGACGGGGCCCGTTCTTGGAGACTATATATATCCCTCGTCGAGTGGGGCTTTTGGTGGATCAGCCTCGCCGCGGATTCTGAGGTTTCCAAGACATCACCGAGAACCATGAAGCGTGGGCGCATCCGACGTTCTCTTTGTTTTTTTCAAAGGGAAGCCAACCCCGAGAGTTGCGAAGGCACTTCTTTAACCGCACGAGGTAGTTTTTCGCCAACTAAAATTAATGTAGGGGATTGAAAAATTAAAAAAAAAAGGGCCAACGTGTTTTTTTTTACTTTTTCACTTCGAATTTGTAAGTATTAATTCACGCACGAGGCGGTGCCGACACTTCAAGGCGGATCCGCGTGGTTTTATTATTGAAACTGAGTTCATAAAAAGTCCTGTGCCCGGAGAATTTGCAGTTCTGCCGCCGTCTTTATAGGCCTTCGTTCTGCTGAGAATACTAGCAACAAGCCGGGGTCACGCTGATTATACATCATGCAGAACGACAGTCTGCAAACACAAGTCACCGCAATAATCGTGATTATAATGCCGCGGGCGTGTCCAAATTGTTTTAGAGCTCCTTGCCATGCGGCATTGGAAGCACAGGTCTCGCTGTGACTTGCATTCGAAGCTTTGTACAGACTGTGCTTTGTTTGATGTGTAAGTAGTACGACCCCGGCGTCCCGTACCATGCGCAGCTACGTTAAATTCCCTCTTATGGCGGAACATTTTGTTTTTGATTTAATTTTTCCAATTTCCACAAAAAACATTATGTTCACGAAGAGAGTATGATACTCACGATTCTAATATTTCTGGGATTACCGCATACCTACTGCTGTTTCTTTCGGCAACGTGTTATTATGCTTGAATCGCTACTGAGACTATATCAAAATGATTTCCTTTTTGTACAACTCTTCTCCACCGCAACATTTTTTTTTTTCTGATAATTATTTCGCCAGCTGGCTGAGTAGATTGGATGCCGAGGGTGTCTGCGCACTGTAGCTCGCAGCGCGCCCAGCGAGAGCTCGCACTGCTGAACCCAGGGAACCTGAGTTCGCTCTCTGTCCCTGCCCGTTTTGATCTGTACTAGAGCCACTAAATAAGCTGCGCTTAGAGTATTGGCACTCCGCTCCCCGACGTTGTTGTAGGCACCGCCATTTTGTACAGAGCAGATGCAACTACCGATCGTCATGATTCAAAAGTGCGACTTCCTCAGCAGTAGATTCGGTGTTAGGAAGTTCATCAAATCTTGCTTTGCTTTGTCACGAACTGTTTAAACATTTCTGGAGGACGAAAAAGCGCTTCCTGTGATTTCAGATAAAGATCAAGATAACCGGCAACCATGATTTTAAGCCACAATATGGCCAAGTGTCGTTACTCTGAAGCGTAACTTATTTAATGGCACTAATGTGGACGAACATGATATCGACATGCGGCCTTGCATTACTACTGCCTAGTGCACGCTGCGCGGTATTCAAACGGGGTAGACATCCGCGCAGGAACATGTGCGTGACGTCGACAGCAGGCGCAATTTCTACCTCAGCTTCGCCGTTTACTCCGACAAAGTGCCGGTGGAGGCATGTAAGTGTTTGCGGTCCATTTGAGCGGTTTCTGCAATTGACACCACCCCAGAGGAATTTCAGCGAGCTCTACATTTGACAGCAAGCAGTGTAAGGACTAAATATTATTAAACACCAACTGATCCGCCGCCAAACTAGGATTGGTTTTTGCCGCCCAAGCATTCCTCCCTGCCTCCGCCACGTAGCGGACGTCATAGCGCCACATCGCGAAAGCCTGAAGCTTTCGTCACGTGATGTCAGCAGTGCAGAGAAATCCTCGCGATCTCTCCCTCCCCTCGTGTGAATACCCTTGTCCACAAGCAAGCGGTTGTACTGGACCGATCATAATTTTGGACCTACAGCTGAGCCAGCAGACACCAGTTGAGACTGACAAACTTACGGATGTTCAAACGTTCACACAACACAATTATTAACATGCTGAATTAAAAGTGAACACGTTCTACCCAGTGAGCTCAACAGGTCTCCGTTACGATGAAAAGGTGAAGCTTGACAGCGGCAGCGGCAGCAGGTTACGCTGGAACCTAAGCGACGTTTTTTCGCCATTGCACTTTGCGGCAGTGCTGTTCGTCAACCCCCATCATTGCGTCAGAATCAGTCTGAGCCATCCCCGGTGCTGGATTCCCGTTGCCCGGCGTCGTTTGTGGCG
Source organism: Ixodes scapularis (assembly GCF_016920785.2). NCBI lineage: Eukaryota > Metazoa > Arthropoda > Arachnida > Ixodida > Ixodidae > Ixodes > Ixodes scapularis. Next base: position 197,560,183 of record NW_024609835.1, read on the forward strand.
AAGCATTATCACGGCGAGGGAATCAGGTGACTGCATCGGTGTACGCCTACCTGTTTGAGCGGTGATTGGTCCGATGCCATTGACCTCGGCTGCATCGGCAGTATAAAGACAGCGTTTCTCGGCTCTGAGGGACACAGTGGCAGTGGCAGCAGGTTACGCTGGAACCTAAGCAACGTTTTTTCGCTAGTGAAGGCTTGTACTATTTTGCTCTGTACAAACTGATATTTATCTTTACCATCTGCTGCTGCTGCTGCTGTTCCTGCTGTAATTCTTGCTGTTATTTGTTGCTGTGTTGCGATACTTGACAGGTGCTCCAACGTGGCAGATGACTCGGAAGATATTTGTCTACATTGCAGTCAGGCCTTCCCGGAAAAGGCTCGCAAATCACATGCGTAGAATGCCAGTGCTCTAACCATATAGGTACTTGTTCTGGCGTCCCGGAAGAGTCGCGAGTTGCTTCACGTAATACCTCCGCTGCCAGCCATGTAAAATAGCCAAATTTCGAGGCAGTCAGAGCAGCAAACGAAACAAAGATCTGGATGTATCTGCCATGCTGGTCAGCATGAACGCTAAACTAGACACCCCATTAAACTTAAAAGAAACAGTGGATGCCATGGAACAATCACTTCAGCACATGTCGGCGAAATATGATGCAGTGCTAAAGCAAATGAATAAACACGACGGGGAAATAAAAAAAAAATTAAAGAAAAGGCTGACGCACTTGAAAAAAACGGAACCAACAGCGGAAATCGACAGGTTAAAACAGAAAATTCACGACCTTGAATGGAAGAGCCGCAGACAAAACCTTGAAATACACAGGATCCCCATGAGCGAACAAGGAAAGCTTTTGGCTAAGATATATGACCTAGCAAAGCAACTGGACGTGCCCGACTTGACAGCAGGTCAAATTATGGCAATGCATCGGCTTCCCTCGCGCCCTGATAAGATACCCAGAAGTTTTGGTCGCTTTTTCAAATCAAGCAACTCGGGATCTGTGGCTCGAGAAACGAGTGAACCTAAAGCGAGTTCCTAGCAAGACATACATCTTGGAAAACTTGACAAACCAGGATAAAACACTTCTTTGGGAAATGAGAGAATAAGCAAAGGCAAGGCGGTACCAATACGTCTGATACAAACATGGAAAAGTACTGGTATGGAAAAAGGATGGGGCACAAGCACATGTAGTGAAAACTGTTAATGACTTGCAAACAATTCTGCAGTTTTTCGCTGCTGGTAGTTTTTTTTTTCTTTTGCTCTGAATGACAAGACTCTTTCGGTAAGAAGTGAAATCGGAATTGTTTTCAAGAACCAAAGGTGCCACTTTCTTTCTTTCACCTAAATGTGCAATCAATACGGAATACATTTGACGACTTAAATATATTTTTGGACGGTTTTAATTTTCTTTTGCATGCCATTATCATGAGTGAAACATGATATAAAAATACCAACGAAGTAGGCAGACTTCAGAATTACGAAATATTTAGCGCAAACAGAACCAATAAAGTAGGAGGCGGAGTATGTATCAGTTGTCTATCGCCCGCCGAGTGGTAATATCTGTTCCTTTCTTGAATTTCTCGGAGTGTATTTGAATTGTCTAGGTGAAAACCAATTGACTGTCTGTTTTGGAGGTATTTTTAACATAGACATGCTTGCGTCGTCCTTGCATAAAATTGAATTGTTGACTTTGTATCAGTCATGCGGACTCTTCAATGTTATTTCCGAGCCTACTGGCATTACACCCCGAAATGCGGCGTTGTTGGATTTATTTTTAACAAAAGTTTCAGAACGAACATAATTGCTGGAGTGGTTGGGAAAACTATGAGTGATAACCTTCCAATACATATGCTTGCAAATGTAGACTACAGCTCCAAAAAATATGTGATGATCAGATTTATTTTAGAAATATAAGCGCTAGAAACCTTGATATTTTTTACCAACAGATAAGTTCCGACGTCTTGAGTGCGGTGCTGTTTAGCGTGTCTGCTGACGAAGCATTTAATTGTCTTCTTTAAAGGTTTAAAATGATATATGATCCCTGCTTTTCTTATGGATTGAATAGGGTTCCTGAAAGTCTCGTAAACCCTGGGCTACAGCCGATATAAGACAAATGATTAATAAAAATAAGATCATCTCTACCACAGATTTGTGCACACTAAGGATGGTAACATCTTCGTTGCGTCTAAGACACTTAGAAATCAATTGACAAAAACTTTAAGGCACGCTAAATGCCTGAATTTTATTAATTTATTTAAATTTGACAAGAGATCCGAGGTAGTATGAAAACAGTAAAACGAGCTGACAAAACAAGGGTTGCATCCGGATAAAGTAACAGAAATAAAAATAATAATCACAGGTAACTTCGTAAAAGGAGTTGCTTTGGCCAAAATGTTTAGTCATCATTTTGCTACACTTGTCCAGAGTGTACACTGCGCGGATGCCGTTAGGTATGTCCAGAAGGTTTCACATAGTACGTTTCTGTTTTCATCTGACGAACATGAAGTATTTTCTGTTTTCCAAATCTTAAAAAATAGTAAGAGCTCCGATATCTATGAATTGCAATTTAAACCTATCAAGCGTGTTTTGCGGTCGATTGTTCCTAGCTGAAGACATATTTTTAATCTAGCAATTGATAACAAAACTTTTCCCTCGTGAAATGCAGATAGCAAAGATGTCTGTGCTATACGCAGTTGGAGATAAAAACAACCTCGAAAATTATTAACCGATTTCTGTTTTACAGATATTTTCAGAAGTTCTAGAAAAAATAATACATCACAGGCTCTATAGTTGCTGCGAAAGTTTTCTAGCTTAACGCCCTGTAAATACGAATTTAGGAAGGGTTTCTGTCCCGAACTTGCCTTGTTAAAACAAAGGAAACTAATTTTAAACAATATTGAAAAAAAAAATTATTAACACTCGGAGTATTCATAGATTTTTCGGAGGCGTTTGACCGGATAAATCATGACATATCACTTCAATAGCTGCATATTGATGGCACTCGTGACGTTCCTCTAGATATGATTAGAAGTTACCTTAGATATCGATACCAGTGTGTTGAAATAAATAAAGAGAAATCGGATCTTAGGAAACAGACTGCCGGCGTACCGCGAGGGAGCCTTCTGGGACCATTTCTTTTCAATCTATACATCAATGACATCGTAAATATTGATAAAAATGTAAGTCTTATTTTTTACGCGGATGATGCCCGTATATTTTTTTCAGTTGATGATACTGAACAGATTGTAAGTGCCGCAAAACATTTTTTTGGGGGGAAAAGATAAATGGCCTAGACGAATTCAAATTCATTAAAAATAAATGGCAGTAAGACAAAAACCGTATTATTTAGATCACGATATACAAACTGTTTTGACACATTCATTCTTTCTCTTGAAAAAAACTGTATAGATATAGTTGAAGGCGTTAAAGTTCTCGGAATTATGTTTAATCAATAGATGTCATGGGACGAGACTGTACAACAGACATGCCAAAAATTATCAAGAGTTGTAGGTATTATGCACAAATATCGCCACATCATCCCAATTTTGGTTATGCTTCTTATATATAATTCCCTCTTCTACTCAAAATATAATTATTCCTCCTTGGCATGGGGGGAATACGACAGCTACAAACATAAATCTAATACATACTCCACAAAAAAGGTGATCGTATTATATGTAATACTGAGTATAATAGTCATAGTAGTTCATTATGTAGTAAATTGGATATTGTACAGATACCTAATCAGTATTATTATAAACTTTTTCTTGCATTGAAAATATCCTTTTGTCAAAAAGAAGATGTATTCATGTTTTTTTCCAACCTTAGGATGAGAGAGGTTGCCTATCAAGCTAGGTTTGTAGACGCATGCTTAGTGCCGCACTCTAGAACGAACTACGGAAATCACACGTTGAAATATATAGTACCTCGGTTTTTAAAGCGCCTCAGTGAGTTGAATGTAGACGTTTTTAATGAAACCATAAAAAAATGTACGTTCCATGTTTGTGAAAGAGTGCCCCTGAAATTTGTAAACTTCGCTAAATCTATTACTTCTTCCCCTTTCCCCCTTCCCATCTAATGTTGTTTATTTTTGTGCTATAAATGTAATGTTAAAAAAAAAAAAAAACATTATGTGTATGTACATGCTGCCCTCTTTCGCTACTGTGGGGAAACAGAGGCTCGTCAAGCAACAACTGAGTTGCTCTTTTCTCTGTCTCCCCCCTCCAAGCGGAGAGAAATAAAGAGCTTGAGTTTGAGTTTGTATGAATTATTACTTGATTCTTTTCTTGAGTTCATGGTGTCGCGTGGACGGCTCTGATGGGATGCCTATCTGTAATCCCAACATGTTCTGTTTCCTGGTAGGTATGTACTGATATCGGAGCGTTAATTTTTGTAGTAAGTGGTAAACTTCTTCTAACTTGAATACTGGCGGTGCGCGCTTTTACTCATAAACTTCGCAAAGACTAAAATTACAAAGATATTCAGCCCAAAAAAATGTATATGGTGTTTTATTTTTATTGTTAAACATTTGTTAAAAAAAACATAAAAACTAACCTTATGCGGTTTGTTCGAGTGCGTTATACGCTGGAGGGACATTATGTGGGTGGCTAATCTTTGCGATCAGTCGGTTAATTAAGTAAAATTTGTTAATTAACTTTTTAATTAGTGAAAATAGTCACATGGTTCCAATTAGAAACTTGTTGAACGTTGTCCAAAACCCCTAAGCCAGTAATTTCTAGAAAGACTTTGAGCGTGTAAAAAGCGCAACAGTGCGCTGAAAGTTACCACTTGTGGAGCAGGTGCAAGGCTGGGGCTAGATAAGAGACGAAACAATTGCGTGGGTGCCTTAACGCAACCGCTAGCCTTGTACCTGCTCCACGAGTGGTAACTTTAGTGCACTACTACGCTTCTCACGCGCTGAAAGTATTTCTGAATATGACTGATTTAGTGGTTTGCGATAACGCTCAGAGATGTTCTAGTTGGAACCATATGTCTATTTTCACTAGTTTAAAGTTAATTAACGAATTTTAATTAATTAGCCAACTGATCGCAAAGATCAGCCACCTCCGTAATGTCCCCCCGGGCGTATAACTCACTCGCACAAAATGCATAAGTGAACCTTTCATGTTTTTTTTTTGTTTTTTTAAAGAGATCTGTAAGTATAAAAACAAAACACCCTCTATATAAAAGTGTCTATCTGTAGCAAGACTTGGCGTCCGATAGTGGTGCCGGAGGTGTACGTCTTCAAGCTGATGAAGCCAAGAGGCGAAAGATACGGTTCAAGCCTTGTAGGCTCTTGGCCAGTCCAAACAAGAACACTTCGTTTTCCTTTTCTTTCAATCAATGAAAAAACGGCCGAAAAAAAGAAGTAATTGGAAAATTGCTTACCTATTGGCGGGTATCTACTCAACTAATTTCTCGCTTAAAAGTTTAATATATCCCGATAAAAAAGCAACAAATAGTATTGAAGGAATTAAATAGAATATTATTAAGGACATTATTATCACAAAACCAGCTATTGGGACATGTAATTGGACATAAGACAACTATATCTGGTGTCATGTGAAGCCAATGAGAGGCCCAATGTTAAGCGTTTGCTCGTGTCACATTAAACGACAAAGCGAGAAAAAAAACCGAGCTTGGACGATCATCTTCTTAAGGACATATATTTTGTGAACATATTTCTCTCGAGTCCCTTCTTTTTATCCCAAATGCTGTTCCTACACACACATATGTATATATATATATATATTGCAAGGGTGAGAAATGGGATAAATTAAGAGGCAGCGAGGGAGCGACAGATATCGCGAACCGTTCGTAAGCACACAGCGCGGCCTCTCGAGCTGCTCGCACGTTCCCCCGTACCCAACCGTTCCTCGTCTTTATCTTCCTAACATTTCCCGCCGGTCGGGTAAGAGCTGACATAGGTCAGATCAATGGGGGTTGTCCGGAATGTAGAATGGCTTCATCCTGGCAACGTGAACAATGTCTGTGGTCTTCGAGCGATGATCCTGTGGAGGCGACAGCGGTGACACTTCATAATTCGTGGGGGAAAGGCGACGAACAACACGATAGGGTCCAATGTACTTAGAGAGAAGTTTTTGAGATAGTCCCGGTTGACGCAGCGGTGTGGCTTGGAGAACTATGTCCCCAATCTCGTAAGTGATGGAAGAGTGACTCTCGGCGTGGCGAAGCTGCTGTTGCTGCTGCGACTTGAAGGTGTGGAGGCGGGCAAGGTGACGGGCATGTTGGGCTCGGCAGACGATGTCGGCGGCAAAGCCACTGACTGGGGGGTGGTTGATAAAGAGCAAAACTGTGTCAAGAGTTGTGAGAGGTTCGCGGGCGTATAAAAGGTAGTAAGGGGAGAAGCCCGTTGTGGCCTGGTGTGCTGTGTTGTATGCGTAAGTCACATAAGGGATGACGGTGTCCCGATTGGTATGATGGTCGTCGACATACATAGATATCATTTGTGATAATGTTTTGTTAAGGCGTTCGGTCAGTCCGTTAGCCTGTGGGTGGTACGCGCTCGTCCACCTGTAAACTGTATTGAAGAGGCGTAAAATCTCAAGAAGCTGAGCGATGAACAGAGTGCCTCGATCACTGATGATGACTTGTGGTGCTCCATGACGCAGTAGGATCTTATGGATAAACAAATCCGCTACTTCTTGGGCAGTGGCCTTTGGTACAGATGTCGTCTCAGCGTACCGCGTCAGGTAATCGACGGCCACAATAACCCATCGGTTGTTGTTGGCAGAAAGCGGAAAAGGACCCAAAAAATCGATACCAATTTTTTTAAAGGGAGTGTCCGGTGGAGTAATAGATTGAAGAGGATCAGGTGCCCTGGTCGTACGGCTTTTCTTCGTTTGGCAAAGGCGACATGTTCGGATGTATCTGTTAATGGTGCGGTACATGCCATTCCACAAATAGCGGGCACGGATGCGGAAGTATGTCTTGCTAAATCCAAGGTGACCAGGAGTTGGGTCGTCATGATGCGCTTGTATGATATCTCTTTGGAGTATTCGGGGTACAACAAGCAGCCACGGACGCCCATGTGGTTCGTAGTTTTTTCTATAAAGAACACCCTTGTGAAGCGTGAAAAGGGTAGCATGTCGTTGCAGTTGGCGCGTGGAACGTGTGGCGGTTCCCAATAGGTAATGTATGATAGGTTTTAAGTGTTGGTCCGATAGTTGAGCGTCGGCTACGTCAATTGTGTCCAAAGGTGCAGAGAGCAAAGGGGAGCCCTGGGGTTCCTGTCCAGAAGGCTCACTAGGAAGTGGACACCGAGACAAGCCGTGAGCATCGAGGTGCAGCTTTCCAGACTTGTGGACGATGCTGAAGTCGTAGTCCTGAATCTTGAGGGACCAACGTGCAAGGCGTCCAGATCGGTCCTTAAGATTCGTAAGCCAGCAAAGGGCGTGGTGATCTGTGACGACTCGAAAGTGGGTTCCATAAAGATATGGACGAAATTTGGTAATAGCCCATACGACAGCCAAGCACTCACGTTCGGTGATTGCATAGTTACGTTTGCATTTCGTAAGAGTTCGGCTTGCGTATGCAATCACTCGCTTTGTGTTACCAACGTTTTGCGCCAGGACAGCACCTAATCCGTGACCGCTAGCATCGGTGCGTAATTCTGTGTCGGCGCCTTCTAAGAAATGTCCAAGAATCGGGTCAGAGATGAGGGCCCGCTTAAGAGAGTTGAAGGCGTGTTCTTGGGGTTGATCCCAGTGGAAGGCTCGGCCCATTCGAAGTAGCTCGTTCAGCGGTTCGGCAACGTTGGAAAATGCCGGTATAAATTTTCGAAAATAGGTGCAGAGGCCAAGAAAACCGCGAACGTCTTTCAAGTTCTTAGGCACAGGAAATTCGGAGACGGCTTGAATTTTGTCGGGGCGAATTCCGTCGACACTGACCAGGTGGCCAAGTACTTTGATTTGCCGCGCTCCGAACCTACACTTCTTGGAGTTTAGCTGTAGTTTAGCTGCACGGAAACAATCGAGAACTTGGCGCAGTCGGCGTATATGCTCGTCAAACGTCGCTGAAAAAACAACAACGTCGTCCAGATAGCATAAACAAATGTTCCACGTAAACCCCTAAGCAAATTGTCCATCATTCGTTCAAATGTCGCGGGGGCATTGCATAGTCCAAACGGCATTACGTTGAATTGGTAAAGGCCATCAGGAATGATAAATGCTGTTTTTGGTTTGGCGTCATCGGAGAGAGGTATTTGCCAGTAGCCGCTGCGTAGCTCCATAGAAGAGAAAAAGGATGAGCCCTGAAGCGTGTCTACGGTGTCGTCAATTCGAGGTAACGGGTAGGCGTCCTTTTTGGTGACTTTGTTTAAGCGGCGGTAATCAACGCAATATCGCCATAAACCATCCTTTTTTTCACGAGTACTACAGGCGACGACCAAGGGCTGGATGAAGGTTCGATTACGTTTTTCTTGAGCATGTCAGCGACATTTTCTTGTATCGTTCGGCGCTCTGCTGGTGAAACTCTGTAAGCTCGACTTTTCACTGGAGTTGCCGTACCGGTGTCAATGCTGTGGTTGACAGTCATTGTCTTCGTGAGGGCACGTCGGTCAAAATCAAATAAATCACTGTACGCGGTTAGCAGAGTGGAGAGAGCCTGATGCTCTGTGTTGGTCAGGGAAGGGTCGATCATCTGAACAGTCTCGCCGCTTGAAGGAGTGGCAGAAGGTGACCGCGGAGAGGTGTTGAGAGCTCCCGGAGATAAAGCAGCAAGTGTATGCTCGTCATACGTTTGAATGGTGGCGACACGAGATTCCCGAGGTAGCATTAACACTTCCGCTGAAGGGTTTGTAATGTACAACTGGACTCGTCCTGCTTTCTGTACGGCAATTGAGTACGGTACAAGAGCGGCTTTTTTTTCAAAGCTGGTGCTAATGGGCTCGACAAGGCCGCAGGAACCGCTAAAGGGCGCCTCGGGCACGAGCTCGGCAAACACTGCGGTCAACGGAGGCAAGGATACGTCCTCTTCGACACGAAGGACAACCGGAGTCAAATCCAAAGAGGTGGCATCTTTGTTGTAAGTGTTCAGATGAAGCTCGCGACCTCCGCAGTCAATAAAAGCATCGGTTGCTGTCAGAAAGTCACACCCAAGGATTACGTCAGCGACACAGTTCGCCAACACTGTGAAGATGACTGTGTATCGGCTCCCCCCAAGAAGCACTGACAGGGTTGATAAGCCAAGGGGTCGGACCAGTTCCCCGTTACCCATCCGTAGCAACCGTCCGTCAGCAGGCGTGAGCATTTTTCGTAGACGACGACGAATATTTTCGGCAATGCATGATTTGGCGGCACCTGTATCCACTAGGGCTGTAAACGTCTTTCCGTCAATTTTAACTTGAACAGTCGTTGGGCTGTCAGAAGGAGGTTTTTTGTCGAGATTGGAGAGTGCGGTCTGACCTCCGGTGTTCGCACAGACTGCTGGCTTTAGTTTGACGTCTCGGTGAATTCGGCAACGGCGTTAAGGGGCAACACAGAGCGTGGGCGGCGAGGGTAGGGTGATGGTGATCGGCCACGGCGATTGGTGATCGGCGAAGAAGTACGTGGGTCGTGTCGATCGTCAGAAGGGTGCGCCTCATTCCGAAAGGTGCGGGAAGTGCCCGTCGCTAAGGGTCGGTACATTGTAGTGTTCACTAGATGGCGGCAGTAGCGTGCGACATGGCCCGGTGCGTGACAAAGGTAACAGATGGGGCGGTTATCTTCGGTTCGCCAGATTTCAGTTCGACGCCGGGGCCCATAAGGCCGGGAAGATTGGGGCGGCTGTTGAACCGCAGGCCTACAATAGCGGGGGTAGGAGTCTTGGAGCATTGAACAAATGAGTGGAGGCGCCGATGGCGCTGGCGGGCAAGCGGCAGTTGGTAGGGCAAGGTGACCTAACGCAGCGCGGATTTCTTGTTGGACAACTTGCTGCATAGATTTCACCTGTGGTATTTCTTGGGCAAGAGCAGCGGCTGGTGTTAAATGAGCGAGGTAAGGACGTAGTTCATCGCGGATGATTGTCCTAATCAATGTAGCTATGTCGGTACTGGAGGCGGTGGCAAGACACACCTCGGGGAGACGCTCGAAAGGTGCCTTAGCGATTCGGGCACTCTGCAGCTCTTCATACTTTTTGCATTTGTGAATGAGCTGCTGTTCTGTTGGAGGAGATTTCGGCGCAACGATGGTGAACAGCTCCTGCGAAAGTCCTTTAAAAAGGTGGCGAATGCGGTCATCTTCTGGCATTTCAGGATCAACGCGGGAGCATAGCCGCAGTACATCCTCAATGTAAGAAGTGGATGACTCGGTGTTTGCCTGATAGCGGCTAGCCAACTTGTCCTTTGCTTGCTGCTTACGCTGCTCTGGCTTGCCGAAGGCGTTTGCAAAAGTGGCCTTGAAGGTGTCCCACGAGTTAATTTCTTCTTCGTGATTTTCAAACCATTTCAGAGCAGTATCTTTGAGGAAGAAAAAAACGTTCGCGAGCTTGAAAGAGTCATCCCAACGGTTGTGGAGACTTGCCCGTTCGTAGGTCTTCAGCCAGTCGTGGACATCGAAATCTGGTGTGCCCGCAAAAAGTGGCGGGTCCCGCTGCCGGTTCTTGACGGTTGGTGGTGTGGTGGCTGGAGCGGCAGTCGGTGCGCGGATGGTGACGCCGGTTTGGGCTTCTTCAGCCATAATGGTGATCTTGCGACCGCTACGGAGTTCCAGACCGATGTGGTGGGAGAGTTGGGGGGAGCGAGAGGTTGGGGAGCTAGAGCACCTCCACAACTTGCAAGGGTGAGAAATGGGATAAATTAAGAGGCAGCGAGGGAGCGACAGATATCGCGAACCGTTCGTAAGCACACAGCGCGGCCTCTCGAGCTGCTCGCACGTTCCCCCGTACCCAACCGTCCCTCGTCTCTATCTTCCTAACAATATATATATGTATATATATATATATATATATATATATGAATATTTATTTGTTTATTTATTAATTTGTTCTTTTCTTTAAACCGCTGCTGAATCAAAACCAAAATAAGGACTGCTGATAAAGTATTCTTTTGTGCGCTTCTTTAGAAACCCGTCCGTTGCAATGCATGCCGTTTGCGTTTGCGAGAACCCTCGCAGCAGCAGTAAACGCCGGCCGTGTCAACAGCTGTGACGCAGATGCGACGCAGTGTTGCCGACATCTCGATTTCTTCACTGGGGTTTATCAAGTGGTCCTCGCTATTTCTCCCGAATGTGCTTCTCTTTTTACTTTTCAGGTGTCAGGATTTTGGTGCTCGTTCTTTTATGGGCACTTAGAGGTCTCGAGTTACACATCAATCATTCCCACTTCGCCGCAAAAGGCGGCGCTGTGTCCGTCATGTAGTTCTGATCATACATTTTTTTAATATTTCAGTAAAGGAATCTAGATGTGTATAAGAAATTTTTGAGAGCAATTCAAAAACACGAATGAAGAGTTAGGTGTCGACAAGGAAAAGGGAAATTTTATATTATGTTTCCTTCCCAAGTGTGTGGGCGCTATGTCCTTGCACAACCGGCGGCCTGTCCAATCTTTTTGTTCAGGGAATTTTGGAACCATTAATTTCGCAAAAGCAAAAAAAAAAAAAAAAGATTTTACATGCAATTTGGGTATAGCTGCTCTTGAAGGTATTCATGGCATGTAGTCGCCAAGCCGCCACAATATACAGCCGCATTTATTTGATTTTCCGTGTGAAGTTCGCATTTTTAGTCAGGCATATATATGTATGCTTAAAGGCATTGAGTTCTATATTAGAAAATTTTGCTTTAATCGGCTACCACAGACACTATGATTTGATGTAAAAAAGCACGAAGTGATTTCCATATTTATGGAGGACTACAAAACATACCCATGCAAAGCACGAAAATAGGTATATTTTTTATTTATTTATTTATTTCAATACCTTCAAAGCCACACCGCATTTCAGAAGGGAGTGGGGGAAAACAAAAGTACAAAAAATAGAATTCAACACAGATTAGTTAACATAACAGTTTCAATGGCAGACTTGAATGCAGGAGCGTCTGTGATTTTGGCGATGGAGGTGGGCAGATGGTTCCAGTCATTAGTAGTTCTTGGGATAAAAGAATCAAAAAAGACCTTCGTGCGACTGAAAGGAACATTAACTTCATGGTGATGATCATTTCGGTGGGATACATACGATGGTTCAGAAAAAAGCTCTTCACTTAGATGCTGGTTGTGATGATAAATTTTGTGAGATAAGGTCAAACGAGACAATTTTCTACGCAATGAAAGATTCGGAAGATGTATAGTGAGTTTCATGGTCGGATGATACACTGGAAAAACGTGAGAAATTAGACAAAATAAAACGTGTGCCACAATTCTGTACGAATTCAACTTGAATAATTAGAAATTCATGGCCTGGGTCCCACACCGAACTCGGATACTCAAGCTTGGATCTAACGAGGGTCTTGAACAGTAGTAGTTTTAATGATGAAGGAGCCCTGGAGAAGTTGCGGCATAAGTAAACGGTGGACGTTTTGTTCACCGCTCCTGACAAGCTTTCTAGATTGTGCAGAGCCGTTAATCCCTCTGATAAGGAGGCGAGGGCCTGTACTACGAAGCATCGCAATCGCTACGTCACCTGCGCTGATGGAGTTGTGTATTCCCTCCCTCTCTCTTGCGGCAGGAGTTATGTCGGCCAGACAGGTCGCTGTCTCAACGACAGGCTATAGAAACATGCTCACAACGTATCTTCAACTCCTTCCGGTCACCTTGGCATGCATTGCCGTGACTGCAACTGCCAGTCTCAGTATCAACAGTGTGAGGTCGTTAAACATCACCGGGACCAGCTGACACGTGAAATTTTGGAGGCCCTAGAAATAGACATATTGGGAGTCATGTGCGTCAGCAGCCCTTCCGTTGCCTTATCAAGGAAGAAGATTCATTTTCTGGCCACTTGATCAGCTTGGTTGTAGCGCGTTCCTTTGTTTGTCTTTTTAGAGGTGATACTTCGTTTTTTGTGCTTTTGTTTTGAGTGTTTTGTAGGCTGATTTTCTTTTTTTTTCTCAATTGTGCGTATATATTGCCACGTTGAGTCCAGTAAATATTTAGTTGCGAGTCTGCGCTCTAACCGTGTCCTTCTTTACCCTGTCCGTCGTTTTTTGCGCTGTTTTAACCTTTTAAGAATGTCATACCAACTCGCCCAGGCTTCAGCTTTAGTAAGTGAACTAGCTTGCGATTAGCGTTGTTAGCAATAAAATTAATGCGAGTTTGCCAGGAGAGGTCAAATGTTATATGGACACCTAGGTACTTGTACGATGTCACCTGTTCAAGAACAGAACCAATGTTGTATTGAGGAAAGTTAGTACAGGCAGCTTTCCGTTAAATTCTCATTACTTTACATTTACTGGCGTTAAGGCGCATTTTCCAGACGTCACACCAGTTAGTGATGGAATTAAGGTCAGTCTGACGAAAAGACGTATCAGTATTCGAATAGATTCCACGATAAATGACACAATCATCTGCAAACAACCTTATGGATGACTGGACATTGTTAACGAGGTCATTTATGTATATGAAGAAAAGAAGGGGGCCGAGGGCGGAACCCTGCGGCACACCCGAACTAATAGGGCAGGGAAGAGAGTCTGAGTCGTTTGCAGATACAAACTGTTTTGTTAGAGAGAAAGTCTTCGATCCATGCAAAAATGTTAGAGTCAGTATTTTTTTTTTATTTTAAGCAGAGCAGTTGGTGAGGGACTAAATCAAAGGCCTTCGAAAAATCAAGAAATATGCAGTCAATTGAAAGATTACTGTCTAGCGCAGAGAATACATCGTTCGTGAAACAAACCAGTTGCGTTTCACATGAGAATGATTTACGAAAACCATGCTGACGATATGTGAAAATTAGTTGGATTCAAGAAAGTTAGCTAAGTTAGAATAGATGATATGCTCCAACATTTTACTTGGGACACTAGTTCAAGATATAGGCCGGTTATTAAGGCGAGAGTAAGCATCACCTTATTTAAACAAAGGTACCACCTTACCCGCCTTCCAACCGCTGGGCAACAAACAAAGATCTGGGGGCTGCAAAAAAAGTTTAGATAGTATTACAGAAGAGAGCATTTCAGAGTTCTTCAAAAATTTAGAATTAATCCTGTCAGTTCCAGGTGAAGAAGAATCTTTCAATTTTTTTATTATGCTAAGCACACCAATGCAATCAATTATAACAGGATCCATAGGTGGAAAGGCTGCAAGATCATACTCAGGGCAAGAAACAAAAGACAGTGGCATAAAATACTGAGAGAACACATCATTTACTAAAGATGAACATTCCGACCTTGGAACTGAGACCCCATTATCGTCGACTAGCGATATCACACTCTCTTCTTGTCCACCAATTATATTCCAAAATTTCTTAGTGTCATTTGCCAATAAGGATGGTAGGGTATCATTAAAAATATGTTTTGGGCTTTTTCCACCTCATTCTTAAATAGGGTTGCAACATTCTGATACGCACACCACAAGTCAGGTTTATTGAACTGCTTTGCTTTGCGGAACAGTCGTTTCTTTTTATTTAACCGGTGCTTTAAAAGAAACAGTAAACCAAGGGGACCGGTTTTTGTACGGGATAATTTGTAGGGGTGCGTATTTGTTTACAAGATAATTAACTTTGACTTTAAAAATAGACCAATTGGACTTTATAGTTCGATTAGAAAAATTCTGCATATATTCGTCCAGAATGGACGAATATTGATGGCAGGGCAGTTAGCTTTGCTGTAATCGCGTGTACGTCTAGGCATACTCTTAAGGCGATGAGAATCGGCTTAAAGTGCGAAGTGAACAAAGGAGTGGTCAATCAGGCCTGGTAAAAAACTTAGAGAATGAACAAGGTCAGAAGTAGTTGTGAGGATGAGATCCAATATGTTCGAACTTGACGCGGTGACCCTTGTAGGTTGAGTTATCAACTGAGAGAAATTAAAATCTGTGCACAAATTTATGAACTCAGATGTTTCACCGGAAAGGTCAGACGGAACAGGGCGCATACCAGACCATAATATTTTCGGAAAGCTAAAATCACTTAATAAAAAAACTGGCGAGTGCGGAAATCTGACAACATGGCTGTTTAAAACGTCATGAAGTAGTGCACAGAAAGTCAAGGAAGTGTTTGGTGGCCGATAACAGGCACAAAAGATCATGTCACAGTGAATAATGTGTACACACACGCATACCATTTCCAAGCATGATGCGTGAGAGATATAAGAGTGCAGATTTGCTGCGACGGCTATTAACACACCTCTTCCCAATCTATTGACGCGATCAGACCGATAAATATTAAAAGTCTTTTCACACTCAAAAACTTCTGTTATCAATTTTGGCAGACAACCACGTTTCAGTTACTATTATTACATCGGCGCTACACGTGTCGATTAATGCTGACGGTTCCTCTCGTTTGTTAACGACACTGCGAATATTTAAAAAAAAATATATATATATATTTTATTAACGGGAATTACGGTGTTACGTGATAGTTACCATAATGGTACTTCATTGTCTACGACATTACTCGAATTTTGACTTGCGTGAGCAGGTGATTCTTTGTTGGCGTATAATTCACAGACACTGTCTGACGAGGGACAATAGATGAAACATTTTCTGTTGCAAAACTTATTGTAGCGAATTGAAATCTGCTGATTACTAGCTTTCCCATATTCGAGCAGTTTCTTGCGCGATTTTTGAGTGAAAATGCAAAGTCCTCAACAACACTAAAACCAAACGACTTCAAGTTTGCCCTGGCTGCCAAAATAGAATCCCTGTCCTTTGAATTTGAAAACTTTGCAATTACCGGACGGCATTTAGAAGGAAAGAACTTGCCCAACCTATGAGCGCGAGAGATCGCTTGATCAGATAGTTGCAAGTTCAAAGCAGACGACACCACTTCAATTATTTGTTTTTCTGAGTCAGCAATATTATCTGAAGTAAAAAGCCTAATTCTTTTTTAAAAATTAAATAAGCTGTTCCTTAGATTGACGTACGTTTTGCTGAAGTTCATAAAGCAGGCGATGCCAGATTGAGCTATACTTGTGTACTTGAACCCCTAGTAAGGATACGGCAACTCTGGAATTTTACCGCCCGATTTCTCCCGATGCATTCTACCGAGGCGCGGAAGCGTATCAAGTGAATCCTTTATTTTGAATTTGCCGCTAAACTTTCTAAATTAGCCCTCGCATCAGCACGCGATGGCGGGTAGATGTGACAAAAATAGCACCTATTTTTTTGTTGCTAAACATCAGGACCTTATGCCGGGGTCGCACTGCTTATAAATCATACAAGACAGTCTACATAGAGATTTGAACGCGAGCCACCGCGAGATCTGTGCTTCGAATGCCGCATGGCAATAAGTTCGAGGGCGGAACTTGACACGGCATTCGAACCAAGTGTTTACAGACTGCCTTTTGTATGATGTATGAGGAATGTGACCCGGCTTTAGGTGTCATCAAACACCTTTGCAGATTCTTTCCTAATTAGGTTCCGCAGAACCTTAGCTTAGCTCCCGAAGGGCTCATCGAAGAGTCGTATCGACAAGAAAAAATAAAGCGAGTCCAAAAGATTACGCAACATGCGCACTAAACCGATTAGACGCGCCCGCAGTGTGAATCTCCGCCAGCCGAAAGAGGTACAGCAAAGAAAAGAGAAAGGAACTCGGAACGACCCGACTAAGCCCGCGTCCTAACTACAACTCGTTTCTTCAACAACGGCCTCGATCCAAAACGTCTGTATCAAAACAACCCAGCGGGAGAGGAACGCACTGCAGCTGACTTCTAAGTGCCAGCCACCGTTTCTCCATTTGAAACCACGAGAGCGGACCACGAGGACACCTTGTGAAAGACAACTGTCTTCCACTCCAGCTGGACCCCCGACGGCAAACACGCAACATTAAACACGCACACGGAGAACAAGATGTGCCCGGTTAAGCTTCTCTCGAACCCACGTCAGTAGGGTTACATATTCCCCGGCAGTCGGTAATGGTTATGAAACCGACAGGAGGTCACCCTGAAGAGTACCAGCGAATAAACGACAACTCCTTCAGGGGCATAGAGCCTTTCTTGTGGACGCGAAACGAGAGGCACAAGGGAACGGACGATGGCGGGACGGGAGGAGGCACGGACCTACATGCTTACCGCAAGATTAATGTCTCTCCAGGCGAGAGCGGGGCGCATGGCCGCCTCCGAACGCGTAATATCACCACGGCCCGTCTCCCGGACTTCAATGAGCCAAAGAATGGGAGCCGTTGGCCATCGATAAAAATGGCGACGAGCCTCGTCCAGCGGGTATGAACCCCCTTCCCCGTCTTTTTTTTTTTTTCATCTTTGCGGCGTTCGTCTTATTTATTGGTTTTCTCCTTTAGCGTTTTTTTTTTATTCTTCTGACTGTTGTGATTATGTGGCCACGTTTCCCGTTGTCGATCGCGTACGTGTGTCTCTTTCCTGAGGCCTTCGTGCCTCATCCGCGTGAGAAACGTTCTCAGTGTTGGCACTCGTTTTTCATTTTTTTTTTTCTTGCGGGCTGTTTTGGTTGTTTTGGCGGAAGAGATAAAGGAGGAGGGGCAGTGGATGTGATCCGGTCGCCAATGACAAGCGGCGCGGTCTTCCTTAAGTGACATGGCGGTGAGAACCACGGAGATGGGAAAAAAAAAAGTAGGCAAAAGAGAAAACGAGGATTAACAACGTTCGCTGCAGTTTGGTGCGGGAAAGGGGTGAATGGGGGAAGGATTCTACGGGGGGAGTGATGTATTGATGGGGGGTGTGCGACGTCCTAAGGTTGTTCTACGCGCTGTAATGGGGACGCCGTCCTGCTCCTGGGATCCCGGTTGGGTGTAACGGCAGGCGCGCGTCGTGCCGCGGTAATTAAAATCACAACTTAGCGGCGTACGACGCGAATAACCCCATTTTATTCGTAATGCTCGCGGGTGCGTGGCATGGAATCACAGCTCGTGCTGTACCGCGGAAAGTAGCGGTTCTGGATTTTCCCTCTTCTTCATTTGTTGTGTTAATTGGAGTTGTTGGTAAATGTCACAAGCGGCAAACGTAGTGCAAAACCATACAAAATATTGCGTGTCAAACAAATAGATATTTCGAGTTTAAATCGCGAGGCAGCCTGATCTACGATACTGGTAGGGATGTGAACGATTCATCGATTCGGTAGTTACCTCTTCACGTGCTTGAACGCCAACCTGCGAAATGTTCTTCGATATTGCCGCGCGCGCTCGCCAAGTAGGCAGCGCGCGCGTGGCCTAATGGTTATCGCGCCTGCCTCCCACGCGAAAAGCTAGGGTTCGAATCCTGGAGCGACATGTCTTTTGTTTATTCCTCTAATTTAGTGTTCTGGAGAATTCGAGAATCATGTTGCTTGTTCCAGGCCCGAATGTTCCACGCGTCGAAGTTTCTTCGCCGATTATTCCAGAAGACCACGCATATACATAAGGGGCTCCGCGTGGCGAGCCGCAGTCAGTTTCGCCCCAGCGTTCGACTGTGCTGCTACGCCGACTTCGACGCCCGCGACGCTCTGTTATTATCTTTGTACCCTTTTAGTTTTTGGCACAAGTTCGCCACATTAAACGTTTGTTTCTTTCTGTTTATTTAGTGTTCCTTTGGTCACCGCCCGTGACATTTTGGTGGAGGTGCGGGGTAACCGCATGCCCGTGCAGCGCTCCCCTCCGAGTTCTCGGAGTGCAAGTCCGAACACAAGCCCCCAAGAACCCAACGAGGACCAGACCGAGATCCGATTAAGTCGCCGGAACCTTGGCCTACCCCCGGAGTTAGGACCCTTGCCACCCAGGACCAGGCAAACAAGGAGGACGACGATGGCCAACCAGTCGGAGACCCCGGCCGCTCCAGCCGTCGTTTACCTGCCCGTCGTACCGCGGACGGCTGCTCCATTCCACGGCGAGCAATACGAAAACGTCGAAGACTGGATTGACCAGTATGAACGCGTTGCCCGCCACAATTGCTGGACCGACGAGCAGCGCCTGAACAACGTCTATTTTTCGCTTGAGGGTACCGCCAAGCACTGGTACGAGAATCATGAGTCCTCTTTGACGTCGTGGGACATGTTCAAGACCGATCTCAAGGCTACGTTCAGCAACCACCACCGCCGAGAGAGAGCCGAGGACCTACTGCGAACCAGAACCCAGGGCCCCAACGAGAGCGTCACCGGCTTCGTCGAGGATGTTCTTCACCTGAGCGCCCGCGCCGATCCTCAGGCTACAGAGGAGAAAAAGCTGCGACACCTGATGAGGGGTGTGAAAAGCGAGATATTCGGAGGTCTCATTCGCAATCCCCCGACAACTGTGGACGGGTTCGTCACGGAGGCGACGAATATGGAACGTGCCCTACTAGCACGCGCCAGGCACTACGAGCGACACCCTGGCGTGACTACTCTGGCGACATCCGGATACAACCTTGGTATCGACCTCCCAGGCATCCGTGACATCATCCGTGAAGTCGTCCGGGAAGAAATCCGCAAGATGCTCCCCGCTATGGATCGCCCGTCCTCCCTGTCGCTCGCCGAGGTCGTGCGAGATGAAGTTCATCGGGCCTTCCAACCTGAGGTTCCGATCAACATGACGACGCCAGAGGAGCCGACTTTGAGCTACGCCGCCATGGCCCGACGACCGCCGCAAGCTAACCGCCAGGCCACGGCGCCACCCCGACGAGACCCTCCGATGCCACAGTATCCTCGACGCCAGGAAGGGCAAGTCCAGGACGTCCGCCCGGAGCAACCCTCGTCGAGGAAGACCGACGTGTGGCGAACGGCC
This sequence comes from Ixodes scapularis, assembly GCF_016920785.2. Classification (NCBI taxonomy): domain Eukaryota; kingdom Metazoa; phylum Arthropoda; class Arachnida; order Ixodida; family Ixodidae; genus Ixodes; species Ixodes scapularis. The sequence goes on from NW_024609835.1 coordinate 197,579,960, forward strand.
GACCGACGCCCGCTCTGCTACCACTGCGGGGAACCCGACCGTGTGTACCGCCGATGCCCATACCGACGACTCGGGCTGCGCGGGTTCCACCCAAACGACCCGCGCCCCCGGTATGGTGAACGCCCTCGGGAGATCGACGAGTACCTGCGACGACCCCACTCCCCCGAGCCTGCGTCCCGCCGAGAGTTCCGGTCGCCATCGCCGCGACGTCCAGCTTCGCCGATGCACCGACCCCGACGTGAAAGCCTGTCACCCCTCGCTCCTCGCCGGGGAAACTAGGCGCGGCAACCCCTGGAGGTGGAGTTGCCGAAGACGACCGACGTAAGAGCCTCCAAGAACGACGGAGCGCTCCCACTCCCCCGACGCCACGCATCGCTACGACGCCCCTGCAACGGTGTCCAACAACCTAAACGTCGTCATTGACGGCCACGACGCATCGGCACTCGTGGACACCGGAGCAGACTACTCAGTCTTGAGTGGGAGGCTCTCCCGCAGCCTTCGAAAAGTCATGACGCCGTGGGAAGGACCCCAAATACGAACCGCCGGAGGACATCTCATTACACCAGTCGGGAGATGCACTGCTCGCGTCGAGATCCACGGTGAAACGTGCCCTGTCAGGTTCGTCATTCTACAAGACTGTTCGAGGGACGTTATCCTCGGAATGGACTTTCTCTGCGAGTATGGCGCCGTCATCGACCTCGGAACAAACCGGCTGACGCTACGAAAACCTGCTCCACCATCGGAGGAACCCCAAGCGACGTCACCCACGGTTCGAGTCCTCGCAAACCACGTAAACCTACCACCGCGGTCGAGTGTTTTCGTACTTGTCGGGATCGATGAAGCTTCCTATGGTGAAGTTCTTCTCGAGGGAAACCTCCAATTGCTCCTGGGAAGAGGCATAGGCGTCGCAAGGGGAGTAGCTGAACTTCAGGATGGGCGGACTGTGGGCCTCGTGACGAACTTCCGAAACGAAACGCAACACCTCACGAAAGGTGCAGCCGTGGGCCACGTCGAGGAACTCCGAAACCCCGCCGAAATCACCGCGATTACTGACGAATTCTCGCCGTCCCAGCAAGACAGTACGTCGCCAGCACAGCTCGACATTGACCCTAAGCTTCCGGACCCTAAACGACGTCAGCTGGTTAACCTCCTCGCCAATTACCGCGACTGCTTTGCGACGTCGTCGAAGGTGCGCCAGACCGCGGTTGCCAAGCACCGCATCGTTACCGAGGACGACGCGCGCCCTGTGCATCGATCACCGTACAGAGTCTCCGCGAAGGAAAGGGAGGTGATCCAGCAGCAAGTTCAAGAGATGCTGAATGACGACATAATCCGACCTTCAAGCAGTCCATGGGCCTCTCCAGTCGTGCTGGTTAAGAAGAAGGACGGAACTCTTCGGTTCTGCGTGGACTACCGGCAGCTCAACACGGTTACGAAGAAAGACGTCTACCCACTGCCCCGCATCGACGACACTCTAGACCGGCTGCGCCATTCTCGATACTTTTCATCGATGGACCTGAAGAGCGGCTACTGGCAAATCGAGGTCGACGAACGGGACCGAGAGAAGACAGCCTTCGTCACGCCGGATGGACTCTACGAGTTCAAGGTGATGCCCTTCGGACTATGCACGGCGCCAGCAACTTTCCAGCGTGTCATGGACACCGTACTGGCAGGGCTGAAGTGGCAGAGCTGTCTCGTCTACCTGGACGACGTCGTAGTATTTTCAGCTGACTTCGACGAGCACTTGCGACGACTCCGCACGGTTCTCCATGCCATACAGACCGCCGGGCTCACTCTCAAGCCGTCAAAGTGCCGGTTCGCCTATGACAAACTGAAGTTCTTAGGTCACGTGGTTAGTAACGAAGGCATTCGTCCAGACCCAGAGAAGACTCGCGCGGTCGCAGCATTTCCAGTGCCAAGAGACAAGAAGGCCGTGCGAAGGTTCCTTGGGCTATGTGCCTACTATCGGCGCTTCGTTCGAGATTTCGCAAGGATTTCCGCACCGCTCGCAAACCTCACGAAGGACGCCGAGAAGTTCGAATGGGCCGAGGAGCAGCAGCAGGCATTCGACGAGCTGAAGCGACGACTGCAGACGCCTCCTGTTCTTGGACATTTCGACCAGGATGCGGAAACCGAGATTCACACGGACACAAGTAACGCAGGACTTGGCGCGGTACTGGTTCAAGTTCAAGAAGGCACCGAGCGAGTCATCGCCTACGCAAGTCGGACATTGTCCAAGGCGGAGAGAAATTACTCCACGACTGAAAAAGAATGCCTTGCGGTCGTCTGGGCAATCACGAAGTTCCGCCCGTACTTGTACGGGAGCCCGTTCCGTGTAGTCACGGACCACCATTCACTCTGCTGGCTTGCTAACCTGAAGGACCCGTCAGGACGTCTTGCTCGATGGAGCCTCCGACTACAAGAGTTTAACATGACAGTGGTCTACAAGTCCGGCCGGAAGCACAGCGACGCCGACTGCTTGTCCAGAGCCCCCGTCGAAACCTTTTTCGGCTGCAGCGACGACAATGACGACGAGAGCTTCCTAGGAGCTGTAAACGCCGACGACATGGCACGACGTCAACGGGACGATCCTGAGCTGCGCGCATTAATCGAGCACCTGGAAGGGGGTGGGGGTACCGTGCCACGTGTCTTCTCACGAGTATTGCCGACCTTCGCCATTCGACAAGGTGTACTCTACAAAGAGAACTTCGGCGACAACAGCACACCGTGGTTGCTGGTAATCCCGACCGACCTTCGGGAGGAGATCTTTCAAGCATGTCACGACGACCCGACGTCGGGACACCTCGGTTACAGCCGAACACTGGCCCGTATTCGTGAAAAGTATTACTGGCCAAAGCTCCCCAAAGCCGTCCACCTCTACACCCGATCGTGCCACGAGTGCCAGCGACGTAAGAAACCGCCAACGAAACCGGCCGGTCTCCTGCAGCCGATTGCTCCCCCGACCGCACCGTTCCAGCAGATCGGAATGGACCTACTTGGCCCCTTTCCGCCGTCAACATCGGGAAACCGCTGGATAATCGTCGCCACAGATTATCTCACGCGGTACGCCGAAACGAAAGCCCTCCCTTCAGGGACTGCTGTGGAAGTCGCCAAGTTTTTCATCGAGTCCATCGTCCTCCGGCATGGCGCCCCCGAAGTCCTGATCACAGACCGAGGGTCATCGTTCATGGCACAGCTGACCCAAGAAATCCTGCGTCTCAGCCACACCAGCCATCGTCGCACCACGGCGTACCACCCGCAGACCAACGGGCTCACGGAAAAACTCAACAAGACCATCGCCGACATGATTTCCATGTACGTCGACGTGGAGCACAAGACATGGGACGAGGTGCTGCCGTACGTCACCTTTGCCTACAACACGGCCGTACAAGAGACCACCGGAGTGACACCCTTTCAACTGGTGCATGGGCGCAGGGTAACGACAATGCTGGACGCGATGTTACCCCACGAACCGGCTCTCGACGGAAGCGACGACGCCCAGGTAGTTGTCCAACGGGCAGAAGAAGTCCGCCAGCTCGCCAGACACCGTATTCAAGCCCAACAACGTGTCGACGCTGGCCGCTACAACCTTCGTCGTCGGGACGTCCACTTCCAGCCCGGAGACAGGGTGTGGGTGTGGACACCGATCCGCCGCCGTGGTCTCAGTGAGAAACTCCTAAAGCGCTACTTCGGACCCTACAAAGTACTTCGTCGACTCGGTGATCTGAACTACGAGGTGATGCCCGATGGAACACGGACTTCATCACGCCGCCCTCCACGACCAGAAGTCGTCCACGTCGTGCGCATGAAGCCGTACTACGCTCGATAGGACAGTGGACCTTACGTATTCCAAATGACTCTTTAGTTTACCGTTCTTTTTGTTTGCTTTTTGTTTTGTGCTGCATCGGGGCGATGCACTTTTTAAAGGGGAGAGTAATGCCGCGCGCGCTCGCCAAGTAGGCAGCGCGCGCGTGGCCTAATGGTTATCGCGCCTGCCTCCCACGCGAAAAGCTAGGGTTCGAATCCTGGAGCGACATGTCTTTTGTTTATTCCTCTAATTTAGTGTTCCGGAGAATTCGAGAATCATGTTGCTTGTTCCAGGCCCGAATGTTCCACGCGTCGAAGTTTCTTCGCCGATTATTCCAGAAGACCACGCATGTACATAAGGGGCTCCGCGTGGCGAGCCGCAGTCAGTTTCGCCCCAGCGTTCGACTGTGCTGCTACGCCGACTTCGACGCCCGCGACGCTCTGTTATTATCTTTGTACCCTTTTAGTTTTTGGCACAAGTTCGCCACATTAAACGTTTCTTTCTTTCTGTTTATTTAGTGTTCCTTTGGTCACCGCCCGTGACAATATGGCTTAACATGTGCTGCACTGCCTTATTTACTCATTCAACAGCATAAGGACAAGGATTTCCTTTCTAACGTTGGCGAAAGGTGTTATACACAATCGGCCAACATTGAATTTGCTTTATTCAGCAATGGCTATTCTATAATAACTATATTTGCTGCATTATATAGTGAAAAATTGAAACAAATACATTGAAGCATTGGCCCGGAATAAGTGAGAAACTGACAAAAAAACGCTGAGAAACAACTGACTGGATTTTATTTTTCAACAAACCAACAAAAGCACACAGGCGCAGTTCCTCTACTCGACTGCGCCTTGTCAACAATTATTTCGGTGCTATCAGACATACACTGCCATCGCCTTAAACCCCGATCTAAGAATTCGACAACACTAAGAGAAACATTTGTCCTTACCCATGCGATCTCAAGGTGGCGGGCTCGAATGCCGGCCGAGGTGCCCCCGATCGGACGGAGGCTTATAGAGAATATGGCGCCGTGTAACCGAGATTTCGGCTGCACGTCGAAATGTCCCCCGGTGGTTCAAGTTAATCCTTAGTATTCCGCTGGGGATTGCCAGAGGCCCCTCGGTGGTTCGCTTCGTAAATCAACCTAGTATGACATTTGACCCAGACGTCTGGCTTCTTTTATTGACGAAACTTGGACAATAAAAGAAACTCAGAGCCCGAATCTCGAATGCGAAAGAGATATATGGAAAAAGGGAAATTACGGCACGACGAAGCCTCTAGACTGTTAATCCGTTTTTCATAATTTCTTTAGCGATGTTCTCCAACTTGAAAGGGTTTTTTTTCCACTAAAGTATTCTATTAAAGCAATATGACATATTTAAAAAAAAATGTTTAGAAAGCAATGCTATAGATCTTTTGAATCCACATTGCATGCCGTCATTTTCTCTTCTCGTGTGTATCACGTGCCGCATAAGTGCGAACACAGGTTAAGTCGGAGTGGTACAGCTCACACATCATGCCAAAGACGCTTTCCAAACACGGGTCACCGTAATATGCGTGGTTCGAATGCCGCGTCCCGAGTCTCTCCTTGAACCCATTGCAATGCAGCATTCGAAGCACAGATCTCGCAGCGACTCGCGTTTGAATCTGTATGCAGCCTGTCTCTTGTATGACGTGTAAGCAGTGTCAACCGGGGTTTACGGACCATTATCTACCGCATTAGAAGTAAGTATCAGCTCTGCAGCAAGTACCCTACACATTTCACTTCACAGCCCTCTGAGGTCCAAGACTAAATCACTGCGATTACCGAAGCAAGCCTAAGTATTAGTGGAGTCAAGCAAACTGCTCTTGATGGAGAGGCTGCAAAGCAAGATATCCTTCCTCATTTAGAGGAGGCAAGCGCAGACAACAGGTTGGACGCGAGAGCTGCGGCAAGCCTTCGGCTGGGAGCCGTGTTCTCGCTGACTGATGGTGAGGTCCAGCCGAATGCGGAACCATCGTTTTTTGCAATCTCTTTACCGCTCTGGCCTCGGGTCACGACGCAAAACGTTCCAGCTCTACGCGGCCTTGATGTCTGGGAGACGTTATATAAACATGTGATCAGCACCTTGACAATGAGAGTATTTACGTGAAGTGATATGTTCACTCCTCCTTCACAACGTTTGTCTATCAGGCTGTTTCTTTTACTTTTCTTCCGGTGGTAGGGAAGGTGGCAGGAATTAGTTTATAATATTCAGCTTCTCGAAGGTGTTCGCTCCTCGTGTGATGTCTGACCTCAGAAGCGCGGCGATTCTAGTCAGTGAATTTCTGGCAATGATCAAAGAAATAAATTATATTTTAGATAAAATGACAGCGTTTTTGTAGTTTTCCTGCAATTATAACAAAATTCAACTGCCAGATGGATCGTAAGGTTCACTGATTCATTGAGCTCCGAGCGCAGTGGGACGCCAGAGTGCAGTTTTCAATTGAATCCTCACCGGGACGGATAGGATGGTGGGGGATACAGGACTCGCCAGCAAATCTTCCAGCTCTCGAGTTGATCGCTTTGAAATTAAAATGAATGACACAATGCACGCCCCTTAAACTTTCAGAAAGAAATCTCATTCGAGGATCTAATGCGACATTAAGATTGTTTCGATTGTTCACTTTATTTTATTTTTTGCTGTTTAAATTGCCCTTCACCACGTGAAACGGAACATTTCCACTTTATTTTGAGAAGAAAATTGCGATTTCATCATTTCGCAACACAAAGCTGGGGAACTCAATATATGTTTTTTCGGCGCACTCTTTGTACTGACATATTTAGGTAAAGCGGTAAATAAAGTGAAAATGTATGAAAACGTTCATTGGGAGCGAATCAGAAAGGCGCATAAATTGTGTTCCGCTGACGTGCTCAAATTTCTTTTGAATCCTTAGTGCCCAGGGTCTCTACAGTTCCGGTTCTCCGCTTTGACCTCCGTCCTTTCAATGATTAAGAGTCTCCGCTGATGAAGTCGCAACGGCGCGCCAACTTCATTACGGAAGAGGCATAAGTCGCTCTCTCCCGAATCGCCAAGTTCGTTGTAGCATAAAAAAAAAAAAAATTTCGGTGAAACATTTTTTTTTTACCTCACTTTTTAAACTTTGTTGCTTGTCTCATCGAAATGAGCCTCCGGTGCACTAAGGAACAAAACTGCTCATTTCTTTTTGTATTAACGAGTTGCGCGAGTTCCGGTGACGAAGTTAATCCCCCGCCTTTGTTCTCTTTTTCCTTTTTCCTAAACATTTCGTTCTCCATCGTTTTTTATCGTTTTTTTCGCCTTCGTTTGGATATTTATAGGACATTGTGTCCTCCTAGCATAATTAATTACCAGTGTCCAGGCCGAAGTCTCGCAGAATATGCGGCGACTGGTCAAGGCGATCGGTCTGACAACGAGGTTATCGGGTGACGATAATAAGGGCGTATAATTCGTGCACTGGGCCTGATGAGCCTTCCGACCAGTACCATAGGCTCGAACTCATCGAAATATATTTCGGGGATGCCCACCCCTATTTCTCGAAAGTGTAACGCAAAGGAGCTCAGGTCAAACGGGCTTACGTACCACTGAGTTTATGGGAGGCCATGTCGTGTGACACCATGGCACCTCGCGTAGCGTGACGGCCCAACACGTGGTCACGTGGTCAAATCGTGCGGAAAATTTTTTCCGCTAAATCGGAAAATTTTCCCTGCTAAATCTAGCAGAAAACTTTTCCCGCTATATCTGGCGGAAGAAGCTTCTCGCAAAATTTAGCAGGGATATATTTCCTCGCTAAATCTAGCGGAACGTTTTTCCCGCTAAATATAGTAGAACATGTTCCTTGCTAAATCGAGCGGAAAGTTTTCCCCACTAAATTTAGCGGGGAAAATTTTCCCCGCTAAATTTAGCGGAAAACCTTTTTGCGCTAGATTTAGCGGAAACTTTTCTCTTAAATGGGGGCGAGCAATAGAGGAGGAGAGGCATAGCCCTCTTTTCGTACCTCCTCCTCCTCTTCCTCAAGAGCTGCACTCTAATTCGGCGTTACAGGCAGTTAGTTGTAAACGGCTTTCATTTTTTATAGCGCAGCTCTTAGGTGCCCGTTTTCGGCTTGAGCGGCGTCGCCGTCGCCGTCGGCCTAACCGCGCGGTGCATTATGGCATAATCCCATAATGCACTGAGCGACCCCCCCCCCCCCCCGAGGTCACGTGACCGCCAGGTCACATGACCCCCGAGGCCAGTAAAATGCTTAGGTGGGCCACTGAGTCCCAGGTCACGTGACTCCCCCGGAGGTCACGTGAACCCCCCGGTCACGTGACCAACCCTCCCCGAGGTCACGTGACCGCGCCCCCCCTCCCGAGGTCACGCGACCCCCTCCTCCTCCCCCCGAGGTCACGTGACCCCCTCCTCTCCAGGGTCCCGTGACCCCCTCCTCCCCCAGGTCCCGTGACCCCCTCCTCCCCCAGGTCACGTGACTCCCTCCCCCAGGTCGCGTGACCCCCACCCGAAGTCACGTGACCCCCCTCGCCCCCTCCCTCCAGGTCACTAACCCCCCCTCCGGAGGAGATTCAAGAATGAAGGGAGGAGGAGTATAAGGAGGTGAGGAAGAGGGAGGGGGGGTATACCCTCCCCTCAGTACCCTCCCATCCTCCGCCTCAAGAGCTGTGCTCTAATTCGCCGTAACAGGGAGTTTTAAGCGTCTTTCTCTTTTTTTTTCACCAGCCCCTATATTCTAGCTCACTGTAGCGTAGCTATGCAGCTCAGCATAAAGTTCCTGTATAGGTTCCCTACGGGAGCCAGAGTTCCGCTTCGGTTTTCCACGTGCCGGCGCGCCGCTATTCGCCGGGATCCGATCACGTGAGGAGCCGGACCAAGTGCCGTGGAGGAAAGTAGACGTTGCACGTGCCCCGGCGTACGTTCCCCTGCTTTCGAGAGCGCCGGGCGCCTCGAACGCGCGGCGCCGCTACTCGCCGAAATCACTCAGGTGACGAGCGGGATCAACATGCCGTACAGGAAAGACGGCGCAACGGAGATGAACGCGCAACTCTGGCTCCCGTAGGGAGCGGAGCCTATACAGGAAGTCTAGCTCAGCACTGAAATGAGCGGCCCCTCGGAAGTGAATGGTAGTGGAGGATCTGCTCGTGGCGCGTGTCTTGCGCGTTTCCACAACAATGGTTGGCGGTACTTATAAGCGTGAATTTTAACAAGGGATTTTAGTGTGACCGTCTGACCCCTGCTTAAGCCTACAAATTGGTACCCTGCAAAAGGAATAGAGAGAAAACGTATTCACCAGCAGCTCTGTTGGTGATCTCTCCTTGAAAATCATGGAACAAGCAATTAAAATAGTCCGTACCTTTTGTAAAGAGCTGTCTGCTGCCCCCAAAACTTAGAGAAGGAATCGCTACGCGCGCATCCAACATGTCCCATGCAACAAGGATACTTTCGTGGAATTGTATCAAAAACGCTATTGCCGCCGTTTGGACAACAGATGAAAAACAACGTTCCACTTAGCCATACCCCATCCTTTTGGAGCTCTTTATATAAGTTTAGTTCATATCACATGTTTACTGCGCATAAACGATAAAAACACTTCATTATAATTTAGCCATACGCTTGTAACCAAGCCTTTTTTATATGCGGTGAGTTGTTTTATCGACACGTCTCACTAAGAGCGAGGCACAAAACTTTGGGGTTGACTGCTCAAATAGACATTCCTCCAAATATTGCGCACTAAAATTATCATCTGAATAATTAGCGAAAAAAAAAATCTACGGGCATATTCAAATTACCTTGGCTCACGCTTGTATCATTTTCATTTCATTTCATTTATTGAACCCTTCAATGCCCACAGGGGGCTTTACATAAGATATATTTATATCTTATGTATAGATCTATATTTAAACACTCAAAATAACACAAACAGGAAAAAAGGCAAGGATGTTTGTGAACACGTACAAACAGGACGCTATGTGGTGACGAGAGAGGAAATGACCGATCATGAAGTTGTTGCATTCTGTGATGCTCACAATAGGTTCCAGGAGGTTGTTCCAATCAGTAATATCCAATCGCAAGGGAGAAAATTTGAATAGGTTAGTCCTAGGCGTAGACAGTTGAATTTTGAAGGGATGGTCAGTGCGGGGGGAGATGTGGGCGGCAGGTGGGCAGTATTCACCTTTTTTTATAGGAAACTGATAATATATTTTGTGCAGGTGGGTACGACGCGATACTTTTCTCCTGTGTTTTAAAAGAGGAAGGTTTAATTTTGCTTTCATTGCGGTAACACTTGTAGGCTGATAATCGCGGAGAATGAAACGTGAAGCCCGGTTCTGAACAGCTTCCAATTTTTCTTCTAGATACAACTGATGGGGGTTCCAGACAATGAATGCATACTCGAGTTGAGGACGGATGAGAGAATTATATGCGATGAGTTTCGTTTCTTGCGTGGCCTTATAGAGATGGCGCTTTAACAATCCCGAGCTTCTGTTTGCTTTCGCAGATATGTAGTTTATATGAGACTCCCATAATAAGTTATGTTTAAAGTTGATGCCAAGATACTTGTAGGATGTTGCGGCTTCAATTGGTATGGTAGAGAGCGAATAGTCAATCTGAGTAATGTTTTTTTTTTGGTAGTGAAGTTAAGAAATTTTGTTTTGTCAACATTGATCTCCATTTGCCATTCTCGACACCACGCTTGGATTTGTGGCAAGTCATTTTGCAAAAGGGTACAGTCGGTTACATTCATTATTTTTCTATAAATCACGCAGTCGTACGCATATAATCTGATAGTGGAATTGAGAAGATCCGGCAGGTCATATATGTAAATTAGGAACAACAATAGACCCAGCACGGTTCCCTGCGCTACTCCCGATTTAACAAGTTTTTGTGACGAACTATTGTTGTCCATAACAACGTTATGTGTTCTGTTTAAAAGGAAGTTTTCAATCCAGTTTACTACGGTCGTTTCTACTTTAAGTGCTTTTAATTTTTGGATAAGACGGCAATGTGGGACTTTTTCGAACGCTTTTTTAAAATCAAAGAAGATTGCATGAGTTTCCTGTTCTTTATGTAGGTTATGGTGAATGTCCGTTAAAAATTCAAAAAGTTGAGATTCACAGGAGTACGACCGCAGGAAAACCGTGCTGGTTTGAGATGAGCATATTATTTACACATAAATATTTCATTACATTAGAATAAACGACAAGTTCTATCAATTTACTTACAACAGAGGTTAGAGATATGGGTCTGAAATTGGTAAGGACATCTTTTGCGCCATCTTTAAAAATTGGGACAGCCATTACAGATTTCTAGTCAGCCGGAACAACACCAGAATCAAAGGATTTCTGAAATATGCGGGATAAGAGTACACTAAATATGTCACTTGTAATCCTGAGCAGCTTTGTAGTTATAAGGTCAGGACCGGGAGCCGAGTTAGATGGTAAATTTGATATTATTTTTGAAATGTTGTCATTTGTTACAATGATCTGATCTATTTGGGTGGTTATAAGATATTCTGGGCAGTAAGAGGGTAATGGAAAGCTTCATCAGTGAACACTTCACTAAAGAAAGTACAGAACAGCTCGCAAGTCTGGGCTGTCGATAAACGTTTTCCAGAGGCGTCACTCAAGCTGACCGAGTTTTTTACCTGCTTTGGATTAACAGCGGCCCAAAACTTTCTTGGATTTGTTTTCAGTGTATTACAAAGATCGAAGTTAAAAAACCTATCTTTCGCAATTTTTATTTCATATTTGCAAGCTAAATAACACTCCTTGTATTTGAGTCATGAAATAGCAGTCTGAGACGCCTTTGCACCGCGAAAAAGTCTATTCTTTTTATTTAGCAACCTCTTCAAACGTGTTGAAAATTACGGGTCTGAAAACGACACGTGAAGGGTTAGTTTCGGAATAAATTTGTCACACAACTCAAGCAATTTACACTTAAACAAAATCCAGTTTTCATTCAAAGACCTAGAGTCAAATTCCTCTAAAACCAAGCTCAAAATAGCGAAAAGTGTTGGTTAACATCGTCGAGGTTTGCCCTTGAGTCACTGGGAATTGTTTTTGCCCCAAGAGGTTGCTCATATGATGGAATGGAAAGTTCAACAGTAATAGATATGTGATCACTTAATGGTTCCATATACACAGTATTTGCAACTAGATCGGGTTTTGAAATAAAAAAAGGTGAAGCATGGCTTCACCGCGACTGGTTTTATTAACAATTTGAGAAAGTGCAAAAGAGTATATAACATCAACAAAATCCCGAGACTGTTTTGGAAGGTTTTGTCACGATAAAAATGGTATTTTATCAGACAGAAGGGACCACTTAATTTCAAGGTAATTAAAATCACCAGAAATAACAAGTACATCATTTGGATATAAAGGAACCACAGACTCCAAAAAATCATGAAGTACCGGAGCAAGATCCAAAACAGTTGGGTGCTTATAACAAGCAACTACAATAATAAACTTGGTAGGCATTTTTATTCCAACCCAAACGGCTTCAAAGGTTGGAACAGTATCAGAACAATCAATAAGGTATGTATTTTTGAGTGCTACAAGCACACCTCCTCCCTTTCGGCCTGCTCTGTTATTACGAAAAATAAAATGTGAGGGGTGTATGGTTAGTTCCGAGTTTGAGATATCATCTGTCAGCCAAGTTTCTGTTAAAATGATAACGTCGGCTAAGCATGAATGGACTGCAGAAAGAAGGTCGTCTTGCTTTGTACAAACACTTACCTATTGAAAAATCCACCAGACCGGTTTGGTGTGTCCTAGTTTTTCTGACGTAAACATCAGACCGGCCAGGTGTGTTCTGGTGCGTACATCAGACCAGCCTAACGTGTTCTGTTGTCCCCACCAGAACACGTTAGGCTGGTTTGGTGTGCCCATCACATCATCCTAGTGTGGTCTGATGTGCACATCAAAACACACCAGGCTGGTTTGATGTGCACAACACAGCACACCAGAATGGCTTGATGTGCACACTATGCCACACCAGACTGGTCTAATGTCCACACCAAGGCACACTAAACTGGTTTGACATGCACACCAGGGTGCCTCTGGTGAGCACACATTACGGATATATGTATGGTGTTGAATGAAAACATGTTTTCTTGTAAAATTAAATAAGATGTACAGAGCTCAAACACCACATTTGATTTTATAAGGTGCTTAATTGAAGGGGCGATGCAACGATTCACTTCAAATAATATGTACTTTGCGTAAGCATGTTGGCACAGTGTAACAAGCGTTTACCTATATGCAATAGCCTGATGGAAAGAATACAGGTTTGTCTCGTCAACAATCGTCAGCAGCTTGTCATCAATGAAAACTTGAAAATATTTCAGTCGGCATTTGACATCATCAGAGGCCGTAAACATGGGTTCCGCAGGCTCCAGAAAACACCGGTCTTCTTTTCCCCAGTCAAAAACTTGCGGCGGTGACTTTTGCTACTTTCTTGACGTTGACAGAAGTGGACAGGCGGGTGTTCTGCCTTCAGTTTTGTTATCGCTTGGAAGTTCTGTTGTTAGGCACTTCATTGGCAAGTTCTCCTCGTCACTGTCACTCACTTCACTATCACTAGGTCCCGCATCAGAAACTGTTCCACTTTCTGGAATCAAAACCACACAGGGACGATCGCGACACCGTGTCTGGTAGAAAGATCCCGACGGAATTTCCTTCGGGCAGCAGTAGAATACGAAGCCTAAAAGAAAAGAGCACCACGTCAAATTCTACCAGAAAACGGGGATGTACTAAACCACGCCAAACAGGAAGCTTTCTCCCGACAATTACAGCCGATCCCTCGCGCACAGGTATGTAAAATTCAGAGTGAACGCCCGCCCCTAAAGTAAACTACTGAAACACTGCCAAATCTAAGCACGGAACGGAACACCACAGAAATCACAGAGCTACTTTGCGACTCCTCTCTTAAGACAATTTCACATGCAGCGACTGTGCGAAAAAAAAAAATCGGTGCGACAGTTGACGCAGCGAGTGCGATCGCAACGTTTGGTTTCACATGCTCCAACAACCGCGCGATTAGCGGCTGGCGCTTCGGACACAGACGCGACGCGTTTCACTTTGTCTAAAATACAACAAAAACGTCTTAATAATCATACATGTTTTAGGAATCCAATATGTAACCAGAAATTGATAATAACGAAGCATTAAATCAGAAGCTTTTATGTGCCTACATTTATTTTCGCGGATGAAAGCTGGCTAATGAACGGCTCATTGACGAGAAAGCGATCGCACCGGCTCTGCGGCAAAATACCAACTTGGTGGAAACCAGTTGCAGAGCCGCTGCGACAGTGCGACTGCGATTTTAATCGCACATATACTAGAAATCGCACCGATTTCGGGCGAGAATCAGAGCATGTGAAAGAGCCTTCGCATATCTACTATGTACTTTTTTTTTCCCCGACCTTCATACGTTTCAGGGTAAATTACGTCAGCGCTATGGAATCCAGAACTTGTAAAAATTCAAAATTAGCATACTTCACAGCAAAGTACTGCTTACCTTTGTAACAGCAGGTCGAAGTGCGTAGCACGGCGTGGACGATACGCATCTTGGGCGCCGCCATGCACATCGCAGCCGTCGGAGCGACGGAGCATCTGGAAACCCCTCGCGGCGAAAATTCGATACCGCGAAACCGAAACCAGAAAATGTATTTCCTAAGGTACGTTAAACATTTTGCATGAGTATTTCTTTGGGTCCCAAAAACACTATTTTTATATTGAATGTGTCCTAAAAATAGACAAACATTTTTTAAGGTATCTAAAAGGGTTAATAAAATTAAAAACGAAATGAAAACTTTAGTGTTGCTAGAAGTGCTGGGAATCGTCGGCGGCGTCTGTGCACACTGGGCAATTTGCCCCGCCAGCGAGCTGCTGAGCGCGAAGAAAAAAATGGTCGTGGGAGAAAAGGTAAGGATTAGGGATGTTTCTTTGTTTCTTTTTGTGCTTGCTGCATTACCATGTGGGGATTTCGCATTATTAGGTCTGCTGAGACACTTGTAGCTTTATTTTCAGTGAACGATTCGAGCCTGAATGTATAGCTTTACAGAAGAAAAATTTCCGGGAGGCTATCAGTTCGAAAGTCTTTGTTACCCAGCATTGCTAGGCGGCAAGCATATTCTAGAGTTGTCATTTGGACACCAGTTTGAGTTGTCTTTACCACTTGTGGGGTCTCTTTGTAATAATCGCCGCGCGATCGGCATGTGCTTCGCTCGTCTCCCAGGGAGTGACACAATACAGCGAGAAGATTGCGAATCGGTTTACTATACTTCCCAGTTGTCCGTCTTCGAGAGCCGGTACTGCGTCCCGCCGAGCCGGGTTGTCGCCCGTCATTCAGAGCTCGCAGTCGCTGTCCGTGTCCAGGCCTGCGGATCGTCCTCCCCACGCCAGCGCTGCGTAGGCAAGCTGTTCCGGGCTATCACAGCCCCAGTCTCGCTGCTTAACCACTTCGAGATCGTCATGGCCTAGGTCGGTGTGGCCAGGGCTCGCCGTTTCCGCCGGTCCTGATCTGAACCTCGCTGGCGGAACGCTCCAGGAGTCGCCATGAGCCAGACCAGCCAGAACGGCTCCATCGTTCCTGCGCGGCCAAAGCCTGGTGCGGCACGCTCTTCCTGTTTCCTCGCGCTCGCCCCCGGCTAGAAAATGTGAGTAATTAGAAACATACTCTGCATGCTAGAGAACAGTATGCACGTTACAATGGCTGTACCGTGATATGCAAGCCTGGTGTGAAAAGGTGACAGGCAACAAAGTGCACATGTGAGAAGGATATTTACGCTTCACTTGAGCTTTTTCTAAAGAAAAACTTACGCATCCTGTTTTCTGCATGCCGTCACATTTGTTACCAGATTCAGCGTTAAATTTTGTTGCCGAAACAAACAAAGCTTTATGTGCTGCGAAAATTTACTATTTGAGAACTCGCAGGTTTGGAAGGTTTTGGTTACGACCGCGCGTGTGCCGAACGGCTATGCGCACATACAACTTCGACGGCCGGGACGGGCCTCTCGCTTCTTGAAGGCCTGATCGCCTGATTCTGGTCGTCACAGCGAAGCAACAATCGGCCCAATTGTTCCTATTGTATTTCCCTATGTGGTGTCTATAGTATGTTGCAACCTAAGAACAAAGGGCGAGGGTAAGACGGGCCGGGGAGGAGGAAGCAGGCGGAACGCTAAAGAGAGAAGGAAGTTTTCCCCTCTCTTCTCCAGCGTTCCGTCTGCTTCCCCCTCCCCGACCCGTCTTACCCTCGCCCTTCGTTCTTAGGTTGCAACGGGCTATAGTGACTCGTAGAAGAACTTGTATAAAATTGTTATTTTGCTGAGTACTCTGCAAAACAAGTTCGTCCGACCACTTTCCAAGCCTGCACATCTATTTTCGTTCACTTCAACAGCAACAATTACTGTAGAATTTACTTACCTGATGCATCACAGTGTAGTGATCCACTTCTGTTGTCGTGTCACTTCCGAAGATCTCGAGGGGAAGCGGTATAGTTTGACGCTTGAGTCGCCTTCGTGACTGTGACAGTCTTTCACGCAGCAGTAGCGACATTTATTTTTGGGGGGAACCCTATCGAACCCCACCGGATTCCTGTGGCATCTCACCTACTCCTATAGGAGTAGGCAAGATACTACAGAAACCGGCTGGGTTCATGGAGACGTGAAGCCGGGACTTACTTTTAAGAAGAACGGTTCTCAAAAAGGCTGACGCCGGTCCAAAATGCCACATTCACACTTGGTTTCTAAATGCACCGCCTGCAGTCCTTGCGATCCGGGCTTTCCTGGCCTACCCAATCATTTATTTTGCAGCCGCTAGATGGCGCAATACGTAGTGACAAATTGCATTGCCGGTTAATATTTGGGTCACTTGAAGTGAGAGGAGTGGGTGGAGTGGAATGGGGGGGAGAGATTTGTATTATCGAGATTCTGCTAAGTCGTTGCCCAAGACGCCTCCGACTGTATGTTGCTAATCTTAATTTGTTTTTCATCTGTATAAAAGCAGATATTAATTTACTGACAGGATGACAGTGCTGGTGGGCCCAAATCTAATTATGTATTTGCAATCTGAACTGCTGAGGATGTAGTTGCAGGTAGTGACAATCTCAATTTAGTGGAGCAATTGATTGTTCAGGAGAGGTTCTGCCCAGTACTGTTACTCACATGCTTCAGGCCCTTCTACCGTTAAGAAAATAGTGTTTCACCCTCTTTGCACACAGGAGCAGAGAGATCAAAAGTTGCTTTTTTAGGGGCAGGACAACACTGTCATACTACTATAGCCAGACTTTTAACTCAACAAATGGTTGATGACAGAACAGGAAGACATCATTTCATGACTTCTTTATGCTGCGTAGCACGATACAGTCATTGCTTACCTGACAGGCGAGTAGTTGTAATAACGAGAGTTGGTAAGGTTGCCAGTATCCCACATGAATAAATACTATCTTAAAGGAGTGATTTCAAAAGGTAGTGTTAATTTATTTAGTGCATAAAGCAGCCTGGCTGTGGCAACATCATAAGCAACAATACCACCTTAATCGTAGTGACCACAGCCCTTGTGTCACCTTACTAAAAGTACCGCAACAAAGAGCTGACATTACCTCTACAGGTTTGCATCGTCATAAATCAAGTTAAAGCGATTTGCTAATGGTCTGAAAATCCTAAAACAGGTGAAAGTGATTTACTGGTGGAGTGAAATTACGAAATCATTTTGAGGGCATGCATTGCTGAAATCTCACCCTATTAGCAACTGTAGCATACATTTTGTTTGGGAATATGCATGCTTCCTGCTATTACTACAACAAGGAAATGGGGTTCAATGTTTTGACTAACATAGCTCCTGAGCATAGGACTAGATTGACGTTGTGAAGGAATATTGTGCTTTATTTATACTGCATTGCACGTCATTTTGAATATGTTGTGCGGCTATTTTTTTTTTTATTACAGCTACAGTATGTCCTAGCGTATAAACAAATCAAGATTTTGATGTTACTCGTCGCTCTAACCTTTAATTTGCTATCCTAGGTGCTGCAGTGGCTGCTCCACCTGGCGAGGCCGTGGCCTCCTCTTGGCCACCTCTCTTTGCTGTCCAAGATGGTGAGGTACGTATCTGGGCCTACAAGACATTTTGTCTATTGTTTTCACTTCATTGACTTGTTCAGGAGAACAGACTAATAGCAGAAAAAACAAGGACACAAACAGGCAGGCACACAAAAAGGCAAACTCCGGTACTGACTTAAAGGTGCACTAAAGATGTTTCTCAGATTGTCTGTTCTTGGTGATAACTCATTCGACAGGCTCTAAGCATCCTAAATATCCAAAAAAATATGCTCGTTCCATTCCTATTTTCTTTCTAAAAATAAAAATAAATGACTTAAGTCTTTCCATAGGACGAGCAGGTGAACTATCTTTGAAAAAGTGTACATGCGGATGACAGTGACATTATTGCTATCTGATAGCCGTGTCCCACAAATTACAGTTTAGCAGTGCCAATAATACCTATCCAGAGGTTAGTAAGCTAGCCCGCTTCACTAGTATAGACTAGCAAAGAAGATAGAGTATGGATGGATGGTAAGGGCTTATACCCTTTGTAACGGGCGGCAGCTTGTGCCACCTAGCCTTACATTTCGTCATCCCTTCTTTTTTTCTAAATTGTATACATTTTGTTCTGACACAACCCCACCCCCCTTTTTAAAGTGATTATATTGCTTATTTATATCATTTTGTTTATCCTTCCCTAGATCTTTTCCACCAATGTTCCAATCTCCTCTTAGTTACTGCAATTCTTTCTCTATCCATTTGTCCATCCATGTCCAGAAAACCCAGTGCCCCCTCCAAATCCGTAGTTATCCGCTCAAGAGGGTGGGACGAAGCCCCGTGCGCCTTAAAATTACATGTTTTATAGTTTCCCTTTCGCGGTTACATACGTCGCACAGAGCGTCCACTTCCTGGAATTTAGCCCTTTACGTTCTCGTTCATAGCACCACCGTTCTAACTTCAAACAACAAAGATCTCCCCACTGAATTATCGTACAGCTGTTCCTTCTTTATTTTTTTGTTTTTATGCCCTGTATATTGTTAAAGCTGATTTCCCCTGCATTCTCTCTTCCCACGATTTACTTTCTGTTTCCTTTACTCCCTCTTCTTCTGATATGCTCTGATCGGCTCCATCTCGTTGAATGTACTTAAATATCAGCTTGCGGGTTCGGTTTGTCCACTTAGTGTTTAGACTTTTTATATATAGCTACTTGTACACTTTCGCTGCCCACCGTGTCTCCTCAATTTCACCTAGTCTTATTTCAAATTTAACTTATCGCCTCTCTACTCGAAAGATGCCCAACCCATGTCCCGCTCTACTCCCTCATTTGTAGTATTCCCATGTACCCCCAATGCCAACCCACCGACACTCCTTTGCTGTATCTTTAAACCTGCCTGGATTTCTAACCTCATACACAATACCATATTCCCAAATCACAGTCCTGGCACCATGACTCCCTTCCTTACACCCCTAACGACTTCACATCTATTATAGTTCCATAGTGCCCTGTGTTTCATGACAGCTGAATCTCGCTTCCCCTTCTTTATTACTATATCTTCATGGTCTTTTAGACGCTGTCTTCCTTCACTTAACCATATTCCCAGATATTTGTACTTTTCTATGTGTTCTATCAATGTGTCCTCTACCTCAAGGGGTTCCCCCTTCTCGTCTTTATAACCGACTGCGATTATACCCGACCTGTCCCTACTAAATTTTAGTCTTAAATTGTCCCCTTCTCTGCCGTAAATCCTGATGAGTTCCCGTACTGTGTCACGACTTTCTGATACTAGTTCAATGTCGTCTGATACATTAACCGTGGCAATATTTGATTTACTTTATGTCCTTCCTTCATGTTAGTCAGATCGAAATCTAGGTTGCACTGTTCTAACTTTTTCCCATCTCACTGACGTATATCATAAAGAGGAGGGGAGACAATGGCCAAACCTGTCTGAGATATCTTTTTATTGCTGCTGGTCTTGTAGTTTCGGCTTCCCATGTTATAATCACCCCTATTCTCCGTATAAACCCATTCTAGAAACTTAACCGTGGTTCCCTCTAGCCCATATCCCTTCAATTGGTTCCAGAGTTTTTCATGATTCACATTGTCATATGCCCCTTTGATGTTTAAAAATGCTACCCATAATGGCCTTCGACTTGTCATTGCTATCTCTATGCACTGAGTGATTATGAATAAATTTTCATCCAGTCGTCTACCTTTCCTGAAACCATTTAAACTCCCCCAGAATCTGTTTTCTCTTTGCCTATTCTTCCATTCTTCTTTTTACAATTTGCATAGCTAGTCTGTATATTTCTGAAGTTACTGTGATGGTCGGTATGATTTGACACTGTCTTTTTCTCCCTTGCCCTTATATAATATTTTCATCCTGCTCAATTTTCAATCTCATTGGTATGCCGTCTGGACCTGTTTCAGTGCCAGCCAGAACCTTTCCTTCTACTTTTTTCCCATTCCTCTGTGGTCCTTTCCTCTTCCTCACTATGATCCTCCGCGTGTGTTGTGTAGACGCTACCATTCCCTACGACCTGATTTGATTCTAACTCCGAAAATACTGCTTCGATTGTATGTCTAATTATTCTCCTGCCTCATCCCCTTCTACCTTTGTCCCTTCCTGTGTTGTTAGTGCCTGCTGGTACGCCTCGGTCATTTTTCCCTGTGCACTGTTGTGTTCCCAGAATCTTTTTGCCGCATTCCTATCCTTTTGGCTTATCTCTATCAACCACTGGACCCCTGCTCTCCCAATTTTGGCCTGTATTAATGGTAATGTCTCCTGCTTTCTTTCCTGAAATTCCTCCCATTTTGTCGCTACTTCGGCTAGTGTGGCCCCCTTTTTCTTTGCCCATCTGTGTTCTTTAGATGCCGCTTGGCGTCTCGATATTGCTGCCTTAACCTCTTTATCCCACCAGCTTTTGGGCTTGCGTTTTAGTTTTCTTCATCCTTGTTTGATTCAATATTTCTCTAACTCTCTTTTGAAAACACTTAGTCTTCATATGTCCATTCTCTTTCCGGTTGCTTGGATACAATGTTCTAGATCTGCTTAGATGCCTCTTGTAACTGTTTAACATTTAAGTTATTCCTACCCTCTTGTTTTTGATTTTGCATTTCTGGTTTTATTGTGCCAAATCTGATTTTGATTCTCTTATGATCGCTCCCCAGACCTTAGACCTACATACCTCCTAATCTGTTGTATATTTTACGCGATACTAAACAGTAGTCAATAGTCGAGTGCGAGTTCTTTTTTTCCCATGCTATTTTTCCATCACATTTCACCTGAGCGTTAACCCATTAACATTACCCCATTAACCTTTGCAGAACACCTTTAACATCTTCCCTGTTGTATCTGTATGTCCATCAAAGTCTTCCAAATATGCATTCACGTCCCCCAAGATAATTATTTCCTTGCTAGTGCCAATTTCCCTAATGTCTCCTGATATACATGTCAAGTGTTCTGCGATTTCCTCCCCTGCATCACCGCCTGTTTTTAGATAAATAAAACCCAGGGTTGTGTCCAAACGCCCAATATTGCCTTTGACCCAGATGTGTTCCCTGCAGCCCTCTTGTTCCCTTTCCCATTCCTGAACCTTAACTAACACCCCTAATCCCCCTCCCTTGTGTTCCTCATTGGCTTGGTTACATCCCATCCAATGATATCCCGGTATGTATGGTGGTTCTTCCATATCCCTCAGATGTGTTTCTGCTAATCCATACACTGAGAAGTTTTCGCTTTCTAATCGCTCCTCAATCTTTTCCCACTTTATTCTGTTCCTGCCCTCCTGCATGTTTATGAACGCTGTTTCTTTTCCCTGATCCTGCAAGGCTTCCTCTCACCCTCCCAAACCCTCCCCCCTGTATCTACATTTTGGCCCTCATTTACACCGGCGCCCTCAGGGCAAAAAATGTATGATGTGACATCCAATCCTATCGCCTACCGTGCTCCCAGTGGTTCCACTGTAGTGGATGCCCATTGTAAAAGGGTCGGAGCAAGCTTCGTGCACCGCCAGGGTTGTAAACCTGGAGGATCAACCCCAATGGGGTGTGCCCTCGCAACACCATCAATGAAGCAGATCCAACAAGCAAGCGTATCCTATCGCTACTTTAAAATATGCTTTCTAGTACCCATAAACACACTCGCAACTAAACTAAATACACCAAATATTGCTTATCTTCGCAGGAGCTCTGGAAAACACGTCCTCTTTGTCAGCTGATAAGCAGCTGACTGGTGAGACATATTGATGCCTATTTCGGAACACAGAAAGGGAAGGTAGTGAGCTTTGGAAAAAGAAAACACTCATTCGTGTTTTCTTTTTCATGTCTTGTCATAAAGTGGAGCCAAAGGTTTTTTGTTTTTTTTTCACCTTGCTCGGCTGCCTGAGGTTGCAAATATTTGTACAAAACATGGGAGTGCACAGCAGTATACTTCCTTCATACTTGGCGATGTTGAATTTAAAAATTGTCAAATGGTTCATTAAAGTCAAGCTTTCATGAAATAATTTTTTATATCATTATTAGTATTTGATGTGTACAGCAATAATGGACCTCCTTTTTTAATGCATATTCCAATGCTGAACTTACTTCTCTTAAAGGGGCGCTCGGGAGCTTTCTAAGACGGCCTATTTATGGCCGTAACACATTCTATGTGCTCTAAGCATCCCAAATATTTAAGTTTAAATCATGTGCAGCTTAGTTCACTAATAAAAATGTGATAAAAGATAGTGCATCTCAGACATACAAATGGCGGCACTGAACCCGGCCGAATGTAGGTGAGGAACGAACGGGGCTCGTCAGACAATCACAAGCGATAGCTTCACGTCCGGACAAGCAGCCAACCAGCCCTGCTCGTCTGCACAAGAGGCCCTCGCTTGCAATTGACTGACAAGTGTCTTTCGCCGTTTCACCCTATTCGCCTTGATTCGGTTCAACCGCATTCGCTATCTTTGATCACATTTTTTAACAGTGAAATAGGCCACACATGATTGTAAGTTTTGGACTTGTGGGATGTTAGAGCACATAGGTTGAGTTAGGAACATAAGTCGGCCATCCTGGAATACTGGAGAGTGCCCCTTTAATTTATTTCATTTTTTATATATATCTACAGTTCAGCATTTCAGTGAAACAAAGCAGGAACATGATTGCAGACGAAAGTGGAGAGTCCATTTGTGTTGCCTGTATTTCTCCACTTTTTGTGCATTTTCTTGACAGTGTTACTCAAACTGCAGATTCATCTTGGACCTGGCATCAAAATGCGAGAGGCAGCATTTACACACGCCGAGGAAAAGGCTGCCACTCCTGGCCGCTCTCTCAGAATGGTCAGCCGATCACTGTGGGAGCCTGCGGAGCTCTTCGATAAGGGTGTGTCAGGCCAAGCCTGCAGGCGTCTCCTCTAGGAGGGTGTGGTGGGAAAACAGCCCCTACCACACCAGGTGGGTATTTCTGATCAACCTGGAAGGGCACTGCACCTGCTGTGGCTGCTGTGCTTAGCTCTGAACAAAAAAAAAATTGGTTATGGGGATATTTATACAGCGTGTAGTTGGTCTGCCATTAAAGTTGCGACAAGTCACACGCTGTAGATGAGCAGCGTGTGACTCGTCGCAACATTAATGGCAGACATGTTTGTATAGTGTGAGTTATGATTTACTATGATTTGAGATTTTTATGAACCTATTGTTGATTTTGCCTTGTGCAGCACACATGTACAGTGAGAGGCACTAAGAGGTCAGACAAGGTGAATGTGGACAGAACAGGAGAAATGCCACTTGGGGTGCAGCGCTTTCTTTGCTCACTGGGAGCGAGGTTACGATGTTCGATTTGCAGTCAAACCTGATATTATCGAACCCGGTTAATTTAAGGGCACATGGTAAAGTAAAATTGAAAAAAAAAATCGATTTTAGTTTTTTTCGCAATTTGGAAAGTTTAGTTCTTTCTGCACATTTTCCATTGTCCCAGTGTTTTTGGAAAGCTATATTTCGGGCTGAAAATCACTTCTTCCGAAAGCAAGTAGCAGGTGACTACGCCTCCTTTTGGGATACACTCCCTGTTTATCGATGAATTCTCCAACAAAACAAAATCAACTTGTCCAGTAACAGATAATCTAAAAAAATTATTTCGAAACTATTGCATAGCTTTTTTTCAACCAAGACAATCACGAGACGCAGTGCACGTTTTTCCCAGGTGTGTAACGTGTGTACATTCAAGTGTTTGTGTTTTCATAACGACAAAATGGCGCCATTGAATGCTGTTCCTTTACTCAATGGTGGCAGCATTGCACAAGCCAATGTTTTGAAGTTTTGTGGATGGAACCCTGTTTGGAAAGCCATCAAGTGGCTGAGGGAAGTTGACATCACTCTAATATACTTTACGGACCAAGCGACATGGCAGGTCACAAAAGAGGCCCGGCAAGCAAGGCGATAAGCCTAAAAGCGAAGATATGACTTTAGCAATGCCTTTCAAGCTGGCGGCTATTGAAAAAATGACTGTAAGGCTGTTGGTGCCAATAGAAATTCGTTATTCACCAGTTTTTTTACTTTAAACTCAATTATCTCAAAACAGTGTTTTTAGTACATAGGTACCATTTTTTCCTTAACCTTACGTTATAGAGGGTTGATTTTTTATTCCTACCACATACATGGGTGTTCAAAAATACTGAACTAAAATTAAAAATGTGCACCTAGCAGTATTTGAGTTACAAAGTTTTTAATAGATGAAAAAAACTAAAATTTCAGTACTAGAATAAAAAAATATAAAAAAGCTTATTTTAGATTGGTTCAAATAATTCTAGTTCAGTGGATAAAACAATATTTCGAACAAAATGATATATGCATGACAGAAATACTCCTAATAGTCACCGAGAAAACTGTTCCTCAACATGGCCTCAAATGCATGGGGAGTATAGGACTTACCTTGTGCCCTTAAACTATTTGTAAATGGACTTGTAGCTGCAATACAAATGCATAGCGAAAAATGCAATTACATCGAACGAAAATTGCAGCGTCTCCCCATGGACCGATCTGCCAAGAGCGCTGTTTAGCTCTGCAAGCTGGCTTTCCCCCTGCTTGAGAATCATCCTTGGGGGAGAGCCAGCTTGCAGAGAAAGCTGGCTTTTTTTCTTTTGAGCAGCCGCGTCGGCCGCCCAGGAGTAAAAAAAAAGTCTTGTGGGGGGAGAGGGTGAGCCGGTAAACGAAGAAGCGGCCACTATATAACTGCAGTCGGCGTCCCTCGTGATGTACAGATGCCCCTTCGAGCGTGAACAACTTTTCTAAATGTGGCGTGCTTGTTCGTTGTCCAAATCATTAAAACTTCTATAGAGAATTGCTCGCTATATCAAAGTGGTAGACGGTTTTTTGAGAGTTTGATATAGTCAGGTTTGACTGTATTATGTTGCCCACAGGTAGGCGAAATCAGATAGAACTTGGGAGGGCGGGCCGAGTGATAAATTGACTGATTATCAGGCTCGACACGACATAACCTCTTGTTTACTGTTGTAGTTGTGATTTTATTATTTTAAGTTTTTTTTTATGAATAACTGCTCGTGTATTTCTTTTTATGCACTGCAGGTTTTATCACGCAATACCGACTTGCCGAAGCCATCATCTTAGCCATCCAGATGTGCTGGCAAAAGTGGCATGGAAGAAAAGAGCCATGGACGGCCCTGTCTGCATGAGAATGTTTGCGAGTGGTACATGTTGGGAAAAAAATAAAATAGTAAGTTCCATTCTCTTTGTCTTTGTAGTTTTGTTTCATGGCAGAATGAACACCTAAACCTGCAAAAAATTAGCAGTCTTTTTGCACAATTTGCTAGCTGTTGTCATCAGCAGTCCTTTCTGCATCTAAATTATATTGTGCATGCATGACCAGGTCACCCCAGAAGACACTAGGTCGGCCGGATCACATCAGGACACGCCAACAAACTAGAACACGTCAAGACACTAGAACACATCAGGATACTAGAACACGTCAGCACACTAGAACACATCAGGATACTAGAACACGTCAGCACACTAGAACACACCAGAACACGCCAAGACCCGTGTCTGAATTTCCGCTCTGATGTAAACGTCAGAAACACACCAGACCCGGGCTGGTGGATTTTTCAATAGGGTTCTAGTGTTGGCAACAAAAAAATTTAGACTTGAAACGGGGCGAGAGCAGCTTTTGGGGGAGGAGGAACGCGGTTGATGACCGTGCAATTGCTATGCAGGGAGCGCTTTCACTCAGATTGTTTATCGTAAATTTGCTTTAAGTTCCCCATTATCAACTTGTCATGCCGAAGCTTAAAGTCCTGTTCTTTAGATTTGCAAACGTGAGAAGTTCTTTTCTTGCATTCCGGACATCGATTGAATAATCATCGCTCAACCGGAAACCAGTTCCCTTTAGTTTAAATGCCTTTGACAAGATCAGCTCTTTTTGTTTGTACGAGTTGAATTTTACAATGAGAGGCCTCGGGGACGCTCGGTTCTCACAAAAAGAGCCAAACCTGTGAGCACGCTGGATAGCAGGAGGGAGAATAGTGACGCCAAGCATTTCGATGCAAAAGGCAATCACGCTTTCCTCAGATTTTGCCAACGTTTCACCGCGAACGTAGGGAAGGTTGAAAAACAAAAGATTCTTACGTCTAGACTGGTTTTCTAGGTTTTCACACTTCTGAATTACACGCTCAAGGTCTGCACTGGCTCTTGCATTCATTGTGGACATTGAAGCGACTTCATCTTTTATCACTTTTAAGGCAGAGACATCTCGGTCGATAGCGTTCCTTTGTGCCCTCAAGTCCCCAAGAACCTTGTCAGTTTTTTTTTTGTCTTTCTTGTAATGATTCTATCTCATTTAAAATTGCTGCTTGACCTGCAGAAAGGCTGTTTAACGAGGCGAAAATCGGAGAAAGCGGGGAGATATCCTCATAAACAAGGGTATCCGGGCTAGGGTGCCTTCATGTGCGCTTTGCTTAGGGTGGAGAGATGTGGCCATTTTATCCCACACTTTTATATTTCTTTTTTGTTCAGAAGCGCGTGAAAGAGCGTGTCTCTGCACGCGTTTGTGGCGCTGACTGTGCTATGGCGACATTTTGTTTTCGTCGATTTCTTTGTATTTTACCCGTGAGCGCGTGCTGTCGGCATCGGGTACTACAAAGGGTGGCATCACCCTAAACAGAAAGACATTGAGGCACCCTAATCCGGGCCAGGATTAGTTTTGTAGCAACTAGGTGTCCGCGATGGCGATGTGGCTCACAGAAAGCGAGCCACGCGCAAAGACGCGCACCAGTGCGCGGGTGAAAGAAAAAGAGAAAGAAGCTCCACGAGATATCACTCGGGCAGGTGGCTCGAGAAAGGTTTCGACGGCTACACCTTCAGCTGGCTGGTTCCCGGTCCGGACGGTATCTGTAAATATATCCTGTAAATAAATGAAGGGCCACCTTGGCCACTTCAATTGGTGACCCGGAGACCTCCGAAGACGGATTACAACCTCGACACATCAGCGAACCCATCCGCTGACTAGCATCCATTGCCCTGCCCCAATCCCGGACGCACTTCAGGGTCATGAACCGAGCCGACGGGTTCCGTCACGCGGACGAGCATGGGACATCGGACAGCGTCGTGGACCAGGCATCTTCCGAAAACACATCACTGGCCACACTACAGGTACGACTTCCACCATTTTGGGCAAAGAACCCTCGATCTTGGTTCGCTCAGGTAGAGGCCCAATTTCACTTGAGGAGAGTGAGCACCCAGCTGTCCAAATACTACTACGTAGTATCCGCCCTGACACCTGACATCGCTGACGAACTCGACGACGTGCTCGCGGCGACCCCACCTGCACCGGATGCGCCAGCTTCTTGGAGAACAGGCCTCTGACGTAAACAACTCCATCTTACGGGAGCTGTTCTTGCAACGGCTACCGCAAGGCGTTCGCATGGTCCTAGCCCCAGCAAACGACATGTCCTTGGACCGTCTTGCTGAAATGGCTGACCGTGTGGCGGAGTACGCGGCACCGACGCTAGCTGCGTTGACAGAGCCTCAGTCGTCGGCAACCGCCATACATGAACTTCAAGCAAAGGTCGACCAGCTGACAGTGACCGTCGCGTCCCTGCAAAAACATGCCGGTGGTACGCGGCGTTCTTCGCAACGCAGCCATTCCCACCAGAGAAACTCCTCTTCCGCTCGAGCGCGATCGCCGTCACCAAGACCGAGTACCTGCTTGTACCACCGCAAGTACGGACAGCGAGCCCTGAAGTGTCACCCCCCTTGTGTCTGGCAGGAAAACACCCCGGCCAGTCACTAAAGGCGGTAAGTGACTCCGGCCGACCAGCATGCCGCCTTTTCTACATTGCTGATCGGTTCACCGGCTGCAGACTTCTTGTCGACACCGGCGCCGAAGTGTCCCTCATCCCACCCACAGCAGCAAAGAGTAGACACCTGGATAAAGGCAGAAACCTAATCGCAGCAAATGGATCCACCATACCCACCTTCGGTATGCGATCAATGACTCTCGATCTAGGACTACGCCGAATTTTCAGGTGGCTCTTCATCATCGCTGACGTCAAGTGTCCCATCTTAGGATCTGACTTTTTGTCCAACTTTTACTTAGATGTCAGCATGCGCCACCGTCGTCTTCTCGACGGTATGACACCCCTGGCTGTAAATGGTATGTCTGCAACCGTTTCATCCCTTGGCATACGTCAAATCGTACCATCTACGGGATTCGCATCTATACTTACCGAGTTTCCTGAAGTCACAAGACCTTCCAACATGGCACAACCGACCAAGCATGGTGTAACTCACACCATCGTCACCTCTGGTCCGGCTGTATACGCACGACCTCGTCGCCTCTCCGGTGAACGACTCCAAACTGCTCGACGGGAATTCGAGCACATGCTCGAGCTCGGAATCATTCGGCCGTCGAACAGCTGCTGGGCATCACCTCTACACATGCTGCCCAAGAAGGAGCCAGGAGACTGGAGGCCGTGCGGCGATTATCGCGCCCTCAACGCCAACACGTTGCCAGATCGTTACCCTCTACCACACCTGCATGACTTCACAGAGCAACTCAACGGGACCTCCATTTACAGCAAGGTGGACTTAGTAAAAGCTTACCACCACTTACCTATCGAGCCAGCTGACATTTCGAAAACTGCTGTCACCACGCCGTTTGGATTATTCGAGTTTGTGCGAATGCCCTTCGGGCTTCGAAATTCAGCACAAACATTTCAAAGATTTATACACGAAGTGACACGCGGGCTACCCTTCGTGTTTGCATACGTTGACGACCTCCTTATCGCGAGCAGTTCCCCGGAAGAGCACGAACAACATCTGCGCTTACTCTTCGGGCAGCTACGCAACTATGGTCTCGTCGTCAACGCAGCAAAATGTGTCTTCGGCACGTCCAACCTCGAGTTCTTAGGACACCGAGTGACACCCGAAGGCATTCACCCGTTACCTTCGAAAGTGGAAGCCATCAAGGACTTTCCGCAACCCAAGTCACTTCGTAAGTTGCGAGAATTCTTGGGCCTCGTCAACTTCCATCGACGCTTCATTAACAACTGCGCCCAAATTCTCAAACCCTTAACAGATCTGCTGCGCTCACCAAAAGGTCCCACATCACCGGTCGAATGGAATTCGATGGCAGAGGAGTCGTTCAAGACTGCAAAGCAAGCTCTTGTCGACACGGCACTTCTCGTTTACCCACGACCAGACGCACCCACGAGACTTATGGTCGACGCTTCGGATGTCGCAGTGGGAGCCGTGCTACAACAGTACAACCAGACGGACTGGTTTCCGCTAGGCTTCTTCTCACAGAAGTTGAAGCCGGCGGAGACACGTTACAGCACGTTTGGTCGCGAACTCTTTGCCATCTATGCAGCAATACGGCATTATAGACACTTCCTGGAAGGCCGGGTTTTCCACGTCCTTACAGACCACAAGCCCCTCACCTTCGCCTTCCACGCTAATCGAACCTCGTATTCGACCCGAGAGATTCGTCACCTTGCTTATATTTCAGAATATACAACTGATCTGCGCCACGTATCTGGAGCGAACAATGAGGCGGCAGACGCCCTGTCACGCGTCGAGACACTCAGTGCGTCACCTGACCTCGACTTCTCCAAACTGGCAACAGCCCAAAAGAATGACGACAAGCTGCAGAGACGCCAAGAGTCCTCCACCTCACTGCAGCTTCGACCTGTATTTCTACCACTTGCAAACTGCGATGTGGTATGCGACACCTCAACGGGTACGCCCCGACCGTACATCCCGCCCGTTTTTCGACGCCCCATCTTTCACTCCCTCCATGACCTGAACCATCCTGGTATTCGTGCAACCCAACGACTGATCTGCTCGAGATATGTCTGGCCCAACATCAACCGAGACATTCGCCTCTGGACGCGATCTTGCACCCCTTGCCAACGCTCCAAGATTCAGCGTCATACAAAGAGCCCGCTACATATTTTCAAACCACCAGACGCCCGCTTCGACCACGTGCATGTCGATATTGTCGGACCCCTCCCACCATTCCAAGGGTGCCGATATATCCTTACATGCGTGGATCGCTTTACCAGATGGCCAGAAGCGATTCCAATTACGGACATCACCGCACAAACCGTGGCACAAGCGTTCATCACCAACTGGATTGCGCGGTACGGCTGCCCTTCTATCGTCACCACGGACTGTGGTAGGCAATTTCAAAGTTCATTCTTCGCATCACTGGCGAAAATGCTTGGAATGTGCCACATCCACACGACAGCCTACCATCCGTCCGCCAACGGCATGGTCGAGAGACTACACCGGCAACTCAAGGCCTCGCTCATCACAAAGGACGACAGGACCAACTGGGTGAACCATCTTCCTTTGGTGCTCTTGGGCATCCGGGCCACTTTGAAGGAAGATGTTGGATGTACAGCTGCTGAACTAGTGTTTGGAACAACACAGCGACTTCCTGGCGAGTTCCTTACACACCTGTCCACTCCACCACCCGACCTTCCTTCGTATCTTCAAGATCTACGAGACCTGCTATCCTCTTTGCGACCGACCTTGCCTCGACAACAAACACCACGAAAAATTTTCATTCATACAGAACTAACAACATGTACACATGTGTTTCTACGTCGTGACTCCGTGCGTCCCTCCCTAACACCACCCTGCGACGGCCCATTTAAAGTCATCGCCCGAGACAAGAAGACTTTCACCATCATCATCAACGGACGAACCGACGTCGTGTCCATTGACCGGGTAAAACCTGCTTTTATGGCAGCCTCAATTTGCGACACTGCATGCGTGTTTTCATCAGTCACCTTGCAGAAGCCGCAAGACAACACTCGCAGGCCTGATCAAGAACCCTCCAACAAACAAAAAACTGTTTCGTGGAGCAAAACTCTACTGCTCCACTAGGGGGGGAAGACTTGTAGCAACTAGGTGTCCGCGATGGCGATGTGGCTCACAGAAAGCGAGCCACACGCAAAGACGCGCATCAGTGCGCGGGTGAAAGAAAAAGAGAAAGAAGCTCCACGAGATATCACTCGGGCAGGTGGCTCGAGAAAGGTTTCGACGGCTACACCTTCAGCTGGCTGGTTCCCGGTCCGGACGGTATCTGTAAATATATCCTGTAAATAAATGAAGGGCCACCTTGGCCACTTCAGTTTCAATATCCCCGGACATTAGATGCAAGTTAGCTAGAAAATCAGCTATAGATGACATTTTCGCAGCACACCGGGATAAATTACGCCAGATAAGAATCAAACGCTTGTACACGTCGGGAGGGCACGACACCGCAACGACACAGACGTTGTTATCTCGATAAGACGTCGAAAAAACACCAACCTGAGAAGTAACAGGGTATAAGTGACGCATCCTAGTTTCGGTGCCTTGCCCGAGTAGCTCCGATGAGTGCAGCCGGTTTTGTAGTCTTGCCACGCCCACTTCGTCAGGTGATACCGGCAAGTGTTGCCAGTTGTACTTTAGAGAGTCCGCCACAGTTGACGAAGACGGTGCCAATCCACAGCACTGCAAAGTCAACGGTGAAAAGTGGTGGTGTACCGCGGCGGGTCCAGTTAGGACATCGTGCGCGGTAAAAATCGGCGGGGCCAACAGCACGGTGAGGATGACACTGGCAGCAGCCACCTTAGAAGTAACAGTGTATAAGTGACGCATCCTAGTTTCGGTGCCGTGCCATTAAGTAATGCCATTAATTAATAGACTGGTTTGAATAAGATTTTCGATGGTTTCGGTTCGTGCATGCCTGTCCTGGCACAATTGCTGAACACACGACGGCGCACAACACAATAATTGGTTGACCTCGGTGGGTAACCTGGTTTGAATAGACACACCTAGAGTTTGCACTCTCCCATTACACGTGCAACGTGCGTGTAGCGCGATCATCTGCCTTCCGGGGCACAGTGCTGGCAAGGTTCGCCTCGGAAGGTCTTCGAGCTTTTCGTCTTTTCAGAGCGCGGAAGACGACGAGGTAAAAGATATTTTAGTAGGTCGTTCGGGGGATTCCGATAACGATCCCCGATACTCCACCGACGCCTTTACTTTTTGCATCACGTCGTTATCTGGTGCAGTTTTGGGGGGTATCATAGGTTTCGGGATGAATCACACAAACTCTCTCTTCTTACCAACGGTTGGACCAATCCTCTTGTTGGATAAACACCAAGAGTGCTAGGGAATAACATCACTGCCTCGTATACACCCCGTGATATTCTAGATGCTACTAAACTGAAGCCGTCAATATAATATTTTTTTTTACATCTTCCTAAACGTTTTTGTTTAATCGTTAACATTTTTTTTTAAGTTTACCACGAGGGATTGTAGTTCGAACGCGGGACCTTATCACGCACTCAGCCGTACATTACCGGAAGCTGCAGATATTTTATCTTCAGGACAACACCATAATCTCTGGATTTTTGGTGCCACTCTCGCTAAAACAACGGAGCCTTCTTTTCGTTGACTTTATGCCCCATGTTGCTGTCTTAGTATGCGGGAATTTGCATACGAGTGCCATACTATAAAAAGTCCGCCAACTAAATCCCCCCTCAAAACAAAACAAAATAAAAAAAAAATAAAAAAAAACTAACCCCCCTTTTTTTTTTGGGGGGGGGGAGGGAAGGGAGGGGGGGGGAGAGACAGTTGCAAGTAGGTTCGCAGCTCTTCGGAAAACAATAAAATCAAACCTGGACCCGTCCTTGAGTTCGCCGACAATCCGCGTCGCCTTTATAAATTGCTCCTTCGATCGTCCGCACCTTAACACACCTCGCACGGCCTCAACGTCTCAATCGATGGAGAGACTTATTTGCATTTTCCGTTTGCTGTTTTTTTTTTCTTGTTTCATATGTTTTACGAATGGCGAAACGCACTCGCTTTATATTTGTTTCTATTTTTGAGCGTACTTACGTCTGTGCAACTAGAAGTGTTGCGTGAACACATGGCCACCATATATTAATGTGTATACAGTGATGATTCGCTATTATGAACGCCTCCGTTGCCCCCAACAATCATTCATAATGTGAGGTGTCTATGTTAACGACACAAAAATGCATGCATTTTTCTAGTTTTTCCCCGAAAATGGTGTCCAAATAGATGGGGTATTCATATTAAACGGTCCATAATAACGAAACGTGAATGTCTATACGACGCATAATACGCGCCCGCTTTCTTAACCGGGGAGGCCTTTCCGTAACGGAGAAACATACCAAGAAGCCATTTGGAGCACGCAGCACGCAAGAACGAGTCCTGCGCAACGCAAGGACAAAGAAAAGAACGAATAACTAAGTATTAAACAATGCGACGGAGGTAGGGGCCGCTCTATGCAGCCCCTACCTCCCTCGCATTCTTTAATCGGCCTTATACACATATTGGAGCACCTGTACGTAAAAAATGGTTTAAAGGGCCTCTGACACGCCAAAATATATATATTTTTTTTTGTGCTAGGCGTTGAAATGGCATATCAGGACATTAAAAAAAAAGTTTTCGCCATAAAGTTGCGTAGTTTTTTTTTTTTTTTTTTAATAAAAATAGAAATATGAGGTTCAATGCAAATTTCCTGCCAGTGCATTGTGACGTAACGGTGTACCGCAAGGTGTCGGGGCGGTCAGAAGGGAGGCATCGCCGGAAGTCACGTGAGTGGTATCCCTCCTCGTGACCCCCGTGAGGGGAAGAAGAGAAAGGAGGAAAGCAGGGAGGATGAGCAGGGGGGACGAATCCGAATTATTGTTACTCCGAAAAATGATTTTAAAAGGATTTCATCTCTTGTCCCTCGGCCGGCTTCGAACCGCAGTCCGTTCGTCCAGTAGCCCCACGCGGTACCTCTCCGCCAAAATTAAATAATGGGAAATTCATGCAGCAGAAAAATAAAAGAACAAAAAGAAACTAAAAGCTGCTAAAGCCCCTTCATGTCTTAAAATTAGCGCACGGGGCGTCGATGCACAAGGCGCGTGCAACGTGCAGACTTTGGAAAGATCATGGCGGCACAGCGCGGATTCAAGCTAGATTTCATATGCCATGTTCTTACAGTG
Source organism: Ixodes scapularis (assembly GCF_016920785.2). Taxonomy (NCBI): domain Eukaryota; kingdom Metazoa; phylum Arthropoda; class Arachnida; order Ixodida; family Ixodidae; genus Ixodes; species Ixodes scapularis. The sequence continues at coordinate 197,614,310 of NW_024609835.1, forward strand.
TTCTAGAGGGGGTTGTAGTGGCAAGAGCGGCGGCCGCTTTGTGAAGATTTTGCGCGTAGACGACACCATGGCGCTGCTGTTCTGTGCCCTAGGAGCGCGCCCCCGTCAGCTCCATCATCAGCGCTGTTCGGCGCTTAATACTGTGGTTTGACTGGAGCTTTTCGTGGTGCGAAACAACTGCTAATGTGGTTCTGTATACTCTGTTTCACCTTATGATGTACCGCAGGAAAGGCTACAAGCGCGATCTTCTTGCTCTGGGGCACATCTCGGCGGCACACGCTCTCGTGAATTAAGAGCAGCTGCCAACGCTATCAGCTCGCGCTTCTATCCTTCGCTGCGGAACAACATAAGGTGAAACGGAGTATAGACGCTTTACACACGCGCCAGAATACAGCCGCCATTGCTGACCTTCTCTTGTTTACCGAGATACCGACCACAAAAATTTGTGTGGACGAGCCTCCACAAAAGCCAATGCTGGGGAGAAAGACAGAATAAAATCTAAGATGGCTATAACCTGGCCTGCTATGGTAATAATGAAGTGAAGTAAACGTAATAAGGGGAAACAAAAACTGAAGGTCAGTTATGGCGGTGCCCATGCACAGCTGCTGCAAAGCGTCTATAGACAATTGCAAGCATGGCGCCACAAGTGGTGCCCCATGCGTGCAAGCGCGTGGAACGCGCGGGTGAACGTAGCTTTTTCAAGCTCGTAATCGCACGGGCGTGCCTGCTCGAGCAGAGTCATGGCGGCGGCCAGTCGCCCAGCTTGCAATCGTCTATAGTAAATTGTAGTTCTGCCTTTGGACTAATGCCTCTAGAGTGTGTGCTATCCTCTACTTGAAATATTCCCGTGTTTTGAGGATATTATTTAATTAATATCGACTCCCCCCCCCCCCCCCCCCCCCCCAGTACTGACAGATCGTTCAGCAACGCTATCACTTGGGCTGCAGGCTTAATAGCTGCGAAAGAAGTTCTACGGTGCTACATTTCGGAGAAGCGTACCGCGTCACCCTCGTCGTCGTCTTTTTCGTTCATCGCACACGCGCCATTAATTCTCCTAGGGCACAGAACTCCAGCGCCACTCGCGGTATCTACATCAACCGTCTTCACGCGCTTCATTGTAAGCGGGCGCCGCTCTTGCCACTACACCCTCTATACTTCGTTTCAGCTTCGGTCCAGACGCAGCCAAAGCTACAAGCGCGAGCTCCGGGCTTTCAGCATCCATGCCAAGCACGCGCGCTCGTGCAGTGCAAGCACTGTTCTGGGCCACATGCTCGCGCTTGTAGCATCGGCTGCGTCTGAACCGAAGCTGAAACGAAGCATAGAACACTGTAATGTTCTTCCCAGAATTGGCGCACGGCACCTGTCTCGCGCATTTCCATAACAATCAATGCCGTCACTTTTCTCAGGATAGAGGGGCTTTAGCAGCTGCTGCTGAACGTGCTGCCCGAGCAGAGGCTCAGCGCCACCGGCGCCAAGATCCAGCGTGAGTGATATGACAACGACGAGGTTTTTTACGTTCTACCACACCAAGCCCAATACGGACAGGGCGCTACTTGATGAGTACCACGAACACTGGGAAAATTCGCCCACCGCTTAATTGACAGTAGCGAGTTTTAGTGATCATTTTCAAAGGCCCGCTACCGCTACGGGCGCACGCTTTAGAGCACGCATCGGAGCGGCAGCGCGAGCTGCCGCTACAAATAGCGTGACCCGAAAACACGATCTACTAAAACTCTCTAGTTTTAGTATAGCGTTGCTGGATCTTACGTACGCAATGCGAAATAGTATAGCGTACGCTAAAAATGACCTGCTCGGACCGAATTTAGTTGTGCGTTACGTTTTCGAGTGAACACCGCGCATGATCTTCGTTAAATTTGCTAGAGCCGTATAATTCCGCGTGCTTATAGCGCAACCATGCTCCTGAAAAGAAATATTGAAAAAGAAAAAGTGTCCAATCATTTTATTTCAGACTAAACCAAGCCACAACTGCCTCGTCAAGCGCGCTTTTTTGTAGAGTACACTCTAAAACCGGTCTCTCATAAAAAACGTTGTCCCTCTGATTTTAGAGGGGACAACAATGCTTTCAGGGGGACAGCTCTTTTTAAGAGGGAAATTGAAAAACAAAATAGCAACATCTAGAGGGACACCAACATATTAGGGAGTTTTAGAATAACGTGCGCAATTTTAGCGCACGCTAGCGCTAAATTTAGCGCTTGTATTAGCGCACCCGACGCGAGAGAGTTTTAGAATAGCGTTTCTCCGTCGCGACGCAAAAGCCCAAGCATCTCGCGCCTGCGACGCCACCAAGACACAGTCACAATTTTTATTTCACCCACGAAATGCTGTAACTTAAGAAAAAAAAAGTTTTTTGGTCCAGAGTATTATTTTAGATTTGTTTAAACGTGATAATGCGACGCGAGCGGTTGACCGGTCGTGTCCGCTTGTGTCGCCTCGGCAAGAGAGGTCTCGTGTACTGACCTTCGCACATCGTACCTTCGCCGAGAAATGTTCGCGCGTCACAAGCACCAAGCTGTCGGTGATCGTTGGCAAACCGAGTACAATGCCGTCCCGTATTGAAAATCGCAGCCACGAGGATGCCGCCGACGTCGCACTCACGACGTCGCCAAAGCAGCCGCTGACATAATCCTGGAAGCCGCCATTTTTTTTCAACTCTGCTCGTCTTGGCTTTAGCCAACTTCTCATCACGAATCCTCCTTGGAGAAGCGCAAAGAATCTTTGCGTACGCACGCTATTTCCGAGAAATAGCGCACGCTAAAATTGCGCACGCAAAGCGCAAAATCTGGTTTGCGTTCGGAGCATGCGCAGTGGCGACGACGCTATTCTTTGCACACGCAAAGCTTTAGCGTGCGCTATTCTAAAACTCCCTATTAAGAGAGACCAAGGAAACCGTTTCGTTGGTCCCTCTGAACAGGAAAGACCGACAGAAAGATTCACGCGTCTCCCTCCATATTAAGAGGGGACTGGTCCCTCTTAACTGGACCAATGTAGTTCGGTCAGGAGGAGAGGGGCAGGCGCACTAATCCACGGCAAAGAGTTCGGATGGTGCTGAATCTTCGCGCCAATTCACGGAGAGCTGGAAACGGTCGTTGGCGGAGAGCCGCAAGCGTCATGCTGCTCGCTTGACTTCCTTCGGGTGAGTAATCCTGTCATATCGACGCTTTTGTTTTGGGTGCATTGCGGGTGGGAATAACGAGCCATCAATATTTTCACGCTGGCTGTGAGATGCACGACCTTTGCATGTAGAGAGAGAGTGTTCAGCTGTAGTCCGCGGACGCGGTCGCTTCCTGGATCTGCTCGTTCAGCTAAGGACAAAGCGTCGATGATCGTTTGCCCTGCCGTGAGCCGCAGGGCCGTCTTTCGTACAAAACACTTTTAGCGGGCTAGGGTGTCCCAATGTGTACGCGTATGTCCTAGGCTGGTGATATCAGACCATTTTCTGTCCGACGCTTTTGTCTACTTTTTAATTTTGAACGCGCGTTCGTCCTTCTCCCAGCTCGAGCTGCTAGCTTTGGCACTGCTACGCCGGCACTTTATTACCGGCAATTTCCTTTTATTTTATCCGTGAGCGCACACTGTCGGCATCGGGTACTACAAAGGATGGCATCGCCCTCCCTAAGGCATAGCCAACATAAAGGCACCTAGCTGGGGCTGTCAGTGTTTATAAGCTTGGCTCGCCGATTTGTTTCTCGGTGTGCACTCTAAATGCTTAAAGGGCCAATGCAACGATTTTTTTTATTTTGCGCAAATACCGCTTAGAACGGATTCCTGTGACGTTAATGACCTGTGAAATACCCATTCGTTTTTCACAACACGCAATCAAAGTCGCAGAAAAAAATAAAGAAAAACGAGCAGAGTTCTCCCCCTCAACTCGCAGCCAGAACAAGCGGCCACGTGATCTAGGGGGCTAAGCTCGGCGCGGCGAGATCGAGGCGAGTTCTCCGCCAAACTCGCCGACCGCCGCGATTGGTCGGCGCCGTGCATGACGACACGCGCCGACACTCCCTAGATCGTGACGTTAAACGGAGGGTTTGAGGCAGTCGGAGAGTTGCATATTCGGAACTCGCGGCGAGATGTGGTGACGTCATTGTGACGTGGCAGAAGCCGCCGCGGATGGGAAAAGCTTGCCGGCTCCGACCTACGCGAGTTTGGGCGAGTTGGGCGCGAGAACAGGGAGAAGCGTCCAAAATGGCAGCGTTTTCGTTCGTGTTTTGCCGTCGCCATAGGTATTTAAACCACGCCAATGTGTTTGACATGGACGACGTTCATTTCCAACAACACTATCGCCTCTCGAAAGACGTGGTAAGGTGGCTGTGCGATGAACTGCGTGGCGAACCGGGCTTGAGGCGATGGAGCCGTGAATGAACCGTCGCCCCCGTCGTGAATCCTACATCCAAATTCTACAAAGTGAATCCTAGAAACAAATGTGTTTTTACGGCAATATGCAACCAGGAACGCAATTTACCATTAACTACAGGCTTTTACAATTATTTTGATGGGTTGCTGTGCTGCGTAGATGCAAGATAAACGCACTTGATAAAATTCAAACTAAAACAGATGATAGAAGAAAAGCAATATACATGAATGGCGCAGACTAACAACTGTGTAATTTCTTTCTCATCTTTCTTCTTCCACACCGTATTTTGACAAACAAATTGGCCGTTAGTTGTTTATACAGCAGGAGAACATGCCAGAACATTGCGACATTGTCACCTACATAAGCAATTTAGCCAGTGCAGTATGACTGTTATCCTAGGGTATTTAACGTGCACCACGTAGTAGTGATACACGACCGCATGCCGGTACGATGCTCATCAACATCGAAAAGGGCAGGGGTGGGGGTGAATCCACGATCCTGAGTTCTGCAGCGCGAGCTTTCGCTCCACGTGCACCCTATTCTGAAAAAAAAAAAATAAAAAATTGTGGTTGTGTGGCGGTGTGGGGGGAGAAAGATGAGAAAGAAATTACACAGTTGTTAGTCTGCTCCATTCCTGTATGTTGTTTTTCGTCTATACTCTGCTTTAGTTTATATCTTTATCAAGAGCGTTTCTCTTGCATCTACGTGGCACAGCAAACAATACAAAGCTCTAGTCAACTAGCCCACATCCAAGCAATGTTTGTATAATTAGCATCCCTGCTGTTACCTATTCTTAATTGTCATTTACGATTTAAATAAAAAAAAATTGGGCTGTGTTTATGTTGATACTGCCTAAAACTTGGTCTGCCTCAACAGGGAAGATTCTCCCAGCTGTAGATGAGAAATTTAGCCATGCAGTGCCGTACAACCGCTAGCCTGGGGTCTTTAACGTCCATCCCGCAGTAGTGTTACAAAACTGCACGCCGGTACGATGCTCATCAGCATCGAAACGGGCAAGGGTGGGGATTGAACCCAGCATCCTGGGTTCTGCAACGGACCTTTCGCTCGACGTGCTCCGAGCTGGTGTGCACTAGCCCAGCCGGCCACCGATCCCCCGATTTAAATAAAATAAAAACCCTTTACTACGGAGCGTAGGGAAAAATCGGAGCTACGCTGGGGAACTCGCCGCCGCCGGGGGGGTCGGAAATGTAAGAGGGGGAGTGGGAAACTCGCCGGGGCGGAGTCAAAAGAAGCTCCTCCCCTCCCTCGTGGCGTGGCATCGGAGAGATTCAAGCCGGAGGCGAGCTTAGCCCCCCTGGAGCCGATTATATGCCGCCAATGTTCATCATAGCCATGTGCTGGGTCTGGCAAGGCACAGGACACGCGCTGAGTTCCAGACATTGTTATGGTTCGGCTGTTGTCGTCATTACAGCGATGGACACAGGACACTACCCGAATGCTTCTCGAGCTATAGATTATCACGAGCCCAAATCGAGTGCGCACGCAATGCTCGGGTCCAATCTATGAGCCGCATTCAAATATCGTCACTGGGCAGCACTGCTACCGCCCAGCTACGTCATCAGGTTCTGCGAAGGAGAGATTGAATGAAAATGCTCGGTTTTGTCCTCGAAATTACAGCGCAAAAAGTAGTTTCTTGGCCAGTGGCGTTGCGTGCGAGTATCCTTGAGTCCCACAAGTGCCAGTAAGCTCGTGTAAAGTGAAAAACATTCCAACTGAATATCGTTGCACCGCCCCTTTAAGGTTGACCGCTCGAGAGCGTTTGATTGACGGAAACTATGTAGGCGATTTTGCGTTTGTTCGCCTTCAGAATTCAATACAGCAATTTACACTGCAACGTTATGTTGTAGACATCGTTAGCGTTGCAGTGATTATCAACTTTTTTCTCAAGTGGGAGGCGAGCAAAAACCCATAATGTGTGTGCATGTATGTGAAAAGGGGGGGGGGGGAGGTGGACGAGCTTTTAAGTCAAACCCCACAAAAAAGAAAAAAAGGTTTTTTTCCTTCGCTCGTTCGCGTTGCGTCGGCGTCGCGGCGTCTGCGGAAAAAGGGGCAGGGTGAAGCGGTGGCCCGGGAGTACATTTTTTTTTTTTTTATACTTTCTTGGCGTACTCTTTTGTTCGTTATGTTTTGACGGTCGCGCCGGCAAAGCTACCGTTGTTTTTTTTTTTTTTTTTTTTTTTCGGCGTTGACAATGCTTTTGTTTTTGGAGGTTTTATTCATGATGTCTATTATGCTCTTTGTTTTCTGTAGCTGGTTGAATATTTTTTTTTCTGTGTTTACATATTTTTCGCAGATGTACCATCTGCAAAAAATATATAAACAGAACTTCTTTTTCTATTCTTCTTTTTTTCTTAGGCGCTTTAGGGCTAGGTTGACTATGGGCGTTAAATGACTGACCGTTAAAAATCTTGTTTTCAGAGTGAGGCAATGGCAGCGAACGTTGACATGAAGGGAATCAGACGGAGGTTCTGCTCGGATTGCTCGTGTAAAGAGCTCTACCGGGACCCTCTGCACGGTGGAACGCACCACCCTGAGTGGTGAGCTTACTGCGGCCACCCGCACACGGCCCACAACGAACTCGGTAATTATGAACTTTTTGTATTCTGGTATGTAGGTAGGCTCTATTCACGTTCTGTTGGCATATGTGTTGCTTCTGAAGAAAAGAATAACTGAATGGCTGGCGCCGAAATGTCTACAGAAATATAATTTTTTTCTCGATTATGTTGCTTTCTAAAACATGCATTAGATCTCTTTTGCAGCTTCGAGCTCCAAATGCAATCCACGCTTTTCAAAGCACATGGGGCGGGGCTTCTAATGTTCATCTACTACTAAATGCGTTTTCGTTTTGTCTTCCTAACACAAAAACGATTCTCGTAAATTACTTAAAACAGCAGTCTATTCTCGTACCAAATATCAATAGTAGCAGAAGTTACGTCATAACCTAATGTCACTCGCTATTTCATCGTATACAGATTGGGTTCCGAATCTTTGAGCTGTTTGCACTTTATTTTCGCATTTGTTTCCTACCGACTGCTTGAAAACAGGTGAAAGCGCTTCATTACCTTCATTTTAATTCCCACTCTCTGCATCTAAAGGGAAACAATATGGTCTTTCATTCAGCTAAAGGTGGATGCACAGCTTCGGTTCCATAACACGATCGTCACCATGCTGGGAAAACTGGAGGAGGTAAAAGGGGCCTTTTGCGGAGACAACCCGACAACATTCTTGAACGTTGAGACCATTCTCCGGTCTCGATTGGCCAGAAGTTCTCTCATCACTTATGGTATGTGAAAAAGGGAATGCAAAAATAGAAATGTAAGTTTGACGCTGACGCATTTTTTTTTTTTTTTAACAATTGCTGCTTGCAGGACGATTTTACTCCTGACGAAAAAGTTCCAGGACCCAAGACTTTCTTCGGTTCGGAGAAACGGATCGTTTCTGGGAACCGGTCAGTGAAGCTCTCCGCTAGCACGACTACGGAGGGGGCACTAGTCATGTGCTTATGGGTGTATTACATAACGGGACTCTTTTACCCTATGGCATATGGACAAACCCATGGACTCCTCTAGGGTCTGCTCGTTGAAAATAAAGTGTTTCGATTCAGTTTATGTCAGAGAAGCTCAGACAATTGCTCATGGCCGTTCAAAAACAACATATATTATGAGCTTCTGCTGATGGCAAGAGACGCCGAATAATTCGTTTTTAATGCTATGAAGTAGGTAACTACGCTCTAAAAAAAGCACAGGAATCTACTTTCCGGAACAGCACGTGGAAAGTCAATCACCTTAACTCACGGAAGCAGCTCAGCGAATCACGATGCCGAAACATAACATTAGACAAAAAAAATTTAAAACGTCACGCTTGTTGTGCTTAGTGTCGCAATTCATTTTTTTTGTTTTTTTTGTTTTGGTATAATATCACATGTTTCGGCATCTACATTCGCTGAGCTGCCTCCGAGAGTTATGCTGATTTTCTTTCCAAGTGTTGTGGGGGCAAAAAATTTATACTTATTTTTTTTTACTTTACCCCCTAAAAAAAAAAAAAAAAAAATTCAACACGATTGTTATGTTGCTGATTATGATAGGCAAAAGGAGTCACTTTGCAGCACGGAATTTTTTTTGTGATAGTTTCCAAGAAACTCCGATTTCTGGCGTCGTTCTAACTCCTTTTTTTATCCGTAAAAGCTACCAGAACATCGGTATAAAATTACTATTTTGATAAAGACATTTCAAAATATTTTCTTGTGTCATGGCAAATAAAACACGTGTTTACCCTTAAAGATTGTTACTGTTTTATTTAACACATTGATTCCGTTTTTCAAACATAATATACAGATCAAATTTCAATTCTGTTACGCAGCACAGAATAACTTTGGTTAAACAATATCAGCGAAAGTGCAAGAACTATATCACTGCAGTGCAGCATGTCACCCGACAGTCCAATCACGAAGGAGCAGAAATTCTACGATACAATAAAAGAGATAACCTAAAGTCGGGGTCACGCTGCTTATACATCATACAAAATCCATTCTGCAGACATGTTCCAAACCGAGTCGCCGCGACATCCGTGCTTTGTATGCCACGTGACAAAGCAACCTCTTGAGTTGGTTGCCTCGTGGCGTACGAGGCACGGATGTCGCGGCGACTCGTTCCGGAACATGTCTGCAGAATGTGTTTTGTATGATGTATAAGCAGCGTGACCACGACTTAAGGGGGACTATATACCCCTGCATTTTAAGCGGGCCACCGTCCCTCCAAATTCGAGGAAGAAAATATCTAAAAAATGTCCCTCTTACCAAGGGACTCTGACCTCAAATTTAAGGGAGACGCCGTCTCGCTTACTTTAAGAGGGGTGGTGTCTCACTTAATTAAGAGGGAGAATCTCCATGTAATATTAAGAGGTCTGTCGCCCCCCTTAAAGTTAAGTGGGAAAAAATTGAAGAAATGTCCCTCTTACTAAGTGGGACAGGGCTTAGAGTGTACAGAGGCTACGAGTACGAGTGCGTAGCCAAATTCGATCACGGAGCCTCCGTCAGTCGTCCCGTGGAAACGACACCTTTTATCAATGCTTTTAGAATCGTTCGTCCGTCGGCGATGAAATGTGGGAATAGGCTTAGGGTTGAGCAGATCGGTGGCCGAGTGGGCTGAAGCGCACACCCAGCTCGACGCGCGTGGAGCGAAAGCTCGCGCTGCCGAACCCAGGGATCCTAGGTTCGAGCCCCACCCCTGCCCGTTTCGATCTGGATGAGCATCGTACCGGCGTGCGGTCGTGTATTACTACTGCGTGGTGCACGTTAAAGACCCCAGGCTAGCGGTTGTGCTGCACTGGCTAAATTGCTCATCTACAGTGTAAACCAGTGTCGCCCCTACTGGCAGACCAACCTTACGCTGTATAGATCACTCAAACGTCCAATTCTTTTGATTAGCAGATCGCAGCGTCGACGCACACTGCGAGCGGCGAAAATTTCCACTGTGCACTCCTTCAGCTGCAGGGCGATCTGATTTGACCGCGGTAGGTCCCAGAAAGAATCGCCGAGCTGAACACCACGCAATTTCGCGTAACACAGAACTTCGAAAACACCACGTCGCCCTTACTGTGCCAGCCGAGGCAACCTCCATCTTGAAACTGGTGCTCTCGTTGGGTCCGAGATCTCTTGAGAGCGTCCCGCAAGGCCCGCTAGCCAGCAACGCAAAATCCACAGCGTTGCGTGCGTACGAAATACGCCAGCCCTTCTATTGCGTCCTGCGCATGCGCACTCACGACCCGCAATCTCCTTGTGTACGCAAAGCTATAGCGTACGGTCCACTAAAGCTGTCTAATTACATGTTTTTTTCTTTCATGTCCTGGTTGGCTGGTACAGTGGAGAGGCCGCTGAAAATCGTACGACCGCGGCTGATCACGGTGTTTTATTTACATTAATAATGAGGTTTTCATCCAGGACCTAAATTGGAACCTCGCGGAGCAAACCATAAGGTACTTTGGTATAACAAGTATGAACGTTCGTTTTGTACGTTATTGGAGTAAAGCTTGGCTGTATATGCAACGGAGTTTTCAAGATACACCACGGTTTTTCCCCAATATATAAAATGTCAACCTACCAAAATGTTTCTTCTGATGCTATATTTCAGAGAACAGCTCTAAAGCCTAGTTCACATGCAGCGGTTTTGGCCCTACAGCGGCGCGATTTCTGCCGTCGCGACGCTCGTGCCACTGAATTGCTGGTGTTGGCCAGAGCGCCGCGACGGCAGAAATCGCGCCGCTCTAGGGCCAAAATCGCTGCATGTGAACTAGGCTTTAGGCGGCCGTTTCCGACTTGAGCGGCAAGGAGAACAGCAGTAGGAAGGAGGTGGCGGAGGAGGGCGAGGAGAGAGGAGGAGGAGGAGGTGAAGGAGAAGGAGGGAGTGGAGGAGTAGGTTGAGGGGAGGAGGAGTAGCAGGCAGGATCACGAGGTGAGGAAGAGGGAGGAGGGGTATACCCTCCCCACAGTGCCCTTCCCTCCTCCTCCTCAAGAGCTGCGCTCTAATTCGCGTTACAGGGAGTTGTAAACGGCTTTCATTTTAGAGCGCAGCTCTTAGGCGCCCGTTTCCGGCTTGAGCGGCGTCGCCGTCGCCGTCGCCGTCGGCGTAACCGAGCGGTGCATTATGGGTAAATTTCCCCGCTAAATCTAGCGGAAAATTTCCCCGCTAAATCTAGCGGAAAATTTCCCCGCTAAATCTAGCGGAAAAATGTTGGTCACGTGACCCGGGGGGTCACGTGACCTGGGGAGTCACGTGACACCCCGAAGTCACGTGACCCCCTCCCAAGGTCACGTGACCTCTGAGGGGGCACGTGTTTGCCCCCACGTGACCCCACCAAGGTCTCGTGCCTCGGGGGGGGGGTCACGTGACCCCCCCCCCCCGAGAACACGTGGCCCTCAGTACCCTCCCCTCCTCCTCAAGAGCTGCGCTCCAATTCGGGGTTACAGGGAGTGGTAAACGACTTTCACTTTTTTTTTATAAAAAACTACGCAACTCTGTAGTAATTTTTTTTTTGTTTTGTAATATCCTGATATGCTATTTCAACGCGTAGCATGAAAAATAATTGTTTTTTGGCCTGTCAGGGGCGATGCAGCAATCTTTGTAATTTGCGCAAATACCGCTTAGAACGGATCCCTGACGTTAATGACCTATGGGACCCGCGTTCGTCTTTCACCCCACGCAATAGGAGTCCCAGAAAAAAATTTGAGAGAAACGAGCAGCGTTGACCCTCTCAACTTGCAGCCAGAACAAGCGGCCACGTGATCTGGGCCCGTTCGCTCGAAGCGCTAACCGCGGCTAAAGTTAGCCGCAGTACCTAGGTGAGGGATTTAGAAATCACTTGACTGGCTCGGAAGGGATGCCGAAAAACATAGTGGTGCCCCGGTCAGTGAACGCCGCTCGCTTTAAAACTAATATGTCGTTGTACCTGCAATGTCGGGCGCGTTAGTCACCAACGAATGATGCAGGAGGCTTTCGCTTCGCCTTACCTCACTTAAATCGCAAAGCATGGGCATTGACCTCGCCATATTTTTTTAGATAGTCTTTCGATTTTGGCCATTCTTAAGCCTAAACGAACGCAATATTTGTCGGCATGGCAACGTCTTTGGAAAGTAAATTGCCTTGACTCAATCGGCCGGGTATTGATAGCACACAAGAAGCATACAGCGTCCCAATAGGTCTTTTTCTAAATTTCCCAAGCACCGAGGTGTATGCTACAAGTGTAGTAACAAGCGTTGCACGTGCTGGTGTCTGCAATAGTAAATGTTTTAAAGCAAAAAGTATAAACCAAATTTCACCTTGCACGCGCGCTCGTCAAAGCCTTATTATCATTATTTATTTGGAATCTCCTATAAGAGGACGGCCACCGCGCGCCGACCGCAGAATTACACTTCCAGCGTTCTCCTCGATGATTTGGTAATTCAGGGAAAGGTCTATTGACACAGTGCCTGCTTTTGTGTGCTGTCAATACCCGGCCGATTGAATTAAGGCAATCCGCTTCCCAAAGACGTTGCCATGCCGACAATTATCGCGTTTATTTAGGCTTAGAAATGGCTCGAGTCGAAAACTATCTAAATAATACGGCGAGCTCATTGATCATGCTTTGCGATTTAAGTGAGATAAGGCAGAGCAAAAGCCTCCTGCACCATTCGTTGCTGACAAACGCGCCCGATATTGCAGCTACAACGACACATTAGTCTTAAAGCGAGCGGCGCTCACTCATCGCGGCACCGCCATGTTTCCCAGCATCCCTACCGGGCCAGTCACGTGATCTCAAAATCCCTCTACTATTGGCCACGTGCGCGACCGAAAGCGTCGCTATGGTCGGCCCTCCCCGATTGGCCCAAAAGCTCACTATGACGTCGGAAAGTGTATACCATCGACGGAAATAAGCGGAATGAAAGAACTCTAATTTCGACGGTGTTGGCAGTGTTGCTTTGAGAGCGCTATGATTTCAGGCTTCCACCATGCTATTTACAAACACCATCGAACTTGTTGTTCGCAAAGTAATGACGTCACAAGAGGGAACCATAGGAGGGCGCCACCAAAACATCTCGCCGCTAGTACTCCGCGACAACTTTTCTTGGCAATGCAGTGGAAGGTACGTCCCGCGTCCCCTCTCCGATTTTGAGTGTACGCAGGCTCTCCTCCCCCCCCCCCCCCCCCCCCATTTCCGGGGAGAGGAGGAGGGCCTGCGTACACTCAAAATGAGAGAGAGGACGCGGGACGTACCTTCCACTGCATTGCGAAGAAAAGTTGTCGCGGAGTATAGGTACTACGGCTAAATTTAGCCCCGGTTAGCGTTTCGAGCAAACTGGCCCAGGAGCCGATTATATGTCGCCAATATTCATCGTAGCCGGGAGCTGGGGTTGGCAAAGCACAGGACACGCGCTGAGTTCCAGACATTGTTATGGCTTGGCTACTGTCGTCATTGCAGCCTTTGGACACGGGCTACTACCCGAATGCTTCTCGAGCTAGTAATTACCACGAGCCTTAATCAAGTGCTGACGCAATGCTCGGGTCCAGTCTATGAATGGCACACAAATATTGCCATTTGGGTGTAATTCAGTCCCCACTCTACGGCATCAAATTTTGCATTGTCCCCGCAGCTCCGTCATCAAGGTTTGCGAAGGAGAGACTGAAAGAAAAGGTCCGCTTTTATCCTTCGAATTCCACTTCAACGAAGACGCTTCTTGGTCAGTGGCGTTGCGTTTGAGTATTCTTAGTGCCCACCAGTGCCAGTAAGATGTTGTAAAGGGCGACACATTCCCACCAAATATAGGTGCCCAGCCCCTTTAAGTGCGGCGACTCGGAACATCAAACTTCTTTTTTTTTTAACATTGTAAAACCCGAGACGTAGGTTTTACAATAGACCCTTTCCAGAGCCGTTTATACTGAGAGAGTTTGGCCTTCTTAAGGAGATTTTGGCAGTCTGACAACCACAGCAGCGTAGTCTGACAACCGGGGGATGACTACTTCCGTCCGCCATATTGTGGATCTGCCTCATAGGAACTCTACGCGATTTCACAGGAATGAACAAGACAAAGAAGTAACGCCATATTGTGTTATCGCGAAATCCGCTGGTTCTAGCGGCCAACAAGCTCCGCCCATCGGCCAAACTCTCTCAGTATAAACGGCTGTGACCCTTTCCGGAATTCAGTGCCATCTGGTGACTCAAATGGCAATTTAACTTTTACCGTACTAATGGCGGCGATGAACCTGTGGTCTGCAGTAATGTATGGGGCACCGTCACTTTCGCAAGTCTACGGTAAATGAGAATGCGCGCGTCACTGCCCAGTTCTTTTTAAATCTCTTTCAGCGTCGATGGCGAAAAAGATGCAACCAGTCAGAACGAAGCGCCAGCCTACATAGACGCCTTGATAAAATTCTATACATCAAGGGGCTTTGAAGCCGAGTGTGGGCTGCTAACAGATTGACTATGCCCGAGTTGGAAATGAAAGCTTACGCAGCTCTTGCATCCACTTTCGGCTTCACGTCGCGCTAACAACTAGAATGTATAGGCACCGCATTACCTGCTTAGGAGCATCTTCAACTCCTTCTTTCATCACTAAACAGAAGGCCGCCATTAGTATAGTACCTATGCCATTTTCCAGATGATGATAGTGATCAAAGTTGCCAGTCTGAATTCCGGAAAGTTCACCAGCTCGCTTGCATGATCTCTGTAATTTCTATTCTTTTTTTTATTTTTATATATTTGTATTTTTCTTTTTTGCTGGTTTATGAAGCTACCGTGCAGGGAAAAAGTGATATCATGTGTAAAAGTCTGAAAGATAGAGAAAAAAAAATAATTAGCAGTCCTGTGTTATTTAACTGTGGAGCCAAAGCGATAGCCGCGACACGTGACGGCCAAGTTGTTGGGCATCGGCGACGGTTCACGCATCTCGTGGGGCAGTGGGGAACAAAATAGGCCCATGTTTCGTTACGAACTCTCTCGTTTTGTTTCGTTTTGTTCCGAATACTAATGTTTTATTCCGTTTCGTTCCGAACGCTTTTTCTTCTTTTTTGTTCCGGAGCGCGTGAAAGTGCTTTTCCGGGCACGAACCCGTGTTATTGACCGTGCTTCGACGGCATATTGTTGGGGGGATCGGTGGCCGAGTGGAATTCGAAGAAAAACGAGCTGAAAGGCCGCGTTGGAAATGGGCTCCGTAAAGGAAATCTCAACGGCCAAGCCTATCAGGGAATAAGTACAACGGAGTGCAAGATTTTACTGCCACCTCTTCCCAACGGTAAGCTGCTTGAAAACTCACTGATTCTTTATGGGCACCAATCAGCCCGGCCATACCGCATCGCCGATTTTTGTTCTGCTTTCAATAAAATCATCAACCCAAACGAGCTAGCTTCGCTTGAGGCCTTCCAGTGCAATCATGTGTGGCTGCTCACAGTAGGTTCCGACAAAGAAAAAAGAAAGATTGCTGCAGCTCCAAAAGATCCAAGTAAAGAACAAGACATGTTTGATAATAGACGGGAGCAAGACTGCGCCGTCCATGAAGGTGCACTGGGTTCCAACTAGAGTGCCGGATGCAAACGTTTAGCAAGTGATTTTTCTACTAATACTTCACAGCGCACAACAGACAACACACCATCAAAACAGGTCCACCTTCTACTTTTGGAAAAATAAAAAAAGCATCGTTCGAGTAAAGTGCCACTACTCCGGCCTCCAAGAAGTAGAGACGACCACAAGAATGCTGTCCATTGAATTAAACGAAGGGGTGACTGCGGACAGCTTGCCGCATCAGCTCAAGATTCTGGGAACCGCCGTCCTTGTCTCCGTGTCTGGCAGAGCGCAGCAGTGTCAGCGATGCAGGCAAGTCGGACACGTCCGAGGCCAGTGCCGCGCTCCCTGGTGTAGCGCATGCCGAAAATTCGGCCACGGTTCCGTAGACTGTATTCAAACATACGCCAATCGAACGGCGGCATCTCTCCAGATTCCTATAGAATACTTGATGGACGCAAAAGAAACAGCACAAACAGAGGTTTCGGCAGAGGTCAGCACCACCCACAGCACAGCCCACGTAGAGGCAGGCCCATGGACTGAGAAGTGCGAAGACAGATCGGCGTCGGCACGCTCTGCAACCAAGGACACAGTGAGCAATGTTGTCATTACCAACTCGTTCAGCGCTCTTGTCCCTAAAGACCAAGCTGAAGAGCCAATGAAGTAAGAGGAAGAGGCGTCTGAAATGGATGAAACCAGCGACAAAGGAATCATTGGGAAAAGAAAGGGAGAAGAAATTCTGTGCACGTCAGATCCTGAATCCACATCTCAAGGGAGAGGGCAGAATCAAAGATTAGGGTGAAGTGGCGGTCGAAATCTTTATCTCTCAAAGCTCCCATTACCAAGCAGGATTCCATCCTGTCGGGCCATGAGGACCTGAAGAGGCAATTGGTTGGTGTACTTTGAAATTCTTACGGCTGCACGACAAATGGACGCTGACTGACCTGACGGAGATAATCATGGTTTTAAGCCTACTTGCGCTGTGGCGGTCAATAGTAGACATGACAATGTACGCACTGAACCCTAAAGCTGCGTGGCGACACTTTGCCAACAAATTTGACTGCACTATAAGAACTTTAAAATCAGTTGAAATAAAAAAAAAGATATGAGAAACACTCTAATGAAAGGTCAGAAGGTAGCACAAAATTTTTATGCTGTGAGATGACTAACCGTCGCCTCCGTACGTGCCTCACTCAAATATATATTTAAGATCTTCGAGTGTAATACACATCCCGAGCTGAGGCTATTGCACTCTTTAACAATGTTGTAGCCTTTAACGAATTTCCTGTGCACCTGACTCATAGAATGCACTGTCTTAATTATGTAACCTTTTTTTTTTTTCTGTAACATACGAGGTCTGTTTAAAAAGTATCCGACCTTTGGCCGACGAAAAAAAAACAAACAGGCATAACTGGCGCGTTTAAACCTAATCACCCTCAAAGTAGTCTCCTTAGAACTCCACACACTTCTCCCAACGGTGTTGCTATTGTTGAAAGCATTCCGAGAAGGCCTCTTTCGGATTAAAGTTTAGCTCAGCTGTCGTTGCAACCGTAATGTCCTCTCTTGTCTGAAATCGCGCTCCTTTTAATGGCCTCTTGATTTTGGGAAACAGCCAGAAGACGCAGGGAGCCTTATCAGGAGAATAAGGAGCCTGTTGAACTACAGGAATCTGGTTTTTCGCCAAAAAAGTCTGAATCAAGTGCGAGGAATGGGCAGGAGCATTGTCGTGATGGATGCGAAACTTTCCTGTTGACCACAACTCCGGTTTCTTGCGCTGCACAGCATCACGTAGGCGACGGAGGACATCCCTGTAGTACTCTTTGGTGATTGTTTGACCCTGTGGTGCGTGCTCGTGGTGTACCACACCGCGGGAGTAAAAGAAAGCAGTGGGCATCACTTTGACGTTGCTGCGCACTTGGCGGGCCTTCTTTGGTCTTGGTGACGTGAACGCTTCCACTGTGACGAATGGGATTTTGTTTCCGGGTCGTACCCGTACACCCAAGACTCGTCACCAGTCATTATGGTGTTCATGAAGTCGTGGTTACTGTTTGTGGAATCCAGCATGTCCTGTGAGACTTCAACACGAAGTTGCATTTGCTCCACCGCGAGCAGCGTTGCCACGAATTTCGCCGCAACTCTCTTCATGGCCAAATCTTCGATCATAATAGAATGTGAAAAAAAAGTGCTGATGCCCACCTCTTCCGCAATTTCTCAGATAGCCACACGACGGTCCCGCATTACCGCAGCGTTCACTTCGGCAATGACCTTGTCATTTCGGCATGTTAATGGCCGACCGGAGTGTGGCTCGCTCTCCACCGATGTGCGGCCGTCTTTAAACCGGGCGTATCATTCCTTATTATGTGTGCTCCTCATAGCATCGTTCCTGAAAGCCGTCTGAATCTTCCAAATGGTTTCCACTTGACTGTCGCCCAGTTTCTGGCAAACTTTGATGCAGTAGCGCTGCCCCAGTCGCTCCGCCATATTCCTTGCAATAAAAAAGAACGACGAGAGCACTGCGCACTACCTCACTTAAGCGCGGCGTCCCAGCGACTGACGCTATCGTCGGGCGGGAAAAAATTCAGGTATGCGTACAAAGGTTCAAGGTCGGCTGATGCAAGCGCGCTTGTTTCATATCCATCAGGTGTTCGCAAAAAAAAATCAGGTCGGATACTTTTCTAACAGACCTAATATGTATATACCTCACTTTTTCATTCTTCCTACTTATGTTTTTAACCTGTAAATAAAAATTTCTTTAAAAACAATATTCAGTGGCGAGAAGCGCATGACGCCGCCCGAAACGGTTGCAAACAATGAGCTCACGTGGAGCGTCTTCAACGGCTTTCACCGGCCGTGGATCATATGATGAAATGTCCCAGGATACCTACCGAGCAGTTCTGCCGTCATTGCCTGCAGGTACTAAAGTTTGTAAATCTGTATTTGCTCATTGCGACATCACCGGACGCCCGTACAAGATTGACGATTTTCGAGGAGAAATGAAACGCCACGTCGTTCTAAACGACCTCATCGGAGCCGGCGCGTACCAGATCCCCCCCCCCCCCCCCCAATCATGTCTGGCTCTTTACTTTGAACTCCCTGACAGCGACGCGAAAATTTCTGGAAGCCAAGGAACTTGAGGTAAAAGAAAAAAGATGCCTGCTCATTGATCCCGATGAGTGCAAGGTACGAATGCGTCTCCACTGGATACTTATTCACATAAGCGACGACACAGTGCGGAGGGCCCTAGTGCCTTACGGAGAAATCAACGAAGTGTCCCGAGACACATGGGGAACGGAAGGCTTCCAGAATGTTCAGACGACGACAAGGCTGGTGAGAATGAACCTGAAGGAAGGCGTCACCAAGGAATACCACACGCACCAGCTGGGTCTGTTGGGCAGCAACGTGCTCATTCTTGTCCCCCGAAGAGCGCCCCTCTGCTTTTGATCTAGGAGAACAGGCCACATCCGCCGAGAATGTCGCGTCCCTTGCTGTGATAATTGCCATCGTTTTGGTCACGAACAAGAAGATTGCATCCGGACGTACGCTACTTTAATGCGACCGGCTCCCGAGGAATTCCTCATCGATGGAGAAGAAGCCTCGAAAATCGAAGACGGCACTGGGCACCCAAGCACTACCCAAACCCAAACACCTTCAGGTGCTGACAAATGGGGTACATCACGAGATGAAGACATCACCGCATCAATCCTCGAAGCCAACAATATAGCTGCCTGCGTCGGAAATGGCGTAGACACAGACAGGGCCGCTCCAGGCTCCTCAAAAAGCCAGCGACAGAAGTCAGTCGACGGGAACGACCGCCCTGTAGACGATGCCTCTGAAGTTGACCCGGACATGGACGACAGCTCCGATCCTTCAAGCGACCGCTAGATCGTGTCGAAGAGGAAGACCCCGACCTCGAAGGTCCTGACTGAATTACAAAGTCTCTACAACCCTTTCTTACTTCGTATAACGTATGTGTAACGCATGCAGATGGCACGGCAGGACGCTGTTGTTTTTTTTTTGTTTCTTAAAATGCTTTGTCCCTCTCTCTGATGTAGATCTCATCACTGATGCTCATGGACGTTTTATAATATGTGAATTTAATTTGTTCGACGCTCAATGGCGAATTATTGGTGTCTATGCCCCGTGTAAAGCCAGTGAGCGAATCCTGTTTTTCCATGATATGTCTCATTACATCAAATCAAATCGGACCACTATATTTCTAGGAAGCTAGAATGGTGTATGTGATGCAGGTGATAGATTTTCAATAACACGTAACAGAGATGTTAGTGCAAAAGTGCTGAGTGAAATAATAGCACAAAATAGTATGGAAGATGTTTTTCACATCTCGAGCGGAACTAAAAAAATTCAGTTTACGCACTTTCAAGAATCTTCGCACGCACGCCTTGATCGTGTTTATGTTTCTGCTGACATTGTACATGATATCAACTCTTATTGTGTAAAAACAGTATTTTTTAGTGACCGCATCACCGTAAATGCCACAATTGGAGAAAATCAGACTCCCAAGGCAAAGTTTAATTGGCGGCTGTGGAAGCTGAACACCAGTCTGATTAAACACAAAACATTCGTAGCTACAGTAGATGACCTTCTGAAAACAAATGGCAGAGCAGAATGAGACATGTCAATGGGAACGATGGGAGCAGTTCAAGTAGCAAGTCAAAATGTCAGCAATTGAAAGATTGAGCACACTGAAGTTTTACGCTCGGGCAGACGAGCGAAAACTGCACCAGGATTTACGTACGTTGTGCGAGGCTGAATGCGAATGTCCCGGCTGGGGAGCAAAGGACATCGCGAATGTCAAATCACGCCTCGAGAAATTCCAGAAAGAGCAATAAGAAGGCGCTGCGGTACGTTCAAGGGCACAGTGGTTTCTCTGTGGTGAGCAACCCACCAAACATGCCTTAATATCAGAAAGAAAGTATGCTTTGTCCAAAGAAATTTTCGAAATATAGAGAAATGGTACCATAGCTACAGACAAAGCAAGCGCTGAGGAAGCCTTTGTGGAACATTATAGACAACTTTTAGAGCACTTACCAGAAGGAGAAGATAATAAAATTGACGAATTCTCGTCTATCATGCCGAGAATAAATGTCGAAACAAAGGAATGGCTTGATGAACCCATAAGCCTGGAGGAGGTGGAAAAGACAATAGGCGACCTGCTCGGTAGTAAAACGCCCGGCCCAGACGGGCTTTGTTCAAGTTTTTACAAGAAATTCAGAAAAGCACTCGCTCTCATTCTTCTCGCTCTCATAGAGGGATCTTAAAAAAGAAAATCATTACCACTATCTTTATCTAGAACCCACGCTGTGTTAATTCCAAAATCAGAGGACGCCGACAAGCTACGACGTGTAGAAGGTTATCGACCAGTAAGTTTATGTAATGTAGATTATGAGACAGTAGCATAATTCCTTAATGTAAGGCTACAGCACGTAATTTGTCAATTGGTGGGTGACCACCAAACGTGTGGCATAAAGGGCGGGAAGATCCAAACAAACGTTCACGTAACCAGAATCATTTTAGAATGTTGCAGAAAAGAAGATCAGATTGCCATGCTTCAGATTGATTTAAAAAAAGCATTTGATCGCGTGCGTCACAAATTTCTTTGGGCCATTCTGCGGCAGATCAACATTGGAGATGCTATTTATGAAAACATACGAATGGCGTATAGAGGCTGTTCTACGCGACTAATTGTAAATCGTAACGTAACTTCCAGCATTCCTGTACTGCCCTCAGTACGCCAGGGTTGCCTGCTCTCGCCGTTATTATTCGCACTTTATCTTGAGCCTTTATGCTTGAGCGTTGCTAACAACAAAAACGTTCATGGGTTTCCGCTGAGCTCCACAGAGTGAAGGTATTGGCGTATGCTGATGATGTAGCAGTTCTTTGCTGAGACAAAAAAAAAGTGTAAGCAATGTTGTTGATATAGTTAAACACTTTTGGCGACATTACCGGTGCGGCTGTAAATTTAGAAAAATGTTCAGGTTTTTGGCACAGTACCTGGGCCGCAAAGCCCTCAGAGTTTGAAGGGATCAAGTGGGATTCAACAACTACAAAATACCTCGGCGTACCACTTCAGCACATGCGTAATCCAAACTTGTACTGGTCCGAAGCCACGGCTGAATTGAAAAAGCGGGTATCACGGTGGCCAAACCGCGACTTATAAATTTTTGGTAGAGAAACCGCTTGCAACATAGTTCTTGTTGCTAGGCTCATGTATGTGTTTCAGGCATTACATTGCGCTCAAAGTATTATAAAGAAAGTTCATAGGATATGTGCTACATTCATCTGTAAATCCAACTGGGAGCCAATGAGAAGAAACAACCTCTTCCGCTGTATTCCTCTGGGGAGATTAGGTTTATCGCATTTGTTTGTCCTGCAGCTCGTGTCGCCATTCATTTTCCTACGGGATACTGAACAGCCTTTCATGCGCGCGGTATTTCAAACAAAACTGGCAGGGCACTTGCCTTCGTTGATGGTCTCTAGTCATGGCGAGCAGCCCACTAGAAAATCTTTGTCCAATGCCCTGTATGACACTCTTTTCCCGGAGCCTTTGTATCGCACATTGTAAAACCAGGAAACAGGTCAAGATGTTCTTTGCCGCGTCAAGAGAATGACAATCCAGCCACGTGCCAAAAGCTTTTATTTTCAGACTTCATACCTCGACGCTCCCCGTGAAAGTGTGGCTTCGCGAGAAAGGTATTTTTGTTCCTTGGACAAGCAACTGCTTGCTGTGTAAAGCCCCCGAAACTATACAGCACGTGTTTATTTTCTGTTGTGATGCCCTGTGGTTTTGGGATGTGTTGCAGAGAACCCTGAAAAAAGACCTACAAATTACAGCACATCCGATCCGTTTTCTTTCAATCAATTCCCAGGAACTTGTACCGTACGACCTTATAATGTTAATTGGCTTATACAGCATATGGTGTTCGCGGAGGGCGGTGAGGCACGCGGACCTTAACCCGCGACCGGTTGAGGCATACTTAATAGAATTTGTGACTCAAATACGTAGTAAATATGCACATCAGGATACTGTTCCTCAGTGGGTTGGGGAGTGTGAGAAACTCCTGAAGAGCCCCCGATATGTTGAGATGTACTAATCAAAAGACTGTACGCTTAGCCTGAACGTGTCTCTGTTATGTATATTGTAATGAAGATAAAAAAGAAAAAAAGAATCGGTGGCCGAGTGGGTTAAAGCCCGTGGTTAAAGCGCACGCCCAGCTTGACGCTCGTGGAGCGAAAGCTCGTGCTGCAGAACCCAAAGAGCCTCGCGAGAGAGCAGCAGCCATGCATCTTCGTCGCGTTTCGTTCGTTGGAGGTTGCGTGTTGTAAAGTCACTGGATCCTGGGAAAGTAACGCCAAGCTCCCTGTGTGGTCACCATCTTGGTCCATGAAGTGAGCAATTTCTCCTTGACCCCTATGTTCTTGGTGAGCCGATCTAGATTCGCCGGTGACGGGTAGCTTTATGGAGTGGTTTTTTGTATACCTAGATTTTGCTAAACACACACCGGCGAAACAAGCGTACACCTTCGTACCACCTCCAGATTCTGCGTCGGTGCTTGGAGGCACTGCAAAATAAGCTTACGGTATTGAAATAGGCTAAAAGAACATTATAATTGTAAGAGAACAATGGAGATTGGCATAAATAATAAGTTGATTGCATACGGAGTGCCAAAAACTCTTATAATGACGAGGAACGTCTTCAGTACGATGATGCTCCATGGTAATCTTGGCGCGACTGGTTTAGAACGACCTTCTGGAAGCTTTGAAGATTTCAGTGGACCAAGATGGCGATTTCCATGGCAACGTAGACCGTTTAGCTAATCGCCTTGCTAGGTTTGGGTCGTCTGTATGCTAGTATCCGTTTGTGTCCGGATAGCAGGTAGGGAAGGCAATGGCTCCACTTTCCCAGGATCCAGTGACTTTAGTGTGTTGTAGAGGAGGGCATGTTAATATTTTGGATCGCCTGTACAGCACTTGCAGATTGCCGGTGCGGCTCGTTTCACTCTCCTCCGCTTTCGATAATCATGATGATGATGATGGGTTGGATTCCTAAAAGTGGCGGAATAAAGCAGAGAAGATGCTCCAAATTCGATGTTTTGCAAAATATTTCAATACGTAGAATAAAGAGAGAAAGGAATACAGAAAGGGTAGCTCAGAGAGGAATATTGGGCTGTCGACATTGGGTGCGTAAAATGGAGACTCCAGAACTTCGACTCGAATGGCTCTCGTCGGAGCCTTTACTAAACGGGCTTTTAGAGCACCTGCGGATGCAGTTCGTTCCCTCTACATCAATTCCGGTTGTTTTCTTTTCTTTTGACTTTCTTGGGGAGCATTGCAAGATGGCCGGCAGACCTATAAAGCCGACGACGCTAATCTGACGCTGCAGCTCTTTAAGCGCAAGCTTCTGTTGTTTGCTCTTTATAGCGCCTAAAACTGGGACTGAAGCGAATGCAACTTCTCAAACGCACGGCAGAGTTTCGATGAGTTTTCCTATGTCTAATAAAGGTAACGTTGTTAAATTTATTTTGTTTTATTATGATTTCAAAAGCATCCGACAACAAAGTCAGACTGTGAAGCTTTGGTCCAGTAGGGTTCACCCTCCTTGAATGCAGAAGCTGCGCGGTTTTATTTAGCCATGTGGCTGTGGAATGATTTAGGCTGTGTTCCAAATCTTACCCGAGTAACCTGACGTTTACGTCAGCGGGTAATACATCATGAAATCGCGAGTAAACAATACGCGACTCAATTTGGGAACGGCGGGATTTTCACTGGATACTACCCGGATGAGCTCCGTCTTGGGATACGGCCAAAAGGAAACATAACAGTGATTGTGAAAGCAGCGATCGCGGAAAATATCAGACGATTTCTATTGATCATGGAGGAAGCACTTGAAGAGACGATGATATTAACCGCTGCTAACTGTTATTTTGATAGTGATGGCGTGAGGTTTTCTGAGGTGGCTCCACCGGCTCCATTTGGTCACCTTCCTTTTGGGCTGTATATTGAGGTGAACATCACTCAAATTCTTTCAGTTGGTCACCTGAATTTTGTTTTTATAATTAAGTGCGATCGCTGTAAGTCTAGACCGGGTGTTCTAAATGTATACGCTCTACGTATTGTAATTTGCACGGATCACGTTTTGCGGAAATTCGGAATTCGCTTCCAAACGGGGTAGCGGTACAGCGGAACGTACTTTCTCCACAATGATATGTAAGTTGCGTTCGCTTTGACGCGAATATTATTACAAAGTCACAGATAGAACTCTCCAACCGCCATAGCAATTTCTTGAGGGAAGGGGGGGGGGGGGGGGTCGTGAGGGGGAAGGTGGTAGGCTCGTCGACTGATCATATACGTAAGTTATTGGAAGCCTTCTTTGGTCCACTAGCGTTATTCTCTCATTACGTACACTGACAGAAAAAAAAAAAGACTTTATAATCACCTACTGCATTCAAACATATTTAGTCTTCAATATAAGAATAGGGAGTTCACTCCAACGCCATGCGGATAAGCTCCTGTTTACGCTACAACTCAGATAATAACAACAGGCGTACCTTCCTGCGAAAGGTGCATAGTATCAATGTGATGCACAGTCTATTCGTGCGGTGAAAACAACAAATCGCAAGAGTCACACATAAAAGGCTGCACCTCATTCTCTGTCACTTCTCACATCTGCTACCAAATTTAACGAAGTAGTCTAGCTTTGACGGCATTGGACGCAGAAGGGAGAGGACGAAAACAAGGTGAACAGATTACAGGACGTCTTTGCTAGATTTTACCTAACGTTACCCACGGGTTAGAAGACGGTAGCGTGAGTAATTACTCCAAAGTAAACAACCCGCTTCTGGAACGCGGGCTCTGACGTCCTCGAGTAAACGCGAGTAAGCTTGGAAAGGCCACGGTACGAAATCTTTACTCTCAAGTCGGATCTAATCAAATTTGGTGTTTCAGAAAAACTGTCTCAGCAACAAAGAAAAATATTAGTCAGTGTACGATGCGAGCAAGAACCGCTGCGTTCTCAATGTTGTGTTTCCCATAAGCTCACAACACGAATGAGATTGAAAGAACGCAAAAAAACGTCTGGTGGACACCAGCAACGGGAAGTAACAAACAGCGTTTACAACGCTATACGTGCTTACACGTAGCAACTCCTACGAAAAGCTCAACATAAGGACGCAGACAGTTAATTTAGCGCATCACAAGAGACTACCAACACATTCCCACATCATCCCAAAGTCGCAGGATGATATGAATCAAATTTCGTTGCTTCTGCGATGATACATTCATTGTGAAGTCCGTCGGTTTATCAGATACCTTCGCCGCACGAACTAACAGTCGTGAAATGGCTACCAAAACAAGCGCAAGCCGCCCGCGATCGGCGTCTGCTTTCGGTGGGACCAGAACGAACAGCGTCACCCTTTCCTGAAGTAGGACTCTCTGACTCCCCGAGCCCCTGGTCCGAGGACGGAATACCAAAGTTTGACTCTCGTCACGAGCACCAAAGGTGCGCGCGGCGCGTTTAGTTACAGGAGTGACTCAACACATGACTCCGAGTCTCTAGTTAACGCACCCACTGCCAGCTTTCATTCTTTTGTACTCTTTTCGTTCTGTCACATCAAGTTTTGTTCAGTACCCTATCTTTACGTCTTGGTGTCTTTTTTTTTTACATATAAATTTATATAAATAAAAACAGTCCTCAGGACATTACAAAATCTGCGAGCAATGTACACAAAAGCTAGAGGATTTGTACTAAAGAACTGACCGAGGTTTTGCTTTACTTTGGGGAAGTTCTTTCTTCTTTAATTAATTCATTTATTATACCCTTAAAGGACACATTCAAGGGCGTTCAATAAGGGGTGGGGGAGATATGAAAGTCATAGAGATTATAGACCACAAGACCAAACATGCTGCTGTCAGCTAACTGTGCTGAACAGGAAAGAAGGAACAATTCAAAAACTATAAGGAAACACCAGAGTGCCAAATGACCTATTAACACAATAATGTCAAGGGATGAGAAATCAGGGCACTTCTAAACGAGACAAAGTCACCTATTACTACTATGGTGGAGGACAAACTATCTAGGAGGACTTTCTTTCCTGTATGTATTTCTTATACCCTCAGGGCAATCAAGTTTAGTGTGACACGTTGCGTTTGAAGGTGTTGATTCTTGCGTTTTTGAACTTCAAGTCTTAGCATTGTTAACGGATGTCGCAGAAGAGAAAATGTCGAAGCTGTAGGCACTGTTGCGTACCCGACTGTCGCAATCCAGGCAGCTCGGCAGACGTGGTGCTTCGCAGATTACCGTCGAGGCCGTGGAAAATAGAATGCTGTTGGAGATGAATAAGCACTGTAAAACGTATAAAAATAAGCATTCCGTTTACATTACCTGACTTGAGGTACATTTTTAAATGCGCCTCGATATTTGAAATTAATATGCTCGAAGCTCGACGTTCTTTTTGGATTCGATGCGATGTCTTTAAGGTCATATCAGTCCTTTGGCACTCTCACTGCCCTCCGATCCGCAGAGACATCTTGATTGAAAGACGCTTTGTGGACGTTTGATCGTAGCTACCGAAAACCGGAGTGAGCGTTTTCCTCCGATTCGTCAGTTGTAAAACGGACAGTCGTTTACGCATTTAACGTGATCACGAGGCTGTCAAAAACGGTTTCTCTATTTCGACCCGTGTCTATGCAGTTCTAATTTCGTCTCGCCGCAAAAAAAAAAGAAAAGAAAACTTACTAAACAAAGTGCTTAAGGCCACGGTCCCACTGAATGTGGCAGTTTAGGTACTTTTTGGCAGGCCATTACTCATCTCCTTTTAAATACTGTTTTGTGGGATTGATGTCATTCGAAAGGCAATGCAATCCTCTTTCATTTGATATTATGTATGTGTTGGTTTTTACTGTTCATGCGCATTTGTAGCGTTGCGAATATGATGGCGCGGACCCTCACTTGCTCCGCTAGTTCATGTTTTATGAACGATCCATTAAAGATAGCACGGTTCCAATATAGCAGTTGTGTTAAGATGATGTCGGAGCAGAATCTAACGATCCATTTTTTTGATATTTGCACTACTTTGTTTTTTTCATCCCTCCAAATATTGCCCTAAAATTGACATTTTTCAGCACAAATATGTTTTTAATGACAAGCGCTAGGGCAATGAAATTAGCTACAGATGTAGTGCTTATAATCGGTAATATGCAGAAAACAATTTAATGTTGTGTAAAATTTTTTTGTTTAGATATTTTATATCAAACGTAGCACTTTTTTGTGCTTCGAGACATGGTAGTTCAAATGCCGCTGAAGAAATAATTAAACTATGATAAAATCTTTTATAACATTTAGAGCTACAATGGTTGCCCAAGAGGTGGACGATGGCTTTTTTTCATTTTCAAAGTCATAACGCTCCAGGAGCCCTTCAAACTTACCTGTTTTTGACGCATATCTGTTTTGGACATCAAACAGATTTATTGGCATTTAATAACATTTATTGTTTGGAATAGATGTACATTGCGATGTATTAAATTTTCCCAATGATCTTGCTTCGGTTTCTTAATAGGTGTAGAGCTTAGCTAATTTTAAAACCAATTAAAAACTGTTTGGGTGTTTTGTTGCGCTACCTGGCGGGTGGCAGACAAACTGCTGATTTCTAGTGTTCAAAAAATTTCCGAGGGCGGCGTTGGCATCTGTATCATCATCAATCTCCGTGTCTTTTTACCTTCACATTTAAAAAATATATTGGAAGATTTACTATCGATAAATGAATGGTTTAAGTCTTGGGTCAGGCTAATAAATCTAAGACAAATAATTACACAAGCGTAGCGTGATATAATGCGTTCATTATTTGATATGATTGAAATCAATAAACAATAAAGACGAAGAGGAAAATAATACACCCGAGTTCACTTTATGCCTAGAGTCACTACATGAGCTTTAAAGTATCGGCACTCAGTTCCCTAAAATTGGTTTGGGCGCCGCCATTTTGGGTCTTGCTCAGAGCAAACGCACCTGCCGATCATCATGATCCAAAAGTACGATTTCCTCAGCATTAGATGCGGTGCTAGGAAGCTGATGCAATATTGAAAGGCTCTGTCGCGGGTTGTTTAAACATTTGTGAGGGACGGAAAAGCGTTTCCTGTGATTTTAGATAAAGCTCCATATAACTGGCAACCATGATTTTAAGCCACAATTTTAAGCCAAGTGTCGTTACTCGGAACCGCAGCTTATTTACTGGCACAAGCGGGAACAATGAAGAAGAGGCAGGTGTCAAAAGGTAGTGGCTTGTGGAATCCACGGTGCTTACGTCATGGCCCCCCCAGGTATTACAAGCCTCTTGAACAAGAGCATGAATAGTGTCATTAAAGGAGCTGTGCAACGATATTCAGTTGGAATGTTTTTCACTCTACACGAGCTTACTGGCACACCTGGGACTCAAGGATACTCGCACGCAACGCCACTGGCCAAGAAACTCCTTTGTTGCGGTAGAATTTCAAGGACAAAAGCGATCATTTTCATTCAATCTCTCCTTTGCAAAATTTGATGACGTAACTCGGGGATCGCAGTACACCCAAGTGACGATATTTGAATGCGGTTCATAGATTGGACCCGAGCGTTGCGTGGGCACTCGACTTGGGCTCGTGACAATTGCTAGCTCGAGAAGCATTCGGGTTGTGACCCGTGTCCAATCGCTGCAACGACGACAACAGCCGAGCCATAACAATGTCTGGAACTCAGCGCGTGTCCTGCGCTTTGCCGACCCCAGCGCGTGACTATGATCAACACTGGCGGCATATAATCGGCTCCAGATCACGTGGCCGCTTGTTCTGGCTGCGAGTTGAGGGGGTGAACGCTGCTCGTTTTTCTTAAATTTTTTTCTGGGACTCCTATTGCGTGGGGTGAAAAACGAACGCGTGTTTCATAGGTCATTAACGTTGGGGATCCGTTTTAAGCGGTATTTGCGCAAAGTACAAACATTGTTGCATTGCTCCTTTATTAAATAAGCTACGCTTCAGAGTAGCGACACTTGGCCTTATTGTGGCTTACAATCATGGTTGCCAGTTATTTGAAGCTTTATCTAAAATCACAAGAAACGCTTTTCCGTCCTCCACTTTAAACAGTTTTCGACAAAGCAAAGCAACATTACATGAGCTTCCTAACACCGAATCTAATGCTGAGGACGTCGCACTTTTGAATCATGACGATCGCCAGTTGCGCCTGCTCTGCACAAGCAACAAAATGGCGGCGTTCACAGCACTGTCGGGGAAGAGAGTGCCGATACTCTAAGCGCAGCTCATTTATTGGCTCTAGTTCCCGCGAAACTCCTTTTCCCTGACTGAAACTGAAAGTAAATATGAATAATACACCATCATTATAGCTTATTTAGTTATAACAAAATACACATAATGAGAGGAGGAAGCGGGCGGGTAGGAGAAACGCGGGTTTTATGTGCGACCGTTCTAACCGCTCATTCACACTGGAAGCGGATCCGCGTTCGCAAAGCGGTTGCGAACGCGGTTGTATAAAGGTCCAGTACAACTGCACGCGCACTCGACGTCATCGAGTGCGCGTGCAATTGTACTGGATCTTTATACAACCGCGTTCGCAACCGCTTTGCGAACGCGGATCCGCTTCCTGTGTGAATGAGCGGTAACCGTCTCAAAAGAAAGAACGCACGAGCTTGCGCTGGTTAAAAAAAGAAAAAAAAAAAAAAAGGCACCAAAACAAAAGATGCGGCACGCTGTGTGTTCTTTGTTATTATGCGTCTAATTGCAAATTGTTGTGTGTATGTTTATACAGCCGGAAGTTAGTCTGCCTTAGTGGGCGTCTGGTGTCTCAGCTTTAGATGAACAATTTAGCCAGTGCGTACAGCCGCAAACCTGGGGTCTTTAACGTGCACCACGCAGTAGTGATACACGACCGCACGCCGGTACGATGCTCTTCCAGATCGAAACGGGCAGGGGCGGGGTGGGTTCTGCAGCGCGAGCTTTCGCTCCAAGTGCTCCGAGCTGGTGTGCGCTAGACCATGCACTCGGCCACCGACCCCCCCCCCCCCCCCCCCCCCTCCCCCTTCTTGTGCGTCTAATTTATATACCGGCATAAGTATTTGAAGATCGACGATGGACGTCGATCGTCTCGAGGTAATGAAACGTAATAACAATGTATAAATAATAAACTTGTTGAAGGACTGAACGACTAAATTTTTCAATTCTTGGATTGTAATACGGCGGTAGCCTATTGTACTTACTGTTGATGAAGAGCAATATGAGGTGAGGAGGTAACTATAAATTGATGAGGCACCATAAGGACGGCGACATTAGTGGGTGTCGAACCCCAACGTACAGTGCCAGACTTTTTTTAAGTATCGTGTACCCAAAGACTTTCTTCACCCGCAACAGTATAAGGTAGAATCAACGAGGATGCTGCTTTACAACTGTACGTTGAACAGGACAACTGCACTGTGCAAAAGTGCGGCTCATTCGTTAATATGAGGGACGGATTTCTAGCAGCATTCCCTGATTGACTACTTGGAACAAATGGCCTCGTTGACGTAAAGTGTCCCCGTTCCAAAAGATTCTTGAAGCATACTTAAACCGCAAAGGAGTCTGAGGCGAAAAATAAGAAAAAGGAGCCTGGTGCGAAAGGTCCATATCACCACTATAGCTTCTACTATCAAATACGAGGGCAGTTAAACAATACACAAAGAGAGGTTTGTGATTTAGTTATATTTACACTGAAGGTCATTGATATCCAACGTATTCAGAGAGATGACACCTCCTGGTCAACCAACATAGAGCCTTTTCTACTCAAGTTTTACATGGAAGGCCCCACTTCCGCTGAAATTCCTCAAGTAGACGAGTTGTCCGACCGATTAAACTGCCATTACTCTCTATCTGGGAATCTCTCGATCTTTGTTCGTAGGCTACAGTAATATGAGATCGAGGGGTGTGGCTCTTCGTCCGCCGAATATTGCTTCGGCGGGTTTTTTTTTCGTGTAAGATGAGACCGTCGCGTGCTGCCGGAACAAGAACCTGGCGATTCTTCACTGAACTGCTTCTTCCGTAAGCTTCAAAAGGGCTTTTTTTCGTTTGGCACATCATCTGCTCTGCTTGCCCGTTAGTTGCAGGATGGTATGGTGCATTAACGTGATGCCTGATGCCGTTTTTTTTTTTCTTCAAAACCTTGTTTATTTTATTTGAAGCAAAATTTTGCGCGTTATCAGAGAAAAGTATTTTCGGTAGTGCAAAAGTAGGTACAAGAGACCGTAGAACGTCACTGACGTGTTTGGACGTCGTGGCAGGCATCGTGTAGACTTACAGCCACTTAGAGTACGCATCGCCCATGACTCCGTAGATGGATACGTTTCGCCACCCACCGACTGAATAGTGGATCGTTTTTAGTTACTGTTCATGATGGCGTTGGATTCAAGGAAGACTTCGAGTCTTTCCACAAAGTTAGCCCAGGTACCAGGACTTTTGTCGAAAGCGGCAAGTGTTCGAAATGTCGACAACGTTGGTAGCCACGTGTTGTGCTTGACACTGGACACCTACCATTCGCTGAGAAGAAACTTGCTTGTTCGTCAGCCATGAGTCGTCCGATATCAGGTCATCACCGCAACACCATCTCCTGACAAAACTGGTCTTCATTGTTCGCATGTCTATAGTTAGCAATCACGTCAACTTATAAATTCCCGAACGCTCATAACTTCGCGTCGCTAAACGCCGTTCATTCATAGCGTCTTCATTGCAAATAAACGTCTTCCTATTTCTTCTGACGGCTTTCCTAAGCTGTGCTTACAACATTATGTGTGTCGGTACTTCCGAAAATATTGCAACGGCGTTTGTTTTCAGGGAACTATAATGTAACAACCTTTACAACATCTTCCGGACCCCGTGAAACACAATATTTTGTGACATTATTTTAATCGTCATTAAAATGATGAGGTAAGTACCGTAAATCGCGAAGCAGTTTACTTGACGTCCGTTTCCCCTGGTTGAGTCTACTGAGCGTGCATTCCTGCAGAGGAAATTTTTATTGATAGAATATTGACACGTCAATCAACATTTCATTCCTTCTTGGTAAGATTTATTGCGAAAGCCCGTTACAACCGCCGAACCGCATCTCCCTATATCAGAGAACAATTTATACCCAGCCTGACATTCTCGCATACACCCGTTTGCTGGGCCACGCTACTTGAGCTATCTGAGCACAGCTGGCAGCGGCGCGAGAAAGGCCACGAGGGGAACGTGATGGTGCTCGAGCCATCCCACTGTGAACCAATGTTTCGGCCACCCCACGGGTGCGTGTCGCCATCTATTGGTTGAACTAACGCCTTGTTCAAGATGGCTGCCGTGGGACCGCAGCCTTAATTTACGAGAAAATTGGCTATTCATGTAGCGTTTATTTACATTCTAAGTAAAAGCGAACAGCATATTCAATCGACGAGAAGAAGCATCTGCTTGTTACGAGCAACGGCGTACGACACAGTCCAAACTAGAGCCAGCTTGCACAAAAAGTATATTCCTCAGACACCATAACCGTCTTCAAAACGACGACGAGGCTACTGCAGAGAAGCTGATCACCAAAATTTGATCAGCTATTCATGCGGGTAAAGTTCACTTGGAAAAAAATGAGATGTTTACAACTCCCTGTAATGCCGAATTAGAGCGCAGCTCTTGAGGAGGAGGAGGAGGGGAGAATACAGAGGGGAGGGTACGGGGGGAACGCGCGGGTAACGAGTGAGATCCGCACGTTGCATCATGAGACGTTTTTCATAATGCAACGCGCAGGACCCTCGTGACGTAATGTGAGATGTCGTTATGGCAAACGTCCCGTAATGCAACGCGCGGGTCTCACTTGAGACCCGCGCGTTTAATTATGGGACGTTTCACATGATGCAACGCGCGGGGCCCTCGTGACGTCACTGGCAACCCTTCTGACGTCACGTCTGACGTCAATATGGGACACATCCCACAATGCAACGCGCGGGTCACGAGTGAGACCAGCACGTTGCATTATGAGACGTTTCCGGTATTGCACCGCGCGGTTATGCCGAAACGTCCCATTATGCAACGCGCGCGTCGTGAGTGACCGGAGCGGTGCATTATGGAACGTTACGGCGTAACCGCGCGGTGCATTATGAGACGTTTCGGCGTAACCACGCGTTGCATTATGGGACGTTTTCCATATTGCACCGCGCGGTGCCGCCGAAACGTCTCATAATGCAACATGCGATTACGCCGAAGCGTGCCATAATGCACAGCGCGGTTACGCCGAAACGTCCCATTATGCAAAGCGCGGTTACGCCAAAACGTCCCATTATGCACCGCGCGGTCACGCCGAAACGTCCCATTATGCAACGCGCGGGTCGTGAGCAGTTTTGCGGATGGACGCCTCCCTTCCATTCCAATTTCATTCTGGGGAATTAGAGTTTTCGATAATTCAATTCCTTTCAACTCCTAGGAATGGGGTCACTGGGCCTATACCAACACCTGGAATGGCGGAATCGTTCTATTCCGTTCCTCTAATTCCTAAACGTAAAACTTGGCACCTTACAGCACAATTGTGTTGCCTGCAAAAGCAGCACAAAGCTGACATTATAAAACGCGGAGGCAATTGCAAACAAATGCTAAATGCCTAAAAAAAGCACTAATTTTACTAAGTTGAGCGCTGGTGGCACAAAGTGTTTGTTTACATTGTTCTGCAAACATAAAGAAAGTCCCTTGATATTTTGATGCTTGTTGAAGACATGGGTCCCGCGGCCACTTGACTCGCAACAAACAGCAAAACCTAAATCCACTCGGGTTTTTTTTTTGTTTTGTTTTCTTTTCTTTTTTGTTTTTCAAATTTTTTTTTTTGCGTTCGACTTTTAGGACAAACGCGGCCAGCGTGTTTGTTTGATAAGGCCATAAAAATATCCAGTTCCTGCGTGGCGTCGACAAAGCTAACTTCACACCAAAAAACAATTAACGGGGCAGTACGGCACCGTTCGATATGGCATTCCCGTCCCTCCTCAACAACACCGTCTAACTAACTTCTCACCGCCTCAAAGAGGGTCCAGGACAAACAGCACGAATGCAGACCGGACAGCTGAGACGCGCGGAAGCCAAAACGTCAGCACAGTAGCACCTAGCACCCAGCTCTCCTTCTCAGTGGCCCTCTCAGCAACGGTCGCACCTCATCTGGTGCGGGACTGTCTTTCTGAAGGTCTGGTCAGTTCGGTCACGCGACAAGAGCGGTGACGATAGTCTACTTCACCTTACGATGGACCGCAAAAGACAGCACGAGAGCCATCGAAACAAATCCAGTCCTTTTTGAGAGTCGTGACCCTGGGGCGCAGCAGCGCGCCTTGCGTATAGTCCTGCTCACGGTGCTGGATTGCCTGGGGTGACTCGTAGCGTCCGCAGCGGTCCATCGCAAAATAAAACAAAAAATGCAGAGACTAAAGTCAAAGGAAACAAGAGGAAAGCCGCTTGCTTGCTTTTAACCCAAACCCGCTTGAATATAAAACACATAACACAGAAAACAAGCATCGGAACAAGGACCAAGTAAAAGGCGGACGTACACGTAAGAATGCAGTATAAAAAACAAGTGTCAGAACAAAGCGCCAGAGGAGGAGAGAGAAGTAAATCTCGCCGTGTGTTAATGCCGAAGCAAAACCCACATTTCGCACTTCAAAGGAGTGCGCGCGAATTGAACGTGGAAGGCAGCAGGGTTGGTCGCCTGCTAAACAGCGCTCCTCGAACTATAAGAAATCAATAACTATCATCTTTCGGCGGCGCGCGAGTCAACAAGTTACCAGAGCTCTGCGAGTTATGAGTCGTCTCCCGCTTTCAAATCTCAGTCCGTGCGCGCGCGCATTCTCCTTGTGCATGGCGGTTTCTTTCTTCGCCGCTCCCTCTGTTTGTTTTGCTTCGTACTTGGTTTCTTGTTTCGATCTCGTGTAACTTCAATGAAGTTTGTCGCCTGCGCGCGCGTTCGTAAAAGGCGCCACCGCCACGGCCCCCCCCCCCCTCTTGCCTTCTCTGCTCTTTGGTTTGACCCGTGTTTTTTTTTGTTTTGTTTTTTTCTATTTCATTGCGTAGAAGTCGGTTAGGGCTGCACGCGGGCTCGCAGTTTCCCGCTCATTTTATTTCTGAGCAACTGACTTGCTAACTGGCTCGATTTAGCTAACCATGAACACTAAGAAAAAATTTTAAAAAAAGAACCGGGCCTATTTTATTGCCATTCGATTCCGGGCCAGAGGCATCTAATTCCATTCCTATTCCATTCGCCTCAACGTTGCCACCATTCCATTCCCATTCCATTCCGGGGTCGCTAATATACGAAATGATTTCGGGAATCATTCCCAACTCCGGAGTGGCAACTCCGCAACATTGGTTGGGAGTGAGACCCGCGCGTTGCATAATAGGACGCTTCGGCGTAACCGCGCAATACATTATGAGACATTTCGGCGTGACCGAGCGTTGCATTATGGGACGCTTCCCATAATGCACTTCGCGGTCACGCCGACGCCGCTCAAGCCGAAAACGGGCGCCTAAGAGCTGTGCTTCAAGAAAAGAAAAAAAAAACGGCGGGTGAGGGTGAGAGCGAAGGGGCGAGGCACTTTTAGTTCCGCTTTTGTAGAAGGAAGCACGACGAAGTTTTCGCTTTTGTAATTTTAAAACGCACAAAAACAACGTAAAAAAAAAAAAAGAACTGCCCTTGTCTACTTGATTTTACTTATATTTGGATGCAATATCAGGACGTTCAATTTTGTTCTGCTGGTTCCCGTTTTGAGTTGTCTTTACCTACCGAGGAAGGCACGTACTAAAACTTCATAATGCTAGCACAACACAACCGTACACGCACATACATTATTTATATTTAACGTTTGATTGGCTGATGTACGTAAAATGGGGAATCGGTGGCCGAGTGGGCTAAAGCGCGCACCTAGCTCAACGCGCGGAAAGCAAAAGCTCGCGTTGCAGTACCCAGGGATCTTGATTTTGAGCCCCACCCCTGCCCGTTTCGATCTCGATGAGCATCGTACGGGCGTGCGGTCGCGTATTACTACTGCGTGAGCACGTTAAAGGCCCCAGGTTAGCTGTCGTACTCTACCGGCAAAAAGTCTCATCTACAGTGTAAGCCAGTATTGCCCATCCTGGCAGACCGACCTTACACTGTATAAACACTAAACGTCCAATCTTACTTTTTTTGAACGTTTGGTACATTTTTAAAACAGTCGGTAGTGTAACGCGCGACAACACAACGCTCGAAGTTGGTAATTACGTAATCTCGAGAGGGTACGCCGGCGGCGCTGCCGATTTTAGCCGTCCCAGTGTCGGCTGATTTTGCCACGGTGCCGCTGATGATCAACCGACGGTTGTGCTCTCTGGAACCTTGCCCTGAGCCTATGGTCCGTCTTACATTGTTGCCTTTCTTCACTCTGTTCTCGCACGGTCGAGCTCTCTCGTATATTATTTTCAAAGAAGTTGAGAGGAACGGAGTGATATATGAAGAAAAGTTTGAAAGTTATTTTTGCCTCCTAAGCTCATTGCGTGTATGTGCGCGTGGTACGTATCCGTGTGAACTGTTTTTAGTAAATATATTTATTGAAGTTTTATCAAACGCCCATGATTTTTATATTGAGCAAGCTGTTCCACAATCCATGAAGACTAAAAAAAATGATGATCTTAAATCATGACTCCCTCGTATAATTATGATATCTACAATAGCGAACGTCGTTGAAATTATAGTCAAAAATAAAATAAATAAACAAATTCGAGGCATTGTTTTTTAAAACGGCCTTTACATCCAAAAAAAAGGGTGGGGGGGGGGTCTATTTACTCGCGGATTTCTTCTCAACCCCAGTTTTTCCTCTACCCATTGTTCGATCTCTCCCATTATGTAAGCCATCGAACCGAAATTTCATTCCATTCAATGAGGTAAAAAAGTGAAAGCTGCTTACAACTCCCTGTAACGCCGAATTAGAGCGCAGCTCTTGAGGAGGAGGAGGGAAGGGCACTGGGGGGGGGGGGGTTAAACTAACCGGGGGGGTCACGTGATATTGGGGGTCACGTGACCCCCAATGCCGATGATGTCATCACTGACGTCACTGAGGACGTCATCAGTGACGATGACGATGCGGGTACCGATGACGTTATTAGTGACGTCACTGATGACTTCACCAGTGATGATGACGATGACGATGCGAATGTCGGTAACGTCATCAGTGATGATGACGGTGACGATGCGGATGTCGGTAACGTCATCAGTGATGATGACGATGACGATGCGGATGCCGGTGACGTCATCAGTGATGATGACGATGACGATGCGGATGCCGGTGACGTCATCAGTGACGATGACGATGACGATGTGGATGCCGGTGACGACATCAGTGACGTCACTGGTGACGTCATTATTGGTGAGGACGATGACGATGCGGATGTCGGTAACGTCATCAGTGATGATGACGATGACGATGCGGATGCCGGTGACGTCATCAGTGATGATGCCGATGACGATGTGGATGCCGGTGACGTCATCAGTTACGATGACGTCATTGGGGGTCACGCGACATCGGCGGGGGTCACGTGACCTCAGGGGAGGCACGTGACTTCGGGGGGTCACGTGACCTCGGGGGGGTCACGTGCCCCCCACGAGGTCACGTGACCCCGGTGGGGGCTCGCGCGGTGCATTATGAGACATTTCCCATGATGCACCGCGCGGTTACACCGACGCCGACGGCGACGCCGACGGCGACGGCGACGCCGCTCAAGCCGGAAACGGGCCCCTAAGAGCTGCGCTCTAAAAAAGCAAAAGAGAAACAAAAAAGTGAAAGCCGCTTACAACTCCCTGTAACGCCGAATTAGAGCGCAGCTCTTGAGGAGGAGGAGGGAAGGGCACTGGGGGGGGGGGTTAAACTAAACAGGGGGGTCACGTGACCTTGGGGTGTCACGTGACCTTGGGGGTCGCGTGACCCCCAATGCCGATGATGTCATCACTGACGTCACTGATGACGTCATCAGTGACGATGACGATGCGGGTACCGATGACGTCATTAGTGACGTCAGTGATGATGACGATGACGATGCGAATG
The DNA here is from genome assembly GCF_016920785.2 of Ixodes scapularis. Lineage (NCBI taxonomy): Eukaryota > Metazoa > Arthropoda > Arachnida > Ixodida > Ixodidae > Ixodes > Ixodes scapularis. Next base: position 197,652,827 of record NW_024609835.1, read on the forward strand.
TCGGTGACGTCATCAGTGACGTCGCTGATGACGTCATCAGTGATGATGACGATGACGATGCGGATGTCGGTAACGTCATCAGTGATGATGACGATGACGATGCGGATGCCGGTGACGTCATCAGTGATGATGACGATGACGATGCGAATGCCGGTGACGTCATCAGTGATGAGGACGATGATGATGTGGATGCCGCTGACGACATTAGTGACGTCACTGATGACGTCATCAGTGACGATGACGATGACGATGCGGATGTCGGTAACGTCATCAGTGACGATGACGATGACGATGCGGATGCCGGTAACGTCATCAGTGATGATGACGATGACGATGTGGATGCCGGTGACGTCATCAGTGATGATGACGATGACGATGTGGATGCCGGTGACGTCATCATTGATGATGACGTCATCAGTGATGATGACGTCATCAGTGATGATGACGATGACGATGTGGATGCCGGTGACGTCATCAGTGACGATGACGTAATCGGGGGGTCACGCGACATCGGCGGGGGTCACGTGACCTCGGGGGGTCACGTGACCTCGAGGAGGGGGTCACGTGACCTCGAGGAGGGGGTCACGTGACCTCGGGGGTCACGTGACCTCAAGGAGGGGTCACGTGACCTTAGGGGAGTCACGTGACATGGGGGTCACGTGACCTTGGGGGGTCACGTGCCCCCCCCCCACGAGGTCACGTGACCCCGGTGGGGGGCTCGCGAGGTGCATTATGGGACATTTCCCGTGATGCACCGGGGTCACGTGACCTCGGGGGGTCACGTGCCCCCCACGAGGTCACGTGACCCCGGTGGGGGGCTCGCGCGGTGCATTATGGGACATTTCCATGATACACCGCGCGGTTACGCCGATGGCGACGGCAACGGCGACGGCGACGCCGCTCAAGCCGGAAACGGGCCCCTAAAGGCTCTGTTATACTCCGACGTAACGCGTGCGCGCGTGCGAGCGCGTCAGAGCGACGTCACGACGGCGAAAACCCGACGCTCTATACTCCGGGGTCGTGGCGTAACCGGCGCGACCGGCGGCCTTCGACGCAGCCTGACCGCCTCGACGCCAAAATGGAGCATGCCGTATTCCGCGCCGGCCGCGCCGGACCAGGATGCATCACGCGCTGGCTCCGGCAGCCCTCGCGGCGAATACGAGCAATAGCAGACGACGGCAGCGCGACTCCGTGCGGCGTGATGTTTGAAGAATCGGACTCGGTCGGTCGAGAGGCTGATCGAGGGAATTCGTCCTCACCCGTGTGTCTACGACACGAGGAAGCTTGAGTACAGTAGGCCGTGCGCTTGTCAAAGATGTACAGCATGTACATTGACCGCCTACGCGTGCGGCGCAGAAGGTCCACCATCAGTGCAAGCCCGAGTTTTCGTCGTGCAAGGTACGTCCACGCCATCGCTTGAACTCGGCGCTCAAGAAACGCGAGAATTTTCGTCTGCGATTCGAAACGAAAAGGAATCGGAAATGGCGCACTCTCACAGGAAACGCGCCCTTGTAGCCAGATTCTGCGCATGCGCCGCATTGGCGGCTCACCGACGCGCGCCGCGGAAGTCGCCAGGGCCGCCGGAGTATAGAGAGGGCGAATTTTTGACTCGCGCGGCGTGACTGACGTGACGTAGCCGACTTCGGCCAGCGTTCTCTTGCGCGCGCGTTACGTCGGAGTATAACAGAGCCTTAAGAGCTGCGCTCTAAAATCAAATATTTTTTTACGGGATGCAGGATCATATTCGTGAGCCGTCTATAGAGTATAGACGCTTTACAGCAGCTATGCATGGGCGCCTCCATAACTGACCTTCAGTTTTTGTTCCCTTTTATTCCGTTCGCTTCACTTCATCATTACCACAGCAGGGCAGGTTATTGCCATTTTAGATGCTACTGTGTTCTTGTGCCCAGCATAGGCCCTTGTGAAGACCCGTCAACGCCCGCTTCAGTGGCTCGGCATCTCCATAAGACAAGAGAAGGGCGGCTATAGCGGCTCAATCTGGCGCGTGTGTAAAGCGTCTATATAGCCAAGACACCTAACATTTCTTCACGTACGCAAAAGACTAAACTTCCCGGTACATCCCAGTCACCTCGAAACAGAAATGCGTTTCTTTTTTTACTTCACCAAAATATTAGTATTGTTAACCCGTTAGTCCAGGCACGTACGGGTCTCTTGTGCTAGGAGTTCCTCCTTAAAACCCTTATAATACCCGGAACCCAAAATGACCGCTCCGGTGAGCCCACGAGACGAGCATGCACAATTCGAGACATCCACCGGGACAGCGATAATCGTCTCCTGCGTCAATCTCAACTCTTCGGCCGCAAGGACCTGTACGCGGACGGGGGGATCCGCCACCAGAGTGTCGAACCAAAATTTTTATCGGTTCGGTTCCGGTTTGAGTTCACGGCTTTCGGTTCGGTTCCGGTTCAGTTCCGGGGAGAAGAAATAACGGTTCAAACCGGTTCGAACCGGTTCGAACCGGTTTGAACCGCTAAATTGAGAATATATTTTTCGCGTTGTTCTGGCAATGTACACTATATACGCCGTGAAACGATTAACTATATAGTTTCTTCGATCGTCCGTGCAATTTACTTTTGTTTTTAGGTACCAGCATATTAAATTCAGCAATTTGATTTTGACGCGTGCAGGAAAAAATCTACATTAACATACATAACGCCGTGTTCATACGACTCCACATTCTTTTGTTTACAAGTAACATATATTTTACCTGAATCAAAATGTTTAAGTACAAGAACAAAGAGTTCAGCTGGTTGGTACATACCTGTAAATAGATCAGCGTCTAATTTAGAGCTGTACTGTATTTTATTGTGCTTTCTTCGTGTTTAAGTAAAATTCTAAAGTACATGCTGATCTATTTACACGGTATAAAATGTTGTCGCAAAGTGTGGTAGGTCGCCTAAGATACCCGTGAGTGGCACAACTTTGTGTCGCAGTATTAAAAAGCTAGAATTGTAATTGCATCCTTGAACTAAAGAATTAATTACATCACATAAAATTATGAAATGAGCACCTCGGTGGTCATGCTAAATATGCAATAAGGTTAACGAAATACACTTCACAATATATATGTATATGATGACGACCCAAATGAGCTAAAAGCAATGAAATTTTCAGAATGTAACCAAAGTTTTAATATAATTCCTTTCAGTCTATTTTTTTTTTATAAAAACACCGAGCAGCAGTCCAAATGCTTGTTGTTCTAACCAAACATTGTTTACACTCACCACCGCATGCATGCCACCAATCATGCAACAAGAAGTAGTCGCAATTTTTCACTTTAATCTATGCGCACCTTCGCACTCAGATTGAATCTGGCCCAAAATAGCGCTTGCCCAAGTGAACATTTTCTTATGCAGAATAAGCTGGCATTGCCTGGCTGTGGAGGTTTGTTCTCGACAAGATGCCGGTCAATTTAATTTGCAGATGAGCATCACCTTTGCTAACTGATGATTTTAACTCTATAGCGTTAAGGAGCTCATGTCGCATTAAAGCCGATGTCGGTGGCGTGACTGGAAACTCCTGATTGGTCGATAGGTTCATGACGTCAGAGCTGCATACCCTCGCGCAAGAATTTCAAGCAACCCACAATGCTCACGTGAAACGTGACATCACGCGGGGACTTTTTAAAACTAGTTATTTTGCCTTAACGAAAACAATTAATAATTTTAGGCGGGATTCGAACCCACGACCTTTTAGTTGCGAGTAATCAGACGCTTTTCACTAGGAACAGCGCGAGCGTCTGGCACGACAAAAAAGTGCTTTTTGGTAAGAGCGTTTTTGCAAGCAAAGTAGTTTCCGGAGTCACGCTTTTTGGTTTGCGCCAAAGATGCAGGGAAGAGGAAACTTTTCAACACAGTGTGTTTTCAAAACGTCATATTAATAAGTCGCATCTAGTAATTTCAGTACTTCTATTCTCAGGCACATCTTTCGGGTGCAGTTCACTAAAAACGAAAGAAAATATACGGGTGCCTCATTAACGTAAATGGGTCTTGCAACATTTTTTCTTGTACTTTCAAGAAATAGTGTTAAGAAATAACACCTAACGTTGATAGCTTGCGGAAACATCCATTAGTTTTCCCCTAATAGCAGATACAGAAAAAATAAAGGAAAGAGATAGCTGTCGATATCTCCTCAACTCGCGATTTAAACAAGTGGCCAGGTGATCTGATACCGCCAGTGTTCATCACAGTCATGCTCTAGGCGGCTAGGGTTTGAAAAGCAAAAGCTTTGGCTGAGCTTCAGATATTGTTAGAGTTGGGCTATTATCATATTTGATTGAACATGAGCCGTTACCCGAATGTTTGGCGGTGCTGATTGTCATGAACCCGAGCACTCGACTAGGGGTTATGAAAATCGCTTACACCACTGTGTCACGTGACTCTCGGTGCGAAATCGTGATATCATGCTACGTCATGCTGTCAACAATGTTAATACATCTAGAGACTTCCTCAAATCGAGTTGACGCAGTGAGTCACGTGACGTCACGAGGTCACGTGACAACATGTATTGACACCATGACGTCACGTGACCACGTGACACATGGTTAATCATAGTGCCATGAAAACCCTCAACTTACCATACTGTTCAAATCTGTATATGACGATTTGATACATAAATAGAAATACAGCGGCCAATTTTTTATTCCCATATGTTCATTTTGTGATACTAACAAAAACGAAAAAAAAAAAAGATATATTGTCTTGAACCGTTTTGAACCGGTTACCGTTATATTTTTTTTTTCGGTTCGGTTCCGGTTCAGTTCCAAGATGGCGGCGTAGATTTCGGTTCGGTTCAGTTCCGGTTCGGCTAAAAATAACAGCTCTGTTCCGGTTTTCGGTTCGGTTCGGTTCCGGTTCGGCACCCTGTCCGCCACGTCGAGGACGAGGCTCCAATTCATTGTACCGCCACTCGCGAGGCAGATACCTGCCGGCAGGGTTGTTCGCCTTTGGGTCAAGATTTCGCTTGGATCGACGAGGACTGGTTAGGGAGAACCGGGTGGAGATGAACTATCATGACTCGGCAAAAATAAAAAGGCGGTAAATAGATCAGAAGTCATGCCCTGAGAAAAGAGAAGGCAGAAAGGAGGAGTACGTTCAGAAAAAAAGTAAGGAAGAGATGGATGAATATTTAATAATCAACAAATAGGTGTAGATAAGTGATCACGTGGGTAATGTGGAGCTGAAAATGCATTTTTTTTTTGTTTTATAGCCATTTATTACAAACGTGTGTTCCGATTAATTAGAAACATTGCCGAGAGGTACACTTACTACTAGTATGCTTTGCTTAGTTTAAAAACATGTTATGATTGGTCCTAGCATTCTGAACAAAAGAAATCTGTCCCTTTCACATTTCTCAAGGGCGTTCCAGATACATAGCAATCATAGGTCCTCTCCGTTTTCTTTTTGCGAGCAAAGTAAAGGCCTGTTCACACATACAGCGGACCGCTAAGTTAGCGCTACGTGAGCGCTCCAAGGAGCGCTGATGTGGCGCTTCCTAGCGCGTGACGTAGTTCTAACATAGCGCGCGATTAGCGCTTCTGTAGCGCCTTGTTAGCGCTCCAGTAGCGCTCTGTTAGCGCTCCAGTAGCTCCTTGTTAGTGCTTCAGTAGCGCTTCTTGTACCGCGGTGATGCGGATTAGCGCGATTAGTACCGGTTCCTGTGGTTGGGTGTGCGTCAGCAGCACCATGGCGGACATGTTGGATGCTGAAATAGAAATGCGACAAATGCCCTTAGATACGTGATTAGTGCATATGTGTGTGGACGGCTTAACGCCCAGAAGAGCCTTTTGGGTTTGCGCAATCTTTCGCCATCGAGATACCGAGGGGTACCCAGCGAACCTTGTTCCCAGGCTGAGGGACCGAGACGCAGAGCTCTTTCGAAGGCGATTATTTTTAACTGCGTGTCTTTGAAACTAGGCTCACGCATATCGAATAGAAAGCGATGAGGTCGTACCTAACAAATCAGTCACTCAGAGTCCATGACTCTCGATCACCTGCCCGACCCTTTGCTTGGAGAGCGGCTGTTTTACATCCTCTTCTTTCAATGCCAAAAGAAAAACAACAAAGGAATCGCCGTGCACGCGCTGTTCCGCAGCAGCAAGCACGGCACAAGGAGCGTGAGAGCGCTAACAGAGCGCTTTGTGGCTCTAACAGAGCGCTTCTGTAGCGCTAACAGAGCGCCACACCACGCGCTAGGAAGCGCGACATGAGCGCTCCTTGGAGCGCTCACGTAGCGCTAATTTAGCGATCCGCTGTATGTGTGAACCGGCCTTAAGGATGCCAGTGAAGGGCGCATTGCCTGTATTTTGGGAGTACATCGTTCCGTCATAGTATCACGTGCACTGTGACATCATGATCCAACGTGACGTCACTATATCACGTTATGGTGTCAACTGACGCTTTAGCGACATGTCTCATTGCGAGATTGCGGTGTCACATGGCGTCCGTAACTATACGTGGCTTCACGCCAGGTCACGTAGTCGGTGCGATATGTGACAGACATGAGATGCCTAATTCTGATTGTATAAAGAATATGTATTCAAAATATGGGCGTACTTTGTGTGAGTGAATTGAAAACCCCAAGAAAAGGCCCGCGATTGTTGCTTTATTTTGGAATGCTCTAGCTCAATTTTGAAGTGTAGTTAGTGCACCGAATTTTAACTTCGTGTTTCCTAATCTGTTTCACTAGTTGAACAAAAACTATTTTTGTTTCCCTTCTTTTTTATGGAGAAATTAACTGAATAGCAGAATATACATGATGCACCAGACGCGGCAATTTGCGCCATTTCTTAAGACAAATTAAAACACATTTGATGTATCATGGTTGTTCAACGGTACTATTTTTTCTCTGTGACTTTCGTAATCCCAACTAAAAAAAAGAAAACAGTGCCGCATGGTGTGAATACAATAGGGGAATTGCTGTTAAACGTGACACTTTATTAGCGCTACTGATAAAGTTATCCGCTAGCCGAAGGGAGCTTTGGAGAGGCGTTTCAAAAGAATTCAAAATGTAAACGTCATAGATTTAAATAAAAAAAAACATGTTACTAGCATTTTATTAAACGAGGAAGAAAGAACGTTTTCACGGCATGTTTAAAACGCGCTACAGAACGCATCACAAGGCAAGGCACACGGCGTTGGAGGCAACTAATGACCAAAACGAAACGTAAAATTAAAGAGAATGGTCCGAACTGAACGATAGGTCTTATCCGCTAAGACGCCGACAGAATCCAAGCGCTCTGCAATCCAGCCGGCCTGTCGCACAAGACACTGGCAGTAGTTCGGGAGAAAACTATCATAAAAGAAAACAGACCCATGTACTGCTTAGGTTCAGGAGAAGGTAAGTGATGTGGGGGATCAAGATGACTGCACTAAAGCTCATAGCGCGCATTTTAAGGCATTTCGCTGCAAGAACTGAGCGCTTCTCTTCTCTTTGGTGGAGCATCTTATTTTGCTCGACTGTCTCGTTTTGCACTCAGGATCTGGCAAGGAGGAATAGTGGCTTTCATATATTGTAGTTTATTTTAATGTTTAACTTACTTTAGTCGTATGCCAATGCCGATAGAAGTACTTAATATAAAATTTTGTATTCAAAGAAGAGAAACATAAAACCCATTTTGTCTTCCCTTGCCCACATCAGCCTAACATGGGAGAAGAACGCGGGAAGCAAGGTACAAAAAAATGTAAAAATATGCCAGAGATGGGCGAGAGAGGGTTGAAAACCAAAACAATCATATGTAGAGTGGGAGCGTCTTCACGCATTGGTAGGATTTCGTGTCGTTGGAGTTTATTTTTCGTGAAATACGAGGTCGCTTTTTGGCGTTTATTCTTCGCCCAAAATTCTGGGTTGATGCAACTTTATTTTAGTAGATTCCCAATTATTTGTAATTCCGTGTTTTTACTGTGTTGTTCGTTTATCTTTATTAAAAAAAGGTCAAGAAAGCGGTTATCATCACCCGTTTTCCTGAAGAAACCTTGACGAGGCCAAACGCCGCTTGTCAGTATTTGAAGATTTTTAATGGAAGTTGAAGTTGCATTTCCTGAAAGCCACTCTCCTTGTGCTTTTCAGTGATGTTTAGTTGCCAAACATTGCCTTTTTTGTTTTTATTTTGTATTTCTGGTCTTGAAATTTGGAGATTTTCTTCTAAATATTAATTGATGAAAAATTTACCATGCAGTGTTTTTCGGATTTGTTTTCAGATTTATCCGATCACGGAAGCCTACACATAAAAAAGGAGGAGGAAGAGTGAGATAGAGAAAAAAAAAAAAAAAAAAAAAAAGACCGTAGAGGAGAGGCGATAATTGCCGATTACGTTTCTAGGTTTGTGTAAACGCCGCTTTTTTTAAGAAAGCAAGTCCACAAATGAGCACTCTTGCGTTGTTTATTCACCGTACAATCATAGCAATAGATGCGACACCTCACGGCGCAGTCGTTCGCACAATTGGATGCATTTTCACGAGCTAGAACCTCACAATTCTTTTTGCGACGAACGGCAAGATGCGTCATCGTCGTCGCCAGGGCGCCTTTCAGCGTTTCACAACGAGCTGTGTGCCGAGGCCAAGGCACACCTCGACCACCACTGTGCGCCGTACTCTCGTCGAGTTTCACGGGGTTTACCGCTTGCAGCCGCTCAGGGATTCACTAACGATAACGTAAGTCGTAAGGCCCTCTCGTAGATGGTATTGAATGGATGCGACACGACGACTGAACTCTTTGAATCAGGCGGCTGCTTGCACCGAATAACCGAAGCTTTTCATTTCGAAAGTTAACCCCGATTAATTTTGGAATTAATTAGGAATTACGACGAATTTCATTTCGCGACGTCGCGACGTCAGAGCAACTGTGGCCATATATCAGGCGCTGCTCTAGATTCATACTCGCGTTTGTTCCACAAAAACCTGATGATAACACGGATTGTCAATTTTGTGGCCTAGCTCCGTCGTGACCAGCCAGGCTCACATGCACCGGACCCAGGTTCGATTCTCGAGAGCGGCAGGCGATCTTTTATCAAGCAGGGCAATATTGCGACGGACAGCGAGTACAACATCTTCAACTACAACGACAGGGCACGTCATGTCCAGGGGTGTCCAGAGCCCATAGGAACTAACGTTGCAAAAATGCATTTGGATCCGCTTGTCCAATCATGAACGATGCCTTCGGGGTTAATTGGTGTTACTACTATTTTCACCTGCGTAACTTTTGTAGCGATAACTGTTACGGTCTCTTCCTACCACTGAAAGCGGCGCCCGTTGTTGAATTCGTTGTTGATGCTGTAATTGGCATGGTGGGGCGTAGGGTGTATGTCGTCGATGTTGCCAAATCCTTGAAAAAAGGCGCCCGCCGGAAACGGGATTCGAGCCTCGATTTCCTGCGTGCGAAGCGGAGGCGCTAGAACAGAGCTACGCCGCAACGTTCACAATCCATTTTATATATAGGGTATATTTTATATTTATGGTATTTTATATGTACAGCACTCCCCGTTGCATCTTGTTGGCGTCGAAGGCATCGCTCTTCAGAGCAGCCGCATTGTACGCTGTCACCTTCTTCGCAACATCTTTCGTCAGTTTCTCTCTTTCTCCACAGCCCTTCTTCATGATGCAGTCAATGCCGGCATATAATCGTTTCGCAACGTCATTCACGCAGTCTTTTTTTATCATATTCCTATTGCTGAGCTTCAGTTTAGATACATAAAGGAGTTACTTGCTGTACCAATCAATAAGGACAGTTGCATGTTGCGTCTGATACAAATACTTAGACCGGCTGAATATCACATAGCAGCCTCCACCAGCATAGGGTTTCAAGACCCATCCAAATTCTTCTGGCACGCCTGAATCTGGGACACTTTTTTAAATGTTCATATCCACCTTCTGCTTGCGTGGTAATAGTTGCTTTGCACCGAAAAACCGAGCACCACGCCCGAGTCGAGCCTGATAGCCGCCCCAACTCAAAAATTGCGAGGTGCGGCCTCTCTTATGTCAGGTTCCAACATAGCTGACACAGAGAGCCATCAACTGAGTCATTTCTATCTTTCACTGGAGTTTGTTTCATCACAGCTTGTGCAGCTTCCGGCATTACTTCACGCGCGGCAGGCACCGCTGCACGGTGCACCTTTTCAGAGTTGGCTTGGTAAGTCTTTTCATGCATAGATTGTGGCATGTCCATGGCTCCAAAAAGTTGGTCAATTTAGAAAAATTAATTCCACTATTTCTGCTTGCGACCGCAAGGCGCAGGGGCAACTCGTGCTGCCGAATTGAACACATAATCGCTGAAGGCGCTATTTTTACGACTTCGTCGCGCCTTCCGCACGTCACAGCAAACTGGAGATTCGCACCTGCGCCACTTCAATGCAGTTCGAGCGTGTGTCCATGACAGTCAGGACACAGAATATGAGCTATCATTGTCTTCAGCGCCACAACGTTCATCACACGCCGCCCGCTCAGATGCTGTTGCTCTGCGCCGGCGTCAGGCCTTCGGAACCCTCATCGTGGGCATGGGCGTACTAACCGGGGGGGGGGGGGGGGGGCAAAGAAGCGCTTGCCCCCCCCCCCCCCCCCTCCCCTCCCCGGTTCTCAGAGTAGGAGGAGTACTTGGCCAACAATCAAGCGACTCCGGATGCTACCGACGGGCCAGATTCTTTCGCCGACGGAGCCGCCGCCGAAGACCCGGCGTTCGGCCTCTTCCCCGAACACGCACCGGTCCCACCGCTGCCGGCCCCCCGTTCGACGGCTGCGGCACCATCCGCGTCCACCATCACCCGTGACGCGGAGATGGGGGACCTGGAACAGTGCTTAGCGGACGGTTCATTGACTCAGGATCCTTCGGACCCCCCCGGAGTTGGAGACTTGAGGGGAGGGGAGTGTGGGGGACAATAAGCCGCACAGCACGCGGAGGGACGGCGCCAAGAGCGGCGACGAGGAGGAAGGGGCGAGGCTCGTGGTGTGTGCGTGAGGACAGAGAAGTTCCAAGGGCGGTGGACCAACGGAAGGGACGGTGCTCAGGAGCCCACAAAGAGCCGGACCTCAGGAGCCCAAGAAACACCCGGACCTCAGCGAGCCCAGGAAAGACCCGAAACCCAGCGAGCCCATGAGTATCAATTAAACCTTGCTTAATGATAGCGCTCCCTGTGTGACTTCCTCGGGTCGAATAAAACTCGGCCTGATCGGGCAATATTGACAGCCGACCCACACATTTGAAGGCCCTCAGATTGCTATCAACTGCAACTGGTGAGATAGTTCATGGAGTTGAGGCATCCAAAGTTGAAGTAGCAGCACCGAAAGTCGGGGGAACTGAGCCGATAGCTTGATGTAGGCTCACATGAGCCGAATACAAAGCAGGAGTTTCGCACTTTGCCGGCCACCAGCTGTTTTGTGAACTTTACAAAGTGCCGCCAGGCACTTTTTGAAGTAACTACGTCGCCTGAAGCTGTTTCCCGTCGAATACTTTATTAACTTATTTTTCTGCCAAGAACATTCTCGCAGAGAGTAGTAAACTTGTCAAAAGCTGTTAAGCAATAGAAGAAAACAACAAGCGATGGAGGCAGAGGAAAAGCTTAGTCTGGCGTGAAACTGCTTTGGAGGATCTTAGGACAGCACCTCGACCAACCGCAGCTATAGTTTCGCTTTGCCTGCCAATCAGATCTCACCATTGTTGAGTTTTTGTTTTGTTTTTATTTATTGCGCTATACACATTCTACTGCAATCTCTGCAGCAGTATGCGCCTACAGTAAAAAATCGCAAAAAACGGTATGCATATAGTAAAAATCGCAAACTGCAAATTTGGTGTTCGCCGTCGCTTTCTCTGGAATGATAGCAGCGCATTAAAGCCACCGACTCGACATTTGCTGTTGCTACTCTGCAGATCAAAAGAAAACTTTGTTACGGGTTGTTCAGTTACATAATAAAAAGCATAAATAAATAAAAACAATGTCAACGTTTTCTTGGTTGGAAATTGAAATTTTTGCTCCCCATCCCCCTTAAGAAAAACAAACTGAAAAAAAACATGAGATGACTCACCAAGAGGTGCGGGATGATGTCGTAAAACGAAGTTGTTCTCTGTTGGTCGTATTTCGCATTGATACAGCTATTCCTGTCTCTAAGCACGTGTTTTACTATCTTCTCCTCCTATCTTCTCAAGACAGTTTCGAACCTCGGATACAGCGTGTTGTAAGATTTTGTTTAATAGTACTCACTTGGCGCAAGACCCTAATTAGAAAGCTGCAACTTTCCAACATTTTGTGCTTCTAGCTTGTGATGAGTCGAAGAGCCTCGGTTTATCATGAAAAGAAATGCAAGAGGGCTGAATACTACAGGGGAGGCGTATGGTTTTCCTCGACGGGTGGAAGATCTTGGACCGGAAAGAACAAGGGATGGGGAAATACTTACACGTAAACATATAGTGCGAGACTTTTCCTCATGATTGCAAGACGATAACTCTCGTTTCCAGAGGCGGCGGGGTTCTTCCTTGCTCTTTGCAGCTGTGACCATTAATGATGGTGGTAAGCAACGAATAGCTGAAATATGAATTTACCTGGGTGTGGAGAATCCCATCTCAGCGTCCAAATGTATATATTGCCGTGGCGATCATGGTAGAAAAATGATATTCAAGGGAGGTGAATACAAAGAAAAAGGGCACACAGAGGTCCCAGAATTCATTGAATATGTCGTTAGTAGGTTGATCAAATGAATTTAGCAATTTGCAGAGTGGGGGGGGGGGGGGGGGGGGGGAAGCAGCTTTCAACGGGACAGACGTAATAGAATGCCCTCCATCTCTCGCCTGCTTTACACATTTGCTTCCCTCTCCCAGCCTCGTTTTCGCTCGCTCATCAGCAGCATTACGCATTGCGTAAATGTATAATGTGCCTTTCACGGGCAAATGCTCATCCCAGTGTGTGCTTGATCTGTACTCTCCGTTTAAACTATAAAGTTGTCCACGATGGGATTATGTCACTTCCATTATCCGGCAGGCATTCATTTGACTAAAATTGTTGTCAGATGACTACATTGCCGGTCTTGGAACTGGTAATTTGTAAAAAAGGAGCAAATCTAAATCTAGCAAAAATTATCAAAACGAGAGGAACCGCGATTAAAAATTAGCATATATCATGGAATCCTCCGAAACTAAGGAAATTAAACAAGTATTATCGTTGAGTCAATTGGAGACTTGTTTAATGCTGGGTCAACCCGGAGTGACGACGAATACTGTGCAGCAACTGTTTTCGTGCTTAATAAAACAGACGACAAGAAAAAATTAAAAGCAAGAAAGCAATGAAGTTTGTTCCGATACGCTTGTAAGAGGTTGATAACCTTAGAAGAAAAACGATTATCGCTGCATTAACTAAAACGGCGCCTCAAATTTTGCGGCCTTGCCCAAGCCATAACAATTCTAACGAAACGCAAGGCCTCAATACAGAACTTTACTTGTGCTCCGTTCATTCTTCTAAGGGTTCACATGAACGGGTCCTTATCGTAAACTCGTCAGGGCTGCAGAGAGCTAACAACCTCTAGGACTCAACCACCACCAATTCCTCGAAGAGGCGGACGTCCGAACCATTCATGCACGGACAGAGAAAAACGATGGCAATTCCATGTCAAAGCAGCTAACACACGAATCGCTTTGTGCACTGCTGAAAGAAATACGACCGAAGCGTCGCTTATGCAATCTACGTTACGCCCCTCGCGCAGTCTCCGCGAGTCGTGCGTGACAGCGGAACTCGGGCCAGATAAAGGAAGTGTCCTTCCTTCCCGCTCTTCACAAAAATTTAGATTATTCGAAGAGGGAAGAAAGAAATGGAGGCAAATGCACATCACGGACACGGCGCTGTTCACTGGTCACGCTGGCGACGCCGCCGACGCCGCCACATTTTTTTTATATCGATAGCCGGTTCCCGTTATCGCGCCCCCCTCGTTTTATGACGGAGCCCGGAGGACACCGCAATTACTTTGCGTGATTTACTGTAGTGCCCCTTCCCGTCGGTCGCCTCGCCTCTTCTCTGTCCACCGCGTGATATCGCCGTGCTGCGGTGGTGTAAAGAACCACTGTCAGCCTTCGTGGTTAAGAATGTCGGAGGGGAGGGCTGGCCCGACTCAAGCGACGGTTCCGCTACTGTCTCGGACGAGAAAGCGTTTTTGAGGTTTCTTGCGCGCCTGCCTAACTACCCAGGCGTCCTTTCGAGGTCATTCCACCACGCTCTTTCGTTATGGGATGTTTATATTGGCGAGCAAGTTTCGCTTCTAATGCGAGCAAAGGCCTCGATCCTAAAACAATTTTTTTTTGTAGACGACGAGAGAGCGTGTTTATTATGCGGTGACACGAGTTATCTACTCGCCTGTCGACACTGCTCGTCGAATAATGATGTTGTTTACCACACCCCGCGGGCGGTCGAAAGCGGGAATGCGTGAATATTATGATAAATATTAACATCAGCTTACAACACGCAGGCAAGGCCATACAGAGTATATCTTTTAACACCAGGAAATCATAAATTGATAGTTGTTACGGTGGTATATATTATTTCCTTTCAGTTCGGTAAAAGATAGAGTCCACGGGTACTTGAGTTCAAGAAAATAAAAAGAAAGAATTGCCTAAAAAAATATCGCTCATATTATTGCGGAGCAATATATCACGGCTATTTGTTCCCTATAGGTTTTACTTATCCTACTTTAACATTCTTTGTAATCGGTTCATCTTTGTCCATGCGATTGCTATTCTAGAATGCGTTTAGTAATAAACAAATTATTAATCAAGTAATTAAATTATTTATTCAATCACTTATGCATTCATTTCCGAATTACTTCTTCCTGTTTATTTTATATTTTGGTAAAATATTAAAATGCTACATATCACGGCTATTCGTTACATTATGGCTATTACTTATCCAACTTCAACTTCTTCCGTAATGGTTTCATAATTTCCCCAGCCAATCGTACTCTATAAAGCGTTCATTAATAAACCAATGAATTAATAAAAATAATTAAGTAATGTTTTCAATCATTCGCGCATTCATTTGTCCTTCAATTTCTATTATTCATTTTATGTTTTGATAAAGTATTAGAATAAAATCGACCTTTCTTAAGGGAAGATATTTGAGCGAGTCTGTTTTGTAGACTAGTTTATTTTCACCCTCTTTTAGTGTTTCTATTTTTTTTTCAGTGTTCTGCACTATTCCATATGAATGCTTATTTCGGAAACAGTTTCAAAGCAGTCAAAAAATATATTAAAAAAAAAAACGGCCGTATTTTTGAGCGCTCGCAGAAACTACAGGGTCAAGTGCATCGCAATAATTGTCTTTTTTTAGCTGCCTTCCACGTCTTAGCGCTGGCCAAGCCCGCACGGAAAGGAATGCAGGGGCGGACGTAAGGGGAATTATCTAAGCGCGCGGGGCCGGCGAAATTGCCCGGAATGATTGACGCAGCGTGGTGGGAGCGAAAGGGAATATAATAATTTGTATAACGAGCTTAAAGATGGTGTCGAAGATTGTGAGTGATATGGATAGATACAGAAGCATATTTTAGGTGACACAGAAAAACAGGTGTAAAAAAGCCAACAAAGGATAAAAAAAAAACAAAAAAGCTCGGGCCAGAGAAACGATGCAGGGAAAATAAAAGTTTGACCGCAAATGTACAGCTAAGCTGTATTTAAAAAATCATATTTTTGTTAATTAAGAGTAGACAGTGGCTCCGTTATAAAAAAAAAAAAAGTGAAAGCCGTTTACAAATCCCTGTAACGCCGAATTGGAGCGCAGCTCTTGAGGAGGAGGAGGGAAGGGTACTGAGGGGAGGGTAGACCCCTCCTCCTTCTCCTCCTCCTCCCCTCATTCTTTAAAGGGACCATGAAATGATTTTAAAATCTAATTTCATCCACCGCACGTCGTAAAAGGTGTGAAAAGAAACACAAAAACACAAAACTAGGGAGCCAAAAAAATTATTTGCTATAGAACTTTTAAAAGAAAACTGGACTCTTTTGCGACTTCTTTCCTTCGAAAGCTCTGCCTTTTCACTACGATGCATCCGCAGAAATGGAGCACGTCAGCCGAATCCACGTCGCCTATTGGGTAAGAGCCTACCTCACCAGTACCGCGATCGTAAACAATAAATAGCCGGCGAATGTTTCCTAAAAGTTTTGTTAAATAATATTCAGACCCACATTTTGTAGCATAATTAGAGATGTGTGGCAAAAATTGCCGAATTTGATAATGCTGACAGCCAAGCGCCATCTATCGTGTGGTAAACGAAGCAACTACTGCGCGTGCGCAATAGGGCAGGGCTGGCAGGGTCAAGTTCAGAACGGTTATTTCCTTTGGTTTCCTTCCTCTCAAAACTCTGACTGACTGAACGTTTATTTTTCTACGTGTTCATCTCGCGCGTGCCGACTTCAAGCAGCAAGAAAAAAATGTACTTAAAACAGACCACGACGAACAAGAACGCTGGATCCACAAACACCCGAGAAGAGCGACAACAGCCGCGAATCGCGCTCCGACGAAGCTCTCAGAATATAGGCCTAGCAGGCACTCCGACTCGGCGCAGCGTTGCTTCGTCGCAAGACCGTCTGTCTGCCTGCGACCGGCTGGCGTGCTGAATGGAATATGCCCGCGCTACCCTTTTGGGGTACCCTTGTGGACCCTTCCCGTATAATAGTTTGATCGCTGACCTCAATTTTACGTTAAGAGGTGAGGTCAATCTCTTCCCCTTGTTTTCCGAGGCAGTGTTGACGAACACTCGTCGAAAAGGGACCCTCGTCGATTCTCTCTTCTTGTTTTGTGTGATATAGAGCTGAAATAAACGCTGTATGGATTACCTTCGTAACACGGTATGTACACTTTGTTATTGGTATGCCATTTTTATCCTGACAGACTGCACGTCACCGTCGAGCTGTAACAGTTCGTGAGAGGTATGCGTGCAATACCGGTCCAACCTTTCTTTGCCGAGTGTCGCGTCAGTATCGAGTTGCAATCGTAAAAGATCGGTCCCGAAGCGCTTACCAACAGCGCGAATACAGCACTTCCATCAAACGCGCGCGTCCGCTCCGAGTGTTAACAGGTATTTACGTGGCTCTTGCTGACACTCGTAGTTCAAACGTATCTTTTTTAACGTCGGCTCGCTCCTGCGTCTCCGAGACCACGAAAAACGGCGCGGCAATTTGTTTCCGTCTACGTCGCTTTGCAAACGACTGACACTGGCCGCCTTTTGCCAACAATGACAGTTGGGTTGACTTCTGGAGTCTTCACCGGAAG
The DNA here is from genome assembly GCF_016920785.2 of Ixodes scapularis. Classification (NCBI taxonomy): domain Eukaryota; kingdom Metazoa; phylum Arthropoda; class Arachnida; order Ixodida; family Ixodidae; genus Ixodes; species Ixodes scapularis. Next base: position 197,670,075 of record NW_024609835.1, read on the forward strand.
ACTCGCTGCACTTCCCAACAGGCATACCGGTGTATGGGACTAGTCCCATGCTGTCGCTGTAGCGCAACATATCTCGTTGAATTTCGCTCAGTTGCGATGCGGCGATGAGAGGCGCCGATTCAGAAAATACATCGGTGACATCGGCGCAGTAAAACCTACCGGCGCACCCCAACTCGTCGCCGCTAACGCTCCCATTCTCCTACTGCCGAGAGAACTTCCGGTTCCGGAAATAGCGTACGTCACGGCTTGTTTTGCGGTCAAGAAAAAGTCGATATTTCAATAATTTTTTGTGTAGAAGTTAATAAACCGAGACGAAAACGGATGCCTGTTCGGCATTCAGTGAACATTGACGGTTTAATGTAAAAGTTATCTGGAAAAAGTAAAAAAGTCATTTCATGGTCCCTTTAATATGCTCCGGGGGGGGGGGGGGGTCACGTGACCACGGGGGGGGGGGGGGTGTCACGTGACTTCGGGGAGGGGGGTCACGTGACCTCGGAGAGGCGTGACCTGGGGGTCACGTGACCTTGGGTGTCACATGGGGTCACCTCAAGGTCACGTGACCCCCAAGGTGACCCCCACGTGACCTCAGGGGGTCACGTGACCTGGGGGGTCACGTGGGGGTCACCTTGGGGTCACGTGACCTTGAGATGACCTCGGGGGTCACGTGACCTCAGAGGGGTCATGTGACTTGGGGGTCACGTGATCCCAAGATGACCCCACGTGACCCCCAAGGTCACTTGACCTTGAGGTCACGTGGGGTTACGTGACCTTGAGATGACCTTGGGAGGGGTCACGTGACCTGGAGGGGTCGGGGGTCACGTGACCTTGGGATGACCTTGGTTACGCCGACGGCGACGGCGACGCCGACGCCGCTCAAGCCGGGAACGGGCCCCTAAGAGCTGCGCTCTAAAAAAAATATCCACGAGGACGAAGGAAACTCGTACACGATACTGTCGAATACGTGTAGCGCCTCTATGCACAAAACCGTATTTTGGATCAATACTCTTCAGACGAACTTCGATGGCACATTCAATAAGCGCTATTTACCGAATGTGATATGAAAGTGCATTTCTGCTGAATGCATGCTGACTGCAAGGTTTTATTAGGATTTCGCGACGCACGGCGAATAAGCGAGAGCTTGTTTTGAGCGCGCGGTGTGAGCTCACTTACGAGGGCCAGTAAATAGCATCATTTTTATTACGCTTATGAAGGAGACCTAGAAGTTAACATTACGCGATACGAATATAGTAATAAGATTGCGTTTAACCAATAGAAGAAGAATATCGATGATACATATGTCAGTTAATCGGCAGTTTCAGTAGATCGCTCGGATATCGATTCTCGATACTACGCCGATAGAGAGGTATGGCATATCGTTCCGATACCTCCCGTAGCTCTCGATAACGATACCTGATATACTATGCATGCGCAAAAGCGGTGGCGGTGTATCGGGTATCGTAATCGAAGTCATTGGTATGATCCATTAAAAATCTATAATGCCTTTGCGCATGAACTTTATCGTTATCGGTGGCGCTTTCATAGTTATCAGACCGATCTGCTAAAACGCTTTATTGCTTAGGGGTGGATCTGTAGAATTCGGCTAAAAATAAACAGGATGCTAAATACGTATTTCAAGTTCGAATTATTTGCTCGCTATTGGTATTGAATGCGTGGTGGATGGCTCTCAATCAACGATTGCTTAATCACCTGTTTTTTTAAACAAGTTCACCCGTGAAACCGCCTCGTGGTTTGTTGTTAGTTTCAAAACCTCTCATAATTTCGAGCTAAAACGATGCGCTGTAAGGATATGACGTTTTTTTTTTAAACAATCAGATGAAACAAGTTAAAAAGCCGCATCTGTCAAAATCTACAAGCCCGATTTCTATTCAAAAACGCAACCAAGGAAGAAAAAAAGAAAAGAAGCATAGAATCAATGTAGATAACATTTACGCAGCGGGTCAGAGCTGCCCTCAGGGTCTGTCTTAAGGCTTTTTTAACGAGTTGTTTTGCCTCCTCAGGGTCGTAGTCGTTGTCTTCGCCATCTTCGCCATGCTCAGACGGGAGCGAGTACCCGTGTTCTTGGAGGTGACTTGGCACACTACTTGGCTCGCGGGGGAAATCCAGATGCGGGAGGGACATGCACTGAGCTTATTCGTTGCCCTAAATGTCCCGAACGGAAAAGGCAGGGGATCAACGGTGCTGCTCCGGAGGATAATCACAAACACCACACGCACACCGGCGAGCAGGGCGCATTGGACCACGCCACCCGCATCACCCCACTGCAGTTCCCGTCAAGACCCCATCCTTCTTGCCGACCAAAGCCACTTACTCTGGAACTGCCCGGAGCTAGAAGAGATTCGTCGAAAACACATACCATCAGACGTCTACACCATGCAGGTCCTTACCTCGTTGTCCTACACCAACCCGCTGTCCTACACCATGCAGGTCCTTACCTCGTTCATCACCCTCGTCATGGTTCCAGCCTTCCTGAATGATACCTGGATTATCGCCACGGAAAGTACGCCCCTTCGCCACGCGCACGGCTCGAGAGATTGGCAGTCATCAACAGCAAACGCGCCGCTAAACCTTGTGGCGCTGCCATCTGATCCGTGGATCCCCAGTTCATCGTGGGAAGCACCATCGTCATCGACGTCAACAGATGCGCCAGTCATAAAAGAACAACATCCGGCGACTGCACTCTGTGGGCTCGGTGGCTGTGCCACAACACGGTCCATTAACCCGCTGTCCTACACCATGCAGGTCCTTACCTCGTTCATCACCCTCGTCATGGTTCCAGCCTTCCTGAATGATACCTGGATTATCGCCACGGAAAGTACGCCCCTTCGCCACGCGCACGGCTCGAGAGATTGGCAGTCATCAACAGCAAACGCGCCGCTAAACCTTGTGGCGCTGCCATCTGATCCGTGGATCCCCAGTTCATCGTGGGAAGCACCATCGTCATCGACGTCAACAGATGCGCCAGTCATAAAAGAACAACATCCGGCGACTGCACTCTGTGGGCTCGGTGGCTGTGCCACAACACGGTCCATTAACCCGCTGTCCTACACCATGCAGGTTGGTCTGTCATACGTTAGCTCGTCTAAGAAATCGAGCAACTATCTTTTAGTACAGCTGCCGAGCCTGCAGTGTTGCATTGCCGTTGCTAGAGAATGTGCTCAAGTCATCCGCCGCTTACTGATGTTGTCTGGAGATGTAGAGACTAATCCGGGTCCTGTTACCTCAAGTGAAATCCTAAGCGAATTGCAGAAGCTGTTTGCAGGTCAAACTACACTCATCGAGGAGGTAAAGGGCCTAAAAAGTCAGCTGCAGATAACCGATAGGACCATATCGGACCTAAGCAGGCGGATGACTGACCTGGAGGGTCATTACCAGGGCCTTTCCACGCTACGTGCTGAGGTGGAGGCCACGGTGACCAGGGCCGCCCACGCGGCTCGTCAGGTCTCTGACCTTGAGGCCCGTGTGGACGACACTGAAAATCGATCCCGACGAAAGAATCTAATATTTTATGGTGTGCCCGATCCCTCACCTACAGAGACTTTTGCCCAGTCCGAACAAAGAATCATTCGCCTTTGCTCTGAACTTTTTGATGTAACATTAGACTCGAAAGAAATAGAACGTGCCCACCGCCTCGGGCGTCATTCGGTCGAGCGTCCACGACCAATAATAGTGAACTTCTCCTTTTTCAAAACTAAAGAAGCCATCCTTTCGAATGGCCGTAAATTAAAAGGTACTAACTTCAGCATGGGCGAAGATTTTTCCCGCTCAGTTCGCAACGCACGGAAGCACCTCCTTGCCTTTGCTAGAAGCAAATCTGCTCCCTTTTCTTTGCGCTACAAAACACTGCTCATCGGCGCAAAACGTTACGTTTTCGATGAATCATGCCAATCAGTCAAAGAAATCTCATAGCAATCGCACCGTCAACAGAAAATTACAACACGCCCCCAACGTGCCCCTCGAACTAATCTTTCTTTTTCGGTGATCTTTACTAACATACGCAGCTTTCTTCCGAAGCGCGAACTCGTATCTGGCGTTGTATTATCTTCTGAATGCAATGTACTTGTGCTCACTGAAACTTGGCTAACCAGTGATGTTACTGACTCCGAAGTTTTAGCGTACCTGCCAAATTTCCGTCTCTTTCGTAATGATCGCAAAGGTACTCGCGGGGGAGGTGTTCTCATTGCCGTAAACCATCAAATACCATGCACTACTATTAACACTTCATCCGATCTGGAAATACTCTGGCTCATCTGTCATGCCGCTCCTGAAACGGTGCTGTTGGGGGTCTGTTACAGGCCGCCGCATAATAGTCCCGATTTTCCGGGGCAGCTTAACGATATGCTGTGCCACCTCAATGCAAAACATCCCAATGCCCACATACTTCTTTTTGGCGATTTTAATTACCCTTATGTCGATTGGGCTAACGTGGCGCCTACAACAACGAGCAACGCAGAAACGAGAGAATTTATCGATGTTTGCCTCAATTTTAACCTGTCCCAAATATTAACTGAGCCAACACGTGTCACGCAAGAGACTGCAAGTCTCTTGGACCTAATATTAACCAACCGTCCTGACAGTATGTCGTCAATTACTTACCTACGGGAAATTAGTGACCATAAGGTCATTCACGCTGATTTTATGTTTTCGCCGACGTTGCCCCCTTCTCAAAATAAAACAATTCGCCTCTACAACAAAGGAAATTATGAAGCGATAAATAACCATTTAACCAATTTTTTTACTGACTTTGAGGCTGCTTATCAAAGTCGATCCATCCATGAAAATTGGGTACTACTCAAGAACAAGTTTAACGAATTAATAAATACATTTATTCCTAAAATCAGTTTTCGTGTTAGCCGACAGAAGCCATGGTTCACTAAAACCCTTAAGAGGCTGGAAAATAAAAAAAAGCGTCTTTTTCGCTCTGCGAAGTCAAAACCAAACCCATGCGCGTGGGAAAGGTACTACGAGGCCGAAGAAACATATTTAAACGCGATCATTGAAGCCAAGCGCTCATTTTTCCTTATTGACTTACCAAACATATTAATCAATAACCCAAGAAAGTTCTGGCAGGTCATAAACCCTCAGCAGACTCCCGGTTTAACTCTTGCCGATGAATCGGGGAATGTGCTTAGCGATAGTGAGTGCGCTAACATGTTTAATATCGCGTTCTCATCAGTGTTTACTCAAGAGCCCGACGCACCACTCCCACCCGTAATCGTAACTATTGAATCGGAAATGCACCCCATCTCATTTTCCACTGCCGGTATTTCGTCTATTATTGATAACATCAAGTTGTCATCATCAGCGGGCGTCGACGAAATCACCTCGAAATTTTTGAAGAATTGTAACCATGTATGTTCATCATTTTTCTCACTTATGTTCTCGCAGTCACTTTTCACAGGCGGCATTCCAGATGACTGGAAGGCGGGGAAGGTCGTTCCCGTTTTCAAATCAGGCAACAAGGACTCTCCATTAAATTATCGACCCATTTCCTTAACAAGCGTACCCTGCAAAATCATGGAACACGTCATTTATACCCACGTTATGAACTTCCTGGACTCTAACCAATTCTTTCACTCTTCTCAGCACGGGTTTCGCAGGAACTTCTCCTGCGAAACTCAACTAGCTCTCTTTCTCCACGACTTGCATACCAATCTCGACTCTAACTGCCAAACTGACGCTATCTTCCTGGACTTTGCAAAAGCCTTCGACAAAGTACCTCATAGACGCTTGCTACTAAAACTTTCTCGGCTAGGATTAGACCCTGACGTCTTGAAATGGATACAGGAATTTTTGACTAATCGCTCTCAGTCCGTCCTCGTTAATAACCAGTCATCCAACTGCCTACCAGTATCATCAGGTGTTCCCCAGGGCTCCGTCTTGGGCCCACTGCTATTCCTCATATATATTAACGATTTACCCTTACACGTTACTTGCCAAATCCGTATGTTTGCTGATGACTGCGTTATTTACCAACCAGTTGCTAACATTTCTGACCAGATCAATCTACAGGAAAACCTCAACCGCATCCAGGAATGGTGCGACCACTGGCTCATGTCACTTAATCCTAATAAATGCAAACTCATGTCCTTTCATCGCCGAACCAACCCTTTCCTTTTTCCCTATTCAATTGCTAACACTCCCGTCGAACTAGTACAGTCCTATAAATATCTTGGTGTCACCTTAGGTAGCGACCTATCATGGCGCGCACATGTCACTAACATTATCTCATCAGCAAATAAAAGTTTAGGATTTCTAAAACGCCATCTACGTACCGCTCCTCAATGCATAAAACTGCTAGCATACAAATCACTCGTAAGGTCAAAGCTGGAATACGCATCCCCCATCTGGAGCCCGCACCAAGCCTATCTCAGTTATGCACTCGAACAGGTTCAGAACCGCGCCACCAGATTCATCCACTCATCTTACTCGTACAAAGTTAGTATCTCATCCTTAAAAGCTGAATCGGGCCTTTTAGACCTCTCCTCTCGTCGCCAAACTGCTAGCTTATGTCTATTTCACAAGTTTTTCTATTCTCCGCTCCATCACGCGCCCTACATTGTACCCCACGCCCGCATCTCTCTCCGAACAGGTCACCCATTGCAGGTCACCCGTCACCGCACTCGAACTGCCACTTTTTTCAATTCCTTCTTCCCCCGTACTGCAACAGACTGGAACGGCCTTCCCGGCGAAGTTGCTACGATCACCTGCCCATTAAGGTTTGCTGAAGCTGTGTCAACCATCAATCCAACGTAACAACCTATTGTTCAAGTTATTGTTTTTTTTATATATACTCCCACCCCTTATGTAATACCCCTCCCGAAGGGGTCTTTAAGGAAATAAAGTGAAGTGAAGAAGTGAAGTCTCCACTATGGAGGAATGGGTGCATCCTCAGGGCCATCCCGACAAACGTCGGGCGGTCAATGACCACGGTCGTGGATTTCATCCATGATGCAGGGCTAACCGCCTATCTATAAGCCCCCTCAACCCCTTCGCTTGGCCATACATCCAGGCTTGTAAGCCACTGATCTCAGCCCCACTCTCCCCCTCCCCCCCAAAAGACAATAAACGCTTTCTGAACTGAACTGTAGATAAAATTTATGCAGCATTAAAGGCTGGTTTACACATTTGCGTTTGGTTGGAACCGAGCGCGTTGTACAGCCTTGTGTACAACTACCTTGTAATCGGCTACGATGAGAGAACGCACTGGCAAGCTGGCGACATCGATGAGGTAGCCCTGGAAATGCTTTTAGCTAGAGTGAATGTTTTTCAGTACTTTCGAAAAAACAAAATGCATGTACCATCGCTGAGAAATAGTCGTTTATAACAAGGTGAAAAACTTTTCAAGCCATGGCAAAAAGAAGAACGCTGAAAGAAAATTGTGAAGTTAACGCATATCACGTGTTCCAGGACTCCTCGGTAGATTGCGCCAGTGCGTCCTTCCGTATACTTCGTTTCACCTTATGTTGTACCGCAGCGCAGGCTAGAAGCTCGAGCTCGTAGCGTTGGCAGTTGCCCCCAATGCACGAGAACTTGTGCCGCCGAGATCTGCTCCAGAGCAAGGAGCTCGCGCTTGTAGGCGTTTTTGCGGTACATCGTAAGGTGAAATAGAGTATAGGAAGTATTCACTGGACGCCATATTTGTGGGTGCTGTTTAAAGCGCAGGCTCAGAACGAGCTGACATCAATAGGCTGCTAAGACTGGCACTCTTGATGGTGCGGAATGCACGCTCCAAAAGGACTGCGGAAGCTCGCCGTCAGCACGCGCTCAGCAGCAGTGCACACGGATATGGCCGCCAGTGAATACTCCCTATAGTAAGCGATGGTAGCACAAGGCAACTCAATGCGCCCGGTTGCAACCAGGCACCCTACTTGCAACCAAAAGATAACTAACACAGCCTTCCGTGTCCTGTGATTGAGAATGGAAAAGCGTTTGCCTGCCGCAATTTATGACGTAGTTTCACATTCAGTGCATTCTAAACGAGAGAGAGATGTATACTTTATTTCAATACAACTCTTAAAGGAGCGGTGCAACGATATTCAATTGAAATGTTTTTCACTTTACACGAGCTTACTGGCACGCCTGGGACTCAAGGACATTTACACGCAACGCCACTGTCCAAGAAACTCCTTTGTTGCTGTGTAATTTCAAGGACAAAATCGATCATTTTCATTCAATCTCTCCTTTGCAAAATTTGATGACATGACGTGGGTATCGCAGTACACCCCATATTACGATATATGAATGCGGTTCATAGATTGGACCCGAGAATTGCGTGGGCGCTCGATTTGGGCTCATGATAATTACTAGCTCGAGAAGCATTCGGGTAGTGGTCCGTGTCCAATCGCTGCAACGACGACAATAGCCGAGGTATAACAATGTCTGGAACTCAGCGCGTGTCCTGTGCTTTGCCAACCCTAGCGCGTGGCTATGATCAACAATGGCGGCATATAATCGGCTTGAGAACAGGTTGCCGCTTGTTCTGGCTGCGAGTTGAGGGGGTGAACTCTGCTCGTTTTTCTTTAAGTTTTTTCCGGAACTTCTATTGCTTGCGGTGAAAAACGAACGGGTGTTTCATAGGTCATTAACGTCAGGGATCCGTTTTAAGCGGTATTTGCGCAAAGTACAAAAATTGTTGCATCGTCCCTTTAAGCGGGTTTCACATGCAGCGATTTTGGCCCTATAGCCTATTTCACATGCAGCGGTTTTGGCCCTAGAGCGGCGCGATTTCTGCCGTCGCGGCGCTCTGGCCAGCACCAGCAATTCTGCGGCACGAGCGCCGCGACGGCAGAAATCGCGCCGCTCTAGGGCCAAAATCGCTGCATGTGAACCAGGCTTTAGTCCGAGTCGCCGCTACCTAAGGATCACGGCTGGACCCCTGGCTGTGGTGCTGGGTCCGGTCGACAGGATCCCCTTATGTGCTTGATGTGGGCCACCAGCAATGGCCACAGGGTCGGGCGGAGTTCCTGGAGTGGAACGGTCCAGCTTTCCCGGGAATAGGAAATGGAAGGTGGGATGTGACATCGGATAAGAATCTGGGGGAGAAGAGAGGGTTTTGGGACATTCCCAGTAAGTGTGAAATGCATTGGGGTAACCACCGCGTACCTGACACGCAGGCTTGCCCGACCTGCTTTCTATGTGGTGCTGTATGGCGTCGTTTTGTAGCGTATCTGTGCCTGACGGATCTAGTGTGTGTGAGGGACGGGGAAGGGAGAAGAAGCCTGTTATCTTTGGCCTCCTTGAGCCGAGCGCGGTGTTGTTTCCGGTGTTCGGCTCTGGCCTCTCAGGACAGTAGGTCTCTCGCCACCTAGTGGGATTGCTGGGCGTTAAATGGTCGCGATCTAGGGCATGAGCTCGTTCATTGCCCTGTATCCCCTGGCGACCCGGGATCCACTCGAGGAGGACCTGAAGCATAGGATGTTTGTGCATGTATTTAGCGAGTGTTATGCGAGTGTGATCTGGGAGTATATTTTGCGTGAGAGCTCGTAGCGCTCCCTGACTATCTGTGCGTATGATGATGGTGTCAGTATTGTGTGTGCGTAGGGAAACGCGTTCTGTATTGGCCTGAATCTCGGCGGCGATAGGAGAAGACACCGCTGCGTGACTGCAGAGAGTCTCGTTCCTCGGTCCCACAACAAATACAAAACTTGAAAGTATAAAACAGAGAGGATGATGACGGGAACAGGACATCTTTCATTTAGCAACAACATAGAATGGCACAATGATAAAACCGCCCCCAAGAGTCTCACCACTCTCAAAGAGGAAAAGGAGATACTAGTTATAAAGGAAAGGGAATACACTAAGAAAATTGTGAAAAGTGCATCTGTAATCTAACACAGGCACCGAATGAAAGCTTGCACCGCACATGAGGACAGGCAACCATTGCCGACGTTTGTTTCTTACGCTGTTCTCTTGCCAGTAAGCTAAGCGATCAGAGCGTTTCATAATTTAAATCTGGTTTCTCGAGGCGACGGCCAGTGCAAACGACAGGCGTCGCTGAATCAACACGCAACAACAAATATGGTGCATGTGCCTTCACGACCCCTTGACACGCCGACAGAAATGACAACTCTCCGATACACATTCTCTATAACGCACTCCTGTCATGCGCACGCGCACGCACAAACGCGCGGCACGCACAGGCATAGACTCATAAACAGATCTAGTGGCCCCTGACGGGCGGAAGAAGAAAACAACGAGAAAATGAAGGCCGGATATTTATGGGTGATTATTTTTCTTCCATTCATCTTTTTCGCGTGTACAGTCTTCATCTCTGGACCAACCCCTCCATGCCCTCTGGTGAGCGGCCGATCCCTATATTACGGCAGAGTACCTGCCGTCTTCAAGGCTTGGGGAGGTTTTCGTGCGCCACCAAAGAGAGAGCTCGCTTAAGGTGCAATCCCGCGGTGCATGTCGTTTTGGTGTTTTTTTACGTTTTATAGCTTTCTTCCTATGTACTCTACGATTATAAAATTAATGTCAAATTAAAGAGCTGTTTTTGAACGACACTTTACTGTCTCGATATTACCATTATGTTAACTGGTTAGTTAATTATTAAGCTTTTAATAGACCACAGTCTTTTATATCGAAAAATTTCCTTTGTTTTGACCTTTGAAAATACCTTTGTTTGTATTATGGACGATTCACATTATGGACGATTTTCCTGAGGAACGGTGGGAGCAATATTAGCAAGACGTGAACCTCTTAGGCACTAGAAAATGTCGGCCATTTGTGCTATATCGTTTTCTCTTTTTTTTATGCTCACGCTTCGCTTATTGAAAAGCACTGCGAAAGAAACCAATCACGCATGACGACTCTGATCTGGACACTTGCAGAATACGTCGGCAATGAATTCGGCGGCCGTGATTGACTGCCGGCGCGCTTGACGTTTGCCCCGGATAATCACGGCCGCCGAATTCGAAATCCCCGCCGACTTTTTCGCCGAGCTTCCAAAGGTCGTAGTGTGAACACTTGGCGAAAACGTCGGTTGAAACTCTTGCGGCTATGATTGGCCTTCGCCAAGGTTATGTGCGGCGTTGGCCAATGGCGGTCGTCGGGATTTCCGGCCGACTTTTTGCCAAGTGCCAAGATTAGGACCCCATATTAAGGTTACTGATCTCGCAACATCACCGCCTTCTACAGCCCGCTAAATTACGCTTGCTACGCACACCGTCACCATAGGCCTGCTTCCCTTCCGCCTGGGTCACTGTAGCGTCTGCGAGACACGACCACAAGAGAGGCGATTCAGCCAGCGTCTGCGAAACGGGACTATTTTATGCTGGCGTGAAGTGGGGCGTAGATATTCAAGATGCACGAGGCTGCGGGCATTTACTAGCGTCTGTCAGTATCCGTTCTGCGTCGGACTGAGTCCTCTCAACCGCTCTCAGACGCGGTTTGGGAGCGGGGCTCAGACCGCACACCAAAACGCTCGCGCGCCCCGAGACAAACGCGCGCCCTGGCCTTTGGCAGTGCTTTCTTTCGCCTAGATTCAGCTAAGACGCTGTTCTAGCAAGCCGGTCTTGGTTGGAAGGTTTAGTGGTTAGACGAAAAGCTACATTCCATTGTCTCCACTCTACCGTTCGAACGCATTCGAACGCGGATGCCAAACGCTATACGCCATCATTACGCCTTCTCACGCATTCGTTGAGTGCATTGGAGACAAAGACAGCTAGCTCTTATCTACCCACTTGTCATTCAAGCCAGAGCCTGGCGTTCCGACGCCTCCGCGCGCTCTCGTCTTCCTCCGCTTTCTCCGTTTTTGACGGCATAGATGTTCACGCTTCTCGCTTTCTTATGCCTAGGTCCATCTAGAGCGACAAACAGAAACAAACAAGAGCGACAAACCTCAAACCAGAGTCTTTCGTAATTTGACAGGCTTTGCAGGATAAAGAAGCTATGCTCTTACACGAGCATCGTGCCCACTAGAGTATCTTAGACAGGCTCGCGGATACTCGTGCTTACTTCACAAGCACCGAACGACTAAACGCGTGCCAAAGGTACCATCGCGAGCACGCTGCATGTGCTTGAGGCTTGTCGCTGTCGTTTGTTTCTGTTTGTCACTCTAGTGGAACTCGGGCGTTGTAGACGCGTTGCCGCAGGTGTGCATGTACGCCGCCATAACCGACCTTTAGTTTTTCTCTCCTCTTATTCCGTTCGCTTTACTTTATCATTGACGCAGCAGGACAGGTTATTGCCACTTCAGGCGCCACCTGTGTCCTCCTCCTCGGCATAGGCCTTTGTGGAGGCTCGTCGACGTCGGCTTCAGTGCTCGGTATCTCGGTTAAACAAGAGAAGGTCGGGGATGGCGGCTCAATGTGGTGCGTGCTTAAAGCGTTTATAATTCCCTTTTTTCGCTTAATTTAGTTTCACCTTAAGGGCCCTGTGAAGGCATTACATGGGGACACATACATGTTATACAAGTGAAGAAAAGAAGGAAAAGAGAAAAAAAACAGTCTTATTAATACATCCAGGTCAAGCTCATTAATCATACAAAATTAAAACAAACTTATAGTAAGAGCAAAATAAATCCGTAAGCTTCATAGAAATAGTTCTGGGTCTGCAATGGTGACGATAGAGGATGGTAGGCTGCTCCAGTCGCAGATGGCTTGAGGACGGCAAGAATGCTTGAATGCGCTTGTTGAACCAGAAATACGTTTGATTGTGTAGGCGTTGTTGAGGAGAGTAGATGTTCTGTTAGGAGGTGATAACAAAGAGTCCTTGAAGTTGGGGGAATCATAGTAGACTTTATGAAGAAGACAGAGGTGAGAGAGTTTTCTCCGGAGCTGCAAAGAAGACGGAGTTAGTTGACTTTTAAACGCGGATACACTGACATAAAAATCATGGGTGGACAAAATGAAACGAGCGGCCCGATTTTGTAGTGAGGTAAGCCTGAGGTAAGCCTGAGGGGGACCCCAAATGGAAGCTGCATATTACAATTTTGGTTTACTTAACGTGTCGTAAGCCCTTTCGCGGACTAATGGAGGAGCACTACGCAGGTCAGGTCGGATGAAGCGTAGAGTTTTCGACGAGTCAGCATGTATGGCTTCAATGTGGTTATTCTATGAAAGGTCTGATGTTAGTCTTACACGAAGATATTTATTCGTTCAAACGTTTTCTATTAGGTCAGAGTCGAGGAACTAATAGTTTAGGATGGCTTCCTTTCTGGTGAAGTAAATTAACGTTCATTTGGATATATTTAGGGGCATCAACCAGGTGTTGCACCATTGGTTAATTTTTTGGAGGTCATCTTGTAGCTGGTTCTGATCATGCACACATGGGATATTGTTAGGGAAGACGCAGTCGTCTGCGAAGAGACGTATTTTAGAGGATATGGTGGAAGGAAGGTCATTGATAAATATAAAAAAAGCAGAAGCCCGAGAACCTACCCTTGCCGAACACCGATACATTTGTTAAAGGGTCATATTTAAGTGTCGACCTTTTTTGCGGTTTCCACGTCTCTTAAGGTTCGGGCAAGCCAGCGGGCACGGAGAGAGTAATTAAATACCAGTGCATTATATTTTAACCGGACGACGCCCAAACCTCCTCCACCGACTGGGGCGATCCGCGGGACCGAAAGCGCACGATATGTGACGTTTTTGGTCCTGGACTTACTACTGGTCAGAGCCGATAAAAGCTTCTTTTTAGTCAAAATACAAAAGTTAAGTGACGCGAACCGTTTCAATTATTGATAAAAGTAGTTATTGTTCAGAATTCTCGACCAGAAATGACCCGTCAACATACCCGCCACCAAGCGGTGGAAAAGGCGGCCCATGCTCGAAAGTAGTAGTGGGGTCTGGCACCGACACGGGAAGGTCCCGGATGTATGCGGCGGCGCTGCGGTCGTATCGACTGGAAGATCCGACCGGCTCCGAGCATTCCAATGGCCTTCGGCGAGCAGCTTTGTCTTGCGGTTTGGCCGTTTCGCGATATGGCATCGCGAAGTGGCTCTCATTCTGAACTGAGCTTTACCCCGTGTTTGCTGTCGTTTGTGGCCAATGAAGTGTCATGCGGAATTAGTGTTTAATCACGCAGCAAATACAATGAGAGCCGCTCTGGCCGCCCGCTTCATCCAGCATAAGCTTCAGTGGCGCCCTCTCGAGCCGTCGACATGAAGTGCGGCAGCCGTGAGCGCTCACTGAGCTCACTACCCCTCCTCTAGTTCACGGCAATTCAAGCAAACAAGGACGTCATGAAGGAGGTTATTTTTTGCTTCTTTTTGTAATTTTAATTCACCTACACCTTTTAAAATAACGCAAAATTTGAGAAAATAAAGGTTTCATTAAGTTACTACGTTCAGTGCGCTCAGGTTCGGTGCCATTTGAAAACCAGTCAAAACGTCCTTGCAGGACCCTTGTAGGCGGACTCGTGATCATTGATGACCGTGAACTGTACGGTGGAGGAGAGAAATTCGCGTATCCATGCAAACGGTAAAGGATCAAGGAGAAGAGAAGGCAGCTTGGAACGGAGGCGTTGTGGGGAGACATAGTCGAAAGCTTTGGATAAATCAAGAAAGACGGTGTCTACAGGATTGTTCTTTTTGGAATCTATGTTGATGTATAAAGAAATATTTATGCGATGCTAAGTAACTCATGAAGTGAGAGTAAAATATGTCTTCAAGCAGTTTGGATGTTACAGACGTTATGGATATCAGGCGATAGGTAGAGACAGAAGAGCAAATTCGCTCTTTGAAAACTGGAACAACCTTGGCGATTTTCTATTCTGAAAAGAGGCGTTTTTCAAATAAGGACTCATTATATATGGTTGAAGAAAATACACTAAAAAACTGCTCGTGTCTTTTTAAAATTTCCGACATCGTCCGCTACATATTTATATAGTGGACGATGTGAGTTTTCTTTTTTTTATTAGGTTTACGATACCGGCAGTGTCTATACTGATTTGGGGCATTCGCTAGTAAAGCTCTTCGGTGAGTGTAGGCACAGTGGCTAAGCACTTCAGATTGAAAATTTAGGTAAAGTTCTCGTTTAGTACTTCAGGGTGCTCGCTCTCAGATATGACGTAGCCATTTTTATGAGTAAGATGTACGATAGTGTTATTCGTTTTGGTGATGCTAATTTAGTTTCAGAACTTTATTGGGTTAGTCCGCAGGATGGTCGGTAAGGCCTGGAAGAATAATTTATTTTTGGAAAGCTTCAGGCTCCAGGTGTACTCTCTGAGGCAAGAATTTTAGGCCTTTCAAACATCAGTCGTGACGACAGGTTTGGTCTTTGCAAAGAGTCTATTTTTTTCTATTTCGCAAAAGAAAGCAAAGTTCTTTGGGTTAGTCGAATCTGTACGAATACGAATTGTGGAAACAAAAATTTGCACAACTTATTTCACTTTTGTTTTAAATAGCATCCAGTTCTCCTCCACGATCTAAGGTAAAAACTATCAACTTAAGAGAAAAAAAATGTGTCAACTCCCGATTTATTGATTCATATTTTGCCTCAGTGTAATCATGAATGATCTTAGAAATAGGATGATTTACGATAACGGCCAGTGACAAGAGAAGAGGTTTATTTAGAAAGACAGAGAGGTCGCTCCATGCAGTTTGCATTAACCAGTTTCTCTGTGCTGGGGAGGGGGAATAGGGGATGCCAAAGAAGGGCAAGAAGAGGAAATTAATAAAAACACATCAAAATAACGTGGAGCTCTATAACCGCTCCTTAAAGACGGCAAATAAGTTGGGTATCACGTAAGAAACGTAATAGGTATTTGGTCGCATCAGCCAGCTTTTCTGGGCTCTCCCACGCTCCTAAGATCTTCTGGAGAGAGAACGGTCGGGAGTCCAGCTGGGAAAGTTCTTCAGTAAGCACCTCCCTTTCCACGTCATAAATTGAGCAAGTGCATAACAGGTGTTCCAGAGACTCAACTTCTTCACATATCAAGCAGTTTGCAGAAGGTTTTTTCCCAATACACTGGAGATATTTATATGTAAATGCAACGCCCAGCCTGATTCAGTGAAGTACTGATTCAGTCTTTCTTGTAAGGTTTCTGGGCGGTCTGAATTTAAGTTCAGGATCTATATTATAAAGTCGTGGATTGTGGTGAGAAGCTAGCGCTTGCCCAGAGGGCCGCACCTATCTTTTTTCCGACCCAGAAAACCGTTGCACCAGCGTCAGTTCTTGAATATGGAACAGAAATGCTAGATATGTTGTCGTGACCGCTCTTTGCTGCTTGGTCAGCGGCCTCATTACCAGGGACGCCACAATGGCTCGGGATCCATTGGAAGTGAATGTGGTGGCCAGCCTGTTGGGCCTGTTGGCAGAGGCTGACTACGGTGAATGTCAGCTGTTCATTTGCTCCACGTCGTAGATAGTGCTGCATGCTCTGGAGTGCAGCTTTTGAGTCAGTGAAAACGGACCATGCTCGTGGTTCGGTGCGTATTATATATTTCAAGCTTTCCCTAATGGCCACCAGCTCCGAGACAGTTGATGAGGTGCGGTGGTCTAGTCTGAATTTAAGCACGACTTGTTCCATGGGTATAACTACTCCGGCAGCTGAACTTTGATGAGTTGTTGACCCGTCAGTGTAAATATGAGTTCTGAACCGATGGTTGATATTGATTAATGAGAGGGTCAGTTGCTTTAATACAGTTTGTGCAGTTGACGCTTTTTTCTGTATGCCATCTATATTGAGTGATATTGTAGGGCATGTTAGTGTCCAAGGTGGAACATCCGCCAACTTTGGTGTTTCAAACTGCTTTGGTATATTTGGCTCCTGCTGTATCAAGAATTTAGCACAGCTTGAATCTTTCCTGGATGATTGTATCCGGGCAAGGTGGTGGGATTCATGCCTTGTTAGGTGGCGTAAGTGTACACGTAGTGTTTCTTTTGCACGAAGTGCTTCAATGGATAGGCACCCAGCTTCTGCTATAACACCTAAAGTCGACGTTGAGTGCGGAACACCTAAGCAAGCACGAAGAGCAGAGCCCTGTACACTTTGTAGTCGCTTCAAATTCGTGGCGCACATCCCATGAAGAACTGGGAGGCTGTACCTCAATAGACCCTCAAATAGAGCTTTGTAAAGACGCAGTACGGATGTTACTTTCGCACCCCAAGTTGTGCCACATATAAAACGTATGAGGTGTATAAAGCTGGTCAATTTTTTTCTAAGGTGCATAATGTGAGGCGTCCATGTCAGTCCTCGATCGATCGATATGCCTAAAAATATGTGGTGTTTTACATACGGAATGGCTTGGCCGGATACCTTGAGGGGGTATTTATCCATGCAACGTTAGTAAAAGCTATGGCGGCTGATTTCGATGGAGAGATGGTCAATCCGCGATGAAGAAGATATCTATCAATCGTGCCTAATGCTTTTTGAAGACGAGCTCTAACCTGTACTCTGGTAACTCCGGAGGCCCATATGCAGATATCATCTGCATATACCGATGATCGAACTGTTTCTGGAAGTTCCACTTTGAGAGCATTAAGGCATATCATGAATAATATCGGACTTAGCACGCCACCCTGTGGGACACCCATTGTGACATTATAAAGGGTAGTTTTTTCTTGTGCCGTAGCAACAAAAATTGCGCTGTTAGTTAAGTAACTGGAGATCCACTTGTAGAGTCGCCCTCCTATTTCTAGTTCTTCTAGTGCGTCAAGTATAGCATCATGCGTCACAGAGTCAAAGGCACTCTTGATGTCCAAGAATACGGCTGTGATCATTCCTCGTTGAGATTTTTCGTGTTCAATCGATGTAATTAAATCAATCACCCCGTCTATTGAAGACCGGCCGCGTCGAAAGCCTGACGATTTATTTGAATATAGACCATGATGTTCGAAATGCCATTCCAATCGCGCCAAGATCATACGTTCCATGAGTTTGCCTATGCAACTTGAAAGCGCAATGGTTCGATAGGAAGTGATGGTAAGGGGTGATTTACCTGGCTTTAGTAACGGTATAACTTGAGAGACTTTCCATGATGTAGGTACCTCGCCTTCGTTCCAGGATTGGTTGAAGAGTCGAAGAAGGCATATGATTGTACTTGGTCCGAGTCGTGCAATTGCCGAGTAGGTAACACCATCTGGTCCAGTTGAGCTTGACTGCCTACATGATGCAAGAGCAGATTCGAGTTCGTTCAGAGAGAAATCAACGTCCATGCATGACAGAGTTGACGGTGGTGTCGGCCGTGGCGTTTTCAGTGTGCTTGTGTGTGTAGACTGCGCCTGCGTAATTCGTATACAGAACTGATTCGCGGCCTCTATATCTGAACACTGCATCGGTAGAGCTAGTGCCCGAAACGGATAGCCTTGTTGCGGTGTTGCTCGAAGACCTCTTGATATTTGCCATATTCTCGTAGTACGTTTCCTTGGATCAAATTCTGAGCACATTTTCCGCCAACGACGTTTTGCAAGTTTGTTCAAATGACGTTTGATTTTTTTAGTTACTCGTTGGAACTCACGTAAATCCTCGGGCCTTTTATGCTTTCTAACTCGCCTCTCAGCACGCCGGCGAATAGCCCGAAGTCGCTCATATTCGGCATTGAATGTAGTTTGGTTAATCGGTAAGGTTGTTTCCTCTCTTGATTGGTTTAATGAACGAGTGATGGCTTCTGTGAATGATGGTAAGTCCATCTCTT
Organism: Ixodes scapularis; assembly: GCF_016920785.2. NCBI lineage: Eukaryota > Metazoa > Arthropoda > Arachnida > Ixodida > Ixodidae > Ixodes > Ixodes scapularis. The sequence continues at coordinate 197,688,676 of NW_024609835.1, forward strand.
GGTTGCATTCCTCGGTCATTTTTTCTTGAAAGTTTGCCCAATTGATATGGCTAATTTCATGATGAGTTTTCATATTTTTAAAATTCCCAAGCCTCGTATAGGTGGGCACGTGATCACTACCTCTTGATTCAATGTCGGCAAACCATGTTGCTTGAGATGCTAGCGATGGCGAAACGAATGTGAGGTGTAGGCAGCTGCTACTTTCAAGATTCTGTATATACGTAGGGCTACCGTCATTCATTAGGCAGAGATGGTGACAAGCAGCAATATCGGCCAATCTTCTACCTCGAAGGTTGGTGTGCGTGCTGCCCCTTACAGAATTATGGGCGTTAAAATCACCTGTTAAGACAAATGGCAACGGGTACTTGCTGAGAATGTCAGTGAGGTAACCTTCATCAAATTTAGCTTTCGGTGGGATGTACCCAGCAATGATGGTGAAGTTGCCCTTGCCATCAGTGACTGTAGCCACTATGTACTCATTATCTTGATGTGGTGGAATAGCGTGATGCACGTAACTGAGGTCTGTGCGCAGGAGAAGGATGACTCTACTTGGTCCTGTAGTCCGGGTTAAAAAAAGATATTCATACCCAGAAAAACGAAAATTGTTTGGAAGCCTTGACTCACATATGGCCATGACAGGAAACTGACGCTTCTATGAAAATTGCCTGAGATCAGATAGGCGCCCCCTTAGGCCTCTCGCGTTCCACTGACCAGTGACAAGATAATATGCAGTAGCCTGTGATCGCTTAGCCCTTCGATGTCGTGAATATATTTGACAATGTCTGGTGACGTGGCCAGTATCAAATCTACGATATAGTCTGCACGGATTGGTTGATCAACTAACTGTTTAAAGTTTAAAGTAAGACACATTTCCAGGAATTGTATAGCTACTGCTGTATGACCAGAAGCTAGGAAGGGATTCGGTGTACATCTTTGGTACATCGGAATGCAAGAAGGGGGAAGGACAATCAAAAGACAACATATAGAAACACACAGGAGACTCGCGATGATTAGGTAGTCAAACGCGCGCCTTGGTAGCTGAGGTCGGGCAGAAACACAAGCATGCGGATTAAAAACCTAGGGTAAACAAACACACGAGGGGCGCAAAGGGCAGACAAACTTGCGCGCCGTAATAATTCTTCGTGTTTATATCCGCTGATGATGCATTCCCATTGGCTGACAAACGATTATAAGATTATCGAATTTCGCAACCATAGTGAAAAAGCAATTTGTATGAAAAATGTCTTCTGTTCAATAAGCACATATGAATCATACAAGATATATAAGTACATATAAGAACCATATAAGAACGACCTAACATTTATAAGAACATATAAGGACCATTTAAGAAACATAAGAATGTTCTTAAAGATTTTTATACGGTTCTTTTATGTTATTTAAAACTTAGATAGTTTTAGTATACTTCTTATATGGTTTTTATATATCTCCTATAATTCATATGTGTTTATTCGACAATGAAATTTCCCAAACACTTGCGATTTTTCAACAGGGCAACGTTCTACTTTTCTTAAAGGGAAAATGCAATAATTTACGCTTGGAAAGAATTTGCCGTTTCTTATTTTTACATTGTATATCTAAACAAAGGGGATGAGAAACATTCATTATTCTTTTGAAATATTGTGATTTCGTTGCATTCTATAGCAAAGGAAAGAACGGAAATATTTCGTGATTTGCAACCCTGGGGTGGCGGCCATGGGAACTGAAGTGTTACGCACACTTGAATGCATTGTAATAATCTGGAAATATGTTCCATTATGTGCTCAATCTAATGCTATATTTTATGGATATTATGATGTGCACACGAGTAAATGCGTCAAAAATTTAATATGATCGACACAGTTGTACTATATTCAGTTTTAGTTGCGCCATTTGCCTAAGGTGTAAGAAACCATTTCTCCCTTGATCCAGACTTGAGAAGTAATCCCTTAAAAATATCGGATTACTTGAAGTCGGTTACGTTTTCAGGTAATTCTAAAATTTCCACTTTACTTATTTGCTGTAGTAATTGGTAATGTAATTTCGTTACAAATATTAGTGGTGGATTACTTTAATTACTCGTTACTTCCTAAAAATATGAGCATAGTACAGAAACTTGGGCAGTAAGAGAAGGCAATTCAGGAGCATAAAGATATCAAGTCCAACACAATAGAACACATCGTAAAGAGGATAATAACAAAAAAATACGGATTTTTTGGTTGACCAGTCACTAGAGGCACTAGAAAACCGTCCAAGGCAAATACATGTATGCGAAAAACAAAGATCAAGAAGCCAAGACCGAGTCGGTTCTGCCTTTTTTCATCGTCTTCCATCGTGATTTTCTGCTTCCACAAGACTCTTCCTGTCTCTTTGTTCTTGAATTTTACACCGCTTCACCTTTTCCAACTTTGACGTCTCCCGCCACCTGCAAAGACATTAAACTGTATTTCAAATGTGCTCTTGGGGCGCGGCTGAAAATTGTCCGGCCCGAGGCCGGCGTCGTCTTGGAGGGTATATGGAGGATAATTCTTTTGGTTTACATGTCCAGGCATGCTCATCGAGACCAGCTCTCATTTTACAGCCCACTGCCAAACGAACGCGAGGGCCCGCGGGGGAGTGAAGCTGATCTAAGGAGTGGTGTGATCCTCTATTGTGCTGTGAGGCCGAAGGCCACCGCCTCTCGCTCCCTATGCACGCCCCTCCCCCCTCCCCCCCCCCCCCCCACCCTATCTCCTGGCCTTCACGAATATTGAATTTCATATGAAAGACAGAACCGGCGATCTATAACCCGTAACCCCAGCTTTTTCTGTGGTCGAGTTTTCGGTCATAAAGTGTCCGTTGTCTCCATGGCCATCTCTTCGTGAGATGTAAAAAATTCAGGGCAGTAAGGATAAAGGAAACTTGGAGTGCACGCTTTTCTTGGAACAAAAACACTTGGGGTTATCAACAAGACAAACTCTGATCTACGGTAACAAATCAAGGTATGCTAGGACACCTGCATTCCGCATTGGCTGTACACTGTAACGTTAGAACTTAGAACCAAGTTTATCTTTTCTTGTGAATAACAGCGAAACAGCCGAGCCGCAGGTCGGTTACTTACCTCCGAATCTCCTGACGGAGGTAGACGCGGATACTGAGCATGCGCTGCGGTAGCTTTGTCTTCAGAATTACAGAGATCATTTCCGTTCACACTAAGCTAGCGGGGTAGAGGGTGTGGTTCTGGCTTTCGCTGCCTTATAAGCGTCGGAAGATCATCATCGTCGCCACCGCCGCCGGATTACCCAGGACTCTGCGCGCCGCTTCCGCACGCGGAACCTCTCTCCCACAGATCCCAACCAGGCACTGCACTACTAACACCTCTGTTGCCCATGCTAGAATAACCCTCTGCAGCCTTATCTCGTCCACGAAATTAGCATGAGGGTGAAGGGGTTTTACCTACGTTATTTGTCTTAAATGCAACATTTTATTTTACAAGGGTCACCATAATGCGGGCGTACGAGAAATGGAAATTAATGCTCAGAACATTTGTTTTAACATCAGAATCGTTTGTATTTTTAGAACTGTACAAAAAAGTAACGTGAAAATAATTTGTAACTTAACGAGTAAAGTAATCAGTTGCTTTTTAGCAAAAGTATTTTGTAACGGTAATCTATTACATTTGAGGCTCGGTGATTTGTAATTGTAGTGAAAGATATTTTTCAAGTAGCAGGCACAAGTCTGCTTGAGCCTCACACCGTTTCTACTTCTACCTTACGGCAAAGCAAGCGCTCCATCCCCCACCATCCACCTCCCGGGCGGAGAAGAAAAGCTCACCGCAGGAAAACTCACAGGAGAAAAGCTGACCGCAAAACCGGCAGATGCGGAGAAAAGCTTACCGGCCTTTGAGCAGATGCAAAAAAAAACAACCTCACCGATTTAAATTTTTTTTTTTAGCTTAGACAATTGTGCGTTACACATGGCAATTTAACTCAATTAGAATTCGTCACTGCATTAAACATAATTTTCCTCTTCTTTTTAACATTCTTGAAGTTCATTGGGCATATTTACGAATTCCTCAGAAATTAGTAGTCACCCATTTTTTTATATTGATACCTGTAAAAATGATAACAACTTATTGACAGCTTTACAGTGTGCCGTCAGTGGCTCTGTAAGATAAAGGGGTTTGTTTTTTTGCGAGCTGATATGAATAGTGGTGTGTAAACGGTTTCAGTTCTGAGGATTGTGTATAGCCTAAGAGATAAGTAGGTGTTTGTTGATGTAATCCGTGTCGGCTATTTTGTTTTCCTTCTGTAATTTTCGCTAAGAATTTTTGAGTTGCAAAAACAGCTTCGTCCTGTCGTGTTTGTTGTCTTCACTCCGTCTTCATCGTTTGAGCGGTTTTCATGATGTATAACGTTTACCAACTCACCCAATTCGCCACGTTACAGAAGGCTAGTTCTTATAAAGGTCACGTGTAACAACAGGTTACACTGTGCAGCTCTGAATGTAATTGATGAATCGCCGTAGAGGGGCACTATCACGCAAAGGCAACGAGTGGAAACACCAGAACGGACGGATAGGAAACGTGAATGTTCGTAGTAGAATGAAACCTCGATATCCTACCGACCGCGCTGTCCTGTTTCCAAAGGTTAGGGGAGGGCGGGGGGGGGGGGGGGGGGGCGCAACGGTTTTATTTATGAAAATAATTTGCCTCACGATTCCGCTGCATAATCGCAAAGCAGAGGTCGAGCTTTTTCCCCACTTGCAGCCGCGAGTGGCAGCCGAAGGGACTACGGCGAGTAGCTTACGTGACCTCGCTCGGCTCTAAGCTGCAGCATAACGCCCGCTAATGTCAGCAGAGAGAGGGAGAGGAAGCGTTTTCCGAGAGAAGACACTGGAACCTACACGTCACCCCGAATTACGTCACAAGGAGTGCGACCACGTGTGACCCTGAAGACCGGGAGTGAGCTAAGGTGTGCCAGAAATGCCAATATTTATGTGTTTTTTTTTGTTTTTACACAACAACTAGGACACGCAGGCGAAATCGGTTTCCACTTCTTTAGTTCAGAAGTGTCAGAGGGCGACTTCCACAAATTTTGGACCGAAGTCCGGAAATCTTTGCACCCCCCCTTCCGCCCTTTTAACTGAACTCTAACAGGCAAATCTTCAAAGAGAATTTCAGGCACCGCGTTGTTGCACATGGACGTTTGGATTTGTTTTGCTTTTTAGGTTTTAAACATACATTATTAAGTTTTCGAACTTTTTCCTGTTCTACAAGCTCATAAACTTTTCAGTAGTGCTTTCGAAGCCTGTGAGTAAGCCACTAAAACACTCGCCCGCAATTATTATTTTGGAGCCAATATATCCAATAAGCTTAACAAATATTACAAAAAGTACATTTTGGTTTTTACGAAGCTGACAAATTTCATAGATAATAATGTGATGTATGTTGCGCATGATCCAAAAGCCTCCATATAAAAAAAAAGGAAAAAAAAATCGGTGACCTTTTCTTCGCATTCGCTCAATGGCTGATGAGATTTTCTCCGCATCCGCCGGTATTGCGGGGAGCTTTTCTTCGGTGAGTTTTTCTCTAGGATTCCCCCCTCTCTGGGTTTAGGCCAACGTGTAAGAAATAGAACCCGTCAATGGATCTCTCGTCGAAGCCAAATTCCTCAAAAAGGCCAATTTGTAATAGGGCATCATTTTGAAGGCAGTTCGTCCAACACGCTTGTTAGTCGCTATTTTTAACACGTATTTAGCATTGATACTATAACACAAACACATATCAGTACTCCGTCATTTTGCAAACGAAGTATTGTTAATTTTTAGTTTTTCGTACGCTGCAAATCGTAGGCTGTGCACTGCGTTCTTTATCCTTGCCTCAAAGTGATAGCAAGAGCTCCTGTATCTGTCCGCTAGCAACGTAAAAATGACAAAAAAGCTAGGCTAAAACTTTGCGTAATGCTGATTTTGCTAGAACATATTGTGTAGGCCAAACATACAATATTTGCAATTAAAAACCCAATACGCTCTTTGCCCTTTGTATTCATACTTGGTGCAATGCGAAAGATTGAGCTTTCTAATATAAAGGCAGACATAATCAAAACTTACGGCGATGGATGCGTCAGCGTGTCTTCAATTGACCTGGCGGATAAAGAGAGACAGTTTTTCGTACGGGAGTGGTTGAGGGGCGCGATAGGGCCGCGCATATATTCCCGTTAAGGCAAGCGGGCAGGCAAGCAGTTTAAGGATAGACATGGTAACCCTGGAGCGACGGGACGAATAATCGACAGACAGACACAAAACACCGAGTCTCTCCGTCCATTTTCTGTCCCCTTGCTCCTGGGTTACAATGCATATTCCTGTCTTTTTCTGAGGATCAATCGGTTGAACTTAGTGCATTGATTTGTCTCGGTCTTCCTCCTTTTCCGCGTCCGTAAGTACGATCATGTTTTGAATGATTCAACACCATGTCTCAGAAGAGTCAGCTTTAATCCTCGTTAGCTGCACTCCCGAATCGTCAAGGAATCAACCCATATGTTGACGACTCAACGACAAACGTTTTGCACCGATTCTTATATCTTAGATTGTAGGCTATACCCTGACAGACGATCTATACACGGTACAATAGTAACAACATCAAACAAGAAGATCTCAACACGGGAAAGACAATTAAAAAAAGGAAATACGTTTACAGACCTCTGTAACGCGAAATTAGAGCTCAGCTCTTGAGGAAGAGAAGGAGAGGCTACGGAGGGAAGTGTATGCCCCTGAATCTCCTCTGCTGTACCCTCCCCTCCTCCTCTGGTGTACTCTCCCGTCCTCCTCCTCCATACCCTCCCCTCCTCCTGCATACTCTACCCTCCTCCCACTGTTTCCCTGCTAAATGACGTTAAAAAAATTGAAGCCACGTGACGTAAAAACCAATTCAGTTTCACCGCTAAATTTAGCTGGGAAAAATGGCGTCATATGATCTGGTGTCAAATCACCTATGAACATATTCAATTTCTCCGCTAGATTTAGCGGAAACATTGACGTCACGTGACCTCAACACCAATTCAATTCTGCGCTAAATGTAGCGCGGAATTTAATTGGTGTTGACGTCACGCGACGCCAATTTTCCCGCTAAATTTAGAACGTTTACTCCGACGGTGCAAAGCACGAAAACAGGCCCCTAAGAGCTTCGCTCTAGAATGAAAGACGTTTAAAACTCTTTGCAATGCGAAATGAGAGCGCAGCTCTTGAGGAGGAGGCGGGGAGGGTACGGAAGGGAGGGTGTGGCCCTTCTCTTCCTCCTCTTCCGTATTGTCCCCTCTTCCTCCTGCGTACCTCCACATCCTCATCCTGCGTACCTTCCCTTCCTCCTCCATGCCCTCCCGCCCTCAGACAGTTAACCCGCTAAATTTAGCTAAAAATTGACGCCACGTGACCTCAACGCCAAATCAGTTTCCCCGCCAAATTTAGCGGGGTAAATGACGTCACGTGACTTCGTGTCACTTCACCCACGAACAAATTAACTTTCTACGCTTGAGTTAGCAAAACATTTTACATCACGTGACCTCAGAACCAATTTAATTTCCCGCTAAATTCAGTGAGGGGCAGGGGGGGGGGGGGGTTACGCCAATGGCGACATACGTGAAAACGGGCGCCTAAACAAAACTTTAAGGCCCGTTCAAACTCGTGCAACTGAGTACGACCGAGAAAGACGAGACCTGTTGAAACCTCTTAAAATTTCTTAGGACGAGGGAAAAGACTAGCACTCTTGCACGATCTGTGCGGTATCCGTGGAACTGCATTTCACAAGAACGAAGGTTTTCCGGGATTTCCGAGGTCAAATGTCCGCGATACCTATAAAAAGGGCTCGTTTATAACATTTAGAAAAGTTTTTCGAGCCAAGAATGAAAGAATCATGCGCGAAAGAAATAGAAAATATGGCGGACCGCCAAGTTTACATTGCTACCCAGTAAATGGTGTCAGTGTGTCCTCTCTTTGCAAAAGGTTTCAAGGCACCCAATTCTAAGAGGTCGCGAGAATGTGAACGGGCCGTCATCCTTTGAACACTCTTTTACCGATTCGCTGGCATTCGTTGGTCTTCGAGTTGGCCTTCGAGCTGGCCTTCGAAAAATCGGCTTTCGAAGAGTTGACCGAATCCCCCCTCACTCACCCTATCTACATCACTCACGCCAATCTTCAAGGTCGCTATGAAAACTGAAAGCAGAGGCCTCGCACGGTGGAGGCTCTGAAATAGAACCCAACCAAATTCTCCGTGTCCCCAGTGCACCCGGGAACACGTCACCGCGCATGTGACTCGGAAGACGGTATAACAGTTGAGAGTGGCTTTCATCTGCCCAGAACGTCAATCGTTACGATAATTATTTGGCCGAAGTCCAAAAGTTGTTGCACGGCCCCGTGAAGTTCTCAGTGACTGCAAGATAGAAATAGCCGAGTCACAAATTGTCTCACCGAAGTAGATTCTCGCTAATTTTCTAACAATCTGACCACTTCCAGTCGTCTGCTAAAAAAAAAAAAAAAATTCCGAACTTCCTTCCATCAGTCATGTGCGACTACAGCGAAACTCGCGCCATCTAGTCCCAGCTTCTTAACTCCGATGGCAGTGGAAGAACCCGAAACAATTGACAAACCGCCTCAGAATGATGTCGAGAACACGATTTCTCGAAAACTCCCCAAGCGGGGTAAAGGACAGATTCGAAGAGACACAAGGAAAAAAAATACATATATAGAAGGGACGACGAATGGGAAAGTGGAGAGGGGGAACGGTCACAAAGGGGCGCTCTGGCGACAACTGTTTGGCGGGCTTGGACATTTCGGTAACGATGTCGTTGGCTTTGTGCGCCTGCGAAATGGCCTATTGGTCAGAAACGTCATCCGGGTTTCGTCCGCCCACCTCTTGACGACCAGTTGGTTTTTTGGGAGTGATTATGAACACCGCACTCGCCCTTATATACGGGCATGGCCTCTCATTTCGGACCCGCTTGTCTTGCCTTTCCCACCCTCTCCCCTTCTCTCCTGAGCGTGTGATCTTGGTTTAGTCGCTTCACCTTTGTTTGTGCTTTTAATGCGTATAAAAGATGACGCGCCGCGGTAATTTGACTGGCGCGATGGCACGGTGATATTCCCTAATGACTGTGATTGCGCTTTTTCTTGGTCTCAATATTAATCCGCGCGCGGTCACGTTTGAGACATAATAAATGCGCATAGGGATGAGAAGGTGGCTATCGGTTAAATCCGACCAGAATGGTCTCGCAATCAAATTCAAGTTCTTTTGAACCCGCATAAGAGGAGCCGAAGGACAGTACTCTAAGAAGAAAAAAAACGAAAAGGTGTCGTCTTATCCCCTTTTGTCCCATGAAATTCACCGCAAAACATCAGTTCGTTGTACAGCGCAGTCGCGTCGAACAGACGGCCCCAACCTTTAGAAGGGGCCTGATAACGGTGCGACCTAACTTATTAACCACATAAATTGCTAATTGAATGCTACAAAAACGAAAACTGAGGTTCTGCTGTCGGGCCAAAAAAACACCGATTAATATTTTTTGTAGTCATAACTAGCATTTTCTTTTTTAAGAAGTCGCACCACTCGGCTATCAAGCCCCTGGTGAGAGTTGGTATCGTCAGAAAGAAGGGGTGTAGGGTGTACACCCCTTGTCCCATATGTAACACTCCACAACAACAATTCGACGTACAGCGCACACACGTCGAACCGACGGTTTCGTCGTAAAAGTTGAACCGACGTCGAACCAACCATGCCAACTTTCACGAGTGACTTTATAGTCGCGCGATACAACTTATAAAAGTAGCTAAAATCCGCATTAAAAGCTGCAGTAAGACAATGTTTTTCTGGCCCTGCTGCAAAGCCTCTTCTTTTTTTCCAGTCTGTTGTTCGCACATAAGCTATTTACTGAGTTATATCCAACAGCCATCAAGCCGCTCGTAAAATCTGGTCTCGCCAGCTCGACGTCAGTAGACTGAAAGTCGAAATGTAGTTTTAGGGTGTTCCATAATGGACAAGGGGTGTACCTCCTACACCCCTCATTTCCGATAGTGTAGTTGCCCATCGGTGCAGTCATCGTGTATCCGTGTCGTGTTATGGACTAAAGGCGAGGAGGAACGCGTGTGCGACCGCTACTGGTACCGTCCGCGAGCACGATCTATTCAGCCTTGTATAAACGGCCAACAGAAAGGGAAGCATTGTGGGTTTTTCTTATCGCAACAAGATGCCGAAACCCAAAGAAAGGACAGAGAGGACATGGACTGCCTCCAGATAACGCATGGGGTCGTTTGCTCCCCGTGACCTGGGCACTCGCTAACGATATGCCGACGGCCGACCTCCCAAACCGACCGACCGCGGACCCAGATAACGCCGACAGCCCGATCAACCGACTACACACCCAACGACCTCCGAATGATTGCCCTTCCGTGTCGGCTTGCCCGACATCTCCACCGGTACCGCTCTTCCGAATCGGCCTGCCCTACTCCTCAATCGGTACCGCACCTCCTTCTCGGTTTGCCCGACTTCTCCACCGGGACCGTCCTTCCGACTCGGCTAGCCCGACCTCTTAAACGGTACCGCCCTTTCCAACAAGGCTTGTCCGACTTCTCTACCGGTACCACCCTTACCACTCGGCTTGACCGACCTCTCTAACGGTACTGCCCTTCCAGCAAGTTTTGGCCGAATTCTATACCGGCACCACACTTCCGACTTGGCTTGCCGAACTTCTCCACCGGTACCGCCCTTACCACTCGACTTGCCCGACTTTTCCATCAGTACCGCCCTTCCAACTCGGCTTGTCTGAGTTCGCCACGGGTACCGCCGTTCCGATTTTGCATGCCCGACTTCTCCATCAGTACCGCCCTTCCGACTCGGCTAGCCCGACCTCTTAAATGGTACCGCCCTTTCCAACAAGGCTTGTCCGACTTCTCCACCGGTACCACCCTCTTGACACGGCTTAGCAGACTTCTCCACCGGTACCACCCTTACCACTCGGCTCGACCGACCTCTCTAACTGTACTGCTTTTCCAGCAAGTTTTGAACGAATTCTCTACCGGTACCACACTTCCGACTCGGCTTGCCAGAGCTCTCCAACGATACTGCCCTTCCTAGTCGGTTGTCCTGCCTTTTCCACCGATACCGCCCTTCCGACTAGGCTTGCCAGTCCTCTCCAACGATGCTGCCCTTCAAACTCGGCTTGCCCGTCTTCTCCACCGATACCGCCCTCCCGATTTGGTTTGCCGGACTTCTCTACCTTCACCATCCTTCCGACTCGGCTTGCCCGATCTCTCCAGTAGTACAGCCCTTCCAACACCTATTGCCCGACGGCCCCGACCTCTCCACCCGTACCCCGCGGGGGGCACCTGTGAAAGCAGGTCCTTGGAGAGTGGACTCTTTATGAACCCCAGCCACGAGGGCCACCATACCCGCTCCAGAGGGCACCTACTTTAGTCGGTCCTTTGAAGTGTCGTCACTACGAACCCCGAGGCATGTGGGTTCGGCCACCCATGTCTGGCTGTGCGTGGCGTACCCGGGTCCGGGGAAAAGGGGAACCTTGCGGTTGACTGAGCGCAGGGTGCTTTTGGACCCTTCTGGGCCCCCCAGGCGAGGCAATATACCACTTCGGCCCCTGCTTCTCGTAGACGGGTGTCCTGGCTTGGCCCGGCCAGGATGATTTAGTTAGTCGCCTTTCTCCACCTCTCCCTTCTATACCTTTCTTCTCCTTCTCCTCTTCCCTATTCTTTCACCTTCTTTGGCGGCAAGAGCTAACCTTGGGTGGTGACAGATATTCTCGTCCAGAACCACACTTGGTTATAGTTTCTCGGCAGCACCGTTAGCGTAACGTCTCCAGCCAAGCACTTCTTGTTATGGTGCGTTACCTAACCCCTTGCTGGTCTCGGTGTTGGGTGGTGCACCGCGTAGTCTGAACACTTTCCGCCTCTTATGGTTTCCTCTCTTTCTAAACCCGGTTCCAGGCAGCCATTTAAACGGCACTGTCCGGACCAAATCATTGCCGAAGCACCAGAAAAAGAACAGCTCGTTAAGTTTTTTGTAGTTCAGTCTGAAGACGATGAACGCCCTGTCACTAAGTTGTCTTTGTTCAGTGTAGCCAAAGTTCTTGAGCACTTGACCGGACACTTCTACCAAACAAAAAGCTGGATTCTGGGGACCTTCTTGTGGAGGTCAACACGCAAGTGCAAAGTGTGATCATTGAAATGATGAAAAGTATCGTTGATACCTCCGTCATGGTAATGGCGCACACGATGTTGAACACTATGCGGGGTGTCATCTCTGAACAAGACGTCCCAGGTGTAAGAGATGATGAGAGCCTTGAAGGCCTACAAACTTCGCCGCGAGGGTCAGGAGATCTCCTCAAAACATCTTATTCTATCTTTAGAACGGCAGTCTACCACCGACAGTGAAGGTAGGCTATCTGAACTCCCGTGTCCGTCCGTATGTGCCGAACCCCCAATGGTGTTTCAGGTACCAACGTTTCGGGCATGGGTCTAGGAGCTGCCGTGGAAGACAGATCTGCGCCAAGTGTGGCAGCAACGAACATGTCGTAAACACTTGTGAAAACACTGTGTGTTGTTCTAACTGCAAGGGAACCCATGCAGCGTACTCTCGTGTTTGTCCCCTATGGAAGCGCTAGAAGGAGACCTTGAGTTTAAAGGCTAAAGAAAACATTACGTACCTTTAGGCCAAGAAATGCTGGTCATTCCTTGCACAAGGCTTGTATGCCGAAGTGGCGCGCCGGGGTCCAGCGCCACATACGGAGTCATGGGCAACCCAGGCCTTGCTCGAAGACCACACTGCCGCCCTCAGGACCCCAAAGCCTACCCAGGGGCAGCAGGCTCCCTCTCTTCGCGAAGAAAATTTGCGGGCTGTTCCCACATCCCAAAACAGGCTAGCGCCTGCTGCGCCTGTAAATTCCGCACGGACTGCTACCAGGGATAAATAGCGAGGCACTTGGCCTCACTCCCTGGAGAGACCGCCAGCAACTAAAAATCTGCATGGTCCTCATGCAGCTTCTGTAATATAGATGGAGATGGAGCAGATGGACGGGGTTGAATCCCTCCCAACTGCATCTGCTACCCTCTCGTCAGGTCCTGGTCGCGGCCGCGGGTTAGGATCTCGCAGCTCCGACCCTCCAAAGGCGGCAAGCAAGCCTGCTTGTGGAGCTCAGAAGAGCCGTGCTCCTGCCCTGTCCACGTCCCCATCTACCCCTGGGGCTGACCAGGAGGAGATGGAGTGGTAAAATCCGAAGACCAAACAATAAACTAGAAAACCTGTGATCCCTCCGAAGGGATTACTTTCTTTCACTCTTCACCCGTGTGCTTGTAATTTTATATTATTATGATCGTTTCAGTGCTAATTTAGTGGAACTGTCGGGGGCTCCAAAGTAACCTGGATGATGTGGAGTTTTTGCTGGAGGAACACAAGCCACGTGTGCTTTACTTGCACGAAACTCCATTAAACCCCAGCCATACCAACTTCCTCAGACGGTACTAGGTATTCTGGAAGGATCGTCCGTGCTCAGACAGTTCTTCTTGATGAGTTGCAGTGGTTCTACCGAGAGAAGTGCCCCGTGTACAGGTTCCATTGTCTACCTCATTGGAAGCAGTGGCTGCACGGTTCATGCTCCAGAAAGCTTTGACAGTGTGCTCTTTGTACTTACCACCATCCTTTACTGTAAAATCCTCGGATTTTAATTCATTTTAGACCAGCTTCCTAAGCCATTGCTTTTGATGGGGGATTTTAATTGTCACAACCCTCTATGGGGGAGCACACGTCGTGACATCCGAGGGAAAATGATTAAGACTGTCTTATTGTCGCGAACACTTTGTCTTCTTAATACTGGTGAGTGTACCTTTTTTAGCTGTCAACACCTTTCATCGTCATGCATTGATCTTTCTATTGGGAGTGCCACACCTTTTCCTAACTTTTCATGGCATGTAGACCCTAACCCATATGGTGGCGACCATTCCCCATTATTTTAAAGTGCACTGCTCCTTCATCCTCTCTCGTGACACGTTCGCCACGCTGGAACGTAGACAAGGCAGACTGGGACATGTTTGAAAGTTCGTCTGAGGTGAACCCTGAAACCTTAGTTGGCTGGGATGTATACGATGCCTACAAATTTCTTACTGCCTCTATAGTTGAGGCAGCTCTAAAGCTATTACGCAGTCTTCTACACGCCTTCCAGTTAAGCCCAAACATTGGTGGACAAAGGAGTGCAGCGAGACTCGGAAAAAACAAAATTGTTCATGGGATGTACTACGTCGGTACCCGACGCCTCCAAATGTCTTAGCCTTCAAGCAGGCTAGGGCGAAGGCTCGATATGTTCGTCGTCAATCCAAAAATACGACATGGAAGAAGTACACCTCCTCCGTTGATAGTCGCACCAGTGTAAAAGTTTTCTGGGAAAAAGTGCATAAGATTAATGGGGATTACCGAGCCTTCTTTAAACCGCTTTTTGTTCTGCCAGGTGGTGTATTACCTAGTCTTGAGCAGCAGGCCACTATTCTAGGAGAGCACTTTGCACCTGTATCGCGTTCATCGCATTACTCGGTTGCATTTTTAAAGCATAAAAGTGTTGTAGAGAAAACGAGAATAAATAGCCCTGGAGGACTGCGAGAACCCTATAATAGACCATTTACTTTTCGAGAGCTACAGGCAGCTTTAAATAAAAGTAAAAATACCTCCCCGCTACCAGATCAGATTCACTACTGTATGCTCAAGCATTTGCATTCCAATACACTGCAAGCGCTTTTGACTTTTTTAAACCAATCTGGCGAGAAGGTGTCTTCCTAGATTCCTGGAAAAGAGCTGCGGTTATCCCGCTCCTCATGCAAGAAAAAGATCCATCATCACCCTCAAGTTACCGGCCCATAGCCCTCACCAGTTGCTCAAGGAAAACCTTTGAACGGATGGTAAACACAAGATTGGTCTATTTTGTGAAAGAAAGAAATCTCAAAACGTTTCAGTGCGGTTTCCGCACTCACAGGTCAACAGTGAGTCACCTAGTCAGACTTGAGAAAAACAATTCGTGAGGCTTTTGTTAATATGCTGCATTGTATATATGTCTTTTTTATATAGAGAAGGCTTACGACACAACATGGACGTATGGAATCTTGAATGATCTTGTCTGGTATTGAATTTGTGGCCGAATGCTCTCACTCATCAAAAGCTTCTTGGAATGATTATAATGCAATGCTTCTTGGAAGACAGATACTTTTCTATTAAGCTTGGTACAACCCTCTCCCGTAGTTTTGTCCAATATAATGGAGTTCAAGAAGGTGGTGTCCTTAGGGCAACTCTATTTTTAATAAAATGAACTCTATTCCAAAGTCTATCCCACAATCAATATCCTACTCTCTTTACGTGGATGACTTGCAGATCTCTTGCTGCTCGTGTAACATTTCAGTTTGCGCGAGACATCTTCAGCTGAGAATTAATAGCCAATGGGTTTAGTTTTTCACCAGAGAAGTCTGCATATGTCAACTTTTCAATTCGTAGGGGCATGATCCTAGAGCCTAGTGTGGCCTTGAGGGGGCAGACAATTCCTGTTCGTAATGATCACAAGTTTTTAGGAGTCACAATTCATCAAAAAAACTGATTGTCCGTAGTCTTGTACTTTACGTGAAACGAAAATGCTCAAGGTCAATGAACCTCCTAAGGGTGCTTTCACACAGGTCTTGGTTTCTCAGTCGGGAATGCCTCCTTCGTCACTATCGCTTCTTTGTTCGTTCATAATTAGATTATGGGCGGGTAGTGTATCGATCCGCACGCCAATCTACCCTTCAGGTGTCGGACCCGATCCACCATCAACGTCTGAGGCCTTCCACTGGTACCTTTCGTACGTCCCCTATTTCTAGCCTGTGTGCTGAGAGCAATGAATATTCACTTAAAAAGAGACGATTTTATATAGGGTACCAGTATGTAATAAGAATTCGCTCTATCCCTTCTTATCCAATCCAGGAAGCAATTCCGGATTCTTCCTATGAAACCACAATCCAGAACAACCCGTACGAAAATGTCAGATATGGCCCTGATATATTTTATATACGGCCAGATATGATAATATAAGCCGTCAAATAGGGCTGTATTTCGCCAGATATGGGAGCTAATACGGCCGTATTTCGCCATATAGGTGGGCAAATACAGCCATATCTGGCCGTATAAGTGTGTAAATACGGCCATATATCACCATATACGCGTGCAAATATAGCCCCTGATAATGATATATGGGCCCGTTTCAGTCGTGCAAGCAACAAGTTATATGTACTCGCTAAGACACTAGTTGATTGATCTATATTGCATGAGTCTCATGTAATTGGTTAACTATTGTCAACATCCTTAAAGTGAAGTTATTCCAGGTATTTCGACCAATTACTCAATTGCGCAATTTGAAGACTGAAAGGCAAATAAAAGTTGGTTGTATGTTTGATGTGTGACAATATGACGAAGTGCGATCGGAACGCGACTCAATCAAATAATGGATTTTAGTCGCAGCTCTTAGTCACCCGTTTCCAAGTTAATCGATGTTGGCGTCCCCATCGGTGTAACCGCCCCGCTAAGTTTAGCGATAAATTGAATTGGTACGTATGTCACGTGACGTCGTACCCCCTTCACGCAGGGAATTAAACCATACTCACAGGCGTACAACCTTGACAGTTTCAACCTAGTTTCCCAACTTCCACTGGCAGTAGCTCCTTGGAAGTGCATAGCGCCCAGAATCAATTTTACTCTAAGGAAATATAATAAACGGAAAACTCCTGTTGCGGCCCTGCCGCAGGAGTTTTCCCAGGTTGCTTATAGGTACAGTGATTGTAGGAACTTCTTTACAGATGGTACTAAGAGTGATTCTGTTTCTGGTTGTGCTGTTATAACCGAGACATGGAAGGTTGTTAGGCGTATTGAGGACAGAGCCTCTATCTTTGCTACAGAATTATATGCTTTAATTTTAGCTGTTGACTTTAATATTAAAAACACTATCCAGTATTCTGTTATCTAGTCTGAATCTCTCGGTGCATCAAAGACGCTTGCTTTGAAAGTACCGAAGAATACCTTCGCAATGTGCACACTGCAGCAAAATCACACCTACTCATCAATTTTTGTTGGGCGCCTAGTCATGTTGGTATTAAGGGAAATGAGAGTGGTGATAGAGCTGGCAGGGGACCTATGTTGGACTTTCAAGAAACTAGAAACAGAAGTGACGTAGCGGCAGGAGACGCGTAACCAAGCAACGGCGCACACCGCGAAACCGCCCTCTTTGGCGCCGTGACGACATGGCAAGATTGGCGTCTGTCACTTGAGAGGCGTCAAGAGCCAACCACCGAAGAGCGGAAGTAGCTACGCTGTCCCCCTACCCTACCTACGTTTTCCCGGCGTTCCCGTACGAAAATGTCAGATATGGCCCTGCTATATTTTATATACAGTCAGATATGATAATAGAAGCAGTCAAATAGGGCTGTATTTCGCCAGATATGGGAGCTAATACGGCCGTATTACACCACATAGGTGGGCAAATACTACCAGATCTGGCCATATAAGTGCGTAAATACGGCCTTATATAAATATATATGCGTGCAAATGCGTCCCTGATAATGATATATGGGCCCGTTTCAGTCGTGCAAGCAACAAGTTATATGTACTCGCTAAGACACTAGTTGATTGATCTATATTGCATGAGTCTCATGTAGTTGGTTAACTATTGTAAATATCCTTAAAGTGAAGTTATTCCAGGTATTTGGACGAATTATTCAATCGCACAATTTGAAGATTGAAAGACAAATGAAATTCGGTTGTATGTTTGATGTGGGACAATATGACGAAGTGCGATCGGAACGCGAGTTAATCAAATAATGGATTTTAGTCGCAGCTCTTAGACACCCGTTTCCGAGTTAAGCGGTTTTGGCGTCGCCATCGTTGTAACCGCTCCGCTAAATTTAGCGAGAAATTGAATTGGTACGTATGTCACGTGACGTCAATTTTCCCGCGAAATCTGGGAGTGAAACAAATTTTTTTCATGTTTCCCTGCTAAATTGAGCGGGTAAACACGAACCGTTAGCTTACTCAAGATGCAAGGCGCTACTTCGCCGTCCCGAATCCTTCTCGCTTCGAACGGAAGCCGTTGCGTCCGGAGTATAATACGCAGCTCTTTCAAAACCGTTCGCGCAGCATCGCATCCGTTCGTTTGCGAGCGTCGGCGACTCATCGTGTGTTGAAAGTCGGAAGATGTGCTGTCCGTGGTGTCTTTTATGTGTAACTCGTTCGTAAAAAAATTTGAAACAGTGTACACATGATTTCAAATTTACTGGTAAAAATATATATATACATATTTATTTATCTATTTATTTGTCGACATCACGCACAAAAAGAAATAGTCGCGTTTATTTTTTTATTTCAAATTATAATGTGGGCTATACAGCGTAAAACATAGTATCTTGAAACTCGCATCGTTTTGAGTTCCAAAGCTGGACATAATAGAGCTGTATGTTCACTCGGTATTGACAGCAGGGTAGATGCTACGCGTGTTTTAGGCCAATCGTGTCTCCGGTTAGGGTCACGTGACTACAGTCTAGAATCTGGTGACACAGCAGGACATCGCACCTGCCTGGCGCCCAAGGCCACACATAGCATTCACAGCACTGTCAACCTTCGTTGCAAGTGACACATCTCCTTGTTGCGGCCCCATAAGATAAGCCTTTTGTTCGTGAAACCCCGTTTTGGCCTCTCCTTCGATCCTTTTTTCTCACTCCCTAAGCTTAAAGCATTGTAAAAGGTGAGTGGTCACGTGGTTTGACGGATGACGCACTAGCCGTTGCCGATGTCGGAATGCGTTTAGCCGGACCTAGTTTGGCGTGTGAAATCTTCCTTTGTGGCTGCTGCTTATGTCTGCTTCTGCAAGCGATTTCTTCAAAGAAGTCCAAGAATTTTTTGTGATGCGTTTAGTGTTCGGTTCATCAAACGACAGCTTGTGCTACATCGTGTTGAATCTTCACGGGCACATTCTTGTTTCTGCGTTCGAGTGGTGGTTTTGCCGTGGCCGTGTCGACATTTCCCTCGGATAAAACCTTTCAAGTCGCGTCTCGTCAACGTAAGTGCGCTGCAACCTACTTCGTGACAATTGATCGTTTTTCCTAAATGTATTCTTCCAGATTAGCTGTAGGTTTAGGCCGTGTCTATCTCCTGGCAGCCGGGAGAATCATTGTGCAGAATGTTTCGGCATTGGTGCGATTGCGCTAGAAACAGAAAGTTTCGATATGCCGCCGACAAAGTTTTGACGTGTCGCCAAAAGGCAACAGAAACACCGACTCTTAATTACGCGTTCCAAAATTCGACGAGCGGCTTTACGAGTCGCTTGTAGAAAGATTGTTACGATTTTGCGAAATACTGGTAAACAATGCTAGGTTACCGTCATAATCTAATCCCTGAGATGAGGATAAATCAATTAACGGACAACTCTCATTGACTCAAGCTTCATATTATGACGTTTCCTAACCGGCATGCCAACATACTTTCGCTCCTTGCAAGGGTTACCGTCTCGCGGACGGCACAAACCGATCCCCTGACGGCGGCGTCTCGGCGAGCTTGCACACGGAGCCGCCGCCGACCGATCGCCGTTATCGGCGTTATGTAACGATAGGCACAGGACATCTACTCCACGAATGGGCAAACGCCGATGCAAAGGCGTGCGCGAACGTAAAGAACGGTAGAAAAGTGCCGTTGCTCGACGCTATGAGATGCGTGCCGCAAACTCGGTCATCGGCGGGCGTATCCCTCTCCTCCCGCTCGTACTTTCTCTAACTTGACGGACACTCTGTCTCGCAGTTCATGCCGACGAAACGATCGTCGGGATACCGGGTAATCGCTACAGCCGAGCGCGGCACAGTTTACCGTTGCTCCCGCTGTGGAGGGTCGAAGAGTCCACTACCAGCATGGTGGACACCGTTTTTTTTTTTTTTAATTGCAGATTTGTTTTAAAAGAAGCCGTGAACGCTACACTTACGCGGTTTGTGCGAGAGTAATACGCCCAGGAGGACGTTATGTAGTTTTCTAATGTTCGTGATAAGTCAGATAATTAATTAAAATTCATTAATTAACTTTCAATTAGTGAAAATAGACATATGGTTTCAATTAGAAACTTGCTGAGTGTCGTCTAAAACCCCTAAACCAGTAATTTTTATATAGACTGAGCGCGTGTGAAGCGCAATAGTGCGCTGAAGTTACCACTCGTTGACCAGGTACATGGCTGGGGCTAGATAACAGACAGAAAAATTGCGCGGGCGCCTTACCGAAACCGCTAGCCTTGTACCTGCTCCACGAGTGGTGGCTTTAGTGCGCTTCTCACGCGCTGAAAGACTTTCTGAAAATGACTGATTTAGGGATTTTGGACGACGCCCCGCTAGCTGCTTTTTGGAACCGTATGTCTATTTTCATTAATTGAAAAGTTCATTAGTGAATTTTAATTAACTAGCTGAGTAATCGCAAAGCTTAATTAGCGCCCACGTAATGTCCCCCTGGGCGTGTAACTCACTCGCAGAAACCGCATAAGTGTATCTTTCATGACTTTTTTTTAAAACAAATCTGCAGGAATAAAAAAAAAACACCCTGATATGGGAGGCAGATATACCCCTATTTGGCAGACCCAGATATGAATATATAAAAAATTGGGCAGATCTGGCTATATAAGTCTTATATAAACTGATGTGCTTGATATGGCCAGATCTGCCCAATTTTTTATATATTCATATTTGTCTTTTTTTATATAAGTCCAGATCTGCCATTTTCGTAAGGGCGTTACCTATCTGGAACCTAGTCCCTACGCAAGCGTGCGTTTCTCCGGAAACCGAAAAGGCACTTTCTGCTTTTAGTCAAGCGATGGCAGCCAATCCCTTGCGGCGGCGACCTTCACATCGGCTCTTTTTTAAGGAAACTTGTCAAACCAAAACAATACACGTGTTCTGTTGAAATGAACAACTGATTTTGTAGCGGTTCCAGAAAATATTAGATGGAGTACACTCGCATAAAAGGTTAGACCAACATGCGGGACGCGGATGAGCGCCGAGTACAAATTACTGGCGCTCATGACTGCTCAAGAAACGGGAGGATGTGGGCTCTCTGGCACGCGGCGCAACTGAGCTGAGCCCGGCGCTGTCCAGAGACGACAAAGCTCGTCTCTGGAACGAGGTAACCTCCCGGCTCAACTTCCTCGGGCCTCCAACGAAGGAGCCGGAAGGTTGGAAACGCTACTGGGCCATGCGGGTGTCGAAGGCGCGGGCGCAGGCTACGGAGCTGGCGAAACAGGCGAGGTAATTTGCGTAGTCTACTCATAGTGTGGACCAAGCTATTTAATTACTTCCTTTACCCGCAGGCAAACAAGGGGCGGAGGCGCCCGGGTGCGCTCACTGGCGTCATCATACTCACGTATTTTGACGCTGGTGGGCGAAGACTCGGTCCTGGGCGCTCCCGGGTTTTCTTTATTTGAAACCAAGAGGCCTGTACTCTAGCCACAACTTGGCACCCGCCTGAAACTGGCCTCCGGGTTCGTCATTTTTCTTTTATCGCAACAAAGTGGAGATTTGGGCCAGTTCGTTCATTGCAAACAGAAAAAGCGGCGAAAAAAGCACAGGGACGCGGCCGAAGGGAAACAGGACAAGGTGCACTCTCAACTGAAGTTGAATTTCCAATAAACTTCAGTTGAGAGTGCATCTTGTCCTGTTTTCTTCGTCTGTGTCCCTGTGTTTTTTGTTTGTTTTCTTATATCATTGTTGATCTCAACATGCCTCTACTATGGAATCTGTCATGCTTCCATGTGTGGCAAAACACAAACGAAATGGCAGTGTGCTGAATTAAGTGAAGTGTGAAATAATGTCTGTGATATCTCCTGGATAATGACAAAGAATTTATATGGTGTTTACTAGTCCATGCTCGATTTCACTTTAAAGAAAGTATTGCAACCTGTGTTTTCAGACATGTTTATTTTTCACGTTACGGCATTGTTACAAAAAAAGAAAGCACTTTCAAAGACAAACTACTTGTCTTCTTTATACATTCAAACTGACACAAATCCAATATGTGATTATCGATACACCTGGCTCTGTGGTAGCCATAATAGATTGTAAAATGGAGCAGGGCAATGGAAGTGTAGAGAAAATGAATCAATGTCCAAACCAGATACAAACAATATATTGCAGTAAAATAAGCAAAACGGGTGTCACCAGCAGCCTCATTGAGTTCTCCGTTTCTTACAAGGGCGAGCCAGATGCCACGTTGGCTAGCTAAATAACCCTACAAAACCTTCTGTTATTGTCCCACGCATTTTATGCACCTTGCTTGCAAATTAAAATAAAGCTCTATCAACATCACCGTGATGCACCGAATAGCTTTTCGGAGGCAGTTCTACATGTCCGTAAAGGTAACACGGTGGTTGTGCGATGAACTGCGCAAAGCGTTGGAGTTGACTCTGTGGAGCCTATGGACGCCCATGACTGTGGAACAACAACTGAAGCACATACTGCCACGAGGGGGGGGCGGGGGGGGGGCTTCTCTGGTGGCGAGGGTGTCAGTCGAGGTGAGGACGACGAGGGGTTCGCTGTCGCTGGTGGTGTCCCTGGTGGGCGCGACTGCCATCATGGCTTGCGTGGGGCTCCGGGGAGGCACGGCTGTGGCGGGTTCGGAACTGGGCAACAAGGCGCTGCCTCAGAGCCCTGCCCCTGTTCGAGAGGCTGACCCGAGGGTGGGCAGAAGCCAGCCTCTCGTCATCCGCGAATGACCCCTCCGAGCTCGGCCCAGACTCCAACCCTGGCTCGTCAGGGTCACAATCTGGCTCCGGTTCTGGCTCCCTCGATGAAAGGCTGATATTGTGGAGCATTGCACACGCCGATATAATGACGGTGGCTGTTGTTGGGTGATAATACAGAGTCGGATGCCTTTGCAGAGACTGGAATCTGCTTTTCAACAGCCCAATGCAGCGCTCCACAACGGACCTTATCGAAGAATGTGCCTTATTAAACCGGCCGCAAGCGGTGGAGGTCGTGTGGAATCCAGGGACAGGGGTGATGAGCCAAGGCTCCAAGGCATAGCCGCTGTCACCTGCAGAGTCTGAGGAGGAAATGTATGACATTAACGCTGTTATCTTTAAAAGAATACTTCGACGACAGTTGAAATATACCCGTCATGTTCAGAAATTGGCTGAATATGATCCACAATACACGTAAATGACAATTGCACATTTGTATTTTGAGCCTGATGGCTGTATTTTTTGTTATAAACAGCCCACACTGGCAAGCGCTCGAAGAGCAGCCAGCTGAGAGCACGTCACATCCGGTGCATTTGTGATGTAGTTTATCTCGGCATGAGCAAAGATGCGGTGAGGTAGACGTCGTCAGGATGCCCCAGCTGTTCTAGCACCCAAAGCGGTCGAAGGACGCCAGCGATCGGGCCACCGCAACTAACCCCAAAGCTGCTTTGTGTGAATTTCGAGCGACGGGTTAATCTTCTATCACCTTGGGACACACAAAAGAGAGTCCCGTTGAGTGTGGAATTCCTCCCTCCACTTTTGTGGTGGCCGTAGAGCTGTCCGTATGACGTCAGGTTCAAAGCATGTATAGTTCTAGGTAAGGCAGTTATCATCACCACCTGTCAAGGTTCCTAGACGGGCATTACAAACGGCTTTAGCGACATCTAGAAATTGCTCTTTGCTAATTGCCTATTTTTTTTAAACGCCTTTTTTGCCTTTTTTAACAAGATATAAATGTGTCCGATGTGATACTGCTCTTTTGAACACATACAGACCAAAAAATAAGCACCAAAATTTCATTGCACTATTCCTTTAAAAATGTTGACAACTAAGCAGGTAAAACTGCTGTTTGCAATCTTCCCCCTGTAGTTGACAGCTGCGTCAGAGTGTTTCCAAGGAGACGTGTCACAGGTATGGCCAGAGCGCATGCCAGTTATCCATGTTCGGAACAGTATATGTGATATTGTAGCTTATAAGTGGTGCAGAGCCATCATGTACAGAACCAACAAATAAAGTATGCTTACTGAGCAGGAGCCTGCCATCGTCTATCAGCCGGCCTTGCTCGAAGTTGCTACGGAGCCACGAGTAGCGCCACGCGAAGGAGTCGTGCACTGACCCAGGATACCGTGGGTCTGCTCATGACCCGGCAGTCGGCGTCAAACGCCTGGAATAGTGAGACATATGTCGACATTAATTAAACTGAATCCAGAAACAGTTGATTGCACTCATCGTCATGGGGCCCTGTCAAACACTATTTACAAGCTGACCAACACACCACCAGAAATTATGTGGTTTACAAATTTAAAGTATTAAAACAGCGCAAAAAAAAAACGACACTCTGAATGAAGGAGGATACAGACAGAGCGCTGTCTGTGTTACAAAGATTAAAATTAAATGATAAATGGCCACTACCTTTGATCCACGTAATAGTTTAGGCAAATTTGTTTTTTTCTTCAAAGGAGAGTTTACACTTTATCATGCAGGATAGGGACTAATGCTTAAAAACTTAACACGACATGAAAACAAACAGAGATCGAAAGCTTTTCAGCTAACAAACCCTCCCTTCCTTCGTCGAACAAACGCTTGTGCGGAGGATGAACGAGTACTAACAATTCACAACTCTCATTTATAAAATGGCATATCTACACCGTATTAACATTACGCTCTTTTTCAAACCCATTCAGAACGGGCATTGACCTATAGCTAAAAGCGCGAGCTAGCTGCTTTGGATAAAGCCCCGACGGCTGCACGAGCGCTCGTGCAGCGAGTGCCGTTCAGCCGTTCGCGCTTGCGTCAAGCCGTTCGCGTTTGCACTCATGCTAAGGTGAGACGTAGTATATATGTGATCGTACATACCCCCATCACGTTCAGAGCGTAGAATTGTTTGCGGCACCAATATGCCGCCTTCGTGACGGTGGGGTCGTTCTGTGACGGGCCGACGATGGCCATCATCGTCCCGTCGACGCAACCGATGACGCCGGGTATCCTGCCGAGCCGTTGGAAACCTCTCTCGACGTCGTCCCTCTTGCCGGCTGTCTGGGGAAAGTCGATCCAGCCGCGCCGGATCCCCAGACGCTGCACAATAGCGAGGGGCACAGCCCGCACAACGATGCCGACTGTAGCTTGATTCCTCGCTATGTGCTCGTCGCTCGCCACCATGCCCTGAAAGCTCCCCGCACAGTTCGCTCCCCGTGGTGTAAAAGCGAAGTGCGCACAACACTTGCTGTTCCACAGACATCACCGTCCACGAACCTCACAGCCTCAACTCTGGCTCCTCGCGCAGTTCGTCGCACAATCAACGGACCACATTCTTGGTGAGACGGTACTGCCTCTGAAAAGCTTCCTCCGGTACTTCAAAGGCATCGCGGTGTCGCGGTGCTGCCGGTGGAGCCTTTCCGGAGGAAAAAAAAAAGATGAACACTAGAAAGACTGTTGCTCTGCCTCCGAGACGCCGTGCTTACAATTTCGCTACCTCGAAGAGACCATCGACAGACTCGTTCCCTTTTCAGACGAAACACCGAGGAAACGGTACGTCAAAGTGTTGTCACTTCCGGTGGGGGCATTTCGCCGTCTCCGCCCACATTTTCACAGGGAACTTTCGTCATTCGAGCCTCAACCAATCAGACGCGATGTCGTCACTTCCGTTTCTTTTAGGAGAAACGATACATTTGTCCAACATAGGTCCCCTGTACGTGTATTGAGAGGCAAGTGGATATCAAGTACATTCCATACACTGACTAGAAACACAGTTTTAAAAGAGTGATCCAGAAAAACTGGCAGTTACAGTGGGCCACGGAAATACACAAAAAAGCTTCATAGAGTGAAACCTACCCTGTGGGAATGGGCAAGTTGCCGACACAGGAAGCGAATCTTTGTGGTTGTGCTCTGTGGTCTGAGATTGGGACACCCCCCTCTCACGCATAGGTACCTCCTATGGGCAGAGGCAGCTCCGAAATGTGAACAGTGAAACGAGACGTTGAGTATAATGCATACTCTTATCACTTGTCATAAGTACCATCACGAACGTGCCCCTTTTTTTCTACTTTTTTCCGCATTCACGACCCGTTCTACCCGGCATTATTATTGGGTGACGAACCTCTGATACCGCACCATTAAGTTTTTAAGTTTCTAGATAGCATTGGCATACTACATCGGCTATGAATATTAGTTTGTTTACATTTCTATTACGTTTGTCTGCATATCAGTGGAGGCAGAGAGCCGGCGATCTTGTATTGTCGCCACATTCTCCCAAATTTCCCAGTGTAAATTAAATTCCTTTGCAGTGACTCTGGTTAGCAGAGCATCGGTTAAAAATATTTGGGGGCTTTAATATGCCTTTATCCTGTAAAGTTTTAAAGATTCATTCCCCATAATTTTAATGGAACTAACTACTATAGGCATTTTCAGTATGGCCATTAACTTACTCTGTGTTTGGCACACTATGGCCTTACTTGCCGCTGTGCCATTAAACACCAAATTTTCTCCTTCTCCACGGGTACCGCTCTTCTGAGTCGCCCTTTGCCAGACTTCTCCACCCGTACCACTTTTCTAACTCGGCTTGCCCGAAATCTCCGCCGGTATTGCCCTTCCAACTCGGCTTCCCTGACTTATCCACCGATACCACACCTCCAACTAGGCCCGCCCGACTCCCCCTCCGGTCCAGCCCTTCCTATTCGGCTTGCCCAACCGCTTCACCGGAACCACCCTTCCGACACGACTTGCCCAACTATTCCACCGGTACTACCATTTTAACTCGGCTTGCCCAAGCTCTCCCTCGGCACCGCCATTCCAACTCGGCTAGCCCGACATACCAATAGGCACCACCGCACTTACTTCGGCTTTCCAGATTTTTTCACCCGTACCGCCTTACCAATTCGCCTTGCCCGACCTCTTCAACAGTACTGCCCCTCCGACTGGGCATGCCCGACTTCTCCGTCGGCATACCTCGGCAAACCTCACTCATGAGGGCCCTCACTCACGCTCACTCACCCTCATCTTCACAGGTGAGGTGAGGGTGAGTGATTTCCAAACCAGGAAAATTCATGAGTGTGAGGGTGAGTGAGGGCCGTGAGGACCGTGAGGGCTGTGAAGGCGGTGAGTGCGTGAGGGGCGTGAGGGGTGTGAGGGCCATGAGTGCATGAGGGGCGTGAGGGCAGTGAGTGCGTGAGTGGCGTGTGGGCGGTGAGTGCGTGAGGGGTGTGAGGGCCATGAGTGCGTGAGTGGCGTGAGGGCGGTGAGTGTGTGAGTGGCATGAGGGCCATGAGGGGCGTGAGGGCTATGAGTGCGGTGATGGGTGTGAGTGCCATGTGTGCGTGAGGGGTGTGAGGGCGGTGAGTGTGTGAGGCCCCCTTCGGACGGAGAACTTTCTCAGCAATTTTGGTGTTGCTGGCGGGTTGTTCCCTATCTTTCCCTAGATCGACACGAATGCTGAGATCGTGTCCTGCTCGAAACAAGCGAGCAACTCTGAGCAATTCGAAGACGCTTGAAGCGGCTGCATCCAATCAGGGGCCCGATATTTTCGCGTGATACCTCGTGCCGCTGATGAATACAACAAAAGACTTAATTCTGGTTTGACATTGATCGTTTTTGGAAATAAACCGTTTCAAAAAGGTGCATTAGTATTCTCAACGAGATTTAAATGCATAAAAACACGTTTATAGCGCGCAATTATTTGTTAAAACAGTGCAAGAAAAATAAAATGTAATGATCATGATGGCAAAATGCAGCAGTTGGTTGCTGCGTATGAACGCGGGTGGCCGGTGTTGCTAATGTTCCGACTTCAAGTTTCTGGGCGAAATTGCTACGTCTAAAGCGGGCCTGAGTGGCGTGAGGGCCATGAGTGCGTGAGGGCGGTGAGTGCGTGAAGGGTGTAAGGGCCATGAGTGCGTGAGTGGCGTGAGGGGCATGAGTGCGTGAGGGGCGTGACAGCGGTGAGTAGCGTGAGGGCTATGAGTGCCTGAGGGGTGTGAGGGGCGTGAGGACGGTGAGTGGCGTGAGGGTCCTGAGTGGCGTGAGGGGTATGAGTGGCGTGAGGGCGGTTAGTGGCGTGAGGGCGGTGAGTGGCGTGAGGGCCATGAGCTCGTGAGGGGCGTTAGGGGTATGAGTGCGTGAGGGGCGTGAGGGGTATGAGTGCGTGAGGGGCGTGAGGGCGCTGAGTGGCGTGAGGGCCATGAGTGCGTGAAGGGCGTGAGGGCGGTGAGTGGCGTGAGGGCCACGAGCGCGTGAGGGGTGTGAGGGCCGTGAGGTTCAGTGAGGGTGAGTGAAGGGCTCAAGGTGAGTGTGACTGTGAGGATGAGGGTGAGTGAGGGGCTGAGCGTGAGTGTGGCTGTGAGGGTGAGGGTGAGTGAGGGGTTGAGGGTGGGTGTGGCTGTGAGGGTGAGGGTGAGTGAGGGCGAACTAAAATGCCGACCTCTGTCCATCGGTACCGCCCTTCCGACTCGGCTTGCCTGACCTCTACAACGATACCGCCCTTCCAACTCGGCTTGCACGTCTTCTCCACCGGTACCGTACTTCATATTCGGTTTCCTGGACTTCCCTATCTTTACCACCCTTTCAACACGGCTTGCCCGACCTCTCCAAGAACACCGCCCTTCTAACTCGGCTTGCCCGAATTCTCCACCGGTACCGCCCTGCCAACTCGGCTTGCCCGACTTATCCACCTGTACCGCTCTTCCGACTAGTTTTTCCAAAATTTTCCACCGGTACAGTCCTTCCGTTTCGGTTGGTCCGACTTCTCTACCTTTACCCCCCTTCCGACTTGGCTTGCCCGACCTCTCCAGCGGTACCGCTCTTCCAACACCGATAGCATGGCCTCTCCACCGGTATAGCCCTTCCAACTAGACTTGAAAGACTTCTCTGCCGGTACCACCCTTCCAACTCGGCTTGCCCGACTTCCCCACCCGTATTGCCCTTCCAACTCGACTTGCCCGACTTCTCCACCGGTACCGCACCTCCGACTAGGCTTGCCCGACTTCCCCACCGGTACAGCCTTTCCTATTCGCCTTGCCCAACTGATTCACCGGTAGCGACCTTCCGACACGGCTTGCCCAGCTCTTCCACCGGTACCGCCCTTCCAACTCGGCTTGACCGAGCTCTCCCCCGGCACCGTCATTTCAGCTCGGCTAGCCCGACGTACCGATAGGCACTACTGCACTTACTTCGGCTTGCCCGATTTTTCAACCGGTACCGCCTTTCCAATTTGGCTTGCCGGATCTCTTCAACAGTAACGCCCCTCCGACTGGGCATGCCCGGCTTTTCCATCGGTACCACCCTTCCCGTTGGTCTGCTCGACTTCTCTATCTTTACCGCCCTTTCGACTCGCCGTGTCCGACCTTTCCAGTAATACTGTTTTTTCGACTCGATTGGCCAGACTTCTCCACCTGTACCACCCTTCTAACACGGCTTGGCCGACTTATCCACCGTTACCGCCCTTCCGACTCGGCTTGCCTCACTTCTTTATCGGTACCGCACTTCCAACTCTCCCCGACTTGCCTGACCTCTCCAATATCACCGCCCATCGAACTTGGCTTAATAATAATAGTAATAATAATATTATTACTTTATTTCCATCCTTCATGATGGTGGGGCCCAAGAGAAAAAAAGCTGAGTAAGCAGCTTGACGAGTCCCTGGGCCCCTACATTGGACAGCAGTAAGCGTGCGGGAAGACAGCCAAAAAGCAACATAATAGCGTCCTAGAGGCAACGATGTAACAAATTACTGCACAAAACTAAAAGCACCCTTTGAGAATGTTAAGAGAGAAAATTATCACGTACAAGCATATAATAAGCGCCATTCTTAAAACGCCAGACTCTCTAGGTCAATGCCATTACTGCTAAGGCTGTTAGCAAATGCGGGAGTGCGGAACTTATCATTTGAGAGCCATAATTTGTTCGCTGCGTGACCATCTTCCATTTTTTCTGGGTTACGGGTAGAATACGGAGGAGATTTTCTCAGCGACGTAGGTTTTCCACAAGACATGTACCTCTTGTGTCTTTTTTTTTTATAACTAGTAGAGAACCGATACTGATATTACTTTTGGATAGTGAATATCTTAAAGTTCTTAAATAAATCAGCGGTATGAAAGTCGCGTGGTACGCCACATATACATCCCAATATTTTCTTTTGCAACACAAACAGTTTATCAATATTGGTAAATGTTGATGCTCCCCGAACAAGTTGGCAACACTATTGAAAGATCCGGCAAAACCTTCGAGTGACATTCGGTGGAAACGGGTTAATTTCCGCACATTTTCACCAGAAACCAGCATAGTTCACCAGTTTTTAGTGGAAGTATTACCGGCTGCCACTTTCAGTTACCAGATTTCGGTGGGCGTTTTACTGGAGCCACTTTCGGTTAAAATCCGGCAACATCTTCGAGTGACGTTCGATGGAAACAGGTTAATTTCCACTCATTTTCTCCAGAAACCAGCGTAGTTTACCAGTCTTTGGTGGAAATATTACCGGCAGCCACTTTCGCTTGAAGTTTTACCCGATTACCCGTCGCTAGTATCCTACAGGAAGCCACTCTCGTTTGCCGGACACCGAACTTCACTGGAAGCCGACGCAAGGGGAACGGCAGAAGGCAAGGAAGCCAAGACGAGGAGGGGGACTGCGTTTGTAATGGCGGCCGCCAATGCAGTGGCATTCTCGTGAGTGCGTGTTTCAGCTCGAAACGACGTTGCAATCCTGTAAGAAGTGCGTGCAGCGAAATGTTTTGACGATTCAAAAAGGTGGGAAGCGATCACCGGCAACTTGCTTTTTTCGACAGGCAAAAGTCGGGGCCAGAACAGGTACGAGATCACTCGGGTGGCGTTCTCGTGAGTGCGAGTTTTAGCTCTGGACGATGTTGCAATCTTCAAGAAGTGCGTGCAGCGAACTGTTTTGACGATCCAAAAAGGTGGGCAGCTTCACCCGTTTTCATCCGAAACCAGTTTACCAGCCTTTGGTAGATTATTTGCCGGCAAACAGATTTCGCTGGAATTTCACCGGCATCGGGTTTCCAGATTTCGCTGGAATGTCACCGGCAGCCACTTTCGTTTACTAAACGACTCTGTTTTGCTAGGAGTCTTACCCGAAACGGGTGACTCGCTTCCCTGTTTACTGAACTTCACTTGAAGCCGACGATAGGTGAGGGGGAAGCAGAGACGAGCCGGGGACTGGATGTGTAATTATGGTGCCTCGCACCAAGGACGAGTCCCCACGCACCCTGTCTCCCTCGCATTGGGTTCGTAAGTAAAATGCGGGAGGGTCGTTTCGCTGACTCTTTTGAAGAAAACCGGTTTCTTTGTCCGTCAACGGGCAACGGCCGGCCAGGAGCGGACGCTCAGTCTCGGCTTCTTGTTCCATGTGTGTGACCTGTATCTTCCAGAGCAGCTGGGTGAGCAGATGAAAAGAAAATATTTTTTACTGGCCTGATTCTTACGCCTCTCTGTCCGTCCGGCATTAGAAGCATCCAGCGAGCGAAAAAGACTGTGCCCAAGATTTCTCAACGGTGGCGGATGTTCGTTTCGCGCGTTCGTGGTTTTCGCTAAGCGTGCTACTGACAGTGTGTATGTGTCCGCCTGGTGTACCCGCGGCGACGGCATCTGGGACATCATGACTGTGCCCGTGATTTTTCAAAGGCGGCGAATGTTCTTTCCGCGCGTTCGTGGTTTTCCTAAACGTGCTACTTACAGTATGCGCGTGTGTCCGTGTGGTGCACCTGCTCGGTTTTATTAGTTGACCTACCGTACGTCTAGGAATTTACCCAGCAGCATTGTGAGTACCTTAAAAGATATCTTTTGCGGCAACGAACTCGGTTGTTCCTATTTTGTCTGATTGCTTTTTTCTATAGCTGTGCAAATTGTTTCACTGGTATCTACCCTCTTAAATAAATATATTGAATCTTCAGGTCTATATGAACTAACCACTTTAATTGTTACCCAATCGTCCAGAATCTGGTAAACATACCACCCACGGTTCACAGGCACCTAAGTGCCTTCCGTTGACGGCCGAAAGAAAAATAGAAGCACGGTAAGTTTCGGTGAATTGCGGCTTTACTGGAAGGGAAAAAAGTCCCATAATCCAGTAATATATATTTCTTACTGGAAATGCAATTCCGGTATAAAAATTGTCACATTCCGGTAAATTACAGCTTTACCGGAAGTTAAAAGAGTCCCATAATCCAGTAAAATTATAGTTTACTGGAAATGGAATTCTGGTAAAAAGTCTTTTCTAATTAGGAATAGTTATGTGGGGGAAAAATAATGATTTATAAAGCAATAATTGAACATTTGTTGGTAACACAGATCTGTTCATTTATATTATTTCTTTATTCAATTACCTCTAAAGGCCCACAGGGGGCATTACATAGAGGGGGTACATGGAATGTCATTATAGTCGTACAATGTTGCAATTACAGTATATGAAAATATAAAAGGAAACCTAATCACGCTAACAGAACTCAATAATGCGTAACGCGGTGCATGGTCACGCACACCGGCATGTAACAATTTCTAACACCCATATTCCCCAGGCGCGACTAACTAGCGCCGTTTTAAGGTAAATAGCACGACTAAGTAGCCGCGAGGTAAACAAGAAATCCGCGACTAACGAGCGATTATGCTCTGCGGTATTCACGAGCGCGAAGCGAACGGGTGACTATCAAGTCAGAACTAACAAGCGGAGGTGACGTAAAAGGTAGGTCACGCATATGGATACTTAAACGCCACTGCGTAAATTTGTATTTCATTGTATAAAGACCAAACTTTAAATGTTTATCAGGAAAATAAAAGTTGCAATGAGAGACATATTGTTCGAGACAGAGTTTTAAAAAGAAAAATTTAAAAACAACGCCGGGGAGGAACACGGAAGCCGCATTGCAAGCGACATAAACAATTATGGAAGCGCCCGTATATCCGTTTTTTTCTCGTCGTCCAACGCCCTGCTGAGATCTATGGCTATTTACATTTACACGGCTATTTACACATCATTTGCTCTTCCAATTCTTTCTAGATGTGTCCCCCAGCGTTCCGAGACAGTAAGTGCTTCTTTAGCGCGTTGCCGTCAGCGGGTGATACGAGTCGGCCATGGCGCTGAGCCGCTAGTCACCCGCTAAACACCGGACTAGTCCTACTCCATGACTAAGATTTGTTCGTCGACTTCTTAGTCGCGCGGACGACTAGGCTCTAAACACGATTGGTGAATACCAAGCGCTCACATAGCGGCGACTATCGCTCGCCATGTCATCATTTTAGTCGACGACGTCACTAGTCAGTGTACTCAACAGGCTCGCGCCAGGTGAGTGCAGGTGTAAATAATTAAAAAGTAACACAGGAGAAGTTTACAAGTGCTACTAAACTGAGGGTACATGGAAAACCTTATAGAAAGCACTTACTCAGGGATGGTGAAATTAACAAATGAAAATATAAAGGTACCAAACGTTCACGTACAACTTAGAAAAGAGAAACAAAATAGATGTCATGATAAAGAGCTACGTAACATTGAGACAAACGTGTCATGGTTTGTTGCCTGTGCGATTTTGCTTGCCTCCTGCAATATTTAGCGTGCACTGCCTCCTACGACGTGGCCTGGAACTGGGAGGTTACATTAGTCAGAGTGAGCACGTCAAGACCGGACAACGTGAGTTGAACATGCACCTGCTATGAAGTGAGAAAAAAAAAAGGCTCATTGGTATGTAACACGTTAACAGATAAATTCGGCCAGTATAAGCCTTATGATCCCTAACATGGTGCATAGTAATGGAAACTATCAAGCTCTGGATGTTGGTGCAGCCAAATGAGGTGTAATGATGCCCTCAGAAAACATCCACACTATCATGTTTCGCTAAGCATACTATCCATGACGAGCTCCCTAAATCTGGATGGACAACCTTCTAGGGTTAAGTCTTCCAGCTTATTTTTTTTCCACCAGAATATTCGGCTGAATCAGTCAAGTGTCCATTATAATTCATTCAACTCCTCATATTGGTGGTTTCAGCAAAGTTGTATATTTATTTTTATTTTTTATCTGTTGCGCTATCCCTGAATCAGGGATAGCGCAACATGTCATTGTGGTTGAATGTCTGACAAAGCCATGATGCGTACAGGTATGAAGCATCAAAGGCTAACGTGAACAGTCAAATTCAAATTATACGAACATATAACCATGTGCCATTTGCGGTCTTGAAAGAGAGAGCATTCCATTAGAAGTCATGCTTTTACTAAAAATCCGCACAATACCTTAGATAAACAATTGTCGCGAACGGAAAACAAAAAAGGAAATTTTAAAAAGCCAGAAAAAGAGTACAACGCTTTGAGGTCGATCATATCATGCCAGCAGACAGCAAACAAGAAATCTGGGAAGCCTGTTGTGTTATGGATGAACGTATTTTTGTGTAAACATGAGTTGTTCGGACGAGGTTTGCTTTTTTCGACCAAATAGATGAGACCAAGTGGATTAGGCTGGAAGGTTGCATAACCCTCAAGCAGGCCATTAAAAAAAACAAGAGTGCGGGACGGAATATTTCACCATGTTGTTAAATTGAACTTGTCCAATTTCGTCAGTGAAGCAGACCCCTCTACTTCATTCGCGTGGACGATTTCAAAGTTTTTGTATGAGGTTCAGACGCCAATCTGGATCACATCTAATTTTGAAACGCGGGGGGACTCCACCGCGCGGACGCGTATACCGCCTGTAGCTAACCAGCCAAGAGAATTTTGCCAATTAGGATTGCCTCCGACAATAGCTCGGCCGGGGACCACTTGTATATTACGAAATACACGCTCCGTTTCGAATTCCTCTCATTACGTCGCGGTTGCACAATCTGCCGACCGGCGTGACACATGCATCCGACTGCCGCCACCATTTGACATAACCGCTTCGTGCCCCCATCGATGGCGCGGGAGGTCGGCTTAAAAACAAGGAATGGTAAAATTATGCAATATAATTTCACTAGTTTTACTACCGGGCTCTTTCGGACGCAAGACCCGAAACGGAAAGAACCAGATGTCACCGCGCTCAACAGTCCGGTCATTCCTTTGCTCGATGGGGACTCTGTCACTTCTCCGTTTCATCGGGAAAGATTGGGGACGTGGTTGGAGCAAAATAATTTTCCACGTCCGTCAAAGCTATGATTGGCATTCGCGGGGGACTTTGTGCAATGTACAGGCGCTCTTCGGCGGGGAACCTAATTCCCCTGAATTGTCCTGACGGCTGAATTACGGCGACGCGACAGCCGAAATCTCTCGCCGATACAAGTGAGGGAGGGATTAGACGCAATTGTACAGTGGCACGACGTTAAGCCCTTTAATCCGTTCACTGCTTAGCCGACAGTGCTGTGAGAGTTCTCGTTGGATTAGTTGTGCGTCTGTCTTATGCCACGTGATCACGCTTTTGCTCAAAACGCACGCGCCGGAAGAGGGGTCAGGTGCTGAAGGGGCGGCCGCTGAGTGGTCCGGGGAGTGCGTAACTCCCCTCGCGCTGTCACTTTGGTGTGAACGGTGCGTACAAACGCGCATGAGCTTACCAGCTGGGCCGGCCGAAAAGCGCGCCCCTTCGTCTCTTTCGGCGAGAACTTGCGCGGATTTTCGTGTTATTGCTCTTACAGAGAGTTGTTGGGACCATGCGATTATATACCTGTTGAACCAATCCCGCACGGTGGCGCTTTTTAAAATTGTACTGATAGGGATTTAATCACTCTACGCCGTCTGTTTTCGTCGCGTTTTGCTTGAACCGTCAGAGAACCTCAGCGTCATGTAAGCTACTGTGCACTATTTTTTTGTGGGGGAAGCCCTGTGGCAGTCGTCGAAGCAACGGCGTAGAATGTCAGATCTGGGATGTCATGTAAAAATAAGAGTGAAGAGGATGACGCAACGTGAGACGGGAACGAGTTAGAGACATTGTCCCGAGTACGGGCGTGCCTACATGCCTATGGTGCTGCCATCTCTGCAGCGTGTTCAGACGACCATCACCGAAAGTAACTGATTTCTTTTGCGGTTCTGTTCTATCTGAGAACCATTGCGGGATGTATACTTTAGGCTCCTAAGCAGGTTTACAAAAATAAGAAAAAGAGAAACGCTACCGAATTTCATATTTATCCCTTGTTAATATACGGAACGGTCAGCGAGAAGACAGCCGTTTTCGGCTCCTTTTTTTATTCAGTGTGCGCTCTTGTTGATAATCTTTCTACCACAGGTGCCCGTGCTTTTGTTGACTCAAAATAAAGAAGGAAATGGTATCCCAAGCACGCAGCAGCAAAGTTAATTTGCCAATGATTCGAATTTAAGAAAGATGAAAAAGGTGTGTTTATTTCTGCTTCCTCCCTCTCTTTCTCTCTCGCTCTCTCGAACTCTTTCTTTCGTTTATATACCGAAGGCACCGGTCTTAGCAGTCTATACTTAGTTTTCTGGAAAACCGAAGTAGAGGAGAGGTAGGAGAGGGAAGAGGGGTAGGAGAGACGCGGGCACTCCTTTCGTCTTCTGGCTCGTGGTCGATTTCACGCTCCTTGCCGTCACTCAGGTCACCCCCGTGGCGTAGCGCCCTGCATTTCCGCGGATTAGCCGCAGATCGTCCTCGCATATTCGTAGTAGACTGGCGGATGCGGATAAAACTTAATCAAATTTGGCGGATTGCGGATCGGATGATGATGCCAGGGGCTGCGGATGCTGATCGGATGCGGATATTCGCGGGTCGGGATCTACATTTTAGCCGAGACGGCCCATATACGTGGGCCACCGCACAGTGTAAAGTGAATAAGTGAGTGATACTATAAAGTTCATAATTGAGTGTATTGCGGAAGCAAACTACTTCCTTAGATAAAAAGTGCCAATCGGGGAGAAAATTGTTTCTTACGTCAAGAAAGACTTCATTCTCGTCGATGGTCGCTTTAGCAAGTCCTATCCTGATCAGAAATGCTATATCTAGAAAAAGTAAAAAATGCAGCAGCCTCTCGTCGTCCAGGAACGCGCGTTCTTGTTTGGCAGGGAAAGAGCGGAAAACGTTCTTTGGGCGAAGAAAACACGAAGCGTACAAGCCACAAGAAAGTCGAAGAAGCCTGCAAGTGGCTTCATCCCCTACAAGTAGATCAAGGAGACTGAATTCAATCCTTTCGTGTAGGTGGAACTTTCGCCAGCACGATTTTCCGCACCTCGTTCTTATAACGCAGTTCGTGCATTTTAACCAAGAATTAAGAAAAGCAACGGAAAAAGACTCTTTATTAGCGGGCATTCATTTAAGAAAGGCGAACCATTCGTAATATGTCCATGTTGACGGTATTTTGTTTCGTCTAACAACAGCCTCGACTAGCGAGACATTGTGTGTGTGGGCGTATTTTTTTTTTTTGTCGCCAGTTGGCACTCAGTTGTTCATAAGTATACGTTTACAAGCATGGCAGTTGAGGGTTCGTGTTTAAAACTGAAACCGTTAGGGAGGTGCTGCCGTCATTCAATATTGTGATATTTTCCCAGTAGTGTGTACTCGCGCCTTACCACGTATACACGCATCTCGATTACAATTGTGCGGGGAGTGAGCGCCTCTCCTCTCCCACTTTTGATTGTTTGGCCTAAATAAAATGATACCTTGTTATTCCCATATAAAAATGATTATTTATTTTTTTATTGAAAACGTGTTGACTTCTTGTTAACTCTGATTACTTTCTTTTTGACTTTCACTTTCTGTTTACATGGTAAACAGAAAGTTTGTTGACTTTGTGTTGACACTTTTCTGATGATTTTCTTCGGCCTGAGTCAAAAGAAAAGCTGCTCCATTTCTATTAACTTTACGTTGATATTTTCTCCTCATTTCTTGTTGACAGTGTCATCAGAATGACTGCAGACGTTATATTTAGTCAGTGTTGAAAATATTTAGTTGACTCTCTGTAGCCAGTGTCAATAGAAAAGCAACGGACCTTCTGTTGACATTTTATTGAACATAGTACACCTCGACTAGATGTCAAAAGTCACTTTCTCGGCCTTCTCCGGTTTCGTCAGCATATGGTAGATCATTTTTTCAGAGCTGAGAGTGCGGAATGCGCCGCACCGTATCTGAAAACACAAACTGTGGCGCGTGTGATGCGGTGTCATTCGATGTAGTCGACTCATTTTATTCAATCCCGCACAATAAATTGTTGTTTGCGGTTCAGGAATGTATCAAACAAATAGGGGTCGTCATTTTTCAGACTGATTGCGGAACTAATGAGGAAAGATTTTTAGAGTTGCTGTGTTTTTATCTCAGCACTACGCACGTTGTTTTTGATGACGCGGTTCACTTGCAGAAAGAAGGTATCTGCATTGGCTTAAGCGTGGCGCCTCTCCTAAGTGATATCTAGCTGCCAAAGTGTGACAAACGGATTAAAAACATTTTTGGAAGCCGATGTTGTCCGCATTTTTAGATACGTGGACGATTATTTGGCGTTGTTTTACACACGGGAAGCGTCCCATAAAGCTTATTTTGTATCGAAAATGCTGGGAGTATTTAGGGCCTCCTTCACGGGGTTAGACATTACAAAGGAGGATCCTGTAAAAGGTGACTTGCAATTAATGGACCTTACATTGTCCCTTCAGCAACCACATGTATGCTGGTGCTATGCTCCCAGATCAAATAAGTGTCTTCTTCCTTACAGTTCCAACTCGTCTAAAGTACTTAGAACTGGTATATTCTTTACCGGCCTCCGCGCATCCTTGGCGAAGTCTTGTGCACAACGGATGGTGGAACGTTTTACATCCTAGGTGAGCAGGCCAAAGAAGGGGGGCTATCCAGCAGTACTCCATACAGTAGTAGGTGAATCACTGCTACAAAGGCTTCGAGGGACTGCTGTGGTCCCAGAGAAGTAAAGCCGAGAGGGAGACCGGTAGTGTTGCCTCGCGTACACAAGTTCTGCCACAAGATTAAGAATGTGGCGGAGAGACACCATCCAGGCAGCACAAAATGAACGGCCGGGCAATGGCTGAAACATTTTGGCCATTCACATTTCCTCCGGCATAAGGCCGGTAAAACTAGTATGCCTGAGCATGGCTCTGGGCCTTGGCCGAAGACTTGAGGGGATTGGCTGTTGGAGGCTGGCCGATGACCTGTAGCGGGACACAAGCCGAAGGCGAGCAAATAAAGACCGGCCAATTGTTTTGATATGGGCACAGGCCAAAAGGTAGCATCTGAGCACTGGCCGATTCCGTGTGGCGTAAAGCATGCAGAAGTTGATCAACAGGGCATTGGCTGATGACGTGCGATTGAAAGCTGGCCGGAGTTTAGCAAATGGAGTCCGACTGAAGACTTGGGTCAGGACACAGGCTGAAGGTTAGCATCTTGGCACTGGCCAACGCCGTGTGGCCTGGTTCTTTTGTCCGCTCCCAAGAAACTGGAAAAGCTGTGTGGTTGGATTGATGGGGGAGCAGCACACGCAGCGCGATGCGAAAAGAAGCATAAACAGCAGTTTGTAGCGTGCGAAATGCGAATGTGTACAGAATACCGCTATCGTGCGATAAGCAGTATATTAGGCAGTCTTGTAGATGCATCAACGATAGAATAAGGAAGCAATCATTATTTGTGAGATTGTTCTGTGCCGGTCATTTGACGATTCATTGCGACAGGTGTGAGTGCGCCCCTAAGTTTGAAGAGACAACAAAAATGATGCGACACAACAACAAAAGGACGAGGGAAATAACGGAGGCATTTTATATATCATGATGTAGGGAGGGCACGTGTGTCAGTGCCCCCTCTGTGGTACTCTATCAAAAAGAGATAGAATATCTCGGTCAATGGGAACGTGGTGTGTTGTGACGTCGGTGTGGTGGATTGTTCGGGTATTTTCGCGGCCTTCATATTTTTTTCGTATTAAATTTTAGTTGTAAGTCAGCGCCTCGTCTGTGTGTATACTCTTCTACTGGTCCGTCGTCTTTTTGCGCTGTATTCTCGTTCCGATGCATCAGCAACTCGTGCAGATTTCTACACTTCTACGGATTTCTCCTACGATGCAGACGAAGCGGTCTTTTGTATCGCTGTCTTTCTGCGGCTCGATTTTTTTTTCTTTTCTTGCTCTTTGCATTTGAATAAATTCCTTTAAGCATGCAAGCAGGTATTGATGCGTTTCACTTCACGACGAGAATAAATTACAGGCTTCACTTCCATTGCAAGATGAATGTTTGTTTCCAAGGCTTACCCCCATCCTTCCCTCCTCCCTCACTTGATTTTCTCTTCGTGTGAATACTTTTATTTTTATTTTTTTTGTATTCCCGCCTTTGTTCGTGAACCGCCTTTGATGTGCAAGTGCGCCAGCTTCTATTGTACAAAGCTAGCCACTGTTGCCCCTCCTCCAAATTATAAAGACAGATCGCAGAAGAGGGGTTTTGTTCACCCCGAAGGAACAAGAGCGCACTTCACTTCGCTTCGGTCTCTTGTTGACCCCGATCAATACCGGGTATGAAGTACGCTCCTGACGTGTTTCTGTTTCCGTTTATTCTTTTTTTCTAATCCTTCAAAACCGTGGGTGTGTTTTTTTTTTTTTTTTACGTGGTAAACGTTTTGGACCATGCTTGTGTGAAATAAAATGTATTGCGATAAATATTACCTGGCGATCACATGACGTGATGATTTTAGACAACGCCAGCTGTGCTACTTATTGTCGTGATTACTACCTCTACACGTCACGCACACCTTGAACTCAGCGAAGTTGGCGCCCGGACACTACTGATCTTTCACATCCCGAAACATCACATCGGCATTCGGCGGTGCCGGCACCGAGTCTTTCTCGAACCATTGTCGATCGTTGACAGCACACACGAAGCCAAAGATGTTGTCGAACAGACGTTGTTTGAAACTGCTTCGTCTCCCTTTCATTACGTTCTCGTCAAAGTTTACGGCGTCGCTCTTCGCTTGACGCCTGAGCAGCAGCCGCTTGCTCAGACGTAATCTTAGGCCGACCTGTAATCACATGGACGATTAGGCAAGACGCGCCAGAGAAGTGACTTTAACCAGTACCGACTCCTATTTAATCAGTGGAAAGCCGTCCCAGAGGATTCACCGCTTCGCGCTCAGCAGGTCGTGCGCAGCGAAGAACGCGAGACCGGCGAGACATAAAGGTGCATCTGGTCAGCGGCCTCATGACGTCACGGTCGGGTCATCTAACCATACTTGTGCTTGTTACTTGAATTATGTAACCGAATACAATTACAAATTACCGATCTGAACATGGACAGCTTTCTGAGACACACTATTTTAGTTCCCGATTCTCACGACACGTGGCGTATCCACCTTGAGCAAGATAAAGCCCTTCTATCCTGGGAAAAGTGGCGCCATTCATTGTTGTAGACATGCTCGAGGCGCGCGCCCCGCGCCAATCCTGGGAATTTCGTGGCGTCTGAAATCCAGCTCAGTGCTGCGCTCTGCCGCCATGATCTTCCCAAGAGTTGCACGTTGCACGTGCCTCGTGCATCGACGCACCTTGAGCTACTTTTGAAACATGAGGGGGCTTTAGAGCAAGATCGAGTGCCTTCATACACACGCGCGTTTTTGCTTGAGTGGTGACATCTCAGCCATTTTTCCGCCCAATCGTTTTTTATGCATTTTGATGCGCGCGCAATTTTATTGTCACTCAACTGGAGCGCGTAGCTTTGGCTAATGCATAGACGCCAGTTTACAGCCCAAGTCACGCACCGAGTGCACGAGAGCGTCACGCGCTGGCACATTCAGGGCAACATTAGATGTCTTCACCCTCAGACAGCCAGACATGAAGGCACCCTAGAGCAAGATAAACGGAGAATTCGAAGCGCGCGACCGCCTATCTGAACCTCCTCTCTTGTGCATTTCTCCGGCCTCCCGCCCTTTTCACCGTTTGCGTCTGGCAAAATACTTTACTAGGGGGAATACATTCGACTCCGCTCATTTGCATTAGACAGAACGCCTAAAGCGCCGAATCCAGCCCTGACGGAGGGGAGGTCCGCGCAGAGACTTTTTTTATTTTTTATTTTTTGACAACTAAGTTATTATCATCATTGGTCGCAGACATTTCACGACTACGCGCTATGCTACGCCGGCGGTCGGTGCGCCGGTGCAGGCCAGCGTCTCGGGGTGTGAAGCAACGTTAAATGCGTTGCGGAGCGTTTTCTTTTGATACTTTTTCGAAACGATGCACAAAAAATTCCCCAATTATGTGTATTTCGCTGTTTTGCGTTCATGAGACAATCTGTTATTCTCTGTATTGCGTATGTTATTTCAGTGATGTGCGCAACTAGCATGGTGTAGTTTTGGAATTTGTATCCTCTAAACGAGGAAACACTATTGTTATTTTCTTTAAGGCGCTACCGACTGTTGGTCAGCAAATTATTTTGTGTTTATTCCTTAGTTTTTAGTCTTTATTTATTTAACTCTGGAGAACCGCGGAAAGGCAGCAGCCCATACCATGGACGACCGCGGTACCGCGTCTAGTGAACATGATAATGTGATGAGTATATACATTCATCATGGCGACGACAGGGATTGTTGGTATTGGGGAGGCTGGCAGTCTGATTTGCAGAAGTCCAGATTTAGTGGAGGTGGGTTTGGCGGGTCAGCGGCGAGGTTATGGGGATCTGGCACGCCGTTCGATCGGTGCATGAAGGAGCCCCAGGTACATGATGGCGCTGTTGCCCACTGGGGTCCACTGGGGTCGAAGCGTCAGGCTCCAAGGAGGTAGCCCACTCAAAGTAGAAGCTGCCGCTTCCGAGGAATGAGGGCTCAGATTGAAGCACCGCCGTCGCCCGGTGTGTCATTCTCTCAACGTCGTCATCGTTGTGTTCTTTATTTATACGCGTATATATGTATAAATAAAATAGGATGGATAAAAAGACATACAAACTAACGGTCAGCGGCGTGCCGTTCTAGTTATATTTCTAGTTATACACGCCTCAAAGAATTTTGTTCATTTTGTGTTTTTAACCGAGCTAAAACTTTACGTACACAGGTCAATTCAAAGCAAGAATATACAATGCAAGTGTTTCTGACCCTACATAACAATTGCTTATATTTGAAATCCAGGGCACATATTTTGATTGTAAAAATCTAATTATTATATAATCATATTATAACCGCCACAT
The DNA here is from genome assembly GCF_016920785.2 of Ixodes scapularis. Lineage (NCBI taxonomy): Eukaryota > Metazoa > Arthropoda > Arachnida > Ixodida > Ixodidae > Ixodes > Ixodes scapularis. Next base: position 197,731,731 of record NW_024609835.1, read on the forward strand.
TCTTTGTAAATATGCTGTCACAAACGCATCGTACAAATCTTTTTTTTTTTTTTTTCGATAAGCGTAGGTAAGATAGCTTGGCCGCAAGCCTCTTTGTGTACGGTGGAGTGCTAACTTTTCAGGGGCAAAAAGCGGGCCGACTTTGAAAGTCTCGAGGAATAAAAATTATTAACTTAAAATACCGGAATTTTAACTGCAGTGTGTGCTATGAGTCGGCAACTATTATCCTCGGGAACTTTACCATTCTTCATTTCAGTGAAAAGGAATTTAAAATGTTTTCAATATGGCCCATACGACCCAATGCAACAATATTATATCGGGCCCAGGAATAAAATGTATACCATCCTGAGGTTCAAGTAGGTATTAAATAAAAGTGTATTAGTGCCCTCTATAGATATCCCAGGGAACTCAAGGATTTCTGTCGTAGTTTGGCTGAAATTATCATTTTACTGCGTTTTGCTGAGAATAGCCAAGAGTGGGCGCAAGGAGACCGTGTCCAGGAATGCTGGGGATGTAATCAGATGTAATGAATTGCAGTTACAAATTACTTCCGCTGAAGAGTGACGGATTACTTTACTCGTTACAAATTACTTTCACGTTACTTTTTCTGAGCACTTATCCAGAAAGCAAAAAAAAAATTTTTGCATTTTTTTTTAAATGTTTTGCAATACTGCCTTTCATTTCTCATACTTCCTTATTATTAAGTCCTTGTAAAAATAAAATAGTTTATTTAAGACAAAGTGTGTAGGTGCACTCCGTTCACCTGCAAGCTGACAAGGCACCAAAAGGTGCAACCACACCCGGCATCCCGCTAGCTTACAGCCTCCGGAAATGATCCCTTGAATTGTGCAGACAAAGCTAGCGGTGCGCATGCTCAGTAGCAGCGTCTGGCTCCGATACGAGATTTAGGGCTAGAGAATCGATCTGCAAAGCCTCCCTTTTGACTCGTGTGTTTCGTCTGTTATTTACAAGAAAAGAAAAACTTGGTTTTAACGTTACTGTGTATAGCCAAGGCTGAATGCAGCTGTCCCAGTTTACCTTGATGTGTTTCCGTAGATTAGAGTTAGTCGTTCTTGCTGATGACAATGTGTGTTTATTTTTTTTTTTTTTTTTTTTTTTGCAAACAAGGTATGCACTGAAATTCTAGGTTTCCGTTCTCCTTAATGCCCTAAATTTTAAACACCTCGAGATGGCCATGGAGGCGACCGACATTCCATGACCAAAAACACGACCAGTCTGATAAAAACAAGTGGTTATGGGTTATCTCGATCGTTCAGCAGTTCTCACTTTTATACCAATATTCATCGAGGCCAGGGGAGGGCAGGGCGTAGAGAGCGAGAGATGCCGTGACCATCGTTCTCAGAATTCAATAGAGGATCACACCACTTTTACACGTTCTCTGTTTCTGTCAGCACTCCTTAGATGGCCTAACCCCCCCCCTTCCCCTCCCCCCTTCATGTTGGCAGCTGACTGTAAAGTAAGGAGTGAATTCGACCACCATGCCCAGAGAAGCAAACCAAAAGAAGTATCGTCCATATACTCGAAGACGATGCTCTTATCCTCGCGCTATGCGCTTTTCAGTCGTGCCCCAAAGAGCGTGATTGTATAAAGTAACGCATATCAAAGACAAAGACAATTTCACTCCCTCGCGCGAGGCTACATCGTCTGTTACGCGAATTGTGAACCAACGAATTGAGGGGGTACGGATCAGCGTTTCATGTCTGTGCAGGTGGCGGGACACGTCGAAGAAGGGGGAAAGGCTGAAACGTTGTAAAAGACAAAAACAAATAAACATGAAGAGCTTTCTCCTCCCCGGTAGTAGAAGAAAAAGTGATGAAAGGCGACGGAGAGCCTACTCGGCCTTGTCTTTCTCGTTCTTTGTCTTTCGTATATTTGCACATGCCTTGCCCGTTTTCTTAGTGCTTCCAGTGACCGGTCCAAAAAAATCGTGTTTTCTTTTCGACTATTCTCCTTTTCCTAATATTTTCTATTTTGTCGCACGTGCTCTCTTTATGCTGCTGAATGTTCTGCTCGTATTACTCCAGTTACTCTACTATGCTCATATTATTAAACAAGTAACGAGTAATTAAAGTAATCTATTACCAATATTTTGTGACAAAATCATCTTGCAAATGACTTCCAAAAAAGTAACGTAGCAATTACAAAATTACTTTAAAAAGTAACGAATTACAAGTAATTCGTTACTTTTAACGACCTACTTCCCAACTCTGCGTCTGACCCAGCTGTGATTTCTCTAGCTTTTTTTTCTTCGTTTTGCACAGCGGAGCTGTGTATATGGCTAGGGTTCAATGAATTTTTCGTGTGAGTGACCAAGACCTTTACGCTGGCACCGCCGCATGCGCCGCACGCACACGCCTTCCCCATATAAAAGATTCAAAGTAAATGACTAAAATAAGGCGTTGACGAACGCCTGCAAGATGCCATTTGTTTTTGCTATTTGCTTTAGAACAGTTACTGCTGCAGACGCCGGCACGTGCGGCGCGTGGAGCACCATTCCTTGGATCATCTTTGATGCCTGGGTAATTTAGCGATAGGTCTATTCAGTAGATTTCTTATCAATAGGAACCATTTTCAAGATCCAGACTGTCAGGTAGATAAGAAAAGTTTCGCAAAGGTTTGCCGCTGTGCGACCTGCGTCGGCCATGTCTACGCTCGTACAGCCCTCTCTTTATCGTCGTTCCAAGTGCTTGCGTGCCAAGTTTCTTTTCCTTCTGCTCTCCCGGAGTGCCCGTCCCGTCGCGCGTGTCTACTTTACACAGGCTGGAGGTCCGGTCGCACGTGTCTAGTTCCCTCCGGCTCCTTTGAACAGGCCTCTGTTGTGTGATAAATAGGTTCGCTGGTCATCACCCTTCAGAAACAAAAATAACTCTTTTTTTTTTCTTTTTTACGTTTACGCTATTTCAAAAATTAGAGAGCGCACAAATATGTGGTGGATAAAGCCGAACAAGGAGCGACTTCACCTTGGACCATTAACGTCGCCTACATCGCGTCTCAGCCACGAGTTCATCCAAACCGCTAGTCAGCCCTCATTTCTGGTCTTGAATTCGCATATTGTGATCTAATCGGGCGCCAATTGATAGTCAAGAAGTGTGTTGCTGAAATGAACGCAGCTGCTTTTTCAATAAACGAAAAATACTTTTCTTAGGGCGCACCTGTTATGCGCCCGTTCTGGGTTTCGCAGCGTCGATGTCGCCGTCGGCGTCACCGTCGGCGTCCGCGCAACCGCGCTAAATTTAGCGGGAAAATTGTCGTCACGTGACGTCAACACAAAATCAGTTTCCCCACTAAACCTAGCGGCGAAAATTATGTTACATGACTTGGTGGCACGTCACCTATGAACAAATTCAGTTTTTCCGCTAATAGCGGAGACATTGCCCTCACGTGGCCTCAACAGCAATTCGATTCCCCGCTAAATGTAGCGGGAAAAGTAACGTCATGTAACCTCAAAACCAATTCAGTTTCCCGCTAAAAATGACGTCCCATGACTTGGAGTAAAGTCACCTTTGAACAAATTCAGTTTCTCCGTTAGGTTTGAGGGAAAATTGACGTCACGCGACCTCAACAGCAATTCAATTGCCCGCTAAATTTAGTGGGAAAATTTACGTCACGTGACCTTAACACCAATTCAGTTTTCCCACTAAAGAAGACTTCACGTGACTTGGTGTTACGTCACCTATGAAGAAATTCACTTTCTCCGCTAGATTTAGCGAGAATATTGACGTCACGTGCGGAGGAGGAGAAGGGGAAGCTACGGAGGAGAAGAAGAAAAGGAGGAGGGGAGGATGCGGAGGAGGATCAGGAGAGAGGACGAGGAGAAACAGGGGGAAAGGAGGAGGGGAGATGAGGTGGAGGAGTGGGGCAGGAGGAGGAGGGGAGAGCAGAAGGAAAGGAGGAGGAGGAGGAGAGAGGGAGAAGAGGAGGGGAGTACGACAAGCAGAGGGGAAGGACGGTAGGAGGAGGGGAGCAGGAAGATTTCAGAGGAGGAGAAGGGGCACACCCTTCGCTCCGTACCCTCCCCTTCTCCTACTCAAGAGATGTTCTCTAATTTCGCTTTGCTGAGATTTGTAAACGTCTTTATTTTTTTACCTTGATATAAGTATTTGCAACGCGGTCGGGTGCTTATTGTGTGGAGCGATAACACCCTTAGCGCGGTTCACACACTTGCGGTCGAGCACGACCGACAAAGACAAGACCGGTTTTTAAGCCTCTTGCGACGTCTTAGGACCGGATGCGCTGCTGCGGAGCTGGTCCTAAGACGTCGTAAAAGGATTAAAAACCGGTCTTGTCTCTCTCGGTCGTACTCGGTTGCAAAAGTATGAACGGGCCTTTATATGCGAGACATGAATACTTCGATGGGCTGGCTCTCTGGAGCACGCCAACTGCATCATGTGCAGTATTTGAATCAAAGCTTTTTTTAGAAAAAACAGCGTGCGACACACTTAACATATTCAAGCGAACGGCGTGCTTTACTGTGTTCCTTTTTTCGTTTCTTTTTAGCAGATAGATGGCCATAATTTTGCCACACAAAATATCAGCTTAGCTTGCTCAATTTAAAGATCGTCATACCTTTGAAACTTTGATAACCGTTCGTGCTAGTTTTTTTGCGCATTGAAGGTCTGCCATGCGTTCAGGCAGTCCGCATGTGCGAGGTACCAAGTAAGAAACGAGCGAGGGGTGAGCGAAAAATAAAAAAATAAAATCGGTAGAGAGCCGGCGAGGATTCGACAGAAAGAGAGTAAGAGGGAGAGGTTACAGGCGAGGTAATTTGCTGTTTGCTTGAGAAGAAATGCTACGGAAGCAATAGGAGATCTCCGTACGCCAGAAAGCCTTCGCCAATTTCCATTTGATTTACTGTATTCTAGTATTAACCTCCCCAGTCATTGTGGGCAAAACTTCAGGCGCTCACAATGTTTTTTTTTTCTTTCTGAATTTATGCGAAAATGTTTTTGAGTCTAAACCAATTAGTCCCTATTCTTTTGCATGGGAATGCTATTAAACAGTTCGTCAAATCATAGAGTCTAATAAACCCCTTTTTTGAATTTATTTCGATCTCCCAGGAGACAAACAAGGGCTGCAGCGAATGCTAAGTTTAATTTACCGCCATGCCATAATGCATATGGACAAAGGCTGAGAGAATTTTATGATGCTCTTGTTTGGAATGAAATACCTATTAATATAAAATTGGAAAATAACTTTCTGCCCTCCTTAAAAATATTCTTTAGTGATTATGAAATGGAGTTCCGCTAATCACTTTCTAGAACATGATTTCTTTTTTTTGTTTCGTATTGTATGTGTCTATAGTATTTTGCCGCTTTGAGAACCTATATTACGATTGGTCCCCGGACTAGTCTTAACGGCTATGAGTCCAAACAGTTTTTGTGTATTTTTACAACAAATTTGGAAATAAAGCATTGAATGAATGAAGTAATTAATTAAATCACTATAGAGTTTTCGATTAGCGCAGACGTTTTCCCCACTGAATATTTGTTTGACCTAGGACTCTTTTGAATTGAAAATTTACTTACAAGTGCCGCCGAAGTTTGTGCCACAGAAAAGCGACCTTCGTAATTATTGCCTTTAAAGGGCAACTCCACTGCATTTTTACAATTTTTGGGTTATGATCTAGTTAGTCGAAGTCGGCGACCCTGAATCACGAAATATAATTTGTTTTTCGGTAGTGTGTATAGTTTTGTAGATATCGCGAATCGAAGTAGCGTTACGGCGGCAGGGCGAAACCGAAACTACCGGCTGAAGCAGCCTGTCAACATTGATACTAGTGGCGCGTCGTCGGCATGACCTAGTTTTGGTCCCGCGCTCTCGAGTCGATGCACCGACAATGTCGGCTCAGTCGCACGTGGAGTTTCAAAACAGAAGGTAAGTTGCACATTTTCTTTTTTACCGCTTCACTTTGTTAATATTCACCAAATGTAGTAAGTTTTAGTGTATATTTATAAATTTGCCGGCCAAAAAGTGAATCCGACTGCTATAAATATGACGCGGTTAGTGCCGGCGCAGCGTGACTGTATTAGTTTCTGGCTCGCAGACCGAGAGAAAAAGGAATAATGGGAGATATAGCGACATATGTCCCTATATCTCCCATTGCTAAGCTAAGTTGCTAAGCTAAGGTGCCTTTATGTGCACGCTAGTTAGGTCAGCCGCGACCTGCTGCTTCCGGCCGATCGTGCTGGAGCAGCCGGCGGACGGTACGCGAACAGCGACGGCACCGCATCATTCTTCAAACATGCGTGTTTCGTGGAGAAACACGCAACAGTCAGCAGCCGTAGATACGGTGTGTAGGTGTCTGACGTAAAGTGCTGGGAGCAGAGCTTCGCGTTGGTGCTAGGAGTCGACGGTCTTCCGAGGTCTATCCGTCGAACGGCACCGACCCACACCTTGTGCCTCTTCCGGTCTCTTGGGAACTTGTGGAACCGCATCTCCGGGTTGCGCACCGGATTGTTGGTGCAACGCACAACTCTGCAAGGCGTGCTCGACATTGCCCAACGCGAGTCCGGCGAGTCTCTCCGGCTCCACGACACGCGCGCGAGCGAGCAGCACCGCTTCGCTCTCTTCCGCGCTGTCACGAAAGAAATGCTGGAGTGAAATGAAATGCCTGGACGCTAATAAAAATAGGAGAACACAGGATAACGTGGTAAGCACCTCTTGCGGTCAGCAGAATCGCAGAATGCCACGGGAAACGAAGCGTCCGCGGCGTCCGTACGAGAGCGTAGGACTAAACCTACGTCATTGCCCAGTGTTGCTTCACTAGCTCGCCGGGAGCCAGCGTTGCTCACCCGCTTTCGGGCCGCTAACCGAGCCGGGAGAACATTTTTAATATTGGTTTTAATCGGTAATGTGGCGTCGGTTTGACGTGATATTTTGGGTATGACCGTATTTTGCCCCCCTAAAGCGATATCAGTCATTTCGATAGGGTCGACTTTTTGAGTGGAGTCGCCCTTTAAGCTTTGGGCGATGATCATAAACTATATCGGGCGTGCGGGCAACCTGGGAATCAAAAGCGTTTTAGAGGTGAATCTCGAGAACGCTTAGGGCACGAACGTGCAGATGCAGAATATATTAGCAAGTAGCTATCTCACAACCCGCAGCAAGTACGCGGGCGAGATGCGGAAAGGAAAGGCAGATCACATTCCCTTTTTACAGGACCCGTGGAGATGCTGGGAACCAGACCTATCTCCGCTGTTCCCTGTGCGGCCAATCAGGACACGTGCCACTGGACTGTGGCGAACAGCCACGTACCTGGATGCAGGGAAACTGCGAGAGTCGGTTTTGGTAGACGTCTGCTCTCCGCCGGCAACGCGGAAACAACGGTCCTCTAGATCCATCCGCCGCAGTCGCCTTTGGGACGCCTGGAGGTTGCCACATTTTACACTACTGAGGCCGTTTGCGGGCCCGAATTGTCAAGATTATGAGAGCCCTGACGTCCCCCCTTTTTCTGGCGGATTTCGATAGGCCTGCTGAATAAGGCATCCGCTACGAGGCGCTAGGCGCGTTGGCCGTCGAAGGGGACGGCCGAGGGTCCTTTGCGGCCCCGGATTCCACCGGTTATGAGCAGCTCGGAGGGTCCCTCGTGGTTACCCTGGTAGGCCTGATCAACTCAATGTCTGTCATGACATAAACATTGGGCCGGCTGCGGCGGTCTCTGTGGGCGAGGTTTTCATTTAAAGCGTTGGACCAGGTGGCCGGCATGCCAAATAGTCAATCGACATTTCCACCGACGTGGGGGCCAAGTGCAAGTGGCCACGAGAGCGGCCTTTCCCCGCTGATAGAAGGCCGTTGCAGAGAATGCGCGGGGGCTTTTGGAATCGCAGCGCGGGCGTTAACTGTCATTAAATGTCTTCGTGTTGTTGAACCAGTGCGTTGTGTCATTTTCTGAACTGGTTAGCAGCAAAGAAATTTCCACAGCCTTTAATAAATGAAGTTCGATTGTCGGGACACGTTTGCAACAAGTATAGAAAAAGAGCAACTTTAGCTTTGCACGAGCAACGTTGTTCCGGTTGAGATTGGAAAGATCGAATCAGAGCTAAAATCTACGCTTTTCTCGCGCTTAATAGTCTAGTCCTATTACAGGCGATCTCCGATATCTCGAATGTAGAGATCACGTGGGGTAAATAAATCTAATCGTACAGAAATCACCTTAATTATCGCGTGAACGTTAAGCGCTCTTATGTGTGTATCAGAGAGTCGCTTACTCACACTTCTCTCCACAGAGCAGGTTCCCCGCAGGGGGCACCTGTGAAAGCAGGTGTTTGGAGAGTGGCGTCTCCACGGACCTCGAGCCCCGCAGGGGGCGCCTGCACCTTATGTGCTAAGTGCTTGGTGAGTAGCGTCACCACGGACCCCAGCCACATTGGCGACACCACAGACCCTGAGTAAAAAGTGGCTAAGACCCACGCACGTCTGGCTGTGCGTGGCGAGCCCGTGTCCGGGGAAAAGCGCATCCTGGTGGTTGAGCTGAATCCGGGGTAGGTTTGGACCCTTCGGGGCCCCCCGGGTGAGGCAACACACCACTTTGGCCCCCGCTTCTCGTAGACGGGTGTCCTGGCTTGGCCCGACCAGGATGATGCAGTCAGTCGCCATTTCCCCTACTATCCCCTCTCTTCTTTCTCTTTCCTCTTCTCTCGCCTTTTTCCATTTCAACTTCTTTGGCGGCAAGGGCTAACCTTGGGTGGCGACAGACCCCTGTCTAGCACCACACTGGGTTATAGTGCCTGAGCAGCGCTGATAGCGTAATGTCGTCAGCCAAGCCATTCTTGCTATGGCGCATTACCTATCCCCGTGTTGGGCTCCGTGGTGGGTGGCGCACCCGGGGCACCGAAGCTCCTCCCATTATTATGGGTTCCAAACGAAACTTTCTTGATCGGCCTCTGAAAAGATGCCGCACCGAAGCTCTACTCCCTGAAAAAACACTATCAACGCCTGAAAATTTTTCAAAATTCCTCGTAATGCATTCAGAGACCAAAAAACCTTTTGCCAAACTATCCCCATTCCTCGTCGCGAAGGTGATAGAGGGAGTGGTTGGAAAAGACTTTCATGCCAAGAAAATGTCATCTGGCGACCTCCTCAACCAGATTAACACTAAGCGACAAAGTGACGCCCTCTTAGGGCTAAACTCTATCTCAGACTATAGGGTCACTGTCACAGCACACCGCACCCTTAACACTGTTCAAGGTGTCATCTCTGAGGATGACCTCCTTGATACACCGGAGAATGAAGTCGTTGAGGGGCTGGCCACGCAGGGAGTGACGGCCTCACGGCGGATCACCCTGCGTCGGGACGGCGTAGAATTGAAAACAAAACATATTGCTTTAACTTTCGAATCGACCTCTCTTCCCGAAGTTGTTAGAGCCGGCTACCTCCAGTGCCGCGTCCGCCCATATGTGCCGAATCCGCTGCGCTGCTTTAAGTGTCAGCGGTTCGGGCATGGGTCGCGGAGCTGCCGGGGGACCAACAAGTGCGCCAAGTGCTCTAGTAAAGAGCACATTGCTGAAGCATGTGAGAGCGAACCTCAGTGTTCAAACTGTGAAGGCCACCACCCTGCCTATTCCAGATCCTGCCCTGTCTGGAAACAAGAAAAAGAAATTCTTGCACTAAAAATTAAAGAAAATATAAGCTACATTGATGCAAAGAAGCGCTTTGCGTTTGTTTCTAAAGGGTCTTATACCCAGGCCGTGCACAGGGGTCCGGCACGGTCAATGGTGTCAACGGGAACACAGACGTCTTCGGACGACTCGCGTCTCCTGTTAGGTCCCCCTTCCTCGGGAGCAGTGCCAGTTGCACTGCCTCCAAACCGCAAGGTGGATGCTTCCTCATCAGCGTCCACCTCGGGAGCGGTGCCCATGGCACCGCCTCCAAACCGCAAGGTGGATGCTGCTGCGTCAGCATCCACCTCAGGGCAGGGTATGACCTCTCCTGCCCCACCTGCTGCTTCGGTCCCTCGGGGCCGGGGCCTCCAATCCAGGACCTCTACTCCTCAGAGGAAGCCTGGGGAGCCCCCCAAGCAGTCGACCTCTACAGGTCAACCTGAAGCCATTGCCTCCCCAACAGAGGAGCCAATGGATGAGAGTGGACCCAGATCTGACGAGAACTAACTCCTCTCGGGATCTGAGTCTTCCTCTTGCGCTCCCAGTGGTCCCACTGGGAAACAGAAGGAAGCTACGAAAAAGAAAAATGCCCCGCGTATTAAGATCGATTTTAAGACCTGATGATCCCTTTTGATCAGTATGTTCTTGTCTTTTTTTCTCTTTTCGCGTTTTTTAACTTTTTAATATTTGCTCTACTGTTTTTTAAATAATGAGTTTTATGCAGTGGAACTGCAGAGGTCTTTTTAGTAATTTAGACGATGTGAGGTTCTTGTTACAGAAACATGAACCTTCCGTATTCTGTCTGCAGGAAACATATCTGAAGCCATCTAATATAAATTTTCTTAAATCGTATCAGATATATAGGAGGGATCGCGTGACGACCTCTGGCGCTTCTGGGGGAGTTGCAATTATTGTAGACAGTAGTTTACCTGCCTGCGAAGTCTCCCTTAACACTTCTCTGGAGGCCGTCGCAGTAAGATTGCTACGAGATCGCCTCATTACCATCAGCTCCATTTACATCCCTCCTTCATCATCCTTGGAACTTTCCCAGCTTGAAGCCTTAGCTGACCAACTGCCTGAACCTTTTATTTTAATGGGTGATTTTAATGCACATAACCCGCTCTGGGGTGGTGATCGGACTGACACCCGGGGTTCTGTTGTGGCACGGTTTTTGTCTCTTAGAGAAGTGTGTGTTTTAAATACTGGAGCACCAACATATTTCAGTTCTCATAACTGCTCTTTCTCTTGTCTTGACCTCGCTATTTGTTCATCTACGATTTTTACCGACTTTAGCCGGAACGTATTAGATAACCTTTATGGGAGCGACCACTTCCCAGTGTACCTTACTCCGCTAGAAGTTCTACCTATGCTTCCTTGTTGTCCTCCTCGTTGGAAGATCTCTTTAGCAGATTGGGAGCTTTTTAAGTCAAGCTTTTCTTCCTCCTTGGATCTTTCAGAAGTGGTCTCTGTGGACGATGGATATACACTAATAACAACAGCAATCCTTGAAGCAGCCCGTTTGTCCATCCCACAGACATCCGTCAACCTGCCGAGACGCCCGAAGCCATGGTGGGATGATGAGTGCAGAGAATCCCGAAAGCGACAAAACTGTTTTTTGGGGAAGGTTTAGAAGGTATCCGACCTCCAGAAACCTCCTGGCATTTGAACAGTTTCGGGCAAAAGCCCGCTATATCAGAAAACAGGCCAAAAAGAGATCCTTTTGCTCGTATGCATCCTCCATCAATAATCACACACCAGCCAAGATTGTCTGGGACAGAGTGGGAAGAATGGAGGGCGACTACCGTTCTTTCTCAGTCCCCTTGCTTTTTGCTGAGAATGGAGAAGCTTATTCATCGTTATATGAACAAGCCAATGCACTGGGTAAGCACTTTGCACAAGTCTCCAGTTCCGAAAATTACACTGCAGAGTTTCTACGGTTTAAGTCGAAATGTGAGAGAACTCCAATTCGTAAGTCAAATGATTGTACTGAAGAATATAACCGTCCCTTTTCTCTTGTCGAGCTTGGTCGAGCCCTTGCTGCTGCAAAACCCACATCCCCTGGACCTGATTCAATTCACCCCACTATGCTTTCCCACCTACCTGATACATTTCTTGTCACTCTCCTTCAGTTTTTTAACATAATCTGGGCGAAAGGGAAATTTCCCAGCTCCTGGAAACAGGCTGTGGTCGTTCCCATTTTAAAACAAGGAAACGACAGAAGCAAAGCCACGAGCTACAGGCCGATTGCCCTCACTAGCTGTCTGGGAAAGACGTTTGAACGGCTGGTCAAGAGTAGACTCGTCTACGTGCTAGAACGTAAGAAACTTCTAAGTAAATTCCAATGTGGTTTCCGCACATCCAGGTCTACTGTTGACCATCTGGTGCGCCTCGAAACGACCGTCCGGGAGGCTTTTGTAAATAGGCAGTTTTGTCTTTCGGTGTTTTTTGACCTTGAAAAGGCCTACGACACCGCCTGGCGCTACGGCATACTTCAGAACCTCATCTCGATGGGCATAAAAGGGAGAATGTTTAACTGCATTTCCGACTTTCTGCAGGATCGTGGCTTTCAGGTACGCCTGGGGGCTACGCTCTCTGACCCTTTCCCCCAGGAGAATGGCGTACCACAGGGCTGTGTCTTGAGCGTTACTTTGTTTATTATAAAAATGAATTCTCTGTCTCAGGTGATTCCGCCCATGGTCTCCCATTCTCTTTACGTTGATGATGTCCAAGTTTGCTTTTCTTCGTGTAACTTAGCTATCTGTGAGCGCCAAGTTCAACTGACGGTGAACAAGATGAGTAGGTGGGCTGATCAGAACGGTTTTCGGTTTTCCGCCGAGAAAACCGTGGCAGTCTGTTTTTTTCGAAGGCGGGGAGTATTTTCTGTTCCATCGCTGTCCATCAAAGGTGCGCCCACTCCTGTTAGGTCAGAACATAAGTTCCTTGGTTTAGTATTTGACAGCAAGCTAACCTTTGGCTCACATGTGAAGGCTCTAAGAATTAAATGTCAGCGGAAATTAAACATGTTTAAAGTACTGGCACACCGTTCTTGGGGTTCAGACCGTCTCTGCCTTTTACGACTTTATAGGGCATGTGTTCGTTCTGTGCTGGATTATGGCAGCATTGTCTACGGTTCTGCTAAGCCCTCTACGCTTAAGATGTTGGACCCGGTTCACAATCAGGGCATTCGACTAGCAATCGGGGCCTTTCGAACATCGCCAGTGCTTAGCTTGTATGCTGAGTCAAATGAGTGGTCGCTTGATAAACGGAGGTTTTACCTTAGCGCACAGTACTATCTAAGACTGCAGACTCTCCCTCAACATCCAAATTTTTCTTTGACTAACAACATAAATTATGAACAGACCTTTCAAAACAAGCCGTCTGTAACACGTCCCTTTGCGCTCCGCGTGAGGGATGCCGCAGAGAAGTACAGCTTTGGTATATCCTCTCCTGTTATGGAAACTCCACAGAAATTTGCTCCTTGGGATGATATAACCGTAACATGCAACCTCTCATTAACAAAGTACAACAAGAGAGTTGTCGACTCCAGTGTTATAAAACAGGAATTCTTCGAGATAGCAAGCCGTTACGAGACCGGCAAGAGTTTCTTCACCGATGGGACGAATGGCATTGATTATGTTGGATGTGCTGTGGTGGGGCAGTCCTTCCAGCGTGTTAGACGAATTAACCCCGAGGCATCTGTTTTCACTGCTGAGCTTCCAGGGCTGACATTAGCTGTCGAACAAATAATTAAACAAAAGTTTAGGAAATCCATAGTATTTTCAGACTCGCTTAGTTGCCTCCTTGCACTTGACTCAGCAACATCCTGGAACCACCCCCTCATTTCTCTACTCCGTGGTAAAATGATAAAGGCCCGCAAGCAAAATATTGATATTCAGTTCTGCTGGGTACCCAGTCATATAGGAATACACGGCAATGAGGAGGCTGACCGAGCTGCAAGTACATGTATAAACAGGTCCACTGAAACCCACGCAATTCCAGCGACTGACTATAGAGCTACTCTGCGAAAGAAAATAAAACGTTCCTGGCAAGTGGACTGGAGCTCTGACTGTTGCAATAAGCTCCATAGTATTAAGCCTACTTTGAGTGAATGGCGCAGTGCCAGACATCGGGAAAGGTTTTACGAAGTTATTCTGTGCCGGCTGCGAATAGGACACACACGCCTAACTCACGGGTACCTCATAAAAAGCGAAGACCCTCCAGTGTGCGATTACTGCTTTGAAACTTTAAGTGTACTCCACATCCTTCTAGTATGTCCGCAATTTCATAACGAACGCTGCACCTACTTCCCAATCTTTTTTAGAGAGAATATTCCGTTCCACCTGGCACTTTTGCTCGGAGACGAGCCTCTTGTCCCACATACACAAGTGTTCAACTTCTTAAAGAAAATTGGTATTTTAAACCGCCTTTAGCAGATTTTAGTAAAGTGAAATTTAGCAATGTATAATTTAGCCGCCGAGTCTTGTGATATTTACTCACCATGTGTTTGGCGCACTATGGCCCGAGTTGCTGCTGCGCCAAAAAAAACCCAAATTCATTCACAGAGCAGGTTGAACATGCTGTGGTGCGCAACATGTGCTTACTTCACCAATATCTTCACTGCGACTCAGCACTACCACAGTATCTGTTGACGCAAACCTATGCTTCTAAACACATCTAAACCCCAAACCAAGGTCGCGATTCTAATGCAGGGTGATTCCACATCAGTTCGTACAATGATGGCCCGGGTCATAAATTTGATATTTGTGTTAAAAATATATATGAAAGTCATGTTCTTGAGAGGAATATTCAGCTATATATGAGCACCGTAACTATTTTGTTCGCTGAGATATAAAATAGAGAATCTCGAGGGGTGGAAATCGGGAGAATTTCACTGTGCTACTTTGCACAGTCCTCATTTTCTCATCAAAGTTTTCACGTCACCATAACCTTTTTAATGCATTTTGCAAAAGATAAACAACACATACACAAAAAGTAAAAATATCAATAAAATATTTCTTCGCAAACAAAAATCAAACATGGCATGAAATTGCGTTTCAGAGACATATTCAAAAAAGTTTGCATATAAACCATTTTTCATAATACTTCGCATAACATAAAAATGCGCGTCTTTAAATATTCTTTACGAATATACGAAGATAATATGCCCACCCTTGATTGTCTTCTTGTTACTAACGCGGATGCAGCTGATTTCTTGAACTGTGACAAGATTGGGCGTCAATATTTAAAAACTCCATCTTTCATTTATTTTTTAACTCTCCTTGGCACTTGGCAGCGACTTGAACTAACTTGTGATGGCAGAACTTTGAGTAACATATGACCTCCAAACAGGAAAAGCTACGACAAACCTTCACTAAGAGCCAGCCGACGACATCGTCATAGCGGCTTTGCCGCACAGCACCAAACATTTTGAGCGTTAGTTATGGCATGAATATTATTTTTCAAGTGATTATTTTCAAAAGGGGTTAGCATTACTGACACAAAAAGGGACTTTGAGCTGGAATACCATTACGTAGCTTAGAATTCACAAAAACAAAAAGGCCCCACTCTGCGAATTCGCTAACTATGCATGCATATGGTTAAAACTCTCAGTTAAGCAAGTGGCCATGTATACATCTGTGGCCTCTCGGCATATGATGACTTTCACATACGAGATGCCTGGATTGCTCTCACAGGTTTTACGGTGATCGACTCGACTTGCTTTACCACACGAAACTCTCGAACCCGTCCCGTAGACAGGTAGAACATGCAGATATGTGTTACTTTTTTCACGCAGTACTTCCACAAAGTGTTTAGCGGTGACAATCGTAAGTTTAGCGAAGATCTCAAGTTGGTGAGCGTTGCGTGGTGTTTAAGAACACCACCTACTCCATGAGAAGCGCTTTTTCCCAGTCCAGTGGCTGAAAACATCCATCTTGCCGAAGAGTACGGCTTCCGAGACAATTCGTGCAATTGGAAGCGATTCTTAAAATGCGGCGCCACTCCGTCTGATACAAAAATTATTTCAGAAAAGAGTGGGTAGTGTTCATCAACATACTCTACTAAGGTTTTTCTGGCTAGAAGAGCTTGAGCTGTGTCATGTGTCGTGTCATCGCTGACAACGGAAAATCTTTGCGTTGCTTTACGTGGACGTAACCACACATGTGAAGAGAGACATTTAATTTTTTTTCTCTTTCCAATGAAAACTCTGCACTTCGCTTGGGAAGATTACTGTCCAATTTTCCGCAAAATCGAAGTGGAACATCACTGCCTTGGGTTGTAAGGCGGTTCTTCTGTCACGTATTAGTAGGGTGACCACCTTCCTGCTAGTGAAATGCGGGACACGCGGCGGGGCAGAGGGGGGGGGGGGGGATTTATTAAGACGCACACAACGAACCAAGGCTCTGTTAGCACAGTTATTATCCCGTACTGCTTATACACCTGCTAATTGTATTGCAGCAATCAAGCTCAAATAATTTTCACTGCCAGTGATAGATTATTTTGATGCCAAAGGTGGTATTACATGTGCCGAAGTTGAAAACATAAAAATCGACTGTACCAGAGCTCAATGCATCAAATGGAAATAAGAAACAGTAAATATTTTTCTGGTTATTGTTTCCTCTCCACGCTTACTTCTATCAACATGGTCCTACGCAAATTTTTAACATTACGTTCTTGCTTGGCCGTTGCATGTGTGGCTGCCTTCACTAAAAGAAAAAAAGGAATCCACAGCAAACCTTTCGCATTGGCATGGTGCACACAAAGTTTTAACATTATGTTCTTTTCCGACCGCTCACTTCACTAAAAAAAAAAAAAGAAATCCACAGCCCACCTTTTGCATTGGCATGGCAATTTGAAAACAATTACAATTTTTTATATTGAAACTTTTGGCGAGAAATGTTTTGTACAATCTTTTCCCACCAAAGGGAGAGGCACAACGGCGCATGCGCGTCGGTCTTTTGCAAGAACGACGGTCGCTTCCCGCAGTGCCTGGATAGATCATAGAACATGGCGTACCATTTCGATTCACACAATTACTAGCGACCTCCGCACTTCCCCGTGCCCCATTTTTCGGCAGCCCGTGAGTTGCGGAGTGACTTTTACGACAGTGTGAAATGCGGGACATTTTGTGGATTTGGGACTTTCTCGCGGGACACGGGACACGAGCCCTCAATGCGGGACAATCCCGCGAGTCGCGGGACAGGTGGTCACCTTAAGTATTAGGCTTCGTTAATGGTCACGGATTTAAGAATGCTTCACACACTTTTTGCTCCATGACTCCAGTTTCTTTAGAAAGGCGGAAGTGTCCATAACCTTTTTGACGAGTTCCCCGGAGTCCCATAACCCGAAACAGGGCTCTTCTTCTTTGTCGAGATGAAGCGACTGCAGCGAGATGCTCTGCATTTTCGGGCACTTTTCGCAACTGCGCAGGAAGCAATTATTTTGTGGAGCGCTGCAGAGGTAGATGCGCTTGAAGTCGTCTCCAGTAAATGTCTTCTGGGAGGCATTTGTTACGGCCGTTAAAAGCAACTGAAGATTGACGCATTTCATGCATACACACATTTCATGCTCGGGACTCTTTTTTTACCCATTTTGGTCGTAGGGAATAAAATTTAGAGTTGCCTAGTTCTCGATGGGGATGGTCCTTCCTAAACAAGTGGTAAGCTTCCTTAATAGAGCGGGACATAAACCTTTTTACGACTTTAGTCTTGTTGTCGTTGATCATGGCTTTGACAGCGTCCTTTTCGTTGGGGCTTTGAACAGAGCATGCGAGGTCGTTGCGTGTGCAACCTCCTCGTCTTCGGCATTCCTCTTTTTCCCCATGTAGGGATCGGGGGTTGCCCATACACCACCTTTACGCTTCAGTTTTCTTGTTTGATCCATCATGTAGGCAGTTGCTTGTGGCACCAGAGACAATATTTCTTTGTTCGAGATGCTTGGTGGCACAAGCGTGTACAATCGCTTGCGTTCCTGGTGAGAATTGCATGCCCTCAGCGCTTCGCGGAACGCGTCAAAGCACTCCGCGCAGTGCTCAGAACTGTCTTCATCGGTTTTCACGCCATAAAAGCTTCAGAGCTTTCTTTTAATCGAAGGACTCTCTTGAGCTTTTTTTTTTTTGTTCAGATATGCTTCGCGCCTTTTTTTATTGTTTTACGTGATTTCAATGGATTTACCGATGGACTAGCAGCATACAAGTCTTTACTCACTTCAGCCAGAATTTCATCAGAGTCTCGGAAAGAAGAGTCTGATGTACTCACATTGTGAGGAGAAGCAATCTCATTCTGGAGGTATTTGTAGCGATGTTGGCACAAGAGGTCAGATTCGTTCACTGTCCGTGGACCCACTAGATTTTCCCGCCGCACTTTATTAAGTCTACCTACCGATACGAGATGCTTCTCGCTATACACTTTCTTCTTATGTCTCAGTAGACAGTCCACTCAGAACAATCGCACGGTGGTGAATCGTTGGTCCATGACTGTTCGATTTGACACTAGACTCTTACTCGCTTTGTAAGTGACAGAACTTGAAACGTCCTCGCAAACGCCTATTTTAGAGGTTCTGGATTCCTCTCTCTCGGTTCCGAATATTCGGTCAGAGTTCCGCAAGAAAATGTTTTTGTGCTTATCGACTTCTGTCTTCCCTTGTAGACAAAATCGGCACGTCGCGCATGGTTAAGCTGGTGTTGTTTGTTTGTAGTTCCACTTATCGAGCATACAAGACACAAAGCCCCCTGTAAGCATAGTGATAGTCAGTCGTCTTTTTTTTAATTTTCACCCTGTAAAAGTTTTTTTTATTGTTATGTTCTGGGGGTTTTCGGTGTTGGAGTGTAGTTTGTGTGTATGTGTGTGTGTGTGTTGGGGAAGGGAGGTTAGGGCAGTAAAATAGAAGAGGGGGTTTGTGGTTCCTTCTCGGTCGGTTCACATAGCGTGTTAAAACTCATCCGTTCAGGTCCTTGGGAGAGGTGCCAGTTCCCGTTGCTGTCCTTAAACTTGGAGTGATTTAGTTTGTCTGGTTAGGTTCGGTCAAGTCTTTGTGGCCGCCTGTCTTGATCTTCCCTATTTTTTCTTTCTGAGTGGACACGCATTTATTTTCATTCTTCTTGTGATCAAGCTCAGCTGCGTTTGAGATTTCGTGTTGCACTGTCCGTATTTTTGTTTTTCCTCGTCTCATGGTTTAGATTGCAATGTTTCCTGGCCAACACACCTGCATATTTGCCCTTACAACTACTTTCGCCTTATTTTGCCGTAACTGACTCTCCACGCACTTACCTTTGGGTTTCAAGAAATTTGATGTGCTTACGATTCCTAACTCCCGCAATCAGTGACGTTCGCAGGCGTTTCTTGATCGTGATAAGGGGCGGGGTATAGTCACACAACGATAAAGCAATGCTCAGAACAGCACGACTTTCCGCTCTCTACGACAGTCTCGCTTTCCAGCTTTTCACTCTTCCATGAAGGGAATGTTATGCGGCAAAGCCGCTTTAACGAGACGTCGGCTCGCTCCGAGTGAAGGTTTGTCGCAGCTTCTTCCGTTCGGAGGTCAAATGTTACTCAATCTTTGGCTATCACAGGTTAGCTCACGTCACTGCAAACTGCCAAGGGGAGTTTTATAAAAAATAAAAGATGGTGTTTTTTTTTAATATCGACGCCAAATCTTGAGACATTTTGAGAAATTAGCCGTATTTCTGCGTTAATAACAAGAGGACAATTAAGAGTGAGCATAATATTTTTATATATTCGTAAAGATAAATCAAAAACGCGCATTTTGATATATTTTGTGAAGTATTACAAAGATAATTTATTAGCAAAAGCATTGTGAATATGTGTCTAAAACGTGTTTTTATGCAATCTTTGATTTTTTTGTTTGCATAGAAATATGTTATTGATAATTTTACTTTCTTGTGTATATGTTGTATATCTCTCGTGAAATGTATTAAAAAAGTTATGATAACGTGAATGCTTCGACGAGAAAATGACTGTGCAAAGTAGCATCGTGAAATCTTCTCAATTTCCACGCCTTGAGCTTCTCTATTTTGTATCTCAGCGAAACAAATTGTTACGGCGTTCATATATACAGTTGCTGAATGTTCCTCCCAAGAACATGGCTTTCATATATGTTTTAACAAAATATCAAAATTATGACCAGGAGCATTATTCCATGAACTGACGGGGAATCACCCTGCAGCGCCTTAATCCCCTCCTCTTTTTTCCCATTTTGGCCGTCAGGTCGCGCCAGTTTTCGCCGCAGATTTGGATAGGCTGTAGCTGCCCGCTTCTCTTCTTCACGTCTTTACGTGATGGGTCGCGTTGCCTTTTTGGAGTAGCCAGCAGTACACCAGCGCGCACCATGGTTTCGGTCTTTCCGTCTAATAGGCTGATCTCCTCGGCCAATCTGGCTACGCCGCGGCTGCCGCAACGCATCAAGGGAACTTCAGTTTTTCTGCACATGCCCCAACCTCTCTGAAGCTCTGCTCCCGAAGAGCACGACGCAGCACGAGGCTTCTCGTACACTGCCGCCTGCCTCTACTGAACCAAAGTTATGGGGGCTTCACGCATGCGCCAAACGCTTGGTGAGATCGGTCTATTGTATTGCTGAATTGAAATTAACTCCTCAATCCCAAAGGCGCAGACAACGAGAGCGCCGATTGCAGAACAATAATATTTTATCCCTCTTTGCGCATTTAATGACGTAAAACAATGATAACGTTTATATTTATACCTGTAATAAATCGAATATATATATTTATATGCCCTCTGGACCACAGAGATACTGAAGAAGAAAATAGGTTACAAGATATATATAAAAAGAATTCTGAGAGTGCAAATTGTTTGCCGTTAATGATATACAATCATGAAATGCATTAACTGTTAAGACAGCTTTGAAGGCTCGGAGAGACAAAGCTACCACTCACGCTGGAGGTGGTTCCATGAAATTGTGGTTCAAATTATGAATGAACTGCGAGTAGTTGTAGTTCTAAATGATAAAATGCCTATCTTGTTTAGAAATTACAGAGAAGATGCAAGCGAGCTGGAGAACTTTCAACATTGCAAAACCGGAGACGGACGTCCGTTGGCTTTTATTATGAAACAGCGTCTGAATATTTTCATGTGCCTGTTCGCGTACGGATGTGTCTCGCCTAAATATGGCAAGAATATGTGTGCT
Organism: Ixodes scapularis; assembly: GCF_016920785.2. Lineage (NCBI taxonomy): Eukaryota > Metazoa > Arthropoda > Arachnida > Ixodida > Ixodidae > Ixodes > Ixodes scapularis. The sequence goes on from NW_024609835.1 coordinate 197,752,511, forward strand.
GTGTTTAAGTGATCTATGGCTCTTCTTAGTACATTACGTGCACCAATGTGAAGCGTGAAAAACTTGTTGGGAGCCCAGAAAACGAAGAATTATTATTAAAGCGAAAGCATTAACTGTCCCGTGGAGCGAAGCCTGCATTGCGTGGGACCACGAGAAACGGCACATAAATTCCGTCTGCAGCAGCGAAAAACGAGCCCGAAATTCCCATTGGCTGAGCGAAACCGTACCTAGGGTTACATAGGCCAGAAGCAGAGCAACGCAGATGCTTCGTTACTGAAGCTTCAGTAACGTTGCAATGCAACGTTACTGAAGCTCAAGGTCAAAGAAAACACAAAGAAAAGCACAGCAACGCAGATGCGTCGTCAAAGAAGCCGTGGAGGCGGCGGGGGTGCCGTGCCTGCGCGGTGGGGGAGCCTGATGTCACCTTCAAAGCGCGGCGGCCACATGAGCTTCGCACTCCCGCCGCTGTATTACCCAGCAGCGCAGCACTCACCAGCGTGCCAGGGCGGCCAGCGAGGAACACCACCACACTCTCTGCCGGCGCTGGGGGGATCGGTGGCCGAGTGGTCTAGCGCACACCAGCTCGGAGCACGTGGAGCGAAAGCTCGCGCTGCACAACCCAAGGATCCTAGGTTCAATCCCCACCCCTGCCCGTTTCGATCTGAATGAGCATCGTACCGGCGTGCGGTCGCGTACCACTACTGCGTGGCGCACGTTAGAGACCCCAGGCTAGCGGTTGTACTGCACTGGCTAAATTGCTCATCTACAGCTGGGAGACTCGTCACCCTTTGAGGCAGACCAAGCTCTAGGCTGTATAAACATATACACAACCCAATTTTTTCTGCCAGCGCTGCGACCGTTTCTGGCGGCGTTCAATTGTACATTAAGGCTTTCGCATTCACAACTCATGGGAAGTGTTTATTATTATCAATATTTTTATTAATGATGTATGGGTTTTAAAGCAAAGTAATAAAATCAAAGGCCTAATAAGCAAAATAAAGCGTCATTTTAAACATAATCTCTCATCATTATAGATACCGAAGTTGTTAACATTTCCGCCCTTTGGGCGAGCCCGATGCTCATGGTTATTATCCGACCAAACTCGTCTTTAGTAGCAGTGCGTTTCTGCATAAATCGGTTACAGTTCAAGAATCGGTGGTGCACCCTGGGGAGTTCGTCTTAGTGGTGTCTGTTTATTGGCGTTAATCGCTTATAAATAGGCTTCCGTGCGCTAACTAGTGGTTTCCCCAACAGACGGCCACGAGCTGAGGCAGTAAGTGGGACCAGGATCAGTCACACCTGGTTATACTTTAAATTAAAGCATAGGAGCGCCAAGTTAAATTGGGGATTTTACTTTCAAGAGTGCTGGAGGATGATGTATAGGGGTTGTAGCACTATAAAGCACTGACTTCACCTAAGGCTTTCCTAGAGGAGGCCAAGGAGCATACACCTGTTAGTGTTCTCTAAGACAGTCCACCTGATGTTCAGTTTCTCATTTAATCTGAAACAATGCATTTTAGAAGAAAATGTTTCTTTGATTTAACTAAGTACAGGATTATGACAGTAATATTGAGGTTCAGAGCGACTCGCTGCTGCAAAACGTCAGCATAGCTGTGTATCTTTCTCGTATCTACTATAATGAGTTTAGATAGAGGTATTATGCCCTAGTTACACTAGTGCTCACAACTGTCATTAAGCCAAAACGATCGCTCACATCTATCAACTGTCGTTGAGCTCAACTAAGTTGTCCGTTGTTGCACGGTACAAATGCTTGATTACCCAACTTGACATGCGCGTCAAGGGACACAGTTGAAACCGAAACGAAACCCAAACTGATGTCACGATATCTATAATGCAAACGCATCAACTATCCCATTGAGAGGAGCTGGTGGTGTCTGTAACCGAAAAAAAAACGCAAAAGAAATGCTTATTTTTTATTTTTATTTTTGGCTGTGCGAAATGTCGCCTGGGTAGGTATTGACGACTGCTTCACTAGAACGCGTCTGCGGCAGGCGTTGCCGGAGGGGGGAGAAGGGGCTAAGGCCGCTTAATGAAAGCGCGCGCTTTACCGCCGCTTTTGCTGCTTTTGGGGAATGGCATTCTCCATACATTTTATATTTTCATAATGCGTTTTTATGGTGTTGATCACTCTCGATGCCTAGGTGTCTAAAACATATATTCATGCATACTGGATGATCTATTCAAAGCCTCCCTGCACGTCTATATTTCATGTTTATATGCGTGAACCAAAAACGCAACTACTTCTAAAACCAAAGACCGAGAAATTTTTTGTTTTGTGCATTTGATGAAAAGGTTTAACTTCTTTCTTTTCTTATGATATCATTTTACCCTCGATCAGTGTTCAAAACAACACTTCATAATATGCAAAAGTAGAGCAGAGTATCCAATTAGGCTTTCACAACCGTTGCTGTTAAACCTTTTACCGAGGTTTCGTTTTAATAGCGTGCATCTCATTTACTCGCGCCATTGTACTGGGGAGAATTGAACATAATACTATATTCTTGTTTTCTATTCTTCTAAGTGGTGTATAATGGGTCGAGATACTATGTTTCTGAATGGTATTTCAGTGGTTATGTTTTGATATTTACGAGTGATGTAAACCACATAGTTCGATAATTTAGCCAAATGAGGGGGTTCTTGAGTCTATGACGTACGAAGTATAAATAGTACTAAGTGATGTGTTAGACAATTACAGATGTCTACGCTTCTCTGTAATGCGAAATTAGAGTGCAGCTTTTGAGGTGCGTTGATTTGGTGATATACCGTAGTAGAGAATTTGATATATATATATATATATATATATATATATATATATATATATATATATATATCAGGGATGGGCAGTATTTCAAATACTTTGTGTATTTTGCATTTGTATTTAATTACAATTTGGGTGATGTATTTGACGTGTGTATTTAAATACTAAAACGTGGGTATTTCAAATACAATTGTAATTAAATACAATTTTGTGGGCAAAAATACATCTCTCAAATTTATTGTCACGACTCATTTTGCTCAACCTAAGACGCGTCCAAAACTGCTCTTTCTTCATCTCGACGCCAACGGCAACAATAAACCAAGAAACTCTTCACCTCTTCATACACCAGTCCAGCGGCAGTTCGCGTCTCGCTCACCGCGGGCGCCCGCGGCACTTGCCTCTATTGCGTTGAATAAATGTTATTGCCGAAATTACAATTCTTGTTTTTATGCATGTGGTTGTAAGATATAGTGTCGATCCTTTATTTGGCCATGGCCGGGACTTTTTTTCCTTTTCTCCTCCGGCTTTATTTTAAAGGGACTATCCAGAGCAGGAAGAAAACTACGTTCTGCACCGAATGCAGTGTCTCTCAATCAAGCACAAGCGTTTAGTGACTTTGTGATTACGGTGCTAGTTCAGGGCAAGAATAGTGTCGAAATCGACGTTCACAGGCAGACTGGCTAAATAAGTGCCTGTGACAACTTGTGGTGCTTTCCAGCCTGATTTCCATCCATATTTTTGCCTGGAACATTCTGAATGCGCGGGCCGTCCAGATTTTCGTAACTGGTGCGAGTTGCAACAATAACAAATTCTATAGGTAGTATATTTAGGTAGTTAGCGCACAGGGTAGAGAGGAGAAGGAGAAGACAGAAAAGAGCGCTACTCACAACTACGTTTACAGATAAGAAAGGAAGGGAAAGAAGACACCCAAATAATCCGCCGCGGACTCGTGCATCTACCACAGCCCCGTGAATGATAGCGGCTAGTTCATCCAGGCTCGTGTGGGCCCTTCATTCTGTTTTGAAGGAATTCCCTTTCCTTGTTTGATAGCGTTACGGATTCAACGATAATACAGTTCCTGTCCTCATGAAGGATGTAGAAGGCCTCCAATACCTCGCGGGTCAATTTGTCTTTGCTCTTCCCAAACATATTGGTCTCACGGAATAATGGTCTGCACGTGCATTCCCTGCAATGGAGAGGAAGATTTCCGCCCAATGTAGCCTTTAAGGAGTAATCATGCTCCCGGAGTCGGTCATTGAGGCATCTGCCCGTTTGGCCTATGTAGCTCTTGCCACACGAGCATGTGCTGCGCGTCTTGGTCGCCAGTGCTGCGCGTCTTGGTCATCTCAGTTCTTTGTTGGTCTATACCAAAATGTAATCGACAAAAAAGCTGCTTGAAGCTCTGCATTTTTCTTCACATATTACGTCCCAGCTGATTACATTTTTTTTTGTGATTATATTTCTATTACGTTACTAGAGCCTCGCACACTAACTCCCGAGTGTGCGATGCAAAATTAAAATGAGATACCCGGAAACCCGTTGCAGGTGCCTTGAAGTCGCTGACGTAAATTTTGAGGAATGTTTTTGGAAAAGTATTTGGAGGAGACCAAGTACATTTGGTTGTATTTGTATCGTGTACTTAAATGTTTTTTGTAAATGTAATTAGATTTTTAATTAAATACATTTGTGACAAAGTATTTTGTATTTGTATTTCGATACACATTTGCATGTATTTTGCCCATCCCTGTAATATATATATATATATATATATATATATATATATATATAAATATATATATATATATATATATATATATATATATATATATGTATATAGATAGATAGATAGATAGATAGATAGATAGATAGATATGGCTGATTTCCAAATCGTGCGTGCAAAAAGGGTCAAACTTTTAATTTCCGTGAAAAAAAATATATATTATGGCGTCGTCTCAAAAAACGCAGCAGCAGCAAACCGCAAGCTCGTCGGATTTTTCGTTCTCGACTTACGAATTTTAAAAGAGGTCGCGGCGGAAAGCAGTGTTATTCACAACCGTCGTGGGTTGGATGTTTCGCTCGATCTCCCGCTGTGTATTTTCAGTCCACATTATATTAATTTTTTTCAAGCGCTCTCTGAGCGCAGGTAAAAGGCTCTAATACCATGAAATAATATTAGGCGTTTTGCTTTTTTTTTTCTGTAAAAATTTCAAGAACGCCCACTCTGTTAATTGTTGACGAAATTTGACAATTAAATACTGGTGATGTACTTGGGTTACATCAATATTTTTTTATGTTTATGGAAATCCCAAAACACGCTCTTTTTATATATTATAATATGACTCAGGCTGTATAAAATATCCTTTTGCGGTACGTTTACGTTAATTTCATGCCAATCCCAAAAAAAGTATAAATTTTGAAGTCGATTTTCTAAAAACAAATATTTTTAATTTTTTTTCTTACTTTCCTAAATTGTAAACACGACGGTTGTCTACTCAAAAACTAAGTCGAGCAAGTGTGTTTTTTGTTTGTATGTTCTATATATAAGCCTCAATATCAGAAAAAGACGTCTTCGTTTTGCTAGACCCAAGTCAGACATAGCAACTTGCGCGTTTCTATGAATTGTGAAAACGTTTTTTCGAATTTTCGTCTGCGTTTTGTAATAAATTATAAACGTATTTTGTGGTATTAAATAGTTATTTATATACTAATAAGAGCGGGAAACCGCGAGCAACATATCTAATCAAATCAACAGGCCTAGTAGACCTTCAGTATCGAAGAGGCACAGACGTTGAATTGCTTCGATTTATAAAACATTCACTGTAAACTAGCATGACCAGCTATTAGCTGTCATATTACTAAGACATAGAAAGTCACCACATCATCGATATATTATATGCAATTCTTTCCAAAGCCAAACGCTAGGGTTCGTTCACCGACATCGCACAGATCACCAGGAAATGGCCTTTCATTTCCGTAAGACACAAAAGTGAAAACGCAGAAACGGTCCTAAACACACGGAGAGGGGTAGAAAATAAAAATAACTAAATAAGAATAAAATTACCCACCCCTGATCGTAACAAAAATTATGCAAAAAAAAAAAAAAAGATTTAAGTATGTGCGGTGGCAAGGCGATAGGTTCACGCCTGGTGGAGAGTCAAAGGAGCCGACGACACGTAACGGTAAAAAAAAGAATTAATCAAGACTCAAAAACTCAGCCGCACACGGCAAGAACAAAAAACAACTCCTCCGGGCATTCCCTAAACGGGACACAACTAAATGCGCGCGAACACACTTCCTACACCACCGTCCAGTCGCTACGCCATGACAAAATAACCTCAACAAGTAAACAATGCTAACAAACATGTAGTCGGAAAACATTCGAAAAATACGTTCAGCAGAACCGCACCCGAGAAAAAAGTCAGCGGAACGAGGAAATACGCCCGAAATAAAAAAAAAAAAAAGTCTTGACTGAACGACACCGAGTCCAGACCAGACCCACGACACTGAAGCCTGGCAGGATGACAGCGTCCAGATGATGCTCAAATCTATTCTCCACTCTGTTCCACGCAGCCACGACGGCTGTGCGGAACAGTGGCTGTGTGGAACAGAGTGAAGAATAGATTTGAGCAGCGCGTCGTGGCTGTGCGGAAGAGAGTGAAGAATAGATTTGACCAGCGATGCGCGAGAAGTTAACCGAGACGTAACGTGCCTCGAGCTTCATGTCGGGAGAGGAGCTTTCGAGGTAGTTACTGTAGTTACTCAAACTTTCTCTTTCTCCTTCCCTTTTTTCAAAAGAACACGTCAGCCGACGCTAACGTTTTGTCTGGGAAGAAGACCACTCTACACAAACGGTTATAGTTGACAAACAGGCTGACTTCGACTCAACTAGTCCCCGGACTTTGATGTTTCCAAAAGAGATAACCCTTCGGTGATATCGGATCCTCGCGGAGAGAGATAAAGCAGGGCCATTTCAAGAGTAGGGCGCTCGAAGATTGGGCAAATACGCGGTATCGTTTTACCTGTGCGCGGATGGCTGGTTTCAAAATTTCCCCACATCCCTAACGGAACCGGCCCATCTCGTGTGTTCGTCAGCGTTATTGTTGTCCCGCGCCGCCGGATTAAGCGCGCACGCGGCGTTGTTTTGCAGCAGAACTGCTGTTGACCGTCGATACTGTAAGGCCGTGGTGCCCTCATCTTCCCAGGCAACAGTTCATTTTCTTTCCCTTCTGCAATAGTCTGACTGACTGACTCCTGGGTGGCCGTCAGTGTTCGCCGCGTCAACGACACATTAGTACCATTTCACTCCTCGTGACACAGGGCGCGCTGCTCGCTTTACTGTCACGGGCCGTCCTATACAACACAAGAAGCGCGAAAGGGGGTGGTCATCTGCTAGTTCCGAAAGAGCGGGTACTTTCATATAGGCCAATGAGGGCCCCGAATCAATACGACGTCTGCCGATTTCTACACATTAAATATTTACGACGCCTGCTGGTCTGTTAAGAAGTGTTGCTTTCTCGTTTGAACTCCTCCAATGCAGCTTGCTGCCTATAATGAAATTTAAATGATCAATAAATATAGCAGGGTGCAACTACTGTATTTCATTTTTATATGGGAACGTTGAAAAAAGGCCAAAATATTTTCCAGTTTGTGAAGACGCGCCGCGTCATTCGCAAGTCCGTTTCGAGCCGTAAAAACACGTTTTTGAACGATATTGACGCTTACATATAGAACATACAAACAAAATACACACTTTCTCCACTTGCTTTTTGTGTAGTCAACTATCGTATCTACATTTTAACAAAAAAAAATGAAAAAAATGGGTTTTTTGAGGAAGTCGGTTTCAAATTTGGTACTTTTTGGGTTTAGCAAGAAATTAACGTAAACTTACCGCAAAGGATATTCTATACAGCTCAGTCATTTTACTACATATATAAAGAGCGTTTTTTTGGGCTCTCCATAGACAAAACAAATATGGATGTAACCCAAGTAGATCGCCAGTATTTAATTGTCAAACTTCGTTAACAATTACCCGAGGGGGCGTTCTTGACTTTTTTGCAGAAAAAACGCAAAACGCCTAAAATGATTTCATGGTATTAGAGCCTTTTACCTGTGCTCAAAGAGTGCTTGAAAAAAGCTAATACAATACGAACTGAAAATCCACGGCGAGGGATCAAGCGAAACATCCAACCCACGGCGGGTGTGAAAAACACTGCTTTCTCCGCGGCCTCTTTTAAAATTCGTAAGTCGAGAACGAAAAATCCGACGAGCTTGCAGTTTGCGGCCACTACGTCTTTAGAGACGACGCTATAACATATATTTTTTTCAGCGAAATTAAAAATTCGACCCTTTTTGCTTGCACGATTTGAGATGAAATCACCCGTATATACCTATATATATACAGGGTGTTTCAGAAAACGCAAGCCAAATCGCTCCTGCAAAAGCTACTTATTACAACAAAAAAAGGTTTGTGGCGTTTTGGTCCTGGGCCAGGGGCGCATTTAAGAAAATTACTGAAGTCCCGGATAAATAACTTACTAATTATTTTTGCGTAATTAACTTTTTAATATTGTGTTTAAGGGCATGGTTTAAATTAGAAAATTGCTCAGCATCATGGAAAACCATTAAATCAACAAATTGCAAAATGATAGAAGGCACGCGAAGCTTTTTACGGCTTCCTGGAAAACCGCACAAATTCCACGCGTGTTTAAGTTTCGGTTTGTTATCCGAGCGCATCTCCGCCCCGACGGCACCGTGCCCCGCGAAGATATAGTGCAACCAACCTATGCTGTGCTGTCATCGCGCGACGCAGCAGAGTCTGGTTGCACTATCTCTCCACGGGGCGCGGTGCTGCCAGGGCCGAAATGCGCTCCGATAACAGACCGAAACTTAAAAACCCGTCGAATTTGTGCGGTTTCTCAGAAGGCCCTAAAATGCTTCGCGTGCCTTCTATCGTTCTGCAATTTGTTGGTTTAGTGGTTTTCGATGATGCTGAGCAATTTTCTAATTTAAACCATGCCCTCAAACACAATATTAAAAAAGTTAATTAGGCAAAAATAATTAACACGTTAATTATCCCGGCGATTTGGCCTGCGTTTTCTGAAACACCTTATATATATATATATATATATATATATATATAAACGAACATATGCGGATGAATGGACCGTACTTAATCCCATGAATCAAAGAATCAAGGTTTTCAGGAACCCGCCGAAAGATAAAAAACGGCGGAGCCGGACATTGGGAGGCCCATAGTTCAAATCCTGGCTCCGCCGTTTTGCTTTTTGCTATGTTTGAGGGTAGGCCAGGTAGGACGAGGAGGGTACGGTAAGAGCCCGATAATGAAACGCGCGCGGTGTTTGTTTTAAAGTAAAACATGTTTGACTTGTTGCACCGAATTTCGTGAGGCGGTGGCCTGTGACGTCACATGACGTCACAGTTTCCCGCTAAATTTAGCTGGAAAATTGACGCCACGGGACCTCAACACGAATGCAGTTTCCCCGCTAAATTTAGGAGGTGGAAATGGCGTCGCATGGCCTCGTGTCAAGCAACCTATGAACAAATTCAGTTTCCATCTTAATTTAGCGGGAAAAGTGACATCACGTGACCTCAACCCTAATTTAGTTTCCACGCTAAATTCAGCGGGGAAGCTGAATTGGTGTTGAAGTCATGTCACGTCACTTTTGCCGCTAAATTTAGCAGGGAAACTGAGTGGTCATTGTCGCATTTTTGGACATCACAGATCTACACACCAATGGAGTTTCTTAACTAAGCTTAGTGAGGAATTGAATTGGTGTTTATGTTTGCGACGTCCCATTATAAAACGCGCGCGGTTACGCCGACGCCGCTATACGTGGAAACGTTCGCCAAAAGCTGCGCTCTAAAGCTATAACAATAAACTCGCCTTGTGTCTACATGACAGCGCGTAAGTGTCGCACAATTAAATGAATTCCAAGAAAGTGTACCGCGGGCAGGGATGGTCTCTTCTGCATAAGAATTGTTGGTGACGAACTAGACGAAATAGACCGTTTTAAATTATCGGGCGTCTACATATACCATGATAAAATCCGGTGCATCTGCGAGATCAATACTAATTACTTGCTGACTGCTGTTGAAAGTAGAGCAACTATGGCGGCACTGGCCGGGATTTAACAACACGGAGGTTTAACTTACGTGATACTGCAGTTGTAAAAAAAGAATTATTCTCGAACATAGACAAGGTAAAGATGCTGCGATGAGAAATAGATCGAGAGGTATGTGTGATGGCCAGCGGAGCTCCACGCGACCGCCAAATACCAAAAGCGATGTGCGGCCAGAGCTCGTGTCCGCAGAGCGCGACCTGGACACACACGGACCTCCGATGGCGCAAGCCAGTCGTGCCCGAACGCTGATTCGCTCCTGATCCATAAACCTAAGTATTCGGGTGGTATCCACCTAGTCTCCGCGAATACAACACTGGGAACCAGGAACCAAGGAACAACGAAGCCTGAAACCACCGACCACAAGCCATGGCCATGCAAGGGAAGCTGGAAGCCTTCTCAGGCAAATCATGGACATCGTGGTTCGAACGCCTCGAATTTTACTTTGTAGCCAACGGCATCAACGACATGGATAAGAAGCGATCGCTCCTTTTAACGCTCTGTGGCCCAGATACTTACGAAGTGGTACGAGCATTAGTAGCACCCAGAGGACACGGTGAGGTTGAGTTCGACGAGCTCGTGACCATCATTGGTGCTCACTTCGACCCTCGACCTTCAGAGCTCTATAGTCGGTTCAAATTTCAGCGGCGAGATAAATTGCCGGAAGAATCAATAAGTTGCTACGTTGCGGCTCTCAGGCAGCTGACAGGTGACTGCAATTTCGGCACCTTGCCCCCCGCAACTACGCATGTTGCTTCGACAACAGCACAGCTTCCAACGTCGTGGTTACCAGCGTCGCCTCAAGCATCCGGTGCTGCAGCTAGCACTCACCAACAAGCGAGGCCACAATTGGACGCCAAACTGCCGTTAGAAGTGATGCTGCGCGACCGGTTCGTCTGCGGCATCCCCGGCGAACTTCTGGAGCAACGCCTGTTTGCTGAGAAGGGCCTAACGTTCTCCAGCGAATTGGACATTGCCATCAGAGCAGACAGCGCCTACAAACAACAGAAAGCCATCAAGAACCAGGAGGACCTTCAAATAAACAAGACTTTGAAAGTCGACAAGGATTCTGCTTCATACAAAGAACGTCGGTGCTATCGATGCACGGGTCAGCATGAGCCACAGGAGTGCAGATTCCAGAAGACTGAGTGTCAGTACTCTAAGAAGACTGGACATATCGAAAAAGCGTGTCTGTCGAAGAGGCACCAAGACAGAGCAGGACGCAAGAAAACGAATCACAACGTTGAACCAGTGATGGAAGTCGTGAGCCAGCCGACATGTTCTTCCAGAAGTAGTTTTATGAACTGAACAAGCTGTCCACGAGAAGGCACGTTCCCGAATTTCACGTTTCCCTTCAGATTGAGGACAAGCCTCTTCAGTTCGATGTTGAGTCTGGCGCCGCTTGTTCACTGATTAGCGAAAAGACATTTCGCTCCACGTGGCCTAAGAATCTCCCGAAAATCACGAAGAATGACTTGTAACTTTACACTTCCCTACCAAAAAATCCGGTATAACTTTTCGCTATCCGGATTATGGAACCGTAAATCTATCGGGATTCTCTCCGGACTTTATCTGGAATTGAGGTTTTCAGAAATTATTCCTTTGTCTGCAATCTGGATTTCGCGTTTCCAGTAACAAATTTCCGGTTCCATAATCCGGATAGTGAAAAGTTATACCAGATTTTTCGGAAGGGTTGGGGTGGTGAGGGCCTGACGCTTCGTGGTTTGCTTCAAGTGCATGTAGGTTTCAAGTCCAAAGAATATATCCTGCCGTTGCTGGGGATGAAAGGGTCCGGCTGCAACTTTTTAAGCAGACATTGGTTCGACGCACTCCGCATCAGAGTACAGGGGATCAACCTGGTGCAGCAACACACCTTGGCCGCCAGAAGTGGAAGCAGTCCTTCAACGACATCCCGAGGTGTTCTAGGATGACGTCTCCGGCTACATGGGACCCCCAGTGCACTTAGAACTGGAGGCGCCGAAGTTTTGCAAAGCTGGCCCGGTCCCCCTCGAGCTCCGCTCACCTGTAACGCTCGAGCTAGAGCAGCTGCAGCAGTAAGGAATCATTGAACTAGTCTAGCACTCTGAATAGGCTACGCCGTTCGTACTCGTCCGGAAAAAGCGCCGAGCTATCAGATTGTGTGGCGATTACAGGAGCACTGTGAACGCCGCATCAAAAAAGGCAAGTTATCCGCTACCTACGTCAGGAGAAGTACTGTTAATCCTCATAGGAGGGACCATCTTCTTCACAATGGACTTGTGCCAAGCGTACCATCAGTTGAAGGTGACAGAGGCCACGGCAGCTGTCTTGATAATCAACACAATTAAAGGATTGTATAGAGTGACACGGCTGCCATTTGGAAGTTCAGCAGCGTCAGTGATCTCCTAGAGGATGATGGAGGCAACACTAGCTGGCATCGAAGGTATAAGCGTTTACCTTCACGAAATCATTATTAGCGGAGACCACATAGAAGAGTATAATGAATGTTTGGACTAAGTTTTGTCCAGGCTAGACAGCTCCGGTCTAAAGCTCAAGAAAGAAAAATGCAAGTTTGCAGTCAGTGAGGCTACATTTCTGGGACACAGGATTGAACCTGCAGGTGTTCATACAACCGCTGACAAGGTGCAAGCGATCCTCGATGCTCTGGAGCAGGAGTGGACAGGCTGACCCAGCCTAAGAGCCGCAAACAAAACCACAAAACTTCGAAGAGCCGCGCGGGGGGAGGGGGGGGGGGGGAGGGGGGTGGGGGGGGGCGAGGGCAAACTTTTGTCCAGTGCAATAAAAACTCGAACTACTTTCAATCTATCCGAGTCAAAAGTAGTTCAACTGTACATAAGGTAGTAGCAGCACAAGACTACCAAACAGCAACCTGTCTTTCCATTTAAAACGCATTCCATTTATTTTTGGGAGAACTGCTGCTGTGACCGGGAGGGAGGCGAGGAAGTGGGAAGGGTGGGGGGATGGGGAGAGAAGGGAGCCGCGAGCCGTATTTTAACACGCAAAGAGCCGCAGTCGGCTCGCCAGCCGCAGCTTGGCCACCCCTGCTCTAGAGCCAACCACAAAACAGGAACTGCAAGCCTTTTGAGGGTTGCTTGCGTTCTACGATCACTTCCTCAAGAACAGGACTACGGTCGCAGCAGACCTCTTCAAGCTTCTTGAGAAGGACAGGCCATGGTTCTGGACGGACAGTCACAGGCAGGCATTTCGCAAACTCAAGGAGTTGATTAAGAACTCTACCGTTCTAAAGCATAATAACGAATATAGGCCCCTGCTCCTGTCTTGTGACGCGTTTCCGTACGGCGCTGGAGCAGTACTCGCTCAAAATAACCCCGGTGGACGCGATGCTCCAATTGCTTTGGCGTTCAGAACCCTAGGAGCCGCGGAGAAAAACTATTCCCAGTTGGATAAAGAAGGGCTGGCCATCGTCTACACTGTATGCCGTTTCCACGAGTACACTGCTGGACGACAGGTCGCAATCTACATCGACCACCAACCACGTTTGGGAATACTGGGAAGTTCGAAACTCATACCATAAGTTCTTTCCCTCTGTATTACACGGTAGTGTAAAAAACTTGGTGCCTACGACTATGAACTAAGGTTCAGACAAGGAACACTACATCAAAACGCAGACGCCCTGAGCCGGCTACCGCTTCATGCTGATATCGACGAGCCCTGCACCCCAGATGAGGTGCTGATGCTTGCATGCTCGTCGATTCCCCTACTATCTCCAGAACGCATTGCAGCACTCACTCAACAAGACGAAGCCTTAGCGATTGTTTACAAGGCTGCACATCACGGCAGCGTAAAAGAGCTCAAGGGTCATGACTGCAGGTATTACCAAAGTGTCGCCAAGGAACTAGCTACCCTCAACGATTGCTTGACCAGAGGATCAAGAGTGGCCATCCCCAGCGCAGCCAGAGCTCATGTACTCGATTTACTGCATGCTGGTCATCGAGGCATGGTGACAATGAAGGCAGCTGCTCGTTACTACGTCTGGTGGCCTGGAGTAGACAATGATATCGAGGTGAACGCAAGGACATGCTGCATTTGCCGACAGCACCAACGGGCACCGCCCAAGGCACCTGTTCCGGAATGGCAACGACCATCAGAGCCTTGGGACACTCTACATGTCAACTTCGCCGGATTCGTGGAACTAAAAATGCTATTGATAGTTGTTGATGCATTCAGCAAATGGCTCGACTGTCGCCAAATGAACAACATCAACTCCGGTTCGCTGATCCAAGAATTCCGAAACTTGTTTGGAACGTTTGGAGTAACACGTAAGATTGTCAGCGACAACGGTACATCATTTCTATCCGCCGAGACCGAACAATTCTTACAGAATAACGGCATTCGTCACGTAGCAAGTGCTCCATACCATCCCGCGACCAATGGCCAAGCAGAAAGAACGGTGTACAAAACTAAACAACCCTTATCTAAGGACAAGACAGGAAGCTCGTCATGCCGACTTGCTCGATTCCTGCTTAAACAACATACCACAATCAGTCTCACGAAAGGAAAGACGCCAGCTGTGCTCATGTTCGATCGAGAATTGTCAACAGCAATCACACGTCTACAACTGCAGAAAGAGCGATATGAAGAAGCGACACAACCAGTCACGTCTCCTAGGAAGCTTTCGGTCAACCGCAACATATTCATTAGAAACTTCAGAGGAACACCGTTGTCGATACCAGGAGAAGTAGTCAAAACACTCGGATTCTATTCTTGGGTTGTGAAGGCAAACGATGGCAATCTACGAAGGCACGAATATCATACCAGAAATCCCGCAGAAGGCGCGTCAGGACGAGTGGTAACAATATCAGCTTCTGCAAAAGGCGAATACAACAGTATGCATTTCAAACACGCATTTTCTTTAAGACATCCCAAGATTTAGACGAAATGTCGAATTCGCAGACGAATGGCGGAGAAAATGAATCTTGCGGGCCTTATTGTTTGGCTTGGATGATCTTTGCAGCGTCAAATTGTAACGTTGTAAACACTTTTCTAACACAATTTTTTTCTAAATTTCTTCGAATTCCCCTCATAAAGTTATGATCAACATCTCTCTGACAACTTGCTGGGCATCATGTCAACATTACTGCAGCGTTAACTAATCAGCAGTGTGATCAAGAAATGTAAGGAGAATATAAAACAGGGGACCTCTTCTAACGCTCACCGAAGCTTGAAAATACACAAAACGCCAACAGAATACATTGAATGTCACGCTACGTGAAAACAGATAAAAAAAGTCAAAATGATCATAGAGTATACCAAGCCTCTCCCGAATAGGTGTAAATATAACTGTAATTTTATGAACCATAAAAGCCACTTTAAAGATTTTCTTGGTGATACAAAACGTTTCCGTAATCCAAAATCTATGTTTACTTCGAAGAAGTGTAGCAACAGTCGCGCTCCGCCTTGACCAAGGAGCGACTGCAAGACGACGAGTCAAGAAATAAGGACATCATAGTTGGAGCGGTCTTCTTCATATTTCATTCTCCTGCCCATCCGCTTTTATGGTGGTCGTAGGTTTTCCGGCGAACGAGTAACAACCACTGAAATGATGAACTACTTTTTTTTCTTTTTTTTAGTAATTTATTTTTAAAGGATTTTGTTTTTTTGTTAGCCATCCCAGACAAACAAAAATACAAGGAACATGCAGCATATAGACGTTTTCTGTTTCCTGTCACTCTCACTCACGTGTTTTGCGTATATGGTATGCGGGACAAAAAATAATAAAACATTTCAACCTGGAATATGCGAGAAAATATTAGTGACGCAAAACCAGAGTGTGTGACAATCGCTCATTTTTCTTAAACGCCTTCCAGCGGCGTGGAGAGATCAACACGATGTTTTACCGCATACCAGAAGTGACGACATTCAAGATGGCTGCGACCTCGCGGAAAAGGTGTATATGGACACATTTATCTCAGCTTTTTTTTCTTAAGCACTTCTCGCGCTCACTCTCTCTTTTCCCTTGTCCGTCATTTTGTCTCACCTTTCTGGAGGGGGTCGGCAAATGTATACACAACCTCAGCTGACTTTCCCTTCACGTTGGTTTCGGAGCTGGCGCAGTAGCTCTTTCAACCTCTCGCCCGGCGTCTCCAGAAATATTTTTTGGCGTCAGCAGATGGACGAAATACTAAATTCGGATTCTGAGTCACAACATCAAACGCGTCAAAACATCCATCGAGTCAAAACATTCATCCGTGGATGTTCCGTCTCGATGGATCTATTGACGCGTTGGACGTTTTCACTCGGGTGAATGTCCTGACTTTATTGATATGGATGATTTGGAACGGTGGATTTTCTGACTCTGCTGTCACAAAGCCTAATCAATGTTTTCATTCGTTGAATATTTTAACTTGTTGTTTGAAAAGCCGTCCGTTTTGTTTGTTGGATTTTTGAGAGCATAGTAATCAAAGACTTACTACATGAGTTCCAGGATGGGTCTAAATCAATTGCAAAGAAAGAAACGTTATTTGTTTCATGAAAAAGTGTAAGGTGGGAAACAATATCAGTTATATTGTTTATCATTGCATCAGTGTCCAGTAGACCTCTCAGTGACGATTCCCACTTTCTTTTGTTGTTTCTAATTGGTGTGTATTCGCCACATTCGGTGGGAGTTGATACCACGAGGGCGCCACAGTATTTGGTGCCCCAGTAGACTTCCGGTAGTGTATTTATTTATTCTTCAGCAACGCACAGCGGTCGGGTAAGAAGAGTTTCCTTCAGAGAAGTTTCTGTAGTATGTTTGCAAGAACATTAGTGCATTGTACAAAGTAGTGCAAATAACAAAAGGAGGAGAGACAAATGGAAAAGAAGAGGAAAACTGGAAGCGTGCAGGGGTCTGCCGATGGGGGGTGGTAGTGAGCTTGTTTGCAAACAAACATCGGTGAATAAGAACTGCTTACTGCAATCTTGGCGCCATGCTTCGTATTGAATTCATATGGGACAGACGTGCGCAGTGGGGATGACTCCGTAGCACGGTGAGCGGAGCGACTTAGGAAGAATATTTTCTTATGTACTAGGGGAGAAGAAATACTTACAATTTAATCAAAATTAACGTGCGAAATATTATAAAAATTAAAATTTAAATATTTTTCTTCGTTGGATTGTTCTTGTTCTTTGCTGCAGTAAAGCGGGCAATAAGCTCTAACTCTGGGTTCGAGTGGTTTGGCCAGAATTCGGTGACGTAAGCCCCTTAAACGATTTAATATCACTCTGCCAGTAAATCTCTACTTGTTTGCATGACCAAACACAACGAACTCTGATATAACTTGGCAGCGTGAGCCTCACAACAAGACTTCGCGATGCCGACTTCTAGCTGCGAGTTTGCTCTTACTGCGGTATTTATTTTCACAGGCCGAGTTTTTCGGATAGGGTGGAGCGGACCTAATAGCGAATACTAAAATTCGCAAGTTGTAGAGAACTGAATTTGAGGCTCTTGGTGACTTTTTCACATCCATCGAGCAAACAGTTCATTTTTAGGCCATATCGCATTGACTGTGCCAAAGCATTAATCGTGACATCGTGGCCAATGGAAACGACATTCATTACTACTTTCGGGTAATCTTGTTCAACGATAGATGTTTCAACTCGATGGATGTTGTGACTCGGATGGATATTCTAACTCGGATGGGTGTTCTGACTCTATGGATGTTCTCATTCTATGGATGTTTTCACTCTATTGATGTTTTGACGCGGATGGATGTTTTGCGCGCGTACGTTTTGACTAAATGGATGTTTTGACTGTTTGACTGGGATGGATGTTTTGATACAATGGATGTTCTGACTATGGTGTTATGTGACCTAATGAATGTTTTGACTCGATGTATGTCTTGACTGGGATGGATGTTTTGATACGATGGATGTTCTGACTATGGTGTTATGCGACCTAATGAATGTTTTGACTCAATGGATGTTCTAACTGTTTGACTGGGAGGGATGTTTTGATACGATGGATTATCTGACTATATTGTTATGTGACCTAATGAATGTTTTGACTCGATGGATGTTTTCACTCGGTGGATGTTCTGACGCGATGGACCTTTTGACCAGAAGCGTTAAATTCGATGGTACCGCTGGTCCATTACTTGTTAACACATCCTTCGAGCCAGTACATCAAATGAGCCATTACATCCATCGATGGATGTAAACGCACAGTGGATGTACTAGCTCGTTGGATGTGTTGACATGTGTATGGACGTAGCTGCTCACTGGATGTAGTTGCTCGATAGACGTAGTTGCTCGATGGATGTAATTGCTCATCCTTCCTGTTACTGCGCCTAGCGTGCCATTACATCTATCGTGCTAGTACATTCATAAAAGTCAAGAAGGCAGCCACTGGGTTTTTGCGTTATTCACATTCGTATGCGGAAAGCAAGTTTGTCTGCTCCTTTTGCAGGGGTTGTGGTGACGTCAGAACGCCGACCTCTGACTGGATTTGAATGGAGAATAGTGGGTAGAACTCAAGGCAGCTTGCTTTGAGGTCTACCCGCTTTCCCTCAATCAGAGTCAATCAGAGCTCGGCGTTTCGACATTACCACAACCCGTGCAAAATAAACAGACTAACTTGTGCTGCAAATTGGTTCGGGAGCCAGGGGGAACAAACGGTAAGCGCCAGACGTTAGGGTATAACAATTAAATTCTGTAAGACATTCAGGTTTTTCTTTCTCAAGCCCAATAAGAAGTGTGATTCTCTGTACCATCCTAATTCTATAAAAATGTTAATATTTAGTTGATTTTGAGGTTGACAAAAGCAGTAACTACAGTTTGATCAGTGTGGAAACAGCAAACAAGGAGCCGATGATGCGTGTTTGACTTTGGAGACGCCGAGGGACGCAGAAAGTGCGTGACGCACAGAGAGCCCTTTTACTCGTTTTAGTACGTTCAATTTAGCGTATAACTCTTCAAAATAATGTGAACTATTATACAGCATTGTAAAGCGAAGAAATAAACCTGCGTGATTGATGGATGTAATGGCACGTTTTGGGACGAAGCAACACGGTGGATGTGATGACGATGGATATAACGGCGCGATGGATGTAATGACACGATTTGGACGAAGTTGCTCGATGGATGCGATGGCGTCGTGGATTTAATTGCACGGTGGATGTAACCGCATGATGGATGTAATGGCACGTAGAATGAACTGGTCAAAAATGAATGTAATAGCATGATGGATGTGCTGGCATTACGAATGTACGGGCACGATGGATGTAATGACACTAAATTGGTCTTAATTGCTCGATGGATGTAATGGCACGATGAATGTAGTGGCCCGAAGCCCCGCTGATTCCCCCCTCGACTATCAGTGTCCGGTCTTTTGTTCCGCAATTTGAGATCTCTTTCAATCAGTCTTCCTCCAAAACAAAATTGAGCCATCTTTTTTTCAGACACAACTTCTTCCCTTCAAACACAAAAGACGAGAATGCCAAGAATTAAGTCAGACGAAATGGAGGATATGCTATGCATGCGCGAGTTGGAATAAATATTTTCCCTCGTATTTACGGAAAGTGCGATGGCTTAACACTACAAACACTTTCGTCACTTTCATTATGCTCGTTGTCCCCAAAAAAAACACTTTAATTCCTCCTTTATTTTGGCATGCACAAACAAATAAATGCAGGTGTATAAAATAAAGCGAACTAGGAAGGAACGCATATATCTATAAAAATAAAGTAGATCCAAACTAAGCGAGAAACTAAAAAGGAGTACTTTCAAAAATGCCTCCTACGGAAGGAAAAAAGCAACGCCACAACTACGTAAATAAATAAAGCAAGGAGGTTAAATACAACACAAGCCCACTTGCGTTGAAGACGCATGCCTGCACTGTGCATGAGTGGTTGCTCGTGCCGAAATTCACTTAAAGCCGGGTTTTTTTTTTCTGGGTGCAATGCTGTCCGCATCTCCCTTCTTGTTCAAGCAAAACAGCCCCTTCCCGCCTCTCCCCCTCACCCCCCCCCCCAAAAAAAAAGTAAATAAAAAGATATATAAATGAATATAAAATAATTTCCTTCGTACCGCGCCCCTTGCATAGTTGTCAGTGCATTCTTTGCGAGGTGCTTGCGCCCTCCGATGTTTCCCTCGTTGTCTTCGCTCTCGTTCCCCATTTTTTGTTCCTTAATGCAGCGAGAGGCGAGAGGGCAGGGCGCGAACGAAACCGTCATCAGCATATGGCGGGGGATGAAAAAGATAGCGAGCAAGAATTGATTCCGAGCAGGAGTCTATCGTCGAAGCTTTTGGCTGCCGCAGCTTGCTAGCTAAGGTCTAAACACGAGGCAGAAAAATAAAGTAAAGGTAGAGAGACTTTAATGTATTTAGGGAAAGAAGAGGGGAGGCATAAGTGCTGCGCCAGACGAAATTGGGCGCACTGCTTTGAGTGAGATAAAGAAAAAATAATGTGAACGTATATTGCGAGGATTGCGAAGAGAGGGAGAAATATTTTGGAGACTGCAAAGTGAGACGCACAGTGAACGCAAGGAGCGGAAGGATAAAAGGGGGTTAGGAAAAAAAACGATCATTGTCTCAATCGCGACATGGCAGGTTTTTTGTTTTTTTAATTTTTAAGCAAAATGAACACCCACGAAAAATATGTTCAGTAATAATCTGCGAGAAAACAATTGAAACGAAAAGGTGAAGAAAATCAAACTGTGTGTGCTTTGTGCTTGGCGCTTCCAATGTTTAGGGAGGATACACGTGTCAAATATACGCAAATACACCTGTATGTTGTTCCGCAAAGCCCAGCTTTTAAAATGTAATGTGTTTATACGTTCATCTCCATAAAGAAACCATTACATGCCAACTTTAAATTCCAGTGTTACATGTTCCACGGTCATATATGAAGTATATGGGCCCATGAGGTCCATAGGGACGCCAATATATTACGATGCCAGCGACATCCTGACATGATGAAACTTAACCCGAGACTGAGGTAGAAACAGAAACTTAAAAGTAGAAGGGAAAGAGACAAGTGAAGAAGAGAACGTCTCAAACGCAGCTAAAAGATTTATTTAGTCCCACATCCTTATATACTCACAACCACAAGGGCACCCAAACACCCAACATGCCCCTTTCAAAGACACAACACACACAAAACAAAAAAACAAGAAAAAAAACAAAAGACAACAAGGCAAAGAACGACCCCTCAAGCACTGCTACGAACAGGGGCAAACCATCCACTTCTCCGGAAAGAAAAACTTTTCCATTTTCCCTTTCCTTCTCTTTCTCTTTGTCACTGACACTACACCCACGAACAAACAAGACCCAAAACTTGAGTACAAAAACCAACCTTCACTCTTAAAAAAAAAAAAAAAAAAAAGTTTTTAGTTTTAAAATTTTGACATCACCTGGCATTATGACGTGGCCAGACACTGAGGTCTGTGCTGATTTGACTTCACCTCACCTCCTGACGTCACGGCACATTACGCACACACACGCCATGTGCCAGTTCATTTGTGGCATATTCTCTTCCTCTGGGAGTACATCCAATATGCGAGGACCTGCGGACAATTTTTTAAGCAAGTCCACGGAAACGTTTGCACTTGCATCAGACTATAGACTGCAAGCACAAGAGTATTGGGCCTTCCTCCATGAAGTTTTTAATTGGGAGTTTGTTGCCTTGCAATTGCGGACCAGTTGCCTTCGCTCACAGAACGTTCGCCCATGCCCGAACTTGACGGTCGTAGGTCGCGTTGCGACACCTGCTGTCGTTCCTCCGACGAGTCCTGCTTTTATACATTTTTGCTTATTTTAATTTCGGAAGGTTGCGAGAGGCTTGAATTCATTGGATAAGGGCTAATAACGTTTTATTGACACGGCGTCAGCTTGTGCACCGCCTTTGTTCTTTCCTATGCGATGATAAATGAAGACAAACTAAGAAAGCGGCTCTTATTTCCGCTTGTCGGTGCTCACGCATGCGAATATGCGTCCGCGGTTTGTCCTGCTGATACATTATTTTCCTTTCGTTTGCTGCTGGATTAAAACGAGGTAAGTGCCCCGAAGAATCGCTTATGCTCTTCATCATATAATTGCATTATTCCCCGTGAATCTCGTGTTTAACTTGTCGCGTGTTGTTTGTTTTTCTTCGGGCATGGTCTTTCGATTGAAGGATTTCTGCTTCGCTGCCGTCGATGATGCGCGATATATTTCGGCGGCAGGCGCAGCAACAAGAAACTTCGCGATGTTACGGTATGACAAATATTATTGGTTTCAAACCAAACGTACCAATATTGAAAATCGGGCGACGCCTGTAATGCGAAATGGCAGATCAGATTTTACTGTACTGTTAGGGGCGGCGGAGCAGGCAAGATTCGTATCTCTTAAAAAAGACAGGCTTGAATGAAACGGACGAATGTGTTAGTCTACACACATTAATTACCATTGATTTTAACGAGACCTAGATATTAAATCAAATAAATCAGTTTCCTTCACATTCGCAACAAAATGGAAACACGGATAGAAAAACTAGCGTAAACGACTGCCCGAAATAATCACGCAAAACAACCATTGAGATAAAGCGCAACGACCGCGAGTTTGTGGGAATGACAAGCGTAAATTCCAGAATTTGATTATTTGATTCCGCCGAATTTTAACAAACGTCAATTCAGCTATATTCTATTTCTACTGGGTAAGAGGGGCGACGAGGAGGTTTTAATGCCGGCCCTCAGAACGGTTTGACTTGTTTTCAAACTTTAGTTGTAACGAAGAATTTTTAGTAGTTTTAGGGGCGAAGCTCCTTAGGGCCTAGCCATGTCCGTATGTCCGTCCGCCTTCTGGTGCGCGTGCTCCTGTTCGTGAGCTCACGTGCTCACGAGAACGTGAGCACGTGCTCCCATGCTCGTGTAGGGGAAAAGAAACGCATTTCCCCGTGGTGAATGATGTTGATTGGGGCGAAGCTCTGCTGGTGCTTGTCTGCGTAGACGGTGAGCCGCAGCATGCCGAGCCTTTCGTTCATTTTTATCCATGTCAGAAAGAGAATGTGTGGTATGGAACGTGGTTATATACGCATTTGAGCATTTGACCGCAGCGTGACATGGATGAAAACGAACGAAAGGTTCGGCATGATGCGGCTCAGCGTCTACGCAGACAAGCACCACCAGAGCTTCGCTCCAATCAACATCATTCACCACGTGGAGATCCGGTCGTTCTTTTTTTTTTCGTTCACAACTCATTAGTACATTTTATAACTATACAAATAAATTGTTTGTTAGTCCGCTCGCGGGCGACATCCTTTTGTTCTTTTTAGTGGTCCTTGGAGGCACCCCCGAAAACATGCGATGCTGCACATAATCCTTCATATCAAATTGTTCTTTGCAGCGTTGAGGGAGGTCCGAACGTGAATGCATAACTCTCTACGACATGGAAACGTAAAAAAAAAGAACCGCGTAAAAAATTCAGGAGGAACGACATACTAAACGAGGATGAGGTGTGGAAGTTTTATGTCCACGGACACACGACAGCTTTATGTTTCTTCACGTGCTTCGTTTTATAACACGGAGATAGAATGAGAGACAGAGAAAAAATAAATAATGATTGTGCTATAATGCAGACTCCTCATTTGTGTGACTTTAAAGTATTATCTCCCAATTTGTGAGATATTGCTCTTAACATCTGGCCAGTGAAATGCAACTTAAACATCCACCTCAAACGAAAGCATCTGCCCATCAGAGTTTCCCCACACCAAGTCGAGACTGCTACGAAAAGTTCTCGTTCAAACCTCGTTAACCGAAAGGTGCTACACTGAAATGTGGGGACACGCTGCGCCGACCATTCAAGACGTCCTGTTGAGGTCCTTCGTTGCGAAAATTTCTGCTTCCCTCGCGCGTTTTTCTACCTAAAAGATAACCTAAAGCTTTACAACACATTCTCATACCTCGAAGACGCATGCGCACACAAAAAGTTGCTCTTTCAACGGGTTGTAGGCAGCAAGACGCTCACCGACGTGACAACAAGACTCGCCGCTGCGGAAGAAAGCAGTCGTGATCAACGAAGCCGGCCAGGTTCTCAGCGCGGTCTCCACAAGGTTATACTCATCGTGCGCGTAACGCGTCGTAATTTCATCCCAGAGTAGGACGGCAGCCATGTACGGGCGGCCTACCCGCTGACAAGATCGCCCGTGGCATCGGAATGTGGCCCCGCCACGATGGAACCGACCGGAGAAGGCCGAACTTACTTGTCGCTTTCCGCCTGCACAATGAAATCGCGGGAGACGGCCGGGAAACCTCCGCGCCAGGTGAAGACATTAAGTGGTCGCCGAGGGTCGGTTCCATAATTCACGACGACGTCACCCTTGGCTTCGTCATCGTTTTGCGTGAAGTGTTCGCGTCGCTTACGGTACGCAATCGCTTGTGTGCAGGCTGCTGGGGACGGAAGTAGAGGCCCCCTTCCCCATATACGTCATGCGTCTAGTGTTGAGATGTTATGGAGATACAATCGGCCAAATTTTGTGGAAATATTAAGAAATATTTCGTATCCAAAGAAAAATTGTTTTACTAAATGCGCTTTTTTTTTTTTTTTTTAAAGGGGCGAGTGTTGCGTAGACGCTAGCTTCTTTTGTCGGGCTCAGCAGGCATTGGGTTGGGATGATAATCGTTTCAACTACTGCGTCAATTTAAAACTTAAAGAGAGATTGTTTATAAAATAAAAAAATACCAATATACACGAAACCTAAAAGCCAGAAAATGATCATTTTTTCAAAAGGAATGCCGCTTTCGCCATGTTCTTATTGCAGTTTTAAAGGCAGTCATTATGACAGGCTAAACCAATGTATGAAACCTGAAGAAAAAGAAAACGGGCTTTCAGGTATTTATAAAAGATTTTTTTTCACGTTTTTGCCACCTCATTTGCAAAACGGATAGAAGAAGGTGCGTCTAAAGGTGGGTCTCCCGCACAAATTATATTGAAAAATATTCCGATTGTTCGGGAACTTTTTGGTTTTAAATATATTCTCGCACTCTCAAGAGCAATATTTTCGCCTTATAAGAATCAGTGTTGGCGGTAACGAGCTACAAGTAACGGCGTTACAGGTAACGCCCTAAAAGCTTTTGTATCGTTGTAACGAACTCGTAACACTTTTGAAGCAGTAATGGGCAACGTACATACGTTACTTGTTTTGAGCTACGGGGAAAGCAATTACGTTACTCGTTACCCCTAATCCCCAAGACCTAAAATAAAGTACACTTAATATTTTTATTTTTTTTCGTGTTGCTCTCTATACTACGTTTTACCTTCAGTCGAGACGCTCCAAGGCTATAGAGTGTATGGGACCATTCAGACGTCGTCAAAAGGGCACCATTCTGGTGTGTTTCATGTTTCTGCGCGTGTTCTATCATCGCTCAACCGATCACAAACAAAAAAGGCGTAGTGACTTGCGCCTTTCACGCTGCTTTCTAGATCCCATCAACTCGTAGTGTCGTCTGCGTCTGGACATAGGCTGAAGAGAGAGTATAGACGTCAATTCATTAATTATTGCCCTCATTCCACATACCTGCAAACTTTTGCCCGTCTTTTCTCGACACGAAAATTCCATCTTTAGAAAGCCCACGCCCTTTTGTCCTGTTCTAAAAAAAAACGCTAACGACAAAAAAAAACAAAAAAACTCCGTTGGCATTACTTTATAAATAAGAAGTAACGCGAAAGCAACGTGTGTGACTTTTTATTGGTTACAGTAATGGTAACGCGTTCCTTTTATTTTGATGTAAAGTAGGTCGGTTACGTGCTACTTTATTTTCAGAGTGACAAATAATGTATTTCGTAACTTTTTTTTGGTGACGCCTACAACCCTGATAAGAACCAATGTAAAACTTACTACGTCTGGGAAAGTTGTAAAATTTTATTATGTGCTGTCCTTTCACCATCGTATAACAAGTAGTAAGTATAACCACGTTAGGCAAACTAGAGAACTCATTAAAAAAGGGCAGTTTTTAAGCAGCCGTCCAGAAGCATAAGGACACCTTCACACATAGCATGCGGATAACGCTGGTTGTGTTCGTGTAGTTAATTTCATTGAAAAAACATTTAAAGATGTCTGAAGTATTTTTTCTGTGAAACATTTGGGAAAATAATTAGGACCCATTTTAACGGTACCAGTCTAAATGAATATTATAAAGACGCTCTTATACTGTAACGCCATTTACGGGAAAATAGGCGAGTTTTGAACAAATACATCTCGTGTACTTCTGCGCAGGCATGTGAATAAACCCTTTAAGTTTCGCAGAAATAGATCAGCTATTCAAAAGGGCAACCTGCATTGTTGCTAAACAAACTAATTGTGATAATCGTGTACCCAAAATCACTGTTTCGATGTCAAATCTGCCAGGCTAAATTTGTAATGTTTAACTAGTAACAAATGTCTCACCGCGTGCTCGGCCTCGAAGGTTGCATATCGAGAATTGGAAAATTTCCAAAGCAATAACTGTTTAATAATTTGTGTCGGCCTGTGTATTAGCTCGTTTTACGACAACGCACAGGGAAGAATTGTCTAAGGTTCAAACCATGAGGTTTTAATTCTACCATCAATTTATAAACAGACTGCCGCTGTTAAGTAACGAAGGATTTTGTTAGAAATAAGTAAGATTTGTTTTAGAAAAGTCTATCTTTCTACAGTTGCGTCGGCATCGTTTTTTTATCTGCCTATGTTTGTGTCCACATTTTTGGGCCTTTGCTCGCAGACCCGCTGCAGGGGGTGAGAGCGTGAACGGGGAGTCGTCTTGTTCTCTCAAGCGCGGGGGGCTTCGAGCAGCCGCGGGGCTCGGTAGAGAAGAGTCGGACCCCGGTCGTTAACAAACGGATTGGGTTTCAGTTGAGGCGCCGGAACACCCCTGTCTTGGGCTTCTGTCCGCACTTGTGGCTTTTAAGCGGGTGTGCTTGTGTCTGGCGTATTTCGGCGCTTAGTGTAGAAACTTCGCTTTTAATCACCGCAATAACTTAACTTGATGGCGCCAGTCAAACGGCTGAGAAAGCATGTGGTTACTCTACAGAGAAATCGGGTTTGACCGTTCAAGTGTCGGAGGGGGGTCACGTTGACAGCTCGCTGGTCATTGGGTAAGAGTGTGCCACGTGACAATGGGCAAATTTGAAGTGATTGGCCCGTCTCTGGAGGGAAAGGAGGCCTCTACGAGTCTATAAAAGGGCTGCCGAGAGGATTCACGGGGATTCGGCTTTTGAGATCAGGCATATTCGGCTCTTGAAACTGGGGGACTAAAGTATGGGTTTTAATTTTGGGCGTTCTGTAAATTATTGTTGACTTGTCGTTTTGTTTTGAAAATAAACGTGGCCACAATGGCCATCGTAACCCAACCACGTCGTAATGTGTCCAGCGGGATCGAACAACTTTTATTTTTTTTTTCTTATTCGACTTCCCGGGGGACTTCCATCGGGCGAACACCATCATCGGTCGTCTCCATCCTGACCTGCCCCCCTCTCCCTCGGAAAGTTGACTGCCCTGCTCTCCGCAAGGTACATTTGTGCATTTTTGCAAATAAAATAATAACGAATAAACGCATAAAAAGATCTCTATTTAGCATGGATTCACGGAACGTGAATGAATAAGTTACAAAAACAAACCATTCTTATAATAGTAGATCAAGCCAGTTATCTCTCAGGTTTTACGCAACCGTTTGTGCTCTCTAAGCAAAGAGAAACAAGCTTCATTTTACGTCTCGAAGGAACGAGCGGGGCAAAGAGAGAGACATATCGAAGAAGGGAGCACCTCAGACTCGCGACTCACGAACAACTGGAGAACAAACGTTGACATGACACTAAACGATTAAAATAACAAACACAACTAGAGGTGTGCGAACATTGGTTCGAATCCAAAAGCTCTGCGTCACTAGTAATCTTCAGAGTGGAAGCCTAAACCGCGAAAACCGGCTTTCGTAAACACGTTAAAGTTACGGGTAATCTTGCAGTTTTTTCTTTGAACCACTTTTCGCACACCACTATCACAAATACGAGCGAAGTGAAGACGCGGAAGAGAGGTAAGTTTTTGTTCTCTTCTTTTTGTCGCTCCTTATCGCCATCATTATCGTCCTGTCTTTTTTTCCTCTCCGTACGTTTTACGTCTCTGGTCGTCGGTCGGACTTTGCTACAGGGACGAGTGGGACGGAGGAGAGCGGCCCTCCTCTCTCCCGCCCCCGTTCGCGGGATGGCGCCACAGGCAGCGCCGTGCGCTCTGCTCCGCAGCGTCTCGTCTCAATGGACTCCGTGGCAGCGATGGGAGACACAAGGTTCCCCCGTGCCGTAGCCCCGACGACCGCATGCCCGGGACGACCCTCCGTCCACCGCTGCTCGTATGAGACCCCACGTCGCCGCCGCGCTGCTGCTGCTGCTTCGACCTCCTCCTTACCGCTCGACCGGACTTCCGCGTCGTGTCAACGAACACTAGCTGGCTCGTGTGTGAAACGCCGCCGGATTCGTGCGCCTTCTTCTCGATAACTTCGGCGATTCTCGCGTGGTCGGTTCGTCGGACGGTACATGCTTCCTTCTCGGGAAGCCACGCGAGGCGAATATCTCGCATGGACCAAATCTCGCTGCTTCGACCTTTACCTAAACCAATTCAAGAACAAAAAAAATAATAATAATAATAATTGCAACAATTACATCATTTTTGCTGCGTTTGACAGCGGTAGCTGTTGCGTTCTTGAGAGATGTGCTCTACCAGATTTGAGTTCGGTCGATGTGCTTTAGAAAATGTATGATTTTACAGACTGCTTTTACGAGATGTGCTTTCGACGAGAAAAAGGCACTAAAACTGAAACCTCCTTTTTCGGTTATAATGCACTTATAGAACGTGGTTTCGGTTAGTTTATTTTTGTAGACGCGCCTGAAAACCTTCTAACACCACGAATCGGCGGCGTCTGCGGTTTAGAAGCTGCTGCTACGTGGGCAGCGCAAATCAAGCGGAAGGGAAGGGGGGGGGGGGGCACAAAGAAAAAGGGAGCGATACCCCATCTTACCACTGATGATGAGCTCAAGAGAGAGGCGACGGCGATGGACACGGACACCCCTGGATTTTGCCAGAAAGGGACACTAACGGCTGCCACTGTATAAGTTTGTATAGTGCCGCACTGTGCGCGTTCGAGTGAGTGTTCATCTCCGTTGTGCTTTTGTCGTCGTCGTGATGCCGCCTCCTAACAGAGAAGTGCGACGCGGTACTTTTCCTGGCGCAATGCGCGTCACGCTGCTGCTGCTGCAGCTGCTCTGACCAACTCATGGTTTGTAGCCTCAGTTTGAAGAAGTGACCTCTTGCCGACAGCCGTTGTGGCCGGCGCAGCTGCTGCGATCATAAGAAAAGTGTGGTGACCGCTGTCCTCTCAGTGGTTCTGGGGCGTTGGCTCGAATGTTTGAGCCGGCTTTCTCTTCTGAGCCGCCGATCGAGCGATGCAGTCTCGGAGGCATATGTTAGAGGCCGGAAGCTTTGCTCCGTAGTCGGGTCTTAATGCGCAGTCGTTGGATATGTCTTCTTCTAGATACAGGTGGCGGCCGCCTTGCTGCTTCGAGTGTTCTCGCTCGGATTCTGCCGTCGGCGGGGACGTGTACGGCGATGTGCTCTGCTTTTTTTTTCACGCCAAATGGGCTGCAATACTTCCGGAACCGTCGAGTCCAAGTGCATTAAATGCTTTGATATTTGCATTTTCTGTAATTGCACACTGTTATAAACCTTTTGCGACCGCCTCAAGTAACTGAGTAAGGTCTCTGCCCTGTGTGTTTTCTAACCTGCTGATATCGTTTTTTTTTTTCTTCTCCATTCGCCTTTCTCGCGTGTTCACCGACAGCGTGCATGTCTAGTTGTATTGTGGCAGCCGTTGGGAGGCGGCGATGCAGCGTCACAACATCACCGTCGCTCAGCAGTTCTCTTCCTATCGCCGTCACGGTTCGCACAACCACATCATCTATTGGTGAATTCCGCTCGCAGATCTCGAGCGCTCCAAAAGCGCTCCATTTGGAGCGCGCATATTCCGCTCGTAGATCTGGCTCGAGCTGGTCATCTTCCGCTCGTAGATCTCTGGCAGCACCCGCTCCACGGAGCGCATCAAACCCCGCCGAACTTGCTCTGCGGGATTTCACAGACCTCTCCGGAAGCTGACAGAACGGCCCACGTGATTTCCGCCTAAATCGGCAGTGCGCATGCGCGGCGCGGTTGGAGAGGTTGGCGGGTCGGTCGGGCCGTCGAGTTGGATCTGTGCGGGTGCGTCGGTTGTTTACGCGGGATTGTGACGGCTCGAACGCTTCTACCTCGCGTAGATCAGGGATACAAAGCCGGGACTGTGGAGCGTGGTAAATCGCAAGCGCTGACATCTGTGATCGTGAGAGGAAGAACGACAGAAAAGCCAGAGGCAGACGCAAGGTTAGGCCTGTTAATTCTGCAGCCAATGATTGTTTACCTTTTTACACGGCATTCCGCATGCGTTTTCCCATGAAATAAAGCAAGAAGTGATTAGGCGACGACCGCGCAAGTGATGGTTTGTTACCTCTGTGGTTTATTAAAGTCGTACAAGAAATCTGAACTCCACCGCGGGCAATCGCTGTCCGTGCCCCGCCGTTTCAAGGCGGCCGAAAGGTATGTGACGGTGCCGAACGCGGTCGTATTCGTGATTTGTGACATGGGCGTCGTGGTGCGTATAATTTCGCCCGGCCTGCGTCGCGTACGTGTTATTTCTGCAGCTAAGCATTGACAGTCGTCACTGGTTGTCGGAAAGATCAGTCGGCTGAGGCGTTGGTGGGCTTGTCAAGTTCGAGCGGCGGCCATTTTTAACGGCGGTGGGAAGGGGTGTGGGGGAGGTCGCTCCAAAAATGCAAGTTTATCTTCCCTTCGCCGATTCGGAGCGGGTCCCACGGAGCGGAATTTCGCCTCCCTCGCGGATTTCGGAAAGCGCTCCGGATCTACGAGTGGAATTCACCATATGAAAAGTTGCTCTGTCGCTCCCTCTCTATCCCTCTCGCCCTGCCGTCGCCGCCGCCCGCACGGCAGCAGCTCCGAAGTCCCTGCCGCCGCCGCCGTCGTTTCGGGGTTCTAGAACGTTCTTCGGCGCGTATACGATAAAGAATTACCCCAAAACACGTTCTACAGAAGCATAATATTTAACAACACAAAAACACGGTTTAGTGTAATTTCTTACCAGAAGCACGTTGCGTAAAAGCGTGCCTCAAAAGCATGCATCTCCTGGAAAGCATCTCCTATTGGTGACTTCTGCGAAATCAACAGCACCTCCCTCCTAGAACAGAAAGCTTTCATGGCAGGTTTGCACGCCCGATTTCTCGAGCAAATCACATTTTCACGATGCCTGGTGTAAAGGCGCTGCCCCTGAGATATGTTCAAAAATGCGGGATGGAAATCAACAATACAGCAATTCTAGCTTACTCACTGTCACCTCAAGCAAAAACTTGGTTTCCACCCTGCTGCGAGAGGATGAAGCCAGTAGCAGCGGCGCCCTGCTTCTTCGATCAACCTAGAACTGCTTTCACTCGAAAATTCTGATATTTTCTTCGTGATTTTTGTATTCTTCGACGCCTAAAGTCGTCCAGACCACGCCGATACGAAATTTTCCACAATGGGTGGATTTTTTGCCAGTTTTTCAAGATACCTTTTGCTCGACCACACCGCGGACGCATTAAGCCTCACACCATAGGCCTACCTTCCCGGTGAAGGCTCGGCGGGCTCGCTCCCGTGCGACCTCGTTTGCTTTGATTAAGATGGCCATGCAAGTTGCAGTGGAGGGGGAAGACATTTCTCCAGAAGAATTTCAGTGCGCCGGTTGGCAGTCGGCGTTTACGAAGCGCAAATCTTCCCAGAAGTGCCTGCCCGCCGAGAGCGAGCAGCCCGCCAACACACCAAGTGGCTGTACCAATGGCGGCTCCCGCACACCCGCCAGCGTGAAGAAACGCATTGTAGCTGCCTCGAGAATGCCTCGCCTGCCGAAGGAGCACTTTAGAGTCATCGTCCGACCTCGGGGTGGCCTAAACGTTAAAAATGTTAGTCAAGTCAAGGTCGCCCAAACTCTCGTGAATGCGGCGGGTCTCTCTTTCACGAGTACCGCGGAAGACACCATCTGCCCCAACGTCATGCAGAACATTTTGGTGGTCAGCACACCTTCAGAACACAATGCCAAGACCTATTCAGGGATTGAAGTCAACTCCATTGGCTCAGCAATCTACGAGGTAAGCTCCTACCTCGCTGCGCCCGACAACACGTGCAAGGGGATCATAAGAAACATTGACCTGGAATTAGATCACGAGCAACTTAGAAGTCTCATCATAAAGCCGAGGAACCCCAAGGCTCTCGAAGCTAGAAGAATCCAGAATTCCACCACAGTCGTCATTCTCTTCGACGGTCTCAAAGTGCCAAACCACGTCATGTGCGGCCTCAGTATGCTCAGATGCACGCTCTACCGAAGACAAACGGAGGTCTGCTACGCATGTGGCAGGCTCGGTCACCGAGCCGACGTATGCCCGACTCCCGAAAACGTGGTCTGCAGGGGCTGCGGAGTAAATTCACCAAGCGACAAACATGTTTGTTCACCGAAGTGCGCCATCTGCGGGGGCCTCACCCCACGGCCGACAAGTCCTGTAATCAGAAATATCAAGTGCCTTACATCGTAAGACAGAGAAGAAAAGAACGACGTGACTACAACCAGGATTTTCCGCCGATGGGCACGCTGTCTGGACCGCCCATTCCACCCCGGGCCGGGAGTGGACCCCGGGGGCCGGGCATAACCAGGGTGCCCACGAGAGGACGATCCAGGGTCCGACTGCCGCGGGCTACCTCCGGGGACCGCTCTCGCTCCGGGGGCCGCTCTCGCTCCGGGGGCCGCTCTCGCTCCGGGGGCCGCTCTCGCTCCGGGGGCCGCTCACGCTCCTGGGGCCGCTCTCGCTCCGGGGGCCGCTCTCGCTCCGGGGGCCGCTCTCGCTCCGGGGCCGCTCTCGCTCCGGGGGCCGCTCTCGCTCCGGGGACCGCTCTCGCTCCGGGGGCCGCTCACGCTCCGGGGGCCGCTCACGCTCCGGGGGCTCGGCGGTTCGGATCCGGAAGCCTGCTGCCCAGGAGAACGGATGGGCCGATCGCGTCAAAGGATCCCCGACAAAAGTAACGGGGGCTACGCCGCCTGGGCAACACAACACCAGACTCGTACAGTTGGAAAAAGAAAACGCGGCGCTGAAGGGCGCTATTGAACAACTCAGGTCAGAGATGGCAGAATTAAGGTCGGCTCGCAAGGGTGAGGCTTCGCCGTCTCCGCAGGCTCCGAAACCCGCCAGGGAGGAAACACTTATGGAGGTTCCCGTCGAGGCGCCCTCCGAGGCGCGTACGGCCAAAAAAAGGGCCCTAATGAAGCCCGTTCGCGATGAGGGACTAGAGGAATTTCAGACTGAAATGAGGGTTATGCTCAAATCACTCAGCGAAGCGGTTGCGATGCTTAACGCCAAATTTGATGTCGTTGACGGCAAGTTCAACGCGCTGGAGGCCAGGGTGGGCACTTTGGAGGCGAGGAGAGGGACGATGGAGTTTTGTGCTCTTGCGAACAATGAGCCTTCTCCGACCGGAAACCCGCACTCTAAGAAAAAAAGGAGGAGAAAGGTAGCAACAGCGACTGTTCCTCCTTGTTGCGGAGAAGTCGCCCAGAGAAGGGAGGAACGGCAGTTCAGATGAAAGGAGGATTGCGACTTCCTCGTTGTTCAGTTGGCGTAGGGGTAAAACATCGCGTTACTGACCAAGTGGTCAGAGGTTCGATCCCCAGAGGAGCGGTTTTTTTTTTTTCTATTTTTTCTTCCGTAAAGCTTTTTTTTTGTTTTATTTACCTAAACACACATAAACAAACCCAGACCAATGAAAGGGAAATTAAAGTCCTTATTATTCACCTAGACGTTTTCCTCCTTCTCCAGGCAGACCGGAGAAAGCTTTCGCCCTCCCGACTCATCTTCTTTCGGTTTCGTTTTTCGAGCACATCGCGCACGTTGTTTAATAAATTAATGTTGAGTTGATTGAGCTTCAGCGGCAGCGAAGGCCGCCTGTAATTCCGTCGTCTAGTCCAAACGTGCAGAACATTTCGGTTGCATTGACGTTTTTACCACTAATTTTACCAAACGAGCTAACGAAGCCGCTATAAACAGCGAAGTTCTGGAGCAGTGCCAGCAGCGCTATATACACTGGGTAAGATGGCTGTCTCCGATTTGCGGGACACACGCGGAACTACAGCAGCGAAACCACGAGGAACTGTTTCGATGTTTTCGACGTTATGGAAATCGCGGGAACTGTGTCCAAGGCAGGCAGGTTTTCCTGCCGGCTGCCTGGGTGCCTTCCGTGCTGAGTTCGGTTCTGTTGTTCCGTGCCGAGTGCCAACCGGCGTTCAACGTGATTTTGTATTTCTGCGTGTCAGCAACATCGTCAACGTGGTTCTGTATTTCTGCGTATCGGCGACATCGTGATGGCAGTGTTGTGGGTTGTGAACAGAAGACTGGAATTATCGCCGATGTGACCGTGTGTTCGCGTATCAGTAATGTAACAACAAGATGAGATGACGTAAACTGTCGGGCATTGATGCCGGTGGTCGGGCCGTGATCGGAGGAGGCGGGGTATCGCAGGATGACGTTCCGCTTTACATTAACGAGTTTAAAACCACTTGAGGGATTAGGTGCAGTCAATCGATGTGTGAATAGTCATGTTGGAACGCTGGTCTGAACGGTAACCTCCTGTCGTACAGTGGTCAATGTGACTGTATGTCCCCGAGAGCGATTGCGCTCTGGGGAAAAGACTGAACAGTACGAAAGTATGACGGAAAGTACGTATACTTACCATGGAAGTTTAGCAAAAAAAAAAACACAAAAAAAACAGGTAAAATAAAAAAAACGCTATCCTTTATTTTACTGTTTAAATATATTACGGTTCCTGTAGAAACTGCCCTCCAAGTGGCGCGCTGGGATGAGCGCTAGAAGTTTTCGAGCTCGCAACGGCGTAGCTCCCTACACTTAACACCTGCCGCAAGTCGCGGCTTTGACTGCATTCAAGTTGATCGAAAAGCGATTTCTCTGCCCGTGAAGCATCACTTCCAGCTGAGTGAATATCCGCTCTACAAAGATTAATTCAAGACGGCAATTGCAGCCGTGCGCGAACAGCACAAATAGAAAAACAAACACTACAATATAAATACTGGCTACGAAGGGCCGTGTGGGAAAACAAATTCATGGCTTGGAACCACATTGGAGCGGCTCGATTTATTGGCTTTCAAATAATTACGGCATGATCGAGCGTTTTCTTTTTAATAAGAGATTCATCCCCTCAGCCATTAAAAATAGTGTCAGGCGTATGACATTGCTGAAAAAAAATGAACATGTTCGGAATATATTTATTGCTTAGGGAGTCACCGAAAAATTCCGTACGTTCAAAACGACCAGTATAAAAGACGGAAACGCAGGGCTCGGGAGTGGTGATCGGGGTAGTGTGCTGTTGTATTGATGTTTGTATGTGCGATGCCTGTGTATGCGCTCCATATATATTCACCTGATGCTTGTAGTGCGCGTAACGTGTCTACATGTGTTACAGATTTCTAAAGAAAAGGAAACGCAATTGTGGCGAAAGAAAATAAAAAAAACTTTTCCTAAAACATAAATTGGGCGGTACCTAGCGCCACCTAGCCTAGCTACTTGCGATTACTCTGCTTGACCCTGCCATCTGGTTGGTTGCAAGCGATTTAACATCCTTTTACGCTACGCGGCTACTCCATAATTTTGCGTTACCGTGCTGAGGTAAGCCAAGAGGATGCTTCGGATTTGCTTTTTTTTTTTTTTAGAGCGGCTTTGGTTTTGCGGGCGAATGATTTTCACTCCTCCGTGATGTGCGGTTGACGCAACGGTTGACGAAGGAATTGTGGCTCGAGGAATAGCAAAGGTAAGACATAAAGTGCGCGAACTGGGTGCCGGTTGTCTCCGTTGAACATCGCAGTGCTGACGATGAGAAGACTGAGTGACTGCATGCTTTCGAAACGTAAGTTGCTTTACCTGCAGGGGTAAAGAAACTTCGGAAATAAATACAGTTCGCGGAAAGCTCGTGTTACGTTTTTATTTGCTGCTCCTCTCGCTTCGTACAATAGACTCAGTGTTCTCGCTAAGCCTTATCGAGGTCGATTTGCTCGATTCGTGGCCGCCATAATGAGATGCAGTCGACGGAGGAACTTTTGCTCCCCTGCTTAAGGGACGAAAGTTTCTCCCTTTCTGAAGGAACATATGTGTCAAGAGCGTTCCTCCCTTTAGGGAGGACTATACTGACCCTTTTTTTAAGAGTGTGGCATCTTTTGGTGCCCAACACCTCCAAGCGGCTACACCTTGTAACATTGTACAGGATAGGCTAACTGGCATATCCAATCATGGAGGCTAATCTTAAAGCAGTTGGAATCTGGCAATGGAATTGCTGGGGTTTTCAGCGCAAGAGGGCCGTCCTCCAGCAGTTCATTAGATCTCATCCGGAAAAGCCACACGTCATTCTACTTCAGAAAACACTTTCCGACGCGGTCACGTTACCGGGTTACAAATCGCACGTCGTTCACAGTGAAGGAAAGAGGGGCATCTGTACGCTCGTCTCCAAAAGATGCACTCTCATTACGCATGATCTTTTTTTAGACTCCAGCAAGGTTGAGCACTCCTTTGTTGAAATAATTCCGAGTGGTCGGCTTAAATGTAGCATCTTTATACTCCACATCTACAGCTCACCTAAGGATCTAAAACAGAGGCTCCCACCACTCTTTAGCAGGGCAGCTGGTAAAGCCGGTGGTTCCCCTCTCATCGTTGCCGGCGACTTTAACGCCCCGCACCGAGCGTGGGGTTACTCGCGAGTAACGCGCAAGGGAGACGACCTGTGGCAGGCGGCGGCAAATCGCGACCTCACGCTCGTCATGGACCCCGCGTTCCCTACCAGGATTGGCAACTCATGTTCGAGGGACACCACGCCTGATTTGAGCTTTGTCAAGAACGTCGGGGCTGTGCCTTGGCACAATCTGAACGAAGAGGCATTGATCACAACATACTTGCCACTTGCATAAACTTGAATAGCAAACCGCTTAAAGAGTTTACCATCACGGACTGGGATCAGTTTCGCAAGAACAGAGAGGAGCGGGAACTGATCCAGGACTCGTCTATCGACCTGGAGCGCTGGGCGACGCAGCTCAAAGGAGACGTCAAATCGGCGACAAAGACGGTCCAGACGGACTTAGAGATCGATAGAATGGACAACCACCTCGCAAACCTTCTGGAGGCAAAAAAGGCGCTTCTCGACAGGTGGAAGGGACAACGACTCAACCGCAGGCTCCGCAAGAAGATTGCGG
This sequence comes from Ixodes scapularis, assembly GCF_016920785.2. Lineage (NCBI taxonomy): Eukaryota > Metazoa > Arthropoda > Arachnida > Ixodida > Ixodidae > Ixodes > Ixodes scapularis. Next base: position 197,789,737 of record NW_024609835.1, read on the forward strand.
AGCTCAACCGAACCATCGAAGACCACTGCCAATCCCTCACCAGACAGCAATGGGCCGAGGTGTGCAACTCGGTCGATGGTCAAATGCGAGTCGGCGGTAAGTGGAATCTACTCAAGCACCTGCTGAACGAGTCCAATTCCAACTCCAATCAGAGTCGGGTCATTAGCAGAGTCCTCCACGAGGCCAGGCAGTCCGAGACGGAAGACGCCATCTTGGACGTGCTGACAAACAAATACCTACCTATCGGTACCTCGAGCCCGGCGGATTACCCGTCCTATAAGGGCCCCCCCTGCCTCAGGCTCAACGAGCCTTTCACCGTCAACGAGGTCACGGAAGTTCTCCAGAACCTCAACGGTAGATCGGCCCCGGGCCCCGATGGCATCTCCAACAGGGCGCTCCGAAATATGGAAGACGGCTCCATTGAATTTCTCACTGATGAAATCAACCGCATTTGGGAGCAGGGATCCATCGCAGAGTCCTGGAAGACGGCAACGGTCGTCCTGATCCCCAAGCCCGGTCGGCCTCCGGGGCTTTCTAACTTCAGACCCATTTCCCTTACGTCCTGTGTGGGCAAGGTGGCAGAGCACGTTATACACAACCGCATCTCAAGGCAGATCGAGGGGAAGAATCTCTTCCCGTACGACATGATTGGTTTCCGCCCGTCCCTGTCTACGCAGGACGCAATGAAGCTACTCAAACACCAAATCTTTAACAGGAAGACGAGGGATGTCAGGGCTCTCCTAGGCCTCGATTTAGAAAAAGCCTTCGACAACATCACCCACGCGCACATCCTGGACTCCATTTCAGAGCTCGGACTGGGCGACACGTTTCACAAGTTTGTTAGTTCGTTTCTACGATCCAGGAAAGCCACGCTCAAGATCGGCGATCTTAGGTCCGTCCCCGTGGAGCTGGGCCCGAAAGGTACGCCGCAGGGTGCAGTAATCTCCCCGCTCTTATTCAATATTGCCATGTGCAAGCTATCTAAACAACTCTCCACAGTTGAAGGCATCAATCACACTCTCTACGCCGACGACATCACCATCTGGTGTGTCGGCGGTAGCGAGGGCGAGGTCGAAACTGCCCTTCAGGAAGCCCTTGACCAAACAGAACACTTTCCTACCAACACGGGCCTTAAGTGTTCCTCGAGCAAGTCAGAGCTCCTCCTATACAGGCCTGTAACAAGGGGGCCCAAACCAAAGGGCTGGATGCCTCTGTCCGAAGTAGACATAACGATCCGCACGAGTACCGGTAATCCCATTCTCAGGGTGGACGTCCTTAGAGTGCTTGGCATGCTGATAGGGTCGAATGGCTGTAACAGTCGAACGATTAACAAAATCACCACGAAGACGGAGAACATGATCAGGTTAATCAACAGAGTCTCCAGCAGGCGGGGAGATCTTAGAGAAGACAACCTCCTGAGGCTCTTTCACGCCGTCCTTATGAGCTACATCACTTACGTGGCGGCCATGCACTGCTGGCACGGTCACGAGAAAAAGAAGTTGGACACGCTAATTCGAAAGAGCATAAAGAGGGTGCTGGGCATTCCCATGCAGGCCAGCACCGAGCGACTCATGCAGCTAGGGGCTCACAACACCCTGGAAGAGATCATCGAGGCACAGGAAACTACCCAGGTAGCTCGGCTGTCGTCTTCGCCGGCCGGAAGAAAGATTTTTGCCGTACTCGGCCTCAACCCCACGCTCGTTGCGGAGCGGCGACATCAGCTCTCTGACGCCCAAAGGGCCAGCATTCAGACCTCTCATTTTCCTCGTAACGTTCATCCAGAGCACAATGCCGGCCGACGCAGGGCCAGGGCCGTTGCGCTTCTCAGGCACGTTAGGGACGAACCTCGCTCGGCTTGCTTCGTGGATGCCGCACAGTATGGCCGCTCGGCCAGGTTCGCTGCCGCTGCCATCGATCACCAGGGTTCGATCCTCAATTCCGCATCGTTCAAAGATTCTACTCCTTCGAGGGCCAAACAGGCGGCCATAGCTCTCGCCCTCCTGGACAAGAGTAGATCGCACATCTTCACAGACTCTAGATCGGCGGTTCGGGCTTTTGCTTCTAACTCCATTTCCGACGAAGCCTCTAAACTTCTTGGCAATAAGATTATCTCCCCGCACACCATTACTTGGTTTCCGGCACATCTCGATTCTCAGCTAGATTCCCTTACCAACCTCAACGATACTGCTAACTCTCGGGCGCGCGCTCTAACCTTCCGCGCCGGGAAGGACGCCGATCTGCAGGGTGGCTACGTAGAATTTAAAGACATCTTATTCACCTTTAACGAAGTCACCACGCACTATCGAATGGGCAGGCGGACTTTTCCGTCCCCGCACGGTAAACTCTCCAGGTCTCAGGCAATCACACTAAGAATGTTGCAGACTAGATCATATCCCAGTTTAGCTTTCTTCAGCATTATCGCTCCGGATACCTTCAAGTCTACCTGCCCGGACTGCGGGTCGGTCAGCAGCTTGGATCACATAATCTGGAGGTACCCCTCGTTACGGGGGCCCAATCAAGTCACCGAGGAGGAGTGGAGCTCTGCCATCACAAGTTCCGAGCTTCTCCTACAACTCCGGGCTGTCCAGAGAGCCCACGATGCGGCGGTGAGGATAGGCCTCCCCGTCCCCACGTGGGAAAGGCCCGCGGTGCTGCCCTAAGGGCAGCGCTTCTCAAGACCTCAATAAAGTTTTTTGTCTGTCTGTTTGTCACCCTGCTGCGCACCCATTGGTCACACGCCGTTTCCCATGTTCATACGCTCGGCAGAATACTCCTTTCGAAGTTCGCCATGATTAAAGTAAGTGTTTTCTTGTTTGTTTTTTTCAGTGTGGTGGAAGTTACTTTTTCTGAAAAGGTAAAACAGTAATTCTCCTAATACAAATAATACAAGTTTAATGTACCAAGATATTCAAGATCAGTGTTTAGCCGCCGCCAGCCACCGAAGGTCGAATGACCAAAATGGCTGTCTTAAATGCTTCTGAGATACTGTCGGGTCTCTCAACCGAAAATGTTTCCTTTCGAATCTACTTCAAGACGTATGCGAACAGTAACTGTTCTGGAAAAACAAATAACGTGGCCATAAAAAATATATTGTATTTTACTGGTGAAGGGACGACTAAAGCCAGTCACTAAATGTATTTCACACGGATATTTTTAAGTTTGCAGCCAGTATCAAAAAGAAAAACGTAGGTGAACGTTTCATCTCACTTCCAGCGCGACGGGCATTAGTGTTAGCTCTGTTTCCTAGGCAACGAAGCGACGAAAATGTCATTGAAGACGCGCCTGAACAGTCGTGGCATACAGAGGATAACTAACTACGGCGTGTTCACGCCAGTGGCTGTTAAATCTGCATGCAGAATTTTCGTCGAGGTCACATTTCAACGCTGCAGGAGAGATACTACGTTAGTGAGTTGGTCATTTTTGATGTTGCTAACTCAATTTACTCTCTCTATTCCCCATCTCGCGAAACTTTACTGAGTCTACCAAGACACAGTAAACTTTCGCGTGCACCGAGCTCAGCAAAATGAATGCTTTGATTGTACAAAAGCTCGCGTAATGCAAGCTTACCGAGAGCCACCTTCTCGGGCCGCACCTTTCTGAGTACTTCAGATGCCTGTGAGATAGACTATAAATATGTATTCACACGGCGTATAAACCTCGAGAACGAGGTCCACAGACCATACAACACACTTATCACGTAACTTTGACGTCATGACGGACAAGTTTTCAGGTTTGTGGACCGGCAACCTTAAATTCTATGATTACTGTGAACTACAGGGCACTATAAACGCGGAACGCTAGATATAAGCAATGTTCAGATATTTTCGATAGATAATTGTGGCCGAAAGTTCCGCGGAACTACATGGGGCTGAAAAGCTCAAAGTAGCGAGAACGAGCCCCAATTTCCAATTATAGTTTGAGAAAATGATGTATATCTTGAAAAATTCGACAGAGACACTTTAGACTGCTTGCGTATGGAAACACGAAAGCATCGCTAGGCAGAGCCGTGGAGCCGCCGTGGCGTCGGGGAAGCCTGTTCGTCTCAGACTGAAATGTACCAAATTTTTCTTTTCAAAGCCATTAATTAGTTTGCTTACAGGAACTTCCTTAACAAAGTTTACGTCACTCCGAGCATTTTTGGCGTGTTTCTTACTCTTTGTGCCTTCGGCCATTTTTGGTACCATCGCTTGGTCACACATACGACGACGCCGGTTCTTCGCGTACGGGAGCATATAATGCTTTCGGATTATTAAGATCACAATCAGCTCTGAAATTTTGCCATCTAGTCGGGGCGGATAGCGCGCCATATATGGGGTGACAGAACGTTCGGCGACGCTTACGGAACGCTGCAAACACAGAAAAAAATATAAAGGGAGGACGACAGACTTGAAATCTTGCATCCCCGTATCAGTAAAAACAAACGATTGATTGAGTGATGGAAAATTGATACGGCCTTTGCGATGTCAATTTCGCAGGCCATTTCTATGTCAATTTTAGCAAGTTTAACCAAAAAGTTCTATCCGCGTTCTTATTGTTTGTTTGGGTTTCTTTGCGTATCTTGCGTACTGTAGCCTGGTTTTTTTAATATTACACTTAGTGATGTGTTCTAAAGCTTTAAAAATCAACAACAAAAAAAGGTACGAATGAACGCTTCAGAACGTCTAACGACGACCAACCTGATTCTGCAACCATTTCTGATAAAATTCAAATTTGACACCGATTATTGTTCCTACACCTTTGGATGTAGTTGCAAGATTCCATCGACAGCAGCGAGCCACAAGCTCTGCTGCATTTCGTGCCTTCTCGAACCCCCTCGTTGCATCACAGCCAGCCAAGAGTCTGGTGTGCCTCTAAGCCCTTACATAACTTTCGAAAAACGCAATTGGGAAATAGTTCGACACAGTTGCTTAGAGACGAGCGTTTCAGTCAGTCATCATTTTGGATCTTTGAAGACCGATGTAATCGAAAAGAATGTTGCACAATGAAAAAAAAAAAAAAAAAAGAAAGACAGCAAAAAACAAAAAAAAATAAGTGACTTGGAAGACCGTTTAACAAACAGGCAAAACAAGAACTAAAGGACTGATAAATAGGTAAATGATTTCCCTGGAGTGGGGTGAAAACCATTTTGTTTCGTGCGAGTTTTATCTTCGCTTTCTTTTGTGCCGGACTGGGCAACGTCAATGCGAACTTCCCGGGCGGTACTTCAACGAATTTAACTTTCGATCGGTCTTCGATTACTGTTACTGTGCTTCTATTTTTTTTTTTTTTTACTTTACCGTGGCGGTGTGGGCTTTTTACTTTCCCGCGTCCCGTTCCCATAGATGGTTGATTCGCTTATTCGGCGGCACCGCGTGCTGTGGAGGCGTGCAACAATAGGGAACTTTAGCAAACCGTTGCTGTGCTCCGCGTACCGCACTACCGGAGCCTTTGAAGCATGCTTTCAAGCACGCGCCCCGCAGTCAAGGAACCACCCGAGCGCGCGCTTAAATGAATGCTTCAAAGGCTCCGGTAGTGCGGTACGTGGAGCACGGCAACGGTTTGCTAATCTCCCCCAGTGTCTACCATATTCTTGAGAAACTGCGACGCGTTTTCTGCTCTAAAATTAAGGTGCAGCCGTGAAGGATCTTCTCGTTAGTCCTAAACGTTTTAACACTTGTCATCGAGCATAAGCCCACAGTAATCTGGAAAATGTTAGAAACGAAAGGCCACACGAAAAAAACTGGGATATTTCTGAAACCAAAAATCGTCAGCCCCTTCTCCAGAAAATACCTGAAGAGCCGCTCATAACTTCAAGCACTGCGATTGTGTTTTTCACGTTCGTAGCCGTTAAATGCCAGATTTCGCAGCGGATTCTGGGTTGTGTGCCTTGCAGGGTCGTGGCGAGGAAATATTCCCGCTAAATTTACCGGAAAAAGTTTCGCTAGATTTAGCTGGAAGGTTTTGACCGCTAGATCTAGCTACCAAGTTTCCACCGCTAGATGTAGTTGGAATGTTTTCACCCGCTATATTTAACTGGGAGTTCCCCCCCCCCCCCCCCCCCCGCTAGATTTATATATTCGCGTACGGAAACGGTCGGACGCCATCGAAGAATGAATTAAACATTAAACAACTGTATAAAGCGTGAATAAATTATTAAGCCATGTTTAGTAGTTTGAACGTTTGACCACGTGGCGGAAAAATAGGAATCGTACGACTTCAGTTTTGTTGCTTGCTTTAAACATGACATCACGTAAAGTCACGTCACTTTATATTGGGTGTTTTACGCTAATCAATTTAGAATAGCGGTGGATTAGGCATCTGTGCAGGGTGATTGTGCACAGTCTTTGTACCACAAGGTGCGCCTGGGCTGTCGCCGCATTTCTTTTGGAAAAAACTACAAGGAACGCGGAATGTTTAACAGCGGTAGCTGTTAAAGGAGCTGTGCAAACAATTTCAGTGCTTTGCATAAAGAACTTGGGAGTTGGTGTGTCGACCTTTCTGAAGTAAAGAACAAAAGAATGAAAGACGTTTACAATCCCCTGTAACGCCGAATTAGAGCGCAGCTCTTGAGGAGGAAGAGGGGAAGGGGCGGAGAGGAGGCTACGCCCCTCATCCTATCCTGCTCGCCTCCCATTTCAAGAAAATTTTTCCGCTAAATTTAGCGGGGAATTTTTTCTGCTGAATTTAACGGGGAAATTTTTCCGCTAAATTCAGAGGGAATTTCTTTTTTGCTAAATTTAGTGGGCAATTTTTTCCGCTAAATTTAGCCGGGAAATGTTTCCGCTAAATCTAGGGTGGAAATTTTTTTCCTAAATTTAGCGGGGAAAATTAAGTTTCCGCTAAATTTAGCGGAGAAATTTACCCAGAATGCATCGCACGGTTACGCCGACGCCGACGGGGACGCCGCTCAAGCCGGAAATGGGCGCCTAAGAGTTGCGCTCTAAAAATGAAAGCCGTTTACAACTCCCTGTAACGCCGAATTAGAGCGCAGCTCTTGAGGTGGAGGGAAGGGTACTAAGGGGAAGGTATACCCCACCTCTTTCCTCCTCACCTCGTCACCCTGCCTGCTACTCCGCCACGGGGGCCATGTGGTCTTACGGTGGCCACGAGACCCCCGTGAAGTCACATGATCCCCCCCCCCCCCCCCCCCCGCTGAGGTCACGTGACCTCACGGTTACGCCGACACCGACGGCGACGCCGCTCAAGTCGGAAACGGGCGCCTGAGAGCTGCGCTCTAAGAACCGCGTTTGCCTGCATGTCCTAGTTTTTATTTTAAAAATGGACAAATATTGAGGTTTTCGGCACCTCTCAACTCCTTCACCTTCTTCAATGTCACGTGCGCTGTGACGTCCAAGGGGGTGGCGCGGGGTTCCGGTGAAGCTCTCTCTAGAGCCATCAGTGAGCGGCGAGAATTCATCCGCTCGCGACCACGTGCTGGCGCAGCGCGAACAACATGGTGGAAGGAGGAAAGCCTCCTCCGGTTCCGGCCATCCCCGTCCGGCTCTGCCCCCTTTCCCCTCCGGCTTCTAGCGGCTGTACGCGGAAGCAGATAGAGCTGACGGTTTTGTTGACCTTGGATAGATGGCGCCACTAAACTCCGTATAATAAGTTTTATCGATGATACCAGGTTTATGACGCATTTATATTTATGTTGGAACAACAAGATTTATAGTACAGTTACCTTTTATCGAGCAGGTATCCGCACAACTTGCTTTCTTTCTACAAGACCCCCATTGACGACATGCCGCGTGGTTCTCAAGGCCGCCGTTCGGGGCTGCAGGTCGGGGAATATTCTAATATTTGCCTCGCGACTAGACGGCGGAATGGCAACATTTCGAAAGATGTGTGTTTTCTGTCCTTTGTGACAAGGTAAACAATCTCAAAAGTAGAAGATGCCAATTCTTTCAACGTGAAAATCGTCGCACAGCTCCTTTAAAGTGATACTTCAGCGAAATTTGAAATATATCCGTCGTGTTCAAAAATCGGTTGAATATCAGCAACAATATCCGTAAAGGACAATCACACGTTTGTATTTTGAGCCTGGTGGCTGTATTTTTTGTTGTAAACGGCCCACTCTAGCAAGCGCTCGGAGAAGGCCCAGCTTAGAGCACGTGACATCCGACGCAATCGTGATTTAAGTCGTCTCGAGACGAGCAAAGCTACGACGAGGCTGACGTCGAGGGGATGGCCTAGTCGTTCCAGCCACCGAAGCGGCTGCTTTTGTACGAATTTTGAGTGACGGGTTAATCTTTTATAGTCTTGTAGGGCTACTTATGGAACACAAAGAAGGGATTCTTGAGAAGACGGCAGTTCCTCCTTCCCCTTTTCTCTCGTCATGGCTGGAGGCGAGGCACTCACCGTCACTAGCTTTCAAGGTTCCTAGACGGGCATTACAAACGAGGCGTTGGCGACATCCACCAGGTGCTCTTTGCTAATCGTTTAATTCGTTTTAAAATTATTTTTCGTGACTTCCTAACAAGCTATTGGTGTGTTCGATGTGATGCTGCTCCTTTGAACACATATCCACGCTTTACACACGCGCCAAATTACAGCCGCCATTGCTGACCTTCTCTTGTCTCACCGAGATGCCGAGCAACTGAAACAGTAGTTGAGGATCCTCTACAAAGGCCGATGCTTTAGAAAAGGACACAGTTGAATCTAATGTGGCAATAACCTGGCCTGCTATGGTAATGATGAAGCGAAAGAGACGAAATAATAGGAAACAAAAACTGAAGGTCAGTTATGGCGGCGTCAATGCACAGCTGCTGCAAAGCGTCTATAGACTAGAAAAACGACTCAGATGTCTCGGATGCAATGTATTTTAATCACACGCGCTCGCGACCACATCGCCGTTTGTGCTTGGCGATGGTGCTGCAAGCTTAAAGGGAAAATAGAAAACAATGAAGTGTCTAGCACGGGGCCCCCACAGGGCTCCCCCCCTAGAACGTTGCCTGTGGTCGGGAACGGGCTGCAGGTGATGGACGGAGAGGCAGGCGAAGTTGAGCTGAGCGTGGTAATAGGGCTGAGGTAGCGTCGGATAACCGCTGAGGTGAAAGTGGGTAGGCGTCTGGCAGACTGCTGGCAAAGAGGATCGACTGCGTGCTATACTCCCGTAGTTGCCTCCAGCGGAAACAGCGGGCACTCGCCGGTGGCTAGAAGTAAACCTCAGACTCGCAGAACGATGCGACCAGCTGAGGGGTCGCTGCAGGTACATTCCTCAGAGTCGCGGTGTTTATCTGACGAGCGACGCTGATGTTCTACGACTCAACAGCCGCACTGCTTTTGACGGTCAACGACGCGCCGTAGCCGGTGACAGAGTAGTGACGGCAGCGCTCGCAACCACATCGCCGTTTGTGCTTGTCGATGGTGCTGCAAGCTTAAGGGGAAAATAGGAAACGTCGAAGTGTCTAGGGCGGGGCCCCCACATAGACCTTAAAAAAGGCGCCGAAATTTCGTTGTAGTATCCCTTTAAGGGGTCTTCTTACCACTGAATATGACGTCCGTTGTTGATGTTTTAATTGTTGATAATGATGTTGTAGTAGTTCATGTCGCAGATGGCCTAGTAGGGCGTAAGGTGTCAGCCGGCAATTTGCCAAATCCCGCTAAAAGAACGCCCGCCCTCCGCGGGATTCCAACCTGGGTCCGCTGCGTGCCAAGCGAGCGCGTTACCTTTGAGATACGCCACAACGTTAACGCGTCTTATATCTCTCTGGAACAAAAGAAGTGATAATTTTTAAAGCGGAGCTGTTAAGGGTTTCTTTCCTCAGTTTCGTGTCCGTCACCAAATGAATGTCGACACAAAACTCTGGACAGCTACCGCCATCTATGAGAGACGACGGCAACTATTTCAGCCTTTCCACTCTGGCTTCCACCAGAGTGAAAGGCTGCATTTTTCTAGGCGTCGTCCTAGAAGTCGTCCTTGAGGTCCTCCTAGGCGTCGTACTTGAGGTCGTCCAAGAGGTCGTCCTTGAGGTCGTCCCAACATAGTACGGCTTTGCTAGTCTCCCTTCTTCATCAGAGTTGAAAGGCTGAAGGTTTTTTTTACGAACGCTTTTGTTCAAGCACTCCACACTGCGTGAACTCAACGCCGATGTCGAACGAATTCGCCGCAACATGTCGCTGTGAATTTACGGGGATTAACACAGGACTGCTCGACTTTTTTTTCTTCCTCCATCCTCGAACGGTCGGCTCTCTGGGCCTCATACCAGGGTGAGTTTGAGGCCCCTGATCAAGGGTGACGTCGTTCCTGTGCGAGTCTAGTAGTATTACGTGTGAGTCGCACCTGCATAAACCAAGTCCAATATCCAGGTTAAAAGCCGATTTTGAAAACGCGTAAAATTGTTCCTGTTCGTAAAAATACTTGAAATACGTTTGGAAAAAAAAATCGCTCTATTGGTCTAACAAAAATGAAATAGAGTGCAATAGGCCTAATTGTGTTTAGTGTAATCTTTATGGATTGGGACTTCGTAAGTAATATAAAGTTCGAGCGCTTCTAAGCTGAATGCAACAAAGAATGTCTCAATTAAAAATATATCATTCTGTTTAGTCCCGAGGCATGTCAGGCCCCTATTCATAAAAGGGAGGAGGGGCAATTCCATTTAAGCCTGGTGCCATGTTTGGTAAGACTCGGAGTGTCTGTTGAAGTTTCTGCGGGGACGCCTCACTAAATCGGGAATGGCACTGAGAAAAACGTTCTGATGTAGAAGAAAAACAGGTAAACCTCTGGAACACACCTGGCTTGCGTTCGTACGTGAAGAACCACAAAGCCGCCATTAAACCTATTCATTTTGCTTTCTGCGACCAAAGCCGTAGGACATGTTGCATTCCACCATTGCCGGCAGAAACGGCGCGCAGGGGGATGTGTAGCCGGGTCGCCGATGATACTCGACTAACACTCACACGAAACCGGAAGCGGAAGATTCCCACGTTCCTTACAGCATGCGCTTGCTTACGCACGAGGCATGAATTCTTCTACTGTAGTTGGATAAAAACACACTACACACAATGTGTTACAAATTCATGCAAAAATAAATGGGAAGCGTTATTACACCGTTTTTTAATGTCTACTACTTCTATAGGCGCAAGCTTCGTTGAATCCTTCGAAGTGATAACGCAAGCATCTGATGCAAATATTGCTCTATAATCACGCGGCCTGCTAACATTCCCCCAAATTGACACAATCTTCCCGATACCTTTCGAAAGCTTATTATGATGCGTTTTTTATCACCTGCTCCCCCTTTGTTACAGTCCTGGGTGTCTTCCTGCAATCATAGGTTCCACCATTCATTCGCCTTGGTGTCGTAAGTACAGTGAGCTTCAAAACCCTTCAACAACTTAAAATAAATGTACAAGTTTTTTGTTTTGTTTCCTAGTGCCATTTGAGGTGAACCATGTTAAAGTTTATAGTTTCTTCGGTGGGATCACGAAGGAGCCAACGATGTAAGGACAAACGTTTTATTTATTTATGCGTATTGCTGTACATCTCTCGCCGCCCCAAGACAATCGCGGCCAGAGTCCGTTGCACATCCCTTTCAGAGTCCAACTCCGTGTCAATTTTGTCGCACCAATCGCCATTCAACGAAGCTAACATGAAAGAACAAAACAAACCCGGATAAAAAAGAACACGCATAGATTTACAACAGCGCACTTAATACCCTTGGAATCGCGAGCATTTTGGTCCTTTGGTGAAAGTCGAGGAGACTAGGGCCAGAACTGGTGCAATGGCACGCCTCGCTCGGAAGCGAAACTGCCGTGTTCACCCCAAGTTTCAGCCGGAGAAGAAATAAATACGCACTTTCATTTAATCTTATAACAAACTGCCTAGCGTTCAAAACGTTTGACTTCGGGACAAGAAAAAGCTATTCCAAGTATAGACGACGCTTCTTAAAGTGTATCGTTGAAATATTACAATTTTCGATACCCTTTTCGTACTTCCGTCGCTGGTATTTCTTTACGCGGTAATTGAGCTGTCGCTGGATGTACAAAATCTACGGCTAATCAAGTGCAGTTTCCCGGGAAACTGTGTTCAAGTTGGGAATGAGTGAAAATAAATTAGCTCGCCTGTACGGGGGTCGGCGACAATACTCTCGAAGGCGAGCCGCTGATTTAAGTGAACAACCACCGTGAACAAATTTTTTCATTACGCGTGCCATGAGCTTGAGAAAATTCCCGTTTTAAGACGGGATTTGCAAGGACTTTCCTAATAGCGTATTTTGATTTTGTCATTAGAGGTTATGGCGCTTGCTTTGAAATCAAGGAAGCCTTTAACATTGTTTTAATGTGTGTGTGCGTGTGTATGTTTGTTTCTGTGTTGGATGGTTCGGTACTTTCTTTGGCGGTTGGCTGTGACTAGAAAGGATGAGATGATTGCGTCGACGTCGTCGTCATGAGGTTATGAGGTGAATGGAGAGCGTCTTCCTTAGGTTATGTACAAGTGTGACACGAGCTATCTTTTTCACTTTCCATGCAATAAAAAGCATTCTGACGGTCATGCACAAAAATGTAAAAGAAGAAAATAAACAAAATTTACACAAGGGAGCACCTCGACGACTTCGATACACAACATAAAAAAGGTAAGAGTCACAGTGCATCCTGGATTAAAAATATGAACGCTTGTCTGCCATACAAAAAAAAAAAAGAAAAAAAGCATATTTTTAGCAGATGAACAAACAAATCCAAAGTAAGAACATAAATTAAACGATATACTTTTGCGCAGCTCCGCGTTGTAACACTTGCAGCACAGCTGGAAACAGTCAGTTCATGCCGCTCACTTGTTCCGAAAGATTCACTTACGCACAACCAGTCTCAAATGCACGTTGTCCTTTAGTCCGTCCTCAACAAACCCTTCAAACTAAAAAAAAAAAAAAAAAGAGAGGAGAAACTGACATGAAGGGAAGAGGCGGCGCCTTCATGAAACAATTTAAATTACTTTTGAATGTCACTAGGTCGCAATAAGGCACGGTCGAAAAGCTTGCGAGTCCGTGAATACATACAAAGCTAAAGTGGCAATAGTTGACGCGCAGAACACTGCTTTCCTGACACGCGGTTTGAGCACAACGAACTGCGGCCGCCGCGGCGATGTCCCGCCTTAGCCTGTGACGTTCGCTAAGGCCACCAACACATCGAACCGGACGGTATGCCGTCCCAATCCTGCTTGAGTCCATCAGTGGGCGCGCAGACTTTGCTTTCAAGTGTACACTGAGCCTCCATAGCAGACGTACGGGGACTTGACTGTCATGTAATTGACTCGAGTAAGGATGAGGTCTTTATGAGGCGCTGCTCCGCCGTAATCTTCGGGCATCCCATTTGACGCCCGTTTTAAGGGCGCTCTGTTCACGCACTCACTTCTCCTTGATAATTCCTCAACCCAGCAGCTGCCATCAGCTCAACTCGTCCCCGAGTTTTGCGAACAGTGCAACGTTCACGTTCCGTAGTCCGTCGATATAGGTCTTCACCATAGAAGAACCACGACTCGCGACAACTTTGGCTCGATCCAGCGCGCTGCTTCCTTGCATATTTTTTCCTCGGTGAGTCGGGCAGATCGGCCGCGTTGCCAGAGCGGTCGAAGCAGGCATCTGACGACACGTACAACAGCATCGGGGAACGTCCTCGTGGCTCTTTGAGGGCGGCAGTCCGGAGGTCCGGGGCATCGCTAGACGGCGGTGGAGCGTCAGACCAGGTGTCCATCCATCTCGTCGTGAACAACGGGCCCGTCCATGAGCGGAGGTCCGTAGCTGTGCAAGGAAGCGAGGACGGGCGACAGTGACGCGTTCGACGTTGGGCTGAAGGTGGACAGAATGGGCTGGCCCGAAGGGTCCGCTTGGTGGTGGACGGCCACTGCGCTCGCGCCTCCTCCTGGCACTGGGAACGGGACGTAGCGCTGCTGCTCCGCCTTGATGTTATAAATGGCGTCCACACCGCTCGCCGCAGTGCGTCCCGGCGGCGGCGGAGGGTGAGCAGGACCCACGACGCCGGGGACCTTGCCGTAGGCCACCTGGGATGTTTGCGGAGCCCCTGTTAGTTCTAGCGACAATGCCGAAATATCTGCATTATGAATACAAATTACCGACCAAACTCTTATGGTGAATGATATAAGAATGTTGACGCCATGCTGTATAGCTATAAAAAACAGATTAAATTCTTGCAAAGGTATATATATACACGTCGCACAAGTTTAAATTAGGTGTAAAAGCAAGTCACTTCTGAGTGTTCCCGATTAAAGAGCACGCTACTCTTCAGAAGTGATAAAAAATCTTCACGCCTAATGCACTTCAATCAGATGCCGGTAAATGATGTGAGCAATAATTAGTGCATATCACCAGTAAAAATGAATCTGGTGGGATGGTGTCTTTTCCCGTATGTCGCTTTTACAACGCACCTTGTCTCCGAGCTTTTGGTTGTAAGCATTTCTGCGCAGGGCATCACTGTAGTACTCGTCATCGCCCTCGTAGTGGACTCGCCGGTTGGATAGCATCCTTCGGTCGATGCTGCCGTTGCCCGCTGGAGCCACTGCGTTTGTGAATAATGGCTGGTTTTAGTGAACGGGGCTGTTATCCAACGCTTTGATAGTTCATCCTTTGACCGCGAGGCATGCACTTGTAAGCGGCTGGCACGAGCCACAATATTTCACCAAAAAGTGCCTGTGCCCGCAGAAAAAACAAAGAAAACAGCTCCTAGGTAACAAAAGCGTAGTGCTGAATTTTCCCCGTCAGCTGCTGGTGTCAAGCGCAGGACACACATTAGACGAGAGCTGCGTCAGCATTCAGATGAAACTCGTGTTCATTCAGAGAGACCAAGATTAAAAATCAAAGGCTGAGCTATTTCTACCCCGCCGTGGCTTCCGCTAGTTACGTAGAAAATCTAGCCCTAGCACAATGGCCTCGTAATCGAGGAGGCGTTGACACGGATCGCGGTGATAGTACGTGACAGGACACTAGCAATAATGGATTATGATTCGCTAATGAATCTATGCACGAATCAGCTGCCACGCTCTGTCACGGTGGTTAACGTGAGTGCACGTGCACTCATATCAAAGCGATTAGCTGCCTTAGCGCTCTACGGAAGACATACACTCAGGATGATTGAAAAAGTCGGAGAAAACACAATCGAGTTGCCGATATGGTTTATCGAAAGCTCGGACAAATCACGGATCACACGAGTAGTCGGGGCGTGTTAATTCACAAGATCGGCACACTATTTCAATGACTAACACACGAACTTGTCACGTTTATGGATTCGTTACTCTCACTTTATTTTCGCTTCGGGCATCCAAACCCGTAACTAAGAGGGGATTTGTTGTGGACACGCGAGCTGGCCACAGAGATTTGAAGAAATATGCAGATCTCTAAATGTTACGCTCAGCGCGTGGGACTTCCGAGAGGGTCCGCGGAGTCAGGCGTTTTGGGAGTTTTCTTCGTCAGACGGAGCTGAGGAATGCAGACGCATAGCTTACCAAAAATATATATATATTTGCAGGGTCCGGTGCATTGATAGTTTCAGAGCAAAGTGCTAAAAGTGGTGGCATAAAAAAGTGTGGAATGAAAGATTGTCAAGAAACAGGTTCGTCCAAATGAACGCAAAATATTTACTATAGTACCGGTAGTACTCAGACTTCCGCAGACTTCGAGAGTTCCGAGAATTGGGCAAGTACCGCTAATGTTTTGCTAATGTACACGTACGATGCCAAGAAACAATTCGTCCAGTTTGACTGAGGAATGTTTTATGATGATGGGCACAGCGCCCGTATAATAAACGGAAACAGCCGCAGTAGCACTTGCTTGGTTTTAGCAACATTTCTGTGGTTTTGAATCTTAATCGATAGTGCGATCATTTTGGGACTTTTGTTGAAGGGAAATCGCCGCTATTTTCCCCAAATGACAATATGATGGGAGAAACTTAACGTTTATGCCTTTTTACTCATCATAACACCAATCGTAGTGAATCCCAATGTGATAACAACGTCCTCACCTTCGTCGGTGTAACGGCTGTACGGCGTGTAGTGCAAGGGCGCCTCCGGGACGTACGTGTCGCTGCCTTGGTCGATCAGGTACGTGGCGGCGGCGGGTTTGCTCGATTCCTCCTGCGCAAAGCCACAATTGTCCCACTTCATTCGTGACCATCGCCAAGATGTGTCGCACTCACGCACGAAGGAAAGCTCGGCTTTCGAAAAAGGTCCGAGAGTTTTTATCTCACATCCCATCGCTTAGTAATTATCCGAGCATCTCGGGATGTTTCATGACGTTTCCAGACGATCGAAGCATCTTAGAAGAGATTAACGTTTGGTTTAGGCATACACTGCACGTACCATCCAGATACTTGTGGCCCATCATTAAAATCACATGACGTCAATAGATGTCATGCCATTTTATTTGTCTGCAGACTCGTTGTGCCTCCAGGGGCAACGTGGACCAAGAATAACGCCGCGTTAAAGAACCAATCTGAACTCTTCTTTGATTGGGTGTTCCTCAATATCTTAATCGGATAGCAATATATATCTCTGCGAAGGAAGTCTACCAGACAATAAGTTTTACCTACGCTTGCTGTACTACTAGAGGCACGTGTTCAACCTGTAATTGATGATTGCACACCAGGGGCCTTGAACACAAAAGCTGAGGCTAATAGCCGTATCGATCGCCTTCAATTGCTCCGCGCAAGGCGGCATTCTACAGAATCACGAAGATTTCTGCGCACGACACTCACCGAGTATTCAGCGCTGTGCTCGTTAGAGTAGGCCTCGCTCTTCTCGGACGTGGAACTGACCGTCTCGCCGTTCATGGTCTCGTTGTAACTGCTGGGCGCGTACATCTCGATCGTCGCTGTCTTGCTCGACTGGTCGCTCTCCTCTGCCCAGTGGAGCGTGAAGGAGAGCCCGAAGACAGGCGGAAAAGAAGAGATGAAGGACATACATTTAGAAGAGCTGTCTCGCAGTCCCGAGGATTCCACAAAAAAAAGGGCTCTATATTTTACAGTACTGAAGTGTAAATGCGATTCGGAAGTTCTTGCGTATTCGCGACTGCTCGAGAACAAGAAAGAATAAATAGAATGTGGAAAGAAAAAGAGAAAGTATGGCTATTCCCAAAACGAACGCCATGGCTAGAAAAAATGCAATGAGATGGTAGATTGGACTAACGTATAAGGGTTTAGTTGCGAAGCTCGATAGAACAAAACAAGATGTAGCAAGAAGGGAACGTTTCGAAAGAGATCTCAGTTGGAATGGACAGAGGCGGAGCTTTTGAACGGGACGAAGACAGGATTGGTGCGAGAAGCGCTTTCGTGTGAAGCCAGGCGAGGGCTTTGAAAGCGACTCATGAGCTGGAAACGAAGGGTGCACCAAAGGCCCCTTGGATGTGCGATGCAGAAGGGAAAAAAAGTGCGACTTACTCTGGCAGAGCTTTGCGAAGCGGGACAGAACTGCCCGAGAGAAGGAGATGCAAGCAATGAGAAATAGCCGATCAAGGAGAAGAAGAGGAAATATAAAAAAAAAAAAGACACACAAGACATTTACGCTTGCAAGCACGGTTAACCTTAAAAAACGGCGCGCGTGGCATGTGTAGAAAGGGCGAGCAGGTGGGCAGAGAGAAGGGGGGTGGAATCCTACCTTCCTCGAGGCGCTTCTTTCTCCTCTTCCGAACGAAGCAGATGACCAAGACAATGTTGAGGAAAAGGAGGGAGGTTCCCACCACAGAGACGCTGGTGATGATGACCTTGGGGATGTCCATCTTGGCCGGAGGGGGAATCTCTTGCGTCAGCGCCGGAGGGGCGTCGTCTAGGGAACAGGCGAATATACTCAGGGAATCTTCTATTTCCGTTATTTCATTTTATAATACTTTACGTTTGTTAATATTGGCATAGGTTCGCAAGTTTTGCAGTGTGATTTAAGGTAGGACCCCGTAGAATGGAAAAAATTAAGACCCAAGGTCTCCATTCTCTCCACTCATCACGTCACAATAAGTGTCCGATAACATGCGGCGCAGTTGCTGATAGGCTCCACCTCGCAAAATTGTTATTATATTCGCCTGATCTTATTTGTGTTGCCTACAGCCGACGTTGGCCGGACACATAGTGTTACGTTTAGTGCAGTGCAGAGAGAACAGTGCAAAGCCCCTCTGTCCAGGTGGTGTTGTATAAGATCCACGATGTTTCAATTACTTTTGATTGGCCAATTTGCGGGAGCTCTAGTCACTGTCAAATTTTCAACTATAGGCCGAGAAAGAAGACACGGGATTTCGACGGTGAAGCGAAGCCGCGTTCCAGGCATTGACTACTCACTAAAGCGAATCTATTTTTAATTGGACGGTTTAGGTGGGATAAGGACACGTTTCGGGTTCAAGAATCCCTACTCGACTGCCTGAGCAGTGACGGTAGGTACGGCAAGACTGCCCATTGGGCGCACTGTCGGCAGACACTCACCGGTTGTTTTCCCCTTGACAATGTCCTTGAGGTATTCCCCTTGCCCGTACTCGTTGAAGGCCATGATGCCGACAGTGTACTCGGTGTCGTGGCCGAGGCCGCCTATGGTATAGTTTGTCATGTTGGAGAGCAGCACATCCTGGTAGTGGTAGCCCTCGTTGGACGCCGCCTTCCTGTAGCGGAGCCGGAAGGACTGCGGCAGGCCGCCGTCGAATCCCGGCCTCCACACGAGGGTCAGGCTGTTGTAGGTAGCGTTCGTCACCTGGAGCTGCAGCGGCGGGTCCGGGGCACCTGCACGCGAGAGGGGAAGAGAGGGCAGTCTGGAGGTCAGAGATTGGATATAATCGCTGCGTGGTTGAGGAACATTTGGTGCGGTGATGCTCCAAAGGCATAAACCCTTGTACCCTTTT
The DNA here is from genome assembly GCF_016920785.2 of Ixodes scapularis. NCBI lineage: Eukaryota > Metazoa > Arthropoda > Arachnida > Ixodida > Ixodidae > Ixodes > Ixodes scapularis. The sequence continues at coordinate 197,808,534 of NW_024609835.1, forward strand.
GATTTGCTGTTTTGTCTCGCAACGGTACAGAACAACATACTATTTTTATCGTTCCTGTCATCCTTTTGAAAACACTTTTAGACCATGTTCACGGAGACATGAGTGCCGAAATCAGTGTCAGTTAACTGTAATGAGACTAACATACACATTTTTTTTAAGTTTACCCAATAAAGACAATCCAGTACGATTTTCATTGCACATGGTTGAAAAAACCCCGAGACTGCAGGTAAACGACACAACACTAAAAAGTCTCTAATTTTCATTCTCCAATGATTGGTTTGAATTCCCTCTGCCGATCTTCGATTTTGTTGCAGTGTGTTGCCAGTTCAGTGAGTGCTCTATATTTAACAGATTGAATATCTGGCAAATATTGCAAAGACGTTTCGAAAGTGGACTGTTGTGAAATGAATTCACCTCTTACCAGTGGGTGTTAAAAATAGATCTCATAGAAGCTTCAAATAGGCGAATCATTGATATAGCCGACGGGCATATCTATGATCTATCAAAAAGATAGAAGGGGCTGATTGTGCATTATTGTCGTATGCTTTAAATAGTATAACTCACCGAAAGGATGTAAAAGAATGATATAATGGGTGCGGCTACTGCTTGCCGAAATCTCCGTTTTAAATTTTGTGCAGGATGTAAGGCCTTAGATGATGGATAGCGATGGATAGGGATTGGGAGGGTTTTTTTATTAGCTTCAATTTACTCGAGTAAAATGTTCTTTTTGTTGCGGCTAATCAAAATACGGTTTATTGCCAAAAACAATCTGCTCAAGATATAAATATTTCAATATTTTTATTAAAAATTTTCTATTTGTTTGAGGTTCACTGTCTATGCAGCTTTTACTTAAGCCAGGCTCAGACTGCTCATACATCATAAAAGAGGCAGTCTGTAAACACGAGTCACCGGAATATTCGTGGCTCGAATGCCGCGTGCCCAAGTGTATTCTTCAACACAGTGCTATGCCGCAATCAAAGCAGAGATATCGTGGTGACTTGCGGTCGAGTCTGTATGCAGACCGTCTTTGTATGATGTAGAGACAGTGTGACCTCGGTTTTATGCAGATGATGTTGTGGCGTATTACGTTCTTTGCCTTTGCTTGATTGCTAGTTAGAATTGCCTTAGAGTATAAAGCATATAATGAAACTTTAGAAAAATGCGTTCTTAGTCATCATCTAGCAATACCCCGTGACGCCGTCGTCGTCGGATACTTGCTCTATTTTTCCCACTCTTGTGTTATATATCTTCCCCAAGTAAACGGTCATCAAACAACAGCTGTCTGCCTTCATCGCAATATCTCTAAACACGCTTTCAATAGTCATCATCCTCATTAATATACAGCCGAACGAATAAACTTCCTATAAGCCTTGTGCGATTTAAAAGAGGCCTCGAGTTGAAGTAGACATTCTCTCAGACTAAAGCAAAGAATTTGAACAATAAGAGAGCTCTTAGGCGAACCACCAGCCCTATTTCAAAAGCGTATCTTGATTTAGATAACTCCATAGGCAGAGAAACAAGACGAGAAAGTGAAGCAAGATAAAACAACCGAGGCCACCAGGCAGTTATAGTTCAAATGTTCAATGATGATGAATGGGCACTATACATAACCGTTTCACCAGAGAATTACACGCAGGCATATATTTTCGGTATAAAAATCTCACCAGCCAGTTTCGCTACGCCACTAGTGCCGCAATGCATCGAAAAAACTTAAGTCCTGCCCACGAGGCAACCTTGCTAGGGATCTACGCGCGGAGTGCTCGAGACATTTCGGCCACTGCCGTCCAACCCTACTGCATCAGAGCTAGGTACTCGATCGTTTAACTTTACTAGATCATAGTTAGTCTGCCCCAAGAACAGATGCGGAGGAACCGGTGGAACGTTGGATGCACTTTGACTCTTACTGGCTCCGTCTTGTTCTCTATTGACTCTTCGGCACTGATAGAGGGTTCCGAGATAAGTATACGCGGAAGAGAAAGCGGCGTAATTGCTAGAATGTCATTAGAGATGCTAAGCTGAGTTTCAACCGACGGTATAGACGTCGGTATTTGTTGAGGCATGAATTAATCTCCGAATATCATTGTGGAAGGTCGACCAGAGAGGGGCCCCGTGCAACAAACATTCATGTTGTGAATATAACACTGAAAGTGATGGCTTTGGGCGTAAAGCAAATAAATTCTTGGCTCCAAAATTGTGCATGCACGCAACAGTGAAATTTATGATAAGATTAACAACAAAATTTGTAGCGATGTAAATACACCAAACTCATTACGCTGAGAACAAGCAAATGCCGACCGATGTTTGGTTCTTGTATGCAGCCGTCCTTACCTGGGCTTTTTGGGTACGGAAAGTCAGGGATCGTCACAACTAGTCATTGTCCTCAGGCCGCTATTAATAACATGTAAACGAATGTAATAAAGAAACTCACTTAGGGTATCCAGGTGCACTTTGGCGCTGTCGAAGCCCAGCTCGTTGCGGGCGACGCACTCGTAGTGGCCGTAGTCCGACGACCTGATGGCCTTGACGGACAGCGTGCTCTCGAAGGTGACCAGGTCGACCTGGGCCACAGACACGTCGTACTTGTCTGGCCGGGAGCTGGACGTGATGACTGAGCCTTCGCGCGACCAGGCGAACGTGGCGTTTGGCGCCGCCTGGGCGCGGCATAGAAGCTCGGCGGTGCCACCTTCCTGGCCGGCCGCCTTTAGGTGCGGAGGGCTCCGGTCGATCTCGGGACGGACTGGGCACACGAAACAAAGGCGGTGCATTTAATATTCTAACCCGACTCTTCCCGATAAGAATCACTGACAGCCCCCACCAACAAATATAAACAAGAAGTCTTTAAGTGCTTGGATTAAACAAGTAACCACAAAGTATTATGTCAAAAAAGCGCGATATTTACGCAGCAACACGGCATCTTGGTAGGGTCACGGTACGCTCCAAGCCCCGCCCAAAGAGCAGTGGCCCTGCCCATTCCTATGATATTATCTTGGCTACTCGGCGAAACCCGTGCGCAAGCCATGCGTCTCCATTTCGCGACGTCTGGTGCGCCTAGTCTGCCGTCTGACACCTCCTTGTAGCGATGCGAGCAGAGGCACGGCAGCCTCCGGCATCGTCCGCTATTTCACCACCATCAACCGCCGCCTGCAACGTCCTTAAGACGTGACTATCAAAGCCGCGCTCTACTGTAGCATCGTCCACGAGCCACGGTTCTATAAAAGTGTCTGTCGGCGTTTGTCGATATGCGCTAAAAGCACCCAAAAGGACAAAAAAGAAAACTGTAACAAAAATAATAATGTCCATATATTTCAGCTTTTCTGTTCACGTTGTTTTCGGGTATGGCGTCCTTGAGAGAGGTAAGCGAGCGTCATGGACGCGCAACTAAAACGCTTACTAAACATATATGCTTTGGCAAGCCAGTTGAGCGGCCCAAAATTTGAGTTAAAACTTTGGTTTGCGCGAGTTGGTTGATAGTGTTTTAAAAGGTTAAAAAAAAAATACAAACACATCATGAACCATAAAGGCACACAGACGACAGGACGTAGCGCCCGTACTGTCGTCTTTATGAATTTACTGTCCTTGTATTGTTTACGCTTTTTAACCTTTTAAATCAAAACTTAAGATCTACAGGAATTCCAGAGCGAAATGATGGTGTAATGATCTCGAGTCTAGACAGTCACGAATGCCGAAAGATAGACGTCGGGGTTTGAAACAAGACACGGCTCGCGCGAACTTAATCAGCTCGCGTGTACTTTGAATAATCCCCAGTCTCAGGGCTTAAATATCGTGATGAGGTATTAAAGGTGTTTTCTTTAATACCAAGACGTTGCCAAGAGACACTATAATTTACACAGTGATAGTACAGTACATACACAGGTAGCCTTCAAGTTTTGAGAAGCGGCACTGGCGAACACAAAAAAAAAATATATATTTAGGTCGCGTTTCCGCTGTGCGATGTGTTCCGTCGGTTCAGACGCTCCTTTAGTGCCCGTGGAGAGACGCTTAAGAACGCTGACAGACGCTACCTTACGCCAGTGGATTATTTATGAAGGGACGCTAAGACGCCGCTACACGTCAGCATTAAGTTGTCAAGTCTCGCGGACGCTCGTGGGCGCGTTTCTTATATTGGTCGCGTTTCGTGGAGGCTACTGCGCCCCCTGGCTTAGAGAAACAGGCTAATAGCCTACCGGACCGACACGTGAGCACGAAATTTGGTAGCACACGATTTGTGCAGGTTTGTCAAGGTGAGGCGACCATAGTGTGGCTCCACGATGATGCCTGTTTGCTCAAACACTTGTGCAGGGAAAGTTCTTTCTAGAGTCATACGGTGGCGGCTATGGTATTCATAACGCTGAACACTGCCCTTGGGTTTCCCAGTGCATCTCCCATAAGTGCAATATCCAAGGCCCAACAAGCAGGCGTGCGTCGGTCCGGAAATCGCTAAGAAAACACAGCATACGCGCGAACGCCGAAAAGAGCACCAATTTCAATCCCTTTTCTGGATAGTAGCGATGCGCAAAAACTTCCCGCGAGATTTTTTTTTTCTCTGTGTTTTATTTTAATCAGGACAAAAGAACGTCCGTTACTCGCACCCTCGAGGTGCCAACGTAACAGGAACATGCCACCTTCCACAATCTGTCCACGCTGTATTATCGCCGTCGAAAAGAACCCTTAAGAATCGACGTGGATCGGCGTCACTTTGCATAGCGCCCATCGTTTAAAGAAAGTAAACCACCTTGCCAAAGCTTCACATTCGCAACTCTTTAATCTGCCAACGAAATGCGCCAAAGATGTTCCTTCCCATTTGGAATGCAAGCTAAACACCCGCCGGCACTGTTTTACCCTGGTTGGGACCTGGTTGCGTCTAACCCTCGCCAATCGCCGAGCGGGGACTGGCGTGGGTTCAGCTGACAAATAGGGCGCTTAGAAGCTCCGTGCCGCAAATGATCGGAGCCCCATTCCTGTGGTTCGGCTCACGCCCGATGGCACTGATTGAGCGAGGCGCTGCTCCCGAGAGGTTTTCTTTTCTTTCCGCAGGGCCTGTTAAAGCGTGGAGATTGTGTTGTTGGGCGGCTCAGGAATGAGTGGTGGCTTAGCAAACATCTATTTTTTTCACTGCTATCTAAGCATTATCTTGATGCCGTGGAGTGTTTCTCCACACTTCAATGTTAGTTCACAAATTTGCGCTTGACTGCTCGTGTGCGTTGCGTTTTCTTGCAAACTAACGACAGAACACACTTGCACTCCTGCGCCGTCTATCATGGAGCCTTAAAACTGCATATAATGAGACAGAAATATTTTCTATACTGCGATATTAAATGCACTTACTACCTATGTCAAGTGTTCGCTTCTAGCTTTATCAGAATTATTTGAAGTCAACGGTGAATAAATTTCAGGTAAATGATTATAAAAGTTCATACTCTGATCAAGAGGGGGACAGGATTACGTTATAAATCGTGACAATATGCCAATGTATAAGGAGGTTACAAAAAAAAAAAAAAAAAAAGCAACTCGCTCGGATACAATCAAACGTAAAGGCTTGAACCAGCCTTCAGAGGTATGCACCTGACATATTTACGTGGATGAAACTAACGAACGTTTATTGTTCATATGAAGATAATGAGTGTCCAATCTGGCTGAGTATTGCTCTTACTTAATGCAAGCTTAAAAAAAAGGCTGTCATTTGCAAGAGGAAACCATGACTCTAACTTCTACACCCACTGTGTCAAACTAGAGTCAAGAGATGTACTTGCATCTGCTTTACCGTAAAGCTCGAAGAAAGCTGATCTGAGGACACAACATAGAAAATGACAAAAATTGTTGGCTCTCAAGATATATTTGTTACTGGACTCTCGTGAGCTTGTGACTAACAGCCACTGCACTATCTAATTTTTAAGCTAAACTGTTTTTGGGGCCTCAACAATGAAACATATTCCCCCTTGCCCCCCCCCCCTCCCCTCCCACACACACACACACTTCCTCACGCCTCCTCGCTCGTTTCATCCGTCCCATTATCAACATGCACAGAGTTTATTTATCTGTATTTTTACACATGTATCGAACTATCTTAGAAATAGGGTAAAGTTGAGACCGAAATTCACACATTAGTCACAACCGCTTAAAAGGCTATAAACCATTTCTGTTAAAATATGCAAAGCGGGAACACAAATCTGAATGAGGCCTCAATTGCAACCAAAAATATATAAAAAAAAAAATTCATTTAGACTTTTATATAAAATGACCCAAGCGCCGAGGTGCGCATGGCAAGTGGAGTTACATGCGCTGCAAGTGCTAGCGTCTACAGCAGTAACTGTTCTAGATCAATACGAATACAAATACTGCTTTGGTTTTTGTGTTCTTCAATGGAGTACGTTGTTATTTAGTACGAATCATTTAATTAAAGAAGGTGACCGCGAGCAGTGCTTCGGTGCTTGTCGAATTTAGTGAAGGGTCTATCTGTCAGTTGTCATTTTCGACTTCCGTGCACATGCTGCCTGCTTCAACTAGAGCTACTAAATAGGCCTCGCTTTACGGTAACGAAGCTTGAGCCACCCTGGTGCTTAAAGTCACGGTTACCAGATATTAATTTTTTTGTTTTAAATCGTAGAAAACGTTTTTCCGTTCTTTAGTAATGATAAATCAGTCAGCAACCGACAGAAACATTTCTCCTTGGCTTCCGGAACGTGCACGTGGGGAGTACTATATTGATTCACAATTTATATTATTTTTATGATGCAGGTACCAATCACTAGCAACTTGTACGTATGTCCGCCCTCTCGACAGATTCGCCGTGTAGCCAAATGCCCATACACCATAAGTGTGAACGCTTACCCATACGCTACTGGCACACTTTTTGGAGTGCCTCGCAACCACGCATAGACAGCAGCTTCAAGCTTATTAATGACTTGGAAACCACGTACTCGCATGTTTTTTGTTTTTTTTTAATATTTAACATGCGGCTTAACACGGGAAGCCTGGTCAGGCAATAACCATGCGTGACCAAACGTCCGACCGGTCGTACGACGTGCCAAAAAAAAAAAAATCTGGTTAGACGCCGGCCAACCATGGACTCATGTGAATGCGCACGACGCAGCGATTGATTGGCGCCTGATCGTGTTCGGCCGTCTTTCTAACACGTCGTACGATCAGTGAGATTTTCGGTCGCGCATGTGTATTGCCTGATCGGGCCTCCAGTGGTTACCACCTGTTGGGTGGCATAAAAAAGCACTGCGGGTGTGCCATTTCGCGGCAAGTGATAAGCTCAAAGCAGCTGTCATACATGGGATTGCGGCCCTCGCTAAGAGTGGTTTCAGAAGGCTAATTAAAGGCTACCACACGAGTGGTGCAAGGGCATTCGGCTACGTATTGAAGCGGAACAGAAGTTGGACATACATGCACACTTCTAAGAGACCGGCCTCTGCGGCGAGAAAATAGATTGTAAATATATATGGTACGCTCCAGGTATGTAAAAGATAGGATGTCACAGTTCCGGATGGCACCTATTGCCGCATTCGCCCACTCCGCACTAAGATGTAGAGTAGCGGTGTCGACAGGAAAATCGGCGAACGGCGTTACGATAGTCTGAAGCCGCGGTCACACCGCCACAACATCGCACAAAACACGGTCTGCGGATACTGTCTCAGGTATCCCTTGTATGCTGTCCTTTCACAATGGCCATACACGCAAACTTTCTGCAGACATGTTCAAACCACACATACGTCTGAAGTAAACCTGTTTCAAACTAGCTCGAAGCGTGTCAGCATATCATTATGTGCCAATGTCTGCGCCGCGTCTTTTCTATGATGTCTGAGCATTACGAATCCGGTTTAAGCGCTAGACAAGAAATGGTTCCAGCCATAGCGATGCCGTTCTCAGGAGTCGCTAGGTTACTTCACTCGCAGCGGGGGCGATAAACTGCACTCACACTTGACGACGAGGTTGGCCGTCTTGACAGACTCTTCGCCGATGCCATTGTGGGCGACGCAGTCGAAGGGCCCCGAGTCCTGGCGGGACACGTTGTGCACGGTCAGGTAGGCGCGCCTGTCCTTCACCAGTTGCCGGGTGCGGCTCATGTCGAAGCCCTGCCGCCGCCAGGAAACAGTGTCCTCGTCGAAGGGCTTGGCGTCCACCTCGCACTCGAGCTGCGCGTGGCTCCCCGCGTCCACGATCACCGTTTCCGTGACGGCCTTCACGATGGCACCATCTGCAGTGGCAAGCACATTGTTCCGGGGTGGGTCGAGTATAATCTCTTCTGGTATTACTATACGCGCTAAGACGATGAGAACGGCAGAGAGGCCTATCAGTCGTTCAGCCAACAGCGCGAGCTTCCTAGCTGTCTAACGCTGCGAAGTCTCGCGAGGTTCGATCTGCACTCGCAGCCAAACCTTGCGAAAGGCAAGGAGCGCGTGCTGGTGGTCGGGCGTTGGAAAGAGACACCCGCGGGTCTCATCCTCTTAGTGAGTATAAACACACTGGCAGTTTAAGAAACGCGGGGTATAAAATTATCCCTCCGCGGCCAACGAGGTTGCGGCAATAGTCGATGAGAACGCGGAAGAACGAATCACTGATCGAAAAGCTGGAACGTAACACGTTCACCCAATATTTTCGTATGCTGGCACAGACTATAAAAGCACTGACAGGTTAGAAGGGATCATGGAAAGAGTTTCGTACTTCCGATAAATTATACAACAATAAATCTTCGAGGTATTCAGCAAGAGAAGTAGGCTTTTCTTTTGTTCTCCATGCACTAGTCGTTCCTTAGAAAAAGAAGCAAGCACATTATTAAAACATTCTGGGTGTTCATTTTCCTGCAGAACGTCCAAGTACTCAGCCAATGCGAGTAAACGTAGGGTACTAGAGGATGACGAGGCTGAGACTACGATTAGGCCGAGAATCGACACACGCAAGGAGAATGAGCAAGACGTTTCCTTCACTGAATGTCGCTGCCACCGAAATCCTCCTAGACACCTCAAGACTTTAAAAAATGAGGTCTGAAGTCTGAGATGTGACGCTGGTATTGATTACAGCGCGTGAATTGTTGTGTTCAGTCTCACAATGCAGTCTTTATTTTTGTTCTTGCGAGGCACCTTCAGCAGATAATAGTGAGTCTTTCTCCGAGCGTTTCGCGGTAAAGTAAGTTGACAGACAATTACGAACGTAGAAACAATCGCAGCGGTAAAGTAGACATGCCGAGATGCGGCCGCACAACAAGCCGCGGCCAGCTAAGCGGAGCCTCACATTGGATGTTGATGAGGATGGAGGTCTTGGTGGAGCCCTCGCTATTCTCGGCCTCGCAGTCGTAGACACCCCCGTGGCTCCGCTCCACGTTGGTGAGGTTGAGAAGCGAGCCGCGGGCGTACACGCTGGGTAGGGCTCGGTCGGCCGACCTCTCGGTGGCCCGGGCGGTGGCCACCCGTCGCTCGTCCTTCGTCCAGCTGTACGTGACGGCCGACGGGTTGGCCCGGGCCGTCAGGTTGATGACCAGGGACTCGCCCTCGACGATATCGAAGCGCTCCAGGGGCGCGTTGTAGAACTCCGGCTTGTCTGCCGGGAGGAAAGAACGAACCGAGGAGAGGTCATAAATCAACAGCAGGGTGCAGAATAATATCAAGAGGATCTTCAATTCCACTATTGATTTAAATTATTATTTTGATCATGATGCTGATTGTATGCTTGTGATTTATGATATGAATGATGAAATTTAGATAATGTGACGACATTAAGGATTTAAATCAAACCTCTTCAAACGATATAATTCGGAAAATGCGTTGTTATTTTGTTTACAGTTTGGCTATCATTTCATGAATTGATGTGAATTCGTGTAGTATTTAAATCAAAGAATCATCACGCAAGAACGACTCTTCAGAGCAAATCGGAGCGTTGAGTTTTACCTCTACATTCCTCTTCGTTCAACAGTCGTGTAATGTGCTACTGCAAACAAATCAAAACGCAAAAAAAAGCAACAAGGAAAGTATTTTTTGTCGGAAGTAAATCATAACGGTAAAAGAAAAATTTAAATAAAGCTTCTAAAGCAAAGAAATCAGGCTCCGTTTTGTTTTAGCGTGCAGATATTACACCCAGAAAAAGTTGCTAATCGATATGAACTTTTAATAACAGCAATTACCTATTTCTGATTGTTACACTATCAATGATTGGAAAGACCTATGAATCAATGCGCCACGTTTAAACATATGTCTAGTGATAAAGAATCGGTGTTCTCTAGCTACAACGATTTAAATAAAAAATGTGGTTTTATTTTAATCAAAAACTATGATTTTTCACTTTGTCAACGTCATCGCATGAGCATCCTTCATTTTCGCTTCTTCATAATATTATATTACCTCTACTTTGTTGGTTGCAGAGAAATACATGCTTTGCTCTGCCGCTCCCAGTCACATATTGTAGTCACACCTTAACCAATGCCACATAGACGACAAGGCCTACGCCTTCCTTCCAATGACGTCATCACTTCAGCGCAGTCTAAGTCGTGTCCCCATTAGCCTAAGCGCAACTCGGTGCGTCTCCCGACCATGGCTGTGCTAGGACTGAGCGACGCCATGGCACACGCGTCTTCTGCATTTCCGGGTATTTTTGTCGAGCTTGAGAATGACTACTGCGTAAGGCGGGCAGAGGATCTACTAAAAATGGCGTAATGAGCAGACCTTGTCTTGTAGTTGGTATTGCATTAGGCCGTAGGTTCATTAGTACTAAAACTAAATTTAACTGCGCAATCGTGCAAGTTTTCGAGTATAACATTCTAATAAAGGCTGATAGGTAATTTAAGGTATATGTTCAGGTTTGTTTTCTGCTATTGCCCAAACTGGCATTCCAACCATAACGATTTTCCAAACTCGTAAAATCCGTATGATTTTCTTTAAATTCTACATATGAAATGGACGTACGCATATTGTGCGCCAATTATTGTCGTAACCAGATGTTACACAAACTTGAACATGAGTGGAATGAGGCGCACCGAATTACGCAAGTACAGATACAGAGTGGCCGAGTTGGGTCATAAACCCAATCGGCAATGAACCGATAAAAATGTACAGTTGCTAACCGCCGGCAGCTTTAGCGGCGTTAGATGAGAAACCAGGGTTACCTTTTAGCCTTTAATTATGATAATTAGCAGATAAAACGCATTTTGAATTTCGCAGCTAAGCATAAAGCCATCATACGCAAGTGCCTTTTTTGGTTCTGTTTCAAATTTGATTGCGTAGACAGGCTTTGCCGGATGTGGAGCAACTGGAGTCTATTGAGGCTTTAATTCGCAGGACACATTATAAACGAGATACTATACAAAAAAATTATTTTTGAAACTTAAAGATTGACGCCACATACAACAAGGGCACAGGAAATGATGCAGACAGGAGGCCTCGTACTGTCTGCATCTCTTCTTGTGTCCTTGCTTTTGGCGTCTAACTTTAAGGATGAACGATTTACTGGCCCAAATCGCCGTCTTAATCATTTTTGAAAACACGCACAACTTAAAAAAAAAAAAAAGATTCTTAATGAATAGGAAGCGACTGAGGCAACCTTCTTGACAGGTTGCATTGAGCCCATGACACCTGTTTCTGAGACGTGAGTGCTTTGCCAGAAGCTGTAACGATGCCGGGTAATGGGAAGCAACTTTTCTACCCCAGCCAACGGGCGTCTAGATTGCGAACTGAACTCATTTACTTTTGAAGCAGGAAAACTTCTGGTTAATATTCTTCGTGAGTCGATCCTAATGCCGATCTCAGGGCCCTGTTTCCTCGTCGCTGCACACAGCCGGTAAAGTACAGCCACTTTCGAGCACGACGCCTTTCACGTCCCTGTCTCTTTCTTTTTTTTTAAATAGACGTACATCTAAGCATGCTGCCAGACAGCTGTAGAGTAGAAAACCCTTTGTTAAAAACACTTTAGACAACGAGGAGACTAATGTTTAAAGAGTCATCTCGGAGGCAGCAGGCATCAAGTGACAGTGTTACTTATCCTCGTCACAGCATCTTCCCCACGAAACCGACGTTGGCACTCGGCGTCTTCTCGAGGCTTCAAATGAGAACGGCACCACGTGGGTCACTTTGCCAGCTCAGCCAACGTAGAAACGGCAAAGTTCTTCTTCGAGCCAACACGAATCACCCCGAACGCGAAAGCTCTGGTGCTCGTTGTTTAGACTCACTATCGTGATTTCTTCTTCGTGCGCTCGTCTTATTTTTTTGTTGTTGTTGTCAAACTACATTAAGAAAAGCAAGAGGAGGATAAAGACTAAATTTTATTTAAGAAAAAGGCGGGCTTTTCTGGGAAGCGCGCGGATCTTCTTTGGGTACGCTGAGAGTGGGCATCCGTCTTTCGCTGCCGGCCCTGGAAATGAGGCAGGCACGCTCTTCGTACTCGCTGTCACGGGTCCGCATCTTTGGAGAAAATCCTCCTCGAGTTTTTCATTGTGTTTTTTTTTTTGTACGTGCGTTTTCCAAACTTGTTTCTACAACTTCGCTTCGCGGTGTTTAAAATGATTTTTTTCTACATTAAATTGTTTTCTCTTTTTTCTTTACACCGCACACTCACTTTTGAGAATTTACTCTATTATACGTGAGAAACTTTTTCTTTCCGCTTCGCCTGGTTGTGAAGGACCAGCAAAAAAGGCGACGTGTGAAGAAGGCAGAGTATGAGAGAGAGAAAAAGAGAAGAAAGTAACGAAAGGGTGGAGTGAACGACAGATACGCTATTGAGGAAAGAAAATTAAAGCAAGAAGGAGGTTGGAAAAAGCGAAATACAGAACAACCAGGAAGCGTTAAAATTATGTATTCTTGTTTTAAGATTAATTTTCAATATATTCTTTTCCGGTTAACTGTGCAGCCTGCTCTGCTGGAGTCGCATCGGTTCTCTTTGCCGCAAGCGGCTGAAACAACTGCTGCGGCGATAATTTTTTTTTTTCAGCATTATACGCAAAAGTTTTGCTCGGCACCTGCGCATACATCTGGTAAGTGGGGTTCAAAATCTCAGACAAAAAATTTAATTACAATTTTGAAGCCTGTCGAAACCAATTTGGAGACATACTAGTTGAAGGAAAAGAAATATTAACTTAAGCATAAAGCGTGACAACTAGAATGCACGATACATCGCTCCTTTTAGCCAGTCTCTTCTGCCAAATTAACGACTATCGTCAAAACTACTAGTAAGGTGTAATGAACTCCTTCAGCGCAACTACCGGACCGTATAAGCGTCAGATTTGTCACTACTTTGCACGAGTAAAGCGCGAAAAAGAGCCCATGTCGGAATCGCAGAAAACGGTGTCGGAATGTGTACATCTGAGTGATGAGCCCTCACCATAGCCTTCCTGCTAGCGCGTCCAGCCAAGTGTAATAAACTCTCCAAGCTACAGGGGCTAACTTTGGACTTTCAACGACTCTGCCAAGAACGCGCGTTTGAGCAGCGCGAGCATCATTCGGGGCAACATGCTCGGGCTTGTAGCTTCGGAATCGCTCACATATAACGTGAAGCGGAGTAGTGTTATTCCGAGAAATTTTAGCTTCTCTTCTGCAACCCTGGGGATCCGAGCCTCAGTTCGGCCTTAAAGAAAGTGACGAAGCAACACCTCCTACAGTACTGACAAAGTGCAAATTGGACACGAGCGACGCGCACCGCGCTGGTCTCCACTGAGGGACTTGGATAGTCCAGCCCTACGGCCTTGCAATCTACGGGGTGCTTCTCAGTCCCTTTAGTCAAAGAGGGTGGTAACAGTGGCAGACTTACACGTGACGTCCAGCGTCACCGAGTCGTGGACGCTGAGCTGGAGGGCCCTGTTGGTGGCCTGGCACATGTAGTTGGCCCGATCGTCGTCGGCCGTCACGTTGATGACGAGGACGTTCTTGGAGGCCCTACCGCCGAAGGGCCCGTCGACCACCACGTCGTCGACGCCTCCGGTCAGCTGTAGGCCGTCCTTCCACCAGCTGATACTCGACTGAGGGTGACTCGAGCCGGTCTCGCACGTCAGCGTCATCTGCCGCAGAAGGTGAGGGGGCGTCGAGCATGGGGATACGAGCAATGGGCAGAAAGCGGGATGTCGCATATTATTTATTTTTTTTTATCGCGCTATACCCTGTAACAGGTAAAGAATTACAGAAGCGTTCCAGGCTTTCCTTTTTAGCACAATAAACGCTGTAGAGGAGGCTAGAAGGACTACTCGTCTTTCACTCTAATGAAGTAGAATGAATGGAGAGGTTTGCGCGAGAAGCCTGTACTGCTTTGCTTAACCTGCATCAGGGTATAGTACGATTTTTTGTAGGCAAACACACATCCCTATTAAGAAGATACAATTTTGGTATATGGGGGGGGGGGGGGGGTACGAACAGTAAATATGTAAAACATTTAAAAATTATACATAATATGATCCTATATGCTTTCGCATGTTTATTGAACGCAATATTTAATTTAACTAGAATTGTACACTCCTTATTATCTCACCCCGAACTACCACCAATGTTACTACAAGCGTGAGCTTTGAACGCAGATTGAACTTTCGCGTAGCCGAGGAGCGTTAACGAGCAGTGTGCTCACGTTTATAATCTTTCTTGCGTTCCAGGTTAAAGGAACACTGAACTACAAAAAAAAAAAAAAAAGACGTTTTAAGTGTTTGGATAGAACACGGATGTCATAAATTATGGTTCCCCAAGAAATAAAAAAAAAATATGCGAGTTCTTTTATGTTATTACACTCGTTTTGAGTAAGAACCTATTCCGAATCGCGCTGCTATTTTTAAACGCCGACCACAAAAAAAAAATGTTTCGGAAACGTTTAATTGAGGGTACTTGACATAAATACTGAATAACATGATTTTTTTTTTCGGTGGAAGTTTATTTTATGACGTACGTTCGTTATCGAGGAACTTAAAATCTGTTCTTGCAAGCTCACTGATTCTTCAAGGTGAGGCGTAGTTTGAAACAGGTTCTTCGTGATCACTACACTAAGCACACTTTATGTCTAAGCACACATTATGCATGATAGCGAGAAATACGACTACTGTACACGACTGAATTTTCGCGAGGACCTAATTTTCGCGAATTTCGCGAGTCGCCTACAAACGCGAAAATACGTCCCGCGAACAATTCGGGCAATAAGTGAACACTACGGAACCTAAGCTCGACTCGCGAAAATTAGAACCCGCGAATAATTTAAAATTTTTAGCTTTGGCCCGATTCGCGAAAATTTGAGCCCGCGAAAATTAAGTCGTTTAAGTATACAAAATTTTAAAGAGGGTGCTATGGCTCATGCCATGTTGATTTTATTGTGTACAAGTTCATACTTGCAATTGTAAGGTTACACAGTTGCAGTCGTCACGCCTACTGCAAGAAGAACGGGCATTGCCTAAGAAACAAAACAAAAAAGGAAATCTCACCTTTTGACCAGATTTCGGCTTCCTTGGCTTGATTTTAATCGTGACAGCAGTCGGAGGGACTGTGGAAGCAAAAACAATATTGTGTAATTTCCCGAGTTTATTCCTCCTTATATGTACTACACGATGTAGTTTATTTTCTTGTTAATTGCGCTCCATGATTTAATAAAAAAAATGAAGGAAGATAAAAACAACCAAAACAAAAGCTTTGCAGCTCTTCCTTCGTTATTCTAATAGAATACCGCCACTTTTATTTATTTACTTGATTTTTTTAATGATGCGATTGACTAAAAGGGGATTATCTATTTTCTTTTAAAGAAACCAATTTATGTAACTTGTTTGTAGATGGCCGACATTATCTTTATTATTTCAACATCCGGCCGCGGTGAACGTTTGTCGTGAGAATACAATCCACTGAAATGGGCTACTGTAAAAGCACTGGCTCGTTTCAGCTTCCGCAAAACCGCTTCCAGTTCCACAGCTTCCGCTCATGAGCTGGAAGGACTTTGAGGTTACACTTTGGCCAAAGGCGCCTCCCCTCCCCTCGTCTCGGTTGGTTAACATAAGCACCTCGTAAGCACCGAGGCCAAGAACTTACAGTGAACGGTCAACTTGATGCTAGTGGTAAGAGCTTTCTTGGTGGCAGGGTTCGACGCTTCACAGCGGTACACCGCTCCGTTGTCCGAATCCTGGGCGATGATGGCGACTTCCGCGGACACAGAATTCCCGTTGGTCTTTGTTGTCGAGTTGACCTGCGAATAGACAGAACAACAGGTGATAAGGGAAGCTGTAAACAACGACTTCTTTCGGCGTTGTCTTCGTACAAGGTATCATAGCCTCCTCTATACTCACAAAGCCTGGCAGTTCGACGATGGAGTCATACAGTGCACGGTCGCAGATTGGGAGCGCGAGGATCTGGTAGCACTGAGCATCAAATAGCCATTTCTCAGAGAACCTGGACGTTAGCGCACAGCCTTCGCAGCGGCGAGGACCGGAAACACACTTGTTCGCTCGTAAGAAGTGTGTTTGGGCGGCTCGCCGCAGCGGGGCGCCAGTCGCGTGACTCTCCTCTCATCCGTCGTCTGCCGCTACCTTTTCCATTTCGGCGCCCGCTTTTCGTGGCGATCTGTCAGGCGTTGTCATTATATCGAAGGCTATGAAAGTAGCCTTCGATATGTGTGATAAGACGCTTCTCGTCAGCTCGGGCTCGGCACGTGGGTTGAGTCAGCAGTTACAACCCCGCGTCGGCGCTATCAGCTCTGGCGATATAAGCCGCTGTTTCGAGTGAATAAACTTCTTCTTGTTGTTCGCTGTTGAACTTCGCGTACGCTCGTCTCTGCTGCTCGCTCGAACATAGCGAACATGGTGTCAGAAGTGGCGCCCAGGCTGAGCCACCACGGATACCGGACGTAGAAAACCCTGAAACAAGGTCATCGCATTTCCAATCGACAGAGCCAGCCGTCCTGCGAGGCTACAGGAAGGACTACAAGTACGCCACCAAAATCTACCTCAAGTAAGATGGCTTCATTCCAAATTACGCCGCCCGAACCATTCAGCTTTGCAACGCCTAACGACTGGCCCTCGTGGAAAAAACGATTTCTTCGGTTCCGCACGGCATCTGGACTGGATGCGAAACCCGAAGCAGGTCAAGTCGACGCTTTGGTCTACCTAATGGGCCCGCAAGCAGAGGAGATCTTTAACACCTTCAAGCTTGAGCCGGCGGAACAAAAGAAGTTTGAAGTCGCGCTAAACCAGTACGAGGCCTACTTCATTCCCCGACGGAACATAATTTACGAGAGGGAAAAGTTTAACACCAGAACGCAACAAGAGGGCGAGTCCGTCGAGGATTTTGTTACCGCGTTGCATACACTCTCTACTACTTGCAACTACGGAGATCTGCGTGAAGATTTAATCCGAGATCGCCTTGTTGTCGGCCTCCAAGACCACAAGGTTTCCAGGGCCCTGCAGCTCGATCCGGACCTTAACCTGCAGAAAGCCCTCCTGGTGGCACGACAGCACGAGACCGTCAATCAGCAGCAGGAGGAGCTCCACGGTCTACGGGACGAGCAAGTCAGCCTGGTACAGGGGAAGAGGAGGGCGGCAAACTTCAAAAAGAAAGCCCCTTCGAATCCAAGCGGAGGCGACTCCTCCAGGCAATGCGGCTGGTGCGGAAAAGAGCTACACAATCGAGCATCCTGTCCGGCGAAAGAAGCGTTCTGCAGAAAGTGCGGAAAGAAAGGACACTTCGAGGCCGTGTGTCGATCATCAAGAAATGTCAGAAACGTTGATAACGTCGACGAAGAAGCAGGCTTCCTTGGAGTTGCATCTCACTCAGTTGTCTCAAAGTGGGAAATTCCAGTTCTCCTCGAGTCCTCCAACGTGATTTTCAAAATCGACACAGGGGAAGACGAAACGGTCATCCCGGAAGAGCTCTTTGTTCGGGTCTGTCCTAAAACCAAACTTCAGCCCGCAAGGCGCCGACTTCAAGGACCAGATGGGAAACCCCTCGCCATATCTGGAATGGCAACTCTGAGCATGACATTTGAAGGGAGCACCAGCCGTGAAGAAGTGTACAGTCGGGAGCAAAAGTTTGCGGGGCACCGGAGCGCGTGCCGAAATGCATCGCCGCGCCGTGCAACGGCGCGCCGCCGCATTAAAAAGCCGCGCTTTGCGCATGCGCGCCCTTCGTGCTGGCAGTCATGTCTCTTTCGCTCGTTTCTGTCCGACTCACTCCTGATAACCGGAGTCGGCGCCAGGGGCGCAAGTTGCCGTTTCGCTGGCTGTCATGCCTGGCGTCCTCTTCAGCCGCCACAGCAGCCGCGCTGGGCGACGGAGCGCCTGGTTAACCCCCTCCCCTTCCCTACGCGAGCTCCGTGACAAAGCGCGGCGGCTGAAGCAGACGCGCAGCATGACAGCCAGCGAAGCGCTAACTCGCGCCCCTGGCGCCGACTCCTGTTATCAGGAGTGCGTCGGAAAGAAACGAGCGAAAGAGACATGAATGCGAACACGAAAGGCGCGCATGCGCAAATCGCGTCTCCCTAATGCGGCGGCGCGCCGTCGGAGGGCGCGGCGATGCATTTCGGCACGCGCTCCGGTGCCCCGCAAACTTTTGCTCCCGACTGTACGTCTTTGGGGCCTCCGAACCCCTCTACTAGGAAAACCAGCAATAGAAAAACTATCCGTACTTGCACAAGTCGACAGCGTCAAAACCCTGAACCCCCTGTCAGAGTTTGCACAAGTGTTCCAGGGGCTTGGAACATTCGACGAAGAGTATGACCTCAAGCTGAAGTCGGAAGCGAAACCTTTCGCTTTGACGTCCCCTCGGAGAGTCCCTCTGCCCTTGTTCCAGAAGACCAAGCAAGAACTGGAACGAATGCGCATGCGCCTGATGCGCTACACGTATGACATTGTGTATGTTCCAGGCCGGGACTTGACGGTGGCCGACACTCTTTCCCGGTCACCGCTTCAAAAAGCGGAGTCCACTGAACTGGAGGACGACGTCCAGGGCTACCTCCACTGGGTGGCGTCATCAATCCCGGTGACAGCTCCCAGCTTCCAACAGATCGCCGAGGAACAAAAACGAGACCCGGTATGTCAAGCCCTAGTCAAGCTGTGCGCAAAAGGCTGGCCAAGCCGACGGGATGTTGGGTTGAGCCTTAAATCCTACTGGGAGGAGAGGCAAAATATAGCAGTAAATAACGACGTGTTGATGTGCGGATCTAGAATAGTAATCCCGTCGACACTGCGGCAAACTGTTCTCGAAATAGTGCACGAAGGCACTTCGGGATTGAAAAGTGTAGGGGTCGGGCCAAGAGTTCAGTGTGGTGGCCGAGTATCGATGCTGACATTGAGCGTCTCGTCAAGAACTGTCATAGTTGCCTTAAGCAGAGCACTAACCGAAAGATGCCTCTTCAACAGACAGAGTTCCCAGATAGGCCATGGCAGCGAATCGCGATTGACCTATTCTTTCTCGGGGGAAAATGGTGGGTGGTCATGACCGACTATTTTTCACGCTACCCGGAGCTCGCCCCGCTGAGTAGCCTATCGTCATCTGCAGTGATAAACCACTGCAAGTCCATTTTCGCCAGGCACGGGATACCGGAAGTGGTAGTATCCGACAACGGCCCACAATTTTCGAGAGCCCTCGGTGCAGAATTCTCAAGGTTCGCCAGGGAGTACAACTTTCGCCGTGTCACGTCTAGCCCCCATTATCATCAGAGCAACGGAATGGCAGAATCTGCTGTCAAGATAATAAAAGGGTCCCTGAAAAAGACGGGAGACGCTTATAAAACGCTTCTCTCCTACAGAACCAGTCCACTGAAGAATGGATTCAGTCCTGCGGAGCTGCTCATGGGCCGGAGACTGCGCACGGCCCTTCCGACATCGAGCGAAAGCCTTCCGCCCCGGACGCCAGACTTACGGAAGCTGGCGGCTTTTGAAAAGACGCAGCGTTGCCGCCAGAAGAAAGACTACGACCGACGCCATGGAGTTCGGGACTTATCGGAGTTGTCCGATGGAACAGAGGTGTGGATCATAGACCTCCAAAGAAAAGGCATCGTTCAGGGGCGCCCTGCGGAGCCAAGGTCGTATTGGGTCGAAACCGATGAGAGTTCTGTGCGAAGAAACCGGACGCATCTAATCCCACTGCCCGCGACGACTTCCGAAAACCGTTCAGAAACAGTGCAAGTTGCCCCGGAGTCGGCGGAAACATCCAGTGATCAGAGGACTGTAGCACCACAGTGCAACGACACGAGTCACACTCACACGCGAAGTGGAAGATGTGTGGTTCCTCCAGCACGGTTCCAAGCGTCGTGACCCAACAGTTTGCGCCTAGAAACGTCGAAAAAAAAAAAAGGGGGGAGATGTGTGATAAGACGCTTCTCGTCAGCTCGGGCTCGGCACGTGGGTTGAGTCAGCAGTTACAACCCCGCGTCGGCGCTATCAGCTCTGGCGATATAAGCCGCTGTTTCGAGTGAATAAACTTCTTCTTGTTGTTCGCTGTTGAACTTCGCGTACGCTCGACTCTGCTGCTCGCTCGAACATAGCGAACATATACCCGGTATACTTTTCTACTCAAACGATAAATAAAAAAAAGGGGGTCACGACAAAAAAAAAAAAGGAAGAGGAGCAAAATGTAATAACGTGAATTTAATTATGAACTGCGACCATGCAGTCTAGGTGGTCCAGGAGATATTATTAGAATGAGTGAGCCCGTTGTGTGGCGACGAAGTTTCTAAAGATGCTAGGTGCTAAAAATATCTGTGACGCCTCTCGACGCTCCTATGCGTTTTTTTTTAAGTAATCTCTAAGATTGTTATTGCTTATACTTATTTAAGTATTACGTTTTCCTTCAGAATAATACGTGCCATCCTTAATATAAGTGCTCCGCGAAAAACAGTTATACAAAAAATATGTTTTGTCCTCGGGTAGAACGTCGCTTCTTCAGAATCGTCTCACCTTATTTGTGCGGCTGTATTCTTCATTTTTTTTTTTTTAATTTAGCTTTATTTTCGTTTGCCCCTAGTCATTACAAGATCTCTGTGTGCACACAATCCTCAAGCTTGAGCATCACATTAGAGAACAAAGGTTCCTAATTAGATGCAACGCACTTCCTTGATGACTCAGCTGAATCGTCACTCGAATTTGTTTTCCCATCTCGAAGGTAGGTCTAACCACGTACCAGTCCGCGTATGCAGGCGACGAGCTCAAAAAGCCATCTAATGGATGCTTGATTCGCCCTTGGCTTGGCGCTCTAAATTCCCAATTAATGGCTTATAACAAGTTGAAAAAATAGCGATGAAAGTATTTTTTTATGTTTCTTTCTGGTTTTGCACTTTTAGTTTTAAGAAAAAAAGAAGTTCTCTACGGCCGATAGTGAATGTCACGTTTATTTGTCGCGTGTAGCGGCATCGTTCGATAGAATATACGCGGAACAAGCGTTGCCATGTTGGCAGAATATGTTTGAAGAAAAAGAAAAGAAAAACGATAACAGCAAGCGCTTGAGGTGAACCTACCCGCTACCTTCAACATCTAAAAATGAATTATCCTGAATAAAGGGTAAAAGCACAGGCGAGCTGGTGAAGAACTTCCATCGTAAACCAGAGACACGGCAAAATAATAAAAAAAACGGACAAAACAACAACCTGAATATTCTTCACCCTTAGGTCGTCTTAACAAAGCATATCAGCAAAAAAAAAAATATACAAATGAAGCGCGATAACATGACATAATTAATCCCACAAATGAGAGGCTGTTCTACATTTGCATTCTTAGAAACCAATATTTTTCCTCATGCCTTTACCGTGCATAACCGAACACTGGTCGTTACTAAGGTAGTAGTGCTCTGCTGGTCAAAAACTAATAAGCATGACGCTGTTTTCCCGCAAGTAAACGCTGCATTTGTTCGAGCGTAAAGCCTGATCTTTCAGGATTATGCGAGAAGGTATTTCGTAGTGATGTAGTGCTGATCTTTCGATGATGGTTTAGCTTGTCTTTCAGCAAGTGAAAACATCCAGACAAGTCGCTAATAAAGTGTTCGAGCGAACAGTGACGCGCTGTGTTCTTTTAGGATTGGACTAAATTGAATTATGATGGCGTACCAATTCTGTAGCCCAATACAGTTTAAGAAAAGCAACGCGCTGTCGTCCCGAACTCGTTATTATAGTTTCGAATGCAGTGAGATTTGCACGTTTGACGATGAGAACACCGTAGAACAAATCAGTAAGCTAGAACCGTGAAATAATTTGACCCCCCTCTGGTTCTAAAGCTGTTAGCGACTGTAACATTTACCGAGCAAAGTAGCTAGAGAGGAAGTTTTAATAAAATTACTACATAGAACTAGGAATATTGAGTGGGTAATGATTAGTGACATAATAGCCAACGGTCAGTGCAGTGCAAATTTTTGAGTCGAGGTTATGCTGTTTGCCTCAATTTGGGAAACGACTATTCTATTGTTTGCAACAGGTACGACGCTTTTTAAAGCATCATAAAGGATATAAACTACTTATACGTTGTATGTAAGAACGATGCAACGAAATTGTTGACGCTTCTTTTATGTAGATGGCCGCATTGTGCTCAGAGCGAAACATAACATTATTTTCAAATATGAATATAACTGTTCCTTTAGTATAAAAAACAAAACAAAAGCACCTTCTTTAAAATTTCACAAAAAAAAATCGAAAATATAGATAAATGTAAACACTCATTTGGCGAAAATCCCAAAGCACTGAAAGACGGCGCCTACTTAAAGTACCTGTACTCCGTTGTATTAAAAAAATCCACCAAGAACAATAAAGTTATTAAAAAAGAAGTTTATCGATATAAAGAAAGAGAACATTAAGACCAGTTTTGGGTAAACACTCATATTTGTTCGGAATTTGAAAAACGACGGGCACCCGATCGGTTCAAGCCTTATCAGAGTCGGGACTATTGCGATGCGGCCGATTTAATTTTTTGGTAAGGACAACGCTAAACACGAGCGTCCAATACGTTCATCGAAGGCGGTTTAGTCTATGCACACGGGCCCCAATTTGGAAGCTAGGAAATTGCGTAATATACAGTCTAGAATGAAAACAAACACAGACAAGCGCATTTGTATTGTTGTGGGTACGCTCTCGCTGATCTTATAACCACCTTGTCAATTTGCCTTTCTTCAACTCTAAAGTAAGCAAAAGAAAAGGACAACGGAATAGAATTGGTGTTCGGGAAACACTCGACGGCCTCGGTCGGAAGAAATTTTTGACAGACGCTACTAAGGAGAACAACCTTTCCCGAGTCTGCGGAACACCGTTTTTAGTTCTTGGGCTGTCTCGTCTCTCGTTGCTTGGGCTCAGAGGGACACTCGTTTCAGCCAAGACGCAACAATGACTGTTTCTTTTCGAGGCTATTGTTGTTGTTCTTATAATTTCGGCCTCGTTGTTGTCTTTGTGACTACTGAAACAAAACCTAGACGAAACGAACGTCAGTACCGTCTTTGTCTTCTGGAGAAAAACAGAAACGGACACACTGGTGGAAAGCTGAACTATACCTCCTTCGAGAATTCTTCGAAAAATAAACATTTGAAATTTGGCCGCGTGGCTTCGATGCAATAAGACGGGAATAAAATTTTCAGAGAAGGAGAATAGATTTAAAGGGAAAAAAATACATTAAAAAGAAGAAGGAAAGGGCGGCCAGAGTAACGATTTTGTCGAGAAAACGAAATCGTTTCTTGTCTTGACTTCCGTTCGTCCAGCGAGAGCGTCGCCAACTTCAGTTTTTCCAGTCTTCTTCTTAGAGCGAAACACTTGGCTTTTGCTTGATTTTTGAGCCATCCTCTTTTATTTAAGTTGACATCAAACAGTTTCTCGCTTTCTAAACCCAGAGTGTCCCCGGTGTGTTTTTGTTTGCTGACTGTCTAAAATCGAGAAAACTTTGGCTTTCATCCATTCGTTATTTTCCCGTGAGCTTCCGAATCGGAAACTAAAAAGAACGGTTACAAAAGGAGCTCCCTAACTATAGCGTCTATATTCTACTGGGTTGTTGCTCGAATCTAAGGCAATTTGTTTCTCGCATAAAGGGGGAATAGGCCCTTCGTCGTTTGCTACTATAAACTTATCTTATTCAAGTTTCGTTGAAGCAGGGTTTGCCAATGAATACGCCAAGCGTATGTGTGTGTGTGTTTTTTTTTGTTGTTGTTGTTAAAATAAGAGGCTTACGGCCTCGTCATTAGGAAGGGAAGAAAGCGAAGGTGTTCATGTCGATTGGGAAGTGGGTCAGCTCCCGAAAAAGGAAACGCCAAAGCACCCGAACTATGGGAGCTTTGTCACAGGAATTTGTGTTTTTAAGGAAAGAACACACAAATGATTGTGGACTTCATTTCGGGGATCGAAAAACAGATGCATGAGATTTCATATATATATATATATATATATATATATATATATATATATATATATATATATATATATATATATATATATATTATAAATGCATTGTTTAAAATGCACGAGTGTGTCGGCGTGAAGAGATATAGTCACATAGAACTTAAGAATGCACCAAACTAACACATTTTCTCTACCGCCTCGACACCGAATCGATCCGTGGACAAGCCGGGAAACGCAGTAGCCATGGTGATTTCTATGACGTCCGGGCGATGGGGACATTCGTATCGAAACAGTCATTGGTGGTAATGGTGTGGTGAAAGAAGATTCTGGAGCATTATTTTACTTGTAATCTGACTTCAGCAACGTATGTCTTGTAACCAGCAACGGAAAAGGCACCGGCAAGGTGCTTTTTTGAACGGTCGGGAAGGAATTGCGCGAGGCGTTATCCTATTTATCTGTAAATAACTTTTGCTCTTGAATAATTTCTTCAGTTCTGTTCGCGCGCAATCGATATACGCTGACTTAACACGACCATCAAACCGCTAGCTGCGAGGTCCGCGCTCCTTCGGTACTTGCTTTGGGACTGCAAATGCCCGGAGCGACATAGACGAGAAGCCTTATATGCCATCCAAGGCAAAGAAAATCCCACGACGCTGGTGGAGTTGGCCCGTCCAAGGGGCACCCCAGCGCAGGCCATACTCGACACCCTGATGCACTACATCAGAGAGATAAGCACTAATCACCTCATCGAGGTTTCGCCCATCGTCACAGACTTCCCTAGCTCTCTTTCCCTTCACAACCCTACCCCTCACGCCTCAGTAGTACAACTCCAAAGCGGGTGATCCCTGATATGATATAAAAACATTATTCTCTTTTTCTCTTTCCTCACATAGATTTTTCGAGCGACACGAAACGCTTCCGTGTTATGGTCACTGTACAAGAATGCACTGTTTTTTAAATAAAAAAACAGTAATAAAAAATGCAAGAATATATACTGTTCGCCTAACTTTGCCTTTTTAAGTTAAAAATAAAAACAAACAAACGAAATGAAAACGGCACTGAGAGTTACGAGGACTGAAATAAGACGGATGGAGAGTACTGTACACCGTACCACTTTAATGTGAACTACGGGAATAATTACTAGCTCTAGCAGACAACCTTGGTAAGAGTTCCCTTTTCTATAGCGATTGTGCAACACATACGCCTTCCAAAGAAAAAGCAAGCCTGTAGCTCTCGCAGTAATCGACGTTTTAGGCGAGACTGAGTATATAAAAATACTTCGTTCTTTTTTTTGTTCGTAAAGTCATTATTAAAATCCTCAGATTAAGCGCCTTTTTAAACTCGAGCCTCGAAGGTTACATACTCTGTTTTTTTACTTAGGCTCAGACAATGATCATACATGAGTTACGAGTAGTCTCTTTCATCAATTGCTCTAGGTACAAGCACAGAGGCGCACTCTAAACTCACTGATCTGCAGATTCGCCGCTAATTGACGTTTTGCAAAAAAAGCTGCTGCGCTTCCGCGAAAAAACGCAAGAGTCCCCTGTCTAGTTGAAAGTAAAGGGGCGTGCCTAAAGCTTACACTCTTCTGGGTTCTTGCGGGGGCAAAAATTCGCACTGTGTGTTACTTTATGTCTCGTAATGCCAGCGCCCTATGTCACCAATCGCCATCAGGAAGGATACTTTGAGGGAAAGGGGAGACCGAGTTGTTTCTCTTTCATTCTGCCAAGCAGTATCCCGCAACGGGAAAAGCTCAATAGAAGCCATGCGAAAAAAAATAAAAAAAAACTCATACGGCTCGCAATGCATGGCAGGGGAACGAGCATTTTCGGAGCAGCAGCGCACATTTTGTAACGGATACGTATTATTTCGTAAGCATGTGACGAGCCATTCATGCACCGATAAAGTGTAACTCCTGTATATTTTTTTGTATTTAGGGCTATGACTGCTTTAAGCGAAGGAAGTGGGCCTGAAACACGAGGTGACATTTCTTTTCAATAATTTATGCAGTCCTGTAGATATGGCCGCATGCGAATCACTGATTTGGCAGCACGTTCCGCTGGCTGGGGTTGGATGGCCCCCAGAGTTCGTCCATTTTATCTCTTTATTGTTTGCATGACTGGAATGTTCCAGATGACTCGACAGCCCCGTTGTTTGCCTTTGCAGCAGCGAGGACCCGAATCTCACATGTTTGCTCGGGAGAAGTGTATTTTGGCGTCTCGCCGCAGCGGGGCGCCTGTCGCCTGACTCTCCTCTCTTCCATTGTCTGCCGCTCCACTTTTTCTATATCGGCGGCCGCTCCTCGTGGCGATCTGCCAGGCTTTGTCAGTATATAGGAGGCTATGCCGAAACTTATTACAGTGACGGTTCTTGCTTTGTCATTGCTATTTTTGTAGTCTTCGCGGCTAACGGCGCAATCTCATTGGTTGTGAAGCAATGACACCATGCTCGAGCTTCGTCACGCTTGCGTTTCTTAAGCCGTAAGTTATTATAGCTAACGTAACAGCACTAGCACTTCTGTCTTTCTGCCCATTTTAAATTGTAATTAAGCCCGGGTTACCGCGTACAGTATTTGCGATCTAGAAATGAATCTAATATCTCGATAACTGTATGTTAATTCCTCCAATGACGTCGATCATGTGGCAGACAACATAGCCCTGTAGCCTCTTGTACCTGCTGCTAACGCAGACAAAGCTTTCTCGAGTACGAGCTTGAGGAATCTCGCTTCTCTTACTACAGGGGTGTGAATCGTGAATAAAAGAAGAAAATGCGCAGAAAATATGGGAGGAAAAAAATGATAGAGAGAGGGAGTGTTAACTAGTTCGAAGTAAGGTGGTACTAAGCAAAGCAGGGGCCCAGTGATTTTTGTGGGTCAATTTTTAAACTTGTGGATAGTTTCCTGAAAAAAAAAAGTACCAAAACCGTTTCGAAACAAACACGTAAGAACGTGGTAGATATTTCTAACTGATTGTCCTGAAGAATGAAGAGGCGGTGATATAAAATATTTTAAATAGTTAACCAAAAATAAATAAAGTTAAAGAAAAGCGGGGACGTGAGAGAAGAAACTGATAATAATTGAAAAAAAAAAAAAACTGTACTACCTTTTATTTTTGTTTGTTTCTCAGAAACGCCTGCAAGTACGGCGAGGAAGTGTTGGGGAGGGAAGCTGGAATTTTTCTCGGTCTCACGTTTGAACGTGAACATTGAAAACGAAGTAAAATGCAAAACCAAAAGAATAGTAAGAAAGGGATATAAATTCTGGATAACGTCTTGTAATTATATGCATCGCGAATGGGAATGCGGCAACGCAGTGTTTAATTGCCAGAGGTAAATGGTATACGGAACAAAACACCTTAATGGTATACAGAAAAAATGCGCTCATTTACGTATGAGCAGGCGCCGCTCCGAGTTTACTTCGAAGTTGCCAAAATAAACCGCAGTAATTGTTAATCTACTTTATGTCCGTAATCAGAACGAATTACCTCATAAAAAAATAGAAAGGACGTTGTTTTTTTTGTTTTTTTTTTTTTTTTTTGTTCTTTTTTAGTGGTTTAGTTTTCAACCACTATTATTTCGGTTTGTCTTTTCCAGAGAAACCAAGAGACGTAGAAAAGTGTATTGACTTCTCTGCATTCCATCATATTTTATCTGAAGTTCAAAGTGGGCGTAAAGTATGCGCGTTTCATTTTTATAGCGTTTTTGTCTTACATTTCTTGTTATTTTGATTGTGTCGTACCGAGTCTCTAAGAGGATGCAGTTAACTGGGGCTCTACGTTAATTTTTGAGCAAATAGCTCTTACACAGATTTCAATACGTTACTTCTTAATGTTGCAACCACCCCAACATGTAAATTTGCCGAAGGGAACGGAAAAGTAAAGTTAAAACCCCTTTCTAACGGGCACTTCAATTAGAGTTTTGTCAAAGGCCTTCGTGCGAACGGCGAATCAGCTCGCGATCCTGATTCTGCGCGTGCCTCTCGAAATGCGCTGATTAGCCCATTATTCGAAAGACTTCAATCTGAAGGCCTTCGAAATATACGTGGAAGATTTGTATAACGTATTATTGTCTGACTGACTACGGGAAACAATTATTTTACTCGAATAAATCTGCTCACTAGTTATGGCAGCAGAAACAAAAAAAATAGGGTGCTTAGCACAAACCTTGCGCGATATCCGCTTGAGGTTACGAATTCAGTACTCGTGGCACTTCTCCAATATTTTTTCTGAGTGTGGTAACATAAACGGCAAGAGAGCCATTCAATTAGCAACGTCAGAACCAAAGATGCTTCTCCACGCACATATTTCTAGTGCGGCGAAACAAGTTTTTCGGCCCAACCGGCTTTGTAAGCTTCTATGGTTTTAAAAAGCGCAAAGAAAGTGGCCAACAAGACCGGCCATGCCTCAAAAAAGCTCGTTATGAGGTAACTGCATCTAGTTGAATACCGTCTTAAAAAAGAAATAAGACACGCAACGCAATATATACGTGATGTTACCCTCCCGCTCAACCTATGGCAGTGCTTCTTTTCAAACTGTCTTCAACAAGATGCGACTATAGGGAGTATGGACTGGCGGCCATAGATGAGCTCGCTGCTGCTTTCTTCCCACCGGGGAAGAGAGGGGAAAGATGCTTTTGTACGACTTTTGAGGGGAAAGTTAATTGTCTATAATCTTCTAGAGGGAGAATAACGACGTTTGGGGAAGCCTGGGACCTACAAAGGAGAGTCGCGGTGATAAGAGAATTTCTGCTTCTCTTTTCATGCGGTTGCCCAACACCTGACGGGAAACTCTTCTCGGGTATGCTCTGTGAGCAGTTACCTCAAATATGGCGTCCAATGAATACCCCCTATAGTTTTGTTTTAAGGAGGCGGGCCCGAAAATCAAAGCAAAGTGGAAGGTCTAACTAAGCACCTTAACATGATTAATAATATAACAATAATTGATCATGTTGATTTTATTTTTCATCGAACATTCCTAAATTCTTGAATGACTAATTTGTATCCTTGAATATTACGAGCAGTTCGTGTCATTGAAAGTGTCATTTTAACGACAGCCCCTTAACGCATTGTTAGTTGGTTGGGGACACGGCGCCTACATTTCAATACGGCTCTGTCTAATAGTAAAGACCTTTCTTTTTGCGCTCGATTGCATTACATTTATTTTAAGAACGCTGCCCGCATAAGCAAGAGACTTACACAAGAACGACTGATATTTACACCAGTTGGTTTACGCCTCAACCACTTTCTTTATTAACCAAACGCTTCATGTTTTTCACATCAACTATCGACGGAACAGGCAAACGCGTGCGTGCAAAGACACAGATTCCAACAGGCGTCCAGGAAATGCACGGTACGCATCTTATTCTGCTCGAGCATTACTTACCCAAACTTATAAGCAAACACGAGCGCGATTCATGTTCCATTCCCGATTTTGATGTTAAACAGCCTCAAATTCAACTCAGTTGCTACCAAGACGACGGAACCGAGAGTATACTGGCGTTCCGATAGGTGAGCGCAAGAATTAAAAACCACGATACCCCTAGACGACAGAGTTCCTATAGTCGAATCTCGACTAAGGCCTAAATACGGTCACTTTACCTTGGAAATGTCTCGGAGTTTAGAATATATGTATAAGAGCGGGCGTCACTATTGTCACGACTCCAAGCAGGTTTGGGACTGGCCTTTGTAACATGCGCTATCAGCGCAAACTTGACGCCTTCCATTGTGAAGAGCGTGATTTCTGAGGAATGTTTGAATCTCCCATGCAGCCGAACTGACAGATAATATATGTGGGTTGTCACCCTCCGGATGGGGGCCGTCGGAAGGGGCCCGTACGACTTTTTTTTTTAACTTTCGGAGATTGAAGTTTTCTTCGAACAACGCTGAAGTGTGCTCACCTTTTGCGTCCCCTTGAACCAACGCACGGTGGGCAGCGGATTCCCGCCGTTGGTGACGCAGGTGATGTGCTGGAGCGTCTTGGCACGGATCGGCGTGCCCTCGGTGTATCCGAAAATGCGAGGGGCGTCTGGAGCATCTGCGCGGAGGGCACAACCCGTCGGTGGTGCGCGATGGTCTCGGAATCGGAGAAGTTAACTTTTATTTACACGTGCGTGGATGAACATACAGCAAGAATCAGGTCTGTTTCGGGTTGCGGGAAGTTAACTGCAACGTCCAGAGTCGTTCAAAACTTAAAGTGGTTGACAAGTGACCCTATTGCAAGTTATTGATATACTTTTTTTTTTTAGGACGAAGCAGCGTGGTTAAATATCTTGAACCCTCTTTTTTCGGGATTTGTTCATCGAAGTTATTATCTTCTAAGCCAGCTATCTTACTGGGTGCGTATTGATAATAAGATGCTGAGAACTTCTGACCCCCGCATTTAAAACTTTGTTATTAACTATAGGGTGTTAAAGTCGTTTAAAGCCGAAGTTTGGTTTTCGAGTGACATGTATTAAAATTAACCGTAAAAAATCAAAATGCGTTACATTTTTTTTTTTTTTTTTTGTGAACGTTTGAAGGATTTTTTTACGCAGCTAAAAAATGGAACGACACGAAATGTGAGAATTCCTGCGTGCGATTTTGACTTAATCCCTGGGACTAAGGTGTAGGCGTTGAGTACGTAATGTTTCTTACACAGTATGCTGACCGCAGCAGTTTCCACGACGGTGTCTCCAAGTGCCTGGTTCACGGCGTAGCACGAAAACATCTTCATGTTCCTTTCCTGTAAATAAAAAAAACGAAAAAGACGGGATGAAACTTTGTTATTTCTTATTCTTTCATAACAGGCTCCTTGAGGAGTAAATAAATCACAATGAACAGCGTTGCTGTGTAACCCTTACTATGTGCTTAAGATGTTAGAAAGTCACTTTATATCCGAGAGCCTCACAGGTGATTATTTTAAACAACCGCGGGGTATTGAACGAATAAGACGACATAGTGCACGTCATGAAAAAATTTCTAATCAGAGTCTTTCTACGTAATCTAGGGTGAAAAAGAAAGGAATTTGAACTAGCCATAACTGTTTAAAAAAGGCGCTGGGCAAAGAAAAAAAATGAAAGATGTTCACAAAACTCAGTAACGTCAAATTAGAGCGCAGCTCTTGAGCAAGTGGTGGGGAGGGCACGGAGGGAAAGGTATGACGTTCTTTTTCCCTTGTGCAATTCAGATTGGTATTGAGGTCACGTGACATCAGTTTTCCCGCCAAATATAGTGGAGAAACGGAATTTGTTCATGGATGACGCGACATGAAGTCATGTGACGTCGTTTTTTCCGCTAAATTTACCGGGAAAATTAACGTCATGTGACCTCAATACCAAATCGATATCCTGCTTAATTTAGCGTGGAAACTGACGTCATGTGACCTAAACACCAATTCAATTTCTCTCTAGCTTTAGCGAGGCAGTTACGCTAACGCCGACGCCTCTGCGCTCTAAAAAAAACTGGGCAGCACACCAATTTATATACAGGTTGTTATATACAGGTCCTCACTCGCTTTAAACAAATTTTTTTTAAGCGAGTGGGGATGAGACGGGGCGCCGTCTTTAACATGCATTTATCAGGCTCTCCGGACATTAGTTGAGGGAATAATCGTCATAATAATTTGGCTAATCAATTCAAATCTGGTATTTAACAAATTAATTACCGCTTTTATGGGTTACGTTGCAATTGCAGTATGTCCGCACTTACTATTAGGGCCCGCACGAATTTAAACCATTGCAAAAATGTTATCGTTTCTAAGAGAATAATTTGATCAGTTTTCACGTTTTAGGCCGATTTCAAAATTGGCGCGAGAAAGAGCGCCGCAAGCCCTGCCCAAAATGACGCTTAGAAGAGTGACGTAGTCGTTTCAGCGACGTCGTCACTTGCGTTTCCGGTGCACACCACCAAGGACACCCTACAGAAATTGTGACGACATGATTGAAGCCATCACGTCGCTCCTCCAAGTTCCAGTGTGCGCAGGACTTTCGGCATTCTTCCTGCGCGTTATCTCAAAATGACGCTAAGAAACGTTAAAGTGTATAAACAAATTTCTCGAAAACTCTTACATTTTCCCGAATGCTGTTAACTGTCCTGGCCTCTAATACTAATTACCGCCATTAATGAATTTGCAACATGATAGCTCGAAACAATAATTGAACATTAATTAATTAACCAACGTATCATGGCGGTTATTTCCAGATCTAATTTCTGCCGACACTGATAACTATATGGGAAAGACGGCACTCGTCAAACTCTCACCTAGATAAAAAAAAATATGTTCGAAGTATAACTGCATATTTTGTAATTACGGCTGTACTCAATGCAATTTTCGGAAAGTGAGTGTGAACATGATCGTTATGTAATGCTGTGACACAAACTGCGCGCATATGACAACGTTTTGAGAACTATTGCTTTTAGCGGCAAGCTAACTCACTCACTTTCGAAAGCATTTTTGCTTTTCTATTGTGGCTTCTCGTCGTATTTGTTGAAACGCATCTTTGCTGTAAAGGACGGGCGAGGTTTCTCGCAGCGCTGCAAGCTGAAATCATCGACAATAATAAATAATGCGGAACGCAATAGCCGAGTATGCGACTTAGACAAATTTCTCGAGCGCAGCCTTAAAAAATAAAACTTAAAGATTTCCCCAGTCTGCTATTTTAAACGAGTGACGCTTCAGTGATGTTTCCGTGATGGCAAATGTCTCGTTTTCCGTCACGTTGACGGCTCGTTTATACTAGATCGATGGTGAAACACTGTGTTGGGCAAAATGAGCGAGCACAGAGTAATCTCTGATTTTTCTCCTAAACATTTTTTGCGTTCGCGGGCGCTTTTTTTTTTTTTTTCTTAACTAAGCTGTCTTCCTTTTCGTGCTTTCTTTAGCTCCACTGTCTTCCATTTGTACACGACACTACTTACTGTTCCAAGCTTGCAATGTGCAGAGTTTGCGAGAGGGACCTATTTAACTGTTGCAACTGGTTTCAGTGGTGTCATTTTTTTCTAAAACGATGGAATGTTCACGTGGGTAACAATAATAATATTCTGATATTGCATTTCAACTAGCTTCCGAAATGTAACAAGTAATAAACTCATAAAAAGACTAGCTGCGTAGAAAACGATAATTAATTTTGAGCGATAAAGAAAGTGGCCCTGAATATTACGTTACCGTTTTCTTTTGAAACGTTTTCACGTTTCACATTCAACTGGAAAGGATATCGACCTCTGAATTGCATGTATCTGATATCTCCAAAAAGCTATAAACAACGCGTTGTATTGACACTTCAGATGTACAATCGCTTATTATTTTCTAACCTCCGCTTCCCAGTACTCCTGCTCGTAAAGACAAGCATCTTCGGAGCCCGTGGGGGAAAAAAAATAATATCTTCCTTCCATTGCCGCACAGAGACGTGTCCCGCTCGAATCGCACCTTACAAACTCCAATTATCACGAGAACGTCGTCCTTAACACTGGATCCGACTGTCAGAAAACTCGTTAGCGAGGGCGACGAACAAGGGCGGTAAGAAAAAGAAACACCGACATCCCAGTTTTGTGGAGCTTGATCAGACTCGCGTCACCCTCACGGACACGCCATCGTTATTTCATTGCCGGAGTGCGCGTATCAAGATTTCCAATCGCTTTAAGAACCCGAGCCCCGTTTCGTCCCAAAATCGACGCCGCCATCCTTAACTTAGCGGTAACGACTCAGGCAATAGCGAGCGAGCCTTTGAAAAGACAATTCCGTTTCTTTTCACAATAACTTTTTTTTTTTACTTAAGCACCGCCGCATTATTAAGAGCCGTCGCCGCTTCGGTCGCGTTTCGTGCTCCTGCTTACAGCGGCAAAACAAGGCGCGGAGGAAGCATAGACGGGAGTCGGGGAAAAAGACAGCAAATCCTGTCGCCGTGCCGTTTGTTCCGCATTTTTACGCTTTCCTCTTGCCATTTGCCGACGCATTTTTATCTCTCGTTGCCAGCTATGGCGCAGACGCGTGCGCTCGCACACTGATGAGATTTTAATGGGACGCAAAAGCGGAGAGATATAAAAATGCAAAAAAAAAAAATCGGAATCGAGGAGATGCAGCCTTCATGCGCGCTTTGATCGCCATGCTTTGTCGTTGTTGTTTATTTCCGCTGACTTTTGTCTTCCGCCTTCATCGACCTTCTTTTTGACATTTTTTCGCGAGAGGTAGAAAAGTAGGGGGGGGGGGGGAGGGGGAGGCACTTGTTTTCGAAGATTCTTTTGAAGAGAGACGTCAATACCGAACCCTAGAACCGAGTAAGGGGACGATTATCCGAAACGGGAAGAAGTATTATCGCGAATGAAAACACGACAATAAAAAAGAATAAAACACTGAGTTTATTTTTTATATATATATTTGCTTCTTAAGCTGAACGGAAAAGAGTGGTGAAAAGAGGGCGATATATATTGTGAATAGGAGAGTGGCAAAAGTGGTTCATTTTACCTCATCTCATCACGGATATTTCTTCGCTTCAATTTTGTCTCGTCGCGTCTCATCATCCCACGCCGGTATTTAAAAAAAAGAAGGAAAAATAAATCAGGGGAGAAACTCAAAAGGAAAAGAAAGGAACGTCTGCCTGCCGTTCCCTTTTCCGTGAAGAGTGCACCTTACATTATCGGCACCTTATTTTTTTTAGTATTCTATTCGGACAGAATACCTTCTCCTTGATCTTTGACTCTTCCCCATAGGTCCATTTTCTGCCTCCTATTCGAATACCCGGCAGTGAGTGGCAAGCCTCACTGGAACTGCGTGTCTTAGCCGTTTAGTCTGCATATGATTTTTTTTTCTTCGGCAGCTTAATTGAATAAATATAAATATCCAATGGTAAAATTTTGAGCGATTCTCTTCGTTGTAGCACGGGTAGGGAAAGCTGCAATATACGCCACCAGCGCCGACTCCTAGTCCTCGCTTCTGCGCACACTATTTATGACATATATTGCCGCAGGTTCGGAGACCTGCGGGCTTGTCTGTCATGAGGCTAAAGTAACGCGATAAGTGTAGCTTACTGGTCTGCGGACCTCCCTCGCGAGATATGTACGCTGTGGGAATGCACTTTGAAAAGTGTCACATTACCTGCCCCTGAAGGGCACGCTCGTCGCCGTCGAAGAAGAGTCGTGGACTGGCTCACCTGTCCGGTGATGTTGACGGTGATGTTGGAGGTGGTGACCCAGCCGCCCTTGGGGTCGGCGGTGATGGTGGACACGGACTCGAACGGGCGTCCGTCCACCACCCAGGACACCTCGGCCGGAGGGTTGCTCCGTTCGGTGCTGCAGCGCATGGTGATCTGGTCGCCCGCTTTCGCCTCCTTTGGGCCCCTCACCTTCACCTTGCTGGGCGCGACTGCACAGGGAACAGAGAAATCGGCGGAGCTGATTTTAGTTTCCGGGCTTCGGTAGGCAACCCGGGGATTGGAAAGAGGCTGCTCAGAGTGTAAGACAAAAGTACGCCTCATGATATACCTATTCGTCGACATTAGCAATCTCCGCAATATTAAATATACAACAAATACACCCGTTTTGCAGGAATCTAAAAGCCTTTCACAACGCAAAGCAGCTAGCAATTTGGCTCTGTATATGTCCAGTGCATGAGCCGCATTTAAATACCGTCACCGAAGGGATAGCAAAACTTAATGACAAAAAACTGGGAATTGCATTGTTGAAAACGCCAACCATTCCGATATCCACAACTTCCTCATCAAGCTTTCTGAAGGAGATATTAAAAGAAGGCGTAGGCCTTTATTGTTCATATCACGCTGCGACGATGAAGTTTCTTGGTTTGTGGCGTTTCCTATGAGTATACTTGGGTCCCACAAGTGCCGGTAAGCTTGGGTAAAGTGAGAACGATTCCTACCCCCCCCCCCCCCCCCCCACGCAGCAACTTCCAGCTGTCCAGCTCCAAGGAAGGGTATTGTATTAACCTTGAGTTAATACAATACCCTTGTACCTTGAGTTAATACAATACAATACTGTTGAGTTAAAGATGAAGGATCCTGCTTCTATTTAGCACTTGGCTGACTCGTCTGACGACGTTCTATATACGCACACTGCTTTACTTCAAGTTAAACGCAACATATTGAACCTAAGATTATGAAATGGGTTTCTTCCAATATCAAAGTTAAAGATGAAGTTGTAGTAACGTTGTTTGCGTGTTTAGGACGGCGTGAAGCTAGCTAGCCCAAATGGGCTTCTGATGTCTTCACGGTATATGAGAAATATACGCAGTGCAGTGCGACTGCTAGCCCGGGTCTTTGACCTTCATCACTCTGCAGAGATAGACGACCGTACGCCGGTACGCCAGGTCCATGCTTAAGCAGATCAAAATGGGTAGCGAAGGCGATTGAATCCAGGATCCCCGAGTCCTGGAGCGCGAGCTTTCGCTCCACGTACCCCGAGCTGCGCTGCGTTAAGAAACTCGGACAGCCATCCCCAATGAAGTTGTGTTCACTTCATTTACAACCAAACAACGCGTCCCGCTACCGCCTGTTGCAGAAGGGCTACATATGGCATTCTCGAGACGCACTGGAGTGGATATGCAGCTTCACGTTGACCGCATAGATAGCGCCTTGTGCGCGCAACCTGTTTCTTGCGTCCTTCTTTTTCATAGCACTATTTTGCGCGTTTTATTTTTATGCATCGACTAACCTC
The DNA here is from genome assembly GCF_016920785.2 of Ixodes scapularis. NCBI lineage: Eukaryota > Metazoa > Arthropoda > Arachnida > Ixodida > Ixodidae > Ixodes > Ixodes scapularis. The sequence goes on from NW_024609835.1 coordinate 197,845,399, forward strand.
ATTTAATGCCGTGTTGCGTTTTCATAAGCAGAATTTATCTATCCCCTAACTGCAGAGCACAATCACAGGAATCTAAATAGAATGTTGAACGGCAATAAATTTTATGTTCGTTCAGTCGGCGGTCAAACCTGCAGCGGGGATGTTGACATAAAAAAGTCCTGAGCACACGAATTGTCAACTATATCTAATATTAGGAATGTTGTGCGCAAAATATTGCATCAAAACCCCTCGATAACTGATAGCTCGGAATTTTATTTTTTTTCACGGATGAAGATTTTGAGAATCTCTGCATTAATATTGGTCGCAAATTTAATCGATCCGTTTTGAAATTCTCCACTGAAAGTGCTAGGCGCTCAACCTTTTTATCTTTTGGTATCTGCTATAAAAGAGAGTGCTTGTTATGATAAAAACGAGCCTCCTGAATTCGCCTAAACCTTAATGGACTTCTTTCAAAACACCACTTAGGTAAAATTAAAAAGTAGAACGCAGAGATCACGCTTCGACCGCGCTAGGCAGACTCTGTACTTGCTCACTATGCGCGTACAACGAGATGTGCGCCTTGCTAAATCGGCTTATTTCTACAGACCTGCTCCGACCGGAAGATTCGCCCGTTCTCTATAAAGAGAACGCACATATTATTCACTGCGTTGGCCCCCGGAGCGGTCAACGACTGCTTCTCCTGAGTAAATTCTAACGTGGTTATGTCGACATAACTAAATTTTCCACGTTCAGCACGTGCCGCCTTTCCCACGCAAAAATTGGTTCCTAAACGAGAGTCGTTAACTGCCTCCTCAAATAGCAACCAGGGACGTTACCCGGCGAAACGCGTTTGTTCAACGCTGCAAGCGGTTGTTTTAGAATAAAGGTAGACGCCAGGGAACGCGAGAGTTTCAGCATTACTCTTGCAGGTCTCGCGAAGAAAGTTCAGCGACCGCACACCCCTGCTGCTTGATTCGCTCGTATTCCAACGGTATCACTTAAACTAAGCCATTAGGTAGCTAAATCGACGTTCTCGTTACTAATGACAACGTCGTTCGCAGCAATCTTTTAATTGTGGAAACAATTCAACGCTTTAACTAAACGTGTTTTCCCACCAAGCAATCTACCGAACCCCCAAATCTCTTGCAGGGTCCCTATTTTAGTTTTAAACTGTCGATCTGGGCGCCAAATTACGATTAAGCAGAAAAACCTCAGAACAGCTGCCTGTGCATCCCTTGCAAAAAGTATCAAAGAGTTTAAATTGAGTTTCTTGTGTATTCTTGTAGAACACATTAGAAACTGAATTTAAACTCTTTGGTTATTTTAGCAAAGGAATTTCCTCCCTCCGTTGCTGAAGCTCCAACTGCGAGCGCATTGACTCGACAACGTGTTTCCGGATGATGATATCGAGTTGCATGATAGGAGTCGGCCAATTTCCCCGAACGGTCGACGCAAGTATGATATTTCTCCATGCGGCACAGTACTTTCGTTCGCAAAGCCGCAAAAAACTGTCACACTGCAAAAAAAAAAAAAAAAAAAAAAAAAAACTTATTCTAGTAAGACGAGCTGGTGATAAAGGCTTATTAGTGCATGAACGAAGACGAGCAGTTGGCGTGTGCTTCCTATTGGAATGTGGGAGTCTGCGTACTCGAATGCAAAAACCACCTCCCCCCCCCCCCCCCCACTTCCGGCTTCAATTTAGCCAGACAGGACGAAATAGTATAAAGGGCTGCCACGACGTTACTGATAAAATGTTCAAGCTCGCAGCGATTTAATAGAACGTAGTGATTGGTATAGTTAAATTTCGTGTCATAATGTTGAAAGATCACAAGCGAGACTGTTCGAACTAAGAGAGATGAAGGCTGCCGCTCGTCGTTCTATCTCCTGTCCATAAACCTAAAAAACACTGAAGGCCGAAGACGTCGAATTGGGCACCGAAGTGCCCGCTTCAATATAGTAGGTCGAAAACGTTCCGCTAATACTTAATGCAGCCCAGAGCTGCGCAGGAACTAATGGCTTCTGCAGCAGGGTGTACGATGTTAAAGTTGTTGCCTATCCGCCGTTGACGTACACCGCAGGAAAAGATTGGCCAAGAATCAGTTTTGTATATAAAATGACAGCCGTAACAGTATTTAAAAAAATGTACTGAATACTGGGAAGTTGAATACACAGGTAAGCTGGCCGTCTCGCTCCATGATCCGCTCGTGACTAGAAAAACTAAAACCACCATTCGTAGAACCCAGATACGTGTTAAGAAAGAATTTTGTGAGTGGGGCAGTTACGACGCTTTAAGTTGTTGTTTCAGACAGACATTTAATATAATTAGATGGGAGCGGAGGGGGAGGGGGGTAGGAGTTTCGATTTCATTAGAGTAGTAATACTGACGTAAGTTCACTTCTGTCGTTAAAAAGCTTAATTGAAATACCCCGAGCCGTTTAAAATGCAGACTCTCCTCCTAGAATAAAAGATAAAGTAATATTTATTTAATTCTGACTAAAACAGCCAAGAGATAATTTTCATTTAGATTACATTTAATGGCTCCAATGTAAATGGGTAATTTGTTCAGTGAAGGATTACTCTTGGCCTGATCCGTCCACCGCGTGACGGGATGTTGCTCATCGATACCAAACTGGAGATGCAGGGCTGGGGACCGAGCGAAAAAATAACCCCATCTATACTCCGTTCACTCATACACTGAGACAGCAGGCAATATCACAAGCACGAGAGCTCAAGGTCGCTACTTTGAAAACTTCTTCCGGAGAACGAACACTCGCGCTATAAATGCATGTCTCAACGGCTGCAGCGCCGACTAGCTGGCCCTTGTAGATTTGGATGCAGTCTCAGCATACTATCGTGAATGCAACACGCCCCACGTGCACTCTGCTAGCATACTTAGATATTAGTATACATTGAAAGTAGGCATTAAAAGCAGGCGTCCTCATGAAAGAGCCGATATATAGTTCTAGTTTGTACGAGTCTTGGGTGAAGTCTTCTGAAACACCGTATACGTCTTCCATTATAACGAACATTCCACTTCTAAGGCAAGAGCACGGAAAGCGATTGCCTCAGAATAGAGGAGCTCTCTAGCAAACCGTTCGTTTGCATGACACGGTGCTAAAGGACCTTTCATAGATTGTTTGCCAGAGCTTTTCGTTTCTAGAGGGGAACTAGTAGGAACTCGAGATATCACATTGAGCGCGAATAAAGAATGGGCGCACAGAGCCCGCAATTCGAACCTTACGATGTACAAAGAGTCGCTATGATAAAAGCTTCTCTTCGAAGAATGCCCCGATGTGGGGATGCATGCAACCATTGCCTTGCAACGGTACTGATTACGTTTTACTACACTGCGGTAATCTTACAGTGGGATACGACTGCGGGTAACTCCGGCAACAAAGCCACACAAAGATCAATTTACACGGTATCTCGCAGCCGTATTTCGACGAATGCCTACGGAACGTAGCCTAACGCATTCGACCGAAGCAGGTTAAATGGACACCTAAACTTCTTTTCTCCAGAAGCGAGAGCCTAGTAAAAAAATAGACGGCAGACAAAGACCCGTGCAGACTTCAAGCGCCAAGTTACGGACCAGTCGTTGCACGTCATCGGTTTAGCATGTAATAAAGGGCGCAGAAAGACGACGAACGCATTGGCTGAAAGAAGGTTGAGGGCGGAGGTAAGCTGTTGAATACTAGACAACATAATAAATCCGGAGACACGGAAACAAAGATGGGTTGCGTACGCCCTCCTTGTTTACAAGTTTCCGGATTACTGATATGCCGAATGCATTGACGTTGTGCTTTTATGCGGCTTGATTGAACCCATCGACTGAGCCTCGGTTACGCTCTGACTTAAGGGGAAAGGAAGCGTAGACTCGAGCCGCGAGCGGCGAGCCTCGGAAGGCGGGAACCCCACTCACACTGCACGGTGAGGCGCACGGCGGCGCTGACGGGCTCCGGCGACACGACGTTGGTGGCCACGCATCGGTAAACGGCGTTGTTGTCCGACGAGTTGGCCACGAAGGTGAGCGTGTTGACGGACTCCCTTCCGCTGGTCGTGTACGAGCTGTCCACGCTGCGCTCCTCCTGGTTCCGGTACCAGACCAGCTGGGCCAGGGGGTTGCCGCCGCGCGAGATGCAGCGGAGCGTCGTCGTGTCGCCCATCCGGATCGTCTCGCCCTCCGTGTAGCCGTGAATCTCGGGGGGGCCCGGGGCGACTGCGAGAGCACATTCTCGCTTACTGTCTTTTCTGCTCCCTTTTTACTCCGTCATTCAAACCTCGCTTTATCCCTCGTTTACTCCCTTATTCACTCTCTCCTCGCTTACTCTCTTGTTTACTTTCTTTTTACTCCATTTGTATTTTCTTGTTTATTCTTTCGTTTACTCCCCCTTTTACTCCCTCCTTTACTCTACCGTTTATTTCCTCGCCCTTCCATGATATCTACGGAGAGAGGAAGAAATTCTAGATTATGGTACATTGGAGAAACGAAAGGCCAGAAATGAACGAATTAATTAAAACTTTATGTTGCGTTTTTTTCCCCGATCTAATGCTATGGAAGGGACATAAATCAAACAGAATAAGAGAACGGGGCACTAGAAGGCTTTAGAAGATTAGTGTGGCGCCGACGATCGTTAAACATTAAATTCATCAGGTTAATTATTGCTCTTGAAGAGACACGATAAGCACGACGCCGAGTTCAGGCCTATTCACACATGCAGCGGAGCACTACAAGCATGGCGCTGACCTCGCGCTAAGCGCCTGCTCAAGGGGGCGTTTATTTACTTATTTCGGTACCTTCAAAGACCAGGGGGCGTTACAGAAGAGAGTGGTGGAAACACAAGGAACAAACAACAGGTAGTTAATTCAGAAATTTAACAGAGAATGAAAAATGCAGACACCGCAGGTTATTAAGAAAGTAGATAACACTCAATGGGGCGGATCTGAAAGGGAAATCGTCGGTAGTCGTTGCGATGGAGGCGGGAAGGTGTTCCATTCGTTACTAGTCCTTGGGATAAATGAATCGAAAAACAAGTTATTGGGACACTCTGGCACGCCTACTTTGTTATGGTGGTCCGAACAAGATGAGACGTATGATGGCTCTGGAAAAAGTTCGGTTTTGAGGTGCGGGTTATAATGATATATTTTATGAAATAGCGGGAGTCACGATATTTTTCTGCGTTTAACAGCTTTGTATCGCACCGTCCAAACTGTTGCTCATGGCAGACGATAAGTAGCTGACAACACGTGAGCAGTGCTACATACGCGGTTCGTTGCATGTGAGAACAGGCCTTAAACTTCCGAATATCCTGCCGCTTGCGCAGATCCCAGCCCATGAGCTTGGGTCGTGGTGGGCAGTTGATCTCGATATCAATTTCATACGCAAGAAGCGGATTTACGTAAACGGGGTCACGGATCTCATGGTGGCTAGCACTCGAATCTGTACGCAGACTGTCTTTCGTATGATGTATTATCCGTGCGACCCGGGATTTAAAAAGACCAGGAAATGATTTTTCAACTGTTTCCTCTTTAGCTTTTCTCCTCAACTCAAATGAAAAATGAGAAATCACGCGGTCGTAATGTTCTTGGGCACCGGTACGATGACTCCAAGCTTCCACCGTCCTTTTTAAGCACACCATAGAACTCGTTATTCGCAGGCCATGATAAGTGCAGTCATGGCACTCATTGGCCACGAAAGCGAATGCAGATATTCGTCGAGCGATTCATTGTTGACGACTTTATACTTCTGAGTGACGCACTGCTCCTGTCCAATGCGTGAGATGGGGCAAGCTGACGTGCTTTGGGTACCGCGGACGTATCAGAGTAAAAAGGCGTAAAGTTTTGGTAGGAAAGGAGGTACGAAATAGACCGCTATATTTTTGAATTTTCGTACCGGAAAGCGGACTTTTGACTCTCTACTTTCTTTCTTTTGGCCCACTAAACAATACGCGATTAGTACGATACCAATCTAAAATTATTTATCAAAGCCAAAATTCAGTTCATGGCCCCTTGAAGGGCGTCCTGAGAATAGGCAGTCCTAGAATCGCGGAACCGCAGGCTGCTGTGGGGAGCAGAAGTGCAACCATGAGCTCGCACTCTGATCTCGAATCATGCTTCTCAGCGCCCGCCAGGAGTTTCAGCGCGCCTAAGGCAGCTTACGGAAGCGCTCTGCTACAACTCTCTAATGGCAGATCTGGGCGGCAGGAAATGAAGTGGACATGGATCAGCCATAACATGTTGTTAGAGGTCGCTTCGAGAGTGTGGCCAGCGTCACACATAAGGTGCTAACCGGAAACGCAGTGTGAGAAGCCAGAGCGTGAGTTCAGCGTGCGAGATCGGTCTTATTCCGCACTGGGTTTATGCAGGGAATAGCGATATGTCCGCCATGTGAGATAGGAACTAGGGAGAGGAAACCGTATACACTTTACAATGAAGAAAACCTGTCACAGTGCAATGATCTTTCTAAGGCGGGAGGAAAAAAGGAGATGGCTAGGAGTAGACGAGCGTTTAGGTAGAGTCGCAAGTGAAAGGACGTGACGGAAAACTATTCACATTAACGGTTTTTCGTAGGAGCCAACAAGCAACCTATGTGGACTTTAGGAAAATTAGCCTGGTGTAAACAAACGTATATTGGCCGTGATCTTTGATCTGTGTAAATTGAACGGCATAGAATTTGCTACACTTCGCGTATGCAGCGGACAACTTGACAACCGTTTATTCGAAATCTTAACATGTTTGACACGGGTAACAAGAATTATTCATGGAACGGAAATTCGGAAAACCTATAAAACAAGTACTTTGTTATTCTTTACAATATCAATATGACAACATGATACTTTTGGACTCGGAATTTGTTTTTTCTTCTTTTTTCAATCACGAAGTTGGCGAAGATTATTTGCAGGTAAGTGGCTAAATGTATTTAGGAACATGTTATAACTCAAAGTATCGGCGTTGCGGTTGCGACACGAGGTGCTTCATTTGTTCGGACCGTTAAGTTCTTTCATCAAAATATGCTTATATACTGGTTTAAATACTTAACATTGGTTATGTTATCATTGAGAGCATGTTGTATAAAGATGATAGCAGAAATTATTTGATTGCTTCAGAGCTGAGCGAAGGAACGGGAATTCACCGAACAGGAGACATTGCTTTTTGGAATCTGAAATTAACGGACCGAGTTTTACGCCTTTATTTTGTTCGAACGCTTAAAAAAAGGGGAATTAAAAAAATAACTCTTTTGCAATTTCCGTATTTCTAAAGGTTCCGTCGTTCCATAGTTTACATTCACTCCCAGATTACAAAAAAAAAAGCGTGAACGACCGCTGGCCTGAAGATTTTATCATTTTCAACCCGCGAACTTCATACCCGCCGGTACTTTTTTGTTTTGTTTATTAGCTGAGAAAAAAAAGCATATGAACAAGAAAAAGAAAGATTCATAATTTTTGTTTTTAATGCGTGCTAGTTTTGTTCTCACAATGAAAATTTTGTTTTATTACTTCGAGATGGCAAAGAAATATTCCAACTCGGTATCGTCAGGAAAACGTTTATAATTAATGTACCTTCGAGTTTCAAAAGCCTCTTTTCTTACACGGGCTCTCGAAGCCAACCACTTTTAATGAAACCGCGAGTTTGACCTCACCGAAGTGACCTGTCCCGCGGCGGCAGAAGAAGGCAGGCAGCGAACACACAAACACACTCGAAAAGGCAAGCGAGAATTTGAGCAGGGAACGCTCGCACACCAAGGGAACGGACAATAAATCTCTAAACGCCTAATCTGAAAAAAAAAGAAGATATATATATATATATATTCATATGTCTACACACGAATAAAAGCACGAATGCAGAGAGAAACGATTGCGGTACATTTCGATCGCTCTTTCTCAGCTATGATCTCGAGAATGATTAGAGACACCGGCAGTTTCAAAAACGGAGAGAATTAGGTGTCGCGAGCATCTTGTTATCGCTCAGAAGCAAATGCGATTTCCGCATTATCCTATATAAGCACGCTGAAGAACGATTCAAAAAGCAAGAGGGCTGACAATAGCATGCCTTGCCTCGCACTTTTTTAAGCTGTCGGCCACTAAAGCGATTACAGTTCTTGTGTTCCCTCCCGATGACGCAAACGTGTATAGAAAACAGTTCCGTCGTGCTCACAAAAAGCAAAAATAAAATGCGTTTTCTACTTAAAATGTTAGGGAGCACACGTCGCGCAGACACCTGAGCATCGGATCCGACAAGCCACACCCGGCGAATCCCCTTTCATACGTTCGCGCTAAAGGCGATTGATGCATTCTTCACCCTGCACATATTTCACGGGAGGATGAGTGTTTTCTTCGTCCGGCGAGCGCACGGAAGAGGGAATCTTGCGCACGGCGGTCTCATCGTTTTACTGAGCAAGCACCCAGAGAGAGAGAGAGTCCAGCCACCTAATGTTCCGGTTCATATTTCGTGTGACCGCGGCGGTGCCGGTATGTGTGTAGGTGCGTTCGGTGCGGGATGCTTTCCATCCGGAACACCGACAATCCTTCATCTAAAGTTTTTTTTAGGGAACGTCTTGTTTTTTCTGAGTTTATAGTTTTGCAGCGCGTCCTCCCTCGCACTGAACATTTCGGGGAGCGCCGGCAATCGGAGCACGCTCACGCCAAATTCAGGCTGCCCGGTCACAGACCCGTATCGCTTCTCGGACAACACACTATCTATATCATGAATGAAGATAGGTCGCTGCCTGTTTCTCCGAGCCCATTCGTGGTATGTATTTTTTGCCTTTGTACGCGCACGCGCGTAGGTTTACGATAGGCTCTGGAACTGGGCAATATTTTAAAGCCGTTGATAAATATACGGGAAGACAGGACACGACGAAGAAGGGAGATGTTCCCGTCTTATTACCAGAAACAGCGAGCGCCTGAAGTGTCCATTTGAAATCAGTAATGATCCCGAAAAATTCGAGTTTGATCTAGATTTACTATCTTCCTTTGTCTAAAGCCCTGTCACATTAATTTTTTTTTTTTTTCAATTTTGTGATACGCTTGGCAAAGTCTTCATACGTAGTAGCTTTACCGCTCTGTAAATCTTAATTATATTTTTTCTGTACCGAGAGACACACCGCGACTTCCGAGAGAAGGCCATTGGCTTCCGCTACAATCAAATGATCGGCTAGGTCAGTCAATAGGTGTGAAATGCCACGCACCAGCTGCCGCCCCTGCTATAGGGTGACAGGATGGATTATTATTTGGGTTCTAACGCTTTAGCGTCTCGCTTTTGGATCTCGGTTTCGCGAGAAGTTGCGTAAAAAATGACGCCACTTATATAGACACAAAATCTGGTCACGCGATCTTTCGTTACGTGACCAGATGACGTTTCAGGTCACGTGAATTAGAAGAAAAAAAAAACCTTTTCGAAACACCATCGTGTCAAGCTTTTTCGTCTCATCTTTGTACGACGTTATCTTTGCCTGAAATGTACTCTACTTCGAGCACAAGAATATAGGCACTGAAGTTAAATCAAAACGTGAAGAACAGTTGATTACATTATCGTCAGTTGAGGGATTCCACTCCCCGTAACTAAATGGGAACATATACAAAGACAGACACGCAGTCTGCACACACCAGATAGGAAATATTTATCTTATAGTATATTGGCATTTCTTAACCCGAAGCAAGGGAACCGATGTTTCGCCTTTGTAATTTTCCCGTTCAGTTACTACCGACCGTGTGGTTTCCTTCCAGAGAAAAATATAGTATATAATTTAAATATAATTAAGCTTGCTTTCGTCTCGTTCTCGAGTTTAATAAGCAAAACTATTTTAATTTCTGCTCACTCTGCTCTTCCCAATTCTAAACACACAATATTTTACTTTTTTTTTTGTTCTTTTTTTGAGGTGACGCGTAGACGCGATGTATTAAGAACGCAAACGACGCGCTTCCCCATCACGCTCATCTCCAAAAATTATGTTAATAATTGTGATCTATTTACGCTTGATAAAGGAAGTTCTTGGGGCGAATTAGACATGACATCCGTGCTCCAACCTCGGCTGTACTTAAGGTTTAAGTATTTTAGGTGGCCTTTATAAGATATGGGGTGGTTCCCATGAACAGTCAACGATAAACAACACTATCTAAATGTTTGTCTGTTTCAAAACAATACAACACAAACGACTTTTTTTTTTGCTTTAGAACATGTGTTAACGCGGTCTTATGGGTGTCGTATAAAAGTGTCACACACAAAAAAAAGTGACGATTCGAAGTATGTAGTTCAGCGTGCGTGATGTCTCGCGATGAGTCCCAATTTAGACCGCGTTGAGGCCGCTTGTGAGCGAACCTAATCTTTAACAACGAAGTTTCGGAGTCCGGTTTCAGCTGTCTGAGCCTGGACGGCGACACCTTAGGGAGGACTTTCTCCATCCGAGCCACGAGCCTTGGGAGGTTGTGGCCAAAACCCTCGGGTGGTCTTTCCAGCTGCGCGCATTTCCCAAATTTAATTCCGCCTATACAAACGTAGGCGCCAAAGAGGGCTCCCTACCCGACACGTCGCTTTCAATCTGCCTCGGGTGTAATTTATGCGATTAAAGTAGGCGGGTTCGGTGCTAAAAGGCCTGCGGGCGCGTCGAATTCGCATCGCGCGGGCGGCCGGGGCAGACGTTGTCGCGATTATGAGCGAAAGTTTCGCACGTCCCTGGCAGCGCCCACAGTTCGGATCCGCGAGCGAAGTTGCGTGGACATGCGAATCCACCGTTTCCAATTAAATTCCAGCTCGCCCCCTACCATCCGATGGAATGGAAAACATCGCGAGCCTGCTTGCGCACTCCCATTTTGATTGGAGGTAGACGCGGCTTGTACAGCACCATCGGCGAAGTTTGATTGTCTCTCTTTACGAAAACTTTGGGAATCGTCCACGTTTATTCCCTCGATGTCATGTTGAGCTTGTATTACAGTCGTACGCTTCAAAGTCATCTTTAACATTTTTATTTTATTCATTTATTCATTTCTTGGGGGGCAGGGGGGACAGGAGGAAGCAAGTCGAAACTTTTGGGCGTGTCGAAATCATTCACAGTGATCTTCCGTCGACTGCACTTTAGATTACATTTCCCTGTCAACTAACTAAAAGGCGAGAATATATTGAGTCTGGTGCCGGATTGGAAAAAAAAAATCGAGTGTCGTTATAAACAACTCTGTGACCATTCACCGCTTTCGTCATATCGGTTGCTAAGCGACGGTGTTGCAAACGGGCTTTCTCTCGAAATGCACCCAGTTTTTGATAACGATCCCATGTTTGGAGCGAAATCTAAACCCGTGCTTCTGCGTTGTAGCGCTTACTCTTGGGCGATATCACTGCGCTTATGAAACGTTCTTCAATTAACGGGTTTCCACGCAAGCCTCTTCGTTAGACGAGGCTTATCATGTGACTTAAAATAAACATTGGATGGCACTAGTACACAAAAAAAAAGTGAAAGCCGTTTACAACTCCCTGTAACGCCGAATTAGAGCGCAGCTCTTGAGAAGGAGGAGGGAAGGGTACTGGGGTGGTCAAGTGACACCTTGGTTGGGGGTCACGTGACCTAGGGGGGTCACGTGACGATGCCGATGCCGATGACGTCATTAGTAACGATGACGATGCGGATACCGATGACGTCATCAGTGATGATGACAATGACGATGCGGATGCCGGTGACGTCATCAATAATGATGACGATGAGGATGCAGATGCCGGTGACGTCATTAGTGACGTCACTGATGACCTCATCAGCGATGATGACGATGACGATGCTGATGCCGGTGACATCATCAGTGATGATGACGATGCGGATGCCGGTGACGTCATCAGTGATGATGACGATGACGATGCGGATGCCGGTGACGTCATCAGTGACGTCACTGATGACGTCATCGGGGGTCTCGTGACTTGGGGAGCCTCGTGACTTTGGGTGTCACGTGACCTTGGGGGTCACGTGACCCGAGGTCACGTGACCTTGGGGTGACCTTGGGAAGTCACGTGACCTTGGGGAGGGGTCACGTGACCTTGGGGAGGGGTCACGTGACCTTGGGGTGACCTTGTGATGACCTTGAGGGGCAAGTGACCTTGGGATGACCTTGGTTACGCCGACGGCGACGGCGACGCCGCTCAAGCCGGGAACGGGCCCCTAAGAGCTGCGCTCTAAAACAGAGCCAAAGAAAGTGAAAGCCGTTTACAACTCCCTCTAACGCCGAAATTGGAGCGCAGCTCTTGAGGAGGAGGAGGGAAGGGTACTGAGGTGAGGGTAGACCCCTCCTTTTCCTCCTCCTTCTCCTCCTCCTCCCCTCATTCTTTTATATGCTCCGGGGGGGTCACCTGACCTCGGGGGGAGGGGGGGGTGTCACGTGACTTCAAGGGGGGGAGTCACGTGACCTCGGGGAGGGGGGGGGCACGTGACTTCGGGGGGAGGGGTCAAGTAACCTTAAGGGGTCACGTGACCTTGAGGTGACCTTGGAAGGTGCCACGTGACCTTGGGGTGACCTTGGGGGGGGGTCACGTGACCTTGGGGTGACCCTGGTTACGCCGACGCCGCTCAAGCCGGAAACGGGCGCCTAAGAGCCGCGCTCTAAAAACGGGAATTCAAGGTGCAAATTTTAACAGGGAATGAATGCGAATGAACTTGTCCATGTTCAGTTTGTCCCTGATCTGACAGTGCAGTCGAGGCTACGTGCTGGTTGGGCCAGGAATACCCCTATCTTTCACCACGTGATCGCACTCCCGCTGCGACCCGCGTGCAGAAAGCGGGGTCAGTTGGTAAAGGGGGTGCGGTTGATTGAAGCGGCGAGTGTGTGTAGCTCCCTCGCATTGTCAGCACGCGTGATTTTTAAGGAAATGAGATCCAAAGGGTACAGCGGATGAAGCTTTTGACAAAACGGGATAATACCTGGTGTGGTGCGGAAAGCGACACTATTGTCAATAACAGAAGATGCTCGATTTCATTGTCAGCGAAACCTAGGTAGTCAGATATTTATCATAATGACTGCGGTAACGTGCACGACACGAATGGTTCTGTCTCTGAAAACTGAAGGGGTTACTTGGATACTATTTGGAGTCATCCATATGATTGATGCTAAAAGACATCATAGATACGCCGGTGCAGTTTCAGAACCCGCCAGAACTCTCTAAACGTATTTACGACGCTGCCTTCATTTGACAGCCGTGTATGTGAAGGGAGAAGTCAGAAAGAAAGCCGCTGTTCTCAGAATAAAGTGTCCCTTCCAAACTGCCAGCACAACACACATTTAAAACAAGCAAACGTCCCACTCAAAACAGGAATTGGTCACACTTCGCGGTCGAGGGCTGGGGCGTGGGGATGGCCAACTCACACAGGACCCCGAGCCTGACGGAGGTGGCCATGGGCGACTCGAGCGCCGGGTGGACGGCCTCGCAGGAGTACACGACGCCGTTGTCGTCCGAGTGGGGCGTCAGCGTCAGGCTGCTGATGGCGTTCTGGCGGCCACCCTCGCTCTCTTCCACGCTGTAGTGCACGTTGTCTGCGTAGAAAAGGGGGAAAAAGAGGGGGTGATGTTTAGAGCTTCGTTAGAACAAACCTGAAAGGAGTTCATATGAAAAAAACCGTCTACAGTCATTGGCAGCTAGAGAAAGACAGGAGGGGGCAATCCCGACCTTCCTATCGTCGCTCCTCGGCCAAGCGGCATTAGACAACGAGAACACTGAAGAACCAATCAGGGAGCAAGAAGAGTGAACTTGATAAGCCACGCCTTCGCGTTTCTTACGTGCTATCAATGGGAACATATGGACGCGCCACTGTGCGCGGAAAACCGGGCTCTGGAGTGGCTCGCGTGCATATCGTGGTTGGGAATGAGAATGCAAGGCGCGAATCTTTAATGTCCGTACAGAGCGGAGGCATTTCGCAGCTCCTCAGATCTGCAGGCGCGGCCATGGTCCCGATTGAGCGTTCACACCTTTATTGTCCGGTTGTTTAAACTCCCAGGCGGTGTAAAGGCGGATATACAGGATCTGGCTAAAAGCTACGTTTGCATTGCAAACACAATCTACACCGTGTATACATTTTTACTGATGGGTAATGCAGGGTGTCGAACCAAAACGGCACTCGAACCAAAAACCTGATCAAAGCCGTTATTTTTTATTGAACCGGAACAAAAACCGAAACCGTAATCGAACACTCCATCTTCAACCCGAACAGGAACGAAAACATGATATCACGTGGAGGTTACCAGTTCATTGGAAACGGTTCGACGCGATAAAATCTCAACTGCGGCTGTTCTTTCGGGTGGCAGCGGGTGGCACAGTGTTGACCTAATAAACGGCAGTGACCTAAAACCGACCTATATATATATACTATATATATATATATATATATATATAAAAGTGTCTATCTGTAGCAAGACTTGGCGTCCGCTAGTTGTGTCGGAGGGGTACGTCTTCAAGCTAATGAAGCCAAAAGGCAAAAGAGCCAGTCCTTTTCTGTTTATTTTGCTGCCACTTCTAGGAAGTAGAAAACGAACAAAATAAACACCAAAATAAGAAATAAAATTTAAAAAAAATGGGCGAGTTGTTTACGTGTGTTTTTTTTTCCGTCGGTGAACACTGAATTCGGCACCGATAAGACACGGGTCACGCGTCACAGCGCCGCCGGGCGAATGGACGCCGATCACCCGACATACTCTAGTTTCACCTTACGGAAGACTTGCAAGTTTCTTCGAACAATCGAAGCCATTTCAATGCCACGTGAGTGTCACCGGACCTTCGAGAGAAGAGCGCAGCAACTTGAGAGTAGCGTCAACCTTCCTCAGTGGCGCGTAGCCATGACTTTCACAGCGCTGGCTTGGCTGGGACGGCTAGTATATAGCATTCGCTGCAGCCTTTTTATGAGGTGAAACAGAGTGTAGCTGGACGCTGCTTGGGGAGAAGTTTCTTTGTTCCGGAGGTTCTTTTTGTTTCTTTTTGTTTGTATCGCCTCTCGACTGCTTTTCGCGACCTTTCCCCTTTTTAATTTAGCAGCTGAGTCATTTGGAAAGGGTAGTTCGAGAATAGGTGCGTGCTGTACACGGTGTAAGATATACATATTCGTGAGGACACACCGCACGGCGTACGCTGAGGCGCGATCGACCAGATAAAGTGCTCTTCGCGCGTCTCAGAATAGCCTCAGGCAACAGCGTCTCCGTCGTCCAGACGGCGCAACTGAGGGAAAAAAAAACATAAAAAGTACAAGAGTGCCTCGCACCCAGGGGCGCGCTCTTTCAGCGCGGAGCGTCTGCTCTGACCTTCACGGACACTGGCTTGAACACTGCGCCAGATATATAACCGCTTCAAACCGTTCATAAAAGTGTTAATGCGTCCGTGGAGGCACATAACTAGGGTCAGTGACGAAGCAGTGTCCACACAACACGAGTAGGGCAAGTCCAAGTTCTGCACGACGTGGCGCACCAGAAAAACGGCTTTTAAGTTTTAGTACGAGCATGTCAACCATAAAGAAGGATGGGAAACCGGGCCAGCGACAAGATGCCATGAGCCGCATATCGAGGAGCTATCTGGGGGCGCCGCTTGAAATTAAGGTCAGAGGAGGACTTCATCTGGCGCCGGCATCGCGCGTGTTGTCTACACCTATATGTATCCTACTCCGAGGTGCTGACTGATTTACTTTGCTTGTGAGTACTGTACGTTGGTTCTATTTCCGAGCGCCTCTATGACAGTGATTTGCGGAGCAGTGTTTGCCATGAAACGTTCAGATGGCCAACCAATTTTAGAATGGATTTGTTATGCTGTCCCCGTTTCAACAGCACGGCTATTGATGAGCTGTTGTTTGTAGTAATTTTAAAGCAGATGACGCCGAGTTGAATGCATTTGGTGTTTTAGCGACTGAGAGCTAAAATGTTTATTCTATTTTAGCGTCAATATTGGCGAAAGATATGGCTTAGCGGCTAAGTTTATAATCTAACGGATGTTGTCATTGTCGTCATGAGCAGATACACGAGGTGTAGTGGGCCTTTTCTATCTCATGCGAATGAGCAAGCTTGGATTGTGCTTTTCACTGCTGCTGTGCAGTAACCGATAGTTGAAAATACATAAACCAACCGCGAGTCGAGGGGGTCAAACGTGGTCACATCCAAGGCCTCTGACGCTGCCCTTCGTTAGAGCGTATTATTTATGGATGATCCTCCGTAACGAGACAAAGTTTAGCTGGGAATATTACATGTCCAAATCCGTGAATAACAGTGTAGATGTGACATGACATTAAAATTTGTGTGCATATAAAAACGAGAAATATGTTGCCATTTGCTTTTGTACCGTCCCCGAAGACAGAGACATCTACACTTCAGACGGTGAAATGCTGGGTAATGTTTGTTTGTTTTCTGCTTGGTACTGACCCATTTGACAATCCATACAATACACGCCTTCTTAAAAGTCCAAATTCTTTTACAACAACCAATAACTATGAGTATAACATTCGCGGAACGTGGTTAAGATTTAATGTCTTTTGTATTTCTTTTGTTTGACCCAAAGACACGGCACTTGAGTCTGGTACAATTAGGCTGAATATAAAATAATCTGGAACAAAAAAATCTTCTAAAATTATAGCAAACATCGGTATTGTTTTATTGTGATAAAAAGTTTTACTGCCGAGTAAATGATTTTATGCGTATTTCTATTTATATAATGATTCACTCAATTCGATTTTTGTCTGAATACAATTATTAGTTACTTAAATCCTACATTACAAGAAACAATGTCTCGATTGTATTTCAAATTAAAGATTCGCCGATATTTGACGTGTGTTACTACGTTGAAATAAAACACGCTTCATACATGGAAAGAATAACTGAAAGCAGTTTGCTCAGAAGGAATACCACGAAATGATTTCAGTTCAAATAATATTTTGAGGCGAAATCCGATTATAATGTGGCCTGACTAATTTACGCATTTGACTGAAACTCAAGTTTCTTATAAGAAATTGTCTCTTTTAAATAACAAAATAAACTGTGACAGGTTACCGAAAGACAATAACCTTAAACGAAGCAGGTCTTTTTACATTGTGTTCGAGACATATGACCAGCACCGGCACGCGCTGTAACAGTGAGCGTGGTGTGCGGGGTGACCCCAGCGTAGCTCGCTTATATTGAGCTAACCATTAGACGTGTCCTTCTTATTATGTGATCATATTTTGGTTTGATAAAAACATTACCCTCCATTCTTCTGCACGGCTACTGCAAGTAGCACATGCTCAACAAAATACGTAGAAGATACGCGGGCGGCCGTGACCTCAGATAAATTATCGGTTAATACCTGCAGGTATGAACCGGTAACCGAAACGATATATCGCATGCATGACTGAGCCGGAACCAAACCGGAGGAAAATCAAAAGCAACTGAACCCGAACCCAAACCGAACCGGAATAATGGCCGGTTTAACACCCTGCATCAAAGGAAAGGTACCGCGAACTGACTCTGAGCATTCAGGGTCAATTAGCGCGATAGGAGCTTTACAGATTCGATGCGATGGCACAGGGACTCCCTGTTTTGACTGGGAATGTCAATTTCTTTAAAAAAATGGATCATAATCTATACAAAAAAGGCCATCTTCCGCCATCGGATTATCTGGTATTGCAAACACACCTTAACTTCGGACACCGAAGTAATGAAATAATATGTAAAATCAGGAATTTATCCCATTTACAAAATTCTAATACATCGATCACGTTATGCAATACTCAAAAAAAAAAAAGACGTCCACCGTTTTTTTTTTTTTTTTTTGTCCTCTTTTATCCTAATATCAGCCCTGCACTTGACAAGCAAGGCAATCAAGAAACTTCGACAGCAATGCATCTGAGAACATCGCTCTATCGGGCTTTTTTGTTTCCGGCACAGGGAGAAAGCAAACGTCGTTCAACACGCCGGAACCTGACACGCCGTGCGTCTTGTTGCTAACAGTAGCTGCCTCATGCTAATGACCGCCTCTTGTTTACTCAAGGGAACCAGGCCCGCGGAAAACTTCAAGGCGTCTCGCACGCGCCCCGAAAGCTTCGTCATGGCGAGCAGTGATTATCATAGCCGTCTTGTTTTCCCCGACGTCTGACGCCTTCAATTACCAGCTAACTGCCGGAATGCCAGGACTACATTACTTCCCTTCTTGGCAAAGCGGCCGGCACCCGCAGGAGTGGGAAAGCTAGCAACAAATTAACCTGGGAGAAAAAAGCTCTTTCGGAATGCATATGGCTTGAGCTTCACGTTTCTTGGATAAAAAAAAGATAATAATAATTATATTATTGCGAGCTTAATTAAACTTCTTTCGCTCGCTTCTTTCCAGTCCGTACAAGTGTTCCTTCCGGTCGGAGTGCACTATTTACGTGCGATTGAGAAACTGCATACATGCTGTTACACCAAGTATTGCTCGCTTCACACCATCAACATGTGCCAAACTTGAATTTGCCGGAATCAGCACACGGTTGATTAAGTTTAATATACTTGAACTTTAGTAATCTCGTATCGGAATATTTTAGCAGAGATCAAAAAACATCTATCGACCACGTTTTTGCTCGCGTTCAATGTTAGTGGGAAAACGAATTTCCATTCACTAAGAACATTCTATCGAACCGAAAGAAGTGCTATTAAATTTAAAATATATTAAATGGTGTTTCGGGCGTTGCATATACTTCTTACGATGTAGCAATCCAAAATAGAGCAAAAGAGGTCTCACGAATATAAGTACGTTCTTCTCCATTTTGCCGCGAAAATTTCTTCCTTCATGGCGAACATCCTTGTTGTGTGGTACTTTGTACAAAATTATATGATTATGTTACACTATGCCCAAACGCCTTTCAACGGAATACGTACACATAATACAGACCTCAAATTCTAGGCTCTTAAGTGAAACTCTTATGCATAGGATCGATAGCGCGAACATGAAAGGAGTCTCAGCCTGACGTCGCTCCTAACATTTTTCTCAACATATATTGTGCTTGAAGAGAATATCCCCAAAACCTTGTCGTTGTTTTTCTCATACACGCGGAAAAGGTATTGCCTCCAGCCCTCTATTGCGCTTTGATATCCCCTACAAGCAAACCGAAAACAAAAAAATGCCTCTGACAGAGTTCAACTGTGAGGTTGCTCGGCGTCCGAGGACAAAAAAGGGCATAAACGTCCGCTATTATTCGAAATAAAATGACGCTGCTTTTAAAAACGCTACCCGTTGCGGAAGTCGAGTCTGAATCAGCGATTTTCAACGTTCGTCTTGTTCCCAACAAGGACGAGGAAACTTGGAAAAAGGAAGTGAAAAAGAGGAGGAAGTAAAGAGAGGGGAAGGGGACCGGAACTAATTCGGATACCCAGGCGAATATTGAGAAGGAGGAAGGGGAACACGCGAGAAATTATGCTTTCTTTCCATTCCGGGGAGAAGTATCGGAAAAATAACCTCGACAAAATTGGGAAAGGGAAACAATATATATTAAAATTGTGGAGAAGAGAACTTTTCTTCTTCCCATCTATTGGTCGGAGCGAACACTATAGTATTGACCCAGTTACTTCGGGTTTATATCTGGTTATTGGACTTTCTTCCCTAACGAACCGTAGACAATATTTGTTTCGGCGATTGTAGACAGGAGCTGAAGTCAAACCTGGGCTCGCGATACTAGCGCCGCCGTTTTCGAAAAGGGGAAGAAGACGTGTCATAAATTGCGCGTATAAAAAAAAAGTCTGCTGTTTGCCTCTCCGATTTTCGGAACGTGATCAATACCAAAGAGAATGGAATCATTGGGGTTATCCTGATATACGACGTACGCGGGAAGAAGTAAAGCGCATAACTGAATATCACGCAGTTAGTTCGAGTCTATGAGCGAGCTTCGATATATTAAGCTTTGTTCTTTATTCCGGGTCTTCAGCACACACTACAAGTCTGATTCTGTTCTCGGCCGTTCAAACGCATAGTTGTCATAATCCTAGCGTTTCTCGCAATTGTGTTTTTACGGTTGTAAAAAGCTATAAAAGAATGTCAAGGGTGCTGAGTTTTTCTGACTTCTCTGTAGAGGCAAGAACTATTTCTAGATGGTCTGATTTGTTTACTTATTAATACTCTATTACTACTAACATCTACAAGGATACCTGATGTGGGAATACACAAGCGCACTAAAGTTATGCAAAAAGAAACAATAAGGTTAAATTTTAGACGCATAAAGACCGAAATTTGGCTTGTTAAATGAATCGGGAAGAGAATTGATAGTTAGTTGGATTCACCAAACAATACACAAACTCTACAGACAGACATGCATTAATAGAGGCCCATCTTAAAGACGCTTAATAATTGCTCCAAAAGCACGCAGTTTGTGTTTCGCGTAGACGCGTGCAGGTTTTTCGTCAATTTCCTGCATTTAAAGCATTCCGCTTTTGTGCATTTATAGCAATCGTGGAGCGCTCATAATAGGTACAGCAACATCAATGGCCACTGTGATTGTCGAGTTGTTTTCTAGTAACCTCTTCTCCAGTCAAAATCGCGGGCAAAAGGACGGTTGTGATTTCCATGTGTTCGAGTGGAAAAGGCTTTATTAAATGAAAAAAAAAATGTTATTGTGTCTCACTGTTCACTCAGCTACTGTTATAGCTTCGCGTGCTCTGTGGCAAAATAGGCGCGCTGGTACTGGGTGTGTTCTCTAGTTCACGCTCCGCTAACCAAGAACCCACAACTGCTCGACCAAATAGCAAAGACAGCTTTGTAGGCATCTAACGCAATTTCGACAGTAGCACGTGCAGAACAACCTGTTTTTGAAACCATGGCTTGTGACGTTATGTGGGAAAAAAACGCATGCGTTGGCAAAAAGTCTTTAGCAGGTTTTCGAGCAATTTCTGTCGTTTCATAAGCATCAAAGAAGTTCTAGAGTGCGCATGACAAACCTTTCAAGTTTTGTCATGAAGGAACGTGAGGTAGCCCTGCTTTTCAATATCTTAGCGATAGACAGTACCTTGGACCCGCTTTGTCTAAACACAAATATTTGTCTTCATAGCACAATTTGCTTCTCCTCAAACCCAAAAGGTTTGTTTCCTGTCAAAGTGAACTGATCCTAAAAGTATACTGAATATGTACTTTTATGAAAATAAAGCACAATACCGCGATACAGGCACGTATATTTAATATATGAGGTATTATTTTAGCGTAGGTCTATTGGGAGGGCGCGACACCTCAAGGGGACGCGCCGTTCCGTCTTGACAAGTGGTTGACAACACCACCAGTGACAGCGTCGATGTTGTGTCGCATAATGAAGCGCTCCCCGCTCTGAATTCCTTTTAATGCGGCCGCAGCGTCTTGGCCGCGCTTACGCTTTTCCGCGGCCTGGTTTCTCGCAGCGGAGTAAAGGCCTTGACATTCGCAACATGCACGCTTCAAGCGTTGCAATGTATCTGACTTCGCGTCCTTCGACCCGCAGAGGCTGGTTAAAGCTCGGGTTAAATCGTGTGTCCCGCAGTAGTACGAGGCAACGACGGCAGTACACCGCCATGTTTTTCCTTTATTTGCGCCGAAATATTCCTCTACGAAGCGTTTGTGAGTTCGACGTTCCGGAAATTTCTACGGACGACGTTCGTCAGTACCAGTGATCTAAAAAATGTACGCGCTAAGTATTTACTTATCGCTCCTGTTATTATCAGGTTGCACTTCGCTCAATGGCGGATCGAGTAGACGTACTAAAATCGAGACGATCGCGGCGGTCTTCGAGAGCGCATGAAGAGGATCTGTGCCGTCAATTTCCAGGTCTTGCGTAAAACAAGCAACCGTCGATTTGGGCCTTCAAAAGTTTTAAGCGCTCTGCTCAAGTTATCCGTCATTGATTAGAAACTGACGTCAGCCGCTATAGGAGTCCGGCCGTGTTTTATGGAAGATGTGTCTGCTAGGAAGATCACCGTGGCCCTACTGTCTTGTTGAACGCTTGATATTGTACTTTTCACTTTTGTGTTGCGCTGAGCGCGTGTGTGAACTCTGTTTCTGACACCAACGGAGTCTGGCAGCTAAGCTGTACACACTCAACGTCGCCCCTTTGTCACTCTTTGTGAGCTAAGATAATTATTTAGGTATAGTTTCCGAACCATACTACTATGTTCTTACCTAAAATCGCACAATCTTTATTCTCTGGTGGATTGATTTTTGAAAAGGAGTAACCCATCTCGGGGACGTCGTTCAATATATAACTCCGCCCTGGGTCGCCATTGCACATACAGGATTATATACACGTACCATATAGTGTGTGGGGTAGGCACTCACCGGGTCTTAGCTCGACGTTCTTGCGGTACCACTTGAGTTGGGCGGCCGGCTTGGCCTGAGACACGACGCAGGTGAGCTTGACCGACTCGGATTGCCGCACCTCGACGCTGCTACCGTTCGGGTGGTCCGTGATGGTCACCGACGCCGGGGGAACTGCGCAGGGATAGAGAGATTGGGTGATTTCTGTAGGAACCTTAACTAACAGCTCCTAGAAAACAAGGCCGTAGTGCTGGATGCTTTACGTCACTTAACGGGGGCCAGCAGTGGAGAAATTGGACACGAGATTTGCGTGAGCTGTCGGCAGGGAGTAAAGGTCTCACCGAATGAGCACGAGTCCCAACCGAACGATGTAGCAGCACTTGTCTTCGGTGTGTTCCCATGTTGGCTTTTTTTTATCAAACCCTGAAAATTAAGCACTACGGCCTCGCGATCTGCCTTGAAGGTGATGCATCAAGCCTCTTCAATCACTCGATTCGATTTCCAAAACAAAGGGGGAAGTCGGAGTAGACACCAAACTGGTTACGCAGTTGCCAGAGCTTTTTTTTCCCCTTTTTGCCCAGGAATTAGTGATTCAGCTTAGAAGCGCAAAGCGAATCTTGAAAGAGTTCCACTATTAGAATAAGAATCTGTAAAAGGTACATTATTTTCCATAGAGAGTTCCAAACTTTCGTGGTCTCTTGAAGGTGCACGACTAGATAATTTCAGGTCCTCTCTACGCGGGGTAGGTGACCGTAGTCTGATATCTTTTTGTAGTTTTTTGTGTGATTTATTACAATATTGCCGCCTGCATGGCTGAGAGGAGACGCTTCTCCGCGCTTGCACATGATTCGTGTGTACTCTGATGATTCGTGTGCACTCCGATCCCGAGTCTAACGGATTAGCAGACCAACATGACCTGGCCGAGTCAATCTCCCGAGTGCTCGACGCTCGAACATTCTAGACCGAATGTCCTCGATACCCAGGATAATAGTTGAGGTGCCCAGAGTTGCCTTGCCGACTACCTCTCACGCTCTCGCGCTAGCCAGCTGTTACGCCGACATTCTGACGCTCGCTGCTGCCGCCTTCGATACTCGATGCTCTTTTCTCGACGCTCGTTCTTTCTTTTTTTTCTGGCACAAGTTCGCCAAACAAAACTTTATTTTCAGTCTAAAAAATATAAAATTTTCTCTCAATTCATAATATTTGTGTCAAGATATAAATATTTGCTAAACAATTATATTAAAAAAATAAATGCAATTGTTGCACAAAGAAACTTGAAATCAAAACTCAAGCGAGGATGCCAACGATCAAATAGGACTTCCGCAAAAAGAATAACTGGTGCTAAGGAGCAAAATTTAAAACCAAAGGTATTTTAGACCTATTTAGAATAAGTCCTCTTTTCGTGATGTGAAGTACCCAGATACTTTGATTCCGAGCAATCCCCGTACAGCTCAGCAGTTCTCAGCCCTAACCCAACCACCGGCATAACTTCTGCAGACCAACTTCGTTTCATATTTTGTGAAATAAAATAAAGCTGACGTACAAAAAGTGCAAAGGCATCTGAAAAAAACATCTTGCCTCAAACGGGCGCTTCTTAGAAGAAAAAAAAAGAGCAGATGCTAAAATTAAAAGAAAGGTCCGTTCAGGGTAAAAAGAAAGTTGAGAAAAATCGCGGCAAAAAGAAAAATGGAGGGAGGCAAGCGGTGAATTCGTTGCTCTTTCTTCCGGCCCCCAAAAAAGGAAGTTGAAGAATCCGGGGATCGGCGGATGACTGCCGTAATGCACCCTGACAGAAGATGATGAATCGTCCCGCGCATCTTCCCTGAGAGGACGGGTACTTCCCTATGCGGAAAGAAAGGCGCAGCGGGATTTCGGGATGCTGGTGCTGTGGCCACCGCCGCGTTCGTCGCTGCAACCCCTTCTCAATTCAGCCGCCCCGTATGGTTGACTATACTACGTCCCCACCTAAGCTGACAGTGCGGTGGTAGCAACGCGCTCCTTGGAACACTCACACGTCTATCATTAGCCACGTGTTCACGATCCTGCCAATCCCCGTGCGCAGAAGGAGGAGTCAGGTGGTAAAAGAGAGGCTGTTGATTGGCCCGACGAGTAGGTAGCTCCCAGCGCAGTGTCAGCTTAGGGGCGATAGGAGGAGCACTTTTCTGCGCAAGCTCGCGTGCGCGCACTCTTCGGCGGCCTCACTGTGGCTCCTTCTTTGATCGACCCCTTCTTGCCCTCCTTATTATTTTTTATCGGCCTGAGTTTTTAAAGAGAGAAAGTCAGACGTGGCCTCACGCGTCAGGAATCGAGAAAATAAGGCGATATCTCGGGGGTAGTGACAGCCGCGTGTGCGAAGGGTAAGCTTTTTAGTTTTCCTTTTTTGTTCTGTTCGTTTTTTCGGGGGGGGGGGGGGTGGGGGGGGGGGGACGGGGGGGGGGGGGTGATGACTGAAGCAGCAATTGAGTTTCGGGGAGGGATGAGATGGGAGGGGGGTGTTGTTTGGTCGCTTTTCCTCGGCCACAGATCGACGTACGCCTTTTTTCGCGCGCTTCTCAAAACCAGACTTTTAAGATGCACAATACTATGCCTCAGTTATTTTCTGATATTTCTTTTGTTATTTTTTTACGTTTAATGAGCAATGAAACATTACGGTTGGCGAGGGACCGATGAATATTTACAATATCAATGGCTATTAAATATTTTCTCATTGTTCTTGAAGCTTTTCAGACGATCGCTGGTGTTAGATACCGCAAGTGTACGACACACTCGTTGAGAGTTATAATTCACGTAATGTTTGCTTTAAAATACAAATCTCAGCAAAACCGAGGGATTGAACTCGATTTCGAGTAATTACCGGAAATTAAAGCAGAATGAAAATACAATGGCACATTTTCTAATTCCAACGCGTTATCTCTAGTCATTCGTGAAGTTCAGTAACATTCTAAACATGCTGTGATGTAACAAGTACAAAAACGTCAACACTCATTATAGTCTAAAGAAATCTGGTAGTCCTGTTCCATCACAGTAACCAAACTCTCCCGAGGCCGCGTTAAACGAACTACGTTAAAAATTAGTGTACAAACCATAAAAAAGCTGCAACCTTTGATGGCCAATATTTATTGTGAGCAACAACTCAAAAATGTTTTAATTTCTCGCACGCCATGTGTGTTGCAATACATTTAGAGCCATTGACGCAATGGCGAGGATACCAGCACTTAACCGTGAAGAAACAAATTGCAACTTCATATAGATCCCTTAATCCTCAAAGCCAAATCTGAGAGGGGATGTGAGTTATGATGGCGTGCACCACAGATCTCGAAACACCGAGAAGAAAAACAGGCGCAAATATTGCAAATCCAGTTACAAGTGTCCCTACAGCCCGAAATGAGATGTGCCCCTGTGCCTACTTTTAGGTCATAGCTGCTTCCAGTCGTGGGACGTAAAATAATGCCCAAAATTCCAAGTGTTGCTTACAATCAACATATCGAAACAATAATTAAGAAAAAAGGTATTTTTATGAGACCACATATCTTTCATTTTTTGTGTAGGAAAACCACGTAGATTTTTGGTGGGGGCTCCAGTGTTTCCTGTAACTTTTTTGGCGTCAAAGGGTTAAGACATAGGATTTTTTTCGACACAATTGCGGAACCTGTTGAATATTAATAGAGCCGACTCACCGCGGTACATGCTATTTATAATCAGATGTGACAACCCGTCGCTATCAGAGCAACAAGCGACCCAATCCTTTGTAAAGTTGTTGGCTTTCCTTCGTGTCATGAAACTGCTCCTCCTGACGGTTTACTCTAGAGCTGCGTTCCATGGCGCTGGCTTTCATTGTTCTCTTTAAAGCAATTATCTGGTATCCAGATTCACTGAAAATAAGGTCCAAAAGTACACTCCACTAGCCGTCATTGAAAAATATTAAGAACGCCAAGGAACCCGAGCGCACACACGCCCATCAGTTTTACCATGTCGTCACAGAAAATCGACTCCCTGCATGTATATCTTATTCTCAACCGCAAAGAGGAGGTAGACATAAAATAGGAGCTGGTTCCTTGAAGAGAGTGATATCGAATTGCGTGATCTTACAAGAATAATGTTTTCTTAACATTTTATTTTTCAAGTTCTTTTTCACGCAGCTAATTTCCACACACGCAAACGCTACCATTATAAATTTACTCTTGTATACTTCAAACGCGGTGAATATTTTTATATTTGACCGAGCGATGGCTTGAGTAATCGTGCTTTGTTTAGTTTATAGGAACACTTTGGCTGATACCAAAAAACATCGAAAACAATGATGACTCGGCCGCTGAAGAAGACATTATATTTCAATGTCGCAAGTACTCACGCAGAACTGTTACATGCGCGTCTGCTCTGATAGCCTTGTGGTCTGAGGTGGGTCCCACCTGTAGCACGAAAGAAAAACAAAACACACAGTGAATTAAGAAAGACCGAGCGCAACCGAGAAGCCTAATTACGAAGTGATTGTAATACCATGGTTCATTATTTACGTTTTTAGACTGTCTGTTAACATTGCAAATGAAAAAAAAAAGCGTGTGATATTGTGCATATTGCTACAGCCAGAGCTCAATCTGCCTTTGAGAGTATGCAAAAAGTGGCTCAAAGCTACTGCAGTCTGTCTTAGTGCAAATACAATAATCGCTGCACTTTGACCGAAAACATTAGATATTTAACATTCACAATGAATTACAAAACCACACGCCGGTTCAACATCCTTCCTTAGCAAGATAGACAGAAACGAGGAATTAAATCCAGAATCCATGATTTCTGCCAGGCATACTTTCTCTTTTGGTAGCCTTGCGCTAACACATTCGGCGCAAGGAAATGTTACCACAAAGCTTTCTGCGTTACAACACACCGTCAACCGACTGCTTCACATGCCGTCGAAAAAAAGAAGCTTAGTGTCCAGGCTTTTAGAGACTACGAAAAATCGAGCTAAACACTTTTGGGTTTTTTTCAGTGTGACTATTTCTGATTTTTTCGCTGGTGAGAGAGAGAAGTCCAGTGATTCTTGTTTGAGACTCTACAAACGTTGAATTTTATTATATTCCTAACAATCCAGCACTCATGAGGTTACAACGAAAAAGGCTGTTATCCCTCTATCGCTTGAGGAACACAAAAAGAGGGAGGCTGGGATGTACAAAGAAATAAAAACAGTCAAGTTGGGATTAATTCATAAAAAAAGCGCACAGAAACCGGACACAAACTACACAATATGTGCGACAGATAAGAGCCTCTGCCTCACTAAATATTTGTTTATGTCGACCCCTTCGCAGTATAACAAGCATTGTGCCTGGAACGCGTCTCCGAATGCTGTGTTTAGCGCATCCTAAAAGGTGCTCCCTCGATGTCTGCCCGATGACGCCATAGAAGTATCATGTCCTCACGAAACCGGTGACCCCGAGAGTGTCACAACAGTGGACGTTCAAGCGGCAAACGCCCGCTCAGCTGCAGGTCGGTCTCGAGCTTGACAGTCCACGGAACGCAAGCAGACACGGGGTGGGAAGCCGCGAGAGCGGCAACCCTTGCGTCCGCTCGCCTTTTCTGCTAGCATTGCTACGACCAGCCGCCGCGACTGTGACATCTGACAGCACACTACGTCGGCTTCTGTGGCGATATTTGTTGCCACTAAAAGGTCACCCTAGATGCACGGGCGGGACAGGACTGTAGACACACGAGTTGAAGACGCGGTCGAGGCAGCACAACATTAAGAGGACTGAAGGAAACCAGTGGGTGTGGTAAAGGGAATCATCCAACCCGCTTAAACAGGGGGTCAAACTTTAGGTGTAAGAAATTGACCAGCACCCTCGGTAGGGGGGCCAGATGAGCCTAAGGGGGATTCGAGTGATCCGCTAAATGACCCTCCATAAATGGGAGTGCTGTGACTACCGAACTTAGGGGAATACCGTAATTTCAATTGGGGGTTGTATATGGAACGGTGTCCGACTCCCCGAAGGGAGTACCTATGTATACCTCTCTTTATTTAAAGAGTTAGATGTCCTTTTTGGGCCTCCCTTCCCTGTACTCCACAGCGCACGCAGGGACAACTTGACTGAGAGCTCACCTGGCACTGGTATTCGGCGTCGTCGTCCAGCGTGGCGTTTTCTATCTTCAGGTTGTGAATCCCCTGCATTGGGTCTCCCGTCATCGAGTACCTGGGGTAGCCAGGTATGCTCCGGTTGAAACCTGTAACAAGGTTGGCCGCACTCGTAAGCTCTCATCTAAAATACATCCTCGCGCATAAAACATTTGGTGCCACGGATACGTGATATCTTGTTTGCGTAAATCTCATAAATTCGGACATATATTCAGGAAAAAATTATGAGCACGGTCTACGAGCCGCGTTATACTCAAAGAAAAAGAACGGACTAGCAGTGGCTTCACCTAGTCGCAAGTGGATGAACAGACTACCAAAATCTACGGGAGCTGCCCAGGAAAAAACAGGACTCAAGAATAATGTTTTCACTGAGCTACGAAGAAGGTAAAACTTCATGAATATTGTTCTGGTAGAAATCACGTTTGCTATTAAGTCCTTCCGTCAATGGCGAATTTCGACATACAATTTAAAGTTTTTATTAAAAGCCATAAACTAGTGAGTACGCGCAACGTAATGAACTTTCACTATTTATATTTTTCTGCCTTTTATATCTTCCCACACCAGTGAAAAATATAACACGTTGGAAAATGAAAGACGTCATAGAGAAACAAGTCCTTATTAATCGGGAGAGCAGGCATACAAAGTGTATATTAAAACCCGTGACAAGGCGATAAAAAAAATATAAAAATCGGGCTGACACATCGCAATTCCTCGCGCGGAGCTTGCCAAACTTATCATGCATAATCGCTTGTAAAAAGAACCTTCAAAATCGCGTAAGTCGAATGTGTTCGAAATCTTGTGCAGCGGGTCAAGTTCACTATATTCTGAGGCAAATTTCTGCGGCAACGAAGCCAAAAGTATGGGCGCGCCTGCCCTCTCCTAGGCTAAGCGCCGATGAAAACTTCGCGCGCCCTCTCCTCTCCTCGGACACGCCTGAGAAATTTGCACCCGAATTTAGTACTCTATTCTTATAACTGCGATTTCGGGAGTTTTTTTTACTATAAACACCAAAGGCACAAATATCACGAACCATTAAGGGCAGACACCGACTTCAAAATTATCTTTTGAACAACCCTCCTGATTGGAATTAAAGCTTTAGCAGGTACTTAAAACCAGGTAACGGGGTACTGTGCCAACTTTGATATCTCCAAGGCAGTGTTTTTAGAAGAAAAACATTTGTGTACGAAGCCGTCGCACCCTTCTCTATGAAATCTATGGCATACAAAATAAGACAATGAACCGCAATTGTTTGCTTGGATATAAAGTAGAAATGTGTAGGACTCCAAGCTATCGATTTATATTGTTAAAGCGTCAAAATATGTTAAATAAAATCTACCCACTAAATAACGAACATCCTCTTTGTATGCTGATTTGTCAGTACATTAACTTTTCTTCATAATTACTTTGAAATTTCTTCATTATTATTTAGGAGTTTCTTCATTATTACTTAGAAGTTTCTTCATTATTACTTAGAAGCCAAATAAAGTTGATGGGCCGATTTACCAGTAAATTTCAGTTTATCGATACTTGGAAAAAGACCTATGAATAGTTTTACCTTCGAGAAAAAGATTCATTCGTACAAAGTTTGTAGTAAAAATTTAAATTAAGAAACATTTATTCGAATATTGACACCCTTTTCTTCAGTAATACCTCGCAATCTGTGTCCTCTGAAATACCCAAGCAGGGTAAGTCTGTGCCTCAGCTGCCTGGTCCTTTTTGTGTCTAGAGGATTTTTCGCAGCATCCCGTTTGTTGGCCCGTTGAAACTCTATGCTGTGTGCCTTCTGTTAGTTGCTATAATTGCTCTGTGCCTTCTGCTTTGCATCTAAGATCTAATTGCACAGCCTTCTCCCAGTGGTGCACCTGGAGACTCCCAGGCTCTATATTCCCACCTCAAAGATATCCCTCCCAAAGCCCTAAACGCACAAGTAGAACTGTGAGTATGACAGCCGCTTCTACCGTTTTTTTTTAGACAAGAAGTTCGCCTTCAGACTCCACCTTTACATTGGAGGATTAAATAACTCGTTCGCATTCTGAGTCTTTATTCTGGTAGAACTCTAGAGAAGGTAATTCCACCACATATGGTTGCACAGAGGACGCAACTCCTTTGCCATTTCCAAAGAGAAGGCAGAGCTGTGTGCCGCTGCCTCCAGTGACGCATGGTGGTTTATATGGCACCATGAGTATTTTCCTTGACAGCAGGCCTAGTGCAGGGGATCTTCGTCGGTAGTGTATTATTGCAGGAGGCTACTAAACACCGTTCTCTGCATCATCTCAACTTTTTGGGGCATTCACCTTCAGTGCATTTGCAATATCCTATGTTAACGTTTTCTTGAAAGCGCTGGTCAACATACACCATCCATCGGGCTTTTTTTTTTCTTTTTTTTTTCTGTTTTTTGTTGATGCTTTTTGGACAGGGTTTGATCAATAATACAAGCATACACCGAAAGCGGAGAGGTTTCTGCTTGAAAATGGTCAATATCACAGACTGATTTTTCGTCAGAACGGCTCCGAATTGTGACTGCTGTCCAATCCAAATTATTTTCTATCGATATAAATGCTCAGTATCTGCTACAACACTTACCGGATGGATGAATTTTTAGCTTATGGCACCTAAAACAGAATTTGAACTTTTCGTTTGTATCAGAAATATTGGACTGTGTCTTCCTACTTAAGGAATCACAGGCGTGACTGCGTTTATTATATTTTGGCAGAAGAAGCGAGCGTGCGCGAAGTTTTGCCATCCCCACGTGGCTGAGCAGCGTAAAAAAGAAAGAAAACAAAAAAACGGAAAGAAAAACCAAGTCCCGCGTATTTCCTCTCTTTAACACCCCAGTAAGCGCGCTTGCTTTTCATCGCAGTGCCTTGTTTCAAGTTTTACGTTTCCTCGCTCCCTTCCTTTTGCCCCGCTGGAACTCACGTGCCCGGAAGCCCACTTCCCCGCACAACTCGGAGGGCAGGCAGCGGGCACGCACACGTCCACAACGCAGCGGTAACGACCCCATAAATAACCTCTTCACGAGAAGCGATACGCACACTGTCTTTTTATGTTTTCTTTTTTTTCATTCACACTGAAAGAGAAAAAAAAGTTTAAGGTTGCGAGTTAATTTTCGGACCTGAGCAAAGACCCCTCCCCCGGTTTCCGGCGTCTACTTTAAGCTTGCTTAAGTCCGCTGCTAAAAAAAAAAAAAAATAAAAAAAAAATAATAATAAAAAAAATGCCGGAACGCAGCTTGGTTTAGAACAGTGTAACACAGAAGCCTGAACCTGAAGACATCTGGGAGGAGCCGAACTAGAGTAATTGAGTTACGCACGAAAGAAAAGAAAAAGAAAAAGAGGGCAGCATTGGGTGTGTTTTAGTGAAGACAGGAAAATGTTACCTAGACAGTACAATGTAGCGTATTTGCCTTTCTTAATGTTCTTCCTCTCTCTTTCGCCCTCCATCCCCTCCTCCTTCTTTCCCCCTTCATAAGGTGTTTTGTTGTTCTTTTTTAGTTGTTTTTTGCACGGTACGTTTTGCCAGTGTGGATTAATGAAACAGAAAACAACCGAGAGGATTTTTTTTCTATTACGCGTATGTATTTGATTTTTTTTTCTAGCGTGAAGAGGAGGTTTGGATTTGGGTCGTGTTCCTGCCGCCACCATTAACGGCGCCAAAGACTAAAAAAAAAAAAAAAAAAGGATGTCCACTGGTCTGTCCCCATGAGGGATGCAAAAGGACTCTTTCCTTCCTCGCGAAAGCCTCAGAAAGCAGAGAGGTGTCGACAGTAACCGGATGTAGATATACACACAATAAAAAAGACTTCCGCTCCTTCCCCCCCTCCCTTTCACTCACTCACGTACGCACACACACACAAAAAGAAAGAAAAAGAGAGTTGCAGGAGGGGAGGATGTGCTCGTAGCAAGAGTGAAGCGCACTGACGTTCTGGGGATATCGTAAATCGAGGGCATAGTTTTTCCCCCGAGACCGCGAGTCCAACGCGCTGCAAACTGCATAGAGGTGGAAGCGATACTACCTACTAGGGATCTTGGGGAGAAAGGACTATTCTGCGGTGTTCATCTTTTATTTTTGTTTTCGTGACTTTTGTTTTTCTTTCTCTTGTACGTGTATCTTTTATTAGCTGTCTTTTTTACCGCTTTCTCGGTCGCTCGGTCGGCTCGCGATCGTTTATGGCGTGTTTGGTTTCGCCAATATGTTCCTTTCCGGCCTCGAATTCTGCGAGGAATGCGTTCTACGATGATGATCATGATGTTTGGCGAACAAATTTTCGTTGCGAGGCAGGATTATATAAAAGAAGAAAATTCGAAGCGCACAGAGAGTATGGAAATGAAGAGAAGCTGGGAACGAAGGAAGCTGCGTCTAAAAACATTTTAAATCTAGCATAGCGACGAAGAGGACTCACTACAGAGCGTTGCGGTTGATAGGCGTACTCGGGCAATTGCGCCCAGAGTTGTTTTTTCGCGTGCTCGTCAAGTTGCTTCGATGGTATAGTTTTGAGTTTGTCTATCTTTACCGAGCATAAACGTTTTCATACTGGATTTTTTTAAAGGGATTTACGACCGTTCGGATTTGGGTAATCTAAACAAAAGGGAAAAAGAGGATTTAAACTTCGAAATACACGAGTTAAAAAAAAAAGTATTACCATAATATTTAGGTCAAACATATAAGCAGACGTAGACCAATTTGTTCTGCCAAACGTAGTCAAGTAGTGTCGTTGGCAGCGTCAAAGCAATACAAAATATGCAAAAATGAAGACGAGAAGAAAATAAAAACACAAATCGACATTTATTTATTTTTTTTTTTTAGTAAACCATATGAACTAGATTAGACAGACCCTAATAAGAGTCTCGTAACACTAATGCGTTATAAAAGACAAGACAAGAAAAAAGGTTTCGCTAAAACGCGTTTTAAATTTCTCTTGTCTCGCGTACGAACACCACTCCGAGCCAGCCCTAATATGCTGAAATAACATTTGCAACCACCGACCTAAAGGACGAACAAGCCGCAAGAGCGGCCCTACGCGCCACAGTTGCCACCAGGCGGCAAAAGGCCCGTCCCAAAGTCGCCGAGTTTCAAGTGCACGACACTTGTGCGTGCAGCGCACACACGAAGCCTCCGATACGAACGCACTGCTTTGCTGCCTCTGGGCTTTAATCCCCCGTGCCAACGCTCCTCCGGTCGAAGTCTAGCTCCGACTCGTCCGCAGTGTTTGTCTAATGCATTCTGCAATCGCCCCAACCAAGCGGGGGCTCCCGTTGCAGCACTGGGTTAAGTTGCTGCGTGAGCAAAACGAAGGAAAAAATAAATGACACAAGAAAAATATCCCGCCTGTTCTCTCCTCCTCGATTTAGACTGATTCCTTACAAGTTTTATCAGGGTTGACAGCCCTTTCTGAGAAAGCTTCGACTCTTGCTGTTTTGGTTGATGTCTTCCGCAGCTTTGTGCTTTTTTTTTTTTTTTGCCTTTCTCGTTCTTTCTTAAGCCGTAGTAGAGAGTGGTTAGCCCCTTAACCGTTCGTACCTTTGTTAAGGCTCAAAGAGCGGTAAAAAAGAGGAAGGGATATGTTGTCTCCACCAACCAGGTGCTTTGCCTCGCGTTCTTTGACATCCACGTCCTCGGAGAGTCTAGGAAGAGGACACTCTTGTCGCAGTGACGACGGCTGATTGGTCCAGCCTTCGCGTGGCTTCCACCCTGCTGTCAGTTCGAAGGACTCCGCTCAACAGCGACGAGTGTCCGATCCTATTTCGCTGTTCCCACCACAACGCTTTTATTTTTTATTTTTTTTGCCTTCGGACTACGTCTAGGGAATATGAGACTGCGGGGACCTAGAAGTCACCCGGGGGCGGCGGACATCGACACACTCTGCTCACAAAAAGCTTTTTCTTTTCTTTCTTATTAATATTAAAACTGTACCGCGTCACCTCTTTTGTGGCGTATTTGTCTGTGTGTATGTTCTTAGAGGAAGGATGGGAGGATAGGACACGGGCAGAGGGTTTTCGTTTACGTCCTAATGGGTTTGAGGCGTTGCGGAATTTGAGTGTCTCGTGTGGGTTACGCAACGTCGGCTTATCCCCGCGAGTGCGGCGAGGCGAGATAAATATCGGGAAAAAAAAAAAACAAAAAAAAAAAGAACAGTCGAAGATCATAAGATGGAATGGAAGAAGCAAGAAACAATCAGCGGACTGTAAGAAGAAAAAGTTGGAGCTTTCTGATACTGAAGGAGAGCTTCCATCAGCGACCCTCTTTGCACTGATCTCTGTTTTTCCAAGGCGGTACACTAGTTGCTTGCACTCTTTTACGTGATAGCGGTTAAGTGCAAAAGAACGGCGTCGGGGTGGCTTGCTAGCTTTCCTGAGCCCGGTAAGTTTAAGGGTGGAGAAGTTAGTGAACTGTAGATATTAAGATAATAAACCTCGTCGCTCGGTTTCAGTCTCTACGAAGGAGGAGGAAGGATATGTCGCCGATGTCTGCATGCGCAAATCGAACGTTCATTGAAAGACCCTGCATGCGAAAAACGTCCGTTGGTTGCTATAATAAATATTTCGAAATTTGCCAAGGTGAAGTTGAGAAAAGGTCAAATCAAACGAAGCTTAACCAATATACAGTGAGTGTGCAGGCAAGCTGGTGGTGTTTAATCATTTATTATAAAACATCAGGCCGTGGTGAGGACACCGTCCCGTGTTTTACACAGTATGAGAATCAAAGTATAGTTTACTATAACATCGTAGATCATCACAACATGGCGAACACCGTTGGAGAAAAGCGAGACGCAATATTAACCTCGAATACCTTTGAATATCTTCAGTGAGGATAGATAGGTGATGGTAAAACATTTTTGCGTACGCCGCCATGAATGTTTCGTTCATGTAGAAGACTGAAGATTCAAGACTACACGCCAGATGGTGTAACATCACGGAAGAAATTTCTGTTTTCCTCCGGCAAATATTGCGGATTCTTTCCAAGAGAAAATTACATTATTTTACACAAAATTTGGATATCGGATTGCGCTATTTATTAACGAATCATTCAACTCTGCCCCGCGCTCTTACTTTTATGTTGACGTTCGAAAAAAATCTGCATTTCACCGAACGTCCTTCCTTGTGACGCAGAAAATTACCCTCAGATGCCTCAACCCTATGGAGATCGTAAGGAAACCAGACGAAAAATAAGGATAATTTGTTAGCGCCCCGAGATGCAAGAATCATTCCATGCTTCGTCCAAGTAGTAAAACCTTTTCCCAAGCGAACTGATATGACGGTGCCTGTTTTATGAAGGCCAATGTACCACATAATCCGATAATTACTTGAAGCACGACATTTCTTTCATTGAAAAATGGCTCTGAGGTGAATGTTAGACACTGCTTCTCGCAAGAAGCACTGATATATATGAGGATAGGCAACTTCATCTGGGCAGTTCGAAGGGTGCAGACATTTGGTTCCTTTGCGTCATTTCCAAGCTTTCTCCAGTCACGAATAGAGATAGTTGCTAGACTGCATGAACACCAGGATGCAGCACTGTTTTAGCTGAATGTTTTCACATGTTCTCGATATTGCTTCGTTATCATGAGAGAGCCGATGACTTTAATTAAATGTGTAGGTCAAGCAAATGACCAGATCCAAACCTTTTTGAAAACAGAAATCTGTTCCCTGCTTGGACGGTCCGCACGCAAAAATATGCTTATGTTTCGTACGTGTGAACGAGATTGCAATAATTAACCTCTCATAGATTGAATTTAAAATTTTCATGGGAGGTAATTTTATTATATGTATCAGCAAGGTGAATCGATCAGCAGATCCGATTTACTTGTCCCCACATGCGGAGGGCGAAATGATAGACCCCTTTCGAAAGTATGCCCTCTGTTGGAAGCTGTGGAGTCTCTGCACAATGACAAACACAAAAGACACCGCCAATCTTGGTACCCTAGAGACTCTATTCTTGCCACTTAGTCTTAGCCTTAAGTAGTTTTATAAATTTCACTTGCAGTGGTATCGCTTGTTCCGCCATGTGCATTGCTTCAGATCTTTTAACAATGAGCAAGTGACTTTCTAAAGAAGTCCATACTCACGGATATTTCTCTTACCAAGAATTGTTTTACCAATATTACTATGATGGGAGCTACTATACGTCTCTCAGGCCCGCGCAAAGATTGTTAGGATGTAGCGAGCTATAAGCTACGTGTCGCCGTCTCTGTGCTACGTTGTTGAGTCTAGGTAAGTTTACTTCGAAAGTATTCACCGGCGGCCATAGCTGTGTGCGCGGCTGCTCAGCGCGCCCTGACGCCGAACTTCCGCAGTTCTTTTGTAACGTGCATTCCGCACCATCAAGATTGCCGGTCTTAGCACGCTACTTATGTGAGCTCGTACTGAGCATGCGCTCTAAACCACAACCTACTGTAATCCTAACCTGCTCAAAGAAGAGTGCGCCAGGGTACACCTTGTAGTACAGGCCGCGGCCGCGGCGTTTCGTCACGCTATGACTTCGTGGCACTGCCCCAAGGTCTTTTTGATTCCTAGCGTATTCGCATATCAATCGAAGGTGTGCAAGGCGCGGCGGCGTTATCTGGTCGCGACCTGCTGTCCATGCGGACCTCGCAGGATATCGTTAGTCAATGAGAAATTCCTCACTAGAGGCGCCGGGTGCCAGCAAAGTGGCTATTTATGGGTTATCCGAGAACTCGCCTTATTTCGACTATGTACAAGAGCAGTCAAGGCTAAAAAAAGGCCCTTGCGGTTTTTTACCCAAAAAACGCGCTCTTTCGATCCAAACAGACATGAGAGCGATGCTGAAAATCCATCCTGCTGCAGTCTACTACTGCTGCCGCCACGCTACGGCAGGTGTTCTCGAAGAACAGTAATCAGATACCCGCCGCGCGCCGTGCGGACCGAGCGCTAGACACGCAGGTTGTGAACCAAGATTTGGGCCGCAGAAAAGTATTTGCTAAGGGCCCCCACGGCAGAGCGAGGCACTTCATCGGCGACAGCGTCTTCCATAGGAAGCCCTTCTGTGGGCACTAAATATCCTCTCCAAATATGGCGTCCAGTGTAGTACCCTCTATAGTGTTGCAACATCACGTTGCAGCGCGAGCACTTAGCTTCGTCTTTGGTCCCATTCGTACGCCGTAGTGAATGCAACTGTCAGAGCAGTGGAACCTCAGCTTGGTTGCAGCTTCGTTCATTACGCGCCACAACACTGCGCATCCCTGCCGTGTCCCCGAAGCACGTCTGCGGGGAAGACGAGGATAGGATTGTAAGCGCTGGATGGATGGCCTGCCTCTGCCCGCTGGCATAATCCACGAGGATTAGCGCCGCTGGGCAGAGGAGGCCGCTATTGCGGGATTATCGATCTACACATAGCGACACAGCCTCTATTTTCGTGCCCATGGCAAGCTGATTCTCGCCCGGGCAGCAGCAGCCTCGTATACTGTTCGCGGAAAAAGAAAGAAAAAGGCTGTACTCATCTGTCCTTTGGTGAGTGTAATTGAAGGGGCTGAATGCGACTCGAAAGGACGTCTGGCTACCCCGCTGCAGCGAGCGCGGAGGCATCACGCCTACATCCGCCGCCGGAGCGGCGACAACTGCGCTGGTACTCTGTCAGTGGCGGTTTGTAAACAGACTGATGAAACGATCTTTAATTGGTGGCCCGCGCTGCCAAAGCCCCTTCAACCCTTTTTCACCGCTTGCTTGTAAACAGTCTGACGAATGATCTTTAATTGGTGGCCCGCGCTGCCAAAGCCCCTTCAACCCTTTTTCGCCGACACGCATCTAAAAGGAGGATAACGTGCATTACACGTGCGTGATTGTGTCCTACACGAGCGTGTTTGCAGACAGCGTTTCAATGTATGTACGAGAAACTCCCCAAGTGAATTGACAGATGTTTCGCCAAGTTTATAGGATTGCTTATCTGATAGCCATGGCGGGTGGTTACTTTAGGATGAGTTCATGTTGAAGAAACAGCGCGACTGGAACAAGGAGAAAAAGATGAAGAAAACACACTGCAGCGTTTGTCTTGTGTTCCCTTCGTCTTTTTGTTCTTGACCCAGTCGCGCTGTTTTTTAACATGGTTACTTTAGTTTATTGGAGTACTAACGGCACATTGTGGGAAATCTGGGGTTATTCTACTTAATTGCCTTTTGCGACCTGGGATTGTACTGGGGATACATTGATATGACCAGGGATTTTTTTTTGTTGTGACCTTGGTGCTTTTTTTGATCTGGGATTGTTCTGGCGATACACGTGATTTTTAATTCATTGGCGATGAAGTCATCAAAATAAAAACGTCAAATTGACAAAGTGTTTCCAGGGTCTTTTCATGTGCACTGCTTTAAAGGTAAACTTATGCCAGTTGTTAAATTGGACATCTTATACAATCTTGTGCGCAACAAAGACGAGGACAAAAGCAGAGAAGAGGACACAACAAGGCGCGCCTTGTTGTGTCCTCTTCTCTGCTTTTGTCCTCGTCTTTGTTGCGCACAAGATTG
This sequence comes from Ixodes scapularis, assembly GCF_016920785.2. Lineage (NCBI taxonomy): Eukaryota > Metazoa > Arthropoda > Arachnida > Ixodida > Ixodidae > Ixodes > Ixodes scapularis. The sequence continues at coordinate 197,884,185 of NW_024609835.1, forward strand.
TATAAGATGTCAAACCAACTCGCCCAAACAACCACTCTTCTTGTTAAATTGGAGTTGAGGATTGATATTCTTTGATTGTGGACTCGTAGAACAAGTGATATATTCATGTGACTAAGACGAATTTCGCAGCATCGGAAGCTAACGAAACATACAAGATTAATATAGTCGCTGCAACACCAAGCCCTGAGATTAAAAAGTGGGTGAAAACTCCAGTAAGGAAACGGTCGAAATGCGAGGACGAAAAAAGTAATTGCTTGGGTGCACTCTTCTTTAGCTGAAAGACACGAGACTGCAGTTTTACGAAAGGCTTGCGATGAACTGTCTGCTGGAAAAGAGGGATTAGCAAAAATCGCTAGTTATGTTGTGACGTAAAATTTTCAGTATTAAATCTTTTGTCTGACGAAAAAGAAAATATTGCTTATATTTTAATTTTCTCGATACATTAAGGCCTATAATAACCTCTTAAAAAAAAAAAAAAAAAAACATTTGTTTAAACACATTTCAAATAACATTCCAGTCTCCTGATGCTTCTAGAAATCAAAGCAGACATCATTTGCAAATCAGTATGGTGTATTACCATGCCAAAACACGAAGAAAAACGCCCTCGTGTTTTCTTCGCAAAAGAAATATTTCCGGTCAATTGGCTTGCTGTTTTGTACACGGCTGTAACTGAGAGTCAAGGAAGCACCTAACAAACGCAAAGAATTTTATTATCGTTTAATTGCAGCCATTTCAGTCATGATTGCAGCCACTAAAAAAATTGTGCGTGTATCTTGACTTATTTTGATAATCAAAGCGCGCCCCTGACGTTCCTTTTTTTCGATTTTCTTTTAAATATCTAGACAAAAGTGCCTGACTGGTCACCCATGCGTTCTTCGTGAAATTCGGCGGTAATGAACTTGCCAAAAAAAAAAAAATTGTAGACAGTGAAACCCGTTTTCTTCAAACTCGAGGGTAACCATTAATTTTATAGAAGCGGCTCCGTCCCGACGTTTTATGACGTAACCGCTCAACGCACTTATGCATGTGTAATATGTATGTATATATACTTGTGTATGTGTATGAATGAATACTTGGTTTTAAATTCAGTCAAGAGGCAGCCGCCGCAACGAGCTCATATGACCAGTCGGACAGTGCCAAAAGGGCAACTTCATGGTGTTCATCAAGTCTCTGAACGTGTTCTCTTATCGCTGAATTAATCATGATCCTAAAACGCCTAATTGATTGGTGCCTTTGCCGCCGCTTGGTTGCTCCCATTGCCTCGTCGCGTCGCCTTTTGTTTGGACGTAATTTAAAACGAGGCATAGAAAAACGCGAATCAAAAGCAAATACCCCGCAACTCTTGCGCATTCCGTGAACTCGGCTGAGCAGAGAAGAAAAAAAATAGCAACTAGCGACTCGTTTTCGCCTGGCACTGACGGCAGTCGATGGAAAGTTGCATTTACGATGGCGGCGCCACACCAAGAGGTGCTACCGCGCTTTATCTGAGAAAAAACGAAACCTGGCGCGATAATCAAATTAACAACTGCCTCCTTGCACAGGCTAATAACACGAGCGAAATAAATTAATAAAAATGACAGCTAAAAAATAAGAATATGCAAATACTAATGTATCGATTCTCAAGAATTTCGATCCGCTGCGGGATACGGCGATACAAATATGTGTGTTCGTAAGTTTGTTTGCGACAGTAAAAATCAATAACGCGGGGACTGCGCAACATTCGATTGAAATGGTAACGTGTAAGGAGGAATAAAAAGCAGCGCAGGAAATGAAAGTATGGGGAGTTCGAAATAGAAAGTAAACTTAATAAACTGCCAAAGATGGAAAATAACGAGCACAGGTGAGCTCATAGAATGTAAAATTCTCGAAAGACGAGTAGAGAGATAGCGGGACGTGATAAGGTAGAAGAAAATAGGCAGTTTGCATGATATTTCCCGAATTTCGAAATAGCCACGCAAGCTCTCATTAGTGCGAAATTTGAGGTCCTTAGGATTTCACCATACTCGGCGTCCACTATGTTATGTAGCTTTCGCAGTGCTCCAATGGTTCAATGCAAGGCAAAGGCACATACCTTAACGGCAGTGCGTCTGCAGCACTGTGGAAGCAGTGTTAGCCTTCAAAATGTATCATACAATGGTTGATACCAATTTTTTTATATGAGTAGCAAAAAACGTAATCTAAAATGTAGTTATAAAACAAAAAGAAACAGGAAATTACTGGACACTAAAAAAGCATTAGCTTAGCGTACTAGAAAATATCGTACCTAAAATCTAGAGCTTGCGTCATAGACGGAATTCGGTAAAGTAGCGGCTGAATTTGACGAAGTTTAGCCTATGTGTCACCACGAACATGAATTTAAAGGCTTTGTCTACCCTATGAGTCGGTCGTTTTATTTTAGGCAACAGTGTAGCCGCTCACGGAAATAAAACTGAATATCTTACAAATAAATTAAGCAAACTTCTGTTTGAAATTATCACTTTTAGACATTCTTTTTGAACTGTCAGTGACGTTAAAGGATTCCGTGAGGCTTCTCCATGTAATTCTCTTTTTCTTCCCTGCGCGCTTGCAAAATGCGCCGGGGAGCGATATAGATTAAAACAGCGAAGAAAAATGCAAAATTCTTGACACTAACCGAGGTCGCGGCATGTGGCGGGCGACCAAAGCAAATATCTGATTAACGACATTCTCAGCTCTAGAGATGAGAGTTTAAACTTCCTTTTTTTAGCATTCTCATGCCAACTAAAATTGTGCAGCCTGGTGCGTGGCATGCTAACCTGGACATGCACTGATTTAAGACTAAAGGCATCATAATTCAATCAAAATATTTAAGAGCAAAATCTAGATCCCATTCACGTGCGATCAAAAAGGATGATTATCGATTGGTGACAGGAATCAGTAGAAAATAGTTATTCAGGGTCCACATATCGCGTTGAGCGCGGGATTCGAAGAATATGCTTCGAAGTTTATGTTTCGAAGCTTGCTTTACCAGTATAGCTGTACGAACACCAAATTTGATAAATACCCCTCACTATTGCGTTGAATCATTATATTCAAGTCGCACGCGTAAACGATATCATTTTGTGCCTAAAGAAACAGGGATATTAGTTAAATACCAATTAGAATCACTCCCTACCGACTATAACCGAATAAACTTGCCTTACTTTTCCTTTCCATACCATGGCAGTTGTCCAAAAAAATATCGAGAAATTTGAGCATCATCCATCCGCTCAACTTGGAGCCTGAACAAGCGGCCACATGGTTTGGTGCCTATCATGCGCCGCCAAGGTTAATCATGGCGACGCGCTTGGGTTGGCAAAGTAAAAAACGCGTGCTGAACTTCAGGAATTGTAGTAAAAGTTCGGCTATTCTCATCATCACAGTGGTTGGACACGAGCCACTACCCGAGTGTCCGCCGAGGCATTGATTGTTAAGAGCCGAAGTCGAGTGCTAACGCGGTTCTCGTGACCGATCCACGAGCCGCGATTGATTTTCGTCACGTGGGTGGTTTCGATCCCACAATTACGTCATCAAACTTCGCGAAAGCAAGAGTGAAAGGAATAGATTCCTTTAATCCTCGCAATTTCACCGCGAAAAAGAAGGTTCTGAATCAGTGGTGGTCTGTGTGAGTATACTTGGGCCACACTAGAGCAATTACACCTCTTCAAAATCATGAGCATATCAACCCGATATCGTTTCATGACCGTTGTAATATCGTCGAAATTACGCGTCACTCTTAATGGACAAGGCGGACGGAAATGAGTCCACGTTAAAACATATTTCCAGGCACGATAGAAAAAACCAAATCGAATGCAAATTTAAGAAAAAAAAACCGTGAGTCACTTTAGCGTTTCCATTCTGTGCAATGAACTGGGATCACTTGCACTGCAGAAGGCAGTACATCTTAGCACACGTCTACGAAGCGTATGTCTGCAGTGTCAAGTGGTCTTTTCAAAACCAGCAATGCACGATAGTCGATACCAGTAAGACAAAGCTACTAGAGAACCGTCCTGGGCCCACCGTGACCCGGTTGTTCAGCTACAAAGTTATACGCGCCGTCCTCCTGGGGACGCCTGCCGCGGCTCGGACCACAGCCAGAAAAAAAGGAACACGAGGAACACGGAGAGGGTCGACGGTCTCCAATAAATCCGAGGACACGGACTCGCGCTTTGGCAGAAGGCCCACCAACTCGCCTGCACCGAGGCTTGCCGGGCCACCTTCTGGAGGGACCGTGACGTCCGCAGGACGACTGAGGCACGCTCGCAAAGGGACAGCGCCGGCGCTGCACGTACGACCCGGCAAGCGGCCAAGCGGTGTCCAATCGCGCATATGAGCGCTCCACGATGCCACGCACGTACACGCGCAAGCTCCCATCTGGCCTCGCGGTGGGGGCATAAAAAGGGCGATGTGTCGCGGTAATTGATCGCGGCGGCGCCCCTGTCGTGAGAGAAAAGCCCCCGGGAAGAAACCTGCGCGACCCAAGTCCGCAAGTTTGGCCACGACGAGGATCTACGTCGGTTTTTTGTGGGCTCCGTCCGTCGTCCGTCCGTCTTGGTCGGGGCTCGCCGTGAGCGACGCCCTCGTGCTTGTGTTTTCGTCACCCTCACGGGGGCTGCCGTGGCCCCGAGGGACGTGCCTGGGCGAACGGCGGTGATTAACCCCCGCTCTTCTTGTCTTTTGTGTTTTTCTCAACTCCTTCCAAGAGTCCGGCTCTGAGTGTTTTTTGTTTTTTTTTGCGTCGTGGCAACGGGGTTAAGGGTTTCTTTTCGAAGATTGCGTGACAGCTGCGCGAGCAGGTCAGAGGCAGCGGCGGCGGCGGGGCGAAACCTGCGCGGAATATCTTTGCTCTTCCTCGCGCTTCGGGCGTGAGAAGGTCGGAGGCGTCACGCTGGCTGGGTTTCTCGCGACGATTATTTTGTTCTCGGGATCCTCCTCGTATGTTGTCTGAGGAGCGGAGGAGAACAAGCAGCCTCCTCACTCGCTGTTTTATCTGTCATTTATTAAGTTGGGCCCTGGCGCTTATGTCGTCACTGCGGTTAGTAGGCGAACCTTGAACGCTTGACAAACCTTGCGTTGAATGTCTATTTCGTCGATGCAACGAGTGTCGTACCGTGTTTATGCATTGTCAGAGCAATACACTTCTTAAAAGTACGCGCCACCGTCTGCCCGCCATTGCTTGTCCATATACTCTGATCATTTACTGCAACGTCACCGTTGGGTGTGAACTCCGCTCACCCGCGAGAACTCGGATAGAATCACACTTTAGTGTTCGAGCAAGGGCGACCGCCAATGTTGCTCGATTAACTTCATACAAAGGCTCCATTTTTTGTTTGTAATAATGTAAAAACATTTCCTTATCTGGGGCTAAAACTTGTAGAAGTTCCTATACAGCCAAAACGTATCTGCTTAGCAGCAATACCGACGACATTTTGACACTGCTCTTTTGTCCCTCATAACACTAAAAGTGTAGCGCAAAATAAAGTAGAAGCGATTAAATCAGAAGAAATTATACAGAAGTGAGAAACTCCGTAGACCACCAGCATTATCGCAGATATCACCATAAGCCCCCCTCCATCTTTCTCCTTGCCCTCCAGTATTCCTCCGGTCTCCGGACAAAAATCCTTCTTGTCAGCGACCCTGCTTTCCAAATCGATCCCAGAGTTTAACGTCCGCGATCCGCGACGCGCCCAGGGTCCCATGGGCGGCGAACCGAGAAAGGCGAGAAACACTCCCCCCCCCCCCTCCCCCATTACCCCTCCTCCGGGACCACACTTAGCGAGCACTTTGAAGTTCTGTCTTGTTGACGACGACGCCAGTGGAGGGGAGGCTGCGTGCCGTCTGATCCAATCAACCGTGAAAAAATCCACGACGTCACCACGGCCAACGCGAGTCACACGGGCGGAGCACTCAGCCACGCGTCGCATAGCCGACGTCTGAGTGATCCGGTCAGTGGAACCAGAATATGCTCTAACGCTAAATAATATATAAAAATTTAGAAAAAAAAACATTGAAATTTTTTTTTTGAATGCCAGAATTAGAGCGCAGCTCTTGAAGAGGAGGAGGGGAGGGTGTGCCCCTCCTCCGGCTCCTCCGTACCCTCTCTTCCTTCCACAGGTTCTCCGCTAAATTTAGCTGGAAATTTGACGCCACGTGACCTCAACAGCATTCAGTTTCCCCGATAAATTTAGCAGGGAAAATGACGTAACATGGCTTCGTTCATGTTACGTCTTCAGCTTCTTCGCTTGATTTAGCAGAAAAGGTGGTGTCACGTGACCTCAGTACAAATTCATTTTACCGCTAAATTTAGCGTAAATAGTGAATTGGTGTTGAGGTCAGGTGGCGTCAGTTTTATCGCTAAATTTAGCTCGCTTGTGCCGACGGCGACGCCGCTATACCTGGAAATGGGCGCCTAAGAGCTGCGCATTAAAAGAAAATCCAATCAGAAGGAGTTATTACATGTTGACGTATAAAGTTCGAGTTTTTCAAAAAGTAGCAACTAGCGCAATCGGTACATGTACAAGTAAACGAATGACACATACAATGTGCCCTACGTGCCCGCCTTTTTGGTCCGGAATTCCTCCGAATTGCTTTATATTCTTTTCCTTATTTTTTCAATAATTTGCCGATTACAAACGTTACTTGTAGAAGTTGGATAGCGGAAACATTCGAAAGTGTCACACGCGTTGTATGCTCTTCAGTCACCAGAATAGTCCTCGGCGTAGTTGAGGATGCATGAAAATCGCTCAGGCAAAAATTTAGTTTCTAGACAAACAATATTTTTGACTCTCATTGGACTTTAGAAACTTGTAACCTTGAAATCCGACTCAATGATAACGAGGCGACCAGATTTTAATTTATTCTGCGGAGGTAATCCAGCAGAGGTTTTTTAAGGCTGGTTCAACGCGCAGCTTATCGGAAGAATCCTTTTTCTTTAACGTTAAAATCACGGCCCGGCGCAGTTTAAACGTGCGGGTGTTGAGAATATAACGATCAAAATACGTATCCAGCAAAATATGACTTCAAGTCCAGAAGAAGTACCAGTTGCTCATTAAATTGTTTTTCGAAATATGGAGTTCAGGATATTCGTACGGAAGGCGAGGTTCAAAACCTGGCCGTTCTTTGCCGAGTCGAATAATTTCCGCGTCATTCGCCCTCACCGTGATGACAATGTGCTACTAATGAGCGCAAGATCCGAGGGGTCATTGGTCCATTCCAAAGCGGCAATTCCGGCCTGCTCTGTTCCCACGGAGGGGGGTCGACAGATCTATAACTTTCGACGGAAGCCCCCGCCACTTTCTTCTCACCTTGCGGACGTAATCAAAGACGGACTGCCTCGGCCACCAGGCAAAGCGAACCGATCAAAAGAAGGGAGGGCCGATCTCTCGCCAATAAAAGCACATCGCGGCGTCGTCGTCGCCCGGGGTAATTGCCAAACAGCAGCTCGAACAAGACCGCATCCACGAACCAACACACGGATGGGTAGATAGCGCTGCACGCGTTAAGTAAAAGCCGGATAAAAAATAGTAAAGGGAAGGTCAAGGCCGTTCAAGCTGCCTTCTTTTGCGGGCGCTGTGATGCACGACTTCTTATTTTTGCTCCCGATAAGGAGCGAGCTTCTTTTCCCACGATCCTTTCCGGAACGCTACTAATAGAAGAAAAAAAATAGAAAAAAAAATATAGACGAAGGCCCCGCGTCGCAAAAACAAAAACGCACCCCAAAAGGACGAGCGGAGAAGAGTTGCCTTATCGGAGCGATGGCATAGAAGAAAAAATCAAATGAAGAAAACGTGTAGCACTTGTTACCGAGACTGCGTTTAAGAACTGCTTCTTCCAGCGCAAGAGGCAAACTTGGGTTCTTCTCCGGAAGTTGACCCGCTTCGGGGCAGAGCTGAGGAGAGTCGCCCGCGTTCATGTACCTCTCAAACCAGACCCGACTTGGGCGTTGCACCGACCGACGTCGCCTTGACGCCATTTTTAATCTACTCGTCGTCGCTTTTCTGTTTTTGTTTGGTTTTGTTTGATTTGGTTGAGGTTTGTTGTCCTGGCTCAAGCGATACTAAACGGGAAACGAACCAGCAAAAATGAGAGCGCCCAAACAGCGCTTTTTTTTATATATATCTCTATCAATTTGCGTATATATTGTTCGTTTGACCTGAGTGCGTTGTTTGATCTGGTGAAGTTACACGTCCCGCTCCCTTCCCTGGCTGTGGTCTGGGGCGGTAGCAGCGGCGATGTTAATGTGAAAATCATGTGTAAAAGGAGCTCTGCTCTTCAAAGGGTTAGATACCTGGGGTTAATGCTGTACTATATACTCGCGGGTTTACTTGTTACTTACTTGTTTACTTGTTACTACATGTTACTTAATATATATATATATATATATATATATATATATATATATATATATATATATATATATATATATATATATATATATATGGGTGGTTTCATCTCAAATCGTGCAGGCAAAAAGGGTCGAATTTTTAGTTTCGATGAAAAAAATATATGTTATGGCGCCGTTTCTAAAACCGCAGTCGACACAAACCGCAAGTTCGTCGGAATTTTTGTTCTCGACTTATGAATTTTTAAAGAGGCCGCGGCGAAAAACAGTGTTTTTCACACCCGTCGTGGGTCGGATGTTTCGCTTGATCTCCCGCCATGGATTTTCAGTCCACATTATATTATATTTTTTCAAGTACTCTGTGGACACATTTAAAAGGCTCCAATACCATGAAATAATTTTAGGCGTTTTGCTTTTTTTCTGTAAAAATGTCAAAAACGCCCCCTCGGTCTATTGTTGACGAAATTTGACAATTAATTACTGGCGATCTACTTGGGTTACATTGATATATTTTATGTCTACGGAGAGCCCAAAACACGCTCTTTATATTACTATAAAATGACTAGGCTGTATAAAATATCCTTAGCGGTACGTTTACGTTAATATTATGCGAAAACCAAAAAGTACCATTTTTAAAATTGATTTTCTCAAAAAACCCATTTTTTATTTTTTTTATTTTTTGTTCAAATGTAGATATGATAGTTGTCTACACGAAAATCAAGCCTAGAAAGTGTATATTTTGTTTGTATGTTTTATATTTAGGCCTCAATATCGGAAAAAGACGTCTTTGTTTTGCAAGACCTAAGTCAGACGTAGCGACCCATGCGTCTCTATGAATTGTGAAAAAGTTTTCTTGAATTTTCTTCTGCATTTTGTAATTAATTATAAACGGATTTTGTGGTATTGAATATTTCTGTATGTTTTGATAAGAGCGGGAACCATGAGATACACATCTAACCAAATCAGCAGGCCTAGTAGACTTTCAATAACCAAAAGGCACAGACGTTGTATTGTTTAGATTTATAAACCTTTCAAAGTAAACTAGCACGACTAGCTATTAGCTGTCATATTTCTAAGACAAAGAAAGTCACCACATCGTCGATATATCATATAGAATTCTTTACGAAACCAAACACTGGGGCTTGTTCACCGCACATCGCACAGGTCACCAGGGAATGTCCTTTCACTTTCGTAATACACAAAAGTGGTGACAGAGAAACGGTCCGAAACACACAGAGAGTGTGTCATGGAGAGGGGTAGGAAATAAAAATAAATAAAGAGGAATTAAATTGCCCAACTCCGATCTTAACGAAAATTGCGTTAAAAAAATAAATAAAGTATTTAGGTTCGAGCGGTGGCAAGGCGATAGGTCCACGCCTGGTGGAGAGTCAGACAAAGAAGTCGACGGAACGTAAAGGTAAAACAAAAAAAAAATCTATAATTTAATAAAGACGGGAAAACTCAGCCGCACATGGCAAGAACAAAAACCAACTCTTCTGGGCGTTCCCTAAACGGGACGCAACCAAATGCGTGCGAACACGCTCTCTACATCACCGCCAGGCCGCTACGCCATGACGAAATAAACCCAACAACCGAACAGTGCTAACAAACATTTAGTATGAAAACATTGAAAAAAAAAAAAAAAAAAAAAGTTCAGAAAGAACCGCACCCGAGAAACAAAGTTCAGCGGGGCGAAGAAACACACACGAGTCGGTCCCACGACATTGAGGTCTGGCAGGATGACGGCGTCCAGATGATGCTCGAATCTGTTCCTCCCTCTATTACGCACATCCACGACGGCTGTGCGGAACAGTGGCTATACGAAAGAAAGTGAAGAATAGATTCGAGCAGGCGATGCGCGAGGAGGTAACCGAGACTATGCTTCAAGCTTCATATCGGGAGAGGAGCTTTCGAGGTAGTTTCTGCAGTTACTCAAACTTTCTATTTCCCCTTCCCTTTTTCAAAAGAACACGTCAGCCGGCGCTAACGTTTCATCTCGGGAGAAGCCCACTCTTCACAAACGGTTATAGTTGACAAGGAGGCTGACTTCGACCCAACTAGTCTCCGGGCAGAATACAAACACAAGTATATTTACCAACACGCTCGTTTTAATGTCAGTCTCCGGGCTTTGCTGTTTCCAAAAGAGGTAACCCTTTATAAGGACAAAACGAGCGGGTTGGTGGGGATAATTAAACTTAAAGACCCCCTTCTCGTTTTCTTCATGTTTAATAGATAACCCTTCGGTGCTGTCTGATCTCCCCGGAGAGAGAGAGAGAGCACGGCCGTTTCAAGGTAAGGATAGGGCGCTCGAAGCAAGGGCAAACAGGCGGTATCGTTTCACGCATGCACGGATGGCTGGTTTCAAATTTCCCCACATCCCTAACGAAACCGGCCCATCTTCGTGTGTGCGTCTGCGGGATTTCTGTCCCGCGCCGCCGGTTTTAGAGCGCACGACTGTTTTGGCTGGCAGAACAGTTGTTGACCGTCGACATTGTAAGGCCGTGGTGTCCTCATCCTTTCAGGCAACGATTCCTTTGCTTTCCCTTGTGCAATACTCTGACAGACTCCTCCTGGGTGGCTGTCACTGTTCGCCGCGTCAACGACACAATCGTACCATTTCACTCCTCGTGACACAGGGTGCGCTGCTCGCTTTACTGTCACGGGCCGTCCCATCTAACACAACGAGCGCGAAAGGTCGTGGTCATCTGCTGGCTCCGAAAGGGCGGGACGTTCATGCAGGCCAATGAGGGCCCCGAATCAATAAGACGTCTGCCGACTCCTACACGTTAAAAATGTACGACACCTGCTGGTCTGTTAAGAAGTGTTGCTTTCTCTTTTTGGAACTCCTCCGACGTAGCTTGCCGCCTATAATAAAATTTAAATAATCAATAAATATATCAGGGTGGAAATACTGTATTTCATTTTTATGTGGGAACGTTGAAAAAAAGAAAAAAAATATTTCCAAGCTTGTGAAGACGCGCAATTCGCAAGTCCATTTCGAGACGTAAAAACACGTTTTTGTACGATATTGATGCTTAAATGTAGAACATACAAACAAAATATACACTTTCTAGGCTTAATTTTCGTATAGACAATTATCATATCTACATTTGGACAAAAAATTAAAAAAATAAAAAATGGGTTTTTTGAGAAAATCAATTTCAAAAATGGTTCTTTTTGGTTTTTGCATAATATTAACGTAAACGTACCGCAAAGGATATTTTATACAGCCAAGGCATTTTATAATAAATATAAAGACCGTGTTTTGGGCTCTCCGTGGACATAACAAATATCGGTGTAACCCAAGTAGATCGCCAGTAATTAATTGTCAAAGTTCGTCAACAATTGACCGAGGAGGCGTTTTTGACATTTTTACAGAAAAAAAGCAAAAGGCCTAAAATTATTTCATGATATTGGAGCCTTTTAAATGTATCCACAGAGTGCTTGAAAAAAATATAATATAATGTGGACTGAAAATCCATGGCGGGAGATCAAGCGAAACATCCGACCCACGACGGGTGTGAAAAACACTGCTTTTCGCCGCGGCCTCTTTAAAAATTCATAAGTCGAGAACAAAAATTCCGACGAACTTGCGGTTTGTGTCGACTGCGGTTTTAGAAACGGCGCCATAACATATATTTTTTTCATCGAAATTAAAAATTCGACCCTTTTTGCCTGCACGATTTGAGATGAAACCACCCATATATACTGTAAAGGACTTAATTTGCGCGGGAACCTAGTTTTCGCGAATTTCGCGAATCGTTTACAATTCGCAAAAACTAGGTCTCGCAAACAATTCCGGTAAAATTAAACATATTGGAGTCTATATTGAAATCCCACCACGTCGCGAAAATTATAACCCGCGAATTATTTCAAAAGTTCAGCCTTGACCAAAAACATGAAATATTGAGCCCGCGAAGAATAACTCGTTTACAGTATACATATATATAAGCATTAGAGCCAGTGAATAGCTATGTTATCGCTGGAGCAAGTGATTTGACGAACAAAAATTATCAGTGTCCGGTAATGGACACGATCAATTATGTTTGACATACAGTGTCAAGGACAAAAAATAGTAATATCCAAGGCTCACCTTAGGAAGTAATGACTGAAATACTGCTAAATGTAAATACATTTAAAATAAAAAAATAGTATTGCCTCACAGAACTATAGTCCTTCTGCCGTTTTGCTGTTGTGTGTTGTTTTTATGTGTTTTTTTTAACCCACTCCCCTCTGTAACGCCTTTGGCCCTGAGGGTAAAATAAATAAATGAATAAATAAATACCATTAAGAGGAAAGCGATCCTGTCGCGCAGGCGAAATTTTTTTTTCAGAACATAAATCCATGTTCCTGGGGATTATTTGAGGCCATATTTTTAAGTTGCCAGTAATTAGGCTCAGACGTCGTCATGATAAATGAAAATATGAGTGTCATTTCCGCGTTTTAGAGCAGAAAAGCACCGAAATCGAGTCGCCTAGAGTATTACAAAAATATTCGGTGTCTGTACGCGCTGAAAATAACTGGAAATAGGGATACAATTGAGCGTCAGTTGAGTCCACAATTATGGGCAGAGCAAACTCAAAAAGACGAACTTACTTCGTTGATACATTCAGCGCTAATTACAATCGAGGTTGAGAATATTTACGCAAAAGCAATCGAAAAACCAAAATAATCCTGAAGCAAATGTTTCTCGTCTCCTCAACAGATGCTGCCCACAACTGAAGATAACAAAATAATATTAGTACCTGCCTACACAAATCACCCAGGCACCCTCAGCAGAAAGCGCTGTTAGGTTCTAATGTCCATTTGGCTACAACTGTACCAAGGAATCGCACATTAGCTCGATATTCGTGGGATCCTTAAATATTAATAGAGGCGCCGAGAAAACATTTTTTTTTTCAACTTTTACAGTTTCTTGTTTTTGGATGAGTAATAATATGTCTATTTCGGGGCCACCTCCATTGCGCGTAATAAGAAGCAAATATTAAAATGCATAGTTCAAGGCAAAGGCGCGTACATAAATGTACTCTAGGATTAGAGTAGGAAAAAAAAAGCACATTTGGCCACGAAATGCAAGGTGTTGTAAATGTGCGCACATTTTGGAACAAAAGGAAATTGACTCTAGAGTCTAGGAAATGCTCCATTGCGAAAATGCACGACACAAGATGTAATCGTAGCAAGTTTCCGAGATAAAGTGACGAAGGACAAGGTGCAATTAGGTTTTATCTCGGGATATCTATATATATCTATATATATATATAACAGGGTGAAGGCTACGAGCACGAGGCCGTACATGTAGGGCGCTGACTATTTGGACGACTGCTGTGGTGGAAGCGGTTTTTAAAGCTAAGCACTCGCCACCCCTTAATGCCTTCTCTAGTGCATAAGCAATTTAAAGAAATAATTCGATTCAATCATTAAAGCAACTTTAACAAACCGTAAACCGAAGGAAAGTTTTAACTGCACAGTTCTGGTAGGAAAACAAAATGAACATACAGCACGCCCTCTTCTTTCTTTGACGTACTTTCCCTCTCTGGTGACGAGAAGAACAATGCAAAATCAGGCTAAAAAATCTCTATCACACAGCACTAAAAAAATGTGAATTTGTGTTCCCATTTTGTCAACTAAAGAGAGAAAAAGTAGAAGCGCGAAATTACTGGAAAATCTGACATGTAACCTTTCATTTTCCCTCCCTGTCCATTCTCTCTCATTATCTTTGCTTTCTGAAAATAAAGCGCGTAACGCTTCCCAACAGCAGACGCGTACGACCAGGAGCAGCTCGACGTTTCGCGGTACACGCACGAGATGGCGTTTGGGAGTAAGCAAGCCCAAGGGCCCTCCCTCTCAACTTGTACCATCCCGAGAGAAATGGCGGCACTCGCGGGCACTCTAGGAAGAAGCAGCGCAACCAACCACGCAAAGGGGCAGGGGCCCATCAACAAGGCCAAATCAAAGAAGGAAGGGCGGAGCGAAAAGACGACGGCGGCAGCTCAGAAAGCGGGGAGAATGACATCGTCGTCGCCCGAAGGCGCAATTAGACCCCCTCCCTTCCCCTCCTCCCTCCCCTCTCCCCACAGGTCCGACCTTTCGAGGCACCCAGGGCGTGAGAACGGGGCTGTTGTCCAGCGAAGTTGTTCGACTGGTTGCATGCCAACCATGCACGCCTCTTACTCTCACGCGTCCTCTCTCCCTAGACAAGAAAAAAAAAAGGGGGAGGGCTACTTTCACATCGGCGCTACCGCGAGCAAAACGCTTCTCAGGGGAGATAACATAATACCCAAACAAAACAACGAAACACAAAGAAAACGGCCGGATTTGGGAGCTCTTGTTTCTGGCTGTTCTCGTTTATTTCGTTCTGGTTTATGAGCGCCGCTCTTAGCGTCTCACGGCTCTTTCGCTCGAACATCGCGTCCCCTTGCGGCGCTCCTTCTCTTACCCGTGACTCGTTTATTAACTTGGGGTGACGGTTTCGTGTCTACCTCGCTGCGTGCCGCTCCTATTTTCTCGCTTTAACCGCCGTCGGGGAAGGGGCAGCGTGAGCACGTGTTAGTCTGCGTGCTTGTGGGTGTGCAGGTATTTGTTCTGAACGTGCGCAAGGGCGGCGATCTTGGATTTGTTGCGGTAGTTCGGAATTGAGTAAACTTATTTAACCAAAACAAATATCGGGAAATATAAGGCGTATCCAAATTGCTTCGCGATTTGTTCAAGTTTAGGAAAGGGCCAAGTAGATTCAATACTTGCTCTTGACGTGTCATTCGAAACAAAATTGGGAATTGATGTAAGTTACGAGATGTGTTTACTTAATACGCGGCAGCCATTTCAGACACGCCCCTCACCCTTTGTTTCAATATCCGTAGAAGAATTTTTAAGGAAGCATTTTCGCGGTGGGTTTCTTAACATCAAAACGTAGTGACGATAGGAGACGACGTCGTTTATACCCTTTAGAGTTTGAAGCGAAGTATAGCCTAACGCGTAAGCAACTACGTTAGAACTTGTGTCGATATTGACACCAGAAATGAGAGTTACATGAGACGTTTCATGACAAAAGTAAAATAACTCGTGGGTTGGCCCAAGCAATATGCGTGGGCCACCATGAAACCGTCAAGCAAAACATTGCGGCTCACGAACGGCATTTGATGAAAATGTAACCGGTGATATAACATATGCATATTTTGAACCACTTTGATTTAAAGGACGCCATTCACGTGAGCCAGAATTTTCTAATGGGAAGAATAATTTCCTTAGAAAGAGACACACGCATATAGACACAAAGACGAGCGTGCGAATGATCTAGGATAGGTATCGGGGATTAGGCACTTTTTCCCGAAAGTTCAGAGCAACATTAAACATATACACGTAAAAAACCGAACTTATTCACAGAAGCACATGAGCACACATACACTATACGGGAGCACTTACAACTCCCAGTGTTAAGCCGACAAACGATAATCATATTTGTGTTTCCTTTGTTGGACGCAAGTTGTGTGCCTTCACCTTCTTTGAGACAAGCCAAACCATCCGGGCGCCCCTGACAAAATATCTGTCCTGATGCCAGTCGCTTCTCGCGCAGTGTCGAGTGATTGGGCATACAAAGGACAGAACAAACATGCCACAGGATACGGGACCGACATGAAACGAACAAACAAACAAGCGACGAGCGCACTGTTCTCGTAACCTTCAGGCAAGCGTGTTTGCAGGCATGTCTCGAGTCGCGTGCAAGCAAGCGGGTCTGAGCCACGAGATTGTTTCGCGTGGAACCGAAAAATTACTCTGCGTGTCTTTGTTAAAAAAAAAAAAAAAAAAAAAAAATGGGCCAATGAAATTACAATAACAGGGACTAGGGAATACAAAGAAAAAGGTTAACGGTGACTATCATTCCTTTTGCGATTTCTCCAACTACATATTTTACTTCGTTGAGGCATGAAAAAAATACTAAACGATCCACAAAAAAAAAAAAAAAAACAACGCAGACATGAGAGATTTTTGTTTTGTTTTGCAACCAACTATGAGGTTAACATTTGTGTTAATACGATGCCTCCTTTTAGCTTGTCTACTGTGTTTGATAAGACTTGGGGGACACTAGCTAACGTCGGTCCGTCATATGTTACTGTGCGTCTTTTTTTACGTGTGTACCTTGTTACGTGTTGTGCAGCCATAACACTAGCCCGCGGTAGAGTAAACTGTTAGAACATGATTTACTAAATATTTAGGGAATTACACAGTTAGTGTATCTGCCGACGGGACTCATAGTAAAATGTACGAGAGCGCAAGATTTGTCATGAAAAAAAACTGAAGCTACAAAGAGTGCACGCTTGAACACTAGACGCCTAAAATGACGCTCCTGCAACCAGGTAAACAAAATGATGAACATAAAATCTCAACCGACCCCGAAAATTCAAACTATACTCTACGTCTAGACCCTTGATAGGCCTAGAGTCCCCGCAAGCTCTATTGCTTCTTAGATTATTAACGAGTTTAAAGATTGAGAGCCAAGCTTTCCGTTGTGATGACTTTTTCCACCAAAGCTTTTTTTTTTTAAGTGCCAGTTCAGCCGAAAAAAAAAAACAAGGACGAGTTTTTCGGCTCAGATTCTCCGCGCTAGAAAACTTATATTGGGTTTTGTGGGAAGTGTACATATCAGGCGCGGGAAATGTTATGGCATTTTATCGGGAAGTAATGTATAGTGAATGTGCGTGGTAGTGTTTGAAACCAGGTGTTGAAGCCAAGTCGTCTGAATTTCATTGACGTGTCTTACTCTACTCCCAGAGTAGGTCTAACGATTTTTAATGTTGCTATGCCACTGAAATTACAACGCTACTTTTTGAATATGGCGCCGGCAGATGTCCTCACAAATATGTGCCTAAAAACAAAAGGCGTGAATGAAAAAAAAAAATCATACTGTTCACTGAGCCTTCAACCCACATCTGACACAATCAGCTCCCTTAAAAACTAAGTTTTGGTACATGTGAACGGAGCATCTGCGAAAGCATTACTGCTACTTCTTGCTCGAAAAATTCGCCGCGTCAAATTATCTGGCCCTTCTACGTGTGCAGCCGTATATTACAGCCGTCCTAAGAAATTTAGCGACTTAACTTGAGCGTAACGTATTCGGATGCGTGAAATGTTTATTTGTATGCGCCTTCAATACCTTATGCGGTTGGTATTTTTCATCGTTTTAGAGCGCGAACTTCGGGAAAATGTAAATCACATCTATAAATAAAATTAGCTCGCGAAATGCGGCGCGTTATAAATGCCTCGAGTGTCTCGTCCGGCGAATAAATTTGCGAAACACCGACTCCAGTCAGAAACTTTATTAGTTCTTCTATACCGAAGCATAACATAAACAAAACGTACTGGTATCAAATAACGAAGAAATGCGGCTGACTCGGGATAGCGACTAAAACGTGTGTAAAAACAGTGAAGTTAAAATATAGCGAAAGAACAAGCCCGGATTGCATAGAAATTGGGCAGGTGATGAACGGGCAGCGCTCAAAACGCCGCATTCAAAACGCCCGAGGAAAAACGGAAGACGAGGCGCGCGAAGGAGAGGGCCATCGAAAGAGCGCCACGAGCGAAGATGGCGTGCGGGATGCGAGGCGCCTCCTTCGAGCGGCAAGATGCTTCCCCGCAAGCAGACTCTCCATGAGGGGAAGCCACTCGAGACGCAAAAAGGACTCGAGGCGCGGCTCGAGGCGAGCGCTTCTTTCCAGAGCGGATGCCAGCTCGTGTAGGAAAAATAAGTTTTTCGAAAATTAGTTTAGCTTAAATTTATGTTTTATGCATACCGTTCCACAAATTTGCAATGTTCGAATTTTCGAACCTTAGGGAGAGACTAAGCTAGATGAGATCGCCAGGTTGTTTTACCTGACATAGCAACGGCGGTAGTATGTATGTATCAGCAGGGAGGCTTGAGAAAGTTAATTTAATGCGTAAACAATGTTCCCATGCAAGGAGAATTGTATGATCGAGATCGGTTCAAAAATGCCCAGTGAACAAAACGGGAATTTAGTCTTTGTGTGGGTAAAAGAGTTAACACCATATTTTATTTGTTTCGTAACCCTATTGAAGGCACCAACGCGACTCTGGAGACTCTTGCTCTCCTTCTAGAAATGGTACATAGACAAGAAGATAATTCAGTTTCGGAATTTAAACATGCCTCACAACGATACTGGGTAGGAATTTTTTTTCTCCTTACACACGCTTACTGACACTGGCGAGATCTAAGTATACTCGCACGCGGAGCCCCTGAACAAACAAAAATAAAATATTTGTCGCCTCGTATTTAGAAAAAAAATTAAGTCGGACTTCTTTTCTTTTCCGTTTCTCCCTTGCGAAACTTGATGACGAAGTTCTGGGCATCGCGTTGTTGGTGTCGTACAGAATCCGATCCCCAATATTCTGTAATTAAGCTTTGCTATTTCCGCGGAAACAATATTTAAATGTGAATCTTAATGTGGACACGAGCGTGGCGTGAGCATTCAATTAGTACTCGTGGCAATCACATCGATATGCATTCGGGTAAAATCTCTTGCCCAGTAGCTGGGATGACGGGAGTTGCAAAACCTTAAAGGGGTTGGGAAACAAAATGTCGTGACCGCGAGGTCTCTACCAATCGCTTCAAAGTGGGCCAGCGAGAAGCGCAATTCCTATCGGGCTCGTAACGTCAAGAATTCCTGCACGGCTAAGGGCACTATAGTTGCGGGCATCGCCGCTTGGTGGCGTCAATGAGTTGCGATCCCTAAAGCCCCTTGATAAAGGCGTTTCTTACAAGTACCGCCAACCATTGTTGTGGAAATGCGCAAGACACGTGCCACGAGCGGGTGCTCCGCCGCCATTCGCTTCCTAGGGCCGCTCATTTCAGTGCTGCGCCGCCATTTGCTTCCAAGGGCCGCTCGAGACATGGGCCTCGTGCACTCGCGCGTTTGACGCTACTTGCAAGACAAACAGAAACATATCGAGGGGCTTTAGCGATCCCGCCTAGTAGTAATATCCAAGGACTGTACGCTTAATGGTATATACAGAGCTTGCCCGTAATTTCATTCGCAGCCATCCGGTTATTTTATGTGCCACAAGCGTTCGGTTCAGTGTGTGTTTCACACCGCAAAAGTAGTAGCTCGAGCAAACCGGCAAATAGAAATAACCGTCAGTGCGCAGCAATGGCGACACCTGCAACAAGGTACCGCCAAAACAAAATTTCGAGAGTTTTTTTTTTTAATATTTTTTACCCTTAAATAAAATATGCATCACCCAACGCTCATTTTCCGACCAAATGCGAATGTTTCAGCCGTAACCGTCGCCTTTATCAAAAGTCATAAACAATTTTCTGAAATTTTTAATATAAAAATGGGGCCATTTTCGTCTGTTTTTTGTAATTTGCGTTATAGAGAGTATTATCATAAAGAACTTTCATGTTTCAAAAGTAGCACAAGGTGCGTCGATGCACGAGGCACGTGCAACGTGCAGCCCTTGAGAAGATCATGGCGGCACAGCGCAGCACTAATAGCACTAGCAGCACTGAGCTAGATTTCAGACGCCATGTTCATCCCAGAAGTGGCGCGCGGCACGTGTCTCGAGTATTTCCACAACAGTGAATGGCGCCACTTTTCCCAGGATAGAGGGGATTTATAGACGATTGCAAGCTGGGCGACTGGCCGCCGCCATGTCTCTGCTCGAGCAGGCACGCCCGTGCGATTACGAGCTTGCCAAAGCTACGTTCACCCGCGCGTTGCACGCGCTTGCACGCATGGGGCACCACTTGTGGCGCCATGCTTGCAATTGTCTATATTATAAGAAGTCCCCCTGCCGCCATTTCCCTATTGCATATTTTCAAAAAATCGTTTAGAACTGTTGACTAAAATAACGGTTGGTCCTCAAACTTTGGCACCTGGCTCAGACCTCAAGTGGTACATTTGGGTAAAAAATAAGTATTTGGTGATGCGTAGTTTATTTGTGGGTAAAGAAAAACCATAAACAATATTTTTTTAGGGGGGGGGGAGGGATTTTGTATATAAGGTGTTTAATGAGTGTGATATTTGAGCGCGTTATTCACAGCGCATCCAAGAAAGAGTGGGGGGGGGGAGGGAGAGTTATGGTTGGCTTGGCATAGGTGCCCGCATACTCAAATCAATCTCCTACCTATCGTCGGCGAAGAATGGTGATCTTGATGGTGTGGGATGCACGATACGGAAGGAATGTGAAAGCGTTAACATGCAAAACGTAGTAAACGCGTCATCGTTCTTTGCCAAGTCACATTCAGGACTCTGTAACTCCACGAGCGAGTTATACTTCCGCCAGCCGGCGATGCTTTTTAGGAACTTATGACGCGGCAACTTTCCAAAGGAACTTCACAGACCGCCCCGACACGCAATCTTGAAATCCGTTAATTCGTTTTACGACTGCCGGTTAGTGTTTCTGGACTAGTGTTTACGGGCGGCCAGCATAACGTAGACCATATCTAAACAAGGAAATAGATGAAAACATTTTGTTTTCGAACCCCTTTAAAGATGCTTGGAATTCAGCGCTTGCCCTGGGCTTTGAAAAAAAAAAAAGAAAAACGGCGAGCGGATGTGATAGACTTTTGCGGCGAATAATCTTCATCAGATCACGCGGCCTCCTCTTCTGGATGGAAGTGTAGAAAGCATATGCTGCTTGTTTTTCTTGATTTCTTTTTTTTTCTGCGACAGTTATTGCGTAGAGAATAAAGCTAACGCGTGCTTCACAAGTAATGAATGTCAAGAAATGTTTATAAGCGGTATTTTCTTAAAGTACGAATATTGTCGCATCTCCCCCTTTTAAGGCCTGTGTGGAATAATGGAACAACGCCCTCAGATGACCTAAAAGAAAAGAAGGATGGCTTAAGCTGCGCCTGAGGGAACGCTTTGTTCCATTACTTCCACTAAACTTGGTGCTACTTCAGAATGACGTACACCTTCTTTTAGTAGCCTGAAACGGTAGCGGTGTGCTAGTACTGCAAAGTATACGTGTCGCGGTTTTCGCTTTACGGTTAAATCTTAACTTAATAGCGCAGCAAAATTTCTGTCTTAGATAATCCAAGAAACAAATTTTAAAAAAGTAAAACTGTCTTGATTTGTTCAGGTTGCCTAACACTACAGCGTTACAATAAATTAAAATGTATACATCACGTAACTCGGGTTGGAAGCCACGTTAAAAAATCGAGTACTTTGGCTGGGGAGACGATTATTTTTTTTTTTTTTGCTAGATTGATTTTTTTTCTGCTAGATTGAATTGCCCGTCATCTCGCGTTTAAAAAAAGCAAGTAACCTCGCTTGCTCCGATGAGGTTACGCTGAAAACGTACATGGACTATAAAATCTGTTATTAACGCGGCACGCAACACAAACGTGCGGTATAGCCGAAACAAAAATTGGCAACCATATTATGAAGATATGACCGAAAATGAAAGAAACAAAACAAAAACAAACAAACAAAAAACGAAGGGAAAAGGCTGTAGATTGAGGGGTTTCCTCCAACGAGAACGTTTTCGCGGAGAAAGGGTATACCTTTCTGATGTCTCACTTCATCTCGCTATGCTCTATTCACTCGCAGTTATTTATTGCATTTTCCCTCGCGTCGTGCCGGGGAACCGAACTGCCCCATTGCCCCCACCTTTACAAGCCCACTACGCCAAGCTCGGATACGCACTCACGCACTTGGCGGCGCGGGAGTCGAGGCGAGTTGCTCAACCTCTATGAAATATCGAGCTCCTTAAGCCGCGGTGGTTGCGAGCGTATTTCTCTTAGGAACGTGGTTCTCGCCGGCTCCCCTCCCGTCCTCGAAGGAAACTGCCCAAGTGCGAACCGTACCGCCACGGCGGCGGGCTCCCTGCCCCGTCTTCGACGGCGCGGAGCGGATTATGACGAAGAGCCGATCATCGTCGTCTCGGGTTCCCGGCAGCAGCGCAGCCCCGGAAACAAAGCGACGTCGGAGGCGGCGGATGGCCACGGAGCTGGAAGGAGCGGTTCGCGCCACCTAGGGAAGAAAGCACCCCCGATATCCCGTTTCGCACCCGAGTGTAGAAACACGTCAAAAACCAAACATAAAAAAAAGAAAAAAGGCGACGTTCTACGGGATCCCAGGAGGCCGCCGCCCTCGCTGCTACTTCACTGACCCTTTTCCTTTTCTAGTTCTGTACTCGCGCTCGCGAGATAATGACAAAGTCTCCGCGCCCGCTCGCTCGTTCGCTCGTGCGGCGACCGGAGTCGCAGGGCGTGGAACGGGGGCTCGTTGACGACGACGAACTAGAGACCTGTGGTCGCTGGACCGTGCGGCGCGTGCATAAATTTTAGAGTAGAGTGGTGTCTCGTTCTCTCGCCTCTGGTCTTCGGACATGAAACTTGCCAGTAATTTTGAATTGCGATTCTTTTCTTTTTCGGTGCTTTGTTTTACGGGTGCTCGCATTTGAACGGCAATGAAGACGAGAGAGTGCGGAAGGCGGACAAAAAAAAAAAAAAAGGGGGGGGGGGGGGGGGGTGGCGGGTTTTGGAGAGAACGTGGACGTCGGTACATTCTCACATTCTCGGAGGGTGCCGATCCGCCGGGTGCACGACGGGTCCGTGGTTCCCGGCGTCGCGAGAAAAATTTGAACACGGTGATTTTGTATGATTGAGTGGGGAAAATTCGAAGCTCCGTACTAAAGTCTTTCCGCCCCCTCACACACAAACACGTGTGTGAACGCGACAGGGGCGGGTAGAAAGAGAGAGAGAGGGGGGGGGCCTCCTTCTGTCGGATCGCGCCTAGCCTGCTAGGGAGATGATTGTTTAACAACTTAATGAGGCTGTTCGCCGGTACGCCATTGATCTCCCTATTTCTTCGTTTATTTCAAAGTTGATGAAGCGTACAGGAGCAGATCGAGACTGTCCTGATCAAATTGCGAGAAAACTGGCGTGGGTCTGAAATATTTGAATCTCTAAACCGACGAAGGGGACTCCAGAGAACACAAACAAACGGGGATTGAGTCACGCGCCCTTCGCCTTGCTTTTCGTCTATCTTCCAGTGCGCCTATCTAACGGCAAGTTTTACTTGCTATATAAATATATGACTTCAAGCATTTTTCATGTTAGCATAATTCCAGCTTCTGTTTCTCGTACCGTTTACGCTGCTGTTTCCACGAGAGATTGAGCAATATTTACAAGATCGGGTTTACTGGCTGCATTCAACGCGTCTACGCAAAAAGCACAAAATGATGATGTGTTTACTCTGTTTCGATGTATCATCTCATCGTAACCGGAACCGCTAAGATTCTTTTCTCTACATTCCCAGAACTCAAATACGTGTTCTTTGGTTCAGATATATTCTACTTCCCCTTCGTCTTTACTTTGGTCTTTACAAGCCACTTTTATTGTATACCGAAAAAGAGTAGTCCTCGGGAGACTCTGAATGTAGACGCTGACACTTACGCCTAAATTCCTCACTATTCATCGTCCCCACTGTCTTTTTATTTCAGATAGAATTATGATCATACGATCATTGTGTGCGCATTTTATGCAGTGTCTTTACGAGGTCATCTGGATTTTTAATTACGCCAAATTTACTATCAATGTCGCAATTACGCAAATAAAAAAAAAAAAAAACACACAAAAAGGGCTTTTATATTCCGACAGCTTTATCTAACACGCTTCCGCTCTTACGTTTCGTCATACCACACAGTTTTAGTCTTTTTTTTTATTTCTTTTTATAAAGGGATGACCAAAAAAAGCAGAACACCAACCGGTGAAGGCTTAGGTAAAAACAAACAGACAGTTCGTGTATGTAAATGGGAGTTTGGTGCGCTAACAGTTAGGCGTGAGCGCGCGTAAAACCGCAAACGAGGCTCTACGGAACTCCGAGAGAACAAATACTAGACTCGTTGCATTCTATACAAATAAGAAATGCATGTCTCCAGAACTGCATCTAGTCATTTTTAGTTTACACTAGTCCTCAGACACATAAATCACGAATTTGGTATGGGAAAAAAAAATCGAGACATTCCAACCTGGAACGACTAAAAACAAATTATAAGAGGCTTGACAAGGATAGACAGGCGCGATAAAAAAACCAAAAAAAACCTTCCGGTTGCCTGGCACTGCTAAGACAATCTGTTCTCCCCTACTAGAAGCTCCACAATTCTAGATGGTGACGACTTGACGAAAAAAGAAAAGGCATCTACGTACATAACACAGCCAATATTACCAATTAGCTAAACCCCTTAACTTGATGCTTCGTAAAAAGACTGTCATTGCGCTCCTTGACAATAAATAAATTTTTCTTTTTTACATTCATCTATTCAACAATCAAAATGCTTAAATGCTTAAATTAGTATCCATTTTTTTTTTTTTTTTTAAATTTTGTCTTACAGGAGAAAGGGAATAGGGTAACGACGTTTGTTTAGTTCCGGAGGTGCATATCACCAGAAGTGCCCGAAAGTTAAAAACGGCCGGTTCCTTGTCAGTTATAGTAATCCGGCGCCAGCCTTCTCTTTCTGTTACCCGACCTAATGTTTTAAAATGCCGAGATGTATGCAGTTAGTGCTGCAGTCGAACAAAATGGCACCGCCCGGAGAGCCCTTAGCAGAACGGTCTGCCAGCACAGACAGCTAAAAAAATATTATTGTGAAAAGAGTCCTGAAAATGGAGAACATCGCTTCAGAGGTAATGAGAATTGACATAAGAAAGTCGAACAACCAATTACGATTCAAGAAGCACGAACATCCTAGGCCACGCCCGGCGTGGCTGTCGTTGAGTATGGGGAGAGCAAGTGTTTCGATAAAGAATAATTGGCACACGAGAACACGAGCAGGGGCATACCAATCATAGTGGCATGCGCAGAGACACAGCCTCCCCTATACTAGCAAAGCCTGGCAGTTCGCCGACGGAGACATAGAGTACCCGGTCGCAGATTTGGAGCGTGAGGATCTGGTAGCACAGCGCATCAAAGAGCCATTTCTCGGGGATCCTGGACGTCAGCGCACAGCTTTTGCAGCGGCGAGGTCCAGAAACACACATGTTTGCTCGGGAGAAGTGTGTTTTGTCGTCTCGCCGCAGCGGGGTGCTAGTCACGTGCCTCTCCTCTCGCCAGTTGTCTGCCGCTCCGCCTTTTTCATGTCGGCGGCCGCTTCTCGTGGCGATTTGCGAGGCTTAGTCAGTATATAGGAGGCTATGGCAGAGAACGAGAGATGACGAGGCGGTCTAGGGCGTCACTGGGTAAGATCGAAAAGGTGGAGGGGAGGGGGGGGGGGGAGAAAGGCGGGGCAAAAGCATGTGGGAGAACACGGAGGGTAAACAAAGGTACGACGTGCGCGAAGAGCAGACGAATTTGCACGCCGTATAGTCACTACACGGATGTGTCGCTGGTATGAAAACCTCCGGTTTGAAACAATTTCGTCCCCAATGTCTCTCCTAAATCATGATGTCGGTATAGAAGGTTATCCACATTAGCGGGATGCGTATTACCCAGCAATGACCGCATAATGCCAGTTTTGATTACTATTTTTTTATTTTTTTGGTTTAGATTGATCTCGCCGAGTCCGATAAGAGACGTACTTGGAAAATCAGCTCGGTCGAATCCTTTGCACGATGCACGCCTCGAGTCTTTAAAGGCACCGCCATGAAAACGTTCTCCTAAGACAGCTCCGCCTTTCCGCCGCAGCGTTAATACGTAATTAGCAGTTGTATTGGCAAAGACGCCTGGAGCAAACTTACATGAGATAATGAGCCCACTAATGAGAAAAAAAATACTTCTAATTAGACTTGCCTTGCAAGTTTAAGTCTGCTAACAAGCCAGGAGTTGCGCTGCCGAGCTTGCGAACTCAATATGTACCGGAGATCTTAATAATAGCATAACCTAGTGAATTTGCATCTTATTTGCATAATGAAGGCGCCGAGAAGCGAATAAACGTTCGTTTTCTGGCTTCGCAATTATGGGGGTAAGATAATCGACTAGGTTTAAACAGGTTGAAGTGGCGATTGTATCGGATTATGTATTACATTTGTTTCCAAGAGTTACTCAATTAAGCTTCGCGATAAAAGTAAGCAAGGTTCAGTCTTTTTTTGTTTCTTATAGTACTTACAAACCTCTCCGAAAAAAAAAAACACCTAGTTTAAAACGTTTTATGAACTGCCGTCACTTCTCTCTAAAATAAAATTCCAAATAAAAAATAAGGGGTAAAAGTGAGGTATACCGAACGTAAAGTTGTATCTGCTAGTATCTGCTATCCTGTATGTAAGTTGGGAACCCAAAACGCGGCCCCGCACTTCGGCTATGCTAGGTGGTGTCCCTAGAGACACAAAATAAACTTTTCGTCAATTTACACGCCAGTGAACGTTCGTACTAATAGACGCACCGGAGGCCCGACAAAGTAACTCGCCTATAATTTTGCGAAGGAGGAAGCGCCGACCCCGACGAAAAACGCCCAGAATCTCAAAAATGTTTTTTTTTTTTTTTTTTTTTTTTAATGCGTCGTTCGTCGTTGCTACTTTAGCTCGTCTCTGACCAGTCTACATGCAGAGTAACAAGAAACGGCTCCTTATTGTTGTACTGCTGGCGGCTTTAATACCTTTTGCGACCTTACCTCTAGACACAAACAGGCTGCTTGTTTGACGTCGTCGTTGTATTGGGTGTATAAATGGGAGGCAAGGAACGGAATACGACGTTTGCCGTTTCACTCAGAGTAGAAAAAGAAGGAACTAGAAAAACAGCACGAATAGGAAGGAAAGCGGAGAGCTGCGATAAAATGGGTAATGCCATTCCCGCTGCATTTGCTCTAAAACCTCATCGTCCGAAGGAGGTTGCAAAACTCGACAAATCTTCCCCCAGGCAATAGCGTAAACGACATCACCCTTCTTGTGCACGCGAGGACGCATCAACAAAATGCCCCAAAACTCAATTAAAGAGAAAAACAACGGCTTGTCCCAAGTACGCAAAATGTCCTTTCTCTTTGCTTAAACTTGACGTCGTTCATTGTTTGTGTCACCGTTGTTGTCGTTACAAAACAAAAAAGCCAACACGAAACATTATAACCCACCTTACGAGAAAGTACCATCCTCTTGGGCCAGGAAGCGATTCAGTCAAGACATCCAACGTGTTAGAGTTCGGGTTCTCGATGGGCGAGCCGCTCTTCCTACCCTAAACGACGCTGCTATTAAATTATTGCTTGAGTGCTTCCACGCCCATGACTTCTTTGGCGTGTGTTTAGTTACAACTAACAACAGTTTGTTTTTGTTTTTTAGTGTAAAACCATGCGAGACAAAACTGCTTCCGTCGTTGTGTCGTTTCTCCTCAATGGCCATTTGCTTGAAGAAAACTCAGAGGTGCATTCGTAAAAGTGTAGGTGCTTTGACAACGGATTTAGACGCCAATTCTTTTTCAGTCTTTATAGTTATACCACCAAAACGTTTTGTTTATGTGAACCAACACTGCTGCAAGGAATGGCGGACTATCGTTGCTGCGTTTCGGTCATTGTGTTCAAAATTAAGTGCAAACCAAAACTAAGGCATATATTAGTAGATATAATAATTTAATAAACAGACAAACTAGCCAGAAAACAGGGGTTAAAAAAGCGCAGCTCCAGCCGAGTGTACGTAAAACCTAATTTTGAACAAGTGAAAATGTTACATAAAACTCGATTTCTTTTTAATTACTTCGGAAACTTTTTCTTTCTTTTTCATTAACGAAGGCTGTGTTTTTGTCCATCGATCGCAAAACAATATTGGCTACTCGAGCTCCAAGTTGGAGACTCGGAATATTTTTCAGCGACCAAGGTGACCGCTCTCGAACGAATGCAAAACAAAGCATTGAAGTTGCAGAAGCGCGGGTCCCTGGAGGACAAATAAATAAACCAGGACAGTTCGCGAACTCTCCCCACTTCTCCACATCGGGAGGAGACTAAGAAACGGAAACTAATAGATAGGAGACAGAAAGGGAAAAGAAGAACATAAGGAAAGACCGAAAGTGTCCTTCCGCCCTCCATCCTAGCGAAGACTGACCGCTGCTTCCTGAATCTTTCGGCTTGCCTTTCGTCTTCTTCGAAAAAGAGCAAACTACGGACTCAGAAGTGATTCCTATCTTCGCTACTTGTTTGTTGTAGTTTTTCACTCTTCCAAGTCGTTGCTTAATTTTAACCTCGACTGTACTTCGTTTCCCTTTACGAAGGATACCGTGGCACGTTACGAGCCATCGAAGCCAATCCAAAGCCGTGCGGGTGTCATGTGATATTCCAGAAGGCCTGAGAAACGCTCGGGGTGCGAACTCACGCAATTTACTAACAACGCTTAATTGGCTGGGACGGCTTGTGGCGTCTGCTTCCGTTCATCGTAAGGCAGACCGGAGTATAGTCGCTTTCCTTAAATGACTGCGTAGTTCGTTACCGTTTACTTACCTCCTTCAGGGTAGTCTCCCCGCAAGCTAGCGTTCTCTAGTTATTTACCCCCTAACCATTGTCGAGACGGAGGGAGGTAAACACTCTAAAAGAAATCCCGTATGTCTTCTTTCCCGCACACCACTCGAAGAGCCAATCACCGCAACTTCCGGAGGTAGCTCAGCGAATGACGATGCCGAAACATATCTTTAGACAAAAAAACGCACCCTGAGTTGTGATATTAAGCAATGCAAGCGTAACGTTTTGCATGCCTTAATGTCACAACTCAGTGTGCGTTTTTTTGGTCTAAACATATGTTTCGGCATCGTCATTCACCGAGCTCCTTCCGTGAGTTGCGGTGATTGGTTCTCTGAGTGTTGTGCGGGAACGTAGGCGTACTGGCTTTTTTTAGAGTGAAATAGACCGTCTACTTCGGGTTCTCTCGTGTTTTCATCGTCTTTTTTTTTAATTAAAATTAAAAAAAAAATCTAGACTTTCTTTGAACGTTAAGAGTATGCGTCCTCCCCGAGAATTTTGGAGGAGTCAAGAGTTGCAATTAAACACATGAAATCTTTCTCCAGTGTTGATTTTCACGTCACCGGAAATATTCGTTCACGTCTTATCACTCCCGGTGGTGGAGGTTGTTACTTTTCTGGGAAACTGGTTAGGCTTCCTCTATATGCCGATTCATACCTCTCCCGAACGTACAGTCACACTTGTAGCTAATTTTTCAACTTCTTTTTTTGTTGTATCTTTCTTCACATTCGGCTGATTTTATTTATTTACGTGTGCGCCCTAAACAATCGTAAAATGTGTCATGTATTAATGTTTGCCCAACGGATACCGTACACGCTGGAGCAATTTTTACCCCCCCCCCCCCCCCCCCCCCTTTTCGTATCTTTCCCCTAAAACGCAGTTAAATGGCAAATAACAAGGTTAGTTCGCGGGCTGGACTTGAAAGCAAACATAGTTATGTCTAATTGTGAATAAGCGCGATTTGGCCAAGAATTATTATCTCCGCGGAATTTCTATTTGTCGCCTATTGAGAAATACAGGGCCAGCCAGGAGACACGAGGAACGGCACCTCGCTGTCACAATCGTCTGCACAAGTGTAACGCAATATGAACCACTCCTCTACAAAAAAAAAAAATACTCTCCGACATCTATTCACTTGAGCATCTAAGCGCGCTTGTGTCATTTTTATTCCCCTGCTACGCGTTTTCATGCAGGCCCTTGAGTTCTATTTGCGAGAAAAGTACAGTGTATGCATACCACGTATCAAGTCATGAACGTCACTGCAGCATCTTGGATTCAAGTGTCTCATTCATCTCTTGGTGACGTCTTCTACCTTAACTTTGACCTAAGCCAATTCACACGAAGAAAATCTGCGTAAAAATTGATCCCGCTTAGTGAGACAAGATGGCTTAAGTGCCGACAGCGCATAGGCAGCAATGCGTAGGTTGGAGATTCAATTCTTACCATACACATGATTTACCTTCAGGTCTTTTTATTCGTTTTAAAATAGTAGCCTCTTCACCTTCCAGTTCTATGGTAACTAGCAGGTTGATAGCGGCCCTCTTCACCTTCCAGTTCTATGGTCACTAGCAGGTTGATAGCGGTAGGGTGTATCTCTCGGATGTCCAACGTCCGGCACACGCTCGTCGCATTGCGGCGTGTTTTGGCTTGGCGTGAACGCTCCAGGCTCCCGAGACACCGAAGCTTTATCGAAGCATAGCCTACACTATACTCACAAAGTCTGGCAGTTCGACAGCGGAGAAACAGAGTGCCCGGTCGCGAATTTGGGGCGTTAGGATCTGGTAGCAGAGAGCATCAAAGAGCTATTTCTCAGGGAACCCAATGCCCCTCTATCCTGGGAAAAGTGGCGCCATTCAATGTTGTGGAAATGCTCGAGACACGTGCCGCGCGCCTTTTCAGGGAAGAACATGGAGTTTGAAATATAGGTCAGTGCTGCGCTGTGAAGCCATGATCCTCTCAAGGGCTGCACGTTGCACGTGCCTCTGGCATCGAGGGTACCTTGCCCTACTTTTAAAACGTGAAGGGGCTTTAGGGCAACCTGGACGTCAGCACACAGGTTTTGCCGCGGCGAGGATCCGAAACACGCTTCTTCGCTCGGGAGAAGTGGGTTTCGGTGTCTCGCCCCAGCGGGGCGCCAGTCACATGGCTTTTCTTTCATCCGTTGTCTGCCGCTCCACCTTTTCAACCTCAGCGGCCGCTTCTCGTGGCGATCTGCCAGGCTTTGTCAGCATGTAAGAGGCAATGATCGAAGGTAACATGCTCGTACTCGAGGCTGGACAACTCAAGAAACATCACGCCATTCTCATCCTGTAAGTGACTATGCGGAGGGCAAGTTCGTCTGCTTCTTGCGCAGGGGGTAGCGGTGACGTCAGAACGCCGAGCCCTGATTGGCTGATCGCGACCCCCTATCTGAGCGTCGTCTGCTCCTTTGCAACGTCGTCTGCATCTGTCTTACCTTTCCTGCGACTTTCGGAAGTGCAGAGTCCAGATTCACGAAACGATCTTACGCCAAAAATGTGCGTAAGACAAAACTTAAGAACGAATTCGTATTCACAAAACGAAATTTTCGTAAGTTTTGCGCAGGTTACGACGAAATCCTACGACAGCTCCGAAGCTTTCTTACGCACTTCTTACGATCAAATCAGCATGGCCGACAGCGTCGCGGCCGCGACGATCCACGGACGTTTATTTTTCTACGTGCGTTTCTCACGCGTCCCGACTTCAAGCAGCAAGAAAAAAGTAAGAAGTACTTGAAACAGACCATGACAAAAAAGAACGCTGGATCCACAAACACCCGGGAGAAGCTCCAACGACCACAATTCCGCCGAACGCGACCAAGCGAGCTGCGCAGTTAGGCCTAGCAGGCACTCCGCGACTCGGCGACCGTCTGCCCACGACCGGCTGGCGTCCTGAATGGAATATGCACGCGCGACCCTTGTGAACCCTACCCATATTATACTTTGATCGCTGATCTCAATTTTAGATTAAGAGGTCAATTTCTTCCTCTTGTTATCTCCTTGTTTCCCGAGGCAACGGTGACTGTCGCCGGTGAACAAGCGGTGAATCTCCGACAGACGCAGGAAAGGTAAGCAGCCATCGCTTTGACTAGCAGACGTAAAGCAGACAACGTTAACTGCGCCAACCCGCCGACGCCGTTAAAGAATGAGGGGTCTCGCCGCACACGAAATTAGGGAAAAAGTATTTGGGAGGGAACTTACGGACACTAACACGCTCAATCTCGGTTCTTCGCAAACAAACCTCGGCGCCTCGGTACACCTCGCCAGTGAGTCCTTTGACTTCCCTCCTTGATGCGCGTCTGCTAGTTTTTAGACAAAAACAACGTACCGCTCGAGTTAAGGCGTAGTCGAGCTCGAGCTCGCTCGTAAAGACCTGCACTTCCGAAAGTCGCAGGAAAGGTAAGACAGTCGCAGACGATGTTCGAGCAGACGACATTGCAAAGGAGCAGACGACGCTCAGATCGGGGGTCGCGATCAGCCAATCAGGGCTCGGCGTTCTGACGTCACCGCTACTTCCTTTCTCATGCGCAGAAGACGAAAATGAGCCCACTTGCGAGGCGTATAAGAAAGAGAGAGAAAGATTAAACGTGAAGGGATATCCACTTGTATGTGACAAACGAATATGAAACTAAAGAGGACAATATAGCTGGAACAAAAAAACGAGGTTATTAAAAAAAAAAAGAGCGGTGGAAAGAGACCAAAGTGTAATAACAACCACAAAAACAGTCACGTGAGGAAAGAAAAAAACAACTAAGAGCCAGCGCGAAACTAGTTATGCTCTTAAAATTCCAGACTCCAGCAATCTGACCCAACAGGCTCTCGCACCAAAAACATCGGTTCACGACGACTCGGCTTGGCACCAATTACCACCTTAGTACTCCCAGCCACCGCGTCGAGCCTGAAAACAGGGCGGCAACACACCGTCGTAACATCGCCAAAACATCAAACGGCGGCGAAGTACCAGCAGCGGCGCTGACAGGGTGTCGAACCAGAACCGAACCGAACTAAACCGAAAATCGGAACCCAACCAAAGCAAAATTGTCTCCACCCTCTTAAAGGGCAACTCCGCTTCTTTTCCAGTAGTGCAAAACTATTCAGTTCTCTTTGTTATCATCTACAAAACCCCCATGGCAAATATTACGACGGAATTCCGCCTAGAAGTTCATTAAAATCGCTGTCAAAGTTTGACAAGCACGAATCCGCTGGTTTTGGATGAGACGTGCGGGCCAGACAACACTGCCCGGATGATTTTCCGCTTCCTCCAAATTCCTTCTCCCGGCAAGTCCGTGACGTCATCAAGCATGTACAGCTTTTTTTTTTTCAATTTTGTTTTCTTTCCCGGGGAGAGCACGGGTGGCACCAGCGCCGTGCTCTCCCCGGAGAGGGAAGCTGCTTTTGTAAGAATTTGAGTGACAGGTTAATCCTCTATAATCTTCTGGGGGGAAAATAGGGACGCCTGTGCTAATCCAGGAGGCACAAAGGAGGATCCTGATAAGAGTGGAGCTCCTTCTTCCCTTTGTATATCACGTGGGTGTACATGCTTAGTGATGCCGAATATACAATGTTGTTCGGCTTTGCCAGCGTTTCGGTTTCGGTTTGTGATCATGGCTAGAGTAAAATTACGCGAAAAATATTTTATTTTTCGCGAAACAAAGGATTGGGGATTGTTTTTGAGTGCTTCAAAAAGCAAAATCGGCCACTATCTCAAAATTTTTGAAATTAAGCGGAGTTGCCCTTTAACTGAACCGGAAAAGAATGTAAGGGTAAATGGATTTTAAAAAAAAAAGTAAGTCCAATATTTATTTTATGTTAATACCACGAACATAATATATAATAACATAAAAATGTAAAACGTTTGCAGGTCTATTTTATGTCGTGTTCGTATTAGCACTCTAATGAATTTTGGTACCTCACGTGTCACGGGACATTATGCGACCTGGTCACGTGACGGCAACGTCACGTGGCATAGTGTCATTGCACACCTTACCGTCACATCCGTTCACGTTACGCTATGTAATCATGCGACTTCCTGACGTCAAACTGTCGTCTCGTGTGACGCCCCTGACACCACTTTACACCAACACTTTGCCTCCAACATTACAAGATCCAAAAGCGTCGTTGACACCGTGACATGAAATTAAGCCACGAATTCGCACCGTGAGTCAAGAGGCACGTCAACCTACTTGATTATCATGCCCACGAGCATTCGGCTCCGGCTCTTGACAGCTAAAGCCTTGGGCAAACATTCGCGCGGTGGGTCGTGTTCAACAAAAAAATAGCTGAACTTGAGTACCCCTGTCAGTCTAGCAAGTCAATGTCTGCTCTATCGACTAATATTTGTTCGATCGGCCAATCAGCGCGCGGCACTCCGGGCGTAGCGCATTATACGTGGAACAGATTGCAAGGTGATTCGTCGATCATACAAATGTCTTTCGGTAGAAGTGACGTTTAACTGCCAGTCTGACAGGGCTATCTACGGCAGTGTCTGTAGCTCAGCCTGGCTCACCCCCCATGCCCCATGCTTTATGGTTCCCGGCGTGTAGCTATGATGGAGATTGGGAAGTATAACATCGGGGCACCAGGTCACGGCGACCGCATGCTCTACTTGGGAGTTGAAGGGGTGTACGCTGCTTATTTTTATTCGTTTTTTTTTTCAATGCGGCTTCTATTGCGTGGAGAGAAAAGCTAATGAGCCTTTAGCAGGTTATCAACGTCAAGAATTAGTTCTAAGCGAAACATTTACTGAAAGTATGATAATCGTTGGATGTCTCATTTAATCTGGACAGTTCGGAACAAAAGTAACGCGAACGACAAACCGACAGCCTCTCGCCTTTGTTTCTGATCATAAACGTCGTTAGCGCAAGCCCTCACGTAGTCTGTGTGTGATGTGCTTCGGGAGTTGTATTGGTGCTAAGAGGCCGGCCCTTTTGATAGTCCCATAAATTAAATCCGCGGAAATTCCGAGTGCTACCCTGCGCGGGTCACTTCGCGCCGGACTGCTTCCTTCTGCAGTATTGTCCATATTTTCTTTTGCTTGCTTGTCTGTTGTACTTTGGTATTTCAGCCTTCTCCTGTGGAATCATGAGTACCTATATATATGACTTGTTTTGCTATCTGTCGTTTGTATAACCTTTATGGTGACGAGGGTAGAAAGTTGGGTAAGTTGTGATTCGTAATGATTAAAAAGGGCAACAAGACGACGGACACAGAAGAAGACGCTGTGTCTGTGTCTTCTTCTGTGTCCGTCGTCTTGTTGCGCTTTTTAATCATCATAACCCTTATGGTAGTTTATTTCTTGCGTGTGTTTTATTTATTGAAACTACAATCTCCTTCTGGAGATGTGGTAGGAGGGGGTAGATAATGTTGTATAAAGGCATACATTTCTAGTCATTTTAGCACACGCGAATAAGGCAATCAATGTCATCATTATACAGTATTAAATAAAAATTAGAGCAGAAAAAACAACAACAACAAAAGAACCTACAAGAAATACCGTCAATCGCAGGAGTTACAGAAACTGCGAAGGTTAGCAATGAGTGATGACTCAGATGAAGCATTTATTACATGATTGGGTAGGGCATTCCAATCATGAATGGTCCTTAAGAAAAATGAGGACTTAAATACATCGACCCTACAGCTGTGTTCTTGTAATGATCTACAATGAAAATTTCGCGTGGGGTAATTATGAAGAGCAGGTGAAATATATGTAGAGGTGTCAATACTAAATCGGTTGTTTAGTAGGTCGAGCAAAAATTTTAATCTTTGAAACATGCGTCTATGGGTTAATGGCTAATGCTGGAACACACATATAGTTCGGAAACCGGGTATTGTCTCTGAAATTTGTTATATATGAAACGCAAGCCTTTTCTCTATATGGATTGAAGTAAATTTATGTTGGTTTTAGTAAACGTGTCCCAGACAACGGACGCATACTCTAATATATTCAGAACAAACGATTTATAGGCTGTTAATTTTACATCCGATGAGGTTTGCTTTAAATTTCGCCGTAGAAACCAGAGCTTAGTTAATGCTTGCGAACAATATATTTGATATGGGTGTTCCAACGCAGGTCGTCGAATGGTAACCTCCATTCGATCTCATTTTATATTAAAAGTCCGTTTACCCTGTTCAGTCCTAGTTTCTCGCCTCTGCCCCCTGAGCCCCCTGAACCCTCGCCTTGCGGGATAGCGGACGTCAGAACCCCCGCCCGTTGTGACCCGCAACGCAGCTGGGTCGGGACAGGTAAACAATTGAAGATTTTTAGGTATAAACACGGCAATTCAAAGTTACACTGAGTTGTTTTCCTTCTCTCTTTTTTTTTTTTTTTTGTTTGCTGTTTTTATAAAATAACGATTTTTTTTTTTTTTGTGCTGCTTGAAAATGCGGAAAAATATATTCAAACTTGTAGCGCTTCAAACCGGTTCGAACCAGTTTAAAGTGCTTTGAACCGTTATTTTCGCCATCCAGAAAAGAACATAAGCTGAACCGAAAGCCGTGAACCCGAACCAGAACCTAGCCGATAAATATATCGGTTCGACAATCTGGCGGCGTATCAGGGAGCGGCAAACTCGAGAATCGCCGCAGCCTTCGTCGTCGTCGTCCAAGTGCAAACAAAGCGGCTTTGGAAAAGGGCCATAAAACTCGGGGGCTTACGAATCGCCCCCCTGATACGCGAACCCGTGGCGTGGCCTCGTCGGTCCGACCGGCCGCCGACGCCCCGGCCGCATCGGGAAGCCATCCGACAGGCCTCCCGTCCTCTCTCTCTTTCCTGCCGCCCACATCGGCTCGAGAAAATCGGCCTTCGGGAGATTTGTGGCCGGCCATTAAAATCGGACACGATTTGTGTTTTTCGCGCCGTTTCTGAGCTACGCACTGGCGGCGGTGCCACGGCCTCTGTCGTGCAGCTTTTCTGTTTCATTTCACAACGGACCAGAGCGGCCCGCTACGAGCCATCAAACGCCGTGCGACTGCCAATTCTTGCCTTCCGGGAGAGGCGCAGAAATTCGCGAGGCGCGTGGTCACGCGATAAGTTGAGAACGTCTGGTTGGCTGGAACGGCTCGTAGTGTCCGCTGCGGCCCGCAGTCGGGTAAAAAGGGATTGTAGCGTCGGCGGCAGCCGCGGTGGTGGCATTGGGACTGCAGCTTCGAAGCGGACGTCCCAGTAATTCGTCCTCCAAAGTGGTTTTATTATCTCTCGTCCTCTTCCTCGATTTTCGAGCTTTTGAGTTCTCTCGGTGTCTCACTCCTTCCGGTACATCCTTTTGTTATTTTATATTTATTGCGGAAATTATCTCTTTCTTCGACGAACACGGCTCGTCCGGAAACGGAGACGGGGTTGGAGGATGGAGAAGGAGGCGTCGAACGAGAGGGTGCAGTCGGACTGCTGTCGAGGTCGTGTAAAGCGCTCGGCTAAGAACCGGGGGATGATCGCTCGTCGCGGTCTCTCTAACCTCCGACTAGGAAGGACTCGAGGATGAGAGACAAAACGAGAGGAAAGGTGAAAGACAGGCATTTTAGTATGCCCCTCCGCAGTCTGTACTTCGTATTATTTGTTGGTAATGCTGATTTCGGCAGGCTCAGTATTTCCAGCTTGTGCTCTCTCAATCGTCTCGCATTTTTTGAACAGTCGAGAGAAATTCTAAACATAATCGAAGTGGTAACGTGGGCCTGTTGGGACTTCCATCAGGAATGTGTTTATCAGGAATCTATTCTTGTTCGTAGCATACTTGTAAACAAGTACCTGTTATCAATGGAAACGCTTTTTATTGGAACGACTCTGGCTGAATTGTAGCGACACATGTAAAATATTAATTTGGGGAAGTAAAAGAAAGAAACGAATGACGTGTTTTTGGCGATACTCTTATATAAAAAAAACTGGTAGTCCTTAATTGAGGTATCATCGCTTACAAATATAAAATAGCTTGAAAAACCTGTATTATAAAGTACAAAACACTCCACTTTATAACCTTATAGATCCAGGGACTTTCAGAGAGTATCACGGAAAAATGGGGCGGGGGTTACAAAAGCACTGTAATCGATGTTGCTTAATCTTTAAAACAAATGTTATATCATTAATTAGGATTTGTAAGATGATAAAGGTGAATCCAATAAATCAATCCAAAATCTTTTTCATGCCGGAAGTTTTAGAAGCTTTAAAGGCATTAAGTGGTCAAGAATATACCTACTGCTGCCCCTACATCGCCAGCTTGTGACATGGGCTGCAAACAACGACAAAACAAAACAAAAGTAAAAACGCCGGTTTTCCTATTTTTTTTTAAAATAACATTACAGTGCTGTTTATGTAAGTAATATAAAATAAAAAAAAAAAATATGCCTGCATGCAAGCATGGATTGAATTTTATTCTGCTTTCTCAAGCAGAGCTGTAGAGTTTGCTCACCGTGAATGTGTCGTCCTGTTCAGATTCATTGACTCCTATAATATTATTTCTACCCTCCACTTTTTCATTTACCAACAAAAATTTACGAAACGTGAAAGAATATGAGACATTCTTTTTATCATGTTATCAACATCCCAGAGCGTTTAATCATCTTCTCTCTTATTTTATTTTAATTTTTTTATTTTTTTAGCTACAGGCTTAACTGCCCCGTAGGCAGGATACTTTTTATTCCATTTCGGCTGTTCTCTCTCAATCGCCCCGCGTAATACTTTTTTTTTTTTTAATTCGCAAAGATTTCTTAGGTTGAGCTTGAAATTCTTTTCGATTTCAGCTTTTTCTTCACTCTATCCTTCTACTATTATTTGGTGCTCGCTGCCCTTTCGGGGTTTTTCGCCCTCAAATTCTATAACTTGTAAAGCGAGGCGTCGAAGACGTCATATCGGTATCAATATACTGCTCGGCTTGGCGACTGTCACAAAACGGGCGCCGACGACGAGACGGAGACGATGCTTGGCGATTTAGGCAATGCACGGCAAACTTGACCGCCCCCCTCCCCCCCCTTTTCTCCCTTTAGTCTTTACCTCCACTCAAAAGAGAAAAAAAAAAAGGCAACAAAAGAACCAAATGTAAGTTAAACCTTATGCCTACAAACTTTTCTACGCCTGTCTACCCCCGATACATTTTATTTTATTCTTAGTCATACCAAAAAGTTGAGCATCGTAAAGTATAACGGTGGAGCCTTCGGCAATGACATCATGTACTATGCGGGGCACTGACACGGGCGACGCGCATTTTGCTCTTGGGCGTGCCGAATGTTTCAATTAGTTTTAAGATAAAGTACGGCGGACGTGCACGTTGCAGAACTCAGGTATCCTGCGTTCACTACCCGCTCCTGCACGCTTCCATCTGAATGAGCATCGTGCCTGCGCGCGACCGTGTACCACTTCTGCGTTATGTACTTACATTAAAGACCCAGGGCTACCCGTTTTACTGCAGTCAATAAATATCTCGCATACAGCTAAGACATCAGACGCCCATTGGGTGCTACCAACTTCCCTGTGTATAACTATACACACAACACAATATCAATTGCGACAGACATACTACGTACCTTTCTACGTGTACCTAGAAACTGTAGGTTCGGCTACAGTCTCATCGTATAACACTGCACTTCGTTTCGTCTGCTTCAGTGATCGATGAAACACTCATATCAAGGCTGTGACTCAGCGAAGAAACGAGTCTGGTTCCGGAACGTTAGCACGTAGCGCTTCAGTACAAACGTGGAAGGATGCCTAAAGTTTCGGAACATACCTATCGAAATTCTCCGGAACACTGAACTATATCATTAAACATTACATAATACGAGACTTCCGCTCCATGGGTGGGCGGATGTTTGGCAGAGCGGTGACCTGTTATCAACCATAACAGGTCATCAACATTTGTGCTTAAAGAACGCACAGATGCTTTTATTCGCTGACGATATCAAGATCTTCATGAAAATTCGATGGAAAGATGACTGGGCTTTTTTACAGATTGATATGTCACATGTTTCAGACTGGTGTTGTAATAACGTTTTACATATCAACCCTGCTAAAACAAAATTACTTACCCTGAGTAGACAACGTGGAATTATTTCTTATCCGTATCTAATTGGCAATTCTACTACCCAACGCGTCTATCAAGTCCGTAACCTCTGAGTGTATTTCGACAACGAACTTTCTTTTTCACATCATTTTAGCCAAATTGTTACCACTTCTCTTAAAATGATGGGAATTTTATGACGCCTTACGAGGGACTTATCAAATCATAGGTCCGTGGTGCGTTCATTTTACTCCTTGGTAAGAGTTAGACTGGAGTTACGTAGTGTTGTGTGAAACTCGCCGACAGCAGCTGCAGTGCCACGAATTGAAAGAGACACAGAAACGATTTATTCGTATTGTATATGAGAGGTGCTTTGGGAGATGATTTTACGACTAGGAATACATTTTCAAAGACCTCTTGTTGCGTAACTTGTTCAATAGAACCGCCTGTGAAGTTCTATTTTTACAAAACGTTGTACCAGGCGGTATAGATAGTGATTTTGAGTCATCGTTAATATAACATGTACCAGCTCGTCTTTTTAGAGCACTGAGTGTATTTTACCCTTCATTTCAATTGAAAGTGGCACCATTAGAAAGCATGTAGATTTCCTGTAATGAACTGTCCTATCATGTTGGTGTCTTTTCATATATCTTACGATTTGAAAGAGAACTGAAGTTATATATTTTTCGATTCCTGATTTTCAGTGGCAGATTTTGTGTAAAGGTTTTGTACTGCAATTTTATGTGGCACCACATTATGACTTATTGGCTGTTCTGGGACATGATGCAAATAAAGCATTATTATCATATACCAATAAAGCGTTATTATAGAGAACCAGGAAGTTTCGTTTCTCCAGTTCAGAGCGTAAGTAGAGTCATTAGCACTTGTTCCCTACCGCGTATTAATAGTTTTAATTCTCGTCACTGGTTCACGAGGTCGACAAATCGCTAGTGTGAGACGGCAGCGCCGTCCAATTGCGATTTGTGTAGCTTAAGAAATTTAAGCTATTTTCGAATCGTGCGTATATGGTGCAACACCATATAAGCTTGGTTTCAAGAGCGTAGCCAAATCGCTATTGTTGCCGTCTTGTTTAGCGTTGGCAAGCGAAATACGCATCGGGGAAAAGAAAGTAACCAAGTGAATCAATACTAATCTAATTATTACTGAAGCGAATGACTGTTTTCTTTAAAGGAACACATAGCGGTTTGGGTCCTCGCAATCAAACAAGGGCAACCTATTGCATTTCATGAGCAATTTATCTCGCCTTGTTTGCACCTCAAAACGACTTGCGGTGTATAAGGTACTAAACTGTCTAAAATCTCGTACGGCTACGTAAACTGTCGAAATCACATGGTTTTCGACTTGAAAGTAGTGAGTTTCTGCACCGACGGCTTTATTGTTTTTATAACCATGGTAGATAAATTTTACTCAGTCTCATCATTAGGCCTTAAACCGTAATTTTTCTGTACCATTAGTTATCATAGCTATAGTTAAACGACGAAAACGCTGTCTCACGAGAAAAAGAATTGACAGCAGTCAGAAAACGAGCACTTATCATCACAACGAATAAACTTCCGAAACCAGCGGTGTGTGCATTGCTAACAAGAAAGAAAACCATTATTATTCTACAAAAAATGCATAATGAGGCAGCAAAAGTAGAAAAAAAAAGGAATACAAAGCCCGCTCCTCAGGCAGGCGGTAAATTCGACGAAATGTTTATATTCACCCGAAATTCAGCTCTTCCCAAGAACTCTTATAAGCACAAACGCAACGTTAAAGTGTCAGACGGTTTCTATTACTCAGAGTTACAGGTAACGCAATTCCGGGTACTGCCCACATCATACTTCGGATTAGCACTCCCGTATGCATCTTGCGCAAGGGGCGCATTATACGCCACAGTTCTAACGAAGGAGCTTCGGGGTAAAGCCCGTGATAAAGGAGAGCCGACATAATCGGAAAGCAGTTCGAACCGGCGCGACCGAAACCATGAATTCAGGGGTGGCGAGACAGGAGCGGCAGCCCACCAACGCCGACGCGCGGCTAAATTAATATCGACTGCGACTCGAAGGGCTTCGCGAACCTCGCACTCGAGGCTCCCAAGACCCGTGAAACTGCGAGGAGGGAGCTTAAATAAATGAGGACGAGTCTTCCTCGGGTGTTACCAATTATTTATGAATCACGGGCGAGGTGGATCTTTGTCGAAATCGCCGCGTATAGGGCAGAACCCAGCGAAAGGATACGACACGTGGACGATGAGAAGCAGCCGCGAAGCTGCGAGCGCCGCCCGCCGCTTGCAACAGCGCGCGGAAAACCGAGCGGCGAGAATGGAAACGCACATTTCTCGAAGTCTGCGACGGTTCTATACTTTGCTTTAACACGAGTTGGCTGCGGAGAGACTGAGGGGTAGTGCGAGTTCCCTATGCAGCTTGTGCGCTCAGACATCGAACCCAATTTAGACGGTATGGAAAACTCGGCTTCATAACGTATCATGCTGACCCTCACAGCAGAGGAGCTGTGAGTAGGTTGAAACTTGCGGTGAAACTATGAAAGAATTAACTTTCCATTTTAAAAATAAAAAAAAAAAAAAAACTGTCTCGGACTATTTGCGGCGACATTGGCTGACGATCTGAAGACCGCAATTGCATGGTTACATGTGCTGCCGAAAGATGGCGCAACGTATGATGGCGCAGCAGGATGACGCACAATGCCCGGCTCGGTAGATTGAACGAACATCTCCGTGGCGAAGATAGGAATCTATGAGAGATTTTAATCAGTGCTTTCGTTTCCTATTTATATATTTTGTTTTTAATAAATTATGGCACTTTCAGAAGTTTACATTAGAAAGAGGCGCACCCGCATAATGAAAAGATTCCAAAGGAGGTCGGCTAAGCTCGGCACGGGTGCGCCATCGACACCTTTGACATCTCACAGAGGCAGATACAACTAGGCGAGCACGGTCATGGCACGGTAATGACGTTCTCTGCGAACGCCGCCACAGATAGGCCGAAATAGGGTCTTCATTCGTCCTTTTGAACCAGAAAAGGTCGCCTGGTGAAATGTGTACTCCAAGGTTCTGTCACCTTGTAGCACCTCTGTAGTAAATCGCAGCACGATACAAAAAAAAAAAAAAAAAAAGAAACAAAAAAGAAAACACAATTTTGCTGATTATGTAAATCGGGCTCGAGCATTCGTGTACGTGGTAAAGTGTGCGCACTGCGAGTGATAACCGATTTATATAACCCATCTATTCAGAAGACGTCCGCCATTAAACTGCGAATGCTTTACGTTCTTTGAGATGCTGCCTCTCTTATTAGTTGGCTTTTTAGAAGTAACGTATCGGTCCAGTGTTTATTATTCGTTAATTAACAATAATTATCATCTTTAATGAACAAAAGTTATGCATATTTCGCATTGGTAGTTAACGTCAATTAACAACATAATTAACACTTGTTGATTATTATTATTCTTTTTGGAGCTTAGATTCCGTCTGAAGAGGGCTACTTGATGTCCACAGATCGCTCTCTGAGGTATCATGACAGAGCTAAGCAACGAGCAAAAGAAAAAACTAAACTTTGCAGTTGTAACCTGAAGGTTCTTAGAACATGCTGTAACATTCGATTTATTTTAAAAACAAGTGTGTAACAATCTTTCGTAGACATTTGGAACTTCATTCATTTAGAGGTTACAAGCAGGATTGAAAGTTTGCAAACTTACATTTCCCTGATGATTTGTATTCAAAAGAGTTGCATACATAGAACTTACAAAATATTTAAAGCCAAGGCACAAAGAATAAGGAAAATATACGTAAGCTGCGGAAGCCAGTGACATCATGGAGTCGAGACTTAAAAACAATATACTGTATATACAAAATCTCTGACCCTTCAAATACTTTAATAACCCATTTAATGCATTCTGAATACTACTAAGACTGAGAGTTCAAAAACTGAGAGCACGCGTAAGAAAGGACGTGTTTTTGGAGACTACGACAAAATAAGGACCGTCGTAAGAAAGCTTAGCACTTGAATCCTGGATGCTCCCTCCTTGGCTAGAGGTGTAGTGGGAGCGTTCACAGACGTTATTTTAGCCACCAGATTGTTGCCACTAAGTAATATTTAATAAACGTTAGCGATTGTGTCTCGTCAAGCGTGTTTTGTTATATTTTACCACTTTCCGCGCTCGTAAAACTATTCGCACCCCCGTCATCGGTCTACAAAATTCGGCGTTTCTCATAACCACGGGGCGCCAAAGCTCGCCAAACCCTCGTACCCCCTCATTAATTATATTCGCGTCTGCCGCTCGCAAGTCGTTTTTCTCCGCAAATAATATAGGCTCGGGGCGTCAACCCATCAAGTGTTAACAACGGCGGGAGGCTCGCCTAGAACGCAAACGAGAGC
This sequence comes from Ixodes scapularis, assembly GCF_016920785.2. NCBI lineage: Eukaryota > Metazoa > Arthropoda > Arachnida > Ixodida > Ixodidae > Ixodes > Ixodes scapularis. Next base: position 197,928,298 of record NW_024609835.1, read on the forward strand.
GCGAAGTAAAAAAGAAGAAGCTGGAGTGTTGTAATAAATATTACCATTAAAAGGAGAGAAAAAAAGTCGATACAAACAAAGAAAAATTCTAAAAGCCCTGTTGCGTATGCATACCCATGTAACAGCCTTTCTCGGGAAATTAGATGGGGAAAAAAAGAAAAAAAAAGGAGGCAAAAGAACCCCGAGAAATACGTCTATGTTCCTTACCAACAAGTTGTCCAAGTGCGCAGGTCTGCTTATCACCGCGTGCTTGCCTCCATCTCCCTACCTTGTCGCGTCTCTCCTTTCATATTAAGGGTTTCTATGTTACACAACCCCCGACGCCTTACACAGCGACGCGAGGCTTAGCGTTCCCTTTAATGACCCTGGATCAAGCGCGGATGTACGGTGGATGAAACAGCTGGAGCGATCTCGACACACGGGCAAGAACACGGGCAACGTACAAGTAAAATATGCAAGAACAACGGGAAAAAAATACTAGAACAAGGAAAACAGGGCGCTGGAAGAAAGAGGAAAGGGAAGGAGGGAATAGGAAGCGGGTGACACACCGAAATGTGCCGCCTCCCTCAGACGCTGTTGGGCCCGGCGCGTTCTCGTGACGGCCGATAAAATATTCAAATTGGAGTCTGGGCGTCACATCTGCATATCCCTCAACCGTCGCCGTGAAGAAGCCCGAGGTGCGGGTGGTGCGCAGCTCCAGGCATCGTAAAGCAAGGGTCCGCCGTAGGCCCACGCTTCTCCGTCGGCCGCGTCTTGTGATCGCGTTCGTGTTACACGCTGCGCTCTTCTTCGCCGCTAGGACATGTTTCGGCTTGTATGCTAACATAGCCTCCTATATACTGACAAAGCCTGGCAGATCGCCACGAGAAGCGATAACCGAAATGGAAAAGGTGGAGCGGCAGAAATGGATGAGAGGAAAGCCACGTGACTGGCGCCCCGCTGCGGCGAGACGTCGAAACACGCACTCCCGAGCGAACAAGTGTGTTTCAGGTTCTTGCCGCTGCAAAAGCTGTGCGCTGGCGTCCAGGTTCCGCGGGAAATGGTTCTTTGATGCTCTGTGCTCCCCCATCATCGCGCTCACAATCTACGACCGGGCACTCATGGCTCCGTCGTCGAACTTTGCGTGTATAGAGGAGGCTATGGTTCTAATCTCGCCATTTTACCCACTCATCCTTATTCTCTCTCTCTCTCTCTCTCCCTCTCCCACTTTTGTTTTAAAAAAAGAGGGAGAGAAATGTTTATTTTTTTTTTCTTGTCTTTTTGCAAAGGACGTTTTTTAGAGCTATTGGGAGGGCGCCCCTATCGAAGGGAGACGGGGGAGGCACCGCTCCTCCCTTGCAGCTAGAGTTCCTGAGTTCCTGTATATGCTCCCCCGAAGGGGGAGCACAGTTGCGCATTTGTTTTCCCCGCGCCGCCACGCCGCTATTCGCCGAGATCCATCACGTGAGGAGCAAAGCATCCACGCCGTGCAAGAAAGCCACCTTTACGGTCGCCCCGCCGACATTTCTCGCACCCCGGCGTATGTTCCCCTGCTTTCCGCCTCCTTTTCCTCCTCTCCTGTTTTCCTTGCGCGGCGGCGCGCGTGGCGCCGCTATTTGCCAAATTTAGTCACGTGAGGAGCAAAGCATCCAGGGTGTGCGGGAAAGCCGGCGCTACGGCCACCCGCCGAGGCTGAATGCGCAACTCTGCTACCGTAGGTAGCTATACAGGAACTCTACTTGCAGCTGGCCTGGAGAGCCACCACTGACAGCGTCCACGTTCCGTCATACAGTGAAGCGCTGTACGACCTGTGAGATCTCTCATTAGCAGCTCAGAGTGTTGACGTGTGAAGTGTTGGCTGTAAAATTGTCTCTCCGAGCCATAATATAATTTTAATCGAAATATTTCTAATGTTCGAGAAACAAACAATCTAGATATAGGATCAATATTGTTCTTAAAAAAATATCCCGGGATTGTCTTTCCACTTCGGTTTCGAGCGATAACAAACATGGCTGTCGGCGTCTACGGACTGATCAACAAACGTCGCTCTTCGAGCTCGTATGTTTTGATGAGTGCGAGTCGTTCTGCGTTCACCGAGCTGTTTAGAAGAATATCTCCTCAACCGATCTATTGTGCAGAAACACCTGTCGGAAGTTACTTGCGACAGTTGTATGTGCGGGTGCTTGGTTCCTAGCGCGAGGTAGCGGGAGTGGCCTAAACCTATAGCGTCCCACTATAACTATATTGGTTTGATCTGGCTTGATTTGTTTCGGCCCGCTGCTTTGTGAAGTGTGCAACCGTTGTGATTGCAGCCATGGTTTTAATACCGAAACCAGACCTGCACAGATACGAATTTGCGAGGGATTTGGCCGGATCCAATTGGGCGTTCGGCTAGTATCAGGCCTGTCACGGTTTTTTCCCGTCAATTTGCTTCGAAAGGAAAGTAGCTCTGCGTTTTCCAGTGCACCTGGCCCGCCAATGCCAGTATTTATATCGCGTTTTAGTTGTGCCTCATGACGCTCGCGGATCCCATCCGAAAAAATAACAGCAAAACAAATTGAAGGACTGCAATTTATTTTAACTTTTCTTAGTCCTGTTGGTCGCTTTCTACCGCACATCGACAGACGCCGACAGATGCTTGCATTGAAGCGCACCTTGTGCATGATGAAGCGCTAGAACGGCGCTTTTATGGCCGCGTCTTTTGAGCGTTGCAGAAATTTTTAGACGGGGGCCGAGTAGCAGACGGACGGAGGGGAAAACGGACGCCGACGCTCAGCTCTTTCGTGTCCGCGTCGCACGGACATTGCAGACGACGTTAGACGGTGGTGAAATAACAGACGATGCCAGTGGTTTCCGCCCGTCTGGTCGCACGTCCAGAAAGCTGTTCTGGGACTAGACGCACCGGAAGTCACGAAATGAAGACACTACACTTTTTAGCGTGTTCCGCCGAGCAGCCAAGCCAATCCAGTATTAATGGGTGGGGCCCCTCATCTTTGGGCGGGTCTTTGAGCGTGCCATGTCCTGACATTAAATTGTGTCTCACGGCGTAAATATTAGTAATAAAAAATATTTCGTGGAAAATTAAAAAAAAAGAATGTTAAGCCTTTCAAAACGATGTTGCTTGTCACTTCGGGGTCCTTTAAAGGCAGGGAGGGGGGGGGGGGGGGTGAGAGTTAAATGGGTTCCGTAATTACCACGCATTTAAAAGACTGAGATCACCGTACACGAGGAGATAACCTTCATGGTAAGTTAGCTATAATTTTAAAAAAATCGTTTATTAACTTTTTTTTTTAGATGTAGTGGTTATGGTTTCAACTTGCAGTATTGTAGGCAATTACTATTAGAGGGCGGATGAATTGAAAAATGATTTACGTATATAATATAGTTTTTTATATTAATAGTTCCATTTTCACCATTTTAGCCCGGCTTAAGATTTGCGCTCCAAGAAAGCGCCGCAAGCCCCGCCCAAAATGATGTGTGGAAGAGGGGCGCAGTCGTTTCAATCGCGTCTTCATTATCTCGGTAGTGTGTATTTCGTAGCCTTGTTTCTATGCCTTCTTGCGATTTTACGTTATGCCCTTTGGCTTAACGCACGGTGATCGTACAAATGTAGTCACTCATTTCGTTGGAGTCACGCTAGTCTTTCTTCACTGAAGCCGATTGTTCCGCTCATAATTGGTAATACATAGCACAAAGGTTTAGTCTCCTTCTGAATAGTAGCAGCGTGGCGCCTGAAATCCGTCTCGGACTGGTGTGTTTACAACATCCGAAAAGTGGTCACTCGATGTCCGCCTGATGACGTCATAGACGTGTCATGCAGTCGACGGCCGCGACCCTGGTGAAGTCGCAGCACCCAGGAGTTGGGACTCCCCGACGACAACGACACTCGCTCCTTTTTCTTGTACATTTCATCGGAAATTTTGGGGCTAGCCACCAGGATTGCGACATCCGAGAGTATAACACTCCGGTTGTTTTGACGTCGTTTGTTGCCACTTCGGGAGCACTTCCTAAGCACGGGCGGAATAGGACGCTAAACACACCAGTCGAAGACCCGTTTCCGTCGCAGTAGTAGCCGTGGTCTCTCCCTTCTTTCACTCCATCTCTTCGTTTCTCGACAAATAGGCGGAGGAAGCATAATGTAGTTCCCACTTATGATTATTTTCACAAAGTGCTGTAAAAAAAAAAAAAGCTTCTCAGACAGGCAAAAAAATGCCGACTCAGTGCGCTGTGAAGGTACTCGATGCGTCTGATATTCCGCAGAAGAACTGTGCATCACTTAGGACGCGTTCCACTAACCAGTAAACAAATATGGCCGCTCGCAGAACCAAAGGCAATTAGAGCAATTGTATACACTCAGTTTTATGGTAAACGCACATACGCACATACACGCAGACACGAACATTGTACACGCCCAGCCGTACACGCAGAAACACGGCGTACGAACTCGCGCAAACACGCACATGCACACGAACACGAACATGAACACGCATGCGCGCACACTCTCAAAGATACGCGTACGCACGCACCATAATGGTTCCCAACTGCACACAAGTGCACTTAAAGGGACGACCGATGGACAGCCGTGATAAACTAATATTCTGCCTCAAACCGGACCGACCTAAAGTTTTCAACCTCATAGTTTGCCCAAAGCGTGAGGCGTTTGTTGGGGACATTGATTAATTTGCCGTGCGGATCCGACATTGCAGCGTCCCACACTCGTCTGGGCAGCAGTGGCGATTGATGGCTTCGTCTAATTGTAGAATTATGTTCCACAGTGTGGTGGCCTTGACGCGCCCCTCGGTGCAACCGAGGTAGCCCGATTTCCCTAAATCACGCCGCGGATGCACTTGAAATATCTCTTGCCGAGAAAGTGTTCGCGTCGGGTGTTTATAAATACTCCCTCGGGAGCTATTACATGCTTTAGTCGCTGCACGCGTTTATATGTTTGACTAGTGTCGGGGAGAGGTTAAGAGCCCATTAGGTGCTCCGCCTCCAGCTCACACTCATTGTCTTCCGCCCGGTTTTGGCTGTGCGTGCTACAAAATGTTACTAAATGCAGAGAAAAGCTCGGGCTAGAGGCGGAGAATCTACAGATGGTATTAACCGCGCAACGCCATCACTGGAGAACTTAACATCTCGAACGCACGACGGATTCTTCTCGGCTGACGTCCGGACCAGACCACTCTATATCCTATAAAAAAAATGTAATCGGAAAAAAAAACGCATCGACGGTTTGATGATTTTTGCCAGAAGAACAGTTATGGGCTGGTGTTCACCGTAACGTCACGTGAATCTTTAGCCAGAGCCACGCGTCATACGCCGCGCCGTTTAAGTAGCACTACCTGTAGCTACCGGCAAGAGATGCTGGGCCTGACGTATCACTTGTTTGCTTAGTACGTATTTTGCGCTTGTATAGTGTCCTCTTGTTTCACCTTGAACCATGTTTTGGTATGGGAAATCTTTTTTGTATGTGTTCTTTTTTGTTCCTGTGCCTTTGCTATTTCGCCTATGTAGGAGGTCGAGGACCTTGTCAAGCCGTGCTTTACAGCTTTTTTTCTCGACCTCCGCCATCAGTGTTGATGGGAAATAAACTTACTTACTTACTTACTTACTTACATCCCTGCAGCACACTTCGTGGGAGGCTACAAGCGAAGTCCATCCCAAAAGCGGAACGCATGTCTAAGGCATGAGCCGGGTCGTGGCTCCTACTCGACAGATGGAGAACAACACCTCGAAGGCCTACGTGCTGCTAGGGGAAAGCACGTCTATAGCTGCGGTCGCCGACGGGGGCCCTCGTTTACGAGGACGGGGGTGGAGGCACGGCGTGCCGGCGAGCGTTTCTGTCTGATCGATGGGCGGGCGCAGAACAGGCCGCGTGGTGCGCTCATCTGGCCCAGGCCCTCTTAATTAGCCGGCCAAAGCAGGGCTAATGCATTCATGCCGGCTGAAAGGGCGCTGGCCTTGCCTGCCCTGCTGTGGTGGCTTTTGTGCGAGAAAGGTGATCCTGTTCTCGGACACGTGCGCGCGGAGGGAGGATTCGAAGGCTTGTTATTGTTGAGAAATATGAATACGGCCTTTTCCCGACGGGCCTAAATCAAGGTGATGTATGGAAAAGCGGTGTGCATACCATTCAAATTCGCGAACTAATGCTAATGTGATGTCATTCAGAAAAAAAGAAGAAAGTTAAAGAGACAAACAAGTGACGGAACTTACCTAGAACGAAGCCGTCCTTACTCCACTGCACAGGACCGGCCTGGTTAGACACCTCACACATGAGCTCCACAGAATGACCTTCGATGACCTCACGAGCCTGGGGCCGCACCCGGAAGTTCTGCTGCTGGCCGGAAGCTGTGACACAAAAGAAAAACGGAGATGATCACTGGTGGGGCTACAATTCATTTGCTTAAAATATTATGTTTTGAAAGTATGACTGTGCTGCAGACATCAGAGATCCCAAACTGTGTTGTATTTCCCCTAAAATTATTAAAAAAAGGAAGCAAAAAAAAGTCGTTTTGAGGTTTCGCTATTTCGTGGACTATTTACATCTAAGACATGCCCGTAAACATTGTAGTATAACTGCATAAATTCACACGAAAAACATTCGATCGCCATATTCAAGGTAAATCCCGAAGAGGCATATGCGATTCTTTTTCCTCACGTGTATCTCCCGCACAAAGAAATAATCCGTCGGAAAAAAATGGACGTTTCATCAAACGCCGTTTTATGGAATCGCTGACGGCCGTTTCATCAAACGCCGTTTCACCGAATCGCTGACGGCCGTTTCATCGAATGTCTTTTATATAAAAAGTGCGAAAGATGCTTTTTTATGCACGGATCGAGTGCGTTTTCCTGTCATTCACCCATTTCATCGTCAGGTTTTTTTTTTAATGTCTGAACTTGTAGCTGTTACAATTTATTTTGATGCAAGTAACCCAGGAGGATATTTGTACCGACTTTCGGGTGTAGCACGATTGCCCCGCATGCAGAACCCCTGTCCCTAAATCCCCGTGTCATTAGCCCCGCGTCTCAAAAGCCCCTCGGTCAGAGGCCCCGTTTCATATTCCCCACGTGCCAAAAGCCCCGTCCCATAATTCCCTTTGCGCTTGGACCGTCATTGTTTTGTGTCTTCACCCCGCGCACAGCCATATTTGCCTACATAGCGTAAACGTGCCAAAAGCCGCGTCTTCACTATCCTCGCACAACTTTCTGCCCGAATCAGCTCGGAACAATGACGGAGTTCTGTCCGTCATTGCTGCGCGTCTTCACACCGTGCACACTGCACAGTGGCCCCGTTTCCTTTTCCCTTGGTGTGGAAAGTCTCGTCTTCACTGTTCCCGTTCCCCTCTTTGCTACGACTGCCGTTGTTCCGATCCTTGACCTCGACCCTTCCGAGGCTACAGCAGAGGGTGCATTAAGTGAAAGGAACAATAAGATTAGGATAACAGACCAGGAAAACCCCTGGGGGAATGACGAAATATACAATTGCAGGAGTTTGCAGTTCTTTCGAGGGTGATGGTATTTAAGGCCACATTGGCCAGCATTGGGCTCACTTGCCAAGATGGAAGTGGTTCAGACGCAGAAGGGAAAGGATGCCCTCTACTTAGACGGGTACAAGTACTGTTTTCAACGTCGTAACAAGAATGGGACTGTTGTCTGGCGCTATGACAGGTATTGCGCCATGAATTGCGGATTGACAGTGCTGACGGAAGAAGGACGCGTGCTTCAGAATCCAGGTAAGCTTTTGCTCACTTCATCGCGTGCTTTTCGATAATAGCTGCGTAATATGATGTTGTATCCAGTGCACATGATATTTTATGCCTCTTTTAATTTGAAGGGGAGCACACACATGCGCCGAACGACTTGAGCTTTAACAGCGCACGTCTGAAGTGTGCCTTGAAGAAAAGGGCCATCGCTGAACCCCACGCTGCTGCCCCGGAGATGTATTCCCAGCATGTGAGGAGCTTAGTGGGAAAGGCAAGTGATGTCGATCTAAGAATCATACAGCGAAAGAGTTTGAACCTATCTTTTCTCTCTCTCTCTCTCTGTTTTTATCAGGTCAAGGAAGACGTCTTGGCTCAGCTTCCGACCTTTGAGAGTGTGCGCAGTACGATCTACCGAGCTAAAAGACATACCAACCTACAGTGCCCAAGACTACAGCTGACGTAAAGTTAGCTGGAACATACACTGAAACCTTGGACGGAAGAAAGTTTCTTCTTTTTGACGTGTCAACCAGTGCTGGTCGCATCGTCTGTTTTAGCACAAGCGACGCACTCACAGAGTTTTCTGGGGCGAGTGAGGTTTTTGTCGATGGAACCTTCTTCTCGTGTCCATCTTTGTTTTATCAGATTTTGACCATAAGCGGTCGTGAAAGAGCGGTGTAGCTTCAATGTCGCTTATTTTTTGCTACCCGGCAAATCCCGCGATGTTTACATACAGGCCTTCGAACATTTTAGGACAGCTCTAACTGACCTAAACCTTTCCGTATCGTTCGACCTTGTCCGAACGTACTTCGAACTGCCGCTGATTCAGGCCATCCTCTTCGTTTTTCCTGGTGCCCGTCACCGAGGCTACCACTTCCACTTTTCCCAGGCAATCTGGCGGAAAGTTCAGGAGCTTGGACTCTCGAAGGCCTATCGCTTGGACACCTCCGTGGCCGGCTTCGTGAGAAATCTGATCAGTCTCACTTTCGGGGGTTCATGTGTTCGTGCGACAGCCATTCACCGTTTCAAATGATGAGCAATTGCTTTCAAAAATATCCCACAGCCATGCTCCGTCGGTTCTCATAAAAAAGCCGGACCTTCTTATTTCTTGCCGCTATGGCCTTCTTCTGGCGAGGAGGCTCTCGGGGACTCAGCATCGCCTCCAGCTTGTCTTCCGTCAGTTGATGTTCTGTGGCGATGCAAGTCCAAAACTTCCAGAATCCGGGATGGGCAACTCCGACCAGCTTCAGGAAGCGGGAATGCCACCCTGGCGTTCGATAAGACGGCGTCCGATAAAACGGCGTTCAATGAAACGACTTCGATGAAACGGCGTTCGATGAAACGGCGTTCGATGAAACGGCATTCGATGAAACGGCTTCGATAAAACGGCGTTCGACGAAACGGCGTTCAATGAAATGTCCGATCCCATGCCATCATGACCACGTGTCGCATGAATAGGTTGCCTCAGCCCGGAAGAATTCACCATGTCCCAACTTTTTTTAGAGGCGCGCACGCTTTTTTAGCTAGATGCTTTTAATAGCGAAAGCGTCTGGCGACAAAGCCTTCTTAGTTCACCAGCTCAGTAAGCTTTCGAGATGTCACCCGGCATATGCTGAAAGACGCTGTGCGTTAGAAAGAAAAAGTTATTTTACGCAAACCTGCTCTGACAGGCTTACATAAGCAGTGTCAAAACGAACATGTCACAGTCGTTCGTTGCTTTGTTGTTTGGTAGTGCTTTATACGTATCCTGTTTACGCACTGTGAAAAGACTTCTTCACAGGAGTTCACTTTGTCCCTGCCGTCCTTGCGCTTGTATACCTTATACAGCTAATTCAGTGACCCGTTTATTTTAGTCTAGAGGGAGTGAAGCGAATCTACAGGTGTGAAACAAAGACCAGTCGTAATGCTCTGATTGGAATGATGAGTGGGAAGAACTAAAGCTAGCCTCCTTTGACTCCACTGCACTCACCGAACACGTTCGAATGCAAAAGCCGAATGCCGGACGCCGGCGGTGCGTGTTGTAAAGCGTTCTGCAAGGGCAACGGAGACAAAAGTCATCTAGCTTCAGGCCTACCCACTAATCCTTGCAACAAGAGCTCGGCGTTCTGACGTCCCGGCTTACACTCGTCTCCTCCTCCCCTACAGTTTCTCGGCGCGTAGATGTGTCCTTAAACAAAGCTAAAGTATATATGTTTCAAACCGCCTCACTGCTCCGATTTTTTACACCGAGTTGCTGATGACGACCTCCTAGTTTCCATATCCCGTCACCGTATTTTTATTTATCACCTCTCTCCGCTGGCTTTCTTGTCCTAAAATTGTTATTAACAGTTTCAATAATTGTTGAAAGTGTATTTGAGCACAAATTATTGTGCTCAATGGCTGAGTGCTGCATCGTCGAAGCGTACACAACCGCAAGTATCGTGCAAGTATCGTTCATTTAGATGAAACAATTAAACATGCAAAAAACGAGGAATTGTGTTGTAAAATGAATGCCGCCGTAGGGTGCAAGAAATTCACGAGTGCACCTGCCGCCACCACAAAGTATCTATTTCTCGATGTGCATCTTGGCGATACATGTTTTCGTGCGTTTCACACTGCGTGCACTGTACGTTATTACGTCAACTGATATAGGTTGTTTCGTTGAAATAATACGGTATAACGGTTATTTCGCGTCCTGACAAGGATTCAGGTTGAATCGTTCAGAGCAATGTCTCAGATAAAGAGACACGGTACGATATATAGTATACATATATTTCGAGGCTTATAGTATTTTAAAATGCAAAACACCTCAACAATTTTCTTAGATATATTTGTCAACTATTCGCACTTCCCCATCCATGCGAGGTTTCAGAGCACATGTTCCGGGCGTCCTACGAGAAACTTGTTTAGTTTAATTCTAATCAACAAAAACGTTCCCGAAAAAAAAAGATAAACAAGAACTCACTCGCACCTTTGCATTAAATGCATATTAATCCTAACGGTCCATTTTACTTTTAATTTTTCTGAAACAGATTTTGATTGAGAAAGGAAAATTTATGACAATACTGGCAGAGCTTTTAGGCAGCCCTTTGATGAATGTAGATATCGCACTTGTCTGCGAGATAAGAGCGGTTGTATTTCAATCGAAAGGGACATTCAAGGCAACAATAAAATATGTGTCTTTAGTATATACACTTCCTTTCCCTCATAAAGATTTTTGTTTGTGGCTGCAAGATCATTTTCACTCTTACCCCTGGAAGGACCTTAGTCTTTTCAGAATGAATTTAATTTCTAAAAGCAGACAAGCGATCACGTTGCGAAAATCAACGGTTATATATTGACCTATATGACTTATTGTGTATTCCAAAGCTTCGTAAAACGAACAGACTGAGTCAAGCAATGAAATGAAAGAAAACAGTGAAAGTGTAAAAAGAATCAACGACGGAACCTCGTGGGTTCGATCCCCGCCGCCCCCGCCCGTTTCGATCTGGATGAGTTTCGTACCGGCACGCGTTCGTGTGATCACTACTGCGTGATGCACATTAAAAATCCCAGGTTAGCGGTTGTACCGCACTGGCCAAATTTCTCATCTACAGCTAAGAGACCGATTACCCGTTGAGGCGCATCTCCATCAAGGCTGTATAAACATAAAGAGCAAGCCAATTTTTTTTTATTTTTTTCACAAACAAAAATCTAAGAAAGAAAAAAAAAGCGGATTGGGATTAATTTGAACGCGCTTTCTCCGAGCTTCCGAAAGAAGAAGCTTGCAGCGTTCACACACGAGTTTACGCCGTTAACCAAAATCTGCACGCGCGTCAAGAAAACTTGGGTGCTCAACTACGACGGCAGCAATAAACACAGCACTGCAACAAACAAACAATAAGAAATGAACAAAAACGATTGACTAAAACTACTTGAGGTGCTACCTGACAGAAAGGGGGTGCAGATGAGAAAACAGAAGTTCTCGAAATAAGAAAAAGGTGAAGTGGGGTTTGTGCAAGGATCTGCCTATGGCCCAGTCTTCCTGTTAATCCTATCTATGCTACCCAGAATCTTTGTTTTTATTATTTTTTATTTTTTTGCCGAAGGGGAGTTGCCACATGTGGGTCTCAACCCCATGCCGTGTGGCACTGTTATTTGTTTTTTTTCCTTTTTCTGTAAATGCTTTTTTTTTTCTTTTTTTAGCCCGCTTTGATCGCGAGAAGGACGAGGTCGCGGACGGCGACGACTCTTCCCCGGTCCCTGGTCGTAAAACTCGGCTTTCCGTGTCGTGATTTATGTGCGAGAAAACTTCAAACTGACAGCGAGCGAGATCGGGAGAAAAAGAAGTGTGATTGAGAAGCAATGAATAGGCTCTCTCGCTGCTTCAGCAATTTCGTTTCACTCGCTGCGTGAGACGCTTCCGCAGTTTTCAAGTCGAAGAACAAAAAATACGCTACAAACCAACAAAAATTAAAAGAAAAACTTGAATACTTTTTTTTTTTTTTACTTTTTCCCCCAAAAGTCGACATCCCGGAAAGAATCCTTAATCGCTTCCTCCTCTTTCTCTCCCAGTATCTTGTTATCGCGCAAGGAAAACTATCCCTCTCCGAAAGAAAGATAGTTTTCGTTCTCAACGATCGTGTTCGCGTCGAGACGAGAGGGGCTGAATCGCTTATCCATCCAAGAGAGGATGGACGTCAACGCCTTTGATCAACAACGCTGGGGTCTGATGGACTCAAAGCGAACCGTCCAGCCCTTATAGAACAAGTCTCTACTTTTTCTTGCCTCAAAACTATGGCTCCTGAGACGCATCATCGCCTCTTGCGTTTAACGTCGCACAAGTGTTCCTGAACTGGAAACAGATGTCAGAGGAGCCGTCGTGTCACGCTGCTTGCTGCCGCGATCCTGCCAGTTGTTCGTAGAAGTTCCGGGGCGAAAATAACTGGCGAACGCGAGTGTCGCCGTCGTCGATATGTTTCAAATTGTGTCTACTGAAGCTTCGGTGGATAGTCAACCTGAATGCGCAGTTGCGCCGGAACAGGCTAGAAAGCCTTCATGTGCGCTTTGCTAGGTGATGCCACCCTTTGTAATACCACTCGCCGACAAACCAGCAGCCATTTTGGTTCTCGGCAATAATCTGTGGGGCTTATAACCCTCTCGGAAACAAGCACCTTGACTCACAAGTTCGGAGCAGCGTTGTGGAACCCACAGAAGGAGGATTAGCATTTCCCCCCTCGGATGGGAGGACCGATGGACACGAAGGCCACTTTCCGGCGCGCGGGGAAAGAATGAGAGGAAAAAAATGGCGGTGGCAGAGGGTGTGGGAACGGGAAACATTCAGTTGGCATCACTCTATGCGAAGCGCACATGAAGACACCCTAGAGCAGGCGTCTGCCGCACATCCACCTTCGCAACTGTGACGCCACCAGTATGGCGGCGGGCAACACAATGGCACGAGTATGACGTCACAAAGCGGAGACCGAAAGACCACAGGCGAGGACCTAGTAAACACACCAGTCTGAGTCTCATTCCAGATGCCCTACTGAAAACATTTATCCTTAATCTCGATACGGCGCTCCCACTGATATCACTGAAAAAAGTCACCTAAATGCGAGGACCCTGGGGCATTCACTGAACACCAACATCATTCAGTCAAAGCGAGAAATGTTTTGACAAACGCAGCATTCTTAGTATGCACCGCGCTTCCGCAGTACAACAAAAGGGTTACACTAAAATGGGCAGGTAGAGTTTTCTTCTCCACCCAAGACGAGAGGGCGGCCTACAATCTTGACTGTACAGTACGATTCAAGAGTCGGCGAACATTTTTTTGTATTTTTTCTTTATAAATTTTGACTTTCCAGTGTGAGAGGGTTTAGAATATTTTTAGGACTATAGCGCGTAGAAGTAACATAATAACAACAACAACTACAAAAGAAAATATCACAATAACAAGAACAAAGCAATAATAATAATAATAATAATAATATTTTTATTTTTATTATTATTATAATGGTGTTTTCCCATGTCTTTGGAAAAGGTCAGTGATAGTGCCAATACACAAAGCCGGTGACGCGTCTAGGGTAGATAACTACCGCCCCGTTTCTTTGTTGTGTTCTTTTTCAAAGGTTTTTGAGATAGTTTTACATGCCCGTCTTTCTTTTTACTTTTGTCGAAAACTAAGCACCGTTCAGCATGGATTTATAAAAGGGCGTTCAGTAGAAACGAACCTTTGTTCTCTCCTTGATTATACTGTCCCATTTGTTCTTACACGTGGGCAAGTTGATATTGTGTATTTTGACTTATCAAAAGCCTTCGATAAGGTTAATCATGACTTACTCTTGTATAAGCTCTCTTTATACGGCGTTTCGTCGTCTCTTTTAAACTTATTCCGTAGTTATCTGTCGGATAGAAAGAGTAGAATAAGAATCTTGAATAGTTTCTCAGATGTATTTACTCCAACTTCGGGAGTCCCTCAGGGATCGAATTTGGGGCCGCTACTTTTTCTTATATTCATCAGTGATATAGAATTGTGCATACAAAATGCGAAACTGCTCTTATTTGCGGACGATATTAAGCTTTATCTTAGTATCCATTCGGAAGATGATTGTGCTCTTTTGCAAGAAGATGTATCCCGTATCTCAAACTGGTGCTCATGTAACTTTTTGCTGGTCAATCCAGATAAAACTAAAGTGCTATCTATGTGCAGAAAACGCGATAGTAATCTTACCTTTTCATAGTAATCTTACCTTTTCATATCATGTTACACAAATTGTTGCTTCTGCCTTTAGAACAATGGGGATGATATCACGTTTGACGCATGATTTTTCAAATATAATGTGCGTAGTTCGATTGTTTTGTTCCCTTGTACGAGTTAAACTTGAGTTTTGTAGTTCAGTGTGGAATTCGCTAACAATGACCGACGCTGCACGGATAGAAAGAGTTCAGAAGCGATTTATACGCCTTGTTTACGATAGATATTTTGATAGAAAATGTTATTTTGATTATGAATACCTTCTTAAAGAACTTTCACTCCAGAACCTTTCAAAAAGAAGGATTGCTCGTGACATTATATTTTTATACAAAGTGGTTCACGGCCAAATCGATAGCAATCTTGTGTCGTCTTTGAACTTTCATGTACCGTCCCGAGTCGTTAGAAACTCAAGCGTGTTTTATAGATCTATCCAAATGAGACCGTCTCCTTTGGCTAGAATGCAAATTTGTTTAAATGAATTTCCGACTCATGTAGACATATTTTTAAATTTTGCTGCGTTCAAACGACTACTTGATATGCATATTTTTGGTTTATGATTGTGAAATGTTTTAATTTCGAGAGCATATGTCGGGGGGGGGGGGGGGGGGGCGCTTGAGATTGTGTATTGTTTTAGGTGTTCTTTTTTTTCTTTTTAAACTTTTTATGTGCCACCACACTGTAACCAATAGGTTGTTCTGGGGCATTATACAAATAAAGGATTATTATTATTATTATTATTATTATTATTATTATTATTATTATTATTATTATTATTATTACTAAAATTAATGATAAATACTAGTAGAAGAGTAAATTTTTACTCACACAATGCACCTCTTTGTCAAATCGTTTGCAACAAAACAGAACGCGACCGAAAAAGTGGCGCCCCGGAAAAGGTTGGGCGCATTACTCGTATCTTGTGGGATATTTCGCGCCAAAGCTGCCAATGGCCGCTCGACATTGCTGCAACATCTCAACCTTCAAAGGAGGGCGAGCTTTTGGAAGAGCCTGATTTTTGGCCGATCACGTAACCGAGCCAAAGTGGTCTAGGCCGAAAAAAGAAAAACAAGCATGGCCGGGCGATATGGGCAGTACGGGTTGGTGCAGTCACGGTGCAGTTAGTGGCACGGTGCTGATTCCCCCAGTCGCGACGATTGCAAGCACAGCATATGAACATGATGATAGATACAACTGATCTTTCAGCGATGCAAAAATGTCCGAAGTACATTGAGATCACCCGTATGTTCTTTCACGTTCGCTGGCTGTCATTTCCCGGTTTAGCAGGCCTAGTAAACCCAGTTAGCCGAATCCGACGAAGTTTATCGTATTAATAAAGCAGACCGTCTGTTCACACCGTGAGTACTTCATATTATGTTGAGGCGAAACGCTTAATAAACCCGGTGTAGATGACGAAGTTTGGTAAAATTCTCGTGAGTGACTACGTCATCAGCATTGCGCGCGAAACTGTACGTGTGAACAGGCTAATTTAGCTAAATTTTCGTTTCACTAAACCGTTTCGCGCTGAAAAGATGCATCGTGTAAGTAACCCTTTAGTAGTTGTGAGCGTCGAGGCACTCTAGGCGGCTCGAAGTCTAGGCAGATAGGTTTGGGCCCGTACTCCCTACTTATCTGCCTATCTAAAATAAAAGGCCAACCTAGGGGAGCTTTTACGAGTTTTGGATAAGTTAGCTTTTGGAAGTAATTAGTTCGAGTTTCATTTATTTCCCCAAGAATGTAATTAGGCTACACTTACAGTTAATGAAGATAACTATAACGCGTTACCGTTAGACAGTAACTTATTTACGTTCACGATATACTCGAATGTTTTATATTAATCTATAAAATGTACAAAGAAAAGCAATGCTATACAGCCTATCTTTACTGTCCAGAATATACAGGTCCAAACTCACCCCGAGGTGCTAGAGAATATTGGATGAAGATGAATTCCCGGCCGAATACTTTTCTTGCACTGCTGGCAGCGAGCACTGGAATTATTTCCACTAAATTTAATCAGGTCAATGTGCCTTTCATACCGAGGCCAAGGTAACCTCGCCAATCGTCACTTAAGAAAACTTATTACTTTAACGATAAATTTCCCCAAAACTATATTTCGTTTTACATGTAACATTTTGTCTCTCTTTCTCTCTCTGTCAATCCCATACAGAAGAACAGACCGGTCCATTATGAAAATGGGAAAGGGGTAAGAGATCTATGCTGTTTGGGACCCGAGGAGGCAAAAACACTGCCAGCGTCAAAACAAGTCGAAGAAATGATCAGAAACAGCACAAAGTAGTCTCGAATCATAATCAGATTTTTTTTTTATATATACTTCATTATAGATGCAATGCTAAACAACACCGAAAAGAAAAAGTCGACCCCGGGCCGCGGGTTTACGACTCGTGGAAGAGGCCAAGTCGGCCAATAAATACGTCGCCTGTGGCTCGTTTTTGCAAGGGGAGCGTGGAAGCTCATCTCAAAGCAAGTACAATGCAGCTAATAATGGAAAAAATAAATATATGTATATATATTCTCGTGACTGAAGACGGAGGCTTTCTGCCCCCTCGTCAGACGCCGAACGGTGGACCGTTATGTGCCAATGCTTGCCCGCGAGTCGGCTTCGTCGGTTTTCGGAAGCTAATGTTCGAGGAGGTCACTATAGGGGGGTTTTAGTGAGAGAGTTGCGCGCATCAGTTTGAAACAAAACAAATACGTTACTTCGTGCACCGGAAAACCATTAATATACACATATATATATATATATATATATATATATATATATATATATACAATCTGCCATCTTCGCCAAACCTTTACAACAAATGCAAATAGTTTATCGTCCCCTTTTTTTGATTATTTCCTGTGGGGTTTAAATTTTTTCTAGGTTCAAGCCCAATGTGGTGTTCGAAAACGGATGGCAATTTTTTAAACACGTAACTGTATCTTTGCCTTAAGTTTTAGCTACTTTTACAAAACTAAATACAGAAGGGGTTACTAAGTCATTGTTATTTTTTAAGTGTAACGAGTTACGGTAATGACATACAAAAATATATATAATGAGTTGCAGTATCGCGATTCTATTAACACGATACTTTCCAAGACCCTTTCATAACACCTAGTGTTTTTGTATGAAAACCAAACGTGAAGGAATCGCAAAAAAATATCGGACAGCGTAGAATCATCGAAGCTGCAGGCATCCAAAGAGTTTTGAGCTGCTCGCAGGCAAGCAAATCCTAAAGACGAGACAAATAAAGAAGTTTGAAGACGGAGACGGGCGCTATATAGAGAAATTTGAAAGGAATATCCTTCTTCTCTAGCCAATTTCCTCCCGAAACCCAGCTGGTAAATAAAACAATGGTTTCCAAAACAGGATGCAAACACACAGCCTTGCCTGTTTCGCGGAAAATATACACTTCTTGAGTTAAGCCCTCTACAAATCTTCGAGGCCCTATGCAAACATGCGGACGAATAGATAGACCTCCTATCCCTCTCTCTCTCCTTGAGCACGGGCACGAACGCTTCTCTCTCTGCTTCCTTCTTTCGTCAAAGCTCCGGAAGTGTTGTGCCTGCTCGCACACGGGACTGTACAGGCGAAGGAATACACGCGGGGTTGCGGCTATATTTATTTATATATAATATTTACGTTTGTATTATAAAAACACCGAACCAATATTGGAGATTATTCAATAACCGTGAAGAAACTTGAGATGACTGAGCGACCTTGCAGAAAGTGGGCGGACCAGAAAAGCAATAAGTGAAGGAGGACGGAGTAGAGCTGAAACAAAATATGTATATAAAAAGTGAGAATAATCCGGAGTAAAGCAAATAAAATGGGAGCCTCAGTAATAAAGAGGAAAGAGCTACCAACAATGAGTGCTGCGAGAGGTTATAAGGGAATGAAGGATGAGCGCTGCGGCAGCGCGGTCCGCCGCTGAAGTGGTTCGGAGCATTTTCTAGAAGCGCATGAAGTGCCCCTTGGAAGGGATCAGCCCGCTGTCTCGCAGCGCTCAAGTCCGAGAAGGAAGTTGTGGAGCGGAACGCCAACAGGACGAATGTCAGGACGTGTGCGGAAAAAAAAAAAAAAAAGAAACAACGACACGAAACCTGGACGCCTCGCTTTGGACCCCGGGTGGGAACAATGCACGGCTTTCAAGAGGCCTCTCTTCCGTCCTTCTACTTCTATCTAGAACACGAGGCCTCACAGGTCCATCTCCAACGTCATCATCATCATCACTATAGTCTACTGCCAAGATGAGAACGTCAAGGATTCGATCCTTCAACTGTCGCACCTCCAGCTCGAGCTTCCTATAGCTTCGATAGCGATTTGGGATATCGTAAGGCTAGAGCGTGCACTCGCAGCCAAGGCCCAACCTTAGCCTCCTCTGTACTCACAAAGCCTGGCAGGCCCGGTCGCACAAAGCCCGGTCGCAGATTTGGAGCGAGAGAATCTTGTTGCACACAGCATCAAAAAGCCATTTCTCGGGGAACCTAAAGTCCCTCTATACACTCCGTGCGGGAACTATAGGGGGCGCTTTGAAAAACGCGCGCAGCGCCGCTAGCGGAGGAGCTGGCGTTCGACAGTGAGGCGCGTTCAGCAGCCGGCGGCGCCTTTTCGCATGCCAAGCTGTGGCGGCGGAAGCGCGCACGGACGAAACTTTTGCTTTTCGAGCCGATACGTTGTGGGTGACGTTGCATGAGTGCTGGGACAGAAGGGCATTTAGCTGTTCTCGACTTCTTATATATTGAGCTTGAGTCGTTATTAGGGATAATTCCTCTAGTTGCGGCCGAAAAAGGAGTTGGAGCAATTTTCCCAAAAGCAAGACGGCCGCCACCATAATTGCTCCGAGTGGGAAATTTATTTCGCTCGTTGCTGTAAACGTAGGACTGCTGGAACGATGATATTGGAGGCGAGTGAGATGTTCGCTAAGTTTGTGCACGAAGTGTGCCAAGTTTCATTAAGACAGCTGGTGTGAAAGTTAGGTTTCTAACGAATAAAGAAATAAAGCTGTACGGGATATCCATTATTGGACCCAAAATGTTGTGTTATAGCGGGCTGTACAAAGTGCAGATTTGGGCACGCAGGTGCTTGGACTTGACAATAACATGACACAGCACTTATTATAAAAAAAAAAGGTGGCATAGGGAAACCGGGTGAACATTCGGTTTGGGCGGCGTAACTCAATGGGAACCGGTTTTGACCATGAAAAGGCTGTCAAGAGAATACCACTGGTCGTGGGAGGTGGAGACTTTACAGGTAGGAGGTGACTAGTGGACTGTACTTCCAATTGAAACAACTTTACGAAAGGTGGTTCCAAAGCCGAGAAAACAAAGTTGTCGGCCAACACACGTTATGGCCGTCAAGGGCTTTTGCGGTCAGCTGTTGTGTAATAACCTGTTGTGCGAGGTGCTGATTTTCTGCGCACAGGTACTTTGACATGACCGTAACTTGACACAACACTTATTATGCTAAAAAGAGTCGGCATAGCGAAACCAGGTGGAAATTTAGATTGGCGGCGTAACTAAATGGGAACTGGCTTTGACCGTCAAAGGCTGTCAAGATAATACCACTCATCGTGGGAGGTGCACACTTTACAGGCAGGAAGGGACCAGTGGACGGTGCTTCACGTTCGAACCACTTTGCGATAGGTGGCTCTAAAGCCGAGAAGAAAAAAAATGTCGACAGAACTCGGGGTGTCAGCGTTTCCACATCCAAAAGGAAGCTGATCAAGAAAGAAAGCACACCACATAAACTTCCATACTCAAACGTCGATTCTCCAGTGATTCCAAGTTTCACTGTTGTTTTCTTTAGATTTATATTTGTCACATTTTTTTACCGTTCAAATCTTTCTTCATGAAGTACAGATTGCGTGCCATACTTGTCCGGAAATATCATCGACACGTACGATGGGGACGAAACTTCTTTAAAAGGCATTCCTCCAACGAAAGTGGCACTGCATACCCGCGAGTGTGGATGGCATTTCAGGTCGTCCCATCGGCGCTGACACATGTAGGTGCTACTGGTACGAAAACAAACGCAGACCGCAAAGTGGCAGTGTAGATAATGTCAGCCGTGCCGACACAGTGGCAGACATGATCGGGTGATCAACTTTCTCGCGTGGTACGGCACGGCTCCATCGTTGTCGCTGTCCCACAAAACATCGGAGAGGTGAAAAACTGTCAAACTTTGTCCCCGCGAGATACGACGCATAACTATTGAAGCACTTAATGAGGCAGCACAGGCAGCACTTCATGCTGTGAACCCAGCGCAACCGCACCGCTTAGACTTCAATGCGTACCAACGTACGCGGCGTGGTTTCGGTTTCGTTTTCTCTGGGGTTCTCACTGCCTACTTTCTGTACCGGCCGCGCGGCGGCGCGCCAGTCGCTTCGCACGGAGTGTATACTATAGAGGGACTTTAGGGGAACCTGGACTTCAGCGCACAGCCTTTGCAGCGGCGAGGACCCGAAACACACTTAATCGCTCGGGATAAGTATGTTTCAGCGTCTCGCCACAACGGGGCGCCAGTCACGTGGCTCTCCTCTCATCCGTTGTCTGCCGCTCCACCTTTTCCATTTCGGCGGTCGCTTCTCGTGGCGATCTGCCAAACATGCCCTAGCGGCGAAGCAGAACGCAGCGTGTAGCACAAACGCGGGGGGAGCCGGTGGGGGAGGGGGGTACGGGGGGGTAAGGTCGAGCGCAGTGACACTGTCACGCGAATTGATGAGCGCAAAGGGAGGCTTGGCACTCTTCAGTTCCGCAGAGCCTTGTTTTGCAACACCAAGCCCCTGAATCTATTATATTTCTTTCTTTTTTATTTTACCTTAGCAACAGCGTCAAAATATCCAAATGCACATTTCTACAAAAGAAAAAAAGGGGGCGGGGGAGAAGTTATATCCGCCGTTTTTAGTCGCTTTGCTTTTTCTTTGCGATCGAAGGCGGGAAGAGGACATCAAGTGATTTTATGCCTATTCGAGAAGATCGAGGCGGTAAGTGCACAGAATATAATTAACTATGTCCTCTCAGTTATTGCAACTACGACCATTTTCATAATGTCACAACACGAGACAACGCTCCGTCTATCATAAATTCCACTAAAATATATGATAATATGTGAAGGTGTTATTGACACAAGCATGCATGCTCGTTCGTTGCTGCACACTTATCATCTTCTCTTAGAAAAGATGATGTATTTTTCTCTTTCTTTCACCTTATTTGAACCTGTTTTAAAAGCTACTTACTTCTTTAGTAGTCAAACTTCTAGGGTTGGCACAATTTATTTGTGAATTCCAGACAGGCTACCTGCATCCCAGTTACCCTATTTGTGAGTCATCTTTTTGCGAGCACTTAAAAAATGGTAAGTCTTCCTTTCTTCTTCCTGTACTGACCCCAGCAGGACGCGTCTTATCTCAAGCAGATATTTTTTACAAATAAAACATAATGCTGGCTGATGTAGACTTGATATTCTGGCTTGAGGAGAGAGTGAAACTCGTGAGTGGGGCCATGGCGCGGCAGTACTCTGGCCCTTCGCTGCCCGTGGCATCAGCGGACGTCTATCTGAAGAACACCGGAGTAAACTTCAGTCGGCTCGTGCTGCGTGCGTTTTTGAACGTCACCAAGAAAGGTACACACAGCAAACGTGCGTTTGCATTTCCTTGTTTGGACGGCCGTCCTAATTAATTGTTGTTATGAGTGTTCTTTTTTATTACTTATATTTATTTACTTGAAACTTTTGTTTTATTCACCAACGTCTCAACCGAGGCTCGACCTGTTCAAAACCAAAAGAAGAATCTCAAGCCAAACCTTATTTATTATTTAATTATCACCTTACTGTTACAACCATGTTTTGCTATCATCTGGCAATATATGCCGGCATAGTAAGATGGCCGTATGATGGGTACCGGAAATTTCATCGAAAGTCGTTTTATTGAACACCGTTTCATCGAATACGTGGACCTCTCGTCAAACGCCAATTCATCCATCGCTTGATGCCGTTTCATCGAATTTTACTTCACCGAATTTTGCAGCATTATAGCGCGTTTTGTATCATTTACTCTCTTTCTCGTTTGAGTTGTTTCGACGCTTCTGTCGAATCACCAAAATAAAACTACTACGCTGGTCCCTATTTCACCAAAAATTTGATTAACGAGTCATAGAACATTACAAAACAAACGTTGAGGGGGTAGTAATTAGTGTTCTTTGTTTTCAGGTAAGATAAGCGGCTGTATTCCACCAGATACTTTGCTTCCTATTTGTCCAAGCGTAAAAGAAATACCCGGAAAGGACTAGCTATTCTTCACTATGCCTTTAATTCATCTATTTACTAGATTTTTCATTATATCCTTGCTTACTAAGAAGAAAAGTTGAAAATCCGGTAAATCCACAATTCTGCCGATGGCGAATAACAAAGAAGGAACACACGCCTTTTTTTCTGTTTTATGCGACATGGATGCATGTCATTGCTTTAATGACGACTTTGGGCATGAAACAGAATACGTCTCTTCTAGAACGTAGTACAACGAGGGACACACCTGCGTCACTCCACCCGATGATCGCAAGTTTCATAAAGCGTCAAGGCGGTGTTCCTGTTTATTATTGGCTACATTAGCGGCACAGGTCATCAGTTACTATGAAAAAAAAAAGGTGTAGTAGAGAAAACATTTTTTTTTATTACTAGTTCCCCTCTTTCTACGAAGAAATAAGGTGTGCCGAATCTTCTGGATAAGTCAACTATTTCCTATATCCAAAATTATTACTGCTTAACGTGGCGGTGTTTGATCAAACGGCTTCGATGAAACGGCGTTCGAGGAATTGGCTTTCGATAAAATGGAGTTCGATGAAACGGCTTCGATGAAACGGTATTCGATGAAACAGCATTCGATGAAATGTCCGGACGCAATGTATGATGTATGTATGTACAGCTTTGCGATTTCGACGACGGAGATTTTTAGTAGATCGTCCCGATGAGTCCGATAACGCTACCCGATAGTCCGCCGCCGCCTCTGCGCATTCATCATATCGTTATCGGAGGTATCGGAACGATCTACTAAAACTCTCACATATCAGGTAACGGATGCAACGAGAAAGCTTTGCTCTATCTTCGAGGGAAATAGTAGTTCCATTGCTTTGCTGAAAAATCTCGATGCAGAGCATAAAGCATTCTTGAGGCACAATATGGCACTCCCATGCAGCGCTTAAGTTCAAAGGGTGTTCAGCGCAGCTGTCGACATATTGAGCAAGAAATAACGCAAAATGTCTGACGAGACTTTCGAGAGTCAGCTGTTGCTCAAAATACCCAAGGTCATTAAATGGAACAGGTTGCAACAATAAGAACTCGAATAACCCTCTTCCCATTGCTTCTTGCTTGTGGGCAATAATGTTGAAAGTAACGCCACGAAAGTAACGGATTACTTTGGGGTAACGGCCACTTCCTTTTATTGGAGAGTAATTCTAGTTGCAATAAATTACAATTTGGCCTTAAGTAATTGTAAATGTAATTTCTTACTACTTTTCAGTAACGTGCACAAGTCTGGACGAGGGTGTATTTTCAACTCGGGGCGGACCTGTCGTTCACCGATGATAACCTAATTAGTGCGGATCTTAAAGATGAGACTTTATTTTTGTCGCTGGGAATTATTTTATTTTTAGATATCCTATCCCTATCACGGAGATGTTAGCGGGATTGGTGCCTACATTCACATAAGCTTTGTAGCCCTCATTTAGGCTGCCGATTTGAGAAACATATTGCGCTCCATATTAACGTCAATAGGCTTCTTTAGTAACGGCTTCAAAGTGCTCCGCGTCAAACAAAACATACCACGTTAGGTGAAACGTGTTGAGTAGATATATCATCCTCATGCCGGTCTACGGGTTCGGCAGGTTTAGAAACGATTAATTATTTTAGTGGATCGTTTTTTTTTTGTTTTTTTTTAACGTGAGACGTTTAAAGGCTTTGTTTTCAGGTGAAGTGAACCCTCAAAAAGCGTGACTGCGGAATTCCCGGCTAAGTGTAGCGAAGAAAATGACTTTACATGACTTCGTATTACGTGACCTTTACACTAATTCAGTTCCTTCCCCTAGATTCAACGGGAAAATTGACGTCACGTGACGTCAACACAAGCTCAGTGTCGCGCTAAAGTGAAGCGTGGAAAATGATGTCGGCTGACATCCTCTTACGCGACTAACACACAAATCTGTTTTCCCCCCTAAATTTAGCGGATATATTTACGTCACGTGAAATGATGACACGTGACCTATACGCAAATTTAGTTTCCCCGCTAGGTGTAGCCGTAAAATTTACGTCACGTGATCTCAACATAAATTCATGGCGAATTCCGAAAGTGCATGAAAAGTAAAACAACGAGCATTCGAAATTAGCGTGTTGGTTTAAAATTTCAAGACTAGCCTCGAACCCGAGACGAGACAAAGCCGCGCATCGGTGGGCACTCGGGATTGCTTTTGTCTTTCAAGAAACCCGAGCTCCTGTTTACGGGGTGAAGCTTCACGCAAACTCTAAAGATATAAACAAAACAGAAAAATTCGAACATCCTTTGAACATACGTCGATCCTTGAATTTCGTCACGATTTGTAGTACCTTCTTTCTGGGATAAACTAAGAAGCACCGTGGTCTCCGATTTCTATCGACTCGGTAGCTTTGGCTCAGGGAAAAAAATATAATGAGATGTATAAAAGAAAACTAGTCTTTTTTCCTGTTGCGGATATGGGCCGTTGAAATTGAGATTTTCTCAATTTAAACGTGCAGGTTTTATAGATTATTTGTCACAACTGAGCTTGTTTTTCGCAACCGCGTTCTTTTCAGGTTGATATTTTTTGTACACGTAACAGTACCGCAGAGTGGCAAGTGATGTTGCGCACACAACTCTTTTCACGAAAGTAGGCCAAGATAAGTTGATGTTAGAAATCTGAGCCGTTTTTTAAAGGCGATTACATCTGCTTCCGTTCCTCAAGAATTTGAAAGGGATGTCTGCAGAAGGTTTTGAAGTCAAATAGATGTTGGTCAAATTTCACTTGCCAAAATGTTTTTTTCTTATGAGTAATTCGGTTATATGAACTGAAATTACTTGATAACGATAATATATAATTTTGCAAATAAAGAGATATATGAAAAATGACACGTCCCAATTAATCTCGCTTAATTTTGCTCGGCTTGTCGCTTGCGCCAGTGTCGGGTGTAAATGTTCTTAGTGCCAGGATGGAAAGGTAGCTGCCACAGAATTTCCTACGCGATTCTGTATAAAAAATAAGTGCTTATTAAAATGGTCGTAGCCATTTGATATGGTTACGACCGTTTTAATAACGTTGCCAGGAGAAGATTATACAGGGAAGCTTAACAGTGGAAGACAACTGATTAAGAAAAAGTGGTGGAATGTCCAGAAAAGTATATGATTCCCTAACATTTATATTCTCGGGGCTTTCGTTCGCATATTAACGCGAGAGCGTTTAGAAGCTCGCGTCGCAGAAAATCCGGCGTCGGCGTAGGTTTCGGCGTCAGCGTCGGTGTCGGCACCGTCAGCATCGGTGCCGGTGTGTCGGCGTTGGCGTCGGTGGAACCACAAAATTCTATAATGCAAAGCGCGCATCCACGTGTGTCACAAGTGACATCACACGCGGCTGCTCGCGTTCCTTATTGTATTTACCCGCTAAATATGTCGGAAAAATTTTCCTGTAAAATATAGCGCAAACTTTTGCAGAAAATGTTCCTGTAAAATTTAGCAGAAAATTTACCCTCCAAATTCGGCGGGTCTATAAGGTCATGGCGTAAGAACCAAGTGTGACGTCAAGTGACACGTGAAGCTACCGGCTAGACCCTGCACACACGCTTGCAAGGCTTGGAAACGAGCAGGCGTTAATATGGGAAGGCTGGGCGAACGGTACCCGATAATGCTATCACGTTCCGCTCTTAAAGACAAAGCTTAAGCGTCCCGCAAGTTTTTTTGTTCTTCAGAAGTATGCTAACAAGAAGTTCAATTGACCGATCCTCTCCCAAAAACACCGACACCCCCCCCCCCCCCCCAAAAAAAATACTAACTATTAAATACGAAAAAAAACTCCCTTGTTTACGACTAAGCGGGGACGTAGTGCACACGTCCACATGTGTTTACATGCATTTAGGAATCGTGCAAACACGTCCGTTCAAAGAGCGCAAGCAGAAGCCCCCATATTCTCGAACACAAACGAGTGTTTGGCCTAAAGGAATTGACAACGAGCAACGCGCGTGGGAAAATATAACTTGATATACAGCGGCCTCTTTCTGTCAGAATAAATATTAGAGATTAATAAGAACAACAAAAAAAAAACACTAGACACCGACATCGCAAAACTAAATTTTGAGCTAGATTTACGCCTTCAGTTTAAAAAAAAAAAAAGAAAACAGAAAATTAAGCGAACAAAAGGTTATAAAAAAAAAATAATGTATAACTCTCATTAAGCTTTATTGATACGACGACAGAATTGTGTGACTCTGATTCTCGACGATGCGTAGCACCCGGGAAAAGTTAGTTTTTAAGTTCCATCGAGAAAACCAGAATCCAACGGCTGGTATGCCTCCTCAAAACCGGGATGTTGCCGCAGCGGGGAATACGGGTTTGAAGTCACGTCTGAAACAAAGGCGCCAACTCCCATTGAAGAGAACGAAAACGATTCTAGTTCATTCTACGCTGATTCTACGCTAGTTCATTCTACGCTGATTCTACGCTAGTTCATTCTACGCTGATTCTACGCTAGTTCATTCTACCGCGTGAAAGTGCAAAGCCTCTCCCAGGTGTCTTGTCAGGTTGTTCCCAGCAAGCAGCTCGATCTTTGGCAGGTATACCGACACAAGAAACCGTTGCACCGAATCCCTCCGGACAGAAGGCACTTATACGGCCCCACTCATTCAAAGAGACAATCTCCTTTCCAGAGACCAACAATAAGAGCTGCGCCAGTGACGCGGGGGCGGGGAAGTTGGATGGAGGTACAGAGCGAACTGAAAACCGTGCCAAGGTTTATACCTTGCAAGGTGGAATCATTTTGTGTATTTAAGAAAGAAAAAGCGACGCAGAAATAAAAAAAAAAAAGAAGAAAAAGCGAATACAGTATATACGAAGAAATGAAGGGCGCGTCCAATGAAACAAAAGATTGCGCAGTAAAGCACAAGGAGCCTTCGTAGTCACAGACCGCGGCGGGGGCGGACGGACGGACGAAGGACGTTAAAGGCCACGCTGGACTTTCAAACTCTATGTGCTTCTTCTTTCTTCAGAGTTCTGTTCGCTTCGCGCTCTTGCAGTGTTTGTTAGTATGTGCACGTGAATGTGCGTGCACGTGCGAGCATTTGTGTGTGTCGGTGTGTGTAGGTGTGTGTCCTCCCTGGCGTCCCCTTTTTCTGCCGTCCTCGCCGGGCGCGCGAAACAAAAGCTCGTTTTCGACGGTCTCTTCCTTTCCTTCCTCTGGTCGCCGGGGTCAGGTTGTGGCGCCATTCCTCTTCGCGGTCTTTTTTTCTCGGGCCGCTTTGGGGCGAAGAGGAGGGAGTCCAAATTCGGGAACGGTAACCCACGTTCCCCGCTGCTCGTCCTCGCCGGAGAGTGTCCTTGGGCGACCCGGATCGATCATGGAGGAAAGAGGCCGGCGTAGCCTATACTTCTTTCAGCGTACGATGCACCGCAGCGGACAGTATGCACCCTTTCCTTCCCACCCAGCGCTGCGAACGTAGGAAAGTGACTACGCGCCCCACGCACCCTTCAGGAAGGTCGCGTGACACTCGCACAACACGGCATTGGCACCGAAGGCTCGTAGCGTAGTCTGCTTGTCCATCGTGAGGAGAAACATCGCATTGTGCCCGGACGGACAGAAGCGACTCCCGGGAAGCGGCGGCGGAGACCCTCGTTGCAAGGAAACTGATGGCTTGTCCGAAAGTAGGGGCTTATGGCGTCGACTGCCGCGGGCAAGGGGCGCTACGACTGGGCCAGAGAACTAAAGCCCCTCATGGAGCATTCCAGTAATCTCCTTCTGAAGACCGTCGTTTTTGTCTATACTCCGTTCCACCTTCAGTCTGAGCGCAGTGTACGCCACAGGCCCTCCCAGCCGATCTAGCGCCGGGAGAAAATCGCGTGACCTGCCGGTTGGGCAGAGGGACACAGGGAGCTCAAGGTCACATGACACTCTCTCCAAGCTGGATTGGCTGGGATTACTCCTAGCGTCCGCTGCGCTCGGACTCAAGGTGAAACGGAGTATAGTGGGCTCTGGGACGCGTTCCTCGGCTGATTATTGGATGCATCGAGCATGCGTCCACGGACCAGTGGCTCCGCGCACTCCGCCCAGGTAGCATGCCCTGGAAACAGGTCACAGTGACATGGTCCAGGGACACTGGATCTGACTATGCCAGAGATGTACAAATTACTAAAAAGAGGTAGTTAAGTTAAGTTACTGAGTATCGACGCCAAAAGTAATTGGAGTAGAGTAGAAATTACGCATTCGTAATAGTAATTGAGTAAACTACTAACTACTGTAAAAAGTAGCGAGTTACTTTGAAGTTACTTCCGAAGTTACTTTTTTATATATTTGAGGTAGCGAAATGAACAGCAGTTTTGATCAATGTAAAACCCTGCGAGCCTAAAATAAATGCAGTCTATTTATGGCTTGCGTTTTTGCCAAAATAGTTTACTCGCTCTCAGAAGCAATTGACTTTCAAAGTTCTTGATAGGAGAGTTTTCCCCTTTTCCTTCTAAAGACGTCCCCAGCACACTTAAATAGACGTTCCACCGACGGGCTGGATGGAACGGCAGCGTTGAATTTGAGAAACAGGCTGTGCAGGGTCGGGTAAGCGAGTGTCGGCATCTTAGGTTTCCATGACGAAACTTGTGAGGTTTGCCTCGGGTAGAGGGTCTTTAATAACAAACTTTCCTCCTTTTTTTTTTCTTCGTCAAGTTGAGATTGTTATGCCTGGCCCCTCTTCATTCCGACGTCGTTCTGAGAGTACGCTGAGCGAGTGCACCAGACCGTCAAGTGTTCAAGTCTCGCGCCACGACAATGAGATCATCCGGACGACTGCGCGTCCCGTTTTAGTGCTAGTGCTACGCTACTGAAAAAAAAAAAAAAGTTTTGGTTTAACAGATATTGAACTAAAGTATACTTCGCCGCTAACGCCGGGTCCAACAAAAGGATCCCCCAAGGGTAACTCGCAATCCTCGCCGGCGACTACAATACTCTGACGCGCCTGAATCATTTTTAACAAAGAGGAGGTCTCCCAGGCATGGATAGTCGGAAGGACGCGAAGGATTACGTGAACAAGCATCGTCGCTCATATACAGTTGCGGCTGTAAGCGGGAACGTGCTCCCATGAACGGATTATCCGTACCAGGGTTTGTGCGCGGGGGAGTCCGGCTTTGCAAAGGCGTATGCGCTGACGACAAGGCGCCCAGCTGCGAGGCCATTCCAGTGGCGCCTCCCGTGGAACCTACCGCTTCAGTCAGAACTCACTAAAGACAGACAGCACGAAAACAACAACCCTCAGAGTGCCCCTGTCTTTCACGGTTGCAGCTGGAAACGTGGCGCCTGCGTGTATTACCGTATTAGGTCAATACCCGACCAAGGCTTGTTCAGCATCTCTTCCCGCGTTCGTGCGTGCCGGTGTTATGTTTTGGCTGCTCGTCACCACCTTGGCCCAAGGACGCCTTCCCGAACAAGGGGGCCCCTTGTTCGGGAATGCCACTTCATCTGCCGGCGTCTTATTCATTTCTGCGCTCAAACTTTCGTGATAGGCAAAATTAGCACTATATAATTTCGAAAGTAGTTAGTAATTTGAGTAGAAGTTACCTGAAAAAAGTAGTTAAATTAAACTACTAATTACCCAAATCAAGTTGTAATTGAAAGTTACCAAGTTACTCGAAAAAGTAGTTAAACTACAGTAGTTTGAGTAGAGTAGTTGAACTACGTCCAAGTCTGGACTATGCACAAGCATACCGGCAGTTTCAGCGAAGGTTTTCACAAATTCTTAAAATGTGGTGGTGGTGACGGTGTAAACGTGTCATTAATATCGAAACCTCTCGCGCTGTGGTTTTTCCGTCGGCGCGACGGGGGTTGGTTTAAAAGGGTATTTTTTTACAGGTAGATCGAATGACGAAAAGGAGTTGTTTTAAACTGCTTTTTGTAATTCGTGTGTCTGAGGGTACGGGCTCTCGGGAGGGTGCGCTCCTCGATGCGCTGGGGCACCGAAGGGCATCCCGTACAGCCTCTAAGCTCCTGTCGTGGCAATCGCGGTGAGTAGCCAGGACAGGGCAGTCCCGTAGCAAGCGTCATTGCGTGGCCCACGATCCAGAACGGCAGTACGACCATTTTGGGCCATTTTGATAAGTTCGAGGTAGGCATCCTTGTGTGGGAGCCATCAATGTTCAGGTGCGTATTCTGTGAAGGGTTCCAGCTTTCCACCTGGTGAGGACCGTTGGGATTGTGAGAAGCATTTTTTTTTTCCGGCAGCATGCACAGAGATTTCTAGTTTACGAGCGGAGGGGGGGGGGGGGGTAAATTATTTGGGGGGCGGGGGGTAGGGGGTGAGGCATTCAAAATAGGGGAGTCGTTGCGAATTAAGGGGGCGGGGGGCTTTTAGGAAAAAGAGGGTGGCTGTACACCTTTCCGATGGGGTGTGTAGGGAAATCACTTGTGACGCCACTGAAAAGCGTGGATATATTTGAATGTTGGTTTTGGTATATTTTTCACTTGTCGATTGCACAATAAATATTTTGAATTTTGCGACACTAAAAGCATACAGGAAATAGTAGGCGCCGGGGATTCCGAAAATATAATTAGTTGAGGTGGCTAAAAAAATCGCCGGTTTACAACTTATTGTGACATTTATGATGAAGCAAAGCTTTGATCGAAGCCGAAGGTGAACTATGAGCACGGCTTGGCCTTTGCGGTAGCTTTCACCACATGCACTCAAAAGGTGCCGCGAAGACTTTTCGTCTCATGTTTGGAGAAATTCGCCTTTGAAAGAAGTGGATCGAGGGCGTTTCGAAGAATGCATAAAAATTAAGTTTGGGACGTAAAATCCAAGCGGAGTTTACCACCATTAAAAACTCTGCGTAGAGAATGCGTGTCAAAGCACCCTGTACAGTACTATATTATGCACCTGTGTACAGTACTATATTATCCCAGTGTGCAGCGCCATCAACGGGTCGCGCCCAGTCCGCAGCTTTAATTCCTTGCTCAATATCACACATGAATAAAAAAAAACAAAAAAAAACACGTATTACAAAAAATTTAGGTTTTGATTGACGCTGCCATTTGCACGTTTCGTTAAGTTGGCAAATCCCGTGCTTTGCCCGCTCGCCAGAAAATAAAAAAGAACAAAAATATTCATTGCAAAAAAAAAAAACTGCCAATTTTTTTTTTTTTTATTGAAAAGTTAATTGCGTGCATATGCCTTACTGTGTTTTGGAAGTGCCACGATGTGATTTAAAGCAGATTTTTGTAGTTTACGGGGGATCTTCACCTTGACACCGAAGTCATCCTTCCAGCTCAAACAGGAAGTGGAGCAAGCTAAACATCCTTCATTTGCGCAACATTTCAACGAGTCTCCGCTTCACGGAAACGATATCTTTGCTTCAACTTCTAGTTCAAAGTAGCAGAAAGGTTAAGACTAGCGCGAGTGCCTAACAACTATGCATTTGTACCCTCTCTCCGCTATGCAAGCTGAAACAGGTGTCACAGCCGTGGGCGTGTGAAACGGAGCGGCGCTAAGTTTCAAGTTTTTGAATCCAACATTTCCACTTTTATCTTTCCCTCATTAAAGCGCATCCACGAGACAGAAGAGTGACAAAGCTAAACCACTGTCTCTCTTTTTTTCATTCTTGTTTGTTTCTTGCTTTTTTTTTTGTCCCAACGCCACTTTTGTACATTTTTAACATTAGCTAACGAAAAAAAAAATCACTTTTATTTTTACGTATCGAATGAGCAAGGCATGCGATTACGGCAAAGCTCTTTGTGATACTTTCCCGGCCGACGATCAACACAGACTTCCCCAGCAGTTCGAAGAAACCAGCCGCGTAAAAGTGACTCGGGGCGTTAATAACCCCGGCCCATGTGGTTGTCCCCGGAGCGGCGAGCGGGTGGATGTAAACATGTAAACAGGCAGGCCGGCGCGCTGGCAGGCGCCTTCCTCTCGAATGCGCCTCTCGACAGACTTTCATCAATCTTCCATCAAGAGGCGTTGTTTCAAAATTTCATGCCTGGAGGGCAATTTCTCTTCGAGTGCGCATTGCTTATTGCATCCCCACGTTGTATGTACACTTGCATTATTTTATTTCCACCGTTTTTTCGGTGCACTGTAACTGCCGCAGTACCCGTTAAAGCAAAAACCCGCGCGCATGAAGGCAAAGCTCAAAGAGTGATTACCGGAGCCCCAGAAAAGCGAGAGTGCGCAATAGTAAACAACTGTGCGCTAAATGTTTGTCTGGAAAAACGTCGCTTGCTCGCTTTCTTCTTGTTTTCTTTTTCCTGATAATCGTTATATTAGTTACGCCTGTTTCGACTTTTTGCCTCGCTCGGGGGAGCCTTCCAAAATCCTCGCATCCAGGAAGAACAGGGCTTTTCCCAAGTCGCCCTAAATTGGTCGTTCTTTTAAGGAGTCGCCAAAAAAAAAAAAAAAAAGTTAAAGTATGTAGAGCAATGTGAACGACCAAGTCAGAGTCTTCTCGCAAATGTGAAACGGAAATAGCTTATGTGGAGTCTTACGTCGCCATTTCGGTTCGCGGAAATGAAAATTCTTAATAACTGCTGATTCCTAAAAACATATTTGTTAAAAAAGAAAAAAAAAAAAGCGAAAGCCGTATACAACTCCGTGTAACGCCGAATTACAGCGCAGCTTTTGAGGAGGAGGTGGGGAAGGTACTTCTCGCCCCCATTTAGGAGAACATTTTCCGCTAAACTTCCCGAAAAAAATTCCCCGCTAAATATAGCGGGGAAAATTTTCTGTTAGATATAGCGGGAAAAATTTTCCCGCTGAATCTTGCGGGGAAATTTCTCCGCTAAATATAGCGGGAAACTTTTTCCGCTAAATTTAGCGGAGAAAATTTTCCACTAGATTTAGCGGAGAAACGTTCCCCGCTAAATCTAGCGGGAAAATTTTTCCGCTACATTTAGCGGGGAATTTTTTCCCCTAATTTTAGCGGGGAAAATTTTCCAGTAGATTTAGCGGAGAAATTTTTTCCGCTAAACCTAGCGGGAAATTTTTCCGCTAAATATAGCGGAGAAAATTTTTCACTATATTTAGCGGGGAAAAGTTTCCGCTAGAATAAGCGGGAAAAATTTTCCACTAATTTTAGCGGGGAAATTTGCTCCTCATGCACCACGCGGTTGCGCCGACGGCGACGCCAATGGCGACGGCGACCCCGACGCCGCTCAAGCCGGAAACGGGCACCTAAGAGCTGCGCCCTAAAAGAAGCAAGGGGAAATAGAATAAAATTAAACCTAATTCCGTGTTTCTAAACTCCGGTAAAATGTCGGCTTTGCAATTACGCACATCTAGGTACTCAAGATATGAAAACAAAGTTCGAAAATGACGCTATTTCTTTTTCGCCGATATACACGGGTGTGCTTAGCATTTTTCCGTTCCTTTAGAACCGTACAACGCGTGTACGCGTTGTGGCGAAAAACCCATCCGGCAAACCCTACCGGAAAAAACTGAATCAAAATGGGACACGTAATTGAATTTCAAGCATCGGCACGAGGTAGGTGTACTCGCAAGCATCCTCACTCGCAGCGGCTTCCGTTTCGGGGGCCATTAAGCCCTACAGGGAAAACCTGATCCATTGGAGATGTCAGAGATAACTTTGAACAAACTGTTACTTATCATTAATTACGTATTTAAAAATTTTAAAAAAGAAAACGAACCTAAAAGATGATTCTTGTTGGCGGCTCGCTTCATTTCGAGTATATTTACTCCATTCAACCGGCTTCATCTAATTTACCGCTTGTGTTTTTGCTAGGCTGCTTGCTTTTCTACAGGTCTCTCGGTGGAGCTGCCCCCCCCCCCCCCCCCCCCTTTCACACTTTACATCGGATTACGAGTCCATGCTAAGGCCATGGTTTTCGCGGAGTTTTCATTTTAGAGTTAATTATCCGCTAACGAAAGCGGCTGCGGGGGACGGGAGTTCGCAGGTGCGAATATTTGTTCATGTCCCCTGTTTCTCTTGCTCACGCTCATAACCTCCCCAAGCTCAAAACCAGCTCAGCCGGGTGCCGGGAGTAATTGCATGTGGAGAAAACTCACGTTCAACACAGTTCGTATCCGTATTGCGGCACCGAATACAAATATCCGTATCTTCCTTAGGTGCGAAAATAGCTTAACTTGACCCGTTGGAAGGGGTTATTAAAGGTAAAAGGAGCTCCTCCTTTGTTCATATATGAAATGTAACAACTCAGCCGTAGTGGCTATCTATCATTTTAGGGTTATTGTACCGCACCATTTCCAGATTTAATAATAAAAATTAGAACTATATAGATATTGGAGACGTTCTCGCTCCTCTGTAATGCGAAATTAGAGTGCATCTCTTGACCTATGTTGATTGTGATATAACGTAATAAAAATTTGACAAAAAATAAATATATATACTTTTTTTGTATCAGCGTAGGCCAGTGAGGACGAAGAGGGTACGGCGGGGAGGACGAGGAGGGGACCCATAATGCAACGCGCGCGTTTTTGGCTAGTTGCTCCGGAAATCGGGGAGCAACTGGCCAAAAACGCTACATTTAGAAGGAAAAATGATGTCTCACGACTTCGTGTCAGGTGACTTATACACAAAGTCGTTTTCCCCATAAAATTTAGCGGCAAAACTGACACCACATGACCTCAACACCAATTCAATTTTCCGCTAAATTGAGCGGGGAAATTGAATTGGTGTTGATGGAAACGTGACATTTGTTTTGCCGCAAATTTTAGCAAAGAAACTGAACGCGCAGTGTTGCGTTATGGGACGTAACAGACCTACACGCCAGTTCAGTTCCTTCGCTAAATTTAGCGGGGAATTGAATTGCTGTATATGTCTGTAAAGTCCCACGATGCAACACGCGGGGTGACGGCGACGCCGCTGTACGCTCTAAAAAGGCGTATCAACTATGAAGCAAGCTCATCTTTCTTGAGACTGTCTATTCAGCTGTCAAGTAGCGAAATAAGAAAAGGGCACGTAATAAAGCGCGACAAATAAAAAATAAAAGAGAAAGACGGAAAAGAAAAACGAAATAAGTACGAAAGATAGCATTGTCCAAGGTACAGGAAGAAGAGAAAGCGCGATTACTCGCGGACCCTTCGCAACCCCCGTCGTACTACACGCATCAATGTGCGGGACATGGAGGGGGTTCGAGGGCCTCTCGCTTCTTGAGCAATGTCCCGCGAGAAACACCTTCGAAGACGTCCGCACCCTGAAGGCAACGGTGGCCCGAGTGGGGCTCCGATTCCGCCTCCTCCGCAGCGGACCGGACGACGCCGCTATCGCCTTGCTCGGATCGATAAACCGGTTGCGGAGGACGCCCGCCGAGTCTCTGTCTGTTGCGAGTGCCGTCCCGTTTCGAAGAGCACTGATGGACGCCTGCTCTTGACAGCCCCCCGCGGATTAAGGCTGCGGGCTCTCGCGACGGCGGCCCACTCGGTCCGCGGGGACGAACCTGACGCCAAACGTCGATGACCCAGATTCCCCGAGAAAGGAGTCGGAACAGAAAAACGGGGAGAGATGGCAAAAATACGAGAAGAATAGATATATGTTCGCCTGAGGTTCTCCGCGACGGGCTTCGTAAAATGGAAGTGATAGCTGAGTTCTTGTCACGTTTTTTGCGGATGTTGTGCCTGCTTCTGGTTATACGGAGAGAGGCAATGATACTCTGCCGTGAGCCGCCTGTGGATAGGAAGCAGCGGTCTCACTGATATTGCCTAATACAGAAAAAAGTATTCATATCTGTTGCCTGATCCGATTTTTTACCTCGTAAAACTGCCCTGTCGCATTGATAAAAAAAAAACTGCCTGCAGACATGTTCAAACCATTCATAGGTATGAAGCAATCAGAATTTAAAGAGGCTTAAGTCGTGTCCGCAGAGAAGTCAGTCATCGTGTCTCCAGCAAACACAGCGCATTTTTGTACGATGTATTAGCAGAGGGACCACGGCCTAACCGAAACAAACAATCGACTCGTTAAAAAAAAAAAAAAAAATGATGCGCGAACACTACGGGACAAAAGGGGCCCTTAACCAGCCGTGTTCTCGAGCTATCCGCCGCATAGGAATGAAGGCACTCGATGGAGGTGGGAGATAAGTGGGAGATACACCGCAGCTCCACCCAGTGTTAAAGGGATGCTGAACCAAACATTTTAGTGTCCATAATAAGTTCCGCACGATCCTTCCACGAGCCAGCAGCCGCCGGTGTGCGCGAGCACACTCAACGAAATCGACGTAATAGTCCTCCATTCACGCTTAAGATGACAGTGAAATGTATGGGCTTTGGGCCAAAGGAGAATAAAGACAGGCTTTTCATCTCCACAGTGGGATCTGGTGCAAAGAGTAGGCGATAAATTGGTCTATCAAGCACGTAGCTTTGATTCGTGGAGACGAAAAGCCTGTCTTTATTCTCCTTTTGACCGGAGCTCATACATTTCACTGTCATCTTGAACTTGAATGGAAGACTATGACGTCATATGTGTTGCGTGTGCTCGAGCACACTGGTGGCTGCTCGCTCGTGGAAAGATCGTGCGCTACTTATTAAGGACTCCGAAATGTTTGGTTCGGTATCCCTTTAGGCCTGGGTCACATCGCTTATGCATGATACGAAAAACAGTCTGCATACAGATTCGAACGCGAGTCACAGCGAGATCCGGACTTCGAACGCCGCGTGGCAATGAGTTCGAGGAAAAAGTTGGCACGCGGCATTCGAACCACAGATATTGCGTTAAGTCGCTTTGCAGGCTGTCTTTTTGAACAATCTACGAGCGGTATGACCGCGGCTTTAGGGTGTTCAAATAAAATATGAAATAAGATATGTATTTATTCGGTGATTTTAGGTCCGGTAGATAGAAGGAAGAGTTCATGCAGAGCGCAAGGTTGGCAAACCCTTGCGGCCATGTCCCTTGGCGGCACCACTTCTTAACATTAGACACTGTTACTCCTGCTTAATAGGAGACGTTTTCTTTTCTTTTTTTTGCGAACCCATTGGCTGATAAAGGACCACCCACAGAAAAATAAACACATTTTGGCAACGTCATCTGGAAGTCTGTATACAGTCTACAACCCAAAATCCCACTTCCGTAGATTTCGGGCCCTACTGTCTAACGAGGTCGGTATGCCCCGTTCACTTCACATGCTTTTCAAATCATGTTTCTCAAATATCGGCATAAGTCAAGTTTGGGAGAAACAGAAACAGTGAAAACAATATCATACTTGCTGAAATTTTGAGGCCTACCGCCTGATTGACCGTCTATTTATTATTTTGTTTATAACGTTTTAGAATTCATTTTGTTCCCTCCTTATGCGGCTTCTCTACAAACAACGAACAGTATACCTGCGCGCATCTGACAAGTATACGGCGCAGAAATACGTTTTTGAGCAAACACCGATCACGAGGTGATCAGTTGTAACGCTGCGTCTGGATTTGTCTATACCGTCGCGCACACTGGCATTGAAGTGTCAATCAAGTTGCCAAGGAGAGAGCTGACTTCAAAGCGCCACACTCAATCCAGTAAAAAAAAAAGAAAAAAGTTTTTTTTTTTTTTAATTTTTTGTTGTTATGCCGTCTTGACGATCGCGTGAGTGATGTACCATTTGAGCTCTTTTGTATGGTATTTTGGGGTTAATGAGACTGCTATGCGATGTAACTGCAACGATTCGAAGAGCGAAAAAGAAATCAGTTATTGTTTATGCGCTGATGTTGCTCGGCGGGGCACGAGACCCGAATGCTGGAGTGAGAAGACGATCAGCCCTGACCAAGTTTTGAGGGCACCTCGTATATGCGAAAGAGGGGAAACTTCTCGCCCCTTCTCGGGCGGCAGGAAAGGTGTCAGGCATGGAACGGACTACCATGGAAACGCCTTCAGCGGTCTGAGCTTTTTGCTTGCTTATCTGCCGTTGTCCGTATCGCCGGATTGACGACACTCCTTGCGTGTTATTATAAAGGTGGGGAATGACGCACCTGGATTTATTCGCACTTCCTTTTCATTGCGAACCGAGTTTTGGTTCCATGCATGAAATTAATTTAAGGAAGTAGGTCACGCCAATCAAAATGTCAGGATATGTCCCATATGACTTTCCACATAAAAATAAAAATAAAAAGGTATGTAAACAAATTATGCATGCGCGTCATTGTGCATAGCGAAACGCATAGAAACCGGACAATTTGGAAGATTATACGCTGAAGACTTACTTGATGTTCGTAAATTTCTTTATGGCAAGAAATATACAGCGTGTTCAATTTTATTTCGAACATATATATATATATATATATTTTTTAAGGGGGTGAGGTTTTGACGAGTGCCGTGTTCACCGTACATTTATCAGGCTAGGCGAACATTAGACGCGGAAATAATCCTCAGGCTAAGTTGACAAAGTTAAATAAAAAGTATGAATTAACTTGTTTTTTTTTTTTTTTTAATTATTGGTTTAAGGGTCATGCTGGAATTTGAGTATTGACAGAGAGTTCTACTACAGGCCAGACAAACTTTAAGGAGTTGCGAAAAGGTAACGGCTTTTTTAGATATTAACTGATCAATTTTCACGTTTCTTTCCCGCAATGTCAAGCTTTCGTGCGAAAAAAAGTACATGAAGCCCTTTCCTTGCTGAAGCTTGGAAGAGTGCCGTAGTCGGTTAGGTAACGTCGTCACTTGCGTTGTGGACGGACCCGCCAAGGACACGCTGCTGAGACAGTGATGACATGACTGAAACGACGACGTCACTCTTCCAAGCGTAGTTGCGGGAAGGGCTTGTGACGCTCTTTCGGGGCGTAATTTTCAAATCGGACGAAAAAACGCTCAAATTCATTCATTAAAAAATCTAAAATCATCACCTTTTCGCAATATCATTTTTTTTTGTAATGGTCTGGTCTTTAGTAGTAAGCGCCCTCAATACTTCTCTTTCAACATCACTCCTAAGACGAATAACCCAGATTTTAATTCAGATGCTTTAGTTAATTATGAACCTACCTTGACGATCACCACCCCATCGAATCTCCGCCGAGCCTGATAAATACATGGTGAACACGGCACTCGGCTAGATTTCGCACCGTTTTACAGTGGAGCTGTTGAGGGTTAGGTTCCACAGGATCATGTCCGCCGGATTAGAAATGATGACTCTGAACTCTGGACAGCTACCGCCATCTATGAGCGACGGCGGCAACCAGACAACTGGTTGCCGCCGTCGCTCATAGATGGCAGCAACCTTTCTTCGGAGGTAGAGTTCCTGTATAGGCTCCCTACGGGAGCCAGAGTTGGAGTTTGATTCCACGTGCCGCGTGCCACCCTCGCCGCTATTCGCCGAGATCCGATCGCGTGAGGAGCCGTATCAAGTGTCGTGCAGCAAAGTAGACGTTGCACGCGCCCCGGCGTACGTTCCCCGGGTTTTGAGCGCGCCGCGCGCCTCGAACGCGCGCCGCTGCTATTTGCCGAATTCAGTTACGTGAGGAGCTGTATCCACATGCCATGCATGAACGCGCAACTATGGCTCGCGTAGGGAGCCTATACAGGAACTCTATTCGGAGGAAGCAGACCGGGAGCGGAACGAGCGGCGATGTGCGAAGTAGCGCGAATGGTTCCCCAACCACCGCCGAGGCGCTATCGCCTAAAGTTTCACTACCATCGAGCGCTTCAGATTCCCTTTCGAAAGAAGAGCAGATCGCTCGACTGGAAAGCCAGCGCTGATAACAGAAGCTACAGCTCCGCTGTTCTTCCTTCTTCACCAAAATGGAAAGGCTAAAAGTTTTCTTTTCTTTTTTGATCTCTGTGAATTAATCCAATTACCCGGTAGTGTACAATCGCAAAATCCAATCGCAGTTAAAAATACATCGACATATGCAAAATATTTTAGAAGGTTGATTGATTGATTATGGGCTTTCTGGCGCAGCAACGACGTGGCCATTCTGCGCCAATCTTAAATATTTAGGCAAAGCAGAGGTAGGGTGTATTTAATGTAAAAGTAAACGGTCAGGTAACCTGGTAGAAAACAAAGTGCCGATAAAGAAATAATTAGCTGTGGTGATCACGTACAATAGAAAGTGCGTGTTGGAAAAGCTAGAACTTACGCAAAAGCTTGTTTCCTGAACGTACATGACAACACGCTCGAAAGGAATAATTGGCTGCTCACTGAGCACAAGTGCAGGGTGATATTTTAGAAGGTGTTAGTGAAAGTGCAGTAGGAGCAAGAGAGAGGGGACGGATGAAAGCGTTAAAGGGGTGGTGAACCAAAATTTCGATTTAAAAAAAAACAATGCTGGAGATGTAGGCGGGACGCTACAATCCCTACAACACTACAAGTAACGCGATATCTCAAATGGACGGCTGTATTCTTGGAAAAAGAAGTCGAGATTGAACCAGCCCGACGAGGCGCGTGACCGTCAAGTTACCTAGTTTCCTCCTCTCGTCGCTTCGCTCCCTCGAGGCCGCGACGCGGAGAAGACGCGAAGCCGTTCCCTCTCTTCTTCTTCTTCTTCTTCTTCAATATGTGTTAAAAATAATAAATGGAGACGTTAGTCATTCTAAAGCGTGACCGGCTACTCCATTACCATTGAAGAGAATATTTCCGACATAGAAATTAAACACTTCAAACATATAGATGCAGCTATACACCTCAATGTCTCCCCCCCCCCCCCCCCCCCCACACACACACACACCTTTCCCCTACCTATAACGGAACATAATAAAAAACCGTCTAAAGCTGAAGCCACACCGCCCACAGACCCCACAGCAATCAGCCCGCAGACACCGCCCAAGCATCGCCCGCCCCGCACACGACGGCCCGCCAGTCTACCCATACAAGATATAAGTCACATAACCTCCGGAAGCATACTCCGCTTGAGCGACGCGACTGGACCGTCGTGCAGAGAGTCAGAGCGTCCCAAGCGTCACCCGGGGGCCGCGCCCCGCAAGGCCCGCGGGTGCGACTCCACCTTCACACTGACAATGATCCTTAAATAATAACACGCACTAGTTCTACACACCAACACGTACACGCATACATAGAGACATACGATGAGAACAGTTAATGAACCGCACTTATGTTCTTGGTATGAAGTGTCACCTCGAGTCTTACCAATTGTCACCAGATTGTTCACACATACACACACATTGCTATATTCATGCATTTTACAACAAGGTTCAATATTATCAACTCAAAAGCTAGTATTTGTCGATGATATCACTGTCTTCCAGAAACATTTTTATTGCCTGGAGAGCCTGTTTCTGCATGATTTGATTGGGCCATGGCCCCAGTAATTTATTTATGGTGAAAGGCCTTTTATCCAGGATATCAAACCGTACTTTTAGTTGTGACCGATTGCGATCGAAGCGAGGGCAGTTAAAAAATAGGTGTTCAATAGTTTCCACATCCTGACCGCAAGAACATTTCGGGTCCTCAATTTCATTAATTTTGTAGCGAAATTCTCTCGTGAAAGCCACGTTCAGTCGCAGGCGGTGAAGCATGGTTTCAAATTTTCTCGGTATATCGCTTGGGATATAAAACCGTAATTCTGGATCCACCACGAAGAGAGTAGACTGCCGTCCTGCCTCATTAAACCATATGTCGACTGCCATTTCTTTGGAGTGGTGTGCAATTAAATACTTTATGTCTGTTTTCGAAAAAGGAATTCCTCGAATTCTTTCTAAAGCGTGTGCACTTGTTGCTAGTTTGTCTGCCTCCATGTTTCCTGAGATTCCGCTATGGCCTGGAATCCACTGCAGCTTTAATGAATGACCATTACTTATGGCCCGATCGATCATATCAGCTACCTGGTAGACCAATGCATATGCCGGACTTCTAGAGTTTATTGACGAAAGAGCACCGAGGGCTGCCTTGGAGTCCGTGCAGATAACCCACTGGTTTTTCGGCTCTACGTCCTTTATATACTCCACTGACGCAAAAATTGCATAAAGCTCTGCAGCAGTAGAGGACGTTCTGTGGGACAAACGAATACGTTTCTTCACTTGCATTGATGGAATTACGAAAGCTGAGGTTGAGCCATCATTTGTCGTAGAGCCATCTGTGTATACATGAATGTGGTCTCTGTAGTGATCATGCAAGTATGCCAACGCCGACTGAGCAATCACAAAATGAGATGTGCTCAGGCTTTTCTTAAGGTTGGGTAATTCCGTGTTAATATCTGCGACGCGAAACATCCAGGGTGGTCGATCTATAGTCGGAACCCACGGTGTGTAATCCGGCACGATTACGCTCGACGATATAAGTGTCGAGGAAATATGTGAGCCCGTCCTAGTTATCAAATTCTCCGCAAGTGGGTGACAGTTCTGAATGGACAAGCGTAGGAAATGACGTAAGGTCTCATGTTCGCGTAAAGTTTGAAGAGGTAGCTGTTTTGTTTCTGCTAAAACCAGTGTTCCGCGAGTTGGACGCGGGACGCCCAAGCAGATCCGAAGACTACGGGCGATCATGTAATGCAGTCTGTTTTCTTGTGTTGCAGATAATCCATGGAGTGCTGGGAGTGAATATGTAATAAGTTGCCGAACAATCGCAGAATGCAGCATTATCATGGATTTCGTTGAGGCTCCCCAACGAACTCCAGTAAAATAACGTAGAATGTTGATTGTTTTGTTTACTTTTGCCTCCAGCATATCGATGTGTTTTACCCAAGTGAGGTTTTGATCTAGAATCACTCCAAGAAAGCGATGATGCGAGACGCGTTCTAAAGTTTGACCCTGTATTTTTAGCTCGAATCCACGAAGGTGCTTCCTCGTGAACGGAAGCATTACTGATTTTGAAGGCGCAATATCCATACCCCGTTCACTTAAGAACTCGTTTAAGAGCTTCAGTCCCGCTTGAAGCTGATCCTGTAAAGTCTTTAGACAAGTGCCTGAGGCCCAGATGCAAATGTCATCTGCATATATCGTCACATGGAGTGGTGAAGGGAGGCGACCTGGAAGCAAAGCCATGACCGTATTAAATAGAGTAGGGCTTAGTACGCTCCCTTGAGGTACGCCGTGTCGGAGAGTTTGACTCGTGCTATCTCCATCTGCGGTCTTTACAAACATTGTCCGTTTTGAAAGGAAGTTTTTTATCCACCGTACGACTCGTCCTCGAATTCCAAGATGTATAAGACTATATAGAATGTGGATTTGACTTACTGTATCGTATGCGCGCTTGATATCTAAAAATACAGCTATTGTGATTTTTCCGAGCGTACGTTCATGTTCTATGTACGTTACCAAATCTAAAACGCAATCCATCGTGCAGCGTTTGGGACGGAACCCTGCTAGTTCTTCCGGTAACACTTCACTCGTTTCTAGCCACCATTGTAGTCGTTGATTAATTAGCTTTTCGAAAAGCTTACCTAAGCAGCTTGTAAGGCTGATTGGTCGAAAGGAGGCTAGGTCCATGGGTGTTTTTCCCGCTTTCAAAA
Source organism: Ixodes scapularis (assembly GCF_016920785.2). Classification (NCBI taxonomy): domain Eukaryota; kingdom Metazoa; phylum Arthropoda; class Arachnida; order Ixodida; family Ixodidae; genus Ixodes; species Ixodes scapularis. Next base: position 197,972,270 of record NW_024609835.1, read on the forward strand.
GCGGTATGACCTTAGCGACTTTCCATTGGGCTGGTATTTCTTCCTTGACCCAGAGAGAGTTGAACGTGCTCAAAATGAAGTTCAGCGCACGTGGACCGATGTTGGTCAATTCATCCCATGTGATCAGGTCTGGGCCAGGCGACCTGCCCCGACGTATCACTCTCAGTGCGTTTTGAAGTTCCCTCATTGTGAAAACACAATCTAGCTCCAAATGACAGGACGTAAACTCGTTATCAATTGTTTGTTTGGCATTGACACACGAGGCAAAGTATTTAAGTGTCAGAGATGCCGCGCTTGGTCGAACCAATAATTTGCAAAACTCGTCTGCTATTGTCAGTTCTGATACGCCTCTGGATAGGGCCATTGCTCGCAACGGGAACCTTTGAATAGTCGGCGCTTGGAGAGCTCTAATAATAATCCACATCCTCGTGAGGTCACTTACAGACGATAGCTTAGCACAAAGCTGTCGCCATCGATGTTTGGCAAGTTGTCTAAGTTTACGCTGTATAAGGCCGTGAACACGCTGAGCCTCCTTATAGTCCTCTATCCATCCTGAGCGGCGGTATCTTCGTTCGGCTCTGCGTCGTATTGCTCTAAGTTTTTCATACGAAGCATCAACACCTCTATAATCGGATGGAATGGATACCCATCTTGTTGCGTGGTCAAAATTTTCTTTCACAATCGAAATAAAATCGTCCAACGTATCAACGTTTTTACAGCTTAGCGTATTCAAAGATCGAAACATACGCCAATTTGTAATTTTAACTTTCCGTTGTCCATTGCGCGGTCTCGCTACCTTTCTGTGCTGGACGAGTATGGGCAAGTGGTCGCTTTTCCTTCACTCTCTTCAACCAAAAAAAGTATGACATTTTTTTTTGCTGCAAAATACATGTTTTAGGCATATATGAAATATAATATAAGAGAAAAAAAAATGTAAAGCATTTTAACAACGATTTTTTTATTTTATCTTGGCATTTGTGAGAGCTGCGGAGTTCGGCAGCGAGAGGAAGCAGAAAAGGACGGTTGTTCGTTCCTTCGCCTTGCAGATCTGAAGGCGCGACCGAATCGAAGTGACGGGAGATGCACACGGCTCGTGTGAAACGAAGAATCGATGCATGCCAGAAAAATAAAATGCCTACTTTAACGTATACCCTGTCGTTCGAAGCTACGAGCCGCGTGTCGCAGGGACCTACCTAGAAGCAAGGGTCCAGGAAGCGTTCGGGAGCGTGAGTGGCGCGCGCACGAGCACGGCGAGTACCCTTTGTGAAAGTTTGGGAGGCGTTGATACGCGTAGACGACACCAGCGTAGCAGGCACCCTGCGACACGCTGGCACGGAAGAATGGCCTTGCATCGGAACGCTCTGCCCGTCCCATTCGTCGGAGAAAACGAATGATGGCTGGCAGCGAGCTCGCAGAGAAATACGATTGTTTCGCACCGTAGTTGTAGCCCCAGTTTTTGCAAGCATTTTGATCAAGATATTTTGGCCTTTAAAAAGGCGTTTATTCCGGCAATTTTTTTAGCTGCCCCAACTGACTGGATTTTCGGAATTAACCGGCCTTTACCCTTTCCGGTATGTTTTTGCTAGCGATCGATGTAGGATGCAAATGTGTCAGCAGAAAACGACCCTAGGTGTTTATAATTTTTTGCTTGTACAAACATTGGAACAATATGATATTGTACCTAAGCTTTGTGATTGGGTTTCTAGTTATTTGTCATCGAGAGGTAACTTTGATCGTGTTGATAATGTTTTATCAAGTGCGTTCTCTCTAACTTCAGGAGTACCCCAGGGGTCAGTAGTGGGGCCATTGCTATTCCCAGTATTCATTAATGATGCCTCAAAGTGTATTACATCTGCTAGGACGCTTTTATTTGCTGATGATATAAAGTTATTTTCGCATATTCATTCCGAAAAAGACTGTGAAGCGCTACAATGTGATGTGCTAAGCATTTCTAAGTGGTGCCTGTTAAACCGCTTGCCTTTGAACGCCAACAAAACAAAGGTAATTTCGCTAACCAGACGCATGATCCCTTAAAATTTAAATACAAGTTGGGAAACTATTATTGCTTGATCTGATATAGTCAGGGACCTTGGAGTGCTAGTAGACTGTAAACTATTGTTCAAACCTCATGTCACTAATATTTGTGGTACCGGTCTTGAAGTACTCAGGATGATCTCGTGTTTGACTTGACACTTCCAGGCACCTGACACTATATTACGCTTTGTGTGTGCTTTGGTTAGGCTACGACTTGAATTTGCGTCTGTTATGTGGAACTTTCTATCACATAGCGATTGCAGACGCATTAAAATAGTACAAAGGCGTCTGATACGCATAGTCTACGATAGGCATTGTAACAGGAGACTCTACTTCGAGTATAATTTTCTTGTTAAAGTTTCAAACCTCAGAACCCTAATTGAGCGCAGGTATTGCCGAGATGTGGTGTTTTTACAGAAACTCATACAAGGTCGTTGTGATGTAGCTGATCTTTTGAGTAGTACAAGCTTACGTGTGCCAGCTAAACATACGCGACCCTGCGATACGTTTTATCCTGACTAGCAAATTTAAGGGTAACCAATGCATAGAATTAAACTTATTTTACTTTGAATACCAAGTTGTGTCTGTAAATTGTTTTATTATGACTTATGTGCCACTCCTCTATTTCATGTCTTTGCATGTTCAACTCATTGTGACTTGTATGTGCACCAATATCAAAGCCTTCACGGTGTTTCGGGCACGCAATAAATACCAATACCAATAAAGTTCGTAGAGCCACAGGAACAAAACTTCTACTACCAATGAAACCAGGTTTTTGAACAGCGTTTCCGGTAATCTGGAGTCTTTAACTTGCTGAATCCATCATGGCGTTCTCATTTTCAACCCAGTCATGATCAAGCATTTAAGCGCACGTGTGAATTGCTTTACATCATGCTTGATAATGTTGTAAACTTCACTAATACCTTTACACAAGGAACGATGATAACCAACAAAATTGTAGAAACATTCGAATCTGAATACCATTGAGATTGTTATTTGAGCGCGTTTCACGACATTTGACTAAAAACCCCGACACTATGACAACAGCCTGAATAATAGAACTATAAAGCTTGTCGCCACACTCCAACGTATTCCAGCCTGTACGAGACGAGGTGACACTACGAACTTACGTCATCATTGTCGCCAAACTTCGCTCTGTATTTTTTTTTTTTTTTGAATTTTGTTTTAAGATAGTTGCTGCGACCTATGATATAATTACAAGTTCGCCACGTCGAATGGACATTTCCAACCAACAAAAATAACGACACACAGAGTGAGAAAAAATAAAGATTATTCCACCGGGCAGGTAGACGAGGTTCGCCATGTATCCGTCACAGATCTCTGGCCTCTGAACACGCATGCGTTCGCGCTCAACGCGTAGCATACCGATTTTGATGTAGCACGCGACGTGAAACATGACCGGCAGATGTTCACTTTATTTTATAGAAGACATTGATACGATACCCACTGATTAAAGTGCTCCCAAAGTTTGGGCGCGACGCGAGAGGCACTCTCCAACAGACGAAGCTTTGTTTTCGTAGAAAAAGCACGATTAAATCATTCGAGGTCACCTCAAAAATCACATTGTTCCGTTTCACTTTCTTGCTCTGTAGCTTTCCACAGACGCTTCACAGTGTGGAGACATTTAATGTTTCTATACTTCTTTAATCTCTCTCTAAGCTCCGCTATTCTGCGGAAGAGGTATCAAAGCCTTCATCCAATCTTCAAGGTCTCGGAAGACCGGCGGCAATGAGATTTCGGACTGATACCATGACATACGTAGCTCTCTCCCTGGCTCTCAGCAAATTTCAGAGAGGCTCAATGAAAGACCGCGACTTGAACTGAAGAAATCAGGAGAGGCTGAGCAGAAGACGGCCTGCCCGACCGGCGAGCTCGGCGTTACCTGACTTTAAACACCAATTAACCATTATTACAGACTTGACGCGCCGCCGTCAAGTATAACAAGCTTCAAAATCGGAACGACTTTGTGTTGTGCTGCCATCGCGTGAACGACAGAAGAAGCAGGGAGTGCGTCATGAAAGAGGGAGCGTGGAAGAGATGCCGTGGCACCGGAAGTCACGTGTCAAGGTCAGCTTGACCTCCACCACTCAGGAGCCCCATTAGAGAAGCGGTGGATCCTCGCTTGGCGGAACAATGGCTGCACGCTGCTTCCTCGGGCCAAGACTCCATTGTCTTGTTGGAGCTGGGGGTCTCGGGACCTGTATTCTTCGCCGCGTCGAGGGAGATCTTTCCCCCCGTAAAGTAATTTTAGGTCGAGCCCCGTAATGACGACGATTACACCCGAAGAGATGTTTCTTTTGTGCAAGCCGAAACTTTGCGCTAGGTATTTTCATTTTTCTTTTCTCGAAGAGACAATAACCTAAGATGGGTTTTGTCCTGTGAGTCTGACCGTGTATTGAAAGTACGCGCCACATGAAACGGCAATATCGTTTCAGGATGTAAGCCTGGAAAAGCGTGCAAATTCCACTTGCATCTTCAATGTAAAAGAAGGAAAAAAAGCAAAGAAAACAGGAGAAATCAATTTCGCATCATCCGCTCCGTCTAAAGCTAACCGCATTGACTGGATCGATCAACCTGAAGTAAAAAATCACAGGAAAATAAAAGTTGCTAACCTTTGAAAACCGCAGACCTGCCTTGCAATGAAGGACATTTCTTTCCTATTTAAACCTCTCACTAAACCTAAAAAAAAAGTAAGAAATGTTTAATTTAATAAATTTGTCTCTTGCAGTCAGTATGGCAAGAGAACAACATTGAACATAACTTTTCTCGCTATCCTCTCAATCATTTCTAGTTTAGGAAAATACCTACTCAAGGGAGTCGTGGAACCTGTTCACGGAAACTGATAACAAGTGTATTACTGTAGCAACGCATAAAAGAGTCAAAGAGAAAGAAAACGAAAACAACAGGAAATTAATAAAAAAAGTGTTTGTGTGTGTGAAAAAAGGGGGGGGGGGGGAGGGTAAGAGAAGGGAGAAGGACCGGTAGAATGAAAAAGAGAAAAATTGAGGAAATATGGCGTTTTCTAGGATAACACATGCAAATTAAAGAGAAGATGACGTCAGTTCACTTAGAAAAAAAAAAAACGCAACTATGCTTTGAACAACAAGCACACAAAGATGTTTAAACGAACAAATAAACAACGCAAGAAAGAGTGCGAGATGGCTAAAAAAGAAAAAAGAAGTTGGATGAAATGGGTTTTCGATCGTAGCTGTTCTTAAGCCTTGTCAAAGGAGATTTCTGAGCGTCTGAACACGCGCTCCTTTTGGCGTTCGAGCAAATACAAATAAAACGAATTTGCGCACTTCGTGTGTTCACGGCCTGTACGGGTGAGAAAGGGGATAAAATGAAAGAAGGAAGAAAACAATAAAGGATAAACAGGGAAATAGATCAAACAGCCAGAGAGACTAGGGACCTTAAGAAAGAAGGGTACCAAACTGTTCAGTGCTGGGTTGCCAGACACAAACACGAGGCGAGATGTGGTGGCAGTCTTATTCCCTCCCTTCTAGGGAATAGAAGAACGTGACGCGACAAGGGAAGAGGGAATCAAGACCAAAGAAAGAAGGACAGCGGGAACCGGAAGATGAGACGTGCTGTCCGTGCGTCGGACGCGTACTGACTCTTTTGTTCCTGTGTTAGCGAGCAGGAGGCATTCCTACTTTGAATCGGAAAAATGGAGCAGCTATTCTTGATGTATCTTCCTTTACATACTAAAGTGGACAATAGAGACATAAAAAAACAGTTTCTCAAGAGAAAGGGGAATACCTAAGCAATACAAAGAGAAACATTTTTTTTTTCTTTTTTTAAGAATAGGTAAGAAGGAAATTGAATGCCGAATGGGGAAGAAGAGAGTTTAGGGCAATCTTGTACAGACGTTTGCATCAATTGCCGATCCCGAAATTTAGAAAATTTGAATCATCTTGCTTTGTTATTACAGAAGCTTAAATCTCAAATGAACAGTTGCTTTAGTGTTGTTTGTTACAAAATTGAGAGTTCTTTTGTTGCTCGTAGTTACGGTTATCGCCCCCTTTCCATATATCGCTCTCGAAAGAGGTTTGTTAAAAACAGGGATGGGCAAAATATATGCAAATATGTATCGAAATACAACACAAAATACTTAGTCAAAAATGTATTTATTTACAAATCTAATTACAGTTTCAAAAAGCATTTAAGTACAAGATACAAATACAACCAAATGTATTTGGTCTCCTCCAAATACTTTCCCAAATACATTCCTCAATATTTGCGTCAGCGACTTCAGGGCACCTGCAATGAATTTCTGGGTATCTCATTTCAACTTTGCATCGCACACTCGGGAGTTAGTGTGCGGGGCTCTAGTAACACAATAGAAATATAATCACAAAAAATGCAATCAGCTTAGACGTAATAGGTGAAAAAAGTACAGAGCTTCAGGCAGCTTTTTTTGTCGATTACATTTTTGGTATAGACCAACAAAGAACCGAGACGACCAAGACGCGCAGCACTAGCTAGAGAATTTTTTATTGTTGCAACTCGCACCAGTTACGAAAATCTGGACGACCCCCGCATTTAGAATGTTCCAGGAAAAAATATGGATGGAAATCAGGCTGGAAAGCATCACAAGTTGTCACAGGCACTTATTTAGCCAGTCTGCCTGCAAACGTCGATTTCGTCACTCTTCTTGCCCTGGACTAGCACAGTAATCGCAAAGTCACTACACGCTTGTGCTTGATTGAGAGACACTGCATTCGGTGCAGAACGTAGTTTTCTTCCCGCTATGGACAGTGACAATAAATTTGAGAGATGTATTTTCGCCCACAAAAGTGTATTTAATTACAAATATATTTGAAATACCCACGTTTTAGTATCTAAATACACACGTCAAATACATTACCGATTTTGTGATTAAATACAATTGCAAAATACACAAAGTATTTGAAATACGTATTTTAAATACTTGTATTTGAAATACAGCCCATCCCTCGTTAAAAAGATATAGATGAAAAGAAAAAAAAAAGAAAGTGGCAGCGACCTTTAGTTTCAAATTTCAATAATGCGTGAAATCTATTGCAGGGAATGGAGGGCCGGGGGGGGGGGGGGGGGGGAGGGGGTTGAGGAATTAGCATGTCACGTGACGTATATATTGCCGCTATATTTAGTTGGGAAACAAAAAGTTTGTATAGGTCATGTGGCGTCGATTTCCACCGCTAAATTTAGCGAGGGAACCGAATTAGTGTCTAGGTCACGACGTAAAATTTTACGCTAAAATTGCTGTATATGTCAATTTTCCGCTAAATTCATTCAGCAGGAAAAACTGAATTGATATTTTGGCCACAAGACGCGTATTTTGCCGCTTAATTCAGCGGGAAACCTGAGTTAAAGCATAGGTCACCTGCCGTCAATTTCCCCAAGGTTTCTATGTCACAAGACGTCACTTTCCCGCAATATTTAGTGGGAAAGCGAATTGGCGTGTTGTTCGCCTGACGTCAATTTTTTTTTTTCACTAAATGTATCGGGAAAACTGAATTGGTCTGTATGTCCAGTGACGTCACGTCCCGTGACATCAATTTAGTGCTACATTCAGCGGGAAATGCACGGACGGACGGACAAAATTTTGGGATTTTGGGGAGAGCGTTTAAAAGCAATTCATGCTTTAAAACATGCTTGTGTACACAACCGTTTTTGTGTGAGGCTCTTCGGTATTACTTTTTTTTTTTTCGTCTGCACCGAGCATGGGCTTCGCTCGCTCTTTCTGTTTGTCTAAGGAAAGAGGCTTTGTTTTGGCACTCCTGTCCCGAGGCGTCCTTGTTTATGAATTTCAAATCAGCTTGGGGGAAAATATTTACTGTCTACTACTCGTCCAAGTGGTGATCACGTTAGGAGCCCCTGTTTACCCTGTTCTGCTCAATGCCTTCGTTTGCTCGCTCGACTCCCTCGCATCCTTCTCCGTTTCCTACAATTTAGGAACGCACAGTATTCGACTGAAAATGGGAATATTAAAAAACAAAAGGGTGGCGATTTTTTTTTTTCGTGCTGGCCGAGGGTTTATACGAAGGCGCAGAAATCGGTTGACCCCATCCATGGAACGAGAATGTTTGTTTTCTTTAGTCTGGAGATGTTTATATCCAGACCCTAAATGAGAAAACAAAAGCTCGCTGGTCACAAACAATGGACTCGGTATATTGCGGAAGCAGAGCAATATCAAGGTTCTCCCCATCACGGGGAAGCTCTATCCGCTCGTAAACACATGATCGAACCTGAGTGGTTCAACGAAATACAGTCCGCCACGCCTAACCTTTCGAAGACGCAAAGTGCATCGCAAGATAGAGGTAGAGCCACTGAATAGGCAAGTCTTAGAGTATCGACACTCCATTCTCGGACTGCCCTTCATACGCCACCATTGCTCCTGTCCGGAACAGAGCGAGTGCAACCAGCGATAGTTGTGATTCAAAAGTCCGACTTCCTGATATTTAGTTAAGCTGTCATAAATATCCGCGCCGTTCTCGGCTCGCTCTGTGGCTGACCGTTTTAAGACTTCTGAAAGTAGAAAGAAAGGCTCCCTGCTAGTTGGGATGAATCTTAAAGTTACTGTAAAACACGACTTGAGACAGCAAGATGAATGAAGTTTCGTTCCTTTAATCCGTATTCGCAACTCCAACGCACTATAGATGGCGGGCGGTAGTTGCAAGATGGCCGAAGAGACGGGTTATAGATTTGCTGTCCACCTGCTTGCTGACGCTGGTCACTTTGCTTAAATTAATTTGTTTCGCAACAAATACGGAACGGTTAGGGTAGAAGCGTATCACAAATGACAGAGATGTTGACGTACTTAAAAAAACCAGCATGTTGTTTTTTTGGAAGTTTCGGAAACCTGACGGAACGTGTGATGCTTTCAGGAAGGTGAGCGTGTTTTGGGCGCAGGTCACATGTTTTGTGTGGCGAAATATGTTTTGGTTGGTGAAAACATCGTGGTATTCGTGCTGTGCCTGGCCACGAGTGCTCCAAAACGTGAGCCACGCATAGTGGCCAAGCTTCGGTAGAGCAGCGTTCACAGCATTGATGTCTCTGTCAGAGGCTTACAGCTCACCGCACACCGTCGCGGTAGTAGTGCATTGCAACACGTAATCAGCCTGAGCCATGGTCACTAATAAGCAGTTTTATCGCAGCGTAGCCGCAGGCTACAGTACGGTGAGTCATTGCGATTAAAAGTTCGCGGTGCACCTTTGAAGCACGATTTTCGGCGCGCGCCAAGAGCTTTGCTTTAACCACGCTAGCCTGTAGTAACGCTATGCAAGAACTCCACAGTAAAGGCCGGTTCTCACATGCAGCGAAGCGCTGATGTAGCGCTCCTCACGTGCCGTCAGCTACTTATCCTCTGCCATGAGCAACAGTTTTGACGGTGCGATAGAAAGCTGGTGATTGCTCCCATCAGCACGCGCTTAGCGCGAGGTCAGCGCTATGCTTGTAGCGCTCCGCTGCATGTGTGAACATGCCTTAACGCCATCGCCGTGTTTGCGGCTGTTATTTATAGCACTGTCGAAAGAAATGCTCAAATCACAGTGCACTACACCAGTGTACCGTGGTATTCGCACCGACGAAACCCGCATCGCTGAAACTTACCGCTCTAAGTGCACCTCTGGATCGGCACACACGCGCTTTAAATGCTACGAGCATGTCGTGCCTTCTTAATTAATTGAAAGGAGGTACATGTAGTTTGTCTTTTTTAACTGTCTGGATACAACTCATAATTACTGTCACGGCCTTTCGGCGCATAAAATGCGAACCCATTCCAGACGTCTATCACTCGACATACCGTTGCGGAAATAAATCTCTCCTACTTCATGAAAAAAACAAAAAAAAATCGTAGATTGTACGCAACAGTTTTGCACCACTAGCAGAAGCTTTTGCCGTCCCGTTGAGCACAGATTGTGCTCGCGACCACTGCACCTTGATTCCGGTGCGTATGCTATCTACGAAAGGTTGCTAATAATAATAATTGGGTTGTGTTGTGTGTGTGTTTATACAGCCTAGAACTTGGTCTGCCTCACAGGGGCGACGAGTCTCCCAGCTGTAGATGAGAAATTTAGCCAGTGCGGTACAGCCGCTAGCCTGGGGTCTTTAACGTGCATCACGCAGTAGTGATACACGACCGCACGACGGTACGATGCTCATCCAGATCGAAACGGGCAGGGGTGGAGGTTGCTAATGAAATGAGACATCCCTGTGCCCTTGTGCAATCCTGTTGCGAAGCGAACCACGAAAATGTCTATTTTAACCAGCTCGCATTTTCTAAGAAAACTTCACGATACGCACCGACACGCCGACCAAAACAGCAGCAACAAGGCCGACAGTCCCTTCCACAGTTTCCACCGCAATACCCGCTCCTCTGGTTCTTCGTTCGTCCGCGAGATGGCACGCGTGGACGGCTGGAGTTATGAGTGCCGTATTTAGTGACTCTACATTCATATATGCCAGGACGCCTCTTCCGTCGAATCCAGACGCACGCATTTCGAAGCCTTCCGGGTGAGGCTCAGTAAACACCGTCGCAGTTCCTTATCAGTCCTTCCTCGCACGCAAGTCACCGTGGAGCGTTAACGAGGGTGGGCTTCATGCAGCGTCGGCGACAATGCGAAGTTCGCAAACGGGCACTAGAGCCGTATTCTCAGTTTCGGAGTCTACATACGCACCCCCTACGGACGACCAGCAACGCACGGGAGATAAGGGCCAAAGGGAAGACTCCTCGAGGTCTTCCCTTCGTCGGGATAATTAAAGCCGGCGAAAATGGGATTTGGCGGGCGCCGCCGATAGCGAGTCTTCGCCCGGTAATGGCTGTTCCAACGGCACGCTCGCAGCGCTGGCCCCTCCGCGCCTCCGCGCAATGCCTCATGATTTCTGCCTCGCTGGCGGCGGGCGGCGGCGCCAACTGGGCGCTAATAAGGCGTCGCCGCATCGGCCGTATATATCGTGCGGCGCAAGCCAACTAACTCGTTTATAAGCCGAGGGACCGGGACTCCCACGCGGGCGGCGCTCACGGTGATTCCCAGCTGCGTGGCGTGCTGTGCTGGCGGTATCGCTAACCGAAGACGCGTCTACCTCTTACATGATAAACAAATAGGGCAGACTGATACGTTCACTTGAATAAGATTGTCAATATTACTTTCTGAAAGGAAGCCTACGGAACTATATTTTGTTGGATACGCGCTAAGTGTAAACATGTTTATAAGAATACAACGGGATGTTAAAGGCGAAAAAAAAAAGAAAACGAGCGGTACGTATTCCTTTTTTTAATTTGTTTTAATATAATTACGTACTTGATGAAATGATTTCAGTTTTTCTGTGGAATGATGGTCCTTGCAGTTATAATGTACACAAATACATGGAGTGGAGAGTGTTTGTTATGCCCTTGCAGACGTGGCGTTGTTTGGGGGAAGTGAAACAACAGGACTCATTTGGCTTGAAAACAAGAGCATTGATCCATTACTGGCATTTTTATTGAGGTGCCGTATATTTCAGCGAACGGTCGTGCACAAAAAAAAAACAAGAAAATAAGACGATTGTTTTGGCGAAGAAAGTTAAGATCACTGAAAAAATACAATGTTAAAACCTACACCCACTGCTCCTAAAAAAAAAAAAAAAAGAAATGAAAAAAAAAAATAGGGCAGAAGTAGATATGACTTTGAAGCAAACACACAACATAAGAATCTAGGGTCCGTTCTTAAGGCCCATATAAATATCAAAACGCAATCATTTCTGAGCCCTTAAAAGTTGCGCGATAGACGCATCTTAGCCAGGAATCGGGTAAGGCTATACCACCATGAGGAACATTTTGTTTGTTCAGTCCCTCATGTACTGAGCGCTTTACACGCACCATCTTAGAGAGGCCGATGTTCAGTCCTGCTTTCTTTTTCCCCCCATTATATAGGAGACATTACCAAATCCTTATGACGAGACAAATGTGGCCTCTTTCTATCCCGCCCAGAAACCTTTTCGTCGGAAGCATTTGAAAGCATCAGGGTACTTTCAAACGCAATCAAATGACCCTTCATATTTTTGAAGGCTGTACAAAGGGTCGGTATTTAAACTAAGCAATTAAGCTGTTTCCGCCAAAGATGAAAGCCAAAGCGCCAGAGTGCAAAAATATCAAAAAGTCATTCCCTCACCGAAAAAAACAACAACAAAAAAACAACAACAAATAAACACAAGCTCAGCGAGCTCTCGATGCCCGCTGATCCCCTTGCTTGGGAACTCTCATGAGTTAGACTGAACTAACAGCCGTATACGGAGGTCTCCTGCACCGCCCTTCCTCCCGCTGACGCGTGTTCTCGTGTCGCCCCAGCGAGCATCACCTCACGGCACGACATCCCTCAACCAGGTCTAACCAGCCCCCGAAAAAACGAGGTTGTAAAAAGTGGCCCACTTTTCCGAAAGACTTGCCGCGCCGCCTAAACTACGTTACACACGCACGCTCACCCTCCCACTGCGGCGAAAGCAGTCAGTTCCTGTCTGCATTCCTGGGGAGCTCCATAGAGCTATAAGAGCCGCAATCACTCCCTTTTTCCCCTCATCCCGCCGATCCCCACATACGAAGACATAAAGGACTCGAGGAGAACAAAAAAAAAAAAAAGGAAGTGTAGGACAAAGTCAAGCACAAGCCCCTAAAGGCCAACTCCAGCGAGTGTGAAAGGCCTCGCTGGAAGCACGTGCGGCTGACTTCACAGCAGATTATAGGGGACGTATTAGCGGACATGCACAGAGGCGAAGCAGGAGACGGGAAGAAAAAAAGGAAACGTTTCGAGCATCGGCGTCTCGAAACGCCCCTGTGCCCCCTAAAAACAGCTATCAAACGAGTGGAGCAGAGGAGCTGCTTCCTTCCGCCGGTGCCATATAGATGGATGTATATATATATCGATATCAGTGGATGGATAGATGGCAATGAAGTGGCCGAGCAACGTGGCGCCTCTGGCGGGAACACGGTAAAACTGTTATTTTGCTGCCGCGCGCTTGTGTGTGTTGTATGCTGGTGCGACGGTGGGAGAAGAAGGAAGAGATCGAGAAAGGGGGGGGGGGGGGGGGGGGGGGCAATCGCAATACGCCGTTTTCCACACGATGGGGGGAGGCAGTTGAATGCGCCCGGGAGCGTCGGAGAGATTGCTCGAGCGCGCTCGCTCTTACGGAGAAAACCTGGGGCCTCGGACGTGATGAAATGGCTCCCCTTGTCAGAAACAAGGGATCTCTTTCCCTTGTTCATTTTATTTTTGTATGCTTTTACGTTGTGTCTGCTTTTAAAAAAGAGGTTCTCGGAGCTCCCTCGATTCCGCATGGCCATCGGTAAGCCACCTGAGTGACGTGTTCTGCTCGGAGCGCTGGACCTTTTCGTTCGTGAGAGAGTTCCACCCAGAGCATGTCTCTCTTTTTTTTCTCCTTCAGACGCTTTTTATATCATAATTACCTGCCCGGATGAATTTGTTTTCATGTGTCATCATTTTCTTCTTTAAGTTTTTTAAGTTTTTTTTCGCTATTATTGGGTTGGTTTTAAAAGAATTTGGCGCGATCTTCTCACGCAGAATACATTTCTTGCTTTCTGGAGATGGATCTAAAAAAATAACATATGATTATTTTGTCTAGACATATCCAATCCTGCCAGTTTTAACGTAAGTTGCAGGATTTACCTAATAGGTGTGTTATTACACGATTTAATATCATCTCGGTAGTTTTAACATTTTAGCAGAGATTCCACGAATAACCTTACCTTACGTAAATAGTTAAAAGAAGCCGCCCAGTCTGAAGCAAATGGGACAGTTCTGTTCCCCATTAACAAAATGATACTTGGAGGCCCCCAAAAACCTAACACTAAAATTCACGTATCCGTACTTGGTTCAGTATTATTTCGCACACCTACTTGGTTGTAGTTTGAAATCAGCGTTCAAACCTTTTGCCTTACATGTACGGTCCGCTAGACACATGGCCATGGATCTTGAATGCCTTTTTAGCCAGTTTGCAGTTCCATGGAATATCATTGTCATGCTTTGAAGACAATCATGACGAAACCGTACAAAAGAAGAAAAAATACCCGAGGAGCTTGAGCACGCGAGGTCGAGAATTAATTCGAAGGTGAGCAATGAGCCGCGACGGACGGCCACGCTTGCTGCTTTGATATTGGCCCGTCGACGTCACGGAGCAAAGGCGTTGGCACCCTTCAAGCTCGGCATCGCCCCGAGCTCCTGAGGTGCTCACCAACGCGGAGACGTCCTTTCTACAAACTCGGTGAAGCCATCACTGACTCTCAGATGACGAGACGCCTTTGACTGTGTTCTTCCTTAGTGACACGCCTGAAATAAACTGTTAATTTCTTTCTGTTATTACCTGTCAGTTTTCTTTTCTTTGCAAATATATTTTTACTTTTGATTTAGCGAAACTAATTGGTCGGCCTTCTGTCCATCTGGCTCACAAACTGTATCGGCCAAACCGTGACTATGGTGAGCCTGCCAGGATGCTCCTGCAATCCCGATTTTGCGAAGTCTGCGACGCGGAACCGCCGTTGGAGAGAATTCTTCTCCGGGGCAAATGTTTTGAAGAGTATCAGCCCCTCATGATGGCGGCGTTTAATGTAAGCACCCAGTGTCAGTCTTCATGGGCATTGCAACTACACTAAACTAACTCGCTTAGGGCCGGTTGCACCAACGTCGCTTAGCGCAAAGCGGAGCTTAGCCGGGAACTTAAGCTTAGTTTCGGTTTCGTTCGGTTGCACCAAACTCGCTTATCGCTAAACCTAGCACTAAACTACGCTTAACTTAAGCGCCCAACATTGGGCGCTTTGCTTCTGGTTGTTTCTTAATCCTGGATTAAAAACATGGCGGCTGGTTTGACACGGTCGACGCGGTGGACGAAATTGGTTGTGCAAAGTGTTTTAGGCTACATCAGCGTGAAAGTCTCGACAAAATGACTTTCGATTGTGACAAGGATGCAAAATATTGTCGCTTGAAGTGTTTATCGACCCCTGTTTTCAAGTTGGCTCTCCACTTTCAGGGCGTGTTAGCCCTAACCGAGAAACGTACGGAGCTGTGGGGCTCACGTCTGTATTCCCGCTGGTTCTTCTGTCAACGAGCTTATTCGTATGTACTTACTAATTGTCGCATAACGGTAACGTATTGTTATTTACCACCTTGTTTATTTACACTTGCAGCGCGTATCCTTCAATCTGAGCAGCGCGTTAAATAGTGGCAGTACATGATCTCGGCGATCAGCTGATTGTCGACACCTCTGCCGTTTGCATTAGATTGCGGCGCTTTTAAGTAATAAAACAGCGAAAATTCAATTTCTTTCGTTTTCTGAGTTTTGAGACAATCTTCAGTGAATTTTCCTTATCTCGCGAGTAGAATCTTGGCTTCAGAAAACTGTATCGTTCCATAACTGTAACTTTTTTGGTGATCGCATCTTTTTTATATACTTTGCTTTATATCTTTCATTCGTTTGCCGAGAACGAGATACTGTTGTTTCCGAGTTGTGCTCTGTGATGGTGTTTTCCCTTTACTTTTGTCGTTTGTTGTCATTGTGACGATGGTTGAGACTATATACCGGAACACGTTTTCAATAAAATTCAGTTGAAAGTTGCGCCTTGTTGTGTCCTCCGTAACGTTTTTGGTGATCGCGATTTTTTAGGAATATTTTGCTTTATATCTTTCATTCGTGGTGACGACAAATCGTAACGATTACTATGTTAGATTCGTGCATTGCTGTATCGGGGCAGGCTGGGGCAGGCGATGCGAAAAGACGACCGTTCTTATCGGCACGATGTGATGTACTAGTGGGAGTTTTTTTTTTCTTTTCTGAACTCGACAGTGTGAAACTGAAGTCCGTTTGAGGCTGCAGCGGATGTTCAACGACGGTACAGTGCAGTTCTGTCACCTTGCTGATAGCAACGAGTACCGTCGATGCAAGGTCTCGTGACCTGACCTCTCGACGACTTCTATTCGACGATTTCCGGGCATTTTCGCAGCTGCCGTGGCAAGTTCGTCACTGTTTTGAACTTCATCGGTCTCAGGCTTGACTTGATTTTAGTAGTCACCTTACCTCCCTACTTATATCCATGATGTTTTGTCTTCAGCGATGTAGCGAGTAGAGTGTCCTTCTCGCGTTCGGTGAGATTTGGGGCCCCCGATGGCTCCTTCGCCTCAAAATGTGAGCACGAAAACTACTACCACTGTCAAAATATCCTGTTATCAACCGAGTTAAACACACAATCACAGATTTAAAGAGCATTCGTGTTTATTTGAAGCTTTGACTTCTGTTATTGAAAGTTAAACGAAAAAATGATTGAATTTGGAGACCTTTAATTTGTTACTCACCGAAGAAATACAGCGAAAAGCAGACGCCGACGACAACTACTACGGCAGTTTTTTTTTTTGTTTTTGTTTACATCACGTGATTTCTCTCCGCCAATCGTATTCGTCGCTCTGAGCGTTCCCTAGTTTGCTCTGTTTGTCCCTAGATTCCCTACGCAAATCCAGCGTTTAGCTAGGGGCGCGTCTGTAAAGCCGGCTTAACGTTGGTGCAACCGGAATTTAAGCCCGTGCTTACCTAAGCTCGGTTTAGGGCGCTAAGCCGGCTTAGGAAAGCGCCGCTTTGGGTTAAGGTAAGCGGCGTTGGTGCAACCGGCCCTTAGTGTGTCAAAGATGACACTTCGTCAAGTATTAACGATCGGGGATACGGGTGGGCTCGAAGGCGTAGCTATGAAGGAATGGTTGAGAACGCTGTTTGCGCAAATAACTGCAGATTTAATTTCGGGAGGAGCCTATTCTTTTCGCTCTTGGAGGACACGTTTTGTGGCGCGAACGACAGGCGTCTCTCGAGCGAGTGGGGGCACCCACGCGGCCACCAGCCGCCGTGCGTACACTCCACGCCGCCTGTCGTCTACCTGGACCGAAATTCTCGCTCGTTCAGGGCTCGGATTCGGGATTCCTTTTGCGGGCCAATCTGGAGTTGCTCAATAACTTTCCACAAATAGACCAAGTACGGCGCGGTTGGAGCAGTGATGACGAAGGATCTGCTCACTTATGAACCCCAAAAAGACTACGCCCAGTAACCGTGATGTTACTATCACAGGGCAACAGTAATGACGTCCTGATGGCTAGCGAGCAACAAATGAAATTATCTCCTAATAAATGTATCCTCTGGGATAAACCTATCCCCTGTCAAGAATATGCCACGTCAATATAATTGGCACGGCTGATTTTATGGCCTAGGTAGCAACGTCTGGTCACCTGATCGGTTTATTTGTCTAGAGCACACGGTAAATCGATTCCCGTTCCTGGACTTGTTCAACTTCTTCTATCGAGCCTTTGGTTCGTTCCAACCTGAAATGACATAGCATGGCGCTCTTTTTCGACGATAAAAAAGATAACACACGGCAAAGGAATACACATAAGAGGCAAAAGAAACCGAATACGGAACGCGACTGAGAATGCCGCCTTGTAAAACAATGCCGCCGCCGCCTGCTCGCTGGGTGCGGCCGTCAGCGCGTTGTCACTCCGTTTGTAGTTTCCTTGCCTCGAGCCAGCCGATGCCTATTGTCCTCTTTCTCTTTCTCAGTTGGCTGCTTCTCCAGCAGGATGAATTAGGCAAGATTGCTTCCTTCGTAGTTAAGTGAAGCCAGTCGAGCATGATAGTGTTCAAGAAAGGGCTGGCCAAGCCCGCCGTCGCCGGCTGTGGCAACATGCGCGTCCAAATTAGCGGCCGCGCCTGTCCCCAGAGTCCACCGCTGTTGCCGTTTTTTTTTTTTTTGTTTTCTGGGTAGGTGGCAGTTTGCCCTTCTAATACCCGTGCCACACGGGCAACTCGAATGCTATTTACATCGAATGACATTTGTGTTATCGGCGAATCAGCTCGCGATCTGTCGCGCGTGGAATGCGCCACGCCCGGAGTGTCGCGCGCTGATTGGCCGCCCGCTCAAATGTCATTCGGTGTAAATGGCATTCGAGTTCCCCGTGTGGCACGGGTATTAGCGTCTACCTGGGAGGAGCTACGAGAGCAGTCACGTGCTGCTCGCGTTCCGCGATGACGTTGGTCGCTATCATTGATTGAAGTATATATTCGCGTAACCTAAAAAAAAATAACACATCACTAAAGGAATACAAACACGTTCGCCTTTACAAACAAACATGTACAGACGGGCTAACAAAATCGCACATCCGCGAGGTCGACAGGTACGCCGTGAGCGCTGTCCGTGACTTGTTTCCCACCCCAACATATGGTGTGTGGGTGCGAGTGATCTTGGTCATCTTCGTGCGTAGCTAATTTGTCAAAGGTGATCGTTTTCACGCAACGCTAAATTCCCGACCAGTTGGTATTAGTAGGCGTCGCTTTCAGGCACAGCTCGAAGTAGGAAGCACGCAGCACGCAATACCAGGCTGCGGGAAACGCTCCTCTCTTTCTTCGCCTTTGTTAGTGTGCTCAAATTGCTATCTCTTTTTTTACCCCTTTCGCACGCCTTGGCTAGCCGTGAATAGCCCCTCCTCAACCTCTAATTTTCCCCCGTCTGACTATAGTGTTTTGCTAATTACTTATTTTCCCAAGTAACGTCCGTGTGCCGATAAGCCGTCCTGGAATCGGGTGCAGTGGGAACTTGAGCAGACCTGGACGCATGGCCTCGCTTAGAACGCCACATCCTCACAGCGGACCTTGCATGCAGGCTGGGCTGTGAGGTTATACAATTGCAGGGTACGCATACACGACCGCGGGGCCCATTCTGCGTCACTCACCGCCCGCCGACAAGACTGTCTTTCTTTTGCTTGAAATCCCTGGTAGCTTATCATGTGGGACGCGACGAGTGAAACGGGGGAAAGAACGCGATTGTTAGTTTCGCAGCGTGCCATCCGTTCCGCGAAGGTGGGTGCTGCTGTCTTCTCTTTATATTTCTTGTCGGAGTGCTCGGCATGATGGCAGCCTTGAGTTTTGCAAGGTTTGACCTTTCGTTTTTAGTACTTGCTAAAAAGAGCGACTTCAAAAACAAGGTGCTAGGATCAAAGCCTGATAACTGGAAATCTTTCAGCATGGTGCGTAAGAAATGCCTAAAACCGACCCATACGAGTTTGTACGCATTTTTGTGCCGGTACGTGATTACAATTACAACAACCCATCTTGGGGACAAAAGAGAAGGGGGCAGGGGTAAGTGGAACAGGTACCTGCCAGGTAGAGTATGAGTGACTCTGTTTGGTGTGGAGTGCACAGAACAAGTGGGCTGCCCTTGCCTTCATGTCAACCTTATTTTGCTACACTTGCATCGCACCGAAGGAGCAAGATATCACTTTCGAGGACGGAGATAGAGGATGAGAGGATATGAAACAGACACATTTCTATAAATACAGCTGGTATTCCCTGGCCATCGTATTTGACCACGTTCATTCATTAGCGATATTCGTGTAAACTGGAGAACGACGCGACAGTAGGCTCGTTCGATTTACCGGCACCTCCTGCACCGGTGCGGAAATTTGTAACGCAGTTTTTACTTCCGGTATGTGTATTGAGATACGATCGTAAGGGCACTGTCCTACAGTTTTCTGCACCGGTTCAGGAGGTGCAGGCAAATGGAACGAGCTTCGTGAGTGAGCTTCGTGGCTCACTTGTCACTGTTATGTTAAGGGTAGGGGAATTAGGATTAAAAAAAGATAGAGAGGAAAGTAGTGTAGAATGCACGTTCAACCCGCTTTTCACCCACTCAAGACTGTCTTTCCAGGCAGTTAATAAATAGAACCTAGTTCTGAGCACGCACTCAAATGTGGTGTCCTCTTAATACCAGCCATACAGAGTTGAACAGGCAAAACAAAAAGTTGCGCAAATAATGATTTGAAAAAAAAAAAAATTAAGCAGGCCCAAACTTTTCTCGGTCAACAAATTTCGGAGCATTTATCTTTCGTGCAAACAAATAACGGTAAATACTTTGATGTGAATAAACTGGAAAATGTAATGTCTAGCTTGGTGTGGCAAGCAGGGCTGGTCTCCAGTTCGAAAATTCTGTTTTCCCTGCAATAGCGATTTTTTTTTTTCTGCTTACGCTTGTTTGCTGATCAGGCGACACCATCCAGGGCTGCTCAAGTTATTGTCATTCCCTAGATGCCAACTACACGCTTTACAAATGCAAACTATACCACGTTCTCGGAGACCAATCAAAGAGACAATCACTTCAAACTATATATTACGCTCGTCGGATGATATGCCCCAAAATAAAGTTTCGACCTAAAACATAAAGCCTGCGAAGTCACATGAATAGACAATTCGTAAGCTCATTTCGCGCCCGCTGTCACATTGCGTAATTGATGTTGCAGGACGAAGCGGTTTTTAAATTTTATCCTCGTCGTCATTCACCGAGTTCAAAGACATCGGCTCTTCAAACGCGCTGCAAAATAAAAAAAAAAAAAAAATGTTTTTTTTTTTTTTTTTTTTTTTTTTACGGTGGTTTTGCGGTCGGCGCGGCGCGTACTCAGACGCTATACTTGACGTAAATCAAGGTTCTGCGCCAAAACTTGAAGTGGGCAACCACGACCCTATTCGTAAAGTGCAGCTCCACTCTCGCGCGCACGTCACGGCGACATTACGTCGGCGAAAACTAGGTAGTCTAGCGACCGGCTCCCTGACGCGGCCGACAAGACTGGTGGCATTCGGCACGCACGGGCCTCGCCGACACGGTAACTCCAGTCATAGCCTTCTCCATAGTCACAAAGCCTGGCAGGTCGACGGCGGAGCCATAGAGTGCCCAGTCGCAGATTTGAAGC
Organism: Ixodes scapularis; assembly: GCF_016920785.2. NCBI lineage: Eukaryota > Metazoa > Arthropoda > Arachnida > Ixodida > Ixodidae > Ixodes > Ixodes scapularis. Next base: position 197,993,068 of record NW_024609835.1, read on the forward strand.
GCGAGGATCGTGTCGGAAAGCGCATCAAAGAGCCATTTCTCGGAGAACCAGGACGTTAGCGCACAGCTTATGCAGAGGCGAGGACCCGAAACACACTTGTTCGATCGGGAAAAGTGTGTTTTAGCGTCACGCCGCAGCGGGGCGCCAGTCACGTGTCCCTCCTCTCATCCGTTGTCTGACGCTCCACCTTTTCTATTTCGGCGGCAGCTTCTCGTGGCGACCTGCCAGGCTTTGTCAGTATATAGGAGGCTATGCTCCAAGATGTGCTGCGCGCGCGCCCGTCAGACAGATACAAAACTATAAAAGACGCCCTTCGCAAACATTAAAAAAATTAAAATTAAAAAAAAAAAAACGCGCGTTTGAGGTGTCACTTTGCACACGCGCCCCGCTAGCAGCGCGCAGTCGGACAAGTGTAAGGAGGCTGAAGTGCACGTGCTAGCGTTTTCTGACATGCGCGGCGTTACCGGCGTGACGCAGATGACTTCAGCAAGCGCTCACTTTGGCGTGGGAGACGGCGGAGTAGGAACCGTTTTCGTGTGACCGTTGCATTTTTTTTAAATATCATGGTAGCAGGGTGGGGCGACAGAAACTAAAGCAAATTGTTAAATTATACCTATAACATAAAATAAAATATAGCCAATAGAAAAGCAGAACTATTGCCACGAACACCCCTCAATTCTAGCACCTTCCAAACGGTAAATAAAGTGGCGTTCTATTTTACCCCAACTCAACTACGTCAGATTTCAACATGGCGGCCCTGATCAAAGCCAGAAATTTCAGAGCGTTCATTATTTTTTTTAAATACCGTAAAAAAAAAGGAGACAAAACATCGAGTCTTGTGCGATAGATGAATGGTTCCTTGCATTTTTCATGTACCGGAGAAACTAACCACTATGATCATCGGAAAGCATAAATAATCCGGAGTAAAAGTGTGAGCGCCAATTAGGGCTGGGGGGCGCGTGAGTCGTTAGCTAACTAAACCTAGCTAAACCTAGTTAAATGAGAAAAAAAAAAAGACGTACTATCTAAAACACCACACGTATTACCGCTTGTCTAGTTGTTAGCGGCAATTTATTTTGTTGCCTGAAACATCGCTGGTTTTCTTGGAGGCGTAACGACCTCGAACATAAAAAAAGGATTATAGTCGTCAAAACCAGCCTGCCGTCGAAGCGAAGCGTCCAGCGAAGCGGTGGATTTTCTATGAACAATACAAGAGTAAGCGATTCGTTAAAAATTCAAAACAAACTATCACGCCTTTGATTTTATCCAGACCCCGGCCGTCACCGTGGCGATTGGATTAAAATTTGGGACTGAAAAGCGGCTAAGGGGTAAGGAAACAAAAAAAATCAAAAAGAACAGACAGAAAAGCGCGTCTGCCGTGGAGACCCGGAACGAGCATAACAATATACTCGCAGCGATAACTGCCTCGCTCGAGGCGTCCAACTCGCTGGAGGCGTCTAATGCCCCACGCCTGCCGCCGGGCGCCGCCGCGACCTGGATGCCTGGAAAAGTCATCGCTAAATTGTTAAGCGATGATGAAGCGAAGATTGTTTTTTTCTGCGCCAAGTCGATCGATTCACGAGGAAGCCAAACAAACGGTTCCCTATTATCGCCGCGGCTCCAGGTGGAAAAAAAAGCGAAAATGACACAAAAACATTTAAATATAAAAAAATAAAAAAAAGCAAAATGTTGTTGTAGAAGAGGGCTGAGGGGGAAAGTGAAGGAGGAGAAGGAGGCCACCGAAAGTAAAAAAAGAAAATGAGACGAGACTTTTCAACAAGAAAGATCAAAGGGACCAAAAAGAGCTTGTGAACTGTTGGAAATGTATAAATTCAACGATACAGGCGAAAGTAAGGAAGAAAACAAACCTGATACAGTTTGAGAGAAAAAAAAATGGGCGAGGGGACGTTGAGGTCTGTGGGAAAAAAGGTGGGTGGTAGAGGTCGGCGGAAAAACAGAGAAGAGGGAGAAAAGCGTTTCCTGACGACGTCTCTTCTCTGGCTGCTTCCAACCTGGATCTGAAATCAATAGGAGTCCAGTGAGCCCGGGGAGAAATCGAGAAAGGGGAGGAGGTGATTCCGAAGAGCGAGTCTCTGCACTCTGCAATCGGATTAAGTTTTCGATGCTTATGGATGGTTTTTGCGCCCGGCAAAAGAGAGATGGGGAAGTGGCTGCCGAGAAGGCTGCGGCTGAGATTTTACGTCATTTTACGTCTGTCCCGTAGCGAGTCTAAAAGGATAGCCTTTGATTTCGGACATTATTCCTATACTTCGTAGTATTTGCTGAGTTCCTTTTTTTACCGCCTTCACTAGGGAGCTGTATGGTCTTCTCAGGGAAATATAAGAACGCAGAGTGCGGCGATTTCAAACTGTGGCTGCAGGAGGACCAAAAGAAGCACACCAAACCAATGATGGGTTTCGATCGCAGTGGTCCAGTAACCATGACTGACTGTGGCTGTGCTCGCTAAGTGATAAATACATCCATGCAACGAGAAATGAAACTCAGGAGACAGCTGTCATACGCCGGACATGCGCGCTCAGAGCTTCAATTTAGAAGGAAAGATTAATATTTTTCGGCACTCCAATGGTTGCGTTCTTTTAAAGGCTGGTTCAGCTCAAACTTATGGGAAGTTGCTTCCCCGGATTCCGAGCATCCAAAAGCTTCCCTACACGCGCATGCAGTGAGATAAATTCGGGAAAGCGCTTGCATGTGCAAGAATATGCCAACGAAAAAGCACTCCAAAACTGCTCCATATCCTACAACAGAATTCTCCATAAGCATATTTATGAATTCTGTTATGGGAATTTCCAGGATGGGTATGGAGCGGTTTTGGAGCCCTCTTTTTGGTTCGTATTTACTTGAGGGCGCGGGCGATACTTGTAAGAAGCGTGAGGTGGAAAAAAGATAACAATTTTTTTTTTTTTTTTTGGCTAGGGAGGTTTAGCGTACGTGACAGTGACCGACCCCCTTATCTACACTGCGGAGTCTGCAAAGATAAAGGCTTTAACCTAACCATGTACAAAGTCCTAATCCGTCCAAATTCAGAATATGTTGCTGTTGTGTGGGAACCCCCTTACTCGTCACTAATTGTTCATATTGAATCCATTCACAACCGCTCAGCTAGTTTTATAGTGACGAACTATCATCGCACTGCCACCGTTATCACGGTGAAAAAATACTTTAGACCTGCCGATACTAATTTACAGCCAAAAAATTTCTCGTTTGTGTCGTTTTCATAAAAAATTTCATCAAGATGTCACCTTTCGTAATAAACTAATCTGTTCCGTCCGAACGGTTCGGACAAACAGGGTATCTTTTAACTATTAGGGAGATTTAGCGAGTTGTTTTTCGAGCATACGGTTCCGAAATCACGAAAGGTGCCGCTGGTCCGTTCCATGAACCGTACGTGAAATTTGACATATTTTAGCAAATTGTGAGACTGGCGCAACCGCATAAACGATGATGATGGTAGTGCTTAATGGTGGCGCCATCTTCTAGTAAACATGTGAAACATTCTGCAACGTGTAGTCCGCGGCGGCACGTGTTTCCGGCGTACGCTTGATGTAAACAAGATGGCCGACGTAACATTTGCTGGTCAGAACTTCAAGAACTGCGAAGCTAGAAAAAGTAAAAAGTATCTGAGCGAGCGTAAAGGTATGTGGTGTGTCTCGGTAATCTTGAACTTGAACGATCGTTCACGTTGTGTGCCATTGAACCAAATCATTTCGTCTGCTCGCGGTCGCCACGGCAGCTAGTCTGGCAGCAGATCGCACATATTTACTAGCGTGCGTAGTTTTCAGCATTTACGATCGCTTACCATTGTGAGCAGTCCTCGAAATGATTTGGTTCAGACTCTCCAATGAAGCAGAATGACAGGATGGAAAATCGCCTCCCGCTGTCCTAAGCCCAACGCTCGACTGGGTCGGCGAAGTCAGTCGCCGAACCGACCGCCATCTTCTTTTTTTTTTTTTTTTTTTTTTTTTTAAGCGAGTCGTGAACGGTGCTGGCTGCGTTGTGGTGACGACTCCAGCGGCCGGAATGCGAGAAACGAACGAAAAGAGCCTCCCGACGCCCCGAACGACTCGCGCGCGCATGCGCAGTGGCGTCGCCGATGCGTTTGAGGGCGAACCGTTGGCGTGGAACCGACCTGCTAAAACTCCCTATTACGTGACAGGCCGTCCGGGTGGCGAATCGCCCTATAACGAATGTTCCGCTGTAACGGGCCGGTTACCAGTTGCCCTATGACGAATGGGTATGTGTCGAAGGCTTTTATAATATTCCTCTGCGGTGCGGCTTTTCCTACGTAGGTCAGACTGGTCGGTGTTTAAACGATCGCATAATAGAGCACAAAAGGGCGGTTAAAAATAATGCACCAAACTCTGAAACTGCTGAACATGTAGCCGAGTGCAACAACTGAGTACCAGAGTGGGACGGCACTGAAGTCTCCGGAAAATGTATCAGTCAACCTTCATTATCCCTTGATAAGGGAACGAAAAAGTTCCTGGGTTTATAATTTGTTTTTTGTCAAGTGATGGGCCAATTGTTTTGCGGTTCGGGTTCTTCTCTTCCTTTGGGTGTGGTTTTTTTTAGGTTTCTTTTTCATACAATTTTGTTTGTCTCCTGATAAGGGAACAAAAGAGTTCGTAAGTGTTGTTGCGTTCAGTCTGACCTTGCCAAGCGAGGAAGTTCTTGCATTCCCTTTTCGAGTTAGTGTCCCTTTGTGTTTCGGGCGTGTTTGCTTTTGTGTGCGTGTGTCGTTATAGGTTGAGGGTTACGGTACATTGTGAAGTAAGCGAGGATGTCTTTTGAATTGTGATGGACGTCTGTGAGATATATATAAGACGATGGTTGTTAAATAAATTTCAAGGTTTGTTAGAGATTACAGTTCACACGGGAAAAATAAAAACACAGAAAATATACGAGGGACAAACACACACAGTTCTTTCATTTCTTTCAAAGAACTGTGTGTGTCTGTCCCTTGTATATTTTCTGTGTTTTTATACTTTCCGTGCGAACTGTACTCCATCCAACGCGCTCTGCTACGTGTACCAGTGTTAGAGACTTTGTTAATCTGTCCGTTTTTTTTTCTTGTTTCCTGCGTCTCAGGGTTATTTTGGATATCATTGACCTGCTCGCCTGCGTTTTTTTACGTTTCTTGACGGAGCATAGTCTTTTTTTATACTCTGTTCGGCCCTAAAGTAAAAGGGGCCCTCCGGAGGTTTCTTCGATCGTCTGCTTATGTTGTTATATTGCGCAGTAGGTGCAAGTTAACATGTATACAAAGTTTTAGATTACATAACCGTTTATTAAAGGACCTTGGCAACGATATTCAATTGGAATGTTTTTCGCTCTACACGAGCTTACTGGCACACCTAGGACTCAAGGATACTCACACGCAACGCCATTGGCCAAAAAACTCCTTTGTTGCGGTGTAATTTCAAGGACAAAATCGATCATTTTCATTCAATCTCTCCTTTGCAAAATTTGATGACGTAACTCGGGGATCGCAGTACACCCAAGTGACGATATTTGAATGCGGTTCATAGATTGGACCCGAGCATTGCGTGGGCACTCGACTTGGGCTCGTGACAATTGCTAGCTCGAGAAGCATTCGGGTTGTGACCCGTGTCCAATTGCTGCAACGACGACAACAGCCGAGCAATAACAATGTCTGGAACTCAGCGCGTGTCCTGCGCTTTGCCAACCCCAGCGCGTGGCTATGATCAACACTGGCGGCATATAATCGGCTCCAGATCACGTGTTCGCTTGTTCTGGCTGCGAGTTGAGGGGGTGAACGCTGCTCGTTTTTCTTTAATTTTTTTCTGGGACTTCTATTGCGTGGGGTGAAAAACGAACGCGTGTTTCATAGGTCATTAACGTTAGGGATCTGTTTTAAGCGGTATTTGCGCAAAGTACAAAAATTGTTGCATAGCTCCTTTAAGCAGGTGGCAGAAGAAATATATCGGGACTATTTTCTTTTGGAAGATAATCCCCCATACCCTGCCCATCGTTAAACCTTGGCCAATGGAAATGCTGCATCTCGCAGTGAATGCGAACGTTATTATTGCAACACTTTTTAAGCTCGCTGAAAATTATAGTTTGAGAAAAACGTAAACTGATTGTGGTGCGGGAAACATAGTCCGCAATTATCGCTCCAAAACCAGCGAACTATGTTTTCTCCCCGCAAGCTTGTTGCCAGGGGGTGATGCGTCGGCGCGTCGGCTCGTCTGCTTCCCGGGGCGTCTGCAGGCGTGCGTTCGCGGGACACGTGTTCCTTCTTCCCGTGGATCCCGACTCCGAGGCCAGCTTTGCGATCCTTCCACGTCATCGGGTCAAACTTTTCCTTGTCATCTGTGGAATGCGACTGCGTATATGCAGTAGCAGCGCCACGGTGCGGTGCGACGAACGACGACTGCCGAGCACAAAGTCCGGAGAGATTCCTCCCCGGGTCGACGGTCGGTCGCGTTGGTGACGCACAGTGACGCCGGATTCCTTTGCTTGCTATTGGCTGACGCGTAAAGAGATGCCCCTCCCGTTTTCCGGGGTCATCTCAGAAAAGGCGGCGTGCCGGGCACTTTGATAGCGTTTTTAACAGGGAAGTCCGCCGCGCATGACCTTAATTTTATGATTTTTAGGATTCTTAGGACCTGAAGATTGAGTAACCGCCACAAATAGACCATCGCAGAACGCTCAAAGCCCCTTTAAGACTGCAGCCAAAGCAATTCGTATAAGAGCGCGATCTAGCCCGCACTCCTCGATTTTAGACACGCCTTTTAAACACGAGCGCTGCTTCTGCGAAACAATGTTTCAAAGCCGTGGTCTCGTGCTCTTGTGCCTGTTAATTGGCTGCAGTCTCAGGTTAAGGGTAAACAAACGCACACTTTATCAAAATAGCGTATATTCTATCCAACTATACTGCAACAATCCACGACTACATGGCACTTAGAATCGGGCGTTATTCGACAAAAACTAGTAGTATTTTGATCGCCAATTTATTTGTAACAAAATGGCGTCGGGAATAAAGGTGACAGAGTCTCTTCCGTATTCGAAGAGACCGCAACGTCGCGAGCCTTTCCATCGGAGGGCCGCAGTCCGAGGAGCGAACGCTCTGTGACCCTTTTCGCGGAGGACCCAAGAGAGACTCGACCGGCAATATGAAGACAAACGAGTTTTGTTCTTTCGTTCTGCCTTCGGGCAACTTTAATATCAGCGCAAATCGACGAAAAACTGCTCACCCCTTACCGTTTTGTTCCCCGCCCTTGGAGAACGCGCGCTCTGCTACGGCACTGTCTTGGCGACGCTCCCATAAAAGGTCGCTTAGCTCGAAATGATTGTCTGCCTCATTCTAGCCCAGCCGCAGCTTGAACCCTCGTCTCGAGAGGACAACAAATTGCTTTTTGCGGATGCGCGCCTTAACGCTTATTTCGAACGGTGTTTTCTATATGTGGACGTGCGCGAGTGCTGGGTCCTTTTTCGTCTAATTTGAAGCAGCTTCGCGTTTGAGGGGCTATTAGCAGCTGAAACGCCGCTGCTGGCAGGGCGCTGACACAGTCGTCGAGGGAAGGCAAAAATGAAACGGAGACTTTGTTCTTGGCGTTCGCGTAACTGTGGCGATGGTGGTATAAGCGCGGACGGGGCCCCATTACCGTGTAATGCGCCTTGTCGAGAGAAGACAGGGAGTGAGCAATTTCCTTAAGTGTGGCTGCCGCGTCCTTCCCGCGCATCTCTTTAATCTTGGCCTCATTGTACAAAGCTCGTTTGCATGAGCAAGAGAGAAAAAAAAAAGAACCAGAAAACTAGAACAATTCGCTTTGGCTTCTGTCGCAAGATGCCGGTCCACTGATTATCCACTGTCTCGAGATGGCCGACGCCGAAAAATGCGAAACGGAGTGACTGGTGCGCATCGATGCCGCTCACGCGGAAATTCGGGAGGTGATCTCTCACTCGATTATCTATTCATACTTCAAGTACGCTGCTCTTCTGTTTTTTTTTTTTTTTTTATCCCCAGCTATTTTAAGGTATGTACGGACTGATATCAGTAGGTATACACTGATCAGTCAAGACACTACGACTTCCACTACATTGTGTCAATGAGCGCGCCTAGTCGACGCGACAGCCGCGTTATCCACCGCACGCTGATGCGAATGGTTTAGTAAATAGGGACTTTTAGCAAACCGTTACCGTGTTCCGCGTACCGCACTACCGGAACCTTTGAAGCATGCTTCTAATCGCGAGTCCCAGTGAAGCCGGGACCGCGGGGTGCGCGCTTAAAAGCACGCTTCAAAGGGTCCGGTAGTGCGAAACGCGGAACACGGTAACGGTTTCCTAAAACTCTCCATCGACTGCCGGGGACACAAAGGAATCATTTTCTCGACTATGTGCGCATGTATTGGGAAATGCTGGCGATTATGCGACTTTCACAAATGGAAGATAGTGATGACCTGACCACACAGAACAAGTATCTCGGAAATCTCAATGATCGTCGGATGTTCCCGAACTGCCGTCGTCAGCGCATATCCAAAATGTAACAACGACGGTAAAACTGTTAGCAGAACATGAGGCGTTGCACGGCCACGCCTCACCACAGCACGTGGACGCCGGAGACTATCCAGCTTAGTCGAGCAACATAGGCGGCTGCTGGTGGTTCATCTGAAAGCTAGATAGAATGCAGGCAAAAATACACGTCTTTTTGAGTAGACGCCCATCGGACTTTTGTTGGCTATGGGACCCCGCAGCAGGCCACCCTAGAAACTCTTTTGCGTGCGAAAGATGAATCGTAGCGGTATTCGGTAGGTGGTCATAATGATTTGACTGATCAGTGTATGTATTTCATGGGTCCTTACTTATTCGCAGTCAAGTTTACAAAGCTACTCGAAGATGATTCTATCTCTAGCGCATATGTCTGTTAAATTGACTGATATAATTAATTGCTATATGTAGAACGTGCGACTATGCACGCAGATATGTGATAAGCGAATTTTATTTTTAAACGGCTGGCATCGGGTCTAGCTTTAAACGACGTTATTCTAAAACATGTTTTTTTTTTCTCTTTTGGGGGTCATAATTCAAAAAGTGGTCAGTGTAAAAAGCAAGGAAGATAGAAGCCAGCAATCTTAAACTTATGTAATAATATCAGCTTGGGATAAATTCCCGCACACTCTACAAATTAACAAAACAGAGGCAATACTTTTTGCACTTCATAGTAGACCTTATCACCTTATCAGCAATGGAAACTTCGCAGTAGAACATAACTAACAATAATTTATCAATTTCTTAGCGAAAGCAATTTATATGGCCATGTGGTGAGATTTGTTATCCTCTATTTAAGCGACCTTCCATCTTCCGTACCTATCGGTTTTATTTTTTTTTTTTTTTTTTTTTTGTCGGAGAATTTCAACATCAGCAGCAGCACAAACAGCGCAAGATGATGGTGGTCAAAATTCTCTGCCACTGAGTGTTGACATCCTCGAGTGTAAAAGATCGTAAACCAGGACAAATCATTAATGCATGGGTACAAAAAAAAAAAAAAGAGACGAATGACAAGTTGAAGAAAACATTGGAGGACACGCTTCTTCTACTTGCCCCTGGTCTTTTCACGTTGTTTTCATCCAGCTATCCAGAAGTGACTCCCCTAGAGTACGTCCACTCCACTATAAACGGCTCCGTCCTAAGTGACGATACGCGCACTTAGTGCCCTTGGTGATCGCTTCCTTTCGAGCGCACGGGCTGATATAAAGAAGAGTCTGCGCGCGGCACTCAGTTGAGGGAAAAAATCGAAAACACCAACGATAAGGAGAAGGGACCCCGGAAACTGGGCTCATTTGATGCAAATTTCTCTTCTAGTATTCGCCCCCTTCCCACACGCCGTAAAAAGAAAAAAAACGAAAAAAAAACGCAGATTTAAATACCAGCGGAAAGTTACTGAACCGAACAGAAACCCGCGCCATCTCCCGAATACGAGTCGCGCACGTTAGCATTGAAATGCGGCTCAATTTAGCAGCATCGCGCGAAGGTAGTATGAAAACCTTCGAGTGTTTTCTTCTTTATTTTCGTTTACACTGGAGCATATCGACGTGCGTACGTTTCTTTGTACGTGTGCGTGCGTTTGTGGTGGCATGTACGAGTGACTGAGTGTCGGCACGAGTGCTCATGCGGGTTTCGTGTGTTTTCGTGCGACCGTGAATGTTGCCGCTCTTCGGCGGAGGGTCTCGTTGGAACCTTCGAGTGAATTACAGATGGAGGGAGTGGTGGCCCATCGAACTTTCAATCACGATATAGGGAAATGGTGTTAAAAGTTCTGAAACGACGTTTCTATAGGGCGGTGTGTTCACATATCACGACGTCTGGTCCCTTTTACCCACCGTTCCCCCCCCCCCCCCCCTCTCTCCGCGTTCTCTTCAAAGACCGGCGTGTTTCCTTGTCGATAAAGTTGTCTTTATGTCCCTGTCCGAAATACCTTTATCAGGGATGAGTGAGCGCAAGACTGTTTTTTGTAACCTCCAAAACTAGAAAGTTCGGGAGCGAGAGGTCGGGGAACGTCGGAAGCGAATGGAAATGAGGTGGCAAGCCGCAAGAACCGCACGTAACATTTTGCTCGCGATAAAAGTAATCTCGGGCGCAATTCATTAGACAAAAGGCCCGAGTGCGGACTTGGAAGAACGGCGTGAGCGCGCACACGGCCGCTTTCGGCGCGCGGTGCACGGAAATTCCTGAATCTAAAAAAAAAAAAAAAAAGGCATAAAAAACAGTGGGCGTGAAGTCAGGGAATTTCAGCGGACGTTAAAAGAACTTTAAAAGAACAAGAATCTCGAAATATCGATTTTTGGAGGCGGCGCTGGCAGTGCCCCCAGCCTGCACTATCTTCAAAAACATTCCTGTGTTCTTTGCGCGTGTAAGTTTTCTTTGCGCTTGTACTTTTTGCTCGGAAAGCGGCATAGAAGAATTCGGAATGAGGAAGTTGGGTCCGTAAAATGCCAAAAGAGAAGAAAAAACGAAAGGAAGCGTGAAGAGGAACGTGAGTAAAAAAAGAAAAAGAAATGACAAGGTTCCATCGAAACATCGAACGATGTTTTCGAGGAGCTACCCATTTTGAAAGAAATTATGCAAATTACGATATCGTCAAAGGACTTCATATCAGCGCGTGTCAAGGGCCACCGCCGAGAAGTGGGGGGGCTCGAAACTTTCCTTTTTTATTCAACCATTCTAACCCACAAATAATATGTTTCTCGCTTTTGGGTATGAGCGTGATTTTTTGTCGCAGAAACACTCGGTCGTCCGAAATTAACATGAACGTCGTAGAATTGAGCATAACGGTTCTTTCCAATCGACCAGGTAAAATTGTATTGTCCCCGACAGGCTAAAAAATAAAGAAAAAGATCAGCGAATCTTGTGCGTGTATTAACAGGCCCTCACCGATAAAATTATGAAGTAAACCGATATCAACTTAGCATAACTGCTCACAATATAAAGAAGAAGCCTCTTCACATCCCGAATTTAATGAAAATGCTGCCGAGGAGTGTTAATAAAAATATGCAATTCCGAGTTTGCCAAGATACCTAACCGTGGTCCGCACGGTCAATCAAAAGCATAAACACTAAAAGAAACTCGACGACATAAATACGAAGATCTGTGTTTGGCGAGCCAAACGACGCTCAGTAAAACGCACTGTTAAAAACAACAACAGAAAAACTCTCCACATTTTCCGCGATTTTGTGACGTTTCTAACAGAGTCACAAACGCGCACTCGAAAATATTCATGAAGCGGGACAAAGTGCAGACTCAGATATGCTGAATAAATTCTCACATTCTAGGTAGAAATTTTTAAGGCTCTAGTTCCGATATGGAAACGTGTAACTCTTCTAATCATTATTGCGTGATGCACGTCAAATACCCTTGGTTAGCGGTCCCATAGCACTTAGCCAAATACTTCATCTGCAACGGAGAGAGATATGGCCTTACCTCTTCACGGTGCAAGTTTACCTTCTCGAAATATTAGAGGAACAGAATGAATATAAAGTACTACGAATGATACGCCGTTTTAAGTGAGACAAACAGCCACCGCAAAAGTTTGACAGCTCGATGTCTACGAATATTGACTGTCACGCATGAGGAAATTTTAGCTTAGCCGAACAAGACCAAGCAGTATTTCATTCCCCGTAAATAACCCGTTACAGCTACATGCAATGTCGCATGTATACGATCCTCCGCAATATTCCTTAACACGTACATCCTCCATTAGGAAAAAATCGAGGGCGGCCGATTTGATTTTAGAATTTCAGATTTCCGAAGCTACGTTTGGTGAACCGCACACCGATCCATTATAAACATTTCGGCGTTCTCGTGGTAAGGTACTCGCAAGGTTCGCGTCCACAGTGTTAACGCGGGTGTGCTACGGTCGCCGACAGAAAGCAAACAAAAAGGCGTCTTTGCAGACGCTCCGCCTGCAGCACGCGCTCTTTGACTTCCACCGTGCTATGGCTGCGCGCGCACGCCCAAGCGTTATGGAATGTATAATTGCGCTTAGGACGGGACAGATACAAGACCTACCTGCCGTTATAATCTGTCCTTGACAATGCGCCGACAGAGTGAGGAAGAGGAACAGACGAGGGAGCGTGCGGACGTGAGACCGCCGAGCTCTGGTTGGATCGACTAGAGAGTAGTCCTAAAGCTACCTTTCGTTAGCTCCACTGCACTCGTCGAACGCGTTCAAATGCGTAAACCAAACGCCGGATGCCCGCGTTCCGCGTTCTAACGTGTTCGACGAGTGCAGCGGAGACAAAGGCAGCTAGCTTTAGCTCTACCCACTAATCCTTCCGATCAGAGCTCGTCGTTCTGACAACCCCGCGCGCTCTCGTCTCCTCCAGTCCCACTTTTCGGCGCATTCACGCCCCTTCCGCTTTTACAGCGATAACTGTATGGGATTTTCCCACCACTAGAAGTAATGTCGGTTGCTGAAGTTGTAGTAGTTGTAGTTGTTGATGTTATTGATAGTGCAGTCGGGTTTGTAGGGCGTCTGTCGGAGGTGTCACAAAATCCTCGAAAACGATCGCCCGTCACACGCGGGAATCGAATCTGGGTCTCCTGAGTGCGAAGCGGAGACGTTGCCACTGAGCTACGCCGCAACATTAATGTGGAGCGCAAGTCCGTCTGCTTCTCGCATTGGGGTTAGGATGATGTCAGAACTCCGTGCTCTGATTGGCTGAATGAGAGAAAAAGAAAGAAATAGTGGATAGATCTCAAGTTATCTAACATGGACGTCTACCCACAATCCTTTCAATCAAAGCCAATCTAAGCTAAGTGGCGTTCTGACTATGGTGCCTGGAAAGCGTCTCCGATTGGTGTGTACACCCCGTCCAAAAAAAGTGGTACCTCCATTCCGCCTGACGACGACACTTAAGTGTCATTATGCCGGTGGCGGCGATCCTGGCGGCGTCCCAGCAATGGTGGTGTGTATGGCAAAACGCCTGTTCTGCTGCAAGTGGCTCTCCAGTGTGACAATCAATGGAACTTACGGACGTTAGAAGTTGGGACGCCGCGACGACAGCGACACTCGCATTCGCTCGCGATGTTCGCCAATGTTTCTACGGCCAACCGCCAGGATCGCGACATCCGACTGCATGACACTACGGCTTCTGTGGCGTCATTTGTTGCCACTTCGCGATTATTTTTGATGTATGGGCCAGATAGGACGCTAAACATACCAGTCGGAGACCCGCCCCAGGCACCATAATTCTGCAGCTAGAAGTTGCGTATAGGCCACCTAGGTTAAACTTTTTTTTTTCTAATCCTGTCCTTATCTTTTCCGAAATTCTGCCAAACTCCGAAGGGCAAACAGCTCTGAAGTAAATGTAAAGTGAAAAAAAAAAGACAATAATAAAAGACGTTTACAACTCTTTGTAATGCCGTATTAGAGCGCAGCTCTTGAAGAGGAGGAGGGTAGAGTATGCCCCTCCTTATCCTCCGTACCCTCCCCCTTCTTCCCTCCTCCACGTCCTCCCCTCCTCCTCCCCCCTTTCCTTCTCATCCTCCTCCACCCCACCTTCTCTCCACTCCTCCTCTTCCTTTGCTCCCGCTAAATGTAGCGTTAAAGTTTTCCGGCTAAAATTAGCGGGAAAATCTGCCCGCTGAATTTAGCGGGGAAATTGACGTCACCGTGACCTCAACACCAATTCAGTTTCTCCGCTACATTTAGCGGGCAACTTAACCCGCTAATTTTTGCGGAGCGGTTACGCCGACGGCCAAGCCTACGCCGCGAAACCCGGAAACAGGCACCTAAGAGCTGCGCTCTAAAAGCTTGAGTGCGCGGTTCCGTGCATGCAAAGTTTTTGTTCCAGAGCAAAAAGTAGCGATGTATCTTTATATCATCACCTATGCTCTGGCGATTTGTGCTTGACAGCGCCGGGGCGTGCAGCGTACAAGCGCAGCTGAAACATCGATCCGCTTTATGGATCTACCTTCTCAATGCCCGAGCAAGCATGCTTGCTCTCGGCGTGAAATACAAGTTAGCGCACTTCGAGCGGCGCCGTGAACGAGGTCATCAATCTTGTCGCGCGTGGCGCAAGCGCGAGCGGAGCAAGAAAAACGAGGTGCGGCCTGGCGACCGAGTGCTACTTAAAACCTGGTCCTCTGGGCCATGTTCAAGTCACATTAGAAGGGTGCGCCGCGTGCTGTCTCTATTTGACTCTCTCCTTTTTTATTTCTCCTTTCCATCTTTTTTTTTCTGTGTTTTTTTTTTCTGCTGCGCTGAGGGGAATCCTAGCCTTCCAGCGCCGTCCAGACGGCGGCTTGGTAGTAGTGACTCGTTCCTGATAACTTTGTGTTTATTTGCACTATTGGGCCGTGCGTACTCTCGCGTGCTTCTACAGGATAATTATGAGATATAACGTGGCAGGAGGCAAAGATGCCACTCTTGAGAAAGAGCGGAAAATGATGAACGGTTATTATGTCGCACAGCCCGAGGGTGGGCGAAAGCAAAAATATTAGGTAAAATAAAAAAAATAAAAAAAATATTTCTTTTCATTTTTATGCTGTCTTGGGTTCTGCTGCCTGGCAAAAAATTCCATAGTCACTGACAGGATGAGGACGCCAGGGAGGCTTTTCACTTGTCCGCCAGCGCGAACTTTCTACCTTCGATAACGCTTCGGCGCCTCGTGGGCCTCCAGAGTGCACGCGCTCCCAAAGCACGGCGGAAGGCAAGAGGCGGGTGCTGGAGGCTGGGGAAGGGAAAGAGACCCCTGTCGTTCTCATTCTATCAGACTATAACATCTATAGGTGAAAACCTCAACAAAAATAGTACGAAAAATAAGTGCACAAATCATTAGACACGGCTCCTCGCGTCCTTCGTTCTAAAGGCCTGTTCACACATACAGCGGAGCACTAAGTTAGCGCTACGTGAGCGCTCCAAGGAGCGCTCATGTGGCGCTTCCAGCCCGTGACTTCGTTCTAATATAGCGCCTGGTTGGCGCTTTAGTAGCGCTTTGTTAGCGCCCCAGTAGCGCCTTGTTAGCGCTCCCGTAGCGCCTTGTTAGCGCTCCAGTAGCGCCTTGTTAGCGCTTCAGTAGTGCCGTGTGAGCGCGTCATTAGCGCTTCTTGTACCGCGGTGCTGCGGATTAGCAGGTGCATGCGGTTTCGGTTCCTGTGGTGGGTGTGCATCAGCAGCACCATAGCGGACATGTAGGATGCTGAAATAGAAATGCGACAAATGCTCTTACATACGCGATCAGTGCATATCTGTGTGAGCGGCTTAACTCCCAGAACAGCCTTCTGGGTGCGCGGAATCTTTCGACACCGAGATACCGACGGGTACCCGGCGAACCTTGTTCCTAGGCTGAGGGACCGAGACACAGAGCTCTTTCGAAGGCGATTATTTTTACCTGCGTGTCCCTGAAATCAGCGTCACACATAACGAATAGAAAGCTATGAGGTCGTACCCAATTATTAGTCGCTCAGAGTCCATGACTCTGGACCGCCTGCCGGACCCTTTGCTTGGAGAGCGGCTATTTTACTTCCTCTTCTTTCAATGACAAAGGAAAAACAGCAACCAAAGAATCGCCGTGCACGCGCTATTCCGCAGCAGCAAGCACGGCACAAGGGGCGTGAGAGCGCTAACAGAGCGCTTCTTTAGCGCTAACAGGGCGCTAACAAAGCGCTTCTGAAGCTCTAACAGAGCGCTACATCACGCGCCAGGAAGCGCCACATGAGCGCTCCTTAGAGAGCTCACGTAGCGCTAACTTAGCGCTCCGCTGTATGTGTGAACAGGCCTTAAGAGTGGACGCGAAAACGGAATATTTTACAAAGCATCAGACCGAGGATGATCGAGGAACCTGAGTGGATATACAGGGTGTAACAAAAAAAAAAAAATTACAGGATTTCCTTTTTTACCACAAAAACAAACTAGGCATCGCCGAACGCTCATTCTGCGTCCAAAGGTAGCGCTAGAGGTCACAACCATATGCCAAAGTTTCAGCCCGATCCGATACCTTGTCCAAAACTTATAAGTGATTTTCTGAAAATTTCAATGGGAAAATGGAGCCCACTTTCGCCCGTTTTCGGTTTCTGGTGCCATAGAGCGCCATGCATTCGAAAACTCTGTCGGCCGCCATTTTCCCATTCAAATTTTCAGAAAATCACTTATAACTCTTGATTAAGGCATCGGATCGGGCTGAAACTTTGGCATCTGGTTTTGACCTCTAGTGCTACCTAGTGCCACTAAATAAGCTACGCTTCAGAGTAACGACACTTGGCCATATTGTGGCTTAAAATCATGGTTGCCAGTTATCTGAAGGTTTATCTGAAATCACAGGAAATGTTTTTCCGCCCTCCACAAATGTTTAAACCGTTCGCGACAGAGCAAAGCAATATTACATGAGCTCTCTAACACCGAATCTAATGATGAGGAAGTCGCACTTTTGAATCATGACGATCGGCAGTTGTGTCTGCTCTGCATACGAGCCAAAATGGCGGCGCCCACAACAATGTCAGGGAACGGAGTGCCGATACTCTTAGCGCAGCTTATTTAGTGGCTCTAGTGCTACCTTTAGGCGGAGTATGAGCGTTCGGCGATGCCTAGTTTATTTTTGCGCTAAAAAAAAACAACGCAATTTTTGTTTTTTTTTACATTTTGTATTCACTTGAATGTCTCTCCTCAAAAATTGCGTGGGAGGAGGAGGCAAAAAAAGAAAGTAGAAAAAGGTCTTCTCGCAGGGGAGCAATGCTAAAAGAAGGATGAAGATGTGGGGAGTGAGGAAGCAAGCATTACTGGTAAACGTGATCTGTTCTTAGATATTTAAATACGAAGCTCCTGTATTTTCATTGTACCTGCCAGCTGTGGCTGTGGTTGCCCGGATGCGATAATAAGAGGCCGCGTTCAGCGCGAACTGCTGACATCAACACCTCGGAGACAACGAGGCCGTAGTGGTAAAGCATCTACGTCACCTTCCGGAGCCCAATGCGGGACTCGCCTTAACACAAATATTGCGTAACTGCTCGACTGAAACTCGTGTTATATCGATGCGAAGCTGAACACGGGCTCCAGTGTGACGCTGATGGGGCACTCGTGGCCAATGGGTGCCCCGCTCTGGCGTCCGGGAGGTGACGTAGAGAAAACAACACTCCACCTACGCTATCTCGGAGATTTCTGCTCTGTGCATACCTGCATGTGTGCGGATAACCACGTCTCAGCTCTGCAGATAAACGCCCAAAACCCGTTCAGTGTTCCAACCAGAGTTCGTGATTTCCGAAACGTACGTGCTCCCTCTTCGCCTTCGAACTACAGCATTTTATGAACTGCGAGGACGAGACTGCGCGGACAGCCCTACAACAAGCAACGACGGTCGTGAAATCAGCGTCGGAGACGACGACAGATGTCGGCAGGGCGGCCACATCAGCGCTCCTCTCTCCGCCTCCCTCTGTGCGTGACAACTAAGCAAAGGCAAGGGCCGTGGAGCACGCGGGAGAGGAAGGGGACGGGCAGGGATGGTCGGAGTGCTCCAGGGAGGGGACACAATGTGTTCTCAGCGAAGGACGGGGCTGCAACTGAGAGCGTGGCCGCTAGCAGCACACCGGCGTTCGATGGCAGGAGGGGCCGGCTGCACCTTCGCGGTGACAGGTGTCACGAATGGACTTCTTCTAGACACGAGGAAAGAGAAAAAAGTGTGTTTGTGCGTGCGCGCGCGTGTGTGCGTGTGTGTGTGTTTGCGTGCGTGCGTGCGTGCGTGCGTACGCGCGTGTGTGTGTGTGTGGGGGGGGGGGGGGGGTTGGCGGGAGGGCGACGACGTTAAAGGGACGGCATGTGAATTGCAAGCACCCTCGCGTTATGGGGCTGGCCAAATCTGAGTTGGACGGACGACTGTTTCGTTACATAACTGCGTGCTCGTTTTTTGCTTTTTCTTTCTTTTTGCCTTTTTTATTTTACCGTTTGAGAAGTGATTTGTTGAAGAAGGAGATAGCGGCAGCAAATAACAGAGGTTAACCAAAGGCTAACCAAGGCCTCTTATCTGCGTTTGATATGTGAATGGGAATATGCAAAATGAAGAAAAGAGAAATCGCACGAAAAATGTTTTGATGGTTAGCACTGGCGGTAACATTGTTAACGCCAAAGTATTAAAATCGCACGAAAAGTAGAACGCTAAGCGGCCGTCTTTTGCTTGGTACAAATGCTCACCCGAAAAACGCAAGTTGTATGTACCAGCACCAAGTTCAGTTGGGCAGATGTACACTTAACGGAATAGGCGCTTCGCGGAGGCTTCCAACGACTCCCCTTCGCAGATCTCTAGCTGCGGTGGAAGTCAGATGCGAGGCAAAGATTAGCGTGCAGTGGACGCGCCGTTTACACCTGCAGGAGTGCGTTAGAACGAGGAACAAGAGGCACAAGGGTACATATTTTGGTACTAACTTATTTCTACGAGATCCTGCACTGAACTAGCTCGCAATGTGAGTAATATCTGCGATTTTGTCTATCACTGAGTCCGGCATCGCTGACACACCTCGTCATAAAAAGAAGGGCAAGAGATAAACTCATGGCTGTAGGCGTTTTAGAGCTCAGCTCTTTGGCGCCCGTTTCCGGCTTCAGCCGCCGCGTCACCGTCGCCATCGCCGTCGGCGTAACCTTGAAGTCACGAGACCCCGGTGACCTCACGTGACCCCCATGAGGTCACGAGGGTGGCGTGACGTAACGAGGGTCACGTGACCTCGTGGTTAAGCCGACGCCGCTCGGAGGGAGGAGTAGCAGGCAGGATGAGGAGGCGAGGAGGAGGGAGGAGGGGTTTAAGCTCCCCTCAGCACCCTTCCCTCCTCCTCCTCAAGAGCTTCGCCCTGATTCGGTGTTACAGAAAGGTGTAAACGGCTTTCATTTTTTTTTGGACACCTATTAGATTAAAAAAAGCTGCCTTTCGACGGTTCGTTTGAAAAAGCTATGTTTAACATCGGTATCTGGACTGCGGCTGTTTTTTCTTAAAGATACTTATGAATAAAAATCTAACAATTCTAACTTTTGAACCTCTGTTTGATTTCTTTTTTTCTGATTCCCTCTGACTTACCGAACGCGATGCAGCGCATCAGCACAGCAAGCAGTTTTAGTGTTCTTGTTGACACCCTTTCTACTCAGGGTGATTATTAATGCATCTTTTTATCGACACAAGGCAGGCAATCCTCTAGTGCAAGTACCTACACGATTAGAGCTCTAACCGCCGAACAGAATGCACAATTCAAGGTCTTCCTCTCCACGCCCCGCGTGTATAAGGAAAAGTATATACTTATTCCGAACACAATTAAGCCCCTGACATTAGTTTAGCTTTAGCCTAGGCAACAAGCAGAGAAAACCGATTTAAAGGGAACATTAGAAAGAAGAGAAGTGCATTTATTCGCACTTTGGCAGCATAGTATCCGGAACTATGATTGCTTACCAGTTATTCGAGTGGTATGAGCAAATATTGTGTCAAAAACATTTCTCGGGAGGAAATGTGGCTTGGGAGTTTTAGCAGACGGTGATTATGATAAACGATATTTATATCGGAAGCTCATACTACGACATTGAAGCAGGCATTGTAGCCCGCTGCTGGAGGGGTATTGAGATTCGGAAAATCAATTCTTAAATCTATACCGTGATCGCGAAATGTGTAGCTCTCCTTTGAGCAGAGCAAGTCTTATTAATGTGCTTGAACGCGCCTTGGTGTCGTACTGTTAATACGTAAGCTTTGAACCTAAGAATTTTGTGCAGGATCATCTCAACAGAAATTGAATGAAGACTCAAGTGTAAGCAGCACGCTTGCGTGCGGCATATCCTGCAGTTACGCGTCCTGTGGATTAACGAGCTAGCCCACGGCCAGTTTACTGATTCAGTGGTCTAGGTCTTATGCTTTTTAAAACACCCCATCCATGTAAATTCGTTTTGAATTCCTCGTTTTAAGAAACAAATCGCTCTGCTTTTCTTTTATTCTCTTTTCTCCACACGTAAACGTATAAAATATCATGCGAGACCAAAAATTGGTGTTAAATAACTAGAGTTGTTCCCGGATGTAGCTTCACGCCTAACAACGACTCGTTAATTTTAACACCGCTGTTGGGAAGTCGAAAAAAAAAAAGGCTTCACTGCGGCGATTGTTCTCCGAGCTCAGGTGGATGCATTTTTAAAGTCGGTCCTAAGCGGATGCGCTGGAAATCTAGCGGCGAGCTGACCGGCACTGCCTGGCTTTACACTACCGGCTTTGTTTCAACGTTTCAAAGGAGATTAATTATTCGATGTTTTTCTCCTAGTTATTTCGCATCAACCTGGTTTTAGTGTCGAGTACCGCGGCAGTAAAATTTTATGGCTAACGGCATCGGATTTACGGATACCTAAGGCACAACTTATAAATAAATGAAGGTCTCTCCTAATTGGACAAACCTGTCTCCAGGACGGGAAGTTGATGGCATTCGAGTTCTGCGCTACGACGCATCTCGGTCGGAAGCCCGTAACACAAACGTATTCGAGAATTCCAAATCAATTTTCATTCCTGGTGGTTTTGATCTTATGGAGCGTTCTACGAGCGTGTTTTCGCGTAATTATTAGAACGTGATGCGGATATCACGTGCTACGCGAGAGTGATGGCAGTGCGTGTTCGTGGGGATTGCGTCTTTTGAGGGAAGTCATCACGCGCTATCTCACGATAGTGGGCAGCCCTGAAACCAAGTATCTTGCACCGGTATTTAGGACGCAAAACGGGACACGACTTCAATACCAGTTTCAGCTGTTTTTATTTTTTTTATCCCTTGCAGGGACCTTTATTGTGCTCAGAAACATGACACGCGTTTAACGCGGTGATAATACCAGAGTACCTGTCAATGGATTAGATATTTACGCCCATTTTTGATATACCGTGAAACTTTGTGGTATCATAAGGCATCAAATATGAGGAGGTTCAAAATGTTCAGACATAATTATTTCCACAAATCTACTTTCGAGTAACTTGTTTTCGTGACGATAGGCCGCGTTGAAAGCGTAAACTCGCAACATAACAGGAACTTTAGAATATTAAATTTATTTTAAAAAAAATCCTCACCAGTCCGCTTTTTTTTTTTTTTTGAAAAAGCGCAGAACTATAATTTAGTGATTTAATTTCTCACACTTTCATTTCATATCAGCTTATAGGCGTTTTATCCAAATCTCCCCCAGCGTAAAGTAACCTGATGGTGATGTGGTCAACGCAGGCTACATATAACCGTTCAATCCGTCTCTCTCCCCCTTTCGCGCACCGTATATCCTAAACTAAGCATGATTCCGAACCTGCGCGTTACTTACGCACACCACGCCCCTAATTCATCTGGTGAACCCTCCTTTCCCCATGCCATGTTCTTTGTTATATATTTTTATAACTACTCAGTGACGCAGGCTATACTCTGCGCCAACTCACACAAGGAAGAGTTCTCTCCCTTTGTTCCCGGCGATGCGCACCCCGCGGTAACAAAATCACGCCCTTGCGTGGGGCAGCGCTGACGTACATATCCCAGGGGGATAGGGCAGCTTTTGCTCGGGCTACATAAACATTCCCCGCCTTGGCGGTGGATCAGTTCGCCAATGGCGGGACTTTGCTCGTCCTCCTGGCAACCTTACTGATCTTGAGCTGTAGGATACCGGCGGTGACATCGGGATTGGCTGATTTGTTGTGGTTTGCGCTTTTGCGAATTTCGTACGAGGGAACCAAAACAGTTTACGAGATTCATCGCTGCCGTCCTTAAGCCGTTTTGGATTCCGCGATCTTCGTGTTGCACCCACCCACTCAAGCAGCATCTTTTTTTTTTTTTTTTTTTTTTCTTTTTATAAAGCACAAAGCAGTTTGTCATTTTCGGCATATAACAGCACTGCTGCTATAATCGCGTATCGCCGTTCCATGTATGCCTCCATTTATCTGCTCTCGTCTGCGCTCACCAATGTTGGTGACAGTGAGACCGCTAAATGCGTCTCATTAACCTGGATTCCCCCTCTAGGCTCGCTACCGTTCGTGTGAATGTTGGAGTCGGGAAGCGAGTCCCTCAAGTTCCGCCAAGAACGTCAAGCACATACCACGCCAAAAGCATGTCCTGTGTGAATAGCCCTTTCTGTACTACGATGTCAAGGCTAGCGCAGGTTGCCACGTTACTGAAGTCCCGTACAGCTGCCAGACCACGTGGTTATGACTCGCGTGTCATTCGCACACAACCTCGTGGAAGATAGACACGTCGGAGCCTTGCGAAACCAACGTTCTACTCCGTTTCACCTTATGTTGTAGCGCAGCGAAGGCTAAAAGGGCGAGCTCATAGCGTTGGCAGCTTCCTTAATGAACGAGAGCTTGTGCCGCAGAGATGTGCCCTAAGAAAAGGAGGTCGCGCTTGTAACCTTACCTGCGGTACATCTCAAGGTGAAATAGCGTATAGCCTAACGAGGTACCGAATAGTTGACGCTGAGTATAGGAAAACCGGTCTTGCTACTACCTCATAGGGCCGGCGAACCAGAGCACGCCGATAAGCGCCAGATAGCAAGCTGATTCGCCCATTTTTAAAGTGCCCGTCCTGACAGCGGTATTACAACCCACCCGCGATCTCGGTCAATTTTTTTTTTTTTGTATGTTTTTAGAGCGCAGCTCGTTGGCGCCCGTTTCCGTCTTGAGCGGCGTCGCCGTCAGCGTAATACGCGGTGCATTATGGGAAATATCCCGTAATGCACCGCGCGGGACCTTCGGAACGTCACTCGTTACGTCACGTGTGACGTCACGAGGGCCCCGCGCGGAGCATTATGGGACATTTCCCCTGACGCACCACGCGGGGAGGGGGAGGGAGGAGGACGAGGGGGAGGGGAGGAGGAGGAGGGGAGGAGGTAGGGGAGGGGAGGAGGGGGACGAGGAGGAGCTTGAAGGATGAGGGGAGGAGGAGGAGGAGGAAGAGTAGCAGGTAGGATGAGTAGGTGAGGAGAGAAGAGGAGGGGTATACCTTCCACTCAAGTACCCTTCCCTCCTCTCCTACTCAAGAGCTGCGCTCTAATTTGGCGTCACAGGGTGTTGTAAACGGCTTTCGTTTTTGGGTCGTGCTTTGACGGGTGTCATATGCGAGAGAATTGTGCGTACGCTGGCAATAAAGAGATTTTTACATATATCGCCGTGGAGAACTCGAGGTTCGTAAATGAGTCCGCAGCCTCAGGAACGAACGTATCTCATAGGACATATACGTAGGCGGGTCCCCTATCGCTGATCGATGGGATTGCGACAAGAGGAAAAACCGAGCTTAAATAACTCTGAGAGAGGAAATCTGGCTCTCATTTAGCAGTATTTTCGAGAAATTGCGCACTGATTACATAATCGACTGAGGTTGGTGACATTGAGGTTAAACAAATTTATGCGAAGACCGGTGTTCGAAACAGGGCAGTCAATGTTATACGTGACACAAAAGTTATAGAGAATGCTCCTTATGGGCGCATGTAAACCAGAGATCTGCCCATTGGCGGATTTCTGGTTTTGCATGGCTGTGTGCTTAGGACTCAACCGCGTGGATTTCCAGTATAGCGCGCACAGCCTGTTGACCGAGTGTGTTGAAAGTAGGAATTTGGCAGAGTTATTGTTTCGTGCTTTAACCGATATTTATTTGCTGACAGTTGAAAACGCCTCAGAAAACATTCATTTCGTAGTTCTAAAATGCATTCATCTACTTTGTTCAAATCAATCAACTCATCAGAATTGAAATATAGCAGCAGTCAAACTAAGCATCAGCTAGACAAAAATCTGATAGGGTATTTGATAAATCCGCACAAATATAGACCCTCACACAGAACCAAGCACACAAACGCAATCCAATTCCGCTCCTAAAACAGAAAACAAAAAAAAAACAACAGAACGCTCGTAGAGGGGGGGGGGGGGGGGGGTGTACAAAGGGCCCGTGACGACAGACGAGGTAAAACGCATACTTCGGCAAGAAGGCGTCCGTAGCGCGTGCAAACGTCGTCGCTCCCCAAAGCAATTTCTCTTCCGACGAACACTAAAGGGGCGCAACGCGACAGTCGGCGAAACGCGCTTTCGACACGCGATGTTTAAGGAGTCGTCGCTTCACCGAATGGTCGAGAGCGGGAGCCGCTGTTTTAGGGAAATGGGAAATGTCGAAGCCCCGGATTCGAGCCCCGCCCGGCGCGCGCATGGTCTCGCCCGAGACCTCCTGTACAGCCGTCGCTTGCTTCGGCGTTCCAAATGGACGCTTGGATCGAGAGGAGTCTGTTCGTTTCAGCACTGCTGCCCCCATCCCGCGAGTCACCGTGCCCGATATAATCAAAACGACATCGAGAAGCTGCGCTTTGCTGTGAAGCTGTGTCGTCATCCGCCTTAAGGATATATATAGATTTTTTTTTTTTTTTGAAGTAGCGCGCAACGAGGATTTCGGTTAGGATTCAAGGAAGAAGAAGCGGATGCTTTTAGGATAATTCGACGACTAGGTTTGGAATATGAATTACTCCGTGTAGAAGCCGCCAGCCAATTCCTGTTTTTGTCCCGATTTGGCCGCTCGAGACGCTTTCTTGCGGATTTCCCGTTCGATTCCTTTTGGACCAATGCTCCTTTTGTTCGCTTTTGATTCCCAATTATTTTGTTGCTGCCTTCTTTTCTTCTTTAGCGTGTGCACGCAACATCCGTGAAGCTTATTATTCTTTGATCTCTCGAAATGAGCGTCACATTTATTGGAAGTTATCCTGGGAGGAATCCGGCAAATTCTGCGTCATGTGAAACGCGGGCAAGCTTCATTATTCGCTTTAGGTGATCGCTGCTTAACCAAATTCTCGGGTTGTTGTGTTGTCCGTCGTTTAGCCGCTTGGAGGGGGTAGTTTTTGTTGTGATCTATTAACCAAGTTGAATCGCACGTCTGATGGCCAATCAACACTGCGTGGATTTTATTGCAAACTTTTTGTGAAGCTCCGCATGCTGCCTAAAAACGTAACTTGAGGCTGGAAACGCGTCGTGCTAGCAATCCTATTAGCATGAACGTTTGTACAGTCCCTTATGTACCCGTGTGGGTTTCAGGAATATTCGGCGTAGAACTTTCGGCACGTAGAACATTCGGAACTCGATCAGACGTCAATGTTCTCGAACTTACGAGAACGCCAAGTTGGAAGGATAAACAAAAGGACAGCCCGCTGACTGGAATCGAACCTATACCTTCCGCGAAAAAGTCAAGCGCGTTAATCATTCGGCCACGCACGCGCTCGCTCGAAGACGCGCGTGGCAATATGCCTCTCGGCTCCCTGCTTTTACTGTGAATGCTTGAGTGGGGGAGAAGTCCTCTGGTCCCGCAGTTTACCGGCGTCACGCACGTAACTCCCCAAAAAGCCCCCCCCCCCCCCCCCCCCACCCCTTCTTTTTTCCGCTGTGAATACCTTTTAGTGAAAAGTGACGCGCATAGCGTTTCCAACGGCTCGTAACTTCTAACGCCAGAGGTTAAAGGTTGCACGCGTACTTTAATTAATTTGTGAGAACGATTCTGTCACGAGGTTAGGGCAGCATACGCGCTAAGGACTAATAGCGGACCAACACTTTTCTTTTCACTACATTTGAGTCAGACCAGTGACACATAAGGTGTCACAATAGCACGAGATCCTTCGGTGGGTGATGGTTCCGCGTGCAAGCTTGAAGGCTTCCAAGGCTAATAGCCAGCGGTCGTAGTTTTACCTGCATTTTATATAAGTAGTATCGGTGACTGTAAAACCCCTTAAGGAAATATAGAATTCACGCTGAATTCAGGGATCCTTGCTTTCATACTAAACAGCAATTGCCCGGTTTATCTGGATGAGCACCGTACCGGCGTGCGGTCGTGTAATCATTACTGCGTGATACGTGAGAACGAAAAGCTAACTGCCGTACTTAGCTGGCCAAATTTATGATTGCAACGTAAACATATGTCTTCATATTATGGCAGATCTAAGTCAGGCTGTTTGAGCCACTAACGTTTAAATTATTTCACTCCTGCTCTAGGTGAAAAACACGGGGTCTTCATAAATGAACTCACCTCTGAGGTGTTATGATGCTGTGATGGCAGCGTGGCGCACGCACTTTGTGGATTGCCACACTTGTCTTTACCCCCCCCCCCCCCCCTCCCCCCAAAAAAAGCAAACCCAGAATTTTTTTTTTTGGGGTATTCACGTTTTGTGGGAGGGTAGGGGATGGCCACATGGTCTGCAGGAAAAACTTAATGACCAAAATTTGTGTAACGTTCTTAAGTGGAGTGCCCAAAACCAACACCACAATACTATTTCGTCGTTTACCCTGAGACTGGGTTTTTTTTTTTTTTTTGAAGAGCAGAAGTAACAAAAAAAAACAGTCAGGTCTCAATGAGACCTGTCTGTTTTTTCTGTTACTTCTGCTCTTCAAAAAAAAACCCCCAGTCTCAGGGGTAAACGACGAAATGGTTGACTTCCACCAGCTAGCCTGTACTTTGACTCTTTTCTCACTACAATACTGTGTGCGACATAAACTGTCACTTCAAGCATTAAAAGAAGGTACATAGATCGTGCAAAAGCAAACAGGAACCTCTAATGCGGACGCAAAAGTTACAAAAAACAACGATCCTTTGCACGTGAGCAGCAGACAAAAGTATATCTACAAAGATCGCTTGGTTCCGGTCATATTCACTTTTCCTGAAGCGGATCGCACATATAAAGCCATTTATTACCGAGTTTTCCGTTTCGTAAGTAATTAAAGTTCCAATGAAAGCTGCAGGGTCCATCACCAAGGTCATCCAAAACTCATCGAACCCTTGAAATTACGAAGCAAGGCTGGCTCATAGAGTATCTTAAAAACGAAACTGCGCGTTCGTGTTTAGACAGAGCCACCCCTGCGCGTGGTGCAAACTATTAAAGGCCCTAGACTGACAATGGTACTGCACTGGCTCTATTTCTTATTTTACAGTGGAGACCCCAGACGTTGCTGATGTACGGCTACTTTTTTAGTAGGTGTAATGCCTTCGAGGTATGGCGACGGTTGTTTAAGCTGCAAGTGAGAAATTTATTCAGTGCTGTGCCACAGAAAGCCTGGGGTCCTTAACGTCCATAACGCAGTTGCTATACACGTCCGCGCGCCTGTACCGCGCTCAACCATATCGGAACGGGCACGAAATCGGGGTTGAACGGAGGATCCCTGGGTTGTCCAAGCTGCGATGCGCTAACACAGCAAGAAACGTACCGTCTCATGAAGTCTCTTGGGGAAGTGTGAAGCGACCGAAACTTTGAACGTGAGTACTGCTGCAGTGACTAGATTCGTTCAAAACCGGCAAAACCGGAAGGAAGAAAACGAGAGGAAGCCGATCCTTACAGTTGGCAGGTGGACACATCGACGGTTGTCAATATCCAAGTACTCACCTGGAAAGAAAAAAAGTAAGATCGTCAATTACTCTCGTAGAGACACAAATATGGGCGAACAAAATATATTACTCCAAACAATCATCTTTTTTTTTCAGTTTCCTCTACATTCAACCACAGGCCCGCACCTCACTCCCCACCCCCCCCCCCCCAAGTTGTTACAATCCTTAAATAAACATCTTCAGGACCACAATAGCCTACTGCAAATTCCGCAGCATAACGCGTGCATATACGTTTGTTTCCTCAAATGAGCACGCGTCTAGTTAATGACATAAATCTACTCAAATAGATAGCCTGAAAAAGACAGAGAGGAAATTACATCAAGATCTTCCCCTTCCGAAATTAAAACTCAGCTGCTACGCCGAACGTTTTCGTCGCTGATTATATCATATACATGCTAAGACCGCGCTGCTCATTAGTATTCCATAAAATATATATCACTATCCCATCTTAATGACAAATTGGTTTTTCTCTGCCGTTTTAATCTAATTTCACTTGATCATCAGCGAAAAGTTTGAGTTCAACACTCAATAACCATTGTATTTTACCCATCTATCCTACCTCGCAGGGTCATGAAAGGAACCGTCTCCCAGGTGGTTTGAAAGATGTTATCACTGACACTAACCTGTTGCAAAATTCAATCACTAACCATTCTTGCATTTTACTTTATTAGTATTGTTCATCTAACAAACCTTACTGCACAGTTTTCTTGTTTTTGTATTTTCATGTATCTGCTCTTTCTATTTTTTTTTTTTTTTAATTCGGGTCGCGATGGCACAGAAAATAAATTATTGCGACAAAGAAGCTCGTGCAGCATACTAAGAAATTGCTTATAACTCAGAGATCGCTTGTTTTATTAGGGATGGGCGTTCGGCCACATAGTTCGGAGCGTTAAACTTGAGGAAGAAAACGAGAAAGGACGGACAAAGTTTGTGTTTGTCCGTCCTTTGTGTTTGTCCGTCCTTTCTCGTTTTCTTCCTCAAGTTTAACTATCCATACCAACCCGCTTGTTCTGTCCCTAGTTCGGAGCGCGTTCGCATAATCAACAGGTTGGTAGCAACTGCACTGGGGAATTTATTATCTTGGAAAAGGAGATATAAGTCGAGATTTCAGGGA
The DNA here is from genome assembly GCF_016920785.2 of Ixodes scapularis. NCBI lineage: Eukaryota > Metazoa > Arthropoda > Arachnida > Ixodida > Ixodidae > Ixodes > Ixodes scapularis. The sequence continues at coordinate 198,022,019 of NW_024609835.1, forward strand.
CAACTAACGTTAATTCCTTTAGCATTCGTTCAAGAAACTTTGGTCTTGAAGAGGTTGTCACTAATGTTCCTAACACCAGTTACTACTTGGTGGCCGTACATTTACTTCAAAAGTACTCAAAGAGCTACGTCGTGTTAAATATTCAGCGTCACTCCATTACACTTACATTTACAGCAATGACCGCATTTTGCTTATGCGATCTTTACACACACAAAGTCGGTATTAGCTTTCTGTCCCTTTTACGGCGAACAAAAATCAGTCATGCGTCCACTACGACTCGGTGTCACCTATACCCAGTCTTTCCGTTGCCGTGTCGACTAATCCAGAAGTTCAGAATGTCCAGGTTTTTTATGTGATAGAACAATTACTCACATATTGAGGAACAGGGCGATCTACGTCACCTAAAGTGTAAACCTTGACAGTGTCCTGGCGCGATTCGACATTTTCGGTTAGAGAAGTGCTCTCTACACGGGCTAGTCCGCAGAGAGAACGCCAAGGCACAAAGGATTTCCTGTGCCTCTCCAAAGGGGACAAGCCTGAACTTCGGCCTTTAGAAGAAACTAATTAGTGTACCCAGTAGCCTGTGTACGCATGATTTGTCTCCTTTCTTTAGATATTATAGGTGTTGTTGTTCCTCCGCTTATCATTTCTTTTTCTTGATTGATTCCCCACACCATTCTCTCTTGCGTTGAGTACACAACCGGGGATATTAGCAGAAAGTATTACCTCTGTTTTTCTTTTTGTATATTTCTCTCTGTCTTTCTCTCTTCGTACTGTCCGGAAGTCGAGTACTAAAAAAAATTAAATAAATTATCAAGGTATTGCTCAGTCGAGAAGCGGTGGCGCCGGTGGGTCGCATGGAAGCCTTCTGCGTACACGGTACCGGTGGCCAATGCCCTGTCCAGGCTTGGCACGGGGCACAAAAACCGAGGCTGTCGCCGCGGCGCGGCCATGCGTCGGGACATCTGGAGCCCATCGCAAACAAGCAGAGGAACCACGCCCCCAAACAGGTCGAGGGAAAGCAAGAGAGAGGGCATGAGGGAGTGAAAGAGAGAGAAGAGGAAGAAGAGAGCGAGGAGATTCTCATTTGTAGGGACACAATTACAGTGATCTCCTCGGCTTGCGTTCATCTCTAAACAGAATCACAAGTTTGCCGCACTTGGGGATCAAATAATCGTATCACCTTGTTGCAACACAAAAGAGGAGAGCAGAAGAAACGGAAATAATGATAACACAAGGTTGGATTTCAGCGGCGCACGCACACGTCAGTATTCAGTGCTGCCGCGTTCGGAGAGCAGGAAAAGGATTACGTATCCGCGCTTCGCGAAGATCCGGGCAGGCTTGGTCGCAGGGGCGGACCAGTATTATTGTAATTCGGGACACACCGGGCAAGCACGCCGAGCCGCGGCAGCTAGCGCTTGTCGTCCACGTCGCGCTGTTTTCCCGACCGACCAGAAACTTGCGCTGTGCCTATTTCAGTGGCGTGACGCCATCCAAATTACAAGCCGCGCTAATCGACACGTAAAAAAAATGTTTTTTGAAAATGTTTAGCGCGGATTTTTACAGGATGTTTGTTTCATACATGGGAGATGGGAAGTGGCGCATGTAAATGGAAGAATGAAAGATAAGGCAGAAAAAAAAGACAATAACATCTTGCTAAATGAATGGAACACCAAGTGCATGCCTGGTTTATTCACCACGTTTGGGAGGATTTTGTAGTGCAAGGGTGCCACGGCATAGAGGTACGAAGTTTCTGGAGGCGAGATGACGCCACCATAGCAGTAGCCGGGGGAAATTTCCGGTTCAGAGGTACACAAACCCAACGGTGACCAAAACCAACACACGCTATTGGACGCGATTGGGCGCCTTTTGGCGCTATTGGGCGGACTTGGGCACCCTTCAAAGCGTTCCCACCGAACGCGACGTTTACTGCCCATTTCACTTGGGAATTTTTCGTTTGGCTGGCTTCAGCCGGTGTGTCGCCTCCTTTCATTCCTATTTCCATGTGCCATGGTATTTCGTGCTCCAGTAGTGACTTCCGAGTAGCGTGTTGGTACCGTTCTTCCGTAGCACTCGGCGACTGGAGCTTACGATTTTTCGGCACAAACTAAATGTTGTGCGCGGACTGATAACAGAAACATACAAAATAAAGAGACAAAACAAATAATCGGAAGTACAAAACCGCCCACGGATACTCAGTGCCAGGGAGCTCGTATATGAACAAACACCCGCGGACAAGTGCATTTGAAGTGTGGTAGGGAGGGGGATGAAGAACGTTTATTGGAGGAAAATGTGGTAACAGAGATAGGAAGTAAACGAATATTCATTGCTGCATACCCCAGTACGTGCAGCACCAAGGACTTGGAGAAGGCTTATTTCGTGCCTAGAAACTTAGCATTCTGGTTCATGTTTTAATCTGGGGGAGGGGGAAAGAAACTGGACAAGTGATCCCAGTCGGCCTTCTCTTTCGACTTGAAAGATTCTAAGTATTTCGCACGAGTCTGAGGTGTTATATTATGATTAGGGTTCGGCGTTTTCGGTTTAAACCGATAAAAACCGATAAAAGTACGCCGAATCCATTTTCGGAAATTCGGTTTTAACCGAAAAAGGTCAGTTTTTAGGCTCGGCATTTTCGATTGAAACCGATAAAAATACGTCGCATTCATTTTCTAAAATTCAGTTTTAACCGGAAAAGCTCACTTTGACCTTCCAGTCGTACCACAGAGCTGTGGCGAAAAAATGGAACGACAGTGTCTATCGAAATGTGCCCGAATTTATGAGATACACGGATGCCATCACGATGTTTTGGTTTGAATGTGCCGCATCATCGATCCGAACGTGAAGTCTGAAATTCCCCCTGACTCCCCATATACAGGCGTGTTTTTTTAACTCGTTGCAAAGAAGACTGACTTGATTCAAGCTCTGCATGTTATGTTGTGCTTCAATACGTCGCACCGTGTCTCTTTTGGTGGTCACAATTGGTTGATGGGCCAATTTTGGCTCAGGCAGTGCTTCATCTCCCCAGCCTGCCAGTGTCCAGTGTTAGCGTTGTGAGGACATTCTCGAAGCTCAGGGTTATATTAACAGGGAAGAAAGAGTGCGGATCAACGAGGAGAGTTTGGGAATGTACATGTGTGTGTACTATAATAAGATCACGTAATCCTGACGTACAAACGGTAAAGTTCCATTTTTTTTTAGAAATAGGCTTTATATCTGACTTGTTTGTACTTCTGTTTTCTTCTTGTTTCTTTTACAGTTGCACACATTTGCCAAATAAAGTGTCCATTTCTTTTTCAATGTATCTGTGCCTTTATTCTTTGAATGATCAAAAATATCAGAGCTACAAGAATCATCTGATCCGGTGACCGTTGGTGTTTATTGTATATTCACTGAAAAACGCCGATAAAATTTTGTGGGCATAAATATACGCAGAAAAAAACCGAAAATTAAATTTTAAAATAAACACCGAAAAAAGTACGCCGAATTTTGGAAAAAAAATAGAAACCGAAAACGCGGAACCCTAATTATGATTAAGTAAGGAAGGTTGCTCGCCGGACGACGTCAAGGCTCCTTGGACCGCTAGTTGACGTTCTATCTAGCAATGAAGTTGCTTTAGGTACACGTAGAGAGCGCGGAACAGTTAGCGTGAAGAAGTAATCGTCTGTTTCTGCTTTTTTTTTTTTTTTCTAGCACAATTAGAAAGCTGCCACAAACTAAGAACACTAGTCACGTCGAATTTCGGTAAGATTTCGTGTCCGTCAATTCTATGGCTGAGTAAAATTAGGCGAAGAAAAAAATGTCGTGTTCGCGCTCATTTTGTTATCCATTGTGCCCATGGGGCGAAGATTGTACAAAATGATGTTTACGTCACAGATCAATAGGAAAAAAGTTACATCAGCAGGGGAAAAGGAAATGTTTTCCTCTCGCTTGTAGAGTTTGCAAAGCGAAAATCTAAGAAGAGCATTTTTACGTGTTTGGAAGTAGAACGCATAAAATCATATTCGGCTGGAGAATGCTTTAATCTTTTTCAGTGGCCCGAGCTCACAAGAAAAACTACAAAAGAAAAATTGCGGCAGTAAATATTACAGGTCAGACTTAAAGTTTAGTTGAATCACAAGGATATGAAAGCTAAAAATATTAAAAATTGGCGCTTCGCTGAGAAACCGTTCATTCGGGTTTAATAATCTTGTTTTGATCCATCCCCTATCCATAGCCAACATTTTATCCGCTTGTGCAGGTTTAACTCGGGAATCTATCGAACGTGTCCTGTTAGGATGCTCGAAAATACTTCTGAGATATGTCGATAGTCGAGAACTTGAGTGAATTGAGACTCGGATACTTGCGATATTTGCTGAGCCTTCGAAAAAGCACAGAAGACAACTCGTCTGGTTCGGCTCCCTCCCTGATGTGGCTTTCATCAAGCAGTCTTCGTTAGAGCGTGATCAACAAATGTATAGGATTTGGCCATCTTCTTTAAGTTGTAACATTACGAGGACATTTGATGCATTAACAAGCCAAAAACAAACATCTAACAGGGGTACTTTACCCCAATATCGTTCTTGCCTGAACAGAAGAGGTTTGTCACAGAGCAATATATGTACTATAGTCGGTTTCGCTTCACGGACAAAATGCCAAGCGATTGAGTTCATCAACTTTGCCTTATACTGCTCCTTCTCACGACGAGCTTTAAAGTGCTTGAGTAAATATCGCATTATATAGTGTCCGAAATAGTTTGAATATATGTTATAAATGCGCCCGATAGTACAAACATCTTTTTTTTTTCCCGCTGTATTAGGTTAGCACGTTCTCGAGTGGCGTCCCCTAAAGTCAAAAGCCCATGTTCAATCAAAAGTATCCGCGACGTGTGGCTAGCGAATTTCCGCAGAAAAGGTCGGAGAACTATGGGCGCGTGGGCTCGCACATTCCACACTTGGGCGCACGCAGACAACTGTGGGCTCGTCTACACGGACTGTTTTCCCGGAAGCCGACGTTATCATTCCTACGGTGTGCGCGCCGTGTTCGCCCGGCAAAGAAACAAAGAAACGGCGCCCGCAGAGGAGGAGGCGTCCCCGAGTAGGAAAGCGGTAGAATATGCACGCTATAGACCGACACGCTGTTTACAAACAAGCCCGCGTTTGCCCACACCAGGTGTGGGCACTGCGCATGCGCAGAAACCGAATTCGAGTGAACTGAAGCTGCTGCGCATGCGCAGTGCCGTCGACAGCGCCACCGCAGCTGCGTGACGTCAGGGACGCGTGTTGGTCTATAGAAAACTTTCTCGAGTCTCGCGCCAGACAACCCCTTTCTTCTGAGCTCTCGCGACACACGCGCTGGCTTTGGTTTCTCCGGAAAGTACGTCGGTGCCCGCTGTAACAGTGGTCCTCTGCGACGTACGCGATAATCCCAGGAAGGCACGAAAAACGACCGTAGCTAGACGTCTACGAAAATGCTTCGGCTAATGCCGTCATTGAGAATACTTCCTTTACAATGCGCATATACTCAGGTTTGAAACAAACAAAAAAAAACAAATCGCTTGTAGGACATTGACATTGAACGAGGGGACCGCGGAATTTTGTGTTGGTGGAATTGTCGATTCCGTGACTTGAAACATGGTGGAGCCCCTGTTCGATTGTCTCTACACGATTCCTCTTCCATGTAACAACTGCTGTGGCCGTACTCACCTTTACAAAACTTATCAATGAGTTTAAATTGAGTTTCTAATGTATTCCATACGAATACATTAGAAACTCAATTCAAACTCATTAATAATATGTGTAACAATGTGAATCTGCCAGCTTTGTCTGGGAAATTTGTAAGTAGAGCAAAACCCGCAAATGTTTCAGCCAGACAGATCAGGAGGCTTCGCCATTGATCAACCAAAAATTACACCAAACAGGTTGACTGCGCGGGCGCGCGCTGGTGAGCGATAATAGTCAAAAATCCCTGTGACGAGTGGACGCCAAAAAAATGGAAGGAACACAAGATCGTCTAGCTGCTATGTTTGTCCCATCTTTTGCGTCCCCTCCTTTATCTTCCGGGTTTCCTTTTTACTTTGAAGATTTACGGACCGGATAATGTTTGGCGATAGACTACAGATGTCAGGTGAAAATGTGTTGATAACACAAAATTATTCAAGAGGGGTGTGTAATGGAACACTCACGCGACTTGTGCGCGCTTGTGGATTGGCTTGGAGAGATGCGCCAGCAATCGTTTCGTCCCCCTTTCCAATGAAACAAATCCTACACGTTTCCAGCGCTTATCACCTGGAATAAAAGTGACGAGTCACTAAGCTGTAGACGAACCCGCGACGTCAGATATTCCGGAAAAAGAGGGCCACCGCGCAGGCTCAGAAAACGTTCCACAGCCGAGTGACACAGATGGCAGCGAGCAGAAGGCCTTAGTGGAGGGGTGCAGGAGCTTTCTTCAGCGGAATATGACACCCCCCCCCCCCCCCCTGCGCGCACAGCCCTTTGACTCAACGCTTTTTACTAGGACGTTAAGCGTTCAGCGGATAAGAAGCGAAGGAAAGAAAAAAATGGCGATCTACCGCCAACCCAAATATGCACCGAAAACTGAAGGGGACGGGAGGCCGAAAAGTGAAACAGAAGAACGCGGACGAAATGCACGAGGTCGGAGTTGCGAAAATCCGTTCCTGCCCGGGTAACATCCGCGCAAGCTCGGCGACGAGCTCTTCGCTCCCCTGGTGATGCCTCGTCTCTTTTTTTCTCCTCTCCCAATAATTCGTTTTTAACCATTATTTGGTGCGTCTCTTTCTCTCTCGTCCGCTTTGCTCTGCGAATGTCCTCAGTCAAAACCTACCGAAGGAGGCCCCACGAATCGATACGGGAGCCCGACCATGGGGCGACAGCTGGGGCAAGATGAATTTCCCCTTTCGCCCAAAACCCGAAACTTTGGCGGGTTTCGCAGTTTCCTCGTCGACGTCGTCGCTGCTGCGAGCGCGTAGGTTGCTCAAGACTCGTCTAGGGATTCCTGGCTAAAGATATCGCGGAGCTGCCGAGAGCCCCCAGTTCGACCATGTTTGACTTTTGCGAACATTTTAACGCAAATCTCCACAAAATTTCAAATTGAATTCGATTATTTGCCACATGCGCGGAAACCGAAAATGAGCTGACACAACATCACCTAGAAAGAAGACCTCCGCATCGTCTCCTCTCTTCTTATGAAACGTCATCTGAGTCGGCTGGCGCTTACTCGACTATTGTGCCCGAAACTGACCTTCGACGCCCTGATTGGACACGAGCCCAAGCCGAACACTGACACGGCACTCGTACCCAATCTCAAGCCTCGGTCGATTTGACTGGGATGACGCGTGCGGAGGCCTCCTGTCTAGCTGGTGCTAGCTAGCGCCGCCTTCCTGGAAAGGGGGCGCAATATTAGCCGTGAATACTGCTTTGCATTTCCGACTAAGGAAATTGTTAAAAGTTTGTGACTTTTTCTATGGCATGTAGCGTGCGCATATAACAAACTGCTAATAGTGCAAGTTATTTTTCTCAGATATTTATTTAAAACATGTCCGTAGAAGACGGGGCAACAGTGTTGAAGAGTCCAACTTCGTCAAGATATAAATAATTCGAAGGTTAACTAAACCAACCAAACCTCGGGTTAAAAAAAAAAAAAAATTCGCAACATCTGTGTTTCTGGCTATGGATGTCAGGAAAAGGGAAGATGGGGGATGGGGAGAGTGAAGCAAGTATCCCTTCGGGAGGACGACGCTCGATCAACGGGCCGCTAGAAATCCTGGATTTAAGAGGCGAGAAACTTCAGCCATGGGGAGCCGTTTGCGAATTCATGTCGGAAGCTTCCAGCGTTCATTGGTCGAAAATTGCGCATGCATGCGTTATTGTGTGGTGAGGAGGAAATCAGTAGGAAAGGCGGAGGCGCTAGAAAACGACCAATGCGACCTTCATCTCCTGGCAGCACGTCTTGCAAACGCGAGCCATGAACCGCGTGACTTCGATCGAGCCGTTGGAAAAACGGAAACATAGACTCTCTGCGGACCCCTCATCACGGGTCTCTTGAGGCTTTTGGGGGTTTCTTGAAAGTGCGTGTTTCATTTGACGAATTCAATAGGTGACGGAAGTCGTGCGGTGCGGCAGCGAGTTTCGCGTACAAAGTGCAATATGATCCCCGACCCTGTTTTGAAAGGAGCTCGCTCCTTCGTTTGGCTTTCAGGGGAAAAAGAGCTGCACGTCTTCGGTCTTTGAACTGACGGCGGACTTCCTTAAAGTTAGATTTTTTTTTTTATTTCACCGTCGACTCAGGTGGAAAGTGTATTTTTTTTTTTTTTTTAATTTTATACTGTTTCACTTTTACCTCCTAACTTGGGAACTCGATTGCGCCGTGTGATGTGTGCCGCGACAAGCTATTCAACACCGCTCCCTCCGACGTCCTACGTGGTCTGTTTCTGTTAAGCTTATGGGTTTGTGCTTTTAATTGTGTTATCATTTACTGCACTGGCGTACGCAAGCGTCTTTCGCGTTTGAATTTAGACTAGTCGGTGCATATTAATAACAGCGCCAAAAATAGGCCAAAAAAATCTTGAGTGAATACCTGACTGAAAAAAAAATGTACTTCTGTCAACACGTTTTTTTTTTTTTTCGTTTTTATTGGTGTTATGTTTTGAATAAAACAAGAGGACGAATTCGTTAGTCAACGCTGTGTTTGTGCATTTCACCTACTTGTCGTTGTGTCTTTCTTTGCGCTTTTTTCTCCTGTTACCAGCCGTCTTTCACTTAGATGGTCGGGGTTTGTTTTCAGCTGCTTTGGGCAGGACTGGACTGGATAGGGATAGTATTGTGAGGCCACGGCGCTATGCGCGGTTGCCGCCTGGAGATCATACTGGATCTTCGAACGCAACAGTATACAAACCGTTGCGAGGTCGGAATTCTCGTCTTCCGCTGAGTTCGAACCGCTGCGCTATTTGCTAACGCATTTTGTCCAGAATCTGCGTTGCAACAGCAGCAATTTCGGCATAATTTTTTTAAGTGGTTCGCCCCGAGCTTTTAGATACAGCAAGCGGGCGTTAGAAGAAACAAAACACAATTGATGCAATATAATAAAAAAATCTATAGTCTACCTGAAATTGAATCTAGTTTAAAACTCCCCCTCGTTTAGTTCATCAACCAGGGATTTCGCCAATAGTACAGGCGTGGGCACATTGGAAGATGTGAGGTGTGGGAACAGGCCCAGAAGGGAAGTCGAAATTCCACTCGGGCTTCGCGTATCTCCAGGCCGGGGCACCGACGCGATGGGCCTCCCCGTGCAGGCCCAGCCGAGCACAGCGCGGCCTCTAAACGAGTGCCTGATTAAGGACGGTTCCTCGAGCTCCTCTCAAAGTTGCACCATCTCTCGGCAATTGTCAGAAGTGGAAGCGAACCTTCGGCACACTCTCCTCGTGACAAGGCAACGCCGTTCAAACACCATTACCTTCTTCCAACGTAGGCGCGGCCATGTCATGCAGCGACTGCAGTTCAGATAAAAATTTAAAAAAATATTCACACGAGAAACTTTTCGTGCGATGAGCTTCACTTCAATCAACGGCACACTTCCTCATAATGTTTATTACGAAAATCAATATCCTAATGGCCTGAGAGGTGAGGAGTTCCTTCTAGATTGCAGTGTATTTTCATCGCCAGAAAACCAGCAGGGCAATAAAAATTAAAGTGATGTTTGGGGAGGTATCTCTCTTTTGAATATGTTAATGGGTCCCGATACCTTTGGAATATTTGTATACAGTGGCCATACGGACGCGTAGGGACTGTCTGCTTCGTTAGGCGCTGACGTTCGTGGGATATAAATAATGTACCGTTTTCATCTTCAAGTAATTCGGAAACGCTAACTGGTCTGTACTGGATGCCCAAAATGAATTCTCATTTAGGCTAATGGGAGGATGCACGAGATCGTTCCTATTTTGAACGGTGCCACGGTGTGTCCGAGCACCTGCAACGTACTTGCAAAGGCAACCGATAGGAATGCTATAATTGGATCTATCGTCGGCACCAAGAGAAATATGACAACGGCCGAAACTTCCGGCTTAAAATTTAGATATTTGGCTCCTCGTTATCTTCGCAGCTTCCTCAATGGTGGAATGCTTCGCCTTTCTATCAACTAAACTGCAGGCGCTTCGACGGACTGATTAAGAAAAAGAAGTCCCCATACGAAAGGCACTTGTAAGTAAACATTTGACAGAAGTCTGTCTGGTTGGGGAAATGGCATCGCGCAGCTGGATTCTGGTTGGGAAGATGGCATCGCGCAGCTGGATTCAAACACTCGCGAAAGAGTCCGACAAAAAGTAGTTGGTGTGCTATCAAAACTTCCACAACATCACCGACACAATTTATCAAGAGAAGAGGTGCAAGCCCTTCGGAAGCTTCGAGAGGACAACAACATTGTGATCCTGCCAGCGGATAAGGGCAACTCAACGGTCGTCCTAGACCGGGATGCCTACGAGCATAAGATCCGCGATCTCCTTGACTGCTCTACGTATGAAAAACTCAAGAGAGACCCAACATCACAAGTCCAGACGAAGTTGAACAAGATGCTTACGGATATTTTCAAAGGTCACCCAGACTCCAGGAGCCTTCACCTGCGCCTTCTTTGCCGGAATGGCTTTACCCCCGGTTTCTACGGACTTCCAAAAATACACAAACCTGACGTCCCCCTCCGACCTATCGTTGACTTCACCACCTCTCCGCTCAAAGCACTGTCAAACTACCTTCGTCACACTATCTCTCCTCTCGTTGGGAAAACCCCGACATATGTGCGCAATGCCAGCGACTTCGTGGAGCAGATTTCGCATCTAAAGATAAGCGCCGAGGAGATTCTGGTATCTTTTGACGTGATATCCCTGTTCACAAGCGTTCCAGTCTCCTTAGCAGTCATGACTGCCAGAAACACCCTGGAGAAAGACAGCGATTTCAGCAACAGGACCAAGCTCAACGTGGACGCACTTTGCCGCCTCCTTGAATTCTGCCTGAGTAACACTTATTTCAGCTTCAAAGGAGAGTACTTTAAGCAGACCAGTGGAACCGCAATGGGGGCCTCCATCTCTGTCGCCACGGCAAACCTGTGCATGGAAGCCATAGAACAAAAGGCTCTCCAGTCCTTTGCTGAAAGCCCCAAGGTTTTTCTAAGATACGTGGACGACTGCTTCTGCGTCATGAAGAAGTCTCAAGTAGACAACTTTTTGACACACCTCAATTCGATCGAGCCTAACATCCAATTCACCGTGGAACGGGAAAAAAACAACACCTTACCGTTTCTCGATGTGCTTGTACAAAGGCAGAAAGACCATCTCGAGTTCTCAGTTTACCGCAAACCGACGCACACCGGAAGGTACTTACAATTTGACTCCAACCACCCAACGAGCCATAAAGTATCGGTGGTAAACACACTCCTATCAAGGGCAAAGAACCTTTGCTCAACTGATTCTGACCGACAAAAAGAAGAAGAAACCATCATTTGCGACCTCAAGAAGAACGGATACACGGGCACCTTCATACACCGCATTGCCCGTCGTCAAAACCGCAGCCGACAACACCACCAGTCGCAGGTTGATACGAAACGCCGGCCAACCACGCGCATCAGCGTCCCATACATCAAGGGAACAAGTGAAGCGCTGGCACGGGTGCTAGCAAAGGAGGGCATTCAGATGGCCCGCAAGCCAATTTCAACCCTTGGACGCTTTATGCCACGACCAAAAGATCGGCCCCCTAAAGAGAAAGCGCAAGGTGTGGTGTACGAGATTCCCTGCGCGGAGTGCCCGTCCTCGTACATCGGGGAAACAAAGAACTATCATGAACGGATTTGTCAACACAAGGCTGATGTGCGCAACTTCAATCAAGAGCGCAGCGCGGTTGCTGAACACTGTGAAAAAAATGACCACCGCATTGACTTTCTAAACACACGTGTCCTGGACATTGAAACTAATCCTCGCCGGAGGCTCTTCCTTGAATCTTGGCACATTCAGACCACGCCAACAAACATTAATAGGTCTCTTGGTGCACTGCCATCTGTGTATGTGAACGGACTCCACCAGCTGTGTTCAAAAAACGATCAAAGAGGAAGAAGATGGGATCATGCACATTCGCCTCCGTCATAGAGGAAAAGGAAGATTGCGGCTCCTTTCCTCCATAGTCGCCCCTGAAGAAGAAGCCGAACCGGCTTCGAAACGTTGGGCCCCTGATTTAGGGATTGGTTGGTCGTCGTATTTTAATAATCATTTCCCCAACCAGACAGACTTCTGTCAAATGTTTACTTTTAAGTCTTTACGTCTTGACTACGGAGAGGAGACTACACAGCTGGCAAAACGGTATGTGCACATCGCTCACACCATCTCGACGTTTAAGACCCATCTTGACTTTACAAGAAACTGCCGAGATTCACACGTGGTTCCCCGCAGTCTTCATCTCAAACGCATCGTCCATACACCAGAGGGACACAAGATTATCGACCAGGCGGAGCACAGGTTAATTAAAGCTCGAATACACGAGTGCAACTCAACTATAAAGAAGAAAGAGCTGGACCTGTTTCTTACTCGTCGGAAGCTGGAACATCAAATTCCCGGCGTGTTTCCAGCTTTAGAGTCGTTCGCCACAAGTGTCGCTGCCACCGCTGCAGCAAAACAGCAAACAGCCCAGCGTAAAAAATTTTCGAGACTGACGGAGAAAAACAAGGCAACGTACAACATCGACGGGATAGTCACGAACCTCTCTTCAAGACTACTTTCTCCTTGTGAGACTGCAGTATTAGCAAAGGGTCACGGTTATAACATGACAACGACGAAGCCGCCTTTACCAAAAATGGTTGCCACAATAGAAGATGGCATCGCGCAGCTGGATTCAAACACTCGCGAAAGAGTCCGACAAAAAGTAGTTGGTGTGCTATCAAAACTTCCACAACATCACCGACACAATTTATCAAGAGAAGAGGTGCAAGCCCTTCGGAAGCTTCGAGAGGACAACAACATTGTACTCCTGCCAGCGGATAAGGGCAACTCAACGGTCGTCCTAGACCGGGATGCCTACGAGCATAAGATCCGCGATCTCCTTGACTGCTCTACGTATGAAAAACTCAAGAGAGACCCAACATCACAAGTCCAGACGAAGTTGAACAAGATGCTTACGGATATTTTCAAAGGTCACCCAGACTCCAGGAGCCTTCGCCTGCGCCTTCTTTGCCGGAATGGCTTTACCCCCGGTTTCTACGGACTTCCAAAAATACACAAACCTGACGTCCCCCTCCGACCTATCGTTGACTTCACCACCTCTCCGCTCAAAGCATTGTCAAACTACCTTCATCACACCATCTCTCCTCTCGTTGGGAAAACCCCGACATATGTGCGCAATGCCAGCGACTTCGTGGAGCAGATTTCGCATCTAAAGATAAGCGCCGAGGAGATTCTGGTATCTTTTGACGTGATATCCCTGTTCACAAGCGTTCCAGTCTCCTTAGCAGTCATGACTGCCAGAAACACCCTGGAGAAAGACAGCGATTTGAGCAACAGGACCAAGCTCAACGTGGACGAACTTTGCCGCCTCCTTGAATTCTGCCTGAGTAACACTTATTTCAGCTTCAAAGGAGAGTACTTTAAGCAGACCAGTGGAACCGCAATGGGGGCCTCCATCTCTGTCGCCACGGCAAACCTGTGCATGGAAGCCATAGAACAAAAGGCTCTCCATCTCCAGTCCTTTGCTGAAAGCCCCAAGGTTTTTCTAAGATACGTGGACGACTGCTTCTGCGTCATGAAGAAGTCTCAAGTAGACAACTTTTTGACACACCTCAATTCGATCGAGCCTAACATCCAATTCACCGTGGAACGGGAAAAAAACAACACCTTACCGTTTCTCGATGTGCTTGTACAAAGGCAGAAAGACCATCTCGAGTTCTCAGTTTACCGCAAACCGACGCACACCGGAAGGTACTTACAATTTGACTCCAACCACCCAACGAGCCATAAAGTATCGGTGGTAAACACACTCCTATCAAGGGCAAAGAACCTTTGCTCAACTGATTCTGACCGACAAAAAGAAGAAGAAACCATCATTTGCGACCTCAAGAAGAACGGATAAACGGGCAGCTTCATACACCGCATTGCCCGTCGTCAAAACCGCAGCCGACAACACCACCAGTCGCAGGTTGATACGAAACGCCGGCCAACCACGCGCATCAGCGTCCCATACATCAAGGGAACAAGTGAAGCGCTGGCACGGGTGCTAGCAAAGGAGGGCATTCAGATGGCCCACAAGCCAATTTCAACCCTTGGACGCTTTATGCCACGACCAAAAGATCGGCCCCCTAAAGAGAAAGCGCAAGGTGTGGTGTACGAGATTCCCTGCGCGGAGTGCCCGTCCTCGTACATCGGGGAAACAAAGAACTATCATGAACGGATTTGTCAACACAAGGCTGATGTGCGCAACTTCAATCATGAGCGCAGCGCGGTTGCTGAACACTGTGAAAAAAATGACCACCGCATTGACTCTCTAAACACACGTATCCTGGACATTGAAACTAATCCTCGCCGGAGGCTCTTCCTTGAATCTTGGCACATTCAGACCACGCCAACAAACATTAATAGGTGTCTTGGTGCACTGCCATCTGTGTATGTGAACGGACTCCACCAGTTGTGTTCAAAAAACGATCAAAGAGGAAGAAGATGGGATCATGCACATTCGCCTCCGTCATAGAGGAAAAGGAAGATTGCGGCTCTTTTCCTCCATAGTCGCCCCTGAAGAAGAAGCCGAACCGGCTTCGAAACGTTGGGCCCCTGATTTAGGGATTGGTTGGTCGTCGTATTTTAATAAGAAAAGCACTTGTGGCTGCCAAAGCAGGATCTGGGACCATGCTGCAGATCACAGACGAACCGTAATAAAAGGGATCAGGATAATCAATCTTCACAAGCTCGCCCACGCACAGTCCTATGGGATACGAATATTATCCAGCAAATACTGAGCGGCTCAGACAACTGATCTAGCAGCCGTGCTCATCCGACACGAGAGCTTGCTGAACACGGCTGGGTAGCCGTCCAAACCAATCAGAAAGGTTACTTTCATCAATTTTATCAGAAACTAGTTCGAATAACTTCTTTTCCTAAGTTGTTTCTTGTGCCTCATATGAAAATACAAAAAAAAAAGAGAAAAAGTGTCCATCCAGGCCACAGCACACCGTTCGGTGCTGCCTCTCACCAACTTGTGCGCCTTCCCCCCCCCCCCCCCCCCCCCCCCCAACGTACGAAGTCTAGCCTTTGTTTCCCATCCATTTTTTTTTTTTTCTACCGCCTAATGGCTACAGCGGCCGGGGCAGGTAGAATGGTCCGGCTCCCATTGATCCCGAACCGCCGCTAGAATTCCGATTTCGGCATCCGTGCTCGGAATCGAGTTAGTTGGCCACCGAGCGACGCCCGCCGCGGCTGGATTTAGCTGACCTGTTTTGCACGGCCCGAAGGAATGACTCTACGAGACCGCCCAACGGTGCACGGATCCCTGTCTCTTGTTACCGTTGTCATCCCTCAATTCGTTCTTTGCTCTGCGCATGCTTACCTGCAGCGTTTCACATCACCATCGACCGCTCGAAGTGGGCGACGAGCCACCCCAGCCAATACAGTTCAAGGCCGACGACCAGACTCAAGATTCCGCAAGGCAGGAGATCCTCCTGACCAGGAGGCAGGAGGAAGCAGGCAACAGTGAAAAGGCTAGAAGATAGGAGAGAAGGAAGCGAGGGAAACGTGGAAGGAGCGAACTGGTCGTCGGCCTTAATGAGAACGTGCCACGTGAGTAGGCGCATGCGCGTTGCTGCGCCCCCTCCGAAGGTCACGTGACGTTCATATGACAGGGGTATTGGCTCCCAGTGCTCGGATCGTTCTCTGTGGTACGTTCTAAAGGGCATCTCCGCCGTAATTTCGATGGTCACCGATTTCTATAAAGTTTTCACCGTGTATTTGGATGCCCTTCCTGAGCATGTGTAGAAAATATCTCGGAAAAATATTAAATTTTTTAGAAGAAAATGAATTTTGAAATTTACATGCACACACCCAAATCACTTGCTGCAGCCCTACTGGCAACACTGAGCAAAAGCGGCGCACGGAGGCTGCCATGATGGCGCTGGCGTTGCCGTGACGTCACATGTTGGTCAGGGTGCTTGCTTTGTAGCTAGTTGGTGCTAGCGACTGTCTGCTTTTTGCTTATGTTATCGGTTTATACAGTTATGTAAGAGAGCGTAATGGCGACTGGAGGAAATTGGTGTTGTGTGTGGAAACGTCGCTTGAAAACACGGTCTACTAAAACCGTCTATTGTCAGACCCCAAGATTTAGCAAAAAGTGCCTCCAATTAAAAAGCATAACGTCGATCAGTTTTTGTTGGCGTGCTAGCAACAAAAGCTGCCTTACCATTCCGCTTCGGAAGCGGCATCTGGGTCCACATGGCGGCGGATCACGAATGCAGCCGCCGCTGGCGGTTTTCTCGGAGGCGATGCTGGCGGATCGTATGAGAACGGGTTATCGTCATCGTCCTCAACATCTAGCAGCATATCCTCATCGTTGCTCGATTCAGACGAACCTGATGAGTCCATTTTTATCCGCGGCACGAACACAAAACAGTCACCTGCTGCCAGGCTGGCCAGGCTCAAACTGCACACGTCCGAGTGTTTATACCATATGTGACGTCACGTCAAAATGGCGGACCAGTCGAGTGGCAAGTTAGTTTCGGTATCGGTTTCAGCGTATTTTAACAATTATAAATTATGTAAACAGTTTTTTCATGATTTCACCGCTGCTATAGGCTAAATTTTTAGTACCCTTTCCGAAAATATGTTCTGATAAAAACGCTCAAATTGACGGCGGAGCTGCCCTTTAAGGTGAAACTGAGTACGGTGTCGTGCGGACCGCGGCGTCACCCCGCAGGATTGATGAATCGCGCGGTTTTCCTTCCCGACGTGTTGCATTAGGCGATTGAATGGACGACCAAGGCCGGAAAGCGTGCATTCCGAACCGCCCGCCCCTTTATTGTTGTTTGGGTTCTTTCTCCCGGCTGTATACACCGGGCATGTGTAGCGTGACCGTTGGGAGTACAAGACGGGAGATGGAAAGGGAACGTTTGTTATTGTTGTTTGAACGCCTGGTTGGGTCGCAATTCTTCGGTGTGCGAGCAAGCTGCGTAACAATACCAACGGTGGCGGAAGTTCGTTTTTTGATACAAAGGATCGTCCATGCGGTAAACGAAGAACGAAACAGAAACCCGCACGCCTGACGGAGGAGCGAAAGCGAGGAGAGCCCGAAGATATTATGTGACAAGGCACTTGCTGAATAAGCATGAACATAGAAGTAACGATCGCTTTGTAATGTTTTGCATGAAGGAAGACCATGCTTTTCAGCTTGAGCTCTCAGTGTAGCGACTTGTCATGTTATCGGCCGCAGTGCCTGAAAGGTAAACTAGTCTGGCATGCCTCCCTTTGCTTTTCAACCTCGTCCTTGTTCCAAAAAGAAAATCGAGCCAAACAGATAGAGACCGAACAGCGTATTATGAAATATTACGAGGCACCTAAAATTATATGTCGTTGGACGTAAAGCGGAGGTTCCAAGGACTAATGTTTCAACGGTTCTATAAAAGTACTCTGTTCCTTGATTTGAATAGAACAAAGGCCCGAGTTGGGGGCGCCGAAACGCAGTGTAACTTTCCGAGGGAACGAGCACGGCACGAGCCCAACGAATCGTTGAAAGTTTACGCTACATTCTTGCCTTGAAAAAACTGCGGCATTTAACAGCGCCGTGCACTGCGGACACATTAGTCGATGGAATTTTACTACAACAGCCTATACGGGATAAGAAAAAAAAATATATGAAGAGGAATAAGGTTCCTCGACCCGAACCATATGTCTCAGCAAGGCGGCGTCCGGCGAGCGCTCCGCGCGAGCCTTGCCGGAGCCATCGCCCCCCCCCCCCCCCTCCGCCGTTCCTTTTTCCTCCCCCCCCCCCCCCCCACTCCTCGGGATCCGTCTCGAGCAACAGCTGTATAGTCCTATCGATTCAGCCAAGTTGATCGGTCGTCGATGAATGGCGGAGGCCTTTTGTTTCGTTCATTCGGCCGACCGCATTCCGATCCTGCTGAAGCTATCCTCCGTTTCACCTAATGATAAAACGTAGAGGGCGATAGGAGCCACCTAAGCCAATGGAATGCCCCGCGTGTTGCACGTGAGTGTCAAGGGGGCGGGGGGGGGGGGGGGGGGGGGCGCAAAGGGACGCATGGGTCGCTTAGTCACGTGATCTGTTGTTCGCAGCGTTGATTCGACCGGGATGGATCGTAGCATCTGCTGCAGTCCATGGGGAGGTTAAACGTAAATCAGCAGCCAGCGAAGGTTCCGGTCTCCACTGCTGTTTGTCGTCCGCCTCCGTCAGTTTTCTTTGGTCCCAGCATTCTGCCCCGGCCCCCCCCCCCCCCCCCCCCCCCCCCCCCGACTTGGAGGAATCTTAAGTGACGCGACGGGGAGGGTCTCTTCTGGGTCAAGAAGCGACCTCCGCGACCTGGCCCCGTAATTGAGGTCAATCGGCGGGGGCTTTGTCTGAATCCTTGACTTGATGGTTGTGCTCAAACATATATATATGTATGTATATATATATATATATAGTTTCCCTTGCTCGTTTGATATATTGATTTTTTAAGTGGATTCTTCCTCGTAAATCTGAAAACTTTTCATCGAGTGCTTGGTCGTCGTTTCTAATTAAATTAATTTTCATTTTTTTTTCTTCAAGTTTTGAAAATTTAATATTGCTTCAGAATGAAACTAATAGTGTTACATTCATTATCGTCAGTTTTTATTGGACAGTTTCTGATCACCCTAATATGGAAAGAGTGGTAAATGCTTCGCGTTAGAAAAAAAGTACTACTAGTTGAAGTAGTTTTTGGAGCGGTGGCCAAAATCTTTTTGGAAATGTACTCGTTAGGTGAAAAACTCTCAGTAATAAGTACGCTCCTCGACACTATTAGCGCAAACAAGAATTCGGCACTTTATCGCATTTAACATCGAGAAAGTATTGACAGCCATCGAAATATACAACTTCGTTTAGTAGCTCCACTGAAAACGTCTTTCAAGTATAGGACGTCTTTTCCGGTGCTTAAGTCGCGGCTTTTTTTTTTTCACGCATTTTTTATGTTTTTTTTTTTTTTTTTTTATAAAGCAATGCGACTTATAGGCCATTTGTTTTAATTCACGGTGCAACACATTTTTTTTTTATACGCAGCGCCCTACTTTTTGTAGAGCACCGTAACCCCGTAGCCATAGCTAGCGTCGACATTTCCAGGAGGCACTGCTGTCGCCGCACTCTTCCACACTTTTCATAACTGACTCAAAAAGGGAGACATTTTACGGTTTCCACAGACAGCTCTGTGTAGATGAGAAAAAAAGTCAGAATAAAACCTTTACGCCACTTGATAGACGTTGCCTAATTCAGCCATGGTTCTGTATTATTTTGCTTCGTCCAGTGATACTGAAAGGTAAGTTGGCTGCTACGTCACTAAACCACTAAGTTGGGCAACTCACGCTTAAAACCGGGACCGCTCGCGACCACCGAGACCAAGCTAAATACAATAACAACTCCCCCCTTTAGCGACGAATCAAAACATGAAAGTTGATTTATATAGCTCCGGCGAAATGGCACTGTGAGATGGCGCCACCGGCCTTCCAGTGACTCGATCTGAACCAATACGTGCAGCCGTGCAGTTCCCGGAGTGGCCGCTGCGGGTGAAATGGCGGCGTTGCGATCGCCTTTAGTTCGGTTGTCGAGTACGGATCGCACCCATTTCCTAAAAACAGGCTCTGGGGACAGTTTCCCAACTGAATTGTTCTACTAATGTTGGCTGCTATGCACGCACTGGAAAAACATTTCTCGCGTCTTCCTTAGTTTTTCATTGATGAGAAGGTTTTATCAGCCAGGCTCAAGCCGGTGTTGCTACATGTAAAAGGAAGGATTGCGGCTAGCCGATTTTTTAGAGGTATGATAAGAACTGCGTAAATATTTAGTGATCCGCCTCCTCATCGATGCTCGCGTTATCTCCGTTAATTAAACTAGGCTGGGCCAAGTGGTCCAAAGCTTGGTTCAAGAGTGTCTGGTATGTTAAACATTCGTTCGCAAGCCATATGTGAGTTCGAATAAAGCCAACTACCTTCTCATTTCTTGCGTTTTACGTCCCTTTGTTACGGAACACTCGATTGCCCCCGCCAGACAGCACCGTGCTATAGGCATTTCTCGCGAGTCGAAACGTGACAGATGCCCGCTAAACGGAACGTGGGGATTTAGCCGATTGTCTGAAATTCTAATTTGGCGAATACCTATGCGCGTAAAACGAAAAAAACCCATCGCGTGAACCGCGCAAGGGGTGCGACTTATACGAAGGTGCGACTTACAGTCCTGAAGATGCGTAGTTTTGATGACGGTTCTTTAATACTAAGCGAGATGCATAGACGACCGCCGATGGCTTGTTCGTTATAACGTTGTCACGGAGTGTACATACATGCATGCACCACAATCGGATTTTATCTTCATTTGAATATTCGAACGATTGCCTCGATAATGGCAGCGTGGATTTTTACTAGCAAAGAGGGTATTCGGTGTTTTCTAATCCTTACACTTGAGGTCAACCATCCAAACCCGTGTCTATGCATTCATCAGAGTTCTGGCCGTGTTGTGCAGACAGCTTGTGTCCACGTGTGATAAGTATACAACATTTTACTTGCCATTATCATTAAATTGAATTACCTTTTCCCTCTTTTTTTTTTGATATTATACTCAACTTCGGTAATCTACCACTTGCGATCATTATTAACCAAAAGAAAGCTAAATATTTTTTCGGTGTTTCTTAAATAAACTTGGTCATCGAACTCGGCTCTCTGCAAAACTGTAGGCTTGAAAGTTTTCTTCAAACCAATTTCTTCCTAAGAGAATTCCTAAGAATTCTCTTAGGAAGCCGCGATCGGTTCGATACCCAGTGATGTAACATTATCTTCGAGGGCGGCGAACTTAAGAGGAAAATGAAAGACAAAAATAAGAGCCTCATGCCTCAGCTGAGGGCTTAGAATTTTGACTACTTGGGGACCGTGCGACGTGCAACCGCAGTCTCGGTTACGCGGCGCCTTTTCCACGATAAGCCTCCTTCGGAATGCGGTCCTCTCGGTTTCGATCCCAACCCACCACCTGGGGATACGTAGGCCGGTGATTCGCCTCCGATCCACCGAGGCGGATGAGCAGCGAACTTGGAAAGGAATGGGCCACGGGTGCCGTACTTGAAATCACGTCATTATGTTGAGGAACTCAACTGCGTAAAACATTTCTGAACACACACACTCAGTCACGCATGTACACACGTGCTCACACAAACACAAAAAACGAACATATGCAGGCACGCACACACACACACACACACACGCACACACACACTCACTCAAGATGTAGATATATGCACCAATCGCACGTACCTTGGGATCAATCATAAGTAAACGAGGTTACCTCAAGTTTTAGAAATCAGGCGTTCGCTCTGGGTAATCTTAAAAATTTGCCGAATTAATTAATAAGGACACGTGTTTCATACTACGGATGAACATATTTTTCACTTCGATTTATCATTCTGACTACAAAAATGCTCAGCTGATAGCGCTTAAAAAAAATTTCGCGCGAAGAAGTTCACGCTTTAAAATCGTTAATGATCGGCGGCTCGCCCACAACTTTTATCTTCATTATTCGCCAGAGAGCAGTACTATACTCTCTAATCTCTCGAATAATTCCCGAATTTAAAAATATAACGCTCAACTCCGAGGCCGGCACGCGTCGCACGAAAGCGCTTAAAAGTCCCGCGCCGTCAGCTAGCATCAAATCATTCCTTCCTTAGCGAAGCTTCCGACTTCCAAACTTCGATACTTTACGCGGATCTCAAAGCGACACGATAAACTAAATTTAGGCGCAAAACTAAATAGAATATTAAATTTCGGCTTGCCGCATTCATCGAATTGTGTTCAGTAAGGAAGACAAATTCAACATCCACAATTTATTACTATCTTTCCCTCTCTCTATTGCTTATTTTATGTTTTCAAGTTAGGCGATGTCTGCTATTGGAGCCGCTAAAGCAATCGGCGGTTGAACTCTAAAATACATTTATGAAGCCTTCAGCTGCAGTAAGCGGGCAAAAAACAAAACAAAACACCTTTAAAAACAAAACAGCCAAAGACTGAGGCTGGGCAAAATGGGCTAAACCAGAAAACGACGCTTTCCGGAAACTAAATTATCGAAATAGAAATAAAAAATAAAAAAAAAGAGCACAGAAACGGACGATTTTCCTCCCGAAACGAGGGCCAAGCTGGGGTCACGGGGCCAATGCTATAAATATCAATGACAGCGCTAAGAAGCGGCCCGTAATTTGATCAGCAACGTCCGCCACTGCAGCAGCAGATGAGCGGCGTTTTAAGTAAATTGAAGATGGTGGGAGGGCCTTCGAAAGGATTTTCCCGAATATTCGCCGCCGACGGTCGCCCCGTCGGTGAGCGACGTCGTTGACGCCAACATTCGCTTAGTCTAAGTGAGGTTCGCGAGGCAACTCAGAAAATGAAATCCATTTGGTTTCGCGCTTTCCGCACTATTATATATACATTATTTTACGCTGTTCCAGGCGTGTCCTTGTTCATGGTAGTCATAGCTTTAGACTCGATCGCCAAACGTGAGTGCGTGTAAAATATGTTTTTCGCAGTTGTGCCCATTAATTCCTCCTTACCGTGAGCCGCCAATGAAAGTGTTGATGGAGAATGGACGCTCTAATTATACGCTCGAGGCTCGAGCACTCTGCTGAATGGGATTACGGTGTTATACGTATTGCTCTTCTGCAAGAGATCTTTATTTATTAATAAAAAAAAAACTGGAAAACTAAAAAAAGACACCCATTTGAGATCAAACTTATTCGCTTACTGCCTCAAAGAGCCTTTTGAAGTAGTCTTACGTTTACTACAGGGATCTCAAAGAAGGCGAGACTGAATAAAATGAATGAAAAAGTGTTCTAAATCCAAACTGTAGCTTTTCTAAAACTTTTATATTTGCAATTTATGCGATCATAAAATATACCTTTGAATATATTTTTAGAGCTAAACTATTTATTGTCAACGTACAGTAAAATTCAGGAACGGTGGCGGTATGTCGTAACTAGGTTGAATCATCCAATTATTCATTGTCGTTGATCACAGCTCGTTTAGCAAGTTGAGCACCAAGCTATGAAAGACACAGGACGCAGATCGCAGCTCTACCGACTGCCTGGTTTTCAACCAAGACATTTTCTCAGTTCATGGGCTTTCGCCAGTTGTTTTTAGACAGTTCTACTAACCTCACCACGGAGTAATCGTACGTTTAATAAAGTTCCTTTCGAGATTCTAAAGCAGTTAGTAATAACCTTATGTCTCTAATTCAATCAGATCTCTTTCCTAGAAGTAAATTTGAAATCCAAAGCGTAGGTGGATGTTTCAACGACAAACCTTACGCTGTGTAAACATCTAACGGCAAACTTGGATTTTCAAAATCGACAGTAGTAACCTAGATTTTTTTAATATGTAAATAAAAGGCAACCTTCGCACATTTTTTACCGGGCCTGTGTGGAGCACTACCTTCATAGGAAAACCTATATACGTCGCTCATATTCGTCAGTCAGAAAAATCAACAAGAGGAGCACTCAAAGCAAAATAAAATACTAAAACTTAAATCTACAAGAGACCATGTTACCGCCATATCACACCGAAGGAACTATAGATGTGGAAGATCCTAATGCAAGTCGACATTTAGTTCATATAAAGAAATTTTATCTTTTTCCCATTAAAAAAAACTTGGCAATGTTCCCAAGAAACTTTTGGCTTCGCTCAAGAGTATAGCAAACCGCAGTATAATGACAAACGCAATGTCTTTTATTTTCCCCCAAATGTACACTATTAAGGAATCAGTGGAGGGAAAGCAAAAAGTTTTCGGTCTTCCACTGATCCGCCAAAAATCAGCTCAATGGGCATTTTTTTCCGGCCTTTTACTTTAAAAAAACAAAACAAAAAAACTTCAATTATTTTGAATTGTTGTGGGCTTTAAATGTCCTTTTTTTTTTCTTCTAAATACGGCTTAAACAATTTAATCTATTTTACCTTTTTTGTCCTCATCAGTGGTGTAGAAGAGAAAGCAGAGGGCTCTGCAACTTTGCAGAAGGTTGGTAAATCAAACAAACATAAAAAGAAAAGGATATTAGAAAACGCAAAATCCTTAAATAAAGTGTAAAAAATGTATCGCCGTCCCTCAGTCTCTTTCTCTCACTCCCTATTTTTGGTTTGTTTTTGTCTTCCTGTATATGCAATGGTGAAAAGCACTCAACCAGTTTGTTAAGCAAACAAAAAAAAAAAAGAAGAAAAGGTGCACCCCCCCCCCCCCCCTATTGCGTAAATTTGTTGTAAAAAGCGAATTGTAGTATTCGTTTTTGCCTCATGATTTCTGAAGGAATATCTCAGTTCATGGTGGAAATAAATACAATATTTTTGTTATTTTTAAAGAATATATATTTATTCATTTATTTATTTTCACCTGCGAGCGATATACTTCGTCGCATATTCGTTCCAGTCAGTCACGGTCTCATTTTGACATTGAGGCCCCGTATTTAATCTCAGAAACATCGCAGAATATGCAAATCGTGGAGACTCCATTTAAGGCTGGAATCGAAACTACTCGGGTATATTGAATAAAATAAGAACTCGTCTCGGCCGAGAATTTGGTTTTCTTTTAGTGACCGAGTAAAATAGAAAAAAAAGAAAGAAACGGCGAAGCAGAAAGGGAACTCCAGAAGAATGCCTCGTCCAATGTTTCACGAGTCTACGATTGCAAGTTTCCTTCTTTTTTTTTTTTTTATTTATCGTCTCACTCTTCAGTTTTTTAATACTTTATTTACAGTAATCACTTACAGGTAAAGAAAGGTTTTTGAGGGAAAGGAAGGTTGGGGAGGAGGAAGCAGACGGAATGCTGGAGATAACAGGAGGAAACCTCCTTCTCTCCTCAGCGTTTAGTCTGCCTCTTCCTCCCCATTCTTCCTTTCCCTCAAAAACTTTTCTCAACCTGTAACTGACTACATATAAGCCTTTCTGACTCGTGCTAAGCACTTCAAGTTTCCCGAAATCATTCATACGCCGGTGTGACAGTCCTTATCTATAGTATAGATGACGCAAAGACAATCACATCTGTTCGCGCGAGCTAAGCAAACACGGCAGTTTGACCTAATATTCTCCAAAGGAACAAGCCCAGTCCGTTCGAATATCTGTCTCAATTGACGCATAAGCAGAGACAGCATATAACATATTTATACGTTTCTCCATTATGCCGGGTATGCGATTCCGAAAATGAATATAACGAGAACATCATAACTCAGAGCGCGTCGAAATGTGTTATATTCACCAAATAAACTTGAAAGCAAATTTAAAGGGCATCTGTACCACGATGCCTGTAGCGGCCTTGACAACAACACTAGATACCGCGTGTTCCAGCAAAATTTAAAACAAAAGTGTTTCATGAAAAACAAGAACTCTTTCCGGGAACAAGTTGTCAGCCACGGCGGACGTCAGGGTTTGCGAAACACACACTAATTTGGTAAAAATTGCCTAAAACGTACTAGTCAACCTTTCAATCAGATATTATCAGTTACCCTGTGATAAAGTAACGAGAAAAAAAGAATACTTACTGCATCACACGCACACCTAGGTCAACCTGCGAAGACTCGGCAAGGTACAGTCGGCATCAAAATGAGCTGGATCGACGGAAAGGCGGCCATAGTTGAAAAAATCCCGATAGGCCGTTAAGAGGCAGGCTGGAACGGACTGCTGCGATTCCATGTAAGGGGGAGGTTGGTAGTGATGGTATGCCGTATGAATAATTGTGCTCAGCGATCCAACGACAACTGACCATAAACAAAACAAAAAAAAACATTAATTGCGTGATGATGCATCAAAATTCAAAGCCAACAGCATGCCGCGCAACGAGAGGGGTCGAGTTCACCCAAGATGCGAGACTTATAGCTTCCAGTGACCTCCACATGCATGAAATCGCGGCACTCCGTTTCAGCCTCGCTCTCAGCGGCTTATCGCGACAGTGGCACCACATACGAGATTTTTGCCGCTCCGGCCGGCGTTACGACCACATTTCGATGGCGACTGTACGCAGCAATAAAGGGCGTGGTGCAAGACCGCGGTGTAAGGTTGCGGCTCGTCGCGGTCCGATGGACGAAACCGAAGCTAAAATCTTCGTTGACTAATGTTTCCTAGAATGTACCGGAGCCGCAAGGGGCGCTTCGGTTTGGCATAGTGTCCTTTAAAAACCCGCTGAGCATGTTTGGAAAACACAAAATAATCTGTTTTAGAAGTATAGGACAGGTGCAGCATTTTACGACGATCCGAGCAAGCGATCGATATAAACAGGTTTGTGGGTTTATTTTTATTTATTTATATATTGATTTTAATCGGAGCGCATCTTTCCGTTTGAGGTCCGCCCCCAGATGGCTGGGCGCACAACGCTTATGACCGCCGGCGCAAAAATGCGCTCCGATATGAAACCGAAACCTAAAAGTCCGTCGAAATGAAACGTAGTTTTTCCTTTTTTTTAACATTAAATTTTTTACCTGCCTAATATATTTTTTATTAGTTGATTTAGTGGATTTTGAGGATGCTCAGAAAGTGCAACCCTGACGTCGACCGTAGTCCGCAGTTTCCTCACGAAAACCTTTTTGTTTTCTCAAACACCCTGCTTTTAACGATGTTTGAAAGTCTTCGCGGAAACACCCGGTACACCGGCGTACACGAGGACTCTCGAGAATATGAGCGAAAAGAGTGCATATACAAAGAACTACGCAATTGTGGACGAGAAACTCGAGATGAGACTTTAAAAAAACGAAACCAAAAAGAAAAAAGGAGCAGGAAGCTAATTAGAAAGGAGGCGATGAAAGGGCAAAACGTCCTTCAGTGCGCCGACCAAAGCAACGGAGGTGAAAGAATAATGAATCCAGAGTCTCCAACGGGCGCGAAGACGACGCCGGCGCGAACATTGTTCCGGCAAACACGAAGAACGCGCCTTCGGCCAGCATTTTTTCTCGCCGTAGGTTTTCCTCAGTGCGCGGACACGTAGAAACTCGTGCCGTGAATGATCGGAGAACATTGAGGGAACCGCCGCCTTTCCTCCCCCGAGCAGGCGAAAAGCGCTTGGCAATACAATCCAAGGTACGGGTAGGCGTGCCCACTCCCTTTCTGAGCGCTGATTGGAGCTGTGCGCGCTCTGCCCTCGTTTCCTATGAAATTAGAAGATGTCCCCGAGTTGGTCCAGACGCGCTGCCTGGGCCTTCTCTTTCGGCGCATTTGTTTTGTTATTTTTACTGCTCAGATATTAAAAGCAGCCCGTGTGTGCGTGTGCGTTTGCGTGTGTGTGTGCGTGTGTGTGTACGTGTGCGTCCGCGTGCGTATGTTTATATGTGTGCGTGTGTGCGTGTGCGCGCGCGCGTGCGTGCGTGTGGGTGCATTTGTGTGTGTGTGTGTGTTTTTGTGAGTGTGTGTGCTTGATGTTGCAGTCAGGCTGTCGTTTCCACTATCGCGAGTGTTTCGTAGCTCGCGTTCGTTCCGCCAAAGGAAGCGGAGGGTTCACCAACTCTGCGCGGCAAGGCGCGTACCCGACCGCAGATGCCGCGGGACGATCCTCCGAAGGACCTCGCTCGCTGATGTCGCCAGTTTTGCCGCGTCATGCTCCGCTGTCCACTTTCTCGCCTATTATCTCGCTGGCTTCTCCGTTGCACGCGGGGAAGCGAGTCGGCCTAAAAACGGAACAACCCCTCCTTGAGCGATGAGTCGTCGAGTTCGGCTGGGTGTGCGGAGGGTAATCCTTCTTTTCGTTCTCGTCGGAATTTTTCGTTTGATTAAGTTTTCGAGATAAAAGCAAGATGCTTAAATGCGTTAACAACCCGCTTTCTACTTAGAGATTTTGTATTACCCGATCCCCCACTGCGCGAGCTCTCTTGGAAATACAAAAAAAATCAACGATAAGATTTTTTTTTTTTTTTTTGTAGCGCAATGTTACTAGATCAAAGACAGATGACTAGCTTTCTATACTAGGTGACAACGTTTCTTGGCAATGCAGTGTAGGCTACAGGCACGCGCTCCCTATCCCATGTTTGAACGCTGAATAAAGCTATGCGCGGGCTCTCCTCCTCTCCCCTGCATTGCCAAGAAAAGTTGTCGCCGAATTTTGGAGAATTCTGTAGCGTGCCCGTTCGGTGGAGCTTGCTACATTCTCATCGCACCCTATGGACAGAGGTGGCGGAATCGGTGGAACATTGGATTTACATTACGTGACACGGAAATTAATTTTAGTCTTGTTCTTATGATAAACAAGTTTGCATAAAAGTTGAACAAAAATCATGAGCCATTCCACTTCGTGAAGGTGGATAACTAACGAAGCGGTGTAGTACGCGACACAGATGTGAAACAGAATTATTAAGAGTTACGAAAGCATTTATTGTCTTGATCGGTGGTCATTACTTCGCGTGGACGACTATCGCACCCAAGAAGCAGCCGGAGGAAACTAGACACGCGCGACTGGACCGCTACCCCGGGAGAGCGGAAGGAAAGGAAACTAGACACGCAAGCGGCTCTAAACGACGAGAAAGACAGGGTGGTACGTGCGAGCGTAGGCATGGCCGGCGCGGGTCGCACAGCGGCACATCTTTGATAAACCGTTATTATATACCTGAGAGTCTACTGATCTTGAAAATGGTGCTTACTGAAAACTAACCTACTGAATAGCCATATTGCTAACTTAACCAAGCATCAAGAAGAATGTAGGGAATGTAAAGCAGGGAATGGTGTTCGACGCGCCGCACGTGACGGCGTCTGCAGCTGTAACTCTTCTAAAGCAAAAGCCTGAAACAAATGGCATCTTGCACGCGCGTTTGTCAACGCTTTATTTTCGTCATTTACTTCGAATATTTCATACCGGGAAGGCGTGCGCGTACGGCGCGTGCGGCGGTGCGAGCATCGAGTTTTTATTGACGCACATAAAAATTTCACGGAACCCTAGTCATAAACAGTTTCGCTGTAAAAGAGCGTCGTTCAAAAACGGTCCCTCTCCGTTACTAGTGGAGGCATTAACGCTGGTGGCGCTAAGAACCAACGTTACTAAGAACCATATATCCGCCCGTACCTGCTCGCGTGCAGGCGACAGAGGAGAGTATTCTTTGAACGAGGCTCTTTTGTGGAGCTTGATAACTTGTAGATCTAAGAACGTTGGTCGTAGCCCTGTCAATGCCCTCGTGCCAGGACTCGTGCAGAGCGACGCAATTTAACACGCTCGGAAATAAGAAAACAGAATGCGAAAGCGTTTGGAATAAAATGGTCAGATGTCTATTTTGTTCCGAACTATTGTTCGCAAACACCACGGTGCTGATGACCAACGATTTTGCCGTAACATGTCGCAGCTCTCGCTGTGACTGCAGTCTCGATTAACTCAGGAGTGCTGCATTTTCTTTGTGTGTTTGTGATTGTGTACACTTTTGGAAAGTTTCAGTCCGTTTTTCGCTGTCATTAAATCTCCTGGTTTGGATCATTCTTGAACGCACCGCGTATATGAAAGCAGCTGTGACATGTTGCTTTGGGGCAGTCGCCCTTTAATAGTTGACGCAAGATGCTAATGCCTTTCACTGTAGGCACGAGTTCGCCTCATTTTTTTTTTTTTTCATATTGATCTTTCATTTTTATGTGCGACAATATTACTCTCCTTTGTCTCGACAATGGTCTAATACACTTCATTATGCCTCAAACGCAGGTCTTTTACGTGAATGTGTCGTTTTTTCTCAAGCAGCGCCGACTTGAAGTCAGGCGTTATGTGAGAATGCATTGACCGCCAACTGGTCTCATATTTATTGAGGGAGTGCGGTTAAAGATGCCAAGCAGCCGTGAACTCTGAAAGCTGCGACGTAGCAGACGAAGCAACAATTGCATCCCCCCGAAAGCTTGCGCGATGGGCAGCTACGAGAGTTTGAGAGAAACTAGTCGGCATGATACAGGTCATGCAGATAACAGTCGAGCCAAGTTTAATTTCTGCTACTTTTCTATCCCCTTTTCTGTCTCCTCATTTCTTTATCCGTTTCCAACTTTCTGTTTGGCATTAAAAAAAAAGTATCCACGTGGCCTTTACCAGAGGAAAAAAAGAGGGGCACAAGTTTTCAGTAGAACAAAAATATTCGACGAATGTAGAGAGATAGTGAATCGTTTTTTTTTTTTTTTTTTTTTAAGAGGTTAAAAGATAAATTAATCTCGACCGAAATTTCGCCGGGCATTTTCCATCATTTATCAGGGGTGCGCAAGAAAGTTTCTGACAGCATAATGCAACGGACAAGTGTCTTTTTCCAGAAATACAAGCGGCACGCTTCGATTTTGAGCTTGCCCAATTTATTCCACGGGGATTCTATGTGAAACACCTTGCGTCATTAACGTGCGCGCGAGCTTGAGTCGCGTTGGGCTGGGCAACCGCAAAAAAGGACCAATTCAGGCGCCGGTTCCCGGACTTTATGCATGTATTAGTTTATAAGGTAAGCGAGGAACCATATTTTCAAAGTGTTCGTGTATTATATTTCTTTTTTTTTCTTACTAATATTTAAGGTCGTTCAGGTGCTTTAAAATGTGGCATCACCTGCATCCTCTTTTTGTTAAATGACAGCAGATACAATGTTTACTGGCTTTTATCCGGTGCCGCGCGCTTAAACCAATGTGGAGGTCGCACGCTCTATGGCAAGTAATTGACAGCGATACGCGTACATCAAATACGATTTTTTTTTTCGAGGCACTGACCTCACGCCGGAATTTTCCGTATGCTTCTTTTTTTTTTTTCCCTTGCATAGAAGTTAGAACTATGTAAATTTTACTTTTGAGTGGCTTGATCCCCGCGTGTTGACATAATTAATGAGAATCCTGAGCGCTGCCTTTGGGAATACAGGAAAGACCGCGGGACGCCGGATAAAACATACCCTGAACAGAGCTAATCGCGCACAATTTTGGATATTTTTTGTTGCGTCAAGTATGTTTTCGAGGCGCCGCCTGATGGAATTACTTAAAACAAAAACACCATCGCGTGTTAAAGACCACAAACACGGACAACGTTACCGAAATAAATTTACATGAAACAAAACATTTTTATGAGCTTATTTCTTCCGCCTCGCTTGTCACTTCGAACGCAAATTAGTATAAGGATGCAAGCAATTTAATGTAAGCTAAGACCGACATTTTAAAATCTTTTTCGTAACTTTTTTAGTCCTGAAAATCTCTTTATTCCTTGAGTTTAGCGTTTAATGCACGTAGAATATTTTGCATATAATAAAACGATCAAAGCCTGTTTTCCACGCAATGCGTGTCGCGAAGTAATTTGCTCGGCCTCACTTTGATGTAGCTGAAAAGGAAGACCGTATAATATATATTGTTTTTTGTTTGTTTTTTAAAGCGGGTTGGGAGGATATGGCAATCGGGTTTCAGTGACTGAGAACGCAAAGAAACTTTCGTGCTTGATAGCGGGAACTTTTATCAATCAATGCAAACGCACGAAAATATATATGTCGGTGAAAACAATTTATATACGGCGATACAGAAATAATAGGCGGCCTTACCGTCTTCTCGATAGGATAAGCGATGCAATGATCCTCTTCGAGATTGTCGGAACCTTCTGATGTGCGTCATGTTGTGCAGGTAATGTAGAGGTACTTGTTGGTTTAACATGGTTTGGTTTCAAAACGCAAATAAGGAAAGAAAACAGGGCAAATACAAAGAGAGCACCAGGCAGTGACTGTTTGCGCTCGACTTCTGAGAGTGTGTTTTCTGATCTACAGATGATTATATATATGGGTATTGTCACGTTCAATACACAGCAATCCCCCGAGTCTGCCTGAGTGTGTATTCACAGAGCCCCATAATCCCGAGTGCCGCGCGCTGCCTTGTGCGATTGCCACGGGGCCTTTTGGAATTTTTCGGGGATGTTGATTAACGCGCTCAATAAAGCCGAACCCGACGCGGAAGTAGCACAACTTGTACCCTCGGAGTATGCATTAGAGCTTGAAAGTGAAATAAATAAAGAAAGAAAGATTATTTTTGTAATAGTTTTAACGCTTTAAACAGGCTACTCGCCTACCCTTCCTGAACCTGAAAGCAACCATACAAGGAAGGGAGAATTTGTTTACCTACCTTCCCGAACTTTACTTCGAATATGTCTTTAAGGGAACCACATTCAAACCCTCAGGTTCTTGCCCCAAATGTCCACTCCCCACCCCACCAGCGCGTTTCATGACACGCTTTTATTTCTGAGAAGAAATAAACCGGAGATTTCATTTTCCGGTTTATACCCGCATGCTCACATTCCAATTTTATTAGTGACACGAGTGTTAATGAAACAACACCTACATCCCAAGCTTTCCAGTAGCTCACCCGGCGGCCCCGCTATCCACACGAACATCTGCCAGGTTCAGGCCTTGCACGTAATTCCTTCCCCATCGACAGAACCTTTCCCAGTTCCACCGCCACAACCCCTGTAATGACCTCCACCCTCCCCCCCCTCCCCCCGCCCCCCCACACACACACACACCGAATCCTTATGGTTCCAACCGCTGCTCATCCTGGCTCAAACCATCCGTAGCGCCGCCACCCTCCGGGGGGAAAGTTTCTGGCCCCCCGAGTGCGGCCGAACGAAGACGGGGACTGAACGAGAAGTAACCCCTGCGCGTCCTCTTCTCCCGCCGAGCACCGCGGCATGCGGTGAAACGCACTTTCCCATTGCCCCAACCGTCCTTCTCCGTGCCGTCCTTTCGAGAGAGCGCGCGCTCCGACACTACACACTCCGGCGCGCGGGCGTGCGGCTCCGTGCACGTGTGGGCGTGAGTTAGGGTGTGCGTGCGTCTGAACGAGCGCGATACACTTCCGATGAAGCAACCTGACCATGACGGCTGGCTCCTTAACCGCTCCGACGGGCCCCACCTCTCTCGACGCACTCGGAAAGAGCGCCCGGTTGGCCAAAGAGGGCCGCGAATCAGTCACGCCTGTCCAGGCAGTGATATTAAAGACTCCGCCAAGTTTCGCTTCGACAGCGACGCCGGGAGCTTCTTTGGTGCGCGGGAGATGGGGACACCCCTGGCTGGGCTGGATGGCCGCTACAGCTCCAGAGAGCACCTTCGGTTCTGATGGATTTTTTGTATTTCTTTTGCCCTTCTTCGTAGCTTCTTCCTGGGTGGGAAGAGCTTCAGTACGGGGTTCCCGCCTTTCAGCGGAGGGTTAAACAGGAGCCGGGGGCCTGTCGTTGAGCCCATATATCCCTCGTCGAGTAAGGCTTTTGGGTGGGTGAGCCGCGGCGCCGGTTTGGAGGTTTCCAGGGCATCCTCGAAAACCCTAAAGCTTGGGCGCATCCGAAGTTGCCTTCGTTCTTGAAAGGGAAGCGTACCCCAACAGCGGAGAAGACACTCCTTTAGTCGCGCGAGGTAGTTTTTCGCGCAACAAAATGACCGCCGGCGCTTATACAATTTTCTAAAGCCCAGTTTTTTTTTTTTTTTTTTTTTTTTCTGCTTTGTTCAACTTTATTTTCGACAGTACTCAATCACTCGGGAGGCGGTGTCGAAACTTCAAAGCGGATCAGTGTGTCTTTCTCGTTGAAACTGAGTTCGTTGATACAGGTTAGTGTACCTCGTGGATCTTCGGTTTTGCCGACATCGTTTTTAAAAGCCCTCGTTCTGCTAAATAACAAAACAAAAAATTAAGTACTGTTCGGAGAGACCTCAAATTACCTTTGTTGGCGGCATCCTTTCTGATTTAGTTCGTCAAACTGGCCAAAATAGCATGTTTACGAATAAATCGTGAACCTCGGGATTTTAATATTTTCGAACTCACCACAAATCTAATGTTTGTTTGTTTATTGGCTTTTTTTTTTTTTTTTTTTTGCGAGCACATTATTCTGTTTGTAGCGCTACTGCGACCGAACCAGAGCGCCGCATACTACATTGACGACTCAACCGCATCCGAAAACGGTGGGAATACCCTTGCTTACCGAGGCAATACAAATACACTCAAAGTCGATGATGAAAGTGAGCGAATCCGCTTGGCGGTTACGATTCGAACGCCAGTGTAAATGCAGCCTAAGGTTTTCTTTTTCTTTTTTTTACAGATATAATATGTTTTTGCACTGCAACGTCTTTTTGTTTCAGTTAATTGCCCGAGGGTGTTAACGCACTGCGGCTTGAAACGCGTGGAGCGAAACCTCGCTCTGCAGCACCCAGGAATCCTAGATTCAATCCTCGCCCTGGCCCGTTTAGATCTGGATGATCGTCGTGCCGGCGTGCGCTAGTCTGTCACAACTGCGTAGTCCAGTAGTGATACACCCGGGCTAGCGATTGTACTGCACTCGCTGAATTTCTCGTCTACAGCCGCGACAGCAGACACCCAGTGTGGCTAACTAACTTCTGGCTGTCTAAACATACACACGACGCAATTAGTAGGTGGACGATTTAAGCGGAACACCCTAGATCCAGTGTGTTTTAAGAGCTTATAAAGTTAGTATGAAAATGATAAGGCGTCCACAATGTTTCTCGATGCTTTTGTCGTGTTCCTCGCGTATACGGTACTGCAGTGATGCAACGTTTTAAACCCGCCATCTTCCGCTTTCTGGTAGGTTTGGAATGTTTTCGGAGCGTTAATTTTCATTGTAACTGGCAAATTCTTTCTAACTCGAATATTTACGGTGCGAATTTGTACTCTCGAACTTCTCAAATTCCAGGGCTGGGAAAGCGTTCAGCCGGAAATACAAACACAGATACAAAAAATACAGATTGCTCTGGGATAATCCGTGAACATCAAAGACGCTCGTGGTAAACAATTGCTCTGCATGCTTCTTTAGTAGTCCGTGCGTCGCGATGCATGCCGTCTGCCCTTACGAGACGCCCCCGACACTAGCACTATAAACGTAGGTCGTTTCAACAGTTCTGACGCAAAAGGGAAGCAGTGTTGACGACATCTCGATTTCTCAACTAGTGATTATTAAAGGATTGTCGCGATGGCTCCCGGGCGTGCCACTCTTTCTACTTTTTAGGTGTTTCTATTTCGAGGCTCGCTCCCTCATTGGCGCACAGATATCCCGAGTTACTCAACAAGCAGCCCCACTTCGTTGAAAATGGAGGTGCTGGGTCCAACACATAATAATGAAGATTTTTTTTTCTATTTTAGTAGAACAAGCTATAAGTGTGCAAGTCGGTCTTCAAAACAATCTAATCATACGAATGAAGAGTTAGTGCTCCATGAGGAGGTGGCAAGCTGCATTTATCTTTTATTTCTTTGTGATGTGTCTGGGCGCTGTGTGTTCGCGCAACACGCGGCAAGCCAGATCTTTTTTTTGTTCATGGTCTTTCGCAATCTTGAATCGCCGGCCCGCCCGCGTTATAAAAAAATAAAAATACAAAAGAGTGCGTGGGATTTAATCTGCATATTTCTCGCTAAAGATTCAAGAAACAAAAAAGGATGTTTTTCTTGACATGCAATTTGCGCCTAGTCGCCACTGACGGTATCGGAAACATATATTCGCCATGCAGCCGCAAAGTACAGGGGCGCTTATTTGAGTCTTAGGGTGAGGTTTTCACTATTAGGCGGCGATCTATGTTTTAAACAATTCAGTTCTCTATCGCAAATTATGTTTCAGTGGGCTACCTCGGGCACTATGATTGGAGGTATAGAAGCAGGAAGGGATTTCGATATTTCTGGAGGACTATAAAATAAATATCTATGGAAAGCTCGAACATAGCGTCAATAGATTAGCTAGAACACGAGATGCTGTTGTATAAATTAAATAATTGTTCACGTAGATTTGCGCACGTTTTTACTGAAGTTTATAAAGCGGGCGATGCCGGATTGAGCTGTAGCGATAGATTGTGTACACGAAACTCTGTAAGAATTTGACATCTACGCAATTTTACCGACCGATTTTTCGCGATCCTTTTTGCATGGTGTACGCTGTATTCTACCTATCAGCGAAGATGTATCTGGCTTTGGTAACATTTTTATTTTCCTTTTGCCGCAAATCCTTGATCTTTCTTTTTGCACCAGCAGGCGCGGACGGGTAGATACGACAAAAATTGTACCCACCCCGATACTGCCAAACATCGGGACCTCAGCTGTCAGCAAACACCTTAGCGAAATCTTTCATAATTAGTTTCCCAGAACCTTAGCCCCCGAAGGCCTCATCGAAGAGTTAAACCAACACGAAAAAGT
This sequence comes from Ixodes scapularis, assembly GCF_016920785.2. Lineage (NCBI taxonomy): Eukaryota > Metazoa > Arthropoda > Arachnida > Ixodida > Ixodidae > Ixodes > Ixodes scapularis. The sequence continues at coordinate 198,058,335 of NW_024609835.1, forward strand.
AAAGCGGTCGAAGAGATCACGCGACGTGCGCGCTAAACCGATTAGACGCTTCCGCAGAGCGAACCTCTTCCATTCAAAAGAAATACAGCAAAGGAAAAAAAAAAAAAAAGAAAGGAACTCGGAACGACCGGACTAAGCGCACCTCCTAACTACGACTCGTTTCTTCAACGACGGTCGTGATCAAAGAAGCCGGCCCAGCGAGAGAGGAAGGAACAGCGGCTAACTTCCAAGTGCCGCCGTTTCCCGTTCGAGACCGCGAGAGCGGAGCACGAGGAGACTTTATGAAAGACAACCGTCGTCCACGCCAGCTGGCCCCCCACGGCAAACGCGCAACATTAAAGCCACTCAGGGAGTACGAGAGGGGCCCGGTTAAGCTTCCCTCGAAGCCAAGTAGGTGGGGTTCCATATTCCCTGGCAGTCGGTAATGGTTATGACACCGACAGGAGGTCATCCGGGAGAGCGCGAGCGAATAAACGGGAACTCGTTCAGGGACACAGTGCCTTTCTCCCGTGCGCAAAACACGGGAGAGCCACACGTGAACGGACGATGGCGGGACGAGAGGAGGGGCGGATCTATATGCTCGGCGCATGATTAATGTCCTCAAGGCGAGAGCGCGGAGCATGGCCGCCTCCGAACGCGTAATACCGCCGCGGCCTCTCTCCCCATCTTGAATGGGCAAAAAAAAAATGAGCGCCGTCGGCCATCGATAAAAATGGCGACGGCCGTCGTCCAGCGAGTATGGACCCTCTTCCCGTCTTCTTTTTCTTTTCCCTCTCCGCGGGGGTCGCCTTATTTCTGTAATATTTGTTTCCTTTCATGATTTTCTTTTTCCCTTCCTTCTCAATTGTTGTGGTTTCGTGGTCACGCTTTCCTTTGTTAAGCGCGCCCGTGTGTATGTTGTGAGGCGTCCGTCCCTCATACGCGCGAGAAACATCCTCAGTGCTGTCGCTTGTTCTTGCTTCCATGTTGCTGTCGTTGTTTTAGGGAAGAAAAAAGAGAAAAAAAGGGAGCAGAGGCATGGGATGTGTTCCTGTCGCCAACAACGACCGGCGCGGTCTCCCTAACCGACATCGCGGTGAGGAACGCGGAGATGGGAAAACAATGTAAGCGAACGGAAAACGAGGATTAAAAACGTTCATTGGAGTTTGGCGCGGAGCTATATGGAGGAGAATGGAAGCAATGTGTACGGAGTCTTATGTATCGATAGGGCGTGTGGCGTCCCCACGCTCTGTAATGGCAACGTTCGCGTGCTCCTCGTTTCCCGCTTGAGTGTTAAGGCTGGCGCCCGTGGTGCCACGTCTGTGATTAAGGGCCCTTCTTGGGCCTGTCTACGTGACGGTAATTAAGATAACCGTTTATCGGCTCGTTGAGAGAACGTCCCCCTTTTATTTTAAAGGTATGGGGTTGTGTGGCATAAAAACCCTGCTTGCCTTTTCCCGCCGAAAGAGCGGTACTGGATGTTCCTTCGTCCTTTTTTTTTTTAATAATTGAAGTTGTTGCTTAATGTCAGGAGCGACTAAAGTTGCGCCAAACCATAGGTAAGGATGTGGGTAAACCAAATTGTTATTAGTAGTGTAACTTGCGAGTCAACTTGATGCACAGACTGCTAGATACATGAATAGTGCATTGGTTCGTAATTATGTTCTCCACCATGATTATTCGGACAGAGAGCAGTCCCTTGAGCCGCTTGAAAGCCACACATCGGGATGTTCTTCAGTTGGCCTGAACATACGCTTTCCCGTCTCTCATTTTTCTCAAAATTCTGTTGGAAGTTTTGGAAAGAGATAATTCACATTGGGTAGATATTAGACATGTATTAGTCACCAACGGTTATTATAAAATATGTTAATTCAATTCATTTCATTGTGTACCGAATATAAAAGTGAAACACATTGAAACAGCGGGACTACACTCGGACGAAGCGAGAAACTTATCGAAACCAACGCTGACTACCAAGTGACCGGAAATTACTTTCAAACAAACCACGAAAAATATACACGATTCCGTACAAAGGATGAGATTCTGACTACGCAACAAATGCCTCGGTGTTATTAGTTATACACTGCCAACGCGTTTTACTCCATTCCTAAGAATTCGACCTCACTAAGCAAAAAGTTCTTCCTTACTCACGCGTCTGCCTCTTTCATTCTTCGTTGGTTTGTTTTTTGGCGAGAGGGGGGAGGCAGGAGAGAATGGCAACATATACGAAGGTTACAGAAAACTCGAAGACTGAATTTCAAATGCTATACAAATACAGGGAACTATAATATCCGCACGACGCAACCGCACGACGCAGCCTCTAAAATGTTCATCAGCTTTGTGTTCATTATTTTACTGCTGTTCACATACGTGGAATCTGTTTCCATCATAATATCGTATTGATGAGACAAGAATTTATTTTGTGACATACGTGAAAAACATTTTTTAGAGAGGAAAAGTTGTAGTTATTTCGTATCCATGCTGTCTCTTGTTATTTGCTCGGCCCGCATGACTGATGTTCCACAATCGTAAGAACCCCTCCTCTCTTCAACTCGCAAAACTTTGAGACCCAATGCTCAATAAATGCGATAACCCGAGCGAGCCTAAGAACTCGGAGACTGAAACCAACGGCTCTAGATGGCGAAGCCGTGGTGCAAGATCTTTCTACGTCACTTCGTGGAGGCCAGCTCGGGCCTCAGGGTGGACATAGGAGCTGCGTGTGCGTTCGGAAAGGAACCTTGTTCCCCCTGACTGATGGCGAGTTTTAACCCAATGCCCTACCAGCGTTTGTGTGCAACCTCTTCTCCATCCTCACCTCCGGCACATGGTGCAGAACAATCCCGGCTTACGGTCTTCGATGTCTACGAGGTGTTACACAAACTTGGGATAAGCACCGGGACATTTAAGTATAGGGTGTTCCAAGTCACCAGGCTCGATCTAAAATGGACCGCAAAAATCGACGGCTGCACGTAGCAATCCAAACTTTTCGTCAAAAGTGCATATCACAGGTCGGGTTTTGCTTGTAAAATTTCAAAGCGTAGTTCTCTTTCTGTAAAATAATAAGGCCAAGAAACTGGCCAGGGTCTACGGCGGGCAGCGACGCAGACGATAGGGGTTCAGTAGCAGGGAGTGTTCGGCGTTCGTATTGATAGATGGCGTCGGGAGCAGCGTCCGAAGGTGCAACCGACCAGCGAAAGAAAGCAGACGACACGCAGACGAAATCCGTTGGCAGCAAAAGCGCCGCCGTTATGCAGAAACGTTTTTTTTTTTTACTTTAAGTATTGCTTTTATTGTCCGCATTTATTTTTTAACCGAAGGTACATTTCAAAAAGATTACGTTCATTTTATTCAACCACGGTTGTCGCGAGCCGTCGCGACAAGGAGGTAGCGCCATCTATTAATACGGACGCCAAACACACCCCGCTACTGAACCCCTCTCGTCTGCGTCGCTGCCCGCCGTAGATCCTGGCAAGTTTCTTGGCTTTATTTTTTACAGAAGGAGAACTACGCGTTGTAATTTTACAAGAAAAAAACGACCAGTGAAATACACCTTTGACGAAAAGTTTAGATTGCTACGTGCAGGCGTCAATTTTTACGGTTCAATTTAGATCGAGCCTGGTGACTTGAACCACCCTATAATTACGCGAAGCGACGTGCTCACTCCACATTTCCAGACGTTTCTTCTTCAGGCTTTTTTTTTTTCTTTTTTTTTTTTCTGGGGTAGAAGGGAAAAAGGGGTATCATTTTATAGTATTCAGTTTCTCCGAGGAATTCACTCCTCACGAAACCTGTCTGACCTAACAAGCGCGGTGATTCGTATGAGTGAAGTTCTGGCAATGATCGGATAAATAATTTATATTTGACATAAATTGATTGCGCTTTTGTGGTTATCCCGCAATGATAAAAGAAAAATCAATTTCCAGTTGGATCAAAAGGTTCAGTGACCCATTACGCTCCGAGTGCCGAAGGGCACGCGGCGGGTGCACCGAGAGCAGTTTTCAATTGAATCCTCACCGGGGCGGATCATCGGACGGCGGGAGATACAGGACCGGGCAGAAAATCTCCCGGCCCTCGAGTTGATCGCTTTGAGATCAAAAGCGATGAAACACAATGCCCGCCTCGCTGCTCTTAAAGAAGAAATCTCATTCGAGGATCCAACGCGACATTGCAATTGCTTCCATTCTTCACTTTATTCGATTTTTTTGCTCGCTTCAACGCGCCGAGAACCCGAGGGAGAGAAGGAGACGTTAGAACGCCGTGCTCTGATTGGAAGGATTAGTGGGTAGAGCTAATTCTAGCTGCTTTCATCTATTTGCGACTCCAATTAACTATAGGTGGCGCCACTTGTTTTTCAAAATGGCAGGTTTAGGGAGGGTCGGCGATGAATGCCGCTGCTGAGCCTGTCTGCTTTGCTGGCTTCACTGAGCGACACAAATTATTTCTTGTGATACGAGGAAGCTAGGGTATTATGAGCGCAGGTAAACTTTTTATCCTGAAAACAACAAAGGTATTTAGTGTAATATTTACGCCAGGAGGCACGTTTTAATTCTGGAGCGAAACGGAAACTAACCTCTATTTGGGATTTAATTTCTTAGTATAGGTCTTTATTTCAGATTCTTTCATAACTCAAGATGTGTCTCACACCGTAATTATTTAGTCTAAGAAGTTCGCGGAAACTTTTGTCCCTTTAAAGACAGGGTCTTCCATACACCTTAGAGGTAACAAAAATTATTATCATTTGTTGAAAAAATCTGTGCTGGTATTTGTGCGTTCTGGCTGCCTTTTCTCGCTCAGATAATTCTCATGTGAAATATTGAACTGCGGGCCTTTCAATGGGTATTTGGGTATTTAGATGATTAATTGCTTTAACATTTTACCCAGCACAAGAATAACAGAATAAACCGAATTTACACAATATGTTCACAAAATGTATGAATTAAGAAACGCTGTTTTCGCTAGAAAAATTCAAAGACGGTATCCGAGTCAGGCAGCTGAAGTGTGCGCGTTTTATTTTTTAAAGCAACGCAAGACGGATATGAGTTTATATTGCATACAGTGTTTGACTGCTTGTCTATCTTGAAAACGATGTCAGGGGTTTTCATGTGCTAAAAAGAAAACAAAATGAAACCTTTCTGGAAATACTATTTGGTTAACTAACGTATTTTTGTGATCGTAACAAAAAAAAAAAAAAAACGGATTTTTTTTTCAGTATTTTTTAACATTTATTTATTTTCATTTTTACCCGCCGTCGTTTTGTTAATCTCAGCCTTTCCCGATCGAACGAACGCCTACCTGCTTGCGCGTCTACTCACTGCAGCCCGTTTTGTTGGCGTCGGAAGCCGGTGAAACAGTAGTGAGTTTTAGTTTTGCGTATACGAGCGAACGCAAGCGCTGTATGTTTGCGTTACCTTTGCGTGTTCCACGCTGCGCGTGCTCAGAGCCCGAAATTTCGGTCTTGGATCGGAGCATGGCAACGACGCGCACGCGCAACGTGTAGCACGTTACCCTGACGCAAACCCACAGCGCATGGGTATACGCACTACTAAAACTCTCTAGCAAGGTACAGTGCCATACCGGTTGCAGCACTCCATTAGAACAGTGAAGAGTGTTGTTTGCATTCGGAAACGACATTTCGCGAGCCATGATCGCGAGCAGTTCCGCCCTGCCCGCTGAACAGAAGAATCGGGCGACCTTCACTAGAGCGCTTCCCGTTTCCGCCGAGGGAGGGCGAGGAACGAGCTGGAGGCGCGAATACCGCACTTGCCGAACACTTTAGAACGCCGTCGTTCAGCGTTCTAACGGGTTCGACGAGTGCAGTGGACGCAAAGGCAGCTAGCTTTAGCTCTACCCACGGGCCACTAATCCGTTCAATCAGAGATCGGCGTTCTGACGCCCCCACGAGCTCTAGTCTCCTTCTCTCCCCCGGTCTCTCGACATATCAGTGCGCACCGCGTGAAACGGGACATTTCTATTTTATCTTTATAAAGAAATTGCACATTCAGAATATCGACGAACAAAAGTTGGTGAACTTTAATATGAATTTCTCCACGAAATCTATGCACAGCTAAAGTAATGTAAAGCGTTAAATAAAAGGAGAATATGCGAATTCGCTAATTGCGAGCAAATGAGAAAGGCGCATAAATTGTGTTCCGCTGACGTGCTCAAATTTCTTTTGAATCCTGACCGTCTCGAGTCCCTCCAGTTCGGGTCCTCCGCTTTGACCTCCGTCCTTTCAATTATCAAGAGTCGCCGCTGATGAAGTCACAACGTCGCGCCAACTTCATTACGGTAGAGGCATAAGTCGCTCTCTCCCGAATCGCCAAGTTTGTTCTAGCATAAAAACAGATCTCACTCCAAGCTACTTTTTATGTTATTTTTTTTTACCGCATTTGTTAAATTTTGTTCTTTGTCTCAACAAAATTAGCCTTTGGTGCAGAAACAAAAAGATCGCTTTATTTTTTTTTTTTTCTCGACAAATTGTGCGAGCTTTGGGGACGAAGCTGATCCCTCGCTTTTGATATCTTCATTTTGTCTTCCCCATTCTAACTGTTTTGCTTCCCAAGGTTTTTCTTTTTTATTCTTCGTAGACATTTGTGTGTCATAATTAATTAGAGATCGAGTCCTCTTAGTACAATTAATTACCATAGCGTCCACGCGGCAGTGTTGCAAAATATGCGGACACTAGTCAAGTCGATCGCTCTGACAGTGAGGCCATCAGACTGACAATAATAAAGGCACATTAGATAATTGGTTCATTAAGCCCGAGGAATTTTCCTTTAAATGCCATAGCCTCGCATTTTTGCTAAATTTCTAACAGAATATCCGCTCTTCCCCGTTCCCTCCCCTTCTTCCCGAAAGTGTAACGGCGAAAAACGTAGGCTCAACGGTACGTCCCTCTAAATGTATGGGACGCCAGGTCACGTGAAACCTTGGCATCTCGTGTAGAGTGACGTCACGTCGCGCGGTCACGCGAGTCACGGTGGCACCAACTGCGTGATCACGCGACTCAGAGTTGCACAGATGGAGTGACCACGTGACCCACAGTGGCACCATGCACGGGACTGTTGTACGTGTTCTACGTACACGACGATTTTGTCGAGTATGAAAAAAGTGTTCCACATGGGGACAATAACAGGAATCCTGAATGCGGCGGCATATATTTCGCTTAAATCTTAAGTAATTTAATTATTTTTATTGATGTGTCCACAGACAACCCTAAGCCTAAAAAGAGGTACAATGTCATAGGCATAGAAAGAAACAAGGTACGAACGCAGCCGCTACGTCTGCAATCTCTACTCGAAAACCATGGGACAAGGAATAACAATGCTACGTAGCTTTTTAAAGAACTTTGTGCTGCCCCCGAAATGAAGAATGAAGCCCTACGCCAATCTAAAGGGCCCCAGAAAACGAGGACACTTAAGCGGTACTGTGTCAAAAACGCGATTCCCGATTGGAGAAGTGACGAACAACGCCCCACTTAGCCGCCCCCCTCCCCCCCCCCCCCCTCCCCATCTTTCTTTAAAGTTGTCTATGTAAGTGTAGCTCAGATCATGTTTACTCCGTAAATCGCTGCGAATGTTTCTCCGACTGCCCAGAGGGATGCAAATAAGTGGACGTCGTTCAGTGCGTAGCATCGCCATGCCGGTGATTCTTTCGTTCATATATATTGTGATCGCGAATCAGCGATAAAATAATAAGTGCGCGCGAGGTCCGCCTCACAGGGGCCTCGAGATTTTCATGGAAAACGACGAGGTATTCTCACCAACGAATGAACCAATCCCATCTTTGGGTAAGCTTTTTAAGAGCACTCGCAAACAACACCACAGCCTCGTAACCACAATATTGGTTCAAGATGCCCCTAAACTCAAACGGAACGGATATTTGTTCTTGCTTTCAATTGGATTGCAAACATTTACTTGGTTCTTGCATGAGGGACTTCAGGCTGAATATCGGACTTTTTCATGCGCTCGTCAATACATCACCGGAGACTGCGGTCATCGTATTTTAGGGACAACGCCAGAATATCTGATGTTTTACGCCGCTCTTAGCAAAACAATGATGCGTCTTTTTTTCTATTTGCCTGTATCCTTTATTTTGCTGTTGTTAGTGTCCGAGAATTTGCATCCAAAAGCCGCCTTACAAAGGGTCCGCCGAATAAATCTCCCCAAACAACAGACAAAACAAAACAACTGTGACCCCATTTCCCTTTCCGCCAGAGAAACAGTTGGAAGCTGGCTCGCAACTCTTCGGAGACCAATAAAATCAAACTTGAATCCGTCCTCGAGTTTGCCGAAACTCCGCGTCGGCTTTATAAATGGCTCCTCCGGTCGTCCGCACCTTAACACACCTCGCACGGCTTCAACGCCTCAATCGTTGGAGAGACTTGTTTGAGTGTTCCCTTCGCTGTTTATTTACATTTTTCTTGCTCTTGTTTTTGTTACGTTCGCCGGCTAGCAAGATGCGCTCACTTTCGATATATTTCTTTTCCGTGCGTGCTTGCGGCCGTACCACCAGGAGAGTTACGTGAACAAATGGCGACTATATATAAATATATATAGGACGCATAATACGCCGCCTGCTTGCTTGCCCGAAAAGGCTTCTCCGTAACGGAGAAATATAGCCAAAAGCCATTTGGAGCACGCGAAATGTCGTTACGCAGTCTATTCACCCCAAAGAACGAGTCCTGCGCTACACAAAGACAAGTAAAGAAAAATAAAATAGCCAAGAATAAAAAAAGAAAAAAGAGCGGGGAAGGCAGGAGCCGCTTCATGCGGCCTTATAAACATATCCGCCCGCGTATACGTAGCAAATATTTTAAGTGATAACGACTCTGAAGCATCAAACTTTTGTGCTGTACTCGTTTTTTTTTTTTTCGTTTTTTTTTTGGGGTTTATGAAGTTGGTGGGGTGGGAAAAAAAGCCATACAAGGGATAAAAGGTTGAAGGACAAGAAAAACAAAATGCATAGATATGTTTCAAGTTTCGAAGGTGTTCATGGGGCAGAGTGACCATTTCGTGGGGATGCGTTTGCATTTGCGCCAGCGCTTAGCTCGTGTGAGGGAAGTTGTCATGCCGCTTCGGTGATTTTCGTCTGTTGCCGGTTGCGTCTTACGGGAGAGCGCATGTGAAAATTTTAGAGCGTCTGTAGTGCGCTCGCAGACTGCCAATGCAGCTGGTTTCGCTACCCTCCGCTTCTAATGCTTCCCTTCATTTGTACGACACAAGCGGAAGGGAAGGTGTGCAACATTTCGAAATTCGATTTCGATCTGGAGATCTCAATACGCAGAAAGAAAAAAAAAAAAGAGGAGAGAGGGAGGGTTATGAAAAGAAAAGGAGTACTGGGCGGCCGACATCGTCAGCTTTCATTCTTTGTATTATTATTATTATTATTTTTCTCGGTTAGCTCAAGTGTGCTCACCACTATCCTGTTTTCGCGGGGGTGCCTATATACGCGTTTATAGATGAAAACGGGGCTCAGGAAATTCGAAGGTCTGCGATATATTTCGAAAAAGCTTCGAAGACACGTACCGAAGAACTGGTTGAGATCTTTTTCTGCTTTTACTCACTCTTCGTCATTTGTATCTTACCCTCTTATATGCCGTATTACCTCCGTGTGTTTTCTTGACTTGGTTCACGCTTGGTCGAGCACCTGATTTTTTTTCTTTCAATGAAGGTGAGGCAAGCCTAGCACAGTACAAGATAAATTGCAAAATGCTTCTTTTTTTTTTCTTAGATTTTAGTGCGTACGCGCGCGCGCTACGTATCTGAGTGAATTCTTTCTATATACTGCTCGTTTACGTATTCAATGCCGACGGTTTTTCTTCGAGCACGCATCTGTGCCATACTCCCTGAATGCTAATTGCACTAAATAAGCTACGCTTCAGAGTAACGACACTTGCCCATCATGTTGCTTAAATTCATAGTTGCCAGTTATCTAAAGCTTTATTAGAAATCACAGGAAACGCCTTTTCCGTCCTCCACAAATGCTTAAACAGGTCGCAACAGAGCAAAGCAATATTACATGACCTTCCTAACACCGAATATAATGCTCAGGAAGTCGCACTTTTGAATCATGACGATCGGCAGTTGCGTCTGCTCTGCACAAGCATCAACATGGCGGCGCCCGCAACAATGTCAGGTAACAGAGTGGTGATAATCTAAGCGCAGCTCATTTGGTGGCTCTACTCGAGGAATAAAAAAAAAAAAAAGCATCTCAGGCCATGGTTCCCTGCATTTATTTTGCTATCTACAATATAGAACGTCGTTGGAAAATAAAGCGTAAAAATAAAACGAAGATAAACATCTGAGGCAGACATTTTTTTTTTAACGGCGCTGAGATCCACAGGGTGGGCCTATTTACACGCGAAATTTCTCCAAGTCACATTCCATGCTCAACCCGAGTTTCTTCCCTGCCCATTGTTCGACTTCTCCCGTTATGTAAGCCATGAAACTGCAATTCCTAACATCAGTTATTCGGCGGGCGCAAAAAAAAAAAAAAAAAAAAAGTAAACCAAAAGAAAAAAAATACCTTAAAAAAGCTAATGCTTTTTGTTTTATATATCATGCAGGATCCTATTCGCGAGCGCGTATAGACAATATAGCCTATATACGCAACATTTCCTAGCGTACACATAAGACTAAACGTCCCGGTCCGTCCCCTTCACTTCGAAAAAAAAAATTGCGTTTCTTTTTTGTTTTGCTAAAATGTTCGTATTGTTCGACCGTTAGCCGGGCCCTTACGGATCTTTTATTCTACGAGGTCCTCCTCGAAACGCTTAGAATAGCCGGACCTCGAAATGACCGCTCCGTTGGGCCGACGAGAAGAGCGTGCACAATTCGAGGCATCGGCCGGGACGGCGATGATCGTCCCCTGCGTCGGCCTCGACTCGTCGGCCGCGAGGACTTGTACGCGGACGGGAGGATCCGCCACGCCGAGGACGGGGCTCCACTCCATTGTCCTGCCACTCGCGAGGCAGGTACGTGACGGCAGGGTTCGCCTCTGGGTCAAGATTTCGCTCGGATCGACGAGGACGACTTAGGCGACCGGGGGGGAGAAGAACAATCGTGACTCGGCAAAAATGAAGAAGCGGCAAGTAGAGCGAAAATCGGGCACGAGAGAGAAGGAGTAGTGAAAGGGTGAGACGTTAAGACGGAATGGCGTGCAAGGTGAGGGGAAGGGGTGTATGAAGAACGGATGATAAACTGATAGGGGTAGATAAGTGATCAGGTAGGTAAGGTGGGGTTGGATACGGCACTTTCTGTTTAACGGCATTTATATTATGCGTGTGTTCTAAATAATATAAGGTTTTACCGAGAGGTACATTTGCTAGCTTGCTTCGTTTGGAGTTAACAATTTTATTTATTCCCAGCCTCCTGGAGAAAAACAAAATTGGCTTCCTCTTTGGCATTTCCGAAAGGCGTTCTAAGTGCATGTCATTTATCGTCTCCTTTTAGCAGGCACGGGGGGGGGGGGGGGGGGGGGAAGGGTCCCGGGGGGGGGGGGGGGGGGATCGGTGGCCGAGGGGACTGGCACACAGCAGCTCGGAGCACGTGGAGCGAAAGCTTGGGCTGCACAACCCAGGATACTGGGCTCAATCCCCATCCCTGCCCGTTTCCACCTGGATGAGCATCGTACCGGCGTCCGATCGTGTATCACTATTTCGTGGTGCACGGTTAAAAACCCAGGCTAGTGGTTTGCACTGCACTGGGTACATTTCTCATCTCTAGCTGGAAGACAGGTCGCCCGTTGAGGCAGACTAAGCTATAGGCTGTAAAACACACACACACCCCAATTTTTTTTTTATCCAGGTACGGTAAGGACCCGGAGGCCACTGAAGGACCCATTGCGTGGGCTTTGTGAATATCTAAATCCGTCAGGGTGTCACGGGTACTTCCTCGTCACTTGACATTATGCTGCACCGTGACGCCACGATATCACGTCATGGTGTCACCTGGCGTCACAGCGTCACGTCACAATGTGATATTATGGTATCACAAGACGTACGAAACTACGTGGCGTGATGCCAGGTCACGTCATCAAGGCTAAAAGCGACGAACATGAAATCTCTAAGGTTGCTGATATGAATGCTCTGCAGTTAAAGGAGCCATCTTTTTTACTTTCGCTATATACTACTCACAACCACTCCTCAATGCTAATAACTAAATAAACTTGCCTTAGTTTATCTTTCTAGGCAGTGGTAGTCGCCAAGACAATTCGAGAAATATGAGCATTGTTCATCTCTCAATTCGAAGGAAGAACAAGTGATCACGTGGCCTGGTGCCAATTCTATGACGTCAACGTTAATCATAACAACGGGCCGGGGGCCGGCAAAGTAGAAAACAAGCCCGATTGGTCGGTGCTTCGCTTGTCTTCCAAAGAGTGACACAACACGATGAGAAGACAGGAAATATGTTTGCTTTACTTCTCCTTTGCCCGTCCTCGAGAGCCGGTACGGCCGGGGCTCGCCGCTCCCGTCGGTCCTGGCCCGAACCTCGCTGGCCAGACGGGCTCCATCGTTCCTGCCCAGCCCCACCCTTGCGCAGCACGCTCTGTCTGGCGTCAGCTCGGGCTTCCTCCTCGCCCCGTCGTATTCCACCCTCGTCTCCCACAAGCTCCCGGCACTGTTAGATTTCGGCTATTCTCATCACTGCAGTGGTTCGACACAGACCCCTTCCCAAGCGTTCGTCGACGCATCGATTGTTACGAGTCGAACACGAGTGCTCGTTCAGTACTCGTGTCAAATCCTTGAGCCGCGCTCGACTGTCGTCAGGGTGGCAGATTTCTACCCTTCATTACGTCATCAAGCTTTGCGAAGGAAAGACTGAAATAAATACTTTTATCCTCGCCATTTAACAACGACAAAGATCTTCTAAATCAGTGGCGGTTTGTACGAGTATATTTGGGCCAGACTAGGAACAGTAAGCCTCCGCAAAATCACGAACATTCCAACCCGATATCGTTTCATAACCACTTTAAGAAATGTTCACTTTGTGTAGGTGAGTCGATAACCCCTCCGAAAAGGCGCATAACTGCTGCCATCTTTTGGAGGCATGAATTTCAAATTAGTACGATAGTTTTCCGACTCAAGTTTAACTACCTCATGGCTTGTCTGTTTTATAAAATGTGGGCTATACTGGTTTCCTTCTTTTGATAAACAAATTTACTGAGGAACAGGATATACGCGGGAGCAAAAACGCGGCAACGCGCGACATTCAGTAAGGTATATTAAAAAGCATATGGAACTTCTTTGTTGTCCCCCGGTCAGATATCTTTATCGTTGCCTTACCATGATCAGAACGTACAAAACAAAAACAGGTAGGGCTGCGTGAGGGTAAAATAACACGAGGTGAACCATGGAACGTGACACCTCATTTACACTGCTTCCCAAGGTCTCGGCGAGCCAAAAGCTTGATTAAAAGAAGGGTGAAAAAAGTAAACATGAGTGAATCTGCCAAAACCAGGTAGGATAATACTGAAGCAAAAATCTTAACGAGGAAGAAACAATGCGTGTAGTGCATATTTTGAACACGCTATTGATCTCATCAGAAGGCAAAGCTCAAGTTGTTCAAAGCAACAAGTGACCAAAAACAAAACATAAAATTGAAGGGAAAGCAGTGACGAAGGCGATATGTATAGTCCACTGAAGGCGCAAAAAATAATATTAAAAGAAACTGAAAGCGTTCTGCGAACTGGGTGACTTGTACCAGGAAAGATTGGCAGTGCTTCGTGAGCATAGTATCCTGGAAAAACGCGTTCCTGTGTACTGCGTAGATTCAAAACACGGTAAGCGAAGAACGCGATTACGAATATTGGACTTAAGTTCATTGAGTGCATTGTGAGCTCTTCCACAGCAAGAACCGAGCGCTTTTCTTTGCTTTGGTGGAGCGTCTTATTTTGCACCACTAAGGCACTGAGGATCAAGGAAATGTCGATAGTGACTGTCATTTGTCGTAGTTTATTTGATTTTTCGCCTACTTCACTTTTATCACATTTACTGACAACAATGCCATACCGAAAAATGTCTTTCTATAATAATTTGTATTCAAATTCAAACCAATCATATTAAATTCCTTTCTCATTTCTTTCCCACCTCACCTTAACGTGAGAAAGGAACGCAGGAGCGAAGGTACATACACAAAACTGCGAAGATATGCTAGTAACGGCGAAAGAGAGGATTGGAAACGGAGACAGACATATGTAAAGCGGGAGCTATTTTACACATCGGTAAAGATGTGGAGTTTGGTGAAGAGGAAACAAAAAGGAAGAAAGAGGGGGAGAGGTGATTATGCCGAATGCGCCGGATTCTAAAGGAAGCCGTGTGAGCAGCGCATTAAAAAGAAAACGAAGTGCGAAAAAAGGTATTAAAAATAAAATACAAAAAGAACAAAAAAAAAACAACAAGAGGTATGGAATCGTGCTCTACGTGGGGTTATTCTCTGTTCGCCTCGCGTCACATATATAAAACTATTCTAGTTTCCAAGCACGCGTTTTCTGACAATCTCAAGACAGCTTCGTACTTCGGATATATGCAGCCCGTCGTAAGACTGTTCAGTTGGGCTCACTTAGCGCACTCCTCTCACTCGACAGCTGCATCTTTCGATCACTTTGTGCTTCTTGCTAGGAAGAAATCGCGGAGCCTCGGCTCGTCATTGAAAGCAATGCGAGGGGACTCAACGCCAGAGCAGAAGCGTAGGGTCGTCTTTGACGAGGGAAGATCTGGAGCCGGAAAGACGAAGGGATGGTGGGAGGGAAAAGGCGTACACGTAGACACATAGTGCATGACTTTTTCCTCGTGTCTGCATGATCGTGGCTCTCGTTCCTAGAGGCAGTGAGTTCCATCTTGCAGCTGTGTCCGTTAATGATTGCGGTAGGTACTGAATAAGTGAAATAGGAAATCACCTGGGTGTGGGCAACTCAGCCTGTAAACGGATATTTTGCAATGATGATTACGGTAGGAGAACGATAGATCAGGGGATGACTTCAAACAAGGAGGACATAAAAGAGTTCGCGTAGTTTATGGAGTGTGTTCTTAGTGAATTGACTGAAAGAAGGCAATTTGGCGCGAGCGGGGACATGATAACGTTCCTGGCGTGGTAAAATGCCCTCCATTTCTGGCCTGCCTTCCGACTTCACCCAGACCCGCCTCCCGCGTTCTGGCTCGGTCATCGGCAGCTTTGTGCAATGAATATGAGTATGATGCTAGTTGTTACAGGCTGGTGCTCCACCCACAGCCACCAGACTTCTTCCGTGTCCTGTACTTTCAGTTCTAATTATGAAGTTGTCTCTTGAGTTCTGGTGGAGTTTCCTTGTCCGGTAGGCATTAATTGTGCTTGATAAGTACGGGCAGATGAATGCACGATCGGTCTTAAAAGTATTCATACGTAAAAATTGAAAAAAAGCACGTCTAAGGCTATCAGTAAATATGCAAGACGAGAGGATGCGGGAATAAAATTCAATATTGCCGCCCCAGTCAGCTGAAATCAAAATTTAACACATATCATCAAAACAAAATGTATAATAATAAAATAACAATCATTTATTCGATTGGAGGCTTATTTATTGCTGGATCAACCCCGAATGGACGACATCAAAAATAACGAGGCTATTATGCTCACGGGGCAGCTGTTTTAGTGTTTGATTAAGAAGACAAGAGGAAAAGAGAAAAAAAAAAAAAAAAAAAAAAGTACGTCATACAAGTCACCTCTATTTGCTCGTAGGCGCATATAAATCCGACAAGAAAAAAAATTTCCGGAGCAGCATCGAAAACGGCGACTTAAAATTTGCGGCCATGCCCAAAACCATAAGGATTCCAGCGAAACGCGGGGCGTCAATACGAAGATTTGATCGCGTCCCGGTTCGAAAGGCATACACGACAGTCGAACGAACAATCCCGACCGCGGGTACTTATCGTAAACTCGTCAGAACTGCGGAGAGCTAACAACCCTCGAAGACTCAAACGACCACCGAGTCCGCGAAGAAGGGGACGTCATGCCCGTCCATGCGCGAACAGAGAAAAAAACTACGATGAGGATTCGATGCCAAAGCACCTAACACACGAATTGTGCACCGCGAAGACGACCAAAGCGTCGCTAACTTAATCTACGTTACGCCCCTCGTCCAGTCGCCGTCAGCCCTGTCGCGACAGCGGAACTAGGCCTAGATAAAGGAAGTGTCCTTCCTTCCCGCTCCCCACAAAAATGGACACTGTTCGAACAAGGAAGAAAGAAATGGAGGGCAAGTGCACAGTCCGAACTCGGCGCTGTGCGCTGGTCACGCTGGCGACGCCGCCGCCACATTTTTTTATATCGATAGCCGGTTCCCGTTATCGCGCCCCCCTCGTTTTATGACGGAGGCCGGAGGACACCGCAATTACTTTGCGTGATTTACTGTAGTGCCCCTTCCCGTCGGTCGCCTCGCCTCTTCTCTGTCCACCGCGTGATATCGCCGTGCTGCGGCGGTGTAAGGAACCACTGTCAACCCTGGTTATTGCGACGCCCGTGGGGAGAGGCCCCGACCCGAGCGACGGCTCCGCTGCTGCATCGGACGAAGAAGCGTTTCTCAGATTTCTTGCGTGCAGGCTTAACTGTCTGGGCGTCCTGTCGAGGTCCTTCAACCACGCTCTGCCGTTATGGTGCGTTTATGTAAGCGGGTGAGTTTCGCATGTAACGGACGCAAACGCCTCATAGAAAAAAACGATTTTTTTTTTCTCAATATAAAGGACGGGAGGGTTTGTTTGTAATTCGGTGACACGATCTATCCGCTTGCATATTGACTCTGCTCGCCGAATCAAAAGGTTGGTTACGAAACCCCGCGGGAGGCCGAAAGCTCAAATATGTGAATGATGACATAGATTACGAACTTTGGTTCACAACGCACCATCGAGGCATACACGGTATATCTTTAACGCAACATCTCATATTGGTTTCTGTTACGCTACTATATAAGGTTGTCTTTAAATTTAGTAATGAATAAAGTTGATTTACCGGAATTTAATATTTTGTTCTAAGAATGGAAAAGCGGGTAGTTCGGTTCGAGAGGAAAATAAGAATTATCTACGAAATATATCACATATTATGGCGTAGCAACATAGTATGGCTATTCGTTTCCTTGTCTATTGCTTCAAAACAGTCAACCTCCTTTGTAATGGTTTCATCCTTTCACCTGTAATAGCGCATTCTAGAGACGTTAATTATTAAATTAATTAATTAATTATTCCATGCGTACATTCCTAATTTTATTTTTTATTTTAATATTTATTTATACAGTTAATTAAAATAGAGGAACACTTCTTTAAGTCAGGAAATTGGCGTTAGTCCCTCTTTTAGAATAGTATAATTCTGCGTATTTATTCGTATTTATAATGTTTTGTTTAATGCAGTGTGCTACTCAGTCGGAACGCTTTCTTGAAACACAATTTAAAAATAAATTTGCAAAAAAAAAAAAAAAAAATCGAGGACACGTATGCACGTTTTGTGAGTTGTGAATGTGAAAGCATGAATGTCGTTCTTCCGCTCCCTTACCGCTCATTCACACTGGAAGCCGATCCGCGTTCGCAAACCGGCTGCGAACGCGGTTGTATAAAGATCCAGTACAATTGCACGCGCACTTGATGTCATCGAGTGCGCGTGTAATTGTACTGGGTCTTTATACAACCGCGTTCGCCAGCTCTTTGCGAACGCGGATCCGCTTCCAGTGTGAATGAGAGGTTACAGGCGGCCAGGCCACTGCGGCGCCATGGAATAGGGCTTCTCTGTGGGGTGGCGTTCTTTAGAACTACGCCGCGCGGCAGCCAATGGGAGCCTCGTTCCTTGAAACTATGACGCCCCCCCAGCCAATGGGAACCTATCCATCAAATCGCTGCTACAGACGGCAGGCTTCGCTTCATTGGAACAGGGGAGTTTATGTGCCGTTTGGCGCGGCTTCAAAAGCTGAAAACTCCGGTTCGCTCCATGGGACAGTTAATGGATTCGCATTCAAAACAGAAAAAAGAAACAGCCGTAATCATTGAGCGAATGTGTCAACGAAGGAGCCAAGTGTGTTGCAAGAATCGCCCCCCTTCAGCTGTCATCGACGTCTCTGCGCTGGCCAACCCAGTGCAGAAAGAAGCGCAGACGCGGATATAAGGTATAGGTGCGCGAAGACTACTAGCACGCCGTCAATGATTGCTGCAGCATGGAAGGAGCAAAGGAGAACATAATAATCTATATTACGAGTCCATGTATGGTACCGAAGATAATGATTTAGATGAGAACACACGGAACCATATTTATCTGACACAGAAGTGTAAAAAAGCCGCAGAAGAAAATACAACGGCCTTAAGTATGATCCAGGGGAAATTAACGTTGAATTGCGGGTGCACTGCTAGACTGGATTTTAAAATTGCATGTATTTTCGCGATTGCACGGTAGACGATGACTACTGAGCGGCATCAGAACAACATCCACGAGACACGGAAAGCTGATAAACAATTTGTCGAGTAAGTGAGTTTCGCTAGTGTAAAAAGCCATCTTTTGCATTGTTAGGGTCCACATGATTGTGGGTTACACACCCAATAAGCGCAATACGCCGAATGTGATATGAAGGTGCATTCCTGTTGAGCACATGCAGACTGCAAGCTTCAATTAGGATCTCTTGACGCAGAGACAATAAGCGTGAGCTCGTTCTGAGCACGCGCTGTAAGCATCAAACTAAATTATGAGGGCCAATAAATAGCACCATATTTATTACGAATACTGAAGAAGAGCCAAACAGTAACATTAGGTGTAATGAATAGATCAATAAAAGGCTTTACACCAATAAGAGAAAAAATAAACATTGATATTGTGCGTCGATATTTAGCAACGGATGCGTCGAAAGCAGCTAAACATAAACACGACGTTAAATACGTACTTTGCAGTGACAATTTGTCGCCTGCTATTCGCGTGTAGCGGATGTGACTCATTCAATGGTTGCTTAATTATCCCTTGTTTTACATGGCTTCAACGGTTGAACTGGCATATGATTGTCTGTTACTTTCGAAATGTTGCGTAATTTTTAGCTAATAACGTAGCGCAATAATGTTATGAGATTTTTAAGAATAATATAAAAGCACGGAAAAGGAAACGCATTAAGGCCCCCGGAAAAAGCCGCGAGAGACATATCGGTCAAAAAAAAAAAATAATGTAAAAGAAAAGGTGTATGATAAATGTAGATGACATTTCTGTAACTTTAAATCCCCGTTCACACATTTGCGTTTGGTTGAAATATAAGCCGTTGTGCATCCTTGTGCTCCCGTGTGATCGGAAACAACGAGGAAACACAAGAATACGCTGTCGCCATCTATGAGGTAGCCCCGGATCTGCATTTAACTAGAGTGAAGGTTTTGTGGCATTGGTGAGATGAAATGTATGTGCTGTGAAAAATTTTCGCTCAAGCAATGTGAAAAGATTTTCAAGCCCATGGTAAAAAAAAAGGACGAAAGAAGAAAATGGCAAATGACTTTAAACTTTAATAAATGTAAATCTCTATCATTCACCCGCAGATCACATGTTTCATCCTTTTCTTATCACCTTTCCACTATCCCAGTAGCTACCTGTTCCTCATATAAATACCTAGGCGTTCCCCTGACCTCTGATCTCTCATGGACTACTCACATAAATGCTGTCACTGCCGATGCTAACCGTACTCTCGGATTTCTTCGCCGTAACCTCAGACTAGCTACACTTTCAGTAAAACTACTAGCTTATACGACCTTGGTCAGATCTAAACTTGAATTTGCTTCATCCATATGGTCACCATGGCAATCATATCTAACTAACAACCTTGAATCCGTTCAAAACAGAGGTCTTCGTTTTATTTACTGTGACTACTCCCCATACACTAGCATATCAGGATTACGCAAATCAGCTAACCTTGACTTACTTTCTTTACGTCGAAGGGTGTGACGTCTCACTCTTCTTCACAAAATCTTTTACCACAACAACCATCTAAAAGATTCTCTACTATCACCTCCCTACCGTATTTTCCCTCGTTTTGACCACTCATGTAAACTGCGCTCAATTACTTCGTCATCTGTCTCCTATAAAATGTCGACTTTACCATCTGCTATTGACGATTGGAACTCATTACCTGACCTCATTGTAAACATGACTGATACTAACCAGTTTGCTGCAGCCGTTAACCTCTTTCTTTCTGAAATACAAGTATAGATTACAGCGTGTTCTTTATTAACTATTTTTGTTGATGTTTTTAGTGTGTTCATTCCCTTGTATAATGCCCCCTGGGACCCTCAAGGAAAATAAATGATGATGATGATGATGATGATGTACGCAAGTCACCAGTGTTGCACGGCTCGTCGATAGATGGCGCCAGTGGGTCCGTCCGTATTAGGCGATGGGAGCACAAGGCAGCTCAATGCACCCGGTTGCAACCAAAGGTACCTATCTAACACAGCTTTCCGTGTCCAGTATTTGAGAAGTGAAAAGCGTTGCCTGCCGTAGTTTACGACGTAGTTTACGACCCTTAGCCTCGGTCGATGCCCAGTCACCGAACGAAAGCCTGCGGCGCACATGAGGACAGGCAACCGTTGCCGCCGTTCATCCCTTATGCTGTTCTCTTGGCGGGAAGCTAAGCGATCGGAGCATTTCCTAATTGAATTCCGGCTCCTCGATGCGACGACCAGTGCAAACAACCGGCGTCGCCATATCAACACGGCCCGAATCCGATGCGGTGGTTGTGCTGCCGCTCCAAAAACAATGGAGCGTGTGCCTTGACGACCCCTCGACGGATCGACGAGGCCGTCGGCTCTCCGATACACCTTCTCTCGGACGCACTCGTGTCGTGTACACGCGCACTCACAAACGCACGGCGCGCACGCGCGCTCAGTCATAAACAGGTCCCGTGGCCCCTGACGTGGAACGGAAGAAAACAACGAAAAAGAAACAAAAAAACGGAGAATCACGGGGGGTATTCTATCTTCCGTTTATCTTTTTCGCGCGCACTCTCTTCACCTCTCGAACGACCCCGGCGGGACCTCTGGCGAGAGGACGATCCCTATACTACAGCATGCAGAGTAGCGGCCCTCTTCACGGCGTGGGGAGGTTTTCGTGCGCCGACGGAGAGAGAGGACGGAAACCGGCTTCAATCTCTCTACCTGCATTTTGCTGCGGCTGCGGGACCCGTTCGCCACGCTCACTCAGGCTGACAGTTGTGCCGAAACATCGCCTATTGAGTCAACCAATCGACAGTCGCTTTTGGGTCACGTGATCACGCTTTCAATACGTTCGAATACGGGAAAAACGCAGTCACGCCATGCCCAGTCCACCGCTGATTCGTTCGGTGGATCATTCTCTGACTGTTGCGCCGAATAAGTGTAGTTCCGTGATAAGGTCAGTGAACGGTTTCTTTTTCGTTCTATTCGTTTCGATGTATTGGATTTTGGGTGAATACTTCTGCGCGTCCGATTTGCGTTTTGCTCTCTACAGTGTGGCGCTATAGCTTGCGAAAAGAACACTGTGAAGTCTATCCATAATAAACCTGAGACGAAGGAAAAATAAAAAAACGGACAGTACAACGAAGTCTCTAACACAGAAGCTGTGTTAGAGACTTCGTTGTACTGTCCGTTTTTTTATTTTTCCTTCGTCTCAGGTTTATTATGGATACCATTCACCAGCTCGCCTGTGTTTTTTACCTTTCTTTACTGTGAAGTCTAGTTCTTGCATATGGCGAATTTATAATGGGACGTCTGTGCATAATACCCCGCCAAGTTTAATATTTGCGATTTGAGAAAACTTGGTGACAAGTATTCACCATTTGGCTATGCCCTTCCTATGACTTGCGAAAGCCTGCTTTTCAACATATCAAAGTGTTATCAACACATTGTAAAAAAGCAATGTGTTCTGGCCAGTTGATTACGATGCGTTCTATTGCAGAAGTCGACTAATACTATACCGCATAAAGCGGCACGCGCTCCCGTACAATTCTTTGTTCGCTATGCTAGAGCAAAATTAAACGAGGCCCATCATTTGAAACCTCTGAGTTAGTTTAGGTGTATCAACTCCACGAGGCTCATAATCCTCTGTCAATACGACGAGGGTTTTGACACGAAGTTTAATTTTGAAGCAAGAATTGTCTTCAACCGTGTTTCTGATCTGTTTTAGCTTTACTCATCTCTTCGTACTTTGTCTTCCTTTCGCTGGAAACACTTGTTTTGTTCAGGTATATTTATAACGTGGTAGAAGAGTTCCATACCCACTCCATGGGGAAGTTCGATACTCTCGTCATTTATCTCTATATTTAGATTTTTAACACCAAGGTTGTGGTGGGAGGCAGGGATGAAAAAAAACACACACTTCTGACGGGCTCCCTATCCAAATACAGTTTAAGGCCAACAAACCAAAATAGCAGAGAACAAAACACAATATTTCACAGAAGGACTTGTAACAGGATCTGTAACACATTTGATTGCAAGAAATAGGACTGAAATCTTAGCAAACAATTCTAAAGCGAACTCAATATGAGCAGCGAGTATGTTTTGTCATTACACAAAATATCCAGTCCACATACTCGGAAGAAGCATACATTCAAAATACAGCGTATCCTCGAAACATTTCTTTTTTTTTTTCTCCACCGGACTGAAGTACTTATCGCTGTACGCTCATTTCAGTCCAAAATGTACCGTCAGTGGTCTGGACGAGATGCTGATGTTTTATATTTAATCTTTATTTTATTTAAAAGTGTTATTTGCTAAATGTTTCAAGGGAAAAATGGGACCCGTTCCAGATAATTCACGCAATTCAGCTTCATGTATTCATGAGCTTCCTCGACCGCAATTTTCCCATTGAAAAATGTAAAGAAATCGTTTACAACTTGTACATGATGTAACGGCAAGCTCTGAAACTCGACTTCTGGGCCTGATCGCTAGCGCTATATTTGAGCGGAGAGTGAGATTTCTGGCAATGCGTAGATTGTCTTCGCGCTAAAATAATTTTTTTGTTTTGTTTTAGGAACTATACTGTATAAAAAAAATCTGGTCGTAAAAGAACTCTAGTAACGCTTCGGCTTATCCACACTAAAAAAATCAGGCCAGGAAAGCATTCTAAGTCCGGGTTTACACTGGTTTTCTACCATACAAAAGAAGGTCTACATACAGATTCGAACGCGAGTCAGCGCGAGATCCGTGCTACAAATGCCGCATGGCAATGAGTTTAAGGAGGAATTTTGGCAAGCGGCATTCGAACTACGCATATTGCGGTGAATTCTGCTTGCAGACTGTCGCTTGTGTGATAGAAGTAGTGGAAATGATAAAGCATCGAAGACGGGGACGGAAACAGAACTTCTTTATGAAAGAAATCCTGTTTCCTAGATAGCGTAGATCGTCTGCGAAAGTCTCTGCCCTCTCACCTGGTTTCCTTCTCGCCACGCTACAAGGCAGCGCATGGGCACTGGCGATTAATTCCCTCGGGAGGCGTGCGCCAGTAAATTGCAAACACTCCCCACGATTTCAGGTGAACCCTCCCTTCTATTAGGCTCTGTATACAGGCTGCCACGACTTGCGCTTCCCTCGACATTGGAAATTGCAGACGACGTTTTAGAGCCAGTATCAATGTTCTTTCTTTTGTTGCATGAATTGCCAGTGTATGATTACTTTATTTTTCCAATAAAACATTACAATTTTAGGGTATAAAGAAAAAACATGCCGATAATAATCTCCGTAGAGAGAAAAATGACAAACACAAATCTCCAAACACAGCTGGATGACTGGTGTGCAACCGAAAAACTCTTCCTAGTCCTGGTAACAAACAAGGGACTTCCCGATTTCTAGTGAAGCGCTCTACCAACTGAGCTAACCAGGAGGTAGACGTCAGTAGACCAAACGGGCTTTATTAGCTGTCACCAGTCTAACACCAAGAAGGGTGAACGGCCTGTATTTTAAAGTGATGATGATAATGCAATTAATGCAAATGTGCAAGGGAACTGGACAGGAATGACGATAATAATCCCAGGAATGATTATCGTCATTCTTCACCAGCTCACTTGCAACTTTGCATTAACTGCATTATAGTCAAAACATCTGTTGTCTCGTTTTTTTCGACAATTAATTTCCGGCTCAATGGCATCGCTTGCCTTGCACTCTCTCGTTGTTACTGCGTCTTTATTCTTGTCTGCTACGTTGATCTCTGCTGTTTGGGTGTGTAAGTCAACTTTCGCCCACCTCTGCTCAACAACTAAGCTCGATACGCTCAGAATCCGATTTACGCAGTTCCCTCAGGCCGCCATTGATCCCCTTGCTTCACGCTCTAGAGTCTAGATGGTCCCTAATTTGCTAACAATCTGCAGAAAAAAAAAAAGAATGCTATCTCGAAAGGCAGAAATCCAACTTCCTTAGATCAATCATATGCGACTACAGCGCAACTAACTCCCGTCATTTAGTCCAGCTTCTCTAACTCCAATGACGGTGGTGGAACAAGAAACAACTTACAAACAGACTCAGAATGATGTCGGGAACCCGACTTCGCAGAAACTCTTCAAACGGAATACGGGGACAAAATCGAGGGGACACAATGAAATACATAATATAGAGGCGACGACGGAAGGGAAAGTGGAGAGGAAGGACGGCCACAAAGGGTGGACCAGTGACGACGGGTCGGCGGGCGTGGACATTCCGGTAACGATGTCGTTGGCTTTGTGCGCCTGCGAAATGGCCTATTAGTCAGAAACGTCGTCCGGTTTTTGTCCGCTCTCCTCTTCACCGCCAGTTCGTTTTTGGTGGTGATTGTGTACACCGCACCCGTCCCTCTATACGGGGATGGCCTCTCATTACGCAACCCTTTGTCTCGTCTCCCCCCCCCCCCCCCCCCCCCCCCCTGAGCGTCTGATCTTGGTCTCGCCGCTTTGCCTTTGTTTGCGCTTTTAAACCGGGTATAGGCTGACGCGCTGCGGTTAATTCACTGGAGCGGCGGCGCGGTGATTATCCCCTTTGACTCTGATTGCGGTTTTTCTTTGTCTCAGCATTAATCCGCGCGCGGTCCCTTTTGAAACACAATGAATGCGGTTAGCGAGAAGAAGCCGGGTAACGGCTAATTCCGACCGGGGAGGTCTCTCAATCACATTCGAGTTCTTTAGAGCCCGCAAACGCCGAAGGATGAAATCATCGTGTGCGTGTCTAAATATTGGCGTCCCGCATTCTCCGAAGTGAATCGGAGAATGCACTTTGGGTGCGCAGATCAAATTACGTTTTCTGTAAATGGTGGCTTGTGTTGTTATACTGGCCCCGCCAATTCCGTTGCGGTAAGTATGTACCCACTAACTCAGGCGTTTGCCTAACCGAGCCCGCTATAGGTTTTCGGAGCTACTGGATAAAATCACTTCTACGGAGGTATTTACAGATAAATAATTAGAGAAAGAAAACGCGGGTCTTCAAGAACACGCGATATTTCCCAGAGTAACCAGGGAACCTATAGGTGTGGCTCAGCCAAACAATATAAGAGCAGGCTGATAGCCACTGTATGTAGCGCCACCTCCCTGATTTCGGATCTCGAGCAGATACGCTGACTGCTCATCGGTCGCTTGGTTGACTAAGGGAGAATTCTTTCGCTAGATTTGAAGCGGCTGTAGAGCGCTTCGTTGTTGCCATCGTCTTAGGCGAGCAAGCGCGCACTCGCATCTACCGCACTAAAGGCGCGATCAAGGAATGCTTTGGAACCGAACCAAATCGACGTAGGGAATTCCACATAACGTGTGAAAGGACGTAAAAAGATGACTCCCATCTCAAATTGTAATTTAGTTGCGTATATATTTATACAGCCGGAAGTTAGTCCACCCCAATGGGTGTCTTGTGCCTCTGCTGAAAACGAGAAACTTAGTCAGTGCAGTACAACCGCTAGGCCGGGGTCGTTAACGTGCACCACGCAGTAGTGATAGGCGACAGCACACCAGTACAAAGCTCATCCAGATGGAAACGAGAAACTGTGGGCATTGAACCCAGGATGCTCGTGTTCTGCAGCGCGAGCTTTCGCTCCACGCGCTCCGAGATGGCGTGCGCCAGCCCAGTCGGCCACCGATCTACCTAACTGGCTTCTCCGCCTTCGTTACTTTTATGCAAAATAAGTTCGGGGCTAGGGTTTTATAAAAACAAATAAAAAAAACAAGTCCCAAAAAGTGCAACACGTAAGCATAAAAGAACCAAAGCGTAACACATTAGATATTGCGCACTTGAGTGTCGCGTTAGCCCGCCAAATTTAGCGGAAAAATTTAATTGGTGTTTAATTATACATCTATTTCGATTTCCCGCTAAATTTGTCGGGAAAATGCATCCCGCGATCACTTGGCCGGGATTGCGACCTCTATCTTCAGTAGCGTTTAGCCTGACTTCTGAGCTAAAAAGAAAAGCTGATATGCAAACGCCCAGCGCAGCTGAAGAGACGCTGCGCATTCTCTGTCTCGCGACTTTATTGGCAGCATCGAAATACACCTAAATATGTGTTCCCGCCATTTTTAATGCTGTGACTAGGGATGTCGCGACCCTGCTGATGTTCAGGTTTGACCAGCTTCGATTTTTCCGCACATCTAGCGCATAGTTCGACGGAGGTTCGACTGAATTTCGACATTCGTGCGCAAGCGCGAGAGTTCTTAATCGATCTTAAGACAGCTAGCGGAACAACGTGAAATATTTGTAGGGTATACTGTTCTATCGTTTCACACTCATAAACGAACTAAAGGGCTATATATAAATACGTATGCTGTTTCTAGCGTGTAAACATTGGTAATTATTTACTAAATTATCAAAGTAGCTACTTTGATATTTTTTGTTTGCCAAAATTAGGATCGTGTGTGTAAAAGACGGGCACCTTACTCGATAATTGGAACTTCTTCGAACTTTTCTAAAAGTTTTCAGGTCCGCCATGTTTGCGACATCTCTTATTCTGACCACTATATGCACCGCTCCGAGAGGGTCTAAGTCTTTGACGGACACGGCGTGACCGGTGCCTCGATACACGGAGGGTAGACACCCGCACGCCTCGCCGAGAAAGTCCGCCTAAGACTCGCCTAATTGGATACCAAATCTTTGCGGAAGTCGCAATCCGGAACACGCAGTATATGGTACAGTATTCTTCCGGCAGAAGGGATTTCCCCGCTAATGCTCCTGTGCATCCTACCGCGCGGTCTGGAACTTTGACCTTACCTTGATCAGGGCGAGCACGCCAAGACAGGAAAACTTGAGTTGAACACGTACCTGCCGGGAAGAGAGAGAGAAAAAGTGCTCATTAGAACGTCACACGTGATCAGGTGAAGTCGGACAGTATACGCCATATAATCCCCAACATAATGCGGAGTAATGGAAACTATCGAGCTTGGGATGTTGGCGCGGGCAGAGAAGTACTAATGATGCCCTCAATCAAGGTCCACACTATCGTACTGGTAAGCAGACTATCCCCGACGAGCTCGTTAAATCTGGATAAACAGCATTTTAGGGCTAATTCTTCGGGTACATTTATTCTTCATCCAAAGTATTTGGCAAAGTGCATGCAACTCCTCGTCTCGGTGGTTTGAGTATCATCGAATATTTATGTAATTTTTAAAATTTTGTGTTCGCCATGACCTTTCTTCAATCTTGCTATAGCGCACCATCACATTGTAGTTTAATGGCCAACAAAGGCGGGATGCTTGCACGCATGACGCAATCACAAAGGCCGAACGGCATCACTAAAATCCAAGTAATACCCCCATATTTGGATGTAAGAAGTGCCGAATAGAAAAATAGAGCATTTAATTAGAAGCAATGTTTTAATGAAAAGCTGCAAAAGACCATTCTTCAACAATTTTTCTGAAAGTAAAACTAAAGACGAAGGTTTAAATAGCGATAAAAAACAGTAGCACGCATTAAGGTAAGACAGATTATGCTAGCAAATAGCAGACAAGACGCCTCGGACGCCAATTATTTCATGGATGAACGAATACAATTGTGCACGGTCGATTTGTTCGGGTGAGGTTTTCTTTATCCCACAATATAGATTAAGCCAAGTGGAATAGCCTGGAAAGTTGCATAACCCTCGAGCAGGCCTTTTAAAAATGAACCACCAGTGCGCAGCAAGAAATCTCACAATCTCGCAAAATTGAACTTGTCTAATTTTGGAAATGAAGCAAGACCTCACCCCGCCATTTTCGCGAACGATTTCGAAGTTTCTATACGAAGTTCAGACGCCGCTCTGGATGACACTCAGTTTAGAAACGCGGAGGGGTCTCGTTGCATTGCCGAGCGTAGCTGAACGGTCGAGAGAAAGATGGAAAATGAGGAACGCCTACGACGACCGCTCGGCCGTGCTGCCACTCGAATGGTATGACGAAACCCACGCTTCGCTTCCAATTGCCCTCATTACGCCGCCGTTGCCCAATCCGCCGCCCGGCGTGACACATGTATCCCACCACCGCCGACGTTTGACATAACCGCTTCGTGTCCCCATCGATCGCGTACAATGTCCGCTTAAAAAAGAGAGAAAATAAATAAAGGACACGACAAAATTATGAAATATAATTTCAGTCGTCTCGCTACCGGCTTCCTCGGAAGCAAGACCCGAAACGGAACGAACCAGATGTCACCGCGCTCGTCAGTCCGGTGTTTTGCTTCGCTCGATCGGGACCCGTGCCGCTCTCCGTCGCTGGAAAGAATGATGACGGGTTTGGAGCGCCGTAATTTCCCACGTCAGTCAAGCCTATGATTGGCATTCGCGGAGCACGCCGAGACGCCGCTCAGCGTACGCGCGCTCTTCTCGACGGGGAACCTAATGGCCGCGCGTTGTTGTCCTGCCCGGCGACGCTTCGGCAAAAAATCTCTCGCCGGGTGACAGTGGGACGAGGGACGGGACGCAATCGTACACTGGCGTGACACGGGCCCCGTATATTCCGTACCGTGCTTAGCTGACAGTGCGGTGCAAGCTACGTGCTCGTTTGACCAATCATGGCGTCTAACTTTCACCCAATGAAAGCGCTCTCACCAAGAACCCTCGTGCAGAAAAAGGGGTCATGTGCCGAAAGGGGTGGCGGCTGACTGGTCTGACAACCGCGCAGCTTCCCTCGCACTGTCAGCTTTCTGGTGAACCAAGTGTAGAAACGCGCATGCGCGCGAAAGCTTACACGCGGGGCCGGCCGAAAAGCGATCCTCTTCTTGTCACTGGGCGAGATGTTGCGCGGATCCCCGTGTTATTACTGTCACGAAGAATTATTCGGACAATGCGATTATACACGTGCTGGACAAATCATGTACAACGACGTTTCTTTATTCTCTTTATTTCATTTTTTAAGTTGTAATGATAGAGAATCGCGCTTGCAAGTTTATCGTTTTTTTTTTTGTTTTTTGTTTTTTATGGTAGCTTTCGTATTGAACGAGCTTGTGTGCGTTTTATTCCGGGGGGAGTTTCTGGGCAGTCGTTAAATGGACACCGCGGACTGTCATATGATGTGGAACGCGTAATTTAAACCCAACAACAGCGTGAAGGATGCGGCAGCCTGATGCAAATACGGGTTAAAGGAAACCATTGTGCCGAGTGGAAGTGCGCGCACGCGAAATTTGTGCCGCCACCTCTGCAGTGTGTTCGGGTGCACATCGCCTAAAATTTAGGCATTTCATTCGCAGTTCCGCTGTATCCATGGGTCATAGCTGGACGCGTGCACTGGTCGTCTAGACTAGTTTACAAACAAAAAAAAAGAAAAGAAATGGAGTAGAACTAATTTTTCGAAGTGCCGTCACCGCTTCTTAATACATACGACCATCAAAGTGATGACCGTCGTGTGCTGGCTATTTTTCCCTGGCCGATAATTGTTCTCTGTCATTTTCATCAACTAGGATCTGCCCTACACTTAACACAAAATGAAGCTTTTACTAGTAACGAGCGCCATGTGGCGGTTTGTCCGCGAACTGCGAATGACGGGCAGCCCAGCAGCACTCCGCTCGTCAAAACACACTGACATAGCGCCGTTGTATCGGTTTTCATTGCCTTTAATGCCCCATGCTACCGATACACGGGAAGAAAATCGTCAAAAAAGACGAAATCCGCGGAAAGATAGGCGCTGACAAGGTTGCTCGTGCTAAAAGGTGCCCTGCGAAAATGGAGACAGCAGGAAGCAAACGTCAGGGAGAGGGCACGCAGATCCGCAGAATGTTACTGAAAAAAGGTCAATTGGTACGATAATTTTCCTAAGCGAGCAGTCTTAAAAGTAAGTTCTCGATTAATCGGACTTATATGAGTAGGGAACAGGCCTTTCAAATTTTGTTAGTTCTCTCTCTCTCTCTCTTGAACCGTCTCTCTCTCTCTGTTTTTCAATAAATCATCCTTTTTTTTCTCTTCTTTTTATTCGCCGGATTCAGGCGGCTTAGCAGCATATTCAGTTTTGTGGAAGAAGGAAAGGCGGGAAAGGGAGGAGGAAAGGAGGGACACGGACACTCTTCTCGTCTTCCAGCTCGTGGTCGATTGGCCACGCTCCGTGCCGTTACTCCGGGCGTCCCCGTGGTGTACTTTTGAAGCGACGCGGTCATCTGCCCGGCACGACTTCGTGATGTTCGCCGCCGGCGACCGCCGGTCTCTGTGGCGTGAGGCTCTCGTTCATTGTTCTAGAGCGCCGATTCCGGTCACGAGTAGCAACTTTGTAGGTCCGCGCACGTGTCAGTGGAGGAGGCTGTCACAGTGGAAACCGAAACTCGGCCAGCAAAGGAAGTCCGCTTAATTTTCTGATAACCGTTAACTTTTGTGCGAATTTTTTTTTCTTTTCATAGTGATTTGGTTTATTTATTCTTGAATAACCGCAGAATTTTGAAAAATCACGAATTACGATGCAATTGGAAAGCGGTAGGTGTCCTTTGCACACCGGGTACATGCGGAAATCGGCTTGTACTAGCGAGGTCGTTGAATTGTCGAAACGTTTGGTTGCTCAGATTAAGTATAGTTAACTTTTTGCGTGGTGAAATAACGTCATTGGAGTTATTACGCGTGTTAAAACGCAAATATTCAGTTCCCGCAGCCTGGACAAACCTTTAGCTAAAAAAAAGAACTAAAAGAAAAATGGGATCATATGTCTCGAAGGTGCAAGGTGCAGGCGTCCAATAAAACAGGTGCTTGTCGGTTGAGTGATTACAGAATCAAAATCTGACAATTCATGCAGGCGGTAGAAACACAAGCTAAAACTACGATCGCTCGTCTCTACCTCAAAAGCTCGTACTCTACCAGAACTCTTTGTCAGGCCAAGAGTTTTTCGTCGCCTTGCAATATGTGCCTGCAATAAGTATCTTCTGGTTATGGAGGGATCAATGTTACGGAGGTGTATGGGGTTCTTGCACAAGGCCATGATGAAACGATATTTCCGGTTCGGAAATCTCGCCGGAACGCGCCAGAATCTGTGTTGGAGGCATTCGTCGTTGTTATGCTATGTTTTGTGTGCTCTCGGGCCGTGTTCGCGTAGTAGTTTGTCCGCTCACATACGATTTAATATTGCTAGCTACGCCGTAGTTTATTGTCGCAGTCGTAAAACTCGACGACAAAACAGAACTGGGGCTAGCTGTATTGGTTTGTTTAGAATTCCGGTAACTATTAGGAACAAGGACAAGGCGATGCTTTTTCTTCAGCGTCATGAATGCCTTCGACGGATACTCCGTCGCAATCTGAACAGAAAAAGTTTCGTACCAACTCAGGGTTTGTGGACTGCACACCGTGTCAGGTGAGAAACCCCTTCGCGATGGACTATATAGACGAGTAAATATGAGAAAATTACTTGTGTGGCAGCTCTAGTCCTCATCTCTGTAGCCAGTCACAAATTTGGAGGACTGGCTACCGTGCTGACAAGCCTTGCATAATATCCTTTAATAATTTAACGTATAAGTAGCGGCATGAGTTTTATTGTCAGTCAGCGCAAGTGATCATGAGACGACGCATTTTTTGCCGCCCGACGGTACCCCGCCCCCCCCTCCCCCCCACGCGTATTCAAGTGCAGTCGGAGGATGTGTAACACAAGTCACGTTTATTCTGAAAACTGTGCTCTATCGGCTCCTCGCCACCACTTTGTTTTATCATACAACGCGAGCGACGCAAACGCCAGAGGAGCGACCGATTCTTTGGCTCTACGGCAGTACTGTCGACGCAATAAGACGCATAATGCCTCCAAAATGGCGCCAAGGAACTGATGGCAGACGACAATGTTGGATTCGATTTTGAGGCTAACCGGAAGTGACGTCCTGTGCTAGAAGCATACACCCAACATTACTAGATTATATCAGTTGTGGAAGTCCCGCGAAAATTAATCCTGCCCCCCCCCCCCCCCCCCCCCCCCTGGGTCATTTCAGTGTGCCTTTTGTCCTTTCAGGCGCCATCTAGATTTTCGCTTCCTAACTGTGTGTTCCGTAGAGCAGAGCTGGAATGCCATCTAGACGCTGTGCTTCGAAACATACGTATTCCATAGACCACACTGCAGTTGCCATAAGAGCCGTCTGGCGCGTCGAACGACGGCAGGCGAGACGTGGGGGCAGCGTCTATGAGCAGTTCCGTTACTGAGCTAACCTAATAGCGTTGTCTATGCATGAAGGGTCACGTGCTTCCTCATTATTCGGAGCATTTAAACCGCTTAACTAAGACACGAATGACGTCTACCCCAACATAGATGCAGAAGTTATGTTCGTATATTAAACATTTTTTACCCGAGCTGTTTGTAATCCAGCGAGGCGTATAACGCTTTTTTTTTCTTCTCTCGTATTGTGAGATCTTGTGCCATTCTTGCACCTACCCGCGGTCCTTATATTAAGGGATCATTCGCCGAGAAGAAAAATCGCCTTTTTAGTCATTTTTGTTTTCTCCGCTAGGGAGTACCAAGCATGACCCAATGCTGTCGGAAGCGGAATCTATCGCCATCGCCGTACGCATTCCGCCTTGGGTGTACAGAAGAAAACCGCGCGGACAAAGCTGACTTTTGTACCGCTATCTCTTTCTGCTTCAATTCGTCTTTCTTTTTCCTTTTTTTTTACGTTTGGACTTTTTCCACGAAGCGCGCGAACAAGTATTGAGATCCTTCCCTTCACGGCGAGAATAAATTACAGGCTTCTTTTGCCATGCAAGGATGGACGTTTGTTTCAAGGCTTACTCCCCCTTTCTTCCTCCCTGATTTCTTTTTTTCCTCTTCGTGCATGTTTTTTTTTTTCTTTCCGATCGTAGCCCGACAGCCGGCTTCGCCGTACAACTGCACTGGCTTCTTTTGTAGAGAGCGAGCCATTGTTACCCTCCTATGAAGTAAGAGAGAAATCATAAAAGAGGCACTTTGTTCGCCCCGAATGAACAAGTGCACACTTC
This sequence comes from Ixodes scapularis, assembly GCF_016920785.2. NCBI lineage: Eukaryota > Metazoa > Arthropoda > Arachnida > Ixodida > Ixodidae > Ixodes > Ixodes scapularis. Next base: position 198,091,616 of record NW_024609835.1, read on the forward strand.
AATCCGCCTCGGTCTCTTGTTGACCCCGATCACTATCGCGTAGCAAGTGCGCTCCAGACGCCTTTCTGTATATAGAGATATTTTTTAGTTAATAGTTTCTAGCTTTTTGTATTCTTGATTTTTATTATGTCATGTTTGAGATGAAATGTAATACGATAAAAGATGTGCTGCGGATAAAACCGGTCAAGGCGCGACTTTACCTTGGGCCAGTGACGCCGTATCTATGTTTAGCAGCCACGAGTTCATACAGACCTTTTGTCAGCGCGCACTCGTGATCTTGAAGTCACAGGTCGTAATGTCGAAGGCACGCCCGTATATCGTTCCATGTTATATATATATATATATATTTTTTTAAAGGAGGGGGGGTATTGCTGTGGTAATTTTAACGTGTCAAAGTGCTTGTTGTGTGGGACGAGAACAACGTTAAATGCCAGACATGACTGCTCCAATGGGCGGTTTTCTGTGGCACGCTGACTAAGTCATGCGCAGTGCAGGCAATTTTAACTGGACACCATATTTGAGTGTACTCCTCACTGAGCCTGCTCCGAACAAGCTTAAACTTCTACGTTCCTGAGACCGGCAATTGTGATAGTGCAGAAGGCAGGCTGCATAAGCTCTTTGGAAGCTCGCCGTCAGCGCGTGCTGAGCAACAACGCACTCAGCTATGGCCGCCAGCGAATAGCCCCCTATACCGGTAGTCTCAACCATTGATGTTTCGGGCCCACTTTTGAATTGGCAGGAGGGAAGGGGAATTCACCATGAGCGAAAGGGGGGGAGGGGCGGTATTGGATAGTTACAGTGACAAAGGGGTAAATAAAGAAAATCATATGCGTGAAAACCAACCACAAATCTTTTAAACGGAGAATAATCAACCCTCCGACTTGTCACGCGTGGTTTGGTCTTTCCGACATCGTGGGAAAACCAACATTATTATTCTATTTTAAAAAAAGTTGTATTGCTCGGCTGGACTCCTGGGCGCGGGTTCGGGACCCCAAGGAGACCTTCAGGGAAATCAAAGAGTGCGAAAGCCCCCATCTGAGCACCATTGCTCTGTACTATATAGCAGTGGTTCTCAACCATCGATGCTTCGCGGACCCCTTGTGGATCGTCGGAAATGATGGAGGACCCAGTTCGTGGTGAGGAAAGAGGAAAGGTATAGGTTAATGTAATAATGATATGAAAATGGATATAACTAAGGACTAGTGTGAAGTAGGCTTTTCTTATTGACATACACACAAAAAGCTCGCCCCAAGATTTAAAAAAAAAATCTTCTCTATCTAAAAAAAGACGACTTTTATTGCTGCGTTTGACTAATGAGGCAGGGCTTCGCGGACCCCATGAATGCCTTTACAACCCCAAAGGCTCTGCGGACCTCCATTGCAGAACCACTGCATTATAGTAGAAACCAGGGCTTTACTGAGAAAAAAATGTTCGTGAGCAACATACGTACAGGGAACGGTACAATTACCACGAAGGAGCGACGCCCTCTCTTCCCACTCTTTTGTAACAAAAGGCTGGTCCTTATTTACGTATATGAAAGATCAACTTAGGCAGGTAGGTTTAGGGTGTACAACATTCTTAAACGTGTAAAACAAGAAACAAAGAAGTCAATATTGGGTTCTCGGTAGTTGCGTCCTGCAGTGAGTACGTCTGCATTGCGCGGTAAGGGACACTGACTTTTTAGTCTTGCCATAGACTCAGGCAGTGCACCTGTGCGAGGAACCAGTTAAGGGACATTTAAGACAGAAGCGAGGCATGAGAGAAAAGAGAGGTGGTAGAGGAGGGCTAGGTTTTGGCAAGAAAGAAAGAAAGAGGAAGAGATCCCTGATGAGGTTTTTTGCCGGCAAATGCCTAAAATGATAAGAGACAAGGAAAATACGAGATTCTTGCTAGTTAAAGAGCGTTCGCGAAGTTGGTACGGATTAACGATACTTAGGTATGGGGTATTCACACGAGGGAGAAATCCCGGGGATGTCTCCCCGGCACGCGCATCCCACGACGAAAACGTCAGGCTTTGCCATGTGCAAAAGCCTCGCGTTTTCATCTCGTGATGCGCGCGTGCCGGGGAGAAATCCCCGGGATTTCTCCCTCGTGTGAATACCCCTTAACCTCCCCAGTCATTGTGGGCATTGCTTTGGATGCACAATTTTCTGCTCTCGGTGTACGGAAAATTCTCCCCATGTCCAGACGAAATAGCTTTTTTTTTTTTTTTCTGTACAGAAAATAATTACATAGAATGACTAAAAATTTTATTTTCTAAGAAGTTCTCCAAGTTAATATTAGAGCTCGCGGGAGTCTAATAAAATAAATAACTACGACTACCGAAGAAAAGGAACAGAAGATGAGAATTTTTTTATATTAATTCCAAGTTTGGTTCTGTTTTTAGCTATATGCGAACGCCATAAATGGTGCTGTTTGGGGCTTAAATATAACAAGGTCAAGGGAAATATAGAACAAGCAAAATACGGAAAAAAAGCATCGTTATCTGTGCACGTACAAGGTCGTTGCGGTTCAGCTGGAAGGTCGAACAGAAACTGAATCCACGCATTCCTCACACTTGATAGGCTAACCTTATTACCGCCGAGCTCCGATATCTCTGACCTTAGTATGATATTGGGCTAAATTATATTATGGTGATGACGAGGGGTAAATAAATTTAATCATTTGGGATACTAATAAGATTAGACATACAACGTGGGTTCTCAAGTAACAAAACATATTTACCGAAGGCAATTTATCACTAATCATTTTACTGTGTGTACTATGTAACGTGAAGAGTGTGAAAGGAACATAACAATTTTGCGAAGTATTAGATCTATAATTGGCGCACGCTTTACCATCTATCTACTTTGCAATCGGAATTTCTAGCCTTAGCTGCACATGCTATGGTGGCAAAATATATGCGAGAGACATTATCCCCGCTCCTCCCAAATAAAAGGGTATAAAAGAAACACATAGGGGGAAACCCACACGCTAGTGCGGGTCAACTCAAGAGTAACAATCCGATTTAGATCTCGAGACGGTATAAAAGGAACGAACAGCAGAACAGAGAATCACAGCAAATCTCTCTCGGGGTTCAAAGCTCTCTTTTTGCCAAGCTGTACATGTACGTACCATTTTTGGGAGAATAAACTTGTCCTTTGGAGTAAGCAGTGCCTTCATTGACCTGCTTATGGCTCCACAAGCCCCCACATTGCGAGCATCACTTTTTAAAAAAGCTAGTAGTATCTACTAGATACAAACTAGTAACTGCTTGTCACATATGTTACTTGATACCTAGTAACCATAGGTAGTAACGTCCCAGCTAGTGACGGTTACTAGGTCAAGCCCGTAGTAACGATAACTAACCAACCTACCATATTTCAAGTATATTTCCCTATTTCTACCTAGTAACTAGCACTAAAGCTCACAAGACCCAGGTGGTGCTAGTCAACGCCAAATTCAAAATTGGCAAGAAAAGTATTATGCCTTGTTATGAGTCGACGCCCAGCCTGGTCTCTCGGGTAGCATGGACATCTCGCTGGCGTCCAACATTTCTCGCGAACAACGTCCCAGCCAGACGGTCGGGAAACAGATCGGACAACTTAACAGGACAGAAAACTGGTTCTTTTACATGGGTATATCGTTTAGCATATTGGCAAAAGGAGCGCACCGAATGGGCAGCGAACAGGTCCTTATATAATAAAATTGGGGTTCCGGAGCTGCCGTGCCATTGGTTGGTTAACGCCGGACTCCAAAGTTGGCCTTGACGTCAGCCTCCTCCTCTCGGCCCCGATGTTCGGTCGTTGTTCTTCTCCGAATTGAGGGCGACTAGTAGGCGATTGTCTTGCATGCGGTGGACGCAGACACAACATACTGCCCATCTGTTCAGGGTAGGACTCTGTCTGGCGTTCTCGTGGAATGCAGACGCCATAGACAGGACACGCCGACGGCAACGTCGGTTTTTGATGCTTTTGAGCCGAGGCCCGAGAGAAACGCTTCTCCGGTTTCGGTCGAACATGCAAAAAGGGTTCGGATAGCACTCCAACCGTCTCGACGTTCGCTTGATCGTCGTCCGCACCGGAATGCAAGTTCGATCCTCACAAACACAGGGAAATGGAGACGGGTCATAACAGCCTGGTATAGATATTTTTCCGCGCTGCTTATATGCACTTTTTTGCAATTATTATACATCTAAAGTAGACAACGAATTAGGACACATATGATACACTCGCGCAACACACACGCGCCGACACGCTTACCCAATCGCTGCCCCCAGTGGCTACCCACGCGTCTCTTACAGTGATGATTACAAAGAAGTCGATTGGTCAGGGACCTCCTCGTTCGCGACCGATGTTACAAATATGGTGCAGCTTTCGCAACAATATTTGTATCCAATATTGTTGCTAAGTATTCAAGGAATACATGTCTTACTAAGGAGTAGGATACACCCTGTAATTATTCGTGACAGTCTATAAAACAGCGTCCCCATAGGTTCCCAGAGGCCATGTTCTGGCTTCCCCGTATAACAGCTGCAGTTACTATCGGTCTCGCGGTCGAGGAAGCTATAGCTAGAAAAAAGGCAGTAATGGTCAGAAAAAGGTAGTAACTGCTGCCCTACTTTTTACTACCTATCACGCGTTTGGGGAAGTAAATAATTGGTAAAAGGTAGAAACGCTCAGAAAAAGGTAGGAACTGCGGCAGTTCCAAGCTTTTTTCTAAGACTGCAGGACAACCGTGGCGGAAGCGTCCAATGACATCTCCTGTCCTGGCCAGAAATCCACTGTACAGCCGAACCGGAGGATAAGGAGACTGGACGCGCAAACCCTCTTTGGATTAGACTTCCACGCCATGTCTTCCTTTCTAATCACGGTGCTAAGAGTCCGCCGGCAAGAGGACGCCTTAAGCGCCCTGAAGGGGATTTCGAAAATCTTCTGCGACGCTTATCTGCTTCGCGAAGCAGCGCTCCTCGTAGGAACGATGCCATCGTCAAAGGTATACGCTGCTCAACCAGTCATACACGAGGGAGACAAACTCGTCCACCACACATATAGTAAGTGCCCTCGTATGTGTGCCAAAAAGCAACTCACACTTACGATTCTCTCTACACAACAGATCGCACATGCATTACAATGGAGGCGACTCTACACTAAGTCAGTATCTGTTGACAAAACCATCGTATTTCTCAAAGCATTTCAACAACCAAACTCAGGTCACAACTCCAACGCAATGCACTTAATCCCCCTTTTTGTTGCACATTTTGGCCGCCAGGGCGCGCCAGTTTTTGCAGCAAACTTGGATAGGCCGTACCCGCCATCTTCTCTTCTTTATGTCTTTAACTGATGGTTCGCGTTGCCTCTTCTGGAGCAGTGAATAGTCCACCAGTGCTCACTACGTTTCTGGTCTTTCTATCTAGCGATACTGCTGAATTAAAATTCCTTTCTCACGCCTAGTGTCGGCGCAACCAAAAACACTGATAGCAGAACCGCCATCTCTTATACCTCTTTGTGTCTTATCCCTATTTTTGTTTTACTAGCGTAATACACTCTTGAAGTTATAATCACTCGTTTTATAAATCAGATACGCATACCTATTGCTCCTATCGATGTAAAAACATTGCAAGCAACAAAATAGACTCAAATACGCCAGAAAGACAAAAAACCGACAACTAAACATACTCCATCATTCTTTTATAGAAGTATTCCGTTGGAGTATAATTAAGTGACGGCTTGGTAATAGGTGCTGCACCAAGAGGGCTTCGTTATAGTGATGTACGGTTACTCGGTGTTAATCGCTTCTAAGCAGGCTTCTCCGCAACACCTATTGTTTTTCCTAACCGTGCTGAGACGCGATGCGGCAAAGTGCGAGACCAAATCAAGTCAAAGCTTGTGACACATAAAGTAAAAGGATAAAAGCGTTTGCAACGCCAAGCTACATTCGGCTTTTCACTTTCAAGAGTTGTAGGAATTGATGTTGGGGGTCGTAGCATTATAAAGCATCGACTTCTCCAAAGGGCTTTCTAGAGGAGGCCAAGAAGCAACGATCGTTCAGTGTTCTCCGCGATGCCCCTCTTGGTCTTTAGTCGGCATTAAATTCCCCGTGTACGACGCATTTCACGCTGCAATTTTGTTAATATTAAACTTGAACAACTAACTTTAAAAAAATATGCCCGTTATATCGCCGTTCAGAGTGACCAACTGCTGTAAAACGCACCGTCGCTGTGTAGCTTTGTCACGGCTACTATAAAACCTTTAAGTTGATGTAACGGAAATAAAAGCATAATCATAATATGTAAGTATGCACTCAGTTCATTCCTTGGGAGAAACATATTTCTACCATTTGAAGCCTTCATTACAGACGAATTCGGTTACAATAACCAGAGTCCGTCGTCTGCCCGGACGGTGCTGAGGTATTTTTAATACACTATAATTTCGGAGTATCACATGAACGTAAGACGATCAACCAGAGTAGTTTTTTTTATTAATATATTTATTCTCCGATAACCTTTTAAAACGCCAATAAGCGTTTCGCAATACAGTATACGGAATGATATATTGATGAGGCTTTCACTACGAAGGTCTGTTTAAAACAAGACCATTTCGTTCAAGGGGACGCATTTTAGGCGGGCAGAAACCGAATTAAGGCGACGACGAGAGGGGTAATTCGTCGCTCCATAGTCTGAGCATGACAGGGCCGTTCATCAAGTGTAGCAAGTTTCTCCTCCGGGTGCATATTCTGGAGAAACAACTTTCAAGGTCGCCGGAATCCTTTGTGCTCTTAACCTCGGCTGCTGCTTTTTGGGGAAACCGCACGATATACAGTGTAGCTTTCCATGGTGCTTTTTATAGTGTTGAGGGCACTGGAAATCCAGTGTCCCAAAAAGGTGCTCACGCGCACTTTTAATCAGGGTCCCACCGCGTATAAATATTTATATATATATATATATATATATATATATATATATATATATATATATATATATATATATATATATATATATATATATAATACGTGCTGGCACAATACACATAAATGTTGTTGGGACCAAGGAGCGAGTACTCACTTTTCGGGATTTCATGAATATGGAACACCTCTGTCTTTTGTTAGGGTGTACGTTTCAAGACAATCACTGATCATGACATCCCTTTAAAATGTGCAAACGTAGAGCAGATTATTTCGCGTTAACATGACACAGTGGTTATGTTTCATAGAAAAGCCATTCTTTATAGCGTGCATCTCAAATACTCATGCTATAATGCTATAGAGAAATTAGCTTATTAATATTTCATCTTATGATACTCTAAAATGGGGGGAAATGGATCTAGATACTAGACTTCTGAATGGGTTTTTCCGCTACTATTTTACAAGTATTTTTTTGTGATATTAGCTAAGCAGTGCGATAAATTCTTCAGGTAAACAAGGTCTTGAGGAGACGACGTAGGGAGTAAATAATAAGTGATGTGTCAAGGACTATTCCGATGAACTCGCCCTTACGACATGACATGGCGAGACACTCACGCAATATAAAAAATCCAAGAGATGGATTTGCGCAGGCAGGGCTGCTTTTCTTTTTAAATTAGAATTGCATGTCACAAACTTGTCGGAGGAATCTTACGGAAACTCAGACGTGGTGTAGCAAGAAATAGAAGGTTTTGACTTATCGCCCGTCCACATATACAATGACAAATGGCGTTGCATCTACAAGATCAATTCGGATTACCCGCTGACTGCTGTCGAAAAAAGAGCGTCTTCGGGAGCATCACCCGCGATGACACAACGCCGAGGTTTCACTTACACCATGCTCGGGTTAGAAAGAAATGTTTTAAAAGATTAAAGACTCAAATCTACTACGATGAGAAATAGCACACACGTATGCTTTTTCGAAATACGCGTCTTCCTGCAAGACATCGCTAGATATAGCAGCAACGTTAACTTTAGAAACGATGGAGGAGGAAGTAATTGCGCCGTTGTTACTGTTTAGTTAGGGTGCGATCCTCGAAGCGTTGGAACACAACGGTGTAGACACTTTCCTGGCAGAATGTGTTCTAAATTTGCCTTCAGTCCACACTTTTGGATTATGATCAAGGTATACGTACCACCTTGCTGAGCATTATGTGAGCATTACTACAGCTTTAAAAAATCAGTAGTGAACATCAACAAATTTTCACAGAACATAAATCAGGAGCATCTTTTATCGCTCCACTTAGCTTGGATACACAAAACATAAATATACCAAGTTTTTAAATAAAATATTCCACTATGTGGCGATTGATAAATATATCGCCCAGATGCTTTACCATCGTTCGTGGCAAAGGCTAAAGTGATACAGGGCATGATGTGGTTGTCTGAAGAAGTCGGGCACATATGTGAAGGCTGGATAGAACAAATTGCCCCCAGGCGTTTCTTTTTTTTTTTTCAAAATCGCTGGATGTGGTTTACCTAGGGTCGGTGATTCACCCGCGCAGAGTAGCACCCGCCTGGCTGAGGTGGGCGCGCGATCGTTGGCTGTCTTTTGGTGGTTTGGGGCCGAGTGTGAAGGGCCGGCAGAAGTAGACGACATAGGAATATCTTGTGCACGGCCGCACGCGGCACTTGAAGAGGTATTCTTCGCAACCATGATATTCCAGCGTCTCCCTATAAAGCCTTACCCTCTCCTCGTTTGAGGACCAGGGAGCACCCCTAGAATTGTCCGTGCCAACGGCTGATCTCACAGCCTTCTGTCGTACACGGTAAGCTTTGTGAGTGTCATCGTATGCGTTGGGCCTGAGGTGCGACGCTCTAAAATCATGTTAGTCTGTGGGATGCAGTCTCACAGTCTAACCTGATTCTAGGCGTCCAATCAGTCAGGATACAAGCGCTTTTCCAGCGTTCGGCTAGCCGTCGGCCTGTCGACTTCCGTCCCTGATTGAGGACCGGAAAAGGTTTCTTGCCAGCCATATAACACACATCCCCAGGAATTCGGGACATCGACCTGTTGCGCCACCTCTTGGCAGATGTGTGAAAACAGCTAAATAATAATAAAATCTACCCATTGAAAATTAAATAACGAAATTTTCTTCCAGATATTTTAAGGTAAGTTTGGTTTATTGGCTTAAGGAGGTTTTTATTACACTATGACTGTCTTATAGGTTCCTGGAGGAAGAATTCAATTTCCTACATTGACAATATTCGTTCCTTTTTTAGTTCTATCAGATTACTGAAATCACGATTAAGTATTTCACAAAGCTCCCGGAGGGATACATAATAGGCACTACATGCTATCGAATTTTGTATGCATATAACCAATAACTGAATTCTCTTAGGTTCCCTATGAGAGAATTAAATCATCTCTTGCCCTGCAACTGCATCTTCCCTGTATAAACACCAATACTGCAGAGAAGGTAACTTTACATTTTCGAAATTACATCACAAGCTTATGTGAACAATGTTTTCGCAATTTATTTCATTAATTAATACTGCATTTCCCAGCTGGGATATTAGCGCGTGGGTACAGCGTCTCAAGTAAATAAGGCAGGCGAAACCCAAACAACGCAAATAAGTTACCGAACAATAAATATATTTGTAAGCGGCAATGAAACTAATTCAGATGGGAGGCGTATAATAACAACGATGGCTACGTCACGATGGGGACTTAAAGCAAACTAAATTGCGCGCTTCAAAGCGTAGCTTCGAAGGCTCCGGTAGTGCGGTACACCGAACACGGTAGCAATTTGCTGAAAAGTTCCTATAGGGAGTATTCACTGGCGGCCATAGCTGTGTGCGCGAATGCTGAGCGCGTGCTGACGGCGAGCTTCCACAGTTCCTTGGCAACGTGCATTTCGCACCATCAAGAGTGCCGGTCTTAGCAGCCAATTGATGTGAGCTCGTTCTGAGCATGCGCTCTAAACAGCACCCATAACTATGGCGTCCAGTGAATACTCCCTATTACTGGAAACTTTTAGGAAATCGTTCCCGTGTTCCGCGTACAGCGCTACCGGAGCCTTAGAACATTTAAACGCGCGCCCAGGTGATCACGTGACCGCGGGGCGCACGCTTAAAAGCATGATTCAAAGCCTCCGCAAGTGCGGAACGACGAACACCGTAACGGTCTGCGTAAAGTCCAAACTGTTAGTGACGCTATTCCAGTCGTTCACTGTTCGCGTAAAAAAGAAAAAAAAAAATGTTTACATACCGGTGTTGTTATACATACTCGAAATGCTGCGCTAAATATTTCCCAATAACTGAAAAGTGCTTAATGAAACTATAAAAAAAAAAAAAAATCACGTTCCAAAAAAACAAAAAATAAAAAAAATTACATTTTTTTTTTAGGGGGCGCGGTGGAGAATGCGTTTTCGCAAGGAACCTGCGGCGTTAAACATATGTGGTTTAAGATAATTTAAACATCTACTCAAATAGTTTTACTGCATGATTGCATGGGGTCATTGTGAGATTCGCCCTGATTGTACAACATGATTCGCATCGAACTTCTGGAGAATCGCCGTGGTTTTCGAGATAAGAGGCGCTGAATGTCTGTCCTACGTCGAAAGATTCACGGTTCAAAATATCAAGCTTATGATTTTTTTTTTCTTAGGAAGTGCGTTTTCGCCAGAAATTTGTAGGATTGAACGTATGCGGCCGACAACAATTGAGGCACGAAGCCGGGAAGACATGTAGTACACCCAAATAGGTGTACTACACTTTTTTTTCCGGGAACGTTCCAGGACTCGCTCGTGTTGTTGAGATAAGAGGCGCTGAAGGTCATCACTTCCACATACTTCCTCCCCGAAGAAGCTAACCGGTGAGATTTTTCAGGAACTATGAATTTTTTTTGGAACTTGCAATGAATTATTGTTTTCCACTTGAGATATTTTAAACACATAGCCAAGTATTGGAACTTCTTGATTTCCAGTCTGCTTTGCTATATTCAACTTGAGCGTTGAGATACCAGCCGCCGCTAGATTGGGTTTATTTTACAATTCCTGAATAAAAAAGAATTAATTCCGAGTTTTTTCTTTGTTTTTTTAACCCTGTACTTTTTATATGAAGCGCAGCGTATAGCTTTGTGCATTTATATTGTGTTTACTTCAATGTAAAATAAATCCAGTGGAAAGGAAGTCTTAAGACCCAAACTTAGTCGCACACGTAACGGCATATTCGTCGTCTTGCGAGGGTGCAAAGACAAAGAGGGGTCCGAAATGGGAGATGACCGGAATGCCATATGCTTGCATAACACCCCAAATGAATTAAAATGATTTGAATGTACAGTCGCGAGTGGCAAAAAAATAGACTTACCAAGCGTCTCAACTAAAAATTACGCAATTTTTCTTTTTTATTATTATTGGAAATGGGTGTTTTACGGTACCTTCAAGTGAGCTTTGCTTAGGGTGATAAAACCTGTCCATTTTATTCCAACCGCTCACTTTTATATTTTTGTTTTGGAGTGGCGTGAAAGAGTGTTCCGTCTTATATATATACATATATATATATATATATATATATATATATATATTTATATATACATACAAGACGGAACGGGTGAAGTGCCGTAGAACGTGTCAAAAAGCCCAAGGTTGTCGTTGTTGCTGTTTTCACTAAGGGTTTTTTCTTCTCAGTTATATACCTACGCCTTCGGCCTCCCGCCACCATGCATATTATATATATATATGTATATATATATATATATATAATTTACTTATTTGTTTCATAACACTCTGATCCTTATAAAAACTTTTTTCAGAAATGAAAATGCATAACTCAACATCGAACGTTATTAATCACGCATACGCAGTGCACGGAACAAAACCACGAGAAAAAATACAACCACGTAAAATAGTGAGTGCAAAATAGATATATATAAGATATGCCGAAAGCAAATGATATGCAGGCGGGTAATTAAGGTGGGAAATTCACACTTTTAGAATTGCAAATGTGGCGTGATATCAGCACCTGAAGAACGAGCCTCAAAGACCACCGGACTATTGTTCGCGGCAAGCAAACACTCATTACCCCCCTCCCCCTTTTCTCCCCCTTGTCTACTTCTGACGTATGATGCAGCATTTCCTTGGCAACGGTGGCCGCCAGATTGCAACGGCAAAAGAATGGGAGGCCAGAAAGATGCGTGGAAGTGGAGTTAAGATGGCAGTCAACCCGGTCCTTCCCATTTCGCTTTCAAGGCCTCAGCTTACTCTAAAGTTCCTGGATAAACGCTTCCTACAAGTAGCGACATTCTTTAAAACGCCGACTGCGTGACGGCGCAGGTCTTAGGAAGCGAATGGCGGCGCACAGCAGAAGACTGAACTCAATGACGCCATTTTGTTCCAGCGAAAGTTGCTTCGTCACTCGTGTTGGTTGTCGTTACTAGTAAATATGAGTATCGTCGGATTTTATTTCGCTTAAGGTCGATGCAGTACTTGGCGTCCAAACCTGGAACTAGGCCGCCGTGTCCCGGAAAGCTGGCCATGCTTCTGCGTTGAAGGATTCGACCGAATCATAACGTACGCGAAACTTCTCTTGAACTGCTGTACAACCATTATCTTGGTTTTATGGACCATTAAAAACGCTTTTGAAAATGATTTTGCTAATAAAACCGTTTCCGCATTGGCTATAATCTATGTTTTCTTCACAAACATGTAGAAACGAATGCGTCCCGCTCTCTAAGTCTACACGTAAAGGCGTCGGCAAGAAACCGAGTGAACAAACAGGGGGGAAAAAGTTTGGGCTGGTCTTCTTCATCTTTCACTCTACGGCGCATCCGTCCTAATGGTGGTCGTCGGTTTTCCGGTGGACAAGCAACATCCGCCGAAACGATGATTCATGTTTCCGACTTTTTTTTTTCGGGATATATTCTTTCAGAAATCTTCTCTTCTGCTACCCATTTCAGACCAACAACGAAAAACAAACATAATAAAATAAGAAACGCTACCACACAAAACATGCAGTCATGTATAGAAAGATTCATCTCCGTTTTTTCGTTACGCTCTCCCGCTCTCTCTCCCTTTCTCTTTCTAACTCCTTTCCATTGTATGTTCTCTCGTCTCCTCTTTTTGGAGAATTCCCATAAATTCATGCGCAGCTCGAGCTGACCTTTTCTTCTTGTTCGTCTTGGAGCTGGCGCAGTGGCTCTTTCAATCTCTCGCGCGGCGTCTCCGCAAATGTTTTGCAGTCGGCCGGCGGCAGACGTCATAAATTCGACGGCTGTACTGGGCCTTCCTCCCGCATCAGCGTGCGGTCTTTTGTTCCTCCATTTTCGATCCCTTTCAACTCACCCCCCCCCCCCCGCGCCCCCCAAACACAGAAAGAAATAAAAAAAAAAGAAAAGTGAGACACTTTTTTCTTATACGTAATTCCTTCCCTGTAAAGTAAAAAAAAAAAGAGAACAAAATGCGACAAGAATAAAGACATGGGAAACTGGTGACATAATAGAGAGGAATGCACGAGCTTGAAACGAACATTTTCTCACGTATCTATCGCAAGCGCGATGAACCATAAGGGGTCTTCACACGGAGGAGAAATCGTTCTCTTTGCTCCCCCTGCATACGCATCCCGTGGTAACAACGTCACGCTTCTGAGCGGAGACGCGCTGATGTAGACATGCCAAGGGAATGGGGGAGCTTTTGCTCGGGGCTACAGCAGACTTGTGCAAGTTACTTGAAAGAGATCTAATGGGTCACAATTACAAGTTATCGAGCCTCAAACGTAATAGATTTCAGTTACCAATTACGTACGCTCAAAAGTAATTGATTACTTTATTCGTTACGCTACCAATTACCTTCTCGTTACTTTTCCCGTACCGTTATCAGAAAACAATAAAAACAATTTTGATACTTTGAAAAATGTTTTTGCCGCACTATTTTCCATTTCTCACGCGCCCGCATTATGGAAGTCCTTGAGGTATTAGAAGAGTGTAGGTGCAGCTGTAAGCTGACAAGGCGACGAAAGTTGCCACCTCACCCGCCATCCCACTATCTGACACCGACCCGAAATGATCCCTGGAAGTCTGTAGACAAAGCTAGCGGCGCGCATGCTCAGTAGCAGCGTCTACCTCGGCTACGAGATACGGAGGTAAAGAGCCGATCTACGAAAGCTCCCTTTTGAAACGGGACTTCCATGCAGGGTTGTAAAAGGTACTTCAAAAATGTACCTAAGGTACAGTTGCAGTTACTCATTCGACAAGGTACCTAGGTACGTACCCAAGTACTTGCTTAAAAATGTACCTAGGTACAGGTGCAGTTACTTCAAAGATACTTTGTTTATTTCCCCCAAATTGGTCAGGATATATTGGAAGTAAAGCTCTTAATACTGAGGATACACGCAAAAACGAGTTTGATAAAGGTGCTTTATTGGCGTCAATGCGATGTCCACATCAGAATTGAGTCCTCACGTGCCTTATTCCTATGGGCTCTAATTGGTCCGCCGAGGCCACAGCTTCCAGTGTTTACCATGTCACGTCAATACCACCAAAGCTCTATTGTAGATGCCTCAGAGACGGTGTTGATGTCGACGGGCCGAGAAGACGTCTGCCGCATGAAGAAACGCATGAGTGGAGTGCATATGTACCTAACCTTCGCAAAAACAAACAAAATGCTTCAAGCTTTTTTTTTTTCGTTAGTTGGGAGAAAAATAAGCTTTTTTTTTTCTCCTTCGGAACTTTCTCACTTTTGATAACTGCAACATTTAAGTCCGATTTATTAAGTGGAAACTTTATTATATATGCGATGTTCGATTGCTGTACGATTGTAATTTATTTTTAATTATATTTTATGTTATATTTATGACAGAAGAGAGCCGCCACTGGGACAAGGTACAGGCAACAGAAACTGCGCACATTTTTGAAGTTATCTCCCCCCTTTAATAGCTATAATGTTAGCTTCAATACGCAATGTAGTCAATTTCGTTTGAGATGAAGGAAGCAGGTCGCTACTTTCCCTAAATAGAGTTCAGAAGCGATTCGATAAGTTGGTATCGCTAGAACAACATCGCTAATTCAATGTTCGCTCCAATGAACACCGCCACTCGCTAAAGTGTCGCTCGATAAAATATCATGGGCGGGGCTTCGTTCGCTGAAACGTCGTTCGATCAAGTCAGTGCCTCCCAGGTCGTACACAACGAAACGTTAATCACGGCACATGGTAGTGAGTAAATACTTCATCACAGTGGTGAGTTGGGCTAGTTGGTTTTGCATACTCAAAGGGTAAAACAGCGTAAAAAGACACGGACAGGGAATATGTACGCATACGGAGCGGTTCAGCGCTCCGGGTGAGTCCATCTTCCATGTACGTGTCTTTTGCGCTGTTGCGCTGCTTTACCCTTTTATAATACTTCAAGAGCTTTAGTTTTTACCAGTTTGTCGAAATGAACAAAAAAGTACCTGTAAAAAGTAACTTCACTCAGTTACAAGTTACTGGAAAATGTACCTAAGATACAGATATAGATACCGAGAAATGAAAGGACCTAGGTTTGTACCTTAGGTACAACAAAAGTACCTAGCTACAGATTTCCAGTTACTTGTACCTAGTTACTTCACCACCCTGCTTCCAAGCGTGAGACGGTGCGTGTATTCATCGAGACGCCGGCGGTGGCATCGGGATCGTTGAACTTGTTGTGGCTTGCGCTGTTGAGCAGGTCGTCCGAGGCACCCGAAGGAGTTTTCGATATTCATTAATGCCGTCGTCAAGCCGCTCCTCATAAAACTCGTTTTTTGATTCCCCGTCCTTTGTGTTCATGCACCCATTCAAGAATCATCTTTCTTGTAGCAGGAAGAAGTTCGTCGTCTTCTGCATCGAACAGCGCTGCTGCCATAATGGAGTATCGCGCTTTCACGTATGCCTCCATTTTTCTGCTCTCGTAAGCGAGCACCGATCCCTGCTGTCGAGAGTGCGACCGCTGAAAGGCGTCTGATAACGCTGACATCCCTCTCGGCTTCCCACCATTCGTGTGAATGCATGTGCCGAGGAGGAAGTGTCGCTGTTTTCGCGAATCACTGACGTCACGCAGATCCCTCCCCAAAAAACATCCCTCCTGTGAACACCCCTAAAATACCTCTATTTTTCTCCGATAAAATTGAAGCAATCAAACAATCACAAAAAATATCCTCAGCCATTCCACTCTGCAAAGGTGGAAGCCCAGAGAAGCTGTTTAGTATACGACACAGACCCGCCCCGAAGAACCGAAAGAAACTAGACACACGCGAGGGGATTGCCACCTGGCAGAAAGTAGGCACGCGCGACGGGACGGCCACCCGAGAAGTACGGAAGGAACGGAAACTAGGCACCCAAGCGCTTGGAACAACGACATAGAGAGGGCGGTGCAAGCGTAGACATGACCGACGGCAAAATTTGTGCGAAACCTTCAGTATCTACCTGATGGTCTACTGATCTTAAAAATAGTGTCTATTGATAACTAATCTACTGAAAATGCATATCCAAATGATGAGATGTACCAGATTTGGCATAGAATGAAGGCATTTTGCATGAAATTCCGGACCTCAGTTTTTGTTGACGCACACGAAAAATCCAAGGAGCCCTAGCCGTAAAAAGCTTTGCGGTAAAATTACAGACTCCAATTCCTCCATCGCAACGACCATAGCCCCTGCATTCTTCGACAAACACATTCATATATACATGTATAGATAAATATGTATAGGATTGCGTTGTGGGTGTCATCTACAAAATTCCATTGTCATGCGGACCGGTTTAAATAGGACAATCGGGACGCTGCGTCAACGAGAGAATGCGTGAGCATGCGAATTACCTGCGGTCAATGACAGGAGGTCACTTATACGTACATTGCAGAGACTGCCAGTGTCACCCTGTCTTCCAAAATACCTTAATCATTGGCAGGGGGCGCACAAAAGTGCAAAGAGAGGTGCTGGAGGCGCATGCTATCGAAAAAGCTGGCGCGGTTCACTGTGTCAGCCAGCCTTCGGTTTATCTGCACAAAAAAGAGATCGAATTTATAGATGCATGGTAAGCGACACGTCATTGGTTGTTTCAGCGTTGGTTGGCTGTGTGGTGTTTTCTTGTTTGAGCCGTTTTTAATAAAACTTCAGTTGATAGTCAGCGCTTGTCCTGTGCTCTTCTCTCGTCTTCGTCTTTTTGCGCGCTGTTTCCAATTTCCTAAGTCATGAACCAACTCGCCTGCATCGCCACCTTAATAGATAGATAAGATATAGAACGATGTACACCAGGTGTTTAATTTCAATTCGAATATATATACATATTTAGTTTAAAAGGAGGCGAGAGTTAGAGAGTTAGACAAGTTCCATCTTGACCATGTATTTAAGAGGCTCGGCGAACATTAGTCACGGTGAGTTAGAAAATTGCCTAAAATTAGCTAATTAACTTCTTAATTATCTGTTTTAGGGGTCATGTTAAAATCGCAATATTGGCCACAATTAGTAATGGAGAATTCAACAATTTAAAAAAAAATTGCAGAAAGGCAATATTTTTTTAGTTGTAAATCAATCAATTTTCGCGTTTTTTTGTCGCCCGATTCAGAAAATTACGCTTGAAAAAACAGTCGCAAGCCCTTCCCGCCGTGAAGTTTGGAAAAGCGACTACTTAGTCGTTCAGATTATGTCGTCACCAGCTGGGCAGCGTGTCCTTGGTGCGTGCACCGACGATAGAGTTATTATAATGTACGCTAGAGGTTCAAGTGGCGCTAGTGTGTTGACGCAAATTGAAGCAGACAGCAACCAGTCGAAAATTGACTTCCGGTATTGCATTCCTATGGGAAAAAGTGAATGAATTTTCTTCCTGCGCTCGATCATAAGAGCAAATATCCCAAATAATTCGTACGTACTACGTAGCTTGGAACATTTCTCAGTCAGGCCGACGAAATAATTGGTCAGTTATGGCGTTTTTCTTTCGAATTCATCGCATTAAAAACGGTGCTAAAACGGCTTCGTACGTGTATTTATGTGCACTGTCGGACACTGTTAGCGCGAACGCGGCGTCGGCGATTTCCAGCATGGGGGATATACTAGATGCCAAACGAACGAAGGACACCTGAAAATGAAGAGCGGCGGCAAGAACTACGCAGTAACACTGGATCAGTAACTCGCAGTGCATGCACGATCAATATAAATTGAAGGCCACGTAATCTATTCCGATTTTAAGTAAGTAAGTATACTGCTTTATTCTTTCTGCCCTGAGCGAAGCTGCTGGTTCTACGTTCAAAATATCACCCGCGCGGTCGATATCTTTGAGAAGAAGTGCGCGATAAAAGCTGCCCGGTAGAAAACAATACGAAGAGACACCTTTCATAGCCCACAAACTTTATTCTCTACGTTTTGAAGGTTTTTATCCGCTCATGCACGACGGGATCATTTTCATATAGTGACAGGACTGGCATATTATCAATATACAAGCGTCATCGGAATGCTGGCGAGCCTTGAACACACTCTATATTCGTTTCGATTGTAATTTTGCTTTGAATCGTCGCTTGTTTTTACACACCTGCTGCGGAACACACGTTTGGGACTGAAATGTACCGAAGTTAAATATCGTTCACTGATAAAGAAAAATGCGCTAACTAAAGCAATTACACTTTTACAGTGTTAATCAAGGTACATACTATTCGGTACGACCCAAATAACCTAAGTGTTTCGTGTTATTTTCCGGCGAAGAGACAAAATGCACGCGCGTTTTCCCATAGGAATGCACAGGAGCACCGCAAAAGTAGACTGGTTGCTGTCTGCTTCAATTTGCGTCACGGAAGTCGCGTAGACACTAGCGCCAGTTGAACCTCTAGCGTACATTATAATAACTATGGCACCGACGACATAAAAGACGACGTGACCCTAAAGGACTACGTCACTCTTCCAATCGTCAATGGGGGCACGGCTTGCCGCTATCGTCTGGCGCGCGATTTTTAAATCTTACTAAGAAACGTGAAAATAAATTTATAATAATATATATTAAAAAAATGATTACTTTTCACAAATTTAATTGTTATGACCCGTAATGGTAATTTCCGTCAATACCACAATTGCAACATCACACTCACAACCAACGATTAAAAAGTTAATTGACGTATTTTAGTTATTTAGCCAACTTACAATGGCGATGACTACTGTCCGCCGAGCCTGATAAGTGTGAAGACGGCACACGTCTAAAGGCCGGTTCACACACTTGCGACCGACTACGACCGACTGAGACAAGACCTGCTTTTAAGACTCTTGTAGCGCTTCACGACCGGCTCCGCAGCAGCGCATTCGGTCGTAAGCTGACGCAAGAGGCCTAAAAACCGTTCTTATATCAGTCGGTCGTAGTCGGCCGCAAGTGTGTGAACGGGCCTTAGCATTCACTCCCCAATATATATATATATATAGAAAGAGAGAGAGATATATATATATATGTGTGTGTGTGTGTGTGTTCGAATGAAAATAAGACAACCGATATCTAAAAAGGCGAGCCAAGTTAACGGAGCAAATCGAAAGGAATATTTTTCAAAATGCCTCCCATAGGGGGTCACTAGACGCCACATTTGAGGGCAATGTGTAAAGGGCATGCTCAGTACGAGCTCACATTAATAGCCTGCCAACATCGGCAATCTCGACGGTGCGGAATGCAAGTTGCAAAAGAAGTGCGGAAGCTTGCCGTCAGCACGCGATCAGCAGCCGCGCACACACATATAGCGGTCAGAGAATACTTCCTCTACCGCTTTTCCACAAGGGCGTGGACATCTTGAATGTCGTCACTTCTGGCACGCGGTAAAATATCGTTTCGATTTCTCCACGCCGCTGGAAGGTTTTTTTACGAAGCATGCGTGATTCTCACACATTCTTGTGTTGCCTCAACTATATTTTCTCGCAAATTCCAGGCTGAAATGTTGTATTAGATTTTTTTCGTCCCGCATACCAGATACCGAGCCCACGTGACTGAGAACAAGAGGAAACAGAAAACGTCTATGGGAGAAATAAAAACGCTGCCCTGCAACTGCATCAAAAATAAGATGGGAAAGCTGAAGCCAACGCGATCCCATGGTGCTTCAGAAACGTGCACCGTGCATGAGAGGTGCTCGTGCGAAGATTCCCTTAAGGCCGGGTCATTCTGCTGGTGGCACTGCCGCTCCCCTCTCTTCCTGTTTACTCAAAATGAAACACCATTAAAAAAATAATAATAAAAACATTACTTCTTCACCTCGCCGCTTGGGCGGATTTTTCGCTCCTTCTCCGAGCCGTGCCTGCGCCCTTCGATGTTTTCCTCGTTGTCTTCATTCCCGTTCCCCATTTTTCGTTCCTTAATGCAGCGAGAGGCGAGAGGGCAGGGCGCGAGCGAAACCGTCATCAGCATATGGCGGGGGATGAGCGGGGTAGCGTGCAAGAATTGATTCCGAGCAGGGGTCTATCGTCGAAGCCTTTCGCTGGCGCAGCTATCTAACGCGTAAACAAGAGGCACTAAAATAAAGTAAACGTAGAGAGATTTTAATGCATTTAGGGAAAGAAGAGGAAGGCGATAAGTGCTGCACCAGACGAAAATGGGGGCGCTCCTTGGCGCGAGATAAAAAAAAAAAATAATTCGACGGAAGCTGCCAGGAGTGCAAAGAGGGAGAGAAATATATTCGAGAGTCGAAAGTGAGACGGAGAATGAACGCCCAGGGGCGGAAAGAAAAAAGGAGACACAAAACAAAAAGTGACCGTGAAAGGTGTCCTGGTCAGCGTCACGTCTTGGCAGGTGTCGTTTTAACGTTTGGAATCAAGATAGAGCAATCCAGGCAAAAAAAAAATTATTAAGAAGTCTAGTTAAAGTTTGCAAGAAAATTATTTGAAACGAAAAGAAACAACGACAAATTAAGTTTGTGCACCCCGTCGTTGGCGCTTCGAGGTGAAAGTTCGCGTGGCAAATGTACGAGAGATACGTGTCGGTTCTTCATAAATGCATATTTATGAAGGTTACGTATCAAAAGCGGGTGACCTTCTAAGAGCACGTGCGAGGTTTAATTAACATACTGGTTTCAATTAGAACGTTTATCCCAACATTGCACCTGCTAAAATTTAGACCGTAGTAAACAGCGGGTGGTAACACTGGCGTCGTTTATTCGCATAGTAAATAGGTCGCTGAGAACATTTTGCTAAGCAAACACCGGAAGTGAATATCTTTTACTATTGTTACACGCGCACACTTAACTCCAGTTAAGCTAAGCCACAGTTAGTGTACAATACATGTGAACAACATTTTCTGGCAATGCAGTAAAAGCTACAGGCGCACGTGCTCTGGAGCATCTTTTTCTTGAGCATCCATAATGTAAAGCAGTAAAGGCGCGCCCTTCACTTCTTCTCAAATAGCTAGTTGTTCGAGAGTATGGTGTGAAAACTGTGGTGCCGCGTAACAGAGGTTAAAGGTGAGTTAACTGCGGTTAAGGGTGCCCGTCTAACAGAGGGGCTAAATAGCAGATGCATATTGCGCAATATTTTGGTATACAGGGCGTCCATTTTGAATCCCTGCGCTCTAAACCGAGATGAAAAATCAGCACGTACGCATGGAATGCTTAAACGTTCACTGTATGTGCATTCAGGTGGTGGAATTTAACTGATTGAAGTTCAAGACATAACTTTCTTCCTGCAAAAACGAGAAAAACAAACCTGCCAGGATCAACCGCGGACGGGTTTGCAGACGACTGAATTAGCGATGCTTAAACTCGTGACGCCATCTCCCGATCATCGTAGCGAGCTGAAGACAAAGTGCGTCATTTGCGCGCTTTGCCTATAGAAGTATGTCGCCACGTTTTACAAGCATCAGTAAATCGGTGAAGTGTGCTAGGCCTTAATTTTTATCAGCCTAAATCCAGTACCAAAACGCAAACACGGTGAGAGATTGAAACTTTCATATATAGGTTCTAATTTTTTCGACTCGTTTTAGAGAGCTGGGATTTATTATCGACACCATATACCTTGGTCAATATTTGAA
Source organism: Ixodes scapularis (assembly GCF_016920785.2). Lineage (NCBI taxonomy): Eukaryota > Metazoa > Arthropoda > Arachnida > Ixodida > Ixodidae > Ixodes > Ixodes scapularis. The sequence continues at coordinate 198,113,482 of NW_024609835.1, forward strand.
GGCTCCACAGAAAGAATAAATTCCAAATATTAGAGAACCACAAAAAAGTGTTTTTACCCCACTTAAAGATCTGCATAGTGTACCGAAGATTCCATTTTGAAATAATCGTTTGACGCCTTATCTGAGCCAGTCGCGTACCTTCCGTGCTGCCAATGACATGTGGGACAATCGCAGCTGATCTTGATTGACAAAACTGAAAAAAATAGTGAACCTATCTAAAAAAAGGGAGATAACGTAATATAACAGGATAATTATGGCTATACAGCTATTGCCAAATGCCATTTATTTTAGACGTTAAAAGTTTAGGACGGGACACCAATGTAGAAGAACAACGTTTGCCCTCTGCCAAGTTATGCAGAAACAAAGTATTAGGCTTTTGCGCTCACCTTGAGGTCAAAATACGTTTAGCAACGTCACAGTAGATTGCGACGCGTTCCATGAACAATTCGAAAATTATTGGCGGACGCCTTCCGCGCACATTGGTTATGCGCATGCGTGAGCAACCAACGTGCGCGGGCAGAGAAGATGAGCGAAGGTTGGAGTCGCTCTCAGACGGCGGAGACTTTCACCACCGCCTCGAACCTTGAATTGCAAACCTGGTGTATGGACCATACACCAGGTGATTCCGATTAAGCAATCGAAAACACCTTAAAATCTAACCCCACACTATGGATATGGATATGGATATGGATATGGTGGCTTAACCCTTTGTATCGGGCGATCACAGTTTTAACAAAACTGGATCTAGCCAAAAAGAAAAAAAAAACAACCTAAATTTGATTGCCATTGCCCCCCACCCTCCTCACAGTTTTCCCCCACCAGTCCTCCAGTCTTCGCTTAGCGATTTCAACCACCCCGAGGCCGCCGACATCCCCCCGCTGACTGCGCTGGCCACCATGGTCTCGACTTCCCACTTCATTGATGCACGTCGTCTGCGTCGTCTGCCCCTGCCCTGTCGATGGTGTCGGTCCCAAGTCCAACCTTTTCAGACCCAGTGCAACCGCATAATCCACCAGATCTGGTGGCATCAGCGGTCTCAGCTCTCGGCACTCCATTATGATATGTTCAGCTGTCTCCTCCTGCTGGCCACATAGCTGGCATGTACCGTCCATCCCCGGTGTGTACTTGGACCTCAGGTGGCGTGTCCTCAACACTCCACTTCGTGCCTCGCACAGCAGCCCACTGCCCCTCGAGTTGTCGACGAAATTGACGCCCACAATGCTCTTCTTTTCCGCACCGTAGACGGCGAGGGACGGCCGCGCGCCTACCGCGGCGACCCATCTGGTCGTTTCTGTCTCCTTCACGCGTTCCCGCACCTGTTTCGCCGTCCCCGGAGATTCGACCTCGCACAGCAGCACCCGTGGCACGTCATATCGCTCCGAGAGCTTGTTCACTCTCCTTACCCACCGGGTGTTGATGCTTCGAAGGTTGATGTACTTGAACACCTGGCGAGCCCATCGTTGTTCCGGCAAAGTGCAAAGCCGCCGCTCGAAAATCAGTTTGCTGCTGGCCTCACGGACCTCAAAGCAGGACCAACCCATGTCGCCCTGGGCGTACTCACTGGTGGTGTTTCGGTGTGTTCCCAGCGCCAGGCGACCCACCTCTCGCTGCCTCACTTCCAGATGTTCTCGTGTACGTGCCGACAGGCACAGTACGGCATTGGCAAAGGTCAAACCCGGCACCGCCACCATTTTCCAGAGTGCCCGCACCGTCTCGTATCGGCTGAAGCTCCACATTCCCCTGCATCCCAGGTAGCCCTTGCGTTTGTTCGCCGTGGTCCGCAGCTCGGCCTCATGTTGTTCGAGGTACTTTCGTCCCGATTGCAGCGTCACTCCCAGGTACTTATATTCGGTCCTCCACTCTATCTCTTGGCCCTGGATGTTCACTCTCTGCGACAGCTGCGTAGAGGCATCCTCTGTTTCCTGTTGCTCCACCCCCGCCCCAAGGACTCCAGACTTGCTGGGGTTGAACGTTAGCCCCAGGGTGGTTCCCTCTTTTCCACAGATGTCCAGTAATTCCTGAAGTTCCTCCAAGGACCCCGCCATAAGTACCACGTCATCTGCATAAATCAAGGCAGGGATCCTCTGATCCACTTGCCTCCCCTCTTCACCGTAGCACATCCTGAAACCCAAGCGACTGTCCTCCAGTGCTCTCTCCAGTCCTGCAACGTACAACATAAACAGAAGTGGTGAAAGCGGGCACCCCTGTCTTAGTCCTTTTGTGGCCTTTGTGGGCTCGGTGAACTCTGCCCCCCACTGAACCACTACGCTGTTGTCTCTGTATATCTGTTGGAGCAGGTCCCTCCATTCCATCGGTATTCCCAACTCCTCCAATACCCTCCAGAGCAGCGAATGGTTCACAGAGTCATAAGCCTTGGAGATGTCCAAGAGACCGAGGTATAGGGGCCTCTGCTCGTGGTTGGCGATCTCCATAGCCTGAGTGATTATGAACAGGTTGTCCTCCAACCTCCTTCCCCTGCGAAATCCGTTTTGAAGTTCCCCGAGTATGCCCTCATGCTCAGCCCAGCTCTGTAGGCGCTCCTTCAGTACATGCATGAAAATCCGGTAGAGCACCGAGGTCACTGTTATCGGACGGTGGTTTTTCAGGATGAGCTTGTCTCCTTTCCCCTTGTATAGCATCCTGATCCGGGATCTTTTCCAGTCCTCCGGTATGTCACCTGTTTCCATCACACAGGAGAGACCCTCTCGGAGCCGTTCCCTGGACTTTCCTCCCATTTTCTTCAGAAGGCCTGCTGGAATGTCATCTAGACCCGTTGCCGTATGACCAGCCATGCGTTGCATGGTCCTGTTCAACTCGCCCTGGGATATAGCTCGGCGCTGTTGGGTACTTCTCGTGCTGTCCCTCAGGGGGTCACTCCGTCTTACTGCATCTGGTTGTTCGAAGCTCTCCGTCATTGCCAGAGCGATGTGCCGGATACATTCCTGTCCAGTCAGGACTACTCCGCTTGTGGCATCTCTTATTGTTGTCGGTTTAGGCTCTGCCCATCTCTCTTCGCCCCTGACATGTTGCCAGAACTTTCTTGGGGCATCTCTGCCACTGCTTCGCAATTCCTCAAGCAGCTGTCTGTCCACCTTCTTCATCTTTCTTTGCACCATAGTCGAGAACTCAATCTTTTTTTCCTGGTATTCTTCCCATGCTTTGAGAATATCCTCTCTCTGTGCCTTCATTTTGACTGCTTCACCGTGCTTCCTGGATGCTGCTCTCCTCCGGTTTCTTGCCTCTTCCACTTCTGTGTCCCACCATCTCTTTCTCCTTTGTCTCCGTTTTCGGTGTCCACTCCTTATTCCCTTGACCTTTGTAATCCACTTGCGCATCCAACTCACCACGTCTGTGTACTGTCGTATGGGTTCATCCTCCGCCTCCTTTTCCAGCTCCTCCACCACTCTCTCCAATTCCCTACTGGTTAGCCCCTTGGGTGTCCTTGGCATCGGTGACTGTCTTAATTTGGTTGCCCCAAACTCCAATGTCAGTCGGCGGTGATCACTTCCAAGACTCGCTCCGCCAGTCTCGTCTATTGTCATCTCTGTTAGGTTTTCATATAAAGTTGGAGACATGAGACAGTAGTCTATGCATGAGGAACGTTCTCGAACTGCCCATGTGATCTTCCCTTTACTTTTTTCTGTCCCGTTCACCATCACTAGTCCCATTTTTTCCATCCAGCATAGGAGTTCCCGACCCATCTTATCTGTCCTCTCATCCAGTTCCTCTATATGCGCGTTGAAGTCTCCAAGTATGATGATGGGTAAGTTCAGTTCTTCCACGTCCTTCTGTAGACAGGCCAGTTGTGCCTTGTTTGCTTCCTCGGATTTGTTTCCAGTCCAGAGGAACACTATTCCGATTGCCACCTTCTTCTTCCCTATCTTCCCTGTCATCCACAGGTGCTCCACACAGCTTTCCCTTTGTCTTTCCCATTCGCCTGTAGCCGTCCCCAGAAAGCCCACACCTCCCCCTTTTCGCTCCCCACCTCTTCTGTTCTGGCCCTGCCAAGTGAATTTCTCATGTGCTGGTGGTACTTCCGAATTCCTCAGGTGGGTTTCCACCAGTCCCACCCCCACAAGACTCTCCTCTTCCATTGAAGCGTACAGCTCCTCCCATTTCGCTGCTTTTCTCCCTCCTTGCATGTTCAGGAAAGCCAGAGTTTGCCGCGTTCTCCTCTGTCCCCTGCGTGTTCTCTTTCTTGCCTTTTTCGGCTGCATCCTTATCTCTACCGTTTCCTTTGGTTGTGGATTTTCCACCCCCGCCCCGTCCATCCAGCTGTCCGCATCTGTCAACTCCTCACTAGCTAACTCTTTTTCCTCTTGTAATATGGGGGACGTATTCTCCAAGTCGTTGTGTTTTCTTTTTTCCCGCATGGTTCGTCTTGGGTTTTGTCTGTGTGCCTCTTGTAACTTTTCTCCTCTCACTGCCATGCCCTTCGCTTTTCCCCTGTGCCCTCTCAATATTGTCTCCCCTGTTGCTGGTGCATCCGTTGGAGCTGTTCCTCGATCTTCTGCAACCTGTGGTGCCATCCTTGTTTCCTGATGTTTCTTCCCTGCGTCCTTGTTTGTGATGCCATACCCTTGTTGACTGGCATTGAGCCTAAAAAAGCCTCAATCTTGATGCCTAGGCTTCGTCCCATCTCTTCTGCTCCCTCACCATTGTGAGTGTCTCCCTGGTCCTCACCAGCAGGTATGTTGACATCCACAAACTCCACTCTAGGGCCCAACCGCTGTGTCATTTCTTTCGTGAGCGTGTTCATTTGTATGCTTTTTTCTTTTGTTGGGCCTACACTACTTTCTACTGGAACTGCACATACCACATACTGATGTTCCGGTGACATCTGAACCCACCTCTTCAGTTGTTCTTCCAGTTCATTTATGGCACTCTGTGCCGTCACTTCTCCCCGCATATCCATACTCCCTGCATGGATGACAACCATTCCTGTTCCTGCTTGCCATATTCTGTGATCCCTTTCCGCCCGAGCCATCGTTTCTTTCAGCTGGGCCCCGGGTTTAGTTGCAAAGTAGACCCGCTTGTCATAGTCGACTGCCTTGAGGACCTTTCTCTTCATTTTGTATGCTCCTGTGTCACCCACCACTAATACTCTCCTGTCACTTGTATGGCTCGCTTCCCACGTTTCCCTCTTATCTGCGGCGTTGGCCTCACTGCCACTTCTCTTGGGCTGTTCTGTTTCGATTCTCCCCATCTCAGGAGCGTTGGTGTTCTCCTGCCTCTCCCTTGGCATTAGTTGGCCCCTGTTGACTGACTCTCGTGATTTGTTGTTGCTTTTCTTCTTGCGTGCGCCGTTTTCCGTGCCACTTTCTCTCCTCGCCTTGACCTCCTCACCATCCCGTTGTAGGGGCCCGTTTCCGTCGTCTCTTCTATCAACCGCCGCCTGCACTCTCCCGATTGAGTCAGTGTCGCCCCGTGTGTTTCTCCTCTCTTTCATCTCTGTATTTAGTACCTCCATCAGCCTGGTCTCAGCCACCACTCTTTGTGTCCTTTCATCCTCGAGTTTTGCCGTCATTCTGTTCTCTGCTGCTGTTCTCTCTAACCTTTCTTCCGTGATTTGTAGCCGCAGCTCTTCGATCATGCTTCTCAGCATTTCCCACTCACGTCTCATTTCTTCCTCCGTGGGTCGTCCCGTTTCCTGTTCCGTCTTATTGCACTCTTCACATTTGAACTGTGTCTCTTCCAGGTCGACCCATTTTTCGCATTTCTCGCACTCTACCTCTGTCTTTTTTGCCACAACATTTTTCTTCCTACCTTCCCCTCTCCCGTTTTTCCTGTGGGGGCTCATCCTTTCTCGTTTCCTCCCCGTTGTTTTCTAACTTCCCGTTTTTCTTCCCCGTTTTTCCTCTCCGTTTTTTCTAACTTTTTCTAACCCGAAAACAAACGCACGTGGGAACGGCCATCGGAAACAACGCGTAATTTCCTAACCTAACCTAACCTAATAACCTAACCTAACCTAACCTAACCTAACCTAACCTAACCTAACCTAACCTAACAACAACCTGACCAAGGTTGCCAGTCTGAATTTAAAAATGTGTCCGTAATTGAAACAAAGTCGCAGAAACTTGAGGGGAGACTGTTGCTCTAGAGAAATAATAGTTTAGGTCATCTTAAACACTAATCCTGCCAGTCCATCTTGTGATAGCTAGAGGCCCTCGAGTATGGGACATTCCTTTTTTAAGAGCTTAATTGGGGCTTCATTTTATTCAATGGCGGACTAATTGCCATCGCTCACAAAACATTCCCCCACGCCAGAACTCCTTGTTCATACATCGCTTTTCTACATCTGTTGTCTTTCCCTTGCAAGTCATACTCTTTTTCGCTTTTTTTTATTTCTTTCGTCTTTTGGAGTTGCGAGAGGATTTGAACCATTGGATGAGGGCTAACAGCGTTTAATTGACAGGGCTTCATCTTGTGCCCCGCCTCTGTTCTTTCCTCTCCAATCAGAAATGAAGACAAAACACGCAAAACGGCTCGTATTTTCGCCTGTACTCCCGGTCGCGAATATTTGTTCGCGCTCTGTCCTTCTGATCAGCTTTTGTACTTCCGCTTCCCCCGGGATTAAAAATGAAGCAACTGCCCCCGAGCAATGACTTATGCCCCTTATCGTATAATTGCATTTTGCAGTGCGATTCTTGTGTTTAACTTATCCCGTTTTTTTTCTGCGTGTATTAGGACATGGCCCTCCGCATGAAGACTTTCCTGCCTGATTGCATTTTGCCCTCGATGAAGCGCGAAATATTTCAACGACAGACGCAAACTGAATCAAGAAGAAAAAACGAAGAACACCGGGATATTACGTTATGACGAATATTAGTGGCTTCGAAACGAAATTGGCATTAATGAAGTTCAGGGTGCGCTCCAAAGAGAGATTACTGGCATTCAAATTTTGCTGCACTGTGGGGACGTGGGCACGATTTCTGTATTTCGAAAGCGGACTTGAATCCAACTAGACGAATATATCTATCCCACAAAATTCATCATTTGTTTTAAAGGGACTTACATGCTAAGATAAAATAAAAAATATTCTGTTACTTTTACGGGGGAAAAGAAGAAACACAACGAATAAAAAAGAGGCTAAACAAAACAAGAATATAAAGTAACACCTGAGATGAAGTCAGCAAAAGTGAGGTAAGAAAAGTGATCAACATAAACTCGAAAATGAAATGATCTGGTAGCGCTTCATATCAGTGAATGTCCCACTCTGCTACAGTCACTTTCTTCCTTGGGTATGAGGGGTGACAAGGATGTTTCGATGCCGGCCTAGCCTACGCCTTGATTGTTTTGTTGTCGCTCAATGGGAATCTATAGGTTTCTCCCGATTCCCGTACACTTCATGAGCAATAAATAATTTGTTAGTCTGCTCGAGAGCAACCTGCTTTTGTTTTTCGTGGTGGTCTTTGGTGAAAAAGAGGAAGAAACTGTATTTGTTGTCACAGCAAAAAAAAAAGAAAAAAGATACGTTTTGCGCATTATTTAAGCGCCGCACAAAGTTGTTCTTACAAGAGTTGGCTTCCGGAGAACGAAACTATGCTTCTGGCGTTTGAAACGTGAACGTCTCGATAAAATAGTAATGGACACGTCTCACCAGCCGGTTTTGGAGCGCCACCGCTGCCGGCATGAGCTCTATCGTGCAGTGGCACCTTCCTTCTGTGAACCACATTTTAGGCGGCGTCACGCATGCTTGGAACGCTTAGCGAAAGCGGCTTATTAGCTTATCTAAAATTCACCCACGTGTATCTTAATTTACCACAAAGGTGGCTAAATGAGTAATGCTCCGCGAGAAATGGGATTTCTTTTTTTTTTTTTTTTTACTACGATTCTCGAGATGAGTACGAGCATATTTAATTTAAGTCCAAACTCTGTCCTCAGCCTCGTGGTATTTGGAGAAACCCGCCAGAAACGAGCAATACCCCACAGAACCCTTCCTCTCAAGGGGCCGTGTGACCATAATACGTTGCAATGTTTCCAATCTTATACAACCTCCTTGGCACTACTGCGGTCCGAAGATACTCGCACCCCACGGCACTTACAAGAAAGTCGATTTGAAGGGGTCGTGATTTCAAGAATAAAAACGGTCATTTTCCTTAGTTTCTCCTTTGCGAAAACGGGGTGAAATAATCGTGAAGAATCAATTGATGAGGTAGTCTTGGTAATTATCCCTTGAATGATATAGCCCATTGCGCCCAACAGATTGAACGCGCTCAAAGTGTTAGCTCTCCATTTTGGCTCGTAACTATCAATGCCTCGACGAGCATTCCACTAATGGCGCGTATTCAATTGCTGAACTGGCGGAAATGGCAGAACCCAAACAAAACCTGGAACTAGGCACATCTTCAGTGCCTCACCGACCCCACAGCGTGGCGATAATGAACAGTGGCAGCATACGCACTCCGCTTACGTTGAAAGGAGCCGCGCAAACGATATTGAGTTGGAATCTTTTTTTCTCCCCTTTGCTCGCGCTTACTGCCACTCCTGGGACCAAAGTATACTCGCATGCAATGCCACTGACTAACACACTTCTTTGTTAAGTTATAATTCCTCGGATAAATGTGACTATTTTCTTTCAATCTCTCCTTCGCAAAGGTTGATGACGTAGCTCGGACTTCACAGTATTGGCATAGTTTCTCGACTTACGATGTTGAAATGCCGGCACATAGAATTGACCCGAGCACTGCTTGAGCACTGGACTTGGGATCGTGATAGTCAATAGCTCGACAAGCTTTTGGGTAGTCACTCGTGTCTAGTCGCTGCAACGACGGCGATAGCCGAAGCATAACAGTGCCTGCAACAAGGCGTCTGTCCTGTACCTTGCTAACCCTTGCGCGTTACTGTGATAAATATTTCCGGCCTATAATCGGCTCCAGATCACGTGGCCCCTTGTTGGCTTCGAGTTGAGGGGGGGGGGGGGGGGGGGGGGGGGGACGCTGCTCGTTTTCTTTTGATTTTTCTTGCTACCGTCGTTGCGTGAAGAAAAAAATAACTACCGTATTTACTCGAGTAAGAGCCGCACTATTCATGAACAGGCCCCTTTCGTCTGCTTTACCGCAGTGCACATATACATCCAATCATAGCGTTGAGCAAAAATAACATAGCGAAAAGAAGATCAAGAGCACGATTCATCATACAAATGCAATTTTCACCGACGGTATCTTCGTGCGAAGACACGACGATACCGTCTGTCCTGTCAACCGCCGGAATCATGCTGCCAATCGCGGTGATTAGCAAGCTGGATGCTCCGCGGAAAAACGAACAATCAGGTTTTCCTCATCAACAGTGTGGCTATTACTCGAGTAAATACGGTAACGCATATGTCGTAGATTATGAATGCCAGTGACTAGTTCTAAACAATATTTACGGAAATTATTTAAAAAAAAAATGTCATCGCCCCTTTAAAGCGGTAGGTCCAGTGTGGAGGGCGGGACGGACGAGAATGGCTGACTATTCTGAAACTGGACAATATAAAAAAAAAAGATCCGCATAAAAATAAAGATTCAGACCGAAGGACGAACTAACGGAACCCGAACTAAAATATGCTGAACCAGCTTCTTTTCCGCGGACATAAATTCTAGCTTTAGACTTTTTGGCATGCCTCTCTATCAATAATTTATAGACTAATTTTCGTGTTAGCCCTTCATTCGTTGCGTTGTTTCTTGGTCAGCATACATGAACGTCGTGCTTTGGACTACAATTCAAGAGAATTTCTGCAGAGTTCCGCACTCGCGTCAGTAACGACACCGCGCACAAATTCTGAGATAGAGCTAATTCTAAAGGAATCTCTCAAAATGTGACAGATGCTCATTTTAAACTCGGGTAGCTGAAATGTAACTGTCCCTATATATATCCACCTTGAACCATATCGACTGCGCATCAGTTTGCGTAAACCGAAACGAGCCTAAACCGCAAAGTCCACACCAACACGAGCAACACTCAGACGTCCTACAAGAAAATGTCCGCACACTCCGGAGAGCATCTAAACATCCTGTTAATGCGTTCGCCGTAAAAAAAAAAAATAAAAAAAATAACACACGTTTTTGGTTTTTTTTTTTGCACAACCTTCCTGCCAAAATATATCACTCAAAATTCGTTTATTTCCTTGAGGCACCCAGGCGTAACTTCATCACACACGCTCACACATCAAAGAAACATGTAAGCGCAAGAAAAAAGAAGAAAACGGCAATCGAGCGGTTGACCGAGCGGGTCGTCGTCGGCAACCCGCTCATCGACGCCACAGAAAGACGCACCGAGAAAGAACGCAGTCATCAGCGACAAACAGTACAAGCACTCTCCCGCGGGCTCCGCAGGGAAGGCGTATTGTGGGCCTAATGTGTCGTCGTTTCGGCCCAGAGGACAACGATAGCCTTAGGCGGCCGGCCCGCCGACAGAATCGCACGTAGCATCGGGGCGTGGTCCCGCCACAATGGAACCGACCGGATGAGGCCAAACGTATTCATCGCTTTCCGCGCGCACAATGAAAGCGACGCCGTGGGAGACAGCCAAGAAGGCTCCACGCCGGGTGAAGACACCGCGTGCACACGCCGAGAGGCGGTACCATACCTTCACGACGACGTCACCCTTGACTTCGTTTTGTGTGCACCTGGTTGCATTGCTTCTGGTACGCGATTGTGTGCTACGCGTGGTATTAGACTGCTCTTGTACCTCGCTACGAGGACCCCTTCATTGTGCAACACATACGCCCTTCTCTCGATCCGTTTCTCGGATGGCGTAACGGCGAACGGACCAGTGTTCATCTGTTGACCGTCATTTTCCTCACAAAGAGGGGAACGCCGAAACAATGTGGAAAATTCAAGCTCTTTTATAGAACTTTCCATAAAGGGGCTCCTGGCCGACTTAATTTTCAGTGTTCGTGTGTATGACGCGTGATTTACTGCTTTGGCGAAGCGATGAACATGCCCGCGCTGGGCTGAGGAGATCACACGTTGGGGTGAGGACTTGTATACATTGAAATGTTGTATACACAACAAGGATAGCTTTCTATGGCGAAGCAGTCAAAGGTGCTTGAGCGCTTGCAGGTGGCGCCCATTCCTTCTCTATTCGGAAATGCCACAGAACGGTATTTCTAACTATATCAAATTTGGTGTGATTGTCGTCCCAATTCTTCAATTTTCTTCAATCATGTGTTTCCGCGGTTTGCTTTTAGTAAATGATCTCAAGAGTATGCGGCGAAGTGTATGTTGATATGTACAGCTGCAACGGGAAAAGATTAGCACAGGTGACCGAAGACCGGAGCGGCAAAATCGGGACACTTGGCGCTATTGTTCCCGAGCGCGCAGACAACGAGAGTGCCGCGCGCGTTCCATGTTTCGAAAAGGGGGTGGCCGGCAGAATGCAAGCAGCCAATCCTAAAACCTGCATTTTGAAAACTATCTTATCCCTCATTTTTCGGCCGTGCGATGCGCCAAAGTGGTTGCGCACGTGAGTCCGTTTAATATTATTATTTTTATTCTTTTTGCGCGCGCGTTGTAAGTGGTTAGGAGCGGACGAGCCAATCAAACAGCGTCGAAAGCGCAACACCACAGCGCGCATCCTCTTTCCATGTGTGCGTGTCTTTGCCTTTTAATCCAACCAAACGCATAAAGCTTGCCGGGACGTTGCGGTTGCATCCGTCAAAGTGCAGGGATTCCACAGCTGCGAACAGAGAGTAGTTTTCAAAAGGGGTCTATTGTCGGTTTAGGGAAAAACAGTGACAAATGAAACACTGCCAATCACAACGCCCGTCCAAAAAAAAAATATATATATAGGAGAATAATGTATATATATATACTAAGAAGGGTTTACGGGCGTAACCACGTTGGAGCATCGCTCGGTTGAAAATTGAAGGATAAAATAGCTTTCGAAATGTGGGCTTTAGGATGGGCTGCTTTCTGCCTGCCACCCCCGCTTTGCAACATAGAGGGTGCCAGGTACTCTCGCTAGCGGCGCGCTTCGGAACAATAGCACCGCGTGTTGCGATTGTCCCGCTCCGCTCATCGGTTACTTGAGCTTTTTTTTTTTTTTTTTTTTTTCGTAGCAGCTACACTTCGAGTGCATCCTCTGACTTATGCGAGCTCTACTACAATAGCTTGAACAAAACGAGAGCGTTGAATACGTGCAACCTTTCACGTTTAAATCTAGCAATTGACAAACTTATCAAAAGAGATACTGGCATTCCAGTGGACCTTCAACATTGTAGAAATCTAAGATCAAAAAAGAAAAAAAAGGATATTATGATTGTGGCTTCCTTCCAGTAGAGTTTCTAGAGATCAAAAGCATTCACGTAATATGTTTCTAAAAAAATTTCACTTTGCTAATATACCTCTCCCAGAAGCGAAGGCATCCTTGCGGTGTAATGCCGAGCAAAGCATATTGGGTAAGGGTTCGCCACTAAGTTTCAGTTTCGGTTGGCCAACATGGATTCACCACATCCCGTCGCGACAGAATACAGAGCTCGCATGTTAGAATTTACGATTTTCCTTAAATTTGTAAGACTCTAGGTGTTGCCGACCGATACGGATCAAATTATCGGGTGCATTCTTTCGAGGTTCTGACTTGCCGGAGTTTGTGCGCAGGTAAATACAGGACGACGATGGAACATAGAAGAAAAGAAAGAGAGTCGGCCGGTCATGCTGTTGAATTGACTCTTGGATGTCCTCGGATTTTTTTTCTTTTTTTACTTATCTGTGAGTGGGAGGTTCGTGCGTACTATGGGATGGCAGCCAGTCCGCAAAGAGGTATAACATGCGGCAGGCCGTTTTCCTGTACTCCTTCTAAGCCTCGGCAGGAGGTTACGGCTGCTGGAGGTCCGTGTTTCAACCAGGGTTATCAGGAAGTTGAATGAGTCCAATCGAAGCGAGAGCTCCCTTTCTCATTACGTACTGCAGAGATGCACTAGCTCAGCAAAGGGGCAATGGAAACTGAAACCGTGGCGCTCCCCTATCATGGCCAACTAGGTCCCATAATGCAACACGCTCAGTGTTGCGTGTAGGGATTGTTTCTTTAACTAGTCTGTTTGTTCTGTGCACATTGGGCTATCATTTAAACCTCAGTGGCGTGCGGTGAAATATAAAACAACGGTGAAGCCGATTTTGTCTTTGATCCTTATGCTCATGTTTGTTTTCTGATAATGCGGCTAATGTTGAAGAACTCAACAGCATTCGAATATAATCTAATCGCTTACGTTTATACAAATAATTCATTCAAAATTGTTTTGCTATGTTTCCTCGTCCCGCGATGAACTCTGGATGACGAGTGTTGATAAACCAAGAAGGCTCACACGCTATATATGATGAAAGAAAGGGAGAGAAGGGAAAGAGGAAGAAGTTACGCAAACAACCATAAAAAATAATCTCTGAATAATTTCGTTTTAAGTAATGCACCTTGGAACTTTTCGACGTCTTCAGAGGCCCAAGCACCATGAGTGCTCGAAAAGGAGCGGGGGTTGTTATTGAAAACCACGCTTCATTCAAGCCCCGAAATTTGACGGGAGCGCGCTCCTGACGCTTAAAGCCCCCCTCCAGCTCTCTATTTTCTTCCGCCTTCACATTGGTTATTCACTGCCCAGCACACCCATAAGTTCCCGTACGTCTCGACGGCGAGGATTTTATCGCTTCGCTATGGAGCAATTTTCGCATCCCGCGCCTTTACTTCACGTATATTCAGCCCTCCCTTTTTTCCCTCTTCTGATTCGGTTAAAGCACACAGAGCGGTTTCCGTTCGCGCTTCAGGGACATCTTTACAACACGCCTGGGAGTTATTAAGGCGAAGCTATTTGCAGGACCGCGTGAGCCGTGTCCGCCGCGAAAACAGCATTGCCGTTTGCGTCCCCGCGCGTTTTTTTTTTTTTTTTTTTTTTTATGTTGCGATGTTTTTGCGCACTGGTCCGCATCGATGGCGCACCAAAACTTATTCACGTTATATTTTGGCCTTCCTTCTTCGTAAGGTCGAGACACGAGCGCGAGGATTCTACGAACGACCAGACCGTTCGTCGCGCAGACAGCGTGATTAGCCTCCGAGTGTCAAAATTGCATTTTGGGGCCAGGAAGGGAATTTTTGGCGCCCCAGGATATGAATTACACGGCTGCTGTATAGCTCTTCGCGGTCGGTTGTACGGTGAAAGCGTTTCGGTCGTTCTAACTTTCGACGTGTTTTCTTTTTCTTTTTTTAGCGTTGATTTGCAAACACAAATGCATATCAGCCGCTTTACTGTGTTTTATGTTCGCGTAATAGCGCTATGAAAAAGAACCGTGAAGGCTCTGTGATACTCCGACGTGGAGCGTAGCTGCCGGCGGCGTAGCACAGCGCACAGAGATACTGATTGGGCGCAGATATCGAGTTCCTACTCGCCGGCCAATAAAACGCCCGCGTTCTGCGCTAAGCCGCGTTCGCCGCGCTCAACGTCGGAGTGAAACACAGCCTCTAGACGAAAGCAAGCGCTTCCAGTATAGACCTTTCCTTCGCTGACCATCCGGGCGAGGAATGCCGAGTCACTGAGCGTTTGACGGATGCGCAGAGCCTGCATTGTATACCGCAGAGCAGGGGTCCTAAACGCGTCAAACACAAAGTTGCAGCCGAAAGTTCACAGAGCGCGCTGATTGGACGTTGGCGAAAAAAGCGCGAAGTCATCGTCATGATAGACCAATCGGTGTGCTCCGTCAACTTCGGCCCCAACTTTGTGTTTGACGAGTTTAGGGGCCCAGGGGTCCTAAACGCTTCAAACACAAACTTGGAGCGGAAAGTTCGCGGAGCGAGACGATTGGACGTCGGCGAAAAAAGCGCGAGGTCATCATCCTCGTGATATGCCGATCGGCGCGCTCCGTCAAGTTCGGCACCAACTTTGGCTTTGACGAGTGTAGAGGCCCTGAGCAACAGTGCATGCTCAGAAGGCGTTCCACAGCCCAGCAGACAAAGATGGCAGCGCACAGGAGGCGATTTTAGCAAAGTTTAATTGGTAGCCTTATACGCTACGTGTATCAGATACATTTTAGTAAATCATTCTTCGTTAACGTTTGTGTCTCGGCGCGTTCAATCGAAGGGCTAAAGGCTAAAGGCATGAAAGCACGAGAATAAAGCGACTTCGGTGTCGTGCAAGCCGTTTGACCCCCTCGTATTTTTTTGTTTCTTTTTTGTGTGGTTCATTTTTGGATATATTAAATACGGAGGTTCGTAAGAGGTGCGACGACAGATTTTTTTCTCATTATGCTAGCATAAATTTGCAATACGCCGCTTTTAACTATTGGGGTTTGATAGCTCGACACTAGCAAGAGAGGCAAATAATCAATCAATTTGCGTGTCTGCTGATACAGCAAAATGTCGGTTTGCCTCGGAATGGTTTCTTCAGCATCAGCTGTGTAACGAGGCAGTTGGGTAAGACTAGGACAAAATGGTAAATACAAATGGTAAATAAAAAATAAGAAAACCGCGAGCTCGTAGACTTTTGAAGCCACAGCCTTCTACCACGCCAGCTGGGTCGCAGGATGATTTCCTATCAGTCTTTTCGCGCAATGTCCCGACGATAGGCAGTCCCGACTATAGAAATATTAAAACCTGCGAACGCAAGGATCCAACCTTACGATCATGTCCATATTACAGCGAGCAGCTCGAACCCGGCGGGCGCGGATTTGGGCAGGTTAGCTAGGAACGTGCGGAACACACACACACCCACGCACACGCGCCCCCCGCCCCACACAAACACACACACACACACACACGGACACAGACACACACGCACAAGCACACACGCACGCACACGCACGAACACGCACACACGCACTTGCAATCGCAATCGCACTCGCACTCACACTCGCAAACGCACACGCAAATGTAAACAACCGCTCACACACACACACACACGCACAGATACACCAACAAGCACACGCGCTCGCACACACGCACCAGAGGACGGCCGTCAAAGGCAGCGTTTCCGATCCACGTATGGATACAAACCTATGGATACAAAACAAACAAACATACCAAGATCCTCGCCAATGTGTGTGTGTGTGTAATTGTTTTCTTTTTTAGGGCGAAGTATATACTCTGCAACCCACACGCGTCTCGCCATAGGCTACATCGCGCTCGCGAATGCTGGAACACACTTCGACTCGCGCCGCAGATTGGGAAGTATCGAATGAAGTAAAAAGAACCGTGCAGAAGACGCAGTGAAAACATGCACGTGCGCACTCACTTGTCCATGCAAACCATACAAGGATGTAACGACCAGAAGGGAACGCAACGTGATGGAGGTACGCCGAGTCCACGTCCATGTTACATGGATTTCCGGCGGGCCCGTGGGCGCAGGCTGTTTCTAGGGGCCCATGCATTTTTCAACGCCGCACCGCGCCGGTCTAGAGCCAGGAGAACGTGAACCCAGCGCTTATTCGGATGCGGGCGTCTCGCCGGACCGCCGAATCTACGTTGGCCCGATGCACCTACGGACGGGGGAGACCCGTGTTTGTTCACGGAAGGTCGGAGCGTACCGTACGTGATCCACGCCGGGGAATTCAATTCTTCCGAGTGGGATTTGGATTTAGATCGCGCTTAGCATCGTCTTCCGCAGACCTCTCATATCAAAATCATGCGGAAACGAAAATAAAAATAAATTCGCAAAATCAATCTAAAAAATAAATACGCCGCTACAGAATCTGTGGCCGTTACTTTGTTTGTTTAGGTTGCACTGTGTTAGACAGGCTGCGAGCGTGAAACGTGCACTAGTTTGTGGGCCGATTTTCGAGGGCGTCGTTTAGTTAAATTTGGACATCCTCAGCACTATCGTCCTGCACCTGTGCGCAATGATGCTGGTACCCAGGAATCTCGCACAGCTTCAACAAATTTGTGCACGGCTATAGTAGAATCATTTTTTTTTTTAACTTGTCGATATAATGTTATAACTTTATAATTACGCATGGAATGATTTATGTGTGTGGTTGTATCCCTTTCTGTACGATCTTGATTGTCCTTTTGAGTAGATCATACAATGGAGCCTTTATAGCTGCTCATAGGCATTATGAAAGCACAAAGAAAACACCAATATCAAAACATAATGAACAATCAACCATAAAATTTTAAAAAAATCTTCGTGCTTTAAAATTGTATTTAAATGACCCCCTCTACTAAGATGTTGCCGCTTTAAGCCCAATCAAGTGTGTTCGTGTCGCGTTGGATGCAAAAACAATCGCAATAGTAATCTCAACCTAAGCCCCATTTCTCGTTGAATTAATAAAAATAAAATCTGTATTGTAAAGTTTGTGTCGTGCGACGTATTCCAAAAGCTAAAAAAAAGCAATTTAATCAAATGAAACATCATGAATTTATTAAGCTTCCCTGTTTTAAAATGGCAATCAAATAATCTTTTTCACGATGTTACAGTTTTATGCTCATTGAATTGTGTTCCTGACACGTTGAATGGGAAAACAATCCTTATAGCTACATGCAACACTTGCCTTCCATTAATAAACTTGTCCTGCGTTAATAAAAGAAAAACTTCATAACAAAGTTCGTGTTGTGCGACTTGTTACAAAAGTTAAGAAATTAAGCGTTTTAATAAAATTAAACATTAGGAATGCTACAATTTCTGACTACACAGGCCTAGCTGAAACAGTCGGATGGCGAACTCGAACTCCTATCGCCTAACAAAAACCCAAACAGTGCGAAAAAAAAAAAAAAAAAAACAGGGACAAGAAGCGTACACAGGAAAAGCGTTGTCCAGTGCGCACTTCTGCTTTGTCCTTGTTTCTTGCGCGCTGTTTGCTCCTTTTGTCAGTATTAACCAGCCACCCCACATCGCCACCCTAAGTCCTGTCGCACTTGGCCATGAGGTCATTTTCGTTTTGTACGTATACATTTCCCTGGTTTTAATACACAGTAACGTTCACAGCATTTGCAATCCCCGACAGCTTAAACATAACAATGCGTGGCCAAGGACGAAGCTTGCTTTGGGTGTCGTTCTTTAGGGTCGTTATAGGCTGATATTGCAATGGCTGCTGCGCGATCATCGTTAAGATTCGCCACGCCAAAGGTTCCTTAAGCTGTCCCTGACTACGTAGGCGCCTCTGCTCACTCGCGGCGACAAAACTTGAGCGTCGATAAGGTCTGTACCAGCGCAACCAATTCATTGCAGCGGTCATCTTTGCACCCCCCGCGACGTTCACGGCGCCTAATCTTCCACACGAAATATAAAAAAAAGGCAATGCGATGCATGCGGACCGTTATTGTGCCGACTACGACCCCCCCCCCCCCCCCCCCCCCCCTTACCTTCCGCGCATAGGGGAACCGGATCGCTGACCCACTGATTTCAATATGTGGAGCCCCCCTAGAATAGCCGTTCTTGGGCAAAGGAACGCGGCATCACGCATCGCGCTTCGCGTGTACGTTGAGCGTAAAAACTGCCGTGCGGGCGCACCGCAACGACTGCGCACGATCTAGAGATTTCGCGAACTTCTCGAGCCGATACACGCCGTTTCATCTCACGATGAAATGCGGCGTGCACTACGAACCGACCACGGTCAATCCGGGTGGGTTCGTAGTGTACGCGAGCACGCCCCCTCACGTCGCTGCGCCCCCTCTCTACAAGGTCACGTGACATTCACACGGCTCCGGATTGGCTTTGCTGGCTCGTTGCGTTCTCTACGCTCCATCGTGAGTGGGATCGGATATCTCGCGCTGCAGCGAAACAGTAACCGTCCCGGTCAAACTCCCTCGCACCATCCCGCTTCGAGGAAGAGGGGAGATTATCGAACGGTTTTTGATATCAAATAACAAAAAGAAAGAAACTGTTGGTGAGCCAAAGACCAAAAAAGAAAAAAAGGAAAAGAAAAGAAAAAAAGTAGAAAAAAAGTTGACACTGCCTTTCTACTTTTATTTATTTGCCAAGTTCTGGAAATCGTCCTGAGTGAGATCCTTTCAGCACTCCGCCCCTCGCGAAACAGAAGGTCGTTACCCAAATAGAGAAATTTGTTACGAAGCATAAAAATTTAAAGCGAGGATGACAACAAGATGGCGCAAAGAGCGAACGAAGGAGTGAAAGAATTGCTCTCGAACGTAGTGATATATAAATGAGGGAATCTGCTCAACGACAACGACACAAAGAGAGAGCCTAAAAACGAAGAAGCGAAAAGAATAAAATGTACGATGTTGACTAAAAAAAAATATCCTAAAACAGCAGGCTTGCCGAGGAGACACCTGTTTGCCTAGCATGGCGCCCTCGGATTCGCTCCAACTGGAAACACACACAGACACACACAAAAAAGCAGGGGTCATAGCTCACGGCGTTCGGGTGGGCGAAGCATCGAGAGACTCGGCCTTCAATAAAACGCTGGAAGAAGACGTCGCGTGCCGCCGACTTTCGTAGAGAGGCCCGCGAGCAAACACGCCTGCCTTTTGTCGACAACTTTTCAACGCCAGCAGGAGGACCACCGCCAAACAGCCGGCACAAAACAGAAACCGGTTTGCGGTGTGGATTTCTATTTTCACTTTTCTGTGTTACGTTGAGAAGAGGTTTCGGTTATTTATGGTTCCCCGAAAACCGTCGCAACCACCGGGCAATCGGTGGAGCCGGCGCAGAAGAACGACTCGTAAGGAGCAATCTCGATTTCCTGTGGGTCGGCGATTGTGAGCCGGATGTCGTGTATAAAGTTTTGTCGCGTCTCGTTGTATTGCCCTCGCTGCGAAACATGCCGACGCTCAGGCCCGCCACAGACACTGCGTGATGTGACTGGCATTAGCAAGCGACGAGCCTCGCCGAGTCGGTTGCTGTATACTTCGAGTTCAGTCCCTCAGGATACGTCACGCAGCAGAGGCTTAAAGGCTGAAGAAACAGAAGGAGCCATTGTCAGGCCCGAGTCCCACTAGAGCGACAAACAGAAGCAGCCGACACAGATAAGCCGGAAAAACATACAGCAAGTACCCGAAGGTACATTTGACAGGCTCGCAGTCATTCGCGCTTACTTCACGAGCACCGAGAGACGGCAAGCCTGCCAAAGCTACTATTTCGTGCAAGCTGCGCGTGTTGGAGGTTCGTCGGTGACGGTTGTTTTTGTTTGTCGCTCTAGTGGGACTCGGGGATAGTAGTACGAGACGGACTGAAGCGCCTGCGCTCTGTTTTTAGCAGAGGAATTTTCGGGTGGTGATTGAAGCGGAATATTGCGACCTAACTGACGAATTATGTGTGAGCAGCGCTGCAGGTTAGTCTGTTCGCTAAACGTTTCGCGCGTATGTCGACGCAGTTCTTGGAGCTTCAGAAATACATCTGGCCTGAAGCGTTTTGTAAGCGGGGATATTACAATTGAGCTCTACTACACTGCTTACAAAACTTAAAAAAGAAGAAAAAATAAATCGGGAAAAGAAAGAAAATGGCTCAAACCGCTTATGCTCGAGCGGCAGTGACTCTACCACGATTCGCGTCGCTCCTGTCATATGTGAACGAACAACGAAAGGTTTCAGCGTAGCCAACGTTACTATATTTTCGTTTACAAACTGAGTTTTTAATAAAGCAGGGTAGAACGCCATCTAGTAACTGTGCTCCAAAACGTACGTATTCCATAGAATACACTGCAGTTAACAAAGCAACCTTCCGGCGCGTTGAACGAGGGGAGGCGAGTGTTGGTGAGTGAGGAGGTATTGCTCGTGCATGCAGCGTCCATGAGCAGTTTCGAAACTGTACTAATCTAGTGACGTTGAGCATAACGTGCCGCCATTGTCACAGCTGTGCCGGTATTGGGCAAGGAAAGCACCGCGAAGAAATTGTTTCAACCAATCGCACAACCAAGAAAAACACAACAACAAAATATTCTCGTCGGATGCTCGTCTGATGCTCGTCGATGTTGTTTTTGTTACCCTGATTTATCAAACCCAAACTACCCAGAGCATGATTTGAGGCTCGAAATCCGCTTTCTTTCCGCCCGAAGACGGCCGACCGAGAATTGGCCAGTTTCAGGCGCCCTCGCTCTCATTTCCAGAGTTACGTGGCCTTAATACTATAAGTTCCAAATACATATTCGAAGTCGCGGATTACCTAAGGCACGCATTCAATATTAAATATCAAAAAGAATATGAACCCCATTTTTTTTTTTTTGTGGCTGCTAAGAAGCTTCAAATAAGCTGATCGAAGGAAAACAAAATATATAAATGTTGCACAGATCACACGAAGTATAAGCACATGTCATTCGCTATATTGGCGACGTGCGCAATCGAAAGCGTCGCTTTGGTCGGCCTGCCACAATTGGCCGAACGCTGACTATGACGTCAACGAAGGATTTCTGACCGACGGAAATGAGAGGAATGTGAGAACTTGAATTTTGACGGTGTTGGCAGTGTTGCTTTAGGGGCGGCTTGGTTTCAAGCTTCCGCCAGGCGAATTGCAAACCCCTCTGAACTCGATATTCGCAAGGTAGCGACGTCACGAGAGGAAACCATAGAAGGGTGCTGGACGTGCTGGACGACGCGATTGCGGCGTATGACGGGCCAACGTTGCTACGGACGTGGGAACGCTAGTTCGCCACTGTCGGGTACCCGCCAATCGATCTTTAAACGCAGAACACCGAGCAGAAGGAATACAAGTGCGAAACAATCGCACGACGAAGGTGCACTCAATTAAATATCGATTATTGTGGTGTTGAACCATAGTTGCTTTTAAATATACTTCAAGAATCCTAAGGAAGCCAGTTACCGCAATCTCTGACTGTGACTGGAATCTAACAATAGTGCTTTCGTCGTGTGCTTCACATACCGGAAAAGCAAAGGGGGAAAAAAAAGACAACGCGGTTGGGTGTTGTTGCGGGACTTCCTGTCATGGGCTTCGGTGCTCGTGTTTCGGTTTCGAGCACTACTGTATTCTGGTAAAGAAAAATATTGATTGAGTCGTTTCCTGACTTTATAATAATAATTTAAAAAAAAAACGCCTGAAAAAAATGAAAACACCAGGCAAAAAGAGAAAAAGAACAAAAAAAAAGAGGGAGGGGGCTATTAGTGTATTTTTAAGAGATCCTCCGCTCTAGACTGAAAATACGCTCACGAAGACCCACGCATGAGAAACACCGCTCCATTGTCGTTTTAAATCCGAATCGAAATCATTCGTTGCGGCCCTTCTTCAACAATGGGCTGCGCGAACCAGCCTTTCACCAGCTTCTTTCTTGCACGAGCGCAAAACGGCACAAGGCAACCGATGACAACGGTACGCTTCGAGTCGATCGGCGTGCAGTACGGGGGGAAAAAATTTGCTGAGTGACGTTTGCACGCAGACGAAAATCCACATCCGAGAAAGCGTGTGTCAGCCCGGAGCTAACAGTGCGGTGGGAGCTACGTGCCCGTCGGACCAATCAACGGCCCCCCTTTCATCGCCTGACCCCACTCCTTGCGCGTGCACCTGAGCGGAAGCGTTGCCACGTGGAGATAGATAGACGCGGGACTGTTGCCGGGAGCACGCAGCTCCACTGTCAACTTAGGACTGAACGGAGCTTAGTGAGCGCCATCGGCGGCATATCGGTCGGCAGCATTCGTCCGTTGGAGGCGCTCTCGCTCTTCTCTTGTCTGGACAGCCTCTCGTTTAATTAGATTGCTGTCTTCCTCGCGACGTATAAAGGCGCGAACACTCGCGCCTGCTTCTTCGATAAGGATACTGGCACGCACTCCTTTGACGACTCTATTCAGAAATTCGAAACCTTTTTTTTTTTTTTTGTCTTTATTTTTGCTCGCAACGCGCTGGTTCGGACACGCAACGATGGTGTGCGTCTGTGGAGCGAACGGAAAAGGCGCGATAGCGTCCAGAGTTCGGGAAAGCGATTGCGCGTGTGGCGGAACCGGAAGAGGTACATTGGAATGAAAGAAAACCCGAGATGGAAAATGAGATAGGGAATGGTGGATGTTAGCGTCAAAAAGGAGAAGGGAGTGAGACTGGGCTCGCTACGTGTAAGCGGGAATAGGAAAGCCGTGCCCGCAAAAATATGACGCGACGGGTTATGCGGCGTCAGTTTTGACTGACAGCGCGCAAAAGTGACGCCGGCACGCTGAGCTTTTTTTTTTTTTTTTTTAATGAATTGTTATGCGACTGGGACCAAAAGCGAATGCAGGAAGATAAGACGCAAAGGCGAGGGATTTGTATATCTGTCTGTGTTCTGGGGGGGGGGGGGGGGGGGGGGGATTAGGTGCAGCGTTCTGTTCTGTGAATTTTCTTTCGATTTCAAGGAGGGGAGCATTTCTCGTTTTAGACTGGAAGTTCAAACAAAGGCTATAATTTTAGAGTGCGGAAGCTGTATAATTTACGCGTATCCGACATTGCACGTCAAAATACAGATACGTTTCTTCTTTTTTTTTTCGCCTTTATTAGCGCGATTATTCGAACACTGGGGCCTATTTATAATTTCTCCAGTCTCTTAGAGTTCGCACTCTCCAAGACTGAAAACTTTGAATATGCGTCACACCCTAGCAGCATGTCCCCAAATGAATTTCCCCGCACGATCCTTTCGACCCGATTTGTGCGTGCACTCTGCAAAGTCAGCGTCAGCCAGGAAGCCAAGGCGTTAGCCTTCGCCGCACGCCCGGGAGCACTGCAGCGAAGCACAACTCACTTCTCAACGAAAGCAAAAAAATAGAAACGAGTCAAGGAGGAGCGCGACACGGAGGGTGGTCCGAAAAGGCGACGAAGAAGACGACGCCGCTGACGCGTGGAGCCGCCGTCCCTTCTGGTTGTCCGTCGCCTCCGTCAGCGGCGACGCAATCGCAGTCAAGCGATAAGAGCCGCTCTGCCCGTCGCCACAGTCGGCTGCAGCTGCTGACGGCACAGTTGCCTCCCCGATCTGCTGCTGTCGCCCACACCGCCGACACATTTTGTCCTCTTTGGCTCGGTTCTCTGTTTGGTTTCTCGCGTTTCGCTCGATAGTTTCCTTTCTGCTTCTTTTGTACATGCGGCAGCTCCATACTCTGCTCGCTACGCTGACAGCGCGGTGAAAGCTAGGGGCTTGTTGAACCAGTTGCACGTCAATCTATCGCCACATGATCACGCTCTCGCTCATACCCACAGGCATAGTGTGGAATCAGCCGATGATAAAAACGCGGCTGATTGGTCCGGCGTGTGCTTAGCTATCACCGCGCTGTCAGGTTCGTGTTGAAGGGAGTAGAGGGTCGATGTCGATCAACTCACGTCCCTTTAATGGCTCTGATGGAGGTTTACTTCTTACAGCTTCGCTTTGGAGACAGTGCTAGAAGAAAACTCATCTTACATATCTATACGAGGACGCTGCCATGACGCGCACCATGCTCATGTGACGCTGGAGTCGACGAACAGTTACTTTCACTTAATCTCGCAAGTTGTGTAGACCGATATTTAAGGTGCATAGGAGACAGCGTCGAGCTGCCAGGTCTGTTAAGTACGCGCAAGGACTAAGGTACAGAGAACCATTTAGTAGAGAGGGTGTGGGCCCCTGCTTTACTACTCTACTATGTAGCCAGGGGTTCGCGCCCTTCCCTCGCACAACGTTGCACATATCACATGAAATGAATTATCGACATTTACGCGTTCGTGTTTTGTAGTTGCAACGTAATATAAGAAATGCCGCTAGCTATTAGGAAGGTGACAAATTCACATCTAAGAGGTGCATGCTAGATGCTGCTGAATGAGCAAAATTAATGGGCGCGGTTTTAAAGTGTCTGCACTATAAGCTGCCTTTCTTAGCTTTGCTGTGCCTCAAAGCCGCCACATCTTCGCGTAAAGTTACTCTGAGCTTCGGGATCGCCCCACATGGTGAAGACAACAGGTACGACATGACTGTACAAACAGAGACAACATTCGCTATCGACGAGGGGGATAAGCCGTCGAACATCGGCATGCGGATGTCGTAGAGACGTTTGCGGATGCATCCTGACTCCATGGTCTGTCTGCTCATCCGGAGACGTGTTTTGGCTCAGAGCATGCAAACTTTAAAGTTACCTAATCGGAAGTCCCATGTTGGTAACAAAAGAAAACAGCGCAAAAAAAGACATACGGATAACTAGAAAAAAGACAGTATCATAACGTTGACTCACGACTTCGTTTTTTTTTTTCTTACTCAAGACATAAAAGCAACGAAGTCAGAAGTAAAAGCTATTGACAGCATCGTAGTAACTAAACCCCAACTTTCCCTCATGCGTTCTCTTTCTACGGGTGAATTCGAACTTTCCATTACACATCGTAAGCGACTCTGTACTAACGCAAACATCAGTACCGTGTAGACGAATGTAATATTCATTTTTTTAGGGTGTCTTGCCAATATATTAATCGATTTAAACAGAGGTACATAACCAGATATATTGGAATGAACTCCCAGGTGACACGATGGTTTTCACCTCAAAGACCCGAGAGTGCTCCCTAGCTCGAACATTTATGCGCCGACCTGTCTGTCCAATGTATACCTTACGGAAAAAAATATTGAATTTTATGACGAACTCCGACTGTGCATGTGAAGTGTTTGAAACGATGTTTGATTTCACATACGACGCGATTACTTCTTGCTCTCTCATAAATGTTTCAGCATATTATATTAGCTTACACGGTCCTGATGCTTGCGTTAGAGCAGAGTCAGTTAGGATGTGTAGAGTTTGAATTCATTCGTAGAGTGGGAACGTATGTGTGAAAATTGAAGTTTAGACACTATAATTTTTAAGTTTGTTAGATATTCTGTTACATTTATTGTTTTTTCTCGAATGGCTGACTGAAGAAGTTTTCTAAGATAAATAAGACGTTTTTTTTTCTTACTTTATTGCTTTTATGTTTTGAAGATGAAAAATAAAACGAAGTCGTTAGTCAGCGCTGTGTTTGCGTATTTCGTCTAATTGTCCTTGCGTCTTTTTTGGGCTGTTTTCCCCTCTTACCAGTATACACCGACTAGCCCAACTTCAGGCTCTATTACACTCCCATGGGGCATTAAAGGAAGCTGATTAAGGGCAGTGTCCGCACACTCGAGTGAAACTCTTTTCGAAGTTTCCTGCAGGTCGAAAATATATCAGGACATGATGTTCCTCCAGAACGAAACATGGGTCGGCAAGCTCGCAGGGATACTTTTACGACCGATGCCGGAATCTTTTACTGTAACCTTGGCAAGGCGAAAAATAGAATGAACTATATAGCGGGTGGGTCTGGAAAGTCTGGAAGTAACCTTCAATTAAAATAAGAATATCAACAAAAAACATTAAAGCCATACCGACTCACCCAAGTCGAAGCGTCCAGCACTTTATAAACTTTGCCGCGATAGCTTGGTTCCATACTAGATGCGGGAAAACATATACAGCACCAAGAAAACAAATAAGCTCGGAAGTGCGGGGACCGCCGCTGTCCCTATCATCCAACAAGACTTAGCACTCTCTCACGTATAAGTGGGCCCCGTACTCCATCTACCGGGCCCGGCGTACAGAGATCATCGGAGGCGGCGAGCGTTGTGCGCGAGCAGGGAGCCGTGCACGTTCGCTATTCATCGGATTTCGCTAGCGGGGTCAAAGAAGCGTGAAGGAACACGGCCCCGAAGACCTCTTTTTTGAGATGTGGGGACGATTTGCACCTGATTGTCTTCTCTGGCACCCCCCCTCCTCCCTTTCCCCGGAACTCGCACCCCGACTCTAGTTTGCGCCGAGGCTGATAGAGGGAGCCAAGAAAGCAAAGGCATTCCGATCCGAAGGGTTGACGGGAGCTGGAGGCGAATTACAAACTCCCCCTCCCGCCACAGCGCGCAATGTTCTCGGCTGGGCGCCGTGCGTTTGCGTATACAGAAGAAAGGGAAGATGGAGAACTGGGCCCGTATCTCACAGTAAGGCTTAAGCATGCCGCCTCTGCGCGCCACCGTACGCACCGATGCAAGAGTGCCGGCACCCGGAGGACTCTGGAGGGGAGGAAGCAAGGCGCAACCAGGCGTCGTGAGCCTTCTTAGATCGCACTTGCTGAACTGAACAGTCTTGTCTCAGGCTGCCGTCGATGTGTACATTGGCCTTCCTTTCTTCGAGGAGGCCGTCTCGAGTTCTGAGCAAACTCGTTAGTATGGAAGAGCTGTCGAGCGATTCGGGACCCGTGAGCTATACTAATGCGTCGTCGACTCCCTGTGCGTAGGAAATTCTCGCGCATGTTCGCCGCAGCGGAAGGGTAATTCCTGGCCGGGGCTTCCTGTCGCTTCGTCGCGAGAAGACTTTCCATCGCGGTGTTGGGAATAAAAGACGCGATGATATAAAATCTGGTTCTCGAATCTTTGTTTTTTTTCTTGAGCACCGCGCTAAATAACGCCGCTGAAGATGGCTTAAGGCGATAACTGCACCGAAACAAAATGCGCGCATTTCCGTCGGAGCGTTTATCACCCTGGCATGTGCGTCTTGGGTGCGCTATCTTAAGAACGGCTGAGATGTATTCCAGAAGAAAAAAGACACAAACAAACTAACTGGGGAAACTAGTGCAGTCTCCGTACTTAGTAACGGAATGTATACACGTTCGCTTGGTGGATTAAAGCAACGAAAACTGCGCGAGACACGCTGGCACGGCCTGCGATCAATTTACAGCGGAAGCCCACGTTTGGGATTACAGATAGAGTCCCCATAAGAGAGCATAGTCCGATGAAATTTAGTTGCCCTTTGTGAACAGTTGTTCTTACTTACCTAATTTATTCAAATTGTTGACAAAAACACCGGTAAACAGTACAGGTATCATTGTACGTATGCGTGAAAAATATTATACGTATGCATAAAAAATTATTATCTGAATATATTATATTACAACAAAGGATCTGGAAGGGAAGTCCTGGCCACCAATCACGGGAGAAATGTGCTCTACTCAGTAGAAAGGCACCATTTGTCTCGCGTCACAAAATGGGGTACTGCGAAGCATGCGCTCGTGCAGTCATAATCCGTCAGCCAGCTTTCATTCAGTCAAAAAATGATCGTTCTATAATCTAGAAAATTTTCATCTAGATTATGTTCAGCATCTGCCACCGCAAAGTATTTCACCACGAAGAGAGTCACTGGCGTAGCAACGCTATTCTGCGTGGTCGGAGCTTGAAGGTACGTTTATACTTCAACGTAACGTCGACGGGCGCGGCAGAGCGCAGCGCACACTAATACTGGTTGGTCGCAGATATCGAGTTCCTGGTCGCCGTCCAATGAAAGGCGCGCGTTCTGCGCTACGCTGCGTTCACTGCGCTCAACGTTGGAGTATAAACAGCCCTTTATTCTTTCCGGGCTGGGCCTCTGGTGCATATCGCAAGCTGCAATGGCTTTATTCGACCAAGATGGAGATTCCAGACTCGAGGAAATTAAACTAAACTAACCTACCAAGCACATATACCTCCTCACCTATCCTGAACCTTAATTGGTGTATGTGCTTAATATGTGTCTAATGTTGTGCTAAGTACTCAACGGAACAAAATAAACCAGCGGAGCTCGTGGTCTCGCGTACCTGCTGCCACATCTGCCGGCAGGGGCCGTGCGATGTGGTTTCGCCAGTCGCGCATGCAAATAGCTGAGCCAACCACTCAGCAGCTGTTCGCGCTCGGGGTGAAATGCCCGATAAGTGATAACTACAAGCTCAAACCTCAAGCTTAACCGTTTTTTTTTTCAATCATCGCGTGACACTGGCATTTTTTTTTGTCTGTCCTTCAAGATGGGAAATTATGTTACCCCGAATATATTTCTTTTAAAGTAAAAAAATGGAAAACATTTATTTATAGTTACTATAAAAAAAACACACGCACCATGACACAACAAACTCATTCAGTTTAAACTGTGAGCTCAGTGAGAGTGGTAGGTAGTTTGCAAAAAAAAATATATATATAAATATGAGCCCGCTACGGCTACTTCAATGAAAAAAAAAAATCGCCGTCATGTTGCAAGTTTATACAGCTACTGTTTATTAGCTATCAACGGTTCTGCATCGAGCACATACATCCACTGAGGGCTTGGCTTAGCTGTACGCTTGTGCGACTTGCCACAGCAGATAGCACAGCTCCTCCCGCCAGGGGGGCCACAGGTACGCGAGGCCACGCGCTCTGCTGGTCCAATTCGTGTCGTTGAATGCTGTACTAAACAAACAGTGTATTGTACACAGAGGCATGCAGACATTCGAAAAGCTTCCCCAACCAAACATCCCGAGGAGAGAACCCGAGCAGAGAACCATCAAAGTAAACACAGCTGCCAGTTCCCAGCATTTTGTGGAGGAACCAACTCGGTTTTCCCTTGTTGACAGAGAGCACGATATCGATACCGAATTGAAATTGATATACGCGGTCGCCGCCAAGCCGCGCAAGTCCACCGTGGCGATAAAGAACGAGACAATTCAAAGCCTACGGGATCGGAGTTTGCCCAACACGTAGCGACAATCAAATGCGCAAATCCACGAGCTGTTGACTATAGTTACTTGCAGAATGAGAGCGGCAGGGAGACATTTCAGTTGCACAATAGCCTCCTCTATACTCACAAAGCCTGGCACTTCGACGACGGAGCCATAGAATGCCCGGTCGCCGATTAGGAGAGCGGAAATCTGGTGGCACCGATCGTCAAAAAGCAATTTCTCGGGAAACCTTGACGTCAGCGCACAGCTTTTGCAGCGGCCAGGAGCCGAAACCCACTTGTTCGCTCGGGAGAAGTGAGTTTCGGTCTCTCGCCGCAGCGGGGCGCAAGCCACGTGGCTCTCCTTTCATCCGTTGTCTGCCGCTCCACCTTTTTTCATTTCGGCGGCTGCTTCTCGTGGCAATCCGCCAGGCTTTGTCGTATATAGAAGCCTATGGTTGCACCTTCGATGGCACTTCGGCGCATCGTGAGCTTCGAGCATACACGCGCAGCCAAAGCACGGAGGAAGGCAACGAGCGCGTGGTAGGGGAAATACATTAAAAATGTACGACCCACTGTCGGGTGTCTCGACGTCAGATGGTGCAGAGATGGTTCGGCCGGCTCGTATTTCTTTTATACTTATGTAACAAATATTTCCTCAAGTCACGCTCTTTGGACGAGAAATGAGCTATATGCGAAGGCTGTGGATCGCTCTTCTTCTGGATATATAAAATTTCGAAGCTTGAGGCGTAGAGATTGCACGTCCGTTCAATTATTGTAATGATAATCATAATTGTTGAGGTTTAAACCAAGCTGATGTCGTGATATCATCGGGGGAGGACGCGACATTTTTGCCACCTTTGTGTAGCATACGCTGGGAAGAGTAATGAACGCTTCTGACCCAGATTTTTCTGAAAATTACATAGCGTCGTTCACTAGGCAAATAATACGTACAAAAATATTCAAAAAAAAAAAAATTCTAACACAGTAAAAAAAAAAAAAAAAGAAAAGGATTCTGTAGTAATAACCAGCTGGTACTTCAAGGCTTGAAACGCTGAAACACGACGCCGTACTCGGGTTCTTGTCATTGTTGAAACTGGTACTTTCAACATAACCTTTAACGTCAGGAACAAACCAGCCATGCACGTGAAGGAAATAAACGCTAGCCTACCGTGCAGCGATGACATGGAATAAAAAAAAGCAAGCACTTTGCATTCTGCATTCTAACTCAAATTGCACTATAAAGAAGAAAAGAAGGCATGAATGATGCTGCTTTGTTGCGACCAAATTTGATCAGGAAGATTTTTTTTGTCGTTTTAAAACGAACGTGATTTGGTAGACTGAAGCGTACATGTTTACGGAACGAAAGAAAACCAATGAATTGCAATTAAACGGTGGCGCAGGCGGTTGTCGGTGGTTGGTCGGAGTACAGGACACACGAGAACGTGGCAGCACCAACCCGCCTCGATTCCGATTCTCAGCTCCCCGCACGACCTTAGTGACACAATTGTTGGGCAGCACTGCGATTGGACAGTCGCGAAAGTCTAGTTCCTCAAAATTATTTGTTTTGGCAAGTTATAGTAGCTCCCAGACCTAAGACATGCAAGACGGGTCTCGAAATTCTTACATTATCGCTCCGAAGTCGTCAAATATATTGCGACGGCAACGGTCGATAAGAACGCACAAACAAACAAAAAAAAATGAATCGCAAGGCTAGAAGCTTGGGCAGAACAGAGAGTTCTAGTAGACTGTAAGTACGTTAGTACTTTGCTTTATTCGAGAGTTTTCGTAGATCGTTTTCGCCGTCCCGCAACGCTCTCCGCTACTCGCGACGATACGCGGAAGTCAATGCCATCGGCGCGCAGGCGCAGTAGCGGCTTCTTCGTTGCGGAGGGCTTAGCGGAGGGGGAAGCGTGGTTTACGAAAACTCCCTATTAGCGGTTAGGCTCGTGGCGTAACTTCCAAGAACAGAATGAGCACGCGCCCTCTTGGACCGCTTTCCGCTACGTACGATCTACTAAATCTCCTAAGCTGTCTGTGACACGAAAAAGGAAGGAAAGAAATCGGTACTATTTTAAAATAATATTTAATTATTTATTGAGCTTCGCGGTGCCCCTAAGCAGCCTGTTGGTTTAAAGAAGGGTACACGTCCTGTGTAGTGGCAATATAAAACGCACAAAGGCGTGCACAGTCGGTGTGACAAAAACATACGTTTTGAGAAAATAATGCGGTGCACGAGAAAAACAAACTAATAACAAAAACGTAATATAAGCATGTTACAAAGAGTACAAACCACAAGTAGAACGAAATGTTCAATTCACGTATAGGCGGATGGCGCGCTAATTCTATTTACCATACGCATACCACCTGGTGTTCACGTCTCTGTATAGAACGATCGCACGCCTGCACAAACGAGTTTACCAGCTGTTTGACTATTGTTTCATCAGAGTTATTTTTCTTTCCGAACGATGCTCTTTCGAAGCGACTTGGCGAGGTACGCACGTTCGTTGAGCGTCACCAGAGTGATGTTAGCAAAGAAGTATATAGATTTTTTGCATAGCTGTCAGATACACTCGAAACCGTTCTCGTTAGTAATCCCGGTAAAAACGCAGTAAAAAAAGAAAAAAAGAAAACGTGGGGATTTTGTGTATGTTATGCGTCAGTCTGTTGACATAGCGGCGTGGAAATTGAGCCAGACCCCGGAAACCGGCACTCTGTTGGCTTGCCAGAAGAACCCCTCTTCGAGGTCAATCATCGGCTCACGACGGCGGTGTGCGGTTAAAGAGTGCAGTGTGCCTCCCCCGCTCCCGCTGCCCCGGGCAGGATGTCTAGGAAGTGTCCAATACCGGGTTGCGAAACGCGGAAAGCCGCGTTTAAGGGGCGACCTGAGCTCGTAACCACTTTGGGGAAGGGGGCCCTTGTACGCCACGCATCCAGTGGCTTCGCTGCGTCGTGACTTCGACCCCGTCAAAACAGTATTACGACAGTCTGTGGAAGGCTGGACACTCAACAAACGCAGGCGACCCGTAATCGAGTGAGAGGTAAGGCGTTCCTTCTAGTATTCTTATTTAATAACATCGCCCCTGCCGGTAAGTCGGCAGGGGGAACACCTGACGGTTCGCCAGGGAGCGAACGATAGCACTAGGAACGTTAAAGAGGAGAAGTGGTTTCTCTCCTCCTCCCCAGCCTTGCTAGTGCCTGCCCTTTCTCCCCTCGCCTGGCGTTGCCTTCACGTCACTAGTGATGCGGAGTTTAGGTGTTGTTGGTTCGCCACCACGCTTGATCGACGGAGTCGACGATGTGCACTGGTAGGAGCTTCACGACCTCCAGGACTTCCCGCTTTCATCAGCGCCGCTGATGTGGCTCTGCTTTCGGTGCGGCGGACGCGGCGACGCTTTACTTTACAGAAGTCTGGTTTCTGCGCATGTGCGATGCCCACACGTGGTGCGAAAAGAAAACACGAAAAAATAACTCGGACGTGCTGGTAAACAGCGTGCGGGTGTCTGGGAATCGAAGACTCGGGGAGTCCGCCCTCCGCACGCGGGCGCACGGTCGTTCGTCTTAAACCAGACCATTGAGTGCGGGGAGTGCTCTTTGCTCTTTAATTAGCTCGGGCGTATTAATCCCAGGCGCGGAGCTTCCTTCCCTGGATCCTCGTTCCCCTGCTTCCTAATTGAAATTAACGAGATGAACCGCTTTGTCCTTGCTTGGGAGGAGCCGCATTAGGTTCGGACAGGCTTCTAAGGACAGCGCGCATCTGATTAGCGTTGTAATTGGGACGAGCAGCAGCCTGGGGCAGGAAAGAAGAGACATGGGCCTGATCACCCTATTTATTCTTTCTTTATCTCGTAATCATGATTATTATTCAACGAATGAGCGTGAAGGCGTATTAGGTGAGTCAGATAAATTGAACCCGCCTAAATAAATTCCAAAAATGAGTTTCAAACAGTAGTACCCCGGAACCTACCAACGCAAGCGCGGCTAGGAGGTGACTTTTGATCCTGACAATAGTGACGCAGAAACCGGCCTATCTATACAATATTTTTTTTTAGTACAGATCCACGTTAACTTCATTCCTTCTTGACTCAAATGTAAAAACAATCTTACCGTGGGACACTGATATTTATTCTACAAACCGGGAAACGAGAGCAAAGTGAGCATAACATTCTTTTTCACTCGTTTGTTTCAGTTATATCAAACGTTCAAATTGCCCACAAAATCGCTCGTTCCTTCTTTTAAACGTACAAGTGTATAAGATTTTGTTTATATCTTTTAATTGGCGCATTTTTTTTATTTTATTTTTCACAAACGGTGTGCAACACCTAGGTGCATCTACGCATATATTACCATGCATGCCGTAGGATTCGAAGTTGATTTGAACGATATAAGTAAAGGGAGTTCAGTCTACGTATTGTACTTGCCCAATAGTAATAGGTGCGAAAAAACAAGAGTGCGTTCCCAGTATTTACGCTTGAGACTCGACAGACAGTCCCGTTTCTTAACTGCCAAAGAGTCGCTGAAGATTCAAAGGAATTCAATAACTCGGGCAACTTTTAGAGACGCCACGTCGGTGTCAAAAGCGGAGACGCATAGACGAACGCGGGGAGGAAACGAAACTTCGTATACTGGAGGAGAAAGGAAAATGGAAGATTTCGTGGAGGTCACGACTTTTTCGGCGGATGCACAAATAGGATGCATCAGCGGATAGATAAACGGGGCGAGTGAGTGATATATCACGATGGAAAGCGTGACAGAGGAAGAAAGTAAAAAAGAAAAAGCGAAAAGAAATAAAGAGATATATGTGTAATGTGGTTTTGTGCAAAACGCCTGTGTGTTTTTTTTTTTTTTTTTTTTCAGAATGGCGGTTTTAGCAGGTCGCATGTGTCGCCCCGTTAAAAACTCCCCAAATTTCTTTTTTTTTCTTTTTTTTTTAGGGGTCATGTGAGAAACCCGAAGCATGTGCCAAGACGCCGAGAATAGCGCGACAGAGGAGAGTTCGCTCGGTGCCCTACACGAAGAGGCCGCGGTTGTCACCGAGAAAATATTGAGCTGAGCTGTATCGTGACAAATGTGACTCGCAGGTTCATCGACACTCCGAGGGCAAAGCGGGTTCAGTTAACCCAGTAAAATTGAACGAGACTTTCGAGCCCCCGACACTAGAGTGTACGGACCATCCCAATAACCTCCTTCCGTGCGGTGCCATCTTTGTCTCTTGGGTTTTGCCACGCATTCGGAACATACGCGGTATGTCATCGAGGAATATTAAACGCCGCTGTTTGTTGTTTGTTTGGCCTGGGTGATAAACGCTGGAACGATATAGTAGAGCTTCCCTAAGGGGTGATGCGAATCACGCAATCTCTGCACAGTGTGTATAGGGAAGAAGACCAACAACACCGTGCAATTGGATTAGAACCTGCGCCTACGCACGCCTAAAATACACGGCTCACTGGACAAAGATTCCCACATTTCTAAACGCGGCGCGTGTGCTTTAAGAGAATGCATTACAGAGGCCGCGTCTATCTACACTTGGATCTAACACGTAGAACGCTATACATTTCTTTCCGGTAAAATTTTTCCGCGAGTAGTTGAGTGGGCAATTTCGCACCCTTGAAATCTTAAGTAGTAGTCTTTCCGTACTTGCGTCATCCTCCTCCTTTTTCTTTTTTTGTTGTACTTTATATGCCGTGTTTTGTTCCCTTCACGGTACAGCGAATCATTATAACCCCTTCTATCTGATCCACAGATGAGGCGATGCGGCAGCAAGATAAAAACAGGAGAAAAAAAAATACAGAGCGAATAGAGCTGTTTACACTAAGCCGAAACCGACTCCGACTCCACCCCCCGTTAAATAGGAACCTTTCGCCGAAGCGCTCGACGCCACTAGCTGACAGAAGGCCTGACGCGAACACCCAAAACACTCGGCACCACGTCAACGTATCTCTCAGCCTCTCCTAATCACAACAATGAGCACCCAGAGGAAACAAAATAAAGAAAGAGAGAGAGAGAGACGCGTGGGGGAAGGGGGCTGGAAAGGAACTGATGATTTCCCAAGATGTGTGCACTGACTGATGCTCTCGCCTCGCTCCCCCGCTCCCGGAGTTCCAAAACTTGCTGAGACGTCCAGGCGCCTTTCCCGCTAACCTTCTATCTTGGGAGACTCGCGCACACACACACGCACACACACTCGTGCGCGCGCGCGCTGTAGGCCTCGTCTTTCGCTCCGTACACCCGAGCAGCGGCACTTTTTTCTCATAAGGTCTCGGGGCGAGGGTTCATGACCTCTCGCTGCCGCCGCCTGCTCAGTTATCGGTCTTTTACCTCGCTCCCCGCCCAAAAAGCCCACGCCCCGATCTTCGAGCCCACGTGTGACCGGGCCGGGATCCCACGCCTCCTCGGTTGCTTATTAGACTCGCCCGATGCTCCTCGATAGACGCTCTGTCGCGCTTCCGATTCACTTCGAAATCGTGGTCATGTGGTGCGTGGAAGGAAACGAGGGTTGAGGTGGGCGCGTTGACGGTCCTTCCTGCTTGCACACGAGCGCACCCGTACTTCCGACTGGACGAGTTTTGTTTCTCTACAGCGTCTTGTTAGCTGTTCTCTCTCCCGCACTCTCTCTTCTTTGCAACCGGAGGGCGGAGGCTCTCCAATGTCTGATCATGAGGTTTAAGATGAAGGAGTCGAAAATGTGTGCATTAATTGTTGGTATATAAAAAAAAGACTTCATATTGTTACGCGTGATTTAGGGAAGCCTAATAGGAGGGAACGACGAGGGCTGGAGTTAGACGTTTAACGGCGGTCAATATTTTGGGGATGTTCGAATAGAGTCAGGCATATGCGACTCTACATTCAAATTTGGAACTAAGTATTTATATTACCTTACTTTTCTTTTTTCGCAAACTTTCTACTTCTTTTTGTTTGAGCCCCACTGAGATACGGAGAGAACACCAGGAAATTACAAAGATATGTGCATCAAGATCGTTTGAAAACTCTGCCAAGCTGAAGAAAAACGGACGACTAAGAGACATCCCGTTGAATTAACGGTTGTCTTCTTGCACTTCTGTCAGAATTCAAGCAATATTCAGCAAACTTGCCATCTCAATTTGTGTACTGACATTGTCATTCATAAATTTATTCCTACATAGTCGTTTCAATATCTATAATTTCTTTCGCTGCTTATCACTAAAAATGTACATCTGTTTCTGTGACCTCTGTTACAGTCCTTAGCGTTCGCCTCCTTTACCAAATTATAATTATCATGATGCGCATCCCGGTCCAGATTCAGAGATGAGACCGAGTACCAGCATCGGAAAATCTCAGTAACTAACGTCCCTTTATAAAGAATTAAAGTCTGATATAAGTGTTGGCTACTCCATCGCACTTGAATATATTAAACAACAGGTTCCTTTTTTTTCACCCGCTTGATATACTATAGTTTGTCCTGTCTCTTTCCTTACCAGTGGGTTAGAAAAAGGTTGAGTAAAAAAGCGAGTATTAGGAGAGGGAGTCGCAACAGTACAGTTTGAGGCGAACCAAGCGATGGTAGACGTGTAAACTGAGAAAGAAAACGTAAGGTAGCGGGCTCTAAGAATCTTAGGCTTTGTGTTGTTAAGAATGAAGCAAAGGCTCAGCTGAGATGTTAGATGTTTAGACAACGCGACCTTAATCTCCTCTAGTAAGGCGAAACTGTTGCACACAACAGATAAGAAATGTAACCAGTGGAGTACGATCGCTCTCCCGAGGTCTTTAACGGTCATCACGCAGCAGTGATAGACGAATGCATACTAGCACAATGTTTATTTATATAAAAACGAGTCGTGGCTTGAACAAGGGATTTATGGCATCAGCAGCAGGACCTTTCCTACCGATCTCAATTTTTACTGGTACATGTTGCTAGTCACACCTTATCAGATGCTTCTTGAAGCGGGATCAGGGGCCGTGTGTGTTAGCGTACCGTAGCTCGGACTATATAGAAAGAAGGCATGCACTACAGAACCTCGGCACCCCGAGTTGAAACCCACTCCTACGCACCGGTGCGTGGTTGTGAAGCACTACTGTGTCATGCACGTTAAAACATCAGGATAGCGGTTGCACCCCATTGGCAACATTTCGCGTTATAGGCGTGAGCTAGGCTCGCCAAACTCTGGCAGGCCAATCTCACACTATCTACATATCTAAAGCCTCGCGTTGAACACCGGATAGATTTAATTTCTCAGTCGGCGCGGAGGCCACATCTTCCCTCCCCCCCTTGCATCCGCGCAACGTTTATAAGCCTCCGCTTTTCGAGACGTTCTGAATCGTCCCACACCCGAGGGTGCTTCCGCCACCCACCGGCTGACGCGATCAGCGGGAAGGCACCTCCTACGAAGTTCGAGTCGGCACCATTTACATAAGCCAGATCGGCGGGGCAAGGGGAGCGCCCAAAGAGCAGGCGCGAGGCGAGCAGCTCATCCGAGAGCCTCCTCGAGCGAGCGCTCTCCTCTCGTTGTCTTTCGGCCTCTTCGCTTTGTCGTCGCTCCGGAATCTCAAGGATAGAAATAGTCGGCAGGCGCCTGTACCCCACTTGAAAAATCGTGCGTCCCGTGCGGCTTGGCGAGCGCCCAGCACACCCCGGAACAATGCTCCCAAACTCTGGTTCCATCACGCACCCTCTGCCGGCGCATGCGGCACGTTTGTCTGGTTGTCGTACGGCCCCTAAGCGCGGCTGTATAGGAATGTCAAGTGCCGCCAAGTGGGTAGACGGAAGGCTCGGTTAGTGACGTCTGGTTCTTTTGGGAGTTAAGACAAGTCGTTGTTTCTGTTTGGAGAGGTCACCGAGGCCATTTTGTTCATTCTGACAGCTGTTCAATGTGTTGAAACTTTTGCTTTCTTTGGTAGTCTAGTCGCATATTCCGAGAGTTTGAATTTGTCGCCAGCCTCGAAACCACCTAAATGTATTTATATCTCCATCGGAAAGTGACGGACACTTCAAGAAACACTGGTTGGGGTCAGAATGTGCGATGGAAAATCTCCGTCATAGAGACATGTATTTCTGTCGACCAACAACCATGGGGTCAGTAACACACTTTTTTGTTTGTTCTGTTTGCGGGCGCGCACAAATAGGCACAAAGAAAGCCGCGAAAAACTACTATGGCGTTGTAAACGCGAGCAATCGTTTCACAAACACCAACGAGAATTTTTGATTCCCCGAACCTTGAGAAGTAGAATGAAGGTAAACATTCGTAGGGCATACCTAGACCTACCGCATCAAACTCACTGACTAACTACTTTTTGCCCGCGAAAGTTTTTTTTTTTTTTTTTTTTTTAGCGCGAAAACAAAGTAAATTTATTATCGCACAAAGCAAGAAAGACCAACTATACTATGTATTCTGGAACATAGACTTTCTTTTTTTCTTAAAAAGGAGGTTTTCAAATCGACGAAGGAAATACCGATATGAACTCGAAACGAAGGTCCGCGCTCCTTCCGGTTAACAACTCCGTATAGTGCCGCACAGCTTCAGAAACGAAAGAAAAGAATCTTGCTATTGGTTCGCAGGCAATGTGATTTCTGCATTTTAGCTGATAATAACTCCCCAGAATGAATACGACGCAGGGAGCGAAAACGTAATAATCCAGGTTCTTCGTGTTTTTTTTGTGTTTTTTTTAAGCTCTCAGTAACTATATATATAATAAACCACAAAAACGAAAAAGATACAAGCAAGCAATGGTATATTTACTACATACAGTGCTCCTGCTGCGTTATATACTACATCCATTCCAGCCTTGTATAGAAACAGTATAACGTACCGCTGGCAAGTAGTGCGACCTCGTCTATAAAATAAATGACGCTCATCCAAGACGGGATAAAAAGGAGCGCGTGAATGAGACGGCTATTGATCTGAGTGTTAGCAGATCGTCGACTCGCGTGCCGAGGAGAAGGAAGCAGGGCGGAACGAATGGCGCCTAGCCTTGACTCGCTGACACTGACGCCCTCGTAATTAGTTGCGGCCCTCTCCCCCACTCTCCCTCTGTCGCAGCGGGTCCTTTCATCGCCGTCCAGACAACGACTCTTACAAAACGTGAGCAGAAGGAGGGAAAAAAAAACGGCGACACGGTTAACGCCAACTTTCTTGTATCGCAACTCTATCTTGTCAACGGCAGAGACATGGCGCGAGAAAAGTTGTTGCTGTCGACGACGGAAAGCGCACCAACGCGAGTGAAAGCGGAACTGTTTTTCGATGTAGGCCTATGGGCGATGACGGGCGTTGATGAACGACATGATTTTTGCTCGCTGCTTCGATAAAATTTTTTTTTTTCTTTTTCAGTGGCAAACGCTTTAGTCTTTAGTATCGTCGCCGTGGAAAATCTTATCTCTGCTTTCACTTTATAGAATAGGAAATATCGGCGACTTCATCCCCCCCCCCCCCCCCCCCCCCCCGTATTTAAGCCCATTTTTTACGTTTCATAATTGTTCCGGCAGGCAGCGCCAGTTTTCACCCGCACACTTGCGGAGTTGCGGCAGTCGCTCCCCGCTGCTCTCTTTCACGTCTTTTCCGCTGGGTGGCGTCACTTCCCACGGAGTTGCGAACCGCCTTGGCACGGTGATTCGGTTCGATATCTGTCCCGGCGTCTTAGCGGCAGTCGTGCCATTAGATGAGATGCTTTGTTTCGCTGGTTTCTCGTGGATCTTCGAACGTGCCTCATCTACCTACAATGCTGGTTAATCCAAGCGCGGCAGGTGAATCGAAAGTAGGCTACAGTCGCTGTGGCAGATCCCGAGACTCTTATCATCGTACCCCAGCCACTGAGATTGTGACACTCGTAGATAAACATCCCCGAGAAGGAATCCCGAACCGCAAAGCGTAAACGTAGTGAGCCCTACCCTGCTACGGCCAAGCTGTCACCAACTACAGAATGATCAGAGAGAGAGAACATTCCTTGAATTTCACGACATGTTTAACGTGCGGTCACTCGACCATTTAATAGGTTGGTGAATATAACCAAGATGTAGGTGATAAATGATTTTTTTTTTTTTTTCTGGGGATTTAATCGGCACGATTAAGTACGGCCTGACCGAGGCCCCGCCACACGCAATCTGGCGAAAGACCAACATAATCACTTGGGCCGCGTATTGTCTTACTATTGTGGGAGTGCGAGAGCGACTTTGCCCGGCGATAGCGGACAACGCCTGGGGGCTGGCAATCGAAGCGGGACACGGAGGACAAAGTGGCCTGCAAGCTTGTGGACGCCCCAGAGCAGCAGAAATGGCGCGACCTGGCGTGACGGCGCCAATGAAAGGTACGCGTGGGAACGCTCGGGGATTTGCATGTACGAACTGTTAAGCAACTTTCCGCCTCAACGAAGACGCGAAGCTTTTGTTGCCCCCCCGGGCCGAACGGGGATAAAGATCTTTTTGAACGGACTTCCTTCTTAACGCGTAGCAAAGCCACTCATGTGAGCGTTGTTTGTATCCGCCGAGCTGTATCGGATCTTTTAAACGCACTTCCCTACGCCTCCTGAATTTAAATGGGGCAGTGGGAATTGTTTCTGATACCAAAATCGCGCAACGTGTGACCTGTTTATTTTTTTCCCCGATTATATGGATTGAATGAATGCCAGAGCCCCGGTTGAAGAACATTCAAAGTTCAAATAGGAGCACGTGCGTTGGCTAGCAATAAGGATTAGATTGCCTTTTTTTAAAGTTGGAACACTGCAGATTGGAATTCCGCATCTAGCATTTCCTTCATATTACATTAGTCCTTTTAAATTTAAAGTTAATATTAAAAAAATTAGATACACTTGCCAACGCTTCAGGCGTTATTTATTAGCTAACCCGCTGCCTTATTATGCACAACGAGTGCCACATAAGTATTAGGTGTAAAGCCTACTTGCCCCAACGAATGATGTAGCGAAAACGTCTTAGTAGGTGGAGTGGCGCCACACCAATGCTCAAGGGCAATTCGCGAATGAATGAGGTGCTTCCTTCAGCCGGGCATGAGGAATTTTTAAGTCACGTGACTGGTTCCCCGGACGCAAGTAGGTTCATGTAGTGGCGCGTAAGCTGTCAACTATTGGCGCCAAAATAAGCGCGCTAAGAAACGGCGCCGCGACGCGTATTAAACGCGAACATGAATGTAGGAGAAAAAAAACTATTTATTTTGTTATGTTTGGTTTTATTTACATTTTTATATTTACTTCCCGGTTCTCGAGACTGAGACCGACCCCCGAATCCGGCCCCCTCAGCCACAAGGTTTGGTGACCCCTGCTCTAAAACGATAGAAATATGTAAATAAAATTTCTAGAAAGTTTGTTTTACAGCTTGATACAGCTCTTTGGTGTCATGGAGATGCAAGTAGATAATTAGTATTCTCATTTGGTTTTAGTTTAGCCAAGCGCAGTGGTTTTGCTTTGCTTACTCCGTGATTACGCGTAATTTAGCACGTCGTTACGCAGTAAGTTTTCTTAGTGTGAAATTACGCGCTTTTCTCCTACTATTTACTTACCGATTGTCAAACCGTTCCATGGCACCCACCGATTGACAAACGGACCGATTGACGAGTGATCTACAGAGTGATTACGATACCCCTTCGGATCCGCTGAAATAGGACTTCTTACGGCGATCCTTATATACTTGGAGCGTGACGATGAAACAAATGAAAAACAGCGCTCGACAAAGCGGCTGATGAGTACTATTAGCATGGAATATGGTAGTTCTGTCTGTTCGCAAATCCCAACTATTCAGAACGTATGCGTAAGTTTGAGGAAGGACGGCTATGTCCTTTCTGATGCTATATCGAATACGCAAAACAGCCGCCGGTGGTACTGGGCACTTCTCCACCCCGGAACTGGTCGCATGAGCTCAATATCCCTTTGTTAGGAGAAAGTTCTCACGGTAATGGTGGCAGGAATTTGTCTGCCACACTATTGGTATCGGAGGATTTTTAATAAAATAGGATTATTTTCAATTACTTCGCCTAATTTATAAACTGCCAGCCTTGTCAGGCCACCACAAGGAGGTGAACTCTTTCTTTTTTTTCTCTTTTTACATTAAAGGGACCATGAAATTACCTTTTTACTTTTTCCAGATAACTTTTACATTAAACCGTCAATGTTCATTGAATGCCGAACAGGCATCCGTTTTCGTCTCGGTTTATTAACTTCTACACAAAAAAAAAATTATTGAAATATCGACTTTTTCATTCTCTCCAACTGACCGCAAAACAAGCCGTGACGTAAACCGTTTCCGGAACCGGAAGTTCTCTCGGCAATAGGAGAATGGGAGTGTTAGCGGCAACGAGTTGGGGTGCGCCGGTAGGTTTTACTGCGCTGATGTCACCGACGTATTTCCTGAATCGGCGCCTCTCATCGCCGCATCGCAGCTGAGCGAAATTCAATGATATATGTTGCGCTACAGCGACAGCATGGGACTAGACCCATACGCGGGTATGCCTGTTGGGAAGTGCAGCGAGTCTTCCGGTGAAGACTCCACAAGTCAACCACCCAGTCATTGTTGGCAGAAGGGCCGGCCCGTGTCAGTCGTTTGCAAAGTGACGTAGATGGCGTTTTTCGCGGCCTCGGAGATGCAGGAGCGAGCCGATGTTAAAAACGATACGTTTGAACTACGAGTGTCAGCAAGAGCCACGTAAATACCTGTTTACACTCGGAGCGGACGCGCGCGTTCGATGGAAGTGCTGTATTCGCGCTGTTTGTAAGCGCTTCGGGACCGTTCTTTTACGATTGCAACTCGATACTGACGCGACACTCGGCAAAGAAAGGTTGGACCGGGGTTGTACGTATACCTCCCACGAACTGTTATAGCTCGACAGTGACGTGCAGTCTGTCAGAATAAAAATGGCATACCAATAACAAAGTGTACATACCGTGTTACGAAGGTAATCCATACGGCGTTTATTTCAGCCCTATATCACACAAAACAAGATAGAATCGACGAGAGTCCCTTTTCGACGAGTGTTCGTCAACACTGCCTCGGAAAACAGGGGGAAGAGATTGACCTCACCTCTTAATCTAGAATTGAGGTCAGTGATCAAG
Organism: Ixodes scapularis; assembly: GCF_016920785.2. NCBI lineage: Eukaryota > Metazoa > Arthropoda > Arachnida > Ixodida > Ixodidae > Ixodes > Ixodes scapularis. The sequence continues at coordinate 198,156,778 of NW_024609835.1, forward strand.
CTATAATACGGGAAGGGTCCACAAGGGTCGAGCGGGCATATTCCATTTAGCACGCCAGCCGGTCGTAGGCAGACGGTCTTGCGACGAAGCAACGCAGCGCCGAGTCGGAATGCCTGCTAGGCCTATACGCTTCGTCCGAGTCGGTGGATCCAGCGTTCTTGTTCGTCGTGGTCTGTTTTAAGTACTGTTTTCTTGCTGCTTGAAGTCGGCACGCGCGGGAAGAACACGTAGAAAAATAAACGTTCAGTCAGTCAGAGTTTTGAGAGGAAGGAAAACAAACAAAATAAACGTTCGTCGGCGGCCGCCGCCACCCAAGTAACTGTCGGCCCTGCCCTACTGCGCACGCGCAGTAGTTGCTTCGTTTACCGCACGATAGATGGCGCTTGGCTCTCAGCATTATCAAATTTGGCAATTTTCGCCACACATCTCTAATCATGCTACAAAATGTGGATCTGAATATTATTTAACAAAACGTTTAGGAAACATTCGCCGGCTATTTATTGTTTACGATCGCGGAGCTGGTGAGGTAGGCTCCTACCCAATAGGCGACCTGGATTTGGCTGACGTGCTCCATTTCCGCGGATGCATCGTAGTGAACAGGCGAAGGAAGGAAGGCGCAAAAGAGTCCAGTTTTCTTTTAAAAGTTCTATAGCAAATAATTTTTTTTGGCTCCCTATTTTTGTGTTTTTGTGTTTCTTTTCACACCTTTTACGACGTGCGGTGGATGAAACTCGATTTTAAAATCATTTCATGGTCCCTTTAAACGATTGCCACAAAAATGATTAGTGCGGGGAGAAGTCGTCATTTAGGGGAAGTTATAAAAGTGATGAGGCTTAGTGCCCGGCTCCATTTCATTTAAGTGCTAAGAAATGCACAAGTTGAGATCGCGATAACAGTATAGTGTTAAGGGGTGTACATAAACAGCGCTGTCTTATCCCGTTGACCAGTGTCTATTACTTTCAGTTGGAACCGAGACTAGAACATTTTATATGCGCCCAATGTAGAGCCCGAACATAAGACCCTTGGTCTTGATCTTATGTTTACAAACTGAACAGCAGGCAAACTGATCGGGAGGTTTTCAATGATACACTAAAACAAAAATCTGTATGAAAAACACATCCTTTTTGTGATTTGAAATTGTTTCGATAACTGCGATAACTGCCATCCATCGAAACCCTAGAGTGCCATGCAAGCTGTGCAAGTTTTTTGTTCTTGTTTTCTTTTTTTGGTTTTTAGAATTGCTAGAAGTTACTGATATCCCTGGGCAGTCGAAAGTTTTTTGGAGTACGGAATATATACGCTGATATTCGCAAAAATAACAGCATTTTTAATAAATACAGGATTTATGGTGATTCAAATATACAGAGATAAACAAATTTAAACTTGAAACACAAGCATAGCCAAGTTTGAAACTCAAAAGCATATATTGTGGCTTGGGCAAAGAAAAAAAAAACGACAACGATAACGAAACTTGCCCGAGAGGAAGGGCTAGATGACAGCGAAGTATTAGAAACATAAATACAAAACGGTCATAAAAATTCCTCTCAAATAAGCGCGCTCGGATTAGTCCCGTATGTCGCAATATTTTTTACCGCGTTACTGTCAGTTTCTGCCGGCACATAATCCTCTTTATATATAACCGCGGAAAGAGGGGCACAAAATAACCGCAAAAAGAAAGAAAAACAAAATACTGTAGGCCCACTGATCAAGTCATTTCTTTCTTGCGAGCCTTACAAAAGAGAGTGACAGTAAGCAAAGTGCGTGGTATACCCTTCCGCCTTTTTGTTTTGTATTTACGCGATTTTATTACAGACAATGTCGCCATTAAATATTGACCACCAGTCCCACTTATATTCCCTGCCACCTTTAAAAGTTAACGTGAGTTCCATCGAATGACACGGGAGACTTTAAGAAAACCGTTACCGTGTTCCGCGTACCCAAGCCTTTGAGGCCTGCTTTTAAGAGCGCGCCTCGCGGTCACAGTGTCACCGGGCGCGCGCTTAAAAGCATGCTTCAAAGGCTCCGGTAGGGCGCCACGTGGAACACGGTAACGGTTTTCTAGAAGTCCCTATTGCGATCGCCGAATCATCCCGCGATCCTGACTACAGGTGTCGCGTGTGCATCGCGCTGTACCAGGAGTGACGCTCGCTGATTGGCTACTCACGTAACCTCCTTCGATGCAAAGGATATTAATGTTGCGGTGCGGCCGGGGTGGAAATTTGACTGGAAAGAGCATTAAGGCGTAAAAATAGTCCTCGATTGAATTGTGCGCCTTGTTTTACGATATAACGTATACAGTGATGCTTCTACCGTCATCACACGGAGACAATGTAAGATCAGGCGTATTCGATTCGAAATGTGATGCTAACAGACGTTGAATTGCACTCGGCGTCAGCGTTCGCTCTGCAAGCGATGCCGAAAAAAACTAAAGCAATATTCTGGTTGTTTTCCGGCCGCGCGCGTGCTGTCGGTAGAGGTTCGTCTATTGTTCACTGAAAACTCACCTGTCGTGAATCCAAATCTTACCGCGATTTTAGCGCCTTCTTCAATTATATGTTGGACTATGTCTTACAGGAGAACGCATCAATTGACGTGTAAATAATTTGTCATGAGCGAAACAGACAACCACACCATAGCGATGTTATATGAAGATCGGAAGTCGACTTCCATGTCCGCGAATGACCCGCAACACGCTGTTTCGATGAGACGATGGGAAACTACGGATAAGAAGTCGAGGTCCGTCGCGGTCCGTCGTCTTTTACTGGTCTTTTTACTGGTCCGTCGTCTTTCTGCGCTGTTTTTAACCCATTCAGCGCTGTGTCTGTGTGTTTTCTTTTACTGGTCCGTCGTCTTTCTGCGCTGTTTTTAACCCATTCAATATGACCATCAACCAACTCGCCCAACTTTCCACCTTGTTGAAGGATTGTATTTGTAATTTTTATTTTTCGGTCAGCTCAGGGAAGCGAACAAGGTTGTAGTAGTACGCAAGCGAGAAACAGGCAACACCGAAAATCGAAGCCGGCCACGACTCCAGCGTAAGGCGCGTCTTGGAGACGTGACTCGCCTGGCCGATGCCAACTTGGGTGCGAATGGCGCATCTATCTACGCAGATAAAGTTGCACCGGTGGCCACGCGTAGGAGTTGAACTCGGAGGAGACTGGTACGTCGCCATATTGATACCGCCGAGCGAGCGGGAGAGGCGCACCGGGATATTCGCGGGCGTGCGGAAACAGTTCACAACGACTCGCGATAGCTTACGGTGACTCTTCTAAGCGAAAAAGTGCCGAAGAACCAACACAAAAAGGCGCTAGAGTTTCACGAATGCCGAGAAAGCAAAGTCGACTGCGAACGCTGGAATCCACAATGACTGCAGGCAAAGCGAGACAGGACATTGTGCTCAAATTCCTGGATGCGTTGTTATCTGCAAAGGAGGGTTAAGTACTCTTTCTGATGAGGGGTGCCTGTCTGTGCTAGGCCTAATGAACGCGGAGCGAGCGCTCTTTGCGCTTCAGACGGGGTGATTTCGCCCAACAACTTGACGACGCAACACCAGCAACACGGGCCGCCGCGTTCACACGCAGCAACCGAATTGCTGCGATTTGCCATCGCTAGGATTCCAGTTTATTTTTCTTGCACTTTTTAGACACACAGTTACGCGCTATGAACGCGTTTTCGTGCATCTTTAAATGGCGTTGAGAATACTTACTCATCCTTCTGAAACAGTTTATTCCCTAAAACTATCCATTTCGAACCAGAACCATGTCGTTGTTTGGCGTCATCACCGCCACGAGGTGTCGCGTGAAAATATCGCATCCCTGATTGGCTGCTGCCCCTTCAAACGTCTCCGAGTCATCCGAGTTGCTCGTCCGTTTTGATCCGCACGCGATCCGAGCAATTCGTGTTGCAGCGCCAGGATCTAGGCAAAGCTAGGGAACAGATGGCCAGCAACACCGAAATTGCTGGGAAAGCTGGCCCCGTCTGAAGCGGGCCTTACGTTGATGGTATCTGGCCATTTTGGTTCCGAACGCTTATTTTTCGCTTATTTTTCTTCTCTGTTCCGAAGCGTGCGAAAGAGCGTCTCCTTTCACACGCTTTTGCCATTGACTCCGCTAAGGCGACATTTTGATTTTGGTCAATTACTTTGCGATTTTTTCCTGTGAGCGAGGGCTGTCGACATCAGGCGCTACAAGAATGCCATCACCCTAAATGCGAGGGCATAGAGGCACCCTAGGAAATATGAATCAACAAAATGACTATGCGTGGTGTGTGTGTGTGGGGGGGGGGGGGGGGTGCGTGCGTCCGTGCGTGCGTGCGTGCGTGCGTGAGTGCGTGCGTGTGTGTGTGTGTGTGTGTGTGTGTGTGTGTGTGTGTGTGTGTGTGTGTGTGTGTGTGTGTGTGTGTGTGGGCGTGTGTGTGTGTGTGCGTGTGTGTGCGTGTGTGTGTGTGTGTTTTCACGTTTTATATTTCAAAGTCGCGGACCCATTGCTAATACATCAAACAAAAGACTGTGTGCAAGCACTGTTTCAGCCGTTGTTCTTCCTTGTTTGACGGTCCTATGATATTGGTCATGCAAATACTGACTGCTGACGTGTTTGAATCATACAAAAGTATGAAGCAAACATGTTTCAACCATAATTTAGGCGTGTACGCAAGTAATTCCCTCGTCGCGTCTGAAATGAACATTGTAGCTTTTGTGTCATGTACACATGAGAAGTGTACATTTTTGAACCAATTATCAACACGGAAATACCGAGCGATTAGCTGATTGGTCAGATCGAGTATTCTGGGAAAGCGATTATGCGAATACTGAAAGAAACTAGGACTTTGGTTTCCTCGTAAATTAGCGAGTTTGAAAGGAAAGCTAACCAACAGGAAGCAGTTAGGACTTGAGAGAGTCGCTTGTAGAGGAGCATACGACTGCTTTGTTTTAAAACCCATCTTCGGAGGGCAACGACGCTTAGCGGAAACCGGAGATAACATCTTACCATTTAGTTTTACTGACTGCGACTGAATGGTTAGTCGAAACAACTACTTTGGTGAGGCGTATACTTCTACCGAGGCTATATTTATGCGGTAAAACGTAGCGCTTGTCAGCACCCTTTGTTAAGAAACGCAAAATATCCCAGTTGTCACCTTTGCACCGACTGACCCGCAGTGCACACTGTCAGTGTGCACTATGCGCAGAGTCCCTGGTGCGAGCAGCGAAACCGGACGCAGTGCATTCCGTTCCATGTCCCCATCCGGTGGCTCGCGGCTCGTTTAAGTATACTGCGGTTGTGGCGGCGAGGCGACCGGGGGAGGGGAGGAGAACAGAGATACTACGGGCATTTCCGCCGGACAGAGGCAGTAAGCGATGCAGTGACCCTGCTTCGGAATCGATCAGCGATACGGAGAGGGCGATACGAGAGGGCGGCGGGAAGATCAGACGAGCTGGAATTGCTCGCTGGGCTGGGGAATTTGTTGCCGGTTTCACAAGCCGCCCTAGGGACGCGATATTCAAATGAGACACTAAGAGAAGAAAGAGGAGCGCGGAAGACGTAAAACAAGAGAAGACGGAGGCGGTTTCTTAGTGTAATTGCTCATACCCACTTCCCTAAATTATTAGTTCCTATTTTTTGTTCCTGTGCAACAGAAAGTAGAATGCGACGGTGCGTCCGTAGCGCTTTCCGAGGTTCACTTGAAGGCTTTAACCAAACAAAATAGGGGAAACAGCAAACAATATGGCTAGCTGCCTTTCATAGCTTATGATGAGTTTTACTATTTAAGCTGTACCGATGGCTTGTGGCAATAACATACTTTACAGGATTAAAATTGAAGCAATTAAACTGCACCAATCAAATACCAGAGACGTGTCTGCACCCCAGTCTTGTCAATGCATCGGAAAGACGAAGTGCATATTTCAGCACTGTCCCATGCACGTCAAGTAGCTCCATCAATCGCAACCTCAAACCATCCTAACGATGGAAATCCTAGGGCGTGCAGGGTTGCTAACGCGCTCATTTTATTTCCCGCTGTAGTAGAACGGCCACGGGACTTCCCTAAAGTACAGCGGCTCCCCATCGCACTCCTAACGACCGTTCGCCGGAACGAGCAGAGGCTCTCTTCTCCCCACAAAGACCCATAATTACGAAACAAAAAAGGGAGGCCGGACGGCGCCCTCTGGCCATTCATTTGTATGTACACCACACCAGTCGAGCGTGCCTGCCGAGACCTAAAGCGACGGCAAGTTCCTCGTGCTAACACGCTTAGAGTTAATTAGAACATTTGCTACCGTTTCTTGGCCTCACCCGCAGGCTTAAATGGCGGCCCCCCGCCTCGGGAGTCCCTAATCTCCGTGCATTATTCACGCGTTGCAGCATCGCAGCGAAGAAAAGCTCTTTTTGCGTCAGACTTAGGCTCGTTTTCTCGTCGGCGCGCGCGCCTCAAGATACGACGCTCAACGCGTGCTTCGGGTTACCCTACCTCGGCGAAAGGGGACTCCCCGCTGCGTGGGAGACATTGCGGGTGGCGACAGCGTCGTCGTCGGAGCGGCAGCGTATACGGCAGTATATACCGGGAGTACATCTTGGCCCGTCCCTTTTACCGCGGACACTGCGCTACGCTTTTAATGGTCCCCGCTTTATTTCGCACGCTGGACAGGCGGCCCTCTTTCCCGCACAGCACGCGCCTGGAGCACCCCGTGGCGTCGTCCTCGCAAGGCATAGATATGAGCAGCGCGGCGCCGCTCGTACCGTTAAGAGGATTTAGAGAACCACTTTCGTGACGGGGGAAAGGGATCACGCAGAGAACGGTCTGCGCGACCGGCGTAGGGTGCGCGCCCAGCCATCACGACGACCTGGGGCGACGCCGACCGCTGCTGGGACCCGCGCGTATGTGCGGCACCCAGATGCATCATTATTATCCGTCGCTTACTCGGAATAGCGGCGACCGGACACGGAATGAGCAATTGTTTCGGGCCAAGCAGAGTCTCGCTTTGCTTCCCCCACTCGGGGACCGAACGGGCGAGTAGTTGTCCACGCGCCAGACGGCCCGTCGATCGCTGATACTCCTCCTGCTCCTTCGAAAGGGCGGCTTCTACTCCCCGACCCGTCGACCCGTGTGTGGGTTTCACCGTAATGAAATCAATACAGCCCGTTTTCTTCGCTCCCTTCTCCCCCGGTGCGCCCCTCCGAGTCATCGCCGGGGTGGGGGGATAGCTAGCCCGCTGTTTAGATAAGCATCAGGAAATCGCTGTCCTAAGCTCGTTTGGACTTTGAGGAGGCGGCTTGGCGTGGGCGGCCCGGCCGGCCCGTCCGGCCCGCCTGGCGCGGCGACGACTCGGGGGACGTCGTCCGTCTTGGGATCGCGGTGAGATTGGAGCGAGGGAGGGAAAAGATGCTGTCGCCAGGGGTTTGTTGGGGGAAGGAGCCGGGTTGTCGCGGCGAGCAGCCGTGGCAAAGTGGACTTGTAGTCGTCTCGCAATCTCTTTAAGCGTCCGACCGGGAAGCCTTATTTATGCGACTTTGTTTCGCGTTGTTTCGCCGCCCACCCTGCGGGCCGGGTCGGTGGCGAGCTGGGGGAAGAACACTCCTCTGGATACGAGGGGGGAGAAACGAAGACTGAGTGGTTTGTGCGGGCAATCGGGTGGCTACCGTATAATAAAGATTTCTTTCTCGAACCGCAAATGTGGTTTGCTGAGACTGCGCAGCGAAACGTTTCTCTATCGCGACAAAAATAAAAAAAAGTGTTGTTTTATTTTTTTTTTTTTTTTGACGCAGGCATCTGCACGTACTCGCGTTTTCGCTGAAGTTGGCGTAAAGTGGGTTTCGAGTGTGTTGCGCTCGCGAGAGGCCTCTATTAGTGTCGGGCGGTGAAATTTAGCGACTGTGACTAGGCTCGTATAATAGCAGGGAAGCCCACGGTTGGTTTACGAGGGATGGTGGTGGCGAAAGCTTTCAAACTGCCCGCGAATATTCCGCTCGCGTATCGTTACGAAATTGCCAAGCGTCTGCAAAACGACTCTGGTGCTCCGGCTAGGCTACAACACGACGAGAGGGTTCGTACTGAATGTTCCTGGCGGGATGCCATCAAAATAGGCTTCCTTAGTATTTTATATTTTTCCGAGTAGAGCTTTTTTTTAGTAAATGCTTCAGGACTGTTGGTACGAAAGGCTTCTTGTAGGTTAGGGTTGCGTTTCCAGAACTCCTCTTAAACGTACGAAGGAAAAGGGGGAATGAAGGGGGGGGGGGGGGGGGGGGGGCAACTTTCTCGGCAATTTGGCGGCCTACACGTTTGATGAATTGAGATGCCTCCGAAAAAAACGTTGCGCATGTTTCTGTTGCAACAGAGAGGATTGGGCTGAAGTTTTAAAGTGGCTCGTCTCGTTCTCTTTCATTTTATTTTTGTCGCTCGCCCAAAATCTGAAAATTATTTGAACGTGCTCCGCTGAATTCAACATTTCGTAACTGCGTACCCTCTTTTTTTAATCCTTAATGTCGGTTGTTGAGGCAGCGGAAACACGGACCGCGCGCTAATTACGTGTCCGCCAGCCGCCGAGAGGAGATGCTGCCCGAGAACAGGACCGCTGACAATCAAACTCGGCGCGTCTTTTTGCTGACCTGCTGATCCCGAGAGTGGCTACATCCACCGCAATGTTGTGAATACTTATCGGTGCAGAGGACGGCGCCTTTGACCTGAATCATTAAACGCCCATTATCATGCACAATATGATCCAATGCGTTTCAGGGATAACAAATAGGACTAGGTACGCTATTTCAGAACTGACGTATCGTCTTTGAAACCTTAATACGTTATTTAGTTCGCGTTTATACCTACAAGAAATATAATATAATATCTATACATTGCCCCATACGTCAGCTCTAGAGTGCAAACAAAATGAACGCGCTGATATATGTCCTTCGGAATAATAATAATAATAATAAATATGCTTCCCGGAATACAAGCAATTATTGTTTCTTTCATCCATGATTGCTGCAACGCCAGTGACCATTGGTGTTATTACTGAGAAGCGAATAATTTGATGCTATCAATCGAAAGAGCTAAAGGAAACGGTACAAGGTTACTGTAAAATATTAGGTTTTAGAGCTTCGTAGGCAAAAGATTTCAGTACGCAAAGAACAGTGTCGTCGCCACCGCGCATGCGGAGAACACTAACTGTGGTTTGCACTTTGCGTGCTCTAGTTTAGCCTACGATATTTTTCCGCAAATTGCGTGCGTACGCAAAGAGTTTTTGCGTACGCACGCAGAGAGGGTTCCTGATTACGGATTGCGTAAAGCCAAGACGAGCACTGTTAAAAATGGCGACCTCGTGAACACGACGTCGGCGGCATCCTCGCGAATGCTATTTTCAATACAGGACGATACTGCACCCCTACTCGAGGTGCAAGTCACAAACGGTAGGGAAGATCTAGTAAGGTAGGCGACGGTCGCCGCAACTTGCTACTTGTGACACGCAGATATTTCTTGGCGAAAGTACGGTGTGCGAAGGTCAGTAGCCGAGGCGACGCAAATGAACACGACAGGTCAACCACTCCCGTCGCATTCTCATATTTAAACCAATTTGAAATGTCACTGTGGACCAAGAAATCGTGTTTTTTTCCCAAGTTACAGCATTCCGTGAGTAAAGTAAAAATGTGTACTGTATCTTGGGGGCGTTGCAAGCGCAAGATGCTTGGGATGTTGCGTCGCGGCCATGAAAATCTATTTTAAGACTCTCATGCGTCACGTGCGCTAACGCAAGCGCCGAATTTAGGGCTAGCGTGCGTTAAAGTTGAGTACGTTATTCTAAATCTCTCTAATGTCCGTTAAGCCGGGGTCACACTGCTTATACATCGTAGAAAAGACTGTCTGCAAACAGATTTGAGGGCGAGTCACCGCGAGATCTGTGCTCCGAATGCCGCATATGGCAATGAGTTCAAGGAGAAACTTGGCACGCTCACATTGGAACTACGGATATCACGGTGACTCGTGTTTCCAGACGGTCGTTTGTAAGATGTATAATCCGTGTGACCCCGGATTTAGGGTTAAGTTTGGTACGAACAGAAAACGGGAGCAGGAACTGACGGGCGTGAATCCCATTAAATTAAGCACGTTCAACAGAGAGGGATCAACACGCTTGTTGCTGAATACAATACCAGTCATCAGTGCAAGCACGAGATGTGCTCTATAACTCAACATATTCATTTCATTTCCAGGAGAGGACGCTTGCGGAAGCGCAGTATATACAGAAACGTCATTTACCCGCCTCGTTTTCGTTCAACGGAAGAATGCACATTGAATTCTCCTGTCATCTGATCAGGATGCAAGAAGAAAAACGATGTCACCATTAAAGCAGAAACCTCAGCTTGTTTGAAAGAACCAAAAGCTGTACAAAAACAAGCAACGACCTACATAAGCAAACGCCGACAATGACGGGTCGAGAAGGAGCAAGGACCACCTCTTCGAACGTCAGCCACGTCGAAATCCGCTACTAATGCACGTGCAAAGGAGAGACGTATATGACGTTCGGTTTGTCAGCGAGGCACCAGCAAACCGTGTCACATTATCCGACACAAAGACAAGTCGGTCACGGTGTCCAGAAAACCTGCTACAGCCGTTCGAGGGAGCCCGTTCCGAGACGTCCACTCAGCGGGCGCTCTCTTTATTGGACAGAGCCGTGAAAGCGCAGCATCCGTGGAAGGCCTGAAGCACGCGAAGGGCGATTCGGTGTCCCATGTCTCGCTGCTGGTCAGACGTCGCTCCGGCGACGCGCCGTCAAACAGGATGAAAAGGCGTAATCGGGGCAACGTTGAGTGGTCCTCACGAACAGACTCTCGCTCTAGGCGCACGCTTCGGAGCACATCGTCCCGAACACGAGGGTGAGCACAAGGAGGCCGAGGAAGCGACAAAGGGATGTGGGGTGATATCTTGTGCGCGCGTTCAAACAAGAGCGATGGCATTACGGAAACGGAACGGAACTTGAGTGGACGGCGAACTCTCTCGTTCTCTCAGACGCGCGTACTTGTCACCGCCAAATCCTATCCTCGATAAGTCCAGCTAGCACGACATTTTTATCGACCTTACTTGTGGGTCGTGTCTATAGTGTCGTGTTCCTTTCAGCTGCTGTCCAATCCCGCCTTAGGATATACCCTGATTGAGTGAGTGTGGAGTGTTCAAAGGCCACGAGTTTTCTTCTGGCTCTCAGCTTCAATCCGGAGCGCAAGTTCGTCTGCTTCTTGGGCAGGGTTTGTAGGGATGTAAAAACGACGAGCTCTGATTGGCTCTGATTGGAACGATAGTGAGTAGACCTCAGCTAGCTGCCCTGAGGCCTACCCCCTGTCCTTCCAATCGGAACCAATAAGAGCTCGGCGTTCTGACGTCACCGCAACTCCTGCGCAAGACGCAGACGAACGTCCGCTCCGAATAGAAAGGAACGTTGTTTATGCATGCAAGCACTGCCGCGTAGTGCATGTTATAAACTCCGGTTTGAAGGTTGTACTACACTGCTTAAAGTGCAGCTCTACAGTGGAGGAAAACGCCCTACATTGGTGACCAGACAAAGTTCACGCTCTACAAACATTGATACAACCAAGCTCGCTCTTCTGTTTGAAATGTGGTAGCGCGCAGCCGCAGATCGAATGCCGTTGTGACTTTGATTATACCGTAATACATCCGGGCGTGCTCGAACGTCAATTACCGCGTGCACGAATCGTTAGCAGATGATATTGGTGGCATGGCAACCTAACCTAAATATTGTCAAACATACGTGGCAGTATAAAGTCGGGGGCACACAGCTTATACATTCTACAAAAGACATTGTGCACACAGATTTCAACGCCAGTCATCGCGAGATCCGTGCTTCGAATGCCGCATGGCAATGAGTTAATCCGGGGTCACACTGCTCATACGTCATACAAGAGACAGTCTGGAAACACGAGCCACCGCAATATCCATAATTCGAAAGTCGCGTGCCAAATTTATCCTTGAGCTTATTGCCATGCGGCAGTTGAAGTTGAAGCACGGATCTCGCTGTGACTCGCGTACCAATCTGTGTGCAGACTGTCTTTTGCATAAGATGCATAAGCAGTGTAACCCCGGCTCAAGGGCAAATGAAAATAACCCAATGGATATATTATGTTAAAAGAACATTAAACAATTTTCTGATTTTCGCTTAAAGGGCCCATGAAACGATTTTTGGGTTGGGATAAATCATTTTAGATTGGGATTTTAATAATAGAACATCGTTCAGTGGGCCAAAAGAAAAAAGGTAGAAAGTCAAAAGCCTGACATTCAGTGCGAAAATTTGAAAACACAGCGGACTATTTCGTTCCTTCTCCCCTTCGTAACCGCTCTGCCTTTTCACGGGGATACATCCGCGGTCCCATAAGCGTGTCATCGGGTCCAAACTGACGTCACACAAAACCGGACCTCATTTAGTCCCTTCACCCCTAAGCTGACATTGTGCTGGAAGCTACGCGCTTGCCGTACCAATCAGCCACCTCCGTTTCATCACCTGACTTCATTCTCTGCAGCCACATTTGCCACGCTTACGTGGCAAAAGTGTGGCTAGCCCAAGGAGCACGTAGCTTCCACAGCACTGTCAGCTTAGGGGTGAACGGGCTAGGGAAAGAAACTTTTGTCTGAGTTTTGAGCGACGGGCTAGTCTTCTAGGGGGAGAATGGATGTGTCCGGGGATTACACAAACCAGGTTCCGAGCGAGAGGGGCCTCCCTTCTTTTCGTCTTCTTGAACTGTTTGGTGGAATGCGCGATTTATGAGTTGAGGAGGAAAGCGAAACAGGAAAAATTTGGAAAAGCGTTTCATGACCCCTTTAATACTGTCGAAAATAAGCTCCCGGTGCCCACAAGACATAAATAAGGTAATCATTAGGTTTTCTTCCAATTCTTTAGCGGGTGCAGAAATGAAAACGGCCTAACAGGTTTAAAACTCGAGTCAGAGCTGAAGATAGCGGGCATGCGATAATGCGCTGGTGATACGCAGAAAGAACGTTTTGAGAAATCGGCGATCTACGTCTCCACACCGATTGGATGCGAGTTTCAGCCCGAATGTACGCCAGCGCATTCATTGGGCACGACCCCATGTCGACCCTTTACACAAGGTTTATAGCCAACTCATGATCTACATAAGCGGCTGTCGTCCCCCTGGGGTGATGCTGAGCACTGTGCCAACATTCCCGACCATGACGGAAAGCCGAAGACAAAACTCAATTGCACAGCAACAAAAACATTTTGGCTGAAAAGCTTTACGTGTTAGTATACGTAAGTCACACTTGGGCCGTCAGAAGTTTCCGATTAATACGTAGAGTTAAAAACTAGTATAATTTTATGTCCCCTTTTAATTCAACATAATACATGGGCGCTGAGTCTAAAGCTACCAGCAGTTGTAAGCAACGGAACCGACTCCCTTCATTATTATTATTATTACTATCTTGTTAGGTATAGTACAAACCTGTATTTCAATTTGCTATAGTGTTTCGGGCGCGGGCAGTGAAGGAAGTAATACAATCTAGGTTTCTTTTCAATTGCTTCCTGAAATAAAATACGGCATTGGTGACGCCTCCAACCTGAAAATTTGAACTAAAGAACAAAAATAAAATACTCCTTGTGCGGAGACACTGCCGGAAATTAAAGATAATAGAGGTAGGACAAAACCGGGGGGACAGCGACAATGACCAGGCCTTGGACGCATAAAGTAGCTGCCATCCAACCCCCGAGCCGCCTACCATTCCGGCCGGGGACAACGGAATTTCCGAAACCGGTGGAGGAAAGGCCGTCCTTGTTTCCGCATGTCGTTCGAACTCGGGCAGAACAATTAGAGGCAACGACCAGGCTGACCTCATCTCCCATCTCTTCCCCTTTCACGCTCTCCTCTCCCTTTCTCCCCTTCGCCTCCGTCTGGCCGACCTTTGATTGCTCCCAAATCCGCAGAGATCGCCGCTCGGCCAATAGGGAAGAAGCCTTGGTGGGGACTACTGCCAGCGGGGGAATCAGACATCCTGCCCCGAAGGGAAAAAGGGACCGGGGAACCCTATCTTCGCGATTCGGCCACAGGATTACCTTTGGGTTTGCTCAGAAAAAGAACAGCGGGAAAGCACGAAAGGGGAGAAAAACACTATAGCAAAACAACGAAGTGTCATCAGTCATAGGTTTACTGAGCGACCAATGCCCGCTTCCATGGCCAGTCTCTCGTATACGAACCACAGCGCAGCGTGCTGAGGGACCGAGCCGAATTCCTAGATGGTACGCGCTAGATCGTCCCCATTCATACATTTACCTCTTCGAAGCCTGGATTTCCTCGGAGACGCAGACCCGTCCCGTGTTAGTTGGAATCGACCGGTCAGGTATTCGCATCTCTCTAAGATCCGCGACATCTCTCGCTCCCCGAAATAAAGTCGATAAAACACCTCTCCCTCATGTATACGCGTTTGCTTCTGATCTGCATAGGAATGTATGGTTAGGTATGAAGATCAACCAACCCAACTCGCGTTCGCATTTTCGCTTAGTGTCGGCGGGCGGTCATGCGTATAGACTCCATTCACATCCGGTTTGCTCGTCTGGGAGTCCGACTACCGCGTGTGTGTTTACGGATTTTCTACATGAAGGGACGGCTTATCGGCAAAGTCCGTCTGCCGTGGCAACAATTCATGCAGGGTAAGCGCCTTCCCGGAGGTCTCCGTATGCAGGTTTGCTTATGTATGTGGTTTATACCCCATTAAAGTAGGACTCATCAGTATCGTGCACGAAAAGAAAGAATAAATCAGAGTTTTAATGGGGTCCGTCGGACCTCCGCTTCGTATCGCTCGGATGCAACTTTGAGTCTCCAGGGGACGTCGCATTTCTAATTACATCGAGCCACGCATAGCTGAGTTGGCCTGGTTTTTTGGTCTCCATTTTTTCGCGCAGGGTCTGCACCGTAGTAATTTCGTTGTGTCTAATGCCACGCATAACGGCAATTTGTTTTCTTAGACAAAACTATTTCCAGCGCAAGGCTGACACAATCAGAGGTAGAAGGCATGCAAATCGAGACCAACGTGGGAAAGTGCAGACACATAAAGCATTGAGACTGGAAGTTGGATTATATTAGCAATCTCGAACAAGCGCAAAGACAGCACAAACATTAGGCGAATGAGACCCGTGGCGGTTACGAGGATTCTTCACCGAGCTATGCACCGAGCAAGTGAGGGAGAGCAGGAGACGACAGCGCGCTGTGACACCCTAAACCCCGAGCTCTGATTCGAATGATCAGTGGGTAGACCTAAAGCTAGCTGCCTTCGTCTCTACACTGTACTCGTGGAACGCGTTCGAATGCGAGAGCCAAACGCCACACGCCTGCGTTCCGCATTCGAACGCATTCGACGAGTGCAGTGGAGACAGTGGTAGCTAGCTTTAGGTCTACCCACTAATGATTCAAATCAGAGCTCGGGGTTTGATCAGGTGCATCGTAAATCATACAGAAGTAAAGTGTTATCAGCTAGCGCCGTCTGCGACATGCACAAACCTGGCTCCTTCCGCAGTTGGCGTCTCGGTGGCGCGTAGTAAATGTGCTTGTGGACTAAGAAAGTCTTCGGACACTGTTCCTTTAACCGGTCGTCATGTAGTGCGTCTCACAAATCAGGGCTCACACGACTGCGCACACTTCCTGCACATCGAAACCGCTCTGCTGCAAACTCGTTGCATCTGGGAACGCAACTTTTGGTCCACGTTCCGCTGAGCTGGAGTGCACGTTGAAAGCTCCGCCTCGAAATTAAAAAAGGAAAACTAGAAATACGTAGTCGAGCGTCGAATGTAGCGCTAACGAATGAAAACCGTGAGCGCTTTTAGTGACTGAATGCCGATGCCGTAGTCAAACGCTGAAAGCTCCTTCGGTAGAAAAGTTCACCTGCGATCTCCTTATGCCTTGAAAAGCCTGATGTTCGCTTGCACTCTCGCTTACGAGCGCCCCTGAATTTTTGCGTCGTTCGCATCCTCAGAACTATAGTCACTTACAAGGTGAGAGTGACAGGGTGGAACTCCGGTTGTCGCACCTCCAGCGGGAGCTTCCTATTTCCAAAAACGCTTCAGCATCTCTTGCCAAAGCCTCCTCTATACTCACAAAGCCTGGCAGTTCGACGACGGAGCCATAGAGTGTCCGGTCGCCGATTTGGAGCGCGATGATCTGGTAGCACGGAGCATCAAAGAGCCATTTCTCGGGGAACGTAGACGTCAGCGCACAGCTTCTGCAGCGGCGAGGACCCGAAACAAACTTCTTCGCTCAGGAGAAGTGTGTTTCGGCGTCTCGCCGCAGCGGGGCGCCAGTCACGTGACTTTCCTCTCAACCGTTGTCTGCCGCTCCAACTTTTCCATTTCGGCGGCCGCTTCTCGTGGCAATCTGCTAGACTTTGTCAGTATATAGGAAGCTATCCTCGTGTATATCGACCAAGCGTGCGCGGCCCAAGAAACGGCGGAAGGCGTGGAGCGCGCACTGAAGGTGAGACGTTCGAGAGACACTCCCTGCCGTTTTCACTGTATCCGAAACACCCTTATGCAGCAACGGAACCTTTCCGTGTTTACTTACCGACTGCATCAGGCACAAAGCTAAATGTTCACTTGAAACTACAAATTATTCAAATTCTCTTACAGCTTCTTACCACCTCGTTACTACTCTTCGTTACTCTTCGTTACTAAGGTATCACGAAGAGTCTCGCGTATCAGGCAGACAGGTTTAAGGAGAGAACTAATATTTAGCAAATCCACCGCCGGAAGTCGCGCGCTGATTAGCCTCTCGCGCACACCCTATCACCTTAAATCGTTGCTCGCTTTTTTTTTTTTTTTTTTTTTTTTTAGCTGATTACAACTT
Organism: Ixodes scapularis; assembly: GCF_016920785.2. Lineage (NCBI taxonomy): Eukaryota > Metazoa > Arthropoda > Arachnida > Ixodida > Ixodidae > Ixodes > Ixodes scapularis. The sequence goes on from NW_024609835.1 coordinate 198,173,610, forward strand.
AGGAGGAAAATAAGCCATTGGGGTTTTCACAATCATCCGCTGCAATGCGATCTCCAAATTCATCCCAATCGCCTCTGGCTAGCCTCGTTTGCGCAGAAAGCCGCAAGCCTTCTTCTAGAACGCACGTGCAGCAGTGAAATAGCTAACATACGTCGCATATGCGGCCCCCATGAACGCCCCTCTATTTTCTCGGGGTTACTCCTTTCTTCTTGCGCCTCTATTTTTCTTCCGCTTTTACGAGGAGCGGCGGGCTCCCCAATTCGAACTCCATCTGCGCGTGTATCTCACCGACCGAGGAGTTGGTTTCGCGGTCCGAGGCCGAAACGAAATATAGGCACTAAACGGAACTCCGCGGAATAAAAGAGCGCCTCGTAAAACGAACGCGTCGGAGATCCCACAGCGCCCAGTTGTAGCGGATACACAAATAGCAGATGTGCGGACGCAAGAACTTAAATGTGACCCCCCAGGGGTCGCATTCCCCCAGTTTATCTTATCTAAATATTGCCTAGGACGGGATCTCATAGCTCGTTTGTTTTTCTCGCGGAGAGATAGAACGCATATGTTTCTTTGCTAAACGAACTCGTTACAGCAAAAAAATAAATGAAAATAAATATTTATATTCAAATATTTAGATATATATACATACATTTCTATTTCTTAACTTGTTTATATATATATATATATACGAGGCAGCGGGTCTTCAAGCGATAAATCGGTATCCCGTTCAACAGAGAAAAGTGACCCCCCCCTCCCCTTCTCCGGCGGCCGCCATGTTATACAATTTCGACCCCTAGACACGTGACCGTACCAAATCATGAGGCTTTGAGGCAAAACTGAGCCGAGATTTGTATTGCGATCGCTGTAACAAACATGATAAACTATTTTGTCTTATGAATACTGTTTTTGTTTTTGTCGTAAAAGCGCATTTTGGACTTAAAATAAGCGAAACGTAACTTATCTCGTCATTACTGTTGTTGAACGTTAATAAGCAATCATCTGTGCTCGGTGCTTTGTTAGACTCTAGACGAAAACTATAAAGTCACATGTCTTGTGGTCGAAAATGTACAACATGGCGGCGACCGGGTGGGGGAGGGGGGGGGGGGGGAAGGGTCACCGTCAGATGCCAGTTTATCGCTCTCAAGTTCTCTACCTCGTTGCAGTGAACGCGAGGATCGCTGTCGTCACAGCATGCCAACTATCGACGGCTGAATCTTCCGTGGGCTGGCCAGCTGGAGAGTGAACTGCAGGCAGAGCAGGCGTTTGTCACATCCACCACCGCTGCTGTGATACCGCCAGGATCGCGGCTTGCGACAGCATGAAACATCTACGGCGTCATCAAGCAGAAATTGAGGGACCTCTTTTTTTCTTTTCTTTTTAAGCGGTAAACACGCCTGGTAAAGTCGCGCTTTAAGGACGAAAAACGAAACGAAACGAAACGAAAAACGAAGCGAAAAAAAAAAATGGTTTTTTTTTTAGACTCTGGGTGCGACACGCGCGTCAAAATATAAATTTTACGCACAACAGAAAATTTAAGAGCAATATTGACGGCGAGATATTTATTTCAAATTCTGTGAAAAAAGTCCATAACGTCAAGGAATGGTCATTCGCTCAACGAGATGGTCATTCGGTCTTTCCACCTCAACGTGATGGCCAAGTCGATCCACTTCTCCACGCGCCCAAAACGCCGAGAGAGAAAACAAGTGGAAAGGAGCTGACTAGCGACTAAATCGCGTCTCGCGCCGTCAATATTGCTTTATAATTTTTTTTTCGCGTAAAATTAGTTTTTTGACACGCGCGTCTCGACCAAACTGTTAAAAAAAAGTTTATGTTTTATTTTTAGGGGATGTTTAAAGCTTTGTTATGCTGCGACGTTAAGCGCAGGGAACTCAGCGTAGCGCAGAACGCGAGCGTTTCATTGGCCGGCTAGCAGGAACTCGACAACTGCGACCAATCGGCAAAGCAAAGAAAAAAAAAAACGCTCCTTTTAACAAGCTTCGTTCGATTTGCCTTCCACGTCCTGCACCGGTGCAGGAAAATAGAACGAATTTAATGTTTGAAGAACGTAAGCTCGCATGGATGCATGAATGGATTACGAATGGTGCTGCTGTTCGGGCGGTAAGGCGTGCCACCTTGAACGCTAAAGCTCTGCTAGGCTAGACTTGGCTGGCTAAAGGGCGCAACACCCTCCCAGTTCCCATAATTCCCCGGAGCGCTCACTCGTGGTGCTGGCGTTTCCAGAAGGGTCCATTGGCGATGTTTCCGATGCGGAATTGCGATTTCTTAGTCCCTAGATACCGTGTCACCGAACTGAGGCGGTATCATTTCGCTCTGTCGTGAACTGTCTAAACATTTGTGAATGACGGAAAAGCGCTTCCACCAATGTTAGATCAAGCTCTGGCAACGATGGTTTTAAGCACAAAGATAACTCAAGTGCCTTATTACTCTCAGTCGCACCTCTGGCTCTCAACACGGCCGATGCAGGCCTTGTTCTCGCGGCATCCGGACAACAACTCGCGACGTTTCGCGCTCAGGCAGGTGTTGGACGCAGTGGCTTACGAAAGAGCGCTCGCCCGGACAACGAGCTTGCCGCTTTGGAGTCGTGCGTGGGGAACGCAACGGCTTCGTTCGGCACAGGGAGGCAAACGCGTGTCCACCATCCTAGCCTCAAAGCCAGACCGTGCGCTTTCTATACGAACTCTCGCAGGTATGTACACACACGGAAGGAAAGAATGTTCTCGGAATGCACACGACTTCGCGCGCGCGCGCGTGTCACAAGGTGTTTTTTTTTTTCTTTTTTCTTTTTTTAGTTCTTCACATTTTTTGAGTGTCGTATGTTCGATGTTTCTGCTTTAATTACATTAGAACAAACGAGGAAACGGCCGTTAATATATATTTGTGTGTGTGCGTGCGTGTTTATTTTGACATTCCACCAGTCTCTGATAGCATTTCCTTTAGTCATTCTGCGCAACCCGTCCAGAGATTCTTTTTTTTTTTTTTTTTTTAGATTTAATACGCGCACGGAGAAGTCACATTCTCGAGGAAAAAAGCAGAAATATAGCGCAAAAAAAAAAAAAAAAAACTGAGAGGAAAAAATTCGTAAAGAAACGCGAAAAGAATGCAAAATATGGCCGACCCACGCTGAGCACGCGGCGCATTACAGAGTGTCTTACCTTCGTGGACGCCCTCTAACGGCAGCGACGTCGGGCGGCGTCGACTCTTTTGAATCCGGTCGAGGGTAAAATGTTCGGCGGGGTTTCTACGGGATGGCGGCGTTACTATGTTTTTGTGTCATGTCGGCGCTTCTGATTTTTTTTTTTTTTTTTTTATGCAGCGAGAAAAAAGTTTTGAGCATTTCCAAATTTTAAATTAAAAGCTGCGTTCTATATGACAACTTATATTTTCGTAAAAATCTCCATGCTGCATCTTTAAAGATGTTGTCTGAGGTTGTTGCTTCGTGCGCGTGTTTGTTTCTCCAGGCACCTACATATGTATGCATGCTCCTTACTTTCCTCGCTGGGCAGTAAGCAGTGCGTGTGATAAACGCTGATATTTTGGTGCAGTCTGAACGACGTCGTCCATGCGATGAAAATTAATCTTGCCAGGGACTTCCGGCATCTTACCTGAAAAGAGAGGAAAAAAGACGAAATTGAGTTTATAGCGAAGCAAAGTTTAGGGGCGCGATTATTCCGTCACAAACTGTCTGTTGCTTGGCTGGTTCAATTACCTCCACAAATAAAAAAACATTAAAAATGCGCGTAATTTGAAAGAAACAACCTTGAAGTGTTAGTAAGCAGGTTAAAAAATTGACAAACTTTTCTTGGTATTTATCGACCGGGCTGCTACACTTTCATACCTAAAAAGCATGGAAGGTAATAGTTTGTGACAAAAGTATAATCGTTATTAATATTATTCTCGTTCTAACTACTTCATAAAAGTAGTAATGTTGGCGCGCACAAAGCAATGGTAACCAGACGAAACAATTTCGATTCGTCACATTTTCCATACGACTATTCAGAACATTTTACGAGAGTAAAACTGTCAAGACAAGGATATGTTGCAATGAAAGGCGCGCACACATTCTAGCGCACGATTAATGCTGTCTACGTCGCTTAAAAGTGGTCATGTCCATCTCTCGCTAGCGCTTTATTTACCAGAAGTATAAACTGGTTATATTTCAATTTAGATTGGCAGAATTTAAACGCGAAATCCTATTTTTATATCGCAAGCAAGGAACCAATAATTTTTGAAGATCCGGTTGCCGTTTACTGATAGACGCTTTTGACTATCGTTTACAAGCAGCGAACCAGGCCTTTACGTTCAATTACAGAAAATGGCTGCCCCTGTTAAGAGCCGCCCACACTAGCGAGAAAACGCGCGTGGCACGCCGATCGCGGGAAGACGCGTCCCGCATCCTGAAGACCACACTAGATAGAGTTCTGCCGCCGCGAATGTCACGTGACAGCACAGGAGGCCTCGCGCACTCTTGAAGCATTCGATTTTGCGGAACGCGTTTTCAACGCGATCGGCGCGCCGCGCGTTTTCTCGCTAGTGTGGGCGGCCCTTTACATTGACAGTACGAGATATCGTCACGTTGGTGCCACTAAAATTTACTGCCAGAGTGGTCACTTCGAACAGTCTACTTTTGGTATTGATCCTTACTGCGCTCATTGAGAAAAAAAAAAAAAAGCGGAGCGCGGAGAATATTAAGCACCTTAATGTCACCCTTTAGCCAATGAGGCTGCGGCGTTAGCCAATTCGAATGCCGAAACCAGAAGCAAGAATGGCAAACAAGATACACAGCTCCCAGCTTTTTTTATACTGCCACCGACCAGAATGAGCATTCTTTTATATTAGAATCTGTTGATATTTATCCCAGTCGATCGGTTTCTTCTTCCTATACATTTCGCTTCGTCCGATAGATCTTATCCCAGTGCCCTTGAATGCAATAACACTAACTGCACGCGTTTCAATCTGGATGAGTGTCGTACCGGCTTGGGGTCGTGATGCACGTTTCAAGGACCGCAACCTGGCAGCCGTACTGCACTGGTCAAATTTCTCATCTACACCGGGTAACACTGTCGCAATACTCTAGCGGTATAAACTCTCGTTCTCTTAAGAAATTATTATTGCAATAAACTCAAAGTGGGAACACGACTTATGCTTTGATTGCGACCATTCAAAATTAATTCTCGATTCGGTCGTAAGCCTCTTAAGTGACACAAACGAAATGAATGATTGAATCGAAAGGTTTACCTCGGTCGCACGTAGTGACGAATGCTAAAAGGTTATTTATCCAGCGGCTCTCACATATGGCGCGGAAGATAATATCGGGAATCGATGAATGACGCACGCTTAACGCATCGCCTTCGTCACGGTCTCGAGCTATCGATCGCAGACGGAGTTACCTAGCGATTTTTCCAGCCTCATATACTAAAAGTTCGGTTTATGGACCATTCAAGATCGGCCCTAATTACGAACCCAGCACTATCTGACGCCGGGCCCATCGAGTGCGGATAGTATCTTCATCTGCCCCTACAGTTAACAGTAAAAACACATTGGCCCCTCTCCATTACGGGGAGCTCCCTGTGTCAGCATTTCGCTTCCGAAGCCAGCGCCGCGCGAATAAATGAAGGCGGAGTTTTCTACATGTCGTACGTAAACAACATGAATAAAATAGCGCAAAACAACAAGGAACGAAGGATGAGGTAGGCAGGAAGGGTGCTAACTGATAACTGACATTTAAGAACTGACAAGTAGCCCGCCAGCTTATCTTATTTCAGTACGCAAACATAATGGCAAATGCACCGAGAAGCCCACGGAGCGGGCGTGCGTCCCCGTGGATAAGCAATGGGGTCTTTTGACGTCGTAAATCGACGTCGAAGACAGGCGCCTGGTGAAGCCATGAAACAAGGAGCGCTACGTAAAAAAGAGTTGAAGTAAGAAAGACGACATTTCAATGGCTTCGAAAAGATACTCCACGCTTTCGCATACCCGACTTGGCGGAAGATGCCTTGGCTCAGGAAGCCGCAGGGATCACTGACCCCGGTTTCTTTGTTTACGGCTGGATCAGAAAAACGGAAGCCGGACGTCTTCGGTGGTCCTTTGCCCCTGTTTTCTTATATACTTCCGGTAAGATTGACACGAAAAGTTCGCGTCGGTGACACGCCCTGTTTAGATTTATATATATGCAAATCTGCAGATTTGCGGGGTCGTGCAATCGAGGCACTCGGAATGTGGGACAACCGCTTTTCGGCTTTGGGGAGAAAAAAATCTACACTTTCTTTCTTCGTGACTTCTGTGTCGAAAAACGAACGTTTCTACTCGGTTTTGCTTGTGTTTGCACACGTCGTATATAATCTGCAGCGATTCAACCAACGTGACACATTTCTGTTCAAACTGGCTATTCTATGGGGTATGGTGTGAGACGGGATGGCTCTGTAAACTTGTTATTGCGAGCATAGACAATCCAGTACTAATGAGAGGGCGCGGGTGCTAATAACGTGTGTGTTGCGCGACGATTAGTATACTTTATCGGTATTATCGAGTGAAGCTGAAATCGAAAACTTTATATTAAGTGCCAATAAAGCGACGGAGGTTGACCATGTTCCTTTGTTCTTCATCTGGCTAGGATGATAGTAACTAAAATATTGTTGTATTATAAAATGATCATTCCATAATCTTGCGTTAAGACTTTGACGCGATCACACGTGTTGATCAAATGAAGAAGTCAGATACAAATTTCGTTTAAAAAACCCTCGACGAAAAAACAAACGCAGTATGTAACCGACATTGCAATTCGCTATCAACTCAAAACACGAGAGGAGCATCGATGCACATAATGTGATATCCGAATGTCTCATGTTACGAAGGATTCACGCTATTTTACTATAATAAATGATGCAACCCCGCTAGAAACTGAGTTGTTGCATACCTGGCATAACCAGATAACAAAGTTAATGACGCACTAATATGTATCCTGTTCGCCACATCTTCATCCGCTGATGTCAGCTCACGGAGCTGATCAAGCACTAAAAATACTACTTCGACACCTACACGCTATCCGGTAGTACTCCGTTCCTTCATTACGTATGCGCCATTACACCGAAAACGGTAAGGGATTCCTTTCTCTCCTTTCTCGTTCACCCGGCGGTCGCCGACACCCTTACTATTATTTTTTTTTTTCTTTCATTCAAAGCCAGGGTTTCTTCCATCCCCTTTCCCGCCCGAACTTCATATCGCCGCCTGCTCCGCCTTTTTAGCCCCTAGACGGTCGCTGCGTATAAGAGAAACTCGGCGGCGTTCGCGATGCCCAAAAACATTGATTGATGAGGTCCTCACCCGTGCTTTCTAGATCGACGTGGCTGGGGCTCAAGCTGGCCGCCCTCGCTTCGAGGCAGGCGCCCGGACCGCCTGCGAGCTGGCTTAGCTGGCAGCTCGGGAGCACCCTGCTTATGCACGCGCGCTGACGGACCAGCGGGGAAGATGATGATGATCTACGCGGCGCCTATCTGGGAGCAGCGGCCCCTTCTTGCCCCGTTATCATCGCGGGCAGTGGGGGGCTCTCGTGTCGGAGCGTTCGCGACGCTTCGATAGCCACCGAGCCCAATCCGCTCGATCAGGGCAGACTCAAGCTCCGGGCCGGAGGAGGCTTCCAGCTCGCTCGGCTGAGCGGCCCGCCGATAGCGCGGATGGGCGGTTCGCTTCGACAGGCCACCCCGGAAAACAGAAACAAACAAAAAATCGCCGTCTCCTTTTTTACATACCTATACGTTTCCCGTCCGATTCCGTGTGCATGTTTGTGTTCGCCTAGGAACAAGAGCCGCCTTTAGCTTTTCCCCGCCCTTACTTTCTCGGCGCCTTGAAAGGCCAGGCGGCTGTAGGTATAGATCCCGAAGCGTTCGGTTGTATGCCGTCGATAAAGTAGCCGAAGGAGAGTTCGCCCCAGAAGCAGAAGACGCCGGTTCCAAGATAGCGCACATTTACAAAAAAGGAGAAAAGATCAGGCAGCATTCCTCCTCCCAATTCATGTCGGCGCAAAAGGGGGAATTAGCTCGGAGCAGAATGAAAAGCAGCTGATCCCGGACGCCGTCGCGGCGTCTGTACAGCGAGAGCGCGCGGCCAAAATAACGAGCCGAGGCACGCTCGCCGAGACTCGAAGGCAGTCGCGCTCTATACACACGAAAGAAAACACAAAGGGAAGGGGGACTTGGAACGCTAAATTCTTGTCCCCGCCGATATATACGGCTCCAATACACTTGGGCTGCTGCTGCTGCTGGCTCATTCGCCCGCTGCTGCTTTTAGTTCGCTGCTGCTACAGTTGTTGCCGCTGCTCCCTTCCTTCCTTATCTTTGCGAGCCAGGGGAAAGCATCTCGATGGGCTTGAAAGGAACGCGCTCTTTGCTTTGAGCGCGACTGCATCTTTTTGCAGGCTTCGGTCCCAGTGTTTACACTCGGCAATACCCGAAGAAAGGAGAGAATAGAAATAAAAGAGAGGCAGCCAGAAGGCGACGGCATCGTCCATTCGGAGGAGGCTGAATCGACTCAATGGCGTGGGTGTCAGAATCGACGCTTGGATCTCGGGATCGCGGACGGCCGCGGCGGACCTCTGGAGTTGTCGCTTTTTCGCATCTTGACCTCGGTGTCGCCGAGCGGAGGACGACGCCAGTGCGCCTTGCTTTGCTCGGATTCTCGGCGCAACGCGCGTGCTGGCTTCTTTCCGAAGTGCACTGGTCCTGTTTGTTAAAAAAAAAGACCAAAGAAGTTTATTTTTGTTTTGGCTTTGTAAATAAGACGCAAGCCTCGCAAGAGGAAAGCGTTTCGGTCATTACAGTGCAGCAATGTTTTGCTATAGATAAAACATAGCTATGCAAGTACTCACCATAAAAATGATGCTTTCGCGGGGAACTGCGTTGAAACTGAAGGTGAGTCGGATTGAATGGACCTTTTTTCCAGTAAGCTTCTGCGTATGCGTGCACTCCCGTGGTCGCCATTTTCGCAGGGCACCGGGACGCGGTGCCCTGCAAAAATGGCGACAGCAATATTGTCAGCATCTATCTTTGCCCATATTTAATCTATTTTGACGTTCTCTTTTTTTAGTGTTGATACTATGGGGTACAAAAAGCACTGAAAACTGATACAACGGCAGATGCCAATGTGTTTTGCTGGGCGGAAGCACGTCGGGCTGCTCTTCGATTGTTGTTCGCAGGCAGCTCCCCAGACGGAGCTCGTTGCTTGAAAAAGGTTCATTATGCTCAGGTCTACTGGGCTGTACTTATTTCAGTGTGAATTCTTCTGAGGGTCTCTAGTCAATTTGTCTTCTTTTGTGCACATAATTAAACAGGCCAATGTTAAGAGTATCGACGATTCGGTTGAAGAAATTCAAAACTAAACGAGCGCAGTCGCTGCGAATTTCGCGTTGCCCGAATGGCGTTCAGCGTGCGTGCCGATAAAAATGTAGTAGTAGGAAAATTCCCAAAACAACAAAATCCTTACTTAGGCTAGTTGGCTGAAGCTACATATCCTACTATACCTAGAACAAATGAGAAACTCGCATAAAAGAAAGGAGAACGACATTACAGTCGAAAGATTAGCCATGTCGGTGTCTTCTGTCGTTCTTATTTTTCTTATCCGCTTTTTTTGCTTTCCGAAATCATAAAAAAAGGTGATTGCCTGTTTGTACCATCATCCTGCACTTATCATGAATAAAATGCTGATACCAAGCTAACTCGCTTACCTGCTCTGGCTTTTACATCAAAACGAGACAGACCCGTAGTGAAAAATATTATATGTATAAGAAATTGTTATTATCAAATAAGATCATATAAGAGCATTTAAGTACCTTATAAGAACATATAAGAACAATATAATATATAAAATGTTATAAGAAACTGATATGTAGTTCCGTATAAATTAATATAATATTTAATTGTTCTTATTTATTTTATAAGGTTCGTGTATGATCTTATATGATACTATTTGATCGTATGCGTTTACTGGAAAAAATTTTTTATACATATAGGACGCTTCACTAGGGACAGATCTCTGATTTGAGATTTTACTAAAAAGAGACGTATCAGAAGGCAAATTAGATGCCGCGGTCTCGCGTAAAAACGACAGTACAACGTCGACTGCGACATTTTGAAGCTTCCGGGCATCATGTCGTACGTGTCTCGTTGACGTTTCGTGACCCCCGACAATAGACCGTTTAAAAGGTCCGTCACAATGCGTAACCCGCCATTGTTCGCTCACATACTCTGTGAGCGTGTATTGGACACGAAGATTGCGTCACTGTTCGGCGAGTACTCGGATCCAACCACGCGCTTCGTGAGCATGGCTGGATGGATGGATGTCAATGGCTATACACTTTGTAACGGGCGGTAGCTAGCGCCACGTAGCCTAAGTCTAAAAAGACCACGGTGACCGCCAACGTTGCTCGAAAGGCTTTCGAAATGGGTCTGTTGGGGAGTAATGAAAAGGTGCAAGTTCAGGCTTCTCTCGTGAGCCGGAACACTAAACACTCCGACGACGCGTTTCGCTCTCTGCTTCATCTACGGGAGGGAGTCCCGAGCCGACACGAAGTCAGCGGTGGGCGGGTGTAATCTCCGAACCCCGCGGGCGGCGCACGGCGTACCGCGAGGCCGGTCCTGGTCGCCCCCGAAGGGTCGCCGCCGCCACCGACTACACGAAGGGCACCCCGGAGCTGCCCGACTCCGACGAGCGAGCCGTTTCGCGTTGAACGGCTCCGGCACTATCACCGTGATTGAATTTCGTCTTCGTTGTGCGCTCAGAACGACTTTATTTCTGTTCGGAAGGCATTAAAGTTTCGGAATTGCCGGTTCTTTCGGACAGCTGCCCTTCTGCCGCGCTAATGCAGCAAAGCCTCTCCGAGAGGAAGTCTCTGGAAAGTCTGGCGACTCTAGCCAAAAACAAAACCAAAAAGAAAACAGCAAAAAAAAAAAGAAGAAAAAAACATGGCAAGGAATGAAGAGACTGCGCTTAATTCACCGGTGCCATTTCACGCTGATAGGAAAGAGAGAAATGGAATTAAGTAAAAGAGATTTGGGCAAGCGGGTTTTCTCTTCCGGATGGAATTATAGAAAGGGGGTGGGCGAGATGTGAGTGGGTGGGGTACAGGGGAGAGGTAGGAGCGTTATGAGAAAGAAAAAAAAAAAACAGTTTAAGAGAAAGCTCGCGAAAGTGCACTTGCGGAAGGGAAATTTCTCCCTGAGTTCGAGTCACTGGAGGGTACCAATCGCAGTAAGCGAAATTTTAACTAGGAATGCCCAGTATATTGATGTTTCTTTTTTTATCTTAGTAATTTTTTTTAACTCATTCAAGTACCGATTTTGTTCTCAAATGGTACTTTGAGTGGGCTCTTGCGCTTCAGCTCTGACGGTGGCCGCCGCATTCCATATGTGCTTTTGCTATGATTATCTGCGAATGTAGGTAGCACGTGGTTTTACGATCGTCCTTGATTGTGAATTAGTAGTTGAAGAAGCGAGGCATCAAATGTCCATTGAAGAGTGAGATCTGCATGTTCACCTGCGGCACGTTCTCCAGACATCTGTTGTGCTTCGGTGCCAAAGAGATCACGCTCGAGGCGTGGCTTCTGCTGCAAACCTCACGTTGTAGCATATTTTTGTACGCATCCTAGAGTTTCTCCTTAATGCCGCCACAAAATCCCTGCTTGCGATGATGCCACGTGTCTTTCTTGATGTTCGATGATCATTCGATATGCGAACGTCGGATGCGGACCTCGAATCCGCAGATGTGGCTCTGATGCGAATAACGAAACATCGGTCCTTGAACATTTCTTTAACCACAGCCTAGATCACCAGCGAATAGACCAGGCATACTACTCGGCATACATAAGACCTTATGACACTTTTCAAGTTGTACATCAAAACGTGCTCTTCACGTTCGCGGTTTGGTTGAAGTAAATAAATTACTGACAACAACACCAGACATATAACTTCTTCTGCGAACTCAACCCTCCCCCGCAGTTTTCCGTGGCTTATTAACAATGTGGCCTTGTAAAAATTGTTTCAATAAAGCGCCAGAACACACGAAGCACGTGCGCGAGCTCTTGCTCTTTCCGTATGCAAGAGCTCGAAGACACTATTTTTTTTTTCTTCAGAATTATGTTATTACGTTTTTACTGTTTATAATGTTGCACATCGATAACGCTGCACAGTCGTAGCAGTGTGTTTGTTCGGATCTAATATTATGCACACTCACTTATTTCTGGCCAAACTACTTTCTATATTTCGTTTCACCTTAAAAGTGAATCGAAATTTTAAGCTAACCCAGCTAACTATACTTGCATAATCCTCGAATTTTACCCTTTCTGGTAGGTACTTAGTATCGCGAAATTCAGAATACGTTTTTTTACTGTGTGTGTGAAAGTGGCAAAAAAAACAAAAAAAAAAAAACGATGCCAAAACTAACGCCCAAGTACACCCGCGCATTTCAGTGCCGTGACGTGAGTGGCAGGCAGGCTTGTGGGCACGGTGCTTGTGGGTCGAGCAGGCGTCCTAAAAAATGGTCTATGGCGAGAAATTGTTTTGATATTATTGCGCGGGCGCTGGAGCCAGCTTCCAAAGCATTCATTTGATACCATGAAACTACTTGCAATCAGTTGAGTCAAAGCTCTACAGTCCAAAGAGTGCATCCTGCCTTCCGCTGCAGCATCACTTTTTCGTTGGTGCCAGTAGATACTTTTATTTTAAAACCAGGATAAAGACCGAAATTATAAATTCAATTAAAAACAAACGTATATATATATAAATATATATATATATATATATATATTACTATAATTGCTTCTCCTCTTTATTATGGCGAAAATGTTTAAGTGCTCGCCAGTAAAGTGTTAATGTTTGTTGGTATGTTCAGCACATTTTCCGTCAAATCGTAGACCTTGACGAAAAGTCCGGGTGCCCTTTAGGGTCCAGACGGAGCCGACGCTACGGGCTGATTATGCCGTACAAGCAGTGACAGCCGTGGCTATGAGCCCGCAGCCACCGATTGCCTAAATTTTCCATGTTCCAACCTACATTGCCAGCAACAACTTGTTCCTGCATAGTGTCCTATGATCGTTGACCCAACCATAAAAAAAAAGACTAGTGCTTTTCACGATGCTTGATTTGTCCCATTACCTTGCAGCGCCGGCTGCTTCTGGCATTAAGTTGAAACAAAGTATAGCTTCTCTCGGCGGCGACAGTGATAAGAGGGAGCCTGTGGCACCGTTCCTTGCATCTTTCTAGTATCTTACACGCTATTACAACGTACTAAAGCGCAAACTATAGCGTAATATCGTTCTAGCGTACGCTAATAAGCTAGTACGATAGTACAGTGTCGCTCATAGCGCGTCTGTCTTCACAGTATGTACCTTGACGGCTCCAAGTTTCGTAGTCTTTGACCGGTGTCTCATAAAGCCGCGAGGGTCCTTGGTTTTATCGAACGGACGCAGCAAATAGGAATCCGAGAACAGAGAAAAAAAAAAACGAAAATAAAATAAAAGAGAAATGAGGGAGCTTCGAAATTGAATTCACGTGATTCTTTTGTTCGAGATTATTATTTTATATCGTTCCACAGTAACTCGGGGCGAAACTGTTCACGTCGATAGCGTTTTTCTTCTTACTATATTTGCTTCTCTTCTTTATTATGGGAAAAACTTTTAAGTGCTCGCCAGTAAAGTGTTCATGTTATTGCACCGCATTCCAGAGTTTTGCACGATAAAAAAGAGGAATAAAATGAAGTGCGCATAAAAAGGCGGGGAGTAAAAAAGGGGTTGATCAATAGAAGAGAGGGATGAGGAAAGAAGCCAAGATTAAAACTTCAATCTGAAAACGCGCAGCATGTAAAAAAAAAAAAAAAAAGAAAGAACCCAGGCTTGTTCATAACTATACCCGAAGATGAACAAAACTGTAGTGTCGCGGAAGCGGATAACCAGAATGGAACGTGAGGTAATTGTTTCAATTAAAACAGCGAGTTTTGGTACCCATGTTCCTGTGCTCTCTTTTTTCAACGGTCACAAAATTTTATTTGAATAGTGTTTCGACGGCGCTGTGACTTTAAACTTTACCGATAGACAGAAAGGGAAGTTGTTGTTGTTATTGTTGCTTTTCAATATATTTAATAAAAACACATGGGGATAAATCGCCGTTTCTAGAAAGCAGGTAACTACGCGTCGATCCACGCTAGGATAATCCCCAAAGAGCTTAATGGTTGTGTATTTGCATTTCTGCAGAGGAAGCGCTCTTTTAAAAGGGTATATTTGTTATTCGTAAAACTACTTTGTGTCTGTTCCTAATTCAGATACACCATTTTATGTTAATTTTTTTTTAATCGTTCACACATTCCTATCCACGCTGTTTCCACGTCACATCGTGCAATGGCTCTCCGGGTAATTTTCTTTTTATACTTCTGCAAGTAATAGATGTGGGAGCCATGTTTTTGAGACGCACATTCACCTATATGTGAACGTCGTAGCTACATTTTCCCCAAAGATATAGAATTCAGAAGCTCAAATCAGGGACATTGCCGAGATTTCTTTGAGGTAATTTGCAGAGCCACCTATGCCACACGAAAGCAGGCATAAATTTAAAAAAAAATGTTCATTTATTTATAAGCAATTTACAACCTAGACGCAAAATATTAAAAACTACTATTAGATATTCGTATGCAAGAAGGAAAAAAACAGATATGTAAAAAACATGTTTTAGAGACAATTTCACAAATTATTTCCGAACAAACAACTTTATGCAAAACGTCGCATAATAGGTCAAAATGTGCTTCTTGAAACGCAGCCTAAGAATATATATAAAAAATGCTTGCTGAGCCATCACTTCAGTTTTGTTAATGATTCAGAATCGTAAGCCATTTCTCAAAAAGTACCACAATTGCACATTAATACATAAAAATAACTCCATATTTTATTTTGTTTTTAACATTCCTTAACTCACTGCAGTAACTTGAACTAACCTGTGATGGCAAAATATTGAGCAGCTTATGAACTCCAACTGAGAAAAGCGAGAACAAAACTTCGCTCAAATTGAGCTAGCTATCTATAAGAGCTTTGCCGCGCGACGTCGGTTCCAAGCAGATATTCTCTAGAACCGACAAAGTGTGTACAACGGTGCTGCTGTAGTGCACAGCATATAAAGTCGTCATAACGTAAAACCCTGGGACTAGCAAGAATAAAAAAAAATGGACAACACAACACAAAATCTCAAGAACCACTGAGTTCATTCGACCACACCCTAAGAAGATCAAGAAAACAGAACATAACGTCGCGAAGATTAGGCTTGACAGGCTAAATCCCAACAGCACTAGACACGCCTCCGAACACGAGTTCCCGCCGCCAACCACCCGTAAAGATAAACTCCGTCGAAAGCCGACCAAATTCTTAATCGCAGGGTCTTAGATTATGATGTTTCCTAACCAGCTAGTTTCAGCACGTTCACTTCTCAGAAACTCATGCTGCCCAAGCATTGTTTTATTTTTCTGTTTCCTCGTGTTGTCACCTAAGCCCCCCACCCCCCTTTCTCCCCCCCCCCCCCCCCCCGTCGGCTCCCTCTTATTTTCTAAGTGTTTGCGTAGGCGACTGCTGCCTGCAGTTGCGAACGTTATGAATGGAAATTCAGCGCGCACACCAGGAAGGTCAGTCAATCTGTAAACAGAGTGAGGGAGGTCTTCCTTGGAATGTTCTTTTCAAGTGCTAATGTGAGAGTTTCTTAATGACTTTCTTCAGACTCGAAATGTTTGGTTAGGATGGTGAAACCGAACCAGCAAGAAGACGTTCGTGTGGTTACAAACTTTGATCTGTATTCCTTGCACGTTACGTTACACGCCGATACTTTTAAAGGGATACTGAACCGAAATTCGGATTTCGCAAAGTAAGGCTGCAGAAGTGTTGAACGGGACGCTACGAACCCCAAAACATCACTCGTACATTGATATCTCAAACGGATGGCCGTACTTTTGGAAAAGAAGGGCGCGATCAAGCGAGTTCTTTGACGTAACTGTCCTCCGGGAGAATTTGAGAATGAGGAGAAGCGGCCTCGCTTCTCTCCTCCTCGCTTCGGTTCACCAGCTTGACGGGACATAGCGAGGAGGAGAGGGAATGGGAATCGTGACGTGCCTTGTGTCGTCGGCCTCGTCGGCCGTGTTCAATCGCGCACTTCTTTTCCGAAAAATACGGCGATCCGTTAGATATATCGCCGTATGAGTGATATTTTTTGGTTTTGCAGCTTCCCGCCTATCCGCCCGGCCTTGTTTCGTGAGCTCGAAATTTCGGTTCAGTATCCCTTTAAATCGTAAGCTGACGTTGTTTCCTTTCCACCTCACAACGTTGGCAATGTAGACTCCTCGAGCTTCTCAATTTCGTATCTCTGGAGAAAAATGTAGCAAGGGCGTTCACATATTGCTCTCGAGATCGTCCTAAAGGTGGCGCTACTGTAGCGCTATCATCGTCATCAAAGCGGGGATAGATCCATGGCCGCTCCTAATGCTCTCCACGTTCGCGCGCGAGACGGAGTGGATTATTGCGTTTATTCTGTCGCACAGTATCGGTGGGACAACAATTTTAGCGGGAAATGGTGCGGTACCGTTCGGTGCTTCAGTGAAGATCAAATCGTGGTACCAGCGTACGGCCTAAATTTAAATAATCGCTCGTGTGAATGCGTCGTGTGCTCTAGGCAGGCGTTGGGAAGCACATGGATCACCACGACGGATGCCTGACTCCGGGTGAACTACATTGTTAAGTGATAACCATTTGTTTCTTATAAAATGAAAAAAACAAATATCGGTTCACAAGCTTGGGAATTCAACAAAACAATCAATTCCAACTTGGATAACATCATTATGGTAATGGGCTGTGAAATCACAGGTTCAATGTATTTTTCTTTGTAACTTTCAGTTTTTGCGGTAATATAAATTTTAGTATGAGGAGAAGTCAGTGCTGTATTTGAAATGGCCGTGCTATTGAGTTTCGCTGCAGCCAACGTTTAACTTTACTGTGTTAAGGAGTCGGTAAGTTTTTCGGAGTCGGAACAATTCTACTACGTTGCGACGAGGAGAGAGTGCCTCTCCTAGTTGCGATCCGAAAACTGTTCGTTTGCAGGACAACTGAAACCAGTGAAACAAAGTATTCTAATATACCTGCCGCGAGTGCAACAAACGAGAGTAACAGAGCAACGCAGTAGCGTGTTATTAGGGAGTTTTCGCAGACCGCGTTGGCCCCCTCCGCTAAGCGTTCCGCAACAAAGAAGGTGCTACTGCGCTTGCACGCCGATGGCCTTGACTGTGGAGTTCCTGCTATCGTAACGGGTTGCGGAGGGCTTTGCGAGACGGCAAAAACGATCTACTAAATCTTTCTATTAGACGCCTTTCTCGGTAGTGCGGGTTCAGCTGCTTCAATTTTCTCCGTGAGGGCCGCGGATGTAAAGAGGTTAATATTGTGAATTTCTGGCTGAATAATGTTCGATTCAAACACAGTAGGCGCTGCAACTCCAGCAAACGACCCGCACCACGAAACAGAAAGCATCGGCCGCAGCGACACTCTTTTACTGATAAGGGCTAGCGACTCTCACGTGACTGTCCGATCCCCCAATGCCCTCAGCTAACGCATATCGGGAGTGAGCATTCCATCGATTAACATTCAAATTATTCGAGTGATGCTGTGATTGCGATATTTCTTCTTGCCGTTTAATCGGATTCTTGTACAGTAAGGAAAAAGTAGAAAATGCGTGCTTTAATATTTCATCCGTATCTATATCTTTTGGGACATAGGCTACCACGAAACCACGTCAGCACGCTTGTGATTGTCATTGAGGGTGATTTTAGTGTTTAAATCATAACTTTAAAAACTATTTCACTTCAAAAAACCTCCCCAGTTCATATTTCTGTAGGCGTCCCACCGTGAAGTTTAAAATCGGAAAGCTATATACCATTTATGCATTTATGACATGGTAAAAATAGTTAAACATATGTGTAGTTTTGACGTCTTTCAAGCAATATGACCTGTGAAATAATACCTATTTATCGCGGATTTATCGTTTGATTATTACATTAAAGGGTAGCGATCAGTCGAGTTAATGATTTAATTAAACCGCAATTCTAATCAACATTATTTTATTTATGTTTTATGAAAGCTATGGTTTCTGCAAAATAGAAAAAAAAAATATGTAAGACGCAGCTTTATGCAAACCACAACACTAAGATTATGGAGGCTTCCGACTTGATAATAATCGCGATAATAATCACCGGTAGCAGACGACGCACAGTGGTATCCCCACTTTTACACGCTTCCAATTTGGGCCGCACAGTGGCAAGATGGTTCGATCTCGAGGCGAATAGCAGATTAGTATTCCTCCCATGAACGGGGTTTTTCCGTATATTTATTACAGAAATGCCAAAAATATGACCTGGGCAGTTTTTCTTCGATCTAACGTGAAAACATCCTCTAGAAGTTGTTTCAATAATGCATATGTTGGTTGAATAAGCATCAGCTTTATTCGTTAGTCAGTTAATGAGGTCATGATTATTCGTTATTCGAATAACGATTGCCCGATTGCTTGTTACTCCCGTCTCGAGCAAGTAATCTACAAAAACGCACGACAATACAACGAAGGTACAACCGGTATTTGTTAAACTACCGTTTATCTCTCGAAGTCGATAAGAGGGCTTTTTATTTCTTTCCTCTCCGCACCCGTGCTAAGCATTATGCATTTGCCGAATTTCGACGAATCATAGTTTAGTTTTAAATTATCTTTAGCCATAAAAGTAAAACGACTATCTGTTATATTAGGCAACAGTCGCGCATTACACTTATGTGTCGAGTGAACGATTCTTCAGGTCAGACATAATTCCATACATACCGAGCTGCTTCGTTTCACACAATCATTTAAGGATTTAAAGTTTATCTTCATTTTTCTCTTTCCTTTCCTCCCAATTCGCGGGTTCTCAGCAGCTCGTGAGCTGGGCGGATAATAAGGCGAACGTCGCCGGGACCCTGGCGACAGATCCAGAGCACGGTGACAAGTTAAGCGTAGGTCGTGCGGGGACAAACGAAGATTAACCGCGCTTCCCTCAAGCTAACTACACAAGCTAGGGAGCTGAAGCTCACCCCTCCTCATTAACGCGAAAGCAGACAGAACCAGCGGCTCTCTCTCTCTCACACACACACACCGTGGGACTTTACTAACGGCAACGAGCGCCCACTAGCGGCGGCAGGCAGCAGCAGCAACTGCCGGGAACCATAACCCCGTTTCACCTTGCGATGGACCGCGGAGGAGGCCGCGGGTGATCGGAGCGAATCTAATATCGCGCTGGTGTCACGTGACCCCGGCCCGTGATGCGCGGGGAAGCGGCGTGTCCTGGGAGGGGCGACTAGTCAAGTTATACGTTCACTGCACCTGGATTCGCCGGGATGGCTGGTGGCGTTCACTGCACTCCATCGTAGGGGGAAACTGAGCGAAGGGGCAAAAGTTCGGGCGCCGTGCCGATCTGGAGAGGAACCCCGTCGAGATTACCGGGATTTCCGCCTGTTAAGCCAGGACGGGCTTCATTTCCGGTCAGCAGCCCCAGTATCCGATCGCCTTCCTCCCAGAGACGAACGGGGCATGTTTCTTGTCGAACTTTCCTTTTTCGCTTTCTTTTATCTTTCGGTGCTGGACTATTCTGGTTCTAGTCTCTGAGTAGTATGTCTCCTGAATCGCTTTTCCGATCATGATTTCTTTTTTTTTTTTCATTTTTTGTACATTCGTGAATGGGCAGTAGACATGGGCGCTTGTATGGCTGAAAAAACAAGCTGTATTTTGCGTGCAGTGATTTGACTATATGACCCGAGTGTCAGTGACAATGCGGTGGTGGGCCGGGGACCCTGTCCGTTCTTTTTGTAATCTGTTCGCAGCACGAGTTGATCGGTCACGAGGAGAGAGTCATGCTTTCTCAGTAACAAAAAATGCCTCTTTTTTAATTTACTACTTATAATTAGTGATCATTCGATTTTGATGCGGCTACCGCTCCCACTCATGATGCATAATTATAGGAAAGCTAATGCTGGGGGTGATCACACGAAGGAGAAATCCCGGGGATTTCTCCCCGGCACGCGCGCATCACGAGATAAAAACGCGAGGCTTTTGCACATCGCAAAGCCTGACGTTTCCGTCGTGGGATGCACGTGCCGGGGGTAAATCCCCGGGATTTCTCCTTCGTGTGAATACCGCTGTACGGGTGGCTCAGGGTGGAGCATGCACATCAAACTTTTTGAGTGTGGCTAGTTAAGTTCGTGAAAGAACGCCCCACTGAACTCGATTAGGTAAAGTGATGGCCACCGTAACCCCCCCCCCCCCCCCCCCCCCCCCCCCATCATTTCCCCGAAGGGGACGCCAGAACAAAAACCACGACGCGCTTATGTTTCGGGTGCATCTGGTGTTTCGGATTAACATCTGCCAGGACCAGCCCAGAAACCAACTAAACCAGTGTGCTCATTATACGGATTTATACTAAATCGCCAAAAGGGCATAGTGACTAAATGCAAGATCGCTAACAAACTTTTCCCTGCTCTTCACTAATGATGACTCTAGTCGAACCCGCGGTCGCTATGTGGAAAAGAAAAGAAAAAAGCATGTGCATATACCTTCCAGCGGGCAACACCTAAAAAAAAAAAACAAAAAAAAAAACTAAAGCACGTTTAAGAAAAACAAAAACAACAGCCACAGTTAGAGGTGAATTTTCGCGTATTTTATCCCGTGGATCTGAATATCACGTTCCTTTTCCCCGAAGATGTAACTAAATGCGAAAAAGCACGAAAAAACATTTGACCAGTCGTGACATCATACTAGGATATTTTTGGCCGCCAAGCGCGTGTCGCTCGTGTGGGCAGCGCGGGCTATTGCAAGCTTGCCATGTATATTTTTTCTTCACTGACTTTAGGTGTGACGTCGCTTTCTGGCCTTTTTTTAAAATGGCAAGAGTGCGCGTGCAGAGCTTTGACAGGTGCTGAAGATGCGCGAGAGCAGAGACTCCGAAAACTCCTCATATGTGGCTAAAGCAAGTAGGCAGGCGAGCTGGTTAAGGATAGACATAGGAACCCTAGAGCAAGGGGTTTCGTGTCTGCCCGTCCCACTTTGTCGTCTAGCTCCAGGGTTACCATGTCTATCCTAATATGACGTGTGACGCCTCGGGAAAGAGGGGCTTCGGCGGTACTTTGAAAACTATCTCGATATTCGTTATCCTGTAGTCATTTGAAGACAAAAAAGTTAGTTATATGCGTCTTGATCAATTTTCTGAAGGCGGTCGACCGTATTGACCATACTACCCTAATAAAAAAAAGCTCGAGTGCTATGGAATTCGTGGTGTACCTTTAGTTATTTTGCAATGGTACTTTAAATTTCGCCAGCAATAAGCCGTAATAAATGAACAGTTCTTCCGTCTTCCCCATTAGAGCTGGAGTTCCGCGAGGTAGCATTTTAGATCCTTTGTTATTTAAATTATACATAAATTATATTGTTTATATCTGCAAAGCCCCACCTTTATCATTTATGCCGATAAGACCAGCCTATTTTTTTCAGGCACAGAAATAGAAGGCCATGTTAATGAAATGCATGCTTCACTAGAAAATCTGTACGACCAAAGTGAAGTTAAATCACCAATTATCACAAAGACCAAAAGCAAGGATGTCCTCTTTAAACTAGAGAATAGACGTCTTTCTTTTTCTTTTAATATTATCCTGGGTCCCTTAGTCATGGAAAAAGTCCCGAAAGTCAAAACGCTTGGAGTCCATTTTCATGAACAGATGTCTTGGGATTTTCACATTAATAATGTTAAAAAGCTATCCACAGCGCGCGGGAAGCTATGCCAATTCATAAATGTTTTGTCTGTCACATAAAAATGTTTATAAACAAGGCGGTTTTTGTACACCAACTGAACTACAGTAATTTAGTGTGGTATACCACATCTTCGTCAAATATAAAAAAAAATTACACCTTCTTGACAAAAAGGACGGTTCGCACAATACTCACTGATCTTTTCGATACACATACACCTCCAGTGTTTAAATAACTACGTCTAATAACTGTCCCAGACCAATATGACTATAATTTACTCACAGGATATAGATCTGCCCTTCGTTCTAACGAGCCTTCCCATGGACATATTTCAAACCTAGCACCAAATATCAGGGTATACGACGTTCGTGAGGTGGAGCATTGGAAAATCCCAATAAATTGTACAAATTACGGGTACCAAATGCTAAGGTATACAATCTTCCACTTGGAGTAAATAAACTTCAGAAGCGTAATTTTACTTATATCGAGAGACTCCACCTCAGTACAATTAAAAAATGTTTTCTACATTAAAATTTCGCTTGCATTGTGGGGTCGTGTGTTCTGTATATTTCGGTAATCCTCAAGGTAATACGATCATTATTTTTACAATCCTGTCATGTACCTGAATACGTCGTCACGTGCCTGATATATGTTATTTATTTGCTACCTTTGACTATGTGATTAATTGATACTGTTCTTGTGTGTTTTTCTCTTGACGTCAAAAGGCTGAAAACTAAATATTGACACTTCATATGCAGTATCTCGCCGTGACCCAATTGTAAGGCTGCAGATGTCTTGTCAAGTCAAACGTCTGGCTCTTTGCCCCTGCAGCTTACGTCAGTTTGTGATGTGAAATAAAGGATCGATTGATTGATTGGCTGTAATAATTACGATTCAGGTGTTTTTCCTCGAATACAAAACCGCTTGAGTTTCCCCTTAAGTCAGTCATTTTAAATTACGGAACGGATCGCGAAGAGTTGGGAAAACGCAATCTGCAATAAGTTCTCGCGTGCACGCGCCATTTTCGGGTGAGCCCGCGGCAACACGCTAACACATTATACGGAACGCAAGACAGTGTGCAGACACTGTCTCGGGAGCGTTTCTTCCTCGTATAAAAGTCTCGTCACATTTGTCATTCAAAAACTCTCTTCAGACATGTATAAATGTATGAGACAAGCATGCCTCGAACATCCTGGAGTTGTGTACGCGGATGATCCTGTCGTCAGATCTGTAGCGCACACCGTGTCTTTTGCATAGCGTAAATGCTCGATCCTCGTTCCTGAGCAGTATGTGCAGAAGTGTAAATCAATTTTCGGAGATGAGGTCTCGGGGAGATCCATGTTCACACTGTGTTCCACTTGAGCGTTGCCGATGACTGTTATAAGAAATGGAAGGATGCATCCGTTGCCTATAGGTATTCCCCCCGTTAAATCTTCCTCGCGTTCTAAATATAGTCCTAGGGCAACCGTTCGCCTGCTTGCACGACAGTAATATTCAATGGCTCACACAAGTTTCAGTCCTTTACAAGCGTCTTACATAAACGTGGTATGAAAAGATAGTGTAACAATCTTTTCATACCATGTTTCTTTCTTTGCTGTACATTCGAGTGTGTGAAGTAAACCAAAATTTGCCGGTGTTTTTCCTCCCCCCCCCCCACACACACACACGCACACCCCCCATTTTTTTTTTGGTACTTTCTCTTTAGATTTTCTTTTATTAGTGTACAACTTTGATAGTCATAATGATTCGAGTATGTAACTTGACCCTGAGGTTCTTTTCTGCGCGTTCTTGCTCAAACGTGATGACTATGAAGTCACAAGCTGGCGCAAATAAATTTGCCATTGTGGTACGCTAATTATTCAATGTGCTATAAGCACGCGCTACACAACACCGAGTCCGCCAAGATATGGCTCTTGTTCGCGCGGTGATCTACTTGTACACTTCTTCTTGTCCTCCTTTTTTTTTTTGGGGGGGGGGGGGGGGGGGGGGGATGTTATACTTTTTGTTAATCGAGTCCTCCAGCCACGGGAACCATGCTAACAACCATTGTGGGAGAAAAAGAGGACCTAAATGCGTATTTTTAAACGCATGCACAGCTGTCATGTCTCCTCGTTAATTCACGGTGTTGGGCCTAAAAGAGCAGAGGCCTCCGGAGCAGGTCGGCGCACTCTAGGGCACGGCGAACGGGGTTTGGGGGTGGACAAAAGCTACACAGGGGCCCTGGCAGTGCCGTTCGATTGACATTGGGCATCGATCCTGCCGCCTGGTCAGGTGGAACGCCCGCTGGGTTTTGGCGCCGCCTTGTAATTGGGAGGGGGGCCCAGCGTTGGGGCATGGCGGCTGTCGGCGCTTCCATCGATTTCGACGGCATTGCGTTCGCTTGCCGGGAGAAGGAAGGTAGGGGAAGGCGGACAAGCAGAGGAAGCGGACCCTGTGCCAGGCGGACGCTGGTCAATGCGGATTACGGCTTTCGCCCCCGTCCGCCGCATCCCCTTCTTCTCCAAGTCCGTCGTCCGAACGCTTTCGGAGAGTTTAGACCTCACGGTGCAGGGAGCGAATAGGTTCGGACCAGCTCGCCAGTGCATTGTGGCGATTCGGCTAGATAACAATGATCTGCCCGTCGTCTGACAAAACTACAGAGAGCCCTGCGTGTCAATGTGACGGCACATCAAGTGGGTGTGTTACTCGAGGGCCAAAGTTATTGACTCTGGCATTGGAGAGACTAGCAGCCTACAAAGGCACCGAGCCATAACCAGAGTATACGCAAAGCGCATCAAGAGTGTAGCATTGTGCGCCTTTTGCACATCAGGAGGTTTTACGAGGTAACCAAGTTGCACCATCGTTGCTTTAATCTGGGAGAAACAAACGCAAGCTGTGGTGAAATAGCGGAGAAAGTCGCACGCCAAAAATACCTGTATTGCGTAAAGCCTTTTTTTTTGGAAAAGGGGGGGGGGGGGGGGGATATGGTGTTCCAATGCTGTCATGTAAGCTATGCGGTCTAGACGGGCTTCACGTGGTAAAAGTTGGTCTGTTTAGATCTAAATGATTGTTGTCTGGAATTAAAATGCGGGAAGCTCACTGTAGCTATGGGATCCTCATCAATGCACACGTGTGACCGGTCAAGAAGTCGTCAGTGTGATAAAAATATTTATTTTCTTTTGTAGGTAGGAACCGCAGCTCATGTCACGGGAAAATACAGTAACCGGTGCCTCGCAAAGCTGGAATAGACCGAGCTCTTTTTAAGCACGCGTCAACGCCATTCCAAGGCTTTCGTCATGATATTTTTCCCAACCTCAAGAAAGCCCAAAATGGCACGAAAATATATTTGATACCAGAGGCCTTTCTTCGCAACATCGTATCTGAAATTAATGGCTCTTATGCTCGAGCTGTTCACATCAATACAATATAAAAACTAAAGCACTATATTCGGGGTGTATCGTGCGCGCATTTGTCGAAAAACTCTTATAAAAATAATAAAACAGATGTCGGTTTTGTTATTTTGTAGCCGGTCCCTCATTTTGGCTAGATATTTCCTTGTCTTTCTCCTTGGAATTTATAGGCAACAACTGCAGAAGCCAGTTACAGCACCGGCCGTCCACTTTCGGGGCAAAATGGGACGGCCGTGACGCCGAGCCATTGAATTTTATGACGTTCTAACGCGCTACGCGTCTCTGAATGGCCATGCGTTTACCAGCGCGCGAAGCAAAGCGGGGGCAAAGCAAAGGTTTATTTTGATCGCCTCGCACCTCCGGGACTTTATTACGTTACGCGTTTGGTGTCTCTTGATTTTGCTCAAACCGCCTCTAAGCCCAAAATCGAAGAAAAAAAAAAAGAAAGAAAAATGAAAACAACACCGAACTTTTAAGTGCCATAGAAGTAGAAGCTGCGTCGTAGCTCTTAACTGCCACACGGCTTAGACTGCGTATTGAGAAGCGTCCACACGGGTCAAGCTTAGATGGCGACAACCCTGTGGCACGCCATGCAAAACCAAAATTACTTTTCACGAGAGACGGGGAGAGCAAACGGACTCTTTCTTTTCCTCGCGCCTAAACCGCTCGCAAAAAGAAAGCAGGCGCATTAAGGAATTAGGGTCGCCGAGTCTGATAACCCACAACCAGCTGAATTCTTATTCATGTCCACCTTCCCCTCACCCACAGTGACTGCTGCTAAGATTGCCATCTTTACCGCTCCTAACGAACGAGGCCTCTCAAGGCCCTTCCGATTGTTATCTCAGAAACCGTTCCCGTCTCTCTGGCTTTGTTTGCTTTCCGAGCTATGGGGTTGTTTTCCTTCGTACAAAACCGAAAAGGACGCTTGTGCGGTAGAGACGCTCCAACCGCGCCGCGTATCGGTTCCGCTCCACTGATGTTGCGTGCTGCTTAGCTCGCGAGCGGCGAAGCGAGTTGGCTTCCCAGATGTGGCCCATTGAACTTTTGCACCGCCTCGACGGCTTCGGCGCTAGCCGCGCCACCGACGTGAGCGCCCTCACTGTAGATTCCTCCCATTGAAGGCGGATGCCGCTACGCACTTTCGACGAAGCTTTTGTGTTCGGTCGGTGTGTAGGGTATTGTGTTCCCCTAACCAACCTGGCATAGACTAAGCTAAAGCGAGCAAGACTAAAGTATCGTTAATTTCTGAACGACTCACGTTTCTACACTCTGTTCACCTCCAAGCCGATAGTGTGGTGGGAGCAGGGGCGGATGGAGGAATTACCTGAGGGGGGTCAGGTGTTGGTCAGCGTACCTTATGTTCAGGAAACACCTCCCCCTCCCCTTCGTTTCACGCCTTAAATTTTACACATGCAGAAATCAAGAGGGGGGTCAGGATATCCGGACCCCCCCCCCCCCCCCCCCCTTCTAAATCCGCCCCTGAGTGGGAGCCACGTGTACGCTCTCGATCGCCGGATTCATTTGGACGCCTATCTTGTATCACCTAAGCGCCATCTGCGCATGACTATAGACAAGAGCGTAACAACGTGGCGAAAGACAGATGTATGCCTGGTCCAACAGGTACGCAGCTTCGACCAAATTGTCAGCTTGCCTCGAACCTCGTATCAGCTACGTCAACCTAAAGCAGAGACGTGTATTCGAATTCACACTGAGGCATGAAATGAAACGACTTTACTCGGACAGGTATGAAATGAACGCGCACTGCACAGGCATGTGTGCCTTATATAATGAGTATACGGCTTGATACACCCTAAAATCACACCTTAAAAGTTGGGACGAAAGTGGGCAGCTTTAAGGCCGGAATAAGAACCTGCCGTTCAAACATCTCGAGAGCGTGTTAGCTCGTTCTCAAGTAAGACAAGATCACTGAGCACCCACATGACACTGAGTGGTGGTTGCAACTTGGATAGCAAGAATGATTGCAGTTAGTATCTGATTAGGCCGGTTCCCTGAGTGAATGGGCCAATGGTCCAGTCAAGTACTCTTGTTCATCGTCCAATCGCAGCTCAGTACAATCAACGTTTCAGGGTCGGTACCGACTGTGAAGTCGAAAGTGAGTGAATACTAATTATTTTGAAGTGCAGAGGACGAGCCAGAACCTCTAAAGCGGCAGCCATTGTCCACTTCTTTATTGCTATAAGAGTAATAAAAAAACAATTCAGAGCAGTACGCGGCAGAAAAAGATATTTTCATATAGAAATATCGATTACCTCCGATATGTTTTCTAAGCCTCTCAAACCCCTCGATCATTTTCGACTTCTCAATGTTAAATATTCCGCTAAGATACAATAGAAATATGTATTCTACATCGAGACATACTATTTTTTTCTGTACTGAGATACGCGACTTCTTTCATCCCTCAATTCCAAGCGCACGCCACTCCGCCAATTCACGGAAGGCGTGTGCGGTGAATCGTTTACAAGAAGTATTTCTTTCGACACCGGCGATGGGTATTCGGCACTCACAGCAAAGAACATTGCACTTTGATAACCGGCCGTGCGCCTTTTCCGGCGTCTCACGTAAATGCGCTAGAACCACTTAGCCGCTTTCCCCTCAACAAAATTATCACAGCTCTTCCTCGGACACAGAGTTAGGTCGCAAGTTAACAATCATTTCATTGGACACGTGACAGCCAATAGAAACACCAGAGCCACGAAGAGCAAGGCCGCAAACTTTCCCGATGCTGCAGGCGACGCAGCTGGAGCGAGATGCGTGTTGACACGCGACACGGAAGAGTGGCCTCGATATCCTCTTTCCCTACTACCTTCTCCTTTTTTAATTTTTTTCAAAGGCCACGACGTAACTGAACCGACAGGCGAAATTCACTCGGCGGGAGGCAAACTCCGTAATAGCTGCGAATGCTGGTGCGTCTACACTAAGAAAGCATTTTGGGCTTTAAAATTTACAATATGTAGCTCGGTAACGGCCATTCAGTACGAGCAAGTGTATGGCGATAAGCCCGCTACGGCCATTTCTTTACGCGGACCTGTTCACTGAAGGGCGAGAACGCCACGCGTGTTTCCGTTTCACCAGACGGTCGCCAGGGACCGCGGCGAGCCCGCGGACGCAGAGTGACGCCGGGAGGCCCGCGATCAGTTCGAGCAGGCCGGATTCCCTGGGCCCCCTGCGGATGCCGTGTGCGCAGCTAATGCTTCGGTTACGACGAGGAAGTGTCGTGAAGGCACGCATGGCCGGGGCTCTCATTAATTCCGCACGAGAAACTTGTTTTCTCCGCCGCGAGCCGGTCGTCGCAGTCGTGTTCGGGCCGGAGGAGGTCACTGCAGCCGAGTCGCGGCCGGGCACGCCGCGTCTCTTCTTCGTTTTGCGTCCAGGCGGCACGGCTCTCCGTTTCCAGGGCGTCCAGACGGTGCGCGGACCGATTTCACCTGACCGCGGATTTCACGCGACGTCTATTTTAGGTGGCGTGAATAATTGGGTGGCTCACTTGTAAGGGAAAGAAAGCGGTGGGACCCCCAAATGCTTCCAGTCGGTGGGGTTATACTCCCTAGAGACGTCCTATACTGCCTGCGTTTCTATTTTTAATAATATTTTTGTTAATGTTCGTAATATCTAGTTGTATTTCAAATCCGAGTGCTTATTCGAAAAAAACAAAGCATATAACGAAACCCGCCTTCGTTATACTTCACGTGCACCTGCTTCAACACACATCTCACAACGTATCAATACTCCTCAGCCTCAAAGTTTCTTTTGTGTTTATTTTTTTTTTTTGTTTAGGTGATGTAACTCTATAGACCCACACGCGGCCCTGACGTCACGCAGCTGCGGTGGCGCTGTCGACAGCACTGCGCATGCGCAGACGCTTCGCTTCACACGAATTCTGTTTGTGCGTACGCGCAGTGCCCACACCTGGTGTGGGCAAACGCGGGCTTGTTTGTAAACAGCGTGTCGGTCTATATAGTACCTGATGTCAACAACGAGAAATCAAAGAACATAAATGCGAAAAAATGCCGTGATTCAGAATAGCGGCGAAGCACCAGCTTTAACTTGGAGGAGCTCTTTCGACGCTCCAGAGCAACGACATCGTTCGAGTCTGGCCGCGGATAAGCACATTTGGCACGCCTTGCGAAAATTTTAATTCCAAACGTACATACCTGAAACTGTGCACACGAACGTCGTTTCAAAGGAAGTTTAACGTATGATTTACGTTAGCTCAACCCAGAGGACGTGAAAACCGTGAAATATTAAAAATAAAGCAAAAACGGCGACCGTGTATTTTTTTGTGTCCTATACCAGAATGTTTGTCGATTGTTTACGGGTTCTCGAGTTCACTCCCCAGTGGCTTGCTGAGCGCAGTAACGCTGAGAACGCCAGTAGAGGCTGGCGACAAGCAGAACAATGACGATAAGTAATAATCTTAACGAAATATATGATCGATCACCACTTTGGAGCATTAAGCTCGAAAACCAGTGTGCAGACGGCGAACATCCGGCATAGGATACAGAAAAGGCACAGACACCGTTTTCGCACAATTCGTAATATTTCATCACCTCTAAAGCCGGGGTCACACTGCTCATACATCATAATAAAGGCAATCTGCAAGCACAAGTCACCGCAATATGCGTGGTTCGAATAGCGCGTGCCAAGTGTCTCCTTGAAATCATCGCCCTGCGGCATTCGAAACACGAATCTCGCGGCGAATTGCGTTCGATTCTATATCCAGAATGTCTTTTTGTATGCCGTATAAGCAGTGTGACCACAGCTTAAGTTGAGATAAAAAAACAAATATATATATATTTAGTTAGGTATATACAACTAGTATTAGAACTTCGCAGGGCGGAACAAATGTGCTGGTCCTTACGGCCACACCCTGTATATGTGGCGTGCGCTTCGTTAGCATTTAAAAGCCTTCAATTCCACGAGAGATAGGTGGCTGAGTGGGCTAGCGCAGACCAGCTCGGAGAACGTAGACCCAGGGATCCTTGGCTCAATCCCCACCCTTGTCCGCTTCGATCTGGATGCGCATAGTACCGGCGTGCGGTCGTGTATCACTACTCCTTGTGCACACTAAAGACCCCAGGCTAGCGGTTATACTGCACTGGCTAAATTGCTGATCTACAGCCGAGACACCCAACGCCAATTGAGGCTGTATAAACATGCACACACCCTAATTAATTTTAGTCTTGTCGGATGTTTAGCGCGCGAAAGTTGAGTCTCCGACAAGAAAGGAAGATCTAAAACTCCGCTTCAATAACCCATTAAAAAAAAATGCGGGGTATTATTGGGATTTTACCGCAGTTTCCCGTGCGCGTCCGTAGACCAGACTCGCGTCCCGGAAACAGAAACCCACAAACGAGGTCGCACGTTCGTTCTTGGGGTTTCCACGATGGCGCGTATTGGAGCGCAGCATTTCGGGGGGCCTGCGGCAGTCCTGCGGCAACCCGTCCGACGTTAGTTTCAAGGGATTCCTCGCTGTCGCGCGACAAAAGGGGCATCCCGCGCGGCTCGGCAGTCGGCGCCGGCCCGGAGCAAGAGCGGTCGGCGGGCGCAGGTCGGCTTCTTTCATCTGCTGCCAGCTGAGGCGCCCATCGCTGTGGCAGTGCGCCGCCGCAGGAAAGTACGAGGCACAGAAAGGGCAGCTGCATCCAGCTCATAGCAGCGCTCTCCCGCGCACGCGCGCTGCAATGAACCAGGGACTGTTGCTGTCCGTCATGAGGGTCCATATCACATGAGCGACTGACGTTTTAGTGAACAGCGACATTTGACCGAAATCGACGTTTTAGCGAATAACGGGGGCGCGCGTTAAGCCATCCGCCGCGCCCCGCTTGCGCCGCTTCGCGGCGACAGTCTACGGCGGCTCATCACAAAAATGTGTACCCATTTGGCCCACCCGAAAACGCCGCTTCGTGACGTCCGACTATTCTCTAAAGTGTCGCTTGGTGAAACGTGGCCGTTCGCTAAAGCGTCATTCGATCGAGTGAGTGTCTCCCCCGTCAGGAGGGGATATGGCACGCGCGTCCCAGCATTTTCAAGATTATATGCGTTGAAAAGCTGAAAGTTTAGTTGGTGCGGACAAACTACAGAAGCGGGCAATACGAGGATTTGTCTCGTCAAGATCGTTCATGGTAGCGTGTGTTCCTCCGTCACAATGCACTACGGGCAAGGCACGTTGCCGTTGGTGGGGTTCAAAAAATAAACATTGACATTATGAAGAGACGTTAATAATTTTCTAAATTATTAAATATATTGAGGATGACTTATGTAAAATACAATTCTTTTGTGCGCTTATAATGGGAGCGTTTTGCAAGGTGTTCTGTATATTAGAATCCTTTGGTCGTGGTGCGAATTACGCCCTGGTACGGACTACCTAACAAAAAATCTTTTTTTTTTTGTTTATTCGCCAAAAATGTGCTTCTTTAGAATATACAACGGGTTCGAACCATAGTCCTTAAAGTATAGCATATTTTTGTTAAGCTTCGTGCAGGCAAGTTTGCGCACGTACACAAGCGGATTTATTTTACGTACTCCAGAACGAAAGAGGAGCCCTCTGTGTCTCTACACCGGGGAAACGCATTTTTGTTCTTTACAATTAGGAAACCCACTGAGTTTGCGGAATGCGGTCTGGAGGCGAGACCGACCAAGAGCCGTCCAAGGCTGCATACCTAACGTTTCAAAAGTCACGTTTTTTTCTTGTTTTTTTTCTTTTTTACTGGGGCGAACATTGTTGTTGCTGTAGCAGGAGTAATAATTAAACTAAAACGTAAGAAATGCCCGTGCGTGGATATGAGCTCCGTGTAACGGGGGAAAGACCCGAAATGACGGCAAAAGGTGCGAACGAATTTCGTACGGATTGCGTAGACAGTGGGCTACGTTGTAAATCGTGGAGCGACATATTAATGATCTTACAAAAGTGCAAAATATATAGGTTGCAACCCAATATCTGTAGGAGAAAGCATGATTCCGCCCTTAATTAATAGGGGATTATGAAACGAAAGTCTCAGGTCCACTAAGTCCTAGTTAGAACGAATTTCCAGTAATGATATGCAGGAGGTGCCGTAGTTTCAAGCATAAAGGCAATAAAGAAGAGCCAACCTTCTCAACGCGTTGCTAGAACAGAATGTCACATTCATATGCTTCGGTATTTTGCTCTCGGTATTCGCCCATATCACGCGAATGCAAACTTGTCTAAGATATCGTTATACATCGTGTCGTACATTGCACATGATGCCGTCAAAACTGCTGCTCCTGACGGGATTAGCGCATTATTTGCGCACGAGTGTACTTAAATGAACAATTAAATTATGGCAGACGCTAGCGTCAGCTACTCTTCCAGAATTTTACACTATATATCAGACGAAGTATAGAAATTGGCTATTTAATTTCGCAATACCGGTCGGTTCCGAACACGCTGATCAACAAAAAATGCTAACCATTAATTTATGTTTTCTATTTTACTGCAGTACGTTGTTGCACGTTGCAGAATATATAGTTGACAAATGCGTAGTCATTTGCATTTTCTAATCCCTCTAAGCTCGTACCCGCCCGCACATGCTCAATGCTTCTGTTGTTTCCAGCCTTCGAAGCAACGTTATATTTTGTGCAAAAATGGGGCCGTAAACAACAAAAATCCCGCCCCCCCCCCCCCCCCCCGGGGGGGGGGGGGGGGGGGGGGGGGGCTAGAGTACACAATCACACGATGAGAAAAAAAGAACAAAGGAAGCGTAACGAACTGCCGACATTGTGGCTCTTTTTAGGGACACGTGGATTGTTTCTTGCTCCGGCTCTCAATTTCTTTTTCGGGGGAATAATCTCGCACTGCCTATCTTTGACCGAATCCCCGCGGGCACAGTGACCCAATTATCTGCGGCACTGGTATGCGGAGGCCTCCGGTTCCTTTTTTTGTCGTAATGAATCCCTTGTTTCACCAGCGGCTGGGACGGGAAAATGAATCACTTAGAGCGTAACGACAAAGAGCCACCAGA
Organism: Ixodes scapularis; assembly: GCF_016920785.2. NCBI lineage: Eukaryota > Metazoa > Arthropoda > Arachnida > Ixodida > Ixodidae > Ixodes > Ixodes scapularis. The sequence goes on from NW_024609835.1 coordinate 198,206,832, forward strand.
AGGGCAGGACAAACGGAACCGGGACGTAATATGCTTTTTTCTGTCTGTTCTGTTTCTCTGTTTCCTTTCACATCAATCCAGCGTCCCAGACCTTCGTTTCGTTTTCGTTACTGTTGTTGATTTTTTTCCTGCCATTGCCTGTATAGGTACAACGAAGAATAGGGCAGTCTTAATGTTTGTGTTATGCTTTTATTTTTTGTTACTTTTCATGGCGAAGAAACAAAAACGACCTAAAAATCTAGAAAAGGAAATACAAAAGTTGATTTGGGCTCGTAATCAAAAGTTGTTGTCTTTCGTGTAGAGAGGGCAACATTCTTGCGTTTGAAGTGCTTAGAAGATCATTAACTTTGTTTCCTTGTAACTTTATATCACTTCTGCCAAGATGAATTATGAAGCTAGTGCTAAGTATTTTAGAATTTTTTAGCGAACATATGACCTGTGAAAACGCGTAGATTATAAGGACAACACGATTATATATATACAGTTACAAGTGCCGCAAATGTAAAGTTACGGAATGACGTCGATCAGGCACTTTGGGAATCTGTTCTTCGGTAGGACCTCACATTTCATGGATTAGTTCAGCTGGCAAAGTTCAAGGCGCCAACAAAATCATTTACCGAATATTAACAATATTCCACACGTGTCTCACTATGAGAAACTAAAAGCACTTGAAGGACACGAATGTTTGAACATATCGCCTTTAAAAGAAAAAACTGTGTCAATCTTTTACTGTACCCAAGCATTATTTTTGCAATACCGCTTTTTAAAAAAAGATATATTGAAAGCCAAACCTCTAAGGCACACTGAGAAATATGCACTACCAAGGATACAAACAAATTGTGGGAAGAGGATGCGGAGTTACTATACACCTTAACACTGTAACACACTTCCCGGATATGTAAAGAGCCTTAACGACACTAAAGGAAGTTAAAAAAAATTAGTTAGTAAGTTGTGCTCTGAAAGCGATAATCAATAAACGCGAGGCACTGTTTTTGAGCTTGCATACAAATTTGGATATAGATAAAAGATGCGCTGATCTGTTATGTGCAAATTGTGATAGGATTATTCTTTTGCGCGTGTAATAAGGAAAGCGCTAGCACGTAAAAAATCACGCTGCTTTGCTGAATTAGTCATTATTTTGTTTTAAACATTAAAATAGGAGCAGATGAGTGTGCAGAGTGCATAGCCGAACATATATATTTCTATTTAATAGAAATGTTATCAAAGAATAAAACAACGAGGGACACGAAACCAACTGCCGAGCTTCGTCCTTCAACTCCGTGCTCTTTTGTAGCATATGTGCCATGTATTGTAAAAAAAAAAAGAACAATTAAATATATCATTAAAAATAAATAACATCAAGTATTCGCCACCGTAAGAAAATATCGATTCTTTTACGGGGGGGGGGGGGGGGGGGGGCAAGGGAATCTGAAAAACATCCTGAAGTCCATATGTCTGGTTATTAACGTGGGCCGAAGATCAACGTTAATAAAGAGACACAACGTGACGCGAGAGTGTCACTGCCAAAATAAAATAAAGATATAACAGAAGATTAATGCTCTACAGCCTCAAATTGCCTTGTCCCAAACACAAAATTGAAGTTGGAGTCTTTATGCTATTAAAACAAAACACACAAAAAGAACCAGTGACAGGATGTAATACATTCACTCTGAGGAGGCACAAAACAAAAGATACCGTCTACCCAGCGACGTGTATAGATTACTTCTTTTTTTTATGTATGCTAGATGTATGAAACTTGGAAGGGTACTAATTAAAAGCAGGGAGTCACATTATACGCCAGCCGAATAAATAAACAGCCGCGTGCAGAAGGTTTCTCGTTCCGGCTGGCAAGGTATTGCAACTGGTGTTTTGTAATTCAACTGCGCATTCAACGCCAAGGTAAGTTTAGCGTAGAGCATACAAAGTCCAAGCTTAGTAAGCGCGCGTTGCCGAGCAATAAACGTTACGTATAGTCGAACGACGATGCAGATTTGTCCATTTTGCATTCTTTTTATTCCTCTATCAAGGATTGCATGGCGTGAGTGACAACAGAGGAATGCAGATCCGCGTTTCGCAGCCTTTATAAAAGTGTTTTCTAAATGTATTTCGCTATTTTCTTTTTTTATTATGATTTCAGCTCGACCATGAACAACTCTTTAAACAGCTAAAATGAAAAAAAAAAAAAAAAAAAAAGATTAGAAGGGACGACGATTGCCAAGAACTGCTTTAAATTTTTCATGCGCAATGCGTGTTGTTGCGGAGCGCGCGCACTGGCTATGTCAAGGACGTCTTATCGACCGGTAAATTTTCCGCAATACTTACAAGCGTCGGAAAAAAAAAAAAATAAAACGATACCTTTCAAGTGTCAGCTTACTTTTCGGAGATCCGCTCGCAGCTGGTCCTTTTCAGCGCACGCCTGAGTGAATATTCTATAGTTTCATAGTGAAAGATGGCTGTTTTCCTGGTCGCTGTCCAAACCAGATGCAAGGCCGCGTAATTTATTGCTGCGTGGAAGAAACCTTTAAAAAATTAAGCACCTAAGTCAACACGCCCCAATGCAGTTTGCTCGTAGGAGATACCATCCATCGAAGGCCACGTTCGGTACAAAATCTTTAAGTCCGAACCGACTCGGCTTGCCTGAATCTCGGGATGAGCATCGACCAAACACGACTAACTTAAAAAAAAAAAAAAAAAAAAGTCTCATTGTGAACATTTTTTTTTTAATGCTAGTGTCTAGGGAGTTGCGAACGAAAGTAGTACCACAATTCAAAAACAACAAGGGCAGGGGGCATGAAAGTGATATAACTGAAACGGAAATGTCTGAACCGACAATCAGTACTACTACACTCCAGACGCTCTGCTGCAGCTGTGCATGGGCGCCGCCATAACCGACCTTCATTTTTTGTTTCCTTATGTTTCGTTTACTTCACTTCATCATTACCACAGCAGGGCATGTTATTGCCATTTTAGATCCTACAATGTCTGTCGTCAACACCCGCTTCAGTGGCCCGGCATCTGGTTAAGACAAGAAAAGGCCAGCAACGGCGGCTGCAATCTGGCGGGGGTATAAAGCGTCTATAAAAAACACACCTACGAGGGCACACATACGGGAGCATTTTCCGCACGAGCGCGCGCACAAAGAAAGCACTGTTTAAAGCCGCGAATACGCGGACATGCCCGCTACAGCGCTACACAGACCACTCGCGGCAAAATGCAGTAAGCTCGCTTCCACTGCTCGCTTTCTGCATGGCGTCGCCGTCGCAGTGTTCGTCGCGGCTTAGGACCCTCCCTCCTCTCGCGTCATTGCCTCGTTCGAGTTCAGATCCCCCACGGAATCCTCCAAAACTCTTTCCAAATCGGGCAGGGGAAGCAAAGGGTACGCATCGGGGGAGTTTGGGGATCGAGTCCGCGCGAAATCCTCCTAAACAAGATTTACACTTGCGTCTCTCTCTCTCTGCCTCTGTCCTTCCGGTAAAGCCCTCTGCGTCGCCCTTTAATGAGAACAGCCCCGGCGAGTCTCGCTTTAGCCCCCTTCAAGAGCGAATGCGAAGCGACGGAAGCAAGGAGCATCAACAGCGCCCCCGCGTCTGGCAGGGCAGGCGCTTGTCACGAGACGTCACCTTTATTATTTTTGTTGCTTCCCTAGATTAAGCAGACGGAACCATAAAAAAAGAAAATCGACGTTGAAAATGACATTGTGCCACGTGTTATTTAATACTGGTAAACAAGTCGATAACATGTGACTAACGTTTCCAGCGCGCACCAGCTCGGAGCACGTAAAGCGAAAGCTCGCGCTGCAGAACCCAGAGATCCTGGATTCAATCCCCACCCTGCCCTTTCGATCTGAAAGAGCATCGTACCCGCGTGCGGTCGTGTACGACTACTGTGTGGTGCGCGTTAAAGGGCCCAGGCTAGAGTTTGTACATAGGGTGCCTTTATGTGCGCTTTTGAGGCGCTCTGGTTGTACTGCACTGGCCAAATTTCTCATATAGAGCTGATGGACAATTTACCCATTGAGGCAGACTAAGTTCAGGCTGTATGAACTTGCAGACAACCCCCCCAAAAAAGCTCAGCTGGCGTTTTTGAGTTCGCCAACTCCAACGTGGGGCTATAGGATTGACGTTGGCGGAATAGCATTGGCACCGGGCCAAGTGGCCGCTTGTTCTGGCTTCAAGTTGAGGGGATGAACGACGCTCATATTTCTCGAATTAGTTGGGCGATTGCCACTGCCTAGAGAGAAAAACTAAGGCATGTTTATTCGGTTATTAACGTTAGGAAGTGATTACGAGTAGTATTTAGCAAAAGTACAAAAATCGTTTCGTAGCCCTTTTAAAGGCACACATTAAAGCTGAATTCCACAGCAACATAGGCAGTTCATTAATAAACCGTTTCTTATCATTTAACAACTATGCACCACGGTTTTCTGAAACCAAATTTCCATGATCTCAACCAAAATCAGACTATAGCACCATTTATTCATTATCGACCTTCGACAAAGAGCCAGCAGGAAATTCAGCCTATCCAGCTCCAAATATGTCGGACAGAAGTGTACACGAAATGCTATAGGCCTCCTCTCCAAACATTCTTCATTCCAGGCAGAAAGGTCGCGCTTGCTTCCCCTCAAAGATCCCATACTACAAGAACGTGCACACGCGAGCAACTGTGTGCAACAAATAGACTAAGGCCACTCCAAGGACAACCAGACAATACAAGCAAGCAATAGCGAGCTAATGACGCTCTTCTTGTACAGCACCCCTGTTGGCACCGCGAACAAAAACAACCACAACAATCAAACGACCGTTGAGAGCCGGGGAGTTCAGGCACCCGCTCTGGTCCTTCGCATTCTCCCTCTCGTCCCCGATTTGCTTCGCCGGGTGCCTGTCGCGAATCGATGCCGACATGACATCTACATCTAGACGCGATCGTCTTCCCGGGGACGAGGACCGCAAGGCGGCGGCGCCGACGACGCAGAAGGGGCCTCAGGGAGCGAGGTGAGGGGGAAGGCGACGCCTTCACGCGTTCGGATCCCTAGGAGCATGAATATTTGAGGCCCCCGTTCGCGCACGCCGTCGATATCCTTTTTGTCGTGGCTGCTCCGGGCAGACGGAGGCGCGGCCAAACTCTGTCGGCGATGGATGTTGTTCGCGCCACTCCCTGATGCTGTTATGGTTGTCGTCGATGGGCCGCGCGTGGAAGTGTCTTTCTGTGTCTGCTAACGTTTGTGAACACGCGGGAAAAGGGCGGCGAAGGGTCTGCGAAATCAGTTTGCCAATAATCCATTTCTTTTTCCTTTTTTTTTCTTCTCGTTGCTTCTTTATTGACGGGACGCTCCTCTGCGGGGACGGTCGCCTAGTTTATGTGTTCGTTGGATGCGTGGGTACAATCTAATGGGAAGGTCTCTCCTGATGTTGGAAAACATAATCGAAGATAAGACTTTATTTACGCGATGCAATGTAGAACTTATAGGTGAAGGAAGCACGCAGATATAGTTGAGGCGTTATATAAAAGGTGGATTTCAGTTTTAAAATGTCTCAAGACATCCGAGTTAGTTTATACTGCAGTTGTGGATGAAATTAGGGTCAAGTCCCGAAGCTTAATCGACGCATCAATGGGCGAGAAAGGCTCGGGTGGCCTTGAATTAACAATTACTTCAAAACTAAATTCTTTCGGTGGCCTTTACTGAACTAGAACTTCCCATCGGTCATTTAATGTAGAGCTATTGTGTCCTCGCGGTTTAGATAGTGAGCCTACTGCGTCTTTGTCTTTAAAAGAAAATACGAGGATGCATATGTTTTCTACTGGCGAGCGTTCCCGAGCTTTTCTGTTCGAGGGAAACTGAAGCAGTTCTGTATTCGAGTAAAAACACTTAAATCGTCTTCATTTGACCTGGAAGGTCACAAATATGGAGATCATTTTTCAATTTGAGTAAATAGGAGTGCCTGGATACGGAGACTGAAAAGCACAGTAACTTTCCGTTTTTTTTTTTTTTGTTTTTTTTTACAGTTTGTCGGTTTAAATTGTCAAAGAACCCAGCAACGCAGGGCGTATCCGACACACCTGAATGACTATTCCAGCTGAGTCGTAGCCTCGGCTTTGGTCCATCTCGAGGCGTGGCCAGCACGGTGGCGGGCACGAGACTACGGAAGCAGAGGACGCGGCGCTGCGCGCGACGACAAATGGCCACGATCCGGACAACGGCAGGAATTGCCTCAGAGCTAAAGCTTTCCTCGGCTTCCTCCGTGACATTTTCTTTTATTTATATTATTTTCTATCGTATCTGCTCGAAAGCCTCCAATAACGCGTACCAACAAAACGTTCTCCACTGCGTGGGCATCGTGGCGCTAGCCGGGACTTCCGCTAGGGCGACGAGGGAGAGCGGAAAACAGCGGAGCGGAGTGCGAGCCTCGTAATTAGAGTATTCCGGCGCAGGCAAATACAGACAGCCTGGCTCTGCCCGCTTAAACTCTCGAAGGCTCGCGTCCACTGCGTAAAACTTTAATTCAGAAAGCGAACGGCGGCCGCGGGCGGCTTTCGCGCGACTTGCGGGCAAATCGCCGGCGACACTCAACGCGCCACTTACGTATACATCCGCGCCAGACCCGCTTATGCGGTAGAAACGCTACGTAAACACGTAAGCCGTAGATTATTTAGGGAGTATTAGCGGGCATTTCATAAAGCTTTTAAAAGGGGAATTACACGAGGGGGTCGTGAAGACGACGGACAACTTGGCAGCCTTGAGGTGGCGAACATGTTCAACCTTTGTTTGTAAGGTCTAGGCAGAGAGAAATAGGTGGTCGCTTGTTTAAGAATTTATTCCTTCCTCCTATATCATGTTGGTGAGACTTGCGTTTCTCAATACGAAATCGACCGGGCTTTTCTAAGGAAGTCTACATAAAGAAGAAGTTTGATGCGAGCGCGAGTTGCCCAGCTTTGAGCTGATGATGCTTTTTCTTGAGAATGGTTGAGGTAAGACAATCTGCTGTTATTTCCAGCAAGTCGGGCCTGTTGTACTATAGAGAATTCCAATGAAAGAATGGCGAATTTGTCCGTCTTGGTTAGGATTATACTTAAATTCTTTTTCTTTCTGTAAAAAAGTTTCTTGTTTTTTTTTTGTTTTTTTTTTTTTGCAGGCACGGAAATTTTAGTTTTTGTTGCCCTATATTATAGATGAATTTTCTTACAATTGTGACTATTACGAACAATTATAAACGAAACAAAAATCGTCTCCATGCCTCGGAAAACTCAACTTTTTTCGAGATGTCTCAGAAAAAGTAGAAAGTCGCGATGTTTGCTAGCTTTTCAAATATAAAATCGATTCCGGATTATCGTAACTTTGGGTTTTTGTAAGACGCTTATGACGTTAATCTAAAGGAGAAAAAAAAAACTTTATAAAAGGCTTAAGCGTTTTTGTTATTTTTAGACTTTATCCAAGACGAAGCCGGACATTGAAGTTCCGTATAAAAGCGTCAGGACTTCGGCGTTTTCTGCGCTGGATGTAGAGGACTTTCGAAGAAATTGGAGCCGAACACCCGACATCAATATACATGCCACATAAAAAGAAATCAATGTTGCACTTTTTTAGGATACATTGCTTGTCCGGCCGTTGCCTGGTATTATCCCTTTAGCGACAGCTTTCTGCGCTGTGTCGTGTTTTTCTTCAGTAGAAAAAAAAAATGAGCAGGCAATCCACGAACGCCTTTCCATTTCCCATAAGCCTGTGACCCCGGCACCGCGATGCCTTTTTCGGTGAGGTGCCTCCCGCGAAGCCCAGAAGAGCTCGGAGCGCACAGCCTGGCCGGCTATAAATCCCACGCCCCCCACTCATTAGGCCGCGAGACGCTGCCAAAGTTGGAAACTACGGCACGCCTTAAAAAATATTTACTCGAACGAACCGACGGCATCGGTGGCGCGGAGAGACGCATAGAATCGTCGTCTTTGAGGGTGTTTGCTCCTTCATCAGCTGCAGGAATGCGCGCGGCGGAACACACGCAGCTCCAAACAGGACCCAAAAGTCAGGAGCGAACGAAACGCCGTTGGCGTCGTTATTGCGCTTCAAAAGCGCGCGGCACCGCGTTGAACGCGCTTAGACGGCTGCGGATACGAAAAGCCCGACTTTTAAAGTTCCGCGCGGGAGTGTCGTCGACACCCGAACAGGTCCCCCCCTCCCAGAGGGTGAGGTTTCGTGTTGTTAATCTTGTGTCACGGTGCTAGCGCCGGTCGATGTTTTTGTTTCTCTTTCCATTTTGTTTTCTTCGTGATGTTTCTTGCGCCCTAACGAGGAGTGGTAGTCGCGGGCGGGGCGTTAAAAACGGGACTGTTCCGTGATGAAGAGGTCCGTTCTGACTGCCATGCTGGATATAGTGCGGCGCCGTCCCCGAGAACGGGGGCCGCTCGCTGGTTCCGAGTGTCGCGATTGATGTATCTTGCTCGGGAAGCCTATTCGTGGGGGTGTGCAGCTCGCTTTGTGCGCGGTTGAGACCGCCGATCGGGTGTTGAGTTTCGTATGCCTCTTTTCGGGTCTCTTGTTCTAGCCGTATCTTTAGTTACGTCTATATTTATTTCCTTTGTCTTTAAAGTGTATACCGGAAGTGATACCGCACAGAATGATTTAAGCGCTTAATATTGCATTAAAGAGATGCGGTGCCCTCATCTCTGTAAAATTGTAATCATTTTGCCGTGCGCTATAGGAATGGAAAGCTTGAGAAACCCAGAACGGTTTTTGATAAGTTTACACTTTTTGGCTCCTGCTTGGTCCTCCGGCGACTTCATCGGATAACGCAGCAAGATATTTGGCTGCAGAGTGATAATAAAATGCGAGGGATTCGCCATACCCTGATTTCCTTAAGTTTTCAGTGACTCCGTATGTGTTTTTTTTTATGTGTTGTCTCTTGTGTTTTTTTTTTTTATAGCTGTTGTCTCTCTAGTTACGGAATAATTGTAATCGTACGACAAATAAAAATAAGAAATTTTTTATTTAAAGAAACTATGAGTATAGTAGAAGCGCAATTCTAGCAGTGTCTGGCGGAAACACGCCCGGCATAAAATTTGTCAACATAAACAATAATCAGGCACAGTTTCAGACGAGATTCCTTACGTGAACCAAGACACGTAGCGAAGTCTCGTCAGGAAAGCGGCGGCATTCGGCCGTGGCAATCTGATACCGCTGTTCTCTTTCAACACCAAACAAAATGATATAATACGAGTCGTACGGAACACAACGCTTAACGACCCAGAACTACAAAGCAAATAGCTCCCGATCAAACCTTGGCGTTTTCTCCCGCCGACAACACTAAAACTGTAAAGTAAAAAAAGAAAGCAAAAAAAAAAAAACGCAATACGGCAACCTGCAATCAAGGAAGCTGGAGACCCATCCAAATATCACAAAGTAATGTCACGTCCCCGAGAAAGACTTTTGGCATTCAGCAGGTATACGAGAGGCTGAAAGGGGCGAGGAGGGTCGGTAAAAGCATGGCATTTGGTCTTTGTTGATGACCGACGTAAAGCTTTTGCCCAGCGAAACTACGAATTGCCCTAACGACCGTCCAACACCGACAACCGAAGAACGATAGATTAAAAACAACAACAGAGATGTCGATGAAAAGTCCGGAAGACTGACTTCAGTGGAATTACGTTCGGCTAACTTCAAAGAGGAGGGTGAGTTCTATGACGATTGTTCAGCCTATCAACGTTCCGCTTGGTGCCAAGCGTCAGCACTCCTGCTATGTAACTTTGGTGCGGGGAGTGTGTTCACGTGGCACTAAATGACGAGAGAGCTGAAGTAGAATCGGCCGGTGGCAACAAAAAGAAATGTAATCTAAATTCAACATCTCCCTTTTCCATGCCTATCATAGACAGAGCTTAAGGCTTTGTTTGTTATAGTGCTCCGACGTCAAGCGTAGAAAACGCGGCATAGCGCAGCGCACAGCTACTGATTGGTCGCAGATAAAAAGTTCCTGCACGTCGGCCAATGAAAGGTTTTGCGATGCCCGACGTTCGCTACGCTCAGCGTCGAAATATGACAGAGCGGTTCCCGGATATTTCATCGAACACCGTTTCGTCGAACGCCGTTTCATCGAAAAAATGGACGTTTCATCGAACACAGTTTCATCGAACGCGGTTTCATCGAATCGCTGACAGCCGTTTCATCTAATGTCTTTTATATAAAAAGTGTGAAAGATGCTCTTTTATGCACGGATCGAGTGCAGTTTCGTGTCATTCACCCATTTCATCGTGAGGGGTTTTAATGTCCAGACTTGTAGCTGTTACAATTTAGTTTGATTCATGTAACCCATGAGGATATTTGTACCGATTTTTATGTTTGTTAAGCATATTGTGCTTATCTGCTCACCCCCTCTGTATTACCCGATGGGCCTTGAGGGTATTGTAGCAAATAAATAAAATGTCGCACTCCCGGTAAGAGCGCACTCCAACTGAGGGAGGCCAGAAGGCGACTTAGGTTTTGCGCATGCAGGCGCAACAACTTTAGCCATGTGAGCCACCTAGCCTCTCATGTTTCTCTATTGATACTTTTTACTGCCCGAAGCTTTCAGTAGCTAGAGCTGAGGTGCTATTTATGAAACTACAACAAAACATTATTATTATTATTTTTTTTTTAGTTCTAAGACTCAATTAAGTCAAAAGTAAGTACGTCACTTCAAATTTTATATCAAAACTTTCGGGGGCATGTGTTCGTGCGACAGCCATTCACCGTTTCATATCATGAGCAGTTGCTCTCAAAAAGCCCCCACAGCCATGCTCCGTCGGTTCTCACAAAAAAAGGCGGACGTTCTCATTTCTTGCCGCTATGGCCTTCTTCTGGCGAAGAGGCTCTTGGGAACTCAGCATCGCCTCCAGCTTGCCTTCTGTCAGTTGATGTTCAGCGCCCATGCAAGTCAAAAACTTCCAGAACCCGGGATGGGCACCTCCGACCAGCTTCAGGAAGCGGGAATGCCACCCTGGCGTTCGATAAGACGGTGTTCGATAAAACGGCGTTCGATGAAACGGCTTCGATAAAACGGTGTTCGATGAAACGGCGTTCGATGAAACAGCATTCGATGAAACGGCGTTCGACCAAACGGCGTTCGACAAAATGTCCAGTCCCATGACAGATCCTTGAAGGTCTTCGATGGCGACGTCATACTGATGACGTTACGGTGTTCACGACAAAAGGGAAAGTAACTTTGGTGGTGAAACGGGGACGAGTTCTAAGTGAAAAAAACTCTCAGGTCATCATGCACGGCCCGTGACACTGTAACGTCACACACCAGGGGACACCACGACGTCCCAGAGGACCTATAAACGCTACACCATTGAGAGCGCTTTTAAACTCTACCAAATAGAACGCCATTTTTTGTTTCTATCTGGACCCAGGAGGAAGACGACCCGCAGGAACGTTTTACTTGGGACATCTTCTTCCTGTCTTCCCACGTGGCAGCCGAGGGTGATATACGCGCCCGCGTTCTCCCGCCTCCCCAGGCTGCGACAACAAAGACTCGGGCGGACGCTGCTGGGTGTCGTCTTTCGGGTGCTTCGGACCGGGGTCTCGTATGGCCCCCGGGTCGCTCTCTTTGTCTTCGCGGTTTTGTGTGCGCGGCGTTCGTTTCCGAGTGGAGACGGGGCAGGGAGGAAGCGCTACCGGAAGGAGCAGCAACGCGCTTCCTTTTGTCGCCTTCTCTGTCGCGAACCTTGTTGCGTTCGGTTCGATGTCTCTTTCGTGTGCCGCGTATTATTTGGACAGTGTTAGGCCGTCGGCGTACAAGACGCATCGAACGTCGGGCCGGCTGTCTTGCGTCCGGTATTTTCGTCCGGAGATCTTTCACTCGTAAAAAGTATCAATGATTTTTTTTCTACGGCGATATTTGTTATTGTAGAGGTTTCGTGCATGGTACGTCGTGTCCCGCTAATTTTGGCGGAAAACGTTTTCAGTCAAATTTAGCGAGCGAAGCACCCCGCCCTGACAACAGTGACGTCTCGGCGTCACGCGTCATCCCAGCGTGGCCTGAACACCGGCCGCTAAAGGCACACGTTGTCGCATCTTCCGCCATGGCCGAGGACCGGAAGTTACACGTCGCTGGGCTGAGCACCACACTTTTTATACAATGAATTCCAACATGATGTGCAGTTGGAACAGATATTCCTGAACCTGATTATGTTTCGCCCGTTTTTATTATTCGCTATTTAACTCCGTACCCCACACGTTAAAAAAAGAAAAAGGCTGAAGGCGTTTGTTTATAGAGGAAATAGCGTATGCTGTGGGTTACAAAAGGTGGCTCTAATAAAGAGAAAAAAAAACAACAAAAAAAAAACAGTACTTAGGCTCAAAGATCCCAACTCTGTCGCGTCTTTGTTTTCGAATTGTCATGTGCGCGCGTTTTCCATCCACGGGGCCAAGCCTTCAGCAAACACGGGGAACCGATCGCACGAAGCTGTATTTGTATCAATAAAATTCACGTCGGATGATCTGATGAGCCTATAAAAAATGACGATGAAAATATGTGTTGTCTCGCTGCGCGGACTTTTCGTTTCTCACCTACCTCTTCATGGATTTCTGTGCAGCTTCCTCTTTTTACAACCCGATCCCCCTCCCCCCCTCAACCAAAAAAAAAAAAAAAAATAGAAAAACAAAACTGTTGCGTTCAAGCCAGAGCAGTGGAATCGTGATTTAAATAAGGAATCATATATAAAATAACGGCAGAAACCCGTCGTAACCGAAAGAAAAAAAGCCTTGGAATAAACAAAACGCGTAATAAAAAAAAAAATATGAACGGAGGATTTAAATTAGATTTTCCTTTTTTCCTACCTCTCTCGCGCTTATTTCTGTAGAAATGAATTATTATACCTCTCTATGAGCGAAAAAAAAATAAAAAGACTTTTTTGTTTTGTGTTTTCTTCTCTTTGGCGGCGAACTTTGTGCTTACGAGTATCGCTTACACACCGTCGATCTTACTGCGGTTCCGGGCGAAATTCGGAGAGCAGCCTTGCTCATTCCGCGAATGCGATATCGTTTCATTCCTGCTACCGACTGTTTCCCTTTTTCTACGTCACGTCGAAACCGGCGAGTGAGGGCGTGGGTATATGGACGCGCTCCGCAATATTTTCGATTTTATGGATGACGGGAGAAGAAAATGACTTTCACCTTATCGGAAAGTCTCGTGCTCTCGGCCCGTGCCGCTCCCTTTTCGGGAGGAGTTGCTTAGACCTTCCCTCCTTCGGGGAGATCTTTGCCAGAGACCGGGTTCAAATGCGAGACCTGGCGCGAGGAAGGATCCGAACGAAATACGGGCCGTTATCACTTTATTTTTCTTTCGCCCCGAGAGTAAAGAGCAGTATAGACCGCCATTATGCATTGGAACTTATTCATTCATCAACTTAAAAGGTATCCTGTATATCATTGTCCCTTCTTTTTTTTTTCCTAAATAATAATAAACGTACGCCATCCGAATGTTCGTAGTAACTAAAGCGGGTTTTTTACCCTTCGCCACCAGACACTATACATAAAAAAGAAAAGAGCAAACAGAAGAATATCGAGGAGCGATAATTAGAGTGCCACAATGTTGCAACCTTCCAACCACATGGATGAACTTCAGTGCCAACACCCAGTCCCACGGTAGCGTTTCACCCGTCTGACTTAATTTGACTAAGCTACGTCCAGATGTGGCCGCGAGATACCGAGTCATGCTCCTCTTATTCCGGGCGTCAAGATACTCCTTCAAAAGGTCGTTACGCGGCATACGAAACCTAAGTGTCCCAATAAACCGAAAAAAAAATTGATTTTTGAACTGATGTGTGTAGCCGACAGCGAGCGACGTTTCCTTCCAGTTAGTGTCGGCAGACTGTATCTTTTGTGATGTAATAACGGTGTAACAGCGGTTTTACGCTACCCTGTTAGCTAAAACGCTTAAAATGTTCGGAGACAAAAGCTTGTGCGCGATTTTCTTTTATGTGTTTACAACACTTCCGGATTTATCATAAAGCAAGTTATGTTTTGGAGCCATTTCAGGCCTCTTAACGTTATGACAATTAAAAAAAAAAGTTTATGCGTGTAATTTGAGCGCAGACAATTTGCTAATTCATTTTTTTTTTTTTTTGCAAACGTCCACAGGGTAGAAGCGACCCTCCGGAACAGATTGTGTCCATTAATGACGCAGGCAATTTCCCCATTGTCAGAACCTAACAAAGAATCGGCCTATAAGCGATGCCCATGAGGCGATGTAGGCAAAATGAGAGCCGAATAAAGAAAACCCTCGCAGCGTAGTTAAACGCACTCAAACGCTACCGCACGTCTTGAATGGGACTTCAAGCTGTTCAACTCGCGAACGGAAAAAGCTCAGGTGATCGTTCGCCGGCTCGTGCCACGAGTGTTTAAAACTGTCGCGCGCCTCATGCGGCATTGCGTATATCAAGCGCTGAGCTCCGGACATCCTTGAAGGGAAGCTGAAGCGGTTCTTTTATAATTTGGTGAAAAACACTCGTTCCTTTTCTAATTCTGGAGCGTTGAAACCACGCGCGTCCGCAGCAGCGGGAGAGGAGAGTAAACGGAGGAGCGAAAACCTGATGTCACAGAAGGTCCCTCGCTCGTGCTCCATGGCTCGCAGAGCCACTGCCGTGAGTCGTCGATACTGAGCTAGTTAGTGATCAATATTTTTGAAAGATGACAGCTTAGCTTAGGATGATACACAAAGAGAGAAAGAAAAGAGGCCAAACACACTGCTGGATTAGCCACGATTTACTGAACATCATCCACACCATTAGTTTCATATCTCGGGACCATACTGGGTGTGCAAGGAGAATAGGTTCATCATTAGTAAATGGTTGCTAGTCCAGCAGTTTCAAGAATCATTCTCCAGAAGATGCAGGCAGCTCAGCGAATCCCAGGAACTTAATTAAGCGAGGTAACGATTATCAGTTGATAATTCTAAGAAAGATGCAATTAGAATTTCGCCTGGTCATTTTATGACGTCACGGCTCGACCAACAAATTACCTTAAGCGGCGGCAAACGGCTGTCCTAAAAAAAAAAAAAAAATATTTTATACGTTTAGTGTCGTTTAGAGAACAAATGATGGTGCTATTTAAATACCACAGAAAACAACGACTACGTCAGAAACAACCATGATCTCATTTCTTTTTAAACCGCTACAGCTTTTCTTTAAAGTTGGGGTCACACTGCTTATTTATCATGCAAAAGACACTCTGAATACAAATTCCAACGCGAGTCCCCGAGAGATCCATGCTTCGAATGCCGCATGGCAATGAGTTCAAGGGGCAAATTGGCACGCGGAATTCGAACCATGCATAACGCGGCGACTCGGGTTTGCAGACTGTCGTCTGTATGATGCATGAGCAGTACCCCGGCTTAGGAGATGGCGATTTTCGGAACAGCAATAATAACAAACGATCGTGAGTAGAAGAATTCGCCGGAACATTGATTTTGTTTACGAGCCCAAATCGACAGGTGGCGCTGTGCCAGAGTTGAATACTCAAGACGAAGTCGAACGGCATGCCCTTACACTCTAAGGAAGAAAAAGAAAAAGGAGCAAAAAGGTAGCAAAGGAGCGTTTTTCTACCTTCTAATGTCGCGCCCCCAAGCGGACACGAGAAGAAGTGAAGAACAAGACGCTTTTAACCTTCCCTAGGCAGACGCGAGAAAGGTTCCGCGCTCGTGCCTCAATCTCTTTCAGTTTCGTTTTTGGAGCACGTCGCGCGCGTTTTCAATAAATGTTGTTGAGTTGATTGAGCTTCAGCGCCAGTGAAGGCCACCTGTAATTCCGTCTTCTAGTCTAAACGTGCAGAATATTTGGGTTGCATCGACGTTTTTACCACTAATTTTGTCAGACGAACAAACGAAGCATTTTGAAACAGCAAAGTTCCGAAGCAGTGCCAGCAGCGTTACGTATACATTGGGATAAGATGGCCGTCTCCGGATTGCGGCACAACGGAACTAGCGGAACGAGTGAAACCATGTCATACCACGTGATACGATGTGACGGCGGTGGCGACGTTATAGAGATCGTGGAAACTGTGTTCCAGACAGGCAGGTGTTGCGTCCGACTACCCGGGTGCCTTCTGTGCTGAGTTCGGTTTTGTTTTCCGATGTCGAGTGCCAACCGGCAATCAACGTGGTTTTGTATGTCTGGAAGTCTGCAACATATAGCAGCAACATCACGATGGCAGTGTTGTGCGTTGTGAACAGAAGAGTGGCATTGTCGCCGATGTGACAGAGCGTTAGCGTATCAGTGGTGTAACAGCGGTAAGAGCAAGATGGTTGACGTTCCGATTTACCTTAAAGAATTTAAGACGCTTGAGGGATTACGGTGGAATCGATCGACTTGCGGAGAGTCATGATAGAACGCTTGTCTGAATTCCTCCTATCGTACATTGGCCAATGTGACTGTCGTCTGCGATGTCCTGTTGTCTCCACCCCGAGACCGATTGCGCTCTGAAAAAGGATTGAACAGTCTTGAAAATTGGAATATGACTAAAAGTACTTATATTTACAGTTTAAAAAAGTTAGCATTAACAATAAATAAAGGAGAAAAAAAAGCGTCCCTTTATTTTGATTTTTACATATACTAGGGTTTCTGCAGAAACTTCACTCCAAATGGGGGGCAGGGATGAGCGCTAGAAGTTTTCGAGCTCACCACGGCGTAGCTCCGTACACTTCACACTTGCAGCAAGTCGCGGCTTTGACTCCGTTGAAGTTCATCGAAAAGCGATTTCCCAGCCCGTGAAGCATCACTTCTAGCTCAGTGAGCATCCGCTTTAGAGAGATTAATTCAAGACCACAATTGCGGCCGCACGCGAGCAGTGAAACTAGAAAAACTGGGTGCGACGTGCCGTGCGGGAAAGCAAACACATGGCTTGAAACCGCAGTGGAGCGGTTTGTTTTATTGGCGATCAAATAATTACAACAAAAGAGTTTACTTTTTACTAAAAGATGCATACCCTGAGTCGTTCAAAGTACTTTTCAGAGATATGACATTACTGAAAAAAAAAGAAAAAAAAAAAGAGATCCCGGGAATATTATTTATCGCTAGAAAATCCGTACCTTCAAAACGACGAGTATAAAAGACAAAAATCGAAAACGCAGAGCTCGGAAGTAATAATCGGGTTAACGTCTTTTTGCGTTGAAGGTTTTTATGTTCCGTGTATGTCTATTATGCGCTTATTGTATATGTTCAGCTCATGCTTGTGATACGCGTGATGTGTCTACGTGTGTGTATAATAGAGGTGCATGAAGCATATTGGTGACATCAAAAAATATAAATATTTTTGTAGCACATGAATTGGGCGGTACCTTACGCCACCTAGCCTTGCTACTTGCAATGACTCTGCTTGAACCGGCAACCTGGTGGCGAGCAATTTAACCTTCATTGACGCGTTGCGATAATTTCTGGTTGCCGCGTAAAAATTACGCAGATAGACTTCTTCGAATTTACTCTTTTGAGAGCGGCTTTGGTTTCGCAAATAGTTCACCACTCCTTCGTGACGTGCGGTGCTGACAAAGAAATTGTGGTTCAAGTAATAGCAAATGTAAGACATAAAGTGCGCGAAATAACTGGGTATCGGTTGTCTCCGTTTAACATCGCAGTCAGAAGACTGAGCAACTGCTTTCGAAACGGAAGTTTCTATACCTGCGGGGGAAATCTGGCTTCGGAAACAAACACAGCTCGCGGAAAGCTCGTGTTACGCTTTTATTTGCTGGTCCTTTCGCCTCGTACAATATAAATAGAGTCCTCGTTAAGCCTTATTGAGCTCGAGTCGCTCGATTCGCGGCCCCGATAATTATATGCAGACGACGGAGCAACTTTGATCCCCTGCTTTCAGCGACGAAAATTTCTCCCTTTCCACGCTGTTGTAACATAGGTTACAAGAGCGTTCCTCGTTTTGGGGAAAACTATACGGACCTGTTCTTTTTTTTTTTTTTAAGTGCAGAATTTTTGGGTACATTGGGTGTATTATTTTGAAATACAAAAAAAAAATCTTTCCAACAAAGTGGCAGAGTAAAGGAGAAAGACCTTTTCTTTTTTATAAATGTTTCACGCGTTAGTTCTTTTGTACCCAATTAAGCCATACGCAGTCAGAAAAGTTCGAACTCAATATCGTTTCACTCGATATTAAGCTTGCCACTCGTCCATCTTTTTTGACGGCCCCTTAGTTAATTGATCCGTGAAAATTTCCCGATACACTTTGGGCGTTGGAATTTTGTTTTATTTAAAAAGTTTTAGGGGAGAAAAAGAAAACGCGGAGAGGGTTCAAGTCTGCTTAAGCTCGCGGGTTATCGACGCCTTTCATTAGCACTCCGAGTTCATTGATTTTTCTGAACACGACTTTATTATGATTTTTTTAGTCTCCTAATTATCAATTATTATGCTTTTATATGTTTATTTGCTTTAAATTGACCAAGCAAAGTTTCCGGTAAAGTGTGTATAAAAACGAAGAAAACGATTAATTTTTATTGAGCGCCCGTTTTTTGAATCCAGCGTTTTTGTTTCCAGGTTCAAAAATAAAGAGGCCACGCACATACATGCAAAATACGAACCGAGCATATATGTGTCTGTCTTTAGATATGCTAAATATTTCTTTAATTAGTCGTAACTGCACGACATGTTGTTAAGGTGAATTTTCATTTCTTTGAGTCTCACGGTGTACGTCATTTGATAGGAGAGAAAAAAAATAACACGGGCACATGAATTAAAATAACAGTGATTACGCCATGGGTGTAAAGCTCCCCAATTTTTCATTCGCTTTGTGTACATGTTTTTAGTTTCTGGTGCAGCAAGGAGGCGTCTAAACAAGGTTGCCGCTAGGCGATACTTACACCTTGAATTCGTCCCAGGCATATTTTCTGTCCAGCGTTTTTGAAATGATTATGATCCCTCGAACTTCGTTCCGTTTCACTCGAACTACAGCAAAATATAGAATAGTGAACGAAAATCTAACTAACAATTTTCCATTTTATCATTTCTAGGTACAAAATACATAACATGAAGCCTTGTTTAAGAGCGGGCGAGGAAAACCTGCCAATTAATGTAGGGAAGGTCTTAACAGGATGCTAAAAAGACATCTCGATACTGTGGGAGCCACTGGTTTCCCGTCCCCGAGAAGGCGTAAGCAGCGAAGTTCTGGTCGAAGTCTTCTGCCTTCGAGCATGTTCGCACCGCTTCGTGTCGGGGAGAGCAGCCACATGTTGGGCTTAACCCTCTCGCACACCTCCGCGCGCTGTAGTTGCTGTAGTTCGGGAAATCAGCGAGATCGCGAGAAAACAGTCGCGCCTTCCCTCGTCCGAGTGGACGAGTGTCTGGTCGAGAAGTCCTCGATTGGACTCCGGGCTACGGGTCGAGTCGCGGTGTGAGCTCGTGCGACCGGCGATGACTCAACGCTAGCGTTTCCCCTGGCTCTGACGGTCGGCGTCTCCTCCTCCGAGTAAGCGTCGATCTGCGGAGAGCCCTGGGCCGAAATCCTGCGACGACGGGTAGCTGGCTCGAGCTCGGCCCACGGCAATGACTCCGCTCGCAATATCCTTTGGCTCCCAGGCCGGCTGGCGCTGCGGGCAATCTGTGTTCAGGGCTCGCTTGACCGAAGTGTTCTGTTGGGAACCCCTGTTTTCCAATCAACGCTGTTGGATACCGGGATCATTGTTGTTCGCATGGCGTTGGCGAACCCGGCGCGGCGACCGGCTTTGCTGGTAGCCGTCAGCTGCGCAGTGGGGAAGGCGTCGGTCCCCGGACGTTGACGTATGTATTCTTCGCTACCATAAATGATTATTTTTCGCTGGAACCTTGCCTGCAACCTGATATCTATATCGCTAAATCTGAATACATAATTGTTCATGCTAATGTCATGTTGAATCTTCGTGTGACAAAATGCAAATTTTCTGACGAGAAAAGAAAAAAAAAGGCACGCGTTACGACCTCGATTTAATTGAAGCAATGTGGGTGTAACCTATCTATTTTTTCCGTTCTACATAAAAAAATTGTAGACAATATTCGGATTTAGAAAACGCCACCTCTTTATGATGTCATGCGAAAGTCGTCTACCGATTCTCAAAACTCGGAATGCAGATACCGAGCTAGTCTACCTTCAAGTCTCATAATACTTCGTTTTACTCGTAACGACAACGAAACCAAATCACGCATCACATTCCGAAGAAACAAAATGTATTTCCCTTCATTCTGCTACTGCTCGCTTCCATTTGCTTCTAGAACCCGCACCATCCCGCAGTCGACTCTTCAAATAACGCCGCTGCATGTACTTGAAAAAAAAAATAATAAAAAAACGCCATTTGGGCTTTTTTTTTTCTATCGGTCAGCTTTACTCTCACAACCAGAATACTACGTCAGAATTGACGTTGTTACGCAATATGACTGTAATAAAACACAAAGTAATAATAAAGCGAAAAAAAAACAAAACACTATGACCTCGCACCCCAAACGTTGTTTTCAATGAGGATGACGGCTGAGTTGTAGGAGCATTGCGACAAAGACTCGGTGTACATCATATCACGTAACCCAGTCTCTATACGTCTCCCACTTTCTATCCTCTTCTCTCCCTATCCTTGCTAACCAGGCAGTTAAAGCGTCTGTAGCCACTGACGAAGTGAAAACGTCAGAGAGCAGTTTCAATTGTCCCGTCTCTAGTGATTTCTTTCTACCTTTGATAACGCCTCGGCGCCTCGTGACCCCGGCACGTGAACGCGCAGCCAAGCACTCCAGAAGGCGACGAACGCGTCCTGGAGGACGGTCGCCCGAAAGAGACTACCTGACGGCTTCTTCTTGCCCGTTACTCTTCACAACTTTCAGTGACGCTGGTACCGACATGTGACTATCGCGCTTTCCATGTTTGTGGATGATAGACTTCACACTACGCATAATTGCTTAACCCTTTTTGACGTAAATAGACTATTGTGATGCTCAAACATTGCTGGTTGTATCATCGCTCGTTTTGTACCGACGAGCAACTTGCGCTCCCTAAAGGTCGTGCAAGTTTCGAATAGTATAAAACGTTACCGCTCAAACTTTAAACGAGTCCCCAGTGCTGTCCAACAGCCAAGTTCGATTCCCTCATTCCAAAAAGCCGACATCCAAATCCTGCGCTGCCTACACTTGCACTTACGCCGAGCGCGGGAAAGCTGATAGGGGTAAAACAAGCATAGCGGCACCTGTCCATCAAACCAACGAGGATCGTCTGTTCCAGCTGGAGTTACTCGCAGCTGCCGACTTCTTTCTCTTCTTTTTTTTTTTCTCCCTTCATCCGCCCAATGAGCTCCGGCAGCAGTAGCGGGGATCCTCAGGACCCCGATCTGCCCCGATGGGCCGGACGTCTAAGAACGAGGCAATGCAAGCAGCTGCTTCTTTTCAACCCCTTATTTATTTATAGGAGCTGCGTAGTCGACGTCTCGTTTCCACCCCGCGTAACACCAGAATCACGCCGGCGCTGCCGATACTGCCGCTGCTGCTGCTGCTGCTACCCGTGTCCGTTGTTGCTTCCAGCGCGGGGACTATAAGGGAGAAGCCACACAGACTCTATGAAAGGGCGGCGTGCGTTTCTTGTGGAACGAGTCAAATGGTTAATTAAGTCATCATTAATGGGTAACGGGATAGACATTTTCATCAATCGGATTCGGCACGTGACCCGTTGAGGGCAAAAGCGTTGCTCGGCGTTAAACGCGCGAGAAACAAGGCGTTTTAAGTGCGTAGATGTCAACGTCCAAAATATTGACTTTAATTACTCATACTACAATAACAAGTTAGGTTATGTATAGTTGTCTTTGCGAGCGGCAATTAAGTACGTTTTTAAATACCAGTTTTTCCCGCCTACGTACTCTGCCTTGCGTAAATATGTACCTCATACCAATTTACAAGGGCAAGCCTCCTCCTGCGTTAGGGCGCGTCAGAGCGAGTCTTCGCTTCACGGTCTCTCATGCAAGCAAGTAGGCTACCCAAGCTAAGAGTTCGCGCTCCCAGCCTTTGACGACAAACGGCACGAGAGCCCTGGGTACTCGCAGTCGCTCACCATGGCCTCCGAGATTCTTGGCACGAAGAGCTCTCCCTGTCATTCCATTCGTCGGAAGACATATATATAGAAAAAATTAAAGACGTTTACGAATCTCCGCAATGCCGAATCAGAGCGCAGCTCCTGAGGAAGAGGAGGGGAGTGTACGGAATCGAGGGTGTGCCCCTGCTACCCATCCGTACCCTCCCCTCCTCCCCTTCTGCTTCCTTCAGATTTAGCGGGAAATTTTCGCTAAATTTCTCGCTAAGTTAAGCGAAAATTTCCCAGCTAAATTTAGCGGCGAATATTCCTGCTGAATCTAGCGGAAAATTTACGAATATTTTTTTGCTAAATGTAGGGAGAAATTTTGCGAAACTTTTCCCGATAAATCTAACGGGGAGACTAAATTGGTGTTGAGGTGACGTCACGTAGCCGGGAAGTTTTTCCGCTGAATTTAGCGAAAACGTTTTAAATTTAAGTTTAGAAAAAAAGTTTCACCGCTAAATTTAGAGGGAAAGTTTCCCTCTAAATTATGCTGAAAAATTTCCCGCCAAATTTAGCGGCAAAAGTTTACCTACTTGACGTCACGTAGGAAGTCATTGTGGGAAACATCCCATAATGCAACTCGAGGTTACGCCAACGCCGCTCAACACGGAAACAGGCGCCTAAGAGCAGCGATCCAAAAAAAAAAATGGCTCGAGGCGCAATACTTAACCCTTTACTGCACCTTGTTGCATATTCGCAACATAGCGATAAACGACGATAAAAACATCTACAAAATGCATTCAGTGCTAGTTCCGCACGTTGTTGCATTTCTGCAACATACATCCGCGAGGCGAGCCGTCCAGTGCTGCCATCTGTACTCAGGCGGCGAAACTGCTCTCTAAAAAGCGTGACAGCCACCACGTGGACGCTCAACAAGTGACACAGGTAAGCCTTGACTACTGCATATCACGTTCTATACAGTGTAATGCAAAACAAAAAATTTGCGACTCAACTTAATGTCCTGCTGATTATGTAAATACTAAAAACCTTAAGATTATCGACGAAGTTTGTCTTTGGAAGCAAAAAATAGCTATGTTGCACAGATGCAACAACGTGCACGACGGTGTTTTTTCTTCGTAGAGCAGACACAATGGACCCCAAACGGTTTTACAGCCGTGGAATTCCTTCCGACAGTGAGGACAGCGAGCTCTCCGGCAGTGACGATGACTCTGATTGTAAGTTAATGTTTTTTTCTGGAAATCCAACTTTTTTTCACGTAGAGAATAAAATTAGAAGCAGTGTAGGCTTTATTGACAGAGATTTTCGGAAGAGACCATCCTTCGTCAGGTGTAACTACACACAATTGCAAAGTTGTAGGGTTGTTTTCACGCTTTCAAAGAGCACACTTAGAACCGCCAGGGAAGATAGTCCCCTATACAATGTAGAATTTCTCTCCAAATTATTTATTTTACTGCTCATTGTATGAGTTGTACGAGACGCTGTTATTTTTTGTACCCCAGATGTCCAACCCCCTGCAAAATGTAGTGCCAGTTCAAGCGAGGCGAGTACAAGCTCTGACGAAGAGGAAGCTCCCGCAAGCCAACCAGCTGATCAGTCATCAACTCAATCTAAGAGAAGAATTATCTGGAAGAATGCAAGCCTGATGCGGGATCCTGAAACAGTGAAGTTCACTGGACAAAATGAGCTTCCGCAGGAAGTTTCAGAGTTGGAAACACCTTTCCAATACTTCAAGTTCATCTTTCCAGGCGCTCTTATTTCGCTTATTGCAAATGAGAGCAATTTGTACTCAGTCCAGAAGGATGCCAGTAAGCCCCTCTGCACCAGTGCCGAGGAGATTGAAGTTTTTCTAGGCACCTGCATGTGGATGTCTATAATTCAGCTGAAGAACACTAGGTGGTACTGGAGTGAAGCTACCAGAGTAAGCCAAGTAGCTGACCACCTCACGGTGACACGCTTCGAACAGTTGAAGCACAACCTTCACTTTGTGGACAACAGCTCTCTCGGCCCAAGAGATGATCCTGATAGAGACCGGCTTGCAAAGATACGACCACTCGTCGATGCTGTAAATGAACAGTTGTCGCTGATACCGCTTGAAGAGCACTTGTCTGTGGATGAACAGATTATACCTTTCAAAGGCGCAAGTGCACTGAAACAGTACTGTCCCCAGAAACCAAAAAAATGGGGGTACAAAGTATTTGTTCTCTCAGGAGTAAGTGGCTTCTCGTACAAGCTAGAACTGTACACGGGACAAGAAAACTCTGCCCCAAGACGTGCAGGAGAGCCTGACTGTGGAGCAAGCGGGAACATTGTTGTTCGATTGTGCAGGTTAATCCCAAGATGAGTCCACCACAAAGTGTATTTCGATAACTACTTCAACTGTCCAACCCTTCAGGTGTACCTGGAAAAAGAAACCGTACACTGCATTGGTACAGTCCGGATCAACCGAGTAACGGGTATCAGCATGCCATCTGACAAGGAAATGAAACAGAAAGGAAGGGGAAGCTTTGAAGAGAAGGTAGCGACCCTGGATGGCATTCAGCTGTCGTGTACAAGGTGGCAAGACAACAGAGCCGTCACCTTGCTGTCCACCTTTGTTGGGGCAGAGCCTGTCCTAACTGCGCCAAGGTGGAGCCAAAAAGAAAAGGAGAGGCGCGACATACCGTGTCCGTCGGTGATAGGCGCTTATAACAAGCACATGGGAGGAGTGGATCTCTTAGACTCTCTGATCTCCCTCTACCGCGCCCATCTCCGATCGAAGAAATGGTACTTTCGTATTTTTCTTCATATTCTCGACTTGACGGCTGTAAATGCCTGGCTGCTGTACAGGAGGAATGCCGAGACTACTTCCGATCAACCAACACGAAAGCTCATGCCATTAGCAGAGTTCAAGGTGGACCTCGCCACGTCACTCTGCAAAGCAGGAAAAAATCAACTGAAGAAAAGGGGAAGGCCCAGCAATAAGTCCGTGGAGCAAGGCATCCAGCTGAAGAAGACAAGAGGTCCTTCAGCACCGTGTCCACCTCAAGATGTCAGGATTCATCAGGTATTATCACTGGCGAATTAATCTGTGTTACAAACCTCACTGTTCATACTTCTATGCTCAGGTTGGCCACTGGGTGCTTTGGAGTCAGAAGCGACAGCGTTGCAAGTTTCCTGGATGCAAGGGCATTTGTATGAGCTACTGCTCTAAGTGTGGCACTCACCTGTGCTCAACAAGCAAGAATAACTGCTTTCTTTTGTATCACACAAGCAAATGAGGCCACATCTCTCACTGATGTCTGTAAATACAAGTTTGGCTCTGGTTCACAAATTTTTAGCATTCGGCTATAAATATTTCGTTATTTCCATCTTGTTGCAAATATGCAACATACCTATCTTTTTTCGATATAAATTTTTTCGAAACTTTGAAATGTATTTTAGTGATAGTATTGTGATAACTGTGGTATTCTACTTCTGCTGGAATAAAATTGTGAAAAAATAAAAAGTTGTGCAGTAAAGGGCTAAAGGGCCGTTGCGTGATGGCGCTAGGTACAGGGCCGGAAATCATCATCATTGAGCTCGCTTGACTAACTGATCAGACAAAAAGGCGCTCGTTCGCCCGCGCTACGCTCGTTGCTTCTCACCACAACACACATTACTTTTTGAAGGAAGCAGTAGATTAAAATGCAGGTGCTGCTATTTTAAAAATGAAAAATATATAAAGAGAAATGCACGCCTGATTTATTTCAGACGAACTAAGGGTTAAATTCAGTTATAAATAGTGGTGAGGCAATAACGACAGTCAATAAATTGTCTGACCAAAAAATACCGCTTTCTCTGTGAGAGTGAGCGGACGAAAAGTCATGCTCATTATTCTCTCGTAAATCCCTTTGCTGAATAGGGGGTAAAAGGGTTTGGGTTCCTTAGTCTCGCCCTTCCCTGGGGATGTCAAATGACATTGTTTCTATTGCGATATTTTTGTTTATTTTACTGACTCTCCTGTTTTGTCGTGTTTTTTCTTTGTTTCTTTTTTTTTTTTTTTTGCGTTTCTCCAGACGGCCTGGGATCTCAAAGGCAATAGGGTCGACCTACACTGACGAGACTATTCGGTAAACTTTAGAAACAGTTGGAAGGCTTGCCGCCCGCATCCCCGTAAACAAAGAAGGGCTTCGCGCCATCAAACCCGTGGAGCCTGCAGGGAAAGGAAACCATCATAAGGGATAATCTTCTGCACCAAAAGCGGGACAACTGCAAAAATGTGCAACATATTACTGTGAAAGGAAGCATAACGTAAGGCGCAACAAATAAAAAAAAAAAAAAAACGTACACGAGGAAGAAGACAGACACAGGCGCCTCTGTGTGTGTGTCTTGTTCTTTGCGATCGTTTTTTTTATTTTTTTTTTCTCTTTACACCGTGCTTTTTGACGTTCATCAACTAGCCCGATTTCAAGTTCTATAGTTCTGCGCCGAGTTTAGGTTCCACTCGATTTCCACGTCAAATTTCCCACCTGGAGTTTGATGGCCCGTAACGGCGAATAATGGAATATACCAGGTACTCCACTCTCAAACAGTCGCACAACCTTCCTTCATAAATATGTGCGGGTTATCTGCACGACAAAATGCGGCCATCCCTGCCGCCATGCAAGTGCAGTGAAGGCTCTGCTGTAGTCCAACGTCGCAGATATCGAGTTCCTGCTCGCCGGTCAAGGATGCGCACCCCTTCTGCGCTATGCTGCGTTCGCTGCACTCAACGTCGGAGTATATTAAGAGTGACTATTGTGGTTGCTGTGCACTGCGCGACCCGAATAGGGCGACCACAGCACTGGCGCTTTTCGAATTTCTTTTCAAACTGTGCGTTCCCGAAAACAAGCCCACTAACTGAAGTGTTGCTCCATGCTGCTGTCTGTGCTCCAACTTCTGACTTATCAGTCACAAGCAAAACGCACGACGACTCCTTGTTACCAAATGTGTCTCCCTTTTTATAAAATAGCAAAGTTTTTAGTAAAAAAAAAAAAAAAGAAACGCGAACAAAGCACTAGAGCGTTCCCATTCGTGAAAACAAAAATCCTCCTAAATCACGTAAGCCCCAGCCCTCACTTGCTTATGACAGTAGTTAGATAAATACCTCCACAATAAATTTATTTATTTATTTATTTGTTTGTTTTTGCTCTGCGTATTGGGGTGAGGTTTTAGAAAAAGAGCTACAAAGGCAGCAAAGGGGAGAATGTATTCTGACGCGACCTTGCTGCCCGTTAAATAGAGGTGTGTGTCACATCTGAAGAAGCTCCGCGTGGACACGCTTTTGTTGCAGCGGAATTCACTTAAGAAGGGGGAAATCAATGTGCGCCAGAAATGCGGAGGGCGGCCATGATTGGACTCCGCTTTTCCGTGCTCACTTGAATAAAGTTCGATGTTTCTTTCCTTTGTTTTGATTACTTTTAAAATAAAATTCGCGTATACCACTCGTTTTTACTGGAAATCAAGATAAACAATTAGTTAATAAGGGTGCAATATTTTGGATTGCCCATCAAAAATGAGTCAACCTGTCCTAAACGCATACACTTGTCTTCAATGTATCTATGACGAGAAAAAAAAAAAAAACTTCGCAAAATAGAGAGAACATTGACATAGATATACTTCGTTTTGCCTAAGTCAAAGTGACGCCAAAGTTGCGGGCCGAGAGGGACAATAAAGAAGCTTCATAAGTGCAATGTGAACGCGTTCGGTTTCTTCCTGCGCCTACGTTATCAGCGCAAATCTAATCTATTCTATAAGATGCACCACGCTTTTTCGCTTTTAGTCTCGTTGTTCATTTCTCCACTAGCCTCGATAGCGCTCTGACTTATACTAACCATAGCATTCGCAGCTCCACAGACCATACATGCTCGTACATGAAAACCACTGACGAAGAAAGCTGTGAGCGTAGAATGGCGTCAACCAGTGATTCAGCCATCGAGTACAAAGGCACCTCTAGGCACATTCCGAGTCGCAGCTAATTGTTAATCTAATCGCTGTCGTTAGACCAAGAATCGAGTTGTTCATTTCGCCGGAGCGTAGCAGAGCTAAGTCAAGCGGCAATAAAATATGACGGCTAGGCCTCCAGCACTGCGGTGGAGCGCCTCGTCCCGCAAAAGCGAAAACTGCGAACTACGAAACGTTTATGATTTGCATGCATAAACGCACTGCGACCGTGAATACATTTGCATATTGAGCACGCCTGTCAAAGTTGGGGCTGTAATGCCTTTTTGCCGTTTGCCTCGCGCCGGCGCTAAAACAGTTGCCTTCGCAGTGAATAGTGTTCCCTTCTTTCGCTCTTCGTACTTCGCCAATCATAGTGTTCTTCTTTCTTTTTTGGTTTTGTATCCTTGTATGAACACAACTGCACTAACGTTTTAACTTTTTGACGCCGTTTGTCCGCCTTTGAACTTTGTATGAAAGCCTCAAATATTTAATGCTTATTTAAAACAAGTTTTTTTTTTTTTTTGCATTAGGGTAAGTGTAAATTTTACACAATATAAAGAAGAAGAAAAAACCCTAGTACATGGAGTAGAGGGTTGATCGCTCGAGAATATAGATGACGAGAAAATTAGGCACAGTTCGGAAGATTTGCGTGGAAAATGAATCTGAGTGCTCCTCCGTGTTTCTAACTAGCGGTCACCCATGAAACGAGAGAATAATCAAAGATGGAGGAAGAACCGAGTTATTACTAGACATATATTGCGCCTCGAGGCGTTTCTTCCTTGCGGTGGAGGCGTTATATGTTGCATCGACGAGCGCCACCGGGTGGGCCCTGCCAGAGGAAAAGCGTCAATGAAACATGTAATGGTACAATTATGTCGAAAAGCTATCCAGAACTACAAGGACGCCATAATAGCTGCACGTCGCTAAATCATCAATACGCATATCAGACAAAAACATAAAAAAGAAAAAAAAAGCTTTATTTTGAAAATTTAGCTTGCTACGTGGCACTGACCATGTCGAGTGCATGTGGATCCTATTTCAGAGACGTTATTCTTAGGTGCAAGCGATTGTCCAGGTCTCGCAATCGGCTTTGTTTTTACGCTGTAAATAATAATAATACAATAATAATAATAATTATTGTTATTATTATTGTTATTGTTTGTGGAAATAAAATTATTATTATTATTACTATGGTAATTATTATTATTATCATTATTACGACCTTTTCTTGAACCCGTCCAAAACCAAGGTCATGACGCTCTCTCGGAAAACTCACAATATCTCTCTCGCATATAATATTCAAGGAGAGACTTTTACTCGAGTAAGTGTAATGAAGGATCTCGGAGTCATGGCTGATTCTGGGTTGCGTTTCTCTGATCACGTTGGTAGGCTGGTTAACTCGTCTTTGCGAATGTTGGGTGTTGCCTCTCGCTTAATCAGGGAGTTCGAAAACCCGACGGCTTTTATCACGTTATACTGTCCGCTATCCAGGTCGCAGATAGAATATGTTTCAGTTGTTTGGAATGTAATTTCTAAAAGTCACTCCTTGGAGATCGAGCGTGTGCAAAAAAAGTTTGTTTCTATCTTTAAACATCGCTACATAAAGGACGATGTTCACTGTTTAACATATGAGTCTGCGCTAGAGCGTGTTCGTTTGCTTAGACTGCACCGGCGTCGGGAGAACGCGGACTTACTATTTTTGTTTAAAACGCTGCATGGACTCATCAATTCTCCGAGCCTGTTATCTGAACTGTGCCTTAGGGTCCCACGTGTGCCTACTCGTATTCTGTCATCTTTTTATGTTTCCAGAACATTTAGTCCGGTAAACCCAATTGTGAGAATGGCTCAGCGTTTGAATCATTACCCTGAAAAACTTCTTCCTTCCCTCCTCCCCCCCCCCCCCTACAAAAAAAAATGCAAGGTATATTTTTTTTAAGAGAAGAAAAAACAATTTGAAGAAGTACGGCGAAGAAACTCCAGTTGTAGCGCCAGAACTTGATGATAGAAGGTGCCACACTTACACACAACGACAGGCGCACAAACGCGAACACAACCATTTACTGCACTAGACTTCACTACACTACATAAATAACGTTGACTCGAAGAAATATTTGTGTGAGGGAGCAACGCCAATTAGCTTAAAACAATAAATCCAGAGACTACAAGGCTTCTTCATTGATTTAGTCATTATAATAACAATACATTAACCTTAAACATACATTTGCCCTTGAGGCTACGCCAAAAGAAGACACGGTATTCCTACATGGTTGTCTAGACACATCGTAATGATTCTCCCTCCGCTTCATTGCTGAAAAGTCAATTCACGGAAAATATTTTTGAAAGATACATGGCTCGCATTGACGTTACATCAGCCGTCATTTTAGTGGTTTCGCTGCTGCAGTGATGTGATTTGTCCGAGTAATTTTGGAGCAACTCTTGGAGCAGTCGAAAGAAAATTTTGAAGCAGCGAAAAGAGGTTTTGGAGCAAACGCGCACACTTCATCTTCAATCATATCACTGTAAATATTACATTAAGATTCATCTGTTGGCTTGTCCAACTAAAAGGCGCTGTCTACTTTGCCATCTCAGTTCTGTGTAACCTTTTGTTAGCATCGATTGCACAGCAGGAACGATTGCACAGCAGGAAAAAGGGGGGGGGCTCCCCCTTTTCAAAAAGAAACACAAAAAAGAAACCAACAGAATTAGTTGTTTAGTTGTAAGTAGTACCAGCAGACACGCTGACAAGACGATGACTGATCAAAGACAGCGCAAACTGCCGTAAATGATTATTTTAGGTACGAAGACCCACTGAAATAATCTTAGAATACAATACCGCAACAACAAGGAAATTTATTTTTTCTTCAAGTTCTAGAGGTTGTTAAAGGACTGCAATTCTTAACCAGATAGAAACAAGTCATAAACA
Organism: Ixodes scapularis; assembly: GCF_016920785.2. Lineage (NCBI taxonomy): Eukaryota > Metazoa > Arthropoda > Arachnida > Ixodida > Ixodidae > Ixodes > Ixodes scapularis. The sequence continues at coordinate 198,237,692 of NW_024609835.1, forward strand.
ATACACCTACAGAAGCGTCCATATAAATCTACTTGCAGTACTGAAGTATCCTTGCAAAATCTCGAATTGAAAAAAAAAAAAAAGATGCCGCCAGGATATGGCAGTCTCTCGTGGAGTTTTCATTAGCGGCCATATTGGCGACGCGCGCGATCGAAAGCGTCGCTGTAGTCGGCCTTCCACGATTGGCCGAATATTAACTATAACAACAGCAAACTTTTTTTTTTTTTGAGAAAATAAAGAGTAATAGAAGCATTTTAATTTTGACGGGTGAGGCTTCAAATCGGAAGGGTTTCAAGCTTTTACCATGCGACTTTCAAACACCAACGAACATGTTTTTCGCCGGGTAATGACGTCACGAGAGGGAACAATAGGAGGGCGCCACCAAAACATCTCGCCGCTAATTCGCAACTTTTACGACCTATAGGGGGCGCACCGGTGCCTATCAAAATGATTGTTACATGGATGATCGTCGTAGAACAGCGGTACGAGGCTGGGTCTGCGATCCGTAACTAATTCTAGTTTTGCTATATACGAGCAGTATTAGAGCCTTACTTTATTGTTTTCACGCCGGGAAAGTGTAGGTAAGCCCGTTTATTATGGGGCCAATCATCCAGGAGCTAGGGAGCACGATTCTCACACCGCGGTACCACCATCGCTGAAACTTGCGAATAGCTGTGTGACCGACCGCTGAGCGCGTGCTCCAAAGTGAGCATCCACAATTTTTTTCACACGTGCATTGAAATCCATCAAGATTGTCGGTCTCAGCTCGTTTTGAGTATCCGCTAAAAATAGCGGACTCAAATATGTCGTCCAGCGTTTCAACAAAAAGCTTCAGACAGGCGCCATCTTTAGAGTTAGTGTGTATGGCGCGTATCTTCCTCGCTTTCGGAAGACACGAGTCTGTGGGTGCCGGGCTGCGACGATTTCACGCTCGGCTGTAGATTTGCATACATCGGAAAGGTCAAGCCGAAGATTTATACAGAAATTATGCCAAGTCTCGCTTTGGACGAGTGCTTTCCCCTTAGTACGCGGGTGCACTGCGGCAAAGCAAGACATGCAAAATCGCGATGCCCATTTTACTGTTGCCGCTTCTCTGCAGAACACCACTGCGCGGGGAGAAGCGAACTCAACGAAGCTAACTGACCCGCCAGAACAGACCTCGAACATGAGACTTTTTGCGAAACTTCCGAGTACCTCTAGTGATTGATACGAAATGCAATCGAATAGTGAATTATTTGAGGCGGTAATCAAAAAGCCCTGAAAACTCGAATAGGTATATCCTAATGATCCGGCCTCAGCTCTTATATTTTCGGCATTAATTAAAGTGAAACGAAGTTTTGGAGCAATGTTGGCGCAAATTTCTCACATTATGGTAAAATGTACCAGGACGTAGCAAGGTAAGGACTTCGGCGTAGTTTGGCGCAAATGGCGCAGCAGTCACATCACTCCTGCTGAGCGTTCCGCACAACCGAGTTTAGTTTACTCGGCAAAAACGAGAAGGCTCGGCCACCAATATGGCGCTATGGCGTCACGCGCGAGCCACGACTACGGGTATTGTAAACATTTGGTTCCCGCGACGTTTTATCTCCCGCATGGGCGTCCTTCTCCTCGCGCACTCCCAAGTGTTTCGAACGCTTGCTCCGAAACGGAGGCGGCTGGCACTCGGAGCGCTTCTCGCGAAATCTGTCCTGACACCGAGCGCGCAAACATCGAGGCATCTCGGGCGACTGTCGAAGCCGTCAGCGGCAGTCTCGGCTCCCCCCGCCGCGCGTGTCTGCCCAGGGAACGCGCTCCCGCTTTGGGAGGAAGCCGAATCGGTGCTCCTCCACGTGCCGCTCCTCCGGCCTGCCTGTATCCCGACTGCCGAGCGAAGGGAACGTCGCCCGCTGTCGGCTACAGACATCGGCGAGTTCGCGCTTGTCACATCGAAGAGAAGGTGGCACAAGCCATCTCCGAAACCATTTTAGTGCGCCGAATTTTGTTCGCCTTTCTGCGCGTGAGTGAAGGGTTCTCTTCCTACCCGGTCTTCACTTTTTTTTTTTATATATATATATCCATATTCTTGTTCTCTGCATTTATACCTGTTTGTTTTCTTAGATGTTGAATCGTTTGCTGGATAGCTCGCGGCACACACACAGAAAAGGGTTGCTTTTAGCATTGTCGCTCTTTTTGGTTTCCTCTTTCGCTGTCGCCCGACAACGGGCAGCCCGTGTTCGCGCGTCTTCCTGTTTTGGTATTCCAGAAATACCCGGTGCCCAGGCGCGCAAGAGCAGGCTGAAGCAATCCTTGTGTATTGTTCGCGCCTTTTTTTCTTACTTCTTCGTGCGCAGTTTTTTTTTTTTTTCGGATGTTCTCGCAAAGAGGGAATCATAAAGGAGTCACGAGATTCGTGTGGATGCTACTTTTTCTTATCCTCCGGCGTAGTTTTTTTGGGGTCTACGGTGCGCGGGCGGATGGCTGGATAACGGCGGTGTTCTGTCGGTTTTCGGAATGCAACGGAATGTAAGAGGATTTCCGTGAGAGCGTAAACAGAGGAAACAAAACGGGAAACATTCGTGCGAAGCCCATACTTGCGGGTGGGAGAGGGCGGTGCGGCAAACTTTTCTTCCGTTCTTCCTCGTGGTCTGAAGACGAGAATCCGATGCGATGGCACGACCGTTGCAACGTTTCTGTGCTAGAATTCTCCCCAAGACAGCCTCGCGGAAGAACATTTATTTGACGTATTACGTTCGACTATTTGGTCGCAGGGTATTATTCTCCGTGAACGGTTGGGGAATCGTGCTTATCCCACTGCTTAAAACTACCTACATATGAAAAACAACAAAAATGTGGAGATTCTAGCAAATCGTTCTCGAAGGTTCGATACCTCTCCAGTCGCGCGCTTCAAAGCACGCTGCGGATGTGACAGCAGCGAAAGTACACAATGCCTATATGACTCCACCGAAACAAGGTATCTTCTCAAATTCCCTATTATGCCAATGAAGAGTGCGCAGCAATCTGAATAAACACCTGCGCGCCGCCACGTTTGTGGGCTGTGCTCTGGAACGAGTTCTGAGTTTGCCCAGTAACTCACTTTTACGGAATGTTGCACGCTGGGGCCTGCATTCACAAATACGACGACTCGACATATTCGCCGAGTAGATAAGCGTTGAAAGGGTGCAGAGGAAACTACAATCTCAAATGTGACTGGCGTTCCTATTTTATTTTATTTTTTTCAGATTCATCTTTAATGTTGTGTGGCAACCAAGTTCCTGTACTTTTCTTATACAAATGATTCTACTCGCACTCTGGTGTACATCCAAAAATCTGCAACCCCACGTTGATAAGACAGTTCCTCCCTCTGGGAGGGAACGCAGCGCGATCCCCGTTACGCACTCTTCTCGCTAGTTGCGGAGAGAACGCGGGAAAAAATCGACGCCAAGAGCCCCTAATTGCCCATCGGATTTTAGGGCGATTCCTTTCTCTTAAGCGCCGGGGTGGAAAGAGCAGCCTCCTCGGCGCTCCTTAATGATATCCGGAAGATCGCGGGGTGCCTTTGTTTTCGTCGCTCCCTGCCTCGCTCTCCTCCTGCCGACCTTTCACCTTCTTCCGTGAAGCTCGCTCGCCGACCGGCGGCTGCTGCCCCGCAGTCCACGGAACGCCAGTCCGGTCTTTCTAGTGCGCTGCTCAAAGCTTGCTGCTCCCGACTCTCATTTGTCTCGGTTGAAACTGTGTCGCGAGCTTTCGGCGAACCTCGACGTTCGCCTGATTCGGCCAACCTTCCAGCTTTGGAAAAACTTCGATGAAGTTCGACTTTTTTCACAGTGTTATTTGACTTCTACACAAATCATTACCATTTTGAAAAGAAGATCTAAACTTACTTTTTTTTTAACATTAGAGAATATTTAAAGATGCATAATTAACAAAAAAGCCAATATATAAGTCCTCAACAATTTATTACATTTTAGTACGTAATAATATAGCCATAGAAATATTACATCCTCCTCTTTTCCGCCAGGAGGCGTTAGCTCATTTATAACTTCCGAACATGCGCATAGTAGTGGAACTTGAGCAGTTCGCATAGGAGTGGATGGAGAATACTGGCGAACTGTGAAACTTAAATAAGAAATACTTGTACAAAAGAAACATTCTAATGTGGTAACAACATGCATAGCGTCTCGAATGTAACAAAATGCAGACTGGAGAACACGCATACGCACTTGTTAAGAAGAAGCTAGCGCACACCTCGCATCCCTGTATGCCGTGACCCTCTCGTTAGGGCAGGACGGTATACGAACAACAATGCAGCGCGGAGTCGTTCTCAGCGAGCGCCGCACTCACGAAGGACACTCGTGCGCGATCCACGCACGGGAAGCGCATTCGGACGCGGTGTCGGCGCCGGTTCGTGCCCGCTCGCGGAATGGCCCAGGGAGGCATCTTCCAGCGGGCTCTCCGTAGCGGCAGCCTCGTAGCCGACGGCTGGCCTGGCCGTGCTCTATGGGCCTTCGCACTTGCAGGCCAGACGAGGCCCCCGCTGCCAAGTGGGATTCCTACGTGGTTAATTATTCAGGGTGGCCCGCGTGAGGCGGACTCCAGCGAGGTCTGCTCTTGAGTTTGTCCGCGGCGTTACGGTGGAGTTTTTCTCGCGGCTGCCTTACCCGAATGGGTTAATCGCACGCTCGCGGACTCGAGCAGGTGCTTCTCGCCCGATCCAGGACGATAAACCGCGCTTAAAGTGAGACCGTGGGGACGCCGAGTCTGGCGCCGAAAGCGTGCTCGGTGTTGTTTAAGACGGTGGGTGGGTGCGGAGCGACGTGTTCGTTAGGGAGGCCGGCCGGACCCGCGGGTGGGTTTGTACATCAGAACTTAAAGCAATTATCCTTGTATCGCACTCTCCTAACGCTGAAATTACTTTATTTTACGTTATACACTCTAAGAAAGAAAAAAAAAAACAAGACTGTCGTCTTACACCTTTTGTGCCATATAATCTACCCGAAAGCTTCAGTTCGACGTAGAGCGCGCTGGAGTGGAACAGACGGCCCCAAATTTTACGAGGGGCTTGATAACGGTGCGATATAACTTATTAAACTGCTAAGGTATGTATCAAAGACCACACAAGAAAAAAACGCAGATGTTCAAAAATAAAACAAAAAACGAAAACTTTTTTTTTGTAGTCAGTAACAGGCACATTAGCTATTTTAGTAAATTGTACCTTATGGCTCTCAAACCTGTCGTGAAAGTTGGTACCGTCGGCACAATGTGAGTGCGCTGTACGCCGAACTGAAGTTTTGGGGTGTCTTGTATGACACGAAGGGTGTAACAATACACCCTTTTTTGCGAGAGTGTATATGTATTTTATTGAAAAATCATCCGTCTCCGTCGCTTCCCGTTTCCACGTAGATGAGCAGCGGAGCAGCATGCTGCCACATAATCATCATTTACGTAATGCACTCAGAACCGCAGAGTCGCAGCAGTATTGCACTGCTCAAATGCCCCAACTGCAGCAGAAACACGATGTGGCGTTTGAAGGCAGAACTTCCTAGTTCTCTAAGTGTCAAGAAGACAAGTTTAACATAATTTCCTTTGATTTCAACTATCTTTTTTGTCGAGACTAATCGAAATTTGTACCTGCCGCTTGAGTCTGTTACGTTTTAGGTCTTCAGCATCTCTCCCTTCAGTTTGTTTTTAGTTTATTTTTTCACTTTTAGTTTAAATTAATATGTACCTGTAGCTCATTTTCTCCTAATATTATGTAGCATTGCATTTGCTCCTGGCCGATATGCTCTCGTGCGGGCTGTCAGCATTCTTGATATTACGATTCATATTTTCCCAGCCACACAACTCTACACTTACAGTAATCTTCTAGCCTCACTTTATGGTCCGTGTCAAGCGTCACGACTAATCACAACGCTAAAGAGTAGCGCATTGAAGATAGGAGCTCCACTCGACAGTTCTGATCTGGATGCGTGTCGTTTCGCCTCCTCCTTCGACTGCAGCGCCACCAGCCCTTCGATCTATCTATCCGTGACTTCCACCAAAACAGCGCTTCTTTAACCTTTCTTCCCACACCAAACGATGCCTGTGTCTACTCCCGCTCGCCTAGCGAAAACCAGTTCACAAACAGCGGTCCCCTCGTCACCGTCGATGAAACAAACCGTTTCACGATGACAACAACCTTCGCCGCGAGAACATTCCCCCTTCGTCTAACACCAGCCCTAGTCGCCGCCGCCACCAAACGTTGCGTCTGTCCTCGCTCGCACGGCGCGAACGTCCTCCTCCCGCAGAGCGGAGAGGCCCGAGTGCAGTTCACGGTCCCCCGCTGCGTTTTCTTTTTCTGCTTCTCGCGACTCTCCTCAAAACGACACGCAAGAGGATGTCCCGTCCGCTCCTTTGTTTTCGCCGGAAAAGTACAATTCCAAACAAGGACATGGTCTATACTTCCTTTCACCTCCAAGATGAACCTCGGAAGACACTACGAACCGTACCAGCCAATGCAGTGCCGCGTGAATATCATGTGACCTTCGGGAAGGGAGCAATGATTCGTAGTCGCGTGAGGCACGTTCCGGGCTTTGCATTCGCTGGTACGGCTCTTGGGCGTTCGCCGAGGTTCTTCGTAAGGTCGAGGTTCATCGCCTACACGCGTTCCCGCACGCATACCCCCAACACACATGGCCTCCTGTCGCGCTCTTAACGTAAACACCGGAGCCGCGTTCGATCCAGATGGAGGCGAGAGCGAGAGTTTGGGCGTACAGTAGTAAGTAGTTGCAATGTTTGCGACACAACTGAGTCTCGAGAGAAAGTCGCGGCTCTGGCAAGCTGGCCCCTGTAGCCGCGCCGCAAGCGCTTTCGCTCCCGGTAGGGGGTCTGTTCTTTTCAGCCCGTTAGTTGGAAACGACGTAGCACGTGCGGAGATGCGGACGTCGGGGAAAGGAGGTGCCGCTTCTGCTAATTGTAGAAAGTGCGCGGGTTTTCTGGAGAGGGCGATGTGCTCGCCGAGGTCGGCGGCAAAGGGGACGACGGACTTTGGTTCGAGTAATTGCCTTCGACGTGTTTGCTGACAGATGCAACGGGAGGGACATGCGCGACGGGGCTCGATGTGATTGGAAACTGCATTAGGGAGGAAAGGCGGTGCTGTCGCGCTCGTGTCTGGGATTCCCGGATGAGAAAACGTCAATTGGCACTGCAATCGTTGATGAACTGCGGTCCGCGCTTTAACTTACAGATATACGTGCGTGTAGTATCTATTGAAGCGTAGCCATTCGATATAACTTCCTCGAACAACCAATGGCAAAAAAAAGTGGTTAACGCTCTTGCACAATACAAAACAACTGCTTACGTTTCGTATAAGATACAGGGCGTTTGCTAGAGATATTATGGAAGAATTATCCACCAACAGGCCTCAAGAATATACGCTTCGTACGTAGGTGTGCTAGGATCATGAGTGTAGACAGTTTTTAATGACCAATATGACGTCATACGAGGAAGGAACACGCATTGTCTACACATTCTCTTTTGTTCGATGTCTTAGCTGCGTGACCGCGGCTTTCAACAGAGTGCTCGCCCTCTTGCCTCCCACAACGTGTGATAGATAACTTGGTTGGGCGAGCGTTCGTAAAGAGGTATCGAGAAATGTTACTTTGGCATCAGGCCTTTCAATAACTTGTCGAAACGACAGCCGTTTGGCATTATAGCTGACGCACTTCTAAAAAACATCGCGGGAAAGGGAGGGGGGGGGGAAGTGCCGAACGAAAACACACCACACGTTCGACTGGAAGTCACGCAAGTTTACATTCGTCCCCAGCTGCGATTCGCAGATTCACGCTTTGCGTACAAGGGTAGCTCCGCGTGCCCAGCGAGTTCGAAATGACGCACAAAGACCAGCACTGCCGTAGTCTGGAAAATACATGGTAACCCAAACACGTCCCGAAGAGAGAAAAGACGCCTTGCGTGCCATAACAAGCGCACAGGCTTGTTGTCAAGCCACGTCCCCCCTCCCGAAGGCCCGCAGCCCGGACCACATGTCGCGCAAATAAACGCTGCCCACGACGGAGTCGTTCCAAACTGTCTTCTCGCGACCGCGTAGGCAGTCGGAGGGCTGCTGCTACTGCTGCGGCTGCTGCTTGGGGGATCAGTGAGCGGCGGCGTTTAGTCTGGAACACCACGAAAAACAAAAAAAAAAAAAAAAAAAAAAAAAACGCGTAAGAGTGTAGGAATGAAAACAGAAAAGAAACGAGAGGAGAGAGTGGACGGGATGTTTCTCACGGACGCCTTCCCCGGTCTTTTCGCCACGTGGTTGCCATGTGCGTCTTTTTCAACCTGCTGCACTGAGGTTCTTCGTCCCCAGATTTTTTTTCCCTTCGGGTTTCTTAACGCAGGACGCAACGAACACGTACTGCTTAGTCTTGGGTTCAATTTACCGTATTTGTTTTCTCTTCGCGGTGATTATGTCGAAACCAGGCTGACTCGCCTTGGGGAAATTCTTGGAGCGATGCTCTCCTTAAATTACTAGGCCTAGAATGCTTACTGTTCGTTTTTTTTTTTTCTAGTAATGTGAGACAACTAAAAAAATCATAATACAATCTCGCTTCAAAGATTTCAATCGGGGATTTCAAAATTGTATTCCCACCGGTTTATCTTTTAAACATTTAATCGGTTTCTTCTTTCGTTCACGGTGGCGCGAAAGATTTTTTACCTTTTCTTTTTTTGCTCTGGCGACGATTACGAGCAAAGGCAACACTTCAAGTTTTTTTTTTTTTTTCCTGAGTAACTTTTGAAGCATGAAAAAAAAAAAATCCTGGTGTCTCAACGCTTATGACGCAATCTGTAATCTCAGAATGGCTTTTGTAGTAGAGCACCGACAGCGTCAAAGCACTTGCTGTAGATTAGTTTAAAGATGTTCGTACGATCACACGAGACGTGATCATAAGTGCCCATATAAAAATGTATTGCTCCTCCCAAAAGGATAGTGGCAGTTGTCTGGATTGCCGATAATTCGCTTTGATTTCCATTCTTCAATCGCTGCCCTCAATGTTTAAGTTGCGTCTTAAAAGGAAACTGAAGCTGTTTAGTATTTGACCGAAAACGCTTAAATTCTTCTTGTTTGGCCCCCAGGTTTGCCAACATCAAAATAATGCTTCAGAAGGATTAGCCAAGTAGCCACAGCAGATCTTTGAAAACAGGGACGAAGCCCATCCTTCCCGTCGCGTTCGGTGCGAGGAGGGAATCATGACGTATTATATAGAGACCTGAGATTACCGCGCTTCCTGCAAGCCTTCCTGGACAGTCAAAATTCGCTAAACGAGTTCCCTCACAAGCGGCAAGCGCAAGGCAGCTCAAACCTCTGGATATGGCGTCATACCCAGCAGTTGGTTTTTCGGTATTTCTCGCGTCTGTTGATACATTCGTGTCAAATGCTTCTGTATTTCAAATTCACAGGACAAAAACACGCTAAGCGTCGCCTCCAACTCGTTCTTTTTTATTTTTTTTTTTTTTATTTTTAACAAGCGTTTCGTTCTAACGGAGATACTGCCGACGGGAGTATCATCTAAACCGTCTTCTTGCCCTGCAGCATATCGGAGCCTCCAAATGCCTTCACTAGGTAAATGTGTCATTAAATTATATCCAATATTCCTCTTTCACGTAAGACGTCGTCTATCCAAGTTTCGTGTGTCTAGAGCACATAGGGCATCATGTAATGACTGCTTTTTTTCTGCCCCCCTTAAGGAAATCGTGGCTGGTACACTAGAATGGTTAACCGGATGTTTTTAACGAGCATCAAGCAGACCTTTCGTCCGTCCATCCGCAAGGTCGGCAGACTGAGTTTTAATAATGTCCAGAATCTAGAGACCTCTCGTAATTTATTGGGGTTTCCGGAATGCATGCCTAATCCCAGCTGAGCTAACTGCCTGTGTCTCTTTGGGTGGGAGGGCACAACCTGAAACGAATTCACTCGGTCCATAAGCGAGAAGTCCGCAAACACTGATGGGCCGCAAAATGCTTCGTGACCTCAATGCGAACAACAACCACCATAACAACAAGATATACAACAACGAAAAAATGGCTGTAGGAAGGGTTGAAACAGAGTATCGGGATAAAAAAAAAAAAACAGAGAATGACGCCGGAGGATGCACGAGATAGAAGGGAAGCGAAGGAGACAGGTCAGCCGCCCACATGGGGGAAGGCAGCCAGGCATCTCCTTACCTCCACGGCCCTCTCTTTGCTTCCCCACCCGGCCCCGGATCACGGTTTTATTGCCGTGAGGTCGATAAATGCGAACCCGAGTTCGCGGGAGTCTATTTGGGCCCGCGTTCCGCAGATCCCTCACGCCTTTCCCCACGGTCCCGTGGCGAGGCGCCCGCCTTTTCCCCCACATTCCCCGTCATCGGCTTCCCCGCAAGGCACGCGGCGCCCATCCCGGAGCCGTCAGGTGAAGCCTCTTTTCCCGAAAGGGGAAGGCCTCGCGCGCGAGAAGGCACTCTTGGCTATAAGGAAGTCTACGCGCAGGCCTTTCGAAACTTGCTATATGGGCCCGCCGGTGGATGGAGTGACTGACGTGGGCTGGGGCCAGAAATCCGGCCGGTTATATAGCGCTCGGAAGGTGGATCGTATAAGAGTTGGGGAATGGGGAAGGTGACCTTTGTCGGCGTGTTCTATAGGGTCGTTCGGAAGCGGGGAAGAATGAAGTTTGCTGGGGGGAAGCGGGAAGGGGAGGCTGCAAAGGCACGCCGGCGATCAGAAGAAGTCGGAAGTGGGTGTCGGGTAAAGAAAGGGGAAGCCAAGAGCGCCGTCTCACAATGGGGAAAGTGTCGAAACCTGCCTGGTTTCATCCGTTCTTTGTCGTCGTCATGTGGTCGACGGCGACGACGACAATGAGAGGGCTGTAGACGGAAAAGTCGCTACCAGCGGGTTGTTGTGTCTACAAAGTTTTAAATTGGGAAACTTGCTCCGGAAGGCATCGTGCGGAAGAGTGGTCTGTTTTTATATTACCTTTTTTCAAAGGGGAGGGAGGGGGGGGGGGGTGGTGTTCGGAGATGCTTTATTATGACACAGTGTCAGACAGGTAGGGGGAGGGGGGGGAAGAAAAAAAATGGCTCACTGCTGCGAAGTTGAGATCAAGGAAATTAATTTAACTAAAAATATCCAGTACATGGAGGTGTAATAAAGGATCTTTTAGCCTCTTTAATATTCCGACTAGTAATTAATCGTTTAGCACAGCCATTTTTTTCTCTCTTCTCTTTTTCTTAACAATGGTCTTTGAGCTTCTTTTTTTTTTCTTCAATATCAGTGAGTTATGCGAATAATGTTATATGCAGTCGCAAAACGCTCCTACGGTCCGCTTTAGAGCGCCAAACAGAGATCGCGCAGAGACATTAAGATTTTTCCTCCCCCTCGGCTTCTCAACCCACATATAAGGTAAACAAGAAGCGCAGCATACCTCATTTATTTATCTTCACTGCTCGATGTCTGCTTCTGCCGAGTTGTCCAAGCAAGAATTCCGGCCTCTTCAAATCACCGCGTTTAGGGCGCACGGCCAGCTGCGAAAGCCACGAGTGAGTGTCCGAAGCCCGGGCCCCGTTTCTCTGTCCACCGAAGCGTGCGCCCACAACGCGCCGCCCGCGCATGCGCAAAAAGGCGGTGGCGAGAAGTAGGGTGCGCGATCGAAGCAGGAAACAGGCCTTGGGGTTTGGCGCCGTTTCCGTTCCGACCAAAAAATAAAGAATCGTAGGTCCGGCGGCCGTCGAGCCTCGCGCTCCTCGCGAGATTATCGCGCGCACGAAACAAACCATGTTTACGAAAGAAGCCCGGGGCTCGATCCGGCGCCGCGTTTTCCCGAAAAGAGCGAGCACTCCCACCGTGCGCAGACGCAATGCGACACGCGGTAGCAGAGCCGCTTCTTCTGGAAGCCCAAATGCGAGCATCCTCCGCAGCCGAGAAAGAGCGCCAAGGGGCGTCCCTATGTTCGCTGGCAGCGTCGAAGACAGCAAAGAAAGCAACGTACATCGACGCGACGCTGCGCGACCGGCCTACTTTTTATCGTACAGGCCCGAACGTGATGTCCTCGCACCGCGTTGCTAATAATATATTTTTTTTTTTTTGCTTGGACAAGCACATTCAGTGGACCGAAATGCGTGCTGCAAAAACGTACGCGCTGAATAGCCAGGCCAGCGCAATGGCGGTTGATTTGACGTCGATGCGAGACAGCTATAGTCACTGACAGATAGAGAACGGCAGGAAGGTCTTTCAGGGTCCCCTCTCTAGAGCGAGAGCGTCCTACATCTTCGATGATACTCGGATGTCTCGGGGGCCTCGAGCGTGCACGTGCGGCCAAGGCGAGACGGAAGGCGATCGTTCCCTGCCGGAGGCCAGAGACAAAGGCCCTGCCGCTCTCATCCTTTCGGTGACTACGGTGACGGAAAGCCAGGTTCAGCAATCCGGTGCCCCACACGAGGATGATAATTTCGCCACCTTAGTAGATTTGACTACGGCCCTATCGTTGGGACAGAAAAACCGAAGAGAACATGGTGATCGCGAGCTCTCTACACTTCCCAATGAGCGGATACTTTATCAGACCTTATGACATCTCCCCGGCATATATGAACTTTACAGAAGGCACGCCAGGCGACCGGACGACGAGTTCGTGCGCGTATGTGTATGTGCGTGATTTTTTTTTAACACCCGTTCATACACTTGCGTTTGACTACGACGGACTACGACAGGACCGGTCTTTCAACCTCTTGTGACGGCTTACGTACAGCTCTTTTGCTGCACATCCGGTAGCAGCCGGCTTCAAAATCTTGTGTCTCTCGCTCGTCCGTAGCCAAACGTGTCTGAACGGGCCTGTATGCTCCTAATTTTTTTATGACGCGAGCAAAATGAACTCTGGAAAATACGTTAGTCTACGAGTGTTGCGAGTTCCCTCCATCCCATTAAACGCTCCGAAATCTGCGCGTAACACCTCCCTTATTACTGACAAATCTGAGAAGGAGCACATAATCATTGTTAGTCGATACGAAACAATTTCGAAGGTACCCTTCCTGGCGATGTCGTACTTAGGAGAATGTTTTCTAATATTGGCGTCACTTGACGTGGTGACAACCAGAACCATGTCTGGGGTTCTTGGAACTTGCAGTGATGACTTTAACCAAGTTTCACCCTCTTAAACTATCGCATTTCTGTAGCGAACTAGTAGTTATTCTGTTATTAGTTTAAAAGAGCAGCATAAAAAAGGAAAACTGAATAACACTGTTCAATTTCAAAATATAAACGATGCATTTTTATTCACTAACCTGAATGAAATTACGGATTGAGTAGAAAAAGAATGAAATACAAGATATTCTCCGCAACTAGTGCAAATACCGCGAAAATTAAATGTAAACAGTTAGTTTTTTTGTTTTTTTTGTCTTTTTTAATCTCACGTACATCCCGGAATTGCTTATTGGTGTCAGTTTCTTGTTACATATGACAAAGAGCAATATGGAACTTCCACATTTCCTTCGTTTGACATCGCCATTGTCGTGCAACCCACAAAATACAAAACCACTGCCCAGGATAGACATTTAAATATTGTCTAGCTTTCGTATGTACAACTTAAGTGTTAGAAATTATAAGGATTTTGTATGGCTTAATTTGATGGGCCAAGACATTCTCTTTGTCTATTTTCTTTTGAACTGGTGTGTGTTAAAACTGTCACATATTTTGTAGAGTACAACCTGACGTTCCGAGAATACTAACTTATTATAATTGTTTATTTTTCTGCCGAGTGAAGACTACATCCATATACATACGTACGCGCCTTCTTTTAATATGTAAATGAGAGGTAGCATTTATACCAATAAAATAATCCCGTTTATTGCTGTAATAGGAATACGCGATCATCAGGCCGCTTAGTTATGCGCGCTGAACAGACTAAAAAAAAAAGAATTTCCTAACAAAACTCTCATATGTTTATTTGACCTGTTGCCGTTGAGAATAAATAGTAAGTAGTTCAAGAAAAGGAAGTAGAGTAAGTAGTAAAAAAACCCGAGAAACATATAGATCACGTTCTATTATTTGATGCTTATGTCCTAAATAAGGCTAGGACCCCCTTTTTTGTAATAATAACTCTTTTTTCTTCACCCTTTCCACGGACTCTTCACGCCCTAAAAGTGCTAGCGAGGGATTCGGCGTGTTTTATCGCGCATCTAGAATCGAAGACTTTCAAATAATGTTACACATAAAAAAAATGAACAAAAAAAGTTAGCATTTCTTCGCACTTTTTGTTTCGTTTTTTAAATACGTTTTTTTTTTTTTTAATACAAATACAAAGAGAAAGAAAGTGTGCGCAGGAGAGCGAGAGACACACGCCCCCGCGCGCCAACGAGTTTCTGAGTTTATACATTGTTCCAAGGTTGCACTTATCACGCGAGCGCAAGTGTCTGGCGTCATTTATTATGCAGCGCCAACCTGCCCATATTTCGATTGGACAGCTCGTCCTCTCGCAGCTTACAAAAAATTCAATAATTCGTTTTTAATATGACACCGGGTGCGATAAATCTAATTAGCTGGCAGCTTTGGTAATTTTCCCTTCGGCCCTTACCCGCGGCGCCCCTCCAATAAGAAGAGTGACGGAAGCGTCCGGGCTAATCGGCGTTACAAATAAGGCGAAAAGTAAAAACTGTATTATGGAATTTTGTTTTCTTTCTTTTAGCAACAATACTCTGTCTTATGTTGAGCTGTCTGAAAGGCGTAGCATTCAAGATTCGTTTTTTTTTTATATAGAGTACTTTTTGATAAAACTGAGGATGGCTCATTTTTATCATCTGTGAAATTTAGCGCACTTATTCGGTGTTTTATATATGTCTATAAGAAGATGGCAATTTACGAAGACAGCCGTCGCTTGCTTTTCCCGTGTAAAGAAGTCAGCCCTATAAAGCGATTCAAGATGTCGAGAAAGACATACTTTCAGATGTTCCTTTTGAAGGATGATAATTCGACTGGAGAATCTGAGGTCGTCTGTTTCTTGTTTGTGCACACATACTTCATAGCAGATTTTACAATTACAACAGTCATATGGTTCAAGTTTATAATGAATCATTATGTTTATTTAGCACATACAAAATCGAGGCGTCCCTCCGAAACAATTATTTTCTAAATATTAATACATTTGACATATATATAGACCCGAACAAATGACTGTCCTGTACTATTTTCTTTTCACGTGGAATTGCTGCTTTATTTAATCGTGTTTATCGAAGCACACAACGTCAGTTTTGGATTTTCCTGTATAAACTTCAAGAAATAATAGTACACAGGCAGCCATTATGAGTCGGAAGTTGGCGCCTAGAGATGAAGGGTCAGAGAAGTGGAGCTACTTCTCGCGTACTTCAGAACGACAGCCTCGACTTGAAGTGAAAGGATCTCCGTTTTCCCACACCGGTCTCTAAATGACCCGCCCGAGATAAAGTCACCCAGCGAAAGGAATATAAGGTTTCTAAAAAGGGACGCGCGACTCTTCTCCGTGGATGCCCGACACGATATATGATTGCTTCGCAACATCCTACCTTTTTTTTCAACCCCCGTGGCAAGTTGGAAGGAGCGGAAACTTTTAGCTCGACAGAAGATGATTTTTCAAGTCCGGCATTAATCCTTGTCAAAATGTGAAAGCTGCTACATCACGAGATAGCCGTTGGGAGCCATTTCGTATTGTATGAAAACTTTTAGTGATAAAACAAATCTGAAGACAATTTAATTCTTGCTCCCTAGAATTGCTAGACCGTACCTTGTTGTTTTGCGATTGCAAAACATTTAAAGTGCAATAGTTATGATGTGTTTTTTTTTGTGAAAACGTATTAGAAAAGTGTCCAAAAGACGCTTTCAAAGCCCTAGTAACAAGAGAAGCACGATATTTGAACAGGTCATTTGCCTATCTGGACAATAAAAAGGCCACCGCTGTAAAGAGAGACCAAAGTGAACCTTGTAAAGGGGTTTATCTTTAGCAGACAGAAGCTTAGCACTTCAGGCCCCGTTCAGCCTAGTAGAAAGAATGAAGTATGTGTGCCTCCGACGTCATATGCTAAGAGACTAATAGAACGCGTTACTCAAATGGCGCAATCGGCTGTCTTCGATGGACGGGAATATTACAAAATAAAATGTACAGAGACATCAGGCAATGGACACAGGGTGTCGAGCATGATACCAAGGAGTGAATGACTTACTTCAGCATGCAGCTGCCGAAGGCAGGATTGACTCAGTAAGACACCAGGGTTTGAGAACAGGGACGGAAGAAAAGCGATGTGATGATAGAGCTTTCATATATATATATAGATAGATATATATAAATATGACCGAATATGTGCAGATGAATGAACCGTACTTAATCCAATGAATCAAAGAATCAAAGTTTTCAGGAACCCGCCAAAAGCCAAAAATCGGCGGGTTCCTGAAAACTTTGATTCTTTGATTCATTGGATTAAGTACGGTTCATTCATCTGCCCATATTCGTTCATATCCTCCTCGGAGACCACGTACGATGGTGTGAAATGCCCGTGTTGTGTATATATATATAAATTAGCCGTTAGCATAATAATCAGCGGCGCAACCATATAAAAAAATCTCGGCCATTTTCATCCATGGCTCATTGAAGAATGCTATGGAAGTTGCGAGCGGTTCGTTAGAGCTCAAAATGCGCTGGTCGCTATGAATGTCTGAAAGTCAATTGAAAAAAAAAAAGTCTTATTTGAACTTCTTTTTTTTTATAGGCCCTGGCAACTGCAGGTTGCACATCTCAGCTCAACCCGCCGAAAAAGGGTTAAAACAAGGACAGCATATACAAAGTCTACATTCCGAGTTCCAAATAAACTACAGGCGCAGATCAAATCCTTGTCTCTGAAATACCGTCACCGTCTCCTCCACCAATTTCAGGTTGCTTTCCGTTTTGGTCTTCTTATGTTTCAAGTTCCACGTATTTTGCTTCCACGCAGTAAAAAGATTTAATATTGAACGGAGGTATATGTTACGAAGTTTATTTCTTTACTTCAGGAAACGAATATTTTGTTCAAATGCGCGAGTTGGAAAGCACAAAAAAAGGTGAAGCATCGAAAAGGTTGACATAAAAAATAATAAAGAAAAACTCAGCCAAGTAACAAGTTCTAGGTATCCTTAGACCAATTTAGACAATCAAACAATCAAAGAGTTCAGATGTTCCCCACTTTACCCTCCCACACACAGACACACACACACAAAAAAAAAAAAGAAGATAAATAATGCTTATTCCCGTCTATACAGGTATTCTCCAAGGTAAACCTCTCCAAGCGTCAGAGAAAATGTTGGAGGCGGACCCGGAGTTGAGCCAAGTTTGTCAGCAAACGCACACGCGAACCCTGGGCTCTTCAATCTCAATTCCGCGGGCGAGCAGCACACACCAACTCGGCCGACACAGCAGACCAACCACTCTGCTCGCCTGGCCGAACCCAAACTCCGAGCGCGAAACCAACCCGCCCATCCGACCGCCGCCCGGCGCAAGCAAACAAACACCAGGAGACGCACGCACAGCCTCAGCAGGGGCCGGAAGTAAGACGGCCCCGGCTCCCGTGCGCGCAGAACCGAGCTGCAATTAAGACCACCGCGGTTTAATTGCTAACGCGGAGG
This sequence comes from Ixodes scapularis, assembly GCF_016920785.2. NCBI lineage: Eukaryota > Metazoa > Arthropoda > Arachnida > Ixodida > Ixodidae > Ixodes > Ixodes scapularis. The sequence continues at coordinate 198,255,296 of NW_024609835.1, forward strand.
AAACGAAGCAGCAACAATGGGCCCATCGTAATCGAAGGTAATCACGAAAGGGGGCTGGAAAGGAGGAGCCCACAGCCTTTCTTCTCTCCCTCTGCTTCAATCTGTACAAACAAACAGTCAAAAAACGCTGGTAAGGAGCGAAAGGGTAAGGACGGCTAACCGGCGAGAGCTGTCTGTGGGCTCTGGCGTCTCCTTGTTTTGTTTTGTGTGGTGCGGCTAAGCTGTGATAAGAATAGGATTGTTCCGACCTTTGGTCGCCGGGGCGGGCGATAAAGAAGACACGTGACCGCGGAGACGAAGAGGCGGCAGGTAGGTAACTGCTCGCGGAGACAATGCTTCATTACACGCTTTCCGCACGGCGAGAGGAGAGTCGGGTGTCTCGCCCTCTGGATTCAACTTCTCTACGGCCGCCTGTCTGAACTGCAAGATTTGTATAAAGCGAGGTATTCAAAGGGAAACGAAGAGATTTAATCCGGCTCTGCTCGCAGTTAGTGACTGCTCTTAATGACGAGGTACCGCACGCACGTGTACCTACGGGTGACGTGGAAGTGTTCCAGCTTTTCATTGCGGTTCGCGTTTTTCTTACTGTGCCTAAGATGCTCCATATGTAAGCATAAAAATATATTTGGCTGGAAGATTGCCCTGTAGCAATATTCGGGAAAACCGAAAAAATTAAACAAATGAAGCTCCCGCCCTTGTGCCTGATAACGTCAAACGAAATGTTTTTATGCGAGGGCATAAACGCATATCCAACGTGAAAGCATCACGGTCCAACAATTTATTTTTTTGGAATAGACGTGGGTTCTTTGGTTCAGATAAGCATCCATAACGGAAATGTTAAAAAGGACGCGAAAACACTTACCTTCTGCACCTATTACAAGTATAAATCTAATTTCGAAAAAACCTTGGCTCCCATAATAACCATCTTCATGACTGCATCGATCCCAGAGATCATCTGCTAAAATAAGCAATAAAAACATGTTCTTCCCTCTGTAAAAGAACAAGACATCAGGTGCATCGCACTCTATTATACCAAGTTCAGAGAGGCTGCCCGCACCGTCTCCATATCTGCTTCTTCAACCCTCGCCTGAAATAAGCAGCAACGCCGAAACGATACGAAACACAAAAACGGCAGATCTCCGTTGCCACGGATCGACGAACTCCAGAGAGTGGAGTTCTCGGCGCTCGCTCCAGCTACCGATCCCATCCCCCGCATCAGCATCGGCCGCAGCAGCAGAGATGCTCTCAGCGTCGACACTTCGATCGTCCAACTCCCGTGTCGTTCGGTTGCTGTCGCATCGTTCACACCATTATCGCACAACACGGCCCCCCGGCCGGCGGCACAAAAGAATACATTTTCTCTCCCTTAGCAGCGGCAGCCCCAAGACGAGATCCCAGCGCGTAGATTTCGGCCCGGTCGTGTACGTCGTTCGCTCGCGCTGCCGTTCTTTTTGGGCTACAACGCGATTCGAACCGGCGGCCCGCACACACTGCTCCCTTCTGTCTGGACGTAGCAGAGCCAGTTGCAGTGCTCGTTTCTGTTTGCGAGGATTTCCACGCTTTGTTTATATCTGGAGGGCAGCGGGCGCACCTTGTTCCGCGCTAAGTCCAGTCCAGAGGGTTAGTGTTTGTATTAGTGCGTGTCTTTTGTTTGCGTATATTCCAAGCGTGAGACGCAATTTTCCGCGGCGCAGTCGGCTTGGAGACGGCAACCAAGAGTCGATAGGTTCGGCGTATTGATTGCTTCCGGTCCCCGGACATCTGTGTCCGGAAAGTTTCTTGTCGCATTGAAATTCAGTAGCCGTCATCCGTCATCGAGCTCCGATGGATCGGCCGTGTTCCTTTTCTTTTTTTTTTTATTTCTTTCGGGGTAATGTCGCTTTCTTGGATTCGGGGCGTTGGCTGTCTTCTAATTCGGTTTTATATATATTTTTCCTTTTTCGCGCGCAATTTTTTTTTTTTTTTTGTTGTACTTTCCTTTTCTTGCTTTACCAAGCCCTGCATGCGAAGGAATTATCTGGGTGTCCAAAAGATTAAAAAAAAAAAAAAAAAAAACTATACGACTCGAAGGAGGGAGGATGCATTTCACGAAGAAAAAAACACATAAGGGGCCACGAATAATACATGAGAAGGGAGAGGAACGGCCTCCGAAGACGAACAGCGAATCCACTGAAAATACGCCCGGTCGGCGTCTGTCTGTTCGCTTCAGACACAGTAAGTTCCTTCGCTTTTGAGTGTGGGCGTGTTTGTGAGTGTCCGTCCGTGGAGTGCGCATTTAAGATCGGGTTTGATTTCGTCCCAACGCCGACGAGACCGTCGGCACACGAGAGTCCTCGGATGTCAGGTAGAAAGAATAGTGAGCTCGGAAGATGTTTTCCCTGGTCGACGGCTTCTTTTGACGTCGACAAGTGCCCCGTTTCGTTGTTTTCCGAACTTTAAGGGCTTGGTCGTTGCCTCTGGAGGAGCGGTGCTGCTCTTTGAAATTCCTCGGTATCGATTCCTCTTTACCTTAAGTGCTCCCCTGGGCTTCTCTCGTCCTTATTTACTTAGTTTATTTTCTCGGCGGGTTCAGCTAAAGTTCGGCAATGGCGGTTTTCAGTTCGCTAAGAACGACTGAGTAAATCTTCAGTGCCGCGGCCATCGTGCGTTAGGATTTCTTCCAGCCGCTCTGTTTCATACTGGTTATGGAAATGTCTTCCGCGCAATACTCGAGTCAACACTCCAACCGGAATTTGAGTCCATGAAAGTTACACGTGGTTAAGTAACAACAATTTCAGTTAAAACTATGATTCGAAAAAGAAGTAGCATGCATCGCGGTCACATGGTACGGAACACTTCCGTTTTCTCAACTAATACGCAAAGCAATATTTAGGCTTTCTGTAAACAATAGCAAATAATAAAACTTAAGTATATAAATTGAAAGAACACCTATATATAGACAGACACTCAAGAAAGAAGAGATACTGCTCTGGGAGGGCAGCGCGCCAGGGAAGGACAATACAATAGCGGACAATGCTATAATTGAAGGGTAGTAAAACGAAAGTTTAACTCTCATTTCTTTGTTTAGGCAGAAACTCTACCTTATTTCAGCAGCTTAGAAAACACCAGTCTCCATCTCCTAAGCGAAAGAAAACTAATTTTAAAATGAAAAAAAAAAACGATTTCTACACACCACCTGTTAGTTTGAAGGCCAATGTAGTTACAGTGAAACATGAATGCCCCCCCAGAAGTAGAGCGCAAGTGTATAGATAACTCCGACTTGAACAGAATCGTGATGCTTGGCGAACAAATCCACAGAGCTTCCACTGCCTGCAATCCACACCATCAATATCGCCGTTCTTAGTAGACGATAGGTTGGAGCTTGATCTGAGGACGCTGGGACCTCTTCCAGGATCAACCGCACAGCCCCCGTATGTGCTGTGAATAACACGCCCAAATATGGCACCCCGTGAACACCTTATCAGTCGAGACCGGTTATAACGAAGTCAACGGGAATCAGAAATCACTTCGCTATATTGGCTATTCCGTTATAATCGACTTCAGGTATAACGAAGTGGAAAAGGGAATGGGAAATTGTGGTCGCTTCGCTGTAGCCGCTATTTCGTTATAACCGACTTCGTTATAACTGGTCTCGACAGTCTACACGTTTGCAAGAAATGCTCCTGTGCGCTGCCATCGTGAGTGATGCTGGCGCCGCGTAACGTGTCCGCCGCGTTGAGGGGGGCTAGGGGCACGTCACTGAAATGGGCAAGGACAAGACGGCGGCGTATGCTGCATCACCGATGGCCGACGCTAGAGCACGTTTGCGACGTACTTACTGCTTCGAAACGCAAGGTGAGGTATCCACACACAATCGTGGCATCAAGTATCGTAGCACGGGGCATGTTTAGAGGCTGGAGCTGACATTATAACGGTCACAGCCTCTATTCCAGCACGCCGTGGAAGCCAGCGCTACCTCGAGCGCTGCCATTGTGGATGCGATGGCCATACGGCTCCTGACGTCTCTACCGTTTGCAATCTTTTGAAGCGTTTGTATATTCATTTTTGTTTTAACTGGGATGAAAATAACCACGTAGCACGTGCTAAAAATATTCCAAAAGACAATGAATGTTCCCTCTACTTTTTTATCTTGTATATTTTTAGATATATACTACTCTTTCGCAAGAGAGGCTTGGCAGCATTGTATGACAAGCAGCGAGCCAACGTTACTGGAGCAAGCTCAGATTCGCAGCTCCCTATAAGGAGTATTCACTGGACGTCATATTTGTGGGTGCTGTTCAGAGCGCATGCTCAGAACGAGCTCACATTTCTAGGTTGCTAAGACCGGCAATCTTGATGGTGTGGAGTGCACGTTGCAAAAGAACTGTGGAAGCTCGCCATGAGCACGCGCTCAGCAGTCGCGCACACGGCTATGGCCGCCAGTCAATACTCCCTATTCTCGCCTGCAGAGGCGAGTGGCCCAGGTGGCGGTCACGAGAACTAGCGGTGCTGCAGTCGGATCTTGCTTCCCTGTCTCGCGCGTTGTCTGCTACCACTACGTTGAGAGCTTCTTTTTTTTCTTTTCTTCCTTTTTTAACTTCCATGTTTATAATAGCAACAAAAAGATGACGAAGATGAAGTGTAATACACCACAAAGATCACAGTCAGCGCATTGTGAGCGTTCTTTCATTGAGTGTTTGAAATTTATTTTTGTAGGCGTCTGTTTCCTTGCGCTGTGAAGTGTTAGTATGAATCAACAACTCGCCCAAACTCAAGTATTGCTATTCAAACTTGGCAGGCTAGACAATCCGGAAGCAAGACCCGACTGCAGCGCGGCTAGTTCTCGTGACCGCCACTGAGCCCACGTCGCAGGCGGAGCTGTGAAACTGAGCTTGCACCAATAACGTTGCAGTGAACGTCCTGGCTGGACACTGGGTCCGCCCAACGTTATTAGATTAGCTCAGTTAGGGAACTACTCATAGACGCTGCTTGCGCACAGGCAGTAACCCCCCCCCCCCCCCCCCCCTCCACTTCTCCCATCACGGCTCAACTTCTGTCGTTCGAGGCGCCGGACGGCGTATGCTTCCAAAAAATATAATTTAACTTAAACATTCTGCGCAGCCTTAAGAAAGGTGTCTTCTAATGCTTATGCTTTTGTTTTCATAGGAAGTAGGGTCAAGTTAGCCTTAGGATTACGTAAAGAACCGCTTTCAAAAGTATACTGATACCCTTGGGGTGGGAGGCCCTCCTTTACAAACAGTCATCAAAAGACGCAACAGAAAAAAAAAGAAGACAATAAAGTGACATACTAAGTGACCCTGATTAACATCCAGCAGTTACCATTTCGTTGAACTAATGTCGGCTTGGGTCAATTTATTTCAGCCATTAATACTAGAGGGAAGGGAACGTGTTCCCTCACAAAAGTCTCGCCCCTCACGTCGTCAAGAGACGCATAGAGCCCACAGGCAAGGTTCCACGATGAAGTACGTTGGAGCTGGCCAACTGAACACGTCGTCTCCAGTACAAAAAGAAACACACGCAGAAGCCAGAAAAGCAAGGCACAAATTTAAAAAGTTCAGACAAAAGAAAGCTTCGCAGGCTAGCACTACACTCCTGGACATACTCCCTCATTTTAATACCCGACCCTGAGAAAACGCGGCCTTGTCTTTCCCACGAGAGGACGATACGATAAAACTCGCCCTCCCCGTCTGTTCCACTCCTTTCCCGCAGAAACCAAATTCATCCTATAAACCATCCATTAATGAAGTCCCGATTGCGTTGCGTGTCATATCGGTTCCTGGCCCACTCCTCGGCGGAACGCATTTCAGGCCGTCTGGTTCCCGAGATCTCAATCTCGGGGCAATGGCGCCTATCCACTATACTCTCCTGAGAAGGCGTTCGCGACTCAAACAAGGATTGCAGCGAGCCAACCTCAGTCGTTGTCTCGAATTTTTTTCACGTTTTTTTTTAGTGCATGAAAAAAAAAAAAAATACAGCGAAATACACTCTGCATGCACGGACAAAAAAATTATTTTTCATCACAAAACCGCTGCCCACGAAGAGAAGCGATTTAAAAAAAGAAATAAGCTAAAAAAAACTGCACGCAGGCAAAAAAAAAAAAAAAATCTTTGCTGCAGCGCGTTTTCAAAAGGCGGAAGCGAAGAGATGAGAAAGAAAGAGAAGCTCTTGCCTTACAATGAACATATCGTGGAAGTTCGTCGTAAATGGTTTTTGCTATATCGAATTACTTGCTATATCGAACTGATCGTAGCGTTTCCTGCTGTTCGTTATAAACGGGCTTGACTATGTATATATGTACATATATATATATACCGGGTGTTTTTGCGAAGACATTCAAAAATCCTAAACATTAGGGCGTTTGAAAAAAAAAAAAAAGAAGAAAAGAAACTGTCTTCGGGAACAAACTACCAGCCACGGCGGACGTCAGAAATTGCCATAATAATTACCCAGTTAATTGATTAAAATTCGGTAATTAACTTTTTAATTAGTGAAAATAGACATATGGTTCCAATTAGAAAGTTGCTGAGCGGTGTCGAAAACCACTAAATCAGACATTTTCAGAAGGACTTTGAGCGTGTGAGAAGAATAGCAGCGCACTAAAGTTACCACTCGTGGAGCAGGTACGAGGCTGGGGCCACATAAGAGGCGAAAAAATCGCGCGGGCGCCTTACCACAACCACTAGTCTTATACCTGCTTTACGAGTGGTAACTTTAGTGCGCTACTAGTCTTCTCCGCGGTCAAAGTCTTTCTGAAAATGACTGATTTAGTAATTTTCAATAACGCTCAGCAACATTCTAATTGGAACCATATGTCTATTTCCACTAATTAGAAAGTAATTAACAAATTTTAATTAATTAGCTGGCTAATTATTGTTCTTTTGGCAATTCCGACCATTCGCCGTGGCTGGTAGTTTGTTCGCAAATACAATTTCTTTTTTTTTTTTAAACACCCTAATGTTTAGGATTTTAGAAAGTCTTCGCAAAAACACCCCGTATATATATACATATATTAATACTTAGTAAAACAGACTTGCTAAGATGGGATATGCAACAATATTTAGTTGGAATGCTTTTCTCTTTACACAAGCATATTGGAACTAATGGGAGGCGAGTAGACGCGTACAAAAAACAAATTTTTTTTTTTTTGCAATGTAATAGAACCCGTTAGGGAATTCAGTGCCATCTCGTGGCTCCAATGGCAGTTTAGGTTTTGCCGTACTAATGGCGACAATGAGCCTGTAGTCTGCAGTATTCTATCGGGCGCCGTCACTTTCACAAGTCAAGGGCAAACGAGAATGTGCACTTCACCTGTACAGTTCTTGGTCAATATCTTTCAGTGTCGAAAGCGAAAAAGCTGCAATCAGTCAGAACGAAGCGCTAACTGGGCCAGAGTTAAGAATGAACACTTACGCAGCTGTTGCATCCCAATCCTGCTTCGCATCGCGCTAACGTACGTCTCGAACGTATAGGCCTCGAAGCATCTGCTTAGGAGCATCTTCAACTTCTTCCTTCAACAGCAAACAAAAGGCAGCCATTAGTATTGAACATGTGATCTTTTTCGGATGAAAATAGGGATCAAAGTGGCCAGACTGATTTAACGAAAGGGTGTTTCCTTCAAACTCTCTATCGTCAAACATGATAACGTAGCTTGAACTCGCAATGTCGACTCGCAATGTCGGCATAGTCCCCCAGTGGCGATATTCGGATACAGCTCGTAGATGGGATCCGAGCATTGTGCGAGTACTCGGTATTAGGGGGATCGGTGGCCGAGTGGGCTAGCGCACACCACCTCGGAGCACGGGGAGCAAAATCTCGCACTGCAGAACCCAGGGATCCTGGGCTCAATCCCAACCCCTCCAAGTTTCGATCTGGATGAGGCATCGTATCGGCGTGCGGTCGTGTAGCACTACAGCGTGGTGCACATTAAGGACCCCAGGCAAGTGGTTTGTACTGCATTGGCTAAATTTCTCATCTACAGATAGGATACAAGTCACTCGTTAAAGCAAACTCCGTTCTAGGCTCTATATAAATATACAGACACCCCATTTTGTTTTACACTCAATTTGAGCTCTGGGTAATTATTACTCGACAGGTATTCGGGTAGTGGCTCGTGTCCAAGCGTGGCAATGAAGACAATAGCCATACCCTAACAGTGTCTGAAACTAGTCGCGTGTTCCGTACGCTGCCAAATCCATCACGTGGCTATGGTAAACACTAGCGGCTTAAGATGACGAGGCCTCTTGTTCTGCCTGCGAGTTAAAGAGGCAAATGCTCCTCGTTTTTTGCTATTTTTTTTGCGGCAATTATTTTACGAGGAGAAAAAAATAAATTATATCTCATAGGTTATAAACACCGGGTTTCATTCTAAGTGCTATTTCCGCAATGCGCACAAATCTTTGCACTCCCCTTTAAAACCATGCACGGACACAAACCGGATATTTATTGATATATATTTTTTATCCCCGCGAGTACCTTACAGGAATTGGCGAGCTTCAGCACCTTCGTCCACGCCGCCGAGGATCGAGCGCTGGATTTGGCGTGCTTCACTGACGGCGTAACGGGGCTTGATGCGGTGGCGCCAGCCGCGAATCCCCCAGGGCCACAGGCGAGCATCCGCGCAGAAGCCAAGTCCAGAATTGGCGGGCGCGCACTTCACAGACAAACTGACATCGAGGCGTGGTAGAAACGGGACTCGCGCGGCGCATAAGCGTCGGGCAGCTAGGCGGCAAACGAAGCAGCGGAAAACCAATCGTCGCAGCCACGCCTGGCCGATGGTGCGCGCAGTCGCGAGGATATACTGCCGCCGGTAGCGGGACGAGCGTTTTTTTCCGCTGCCTTGAGTTTTCGACGAGAGAGGTTATGGGGAGAGAGAGGAAGGAGGTCGGCAAGTTTCCTCTCGTCTCCTTGGTCGGCTGCCGATGATGAACGTCCACCGTTGTTTCGTTTTCGTGGTTCCCTTATTTATTCCTATTATTACACGAAAGGGATTCTGTTCGGACGGCACCCGCCACGGCTGTTATACGTGTGGCAAGCTGAGGAGCAAAACCTTCGATGATGCGGTGTGGTGCTTAGGACAAACGAAACGATGAATAAGTAAAGAGAGTTTTATGGCAGACATTTACTAGTACGGGAAGGTGGAACGGCGAATCCACGAAGCGCGCGCGAACACAAACGTAGCTATGTACAACAACAACAAAAAAAAAATAATCGAGTGAGACAAACAGACGCCCGGAGACGCGGTTGGATGGACGCCGTGAATGGAAATCACCGATACGCCAATTGGCCGTCGGGGACACGCCCCGTCGACTCGTGGACAGGTGTCTTCATATACAACCAGGGCGGGCGGGCTGGAAGAGACCGCGACTGCGGAGGCAGAGAGGCCCCGAGAGCGCCGTCCGCCCGCGTTAAACGTCCAACGGCTCAAAAGAGCGGCTTATTCTACCGCGCGGACACTTCGGCGTTCCGAGTCGACTGCATCTGCTTTAGGGAGCGCTGGCTGCCCTGGCCCTTTCCCAAATACTCGTTAGCGGAGTGATTTGTTTCCTCCGGAGCCGTTCCTTGACTCCGTCTGTCTTTGTGGTCAAGAGGCCTTTGTTGTCGGCACAAAGGTGATAGGAACGATAGGCGACGGGAACGGGGGACGCGAGAAGAACTGTGCAAAGGAACTTTTTTGTGTAGGTGGAAGCGAAGTTGGATGTTGCGTAAAGAGATGTAGAAAGCAAGCAAGGTGGCTGACGAGGCGAACTCGTCGATAAATGGACAGGGTCAACAATTGCCCACCCGTTTCAATTTGACAGTAGTTCGTGGTCAAAAGGCAACACTGCTGTGGTAGGTTCGCGGTTATGCTGGGGAAGTTAAGCGCAAGCGTGGTAATATTGTGAACGAAGGGTGGAGGAAGTGACTATTGATATTATTCAATAAATATTAGGGGAAGGGAAAGGAAATGAGAAATGGCAAACAGTTAGGCAAGAAGCGGGCATCGAAACCGGAAGCTTCGCCGATCCGGGGCTATGCCTCCACCGACTAGACAATCCCTGCCACTAGTTTCGGCGAACTCAATACTTGACCAGCTCTCCCTGTACTCTTAGTTTTGAATTCGCTTAAATGGGTAGACGACAGCCGTTGCTGAATGGAGGTCCATGCTATTTCCGAGTTGCGGCAGTGACGTAGCACGCCCGCTGAAACCAGTGGCACGGATGGTCTTACCGGTTAAGGCGTCGCCCCGGACAGGCAAAAGTTGCGGGTGCGATCCTCGAATCTGGTCCTATTTTTTTTCGCCAGCTCTCTTTGACTTACTCTTCCCCTGTAATAAAATCAATTTAATACAAACTCTTTCCCCGCTTATTTTAGCATATATATATATATATATATATATATATATATATATATATATATATATATATATATATATATATATATATATATATATATATATAGCGGGAGTGCTGTAAGTTTGACAAGTGCAGCAGTAGTAGTATTTTGACCAAAGATGGGGGAAAGTGCTTGCTGCAGGCACGTAGCCAGGATTTTGTTTCAGGGGGGCACCCATGACAAAATGCTGTATGAGGGGAAGGGGGAGAGGAGGTCCAAGCAAAATCGAGGATTTCAAGGGGGGCCCGAGCCCCATGGGCCTCCCCCCTGGCTGCGTGCCTGACTTCCTGGCATGTGTTACGAGCTCGTTGTGCTCAAGCATACCCCTCACTCTTTGCCTCATCACGTGTGCATGTATTATTTACGTTTATGGACTTTAGAACACTGTATCGTAATCTGCGAGAATCAAGAGCCACGTTTTGAATATATCAAGGCTCCTTTCATTATCGTACGTGGTCTCTAAAAATGCTGAAAGTGTCCGTGATATCTTGAAAACGTGCTTCTTGATTTTCGCAGATGATGATACCGTGTCTCTAAAGTTCACAAACATAAATAATACATGCACATGTGACGAGACAAACAATGAGAGAAATTCTGGAGCACATCGAGCACGTACCGCGTGCCAGCAAGCGTCGTATTACATTCCCCGCAGCAGCGTGTGTTTCCAGAACACCTCTTATTGGATACATTTCGTTTCTGCGCATTAATTAGACGTATGGAAAACGCCAGAACGCCGAGGTGGAGTGGTGCCGTTATTAGCCCACCCGACCAGGCAATGGGAGGCCTAAAGGTCTCATTCCGACTCCATCAAATATTTTCACTTTCGGCGGTTTGGTGAAACACTGATTCCTTCGGTCGAGTACGGTTGATTCATCTGCCTATTTTCGATTTGAATCTCGAACTGCCCGCGTTCGCAACCACGAGTGTGAGTAGGACGTAAGGCTGCTGATAAATTATGAGGGCTATCATTTTCGTCTTGCGATCTCAGCTGGGGCTGTGGTTCGAAAGGTCATTAAAGGGGTACTCCAGCGATGTCTTGAGCTAAGCAAGCTATGTTTTCGGAATCACCGACCTTTATTTTTTCCGGCCTGCTACATAATATCGCGAAATTCAGAAGGGCTATTGTGAAATCAGCAAGTGAAGATGATGCCAGTACCAACCTTCAAAACTTCCCGAGCCTTCCAGTGCCGTGATGTCAGGGGAAAAATTTGCAGGTCGAGTGGTAGTCTAAAAGCGGACTACGCCGAGCATGTTTCGCGCTACTGCGCGGGTGCTAGACCAAGCAAATCTTTGACATCATGGAACTGCTTGTAATCAGTCGGGAACAAAGTCTACATTCCAAAGAGGCAACCCCTGCCTTTTGTTGACGTCACTTTTTCAATGTTGCCAGTAGAGACTTACAATTTAAGAAACACGGTGAAGACCAAAATTGTAAATTAAATAACTCCGCGAAAAAAAATATTTCGCCCAATATTTAGGTTACTGTTTCGGGGGTGTTTGTTGGTGTGTCTAGCAAATTTTCGTGCGAATCGGGGACGTTGAAGAAAACGCCCGAATGCCTCTTTGAAGCGCAACGAATGCTCAATATTTTGCTCCAACATCTCTCAAAGATAATTAGCTTACGCTGTTCCTTCTCTCAGAAGCCCCGCCTGACACGGGGAGCTCACAGCGGAAATCCCGCGCCGCCTCTCTGTCAGCCCCTGCTCTGATCAAGCAGAGCGCTGATGGTGACCCACAGGACACCGTCCGTGCCAGAGCACCTGCGACATGCCGAACGACGACGACAACCCCAGCCCGAGCGCGGTCTCGGACCGGTCCCCGATGTTATATTCGACGCATGGACAGGCTCTACAAGTCTCGCTTCTACACCCCCCCAAAATGCCCAGGTGCGTTGATCGGCTCGCTGGAGCGCTTGCAGAACCGCGCTTCAGGCGCCCGCACCATCAGCACTGATAGTGGATTCAAATCACCTATTTTACATCGATACGGGCAGGAGCGAACTGATACGATGGCGTTTGCATGCGCTCTGCACTCTTCAAATGGTTTGTGCTCAGGTTCGTCGCAGAAAACGGAGACACAAATAACAAGAAAATATCCAGTCAAAAAACAATCGCAAAAAGAAAAATAGCGCCTCGATGTTTTACTCGCTCATTTCTTTGTGCTTATAACTTCCTTCAGACCGAACCCTAATCTCAGCTGCGTCGTTCGCTGGGATCCTTCTTTTGTTTGTCACTATTGGCTATCTCCATAATCAACAAAACTCAGAAACTTGTGCTATATATATATATATATATATATATATATATATATATAGAGAGAGAGAGAGAGAGAGAGCTATAGCCAGTGCATAGTGACTGACAACTGCAGGGCATGAGAACTTCGAGAAACTTGTGCCCCTCCCCCCCCCCCCCCCCCCCCATTCCTCAATCCAGCCAGTTCGACCTACAGCGCGCTGGCGTCGAACCTACGGTAACAACTTTCACGAGCAGCTTAATGGCGGAGTCGTACAGCTGCTTAAAATAGCTAAAGTACGTGTTCGTAAATACAAAAAAAAAAACAATCTTGGATTTTTTTTTTATATGTATTTTAGTTATTTAATAAGTTATATGACATCTTTATCAAGCCCCTCGTAAAAGGTGGGGCCCTCAGTTCGATGGCAGCACGCTGTACGTCCAACTGTAGTTTTGGGGTGCATTATATGGGACAAAGGGTGTAATACCACACCCGTCCTTCTGCGAGTGTACTCCGTCGCTCCACGTAACGCGCGTCGCTGCTCCATCCTCGAAGGCCACGTAACGCCTATAGGGTATTGGATTGGCTCCGATGGCTCCAATCTGTGTGCCGTCGTAAGGCGAGAAGGAGAAAAGCAGCCATTGATACAAAGCGGTGCTTTGGACACTCGCAGGCACCAATGTCCCGTACAAGCCCGAAGGCGGTTGCAGGCCTCCAATTGTAGATGCTTTTTTCGCTCTGCGATTCCAGAAAAAAGGACTCGTCCCCAACGAATTTCGAGGACCCGTCCAGAAGAAGGCCTCTCGAACCATTCGCTCTGCCCTCGGCGCAGCGACTGTCCAGAAGGCCCATCAGCGTAATGAAGCGGACGCGAGATTCGCGGATCGAGCGATTGCGTCGGGGCGCTGGGGCGCTCTGCACAAGAGCCGTTGGCTCGGCCCGTTCCTTCCTGCCCTTCGTCCTCCCACCCTTCGCCCTTCATTCCACCCCGGTCCGTGCCATCCCGGCAACACAGAGCCCTCCGCCGTAATACCTGCTGCCGCGAGAGCCCCAGAGGATTCGGAATCGCCCTCGGGGGCGTTGAGCCTCGTTAGCGATCGCCGATGGGTTACAGCGGTGCCCTATAGCTTTTGCCTTAAAGAAGTCACGCGAAAGAAAGGTCGGAAGGTAAAAACATTTTCAACTCGAACTGTGCGACTGGGCGTAACCTGTCGTTTGAAGTTCTGTTTCGCGTCTCTTCATAGTTTGGTTTCGGGAGGCTTCGGGGCAGACGGGTCTTTTCACGGGGAAGTTCACGAAGGAGAATAAAATTAATGAGTAGGAATATCCTCCGGAGAAGCGACGAAGAGAAGCTACCGGCATTTTCGTCTATAATGCGCCGCAATATCAAACGGATGGGCCCGTTGCGTGTTTGTGGAACGGTCATGTTCTCATTGCCGTAGCAGTCGTCCACGAAGCGCAGCCTGTAAAGCCACCCCCTCGCGATTGTTCCTTTCGCAGTAGACCACAAAACAGTCCTGACAGAGCACTGAGTCGGAAACTTTGAATAAAACTGTATTACCGATGGATGATCATCCCACATCTTATAGGTTCGCGATTGAACCAACCACCCCCGTGTCCCAAATTTGAACATATTTTACGATGCAACATATAGAATTGCGGTGAGGGCACCATCGCCAAAGTTTCCAAATGAAAGAAAATAAATGAGGTTTCCCGTTATAGAAACTATTGATGGGTGTTATTAATCACAATACCTCTCTGACCATAATTTTTTACTTAACCCCTGCTTGGAATACTTTTTTCATGTGATGCCCTACACTATATAACGTGTATTTCCATGAGGAAATTTCGGTAGTGGCGAGAGTTAGCGGTGCTTTCTTGTGATTACTATATTTTGTAAGCTAATTCTTTATTTACGATGCTTTTAATTGCGCAGGTGCAGAGTGCTATTGGGAACCAAGAGCACGTCCAGAATATTTGCAATATATTTCCCTTTTAGAGTCAAGAACTACGCGGCCCGAACATCAGTTTTCATTAACACCCATTTTGCACGTACAAACATGTTTAAGTTTAGCTGCCCCCCCCCCCCCCCCCCCCCCGCACTATTCGCGACTCGAACAGCTTACCTCTCGAACTATTTATCGACACCAACTTTGTACAAGTTTTCGAGCGTCTTAGTGACTAGCATGTTGCTTGGTACACTGTTACACGTTCATCGTTTTCGCATGGGCTCTAAGATTGTATAAACATTCATACTACATCTGAATAGATCATTTTGTATTATTGCATGATTGCACTACATGCTGCTTGATGGTTGCTGTATATATATATATATATATATATATATATATATATATATATATATATCCGGTATATTGGCTCGTGATTGTTGTAAATCTTTTTAGTGTCCTGTTTGTTTGTTGTATGAGTGAGTGCACATGTTGTACCCCGCTCCTACTTGGGCCTCCAGTGGCCTGTAGTATCCCCTAAATAAATAAATAAAAATAAATAAATCATCCCCTTCGTCTTTGTTCTCGGCCTCCATTGCATAAAACTAAAGGTATACTTCTTCTCCATCTTACTATTGTTATTCTGGTAAATATTTATTTGAGCTTGGAGGGCAGCTCATAGTACAGACGCGACAACAAACATTCCAAGGGGGTTTATTCTGCAGATATGATAGTGCGATTGAAACAGATTTCAAAGCTAAGCACTCGCCGTCTGCCTTCCTCCGATGTTTATGAGCAGTGCGAATCGTATCATCTCCATCGGCTCTGTGACGAGGATCCGGTCACGCCATGCGACGTAGCAGACAGTGGGCCAAGGAAACACTAGTCCAACTGGTTATTTCAGTAAAGGAGACAAATTCAAGATCGACAACTGCGAATGGACTCGGAATTTAAATACGTTTATAAAGCTGGGATATGTTCAGCTTTCCTCCACCCTAATATTATGTATCCAATGGCTGAAATTCAGAAAAATGCTCAGTGGAAATATTTAGCGCCCCACTCATTAATTGCCACCAAATAGAGGAAACCCTCTGTGGGCACGCTATATAAGTAAATTCTATCGGAAGTCTTCTTTCGCACTTTCGCGTCCCGAAGGGGCACGAAGAACTTGCATTTCTTAACAAGCGAAAGGGTGAAGCATTGTCCGACTTCACTAGAAAGTGGTTGTTTCACAGCAGCGTTCATGCCTCGTTCGCGCAGTGGAAACTGAGTATTACTAGAAACATTGGTCGGTATTACTTCGTGTGCCTCAATTTATTGATCCCGACCTAGACAAAAGCATCAACCGATTTCCGGACTCCGTCCTGATCCTCGCCTTCATCATCTTCGACTTGGTACATAAGTTCAGGGAAACCGATGCTACAAAACAATTCAATAAAAAAAATATTTGCTTCGCATGACTTGCTTAGTGACGCACTTGACTCTTTGCGGCGCGTGAATGTTTTGTTCTGCACACAAGTGCAAAAACGCAACGACAAACATTTAAAATAAAAAGAGGACTGATGAATCGCGTGGCCCCCGGAAGGCAATTCCTCACGTGTCCCGGTAGAATTTTCTTGCTGAGTACGCTGACATAGAAAAGAAACATTGTGGGAACAAAAACACCTGGGGACTGAAAAGGCGGGAGCCTTGCAGTTAGCCTGACTCCGGTTCCGGTATGCTCGGAGCAGGGCACTTCCAAGATTGCGTGCTGTTTCTCTCCATAACTCACTCTTCTAGCGCTAAGTTATTCCGCATTAATCGAGCATCAATTTTGTACAGCAACATAGTGTGCCGCAACAACTGAGCAGGCTTCGACGTGGAACTTCTATTTGAAGTAAATTTTAATATGTCCGGCAACGGGGAACAATCATTTATTCTAGGTGTTAAGAAAAAAAATAGCAACGGTCTATTACATAGAGTCGTTTTTATGTTAGATGATCTGCAGATCTGAGTGATCATCAGATGAAACCTAGGATACACAAATTAAAACAAAGAGAAAACACCACATGGACGACAGAAACTGACTCGAAAGCAGATTTTCCGATTTCAGCTACTTTCTTAAGAGGCGTCTCGGAATGTTTACGAACGTCGCGTGACTCTCGCTCCTCCGAAGCATAGCTTGGGGAGCGGGGAAGGTTACGGGCCCATCCAGCTTAATATAAGTGTGCTAGATTCAAGCAGTTGACAACCCACACTCCGACTACAGCGCGACCATTCGTTCTTAGGCGCCGAACTTCGACATTTTCATTGGCCCACTGAGGTCGTAGATTTTGCCCTTAACAAAGTTACACTGAAACACGGTAAGAGCTTAGAGGACTTTACATTGTTTCGCTTTATGTTCTTGCAAAGAACAAACTACAAGCACGAGCATGCTGCCCTGAACGATGCTTGCACCGCACGAGCTGCGTGCTTGACAGAGAAGCTGGAAGCCCGGATCTCGATCTTGCAACTTCTGCTACGCTCACACATAAAGCGAAATGAAGTACGGTTACCTTTCTGCTACATAACCTTTTTTTCTTCTTCTACAGTCCTCTCCTTTATCTTTGCAGTGAAATGTACAGTAAGCTACCGATAACACCCGTTTTCGTTGGTTTACTGCTGAAGCTTTGCTGCAGGTAACCACTTCACGACGTAACAAACGGACGCTAAAAACTGAAAACTAAACCAGATGGCGCCACTGAAGTCACCGGCGGCTCTGGGCTGAACCATATTGTGCTAAAGCCAGGACACGGCAGTACAGAAGAAATAAACGCACTCCTGGCAACGGGAGGCGTACTTTAATTTAGCATTCGTGCTATTAACGGTCAAGATAGGTATGCTACTCCCGTCGCATGCATTGCTTCTGAGGTTTTTTTTTTTATATCGGACAGTGCTACTTTAACGTCACTGTTGAGTCTGTCCTAATCTTTGCGATATAGCGAGTAAAAGAAACATCTCCTGACAAGGAGTGGGTCCACTTTAGGCGTTTAAACCAAGCGCTTTGCGTCCCCCCTTTCTGCACTATCTAAATTTAAAGGCCATATAAACGCAGACGCTTAGCTTATGTTTTCATAATTACCTATAGCTTCATTGGCACCGCTCAGTCTGGCAGCATTTAGTTGAAGCAATGAGCAACCGGCGTGCATCCGTATGGGGTACATCGATATCGCGTGAGGTTTCACGCACCTTTACGAAATACACTTATGTACCAGACCCTCCCTTCTCCAACTATATAGCCATGGCAAGTTGCCTCATAGCATAAACGTTTTATCTAAAACCAAAATAATAATAAATAAATAAATAAATAAAAAATGTACCCGAAACACTCCAGGACCATCTGCCATTTCAGTCAAGATGTTGTCATCGAAGAAATTTTTGAACAACGAAAAACTCACTAATACAAAAGGACACGTTTTAGATTTAAAAAAGAAGGCGGCTCCCCCTTCCCCCCCCCCCCCTCTTTTTGCATTCTAAGGGCGACTTTTCCTATGAAAAACGACATAAACCATTCTTTTTCTCTGAGCCGAAAAGTTTAGGTTGCGGTGAAATGGCAAATATTAGGTCAACAAGCTAGAACTGTGCAATGAATCTCCCGAGCCGTCACATTCGTCCGTGACACCAGATTTCTCGAAAGACACGCGAACCCCAACCATTTCATACAAATCCGCGCCCTACAAAAAAAAAAAAAAAAAAAAAAAAAGAAGAAGGAGAAAGAGATTACGCAGTTTGCGCAAACTGTCACAAGTTCGCTTATTTCCGGTCATCATTTAAATTTCAAGATCGTCATGGGCGTCCCATTAAGCTAGGAATTTCCACACCACAAACGGCAGGGAGGCTAGGCCCGAACAACACCTTGCAAGGTGGGACAAAGAGCCGTTCAAACGCGCACTGAAATAGAAGAGAAAGGCGGCGCGGCCCCTGCGGACTCCGGGATCGATTTCTGCAGTCCGAACAAGGCGACCAGAAAGGAAGTAACTGGACGGCGAGACGAACGCCTGTGTACTCTCGCTGCAGAGGCACCACTCTGCTGAGGGGCCCGAGACGGCGCCAGACCCAGAAGCGTGATATAAATTCTAATATCGCCCGGGGAGGGGTCCCTCGTGCACACAAGTGGACTCCGGCGTCTTTGCATAGCCAGCCGAACAAAAGAGAGAGCGCCACCGTCAATATTTGCCGCCTTCTTGTAGGTCAGGTGGACGCGGATCGAAGGGACCCTGCACTCCCGAGACGAGCAGAGGTCTTGAATTCGTTTCGTTCATCCTGGTGTCAGCGATGCGGCCTCACTGAGAACGGAGGGCAAAGTTCGGTGAAATACGCTTTTCTTTGATATTATAGTGAGTGCGCAGGCGAGCTGGTGGAAATTAACCATTCTGATGTTAGCCTGAGACTGAGGCAGGAAAAGAGGAAGTTTCGACTGCTCCTTTTTCTTCTACTTTGAAACTTCCTCTTTTCCTGCCTCAGTCTCAGGCTAACATCAGAACGCTTTTCTTAAACGCGATAAAATGTCTCTGGTCAGCACACTCTGTCATCGTGTGCCTCCGGCCGACGCGGATCAAGAGCTAAATTTCGCAGGAAACGGTGAAGTTGCGAGCAACTATGCACCAGTTCCATTGTTCCACTATATTTAGTGCGGACAGCGCTATCGTTCTATATTTTTTAGCGGGAAAACCCGAATTGGCGTCATATACACGGTTCTGTTCAGAAGAAATGTCGCGAAAACAGCGTCACGCTAAAACCGGGGTCACACTGCTTAGATATCATACAAAAGAAAGTCTGCAAACAGGAGTCACCGAAATATCCCTGGCTCGAATGCCGCGGGCCGAGGTGCTCCTTGAACTCATTGCAATGCGGCACTCGAAGCACAGATCTCGCGGTGACTCGCTTTCGAATCTATGCGCAGACTGCCTTTTGTTTGGTGTATAAACTATCGAGAGGGGCAGCAGAAGAGGTGCGAAAGATACCAAGTTCCATCATCATCTTTGGAAGCAATTAAAAATAATGCAATTTTTTTTTTAAGTGCACGTATAGGCGCGGCGGGAGTGTGAAGACAAGTTTGCGCTCGCTCAATTTCTGAGTGAATTTTTTTTATTGTTTCGGCGGCTGCGTTGACGTTTGTTTTTCAATATCGAAACCTTGCATTATCATGTTCTTGTAATAAGAATGTTCTATCGAAGAAAGGTTGGGAGAAAATTCGAGGCACGCTTACGCAGTTACTCAATGAGCGCACTCGCCTTTTATCTTGATGCTTATCCTTAAGTGGTCCGTCTCAAATGTTTCGAATGCCTTTTAAAACGTAAGAGATGGCAATTTAAGCGCTTCTTATAGACAATTTTGATATGCTGAGACAGACTACTGTTTCCAAATGCTGGGTATAACTTTGTCATCATTTGGCCCGTTCGATGCATGTCAAGCTCCAATCAAAACACGTTATCCGCCACATGTAACTCAATTTGACTGCCGAACCTATCTTACAACACATGCAGAAGTATAATCTTCACCGCGCCGGTCTACATGCAGCTAAAAAGATGTAGGTCAGTGCTAGTTATTCTATAGAACTTAGTGCGCAGAGTCGCGACAATGCGAACTTTTGATCCCATTTCGAAGTTTGTCAATGTGCTACCTAAAAATAAGTTGAAGAAGATAATGCCCTTTTTTACCAAATGAACTTCTTCGCTCGAGCAGAGCCTTAACTACATTTTTTGATACACATGTTGTACCTTGTTAAGCACAAAATCTTACGCGATGGTCCCACTCAACTGAAAAGTAAGGTGTAGGATAGATTAACTAGGTAAGCTTCTACTCCTTTTAAATAATTTGTGGGAAGCCAACGGAAGGCATATCGACACTTGTCGATACCTCCGAATTCGTAAGAAAAATAATCTCGGAATATCACGGGAACAAATATCTCGGACAAGAACTGTAAACATTTCTAGTACCGAACCGAGATATATTTACCCCGTCCTTGAGAAGATGGCAATCGTAGCTCCCTTGTCTTTTGATCGTGGAAGGCGCAGCGACCGACCGACGCAGAGAGCTACAGTGAAACTGTCCCAATGATATTTTTTTTCTTGGAGCAAACACGGTTTTAGGGGCCTCAGCCTCGATGAAAGGCTACTCGCGAGCGAAAGATGGAGCGCTTCGTGTTTTGTCTGCGTCGGGGCGAAGCATGAGAAAGAAAGAAAAGCAAAAACAAATATCGCTGGTGGACTCGTCCAACGCTCCAGATCCGTGCCGCTTAAGATGACCGATCGTGTGGACGGACGAGATTGGAGTCGTGCTTGGACGCGAAAGGAAGGCGTCGCGGTGCACGTTGATGGCAGAGTTTCGCCGCCGAGATCGCAGAACCCATCTTGCACGTCGAGGGCTATCCTGGGCATAAAGAAATGCGTCTCAATGGAAAACGCCGCCATTGTTCGTTTCGAGACTGCCTCGGTCACTCTGGGGGCGGCTTTCGTTCGGCTTCTTTTATGTATCCTTCGCGTGAAAAGTTCAGAAGGAACGAAGAAGCAGCCGGGGAAACGGGTCGTAGTTTAAGTGGTGTAAGGACAGCTTAAAAAGGGCTCCCACGAGAAAAACGCAAAACAAAACCGTTAGCGCAATTTTTTTTGGTTTCTATGAAGACCACTCTTGCTGCTCACGTTACTTTATTTTTATTTCAGAATTCTAGGTTGTTTGCGAGACGAATAGAATAAAATAATTTTATTTGCAAGGAGTTGCTCTACCAGGCTGCGCCAGACGCTTGCACGATTCCTGCCCTGATAAGCCTCTATGAGTCGCATTACCCACAATTATGAATATCAGGACAATACATAAACAATTTTTTTCTCACGAACAATGAGTGTTTAGAATTTCAGTATGACAGCGTGTAAAATACATTTCTAGAAGGAATTGTGAGATGCCAAGTCTATTAGTTTGTTCATTAAATGTTATGTCAATTTCTGAACTTGAAGTTAAATTCAGTGAAAGCGGAACGGACTCTAACCGCGCCTACATTTAAGAAACCCCTTTGAAAAAAAAATTATTCCGGTAGAGACACCTTCTCTTTAGCGACGCAGGAACATGTATCTACTTGCTCTTCGCTCGATAAATGGCTTACAATCAAAACTATCACAGAGGTCTGGGCAACTGGTTGCGTATTGATCCATAAAGAAGGTTTATGGATCATGATTTAATTACACTAGACTTCAGTAGTTCACGATAACACTGACGAAGTTTCTTATGTAAAGGCGGACATTGTTGTACCAGTTTCAGAGAATTACTTTACACGCCGAAGACTCCAGTGCTTCCAATCAAGCCTATGAGAGCTTGTTTCAACAGTGGTATTAAAGAGTATTTTGCTGACCCCACATCTTTGTCATTTTACTCTAGAGAACTCACAGAAAAACAACATCATCACTTATACAAGGGCGTACATATTCTTATGAATTGCACCAAGTCTTTGTAATGTAGAATGTGAGAAATGGCAAAAAACAAACAAAAAACAAACAAACAAACAAACAGAGTTTCGAGTTCGTTTGGCAGGATGAACACATAAAATAGGCAAGGAACCTTCCAGTTGTGCACCCATTTCATAAATACTTTCATAAGTTTGCTGTGATTCAAAGCTTACATGACATATTGAGAAGTTATAAGTGGTACGTCACATCACATGGTCGAGAAACACGCGCAATATAAAAATAGGCGTATATAGAGTCAAATGTACTCCCATTTACTAGTCAAGGTTTTATCAAAAATAAAGCATATTACCAGTATAAGTAATATGCTTCTAACTCCCCCCCCCCCCTTTTTTTTCCCCCTCATTTACTTGGTTTTTGATATTAGGGGAGCGGATTCTGCGATAATTTATGATATGCTATATATAACTCTAGAAAAAGGCAAGCGATATCGCTTCCGAGAGATCAAATATGCCCCTGTCAATTCAGGAAACTCTCAAGTGGAATTTGGCCTTTTTTTAGGTAAATATTTCGACAAGGAAGATGGATACTAAAGGAACCAAGGCAAAAGAAACGTACGGCGCCGGCTGCCGAACGGAAGTTAAACTGAAGTGAAATTAATAAATCTCTGTATTGAAATAGTGATGTTTTTTATGCTTACATTCTTATTCCTACTTTCTCGAAAAGGGTTCCAAAATCTTTATTCCAAGAAAAAATTGAATCGCAACACTTTTAATGTTATTTTTTGCTAAAACATATATATATATTTTTGTGTGTGTACGCTTGTTTCGACGATAACAAATTTACGTCGCTTCGCGGTGGGTACAATCTGCGCTGCGACATGACGTGCGGCGATCTCGGGGGGCTAAAATTAATCGAGGTTAGAAAGACTGTTCATTTGTCATCCGGAAGTAGGAAGTCGGATAATTAGAACGTTCAAAATGGATATGGCTGTATGCGACAGCAAAAAGTGCCCTGTCAAGGCCGGGATGTTATAACACGGGATAACCTAAAGGTAGTAGTGGGCGCAAGGCTACAAGCGTGACCTCGCAGCTCAGGCAAAACTACATGTCAGTTTTAGTTCATTACTTTGGTGAACATAATCCTAAAATTCTCCGGTGAGTAATGACTGCACGTGAACTATTTCTCGAGGTACTATTTCCGAATTTCTTAACTATTGTATTGGTAACTCTTTTATAGTTAGATTTTATTTGAACAAAAGCAAAAAAAAAGTAAAGTTTTCTTGGAATATATATATATATATATATATATATAAATTATTCAGTCACAAGCTCTCTCTCTAAAAAAAAAATCAAAGATAATGAAAAGGGATACAATAATGTTAAAAAATAGAGTAACTCTTCAGGCGATGAAGCGGTATCTGTGGACTTCTCTTTCTGGGAAAAATAAGTTCCATCAGATTGCACCAGGTATTTCTGAATGATCAGCTTTATACTTTTCTTTCGACAGGAAATGGTCTGGGGGGGGGGGGGGGGGGGGGTGCCAGCAGTTTCCTAGTGCCCGTCGCTTCTGGTTTATGACAATAGTCGGGCGACATCAATTTGCCAAACTGTCGAACGTTTTAGTGCACGGATACGTATCGCATCCCAAGATCGGCAAGGTCAGAAGTTATCAAAAATAATAGAATTGAGACTGCTGTGTTCACGGCCTTAACAGTGCAGGTCACGAACATGGCGCTCAACATGGCCGCTCACAACTTACACAAGACAGAACACGTGCAATTAAGTATGTAAGTGATGACAAGGAAAAATCGGGGGAATTTTCAGAATAGAAAAGAGAGCTGAAAAAGTGTACTGCAAAGCGAAGCTCGCTGTCATCAAAACTACATTGCAGTTTTATATCATTACTTTGATTAAGAAAACACCGCAAATACTACGTTATCTCCGTTCCGAATCGCCTGACGGGTCAAAATGTAGATCGAGAGCACCAATGATGAGCCAAAATAACTGGGATGACGCCGTTGAAGCTTCAAATCAATCATTCAAAGATTGCATGGTTGAGGTCGAAAAGACACACGCAAAGCCCCTTTGACAGCCCGGTTTGGTTGTGCTAGTGCACAACACGCTTTGATTAACATGAAACGTTCTTTGTCTGGTTACTCCCGATTTCGTGAAGTCTCATTTCGTGAAGCCTTGGCCTGTGACGTTCCATAACGCAACGGGAAAACAATTCTGTTCCTCCACTAAATTCAGCGGTAAACTTGATTTGGTGTCGATTTCTCCGCTCAATTTAGCGGAAAACTTAAGTTTCGTGACCTAAACACGAATTCAATTTTCCCGCTAAATTTAGCAGAGAAATTGACGTCACGTGACCTGACGTCGCGTGATAGTAGAATGTTTTACGTATACAGCACAATTGGCCCAGGAGTTCACCATACAATTTGTTGGTTTCGCACTCACCAGCCTACTCGATTGCTTAAAAAGAAAAAGTAAAAAGAGAGAATAAAAATAATGAATCTTAGTTGCGTTCACCTCCCCAAGGTGGCGCTAGTGATCAGTGCAGCGGCCGTAAAACTCTGGCTCAGCCGGTTCCGCCCGATATAGACTCTGTGTTTACTTCTTGTGACTCCTTCCCAAATTCGGTCTATTCGTGAGACCTGCCAGCATTCTAGTCGAAAGAACAAATGTCCATGAAACAGCAAGACGTACTGTGATACTATAGCTAGGATAAACGAAATAAAATTCTATGGAGCCCCCTAATGAAGTTTAGTCGCTTTTGAGTGTAGTTACGCATTCGTGATATAATATCGATTCCAGGATTCTGACGTCAGGTATGCTCACTGTCAGATAATCTTCATAGCATAATCCTGGTAGTGGCAGTTTCGCGTCATTATTGACCATTTAAAAGGAAGTACGAACGAACGGTTTCGACGAAGCCGGGGACACTCAATCATGATAAGTATAATATATACAGAAATGTTTTTCTTTTAAGCAGTATGTCGAACCGAAAAAAATACGGGTTCGGTTACGGTTCAGGTTCAGGTAAATTTATTTTGTTCCGGTTCAGTTCCGGTTAGATTAATTCGATCCACGAACCGGTTCGCGAACCGGTTCGGGGCGCTGAACCGGTTCGCGAACCGGTTCGGAAATTATAAATGACAAATTGCAACATCAAAATAAGTTACAAATAAAACATCTGAAATCAGCACATACGCAACGGGATACATCGTAGTGTAAGGCTCAGGGACTTCTACCAGGAATGGTTTCTTTATGTGCACTAAAAGGTTTCCTCACCGACGTTTACGCATTCGGACTTCATCTAACTGGGTCCGACGCAGTAGCTGTAAAATCCGGGACCTCCTTACACACCCACTTACAAGTAGAACTCGCTAACTATCCCGCCACCTCGGCGTGTAAGCAATTGAAGGAACAGTGGGGAGAAAATACAGCTTTCTTTATTTGAACTAGCCTTCGGTAACTCAAATTAGACCCTTAAAGAAGTTTTCATTAAACGAGATACGGAATATGAAAAACACTTCACCGAACGCAACCCCAGAAGGTCGTAATGGGATAAATATTGAAATAGAAGAGTTCGCTGTCTCACAAATATGTTAGCTTCTTATTGCCTATACGAAACCGGATGCATTATTATCAAACTCCACAGCCTTTTCTTTTCTCATTCCAATGGAAGCAAGCTTCAAGAACTCGCGCGTTCTAGAAACGTGTTATGAAATGAGCACACAGCAGCATTTAGGATTTACGAGATTGTAGAAAAATAAAATCCCGTGACGCGATTTTTTTTTTTTTTTTTTTGCACAGCCTTTTAATTCGCTTTCTTCCGTGCAAGCCGCGACCAGCGCAATACTGGTTCCTATGTCAAGATTCATGGATGCAGCGTTTATATTCCTAAGACTGAGTGGAGAAGAAAAATATGTAAGCGAGGTGTGTGTCAGTTGACGGCACTTAAAAAACAAATGGCATTGATAGCACATTCATTGTCAACAGCGCGTGGCCGAACCATTTTGACAGGCGGTAAACGTTATTTTATTTCCGGTTCAGTTCCGGTTCGGGTTCATCGCGATAACAATATAACGGTTCGGGTTCGGGTTCAGTTCCGGAAAAAATACCGGTTCGGTTCCGGTTTTCGGTTCGGTTCCGGTTCGACACCCTGCTTTTAAGTATGGAATGCTTTTTAATGGTACCCCCCCCCCCCCCTTCCCCCTGTTTATCCTAATCCCAGGATTTTGTCCGTCCGTCGGTCCAAGCATTTCCCGCTAAATTTAGCGGGAAATGTGAAGTATACACAAACTCAGTTTTCCGGCCAAATTTAACGGGACATTTGATGTCCCGTGAGCTGACGCTACGGGACCTAGAGACCACTTCCATTTCCTCGCTAAAGTTCGCGCGAAAACTGGGGTCACATGACCTACATAGACCAATCCAGTTTCCAGGCTAAATCTGGCGGGAAAACTGATGTCAAGTGACCTGACGTCGCGTGACCTATACACTTAAGGCCTGTTCACACATACAGCGGAGCGCTAAGTTAGCGCTAAGTGAGCGTTCTAAGGAGCGCTCATGTGGCGCTTTCTAGCGCGTGACTTTGTTCGAACATAGCGCGCGATTAGCGGTTCTGTAGCGCCATGTTAGCGCTTCAGTAGCGCTTCTTGTACCGCGCTGCTGCGGATTAGCGCGTGCACTGCGGTTGCGGTTCCTGTGTTTGGGTGTGCATCAGCAGCATCATGGCGGACATGTGGGATGCTGAAATAGAAATGCGACAAATGCTCTTACATACGCGATTAGTGCATATGCGTGTGGTCGGCTTAACGCCCAGAAGAACCTTCTGAGCGCGCGAAATCTTTCACCAACGAGATACCGACGGGTACCCGACGAACCTTGTTCATAGGCTGAGGGACTGAGACACAGAGCTTTTTCGAAGGCGATTATTTTTAACTCCGTGTCTTTGAAACCAGGGTGAAGCATATCAAATAGAAAGCGATGAGGTCGTACCCAATGAATTAGTCGCTCAGAGTCCATGACTCTGAATCGCCTGCCCGACCCCTTGATTGGAGAGCGGCTGTTTTACTTCCTCTTCTTTCAATACCAAAGGAAACACAACAACAAAGGAATCGCCGAGCATGCGCTGTTCCGCAGCAACAAGCACGGCACAAGGAGCATGAGAGCGCTAACAAAGCGCTTCTGTAGCGCTAACAGAGCGCCAACAAAGCGCTGCTGAAGCGCTAACAGAGCGCTACTGTAGCGCTAACCGAGCGCTACATCACACGCTAGAAAGCACCACGTGAGCGCTCCTTGGAGCGCTCACCTAGCGCTAACTTAGCGCTTCGCTGCATGTGTGAACCGGCCTTTATTCAATTTTCCCGCAAAATTTGGCAGACAAAGTGATAACTTTTCACATACTGCATGTTTTATGCATTATGTATGCCGCGGCCATTTTTTGATAAGATACAGTTTGTGTTTTCTTTTCCCCAATTTAGAAGCTTTCCCATCAAAATAAAGAAAAGTTGTTTAGGTTATTGAGATGACCATCGTCAGCCTCGCTTCAATGCGCGGAACAAGCCCTCGGTCTCTACGCAATTATCATGCGAACGTTTCTCTATCTTAATTGCGTTTTTATTTCATCTCTGGGTTCTTATAGCGTATGAAGAAGCGAACGAAAGAAACAAAAAAGGCCAGACTATGAATAATCCAATTACTCGCGTCGGTGAAGGGTGAAGGTGACAAGCACTCGCGGAACCAGTACGAGCCTCTAGAATAATTAGGCCGATTAACCACCGTAATTAGAAAAAATGGCGACGTACACACACAAAAAAAAAAAGACATTAAAAAATGTGCGCGTCTCGCGGTTCTCCCTCGTTTATTTGAGCACCTCCCTGGCTCGGCCTCTTTTGTCCCTCAGCGCCGTTGGGGTTCAACAAGAAAACAAAAACAAAGAAAAACACGCACACACATATTAAGAAGGCAAGAGTGGACTCCGCCGAACGCAAATCATGTAACAAGCTTAGTACTTTATCCGGTCTAAATTAAGACTCGTCAGCCTCGTCGAGACTCACGTCTTTCTCGGGACACCTCGCTCCTAAAATTTGAGTGTTCGAGTCATGTTTTTAACGGACGTTCTGTTAATCTGGTCCGCATAGGCGTAATGAAAGTATTTATACCTAAAAACCGAGACGACATTAAACAAAATGAGAAAAAAAAAGAAAAAAAGAAGAGCTTAGATAACAGTTAGTGCTATCCATTGACGTACAGTGAAGACCCATCGCGTTGAGAACCCTTCCTTGCACAAGCGACAAATCCTGCGGAAGGAAGCCTGAATCGGGATTAAAAGATTACATTTTCAGTTGGAACGGGTTGAGCAATCCTAGTACGAATTTTACTGGAATAGTTACTTTTGGGATGGGCAGTTGAAAGCACCAAAATTAATCGATCAAAATAAATAATTAAACCGTTGCGTTACTGCTTGCGATGCTGGTGTAGCGGTAGAAAAAGAAAACCAACGCGTTGAGGCGTTCGAAACTTACCGGTTCGACGCTCGGAACTGTGACGTCGCAGTTAAAATTCGACTTTGAAAAGCTCTGCGATATTTTTTTTTCTATATTTATGATTCGCAGTACCAATTTCAATACATAAATTTGGGACTAGGACTGAGAACCAGACGGATATACATGAAACTCACGTTCGGCGGTCCGTTTTTGTTTTCTCATAAAATGTATGTAATATATTACCAATCCGCTTTTCTTGACTTTGTTAGCAGTTTCGGTTTTGTTTTCCACTTCCCTAACGAGCTACATTTTGCAAAAAAAAAAAAAAAAACACGTCAACATATAGCGCAAAAAAAAAAAAAAAGAAATCAATAGGTATTTATAAGGTGGTTCAAGTCGCCAGGCTCGACCTAAATTGGACCGTAAAAATCGACGCCTGCACGTAGCCATCTAAACTTTTCGTCAAAGGTGTATTCCACCGGTCGGTTTTTTCTTGTAAAATTACAAAGCATACTAGGATCATGTGACGGGCTAGTTGGTTATACATTATGAAATTAAAAGTATCGCTAAAGACGAGTACAAGTAAAAGACACAGACACAGACAGGCGCTGACTCACAACTGATATTTAGTGAAGAATAAAAAGGAACTTTTATTCTTCACTACATATCAGTTGTGAGTCAGCGCCTGTCCGTGTCTGTGTCTTCTACTTGTCCTCCTCTTTAGCGCTACTTTTAATTTCGTAACACAAACCGTAGTTCTCTTTTAGAGAAAAATTGGGCCCATAAACTTGCCAGGGTCTACGGTGGGCGGCGACCCAAAAGACCAAGTCCAAATAGCGGGGTGTGTTTGGCGTTCGTATTGTTAGATGGCGTAGGGAGCAGCGTCTGGAGGTGCAGCCAACCAGCGAAAGATAGCAGACGACACGCAGACGAAATCCGTTGGCAGCAAAAGCGCCACCGTTATGCAGACGCGTTTTTTTACTTCAAGTGTTGCTTTTATTGTTCGCATTTATTTTTTAACCCAAGGTACATTTCAAAAATATTACGTTCATTTTAATAAACCACGGTAGTCACGAGCCGTAGCGATAAGGAGGTAGCGCCATCTATCAATACGAACGCCAAACACACCCCGCTACTGGACCCCTGTCGTCTGCGTTGCCGCCCGCCGTAGAACCTGGCAAGTTTCTTGGCCGTATTTTTTACAGACAGAGAGCTACGCTTTGTAATTTTACAAGAAAAAACCGACCTCTGAATTACACCTTTGACAAGAAGTTTAGATTGCTACGTGCAGGCGTTGATTTTTACGGTCCGTTTTAGATCGAGCCTGGTGACTTTGACCACCCTGTATATGAGTTGTCTTTTCGCGCTTAGAAAACATGCGGGGACGGCCCAGTCAGATATTAAGACAAATTCCCTGAACAAGTAATGTAATTAGATTCAAAAGTAGTTACTGAAATGAAGAGAATGCAAAATATTTGGCTAAATAAACCAAACAACAAAGCCGGGGACACACGGCTCATACAGCATTCAAAATGCAGTCTGCAAGCAGGAGTCACCGCAATATCCATGGTTCGAATGCCGTCTGCCAAGTTTTCTCCTTGAACTCGCTGCCGTGCGGCGTTCGAGGAGAGAATTTCGCGGGGACTGGCGGTCGAATTTCTTTGCAGACTGTCCTCTGTATGATGTATAATGCCCGAGTCTCACTAGAGCGGCAAACAGAAACAAACAACAGCGACAATCCTCCAACCCATGCAGCATGCTCGCGATGGTGCCTTCGGCAGACGTTTAGACGTTCGGTGCTCGTGAAGTATGCACGAGTGATTGCAAGGCTGCCAAAGATACCCTCGCATGCATGATGCTCGTGTTTGAGCATCGCCTCCTTTATTCTACAAAGCCTGTCAAATCGCGAAAGAGTCTGGTTTGAGGCTTGTCGCTGTCGTTCGTTTCTGTTTGTCGCTCCGTGGGACCAAAGCATAAGCAGTGTGACTCCGGTTAACAGATAACGAAATGTGAGATCGTAGTAGATCATGCTCAAGAAAAAACATTCAGGAGGGACACCGAGACCGAAGGATCGTGATAAGGTTGCGCTTTTAAAGGTGTATAAAGTTTAGACTTGCAAGTGATGCAACCTAGCTCAGTAAGTTAGCGCGATAATAACCACGACATGAACATGTTCACTTTTTATATCTTACAACAATATATTGCCGTAGACGAGCAGAATTTTTTAAAAAAAGACGGTATGGAAATAAAAATAAAATATGCGTCCATGAATTCACGGTACGCTAACCGCTAACCTTACGTTTTTATGTAAGCCTATCACGCCCTTGTTTTATATAATTTTCATTGGAAACGAAGGACTCTGTCATACAGGGTGATCTAATAATCTACTTTACTGGGACAAAATAATATGATGGAACAAAATCCAGGAGAGGGTACCAGATAGAGATAAGAAGGATTTAAATAAACTAAAATAAAAGAAACGCTCTTTCTCAAAGAAGGTATTTGACAGACGCTACGTGGAGCGCGTATGCGTCACCTCTTGTGAACACAGATAAACGCGTTCGCGAACGAACTTGAACGTGACTAACAATAGAAAACTTTACATTGCAATACAAACAATGGCGCGGGAGCACGCGCGCTCACGCTTCTTCAGGGCCGATTAAATCTGCGCACGCCAACGTCTCGTCTCTTCGGAAATGCGTCACAAAGTTGTTCTCGAGAGTAGCTGAGTGCAATACGCCGCCACGACTCCCACGGCGTTTTGCTTCGTTTACATCAGGCTAGATCGTTCGACAAGTACGTTCCCCTATGCTGCGATGAGTCACGCCGCACAATACGTGCAGTGTATACAAGCTGTCATCACAAAGGAAGGTGTTGGTGCTACTTTTGAGAGACGACTGACGTCCACGTCCGGAGTGTATACGTTTCCTGGAAATATTGCGGTACAGTTCGAAACGCTACGGGACGACGGCCACAGATCATTTCTTGAGCACCGGACGCGCTAAATCAGCCGATCGTAAATATGGAGGAACAATGTGCATTCAATAGTGCTGGTTGTTGCAGCGAGGCCATGCGGACCTACGCTTCGTACAAAACAAAAATTAAAAAAAAAAAAAAAACGCGCATTCGACGCAGTTTGGAAGCAAAACGGATTCCGAGAAAGGGTATCTCTCTTTTCCAAAGCCATCAAACAACGCTGTTGGTCGACATATTTAGCGGTAGCTTGTGCCACTCTTAGCCTTATTATTTTCCAGGGTAGGTGGCGCAACCTACCGGCCGTTAGAAAGGGTACAGCTGTTAGCATCCATCCATCCATCCATCCTTGGGCATCTCTTCCAGCGCGAGGCCTGTGATTGGAGTCTGGACCCGAGTACGCGCCTAAAGGTGACGCAGCACTCGGATCTCATGCATGCTTGGAGTGCACGGCCAAAATATGGCGGCCTCAGGAGCGCAGCTTCGAAAGGAGTCCTTTATATCTCTCCAACGATAATTGCGTGGTACCGGGTCTGGAAGGCTTTTCATCGTCACCTTTACAAAAACCTCCTGAAATGTGCGTTTGTAAATGCCTCCCTCTCAACGTCTGCCTTATTTGCTAAGAAAAAAAAATTTACTGGTTGCCCAGATTTCACCAAAACCACAAGCTCTTGAGAGTGCCGAAACTGAATCGTGTGCCCAATTTCGCTGGGCGGTAGCGTCGGACCAGCAAGACGGCAAATTCCTCTTAAGCGTGTTTCACATGCAGCGATTTTGGCCCTAAAGCGGCACGATTTCTGGCGTCGCGGCGCTCGTGCCGCAGAATTGCTGGTGCTGGCCAGAGCGCCGCGACGGCAGAAATCGCGCCGCTCTAGGGCCAAAACCGCTGCATGTGAACTAGGCTTTAAGCGTGTTTCACATGCAGCGATTTTGGCCCTAGAGCGGCGCGATTTCTGCCGTCGCGGCGCTCGTTCCGCTCAACTGCCGGTGCTGGCCAGAACGCCGCGACGGCAGAAATCGCGCCGCATTAGGGCCAAAACCGCTGCATGTGAAACACGCTTCATGGATGTTTCAGCGGAATGTTCTACGTTGTTACGTGTCGTCGGAACGAGTGCCCAGTGAATGCTAAAAAAAAACGCCACTGAAGTAAGGAAGTGGCTGAGTGCAGAAGAGAATTGACAAGCTCCTATTATCTGTCTCCAGCTTGTGCGATATTAAACTTAATTGGGGCTTGGAGCAGGGAAGAAAAAGGCAATTGAGAGGGAACACGCGATGAAGGAGCACTGAGAATTTAGGGTGAAAATTCGCAAACCCGGGGCCGGCGGTGGCCCGGTATCACTTTCTCTCGTAAACGAATTGATCTCCACAGTGTGTGAAAAGATCACTTTCGTGGGCGTACATCAGGAGGGCAAAGCAAAGGGTGGTGACGAATTTCTCGCAACTGATAGAATATTCTCGAGTAGAATGCCAAAAAGAAATCAAAATGTATCTAATTTTTTTTGTAATCTTCGGTCCAACAACCGCATGTAGTTACCACTATGGCTTCCAGAAACAAAAAAAAAACAAAATATATATATATATATATATATATCAGCTCCGTTTTATTCCCGCAACGTACGTTATGACATTGGGCACTTGGTGACTTCACGGGTCGTAAGTCCGACGGTAAGTCTCTCCCTGAATACATACGACTCAGCGGCCCTTAATCTCGGGGATCGTGACACCACAGCCTTTCATGTCGGAGCGAAAGTTAGGCGTGAATCACGGTCTTAGAGCCGGCGGTGAGGCACGAACAAGAAGCGTAACAAACCACGACAACCGTCTGGAGCCGTTTCGGTGAAACCACGACAGACACGCGGCTAGCTTAAAAAATATAATAATAATAAAAACGAAACCGGCCATCACGTTTTAATCTGTATGCGTTTCCGGTCGGAGGCCCAGCGAGGGACCGCGCGCAGAGCACCTGCCAGCCTTACTCATCCCCCGGTGCGACTTCGGCGAAGTTCACTCCATCGTGGAGAGAAAGGGCGAGTCGTTGAGACAAAAACTCGGCCGAAAACGACGCAAAAACGGGCGCGCAAGACAAAGAAAGCGAAGACCCCAACAGGCTCCCGCCAAGAGACGTAAGCTCTATCAGCCTGAGAAAAGCGACCGAGACGAGAGAGAGGCGAAGGTTCAACCTCACCGAGGCTACGCGCGGAATAACGAAAACACAGACGCCGCTGCCGCGACGGTCCGGTAATTGTTATTCCAACCACGTAGCCCTCACTGCCCCCTCTCCTATCGCGGGAAGAAGACTCGTAAGGCGAGTTTTTTGCGCGCCGCTAAGGGGTCCCTCGCTTTTATACGCGGCCTGCCTAGAGCCAAAGGGGGAGGGGGGAACTCCCCATCGAAGTATATACACGCGCACATGCACATCGGCGGAGTTCAGGGGCCTCGGCTCTCCCAGGAGGTTAGATGACCCTCCGCTGCGGCGGCACACAACCTCCGCGTCGCCGCTGCCGTCCCCGTGGCCCCGTCCGTCGCTGGCGGAACGGGTCGGTCAATCTCGGCCCTGCACCAGAGTGCGGCGGCTTCGCCGCCGTGCTCGGCGTGCGTGCGGCGGAGACGGAGCGACGTCGTCTCGCGGGGGCTACGTTGTTGCGTGTTCTCGTTCTCGCGCTCGCCGCCGGTTCTTGGGGGCGCCCGTTCGGTCGCAGAGGGGACGCCAAGGTGGTACGGGTGGGCGAGGGGTGCGGGTTCTGCCGCGGCGATGATGGTCGTCCGGATCTTGGTCTCTTTGTTGCTTCGAGCGATTTTTGGGTGTCCGGTCCACTTTGATGGCTTTTTTTCTTTGGTTCTTTTTACGTTGTTTGCGCCGATTGATGCTGTTTTCGTACGTGGATAACGTGACAGTGTAGATGGTTACGCTGGAATTGATGGGTACGAAAGCGCCTTTACACTTTGCTTAACAAGAAAAACAAAAAATGACATTCACAATAAATGAAATATAAGTAAAATAAAATTGTGAAACTTTATAAATAAAATGTTGAAAGGAATCATTCGTTAAGATGATTCACATTCTTACTGATTTCCTGCTTCTTTATCGGTAACCACAGCGGAGGTTGATTTATATTGAAATTAACGTAACGTTTATAATGGGACCCCGATACCTACAGTTGAATTAGGTCGACTCCGCGCTTGAGCGCTTGTTACGCTACCTCACTAGCTGCTGAACATTATTTTTTTTTTTGAACTCACTCCTGCCGTGCGAATTGTCAACAGTCCAGGCCAATGGTTAAGCTCATGTTCCTCGATATATGAGCCGAAATCATTAAAAAATGCCGTGCTGCCGATTTCCTTGGGGCTACAGGGCCGACAACTCCATTCCGAAGTTTGTATTCTGTCCCTAAACTACACCCAGCTTCAGGCATCAAGCACCCTTGATCTGACAGTATGTGGGACTTCGCGTTAATGTTTCGTTCCAGGTAACCTGCAGCGCTTTAAGTCGTCAAGCAAGGGTCTGAAACCGCATGACCGGCTGCGCGTGTAAGGGTGTGCATTAACTGAAGAGGAAGGGAGAAATTGGAGGGCACAGTATTATTGTATGTATACTATCAGACCAATTAAATCCGACAAAACCAGGCTTATGAAATACGGGACGGTTATATTTCACCACGGGAGTTGTATGTAGCAGGAACATGGCAACAGGCAAGAGAGAAAACTACTATAATAAATGTGACTCTTGCTTAAGCAGGCCGCCACGAAAAACATGAAACAAAACGGCGGATTCGCGTCCGTGCCTTTCCAGTGGCGGTGAGGCACGCAACGCCTTAGAGCTAATTATGTTAGTCAACAATAAGGTATCGTCAAATCGAGGCACACTTCAGGGCCCCGTGTTTGAACCCAAACGTGCGAATAAAAAGGGGCTTACGTTTTATTCCCTTCGTAAAAGAGAAAAAGTCCGCAGTTTTGATTAATCGGCCACCTAAACTCTCAAATCCGAAGGGAAGAACAGCAACAGGAGTGTGCACACAGGCGAGTTCAGCCGTTTATTCGACGGAAGTAAAAAAAAATAATAATAATAATCAGCATTTTTACACAGAAGAGTAAGAAAAGGAAACACCGTTGAAAAACCTTTATGCAGTTTTTTGTTCTATTTTTTTTTTTTGTAGCTTTTTGAGGTTTACATAAGCGCTTTCCCGTATTGCCGCACATACAAAAGAGAAAGCCTGGGACGCTGACGCGCTAATCAGTCCGAGACTCAACGCGGGATTTAGGATAAAAAGAAAACAACTATTGACCGCGTTCCTGGTACACCAGCCGTTTGAGCGTCAAAACTCCGCGCAGGTTCCCGGGAGTGCTCGTGTGCAATCAGCCGGGAGCTCCACAGCGCGGAAACTTGAGACTGCGTGCTTGCCCCGTCTCGGAAGATCTCTCAATTAGAAATCTCATATCCGGGAACAGATATCGCGGCTCTGCAGATGGGAAAAAGAAAGTGACGGGGGAGAGAGACAGCGTCGGGCGCTACTCTTGCTTCGACTTCGGGTCCTTAATTACGCCATCGGTTCGGAACATATCCCGAACTGTCAGTGTGATTAAGAGGAGACGCGTCTTAAAGGAAATGAATGAGAGACTGTTGGTCCGATGTGCTTTTGTTCTTTTTCCAATTGTTGCTTTTATTTTTGCTTATGAAGACCTCCCTAATATGGAGAATTGAAATGAGTTAAACGCGAGCAGACGTCGGAAAACTTCGATGTAAAAGTAAGGGGAAAGGTAGGCAATGAAGCTAGGGGGAGGGGGGATGAAAAAAAAAGTAATGTTGGAACTTGCGAGCGCGAAAAATGGCGGCTGCCTATTTGT
This sequence comes from Ixodes scapularis, assembly GCF_016920785.2. NCBI lineage: Eukaryota > Metazoa > Arthropoda > Arachnida > Ixodida > Ixodidae > Ixodes > Ixodes scapularis. Next base: position 198,291,574 of record NW_024609835.1, read on the forward strand.
CTGTCTGAGAGAGGCCCGCGAAAAGGAAACAGCGGGTGTCGTAATTTCCATAGCAAACCTTAATAATCGGGACGTAATGTTTTCTGGCTCTTTTTCCACGGGGAATTTGTTTTGTTTTTTGTCCCCCTCGCTATTCCCAGTTTTACGACGTTCGCGCCTTCCTTTCGTCTCGTTTAATTTCTGCTCCTAACAGGGTCACTCTCAAGCATGTGCCCTTTGCTTCGAAGCCCCGAGAAAGACAGAGCACATCAAACAGAGAGAAAGGGAGAGAGAAAGAGAAACAAAGGGAACGAGTGGCGCGCGCTAGGACGGACGCAAATTTATTTCTCCTTCTTTGGCTCGCGAGTGTGCTTGTGTCGTTTGTTTCGGGGAACTCTTTTCATCCTCTAATTAGTTCCCGCCGATGCGTGTGCACGGACGCAATGAGGAGGAACAGAGCCCGGCGAGGCATTGTCATTAAGGCTGGTTAGCAATCGGTGTGCGGGCCGCCTCGACGCGAACTGCTCGCCGGCTCCGACAAAATGCGTGCGCCTGTCTTCTTAGTGCGCGGTTCAAACAAATGGCAGAAAACTTCCCGTCAGTTCGCGTCCTCGATATTCCTACACCGGCGCACTTAAATGAGCGGGGAAAACAAAATGTCTGCGATTTCGCATTTGTACTGCGAGAAAGCCACGGTCGCTGCCCGTTTGCCTGCCCTGGAAAGAAGACGGGCTGAACGCGATTCTCACCTTATTACGTAATTGGTTCACATTGGCCTAATGCGCTCGCACTTCACGGTTGTTAGTTTAGCCGAGTGCTGCAACCGGGAACGCTGAAAACACGGAACCGCTCATAATGACTTCCGACTGTTCATTAGCTTAACGGCTTGGTGGGTCGCCGCCTGTTTCCGCGGTGGACGGCGTATATAGCTGGATCGATATGTCCTGTACACTTGGACGTCTTCTTTAATCTGGGCAAGGATCGAACTTCGAAGCGTTCGAAATATAGATACTGGAGACGGGAAAAAGGACTGTATTCGATCTGATTTTGTATCGGTGCACGGAACTGGGAAAGCTGAGTCGGATCTTCGAAACAGTAGGGTATTGATTTGTATAATGGCCAAATAGTTAATGGCCAGGAGGCGAAATACGTTAATTCTCCTTTATATGCTACAGCTTGAAAACAGCATGTTGCGTGGATTTGGAACGGTACTTTGCATTGAAAATAAAGAGAGAAAATAATACATTACAATAATTGCTCGACTAGCAGTAGAACAGTGGCAGAATCTACGTCAGCACAAACCTATTGCACTTTTTTTTTTTTTTTTGCTAAAATATCGAACGCAATTTGCAGACAGAAAAAAAGAAAGACGGTATGTTTCGAGATTGGTTTATCTGGATGTCATGGTCAGATGTAGTTGCTGCCTCGTGAGGCCTGCGTAACCGATCGTGACACCGAGATCCGTTGTGCACTAAATTCCCCCCTCCCCCCTTTTTCGTCCGCTCTATTATTTAGTTTTTCTTTTCTGCCTTTTTTTTTTTTCAATGTCGCGAGTAGGCGCGCGCTTTGACTAAAACACCACGTACTTTGATCTCCCTGGAGCCCGTATACGACACAGGCAGACTACTTCCGGCCCTCAAGCGGAGGCGTTCAATTTTTCCCCGCGTGCACGCTCCATGAAAAAACGAAAGAAAGACACAAACGGGCGAGTTTCTTTAAAATAGTACCTTCGTACACACACTGAGCCGACAGGAACGAGTAGGAAAAACTGTAAGTTAGCAACAGAAGGAGAAAAGGGAAAAACACAGCTCCGGTTCACGTTTTCGCGCTCCAGTGCGTCCTGACTACCGCAACGTCCACCACCGCAACGCACGAGTCCAGAAAACCATCATACACGCTTTTTTTTTTTGGTTTTTCTTGCTTTAGATTTTGCGGTGCATTTATTTTCTTCTCGAAGGAGGGCGGAGAAGTTGCGCGGAGTTAATGTCTTTCACACCGTGTTATTTCGGAGATCCCACCGTCGGTACATCACCTCTCTTCCCGGGCCTTACAGATGCACGCGTGGTGATGACGGTCTCTCCGGCCGGAGACGAGGTTTACAAACGAGAGAACAAAACCTCCGCGGTGTACGCGCCGATGTCGCGGGAATAAGTATAACGAGTAAATAAATAAAGGAGCCGGCGGCGAGGGAGATCTATTGTGGTTTGTTACGTCGTGTTTCGGGGGCGTGCACTAAAGAAGGAGAAATAAAGACGGGGAGGAGGATGGAGAGGAAAGAAGACCCCACGTAAGATCATCTCCCCCGCAATCTTTTTCATCCCTCCGACTCCCCGCCTCCTCCTGCTTTTTAACGTTCGTTCCTTCCAGCTATATTTCCCTCTCCCTTTGTCGGAGCATCGCACACGCACGACTTCGAGGGGGCCGAAGTTGGCGGGTCGTCTGTTCAGCCGAATACAGCGCGCACATGCAGGCCTAAAGTCAGGCAGACGGAGCAAATAAAGGGAGCAACATACGGAGCCCCCGATGGAATGTCCCGGTCCTTTGTACGGCGGTCAGAGAAGCCCCTCCGACCGAACACTTGCCGACCAACAACGGTCCGACCGCTGCATAGCCGCATTCGAGGGAACAAGTTACGTCGTGGAATCGCTGGGAAAGTCGAAATCAGCTCCAGGTTGGAGAAAAGGCGGAGGGGAAAGGGCGAGAGGAGCGTGCGTCACCCGACGACGGTGCACGGCAATCTCAGCGAGTCGTGAGGGTTGAAAGTCACGCGATACTACGTCCATGATTGCCGCCGTTGCAGACGACACGCCCCAATGCTCGGAGCATTGCGATTTTGAATACTGTTCCGAGTTTCGACAATAACGAGAGACGAAAAGAAGTCGGTTGCGGCTTGGTGTTTCTGTTAGGAGGCCGATTGCGATGTCCACGACGGTTCTTCCGGTTCTACGTATTGTGTTGTAGAAGGGTCCCCAAGAAACCGACGCGTTGATTTGTATCGCCGAATGCATGGGAACACGAATATGAAGCTGGAAAGATTGTTTCGAGAGTGTGGAAGCGAAGGGGAGGCTGGCGTGGGAACATGCGATTTTTCTGTGAGGGATCGGCGTGGCCTGCGTGAATGAGGGGAAGCCGGTTAGCTCAAATTGGTCTTGCAAGAATCTGGCTGCGTAAAATATCTCGAGAGATCGACGGAGTGGTTTCTGGAATACTCTTCAATCTGGAGTGTTTTTTTCCCCTTCTTCTTCGTTTTCTGTTATTAAGGAATGAAAATGTGTCTTTCGAATGTTCGTATCGTGTGTGCGCCATTGTTCGTTAAAGTAACAATTTTACCAACGCTCAAATAGTTCACATCAGAGAGAATTAGTGAAGGCCTTTGTTTAGAATTCTTTTTCTTTTTAACTGCTCTGTTTTTTTTCTTCTTTTTTTAAAGAGTTTTACGGTAATAGGGTTCGATATTTCTGCTATAATGGCTCTTTGAATGCGTTTACATAAACGGAACACTAATAGATAAAGTAGGGCGACGAGAGATCCTGGGTTCAATCCCCACCCCTGCACGTTTCGTTCTGATTGAGCATCATACCGGCGTGCGGTCTTGTATCACTACTGCGTAGTGTACGTTAAAGACCACGGGCTAACCGTTGTGACTCCACTGGCTAAGTTTCTCATCTACGGCGGAGGCACCACATGCTTATTGAGGCTAGCTAACTTCGGGCTGTATAAACGTACGCACAACTTTAATATTATTATTCTTTTTAGCCGAACCAGCCAGTTCAGGCTCGGGTCGACCTACTGGTGCTGCCTTTGTGTTAAAGTAATTTAATTATGGGATAACGCTTTAGACCAATAGTGATTGGTATACAAGTTAAAATGCCTTTAGACCCAACTGACGGGGAAATAAAGGTAAAGGAAGAAGCACGCAAACGTATAAACAACAATTTGGTTCGCCATCAGCGTCTACAGCGGTCGTTAAATGTAAAGAGTGGTTTGGCTCTCTCTTGGGGCGTTACCAAATTCGCATAAATAAAGAACATCATACCACAGGCATTCGGATATGCTGGATACGCTTTCGTGATTTTATATCGAAGAAATTTGAATATTTTTTACTTTGTGTTGCCCCACATGTGAGTAGCAGCGTCACGCCCGATTCCCGTGGTGCCATTTTACTTGCCATTTCGCAGTTGGGGCATTGCTCATGCGCCCAAAAAAGCACGGTGGAAGCTGCGGTGCCCAAAGTCGCAGTTGCGAAATCGCGAACGGAATCGCATCATGAGAATGAAACTTCAGCAAAACGGCTTTTGCCGTTTTGCTCTTTGCGCATAGAAAACAAAATCAAATCATTTTTTCGCTTAATTTTTTTTTAACACATGAAATTTGATTACGACAAGTACAATCGGCGCGGAATGAAACCCGAACGCCGGAACGCGTGGCCGTTCATACAGGCTGCTCCACCTAGAGGGCCCCTGAGAACTAATGAAAATGCACCAGGGTGCGAGGGTGCGGGTCCTACGAAGGTGAGCTCGACCCTCGCGCGGCGCGTCTGGGAGTTCCGCGTTTCGCCGGTGGCGCGCTGTAAGTGCCGTCACATCCCATACAAAAAGCACTCACTCGCTTTGTGTAATTGAATTCCCAGCGATATCTCTTCAGAGCTGCCACTCATTATCGCTTTGTGTATCGCAAGGGCGAAATGAAAGGTGAAACATTTCGTGCACGGAAGACCCGTAGTGCTTAATGACGTGTCACCGGAACATCGTGCCACGCGCGGTTTCTGAGAAATAGTGAAACGTCATAAACGCGAAATAAAATTCGTTTGTTCGCATGACCATACTCTTTACGAAAAAAAAAAATACAACAACAGACTGACGCGGATGCCTCGGTTTTTATGAGCAATGCGCATGTTTTCGTGCGAGGTTAATTGTTGAAGCTCTCTTCGGTAACCACCGATATGCCAGGCGTATCCATTCCGGAGCCGAATAAATTCACCACCCTGTCTGGGCAGGACCTATCGCAAAGAGCTATGGTTAAGCGGCCGCCCAGTGTCGAACGGGCGACATGGGGCGACACGAAAACACCCTGAGTGACGGCGCTCACAGCGCGCCACCGGCGAAACGCGGAAGTCCTAGACGCGCCGCGCGAAGGTCGAGCACATTTTAGCAGGACCCGCACCCTCGAACCCCGGGTGCATTTTCATTAGTTCTCAGGGGCCCACCAGGTGGAGCAGCCTGTCTCGATGGCCACGCGTTCCGGCGTTCGGGTTTCATTCCGTTCCGATTGTACATCACCTAGACATACTATTTGCGAAAAAGATGAATGGCACTCAGTGAATTGCGTTATTTATGCGATTGTTTTACGCGCGAATGGCGCTCGTAAACACCCTGTTGTTTTCGAATCCAGTACTCGCTAAATCTACCAGTGGCAGTACAATAAAACAGCGGTTTCGTCCTGTCTGACGTCCCCACATCCGACTTTTCAAAGTAGACAAGAACAACACAGGGTGCGGTGTCACCGGACCGAGTGTGCTTTGTTTGGACCGGGCTTAAACGGAAACTCGAGAGCGTGACGGCCACACTCTCCTTCTGCAGTTCCGTTATACAGCCGTTGTAGCAGCGTAGGACACTTAAGCACTCGTGATCACCGTGCGTTTCCTGATCACGGAAAACGGAGGGGCGACGGCGAGCTCGAAGAATAGAAATCGAGATTGATGACAAAAGAGCCGTGCAAGGATCGACTTCGGTTCGGGTTAAAATGTTTCTATAGTTTTTTTTTTTCTTTTTTTGTGCATTTCTTTCGGTTTTAGCTTCCCGAGGAGGAGACAAGGAAGGAACGCTGAGCCCAAGGTTCTGACGCAAGGGCTCGGCCGGTTCTCTCGATCCGTATGGAAATCTTTAAACGGCATTTGAATAATTGATTGCGAGAAATTTGCGTTCGCCACTCTTGGCTGCCGAGAGGATGGGCGGATGGAGCTCCTGTCTGAGCCGCCATTTTGACTCAAAAAAGTGCAGTGGTGCGAAATAAAAAAAAAAAAAAATACAGACGAAGGAGTTACAAAGAGTCGAGATTCTCCTTGCTATAGAATCTGAACCGCCCGCACGAACGCTCGCGCAACGGCTTGAACGCTAAACGGCGCATAAAGGCCCATGAACGAGGTTGCGTTTGAGACCGATTGACCGCCTTTTGACTGCGCTGCGTCGCGAAACGGTCGCGAGCCACCATGTCAATCCGTGCTTCGTACGAAGCGGGGCAAGCAATTTAACGAGGAGTTGGGCGCACGGCACGTAGCACGGATACCACGGTTACTCGCAGTCAAACTCTTTTAAACGCAGCGGTGTAAATGGGCCTATATCCTTTTTTGTTGATCAATAAAAAATCTGGAGTGTGCATACGTAGATCGCATGGGTCTCAAGTTGCGAGACTGTTATGGGACCCATTACTGTGACGAAACGATTCGACGGTAGCCTCTCTAACCTGTTTAATATAAGGACTTTACTTGTACACCCCCGTTTTACAGGCAATTTAAGGGCCTTCGTACCGAAGGCCTTTGCACAACTGAGAGGTCACCGTACGCCAAGGGTCGCGCACAGTGTCGGGATCGCGAGCTGATTCACCGGTGCTGCTATTGCGTACGATGTGAAAGCCCTTGATTAACTCGTGAACCAGGGAGTGTGGAACAGAGTGAATTTTTGTTCCATTTGTTCCGAATTCTAGATAAAAGACCAATTGCATTGTGAACTTAATCTATAATCTGCCGACAGGAATATTAAAAATATGATGCGCCGTAGCATAAAATATTTATTGTCCACGCGGTACAGCCAGGCATTCAATGACATACACAGAGTCTACGTCAGTTAATATGACGACCTTATAGAAATATGTCAAGCTCCTCAAGGGTCTCTTGATTACACAAAGGAAGGTTGCCAGCTAGAACGAGAAAACAAAAACATAATATATACTTAAGTCTTCTATGAGCCTTCTGCGCTTAGACAAATAGATTCAGCTGGAATCCAGCAAGCTTTCAACGACATGCAGCTGTCGAAGTAGCTTTCTACGGGCTCTGAGGAATTGCTTAAATTAAATATTAATGTTTCATCATCTGCCCCTTTTCCTTATTAATATTACAGTTTTTCTCGTAAGCAATCTACAATTAGTACAAAATAGAACATATTATAAAAGAAAATTACCATCATTCCTAAATGATAACTACGGTTTCCTTTTTTCTGACCAAAATAGAACAAAAATATCGATTCCTCTTATTTATACCATCGAGTTTTGATCACTCAAATGTTTCTCGTAAAATAAAAAAAAAAAATTAAGAAATAAGAAGGTTTTTTTTTAAATTTTATTTAGCAGAAATGTTTTTTCGCGAAAAATTATGCTACAGTACGTATACATATTTTCCACAAGGGTGCAGCCATCTTGAATTTCGTCACTTCTGCTATGCGTTAATACATCGTTTTGATCCCTCCAAAGCCGCTCGAAGGTGCTCACAAAAAACGCGTGATTGTCACACATTCTTGTTTCGTCTCACCGATATTTTCTAGCATAATCCAGGTTGAAATGATTTATAAATATTTTTTTTTGTCCCGCATACCAGATACGAAACCCACGTGACTGAGAAAGACAGGAAACGAAGAACGTCTATAGAGCAGTATCCGAAATCCAACCGTCCAGCGACAAAATCGGGAAATAACAATCTCAAACGCAGGCTGTTGTGAAGAGAGGAACTGCGCATAAAACAGGTTTTCTTTATCTTTTCACACCACTCTTGGCATTGCTGTTGTTCTTGGAGCGTCGTGATATATGCATTTCTGACATTCTTGCACTACGAAATGCGCGAAAGTTTATAAAAGAAAAAGACAAAAAAAGACGGAGTCTTGCAAAAAAGCGCAGCCCTTCTACCGTGTCGTCCCGTCAGCATCAACAAACATGGCGGCGCCCATGGAACAGAGCAGACACTGGTCCATAGGCGTTTACGAGCATGGCGTCCCTATTTGATGTCACAACCGTGCAAGCAGGTGCAGTATGTGCGTGAAGGTAGCTTCGGCAGGATTGCACTGCGCGTGCTTGCTCACACGAGCAGCAACATGGCGGCTGCTAGATGACCTGTTTGCAACCGTCTATTTGCTGGTTTTGATGCCCTGCCAAGTGAAAGAAAAAGAGCCTCTCGCTTTTTTTTCCGGCAATCCGTAGCGCTTCTTCTGCACTACGCTCGCTTCCTTGAAAACTAACGTGCGCTTAACACAATGTTATTCTTCAAATGGTTTCTGTTTTGAAGCGTCGCGCGCCCCAGCCTCTACACAGTGCTTTCTTCCATCCAGTCTCAGCAGAGACGTTTTTCGAGCAATCCGATGCTGAAATATCATACAAGACTTTGTTTTTGTTTCATTTTGGACGCCTTGCACAGCCTCTAATTCCGTAGGAGTTTCTTAGATTCCGTATATTCCGTATATTGCTGAACTTTGTTAGCTTGTCAGTTAGGCCTAAAAAAGTCTTCAGTGCCACTTGGAGTCATTGTTTCGCGTTGGCGAACAAATTACTTTGGAAGAGAAGTCTGCCGAATAAAATCGCGCTTATCTTTTCTTGCTCATTGTTCATTGTGAAATCTTCTTTAAGGCCCATTAAGCCCGCTTAAAAAAAAAAAAAAGAAGTGACAGTGAGCGGATGACGCATCAGCAGTGCCGCCTTGCAGCTCGAGGTCTTTTATAAACGATCCAGGCTGTTCCTTCTCTGGGACAATAACCAGCACACGCCGCCACGTTTAAAAATTATAACGCCGCCATACAACAACAGGGCGATGAGGAAAAACACAAGAAATAAGCCTTGCTACGACGCTGGTTCCTGTCTTTAAAAAAAAAAAAAAAAAGAATTCTCTCGGTTTTTGAAGCACGGGGTCCGGGGGAGGAGAAGGCTTCTACAGTCCTCGGGGGGACAAGCGGAACGCGCTTGAAAGCTGGAGGAGCGCCAAACGCGGGGCTTTATTTTCTCTTCTTCCGACTGAACTTGTTGTTTTCTGGGCACATTCGCACGCTTTATTTCTAAAGCGCCATGTCTCCGCTTAGGGGCCCTACTTTTGTCTATTTGTTTCTGAGACTTTAATATCGATAGTTTCTTATCTAAGACGTTGCCAGTAAAATATACATATCAGAACAAAAAAGACTAAGGAACTGAAACGAAGCTAAAACTGGGCTTCAAATTATAATTGACACAAACAACGGGTGGTCAATATGTTGACCGTCACCTAGTACTCACCCGCAATGGGTGTTTAAGGAATTATATCGAATCTATTGGGAGTTCGATGAATGACGCACAAATGTAACCAGATAACTAAAAAAATAGTGCCATACGTCATTTGGAAAATAGTCCTCATTTGAGGGCAACATCACCGTCATATGCTCCAAGAATTAACTTGGAAAGAAAGCAGCCAATGAAATGGCCGCTACTACGGAAAACCTGAAGTGATGTATATTTTTATATTCTTTATATCTCTAGTGTTAGGATTTCGTGCGATCTGAACGCTAATTTTATCGATATTTGACGGTAAGCTGCGGAACACCATCGGGATATATGCTGCCTGCGAGGTTAGTGAAGTCACGCTGCACGGTGACCCGCCCAGGCGGTCAAGACGAGAAAACTGACGAAGAAGCCTCCAGGAAGGGGTTCCGAGAGCCAGAAACAAACAATATAACGAAGGCCCTGTTTCTTTTTTTTTTTTTTTTCTGGAAGTAAGAGAAACATATCGATCCTGAATATGGGAGCTGCCTACTTCACTCATGTCTCGTCACTCGGTCGTGATTTAGAAAATCGCAAACTCTAGCAAAAGAGGAATACCATAACTTATCGCCATCATCTCACGTCAGTTTCCCGCATAATGACCCAATTAAAGTGGGCGTGCGCGCGTGTTGTCAATACTGTGGGCGAGCTAGGTTCGCTCGGAAATGGTTTCAATACAAGTCCTAAATACACGGACAACCGGAAGTAAGTGACCAATCGTGGCGATATTTATGACATCGAGATCACAAGAACGATTCATCCTATTGAATTATTCTGTGACCTATGCGCTGTTCAATAATTATAAGCAGGCCGGACCATAAAACGCCATTCAGATGTCCTATGGACTTAAAGAAACCTCGTTTTGTCAGTGTAGAAAGCGTTTGACGGCTTTAGGATGTGGAGTGTGCGTGTTTTCCGGAACGTCAATTCATCGAACGAGACTCTGGGTAATATTTGTGACGCACAATATAATAAATCACTAAAACAGAAGATACCACATGGGCGCAAAAGCAAAATTACGAATAAAAGCAAGGCGAGCAATTCATAGAAAAACGTCTTAATATTTTCACACAGAAACCAGTCACTTGGGCGAGGTTGTACTTTAAAACGACGAGCATAGTGCGCAGAAAAGCGCCTACATATCTATACTATCCAAACCAACATCGGCAGTCTGTCCCTGCAGATCTAAAGTTCGAAAGGAAGGCGAGAGAGAGGGGACAGGGAAGAACAGGAGAGAGAGAGAGAAATCCCGTCGTTAGTTAATCGAGGTTCCCCGACGGGGCTCTCGGTCGTCATCACGTGATCGGCCAATTAGAGCATCCCCGCTGTCGGCGCCGAATTCCGGGCGCATCCCCAGCTCGGTCGAAAGTCTCCGCCGGTTTCCTTGGCGCGGACAAGTCCTCCGCCTTAGGGGGGAACGAAGGCAGCCAGGGACCCCGGTCAATCCGGTCCCTGCGCTGCTACACTGTCGTCCGGGCTGCGAGGGAGACCTCGACGACGGCCGTCGCAGCGTCCAGCAGGCGTTCCCTTCTCCCTCTACAGGCGACGCTCTAATCAGCGCTGCAGCAGCAGGACTCTGGGGGTCGCCGAGGGGAGTGCCCCAAAGCTGGGCGCCGAGTTTATTTCTCAAAAGTGCCCACTGAGGAGGGGACAGTCGGCGGAACGGTCGTCAGGTCTTGGTTGTCGAAACGATGTTCTTTTTATTTTTTTTTTTTTTTTGTCTGTGTTTTGCTTGGAACGTTTGCGCGTGAGACAATTGAAGGCGACTGGTAAATGGGGGGTGGTTGAAAGGAAGGTGAGAGAGATTTTTCACGCCGGAGTTCTGTAACTTCGCGTGATGAGCAACTCTGTACGGCGTCCGAAACTACCGCAATTCGTTTCCCGAGTTCCGATTTTGTTTTTCTATTTTAAAATGGGCGGGCCTCGCTTGCTTGCGTGTCTCATGGTCGTGGCAATGAATCCTACCAGCGGCGTCGTGGCTTAAAGCGTAATTCGCGCATTAAAGCGACGAGCCAAAGTGAGAGCTGTTAGCGAGCGTCAGGGTGGCGAGGCCTCGAGAGATGAAACAAGGAAGTCGAAAGGATGGGGGAGAAGAGGGCTCGGCTGTCCCTCGGATTCATAACAAAACAATAAACGTCAGTATTATATTCCTAACGAGCGTGTTGGTAAGATGTACTAGATAACAGAAAGTTATCTCTTGCCGGAGAGAGGTTATCTCTTGCCCGGAGAGAGGGAATCTATTCCATTGTTTTCTTTTGCGGGGGAGCATATATCGGGCAAACGGGCCGGTGCCTAAATGACCGCCTGGGGGAGCACTTCCGAGAGGTCGCCGATCCCAGCAAGGGAACGGTGCACCCAATTGCAGCACATCGCCGCACATGCGGAGGATGCGAGCCAAGGTTCAAAAAAAACGCGCGTGCTCGGGCGCCATCTTCAGAGATTCGGCAGGGAAGCTATCGAATCTTTTGCGATAAAGAACTCCGGAGTCAATGTATCTTCCCCCTCGCTAGCCCTCACTGATAGAGAGATAGATTATCTGAGCCATGAGCTGTCCGGGGTGATTAGACGACCTCGGTGAGCGGCCCAACCCATCGGGTCCACGCACCCAGCCGCCTCTCCCACCCGCCCTTCCTTACACTTACTTCCCCCACTGCCTCTGCCCTTTCCCGAAGTCTGCGCACGGGAAGATACGTTCGCACCCCATGGAATAAACTTTGTTGAGAGTTGAAAGAATGTACTCGTCTGTGTTTCGTCCTCTCTCTGTTTTATACTTTCTGTTTTCTCGTAACGTCAGTAGCCAACTAATTTCTTTCTTGCTCGAAGGGTCCCGAAGTCCCGCAGATCAAGTTGGGTTAGGTGTGTGTCAGTGCTATATGTACGGATGCACATCAATCCGGCTCCGTGGCCAACCTTCTGGGCATAATGTGGAATAAAAGTTTTCGAGCAAATATCAAAATTATAACTGACTTCCTGTCAATGTCACCCGGGCAAGTAGAGTCCTGAAGAACATTACGATATTTTGTGAAGAAGAGCAGAAATCGAAAATTTTGTGAATGTGGCCCATATGATTAAATTCGAAACAATTTGAAGAGCCATGCAGTAAAAACCATACGCGTGCAAAAGTTTAATCACTGCTTATTGATATGTTACAAGTGTCATAATAAATATTCCCGCGGAACAATGCGATGTTTGTTGTTCTTCAGTTTAAATTTTCATTTGAGTGCAGGTGCCGAGGTGTTGATGCTCAACAAAGTTGGGGGATGCTGGCAGTCTTAAATGAAATGAATCAAATAAATATACGATACCCAATACCTAAGGAACGTGTAATGTCGAGAGTTCGGGTAGAATTCTTGGCAGGAGAATGGTTTGTATAACAAAAAGTACGTTGAACTGCAATGGCTATTTGTACTTTCAGCGAAGAAGGGCCGGGAATTCATGGAACTGAGGGAGACGAAGTTCCCCAATTGCACCGGGAGTAACCTTCGACGTGAAACTCAGGACTCTCCCTCTAGTTTTGACGAAGATTCATCGTGTACCAAAAACCTATCATGAAGTTACAAGAACACCGCTTTCCAACGGGAAAGTCAGCCAATTTCGTTGAGCCCGAACCACTGCCACCTTGCAAAAAAAAAAAAAAAACACCTGACATTCACGTTGTAGGTGAGAAGGTGAAGAACGAATGTTAAGGAGTACGGACGATCACAGCAGGCAAGAACACTCACAGGGCAGACATCGTACTTAATCACTTCGATCGCCCGACTACACACCTCAGACTTGACTTCATAGCGTTTTCCCAAAAGAGGCGGTTATAAATATGTATGGTGGGGACGATGTGGTACAAACAGCCAGATACGAAGAAACAGAACGCAGTTAACGTAAAGAGAGGACATGTAAACACCATAGCGTATAATAAGCTTGGTCTCTGCACTTCCGGGAAGGATCGGAGCCTAAGCCAGCCGTGAGGAGAAGCCCATCGCATCGGCGTGCGCGTCCAGCATCCCGGCTGACGCGAGGATCCGATGGAGAGCGACCGGAGCAGCGGGACGGCACTCACCTGTATCCAGAAGTAGCAGACATCCGGCGAGTGCGGCGACGGCAACGCGTCGCATCCCGTCGACTGCGAGAAGCCTCCGATCTCGAAGAAGCCTCCGTAAGTGCATCGCTCGATCGGCTGCTCGGAGAGAGCGTCCCGCCGGCTCAAGTATCCGAGACGAAGTCGCGGACCGGCTGAGAAGAGAACGCGCACCACACTGCTTCTCTTACAAGCGCAGCAGCTGCACCGGCGACAACCGATGTCGGCAAAAGGTCATCTCTTCCGAACCGAGGTTACGAACCAACAGTCGGACACAACAGCAGCATGACGCGGTGTCCGCTCCAGTTAGAAAAAGCACCGCCTCGCGCGTCCTTATTTTTGAACGAGGACGGCGGTACGACGACGACGACGATGACGACACCGACGACGATGACACCACAACCACAATTGTAATGAACACTAACTAGCACGCGCACAAGACCATACAAACTTTTTGTTTTCCGCTCCTAGACACAGTTCAGGTAAACCTCGAAGCCACGAGCTTCATTCCGAGCGGGGCATCCGCGCTGCGTGGGTTCCCAAGAAGAGGGCCGGCGAACCGACCCTGCAAGAGTCGCCCAAGTCGTCGGGAAGGATGCGCTCGAACCAGGTGCTGGTTCACACACGGGCCAGCGTCCGTTCACACGGCGCGGGAGTCCGGTCCAGCGGCGGAGCGAAGGTCGAAGCAGCAGCAGCAGCGAGGCGGCGACGTGGGGTCGGATGCGAGCAGCGGTGGACGGAGTCCCGGGAATGCGGTCGTCGGAGGCTGCGGCACGGGGGAACCTTGTGTCTCCGAGCGCTGCCACGGAGCCCATTGAGACGAGCCGCTGCGGAGCAGAGCGCACGGCGCGGCCTGTGGCGCCCTCCCGCGGACGGCGGCCGAAGCTCACGCCCGCTCTCCTTCACCACACTCGTCCCTGCAGGAGAGAAGGTGCTTCTCGGCATGGCCGCCGGTTCCGAAACTCAACAACGAAAAAAACAAGCACGATAATGATGGCAACGGGGAGCGAAAATAAACGAGGAAAACAAGAAAAACGTGCTTCCCCTCCACGTTTTCATTTCGCTCGTGTTTTTGTGTGTCGTTTTGCTCGTTTAGTGTCGTCCCAACGCTTGTCGTTCTCGAGTTGTTCGCGAATCTGAGGTGCTCTCTTCTTCAATCTGTCTCTCTCTTTGCGCGCGCGCTATTTCCTTCGGCGGATGAAGAGGCGGGTTCTCTCTCTTTGTTCAGAGGCCCGAGACGTTTGCCTGAAATAAAAGAAGGCCTGCTCGAGATTAAACTCCCCTCATACAGAACGCCGGCAGCCCGCCACAGCAGGTATATATTTCAGCCGTCTTTGTACAGGTGCGATCCTCCGAGACGAAGTCATTCGACGAAAGACTCCCGTTTCGTCTCAAAACTCATATTTCGTGTTTTTTTATTTTTTTATTTTCTTCTTCTTTGAATTACGATTATTTTCGCGTTCTGCGGCGAACTATCTCTTTTTTCTGGGCGGAAGCAGTTTAGTATTTACCCGGACTTGCACGAGAACGGCGAAGGTGTTCCGAGACTTTGATGAACGCGGAACATCGGACGGAGTGTGGCGGGCGGCACCGCCCCGAGGCCGCTCGAAAGAACGGCCCCGGCGGGATGAACGATGAACTCCCGAAGACGAAAGCACCGGTTCTTTGTAAGGTTAAGGAAAGCTTGTTCTTAGTGGGACCGGGCACACGGGAGATGCCGCCGAATGCAACGAACGATGATGCGGGGGAGGCCGCACAGGCCGAGGATGGTCCAAACTTCGCGAACGATCGAGCGTTTGCCCGTTCCACGTGCGATCCCCGTGGTTAGCAAGAAGAAGGAAGATGAAAAAGAGCGAGAAATGAAGCATTCTACTTTGGTCGATCGGAGACACACGAAATGGGGCGGGTTCTTCTCCCGTCTTATGTTTACGGTCCGGGGCGCTGCCGTTCGACCAGTCTGCCGTACACCTGGACAGGTGTTTTGGACGGCTGCTCTGTTGAATGGGGGGCATGGAACTGATAAACGCAATCTCGAGCTCCTTTTTTTTTATTGGTTTTCTACATATTTATTGGGGCATCTGTTTGTGCGTGTCCACGTGTCCTTCCACGGGAATACTAAGCGTAACTGGATGCTTGGTTTGTGTGCCGCACGGAGAAAACAAGCTGCAATGCTAATTTGAATGCTGTCCTGATCTCGCTCGCAGGTACGGAGGGATGGCTGAATTGATCTACTATTATAAGCTATGTAGGTTTTTATTTTTTGTTTCGGCGCAAAGGGCAGTTTTACGTCAAGTTGTGAATTTTATATCAGTTATTTGTTTTATTCAGTCATTAGGGATAGTACGCAAATATACCTTACTGTACAAGGGGTAGCTACTTTTAAACTGATGGTATAAATAAAAGTCGGACCTATTGAATCTTGTGGAACAATATCTCGTTTTGTGTATACACACGTAGAGCAGAATAACTTCTAAGAAGAGATGCATAAGTAAAATAAAATATTACGTCATATACGATTATATTTCCGAAAGGCAAAGCTGTCCACGTAGGAACGTTTGTATTTTAGGACTTTAGATTTTCAAACTTAAAACTGGCAGCTTCATTCGTGTATGCCCGGGTATTCTGAATGCACGAATTTCATGGTCAGTTAACAGAGTTACGAAGCATACCACTGGAATTTCTGTGCTAACTAAGTAACCTGAAAACATTGATATGTTTTTTTTGCAAATATGAAACGGTTATCCGCACGCCCGCGTAAAAGTATACGTGCTGTATTTGTTTGAAACCCGCTTATTTTCCAGCAATTACGTTACTGCACAAAAGCATCGAATTCATGCGAGAGCGATACCACGTATAGTAAAAGAGGCAAATCATACATAAAACCAGCAATATTTGCGTACGACGATGAAAGTCGTCATAAATTGATAGTGATTCTTCCTCTTTTTTGCAAATAGTTTTATTGTTGTCTTTAACTTGCTAAGCGCTGTTATATTTACTGTTTATTCAACAATTATACAATCCTTGTGCATGAGATTACCTTGAACGTTGGTCATATATTGTGACTTATTTTTGTACTGAAGCTCGGGGTTGCATTTATATTTCACTACCCAATGTAATGAAAAGTAAATTTACATTATGGCGATATTTTAAGGCATCACATTGACGCTTTGAAATAATATGAAAACGTGAACTTTCGTGAAACATAAGAATATATCTTGACTAGGTGTTAGCTAAAAAGTACCTTCCATTGTTATTTTATATTTTTACTAGGTGTTAGCTAAAAAGTACCTTCCACCATTATTTTATATTTTTACTAGGTGTTAGCTAAAAAATACCTTCCACCATTATTTTATATTTTTACTAGGTGTTAGCTAAAAAGTACCTTCCACCATCATTTTATTTTAAATTTCTTGGCTCTGGCATGTGTCGGATTGGTGTCTGAACTCTTTCGCGAAATAACTTTTTAGGAGGTGGTCGTGTTTGGCTAATACACCCCGTTTTTTAAGTTATCGTTACGTGTGTATAGTATTTATTGATTATTTATTTGCCTCAGTGGATATGAGGTGCCGGCAATTTTAAGCGGAATTCAGCTAATGAACTAAAGCATGCTGATTCACTTTGAATGATTCGGCTTATGAACCATGTTGCAATTTCCGAGTTGGAGACAGGTAACATGATAAGTAAAATGAATTTACAGGATTAGATTGGCCCAAATGTTACTGCTTTTGATATGTTTGCTATATTTTTGGAGGTTTTTGTCGCATGAATCCGAAACTGTGCGAAGAAAGAGACCGAAAGCCCTGTTTGTAATGATCTGTTCATGGTGGAGGTACTAGAACTTGTCACGTTGTCGTCATCGCGGCAGCTTGTCCTTAGCGCTACTACCAGTGACTCGCTACCAAGATAACGGCGATGTCCACGACTTCGAGTACGTCGACATTGAGTCGTAAGTAACATGGGCATCGAATCCGACGCTCCTTCCGCGACCAGTATTACAAATCAGGCGACAATAGTGTGCAAAATGATCTATAAACTTATTGGGGTCTATTTCACTTTTGCAGGTTCTATTAATTGTTTTATCCTCATTATAATGTCTGACTCTGAAACTGCAATGAAACAGTGACAACTTGGCTCTAGAGCCAATTTTTCTGAAGATATTCGGTCATATGCATATTTATGTCATTTTGTTCGCAAATAATGCACTCTTGAAGTTTTAAATTCAAAAAAGAATCCTGGCAATTCCTCCTTTTATAAGACCGCATAGCACGATAAAATGCCGCTCAGGCAACGTCCACGCAGTAGCCTCTCCTTTGAACAAAAAATAAATGTATCTAGTCAAGCAGTCGTCTTGTATAGAAAGGTAAACTATATGTGGTAATTTGGTTTCACAAAAATTGGCTGTTTGTTTGAGTATTTTGTCCTCTACAATCTGCACAATCGAAGTCACCTCAAATAGGTATAAACAGACTCAAGGTGGTTTATTGTAACGTTTTCTTTTTCGTTTTGCTCTTGTTTCATTATATTTTTTTTTTCCGTCATAAGACATATTTTGATCCAGAATGACGAGCAAAGCCCTCTCAAATTACAAAGATGCTAATAACCGGTTCTGTGCATCTTTGCCTGGATACAACCTTTCCTAAATTTCAACTTTTGGCGCTTTTTTGTCTCAACATTTTAGTTTGCTACTATTATTTCCATACGAGACTAGAACACTTGCGCACCACGGGGTTCTAGTCTCCAAAATGGCCGCACATGACTCGGGGTTATTATTTCACGACCGGCAGTTGGGTGACACAACCTGGAATATTCTAAATCTGTGACAGGCCTCATCTACTTCCATGGAACGTAAATGCAGTAGGATGACTCCCCCGACGGGCCTGAGCCTCACGCCAAGCGTCTTTCGACGCATTGGTTGTGTACGACGCACAGTCGAACGCTGGCTCTGCACGCGTGTCTGTTTTGTGTCTGCGCTTTATTGCACTCTGGTGACGCCAAAATTCCAGTGGAGGAACTTTACACCACAGCGTTGGCGAGAAA
This sequence comes from Ixodes scapularis, assembly GCF_016920785.2. Classification (NCBI taxonomy): domain Eukaryota; kingdom Metazoa; phylum Arthropoda; class Arachnida; order Ixodida; family Ixodidae; genus Ixodes; species Ixodes scapularis. The sequence continues at coordinate 198,309,926 of NW_024609835.1, forward strand.
AAAGAAAAACACTAGTGGTGACTTTAATGCGACTCTTGCTCAATATGTCAGGGATATAGGTGCGCAGACATCTGCCACATTTTCATCGGTAAACGACCCCGACAAAGGCCATACGCAAGCTAACTGCTCACATAGGGTTTCTTGTTGCAGCGTGCGTTTTTATTCTACACTAAGCTCGGGGCTTTTAAGTGCGAGGCCTACTATTTTCGCCCATTTAATGTGTTTCTTAATCAAAATAAGTGCATAGCATCGTTGATCACCACGGCCGCGCAAGCGGTGCATGTTTTTGTTTTTTTCTTTCGTAATACCGAAAATATATGTTAAGCAAAATATGGAAATTTTAATTCAAAAAGAGAATGACTCTTCTTTCACTCCACTCAGGGTTATACGAAATCAGCCTCTTTCGAATTTTATTCCCCGATATACAATGGCGCGCGTGCTGCGATAAAAGAATTGAAGTTGCAGTCCCACGGACGTCAGGATGTAAGACGGGCACCACTCGTGCTGGCGTCCTCATGCTCTCCAGACAGAGACAAGTACGGAACGTTCACTCGGGATTTCTAAATTTCGCGTAACGGTTATAAGCACCTTAGAGCAGCTTCTGCCCCATCCCCGACGTCACCTGAATTCGCCGTTCGACGTCTGTCACTTGGTGTTCGTCGTCTCTGCTTGGACAGCCTTTACCCCCGTCACCATAATAAATGATGTGCGTGGTGGTCCCCCACATTAAGGGAGAAAGAAATTCTTCGTTATGCGTTTTGCTGACCCTGACTTTAGTCCGGGACATCGACGACGCACGGCCTCTCTCTCCATGTCACCGGAGCGGTGACAAGGGAGAAAGAGGCCGTGCGCCTTTTGGGCCTGCTTCAGAATGGGATATTTTTCCCAACATCTAGACTGCGCTACACTAGCAACACGAGCATCCCGCATTCATAAGCAGCAACTCCTTAAGCTGGTCTGTTTTGTTACCATTACCATTAAACATTAAAATGAATTACATTATTTTGACACACAGTTACAATTTAGTAATGTGTTTTTTTTAATATATTTTGATGTCGTTGGGAATACTATTCCTTCTCCCAGAAACCACATAGTCGCGAGAAAGATGGGTCAAAGCAAAATCAAGTGAAACCCTCTGTTCGAGTATCGCAAGCACTGCCACAAAAGAGGTCAAGTGAGCATATCGTGTCCCGATTGGCTGCTTCTGTTTCAGATTCCCCCGAGGTTTTGGAGTTGCTCACCAATGTCGAACCAGACTCTTCCCCAGCAATTCGTGTCGCAGCCCGAGGATTTTGGGGAATTGTAGGGAACAACTCACCAGGAACCCCCGAATTTCTAAGCAAATAGCCACGTCTGAAGGGGGCCCTAGGCCCGCTTTAGACGGGGGAATTTCCCCCGGCAACTTCATTTAGAATCTAGGAAGAGGGCGGGAACTACTCGCCAGTAACGATGAAATTGCTGGGAACGTTGCCCTGTGTAAAGCGGGATATGGAGTTGAAGAGATTGAACTCTATGGGGCGCGTTGTTGAGCTTTTTTCAACGGAGCTTGGTGCTTACCCAGCCGAACTCCTGCGCATTTAGCTAATTATGTCTTATGCCTCCACCAAGCGCCAGGCACATGTTGGACACGAGTAATACGTTAGCGCTGGGAAATGATTCATACTTATCCTTGGGTCTTCACTGACTGAGCACGAGCTTCACCAGAACACTGACACAGCGCCAAGCGCTGTGTCAGAAACGCAAATAATTAATTTACAATAGTGATATATGTTATTGTTGCAATGGCTGGGTTCTAAACTTACCCAATATGGGCACGATGGTTGGATGTCTTCCCCAATGCGTCCAGTCACTACATCTTGAGTAGTATCTCATTGGGAAGCAAGTCTGGCGTTCTACGGCCCTACTTTTTTTCTTTCTTCTATATTCGATAATGTAATGACTTCATGTAATATATAGACAAGAAATAATTTTATTTGCGGAGCACATTAAATGGTTTCCGGTGACAAAGGCAGAAGACCGCGTGCTTTGTTTACTATTGGCGCACAACGAATGGTCTGGATTGGAGCTAAACAAAAGCAGAGGCTATTTCTAAGAGCACAAACTGTGAAATTTTGCAGCTCTGCGTGTTTTGGATTTTGCTGTCGTCAGTGGTGTGTTTTCAATTCTGGGCCTGTAAGGTTTTTTTTACAAAATAACAACGTGCTTCCTAATTTTTGCGCAGCATAGTCTTAGGTGTTACATTAAGACTATGCTTATATAGACACTGGAATTTGTTTTATTCATTAGATTAAAACTTACGAGAGCTTTTTTTATACCCCAATGAAATAAGGTAGACAGGAAAAGATGGCAAAATATTTTAATAAACACAAAATTTAGATACATCATACCGCTGCCTGTCCACGTAATCCCTGTACTTATTTATCTACTATGCCCTTCTCTTGACGTGGCACCAGTTTTGAATGACCTCCGCAAAGAAGGTCATTGTTTGAGTCGTCAGTCATTCTGTTACGCGCCATAGATACCATCAGTCGCAAGGAACATATAATGAGCGTAGAGGAAGCTGCAGAAAGTTTAAAGGAGCAGAAACAGATGGCCGTTATAATGGGTGTCAGGGAAGAACGTCTTTGGCGACCGACAAACTTGTTGAACTCGTGATGGATAACTTCGAATCCAGGTGGTGACCTTCAGGAGGAATCTAAAAGCTTGTGCCGCGGCATGACAAGTGCCTAAATATGCAATGCTGAACTGAAATGATATCTAGAGTATGTTATATATCGAAAGCTTGTCCACTTAAACACAATTTTCATAACTCTTTACTTTTTGTACCCAATTTTTAGAAAAATGAAATACACACAGTAAAAAAAAATAATAAAACGAAAGAGCTATCATATTTTTAATTCGTCTCCCGGGCGGATTTATGGGTGAGGTTTGGCTTAATCTAGGTCAAAATTTCCATCAATAGAACTGTCCATCGAGTCAAAATATCCAATAATAGACATTTAGTCTAGATGGACATTTCGACCTGTATGGACATTTCGGCTTGATGAACATTTTGACCCGATGGACAATTTACCCGTTACTCAGCTTACCTCGTTGACTCATAATTTAACACTGTTGCTGATACCGGCTGCTATACATAATTTAGCATATATGCACGCGTTCTTGCACAAGCGGTTATAATATGACCGCTTGCACAAATCTGAAGAGCTTTCTAAAATTTTTGACAAACCATATTTTCTTTTTTCAGATGTTTAGTAAGGAACAGCTATTTTTATTCGAAAACCAAAACATAACATGGCCAGTTCACCTCCGCCACAACGTGCCTAGTGGTTTGAACAAAATTACAAATGTTCAGTGGATAGTGCTAAAAGTTTTAAAAGGTGCGAGATATTAAAAAAAAAAAAATCAATGACAAAATAGGACGCGTTCGCTGACTTCAGTTTAACAAATCTAGCCATTTGGAAACAATCGAGCACTACCGGTCCCTCGAATCAATCACCTTACGCTGAAGCATTAGCAGTGTGCCTCTAAATCTCAAAACATCGTTGGAGAAATTCTCCAAATATTCACCTCACTATAAAAACTCCAATTCACGATTTGCACGGTCTCTGCTCACCGTTAGTTCAACATGAAAGATTAGCGCCTTCTTCTGAAAACCTCGGCTCGTGTATCGCATCGCAGGAGTTACGTTCTGGCAAATTGTAGAATGTTAGCGCTCAGAAAAACATGGTTCAGTACGCTCCCAACGCCTGTGTATTGGTAGTACGTATGGTTTGATAGAACTAAAAATTCTAGACAATTGCTGTAATAGTCAATACGGTTTGTTATTTAAATAAGTTATTGTTAAGAACAAGTAATAACAAAGATGAAAAAAGAACGAACTCGAGTCCACTTTCCTGGCTTTAAATGAAAGTCAACAATTTTCTCACCCCTGTACTACATTTGAAATTCGAAACATTAATGCGATAACTTCGGCTGAAAGTAAATGAGCAGCGGATGATGATGTTTGTTGCAGAAACGAATAAAATAAAGCTGCAGAACAAATGTGACATTCTTGTCTCGTTGTACTTCACCCCACAACAAGGCCCCCGCACACAACAGAGTAGAATACACCTTAAACTGAATATTCTACAAACTTGGCGGAACGCAAGAGGCGGCGGGGGGGAAGGGGGGTTGTTTGTTGAAAGACAATTTATAAAAAAACAACTCATAGCGGGGCTACTGGTCGCGTAGGTGAATTCGTCATGGTACACTTCGTCATGGAGTCAACTAGACAGATACCGAAAAAAGGGTGGCTTGGAACGTGCATGTCCAAGTATAAATTTTCAAAAGCCACTTTATCTCTCGCACACTTTGTGTTTTCGGAACTCTTGGCCACTTTTCTTTTTTGGGTCCCGAGTTTAGACATATATCTTGTCAGGTTTCCAAACCTTGAAAATAATAAGAAAACGAACGGGATGGACATTTAGACACGGTGGGTATTTGGACCCGATGGACATTTTTACTCGGCGGACATTTTGACTCTATTGGAGTTTTCGCCTCGATGGACATTTGCCCTCGGTGAGCATTTCGCACCAATCCGACATTTCTTCTCGATCTACATTTTGAAACACGCTTCCCGCGGCCTGGTGGACATTATGACCCAATGGAGATTTCGTCTCGAGAGACATTTTGACCTGAAGCTAGCTAGGGGGAGGAGGGCTTCTGGTCAAAATGTCATAGAGACAAAATGTTCATCGGGTCAAAATGTCCAACAGGTCACGTTAGACATGCGCGACTATGTCCATCGAGACGAAATGTTTAATCGGGTCGAAATATCTGCTTAATCAAAATGTTCATCGATACGAAAAGTCTAATATGGCCAGAACGTCCATCGAGTGAAAATGTCCATCGGGTCGAAATGGCCACCGAATCCACATGTCCATCTTGTCCTTTAAAAAAAAAAAAAGATTATTTTCAAGTTTTGGAAACCCGAGAAAATATATTCCTGAACAGTGTCCCGCTTGGAACCCAGAAAACAAAAGTGACTCAGAGCTCCATAACCACACAGAGTTCATATGGGCTTTGGTCAGAGAAGACCACATCACAAGGGAAACGTTGCACAGATCTGTTTTGTTGACCTAATACTTGTTATTTCACCAAAAACTAGTAATTTCTCCTAAAAAAAGCTTTTTAATATTGCATTTTTTTTATTAAGAAAACCTTGGGAGCCTTAAGGGGGGGGGAGTTACCTTTCCCTCTCGCCTCGCCTTCTCTCCCCAAATCCATCCTGGTGCCTTTGGCGTGTCATAGAGGAAGAATAGTGAACTTATTGTGAGTCCTGATTACACTCGCCTTCATCTACGTTAAGGCAGCCAATGAAACTGAATTTAATTGGTTCTGCTTATGAAGAAAATGCTGGCTGATTGGGCAGTACTCTGAAAGTAAGGGCTCCAGCTGCATCTCACAGCTCTCAACCTCGCAGTTTCTTTGCGCGTTCTATTGTGCCATTTGCCCTTTGCATCGGCAATCCTGTTTCTTATAGTGAGTTTGTTTCACGGCACTCGTGCCCACGCGTGCTCACTCGCAGCGTGGAGCAGGTTCGTTTCAGCCGGCACTCCATGAGTGGTTGCACTTTCCGAGTTCGTTTCAGCGCTGGCACACCACGCGTGCATGCACTCGCTGCACCGAGAAAATCGGGAGTGCGCCAAAATGCAATCCCGTCATGCCTCGCTCCGGCGAGGAGCGAGAGCAGACGACGAGGGTTCGTCTGCTACGATGTGTCGCGGAACCGAAAGGGAAAAAGAGTAGATTTTCTGATAGAAATCGCGTCACGCGAGCAACGGAATCAAACGCGAGCTTGAATTGTGAGCGTTTCCTATTTCATGAAGGAAGCAATTGAGAAACCATGCTTTATCTGCGGGTTTTAAGTACCTCTGTTGCCGTACAGACGCTGAAATATACCAGTGTGTAACGAAATGTTCAGAACAAACGCATCAGCAGCCCCCGAGATGTTTATCACCATCCGTGTGCGGGTGAAACATTTAAAATTTGTCGATAAAACTCCCCCAGCAGAAACCTGTGACTGCCCAGTAAGCATCAAAGAAAGCTAAACATAGTGACTTTACCCGAGGCTTCGGCAGCATCATCATGTTTAACATTTACCTACGTCAGCTAACTTGCCCCGTCGTATTTTGTTCGAGAAAGCTCTCGTTCTCGACGTCCTCACCAAGGGTAATATCTGATCCACCTGCAAAGACGATCGAAATCGAAAGTCTCACGAGAAGTTTTGCTGGATATTCCAACAGACTAGTTTTAAGCCGTACCCTTTCAGTGATTGACGTATAATCAGGCAGGTAGCCAGGATTTTGTATCGGGGGGGGGGGGGGGGGAGGGGGGGGGGGGCCGGCCCCTCCCCCCCCCCCCCCTGGCCACGTGCCTCCGCATAATACCATGCTCAAACGGATCAAGCTTCTGCTCGGACAGCATCATTAGTTTTTTTCAGTGTAAGCGATTGTAAGAATTGGAAGATCGCAACCATGCTGCTTTGTAGACAGCTGAGTGCAGAAATTTACGCCGTCTGTAACTATCTCTACGGCAGCCGAGTTGCTTGAAGTCATCGCAGCTATAAACTACAGGTTGCAGCGTTCAACGTTTGTAGAAAAGCGTTGGTAGTGACTGCACTCTCGCATTCTTACCGATCACTCCGAACAGAAAGGCGCTAGTTTCGGTTTGAGGTCGGTACTCTTTCTACAACATAGGTGGCAGCAGCATCAGTCTTTTGCACTCGGTGCATTGGGCGAGTTCGTTTGAGTCGAGTTCTCCGTGCAACACCCTGCGAGTGCGATGCATTCTGGGAGAGAACTCGAACGGTGCCAGTGCATGTGAAACGAACTCGCTATTAGCTAGCTTGTTGGTTTACCGCCGCCGAATTTCCGGGTCAATGAACTGACGAGAGTATGCGGAACTCCTCACGTTCGTTCCCACACCGGGTTTAGTAAACAAGAGACAGGTTTGTATAATCGAGAAATCGATACAGTATCGTTCTTGGTCTCGGGGAAAGTTTTTTTTTTTTTTTTTTTTGTATTTAGCTGCAAGCTTTTTTATAAGTTGTTGATTTTAGCAATACCCTTCCACAGTACAGTTTTTTTCACAGACTGATTATACTTTTTAGCGTCTTTCCTGTCCTTCCTTCAAATCGGAAACGTCTTACCTTCATGTACCCCAATAACAGCAGCTCGGGTAAATCGGTCACATTTTTACGATTTAACAGAGCGACTGACAGGCTTGATGTTTTTAGGCAATTGTAATGCCGCAAAATAAGAACAATTAAAAAAAAATTAGGAACAATTTTGAAGCCGCAAAAATAACTACAGTTCACCGAATGCTCAGTCTGTGCCCGAATGTAGCACTAGCTTTTCGGTTTAGATGAAAAAGTTTCATACCTAATCGTCATCATGCTCGAAAGCTGTATCCCATTTTCTGAAACTTTGAATAGGGAAACTGGGGCCCGATACCGGCAATTTACGCTATTCATTCCCATGTGTTCGTGGATTTCGTTCACCACCTGTTCCCTATTAAACACTCGCGAAATTTGCTTCTAACTTTTAAATGAGATAGGGGTTAGTTCTAAAAAAATTGCACACAGTCGAACCACTAGTTCTACGTTAGGGCAGAGACAGAGCGTTCGGCGATGCGTAGCCTATTTTTGCAAATATACAGAAAAAGTCATAAAGCATTTTCAGGGACATCTTTTACATATCTTTAAAGTGGAACCCCACTAACACGTTTTAATAAAAAGAAAAGGGCACATTTGGAGGCACGGAACCTAAAAACTCAAATGTAGGAGTTCTACGTGCCGAATCCACGAAGGGCATCTGGAACGTTCCAGTAGTGGACTGATGATTAATTACGGCCACCTGAAAATATATTGGCTTGCAACCACAATCTCGGCTACGCGGCGTCTTCTTCGCAATGCGGAGCACAAGTTCGTCTGCTTCTTGCACAGGGATTGCGATGATGTGAGAACGTCGTGCTCTTATTGGCTGATTGAAAAACTTATGGATAGACCTCAATGCATCTATCCTTGAGGTCCACCCACTCTCCTTTCAATCGAAGTGAATCAGGACCCGGCGTCAGTCTGGCCTCAAAGCAACTCCTGCGCAAGAAGCAGACGACTTGCTTTACGGATAAGCCTTCGTCAGTTTCCGGACACCTCGGGGGAAGGGAACCATAGCTTTCTTTTCAATTTACAGTAAGCGCAACCCCGATACGGCTTTGGGGACAGAAGTAGGTATCTCCACTGGCGGCAAGATCTCGACTGACTTAAAATGTTAATCTAAAGAGAAGACGAACGGCCCGAAAGCAGTTTTCACTTCATAGGACGTTGAAATGTCGCTTCACGAGTACTGAGTTACTTTTTTATGTCGTTTTAGAGCGCAGCTCTTAGGCGGCCGTTTCCGGCTTGAGCGGCGTCGACGTCGGCGTAACCGCGCGTCACCCTCATAACACTCGTGAGGGTTACGAGGCTTACGACGGTTACTCTCACGAGGGTTACCCTCACGAGAATCACGAGGGTTACACCCTCGTGAGAGTAACCCTGGTAACCAGGCCTCGTAACCCTCACAAGGGTTTCGAGGGTTAGTTACCCTCAAAAGGGTTACCCTCACAAGGGTCACGAGGGTTATCCTCACGAGGGTCACGAGGGTTACCCTCACGAGGGTCACGAGGGTTACCCCCTGAGGTCACGTGACCCCCCTGAGGTCACGTGACCACCCTGAGGTCGCCTGATCCCCCTGATGTGACATGACCTCAGGGAGTCACCTATCCCTCAGTACCCTTCCATCCTATCCCTCAGTACCCTTCCATCCTATCCCTCAGTACCCTTCCATCCTCCTCCTCAAGAGCTGTGCTCTAATCCGGCGTTACACGGAGTTGTACACGGCTTTCATTTTTTTTCTTGTTTCGTGTAGCACTCGCAAATCTGGTCTTGGATTTACTGTGATGATGTGACTACCATGCATATTTTATGGATCTATTTCTTGGTAATCTGTGTCAGAATGCATCAGGCAATATCTCCCTCCTTCAACAGGAAAAGTTGACAGTATTGCAAATAAAATATTCAGATAAATTGCACTCACTGAATTTATAGTATCGTTTAATTTTATTGCGTTTATAGTATAGGATACGGGTCATGACACATATTTTGCATTGCAATTTTAAGTAGTAGATCAGCTTAAAATGTCTATGATTTCTTTTCAAAACACAAAAAATTTTCTTCTTTTTTTCTTCGTGAGAAAATAGGGGACCCGAATTCCCAATAAAACTCGCACGACATCCCGTGAGATATTGCTCTGAGCGTCGCCATTACTTGGCATTCGTGGCACATCGCTCGGAGACACCATCGGTCTCGCAAAAGGCCCTTGAACTTCACTTCTGTATATTTCAGACCATGGTGTGATGGCACCTGGAACATCGGGTTTTATTTTTATTCCTTTGACCTCAGAAATGAGAACAAGATCGTAAACCAAGGAAAGTAAATTAAAAAAAGAAAAAGACGAAGAAACCGTCCGGGCAGTAGTATCCGGCGCTCGGTGGAGTGTGAGCCACCTCGATATTATGCTCGCTGGAGTACCTTTATCACCTGCTTGACTTGGTATCGAGCTTAGCGAGGCATCTGTTATTGCCAGGCTGTCCGACATAATGGCCAGGAATATATGTATATTTCTTTACTCTCTTTTTCTTTCTTACATAAAGCTTTTTTAGAGCATCATGATATTTTATTCCCTTGAATCAAATGAACGTTTTTTTAGAAGTATATTGCTTAAGATATGAACCACACTGCAAGAAAGGGTTACGCATTGTATTGTAAGACGCGCATACTTCTGGCTGCTGAGGAAGACCTTACTCTTGTACACCTTAAGAGATCTGGAGTGTCTTCTTTTCCTCAAGTCACTTGCGACAGCCAATCCCTGCAATCCACGGAAAAAGCTCGGCAAATGCATAGCTAAAAAAAGTAAAACGTTTAGGTTTTAAAGAAATGTCTGCGTTGTGACAAATGACGTTCTACCGTGATCGGTCTCAAAACTCAGTCAGTTTTCTTCGGCCTGGAAACACTGGAAGCCTTGTCCTTAATTATGTTGTCTCCGTACATCGCAGCGATTTGCTTTCCTTTTTCATGAGTACGTCATGTTCTTACCTGTTTTTCATATCATCTAATAGTTTAAGTCTTTAAGTGTAAAGTGTAACTTCGCAGCGCAGTATACCTCAAAATGACAAACCAACTATCCCACATCCAAGCATTGTTTCCCAGGTGCATTTCCGCGAAAATTGATATACCATATTTCGCAGAAAGCAGGGCTCGAGCTCCAGACATGTACGTAACTAACGCGTTAGCGAATTACTTTTAGCTATAGTCGGTGGCAGGTCAAGAACGAAGTGGAAGCTCTTGCCATCCCTTTCCACTTCAGCGGAGCGAGTGGTGGAGAGAAAATCGGCTCCTCTCCAGCGTTTGCTATGCCAAAGGGGAGAGAGGTGGGCCGAGCTTCCAATTCGTTCTTGACCTGTCACCGACTACAGTTACTTATCTCCGTGACGAGTACCCTACTTATTTACTTTTAAGGACATGTAAAGGTAACGGTATTTTGGTGCTTTTGAGGAGTACTATATGTGCAACACCGTTTAAACAGTCAGGTTTTAATTCCAACCTGAGTATCCGTTTATCGCGACAAGTGCACACTGACGACCTGAAAAACAAGCAAACAGTGTGACATATAGCAACGTTCATTCTTGAACACGCCAGTCAAACTCTACGGTTGGGAATGGCCTTTGTCCACCGAATACAAAAAAAAGTATGTCTGTCTAACCTTCTAGAATCGTGTACGGACCGAATGCAAATTCGCAGATTGCCAACAGAAGAAGGCACGGAACCCGTTGCCAAAGTTTGAAATTTAGAATCCGAAAGAGCAAAAGAGAGAGGGAAATCCCAAATTCAGCAGCTCCTCCCGAAGCGCAACACTGCCGCTCCTTGGAGCGCGTCAGTAGAACGACTCTTCAGCCTCAACTGATACGTATTCTCAAGGAAGAGGGAAAACATAACTAATAGAAAATTTAGAGGAAGCAGCTACTGCTTAAGTCCAGAGACTACTGAAAAGAAAACAAAAAAGCATGAAACAAAAGCAGTTGTGTATTTGTTTGACAAAGGAACGAGAAAAGTAACTCTTTATACTTGAGGTAAAGTAACATGTTTCTTTTGAGAATCGGTAACCAGTAACGTATTTAACGACTTTGTGAGCGAGTAACAAACAATTTTAATAAATTTTTTTTACGAGTGGGGTGAGGGGGGGGGGGGGGGGGTGGGGGAGGGGGGCGCTCACATGTCTGCTCGAGCTCTCAAAGAAGCCACGAGTTCTCGGGACAGTTTTTTTATTCATTCAGATTTTGGTACATCAAAGGAAACTAAGTCAACTATGCCTCGTAATTTATCGCTACTGAGCGAAACTATGTAATATACAGGTGTTTCAGGTTCAGTTCAATGTCCTTTAGACTGAAGGCATTTATAAGATATGTCAATGAGCGAAGACCGAAGGGAAAGCAAAATCGGAATCGAAGCTGACTCGACAAGGCGTTCAGTATGGAGACATTACCACTTGCCCCTAAAATAACAGTATAAAGTATGCAGCAGGAATATCAACAAAATTGCAGCAAGATGTTAAGATAGTCGCGCATTTAAGGACGCTCTGATATTACTCATTTCAGCTCCCTCTGTGTGTAAAGTTAATATTAAGTAGTATATTGTTTTTGTCGCGCATAAATATAGGACAAAATACAACAATTACCTGAAAACATATATTTAACGAGGCAAGCTTGCGGCCACAAATTTAAAAGAAATACAGTTACTAACATATACGTACTACATAAAACCTGTAACTAGTTTAGTCAAAATAATGGGTTAAAAATCTGAACTAGCAGTCAGTTAGAGCGATGCAACTACGCCATTGAAGTTATCCTAACTGATTTACTGCTGACCGATTCCTGAGTTTCTGAAACTGTCCCCGTACGAATACGCGGTTCTGACGTCACGCTGCCGAGGTGGCACTGTTGCCGGCACGTCGCATGCGCAAGAGGGTCTCCTCACGCGCGTCTGGTTTCCGCGCACGCGCAGTGCGGAAGCCTGGTGCAGCACCCGAGGACATGTTTGCAGACAGCGTGGTTTTCTGGACGCGGACGGGATCCCCAAAGGGTGCCCTCTTCTCGGAAACCTGGGCGCGGGAAGCCCAGACGAACGTCATCGCGGCGAAACGTCCTTCGCTGCTTCTCGGGGGCCCCAAACGCGCGCCACCTGAGAGCGACGAGAGGCCGGCGAGTCCAGACATGTACACGTTACCAAAACAAAGTAACTAAATACCGTTACTCATTACTCGCTCAAAAAGTAACTAAATACATTAATCGCTACCGATTCTCAAAAGGAACGCGTGAATTACCTCAAAAGCAACGAGTTACTTTTCACGTTACTTTGACGACCAAATACACAACTGTTTTTTTTTTTATTTTAGGGTTTATTGTTTCCTTTTCAGTAGTCTCTAGACTGAAGCAGTAGCTGCCTCTTGAAGTTGTCATCAGTTATGTTTCCCCGCTTCCTTGAAAATACATCTCCGGCGACGCTGAAAAGTCGTTCTACCGACGCGCTCGAAGGAACAGCAGTGTTGTGCTTCAGGAACAGTTGGTGAACCTTCGGGAACTGTGCCTTCATTGAAGACCGCGGGTAATGGGTTGTGTGCCTTCCCATGTTCGCAACCTCCGGGTTCACACTCAGTCCGTACCCGGTTCTAGAAGGTTCCAACCAACGAACCTAGCTTATTTTTGTGTTCGCTGGGTGAAGGATACTCCCAGCTGTAGAGTTCAATACAACAACGTTTATCGCTGGGCACGTCAGTCGAATTGCTCGAATGACGTGTTCAGCGATATACGTTGCTGTACTGTCATACGGTTTAGTTGTTTTTCAGGTTGCCCTCCTAGCGTTCTCGCAATACACTCATAGTCTGGTTAGAATAAAATCAAGGCCATTGAAGCGGTGTTGTACATGTTACTCCTCAAAAGTGACGAGATACCGTTACTCGTTACTTGACTTTAAAAGCAACTAAATACGTTACTCGTATTTTTCTAAAAAAAGTAACTGAATACGTTACTCGTTACCGAAAATATTAACAAGGTAGAAGTATCTCGTTACTTGTAACACGTCACGTGTATGTCTGCCGACGACGACGGCGGTGTCAGGTGATTAGCAGGACGCTCCGCCGTCCAGAACGCCTGTCCAGTGCAGCGGCCGAACTGGCGTGGAGACAGCCTGGCGGCGAGTCACCTTCAATTAATTATCCATTATCTCTCGCGAGCCATTAGCGAATCCTTTTATCAACAATTACCTACACGGTTCCTTTCCCTGGACGGCAGCTAGCACGTCCGCGTGTATGTGGAGCGCTCGCGTAATCTTCTTAGCGTCGAGGCGCGCACAGGAGCGTCGCCGCCGAAACCGCGAGGTGGATCACAGGCCAACTCTCCCCGATGCCCAAGAGCAAAGAACGAAGAGCGGGTGCCAAAGCGGACGCAAGACCGCCGTGTGAGAGAGATAATGTGGTGCGGGGTTGGCGTGATGGGCTGTTTTTGGCTATTCCGGGGAAGGAGAGTAGGCTGAACGGCCTTTGTTGCTGAAGGGGGGTCGGCATTGCGTGTTTAGGCATACGCAAGTGAGGTCGCCAAGTGTCGCGGTTTCGTTGCGATTGCGTGCACCGACTCTATTTTTTTGTGTGTATGCGTGCGTGTGCGTCTGTTCGAGCGTGCACGAATGTCTGCCTTTGTTGGTTCGTGCACGTGCGTCTGCGTGCCACGCCGCTCTTCATTATATGGGTTTGTTTGCCCGCTGGGACTGCGGCTGGACGTGTCCAACTCCTGGATTGCTGGTTCTCCGGACGCGGAGAGATAACGTCCGGCTATTGCATGAGTAATTATCGCTGGTTTTCTGTTCTCTTCGAAACGTTGCTGAGATGCTAATTGTTTGCCGGTTTTATCCGCTCCCCTTTTTCTAGGGCAATATTAGTACCGGGAGCTCATTCTGGGCCTCTCGGAAGCAAGCCTGCAGCGCATGGCCTGATCGTTATGTGGGATGTGAAAACGATTCGCTAAACACCCACCTTAAGCTGAACCGGTTGCAGTGACGGGGTAGTTAGGTGGTTAGGTTGGGCCGGTCCGATTTGTCAGGCAATGGTTTGATTATGTTTTCGAGCAACAGGTCTCTGAGTTGACCGATGATTATTTACGTGGACTTTAGTTAGTTGATGATAATGTAGTGATTGATGATAATGTAGAGCTGTGTTAGAGACGTGTCCTCGACTGTTCATTTTTCTTCTACTTTGAAATTTTCCTCTTTTCCTGCCTCAGTCTCGGGCTAAGAACAAAATGGTTTAGTTAGTTGTCAGCTGCCGCTGTACGGATTTGTCATTTCACACTTCGGCAGTTTTGTGTGATCTGGAGCTGCTTTCTAAACGTTTACTTTGTGTCGGAAAACAGAGATAGAAGAAGTATACAAGCAACTTAAAACGAAGTTGATGTGTATCAATCCTTGATGAAATTGACTAGCGCGAATGTGAGGCTTGGTAGAATTGCGTCGATGTCCATAAGCGAAAAAAGCGCAACAAAAAAGTCAGCCGAATCATGTCTGAGTGAAAGTTTTTGAAGCTTATGCTCACAGGGGCATAGTAGAGGGCAGTAAGGGATGGTGTGCAATGGATAACGTCTTGATACGGTGAGACTTGCGAATGAAGCAGTATCATGAAATGCTCTTTGCGCATGTCAGTACGCTAGTTTTTCCGCAGGGCACAAAGAAAGTACTGCGCTCGAAGTCTAAACCACTGCGGATTAGATGGCCGAAACACCGCGCAGACCCCAGAAAGACATGGTCCGCGAGGAGTCGCACTATGTACGACTACATCAAGTGAGGCTTTCTGGTGCAATAGTGCCCTCCTTTTTGTATGTGTATGTGTGTGCGTTTACCGCAGGGATTTGCGCTGCACGTTCTTTGAGAAGGAGGACATGGGAAAAATATGTAAAAAATATGTATACTCTTGTACAAAACAAAGAGGAAAAAATAGCAAATAAACAAAAGCAGCACAATCCGTTGCGCTGCTTTTGTTACATCCGAATCAAATAAAAGCAGCGCAATTGGTTGCGCGTCATCTAGACCATAGAAGTCTTAATCGCAAAGAGCGCTAATATTATGTTCGCCCTGCTTGGGCAACGTGACATATGGCGTTTACGTTCATGCCCACACTCGCTCTGCTCTCTATGCTGGGTTCTCGTCTTTGATTTTACGCGCAACGAGAATCAAAGGCAGACAACCTTTTCGACTCATCCATCAGCTGGGAAGGCTGCTTGTCAGGCATATTCATGTCGAGAATGAGGCATCCCCTACAATGCCTTCATTTCTGTCCTCCCGTCTGTTTGTATTTTGTCTTTGTTTGATTTGTCATTACTCCGTCTGCCTCGCGCGAGCTTCGGTGTCGCAAGGCAGGCGACGAGTGGGGGACCCCCCGCGGCTCCGGGCTGACATGTTTGGCCAACCGTCTCCACCCCATACGAAAAGCAAACTTCGGTAAAGCACCGCGGCAGCAGCATCCGATCGTCTTTGTACATGTTCCCCTCGCGGGCCAAAACGAAGGGACCCCAACCAATTCCAATCTCCGTGACCCTGGCACCGTAAGCGAGAAGTATACGCTTTCCTTGCCGCTGTTGACACTGCACTGACGGGGACATCGAGGGAGGACCTCGATGTTGTTGCGCCTTCCTTCATGCTTCGTCCCCCTCCCTCTCTCTTCTTTTTCTTTCTGCCTTTGCACAATATCCTTAGTGTTATTGTTCTTTCTGTCTTGATCGCCAGTCTTGTTGTTTTAGTGAAGGGGAGGGGGGGGGGGGGGGAGCTTCGGCGGCAAGCAGCAAGCCACGGTCGGACGTCACGTGCGGAATTCTTTCCTTGTGCTATCAATCATCGGCGGGAAATATCTCGTTTCAGCTTCGGTCGTTGCATAGAAACGCGGCGAAAGGAGCCGACCGAGGATATGGATACCAAAACAGAGACACCTTACAACTTAATAGTTTATCGATACTGGTCGCGAGCTAACGTCTCAGTCGCTGAACTCTCTTCGAACCGTTTGTTTTATTGGACTGAAGTCGCGTTTGCTGCTGTTGTTTTGGATGCCGGCGTTGCCTTAGCGCTAAAGGAAGAGGTTGCCTCTTTGTCTTCGCGAGTTTAGATCTCTGGGATGATTGATGAGGGCGTCCGTTGACTTGATCGATCGCTCCATTTAATCGATTGTTTTATGGGAAGCGGCCTGCCTTTTTCGGTATTCTCTGTTCCAGGTCGCCACCGGTTTGTCATGAATCTTAGCGTTTTTATAAGGGAATGTGAATGTTGTGACTAAAAGTCTTATTGGGACAATTTTTTTTTTGTATAGAAGAAATTATTTTTGAAACAGACGTTTCTTGTCGTTCTGAAAATTTAGCTTGTGATTTCACTAAAGTAATAATAGAAAGCAATTTTTACCGTTTGCTCTCCCTTGTCCATCTATATTATTACCTTTCAAATAAAAATATTACGTTTTGATGTTTGATTCATTTTGCTTATTTTGAAACTTTCGAGTTTGTTTTTGGTTTCTCTCTCCAAACCCAAATATTACGCACGCCTAAGGGATTCACATTTACCCTTTAAGTAAGTATCCCTGCTGTAACCATAAAGACGCTATCAAGATGACTAATGACGGAAGAATTAGACAAGCATTTCCCTCATTTTCTTTTTGATTATGCATGCTTGGATGATTTTTTGTGATCCTGGATAGAGCAAACAATATTTTACCTAGGAGCCGCCCGGTTACTTCCATGGGTGTTTACACACACCAGGTATTTCCCATGATGTAATCTGTCTTAAATGTAGTCGGTGATTCTCCTTATGCCATTTTCCGTGAAGTATGCGTCGGCTGCCGCAGTTTGCTTTGGTTGCAGGATATTTTAAGTTATCTTCATTAGCGCGCGCTACAAGTACAATAAAACTATTAAATAAACATTCTTGCTGGTCGGCTTGACTTGATTTACTACAGATGCTGCTGTTGGTTCGCTTTAGTTAGTGCTAAAAGCATCGCTTCTACTGAGTAACTATATCCAGTACAACAAGATGACCCACACTTATTGAGAGAACCGAGCAAGTACCCGTAAATGCCTCTGCCCAAACACCAAATGAAGGGAGGGCCCCCACGAAGAGGTGTAGAGGAAAAAGATGCCAAAATAACGCACAAAACCGTTCAAAAAGGGCCCTGAGAAAAAAAAAAAGTTATTTGAAACATTCTAGTGGGGACACGCCCGTGAAAAAACTAATTTTACGCGAAAAAATTTGTTTTAGGACAATAAGTAAACATTGCTCTTTTTTTTATAGAGACGCGATTGGGTCGGTAGTCACTTCCTTTCCACTTGTTTTCTCTATCGCCATTTTAGGCGCGTGGAGGAGAGGTGGATCGGCTTCGCCTTCACGTTGAGGCGGAAAGAGCGAATGACCTTCTTGTTGGGGTCGAAAGAGTAAGTCACCCTTCCCTGACGTCATGAACTTTGCACGCAGAATTTCAAATAAGCCTCTCGCCGTCAATATTGCTGTACAATTTTTTTTTTCACGTAATTTGTTTGGCACACGTGTCCCAACCAGTCTGTTTAAAAAACTTTTTTTTTTTCAGGCACCCTTTAAAGTAACTGTACAATAATTGCAATGCTTTGCTTAAATAATTCGGGAGTTGATGTCTCGCCCTTTCTGAAGTAAAGAACAAAAACCCGCTTTTGCCTGCACGTCCAATTTTTTTTTTTTAAAATGGACAAAGAATGAGGTTTTCGGCACCTCTCAACTCCTTCCCTACCTTCCGAGTCACGTGTGCTGTGACGTCGATGGGGGTCGCGGGGGGTTCCGATGAAGCTCTCTCTCCGGAGCCATCAGTGAGCAGCAAGAACTCATCCGCTTGCGACCGCGTGACCACGTGCTGGTGCGGGTGTATCTCAAAACGTCCCATTCGCATTTGAACCTTGCACATTTCCACCCATTCTCATTTGGTCCTCCTCGTTTGAACCTTCTCATAAGATCCGAATCGTGTTTTTCGCAACTGGGCCTATTCTCATTTTGCCGGTTATCTGAAAACGTCCCATTCGCATTTTGACCGTGCGCATTTCGTCCCATTCTCATTTGGTCCGCCTTGTTTGAACCTTCTCATAAGATCCAAATTGTATTTTTCGCAACTGGACGCATTCTCATTTTTTCTGTTCGCGCTACGACCGAATGGCACTAGTTCGGCATGCTTCTAACGTCGTTATGCCTTCGCGACTTTGTTGATGAGCTTCACCTTGCTTGGGCCCCCAACATACCATCAGATATATGTTATGTGTAGAGGTACGCACTGAGAACCGTACAATGACGTCTGCTTCCCTTCCTCTAAGTCTAAACAAACGAAAAAAAAAAAAACGATGAACATTTAATTTGGAAACTTTGTTTGAACAGAAATAGCATACATAATAGCAGTGGTTCTCAACCATTGATGTTTCGCGGACCTCTTGTAGAAAGGTGGAGATGATGGCGAACCCCGTTCGGGGTGAGGGGAATAGAAAGGTATAGGGTATCATAATAATGATGTAATAAATGGATATAACTAATTGCTAGTGTGAAGTAGACTTATCTCATTGACATACACACGAGAGTACTCACCCGAAAATTGGAACGCTTTTTCTCAACGTGAAGAAAGACAACAAATATTGCCGTGCTCGACTGATGAGAGAGGGCTTCGCGGGCCCCCATTTGAAAACCACTGCATTATAAAAGTGTTGGCATTGTCCGAAGTTGAGACCTCAAACAACGTGATATTTCGGAATATGATCTGGCTGCGATAAATAGTTGGTCTGTTTTATTGTCAGCTAGTAGCTTTTCACGACGACCTCGACGCACTGCTAAAATCCTTAGCAGAGAGAGTATACCGGTAGCGTGGCGTGGCACAAACACACACGCACGAAATATATCAATGTATTTATTAATATTACCCTGAAAAACGATTTTAGTATGGAACGAGTAAGGTGCGACGGGTCAAAGCGATATATTTTTGAGAATGGCTGTTTTGAAAAGGGCCAGGTGAGAAGGGCGAAACGAGAACGGGCCCAAATGAGGAGGGTTGGAATGCGAAAGACGAAACGGGAATTAGAGGGCCAAATGCGACAGGTCCAAGAGAGAAGATCTTTTTGAGAATGGCTGTTTTGGGAAGGGCCAAGTGAGAAGGACGAAACGAGAATGGACTCAAATGGGGAGGGTTGAAATGAGAAGGACGAAACGGGAAAGGACCAAATGCAACAGGTCCAAGACAGAAGATCTTTATGAGAATGGTTGTTTTGAGAAGGGCCAAGTGAGAAGGTCAAAACGAGAACGGGCTCAAATGATAACCACCCGCTGGTGCAGCGCGCACAATATGGTGAAAGGGGGAAGGTCTCATCCGGGTCCGGCCATCCCCGTCCGGCTCTGCCCATCTCCCCCTCCGGCTTTTGGCGGCTGTACGCGGTAGCAGATAGAGCTGACGGTTTTGTGGACCTAGGATAGATAGAGCCACTAAAACTCTGTATAATAAAACTTTTGTCGATGATATCAGGTTTTTGACGCATTCATATTTATGTTGGAACGACAAGATTTATAGAAAAGTTATCTTTTATTGAGCAGATATTCGCACAACTTGCTATCTTTCTACAAGACCCCCATTGACGTCATGCCGCGTGTTTCTCATGGCCGCTGCTCGCGGCTGCAGGTCGGAGAATATTCTAATTTTTGCCTCGCGATTAGGCGGTGGAATCACAACCTTTCGAAGGAAGGAGGTGTGTTTTCTGTCCTTTGTGACAAGATGAACAATGTCAAAAGTAGAAGATGCCAATTATTTCATTGTTAAAATCGTTGCACAGCTCCTTTAAGATCGACTCTGCATGTGCCTTAACAGTGCGCTCCTTCCGTTATTTGGTCGCTTCAAATTTTCAATGCACGGTGTGTGCTTGTATAAAATTGAAACTATTGAAAAAGCATACTATCCTCAGTGGTATAAACTGCGATTAAAATGACAGTTTTCGGTCGTGGCGTGTAATAAAAGTACAAACAAAAGGAAACAAAAGAAGATGACGCGAAGCAGTTTATTCTCCAGGAGACATATATCCCAATGGATGGCTGTCGGCTTCTGAGGCCGTCGTTAATATTTATTCATTTCAGGCCCACATTTGTTAAAACGGCAAAAGTGATACGCATCGACTCAATGAACGGTGAAACCGATTACTCAGGTTCATATTCCTGAAACTGTTTAGCTAGCTCTGACAACACACTAAACTTCCCGTACTATGTAAGCGGACAAAAATATTTGGACGAGGCTCATTCATCATCAAAACTGCTAATTTGTGATGCCTATTATATAGATGAGTAACATTCGTCATCATTTTTATTGCCATTTTTTTTTGGAACTCTATAAGGGAAACGCGAAAAGCCTTAAGAGGATGATGAAACATCTTTGTCTAGTATATTCTTTACGCAATACGCATACGGTGAATGTCTAACCAATGGCCGGCCAGAAAGTCAGCTATTGATGGTTGAAGCTCGTCGGCGGAAGCCGCTGCCGCCTGCGCGCTTGTAGCTTTAAAGTTAAAACATATTATTCTCAGTACTATAGACATAGTCATTTTGGCTTAATTCTCTATGCATGTGCGCCATCTAGATATCGTGAATTTTTACTCTAATTTATGTATTTGTGTTATTTCATCTAAGCCAAGGCGATTTCTTGCTGAAGAGTGATACAAAATTTACAAATTTCTATAAAATGTATTGTGCACACTCACATGTATACACAGGCACCATACCCAGAGGAAAATATACACAGTATAATATCTCACTGCTCAGTCAACTTCTGTTTCCGCAGGAGGCGCAAGCTGGCTAAGATATTACCGTCTTCAGTGGAGACGGTCATTTTAAACTTGCAATGCATTACGACTGCACACCTGGGGTTTAAAAGTCCCAAGGTGAATTAGCGATGACACAAATGCAAATCCGTAAATTAGTTACTGAAATGAGTGATGAAGCCCAGGCGAGCTGGTTTACGTTCATGATTTAAGGCAACCCTGAGACAGGGGAAACAAGAAGGACAAACACGACGAAGCCTCAAAAGACAGCTGCGAATGAATTTTTCTGACTAGTCCTTTTTGTAAGAGGGCATTTATTCTCAGTACTTGCTTGGAGTGGGAATTTAACGGATGAGTACAAAGGAAACTTCAAAACACATAGCGTTGTTTGGACGGTATTTCATACCGAAAACACCTTTTCAAAGCGCTATATTTTGCTAACTATAGGTGTAATGTCTTTGGTACACCTACTGTGCGTATGAGAGATGTTACAGATTTTGGCTGCTTTGAAACGGTGTTAAGATCATATTACACGTTTCACAGAGAAGAAGATGTTTCCGCCTGAAAATCCCTTTTTTCGAGTTTGCCGATATGTAACTTTACTGAAATATTAGACCGGCGTCATATAGGGCTCTGAGTATAATACATATTTTCGGGAACGTTCAGGGAGGGGAACCAATAGAACCAGTAAAAAAGAGAAAATTAGGCGCAAATTTAGAAGTGACCGCCATTTCTCATAATTTCGGTTTGGAACTCTACACCGCGGAGACACACCATAAGAAGACATGGCGGTTGAACGGGCGGATGGACGTGCATCGTTTGTCAGTGAAGCTAAGTTCCTAAATATTTTTTTCAAGTATTTGCAGCGACTCTACGACTTCGAAATGTTAATAGGTGACTAAAGAAAACTTCCGATCAATGTACCTCATTTTTGTAATAGGCACCGTAAGAAACGTCGACTAAAAACATTTAGTTTCAAGGCGGGGGAAAATTGGAACTGCCAGTTGAAACTAGGAATATTATATATATATATATATATATATATATATATATATATATATATATACATATATATATATATATATATATATATATTTGACATCAATAAGAAGTCGTTCACGTTTCGGTCACGATAGTTTACTGTTCGAACCTAAAATATTCAAATGAGAAATAACTGTAACGCTTAACCATGTTACGTCGAGATACGACTTTAAGTAGGTGAGATATTCGGGCTTCATATATTGCATTAAGGTAGCGATTTGGGTTAGTTGGTTCATAATCACCTAAAAAAGCGCCAAAAAAACAAGGACGACAAAGTAGACAGACAGAAGCGCTTTTGTCTCACTACTTCCTCGTCCTTGTGTTTTCTGGCGCTTTTTTACGTATTCATATACTGCGTCCCGAGCCACTCGTTGAATTGGTGGCCTCACGAAGTATAAGCACGAGTTTATCGGTCTTGGCGGCCGTATCTCGGCTTAAATCCCATAGGGACCGTACGGCTACTACTGCTGGAGCCAGTGAAGCCAGCGCCTTCTCAAACACTAACGCTTGTAAATTTAAGAAAATAAATAATCGGGCCCTCCTCGTAATAATGCCTGGTAGGCACTGTGAAGTAACCTCAATAAATAAATAAACAATGTGCGCCACACAAAAACAACTGCTGAAAGGGCGAATGTTTTAAGTAATGGCTCATTCAGCCTCAGAATGCCAGTGCATATAGATGAATGGTGTTGGCTATAAGAAACGGGCCACATTTAGGGGATTAAAGAAAAAAGAACCTATCGCAAAGGTGTCATGCAGAAACTTAAATGTTGTTAAACGAGGTGTAATACTGCAGAAACACCTATCACAAGGTGAGAGTTATAGACATTTGATAAAGGGCCGATTACACCTTCACAGCCGCTATACACAGTAAACTCCAAAACACCTATATAGGTGCTTTGGAGTTTGCTGTGTACAGCGGCTCAGATAAGAAGACAAGCTCTCTAAGAATTGTCATACGTCTCCAGGGTCATCGGAAGCCTTTAAGATATGCGTGGCGACGACAGGAGGCGGGAGGACTCCCTTTCCCCGTACTTTTGACTCTGACGGCTGAAAAAAAACTCAGGGCGTGACTGAATGTGTTCAGGCGTCTTGCTTCATGGTTCGTTTTTCGGCTTATTTATCAGTGTATTACGCAATCTCGTTGGCTGCGGAGCTATGATGAAACTCTCCGGAATCGCCACGCCCTGTGCTTCTTACTGGCAGGGAAACGGGAGGGGGTACCGCCCCCCCCCCCCCCCCCCCCACCCCCCTTTCCTGTTTTGCTATTCAGACGCCTCCGTACGCTTGCCTTGCCAGGCTGTTGCTATGAGTGCTTGGGGTTAGGGATGAAAGAGCCTCTCGAGGATCCTAGGTTCCTCGAAGGGATTTTTGAGGTGACTATGAAGGCTATGTTAAATATTGTTTTTGCAAAGCATTGTATTGTTTTGTATTGCGTTGACACGATTTTTAGGCAGTATAAAGTCACACCTGTAAATAATAAGCCAAAGTTCTTAGTATAAGTTTATTCCAGACACGACGGCCTCCGTTAAACGTGACAGGCGTGTAACTCGGCACGGTGGTGCTATTCGACGTCTCGTTACAGAATAATTGGAGATAAATACAAACAAAAGAAAAAAATCCGGTTGTGATCGCTCATCTATTTTAAAGAGTTGACATGGCTACGATCGATAACGACCGATTTTATATCGACAAAGGGATTCGATCAATTACTTTTGGGCTGCTCAATTTTTTCGATAAATGGCTAAAGTATATTATGAATGTCCCGCTCCGTGGAACTGAGAATAGAATGCATCGTTCTGTTCTTAACGAGGTTCGGCGTCCACTGATTGGTGCTTATATGCTTTGTAAGAATTAGCTGGGACTTTGACCCCAAGATTTGCTTTGGTATTTTCATGGATAGTTGTTTCGATGAGAGTGGGGTTGTTAGCTATAAGTGGAATCGGCAGCCTGCCTAAACAAACCACAAGTGGATCTATACCTTCACGAAGCAAGCACTTTTTTCGAGCATTCTAGGCTTTATAAAACAGTGAAACAGAATCACCTTGAGACTGAGGAGAAAAACTGGGACAACACAACACCTTCTCAAAACTCAGCAGCCAAAGGAGCTTCTCTATCTTTTGCCCTTAGTCTGAAGTTAAAATTTTTTTTTGTCTTTTAATATTAATCGTTTACCAGGTGGTGTGCGCAGTAACCCTTATTTCGGCTTTATATTGCCGTTTTTAGTTTAGGGGGTTGACGCGCTGATGGACAATACAAGTAACAAAATGGGACTTATGTCGAAGATGCCAGACACGTGAAAACAGCTATAGTCTGTTGCAGGGTAAGAAAGAGGGACTAGCCCATCCCACATAGATCTCTGATCACCATGATTGCTTGTTTCCTCCTCCCAACCTCTTCCACCCTCTCTAGTATTCGCTCCTCTAAAGTGGAAAGAGTGGAGACTATTTTGCAAGGAGCTTGCCTGCTTTTCTTAACTTGCAAACGACTACTGTACGGCCACCCACATCACCGTAAAAGAGAGAAGTTTCTGAACAAGGCCAGAGAATGCGTCAAAAGCTTGATTGGGCTTCGCGCATCGATTTAGGCGTCAAGCGCGGTCGCGCGCTGCGGGGCCTCATAAATGTACGCGCGCATAAGAACGACTCCTTCATCGGCTCGGGCAGTCAGTAAACATTTTATTAATGAGTAAAGTCACGGCTGCTTGATCAATCTCATCTAGCATGTTTGGCTCTCATCGGCCCCTTACAAGCTGCGCCATACCACGGCGTTTGTCAGAAGTGCGAGCGAACCTTAACCAGGCTTGCTCCATGTCGAGGCCGCGCCGCTCAGCCTGTCTATTACCACCCACTTTGTCAGTAGTAGAGCTCCAGGTTATGGCGCTGTGGATTCAAAGCTTATATTATTATTTTTATTTCCGTCGTAAGTAATGAATACGCGGGAATAATTAATGAAGAACTAGTCAGCTGAAACCAACCATTCGCTCCCTTTTAACTACACTGCCTCTATTTTATGAGAAGTTTGTGCTAACTATTGTAATTAATATAAGGCAGGCCACTCCAAACTTTTAGGCGAATGGATTAGAACAAGGGTCTGTCGCTGACTCGAGGGATGGGAAATAAATAAGTAGATATAATTAAGGGTAAATTAAATAATTATAGATAAACATTTATATTCAAAATACAAGTTACAGTAAAAAATCGAAGGTGGGAAAAGCTACATATTTTATTTGAAATTCAATATTTATTTAATTATAACAGCACGCGATAACTGGGACAAAGAAAATTCACCAGGCATAAACCACAGCACATATGAACTATAGTATGGTCACACCGGGTAGAAGACAAATTTGAATGATAAACATAATGCAAATATTGTGCAGTAGATAGACCGCAGGAAACTACGATATGACAGAGGACAATAAAAGTTATAAACAATCTTGTAAAAATTGTCACGGGGAAATGGGGCCCGTTTCCTACGGCTTTCGGTAACTGGCGCCTTTAAGCTCTGTCGGCCAGCATTTTCCCTTTGAAAATTTCGAAAGCTCACTGATAAATTTTTATTAGTTTTCAAATCTTGGCATCTGGTCTGTACCCTCACTGCTATATTTGAACCAAGAATGACCGTTCGGTGAGGCGTAGTTCATTTTTTGCGGGAAAAAAGAAAGAAAACCACTTCAACTTCTTTTTGGACAGTCTGTACAATTTTGTTTTATAAACCTAAAGAATTTCCTTAAAACTGCAGTGTCCCAATCAATACGAGATAAAAACTGTATGATGTAAACACGTTACACTGTTGCGGATAAAACACTACAGTCGTTCCGCGTCAGTCCTTCGTCTGCTCGAGGGGTCTCCAGGACTGCAAACTGCCGTCACAAATATTTCGAAAACAGATGATTTTCTGCAAACTTCCGTCTTGGTAAGTGTGGGACTGAGGCTTCTTATACGTAATCTTTTTAGACGTTTATAATCTACATCCAAGTTTTGAACGATAGTTCTTTCGAAGCGAAATCGAATCCGTTGTATTCGTTTATAGCAACGGTCCTGGCAACGGTTTGTTAGGAGCAGTAACGTCACATTAACGAGGTCCTTGCTCCCGTTTGTTCTACTCTTGACAGTTCGATAAACATTATAGCTGCATGTAGACAAACTGAAAAAGATCAAGATCATTACAGGTATGGTTTGTTTACTTTGTTCTTCAGTTTTAGAGAGACTCGAATTTGGTATAGTGGTTGAGAATTTGTCTTCAGGTGCGCGGGCATTAAACATTTAGTTTGTGCATAAAAACGGGTACGCATTGTGTGTGACAGACACTTTCAGCTTGGTTGTTATTATAATTCTAAATGTTTGGTTACAAAAGTTTTATTGAGGCTTTTCTGATATAAAGCGCAAGCTCGAATTGAATATTTTGTTTTTGCACAACACTGTAAATGTTTATCTTCTATAGACCCGCATTTCAGCGGTGACATTATTTATGTTCTTTGCCGCAATAAAAAAATACACTGTCTCCTATGTTCATTCCTCCTAAAAAATACGAAAGTGTCACGTAAGGAGAGTTCAATCAACAGGACTGATTCTCCTTGCTTAGACACATTCAGTGCTCTCATTTCTCCGAAGGGTTGAAAAGTCTAGTAGCAACTATCTATTGTACTGCGTTTGAAGCATCTCTGGAATTTTTTGTCTCGTATTACTCCGATTTTGGTGTTTTTAGAGCGCAGCCCTTAGCACCCGTTTCCGGGTTTCGCGTCGTCGGCGTCGGCGTAACCGTGCTAGCTTTAGTGTGAAAATTTACTTCACGTGACCCCAACACCAATTCGATTCCCCGCTAAATTTAGAGGGGAAAATGACGTCACATGACTTGGTGTCACGTCACCTACGAACAACTTCAGTTTCTCCGCTAGAGTTAGCGGGAAAATTGACTTAACGTGACCCCAACAGCACTTCAATTCCCCACTCAATTGAGCGGGTAATTTACGTCACGTAACCTCAACATGAATTCATTTTCCCCGCTAAATTTAGCGGGGAAAATGGCGTCACATGACTTGCTGTCACGTCCGCTATAAACAAATTCAGTTTCTCCTCTAGACATAGCGAAAATATTGACGTCACATGACCTCAACAGCAATTCAATTCCCCGCTAATTTTACTGGGGAATTAAATTGCTGTTGAGGCCACGTGACGTCAATCTTCCCACTAAATCTAGCGGGGAAACTGTGCGGGGAGGGGAGGGTATGGAGGAGGAGGAGGAGGGGAGGGCCCGAAGGGGAGGGTGCGAGGGTACGCAGAAGGAGGAGGGGAGAGTACGGAGGGGGAGGAGGGAAAGTTAGGGAGGAGGTGCAGGAAAAGAGGAGGTCAGGGGAGGAGGAGGAGGAAGAAAAGACGA
The DNA here is from genome assembly GCF_016920785.2 of Ixodes scapularis. Taxonomy (NCBI): domain Eukaryota; kingdom Metazoa; phylum Arthropoda; class Arachnida; order Ixodida; family Ixodidae; genus Ixodes; species Ixodes scapularis. Next base: position 198,337,310 of record NW_024609835.1, read on the forward strand.
GTGGGGGAGGGTGGGGGAGGAGAAGGTGGGAAGAGGAGGAGGAACAGTGGGTAGGAGGAGGGAGCGAGGACGCGGAGAAAATAAGGAAAGGACAAGCAGCAAAGGAGGAGGGGAGGAAAAGAGGGTACGAAGAAGGAGGAGGGGCATACCCTCCCCTTCGTACCCTCCCCTCCTCCTCCTCAAAGCTGTGCTATAGTTTGCGTAACGAAAATTTGTAAACGTTTTTCTCTTTTTATTAAAATTTGGTTTGAGATACTAAACTATAGACTCGTCAGGTTGCGTTTTGAGCGCATGAAGCGAATAAAAAAAATTTTAACAAAATGTGGTCGATTTATCGTTGCAGTTAAGCTAGAATGGGTAAACTGCATTTCCATTACCGATAAGATATGGGCAAATTTCCTTATTTGGATTGGAGCTCGATTCTACAAGGCATATGGCGACGCTCGCGGTTGCAACTCCGAGGAGCGGGATTCAAACCGCGCTTTATCCGGTTCTTGCGTCTGTCAACGTTCGGTTTACTCGAAATGTACGTCTCATTCTCGTCTGTTATATAGTGTGTTTTGAGTCAGGACACTCCTGGACCTTTGGAGGAGTATATACCTCTCTGAAAATCGCATTCTGCGCGCTGTCATCTTTGTTTCATGAGGTGTGGAAAGCTTTGTGAGCATGCGCTGTTCCTTTATTGTGCGGTAGATTCGACGCTGCGCACGCGTCCGCAACTCAGTGACTCAGCATACTTTTCGTCCAGGTGAGAAGTGCTAGAAAGGTCTGTAGAAGCAGTGGTAACGCGCTGCTGCGCGTCAGTAACCCGTCCGTCTCCACGCAAGAGGTGTGGTACCATTATTTTTACGTTTGTACACTCTAAGAAAAAAGTTGGCCTCGAGGGACTAACGGCAGCATTTGGTCCTCTGAACTCACACTAGCTCCCCGAAAGGACCATCTGGTTCAAGCTAGCTACCGTGCGCAAACGCCGGGGACTAACTGCGCTCGACTAGGACTAACCGATAGGCGTGCGCGAGCGAAAGCATCCGTTAGTCCCCCTCAGACAGGATGCATCTGTATGATTTCGTCCCCGAAGGCAAACGGAATTTTCGCCAGGAGGACGAATGATGTTTTGGCTTGTCTTGGGGATCGGCGAGACTCGGCCCAGCACGGTTGAAAGTCTTGACAAAACTCGGACGAAACTGGCGAATTCGTTTAATGTGCCGCGAACGTTCAGACATTGCATGGTAGAGCTTCGCGCGTTGTGTGAATGCGAGTTAACAAATGTGTTGAGTCGACTTCACCCAACTATCTTGTCAAAAATGTTCTGTTGACATTTCACAAGTCCCATTCTCGTAATTTGCCTTCGCTCAAAAGATGAGCATTTATCCAAACGCAAGACCTCGAAATACTAACACTCTTTTTTTCTTAAATCTGTGGCGGTGCGTTCCAAGAGGACCACCAGAGCCTACCAAGCCACCATGCTCTGAAGGGTCTGCATTCTTCAAAAAGCAAGAGAAGGACGACGAGGAACCCGAGCTCGAGGCAGCCCTGCGCGAGGGATAGAAAAACGACCGGCCTGACGGTGAAGAGACCGCATTTCAAGTTCCGGCTGACCGCCCATGCCCAAGCTCTGGTTAATTGCAGAGTAAAATATTTTAGTTAGGTTTCCCGACTCTGTTGGTCCATACCCGCCGTGCTCACGAGAGCAGCCGGGAAAGCCATAGTGGTGACCCGGTTTCCGAACTGCATGGAAACCAACGGAACCAGCCTTGTCATGACGGACAACGACGCGACAACTTCCTTTGGCATCTCTACAGTCACCATGAAGCTGCCTCCCTTCTGGCCGGCAGACCCGCTGCTGTGGTTTGTGCAGGTCGAGTCCCAGTTTGCGACTCGGCGCATCACAGCGGAGATGTCTAAATTTCACCATGTCGTGTCCAGCCTATCGCCTGCCATCGCCACAGAGGTGCGGGACCTCCTAATTTCACCGCCAGCGGAGGACGCATATAACACCCTCAAGGCTCAGCTTATTCGTCGGACAAGCGCTTCCGAGGAAAAGCGACTCCGGCAACTGTTAACAGCTGAGGAACTGGGCGACCGTGCCCCCACCCACCTGCCTCGCCGACTGGAGCAGCTACTAGGAGAAAAGGCTTCGACGATTGACCAGTCGCTGCTCTGCGAGTTGTTTCTACAGCGGTTGCCAAGCAATGTACGAATGGTCCTCGCGTCCGCTGGGGACGTTGGCCTCGCCAAGATCGCCGATCTTGCTGATAAAATCATTGAGGTCTCGGCAGCACCAACCTCCATCTCAGCGGTTCAGGGCAGAAGCACTCCGGACGGGCTGGGCGAGCTGCGAGCGGAAGTCCGTTGTCTCGCCGCCATGACGGCGAAGCTCGAGGTTCCCCGCAGGCAATGCACGCCACGTGAACGACCACGGCGCAACCCTCGCTCATCGTCTCGCACCAATTCCGGGGAATGGCGCGCTGCTCGCGCTGCTCGCTGTCCCGCTGCTCGCAAGTGTGAGCCGCCCTGCTCACGAGCGGAAAAGGTTAGGGCAGAGCATTGACGATGGCAAGTGCTCCCGCCAACGAAGACAGCCGCCAAACCTTGTTCTTTGTGTCTGACCGCATCACTGGTGTTCGTTTCCTGGAGCAGAAATCCGGAGCAGAAATCAGAGTGATCTCATCAACCGCGGAAGAGCGCCGGCTCCCCAGCACGTCAGAGCTCCGGCCGTTAGCAACACGGCCATTGCAATGCATGGTGAGCGCTCACTGATACTGGACTTAGGATTGCGGCGCGCATTTCGCTGGGTCTTCGTATGTGCGGCTATTCTCCACGCCATTATTGGGGCTGACTTTCTGAAGCATTTTGCACTGCTCGTGGACGTCAAGAGCAGACGCCTCCACGACGAAACAACTCGTCTGACAGTGCAAGGCATTGCCTCGTCCCTGGCTTCCAACAGCCTCACGCTCGCAGTTACAGCGAATGAGACGCCGTACTCCAGTCTTCTTACCGAGTTCCCGGAGTTGGCGCGTGTAAGCTTGGACGAGCGCCCCGTCAAGCACAATGTTATGCACCACATCCAGACGACAGGGGGACCTGTTCACGTGCGCCCACGCCGATTGCCACCGGACAAGCTACCGATCGCCCGACAAGAATTCGAGCACATGCTCGAGCTGGGTAATGTCCGCCAGTCGGAGAGCTCCTGGTCCTCGCCTTTTCACATGGTCCCCAAGTCCACTTCTGGGGACTGGCGCCCATGTGGAAACTAGAGAGCCCTTAATCGCATTGCATCAGACGACCGTTTCCCTTTCCCGCACATCCACGATTTCACCAGAGCGCTCGATGGCACTACAATATTCTCGAAGATCTACTTGGTACCCGCGTACCACCAGATCCCCGTTGAGCCCTTGGACATACCCAAGACGGCCGTTACTACGCCCCTTTGGATTGTTCGAGTTCCTCCTGATTCCCTTTGGGTTGAAGAACGCTGCGCAAACGTTCCAGAGATTCATGGACCAGGTGTTGCGGGGCCTGCCTTTTTGTTATGTTTACATTGACGACATATTCGTGGTCTGAGGTGTGCAACAGTCTGAGGTGTGCGACGTGGCACGTCGCACAATTCAGACTGTTGTTCGCTCGCCTCGTCAAGTACGGGCTTGTCGTTAATGTGAGCAAGCGCGCCCTACGCTAGACGGAACTCGACGTTTTCGGGCACACGATCAACTCTTTGGGAATCCGTCCACTCCCCAGCAAGGTACAGGCCATTCAGGAGTTCCCGAAGCCGTCGACGAAGAAGCAACTCCGGGAGTTTCTTGGTTTGGTAAACTTTTACCGCCGGTTCTATTATTTTTATTAAATTTATTAACACACGCACCACAAGCCCGGGCTCTGTTAACACATTTAATATTATTTGCTGTTTATACACCTGCTAATTGTATTGCGCCCATTAAGCTCAATTAATTTTCGCTCCCAGTGACATATCTTTTTATGCCAAATGTGTTATTAATGTGTCGAAGTTGAAAATATAAAAATCGACTGTAGCTGAACTCAATGCATCAAATGGAAATCAGAAACAGTAGATCTTTTTCGAGTTATTGTTTCCTGTCAACGCTTACTTTTATCAACATGGTCCTACACAAATTTTTAACATTATATTCTTTTTCGACCGTTGCGAGTTGTAGGCTTTTTGCCTTGTCTGGCTGCCTTCACTAAAACAAAAATCCGCAGCAACCCTTTCGCGTTGACACAGTGATTTCAAAATAATTACAATATTTTATATTGTAACTTTTGCTGAGCAATTCTTCTTAAAATATTTTTCCCAGGGGGGATGCACAACGGAGCATGCGCGTCGAATCTCCTGCAAGAATGACGGTTGCTTCCCACAATGCTTGGATATAAAATGGTGTACCATTGAGATTCACACGATTACCAGCGACATCCGCGCTCCTCGTGCCCCATTGTTCGGCAGCGCCATGAGTTGCAGAGTGAATTTTACTACAGTATGAAATGCGGGACGTTTTGAAGATTTGAGAATTTCTTGCGGGACGCGGGACACGAGCCCTCAATGCGGGGACAGTCCCGCGAGTCGCGGGACGGGTGGTCACCCTACTCAAAAAGCACATTCAGGGGCAGTATCCAGACGCCTTCATACTATCGCCATCGCTGTTTCAGATAACATTCCAGGTGAACAACGAAGAACGAACTGCGCCCGGGACGTCACCCATGGCAACACCCTGCTACCACAGAACAAATGCGAAAAAAAGAACCCGAGAAAACTGAAAATACTTAAGGGAGGAAAAGAAATAAAAACGTGTTTGCTTGTACGTCACTCGACCGTCGTGTTGAAAATGGCGACCTTCTCCCGTCCTTGGGGCATTTCTGTGTCCGTCACCCGTGTGTTGTGTGTGGCGGGAGGGGGAAAAGAGATTTCCTCGTGCGCGACCTTCCCCCTCCCACCAGCCCCCTACCTCGCATTCTTTCTTGCGCTCCTCGCTCACGCGGGGGGTAGGGTAGATGAGGTAGATAGGGCCATCGGGAAAACGGGAAGGGTTCTTTGTTTGAAAAGACCCTGCTTTTAGTCAGTTGAAAGCTGAAATACAGCCTTCGTAGGAAGCTGGTCGCCGTTTTTTCGGGGTTTTTTCTCCCTGTGTCGTCTCCGATCATTGCGGGATTCGGTTGGGATTCGCGGAGCAGCAGCACTGCACTTGATCAGTTTTGAAGTCACAAGACAAGGGAACTCGATTAAGGTATGCCGAAGTACTTCTGTTTATGGTGCATTCATTAACTGTGGCTTCATGAAGTGTTTTATGTTGAGCGCGTTCTCTAGCTTGCAAAGCGCGCGCCATGCTCTATTCTTTTTGGCACCATGGTTGCTGATTTTGTTATGCAGCAAAGAGACCTGATATTCAATGTATCGAGCGAAACGCCAATTCTACCGATAGATTTCTTTTGCGTTTTGCAGACTTTTGCAGGATCGCTTGACCGTTAAGGCCTGTCCACACATGCAGCGGAACGCTACAAGCAGAGCGCTGACCTTGCGTTAAGCGCGTGATGAAGGGAACAGTCACCAGCTTTGTATCGGACCGTAAAAACTGTTGCTCATGGCAGACGAAACGTAGCTCACGACAAGTGAGCAGCGATACATCAGCGCTTCGCTGCTTGTGAGAGCCGGCCTTAATCGAGACATTTATTCGATTGTACTCTAGACTTTCGCGTTGATGACGGGAGCTCGTGCCGTCACTTTGAAGCAGAGTTTGAGCACGCACACGCTGGGTCAGTAATTCGCAGCGAACGGTCAACTAAAAATCTAATATTGCGCTGGTCTGCTGTCAGCAGATTGCATCTTAGATGTTAACTATTTTAGCACGTATGCAGCCTATTTGTTATTTTATTATGCGTGTGTTAATCTCATACTTTTGTCAAGCGATCTGGTATTTCTCGCCTGCCCCTATTACTAATAATCCAAATTCTTCGCAAACAGGAGAGAAGCTGCCGGTGCCCCAATAAACGGTGCTTGGACCACGACCGGTTCGGAAAGACATCCCCGTGTCCAAGCCATCGTCGACACAAGTGCATTCTTCGGAATTCGGCCTTATCGTGAATTCTACCGCTCAGGAACTTCGACCTCAGTCATCCTTGAATGCGATGTGTATCAACGAGGCAATAAAGCTACGTTTAACCTGAACTGAACAATTTCGTTTTGGACACTTGTCGCTCGGGACCAAATATAAAGGATAAACCTTTAGTCCCAGGGGTCCAAGTGCACGGGCCTAACAGTTCGTCCTCGGGGTTCAATTGAAACGGTGTAACAGTTGGTCTGAGGGGACCAAGTGCAAGGACCTAACAGTTGGTCCTCGAGGTGCAATTGAAACGGTGTAACAGTTAGTCCCGACGGTGCTAGTGCGAGGGGCTAACGGACGGGGCGCAACAGTTGCTCCGGTTGCCGTTGCTCCCCGAGGGGACTAATGGTTGTGGCAATGCACTTGTTCCCCTCGGGAACTAAGTCGTGCTCCCTTTTTTCTTAGAGTTTAGGCACAAGTTCTCCTCGTTAAACGCTTCTTTCCAGATTCAAATGTGTCTACAATTTTTCATCCGTGACACTATTAAATACCGCACATATATGGCATTGGCATGTTAAACTTTGATACTGCCAATAACATGTTTTGCTGTATCATGCTACATGTTTTGTCTCTGCTGCATCAAATCAATAGAGAAAACAAACACTAAACGTTTTGGAATGGTTTAGAACTTTACACTCCATTCCCTAGAGCCTGCATCAATCAGGCGTATGTGATCGCCCTTCGAAACTTTGCTACAGCCCTTTGGAGGTGCCGCTGCTGACTCAATCCCGAAGTGTTAAGGATACCCACGCAGTGCAATCTACGTATAACGATGATGACGAACCCCGAAATTTCAATTGTTATAAAAGTCTATCATTGTATGTGGACTACAAACTGATTGTTTCTAATCATGAAAGTCTAGAAACTGATCGTTATAAGCAGTACATTGTTACATGTGGTATCGTTAAAAGTGGATTGCACTGTATCACTATCACAACGACTGTGTCCCCCAGGCAGCTAAATATGCCATAAACCAACACCACCTAATCAAATCGAGGCCTGCAAACATCGTTCTCTTCCTCCATGGAACGTTGTAACAGTCCAAAGGCGCCAAATGCGTAATAGACATTTCGGAAAATCCCATGTGACCTCGCGGCGAGGGAATTGTGGGGCTGCTCATATGTACGCTCGTGACGCCTCCAGCACTTGGCATACCCTGAAATCGCGGCACGATTCTTCTTTTCTTTTTTTGTGTGTCAATAGGAGGTTTTTACATACTCTGGTTTTCTCTCTGCCTTCTCTGCGACCTGAAATCATAAAATGCTAAAATGTCGTAAATCGGAACATCACAACGCGTTCGATGGACACAAGGCCCAGCGGAACGCTGAAGCCGCGCTATCGTCCAATCTATGTCTTCGGTCGATCTCACAGTGAGGACGACAAAAGTTTGGTGCACAACCTTTGGTTATTATAGGTGGTGTTGCTCAGACTCTGTTTATTTCTAGACTTTGTTGCGATGGAAACTAGGGAAGACGAAAAAATGTATATATAAAAAAAAAAAACAGCGAGTGGCCTAACTATAGGAATATTGGGATAAAAATATAAATATGTGCAGTATAAGGAGGGAATGGACAAAACAGGCGTAAATAAATGCGGCTTCGCCAATACACTGGGACACAAACGTGGGCCTGGCTGCGTCCGAAAGCTAATCTCGAGGCACCCAATATTTTTTGCAGGGGGGACACGTGAATGGGAAGTTGGAAACAGGTTTCATTCGAGGAGGCGACAGCTGCTTTTTTATTTTCCCCCGCGTCGATAATGAAGGCCTTCCTCGGCGCTATTACCTGACGGCCAGCTAGCGTCCTGCGGCGTGTATATACACTCCTTACTCTCTCCCTGCCCGTGCGCTTCAGGCCGTCTCAACTTACGATGGACTGCAGCGGAGGCTACAACCCCTACGGGCAGATCCAGTGCCGTGCGACCTTCACGTGACCTTTGGAAGGAACGCAACGACGCGCGGTGCGCGTAGTCACGCGATAAGCCCACAACGCAGTATTGGCTGGGAAGGCTCGTAGCTTCAGCTGCGGTCCATCGTACGGTGTGACGCTGTATTTACCGTATGGGTTTCCTTGATCCTTACGCCAGTTTAAGACGGACCGAAACGAATGCAACGAGCTACTCCCGCATATGGCGTGCTGCGGGGACTTCATTCTTCGACGCAATCAACCAATCGGCTGCCGAGAATACGTCAACGGAACCGATCGAGCGCCGGAAGTGACCCGTGACATGGCAGTTCTCGAGGCAGAATCTCTGCGCCCGTGCCTAGGCCTTGGTTCATCTTGAAGCGAGGCGGAGTGCACGGCCTGCCCGGAGCGGCGCTCGGCGACGGCGGTGGACAGGGCGGCAGATGGGTCGATGTCTTTTGTTCGGAACCTCGGAGCAATTGCATTAGAATGGGGGCCCCCGCTGTTGATATCTGGAATGCCCGGGGCCCGTGAGGGATTGATGGCTCGACCGGGCTTCGGACGGGACGTTGTCCTATCGCCGCCTTTGCCGATCGATGGAGTCCCTGCAAGGCATACGGAGCGGGACGGACTCGGGAGTGCGCCTCTGTGTCAATACCTGTTTCGTGTACCTTCTTGGTTCTTGACGAGCGGAGGTAAAAAACTGTCTGTATCTTAACAAGGGGGCTATTCTTTCGTTCTCACATACAGTGTTGAGTTGAGCGTTGATGTCCTCGTGGGTTCTTGAATTAAGTGAAGGAAGGATCTGGCTCACGGACTCACTCTGGGGAGAAATTTAAATGTGCACCAGACAGCGTCAAGTGTACGGCTACGATTCTTCCGTATGCTACGCTGTTTCGATATTTGTGTTTTTTTTTGTCCTAACAAGAGGGTAGTCGAAAGGTTTATTCACACGATGCATCTTTTCAACGCACAACGGTACAGTGAAATTAAGATTTCCCGAAATCGGCCTGTTCCCACTTAAGGTCTGACGCGCGAAATTCGTGATGTATTCACTCACGAGAATTTCGCCAAACGTTGCCATTTGCACCGGGAATAACAAATGTTTGGAATAAAAATGATATTAAGAACCCATAGTGTGAAGAGCAGTCTGCTTTATTAATACTACTCCATAAATTTCGGCAGAGACGACTCACTGGGCTGACTAGGTGTGCCAAACCCATGAAAGACCGCGAACGTCAAAGAACAAGCGTCTCGAAGTATTTCGGACATCTTAGCCCCGCTAAAAGATAAGCAATTTCCGGTCATCATGTTTACATTCTGTGCGTGCCCTTATCGCGACTGTTGATGAATCTGCACCCCGCCACCAACCCGTACAGCTAACCCATATCGCCCGTACGCACCACTACTCCGCTTGTTGCCCGCCGACATGTTTGTCTTCTCATTGCGGCTTTAGCTCGAATGCGGGATCGGCCAAAAATCAGACTCATCTGAAAACTCGCTCTGACTAGAAGGTCAGACGCCATAGCGATGTCCGGTGGCCATTGGCAGCGTCTGCGATTCTCCTTCTGGTGATTGACGGGTTTCGTGAAGTTTCAGCGAAATACTGCTCCAGAAGCGAGGAACACGCGGCACTTTTCTTCGGAGGCGCGCCACTTTTCGGTCGCGTTCACACGGGGAATCTCTTTCCAAAACCAAGTTTAACGACGCAAGATTCGCCAACAAGAAGCATCGTGTGAATATACTTTAAACGCCTCACCGGACCGCCCGCGAGAATATATGCATATATTTTAGTTATGATCCTTGGAGAAAAGCATCAAAATGTAGGGTTTGATTACGAGTTCTCTGGCGAACAAATGCTGGGCTCATTGCGGCTTCTTTATCGGAGGAAGAATAAACGTTAGGCAATGACGTGGAATGTGTAATTTTTCTTGTAAAAAGAAACTCGCGAGTCTAAAGAAAATCAGGCAATACATTCAAAGGCACACAAATAACGTGTTGCGTTAGATACTACGTTCGATGTTCAGTCGCAATAGATCTATAAAACTGTCGTCAGGAAGAGTCATTCCCTTTAACCATTGCTTTCTTGTTTGCAGATTTTCTGTTTTTCTATCGGAATGCGAAAAGATCGACTGTGACCCACGCCTCGTTACTCAGACAATAATGCCGAAGGGACATTGAGAGTACATCTTAAAGGGGCCCCGCCGGGACACCCACCTAAACACAGCCCGGTTTCTTTTCGCTTTCGTAAGGAAACCAAGCTCAAGTACACAGGAAACCCATCTATTTGACTTAAATAACATACAATTTAACTGTACCTTAATACTACGGATAAGGCGGGGAGAGAAATATTGTGCAGCGTGTCTAGGGTTGCACTGGGCTGGTCCTCGCTATGGTTACTTGTTTCGCCCGATGCGAATGCTTGCTTCGCACAATGCGGATGAGGTGTCACAATCGAAAGGTTCCTGCTGCGTTGGCGATTGCAACGGCCACTAAAATTCTGAATTCACGAAGTCAACAAAATTTAGCTAAATTGGGTCGTATTTTCACCCTTCAAATTTAGCGGGCGAGACATAGCGCGCTTGCACGACGTGCTCACGTGACGTAATTGTCAACACGTCATTCCAACGGCGTGTGAGCTCATTCTAGTCCGGTCACAGTCAGGCAATGAACTACCTATTGTTCGCCGAGCATCGGCTTATATGCTCGGTACGCTAGGAGATACAGTGCCGACTGCCGGGGATTATGACTGGTCCATGACATCTTCCTTCTCTTCAAGACGCTTGCGTTCCGAGACTGGGTATTGCTGATGCTGGGTACGCTGTCAGAACTGCAGTGGCTAAAAAGATTTCGCAGAAATATGCAGGAAACTGAAAAAAGAAAGAAAAAATCACGCGAAACAGCTTGACCAAAAGCAAGTACGGGAGGTTCATGCAGATAGCGATAGCGAAGAAGAACATTTCCTGCAGACTTTATGAATGGCAATTGTCTCCAACAGAAACCATTGGCCAACACAGGTTCACGTTGAAGACGAGCCGCTCGGCTGTAAGCTTGATGCCGAAGGTGATCGCTGCGCCATGTCGAAACAGACGCTCCAGCAACTGACACATAAGCCAACGCGAAAATGCAACGTGGCACTGAATGAAATTTTTGGTCATATGAAATATGCAAAAGAGCGCGTTGCCCTAACGCTCCGATGTGGGACCCACACAACTACAGCGCAGTTCTTTGTGATGAATCAAAATATACTCCTAACACTTAGCGGATATGTGGCAGAATACCTTGGGTTAATGAAACGAACGGCAACAATTACGAGCAGCGACCTGTGCGAAGCAGCCAAGCCCTTTGATGATGTGTTCCAGAGACTCGGCAGACTATACAAATATCTCGCACAGGATAAAGCTGAAACACGGAGCGCAGCGTATTGTCAAACCCCCGAGGGAAGTGCCCATTCCTTTGAGAGATGAGGTTAAATAGGAACTCGACCGCATGAAGCAGGATCAAGTAATAACCAAAGTCGCAGAATCTACAGAGTGGAGCAGTAACATAGTCGTTGTTACAAAACCCATTAAGATCCGCATCTGTTTGCACCCGTCGGACTTAAACAGAGCCTGATTCCGCGAGCATTATCCGACGCCAGTATTGGCAGATGTCTTGAATTTTCCGGGCCTGCAAGGCGCAACTTACTTTTCCACTCCTGACACCTCCTCTGGGTTCAGGCAGGTTGCTTTAGATCACGAGAGCTCCCACTTGTGCACTATGAGCTCACTATTTGGACAGTACAGGTTCTTTAAGATGCAAATTGGCATTTTATCAGCTTCTCAAATTTTTCAGCGGGCAATGCACATTGTTATAGAGGACCTAACAGGAGTAGCCGTTGTCATAGATGATATTTTGGCCTGGGGAGTAACAAAGCAAGAGCATGACGCAAACCTGCAGAGGCTGCACCGCTGCAGTGAGGCCAACTTGAAGTTCAAAAAAAGAAATTCTGTTTTCTTCAGAAAGAGATTCGGTACCTTGAACACGTCATAACCACGGAAGGTCTTCAAGTTGACCCCCAACACGTGCAGGACAGTCTAGCAGTTCCTGCCCTGACTAACTGCAAGTCCCTGCAAATATTTTTTGACATGGTTAATTTCGTCTCTCGTTTCATACCAAATATATATCTTCGATCGCATCGCAGCCCCGATGGGAGAACTTCTGCGTAAAGAAGTCGCGTGCGAGTGAACGGACCTACACTAGAATTTTTTCGAACTCCTGCAACAGGCGCTGATGGAACTGATGGAAGCTCCAGTCTTGGCGTACCTGTTACTTTGTCTGTCGACGTGAGCCAGCATGGCGTTGGAGCTGTCCTTCTTTAAGAAGGACACCCGGTTGCGTACTCTTCAGGATCTATCACCGATTCACAACGAAACTACGCACAAGTTTAAAGGAAACTTTAGCTATTGTTCACGGCTGCATGAAGTTTTATGACTACATCGTAAGACAGCCCGAAGTCACTGTTGAATCCGACCACAGAGCCCTTGAATTTATATTCAAAAAGCCCCTTTCTGAGTGCCCCCTCAGACTGCAAAGAATGCGTCTCGTACTAAAAAAATACCCGATTACCGTGAATTTCGAAGCAGGAAAAACTTTGCTAATTGCGGACGCGCTTTCGCAATTTCCAAGCCAGATAATCTTGAGAGATGAAGAAGAGCTGTTCTACGTGAATGCATTGACGTACCTTTTTATTTGAGACGCGAAGCTGAAAAGCATGTTAGACGCAACAGAAAGGGCTCCGGTGATGCTGCAACTTTGCGACCACCCCAGCAGATCGACCATGGCCGGACTCGAAGGATGACGTACCGGATGAGCTATAGGTATTCTGTAACTATCGCGATGAAATTCACGTAGAAGACGGTCTGGTATTGCGAAACAACAAGAAAATCATCCTGAAAGCACAAGAAATGAAGTTTTGAAGATTGGCACATGACGCACTGTGGGGAAGAAAACAAAAAACAGAGCAAGGGAAGTCATATATTGGCCAAGCATTACGAGTGACGTTACATAAAAAGCACGCTCGTGCACACCCTGTCCATTATACGAACTCAGAAGCGTGAAGCTGCCAATGACTAGCCATGACGTACCGACTCTCCCTTGTCAAGCTATAGAAGTCGACCTTTTTCATGATGATGGGCATCAGTTTCCTATTGTGGTCGACTACTCCTCCTTTTTTTTTAAACCAAGGAACTTAGCCGACTGCCTGGATTATGACTGGCCGGTTACAGACATCATGTGATGTCAGCGTGATGATGTCACATGCACAGTGTTGTGCTGAAGATGTGACCCCCGTCGCCCTGACAACCTAAGGTGAAAACCGTCCGCTAAAGTTGGTAGGGGATGCATCGCCCGCTAAATTTAGAAGTGAAAGATCATCACGACTTTTTATGACGCTCGTTCGGAAGCTACGCTCATCGTATAAGAAAGAGCCCTTCAACATATTCTGGGTTAAAGCGTTTGCTTGAGAACGTCGTGTCACGAGATCTGTTGTACCGGCTTTTTCCTTTCCTCGCTCTCCTCGAAAATACTTACAAATCTTCCACAGTTAAAAAGCTGCCAGCAATCTTCCTGTCACTAACCGCAATTTCAATAGTCTTTCTGGGTGCAAAGTAACCACAGCTCGAGTGAAGTACTAGCCCGGTGTTATGCGTAAAGCTTATTGTTTCCGATGCATTAGTTTTCCTACAGAGCATCTGAAAAGAAAATCACAAGGATATTTGAGAGTTTTTCAGTGAATCACGGACTGTTGTAATTTTTATCATCATACTTCTTATATGGGCCAAGATGATGCAAAGGAAAGGTGCACGGAAGGACATCGGTTGGCCTTAGCTTGGCGAAACAAGTACAAGCGCGGGCGCATCTTGGCATACTTTCTTAGTGTTGGACCCACACAGGTTAATACCCGTGCCACACGGGCAACTCGAATGCCATTTACAACGAATGACATTTCTGTGATCGGCGAATCAGCTCGCAATCTGTCGAGCGTGGAATGCGCTACGCCCGGAGTGTCGCCCGCTGATTGGCCGTCCGCTCAAATGTCACTCGTTGCAAATGGCATTCGAGACTGTTGCCCGTGTGGCACGGGTATTAGATAGCCCAAGCCCAAGTTTCCCGTTCATGGCCCTTGTAAGCCCTACACTGTAGTCTTCTTGGCGTAGAATAATCGTTTTCGTTTGTTTTACGGGGCAAAAAAAAAAAAAAACAATTTCATCAAATTGAAATATTAAATTATTTTTAAACCTAGATAATGACATCCGAACTTCGTTCGTCGGTCCAAATGCCCCGGTTGTTTTCTCACGTTGGCTTTCTTGCTGTTGCTTACGACTTCTTTACAACACACGTTTACAACTGCAGCGCAATGGGCAACAGTGAAAGTACGCAGACGGATTATCCGTTGTTTTCCTTTCTAGTTATCGCTTCTGAGCTATTCGGGTATTTGGCACCGCCAGGGGACATGCGTTCCCCACGCAGATTCGATTGGCGATCTACTGTATCGCAGTCGTATAAACAATTACAGAACCTCTTTGTCAAAAAAAAGCAATAATTAAAACACATGGCCCTTTTGATTTCCTTCAATATCTCAGTAAAAAACTGTCGACAAGCTGAAGACAACCAGCTGCTCTGACCCACGTCATATGCTGTAACCGATACACTTTTGTGGAGTAGGGTATCGTGCTACGCCTGACGCTATAGAGACGGTAGACCAAAGAAAGTTGATTGTACGGTGTGTGTGTATGTTATACCCGTGCCACACGGGCAACTCGAATGTCATTTACAACGAATGACATTCGTGTGATCGACGAATCGGCTCGCGATCTTTCGCGCGTCGAACGCCCCACGCTCGGCTCGGAGTGTCGCGCGCTGATTGGCCGATCGTTCAAATGTCATTCGTTGTAAATGGCATTCGAGTTGCCCTTATGGCACGGGTATTAAACTCATGCGGTGGTTGAGACCATCGCCTTTTCTCCTGTTATATACGTTGTTTTCAGGCAACGCAACTGAACACTGTATGAAAAAACAGTTAGGGCCCAGGCGAGCTGGTGTAAGTTTACCATTTTTTAGACCACCTGGGTCTGGGTGGAAGAAACACGACGACGTCTGGCATTCCAGCAACACTTAAAACACAACGACGTCTGGCAACCCACCAACACTTCAAACGCCCATCCAGATTCCATAATCTAAACGAATTTCTCCGGCTTAAAGGAGCCCTGCCATCTTTTTTAAGCGTCTACCTTTTTTGAGATTTCCACATCTCTTGTGGTTCTGGCAACCGAGCGGGCACAGAGAGAGAGAGTAACTAAATATCAGTGCGTCATATTTTAACCGGACGACGCGGAAATCTTCCCGTCCTACGGGGGCGCCCCGTGGTGCCGAATGCGCGCGGCATGTCACGAAATCATGACGTTGTCGGTCCTGGTCAGCTTCTGCCTTACAACTAATCAAAGCCACTAAAATATATTTTTGCTTTTATTTCTTAGTTTAAATGCAAAATATAAGTTGCGCGGAGAGTTTCAAGTAGTTATGAAAGTAGCTCTTGTCCAGAATGTTAGATGAGAAAAGACGCAAATGCAGTTTAGCTAGTACGGAAGCAAGAAATAACCCTTCGACATACCTGGCACCAAGTGGTGGAAAAGGCGGCGCTGATTAGAAAGAGGTAGTAGGATCCAGGTGCCACGCATTGCTGTGAAACGGCGAACGTAAATAGGTCCCGGATGTACGCGGCGGTGCTGCAGTCGTATGGGCTTGAGAGTCCGACCGGTTCCGAGCGTTCAGAAGGCTTTCGGGTAGCACAGGTTTGGCTCCCGTTTTGACCTGGCCTTTACCCCGTGTTTGCTGTCGTTTACGGCCAATGAAGGGTCATGCCGAATTAGATGCAGAATAGACGGCGAGAACTCCATTGCTTCGCTCCGGGGTGCCAGTCAGGCAATCTGTGGCGCAAATGCGAGCAGCCGTCGCTCTCCTCAAGAGGAAGAACAAAAAAATGAAAGCCTGTAACACCGAATTAGAGCGCAGCTCTTGAGGAGGAGGAGGGAAGGGTACTGAGGGTCACCTGTGCTCGGGGCGGGGGCGGGGGGGGGGGTCATGTGACAATTGGAGGGTCACGTGACCCACGAGAAAAATTTTTCCGCTAGATGTAGCGAGGAATTGTTTCCGCTAGATTTAGCAGGGAAATTTTTCCTCTAGGTTTAACGGGGAATTTTTTCCGCTAGATTTAGCGGGGAAAGTTTTTAGCGAGACAGCCTCCGCTAGACAGCGGGGGAATTTTTTCCGCTAAATGTACCGGGGAAATATTTCCGCTAAATCTAACAGGGAATTTTTTTCCGCTAGATTTAGCGGGGAAAAGTTTCCGCTAGATTTAGGGGGAAAATTTTTCCGCTAGATTTAGCGGGGAATTTTTTCCGCTAGATTTAGTGGGAAAATTTTTCCGCTAGATTTAGCGGGGAATTTTTTCCGCTAAATTTAGCGGGAATTTTTTCCGGTAGATTCAGCGGGGAAGTTCCGCTAGATTCAGCGGAGAAATTTTTCCGCTAGATTTAGCGGGGAAATTTTACCGCTAGATTTAGCGGGGAAATTTACCCTTAATGCACCGCGCGGCTACGCCGACGGCGATGCCGCTCAAGCCGGAAACGGGCGCCTAAGAACTGCGCTCTAAAAAAGTTTGGGGTCCTGGACGCTCCTGGACGCTCCTGGACGAATATGTAAGATGTGTGAGCTTTATTTTGAGCCATCGTTCGTAACACAAGACTTTGTTCACATTATAAAGGGAGAAGAGGCGCGCAGCTCCAGTGGAAAGCCGGAGCTCTTTCCAGGCGCTGTGCCGGCGCTGCTTTCGAATGCTCCGAGCTACCTGTCAAAAAAGGCGTCACAGCCGAGGCCCCAGAGAAAGCGAAAGAACACCGATGATTCCTCAGTTGACGCTAAAAGGAGGCCCAAGCACTGCCTCTTCAACTGCCTGCAGCAGCACCACACCGGCTGCAGCCGATACCGGGGCGTTTGATGTCTGTCCGAAGAATACTCCACGCTGTGTGTTCCCTCCGAGTACTGCAGCTGTCACTAAGTTCCAATCTTAAGCAGAATTTGTTCTCGAGACAGCATGCCTCGTGTTGTATACACTGTGCATCTTTGTGGCCGCATGGCTGAAGGAGAAAGCGTCGTTAGCTGCGACAAGTTCACCCTGTTTCTAGTGAAAGCATCGTTAGCTGCGGTAACTTCACCCTGTTTCTAGTGACAGGTTCCTGGTTGGCCCACCTGCTTTAAAATACTGGCGCTAAGTGGAAAAACACTCGGGCATCGAGACGCCGCTCAGGAAATTAGTCTTTTGGCGTTCGCCTTGCGCGTCGCGCATTTTCGCTTGGTACCTCGCGCAAAGCGAACAAAGGTAGACGAATTGCGTCATTCATGTGTCGCGTATTTCTTTTGTGGGGTTCGGAAGCTCGGACCCAAAGCGTCAAATATTTCGAGCCAAAAAGCTTCAAGAAACAGTGTTTAGTCACGCAGCAAATGCTATGCGAGCCGCCCTGGCCGCCCGCTTCATCCAGCCTATCCAGCCCATGCATTAGTGGCGCCCTCTGGAGCCGTCCACACAGACTGCGGCTGCCGTGAGCGCTCGCTGAGCTCACTCCCCTCGTCTAGTTCACGGCCGCTGAAGCCAGGACCAGGGACGTCATAAAGGAGGCTATTTTTTCGCTTGTTCTTGTAACTTTAATTTGCCTATAATCTTAAAATCAAGCGAAATTCGAGAAAAGTTTACTAAGTTACTGCGTTCAATGCGCTCAGGTTTGGTGGAAATTAAGAACCAGTAAAAAAGTCGTTGCAGGGCCCCTTTTAGCGCCCTCATTTTGGACCTTCCCTCGGCGCTCAGTGGCAGCTAGTAAGCGGAGAAGAGCAGTACATGGAACCGTGGCCAAGTATCCAGTCCTTTGTTTCCTCCCAACGGGAACCATGGCGAACCAGAGTGACCAGCCGCGACACTCTGGAGGAATGCAGCTATAAAAGCTCGGGTTCACGAGGTAAGTGTCCGTTTCTTTTGATTGGCCAGGAGGATTCCTGGTGCCGTTCATCGCGGCCCGCTTCGGGACGAGACGGAGTGTAGTCGTCGCGCGGTAATGAAGCGGCGGCCCGCCCGAGCTTCCGTTTCTGGAAACGGAGGGGTGGCGGCCAGATGTCTCTCGTTGGCGGCCGGAGCAGGTGGCCGGCCTCTGGGCCTCGCTCTTTTTCTTTCTCCGTCCAAGGACGCTGCCGCCGCTAGCCACCATACCTCGGCATTCTCACTCATGAGTGCGATCACTCACGATCACTCACGCTCACCATCAGATTTGAGGTGATCGTGAATGAAGCCGCGAGTCTCGAAAAATCGTGATTGTGAGTGTGAGTGTGATCGTGAGGTACGTGAACTTATGAGTGTGAGTGTGAGCGTGAGTCCTGAGAACTGATGAGCGTGAGTCTGATCGCGAGTGTGATCGCGAGTTCTGAGAACTAATGAGTGTGAGTGCGAGTGTGAGCCCTGCGAACTCATGAACGTGAGTTTGACCGTGAGTGTGATTGTTAGTTCTTAAAACTCTTGAGTGTGAGTGTGAGCTTGAGCGCTAAGTGAAGTACTCATGAGTGTGAGTTTTGAGGTCTCTTGAGTGTGATTGTGAGTTTCGAGGCTCATGAGCATGAGCCTGAATCAAGACGTGAGTCTTTGGGTGGATATGAGTCCGGTGATCGCATTAGTCTGCGCGATGGCGTGAGCCTGAGGACCATGGCCAGGATGAGTCGCGGTGAGCGCTGGTATATTCTTAGCTGGGTTGGTCACGTGAGCTCCCGGGTCGTCTTAGTGGGCGAGGAGACTCTCGCTTCGCAAGTACTGCGTGGGGTTCGGGCCTTCTGAGTTGGTTTGGGTGTCGCTCGCCTGCTCCTTCGCCATGTGAACGCGGCGGTTCCTGTGGAGGGCGGAGGAGGGGGGGGGGTGCTTGTTCTTGCAGGCTCCTCCTTGCCAGCGCCCTCCGCAATGTCTCAACCAGCTGTAGAGGGCAGAGGGGGAATGAGGAAAGGGGGGGGGGGGGGTCGCTTTCGTCTCTCCTCGGCGTTCGCTCTTCGCTTCACGGCAGACTGCGAGACGCCAACGGACTGACGGCGCCTCGAGGCGGCGCGGTAACGTCGGAGTTGGGGAAGCGCTCCAAACGGCTAGCGCTCCTCTCTCTGTGGCATAGAAAGGTTCGTGTGTATTTCGGTTCCTGTTGTCAAGTTGGTGTCAGTGGGCACAGAATTTTATGATTGCGTCAACTATAACGTTCGCACAGCTGCAATAAAATTAAATGACTCGCATGATCCTCATCAGCACCCGGAATTTCATTTCTCCGTGCACCTCAACGTACCTTTCGCAATGAGTCATCACTCAGGAAGTGCGACAAAGGCGGTGTCATTATCGATCGAAGCTTCGAGTGAGGTCTTTCACATTGTGCGATATCATGCTTTTAAGTGTTGCTTGGGGCAAGATGGCGCAAGTGCAGGACAGCCAGCCGGCAATGGCCAGGCGGTGCCACGAGAGTGATGCATTCGGCGCCACAAACGGAGGGGTCTCTCTTAATGGGTCGGCCAGTGGCTAGTCTGCCCGTCGGGCCGTGGCGAGCGGCGGCGAACCCGATCTCAGCAGTCCCCGTGTGCACGTGCGCGCCATGTCCCTTTTTATTTTATGGGGTTTTTAAGACCATCGGGAGCCTTGATAGGTCCAAGTGTTGAGAGCATAATCTGAAGCTGTCATTTGGACACCTGTTTGAACTGTCTTCGTGCGCTTGCGGCGTCGCTCTATAATAATCGCCGCCCGATCGGTCTGTGATTCGCTCGTCTCCCAGGAAGTAACACAACGCAACGAGAAGGCAGCGAATAGGTTTACTATACTTCCCGGTTGCCCGTCTTCGAGAGCCGGCAGTCCGGACCCGCCGACCCTAGTTGTCGCCCGTCGTTCATAGCTGGCAGTCGGAGTCCGTGTCCACGCCTGCGGATCGTACTTCCCACGCACTGCGTACGCTAGCTGTTCCGGGCTATCACAGCTAGAGTTTCGCTGCAGAACCACTCCTGGACCGTCATGGACTAGGCCGATAAGGCCAGGCTCGCCGTTTCCGCCGGTCCTGATCCGAAGCTCGCTGGTGGAACGCTCCTGGGACCGACATGGGCCGGACCAGCCAGAACGGCTCTATCGTTCCTGCCCGGCCCCAGCCTCGTGCAGCAGGCTCTTCCTCTTTCCTCGCCGGCTGGCCCCCGCTCGCGCCTCCCTCGACCGTCCTCTTCTTCTCCCGGCGCCCCCACGACACTAGAATAAAATGTGGGTAATTAGAACCAAAATCTCCGTGCTAGAGAACAGTGCACAAGTCTGGCGAGAGGATATGAGAAGGATATTTACGCTTCGCATGAGCTTTTCCCAGAAAAAAAGTGAGCATCCTGTTTTCCGCACACCGTCACATCTGTTACCAGACTCAGCATTAAATTTGGTAGCCGAAACAAACAAAAATTTTTTCTACGAAAATCCACTATTTAAAAACTTGCATGCTTAAAAGGTTTTGGTTGCAACCGCGCGTGCCGAACGGCGCGCGCGGTCGCAACCAAATGCACGCCTACAACTACGAGTGCCGGGAACAGGTCGAAGGGCATCTCGCTTGAAGACCTGATCGCCTGATTCTCGACGTCAAAGCGAAGCAACAATCGGCCCTATTTTTCCTACTGTATTTCTCTAAATGGTTGTCTCAGAGACTCATAAGAAAACTAGTATAAATACGTTATTTTGCAAAAGGAGTCTGTCAGACCACTTTCCAAGCCTGCACATCTATTTTCGTTCACTTCAACAATTAATGTAAATTTCACTTACTTGATGCATCGCACTCCAGTAATCCACTTTGTCGCCGTGTCGCTTTCCAAGGTCTTAAAGGGAAGCGGTAAAGTCTGACGCTTGGGTCACCTGCACGACCATGGCAGTCTTTCACGCAGCAGTAGCGGCGTTTATTTTTGGGGGAAACTCTAGGCTTAGGGGAGATGTCACAGGAACCCGGAAAGGTCATAGAGACGTGAAGTTGAGACTTAATTTTATGAAAAAACAGTTCCAAAAAGGCTCACGCCGATCCCAAATGCCACGTTCACACGTGGTTTCTAAATGCGCCCGCCCACTGTCCTCGCGACCCAGGCCCAGGCGCCCAGGCCGTCCTGGACTATCCAAGTTGTTTTATTTTTCAGTCGCTAGATGGTGCAACGTGTCGTGCCAACTTCCAAGCTGCATTGCTGGTTGCTTATGGGCACACTTAGCAAACTGTGGAAGCTACGACTCAGTGGGCCAATTAGAGCGTCGCATAGAGACAGGTGGCATCTAGAATGGACGCCTGTGAGACGCTGCCATGTGTCTTACTCCAATAAATCTACTGGCTCATCGGGATTCGCAGAATTCGCCGTGTGCCGTGTGCCTTCGCTGACGGAGGCGCGCAGTGGCCGCAACGTCGCGGCGCCTGCCCCACGGCCACGGGGGAGGCACTCACTTGATCGAATGACGTTTTAGCGAACGCCCACGTTTCATCGAACGACACTTTAGCGAATAGTCGGACGCCGCGAAGCGGCGTTTTCGGGTGGGCCAAATGGGTTCACATTTTTGTAATGAGTTGCCGAAGACTGTCGCCGCGAAGCGGCGTAAAGCGCAGCGCGACGGATGGGTTAACGCGCGCCCCCGTTATTCGCTAAAACGACCATTCGCTCAAATGTCGCCGTTCGCTAAAATGTCATTCGCTCTTGTGATATGGACCCCGGCCACGGCCGGGTTGCCGGCGCGCCGGCTGGACGCGACTCCTAGGCGCCAATTGCCCGGGCTTCTCGGGCTTCGTGCGTGACGCTGTGCTCCCCTTGGCCGTTGTTTATTCATGTTTCTTTTTTACGTTGTTATGGTCTAATGCACAGGTGCTCAGAGTGAGGCAAGAATTTCTTGTAAAACAAAAATAATATATCTGATAACCAACTTTTTACAATTCAATTCTGAAACACTTCTTATCGCTGGAAGGCATATGACACATATCGCGATGATTCAAGCCCGTAATGAATTTTTACAATGGTGTAGCGGACGGCAAGATTGATCAGCGCTTCGTTGAAGTGCGCTACTGCGTTGAATGAACACTTGTTAACCGAGCGACAGAGAATCTGTCTTGAACCGATGGTTACAGAAAGGCCGCGAATTTGATAATTATGCAACATAAATTATAATATATCTTGTGAATTTGCAACTAAATGACCGGAGAAACCGTTTGTCATCGTTTCCGCGAGTTATGAAAAAAAACAAAAAAACATTCAACTTCAATTTTCCGAATGTGCTGCTAATTTCCGGGAACTTAATGCGCGAAATAATGCTAAATATTGCATTAAAAAAAACCGCCAAGTTCGATTTTGATATGGGCGGACATTGTGCCCGGGAAGACACCTTCGATATTTTATTTTACAATTAGAATAGGATTCAGGCAATGTTGACAGAGTCATTACCTGTAGTGACGCTTGTGTGCCGAACAAATCACTTAATACCCCGCCAGTATTCGTACCCGTGGCGACACCTCGAAAAGGCGAGGAGACCGATTTTCCGTGACGTTCAAGCGTACCATCACTGTAGGCTCGTAAAGGCCGGTTCACACATCTGCCTTCCGAGCTACAGGAAAGACAGAAACGACACGAACGACATGACACCGGGACAACCGTGACAAATGATTGCTTGACAAAGCTGCTCATTGCATTATCGGCCACGCTCTGTAATACGAACATAATCGTCCCCTTTGTCATGTCGTTCGTGTTGTTTTTGTCGTTTCTGTCGCTCGAAACGCAGATTTGTGAACCGGGCTTGGGATAATAGACCAACCTCATCGCCAGTTTCGCAATGCCTCCTCTGTCGCAATGAATTGCGGGAACTGTGATCTTTCCGCACGAGGGTAAACGCCAAGGTAGTGCACGAGACGAGCCGTCTCGTGCACTACCGCTGCCTCCTGTGAAGTACAACTATGGCTGCGTCACGCACGCTCTTGACGGTTGGTGAGAACGGTCTATTGGTCAAAGCCAACGTTGGTCAAAGCGAACGGCGAGCTCTCGTTTTCTTTCTTTGTCGGGGGGTGTTTACAGATATTGCGTTTTCCTGGTTGATAACAATAAACTATTGATATCTTGGGCCTGAAATATTCGCTACAGTACACACGGATGAGCACTATATAAATAGGATTACGCTTCCAGCGAGAGCTCGCGCACGTAGAAGCGGTCAGCTGCCCTATGGCAAAGAAGACGACGTAGGCGATTGAGGAGTTTCAGCGACGATGTCACCGCCCTGGCGGCCGGTCGCCGAAAGAGAAAGAGGGAGATAGGTTAGCTGGGCGTTGGCTTTGTGTAAATGCGTTGGCCACGAACGCATTTTTTCCAAGTACAAACGAAGCACCTGGACGGAAAGCCGTGAATGTCAAACGAGCAGCGTCGGGTGACGGCAACTGACTGCGATGCACCCCTTCGACGCCTGCATCGCTGCGGTGTGTTGTCGTAGCTAGTCGTAGCGAGATGATCTTCACTTCAAGCAAGAAATCTTGCCATACCCTAGTCATGATATGGGTGCAAGTGTTCGACGACGTGGGCTCTCTCACGTTGGTGCAGTTGTCATCAAGAAAGGTACATATCAACAATGTTTGGCGTTTGAGGCTGAAACTATGACGCATACTTTATCTAAACCTAAATTTATCGGTCTGCGGCTACAAACATTTTCGTTGACGTTGCTTAGATGATGTAACCATTCAGGCCTCGCAGTAAATGGTGTTGCGAACTTTTCGGTTGTGTATGGAAACCTATTTTTGCCCTAATAAAATACATTTTCAAAAGGACGCGTGCCTTCTGCTGATACATATCTTTCAATTTACAATGCAGAGGCAAAAGAAAATTAACTGTGTACATCTACCACTTAGCATAAGCACCTTTTGCCATTCATTCTTGAGCACACTCAAATATCAGCTTAGGTTGCTCTTGTTTCAGAAGCTTTGCCCTCTTTTGTAAAAAGAAAAAAAAAGTTAAAAAAAAAGCTTTACCTTTGTTCTCTTTCTGGCATTTAATACAGACTTGTTTATTTTGCAGATCGCACACAGCAGATATCACCGTGGTACATACAACTCGAACGGCCGATGAGACTATTGCTATTACAATAAAGCTTTCCACAAGAGCCAAAAGGAGGCTTGTAGGGGTGCACAAGCACATCGAAATGAGATTGGCGCTTCCGGGGCTTGTTTACATTATGCATAAAAACAGGACGATCGGCGACCAGCTGATCGCAATATAACACCAAGGATACCGATGTTTCCATACATAGAACGCAGGATAAAGACCTCAGTCGTCCCTTGTATGCTGTAGCTGTCATACTTTCCATCCAACCGCTTTTTAGCACAATTAACTAGAACAACCGAAGAGTTCGCAACACCGTTTAATGCGAGGCCTGAATGGTTACTTCATCTAAGCAACGTCAACGAAAATGTTTGTAGCCGCAGACCGATAAGTTTAGTTTTAGATAAAGTACGCGTCATAGTTTCAACGCGCCAACATTGTTGATGTGCACCTTTCTTTGGACCCAAGTACATTCGGTTCAACTTGATGACAGCTGCACCAGCGTGAGAGCTCACGTCGAACACTTGCACACATATCTTGACTATGGCAAGATTGCTTGCCTTCGACTGGCTTGAACACTTCATTTGTAGCATCACGGTAGGTCTTGGTTGAAGCGATGATCGTCTCGCACACGTAAACAAACAGAACAGCACGCTTTGTTTAATTTATACGCTACCGATCTACGGGCGCCGCAAATCTATCCCCCTCTTTTCCGCCATGTTGGATCGATCGGAGTGCCCCCTATATTCGCTCAAACTCCTTATGCGCCGACTCTATAACAATGCAAATACCTCGTTCATTGGACTTTTAAAGACTACCGAAACCGACAGATTAACCTCTACGTCACTACCTATTTCGGAACACTTGCAAAACGTTAGTTTTGGAATTTCGCGTGCATTATTGGGCACAAAATAAGCCTCACATGACGCTACAAAAAATGAGCGGTATACTAAGCCACCACTGCGTCGAGAACAACTCCTTTTAGAAAAAGTTTGGAATGATTCAGCATCTCGCGAGCGTCAAGTGTGCACGCGGCCAAAAGCACGACAGAAAGCAACAATTACGTCCGACCGTCTGGCTGCCGAGCTCCGAGCCTCAGTTTCCCCCCCCCTTATAGGGCACGTTCCTTTCGTAAACCAATATCCGCTAGACAGGCCGAGCACGCGGCCAAACGGTCATACGTGTGCAAAAGGCCGCCGCGCCGCACGCACCACTCCAGCAACGTAAGCGACGTAAGCGCACAGCCAACACTACGCACAGCACACTGCACTGCATGCGTACAAAGAGTAAGGAGCATTTGCGCTTGTGCCACCTGCGCCCTGTCCGAAGCGGACACCGTAGTGCGCTGCGAACACGCGAAGAACGCATGACGTCAAGGAGCCAACGCCGCGTCGATGAAAAAGAGAGTAAGAAAAATGTCATTAGACATACGAGTAAAACAAAACGAACAAAAAAAGTGTCGACGAAATGTAGTAATATGGTTGCTGAGTAATAAGCTCTGTCGAGCATCGAATGTCGAAGAAACGATCTTCGGATGACACATCGACGAAACAAATGTTGAAGAAACGATCTGCCGATGAAACATCGCAGTGTCGATGAAACAATCTGTCTATGAAACCTTGTTCGACGAACTGATTGCCCATTATAAAACTGCGTGTCAAGAATGACGCGGCTTGCCACATGAAAAGTGGCGCGCCCTACATGATCGAGAGCGCGACAAAGAACCACATGGGGACGGCCGCAAACCCCCAAGCCACTCCAAACCAAACCAAGCAAAGTCATGCCAAAGTGAAACCAATCCAAACGAAATCACTTCAAGGACGGCTGCATGTATCAAGATAATGAATGCTGACAGTATTTTATAAAGGCCGAGATGACTGAAAAACAATGCCAGCCGATGATTCTCCTTAAATCGCAGCCTACTCCGGCAAGCACGGTCGATCAACAAAATCAGAAGCAACTCAAGTGAGAAGAAAACTCGGCCACCGCGGCCTCTGTTCATAGAATAGCATGCGACTGACAGACACCACTGTCAACAGGGATTATGGTGAGATTTCAAACCGTCGTCACGTGAAACCACCCTACCTAATATAACCGTTCTCCCCCCCCCCCCACACACACACACAAAAAAATATGGGTCGATGTCCATATGTTTACTATATATACATTCTGCATAAACTTCCGTAGAAGTACCTGTGGGTGGCACAAAAAAAGAAACGGAGGTGATATATGTAGTAATTGTTTATCTGTGTACAAATGAGCGAGGTATGCACAGCGAGGCGATGTTCTAATCACTGCGACATTGTCTGTGTAACCTGTCGGAAGGCGCGTTTCTGTTTTCCCGCCGCCCTTGTCAGCAGGCGAAAGTTAAAAGCACCCGCTTTAGTCAGCTTGCATTTAGTTTCTTTCGTAATTCATCCAGGTTTACGAAATTTGGTAGAAATGTACGGAGCATAAACATTAACATAGTGCATTTCTTTCAAATTGGATGAGTGGCTCAGAAGTTTCCCCGCCGCACGACTCACGCGAAGACAAACCAAAGGCTTGAGAGAAACAAAAGAAAAGCACAAAGAAAGCAACCGGCAAGCGTGATGACCTGTGAGTGTGAGGACCTGTGAGTGTGATGAGCGTGAAGACCTGTGTGAGGACCGTGAGGACCTGTGTGAGTGTGAGGACCGCAAGGACCTGCGAGTGTGAGGACCGTGAGGAGCTGTGAGTGTGAGGACCTGTGAGTGTGATGAGCATGATGACCTGTAACAGTGAGGACCGTGAGGAGCTGAGAGTGTGAGTGCCGTGAGGACCGTGATGACCTGTGAGTATGAGGACCGTGAGGATCTGTGAGTGTGATGACCTGTGAGTGTGAGGACCGTGAGGAACTGTGAGTGTGATGACCTGTGAGTCTGATGATTCGTGATGACCTGTGAGCGTGATGACCGTGATGATCTGTGAGCGTGACGACCGTGATGATGACGGCGAGTGAGTTTTGGTTTTGCGTTGAGCCGTGAGGGTGAGTCCGGGTGATGATCCTATTTTGAATAAATCGTGATCGTGAGTGGGCGTGAGTTCTGATTGAGGATAAAATAGTGATCGTGAGTTTGAGTGAGGACAGCTTAAAATGCCGACCTATGCTAGCCACCGGAGGACCCTCGGCACGGCTTTAATTGCAAGGGCCACGTGTGCGACGGGAAGGCGGTCACGTGGGAGGCCAGTAATAGGGGTGGGTTTAAATTTTTTAAAAAGACGGCGCGCTTGTGTCGACGTCTGTCGTGGTTTTTTGTTTTTTTAATCCAAGGGAGGCTTTACACGTGCTCCCATCATAAGTAGAAGTTGCAGGATTATTTTACTTTTTTGGTCACTGACCCGTTAAGAAACGCGGGCGTGGCACGTTATGATAGTTATTCTTTATTTATGATATGTGTTTCGGCGTTCTTATCGACTGGTCCCGCAATTTAATTTGTCGGGGAACAATAAGGATTATGATGCTCTCCGCAGGCCCGTATTTATTAAGCTGCCAGCGACTCCGGCAGCTTGTAGTCGCAAGTCGGTGGAACAAATGTATTCACATATTTGGAATAAATTGTAGTTATTTGACTTCTTAAATTTATTTTAGCTTAATTGTCAGGGGCGTTAGAATAGAAAGGGAAGCGGTGAAAAAGCGAAATTAGGGGACATACCACGAGAGTTAAACAAAAGGAAAACATGGCTTATCACTTAAACGAAAGAGTGCACAATGCGCAGTTGGTGTTGGTGGTGCAGGGGAATGATTGAATTTGTTTCAATCTTTATAAAAACAGATTAAATAAATGTGGTATAAAGCCTAAAGGAGACGCCAAACATAAAACGCTTCGTCGTGATGTCAGGTACAATTTGGAGATTTCTCAAATTAAACCAACGTTCCACAAGTGAATATATAAGAATATAGTATAAAATTACAATTATAATGTTGGCATAGGGTAAAAACTTTGCATTAGTGTTCTATAGAAACTTGAGTGATGTAATATAAATTATAAACGAGCCTTTACGTTGTTTACAAGTATTAGGGAAGTTAATAGGTATATTGTGAAGTGCTGTTAAGTCAGCTCCAAAAGAAAAAGAAAGAAATGCACGAAACATTGTTTGATAAAGTAGGAACTCGAGAAACTTACTTGCAATGAGCTCCGTATTAGGCCATCCCTTGGAGAATGTATATCATGAACGATATGAAGTAGCCATGGATAAGGTCTGTGGCAGAAGTTGAAAACTGTCCAGTGCCTGAACAAAAGACACTTAACAGCATTTATATGCTTCACACTTAAAAAAAAAAAAAAACTATATAAAAATACATGCGCATTATCTTTGCATATATATTTTCAGCTGGAACCGATATAGCTTCTGGGGGCTAGTTATTCTATTTACGCTCATGAACACGTGCTTGCTATGACCTCTGTGTCGACCTTTGTCCTATTTTTTCGTTTCTCTTTTAATATAAGGGATGTATAACTCGTTCTCCGATGATAAGTAAAAGTTAGGAGATTTTTCATTTTTATTAACTTTTGTAACTAAGTTAATCATTTTTCCAGTGTAACTCAGTTTCTGCAGGTATAGGTTAATCATGTATCTCATTGAGTTTTCTATAAATAATTTTGTATAAGTGCATAGCTTCAGGTGTCACTCACTACTTCATATCTCTGTACATTTAGTGCTTTATACAGTTAACGTTTTTATATTTAGATTATTTTTATTTAAAGCATTGTACACAATGTTTTTCTGCACTAAACGTACGTTGAGTTAAGATGAAACATACGAACTCACCTGAAAAACTCTAATCTCCACTAGTTGAAAAACAAAAAAAAAGTTCAGTAATTTTTAGAAAGTCATATATCTGGTACTCAGAATCACAGATATTTCTTGTTGCAACACCCGACTGTGCTGACAGATATTAGGCACATGTTTCTAAGGTTTAATTTACACGGTTAAGTAAACGCACCACAGTTATGACAAGCTTGTCTGAAGTGCTTGCCTTTGTGTTCAATAGTCTCGTAAGGTTTGAAAGGAAAGTAACTAGGCCATTTTAAACACTGCATAGCCTCAAGGTGCGTACGCTAGTTTTTTTTTTATCTAGACGTGTCTACGTCCTGATGTAACGTGTATGACTATTATACCGGAAAATAATAAACCAAACTTGATGACAGAACACATTTCAGCACGTATGTAGGCCGTATTCTTCCTGTCTGCTTCATGGTCACCAAACTCACTTAAGCTCTAATGGGATAACATCGCTTTCTGGCGCCTCGCTTTAGCTTTGTGCAGACTCGCTTTTGATGCCTTTATCTTGCTCGCGTATCGAGTCCTTACTATACGTCCACGAACACCGCAAAACTTCGACGACGCATTGTGCCTGGCACGCGCTAGGCAGGAGGCGAGAAACGCCTCTGTAATTTGACCGATCACCTCAATCGAACGTATCGGTGGACCGGACGGCTCAAAACCCGTTACGAATACGAGTAGACGACGAGTGCTGAACACCCGATTGTCCCACTCCGCTTGTGCAACGAAATACGAAATGGACTCGGGTTTCTTTATGCCGACGAAGGCAATCCAGTCCTGGTATGTCTGGAAGTCCTTTCAGCGACGCCCTGAAGACGATGACTAGTTTCGAGGACGTCAACAATGCTGCCTTCGATTCCCCTCTTCCCGTCTGTAAAGGATGCGGATTGCGCGAGTTTAGGATCCTTGCCAATATTAATAAAGTTACTCAAAATACCAAAAAAAAAAAAAGGCAACTGAACTTTAAATATATCTCTTTTTTTACTTAAGCCGAGGCCTCAATATTGAGCACCGTTCGAAATTATTAACTGAATTTGCCTGCACGTCCGTCCAGAAAAATCCAAAAAAATATTTTATAGCTCGAAGGAACCCAATTTTACGGTTTATATTAATCCTGTATGATTACAGTGACAACGAAATGGAGTCATACAAGGCGACCAAACAATGTGTCCGTCTACGTCCTATTTTGACCATTTGTCAAACAAATATAAGGAAAATATACAATTACACTCAAGGAGAAGACAAGACAGAAGTTTCATACAAATTAATTATGTTTTTATGTCACTCACCAGGATTACTTTTGTTGCCAGGCGAGTGGATATTCTCAGGGATCTCGTGGGTTGGGTAGGAATAGAACTACCCATAAATGTCGTCTCTATGCCGTAAATGAATATCGCTCTAAAGATAGCCTGATGATTTTTATTTCCACCGAGTACTCTAAAGGTTTATCGCAGCCATCAGCGAGATAAGGAGCTCAGCCACAATCCAAAAGATGATTTCTTAACCGGACACCTGCGGAAGCTTAAAGGAAACAACAACAAAGCTTTAGCTTAAAAAATAAAATAAAATAAAGGTGAGTGCATTGTGGGAGAAGCGAGACATCATCATGTAAAGGACATGTTCAGTGTAACGTAGTAAACTTTATTTTCCGGTTCAACTCGGTTCCGTTTTAACGCTGGGGCCGACGTGGAGTGGTTGTGGCACTGCGCCTATTCCTGAGCTCTTCAGACACTGAGCTCTGTGCGACAAATAAAATCATTATTATCTTCCGAAACAACAGCAAAAAAAAAAAAAAAATACAGGAGCAACAAGACATACGCGCAGGGTTTATTATGTAACTCTCAATGAATAACACATTTCAGAAAAGGGGCTCGCATGAAAATTGGCTGTCTCTGGCATTTTGCAAAGGCATTCTAAACGCATGGCATTCAGAAGGCCTCTGCTCATGTCCTCCCTACACTACACTTTATCGTACTCAATACACATACTACAAAACGGATTGTTCCTGAACTGGCGCTTGAACCGGCGGTCGACCGCTGTGTCATGGTGACGAACGTTCTGTCGCTGCTGGGCTCGCTGCTCTTGTTTAGGAGCTGCGTTCCTTCTTCCTCCATCCTATCCTTGCTTCACCCGACGTTACGTAGTTTTGTCTTCTACGCCTATTTCTTGGCTCTTCCTCTATCACCTCGCCGTGCCTGCCATGTTCGAATAGAAGCTTGACGTTCTTACCGCTGCTTTTCATATTGTCTTGCTAGCCGCTGACAAACTAGTTTGGCGTGAGTAATTTTTGTGGCAGACCTTCTTCTTCCCGTGGCGGTATTTTCTTCTGCATACTCAATCAAGAGCACAAGTAAGAGCTTTCATAACACGTGTTGATGCTGCCAAAAATACACTGTTGAATGACCCCGCTGAAAAAGCAGTCGCTGGACCATGCAGGCGGCTACACTGCTCCGCGCTTCATGCTTTTTTCTATCGAGGTTATTTCTGCGCGAACATGAAAATGTCAAGAGCTGGCCCCCGCCCCCCTATAAACGGGAGATGGTCGGATGAGGGGGAAGTTAGAGAAAGATTGTACCTGCAGCAGTTGCTGCTTCTATAAGACTGTTACTACCTTTTTACTAGCTATTTTACATAAAATACTCCTCGAGCAGTAAATACGTTTGCTGCAAGCGAAGAAAATCGGGCTAGTAAACATTACAACTTTCTGAGATCATGCAGTTAAAGCTATATATATATACGCATGCACGCTGTAAAAAAGAAAGAAAAAACAAACAAAACGGGCTGTACAAGATTTTTTGGGGGGTTCTTCTGCTTGTCCATATTTTGCGCCCTAAAAGGGCATTCCGAACATCCCCTAAAAGGGTTCCTAACAAAACAACAACAACAGCCTACTTTTTTAAGCTCCTTCTTTCACGTGAAAAAGTTCTTCACCTAGTTGCCTTTCTACATCGCCAGGGGTCGATAGTGCTAGGGGTGAAAACGTTCTTCACGAGCTTCAGGAGACCTTGGGGTGTTGAAGAAGCTTTCAAAGGACGGATTCTTTTTAGAAGTTGGGAGCTCAAGCACTTTGAATACCGATCGAAGCTGTGCACGAAACTCGTCGTTTCTTCCGCGTTTCCGGATAACGGAGCTACCGGAGTAGCTAAACATGGGCTATGAAGCACACGGGAGAAGGTAGTTAAATCAGCTGCCGCCAATAATTACAGCGCGAATGGTATAGTTTTACTAACGAATTCATCCCTTGGACTATTAAAAATCAATTTTGAGAAATGGCATTAGTGACGAAATACAATATTTTTGTAAATTATTTATCGCTGAGGTGATAATTGAAGAAAGATGTGCTTTCAAAAAGAAGGGTATAAAAGGCGGAAGGACGATTGATGGACCCCAGTGATTCGTCTAGCGGGCGTTTTTGTGTGTGTATTTGGGTGCACCGCTTGTGTATCTGATTCCGGTAGGTGATGCGCTCAGACGATTTATGACGCTTGCAATGTGCGTGTAATATAAAGATGCAATGCTAAGCTCACGAGTAATTCAAATATTTGTGCACCTTTTTTATTGGGCAATAGCTAGATCAACCTAGATGCTGAGACAGGTGGCAACTCGATTTTTTGAGGCAGTTAGCATCACTGAATGGCGCATCGAACAACCAAATCTGAAGCCACCTGAAGCAAGCGGGTTGTCCCGGAAGTGAGCGCGTGACATGCTTTCCAACTCTTCCGAGTGTTCTTCGAAACAGTGCCCAAGACGATTGATTTGCGTTTTTATCTCAAGAGAGCCTGCTTGTTACGCGATAACAGCTTATGCAGGCCGGAGAAGCTTTTTAAGAAGCCATTTAATGTATGAGAATTTCGAGATTCTATTTGATTAAGTCTGCATCCCCATGCACAAATGTTTCATCAAAATGCCTCACGCCTGTTTCTAAACGCAGTTACTCAGACGTTATTAACATATATGACACACACTTACTAACCTTAACTTATTAAGTACTGCAAACTTTTCTCTAGGAGTTTATCTAAACTAGCCTTCTTGTTGCGCTCGTCGGTTGTCTAAGAACTTTGCCGTAACGAACGCTTACGGGCTTAGTTTGAGTATTTCACCCCAATCGCGCATTCGGAATAATAGTTAGAAAGGAATGAAGGTGCTGGTGCATCTATTTTTCCTCAGATCAAGCAGAAAACAGGTCGCTGCTATTTATAGAGGTTGCCTATGGACCAGCACAGTGTTTACAAACCCGGTGTGGGCACTGCGCATGCGCAGTAGCGACGGCTGCACCACCACAGCGGCGTGACGTGAGACCAGTTTAGTTTTTCTATACTCACTGACAGCCTAGAAAACACAGGACGGAGCGAGGGCCAAGGCACCTTATTAATGATCCGCTGATTACGGCATTAGCAGATAAGAATACCAAAGAACGAATCACGAAGAAAGAAATCGGCTGTTTCTAATGTCAAGGTTACTTACACGTGTCTAGTTCATAGAATGATATACGACTGGGGCACAGCGTTGGATGTTTCATGTGCTGGAAATGTCTGACACTGTAGTGCATGCTGGAAATCAAATATACCGAGGATATCTTTCTTGTTTTTTCTTGCTCCGTGAACAGCCATGGAGATGGGTTCCTCTGTTCAAAGAACATGTGTGTGCCCTAGTTACACGTGCTCCATTTGCCACCCCCCTTTGAAAAAAAAAAAAAACAGTTTTTACATAAACGTAATTGCCTGAACCTGGATCTATTGAGGGTTGTTTCGTTTTATTAATTTCGCGCTTTAGTCAGTCGGAGTTCCTCCGTACCCCGCTTTCTCTCGTTAAAAAAAATGCTCTGTTTTCTTTTTTTAAAAATTAGTTTTGGCGGTTTCCTAGTTGTGACTCAGCTTTTTGTATGGAAAGTCATTTTTACGGGTATTTGTTTATATTATTTGGCATGATTCGATCGAATATAAATAAATCTCTGAGGTAATTAAATGCCTGCGACGTAATTTTCTCAAGTCGACGTCCTCAACGTTTGAATTATCCGGTCATAATGAATGTTATTTAATTAGGAATTGGAAACGTCCGTAAGACGGCTGCTTAAAAAGACCAAAAAAAAAAAAAAAAAGGAACGAGGTTGAGTTTTTGGGTTGCTTCGCTGCAGACTTCGTCGAAACGCGATAGCGCTTCGAAGTTTTTCCTATGAAGGACATAGACCGCTGATTAAATTAACACAACCCTCGTTCCCTTGCCTCAACCCCAGGTAGAAGCAGAACAAGCGAACCCTACTACTCTTACCCTAGTCAAACACTATTTTATTTTATTTTGCGCATCTCATTGGCACGACGAACACGCTGAACCTCAGCGGACCGCCGCTTAGCGCAGCAATGTCATCTTCAACCTGGTCTTTGTTTATTGCGAGACAGCGTGAAGACGACCAGAGCACTCACAGTAAGCGTAAGACTTCTATCATAGGAACGTGAATGAATGTTTGGTATTGGATATTTATTTTATATCGGGAGGTATGATACGTCACCTAGTCTAGACTCATTACACCAATCCGCTTTAAATTTTGTTATAAAACTTCGTCTTTACTTATATCATATATCAGAGCCTTTTTTCGTATTATAACGTTTTTCTTGACCTTCCTTATTAATCTTCAAACCTAATTTTTATTATTCCAGTTCTTTGTTCCCGCGTTCTTTCATCCTCACCAGCAAAACACAGTGCTCCAGCAATATCCGTTACCCCTTCAGGAAGAGGGTCGAAACCTCGTGCAGTTCAAAACACATGTTCTGTTTTATAGTAGTCTCGCTCTCACTATGACATAAGGAATATATTTGTTAATCTCTTGTAACTTTTCCATGTATGTCTTTTTTACTTAACACTCCCTCCTCGTTCAAAAAAAGAAAACGCAAGCTTTTTTTTGTTTTGTTTTTGCGACCTGCACTTTCCTTCTGTTGACGTCTCGTGCATTCTTCCCAGCCAAAAATGTATTTATTCTTTTTTACTTAGATTTTTTTTCTAGAACTATTCTACTTAGCCCCATAACTAGTGTGTAGTTACTTAAATGTCAGCTTTCGAAATCCGGTCGTTAATTGTGTGTTTAAATTTTACTAAGCAGAATGGATTGTATATTTTTGCGTGCCTACCGCGTATCCTCCTTTTCAATTTGCCTTTGCTCACAATTGAATTAACTAAAAGCCTCTCTACTTTCAAGGCCCGGACAGCCCATCTGCCCCTGTACAGCCTCATTTGGTGTGTTCTCAGACGCTCCCGGTGCCAATCCACTCAGGGTCCTTGGCCGGATTTCTAATCTTGATTAAACTTCTGACCTCATGCACTGAGACCCTTTGCCAAAAGAAGTCTAGGCCCACTATCACTTCTTTCCATACACCCCTTACCAGTTAATATTTGTTAAACTTCCAGAGTTCCCTGAGTTTCGTGATAGCAGAAAATATGTTCCGTTTTTCATAATTTTTCTTTCGTGTTCCTCCGAATATTTTGTTCGCTTATTGAGCCCAAAGCCGCATATATAGAGAGTTCCCTCAATGAGAGGGCAGGGCGTGCACCCATAGAGTTATTACAAGAAACGCTAGAGGCTCAGCTGGCGCTAGTGTCTATGGGACTTCCGGTTGCAAATTGAAGCAGACAGCATGCAGTCTACTTTTCCAGTCTTCCTGTGTATTTCTACGGGAAAACGCGCGTGAATTTTGTCTCTTCGCCGGAAAATAACATGAATAACCTTTGTCATTTCGGTTATACCGGATAGTATGTACCTTTATTGGTATTGTGAGGGTGAAATATCTTTAGTTACAACATTTTTCTTTACTACTGAACGATGTTAAACTTCTCTCTATATCAGGCCCAAACCTCTGTTGCA
Organism: Ixodes scapularis; assembly: GCF_016920785.2. Taxonomy (NCBI): domain Eukaryota; kingdom Metazoa; phylum Arthropoda; class Arachnida; order Ixodida; family Ixodidae; genus Ixodes; species Ixodes scapularis. The sequence continues at coordinate 198,373,144 of NW_024609835.1, forward strand.
AGGAAGGTATGTAAAAACAAGCGACGATTCTAAGCAAACTAACGATCGAAAGGAATGTAGAGTGTGTTTAAGGTTTGCTAGCATTTCGGTGGTGCTTATATATTGCTAATATGCCCGTCCTGTCATTGGATGAAAATGACTCCGTCGTGCACCTTTACGATCATTTAAAACAGCATTCGAACGCAAAAAAATAAAGCACGTGAGCTACGAAAGGTGTGTGTTTTTATTATTACCTATGTCGGGCAGTTTTTATTGGGCACCTGCTCTCTGGCTTAGCCCTATTTGCAAAGATTTGGAGCGTGCGGGTGATGTTTTGAACCCAGAACAAGTATCTTCGCACATATTCACGAGCAGAAAGAATAAATAAGTACTTATATATTGCAAATCTGACTATATTACGTGGCTTTCAATTTATTTTGATCGTCTGCGTGCACGAGGAGTTATTTATTCAATGTTACTGCGTAGTTCTTGTCGTTTCTCTTGGTTTTCCGCATGTCCTTCGATCGTTTGGCACGTAGTATCCCCCATGCTGGAAAGCGTCGACGCCGTGTTCGCGCTAACAGTGTCCGACAGTGCACATAAATACACGTACAAAGCGTTTTTAACACCGTTTTTCATACCACGAATTTCAAATAAAAACACTGTAACTGACCAATCATTTCGTCTGCGTGACTGAGAAATGTTTCAATGTGCCTAGTACGTACAAATTATTAGTGATATTTGCTCTTATAATCGAGCGCAGAGAGAAAATGCACTTGCTTTTCCCATAGAAATGCATACCGGAAGTCAATTTCTGACTGCTTGCTGTCTGCTTCAAAATGCAACAGCACACTAGCGCCAGCTGAGCTTCTAGCTTTATTGTAATAACTCTATGCGTACACCAGACTTAGAAAGAGGACTTGCCATGATCCATCCGCAAACCGGAAGCCGAAAAGAATCCCCTAGTGGTTGTAGCGGGAAACAGTTTCAATCGCCTTATTAAGCGCGTAAGAGTTAAATATAGTAACCCTCCACGTAAAAAATAGGGTGCACGTGATGTTTCCATCATGATCACGAAGAAAGATGTAAAAAAACGAATGGGCCGCCGAACTTTGTATTGCTCGGACAGAGTCTGACCGCTCGGACGGCAGATTCCCGGCTCTTGGCGACTGGCGTACTGCTTATGTCGATCGTTCCGGTGGTCGCACTCTTCCAGCATGATTTTGAATGTCCGTGATTGAAACATCACGTGCACTATATTTTCAGTCACCGAGAGTTACTCCGACGCACTTATTAAGTTTGTTTTTCGCGACCACCGCCGGGGTATTATTTCTGGCTTCTGCTGGCCACATTCGAATTTCCGAAGACTCCTGGAAGACGCCCAGCCCGCTTTCGGCCAATGGCGCCTCCTCATTTGTCTCCTATACTTATCAACGAATGGCCACACTCTCTACATATACGGCTCTGATAGAGCCCTACCTCCAGAAATTTGATTTCTTTTTGTGGTCTATTACTCGGCGTTGAATTTTCAGGGCTTCCCTCCTTCCGTCGTTAAAACAGCTGTGCTCCAGCAATGTCACTAGGAAAACTCAGGTCCAAGATGTCCTCTTCCTCTCCACATTGTCCAGTTACTTTCTACGATGTATTTATAATGCTTTCTACGAGTACTATGTGCTATGACTCTTTTAGAATTTGTGCCCTTTGTTGAAAGCTGTATATTCCCTGAAAAATAGCTGTCACAAGTAGCGTCGAGAGTTGGGCTAGTTGATATTCATTGATCAGGATGTAGAAACAGCGCTCAAACACAGACCGCTCAGAAGTAACACGCAACGAGGACGAATGCTGATTTACAACTAAAGTTTTTAATATTGGAACAAAAGGGACAAAAAATAAAGGAAGAATCCAAGCAGGCACAATCAGTCAGACATGTGTCAGACCCCTTGCCCTATCACTCACATAGCCGTCACATCCCCACCTCCAACCTCCCATTTTCGCGGGAAAAATATTTTTGTTTTTCTGACAGCGTTTTTTTATGTTTTTGTTTACACACTGATCTCCAAAAGTGACAATGTGAAAAGCCTGAAGCACTTTTCTAGTCATTTTATTTTTGTATCTTCTCGAAATTGTAGCGTCACCAAAGGCCGCTTTACCCTTGCACACTTGGCATTGTAACAGGAGGTGCTGTCGACGGTGTCAGCAGGAGAGTGGTCATGCTCTCTGAGCCTGCTATTTTAAACACCTACCAGTCTGTCCAACATAGAACTCAAAGGAAGATGAACTCAAATTTTCGGAGCTGCCCGCCCGAGTAGGTCGGCCGTTCAAAATGGCCGCTGTTCGAACTTGACAAGCCGACCAACTCCTCCACCGACTAAGTTTCCGACGACAAGTCACAACTGTCATCGTTTAGCTGCAGAAATAACACGCGACACAGGCCGGGCGAAAATATCCGTACCACGGAGTCCATGTCACAAATAACGAAGAGTCCGCGTTCTCCAAATTCACATACCTTTCGGCCGCTTCGAAGCGGCAGGTAACGCACAGCGATCACCGTCGGCGGGGTTCGGATTTCTGGTAAGACTTTGATAAACCCAAAGAGGTAACAAACCATCACCTGCACGGTCATTGCCTAATCTGTTGGTGCTTTATTGCAAGAGAAAACGCCAGCGGCATACAGTGTAAAAGGTAAAGAATCAGTGGCGGCAAAATGAACACTCTCATAAATAGGGGGTGTAGAGGGGTACATCCCCTGTCCCCTATCTAACACCCCAAAACTACATTTCGACGTTCAGTCTCCTGACGTCGACCTATCGATACCATCTTTTACAAACGGCATGATAGCTGTTGGATATAACGTACTAAATAGCTAATATGCGTATGAAAAACTACAAAAACAAAACACTTAGGTTTTACTGCAGGGACAAAAAAACCTTGATTGTCTTAATGCAGACTTTACTGCGTAGTTTAGCTATTTTAATAAGTTGTATTGCTCGCCCACCAAGCCGCTCGTGAAATTTGGTATCGTCGGATCGACAGTGGTAGACTGAACGTCGATTAGTTGTTTTGGGGTGTCACATATAGGACAAGAGGCGTACCCCTCTAGCACCCCTATTTCTAAGCGTGAACAGGCCCAACCTTGCGTCTGCCTCCTTCGGATTTTCTGTCGTTCTTTCTTTCACAAACACAGATGTCAGCTCTTACGATTTGCTACGGCCCAGTCCCGGCTTTGCATCCCTGATCTACGCGAGGTAGAAGCGTTGAGCCGTCACCATTCTGCGTAAACAACCAACGGATCCGAGCAGATCTAAAACGACGGGCCGGCCGGTCCGGCGACCTATACGTATTCTAAGTTTCCCGTGATGTAGACGAGTTTATCTTGAACGGTCCTTAAATAATAGTGTCTCTGGCTAATACGTTTCAGTGCCCTAGGAACCCTCCTTTGCGAGGTAAAGTCTAGAAGTAATTTAGAGATAGTTGCTCAGTGGCGTTACCAGGTAAGCCAAGCTGATTACATGAGGCAGCAGTTTCTCTGGTTCAGCACTCACTAAGAATGTTTCATGTGGACCGAAACAGTGGTCAGTATAATACGCCTGTGACCAGCTAAACAGTCTACGTTCGTTACCGTGAAGTCTCTTAAGAGTACCGCTCGCAACAAACTGACTCCAAACGATACACGGATGTACCAGCGACACCCCTCTTACGGGGCGACACTCAGAATTCGGCATGTCTAAAAAGGCGGTCACGGATGGCAACTGGTTGGCGTCTTAGCACAACAGTACGTTTTAAACGGAATGTCGAACACCTAGTTTTTCGACGTGCCCGAAATCTATGTAGAATATAAAACACTATGCATAAGAACAAAACAAAAAAACTCATACTTGTTTTACAGGCGTTTTACTCCTAGTCATCATCACTCTTCACTGTGAGAATAAACAATACCGGAGTCTATAAAAATGTATTTTTTTACTCTACAGTTCTAATGGCCGTGGTTTTTCCTGATCCCATTGAAAACTCCCTTCAATTTAAACACGATTCAGTATGAATTTATGCATAAATATCTATGTATCTGTTCACCTCCAAATAAAATACTTCGGTTCTGTCCATATGTATTCGACTGAAACTGGCACGTCAAGCGAGGTTGTACACTGAAAATAGAAAGAAAGAAATAAAGTTTACTATTTATCGCATTTTTGTCTATTATGGATAGATATATTTTCGCAATTGTTTTTCACTTTGTTCTGGAAGTGCAGAAAATTAACATTTAACTTGAATAATATGTTTTCAGATTACCAGGAAATCGTCATGTCAACAATATTTATATGTTCTTAGCTAGGCTTAGCGCGGTCCAAACCGATACGCATACCGGATTCGTATACCGGTACACGTATAGATGCCCGCTTCCGGTTCTGACACCACCACTACGGTTTTACCGGTTCCGTCACTGGTATTTGGAGATCAAATATCTAAACTTCTACGTGTCCTGTATTGTGACGTAGCGTCCGTACTAAGTGAGTGCTCAATTACGGAGCGTGCGTCCCTCCAGCCATCTGATTGTCTCTGACGCCGGCAAAGCGGCAAGCCGAGAGGCGGAGTGCGGGTCGCGGGGTCGGCCGGGTGCGCTGCTGCCGTCTTCTCGCAGTGAGTTTTATGCGCCTGATTACGTGCGTCGGCGTTGGCTTTCGTGCGGAATAGTTTCAGCATGGTGAGGTGAGAATTGGCTGTTCTTCCGACGACTGTACAAAGTCCCCGCACTTGGTCGAGCCGGGCGTGGTGACCAAATGCCCGTCGAGACAGAAGGAAAGTTTGTTTGCTCCTCTTCTCTGTACGTCAAGTTGCGTCGCAAACTCGTGGTGGTGTGAGCTTCCCTCGCGATTGTTTCTTCGGTCGGCGTGAATGCTTTCGAGTGACGCAACCACCATGCTGCCTCAACCGGACTCCGTCTACTCTTCAGGTGTTATTGATCGAAAGATGCCTACTGAAGCGTCGCTTGCAAATATCTCTTTATTCGTCTGTGAAATGCGGTGTTCGTGTCAAGTGTAGTAGTGTGCGATCAATCGCGTGGTAAATCAGGTGAGCAATATGATTTCCGCGTCCTACCATTTTCGCACATTGAAGCTTCGTGAGGCAAAGGTACAATAATGCCCTGCCTCATCCTTTTAGTTTTAAGGGCAGGAAGTAAACTTTTTCGTCCCCTTTTTCAGTTTCGTACCGAGTAGTGAAGGTACTTTTGCCGCCTGGCGACGATGTTGCTCTGCTCGATCGCCACCGAGTTTCGCGCTCGAAACAGATCAATGTTGCCTATGTCGCCACGTTGCAGAGCAGATGATGCGCTATTTTCTCGACAACGGATGCACTTGTAGCGGCCGTATTACATTCTTGTCCGCGAAGTGACCCACCTGCCTCCGCCGCGGTATGTATTCTCTCCCTCCTTCGCCCGCATTCTGAATACGCCCATGTTTTCCGTATGGCCGTTAGAACCAATCGTAATATCATGGCTCTTTGTACTTTCTGCGCCAAAACACGTTTCTTTCTTCTTTGTTTATGTGTTTTGGCATGCGAATTTGGAATACGGGTTGGCGTGTCGGTTTGGGCAGCGCTTTATTTTGAATTTGCGATAACGAAAGAGGGACATTGAAGACAAACAAACGTCTGTTTGTCTTGCATACACCTATTTTCTTATCTTATTTAGACACCAACATGCTGGACTATCCACATTACATTTACTATATTTCCACAGCCATCACCCTGGTTAAAAGAAAAAAAAAACATTTATTGATAGCAACGGAATGATCTCCAACTTAAACGCAAATTTTCACGTCTAAAAGCCCTATTCATATGATGGATCAATTGCGTCAACATTATTTCTATATTTAAATTTGACACAGCCATTATTCGATGCACTTTTGTTTCCTTAATCGCACTATGTAAGAAGTGCAGTGAGAAGCAGAAGAGAGTGTAAGGGGTTACATCTTCTCGTTATTTAGCGTCTTCAATGCTTAGAAGGAATGAGCATTGAGCGTCTAATTGTTATGAAGTAGCCTAAATATATGCGGTGCTTGGCAGTTTCTCTTTTGATTATTTCAAGAGGTCTCACGTACATACTTTTGCCAACGTAGTTTATAAAATAAAAAACGACAAAACAAACGACGCGTATAATTATTGTCTGTGGCCAGCAAGCCAATGATAAAAGACAGTGAGGGGGTGCCACGTGAGCACGAAATCAAACAGACAGTGAAACATGTCGTAACATTGGTTGGTATTTATTAATAGCAGGAGGCCCTTAGATGATTTGCCTTAGAAGAAAGAGGATCCACCTTAAAAACGAAGGCTATAATTTTCAAATTTTTTATCGCTACCCGATTGAGGTGACATGAATTTCTCAGTATCTACTCGCAGTACAGAGTGCTTGTTTCGTGTGCTATACTTTAAGGACTTACTCTACAGCCTCTTACGTTAGTCATGTACCGGGGATTTTGTTACACCAGGTATATGAGTAAAATTATGGTTAGATGATTTCAGTGGAACATAGAAGTAAGTTGTTTTTTTAACTTCCTGATTTACGAAGATTATGGCAACATCGTATTTTACCTACTCACACACACACACACGCGCGCGCGCGCGCACACACGCACACACACACACACACATGCGCGCACCATTGGCTGGTCAAATGAAGCAGAGATGCTGCGCTTTTGACTTTTTCCGGGATTCTAATGTATGCCCTTCAGCTTTCCCATAGCATTGAAGAAATTCCCTTGATATACAATAAAATTATATAATAGCATGGGTGGGGAATTTGGTGATTAACCTTCTGATTAATCGATTATATGCTTTAATCGCGGTTACATTTTAATCCAGTTCATTGGTTCAGTACGAAGATAAAAATTTCGAGAATAATGTAAAATAAACCGGCGCCTTAGATGTTTTATAGAAATTTATCCAATAAGCAGGTGTTTCTGTTGTTTTCCACAGTTAAGCACTCTAATGAATGGCCCGATCCTACCTATAATATAAAACTTGTTTTATTGTTTGTAGGTTTTGGTTGCGTTCCTTTTTTTTCCTTTGTGGCGGTACACCGTCAAGTTTACAATGAGGTTGTGCATTCAAGCGCTTATGACATAGCATATCATAAGCGCGTAATAGTCAAAGGCAAAATTTGTAGTTTCGGCGCTTCTTTTAGGTATTTCACCTGAAGGTGAACGCAACCGATTAACCGATTCATTCATAAATTAGGCCGCGAAAATTAGTCGGTTTAAAAATTTTATCGACGCCCAGCCCTAGTAATTACTGGTGCTGATGCCTCCAAGCATTTAAGTTACAATTGCAACTAATATATTCATGGTAATTTAATAACAAGACAAAGAATAAACCTAAGGAAGTCATGGTACTCAATAGTGTAATTTCATTACTACAAACGTTCTGTGCCTGGATGCTTTCGCAGCCTTACGGGCTACTCTCACAGCCCGTAAGGCTGCGAGAGAAACTTCAAGGCTGCGCGAGCAAACTTTAAGGCTGCGAGAGAAACTTAATGCTGCGAGAGAAACTTTAAGGCTGCGGAAGCAACTTCACGGGCAAGGTTGCTCTCGCAGGTAGTAATCTGCCAGTTGTCGTTAAGAGACTGACAAATTTACCAGGTTCGGTGATTTGAATCGTTTTAATGATTTTTAGCTTTTAATTGTAGAATCAGCAGTGAATGATTTCTAAAACCACTGGGGGTCTGCCCACCAAAAATATGAAACACCAACATATTCAATCATAGTTCTAGATTTCGGCTTATTTATTTATTGACACCACTCTTTTTATTTTACTGGGTAAAGAAAGTGAAAAAGAAAAATACGCATGTCGTTAACGTCCACTACCTTTTACTTAATTATAGTTATACAGCTAGTGTCACTCCAATGAAATCAAACATAAATTTATCCACTCTTCGCGCACGCCTGAAGGTCTTTGGTTACAACATAAATATCATTACTTTTATCTCTCTTTCAGAACTTGATTTCTGCGTATTCTCGCGTGGTCTTCTAGCCGTGCTAGCAACTCTTGTAAATCTAAGCGCACGTGTGGCTCGACTCGGGCGTTTAATAAATAATGAATTTCACTCAGAGTTGCGGAATGGAGTAGTCTCAAAGATACGACATTTCAATTACAACCTCTGTGCATAAGAAAAAAATTTGATTGCTTTTATTTTGGTATTCATGATAGGGCTGACAATGTTTTGTGTTTTTCAAAACAGTTTTATCACGAGATTGCGCTCTACTGAAGTTAGTTTTGTTTGTTCCATTGAATTGTATTAGTTACCCTATTGAAAATTCTATCAAGATACGTAATTTGGGACACTGACTGCCAGTCAGCAGCCTTGATGGAACGTGATGGACCATCAGACGTCATCTGATGGTCCATCAGATGGCGTCTGACTGCCTCTGCCAAGGGAATTTCATTGACAACGGCAGCATTTATATAAGAGTAAAGCTATACGCACTTATAAATATCGCCAAATGCCTCGATAAAACAAAATGTTGGAGAAAAAAGAAAGAAAAAAAAAAGCACGACCACCGCAGATCGAACCCGCGACCAGTTTTGTATAAATCGGACACCTTAACCCCTATGCCAGGCCACTGCTTAAGAAATTCGATTTGACCATCCGTTTTATACGAGATGCTTCGGCTGCAAATGCAGTTAAGCCTTCAGCATGTTATGCAAAGCACTCGTACATCACTCGCCGTGCTTCAGTTCTACTCCCCTGCCATGTAGAGTACTTTCGCGCCGTAGAACGATCCTTTTGTTCGCGCGTCTCCGGCCCAGTAGACCTGGTACACCTTGTCGTCTTCAACTACACCGCTAAAGTCCCTTACATCGTCGGAACTCACAACAGGCTGGGTCTTGTCGAGTAGAAATTCTACTAAAATATAAGACATTGTAGAGCCCCGGCAGGATCGACAGGTTGGAGCAAGCGGGCAAACAAAACGAGTTGAGAGCGATCGTTCATGAAAGCTCGGCGAAGCCTCTATGGGCGAAGCGAAGTCAGCGAACTGGCGTGTTTGGCGGGCTTCTGATCAAGGTTGTCGGTCGGCTGCGTGTCATATCTCTAACATCAGCGGTTTTATGGGCTCACGTCCCGAAATCGTTTTGTTGTGCATAGATTATTTTTCGTATTCATAGATTTGACGAAATAGTGGTATCCGAACGAACTTTACGTCCTTCGACCGTACGTCTGTCTGGACGTCAAAGCTTTTTGACGTACAGTCAGAGCCAATCGCTGTACAATCAGAATCGCCATCAAGACATCTTGATCGCATTTCGCGGCTGCCGACTGCCACCATGCAGGAAGCCATCAGAAAGCCGACAAGTGGAATCTGACTGGAGTTTGACTGTCGGTCAGAGTAACTTGTTGGCCAATCAGACATGCTTGATGTACAGTCAGGCACAGTCAGCGGTGCACTAGAAAACATTGAGTGCCAAACAGGGTTACATTGATGGATTTTTCCTTCGGGTATTGTCTTGGCCTTTCATTATGCAATTTTTAAAACAAGTTTCCCTGAAGCACGACATAAATAATTTTGATGAAATGAATAAGTCAATCAAAATCGAGTGTAGACAATTGTTAGCCCATTTGACGCAGTTGTATATCGTGCAACGGCTTTTAGCTTATCCGGAATTGCAATGCGTTGAAGTATTTGGAAGCCGATCATTTTTTTGTTCAAACCGACAGTGTTTTTGCAAATATATTTATTGCATCATTCAATTGCTATAAATATTCAAGTCTACAAGGCTAGAAGCAATAAAAAAAAGTTGAAGGAGTAACATCGGGCGTGCCTTTAGGGTTGGTTCAAAAGCCACTAATAATTTTATTCTTTCTTGTTAACAACATACCGTTTTAGGACTTCAGGCGGCAAGTTATTCCAAGAGCAAGAAAGGTAGATTATGCAATTTTCCACAAAGTATGTAATACATTAAGTATAATTTAAGCGATACCCTTAAAAGGTTTCTAGGTAATGGTGCCAATATCGGGCATAGGTTTAAACGCAGGCGCCTGCATTGGTATACAAATTAGTAGGAGAAAATATAATGTTAAACCTGCTCGCGTTATTAATCAGTACTCGGTGCGGGAACCATACGAGGTGTTTTTATAGAGGCGTTAGTTCATAAATCTAAAACAAATCAACTTTAATTTTGATGTTTTGATCCAGAGGGCTCAATTGAACGGAAATGAAGACCCCACACCCTCAAAGATAGGGGTACTTGCACCCCTTGCCCACATGTAACGCCCCAAACAAAACAGTTCGACGTTTACTCCAGTGACGTCGATCGACGATACCAACTTTCACGAGCGTCTTGATTGTAGAGCGAACGAACTCAAAATAGCGAATGCACGCATTTAAGATTACAGGAAAACACTGAAGGTTTTGTTTGCCCTACTGCAAAACCTGCGTGCTTTTCGTTTTTTATTTGTGAAGTTGATACGTGCATTAGCTATTTAGTAAGTTATATCACACAGCTATCAAGCCGCTTGTAAAAGTTAGTGTCGTGAGTTCAACGTCAATGTACTGAATGTCGAAATGTAGTTATAGTGTTATATAAAAAGGACAAGGGGTGTAAGTGCTACACGTACTGTTTATAAGAGTGTAAGCAGAGGTAAAGTGTTTTAAGTATTTGGCTGATTACCTAGAAATGCTCTGAGTAGCATTTAAAATTTTTATTGTTGGCGCACAATGTAGTTGAGCATTTGACGCTAGCTTTGAACTTCGAATAAAAAAAATCGTAGCAGGCACTACAGAGCGAGAAGTATCACATATGAAGGCGACAGGAAACCGAAACTGAGCACCGCAAGTACCCCGTGACGTTGGTCCCTCCGTTCTGGGTTTATTGCGTCGTATTGCTGACGTCATCTACAGCCAGGGCACGTGGTTTGGTGAGCAGGCGCCAAGCGGAGGGATCGACATCACGTGCGCAGTGCACCGACCAACTTTTGGTTTAGAGTGTAAGGGCGCATTCCTCGGCCCGTAGTGTTCCATACGAATCTAAATATCACGTCCCGGCTGGACTATCATGAGGTCGAGCGTCAACTTTCTACTACACTACGCCCCCAAAAGGAAACTGTTAAAAAATTAATCGACCTTTCTAGTTGATTAGCTCATCGAATACACCATTTAACTCCTTTTCTAGCGACCCCATGGTCCCCAACTTAACCGCGAATATAAAAACACCCTAGAGCAAGTTTCCCCTAAGAAATATATAGTCCCTCCATAAAAAATTGCACCTTATGAACTAAACAGACCCGGTGTTCTTATTTCCGAAGATGTTTATTCAGTTAGCTAATAGGCATTATCCTAAATAAAGGTGATAGGGTTCCTGGCTCAGTTATGGGGAACATTTGTACCTCTCCTCAGAGTTCCATATCATTTAGTGGAGAGACCGCAGTAAAATACCTCTTTAGTATGATCAAGGGCATCAAAAATCGTGCAAGAAGGTTTATACCAAATAAGTACTTTCGATGAGCGAGTGCCACATAAATAAATGCTTGCTTGCATCTTATGATCAAAGCCGGGAAAATAAAACAAGAGTTATTTATTCTATCGATAACAATCTCATCAGAATTGACAATACCACGCAAATCGCAAGATTCCCAATATGAGAAATAAAATGTCAGATAATGTAGTAAATTGTAAGCTTAACGAACGCCCAACGCTCCTTAAGCTCTGTGGCCATTGAGATCGAGGCGGTAGCCTATCAGAACTACGAGGAACCAATCAGGAATCAAGGAACGTGAATAAAATAAACCACAACCTGCGGCTCTTAGCTTGTCATTAAATATATATTAATACATTTAATTTTAGTAAACAAAAAAGAAGAAAGAAAAAAAAACCCGTCGGCCGTTATGGTTTGAACTGAGAGCGAATGGTTTGTTAGATTTGCCAAAGCATCGCGAACGTGCCGTTGTAGCTGTTACGATACCTGCAGATGAGGTGTGCTGTTTGAGAGCTGGATGCTTTCTTTGTAATTGTGTCAGATCTAATTGTTTTCATGAAATAGTGAGATTGTAAAAAACACTTGAGTCTTATAATGCTACAGTGCTGAAAAAGGTTTATGTAAGTAAATATTTGAATATATATATAGCCGATGCGACGATGGTGGTCTGACGTGCTTGAAATGCGTGTCGTTTGAGCAGGTCTTCCAACGCGTTTCTTTTGTTTCTCCAGAAAGATCGGCGCTGTTCGCAGGATTTGAAATTTGTGCAAATAAGCGACAAAATTTGCTTGTTCTAGGCTGCATAACACAACGCTACATATCTATCCACTGAGATCAAACCTTCTGTATATGTATTAACATATCTTAGCGTCTAAAGTTTTTAAAATAGGCTGACAGGGGTTAATGGAAAACACGACCGTATTTGCTTCATTTGTTCGCGCGCCGAACAGTTATGAAAAGAAGAAAGAAAACGTAGTTGAAAAGAACAGCATTTGCAGGAGAGTGCAAAAACGTGTTTTTCGAAACTTACACACATCTTTAAGGAGGCAATAAAGGTAATTGAACGTCAGACTTGGTCTAAGAAAGCTACGGGAGTCAACATTATTTCTGAAAACACATTAACTGCAGCTGAACTTAGCTACGCTACCTTATTAAGTGTAATGCGCTTTTGGAAATTCCTGCATTGTGAATCAATACTTATTGTTTCTAAGCCCGTACACTGGTTTCTATATTGTCACGGGTGGTGACTAAAAAAACAATAAATAAACAGGAAGAAATAAACGTTTAATGTCGCGGACTTGTGCCAAAAATAAAAGAGTACAAAAGATAATAATAGAGCGTCGCGGGCGTCGAAGTTGGCGTGGCAGCAGAGTTGAACGCTGGGGCGAGACTGACTGTGGCTCGCCACGCGGAGCCAATTATGTACATGCGTGGTCTTCTGGAATAATCGGCGTAGAAGGTTCGGCGTGTAGAACATTCTGACCTCGAACAAGCAACATGGTTCTCGAATTTACCAGAACATTACTTTACAGAGTCAACAAAAATGTGCCTCCGCGGCCAGGAATCGAACCCTGGCTTTCAGCGTGGAAAGCAAGCGCGATAACCGTTAGGCCACGCGCGCGCTGCCTACTAGGCCAGCTGCGCGTGCGGCAATATTAAGCAAAAAGTTAATATAATTTACACGCCATCTATTGGCTGGTTATTATACTTTATATCGGGGACCTTAATTGTTTATGGCGGCGGAGAAGAGATCACCGGAGAAAAGCTCACTGGAGAAAAACTAACTGCAAAACCGGCAGATGCGAAGAAAAGCCCTCCAGTCTTATAGCAAATGCGGAGAAAATCTCACCGATTTTTTATATTATTTCTTAGCTTAGGTGATTGTGCGTCACACGTGGCACTTTAACACAGTTAGAAGTCGTCACTTCATTGAAAATAATTGTCCTCTTTTTTCGCTGTACTCTTGAAGTCCATTCGACACATTTACTAATTCCTGAGAAATTAGTAATCACCCATTTGGCATATTAATGACGCCGCAAGTATAAAATCAGAACATCGGACACCCGCGAAAAAGAAAATTTAATGACTGCTTGACAGTCCACCGTCGGTATCTCTGTCAGATAAAAAGGTTTGTTTTTTGCGAGCTAATATGAATAGCGGTGTGGGTGAACCGTTTCAGCTCCGAAGATTTTGTGGTGCCTGTTAGACAAGTAGGCGTTTGTTTAAGTACAGTCTCGGCTACGCTGTTTTCTTTAATATTTTCTCTAATAAACCTTAGTTGCAAGAACAGCTTCGTCCTTTCGCGTTTGTTGTCTTCACTCCGTCTTCGTCAATTGAGTGGTTTTCATGTCAAACGTTTACCAATTTGCCCAATTTGCTACATTACAGAAGACTAGTCTTATATATGTCACGAGTAACAACAGTGACAATTTGCAGCTCTGAAGGTCATAGGTGGCTCGCCGCGGAAGGGCACTATCGCACAAAGGCAGTCTGTGGAAGCACCAGCAGGAACGGCTAGAAAACGTGCGCATGCCCGTAGATGAAAGAAACCTCGATATCCTAGTGACCGTTCTATCCTGTTTTGAAGGGCTAACTAAAGCTTCCAAGAGAATTTGAGGTACAAAGCTGTTGCGCGCGCACTTCGGGATTTTCGGCATTTGTAGTTTTACTTTTTTGGTTTTAGACATACATTATTAAGTTTTCGAACTTCTTCCTCTTCAACTTCATAAAGGATTCTGTTAGGCCTTGGTTTCCCAGGGTGTAAACCACACAAAACACTCGCCGGCAGTGACTAGTTTAGGAGCAATATACCCAATAAGCTTAACACATATTGCAAAAAAGGAAATTTTTCTTTTTTACAAAGCTGACGAATTTTAGTGATAATAAATTGATATGTGTTACGCATGATCCAACAGCCTCTATATAAAAAGAAGGAAAACAAATCGGTGAGCTTTTCTCCGCCCACGCTCAAAGGCGGGTGAGCTTTCCTCCGCATCCGCCGGTTTTGCGGTGAGCTTTCCTCCGGGATTTTGAAATTCAATTGTTCACGTTGTATTGGGTCACCTTGTAATAATCAGAGATGTTTCTGCCGGTAGTTTTGCTTTAGATTCTTACGAAGGCGTAGATACTTTTATTGATTTTGTGTAGAAATTTGGAAGCTCGGTCACGAAATGGCAGTATTTATATAACTAAGAATCATATTAATCTGGAATCACGTGCAAAGGTTTCTGACAGTAGACTTAGGAGTGTGCAACATGATTGGCGGCTTAACGTTATAAAAACAAAACAAATTTTATAAAATATCTGAAATCAAACTTTCTTTATATTTATGTTGGCAAACAGCTCGTTTGACTCCAAACATAGCATGTGCCCGTAGAAAAATAAAGCCTCGAGAGTGGCGCAGTACAGACACTTTCTAAACATAAATGTAGGACCACAGGTGGACACCCATTCTTCTGTTGTTGCTCAGGTTTATGCTGCAGATGAATACAAAAACGGGAGAAGCTCTTATATTCCTAGTAACCCTGAGAGGTCGGAAAAATAAAACAATGGTCAGAACAACGAAGTGTCTTGATAAGGGAACAAAAAAGTTATTATAATGGTAACCTGTTTTGCGTTTTGTTTATAGGTGGGTTAAATCATTCACGGCTCAGGTTTCCTTCCTTTCAGTTGTGTTCAAGCAACTCCATCTGAGTTGCTTGAACACTACGGACAGTTCATGACACGTTGAGATACTTGGTAGTAGGCGTCAGGTAAAGAGCGAAGTGGGAGCTTCTCCCACCTCTTTCTTCTTTAGTAGAGCGAACGCTGGAAAGGAGGTGGCTTCCTTTCCACCGTTCACTCCACTAAACTGGAAAGGGTTCGAGGAGCTTCCGCTTCGTTCTTGACTTGTCACCTGCTATACTGGAACTGAACACATCAGGCAAATTGATATTTCAAGCCGATTCAAAGCTTCATGATCTTCTACTCGATTTGAGGATTTTGTTCCAACGGAATCCTGCACAAACCATAATTAGATCATAATCAAAACTGCCACGTCAACACCCCCCGAATCCGCTGAATCCAGAGTTCTTACAAACTTGATTGCACCAAACTTTCTGCAGTGGCTGTTTTACCAAAGACTAACATTGTTTCCCCAGAGTCCACCCCACTCTTTCAGAGCAAGCAGGTTTCATTAAACACATTTATATACAAAACCTTAGATACTCTACTCAGATGTTAACTGGCAAATAGCAGCAAAATCCAAAAACGGCGGAGCTGAAAGAAAATCCCAGTAAAAGTATGGGGCTTAAGTGCCAAATTACTGAATCGCTTTCGGCACGCCTCAGCATAGGACGATAACTTATTTGGGCCAACTGGAAATCTTTGGAAGTGGAACAAAAATCTGTCACACGGCGCCTTCTCAGCGATACACCTTCATTAAATTG
Organism: Ixodes scapularis; assembly: GCF_016920785.2. NCBI lineage: Eukaryota > Metazoa > Arthropoda > Arachnida > Ixodida > Ixodidae > Ixodes > Ixodes scapularis. The sequence continues at coordinate 198,389,013 of NW_024609835.1, forward strand.
AGGGAACCTTGGCTGGTATTCGAACTCGATATTCGTGGACCCGTAGGCCGGAGCAGTGCACGAAATCATACGACTGAGCTCAATGGAGAAGGCAGCATCATTGATCCGAAGTTTTCGAATGCGTGAAACAAAGCTAAGCATATAAAGTATGAAACGGTTGTGCTGACCATAATAAGGGCTTCGTATGACATAGGGTGTAGGTCTTTTCACATATGTACATTCTGTAGTACATTAAAAAAAGCAACCTATAGCGTAAGCAGTCTCTGCCGCACTGCTGCTAGGCAACAGTTTTAATTCATTCCCCTTCTGCTCTCATCAGAGTTTCTCTTCCGCAGAAAAAAATGAGTGTTAAACTACGTTAACGCTGCGCCGTTTGCATCAGTATGGACTGCTTTTTTCCTCCATAAAATAATTTTCGGTGCAAGTGAAATCGCCCTTGTGCCCCCTGTGAAATGAGACGAACGTTGTTGCCGAACCTGTAAACCTCCGGTCTATAGGTGCAGCTGAAGGATCAGCGATCAGAATAATTCAGGATGTAGGATTCTTTCATTGGTCGCATCCCCTATTTTCGATATCCTGAAATACAGATTCGAGCCACTTCCCTGTAAGCAGATTGCACAAGCAAACATGACAGCCCTCTGCGGGCCCACTCCAACTAACGGCGGCTACACGTGATTTGGGTTTTATGTTCGGGAACGTCATTCAATATGGTCCGGCAAATTGAGTTCTGTGGCACAGACTTGTGTGGCATAAACCCCGTGCGTACAACACACATAGCTCTATGCTGATGCTATTTATTCCGCGATCAATCGCATTAAATTGACAAAAAGAAAGTACGGGTTGCGACAAAAAGAATCTTGTCGATTTCACTGCTGGAGAAAGGCTTTCATACCTGCAACAAAGCAACAGAAAACACAACAACAACAACACAGAAATGAGAGTCTAGAGCTAAAACAAATCTCGGTTTCTTGGCGTGTTCTTGAAACGCGCTGAGGCGACAGCCGAAACGCTTCGCAGCCCGGAATACAGACGGCTACAGTGCTGCGTTTTGCGTACCGCTTAAATTTAAAGGCCAGTGTGGATGGGACACTGCAATGCCACGTTACGCCATGATATCGCTTGAAACTGAGACGCCCCGCGGAATGACGACGTTACGTGACACTAAAATTTGTCTAAATTTGGAGGATAAATACCCCCATAAATTTACCGTTTTGGGTTCTTAATTTCTTGCCTCTCACGACTAGGGTTGCTCAAGCGTGCGTGTAATTAAGTGTAGCTTAATGCTACGTAACATTTTGCTCTATATGTATTTTTTTTCAGCAGTTTGGATAACCGATCTGGGGAAAATTATGCTAATATACTTTATCGTTGTCTGTCGTTAAGGTCTGTGTTCCTTTTTTTATATATGAAAGGCTTATATGTTTTTTCCTACCGTAGTCCCTAATGGATTTTATAGTATTTCAAAATAAATAAGTACACAGGTAAACGTTTTCGCTATATTTACTGGGCCACTACGCGCGTACACGAACGGGATCCGCTGCAAAAGCCTCGCCAGGAAGACCTCACAGGCAGACGGCCATCAAGCGACGGTTCTTTACAACACTGGAACTTCGGCAAAAAAAAAAGCACAGAAAGGTAGCAGAAGCCGCGAGGAAAAAGTAGGAAAGAGTGAACGAAAATTCGTCTCGCAGGGAAGCGTCGTATATGTTCTGAAAATTCTAAAATATTTATTTGCTAACTGAACACCTCCGAGGTTCCGCTTGAGAACACAACCATAAACATATGTGTGGTCGTAACGTAATCAAGTTGTTATATAGCGGAAATCATGTATTTACTCTCGACGCACAGAACGCGGACACAGTATAGAAGCAGCTCCATATCTCTGCTTTCTGATAGGTTAAGCTGTTACGCTTACAACAGATTTCGGTTAAAAGTTTTTTAGCTCTACAATAGAATTGTATATAGTAAGTTTATTTTTACGACGGCGGATGGTCAACTTTAACAAATGTTTCAAATGTTTGCGATGCGGCCAACAAGGCTTGTTTAAACGTTACGAGGGATGAAAATAAGTATCATTATTATAAAGGACCTGTGGCGGATCAACGTTTTGCGTTTTTCTTTAAATCGTGTTTATCTTCTTTCATGCAAGGATACAAAATCAAGCAGATTAATTAGGTATCCAAAATCAAAATAGATGCGCCCCTCAACTCCGTCTGTCATAAAAAATACGTACAAGAGGCGCCTCACTTTATCTAAAATACATGATTGTGTCACTCCAAGGTGTTCCGTACGACTAAGCGAAACTCCAGTTCGGACAAAACAATGGCGCGAAATGGATTAATCACGCTAGCGTGCTACAAACATTCTGCGTCATTCGGGAAATAACGTCTAGCATCTGGGGGGATAATATTCATTCGATATCTTCGAAACCTGCTTAGTGAACGAGAGGTGGGAGTCAAGCAGGACTCCCAGGTCACGAATAATAATAATAATAATCAATCAATCAATCAATGTTTATTAAAGTGTCCAGGAACAATCAATCGGTCTTAGTGCTGGCACACTAAAAAATGAGCAAAAACACACACATACAAAAACGCATATACACGAGTGCAGAAGGAGAACGTAGTTCTCCAGTCTGAGAATAAAAATATTAACAAGTATGAAAGACACTCAAATCAAGAAGGGAAATCAAAAGCACAAAACAGAGACATCACCAGGTGTGAGAGCAAAAAGCAAATACTACATCAACGCTTCAACTGATCAGTCCTTTTCCTGAAAGAGGAAGATTCGAACAGCATTTCCGAACTTGCTCCCGCATGAGTTAAAAATATCAATTGTGTCAGAGTAGCGATTATAACACTCAGCCGATCTTTGGATCGGGTTTAATTGGCTAAAATGTCGAGCTATATAAAAAGATGATTGTAGCCGTGTAGGCACACGTGGAACTCTGAGGCTCACTTCGGACAGAAGGCTGGGAGAGTTAATCGAGCCGTGCAGGGTCTTAAACAAAAACAACAAATCTGCCTTCACCCGACGCCGCTGCAGGCTCAACAAGTTGACAAGTTGCGAGTTACACACACCACTCAGGCAAGGATCACCTTTCTCAAGGTAACGATATTTAAAGATAGTAATAAATTTGTTTTGTTCTCGCTCGACCGATAAACTGTTAGTTTTGGAAATGCCGTTACAAACAACCGAGGCGTACTCTAGCTGGGATCTAACTAAGGAAAAATACAGCGTAAAAAAAGCGGACGGGCTTTTGAATTCCTTCGTTATGCGAGACACGGCACCTAACGTGCGCAAGGCCGATTGAACCACTCTGATAACGTGAGTGTCAAATCTCAGGGTTGAATCAAAGACAACTCCAAGGTCCCTCAGTTCACTTACACGTGACAGCAGTTCGCCATGATAACTATATGGAAAGAATATATCATGTGTCTTGCGAGAATATGTCATTAATTTTGTTTTAGAATGATTCAAACGGAAACCATTGTCTAAACACCAACAACTGAAGGAATATGCTTCATTCTGAAGCGCGATTCAATCCTCTAAGGTCGATATTTCTTTCTAATGTTTTATATCATCAGCGTACTCCAGAAATGGAGAATTTAATATTACTCGAGAAACATCATTTACAGAAATATTAAAAAGGAGGGGGCCCAAGACAGATCCCTGAGGCGCTCCAGAGCTTGCCTTGTACAAGGACGAGGTAGTAATGTTGACGCGGACGTAGGCTTGCCTATCAGACAAATAGCTTTTTAACAAATTGTATACCGAACCACATACTCCGTAAGAGGAATGCTTGTATAGGAGGATGCTGTGGTTGACTACGTCGAATGCCTTACTCAGGTCGAAATAAAAACGTCAAGCTAACCTTTATTACAAACTACTTCAGAGGCAGTAGACGTAAAAGATACGAGATTGGTTGATGTCGAACTGCCGGACATGAAAAAAATGCTGATTAGGAATGACTATACTGCGAAACTTGAAGGAGAGGGATTGATAGATTACCATTTCAAAGAGTTTGGAAAAAGACGAGAGAAGAAAAATCGGTCTGTAATTAAGAACATTACCACTATTTCCAGATTTCAGGACCGGAACAACCACTGCCAGTTTCCAGTCGTCAAGAAATATCCCTGACGTCAAGGAGTTATTGAAAATTCTGCACATTAGGCCCTTACAAAAATATGTATGGACACTTCTAGGACGTTCTATAGAGCAGCGTTCATAGGCAGAACAAAAGGCATCTATAGGCAGACCACGACCTCTGTTGGCTCCGTGAAGTCGTCCTCAGTCATGGGTAAGTTACTTTTAAAAAGTAATTCGTTACAGTTACAATTACTTTCACAAAAAAGTAACGAAGTTACCGTTACAGTTACCGCAACAAAAAAGTAACTCGTTACAGTTACAGTTACTTTCAAAAAGTAACGACGTTACTTTTCAGTTACTTTTCTATAACACAAAAATTAAGAAAAAACTAATGTTTGAAAGAAAAAAATATAGACACGAATCAGTCGGGCTTTCACCATAGCGGTAAATTCAAACTTAATAATTTAGCTGGAAAATTAGTCAATATTATGAAAAGAATAAGGACAAAAATTGAACTGGATGTGTTTTCTTAGATTTGAACACGAAGACTTGTTGTCGGAGTACTCCTTGTTGCAAAGTTTGCATACTGCGGTCAAATAGTTAGCAACCAGCTTTACCACAGAAAAATACTCTGTACGCCGGCCATGCTTGTTCTTTGTTCTGTTCTCATCAACATCCCTATCCTTGTAGCACTAGCACATTGCTGGCTCGTTGACGGTTGCGCTGTGTTCGTGGACTCCTTTGATATATTTCAGTTCGTACCCGGCAAACCAGAAACAAGCCCTGCGCAAACAACAGTAAATTTTGCCTCCACCGTTGAAACCACGCCGGAGTAGTGGCGCAAATCAAAATACGAAACATACGAAGTTCCCTCCGCGTGTATTGTTGTTTCACGGTTGATTCACCCGATTAAAATGCGTGCGCAGGAAAGAAAAAACCGCAACAGAGGTAGTGCTTGAATATACTAAGATGTAAGTGTTCCGTCAAAAAAGTACAAGCAAGTGCGTAAAGATAACTACATACTTCTTTTTTTTTTCTTCATCAAATCTACACGTGGCTATATTTGGATAGTGACTCGCGAGAAAGAACGTATTCTCAAGTTTGTGCAAGGCCAACTGACACTCAAAATGAGGGAACAGACACTTTGGAAAGTGCAAGGAATAGCTAGATTATACTCGTTTAATGATATATTATTCACAAAGAACTGAAAAGTAACGACAAAAGTAACTTCGTTACTTTCATCGTTACCTCAGAAAAAAGTAATAGAACTACAGTTACAAGTTACATTCTTAAAAAGTAACTCGTTACAGTTACAAGTTACCGAAAAAGTAACGAAATTACAGTAACGCGTTACTAGTAACGCGTTACTACCCAAGACTGGACTCGTCCTATGGCTGCCCTATAGAATATTGGCCAACGGACGTTCTATGGACGTCCTATTCTATGGATGATGTGTGGTCACCCTATACCCTCTCTATGGTAAGACGCCATATAGAGTTCATAGGGACTCTATAGGGTGGCTGCAAAAATCCCAAACGAAGTGTACAAGAAGTCCCTAGGAAGTCCACAGGGAAGCCATACAAGGTCTACACAGGGTCCTCATGGGGTCTCCAGAAAAGCCACACAAGGTCTACAAGGAGTCCCTACAGGGTCCGCAGAGCAGCCACTCAGTTTGCAGGGGGTTGCTACGGGGTCCGCACCGACCAACGTTTCTAGAGCAAGTCAGTTGGGAAATTGCTATAGAGCTTGCTCTGAAAAAGCGACACCCCGATCTGTACTCGAAAACCAAACTAATTGCGATCGCAACGCCACCATTCCACCCGCAGCGGCCACTCGGATAACTGCACGACCGCGTGTGTTGGTTCGAGACTATCGATTTTCGACAGCGTGTCACTGTTCTGCTTTGGCTTTAATCGGCCATCTTGGCGCCGAAACATATAGGGTAGAAGAGGGTATCAGGGATGCCAACCCCCGTCTGCCAGGCGGACGCGCCGCGAATTGCCACTAAAGTTAGGACGCACCCAAGTCGCTACCTGAAGTCGCCGGTGAGGCATGGCTGTAAAAAAAAATATTAATTGTGCCGCAAAACCCTGTAAGCTAAAAGTGTATGCAAACATCACGCTCTTGTCATTTTGTACTGATCTCCAATAAAGGTTTCTACAAAAAAAGCTTTTTCCCATTTGTTTTTACGCAAAAGCGTGCTCTGTAAAAGTCATTTTAATGAATGTAGGGTCCTTAGGGGTCTGAAAAGAAGCCATACAAGGTCTATAGGGAGTACGGACGGGGTTCCCAGGGAAGCCATACAGGGTTCACAGGGAAGCCATACAGTGTCAACACTGGTTCCTTATGGAGTCTGCAAAGAAGCCATACAGGGTCTGCACGGAGTCTCTGGGGTCCATAGAGAAGCCACTTTAAGCGATGGTGGTACCGCGGTGTGAGAATCGCACTCCCTAGCTCCTGGATTATCGGCCTCATAATAAAATGGCTTGCCTACACTTTTCTGACGTGAAAAAAAAACATAAAGTAAGGCTTTGATACTGCGCGTATACAGCATAACTAGAATTACTTACGCGTCGCACGCATACCCAGCCTAGTATACCGCTGTTTTACGACGATCATCCAGATGACCGCATTTTTGAAAGAAACCAGTGCGCCCCCTATGGGTTGTGAAAGTTGCGAATATCTACGGGGCCGCAGCGACCCACATATGCCTACCGCCCACAGAGAAAGTAAAAACATTATTCCGGCACATGCTAAACACTTCCATCTCCACAATGAATATACCCTGAGGTTGGATATGCCTCCAGACATCAATATAACATATTGATACCCGGAACTTAATTAACAACTCTTTAACTTGAACACCTCGCTACATCTAAAGAAACCGTCTACACGGCATCACTTTATTAATGTGCAAATATATAGCTCATACCATAGAGAGGCAACAGGATGTCCCTAGCCTCACCGGGACCGTAGAACGGAAATAGGAAGGAATGAAAAACTTTTTCTTTCGCGAAGATCTCTATAGCGTTGTTGTGTCCATTCTGTGGCAAACCAGTGGTACATAGACGGTTTAAGAACTGTCTACAGGAATCCATAGGATGGACAAATGGGTAATAAAACGGCAAAAGTATGGACATAGGACGTCCATAAATATTTTTGTAGGGGGGCGTAAGTAATTCATGTTAACCCTTAACAATTGCAGCGGGTATCCCGTCATGACCTGCAGACAATGTGGGTTTCATTTCCTTAATACATAGCCTAACACATTCCTCATCGACAACCACAGAGCCTAATGACCCACCAAGTGCGTTCGAGTGAGGCAAAAGAGTTGAGGAGCAGTTATTATTATTAATGTAAACTGACGGAAAGTGATCCGCAAACAACTCAGACATGCCCTTCGCACTACCGCTATGCTGATTCAAGATGATTTCGGACTGAATATTCTTCCCCAAGCGCGATTTAGCGTGCCTCCCAAATTTCTTGGGATTTTTAACAAGATCTGATTCTACCGAGTCAGAATGCGCCTGGCGATCACGGTTTATAATTTTCTTATATCGCTTTTTGCAAATTTTAAATTCATCTTCTCACTTTGGAAGACCACTTTCCTTAAACCTTCTGTGCAAAAAATCTTTCCGCTTTAAAAGCGTTCTGAGTTCACGAGAGAAACAGATAGGGAAGCGAGATTTTTTAGACGTTTTAAGAGGGATAGATATGTCCATAGCCTTTTGAACAACAGTAGTGGGGAGATATACTTGGTCGTTGATATCGAACGACTCCAAGATAGAAGCGCAGTCAAGACCCGAAAGATGGTGATACAATCCAGTGTAGTCGCCCGCTGAATACTTATGCGATGTGTGTGGGGAAGGAGCATTTGAGGGACTGAGGACCGGAGGATCAAAAACAGAAAGAACTACATCAAGAGCAGGGTGATAACTATCCTCAGGGACCATAGAACGTTCACTTCGAGCCACACGTATACCGTCCGTGTTTGAAAAGCATAAATCTAAAGCATTACCTCTGTCGTTTAGAATGTTATTGTGCTGTCTAAGATCTAAAAAGTAAGCAAAGTTGAGGAGATAGTTGCACTTTTGTTTACAATAAAAGTTGCCAGTAAGGACATTGAACTGTGTCCAGTTAATACCTGGAGCGTTAAAATCCCCCAAGATTAAGATATTGCTGCCCTGTGAATCATTAATTGTACTTTCAATGTCAGCGAGACACCTTCGGAAATCATCTGGTGTCGTCTGAGGGGGAAGGTAGAACAGACCTATTAAAATACGTTCTCTCCTAGAACACTAAATTTCCACCCACAGTGACTCGGGAAATCTCTACAGATCCTCACGTGTTCGTGAACTATATTGTTTGTTAACCGCGACCAATACACCGCCTCCTACTCAGCCCAGTGAAGAGAAATCACGATCGTGACGGTAGACATCAAAACAAGGCGGAAAGTAGTCGGAGGAACTGACACTAGGACATAACCAAGTTTCCGTTAAGCAAACAATTGAGTAATTAGAGAGAGTTATGTTGGCAAAGAAACATCCAGCTTTCGTCCGCAGGCCACGGACATTCTGGTAAAACAAATCGACGTTACTCATCTTTCTATTTAGTGTTGGGCTTGTGGGCTTCTTTAGACGAGTGAAGGAGTTCTTGACGAAGAGCGCCTCTGAAAGGTTTAAAAAGACAATCATTCGGCCACAAAGCAGGGTCAGAGAGTTCCTCGAAATCTTCGGCAGCTACAGAGACGTGAAAATAGGCATAGGTTTTTGTAGCGAGTCTTCAGTCGGTGGCACTTCAAGTTTTCCACATCGAGTGAACACAAATGCCCAACGAGGGGGTGACCGGATCCAGCTTGGTCACAAACAATGCCCTCCGGCGGGAGGATGAGGGGGCAACGCTCAGCTTGCACGCCACGGACGCTCCGGCTTGCGCGGGGACTCTAGTCTTCGGGCTGATCGGATTGGGCTTAACAGGCAGTGGATCATCTTCCGGCGCCACGCTCACCAGCGCAGAGACCGGTGTCTGCGGGCTCATGGGGTTCGGCTCAAGGCCCGTTCACACACTTGCGTTCGGAGCGACCACTATGCTACGAACGAATGCAACCGCTGCGACCTCAACGACCACATTGCGCGACGCGTACACACACATGCAACCGCATGCAACCATACGAAACAACAGCCAATGAGAAGCGAGCTTCAGCTCTTGCTCCTAGCCAATAGTAAGCAACCCAGCTAAGCTTACAAACATGCGGACGGTTTCGTGCCCGACGCGAGGTCCTCAGACTCCACACCGGAGCAGCCGGAGGTTTCGGCTACGGCGGACTGTCACGAAGATCTGCTGTGTGCCTACAATAGCTGTGTAAAGGCTGGTTCTGACATCTGCAACGAACCCGTTATTTACGACTGCGTCCGTTGTGACCAGAGTGACCGCAACGACCGCTCCGCAGCGCGTACACTCCTGCAACCACTGCCACAAGCGCAGCAAGTCGGCAGCAAGGCGATCGCCTCTCCGCCACCGTCAGCTGCATCAGCGGTGCCTCTAAAAAGAAGGGACGCTCTGCCACTCACTTGCGTAAAAGAAAATAGACAGACCGCCTTCTATGACCTAAACTTTACTTATTAATTTTTTCAGGATACGCTAGCAGGGTAGCGCATTAAAAAAAGGAAACGATGCAGTACGCCGTCTTGCACGATCACGACTTTATTACACAACTTTGTCTACAGTACAAATCTTGCCACACGCCTTTTCTACGATAATAAATGACGATGTAATTCTAGCAGCGATATAGCAACGCAGAAATATAATTTCGTGATCAGATAGGTGTTGCGAGCGTTCAGGATTGCTAACACTAATCACCTTTCTCGGGGGATGAAAACGCCTGAAAACTCGCATCCTTTATACGGTACGCACCAGTAATACCTTGAACTTGAGCACACGCATGAAACGCACCAAAAAAGAAATCCGGGATGTTCGAGGACACAAATGCTAAGAAAGCATCACTGTAGCCGAAGTAAACAAACACGACGGTACGGGCGTTTCTGCTGTCTTGAGAGTGCCGCCACGAGATCGCCGCACGAGTAGGTAGATCTTCCATTCTAGTACGTGCTGGGTTATCATAACTACACACGACGAAAATTCACAGTCAAGAATAGCGCTTTAACGGGGAACGATCAGCGTTCACCAAGCCGTCCACGTCGACGATCACCACCGACGCCATGTTTGCAAATAGAAGGAGCCTGGCACGACCGGCATGCAACGCGCACGACCGAGCTCTCCTCGACCTGTGATTGGTCTGTCGCTCCCGTCGTTCCCGAAAGTAACGAAAAAGTTCAGCCCGGCTCAACTCCTTGCGTTGCGAACGAACACGAACGAAACGACCGCTTCGCGCTTCGTTGCTATGGTAACTCGTCGTTCGAACCGGTTGCATTCGTTCGTAAGCATAGTAGTCGCTCCGAACGCAACTGTGCGAACGGGCCTTTACCAGGCAGCGCATCATCTTTCGTCATCCTGTTCGCTGGTGCACCTGCAGACTTTGCAGAGAGAGCCGAGGCGGAAGGGAAGCACAGGGCCGCAGCAAATGTTTTTCCTCCACTGGGCCCTGCCTGAACTTCAGCATCAACTCTTACCTGCTTATTAAGCACGTCGCGTAAGCTGCGAACTTCCGCCCGCAGGCAGGCGATGGAGCCTGCCTGGAGTTCCGCCTGCTGTCTTCACCAAGGGAAGCAACCTCCTCGGTGAGGAAAGAAATTCCTTCCAGCGCGTCGAGGAGAAAAGACCGAAGGGACTGAAGGCTGGCGTCCCCACGTGCGTCGAGGCCATCAGGAGAGGAGGCAGGCAGCGTCACCGGACGAGTAGGGGAGTCCGATGGCGGAGGAGGAGGAGAGCGGGCGAACTGGTCGTCGGGATCACCGGAGACCACGCCGCTGACGTTAAGCCTAGCTCCACCGTTGATCTTGGCACAGCTTTGGCAGACAAATGAGCTCACGTCACGCTGAAGAAATGTGCGTTCGGTCTCCGGAAAGCATACGCACTTCGTATGTGCGCGAAGGTGGTACTCAGTGCAGCGAAGAAATTTTTGTCGTCCGTAAAAGACGCGAGAGCAAATCAGACATGCATCCTTACTGGGCGGCATCTCCGCAGCGAGATGCCGCTCAGTAATATAATAATAATAATAATAATAATAATAATAATAATTAATTAATAATTATAAATTAATTTTTTATTTCACGTATTTCATAACAACATACAAGAATAGAATAATAATAATAATAATAATAATAATAATAATAATAATAATCAATATTTATTATACAGTGCTCAGGAACAACCCTGAGGTCTTGGTGCTGGTACACTGATGGATAAAAAAAAATGCATTATACACATCTTCGCAGAACATAAGATACATTTTAAGCATAATACTAGGCAGTGCAAGAGTAATTAGTAGAATGAAATAACAACGAGGCAGTAACAGTAGACACGGAACACAAGACCGTAGGACAACAAGTGCATTACCAGAAAGCAAGCCATGGAGATGGCGAAATTCAGACATAGAGAGCCATTGAGCAATGCTCATCCTTCACGGACAAGTTTTGAATAGAAAGGGCGAACATCCTGTAGCAAGGGTGGAAAATATCAAGTTTTTCAGAGTAATGATTCAAATGCTGTGCCATTCTCTCAATTGGGTTTACCGGACTAAACGTTCTCGAAACATAAAAAAGATGACAGAAGACAAGTAGGCACACGTGGGACCCTAAGGCACAGTTTCGATAACACATAACATAAAACGACGACAGAAGACGAGTAGGCACACGTGAGACCCTAAGGCACACTTCAGATAACAGGCTAGGAGAATTGAGTCCTTGCAGCGTTTTAAACAAAAATAGTAAGTTTGCGTTCTCCAGACGGCGGTGCAAGCTAAGCGAACCAACAAGCTCTAACGCAGACTCATATGTTAAACAGTGAACATCCTCCTTTAGGTAGCGATGTTTAAAGATATCAACAAACTTTTTTTTGCACACGTTTCATCTCAAAGCAGTGACTTTTAGTAATTCCGTTCAAAACAACTGAGGCATATTCTAACTGCGACCTGAAGTTCAGAGGCTAACCAGTCTCTGAAGTCAAATAATAAAAACAAAAAACAAGTGTGCATACGCGAAAACAAAACGAAGAACGCACATAGAAGCAAACACCCGATCATAAGCTTCGACTAACCAGCCTCCCATTTCAAGTCAAAACGACAACAGCACAATAATTAGCTTTCACAAGCTTAATGACGAATCCGCTTCTTCAACTCTCCTTTGCCAGTAACACTGAACATGTCTTCAGGAACAGTATTAAAAATATGTGAGACGTAAAACAACCGCACTCGTTTTCCATATCTAGTGACACATCTTTGTACTTCATAGCGAGGAGACGTTTTGAGGAGGCGTGATGGTGCGTGGAGCGCTTTAAAACTTTCGGTCCGAAAGTGGCGTGGCACAACAGTTTTAGTATACAAATTACGTAATCTTGGCGTCTGCAAATCGCTACGAAAATCCTCACTGGATGATTTACTTAAGTTGTATGCTACACTTTGCAAAAATTCCTTTCAACATTCTGTCAATTTTAGAGTGTCAAGATGCTGTGCAATGGGCATGTAGCGTCGCCCCATATCGCAGTCCGTGCTCTATGCAAGAGCACGGACAATCGTTTTTATAAACTTAAAAGGAACAAACACTATTTATTATACAAAATGCATGCAACTCTCCTTAGCGCACAACAGACATGAGCCATTTGTTTGTTCCACGACATATCATATTCAAAATTCAGACCCATATATCTTGTATAGTCCACCGAGGGAACAGGCTTACAGCAACAAGGTTTACAACCAGAACTGTGTAGAAGAAGAGAAGCGTGAGAAAATGCAGGTTTCAGAAGTATATGAAAATACACGAGGTTAGTTTTTAGTATGTTAACTCTTAAACGGCTGGCGGCATACCAATCCATAACTTTAAGCACATTTAACTGCAGAGCGTGAACCGCCTTTTCGAAATTGATATGTCGTGAAATAAGCAAGGTGTCGTCGGCATACTGAAAAATATTACATCCAGAAATAACAGATTCTAGGTCATTTCCATAAACATTCAAAAGTAATGGGAATAGCACCGACCCCTGAAGGACGCCGGTTTCGAGAAACTGCGTTGAGCTACTAACTTTATCTATAGAAACCACCTGGGCCTACCTTCTAACAGATTCATCAAGAGCGAGTGAAAAGGTCCAAGGAGACCGAACCTCCAAAGCTTCTTCAATATTATTTCGTGATTTTCCGTATGGAACGCCTTGCTGGCGTCTAGAAAAACCGCACAAGAAAACATGTTGCCCTCAAATGTAGAGTAAATTTCGTCAGCTAAATCCTCTAAAAACACCTGCGTACCACTCCCAGAAATAAACCCATACTGCCTAGAAGAAAACAATGAACACTATCTATGGAAGTGGTCATTGTATGAAAAATGTGTTTCTCAAAAACATGTTATGGCACGGGCAAAACCGAAATTGGGCGGTAGTTTCCTACCATTTTAGATCTCAACTTTTAAAGATCGGTCGCACTGTAGCAGTCTTAAGCTGATTGGGGATCAAGCCTGATTCGAAAAATCCGTTTGGCGTGAAAAGAAGTACGTCCTGCAAATACTTAAAGTTTCTTTGAAGACATCCAAGAGTTATACCATCCACACCTGGAGACGTAGTAGGCTTAATGCTGAAGAGAATGGAACGTAAATTGTCAAGCTTGTAGGATAAAAAAAGGGGAGGTGGCGTTCATCTCTATTACTGCTTCTGAAATACCAACTCTTTGTGGAGCATAAGTGGATCTAACAAGGTAGGAATTGAATCGTTCAGCAATTTCTGTCAATTTTTTACCAAAATGCTCTTTTGCAACGTCATCCACACATGGCTTTCGCTGATGACTACGAACAGTATTAACTAGTGACCACGTCTCCGAAGAGCTAAATTGCGCCTTTTCAAGCTTTTCCTTGAAGTGCTTTCTTTTCGTAAATCGAAGCATAGCATTAGCCCTGTTCCTCGCGATTCTAAATTCAGAACGAAGTTTATTATTTTCTGGTGCTCCCCGACTCTGTGCCCAGGGGAGTTCTTTTTCTTTTATGGCGGTAAGTACCTGCTTGTTCAGCCATGTATGATCCGGTCCTTGTTTTTTGTTTTTGTTCTAACTTTTCGTTCGCATTTTTCTGTGAAAGAATTAGTGATCTGTGTGAACGTTGTGTACAGGACAGATTGGGATCTAGACTCACGAAACAAGATCCAATCAAATGTCGAAATGAGGTGATCTAGTTTTACATTATCGATAATATCTATTTGCTTCCTTTCGGCTGCAGGCTTTGTTTCCCCAGGGTTTACAAACTGACATCCTACAAAATAATGATCGGCCAGTTTTTCTGTGATAACCGATGACATTGCAAAACATTATTCTCAGCAGGACATGACTAGTTTCTTAGTATTTTCTCTTGTTTTGTAAGACCTTTGATAGTGCTCTCAATACCCTCGTTTGCAAGTATGGTCAAATAATCACACAGATAAGATCGATCCTGTTTTGCTACATCGATGTCAATACCGCAAACCAAGCGAAATAAGCCCCAGTTATGCACTTCATTGAGCCGTTTTTTTTTTCAATTCTTCTGGAAAACTTCTAACGCTTTGTGAAGGTACAAGCTAACATAAAAATCATAAAATTGGAAATCTTAATTTTAAGCGCAATCGTTTCTGCATGGGAAAAAGAGATGGTAAGTTTAGAAACCAGCCATTTGTACATATTGATAACCGCGACCCTCCCCCCCCCCCCCCCCCCCACACACACACACACACAGATTTGACCGCGAAAACCAGAAGGAAATGTAGCCCGCTAATTCAAACAGATTACTCTAATCCTCAGACATATTAGTTTCGGTAAGTACAAAAATACCCGTGTTTGGTATCAGGTCCTTCGAAAAAGGGTTGAAGAGGCTCCAATATTTCCTTATGCTTATAATGTTCACGTGTAATACCAAGAAAAGTTGGCTCTTTATATTGACCCTCGGTTTGAAAACCTTGAAATCTACACATTCTGGAAAATTTGTCGACATTAATCTAGCTTACATTATCAAGGTCGTTCACTGTGTTTACACTGACTAGCGCTGAGCATTGTTCTTTTTTCGCAAACGTTTTCCTACCTATACCCAGACATATTTAAATTGCACTTCATTGGCTTTGGACCTGCAATCAAGCATAATTCTCTGTTTGCTGGAGTCAGGTTTTCGTTAAAGTAAACCGTCGGGAGTTTAGCTGAATTATGAAGTGAGCTCAATCGTGCGCGACGGCTCATCCATGCCTCGTACACCTTCACGGACGCAAACCTTACCAAAACTGGGGGTGCAGGGCTGGGCTTCGCTGCAAGACGGTGGCTGGCAAGGACGTCTCCTGCTTCGAGTGGAGGCAAATCTAAATTGTCTCCAAGATCGGCGATAATTCGTTCCAAGTTTTCATCTTTGTCGCATGGCAGTCCGTGGATTTACAGGTTTGTCGACCGACTCCGCTGCTACAAGTAGTTCAAGTCTCCCTGTAGTCGCTGTATAGTACGCGATTATTCGTCCACAACACTGCACACTTCAGCCAACCGTACCTGCAGTGCTTCGGTTGCCTTAGCAAGCACCGAGTTATACTTGAATGACAAGTCGTCAATAGATTGTTCAAGTGTCTTGACTGTTTTTTATAGGCATTGAACTGCCGGTTTCAAATTTAGCAGCTCATCCACCTTGGCAGGGAGTGTTAGCACAGTGTTGAAGTTCGCGTTGAGCAAAACCCATAAGTACAAATTGGTATTGACCTCTGTGAAAAGTCCCTCGGATTCACAAATACCTTGGGGTTCCTCAGACACGCTTCCCTGCGTCGAACTGGAGTCGGCAGTACGGCAAGACCGGCAGCGCCACTTATCTCTCTTCACTTGGCCTCTTGAGCCGCAGGCTGATTCTTTTATTCCGGCACAAGACCCCAAGTGGTAAAAGCTCATGCAGGCACCGCACGTCATGAATTTACCAACAGATGGGACAGGCTTCAAGCATTCATGGCGGATAGAGTAGGCTTACCGATGGAGCCGGCGGTCGGTCAAGGTGTATATTATCTTATTAATGAATATTAATATACATTTTTTTACATTTTACAATAATATTAATTAATAGAAAATGTATAATAATAATAATAATATTAATAATAGTTTATTTTTGCATGTATCATACTTGTTAGATATACGGGTCTGTCAAAGCCAGTTGGATGACTTGTGGGAAGCACCCTTCACTTCATGAGTGCAAAACGTCCCCTTGATATGTAGTTCCCGACTCAAGCAGTATTTACCACGCTATGATACTGACAATGATGAATAAAGAAAGAAGAGACAAAAAATCACGTTTTTAAGCGTTCACGCAAAAGACACAGGGTCACACACACACACAATCACACACAAATTCATGATGTTTTGCTGAGATCCTGGAGCACTCGTTTCAGTTTCTTCAGAAAGTCCGCACCATAAACGTCGTCTGGTAGGCTGTTAAAAATCGTTGGTACATAAAAGTCCCGAAGCTTCTTCCCGTATTTTGTTGTGACAAAAAATAGCTTAAATCGTTCTGTGTGTCTGAGTGATCCAGTAGCCATCTTATATATCGCTCCAAAAATACTTGAGAAGTACAGTCTGAACCAAAAAAGCCCTGGAGAAGGGCAAACCTCAGTTGGCGAGTTTTTCATCTTCGGCTGGCAATGCTGGTCCATAGACAATACTTTTAAAAATGCCTTTCAAAATCGTATATTGTTTTATGTACCAGACTCCAGAGCTATGTCCAAAAATTGTTATACCATACCGCTAAATTGCGTATACTAATTCTTGAGCTATTTTTTTTAAAATAGGTATCAAGGATCCTGTATTGTGCAGCAAACAGGACACACTCTGCAGTCTTCTGCAAAGCTGTGAGTGATGAGTGCTCCACGACATGTCATTGTCAAATTCTGTCCCATTATATGTGACCTTATAAACGAAAGTTACAGGACTGCGGTCGGAAGAAATACACCAAGACGGATGCATAAAAAGGCGATGGTTGGGCGTCAGAATTTTAAGGGGATTATGAAAGCAGGCAAGCTGGGTTTTAGATACATTTAGCGTTAGACAGTTTGCTTCAAACCAGTCGTGTAGACGGCAAGTGTCGCTTTGCAGTGAAGTGATTGCAGTAGCCGGATTAAGGTGGACTGAGAGCAAAACCGCGTCATCCGCGTATTGGAAGAGGCAACAAGCGGATATTGCTTTGAACATGTGATTAACGAAGAGGTTGAAAAGGAGAAGCGACAAAACAGATCCTTGGGGAACCCAGGCCTCAAAGTAAATTTCGGAGCTTCGGTTATTTGCTATTACTTGTGTCCGATCAGTTAAAAATGTGTAGTAAGGAAAGGAAAGGACCACGGAATCCAAGGTTGTGTACATTTTTCAGTAGAGTGCTATAACTTGCAGAATCAAATCCTTTTGAAACATCGAAAAAGAGTGCGCAGGCGACTTGATTATTCTCGAAAGCGAGATGCAATTCATCTGTAAAGTTCTCTAATAGCGGCTGGGTCCCAAGCCCACTAACGAAGGCATATTGTCCTGGCGCAATAATGCCAAACCTTTCAAGGAATACCGTCATTGTTTCGAGAATATGTCGTTCCAGTATTTGTAATATGTTAGGTATGATTGAAATTGGGCGATAGTTGTCAAGTTTGTTGCGTTCTCCTCTTTTAAATAGATGCTTCACTGGTGCGTTCTTCAAAGTGTCGGAAATTGACTCGAAAGAAATAAAACCATTTAGCATATGGAGGACTACATGCTTTATGGAATCATAATTCCTCTTTAGATCCTCCGCACTGATGCCATCCACAGAAGGCGCCTTGTTTGCCTTGAAACTGAAAAGCTGGTAATGAAGATCGGCTCGATCATTTGAGGAAGGAAAGCCGAATCGGAGTTTAAATCTGAAGCGCCTGTTGACTATAGAGAAGCGTCACGGGCTACTCCGGAGAACGTAGCAAAGAATTTATTAAAATCTTCTACCAATTTCTTAGTGTCGTGGCCAAAAACTGTTTCGTGTGTGTCATCAATCGACCTCTTCTCCCCTTTGCCTCTCAACTGGCTTCTCAAACACCATGCCTGTGAAATATTTGGTCGGGCTTTAATAAACGCTTTATGGAAATATATCCTCTTCGCTGTACGAATAAGCGCGTTTATAACGGTTTCGCATAATGCAGAATTCTTCCTTCAACTGGGAATTATTTGGAGACTGGTGACAACGGGTCCAAAGAGCATCTTTCAATTTGATAGATAACAAAACATCATCCGTTAACCAATCATGGCCGTTTCGACGCCGCCTCACAGTAGTGACTTTTCTAGCTTTCCACCTAAAAAGGCGGAACTGATCACTAAACCTACTGTAGATGTCGTTGAAGTCTTGAATATGCAATAGACTATAGCAATCGTATTTTTGTACCAACTTATTCAGTCGTGCGCGAATAAATATTTCTATATTTTTTGTTACAACCGTCGGCGGCCTAAGATTGAGTTGTGATAAATTTCGCAAGTCACATAGTAATGGTCAGCAAGCTTCTGCTCTATTATGGCTTATGGCTGATTTTGTTGCTATTTTCTGAGCGCGTATATAGATATTGTCTAGGAATGATTTTGACAGTATGATCACCTAAATGTTCTTCACGTGTGGTACCAAGAATCAAACACTCCAGACCGAAATATGCCAATAAATTCAGATTTTCACACTCGAGAGACTTGACTGGCTTGAGCGTGTCGATGTTGAAGTCGCCTATAAAACAGATGTCATTCATGGGCTAAAAAGTTTGAAGCTTATTCCTGAGCTCTTTTAAAAACTTCAAACGATGAGCACAAGAAGGTTTGCAGAGGGCTAGCAAAAGTAAAGACCATTTAGAATTCCATATCCTCATAACGAGTGTCTCTCAATCAACGAAATCAACATCAAGCTTTTCAGTACCCCGCGAATCTCTCACAAAGAGAGCAATTCCTCCTCCTTGGAGAACAGGGCGTGTGAAAAAGTGTGCATTATACCCTGGTATGTGGAATTCATTCCAGGAAATACCTTTAACATTTATTTCTGTATGAACAAATACATCAATTATTAACGTAGTATTTTCCACAGTTAGTTTAAACTCATCCCAATATTTTCGAATACTCCTGATTTTAGCATGTAATTTATAAAATGTGCAATCACTGACTGTATCAAAGAAACGTTGAAGAGGTAAAAAGTTTTAGCTGTTACAAAACTGTATTTCCATATTTCGATATTGTTTTCATCCAATATTTCGTTATCTGTCGGTTTGGCGAGATAAGAGCAAAACAATTCTCTACAAGTGAGCAAACCGATGGTTACATACTGCAGGAGAGGATTCTGTTTTCTTTGCAAACAGTTTACCATTCTTCACCTATGTGAATTTGTAATGGGGATCTCTTGCTGTCTCACGCAACTTCCAAAAGAGCTTCTTGTTTCTGCGGGTGAGGTTTTCGTTGAAGAAGAGTTTGGGTAAAGACCCGTTTTCTGCTAGAGGCCGCAGCTATTTTCTTGTGGAAAGTCACTGCCCTCTAAGCGCTGGCGTAGAAAATCTGACCCGTATAGGTGGAGGGATGTCATGTCAAGATGGTAGGCGGTGGTGCATGGTCACTATGCCACTTTGATGAAAATCAGCTGGGCTGAGCTTACTGGCCAGCTCATTGACAACGGTTTTAAACTCTCATTCCAGGAACAAGGCAGCTCATGTATTTCGAGACTGAAACTGATAATTCATTCATAATTCATAACTTATTTGTGATGGAGGAGCATATCCACAAAGCTACGCAGGTTCGTCAAAGCCTTTAAAGGCTTGTGTGACTAAACCGAGGTTGCAAAGATATCAAAACAATTATCACAAAACAAGAAAGAAAAAGGAAAAAACGTAAAAAATTGTGCACTTAACCGGAATTAGCAATAGTCCCAGTTAAAGCTTAGGCTTCCAGATCACGAAAAAATAAAATTCAATAAAAATAAAAAAGAAAGTCAGGTTATGTCACTTAAAAACATCACAGACTCGTTCCTCGAAAAGTTGCACGATGCAGGGTACGTCCAGCTGAGTGAGATTCTCAGTGCATGAGAACAGTTAAAAAATCAGTAATGAAAACAAAAGAGAAGAACTAATATGACGCCGAATTTGACATAAGCAAAATTGAGTTATATCACAAATACATCACATTGAGGACGGCGCCCTATTTGTGTGATTGATATTAACCACAAATAAAAACATTATTGGAATCAATCACCTTTGGATTATACGCAATATGTATCAGTCAGAAGACACATACCCAGTTACATTACTAGTGGCGACAAAAACATACCGAACGGAAAAAAGAACAAAAACAAAATTTTTAAGTACATTTTTAAATCGACTCATTGAGAGACAGGAGAAGGCGAAGCGATTTTCTAAGCTTTTGTCTGGAAGCGAAAACAGGGAAGTTACAAGGTAAGGAATTAAAAAATCCGTGGAACGTACAAGGACCGCAAGTTCTTGCCATAACGAGTGTAACATTTGGAAACAAGAAATCGTGGAACCGTTCGCAGTTGCCGGATATTCGGACGAGGTGTATTAAAGTCAGTATTCCAGTATTGACCAAGGATTACCGTCTTCACCAACAGAGATTGGAAGTTGAGCACAGATAATAATTGAAACATATCCTGAGAGGAAGTGGTAGGGCTGTAGTGAACATTATGCAGCATTCCTTTTAGAATAATATTGATTTTTGCTTGGCATAACCCAGAGGAATTTCCAAAAATGGTGATTCCGTAGCGGAGGGAACCACATATATGCTAACGAGTGAACTATGAGTTTCCTGAGATTAAGTGGTAGAAAAGCCTTGATGTTGTACATTAAGCAAGAAACGCTCGTTAACTTAGAACACAGTCTTGTGAGGTGTGAATTGCAAGAAAGACCAGAATTAAAAATAATTCCTAAATACTTCACAATGTCTGAGAAAGTGATGGGAGTAAACCGGCAGTTGACACAGTGTGAAGTGTGGAGGAAACGATGAGTATTTAGGTCAACTAACTTAAAAGAATTGTGAAAGCAAACTAACTTATTTGTTGAGACATTGACATCGATACGATTATGGGCGAACCAGTTAATTAGTCCTAAAGAACATTCCTGGAACATTTCCATAGTCCTTGAATAAATAAGATGACTTGTTAACAAAAGAGTTCTATCCGCGTATTGGTAAAGGGAGCGATTCGAAACAGAGGTAGACATATCATTTACACAGATAATGAAGAGTAAAGGTGAAAGTCCCGAGCCCTGTGCGACACCAGATGTTGAAGGAACTTTGACGCTGCGTATACCTTTCATTGAAACCAGCTGGGAATTAACTTGTAGGAAATTAGTCATTAAAGTAAAAAAAGGACCCCGGAAACCACCAGTAGAAAGTTTTTGCAATAAAATAGAGTGACTCACAGTGTCGAACGACTTTCTTACCTCAAGAAAGCAAGCACAAATCAACAGGTTGTTCTCAAAACCCAAACTTTTCTAATCAGATAGCGCTTCGAGAAGGGGTTCAGTCCTACGACCAGGCACGAAACCGTATTGGTTGGAAGATATTC
Source organism: Ixodes scapularis (assembly GCF_016920785.2). Taxonomy (NCBI): domain Eukaryota; kingdom Metazoa; phylum Arthropoda; class Arachnida; order Ixodida; family Ixodidae; genus Ixodes; species Ixodes scapularis. The sequence goes on from NW_024609835.1 coordinate 198,410,783, forward strand.
TGTTGCATTTTTCGACAGAAGACATAGTGTTGTAAATAAATGTTTTCTATATTTTCGCAAGACGTGGTAGAATCGAAATTGGCCGATAGTTTTCTACTTGGTCTCGTTGACCTCCTTTAAAAAGAAGTTTGACAATAGCTGTTTTTAATTCGATGGGAATGGAACCTGGCTCGATCATTGTGTTGGGCATAATTAGAAGAGTATCCTTTAAGTACTTGAAATTTCTACGGAGATCGCTAAGATATATTCCATAATAAACCGGTATTTTGTTTGACTTGAGCACTAAGATTATTGACTCAAGGTCCTGAAATACCATTTCAGGAAGAAACGCGGAAGCTGAGTTCAGGGAGGGACTAGAAAAGGCCGTTGTGGCCATTAGCCGGTCACTGCCCCAGAATGAGGCAAAAAAATTGTTGAAGGTATTGGCCGTAGCCAGTGAGTTAAGCCCAAAGGCACCGTGAAAAGTTTGAATGTGAGGAAATGTAACACTACGTCCGAGTTGCGTCTAGAGTCAGAGAACTGCTTTTGAAAGTACAGCCGCTTAGCAGAGCGAATTAGCGCGGTGACTCTGTTCCGGATAGTTCTGAATTCTGCTTTAAGGATGGAATTATGCGGAGACCGGCGGCATCGCTTCTAGGCTATTTCTTTGAGTTTTGTAGCAGACAATATGTCTTTATTTAACCAGCGTATGTTGTCTTTTCATTGTTTTACTTCAAAAATCTTTTTGACGCTTCAGTAAACTGTCTATACAGTTGCACCAAAGTGAGATAAATATCAGAGCGTGGCAGGGAATGCTGAAATGTAAGCCAGTCATAAGTTGAAATACAGTTGTCGAGACTATGGCTATCAACAATCTCAACGCGGTGCTTATTGTTGATACCTGTCACCAACGCATCTCCTGCGAATTTCAACAGGCATCCTATAAAATAGTGGTACGATATTTTGTGTGAAATGATCGCTGGCTTTGTGGTTGAAGTTGAAGGTCTTAAATTGATATGAACAATAGATGATATTGCTATTTTGTGACCGATGAGTTCTTCCCTTGTGGGGGCCTGAATCGCAGGCTCTATGCCGTGATCTGCCAAAAGAGTTATATACTCGCAAACCAGTGCTCTCGAAGGTTTCAGTAGATCAATGTTGAAATCACCTACAAGACAGAGGGACGCATTATTAGGCAAAATTTGCAAACAGCCTCGCAGGTCAGAGAGGAGTTTAGATACGTTTCCAGAAGGTGGCCTATAGAAGGCTAGCAGGCGTATGTTATAGACAGAGGTAAAAATACGCAGTGATATGATCTCACATGAACATATTGAAAACTTAACTTCTGAGAAAAACAAATCGTCCTTCAAAAATGCCGCAATACCACCGCAGCGCTTCTTGTCACGAGTATAGAACGTGCTATTAAACCCCGGCAACGAAAATGGACCTACATCCTCATCGTGAATATTAATTTCTGTCAAAAAAATATTAATAAATAATAATAATAATAATAATAATAATAATAATAATAATAGTAATAATAATAATAATAATAATAATAATAATAATAATAATAATAATAATAATAATAATAATAATAATAATATTTATTCATGAGAGAAGAATTACCAAGTTCAGCTTCGGACCTGGTCAAAGCCGGCAAGGGCTTGTGGGACCAGATCCAGCAAGAGAAGAATCAAAGGGCGAGCTCGCATATTGTCACACAGTATGTAAAAATAAAAGAAGAAAATTACACACAAAATTGTCATGGCTCCCGCAGGACGAACGGAGTTAGCCGCTGGGCCAGCAGATCAGTCGGAGCACTAAATAAAAAAACGGCACTCGTCGGCGCGCACACACAAACACAGACACGTACACTTGTACGTCCGTATTGAAGAAACGCGAAGCAGAACGCCGGGACGAACAGAACAAGACTGTAGTTACAAATAGTGTAGGGCACTAAAAGAAAAAGAGCACCAACGAAAAACAAAAATCACTGGGCAAACTCGCAGAGGTCTTAGGGCCTCACGATGATGCAGATAAAACAACAATCTACTTCAGGACAAAATTGAGAAATGAAAAGGAAAATAATATCGCAAACAGAATAATCAACGTTTCACCGATATCATATGAAGCTCACAGTCACTGTCGCGATACGTCAGAAAATGTTGTTTTTAGAGTTTTCTTTAATTTCTTGTTTGAGGTAATGGAAAATATTGAGTCTGGTAAATCATTGAACACTTTCGGCACATAAAAAGCGCGCGTACTTTCACCATATCGCGTTCTCACTCGTGGTATGTCGAAACGAGAGGTAGTTCTAAGTTCCCGCGGCGAATCTGATGTGACCTTAAATTCGCTCTCCCAGAAGTGGCGCCAGATCACCGTTTGAAGAAAGAGGGAGTGGAATGAGGGCAGTTCAAATGAACCAAACAAGTTAGCGTTTGACGAAAATGGTGTGTTATACGTGACGTTCTTGAGGATTGCGTTTAGAATTCGGTCAATTCTGGAATGCCAGGAGAGTGGAAAATTAAAAAAAATTGTGATCCCGTACCTTAGTATACCGTAGGCCAGAGCGTGCACAACCCTTTTCCTGATGAAGAAAGGTAGGAATCTTTTTATGTTGTATAGCATACAAGACACTGACCTCAGCCGTTGACAAAGATGCGTCATATGAGTAGTCCAAGAAAGATCGCAATCAAAGTAAATGCCTGGGTATTTGATCGAACTAACATATTCTATAGGATCACACTGAGTACATAAGCAACCGGAGTTGTGGAGAAATAGCGGATAGGTCAACCTTATATTCTTTAAGGGATTTCAGAAACATATAAGCTTTGTTTTAGAGGCATTTACTCGAAGCTTGTTTACCGAAAACCAGTCCATGACGCTAATTACATCCAGTTGGAGCATGTCCACTGCACGCTGGTACACTAGATGGCGAGAAAGCAAAACAGTGTCATCAGCGTACTGAAACATTATTGAATTGGTAATGGATGATGAAATGTCGTTCACAAATATGTTAAATAGCAGTGGTGACAAAATCGAACCCTGAGGGACTCCAGATCTTAGGAGGGCCTTTGCACTATGGACATTGCCTACCGCTACAACGTGTGTGCGATTTGTAAGAAAACATTTGAGCAGTGCGTGAAATGGGCCACGAAATCGAAATCTATACAGCTTGTCTAGGAGGATGTCATGGTCTACTGTATCAAACGCTTTAGCGACATCCATAAAGAGTGCACACACATACATGTTGTGTTCGAAAGAAGTGTGAAGGAAGTCTGAATAGGTTTCTAGAAGATTGGTGGTACCACGACCAGCGACAAAACCGTATTGGTTTGGCGATATTACTGCGTGTTTCTCAAGAAAACTTGACATAACGACAAAAAGATGTTTCTCCAGAATCTGTGAAATACAAGACAGTATAGAGATAGGCCTATACGAGGAAATCTCGTTTCGTACACCACCCTTAAAAAGCGGAACTACCAGAGCTTGCTTTAATTCGTTGTAGACAATGCCAGAATCCAGAATGTTATTTATCAGAACGAGAAGTACGTCCTTGAACGAGTCATAATTCCGGCATAGGTCACCTACTGCAATGCCATCCACACCGGCCGATCGGAAACGTTTAAACCCAAAAAGATAAGAACGCAAGTCTGGCTCCGTTAAAGAAGAAAGAAATACAGATTCCGAGATTGACGAGGCTGCGGGCATTCGATCCCCAGCACAGTGAGATGCGACAGCGCCTGCGCCTGCGAAGGAGCGATTGAACTTGTTCACAGTAAGAGTGAGATCAGTGCCGAAATGTCTAATTAGACTATCGGCTACGTTCGTTTTCAGGCAGCCACGAAATTCATTGATGATGGACCAAGTTTTCCTGACATCAGAACCAGCGTCAGAGATCTTTTTAGCAAAGTAGGACCGCTTCGCTGAACGAATGAGAGCGTTTACACGGTTCCTGTGGATCTTACAATCCAGCTTGAAAGCGGCATTGTTGGGAGAACGCCGACTCTTTCTCCACAGTTGCTCTTTGAGTCCTATGGGCTCAAGTATTTCAGAAGTCATCCAGGGCAGTGTGGGCCTGCGTTTCTTGACATGCACAACCTTCTTTGATTGGCCTTGAAATTTTTGTATAACACTAGTAAAATTTGTATATAAATTTTCGCCGTTGACAGATGACAACGAAGCTGCCCAGTCATAACCGGCAATGAGCCGATCGAACATTTTCAAGTCACGCTTCTCAAAGCGGTACCTTGCCTCAGTCACAGGAACTGCCTTAGTAAAGATACATTGACAAGCCACAAAGTAGTGGTCGGCTAGTTTTTGAAGAATTACGGCGGACTGAATGGAAGCATCAGAAGCGCGGACATTAATATGGTCAAGGCATGCAGAAACAAGATTCCCATTTGGCACTTCCTCTCGCGTTGGGCTTTGAATGGTGCATGTTATACCATGATCCGAAAGAAGAGATAAATATTCGCAGACGTGTGATTTGGAACCCTTAAGCGTGTCAATATTGATATCACCTACTAACCACACATTTACTTCATTAGTTAGTCTTCGCAAGTGTTCTCTCAGCTTATCTAAGAAGCTATTACAGTCTGAGGAAGGAGGTCTGTAAACTGCTAGAAACGATATTTCATGGCTGAAGTTAGAAATCTGAAGAGCCAGACTTTCTGAGTTCTTAAACGAGACATCGATTTTAGTTACTGACCACGAGTCCCTGACAAAGACACCGATCCCACCTCCTCTAGTATTGACACGATTGTAAAAGAAACTATGAAAGCCTGGTATTGTGAATTGTGGTAGCCATTCAACGCTTACATTTATCTCGGTCAAAATAAATGCATCAACTTGGTCGCAGATTTTAGTACTAATTACCTTAAATTCCTCCCAGTATTTACGAATGCTACGAATGTTAACGTGTACAACTGCGAAACGATCTGTGGAAGACGAAGCAAGCGTGTCACTAAACGAAGTAAAGTCGGCATACTGGGAAAAACTTGTCATGACGGTTAAGTGATCAGATCGATATCACGTTTTTGAGAGATTCTCACGGGAGGGACGCCCTCTTCTTTTCGAGCGAAAATTCTCCCGTTCTTTACCCAGACGAATTTATATCCACGTTTCCTTCCGCGCGAGCGAGCGAGCCAGAAGAGTTCCCTGTTAGATGGTGTGAGGTTCTCTTTGAAATATACTTTGCCCGGTGTGCCCTCACTAGCCAAGTGCCTAAGCTTGCCACGTGCCTGCACCTATCGGTCTTTGATGGAAACTGACGCAGATTTCACCAGAATGGATGGATTCTGATCTCGCTTGGATTGTATCCTCTGTGTCAACAGGACATCAGATGGTAGGTGTCCTTTGAGTCCCAGCTTGTCTGCAAGCCCCACTAAAATAGGAGCAAGTGCCTCGCCAGAAGCAACTTGCATTCCCTGAATTTCCATGGTGGAAAGGCGGCTCTGTTGCTCAGTCTCATTTATCTCTGATTGCAAGGCTTGGATAGTGTTTTCCTGCTCAGACACCGTGAGCCGCAGAGCTTCCATCTCAGAGTGAATACCTTTGATTTCTTTTTCGTGCGCTGATGTTGCTTCTAAAAGGCTATCATACTTCTGCGCTAAGAAGGTGATGGAAGTCTGCACTTCTTCAACAGATGCCTTCATAAGCTCTATTGAGGGCTGCAAAAGAAGTATCTCATTCACCTTCCCTGGAAGCTCCATTAGCAAATCTACGCTAGTCTTCAGGGAAAGCAGAGAGTCTAATTTTCTATTGATTTCGAAGATTTGTCCCGTGAGCGTGGGGGAATCGCTCTGGGAGATCACGTCACTACTCTCGTTGGCTCCGTCCGGAGTGGAGTTGTTGCCTTTCGATCGACAAGCTCTACATCGCCATTTTTCTTTTTTCTCGAGACTCATCGTGGCAAAGGTCGAATCGGCGATACCGGAACATACCTTTCCGAGATGGTAGTTATGAGCGCAAGTTGTGCACGTCATGAGGCGACCGTCAGGCGAGATGGGCTTTAGACACGCGCCGCAGGTTAGGGACATGGCCGCGGATCGCAGTGGACACAAGGCGCGAAGGAAAAGAAACGCGAGCAGTAGTAGGCAGGTTAGGCAAACCAAGCACTGAATCGACACCAGCTTGACGCGGGCCAGAAGAAGCTCAGTAGTGTAGGGGCGACCAGTTGCCGGGCCACAATGAACGAAGGTCGCTGGGTGACTGACCTTCAACGTAGTATAGCCGGGGCTGGGGTTGAAATGATCACGGGCCGCAGGCCAATACGAGGACGAACGTCTGACAACGGGTGGGACGTTCAGTGGTGTCAGCAACAGCACCCGTGAGAGGCCACGGGTAGATGACTCGAAGGTGGCTGTGGTCGATGGACGGCGATCGCAACTGAGTGGAGCTCCTATGCTCCAGGGTCCAGCGCAATGGCAGGGGTGGGTTAGGCCTCGTTCCAGTGAACAGGTAGATGATCTAAAGGCCCTGATCCGCGGTGCGGTGGTCGGGGCCAGACCCCATGCTCAACGACCTGAGCTTCTTTAGGGCCGTCTTCGCGTAGCTCCGAGATGGCGACGTCTCAGATGACAATATGTACAGATCGAAAATCGGAGAGCACACCGATGGAACATCTCCCGCTCTCGTCGTCGCCGAATAATAATAATAATAATAATAGTAATAATACGTTTTATTTTCCTACACATCGGAATTCAAGCATTATATACGGGCATATCAAAGCCTCCAGAGGGCTTGCATGGTGACGCCCATAAAAATATTCAAAAGAACGTTGTCGTGATTCCACAGTGTAAGACAGAAAGTCGAACTATAAAAACAAAAAAAAAAGCATAAAAAAATAAAAAAGCACTAAGGAAAAAAACAGAAACACGAGAAGCGTTAAAAGAAAAAAAAAGGCACGAAAGACATAAAAACGCACGTAGAAGAAAAAAAAACACGAAAAGCGTTAAGTGAAAATGAAGTAAGAGGGAAAAATAAAAAAAAGGAGAAACAAAGTTAATATTAACTTAGCTAATTACAGTTTTAAGCTCTAAGCATGCAGAGACAGCAGAGAGATGCTAGATGAACTCAAAGTTGGTGCACTTGAGTTCATTCTTCAGTTGTTTCAGTGATGTAGTGTTGAACAGCGTCGAACAAACACGGAACGTAGTAATCCCGAGTGCATCTACCGTACCTGGTCGAACAAATTGGCACAAATACTACTACTACTACTACTACTTTTACTACTACTACTACTACTACTACTACTACTACTACTACTCCTTCTCCTCCTCCTCCTTCTACTACTACTACTACTAATAATAATAATATTAATAATAATAAACTTATTTGTGAAGGAAGAGCATGATCAAGACAGAGTGCAGGTTCGCCAAAGCCATCATGGGCTTGTGCGGCAAAACCTGCTATGTAAATTGAATAAAAATAAAAAATCAGTTCTAAATAAACAAAAAGAAAAAGCAGAATTACCACTAAGTTTTACAGCAGTTCCAACTGCATACTAAAGCTCCCCCCCGCTCCCCTTTCTTTCTAAAGAAAAAAATGCACTGGCGTCACTTTTTGCCATTGTTCGCCATTGAAAGTAGTACAAATTCTTGTCCAGTTTTTGCGACAATGAAGATCTTGAGGACTTCCTTTGTTGTCATATAATAATAATAAAGAAATAACTCATAAAACAGCAAAAAAACGCACTTGTTAGAAAAAATTGGTGGGAAGAATAAATAATTATGAATATTCACAAAGGTTCGTCGGTCATATCAATATGTCGAAGCGCTCTACTGAGCTTTCTTGTTGAGGTAAAGTCACACAAGCTGGGAGGTAGGGAAATAAAAATTTGAGGCACATAAACCGACCACATGTTCTTATCATAGCGTGTATATTAAGCGATAACAAGAAACTTCAATATTTTTCGTAATTGTCACATTTCCGGACGAAGAGTTTTAAAACCATCCTTCCAGTAGTGTTCAAGCACGACTGATTCAAGAAACAAAGATTGCAGATGTGGCAAGGACAAAAACAAAGATTGCAGATTTGGCATGGACAAAGCCTTAAAGATATCGTGATCTGAGGATGGAGAGTTACACTGAACATTCCAGAAGATTCCTTTTAGAATTGTATTTCTCTTGGCCTGCCACAATCCAGAACATTCGCCAAAGACTGTTAATACATATCGGAGTGTACCATAAGCTAACGAGTGGGCTATAAGCGCCCTGAGATTAAAAGGTAGAAATGTCTTGATATAATAAGCAGGAAACACTTCTTAATTTGGAACAGAGTTTTGATAGGTGTGAGTTCCAGGAGAGAACTTAATCGAACGTGATTCTATAGGTACTTCACACTGTATGAACAAAATATTGGGACACATTGGCATGGGACACAGTGACACGTATGCAGCAGGAGAGGAATATTTAGTTTAATTACTTCAAGGCGGTTGTGAAAACAAACGCGCTCAGTTTTCGAAATATTTATATCAATTAAATTATTCACAAACCAGTTCATTAGCTCTGAGGCACAGTCTTTGTGCAAACCAATTGCACAAAGACTGTGCAATTGGTTTGCACAGTCTTATATCTGCCATATCTCATATGCCATTTGCACTGGCATATGAGATATGGCTTGACAGCAAAAGAGTATCGTCCGAGTATTGATAAATGATACAGCTTGAAACAGATAAACTCATGACATTAACATTAATATTGAAAAGCATTGGTGAAAGAACTGAACCTTGTGGAACCCCCGCTTTTAATTATACTTTTATGCTGTGCACGCCACTGATGGAAACAAGCTGGGATTGACCTTGGATATAATATTAATATTAATGATAATAATTATATTAACAATAGTAACAATGCCTTCATTACCTTTGAAAAATATACAATGAAGCGTGCTGAGGCAGCCAACGAGGCTTCCACCGAAAAACCGTGACATAATTAAACACTGGTAAAAGAAAAACACAACGTACGTTGTTTACAATACGCGTTAAGCAATTATACAATGCTTAGTGCGCGAGCATGAGGTACCACTTTCTTACATTTCGTTTTACCGCGCGAAAGGACGTTAAATTTAGAAAAAGAACTCTAAGAAAATGTTGCATAATAAGGAACGTAGTGACATTTCAATATTTTTCGTAATTGCTTTGTATCATAAGAACCTTGAACCATTCTGAACAGCGTAAGCTTATTTTTGTCACCTCCAGTTTATAATTGGAACTATAAAAATTGCATGTTATTATTATGTATTTATGAAAATGAATAAATTATAATATTTGAAGCGCGTGTATTTTTTATGCTGAAGTTTTCCACTACGCTGATATCCATACAAAATATTGTTTACACTGTATTTTATGATTGAATGAGCTTGTTGTTTTTTGTATTCCGAGCAATTCCCCTGTATCGTGATTCCGTACCTTATGACTGATTCTTCTAAAGATATAAAAATAGTTAACCGCAAGTTCACCGAGCAAGCAGCGTTCAGCTTGTAAAGATACACGAACCACACACATTATTTTTAATGATTCATTCTCTTTGGTGGTTCCACAGGGGAGGCTGGTGAAATATTAAACATAAATATTTAGAGTCATACTGTTATGGTCTAAACGTGCAAATTTGTTGAGCATGATTATTGAGGTGAAGATATATCTTTGGTACTTGTGTAACTTCATTATGGGGATTATAAAAGCAAACTAATTTAGTTTTATTGACATTAACAGACATGAGATTACTTGCAAGCCATTTAACTAATAAATGTTTATTGCTCTGAAGCAGCGACACCGCTTCTCTGTAGAAATTGCGCGTTAACAAACGAGCGTTATCGACTGTGTACTGAAACATTCAAGATCGCAACGGTAATAATCCTAGATCGTTTACATAAATATTAAACAGTTGCGGATCTATTGTGCTACCCCGCGGCACGCCGCAATCGACTGTGAGTTTTTCGCTTGTCCTGGTTCGAATTTGAACCATCTGGAGCCTGTTCGAGAAGTAGCCCTTAAAGAATTCGCAAAGGATTCCCTGAAACCATGCTTATCAAGTTTTAATAGGAGGAGTGCGTAATCAATTGTTTCAATTGCCTTTGACAAATACAAACACAAGGCAAAGGCAACTTTTTTACTTTCAAGGGTTTCATTAACACAGTCTCAGGAATTTTCAAGTATTGAAATGGTATTTTTTGTTGCCTTAAACCATAATGCCCATAGTTTAAAAATAATAAAAAAAATCTTTCACAAAAACTACTCATACATATTTGAATTAATTTTTAACAATGTGATCAGTGGTTGGGAATATATTTATTGGTCTGTAGTTTCCTAGTCCTGTCTTCTTACCATTCTTCTAAAACTGCCTCATTATTTAAGCCTTCCGGTATTTTTCCTGTTAATGAAACATCCACTAACTATCGCGAGGAGGACCATTTGTAGCTCTGTAAAAATGCAGCGCAGATCTCTAATACGAATTTGGTCAGTTCCAGGTACTTTTTTTATTGACATGGAAGTAATACTATTAGAGAGATCACGCTCATTTATTTCTAGTAGATGTGCCGACTTTACAAAGTCAATTCGGACGACCAGTCCGTCAATTAAGAGTGTCACTATCTTTTGCCATGGGGCTTCTAAGGTGCTAAAGAAACTGCGGTTGAATGATTCGGCTAGTTCCGTATAGTTACCTAAACCTGCAAAGTGCTTTCTTATTGCTTCGTGAATGTTAGTTTTTTTCTGCCTGTCAACTCATTTACAAGGTCCCTTGTTTTCATTACATCTTGTTTGCATAACAAGTTTGCTTGTATAATAATTTTTCTTTGCTGATATAAATTTGGCTGCTACGCTGCTTTTTAGCACACGAAATTCATTTCTTGAAGTGGTATCAATCGAGTTTGCTTTGCATCTTTGTCATAACTTGTACTTCAAGTGGCATAGCTCTAGCAATTCATCGTTAATCCATACATTTACTTGTTTTAATTGCTTCAACTTTATATTTGGCATATATTTTATATACCTCTTTAAATTTATCTACGAGTAAGTTGTAAGCGGCAACATGGCCGTAAGCTAATAAAGAATTCCAGTAATACATACTGATCAGACTGTCTATCTATTTATTATCAAAAACAGTTCTAAATATTTTGTGGTTTGACATTTCTTTTCTCGAGCTTTCAATCAATATTGCAAGCGCCGTTAAACGATTATCTGCTACCTTCGGATTAATTACAGCCGACACTAACGTTGTATTACTAATCCTTATTACTATATGTTCTATGCATGACTTAGTGACTACACTGCCATAATATTCTTCTCTTGTATAATCTTGTATTCCGTTCTTTAGCGCGAAGCGCGAAAGTTTGTCTAAGTAGTTGGAAACTTTATATTTAGTCTGGTGTAATATAACGATGTTAAAGTCGCTCATCAATACAATGTGCGGATCGTTATCAAATTGCCGTAGTAATGTCCCGAATTCATCAAAGAACATTTTAGAGCGCAGCTCTTAGGCGCCCGTTCCCGGCTTGAGCGGCATCGCCGTCGCCGTCGCCGTCGGCGTCGGCGTAACCGCGAGTAACCCTCGTAACCCTCGTGAGGGTTACGAGGGTTACAAGGGTTACTCTCACGAGGGTTACCCTCGTAACCGTCGTAACCCTCACGAGGGTTACGAGGGTTAGTTACCCTCAAAAGGGTTACCCTCACGAGGGTCACGAGAGTTATGAGAGTTACCCTCACGAGGGTTATGAGAGTTACCCTCACGAGGGTTATGAGAGTTACCCTCACGAGGGTCACGAGAGTTACCCTCACGAGGGTCACGAGAGTTACCCTCACGAAGGTCACGAGAGTTACCCTCACGAGGGTTACCATGGTTACCCTCACGAGAGTCACGATGGTTACCCAGGTCGCGTGACCCTGTCCCAAGGTCACGCGACCCCCCGAGGTCACGTGACCCCCATCGACGTCATCGCCACTGATGACTTCATCAGTGACGTCACGGTTGACGTCACTGGCATCCGCATCGTCATTGTCATCATCACTGATGACGTCATTAGTGGCGTCACCGGCATCCGCATCGTCATCGTCATCATCACTGATGACGTCGCCAGTGACGTCATCAGTGACGTCACTGATGACGTCATCAGCATTGTCACGTGACCCCCCAACCGAGGTAACGTGACCCCCCCACCCCCCCGAGATCACGTGGTCCCCCCCCCCCGAGGTCACGTGTACCCCCCGAGGTCACGTGATCCCCCCGAGGTCACGTGACCTCCCCAGGTCATGTGACCCCCCCCCCCCCCGAGGTCACGGGACCCCCCTCCCCCGAGATCACGTGACCCCCCCCCCCCGGGGGTCACGTGACTACCCGCAGGTGACGTGACCCCCCTCAGTACCCTTCCGTACTCCTCCTCAAGAGCTGCGCTCTAATTCGGCGTTACAGAGATTTGTAAACGGCTTTCATTTTTTGTATTAAAATTAGGCTGTCAATAAACGGCGCATACAATGTAAGAATTATGTGCTTATTGAAAAGTATTTTCGCAAAGTTCTGCATGGTCAAGGGTAAGGTTGATTATTTCCTGATAAAAAACTATCAATTACAAACATCAGCACAGTTCTTCCTTTTTCTCCTCGCTACAGACACATTACGAATAAAAATTAAGAAAGCTATATGCGGAACATGCTTCCTGTACAATGTTTATTTCACCTAATATCAGTACGTCTGGGGACCACAATTTACCGGACAACAAAATCAATAATTCGTCCCAATGCTTACGTAAACTTCGAACTCTCACGTGCTTCAGACTGAACTTTACGTCACCACAATCGCTTTCTGTTTGGAATCGTGCAATGAGACTATTTCATACTTGAAAGGTGACTAAACTGCTTTCCATTTCTACGTTGTCTTAAAAAAGTCTCTTTCGCACTCGATGCGAAAGTACCGTTGTCTTCTCTCTGTCTGACCAAGATTTTGCCAATTCTCACCCAGACACACTTGTATGACTTTGCTTTCGCGCATTACCTTGTAGACCACATCAGGTTTTCCAGTGTTTTGTGTTAGGTTTTCGTTGCTGCAAATCTTCTCAATTCGCAACGTCACGCTCTTCGTCATCCAGAGGTGTCTTGGTCTCCTTTCCACAGACCTTACATGGATTGGCGCGGTTTTCCCTTCCCTCGACCTAAGCCGGTGAGTAGCCTCAACGGCTCAGGGGCAAGTTGTAGCAGACCGAGTTTATCAGCTAAGTTCTGTAAAACGTCTAACACATGCTCAATTAGTCGCTCGGAAATAACCATGAATTTCAATGTTTTTACGGCTGGTGTATTGATCCGCGCTGTACGACACGCTCTTTAAATCCATAATTTCACGGACCTGGTCGGCTACTCTAGCCTTTTGTTCACGTCCTCTTTGTTAGCTCTTTAATTTTAGCGCTCTGCTTGTCCAGCCGCTTAAGGATTTTTTCGTACTTTCCTAAGAGGTAGTTCATTATTGCATTAATTTCTTCTACCATTTTCCCGTGCGCATCTAGCTTTGGCATGATTTCATTACCTTTGCTACTTTCCATTTCAAAAGATTTTTAACTCCTTGCATCCTGTAGAGGATATCAGTTATAATCTCCTGCAGATATTTCTATTTGTGGACAGCAGCTTGTCCATATTGAAATCACGGGAGCCACTTGAAGTTGCTATCTTCGCTTCTGCATGGTGGCGTTCATCAGACGTGCCAGACTCAGGGGTAGCGCGAAGTTTAATCAATCAATCAATCAATCAATCAATCAATCAATCAATCAATTAATTAATCAATCAATCAATCAATCAATCAATCAATCGACCAATCAATTAACTAATTAATTGATCAATCAATCAATCAATCAATCAATTAAATATTCAACCAATCGATGAACCTAGCACTTAATCAATCAATCAATTTTTCTTACACCGGGAAAGATGGCAGCTGGCGCAAAAGCTGCAACACGTGCAGCTTGAAAAGGCCCCAGCTCCAAGAGAGCAGTGAGCGTACAGGACATTGTTCACAAAATCAAATCGAAAGTGGAAACATTTTTCATGTTCATAAGGGCGAGTGAAGAAAATAGTCACAAGACTCTGATGTAACAGTTTACAGATTACATATACGACACGAAACCTGAAGTTCACAACGTCGACAATATCAACATTAAACTTTCAAATGTTAAGCTATCGTTAAAATTTATTTTGCCATTCAGCTTGTTTAAAAAAAAAGATGACAGTGTGTATGTAATCGATATCAGTCCATAGTTTTTCCGTTGCGTGGGTACACTCCATTTTTTTAATTCGCCGTATCCTATCAACTCTAGTATTTTTTTATTTATATTTGTCGTTTGTAGAAAACTTTGTCTATTTTTGTGCTGTTTTATAAGATACTAGAAGGCGGCGGTAATTTTGCATGTCACGTGTTTACCCGTGTTACAATGCCACGTTTTAACGCTCTGTACCGACGCATCCGCCAAATCCTCTTTCGTAACTCCGGAGCACTTCCCATTATGGTATTCGTTGCCGCATTCTAAGCACTTTGAAGTGGTGCCCTCAGCTGGCAAAGATTTTACACATGCAATACATTCGTTTCCTCCCGCCATGTCGCAGTTGAATCGAGCTACAAACATTATGGGCAGACCAGCGAAATGCAGACCTTGTCGACCTACGCCAAAATAGTGGGTCAAAATTAAGCCTATCAAACACCAGAAAAGGTGCTGCTTAGCTCTTGGCATGAGGCATGTCTCTGGTCTGCGACGCCCCGCTCCGCGCTTGGCGTTCATGTAGGCGACGAAGCCAGGCTTTAGACTCACAGCAGATAAGCCTAGCGCCTGCGTCGTCGCCTGCTGTGACTTGCCGAGCTTCCACTTGCCGAGCTGCCGATGACGAGGCAGCGAGATGTTTGCTCTCCTTCTTGTGCAATGCGCTCCAGCGCAAAGCCGAAGGGCTGCGGCCGTGGGGAACCAGCTTCAATCCACCTGCCGAAGATTGTCGCCCAAAACGAAAAAGGAAGAGGTGCTGCTTAGCTCTTGGCATGAGGCATTCCGCTCGTTTGCCAAAAAAATATTATCCGAATTCTTCATAGCTGAACGTAACATGGTATACGGGCTTCCAATGCAACTTCTCTGAAGGGTATAGCAAACAACCTTTTGTCTTATTGGGGCTCAGTACAAATTTATTTTTTAGGCGCCAATTTAGAACTGCCTGAACATCGTCTTGCGCCTTGCGGCAGTAAGCTATAAGATTAAAACTCGAACATCGGGCATAGCGTGGTGGTTCCATGCTGAATTTTACCTAAAGTCCAGGCTCAGCCGACACTACGAGGTGATGGGACCAATCGAACAGCATCAAAATCGAACCATAATTGTGTTTGTTATATTTATGTAGGGGTTCTTTCCTGCATTGTAAAAAGTGCTGTGATTTTTACATTCCGGTGAACGTAAAGATCGCAGAAATTTGATCGCTGTCCGGAAACCCAGTGCTATGCCTGTAAGTGAGGCGCGGAGGCGAAAGGAGAAGCGGAAAACAGAGGAGCAGGGGCAGCGTTGGCGGTCGCTACGGCCGCCACCGGAGCGGGGCAGTCACGTGGGAGAGTCACGTGGCCATGGGTTCGACGCAAACATAGGTCAATAGCTTCCAAAATGTAATTTAATTACAATTACAATTACTTTCCTTCAAAAGTGGTTTAACTACAATTAAAATTACTACTTCGTGAAAACAAATTAATTACAATTACAAATTTGTTTTCAAAGTTAATGCAATTACTTTACAATTACCTATATCTGAGAGTGACCAGACTTGGGCCATATAAAATTAAACAAGCTCTGTAGAATGAATCGTTCATTCCTTCTCCAGTGTTCACGTATTGTACTTTCTTTGTATAAATCTTGTCAAATTCATGATAGACCTTGACAGTATGGGGCAATGAAGTACTACGTTTTCATATTTTTTATAAATACTAATAAATTAGTTTATATGCTGGGAGATGCCAGATCGCTAAAAACATTGGGTTGACAGACTTCTGTTAGCCAGGCAAATTAAAATGTTTCGATTAGTCGTATAGGAATATTTTACAAGTGTTAATATAAAGGTAAATTCGACCCGCGCTAATACAGCCACATTCACATAAAACATCATGGTATTGTAAAATATTTACATTGGGTTGAAATTATAATAGCTCAGAAATATATAAGTACTGAATCGGGGCTCCCGAATCATTTTTGCCAATATTCACACGTGCGAGGTCAGTCTCCAAAGTGCTTACGCAAATAATATCCGCAGTAAAACCAACAGGCAATAATTTTGAAAATAACGCAAAAATAATGGAAGAGAGACGTAAAAAACCGGGCAAAAAAGAGAGAAAAAAATTAATAGGCAAATAAGTTCCCAACCTCGGCTGAAAGGTGAAGCTCAATATTTTTGCTTTTAATATTTTGGCATGTTTACGCTAATGTTGTCCTCTGAAACCGCAAACGTCGCTACACGGTGCCGTTGAGGTAGGTTCCAAAGAGGATTGTCTCTTAGCCAGCAGTGTAAGTAACTAAACAACAAACAATGCAATGCTATTTATACTGTCTGTGTGTGAGCGTTTTACCGAGAGCTAGGCCGCTTGTGCGAGCTCTGAGGCTTTCAGAGAGGCTCCGTCGGCGCCGCAAATTTTTGCAAAAGTAATTGTAATTGTGCCTGAAATTTTGAAATTACTGACACTAGAAAGCAATACAATTACAATTCATTATAGCCAAAAGTAATTAATTACCAGTATAAATCACCAAGAAAAGTAGTTAAATTACAGTAATTCAATTACAGTAATTGAATTACTACCCAAGTATTATTCGATGGGCCCGAGGAGCTGATGTTGAGGATGTCTCCCATTACTCTGGCGCCGAACTTTTGTTTTCTTGGTTTCACTCGGAGTGCTGTCATCTCAGCGTCAAGAGACAAGTTATCGACTGTGAGCGCGCAGGTACGTTGTAGCTCGAAACTCGTGCGATGTTTTGTTACAGCTGACAGCGAAGTTTGGGCGCACAACGTTCGCATGCATGGCGAGTAGAACACGGATGAAGAGTACTTTTTCATGCTGGCTCCTGTACTCGTTGGCGTACGTCTTCGGGAGAGCGAACTGCCGTGGTTTTTGTTCTCGCCCTCGTGGGCGCTGTTCTTGCGCGTTCTTGGGCGTACCGCGGTGCTCCTGATTTTGGTGACAGTAGTGGTGTGACAAAAAAGTGCAGTTTTGATTAAGAGCAGCGTATACCGCAAAGTTCGTGCTTGTTAGACGGTAAGCAAACCGCTTTCCGCAGAACGCGTGATCACATTTGGTGTATGCCTGCGGCATGAAGAAAGTATAGCACGCTCCAAACGTTGCTTCCGTGTTTTTATATCTGCGAAGTGTGCAAAGTGCGGTCAGAGTGATGCGTAACATTGCTGATTAAAGCGAGGGTGAGAGACGCTGCTTTAATACTACGCTGGTACATAAATGTGTTACGCAGTGATCGGCTACAGTTTCGCGCAGCGTGTACCCGATGTTTTCACGAGAGGTGAAATAGTGCATTTACCTTGTGCAGCCATTCATTTTTTATGCGCTGACTATCCGATGCATGTGGCATCTTATAGGGGCCTGCTCGCTTGCACAAGGTGCGCTTTTCAGTCAGACACTCCTGTTGGTTATGCGCGCCACTTTGGAGACACGAGCACTTGTGATATGACTATACCCTGCATCCATTCACTTTGTTGTTCTGAATTCGTGATTTATGCTTCGCTGAGGGGGCACATTCTTCGGAAGCACCGAGGCGTGTCTGATGGACGGCGACCCCATCAAGAGTTCCAAATCAGTTTTATTCTCACTTGTAGAGTGGAGGATTGCCGGCAGAGTTTTCATAACAGGCGTACTCTTATAAACATCTCTATTTGCATTTTAGGTCTGGTGTTCCAGTCCAGTGTCCAATTTGTGGATGCATGCACATAATACGGTCAAAATTCTCACTTCCAAGCCATTTGTCAAGAAAACATGGCGTCAAATCAGAAACTTCTGGGCTGGCGTCATTAGAAACAGGACGCAACACTTCTCCGGTGGCCCCTTCCACTACACCCGAAAGTGAATGTGACGGTTATACTGCAACTGTTCATGAGTTCAGTTTAATGGCCATTGAGATGCCAGCGACAGACTCGGCTCGCGAGGAACTGAGAGGTTTCGCTGAGCGGTCCTTTGCCATATCAAGCTCAAGTCAAACCTGATGGTTCCAGCAAGCACCGTACAAACCATTGTTATGTGCATGCAAGATATTCATGAAAATAATTGGGAAATGCACTATTTTTAAGTTACAGGAACAACTGAAAGGCAAAATGGAAACAGCTGATGCATTACAAGTTGTCACTGAAGTGTGCAGGGATGATGTGTTTAGCACGCTGAATTCTCGCCTTTCCAGCAGCGATTTCAAGCGGATAATTTACTTTAGGAGCATACTGGCATACATTTCTCCTACAAGCATAAGACTTGGTCGTACTCGGTTTCGGAAGGAGCGATATTTTCAGTATATCCCCATATTGGAGACGTTGAAAGCACTGCTAAAATGTGTAGACGTAGCTGGTTGTCTGCATGCACGCAGTGCCCACCCGTACGAGGACAGCTCGCGGATATAACAGATGGCTTGTTATGTAAAAGAATAAACTCTCTGGTCACGAGACAAGCATTCAGCTTCTGTTGTTTCAAGACGCCTTTGAGGTGGCTAACCCACTTGGCTCGGCTCGAAAAAAGCACAAGATTGTGGAAACGTAATTGACACTTGCGAACTTCAGGACGCACCACCAATCAAGTAGGGACCATATTCAGCTGGCAGTATTATGCTTGGAATCGGACCTCGAAGCATTTGGTCAGGACAAAATATTTGAGCCATTGCTTATACGACCTACTATTGCTAGAAAATCAAGGCATTTCTTTCCGTGGCAACCAGCTTAAAGGGACAGTTTTAACAATAGCTGGTGAGCCTCGGATCACACTTCATCGGTGGATGTACTCAGAAGTTCAGCTCCTCAATCTAATTTTATCGGTATTGCCTAAGAAATCGCCCTGAGTTTCAGGAGAAGCCCTACTTACCTGGTGAAAAAAGAACTTCTGTGAGGTATGACAGTACTCCCTGCCTCCTGAACAGAGCAGCATTTTTTTAAGGTACACTGTTTAGCAGCATTTTCAACAAGCTTGAAAGCTTCCATGTCTGCAACTCGGGGCTGCACCGTGCGTCGCCCACGATCTTTTTGAGGGCATCGTGACATCCGATTTGACGTGGTTCCTCAAACATTTCACTGAGGAAAGACGCTGGTTCAGCTTCCAGTACCTTAACTACGCCGTAATTAACTTTCGGTACAAAGGAGCCGATGCACTGAGCCAGCCATGTGAGTTCAACCCTCACGCCAAGTTGGCTTGTGAAGCAGTGAAAACTTGGGTTTTACTGCGTCTCCCTCCTGTGATTGTTGACCACAACGTTGAAAACGATGATGCTGTGTGGGTGCTGTGTCTCACTCTGAGGAAAACTGCAGACATGGTGTGCGCCAGTTATCAGCGAAGATGTGGCATATGTGGCAATACTCGTTGAAGAATACTTGGCAGAGAGGCAGGAGCTTTTCATCACAATGTCGCTAATACTAAAGCACCACTATATGACTCATTATGCAAGCATGCTGCTTTATTTTGGCCCGTTGATTAATGGGTGGTCTCTTCGGTTTGAAAGTAAACACTCGTACTTCAAAAAGTGTGTGCGGGCAGCAAGGAGCTTTAAAGCTGTCGTGAAAACACTTGCCTGAAAGCATCAGTTGCTGCAGGCATTCTTGCATGCTGAATTATATTTTGATCCGAATGTCACCTTCAAATCCTTCATTCCATATTGTCCACAGGACTACGAAGGAAGATCTGCCTCGCGCATCTTGATTTGCAGCCGACTAACTCGGATGCAACCGAGTCAGTCTTCTACAAGGCCACTAAATACGCTGTCCGAGATTTCTTACCAGTGTTCTCGGCAGGCAAACTTGGCTTTGAGGAAATTGCTGTAAATCTTGTCAAGAACAAAGCTACCGTTATCTTTGCTGTGAAGCTATTTTACGGCAGATTTCTGTCGCATCTGCATCTCTACAGTGTGTAGGAGACAAATAATTACTGTGCATTGAAGGCCATTCATCTCATTGACGTTGTTCCACTACCTGTTTGTGAAGTTTGCACTGAGAAGATCATCGTGCTCCAGCACAAAATTCCTGTATCGTAATGGAAAACGTGCGGCTGCAAGTGATGGAAGCGCTCCCCAACCTGCCTGCCGAGACACTGATGAAGGTCATGACTAAACTATCGGATGTGGGCGTGGAATCTTGCGCTGACCTTGTTTTCCTCTGTGAGCAAGACTTGTGTGACGTCATCAGGCCTGTAGAATCACGGAAGCTACTCACATACGTCAAGGAAAACAGTAAGAGCTCTGTTTCGCATGCTTTTTAGAATAGCAAGAAGGACAGAGCTAGTGATCTTGTTTTCAAGCTTTCCATCTGGCATATTGAACAGCAGAATACAAAATAATAGCAAATGGCCCTTTTCATGGCAGCAGTTTCATTTCATTCATTGAATTGGTTCTCAACAGTTATATTTACTGCTGCTTGAACCTAATTTTTGATTAGTAATTTTATCTTGCTGTTAGGGATTGCATCAAGTGAGTGCGAAGGCCTTCGAAATTATGGTTGCTTCTTTTTTATTTGTCTTGGTTCGTTACACGAACCACCCTGCTTTGGCCGATTTCAACTTGTCACCTGGTTTACATAAAGCAATATTTAATATTGGGTGCGTAGAAATGTCGAGTATTTGCGTTCTGCTTGCGTAACATCCTTGTCTATATAACACTAGAGCGCCGACGTTAGGGCGCACGACAGGCAAGTGCGTGTTACGAGAGCACATGTGGGCATTGAAATTTTTGTGGTTCTACTGGGCAACTTTATGTTTCATTTTAGTGGCACTGGACTATCTGGTACGAGGCAAAAGATTATACAAGTGCCAAGGACGCTGCTAACCTTCTTGGCACATCCCAAAATCTGCTGGCGTCTACAGCTCTATACTTTTTTGTTGAAATCTATATCAAATGAAACGTTGCACACGCATTCGTTCTCGCTTTATTTAAGAAATTTACATCACCTCACAAACAAGGCGTTTGCGTGCAGCATGTGCACCTAGTGCACTTGAGCACGCTTTTTACTTTTAGGGTTATTTTGCGAAGGGTCTTTTTGAGCGAGAATCTACTCGGAAAGCTTCACTTGATACCATTTTATTGTCGAGGACGCAGTCAGAAGTGAAACCTTGTTCATTCTAAAAAGATATAATATTCGATAACTTCGCCGTTATTTCTTCTAAGCATAGAAAGAGTGAAAGTTAAGAAAATAAGTTTGTAACATATTGTGTTTAATTAACACATTGTGAAAACCAAACACAAAATCGGAAATATAGCAAACTGTTCCAAACCATTTTCAAACGAAATCGTTTAGAACTAATAAATGTGCTTAAGAAAACCTCGGATATTTGAGAATGGCGTAAAATGCACGGTATCATTAGCGCTCTCGCTTCGTGCGCTCAAATGGCGGCGCGCCTTTGTGACGAACGTGCCAATGGCATGCGCGCTCTAGTCTCCACGCTCTCGGGGCCCTACCTACTTCGACATTATTTTTTGTAGGGTAACAGAAATAAATAAAAACCATTTTGTGCCAATATTTTTTTCTCTGAATCGAGAATTTTCTAACCACATTTTCAATTCATTTATTCTTCGTATGATCAACTCTCAGCCTGTATTTTTTTTCTTACAGATTCTAATGAAACTTCTTCAAGAACCACACCCATAACATTGCAAGAGGCACAAAAAGAAAAAGTTGATAAGCAACATGGCCAGTCAAGCTCTTTGTTAAACCCAAATTGGGCCAATTCTTTTATGGTTCCGAGGAGTATGATGCAAAGAACCCTTCTCACAGATATCGAGGAAGGAAGGCGCCGACTGCCTAAAGATCGCCAAAAAATAGTCAGAATACTTATCGAGTGTGTGCACGAGGTGTGTGCAAAGCCTCTTTAAAAGCATCTTGTTGTCATTGCTAACAAAGTAGTCGAAGCACATCCACCTACTTTCAAATACGTTATTGATGACACCCTAATCGGTAGTGAGTATGACTCTCTATTGAACCAGTTGGTTTGTCGACTCGGCGACATAAAATGGGATAATTCACGAATGCAACAGGACCCTGCTGCCCAGTGCGCTAAAAAGAAATCAAGCTGTAACATACACGCAACAGAGAGTACTCGAGTAGATGATGAATCAACAAAAAAAGGGAAAAAGTACCCCTGCAGGAGATGTTCGAAGCTGGTACCACGTACGAATAAGGTGTACATTTGCTCATGTCATCGATGCCCACACTGCAACAAGAAATAACGGTAGGCTCATCCATTCTGGAGCTGAAGGATGATTGACCCTTCTTCCTCAGAGCTGATGGCCTTCATGTTCACTTCAAGATTCTGCTTGGAATAGATCGTGCTGAAACGCTGCAAAGCTCACTCAAGGATAAGAAAAGTGCAATTCTGCAGTCTTATGGCGGCTTGGAAAGCAATGAGAAATGCACCATCACCACATACTGAGCTGCTTGGAATTGTCCTGATGGTCGCAGCCTGGTTTGAAGAACACCAACATGGACTGCTTCAAACAAGAGACGTAATTCATACAGATATATCAAATGCCCTGTAATTTTCGAGAGCAGTAATGCGTACAGCATTTCCATGCCAATTTATCACTAATAACAGTTACTTAGCACCATGAACAATATTAAAGTGCTATGTGCTGAACTAATAGAAAAGTACTTTTTGTCAGTGTAAAGTGCAGGTTTCTAACATCTTGTGTAACACTGGTCAGATCTTTCCTGCAACTGAGCAGTGTTTTCTCTCCTTTCTCCAGGCCTGCTTAAGTTCAGACGAGATAGAAATACGGCCAGATGCTCCACTTTCCCCTTGCATTATTGTGGCTTGTAAGTTTGGTGAAATTGTTTATACACATGTATTGCATTATGTGCCCCGTTTTAAAATCAATATCTTGTAAGAAACACTTGTTATGGCAGATTGTTACGCCTTAAATATTATGGGGCACAATTAGCCAGTATACTGAATCATTACAAGGTTAAAGGCTTCCTTTATTAATTCAAAATTGTTCACTAGTACTCATCACAGAAAAACGTTAATCACTTTGTCATGAACGATGCCGGTGGAGAAGCATCTGGTCAGATGTGTGGCATTTCTCTGATATGATTTTTATAATTATTTTAATTCCCTGATCACTTGTGCCAGTCAGGTACTTAACGTGGAGCTGAATTCCTATATTAATTCTTAGGTCAATTCGCAACAAATTATTTCCCAAATTATCGGTCACTTACAGTAAACTTCTCGCGGCGTGTAAATCTCTATCTATGAAAAAATTGTTTTCTTACAAAATGATCCTTCGCCAGAAAGATTTCATCAATATCTTTAATGAAAAACCACCCAACCCCTTTTATGACTTATTTTAGGAAGTCAGCGGTCAATGCACGTATTTTGGCTTGTATTCTTCCCTTGAAGAAGACCAGCAGTCACACCATGCAGGAATTTATTCAGTAGTTGATGTAATTGACAGTGATTTGACAGTTGAAAAGTTTGAACTAACAGTATTTATGTGCATGCATTAGGTATTGCTTTATGCGCTTGTGCATTTGGCAATGCTTGATGTACAATCGTCATTCAGTGTGCTATACACCTTTTCTATGTGGACGCCGCCATCTTCAATTCTGGAACGTCCGGTATGCGTGAAAACATCGCTTTCCTCTCACCTCGCAAATAGAACATGTTAACTTTTTAATTGCAACCGTCATTCCTTATATCCTTTCTATATCTTGTTTCTTTCTCCGGTTTAAAATCTTTTGCTTTATCGGAACGCATACCGGATATGGGGAGAACGTGGCTGTGTACGAGGCTAAACGAAAAAGCTGTATACATATAGTGATCCTTGCAGACACTGCACATACAGTTACTACAAGGTAACTGTGCTTCGATAATTAATGAACGTTATGTCACATTTCGAAGAGCTAATCATTTGCGTTCATGCAGTGATGTACTATTGCAAAATTGTTCAGAACTATCATATTTTGTTGGCAGTCCAGATATGCATAGAAAAATACGCACTAGTGTTTCTAAAGAAGACTTTTTCATCTTTAATACCTCCAGGAGATGCCATTTGAGCTCCAGAAGAATAGCTGCTGCTCCTTGATGGATACGTTGTGGCAACTGCACCAGAGTTCAAGGTCGCCTTCTGCATGCTGTTTGCCAGCTACTTTTCATTCCACATTTGCTACGCTCAAGAAGTCTCATCTACGCTCACGTTCAACCGGAGGTACCTTTGATTTCTTCTGTATACATATTTGGGTAATTTGGTTCGCAAACCTTGCTGTGTGTTGAGCACATTGAGCTGCTATTATAGTTGGCATATAAATACCACTGATCTCAGCAAAACAAGGCACTTTGCAAAGTTCGATTCGATGTTCGTTTTAAGGCATGTATATTCTAAAGTTTACTCCTTCATGGTAGCGGCTTATACATATGCTGCTGACTTGCCGCTTCTGCCAAGAAGATTGAAAGGTGCTGAACCAAATACTTCCCTAACTTTGACGTTTTTTCAGCCCATCAGTTGAGATTTCGAGCTGGTACTCTACTGACCTAACAGTTGTATGGCTTACTGACAACATTAAAAATGTTATAGACACAGGAAACTAATTTGGCAATCTGTGTAATACTACAGCAAAGCTTTTGATTTAATGACACTATTCTAACAATTAAACTTAGTGTAAAATGATTGCTGGTCCCATGCACACATGTATTAAAAGCTATTTATTTAATAAAAAAGATGCCGTTTATGTTTGTGATATTGTTTTTATTTTTGAGATATATAAAACAGGCGTACCTAGACTTCAATTATAGCCCATTTTACACAGTGTCAAGTGCTCCTTAATGCTGATAACACTGCTGTACATACTACTGTCGAGACAATAATTTCCTATTCGAAAAAATATAGAGCTGACATTACTAACAACTTTGCAATGGTGTTGCCCTAGTTGTTTCAAAATAAATGCCACCAGTACACCATTTATGATTTAGTTTAAAGGACATGCATCCCATATATTTTCTTGTAATTACTTTTTAAGTAATTCAATTTATGCTATTAATCACTATATTTATTGAGGTTGTTTTCGACTCTTACATAAAACTTACGACCAGTGTCTTGCATCTGAAATGAAAAACAGCTTACGGCCCATGAAAGGACACCTACTATTTTTAATACATTATCCCAATTTTTCTTTATTATGTTTTTATTCATAGCCATTTCACATACTGGGTTATATCATCCGGTAATACATATCCCACCCGTTTAACTTTGTTAAAACACATTTAGGATATCTCCATTCGTGTACCAACTTATATCTCTTTCCCAAGAATAGCACGTTGCTTCTTAGCGAATGTTGTATACTTCCTGTCGCACAATGATTTAAATATATAAAAAAGAACAAAGTATTAACATTCTAAGCAAAGAAATATAACAAAATATCGAAATCCCTTCATATCCGAGGTCAGCTGGTGGATGCAGATAAACGTGAGTCAGATTTGGTGGGTTGCGGATCGGACGCTGATGCCATGTGCTGCGGGTGTGGACCAGATGTAGGTCCAAAGTGCTTTGCATGCACACGGGTAAAAATGCAAATTTCAAGCTTCCTTGAACACATTCCCTGGTTCGGAGTACTCTGGTGCTCCATTAGAGGCCACAATCTTCGCAATGGCATGAAGTGAGAAGCCCATTGTTTATATGTTGCATACATTTTCAGAGGCTTGCTATGGTTTGCACTAGATTTTGTATCAAAAGAAATAAAAACAAACGACTTAAAAAGTGTGATTTCCATTCAATATGTATTTTCTTTATCATTCACGCTTGAGTTGGTAGATTTGTGTGGGAATAGTTGGACACTACAGTGTTTGTCTGTCATTCAAGTGATGAGATATGTCTGTACTTTGTCGATGAACAATTTACTCAGTGCTGAACGACCGCTAGCCTAGGGACTTTAACGTGCGTCACGCAGTGATGTTGTTACAAATCTGTGAACTACAAATTGAATGCAGTTCTGATTCTTGCGAATGAAGTTTGGGTGTGAATAAAATGATCGAAAAAAATTGCGGATGTGGATTAAAACTCTAACGAATGCAGAGAATGAAATCGGCATCCACGCAGGGCGCCAATATGGTAGAGCGTTACAAAGAGCAAAGTAGTTTATTAGGCCGAAATCTCACATATGTGGAATTTGTTTGTCAACTTGTTTTATTTTTCAATGATTACCATTCAGGGCCCTTCTCGGCATCAATCTTGGCCGTGGCAGCAAGGCCAAGAAAGGGAGAAGGCAAGTGAACAATCGAGTGCTCAACCTATTTCAACGAATAACGGAGTCTCAGTAGGACATATAGGCAAGTTTATAGTGTTCTGTGACCAGTTTGCGGTTACGGTACAGCAGTAACAATAAAATACAGCACAAAGATGAGGACAAGAAGGAAGGACACAAACATGGCCCTAATTACAACTTAAGCTTTAACAGACAGAGCGTAAGGGCGCGAGTGAGTTGGTGTGCACTAAAGATTTTGTTGAATCCTGGGACTGAGGTATACGAAAGGCGTTGTCACAAGAAGAGAAGGAGGGAGTCTCAATATTGTTTTAAAGCTTAACATTAAGTACAATCCCGCAATTTGAGGCTACCTTCTTTTCTTCTTGTGTCATCGCCTTTCACATACCTCATTCTCAAGTTTCACAAAAACAGTTGAAACTTCAATCGTTTTAGCAACCGACGTCAATATTAGCAACCGACGTCAATACAACAAGCCATAGAAAAAAATGAAGAAAACTATAAGGCTAAAAACATACAGGTCACTCATCAAAAACACCACTGTTGCTCGTTCCTCTCCCTTGGCCAAAGTACTCCAGTTCTTTATCGGAGAAAGCCAGTGAAGGCGTGCTGACACACTGTGGCCCTAATATTTTTACCTTGTGAACCTCCAAACTTTTTTAATTGTTTTGTTTTTATTTGTATCAAGCACTGCACTATCTTTGAAAATAAATATGGATGGAACAGCACTCTCGGCAATCTACACCTGCAATCAAACTCGTCGAGAGCAAACCTTAAGCCTATTCCGGGCAAATTTTGGTGTTTTTACACGTTTTGGTGCACAATCTTTCAGTTATCTTAAGTTAGACGTCTTCTTTCTGTCCCACTGCAGATCTCCCATATCTTTATTTCGGTTAAACATGTCACTGGGATATCAGCCATTAGTTATTTTCTGGATCAGAATTTCTTAGATGGCTCTAGACAAGTTTGATTTCGGGTACACCAAGCTCTCCCGTTGCATCTACATATACATCGTAACGGTGCTGCTGCTGCTTGTATTTCAGAAAATGAGCTCTCTGTCCTACATATCGCCCACACGATAGTGGAATAGAACACCACTTCTTCCACGCATTCAACAAAGTGGTTTTTGATGTCTTTTCGTGCAGTTACATTCCCTTCCAGGATTTGAATTTACCCTCCTGCACATTCCAAGCAACTTGTACTTACTTTATTCAGAAAAAGTAAACGTAGTGATGGAATAGAGGGTCGAAGGAAGAAAAAGAAAAATGTCGTGGTTATTACCCTGTCTGTGCAAGATTTGCCATAATTTAAAAAAAGCCTGTTGCCGTTCATGTGATGCTGTCGGCTCCTTAAAAGCTGGCTGGAAATATGCTGATTCATCATCTTCGTGCTTGTTTACTTGCATCAATATACGTTATTCTCTTTTTCCGTGCAGATTTGAGTAATTATCGACATACTATGCTAACAGAACTATCTCTTTGGCACGCACAGGTCACTACAGCTGTGTTCGTCACTGCTCAGAAAGTCATCTGGCGGTCAGCTTCCATGACGCTTCTACACCGTGTGTATCACACCCGCGATGTTCCTGCTCTTCAGGAACTATAACTGAAAAATCTCCCTGTGAACATGCGCTGAGAAGAAAGCGAGACTTCAGAGCTGGACGCCAGACAGCTCCAGGAATCGGGAAGAGTACGGACTCCCGAGGCTCTGAACACCGACAGACCCAATGCGGGTTCACCGAATTAGGAAGCTCAAGGAAATACTTTGGCAAGGGCATCAAAATTCGAAGGTTGCACAGTAATCAATAAAGCTGTCAACTAACGTTTTATTACAGAATGTGTTATAGGGCTCGTTCTTATAAGAAACGCGATACACTGGATTGCTACGCTGCCCCCGACACTGTTCAAGGTCTTTTAAAGCACACAGAATATGTAAACGACATTAATATCTTCGACGTTGCCGTTAAGAACAACATCGTCTTAAGTGACGACTTCGATGTCGAAGACGGCCGAGTGTAGTATTGTTGGAAAATGCACAAAAATTTAAGAAAGCTTTATCATGGTGATAAGGACTGGGAAGCACATAATCTCTTTAGCTTAGAGAGGCACATTAACTGTGTGTTTGCTCATCCAAGCTGAACTCTATTGTGCTCTTCCAGGGTCAACTTCGCTTTACCACACATATTGCGTGCTTCTATGGCTAAACACTCCATGCTTGCCGGTCTTTACCATAGCATGGTGGAGCTTTATTTTCGAATGCATGTGACTTTTGAAGACTTACCATTGGGGTTACCTGGCGGCCACCAGGATAACTACAGTGATTGGGACACGGTCGAGCTAGATGGCGTCTCTTCTTACGGCAAGATGGAAAGAACAAGGCGCATCGTTATTGTTGCAGGAGTAGTAGTTTTGGCAGCCGAATATACCAGTCAGGTAGCTGTAAAAAGTACAAAAGTGTTTACAGTTCCTGTCAAATATACCGTCTAAGTGACTGTAAAAATAAACCATTTTACAGAGTCTATCCCTTTATTTTTACAGCGTGCTGTAAAATGAACATCATCCAAAACAAAAGACGTAATACCTGAAATACGGTGCACTGTCAGATTTACAGGAAATGTTTGGCAGCCGGGTATGCCAGTCAAATACCCGTAAACACGACAGTGTATTTTTTTACAGTGTAATTGAACTAATCATAAACTGAGAAGGCACAGTTAATTCAGCTTTTAACGCGGTTTGATTGGTACCGTTAGCTCCCAGCGTCTGCTGTGTTTCGACTCAAGCTGAATAGAAGTATGTACACTATGTACACCCGCCGGCAATCTGAAGGTGAACACCTTACCTGGTTTCCTGCCTGTTTTACGGCTCCCTAAAGCTATATTAACTCTCAACGTCTCAATGGTACGTGGCCTGGGGTCTAAACTTTGCGTTCTAGCCTCTTCTGGAACAGAGCTTGTTCCAAAACTTGCAGGAGCGTCAAAAACAACAAGAGGGCTGTTCACCTTTTTATTGCTCACAAGTGTACAGTGGTGATGACGCTTGTTTATACACCAACTCATGTTTACAAACAGACCGGAGCGCCCCTAGCGGAAGCCTTAGGCGCTGCGTATGCGCGATTGATTGTGGGCAAGAAGCTCGGCGCCGGCCGTAAACAAACCATTAAAATGCGATATTGTCGGTGTCGGTGTGAGTTCTCTGCCCTGTTTCGCGTTCGATTCGTTGATTCTACGTCTTCCTGGCCATGTCTGACTATTTGAGCGGCCTCAGCGAAACTACCGAGGCTCCTTACACCGCAAAACTTCGAGTGAATAATGTGTCATGCGGCGATTTATTCCTCGTGGACGGTGCAGAATGTACGCTAAAGCTTGATTTGCATCATGAGATTTCGATCCCAATTTTCAGTCACGAAGTGGCTCGGGTTACAAAAGCGTGAACAGTAACTGATATGGTCGACGCCGATACTGGGAATCGCAAGCAGAATCGGACCAAGCGAATCAGGCATAAAGGTCGGTGATGGCCACTGGTAACAATGATCAACATCTCATTGTATCTACTCTTTACATCAAGCCTGCTTACCAACCTTCAAACTAAAGTCCTCTGGGGCCTGCACTTACTTCCTATTGGGACTACCAGGCAAACGTTTGGTCTACGGGCCTGTGTCGTTTAAAAGATCAGACGACAAGGAGAAACACTTGAAAGAACATACGACCTTTCGAATGATCAGGCGGCCTTTTGAACTTGAAGAGACACTGGACGTTGTCCGCAGGTGGTCCGTAAAACTTGACGGTTTTCCGTCGCTCATTTTGGAACAAAACGAATAAATCTGATAATCACAAGTATCCGTAAATTCAACCCAAAGTCCATCCCGCCTAAGCAATCGTGGTCCGAAGGCGTCTGGTTTTCCTTTTTCACAGCACTTACCTACGTTCTCAGACGAACCGAGCACATGAAAACTGTCCTTCAAACCTTTCTCGACTCTTTTGGTACAACCCCAGTCGCGGCGTTTTGACGAGAAGGCAGATTTTGTCTGGCTCCTTTCAAAGCGACGAAGGAATCCACGTCTCACTTGGGGACATCAGCCCACAGCCCCAAACCGGAAGTGCGCCCAACGCGCCACCACCGCGCCGTGACGTAAAAGAGATGAGTTAGTGTATAGCTCGGAAGCGCGCGGCTTCCTTCGGCGAGTCCTTGACTGGTGGCATTCGCGGAAACTGAACTAGTCATGTGGTTCTACGTGGAAACTGCCCGCTCGAGGGCGTCCTGCCAACACCACCTAGATTAATCAAAGCCTCCGCATCGCCCCCTCCCCATTCATGAAACGTCATCACACTCGGATCACGCTAACTCGGCTATTGGGCCCCAGTCCGACCTTCGACGCCCTGATTGAACACGAGCCCCGGCCGATCATTGACGCAGCACTCGTGCCCAATCTCAGGCCTCGATCGAACTGACTGTGATGGTGGTGCGGAGGCCTACTGCTTATCTATAGGTGGTGTTGGTCCTGCACTCTCTATCGGGGGCTGCCGGGCCACCGGCCGCGGGAGGCTGCTATAACGCTTTTCGCGAATGTCCCAAAGCCTTACCAAGAGTAGCAGAATAAGTTTAGAGCGTTTCACAACAATTTCTCCATCGAGAAAAAAAAATAAGATTGAAATGCCGCCTTTTAAAATTATTCACCGTAGTTCCTGTTAGGCCGTAGTACAGTGTGAGGGCGGCCGCCCGAAGGAGTCGAAGATGCGGGAAGGACACCCTCTCGACCCGGATGTTTAGAGGTTTCCCCACGTGACTAGGGTAGCCTGCTGCGAAAAACAACCGGTCGAACGGTCGAGAAAAAAAATGCGCGCACTCACGCTTTACGGGCAAGTTTGGTTACCACCGTAGGATAATGTCCTTGACGAAATCGAGTTTGGGCTGCGCTATTTATCTTTTAAGCGGCGATAGATACGACTCACCCGGTAATGTCAGATCGTACCAATCGTCATTTCTTTTTGATCTGTTTTTCGAAGCAATTTATATTTTTGCTCCGACCGCGACCAACGGTGTGATCCGTTAAAGCTAATTGACGACAGCCAAATGTGCTCCGTCACGGCCCTCATCACGCTTCCAATCACAGGTTATCCAATCACTTGCGGGGAAAAAAGCGACAGGTCATGGCACAATCACTGCGTGTGATTGGCAAAAAATGTAATAAAAAAAAAGGCGACGTTAGCCGTGGCGACGCGCTTTGCAACCACTTGATTCGCTCCATCAGAACCATGAGAACACGGAAAAACGTTCACGCGGCATTTTGGAAAAGAGAGACAGAGGGTTAACAGATAGCGCCGGGAACACGAATAGGGTTCTTCGAATAACGAAACAAAATAATACGTCGCGTTTGAAATCAGCAAGCACTACAACCGGACGTCAATACACTGCGACGTATCGATGCAGTATATTTACAAAAAAGAAAAGTGAGGTACAAACTCTGAACAACAGCCCAAAAAAATCACTCACAAAGAGAAAGAGAAAAAAAAGGGAAGATAATTGCGTTACAATCGCAGAACTATAAAAGTACATGCTTGCAAAAAGATCTTGCTAAAACGATCCTCTCTTCGACGTTAAGGGGAAGCAGAGACGGTTTAAAAAAACCGACTTCTAATGCTCATTTTTGGCGTAATTTTTCCTGGAAAAGCTAAATGTCGCCATCATTTGTACTCAACGCGACACTAAACGTGAAGACAATCAAAAAGCATGCAGCCGCTCGCCACCGTTGAAAGTAATTGGTTGGTCGAGCAGTAACATGAGAAAATGAGCATACGCGATTCTAATTGCATGTTTCGCGGAACGATCGACTGATAATTCTTACCTCACTCCGCCTCCGCTTTGTCTAGATTACTGAGATTCGCTAATCTGCAAGCCTCTTCTGTATAAAGATGCTCAGAACTGCTGGAAAAGCAACAATCTACTAAAGGTAAACCTCTTTTGTTTTCCACTCACATTAGTTACATGATATAAAACAAATGGTTGTGGAAGAATTAGAAGTTTATCTTCAGGGAAATGGTTGCTAGTTCAGCAGTGTGCTTCTCCTCTTGTCTGTCTCTCTCTCTCTTTCTTTGTGTATTTTTTTACGTACAGTTGGCATGTTCCAGAAGCATGATTCATTAACTAGCTCAGCTACATGCTGTCCCAGGAAGTATCGGCACGGACAACGCAGACTCTGCGAGCCGAGGAGCACGCGCGACGGACCTTCCGTGACGTCGCGTTTCTCCTTCTCCTTTTACTTCCCTCCCCCACTACTCTGGAGGGGCGTGGTTTCAATTGAACTTCAAATGCGTCTATTTAAGTAATACGGTCATGGAATAGCCAACTTTTTCGGATATACTCGACGCTGGAAGTCAGATTAAAACGAATCGAGTGTTTTAATCGATTTATACTTACAGTGATTAAATAATGATTTATTATACTCCATAGCAATAAGACTTACCCACATTTGGTGTGCTGGAGTCAGAAATGCCCATATGAACTGACGACTGATCTCGCACATTGCGTTGATACCCGACTAAAGACATTGCTCTTGTTTCATTTGATCTGTATTAAAATAATATAGGTACGCGAAGCTCAGGTGGTTCGTAATAAAAAGTCGTTACTTAATATTCAACATGCGCATTTAAGAAAAGGCTCCATGCCGCCCAGTATATTGGCGGATACCTGCGCACTCCGAACTCTTCTTTCTCAGTTTTAGTTTAAGGCCTGGAACTATAGCTCCTGCTAGAAATTTGGCAAAACCTGTGAAACACGTCGTCGTTAGTTGCTCAGAGGCAAATGGTCCTCACCAATCGCTGCAATTTCTGGAACACAGACATATTTCTGAAGTCCACACTGAGGGACACAGCATAATGTTGTTCACACGTACTCTCAACGTCCGTCATGTACGGTGAATTAATCTATATGGGGAGGGTTGTACTGTAAAAACGTAAGGAGACTTAGATTCAAATAAATATAAACTAGCCCAAAACAGAAACACAAAAATGGGCGCGTACAAAATGTTTCTCTTGACGACGGTCGTGCATATTAGAAAGTAGGAAATGTTCAAGAACGCACCGTTCTCGAACAGTTCAATGGTAATAGGAATACCCCATAATCGAAATGGTGAATCTCGGAAACTTTGCTGTTTACGGTCGTTTCTCAACCTAACGAGCTTCTGCAGAGACCGTTCTGCTCGTGGGCTCTCGAAAAGAATATTTTCGCCAAGTGCGCGCGAAATTTCAGGAGTTTCGTAGTGAGTCCGCTGTTAACGAACAATCTTTAGAAGTATGGAACTTCTTTTTCAAAGGGAGCCGCGAGATATTTGTAAGAACCTGTTTTTATACACGAAAACAGATCGTTAGACGAAACTAATGCGCCATATACTTTGATTGGAACTTGCATAATTCTTTGTTACTTTAACTAAACTTTTAATGTGCAGTTTTATTTAAAAATAAAAGTATAAATATATGATCTAGAAACGGAAATTGCTGCAGTGATTTTCAGACAGTTAGCATCAACGAGAGCGGTATTTATTAACGAAAATTGCTTGCACTCTCAGCGTTATTTATCTTTAAGCACGTTTGGTGAAAGCAACAAAAAAAAAACAATACAAAATGTTTTTTTTTTTGTTTTCACTTTACAACGTGTTATCCGAAGTGGTGCATGTCGGAAACATTGTTGAACGAAATCATTCCTCATTACATCAGCACACTTCTCTGTGACTATAAACCAGAATGCAATTATTTTTATGTCGTTAAGTAGCTATTTTCATTGATTCGATGACTCAATCGTTTTAAGCACGTCCATTTGCTCCCCTACCGTGCAGGCGCTGTGTGAAACGGCGATTTCGATGAGCCACCAGAATGAGCGAACAGTAAAGTTTTTAGCTCATGTTGCTAGCAGACGTGTAGTTTCATTGTTGGATTTTCGATACCATTTCAAAGTTGAGGAGGCATAAGCTCCAGAAGAGGTGTTAACGTATAACTTGTGACAATACTGTCTTACTTGTTCCAAGTAAAAGTTGAAACTCGAGCCTAAAATAGACAGTCGAGTCCTCTGTCTTCTTTCCTATTGCATACATATCATGTCGGATATGATAGACCTTACCAAACGAAACATGATGTTCAAATAACCATCAACATATGTCCATCCTTTAAGCGGAGATTAATTTAACAATATAATTATAGTTCGTTCGAAGCTGAGATGACGTCAGGCGCGGCCAATTTGTGACGAAAATCGCATGTCCAGTAAGTCCGAGGCGGATGCGGTGATCTGAGACTAACAAAATAATGCATTCCATTTGACGTTTGGGTCTTATTCAGTTAATTTCGTGGCTTACAAATAAAAGTTGTCAAGCCTAGAACTTGCGGCCCTGCCGTATCTACAGCGTACATGTTCTTTTTCAAATAAATACTTCAGTGGTTTTGGTTCTGAAGGCGCTTGCGGGAATAAATATTTGGCTTTGAATACTTAGCCTTGTTTGTGCAGTATATAACCGGTTCTGCATTGTACAAAGCGTTATTTTAGTTATTCAGAAATTTAAAAAAAGAAGCTTGCCTTTCTCCACTTTCAGCCCCATGGCTGAGTTAGTGGCCATGCGAGCCATTAAAAAGAGCCAAATTCCGTTAATTTGTAATCTAACTAAGTAAAAAATATCCAATTGACTTTTTATAAATGATTTGTTTTGTGGGCATTTCGTAGTTGAATAATATTGTTAATTCTAACGGTCTGGGGGTGGTGTGAAATCTTGATTAAAAGGTCGTACTAGGCGCTACCGGGCGAAAAATCTGATTGCGAACGGTCGCAAGCCGCAACTATCGCGGGTAAAGAGCGCCATCGACATCGGGTCCTCCTTATGACGTTCGCACCTTTTGGTGCGACGTGCGTTCTGTGGCGTTCTTGTTGGGTGATGCAGCAATATCACGGGCTGTGGCGCTATGATATTGTCTCGAATCATCACTGACGAGGCGACGAATGACTTACAGACAACACACGTTGAATGGAGCAAAATTTTGCCTACAAGAAAAAAAAGAAAAAGAAGGAAAGGCTAGCGTCGCAGGCGTCGATGGCACCTGCGATGCCAGACTCCGTGGCACGCCACGCGGACTCAGTTATGTGCACGGGTGGGCTTCTGGAACAATCGGCGTAGAAGGTTTGGCGCGTAGAACATTCCGGTCCCAAACAAGCTACGGCGTTCTCGAATTTACCAGAACGGGAGATTTAAAGAAATAACAAAAAGTTAATGTTCACTCCCATGAATCGACCCGCGGCCCTTTGCGTGTGAGCCAAGCACAATAACCACGGACGTGCTTGCTTAAGGACGAGCGTGGCAATATGAAGGACTAACTATACACTCTAAAAAATGTTTGTGCGTCTACTTTCACACACAACACTTGGAGAGCCAATCACCGCAACTTACAAAGGCAGCTCAGCGAATGACAATGCCGAAACATATCTTTAGATAAAAAAAAATGCAGTCTGAGTTGTGACATTAAGCAATGCAAAACGTCACGCTTGCATGGCTTAATGTCCCAACGCAGACTGCGTTTTTTTGGTCTAAACATATGTTTCGGCATCGTCATTCGCTGAGCTGCCTCCGTAAGTTGCGGTGATTGGCTCTCCGAGTGTTGCGCGGGAAAACAGACTCACGGACTTTTTTTAGAGTGTACGGTGTGTGTTATTTAAGATGTCAGAGAATATAATCAAGAGGGTACCTAGTTTATGCGGAGGGCAAGTTCGTCTGCTTCTTGCGCAGGGGGTAGCGGTGACGTCAGAACGCCGAGCCCTGATTGGCTGATCGCGACCCCCTATCTGAGCGTCGTCTGCTCCTTTGCAACGTCGACTGCTCGCAACGTCGTCTGCGTCTGTCTTACCTTTCCTGCGACTTTCGGAAGTGTAGAGGCTAGATTCACGAAACGATCTTTCGCCAAAAATGTGCGTAAGACAAAACTTAAGAACAAATTCGTATTCACCAAACGAAATTTTCGTAAGTTTTCCGCAGGTTACGACGAAATCCTACGACAGCTCCGAAGCTGTCTTACGCACTTCTTACGAACAAATCAGCATGGCCGACAGCTTCGCGGTCGCGACGACCCACGGACTTTTATTTTTCTACGTGCGCTTCTCACGCGTCCCGACTTCAAGCGGCAAGAAAAAAGTAAAAAGTACTTGAAACAGACCACGACGAACAAGAACGCTGGATCCATAAACACCCGGGAAAAGCTCCAACGTCCACGATTACACCGAACGCGACCAAGCGAGCTTTGCAGTTAGGCCTAGCAGGCACTCCGCGACTCGGCGACCGTCTGCCCACGACCGGCTGGCGTGCTGAATGGAATATGCCAGCGCGACCCTTGTGAACCCTTCCCGTATTATACCTTGATCGCTTACCTCAATTTAGGTTAAAAGGTCAATTTCTTCCTCTTTTTATCTCCTCGTTTCCCGAGGCAACGGTGACTCTCGCCGGTGAAAAAGCGGTGAATCTCCGACAGACGCAATAAAGGTAAAGCAGCCATCGCTTTGACTAGCAGACGTAAAACAGACGACGTTAACCGCGCCAACCCGCCGACGCCGTTAAAGAATGAGGGGTCTCAACGCACAGGAAAGGAGGGGAAAAGTATTTGGAAGGGAACTTGCGGACACTAACACGCTCACTCTCGGTTCTTAGCAAACAAACCTCGGCGCCTCGGGACACTTCGCCAGTGAGTCCTTTGACTTCTCTCCTTGATGCGCGTCTGCTAGTTGTTAAAAAAAAAAAAAAAAACGTGCTGCTCGAGTTATTTCGTCTGCCCTCTCTAAAAGGCGAAGTCAAGCTCGCTCGTAAAGACCTGCACTTCCGAAATTCGAAGGAAAGGTAAGACAGACGCAGACGATGTTGCGAGCAGACGACGTTGCAAAGGAGCAGACGACGCTGAGATGGGGGGTCGCGATCAGCCAATGAGGGCTTGGCGTTCTGACGTCACCGCTACTTCGTTTCACATGCGCAGAAGACGAAAATGAGCCCAGTTGCGAGGCGTATACTCAATCAAACTAACATCTGTCTCGTTGACAAAAGCACCGGCACGAGCGCGTAAGTTAAGAAAATATCTTTTATGGACGAGTTCTGTAAAAGGTTTTTTTTTTTTCTACTTCATTCACCAGCCTGTGCTCTTGTAAGCACTCTAATCATCAGTAGATTTTAATTTTTTCTTTATTTCAATTTCTTTGGTTCAAAAGAGTCGGGAGTCTATAAGAACATCGAAGGCCCGTGCCAGTTGGCCTGCAAACGCCCAGTTTAAATTCCTGGCTCTATCGCCACGTACGTTAAGGGTGCTTATAAAATGATGTAATGTACAATATGCATGATGAATATGCATGAAGTCTCATACAGAGTCACCCAGGACAGCCTAGGAGTTTGAAAAAAATGCAAGGCGTGTCGAGTCGCGGGCATTTTGTAATTGATTCGCAGACATTGAGGTTGCGCAACTATGTCCGATTCGCGCGACGCGATTTTCCTTTGGGATTTCGCAATTGCGGCTCAACCCGTGGGGCGAGAAATGGGCGCTGGCAGCTGAGGCGCCGGGAGTCGCAGCTGCAAAATGGCATTTGAAATCGAACGATGTGAATCAAGTTCAATGCTGTGCGCAAGTTCGTCTGCATCTTTTACAGGGGTTGCGGTGACCTCAGAAGGCCTAGCTATGATTAGATCTGAGTGAAGCTCAGATCTAAGAAGCTCAAGGCAGCTTGCTTTGAGGTCTACCCGCTATCCTCTAAACTGAGTTAATCAGGGCTTGACGTTTTGACGCACCGCAGGCCCAGCAAAAGAAGTAGACAAATTTGCGCTCAGTACAGCCGCGATGCGAATGCGAAGTGAACAAATCAGGATGCAAAAAGGCCGGTGTAAAATAAACCAGGCCCGGCGTTTCTGAATTTGTTAGTGACAGTGGCCTCGCGATCAGCTAGGGGAATCAGAAATGTTTTGTACAATGCTAGAATGCCGCGTGCATAGACCAATTTGAAACATTTTATGCACACCAGCGGCACGTTTTTCGGGTGCAAGCTGGGGGAGTGAAGGAGATGAAAGCACTCAGTGGACGTCTGGTCACCCAGCCCTGGTTTGAATGATTGGTTAGTAGGCGGAAATCTATATTTTGCCCTCGTGTCTATTCATTGTTCAGACGCGTTCCAACGCACGCGGACGCAGGCGCTCGGCGTTCGTTTTCGAACTGTGAGTAGAGATAAAGTAAGCTAGATTTGCGTGTACCCTCCAATCATTCCAGGCACAGCTCTGTATTCTGACGTCCCCGGACGCTCACAACTGCTCTTCTCCATCAGCTAAACCCGTATACTGTGTTCACCCTGAAGTTGAGTTAGCAGCCAAGGCTACAAGGGCAAGCTAGCCCGCTATCCTGGCTCTGAGGCCTGCCTTTCTAGCGCGAGCGCTCTCTGTGCGGACGGGCGTAGTGATTGCGCAGGCGAGCTGGTGAATGTTAACCATTTTGTTCTTAGCCCGAGACTGAGGCAGGAAAAGAGGAAGTTTCAAAGTAGAAGAAAAATGAACAGTCGAAAAAAAGAAAAAAAAAACATTTCAAAGCCGCCGCGACTTTGGGTTCTCGTGCTTTTGGCGTTTGGCGGCAGCCTCAGCTTAAAGGCTAAATCCGGTCAAAAGTCGTATCAAAGTAAATGACTTATGTTGTTTTACGGAGATTAAATACGAGCACTGACAAAATATTTCGCCAATAGGAAACAGCGATCCTTTCTGAAACCGATATTAAAAATGGTACCACCAGCCCCAGTACGGGTGTTCAGTTGGTTGACTTTTTGTCAAGAACCTTCGGTCCTCATGAAATGCTCGTAAAGGAAGGTTGGTTTTTGAACTGTCACTTCTTTCACCGTGTTGTTCTGCTACGTTTTTAGCCGTACAAGCGGATGATTTCTGCTTGTGTTTTCTATTACCGGCCGTAGTTTGTAAGTGCTCCTCAATGATCGCGCACGAACGTTATTGACTCTCTGCTTTCTCAAGTGCGGGTCGTAGTGCCAAAGGTTGCATTCACTGGCGCCTATAACTTATTCGGTTCCTGCTCCACGAGAGCGTATCATTAGGTTCCACATCGCTTCTGCGACCTGTATTGCACACACACAAGGCCGTAGTTCTCTGACGATAAGTAGGGCTTGTTCTGAGCAGCCTTAGGCCTATCTCAACTACTATACTTAGGATACTATATTTAAATAATTTTGTAAATAATTTGGTACCTTGCGAATACATCTAATCAAAAATATTTGCTACTCTATTTTAATTACAGTTCTTAGTATGGTGTACGCGTTATCTAAGATACTTTTTTTAATGTTAGCAACAAGTTATCGTTGGAATTCACCAATTTAGAAATAACTGGCGCCACCCAGCGGAAAATGGGGTTCGAGGATCCTGAGAATTAAATAATACGAGGACTAGAAAAGGGAAGGGCAAATGTCTTGAAGCAAGCTTGCTGGGGGTGGTGGTAGGAGGGGATTGAGAAATAAGCCTCAATAAAAAAAGAAGAGACTTTGGTGGAGCCCAATGCCGGTTAGAGCGGGAAGGATCTTGCTTGCTTGGTTGAGGGACTGCCCGCTCTCGCTTGTACGCGTGTTCATGCATTTTTGTACCAGAACCCCCTGAACCGGCCAAGTTGAGCGATTACAAACTTGACGAGGAAGAGATAGAACATTTAAGAAAAAAGAAACCAGAAGTAAAGATACAGGCCCAAAACGCAAACAAAACTTAAGTGGAAGGAAACGAGAAAATACCATAAAAAAAACAGCTTTTTTTTTTTTTTGACTTTACTATGGCAAGAATGTTAGTGTCTTTTGTTAGTTTAAAACTCTTGCGAACACCGTGAGGAGAACACGGAGATTACGTGTTAACAGAACTGTCGAGCCTGTACATCCACGGAGCCATTACATTTAACGATGGATGCAATGGCACGGGGGATATACTTGCTCGTCGGATGTGCTGACATGTGTATCGATGCAGCAGCTCGATGGGTGTAGTTGCTCGTTGGATGTACTTGCTCAAAGTACGTAGTTGTTTGACTGATGTCATTGCTGATCCTTCCTGTTGCGATGCCTAGCGTGCCATTACCTCCATCGTGCTAGAACATCCATAGAAGCCAAGATGCTGCCATTGGGCTTTTTGCGCTATTCACATTCTTATGCGGAGAGCAAGTTTGTAGGCTTCGTTTGCAGGGGTTGTGGTGACGTCAGAACGCCGAGCTCTGACCTGTTCTGAATGAAAGATAGTGGGTAGACCCAAAGGCAGCTTGCTTTGAGGTCTACCCACTATCCTTCATAAAGAGCCAATCAAAGCTCGGCGTCTTTCTGACGTCACCGCAACCGCTGCGCAAGAAGCGGACGACTTACTCTCCGCATTGGCTCCAGCTCTAGAAAGGCAAGCTCCAGAACATAGCATTAGCTGTTCCAGCAAGATGCTAAAGTTTTGGAACCAATCATTATCTCACTCAAAAGTTATAAGTGATTTTCTGAAAATCTCACTGGAGAAAGGGCGGCCGACGGAGCTCTAGAATACATGCAATTCTTTGGCGCAAGAAACCTAAAGTGGTTAAAAATTGGCCCTATTTTCTTATCCATAAGTTTACAAAATAACTTATAACATTTTAATAAGATAACGCTTGGTGCTACAACTTTGGCATCTTGCTCGAACGGCTGAGACTATGTTCTGACGGAGTTTGAGCTCTCCGCGTTGTCTATTATATTTTTGCGGTGTGAAAACAAGGTTCGGTTTTCTCGCTGACGCCCGGTATATCGACTTTGGCGGTTATATAGTAAAGCAATTTGTCAAGGTGAGCTTGATAGAAGCCCCAGAAGCTGTGATTCTTTTTTTCTTTTTGTAACATTCACCGGTTTGATACTACTCATTGCACTGGGACGGCATAAAATAGCACTGGTGATTTTTTTACTTTGCTTTCGTTGCTTGTAAATATAGCAGTCCGGTGTAACTGAGACGATATTGCGCAATGGGTAAATATATTAGAAAGTAATTAAATTACATTACTAAACATTTGTACTCTACTCCAGATATTTTGCAGGGAATGTGACTTGAGTAGTACCTTAGATACTTTTCTAAAGAGGTATTTAGTGACTTATCTTAAACACTTTCGTGGGGTATATTGTCCAAACCTGGCTCCGAGCATGCGCTGAGCCTCCGTTCATCGCGGTGAACTCGTTTTTCGGCCGGCAACTTTATGAATGTGTATTAAAATTTGCTACCCATGTTTGATATCTACAGAAAAAAAAGCAGTAAAACAGCTGTAGCCTCTTAACTGACTGATCGGAACTGCTCTTGCCACTAGGCCAGTCGTACATTTTCAGGTAGCGCGGTACCAATTTTCAGTTACACGATGGCCATGCAGCTCATCACAAGCGTTACCATCATGCTTAAGCCGGAGTTTGTTTCGGTTTCGTCGTAAACACCCGAAACAAAATTGTGAGATAACATACCTACAAAACTACCAAAGTCCACCCAGAAGCAGAAAAAAATACACCTTGGTTACCTTTTAAGGGGAAACATAGTAAACATAATAGAATGCCTCTGCACCGACGCCGTTTTTCATTAGAAGAAATATATCATCTCAGTGGATTGTCGAGACGACACGGTAGTTACTGAGCAATAGGGTCGACGATCTAATTGGGAACAATATCCTACCGTCTACTTTTCCGAGGGGCAATCATCTTTTGTTGTTGTTTGCCCCTCGAACGTATTGGTTATACAGTAAGTACATAACAAATATCAAAATTGAAAAACAATCAAACATAAAAAC
The DNA here is from genome assembly GCF_016920785.2 of Ixodes scapularis. Classification (NCBI taxonomy): domain Eukaryota; kingdom Metazoa; phylum Arthropoda; class Arachnida; order Ixodida; family Ixodidae; genus Ixodes; species Ixodes scapularis. Next base: position 198,452,989 of record NW_024609835.1, read on the forward strand.
AAGTTTCTTCCTAAAAAATTGTAGTGTGCCGATAGCTATGCAGCGGGAGACCTGTCACGTAGGTCGCAAAGATTGTGTATCCGTGTTCTCCGCTTGCCCCGCGGAGAGTCTACGCCTTGGCTTTGTTCGCCGGCTATACATATTTTATTCGAACAAATTGGCCCTACTTTTGAATTACCTTACTTTCAGTTCCTTTCTCTTTTGTTTTCTCGTCACTCCGTTTTTGAAAGTCATAGTACCAATCACCACCAATTCCCACTACATCTGTCTGTTCTTTTTTTCGAAGGAAGATGAGCATAAACCCGGGAGGGCCAAGTGGCAAGGCTCTTTTTTGTTGAGTGACTCACTCGTACGCAGCCCCGCAGGCTACGCGCGCTTATCCCGTTGAGCAGTGCGACGGCACAGACACCCCATTCCCCCAAGATTAGAAGGAAAAGTGGGGAAAAACACACACGCCAAAAAACAAAAACACGATATCGGAGAGAATGGGTTCTAAGCGAGGGTGGTTATGAGTGGGTCGAGTCGACGGGGCTATATTCCTCCTCCATAATTCGGTCTAATCTGTTGAAAACGTGCCAGAAGTGCCAAGTATTTACGCCGGTCCATTGCCCCCCTCCCCCCCTTCCCCACCCCCTGTCCGTTCGCCAGACACTCTCTCCTTTTATTTCAGCTTTTGAGCTTCATCACTCGCACCGCTTCGATCGATTTTCCTTAGGCTTATACAGATCAATTTTCGAGTCTCTCGATCTTTTTGTTCCTCGCTGATCCTTGTGCTTCATTTGTCTATTACTTGGTAGTCTGCTATCCTTTCTTTTTGCTTTTCAATTTGAAAACGAATCCGCGGCCTTTTCTTTTAGCGGCGTGCGAAGCGGAGAAGCCGACTGGTGTACGGCAGCTGAGAAATTAGGGATTTGCCTGATCCGTGTATGAGAAAAAAAAGGAATTTCTACTCTTCGCGAAGCAAGTTTAGCTTAAAAGGCGCATGGCTGGCTCGTTTTCTTTGGACCTCTTTTAAATTTTCTTTTTTATTTTATTTTTTGTTTACCGTTTCCCCCCCACCGGAGGAAGAGTATCACCGCAGGGCGTGATTGATATTTTGCTCGTACTCAGACCGGGCCAGGAAGCTTTAGTTTCTCCTCACTTAGGCGTTACAAAGGCGAGAGGTCTGAAAGGTTTGCGGGAAGGGGGGGGGGGGGGGGATATGGGCACGCCTATTCTCCGCTTGGTTCGATACTAGAACTCGCGGGTTCTGTGGCAAAGGCCTTTATCCAACAAGAAAATAAGAAATGCAAAAGAGGCGGGGTAGTTCTGATGTCGATTAGTATAAAAATCAATTCAACGACCAAAAAAACATGGTAGTATGTAAAAAAAGAAACTGCGGAGCAAAACCGGAAGGACTTGAAGAAAACGCATTCTTAGAGAGAAATGAGTAAAGTGAACGAAGCTTTTGTAGGAAAAAGACTGCGTTTAATCCCCGATTTAGCGGCACCGGAGGCTTGGAGAGGAAATCTGGGTTTGTACGTTTTGCCTTTTTTTGGTGCTTGCATGTTTCGGTCTTTTGAAGCTCCTTCAGCTGAACCGAATTCAGGAGAAGAAAAGCACCAAAGATTAATTTATATTCCTTGTTTTAGAGACGGACGATTTTAAAATATAGTTTTGTTTTATTTTAATCGGTTTGAACCTTCAGAGAGGTTCACGACGAAGAAAAATTAATCTAGCGCACGCGCGCATACGAGCCGCTCGTTGCGACTGTTATTATTTCTTTAAGGGGGGGGGGGGGTGTATATTGTGCCTTTTTTTCAATAAAGTAGCAGCAGTAGAGTTATCGTAAAAAAGAAATGATATAAAACAATCGAGGGCTAGCTGGCACACGACCGATAATATTGGTTCGCATGATTCGAGGCAGCCGTACACGAGGCTGAGCTTAAAGTTGTGATCCTATATTTCTAGCAAAACAATGGTATTTTTTTTTCTCCAAGTAAGAAAATCTTGTTCACAAAGTACGCTGCTTCTAAAGCCATATGCTAAAGTGTATACGGGTATTGCTTCTTTTAGAAAACAAAAATCTAAAAAAAAGGGGGGGGGGGGTGGAGGGGAGCGGGAAGTGTGATTTACTGTTTTGCTTCGCCTACCAAATTCCCCGAGAGGGTTCCGACCTCGTGCAGCCGAAGCTCCACCGATTCTAAACGCGCCCGAGCCGCGGCCCGTCGCCGGATCTCTTCGAATATTGGAGTGTGCGGATTTCGTCTGTTTGTGCGCTAGTCATTTGCAATACCTACCGCGCAGACAGAATAACCACACTCAAATCTTGTATGTTAGGCTTGTCGTCTCTGAAATGTACATAGGATCTATTAGGGCGTTGATGTTTCTCATTCGGGAGTGCACCGCAAATAGCAGAAAGTTGCAGTCTCGCAGTGAAAGGTTACTTGTGTTCAACATATCGATGAATGTAACTCGCTTTGCTTCAGCTGCGCAAAAGTCCTGGACGGCGATCTTGTTCTTCGATAATAAAGCACGAATTTCAGTCTGATGAGTTAATTCGTCTGACAAGATTTGTTTCCTAACATTGATTAGTGTGAATGCAATCTCATCGTAACCATTGCTGACAGCCTTGTCGTCGGTATAGGAGACTAATTTCTCTCCTGTACGTGATATATGAGATAAATCGGTTCGATCTGTCTTTAAAACTATCGGTGCATTATTTTTATTTCTGTAGTCAGGAGAGATTTTGCACCGTTTTATGAAGGCACAACGATTATAGTGTGATTTCCTACGTTGACTTCTGTTAACAGCAAGGTGATGCTCTCGTTTTCAGATATATCCACGTGTAGTAAAACATACTGGCAGAAACAATTCCATAGTTCTTTTCTGATATGTGTGAATTTTAGTCAGCGTGGAAAAGTATCGCACTTGACTAATGGGCAGGTTGTTGTACGGCACCTGGAGATTCTGTATAGATGGAAATCTTGGACTGGAGCCCGTGTTGTAATATTTGCGCGACAGCAGTGTGACAGTGAGTTCTGGTAAACCTAGGACAGTTGACCTTTGGCGCTTTACCGCGGAGTCCTACGTACAGTAATGCAGACACTAAATAGCTTCCCCGCGAGCAGGCGTGTTTTTTTTTTGTTGTTTTTTTACTGAGCAGGGTTTGACCTGTGGCTTGCGTTGGAACTACTACTGACTTCAGAACTCGTCCATGCGCAGTAGATACGGGAAGGAGGGGGGGGGGGGGGGAGGGAGAGCCTATGAACGCAAACTGCCGTCATCATACGCGCCTGCGTCACCGCGGTTTGGTTGAAAGGAGGAGAGGATTCTCGAAACGGAAGATGATAACGGCAGTTCGCGTAGATGACCCGCCCCTATCTGATTTACGTGGACGAGTCCTGACGTCAGCGCTAGTCCGAAGGTAAGTCACGAGACCAGAACTCCTTGAAACAAAAAAAACAAAAAAAACGACCACTTGGGTAAACCTATACAGGGTGTTTTTTTTTTTAAATTTCATCTGCACCATATTTTTGAAAAAAGGAAACGTTAGATAGTGCAATTTAAGCCCTGGGGAAGCGTTAATGGCCATGGCGGCCTCTAGAAAGAATGTAAAATCAGGTAATTAGCTAATTAACTAAAATGTTTAACTAACTTTTTTAATTTGTCACTTGAGGGCACATAATGTAGCTAGAAATTGGAAGCTCAACCTCTATATGGTCTAGCCCTGCCATCAAATTTTGATTAAAAAATTTGTAGGTGCTACGGGGTCAAGAAATGCCATTTCGGTACACGTTGTCAAACCGAAACTGAGCGAGAAAGAGCGCCGGTAAAGTTATCGCTCCGCCCTTTCGGCCCCCGTGGATCGTCGTTATCGCAGCCAGCCTCGGCTTAGCGTGTCTTCGGCTGCGATAATGACGAATCGCATGCCCGAAAGAGCGGAGTGATAACCTTACCCGCGCTCTTTCCTGTTTAGTTTCGGTTTGACGTCACTTACAAAAGTAACATTTTTCGACCCGGTAGCACCGACTTGGAATTTTTTTTTATCCTAATTTGACGACACGGTTAGACGATATTGTGGTCGGCCTTCAATCCTCCAGAGACATTATGTGCCCTCAAGTGAAAAATTATAAAAAAAAGTTAGTTAAAACAGTTTAGTTAATTAGCTAACTAATTACCTAATTTAACCTTTTTTTCTAGAGCCCGTTGTGGCGATTAACACTTCACCAGGACTTAAATTACTGCATCTCACGTTCCCTTTTTTTTTTTTTTTTTGAAAATATAGTGCAGCTAAAGAAAGACACCCTGTATAGTATTTGCAAGACTGTACAGCAAAGCGTAGGCTGACGCGCAGGACCTGTGTTCATTCCTCCTGTTAGAATACAAGTGTGTCAAGCCGGATCATGCGTCCTCGTACACATAGAAAGCAAAAGCCAGCCTATGATTTATGTATCGGGTGTATTTTAGGTCTCAGCCTGAGCTTCATTCTGTTCCTTCAAGATATAGATTCATGCAGTTTCAGCCTATTGCGTCAGCTCATTGATTCTCAAGCTATACTTGACACTAAAAGCATGCGCAATCAATACTGCCATAAAGAAAGCAATAAACAAACGCCGAGCTGCTGTATTTCTATTTATCTGCCATCCCCGCCGAGATTCATCGTCTAGCTCCGCTCCCAGCGCCAACAAACGGCCGCACCGGGCGCGCGATAAGCGTTCAGCGCTATCAGCGGGAGGAGAGAAAATAACACATCGTTAGGTCGGAACCCCACTGTTGAGTCTCCTCCGACTGCGCGGCGGAAACCTCACGCCCAGAGTTCTAGCGGCGGAGATTCTCAGGGTGAACCTTTCTTAGCGCGTTTACTCGGGCTGATGAGTCCGCCATCTACGCCTCGTGGCCACTTAATGGTCCCGCTTTACTCGAGTTGCTCTCGGCTTTTTTTGCCCCTCATCCCCGTTCTCTTACTTTTTCATCGACGTCCATTACCGTTGTCTTTTTCAAATCTTTGTTTTATTATGATTTTCGCATTCCATCAAAAACTTTTCTTATCGCGTCTCTGTTAAGCGGCAAAAGGAATTCTCCGCCTAACCTCGTTTGTTTCGGAAGATACTTTGGCAGCGCACTTTTCCCACACTGCGAGCTGCGTCTCTTAGGTAATAGTGGACGGCGGGCCTTCATCAATCAGACCTTGCGTTCTCTTACTTTCTTTCTTGCTCTCTTTCTCTTTTTATTTTTTTGCTCTCCTAGGCAAAGTGGATTTCTGAGTATCTGTTTGACCACCGACTGCTGCCGCCCTCCCCTCCGGTGCTTGACTTTCATTACCACGGAAAGAGAGCATCAATATTTATTTGGGATGTTAGATGCCGGCCAAAGTGTGTTGCGCATTAATGAAAATTTCGATCCCATTTATTTTATGATTCTATGGAAGTATGAGTGAAGGGGTTGCTGATTCGGGAACAGTGCTAGTTCGACTAGGGGGGTATTGCGATTTTCTTATTTTTCAGCCAAGCTCAAATTTATTGCAGAACTCCGGCATGTAAACTGGCCAAAAACTGGAACCTGAAATAATGGGAAGTCAATGAGTGTCCGTTAAGAATATGGGTTGTCGTGATTTGTGACTGCTCAGCTGATAGATATTTTATTTTGTTTAAAACTACCTGACAGACAAGCTGTCAAAGCAAGTCTTTCCGTTACCCCGGTCTTCGAATTCGCGCCGACCTAAAAGTGTTGTACCTTGATATTCAAAGACCTACCCACGTCCAACGTTCCTGCGTTTGAGTCCTCACGCGCTTCAACTAGCAGTACTGGCTCGAAGCTCGGATTCACTTCTCATCTTCCAGGGTAACCGACAACGGCGGTATCTCAGCTCCATGTGCTTTGTATGTCTGTGCCCACGGTGCCTGTCCGTTCGACGATGGTCTGATAACTATACGGGACGGTGCACACGAATCTCATAGATTTATAAAATATGCATAACACGTATATTTTCCCTCCCCGTTTTATTTCATTGCCAATAGCTCGCAGGCGGATTGAGCCCAGCGTGCTGAGAATGAGATGACCGCGAGCATTTTCTCGGGCGTATGGAGGGAATGTGCGTTCTCAAATTCTATCTCTATAGTGTAAGAGATGTTATTGCCGAAAGAATCCCCGAGCATTTTATGTAGCGTCATGCTCAGGTAAGCTTACATCAATTAAAAAGGACTAAGGCAACGTCTGTTGTCCGTCGGCTACCGCATAGGGTATGCACTCAAAGCGGCTCTACTAGGGGTCGCACTTCGGTGCCACTGCCTTGCCGCACGTTTTCAAAATATGAAATATTTTGAAGCCGGTAATGTGGGACACCGCGCGGACACTTCACGCTTGAATTTACTGGCAACCGCTCGAGGGAGCCCTTTTTGTAAATCGAGCCAACGAGCGTACGCTGTTATATTTTCGTGTTGCTCACATCTTCCGCGGCAGTGTTTCTTTTTTTTTTTTAATTTTAATTAAAATGTGTCACGAAGTTTCTATAGGCGCTTTTGTTTCAAATGCCTGTCATTTATAGTTATCCACGGTAGGCTGCTCTTAAAGTATTCGCGATAAAGTGGCGTCCCAACTCAGCTCTGACAACGCAATTGAAACAATACCCGTTCGGCCTTCGTGCCTAGTGGTGTGTCACTTCGTGTCTCAAAGTGTTTCTTTTTTCATCCCTGTGTATTCAATAACACTATGCACATTCTGTGGTTTCCTTGACTCAACGTGGTTTTCAAACTTGTAAAATTATTTTTTTAGAATGTCTCGATTGTCCACTGCTGTCAAATCCTTCTGTGTAGCTTTTTAAACTGGTGTAACCGCTTCTTATCGCAGATCGTATTTTAGCACCTATATCATCCCCTTTCACAGTTTTCTCATCTTTTTTCCTACATTTATTCACGGATTTTGTTTTAATAAGCCTTTCCAGCTACACTAATGCGGTTTGTGTAACTGAGTTACACAGCTTCAGGGTGTCATAATAAGGGGGGGGGGGGGCTACTTGTCACGATAAATCGGCAAATTAACTGAAAGATGTTAATTAACTTTTCAATGGTGGGAAAAAGATATATCTCTTAAATGAGAAACGTGCTGAGCGTCATTTAAAATCAAACATGTAACGAGTTATTCTACCTTTTTACTTTTTTGGTAACGGCTAATGTATTTAGTTACTCTTTTACAAAAGAATCGAGTAGAGCGATTAGTTACTTTTAAGACCAAGTAACGAGTTTCGGTATCGTGCTACTTTTGAGGAGTAACGTGTACAACACAATTTAAATAGTCTGGTCTTAATTCCAACCTGAGTATGCGTCTCTCGCTACAAAGGCAGCTGGGCGACCCGTAAAACAGCTAAACAGTATGACAGATCGCAACGTTTATCGCTGAACCCGTCAGTTGAAGTCTACAGCTGGTAATGTCCTTCACCCAAAGAACACAATACTGTCCCCTCGTCTAACCTTCTAGAATCGTGTACGGACCGAATTAAACGCGGAGATCACCAACAGGGGAAGGCACAGAAGCCAGTGTCAAAGTTCTAACTTTAGAAGCAGAGAGAACAAACGAAAGAGGGAAATGACAGGTTCACCAGCTCTTCCTAAAACACAACACTGCCATTCCTTCGAGAGCGTGAGTAGAACGACACCTCAGCGTCGCCGCATATGTATTCTCAAAGAAGCGGGGAAACATAACTGATGAAAACTCGGAGAGAAAGCTTCTGTTTAACTGCAAGGACTACTGAAAACAAAACATAAAAGCATAAACAAGAAGCGGTTGTGTATTGGGTCGTCAATGGGATGACAAAAGTCACTTGTCAAATTTGAGGTAAGTTAACACCTTCATTTTGACTATCAGTAACAAGTAAGATATTTAGATTTTTTTTAATTTTTTTTTTTTTTTTGGGGGGGGGGGCAACGTGTACATGTCAGGTTTAGACACAACAAAATTTAATCAGAATCGTACGTAAGAAAAACAACTATGATACCCATTCTTGTGGCTTTGAAGATGCTGCAAATGCGTTTGAATGACGAAAAAAAAAAGTTGCACAGAGGACTGAAAGCACCCTGCGCATTATCTTCGTAATTCTGAAAATGGGGTCGTGTCGCGAGAGTCGCGGGTTGGATGGCTGAACGAAACCGACTAAGCGATGGCAGCGGACGACGGGCGTGATACGTCGACTTCAGGACTGTTTTTGGCGCTACCGTCGAATCCATCTAGCTTTAAGGGAAAGAGATATTTTATTGATCAAAAGAATTATGATTTATTTCGTACGACACGCCCGACCACCAAGTTTATTCGCACAAAGACATCGCCCAGTCGTCGCCCGTTCTCCTCAGTGATGGCATCGCTCGCCTTACGAACGCGAACTGATACGAGCTCGGAAAACGCGCAAACGTCTAGCACGAAGAGTTTCACATTTTTGTTTTTCAAGGAACGTGCGGACGTGTCAGTTTTTCGTGTACTTCGCATCGCGCAACCGGAGAAAACAAGGAAAAAAAAAAAAAAAAAACGCCTTTGGGCGCAGCCACGTGACTTCCGTCAAATCTCTCCTCCTCTACATTTCGTCTTCCTCCCCAGTACAGTTTCGCTTTCGGTTTCGAGCAGCTGTGTTTTGTGACACTTATTTTTTAAATATACGTGAGACCATAGCAGGATATTTATTGCGTAGTCTTCTGATACAAAATAAATCGCCTGGAAAAATAAAGGTATTTTTTTGGGTGTTGTGGGGGCCCCTTGATTTAGACCACAGAACGCAAACAAAAGAAATAACCATTCGCCAAAAGTAGTCTCGATTTTGTAAACTTGTGTACGCATCCCAACTTTGAAGTCTACAAGCACCAATTAAATAGGGTAATCTTTCTTTTTATGAGTTTAAGTTGAAGTGTTAGCACGACAAAAGCCCAGTCGGAGCAACCTGCTTTTATGTAAAGAAAACTCCTTGTCATCTTCCCTACTAGTGATTTTACTAAAATCAAGTGAATTGACTGGTCACGAGTAGTAATAGTCAACGCTTAACGCGAGCGATCAACATCCATGCCCTTCCTATTTGTATAATAACTAAAGGTTTTCGAAAAGTTGAAAGAAACTTGAATTTTAATTTAATATTGTCAAACAATGACCCAGTAGTAAAACGTCAGATCGCATACAAAAATATTTTTTTTTCGCAGTATGTTAGTCTAGACAGTCCCATAGATGAGAAAACACCCCTAGGTGTTTGCGCGTTCTTTACCACGGAACAAGAAATGAAGATAAAACGACAAGAATACAAAGGGTAGCAATGACCACACCTAAACGAGAAAATAACCACACACTTGGCGATTGTTTACATAAGTGCAGGAGTGATATACGCATCGTGGTGGGTGTATGGGCGGATGTGCGTAGCGCAGTGGAGCGCTGAAGTTACCACTCGTGCAATGGAGCAAGGCTAGAGAAGCGGGCCCTTTTTACTTTCTAATCGTACTACCCTTTTACCCCCCCCCCCCCCCCTCCAGGTTTTTGCCTGTTGTACAGTGGTAAATTAAACGAACTGATGCTCACGCGCTGCCCTTGAGGTCAAAAACTTTTAAAAAAATCTCTGATTAAGTGGTTTTTGATGACGCTCAACAAGTTTCTAATACGAAGCGCATGCTTATTTTTACTAATGAGATAGTTGAATACCCAATTTTATGCACTTATTCTATATCTCGGGACGATTAGCCCCCTATATTCTGTCTCCTTGGTCGTAATACTCACCTGCACCGACCGCATTCAACTATCGTTCACGGCTTTTATAGAAGAAATCTGCAAAGCCTAGAAGGTCAAACATTGTATATAAACGCCAAGGCAGGAAATAAACACAAATTGATTACTGCTACGTTAATAATAAGGCAAGACGAAAAGGAACCCTTGGGGTACTTTTACCTCAGATTCACTTCTACAATCGTTTCACACGTCTAACCTGCCAATAAATGCACAAAAAATAAACGAAAAAAAAAGATTGCACGGCCTTTTTTTTGCGGCAAAGGGGGCTGGTGTATCAATGGCCATCTTTTGGTGAAATACTGCACAGCGGCAGGCAGCATCGAGCTACTGATTTTATACATTTCATATGAGTTTAAGCCCAAGCAACTGCATATGGAGCAGGTGATCTACTCACTAATGGACTGAAGAAACGAAATGCATGTTATTATTGCTTCAACTCCACAGCATGTTATTATTGCTTCGCAACCATTTTGATTCTGATATTAACCAATAAAAATGTCGTGGAACGAATTGCAAAGCAAGGAGCGTGCGGAAAATAAGCTATATGCCCAGCATTAATCAAACTGTTCGTAAGTATAGTGGTTAGCATACGTCACCGGTAATGAGGAGATCGAAAGTTTGAATCTCGGCGCCTCCTAATTTCCACCATTTCGTCGTTTACCCTGAGACTGGTTTTTTTTTAGAAGAGCAGAAGTAACAGAAAAAACAGACAGGTCTCAAACTCAGCTACAAGTTTATTTCGACAACCTCCTCTTATATAGTTCGTTCTCGTCGTCATCAACCAATCACAAGCACAGAACGAACTATATAAGAGGAGCTTGTTGAAATAAACTTGTAGCTGAGTTTGAGACCTGTCTGTTTTTTTAGTTACTTCTGCTCTTAAAAAAAAAAAAAAAAAAAAAAAAAAAAACAGTCTCAGGGTAAACGACGAAATGGTTGACTTCCACCAGCTAGCCTGTACTTTGACTCTTTTCCTAATTTGCCTTTTCGGTGGGTTCATAATTTCATCCCCACTTCATCGAGTGGTTTTTTTATCCGCACATTTAGACTATATTTATTAATAAGAAATATTCGCAGACCGTCGCTGTTCAGTGCGGTCTTAACGTTCTGGTCGCTACGCGCAGTAGCCCACGGAGACGGATTTCCGTTAGGCGTTTTGCTATGTGTCGTGTGTAGTTCTCGCCGGTCAGTCGGTTATCCTTCTCTTCATGGGCTGGTGGGTGCCTTGCCGATAGTCGGCGTGTTTGATTTAAAATCAAGCGCTCAGTTGAGCCAGCGTGTTCGATCTAGGAACACGCTCTCCGAAGATGCAGACACCCTTGAAGCTACGTAGTCACGAGTCGAACGCGATGCCATGATGCGAAAAAAATAAGAAGAAATATTGCCACACGCGTCACCGAGCGAGCGCATGAATTGCTGGATTCGCAACTTCCAGCGAGGGTGCTACCGCGGTGTGAGAATCGCGTTCCCTAGTTTCTGGATGATCAGCTTCACAATAAAGATGCGTGCGTACGCGTTCCTGATGTGAAAAAATAAAGTAAGGCTCTAATACCGCCCGTATATGGCGAAATTTAAATTACTTACGCGTCGCAGACCCAGCTTCGTTTCGCTGTTCTAGAACGATCAACCAAATGATGGCCATTTGAAAAGGCACAGGTGCGCCTCAAGTAGGCCGTGAAAGTTGCAAATGGTTACCGTGCTTGGCTTTCGCGCGGAGGCCCCAGGTTTGATCCCTGGGAGCAGACGCTTCGTTTATTTATTCTTTCCATTTACCGTTCTCCGAAATTTGCGAACCTTGTCGTCTGATCGAGTTGCGAATGTTCTACGCGCCGAACGTTCAACGCCTAATAATCCAGAAGGCCACGCGTGCACAAAAGGGGCTCCGCGTGGCGTCCCGGAGTCAGTCACTCCCCAGCGCTCCATTTTGCTGTTATGCGCCATCAACGCCTGCGACGCTAGCCTTCTTCTCTTTTTGTTTCGGGCACAAGTCCACCCCATTAAACGTTTAGTTCCTTTCAGGTATTCGTTTTCTCACGAATTTTCATTCGGGACACTTTGGCGGAGGGGCGGGGTAAATGCACTCTATGCCATTGAAACGTAACTCAAAAGATCAGCCGGTCTCGATCTTTTTCAAGTCCCGGAAAGCTGATCCCCGGCGACGAGCCCGAAGCCCGTGCTGGCCGCCGCAACCAAGGTCAGCCTCCAGAGTTTGGACTTCCATCTGAGAAGCCGAAGACCAAGACGACAAGGATTCCCCAGCAGGAAAGTAGAAGACATGCTGGATGCCGAAATCATTCGACCTTGGATCTCCTCTTTTGCATCGCCGATAACCATCGTACCGAAGGAAGTTGGATCTTTAGGGCTATGTACCGATTATCGTATGATTAATCGTGAAACCGAACTTTTTCCGTTTCCGATGCCCAGAATTGACAACATCATCGATGAGACAGGAGGATGCACGTAGTTTCTAGGATTGACCTATGTAAAATATTTTTACAAGTTCCTTTAAGGAAAGAGTACATGAAATATTATGCATTCGTAACACCATTTCACGTGTACGAGTACAACAAACTTCCCTTTGGCTGGAAACCTTTACCAGCCTGGTTTTAAAAGATGATGAACGAACTACTAAGCCCATCTTTAGAAAAGTTCTGTAACGTCTATATTGACGACATAATTGTATAATCAAAGAGTCAGAAAGATGAAGGTCGCCATCTAGCATACGTGCTGGAAGCTTTGAAAGGAGCACATCTGAAGATCAACGTAAAAAAGAGCGAATTCTTAAATAAAAAGGTGGTATTTCTTGGTCGGAACTTCGACGGAAGGTCTATAACAATCAAGCAAGAACCCGTTGCTTGGATCTCCAGCCTCCGAAAACCATTTGACGTTCATTCGCTTAGAGTGTTTCTTGGGCTTGCCGGACATTTCAGGTCTTTCATCCGTGATTTTGCAAAGAAGAGAAGGTGCTTTACGCGACTAACGCAGCATGATGTACAATTCGAATGGTCCAGCAAGTGTGCAGAATCCGACCAGCGTCTAGTGCAAGCGATTTCTTCTGATCCTGTATTGATTTTACCCGATTTTGACCTGCCTTCTGAAATAAACACAGATGCTTTCCACTATGGTAGATGTGCTGTTCTTTATCACCGTAATCCGACCAAGCCAACATTTCAACAGCTCTCCGTCATAGGGTATCATTCAAATACTTTTACTAAGTTTGAAGTAAATTACATAAAAACAGGAAAAGAAGCCCTAGCTGTTCTCAAATCCGTGCGATACTTTTGATCGTACCTCGAGGGCCACAAGTTCAAACTCTTCCCGGATCCCCAAGCATTAACGTACAGCTTATGCATGCCTGAACCGAAATTAAACACAGCTAGATGGATAAACAAGCTCCAACAATTCGAGTTTGAAGTATTTCATTGGCTAGGAGCTCACCTTAAATATGCAAATGCATTGTCTCGTCTCTCGATTTGTGAGATGAGGCATGAGACGGAGGAAGTCTTTTACACTCGATTGTGGGAGGGAACCGAAGATCTAACTTTCAGCGATGGCAAGCTTTAAGTTCCAGTCACGGCTGTAAGTTCCATTTTCAGGCTATACCATGATAGTCCAGAATCAGGTGGCGATGATGGATTTTGGAAGACGTATAGTAGACTGGCTCACCGATTCTGCTCGCCTGCAATGAAGCAAAACATCTACCAGTCTGTGCGTCCGTGTCACGAATGCCAGTTGAACAAAGCCAAGCAGAAGTAACGATTCATTGAGATGGCTTCGCCGATTTACTCGGATGTTCCATTCGAAGTAGTCCAACGGTATTTTTTCGAATTAACAAAGAAGGGTGAGGGAGTGGCTAGACCGCAAGCTTTTCTTATAGCCATAGACGAGTGTACGCGCATCACTGCTTGGAGAGCAGGAAAAGACGACACAAACAGCGTCACCTTACTGCTAGAAAGGGACATGTTCAATAACACCAAGGTGATTGTTTCAAACAATGGTCTTGCGTTTCGGAGTAAAAAACAAGCAATGGGCAAGGTCAAGGGGAATCGAGCCGCGCTTTGCTGCCCTTTATCACCCGGAAGCGAATGGCCTCGCAGAAAGACTGACAAGAATCTTGAAGCAGTACTTGTTTATGTTCCCGAACTTCGTCGGCGGTTGGAAATGTACCCTAGAGGCAGCAGTGGCCCATCATAACCGCTCACATACTACAGCCTTATGCTGTAGTCCCAACTACGCGGCCTTCGGACTTGCACCTTACTTGCCGACAGATGTACAATTTGGCATCAAAGATGATATAGTGCTGACGGAGAAAAAGAAGACCTATCAACAGCAAGAACTCTATAGGAAAAGAATGAAGAAAAACTTTGGCAAAAGATTTCGTTCAGTCCCTGACATTCAAGTGGGCTATTTTGTCATTGTTAGGAAAGGTATCCATGGAACACACACAAAGTTTTCCAGGCCCCACCAAGTGACGAAAACAGCTACCACGCAAGGCATCCTAAAAGCCATATGCTATAAAACCGCTTCAACAAATGGCACTGAATGCGCCACCATCGGAAATGTGTTTCCATATCATCCCAAGAGGAAGGAGTAAAAAAGGCTGTTATAATGTGGCAGCTAGATGATGGACACAGAAGAAGAGGAAACTAGGCGGAGCAGGTATAGCAAAAAAAGAGGAGGAGCATTCTACGAGTGGTGGATCGAGTACAGCACTATTTCGTAAGCTATCTCGAATTGTATTTTAGAAGGCTACAATAATGATAATAATTATAATAATAATAACAATAAAAATAATAATAATAATAATAATAATAATAATATTTTTTATCAACATTGCAAATATAGCCACTTCAGTGTCGGGTCTGGTCAAAGCAGCACAGGCTTCAGAGGCTTCTGGGACAAGATCCAGCATTTGGTGTGGCAGACCGGATATTCGCACGGATTCACATCACGCGCACATAGAAAAAAAACGCACACACACGCACATACACATTTCAATGTTTTATCAGAGTACAGGCGGAAAGTCAGAGTTGGTGTTTTAGTCGAGTTGGTATGTAGCTTGAAGATAAGTCATAAAAAAACACTGACTAGCACACGATTCTGCACAGAAAAGCATGCCAAAATTCAGAAAGAACGCAGAAAAGAACACAATATATCGTATTGAAGACACGAATGTTTCTTGCTGAGTCAAACAAGTTCACTCTGGGTGTGTTCACACAAAAGGCAAAATGCACAGGATAAAATAGCAAATTTCACACAATAAACCCACTAGTCACTTTGTGTGTCCAAAAAGAAATTGAAAAAAATGACAAAAAAAAAGGAATTACACGAGAGAATATGCGAAATACAAGAACAAAGAAATAAGCGTATAAAAGTAGTAAACTTGAGTGTCTATACACGTCGGAGAACGAGCTCCTCAGAAATTTTTTTAATGTCTTGTCTGAAGTAAGGAGAAGCAAAAAATTTGGGATTTCATTAAATATCTTTGGGACATAAAATGAACGAATACTTTCACCGTAATGAGTCCTCACTCGCACAGCTTGAAAACGCGGAGGAGATCTCAGATAACGAAGTGGACTTGACGACCTTAAACTCAGTTTCCCAGAAGTGTTACCAGATAACAGTTGGGAGAAATAGTGAGTGAAAACAAGGTAACTCGAGAGAGGCAAATAAGTTATCACAAGAAAGAAGGTCTTTGCTATATGCAAACCTTTTCAAAGTTTTTTTTTTTTTTTTTAAATACGATTAACTCTTGGATGCCAGAACTGAGGACAGTTAAAAAAAAAGAGTGATGCAGTATCTGAGCACACTATAGGCTTACGTGTTCGTAATGCTCTTTTTAAGTGACAATGGTAGAAATACTTTTATATTGTAGAGCAAACAAGAAGCTGTTCTCATTCGTTGGCATATATAAGACATATATGTGTTCAACAAAAGATCACAGTCAAAGTTAAGGCTTAGGTATTTTACTGAGTCAATATACTCAACAGGCTTACAATGACCACATGAGCAGCTGGAGTTATGTAGAAACAGTGTTGGAAGTCAAACTCATATTTTTAATGGATTGTGAAAGCATATAAGCTTGGTTTTGAAAGCATTTACACGAAGCTTATTTGCTAAGAACCAGTCTATTATTTTAGTTACATCTGCTTGGAGCATTTCTATTGAGCGCTGGTATATTAGATGCCGTGCAATTTTAAGAGTATCCTCCGCGTACTGCAATATATTGGAAGTGGTCATTACTGTTGAAATGTCGTTTACAAAGATATTAATTAACAAAGGAGTCAAAATGAAGCCCTATAGGACTCCGGAGGTTAAGGACGCATGAGAACTGCGGACCTTATCTATCGATACAACTTGGAAATGATTCGTGAGAAGACGTTTTACTAAATCATGGAACGGACAACGAAGGCCCACCTTATGGAGCTTGTCTATAAGGATGGTGTGGTTAACGGTGTCGAATGCCTTGGCGACATCAATGAAGATGGCGCACATATACATGTTGTGGTCCAAGGACGAGTGTTTCATGCCAGAAAAAGTCTCAAGAAGATGAGTGGTACCACGACCAGCTATGAACCCGTTTTGATGCGGCGAGATTATGTTGTACTTCTAAAGGAACCCGGTCATAAAGACAAAAAACATGATTCTCTAATATCTGGAGTTCTCGCTCAACCTACGTCGAGAACGGTCGGGCTCTCTTGGAGCTCTCCGTTCCAGCCAAGTTCCCTGCTCCGAAACGTGAGCCTCTAGACTAAACATCGAAAGCCCCACCCCCCGCCAGGCCGCCCAGGTGCATCTCCGGGACACCGCTGCTTCTCCGAAGCTCCCGCCATGACTCCGCTCGCCGCTGAACCATGGACTACCGTGCGTTATTCTACAAAAACAACGAAAAGTCAGCTCACCATCGTCATAAAACTGATCGACGGGGTTTCCCTATCGGAACTTCAATCTACCCACCTCACCGATGCCGCAACCGCCGCTGCCCACCTGACGCCATCGGAAGCGAAAGAGACATATTTCAAAATCCGTGACGTGCAAGACGTTCTCATCGCCTACACCTACCGATCCTCGGCTCAGGAAAAGCTCCTGCAGACCACAAAACTCATCATCGCAAACCGCGACTACGCCGTTACCAACTACTCCTCAGCCCCTACCAATTCATGCAAGGGCGTCATCCACGGCGTCGCGTCTCTCACCGCCCCCGGCGAGCTCATTGCCAACATCAAATCCAATGTCCCAGTACTCACCGCTCGCATGATGGGCAAGGCCGAAACGGCACTCATCACTTTCGAAGGCACATACGTGCCCTATACTATATACTACCGCCGCCTCCAATTCCGGTGCCACCCACACAAGCCAAAAGCTCCTTAATGCCATAACTGCCTTCAACTCGGCCACCACGTGGAAGTCTGCCCCAAGAAAGGTAAGCTCACCGTATGAGACATATGATACCAGGAATACATGATCTCGGACACCCTTCACAACTGAAGGGTGTCCTGAAGGGCGTCAATTGTAAAAAAGAGCGCGCCCCGTCAAAAAGCAAGCCGATGCGCAAGCCGCTTTCACTACCTACAAACGGCGAGTACAGCAGCGTCCCAAGAGAACAACCATCCCCAACAGACTGTGCAACCCTCCCACATCACCAAAACCGAACGGTGGGAAAGCCTCGGCCACACCCAGCCCGCCCCACCACCCAACACCTCCTTCCGACAAGGTGCCCACTGCCAACTCCAGACGGGAGAATTATCGTCTACCGCCCATCCCACGAGGCTCAACTCAGCAACATCGCAGGACTCGGAGTCTCAGCCGCAAGAACAAGGTGAGAGAGCCACTCCGTTCCACATTACACCCGACACAGGCTTCCCGACCCAAACCCATACCCCAACCCATTAATGCATCCGAGACGTACAAACAAGCACTTCTCGCTGCCAAGCGCACACCAACCACCCCAAACACAGTACAAGCGATAAACGCAGCACCAGAAAATCAACACATGGACCCCTTACCTCATTTCTGTCAACCAGTCACTCCCCAGGTCTCTGTCGAACTCAAGCAAGTCATGCTCGTTCTAAAAAAACATTCAGGAGTGCCTGGCCGCTCTCGAGCAGGATGTAGGACAGGGCCATCAGCACCCGAAACGAAGAACACCTGAAATCGAAGAACCCCCTGAAATCGAAATCCTTGTCAAAATATCGACACCTCATTAAATGATGACGAAACCAATATCTAAACAATCTGTACACATCCTATAATGGATCTGCCGCAGCCTACAACGTAAATGAACCAGTCTCAACCAATACCTCAACACACTAGATCACAAACCTGACATCATCCTTCTTCAGGACACGCATGGCACTCACGACGTTCCACATTACACACCCTACACCCGACCCAGCATCACTCACACCGACCGCTGACAAAACAGATACACCCCACACTCGTCACGACATACATCTTTAAGGAACACCCGTCGATACAACTCAACACAACAGGCATCAACACTGCTCACCAAGAGCACGTCATCATCACCCTTCAACCCCGCAACTGCCCCAATCCCATCACCGTCGTAAACGCGCACTGGTGAACGGGCGGCAAGGTCGCAAATCGCACTTCCTGGGTCACCAAACTCGTGGCAAAGAACACCGACCACGACATCCTCTTATTCGGAGACTTCAACAGCCCCATTGTGTCCTGGGATTACCCAAACACTCAGCGCAATGGGCGCCTCCTCGAAAAAGCAACCGCCCAAAGGTCGATGACACTTGCCAACGACACTACACAACCCACCCGCACCGGTACCAGTGTAAAACGCGATACCAATCCCGACCTGGCCTTCCATCACGGCCCAACCGTAGCTGAATGGTCCGCATCTGACGAACAGCCCTAGGCAAGGATCATCGCCTCATCCACCTCACACAGATCACCAACGTAAAACAGAAATTACGTCGGAATACTGCTCGCATCACAGACTGGGATCACTTTCGCTACCATACCTCTAACGACCCCCCACCGACGGACGCAGATCACAGAGCCTGGGCGAACCATCTCCTCCAGGCTCAGAACAAATGCACCAAAGAAGTTTAAACCAGAACTGCTACCGCGCACATTGACAGCCACCCTCTCAACCTCTGGCAAACTAGACGCAAATTGGTAAAAAAAAAATTGGAAGAAAACCAAGCGCTCTAAACACCTAAAACACAAAATTTAGAACATCACCAAAGAAGCCGAAACGTACGCAGAGCAACTCACCACCGAAAACTGGCTCCAACTTTGCAACTCCCTCAACGGCCAACTCGGCACCAAAAAAAAACAAAAAACAAACGTGGCGCATCCTACGCACACTCCTCAAATTCTCTCAACTGCGCGACCCCCTCACACGCATTATGCTCGCCAGCAAAATTACCTCGCACAACCTCGAGCAGCAACTCCACGACACCTTCTTTCCACCACCAACCAACACACCACACCTACCAGAACCTCCAACTCCCACCCTCGACCCATGCGACATGAACGCCCCTTTCGCACTCAATGAATTAAAGCGGGCAATGGACTCTTTCAAACGAAACACATCGCCCGGCGAAGACCAAATCACATATCGACTTCTCCGCAATCACGACGACGTACAACTCAAGCAACTCCTAAACTACTTCAATAGTGCTTGGCAAACTGGCGACATACCACCAGAACGGAAACACGCCGTCGTCACCATGATCCCCAATCCAAACAAAACCTTCGAAGTCATGAACCTACAACCCACCTCTCTTACCTCGTGCACCGGCAAACTTCCTGAGAACCTTGTTCTCACGCGCCTCGAATGGCATCTCGAGCACGCGAAAGCCCTACCCTTTACACTCACCTGCTACTGCAAGAATATCTCCCCACAAGACTGTCTCCTTCGGCTATACAATGATCTCCTCCAGGACAAAAGCACCACACAACTCCGCTCACTCCTAAGCCTGGACATCTACGAAGCCTTTGATGACGTATCGCATGACTCCATACTTAGTACCCTCAGAGAAACGCAGTGCAGCCCTCGTATGTAAAACTACATCGGCAAATTTCTATTTAACCGCATGGCCGCCGGTAAATTTCCTGGACATATCTCCACACCTTTTTCCGTTACACCAAGAAGTTCCACAAGGCTTCATTCTCTCTCCCACGCTTTTCAATCTTGCCATGAGGGAATTTCCCGCACAACTCGACACCCATACCCCACCTCAAATTCTCCATCTACGCCGATTACGTTATCTTAAGGACCAACACCGGCTCCCCCGGCCAGCAGGAAGAAACACTGCAACGCGCCTGCGACACTGTCGCACGCTATGCCTTTAGTATAGGTCTGGCCTGTTTTCCATCTAAATCGGAAGTCCCCGTCATGACCAACCGCAAAGCCAATCCCGGCAGGCAGCTGATCACCGTCAAACTCGACTGCACTCCCATACCCCAACGTCCGCACATCAAGCTGTTAGTCCTCACCATCCAAAACAACGGTGAAAGCGATATCACCATCATTTCCACCCTCTCCAAATCGATAGATCAAATTACAAACATCCTCAGCAGTGTTTCCCGCCGCCACGGAGGCCTCAAAGAGAGCGACATGAGACGAGCCATTGAAGCTCTTATCTACTCTTTCGCAGTCTATCATATCCCCTGCACCTTCTCACTAACCGTCAACTCAAACACCTCCAGGCAGAGCTCCGCAAACCACCCGCCTTGCTCTCGGCGTGCCGCAGTACGTTCCCCTTGAGCACCTACAACAGATGGGCTGATTCAAGGCACTCGAGGAGCGAGTCGACTTGCACCGACTGGGTCAACAGAAACGTCTAACCACGTCCCTGCAGGGTCGCTACGTTCTCAACTCTCTCGGTGACGACACCCTGCACCTCCCTCCCATCAAAACAACCACACCTCCCTGGGATACCATACTCCAAATCACCACACTCCCCATACCCAAACACATGAATCCCGAGAGGAACCCGGAACAGCGGAAGCACTGAGCCAAACTCATATTCCAAAAACTCGCCACACTGCAGACACTGCAGCGCCTCATCTACTACACAGACGCCAGCTACGACCGTAGCACAAAACTCGGCCGCACCGCAATTCACTGTCCCCAGACGAACACAATACTCAGGTAAACATAGACCGAAGCGCCTTCGGCAGACCTCCTGGAGACTCAGGCGCTGTGCTCCGCCATTCACCATGCCATCGCCAACCCCCAGGAGGGCCACAGCTCCATTACTGTTCTGACAGATTCCCAAAAGGCAGTCCGCACATTTCAGTACAACCAACTCCCCAACTACCTGTCGCTCGAGCTTCAAGCCGCCCTCAAAACCAACCCCCATTCTTCGCCTCAACATCTACTGGATCCCTGGCCACGCTCTAATTCCAGGCAATGAACGTGCACATTCACTTTCCCGAGTCACTTCCACTCCGGGACCCGCGATCGACTGGACTACGTCCTATGACCCCCAACTCCAGCGCGATGAACACCATCAACAGCGCTCCGACACACTCCGACAACTCCGCGAATCCAGACTCGCCCTCGTACCACCGCCTCCCACTCTCTCCCGACAACAGGCCAGCACTCTACGCCGAGCACGGACCTACACGCTATCCTCCCCACACTATACTCATCTCTTCCAAGGTGCTCTGAGCACAGCTAAGTGTCCCTTCTCCACTGGCTACCCAAACATCACGCACACTTGCTGGCAATGCCTCCATGCACAACCATCTATCCGCTCTACACTTTCCAAGCTCCCTTCCGGGCTTCGGCCCACGACATGCAAAGAGAGGCTGTCTCCCACAAATCATCAACACGTGCACGCTATCTTCGACGCCCTTCTTCACATCACAACGACCGAAGAGAAGCTGAGGGCATCGAAAGACGCCACCAATCCCCCATGATCCAGCTATCCTCACCCTTTTGAATGGCGTCCTCCTGGACACCACTTTGACATCCTTAACTGAGGGTCAATAAAGATGTTTTTCTCTCTCTCTCTCTCTCTAATATCTGGGAAATGCAAGACAATATATAAATAGGCCTGTATAAAGAAGCTTGACTTGGTGCACCACCCTTGAAAAGAGGAACAACCAAGAGCTGTTTTAAGTCATCAGGTACATGAGCAGTTTTTAGGATATAATTTATAAGAGCAAGGAGAACGCCTTTTAGGGAGTCATAATTTCGACGTCCGTCACTAAATGTCAGGCCATCGGACCCGCCGACCTAGAGCGCTTGAAACTTAACAGATATCATCTAAAATCCGACTCTGAAAGATTTGGAAGAAATGCGGATTCAGGCGGTAGACAGAGTATGGAATGTTAGTACTTCATCATCATTAGAGGAGAGCGTGAGTGAGTTTCCAAAAAAATACTAAAGGCATTGACAGTAGAAGTTAAGCCCGTTCCCAAATGCTTTTTTAATGGTTCAGTCGTGCTTGTCTGCATGTGACCACGAAGCTCGTTTTCAACCGACAAAGTTATTTTAGGGTCTGAACGGGCGTCAGAAATCTTTCTAGCATAGTAGTTTCTTTTTGCTGATCTAATAAGAGCATTAACCCTATTTCTTTGTATCTTACGTTCTATTTCAAGATTAGTGTTGTTGGGAGAGCGCCAAGATCTTTTCCCTAATTGTTCTTTACGAGTTATACCTCCAAGGATATCAGAATAATGATAATAATAATAATTATTATTATTATTCTTGCGGTTAATATTATTATTACGTAATAATACACACAGGCACACGTTGTGTGTGTGTGTGTGCGTGTGCGTGTGCGTGTGCGTGTGTGTGTGTGTGTGTGTGTGTGTCTGTGTGTGTGTGTGTGTTTGTGTGTGTGGGTGGGTGGGTGGCTGGGTGGGTGGGAATGTAAGCATGTTCCGCGAAGCTTCTGGGTTATTATTCGGTTCGACAATTTCCCGGGTCCCCATCCCACAAGCCTGTGTAGGCTTTGACTGGACCCGGTAACAACTGTATTTTTAGTGGTCAATAATAAAATATTATTATTATTACTATTATTATTATTTTCTTGCTGTAAGTATCGGTGTCCCAGTACCAAGACCGCATGGTCGTTCCTGGACACCTAATAAAAATGATTATTATTATTATTATTATTGTAGCCCACAAAACCTTCGCCGCACTTCGCGTTTTATAACCCCTCATTTTACCACGCGTTACGGAAAAGAGTAATATCATATTATGTGCCTTTCATCTTCAATAACCTTCCAAAGCACGTCATCAAAGCCAGCACGAAGAAACAATTAAAAAGCATGTTAAATAATTTAGCCTTATACGTTACCGTCCCTCCAGTGTTTCCTACATCATCTGACTTTGTTGTTTTATTGCACGGTTTCCTTGTGTAAAGCGCTCAGTGTTTTCTCGCTTGACTTGCCGGGTCATGTCCCACAAGCATCCTATGGCTTTGGCAGTGTTACTGGTTTCATGCAGAATAAAACATTATTATTACTACTACTTTTATTAATAAATCAATAAATTGCCAGATCGCTTCTTTGAAAGCACAGCAAAGGGAAAACATTAAAAAGAAATGCTGACCAATTTAACCTTGTAGTAACCCTCCGTTGGTCTGTTTTTACTTATCTTATGCAGTTCTCTTATTTTAGTTGACCTTATTCTTTGTATACTTCTGCCGTTTCGACTTGCCGGGTCCTGTCCCAAAAGCCTCCTGTGGCTTGGACAGAACCGTATTTGTATTGTGTCATTTAATCCATGTGGAATAAGATAATAATAATAATTATTATTATTAAGACTCTCCAGCTTTAATGTTTTCTTTTGATTCGGTTCGGCGAAGGATAATAATGCATTGAATAAGGTTTGAAGAAACAGTTGGTCGGTGTTTGGTTTGTTTTTTGTTCCCCGGATTCGCCAGAATACTGCTCGGTATGTATTTACAGCCTCTTTTTGGTATTTCGTGTATTTCGACTACTTTTGAACACACAAAGTACTTACAGTTCATCCCCAGGAGCAGAATACAAGTTGTGATACTTAACGTGGTGTTCTTAGTGGCTACCAAGTACATGCCCTAATTTTTGCCAGGGATGGATTCTTTACAAAAAGACGCGCCAAGTTACAAAAAGACGTGCCAAGGTTACACAAATAGTCAGTTGATTCGCTTCGGTACCCAAGAAGCAACAATTAGCAATGCCCTGTTGCTATGTTTTATCCAATAATGAATGCCGTAATATCGAATTTAAAGTCTCAATTATTATCATTATTATTAATATTATTATTGCAACTGCGCGGACTAGACGCATTTTCTTGGATGTAAGAATGGATCTCACAGAGCATGGCGTAGTCTGCATGAACATTCATTATAAAATAGAAACGACGAAGCCCCCGCCGACGGCCCGCTTTTTCGGCGCTCCGAAGGAGGTTCTGCGGCATAGATCCGCGTTGACAGTTTCACCGCGTCGGCAGTACAGACAAGTCCGTTTTATATGCAAACTTTTTGTAAAAACAAACGCTTCTATAGACGTGGGATTTATACGACAGTGTGACATATAAACCGGAAATACGATCATTTTTTATGCCACCTTCCTCGTACATTTACTGTCCGGCATCGCTTCGAAATAACCGCCAAACGGTAACGGCTGTTGGTGTGACGTCACGTGCTTGGTCGACCGGAGAACGAGGTAATTTCGTTGCAGCCCTCCGTCGGCAGAACCACGGGTGATCTCAGGCCCGGCAAATCGACACCGACAGCGGCGTCGGCGACATGCCGCAATAATCATCGAGCGTTTCTCCCTCCCTCCCGAGGAGGCGCATTGTTTTGAGGCTGCCCTCATTGGGTCCCATTATCGCCGGGCGGCATCGTTTCCCCGTCATTCAGTGATCGCGTCGCGCAATTCGCAGGCGACGGAAGACCAACGCGGCCGCCTTGACCCTAATCGACCCGAGTGGCGTTACGGCGACGCCGCCTCGATCGTTCAAACGTCCTGAACGGTGTGGGACTGACGCCGAGGATATTTCGGACTAAACGCTTCGGTGTAACGCACGATCTCTGCCGGATGCGCTCGTGGTTGAGGGTCGCGGGTGTCTTCCCGGCCAGCCTTTCTCTATTGTGCGCGGAGTTCGGCGGCTCTGGCGAAGCGCGTATGGATCGCACGGGGGCGGTGCGACTCGTCGGCGGCGCGTTAGAGTTCGCTCTTTTAGAGCGCAGCCCCTAGGCGCCCGTTTCCGGGTTGAGCGGAGTCGGCGTCGGCGTAACCACGAGCGTTGCATTATGGAACGTCACAATTTCCCCGCTAAATTTAGCTGAGAAAATGACGTCACGACTTCGTTTCACGTCACCCGTGAACGAATTGAGCGACAGGAGGAGGGGGAGGAAAGGAGGCGTAGGAGGGAAGAGGAGGAGGGGGGGTTACAGACGAAGAGGAGGGGCATACCCTCCCATGTGTACCCTCCCCTCCTCCTCCACAAAAGCTGCGCTCTAGTTTCGCATTACAGAGATTTGTAAACGGCTTTCATTTTTTTAGAGCGCAGCTCTTACACGCCCGTTTCCGGCTTCAGAGGCGTGGCCGTCAACGTCGGCGTAACCGCGCTTGCATTGTGGGACGTTTCCCATAATGACGTCACAGGTGACGTCACGTGTGCCGTCACCCTCGTTACGTCACACGGCGCCTGAATTTGACAAACAATTATATCTTTCATCTTAGCGGTCCCCGCTAAATTTAGCGGGAAATTTTCACTCTAAATTCAGTGGGAAAGCTTCCCCGCTAAACTTTCCGGGAAAATATATCTGCCTAAATCAGCGGTAAAATTTTTCTGCCAAACTTAGCGGTCAATTTTTTCCGCTAAACTTAGCGGGGAAATTTTCGCGCAAAATTTAGTGGAGAAATTTTACCGCCAAATTTAGCGGGCAATTTTTCCGCTCAGTTTAGTGAAGAGATTTTGCCCCCAAACTTTGCAGATAAATTTTCCCGCTAAACTTAGCGGGAAAATTTTTCGCCAAATTTAGCAGGGAAATTTTCCCGCTAATATTTAGTGGAGGTATTTATTTGGAACTTTTCCCACAATTTCGTGGTAAATTCCCCTCCATACCCCCCCCCCCCCCTCTTTCCGTACCCTTACCTCCCCTCTCTACCCTTCGCTCCTCCTCCTCAAGAGCTCCGCTCTAATTCGGCATTACGGAGAATTCTAAACGTCTTTCATATTTAGAGTGCAGCTCTTAAAGGAAAAAATGAAGGCGATTTCATTTAATTTTTTAATGACGTTTTTAGGCTTCTTGGGAACCTAGCGCGCTCCCAAAGTTTTTGTAGACATTTGCGACGTGTATTTCTGCGCCTACGAAAGAACTGAAAAACCGAAACTGAACTATCTGCATTCTCACTTCTGCGCTTCTAAAAACTGAGGTGACGTAGGGAGTGACGTCAAGTGTGAATAGTCGGTATCGATAATATTAAGGAGATCGAGACTCTGGTGACCTCGGTGGGTTATATAGCAGCAAGGTGGCGCGGCCACTGATTTTTATTGTAGTACGCTGAATCGCGGATCGGGAGCCCGTCGGTGTCGCCACCGGCTGCCATTGCTTGACACCAGGCAATACATGCAAGTCTATGGGAGAAGTCAATAAAAGTTCCTTTATGAAAGCTTATGCTAAATTTCTGATAACGAAACTTTTATGAGGGTTCGTAGGAACGTTAAGACACATTTTTTTCAGTCGGACGTAACTGCTGAGAAAGTTTGTAATTAGTAGTCATACAGATTGCTTACCTCTGTCGTCTGCTACAGTGAACGGAAGTCGCCTGCTTAACGAGTCCACTTCGTTGCCTTCACGCTTCGTGTGTCCAGTTTTGTTTAAAATAATCATAACACGAACACATTTTACTATGAGATCGATCTAAAAATAGAAAAGTTACTCAGCAAGCAATTGTAGCTTGCCGAAGGTTATCGTCTGCTTTGATTTTTGGCCCGCCATTTCAAAGTTTGCGCGGACACTAACCTTTTCAATTCGTGTGACTTGTTCGCGAGAAAAAAACTGGGATCAATGCCGGGTTGCTCCGCATCAAACTGCGGAAACCGCTCTGACCGGAAAAAGGATCGGACATTTCAAAGATATAGAGGCTTTTATTTAATATATTAATCAAGATCAGGAGTTTGAAGAGCAACAGCTACTACAAGTAGATGGGCGCTGTATCGTAATACTCTTTTCAAGGTTTCCGTGGACACGCTGATTGTTTGCGCCGCATTCTACGCCGCAGATGGGCTTAAACCATACATGATTGAGATGGTCGCCCCAGACCAGGAATGGCCAGCCCGTTCACGCCAGGGGAACTGGATGCAGCGCTTCGTGCCGGAAAAGCCCATACAGCACCGGGGCCAGACCAGGGTTGGGCAGAAATACTCAAAAATGTATTTGGAAATACAAATACTGGGATACATTGAAATAGTAGCTAAAATACTGATAGTGAAATATATCTGTAAAAGTGTATCGGCGATACGCATCGGAAATACATTTTAAAAAGAGGCAAAAAGTATTTGGAAATACAAATACAGGAATACATTTTAGGGAGGCAGAAATACAAATACAGAAATACTGATACTGCAATACTTTCTCTTTTTTTTTTTTTGAGACGCCAAATGAGATGAAGGTTGCAGTTGGAGGTGGAAGTTTTTGATCCTGAAATTACTTTTCCGTAGGCTTGGCACGTTGCCTCGAAGGTAGTGATTTCGGACGACAAGGTGTCTTCAATAGCCCCCCCCCCCACCAAAAACAAAAAAAAAAAAAACGTTCCATCAAAAATTGACCGCGGTCCCTTCCATGACATCCTGTCTGTATGACGAGGGATGCGAAAAGACTTCGACCTCTGAATAAATTCTATGTCATCCTAAATCACCACGGCCCTGTCCGATAAGGACGCCCTTGTCAACACTTATCCCATGACGTCACGGTGGAATGAACTGGTATTCTTTATCTAAAGGTGTGGCATTGAACATGAAAGTTTAGCACGTTGCTGCATGAAAGGACAATACGTACTTTTGTTGTATGTTACCTTGTTGAAGATCGAGCAGGCAGTGTCATTTGGATTTTTCGAGAATAGTGGACCACCTGAAGCATCCTGAAAGAAATGTCTTATCTTCTGTTACGGTTGAAAAAAACGATATGGTGGCATCCCTGTTGTGAAGGTCCGTCCTGTCGACCCTCCGCCACCGACGCATGGATTGCAGTCCTCAATTTTCGTCTTGCATACTCAGACTAGAGACCTCGTGTATTGCGACCTTATATTGCCGGCACAAGTGCGAGCTCTCCGAGAAATAGCAAGCTTAACACTAGTCGCAGGTGTACGAAGTCTGGGTTGGCACAGTGAGGCCACGTCTGACTTCCTGGGTTTCGGATCACCAGAGCAGCGGGTTACTTTCACGTCGGCTGATGACGTACCCTTGAGCCGTGCAATATTACGGGCGCAGCCGCAGACGCATTGGAATATGTGTTGAACTTCACTGCGTGAGTCATCCTACTATTGCAAGTCAACCACCGCCACACTTGAGCTGCAACTGACTGTGACTCAGCATTGCCGGCTGGGTGTACTGCGTACGCTAAGGCAAGAGAGTCGGTTAGCAGTGGACATTGGATGCCAGCAAATAATAACTCAAGAAATTCCTACCTAAGGACCTGCGACAGAAGATACTCTGACTCCCTGGCACGCCACCATGGTTCGAGTACCCGACTACGCAACACTTCGCAGAAGAGAGAAGAGGACGCACAGGAAAATAGTTTGGAGAATCGGTAGGAACCTTGGTCAGCATGATAACAATGCCCCAGCACCTCCTTGACACTGGTGCCCTCAGAAGTAAAAAAGAAAAAAAAAATGCGTTCGAATTTGTTTTTGTTTTTTTCGGGGGGAGGGAGGGGGAGAGTATTTCTCAAGAAATGTAACGAAATACATTTCACCCTGATTGTATCGCAATACAAAGGAACATTCAAAATGTATTCCAATACAGGAATACAGATACTGGTGAAAAAAATGTATCGCGATGCAGAAATACAGATACGAAATGTATTTCTGGAATACTATCGCGATACATTTGTATCGCGATACCGCCCAACCTTAGGCCAGACAAAGTTACAATGACTATGTAAATATATCTGCCAGATCAGTCAAAAGAACATCTGAGAGAAATCAACAACGTTTGGGCGAGAGGAAAGCTGCGGAGGAATGAAAAGATTCCAGCTTGGTACCCGTTTCGAAACCAGGAAAAGACAAGGGATCCATCATCAACTATCGCCCCATATCCTTGACATCCTGACATGCAAGGTGATGGAAAGAATGGTTCTGAAGCGGATCGAGTAGTTCCCTGACACAACAGGAGGTTTTCACGGTACGG
Organism: Ixodes scapularis; assembly: GCF_016920785.2. Taxonomy (NCBI): domain Eukaryota; kingdom Metazoa; phylum Arthropoda; class Arachnida; order Ixodida; family Ixodidae; genus Ixodes; species Ixodes scapularis. Next base: position 198,482,057 of record NW_024609835.1, read on the forward strand.
AGACGGGCTTTAGGCCGGGGCTCGGAACGCAGGTAAGCCTAATGCTCATTTTGAAGGATATTATCAAGAAAAAGAAAAGGATGATGAGAAGGATCGTCGCTATTGACGTAAACAAAAAGCCTTCGACTCGGTACCGCATGCCGCAGTCATAGATGAAGCTCAATCACTGGAATCTCCGGGAGACCCTTAAACTTCATTCGAAGCTTTCTCGAGGGCCGCACGTGCTCGGTTCGCTGCGGACGACAGCAAGGTGGGAGAAGGACGAACAGAATTGGTGTCCCACGGGGCTCTGTGATTTGACCAATGTTATTTAACATAGTGATGGCAGCTTTACCGCACCAACTTGAACAGATCGAAGGACTGGGTCGAAGGGTTTACACCGATGACGTGACCATTTGGACGCAGACCGGAGACCTGTACCAAGAAAAGAAACGCTGCAAGCAGGCTTGCACGTCATCGAGAATCACTTGCGGAAGGTGAAACTCAGTGCGGCACCGGAGAAGTCCAAGTATGTGGTCTTAGCCCCTTTTAAGGAGAGGACAGAAACGATTGGAGAGTAGGTGACCCCGGTGCTGGCTGTGTAAAAGATTCTTCCGTCTCGAGAGGTAAAAGTGCTTGGTCTGGTCTTCAAGGAGACTGGTGCAGGGGACACTTGGTTTCGACAAACAAGCAGACATTGACACTCAGCGCTGGGAGTCATCCGCAGACTATGCAGCGTTAGAGGGGGAGCGACTCTAGAGGTGGCCAAGAACATGGTCAAGGTGCTCGTAACATCGCGGGTTCGCTATGGCTCGAGACGCTACAATCTAACCAAAGTTCAGTGAGAAAGACTCGATACACTCAATAGGCATGTGATGAGAGTGATTACGGGCCTACCCTTTTTTACTAAAAAGATAAATTAGAGAAATGGCCGCAGCTCAACACCTTACAGGACACGGTCCTGGCCAGGGTCGTGGCGTACGAAGAAAGACTTCAACACACAAAGCAAGGAAGACTGATCCTGGGGCTGCTATGCAACAACCTAAAAGACCTACCAAACCTGCCGTGGGAAGATATGGCAGACGTCACCGAAAGGAGGCCTCTTAAAGAAAGAAACGGGGGAAAAAAAATGAAACAAGCAGATTGCCAACGCACGCTGGAAGATGGTGGAGCACTGGACTGACCCGAGTGAGATCCTGGCAGCATACACAGACCACGCAAGAGATGGCATACCGACGCCCACTGGGGCAGCGTGGTTTCTCGCCCTCGCTACGGGGGTTACGGAATGCTGCCAACTAACCGCAAAAACCACGATCAAGGGAGGAAAGCAAGAAGCCATCCTCCTGGCTTTGAATCTCTTCGCGCATCAACTGCAAAACCTACGCCCGAGGGAACTCAGGCTCTTCACAGACTCCGAGGCGGCAGTACGAAATTTTTAGGAAGCCTCCAGCGCAAGCAGGAAGGTCAAAGAAATTAAGAAAATGGCAGCCAAACTACGTCAACTTGGCACCACCATCAAGATAGGTTGAATCCCAGGCGATGCAGGGATCCCGGCAATGAAAAGGTGCATTAACTCACTCGCGCGGCGCTCGTTTCTTTCCGCGAGCGATGGAGAGCACCCACATCCTCACAACCACACGACCACGGATACGCCGCACCCGGTATTGGGAAGACGTTATGTGATGACGAAGAATATGATTCTGACAAGAAGAAGATCCTAATCGAGGACAGGTACAGAACAAGATTGTGAGAAAGTCTGCCCCAGACGCCCGACCTTCTACCGGGAGGGATCGGAAGAAGGAACAAGGTCCTCCTCACCCGCATCATGGCAGGCGCCACCCGCTCTCCGGCACGCATCGCCGCATGGAGCAAAGGAAGACGCTTCAGCACGTGACACAAATGCACGAACAACATAAAAGGAGGCATGACTCATCTCTTCTGGTAATGCCCCTACAATACCTGGTCTCACCCTACGATGGACTAAAGGCAGAGGCTACGAGCTGCCAGATCCAATCAGGAGCCACTTAGGGATTGCGTGGTATTTCGCTTCGATGCACGTATTGGTGCCCGCGTCTCGGATCACTGATGGGAATGGGCGGACAGTCGTTCGGATCGAGCAATGAGTGACTCAACAATTTTACATTGCAAGGAAAGCCGTGACGTTCTGGCTCTTTGCAGTGTCGAAGCTATGAAAATGACGCAGAGTTTTCGGATTCGGTGCATTATTCGTCCAAACCTAATCAATGCTCAGTGTGTCCTAGTTTAGCGTGGAACGTGATTGGACCTGGCGGCCCGTGCCTTTGACATTTAGTCCATCGTAGGATAAGACGAGGTATATCAGCAAATTCGGACCAAGTTCAAACCTTTAATATATGCCCAGAACCTGGATGACTGGGTTCACCCAAAGAAGACATCAGACAGAGAGAACGGCCAGCTTATTCTCCTAAACTTCGCGCTAGAAGCGAAGCAGGACGTATATGTGTAAACTCTTTCCTCCCTCATACTCTTTCCTAGTGCCACGTGCCCACACGAAAATGTCACTCGGCGTATTCCCCTCACCTTCACCTTGTATTTGTGGCAATAAAAATGGCGTTTGAATCTGAATCTCCAGCGCCGCAGAGGCAACCGCGCCTTACCACAATAGCGTGAAGGGCGGCGCCAGGCGGCATTGCCGTGCGGCGTCCCAACTGGAGGAGTCCACATTGGCCTCCGTTTTGCGGGCGTCACGTGACAGCACTGACTCTCGCGATCGCGTGCGCCAACCGTCGGATTGACGTTCTTTCGTCTTCTGCTCTTCGTTAGATACTTCCCTTTCGGCTCTCATCTTTCGCATATATTAGCATCGAAACCGCACTCGCTGCTTACATGGTAGGTGTACATGATGACCTGGTGATCAGCGTGAATGTGATTATCCTAGCCTGCTCGTTGATCTTGCGACGTCGCCGCGCTCTGAAGAGAAGGAGGCACAGGTTTTGGGTCTGGCCGAGTTGGTTCTACCGAAACACCGAAGGACAGGTCAGTGCTTTGCTGCTCCGGCACCGCGCCAGCGATTAAGGCTACTTTCGAAAGTGTCACCAATCAACACGACATCCGTCTCAACACAGACGACATGCAACAAGTAAGTCTGTGTTGTGAGCGAAGACTGCAATCGTCGACTCGCTGATGTCACCATGTCTTTTGCGTACCCTTGGTGTATTGGCATGATGAGATGACGTATACCGTCGCAGGCTGACATTTTGCTGTACATTAATGTGTTTAAAAAGACCGCCTGAGCGATTGCGTGCAATCGATCGACCTGCGGTTTATGTTGGAACACTGGTATGAATCTTAGCTACTATCGTACGGTCTAATCTAACTGTCGTCTGCTATGCCTTCTTGTTCCTTCCACAAAAGGGACTACATTCTTGGCGAAGGGCTGAACAGGCTTCAAATTAGTTGTAAAGCACGTATATGTAGAGTTTGGTATATTAGTATTAAAAAAAATCCAACAAAAAACCGATGTTGTCACAGCGAAATTCCTTATGTGTTATAGCCGAATAGTTTTTAGTCGACAGTCAGCTTTTATTTGAGAAGGAGGTTTTCGAACTTACAATGGCGTTGCCAGCCGTACACAACACCTTCCGCAAATTGCGGATTTGACCGCATTCATATTGGCAGAAATGCGATTTCTTTGCCCAGTGGAGCGCCACTTCCAACGGAATGAATGCCTCATTTACAAATGTTACCTCAAGACGTCCATTGCAGCTCCGCACAAACACTGGAGTAACAGACAAATAGAGGCTACGGTAAAACAAACGTGCGTCCCTAGCGCCATTCTATGACGTACTTTGTGGGGAAGTGCACTTCGCTCTTGGGAACCGGACTTGGGAGGGTTGTTGTATTAGCTTTCACAAATAATTACATCACAAGTGTTTACTTTTCAATAAGAGATTCTTTTCTTGGGCAGTTGCAAATATCGTTTGAGAAATGACATTAGTAAAAAGAAATCAACGTACTGGGAAATTATGTTTGGCTTAGTGTTTGTTAATGTTCTTTGTATGTGATATGTATCTGTATGTGCTCGTTGTGTCTGTTCAGACGATGCTTGTGGTACGTCTAATGTGCGTACATGTGTGTGTTATAAATATACCCGAAAGCAACGGTGGTGCAAGGAAGCAAAACTATTTTTCTTGCCTATGAATTGAGCTGTACCAAGCGCCACCTAGCCTAGCTACTTATTACTCTGTTGGCCTTGCCATCTGGTGGCGAGCGACTTAACCTTTTTCCACACTTCGCGATATGTATTTTATGGTTACCGCGAAGCAACGAGCCAAGTAGGCTGCTTCCAATGATCTCTTTTGAAAGCGGCTTTCGGTTTCGCGAATGGCTTAAAAGTTCTTTTTTGACGTGGAGTGTTGATTAAGGAATTGCGAATCACGGAAGGCAAAGTGCGGAAAGTGGCTGGGTTTTTGTTATTTCCGTTTAACATCACAGTGTTGAAAACGATAAAACCGAGTGACTGCGTACGAAAAAGGAGCTTCCTTACCTGCGCTGAAATCTGGCTTCGGCAGTAAATACAGTTTGTGAAAATCTCGTGTTGTGTGTTTTATTTGCTAGTCCTCTCGCCCTCAAAGCAGCGCCTTGTTTAGGTGGGTGCGAAGCAGCTAACCGATTTTAGTGTGATAGCTGCTTGCAGGCACTAGGTGACCGTCAGTGGCCTAAGGTATTTGCCAGTTCGAAAACTCTGGTAACTATTTTCGGTTGAATCGTGGCAGCGTAGCGTCCTCGCTATGCCCTATTGAGCTCGATTCGCTTGATTTAGGGCCGACATAATGAGATGCGGACCAGGGAGGAACTTTGCTCCCCTGCCTTCCAGGGACGAACTCTCCTCCCTTTATGAAGGAACATAGGTTGCAAGATCCTTCCTCCTTTCTTCGAGAAATAAATATACTTTTTTTCCAGTAGTGTAGGTTAAATTACGCTTAAATCATATAGTAACTGGATTCTAAAAAAAAACAATGTTTGTGTCTTGCGTGCTAAACGAACTAAAGCCACGTGTCGCGCTCTATCCAAGGACTGCTGATTATTTTAAACCTCGAGGCATTTTTCGATGCGCAGCCAAAACCTCGGTTACACGGTGCATTCTTTGTCGTCAGCATTCACGAGATGACGGGCGCCGTTCCCGCTATTTGAACGGGTGTAAATGCGAACGGGTTCAAATGAGAACCACCCATTTGAACGCGTCAACTAGGGATTTATGCACGGCTCTCTGCCTCGGAACCATCAAAGCGGCAACTCGTTTTTGCTGTCTGCTACCACTTTTTTTATGAGGCCGCGAACTGGGACGGATGACCTACATCTACGGTTTAACCTTTTGCTAAACAATGTGGCCAATATCAAAAGAAAAAAAAATTCCGGTGGCGACATTACGTCAAATGCAGCCAAACCTAGGATTGCAGCTGCAAAAGTTCTACACTCCGGTCTACCCTACGCAGGAATTTTGTGTTTCTCGAAGAAGCTGGCGATGTAAATTTAGGTATGACTTAAGCATGCAATCTTCGAACGTAGAATTTATGAAAATTCTTTTAATTTTTATATAAATTAACTTCAGACAGGAAAGAAAATGCAAGACGTAAAAGGAAGGAACTACAGAGAACGTCCCGGGGGCGTTGTGTGTTATCCCGTCCTTTATGTGTCTTTCTTTTCTTTCTCTGTTTCACGTTGAGCTATGTCAACATTTCACCAGCTCGCTTGCGCGCACACCCTTCTTTCAATTCCTGCAAGTCGTAAGTAAATATCTCCCCACGGCCTGACCGAGAATATACCAATATTTGTTCACGTTTCAAAATTGGAGTTTCTGTTGTTTTGTAGCAGGTTATTATCTATCGATGTTATTTTCTTCGGTTGTCTATTTAAATTTGTTTTGCGTTTTAAAAAGCTTTTAATAATTATTTTTTTATTATTTGAATTATTAATAAGACGCATATAATTGTCAGCCTCATGTGGCTATCACGCCATTACATCGTTCTTGTCATACAATTTATCTTCCGAAATATAAGCGCAGATAATGTTTCGACTTGCCTTTACTGATAACAAAACAAAACGCAACATTAAACATTTTATTATCACCAGAGGAAATTAATAGAACATTTAACTACCTGGGTTGGTGATAGAACTGTGGATAATTTAAATGGGTTTCCGTTTTTTACCTAACAAAATTCTAAGAAAGATTTTAGAGACCGGTAAAAAATCAATATAATTCTTTCAAATATAATATTATTTACATTCTCCTTGCTTTGTTTCTGCGCACTCGGCGAGATTTAACGGTTTTGGAATAGCAACTTATCTGCAATAATACAATTGAACGCAAGAAATATAGAGAGCACATTCCATTACCACAAAGCAGGCAAATAACCAGCTGTTGGACACCCTTCCCGGCGAACAGGAATGCTAGCGTGATTTATGCTTGTAGTCTAGCGTATGCTTTTTACGCGGCTGTGGAAATGAGGTTGATCAATCATAACTGAATGTTCCGTAAATCGTTCTGCTGATATAACACCCAGTTCTGTACTATAACGACGAACAATTCAGCACTAGCAGACAAGATTCACACCATATTATATTTTTCTTGCGTTTTGCCATGCCCTATAATCTGATTTCCTTAGTATGCGCGACGAAAACACAAAAGTTATTTATTATTGTTTTTCCCGGTAATCATAACCTAAGAGGTTCGCAAAGAGTGAGAACTATATTTCAGCTGCCACGCAGGGTTATTAAACGAAGATTTTTCTTTTCCGATGACAGAACGCGTTTGTTATCGCACGATGCAATCTTCTGTAATAGGTGCCAAATTATAGGTTCTCGCCAAAGGGTTCGACATAGCGGCTGCGAGAGCAGTTCTAGTTGCAATTCCAGACACGCGTACTTCAGCTGCCCGAAAAACTCCGGTGCCAAAACTGTGTTGCGGCTTGACAGTACTTAGCACCCAGGTTCTTACAGTAGCCATCGTGCAAGTGTGATTGTTTTACCTGTGCCTTTTTAAGAGATCGCTAGAGATTATATTAAATTTTTACGTAACGATTGATATTGACGTCCGGCGTACTCGAGTAAATGTAGCAAGTTTGAAGCCAAACCGACGCTAGGAATGCCGCACAGATCCCCTAAACCGATCATGTACGAAATCCCAGGAGTGACGACATACTGAGTTTGCGTAAAAAAGCTAATTTTTCTTGGCGTATGACAGGGATGTCATTTGACAGGTGAATGGTCGAAGCGGACGACACTCTCTCGGTTTATTTTTTGACAGTTTAACATTACTGGGTTCTGAAGTTAAAAAAAACAGTCTATATTTCGGGCCTCTAGTGTTTTTAAAACAAAAATAAGTGAGCCCAATGACGGGATACTTGTTTTTAACAAGGGTTCCGCTTTGTCTTTCGTCGCAAATCACCAAAAAAGGAGAAGGTCATTTCAGAGAAAACATTATAGTCCGCAGAACTTAGCATTACCGTTTACAATAGAGTTGTCTAACACAACCAGATAGCAAAACTAAGATGATACCCAGCAAGCAAAAATAATGTTAAAATATTAAAGGAGTAAGAAAGAAAAATGGAAAAGTATATCATTTCAAGGTTCCTCTAGAGTTTATCCGCTTTCACAATATACAGTTTAACCGATTGATTAATAGATCTAATGGCATCATCGACTAATTGGTTAAAAGTCTTAATCAGTGTAAGAGCCCTAATGTTCATGAAGACGCTGCGTACACTAAGTAATAGTTCCACCCTTAATAGCGTGGGCACAGGTCGCAGTTCCACTGCCTTCACTATCTTACTAGGTCCAAGAGTGTTTTTCACTTCCTAATATAAAAATGTTGGAACTTTTCTTCAACTAGTTTCTGTTTTGAAAAAAAAAAGTGTTAAATCGGGCTTCGCAACTTTACATGATGGAAGGTGCATCTTCATATTTCTGGAAGCCTCATTTTGTGGTTCATGTAGTATTGCCAGAAATTTTCTCCACTTATCCGAGTGAATATGCACGCATGTTCCGTTGTGCAAACAACTGCCCACTTTACAGTTATATAGTAGGGTGAGGGGCGAACTTACTCGTCACACTTAGGGAGGAGGGGTCTGAAGAGAGATCTGACGTCACGGAGGGATGTGACATCATGGCCGCAGCATTGCTTAGATTTATCCTGTGGCCTAAGAGTTGTTATTTTACCAAACAATAAATGTGTCTTGCTAAACAAGGCTGATGTATATCGTTTTCTCTTCTCGTAACTAAACTCGTCCTTAAGAAGCTGTAGAGAAGGCGGTCGCTCTTCGCCTACCCCCCCCCCGCCACTTTATATCCGCCCCTGGCTAGTGTTCACTGTATTTCTTTGCTACTTGGGCTTCATCGGAGTTCTCTTTCGTCTGCTTCGAGCACAGGGTGCACTGCCTCCACTCGGTGCTTTGCCGGCACCACTCGAAACAGGAAAAGCCTTCGCGCCAAACGGCGAAAACAATAAAATAGAAAAAAAAAAAAAGTGACAACGACGTATATAACCGCGACATTTTAACCTAATCTCAATGTGGAAGTCGCCTGACAGCAACGTTTTAATCATTTTTGTTGCACATATGCGCAAGGCGATGGTACAGTCTTTTAGGCGAGGCCACAGGTACTTGTGAGATATTGGGTATAGATTAGCCTAAATAAAATAAAAATTAACGCACCTACCTAGGTCTCTCTCTCTGCCATTTTTAAAGTACGGATTGCCTTTTTAACACTATCCTCATATCCCAAACATTCGTCTTTCCGCCCGTCCGCCTATTGGCTTGTGGATTTTCCGCTAAATTCAACGGGGAAAGTGGCCACACTTCAAGTCACGTGATGCCACGCGACCCATGCACCTTGTGGAAGCTGACGGAACGTGACCTATACGTCAACTCAATTTCCCAGCTAAATTTAGCGGCAAAATTTATGTCTTGGGCCAATACATCAATTCAGTTTCTCCACTAAATTTAGCCAAAAATTGTCGTCACGTGATCTACACACCAATTCAGTTAGCCACTAAATTTAGCGGGACAATTCGCCTCTTGTGATTGAGAGAGCCTTTCAATTCAGCTCTAAATTTAGCGGGGGAAATCTACGTCACGTGACACACCAATTCCCTCACCCCATCCCTCTTATTCCTTTATCTCCATTTCCCACCCCCTAGCCCCACCTACTCTCTTTCCCTCCTTTTCTCTCCCCATCCTTCCCCCCTCCTAGCAACACCTCCTTGATAACCCTACGCGATGTTGCTTTCAGGGTGTCCACCTTATCCATCTTCCCTTCTCTCCACCCCTACCTCGAATCCTAAAATCCTATAATGTCGTATTATCCTATAGCTCATTATTGTCCTTAAAAAGTCCTTAAATGCATTTGGTGCATTACAGAACTTTGGATTTAAAGTTCGCTGCCATTTCATATTTTTAAGCATAGAATCATTCATACAAGGAATCGTCCTACTATCAGCAATTCGTCCATCCGTCCATCTACCCATGTATACTCAATGGCGGGGCCTGTCAACGCCACTGGTTTGGTTACCGTGACAGTAGATGCAACACAACCCGCAGCCCCCAGATTTACTTCTAAAGTGTTCGCCATGCTTCTCCCGTACAGTTTCCACGTGCTCCACCCTCCTTAGTTCATGGCACTGTTCAATAGGAAAGTGATAACAATAAATTAACGATCTGTTCACCACTTCTCATAATAACTATTTGATGTATCCGAAAAAAAGTTAAACGATCAGACCTTAGATGGTTCATTTCACGCATTATACACAAAATTCTGTATTTGTTCGGCATCTCTTTCTTCTATTTTTTTTTTCTTTTTGGGGCGAAATTTGGAGGGGTTTTCGGAGTTATGTCTTGTCTAAAATTCAGAGTTTATCGGAGTTTATTTTTTTTCAACTTGCCGATTCGCCGAAATTTTGTGTTTATATCCGCGGTGTTTCCTATATTAAAAGGTTTAAAAAAAATTATCTGGGTATAAGCGTGTACTAGATTAAAAAGAGCGCGCTTGTATAAAATATTTATTCCGCTTGATTTGGCTTTGACGTCTTTGCCATTGGCAACATTGATCTGTTCTACGACAAACCTTTGCAAACCAGCATTGCTTTTATAAACGTCAACACCTTCAAACAAATAAGTTCCTGGAAGCAGCCGCTTGGAAGCTCGTTTCCAACGTATCCTGTTCCAGCAACATCCCCGCGGCTGCGTCGGGTGGAGAGGTAAAGGGTGTACTATAAAAACTTTAACTGTCCCGTCCATTTCCTTTCTCTGTAAGCTTGCTGGTTTATAGCTTTCACTGTTGCGAAAACAGAACCCCTCTTTCCTGAAAGAAGTACGGATAATATTGTGCAAACTGGAAACCAGAACAGTGATTTTTGTCGTGTCCGAGACTTAAAATGGCTTGATGTCCTGAATGCACCTTGACGAGATAAATGGTAAGACCCCCACTCTTAATGATCCAAGATTTGAAAGGAAACTAGCGGCATTTCTTTCAGGACTATTAACCCTGTTTTCTGACCAGATATAATTAGTATACCATCTTTCTTTTTGCACCGATACATTGAAATTCGGGGTTTGGCGAATAAATACGAATTTACAAAGTTTTATACGGCAGAGAGTTTTAGGGGTGTTTTTCGAATTAATAAGGAAACACGCAACCCTAAAAGTAGAACTTTGAATCGAAAGGTCACTGGAAATTTCTTTCAATCTCTCTACTTTGAAATTTTGTGTGTGCGTACGTGTGTGTGCGCGCAAATATCTGTGTGTATGTGTATACGCTTCTCTGCGTCTGCGTTCCTGTGTGTATCAGTGTGTGTCTGCGTGCATGTGTGTGTGCGTGCATGCGTATGCGTGTGTGCGATCGTGTATATATGTGTCAGTATACGTGTGTGTGCACGCGTGTTTTTGTTGATGTGCTCGTGTGCGTGCGTATCCGTATGTCCGTGCTTATGCGTAGGTTAGTGTGCATGTACGCGTACGTGTGTGTTTGTGAGCGTGAATGTGTGTGTGTGCATGTGAGTGGTGTGCGTATGTTTGTGAGTTTCTGTGTCTTTGTGAGTGTGAGTTCGTATGTGTGTGTGTGCGCATGTCTGAACTTATGTGCATGTTCGCGTCTGTGTCAGTGTTGCGGAAGGGGCACCCCCGTTTTATTTGAATTCCATTAAAAAATTATAGCTTCCGACAATAAGATTTTTTTTCAACGCCTAGGAATGGATGCACTGAGTCTTTTTCCACTCTTGGAATGACCAAACTCTATTAATCCGTTCCGATAATTTCTAAACGTGAAAAAATTGCTACTGACAGCTATAGGCAACCTGCAATTCTCTTGGTTTTGGCGCAATCTAGTGACTGAAGCAAGAAACATTGGGTATGCCTGGGGTGGCGGCTCCATTGTTCACACGTGAGCTATTACTTTAGTGGCGCCGCTTAGCCTAGCGTCTGAAGCGAGAAATTTTGGGTAGGCCAGGAAGCCGTGATAGCACAACATGCCTGCACGGCGCAAGCTACGGCCGTGGCGGGTCAATCGGGAACGTGACTACGAATCACCGGAGTGCGCTTCTGTTATAAAGTATCAGGCTTTTCGCTGCGTCATGCTTCATTATGTGTGCATAGCGCTCCTATATGTCGCGCATATCAAAGCCGTCGGCACGCAATGTGGGGCTTGTCGTTCACCCTTTCCCAAGTTACAACGAGACAGGATATAACCGTGGGCTCTCACTCTGCTGGCGCCGCCTGGCTGTTGCCGGTTGGCTATATTGTGTTACCGTAAAAAGCAGTATAAAGCTGACGTCATCAAACGGAGACAACTGGAAAAGTATGCAAACTGCATTCCCCCAATGCACTCAACTCATTTTACTTAAGCCCGAGTCACATGTTGCGATTTCGCAGTTGCCGCGTCGCTCGTGCGGCATAAAAATACATGATGGAAGCTGCGATGCTGAACGGAGACTGCGGAATCTCAAGTAAAATCGCATCGCTTGGATGGTCGCAGAAAACGCTGAGTGGCACTTGGTGTCACTGCGGACATCGATGGCGCGATCAAGCGTAAAAGGCTCGCAACAGACGCCAAAGGTTATAACCACGCATTTTCTTATCCAGCAGATAATATACTCTTTATACATGCGTTGTCTGCACGTTGTGTGTTTGATAAGGCTCTAAAATTGCCTGTTTATGCGTGCCGCACGCTGTTTCGAATACCTGCACAACAGCAAAGCTAGTACGTTGTCAGAAGCGATGCTGCATACCTGCCCTAAATCACCATGCAGTGCTGCAAGCACGCAAAACTGCTACCAAAATGCAATACCTATAGTGCCCGCACGACGGACTGTAAGAGCATGTTATGGCTACCTTAAAATGTACACTTTTACGTGTTCTGTACGATTCTTTCGATCTTTTATATTCAACACATTCATTGTTTTCCGGGCAAGCAGTAGATCTGCTGGGTTAAAACCTGCGCTACATGCTGATTCCCCATGGCTACAAAAGGCGTTTTCTCGCGGCTCGTGGTCCCAGGACCGACATCTTGGGCCTCTACAACATTGAACTTTGGTTGCTCCACTGGGGACGTGCCACTTTCATCCTCAAAAAAGCATGAGCCACTCAGACAATCAAGACGTCAGTCACCTAAAATTGAATGATGCTGTTTCAAGACTTTCCCCTTGCGATAGCGTTGCGCAGGAGGCCGTCGGACCTAGCTGAAGAAGGTCAACACAGCTCGCATAAGAACTGAGCCCATTCCATTAGGGGCGCAAACGTCTAATTCCGTTCCCATTCCATTCCTAACAGCGTTGCCGCCATTACATTCCCATCCAATTTCGAAGACGTGCGAAATGAGTGCGGAATGATTCCTGAAACATTCAAATTCCGGAGTGGCAACTCAGCCACACTGTTTCATTACGCGTGGCTATGCGTATATATGGTGATGTCTGCATACGCGTCTACGCTTGTTTGTGTCGGTGTGTGCTTGTGTATGTGTGTGTAACTCTGTCTTTACATGAGCGTGTGTGCGCGTGGTGTTTGTTCGTTTGCGCGCGCGTTTTAGTGTGCGTGTCTACGCATGCGTGTGTTCGTTTGCGTGCGCGTGCGCGCGTGCGTGAGTGATTGTGTGTCTAAGTTTGTCTATGTGTACGCGTGCGTGTTCGTTTTTGTGCATGCGTGTGTTTATGTGTGCACGTTTACGTGTGCGTGTGCGCGGGTGCGTGCGTCGGTGTGTTTTTTTGCGCGCGTTTGTTTATTTGTGTGTATATGCAACTATATTTGTCTGTATGCGTGTACGTTTCCGCGTGTCCGTAAGTGTGTGTGTTCTCTACAGGAGCATTTATCTCCTTCCACCTCTCCACCTCGGTACAAAACATTCGTTGTCCTTGCCCATGTTTCAGTCCTTAAGATTGCATCGGATCTCACACTTCAGCTATACACTCTTCGGAATATGGCATATCTTACTTGTCAACGGACTCAACAATAAGCCTTGCCAAAATCATGAGAAGCCTTCTTTTTTTAATCCATTGAAAACTGACTATAAATGGTCTATACTTCGCTACACCCTAAGTCCAAAAGCAGCCAACGCTACGAGCTGATGAGACCAATCAAACAGTTCCAAAATCGCACCATCATGGTCTGCTATCTTCCTGTACGTATTCTATCATCACTGAACCCACCATAAACGAAAAAGACAAAGAGGCTTTCGCTTTTGACAACGCTTGATTTGTCCCATTATCTCGTAGCGTCGGCTGCGTCTGGACTTAAGCTAAAACGAAGCATTGCGCCCGATATTAAGTGATCGAGTCTGAACAACTACGGCTTAATATGACGGAAAAACGTGAAAGGCATTAAAGCGGACCTCATCAATCATGTTGGAGCAAAAATGCCTAACTGGCAAATTTCGCATAATCCATCATCCAAAAAAGCGAAACCGTTTTACTAACTCGGCTACGAAGAATGAAAAATATAAGTTAAGCGCCAGATCAGTGATATAAATGTGAAGAAAATAAACGCTCCAACGGCAATTAGGCTGCGGTGTCTTTGATCGGTGACGCAGCGCACGTATTTCAGCCCACAAGGGAGCGCGAACGCGCCCAGCATTTCGTTCCAAGTACCCGTCCCGAACAATACTCGGCATTGACAAAAGAGGGAGCCGTCCTGTTATCTCCGCGCTGTAAGCCCGGTTTCAGGCCCTGCCGTGAGGCTTATTCCGAAATCCGTCTTGACGGAACTTCACACGTATATTTAGAAATAAAATAGCACGTCAAAGCTAACTAGCCTCAGGTTCATTAAAGAACGCTCCACTATCGGCGATTAGCAATTGGCGCCGAGCTTCTTTGGAGAGGCGCCACATATACCGCTTGTACGAGTGTCATTCCCCCTCACGATAGTGTTTATATTTCGTTTTCTTTTCAATTGTTTTCTTCGTTACCTTTACATCAGCAGACGCAGAACTTGAGTACCGCTTGCGTTGTTATTTTTGCTTGTAGGGTTCCTGAAGCGCTCTCCACAAACCGGTGCCGGATGCTATGTTTCTGACCTTATCCTACGAAAGGATCGGGTCTGCTCCTCTCCCTTTAATATTATTGTTTTTGTCCGTCTGATTTACGATTGGTTGGTTCCTTTCCCATGAATACGATGAAAACTGGTTTTCTTTGCAGTTGGCTACCGGACTTCTGGCAGACGGGGCGAGAGAGACACACTTGACACCCGCGTTTTGCGAACAGTCTCCCTCCGTTATTAGGAACTCGCGATGTTCCCGCGCGGATTAGAAGGGGATCCAGAAACCAACACAACTAAGAAGTGTTCGTTTCAATTCGGTGTCCCCTAAGAGACAAGAGGAGGTAGCACGATCCGTGTCCAAAGACTGGGATTTACTTCGAGACATCGAATGGTCGGCTTCAAGCGGAAGATGGAATGGGGCAATATAAGGGCACGCAATAGAGTTATTATACGTATATAAACCTTTAGTTTCTTACCATGTTTATGAATGGCTGTCACTTTGCTTCTTACTGTGAATTATGTGTCTGTGTCTCTTTTTTCTTCGCTCGTGGAGATGTGTCCCCAACCCTTGAAGACATCTATATAATATTGCTTATTACAGTGATAGTTGTTATGGGCGCTTCTACCCACTCGAAATTAACTCCGTGGTTGATGTGGTAATTTTTGAGCTTGTATTTGTTGATGCTTTTGTCGTAGAAGGGCGTAAGGTGTCCGTCGTCGATGTTACCAAATCATTGAAAAAGATCACCCACCTCCCGCATCAATCGAACCTCGGTCTGCTGCGTGCACAGCGGAGGCGTTACCAGAGCTGTCGCATTATATTTTTTCTTCATTACTTGATGCAAGGCAAAGATACAAGACGGGTACACAGATGCACGCGTAGGACATTAAAAGACCTCAGCCAACTTGGCTGACGTCAGAAAATAATAAGTTTTTTTATGGCTCTCAGCTCATCAAGAAGATGCAACCAATGCGGTGGTGATTGCTGGGCTTTGAAAATTTCCCTCCAATAAACACAGGTGGTCTACAATGTATTTGTAAACGGGACGCACGTCAATATCCCTATGTCGCGCAGCCATCGTGCACCACCATATGCTGTGCAGGCCCAGAAGTAGGATCATGTCGTAGAAAAAACCTTGTTCTACTTCGACAGCTTAATAATGTATGCCATATGACGTTAATGCTAGATGTCATTTGAGCGTCCTTTGGAGGACGTCCCAAGAGAAGACTGCACCCCAACAGTCTAGAAAGATACGTTCAATGGTCTCCTCTTTTTGTAAAGGATGCTGTTGTCAGACCATCTTACCGGTGCGCCTGTTTTCAATCAACAAGGCTTCGACTAAAAATCTATGACTATGCAACTTAAAAAAAAAAATCACTTTTGGGGCCATTGCAATTTTTTCAACTCGTTTTCACACCTCCTGCCCTGGGTCTGCACTGTACGGAGCGCGACATTATTAACGCGAACAAGCGATTACCGTTTTTTGTTTTTTTTTTCTCTTTGAAACCAAGGGATGTCATCCAAGTAATTATTGCTACGGAAGAGCTCATTTAGTTTTATAATGTAAGCGATAAAAATTTCGTGCTCGCTAATACTATTTTAAAGTAAAAGACGAAAACGCGCCGATGTCGTGTTCGCGCTAACAGTGTCGTGATATGTACAAAGAAAAACTACTACAACATCGATACGTTAGAAAGGAAAAAAGACATCAATGAAATATTTTGTTAGTCTTTTACGTGACAGTTGAGACAAGTACTCGAGCGAGAAGCGTGTGACTAAAAAGCAATACGCACCAACAGCCTCTTTCGAAAACGAAAACACACAGGCACTGACGTCCTCGCTTAATGTAACAATGAATGAATGAAATTGGGCTTTGTTGGCGCATCAGCAACAAAGGCCATAGTGCGCCGGAACTAGATGTAACAATGAAACCAGGAATCGTGCTGCTCAAACTTACTTGAATGATGGTTAGCGAAAAGTGTTTTTGTCGCGAAGAAAAATAAATCTACTCGTTAACTACCTCACAAACAAATGTGAGAGGTCAAGATCACCGGTTTTGATTGGAAGAAAAATATTAGTGCGGCGAGTACACTCTGGTGCAGAACACAAAATCAAAATTAAAAAAAAAAATAATATGCATGCTCTGTTGATTCGCGAACAGTGCAGCGCCTGAAAAACGTACCAAGTTTTTTGCTGCAAGAAAGGCATTGCAAGCACCCGATCCAGCTAAAACAAATAACCCCCCACCTGCCAACTTGGTCGCTTTTGCGCGCAAAGCTTCGACTTAAGCGCGCCAAATCCCGTCGTTAACACAGTAGTGTTTCGAGAGGAACCGCGATATAGCGGGAAAGTGATTCGGTCCATACCTCACATTCAAAAACAGCCGGTGTTGAAGACCAATCGCCATGCCACAAACCTAAACTCTTATTCCAATTAACAGAACGGCTCGTATTGTAAAGAAACACTTTCGTTAGCTCTATGTCTTTTACGACGCTGCATTTGTCCACACAAAGAATCACTACATCGTCCACGTACGGCATAATACGCCTTTCAATTAATTGCTATTGAAACCCACGAATAAATGTACTCCGGATACTGTTTAAACAATAAGGCTCTAGAAAAAAATACAACAAAAGAGCTAAGTGGAAAATGAACAACCCTGTCGCACCGAAAACAAAAGCAAAAAGCAGCCGAATGCGCTCACATAGACAATTGTTTACCACACGACTAGTCGCAGAGTTCTGGTTTGTCATGCGCAAACCATGGCACAAACAGAAGCTAAATTAACATGGTATAATTTAGAAAAAAAAAAGACATGTTATGCAACACACGGTCGAAGGCCTTTCCCGGTTCGACGTGTAACATTGCGACCCCTGTCATCATAGCAGCGCGGCACTCCAAAATACTTCGGGTTCGGGCTACATGTATGTTTGTAACTAGTCTACGCCCTGTTATTCCACGAGTCTGGTGCGGGCACGCTAATAACTGTTAGCTAACGCTCCGCTACAACCTTAATCAGAACTTTATTGTCTACGTTCGTTAAAGTGATCGGACGGTGCGATCGAACAGAAAGACGTTTCACGGGATCATCACGCTTTTGTATGAAAATTCTGTGCGCCCAAAAACGATGGAGGCAAAAACTTTAAGTTTGTACGCTTTGAAAAGGAAGCAACGTAAGAAGGGGGTCAAGTTGCTTTTCAAACGTTTTGTAAAAATCAGCGCCAAAATTTGGGGCTTTTCTATCTGCAAATTATCGATCGCTTTTTCTTTTTCTCCATAACTCGATGGGTTGCTCTAATTCTTCATTGAAATCATCGGAAAGCCGCGGCCACAAATGTACACAAAAGGCTCCAAACCCATCCTTTTTTGGCGCGCGATAGCTGAAAAGGCCTTGATAATAGTCGGTGAAGTCGCATTCGATGATATTTTTATCACGTGACAGAACGCTTTGCTATAAAATGTCGCTGATGTCATTTCTACAGGCTTATTTCTTTTCCGCCCATATCGCCCTTTCGTATCTCCCCGAGCGATACCCGCTTGCACCAGGCACGGACCACAGCCCCCTCTACTGTTCGGCGTCTAGGAAATCGAGGCGCTTCTTGATACTGATTATCTCGTCCGAAAACAAGCCGGGCGAAAGGCACTCTTTCGGCACGAGCTTCTAAAAAAATCTATTTAAAAAGCCACTGAAAAAAAAAATGTTTCTGTTAACAGTCCGTTTCGGAGACGCGTGTAAAGAAAAATATTATTTTTATGCGAAAAAATGTTTTAAACAAATTGCTTAAAAATGTATTTTCGCGTAATATTAATTTTATACACGGGTGTCGCAACCACACTCTTTAAAACATTTTTTTCTTTACAGGGACTCTTTCACTCCTCAGGCTTCTTTCTTCTCCTTTCACTTCAATGCACTTGAGCGCTCAATCGCTAACATCTTCCTACCTTGTTCAACGCTCATCTCCTCCATTTTGTGCTTGCCAAGTCTTTGTGATTTTTTCCTGCCGCTCTCGAGAAACAACCGTCGAACCGTCAAAAGCTTGGCATTTACTTTCATAAACCACAAACTAACTTCTTTGGTGTTTTTTAAAAAGCATAACTTACAAAGGAATCAAACGCGTCATCATTGGAGGATAAGTAATCGACCCCGAACTGCTTGCACGCTCGTGCACGCTCGAGTGAAAGGTACGCTCGATCCAAATGCGCGTGACAAACGCCCCGAAAATGCGCGGACTGTACAGAGCTTACGCCACAGCGTTAAAAACCCGCTTAATACTTGGGTCTTTTGTTAAACCCGATGCTCACTGGAAGGAAAAGGAAGTAGTAGATAACTACCACATAACATAACAGATAACATGTATAACTAGAGCCGTGCAGTTGTATATGTCACATATGTACTCACATGCCTTGGCCCACAGAAGTAGGTCGGCATTATTATTCAAATAAATAAATAAATAGAATTCCGTGGTAGGACTGTCAATGCCAAGAGCTCGTGCCGAAAGACGCCCTTTCGCGCTCTCCGGGGAAAAAAAAAATCATTCGGAACAAATTGGTCGAATTTACATTTTGTTCCGAACGTTTTTGTTCACGCACCCCCCGGTGCGTGAACGCGACGTTGGCCCTCTACGACTTTGCCGGGACGTGTCCCGGCGAAGTCGAATTAAGTGAATGTGAATTAAGGCTGGTCTGCTCAATTTTGTGCTTCTTTGTGCAATCACTCTCTGCAGTATTCACATACCCTATTTGTCGCAGCATATTGGGGCCATTCGGTTGACTGCTGCGTTCAATGCGAGCTTAAATAGCTGCTCGAGGCACGAGCAAAAGCAGGAACTTCGGTCACCTTTCGAAATCAGTGCTATAACGGTTGCCCGCTTGGCGCTCCCTTTGAATAGAAGCTTCACTCCACAACATTCGGATTTTTTGTAGGGATGCAGGCTTGGGCTCTGTACCATTCGAGTTAATTACATCGACTAATCAATCTCTAATCCGCTCCGCACATTTTTATTAGTTACAAAACTGTGGACGTGTGTGGTTTTGATTGCCTGTCGTGGCGCGTCCAGCGACCCATCAGTAAAGCTACCCATATCGAAAATAAACGTTTACTAAATTCGTCGTCCATGATTACATTACACTTAAATACCCCACATCTCCGTGCCACCGATAGTTTTTTATATACATAAAAAATAAGAATAAAAAAATTAAAGACGTTTCCAACTCCCTCTACTGCCCAATTAGAGCGCAGCTCTTGACGAGGAGGAATGGAGGGTACGAAGAGGAATGTATGCCGCTCCTCCTCATCCGCACCCTCTTCTCCTCTCCTCCTCCTCCCGTGACCCCCCTCCTGTTCCTCCTGCTCCCCCCCCTGCTTCTCCTCCTCCTCTCTTAAAGTATTCCGATTTTGCGATATACCGTGCTAAGCAGTCTCACATATATATATATATATATATATATATATATATATATATATATATAAAGAGCGAGAGAAAAACAGAGAGGGAGAGAGAAACGTAGCGCAGGATGACGAAAAGTATATACGGCAGAAAGCGCACTTGAGACGGTTGCTGGAGTTTTTAAAACATATTATTCGCAAAGCTCGTCCACGTTTCGGCCTGAGACAGACCTTTTTCAAGACTGGTCTCGCCAGTCTCGAAAAAGGTCTGTCTCAGGCCGAAACGTAGACGAACTTTACGAATATATATATATATATATATATATATATTGTGGAAGCCGAGGGTGAAAGACGAGGCAAAGAGCACGAGACAGGCTGTCAGCGGAGAAGCAAATACTTTACTAGGGGGAATACATTCCATTCCTCTCAAATGCAATAGCCTCGGCGCGGACAGGTTTTCTGGGCTTGGCGAGAGCCATCTATCGCCGTGGAGGTCTCGGCTATCGATGATATTGATGTTCTACATGCCAAATTCATTGTTGTGGCAATGCGCGAGTCACGTGCCGCGCGCCACTTCTAAGAATAACATGGCGTCTAAACTCTAGCTCAGTGGTGCGCTAAATACTTTGCTGCGCTGTGCCGCCATGATCTTCCCAAGGGTCGCACGGTCCACGTGCCTCGTGCATCGACGCACCTTGCGCTGCTTTTTAAACATGAAGGGGCTTTAGGTGGAATCGGAGACGACACCGCCGCGGCCGCCGCGAACATTCACGTGCACTTGCGCGTGGACTGACGCGGACCTCCATACCGTCAGGGCTGGATTCGGCGCTGTAGGCGTTCTGTCTAATGCAAATGAGCAGAGTGGAATGTATTTCCCCTAGTAAAGTATTTGGGAGAAGTCACGAGCTGGCGCGAGAGTGTGCGAGCTGAGCGAGGCTGAAGCTGGGCAAGAAAGTCGGAGCCGGGCTGTCTGGCCTGGTTTTGGCGAACCCTGGAGCAGTCCACCAGTGAAGTTTCATGCAAGAGCGGTGGAAGCGGCGAGCCCTGGCCATATGACCTGGGCTATGACGATCCCGGGGTAATTCCGCAGCGAGACTCGGGCAGTGATAGCCCGAGACAGCCAGCCTACGCTGTGCTAGCGTGGGAAGGGCTATCCGCAGGTCTGGAGACGGACTCCGACTGTGAGCTCTGATCGGCGGGCGACAACAGGGGTCGGCGTGCCTGGACTGCCGGCTCTCGACAACGGGAAACCGGGAGGTAGAGAAAACCCATTCGCTGTCTTCTCGATGTGTTATGTCACTCCCTGGGTGACATGCGGAGCGCATACCGAACGGGCGGCGTTTATTACTAGAGGGACTTCCGTACAGAACCCCACAATATATATGTGGTGTTTTTTTATACTTACATATTTCTTTAAAAAAAGCCGTGAAAGCTACATTTATGCGGCTTGTGCAGGTGCGTTATACGGCCAGGAGGACATTTTGTGGATGGCTAATCTTTGAGATAAGTCGGCTAATTAACTAAAATTCCTTAATTGACTTTTTATTACTGAAAATAGACATATGGTTTCAATAAGAAACGTCTAGAGCATCATCGAAAACCACTAAATCAACTAGTTTTGGCAGGTTATAACGCCGGGGCAGCATTTCACGGCATTCTGTAAAAACGCTAAATTTGGACGCAGTTTCTAGATTTCGGTTTCGTATCGGAGCGCATCACCGCGCCCGCGGTCCTGCTCCCCAGTGGCTGAGACGCTCAACACACGTGCGCCCTACTCCCACCATTCTACAAGGGAGGCGAGGGGGTGGCTTCGCGCCGCGACTACTGGGGAGCAGGACCGAGGGCGCAAAGATGCACCCGCGGCCCTGCTGCTGCTGCTTGACGACCGTTCGTCGTCAAGTTGCTCGAGCAGCTTCCGGCATTCCGGCAATCTTTGCTAGAAGCTTCTGAGTCATTCCCGCCGCGATTGCGAAAACGTCTTCGAAACGACCGCGACGGCCGTGGAAAGGGGATTCCCGGGCAGGTGAATGTTGGAAGGCATCCACCGATCCCGGAGCAGTGGTCACGTTCCGTTGGGGATCCGTAGGCGGCGCGACCCCGTTCGGATCGTTTGCTCCATTCCGTACCTGGCCAACTGATCCCGGCGCGCTCCAAAACGCCCTGTGCCATTCGCCATAAGTTCTGCCGGTGCCTGAAAATAGGACGGCAGGAACAAGGTTGGAGAACGAAACAGTGTTAGAGTCAGCACTTCGAGGAGGCACGTGATAATCTCGATGCCATCCTCCTTGCTCTCGGCTGTGTCGAAGACTGGTAGGCGTTTCTCATTTACCAGCGTTAGTCTTGAGCCTGCTCCCCCGACGTGGCACAGCAGAACAGTGAGTGCAGGTCCCTCGGGGTCAATGTGATGTTTTTCTGCGTGACCGGTATGATGTTCTTTGTATTGCACGGAATAGTTGGTGAGTGCAGTAGGCGAGATGTACAGAGCTACCACGAGCAAGCCGTTGTCAACGTTGGCGGCACACAATTTACCAACTTCCCCTGACGTGCTGCAGAGATCGATGGGTACATCACAGACCCGTAACCATGTAGATGGCCACTTGAATAACGAGTACACCACGTTTTCAGACGTGTTTCCCTGTGATGAATGAACGAAAATATCACTTTCCTGCACAACGCGTAGATGTCATCTCCCCCTCCTCTTCTCCCTCTGCCCTTCTCCTCCTCCGCCTCCCCTCCTTCTGATCTCCTCCTTCCTCCTCATCCCTCCTTCTCCTCCTCATCTCTATTCATTCTCCTCCTCCTTCATCCTCCTTTTTCTTTCGTTTTCCTTCCTCCTCCTCCACCTTGCTCGTCCTCCCCCCTCCTCCTCATGCTCCCCTCCTCCTGTTACCCTCCCTCTCCCTCCTTCTAATCTCCCCCCCTCCCCTCCTCCTGCACTGCCCGCACGTTGCATTTTGGAAAACGTCACTAGGACGTTTCTCATAATGTGACGTTTTCCATAATGCGGCAGTGACATTTCGCATAATGCAACGCGCGTTGGATTATGGGAAACGTGGCTGTCGGACTAGGGGAAACGTCACATTATGCGAAACGTCCCGACGGCGACGGCGTAACCATGCGTTGTATTATAGGAAACGTCCCATAATCCAACGCGCAGTTACGCTGACGCCGACGCCGACGGCGACGGCCAGCCGCTCAAGCCGGAAATGGGCGCGGCCTGACCACGATTGCGTGAATCGCGCCGGCGGTCGGCGCCGCCGGGCGGCACCGCCGTCCATCGTCCCAACGCGAGGAGTCCATATTGGCAAGAATCATTTTTGTCCAGCTCGCTTGCACCTTTGCATTTAATTTCATTATAATTACACCCTTAAATCGCAAGCTTCACCCTTGTTGGTGTTAGAATGGTGGCGGCTGATAAAACCCGTTTGCTCTACTGACGTCTAACCCCTGGTTAGCTCAGTTGGTAGAGCGCTCCACCTGTAATGGAGAGGTCCCGGGTTCGATACCCAGACCAGGCGGATTTTTTCGGTCGCTCACCAGTCACCTAGCTCTGTATGGAGATTTACGTTTGTCCTTTGTCCCTCTTGTCCCACATTGGCTTCCGTTTTGCGGGCGTCACGTGAGAGCAATGACTCTCGCCATCGCGCGCGCACCCCCCGTCGGATTTCCCGCTCTTTCATCGTCTGCTCTTCGTTAGATACTTCCATTTCGGCTCTCATCTTTCGCATATATTAGCATCGAAACCGCACTCGCTGCCTTCGTGGTAGGTGTCCATGAGGACCTGGTGATCAGCGTGAATGTGATTATCTTAGCCTGCTCGTTGATCTTGCGACGTCGCCGCGCTCTGAAGGGAAGGAGGCGAATGTTTTGGATCCGGCCGAGTCGGTTCTACCGAAACACCGAAGGAAAGGTCAGTGCTTTGCTGCCCCGGCGGTACGCCAGAGATGAAGACTACTTTCGAAAGTGTCACCAAATCAACACGACATCCGTCACAACACAGACGACATCCAACAAGTGCCACGGAGAAACTCACTTGTAATTCCGAATTCCTCTACTATAATTTCCCAGCGGTTGTTCTTAGCCTCCTTCTCTAGGTAGTCTGGCTGCGTCTTGTCACATAACAAGGGAAAGAGTCACGCAGTTTCATGGAACCGCTCCGTTGGGGAACTCATCGGGGGAAATATGGATAGCAGACGACACAAAACAACGCTACGTCCTTCGGAACGTGAAAGACGCGCGGAGGACCGGCTTGAGCGCTGCCATGGCATCGCAATATCACTATGTACGCCACCACCCATTGGCTGCTCACTTCTGCGGCGAGGGGCGGCGAGCTCTAAACCGTGTAAAGACACGACCACATTCGCGTCGCGGAGGTGTGCGGCGCAACGGTCGGTGCGGCCGGCTGCCGACCAAAACGAGTTTTCTGCTTCAGCGGTGCGACGTACAGCCCCGCAGTGTCAACCGCCCCTTGCAAGGTTTAGAGCTCGCCGCTCCTCGCCGCAGAAGAGGGGAGCCAATGGGAAGTGGCGTAAATAGCGACGTTGCGATGCCATGGCAACGCTCAAGCCGGTCCTCCGCTCTTCTTTCACGTTCCGAAGGACGTACCGTTGTTTCGTGTCGTCTGCTATTAATATTTCTCCCCGATGCCTTCCCCAACGGAGCGGTTCCGTGAAACTGTGCGACTGTTTCCCTTTTTATATGACAAGACGCAGCCAGACTACATAAAGAAAGACGCTAAGAACAACCGCTGGGAAATTATAGGAGATGAATTCGGAATTAAGAGTGAGTTTCTCTCTGGCATTCCGTAACTATGTCGGTGTCACGCCAAATTAAAAAAACAAAAAAAAAAAAAAAAAAAAAAACAGGCGATTGTTGTGTGCGCTCGGACTGTGGAGTGCGGAGTTGCGGAGACGGCCATTTTAGCCCAGTGTACGTAGCACGTTTCTGGCGGCTTAGTTTGCTCGTTATAATAAAATTAGTGGTAAAAGCGCCCGTGCAACCAAGGTGCACTTCGCGTTTGGACGAGAAGACTGAATTACAGGCAGCCTTCGCTGCCGCTGAATCAGCTCAAAAAAGTTTAATAAACAACGCGTGCGCGGTCCACAAAAGAACAAACCGAAAGATCAGTAGTGAGGCAGGAACTTATTTCTCGTTTGCCTAAAAGATGAGAAAAAGGTCTTGTTCCTCTCTTCTTTTCGTGTCCGCTTGGGGGCGCACCATTAGAAGAGAGGACACCTCTCCATTGCTACCTTTCTCCTCCTTTTGTTTTCTTGTATAACATATTTGTTTACATTTTATACCCTGTCATTTGTTGCCAGATTGCTTCCTTGAAGAACACACCCTCCTTGCTTTAAATAAATATACCTTGATTTTCTTTTGGCGCAAGTTTAACTTCGACCCAGCCTACCGTTAACATCTACTCCCATTGGGATACAGACATTAGCGCAGTCTGTACAGCGGCATTGACTGAACGCATATGAACATTACGCTTATACACCGTCCACACTTACACCTTAACAAAAAAAAAAAAAGGAGCGCGACTTAGTCCTTCGGGGGACTAAATGTGCTGCACCTACCATTAGTCCCACGGGGAACTAACAAGGACGGGAGCAACTTTTGAGCCCCTCACGTTAGTCCTTCAGAGTTGGAGCCCTGTGACTAACCTTTGCGCTCTTACGTTTATACCGATGGTACTAATTGTTTCACCTTTGCATTTAAACCCCTGGGACAAAGTGTTGCGCCCTTGCATTTAGACCCCTGGGATTAAATGTTGAGCTCTTGCATTTAGACTACTGGGATGAAATGTTCCGCCTTTGCAATTAGACCACTGGGACTGAATGTTGCGTCATTGAAACTAAAATATAATCCTTTATATTTGGTCACGAGCTACTAAATTTGGAACCCTTGCTGTTAACTCTTCGACTCAAAGCTGTAGGTCAGACATTGCCGCCCGCAGGGCCCAGAAAGCAACGCTCGGTCACGGACTTCTAGAAGATTCGCGTTTATTCTTGCTCCCGACGTAACTTCTATCATTTCGTAACGCCGCCCGGAGGGCCGAGCAAGCGACCGCTCGGTCACAAACTTCTAGATGATTTGTGTTTATTCTTGCTCCGGACGTAACTTGTACCATTTCGTCCTGCGTTCTTGTTCTGGAAAGTGCCTGTTCATTTTCGCCCCGAGCGCGCGACACTCGAAGCTTCTTTGACGAATTTTAGAGATAGTCAAGCACAGTAAATAAGGAGCTGCGCGGGACCTTGTAGAGTCAGTCTAACTCTACCTTGCTGTTACGCCGCCAAATCGCCGCCCGCTTTCTGCTGCCTTGACGCTCGTTTTTTTTTTTAAATTTTCTTTGGCATAAGTTCGCCAATGGATCTTTTCTAACGCCCCTGAATAAGAAAGGTAGCGCCATCTTCTCCCTCCTCCTCCAACGCGCACACCTTTTGTCATTATGTTTTGCTTTATTACAGACGCGCATCGACTGTAGTGCCTCCTGGATTGGGCCAAGATAGCAGACGGCCTTCCTACACTTGAGTCAGAGCACAGTCAAAGGCTGAAAGACACGCGCAAATACATACACACAGGCTACAAGCGCACTGTCATGGTCCACCAGCCTCGAAGGATGGGCTTAAAGAAAGACAACGAAAGCCGTGATGTCGCACAGTCGGAGTTATTTGATTGGCAGCATGAGCTCATAGCATGCACTGCACTCCGACAGCATAGGCATTCCTTCTCCCTCCTGCTCTGACGCGCACACCTTTTATCTTCATGTTTTGCTTTTTTACACTCGCGGTCGACTGTAGCGCCGCGTGCATGGGTCCAAGATAGCAGGCGACATCTTCAAAGGATGGCGCTACTTTTCACTATAAATGGGCTTTGACCTTTTCCACATACCGGCGGCACCGGGTGGTGGCTGCACGAACTAAAAATTGAGGAAGTGACGTGCCTACGCTACCCATCGATAATTGGAGCTGCGCTTCCAGTTTTTTCGTTCTGTGACCTGCGGCGCGTGCTCAGCTCAAGTTTAAAGAGGGGCATCCGTGGCGTCCACCTGAACGTCGTGTTTTTCTTTCCGTCCATTTTCTTTTTTTCTGTAACACAATTATATATATGCTCCAATTACGTGTTGCACTCGCTGATCCACAGCCTCCTTCCGTATTTTCTCGATTTTTCGTGCCGACTTCCGCCGCTTCGCAATGGGCGCTGGCGCGTGCGCAGAACGCTTCTTGGAAAAGGTCCATTAAACTCTTATTTTCACTTCACTGTTTGTCCACTCGTCATCTTCATTCGTCACAACATTGCGAACCACTGAATATACAAACCTCGCGCAAGTCTACTGAGGCTACTCGTCACAGACAAAGTTGGGGCCGAAGTTGACGGAGCGCGCCGAGTAGCCTAGCACGACGATGACTTCGCGCTTTTTTTGCCGACGTCCAATTGACGCGCTCCGCAGCCTTTCGGCTCCAACTTTGTGTTTGACGAGTTTAGGGCCCCAGGTTGCCTAGTGCATACTGCAATTACAGAAAGAAATAAAACAAAATGTGGGGGTTAAATTTAAACGTTACTTTATTTCCTCGTAAATACTCATCCCATTCAAGGATGACCGAAGTCTAATTTCCTGAACGGTAGAATCCACGCTAAGGCCGAATTTTGAATGATGTAGTTGCGTTTACGATGACAGGACACTGCGACGTCAGTCCAAACCGTTAGTGGTCCAAGCACCGTTTATTGGGGCACCGGCAGCTTCTTGCCTGTTCGCGAGAGATTTGAATAATTCGTAACACAGCAGTGTGCAATACTTGATCGCTGAAGAAACGCATGAGACGTTAGACACTCAAGATAAAATAACAAGTTGGCTGCGTAAGTGCTGCAACGGCTCACATTAAACATGCAATCTTTTGACAGCAGAACAGCGCAATATAAAAGAGTTTTATTAGAGCGTACCTGCGGAAGACGGAGAGGGCACGTCCTTAATCTATGCTTAAAAGTGACAGCACGAGCTCTGTCTAGCAAATAGAAAGTCTAGGGTAGGGTCAAATAAAAGTAACTACTATTGTCAAGCGGTAATCGTGACTCCAATTCACTATAGGTGGCGCCACTCGTTTTCCAAAATGGCCGTTTTAGTGAGGGTCGGAGATGCGTGCCGCTACTGAGCCTGTCTAGTTTGCTGGCTTCACTGAGCGACACAAATTAATTATGGTCAGCTCTTTATCCTGAAATTAAAAACGGTACTTAGCGTAATATATAGGCAAGGAGGCACGTTTTAATTCGGGAGCAAAACCGAAACTAATCTTTATTTTGGATTTAATTTCTCGGTACCGGTCTTCATTTCAGATTCTTTCATAACTCAAAATGTGTCTTACACCCTAATTACTTAGTTAAAGAGGCTGTTCGCGGAAACCTTCGTCCCTTTAAAGACAGGGTTTTTCATACACCTTAGAGGTAACATAGAATGCTGTAGTTGAAAAATACAGTGCTGATATTTGTGAGTTCTTGCTGCCTTTTCTCGCTCACATAATTGTCCCATAAGACAATTAACTGCGGGCCTTTCAATGGCTTTTTTGGGTATTTAGAAGATTAATTGCTTTTATATCTTTCACAGCACAAGAGTAACAGAATAAATCTAATTTATATGATATGTTCACAAAACGATGAATTAAGAAACGCTGTTCTCACTAGAAAAATTCAGTCGGAATCCGAGTCAGGCAGCTGAAGTGTGCGTGTTTTTAAAGCAACGTGTGACGCATATGAGTTTATTAGGCATCCAGTGTTTGACTGTTTGTCTATCTTGATAACGATGTCAGAGGTCTTTATGTGCTAAAAAGAAAACAAAATGACACCTTTCAGAATAGACGATTATGGTTAAATGGCATATTTCTGTGATTGTAGCGCTAATTAGGGGCATATATTGCCGCGATCTGTATTAATACTGATATAAATATTAATATTAAGATATTTTAATCTGCAATTTTCAAGCTCTAAAATAATTAGTTGTTTATGATGTAATTTCAAACGCGCGAACAAGTATGACAATCTAAAGTGTGCTAATTATCATCATTGGCGCCAATTGCAGCATTTTTAATTACCAAGTTATAAAATAAATAAAGTCTAAAATCAATGACAACATCCTAGATAATGTGAGAAATGCATGTAAAATTAGAGTAATTAAAGATGCTATCAAAGTAGCGACTTTTGAGAATCGGCAAAGCTTTCAAAGTCGCCGCCAATATTCTTCCAAACCAAATCCCCCCTTCCCCCAGAAAAAAAAAAGAAATATATATATATATATTTTTCTAGTTCATACTTTTTTAACATTCATTTCCTTTGGTATTTGCTCGCCGTCGTTTTGCCATCCTCAGCCTTTCCAGTTTGAAGGAACACCTACCTGCTTGTGCGTCAGCTCACTGCAGAACGTTTCGTTGCTGTTTGAAAATGGTGAAACAGTAGTGAGTTTTAGTATTGCATATACGAGAAAACGCAAACGCTGTGTGTTTGCGTTAGCTTTGTATGTTCGAGCTGCGCGAGGGCGGAGCCCAAAATTGCGTTCTTGGATCGGAGCAATGCAAGGATGCGCAGGCGTAACGTGGAGCAGGCCACCCTAACGCAAACGCACAGCGCTTGCGTTTGCCTTTATACGCAATACTCAAACTCTCTAATAAGGTACAATCTCATACCGGCTGCAGCACCACGTTGGGACAGTGAAGAGTGTGGTTTGCATTCGGAAACGACATTTAGCGAGCCATGATCGCGAACAGTTCCGCCGTGCTCGCTGAGCAGGAAAATCGGGGGACCCTCTCTAAAGCGCTTCCCGTTTCCGCCACGAAAGGGCGAGCGACAAGCTGGAGACGCGAATATGCCATAACCTGAAAAAAAAAGCAAGAAAAAAAAAAAACATCAGTAGAATTAGCGTTTTGCTAGTTTTTATGGGGTGATTTCAGATAAGATCGACCAAAGGGTGGCTGGTCGACATTTTTAAATCAACTGATGTTTTTATATGACATTGTGTAGTGTCTGGTATAAACGAATCCACACTTAGGTTTGACCAGAAAAAAAATTTGGAGACAAGAAAAATCGTAAGGCAGGGAGAGGTGGACAGTTGCAATAACGCGCACTGATGGAGGGGGCAAGTTTGAAAGTGAATAATTAAAACAATAAAATTAGGAGAATTTTAGAACTTTTTACAAACAAACTATGGGTACAACTTGCTTGTAATATAAAGTAATAATATTTATTAAAAATTTATTTAGTTTTCTAAAAATTGCCAAACATGCCTGCTCGAACGACAAATGGCAAACTTTGGAAATCTGTATCTCATGAAATAATTTAATCATTATTTCATAACTTGCAGACATTATTTTACTAATATATGGCTATTATTGAAAAAATAAATAAGGTATCTGAGTGACACAATAGTTACAATATATTTAGGCAAACATGGGAAAAAAATCAAACAAAGAAAAATTCCAATGCGAATAAAAAAAAAAAACACCACCTTCGATTTTTTTTAAATTTGGGTACCCTGTTATACTCTATTTCGGCATTCATTTCTATTAAAAACATGTTGCATCATTGCACTGTGAAAGAAGAAACAACTCCCCAAAGTAGGGTCCTTTTTCAAAGCCTACACTTAGCAGTGGTTCCAGAGTTCCAGTTTCAGCAGAGTTCCAGTTTCATGAAACTTGCACAAATCTTTTATATACATTTATTCAGATGAGGTCATTGATAAAAAGAGCGATCGGTCACACAGTAAAAGGGAGGAGAAACTATATACAGCATTTTACATAAGCGTACAAAGTGGTATCATATTAGAGACTAATGATTTGAAAAAAGATGATGCAGTGTGAAGTTGTACCTTCCGGTATATTTTGCATCTAGAGTAAAATAAATAACTTTACTTCCACACACAAAAACAAAGATATATTAGTAAGATATTTAGGTTGGCTGTGTATTTACGATTACAAACAATTTCAGGTGACGGATGCCATAGTGCCTAACTGGAGCAGCTTCGATGCTCTCGGTGTATGAATGAATCGTGGCAAGCCGATATATTTTATCCTGCTCGAGGATAACATTTTGGAATTTTTTTTTATAGTGATCAGATAAAAATTATTAGTAACCACCAACAAAAACAGTAGGTTAAATACCCCGTGAAGAAAAATAAGATAAATAAGATGTCCCTGCATTCAAAATGAGCAGTCCTTGGGAAATCAAATTCGGCACTTTACGCTAAGGTTTTCCTCGCTGTACCCATTTAATAAAGTTGCTTCCAAGCAGATCCGACTGTCCGTGCTACATATACGTCACAGGTCCCTTCTGTTGATGACTTGCTGAGCCGCCACGCGTGCCAAGACTGAATGCCAGGGAAGGCGCGCACCGTCAGACACTCTTCTTTTTTTTGTTCACGATATCGAACAACCTCATTTTCGTCCAGATATACAAGATGCACGCCTTTCAGTTTCTTTGATAGAACGCTCACCATTGTCCTGGCCGTCTGAATTGCGCTTACTGAACGTTCTCTCAGGTTGTTCAGCGTGGCCTGGTGCTTCACGAGTCCGCCAACTCCGTCACATGCATTTTTCCCATGTCCAGATGCAGAAAATAACCACTGGGCTTGTGGGCAATCGTCCTTTGCAAATTGGTGAAGCTGGTAGCGATTCTTGAAATGACTGGCGGCGCCGTCACTTACGTACGTCACGTACGAGTATACCGCAACGTTGTCTTCAACCCACTCCTTCACTTTTTCTAGAGCCAAGCAAGCGTGAGCGGCGTCGTGACACAGGTCCTCACTGATGATGGCAAAGCTGTTTGTAAATTTTCTTGTCTTCACTACACATGTAAATATCGACCATCGTGCTTCGTCAGGAAGCACGATGGTCCAGTTTTCAGCAAAGTCAAAATGAAAGACAATGCTCCCGCGTTGCATGCACTGTTTTTCATCGTAGATCGCTTTACCTTGCGTTTGCCGGATATGGTTGTGAAGTAACCAACTTCCAACCGTCACTTGGATGACTTTTAGGAAAGTCTCAGGTTCCAAAGTTTTTTTCACAAGGTCGCCGGACACCCATGTTGCAAGCACAATCTCTTCATCCTCCGGGATATCAAGTTCCTGGAGTGTAAGAAACTGGCCTTTTGGGCAGTGATCACAGTCTCCTTGAAGGCACAGTTCTGTTGCTGGGTCGCACAGAAATGCCGAGTTCATTTCACCAGTGTTGAATGTTGAGCCTGTAACGTTCCCTAGAGCGGCAATACAAATATAATAATTGGCGCAGCGCACACAAACGCACACTTCCTGGTGTGGAATACATTGGACCCATCTAGGGCGCAACGAATAAAATTTCGTTAGCCCAACGCCGGAATCGGGATGCTTGTCTTTGTATATACGGAAGGCCTCTCGTATTGAGCGTGTCATGAAGCGCTTTGGCACGAACGTTTTCTCTCCGTTGAGCATGACAGAGATGACGTCCTTCTGGTTGGGACTTTGGCGCGAACATTGTAGCTCGTCTTTTGTGAAGTACTCTAGGGCAGCAGACAGGTTCTCAGGGCTCACCTTGCACCTCGTGTAAGGATCCGGCTCATACCACACGCCATGCTTTTCCTTGAGTTTTCGGGATTTACTTATGAGGTACATTGAGGCCTGTTGAATCATCTTTTGAACCTCATTCTTTGTCAGTGTTGACGGCAGGAGTGTAAGCAGTTGACAACGTTCCCGGAGAGAGGTGGCGGTTTCAAAGGCCTGCCGAAAGTTGTCCACCCACTCAGTGCATGTGGAGTATGTTGGTTCGGACGACCCCGATGGTGCGTCCCTGTCGTACGCAATACGTAGCCTTGAGCGTATATTCTTGACAGCAACCTGCTCCAGTTCTGTCTGCTTTCTCTTGACATAGGCAGGCCTGTCCCGACTTCTTACGACGCTTGGTTGTCTCAGCGGCGACACATCTGTAGGTAGTATGCTGCGATTTAGATCTTCAATTGCTTCTTCAGCTGGCACAAATATGTCAGGGCACTGCTCTGAGCTTCGCATCGAGATCTCCTTAGTGATGTGCATGAAGCAATGGTAGCACAGGTAGTCCGTCGCACTCACTTTGGTGGAACAGTCAGGCGGAAGAATTTGCTTCAACGAGTTTAGCTCCAACTCGCCAACACTTCGAAAATTCCGCTGCTTTGGTATAGTCTTCTTGTGTTTGCAAAAGTAATCTGCACAAAACACTCGTTCGGAGCTCCAGGACGTCTTCATAATGTATACATAAATAATAGAAATTAAACCCCAACTGATGGGATATAATTGCCAAGTGAAAGAACTACTGGGTGCACAAGTGACAAGTCCGAGGCTGAGGAGCTCACTCACTGCAAACGTACATTTGAAAAGAGAGGTCACAACTGAGGCTGTCGGCAAAGCTTGATCCACGTCAAAGGAAGAAAGAGGGAAAGTCTCCAGACAAAAAATTGTGGTCAGCGGCCTTCGAAAAAGACTTTCCGGAATCGCACTGTCGTCCCTCCACGCGCTGATAGGAAAGCACCCGAGCTTCTACCAGGTGGTTCATGACACAGCCTGAGCCATGTCGGCGACCGGTTCGCGAGGGGTTGGCGGTGGGGTTACGTTGATGGTCACTCGGATTAGCCCTTGCTGTACTGAGCTACCGCCTGCAGTGCCTTATCGCCGGCTGGTGTCAACGAGAACACAAACACCCTGTCTACACCAAAACTACAAGCGTTCACCGCACACGCGTCGCCGCCGCTTTTAAGCTTTTGTGAAATTGCTTCCTTTTGCCGCGGAGAACCGCCTTATCTGAACTACGCGCCTGAAATCCTTCCAGGCGGGCGTACACAATATCAAGCGTTTCGAGAAATGCCCGTGGAGTAGAACTATGGGAAAATTCGGAGCCCGCGATGTCGATATCGTCGCCGTGGTGTTATATATCGCCGTCGCGTACTGCAGTCCCCCGATGGGAAAGGGGGGGGGGGGGGGGGGCGGTCTTACTACGATAACATGGCGACAGCGTTTACACTCTATGTATTTACGCGAGGCTCGAGTATTTGGGGATAATGCTGCCGGTTGGTGTGCCCCTTTGTGCCTGATATTATCGCCCGTGACGCCAGCGAGTGAGATGGCGACAGGCATGACTGCTCAGTAAACAAGCGTCGGCGGCCATGTTTTGCTGGTTGAAGCGAACCCCCTTGTCCTTGACAGCGAGCGGGGAAATGCGAAAAAAAGATTGTATCGGCCGTTTTGCCAGAACTAGCGACGAGTGTCGTCTGCGGTTTCCGGCAACTATTTTGCCATAATCGTGAGCTTAGCGAGGAAATGATTTTTGCTAGCCACAGAACACTACCACGCAGAAAGGGAATGCTTGAACATGTTTTTGTTCTGGATATATATCAGGGATATATATGAGAGAGAGAGAGAGAGATGAAGGTAGAGCGGAAGAGGGAATAGCATATAGTGTCGCAGGAGAATAAAGTAAACAAAGTTCCTAGTGGCCGATGGCTGCATGATCTTTTCTCGGATCACTAGTCCGTAATATGATACCTCTTTGTACACAGTAGTTTCTCCTTAATTTAAGTGTGTGAACGATTTCTTTAGTTATCATTGGCCTCATCTGAATAAAAGTATATAAAAGATGTGTGTTGGTTTCATGAAACTGGAACACAGAGTCAGTTCTTGTATAAAACACTGCTAAGTGTAGGCTTTGAAAAAGGACCCTACTTTGGGGAGTTGTATCTTCTTTCTCAATAAAATGATGCAACATGTTTTTAATGGAAATGAATGCCGAAATAGAGTATAACAGGTTACCTAAATTTAAAAAAATCGAGGGTGGTGTTTTTTTTTTTTATTCGCATCGGAATTTTTCTTTGTTTGATTTTTTTTTCATGTTTGATTAAATATATCCTAACTATTGTATCACACAGATACCTTGGTTATTTTTTAAATATTAGCTATATATTAGTAGAATAATATCTGCAAATTATATCATAATGATTAAATTATTTCATGAGATACAGACCTCCAAAGTTTGCCATTTGTCGTTCGAGCAGGCATGTTTTTCAATTTTTAGAAAAATAAATATATTTTAAATAAATATGATTACTTTATATTACAAGCAAGCTATACCCATAGTTTGCGCCTAAAACGTATTAGAGTTCTCCTAATGTTATCGCTTTAGTTATTCACTCTCAAACGGGCCCCCTCCATCAGTGCGCGTTAATGCAACTGTCCACCACCTCATGCATTACGATTTTTTCTGTCCCCAAGTATTTTTTCTAGTCAAAACTAAGTTTGGATTCGTTCATACCAGACAATATACAATAACATATAAAAACATCAGTTGATTTGAAAATGTCGACTAGCCATCCTTTGGTCGATCTTATCTGAAATCACCCTATGAGTAAACCGCGTTTGATTAATTCCTCCGTCTTTGTGCTATAGGGAGTATTCACTGGACGCCATATTTGTGGGTGCTGTTTAGAGCGCATGCTCAGAACGAGCTCACATCAATAGGCTGCTAAGACCGGCATCCTTGATGGCGCGAAATGCACGTTGCAAAAAAACCATGGAGCTCGCCATCAGCACGTGCTCTGCATTCGCGCACACAGCTATGGCCGCCAGTCAATACTCCCTATACTACATTCACTCTTAATCTGAGTCTAGAAGCTCCGCCTTCCGCGCGAGCTTACAGCCCTTGCTATCACAATGAACGCGCAGGCACGCATAAACTAACCAGTGCGGAAGCCGGCGAGCTCGCGCTGAAGGCGGAGGTCCTAGTTTCAGCTGAAGGGCGAGCGGAGGATATATAACAAAATAAATACCCATAGTGCCAAGAATAAAAAAAAAAAAAAAAAGAAGCTTGTCGCGAGCTTTGCACCCCGAGAACACTCTCGAACTGAAACAATTCCTAGCGCTGCAGAGAATCATTACACGTAGTAAACAGAAATAATTCGATATACTGCTATCGAATTCCCTCGACTTGTTACTTCAGAATAGTTGAAGCGCAGTGCTGCAGCCCTCGAATCCAAACCGGATTTCGCAATGCCGCCTAGAGACAGCAAGACGGCGAACAAACGCATCTCGACTGACGAGATAGACGACGCAGCCCGCTCTCTGGAGATTCGTCCCGGCATGCCGTGTTGGGCATTTAGTTTGCGCTTGATGAGAGAGGTAAAACAGGGCGGCCAGCTTTTTTTCTTAAAGCGTAAGTGTAAGCTGACAGTGCGGTGGGGCCTCCGCACTCGACGGACCACATAACTTTCTCCCTCGCATCAACTGACCTCGCTATCTGCTCGTGAATATGAAAGGGAGCGTTATCATACGACAGAAGATCGACGTATGAATTGTCCAACGCACGCCTAGTCTCCACCGCACTGTCTGCGTAGTCGTGACCGGAGTATATAAGACGTTTCATATCGTCGGTAGGTGCCTTATACCCCTGTCAGACGGTACCTAAAATGGCATTTGCGCAAAATGACATTCACTATAAATGTCATTTAGGCAGTGCCTCACGGCAACTCAAATGACATTTAACGTAAATGTCTTTTTGGATAAATTGAGATCCCCATACTCAATTACCGCTCGCAAATCGCACTCTTTTTATTTATTTATTTATTTATCAATACTGTCGGCCTTCTCTCGAAGGCTATTACAGGAGAGAGAGAGATAAAAGGGAAAAACATACAATCTTAACGTTTAACAGAAATAAGGACACACAAAATACTATTACATTTTCAATTAACAACAATCAAGCACAATTTCTTTTAATTCGAAAACAGCTCTTCCAAGGAAGACTCAAAATGAGACGCGTCTGGTAAATTTATGACACACTCCGGGAGACTATTCCATTCTTCAATTGTTTGCGCGAAAAAAGAGTATTTAAAGACGTCTATTCTACTACAATAAGGTTGGACCGTTTTCGTATGATTTAGTCTTCTTGATCGCTTATGCACTTCTTTCAGATACAATGCTGGGTCAATTTTTAGTTGTCCGTTATAGAGGAAAAAAAACAACTTCAACCTTGCGATCTTCCGTCTAGTTTCTAGTGGCTGCAAGCCGCACTCATGCAACATTCTAGTTTCAGAGTCTGATCTTTTATACCTAGATAGAATAAAACGTACAGCAAACCTTTGAATCTTTTCTCATTTTTCTTTGTCAACTTTTTTGTTGGGACTCCATACCACACTGGCATACTCCAAAATAGGACGTACCATCGTTTTAAAGGCAGTCAACTTTGCGTCTCTAGTAGCATCTTTTAATTTCCGTCGTATAAAACCAAGACTCCGATAGGCCGAAGAGCAAACATTTTCAATATGGGCCCGCCACTGTAGGTCATTTGAGATCGTGACACCAAGGTACTTGAAACTGTCCACATTATTCAAATTAACATCCCCCATATTGTAGGAAAATTTTAAAACGTTCCTCTTGTTTGTTATGTGCATGTATGCCAACTTACGAAAATTTATCTGCATTTTCCAATCATTACACCATTGCCTTAATATTTTCAAATTCCTGTTTAAGTTCAATTGATCGACGGAATTTTTTACGGGAGCATAAAGTAAGCAGTCATCTGCAAAGAGCTTCAGTTTAGTTGGAGCTTGAATATAAGTAGCGATATCGTTTATATAGATCAAAAACAACAATGAACCCAGGACTGAGCCCTGAGGGACTCCTGAGGACACAGGTAATGGCGCAGATGGACTTCCATTAATTTCAACTCTTTGACTTCGATTTGATAGATATGCTTCAATCCAATTAATAGTAATAGAACCTAGACCTAGTGCTTTTAATTTCCATATCAGTTTTTCATGTGGTATACACCGACACGCGGGCTTGACGTCACGGCGCTGCGGCGGCGCTGCGATCGCGCCGGAGCCGGGGGGTGTGGGCAAAAGAGCGCACGTTTCGCATGGGCGTCATAGCATTTCAGCATGCCGCAAAGCTGTGCTGCCGTTAATTGCACCGAAAGGTACAAGAAAAGTCGCGGAATGAGTTTCCACAAGTTCCCGGCAGACTCTGAAAGGCATAGAAGGTGGATAATATCCGTGGATCGAAAATTATGGTCGCCTCGCGTGAACGACCGTTTGTGCGGCAAGCACTTTCTTGAAGGCAAGTGCGGCTTCCATTTCAATCTCCGTCCCGAGGCTTGCTTATGTGCAGGGAAACCGTCTTCTGATCGAGACCACCCGGATTTTGTTTAAACGGTGTTCGCGCACAAAGCACCGGCCAAGCGCTCGTCGAAGGCTCGCTACGCCCGTGCTACCCAACAGAAGGGGATCGGCGGCAGAGCGGCAATGTTGTAGGCGTTACCGAAAAAAAGTAACGAAATACGTTACTCGTTACTTGCAAATCAAAGGTATGCATTACTAAGCTAAGTTGCCTAAAAATAAAATAAAAAATAAAAAAACGCGTTACCGTTACCGATAAAAAGTACCGCACGTTACTTATGCGTTACTTTTTAAATTATGATTTCACACTGTTTTGACGATACAATTTTGCATAAGCTCAAATATCAAGAAACATTATGTTCATGCAGAAACTGAACATAATTACTTTATCTATTTTTGCGGTTTCACCTAAATAGTCATGAGAAAAAACGGAAAGAAAAACAGAGTTTGACGCCTAAAAACACGGAAAAAATTGAAGTGTAATTGTAGTAACGAGTAACGAAACTACGTTACTTAAAATAGTAACGTAAGTACGTTACCCGTTACTGTGTCGAACAAGGAGGGAGTAGGTTACTACGTTACTGAAAAAAGTAACGCGTTCCTGGTAACGCCGTTACTTGTAACGTTTTACCGCCAAGACTGCAGAACGGACAAAGCGTTACTGCTTGTCATGCCTTATGGTCATGAGAGAAAGAAGAATAGCATACTTTGACTTGAAGACGCTGTGTGTACTTATTTCATTGATAGAGCCCTTCCGCAGACCCACAGTCTGCTGATCCCGCCGGCAGTGCGGAAACCGAATCGATCGAAGTAATCGTAGGCCTCGAGAGAGTTGTACGCATGCTTCGTGTCGGCCGTGAACTGGCTGGGCGAAAAAAACTAAATAAACGACAACGTGAGCCGTCGACTTCAGTGACAGCAAGTTCACGTCGGAAGTCCAGCAGGCCTTGTTTATACGGCGTACGGATCCTCGTAGGCAACGCCATCCACGCACAGTCTGTCTCGATACCGCTGCCGTTCAGGCTCGGGTAGCGAGCTCAAATAATCGGGCATAGCATACGACATACGTTGCCAGGAAACACGACTCACAAATAAAGCTAGAAGCGTCCCTACAACGTCAACAACGAGCGCACGCCGCACAACGCAATGGCGAAAACACGGACAGCCGGGTCGCTTTTGCCCACATAGCTACCGCGCATGCGCGGCCTTCCGGCCGTGTTGGTAAACAGAGCCGCTCCGCGTGTCGGTCTATACGGTCGAACGCCTTCGAAAAATCGACGCAAATAACATCTACCTGTTGCTTATTATTAACGGCAAAAGAAAAATCATGAAACGTTTCCACAAGTTCGGTTACCGTTGACAGGCCACATCTAAAACCGTGCTGGTGGGGATAGAACATGCCTCGGTCCCCTAGGAAAGTGAATATGTGTTTTGAAATAATATGTTCCATTACATTTCAACAAACACTTGTCAAAGAAATGGGCCTGTAATTATCTACCCTGAGACGGCTTCCGTCCTTAAATACTGGTAACCCACAGGCAGATAACCAGTGTTGTGGAAGAGTGTGCGTGTGTAATGATGTGTCAAAAATAATTTTAAGATAATGGGATAGCCACTCAGCATATCTTTTTAGAAATTCATCGGGCATTTTATCCGGTCCCGTTGATTTCTTGGTATCAAGAGATAACAACTTCGCGAATATTCCTGATTGGGTTATTACCACGCCCGGTGTGCTTATTTCAGTATCGTCGCTTGAGGCTTCACGCATGACATGTGACTCATGCGCTGAAAAAACTGACTGGAAAAAAACGATTAAAGCGCCCTGCCATTTCTACATTGTCTGTAATAAATATGTCACCGTCAACGATTTGTTCAATCGGCTCCTTTCGTCCCTTTAAGAAACGCCAAAACTTTTCGGGGGCAGTGTTTATAAAATTGTGCAGAGTTACTGAAAAAAAGCTTTCCTTTGCTTCTCTAAGTGCCGTTTTTAAACTGCTCTTTAAGGCGGTCCCGCTTTGTTTGTTATTTTTTCTATGCCTTCTGATTCGTCATTCCAAGTGAATTATTTCGCGTGTTATCCAAGGATTTGTACGATGAACATGTTTAATTTTGCTAGGTACATAACGATCTATACAAAAATAAATAGTTGTCTTGAAAAAGTTCCAGAGGTCGTCAATTGTACTAGTAGTGCTAAGTTTGTAAGTCACATGTGTCGGCTGCACCCGACACATGTGACGGCATAAAAAAAAAGAAAGACGTTTACAACTCCTTGTAAATCCGAATTAGAGCGCAGCTCTTGAGGAGGAGGAGGAGGAGAGAACTTCCTCCTTTATCCTCTTCTCCCTTCGCCTCCTCCTCCCTCCCTCCCCTTCGTGACGTCACTCGTAACCCTAGAGACCCTCATGAAGTCTCTCGTCAAGGCCTCGTGAAGGTCGTGACCTTCACTAGTGAAGGTAACGTGAACGTCGTGACTTTCACGTGACCTTCACTGTGAAGGTCGTGACCTATGTCGTGACCTTCACGACATAGGTCATGTGAAGGTCACGACCTTCACGAGTGACCTTCGTGACGTCACCCGTGACCCGCGCTTGGCATTATGGGAAGTTCTCCTAACGACGTCGCTCGTGGCCGTCGTGACGTCACTCGTAACACTCGTGACGTCATTACGGGAAACGTCCAATAATGCAACGCGCGGGTCACGAGTGAGGCCCGCGGGTGCCATTATGGTATGTGAGGGGTAAAGGCTTACCCCTCATTTTATTTACATATATACATCTACCAAAGGCTACCAAGGGTCCACGCTGAATCGCTCGAAAAGGCTCTTCCACGAGCTGTGTCTGGTCAAGTTTCTGCTTCTTCTCTCTCGGTGTCCGATGTTCCTACAATACTCCCCTTCCTAGATGTCGACGGCATGGTTTCTGAAGCGCACATGACGTGAAGTGGATGTCTTGCACTTAAGTGGACTTAGAATCAGAAGTGCAGACTTGAGGTGTCTTTTAGAGGAGCTGTTTAGTTGCGCAGTATTTGCGGGCTTGAGTCGGTTAATGGATACGAAATCTTTTCTTGCACCAAAGTCGACTTGGAAGGTCTTGGAATAACGTCGAAGGACGGGGTACGGGCCATCGTAAGGCGCGTCGAAGGGGTTTCGTACAGCGTCACGTCGAACGGATACGTGTGTGCACTTCGTCAAATCAGAACTGACAAAAGTATTGTCGTTAGGTGGAAGTCGGGTCGGTGGCGGAGCTATATCCCTCATGGTTTGTTTGACTCGGACAACGTAATTTCGTGCGTCGGGAACGGCATCGGTCATAGTGTTGTGGAAAAACTCACCGGGGAGGCGGAGTGTCGTGCCGTAAGTGAATTCAGCGGGTGTTCCCGTAAGGTCAGCTTTGTAGACCGTGCGAAGGCCAAGCATAACAAGAGGCAGTGCCTCAAACCAGTTGCCTGATTTAATCCGCGCTTTGAGTGATGTCATCAGCTGTCGATGGAATCTTTCGACCATTCCGTTGGCAGCGGGATGATACGCGGTCGTGCGAATTCGGGATACTCCGAAAAGGCGTAGAAGTTCAGCAAACAGTTGGGACTCAAATTGACGGCCTCTGTCGGTGGTTACAGTGTCTGGCACACCAAAACGCGACACCCACGATGTTACGAAAGCCG
The DNA here is from genome assembly GCF_016920785.2 of Ixodes scapularis. Classification (NCBI taxonomy): domain Eukaryota; kingdom Metazoa; phylum Arthropoda; class Arachnida; order Ixodida; family Ixodidae; genus Ixodes; species Ixodes scapularis. The sequence goes on from NW_024609835.1 coordinate 198,523,725, forward strand.
AAGCAACAGATTCGGCAGCTATGTCTGTTAAAGGCGTTGCCTCAGGCCAACGGGTGAATCGGTCTATACAGGTTAGAATATATAGAAATCCATGTGATGGAGGTAGGGGACCAACAATGTCGATGTGTACATGAGAGAATCCGGCATCCGGAGGTTTGAAACGGGAGACAGGAGCTATTGTATGTCTCTGGATTTTAGTTGTCTGGCACTTGTGGCACGTTCTTGCCCATTCGCGTACGTCGGTGTTCATTTTCGGCCAGACAAAACGCGATGTGACCAATAGTTGAGTTGCACGAATACCTGGATGAGCTAGCGAATGCGGTGAGTCGTAAACAGGACGACGGAATTCGTTAGTGAGGAATGGCCGAAACGTCCCTGTGGAGACGTCAGAAGTCACTACTTCGCTACATCCGGGAATTCGGACGTCTTCGAGTTTAAGAGCTGTACTTCCAGAGCGTAGATGTCGAAGTTCTGCATCGTGTTTTTGTGATTCGGCGAGGCGACGAAAATCAATGTGATACAAGAGGTTTGTCTCAGCGAACTGTATACTGACACGGGATAAAGCGTCGGCCGCTGGGTTGTTCGATCCCTTCACGTGTCGCACATCTGCCGTAAATTCTACGATGAAAGCCATTTGGCCATTTGATTAACCATCTCTACCAGATGTTAAAGCAAAAGTCAGTGGTTTGTGGTCGGTTAACATGTGAAAAATGCGACCCTCAAGAAAGTACCTAATATGCTTGATGGCTAGGTAAATAGCTAGGAGCTCTCGCCCAAACGCGCTGTATTTCTCTTCGGTTGGACGTAATTTTTTTGAGAAAAACGCGAGAGGTTGCCAGTGTTGTTCAAGCTGTTGCTGTAGGACCGCTCCGACCCCTTCCTCGGACGCATCAGTCATGACGCGTGTTGGGGCGTTAGGCACTGGGTGGTGGACCATTGTAGCATTGGATAGATCAGTTTTGATTTTCTCAAATGCATGCGATCAGTCCTCTGTCCAAATTATCTCTTGTTTCGGATTGTGCTTTGTAGACAAGATATCGGCAAGTGGTTGGGTTGTTGTTGCATATTGAGGGAGGAACCGTCTAAAAAAGTTGATCAGGCCGAGAAATTCTCGCAGCCGTTTGATGGTGGTTGGTCTCGGGAAATTGACAATCGCCTCAACCTTGTCAGGCAGTGGTTTTACTCCGGAACTACTAAGGTGGTGCCCCAAAAATGTTAATTCGGAGACGCCGAATGAGCATTTTCAAGGGTTAATGACGAGACCATTATCTGTTAAGCGTGTGAGAAGGCGAAGATGCTCGGTGTGTTCTTCTTGCGTCTTGCTTGCTACTAGAAGGTTGTCCAAGTACGCAAAGCAAAAATCTAACCCCCGTGTGACTTGGTCAATAAAGCGCTGAAACGTCTGTGCTGCATTTCGGAGTCCAAACGGCATTCCGACGAACTCATACAATCCGAAAGGTGTGATTATTGGTGTCTTTGTGATGTCATTGGGCTCCACAGGTATTTGATGATATGCCTTGATCAAATCGATTTTTGAGAAAATCGTTGTGCCATGTAGATTGTGGGAAAAATCTTGGATGTGAGGTATGGGATATTTATCGGCCGTTGTGATATTATTCAAAGCTCGATTATCCCCGCATGGGCGCCAATCGCCGGGTGTGGCTTTAGGCACCATGTGTAGCGGCGAGGACCAAGAGCTTTCGATGGCCGTATAATTACCAACTCCAGCATATGGTCAAACTCCTGCTTCACGATTTTTAGTCGTTCTGGAGCTAGTCGACGAGCGCGAGCGTAGATGGGTGGTCCGTCTGTGACAATGTGATGAGTAATATCATGCTTTAGAGGACGTATCACGTTGCACGGTCGAGTGAGGTCAGGAAATTCGTCTAGAAGTTTGTTGGAGATGTTGCTCGGAGGTGGTGGGGATACTGGGCGAGGTAGTGCAGTGACTATTCCTGCTGCCGCGACACGTTTCGTGGGGTTAAAGAGTTGTGAGTTTCGAATGTCCACCCAGAGTCCGAAGAAGGACAGAAAATCTGCCCCCAATATAGGGCGATTTACATCAGCCACAAGAAAAACCCATCGGAAAATGCGCGAAAACCCGAAATCAAGTGTAAGCGATTTCTGACCGTCCGTGGTAACGCTGGATCCGTTTATTGCTTGAAGATTTGATGTGTTGTTTTTGGTCTTGCGTTCTGTTGGAGAAGGTGGTATCACGCTGACTTGTGCTCCAGTGTCAACCAAAAATTGTATCTTGGTGTGTTTTTCCACAATGAAAAAGAGGTGACCTGTGGGCTTGAGCACTTGACCGGTCACCATTAGCAAGTGCTGCGGGCGTTTTCCTTTGACCAACTGCAAGGAGGGGAGCAGTAGTGCGCTTGGTCTCCAAACTTTTTATGGTATCAGCAGAGTTGCCGTTGCCCCGATGGACAAGGTGAAGGAAGGAGTTTTGCTCGGGGCGGTTCAGGCGCGCGTGAGTAACGCTGTCCTATGGCAGCCACCTGGTCCACCAGCATCGCGACGTTTTCTTGTAGGTGTCTGAATTCTTCGGTAGTCGGACCGGAGGTGGAGAGCCGCGGCTGCTGCCAGTCGCTGGTGGATTGCACGACAGCTTGGATGTTGTGAGGCTTGTCAGCTAGTTCGGCGAAGTCGTCGATGCAAATATTGCCAGAAGTGGTTAAAATCATGCGCACATTGGAGGGCAACCGCTGCAGAAAAAGTTGACGTAAGATGGAAGTGTCCATGGCCGAGGCCTGGCTTCCCAGAAGTTGTTTCATACGACGCAGGAGTTGCGAAGGTTTTCTGTCGCCGGGTTCCTCAATGGTGAGTAGCTGCTGCAGCCGACGCTGCTCTGAGCAATTGTTCGACGGATCAACTCATTCATTAGGTGATCATAGGGATCTTGGGCGGGGGGAGAAATTAATATGTCACGTACCTCCGAGGCCTTGGTTGAAGACAGTGACGTGCCAACTTCTCCGAATATCGTCGTCTGAGAAGTGATGTTCCGGCGAGCGAACTCTTGTTCGATCTGAGCAAACCAAAGTTCCGGGTCAGCCGGCCAGAACGCCGGGAGCCGCCGGGTGACTGAAGCGAGTTGTTGAGTTAAGCGACGGGTTAACTCGTCCTGGTGTTGGTCTTCGTCAGCTTCAGCCATGTCGTATGGTGTGGTCTCCAAGGCCTCAGGCGCCCACGGTGTTCCAAGACATGATAAGTGGGGGTCAGGATCCTGGAGCGGGGCGGTTTTGACGGTGCTGGAGGCGTAGTGGATCACGTCCGGGTCACCACATGAGGGGTAAAGGCTTACCCCTCATTTTATTTACATATATACATCTACCAAAGGCTACCAAGGGTCCACGGTGAATCGCTCGAAAAGGCTCTTCCACGAGCTGTGTCTGGTCAAGCTTCTGCTTCTTCTTTCTCGGTGTCCGATGTTCCTACAGATGTTTCCCATAATGTAACGCGCGGTTACGCCGACGGCGATGCCGCTCAAGCCGGAAACGGGCCCAAGAGCTGCGCCCCCAAAAAAAGAAGGCGTATACTTGCGGAAACAATTGTTACACCGTTTTAATTACGGCAATATTTGTTTAACGTCTATTTTGCACACACTTTACGCTCTTAATTGTATAACCTTTACACGGCTGAATCTATCCAGTAGGCCAAATTGCTCCGAACCTGCCGCCGGCTCGCCTCGGTCGGCTCTAGGTGTGTTGGCTGCAGTTGCGGTCCACAGTTACGTGTTTTTACGATGTCGGAAGGAGTGTCTGCCGCGAAGAATAGGCTATCTGTCAACTGGACCCCCCGAGAGACGTCGGCACTCAAACCATGTAAGACCAACGCCTCTAATGTCTTTGGTAGCAGAAGCGGAACGGTTTGTCCTGCCCCGGCGTATGGGCGTTTCTAGAAGCCTTCGGCTGCCTCAAGACATATGGCACAGCACATCACAATATCGAAACCTCAAGGAACAACCTGCTAGGTCAGCAGGAGCCCGCAAAACAATTAGCGGAATGGACGGCTGCCCGGTATTTGTTTCGTGTGTGACGGCCGTCGCAAAAGTGCGTACTTTGAACGAGTTCATTGCACAACCGGCCTGGTCGTGGTCCATAGTAGCGCTTTTCGCCTAGCAACGCGTTATATTTCGCTTTTTTTTAAGCAACAGCTTTTTATTTGGGCTACATGCCTTGTCAAATGTACTACCTCGGGGTAGAAATTTGGGCAAGAATGCAAGACGACAAAAGGAGGTTACTTTTTTTTTAAGTGGTACAAACCTTGTAAAGGGTTCGTTGTTTTAATAAATGTAGTGTAGGTATTCGCCACCGTGACCTTATACCAGATTTTATATTCCCATTGAGATGCTCCAAGAAATAAATTAAAATAAATGCTGCATTAAGTCAGTCTCTCAATGTTTCTAGTTTTAGCTTTCTTTAATATAGTGTTGGATACTCACATGTCCTAAAGCTAAATATGCAAGGTGTGTTTACATATAAGCATCATATCATTAGGAATGTGATACGTGCACAACTGTATTTGAAAACACCATAAAAAAAACTATTTAAGAAGGTATTGCATATATGCGTCGAATACAAGTGCTGCACAGTTTCCACTTAAAAAGCAAGCTGGCGATTATTCTGTCCTCCGTAGTGGAGTATGGCTTTGGAGCGCCGACTTGATTTCTCACTACGGTGGTTAGGTTCACACAGGTCACCTGGCCAACCAAGCCCTCTTTAGGTAACGCCGACATGAATTCACAAAGAACCTGACCACGTCACCGGCATCGCCCAAACGGCTGCCTGAAGACATATTACGTTTGTAGGTACGGTAGCCTTTCTTCAACCGAAGCTCGCGGAATGCGTCTATAACAAAAATGACGGCTTTATCAACAGCCGGAGACGCTCGAACCAATATCAACCCTTGCCACCTTGATAGCAACAGCGGGAGCGCAATACGGCATTCACGATCCCTCGCAGACGTAGAAGTGAACACGGCAGATGAAGATCGAGTGTGAGGGACAGCCAGAACGAGCAAGCATTACTGCTATCACCGAAAGAACTGATAGCGAGCAAGCTGTCAGCTGTAGTAGCGCGGAGCAATGAAGGCTCGGCTAACGAATTGGTTTATGACGGCGTTACGTTGGCTAATGAATTTCACCTGACACTTCAACTCATGGTTACCCCAAAACATCTAGTTTTCGTCAAAATTAAAGATATTTAAAATTAGTGTGGGGTCCGCAACTTCCGATCTTGGTTGTTCGTTATATTTCGTTGTCGCTGCAGACAGCACAAAAATGAAGTTTTGTCGTGTTAAATTTTTTTATTGTCACCATGATTGACGCAAACATTCTCTGTGTACCCAAAGTGACTTTGCAACCGCAATCGCAATAAAAATAACTTAAATTTCATTTGAGTTTTCGTCTAGCAGATCCCATCTTTATTGTCATTTGAAAATCTGAATATTATTTGGCGTAAATGGCATTGGGGTATTAAGCAGCGTCGAGGAATCCCAGCAGACTCCTAAAGCAACGACGTCGTGTTTGCGAGTGAGCAGAGCGTCGTTCCGCTCCGAGTGACGGTCGCTCGGGTGTTGTCGGTCGCCGAATGACGAATCGGTCGGAACGACGCAAACGGATGCGGCGGCTTTTTCGGAGCAACCGACTTATCCTCCTGGGATGACGTGGAAGTGCGTGCGGCCTCGTGGGATCCAACCTGATTAGTTCCATTCGGAGCAGTTCCCGTGTCTCGGACCCACCTGGCCGCGTGGCATTCTCGCATTGGGGAGGAAATCCAAGCGTTGAGCCCCTTGTGGCTAAGATGAGAACTAAGCCCTGGATAGAAGAACAACATGGTCCCCGTGTCGCCTTGTCCAGGCCGACAGCCACCGACAAAACTCCTCGTACCCCTTCTCTTTCCTGTGGTAAACGAAGATGTTTTTTACGTATACTTATACTAGAGCTACATGAAGTATTTGTTTGTGTTTATGACGGAGCTCGGCTACGCTGGTATACCAGCAAGCCGCGTCATCGTTAGGCTTGTGCTCGTGTTTCGAACTGGAGCTTGGATTTCCTCCCCAATACGAGGAGGAAATCAAACTCGAGTTCCCGCCGAACGTTTACGTCACACTCGCGTCATGACGTAAAAACTCCTCTCCGCAGGATTTGTGCATGGTGAATCAAAGAGCTCTTTGCAAAACAAGCTGCGCCCCCTATAGGCTGAGCTAAGGAGCTATATCAGCTTTCTTTCATAATACAGCGATCCACGCACGCCATGTGATTTCACGTGACGCGCGTAGCTTCGCCCAAAGGGAACGTCACGTGACGAGCTCCGAGCTATCGATTGGCCCGGTGGCTCGTAGTGTACGCTGCGGTACATCGTGAGGTGAAACAGAGTATAGAAGCAAACATGTGCTGTCATGTTCTCCCCGATTTGCGTGACCCATTTCCGAACAAGCTTCCCGGCACGATTCTTCTTTGCGTAGTTTCCTTTTCTCCCTCGACGGTTTTCGTCATAACGAGGGTCCGAAGCAATCGCGTGTTGAATTCACTAAGTGCACTATGTTTTTTTTTTTTGTTTTGTTCACAACGAGGTGATGTACATTTAGTTCCTCTCAAGTTCGGCCTTGCTCCGCACTTTGTCCTCCTAATCGGCGTGCGTAAAAAAAAAGCGTTGATACAAAAACACAGAAAAAAAGAAATAACGGAAGGGCGCCTGGGTTTCCTAATATGCGGAGGCAGTGAGCAAGTGCAAGAACAATCACCAGTGAATACTGAAATCCCTGGATTATAGTGTAAAATACTGCGGAGTCTCATTTAGAACGGCGGTTTTTTTAATCATAAAACGCGGACTATTCGTGCGCTTAGGATATATTGTTTACTTGTCGAAAGGAACGGTTGTACTCTTTTACATTTTACAAAAACAGTACGCAGACTGCTTCGAACCTTATATACACTATAAAAAAATGTTAAACATATTGCTATACTTACAGCGCCAGTGCTTTGTAGATGTGAATAGCAGTCGCGAAGGTCACAGATGGCGAGCGAGTTTGCGATCAACTAAGCAAGCCCAGAGATACCAAGCTTATGTATATCAAAAAACCTAAATCCGGGCCATCCATAACGATGCAGCATTCATGTATAACCGCTATGGTTAGGTTTAAACGTTATGCATAACTATTTCGTGTTATATATAGCATCACATTTGAAGGGGTGGTACAACGATATTAAGATTAAAAGAATTTACATCCCGTAATTTTTACGTTGTTTATCGTGTCCCGGTGGATAAAAAAAAATCTCCCTGAATAAAAAATATCGCGATTCCGCTGCATAATCGCAAAAGAAAAGGTCGAGCTTTTTCCACCACCTGCAGCCGCGAGTGGCAGCCGAAGGAACTATGGCGAGAAGCTTACGTGACCTCGCTCGGCTCAAAGCTGCAGCAGAACGCCCGCTAATGCCAGTAGAGAGAGGGAGAGGAAGCCTCCTCCGAGAGAGCACGCGGAAACCTACACGGCACTCGAAGTACGTAACTATACTCGGCGACAACTTTTCTTGGCAATGCAGTGGAAGGTACGTCCCGCGTCCCCTCTCCCATTTTGAGTGTACGCAGGCTCTCCTCCTCCCCCATTTCCGGGGAGAGGAGGAGAGCCTGCGTACACTCAAAATGGGAGAGGGGACGCGGGCCTGTACCTTCCACTGCATTGCCAAGAAAAGTTGTCGCCGAGTATAGGAGTGTGACCAGGTGTGGACCCTGAAAACTGGGAGTGAGCTGAAGGGTGCCGGAAACGCAAATATTTCCCTTTTTCTTTTTTTATACAACAACTAGGACACGCAAGCGAAATTGGTTTTCTGTTCCTTACTTCAGAAGTGTCAGAGGGCAACTTCTACAAAATTTTGACAGAAGTCCGACAATCGGTGCACCCTCCTTTAAATCATTGAATGCTTCTAAGGCGAACCCTGCCCCATTGATCAAAAATTCCGAGTTAATGCCAAACGAAATGCGAATGCGTGGCCCGCGCCGCTCAAATGTATTTTCAAGGACGATGATGCCCTGTCGTCTTCCTTGCGGTTGTCTTAGAAGTCGTCCTAGACATCTAGGACGACCTCACTAGTCACAGTACTTGAAACAGAAAGCGTGGTCGGCGTCGTCGGCGTTGTTCCCGAAAGACGGCCAAAAAATACACCATCAAGCGTCATCACTGTGATGTCACCAAGCGTCATCATACGTCATCAGCGTGATGTCGCCGCCGTGGAGGCGTGTGCAAAAGGTGCGCTATGGACTGCATCTGTGCTCGTTGTGTGCTTTGCGCGATGGACTGTGAGGTGACTCCATCTACATCTGCGGCAAATACGCTACAGCCTTCTTAAAGGGAAGCTAAAGCGGTTTTAGATATGGGAAAAAACTAGGGGCTTTTTTTAGTTTCTATCCAATGCTAGGGTCGCTTCGAAAAACTGGTTATCCAAGCAGGATAAGCTGGTCAATCAAACACCACACGCTGGCAAGTAGTTTAGGTAGATTTCATCACCCCTCATTGGCAGGGACGTTCTTACATAGGCTGCACTAAAAACAGAATACCGTGAAACGTTTTTCGGGGTTTCGAGTTCTGAATTTTGTGAACTGAATATTTTCTAATGTGATAAAAGTATGCTGGTACATATACAAACAATAATGAGGCAGTATGTGACTTTACTACAAAATAGAAAAAAATGCGGAGTTTTTCTTTTTTTCTAAATATGCGACAATATTTTTTTTTGTCTTTTCACCTTATTCCGTCTGCGTGGGCACTATAGTCAGTTTACTGTACTTTTATTAAACTGTGCAACGAGAATAAACAAATAGTATGTAGAGTTTTATTTTGCATTCTTGTTTTCCAACAATCTAAAAACCCACAAAAACAAGTGGTTAGATAGCCATTCACTGTTACTTATCTCGTTCCAGTGGACGCCCAGCGCAATGTTTAATGCACCATAAAAAAACGTAACACTTTCTTGTTGGAATCTCTTTTAACTTCCTGCTCCTCCAAAAAGAACAGAATAAGGAAGGAGTGGTTGTAAACGTGCATTAAGGACCCGTATTCTAGAGCCAGGTAAACAAAATCCGAAACGGTAAAAAAACAGTGAATAACTGAGGCTGCGCGTTGTAAACTAACTGAACCAGAATCGAGTTACTTCAACACCGTAGAAGGGGGCATTCTTGCGGATGTAGTGAACGTTTGTGTAGTCTCATAATTCCGTTAAATATATACGGCTCATATATTTTTATATCTCTCAGTATGCTTAGCCGCCTTTCCCGTGTTATATTTGAGTGGTCAATACTGCAACAGCAAACGAGTCTTTTTCTTGCTTATAACTGGTGCAACTTTTATTCTATGGTGAAGGAGAAGATAGCCATTCCGGTGATAACAACTCTCGAACTCCCGTAGAAAGAGTGCATATGACGCCTTGCAAAATTGCTCGAAAATTCAGAATGGGTATAGCTAATTGTTATTGGTTATTTATTTGGTTATTTAGCAGTCGAAGCTAGACGGCCCTTAAATTTGATAAAGAAAGGTTTAATAAATGGCGCTATGCTTGCGGTACACTTTTCTTATAACTTCGAGTCTTGACAGTGGCGTAGCTACCCTTTCTTTAAAGGGCGCTCCGGCAAAATATTTTATATTCACCGATTTGCCTCAGAACTAAATTAACAGAATATTAGGGACATCTAGACGACTAGCCCAAATGACAATATAGAATATTTGGTTTTCATGAAGTTATTGAGGTTTTAAATTTGTTATCAGAAGCGGCGCGTTTCTAGTGGCAACTCTAAAACCATAACGTTAGATGTTTTAATGTGGGTCAATATGGGGGCAGTATAGCTGATTTCCAGTGTTTTACAAGAAGGTCGATGATGTGAAATAAATACAAGAAAAAAAAAACACAGGCAAAATAGTGTGTTTATTAGGCTGATTTGTAAGCTATGATTGTGATATCCGTCTACTGGAGAGCGGACAGTATTTGCATGTTTGTTTGGAATCTCGTTCATTTGCCGTTTTCACAATGCCTTTTTTGAAGTCATAAATAGTAAATAGGTCGCAGGAAAAAGTAAAACGAGGGGCATTCCGAGTACGGTGTGTGCTTAGCTTGGGTAGCTTTGGCAAAACTGCCGAAGTTCCACGTGGATATGATCTAGTTGGTAAGGCGAAGGGGTGAACTGAGTCTAATAGCAAAGAAACTTCACCTTCGAGGAGTAACTTCAATATGTAACATTATTCGTATATGTCGAGGATTAAGTTCCTTTGCCAATACATGCCATCGCAATAAAAAATAAGGTAGATTTTCTTCGATACCCCTTCCACAAGGTAAATATTTCAGTAATTCCCAAGGAATTACATTATCTGATCGCACCAGCGAGCACGCACCACACCTGGCGCAGTGCGCTGCACGCGCCAGGTGTGGTGCGCGTGCATCGCAGGTAGCAGTTGGCGCGAGAGACAGGTACATGTGCCATTCACTTCTCCTTATCGCTGCAGATTTAGGTACATGTGCCGCCCTCCATTTCTTATCACGCCAATGCGCGGGCCGCCGTACAAAGCGCGCTGTAAATGTACCGCAGTCTTCGTAATTCCTAACAAGAGGAAGGCGTCGACTAGAGGAGATAGCTGAATAGAAGTGGCAGATTATAACCGCTTTCGAGCTAGCCAAGATGTGCCAGAGAAGAGTGAAGAACGTTTGAGTAGGAATATAAAAGAAAGGCGCGTTCGCTATGCTAAGACGGAAGGTTGTTTGCGGAAGCGGGAATGTGACAGCTTTTAACACGACAAAAGAAATGCATATCGACGTAGTCTGCAACGGAGCACAGCGGAAACACAGCACCGTTTTTTAGCGGTTGGCGTTCATTCTGAAACTAAGAATGCAACCGCCTCAGGAAGTTTTTATTTTTTTATGTAGCTAGAATTTGTTTTTTGTTGCTTAAGCCACTTTTTATGAAGACATTGCACTTGCAATCAACTTTTGGTTTTCAGATTTTAATGAAAGTTCAGCGTCATCGAAAGTGGTGCTTTTCAAAATATGTCTTTGTTGACGCTTACCTGCGCCTGCGCACTGTTTCTCTTAACCCAGAGGAAACTTGCTGTCTCTAAGTGCGAAAGCAGAAGCTAGCAACGCGAGCTTTTTTATTTGAAACTTGCGACTTACACTGAAACTTCCACGGAGAATCTGCGTCTTCCGATATTTTTTTCTCGCTACTTATACCGACATTTCAGCTCAAAAGACACGAACAATGATCGCTTCACTGCCTATAATGACATGTTATGTATATATATAGCTCTCTTTCCCTTTCCCTAACTTTAAAGCAATCAATTCAATAATCACCTTCTCCCCTCTTCGTTCACAATATTACTACGGCTGCACTTGTCAATCTTCGCTCATTCCCATTATATGTACGGTGCAGCCTGCCCCTATGGGGAGGTGTGGTTCCCTAGATGTCTTGAAAGACGTTCTCTTTCCGACATTTGCAGGCCGAGATGACGTGCCACGGCACTGCCGCATGTCGGAAATAGCGCGGCCCTCAAATCAGCAACGGTTGTCGTCTACCAAGTTAACCGAATTTGAAACTAAACAATACAAAGAGAGCTGGTCAGAAATTGAGTCCGCCGAAACCAGGTGGCCGGGATGGTCTAATCGGTTAAGGCGTCGCCCCGGACAGACGAAGGTTGCGGGTTCGATCCCCGCACCTGACTCAATATTTCGCCAGCTCACTTTCTCTTTCTCTTTCCCTAACTTTAAAGCAATGAATTAAATAATCATCTTCTCCATTCTTCGTTCACAATATTGCTACGGCTGCACTCGTCAATGTTTGCTCATTCCCATTATATATATAGGGTTTTTCAGAGAACGCAAGCCAATTCGCTCCCGCGAAAACTACGCATTGCAACAAAAAAAAAAAAAGGCCTCTGGAGTTTTGGTCCTGGGTCAGGGGCCCGTTTAAGAAAATTATCAAGTCCGGCATAATTAAGTTGTTAATTATTTTTGTGTAGTTAAATATTTAATAATGTGTTAAAGGGCATGGTTTAAATTTTTAAAAAAAATTCTCAGCATCATAAAAAAAAAGATTAAATCAACAAATTGCAGAACGATGGATAGCACGGGAACCATTTTACGGCTTTCTGAAAAAAGTGCACAAAATCGACAGGTCTTTTTAATTTTCGGTTTGCTATCAGAGAGCATCTCAGCCCCGGCGGCACCGCGCCCCGTGGAGAAATAGTGCAACCAACCTCTGCTGCGCTGTCATCGGGCGACGCAGCAGAGGCTGGTTGCACCAATAGTGACAGATGGGCCAGTTGGTACATGACTAATTTTCACAAAATGCGCCGCAAGACAAGGACAGAGTAAGTGACACAACACTATCTCTTAAATATATATATATATATATATATATATATATATATATATATATATATATATATATATATATATATATATTTATATATATATATATATATATATAGAGAGAGAGAGAGAGAGAGAGAGAGATAGAACACGGGCACTTCACACCATCGTACGCGGTCTCCGAGCGAACATGTATAAACGAATATGTGCAGATGAATGAACCGTACTTAATCCAATGAATCAAAGAATCAAAGTTTCCTAATTGATATGCACGTCAGACCAATCCATTTCATATATAAGTGACTCGTGATTTAACCGGCGGTTCTGAGCTTTTGCCTTCAGTCCATTGTTGGGCGAGGCGAAGTGCATTGCACACAAAACAATGAGGAGCACAAACAGCTGATTGCCTGGGTTTCCTCTTTTAGAGCGCAGCTCTTAGGCGCCCGTTTCCGGCTTGAGCGGCGTCGGCGTCGCCGTCACCGTCGGCGTAACCAAGGTCACCCCAAGGTCACGTGACCACAGGACAAGTGACCCCCAAGATCACGTGACCCCTCTCAAGGTCACCCAAGGTCACGTGACCCCTCCCAAGGTCACCCCAAGGTCACGTGACCCCTCCCAAGGTCACGTGACCTCCCACGTCACATGACCCCCAGGTCACGTGACCCCCCGGTCGCGTGACCTCCCAGGCTATGTGACCCCGGTCACGTGAACCCCAAGGTCACGTGAGCTCCCAGGTCACGTGGCCCCCTCCCCGAGGTCACGTGACCGCCCCTCATCCCCCCAGGTCACGTGACCCCCTCCCCCCGAGGTCAGGTGACCCCCCCGGAGCATATTAAAGAATGAGGGGAGGAGGAGGGAAAGGAGGAGGAGGAGGAGGGGTCTACCCTCCCCTCAGTACCTTTCCCGCCTCGTCGTCAAGAGCTGCGCTCCCATTCGGCGTTACAGGGAGTTTTAAACGGCTTTCACTTTTTTCTCTGAAAATTGGAGCTGTCATCGAAGCAACTGCTATGTAAAATGACATTTTGTGGAGCAGTCATTAAAGTCATTTTGGTGTTCATCGAAACCCTGTCGAGTAAAATGTAAAAAAAGCGGCAGTGTCATGATCGTGTTAAATGTGCAATGTGCGAGTGTTGCGATTTACGATATTTGTTGTCACTTCAGCTTCTCACTTGTTCAGTTGTTGTAGTTGATATATAGTTTTTATCAAATGGTCGCTTTGCCTGTTTTCGTGAAGTGGCCTGAAAGAGGGACTTCAACGTTCAGGGGTAAAGGTTTGTGTTATGGGAAATCAAACGTGGTACTGGGGCCCCGTCTTCCCGTTGTACTGTGTAGGATGTCAGTGAATCGAGTAGTGGGTAATTCTTTGTGGAGTCGGGACCACTCCTCCAGTGGTGTGAGTCTTTCCTTTCGAAGAGATTAAGTTGCTGTTTCTTCAGCAATTTCAGGCCTGTACAACCCCAGATGAAGGGGCTTAGTGTGGCTGTGATGTTCCTGGTGTAGGCATTGCACATGCATGGTGCCCTCAATGTCGACAGGTCCCTAACTCGCTTGCTTGATCGGTGTGAATGAACATAATATTCATTTATATTTTATGTTTAGAGCAAGAATAGACTCGGCTTGTGCTGTAAACTTGTTTAATTTTCAGCACGCTACCTTAAGCTTGTATAAAGGTCCAATTATTGACCCCTTCCGCAGTTTACAAGACTTCGTGTGTAACAATAGTTGTGCCTATGTGATGAGGAGTGTTATCAAGCATTCACTTGTGTTTTTATTGAATGCCTTTCGGTGCTCTGAGCTCCGTATTTCATCACTGATTTAATAAAAATGATCGCTGTACTCCTGCATTCAGCACCACTTCTGCAATTCTTCGTGGCCTGTGTGAGTGCACGCAATATAGTCTCAGTCAGCGAAAGATGATATCAGAATGAAAAAAAAAAAACAACAGCGCAAACAAAACGACGGACCAGTAGAAGAGTATGCACACAGAAAATGCACTTTATCAGTCTCTGCCTGGACCACTTGAATCTGTGTAAAGTAAGTGTAAGAATGCTGCAGTTGATTACGTCCTTACAAATGCTTTGTATCAGGTGTGGCCAGACAAAGTACTGAAGAGCTGGGGGATTTGGGGTAAAGGGTGCTGGCTAAAGATACGATGGAGATTCCCATCTTTGATGCAAACAGGTGTCTGCCGCGCACCTGGGTTCTCGACTATCGTCGGGTTAGCATATGGCTCCAGCAAACGACACATCACTCATCTGTAAGCATATCCAGGCATATCTAGGATCATGCGAGCCCGGGGGTTGCTTTTGCTGCTCAGCAATTGAGTCGCAGTTTGTGTAATCAGACGACCGGTGGACTAACGCCAGTGGCCCGTGGTCTGGTCTCCTCGCCGCACGCAAGGCTGGAGGCGCTTGCACGCGTCGGGCGTCGACTTCGGTTCAAAGGCATGAACGCTAGCGGTCATCAGAGGAACGGCCGTGGGCAGCGTACGCGCGGCTCCGAGGTCTCGCGGTGCGTCCAGCTTATGGCATGCACAAAAAACGTATGATAGAATAGTAACGAAAATGTTTACGCACAAGCCCGTGTAGCATTATCAACTTGGTGAAATCAGACGACCGATGGACATAAGCGCGGCATCATCTGATAGACAGCTCGAGGAATGCGAGTGAATATTTGTACGGACAGATTATTATTACTGCTCTTCTATCAAACATAGTGCGCCGTTCACCGTCCGTGTTTGATAGAAGAGCAGTAATAAAAGTCTGACAGTGCACAGATAGGATCGGCATGCATTCTCCAAATAGTTACTTTTTCTCTGTTGCCAACAGTAAGTAGCAATGTTCTAATTCCGCGAAATGTGTTCTCTCCACCTAAGTCGCGGCCCCACACAGATCCCAAGAAGCCTGAAGGTTTACCCGACCCCATTAGGAAAGTTCTTAACAGGCTTTCAGACATTTCAAGGCATTGTAAAGGGCACTTCAGACATTTCAGGCGAGCATCTGGCGGGGCCAGCGAATCCACCAGAAATTATCGGCGCCCCCTTCAAACAACTCAGGAATTCCTGAAGTCCCTTTCACACCCTTTAAAAACTTTTTGAAGGCCCCCTCAGGACGATTTTCAACAGGAATCTTTAGGTACGTGGATGAATTCCTGATCTTGTGCAGCATAAACAGCGAGAATTAAGAAAGCGAGTGTAGAAGCACGGCATAGGAAGTTTCCAAGAATGTTGCCCCGACTTGGTCTTCACTCACAAACTACCTGTTGACAAGTCCATCAAGTTCCTAGACCTCGCCCTTGAGTTTAAAGAAGGACATGTGTGCTGTAGGTACGAATGCGCTCGAGCAAAGGTTTTCTTCCATTTACATCTGGCTACTCGAAAACCTTCAAATGAACTGGTGCCACCACGGCTCTCGTATGTGCACTTAGCAAGTCATGCATCATCAAGCTGATGGAAGTTTTTAAGAATTGATCACACCGACTGCTGGTCTCTGGGTAGCAGTTGTACTCTTAGGAGTCGTGTCTGAAACCATGTGCAGAACATTGTCCCGAAAATCACGAAACACTGAGCGACAAAAGCAGACATAACGGAATAACATCGCGGTAGTACCTTACATCCATGGTGTCACCCCCCGACTCAGAAAGATTGCCTCGCTCAGGATGTCCAGGTCGCGTGCTTGGCACCAACAAAGCGAACACCTTGTTCTGCGAAATAAATAATGCCAAGAACAATCCGACAACTTGCGAAATCCGCGCACAGGACGCAATACGCCACGTGCCAAACTGGTGTTTTGTGCCAGATCCTAGTGTCCTGCAGGAATTAAGACATCGGGCAATCGGGCTGCTGCATTAACGACCGAGTCAGACAGCACGCACCGTCGGTGAAGGGCAAAGCGGCTTAGCATCTTTCAGCTGATTGCCGCACGTACGGGTGCAGTCCAAAATTTAAAATATTTAATTTTTTAAAAGATACAAAAATGCCTTTGTGGGCGAGATTCTAGAGGCCATGGCCATTTAGAGAAGCGCTGATAGATTTTTAAGCATGCATTCCATCATGACCATCAAATAAAAAAAAAACAGTTTTTGCGATGTCGGTCGTCCCTGTGAGGGGAAATAAAAGGGATGAGGTGTTAATGTTGTTAGGTGGGGTGGGGTAAAAGGCAAATTGTGTTATGGGCCATAACTTCATTCAATTTATTTACAATGTTTTATCCGCAGAATAAAATAAAGGAGGGAAACCAATTTTTGTTTAAGCCTATGAAGAATAAGTGTAAAGTCGCAGTTGATAGTCAGCGGTGTGCGTTTGTTTCTTCTTTCTGTGTTTCTTTCTCTGACGTTCTAGTAGACTTTTTTCTTGCATGACTGTACCAACCAGTTCAGCCTCAGCCTGATATTTTTTGTATGCTCCAATATTCCTGTGTGATAACGCACGTGATGCAGTTCGCACAACTTGAACCCAGGCGCACTTTATAGCCCCTAGATCGAGGAAGAACAAGGGCCTCGTTATGTAACTCACTGTTTGGGTTAAAAAGATTGTCTCTTTTTTTCTTTTTTTGTCGCAGCCGCAGCCAAGCTGGAAATCGGTTTAAGTTAAAACAATGCCCGGGCACTCGCAACTATCGAAACACGGAGCTACATTACGAGACTGCGTCTGTTCTCGGTTCCTAAATGCGTGGCTTAAAATAATAGCCCTTCCAAATGGGAACAGCTAATAAAACGTCTATTGGCCGATTTTTCAGAATCTCATTTTGTCAACCTCTATAAGTGCCCGTGAAAGCAAAAATACATAAACAAGGAAATTCTAGTTATCCACACATAGAAAAACAAAATGCAAACCAAAACACGCCAGGGAGAATAAACTGCACAGAGAGCAGGTTCCGAGGTCCACTTCTGATTGGCGTCACCATCCAAGCTTAATGCGGCTGCCAAGCCAACACTGGAGTAAAGACAACTTGTTTTCATTCCAGCAATACTCCACCGACCTCAGGGTCACGCGACCCAGCTCCCTACGAGAGCTAGCACGCGGAAAGCTCAGTCACGTGTTGCACGTTTAGAGGCCCGGTTGTCCGGCGAGTCAGGTAGCTTCGCGTTCACTGTCTGCATGCGTACGGGACCGAAGGCAGGGCAATCCGATCAA
Organism: Ixodes scapularis; assembly: GCF_016920785.2. Classification (NCBI taxonomy): domain Eukaryota; kingdom Metazoa; phylum Arthropoda; class Arachnida; order Ixodida; family Ixodidae; genus Ixodes; species Ixodes scapularis. Next base: position 198,541,211 of record NW_024609835.1, read on the forward strand.
GAAACCAAATCACGCATCCCTCGCTCCTTTTTTTTCTCTTCTTCGGCGGTGGGAACGCGGGCAGTCCATCCTCGCGCGGCGCGTCGACCGGACTCCGCGGCACCGGAAGAATTGAGCCTCTGGGAAACACAACCGGCGGCACGGACACGGACAGACTGATGAACGAGGACGATAGCGGTCGCGCTGGGCCCGGCAATCGTAGCCAAGAGCCTCTCGCGCTTCTCGCTCTCTGTCCTTTCGGAATCCCTGGGAACGCCATCGAGTCTGGCCGTGCAGGCTCCATACGAAGGCGGGCGCGCGTAGTACGTGCCTCTCGGCAGCTGTAGACCTCACCGGCTGGTGGCGACGCCTGGAGTTTACGATGGCGACAACGGGATGCTCGAGGTTGATGGAGAATATTTGAAAGGACAAAACGGAAGGATGAGTAACCGTTCAATGGGAAGTGGATGCAAGATCGAAGTCTACAAAAACCTATTACATTATTATTTTTCCTCGATAATAATATATTATACAGTTTTAGAGGATCTATTACGCAGCTATGTTCTTTTTATTTCGCGGTTTTATCAAAGTTCGGACGACAGAATTTTAGCTTATAATATTTTGTGTTTTTATATGTTCGTCTATAAAAAAGAAAAAAAAAAACTTACGTGCGAAAATACTTGTTCAAAGGGAGGACATCTTGAGACGGGCTCGTAGACTTTACTAACAGAGCGTAGCTGTCTGCAGTTATTTAGTCATTGGTCGAACTGTGCACTAAGTACATGGCTCGTTACTTTCTCTCAAATAAATCTACCCACTTGTAAGTCATTTTTGTTGGCCTTACAATTCAAAATATTTGAACAGATGGCACATTTGACACTTTAAGTTACAGCATGAGGCACAAAAGCGGCAGAAATTGCTGAAAGCAAAGCTAAACACAAAGTTCATTTTGGTTGTCCTGATAATTTTGTGTTCGTAAAATTAAAAACAAGCTAACTATGTTCACGTGTTGAGTAACGAGAGTTGCAATACTGTCTACATTCGTGAATACCAGTCCTCGGGTGGCCTTACGCTTCATCTAAATACTGCCACAGTGTAAAAATGAATAATCGGTGAGGACAGTATTAGCGCTGAACAAGTGGCTCCAAAAAAAAAGAGACGAAATAATGCGCGTTAGTCCGTCAAAATGTAACTAAATGAAGTAACGTCTTTCGATTCTTACGAAAGATTGCAGTGAAGTAGATAATGCACATGGATATAATTACCGAGTTATAGGAAACCACGCCTTACGTATAATTGCCACTGGAGAAATTGAACGCGAGTGCTTGGCTCATAAAAAGGGGCAGGCAGCAAACCGCCTATTAAAAAAATCGATAATTGGGCTTCCTCTAATGTCACCTTGAGATGCTATCAATTATCAATAAATATGGCATTGCTATCTAGAGAGTGGAATTCCGTCGATTCTATTCGCAGCGTTTTTTCAGCAGATCTTTTTACTGTATTTTTTAATGTAGGCATTTTGGAAGTACATAAATTGAGTCAGAATGATTTCACTGCTTTTTTTATTCACAGGCCGATGTTGGGCGGGTTCATTTTCTAAAACACAGATACAGATTTTTTTTTTTAATTAGGGTATTTACTTTTTTTGGTGGTCAGGATGTGAAAAAAATATTCATTAGCTATTAAAACTGTGAGCAACTTTATTTCTCATGATTTTTTTTTCTGCGATTATAAAAAAGACAAGAAACAAATACCCAGTTTTACATTAAGTCTGACCACAGACAACTCTACCATTTCATGATGCCAATCAAATAGCGCTAAAGGTGTATCCTCATGGTGGAATTCCGTCGATCCCACAACTTTGGTCCCACAACTTTGGTCTTTTGTGTTTCATCTTTATATAGGCCTAAACATTAACCGGCTAGACAAAGAATATACAGTGAACAAGGCGTGATCATGATTGCTTCATTCTGTTCGCAAATAATTGAGCCGGTAATAGCAAAGGAACAAACACGACAACTGCGGTGACGAGTCAATTTCGGGGCTACTTGATTGACCCCAGGGGATCGTTGCTTTGACTGCGCTCGGACTTAATACGAAACATAGCATAATAAAATGAACCCTTACGAAATGCATACATAATTAAACAAGGTACTTATATTTACAGCAAGTGTTACTGCCGGATGTTTTTATCTCAATTAAGGTATGGTTTTTACCCTCAGAAAACATATATACTTTGGGAGAATACTTGAGCTGAAATATGGCGCCAGTGGCCAGTTCCTGGCGTTATTTTTTGTTTTTTTTTTTGTTTTCAAGTTCTGGAGACGGCCGAGGCGAAAGCCTGCGTTTCTCCCACTTGCGACGCCATCTTTGACCACTCGCAGTTTGTTCACTTCTCGAATTTGAGCAGTAGGGCTCTTGCGTGACACTCAAAACCAATTTCATTACGCGTTTGTAAAATTAAAGGAAAACAAACGCTTTAATTTAAAATAATAAAATAAACCAAAACGTATCCTATATATCGCAATGACATTGAGATCGCCGGGTAGCTCAAATCTGGTTATTTCAATGATTGCAAATTTAATAATATATTTGTAGATTACAATCCGCTGCATACATTTGAATGAACGAATGATTCGGAAATCTAGCGAATTCAGGATCGAAGCATTTCTTTATTCAGATGCAAGTAACGTCTCTCATTTTAGGCATATTACATTGAATTTTTATAAAAAAACTAAATTTGGGATTTTTGTTTTGTAGAGGTCATTAAAATATCTAAATTAGGTCTCACACGCACACAAAAAACAATTCTTGTAATACTTTGCCAAAAGTCGTCAATTGGACACAGTTACATTTTTTTAATTTAATTTTAAATATTTTTTTTTCATTTCTTAAGCATAATATATTTGTTTCAGAGTGTTATGAAAGAGTTCTAGCGCAGGTGGCAGGCGACAGGTGGCAGAAACTACGATGTGTCCACTTGACGTTTGACAGAGCTTGGCAAGGATTTAAGTCTGACGGACTTGAGATATCTAATGACCTGGGCATCGACGTAAAGCTGAAAATAAGCTCTTACTTTTGAATTTAAACTTAGTATTAAATGCACAAAATACAATATTGCGTACATTGGAATGAACGAATTATTCAAAACTTTAAAAAAATTCGGGAACGTTGTTCTACGAAACCCTCATTTTCATTTGCTTCGTATTTATAAATAGCAAGGTATGATTGTTGTTGGACTAGATGTTCTGAGAAAATGCAGTATTTTGTTTGAATGACCGCAGTTATAGCTTGAAACTTGGAACTTCGCTGCGACTGCTTCCTCGCATAGGGGCTATTCTGGCCAACGTTGAGGCGTGGAATGACCAATTACCTAATATTGATAATTTACTTAGAAGGTTAAAAATAGTGAAATTGTGCGTCTAGGGAGTAAACGTTATTTAATTCACCAAAAATGTTTGCCATTTAACAACGCGCATCCGACAAAATTCAATATTTAATTGCGGTCCCATAAACAAATACAATATATTATATATTTATTCCTTAAATAAAACCCTACTATACCTTGCTAATATTAAAAATAAAGAAAATAAATATGTAAATTTAGAAAATTTATTTCGAATTTGTTGGACTTTTTAAACATTCGTTTATTCAAATATATGTAACAGAAATTAATTTGTTCATGTCACATGAAATGTGTGTTTATTAAAGGGAGTTATCTTTAATCTCTCGGATAATATCAAGTTTATAATATATTTTAAATAGGTCACTCGAAGCCTGCCTTCGTCACTGACTGCGTCGATCCGATCTGCCTACAGGATATTCGGAACCTCCAAAGTGATTCGGCAAGATATGTTTATTTGTTTCCTTGCAAAACTTTGGGCTTTTGTTTAAGTTATTTAAATATAAAAATGACTCTAAACCGTTCAGCATAATGAAAATGATTTCGACTACCATGAAAATGTCCTTGCGCTTTCTTTTCAGAAGTGAGTAAATAGCGAGCGGTCAAACATGCGATCCCCGACAGGTGGAAGCAAAGATTAAGTTTTTGCCTCGGCCGCTTCAATAGCCAATACCTTGAAAACAAAAATGTTACAGGATATCTGCTTTCAACCCTTTATTTCAAGAATGCTGCCAAAAGGTAGACTATTTTTATTGGAAAAAAACTATAAATTCGGCCCCAAAACTGTGTTTAATTTCAGATGAAAACAAAGACTATATTTATTTATTTTCGTTTAAAACTCACTAAAAAAAAAAAAAAAAAAAAAAAAGCTTAACTTGAAGTTCAAAAGACCGGCTCGCACCTCATCAAAACCGAGATGACACTGTTAGCTAAAAAGGTATATCAGTAGGCTAGCATGTAGATTGTGCGGCACTGCGTAATCATTTGTTGGTCGAAAATAGGTATACAAGGAATAGTTTTACTGATAAAAATATCTCAAACAGTTTGTTTTTCGATTTGACGGACTGTATTTCTATCAGTTGTTCGTAGACGAATGAGCTTTCACGAACTTATTAAACCCACTTAAGAAATTTGTCGGTGAGCCTTTCTCCGGATTAGTCAAAGGGCTGGTTGGTGAGCTTTTCTCCGCACCCGCCTGTCTTGCGGTGACTTTTTCTCCGGTGAGCCTTTCGCCAATGAGCCTTTCGCCGGTGAGCTTTTCTGCGGTGAGGTTTTTTCCACCGTTTGCCATGAAGAGGTTTTTGAGATCGCCTAACTTTGGCGATAACTCACACTGCGGGCTCTAAGCATCCTAGAAATTTTCCTATTAAAACAGCAATCAAGGACCAAAAACACCGAGGCCATCTCAGGCGATGAGAGAAGCATTTCCCGAAACCTGGACCAGTGTCAGCCAATAGCAAGCGAAAGATCCTCTCGTCTCCGACCGGTGAACTCGCAAAACGATATCTCGAATGCGCGCGGCTCGTCGCCCGGACAGCACGGACACCCGGACGCCCGGACTTCCGCGAGTCCGGGGGGCTAAGTGACCGGCCTCTCCCCCCTCCCCCCCCCTCCTCTAAAATTTCCCGTTTTGCTGGCACCTCCTCTCCCCCTCCCTCACCGAGGACAACTTGACAAAGGCGCCCGCCTCTCCCACACCAAACCCAAAAAATAATCCTGGCTACGGCACTGGACTGGGTGCATATCGGCGGCTGTCGTTCTCGCACCAATTACAAAATTTCGATTCCGGTGTCGTAGCGGGGCCCAACAGGTTATAATCACGACTGAAAGTAAACATGTCGCCGTCCTTTAGATGCGGGGTGTATATTTGAAATTGCTAAGCCTCCTGATAAAGGGAAATTAAACAAAAACGCGAAAGCAGTGGATGTGCGTTCTCGTGTTTGCCTCTGTATTCCCAAAAATTAACAAAAAAAAACGGCCATGTCTGCGGCGTAGTAAATATGATGTCTCTTCCTTTAGCTCGTGGCCGACTGAACGAGTAAATTAATGGTTCGAATCCCAGACTAATTTCCCCAATTCTTTTTTTTTAATTCGTTCTTTTGTTTTAAAAGTTCTGCTCAAGGTGTAGCACTATTTTATTCAATTAATATTTTTTTTTTAAATATATAACATCTTTGTTAGTATTTTATAAGGAGGATTCTATGTCGTACAGGGCATGGTTATCCTAATAATTCTACCTCCTACCATTGGGTAGGAGGTAGCCATGTGGTTGCAAAAAGGTTAAAAGTCTTTGGTTGCTTTCGAAAAAGCGCGTTTTTTGGGGGGGTTTAGTTCGAGCGACACTTCTCTTATTAACTATGCCGCTTTCCCTGGCTCTGCGTAACAGTGCGTATATTATAATGTACATAGCTTGAAAAATGCAAATGTCTCCTTTTGCACTATTTCGCGTATTTATCCGTACTTAGCTGTGATTTGTTTACTGTTTTATAATCTAATTAAGGCCTTTAAATATTGGCACAGGTTTCTGCGATCAACGCTGTACCGGATTTAACCAATGTTGGACAAGTCAGGCGTCAGGAGGGTGGAACAGGCGAACCGAAATTCTAGCTTCTAATGAAGACGGCACCGTCAGATGTATCTTTGATTCACCCGCATTCACAACGCCACATTGATGGCACTATCGCAACTTCTTAGTAACCTGTATACCACATTTTACTCATTGTTACTTTAGATGCGGCCCCACAGGATTTCCCGCTATGAGCGAGTCGACTTTTTTATGAACACCAGCTTTCCTGAGTGAGATTAAATACTATCACCTTCCCAAAACTACCACCCATTTCTCCCCCTCCCCCCCAACCACCCTTTTACTGGTAGGGAGAGGTCAGTAGGGAGTTTTAGTACACCGTTTCCACAGCCCGCTACGGACCCACATAGCGCTCCTTAGTCCACCACAAGACCTTGAACTGTGACTAAAAGGTTGGCGGCTCGCATGCCCAGCTGCTTTGTTTTCTTTACGAATATCGTAGCGGAGGAGAAAAACGATCTACTAGAACTCCCTAGTATATGACAATTCAATGCCATTCTATTCTTACGACGCCCAAATGAATATCAAAAGGAATACGAATATTAACACGTTATAGGATTTTCCTGAGGACATGTCAGAATTGACTATAACCAACGTTGTCTTGGTGCGCTTGATACAGCTCACACGGAAAGAATACAAACACTGAAAATATACGAGTGACAGGCAGACACAGTTCTTTCAACGAGCAACTACAGTTAAACTATGCCAATTACACTATGATGAACCACTTTGGTCACAGAGAAAATTAAGTAAAGACGGAAATACTAAAAGATACTTGAAAAAGATAAAAGTAAAGATAGCTGAGTTTAACTTCCTGAAAAGGAAGAAGTATAAAAAAACTTGGAGGAGATGTTTTCTATGACAACTTAAGCGCTAGGAAATCCATCCCTGATGTCGATAATGACCCCGAGGGCTCGGAAACATTTTCTGTGGCAGTTTTAATCTTAAATGCTTCGATTATCTCTCGCCCATACTTGTCCTTGTGTGAGCCTAGCACGGTAGTGTTTTCATAGCTAGGAGAGCAAACTCGGCAGGTGCGGGCATGAAAACAATTATATGGTAGGAGTCGGATGACGCCTTGTTGACTTCAAGAAAGTGCTCCCTAAGGCGAACGTTGAGGCATCGTCCCGTCTGGCCGATGTATTGGCTGCCACAACTGAGCGGAATAAAATAAATTGGCTTCTCTTGGCATTTCACGTATTTGTTGATGTGTTTTGATGGTGCATTCTGGTGGACAACTTTCGTTATTTACCCTTTGGCACATTTGTTTTAGCTTCATTCGACATGTGAACATTACCTTCGTGTCGAAGCGGGCAACGAGAGTCTTCAGGCGATGGGCAGTATTATGCACGTATGGAATACAACCCGGAAGTGTGTGGCTGGGTCCTTTGTTGTTAGATGATCGACGGTTAGGGCCTGTAATGAGATGCTAAAGGGTAGTACGGAGGAGTTCCGCTGGATAGCCGGCTTACAGAAGACGGTCATGCTGACGTTGGACGCTTGCTGATGAGAGGTGGGGGCAGGATTTTGAACGAGAAGAGGCAAACAGGGTGTACCTTGAGGATGAAGATGAAGCCTGAAATCCAGATACTGTAGTCCCTCTTCTGTTGGCTCTTCACTCGTAAACCTAAGACCCGACGAGCAGGAATTGAATGCTTCACAAATGGCCCGCGAGGAGGTGAAGGTCGCATGAATAACAATCGTCTACGTATCGATACACGCGGAATTCGGGGGTGAAAATATCCAGTGGGGGCTTGACTGATCGGTCTACGTACATGAGAAACACTTCACTGAGTATTGAGGCTAGGCAGCAGCCTATATAAACACCCTACTTTTGTCTTAATATTTCTCCGTTGTATTCAACGAGAGTTGACTGAAGGTATAAGGCAAGGAGATCTGTGAACTTCTTAACGGAAATCCCTGAGGTATTTTGAAACTTACAGAGACCGTGTTTATGGCTCGCATCAGACACAGAATTCAAGAGAATCCGGGGATGTAGACTGTAGTAAAGCTCTTCTATGTGTAAAGAAAATATGGAGAGTGGCTAGGTGGTGGAGTGTAGGGAGGTACGGTGCGAGATAAGATTTGTGGAGTTTGAAATCCTACAGGGCTGGAGGAGCGGCACCGTGGAGAGATATTTTTACAAGAATAAGGCCAAAGGTTTCTGCCAGCAACCTCTTTAAGATACAATGCTTCTGAGCGGCAGGCCTTCCTTATGTGTAAAGGCAAAAAGACTGTGCACTTTGATGAACCTGCCCACTCTCAAGAAAACGCTCGGATCACCTGCAAAACAATATTTTTCCGCATTTTCCGCAGGTAAGGCAGATAAGGAAGGCGTGCCTCTCAGGATCGGTGCCGAGTGGGCGAGCGCAGACCAGCTCGGAGCACGTGAAGCGAAAGCTCGCGCTGCAGAACCCAGGAATCCTAGGTTCAATCCCCACCCCTGCTCGTTTCTATCTGGATGAGCATCGCACCGCCCAGAGCCGTATATGTAGAGAGTTTGGTCAATGGGAGGCGCGGGCAGAGCCAGGGCGTGCGGCAGACTTGGAAAGAGGGCTTGGCATGCTCTCTTGACCAACCAGAAGCCGAAAAGAATCCCCTAGCGGTGGTAGCGAGAAACAATTCTGAGCCGATCGATCATCGAAGGTCTATGTTCGTATATGGTTTAAATAAGTGCGTAAGAGTGAAGTGTAGTAACTCTTTATGGTTGGAAATAGGGTTCACGTGTTGTTTTATCATGATCATGCAGAAAGATGTAGGAAACGAATGCGCCGCTCAACTCTGTTTTGCGCGGACAGAGTGTGACCGCTCGGACGGCAGATTCCCGGCCCTCGGCGTTTGGCGTACAGATTATGTCGATCGTTCCGCTAGTCGCACTCTTCCACCATCATTTCTGATGAGCGTGATTAAAACATCACGTGTACCATATTTTCAGCCATCGAGAGTTACTCCAATGCAGTTATCAGGTTTGTTTCTCGCGACCACCGCCAGGGCATTATTTCCGGCTTCTGATTGGTCACATTCGAATTTCTGAAGACGCCCTGGAACACGCCCAGCCCGCTTTCGGCCAATGGCGCCGCTTCATTTGTCTCCTATACTTCCCAACAAATGGCCAAACTCTCTACATATACGGCTCTGGCACCGCCGTGCGGTCGTGTACCACTACTGCGTAGTGCATGTTAAGGACCTCAGGCTAGCGGTTGTACTGCACCGGCTAAATTGCTCATCTGCAGCGAGTGACTCATCGCAACTTTGAAATGGCTGGACAACTACACGCTGTACAAATATCCACACAACCCCAATTATTATTGTGCGACGTCGGAATTTTCGAGCGACGAATATTAAAGCTGTTGATGACATTTAATTTCATAAACTGATATCAGATCATCCAAAGGCCAATAACAGTTGTTCGTGTACAGCACTGCTGTTTTCTTTCTTCTGTCAAAAATGTTTATGAAAATATCCCTGTAGCTAGGTTATTAGAGTTGCAGAATTGTTTTGTTTGGGCCTCTATACAAGATAATCAGATGGGTTACAATAAGTGAAATATTGCTTGCTAATACAAGTGCAGCTACTTGTATCAGGAACCTTTACAGAAAAATAAATGGAGAAACGTAACATTCTCCTATTCATGCAGTTGCTGGTTGCTTAAATATTACTAAGCTGTGAGTGATGTTTGCATTAAAATAGTCAATGAAATTTTATGTCTTGTTACCCTCTGTAAATTACTATCTCAATCCTGTTAGCACTCAGCTCTGCTTGCGTTTCGTGCCGCCAACTTGTATGTACATAGACTTTTAACTCCATTTTTCAAATTATATTGAAGCTGTATGAGAAAGGTAGTGCTATGCAGAGGGATACTTGTCATATCTATAAATCATATTGAAAGCTTCTCCTTGGGGTAGATGTGGAAGCTGATGTTTGGGTCGGTCGCGTAACTGCGGCATTGCGGCACCAAACAGTACTTTACCATTGCTCCCTGAGCTCGACAGCTGCCGAAGCCGATCCACGGGTGTACTGATCAGGCTTCAAACACAGAAAAAATGAGAAAGTACCGAGCGAAGGGTTTTCGAATACTCCGACCAAAGCCAGGTGGAATAGCTAAGACGTAGGATGGGGGATCACGTGAACCCCCATCCTACGTCACGTTCCAGCGATAGCAGCGCTCCAATCGGTCCCGCTCGGGGCTAATACTGAATGACAGGGATTTTTTAGGGGAGCAAGCAACAAACTGGCTCGTTTTTCTTTTTCGTGGATTTGTTTTGTTTTAAGTTTTAAAACACGCGCGGTTTTCTCCGCATACGGTCACATATGTTACAACATTCCATAATTATTTCGAGTGAATGGAACTTGAACATCACAGCCGAAGGCGAAAAAATGTGGGTATTTTTTCTGGACATCAAGCTCTACACACAAAGCTGAGATTCGGTCGTTCTAACAACGGCACACTGAGGATTGATTTCATAAGCAATTGTTTTCTTCTTCAAAATAATAATCATGAGTAAATACAAGTCGGAATTATCGCAGTAAGATAGGGAAGCATGTAAAATGAGTTACATTTTTGGACAATATTGTGATTTATAAAAAAAGAACACGGCCTTATCATTTCTTGCGCATCGTATATCTGTTCGTACTAGAGTTGATTTCTAGAGAAACCTCTGCCTCGTTGAAGCAACTAAGAACAGTAAGAAACGAACTTTCATAAAAAGTGAATCGATTAACGATATCTTTTATGCATCTTCAAGCCTCCCAAAAATTGGTACGTCTCCAAACTTGTATTTAGTTTGTGAACAGGTGTAAACTGGACAGCTGACAAATACTATGAGTATCAGCAAAGAGAGCAAGAGAGGCAGAGACTGAGTGGCAAAATCAAAGTTTGCATCACGTAAAAGAGTGCAAATAGCAATATTAGCAAATTATGCCGTTTATCAAAAGACAGAAGATATTACAATATTTTTTATTCTCTCCTGTTCCTGTTTGTCCGCAGTTTGGGAAATGGAATGCCCAGACTGCCTCTGCAGCTCTTGCATAATTGTCCGAGGCTGCTTCAGAATGGGCGAAGGACAGCGACCATCACGAGAAAACCAGGAGTTAGGACCGTGTACTAGCGCAAGTTTTGAGGCTGCTTGGCAATTTTGGCGTCTGGCGTCGCCAGGCCTATGTAAAAAAGTTGTGAAACAGCGGCCAGCTCAACGTCATCACCAAGCAGGAAATCATGGCGAAATGTGTGCTTGAATCTGTTCGAGATCTGTACTCGAATCCAGCTGGCATTTCCTAGATGGGAGGCAAGTGGGAATACGAAAAAATTATTCGTCACTGCTGGTGTAGATTTTCCTATGTAACTTGAAATAAAACAAAGAGTACGGTTCTCCCTGATTCGTTGTATGGCGCCCACTTCAAACTGTCGCATGCGCCACCAAACCCAGGTTCGACAGAACTGCTGCTTGTAAACCCACTGATGTTTTTGCATGTCGTAATGCGGCTTTCTGGATGCCCGTAAAGAGTGAATGGGCTTATTTTCATATGCCTGTTTTGACATGGTGGGGCGTCTCGTGTAGCGAATTTTTGTCAAATTTGCCGATAGCAGGTACTCCGCTCAGGATTGCACGGACAAATCTTTCTCATAGAGGTGCCACCAAGAATGAGTATTGTGAGGCCGACAGATCTTTATAAATATTTCCTAATTAATCAATGAAACAAACAATCATAATGACCCAATAGATTGCCCCAACACCCAAATGCAGTGTTTGCAACGAGATACGGCTCGCGTGCTTCTTGTTTCTGGCCAGTAATATAGCCCGTGAAACATGACAAAATTCACCGCGAAGACACCCCGCCCCATTCTAAACTCAATTTAAAATGTTCCGGAATTGCTTTCCAAGCCGAAAAAAAAAAAAAAAAAAAAAAAAAAAAAAACGGAAGACGTATGCTTCATTATTTATATTTGTCAAATTAAAAATCCCACATGTTTCATACTTGGTGTCTTTTTTAAACGACTACATATTTCTCTAAGAAAAAAAAGAACAACTTAAAATTACGCACTTGCTGTATGTGCAGGTGAGTTATACCGCCAGGCTGAAACTATAACTTTGTCTCACGTTACAATGGACTGGAGGTCAAAGCTACGGGCCACAAGATCTAATAACGAGCCACTATTTTCGTTACGTGGGCACCACTATCTGCGTTTACGACTAACTGTAGTTATGAACCCCAACTGCAGTTACCGGGAATCACAGTTCGCTGTTGTTACACGCAAGGTCTGTTCTCAGTTAGCTTGAAGAAGGTGATTACGCGGTTGTCGCGCCAGAGAATATACTCACAAATTATGCGACTGAAGTTTAAAAAAAAATATCATATTACACTTCTGGTTGTTTAGGAAAGTTTTCGAACACGTTTCTTCAGCTCTATAGGTTAATTTATAATTAGACTTTCAATGATGGGAGTATAGTCGACTGGGTTAAACTGCGTAGCCGACAAAGTACCGCATAAACTGGAATATAGCTCGAACCGGACTATAGGTCAACCCCCTAATTTACAAGTTGCAAAAATCGGAAAAAAAATTTTATGGCAATAAAATGCAACCTTACCTTGGTAAGAAGGACGTGAAGGACGAGACAACGCGGCACATTTATTGAATCGCTTTGCACGCAATAAAACAGGAAGTGCCTGAGCGTTACTACTCAGATTCGAGAACCCTCGTCCAACGAAGAGTTCACTAACGCAATTGAAAGGGACGATGCCGTTATTTTGAATTGCGCCCTCAGTCCGGAGGCACGAGCGACCTCGACGGCTTTCGTACGGATGCACTCCGACATCACAGGTAGCGATCTGACGCGCAGATCCCGAATAAACTTTGTCCCCTTTGTTTCCGATTCAGGTATACACCGCAGTCCTTCCACGAAATGAAGTTTTCTTCACCTTGCTGCACACCGCCAGTTTTTGTCTCTGGCCCCGCCAGTAGCGTCTTCTACGCCCGCTGATTAACACTCCGGGACCGGCACCGGTAGAATAAACCAAGGGGCACAAGTGAAAGTGAACCGTGACCATCGCATTGGACCATCGTGACAAGTGGAAGAGTGCTAGGCGATGACAAAGAGAAACACGATGGCGCCTTCAGCCACCCAGTGTTGCGAGGTTATTTTTGTTGTTCCGACAGTGACCATCCCAAGCAGCACAGAGTTGGCCAGTCATCGGCCAATGGCTGGCCATGGTCCTTGGCCAAGTGGCCAGACAGTGGCCAGAGACTGGCCGGTGACTGGCCTTTATCTGGCCATTGGCCAATGGCCACTGGCCATCAGCCATCGGCCAAGCATTGGCCAATGAATGGCCACTCTCTGGCCACTGGCCAAAAGACCATCGCCAGACATTGGCCATTGCTTGGCCAAAATCCGCGCTGCTTGGGATTATATAAGGCGAGGGTCAACTTTTTCTGGCCCATTTTCAAAACTAAATTCGACCTATATTCCGCTTTATACTGTAGTCATTATAATCCATTGCTTCTTTATGGCTGCCTGCTTTTCTCGCTGACTGTTTCCGCGCTTGTTCCTGCTCTGCCCTTTTTGTCGAACCCTCGCGTTTCCTCGCCGCAATTTTGTCCACTAAGGAGCTGAGGGTTGTGAAGGTGTGTATCTGCAGGTTCTGAGATGCAGTTTATAATGGCTCCGGGCACTCCCAGCAATGTTGTGTTGGATGATCAGGACGACGAGTGTAATTTATGGGCCATGTTCACCGCCCATCATGCATCTATTCATCAGCGACGTATACATCAGCAGAGTATACTTGCGGACGCCGATCAACTAGTCGCAGAGCGGTAACACGCTGAAAGAACGCGCTGGAAGGCGGCGCCCTGGGTCATCAGCTCCTACCGTCGCACGCTGACGAGCCGGGCGCCGCCATTTTGTCAGTTATCGAGCCAAACTGAGATTGACAAGATCAGCTTACGCAAGCCGCGGTTAACGGATAACCGCAGTTTCATCGGCCGTGTAACTGGGTACAGTGTTGAAGACATAGCGCTCTTCGATTTGGGAACTGAGATGCACTTCACAGCTTAGCTTGGATTGTGATTGAACTGGTGGCCCGCAGCTTTGGGTCCACCGTGTGACGAGTCAAGAATGAATGCAACGAAAAACCGACTAATTAGCTGAACTTCATTAACCTTTATTATAATTAAGGCATAAATTTTATTAGAAAGTTGTTGTGCTTAACCGAAAACCACCATATCAACCATTTTTTTTAAAAGATGTAAATCGCGTATACTATTTTACGGCGCCCAGAAGATCCCTCATATTTCTGGGAGTGAAAATGGAGTTCCGATTTCATATCGCCTCCATCTCCGCACGGCACAGCCCCACGCAGCCAGAGAGATAAATCACGCGCATCGCCGTGAAACCACAGAGATCTGCGAGAAGCGCGGAGATCTGCGAGAAGCGCGGGCGCGTCCAAATTAGGAGTTTTTTTCAGGACGCCGCAAACTGCCCTTTACATCTCTTTAAAAATGAATGAAATTTACAAAATACACACTTCACTGACTACCTTTCTGAACCGAACGACAGTTATCGGTATTCTCACAACATCAAGAATCGCCCTGTATACCCATGCAAAAAAACAGCTAATTGAACTCGTTGGGAAGAGCAGGTGACAAGCTGGCTCAAAACAGCTCATCGGCTGGTTTTGTTCCTTGTGCGGGAGGTCCCCTGCTGACACGAATTAAGCTCTGAACAATCTTTTCGAATCATTCAAATTTTCACTGTACGAACCCCAAAATGGCACAAAGCGGAACAGGCAGGTTGTTAAAAAGAAGGGGAAAAAAAAAAGTCGGAAAATTATACGAAGAGGAAACGAGAGGTGATCTCTTTTTCTCACACTGTGGCGAGAAGGGAAGTGGGGGTCGGGTTCCTTCTCTGTGCTTGCGGCCCGGCCTTTAGCCTCTAGTAAACGTTACTAACACACAGGAATGAGCGTATGTGCTCCTACTTGTGTAACGTATCGTACCATGCGATTGGTTGCTGTAGCGAACATTGAGCGGAACAACGTCGTCTCGCGGAAATTGAGGATGATATTCGTATATCT
Organism: Ixodes scapularis; assembly: GCF_016920785.2. Taxonomy (NCBI): domain Eukaryota; kingdom Metazoa; phylum Arthropoda; class Arachnida; order Ixodida; family Ixodidae; genus Ixodes; species Ixodes scapularis. Next base: position 198,556,246 of record NW_024609835.1, read on the forward strand.
GCTGCGCCGTGTTATCGAAGTAGCGGTAGTCACCATGGCGTTTTTCCCACAATTGAATTTTTTTAACGCTCACCAAACCCTGTTGGCACCATTATTCGTCCTTCATTCCATTCCAGAATTGTTGCATCTAAGATGACACTACGCTAAGACACTACAGTGTGCTAGTGGAGCATGTTCGGTGCCCACGTGGTCAGGCCTTAATGTTTCCACTGCCGTTTTCTTCTCGTACATTGGACGCATTTTCCACAGCTCATTGCGATTATCCATCACACACGCACAGCCTCGTTGGAGATAACCAAGGTCACTACCGAGGTCTCGAGCCTGGTTAACTGCACGGGAGAATAGAATGGCGGCTTGAAAAGCGCTGCGACTTGTGGCGGCTTGCGTATACTCTCATTCATCTTTCTTTGGTAACTTCTGTTTTTAGTGCATTAGTGTGCCTTGGAAATACATTTAAAAATTTTTTTTTCGATATAATTACTCGTGTGCTGGTCCCACTGCTTACAAATAGTGCAAAATAATTTCAAGACATGTTCCAAAACCAGTCACCGCAACATGCACGCTTTGTATGCCACCTGGGTTCCCTCGTGGCATAGGAACCACGGATGTAGTCGCGACTCGTTTTAGACATGTCTTGAGATTTTGTTTTGTATGATATATTAGCATTATTATCCCGGTGTCACAAGGTTCTTTGTGGTTAATAATCGACAAGATACAATGTCCCTCGTTTTTCATAAAAGCTTGTATTTACAAAAAAAAAATCAAATAGTTCATATGCTTATACAAAAAAAAAGGAAAACTTAGTTAAAGAAATGAAAGAAGGAAAACGCAACAGTCACCATGTCTTTGAGTCACCATGCGCAGCAGCGGGTGTTGTGTCTGGGGCTGTCGTTGTCGGCCGACGGTTGTGGCAGGCAGTCAGGAGCGGGTGCGGTTGGCTTCCGTCGGCGGTCCCAAGAGTCACCGCAACCAGTGCTCGCGCAGTAGGAAGCCGGGCAGCGTAGGTTTCTACGCGCTGCCCTCGCTGGAACAGGCTGCTGGTCAGCAGTAGGAGGCCGCCGATTGCCCTGGTCGATGGTGTCGTTTCACCCTCTCCCCGTTCTCTTCGGCCAGTCCTTTTCACGCTCTCCGAGCACGCCCTCCAAAATCCCTCTTCTTCGTCATCTTCCTTTCTCCCTCTCGGCCAATCCATGGGTTGACTTGCACTTCTTTTCCACATTAAGCCACATCATCACAAGAAGCCCCCCTTTAAGTTTTTTTTTTAAGTACCAAAGGATCTCACATACACACACAAAAAAAACCCAAGACCATGATGATGTGCGCAAATTCATTGCAGCCTACTAAGATAGTCCGCCCCCACATTCTCACTGCCTTTAATGTACTCCACGCGAAACGAGTACTCTTGCAGCATCAGACTCCAGCGTAACACTCGGCTGTTAAGTTGTTTCGCCTTATTTAGATATTATAGGGGATGGTGGTCCGTCTGAACAACAAAATGCGTTCCATACAAATACACATGGAACTTCTCTATTCCCCAGACCAATGCCAGACATTCTCGTTCTATCGTCGAGAATCTTGACTATCTAGGCAACAGTCGTCTGCTAGCATAACCCAAAGGGTGCAAGACTCCCTCCTGCTCTTGCATCAGCACCGCGCCAATGCAGCTCTCGGAGGCGTCAGTTCTCAAAATAAATTCCTTCGAGAGGTCCGGTACCCGAAGAATCGGTGCTGCAGTCAGGGCGTCCTTTAACTTAGTGAACACCTTTTCTCTCTCAGAAGACAACTCGACGTGGTTTTTCTCCCGTTTCCTCGTTAGTTCGATTAACGGCCCGGCTAACTCCGCGTAGTTGGGGATGAATTGGCGGTAGTATCCTGTTAAGCCAAGAAAGGCCCTAACCTGCTCCTTACTCTGGGGCCGTTTCGCGTCCTTTATCTTTTCCGACGTTTCCAAACGAGGCTTTATCTCTCTGTTACCCAGTTCATGACCCAGAAATGTTATTTTCCTCATACCGACTTCGCACTTCTTGGGTTTTACAGTAATACCAGCTTGTCGCATTCTCTCAAAAACCTGCTTTAACGTCTCCATATGTTCTTCCCATGTGTCGGTTGCTACGAGCACATCGTCGATGTAGTGTTGAACACTTGGAATGTCCGAAAGAAGCTTCCTCATTAATCGAGTAAAGACGGCTGATGCGGTCTTAATTCCGAAAGGCATAAACCTAAACTGGTACAACCCGGACTCTGTTGAGAAGGCTGTCTTCGCCTTAGAGTCGTCTGATAACGGAATTTGCCAGTAACCTTTGGCCAAGTCTAGCTTGGAAAAAAAAAACTTTCGTTCCCACCTCAGCCAGTATCCCATCAATCCGAGGAATCGGTTCGGCATCTTGTGGCAAGAGACTGTTAAGGCGACGGAAGTCGATGCACACGCGAACACTACCATCGGCTTTTCTCACCAAAACAAGAGGAGAGCTGTAGGAGGAATTAGACCTCTCAATCACTCCGAGTTTCAACGTCTCTTGAACCTCCGCCTCGATTACCTCCCTCATTGCGAAGGGAATCGGGTACTTCGGTGTTTTCACTGCAGTTGACGACACTAGATCTAAACGACATTCCAACAAGTTCGTCTTACCGGGTAGGTCAGATAACACCCCGTCGAACTCGTGGAGGAGTTTGTCTATCTCGGCGGCCTGGTCATCATTCAACAAGTCTGATCGAATAACATCTTCCGGTCCCTGGGTCCTCTTCACGCTCATGCATGGAAGTTCCTTCTCCGTAACACTGTCCTCGATTGCTACGAAAGAATTCACTTGCATTTTACTAGTTGAATCTACGACTCGTTCTTCGTACCGCTTCAGCATATTAATATGAAACAGCTTTCGAGCGTGACCCATATCGAGTACATAGTCCACTTCGTTCTTCCTTTCCAACACCGGAAAAGGACCCTTCCACTGCATTAACAATTTATTTTTGCTAGTGGGCAAAAGTATCAAGGCTCGGTCTCCAATCTTTAATTGACGGCCTCTTGCCTTCGTATTGAAATATTTTTTCTGCTTGCGTTGAGACTCCTGTAGTTTTTGGTGCGCTAACTCGGTCGTTTGTTCTAGCCGATCCCTCAATTCGAACACATATCTATATGTTGTTTTCAGATCTGAACTAATCTGGTCCCCGACCCATATTTCCTTTAACACAGAGAGCGGTCCTCTTACGTTGCGTCCATAAATCAGTTCGAAAGGGGAAAACCCCAAACTTGCCTGGGGAACTTCGCGGTACGCAAAGAGGAGCGGGGCTAAATATTTATCCCACGAGCGGGGTTTATCTGAGCACATCCTTTTAAGCATTTGCTTGAGAGTCCCATTAAAACGTTCTACAAGACCGTTGCACATGGGGTGGTAGGGCGTTGACAGCAGATGTCTAACTGATAACAGCTCTGTCACCTCCCGCATCAGGTCTGATGTGAAACTACGACCCCTGTCAGACAAAATTTCTCGTGGGAGGCCTACTCTTGAGAACATTTCGAGTAACCCTTCCGCCACTGTAAGCGAGTCGATACTCTTCAAGGGTGTAGCGTCGGGGTATCGGGTGGCAAAATCCACCATTGTCAGTACATACCGATAACCTCCCCCAGCCGTTGGAGGAAACGGACCAACTATATCAATGGCCACTCGTTCGAAAGGCGTGTCGATGATAGGCATGTTTCTCAGCGGCGCCTTTCCTACTGTTCCCTTTGGGATTGTTCGCTGGCACATGTCGCATGAACTGACATACCTCTTGATATCGGCCTGGGCACCGGGCCAATAAAAGGTTGCCAGCACCCGGTCAGTTGTCCGTTTCACACCTTGGTGTCCGGCTAAAGCAATATCGTGCGCCACTTGTAGCACCTTGCTACGCAGCATCTTCGGCACCTCCACCTGATGTATTTCTCGGCCCGTTGATAATCTGCAGCAGCGCATTATAAGCCCTTTTTTCTCGAAAAAGTTTATTCTGTTTCCTCCCTTCGTCACGTGCACCGTGCCTACTTGTTTTCTACATATCTCCAACGTTGGATCTTCCACCTGAAGTTTCTTTAGCACATCCCTGGTGATCCGTTCGCCCCCAACGTTACTAAGTTGGTCTAATCTACTCGACCTACGGCCGTCGACGGCAGCGACGACTTCACCTTCCGCGTCAGCCACCCCCTTCAGGGTTTGCTCGGTCGAGTCTTTTGCTCCATGAATATTCCCCACGATAACGTCATACAGAGGCCGGTCCATACACTTGGCGGTTACCTGTCCCGTTAGGAACGGCGACACAAGGTGAATGTTTGCCTCTGGCAACATCAGACACGTCCCGTCCACTAAGAATACGGGGCTGACTCTGCCAGTAAAATCTTCACGTGCGACCAGTTCCCGGCGCACTATCACGGTGTTACTCCCGGTGTCCCTCAACACCTTTACTGCTTTGCCGTTTAATATCCCATCTGTGATCGGCATACCTTCCGACAGAATTGGTCTCGCCTTTTCAGTCATAGCCATGGGGGACGTTCTGAAGGCGTTTGTTGAGATTTTCTTCTTTCCCCCCAAGAACGCGTTCGTCTTATCAACCGGATCATCGTCGGGTTTCGCGAAGCACGAAACTTCTGTCTTTCCGTTCTTTCCTCGCGGACATGATCTGGACTCGTGGCCTGATCTCTGACACACTTGACAGAACCCGTGTGTTTTTAGCTTTGATCGACAATCTGTTGCCTTGTGGCCCAACTTACCACACAAAAAACATTTTACCTTTAGAGCGGGTTTGCTGCCCTGCGCATCTTCCTTCAGGGAATCTAAGGTTACTTTTGCCCCCCTCCTGAAATTGGCCAGATTAGGCTGGCTCTGCGCCTCCAGGAAGTGGTCCGCCATTTCAGCCAACGCCGAGACGGTCTTACAGCTTCTTTCCTTTAAGAAGACCGCGAGCCTCGGATGACAATTCCGAAGAAATTGCTCCCCAATCATCTGGTCACGAACCCCTTCATACGTTTTTGGGCATTCGTTCATACTGACCCAGCGGTCGAAGAACCCCTCTAGTCTCGCAGCAAACTGGCTTCCTGTCTCTCCGTCCAACGGCTTTCTCTCTCTAAATTTCTCGCGGTACCCTTCTGCCGTGTACCGAAACCGCTGGAGCAAAGCCCTCTTCACCTTATCATAATTCAGAGAGTCTTCAGGTGACATCCTACCTATGACCTCCAGAGCTGGGCCAACCAGGCACATGCTTAGAGCAGTCGCCCACTTCCCTTGCGGCCAATCTTGCCCCTGCGCTACACGCTCAAATCTCCTCAAATACGAGTCGAGATCGTCCCTTTTGTCATCGAAGGGAGGCATAAGCTTGTGAGGACTAGGAGATAGCGATATAGATGCGCGACGTGACCCTTCACTGCCATCTGCTCGTCCTATCTCGTTTGCGCTAGCCTCTGCAAGACGAATCTTTAATTCGATAATGCGTTGCTTACTTTCTGCCTTGAGGCGCTGTGCTTCCCTCTCAGCAGCCCTCTCTTCTCGTTGGCGTGCTCGCTCCTCGTCCACCCAAGACCTCAACTCCGCTCCTGCCAGTCCCAACTCAGCGCCCAAAGACATTAACTCTTTAACCTCCATTCTGATTAATTATAATTACGTAGAAAAACGAAGGAACATAATATCTTGTCCTGTCGCGGACGCCAGTTAATTGTCACAAGGTTCTTTGTGGTTAATAATCGACAAGATACAATGTCCCTCGTTTTTCATAAAAGCTTGTATTTACAAAAAAAAAATCAAATAGTTCATATGCTTATACAAAAAAAAAGGAAAACTTAGTTAAAGAAATGAAAGAAGCAAAAACGCAACAGTCACCATGTCTTTGAGTCACCATGCGCAGCAGCGGGTGTTGTGTCTGGGGCTGTCGTTGTCGGCCGACGGTTGTGGCAGGCAGTCAGGAGCGGGTGCGGTTGGCTTCCGTCGGCGGTCCCAAGAGTCACCGCAACCAGTGCTCGCGCAGTAGGAAGCCGGGCAGCGTAGGTTTCTACGCGCTGCCCTCGCTGGAACAGGCTGCTGGTCAGCAGTAGGAGGCCGCCGATTGCCCTGGTCGATGGTGTCGTTTCACCCTCTCCCCGTTCTCTTCGGCCAGTCCTTTTCACGCTCTCCGAGCACGCCCTCCAAAATCCCTCTTCTTCGTCATCTTCCTTTCTCCCTCTCGGCCAATCCATGGGTTGACTTGCACTTCTTTTCCACATTAAGCCACATCATCACACCCGGCTTTTGGCTACAAAAAATAAGAGAAAAGAAAAAAAAAAGCTGCAAATTTAAGAGCCCTATTTTTATTTTTATTTATTTTTTTTTTTTTTTTGGGGGGGGGGGGGAGGGGCGGGGGGCAAAATGTAGAAAGTTTCGTGTAGTGAACTTTAGATTTGGGTTCTGGCTAAAGAATCCAATAGCCTTGCACTAACTCGCAGATAATGACCTGACTGTTACTTCTGCATGTAAGATCCCGGGTATTAGTATACACGATCGTATGAGAGCAGTACGCAGAGCCCCGCTTCTGCCAGAAAGAAGTTTGTTGATAAATTATAACTCGTTCACCTTATTTTCGAGGTTGTAGAAAACAGACAACTTGCTTTCTTAGGTCCGATTTTAAATGCAATTGGTTAGGACAATACATCATATGATGGAATTAAAGGAAGGGAGCTGCCGAAACACCCTATAGGGATGGGAATGGACTAAATATCTCCTCTTCAGTAAGTTAAATGATGTGGAAGTACCACAAATCTAAACTTCACAGAATAGTGTGTGAACAGAATGGGCAGAGCCCTAGCGCGACTCTGCATCAAGAGAACATGCCTGTTTCGCAAACACGAGAGACACAACATACTTGAAGAAATATTCCAATAACTCAATTCCACCTCCCGGATTATAACATAAAACACCGTCTACCATCTCATTTGATGGGTTAGAGTTCCCTGAAAGCGGCGCCCTTGCGCCAATTTTTAATGCCACCCACGTTTTGCGGAATTTTAATGTGAATGACCATGTTTCAATGGAAATAACTAAAGAAATACCCGGATAGCTCAATCGCTCTTAGGAATAGTACTAGATAACCTCCTTTATTATCAAAAGAAAAGGTACTCCGGGTGCAGAACCCTAGGCTTCTGTACCCGGAGCTTTTACCTTAAAAATACAGCCCAAAGGAAAAAAACAATTTCAAGAAAACTGAATGGATTCCGGATGTCATAAAATAAATTATGAACGAAAGAAAATTGTAGAGCTTTAATTACGGCGCGTGACTCCTTTTTGTTGGCGCAAATTAATCTGCTACTGTAGATTCAGGCTCAAGGGTGGGAAAATTGGGTTGTATGTATGTTTATGCAGCCTAGAACTTAGTCTGCATAAACAGGCGACTTGTCTCCCATCTGTAGATGAGCGACTTAGTCAGTGCAGTACAACCGCTAGTCTACGGTCTTTAACGTGCACCACGCAGTAGTGATACATGACCGGACGCCGGTACGATGCTCATTCAGATCGAAACAGGCACGGGTGTGGATTGAACATAGAATCCCTGGGTTCTGCAGCGCGAGCTTTCGCTCCACGTGCTCCAAGCTGGTGTGCGCTAGAGCACTCTGCACCGGCTTCCTTCAAGGCCAGATTGGGGGTTGTGGGGATATTTAGACAGGGCAGACTTCCGGCCCAAGCAGTCGCGCAGGGTCGCACAGTGAAGCGATTGGCCGCCGCTGCGTCTCGTTCGCAGCTCCATTAGATTAACCCATGAGAATGCTGACATTTTTGGCGCCATCCTTTAAAAGCTCCTAAACAAAAGTTAGCCTGGCACCAAAACTTAAACCCTGAAAAATATTTTGCGCCAACATTTGTTTTACGAGATGCACGTGCTAGACAGGCTGTGAATTTTTTTTTGCCTTTGCAGTGTGCCATGTTCGAGACACACTTTTTTTTGTAAGTTTTACGTGTTGGACTACGTCTCAATCGAGATAACTCGAGAAATATTCAGAAAATCCAATTGCTCTTTGGCTTTTAATAAACACATTCCTCATTTATCACATATGATGGTTTAGAACTTGGAGTCCTCTCAGTGTTGAACCCTTGGTTCCTGGGGTAGGAGCTTTTGCCTAAATGTTCAATCTACGCCGCTTTTCGCCCCTTTTTTCGGTAAACTTTGACATATGTGACCATGTTTAAACTGAAATAACTCGTGACATATCTCAATAATCCAATTGCTTTCATGGATTCTAATACAGGACCTCCTCTATTGTTACATATGTGGGATTAGAGTACGCTCAGAGTTGAACTATAGGTTCCTGAGAGCGGCTCTTTTGCCAATATTTTCGAGACACGCCCCATTTTTGGACGTTTTGGATGGGAGAGACCCTGTTTCCTTTAAAATAACTCACGAAATAATCCGATTCCCGAAATGCTCTCCGGGATTCTAAGAATAGACCAAGCCTGCTCTCATATGTGGCGGGTTAGAGTACGCTCAGGGTTGAAACTAGGTTCCTCAGAGCGGCGCCTTTGCCAATATTTTTGGCTGTTTTGATGGGAGAGACCCTGTTCCGATTAAAATATCTCGCGAAATAATCCGATCCTCGAAATGCTCTCCGGGATTTTAGGAGTAGACCAAGCCTGCTATCATATGTGATGGGTTAGAGTACGCTCAGGGTTGAACACTGGGTTCCTCAGAGCGGCGCCTTTGCCAATGTTTTCAAACCACGTCCCCTTTCTGACCGTTCATTCTTGCTGGGGTCGAGCGACACCATCAGCAGCTATTGTTGTGCACAAGCTAATGCATAAGACTCTTCGGGAAAAACGGTGAAAAGTGCAATTTCCTTGTAGGCTGTTCTCGATGATGAAACTTTTATCAAGTTTTCCGGGAATGAGAGTTTATATTTTGGTCTCAAGTATGAAAAGCGATACAATACCAATATATTTTAATACATGCTTTGTGGTTGAGGGCCGAGGGTTGTGATTTAATTGGGTGAAAACTGTGATGCGGTTCAATAAGACAACGGTTGCCGAGAGTCAATGTGAAGTCGCTCGTGATCTGGACATCATCAGAGTTTAGCAGGCGATAAGTTGGCCTTCACTGAAGACAGTAACGCGCCACGCGCAACTAAAGTACTGCGGCAATCATCGAGCTCGCGCTAAAGACGCCTGTCTAGGGCGAACGAAGTATATATATACGAAGTATAGTCTAGGGCGAACGAAGTATGCAATCTCGAATTTTGTTTCCAGTACTGCCAGAGAAGCTGACATTCAAAGTGACCATCTCGCGCGTGTCACTCGCGCACAGCGTATTTGCCGAAAACATAACGAAAGGCAACACCTCCCGCGGCTCCAGCGCGTTTATGTGGTCGATTTTACATGTGTAATCGCCGCCGTACCTAGAAAGCGTGACAAGCTGTCACGAGAACCGCCTCCAGAAACCGACAACGCCCATAACATATATAGCGCATTAGGTACCGCTAAGTTAAAAGTTAGAGAATGCATTGCAGAAATGCTGAATTTAACGGGCGAGGTATCGCCCGCCAAATATAGCTCGCGATGGTCACGTGACGTTATCAGCGAGTTGTGACCCCGTTACTTCATCAGCATAAGGTCGTCACGTGATACCAATTATGTGACAATGTCACGCTATACTACACAACGCACGTGACTTGAAACCATGGCGTGAAACTAAATATCACGATGTCAAGATACTATGACGCCACTCTACACTGTGTCACACGACGTGAGGTCATGGGACACCACGACGCGACACTGACATCACGTGCCCCAACCACGTGAACACGTGACTATCAGACATATTGTACTTTTGGAAACAATTTGAGCGTGAACGCGCCTCCACTTGTCGCCGCAAAGGCGCGTTCACGCTCAAATTGTTTCTTACAGTACGTATGAACGGGTTTAGAAAATCTCATAAACCAATACACAGTGCAGCTAAAAACAAGCTGCTAATTGTGTGTCTTGACTATGCGCAAAGGATTAAGATCGATTTAAATATTTATGTTTTTTTCATATATAAATAACTTGTTTAAGAACGGCAAGTCAGAATGTATTCACGTGTTCACTTCAAAAACAAATATTTATTATAACTGCGCGGCGGAAATCCCCTAGTAAGTTGTTTTTTCGTGTGCATGGTGGGGGGGGGGGGGGGGGGGGGTAGTGCTACTTGATATATTTTTTTAAGCTTAATTCGAGAAATCAGATGTAACATCGTTCCTTCCTTACGAAAAATGCTTTTAACTCGCGGAAAAATGTCCTCACTCCACCGTAAAACGAAATCGTATTTTATTTATATTTTTTTATTCAGGAATCCTAGATTCGAACGCCGGGTTTTAGTAAGTATGTGCTAAGAATGAATAATGCACATCTATCGTGTACAAATTATGATAATATAAATTATTTACTGTCATATATGCGCGAGAAACATATTTTTGCTGATCTAAACAGTCCTGAATTTACTTCGAAAGCCCTGCCCCGGCTTTTGTTTTTTAATGACCAGGGAACTTTGTAGAATTGACAGGTAGCGAAGAAATTAGTACCAAGATGTAGCTAGAGAACTGTAGATTATAGAATTGTAGAGAGCAACTCGCGATACAGAGTGGTTAGTTTCTAAATCAAGTTAGAACTCAAATATTTCTCTGTAAATCATCGTACTCCCATAACGATAATGCATTTATTTTCGATTGCCAGTTGGCTCTGTTTATCTTAGACATAGTCCTTAAATTTAGCACAATGAACAAAAAGGTTATACATTAAAAAATATCGCTGAGAGCAAAATAATGCGCCACTCAGAAATTCGTGAAATAAAATATATCTAGTTCTTCCAATTCAGTTACGCGCCGTCCTGCCACCGCTGCCGATAGATGGCGCAAGTAGTGTCGGCGCGCTCCTCTCCAGGAATCCTGGGTATGAAATAAAATTCGCCCAGTGAGTTAACAAATGTGACGTAAAAAAAGACGCTGAACAAAGGCGCAGGTGCTTTATTCGACAGCATCACATAGCTTTAAGAAATAAGCTTACCTGGAGGCACTCCATCCGTCAATTCCCGCCGACAGTTTTAGCATGAAGTTCTCCATTTTTACAGCACGGAATTTTTTCTCGTTACTGAAAAATAAAAAATAACGTCTTCGATGTTTTCTATGCCTTCATTTATATTTTTGACATTTGTTGTTTTTTATGAAAAGTATTCGATATCAAAACATGAAACATGAAAACAAAAAATACGAAAAGGTTTTCTTCGAATTTCAGTAACTTGCAAAATGAAGTTCTGATCTCTAGAGAAGAATGTAGAAAAGAAAAGTAAAAGGGGGAAAACCCGAAGATGAGGTGGAGAGAATGATAAAACGGAGCAAGAAAGAGTCTTCGATAGACGCGACGTGAATTTGGAAAGCGCAGATTTATCCCGCGTGAGACAAATCTAGCCGGCGATGCGGACACAATTTTGTTTCGATTGTGCGATTGGAAGAAGCGTTCCTCCGGCACGTCTGGCGACGTGAGACGAGTTTCATGGAGCGCTGCCTAATCACTCACTCTAGCACCCGCCCTGGGAGACTCTCAGTGAGCGTTTTCTTCGCGCGGTACCTCCGCCTACTGGAGTTTTCTCGCAACCCAAAGTAAGGATTGTACAGCTAGTACGGTTGCATCGCAGCAAAGGAAATAGATGTTTCATTGGGATCAAAGTTCGATGAAAGGATCATGGTTCAATGAAGAAAAAAAATCGACCATACTTCATACTTTTTCCTACTTTATACTTTATTGCGCTTGTTAGAAGAGAAATGAGGAAGCATCGAGGGCGTGCGGGTTTCGCGGAAAGGCGCGGGCCCTTACAGACAAATGTGCCGACAGAAGTGACCTTCCATAGCCCTAAAATAAGAAATAACTAAATAGAAGATATTTGGTTGAGTCAGGAATGGAAACAACTACACATATCTTGCCGCATCACTTTCAAGGTCCCGAATGTCCTTTAGGCAGACGGGATCGACGCACTCAGTGAGGAAGGCAAGCTTCCCCTTACTGATACTGCTCGCAGTAAGTACGACTCCCTGTGGCGGAACGTACGAGCGAGAGCAGGTTCGAGAGCACCAGACCAGGGTTGTAGGCAAATGCGAGCGGGAATGCCATAGGACAACTACATTAGGTGGCAGAACAGCCGGACGGAGGCCAGCTGTCTCCTATGACGCAGACTGCGCCGGCCCGTAGCCTGGTAGAGTGCAGCTTGAGTGGCATCCCACACCGTATAACAACTCTGCGGCATGGTCGATACGGCGGACAAATACGTAGGCGACCCGCCGTTGAAAACCTTTCAGGCCCGTTTGCAATGAGAGCCAGTGAGGATGCCGAACCGTAGAGTAGCGTTCGTGAATTGGAAGGACCAGGAGAGTTTACGACAGGCGAAAATCCGCGGGACTCATTCCCCTGGTGACACAGACAACGAATCCAAAGAAACGACGAGCGTTGACAGTGGTTAGCCTTATCCGCTCATCGAAACAGAGCTGACGATGTACAGAAAACCTTCAGAATCTGCACCTTAGGGACCCAAGAAGAGGGTCAACACCAGGGGATAGACTATGGGAGGGACGAAGCGTGGGTCGATACAAGTGAACAGTCATGGAGTAGCATTTGGATTTATTGAAGGGTAGAACGTTCTCTACAGACAAAGCTATAAAAGCGATCCATAAGCGGTTTAATAAAGCACGATTCCTATGTAATTTACCATCGTGAGAACGAGCACGAACTATCAAGCACTTTACCAAAGACCATACATGCGAGCTGGCACCTTTAGTTGGCGCTCCCATTGAGAGCTCAAATGTAAAACGTTTGTGCATCTAGACTGCGCTGTTCACGATAAAGAGAGGCCAATTCACATAATATCCTCTTGATTCTTGGTTCTCGCTAACACTCTCGCCGCGAAGGAACATACTAAAGAAAAACGTGCGCAAGCGTTCACAGGTTTCAAGACTACACAAAATAAAACAATTAAGTACAGTGGCAGTCAAGGTTTCCAGTTCAACTCAGTTGCAAGACTGCCCATAGACGCTGCTTTGACAAGAAGTATCCCCTCTCCCGAAAGGTTCGCTTTAGGGCGATCGAAGCGTCGTGGTTTGGAGACGTCTGGAATAGACAGGTTCTGAAGCACAGCGTGTTGATAGCGTTTCGCAATACGCATTGGAAAAAAATACAGTTTTGAAGCAGAGCCTCTAATAAATATAAAAAGTTAATAAACGCCTTAGTTAGTTTAAGTAAATCAAATTAAACCGGAGAACACGGACAACTAAAGGGGGGTACACAACAGGTTTCAAACGCAGCTGAATAGATTTTATTGACAGATCATGCTTTACACGCAACTCTCCCAGACAAGCTTCGCCGATTTCGCTGACGTTTCTGCGGCCACTCGGCACAATAATCCATCGCTTTATCTTTTGTGTCATTTAACACCCGAGACTGGGGTGCAGAAAAGGAAACACTTTAAGTTTCAGATGTTAAATGACATGATTAGCTACCACCAGCTCACCTGTTTACTTACGATATATGACTATCTTTCCCGTTCGTCGACTAAAGTTTAAATTATGTCTGCCACAGCCTCTAGATATTGAGCATGAAAGGACAGAAGGGGGTGTAGGGGGTTAGGAAGTGCCAAAGGTGGGTTCATTTTTCTGCTGGAGTTCCTGAAGGAATGTTCGTGGCAGCGAATATGATTTGTATCTAAGGACGCTCGATGATAATGCAATTAATGCAGAGGTGCAAGCAAGCTTGACAATAAGAAAGATTAGCTGTGTTTCGAGATTTGTGTTTGTCCTCTGCCCCCTTGTTCACCTTTTCCAGGGTTTAATATTTTTAATGGCACTCACTTCTTCCTACATGCCGATTGCGGGCGTAGGAAATCTTGTCCCGATCAAATGGCGTGTTATGCAATTCGAATTGGAACTCTCAAATATTTTTCTTTTTCAGTTGTATTGCACCTTATAATTAAGAAAAAAAGTGTTTTATGCATTTTAAAATAATTGCACATTTTATTGATATCAGTATATAAATATTTGAGTAACGTACTGTTCTTAAAGTTTCGAGGGAGTTTGGCTACAAATACTTGACGCGCGAGATAGTAGCAAAGGGGCGGCTAAATAGTGCATGCGCTGAAGGAAGAGTCATACAAGTGGTCACAAAAGGCTCTATTATACCTTGACATTGAGCGTAGCAAACCCGGCGTAGCGCAGCGCAAGTAGTTACTGATTGACCGAAGATATGCAGTTCCTGGTCGCCGGCCAATGAAAGGTGCACGTCGCGCAGTACGCTGCGTTTGCTGCGCTGGACGTGGGACTCTAACAGAGCCTGCATTCTCACAAACCTTGAACGACCTCTTTCCAGCAAAACCGTTAGGAGTGCTCGGCGAACGACGAGGCTTGTAGTACGTTTAGACAACACATGTCGGTACTGTGTATCTCGACATGGCGCTTCACCATGCTCAGTGACATGGTGCAGACTGCACTTATAGGTCTAACCATATTGTCAGTTCGTCCACGCTCTCTCCGCAGGTAGCAGGGATTTGCTCACCCCAGCGATTTGCGGAAAATTGGAGGCTCCCGATTTCTTGCAGTGGATTTTGCAGGTCCTTACTGGCATGTTGAAAGGCCGAATTGACGCGATGGTGCTCGAAAAAGGGGTTCGAAACGAAAACAAAGAAATCAGAGTTGTCTAGACTAGTATTTCAACATGGTATTAACTTAGGTTGATGCCCCGATATACGGCGAAATCTTTAACCTTTCCGGCGGGTAACATTTCCCCGGAATCTCATTTGTTCATAGCCACACGAGAACACTTAATAGCATCAACTAATATAATGTCATTCGCTACCATTTGAGTTAGGCAAACTCATTCGAAATTTCAATCGAACTGAGTAATCTCGACAGCCCATATGCAAAAAAATGGCAAACAACAACAACAAAGACAGCACGTGGTGTTGTAATAACAGAAAATGGCAAACGAAATAATGGTATATTCATTGCCGCAAATGCATTTGCATTTCTGACTCTGAAAGGTATCACGTTGCGCAAGTTTACAAAGCAACTCCTCTACCTTAGCATAAGAAGAAAAGTAATAACTATTTTTTCACGATACTTTACATTTGAAGTTTTGACCTAACAGGTGCCATTTTGCTAGAAGCTTGACTCGAACTAGCGGCCAATTCAAAAGTGAATACAGCGCTCCTGACGCTTACTAATACAGTTCACAGTAAGAACATGGGTAATATTATAATTAAATAATATTATCGTTGGCACCAAACATGTACCCACGCTTTCTGTTTTAAAAACGGTTCCCAAATAACTTGCTACAGTGATTTAGTTGCGTGTGACACGTTCTTCGAATAATTGCGTTCGTAATAAGGATGACATATGCCTAAATTGGCGGTTAGTTTTGTGCCTTAAGGTTGAGCTCATTGGAGTGCATATCTGGCGAAGAACTAACGAACTTTGCCCGGCACCACCTGGGTGATTTCAGATAAGATCGACGAAAGGGTGGCTGGTCGACATTTTTAAATCAGCTGATCTTTAATATGCCATTTTCTAGTGTCTGGTATAAACGAATCCACACTTAGTTTTGACCAGAAAAAAAAAAATTTGGAGACAGGAAAAATCGTAAGGCATGGCGAGGTGTACAGTTGCAATAACGCGTCCTGATGGAGGGTTCACGTTTGAAAGTGAATAACTAAAACAATCATATTGGGAGAATTCTATTACTTTTTAAAAACAAACTATGGGTACAAGTTGCTTGTAATAAAAAGTAATGATATTTATTTAAAATTTATTTTTCTAAAAATTGCCAAACTTGACTGCTCGAACCGAACGACAAATGGCACACTGTGGAGGTCCGTATCTCATGAAATAATTTAATCATTATTATATAATTTGTAGATAGTATTCTACTAATATACGGCTATTGTCTAAAAAATAAATAAGGTATCTGAGTGATACAATCGTCAGGATATATTTAGGAAAACATGGGAAAAATTAAACAAAGGAAAACTCCGATGCGAATAAAAAAAAAACACCTTCCATTTTGTTTTAATTTGGGTACCCTGTTATACTCTTCTTCGGCATTCATTTCTAATAAAAACATGTTGCATCATTTTATTGAGAAAGACGAAACAACTCGCCAAAGTAGAGTCCTCTTTCAAAGCCTACACTTAGCAGTGTCCTATACAAGAAGTGACTCTGAGTTCCAGTTTCATGAAACTTACAAAAATCTTTTATATATTTTTTATTCAGATGAAATTATTGATAACTAGAGCAATTGGTCACACAGTAAAAGGGAGTAGAAACTATATACAGCATTTTACATAAGCGTACAAGTGGTATCATATTAGAGTCTAATTATTGGAGAAAAGATGATGCAGTGTGAAGTTTTACCCTCCGGTATATTTTATATTTGAAATAAAAGAAATAACTTTACTTTCACACACAAAATTAAGATATAATACTAAAATTGTTTAGGTTGGCTATCTATTTCCGGTTACAAACAATTTCAGGTGAGGTATGCCATTGTGGCTGACTGTAGCAGCTTCGATGCACTCGGTGTATGAATGAATCGTGGCAAGCCGAACTATTTTATCCTGCTCGACGATAACATTTTGTGACTTCCTTATTGTGATCAGATAAAAATTATTAGCAAACACCAATTAAAACAATAGGTTAAATACCCAAGAAGAAAAATGTGATAAATAAGATATCCCTGCATTCAAAACGAACATGCCTCGGGAAATCAAATTCGGCAATTTACGCTAAAGTTTTCCTCGCTGTACCCATTTAATAAAGTTGCTTCCAAGCAGATCCGACTGTTCGTGCTACATATACGTCACAGGTTCCTCCTGTTGATGACTTGCTGAGCCGCAACGCGTGCCAAGACGGAATGCCAGGGAAGGCGCCCACCGTTAGCCACTCTTCTTTTTTTGTTCACGATATCGAACAACCTCATTTTCGTCCAGATACACAAGATGCACGCAAGATAGAACGCTCACCATTGTCCTGGCCGTCTGAATTGCGCTTATTGAACGTTCTCTCAGGTTGTTCAGCGTGGCCTGGTGCGTCAGGATTTCGCCAACTCCGTCATATGCGTTTTTTCCATGTCCAGATGCAGAAAATAACCACTGCACTTGTAGGCAATCGTCCTTTGCAAACTGGTGAAGCTGGTAGCAATTCTTGAAATGTCTGGCGGCCCCGTCACTTACATACGTCACTTACGAGTATACCGCAACGTTGTCTTCTACCCACTCCTTCACTTTTTCTAGAGCCAACCAAGCGTGAGCGGCGTCGTGACACAGGTCCTCATTGATGATGGCAAAGCTGTTTGTAGATTTTCTAGTCGTTACTACACATGTAAATATCGAAACTTTTTTCTTTCCAGTGGTATGCTTGCACTTCGTCAGGAAGCACGATGGTTCAGTTTTCAGCAAAGTCAAAATGAAAGACAATGCTCCCGCGTTGCATGCACTGTTTTTCATTATAGATCGCTTTACCTTGCGTTTGCCGGATATGGTTGTGAAATACCCAACTTCCAACCGTCACTTGGATGCCTTTTATGAAAGTCTCAGGTTTCAATCGTTTTTTTTTTTTTTGTTTTCACAAGGTCGCCGGACTTTCGTGTTGCAAGCACAATCTCTTCATCCTCCGCGATATGAAGTTGCTCTAGTGCAAGAGACTGGCCTTTTGTGCAGTGATCACAGTCTCGTTGAAGGCACAGTGCTGTTGCTGGGTCGCACAGAAACGCCGAGTTCATTTCACCAGTGTTGAATGTTGAGCCTGTAACGTTTTCCAGAGCGGCGATACAAAGGTAATAATTGGCGCAGCGCGCAGAAACGCACACTTCCTGGTGTGGAATGCATTGGACCCATCTAGGACGCAACGAATAAACTTTCGTTAGCCATGTGCCGGAATCGGGATGCTTGTCTTTGTATATACGGAAAGCCTCTCGGATTGAGCGTGTCATGAAGCGCTTTGGCACGAACCTTTTTCCTCCGTTGAGCATGACAAAGTTGACGTCCTTGTTGGGACTTTGGCGCGAACATTGTAGCTCGTCTATCGTGAAGTACTCTAGGGCAGCAGGTACGTTCTCAAGGCTCACCTTGCACCTCGCGTAAGGATCCGGCTCATACCACGCGCCATGATTTTCGTTGAGTTTTTGGGATTAACTGATGAGGTACATTGAAGGGTGTGGAATCATCTTTTGAACCTCATTCTTCGTCAGTGTTGACGGCAGGAGCGTAAGCAGTTGACAACGTTCCTAGAGAGAGGTGGCGGTTCGAAAGGCCTGCCGAAAGTTTTCCACCCACTCAGTGCATATGGAGCATGTTGGTTAGGACGACCCCGATGGTGTGTCTCTGTCGTACGCAATACGTAGCCTTGAGGGTACATTCTTGAGAGCAACCTGCTCCAGTTCTCTCTGCTTTCTTTTGGAATAGGCAGGTCTGTCCCGGCTTCTTACGGCGCTTGGTTGTCTTAGCGGCGACACTTCTGTGGGTAGTATGCTGCAATTTAGATCTTCAATTGCTTCTTCAGCTCGCAGAAACATGTCAGAACACAGCTCTGAGCTTCGGATCGAGATATCCTTAGTGATGTGCATGAAGCAATGGTAGCACAGGTAGTCCGTCGCACTCACTTTGGTGGAACAGTCAGTTGGAAGAATTTGCTTCACCGAGTTTAGGTCCAACTCGCCAACACTTCGAAAATTCCGCTGCTTTGGTATAGTCTTTTTGTGCTTAAAAAAGTCATTTTTCTCAGAACACTCGTTCGGAGCTCCAGGACGTGTTGAAAACGTGCAGATAAATAATAGAAATTAAACCCCAATTGGTGGCATATAATCGCCAAGTGGAAGAACTTCTGAAGTGGGTGCGCAAGTGGACAAGTCCGAGGCTGAGGAGCTCACTCACTGCGAACGTACGTTTGAAAAGAGATGTCACAACTGAGGCAGTCAGCAAAGCTTGATCCACGTCAAAGGAAGAAAGAGGGAAAGTTTCCAGACAGTAAATTCTTGTCAGCGGCCTTCGAAAAAGGTTTTTCGGAATTGCACTTTAGTCCCTATCGAAGCGCTGATATGAAAGCACCCTGGCTTCTCCGACGTGGTTTATGACCCAGCCTGAGCCATATCGGCGACCGGTTCGCGAGGGACTGCCGGTGGGGTTACGTTGATGGTCACTCGGATTAGCCTTTGCTGTCATGAGCTACCGAATGCAGTGCCTTATCGCCGGCTGGTGTCAGCAACGAAAACACACACACTCTGTCTACACCGAAACTACATGCGTTCACCGCACACGCGTCGCCGCCGCCTTTAAGCTTTTGCGAAATTGCTTTCTTTTGCCGCGGAGAACCGTTTCGGTACAATATCGTTGTGTTAATTACTCGGACTATTATTCCTAGAAGCATTTTCTTTGCACAATTTAATTCCGGACGTCTTGCTCCAGAACATGTAGGCTGCGAATCGTATATCCCATCATGCATATTCAGTTGTGAGAAATTTGAAACCAGAATTATTACTCATTAATCGCACTATTATAAAACGCTGCAGCTGCCTTTTATTTTGAAGGTATATGTGGAAAGGTGATTATCATAATTTTATGTTTAGACTACATGAATTTATAATTGTTGGGGTTTGTAGTTTTCAGAGCATATAAAAAATATCTGAATAGTTAGCGCCGTTTAGGACAATCGTGACTTACAAATCTTGAAATTAGTGTGTATCATTAATTGGCGAAGAGCGTGTTGATTCAAGTCAAGATTGACGAAATAATGAACATGTAAGACCAAGACGACACAACCGCATCTTTTAGGATGTAGTTGGGTCGTCTTTGCCTTACATGTTTCTTCTTTCTTCTATCTGGTAACTTCTATTGAGTGTGGACCACCTTGGTCATCATTGGCAAAGCTAGAAATAAGAGGTTATCTTCCCATTTCTGCCGTAATCGCGTTGATTTTCTTCAATGCGTATGCATGTATAGGTAAGTTAATAAGTATTTTTATTGCTTGTTATTTTCTTCTAATTACACGGCGTTTCTGTTAATTTTCTTTCTAGGCACGTGTTTGCGTTTATATAAGCATATGTTAATATAGTACTACGGCCTATCCATACACTAACTCAACTCTGTTACGTCACAGCGCGGTGGCGGTGCTTCCGGTGAGCTTCCGGTCCAGAGGGTTTGGACGGAAATCGATATTGAGGCGGGCATTCCTCTGGTGTTTTTTAAGAAACCAGGCTACAACTTGCCTTCTCCTAACGCCGTGACGGCGGATGTACCAAAAGAACCGAGAAAGAAGTGGACAATTTTCATCTGTTTTCTGCGTGCTCGGTTCGTTCAGGAACTAAGATAGTTTTGTTTAATGAAATGGGCAAGCAGATACTGTCGGACCACGTTCTCTTGTACAGGAAACACTTTGGGTTGAATTCACGGTTACTTTTGCCACAATTGTTTTTTTTTTTTTTTTGTTCCAACATGAACGCGAGAAAAGCGCTAAGTTTTCCACACGACCCACAAACCACGCTGCAGTGCGTCTTCACGTTCAAGCGGCCGTCTGATTGTTCAAACTGTCGCCTGCTTGTTCGAACCACCGGCGCCATTAGACAGAACGTTGCGTGAGAAATGAGCGGAGGCCTAAAAAGACTTTAAGCTTAAGGGTTGTTTGGGGTAAATATGCTCGGGGTGTAGAGATGTTGATCTCCGTTACCAGCGGCCGTCACCGATTTGTTATGGATGATGCACTTGGTTCGAGTCTTTTTGCGATTTTCAGTATCGACGTGGAGCATCGCAGCTGCAAGCCACGCTTTTGCGGCCCGAGCGACGTCGCAACTCAAACTTGTGAGCAGAATCTCACCATGGTGAGTAAGGCTTCCGCGTTCATTCTTTACCGTTCACGTAGAATGAGTCACCTAACGTCACATTGTTTACACAAAGTTTGCCGGTGAAACAAGCCTCGTTAATTTCGCTCAGGCTGCTAAATAGTGAGCTGTTGCTAGGAAGACGTAAAACAGAACAATTTCGACGCACAAAAAAATAACTGGCAGCCTCACCGCTATCGCGGCGCCGGTGGCGTGCCGCTAGGGCCACTCCGGTTGGTTTTAAATAGATGGTGTGTGCACTAATCTGTAAAAAGCCGCATCTCCACGTGGTGAATGACGTTGATTGGGGCGAAGCTCTGGTGGTGCTTGTCTGCGTAGACGCTGAGCCGCAGCATGCCGAGCCTTTCGTTCGCTTTCATCCATGTCACGCTGCGGTCAAATGCTCAACTGCGTATATAACCACGTTCTATACCACACATTCTCTTTCTGACATGAATGAAAACGAACGAAAGGCTCGGCATGCTGCGGCTCACCGTCTACGCAGACAGGCACCACCGGAGCTTCGCCCCCATCAACATCATTCGCCACGTGGAGATGCGGTTTTTTTTTTTTTGCCCTACACGAGCACGGGAGCACGTGCTCACGTGCTCGTGAGCACGAGCACCCGACGCCGGACATCGGACGGGGATTCGGACATGGCTAGCCCCTAAGGAGCTTGGCCCCTAATATAACCAAACGATCAGACAATTTTGTTTCTATGAGTTTATGTACTCATAGTATACTTACTACACTCTGACCTTGTTTTATGAACCAAACTCAATACTATTAACTCCAAGGGAAGGGATCGCTTTGCGCGTTAAGGGTTATTCACACGAGGGAGAAATCCCGGGGATTTGTCCCCGGCACGCCCGCATCACGAGATGAGAACGCGAGGCTTTTGCACATCGCAAAGCCTAACGTTTTCGTCGTGGGATCCGCGTGGCAGGGAGAAATCCCCGGGATTTCTCCCTCGCGTGAATACCCCTTAAACCGCCCTCAATTCGGGATAATTTCTGTCTCATTCGCACAGCAATAAACATTTGTTTTTTGTATAAAAAAGTTTAGGCATATTGTTAGTTCAGTAATAATTTAAACGTCGGAAAAGCAAAAACGAATGTGTAACAAAAAAGAGAGGGCCTTAATTATTTTTGTGATTTTAGAAAACAACAAATCGGTAGAGAGATAAATGTCTTGGTGCAAATTTGTTGTTCTACAAGTGCACACATGTAAAAGGAGAAACAAATCTGGCTTTATTATAATTTTTTGTGGGGGGCGGGGGGCTGGTTTATTTTTCCAAAGCTTCCGGGTAGTTTTAACAAACATTTTTTTTTTTTGGTATTCTTGAAACTGTCTGTGTCCCTCTAAAAGAGCAAACAAAGAACCAAAAACTCCTAGTTTTTTTTTTAGGGCTTTAAAACATTCTCCAGCTTAATCCGAGTTACATTTTTCTGAATATTGTGCTTTCTTTTTAAATCGCTCATGACGGTTCTTGTTAGGTAATGCGACTTTTGAGATCACAATTATTAAAAATATATTTTTTGAGGCAACAAAATCTCAAGAATAATGCAGTTACAACATTTTTTTGTAATTTGATTTATACCAGAATCTTTCTATATTTGTGTCTATTTTCCTTTAAAGAAAAGTCTCAGTTTACGCAGAAAAACCGTTGAAGGTTCTTTTCCGTTTATTCTAACGTAGAGCCTACAGTTATAAGACAATTTAAATAAATCTTTGAATGCTACACCGCTGTGGTCGTTTAAGGAAAGAAACTATGCAAAACTGGTTCATTACGATTGATTTACAGAGGGTTAGATTCACTTGGACGTAACGTTATTTAAAAGACGGTATTGATATTCGGCCATTAAAGTGTATGGCCTCTTGGGGATATGCAAATACTCGTAGTGAGTATTAGCGCAGCGTGTGAGCGTGGATTAGGCAGTTTCCGTTGGTCTTGAAACTGCGTTAACGTTTGAAGAGGAGGGCCTGCATAAATTTATCTTAAAGTGCGTCTGGGTAGATGTTTCGGCAAAGATATAAGTGCTCAGAGGGATTGTTGGCAGTGCGTGTGTGTATGTTAACGCACTGGCAGCTCGTAGCGCGTAGGGAGAAAGCTCCCGCTGTATAACCCAGATAATCTGAGCTCAATCCCCATTCCTGCCCGTTTCGATCTGAATGTGCATCGTACAGCGTGCGGCCGTGTCTCGCTACTGCGCGATGCACTTTCATGACCCAGTCTAGCAGTGATAGTGCACGGGATAAATTTCTCACCTACAGCGTAAACCAGTGTTTCCATGGCTTGGGGGTGTACATTTTAGCCAATGCCTCATTAGGTTCCGCCTCGACCGCTCCGTAGAAATCACACACGCAACGTCCGAAGGATTTACTGTCTGACAGTTGGACGATCTGGAGGCAGCGCCTTGACCTTTGGGCGTTCCGTTGCCGACAATTCTTTGAGCTTGCCGTCCGAGCTGTGTCCCGAGATATCCCCGCCCTATTCTTCTTTGGCTCCCACGGGGCACATGTTCGGCCACCTCGCTGCCACGATCGCCACACTTGGCCCTCTTCAAATATGGAACGGCGGGAGGATTGAGGAAGCGGATTCTTCTGCGCCCTCGAAGAGGAAGTCGGCAGGCTCGGACCGAAAGCTGCGCAGCTCAGTGGGTGGGTTTCTCCGTGCATCCAAGGCCCCAACATTGAGTTTCAGGTGGCGATAACTCTTACCGCAACTCGCCGCCTGCTCGATCCTTGCGGAATCGATATCTACCCGGGGGAGGGGTAGGCTATGATATGACAGACGACCATATCTCAGGAGTAGGGGTTTACCATTCTCTGCA
This sequence comes from Ixodes scapularis, assembly GCF_016920785.2. NCBI lineage: Eukaryota > Metazoa > Arthropoda > Arachnida > Ixodida > Ixodidae > Ixodes > Ixodes scapularis. The sequence continues at coordinate 198,579,932 of NW_024609835.1, forward strand.
TCAAAACTGGAGGCTTCCCGTCTCACGGCTTTGCTTTCTGGCAACCTGGAAGTACTCGATAAACCTATCCTGTAGCTCTCTAGGAATCAGGACCCTGAGGGAAGAGGGTTATGCCTTTATCAGACGGGCACCTGAAAGGACCTGTACGCCAATGGTCTTTGGGATTTTCAAATGACATTTTAAGTTCCGCCATGCCAGACAGAGCAAGTACCGTATTTTCCGGGCTATAGTCCGCTGACTATACATGTTTAAAAGCTGAAATTTCTGGCTGTGCGGACTATCTGCGCGTGCGGACTATACAGGAATTATGTTTTTCAATATCGTTGATTATGACGAGGCGGGACGGATTTTGTGAACAAAAGAGTATGTTGTTGATAATTTATGTATATTATAGGCTTTTTTTGTGAGCTAAGAAAACATACATATGTCAAGGTGTGCCGCGTATGAGAAGAATTTCGTGTCGACTAAGCACCAGGTGCGGACCATGCACTGGGTGCGGACTATGCAGCGGGTGCGGACTATCTAAGCAAAAACTTTCATTTTTGACCCCAAATTTGCTTCTGCGGACTATACACCGGGTGCGGACTATAGTCCGGAAAATACGGTAAATGTAATTTAGACGATGTTTATAGCGATTGAAGTCTTGTAGCTCGTTCAAACACATAAATGACGTTCACGTTAAAAAGAAAAAAAAAATTTAGCGATCTAATTAATTTTGTGATATTTTTCTGTAGCAAAAACAGATTTTAAAAGGAAGACAAAATGACGATTTCAATCAATTGATTACCACAAAGTGCACTTTGAGCCCGAGCAAAGTAGCTTTTTTGTCAATTAGCGGCAACCCTGAGCGCCTTCCGCTTACTCAGTCCAAACCAGATTTGTACGTAACTAGTTACAAGTAACTGATTACTTGTAATCAATTACATTTTATTGCAACGTTTTAACGCTTCAATGACTCTTCTCTGCGGTAACGTTCGCTGTAATTCAATTACCATTTTTCTGTAATCAGTTCAAGTAATGAATTCTATGTTTCAGAAAGAGATAAAATTCTAGTGTTGAGATTTTTTACCCCTAGCAACTAAATTAATTCAAGATACTAGAAGAATTAGAATGTCAACGTACTCAGCGATGTTTTGACTGTCATGCTGTCGAGAGTGCCTGGTTTCCTGGAGGATTCGGAAGCGTTCGTCGAAGCACTGCGGAACAACGAAATAGTACGCGAAGTGTTTGTGTTCTGCAACACCGCTGTTCTTTCAAGCGCAGCCGTCGAGAGGGTCTTCAGCGTTTCGACAGATATCTTCACCAGGAACGTTGGAAGATGACTGTCGACAACCTCGAACGGCAACTGCTGCTGAAGCTTGACAAGTTGTGAATGACAAAAAAGATTACACCTTTGAACATCTGCGTTTTTGATTTCGTAATAAGAAGTTTAAAAAGTAACGTGAAAATTCATCAAGTAGTTTTTGGTAATTGTTGAATTACTTTGGTGACGCAGTAATTCATCACTGTAATCAGTCACGTTTTTCAATGAAATAATTGTAATTGTCATCGGTTACTTTCTTTCAGCAAGTAACGCGTACAAGACCCGTCCCAACGAACGTTGGTCTTAACGTTGCTCGGTGTTCCTACTGCTTTCCGTGCTTCTGCTGCTCTTCTCTCCTGTTCGGTTCGGCATCGTGCTCGCTCTTGAGTGTCATCGCACACGTTGGAGGTCCTCCAGCCGATCCTTCCAATGTCGTACCAGCGTCGAGGTCGCCTCGACTCTTCAATGGAAGCGAGACGACCCCTTTATAGTCGTGGACATTCCTCCGTGGTTCGTCATATCGCACTAAATGAGTGTGAGGTACAGAAATATGGATGTACAAAAATATATATTATACACAGTGCAGTTAGCGATACACGATTAAAGGATGATAAAATATAAAGTAGATAAATAAAAGCTAGATTACTGTGGTTGTTAGGAAATTCGAGAGAAGGAAAACCGAAATGCCGAAACGGACGATGCAAGCAGACGCGCAGCGGGACGACGAGGTCTACTAGATCGCTGGGTCCGTGAGTGCAGAAAACTATTAGTAGAGCGAGGTCTGCACAGAATATATGTGAAACACGCTCTGTTTGAATATTAATTATACACAAAACATTGATTTTAAATGTCAGTACGATCTTTTATCTCAATTCGCTGCTCTGGTGTAGACCGCTGCTGACGAGAGTACGCCTTTAGCAGCCGTAAAAGAGTTCCGGGAACTAAGGTTCACGAAAAGGATCTGTGCGCTAAATGCCATTTGAGTCGGCGTGTAGCATTGCTTAAATGTCGTTTACACTAAAGTTCCTTTGGCGTAAAGATCATTTGAAGTGCCTGTCTGACATGGGTATTACACCCAACTTTATCGATCGTTGGAATGTAGCGAAGCAACAAGCAATCTTCGCCCAGCAGATATAAATCCAAGTGCCCATTCACTTCTCCGCCAGCGTTCCCTCTGTTACCTGCAATTTCAGCAGGTTTTCCCAACGCCTGCTGGCAAAACCCATCTGGTTTCTGGGCCTCAACAAGCTCTTCCTTGCGTATCTCTTCGCCCAAGTCACGATGCTCTTTTCTCTCGTGCACCATCCTGAAACTTCTCCAATACCTGATCTTGGAGTGCGCGGTCTGTCCTGTCACGCGCAGTCGGTCTCCAAGGTGACCTCGGGTAGGGGGGGGGGGGGGGGGGGGAGTTATGCATGCATCCAGGTCCTATACGAAATCGTGGATTGATCTTGCATCAGAGAATCCGGAATGTATCAACGTCGGGACGTTCAACAGCGGTCGGGGCACAGGCGTATAGTTCGACATCCCCAACACCTGCGAAAGCGTCTCAAACAAAGCCATCATTGCGCCCATGAGCTCACCGACGTCTCTCATGCCCGCCGCTGGTGCTTGAGTCCCAGGCTCCGACAGCTTTCAGGAGGCCATCATTCCTCACACCGGAACACGCTCGGCGACGTCGGACACTAACTGAGCATCGCTCTTGGACAAAGCGTGTTTATGCGCGGTCACGCGAGACCTCGTATCGACAGGCAACTTTGGCTTTCACGATGGCGAGCGTTTAGCGAGTTAGTTGCTCTATTTTCTCGAAAAGGTCGAGAAACGCGTCAAGTGTCACGCCCAAGGGACAATGGAAAGTGAGTTACAGTTTATCGGGCCCCAAGTTCGAGCGTCAGGTAATGCGGTTGTCTACTCTAGCCAAAGCCCCATCAGGCCCCACCTCGACTGCCCTGTACGAGATAACACACACAAGGTACGACGGGTTTACTGTCTTACTGTTGGACGATCTGGAGGCAGCACCTTGACCTGTCGCCGTTTCGTTGCCGAATATTCCTGGAGCTCGCCGTCCGAGATCTGCCCCGTGCCATCCTCGTCCTCTTCTCCCCTGGCACACGCGTGCCCATGTTCGACCACCTTTCGTCCGCGATCTCTACAAACTCAAGGGCAGACAGACCATACTCCGTGTTAACACGAATGGGTACTGTATTTTGGTACGACTGCTGTCATCCAGGCCGTCTACCATGGTGCTTCTGCGCATGCATGTATGCGTGTATTTGTGACACACACACACACACACAAAAAAAAAAGACGTTACAACACTTTAAAATTGTTTCGAATTCGGAGGGATTGGAGCCTAAGCCGAGAGCTGTGTTTATAAGATGCTTAAGTCTAAGCGTTTCACCGTGTTTTTCTCTCAAACGGATTTCTGCAGGTGTCGAGATCTCAGGCCACAATAAATGTTGCTTCCTTGCCTAGCCTCGACAAGTTTTAATTGTTTTCTAAGTTGCGTGAAATCTCTTCTCCGTCATAACACTTTCTATTGGAGCGTAGAAAACTTATAATATACTTGCATTGTGTTATAGTATTTAATATAGTGTATGGTATTCGATTCTAACCGTAAACATTTAACAAATTAACGAGTTTTTTTTAAGCATAAAATGCGTTATAGTTTGTCAGTCTAAAAAAAATGTTCGTCCGTCCGTCCACGCATCTGTGCGCGCCTCTTCCGCTGAATTTAGCGGACATTTAGGTAAACGTTAAACCCAGGATATATGGGTGTATGTCAGGTGACCTAACATCACTAGATCTGCGCACCAAGGCAAAAAACTGATGTCGCATAATTTATTTTTGTGTAAAATAAAAGCTCGTGTAATTTAATGTTTATCTTAATATCCCCTTGTACCCCCCCTTTTCCCATTATTCACACACACGCACCCAAAAAATAATCTAAGAAAATCTCAAGCCGACTGAACGGTGCCAGGAACACCTGCATTGTGTTGAACTTTTTTCCCCGTTCATACTTTGGCGCGTGCACATATCCCGACTTCAAGAAACCTTTCAGAAAGCCCCGAAGGAAAAGCCTTCAGGCGTTTAAAGAGGCTTTCAACGGTAGTGCTCACAAAAAACAACATAACGCAAACGCGAAAAAAAAAAGCGAAAAAACAAACAAACAACGTTGTTTGTTCCCGCACGTATATGGATCCGCCGTGTTGGAAGACAACAGCAGCGTCGAAGTAGAAAGTACAACCATACAAATGTATAATGGCAGAAGCATTGAGACGAGGGTACATGAAGAAGGAAAGAAGAAAATTCCTTCTTTAGCACAGGTGATTTCCTAAAGGCCACCCGGAATGTGAAAGCTTCGCTTTTACTCAAACATAGGAGATATGACAGTTATCAAAAAAGTTGCCGCACTTGCGCAAAAGGAGGCTAGCGTTACTTTTTGGTTGTAAGGTACATGCACGTGCCTGCCGTTTCTAGGCTTCCACTGCTGCTACTGCTGCGGAAGCAAGAGCTGTCTCGTGGGTTGCGTCGCTTTTTGTAATGCGAACGCCCTTTGTCCCATAAGGCTGTAAAAAATATTTTTGTGTGTTTTTAACATTTCCGTCGAACACCCAAGTAGGAGCTTGCATAGCTGCCGCGAGGAGGAAGAAGCGAAACGGCTCACCATGGCAGCCGAGTGTGTACTGCCGGATCTATAGCGCGCGTTTTGTCTCTTCTGCGTCAATATTTTGTAAACTCCTGATTACTTAGGAAGCACCGCAAAGCCAATTTTCCAGCCGTTTTTAGCGCCCCCTCTCACAATGTCGAATGTTTTAGCGCTCTACGTTAGGTGGAGCGTACTACTGCTGAACTCTAAAGTAGATATATTTTTCTGGGCTGGGGGCCCTCCCAAAGTGAGGACAACTCTGCCTTCTGCTAGCCAAGCCGCCCTCTTGCCTACGATTCATGTGCATGCGTTTATGAGCTGTTCACGAAGTTTTATATGGGGCCGCCGCTTGTGTTGAGGATGCTAATATCATACAGCGGTATCTTAACCGAATTAACCAGTGGTGCCTCAAATTTCGTATGCAGTTAAATTTAGGAAAAACTGTTTTTATGTCATTCTCAAGGAAAGAGAAAAGCCCGTACGCTGCTTCTTAAATTAAAAATAACGATATTTTATCAATAGTGTTAGAATATAGGTATCTGGGGGTAAATTACACGATTGACTTAACATGGCATACCCACGTTAGTTACGTTGTAGCTAAGACTGGTAAAACGCTACGGTTTCTCCGTCGTAATGCTAGAAACTTCAATACAGACACTCGGGAATTCTTCTATAAAACATACGTCAGATCAGTTATGGAATACGCATGTGCCGTCTGGGACCCGCCAACAGCACGTGACAATATAAAACTAGAAAGACTGCAGAGCTGAGCCGCTCGGTTTGTTACCGCGAATTATACTAGAGATTTTAGAGCGACACGCACAAAACGTATCTTAAAATGGGATTTACTCGAAACTCGCGAAAGAAGGCTTCGTTTGAAGCTGTTTCACAGCATTTACCATTCAACAGTTGACATACAAAGAGACATGTATATAATGCGGCCCCACTATCGCTCGGAGCGTGTTGACTATAGTTTAAAGGTGCAAGAAATTTAGTTCTGAACAGAGGTATTTAGGATGTCCTTTTTTCCAAGAACTATCCATGAGTGGAATAGAATGTCTCCGTCTGTGATTTGTGTACTATCAATTGATGACTTTTTTTTTTCTGTTGGATTAAATCTAGCTTAAATCTATATAACCTTGCGTTCCCTCGCGTGTTTTTATGTTTTGTTTATAAGTTTTTATTTCCTTGTATGGTTTATAAGGTTCATGTGTTGTTTGAATGATTTATCTGCCGTGGAGCACAGGTATGACTGACGTTCTATCCTTTTTTTTGTATGTTCATCCCCCCCCCTCTCGCCCCAACTGTAATGCCTGATTTGGCACTGTGGGTATTGCATAAATAAATGAAATAAATACTACTTATAAATGACCCGGAGAAACCTTAAGAACATCTCATACCACGTGTTCCGTCAACTATGCTTGTGTTTTCGGCCCTGCCTCTAATGAGAATGTGAAAACATGCAAACATGACCGCATTTGCACTACTTCAATGTATTGCCGAGCCGAGGAAGCCTCTAGGTTGAAATAGTGCATCTCGACCTCGACGAGTACTTTATAATTCAACATCTTCATATGCAGAAGCCCATCAACTGGTGTCATGTATTCGCGTTGAATACATCGCGGGAGGCAAAGTTGGTGGCCGCGGACGGAACGGCGGCAGTTGCTCTCCCAAAGGATATCGCCACTGTAGGAAGGCGCAGCCAACAACCAACATGGAAGCAGTCTCCTCAACTCGTAAACTCAAAATGCTTTTTTTTTTATCGGTATACACGTGCAAATTTTTGTTCAAAACCCGCGTACGGAAGATATCTTACGCGTTTCGCGTATATTTCTCAACCGATATTAACCCCACTGAAAGTATGCAGCGTTATTTGGTAGATTCAATCGTCGACCGCATTCACTCTACGATAACGATCCTAGATAAGAATACCAGATAACACTAGGATAGAAATCGCAAACCGCAAACCCACCGGCGAAGTATCGTGTGTGGTTTTCTGGGCTTTCGGAACGATACATGAGTGGATATATTTCTCAGGCTCCACGCTGCATTCTCCTTTCCATTTTCCCCGCCATCCCCACTACCGCCAGTCGCCGGAACAACCACCGTCGTCGTCGACGACGTCGTCACGTCGTCGCGTTGTTCCCATGCCGGCTTCGACCGCCTTTCATCTCCTGCCCTGCCCTCCGCGCCGAGACCGCTTTGTCCTGGAGGACCCAAATAAGGCTGTAATCAGATTAGATGCCCATCACGATGTCTCCTTATTTCTACGGTCTTTCTCAGCCTTTTTTGTTCGTTTTGGTTTTATTCGCATTGCTCCATTTCGTCTGCCGTTTTCACCATTCATTTTTCTTTGTAGTCGTGTGTTTGCGTGTGGGTTTCGTGCTTCTCTTGTTTGCCCACTTTGCTGGGGATGACGGCGGCGGAGACGACGACACTTATGCGACGTTGTCGTCGTTCGCTTCCCGAAACTGTGGTCCGAAACCCCTTCTTCACTTAGGCTTGTACGGGTCTGTATCGGCGTCCCCTCCTACACTTGGCCGACCAGGCGGATGCGTGTAAGTGGCTCTTTGCGGGAATAGCCCGATTCCCCTCGTTCCTCCCGTCGCTCCGCTCCGCAGCTCCGCATACCATTTTCTCCGTACATTTGTTAACCACTCTCCCAGTATGTGCTTTTTTTTTTGTTCTTTTTTTTTTTTTTTTTTTTTTTTTGGGGGGGGGGGGGGGCGTTGCAATTGGCGAACAAGAAAGGGAGCGGGTGACGCTTGCTGTTGACAGCCGGGAAGTGAAACGCATTCCCGTCGGGTTCCGTTCTTTTTATCTATTTTGTTCAATTTCCGGTTTCGCTTTTACTACCTTTTCTGATCTGGGAAACTCAAGAAGCAGAAGTTTGTGCAGAACAAGCAAAATTAAACGCAAGGAATATCGACCGATTACGTTCTGCGTAAGTGAAAAAGAGAGAAGGAGAAATGGGAACAAAATAGTAGGTGCCGTGTGATTGCCGCTGTACCTCTTCTACGCCAGTGTTTAGCTTAAGAGATTGGCAGCGACCTTTAGCTCCGAAGACCTGAAAGGCATAAAATGCATCATTCAAAGAGCGATTCTTCAAATTTGTTTAGAAATAACTAAACAGTAGTTTCGTGAAGCGATGAAGAGCTTATATTTTCAAAGATCTTCCCGCTGACTGGAGTGGCGAAACTGACTTGGCACAGAGGTCAACTGACGCACTTTCCCCTGAATTTGACGAAAAAAAATATTGCATACGTCACGAGACGCTAGGTCACAGACATTAAGTTTTCCTCCAAATTTAGCGGGGTGTATCGGTTACAGGATACCAATTTTCGTGCGATATTTAGCGGGAAAACTTAATCGGTCTGCAGGTCTCGTGACGTCAGGTCACGACACTTGAATTTTCAAGCTTCGTTTAGCGGAAAATGTACGGGCGGATGGAAACTTTTAGTTAAGTGGTTCTGTTGAAAAGCCCTTCGTGCTCCAAAAGGATGTATTGTTCTGCTATGCCAATAAATATATATCGCAGTGTTTCAAGAGACGATGCACCTACCCGATGCGGGCTTAGCTGTGCATAATAGGAGGACCCGCTAATTGCATGACGCGGCCAAAAGATATTAATTCCATTAAACTGTTGCTACTGCCAGCTGAATTCCTCTCAACGCTAACGCATGCATTATAGTTAACTCGTCCAGTATTCGTCAAAACAAATAAACACGCCATCGTAATAAATTTCCTTCTGCATCGATATTTATATTCTAATTTCGTTGGTTCAATTATTCATTATATGGAATACAAAAACATACTCCAGTGAAGAACACCAAAACGTCCGTGTTAGTTCCGGCAATCTTTCAAGATGCTCGGTGCACGCGATGATCTCGTTTTAGAACTTTCTTTTTGAGTGCATTGAGTAAGCATACCGTACACTTACATCTGAAACATAATATTATTTTTAGTTGATATATTTATCACTTAAAGCGCTCTAGGGTTCAATCTTCTTAAAATATAATTATATTTTTATGTACATTCGGTGCGCAGTAGAGCTGGTGGAAGTATACCGTGATGATTTTAACCCGAGACTGGTGCCTAACAAAAAACAAACAAAAAACATTTTTTACAGTTGAAGAGAAAGTGACAAGGAGAGACAACGCTTTTTGCCTCGTTTTACGCAGACCAGCCCAAGAAGGAGCCGGAGATGTCAATGTTCTAGAGCGCAAGCAATACCCGGGACCATGAAAAGTCGCTGGAGCTCATTTCAAGTAAAGACTTTGTCTCAAATACTCTTTCTTCCTTCTCAAAACTAGACACTAGGTACCTATATGAGACGAAGATTAAGGATGGCCTCTCTAGACAGGCCTTGCTTAATGTCCTTCTCAGTCAAGTCTCAGAATCCTGATGACGCTTCACTCAAAATCCAGCTTGGTTCGAGCATCTCTGTTGTCGGAAGCTACATCAGCAGAGGGACTCTTCCACGACATCTTTCAGGGTTGGTTTACTCGCTGACGTGACGAGCTCTCTTTCGCACACCTGGAGGTAATGACAGGGGCTCCGGCACTACTCCTAGCACCTTCCACTCTACTTAGGGGACTTCGTAGCAGCCATAACCGCAGAAACCCGTGGCCGTTGCAGCTCGTCTTTAGCTTCTGCTTTTTGCGTGGTCGTTGGCCTCGTCAACGAAAACATTCAGTGTCCGCTGCTTTGGCATTGCGAACGTTTTCCAGCCCGTCTGCCTGGCTTGTAATTCTCCTTGGGTCATCTCTACGATTCACAACATTTACTCAACTTTAAAAACTATATACGTTTCTGCTCAGCCGCAATAAAATATGCGTTCCAATAGTAGTAGAGTCACGTACGTGCGGAAGTAGCACTGGGCAGCGGACAAGCATCGTATTCATTGCATGGGGAGGTGGCGCCTCTGGTTGCGATTGTTTGAAGCAGGGGGAACGGCGCCAAAGAATCTAGAAGCCAGAAATTTGGCAGGCATTGCCAGTAGAAAGATGCTATGACTCAGGAGACGAGGGGAAGGAAAGAAATATGGGGTTACAGTCCACGTTGTGAAGGCGGTTGGACTACGAAGCTGTTGTATCACCTGCAAGGATCGCCACGGCACAATAGGCAATTTTCATGGCAAGCTCCACAACGTGGTGCTCCAGCCTTCGAAGTCCAAGAGAACTTCAGTTAAAAAAAATAATTAACAAACGCCACCTTAACACCGCTGCTTGCAATGTAGATAAAACGTTTAGCCGCCGATCCTCCAGGTGAACGCCAAAAGAACGAAGGAAAGCGAGGTTTGTTAAAATGTTTCGAGTACTTTTGTAAACCAACTTGCCTACTCCAAAATGAAATACTGTACAGCCGAAGACCCTCGTTAAATCTTTGAACTTTGTTGTCCGTGTAGCATTTATGATTTCTAGCACTGGCGACATAAGCACACACGACAGGCTTGCTTGCTGTACGCAAGCGGCAGTTCATGTTTGTAAACAGCAAAAGGGGTCTATGTCAAATGATTGACGAAAGAAAATTCAATGCACTGTACCACAACTCTTTTTTATTTAAATTACTTCGTACGCTGCTGTTGCCGCAGTAGATTGCGCAACTGCAGTTTTTACCTTTTTACCACAAAACGCATGCGGAGAGCGCTACGTGCTTCGCATTGTTATCGCTCCAGACGGCTAACGACCATAAAATAGGGTGAAAAGAATCAGCAAATTTACTCCAGTAACTACCTCCTACATAGCGATAGATTATTCACACCATTCAAACTTAAACGAATAAAGACAGAAAGAATTGTACAACTAAGAACACGGTAACTTTCGTATGTCTTCCATCGAAGAATAGGTGCAAACTTTCAATCGCCATAAGAAGGGGCATATGCGGCCGAGTGGGCGCCGGAAACAAGTATCTTTCGGTGGAGAACGACGGTTGTAATAGTACCGTGTCGGCAGGGTATTTGGAAGCCGCGTTTGGCCCTGCGTCATGCTCAGAGTGACGCAACAGAACCACAGGAGTGTTTTCATGATAGCATTATTTATTTTCTTGAACTCGCCAAGGCACGTGATAGTGTTCCTGGGTTCCACGAATCGAAGTATTCTTAACAATGAGAGAAGTTTAACGCCACGACGCTAGCCAAAGCATGGTGGATCACTTTTTCTTGTTTATGTTATAGTTTCCCTTTGTGTGTGTTCGTTTGTACAAAAAAAAAAGGAAAACAAAAACGGTGGTCTAGTGGTCTAACCCGAGGGGTCTCATCTCGCAGCATGGAGCGAAAGCTTGTGCTGCAGAACCTCCTGGGTTCGATCCCCAATTCCTGCGCGTTTCGATCTGGATGTGTTTCGCACCGGCACGCGTTTGTGTAATCACTGCTGCGTGATGCACCTTAAGCACTCAAGTTTAGCTGTTGTACTGCACTGGCTGTATTTCTCATCTACAGCTGAGAGACGGGTCACGCGTTGAGGCGTATCAACTTCGAGGCTGCCTAAATATAATGGCAAGGCAATTATTTTTCGTCAGTAGCATAAACAACTTCAAACTAATATTTGAGCCACTGGACGGCACAGCATTTCTGAAAGGGCCTATTAAAGCTGTAAGCGCAAGCACGGGCTGCGTATATAAATAAACTTTCTGTTTTTTCCTTGCTGATTTTAATTTAAAACAGGAGCAACTTTCGGGTTCACGACGGTTTAGTTCCAAATTTTAGAGAACACGTGGCGTATCGGCCTTCGTACATTTTCTATGCGTAGGTTCGCGGGCCGATCACAATATTGCTCTTCTTTCCCGTCCTTCCCCTGACCGTCCTACGACGGTCTTGCGGTCCGCCGGTGCCCTCTCCTTCTCACGTCGTCCGTCTGGTTCTTCGGCCGCGTGCTGAGTGACGTGAGAAAAACGTTGAAGCGATAAAAACGAAAAAAAAAAAAAATGTCCGCTAATCGCGCACAATAGGCACTAACACCATAGAACAAAACAGAAACCACGTTAGGAAGATACCGAAAGAAAATCATTGAAAATCAATCGCTGAGGGTATTCAGTCCTAGTGCTATGTTTTGTTCGTCTTGTCCTGTCGCTGTGGATTGTCATATTGTCACTGTTCATCCTCTTACACCTTCCACTATTTTTTAGGCTGTCTTTTTGTATCGATTAGAGGTAAACACCCATCAAGAACACATGTATGCAGGCGCTTTGGTAGCTGTACCATGATATTTTTACTTTATTACAAGAAAACAAAATTTGCCTTTGAAATATTTACAGAGTAAAGGCGTCTGGAGCTAGACGGCGCAAGTGGACCCCGCCCCTCATTGCTCGGAATATAAAAAAAAGCTGTGGTACTCAGCTGTTCTTGATTTATCATCTAACTATGCTATACGCTTTTATCGCTCTATATAAGGTTGCACACCCTGACAAGGTACCATAGTTAGTTCTTAGAATTACGATACTTTTGCCTGTATTCTCAATGCGAAACCGCTATTTGACACATAAAGCGTCTTTTGTTATTTTGGTCTTCACAGTTCCACTTGGAAAAATCGCAGGCCTTATACTGCTGTTTGAGATCATACAGCTTTCGCTCTGTCTCGACCACCCTATCGCCGTCGCGCAACCCGACTAAAAAAAAGGCAAATCTTTATCTTTTTTCAAACGGTGCCTAACAAATCTAAAACGGACCCTAGACGCTCTTGAGAACGCCTCGTCCATGCGGCCGCTGCGGCATGTCTCGCGCCTCCACAAGCGCCCAAGAAGATATGGCCGACGCGCAAAAATACAATCAGCACACCACCATAGCGCTCGCCTCCTAATTAAGTCTCCCCGACGAGGGAGCCCGCACGTTGACAACGAAATAAGGGGCAAAAATTAATGACACGCTTTAATCTATCACCGGCGTACGCTGCTGCGCAGTATGCTAGCATGGCGTGATAGCCTGTCTTCACCATCGGCTGGGTTCTGTGAGCCCTTCCGCTCCGTCGCGACCGCCGCTACCGCGAGGAATAGAAGCAAGACACGTCATGTAGCCGGTTGCTCTGCTTTCATCACTGGCGGTATCAGCTGCTCGACCTCGACACGTCTTTCATATGAAAAACGTTTGTAAGCTATGAAGAACACAGCAATGCACTTGGTTTTAATTAGAAGTTTCATTTTTTTTTGTGGAATAGGTAGTAGGAATTCGTAGTTGTGTTCATCCATTGTTTGCCATATAGTCTATGGGAAATTTATGATTTGTTCATTGCTATATCACTTTTTTATTGTAACAATTTATCACCAGTCAATGTTATCAATCGTCAATAATCGAACGTTAATTCGTTACTAAGTTTCTGAAGACGCAATAGCTTGTCTTGAATTATTCAAGTTAAATACCTTTTCCAAAAGGGCGCAGCAATCTTGGATGGCGTCATTTCTGGTATGCGTTAAAAATTGTTTCGATATCTCCATGACGCTAGATGGTGTGCAAAACAAATGCGTGAATTCACACATCCTTGTTTTACCTCACCTACATTTTTTTCGCATATTTCGTGTGGAAACGTCTTATTATTTTTTCGTGCCGCATACTCGACACAGAACCCACGTGACTGAGAAGGAAAGGAAAGTAAACGAAAAACGTATATATATATATATATATATATATATATATATATATATATATATTTATATATGTGTGTGTGTATTTCCTTTTGCATCAAATTTAGATGCAAAGGGGTTATCCAGGATTTCCTTATCTTCATATTTACAGTTCCTCTTTTGAACGGAAAATGTAAACAGCTTTGTAAATGTTTAAGAATTCGTTATAAGGTTCACGCGCATCCATCTTAGAGTAAGTAAGGGCCAAACCACAGTTTAAGAACGTGTCTCTAATTGCTAGTAGGCAATCCACACGTCAAGAGACAATGACTGGAGGCTTGTATTAGACTGTGGCTTCTGCATGATGGGACGCTAGAAAGCCGTTTCATTGTCGCGTAACTTTCGAGCGTTGCAGTCTGTTTTAGACGGAAGCGAGATAGCAGGACGCAAACGATGACGGACGCGGGAACGCCGCTTTCATCACAATGTGTTGCGCGCGTACCAGGGAATACACACTGAAAAGTAGAAAACAATATTTTTTTGCAAACTTGTTTGGGACACTTTTTTTTTTTTTTCTTTCTAAACGTTTTGCACGAGAAAATTTTTTTTTCGCGCAATATTTACGCTGTAAGACGGAATTTAATGGGAGGACGCGGTTCGACCTAAGCCCAGCCTACGATTCCCGGAGAAAAACTCACCGGAGAAAAGCTCACCGGAGAAAAGCTCACCGGAGAAAAGCTCACCGGAGATATGCTCATCGGAGAAAAGCTCACCGCAAAACGGGCAGATGCGGAGAAAAGCTCACCGGCCATTGAGCGTATGCGGAGGAAAGCTCACCGATGTTTTTTTCTTCTTTTTACATGGAGGCTGTTGGATCATGCGTAACATATATCAATTTATTATCATTAAAATTCGTCAGCTTTGTAAAAAATAAAATATGCGTTTTCGTAATATGTGTGAAGCTTATTGCGTATATTGCTCCCAAAATAATATTTGCGGGCGAGTGTTTTCTGTGGCTCAATCTGTGGGCAACGGAAGCCTAACTGAAAAATGCATGAACTTGAAGAACAGAAAAATGGTCGAAAACTTAATAATGTTTGCCTAAAGCCTAAAAAATCAAAACTGTAAATGCCAGAAATCCCAAAGTGCATGCGCAACAACGCGGTACCTGAAATTCTCTTTGAAGCTTTTGTTAACTTTTGAAAACAAGATAAAACAGCAAGTAGGATATCGAAGATTCTTACTTCCCCGGACATGCACGTTTTCTAGCCGTTCGTGCTGCTGTTTCCACGCGTTCCCTTTGTATGATAGTGTATTTCTATGGCGAGCCACCCATGACCTTCAGAGCTGCACACTTGCACCGTTGTTACTTGTGACCTATATAAGAAGTAGTCTTCTGTAAGGTAGCGAATTGGGCGAGTTGGTAAACGTTAGACATGATGAAATCCGCTCAAACGACGACGACGGAGTGAAGGCAACAAACACGACAGGACGAAGCTGTTCTCCCCGAAACAGGCCCACTTGTCACAGCCAACTTGTCATAGGAAATCTGGTCATAGGTGAACTGGTCAAACAGGGTATATTGTCCTGGGTGAACCGGTAGTAGGGAAAGTGGTCGCACCGATCTTCTCGTTCTTGGAAAGTTCGTCACAGACCTTCTTATAAGGGGGGGGTGGGGGGGGGGGGGGGGAGGGGGGCTTCATCCTGAAAAATGGTCGCATCGAACGGAAGTTACTGCGCAACGACAAAACAGGGCTCACCCTTTGGTGTGCCGACCTTCACACCAGGATGCTAGAAAGTTTTCCGTTTGTGCCTGTTTCACAAAATCTACTACCACAATCATACTTTGCGTGACAAGTTATTAGCATCACGTTTTTACATATCACAGCGTCTTGATCACCGAAACAAGATGGGCGTACCTTCATGTAACACTACTACTTTTCACAATTCATTCATACCCCGAACTACAGTGTTGTGGAACCACCTTCCAGCGTCTGTGGTATCAATATCTGACAGCCTTGCTTTCAAAAATTGCCTTAACAATGCTCACATTTCAGCGTTTCACTAATATGTGCATATTGTTTTGCATTCACAGGTTGTTATTTATTGTATGTGTTTGAATTCTATTGGATGTCACCCGCTCCCCTCTGTAATGCCTTCGGGCCCTGAGGGAACTTTTAAATAAACAAATAAATAAGTGTAGCAGTTAGGTTTCGCCTTTGGGGGTGAAACCATGCACCCCCCCCCCCCCCCCCCCCCCCCCCGCCCCGAAATCTTCCATTTTGCTGGGGCCACCTCTCCCCCTCCCTCTCTACAGTATTTTTTGATGGGTGGCTAACCCCCCCCCCCCCCCCCCCCCCCCCCCCCGAATCAAAATTCTGGCTACGCGCCTAGCCCCTATATATATGGGGGCGAAATGTTCCGACCTTTAGAGAGCACGACCGCGTTTCGTAAGATGGAGCTAACTAAAACCCAGCGTGGCACTCCATGCTTCTGTAGATACAGGGACCTTATCTATATGAAGGGTATTAGTATACGCGTAGCCGACAAGACCATGATGCTCTGTACAGGGTCTGTAGAGATGGAAAGCGTTACAAGGCCAAAATCACCACCCTCAGATGCCCTGTGACGAGTAGGCTTGTGATGAGTTCTTCTAGTTTCAATATTTTCATATTTCAGAGTGTTTGTCTATAGTCGGTCATGGGCTAATGAGTTTGCTTCCATTGATAGCACGAGCCTGCATGCCCAACCAAAGCAGGGCGGAAGCTAACGCGCACGTTCTTTACTTGTCGCCGACAATACACCATTCTCAGGTACGGTCCAGCGTGCAATATTTATTTAAAGATCAGCACTTGCGTGTTTTTCACTTCGGAAAGCAAGGAAAGCACGCGCCATACGCACAAAGTCTCAAGCTGCCAACTTAATTATTATTTGTCATCAGTTATCGAAGCCGAATTGCAAACGTGACGAGGTGGACAAGTGTTCAGTTGCCATCTGTTACGAGATGCCCTATGACGACGTGACCTATGTTACAAGTTTACCTATGACGAGTTGACTGCGACAAGTTGGCTTGTGTCGAGTTCTCCTAGACCCCTTCTCGCAACTAAAAGTTTGTTAGTGAAATTAACAGAAAGGAAAGAGCGTAGCCGACACTGATTACATCGACAAATATCTACTTATTTATTAGGCATTACACAATATTTGCAGCTGAAACGGCTCACACACCGCTTTTCATATTAGCTCGCAAAAAACAAACCTCTTTATCTGATAGACCTACCGGTCTATCAGATAAAGAGGTTTGTAAAGAGCTGAGAGTGTCGATAATTTATCGACACTCTCAGCTGTCGATAAATTGTCTTTTTTAATGGTGTACAATGTTGGGATTTTCTATTTGCGGCTTCATTAATATACGAAATTGTTGATTACAAATTTCTGAGGAAGCTGTAAATGTGCACAATAAACTTCAAGCATATTGCAAAAAAAAAAAAAAAAAAAAAAAAAAGAGGACATGTTTTAAATGAGTGGCGGATGCGAATTGTGTTAAATTGCCACGTTTAACACAAAATCCACTAAATTAAAAAAAAAATCGGTGAGCTTTTTTTCGCATTCGCTCGAAGGCCGGTGAGCTTTTCTCCGCATCTGCCAGTTTCGCGGTGAGCTTATCTCCGGTGAGCTTTTCATCAGTGAGTTTTTCTCCGGTGAGCTTCTCTCCGCCGCCCCCAGACTACAGAACACGGCCTTGCCTATAAATAGCTGAATGTTTCCAGAGTACCGAATTACATTCACTCCATTTACCGGAAGTCAATGCCACGGAATCCAGTTCTGATTGGCTGGTTTCGCCCGTGGCAAAAGCTTTCAGTCAGCCATTTTGTGGATCGACTCAAAACAATATAAAGCGTAAATAAAATGATTCCGTGTTACCATGGCTACTGTGGGTACGCACAAATAGGACCTCTTGACATCGATGAGCTAGGACCGAACGAAAGGGGCTTTGATTTTTTCTAGTTTCTCCATATCAAGCAGCCGCTAATCTGGTTTGCTAAAGAAGACTGCCGGCTCGTCTGCTCGCTCGATGCGGTTACGCTGGTGCTGCTTTTCAAACTCTACATGTCAGGCGTTAAATAAAATGGTGTTGTGTGCATGTTTATTGTAGCCTAGAACTTGGTTAGCGTTAAGACTAACACTCGACTTTGATTTGTTTCGGGGCGAAAGGGAAAGGCGAGACAGCGAGCAGCAAGTTACGCACCGCTTGGAACGAAGGAAGTAACCTAAATAAAACAAACCAGTGTCGCCACAGGCCAGGAACGCGGATTGAAGGGCTCCCACGAGAACAAACGCTACACTGTACGCGCTTCGCTTCGATCGCACAGGGCAGCGCCTATTAACGATCGCGATTGCTGCGCCGTGTCTCGGTTTTCAAACGAAGTTGGGAGTTTTAGGATGGTGGCCTAGAACGCGTCTCCGTCTGGTGTGTTTTCCGACTCCAAAAAAGACGATTCCCGCCTGGTGACGTCATAGAAGTGACCTACGGTCGCTGGTCGCGATCGTGGCGCTGTCCCAGTAGCGGTGGTAAATGCTGCAGACGCCTGTTCTGCTGCAGGTAGCTCTCCACTGTGACAGTCCACGGAAGCTTCGGAAGCCAGAAGTTGGGACGCCGTGACGACAACGACACTCGTGTTCGCTTGAGCTTTTCGCCATAATTTCAACGACCAACTACCAGGATCACGACATCCAACAGCATCACACCTGAGCTTCTGCGACGTCATCTGTTGCCACTTCCGGACCACTTTTGATGTATGGGCAGCATAGGACGCTAAACACACCAGTCGAAGGCTCGCTCCAGGCACCATAGTTTTGAGTACTCTGGGAACATTCAGTGACTTTAGCACAGCTCATTACTACTGGATTCATGTTTAGGGGTTAAAAGCGCTAAAAACGATGGACGAGTGGGGGAGACACACACCACAGAGCGCTATTTGGAACTGGTTTAATGCTGGAAAAACACGTACCGCGAGACCAACAAGACACATATCGGATTCAGTTCCAACCGCCGCTTATCGCATTTCATACTCGTACACCGTGTATGATTATAAAAACGATAACTCCGATCCAAACAGGGTTATCGATGGAGCGCTTACACATGTACCTTCGTCACACTCGAAAATAAAAAAAACCGCTTCCGTTATCTCCCTTGTCTTTCTATTTTTGTTTCGTGCCAATATCACGGTATTGTCTAAATAGGGTAAACACTCACACTCAGATCTTGGCACGAAACAAAAATAGAAAGACAAGGGAGATAACGAAAGCGTTCTTTTATTTCCGTGTGTGTGTGTGTGTGGGAGGGGGGGGGGACGAAGGTACATGTGTAAGAGCCCCATCGATCACCCTGTTTGAATTCGAGTTATCGTTTTTGCGATCATGCACGGTGTAAGAGTACGAAATGTGATAATCGGCGGTTGGAACTGATTCGGATATGTGTCTTGTTGGTTTCGCAGTGCGTGTGTTTTTTCCAACACTAAACCAGTTGCAAGTCGCGCTCTGTGGTGTGTGTCTCTCCTACTCCTCCGTCGTTTTTAGCGCTTTATACCCCTAAACATGTTCAACCAAAAAGCCCAAATCCAAACCCTTCTACTGGATTTACTTGGCTGCTCGGACGAACACGCTCGGAAGTCTAGTTTCTCCCTTTCGCGACATTCGGTGCTTCTAGTCTGGTGTCTGACACCGCCTACTACTCGTGCGAGCACACGCGCCGCAGCCTCCGGCACCGTCCGCTATCTCACCATCGTCTATCGTCGTCTCCAATGCCCGTAGGGCGCGGTCAAAAAATCTGCGCGTCGGGGTTCGTTACCGGCTTCGTGCGTCTGTTATTCCGCCCCCGTCAGAAAGTCCTGCAACATTTGCAAACGTGACCATTGAAGCGCCGATCGAGCGTTTCAGCATGCACTAACCACGGCGCTGTACATGCGTCTGTAAGCGTCTGTCGAGGGGGGTAATGATCGACCGAGAAGGGTGTAAAAAAGCGACTAAATAAATATACAGTCCTTCCAACTTTACCGCTCTTGTTATTTCTTTCCGCATGTGATACGCGAGCAAGTAGGTGAGCGTAATGGCGCACAATTAGAACGTGACGTAAACATATTCGCTTTGGTAGGAAAGGTGCACTGCAAAACTTGAAAGGCGAAGCGAAGTGAGGGGACCAAAGACAAACTTGATGCGAGCCGAACGCCCGATCGCCTCCGTCCAAATGGCTCACAAATTCTTACTTGTGTAGGTATCGTCTCGGGGGAAATTAAAGCCTGGTTGCAAACACAACGGTTGCACAATTCAGAGAGCATCGAGAGCGCTTTCCCGGGAACAAACATTTTTGCACATCACCAACATGCGCAAAAGAACAAATCAATCTAGATGAAGCAACATATTTGGCGTGGAACCCTAGGCTTAGGCCAGTCCCGCTCACCTGGGCCGAACGGCGGATGGCAGTCAAGGCACTTTGTCTTGGTGGAAGCGTAGTAGCAAATACGCCAGGTTGCCCCTGCGGTTTATTTGTGAGGATATGAGGTCGGTGTATAATTTATAAACATTGTAAATTTACACAAATTAAATAACATCAGTGCCTCGCATTATTTTTGAATTCCTATGATACCTTAATGCGGGATTTTGTTTCATGCAGAAAACACGTGCGACCAGCATGGTTTTCTCCGTCATACATTTTGAAACTCAAATAATGATCGTTTCAATGGCTAGCGACCCTCTGTCCGTCAGCTTAAACGCGGAGGTATAGCTCGCCCTCCGCCACCATGTGTCTCAATTTACGGAGCTTGTCCACTTTCCATGTTCACTTCGTTTTTTCCGCTCCAGCCCGCCACTGCTGTGCCCCGCGGCGTGGACGGTTAGTGAACTCGTAGCGCCTCATTACCTTGGCGACCACTGCTCTCATTAATTAACGGAGTCTCTTCCCAGCGCTTGTTACAGAGCGTGGCCGGGCTACTGTCGTGCTAAACCAACTGGAGGGTCCCGAGCTTTTGCTGCTTCGCGCTTTTCCCACAACATCACGCCGCACGCGGCGTCAACGCGGTCCTTTCCCACTCCGCCTCGACTTGATCTGGACCAGAACCAAGTCGTGCATGCAGGCACGCACAAACTCCAGAATCAGTCCAGTTTCAAGCCCAATGCAGAGCGCAAGTTTTTTTTAAAGTTTTTTTTTATGTCTATTCCCTATCCTCTGATCAGAGCCAGTCAGACCTCGGCGTTCTGACGTCACTATAACCCCTGCAAAAAAAGCAGATGGAAAATGCGCTCCACATTGGAAGCTTGCGACGGGACCCGTTTATACTGAGAGATTTTGACCCATGGAAGGAGTTTGTTGCCCACTTGAACCAGCGGATTTCACCCCCGACCACAGAATGGCTTTACTTCCTTCTCTTATTTATTTTCGAGAAATTGCATATAATTCCTACAAGTCACAGCCCCAAAATGGCGGACGGAAGTAGTGATCTCTCAGTTGTCAGATTACGCTGCTGTGGTTGCCAGACTGTCAAAATCACCTTAAATCGGCCAAACTCTCTCAGTATAAACTGCTCTGCGTGCGACAAAACAGTGGTGCCGCTGTGCGTCTCCTAAGAGAAGCATTTCGCATAGACTACAGCTGAACTTAATTAGGCACCCTCAGTAGCGGTCAATCTTTATAATCAATGTCAGTTTGCCTGAACATAGCGCTATACAAAACGTACAAAACCCCAATCAACGCTCTCTTTTTTTTTCTACACATGGCTAAAGAAAGCGTTCATTTAACAGATCCCCTCCATGCCCAGAACGTCCACTTCATCTAGGGTGACCACCCGTCCCGGGACTCGCGAGAGTGTCCCGCATTGAGGGCTCGTGTCCCGCGTCCCGCAAGAAATTCTCAAATCTTCAAAATGTCCCGCATTTCATACTGTAGTAAAATTCACTCTGTAACTCATGGCGCTGCCGTACAACGGGGCACGGGGAAGCGCAGATGTCGCTGGTAATCGTGTGAATCGCAATGGTACACCATTTTCTATCCAAGCATTGTGGGAAGCAACCGTCGTTCTTGCAGGAGAACCGACGCGCATGCTCCGTTGTGCCTTTCCCCTTGGCAAAATATTCTAAGAAGAATTGCTCACCAAAAGTTTCAATATAAAATAGTGTAACTATTTTAATTCACTGTGTCAATGCGAAAGGATTGTTGTGGATTTTTGTTGAACTCGCAACGGTCGAAAAAGAATATAACGTTTAAAATATGTGTAGACCATGTTGATAAGAGTAAGCGTTGAGAGGAAACAATAACCCGAAAAAGATTTACTGTTTCTTATTTCTATTTGATGCATTGAGTTCTGCTACAGTCGATTTTTATATATTGAACTTCGACACAGTAATAACACATTTGACATAAAAGATATATCACTGGGAGTGAAAATTACTTGAGCCTAATTGACGCAATACAATTAGCAGGTGTATAAACAGCACAGGATATTAAATGTGTTAACAGAGCCTTGGTTCGTGGCGCGTTGTTAATAAATTTCCTTTACCTCCCCCCCCCCCCCCCCCCCCCCCCCTTGCACGTCCCGCATTTCGCTAGGAGGAAGGTGGTCTCCCTAACTTCATATGCCATCGAGTGAAGATCAGTTCCATAGTAAGTAGAACGGAAAATACGTCTCTTGTAGATTTTATCAATTACTGGCAGTGGTTAATATCATCTCGAAGCGATTTCGGGTCCGCCCAACACGAAAACACTTGTTATAGAGCCATTTTACGACACATAAAAGTGAAAAACATGTGGTATGTAGGCGCTGTTGCGGCTTAGACCTGCGGAACACACGATTAAACCCGAGCTCCGAGAAACCCCTGTGGGTCGAATGACCTAAAACACCCCCAGAGTCACGATGAACTTGCATAGGTCAAGGCGCCAAACATTTACTCCAGAGTAAGACCGAGAGGATACGCGGGCGCCACCAAGAAGCTGCGTGCGAATTATAATAGGTCGGAGCTGGCAGTGCTTCCGTATGCGGCGTAACATGGGCGCTGTCACTGGTGGCATTGCCAACTAGCCACCGAGGGGGAGCGACGTGCCCCCTGCAGGGGACACGTCGCTCCCCCTTGGATGGAAAGCAGGAGACGAGATGGCATGGGGACATCACATTGCAGAGCTCTGGCTGTCATGATTAGAAGGTAGGCCTAAGGCTAGCGGCCTTCGTCTGGACTGCACTTTTCGAAAGTGTTTGTGGAGACGCGTTTGAACAAGTTCGAACAGGGCACTGGGCAAAATAGCTGCCTTTCTGTCCGCTTTCGTTGTCGACCGCGTTAGACCGCGGTACGCCGGCGTCCGACGTTCGTATTGGAACGCGTTTGACCAGTGCAATGGAGACAACGGCAGCTAGTTATGCGTCTGCCCACTTTTAATTCCAACCAGGGCTCGGCGTTCTAACCTTTCCCGTGCACTCTCGTCTCCTCCTCTCCGTCAGTCTCTGACCGCACAGCTGTCGGACGCTCCGAATTGCCACGTTTTGACTCTTATGCCCCCGCTACACGGGCACCTCTAACACCGCTTAACTCACATTTTACTCCTGTTACGCGACACCACAGTTAGGGCATTATACTCTCGGCCAGCTAGAACAAATAAAGTGGGCGCGTGCACTGCTTTTATGTGTGCTCAAGAAGCTCAAGCGCACGTTCGCCCATAACTTTGACCGCATGGCCGCAGAATGTTGTACGCAAGTATTGTGCGCTAACTGTGGCTTAGCGCGACTGCAGTTAAGTGTAGCCGTGTAACGAGAGCATAAGAGTCTCCCAAAAAGCATGAACTTTGGCTGAGAGGTTAAGAATCGCAGAACATGCCCTTTTGCGATCGCGTGTTTTGCTTTGTGATCTACTTTTTGGCCTTTTCATCAGCTGATGCCACAGTCTGACTTGCTCAGGAGCGATAATGAAGTGCTAGAGACTCTCTCTGCCCTGTCTTTCTTAAGTTGTCGGTGACATTAGACCAATCCAAACATCTTCTGCGAGATACCCCCTTATGCCTACTGGTCTCTGTGGCGCGTTCAAAAATGCGCAGTATTTCTTTTCCGCAAATGTTAGACACCGCGCTTGTGTCCACAGTTCAGTAACGTGTCATTTTTAATGCAGTTGATAAATATTGGAAAGTTCTGCGAGCCACATAGTCGGCTGTTTGTTGGTTCGCCCTTTTGAGACGCGACGCGATTTCTCGACGCGGATGGCTTCGACTCTGATACAAGCCGACGGTTTCGGTCCAACTGATGCCCGCGGCGTGCCCCAGGGTTCGCGTCTCCTGTTTACAGACCACGGGAAAAGAGCGGCGGAAACCGCGAGCCGAGGACCACGACGAAGAGTTATTGATGGGCCGCGACTCCTCGGAGCAGCAGCAGGAAATGTTGCAACGCAGGCCGCTCTTCTATCCCGGGCTTGATGAATCGCTGTTGTGAATGCGGACCGCAGCCGCCCTTTCTCGTATGATTGCTGTTGCCACAGCTACAGCGCGTCCTTGTTGCTCGGAAGCGCGTTTCTTTGCACGATGGTCCATCGCTTCGCCGCCACGGCCTGGCGCTTGCAGTCTTCCTGTCGAGTGCCCGTTTCTTCTTCTGCTGCGAGACTTCACTGCGTTTTATTTCTTTTTTCGGCCTGTTAGAGCGTTTCGTCTTGATCGATAGTATAGCGGTTAGAAGAATGCCCCGTTTTCGTCTCGACTTCTTGCGGAATGCCGTCGGGCGTGGATGTTGCTTCAGAAGTTAAGAGTAGTCACTAGAACATTTCAAGGACTGCGGGTTGTCCGTCATTTGCCGAAAAGGGCCTCCTTCTTTCGATGAACATTAGGTCAACATCTGGCAGAAATAGTCACCTGAAAATAATCAGGACACTGCAATAAAAGCAATTCACGTCGCTTTATTTCTTTCATGCTGTGTCGTTATTTAAAGAAAGCGCCTTGCCCTCGTACCAGAGTTCTTACCGACGACCCGTGACTACGTAAGTTGATTGAGGAATAAGAAAATAGCACTACAAAATTTAAGGCTCCAAGTTTGCCGGTAGCCACCTTGAATGACTATATTAGCGTGCTTTATTTTCGAAAGGAAAATACTGGAAAGTGACTTCCACTACGGTGAGAATTGTTTCTTACGGCGAGGAAAAAATTATTTGGGCGACGGTTTTTATATTTTTTCAGCATATATCAAAAATACGAGGGAGATAGTTTGACATATTTTACTCAACGGTATTATTATTAATCACAATATGATTCAAAATATCCATAAAATTTATATAAAAATAGTTTGAGAAGAACGTTCTAATTATCAATGCAATTCTACGTTTAAGACCACTATTCAAATATATACTATCTTTATAGTCTTGTCTTTATCTATATATAACTAGGAATGCATGTTTTGGAATAAATGCAAAAACTTCGTAAGACACCCGCCTGTAAAGTTTCGTTAATTCGGATTTATCCGATAAACTTCGAATTTCGATGTACCGATTCCCCAAAAGACGTTAATTTACAAGTGTGTTTGTACAGCGCATGGACTTCAGATGCCTTGAGACTACGCACCCTCAGTTTGTTTTCGAATTTTTCGAATCTGGAAATATCTACCTTTACCGCTTATCTCGTCAAGGTTCATCAGAACAAGAGGTATTTCGGGTCACGACAAAAGTCACCATTCCGGTTTCCAGTTTGTGCCATACTATTTGTGCTTTTTATAAGAAGGAGGGGTTATGTTTTTGTAACAGTGAAATCTTTGAACCATAGATATTTAATCGAAGGGAAAGAGAAGGCAGCAGTTGAAGTTTCCGTATTACACCGTCTAGCACTCCACCCCGCGCAACCGCGCGAGTGCCTCAAGGAGTTTTCTGGTTTTGAAATATCGAAGCTTATCGAAGCAACACTCGTTTGGAACTTTTCTTATGGGACAAACTAGTAATGGCACTGGTGCCACCACCAAATCCAGTTGAGAAAATATGAATTAATACTAGCTCCTCCTTTCGTATCTAACGCACGTTTAAACCCGGATAACATTTTTTAAAGCACTGCAAAAATCAGGTTTTATATTTCTGAGAATCGGAAATCGAAGAAAAATCAATTCCAAACAACTCGAAAGTTTTGGCGAAAATATAACTCTGATAAAACAACCTTTGAATTCGGCAAAATATAATTTCCGAAAACACGTATTCCTAAATATACCCAGAGTTAAAAAGAAAACGGCGTGCGAAAATACAAATTGAAGTCTGTATTTCAGTTACACTGGCTCGAAACACACTCGCAGCTTTAGAAATAAACTATATTCAATAAAAAAACACACCATTGCCGAACTAGGATAAAAAAGAAAAAAACAAACAAACTGAACCTTAGCTTTAGTGCAAATGTGCAATAAAACTTTCGTTAAGCAATAAAAACTTTTCATACATGTCATGAATGCGACTCATCTAGGTAAGAAAAAAAGAAGCAAATTGCGATATGTTTATTAAATCCCTCATTTCTCGATCTTCTGCATTTTTTTAAGGTTTATTTTCCGCAAAAAGAGGAAAAATTCAAGCCCTTGATATGAAATGTGATCTCAAATTCTATTCCTGACTAACAAAAAACATTTTCTAAAAGATATGACAGGTAGAAAATCAAAAGCAGTGATATCACGTTGCTTTTTTTGTTGTTGTTGTTGAGCAATTGCTTTTTAGACTAGCGGAAACAAAATTTGAGTCAGTTTATTTGTTAGGCTGCATAAATATAGCGGAATAACCAAGAAGCGTAT
The DNA here is from genome assembly GCF_016920785.2 of Ixodes scapularis. NCBI lineage: Eukaryota > Metazoa > Arthropoda > Arachnida > Ixodida > Ixodidae > Ixodes > Ixodes scapularis. Next base: position 198,606,207 of record NW_024609835.1, read on the forward strand.
AACTTCTTTCGATTACTGCGCGTGCCAAGCACACTGTTACTATGCTATTGACGGTCGCATCTTTGTTTCTGTCCACTATAAGTATTGTTTGCTCATTAAGGTCACAGTTGTGGATCGCATACTCTATATGAATATTTTCTTGCTAACCTAGTGAAACTGACAAAAAAAAAATGATTTCGATGAAAGACAGAAAGAAGTCTAATACGCATTCTTTACGGTCACATCCTCTCCATGATGTGCACTGTTTACCGTCAACAAAGCAAGCAAGCGAGTAATAGCTATCTAGCCACTTAATAAAGTTGCCTGCTAATAACTGGAGCACAGTCGACACTAACCACAAAAAACTGAATAAACAAATTGCGTGATCATTTTTTCTTACTTCTTGGTGCGGTTTTTTTCGCGTTCTTCTCAGAAAACGGCACAATTTGACTGGCCTTAAAGCGATGATAAGATGTCCAGGGTTTTTTAATCTCTCAGTCGCTGTAGAACTGCACGCCTCCGACACGCCGACGCAAAGCCATGCGTTCAATCTCGGCCCGGCCATGAGAATTATGGGGACTGTGAAATTCCCAAAGACGTGAAAGTCTTCGATTTGTTTCACTCTTATTGAGCTGCACTCAGGACGTTTTGTAAGCTGAATTTTTTCTCCGTAGATTGATTCTCTAATATAAATCATATTATGACTCTTGTCATTAACGGCCCGATTCCTAGGTCAAAGAGACTCATTCCCTATGTGCATTGCGAACAAGTAAAGTCACCCCCGTTTTTAGAACCTGTCTAAATTTGGCGCGTCCCAGATATTCGAAATCAGAGTACTATCATACGGATGCCCACGTGTTGATTTAGAATCACTGCCACAGTGCTCTCAAAAGCGCCCCTGAGATGGTTCTTGGCAGTTTTAAAACATATTACACTCGCAAAGTTCCTCAACGTTTCGGCCTGAGACAGAAGTTTCTCAAGCGACCCTTGAAAAAGGTTTGGCTTAGGCAAAAAAAACATCGACAAAGTTTAAGAATAATATGTTTTAAAACCTATAGAAACCGTCTCAGGTGCTTTTTTCTGCCGTATATACTTTTCGTCAGCCTGCGCTACGTTTTCTCTCTCTCTCTCTCTTTTTCTCCCTCCCTCTCTCTATATATATATGCTGTAAACGGCTTAGCTTTCGCGGGCTCAAATTTTTGCGAATCGGGCCAAAGCTGAAAATTTTAAATTATTCGCGGGTTCCGATTTTCGCGAATTGAGTGTAGGTTCCGTAGCATTCACATATTGCGCGAATAGTTCGCGGGACGTATTTTTCGCGAATTGCAGGCGATTCGCGAAATTTGCGAAAATTAGGTCCTAGCGAAAATTGAGTGGTTTACAGTATATATATATATATATATATATATATATATATATATATATATATATATATATATATATATATATATATATATATATATATATATCAACATTCTTTTATTCTTTTCAGTTATACCCACGCCTTCTGCCTTCCGCCGCCATACCCGTTGTATATATATATATATATACGGCAGAAAGCAACCTTGAGACCGTTTTTGGAGTTTTAAAACATATTACTCGTAAAGTTTGTCGACCTTTCGGCCTGAGACAGACCTTTTTCAATACAGTCTTGAAAACCAGATGGTAAGTAAAGTGCGCAAAGAAGGAGTGCCTTTTTTTTTTTTTTTTTTAGATATGACCCTTTTTTTTCCGCTGAAGTTACCACACTTCATCGCGTAAGCTTCCCACGCACCGAAGGAATTTGTCTGTTTGGCCGAGTGGGTCGGCCTTCCTTATCGCTTCTCTGTTCCTCTGCGCCAAGCATGACCTTCGTCCGATTCTCCAACACTGGCCGTTCGCAATTTGGACGTCGATAAGGCGAGTGCTACTTCCCTCGCTGGAAGCAATCCTCCAATAGGCGTAACCTCATCTGCATCAGAGCGTACATTGCTGGGCGCCTTATCGTCTTTCGGGATTAGGAAGGCAGGCAGCATCGCGGCGCGGGGAATGTCTGGTTGGACGAGAGCTCGCGTATCGCGAGATTTGATGCGCCGCTCTTTGCATACCACGTATACTGGAGGCCGGCCGCGCGCCGATGTTCCGTGTCTTCGCATTTGCCAACTGCCTTCTAAATCCCTAAGCATCGGATTCGACGTCGTAGTCTTTTACGCGCAGACACACGTAAAGTCTCGTTGCCACATTTGTTTTCCATAGCCCCCTTCGTAACACATTTTCGCGAGAAAAAGAAAATAATTCGCTGAAACGTATATTGACGAAAAAAGGAGGCGAAGCACGGTAAAAGTGGCAAATATGCCGTTGCGAAATTGGATCGCAGTTTAAAGCCGACGTGAAACTACGAGGCTCGGAAGCTTGCAATTTGAGGCCCTCTTTGTGTTGTATCGGGACTCGTGGATTTATTTCTACCTTCGCCGGCGTCGTTGGAATGTTATGTGTAGCACGCGTTTAGATGATTTCAACTAGTCTTTAGGGAATGCTTATTTTGTCATATTTTGTCAAGAAAGCAGTAGGGAGTTTTAGAGTAGCGCACGCTAAAGCTTTGCGCACGCAAAGAATAGCGTCGTCGCCACTGCGCATGCTCCGAACGCAAACCAGGTTTTGCGCTTTGCGTGCGCAATTTTAGCGCGCGCTATTTCTCGGAAATAGCGCGCGTACGCAAAGAGTCTTTGCGCTTCTCCAAGGAGGATTCGTGATGAGAAGTTGGCTAAAGCCAAGACGAGCACAGTTAAAAAAAATGGCGGCTTCCAGGATTATGTCGGCGGTTGTTTTGGCGGCGTCGTGAGTTCGACGTCGGCGGCATCCTCGCGACTGCAATTTTCAATACGGGACGACATTGTACTCGGCTTGGCAGCGATCACCGGCAACTTGATGCTTGCGACGCGCGAACATTTCACGGCGAACGAACGATGTGCGAAGGACAGTACACGAGACCTCTCTTGCCGAGGCGACGCAAGCGGACACGACCGGTCAACCGCTCGCGTCGCGTTTTCATGTTTAAACAAATTAAAATGCTACTCTGGACCAAAAAAAACTCGTTTTTTTCTAAAGTTACACCATTTCGTGTGTGAAATAAAAATTTTTACTGTATTTTGGTGGCGTCGCAAGCGTGAGAGGCTTGGGCTTTTGCGTCGCGGCGGAGAAACGCTATTCTAAAACTCTCCTGCGTCGCGTGCGCTAATACAAGCGCTAAATTTAGCGCTAGCGTGCGCTAAAATTGCGTACGTTATTCTAAAACTCCCTAATGTAGCACCCTAATTAGGCACAGTTGACTGTAACTGAGGTCATACTTGGCTGCGGGTAAGGGTGCCAGTGCAACTTGTAGGCAAGATGGTTATCCACAGTGTTCCATCAGGCTTGCCGCATGTTAAATGGTATCTCGTGATTTCCACCGCAAGTTGGCAGAAAGCAAATGGTCACGCGAGCGGCGCTCCGGCGCTGCTCAAGATCAGTACGAACAGATTTTGGGAATCACACAGATCCGGAAGCACAGGGTGCTTCCGGTTCTTTGTGCAACTTTTTTTTGTTTGTTTTCATTCTAACATATCTGCAGTGTTTTCGAAGCCACAAAATTGGGTATCATATTTTTATTTTATTTTTATTTACCAATTCAATTAAATTTGGTTGTTGTGTCTAAACCAGCGATGTACATGTTACCCCCAAAAAATTAACTAGAGACCGACACTCGTTTCTCCCTTAAAAAGTAACTAAATACATTACTCGCTACCGATTCTGCAAAGCAACCCGTTACTTCACCTCGGTTTCTTTCTCCTTCCCTAGACGACCAAATACACAAATGCTTTCGCTTTATGTTTTTTTTTTCATTTTTTCAATAGTTGCTTTACCTAAGCAGAAGCTTCCTTTCGTAGTTTCTATCAGTTATGCTTTCCCGCTTCATTGAGGATACATATCCGGCGACGCTAAAAAGCCGTTCTACTCAAACGCTTGAATGAAGGGCAATGTTGTGCCTCAGAAAGAGATCTGGTGAATCTGTGAATTCTCTCCCTTTTGCTCTCTCTGCTTCTAAAGTTCGAAGTTCACAATGGGTTCTTTACCTTTCCGCGTTGGCAACCTCCGGGTTTACATTCCGTCTGTACACGATTCTAGAAGGTTCAACCAACGAATCTTATTGTGTTCTCTCGGTTAACGACAATCCCAGCTGTAGAGTTCGACTGGCGTGTTCAGCGATAAACGTTGCAATATTTTCAAACTGGGCAGTGATTTTACGGGCCGCCCAGCTGCCCTTTGTCGCAATGGACGCATACTCAGGTTAAAATAAAGACCAGATTATTTGACCGGTGCTGTACACGGCACTCCTCAAAAGTAACAAAATACCGCTACTCGTTACATAACCTTAAAAGTAACTAACTGCGTTGCATGTTCTTTTTCGACAAAAATAACTAAATACGTTACTTGTTGCCAAAAAAGTAACTCAGTAGCAGTAACTCAGTAGAAGTAACTCCTTACAAGTAACGCTTTACGTACATGTCTGGTATAAACCATAAAGAGCGGCACGTGACCACAGAGAAGAGAGGGAGTGCAGCTCAAACCGGCCAGTTTTCCGTCGGCGGTTTACGGGAGTGAAGAAAACAAATTTTGTGTCGCTAATTGTGTTCTGGGAAGTTGGGCTCTCATATTTTCAATTCAAATATAAAGCTTGGTGAGCACCAATACCCTGTCATGAGCTCTAGATAAGCGTTCTTGGTAAATAGGCGTTGTTTTCGCGTTTTGTTTGTTTTGTTGTCTCTACGATGTATTTCAGCATCTTATTGTATCATGCTTGCGGAATCCAGTACTCCTAATATTCACGAACCATGAAGACACTGGAAGCGACTCATTTCCAAGGAAGTAGTTTAAATTAAATAAGTGCATAAAGCCCGCGTCCCAAAAATGGGGTGCTGCAAAGATGAAACTCGAATTAGGTGTGTTACCCCAACAATGAGACGTCAAATAGCGTTCAGTATGCTTGCGAGGGAGTTGATCGCGTGCAATTGGATGTGAAATGGTGCCCTCGCAAAAAAGTTGCATACTCGCCAAATTGCTTTTCAGGTCTTCCCACGAGGTGTTTAGGTACCAGCAAAGAGCATCTAAGCTTCTTTAGTTGCTGAAACTTCTCGGTCAAAGGATAGACATGCTTAAACTTAGCTATGCATAGCCATTGAGTCTTGAAAATATGAAAACAATATTTCACGGGGTCGAGCATATGTGCCCGTCTGCGGTCCAATATACGCACACATCATGGTACCTAGCTTTCTTTCCAGCGATACATCTGAAGCCACAAACTCTACATTCACAGCGCAGAGCTCGCACTTTATCAATTGACACGGGGATAGGTGTCTACATGCGTCTGTAACTAACAAATGAAACTATCGAGCGGTAACAACACAAGGATGAAAAAAGGCACACAGGCCTTCTGTCGTCCCCATTGTATTGCCTGGGTCACACTTTAAAAAATATCTCTGCGTATAGGGGCTATGCATTTGACGATGTATTGTTGACTTGTTTGAACTGTACGGCATGCAAGTTCGTCTGATACCCGCGTACCTTGTGGGTTTGTTTACCTCCGAAACAAAACCACGTGCTTTAGTTTTCCCCCGACCTGAAGCAATGACGGCAGGTGCTCGGCTGCCTCGTCAAGCAGTTCCGTATACATTCTCTATGTCGCCCTTTGATTGAGGTGCTTCTCCTTGCGTTCTGATATGCCAAAGGCGCATATTCGAACACACTTTTGCCGTTTAGCTTTCCTTTGACATCCGCCGAAAACAACGACCCTGATTGCGTGGGAGGTGCGCTGAACGTACAAAGTCGTGCATTGCTCGCAATGAACGTATTATTCGTTCCCGGGGGAAAATGTGTTGCACTCATTCCGCTTGTCGCTGACTCTTTTAGGCAAGAAAAGGAGATGGCCAGGAACGGAGAAAGCACGGAAGCAGGTAAAGGAGATGGTCGGTACGAAAAACCACGAGATGGAGGAAAGTGATCGACTCAGAAATATTGCGACGGCGAAAATCTTAAAGAACTCGCGTCGGTGTTTTGAAACTACGTCTTCCCGTCTTCACATTTTCTTCAGTGTGCCCGTGTGGAGTGGACGAATGCAATAATAAACGAGAAAACGTAAAAAGGGGAAAGGTCGTTCCCCCGCGGCAGGACCACAGCTGTACCATATTTATGTAAATTGCCAATGTCCCCGCCTGACCAACTATTTCTAAACTTGCCGATAAGTCGACTCCTTCATTCTCCAGTGTCAATAAACTTTTTTTCATTTATTCAGTTAACCGCTCCGGTGCATGGGTAGATCTGTATGGCGTGCTTTTCAATTTGCGTATATAGATATGCCTACTGAAATCTGAATCTACTGATCTCTTGTTTGTTTGCACCCACAACAATTTCGATTTAACCGAACGGACGGCTGCACGTTCCCCTTCCATGACGCCAACTTTTCAGGCCCTTCGGCCCTTTACCTGTCGCCGTTGAAACAGGTGCGATCTAACAAAGCTGCAGGAGCATCAACAGTCCAAGGCACCAGCCGCAGCGTTAAGACACAGCCAACTTTCCGTAGACCTCACCGAAGCTCTGAGACAGGTCGACGACTCGGATGGGCAATCCTCTTCGGGTCCAATTGATTCGAATCTCACAGCGGTTTATCGGTCTCGGCCATTCATCGGGACAGATCCTATGGCGCCTTGTTGGCCTGATCCCGATAACCTCCACCACATTGACGATAATAGCGTGATCCCATTTTATTTTTCCTTCCTAATCCACTCTGCAAGCGAGGGGTTGGCACCGCACCGGCCATCCACGCGGATCAGGCGGCGAGCGACGTGGGACCCCTCCTCGCGGCCACAGCGCACAGCGGCAGCCCATCTCCCGTGTGCGGGGACGGCAAGCGATGGATGAGGCTGTTTATTGCGCGCGGGTGCCCGGTGTTTGCGGCCATCGCGGAATCAATATTAATGAAACGGCCGGCGAAAATCTCGGATTCCCCTTTTCGCCTTTATCTCAATTTCTGGTTCGCGTCATAGCTGCTCGACGAGGCCGGCGTCGGTATACACGTACGACGATGTGTCGTTGTTGCCGCGTTAACAGCACATCGCGGTGGCGTCCCCGGCGTGGAAACATGTATGGCAAAGATTGCTCACGAGCGTCCAGGCCTGACGGCTTCTGTCAACAACGAGATTGTGTATGGGGCGTACGGCCGTCCTGGAAAAACGACAAAAATGATACTAGAAATGGGAGGTGAAAGGGAAAGGGGGGGGGGGGGGATCGGCTTGGTGCACTTATTACTGCGGAAGTTCTTTTCCCAGAGGGCGGAGGCTCAAAATCGTCTCGCGTTTCCCGATAAATCGAAGTATTTTTTTTTCAGGTAGCTACGTTTTGATTCGGTGTCGGTAGTAAAGCAATCCATTAAATAACAAAAAAAAATAAAGGGAACGAGTGTGGGCTGGGCCTGACATTGCTGAGCTCGCTCCTTGTAACAACGTCTCGAAGGATGTGAGTGTAGCGAATGCGTGTAGCGAGAGGAGACGGTTACAATACGCTTGCTACACCTTTTTAGCACCAATAAAAATATATAATAGAACTCCTTTCGGGCAATGCGTTGTGGTGGCATTCTCATTGTATTGGAATCGACAGCGGATAAAGGACTGCGCTTTAAATCTAAATTTTCATATGTGTTCGATAAATATATGTGATAGTGTACAGTGACTAATGCTTCCGAAGGCACGTCTAAACGATGGCCCTAGATGTGGAAGGAGACAACGCGCACTTGGTTGTGTTTTTGAATAACACGTTCCTCCACTTTCGGGCTCAAATGAAATGCCAACCGTGACGGAACTTGGAGCCCTTTACCAGAGTGTCGAACCGAAATTTTTATCGGTTCGGTTCTGGTTCGGGTTCATGGCTTTCGGTTCAGTTCCGGTTCAGTTCCGGGGAGCAAAAAATAACGGTTCAAACCGGTTCGAACCGGTTCGAACCGGTTTGAACCGCTAAATTGAGAATATATTTTTCGCGTTGTCCTGGTAATATACACTATTTACGCCGTGAAACGATTAACTATATAGTTTCTTCGATCGTCCGTACAATTTACTTTTGCTTTTAGGTGCCAAAAATATTAAATTCAGTTATTTAATTTCGACGCAAGAGTAGAAAAAAGTCTACAATAACATACATAACGTATTGTTCATACGACTTTACATCCCTTTGTTTGCCAGTAACATATATTTTACCTGAATCAAAATGTTTAAGTGCAGGAGTAAAGAGTTGAGCTTGTTGGTACATACCTGTAAATAGATCAGCTTCAAATTTAAAACTATACTGTATTTTATTGTGCTTTCTTCGTGTTTAAGTAAAATTCGAAAGTTAAAGCTTATCTATTTACATGGTATAAAATGTTGTCGCGAAGTGTGGTAGGTCGCCTAAAATACCCGTGATCGGTACAACTTTGTGTCGCAGTGTTAAAAATGAAATCGTGATTGCGTCCTTGAACTTAGGATTTAATACATCACATAAAATTATGAAATCAGCACCTCAGTGCTTATGCTAATTATGAAATAAGGTTTACGAAATACACTTCACAATATATATGTATATGATGACGACACAACTGAGCTAAAAGCAATGAAATTTCCAGAATGTAACAAAAGTTTTAGGATAATTCCTTTCAGTTTATTTTTTATAGAAGCACCGAGCGGCAATCCAAATGCTTGTTGTTCTAACCAAACATTGTTTACACTCAGCACCACATGCATGCCACTAATCATGCAGCAAGAAGTAATCGCAATCGTTCACTCTAATCAGGGATGGGCAGTATTCCAAATACAAGTACTTGAAATATGTATTTCAAATAGTTTGTGTATTTTGCATTTGTATTTAATTACAAGTTAGGTAATGTATTTGACGTGTGTATTTATAAACTAAAACATGGGTATTTCAAATGCAATTGTAATTAAATACAATTTTGTGGGCGAAAATACGTCCCTCAAATTTATTCTCACTGTCCAGAGCAGGAAGAAAACTACGTTCTGCACCGAATGAAATGTCTCTAAATCAAGCACAAGCGTTTAGTGACTTTGTGATTTCAATGCTAGTCCAGGGCGAGAATAGTGACGAAATAGACGTTCACAGACAGACTGGCTAAATAAGTGCCTGTGACAACCTGTGATGCTTTCCAGCCTGATTTCCATCCATATATTTTGCCTGGAACATTCTAAATGCGCGAGTCGTCCAAATTTTCGTAACTGGTGCGAGTTGCAACAATAAAAAATTCTCTACCTAGTGCTGCGCGTCTTGGTCGTCTCGGTCCTTCGTTGGTCTATACCAAAATGTAATCGACAAAAAAAGCTGCTTGAAGCTCTGTACTTTTTTCACCTGTTACGCCCAAGCTGATTACATTTTTTTTAATTTTATTTCTATCACGTTACTAGAGCCCAGAGGTCGGCATTTTAGGTCGCCCTCACTCACCCTCACCCTCACAGCCACACTCACCTAAGCCCCTCACTCACCCTCACCCTCACAGCCACACTCACCTAAGCCCCTCACTCACCCTCACAGCTACACTCACCTTCAGCCCCTCACTCACCCTCACCCTCACAGTCACACTCACCTTCAGCACTTCACTCACCCTCACTGAACCTCACGGCCCTCACGCACTCACCGCCCTCACGGCCCTCACACGCCTCACCACCCTGACGGCCCTCACGCCCCTCACTCACTCATGGCCCTCACGCCACTCACCGCCCTCACGCCACTCACCGCCCTCACGCCACTCACCGCCCTCACGGCCCTCACCGCCCTCACGGCCCTCACGGCCCTGACGCACTCATAGCCCTCACCGTCCTCACCGCCCTCATGGCCCTCACGCACTCATAGCCCTCACGCCACTCACCGCCCTCACGGCCCTCACCGCCCTCACGGCCCTCACCGCCTTCACGGCCCTCACCGCCCTCACGGCCCTCACCGCCCTCACGGCCCTCACCGCCCTCACGGCCCTCACGGCCCTCACCGCCCTCACGGCCCTCACGCCACTCAAGGCCCTCACGCCACTCACCGCCCTCACGCCACTCGTGGCCCTCACGCCACTCAGGCCAGCTTCAGATGGGGCAATTTCGCCCAGAAACTTTACGTCGCAACACCAGCAACACGCGCCGCCCGCGATCACACGCAGCAACCAATTGCTGCAATTTGCCATCGTCATCATAAAATTTTATTTTTCTTGCACTATTACGCGTTATAAACGTGTTTTTATGCATTTAAATCTCGTTAAGAATACTAATGCACCTTTCTGAAACAGTTTATTTCCAAAAAACGATCGATTTCAAACGAGAACCAAGTCTTTCGGTGTCATCATCACCGGCACGAGGTATCACGTGAAAATTTTGCGTCCCTGATTAGATGCAGCCGCTTCAAACGTATTCGAATCGCTCTGAGTTTGCTTGCTTATTTCGAGCCGGACCCGATCTCAGCAATTCGTGTCGATCTAGGGAAAGCTAGAGAACAACCCGCCATTAACACCAAAATTGCTGAGAAAGATGCTCGATCTGAAGGGGGCCTCACGCACCCACCGCCCTCACGGCCCTCACACCACCTCATGCACTCACCGCCCTCACGGCCCTCACGCCTCTCATGCCACTCACTGCCCTCACGCACTCATGGCCCTCACACCCCTCACGCACTCACCGCCCTCACACCACTCACGCACTCATGGCCCTCACGCCACTCACCGCCCTCACACCCCTCACGCACTCATGGCCCTCATACCCCTTATCGCCCCCACCGCCCTCATGGCCCTCATGGCCCTCACGACATTCACGGGCCTCACCGCCCTCACCGCCCTCACCGCCCTCACGGCCCTCACGGCCCTCACCGCCCTCACGGCCCTCACGGCCCTCACTCACCCTCACTCACCCTCACACTCATGAATTTTCCTGGTTCAGAAACTCAGTCACCCTCACGTCACCTGTGAAGATGAGGGTGAGTGAGGGTGAGTGAGGGCCCTCATGAGTGAGGTTTGCCGAGGTAGGCTAGAGCCTCGCACACTAACTCCCGAGTGTGCGAGGCTCTAGCATACCTAACTCCCAAGTGTGCGATGCAAAATTAAAATGAGATACCCAGAAACCCGTTGCAGGTGCCCTGAAGTCGCTAACGCAAATTTTGGGGAATGTATTTGGAAAAGTATTTGGAGGAGATCAAATGCATTTGGTTGTATTTGTATCTTGTACTTAAATGCTTTTTCGGAAATGTAATTAGATCTGCAATTAAACACATTTTTGACGAAGTATATTGTATTTGTATTTCGATACACATTTGCATGTATTCTGCCCATCCCTGACTCTAATTTATACGCACTTTCGCACTCAGATCGAATCTGGCCGAAAAAAGCGCTTGCCCTAGTGAACAATTTCTTATGCAGAATAAGCTGCCATCGCCTGGCTGTTGAGCAATGATTGTTCTTGACAAGATGCCGGTCAATTTAATTTGCAAATGAGCATCACCTTTGCTAACTGATGATTTTAACTCGATAGCGTTAAGGAGCTCATGTCACAGAAAAGCCGATGTCGGTGGCGTGACTGGAAAATCATGATTGGTCGATAGGTTCATGACGTCAGAGCTAGATACGCAAGAATTTCAAGCAACCCACAATGCTCACGTGAAACGTGACATTACGCGTGGAATGAGAGTGATTAAACCATGACATGTAATGTGAATTAAAGGTCGCCGTATGTCTCAAATGATTTCACTTTTGAAAGTAATTATTTTTCCTTAAACAAAAAAAATTAAGAATTTCAGGCGGGATTCGAACCCGCGACTCTTTAGTTGCGAGTCAGACGCTTTTCACTAGGAACGGCGCGAGCGTCTGGCACGACAAAAACGTGCTTTTTGGTAAGAGCGTTTTTGCAAGCAAAGTAGTTTCCGGAGTCACGCTTTTTGGTCTGCGCCAAAGATGCAGAAAAGAGGAACCTTTACAACAAAGCATGTTTTTAAAACTCCCCCCCCCACCACACACACACACGCACCTCTTTATACAGCGGAGCTGTTAAGGGCTAGTTTCCCCAGTGTCGTGTCCGTCAGCAAACAAATGATGACACTAAACTCTGGACAGCTACCGCCATCTATAAATGACGACGGCAACCAGACAACCGGCTTGACGGTTGTCTGGTTTCCGCCGTTGCGCATAGATGGCGGCAACCTCTCCGGCCTTTCCACTCTGGTGGTTTGCCGACTTGCCGCCGGCCATTACTTCATTTACACCATAAAACAGCTTCGCTGGTCTTACTTCTTCACGAGAGTGGAAAGGCTGAAAGTATTCCTGAGGAATTGCCTCCTCCGTTTTGGTGTGTTTTCATTCAACAATTTATTTTGACGCTTGTTAACCGCAACCCTTCATTGCTTTTAATTTGCACCCCGTGAAGTTTAGATGGGTCATAAAACGACATCGGGTTGGAATGTTCATGAATTTTCCGAGGCGTACTGGTCCTCTGTCCCAAGTATACTCGCCCAGGCCGCCACTAATTCAGAAGCTTCTTTGTCGCGGTGAAATTGCGAGGATAAGAGGGGATTATTTCTTTTAGTTTTGCCTTCCCAAAGATTGAAGTCGCAATTGTAGGATCGAAACCACCCGCCTGACGACCGTCCAGCGCGGCTCATGCATTGGACAGGAGAACTGCGTGAGCACGGTACATCCGCTCGTAACAATCAATGCCTCGGCGGACACTTGGGTAGTGGCTCGTGTCCAACCACTGCGGTGATGAGAACGGCCGAACTCTAACAATACCTGGAGCGTTTTCTTCCTTTAAGACCCCAGCGCGGTAACGTTGGCGGCAGAGGATTGACACCAAGCCACATGGCCGCTTCTGGCTCCGAAGTTGAGGGGATGAACAATGCTCATATTTCTCGAATTTTTGGCGACTGCCATTGCCTAGAAAAAATAGCAAAGCCAAGTTCAAGCAGTTCTTAACGTTGGGGAGTGATCCTGAGTAGTATTTAGTGATGTATAGAAATAATTTCTATAGCTCCTTTAAGCAAAGTGCAGAGGGAGTCGAAACTTGGGCAAAAACTTGAGAACGACGCTCGTGTGAGACTTACAGCGACTGCCAACGTTCGGCTGTCTCTCTGAGATCACTAAAATATGTTTTTTTTTAGTATTCCTTCCGTACACACGTGTAGCGTCACACGTGTAGCGTCTGTAACGTCACATTAATAAGTCGCATTTAGTAATTGCAGTACTTCTATTCTCAGGGACATCTTTCGGATGCAATTCAGCAACAACGAAAAAATATTTGGGTGCCTCAATAAAGTAAAATGGGTCTTGCAACATTTTTTCTTGTACTTTCAATAAATAGTCTTAAGAAATAACTCCTAACGTTGATAGCTTGCGGCAACATCCATTAGTTTTCCCCTAATAGCAGATGAAGAAAAAGTAAAGGAAAGAGACAGCTGTCGATATCTCCTGAACTCGCAATTTAAACAAGCGGACACGTGATCTGATACCGCCAGTGTTCATCACAGTCATGCCCTAGGCGGCTAGGGTTTGGAAAGGAAAAGCTTTGGCTGAGCTTCAGATATTGTTAGAGTTGGGCTATAATCATATCTAATTGACATGAGCAGATACCCGAATGTTTGGCGGTGCTGATTGTCATGAACCCGAGCACTCGACTAGGGGTTACGAAAATCGCTTACGTCACGGTGTCACGTGACTCTCGGTGCGAAATCGTGATGTCATGTGACGTCATGCTGTCAACAATGTTAATACATCTAGTGACTTCCTCAAATTAAATCGAGTTTACGCAGTGAGTCACGTGACGTCATGAAGTCACGTGACGACACGAGGTCACGTGACGACACGAGGTCATGTATTGACACCATGACGTCACGTGACAACGTGGCACATGGGTAATCATAGTGCCATGAAAACCCACAACTTACCATACTTTTCAATTCTGTATATGACGATTTGATCCATAGATAGAAGTACACTGCAGCCGCCAATTTTTTATACCCATATGTTCATTTTGTGATACTAACAAAAAAGAAAAAAAATATTACCTTGAACCGTTTTGAACCGGTTACCGTTATATTTTTTTTTCGGTTAGGTTCCGGTTCAGTTCCAAGATGGCGGCGAAGATTTCGGTTCGGTTCAGTTCCGGTTCGGCTAAAAATAACGGTTCTGTTCCGGTTTTCGGTTTGGTTCGGTTCCGGTTCGACACCCTGCCCATTACCGGCGCAACTTTCAAGATTGGGTTGTGCTTGGCGAGGTTCAAACCCACCAGAATAGGACGCTGCGAGGTTGTGCGTCCTACCACGATTTGTTTGAGCCCCGCCAAGCACAGGTCAAGCTTGGAAGTTGCACCGGTAGTGGGCTCGAAGTTCCGTCACTGTTCGCATTTCATGTAAGCCTGGTGTTACATGCGCGGTGGCACAGCACTCAAGAGAAAACGCCCTTGTGTAGAAAGTCTGATGTACACTCGTGTAATTTATCTATGTCCGTACCTTTGTGCAGCATACACCGTGTTCAAACCAGGGATATACATTTATGTCTTTTATTTATGGAGCTCTAACGAATAGTCACAGATTTGCTTCAAGGTTTCAACTTCAATTCAGTTCTTCTTTTTAACCGACAGGAAAAAGTTTTGGTGCAGTAAAATATTTCACTGAACCATCAGATTTTTGTATTTTGTCGGTCCCATAAATGTCATCATAAAACGTTCGTCCAGCATTGCTGCTAAATTCCCCGCAGGGGGCACCAGTGAAAGCAGGTGTTTTGAGAGTGGCGTCTCCACGGACCCCGATCCCCGCAGGGGTCGCTTGTACCCTACACTCTTAGAAAAAAGGGTATGGATAGTCCTCCATTAGGGGTAGGAACGGTCTTGTAACCTATGTTCCTTTAGAAAGGGAGAAACTTTCGTCCCTGAAGCATGGGAGCAAAGTTCCTCTGTCGATTGCAGCTCAATATGGTGGCCCCGAATCGAGCAAATCAGGCCCAATAAGGCTTGACGAGGACGCTACGTCCCTTGTACGGGACGAGAGCAGCAGCAAACAAAAGCATAACACGAGGTTTCCGCAAACTGTGTTTACTTCCGAAGATAGATCCCCCCACAGGTAGAGAAACTTGCGTTTCGAATGCAGTTACTCAGTCTTCTCGTCGACAGCACTGGGATGCTAAACGGAGACAACCGATGCCCAGTTACTTCGCGCACTCTGCGTCTTATCTTTGGTGCTCCTCGAGTCATAATTCCTTCGTCAACCGCACATCACGGAGAAGGGCAAACTCAATCCGCGAAACCAAAAGCCGCTATCGAAAGAACAAACTCGAAGCCGCTGTTTATCGCGTAGCGTGAAAGGTTAAATCGCTAGCCACCAGATGGCGGGGTCAAGCAAAGTAATTGCAAGTAGCTAGGCTAGGTGGCGCTAGGTACCGCCCAATTCATGCTCTACAAAAAATAATTTGCTCTTCTCAGGCCACTACTGCGCTTGGGGATCCTCTACTATACACACATTCCGCTTATTACTACCGTCAGTTGAACACACACTGAGCACATCCACGGCACACACAAATATCAATGCGGAGGGCAAATTCATCTGCTTTTTGCGCAGGGGGTAGCGGTGACGTCAGAACGCCGAGCCCTGATTGGCTGATCGCGACCCCCTATCTGAGCGTCGTCTGCTGCTTTGCAACGTCGTCTGCTCGCAACGTCGTCTGCGTCTGTCTTACCTTTCCTGCGACTTTCGGAAGTGCAGAGGCCAGATTCACGAAACGATCTCACGCCAAAAATGTGCGTAAAACTTAAGAACAAATTCGTATTCACGAAACGAAATTTTCGCAAGTTTTGCGCAGGTGACGACGAAATCCTACGACAGCTCCGAAGCTGTCCTACGCACTTCCGATCAAATCAGCATGGCCGACAGCATCGCGGTCGCGACGACCCACGGACGTTTATTTTTCTACGTGCGCTTCTCGCGCGTCCCGACATCAAGCAGCAAGAAAAAAGTAAAAAGCACTTGAAACAGACCACGACGAACAAGAACGCTGGATCCACAAACACCCGGGAAAAGCTCCAACGGCCACGATTCCACCGAACGCGACCAAGCGAGCTGCGCAGTTAGGCCTAGCAGGCACTCCGCGACTCGGCGACCGTCTGCCCACGACCGGCTGGCGTGCTAAATGGAATATGCCCGCGCGACCCTTGTGAACCCTTCCCGTATTATACTTTGATCGCTGACCTCAAATTTAGATTAAGAGGTCAATTTCTTCGTCTTGTTATTTCCTTGTTTCCCGAGGCACGGTGACTCTCGCCGGTGAAAAAGCGGTGAATCTCCGACAGACGCAGGAAAGGTAAAGCAGCCATCGCTTTAACTAGCAGACGTAAAGCAGGCGACGTTAACTGCGCCAACCCGCCGACGCCGTTAAAGAATGAGGGGTCTCGCCGCACACGAAAGGAGGGAAAAAGTATTTGGGAGGGAACTTGCGGAAACTAACACACTCACTCTCGGTTCTTGGCAAACAAACCTCGGCGCCTCGGGACACCTCGCCAGTGAGTCGTTTGACTTCCCTCCTTGATGCGCGTCTGCTAGTTGTTAGACAAAAACAACGTACCGCTCGAGTTATTTCGTCTGCCCTCTCTGAAAGACGAAGTCGAGCTCGCTCGTAACGACCTGCACTTCCGAAAGTCGCAGGACAGGTAAGACAGACGCAGACGACGTTCCGAGAAGACGACGTTGCAAAGGAGCAGGCGACGCTCAGATAGGGGTTTGCGATCAGCCAATCAGGGCTCGGCGTTCTGACGTCACCGCTACTTCCTTTCTCATGCGCAGAAGACGAAAATGAGCCCACTTGCGAGGCGTATACAACGGAACACCACACTAACCCCAACACTACACCCTTTTCCTGCGTTTCCGTCTTTTATACTGGTCGTTTTGAACGTACGGAACTTTTCGATGACTCCCTAAGCAATAAAAAATATTCCCAGCATGTTGATTTTTTCCCAACAATGTCATTCCTCTGAGAATATTTTAAATGGCCCAGGGGATTATTCTCTTATTAAAAAGTAAACGCTCGACCATGCCGTAATTATTTGAAAGCCAATAAATCAAGCGGCTCCATTGCGGTTCGAATCCATGAGTTTGTTTCCCCACACGGCACGTCGTAGCCTGTATTTCTATTGGTTTTTCTATTTGTGCTGTTCGCGCAAAGCCGAAATTGCCGTCTTGAATTAATCTCTGTAGAGCGGATATTCACTCAGCTGGTAGTGATGCTTCACGGGCTGAGAAATCGCTTTTCGATCAACTTGAATGCAGTCAAAGCCGCGACTTGCGGCAGGTGCGAAGTGCACGGAGCTACGAAGTGGCGAGCCCGAAAACTTCTAGCGCTCATCCCAGCGCGCCACTTGGAGGGCAGTTTCTCCAGGAACCGTAGTATATTTAAACAGCAAAATAAAGGGTACCTTTTCCTTTTTTTCGATTTTACCTACTATTGTTTTTTAATGCCGACATTCCATACTGTAAATATACGTACTTTCCGTCACGATTTCACACTGTTCAGTCCTTGCCCCAGGGCGCAGTCGCTCTCGGGGACGAGACAATTCCGACAGTCGCATTGGCCACTCTACCATAGCGATAGGAGCTTCTACTGTTCAGACCAGCGTTCCAACATGACTATCCGCACGTTGATCGATTGCACGTAATCCCTCAAGTGGTATTAAACTTTTTAATGTAAAGCGGAATGTTAACCTTTGACACCCCACCCCCTCCGATCACGGCCCGACCAACGGCATCAATGCCCGACAGTTTACGATTTCATCTTGTTGTTACACCACTAATACGCGAACACACGGTCACCTCGGCGATAATTCCAGTCTTTTGTTCACAACCCAGAACACTGCCATCACGATGTTGCGGTTGTGTTGCTGAGACGCACAAATACAGAACCACGTTGAACGCCGGTTGCACTCGGCATCGGAAAACAGAACCGAACACAGCACGGAAGGCACCCAGGCAGCCGGCAGCAAAACCTGTCTGTCTTGGGCACAGTTCCTGCGGTTTCCATAACGTCGAAAACGTCGACACAGTTCCGCGTGGTTTCGCTACTGTAATTCCGTGCCGGGTGAGTCCCGGAATCCGGAGACGGGCATCCACTTGTGTACGTGGCGCTGCTGGCACTGCTCCGGAACTTCGCTGTTTCTAGCTGCTTCGTTTGCTCGTTCGATAAAATTAGTGATAAAAACATCAATGCAACCGAAATATTCTGCACGTTTAGACTAGAAGACGGAATTATAGGCGGCCTTCGCTGCCGCTGAAGCTCAATCAACTCAACAGCTATTTATTATACAACGTGCGCGACCTGCTCGAAAAATGAAACCGAAAGAAGATGAGTCGGGAGGGCGAAAGCTTTCTCCCGTCTGCCTGGAGAAGGAGAAAAACTTTTCGTTCCCCCCCTCTTTTCGTGTCCGCTTAGGGGCGCGTCAGTAGAAGGGAGGAAGGCAGGCCGTTGCTACTTTTTTCCTCCATTTTTCTTAAAGTGTAGGTGCTACGTGCTTTGTGAGTAGCGTCACCACTGACCCCCAGCCACGTGGGCCACCATACCCGCACGCAGGGGGCACCTACTTTAGTAGGTGCTTGGTGAGTGGCGTCACTACGAACCCCGAGCCATGTGGGTTCGCCCACCCACGTCTGGCTGTGCGTGGCTTACCCGTGTTCGGGGAAAAGGGGACCCTGGTGGTTGAGCTGAGGCCGGGGTACGTTTGGACCCTTCGGGGCCGCCCGGGCGAGGCAATACACCGCTTCGGCCCGGCTTCTCGTAGACGGGTGTCCTGGCTTGGCACGACCAGGATGATTCAGTCAGTCGCCTCTTCTACCCTCCTCTTCCTTCTTTCACTTTTCCTCCCACCCATTTCTTTTTCTTCTACACCCTCTTCCTTCTTTTTTCACCTTCTTAGGCGGCAAGGGCCAACCTTGAGTGGAAGCACGTCCTGTCCCTGCAACCACACTAGGGTATAGTGCCCGGGCGGCACTGGTAGAGTAATTGTGTCAGCCAAGCCCATCTTGCTATGGCACATTACCTACCCCCCTGTTGGGTTCCGTGGTGGGCGTTGCACCCGGGCACTGAATGTACTCCCCATCGTTATGGGTTCCAAGCTAAACAAAACCTCTGATCGGGCCCTGAAAAGGTCCTGCACCGAAGCCCATTACCATCCTGCAAAGTCCCTGAGCTTTTTAAATTTCCGAAGTTTCTTGTTTTACATTCTGAGGCTGAAAAGCCACTTGCAAAGCTTTCTCCTTCCTTTTTGCAAACGTCCTTGAAGGTGTTGTTGGTAAAAACTTCAATGCCAAAAAGATGGCGTCCGTCGACCTTCTGGCCGAGATAAACACGAAACAACAAAGTGACGCTCTTCTTGCCTTCAACTTCGTTTCAGATTACCAGGTTAGTGTAACTCTTCTCCGCAAGCTGAACACCATTCAGGGAGTCATCTCCGAGAACGACTTGCTCGAAATATCTGAGGAAGAGCTCGTTGAGGGCCTCGCCAGCCAAGGAGTTGCAGGTGCACGCCGCATCACCCTCCGCCGAGACGGTGTTGAACGAAAAACAAGACATATTATCTTGACGTTCGATTCCACCATACTACCAGATACCATAAAGGCAGGCTACCTCCAGTGCCAAGTCCGACTCTATGTGCCGAGCCCTCAGCGGTGCTTTAAGTGCCAACGGTTCGGCCATGGGTCGCGGAGCTGTCGGGGAGTCGACACATGTGCCAAGTGCTCCAGCAAAGAGCATGTAGCAGAGGTGTGTCAAAATGAAGCAAAATGTGCCAACTGTGACGGTCCCCACCCGGCATACTCCCGCTCCTGTCTATTGTGGAAGCAAGAGAAGGAAGTCCTTACTCTAAAGGCAAATGAAAATATTTCGTACCATGAAGCAAAAAAAAACGTTTCTCTTTTGTGACAAAAGGCGGATGTGGCGACGTCGTGCGTAGGGGACCTGCACGGCTAGTAATGGCATCGGCAGGAACCCAGACGTCTCCGGACGATTTTTGGGTCCCGGCAGAGTCCCCATCCAAACCCATGGGAACGGTACCAAGGGCACCACGTCCCTAACCCAGAGAGGGTGCTGGCCCGCCAGCATCATCTTTAAAGCAGGGGATGCCCCCCCTCCCCCCCCCCCCCTGCCTCTGTGTTCCCCCGGGGCCGGGGCCAGCCACCCCGAACCAGTCCTCCGAGGAAGCCCGGTGAGGCGTCGAAGCAGTTGGCCCCAAAGGGTCAACTGACGACACTACCGGAAGAGCCCATGGAGGACTGTGGGCTCAGATCCGAAGATGAGGCTATCCTCTCGGGATCGGAGTTCTCCCTTGCTGCTCCCACTACCTCTAGTGAAAAGCAAAATGATGGCGCGAAAAAAAAAAAAAGCTCCGCGCATAAAAATTGATTTTAAACATTAGTTACCTGTTTCTACCGATTTTCGCAGTTTATAAGTTAAAGTTTATTTTAATTTTAGCACTGCTATGAGTAAACAGTTAGGTATCACGCAGTGGAACTGTGGGGGCCTTCTTTGTAATATTGAACACGTTAATTTTTTTTTCAATGAACTTCGTCTTGTGGCACTGTGTTTACAGGAGACCTATTTGAATGACAAACACACGCAGGTCTTACGCTATCACCAGGTTTTTAGAAAAGACCACCTTTCTCCTAACCCTTTCGGTGGTGTTGCAGTAATAGTGCAGAGTGCCTGTTGTGTGTGCTCAGGTTCCTCTACAAACGCCACTCGAGGCGGTAGTTATTCGCGTTATTTCCGACCAACTCAATAGCCTCGTCTCACTCTACCTGGCACCCAACTTTCCACTGCAGCTCCATGAGCTGCAAGGACTCATAGATCAGCTGCCTAATCCTTTTTTAATTCTAGGTGATTTTAACGCCCACCACCCTTTGTGGGGTAATTTTTATCAGGATTCCCATGGTGGAGTTATAGAACGTCTTTTATTGTCCTCTGGGCGCGGTCTTCTGAATAAAAAGGAGCCAACGTTGTTTAGTGCTGCTCATAACACCTTCACATCAATAGGTTTTTTTATGTCATCACCAGCTTTACTTCCGTGCTTTTCATGGAAGGTTTTAGATAATCCATTTGGCAGCGATCATTTCTCCATAATTTTAGAAAGCTCAATATCCCTTCCTTTGTTTGCGACCCGCCTTCCGAAGTGGAAGTTAGAGAAGGCTGACTGGGCTCTTTTTGGTTTAAATGCTGTACTGTATTCATAGCTCTTTCGTTTTATGTCCCCCGAGGAGGCGACCGTGTTTGTCACCGAACGTCTAATTAATGCTGCTGAATCTTCTATTCCGCAAACATTCGGCGTCCTACCCCGAGGTGCAAACCCTGGTGTAAAGAGGACTGCACAGTCACTCGCAGGAAGCAGAACCAGGCATGGGGTACATCTCACCGGTATCACACTTCTTTTAACCTGATTGAATATAAAAAAAATGTAGGGCCAAGGCACGTTGACAACGGAAACAGGCGAAGAGGGCATCATGGAAAAAGTATATATCTTCTCTAAATAGTTTTGTTCCAGCTAAAGAAGTGTGGGATCGCCTGCGGAAAGTTCGAGGAGATTACTCATCTTTCCGAACTCCTCTGTTTTCTTCCTCCTCTGTATCGCTGAAAGATCATGGAAATGTTCTCGGGGAGAATTTCCAGCATATTAGTAGCTCCTCTAATTTTAGCGAAAAATTCAAGAAGTTCCAGTCGGATGTTGAAAAACAGCCCATCTCGATGTTCCGAGAGTGGTTCATATTTTTACAATAGACGGTTCACAATGTGTGAACTCAAGGTCCCTCTTGATGCAAAGAAGCAGTCTGCACCAGGGCCAGACAAACTGCACTATGAAATGTTGAGGAAACTGTCCCCCGAATCTATGAACGGTCTGCTAACTTTTTTTAATCATCTATGGCATGCTGTTGCCCTTCCTCGTTGCTGGAAACATACCCACATAATCCCTTTTTTGAAACCTTGGAAAGACCCTTCCATTCCTATGAGCTATCGTCCCGTTGCACTCACAAGTCGCTTAGGGAAGACTGATGAGCGGCTTGTGAATCTCTTGTTGTCCATTTCTTAGAGACTGAGAATTTTTTTTTATCTACACCAGTGCGGCTTTCGGGAGGGACGAGCGACAACAGATCACCTGGTTCGCTTAGAGACCGCTATAAGTGGAGCATTTGTACACCGCCAGCAGTCTGTCTCAGTGTTTTTTTTTTATTTATACAAAGCATATGATACCACATGGAGGTACGGAATACTTCGCGACTTGTAAAACTGTGGTGTGTCGGCCGGATGCTTCAGTGCATACAGAGCTTTCTCAACGAAATAACTTTTGAAGTCCGATTGGGCTCCACACTGTCAGAAGTTTTCTCTCAAGAAATTGGTGTTCCACAAGGCGGAGTGCCGAGCGTTACCCTCTTTGCTGTTAAGATTAACAGCCTTGCAAAGGTTATGCCATCATCAGTATCTTATTCTTTATATGTGGATGACGTTCAAATATCTGTGTCTTCCTGTAACCTCTGCAGTTGCGAACACCAGTTGCAACTTACAATCAATAGAATGTGTAGGTGGGCAGATGAAAATGGCTTCATATTTTCTCCTGAAAAAACAGTCTGCCTTCCTTTTTTGTTGCGCCGGGGCTATGAAATATCAGTCCAGCAAGAACACAAACTTTTGGGTGTGATCTTTGACAAGAAACTTACCTTTGTGCCCGATCTGAAGGATTTAAAACGGAAATGCTTGATGTCATCAAGCATCCTAAAGGTGCTATCGCATATGTCGTGGGGTGCTGATAGGCGCTGTCTCTTACGACTTTATAACTCCTTAGTTCGATCCCGCCTCGACTATGGTGCAGTAGTATATGGGTCAGTGCGGCCATCTGCTCTTAAGATGCTTGACCGAATACACAACTTTGGACTACGACTTTCTACAGGTGCATTTCGCACATCTCCTGTGAAGAGTTTGTATGGTGATACGCATCAAATGTCCCTCGAGAAATGGAGGCAGTACCCCAGCGTCTCTTATGCTTGCAAAGTATTTTCTAGTCGAAAACATTCCTCCTACAGTGCCATTCATACTTGCAGAAGTTTACAGCCTTTCGAAAACAAGCCGAACATTGTTAGACCCTCAAGCCTCCGTTTGCAAAGTACTTGTCAATCCCTTAATATCCCCCTCCATGGTATTCCCTTGCTTAAAAACACTATAGGGTTGCTCATTGGGATGCTGTGCCGATTTTCTGTGACTGGTCACTCGCAAAATACAGTAAGAGGGTCATTTCACAACAAATCTTGCGGCAGGAGTTCCTCTCCTTGCAACAAAAATATGCAGACTACCTGGAGTTTTATACAGATGGGTCCAAATCGTCATCTTTTGTAGGGTGGTCTCTGTATTCTGCTTCATACAGCAAAGCCACACAAGTTGACTGTAGGACAAGCATTTTCACCGCAGAACTTTATCCTATTCTACTAGCGGTCGAACATATACTCGACAAGGGTATAATGAAAGCTGTTATTTTTGTCGACTCACAAAGTGCTTTAGTGGCTGTGTCCTCCCTGATGCCCACAAAGAATCTCCTTGCACAACATCTACATGGTAAGCTCAACAGCGCCCTGCGACGCGGTCGGGACATAAAGCTCTGCTGGGTGCGAAGTCACGTTGGGATCTTGGGCAATGAAGAGGCGGATAAATAGGCCGTGTCCGCGCGAGGCTCATTAATATCATTCAATTGCTTACCATACCAAGATTTGAAACCACTTCTGAGGAAGTCTACTTTTTCAAATGGCAGCTGGAGTGGGATACAGAGAGAAACAACACGCTTCACATTATCAAGCCCGTTCTGGGCGTTTGGGAGAGCTCTTACAACAGGGAACGTCGTGTTGAGGTTCTTCTGTGCCGTCTGAGACTAGGTCACTCCCGTGTGACACACAAGTATCTGCTTCGTTGTGAGGATGTTGCACTATGTGAGCATTGTAGAGAGCTTCTGACCGTGTAGCACATTTTATGGCATTGTTCGGCCCACCAACCACTCCGTGAATCATGTTTTCCCGAACTTTTTGATGATCACCTCCCCTTTCATCCTTCGTTTTTGCTTGGCAAACACGACCAAGAGAAACCTATAGTTCCTCTTAGCCGCGTTTTAGACTTTTTAAAACTGGGTATCTATACCATTTGTAAATTTGTAGCCTCAAAGTAATCTTGAGTTATATAGCATGCTCTAAATATGTTAAGTTTGGCGCATTATAGCCCTCGTTGCTGCTGCGCCAATAAACTCCTAATCATTATCATTGCTGCTAAATTTATACTTGTTGTTAGCCATTGATGTCGTGGTCGTGCTCTACTAAGGTCAGGAGTATCGGCGTTTGAGAACTTGCGCTATGAGCCTTGTGTTTTAACCGAAGCATTACACGCGCTCTATTCAGACCTTCAAGAAAGCGTTCAAAAACTTCGCCGTCGAGCACTTGCCTGCCACTGCGAGCAAGGCGCTGGATTGGAATTTAATCAAGGCAGTGACATCACGGTTGGTAGCTAGATAAATGAAAAGAGAAAAACAAATATATCCGATATGTGTTAAAATAATTTCAATATCACATACGTTAAGGTCTTCTTTAGGGCATGAATGTTTACCTGCAGCATGGCGATAAAATTCTTTGATAAGAAAACTACAATCCGGTGGCACATGTCTCTGTTTGTGCAGCTCGAAAATGGTGCAATGTAACGGGCAACACGAACCTTTCTGTGTATCGCCCCTTTTTTTTGTTCATCGGTCTCGGCATTTAAAGCTGTTGAAAGTTCACAAGCTCACCTGCAATTTTTTTAGTTTTATTTCATCTAACTTTATGTTACCTTGCTTTACCGACGCGCGAACTAATATTTGACGGTCTAGCAACGCGATAAAGTAATTCAATTAATATCTGAGGTACTTCATACACAACAGGTTCAATACGTCCAGAAACCTGAGACCGACCTCTTTGTTGGTGACGCAGTTAGTATAGAGGAATATAAAGGTGAAGTCACAACGGCGGGAAGCACCATGTGGTATCTTACCTATATATTGGAGAAAGCCATAATATAAAGTTTAATTCAGTTACTAAGCTGTTATCGAGAATCACGAAACTCCCAAGAATCACGAGGGCCACTTTCAGTTTTACACTCAATCCTATTTTATTAAAAATAATTAAAAAAATAAACGAAACAATTAAGGTGTGTAAAAATGTTAAAGACGCTTATTTCTGGTTACCAATTTCTTGGCTGTCTTACGCTAGAAAATAACACAAGGGTCGGGTTTTCTAGATTCCGTAGCTTACCGCGCATCGAGCAGAATCTAGGGGTGCAGTATCCAGAGATCCCGGGACGGACTCCAACCTTTACTGATTGATTTCTGGGTGAGCATCATACCGGCGTTAGTTTTTGTATCCCTACCGTTCCCTACATTAAAGACCTTAAGCTAACAATCGTAATCGACTCACTGAATTTCTTATCTACAGCGGAAACAAGAGGACGGAGAGAGAAGGACGTTATATAGGCATTAACAACACTCCCTCTAAACATCCGTGTAGACAGGATGGCTCTTTACATACAAGTCTGCCGTTGCTCATACAAGGGGGGCGAGGGGGCATTGCGAGTGCGCAAAATCCAGATTCATGTGAGAAGAACCGTCCGCGCATGCGCAGTCCTGGCAGCAGCAGCACCGAAGCGGCCTGACGTCCGAGAGTTGAATTATTGCCAACGTTACTAGACTAACTCAGTTACTGAACGGCCCACAGACAATGCTTGAACGAGGAGCCCTCTGCCGCCACGGCTCGCGTCCCGTCGTCCGATGCGTCACCGGTTTAAGGATGGCTTCTGTGGTAACTGTAGCGTACTCTATGAAATGCAGATGTTTTCATGCATAGCGTATACATGGCGTGTCACTGCATTCTGTGGAATTAACAGTTTTTCAAGGACAACTTAAGTGGTGCTTCAAGCGATGGGACGCAGATTGAAGTGAATGAAGAGTTGGTGGTATCCAATTCCGCAGGAGTTCCAAAATTGACCTAATCTAGCAACGTTGGTTGGTGCATATCTGGAGTACCTGCTTTCCCGATAAACACTTGGGAGAGTGAATTGTTATAATCTACGGTGAGATATGGGCCAATGATTGGGCTGAAAATATATTCTTGAGACTCAGGAGTGAGTACCAAATCTCACTCTGCTCAAGCTGCAACTGGCCCCGCGCGCTCGCCCTTCACCCGATCTTCAGCCATCTTTTTTATCTTCTTTTCGGTCCCGCAGATCCCTCCCCCCCCCCCCCCTTTCCTGGGGGAGGGGCGCTTGTCATCACCTGTATGTCTGTTTCCACGACCTACCTGGCATTTAGGGCTAAATGTAAACTCCAAGGTCCCGCGACTCAGGCCAAAGTCCTTCGGCAAGGTAGCCCATACAGATCTTCTATCTCGCACAAAGGCTAAACGGATAAACGGAAGAGAAGGAGGAATCATTGATGACGATACCTCGGCGGCGCTCAATCATTTTGGCGGAACTGATTTGAGCCATCACACTCTGTAGAAAGCCGTTGGTCCTGATTGTCTCGTTCATAAACTTGTCGATTTTTAAAGCGGCGCTGAAAGAGTTCGGGTTAGGAGCAGTTCGTGCCACCTGCAAGATTTCCCAGCTTTCAACTACCGAAAGAGTTAACCGGCTGTTTATAGCTTCGTTAGGCATATCCAACCAGACAGAACATAAGACGGCCAGAACCTTCTCTTTTTCCTTGCCGGTGGGTTACTCAATGGACCCTTGGCGGACTAGGCGCCCCCCGTTGCGCCTCCCAACATATCCGATGTCTGCGGCTAGCGGTGGTTCTTCGACAGACGTTCCCGGAGTCACTCAGGGTGACATTGCAAAGCTGAGTATAAATATTCCCCGCAGAACTACGACAGCTCGTGCACCACGGGACGATAGTCCGCGACAGGACAAACAGAAACACCGTTGCATTAGTAGGAGGATGACACTGGCCGGTCGATGGGTTACCTCTTTCGTGGCGAGGATTTCGGCACCACAACATGGCTTAGCGTCGGGCGGGAAGCTGGCCATCACCGGTAGTGACTGAGGCAGCTCATTCGCGCAACACTGCTCGGGACATTTCGGCTTTGCGCAACAATCTACTGTATCTCATCTGTCGATGAAACGCGACGGACCAAGAACAGAGTCAGAGAACCTTACGCCATAGCCCGCATTATTGGTCACGAAAATTGAAGAGCTTTTGGATACGGCTACCACAATATTTTTTTTTAAATTTTATTCTTACTTTGTGAGATAATTGTGCAAGGACAGCAATACCCAAATGCGCTTTTCACAAAAAATAAATTCTGCGTATGGCATCAAAAGAAGTAATGTCCGCTAGCGTGGGATCTCGCTTGCAGCTCACCTATAATTGACGGAAATGTAGGCAATATTTTATTTTCCTGCCAGGCCTCACTTGTGGCATCATTTTTGAAAGAGATTTCATAACCAGAAAGGGTATCATTTTAAACTTCCCAACGAGCAAATACCGGTATGTCTAGAACTAAACCTTTTCAACTTTTCTGATGTCTTAAACAATAATAGAGCGTACCCCACGGGGCGAAAGCACAGTTGGCGGTAACGCGTTGAAAGTAACGACTTTACCTGTACCTCTTTAATTTTTTTTGGTAACGCGTAACGTCTTTGTTACTTTTTCAAACAATAACGGGTAACGTACTTACGTTACTTATTTTGAGCAGTGGGCAACGGAGTTACGTTGCTCTCCCCAAAACTTAAAAAAAGAATTACACTTCAATTTTTTTGTGTGTTTCTAAGCGAAAAATCACGTAAAGATTTCTTTAAGTTTCTTTTTTTTTTTGCTTTTTTGTGAGTATTTAGTTGGAACTGCAAAAAAAAAAAAAATGAAGCAGTTATGTTCAGTTTCCGCATTGACTAAAGTTTCTAGAAATAGGGCGCTATATGCATAGCTGTCACGTCAAAAAAGTAAAACCTGTTAACACATAATTAAAAAAACTGACGCAAAAGTAACGTGCAGCACTTTTCATCGGTAACGCTCGCCGTAAAACGTTCCTTTTATTTTGAAGAAACGTAGGACAGGTAACGCATTACTTTTATTGGCAAGTAACGTAGTTTGTTACTTTTTACCATAACGCCTACAACACTGGGCGAAACACGGCACTCTGAACGAAATGCCAACATTTGGCTGGTTAACAACGGAGGAAGAAATATACGTGTGGCTATAAGTTCATTATCTGATACAGATATTTAGCGGAAATACCTTGCAAATGTGCTGAAACCGTTTTCCCACATGTCTACTGAGATTCCCGGGAAGACTACTATACTAGAACATGAAAAAAAAAAAAAAAAACCGGAGATGCCCGAACCACACGATTCAACAGGCGCCCCTTGAGTGTTTATAAACAAGATCTCCTGACCGCGCGTTAGATGAAATAATAGGGACCAGTGCGGCGATCACGTCAAAGAGTCTTGAGAGTGAGAGAGATACTTTATTTTAAAACAACTCTCAGTCGAGTCGTCGATACCTAAGGTGCCCGGCTGGACTCCTTGCTCCCCTATCATTGTGGATCCCAAGATAAACGGAGCATCGCGTCTGTACGTGAACTATCGCCTTCTCAACGCCACAACGAGAGGGAATGCATACCCTTTCCCATCTATTTCGTCTGTTATGTATGCACTGGGATCGCCAGGTATTTTCACACCTCTTGACTGTAGCAGAATTATTTCAAACATGCCTGTCGCCAACGCTGACTATTGGGCGCGTTCAACCGACACCCTTCCGGGCGCCCGTGCTGAACATGAGACGGTTCGCACATCCTTTTCTTTCTCGCCAGGGGGTTATGCGGTGGACCTTCCATGGACATAAAGGTGACGCAGTTCCAGATTTCTGTCGCTAAGACTTACACGCCTAAAACGACTTTCATTTGCCAGAGGGGCCTATTTGAATTCGACCGACTTCCTTTTGGCCCCTCAAATTCTCCCGCAAGAGTGCAGAGGGTGATGAACACTGTCTTAGGGAACACTACGTTTAACTGTGCAATGGCTTATATGAACGACGTGGGTGTGTTTTCTAAGGCCTTGAATGACTACATTAAAGGCGAGAGGGGACGGTATGGTAGGCGAACCAAAAAATTGATTTCTCCATTTGAGCACCAACACATTCTACAATCTGACAGCAAAACCATGCAGCGGCGAGCGCCCAACGGGCGCTCCAGACCATTCAAATATGGCGCCGAAAACGACGCCCCCTCAAATTTAAATATGGCAGGCGCGCGTGCTTATTTAAATGTCGTTTTACTTAATTCTTTACGGCATATTTTCTATTATAATCACTGATATGACTTGAAATTTAAAATACATTCAACCTACTGCGTATTTATTACTCGTCACTGCAATGTTCCCATTAGGGGTACTGCTGTAGCGAATTGCAGCGTAGCAGTTGTTTTTTTCTTTCGAGGTATCTCTGTTGTGCGTACAGTTTGGTCTGCATACTATCGATTTTCAAAGTTCTTTTCACGTTATTGCTCCGCAAGATAACACAAACGGGTACGAGTATGGAGCCGGCACGTCGAGTGCGAGCTTTAAAAAAAATTGGCGCAAGAGACTCATGCGACAGTTTCAACATGGACGGTGGTCGGCTGGTAGCACATCGGGATTTTATTTGATTGATATTAAGATACTTCATGACTTGATTCAGGAATGTGCCTTATGTAACAAATGCAAAAAAGGTGAGCTTCACCTAGAAAAACGCGTTGATGGGTGTGTGGATTGGCGTCTATCATAAATGTTCCTGAATGCCGTGAGTCGAACATGTTCCAGACGTGTAAGAGATCTCAACGAGGCATGTTTAAGATCAGTGAAAGTTTAGTTTATGGCCTGCAAGCATGTAGCAAAGAACTGCAGTCTGGTCGCATGATGTGCGCAGTTTTGAACATGCCACCACCTCCAACAAAATTTGCGTCTTACAAAACACAGATAGTTGATGCAGCAGAAACTGTTTTGTTCTGAAAGCATGGCTCGGGCTTGTGGTGAGATTAAGGATGAAAAGCATAACTGTGATAAACCACAAGACATAACCGTCACTGTGGATGGAACGTGGATGAAGAGAGGGCATTTATCTCTTCATGGTGCTGTCACACTCATATCAGCAGACACAGGCAAACGGTTGGACTCTGAAGTGGAGTCTAAGTTCTGGCGCGTCTGTGCCCGGAAGCAGCACAAAGATATAAACCAACAAGAGTGGAAAGTTACTCATAGTGGATCATCCAGATGTAAGCAAGCTGCAGGGGCTGTGAATATTTTTGCACGCACGATTGAAAAGCGTGGTCTGGTGTATGCCACGTGTATTGGTGACGCGGACAGCAAGGCGTTCATCGCTGTGGAGTAATCAAATTAGTACAACAAAGACGTGGAGAAACACGAGTGTGTGAGGCACGCGAAAAAGCGTATAGGCACCAGACTCAGAAATAGGAAGACGTTTTTGAAGGGGAAGAAGCTCTGAGATGGACTAACGTTGTCCTGAAGAGGTCGTCTGACAGAGAAGGACGTTGAGTCCCCACAGTTATACTATGGCAAGGCTATACGTGACAATTCTGATAGCTTGCGAAACATGCGAAAATCTGTCTGGGCGATGTACTTTCACGAAATAAACATGGGCGAAAAAGCCAAATCATGGACTGTGCCCTAATATACCTTCATCGTGGTGTTGATACAATTACAACCTTAGTGAGGGCAAT
This sequence comes from Ixodes scapularis, assembly GCF_016920785.2. Lineage (NCBI taxonomy): Eukaryota > Metazoa > Arthropoda > Arachnida > Ixodida > Ixodidae > Ixodes > Ixodes scapularis. The sequence goes on from NW_024609835.1 coordinate 198,636,984, forward strand.
CCCGTGACATATTCACAAAAAGACAGCCTCCGAACTGCAGTCTCACAAGCAATCAAGCCAGTTTCTCAGGCTTTGTCTTTGCCAAGCCTTCTCAGCAAGAACCTGCATGGCAGGACGTAGAACACCAACGAATCACTGAACCAGATCCGGTGCCGCTGCCCCAAGACAACATTTGTTTGTGCAGGCAATGTAACGATTGCCACATAGGTTGGTGTGGCTCACTACGATGATGGAAATGCAGCACGAAATCTGTTTTGAACGCACTTGGAATCCCACCAGGAATAATATGTGAGACGGCTCTTAGCCGGCTTGACAAGGAGCGCGTTGAGAAGGCAGAGTTCCGCAACTCCACAGAAAGTAAGAGGCGACGCAGAAGGAAGAGGAACCTGAAGAAATGCTTTGGGGGGGGGGGGGGGGGTGCTAAGAAAGCAGTAAGTCATGTATTTTGCTGGAGCCTTTTGCACATTCGCGATAAATGGCAAAACATAAAATTCCGTTTTTCTAAAAATGGCGTCTTGCCCATTCTCTGAAATTTGATGTACCTTTACTAAGAAACTACTCTACCGATTGTATTCAAAATTACAACTTACACTACCGTGCCTTGCCAACCGACCAAAGCTAAAACTTCTTAAAGCCCTCTTTATTAAAATTTTGAGAAAAAATAAAAATTACAAAGTTATCCTTGTGCGGGGCATGACAAGTAAAAGCGATATATTTTTGCTTGCGTCCTAATGCACAAACCATTTCTTGTTAGGTTTGGTTTAAAGCCAATAACATATGAAATATATGTGCCAAATTAAATTGGCACCCTATATGTTGTCGCTGTAAAAAGATGCATTAAAAACTAGAACACCGTTTGAAATTTGCTAATCAATTACTACAAGTGCGAAAAACTACAGCAAAAAAGCTACAGGAAGTTAAGCCCAACTCTATAACTCTTCAACACAGCAATATTGAAGTGAAAATATGCAACAGCTTTTTTAGATATGAAGCTGAAACAAAGATGACCCATTTACCCTACCATTCCCCGTAAATGTGTTGCAGGTTTTCCTGCAGCGCATGAGTGATGTAGGACTGATGATTGACCCACGGACCGTACAGTTGGCCTCAATTAGGTTAGCGCTCCTCGGGTTCATAGAAGAGCATGAATTCCACAATTTAAAGAAAGAGAAGTTGAAAGCAAGGGTAGATTTTTCAAACCTCCACGACAAAGTGTCTATAATGGTATTTTTTGATGCTGGGACTCCACCGCCAATTTATATCAAACTGTGCCGACTTGGCCAAACCTCTTCATGAGGTCCTGCGTCAGGATGTTCCATAGGATTGAACAAAAGTTCATGAGAAAGCTTTTCGAACGCTGGCAGTCGCCACTGCTGATACAGCGTGCCCAGACTTCCCAATCTCAATGTCCCATTTGTGCTACAAACAGACGCCAGCGAGTACAGAGTAGAAGCTATGCTTCTGCAGGAGCATAATTGGGCCTTAAGGCCCGTTGGATTTGTGAGCCACACACTGTCGGTAGCCAAGCGTAATTATACAGTCAGAGAAAAAGAGAGCCTTGAAGTATTATTTGCCTTTAAGATGTTCGATACGTACCTTGATGGCGCCACCTTTACAATTCAGACGAACGACCAAGCGTAGAGGTGGTGGCCCGTCTGATTATTCTTCTTTGAAAACCCAGCAGGCTGTCTAATTCGATAAGCTCTCACCTTAGAGGAATACAATTTCTCCATTGAGTACCAGCCTACCCAATCAAACATTGCGGCAGACGCACCATCTCGAGCTCCCCTTGCACTCCAGGAGAAGGAAAAAGCGATAGAGTTGTCCGCTGTCACAAACGAGAAATTTTACTGTGGTGTTATCGCGACCCGAGAACAGCCGCTCAGAGCCCAGTGAGCAGACATTGGTGCCAGCAAATATCTACGCAGTAAAATTAGTACAGTCCCAGGGAACAGGAAATGATAGCTGGGCCAACATACACTTAAGTCTGCAGTAACGATGGCTTTTTACTTCAATACATACCTTACGCAGATGAGAGTGTCCCTACCACGTCGCCCTTCCTCGTAGTCGTGCCGAAATTTTTACGATGTACTTTTCTAAGCTACACTCATGACAATCTCCTGTCAGGTCACGGTGACAAGAAAAATACCAGAAGCTTTCCCCCATTGCAACCTGGCATCGGATGAACCGCAATATCTTGCGTTATGCCCGCAGCTGTCTTCGATGCCAGACAGCTAAACCCCGAGGAGGCAAGCCTCTTCATTTTATGCAATCGGCTAAGAGTCATCGTCCTTAGATATGAGTGCGTGTGATGTCATGGGCCCATTTACGCGCAGCCCACAAGGTAAAAGGTGCCTCTTGGTGCCTGTAACAATGTGGGCTGAGAAAACGAAGATAATAAAGATTGCTGAAACCGGGTAACGGGCGAGCGCGCGGGGTCAGTCGGAGCTTGAATGCTTGTGCCATTATTCTTGGAAGGTATTTTATAAACAGAGAGGGCACCATCCTAAACCTCGCAATGGAAGAATAGTGGTATGCCTAGAACTCAACTCCTGTATGTTTTCCGGCGAAATTTCAGACAATAATAAAACGTCCCGCTCGGGGCAAAACACGCCGATTTCAACGAAGTATAGAAGTTTCACTGGTCACCTATGTACAAAAAATATACGTGTGGCCACGAGTTTATTCTCCGATACAAATGTTCAACGGGAACGCCATGCAAAGTGATGAAACATTTTTCCCACATGTCTAGTGAGATTCTCGGCGAGTTTAATATACTAGAACATCACATTGATACTGGAGATGCAGGACACATATGATTCAATATGTGCCGCTTCTGTGTTCATAAATGGTCGCTCCTTGACCGCCCGTTAAAAGAAATGATCGAGACCAACACGGTGCTCCCTTCAAAGGGTCCGTGACCCTACCCTTTCGCCCTCTCGTCCAAGAAGAATGAAAACGCGCGTCTGTGCTTTCACTATCGTCCAGGTGACCTATGTACGCTAACTACCCCACTGAGAAACCGAGTAGGCATTGCAAAGCAATACTGCAGTGCGGAGGAAAGGACCTTCGCCAACTTGTTAGTCGTGAGTCATTTCACTGGCAAGTGCACCCATGAGTCCTCGAACTGAAAATGCCTAAGATTGTGAACGCTGCAGGCCCACTGAACAGTTATCCGGACACCGAAGAAATAAGCTGCCTCAGGATTCCCGCAGAACATAGCACTTCACGGGACGATTGCCGCCTGTGTAATCAATCGCCTGCTCCAGCGAATAACAAAATAACATTGGCCAGTAGGTACCCTTTTTTTTCCTACAATATTTTTTTTTTAGTTAAACTAAAATATTTAATTATCTGTCTGCATGCTTGACGAGGCGGAAATGACAAAGGCTGTTTCTAAATGCAGGCTGAGAGTGCAAGCTTCTAAAGATTTCAAAAATGTGCTTACATACTACAAATGGTTCACCGTTCTGTGGAACAAAAAAAAATCAATGTGCAACGCGAGCTTCGTGGGAACAGAAGTTATATGATGAACTTTTCTCTGCTCTGCTTCCCCATTGAATCTCCAGGTTTCAGAAAAATATCTCTAAATTGCAAAATATTTTATACATAAGAAACTAATACATTTGTTGCAATGTTTATGTCAGGAGCAGCATCGATATTTTCACTCTGGTTGGCCCCTGCTACCAGTTGCACATTTGAACGTCAGGACGCAGGGGCATCGACGTTACCATGTACATGGTTGGCAGTAAATAGCATTAAGAAGGCAGTGACGCTCCAGGTGCATATGGCCACTGTCAACACGACGGACGTGTCCCCACTGACCATGTGTGACCATGTGTACCTGATGATATCTAACAAGCTCGACCCTTGCGCGCACGATTGTATTGTTTTGCGCATAACCACACGTCGGTGAGTCACTTCTGCACATGTGACAACCCTCCTAGAGGTATTGGCATCACTCCTAACGTCTTTTGATGATAGATAAACTTAAGCTTACCACTGGTTGAAAAGATATAGACAGGACGCCATGGTCCATACATCGCTTTACTTTATGTGCTTGCGACGCCGAAGCTACAAGCGTGAGCGTGTTGCCAAGACCGATGATTGCATTATAGAAGCGTGCACGCTTGGCTAAAACACTGGAAGCCTGGATCTGGCAATTAAAGTGAAACGGAGGATGAAGTCGTGAGAACAAGTAGAGCAGTCCTCACTGTCACCCTCCGAGAGCTACACGACCGTACAGTTGACTGAAAGGTGATCGTTGGATGTAAGCGCCCCACGCCCCAAATTTTCAGGGCTGCAGTTTGCTCCCAAGAGGGGAAACTTCACCAGGACATCTGTTTCCGAGTCTTCCTGGCATGTTGTTACCGTTCTGCCTACTGACAAATACCTAGACAGCTCTTGTGCCTTCGAAGACCGCAATGCCTAACAGCAGCATCCGTCAGGTCTTCAGTAGCACTTCCTTGATACGTGCAGTGAACTGGAGCCGGTCGTTGAACATAATTCTCTGGTTTGTCGACTGTGGTGAAGAGTGTCACCAGCTAGAGTCAGCATAGTTTCTAATCAGTGGTCTTTCAGGAGGTGTACGGCTTGGCAGAATGTTTGGGAAAGCTGAGAGGCAGAGGGTTATCCAGTGACCACTGGGGTATATTATATAAGCGTGTCGTAAAGCGGCATTGAAATCTAGTTCCTGAAGGCACTTGCGCGTTTGGCGGAAAAAGATATATTACAGGGAACATTTAATCGTAACAGGAACTGTACAAATCGGCGCGAGAAGCATCGCCGCTTCTAGCATTTATGAAATCAGTCTGCTCAAAGTGGAGGGTTTGGCGGCCAAGTGTGTTAGCGCACCACAACTCCAAGCACGTGGACCGAAAACTCTCGCTGCAGAACCCAAGAATCCTGAATTCAGTGCAAACCACTGCCAACTACAACTAGGGGGCAAGTACTGCACATTAAATTTAGTAAGTCAACTACCTTTATGGTTCGAGGTATGTAGATTGGATAAGAGTGGCAAGACAGCGCTCGGCTCGGACTCCTCCGTTAGTGCTTCATTGATTGAACACAAAAATCAGCCAAATGGAGCTGCAGACCTCATGCACATTCTGTAGACTAAGGTCTACTGTGCTAGTTGATTAGTTGATTTAGTAAATTCAGTACAGAGACCTTGCTGTCTAGGTGGTGTTGCTCCTGCCCAATCAATCTGGATTAACATCGTAGTGATGTTCTTAATTGTATCACCAAGCTAGCAGTCATCCTCCACTAGATAACTTTTTTTCTATGCAGCATAACTCATAAAGAATTGTTGCCATATTTCAAGGGCACGGGAGAGCGCCTTTAGAGCGCGCGACACTAGAGCGCCGACGTTAGAGCGCGCGACACGAGGGCGCTGCGACAGTAGCGCGCTTGACACTAGAGCGCACGTCACGAGAGCGCATGACCAGTTTAGTGCGCCACACGAGAGCGCACAACCAGTTGAGCGCGCGACACGAGAGCGCGCCCCATTTGAGCGAACATCGCAAAATATGCGATGTATCCGCGACTCCACAGAGAGAAATAAATTATGCGACTCATCGGATTGAAGAATCGGTGATTTTTGATTGCTGGAGTGTCTTTAGTAAAAATAAAAATAAAATGGGTTCGACTCTTTCTAACCAACTCTTTACTGACATCGGATAGAAAAGGGGGCAGGGGAGTGGGCTGGGGCATATAGGTACCGGGAAAGTTTGCAGTTAAGTGGAGCCGCAAGCCTAAGATTTCTTCACAGTGCCGCGGTGCGCCTCTCGGATATACTATAAATAGATTACTTTTTGCCATATTTGGTCTATTCTTGACAGGCATTGGGGCTCCGATCTATTCGGTGGCTATTTAGACGTCCCTCGCATAAGTTTAAATGGTATTCTGACGTCCATGTCTGTAATGAAGAAAGCTCACTGCTAAAAAAGTATCAGTAAAAAAACTTATTAAAGGAGAGCTCAGCGCAATTTTATCAGATGCACATCATTCCAGCCTTTTAACGGATACAGGAAAACCTCCCCTGCAAATGTTTAATATACAAAATAAAAAAAAAACTACTGAAGCTAGGTCAGCTGCAATGTTTTTTTCTGCGAAAATGCACGCTACAAATATCCATTTTTCCTTTTTTTTTTGCTACCAGTTTTTTGTAACACGTGGTTTGTCATACGCAAAACTTTCGTCGACACATTTCGGAATGTCATTTCTGAATTCCAAGGCATAAATCCCTGCCTATTTTACATGAAACACGCGATGCATGAACAAGTGCTCGGTCCGGTCGGACCACTCGCGCTGGACTGGTTCTGCGCACTCGTGACGGGCGCTCTATTAAGGACACGCCAACTAATAGGGAGTTTTAGTAGACCGTGTTTCCCATTCCGTTAGCCCTCCGTTACGAGGATACCGCCACTGCGCCTGCGTGCTGATGGCCTTGGCTGTAGAGTTCCGGGTAGCGGAGGTGCTTAGCGGAGGGAGAAACACGGTCTACGGTCGCCGCGCTCTAGTGTCGCGCGCTCTAACGTCGCGGCGCTCTAGTGTCGCGCGCGCTAACGTCGGCGCTCTTGTTTCGTGCGCTTTAGTGTTGTGCAGCCCAAGGGCACACCAATCTTACGCTGTCTAGAAGCAAAGGCCTAAATTTCATTACTTTTGTAGAAGACAGAAACCAGAAGCTGTTCGGTATAGAAGTCTTTTAATAAGAAAAGGTTACGATGAAACATATAGCATATGTCAATACTGTAAAGGAACTTCGTTTGATTTGTTTCTATTATATAAAACAGATTTACTCAGTCCAATATTTTACTCAACCAATTTATTAAGGAATTTGTTTACGGCTGCGGCAAGTGCTGCATATATCTTCACCATAGTATGCTTAAGAATGTCGGCTGATTTAATCCTGAACCGAAGCAGCTTCTACGAATGAGTGGCACCTCCTTTTAACTCTTGCTGCAAGAAAATTGTTAATTTTGCCACCCCCTGTACCACTGCCATGTCGACATATACTGGAACTCGTTGCAGCATCACGGTGTCAGTGTTGGGGAATGTGTACCCTTATTCCATTCCAAATACATTCCGAAAATTACGATTTCTGACATATACATTAATTTTCACTTGTAGTGAATACAGACACTGACCCTGCATTCCCCCTTTTGTAATGGCGAAATCGGTTCATGTAATTTCTCTAATTCCTCAACTTGAAAAATAGCTCATGACAACTACAGATCCTACATTACCTGGCCGGCAAAAGCAGCGCAACCGTACGCCATTAAGCGGATATATATTTGAAAAATATGCAAACCTCATTCTCAGAGCACTGGTTATACTCAGCTGAGCGGTGGTCGCACCAAGCGCTTGGTGGAACTAGGTGGCACCGCAGACATCAATCACGCAATGAAACGTGCAACACTCGCAACCGGCAGCAAGGACTAAGTCTACCCATTTTCTTCGCAAATTGACCTGTATTCTCCCCACATCTAGCAGATGAATGGGAATCGTGTTTGTATAATGATATCTTAAAAGTGCCCAGTTAGTTTGTAGTGGAATAAGAATCAATATTGATTTTGTCTTCGAGGAACACAACAGCACCGCTAGTGCTACCCTGTTATCAGCGGCGTCGCGTTCCCCGCCTACATTCCCCAAATCTTCACGAACTGCGACAAGAACACAAAAACGCTGACGAAGTGAAATCGCTAGGGTACCAGCACAAGCGAATGTAAGCCGAATGTGACAAAACATAATTTAAAACTTACAATTTGACGTTTATTGCAGGAATCTTGCGATTTCGAACCATATCGAATTGAATTGTTTATTTCTTCCTCAGACAAATACTAGGAGTTCTGCCAACCTAAAAGATATACTTGTTCATGACGTCCGGGCATTATTTCGTTTATTGCCAGGAAATTTTCAATAATTCCAGCTCATTATTTGGGAGCGAGCTTTTAGCTATCTGCGTGCTTGTCCGAGGAATGTACAGTGTATTTCTAAAGTATGGGGCCTACGGCGAGGCGGCCGGAGTGGGCTCTTATCGTCGGCGCTCGCTGGTCGCGAGATTTTTGAGGCCAAAGGGTAACTAGGCTTTCGCTGTTATGCGCCACTTTGTTATCAAGGCGAGCGCGACGCGAAAGCGAAGTTCCCCTTTGCTCTTAAAAATCTCGGAGCCAGCGAGCGCCGACGATAAGAGCGCCGCTGCACGGAAGCGAGCCCTCTCGGGCCACGCGTGCGGTGGGCTCTCAACTTCTGAAAAATACTATACATACTGTGCAACACTGTTGACACGAACATAAATTATACGCTTCTTTTGCAGTTTACTTTGTAAAGGCTCTTGCGAGCCTCAAAACGTACAACTAAGATTAGTACTCCAATTTAGCGCTTTCCACCAGCATAATAATTTTAATGTCAGTTCTGCAATCCTAAAAGTAAAGCAGAGAAAACCAGTGATGGCTTGGTTGGGCTAACAGTGTCAAAGGGAGTATAGTTGCAGTAACTTTCTAAATCCACGTCGCGAACTCAGTTCGAGGCGTTTCATGGCGACCAAAGTGCCTAGCTTATTGCTCTCTTAACGCGAATAACATTGCACGTAGTGAATCAGCAGGGCACGACAACGCTAAATGAAACGTGCCGCAGATGGTTGAAAATGAAAGAACCTATCATCCTTTCTTCCTCCATCGTAAGGTGTTCTATCACCGGTGCTGTAAGGACGCATGATCACAACGGCTGCCTTGCCATGTCTCGCGGCACAGAAAACATCTCATCTTTTTACAACGTTTTAGTTTTGCTGCTTTGCTTGGGGAAAAAACGTTTATTATCGAAGAATAAAGAGCAGGTCAAAAGCCGTCATTTCCCCCAAAGCGCAATGATGGTGTGTCAAGCTCCACTTTGACCGTGTGCTAGCGTAACATCACCAGGTCCTAAGCCGCAGTTAAAGATCGACACAGCTCACATAAGAACCATGCCTCTTCCATTGCCACTCTATTCCAGAAAAAAAGGCATCGAATTCAATTTTCTCTTTATTCCTTTCAGCGCTGCTGCAATTCTATTCGCGTTTCATTTCGGGATTGCATAAATGAGTAATGATTCCGGAATCATTCAGTTCCGAAGTAGCAACGCCGCAACAACGTCACTGGCATTGCCACGGGTCTCAGGTTTCTCGGCTATTGTACTGTCCTCCTCGGCCCCAACAATTCCTTTATTGCTGCTTTTCCTGAAGACTTCAAAAACCAATCAGTTTCTACAGTGCCTTTCAACTGCACGTCCCAAGGAATGCGAGGAGAATGTTACACAAGTGGCTATGACTGCAAAAACTGCAGCTTGTTATACGGAGGAATTGACCCCAGGAGCCTGTAGACTTCTCCGTAACGTAACCAGTTCAGTCTGCCTGCTTCTGTGGCGGCCCCAGGCAGCAGAATCTTTCTGGAACATGTACGTGGCAACAGTGCGGCGACTGTATTCAATGTACATATAAAACATCTCGTTACGACAAGCAGTTTTTAGAATGTACTTAAATAAAAAAATTGCACACATGAAATTTCTGGTTATATGATGCTTATATGTAAACACGCTGGAACAACTTAGGGTTATTCAGCATCAGATGAAGCAAAGGTATATCCTGGACTGAAGACCTGACCCTGACCATTTTGATCTCAATAAGCATATCACCAGCGTGAGTTTGTATAGCACTAATGCGTGCTGCATGTTAAAGTAAAAAAAGATAAACATCAGCAGTAAAATTTCCTTTCATACATGAAAAGCATTCAAGGGATTTTGTGAGAGAATTGATGTGTCAAGTGAGGTATATTTTCCCGCTAAATTTAGCGGGAAGACTGAATGCTTAATTAGGTTACGTGACGTAAGGAAACGTGACGTCGATTTCCCCCGGTATATTTAGCGGGGAAACTAAACGAGTGTCTTTCCAACACGCCAATTTTCCGGATAAATTCAGTAGGTAACTGAATTTGTGCGCAGTCACGTTACGTGAATTTCAAGCTAAATTATTCGTAGAAACTGAATTCATTTTTTGGTCACAATACAAAAATTTTCCTGCTAAATTTAGCGGGGAAACTGAGGTGAGGTATAGGTCACGTGACGTCAATTTACACCCAACTGTATTTACGTGAAATCAGGTAACGTCAAGTGACGCTATTTTCCCATTTAAATTTAGCGGGAAATGAACAGACGGAAGGACAGACGGATGACGGATGGGCGGATGGACGGACGAAATTCGGGATTGGGGGGTTAAGTTAAAAGCATTTTACGCTTTGGAAAAGTGTACTAACCTCTACTAATTTCTTGTCTCTAGTGGAGCAGTATTCCGGAGGTTGCCGGAGGCAGGTTGCCATTCCGCAGTTTAAATGACTCTGGAATCATTCCGCACTTTCGCGTCCCCGGAATGGAAGGGGAATGTAATGGGGCTCAGTTTTTACGCGAGCTGTTTCTCTTTGAATACAGGGCCTAGTTGCCGAGGGCGCGATTCGCCAGCGCTTGGTAAGTGCCTCATGAAACAGCATAATTGCACTGTAACTGGCTGACATCGTGACTGTCTCACTGGCTTAGGGGATGAAAATGGTGCGACCTCTATGAAGCAACCAAAACTGAATACTTGTAGACAGACAAGGTATGGTTCCTGGTGCTGCGAGATTCGAAGAAGCGGCTGTTAGAATCATACGCAATTATCAGGTAGGTTTTAACCATAATGTGGATCCGATCCTGGACCGAAAACCGGAGGAAAATTGTTATTTTAACTGAACCGTAACAGAAATGTAAACCAAGTTAATCATTTTATATTGAACCCCAACCGGGAAGCAATCGTAATCTAATGTGGCGGTTACTGGTTCTTTGAAAACGATCCGGCGGAATAAAATTTGAACCGCGCCATTTGGCGCGTGGAGGCGCGAAGTAAATAAATATTCGCGACGGTAGCTTCAGTGCCTTTGTTTTGACTAAGCAAAGGGCAGCGACGACACGGAGACAGCTCAAGAATAATGAAACAAATACGTATATTTAACGCCTATGTGCAGCATCAATTGGAGTCGTCGAGTCGGCGTGGAGGCTTGCGTTTCAATAATTTGCTTCACGTTACGATGGACCGCAAATGAAGCTACGAGCCACCGGAGCTAAATCATAGTTCGCACGGTGCTACGTGTCCTCCCGGTTTCGCGGACCGACGCGCTAACGCGATGTCACTAGACAACCTACGACCTATGAACTGGCTTTTGTAGCTTGTAGGGCTCATCGCGGTACATCTTAGGTGAAACGGATCTGGCTATGCCGAGAGGCTCAAGAACTAGTATTTTTTTTTTTCAGAATAACGTACGGAATCTTGGCGCGCGCTAGCACTAAATTTAACGCTTGAGGTAGCACACCTGCGCAAGAGAGTTTTAGAATAGCGTTTCTAATCCGTGACGCAAAAGGCCAAGCATCTCGTGCTTGCAACGCCACCCAGATAGAGTCACAAATTTATTTAATGCACAAAATGCTGCAAGCCAATATATATACAGGGTGTCACAAAAGAAAATTTACACGGTCTTTTTTACCGCAAAACTAAACTAGGCATCGCCGAACGCTCATTCTCCGCCCAAAGGTAGAGCTAGAGGTCACAACCAGATGCCAAAGTTTCAGCCCGATCCGATAACTTAATCAAGAGTTATAAATGATTTTCTGAAAATTTCAATAGGAAAATGGTGGCCGACGGAGGTTTCGAACACATGGGGCTCTATGGCACCAGAAACCGAAAACGAGCAAAAATGGGCTCCATTTTCCCATTGAAATTTTCAGAAAATCAGTTATAACTTTTGATTAAGTAATCGGATCGGGCTCAAACTTTGGCATCTGGTTGTGACCTCTAGCTCTACCTTTGGGCGGAGAATGAGCGTTCGGCGATGCCTAGTTTATTTTTGCGGTAAAAAAGACCGTGTAAATTTTCATTTGTGACACCCTGTATATATATATATATATATATATATATATATATATATATATATATATATATATATATATATATATATATATATATATATATATATATCAATTTTTATTTCATTTCAGAGTAACATTTTAAATTTCTTCGAATGGGAGCGCGACGGGAGCGGTCGACACGCCGTGGCCGCTTGCGACGCCTCAGCAAGAGAGGTCTTGCGTACTGACATACGCGCACCCTACCTTCGTCGAGAAACGTTCGCGTGTCGCAAGCTTCAAGTGGCCGGCGATCGTTGCCCACCTTACTGGGTCTTCCAAACTGAGTACAACATCTTCCTGTATTGAAAATCGCAGCAAGAAGGCTGCCGCCGACGTCGCTCTCGCGACGCCGCCAAAGCGGCCGCAGGCGCGGCCCTGGGAGCATCCATTTTTTAACTGTGCTTGTCTTGGTTTTAGCCAACTTCTCATCACGAATCCTCCTTGGAGGAGTGCTAAGACACTTTGCGTACGCACGCAATTCCCGAAAAATAGCTTACGCTAAAATAGCGCATGCAAAGCGCGAAACGTGTTTAGCGTTTGGCGCATTCGGATTGGCGACGAGGCTATTCTTGGGTATGCAAAGCTTTACAGTGTGCTATTCGAAACCTACCCATTCGTTGTGTTTATGTATATAAATATTATTTTCCTGCGGCTAAGCAATATTTGTCCAGGAAGAAGAAAGCGAACGTAAGCTTAGAAATAAAAACAAAGTGCTGACGGCTGTCGGCGCGTTCATTCCGCGGCGAAGAAATCTGGAGGCGCCACAAAGCGAAGCCGCGATGAGCACGACGCTTCTTTGCCCGTCGCTTGGAAACCAGTCGCCCAGAACACCGGACGCGGCTTGTAGAATATTTTTCATGTGTATTAAAAAAAAAAGCATCTCGGCCGTTCTCATTTTGATCTCCTTTTTTATCGTCTTTCGACAGGCCTTCGTCGTCTATCTCCCCTTCAACTCAATCGCTCGAGCAAATCGTTAAAGGGTGCGGTGTGAGTTGGTTGACCACCTTCCTGTCGGCGAAATGCGGGACACCCTGACCAGGAGGAGGGGGGGGGGGGGGGTAGCAGGAGAACGGTATTTTCACGACTGAAGAAAAAAATATTAAAGAAAATTCATTAACACGCGCACACCGAAATCCTCTGCTGTCCGAAAGCATATTATACACCTGAAAATTTTGTTGCGGACACTCAAGCTAAAATAATTTTCACTCACTGTGACACATTTTTGTTTCATTGTATTAAATATTTTATGCCTAAGTTGAAAACATAAAAATCGACCGCAGCAGACCCCAATGCATCAAAAGGAAATAAGAAACAGTAAATTTTTTCGGCTTATTCTCTCCCGTCGATGCTTACTCTACATTCTCGTACACAAAATTAGAACCTTATATTTTTCGGCCGTCGTGAGTGGCAGACTTTCTGCCTTGTGTAGCCGTCTTCAACAAAAAAAAAGTGTTTTTTTACTTTTTTTATGACACAGCATGATTTGCAAATAATTACAATAGTTTATTTTTCGCCTTCTGGCAACCAATTTTCGCTGGTAATATTTTTCCATCAAGGGGAAAGGCATGACGGCGCATGCGGTCTCCTTTAAGAACAATGGTCGCTTCTCGCATTGCTGGGATAGGAAATGGCATATATAGAGATTCACAAGCTTACCGCTTCCCCGTGCCGCGGTGTTCGGAAGCGCCATAATTTGCGTAGTGAATGTTACGACAATGTGAAATGCGGGACATTTTGAAGATTTTGGAATTTCTCGCGGGACGCGGGACACGAGCCCTCAATGCGGGACAGTCCCGCGAGTCGCGGGACGGGTGGTCACCCTAGGTGTGAGTAGTTTGCCGTTTCGATCTGGATGAGCATCGTTCCGGCGAACGGTCGTGTACGAGTACTGCGTGGTGTCCTTTAAAGATCCCAGGCTAGAAGTCATTCTGCACTGGGAAAATTTCTCATTCACAGTTGGTAACAATATCGCCATACTCTAGCAAACTGAACTCCTGCTGTCTAAACAATTATTTTTTTCGTTAGTAGTTTCCGAGTAGGTGAGTGCTGCCGTTACGGCGTCAATGTGTGTGCTGGCTGATTGTACAGAGTGCGGTGTGAGTAATTTGCCGTTTCGATCTGGATGAGCATCGTTCCGGCGAACGGTCGTGTATCAGCACTGCGTGGTGTCCTTTAAAGATCCCAGGCTAGAAGCCATTCTGCACTGGGAAAATTTCTCATTCACAGTTGGTAACAATATCGCCATACTCTAGCAAACTGAACTCCTGCTGTCTAAACAATTATTTTTTTTTGTGAGTAGTTTCCGAGTAGTTGAGTGCTGCCGTTACGGCGTCAATGTGTGTGCTGGCTGATTGACTTCACGCTTGAGTACTCCACTTTGGTATCTTTCCCAGGCACTTGTATAACCATTTTTTTTAATTTTTATAGAACGGGCATTGCGCTAAAATTGAAAATCGTAACACAAAATTAGGCATATATTTGTTTTGCTCTCATTGTTTCGCAGCACGGCTTCTGATGACTAAATATTTTTAATGCAGAAGAGGCTCTGTTGAACTTGCCTTTTCTTAACGATTGGAGCTATGATCTCTTTCTAAGAATCGGTTTCGACTGGTTCGCACTCAGTGGAACCGGTTACCGGACCGTTGTTTCAAAAGCATCTCTGAACGAGAAGCGAACTGAAACAAAATTCAAGGCTACTGGACCCGTATCACTGTTGTAGGCGTTTCCAAAAACAAAAAAAACAAAAAAAAAAAAACAACAACAGTAAGGAATTACGTTACTCGTTACTCGCAAATTAAAGTAACTCGTTACCGACCTACGTTACCTCAGAATAAAAAGAACGCGTTACCATTTCCGTTACCGATAAAAGTAACGCTTATAACTCTTGCGTTAATTTTATTAATAAAGTGACGATAACAAGTTTTTTTTTTCTGGGATAGCATTTTACGACAGTGGGACAAAGGGTGTGGCCGCTGGGATTTTTCCAAGTAAGACCTTCTGTCTGGGGTAAAAACCGGAAAAGCTCTTTAAGGTGTGTGGAGTGAGGGCAATAACTAATGACTTGGCGCCTACACGCCGCCGATGCTATGAGCTAATAGGGCCACTCAAAGAGCGTAAAAAGCTGAAGTCACTAGGCCTTTCTTCTTTATGATTGGTTCAGCGATGATAAAATACTTACAGGACATGAGGAACACCACCACTCTAAGGCTGTCTGATTGGTCCAGTTAACTCGTAGCGTCGGCTGCGTCTGGACTTTATGCAAAAGCAATGTATGGAAACACCAAACAGTTTAAGTGCACTTTTTTCAGGTCTTGGGAAGCAGGTCGGACGAGTAACGTCACTACATTATCGTTTCTTGAAATTAGTAACGTAACTACGTTGCAAGTAACCTATTTGGATAAGTAACGAGTACGTTATTAGGTTACTAAAAAAGTAGCGCGTTACCGGTAACGCCGTTACTTGCAACGCGTTACCACCAAAACTGTCTCGAACCGAACCTGATTATTCACCGGTTCGACTCACTGCTTTTAACGAGCCGATCTTCTAGTGTTTTCGTGGAACGTAAAATAAGTGTCCATGTCATATGACCAAATTATGTTTCACCGAACAGCGGTTATTTGAGTGAATAAAACATTTAGCGAATGACTGAGGCCGGTGTTAACCCCCCTCCCCTCGCAATATTTTTACGCTTGATCGCACAACCGATGTCTTCTCTGACGCCAAGTGCCACGAAGTGCTTTCTGCGACTAACCTTCGGCTTAGTAGACCGAGTGTTTTGAGGAAGCTTTCGCATAGTTTTGCAGTCGTCTCCACGTTTGATATTCTCAGCAGCTCTATGGTACTTTTTACCAATAACACAATGTGGCTGCCAATGGCCATTTCCTCACGTTTAGGACCTAGATGAATGGAAAAAGGAAGCTGTGCCTTTTCAGGAGCGGGAATGGGCCCAATGCCTTCATTTTCTGAAATTGAAAGGAATGGAATTTTAAGAAGCTTTAATTCAACGCAATGGAACTGGAATGAGATAGGGGTGCCAATTCGGCAACACTGCAGGGGAGACAGCAGATCCGTGTTGGGACGGACAAACTTCCCGTTGTTTAGACGTACACACAACTACCGTTACTTACTTCAAATACAAATATTAACAATTTAGTTGTCAAATAGCAGAGGGCGAAGGCCAAAAATTATTAGCACCCACTTGGGGCACAGTAATTTCTCGCTACGCGTGCATGAAGCAGAGTAGTTGCTTCTGCCATCAACATAACGTCACTAAACGCTGGTTTTTGCTACTGATTGCTACCTAAACTAAACTGTCTTCCTTTTTTTTTCTTTTTATTAAACTACTTTTAGTTTGCTGCCCTTTCTCTCGGTATTTGAATTCAATACACTCCCACAATGTAGAGAGCACTATTTGTTCTCGCGTCACTCAAAGACTGTTTTACTTTTTGACATTCACGGAGGAAGGCTTACGTCACCTACACGCGAAACAACATTAAGCATGGCCTTTCGAGTCGACGACAACTACACGCTCTAGAGAATTTTTTTTGCGTGAGACAAAAGTCGTGCGGAGTGCTGTTTTCGACTCGACACGATTGTCTTCAGCAGACAAAGCAAAACGGGACGGCGGTATATATTCCCCGGAGGCCGGACGGCCGTCAGGTTAATGCGTCTCGACTGTCGACAAAGAAGAGTGGATGTGATACCGTGTCTTTACGACAGGGAGAAAGCTCCCGTCTCTCTCTGCAAGCCACTTGGCGAGATTCCTCTTCAGGACTAGCTTTCTTGCCCGGAGGGAGCTGACAAGATCTTTCATACTGGTCGCCGTCAGTGGCACCGAATGTTTACGCCAGCGGCATCCTTCTTGTGCAAGGAACTGGCTTCTTCGGTGCATTACCGCGGTTGCATCACCGAGCGGACGTCTTTTTTGGCCTGTCAGTCCGCGCCTAGAACAAATCTCGCAATGGAACTACGCTTTTCCGTTTTCTCTGATTTCACTTGAAGCTGTCAAAGTTGCTTTCATCCTTGTGACAGTACACGACTTTTCAAACTTGAAACACACTCCTTCTTTCTGCTTTAGTCATCAGCTCTTATATAGTTGCCCGGGATCAGTAACAGTATATAAGCTCGAGTTAAATTAGGTGACAGTTAACAAATATAATATCTTTAGGTGATTGTGTGCTGCTTCAGACGCAACGTCAATAAAAATGCTACTCGGATGTCAGCTACACTCAGAATTGATAAGTAAATGAGTTGGTTAATTTATAGCGGTTCATGTTTCAATATGTTTAGAAGTGTATCTTAACAGAAGCTTTTTTGACTTGTGGAAAGATTAACTATCTCCGGCATGCCCAGCCAAACTAACAACCTGGAGGGGAGACTTCTGAAACTGGAACCTACAGTTAAAGGTAGGACGATAAGTAATATAAGGGAATTTAGCGTGCGCCCCTACATTTTGAGAGCCCTCTCAATGTAAGTGCAGATGCAACGTCTTGGAGGCCTTTTGTAGAAGAATCAACGTCACATCGCTTGTTAACTTGAAGCTGCGGCAGAGTGCCCGCCATCCACCCACCCTGGAGGCCACGGTACTTTGGTACCATTGGGGCGTCCTCGCTGCCCCTCCCCCGCCCCCTGCCCCCCGCTCCCCGCCCCCTTCGCCTTTCTTCCTCAAAAGTGCGTTGACGGATAGTTGTAGAGCGACTCTGACTTACGGTGGTTTCAGTACATGCGGGACATACTGGTGCGGGGGCTGCCGTAGTAGGAGTATAGGAGTACGACTCCTAAGTACTTAGAGAGGTCCGAGGCAGTAGTGCACTTCCTGCGTCAGCTGCAGGCTAGACTTATCGTGGACATCTTTCTTTCGTCTAAGGCAAGATGCGTGGTCCCGGCTGCCCCCTAGCTGTCGCTGTCGGTAAAGCAATCTGGAGGATAGAGGCATGAGCATCATGTAACCAACGTGGCTGGCCTGACGTCATTTGTTTATATCCGACTTGTATGCAGTGTTCTTAAAATAAAAGAATAAAAAGGCGATGACGAACCGCTTGGCGTCTGAGCATAGATATCTAACAAACAACTTAAATAAGTGTCTTCAAGAAGGTAAGCAATCTCACAGAAACTAAATAAGATACCAGACCCAAATCATTAGAGGGAAGTCTGAACTGCGTTAATATTTATAGCAGGCAGTGCCAGAGTTTATGGAAGTCGAGTATGAATCAAGGTGATAGCTGAACACATTTGGTGGAATAGTTGGTTATTGCAAGCACCAACTGATTCGCAAATGAACTACCTAGCATTTAACCCATGACGCCGGAACAACAGATCTGTCAAGTTATGTCTTAATAACAGGCTTAATGGGACCTGGCGAAAGATCGCCATCTGGTTTTAGTTCTGATATGAAAAGGAGACTTATGCTTAACTTCTTACGCCTTGTTGCACATCAGGTCAAGCCAGAATCTCGGGTGATGTGTCGATGCCTCCAGTATCTTTAAAATCAAAGTAAATGTTTTGCATAAAATTGTAGGGGCGTGGCGTCCACCAGAAAACTTGGTATTACTCAAAAAGAAAAAAAAGGCTTTAAAATATATAAGCCTTTCTACCATGCAAGAAAAACCATGAGATTAATCCGGCTCATTAAAGCATAACAATTGTGCTGACATCTCCTCTTGGAATGACATGACGTGGAACCATCCGAGGATTGGGCTTCATTTGCTCGTATTTTTTTTTTCTAATTTTTCTCAGAAACAAAGGGGCAGGCTCATGTTACGCTGAAACTGCATATTCAATGCCGCCTAATCTTATACGCCCTCCACAGTGCTTAAATCTATGATTGGCCTTTAAAATGAACTGTGGAGTTGCCCACGCCTTACCTGTACAAAAGACGAAAGTTTTCCGATTGCGCAAGGCCTAGCTCTAAAAAAAACGCAGTGCATATAGCGGAGCACTTATAGATTTATTTCTGTTGAACATCCGGGCGTTGCGCAGCTTTTGCATACTCCAATCTGGGATCATATTGTCACGGTTGGTGACCAAAAGAAAACAGGAAATAAACAGGGAGAAATAAACGTTTAATGTGGCGAACTTGTGCCGAAAATAAAGAAGGAAACAGAAGAAAGCAGAGCGTCGCGGGCGTCGAAGTCGGCGTGTCAGCAGAATCGAGCGCTAGGGCGAGACTGACTCGACAAGGTCGCGGGCGGCCTCTTATCTAGAGTGCGCCGCTATCTCGAAGATTCGGCGAAAGCGGTTCGAGCGTCGCGTGATCGGGGCGAGAATGAACACGCACTTTCTAGAAAACAAAAGCAGGGATAAATGATAGAAGATACGTGCGGTACATGAATAAACGGGAACTTTCTGGAGGACCGTGACCGAGCGTTGCTTTCTCAGCCTTGCGCGCGGCATTACTCCCCCCTTTAAAAGTGCATCGCCCCGATGCAGTGTAAAACAAATCAAAATAAAAAAGAACGATAAACCAAAGAGTCTTTTGGAGCACAAAAGGTCCACAGTCCTATCGAGCGTAGTACGGCTTCAGGCGCACGACGTGGACGACCTCAGGTCGTGGTGGGCGGCGTGACGATGTTCGTGTTCCGTCGGGCATCACCTCGTAGTTCAGCTCGCCGAGGCGACGAAGTACCTTGTATGGTCCAAAGTACCGTTTCAGCAGTTTCTCACTGAGGCCGCGGCGACGGATGGGCGTCCATACCCACACCCTATCTCCGGGCTGGAGGTGGACGTCCCTGCGACGAAGGTTGTAGCGGCCGGCGTCGACGCGTTGCTGGTCTTGAATCAGGAGTCGGGCGAGCTGGCGAACTTTTTCGGCGCGTTGAGCAACCGCCTGGGCGTCGTCGCTCTCGTTGTCAGATGGCTCATGGGGCAGCATGGCGTCCAGCATGGTCGTTACCTTCCGACCATGTACCAGCTGGAAAGGGGTGAATCCAGTGGTCTCTTGAACCGCCGTATTGTAGGCGAACGTGACGTAGGGCAGCACCTCGTCCCACGTCTTGTGCTCTACGTCGACGTACATAGAGATCATATCGGCGATTGTCTTGTTGAGTCGCTCCGTCAGCCCGTTGGTCTGCGGGTGGTACGCAGTTGTACGACGATGGCTGGTGTGACTGAGTCGGAAGATTTCTTGGGCCAGTTGTGCCATGAACGATGATCCGCGATCTGTAATCAGAACTTCTGGAGCGCCGTGCCGGAGGACGATGAACTCAATGAAAAACTTGGCAACTTCCACAGCAGTCCCCGAAGGAAGAGCTTTCGTTTCGGCGTACCGCGTGAGATAATCTGTGGCGACGATGATCCAGCGGTTCCCCGACGTCGAAGGCGGAAAAGGACCAAGTAGATCTATTCCGATCTGCTGGAAGGGTGCAGTTGGAGGAGAAATAGGCTGCAGGAGTCCGGCCGGCCTCGTCGGAGGTTTCTTGCGTCGCTGGCACTCGTGGCATGATCGTGTGTACAGGTGGACGGTCTTGGGGAGCTTGGGCCAGTAATACTTTTCACGAATACGGGCCAGTGTCCGGCTGTATCCAAGGTGTCCGGACGTCGGGTCGTCGTGACATGCTTGAAAGATCTCCCCTCGAAGGTCGGTCGGGATTACCAGCAGCCACGGCGAGTTGTTGTTCCCGAAGTTCTCTTTGTAGAGTACACCTTGTCGGATGGCGAAGGTCGGCAGTACTCGTGAGAAGACACGTGGCACGGTACTCCTGCCCCCTTCCAGGTGCTCGATTAATGCGCGCAGCTCAGGATCGTCCCGTTGACGTCGTGCCATATCGTCGGTGTTCACTGCTCCTAGGAAGCACTCGTCGTCATTGTCGTCGCTGCAGCCGGAAGGGGTTTCGACGGGGGCTCTGGACAGGCAGTCGGCGTCGCTGTGCTTGCGGCCTGACTTATAGACCACTGTCATGTTGAACTCTTGTAGTCGAAGATTCCATCGAGCGAGGCGTCCTGACGGGTCCTTGAGGTTCGCAAGCCAGCAGAGCGAGTGGTGGTCCGTGACTACACGAAACGGGCTCCCGTACAAGTACGGACGAAACTTCGTTATTGCCCAGACGACCGCAAGGCATTCTTTCTCAGTCGTGGAGTAATTTTTCTCCGCCTTGGACAATGTCCGACTTGCGTAGGCGATGACTCGCTCGATGCCTTCTTGCACTTGGACTAGTACTGCGCCCAGTCGCGCGTTACTTGCGTCCGTGTGAATTTCTGTTTCCGCATCCTGGTCGAAATGTCCAAGCACAGGAGGAGTCTGGAGTCGTTGTTTCAGTTCGTCGAATGCCTGCTGTTGCTCCTCGGCCCATTCGAACTTCTCGGCGTCCTTCGTGAGATTCGTAAGTGGTGCGGAAATCCTTGCGAAATCCCGAACGAAGCGTCGATAATAGGCACAAAGTCCAAGGAATATTCGCACGGCCTTCTTGTCTGTCGGCGCTGGAAATGCCGCGACGGCGCGAGTCTTCTCGGGGTCTGGGCGGACGCCTTCGTTACTAACCACGTGGCCAAGGAACTTCAGTTCGTCATAGGCGAACCGGCACTTTGACGGCTTGAGTGTGAGTCCGGCGGTCTGAATAGCTTGAAGAACAGCTCGGAGTCGTCTCAAGTGCTCGTCGAAGTCAGCTGAAAATACTACGACGTCGTCAAGGTAGACGAGACAACTCTGCCACTTCAGCCCTGCCAGCACGGTGTCCATAACACGCTGGAAAGTTGCTGGTGCCGTGCATAGTCCGAAGGGCATCACCTTGAACTCGTACAGTCCATCCGGCGTGACGAAGGCTGTCTTCTCTCGGTCCCGTTCGTTGACCTCGATTTGCCAGTAGCCGCTCTTCAGATCCATCGATGAAAAGTATCGAGAGTGGCGCAGCCGGTCTAGAGTGTCGTCGATGCGGGGGAGTGGGTAGACGTCTTTCTTCGTAACCGTGTTGAGCTGCCGGTAGTCCACGCAGAACCGAAGAGTTCCGTCCTTCTTCTTAACCAGCACGACTGGAGAGGCCCATGGACTGCTTGAAGGTTGGATTATGTCGTCATTCAGCATCTCTTGAACTTGCTGATGGATCACCTCCCTTTCCTTAGCGGAGACTCTGTACGGCGATCGATGCACAGGGCGCGCGTCGTCCTCGGTAACGATGCGGTGCTTGGCAACCGCGGTCTGGCGCATCTTCGACGACGTCGCAAAGCAGTCGCGGTATTCGGCGAGGAGGTTAGCCAGCTGACGCCGTTTAGGGTCCGGAAGCTTAGGGTCAATGTCGAGCTGCGCTGGCGACGTACTGTCTTGCTGGGGCGGCGAGGATTCGTCAGTAATCGCGGTGATTTCGGCGGGGTTTCGGAGTTTCTCGATGTGGCCCACGGCTGCACCTTTTGTGAGGTGTTGCGTTTCGTTTCGGAAGTTCGTCACGAGGGCCACAGTCCGCCCGTCCTGAAGTTCAGCTACTCCCCTTGCGACGCCTATGCCTCTTCCCAGGAGCAATTGGAGGCTTCCCTCGAGAAGAACTTCGCCACAGGAAGCTTCATCGATCCCGACAAGTACGAAAACACTCGACCGCGGTGGTAGGTTTACGTGGTTTGCGAGGACTCGGACCGTGGGTGACGTCGCTTGGGGTCCCTCCGCTGGTGGAGCAGGTTTTCGTAGCGTCAGCCGGTTTGTTCCGAGATCGATGACGGCGCCATACTCGCAGAGAAAGTCCATTCCGAGGATAACGTCCCTCGAACAGTCTGGCAGAACGACGAACTTGACAGGGCACGTTTCACCGTGGATGTCGACGCGAGCAGTGCATCTCCCGACTGGTGTGATGAGATGTCCTCCGGCGGTTCGTATTTGGGGTCCTTCCCACGGCGTCATGACTTTTCGAAGGCGGCGGGAGAGCCTCCCACTCAAGACTGAGTAGTCTGCTCCGGTGTCCACGAGTGCCGATGCGTCGAGGCCGTCGATCACAACGTTCAGGTTGTTAGACACCGATGCAGGAGCGTCGTTGTGATGCTTGGGGTCGGGAGAGTGGGAGCGCTCCGTCGTTCTTGGAGGCTCTTTACGTCGGTTGTCTTCGGCAACTCCACCTCCAGGGGTTGCCGCGCCTAGTTTCCCCGGTGAGGAGCGAGGGGTGTCAGGCTTTCACGTCGGGGTCGGTGCATCGGCGAAGCTGGACGTCGGGGCGATGGTGACCGGAACTCTCGGCGGGACGCAGGCTCGGGGGACTGGGGTCGTCGCAGGTACTCGTCGATCTCCCGAGGGCGTTCACCATACCGGGGGCGCGGGTCGTTTGGGTGGAATCCGCGCAGCCCGAGTCGTCGGTATGGGCATCGGCGGTACACATGGTCGGCTTCCCCGCAGTGGTAGGAGAGCGGGCGTCGGTCGGCCGTTCGCCACACATCGGTCTTCCGGGGTACACGGGGCTCCTGGCTGGCGTACTGGGGCTGGTCGTCGCGGCGTCGGTCGTGCTGCGGCGCAGGAGACTGGCGTCGGAGCGGCGCGACATAGGCGCGAGGAGGAGGCGGTGGCCGTCGGGCCACTGCGGCGTAGGTCACGGTGGGCTCCTCGGGTGCAGCTACGTTGGCAGGAGCCTCCAGTTGAATTGCCCGCTGAAGCTCGTCGCGGACAACTTCGGCTATTGATACCGAAGCCGGCTGGTGGGTAGCAGGCAGGAGCTTCTTAATTTCCTCCCGGACGACGTCCCGGATGATCTGGCGAATGCTGGAGATGCTGGAGCCAAGGTCGCAAGCGGACGGCGGAACCGCGCTGACGCCGGGTAGCCTCTGGTTGTGGCTGGCTCGGGATTGCAGTGCACGCTCAATGTTCGTCGCCTCGGTTACAAATTCTTGAATCGTCGTCGGTGGGTTGCGTACGAGGCCACCGAAAATGTCGTCCTTCACGCCGCGCATCAGGATACGCAGCTTCTTTTCCTCGGTGGACTGAGGGTCGGCGCGGCTGCTCAGGCGGAGGACGTCTTCAACGAAGCTGGTTACCGTTTCGTTGGGCCCTTGAGTTCGTACTTGAAGGAGGTCTTCCGCTCGCTGTCGTCGTGTCTGGTTCGTGAATGTCTCCTTCAGGCCAGAGGTACAGGTGTCCCACGACGTAAGCGACGCCTCGTGGTTCTCGAACCACTGCCTCGCGGTACCCTCCAAGGAGAAGTAGAGGTTTTGGAGGCGCTGCTCAGTGGTCCATCCATTATGGCGTGCTACACGTTCGTAGTGCAGGAGCCAGTCCTCTACGTCTGCGTGGGTCTCGCCATGGAAGGTCGTCGGGGTTCGCTGGGCAACAGGCAGGTAGACGACGGCGGCGGCGGTCGCGGACTGCGATTGCTGGTCGTCCATCGTCGGCCTCGTAGGCTGCCTGGTCCTGGGTGGCAGAAGTCCATATTCCGGGTGTAGACCTTGGGTTCGGCGACTGGTCCGAGTTTCAGGTTCCGCGTTGAGTGGTCATGTCACAGGGCTTGGAATCGGGCTTGCACTGCGGGCCCCGGGAGGGGAACGCTGTACGGGCATGCGGTACCCCGCACCTCCACCAAAATGTCACGGTTGGTGACCAAAAGAAAACAGGAAATAAACAGGGAGAAATAAACGTTTAATGTGGCGAACTTGTGCCGAAAATAAAGAAGGAAACAGAAGAAAGCAGAGCGTCGCGGGCGTCGAAGTCGGCGTGTCAGCAGAATCGAGCGCTAGGGCGAGACTGACTCGACAAGGTCGCGGGCGGCCTCTTATCTAGAGTGCGCCGCTATCTCGAAGATTCGGCGAAAGCGGTTCGAGCGTCGCGTGATCGGGGCGAGAATGAACACGCACTTTCTAGAAAACAAAAGCAGGGATAAATGATAGAAGTTACGTGCGGTACATGAATAAACGGGAACTTTCTGGAGGACCGTGACCGAGCGTTGCTTTCTCAGCCTTGCGCGCGGCAATATCACCCTGCTCTGTACGGGCAGGAATAGTAATAATAATGTGAGACTGAGCCCTCAAATAAGTCCGCTTCCTCTAATTCGTTTGTTGCGCAACTAATTATATTTCAATTATGCAGATTCACGCATGAGATGCATTACATCGAAGAGGGTTGGGCTAAAGCTCGTAGAAACAACCACTATGTGAGAAAATGTCAAAGCAGGGATTTACGTTTTCGAGGTTTCATTTTCTCGAAAAATGTCTTCAAATTGTACACAATAAAGCTGTAGCCAAATATTTCTGTCCGAGAAACTTGGCTGTTTCTCATTCGATGACAACTCCGTTCTGGGGTTTTCCGCTCCTTCCCAGAAAATAACGAAGCAGGCGTAGTAATTAATTTTCAGAATTTATTTGTATTTTTCGAAATCACGGAAGCCATCATATCAGCAAGAAACGTTGCTGCTTTGTGAACCTGGTTAATGTATGGAAGAGCCCGCGCTTTTACTTTTTGTGAGCTTTCACTCTATTGGGATTACCGATCTCGGTGAATGGATAACTAGAAAAAACAACTCTGCTAAAAATCGCAAACCTAATAAAAAAGGAAAAGAAAAAAAGAAAGGAACGTGAGTTTGAGTAAATTGCTTCATTTACAAAAGACGTCGTGTTCGGACTCTTCCCAACGCCATGTATCGGTTCGTTTTATCGACTCCCCTATAAAGCTTCTTTGATAAGCGAAACGAAAACCGACATAGAGACGTGCAAAGAGAGAGAAAGACAAAGATGAAGCAAGATAAACCTTAGAGAGCGGAAGAGACTGATTACATTTTATCCCGGCCGACGCCGATATCTGCTTGAGCGCTCCCCTTTGAACGTGTTCCGGGGCGTGTTCGGAATAGAACCCGACGATATTTGCGCGACGAAACAGGCAATAGCGGGCCAAGCTAAATATACGGATAGTCCGCGCTGATAGCGACTGTTGAGACGTTGGGAGGAAGCGGTGGAGGGGGGGGGGGGGGGTAACTATAAAACTATAACTACGATTCCCGATTTGCCTTACGGTGAATCATGGAGGATACTAAGAGCCATCTAAGCCTATAAAATTCAGTGTGAGTTTCACATGACCTTCGGGAGAGCCGTAGCAAGGCGCGGGGTGACTAGTCACGTATTACGATTGCAGTGCTGGATTGGCTGCTAGCCTCAGCTGCGATCCACCGCAGAATGAAACGGAGCAGAGAGCAGGGACCAAGGGCAGTGGAGGGGAAAGAAAGTTTTTTTGGAGCCTTGATCTTTCCGAGCTGAAACACATCAACTCCTCCTATCGACACACAGGGGCACACAACAGCCAGCGCTCTCCTGCCAAAGAAGACGGGGACGATTCTCCGCGATGGATCGAACGCATCTCTACTCAGTATTCCGAGCCCGTTAGTATTGGCTCAATGTTGGCTCGGGGCTGCAGGCGGCATGCGCTCGTTCGGCAGGGGAAGGAAGACTGGAGATGAAAGGCACAGAGAAAAGAGGAAGCGGAGCTCTGCGTAGAATAGCCTCCTTTCGTCTCTTCTCACTTCGGTTTCATCGAATGGCGGCATTCCTTTTATGATGGCTCTTTTTCGCGTACGACCTCCGGGCCTTTTAGTTTTGTTTCACATGTTCACCTTCATTTTATTGCTTCCCTTTACGGCACCGTGGCTTCAGATCCACGAGTATTGCTCTCAGCGAGGAAAATACTAGTCACAGGTTGAGACACAAAACAGATTGCAGCCATTTTTGTGTGTTTTGCAGCACACCCGCACTTCTTTCGAAAGCATCGATTCTTTGAGCTCCTGGATGCGAATTGAGCTCGCTCCTGTTCATCTCGTATTATTTTTGCTCGAAGCGTACGCGCAATTTTGAGTGTAATGTTGTGGGGAAGGAAGCCTTCCTTGTCATTCCACGCGCTTCTAATCTTGTTTTCCCCTTCTTGTTGCAGTGTGTTGGATCGCGACCGAAGTTCGTGCAGCATGGTTGTGCTTTTGGCCATAGAAAAACCCGCAGGAAAAAGTAACCCCCATTTGATAATCACTGGCAAAATGACGTTCAGTATTGTAGGACAAGAAAGCGCTATCGCGCAAAAGATGAATATCAAAATCAAAACTGTTTTTTTTTAAATGAAGAAATTACCAGAAAATAAAAGTTAAAATGTTCTTGATACGGGACTGTTCACACACCCTAGCACAGTTCATCCCGCGTAACTCCATCCCAGGAAAGTCACTTCGGGACACTTCATATGAAGCATATTTTATTTCGATACATATTACTTCAATACTTTTCGTCCTAAGACCTTTCTGACAAGATTTCATCTCAGAAGAGCTTATGCGATATTTAGACCCGCTGGAAGGGTTGAAGGGTACTCATTTTATCCCAGGTATTTTTATACGGTACAGATCATCCCAAAAACTTAATATCAAATAATTTTCAATGTGAGAAATACCAAGACACAGAAATTGCAAACAGCGAGACTCTCGCCGTAGTTTGTTGATTGCAATCTTGTGGTCATGCTGCTGATTTGGCAGCTGTTACTACGCACTGCGTGTCTTTTACTTTGGTTAATGCTGCGCATCTGAGCTCAACGCCTGGTTGGCACATGTGATCGTCCAAAGCAATGTGCCACAGGAGGCGCTCATGCATAACCTGTACGCTGTCGGTACCCAGAATCTTCCAGTCAAGCAGTTCATAATATAAACACAGGGTGTGCGCAAGGGTGGGGACACCTGTGAAAAGTGTGACGGAACGCCACGTAAACCGTTATGAAATATCCAGGACGTACTTCCGATAACAGTCTGTGCAAAAGAGTGGTAAATAGAGATTAAATGACTATGTTAAAAACGTGCTCTCTCGGGAATCGCAGCAACGACTCCATGATTATTGGCTCTACGGTATACCACTGCGCCGTTTTGCGGGTAGACGCAAAGCTAGCTGACTTGGCCTTTACCACAATGTACTTCATTAACTGTTCGAACGCGAACACCACTTTCGGGGTTCCGGTGTTAGGTGACCGGCGTTCGGAGTCGGACAGCTTACGGGGTGAAACAAAAAATACAGGAGGTGCCAACTATCAGAAGAAAAAATCTCGTAGTTAAAAAAAAAAGAACCGTCCCTTAGTAAAAACAAAAGAAAAAATGCAATGTTCTTTTTATAAGCCCCGATGAATGCATGGAAAAAGACGTGCTGTGTAAGCCGACCTTTTTCGCTGAACTAAGATAAATCAAGCGTGTTTTTTTTTCTAAATTACGGCACATACAGTTTTGATGTTTTATATTAAAATAAACTCGTTCAAGGAGATGAGGCGACACCGCGATAACGATGTTGCTCGTTGAGAGTCAGTTTTTCCCGCTTTTTTGTAAAACTTGTTTAAATGATTGCCACTACAAGTCACTGGGTCGCAGCACGCATTTGATAATGTTTTTGTTTGTTGCGAAGCGTGACCGAAGCACTTCTGACACAGTCGTCTGAATTTTCTTGGAGACCTACTAGTGACTCAAGCATCTGAAATGCGTGCGAGAAAAAAAAAAAAAAAAAAAAAAAAAAAACTCCCAAGAACGCGAGAGGTTTAAGGCACTAGCTATTGAATAAACTGCAGGCGACTGTGTCTGCACTCCTTGTATCACGCATCACAAAAAACAAACGAACAAAGAATATCAACGGTGTGCTGCGACCCAGTGACTATAAGTGGCAGTTCATTAAACATGCTTCACATAAAAAGAACACAATATTTACAATGTGCATAGCCCCAGTGACTCGAAAAGGAAGTAAATGGTGATATTCGTAGGCCAGTGACTCGAAGTGGAAGTGAATTGTGAAGTACTCTCTTCTTAGATCGATTTTTTATTTTATATACTTCATTTTTATAATTCTTTATGATGCATTTCTTGTTATAATCAATGTGTGCGGAAAATGTATTCAATTATTCAAATCTCATAAACATATAGTTGTCGAGTGGACGAGGAAGACCACTACAGCGAGCGATGAAGACGAGGAATTCTTAAATAAGAGTTGATAATCAGCTTTGTGTGTTTGAGTATTGCCCTTGCTTTGTGTAATCGCTTAGTGTTCCAGTTTTTTCATTCTTGTCATCAGTGAGAATGTACCAACTTGCTCAACTCAAATCGGTAATTGAGAGCCGCTTCAGTGTCAAAAAATGTTTTACCAGGTTTACTGCCAGCTTCAAGAAAATCTCACTGCCACCACCGACAGCGTTATTGCTGTTATCTATTCATATGGAAATTGATGTAGGCCTTTTGGAGACATTCTTGACTCAGTATTTAATTTGTGCGCTGCACACAGACTTTGCCCCGGAAAACTCGAGCGAACTGTCTGTTCTTCCTGCAGTTATGTCAAATTCCTCTTTTGCAAGGGGAGTCCTACGTGCCATACGCAAAAGCCTTGCGAGCTATCATCATGATGCCTTTAAGAACCGCCATATTGGGGAGTTTATCAGATTTTACGTTTCTGGACGAGGCGCACCTGCATTTAACTCAGCTTTCATGGTACTAGGGGAATTGGTTTCTAGATTAAACGTGCTGCTGTTTTGTTGCAGTTCAAAAAGAAAACAAATACGTACGCAACCTCCTTGAAAAGGAACTGTTAGCAACAAGGTCGCAATACTCGTCACTCAAGCGGTGAGCTGGGTCATCCAGGTAAATGATAGGTCTTTATCAAAGGCGTTCTGGTAATGATTTGTGCTGGACGTGCAGCAGGTGATCATATTTTAGTTCTACGACTCCCACTCTTCCAGAACCTTTATTTCTCTGGCGAAACTATAGGTACAGGAACCCTCCAATATAAAGAAAATTTGAAAATTTATCATAAGTACACTAGATGGCGCGTTTTGTTTGCATAATATTTATTGATGGTGCTGATGGCCACAACGGTAGCAGGCGCGTGACACACGTAAGCTCGACGCTGCTGACGCCGGATTCTTCGCTGGACTTTCTGCACCTGAACATTCTCAATGTCTCCATCGTGAGGAGCTGTATGCTGAATGCGAGTTCCATGCATAGGGCGATCTTGGAAACAGACTTGAAAGTCAGCGTCCTTTCGATTAGCAGACGGTTAATGCAAAACTCGTCCCCCACAAACTAAACGGTCGCGTAAGGCATCACTCAAAAAGTCTGGATTAGCACTTGTGTGCGATGACGCGCGACGTTCGACGATGAGGTCATCCAGCGTTCCACCCTTTTAATTGCGTCTCTCCAACTGGAATCGTTATGCAATCATGATGGGGTTGGGCTTGTAATGCTAAATAAGCGTTTTATTTAGATTATTATACCAACATTCTGTTTTGGTCCTTGGAGGTACAAGGTCTAGTAGGAGCTTATAATTGATGACGGAATTGTCGCAAGAAAGGTATCTGCCTTCTTGCCTTCCGCAACTTTGTTAGCCTCATCGATCGACTTCTCTCAACCTAATAACCAAGCGCCAGCGCAGCCGTCAAGCTAGTAGGTAGTTTCTGTTTTGGCCTCGATGGAAGAACTCAGTGAAGTTTGGTGCTGGTTTCATCGATACTTCTAGGAACACAAAGAGCCCATAGGAACACTTGCGGCTGATTCTCATGCTAATAGCAGCCGTGCTATCTACAGAAAAGGGTGACGTCACATTTCAAGAAGGCATAATTATCGACTCGGCCACAATGGCACAACACCTTCCCCTCTAGAGAGTTCTTGGAGTCTATGTATTTAGCGCTGTGAAGGAGAGGATGAGTGAGCGGATCTTCTGGTCTGGAGGTCTTTTTGACCGATTTTGGGACACTGGGATCAACAGTCACAGCACTGAACAGGCTAGGGTCTGTGTCAGGAGGCGTCCATGTTGTCGCGGCTCCGTTCCCTACTGGTGCCGGGTCATGGTCGTCAGGCGATTTATTGTCGTTTCTAGCCGTTTCGGACTCGATGCCGAAACGAAGGCTCTAGTAGGTTAGGTGTCTACAATATCAGACTGAAATGATCTCGCCCGCAGGTTGTCAGCATGAATGTCCCATGCTGACAACTAGATGCGTAGCGGCGCTCACACGTTTGCTTGCTGTGCCCGTCAGCCTTTCGAAATCGCCGGCCCGTCGCCCCTTCATCATAGCTTGGTCACCTAAAAAGAACTCTCTAGGCCCTTCGGTTCTGGTATGCGGAGTCCTTGGTTTGCTCGAGTTTTTTTCTCATTTGTTGGTTGATGTCGGGGTGCATCAAACTCAGTCTTGTTCTGGGCCTGCATGACAGGAATACGTGTGCAGAAGTTTTATTTGTATTCCCGGTGGGTGTGTTCCACCTATACAGGAACTGGTCGATGCGATGTCGCAGAGACTTCGCACGACCGATTTTCTGCTTGTTCATCAAAGATTTAAACAAAGATTTTTTTTTTGTACGATACACACGTAGTGTTCTACGTTGCCATCGGAGGAGAGATGGAAAGGTGGAGACTTGCTGTTTTATACGCCTTTCATACTCAAAAACAGTTCGAAATTTGTTTATATGCATTGAGGGCCGTCGTCCGTAACCATCTCTTCAGGTAGCCCATATGCAGCAAACACAGTGCGAAGTTTTTCCGCCACCTTCTCACTGCTGATACTGTTCATCACAAACACTTCAATTAATCTCGAATGGGCGTCCACAAACACAAAAAAAATATTGCTGCTCACGATACGTATAGCCTAGAGACGATCTCTCCTATGTACGCGTAGGCCTTAAGTACCTTGATTTATTCCATATACAAGTAACGACAACCGATAAAAATGACAAAGCAAATTCCACTGGAACAAAATGGCGTCATTCAGTGTAGTCTTCTGCTGTGCGCCGCCATCCAGTTCCTAAGGCCTGCACCGTCACGCAGTCGGCACACCAAAGAATGTCGCTACTTGTAGGAAGCTTTTATCTAGGAACTTTACATAGGCCAACCCCACGAAAATAAGGGTACTTTGGCGCAGCGTTTTGCGACACCTTACATGTCACGGAATATTTCACTCTTTGCTCTCATTTTGCGTTAGACGCGGCCACCAAACATGACACCTGGACAACATTTTCATGCGCGTCACCCCCGGATGATCTTAATAGAACATCGTCATAACATTGCCTCGCAGTGACAACGGAACCACTACACGGTTACCCCAAGTTACACACTCTTGATCAACTGACAGTTCTTAACGCCTAAGAAAGTAATGCGCTAGAAAATCATCTGTAACCCTCGAAGGCCAGCCATTTTGTGTGTAGAACAGCACTTTTGTCAACAACTTATCCCTTCGCGTTTCAAATCTGATGTCTCTTGTAGATAACCGAGCTTCGCCCAGCGCCGAAAGAAAACTGTACGCAGTCTGGCTCATCATCTTTGGAAGCGGTAGCCGTGAAAGCGTGTCGGCATTTCGAATATCACTGTATTTGCCTTACACCCAAACATAGCTAGAAGCGGCAAGCTATGAAGCTCAGCGGCTCAACGGTTTCACGCGTGTTGCTGACATTGTAGGAATCAGCTTACCATGCCCCGAAATTCCCACCGGTCTATAATGGCCATAGTGCATGCGAAACTTTCGGCCAAACCGGAATTCATGAAATATCTTCGAACCAAAAGCGCTGCAAGCGCCTCCTTTTCAAAAGGGCGCGTAGCCTTGCTCTGCGCACAACCTACACACACAAACTACACCCCAACACCGAAAACACCAAAAACATTACAATAAAGGAAACATTCCCACGGTGATTCTAAACAAAAGACGGCTGACTTACGCTATGCTTACAGGAGACTTGGTGCCTTTGATGCTCAAAAAGTGGAACTACTATCAAACGACACCAACTTAACCTTGCGCGATGCACCGATTATATCTACAAGGGAAGACAGAGTTGGCAACCACAAGGGCATTTACTTTCTGTGCTCTAACC
Organism: Ixodes scapularis; assembly: GCF_016920785.2. Taxonomy (NCBI): domain Eukaryota; kingdom Metazoa; phylum Arthropoda; class Arachnida; order Ixodida; family Ixodidae; genus Ixodes; species Ixodes scapularis. Next base: position 198,669,677 of record NW_024609835.1, read on the forward strand.
GGAAATTCGGAGCCGGGAAAGATGAATACAGAACCTCTCAGATAGGCTTTTCCGAGGAGGTTTCAAGTTCTTTCATTTACGAAGTCAATAAGAGTTTAGTATCAGACCGAGCAACCGCGGCCCAACGATTCAGCTCCGATCGATTGTTCTGTGTGGACTATCTATGGAGACACAAGAAGAAAGTGTATAGCGATAAGCATCTCGTATCGGTAGGGAGACTCAAGAAAGTGTGGGTGGAAAAGCTACTAGCTCCACGGAAAGTGAATGAATCTGACCTTTTATGCAATCAATGCTACAAATACCTCCCGAATGAAATTTTTTCTACTTACAATGTGAGTACATCAAATTCTTCTTTCCGGGATTCTGGCTGAAGTAAGTCAAGACTTGTGTTGCTGCAAGTCCATCGGTAACTCCATTGAAAGCACATAACCCCCCCCCCCCCCCGAAAAAACAAAAACAAAAACAAAAAAACGGCGCGAAGCCTTTTAGAAGAAAAAGAAGCTCAAGTGCGTTCATCGGTTAAAAGAATACTGACAAGGTTTTATGGCGTATAAAGCGGTGAAGACAGTTGTGAGTAGTGCGCGGAGTGGTTTGACGCGTTCCGCAAAACGCTGAAGGCATACAGTTCCCTCTAGGAACGGAAGCGAATGTACACGCTTCTGCCACCACGCATCCCGAAGAAAGAAACAGTGCGTCTGGTGGCGGGAGCAGCTGCCTACATGATTGATCAAACAAGAAAACTAAAGCGTAAAAGTTCTCTACGGTCAACCGCTGATCCCTGCATGAGGAAAAAGGCGAATGCCTAGGACGTAAGGGTTGCACTGGAGTGCTACACACGCGACGACCTCGCATGCTCTGTTCAAAGCCCCAACAAAAAGTACGTCGTCAAAGCCATCATCAACGAAGACAAGACCAAAGTCGTAAAAAGGTTTTTCACCCGCTCTATTAAGGAAGCTTTCCTGCTGATTAGGAAGGATAATCCCCATCGAGAACTAGGGATCTGAAAATTTTATTCCCAACGACCAAAATGGGTAAAAAGAGTCCCGATCACTAGGTGAGCGGATGCATATGCTGCGTCAATTTTCAGTTGCTTTCAACGGCAATAACAAATACCTCGGAGAATACATTTACTGAAGAGGACCTCAAGCGCATCTACCTCTGCAGCGCTCAACAGAACGACTGCCTCCTGCGCCGTTGCAAAAAATGCCGAAAAATGCAGAGCCTCTCGCTGCAGTCGCTCCATCTCGACGAAGACGAAGAGATCTGTTTCGCGCTATGTGACGCTTGTGAACTCGTGAAAAAGGTTGTGGAGACTTCCGGCTTCTTGTGGGAACGGAGTCATGGAGCGAAAAGCATATAAGATATCCTTACTTCCGTGACCTTCAACGAAGCCTGATACCTGATACAAGGACCGCCTTCCCACAAAAGGCAGTGATGTTCCACTTTGATTTTTCGGAAAATTGGACAGTAATCTTCCCATCCGAAGTGCGAAGTTTTCACTGAAAAAAAAACAACAAAAAAAAGAAAACAAAGTCGTGTCTCTCTCCACATGTATGGCTACGTCCACGCAAAACACGCAAAGCTTTGCCGTTGTCAGTGATGACACGACGCACGACACAGCTCACGCTCTTGTAACCACAAAGGTTATAGAAGTGTACGTTGACGGCATACTCTTCTATAGCCGCATTCTTCGGCAAAATAAATCGTTCCCGTCACTGGGCGCAAAAAAGGGCTACTGGAGGAGTAGGTGGTGTTTTTAAAGACCACGCAACGCTCACCAACTTGAGATCTTCACTCAACTCAACGGTTGACACCGCTGAAGACTTCGTGGAAGTGCTGCGTGAAAGGTAACAAATGTCTGCTTGTTCCACTTCTCTGTGGAACGGGTGCGATATGTTCGTGGGGTGAAGCAAACAGAGTGGACTACCGTTAAACTCGTCAGAGTAATTCAGGCGTCTTATCTGTGGAAGTCACCATATGCCGAGAGACCCTATATATACATGGCTAATTGCGCGACTGAGTCTTTTAAGCTTATCTGTGCATATTCAGCGAATTTGCTGACTGGGACCGTTTTGTTCTTGTGAATTGTAAGCTAAGTAATTGAATTCCAACCCACCCCCGCTTCGTGTCACATATACTTACCCCTTTTGAAAAAAGAATATTAAAGAAATATAAAATATATGTTATAACTAGGGCTCAAAATGTTTGATGCTCTGCGGCAAAGCCGCACAGCATCAAACATTTTGCAGAAGCAGAAGGTTTGCATCAAGCAGAAGGTTTGCCGTAGCGTTTCCCGATTGGAGTTCATATGTTACTCAAAGTTTTGCCGTCACAAGTGAGCTCAAGTCACTGCAAAGTGCCAAGGGGAGCTTAAAATAAAATAAAAGATGGAGATTTTTAAATATCGTCGCCCAAACTTGACACATTTTGAAAAATCACCTGCATTTCCGCATTAATAACAAAAGGAAAATTGAGGGTGGGGAGATTATTCTTATAAATCCATAAAGATAATTTAAAGACGCGCATTTTTATATGTTTTCAGAAATATTATAAAGTGATATTTATTTGCAACACAAATTGTGAATATGTGTCTAACACGCGTTTTTGGGCCATGTTTGATATATTTGTTTGAACAGCAATATTTGACTGATATTTCTAATTTTTGTATATGTGTTGTATATATTTTGTGAAATGCATTAAAAAGTTGTGGTGACGTGAAAGCTTAGATGAGAAATTGAGGATGTGCAAAGTACCATCGTGAAATATTCTCAATTTCCACGCCTCGTGATTCTCTATACCTCAGTGAAAACAATTGCTACGACATTCATATATACGTAGATATTCATCCAGAGAACATGAATTTAATAAAACTTTCCAACAAAAATGATGAAAATTATGACCCATTTCATCATTGTATGAACTGACATAGAATCAGCCTGCATTGGATGGATAGTTATTGTGGACCCGCGTAATTCGAAACGATAGTTGCCGAGACATATTGATTAGCTATCTATGAAAGTGTGGTAAGCCTCCGTTAGATGAACTACTCTCATTTTCGACCGCCGGTACACCTATTATTGTACGGAGACGTTCTACAACTCAAAGATAGATACTATTTCAACTGAATAAGAACAGACGCATTCACAAAGACACCACTGAAACCACAATCTCTCACGTTTCCTTTTGTTCTTGATCTTTTCATGTATATTACAATAGCTCGCCTTCTGACGAGAAAATAGTGTCGCACAGGATGCTGCTTTTCTCGGGTTGCGACAAAGCCTAGTCAAACAATACTCCCCACTCCGATACCTTGCTCAATCATAGCTCGGATTACTTTCGGGCAGCATCTATCCTTTCCCGTATTCTGTAATCGCGGCTCAGACCAATCTGTCGTCGTTCATGACATCTGTCCCTCGCAGCGTCGATCCTGTTCACTTTTCTTCCGATCACAATCTTCCTTTTGTCGGGATCTGTTCTTTTTATCTGCATCACTTTCTGTCTCCTTGGAGAACAGTCCTCTACATTATTTCGGAATCCTGATGTATTTCGGTCGCCATAACAAATACAGCCCTTTATGCGATGCTGTTTTTCCCTTTTGGAGAATGCCAAAAGAAAAGAACAAACCAGCGCCCCCGAAAAACGGCCTGAATGGAAGTAATCAAGTACTTTCAAAAATCGCGGCTTGCAGCACGGCGCACGTTGCATTATGGCACCCATTTGGCTATGAAGAGGACTAAGTCAAAAGTGAAATTTGGGGGTTTTACGTGCCAAACCTACGACGGGCATCTGGCATGCACCAGCGGAGGACTGAGGATTAATTTCGACCACCTGGGGATCTTTTGATGTGCAACCGAAAGCTCGATTTCACGGCGCCTTCTCCGCAATAAGCCTCCGTCAGATTACGGGCAGCTTGGCCGGGATTCGAACCCGCCACATGGGGATCCGTAGGCCAGCGCTCTCGCCTCGGAGCCACCGAGGCGGCTTATGAAGAGTACTTGCGTGGTTTCACTTTCTATTGCCCCGTTGACGAAGCAGTGCATCTCAGCACTGGATTAAAATAAAACCAGCGCTCAGTTGCGTTGTACCCATTCATTTACGTGAGAGCCGCCCTTGAAGCACGGACCTACAACGGCCCTAGGACATGCCTAGACTTAGCGAGGAGTAGTAGTGAGGACGCTTTGCATCCCATACTTTGATGGCGACTTTGCAACAACTCCAGAGCGCAACATGACCATTCTGGTTCACGGATTATTAAAGAAGCTTAGGATATTGAGACGATGCAGAAAGATAATCTTCCCAGTAGAATTTATCTTCTTACTTTGTTTACCTGCAAACAAACTCTGGTACTTCGGGAGCCCCAAAAACGTGCCCCAGAATTATATATCTGCTAGATGGCAACACCGCAATTCGCGGAAAGTCACGCATTCGAAAATGCATGCAATGTATTTTTTTTTTTACGGGATTGCGTGAATAGAGATTGGCAACTCGTTGCCGAAACACTGGCCAAGAGGTGCCCAAGATACTTTGCGTGGCACTATACGCCAATAGGATTCTTCAATTTTGCGAGAGGTACGGACTAATGTAAATTCTTGCAAATAACATGTATACAAGAAAGAGCAGGACACAAATAGCTTGGCAAGGGAATGGATTTCAGAGTTATTATAATATAATAGGCCATTTATTTTCAAACGTCCGCACCAACGCCTGCCTGTCACGGCTTGCTCACATCATCTGAGCGTTGATTGGACGCGAGCGCTGCGTCAGCATTCGGCGACGACTCGGGTCCAGTCGCGTGCTTTGTGTCCAAGCAATGGCGACCGGCGATGTTGCTGGACGGCCTTTGAAGTGGGATTGATGAACTAGTGGAATTAACCGGATATCTTCACTTACCAATCCTTTTACAACGTCGTGTTTGACAGAATCCTATCAATATAAGTATTGCTGTCGCAATTAACACAGGAGTGACAAATCGTTATATTATATTAGTCCTCTGTAACCTTCACACGGGGAAAAAGAACCTCCGTACGTTTATTTGCTAAAAGCAGCACTTTTATTTTGGGCTTCAGTTGCAACCAGTCATTTTTTTATATTATCTGACTGCAGCACGCCGTATTTTAAAAGCACGCGAAAAACATTATTTAAAAAAAAAAAGATTCTCACAATGAAAAAATACAAAGAAATTAAATATATATTTTTTTTCTCTGCTTGTGTGTGTGGGAGAGGGGAGTGTTAGGAATAGCTACCATAGAATAAACGCCAAAACTCCAATACAGTTCGTTAAATGTCATAGCCGCCATAGCAAGTCATGATAATTAACATTTGAAAGGAAGCAAAATCATCTAAAAATAAAAGTCTTGCTTTTGAAAGTCCCGCGATGACTGGCTGCAAATACGATGTTTAGAATATTGAACATGACATATTAAAATAAACGAAATTATTCTCGGAAGATTCCAAAAAAAATGCGCATTGCGGTGGGTTGATGTGAGAGTTTGACGGAACCAGATGAATTATTCTTCGTGATGATTGAAGGCACTGTCGCAGGGGGCGGAGAGGGATTGGGAGAGGGGGGGGGAATGAAGGAATTCGTATTTGGCAGAGAGAATTGGTGTGATATGAAGTGGTATCTAGAGAAGTAAAAAGAGCAAAAAAAAAATACGGACGAAGAAGGGAGACATACAACGCGGACCTATGTGTCTCTTTTTCGTTCGTGTTTTCTTGCGAGTTTTTTAGTCGTCTAGATTACAATGGACCAACTATCCGAACCCAAAGTTTCAATAAGGAAATATATTTCTGCATTAAATTTAGCGAGAAAACTGAACTGGGGTGTCACACGACCAAGGAGGGATAGGGAGAGGGAGGAAGGGCTCCGTAGAGAAAGGGGGGAGGGATGCTATGGGGGACACGTGAGGAAAGAGGGAAGAGCAACGGAGAGATCACCTTAAGACCAATATCACCTAGGATTACCTTGGAGGTCTTACTAAAAGGAGAGGAGATGGGGAGGGAAAGGGAGGGGAAGGGAGAAGAGGGATGGGGTGAAAGAGCTGGTGCGTCACGTGGCGTATTTTTCCAGCTGAGTTTAGCGTGAGAATTGAATTGTTGTATTAGTCACGTGAGGTGAAGCTATGTGACGTCAATTTTACCCGGTGAATTTAGCGTTGAAACTGTATTGGTATATAGGTCACGTAACGTCAGTTTCCCCGCTAAACATAGCGAGGAAAGTGAAGCGATACTTAGGTCTCAGTGCAAAACGTTTACCGCTAAATTTAGCGGGAAAACTGAATGGACGTATAGGGCACGCGCCGTTAATCTACCCTATTTGTATTATCACCGAGAGCGACCAAAACCATTGCTGCGGTCGCCGGGCCCTGATTGGGTGAGGTGTACCGTGACGTCAGGGCAAGGACTCCGCTTCGCGATCTCCGCATTCTGCTCGCTTCCTTGCCACGGTTTCCTGGTGTGGCCGTTGTGTGCCACAAGCACTTCAAGGAGTGGGACCTCGTTTACCCGGTGTACGAGACGCTGGCCTAGGCCGATACCGACGTGCTTCCGTACTTCTTATAAGCCTGCTTGCCCCTTTTACCTTTATGATTGGGTTACAATTTCCGAAACCTATCGGCGGAGGGAATTCCGCCTATGAACCTCCCTGTCGGTCCACACGGCATAAGGCAATCGTGCGAGGGACCGGTGAAGCGGCGGCGTGTTTGAGGCGTTGGAAGTCTGTTCTTTGCATGTTCATAATTTAGGAGAATAATACATACCGCTTTGCAGGCATTTGAAATGGAATTTATATCAAAGGCCTTTGAGCAGTCGGCAAATTAGCTCGCGACCCCGACTTTGCGCGTGCCTCTCTCCATGTGTTGGTATTGAACTGCCACAAATGTGCACTGCAAGAGTGCTGATATTTGGAATGTTTGTAGTTTATCCTCACATTTTTTTTATTGTGTATTCGAAAAGACACCGTTTAGTTTGAAATGTCATTTCCAGTTAGAAGAGACACTGCTGAACGTCCCCAAAAGCTTCTTCAGCCTCCAAATTACCTCCGCTGGACTCTCTGAAAACCGACGAAAACAGGAGGAACCGCAAGCATTAGAACTGCTGTCCAGTGGTAGATGCTGCACTAGTAGCAAAAAATGTAAAACCTGCGAAGGGTGACAGTTTGCATGAGAAAAGCTTCGGGTATTTTAGCTCCAGGAAACTTTGGTTTAGCTAAAATCGCAATTTTAGTGCCAAAGAGACTAAAAACAGACTAGACCTTACCTTACGTTTTTGTACATTACTCGAGATATATAATTAACAAGTTCACAGATATTACCAGCAGAGTCCGTTGAAATACTATCCAAATCCAGCAAATGTCAAATACGAGCAATTTATGAGTGTTGCCCGTAAAATAAGGTTCCCAAGGAGCTGCAGTCGCGAGGAACGCTGTCACGCGGGATCCGGCGACACTGGCGTGTAGCTTGGTTCCCCCTCTCCCAGTCCCCATCCAGGCGAGCTGACTGCAGCGCTCAGTCTTGGCTTGGCAGCCGTTAGAGATGGGGTTACAACTCGCTTCTCCCGCCAGGTGCGAATTACGCTCTGTGAATCGTTTTTTGTGTGCAAAAAACACCGTGCCGGTGGACATTCATTGCGAACTGTGTAAAGTCTACGGAAAAAAGCGTATGAGCGTACAACACGTGGGTCCACTACACGACACCGGAAACGGAACAACAATCCCGTCAGTGGAAGCATCCAGAGTCGCGGGAGGCGCGCGGAAATTCAAACAAACACTCTCTGCACATGGTTGAAAAAACCCCGAGACTGCGGGTAAACGACACAACACTCTCTGCCGGCAAAAAGATGACGATCGCCTTTTGGGAGAGAAAGGGGTTATTGCTGTGCAAATTCATGCCTTCCGCTGCAACATCAATGGGGACCGCTACTGGGAGACTTTAAAGAACCTTTGCCTCGCGATTCAAAACAAGAGGAAAGGCATGCTCACGAAGGGAGTGCGTTTCCATCAGGACTACGCCCGAGTAACAAACGATTTCATCAACACATTGAAGGGGATACTGCCACACACCCGCCCTACAGCCCAGACATTGCCCCAAGTGACTACCATCTCTTCCCTGACTTGAGGAAACACCTGGATGAGGCGCATTTCAGAACCGCGGAGCAGCTGAAAGAAGAGGATTTAGGCGACCTTCACCCTGCGGCGGGAGAGTTCTACGACTCAGGCATAAAGAGGATGGCACACCGCAAGTAAAAATGCATTTATCTCTCCGAAACAATTATTTCCCCCCAAAAAAGGGGGAAAGTCTAAGCTTTCTAGAAATGTATTATTCAGTTCCAATAAACATGTCTTCCACTGAAAAATTATTGGGAACCTTATTTTACGGAGAACGGATAAATGAATGATCCCTCTTTTTTTACTTCGCCCCTGTACTTAGGCTGTTTCACTTGTGATTCTCTCTCCATGGCCCAGACTACATTTAACGTGTTGCTCGAGAAGCATGCAGCTTTTCTGCATCAGCGCTTTCGCTTAAAAACAGATACAAAAAAGTATACGTTACCTGGCAATTTGTTCAAGCCATCAGTAGCATTGAATATGTGAGACGTAAATATATAGCGATGATCCTGCAATTTTAGTCATATTTCTTCATTTTCATGTAGAAGCTGTGGTACGTGTGTTGCCTGCCCTGTCAACGATGCCTGAAATGTTGGTTGAAGTTTCGCCTGCAGCAGGAGGCCATACCTTTATAAAGCCACATACGCAAATTTACACTTTCTACGAAAAACGCGCACCAAAATGATTAAATAGAAACGAGCACGCCGACAGCTAACGTCGTCCCAGCCTCCACAGGGCGAGCGGGGCCAGTCAGGAAAAAATTCCGTCCTCACCGTGACGTCACCCCGGTTCGCCCGTAAGGGGGCGCCACACAAACATCTCGGGGCTAACAGGTCTCATGACGACACTGTCTGCGCGAAATTAAGTGGGAGGTATATGGACAGACGGACGGAAGGACGGTCGGACGGACGCACAGAATTTTGAGATTGGGGGTTCCGTTAAAAAGCATAAAAGTATTCCATGCTTTAAAAATAACAATTGATACCATGTGTAAATTTTCTCTTGGAATAGGAGTATTAATAAGCTTTCCTGGGGCACTACTTTCTTGAAGGACCCCAGAAAGGACATCCCAAGTAGCACGAAAAAGAAACGGCTAACCTGGCACAAGCTTGGCAATCCTATAGGTATCCAACTCGAGCCCAATCAAGTTTAGATCCAAGGCGTTAGATAGTGCCGAAAGGGTCTTCTCTAGCAGTTTTGGCACTTTTCCCTGCTCATTACATAAATGCGAAGGCGTAACGGTTGAGCCAAAGATGCCACGTATCAACCCAAGAACAAACAATCTAGCATACATCCGACACGTGTCTGTCAGTGTAGACCCGAAGTTGTCACAAGAGAACCGAACAACAAGAAGGGAACTCTAACTCTGGCAGTCGTCTGGCGGTTTTGGGCTTAGAAAAGCCAGATGACCGCCAAACTACGCTCAGTGAAGCATAAAATTGGCCCTTGTTTGGCCAATTCGGGGAATTCGGCGTTTGGCGAATTTTGCCGTGGAACAAAACAACGGTTTTCAGGACTGCAGGTGTACGGGTTTCGAGGAGTTGTGATGTTGCGGCAACTAGTGCGATCCATGCGATATGGGTACTGAAGATGATGTGCCCAGGAGTATGGCAAGAAGTTCATATCGGTCGGCTGTCCTCAGTCCTCCGAATAAGAGTACGGTGACGCATTTGGGTAGTTGGCCTTTGCGGTGCACCGCATGGAGCTGGGAACTGTTGGTAGGCGCACGGCGGTGTTGACGGGGTGCTGCCGGTGCCTTGACAGAAGTGCGTCTCAGGGATTACAGTGCAGTACGGAGTTCGGTGCGAAGATTGAACTGGATTTCGTGGCGCTCAATGGATTGCGTCAGAAGCAGGGATGATCCATATCGGCTTCAAAGAAAAGCTCTAAGCTACTCACGTATGATGGTGCGGATCAAGGTGGGCATGCTATTTTCGGCGGATGATCCAATATACACTTCAGGGAGTCGTTCGAAATACTTCTTGAGGAATCTTGAGTTGTCAAGGCTCTTATATTTTTAACATTCAGATACGAAGTTGGCTACGGTGGGGAATATTTTGGAGCTACAATAGATAATAGGCTTATGCGACAGTCGAATTGTCGGATCTTGTTTTCTTCACTTATATCGGAGTCCACTTGGCGGCACAGTCAGAGGACATCTTCAATGTAGACCATAGACAGGTAGTGGTAAACCAGCCGAACTCATGCCATCTGTTTACGGCATTTGGGCTAAGCGAAAGCGACTGGAAATGCCAGTCTGAAGTGATGCCAACAGTTATTGATTTTTTTATTCTTGTCAAACCACAAAAAAAAAGTATAATTGAGAGACAATATTAAATTTGCGAGCTTAATGCTCACGCGTTGTACCGACTCAGGCGTTCGCCATTTTTGAGCTAGTCGCCCATGCCAGAATCTGAAGATTAGGAAATGCTTGGGGGTTCCGTAGGGGGCGATGGTCATGGTCGGGGTGGTGGGGCGGGTTGCGGTACCATCTTCCTCGGGCATTAAAGGCTATCTTGTATTTCGCCCACCGCGCTTTATGCTTAATGGCGAATGCGGGGAAAAGGGAATCGCTGCACCTCCGCCAATCTATAGGACTGCCCTTATGGAAATCTTATATCTGGGCCATATCTGGCCATATCAGACATTTAATGATTATATACGGCTTATATACAGCCTGATATGGCGTATATACAGACTTATCTGGCGTATATACAGCCTGATATGGCGTATATACAGACTTATCTGGCGTATATACAGACTTATCTGGCGTATATACAGCCTGATATGGCGTATATACAGACCTATCTGGAGTATATACAGACTTATCTGGCGGCCGGTTTTCGATATATTAAAAAGTTAAAAAAGCAAAAAAAAATTCTTTGTTAGCAAACTCTGAATGACTCATTGTTCGCGAGCTAAATATTAGCACAAGTAATCCCACACTTCAGTTTTGACAAGGTTAAGTTTAAGATTATTTGTGCAAGTTTTCATGAGGATTTCAATGTAGCTTAATTATTTTAAAGTGTTAACATTACGCCCGAATAGACAATTTGCTAAATCCTCCAAGCGCCTCGGCCCATACTCGAGGAATCATGGGGACGGTGTTTCTTCAGCTGCCTAGTGATCGAAAATTTCGAGGAATTCTATGGCTACACAGATTTGAGTGTAATTCTGAGTCACCCTGAACACGTGCCGTACAGAACCCAAGTACCTGCCATACCACTTTTAAAATGTCCCGCCAATGTCAGTACTGTGCATTCCGTCCAACCTTCAACCTGGATGAGCTGCAGACATATCTCTTACATTATTATCATTCTCGTACAGCTTCAAAGACGCTGATATTAAGTTAGAAACGCTAAAAATGTCATAAACAGCTCCGCTGAATCCGAGATAAATCCCAGTTTTATTTGTTGTGATTTCTCGGTTTTTAAGTAATTCCTGCTAAAACGACAATCACGAGAATGATGATATGGTAAGAGATTTCGGCGGCTCAGCCTGGCTGAAGGTTGGACAGAATGCACAGAATCATAAACGCTGCCATTTACGAGAAAATTTAAAAGTGATATGAAAGGTACTTGAGCCCTATGGGACGCTTGTTCAGGGTGACTACGAATTACACTCAAAACTGTGTAACCATGGAATTGGTCAAAACTAGTGATCACTAGGGAGCTGAAGGATCACCGTTTCCATAACTCCTCGAGTGCGGGCCGGGGCACTTGGGAGAATCGTAGATAATAAAAAGATATTTAGTGCTCATTTCGGGCTTGTGTCCTTTTGAAATGCCTGCCCAGATCTGGGATTTCCAGGGGTACAGGCTATATCTGGCATTATGAGGCTATATCTGGCAGATATACCATATCAGGTTATATGTGGCCAATTTTTGATATGGCCATATCTGAAAACTTCAGATCTGGCCAGATATAAAGTTTTTGTAAGGGTGTAGATGAAATTTTGGGTTGAGCCGAGAGAAAGGCCCAGAAGTCTCGAACATATGCATATTTTGGAACAAAAACTGTGGTGCCTGGGATAGAGGGCCATAAACCAATGCCGCTTTGCCTAACTAGGCTCGGAATAAACATTTCAGAGTCACAAAGCAAATAGCAGCACTCAGTTCTTTGTTTGCTCCCGCGTTGTCGTGGCAGGAAGTGTATTTATAGACCCCTATCGAAAGTCAAGTGCGGATTACTAGAGGGTCGAAACCCCTGTAAAATCGTTGAACAACTCACATCGTTAAACGTGCGAGTCATTCAAAAATAGAGCGAAAGTTAGATCTGAGCCAACGCTAGAATCCAAAAAGCCAATAAAACCGTGTCAAATGTGCAACGTCCCTGCCCTCATCACCTTTTATTCTTGTTTTTTTTTCCTTCAAATCCAACCGAACGCATAAAGTGCGCCCTGACGTCACAGGTTTAGTCCCCTATTGCGCAGAGATACCGCAGCTGCCAACATATGGCAGTCTTTGGAAAGGAATGTATGCGGAGAGCAAGCGGTTTGCATTTTGCCGGGAATTGCGACGACGTCAGAACGACGCCGAGCTCTGATTGGCTTTGATTTAAACAATTATGGGTATACCTCAATACTACATGCCTTAAAGTTTACCAATTTTTTTTTTTTAAACAGTTCTGACATTATCGCAACCCCTGTGCAAGAAGCAGACGGATTTTTGCTCCGCATTGAAGCGCACGCTCCTTAATCTTTTCATCTCCCCGTTTTGGCGCCGTCCAGGGGCCTTACTAAACTAACAAAAGAAAGAAAAAAGATTATCTTATGATAAGCGCAAAATTTGTTTCATTGCGTTTATGTGGCAAGTTAGTGGCGCCCCCCTCCAGTCCGCCCGTCTGAGGCCGCCAGGCTCGGCGGGCAACATTGTTCACCTCGCCCAATAAACACCGTAGAGCGCACGCCGCTCCGGTCAGTCATCGTCCACCCTCAACCAGGCTGCGTGTCGTCTCTCCTCGGCGGGTGCTTCGGCCCCTTCGTCCACGTTCCAGAAAGATCGTGACACTGGCGACGAGGAACCGTAGCACTGGAGGCCACCAACGTGCACGGTTCGGCCCACGCCGCCGAGAGAGTCGCAACACCGCCGCCCGCTCCTGTCGCCATGCCGCTCTACGGGAGGCTCGAGCCGTTCGACGGAGATGGGTCCGCCTGGCCAGTCTACGAAGAACAAGTCCACGTGTTCTTCCGGGCGAACGACACGCCCGAGGGGAAACAACGGGACATCTTCCTGGCCAGCTGCGGGACCCGCGTCTTCAGCCTCCTGCTCGACCTCCTCAAGCCGGCCACGCCGCACGTCAAAACGCTGGGTGAGCTGCTCGCCACGCTGCGCTCACACTTCAGCCCGGCGCCGTCCACGCTGATGGAGCGGTTCCGCTTCAACAACCGGAGCCGCCAGGACGGGGAGACCCTCGGGCAGTTCGTCGCTGCGCTACGAGGGTTAGCGAGCACCTGCGCCTTCGGCGACCAGTTGGACTCGCTACTCCGGGACCGGTTCGTCTGCGGCATCAACAACCCTGCCATGCAGACGCGACTCCTGGAGCTCCCCGACCCCTCGCTGGACGACGCGGTGAAGGCAGCGCTGGCGATGGAAGCAGCAGCGAAGGACGCCAGCGAGATAGCGCGTGCGGCCGGCTCACCGTCGACGGAAGCGGCGGTGCACAAGATGGCGACAAGGAGCGGTGCTTGCAGCCGCTGCGGTGCTGCCCACTCCCCCTCACAGTGCCAGTTCGTCCACGCACAATGTTTCACGTGCGGGAGAACTGGGCACCTCGCACGTGTCTGCCGAGGGGGGAGGACGAGCGGCGGCCAGCAGCAGCAGCAGCCTGGTTCAAGCCCGGGTTCCAGCCAAGCCCGCGGCCAGGGTGGCCGTCGCAAGAGAACGCGGCGGGGACGAGCGGCACCAGGCCCGGGTTCGTCGTCAGCCAGGGTCCACGTCGTGGCCGAGGACCCGCAGATTTTCGACGTGTGGCACACCAGGGGAATTTCATCGTCTGTGCCACCATACATGGTGTCTGTCGAAATCTGCGGCCACCCCATCACCATGGAGCTGGACACAGGGGCCAGCGTGTCGGTCATGCCCGGGAAACTGTTCAAGCGGACCTTCCCCGGCGTGTCCATCGAGGCGTCTGACGTCATGCTGCGCAGCTACTCCGGGCAGCTTTCCCAGGTCCAGGGTCGGGCCCAAGTCAGCGTTCGCCTTGGCGACAGGGAGGCAATCCTTCCCCTTTACCTAACCAAGGGGTCGTCGCCGACGCTGCTGGGCCGGAACTGGATTCACTCGCTGGGTGTTCGGCTGCCGGAGTACCAAGAAGCTGCGCTGCACGTGGTGAAGGACGTCCCGAGCCTCCTGACCGACTTCCAGTCCCTGTTCCAGCCGGGGGTGGGCACCTTTGCCGGCACGACGGTCGGCATCCACGTACCCGAGGGAGCCCGGCCTCGGTTCTTCAAGCCGCGTCCGCTGCCGTTCGCCCTGAAGGACGGGGTCACGCAGGAGCTGCAACGGCTGCAGCGAGAGGGTATCCTGGTGCCCGTCAAGACTTCCGAGTGGGCTGCACCAATTGTCCCAGTCCTCAAGCGAGACGGCCGCGTCAGGATCTGCGGGGACTTCAAGGTCACCATCAACCCCGTCGCTACCGTCGAAAAGTACCCGCTGCCTCGGGTAGAAGATCTCTGGTCAGCTCTGTCCGGGGGACAGAAGTTCACCAAGCTCGACCTCCGAGATGCCTACCAGCAGCTGGTGCTCCAGGATGCCGCCCGGAAGTATGTCACCATTTCAACTACCATGGGACTCTTCCAGTACACGCGCCTACCGTTCGGCGTGGCCTCAGCCCCAGCCATCTTCCAGAGGGAGATGGACAACCTCTTCAGGGGCATGAGGCACGTGGCGGTGTACTTGGACGACATCCTGGTTACCGGTACCGACGACGGGGACCACCTGCAGAACCTGCGCAAAGTCCTGACACTACTACAGGACGCCGGTCTCAAGCTGAGGCTGGACAAGTGCGTGTTCCTGACCCCCAGCGTGGAGTACCTGGGACACATCATCTCCCAGGCTGGCCTGGCCCCGGCACCTCGCAAGATTGAGGCCGTGCTCAAGGCGCCGAAGCCCAAGAGCAAGAAGGAGCTTCAGAGCTACCTCGGCCTCATCAACTTCTACAGGAGGTTCCTGCCCAACCTGTCGACGCATCTGGAGCCGCTGCATCGCCTGCTTCGTGACGGGCAGCAGTGGGCCTGGAAGAAGGAGCAGGACTTGGCCTTCCAGCGCAGCAAGGAGCTCGTTGTTAAGGCTCCAGTGCTGGTGCACTTCGATCCGGCCAAGCCTGTGGTCCTCACCGTGGATGCGTCGCCGTACGGGGTAGGAGCCGTCCTGTCGCACCGGGGTCAGGATGGTCAGGAACACCCTGTGGCGTTTGCTTCTCGTCGGCTTCATGCGGCGGAGCAACGCTACAGCCAGCTCGACAAGGAAGGCTTGGCCCTCATCTTCGGGGTCCAGCGCTTCCATCAGTACCTGTGGGGCCGGCAGTTCGAGGCAGTCACGGACCACAAGCCGCTGCTGGGGCTGCTGGGACCTGACAAGGCAGTCCCAGTGCAAGCCTCGCCTCGTGTGGTACGCTGGGCCTTGACGCTGGCAGCCTACAGGTACAAGCTGGTCTACCGCCCTGGGAAGGACCTGGGACCTGCCGACGCCCTGAGCCGCCTGCCCCTGCCGGAGGTGCCTGCTGCCGTTCCAGAGCCAGCTGACGTGTTCCTGCTGGAGCGGGCCTACCCGGGGGTGCTGACCAGGACTGCGGTGGCGCAGGCGACCAGCCGGGACCCGGTCCTGTCCCAGGTGGTCAAGGCGGTTGCCCGAGGGGAGGAGCTGCGTCACCAGGCGTTCAGCCACAAGACCGCCGAGCTGAGCTTGGAGCAAGGCTGCCTTCTGTGGGGTTTCAGGGTGGTGATTCCACAAAGTCTGCGGGCCAAGGTGCTGCAGCTGCTGCACGCGGGGCATCCTGGCATTGAAAAGACAAAAATGGTGGCACGGTCGCACGTTTGGTGGCCTGGCTTGGACCAGGACATCGTGCACCAGGTGCAAGGCTGCCAGGTCTGCCAGGAGAACCAGCGAGCCTCGCGCCACGTGGAGATCACCCCCTGGCCGTTCCCACAGAGGCCGTGGTCCCGCTTGCATGTGGACTATGCGGGACCCTTCAAGGGCCACTACTTCCTGGTGGTAGTGGACGCCTTCTCCAAGTGGGTGGAGGCACTGCCAGTCACCAGTCCCTCGGCAAGCGCGACCATTGCGGCTCTGCGGCAGGTCTTCGCGGCGCAGGGATTGCCGGACATTATCGTGTCTGATAATGGTCCCGCTTTCGCCAGCGCCGAGTACCTGGACTGGCTGCAGAGGAATGGAATCCGCCGGATGCTGGTTCCGCCGTACCACCCCGCTTCCAATGGTGCGGCCGAGCGAGTGGTCCAGACCATCAAGGACAAGCTCAAGAAGAGCCAGCCCGGGGATTTCCGAACGCAGGTGGCCCGGGTACTGTTCCAGTACCGGACCACACCGCATGAGGTCACTGGCCGTGCCCCCTGCGAGCTTCTGCTGGGCCGGATGGTCAAGACACCCTTGGACGTCTTGCATCCAGACCTCCGGTCCACGGCGCTCCTGAAGCAGCTGAAGCAGAAGCTGGCTGCTGACCGAGGGTGCCGTCCCGGGCCTTTGCCGGAGCCGGGAACGGCGGTGTACGCCAGGAACTTCCGTCCTGGCCCACCCTGGTCTGCCGGGCGTGTGGTTTCACCAGCGAGTGCCTCGTCGCTGCTCGTCCGCATGCCCGACGGGACCACCTGGCACCGGCACGCCGACCATGTCAGGCCTCGCCTCGGGACCTGGCTTCCACCCTCGGCCGTCGCTTCGGAGGACCAGCCTGCAGGGGGCCCAACAACAGCACCAGTCGTGGCCGGCGGAGCGCCATCCACCCCGGAGGCGACAAGCGTCGCCACTCCTGTGGCACCAGTTGGACCGGTGCCACTCCCAAATCCGGTCCCTGCAGCTCCACCGGGTGGAGCGCGACCGGGACAGGCAGCGCCCGGCGTTGCCACACCTGGCCCGTCGACACCTGTACCCAGGCGGAGTGCACGGCAGCGGAGGCCACCTGACCGCTACTCGCCGGGGTGACCATCGTCGACAGGCCGGGACTTTGCACGACTAGACGCCGAGATGGTGTCGGCCGTGCGCATTGTGTTTAGTTTTGTTTTAGAAAAAACAAACTGGGGGGGAGGAGTGTGGCAAGTTAGTGGCGCCCCCCTCCAGTCCGCCCGTCTGAGGCCGCCAGGCTCGGCGGGCAACATTGTTCACCTCGCCCAATAAACACCGTAGAGCGCACGCCGCTCCGGTCAGTCATCGTCCACCCTCAACCAGGCTGCGTGTCGTCTCTCCTCGGCGGGTGCTTCGGCCCCTTCGTCCACGTTCCAGAAAGATCGTGACAGTTTATACTTCGTTTCAATTTATCCCTAGACGCAGCCGACGCTACGAGGTAATGAGACCGATTAAGCAGCGTGTAAACCGCAAGTCACTAGCTTGTTTCTGTTTATGATTGGTGCAGAGATAATAGAAACACTAGAGAAACACGAAGACCACCATGATGGCGCGGTTTTGATGCTGTCTGATTGGTTCCATCAGCTCGTAGCGTCGACTGTGTCTGGTCTTAACGTGGCACGAGGCATACATAGTAATACTTTTACCAAAAATAAGTAAGGTTTATTGATCATTCTGCTAGTCCTATGGAGAACAGAATGTGTGTAGTGTCTGCAGCATGCGTGCCTTATTGTTTGATATGCTTGGTTCCGGGGAACTTGAGGTGATTTCGGATATCCGGCACACGCCGCACAGTCTCGTGTTTTACGGGTTTAAAAAAAACAACCAGGACTACAGGGTGATCCAAGGAGAGGCGAGGCTCTTTAAATCGACCGCAAAATTCGGTTTCTTAACCTATCGCGCCACGACTTGCGTTGACCACAGATGGCGTTTTTTTTTTTTTTTTTGTAAAATTTTCAAAGAGCGAACTTACCTCAGGAAAAAGTAAAGAAAGAAAAAGGCTTAGCTCCTATGCAAACGCAGCGAAGTCACCGGTCTTCAAACAACACGGCGCCGTTTCGCACGGCAGACAAAAAATGGCGCAAGCGGTCGCGACGCCAGCTGCCGCCAACGAACGAGCAGACGACGCCGAGAGCCGGCGTCTTTAGCAGACAAGCGACTGCAGTTCCTTGTTGTTACCGCGCCTGTTTTTGTTTCTGTGACTGTCGCCGCCTGCGGAACGCGCGCCGCTTTTGAGTCTAAAAGATCATCTGCTAAAGACGCCGGCTCTCGGCGCCGTATGCTCGTTTGTTGCGTATGCTCGTTCGTGGCACAAGTCACTGCCAACGGTCGGCTGCAGACTAAGAGTTCTGTACTGAGTATATCAACCTGCCGACGGTCGTGTGCAGCCTAAGTATGCTGGACTAAGTATTACTCGCTGTCGACAGTCTGGTGTGGACAAATTAGGCTGCAATAAGTATCACTCGTCGCCAAATGTCGCCTGCCGAATAACTATGCTGAACTAAGTATGACCCTGCACTGACGGTCACCTGCGGACTAAGTATGACTAGCGACCGACATTCCTCTGCGGACTAAGTATGGTGAACTAGGTATTTTTCGGCCGCAGATGGTCGCCTTAAGACTAAGTATTGTGGACAACGTTTTACTCACCGTCGACGGTCATAGCCGGTCGAAGTATGCTGTAAGGCAAAGAAGTGAAAATTTAAGGAATATGAAATGACAGGGGTGCTTACCATAACTGGTGATGCCAGCGGGACCAAACAAGTTTGAAACTTTTAAAAAATGCAGCGATCTGTGACAACATAATTTCAAATCATTTGTCCAGTAACGCCAAAGCATGGCAGTGTCCATGAAATGTTATTGGGTGTCGAGCGTAGACGGATCTTGAGAGAAACGATAGGGACCGGATGCTTTACTAACATATTAAAGTGGCGTCATCTTTGTGTTAGCATTAGTAGTACCACATGACAGAGAAGAGTTGACGTCGTCCGTCTTTGAACAAAACAGTTGAAAGGGAATCGCGCCGCCTAAAGAAGAAGAGTGTAGTGAAGGAAAAAGGCGAGCGGGAGGCGGCGTCAAGAGGAAGAAGCCAATGCGCGCGCGAGTGCTGGGGCGAGCCTGAACTTCCAGGTGTTCGGAGCGCGTGTGCCTCGGTTTGTGCTAAAACAATGTAGTGTAAACAAAGTACTAGCGCTGGTCCAAGTAGGCGGCAAAAAAAAAAAAAAGACTTAAAGGAAGATTTATTGGTGGACTTTTGTGGAAAGCGTTATCCCGACCCTTGAAAAACGCAACACACGTCCCCCTTTGGGAAAATGTAACGCTGACCTCGTAACAAAGCCAAAAATAGGCAACAAACAATAAAGGAAGCCAAAAAGAAAACTAAAAGCCAAAAGTGAAATAGTGAACGTTAGCGTTTCCCAAAAGGAGACTTGTGTGACGTTTATCGGGGGTCATACTAAACCATTCCCTCAAGATCCACTAATGGATCTTCCTTTTTCTAGAACGAGAATAATCACCTCGTCTCAAAATCGCCAAGAGCGCTCACAAATAGCCATCATGCCCTTGTGTTGAGCACTGCACGCTAATGAGCAAGTTGTACGTGTTTGCTCACCAACTCTTTAATGTGTGTTGGCGTTAGACAGTAAGCAGTAAGCTTGCTTTGCCTCGGAACAGTTGTATATAGAAAGTAGGTACTATAAACAAATCCGAGTATTTAATGGAATACTGTTCCTCAGATACGTCACGTCGGCGGAAGAAGCGATTTGGACACATAAGTAATGTGACAAAGAACACAATGTGACGCTCGGAGGATGATTACATGCTTAGGACAACACATTTTAGGGTCTTGCGAAAAGAGGGAAACCATGTTTTGAAGCACGAATATGTGCAGATGAATGAACCGTACATTGAACGAATATGTGCAGGTGAATGAACCGTACTTAATCCAATGAATTAAAGAATCCAAGTTTTCAGGAACCCGCCGAAAGCCAAAAATTGGCGGAGCCAGGATTTGAACTCTGGGCCTCCCAATGTCCGGTCGGGTGTGGTAACCACTACACCACTCCACCTTGGCTTTCTGGCGTTTCCTACCTGTCTTATTAATGCACAAGAAACGAAATGTATCCAATCGGAGGTGTTCTGGAAACACACGCCGCCGCGTGGAACGCGGTACGACGCTTAGTGTCACGTGGTACGTGCTCGTTTGTGCTCCATAAATCCTCCCACTGTTTGTCTCGCCCCGAGTACATGTAGTAGTATTCTTTGTTTATGAGCTTTAGAGACACGGTATCATCATCATCTGCGAGAATCAAGAGTCATGTTATTGAATATACAACACGGGCACTTCACGTCATCGTACGTGGTCTCCGAGGAGGATATGAACGAATATGTGCAGAGGAATGAACCGTACTTAATCCAATGAATTAAAGAATCCAAGTTTTCAGGAACCCGCCGAAAGCCAAAAATTGGCGGAGCCAGGATTTGAACTCTGGGCCTCCCAATGTCCGGTCGGGTGTGCTAACCACTACACCACTACACTTTTTTTTTTTTTTTCTTTATTGCCGGACTTGGACAGTACACAGTAACTAAAGTCAGAGGCAGTACGCATACAAGAGGTAATGCTAAAATTGCCAGCCGGCTTGCGGCTAGCAGTGCGGGGTTAAAATTTGCTGATGTTCACCAGCTTTTCAATGCAAGGAAGCCACTCAGGCGCGCATTTCTGAGCCTTATGAACTTCAATAAATGAAATAATACTTTCACGGAAATACTCCTTAGCTTCACGCATATCACGGTCTGCATGGCGGACAGCCATCCGAGACCTCCAGATACCATGCAGGCCCAGCAACATAACAAGATCGAATGGGGCGCCACCCTCGTTTTCTACCGGCAGGTACCTAATCCCGTGAGAGTCAAGTGGAAAGTCTTTCTTCAAGGTGCGCTGTAGGACATCCCAAAGAAAGACGCCATCCCAACACTCCAAGAAGACGTGTTCAATAGTCTCTGGTTTTTTACATAGGAAACAATGAACACACCACGGGACAAACAAGCCCCTCTCTTCCATCCACGTTTTAACCGGTAATGTACCGGTATGCAATTTAAAGAAAAAAGACTTGACCCCGGGTGGAACTAACATCTTTTTCACACGTTTCAAGACGTCCTGTCCTGTGCCTGTAGAGTACATGGTCCTGTACAATGGAACAGGAAAAACAGCATCGCAAACATCCTTATACAACCGCTTACGGGGTACTACACTCAAATATTCCAAAGAGAAACGGGCCGCCAAAAAGCGGCATGATGCGACTACCTCTTTGAGGTACCCATGAATACCGCCGGGCACACTGGACGAGGAAACAACAAACTCAGGCAAACATCGACCTTTACTTGACAAACCGTACGCAAAAACGGATCACTAACATCACGAAAATAACAGTAACGGTTTACTAATTGGCGCAAAAACAGGTGCGATAAGCCTAGTCCTCCCTCGCGAACTCTTCGGAAAAGGTTCATTCTGCTTGTTCGCTCCCAAGACGAGCCCCAGATGAACACCGCAAAAACACGATGCAGTTTCTGTACGTTAACACGCGAACAGTGTAACACCTGCAAAACGTACCACAGTTTACTCACAAGAAATAAATTGCAAACTGTGGCACGCGCAAACATCGAAAACCCATTACCCCTCCATTTTTCGGCTTTCTCGCGAAGGACTACTGATTGACTGCGCCAATATTCCTCACTCACACGATAATGCTCAAGGGGCACCCCTAAGTACTTTACAGGAGTGGTGACCCATTTAACATTGGCAAACGCACTTGGGGTAACACTCCACTCTCCATGCCAGAAGCCCAGACATTTATGCCAGTTGACCGCACTACCACTTACACGACAAAAATGTTTAACTATATTGACAACACTGATGATACTCTCGTGATTCGTACAGAAAATAGCGATGTCGTCCGCGTACGCAAGGACACGAACTTCAGATGAAAATAATTTAAACCCACTCACAATGTCATGCCTCATAATACTTAAACAGAGCGATTCCAAATAAAGGCAAAAAAGAAGAGGTGACAAGGGACACCCTTGACGAACAGAGCGCTGCACTTGAATGCGCTTGCCTACGGAATGGTTTATTACAAGGCGCGTTGTACAGCCGCTATAAGCCATGCGTACTCCTTCGCGGATCACTGACCCAATATTAACATGATCAAGAACAGCCAATAACACGTCGTGCGGTACCCGATCAAACGCTTTCTCTAGATCTATTTGTAGCATTGCCACGCCACTCTGCATGGCGTCGCAACACTCCAACACACTCCGTGCTTTATGAATATTCGTTAAGATAGTCCTACCTTTAATACCGCATGTTTGGTGGGGGCCAACTATTTCCGTAACTACAGTCTGTAACCGCCTGGCCAGTATCTTCATAAGTATTTTATAATCCACATTAGTTAAACTGATAGGTCTATACGAAGTTACCTGTCGCAGTTTGACAGTGTCTTCAGTTTTCGGGATTAAAATGGTGTGGGACGACAAGAAGGATGGAGGTAGGACACCTAGTTCGAAAGCCTCATTGAAGACCTTAGCCAGAACTATTGAAAGCTCATGCTTCAGCGCCTTATAAAATGCAGCGCTGAGCCCGTCTGACCCAGGGGACTTTCCCGGGTTCAGGGCTTCAATAGCAAACAAAACGTCCTCCGCCGTGATGGTCGCTTCCAAAACCTCTTTTGTTGCGTTGTCTAACCGCGGCATTAAAGGCAAAAAGTCACGCTTAAAGCTCTCCACATCGACTGGACTCGCCGCGAATAGGGTACAGTAATAATCAAAAAAGGCGCGCTTGATTTCCACCCTGTCGCTCGTGACTGCACCGTCACATTCGACCTCAGTTATCTCATTACGACGAGCGTATCTTTTTTCCATGCTCAGTGCTCGTTTAGTCGGCGCCTCCCCCGTTATGAACCGTTCCGCTCTCGCCCTGACAAGTGCGCCACGATAACGCCCTTTATCTAAAATCTCCAGTTTTTCCTTCACAGAACAAATGTCGTCTTTACATGCTCCCGGCATTCTGCATTCCTCTTTGACCAACATTTGCAAGTTCAAACGCAACACTTTTTCAATTTTTTTTTCTTCATTTTTAATTATACTAGCTCGTTCTAATGCCTTCATCTTTATCTCCTGCTTAAAATGTTCCCAGCTTAGCCTATACCCACATGCCTTTACATCCCTTAATTTTTCTATTGCGGCCTCGACATCAGCTCTAGAAATGTCGTCATCCAGCAGCTTACAATTTAGTTTCCATAAGTCCCAACTAAATATTTTTCGATTTCCCGATTTTTTTCCAACGCAGAACTTGACCAGACAGTGGTCGCTGAAGCAAATAGGACACACCGTGTAGTCGAAAGAAAATGGTACCACCTCCAGCGATACATACGCTCTGTCTAGACGGGAATGACTGGTCCCTTGAAAATGGGTAAACTGAACGCCCCTCCCACTATTGACACATTCTCCCACGTCTTCGAGGCCGTAGTCGTTAACTATGTCGCTTAAAAGCACGGTGCTCGAGTCTTGGCACGGAGTAGAGCTTGTTTTATCGTGTGCAGAGCACACACAGTTAAAGTCCCCCAGCAAACAAACAACCCGTGCCGTATCACAGTAGTGCCGAACACTTTCGAAAAATATGCGCATTTCCTGAACCCTAGTTGGCGCGTATACACAGATGATGCGCCACTCTCGATCCTCGAAAGAAAAAATGAAAGCCGTTTACAACTCCCTGTAACGCCGAATTAGAGCGCAGCTCTTGAGGAGGAGGAGGGAAGGGTACTGGGGGGTGGGTCAAGTGACCTCGGGGGCGGGGGGTCACGTGACCTTGGGGGTCACGTGACCTTGGGGCGTCACGTGACGTCGCGGGGGTCACGTGACCTGGGGCCACGTGACGATACCGATGACGTCATCAGTAGCGTCACTGATGACGCCATCAGTGATGATGATGACGATGCGGATGCCGGTGACGTCACTAATGACGTCATCATTGATGATGACGATGACGATGCGGATGCCGGTGACATCATCAGTGACGTCACTGATGACGTCATCAGTGGCTCTGACGTCAACGGGGGGTCACGTGACCTCGGGGTATCCCCAGGTCACGTGACCCCAGGGGGGGTCACTTGACCTGGGTAACCATCGTGACCCTCGTGAGGGTAACCCTAGTAACCCTTGTGAGGGAAACTCTCGTGACCCTCGTGAGGGTAACTCTCGTGACCCTCGTGAGG
Organism: Ixodes scapularis; assembly: GCF_016920785.2. Lineage (NCBI taxonomy): Eukaryota > Metazoa > Arthropoda > Arachnida > Ixodida > Ixodidae > Ixodes > Ixodes scapularis. The sequence continues at coordinate 198,694,122 of NW_024609835.1, forward strand.
GTAACTCTCGTGACCCTCGTAAGGGTAACTCTCATAACCCTCGTGACCCTCGTGAGGGTAACCCTCGTGAAGGTTACCCTCACGAGGGTTACTAACCCTCGTAACCCTCGTGAGGGTTACGAGGGTAAGTAACCCTCGTGAGGGTAACTCTCATAACCCTCGTGACCCTCGTGAGGGTAGCCCTCGTGAAGGTTACCCTCACGAGGGTTACTAACCCTCGTAACCCTCAAAAGGGTTACCTTCACGAGGGTTACCCTCACGAGGGTTAGTAACCCTCGTAACCCTCGTGAGGGTTACAAGGGTAAGTAACCCTCGTGAGGGTAACCCTCGTGAAGGTAACCCTTTTGAGGGTAATTAACCCTCGTAACCCTCGTGAGGGTTACGAGGGTAAGTAACCCTCGTGGCCCTCGTGATCCTCGTGAGGGTAACCCTCATGAGATTAACCCTCGTAACCCTCGTAACCCTCACGAGGGTTACGAGGGTTGCGGTTACGCCGACGCCGACGCCGACGGCGACGCCGCTCAAGCCGGGAACGGGCCCCTAAGAGCTGCGCTCTAAAATCGCAAACGACCAGTCTCCCCAACTCACATGTGACCACTGAATGGATAACAGCCCCTAAACGTTTGCGAACAAAAAGAACACATCCCGCCGACTTCCCAACCGCGTGACAAACACAGGCGTCATAACGCGCCGTAAAAGGTCTCACCATGCGCTCCGTCTGGTCTTCGCCCTCAACTTTCGTTTCCTGGATCGCGACAACATCCAAGTCCTGCTCTGTCACGAGGCGATACAGCTGGTTCTGCCGCCTCCCAGCAGCCAGCCCTCGTACATTTAGGGTCGCAATTCGCAGTAACCTATCTAGAGACACGATGGTAGAATGGTTCAGACGGAGCACTCGGTGCTTACCCCCTCAGTTTCACGAGGCGCAGTGTTCCATGCCCGCAGGCGTTCCGGCCGCCGTCTTGTCACCGCGTGGAAGCGACGACGACCGCCCTTGACTGGCGGCTCGCATCTTCTTTCCCCTTCCGTCGACAACTTTCCACTCCTTTTCAAGCTGACTAAGCCGACGCTCCTGCGATGCCTCAAGGCTGGCATCACAGCGACGCTTTGACGCTGCCCACTCGACTTCCATCTCCGAGTTGCTGTTGACATCGTCGCACACAGGAACATCCACTCCAGAGGCATTGACCTCTTTGATGCCCGACTCCGGCGTGGCCGACTGTTGCGCCTCCGGCTGCTCCGGCCTCGAAGTCACCGCCACCGGCTGCAGGTCAGCACCGCTCGTCACAGCGGTGGTGTTGGTGGCCCCTTCCTGCGCCTCTCTCGGCTCGGATTGAGCCGTTGCAGGCGCCGCTGCGCCCTCCGCCTCGTCCTTGTCCATAACGAGTTCGCTGTGGTCTCCGTCCTTGCCACGCCCAACAGCACCCGCGTACGAGCGTGCGCAGTCGGCCGACACATGTCCAAATGCGCGGCACTCGGAGCACTTAGGTACCCGGCAGTCTCGCCGAATATGCCCCTTGGTGCGGCATCGTAGACACATCGGAGCCCGGCCGGGAACCACCACCAGAACCGCGCCACTGCCAAGGCGCAGCTGGTGTGGAAGACGGTCCAGCGAGACGCCCTCGTGTAGCACCAGCCGGACGAGCCGCGTCGTAGACTCCACGCCTTCGAAGTCGGCGACCCTCCACTTCTCTCGCGTCACCTCTTTCACTTCGCCGTACTCCCCGAAGGCTCGTCGTATCGTGTCGTTGGTCACGTCGAACGCCACCCAATGTAACTTAACCCGCACTTCTTGCCTTGTCGGATTCACGACGAGGCACGCCTTCTCCTTGACAAGGAACTGCCCGACGTCGAGCAGCTTCTTCTTCGCTTCGTCCGACCGCATATCGAGGAGCCAGACATGCGACATCTGGTATGCCCCGATTCCGGTCACCTCCCCGATCACGCCGATGTCTTTCAGCGGCTTCCGAAAATCTTCAAGCCGGTAGGGTCTTCCGGAGATGTCGCAGTGCAGAATACCCGCACGCTTCATCGCCTCGCCGGCTGGCAATGGAGGAAGGACGATACGATAGTCGTTTGAACCAGAAGATGCCGAGTCACCGCGACCCTCGACGGCCGCTATCGCTGCTCGCACGGAGCCCATTCTGCGTCCGCTCCTATCCGCAGCCAGAAACAGAATGACTACACCACTCCACCTTGGCTTTCTGGCGTTTCCTACCTGTCTTATTAATGCACAAGAAACGATATGTATCCAATCGGAGGTGTTCTGGAAACACACGCCGCCGCGTGGAATGCGGTACGACGCTTAGTGTCACGTGGTACGTGCTCGCTTGTGCTCCATTTCGTTTCTTGTGCATTAATAAGACAGGTAGGAAACGCCAGAAAGCCAAGGTGGAGTGGTGGAGTGGTTAGCACACCCGACCGGACATTGGGAGGCCCAGAGTTCAAATCCTGGCTCCGCCAATTGTTGGCTTTCGGCGGGTTCCTGAAAACTTGGATTCTTTAATTCATTGGATTAAGTACGGTTCATTCATCTGCACATATTCGTTCATATCCTCCTCGGAGACCACGTACGATGACGTGAAGTGCCCGTGTTGTATATTCAATAACGTGGCTCTTGATTCTCGCAGATGATGATGATACCGTGTCTCTAAAGCTCATAAACAAAGAATACTACTACATGTACACGGGGCGAGACAAACAGTGGGAGGATTTCTGGAGCACAAACGAGCACGTACCACATGACACTAAGCGTCGTACCGCGTTCCACGCGGCGGCGTGTGTTTCCAGAACACCTCCGATTGGACACATTTCGTTTCTTGTGCATTAATAAGACAGGTAGGAAACGCCAGAAAGCCAAGGTGGAGTGGTGTAGTGGTTAGCACACCCGACCGGGCATTGGGAGGCCCAGAGTTCAAATCCTGGCTCCGCCAATTTTTGGCTTTCGGCGGGTTCCTGAAAACTTGGATTCTTTAATTCATTGGATTAAGTACGGTTCATTCCTCTGCACATATTCGTTCATATCCTCCTCGGAGACCACGTACGATGACGTGAAGTGTCCGTGTTGTATATTCAATAACGTGGCTCTTGATTCTCGCAGATGATGATGATACCGTGTCTCTAAAGCTCATAAACAAATAATACTACTACATGTACACGGGGCGAGACAAACAGTGGGAGGATTTCTGGAGCACAAACGAGCACGTACCACGTGACACTAAGCGTCGTACCGTGTTCCACGCGGCGGCGTGTGTTTCCAGAACACCTCCGATTGGATACATTTCGTTTCTTGTGCATTATTAAGACAGGTAGGAAACGCCAGAAAGCCAAGGTGCAGTGGTGTAGTGGTTAGCACACCCGACCGGACATTGGGAGGCCCAGAGTTCAAATCCTGGCTCCGCCAATTTTTGGCTTTCGGCGGGTTCCTGAAAACTTGGATTCTTTAATTCATTGGATTAAGTACGGTTCATTCATCTGCACATATTCGTTCATATCCTCCTCGGAGACCACGTACGATGACGTGAAGTGCCCGTGTTGTATATATATATATATATATATATACGATTGCAGGCAAGCTGGTTAATTGATTAAAAAAAAACAATAATGAATAGGCATGTATGGAGACTTAACGGAAAACATAGTAAACCTAATTTCTCTTAGATACGAGAAGAAGGTCCTCAGAACATTCCTCATCGTATTGTAGAAGTTACAATTTTCAACAAAAAATAGGAATTAAGTTCACTTTATTAAATAGTATAGTCCGGGTCACAAAGTCAACAGATTGTAACATTTTACTTTTATGACCCGCGCTAGCAATCATTTTTTGCGCGTTCCATGCCTATGTTTGAATCAGAAGCCGATTCGCGCCCGCCAACCGTCAATTAGAACTACAAACGGCCCAGCGACTAAATGAACCAAGGTGCAGTCCATCAGCAGCCAATAGGGAATAAAACCATCCCGCGCTCACCATTATTTCCGCTGCCTCGATCAGAACAGGACAGCTGGATTAGCGCTCCGTGTCTCCAGCTTATTTCTCCTACGCAGGCCTATGTGACTGCCCGAGTCGGAGGCTTGACTCGGCTCTCGCCATTTCGCCACGGGGCGTCCGCTGGGCACGCAAAGCTCGTTGATCCCTAAGCTAATAATGCGGAGGGAGCTACGCAGCTGCCGGACCTGACATCGCGCTAGGTGCGGTGGCGTGGATGGGAACGTGATCACTTGGCAAAATATACGAATGATTATTCCATCTAGCACGTAGCTCCCACTGCGCTGTCAGCATAGGGGGAACGGAGTCTAGACTGGCTCATTTGCCTACTCGAAGAGGCAGTGCCGTGCAAACGAGGGATAACAGAGGGGTCTCCTACGCACCCCTCCCTCCTTACCAAAACAAAAATGCACGAGAGACCAAGAAGCTTGCTTCTAAATCGAGAACAAAGATGTGGGAGTATAGGAAAACTTGTTAGACATCTTTTTGTACTTCCCTAGATTACTCTAGAATGTCTTATTATTGTGAAAAAAGTGAGTTTACCGCTTCCGGATGGTTTAGCAGTGACGACATGCGAAGGTAACAAAAAACACCTGCGATAAAACGAAGGCACGGAGCAAAACAAAACAAAACGGGAAGTGGACTCCGGCACGACCTCGTTATAAGACCTCGTTCGTGCTTTATTATGTTTCGCCTTTTGATTTTTGACAAGAGACGTGATTCGCCACGTTTTTTTTTTTCAATTTACTCGTAGTTTTTGTTTTATTTGTAGCTTCCCTGTATCAGAAAACCATATCTCTTTGACAGGAGGGTGAATGATACAGCACTGTCTCATGGTGCCAAAATCGCAAAATTATCGTTAAACTTGCGACGGGAAGGCGTGGCTGGTCACACAGGAGAGTCTAAGACATAGAGGCGCGTTTTAAGTTTCGTGGTTTCCAGGTACCCTTAAATAAAATCCATAAAAATTCTCTGTTCTTCGTCGACTTCTGACGGAAAAGTCAATGTCGCTGATATGCATCATAAATGTCTTAATCTGTTGGCTGTGGCCTCTACGTTCTAGAGCGTCGCTTTAGAACGTAGAGGGGACAGTTCAAGAAATTGTGTCCAATATTCCGGGGCACATTGCATTCGATAGAAGTTGGTGTAAAAAACCTTAATATCTGATGAATGGTTATGCTAGTATAGACGCGTTTACACGAAAGCAATGAAGTAGTGCATACTCGTTTCTTCTGAGTTTTTACTCAGGAACATACAGAGAAGAATTTCAGCGTGCAGTATCTGTGCACGGGTGAAGCATATTAATTATTATTAGCGTACTCCACTCGCCTCGCCGAACCCCGGGAACAGAAGGCCGGTCTCCTTTCCAATGTCCCGTCGAAGCCTTTGCCGCCGATTCCCACGTGCTAGAGAATTTACTAGAAAGCGAGCGACCATATTTGCGTGTAATTTTCTTTCTTGTCCAAAGCATTGAGCATATAAAAAACATAATTCATACAACGTGTAAATTAGACAGCGTACTTTGAGAGTTTTCGAAAATTGCTGTGGTATAAGATGTGACGTCATGAAGCGCAGTTAAGGCCGTTCGCCGCTAGCTCCGCTGTCGTTGACGTTGCTGATGAATTAACACGGCGCGATCGCTCTATTTTGGCTTTGGACATTAGGAGTGGTCTTTGCGTTTCTGAGTTGGAGTTCATTTATGCTTCAGTGAAACCTTAACAGCCAGCCATCATTTGCGTTTTCGGCTCATCGGCTAGCGCCATTTTCACCGTAGCTGGGACACACAGTTTTTTTGTAAATAAGAAGGCGTTTTCTATATTGTACGGAGGTTGGGTGATTCAAGATAGGGGAGAGAGTAGTGTTTATTAAGAGGTCAAACTTGCTGAGGAAATTTTGTGCACATCGAATATATGAAAATATAAACGTTCTTCGAAAACGTTCAGCCGACTAAATGCTATGGTGTTCTTGGTAACCGTAACCCAAAACGAACCAAAATGTTTTCAGGCAAGACACTAAAACCGGAATCGAATCCAGAAATATTAGCAGGTGACTAATACATTTAAACTAATATGCACAAACAGCGTAGTTACAAACCATATAATAATAATAATAATAATAATAATAATAATGTTTAATGCAGGTGCTTCAAATGGAACTATATACACATATCAGAACCGCCAAAGCCCTAAAGGCTTGTAGGACTAGTTCCTTACGAATAACTTAAGGCACACTCAAAGCAAGTTAGTATAAACCCTTCAGAGATCTAGAACGCGTGACAGAGAGAAATATATACAAACAGGGGAGTAGTGCACAGCGCACAGAAATCACATCAAGTAGAAAACAAAATGAAAACAAAAAATTAATCGGCACTTTAAAAAATGATGTCTAGGCAAAGAGTCTTCAATCTACGTTTCAAAGCTCCTCGAGAAATTACGTCGAGTAGCACAGAAGGGAGGTTGTTAAAAATATGGGATACATAATAGAGGCGAACGCATTTTTCAAAATGTGTTTTGATGCGTGGCGTTTGATATGGTCTCACGTCTCGAAGGGCAGGACAGACAGTGTTGGGGGTCTTAAAGGTGTTATCCCAGTAGTGCCTCAGCACTACTGTTTCCAAAAATAGTGATTTAAAAGTTGGTAGCGAGAGGTCATTAAAGAGGTTATCAGATCTTTGGAAACTAGAACCGTAAGCTACACTACGCAGGATGCCATTTAGTAAGGAGTTCACTTTAGATTCTAATAAGGCTGTACACTGTCCGAATAAAGTTATTCCGTAACGGAGAATACTATAAACAAGGGCGTGCGTCAGAAGTCTTTTCGTTGTGATGGGAAGAAGTATGCGAAGATTATATAAGGTGCACGAAGCGGCTTGTATTTTTTTGAAAATATAGAAGTTAGAGTTCCATGACAGGTCGCAATCAAAATAAAGTCCCAGATATTTCGTACAGTTCACCTAAACAATAGGCGCACATTCGCAAGAAACACAGTCTGACGTGTGAAGAAAAATTGGTTTGTCTAAAACAACTTGTTTTAGTGGACTACGAAAGCACACTAGTTGTGTTTTCTTCGCGTTTATTAATTACATTTGCTGAAAACCAGTTCATGAGCCGTAATACATCTGATTGGAGTAGCTCAACAGCCTCATGGTATCGTACATGACTCGACAACAGGACAATATCGTCTGCGTATTGGAATACTGCGCAGAAGTTGACCGCCTTCGGAAGAACATTGACATAGATGTTAAAAAGAAGAGGCGATAGTATCGAGGCCTGTGGAACACCAGTCTTTAGGGACATTTTCAAACTCCGAGCTCCGCTTATTGAAACTAGCTGTGTACGACTTGACAGAAAGTTTTCTAGCAGTCTGTAAAAAGGGCCTCTGAAGCCGAGGCTGAAGAGCTTATTTAAAAGTACCTTATGTGAGACTGAGTCGAAAGCTTTAGAAATATCTAGAAAGAGTGCACACGTGAAAAGATTATGTTCAAATGCATTATGAAGAACATCGGAAAAGTCTTCAAGTAAGGGTTGGGTGCCTTTACCCATAACAAAACCGTACTGTTGGGGTGACATGAGGTTAAATTCTTCTAAGAACGCTGACATTGTCTAGAAAATGTGTTTTTCTAAAATTTTCGCCAGTGAAGGCAAGATAGATATAGGACGGTAGCTTTCGATGCTACTATGATCCCCATTTTTGTATAAAGGCCTGACAATGGCTGTTTTGAGATCTTCTGGAATATTACCTGACGTTATGGAGCCGTTTAACATATTTAGTATCACATGACTCAAGGGTGCATAATTTCTCCGCAAATCAGCGATCCGGACGTTATCAATTCCAGGAGACAAACCCGGTTTGAAACTAAGCAACATACTATGTAGACCTTGCTCTGTAATTTCAGGAAGGAAGGCCGACGCTACATTCACTGGAGCTGCTTTTGAGAGACAAACTTCACTATCGCGTGAAACATTTGAAGTTTTCCCAAAATGTACATTAAACGCATTTGCCGTGGACTGTTTGTTACAAGGGAAATATCTGGTGATCGTCTCGTCGACAGAATGTTTCGCGCTGTGGCCTCCTCGTAAATCGTTTACAACAGACCAAGTTACACGGGAATCATAACGGGAATCTATTAACTTCTGTTTAATATAGTTACGTTTAGCGGAGCGAATTAATGCAGTGACTTTGTTGCGCTCACTTCGGAATTCATTCCGCAGGTCTATATTATCGGGAGAGCGACGACAACGCGTCCACAATATTTCTTTATACTTAATCGCGGCAATGATGTCATTATTCAACCATATATGTTCCGCTCGCCTCTTTCTGATAGTAATTATTTTTTTACTGCATCTTGTAAAAGTCTGCCAAAGATTAATAAACTTCGTGTAGAGTTCTTGATTTGAATATGTTAGTAAACGCCCCCAATCATAAGAAGAGATTAATTTGTCGAATAATTTCCGATCGACAACCTCTATAAGTCTTGTTTCCGGACAGGCGTGTCTTAGAGGCGTATCGGAAACCAGTTGAACTGCGGTAAAGTAGTGATCTGCGAGTTTCTGCGAAATGACAGCAGACTTAACTGAAAGGCCGTGAGTGCGTATATTCATGTGGTCTAGACAAGCAGAAACAAGGTGTTCATTCAAAGTTTCCTCTCTGGTAGGTGCTTGAATTGTACAGTTGAGACCAAATTCCGAGAGAAGATTCAAGTAGTCAGATTCGGTTGACTTTGTGGGTTTCAAAGTGTCAAGGTTCATGTCTCCGACTACGCAAAGTTGTTCCTCGGCCTGAAGGTCAGTCAAGCAAGCTCTCAATTCAACTAAAAAAGACGAAGCGCTTTCTGATGGAGGGCGATAGCAGGCGACTAATGCGATAGAGTATACAGAGTTGAAAATTTTGAAAGTGACAGACTCTGCATGAACGAAAGTATTTTTTAACTGTTCTGTACCCCATGAATCTTTGACAAAAATACCAATGCCTCCACCTGTCCTCTCAGAGCGAGTATGGAAGAATTGCTGATAACCAGGTATTGAGAATTGATCAACAGAAGCAGCTGGTACATTTATCTCCGTTAAGACCCACACGTCGACAAGATCGTACAGGGAACTGGCTATAAGACCAAATTGCTCCCAATACTTCCTAGCACTACGAATATTAGTGTGAAAAATGGTGATCCCGCTAGTTGAGGAGTCAAAATTACACAAGATTGAATTGAAATCATCGCAGTCAAAAAATGTGAAGGTCATGGTTGCTAGGCAATGAGTTCTAAGTCATTGACACAAGTAATGTGAATGAGTGGGGCTCCCTCTGCTTTTTTTGCGTAGATCTTTGCGTTTTTATCCCAGACGTATCGATATTGTTTTACTTTGCCTTTCGCCCGGGCTTTCCAAAAGAGCTCCTTGTTCGTCTGTGTCAAGTTCTCGTTAAAAAAGAGTTTCGGGAGTTTTCGTTCGCGGGCGAGAGTACCCAGTGAGCTACGCAACCTCAACCAGCGGTCCCTAACACGCGCAGAGCGAAACCTGACCAACATAATGGGAATGGTATCACGCGAAGAGGGCAGGCGATGAACGGCCTCAACCTCTGAAAGATGGAAGTCGGAGATGCCGAGTTTTTGTGCTATATCATCAAGCTCAACCGAGGATCTTCATTGGGTCTGCAGGGAAGGCCATGCATCTCAAGGTTAGATCGACGACTAAATTGCTCGGAGTTGTTGAGCTCAGACCTGAGTCGTTGGATCTCCTCTGATTGGATTGACATGGAGGACTTTAATGAATTCACCGCGGTCTGTAACTCCGAAACAGTAGTATCCTGCTGAGCCACTTGTTTGAGCTGAGTGTCATACTGAGCTGAACAGAAGGCTACTGACTTAAGCACCTCATTGACAGATTGTTCCATGGCATCAACCGCAGATTTAACGGTGAGCAGCTCATCGACTTTTGCCGGAAGCTGGGCGAGCGAATCCACGCTACTCTTGAGAGAGAGAAGCAAGTCGATCTTCTTGTTTACTTCGGCTAACTGGGCTGCAAATGACGCGGACTCTATATCCGAATCCGCTTCCAAGCTTCCTCCTGTCGACTTAGTCACAGAGGTGCGGCACAGATGGCAGAGCCACTGTTCTCGTTTCGCTGAACTCATGGAGTTAAATGTGCTCGCAGCAACACCGGCACATGACTTTCCGAGGTAGTAGCTGTTTTCACAACTCGCGCAAATCAGGTATCTCCCATCAACAGGTAAAGGCTCGTGGCACTTGGAACAGTTAGTGGAGGCCATGGTAAAACGGAAGAGGTGAAAGAAGCTATAAATATAGGAAAATGCAGATCGACGTTTGCGAGTCATACACTAAAAGATTGAACAGTATGCTCACTTGCTAAGCGCGAAACAAAGCTGATATGCGCGTGCATCGTGGAATGCAAGTCGGGCTGTCAAACATCTGGTTAGGTCGGTGTTCGAAGCGTTCAAGCTTAATCACTGGTAAAAACCTGGCAGAGGCATACACTTTGCCGGTGCTCGAGCGGTGGTAGATGGGGACGATTTAGCAGAGCAAAAGCAGCCAACACACAGCACACACCAAGGACGGTGCTGATGGTGGCGATTCCGCTGAACAAGGCCGGAAGACCTTACAGCGGCCAGGGGGTATGCCCGCCGCCAGCTGAAGAGACAAGCTACACCGGCAAAACAGTGATTCGACGACAGCCTTGTACGGTCACCGGGAAAGGCAGGTCTCACAGTGTGTTGATAGTCGGTTTCTGCAAAGGACTGGATGGTCGCTGAATCGCCATCAAGTCTCAGACGGTCGCTGGACGTCGATGGTAAGATGAGACGACGACCTCTGGCTGCATGATCGATGGACACCGATGGAGGTGGATCGGGCTGCAGTCGCGATCTTCAAGGCGGCGAACTCGCAGTCAAGATGGCAAATAGATGCCGTCTTAAGCCCGAGGCGACTCCAAGGCCCGACTTGGGCCACAAACAGTCCGCCGGTAGCACATCAGGTTGAAATAATATGAATAATACTGGAAATAGGAAGAACGATAAAAAAAGAGCGACTGCCTTCGGACACTTCGTCTTTTTCTCTCCTATATATAATATATAATATATAATAATAATAATAATAATAATAATAATAATAATAATAATAGTAATAATAATAATAATAACTTTATTTGTCACCACAGATACATGTGGTGAATGGGATGCCAGAGACGCAGGCAGCTTGGCGAAGCGCCGGACGCCCCTTCAGCAGCTGCGACACGACACATAATGTATTTACAATGAAAATGACATTTTTTTGTGCATTCATATATGATCAGAAGTGGCATATGCATGATCAAGATTTAAAAAAAAAGAAAAAAAACAATTCGAGAATATTGTTTTTCGAAAGCTGAATAACATCTATATCCCGAATGAAATAATCATTTAATAACATAGGTAGCGTGTAGCTTATTTTCTGCTTACCATAATTGGTTCTGCATTTCGGAATCTGGAAAGGCTGGCGATATCTTGAGGAGTAATAGTAACTTTTATCTTTTAAATCAGCGAGTTCAAAGATCATATCGTTACTTCCATATGCCGCATACTTATACGAGAGTGTAAGTCGATAATCATGCATTTGATGTATGTTAAGAATTTTGTAAATTTTGTACAATGGTTGTGTTGGATGTACGCAAGGGACGTTTGCAATAATTCTTACGACCTTTTTTTAGAGCAAGTATATTGCATTTAAATTTGACATGGATGTATTGCCCTAGACCAAGTTACAATAGCACAAATGGGAATAGAATAATGAATTGTACAGCACCCTTTTTACACTCGTGGGAAGATGTCTATGTTTATTCATATTTCCTACTACTTTTCCAAGTTTAGCGCAGATATTTAATGTGATCATTCCATAGCAAGGTTTCAGAAAAATAATTCCAAGCTTTTTAATATGATGTACAAATTCAATATTTAAAGATCCAAAGTTGAGGGGTGTGGAAAGTCTCTCACCCGAACCACGTGGTCGCAACATGACTGCTTTTGCTTTTGGCGCATTAATGTTTTTAAGCAATTTATTTCTGACCATGCTTTCAACTTTAGAAGAAATGCATTGGCTTTATTTCTTAAGCTCTGCTCACAACTGTCTAAAAACAATATGTAGTGTCATCCGCATAGATGATATACTTGCAATTTGGATCAATGTTTACTAAGTCATTAATATATAGTATAAAAAGAAGGGACCCTAATATACTTGCTTGTAGAAACTCCTGACAATATGTTTGGAAGGGTTGATTTTTGGTCATTAATTACCACAAACAGAGAGCAATATTTTAGATATGATTTTATAAGTGCAAGCGGAAGAACTCGAATACCATAAGCAATGAGTTTTTCTAGCAAAATAGTGTGATGAATGCAACCAAAAGCTTTGCTGAAATCTATAAATATTCCAAGCGTCAACTTTTTTTCTTCGAAGTTTTATAGTATACATTCTGTCTGAACTAATAATGCTGCTTCTGTAGACCGATTTCTCCAGAAGCCAAATTGATAGTCTGTTATAAGAGAATATTTGTCACAAAAATTTGCAATCCACGAGCGAATTAGTTTTTCTAAACCATTTGAAAATACTGGAAGTATAGATATAGGACGATAATTCCATAATTCGTTTTTGTTTCAAGTTTTGAACAAAGCTATAACTTTCGCAACTTGCATGCTTGCGGAAAAGTACCAGATGATAGGGCGATTTTTTATATAAAAATTAGGCATGCCGCAATGATATCAATTACGTATTTCGCTGGTCTAATTTATAGATCGTCTGCATCACGACTCCGACTATTATTGATACACATGATAGATGTACGAACCTCATTTTTATCCGTTGGGAATATAAAGAGTGATTCTGGAGTTGGTAAGATATTTTTTTTTACGCTTCTGGGTTATGGTAACTGCTACCTATATTAACAAAAAAATTGTTGAATACATTTGCAAGATTCAATCCGTTCAGAACTTCACCATTATGTTCTATATTTTCGATTGGATTTAATCTGCAGGAGGCATTAAAAACACTTTTTATACGTTTCCATAGTATATCGGCCTTTTTTAGGCAGTTGGCATAAAAAAGAGTAGAATAATAATTCTTTTTGTTCTTTTAATTTCCGTGGTTAATTTATTTCTGTAGTCTCTAAATTGGGCTAGCACTATTTCATATATTTGGCAAGAAATATATGAAAAAGTTCGTATTTCCTACGTATTTGTTTTGTTAAGAGTGCCGATGTCATCCAAGGCTTCCGTCCTCTTCGAGCAAGTTTTACGGTTTTATTTGGGAAACAGTCAAAATATATATGCTTAAACTTTTCTATGAACTTGTGATAGGCACTATCCGCGTCACCACTATGAAATACATCTTCCCAATTTGTGTTAATTAGCTTATTTCGAAACATGCCTAGTGTAGCTGGTGTAATGTTTTGGAATGTTATTGTAGTTGTGTCTTGCTTACGCGGTTCACGTGTTGTGTTAAATAGCATAAATATGGGTAAATGGTAAATTATATCTGAAGCAATTACGCCAGCCTGGACCTTTTCCTTTTCATAGTTTTTAATAAACAAATCAATTAATATTGATGTAAAAGACGTAATGAGAGTCGGGTGAGTTATAACATTCGAGAAGCTATTTGCCGTTAAAGGGATACTGAACCGAAATTTGGATTTCGCAAAGTAAGGCTGCAGAAGTGTCGAACGGGAAGCTACGAACTCCAAAATATCACTCGTATATCGATATCTCTAACGGACGGCCGTACTTTTGGAAAAGAAGGGCGCGATCAAGCGAGTTCTTTGACGTAACTGTCCTCCGGGAGAATTTGAGAATGAGGAGAAGTGGCCTCGCTTCTCTCTTGCTCGCTTCGGTTCACCAGCTTGACAAGACGTAGCGAGAAGGAGAGACAATGGGCATCGTGACTTGCCTTGCCTCGTCCGCCTCGTCGGCCGGGTTCAATCGCGCACTTCTTTTCCAAAAAAAAATACGGCGATCCGTAAAATATATTGCCGTATGAGTGATATTTTTTTGGGTTTGCAGCTTCCCGCCTATCCGCTCGGCGTTGTTTTGTGAGCTCGAAATTTCGGTTCAGTATCCCTTTAACAACATCAACTCAGCAGTGTTGGGGGTGTCCTCTAAAAGATTAATATATAAATCTCCGCCTAAAAAAAATATAACACTTGCATTCGTTTGCATAACATAATAAAATGTCTAGAAAAGCAAAAAAACTTTGCGACATTGCCACTTGGTGGTGGTATACAACAGAAAAAATGTAAAGATTATGTTTTACGCACGGTACTTCGTAATCATCTGTAGCCAAGGTATAGTCTTCAATAATTTCACATTCATTATTTGCAACTAGCATGGCGACACCACCCCCACGCCCGGATACCCGGTTATGATAAAAATGTTGATAATGGGAAAGAATAAAAAAATCTGCTTCGTCTTGGTACAAGATTTCAGTGAACATTATCACGTCAAACGTGCATTGAAACGATTGAAAAGGAAACATAAGATCGTCAGACTTGGATCTAGCCGATCTAACATTCAAGTGGAGCAGTTTCAAAAGGTGACGCTTCTTTTTATTTACATCCTTACGGATATCTTCTGGTAAAAACAAGTCAGCTACTGCCCTTTCAAATGATTAAAATACAGTCAAACCATATCCGGGGATTTTTTTGTTTTAACAAGTCTTCAGGAGATCGTCATCCTGTTCTATCGATAAAAGTCGGTAGTTTCTGATTTGCGGGCTAGGATCTTCCCCTTTCTTACCCATACAAATTTCCACCTGGCATCGCGTTTTTTGGTAATAGTCTTAGCAAGCAATTTTTTCAAAGTTGGGCGCAAATGTCCGTTTATAAAAACGGGTGAGTTTGCGGAAAGTCCCAAGTCTTCGTTCGTGATTCGGTTTGATCGGGCCTTTGCAAGCTGCCTGTCGCGCTTTTCCCTGCGCGTGAATTGCCCGACAATGTTTTGCTTTCCGCGCTCTCGTGTGCGGACTCGATGACAAATTTCGACGTCCGCTGTATCAACCGGTTCGCCGATTGCATCTCCGAGCGGACGCAGCGTTTCCTTCAGATTTTCGTTTGTGATTACTGGCACTCCTCTAATTTCAAGGTTGTACGCTCGTGAGTGTTGTTCGCATTGTACAATGCTCATTTGGCTTGCTTTCATCTCTTTTTAGAGTGCTAGACACCTAGCTGTCAGCTCTTCGTTTTTTTTATTAGTTCGTTGTCAACCGTAGCTCCACTTTAAAGCTTCTTCTTGATACCCTCAAATTCAGCATTTATGAAATCCATACTGGACTTCATTTCCCTTTATCGGAACGGAGTTCACGAATTTCATTACGGAGGTCTCTCTGTAGTGTGTCTCGCATCAATTTCCATTCACTTTTTATGTCTGAGCTCCACAAAAAGTTTTATGCCAGAGAATCCCTAACACCGCTGACAAGTCATACCTATATAATTATTGTGGTAATGGCGCCGAAGAGGAAGCGATCTTCAGAACTAAATTAATGTAAAATTGTTTGTAAATTGGCAATAACGTAACCGGAAAAGCTCCAATTTTTACATCAAATAAAATGCACCGTTTGGTACGATGTCTTTTATATGGGCTCAAGTTGTTTTATTTAATGTATGCTTAAGATTTCAATGTCTGAGGTTCAAGAAGAGATATTTAATTTAAAGTCTCTTACCACACTATCATCCACACTATCAGCGGTATCCGCATGCATTCTATATGGAAACAAATAAAAGTCAGTTGATTTGATTTGATTTGAGACTGCTAATCACTTTACTCAGAGCACCATTAAGAGATTTTTTTATCAACAATTAACCGTTACAAAAAGCTAAGTGTTTCGGAACTCAGCTGGTTTTTCGGTTTCAATGTTACAAGGTACCCAAGTAGCACTCCAGACAAAAGCTTAACGTAAGACAAACTTGGCAATCGTATTGGTCTTTGTACGGTTTAGTTCCAAGACATTAACTAGTACAAGAGTACTTTTCTTTGGAGTTTCAATCGCTTATGGTCTGGGTTGTCACATAATTGCCAAAGTTCCAGAATTGAGACAAATATACTATATACGAACCGAAAGAACGAATGTTAAGCCTGATTCTGGCACTTATTTGTCAATTGAGGCCCAACGTTGCCACATTAAAACCGAACAACATGAAGTGAAGCCCAACTCTGGCACTTGTTTGGAGATGCGGGACCGAAGATGCCAGATGAGAGTCAAACATAGAGCAGTGAAGCCTAAATTTGTCAGTTGATGGCGAATTCGGGCAGAGATACCCATCTGTGTTAGAAAAACTACTCAGGTTCGGTTGTACCTGGCTTCTTGGGGATTTTTACGGCTCTAAATTGCCAGACAAAAGCTGATTTTTTACTCAAAAAACTTAGCTACCTTGGTGTTAAAGCCTTTTAGACACTGGAACAGCATGACCAGCAGAGCACGGGAGCGCTTGAATTCTTCATTTAGTAGACTTAATTAAGAAGGTTTAGAATTCATGTTGCATATGCGGTATGATTTTCTAGACTTCGGTGGGCTGTTAAGGATATATAAATTCCTGTTTAGGCATTACACAAGATTTCAGATTAATGTACCTAAGTAATGTGCCCGTGCTAATATGATAAAAGGTCCCGCCAATTTTGTTGACTCCAGCACTTTGATTTTAGTTCTCTTTATGACTTTGGTATCACGAGATGTTAGAGATTGAATAGGGGTGAAGCGTATTCTTAAGCATATTTCGTTTGATATTAAAACCACTGTTTTCAAAACGCTGGTTCTACCCTTCCTTGAATAACTCTCACTGGTTTGTGACCCTCATACGGCTGTAAATATTGACGAATTTGTGAATGTAGAGATACGTTTATTGAAATTATTATACCGAACACGATTTTATCATGTCGCTGTATACGAGCTATCCCAATTGGAGTTTCTGTCTAGGAGACGCCGTAAGGCGAAGCAAAAATATTTATACACATCACTGAAAGGTGATGTTAACGTTGATTGTTCAAGATATTTAACCCAAGTACTCGTGCAAGTTACGTGAGTTGGCACAATATTGCGCTGGTTTCGTATATTTGCCACATTAACTCCTAATTGTTTTCTACTCACCAGTATCAGAAGAGTGGACCAGTATTGATGTAGGGCAGGGAAATTTGTATTCACTCTAATAAAATAAGCCCCTGGAGAGCTGTTCGTAGAAGTTGACTCTGTTACATAGTATAATTGTTTTTCCATTTCTATATTACTGTTTTGTATTTACTACGGTTCATTATATTACTTTTAACATATTAAGTAGTACAATGAGCCAACCGCATCACCCCCTCTTTGGCACACCTTCCTATAAAAGTTTATGAGTAATATTATTAAATATCCAGTGCAGCGAAGACGCTAATTGTACAAGCAGCAAAGGGAGAAAGTCTGCCCAGAAAGAAAGACAGGTGACTCTAATTATCGTAGATATCTGTATGATAAATAACGTCGGACGACGGCGAATAGGCGACGGTCAGCATACCTTTGGGCCACAAATATACTATCGTCGTCCGAAACCATTCAACTCCATCATAGACTAAATGTATGGTAGTAAAACTTTAACAAAATAGCTTCACGAGCAAAAACAACTTTCAACAAAACAAAATGACTGCTGCCTGGAATCAAATCACGGCCTCCCATGTAACAGGCAGAAGCTTTAGTGACTCGAATGGGCTCCCTCCAATATTGATGATGATACTGGTCATTCGATTACTGTCATTCACGCTATCTGCAATCTGAAAGCCTAGAGAACAAATTGAAGGAGAACGCAGATTCATATCTTCGGGTTTCGAGGGCTTTCGCGCGCTGCTACTTGCCTGTTCGCGTCCGTATTTCTCACCAACTGCAGACGCTGGATTCGAGTCGCCATAAAAGAGCAATCGCTGAATAACACTATATCGTTATAAACATAAATTGTGCTTTATTTCTCCAGAATGTCTTATTTTGTTTCCAAAATAAGAAAAAAATTATGGATTCGGATATAAGCAACGTAGTTAGATGTTCACGTGCCTAATAACTAAGAGATCGAAAAAACACTCGCATGGATAAATGTTGAGCGCTGTAAAACGCCATTTCTTCAAGCGTAAAATGAAAATGATAAAAGTTATTTTTTCCGGAAAATTAAAACCATTACTGGTTAAAACATTATTTACCAAGACAAAAAGCCTTTCGAGCGTATATTTTAAAGGACATTTTAAAGCTATCGGATGTACTCGGCGATCGTGTTTCTTTATGCTAGGTCCGTCTGGAATGTACCCACCGAACAGAGCTGGTGTGTTCGTAGGCGCCGTACTGCAAGGCAGTCAAAGAAACGCCCAGCACTTTACATCACTCTCTACTGTATTGTTGGCACACTGATTACATTTTTTTATGTCGTTCATATGACTCACAAACTATCCTCGATGGGTAATGAAGAACCTATACGAAGAGTTTAAGAATCTAGGCGGGGTGTTATTTGTTTAACGTGAATAGAATAAAAAAAATGATATTTTTTAGAGCTTTAATTCCCACAAAGAAAGAGGAGAACCTGGTGAATTAGCTAGGTACACAACTAAAAACTCCCTAATAACTTTTTGTTGTTAAGTTCATAGTTTGTAGGGCTTAATATAGTCGGAGAGTTGGCGACGGTCGTCACTATAGTCTTGCTGGGACGTGATCGCTTTATTAAATATTCGTAGTGGGGACTGCGGGCTGAGAAATGCGATCATTGTGCGTGGCTTCACACCGAGACTAACGCTGCGAAATGCGCCTGGGATTTCGATCGGCCGGTACCGCGTTCGTTTGGCCCCGGTCACGTGACCTGAGGTGCGGGCACGATGACTGCGGAGCGGGTGCAGTCGACAGGGATCGACACCAAGGCGCTCTTCGCCGTGTTCCTGTTTGCCTAAAGTCGTGTGCAAGCCCGACATTTCTCGACCCGCCGTGCCCACTGCGAATGTTTTAATTTAAAAGTTCGCATCACGGCTAGAATATATTTAAGTCAGTGTGGCTCGGCAGTACCGCGACACAAATGTATCGCGTCAGTATTACAGGAATAGTTTTCGTATTTATAGTTACGTGTCGCGATACATTTTTCAATAAATATATGTATTCCAATATTGGAATACATTTTGGTGCATTCCTTCTATTGTGATAAAATCCCGGGCCAAGGTATCTTGTTGCAACGTTAAAGAAATCAGTAACGTCCAAGGGAAAGCTACAGAGTGTTTCTTTTTTCATTTCTTTCTTTAGAAGGGCAGAAGATACAGAAATTATGACATTAAGGCTTTGTTATCAAGCAGACGGAAACTTGTTTTTTAAACGTTATGACCCCGACAGTGGTGACTCCCTCGTATGTCTTCCGGGATGCTTTGGTTGGGCAAGCATTTTTGTTGAATTAAAACGTTGAAGGCACAGTGGGTACGAGCGTTGCAAATGTTCATTGAGCTGCCAGGACCGTCTAGAGAAAACGAGCCTAAAGTTTTTTTTCAAATAATCAGATCAAAAGCACCATTTCATCCCAAGGCGACGTCTTGAAGTGATTTCAGAAAAGGTACCGCTATGGGACTACACTCCGTTCACCCCTAAGCTGACAGCGCGGTGGAAGCTACACTCTCATTTGACCATTCATACGTCTTTTTTTTTTTCACCACGTGACCACGCTCCCCCCATAGCCACACGCAGAGGGCGGCGTTAGATGATGAAAAGGGATGCGCCTGATTGGCCTGGTGAGAGCGTGGCTCCCACCGCACTGTCACCTTAGGAGTGAACGCAGCAGAGGGGATTCTAACCTTTCGAGGATATTTCGGTGTATGAAAAAAAAAAAAAAAACAAATTTAGACGTTCTCGCGAGGTTTGTTCGACTGCGTGCATTATATCTAGAGGAGAACTGCACTGTATTCTGGTATGAAAATATTTCCAACCTAGTGATGACCCGCGTATTTCCCACAGCCAAATGTTTCAAAGAAACCGGCCATTCTACGCGAAAAAACCTTGGGGCTGAAGAATGTCCAAGTTCAACTTCCATATTTACCTTACGGCTTATATGAGTTTTTGTTTTCACTGTAGGGGTCGTTTTTTTTTTCTTAGACGTAAAAATCCTGTCAACTTAACCTACCTACTACCAGCTCCAAGCGAGGTGCTCATTTACACTGAAAATCGAAATAAGCAACAGTTTTGCCTGGATTAGAACTTCCCACTAAAAAAGTGGTCTTCCTTCGTGTTAATATAAACCCATGTTCGTTATCACTTGTGGAACGCTTCATTTTCTTCACTAACATGACCTTCTGCCCAAATCGGCAGTGGCTGACTGATGAGATAATAAGTTACTTTTCATCAAAAGAAGTCGAGAGCAAAAGCAAAAGTCGTAGGTTTAATTTTGTTTTGTATTTCCTCTCTTTGACAAGATAAAATATGTAGGGAAGAGTTGGTTTCTGCTTCAAAAATTGACTTTTTTTGTAGGTAATGCAAGAGTTCACATCACATTTTTTGGTAAGCAAATTGTCAGCATACTCCCCCGAAAAATGTATTCCTGTATTTATATCCCCAAATATATTCCTATCTTTCAAATGTATTTCTGATACGTATGGCGATACCTTTGTACGGACGTATTTATTATCAGCATTTTAGCCGTATTTATCAGGTATTACAGAATTTGTATTTCCAAATGCTATTTAGTGTATCTCTTCCCAACCCTGGCAGTTCGGTCATGAATGCTCCAAATACAGTATTTCCATAATTTCAAAATTAAAAAAATGCGATTGATCATTTTTAGTTAGTTATGCAATTGATTAACCCATATCGCTTCTTCTATTGAGCCGCTGGCTGTGAACTTAGTCATGGAATTTAATAAAGAAACAACCTACGCAAGTTTTGTTTTGTTTAATTCTTGACCTAGTATGACAAAGCACCCTGTACAATAAGAATCACGTGTCATAATATTATAGGCCATTGCGTTGAGAAACTATATACATTTCTGAACTTTGTACGGCGCAGATAAGTAGAACAAACACATTTTTTAATAACTTGCATCAATTAGTTTCGCAAGATGATATAGCGCAATTTTCACCAAGGAGATAGGTAAATAGTTCGCGCATGAATAGTGCAAAAATATTTGACGCAATCTTGCTTCAATCACAACTTTCGAAGAAAAAATTAAGATTCTTTGTAAGTTAAGGCAATTTCACGTGAAGTGAAAAGGTAAAAAAATGCATTAGGGTTGTATGAAACTGAACAAAAGCATTGTGCAAACATAATTATCTTTCCTCTTTGCCTAGTTAAATACATAATCCAAGGAGTAGTTTAGCTTGGCGAAGGATCTGCATTTAATATTTTCAAATTAAATATGAGCACTTCGATGTCCCAAAAATTTCATTTGCCATACCCCGCAGCTCAAATATCTGAAATCTATTTCGTACTTGCAGAGGTTCTATATCAGATTTACATTATTTTGGGCTTAAGATGTAACCCTATGACGGCAATAGTTTATCGTCCAACTACAAAAAAAATCGTTTTCTTTGAAAAATGTTTGACTGATTATAAAAGATGAACCTCGCAGAGAATGGAAATTAAACTAATTTTATATTTATTACTATTTTCCTTAATAACATCCAAACCATCGCCGCAACCGCATCCGCCAGTTCATTAAGATTGTCGATCGTCTGCTTTGAATAACATTTTTTTTAAGGATGCAGTTTCTAACATATATAGTAAATGTGCGTTCAACTGGAACGCAAGAACAATTAGCATATATAATAATCCTCAATAAGTAACCAATATTATATAAACCGGAAATTAAAAACAAAAATCAAAACGAACGCTATTTTACTATTTTCGCGGTCTTCTTA
The DNA here is from genome assembly GCF_016920785.2 of Ixodes scapularis. Lineage (NCBI taxonomy): Eukaryota > Metazoa > Arthropoda > Arachnida > Ixodida > Ixodidae > Ixodes > Ixodes scapularis. The sequence continues at coordinate 198,715,963 of NW_024609835.1, forward strand.
GCTCTAATCGAACCGCATTCGTAATCGTAGCTGACAGTGTTTTCAGGGAGTAGAGTAGGTGGATTGCGTAATCATTTGCTGTCGGAACAAGGCTAGCAGGTACAGTTTGCCATTCAGCTAGAACCGATAAAAAAAAAAAAACACAACAAAACACGAGCATTAAAGTTCAACACGTAGCTTATATTAAAAAAAAAATCTGTAATCCAGAAAAAAAAAGCGAAACAAAGGTAATCTTTGCGACATTATGGTTCGCGTTAGAAAACCCGAACCATTTTTGTTCAATTTCATTTGGTGGAATATAAATTTAGAATTTGCTAGAGGCACAGAAATCTGGACCGAACTTAGAGTTTCCATGCAACCGAGTGACGAGAGTTTCTTCTCATGAAACGAGGACTTCGTATGGCATAACTAGGACATGCATAACGCGTATAGCTATTTTCTTTAAGATATACCACGTGTGTAGGTCTTAAAGATGATCCTTCCGGTGTTAATAAAAAATAGTTATATTGACGGTTTGAGTAATTTAGGGTAAGTTCATTAAGTTATACGTGACCATTAGTCGAATAGGGTTCACTGTGGAGAGCGCCTCGAAAGCGCCGACACGAGAGCGCGCAACCAGTTGAGAGCACACGTCACGAGAGCGCTAACGGATCCGATGGGTGCGTCGCAGCACCTCAATAAATGTTTGCGTCTGGCGGTAGCAGCCACATGCAGGACAAAATCACGACCCATTTCGAAAGATGGCCGAATCCGATTGTAGCCTCTAAGTGCGGGAAATTTCGTAGGTAGTAATTTTTACGTGATGATTTTAATCGGAATTTGTTTTCTTCAATAGCCGTGCCATGAGTATTGGGGGTCGTATTAAATTGGGCTATTCGTTTGTAGTCGGCGTGGAAACCTGTTGATGGACGTAGGCTATAAGACCAATGAGGTTACTTTTAGGTCTTTGTCGATTTTTGCTTGGAATCGGCAGCAAACGCTTCCTAAATCGAGTTTGAATGTCACAAAGGGGACCTGAAGAGACTCGTTTACGCGCACAAAATGTCATCGCAACCGCAGTTTCTAAAAAAAAAAAAAAAAAACACGCACCAAATATTTTTTCTAAATTAATTTGGTCAAGCAAAAACACCGTTTGAATGCTACCCTGCTTATGAAATATTCACCGCCAAGGTTGCTGTATTCCAGCGAATATCCTCCTAGAACCTTTCCACCTCGCGCACATGCACTCTCTGACGCGCGCTGTAAAGGCACGCGCTCTCGTGTGTGCGCTCTCACGTCGGCGCTCTCGTGTCGTGCGATTCCGGCTTACAAAGCCGGGCGCTTTCGAGCCTCTCTTGTGGCTGGTGTTTTAGCACCAATACGGTCACTGAGAGTCATGGTCACACGTGGGTCATGCACCAACATGTTAACTTAGGGTCGTCTTTGGTTCATATTTAACAAAATACTAAAAACATTCTCCTAATACTTGCAATATCTGAACACCCGGCAAAATACTCCCCGCAAAAGCATTATTAAATCACAAAATTTCCACTCACACCATATGATGACGCTAGACGTAGTGCGGCAACAAAAGCAGAAATTGAAAGCGAAATATTGAAGGAGCGTGTTACAGATCGCACTGAGAGATATGTTTTTTTACTTTCCCAATGAACCACGAATTTCTAATTAACCTCATCGTTTTTTACGAGAAACCGCCGCACGTAGAGGTCGCGGGGTCGGCAGAAGAACGGAACGGAAGTTTCAATTTTCGATTGTCTCGCCGACACGCCCAGAATTCGCAGGTGCCACAATTCCCCCCAGGTGCCACAGGTGTCTCTGAAAGCAGCACCGCCCTTCCGTCTTTTTAATTTTTTTCCCAAACCTTCTCTATTTACGACGGCTCGAGACAAGGCGCGCCAATGGAAACAGCGATATGCGTCCCGAAATCCTCGCCTTCCCTGTTTCGTTCTGCTTCTCAATTACACGAATTAGTGATCAGCACAGCCAAGTTCTGGGGAACCCCTCGAACTCGTGTCCGCATCTACTTCATGCGCGCTGGTCGGGGCGTCGAGATCGTGACCGTCGCGGCAGAGATTGAACCGATGGCACACGAGCACCTGCACGCCGGGTAAAAGCCACGTCGTGTCTGCCATTTCCGCCGCTTCGAGGCGTGGCGGCGTCGACCAGGATCAAGTGCACGGGCCTCCGGAACACAAGCGCAGATCAAGGCGTTTTTTTTTTTTTTTTTTTTTTTTTGCCCTGCGCTTTGGAGCAAGGTTTCGGACTGATCCTGCACGACAGCTTTGTCGCGTGATCCGCGATTGATACGCAACCTCCTCGTTGGCGTCAGCCAGATCCACCGGCAAACGTTGGTCGTCGTATGCGTCCACCCACGAGGAAAGGCGAATGGATTGCTCGAGTAAAATGGGTGGTCATCGATACAATATAAGGTCAACCCGTTTTTGTTTTTTTGTTTTCTTGCAGCGGTAGTTGTTAGTTCCCCTTCCCGGCAAAACAAAATCCACATGTACGAACGCAAAGCACCACCTTACAGCGGAGGCACTGCTCTCCCTCTCCTCGTCATTCCTCGCACACGGCAAGCCTCAATCTCGCTCCCCCCTCCCTTGCCCCATGTAGGCAACACCGCCTACAATACAAAGCCAGAACGCTCGGAGAGAGGACGTCGAACTAAGTCAGAGCTGAGGGCCGAAAGCTCAAAGCGCCTGAGACGTCAGCTTGAGCGCAGCGCACCACCCCTTTTTCCCAGCGAGTTATGTGGTCACACCACGCGGCCACTTGTAGTCGCCTGGGCATATCCGGATGCCGAGTGAGCATGCCTGGACGTTCAACACAAAATAAAAAAACAACGCGTGTTTTTTTTTTCTTTTTTAGTTCCTTGTTTTAATATTTTTGCCGGTCGTCTTGATATTGTTCGCATCATTGTCGTCACTGTATTCGCCGTGCACGCTTGTTTGCATTAAACGTCAACCAGATAGTGATTACGTTGTAAGAGCTGCTTACATGATGGCTCTATTATTTTCTAGGTGTGGGAACTTGACTGTACGGTCGCGGAGGTATTTCAGGAAACTTGCCATGTCGACGACGCTACCGGGCGCATGTTGACTCCCTCGCTGACTTTCCCGCGCCTCCATCCTGGAGGAGTCCCGTCGAAGTTCCCAGGGTGTCCGATCTACTTGTCAACTTGTCAAACGACGAGGAAGCGAATGGGTGTCGCTGCGTGCTATGCAACACGCAGTTGCAGAATTGTTCAGTTTTGAATCTGATTCAGCCTGTGTGGTTGTATGTGTTATTATTTGCTTGTTCAAGCCTCTCAATATACACGTTATGGATATCGGAAAGTTCTTTTGGAGGTGAGCAGTACCCCATTTTAGAGCGCAGTTCTTAGGCGCCCGTTTCCGGCTTCAGCGGCGTCGGCGTCGGCTTCGGCGTCGGCGTCGGCGTCGGCGTCGGCGTCGGCGTCGGGTAACCGTAACGCGTCCGCATAGCGCATCGGCGTGACACGTCGATGTAACCTTAACTCGTCGGCGTAACGCATTAGCGTGACGCACCAGCGTCGCCGTAACCGTAACGCGTCGGCGTAACGTATTGGCGTGACGCGTCCGCGTCGCCGTAAAGGCGCATTCTCACCGGCGATGTCAGCAGTCGCGCGATGCGACTAGGTCCAATGGCAAAAAAATTTAGATGTTCGCACGGGCGTGTGCAACGAGCGAGTCCAACGCCTCCGTTGGCGAGTCGTTTCTCGAGAACTCTCGCTCTGAACGCCGTTGATTGGCTCAGTCGCTCCGCGACTAGATCGGATCGCAGAAAAGTCGGGTCGAGTACCGACTGCTCAAATCGCGTCTTCTTTTTCCTGCGATGGTCACTTTTGCGATGAAAGTTATCGCGCGACTAGATCGCATCGCCGGTGGAAACGCGCCTTAACCGTAACGTGTTGGCGTAACGCATTGGCGTGACGCGTCGGCGTCGCCGTCCCCGTCGCCGTAACCGCGCGGTGCATATGGGAAACAACCTATAATGCAACGCAGGGGAGGGGGGAGGGGAGGAGAAGGTAAAGGGAGGAGAAGGAGGGAGGAGAGAGAGGGAGGAGGAGGGAGGAAGAGGAGGGAGGCCGAGGAGAAGAGGGGTAGGAGGTGAGGAACACGGGAGCAGTAGATGAGGAGGGAAGAGGGGAGGATACGAGTGAGGAGGAGGGGCTTACCGTCCCCTCCGCACCCTCCCGTTATCCTCCTTAAGAGCTGCTTAAGTTTACATATTGTCACGAATGACAGACGAAGAGGCAGGAAAATAAAACGGAATGAACTAAAGATTTAATGGGGGCGAACTTGTGAACAAACGAAAAAGAGAAGAACATACGCCGAGAAAGCGGCAGTGAGCCTCGACGGAGGTAGCAGCAAGCGACGGTACGTCGGCCTAACAGCTGGCTATCGCGAGAGAGAATCAGGGAATGAATGGGCAATGCGACACTGGGCTCTTCATCAACTATGCTCGTCATCAAGAATATTCGGCCTAGAATATTCAAGAAAGAGCTAGGGCGAGATTGACTAGACAAGATCATTTTGGTCTCCTTATCGTTTACGCTCGGGGTAAGAGTGTACGTGATTTTCCTAAATGAACGGAGAAGCGTTTCTTCTCGATCATGCATGCGGCAATATATGTTTTCTATTATGGGTAATTTTGTTGATTTTTACTTTTGAGACACGTGTCAAAACTTATGAAGCACTAAATAGATAGAAAGGAAAGATGCTAGTGCAAGGGCACAGAAAATAGTTTGACTGAGATACGTTTCACAGAAATAAGTCTACTTACACTCAGAAATAAAGTATTTGAAAAATAAATTGTTCGCTTTTGTAGGCAAAACATTTGAACTACTTTAAGATCAGTTGAATTACATTTTCTCTTACAAGGATGCTCGAGACCCAAGTAAGCATCTGTGTGCCATTGAAGGTGGCCCCTAAGTCCTCGAATACACAGAAAAAGCGAAGGTGAGCTCGTGGAGGTTCATCATCAGCATTTATAAGATATGTGGCGCAGTGCATCTCCATATAAGGACGGCCATTCAATAAAGCCTTTTAATAAACAGAGTTAGGTACGTGTTTGTCCATGTTTATTTATCCTACCACTGTAAAATAATTTTCCTCCTTCCGCTCCAGTTTCGGGTACAAGACATAATAAAACTCAGTCCACTATTTTCAGCGATAATTGCACGATATTAGGGAATGCACAAACCACTCATATACGCGTATTTCTCGAGACGTCATAATACCTGATTTTTTCTCTAGCATTTTTCATGAATACTTATGTATGATATAACAATAATGTTACAAAGTAATATTACTCAGTTCCGTTAAACAATATTTTCTGATTTAATAATTGTTTCGTCCACGCTCGAAGTTGCTCTTATTTCAGGCCTACCACGAGGCGCTTGATTGCCTTCTGCATAGTAAAATATGTTTCCGAGCCAAATTGTTTTCTATAAATGAACGTTTAGCTCACTAGGCGACGTTTTTGTCCACTAAAACTAATCCTTACGATGGCAAATCCACGCGCGGTTCGCTCACTTTTCTACTGTATCGCGGCGTTTGTCGGCTAACACTCGAGACGTCACAGGAGAAGCACTCCGGCTTTGCCTTCTAGACTGTCCGTGGGCCGCGGCTGTTCTTTCAGCGGCGATGCTATTCATTCCTTCTCTCCTCCCCCAAACCCCCAACACACACGCAGACTGACGCAGCCCAGGTTCCGTTCTCGCGTACTCTCCGCGCCTCTACAGATTAGCTAACTTGTGTAGTTTCGCATCTTGTACACCAGGCGCGGTCAAGGGATCCCCGGTCCTGAAAAGCATTTCAGCCTATACAAATCACGTCTCTGTTGTATTCCAAAATTTAAAACATCTCGCACAAAAAGTTCCATCAAAGCACACATCTCCATAGAAATGTCTTCTACATCAATTCCACTGAAAGCAAAAAGGCCTATGACAGACATTGTACAGCATACTGGCTGAAGGCAAATCTCCTTCAAGGTGCCTTCCCAAAACGCAGCAACTACCGCTTTAAGTCGCTGCACACTTTTGCGTGGTGGTTTGCACTTTTTTTTCTAAAAGACGTTATTTGCATGATTTCGAAGCGTATCCTTGTTGTGGTTTGTGCGACTCGTGGCATGACGTCGCAATGTCATGTGACGTGACGGTAAAGCGTTACGTGAAGTTGTAGTGTCAGAAGGTAAGATGACGTCAAGTCACACCATGGAGTCATGGTGCTTAGTGTGCAGCGTGATTGTTTTTAGTGCGTGTGCAGCACAGCCTGGAGCGCCTCGGCTACAACCGCAGTTTATTTACAGGGCAGAAAGAAACCGCAATTTTGTTTTCTCGGTATGAAAAAGACCTTGAGCGAGGTACATGTTCCGTATAGAACACCTGCTTTTTGGATTGTTTCTACCATGAAAATAGGGGGTCAGAGGCACTGTGTTAGATATATAGTCTAATGTAATTGGTGCAATATGATGTAAGGACATAATTGCTTGTGCCGCGGACGGCTTTGATTCTAGTCTCAATCTCAACTCCTAGCGGATATGTTGAACATAGCGTGTTTTTTTTATTTATTTATTTCCTACAGCGCCCTTAAGGGCATTACAGCAGAGCAAGTCACAATAGCAAAAAATTAATTTTTAACTCACCATACGTCATCAGGACACTTAAGTACGCAAATTAATGTAGAAACTTGCACACGCATGTAAACAGACATAAAAAAAGACACAACCTTAGTCTGCATGGAAAGAAACACAAATGGTTTGATAATATATTTACACTAAAATATATTGTTCAGAGACAATGCTGGAGTTGCGAAAAAAACGAACCGTGACTTTGCAAGGCCAAAATCTCGGTTGGCAAGCTGCTCCATTCTTTTATCGTTCATCGGAAGAAAGAGTTAGGAAACAAACCAGAGTTTGACGTGTACTCCCGAACGTTTTGGACATGATCTACTCTGCGCGATACATGAAATGGCTCACACAGGTAATGTGATCTTTAAATTTCAGATAAACCATAGAAAATACTGTGAAAGATTTTTAGGCCCAAATACTTACGCCTAACAGCGAACCATTTCCATTGTAAATCATTTTTATCGCGGAGACACTGCTACGAAAGTTGTAACTATTTGTCACAGATCTAGCGGCACGGTTTTGAATTCCTTAAATTTTATCAATGAGATACTGTTGAGATGGATCCCATACAACGCAAGCATACTCGAGAATAGGCTTCACACAAGAGAAAAAGAGTCTGTTTGAGGGATGGTGGAGCGCGCGAGAAGTTTCTCCTTAGAAAACCCAGCGTTCTACTAGCTTTCCCTGTTCATTGCATCATTGCATTGGTGTAGCGCTTTTGAATACTTACATGATGAACATTAAAAAGCTCACAGAAGGAGTCGTAAGGTACGATAAAAATGAAGCAACACTTATGATTGTGAAAGCGCTGCCACACGAAATGTTGAATTGTGTGGCAAGCTCCGACACTTTAATTCCTCAATTATTCCTGATAAGGCTCTAGGATTGGGTTATATGGTACAATTCGCTCGATATACTGGGCCGCATTGACCTTCGTTGTCTTACATGTTCACATGGCGGCATTAAAACTCACTGAACCGGCGAGTTACAGTAGCATATGAAGGACATTCACTGCAATACACATTCACCATCTTACCCTTACAAAGACAGGTCTCAACGTTCTTTTTAATATTTTAGACTTATTGATTTTCCGGGATCCTACTGAATTCATTTTAAGGTCACTTTGTTTTGATTATTGTCAGAAATCTTTCGAAAGAAAAAAAGATAATAATCGTTTTGTAGACTTATTTATAAAACAATTAAAAAGAAGTTGTAATGACGTTTTTCTGTCGGTTATTTTCTAAAAAAAATTAAAAAGGAAAAATAACAGATTTTGTTTTTAGGCTTATTTATAAAAAATTAAAAAATAGGTTCTAACGACGTTTTTTGTAGGATATTTTAAAAAAAGGAAAAATTATTTACATTATTTCTTAAAATGATATTATTTTATAAAAGGAGAAGAAAACATAATTTTTTTGTTATTATTTCATATGGTCTGCATTCGTGTCGGGTATGACGGCGATGTATATAAGGTTGTACAAACACCTATAAAATTTTTTTTTTTTTTTACTTTATACTGAAAATGTGTTGACTTCTTGTTCACTCTGATTACTTTCTTTTGATTTTGACTTCCTGTTGACATGGTCAACAGAAATTTTGTTAATTTTGCGTTGAAACGTTTTTGACGATTTTCTTCTGCCTGAGTCAAAAGGCAAGATATTGACTTTCTATTAACTCTACGCTGATCTTTTTCTGCTGATTTTCTGTTGCAAGTGCCATCAGAAATAATGCAGACGTTCCGTTTACTTCGTGTTGAAAATAATCAGTTGACTTTCCGTAGCCAGAGTCAAAGAAACGCTACAGACTTTATGTTGAATTTTTATTAAACATGGTACATCTTTACTAAATGTCAAAAGTCACTAAGTTTCTCAATAGTCTCTGACAAGTTGAGAACTGTATGAAGGAGCTTCAGTTCTCCTGCCTCCAGCGCGAGCCTTCTATCCTTGACAACGCTTCGACGTCTCGCGCCCCTCGAGCTCGAGCGCGCAGTCAAAGCACGACGGGAGGCATGGCGCGCGTGCTAGAGGGCAGGCGTTCGAAAAACACGCCCTGCCGTTCTCACTTTGTAAATGACTATAGTGACTTTATGGACCCTATTCAACTAGTCAGTTAGCAAAAAAAAGCAAAATCATTAATTCAAAGTGGAGCAACCGCCTTGACTGGCCATGCAGAGAAGCAATAACATTTGTTCAAGGAGCCATTTTTGTGGATGCTGTTTTAGCGACTACGCGGAATTACTATTAGTTGTACCAATGCTTTTTAGCAAGAGAACTTCGAAACACTGTTTTCCCTTTGACAGACGTTCGAGAAGGAGATCGCACATTTGGAACCTTAGTAAGTCCTGAGGTGGTCACCGGCCAAATGATTACCTTATAAGGCTCTGGAGCAGTTAACGAAATAGTGATTCTGTGTTGAGTGCCTCATGGTGTTTGTTTGTTTCCGATGGTTGCTTGCGGGAGGCGTATGTATCAAAGGGACACCTTTTCCTAACAAAACTCAAAATATATATATTTAAAAATTGAGTGTCTTTTTTTTTTAACGTTAATCTGTGATTCCGTCAAAAGGAAATCAACAAAATTTATGTAAGAAGGAATTGTAAAAAATGTATGTAAGAAGGAATTCTAAAAACATTTAGGTGCCAATTTTAACTATGAGTTAAATAAGTTGTCAAAATAAAGTCTAAAAATATCACAAGGTTTAAAACGAAATTCAATACGATTCCAGAAAAGTTTCAACAGAAATTCAAAAGAATTTAATTACAGATTTTTCTAAGGGTAGGGTAAGTTCCTTTGACGAAACGTTCTGTTTTCTACAAAAAACTTCATCGCGCTCCGGTACTCCAGATTTAAATTATGGAAGGACGCCCTATTTAACTGACTAATATAGAAAAAGAAAATAACTGTGATGCTTTCTACTGCGACCATGTTTGGCTAGATAAATCATCTAACCAAAGGTTATAACGAAATAACTGTTAAACTTTTGATGATACCGGAGTTGCAAAACTTTCTCGTAACCCCTCCTATCTCGCCTTTAATTCTTTGAGTCTGGGGTGCGTGATTTAAGCCAGATTCTTTTTGCATCAATGCTATTAAAGCGGGACTTCGGGATGTCCTGTAACTCCCTTTTAGAAACTGTGAATTGACTTGTCAAAATGCATTGGCAGGTTTGTCTTCTACTTCCATCCTTACTTCTATATATTTGTGTGCGATTTGGATACATTTCTACGAGCTCGTTCGCCCTACTTAATTGGTATTGATACCGATGATAAGAGTTAGATATACCTAGAATTGGGGCAACAAAGGCAAAATTGTTGTAGGAAGGTCATTATCAAATTTATCCTAATAGCTAAAAAACAGGGATAAAAATAAACTTTGGTGAGACACCGGCAACATTTCAACTTTATATTAAGCAGTTACTGAGAAAACAAAAATAAATAAAAACATTAAAACGTAAAATGATTGCACTTTCGAAAATTGTATTCAGACAGGAGCGTGCGAAGACGCCTATCCTACTTTTGAAGGCAATTCGTAGAAAGGTAGGCGATGCAATATGGGTTTCCCCAGAGAAGCAATTTCGAGAACGCTAAACTCGTGAAGAGTTCCCAAAATATATAAACGGTCGACTAAGGCCACATTAAGCCTGAGTGTGAAAGTCGCTAGAGCCAAAGGTAACACAATCAACTTCTCAGAAAGCAATGTCATGGGGAGAACAACAAGCACCGCCACTCCAGCGGACGAAACAGAAGAGCAGGAAAAATTAGGCAGGGTTCGGCGGCTTGGCAACAGCGAGAGAGGTGAAAGGCGTATGGGACAAATAAGTTTAGCGGTCAACGTCCCCCGCACCCTCCACCGTTGGGTGACGCGGCTGGAAGATTCTCTGACAGCCGTAAAACTTCGGAAGCTACCTTGAAAGTATCACATACAAATAAAGCCAACGAAGGCATATCACGCGACGGTATTTAAAAGCCCACACACAGTCGCACACAACCACCTGGACGCACGCACAACATCAAAGAGGATCCCAGGATATGAAATTGCTGCTCGTCTGTAATTCAGCGCCGAAGATTACGAGCCGAAAATATAACAAAACAAGAAAACAATTTCCATTCTAGACTATTTAACCTCTGTGCTCCGTCGGTATTTGTTATCACTATTGTTGTTGTTGCATTTGTTGGTGAGAAATGCACCACCACCCTCTTTTGTCTGTTCACTTTTTTCCTTAGCATTTATTTTGTGCACCTCAGCGGTTGCACAAAAGCTAGAAAACGGATTGGAGGCCCGCGTATGAAGATGGCCTCTGATCTAATTTTCCGCATGGCTCGTTTTTCGTTCCTGAAACCTGCCCCTCACTCTCACCCTTTTCCTCCAAACCTCGAGGACTTTGGTGATCCCGGTCACGGGCCGAGTTTCCGTTACTCCTTGGCGTTCCTACAGCCTGGTTTTTGTTGGCTCCTTCATTCCGATCTGGTCGTCCGTGAACTGCTTAGGCGCCCTCCCTACCTCACATTTTTCGCCCATTTTCTACAAAAACTCGTTTTGGCCCCTTTTCTATACCGGAATGTTTGAGCTGTTGTCTCTCATGAGTATCATCTGTATCCGACTTGAAACCAACTCTAGTCGTGCTGCTTCTCAACGATGCGAGGATAGCTCCTTTTTTTGCTGTTTTCTTTTTTTAATAAGACAATATTTCATTTGTTTCCCTTTTTCTGTTGTAGGGACGCTGAAGCGTGAAAAATGCTTTTTGGTGAAGAGTCGCGCGAGACTCGTATGCCATCTCGTGTCTCGCACCGTTCTCGCCGGATTTCTTTTGCCCCGTCTGTATTTTTTCTTGGATTATTTGGATCTCAATTTCTGGTTTGCGCTCGTGTCGGCGAGATGGTTTCGCGCCTTTTGGGCCGACTGATTGTGGCGCTTCGTTGCCTTGAAAAATAAAGAAAAAAGAAGTGCCAGTTTAGGAAGAGGATCCCTTTTACGGGAGACGTTTAAGGGATTGCGGCCTGCGAACCGAGTTCTTCGTGCGCGAAAATGGCATCCCTGTCAAGGTTGGTGAGAGCTGCGGGGAATACAAGTGTAGTTTCTTTCGTTTTAGTTGTACTTTTTTTTCATCGGCGCGTTTTCGACTTCCGTGTATATCTTCTTTTTTTTTTTTTTTTTTCTTTTTTTTATATTCTGTTCCGCATAAACACCGCCTCTTTTTAGTTGGAAAGATTGTGGTGAGAAATTTCGCGAAGTTCGCGGGGCGATACAAAACGAATCTCGGGAATGGAGAGTCTTTCCGCTCTGCTCGGTCGTTCAGATTTCTGAGTTACTTTGGAAAAAAAATATTTCGAGAGAATTGAGGGACGTTCCTTGGGCATAGTTTGCTGAGTATTCTTTAGCATAAGTGTAGTGCATCCTAACGTTGCTGCTGCTGTTCCCAAAGCATTTGAGAACATGACGGTGCCAAAGACACGTACTGCGGTGTTGCGCATCAAGGCGATCTGGTCGCGCGCTATACCACTCGCTATGAATGCACCAACGCGACGCTATTTTATACGTTGTGTCGCTGAGGTAGCGGTGCTGTAAACACGGCACAGGTGCAGACGTCTCACTTGACACGAATATGGTATTTGCCCGTGCGCAGTTCCTACACCCGGCGTGGGCAAGCGTAAACTTGATTTGTAAACAGCGTGTTGTTTTATATGATATTCGCGAGTTTGCGACCAGAACCACCCCTGCCATAAAAGCATCTTGAATAAATTCTGGTCAGCAAAGCAGCGCTCGAATTGTAAAATCGGAGAGTAGAGATCGTGAGCTAATAATCAGTTGTCAAAATAACTAAATGACAGTTGAAATTAACGTCCGATATGGGGTAAGAGTGCCGTTGAATGAATCTGGCAGCGGTGAGGAGGATAAAGCTCGGAAGGGCCAAGATTGTTTTAATGAAGAAAAAAAGGTAGGATGTCGAAGGTTTAATAAATTAATTAAGATTAAATTCAAAAGGACGCGAAGAGGCAGTTGCCTATATCCTAACTTCTTTAAAAATAATCTCTACTGACAAAAATATAAAATACAAAAAGCACCCTGGCTGTATTTTTGCCCTCATAAATATATGAAAGGTAAAGTAATCAAACTTATATGAACGGTATAAAATAATGGATATAAAATGCTGCTTCTACTTCTGCCTCAGCAGTCGGTGCTTCGAGCGCCGTTACCACCAATTTAGAATTACTGATGTGCAGCTTTTCTGCAGCAAGCAAGAATAGATTTTATTTATTTGTAGCATTTGTGCGGCTTTGACATTATTGAATAAATAAAAAAATGCGCAGGCGCTTATTAAAATATCTCGCGAGATATGCTTGAGCTTAAACTATAATTATCTGCAATCATTATGTTAGCCTTCTCAAAGTTGTATTAATTCACCTTCGACGTCCATACCCACAACCGAAAGAAGTAAAATGGTCTTTATACTTCGTGCACTTTATTTGTTAATTAACAATTATACTACTAAATTCGTTAAAGGTGCGCAGGTACCTCATAAAGTTATATCAGAAAGGCACGAATCCAGGTAATAATCGGCGGAAATCGAAATGCTTACCATTATTCAATAAATATGACAGCCTGCTTACTTTCTCGCCTGTTAAGTAGTACATCAGTCACCAGCTTATACTGAGGTCATTGACGTTCTGTTCATAGGAGAGCAATAGTGGCCGCTGGGATAAAATTGTTCAATGTTATTTCCACCGTACATATGCAAATAATGTTACGGCGCAGCAGATGGCCACAATATTGGGCAAACTGCCATTATTTGGTAACCGTTCGGACCCAGTTGAGTTTTCTTGTAAAATTTCGATGGCATATAGTGATCGACAAGATCTGCTGAGATTTCAGCCGCGTGAGGACGGCCTGTATGGTTCATTTTTAAAAAACTAAGTCTCCTGAATTTTGTTAGGGTGCCTGTTGCGGTGAACTATATGAGGCCCAACAAATAAAGGAACATCAACAGACACTCAGTAAGGACGATAGAGCTACTTCGTTGGTAAATGAGACCTGAAAAGTGATTGTGGGAACGAAGAGCATGTCAATCCTCATTTTGGGAGATCAAGCACACCTTAAAAGTTTTGTCTGAGTGTTTCCGGATTAGTTTTATTATGCTCGAGCGAAATAAATGTGCTGGTGTTGCTTTAGGGTGTAGGATGTGAACCAATTAATCATTTTTGCGCAAACAAAAATGACGACTTTACCATTTTAAAGATTTCCGCAGGTGCGTTTAACGAAAGCATAGTTATACTCAATAACGTCCTATAAACAAAACAAACAAAACCATTAAATACGGATCACCTGCGTTGCGAAAACGGGAGAAGTGCATACGGGAATACACAACGTTTTTCTGATTTCTGCTGTAATTTAGCAGGGTAGCGAGTCTTTATGATGTGTAATATATTAATCCCTGGACAAGCACCAATCTGCGTTCGCTGAAATGAAATAACTCGAGACGACAAAAACAGACAACAAAAACAAAGTAGCACTCCGTCCCGCTGTCTTCGAAAACATCATTTCCACTCCATCTTCTTTTTAATGTTCGCCCCGAAGGTTCGCAGATTTATCTGGGTTACATAAGCCCTCACTCTTTTTTTACCCGAACGAAATTTTATTTGATCCGACGGGGCGCCCCATGAGTGTCAAATATTTGACTAGAGAGGACAGAGCGGTCTCGTAAGGCTATTGACAAATATTACGAAAACGCGGTACGATGTGCTGATCCTCGTGCACGCCGACAAGGTTGTATTTTTAGACGTTGTTCTTTTTATCATTTGGAAGTGCACATTGGCTCGTATAAATGCGAGCCTACATCCTCCCCTAATCCTGTGTTGAAGTGCTCCTATATCCGGCACTAGGTGGTGCTTGTATAACGTTTTATGTAAGATTGTCATCATCGATTTGTAGAAGATTCCGTTGTACAACAAACACATTGCTCACCGGATTACGTGAGTTAAAACCGAAGCTATAATCCCACTTTACATTGCACATATTTATACAACTACTTCACAATCAACTGCGCGCGTTCTCTTATAGGCACTCTTTATCTGTATGACAACAGCGTGCCACCTAAAGTTTAATCTTAAGGTCAGCTTTATTATGTTAGCTGCATTGTTGAGCTTATCATTGGCGCTGCAAAAACCGCGGCGCCTAATGCGTGTTCAATTTTTATTTTAAAACGAAGTGCTTTTTCGACAAATGCGATTCCTTTTGAGTGATCTGCGTTCAAAGCGAAGGAAATTCGCAATTTTTTTTGTTTAATGATTATGACAGATTCAGTGAATGAATAGGAAGTGCACAATATGAGCATGGACGTTTTGTAAAGTAAAAAATAGCAGGGGAAGTAAAAAAAATCTGTCTTATTGCTGATATTAACACAACATGATCGTTCTATTACCGAAGCACACAAAAACGGTATACTACAGTCAAACATAAGATACACTTAAAGCAGAAAGGCGACCGTCATCCATGATGATAACCGATCGTAACGGGAAGAGCGCACCTTCTGTGGGTGACACTAGAAGGTACCCCTTTACTGAATGAAGTCTCAGAACTGAGTGGCTTTTCGTTGTTGATGACAACAACGATCCTTCAAATGTCCCCCTAAAATGCACTAAAATATGTGCGATATGGCCTCATCTATAAGTGTTTGCTGTGCCCTTGTTACAAGACACCGCTGCTCTAGTGTATTTTTAAAGCGGCGCTGAAGCAAATGTTTACTACGTAGTTGAGGCCGAATAATCGGATCGTTCTGAAAATGTTCGGCGCCATTTATTAGAAAAATAAAAAAAAACATTCTTGACATTTTTTAACAAGGTTTAACCCACTATTACGTCTGTCATTTTTGCAATCGAAGTCGGAACAAAATTACGTCGAGTTGCAATTAGAATATTGAACTGATCCTGGCTTCATAGTCCCACAGCTTGCTATTACCGTACCGTAGACGCCACAAAAGATGGCAGAGAGCCGCCTCTTCTACTCTTAAGCCTGCGGTCAGGACACCCTGTAACAGGCTATTTGAAGATTGTATCCTCCCAGATAGCCTGTCACGGACATGGGTGTGAGGGGGCTTTACATTTACAATATTAGAAAGCAATAACTTACGCCTAATGCATCCTGTGGTAATCTAAGATAAAGAGGCTTATGGATAAAAACTCGTGTTTACAGAGTAAAGTTATGAAAGAGAAAAATATTTGAGTGAAAATCTCACCAACCCTGATGTACGACCCTCCTCACTTAAAAAGTGATTTGACCGCAAATGCAGTCACGCGTTGAAGGCAGGCTGTCTCGGTATCGTTTCTGCCGAACAACTTTCGAAGAGTGTCACTTGCCTGTAACGTCACCGCGGTAGTCCTTGTAATGTTCAAGTGAAACAAGAATGAATGGAGATTCTTTGCACATCTAGAGCACCTATCACTTGTTCTCTTTTTTTTATGTGGGGATATTGTTTCCTTTTTCGTTTATTTAGGTACTGCCCAAATCTCCACGCACAGCGGCAAAAACAGAGAACTGCAGACAAAGTACAATCGGTATACGGCGCCAGCACAAGGGTGTGTAAAAGCATAGTATGGAACCTGCCTTAAAATGTAAACGTGGGTTAAAAGCGGGAAGTCGAAATGGTCATTATTCCGGTTCGGGTTTAGTAGCATTACGTTTAGTTCCGGTTCGGCTCTGGTTTAGAGATGCTTTTGAAATAACGGTTCGGTGTCCGGTTCCAACAAGCAAAAGCCAGTTTAAACCTGTTAAGAAAAGAAAGCTCAAAGTTCCTAGTCGTTAACAAGAAAAAGTTACTTAAACAAGGTGTCATCTGAACTGAAGAAAATTAGGTCACCAAAAGCAGTTCTGCGGAAACGAGAACAGCTAAACAAATACACGCTTAAATTTCGTTTTCTGGTCTTGAATTTTTAACGCGAGCGCCATTCTACAAAAATTACGTAATTATACAGGCACTTTGAAACAGTACCAAAGCACAGTACGCACATCCGAAGTCTATTAGCCAGCAAGCACGGTGACGCCGGACTGGTAGCACCCACCATACTCGAAATCTACCAAAAAAAACAACAGTATTCCTTAGTTGTTCAGACATGAGGAATTTAATCTGCCAGAGTATTGCGGGCTACCCACTGTAGATGAGAAATTAATCTAGTTCAGTACGACTGCTAGCGTGGTATTTAACGGATATCACGCCGCACTGACGCACGACCGCACGCCAATAAGATGCTCATTCAGATCAAAACGGCAAACTACCCACACCGCACTTCCGAACGACTTACTGGAACGAGCGAGCTGAAGAGGAGGACAGCGAATGGCTCATCGAAAAGCGACTAAAACAAAAAAGGAAAAAATACAACGAGCGACCTGCCGTTTCTAGGAAAGGCCAAACACACACACACACATACACACACACACACATACACACACATACACACACACACACACACACACGCAAAAACTATTACTTCAAGGAGCGTCCAGGGTGATTTGCGTGCCAGCGACCGGCGCCGCACTGTCACTTTTGTATCGGCTTCGCCTCTTGGCGCCTTCAGATATCGCCATCGCGCCGACCGCCGTCGACTTTTTGTTTTTATATTCACGTTTATGCTTGCTTTCTCCTTCCTTAAGAAATATTGCTTAGCAGCAAAAAATAACACACACAAACATACACACACACACAGGCACACACACACACGCGCGCGCGTGCGCACACGAAGAATATTTTTTTGGCCTCTGGGTGCACCTATAGGGAGCGTTCATGTGCGCTTTGCTAGGGTGATGCCATCCTTTGTAATACCACTCGTCGACAAACCAGCAGCCATTTTGTTCCTCGGCGATAATCCGTGGGGCTTATAACCCTCCCGGAAACAAGCACCTTATCTCAGAAGTTCGGAGCAGCGTTGTGGAACCCACGGAGGGAGGATTAGCATTTTCCCCCTCGGATGGGATTACCGATGGACACAAAGGCCACTTTCCGGCGCACGGGGAAACAATGAGAGGAACAAAATGGCGGTGGATGAGGGTGTGGGAAAGGGAAACAGGCAGTTCGCATCACCCTATGCGAAGCGCACATGAAGGCACCCTAGGTGCACCGTGCTCTCGGCATAGTCAGATATAGTTCGTTTCACACCTGATGATGTACCGCGCTGGACTCTACGAGCTACAGGAGCCAATCTCTAGTTCGTAGCTTGTCTCGTGACTTCCCGCTCCCCGCGTCGCTCCGCCCAACCGGAAGGACACGTGACGCCCTCAGAGTCATAGCGTCCTTTGCAGTTCATTGTACGGTGAAACAAAGAATATATGTGTACGCCTATACCCCGACTTACCAACGCCAATTCGTGCTTTACATAGGCGTGAATTATACTCATATGTTTCATTATTATTCAGCTGTCTTCAGAGAAAGTATTCAGCTTCAGAGAAACCCCAAACGACGAAGTGATTTGGGGTTTCTCTGACGACGGAACAGGCGTCCGCAGCGTCAATCTGTACTCACCAAGCTCGATGACGGCGCCGTATTCACACAGAAAGTCCATGCCAAAAATGACGTCTCTGGAATAGTCTTGTAGAACGACGAAGTTCACAGGACACGTTTCGCCGCGAATTTCGACGCGAGCAGTGCACCTTCCGACAGGCGTGATAAGGTGTCCTCCGGCAGTTTGAATTGGTGGTCCTCCACAAGGCGTCGTAACTTTTCGCGGGTGGTGAGACAGTCTCGCACTCAAGACTGAGTAGTCTGCTCTGGTGTCGACGAAGGCAGATGCGCCGTGGCCGTCTACAACAGCTTTTAGGTGGTTGGGCACCGTTGCAGGTGGGACGTTTCAATCCGTGGCGTCGGGAGAGTGGGAGCACTCCGGCGTTCTTGGAGGTTCTTCACTTTGGTCGTCTTCGGCAACGCCACGTCCAGGCGTTACCGCTCTTAGTTTTCCCGGTGATACGCAGGGGAGACAGGCTCTCTCGGCGGGGTCGTGGCGTTGGAGACGCTGAACGTCGTGGCGATGGTGAGCGAGATTCACGGCGGAGGGACAACACTAAGGTGGGCGAGCGCCGGAAGTACTCCTTGATTTCGCAAGGGCGTTCACCGCACCTCGGGTGTGGGTCGTTCGGGTAGAAACCACGCAGCCCAAGGTAGGGATAGCCGTGGTAGATGTGGTCGGCTTCCCCGCAGTGGTAGCAGAGCGGGCGTCGATTTGGTCGGCCGTTCGCCACACGTGGGTCCTCCTCGTCGAGGGTCGCTCCGGGCGGACGTACTGGGCTTGTTCTTCCTGACGCTGAGAATACGGCGACATTGGAGCGTCTCTTTGGGGTGGCGCCGGGGCTTAGCGGGAAGCTTGCGGCGGTCGTCGTGCCACGGCGGCGTAGCTCAACGTCGATTCTTCTGGTGTCGCCAGTTTGATTAGAATTTCAGGTTGGACCGCACGCTTCACTTCCTCGCGCACAACCTCGGCGATGGAGGGTGTCGCTGGACGACTCCAGGCTGGCAGCAATCTGCTGAGTTCCTCCCGAACGACATCCCGGATAATTTCGCGGATGTCCTGGGTTACAGGGGAGTTCTCGCCGCTAAACAGGGTGGATGCAGCGACGTCTGGATGTCGTTGGTAGTGGGAAGCGCGCGCACGGAGGGCGCGCTTGATGTTGGTCGCCTCCGTGACGAAGGCTTCGACGGTGGTCGGCGGGTTGCGGACGAGGCCTCCGAAGATGTCATTTTTTGCACATCGGATCCGGATCCGCAGCTTCGTTTCGACTGTGTCTTGAGGGTCGGCCGAGCGACCTGGTGCAGAGCATCCGCGACTAAACTGCTGATTGACTCGTTTGCGTCTGGGTTCTCATTTGTAGAGGTCCTCGGCCTTTTCCCGTCGATATTGGCTGGTGGACGTCGTCTCAGCTCATCCTTCCAGGCGGTCCACGAGGACAAGGAAGTTTTGCCATTCCCAAAAAAGTGCCTGGCCGTTCCTTTGAGCGCGAAGTAAAGACTCTGTAGGTACTGTTCTACCGTCCATCGGTTGTGCTGTGCTACCCGCTCGTACTGCTGTAGCCGGTCCTCGACGTCTTCATTGGGCTCACCATGGAAGGAAGCGGGCGCACGGGCAGCGACGGGTAGGACAACGACGGATGGAGTGGTCATCTCCGCGCACACCTTCCGTTTCTTCGACAGGTGCCCGAAATCGGGGGATTGGCCTTTGGAATGGCGGCTTGCTCTGGCGTCGGCGTCTTCTGCGGAGGGTAACCTTCCGTGACTAAGCACCTCACTTGGCTGGAAAGTCTTCGGAGCGGTACGCTTCACGTGCATAGAAAGTGATATCACGCACCTCCACTAAAATATCACGAATGACAATTAATGAAGCGACGAAATCTGAAACAAAGTAAGCGTGTTATGGGGCGAACTTGTGCCCAAAACAAAAAGGAAACAAAGCATAACACTTGAGCGTCGCGGGCGTCGATGGCGGCGTAGCATCAGGATCGAACGGTGGGGCCAGACTGACTGCGGCTTGCCACGGGGAGCACAGTTTTGTAGCCGGGTGAGTCTGTGGAACATTCGGCCTAGAACCTTCGACGCATAGAACACGCGTAACTCGATTAGACCCGAGCGACCTTGAATTGGCTAGAACGCCAAATATATGGGATAAATAAACGAACATTCCGCTGCCTGAAATCGAACCCAGATCTTCCACGCGACAGCCGAGCACGGTAAACATCTGGTCACGTACGCGCTCGCTCAGAGACGCAAGTGACAATATATATTTGAGTCGAGTCTCTAGGTGAAGTGAAGAAACTTTTCCGCATCCGAAGAACGCCAGGCCTTGCGTTTTGAAAGTGTAGGTGACAGTGTGATTCCGGTAAGGCTTACCCTTATAACAAACAAACAAACAAACAAAGAAATCTTTTCTTTTTTAGAAACGATTCTTTGTTAGTGTTTTATATTTCGTAGTAAAGTGGTAATTTGAGCTAGTTGGTACGTTACTAATATTAAACAGCGAACAAAAAGTCGGCGGAAGAGAAAAGGACAGTAGAACGAAAGAGCGCTGACTCCCAACTGATTTATTTAGAAAAAAAGTTACAAGAAGGAAAAAGAAGCCACGAAAATGAGACCCCACGTGACGTGAAGACAAGATAAAAGAAACAAAGTAAAAAATAGAAGAATAAAAGGAAGAAAATATGTACAGGATAAAAGAAACGAAGAAACCAAGAAGAAGATAAGGAAGAAATGATGTACAGACTGGATCTATAGATTGAAGAAAAAGAAGGAAAGAAATGAAAAAAAGGTAGAAAAGAAGAAATAAATGGAAAAATTAGAAAACGGTGCTTTCACCCTTGGCCGGCAAGAGTTACTGTGCATAGGCGCTGGCCAAAAAAGACACCTCCTTAGCACTCAGCGACAGGGACGGTTGGCTGACGCATTGTTGTACTAGTTTTTGAATTTCAAAAGCCTCGTAGATCTCTCAAGTAGTCCGGTCTTGAAATTTCCCGAGAACAGTTGTTTCACCAAAAGTCGGTGTGCACTGGCAGGAGCGACAGTGTGTAGGCAAGTGTCCGCCCACCGTGGCTTGAAGTGAATAAAATTGTTCCCTAAGGCGGTCGTTGACACATCGCTGAGTCTGTCCTATATAGCATCTACCACAAGTCAGAGGGATCTTGTAGACGACAGCGTCGGTGCAGGTAACGAACTTGTTCTTGTGCCTCTTGTGGCATACGGCTCGTAATGGGTTGTCAAGGACGGACCTCACTTTGGCTCAGATCTTGGATAAACTTAGGGGGGCCGAAAACACCACAGGGACATCATACCTGTTGGCGATCTGCTTTAAATTGTGAGACAATTTATGGAGGTACGGTACTACGACTGGGCATTTCTTTTGTATATTTTTTCTGCTGCTAGTACCCCCTTAACCTTCTTCAACAAAGACCCCATAACTTCTATTAAAACTGCGTGAGGGTAACCGGATGCCTTAAGGCGTTCAGGTTGAGAGCGAAAACTGTCCTTCACGGTATGAAAACATGATTTTTCCAAGGCCGAGCCTAAAATGGACATGGCTACGCCCCTTTTCACAATCTTAGAAAGGGGGGATGTGTAGGGCAAAATGGCGTTTTTGACCTGGGAAAGTAGGACCAGCATAAGTGGTTGGCTTGGGCGATAGCGATAGACCCTTAAATTGCAGGGTCCCGTCCTTGGGTTCCTCAAACGAACGAAAAGTGTTTCGATATGTGGATGATTTTTTGATCATGTACGGGAAAGGGGTGGAAGGTCATGGTGTGCATGAAATAGTGGAAACCTTCGCCAAGTGCGGTTCGGGACTAAAGTTCACGTTTGACGAACCCAAGGATGGGTTCGTCAAACGTGTTCTTTTATCCTGTACATATTTTCTTCCTTTTCTTCTTCTACGTTATCTTTGTTTCTTTTATCTTGTATTCAGTTCACGTGGGGTCGCATTTTCGTGGCTTCTTTTTCCTGCTTTTTACTTATTTCTAAATAAATTAGTTGGGAGGCAGCGCTCTTTCGTTCTACTGTCCTTTTCTCTCCCGCCGACTTTTTATGCGCTGTTTAATATTAGTTTTATATTTCGGCCTTTTTCCCCCTTGTATGGAAAAAAATGTGTAACCTATTAAAATCATTCTCTTAGGGAAATAAGTAAGTAAATGACTCCAAAATTAATTTTTTAAATGTGTTATCCTTACAAAATTACTAATAAATATATAGCATTACATGTAAATTGGTTATTTGTAACGAATTACGTACAAGTCTGGCAGAATGTTCCCAGTGGTCGCCGCACCATCAGCGTGGTGTAACAGGTTTGATGTCCGGCTGTCGGAGAATACGTTGGAGAAGATTGTTTCTGGGCAACAAAAACATGTTTCCCGAGAGCCGCTCTTTTGTTTTGTCAAAGCGATGTTCCCTTAAGTCCCGACCAATGCAGTTAATTAAACCTGGAATGCGTTTCGAAATCTGACTTCTGAAATCAGTCCACTGGGACAAAGAACAAGCGTTGTAACATATTCAGTGAGAATTTTCAGAAACGAATTACTGCTTGCAAAATCGCAAAATGCATTGGTTTTAAAGTTTTCCAGCTGACTATTTGCGCTGAGAAAAAATACGAATGCTTGCAACACAAAAATTGCTTAATCTAACGTTTTTTTTTGTCTCATTTTGGTTCGCGAAGCAGCGAAGGACAGCGTGCCCCAGCCGGGCTGACCTTCTTGGGCTTTCATTGATCCTCTTTCCTCGTCTTGCGCTTGTCCGTCCCGTTGGCGGTGTCCGATTCGCCTCTAATGGACGGCCCCGTTCGTGTTTCTATTAATACCCCGCAGGATAATGCAATAGGCGGCCCACGGGATGCAGCAGCCGGCAGAAGTCCACGTCAACGTCTCGCTGCTAAAATGGGGAGACACGCGGTATTCCTTCCACGAAGAAGCGTGCAACACAGGAGCGACCCGCTGTCAAACTCTGACGCAACGACGTCCCTTTCGTTGCCGACATGCGCCTTATGATGAAATCTCATTGGGAAGAGATCGGATTAGAGAGGCGCACTTCACAATCTGGCTCAGTACAAATCGGAAGTTTCGTTTATTTCTTTTTTTCCATTTTTTTTCCGATCAAAATAAAACGCCTTGCGCTAAACCAAAACAAAGAGGGTGTGCCATGTTTCAAGAAATCACAAGAAAGTTGGAGGCCTCGTAATTGAAATGACATATATGGTGCTTCTTTTTTAAGATATTTATTATGCTAGAGTTCTTTTCTATATTGTGCGCAGCATGGGCCCAACAACTGGCACTAACTTTAAAAGAAATAGAGAAAATCATCTTAGCAGGCTTGAGTTTTGATATTTATCAATTTATCATAAGGTTGAGGGCAATCATAGACTTGTTTATGAAAATATCGTGGTTTAATCGGAAGCTACAAATAAAAAAAAAAACACAAAATTTTCTCTGTATAAATGAGGGTTGATTATTTTTCAGGAATAAGAAAAAGAAAGGTTCCAGCGGGCTATTTCTTATAAACCAGAACGAAAGCAAAATATTATTGTCTGAAAGAAAATGGTTCTAACTTTTGTATCATTCCTCTTTTGCCAAAAATATCCCCAAGTGGTTCACAAGATCGTTTCCTTCACCACAACCTAAGGGAAAAAAACTTTACTTCATATTAAACCGTTAGTAATTTTATTTAATTATGTGCGACTTTTCATTTGGCACTTCTTTGTTTTAATATTTCCGCATAAGAAATTCAACTCATACCCTCACATTCATGGTAAGTTAGAGAGTCGTAGGTTGAAAATATGAGTTTTGACATCTTTTCAAACGTTTAAAGGGGAGTTAAATCTATTTCGCTAATGCTATGTTATGCTAGTCATTGGATGAACATCTTGACCTATATAAAAATGTGCCTATTAAAGCAGAATGCGTTCATAGCTAGCTATTCCTGAAAATAAGGTTACATTCGAGTGCGCCGAAAAAGCGTTTTGCGCAGGTCAAGGCAACATAAAACATACACAGCCCACAGACGATATATAAAGCATGAAGGACAGTTCATCGTATTTATAATATCTAGTTACAACTAGTAGTGATTAATTGTGACACGGTATATTCGATACTTACTAAGCGGCTTGGTAGCAATAAAACCCTGGACCGTGGGATCGAAGCCTGACACCTTCGCTCGGTGCCACGAGGAGTAGGTGAAAGTGAGCGCAGAGAGCTTGTTTAAGCAATGCTCAGATGAGGCTGAGGCACCCTAGGTGCCTGCGGCCTGCACGTCTCACTCCCGAATGACAAAGGCGTAGCTTCCCACGTGATCTCACGACGCTACGAGGCGCATCATATTCTACCAATCGATAGGGCAGCGGCCGAATGACATCACGACTTCGCAAAGCAGCCTATAACAGAGAGCGTAGCGAGGGCCAATGAACATACCCCCCCCCCCCCCCCCCCCCCTTTGCAATTGCTTTAGTGATCACAAGGAGATCCTCACAATCCAAGATCACAAAGATCTCGAGGCGCCGCACGCGCTTTCCGGAGCTGCAGAACCAATGCAAACTTTTTCATGAAGCGTACTCCAAACACACTTCACTGCTGAATGAATTTAACGTTGTCCTAGTAATTTTGATAAACTAGAAGAGCACATGAGCATTTCCTGTTTGAAGCACATGTGAAACCACACAAAGCCTCCCGAAATCAGGCATAAGTAATCAAAACGCTCGCACAATGCACGCACGCCTCATTCTTTGACCCTGGAGTTTATCAGATTGATCAAGAGAAAATTAAATTCTAATGAAGTTTATTTTCTGAATTACACTGTTGACAATTAAATATGCGCTGGGCATATTTATTACCTTGTTCTTCTACAGGCTGGGACAAGGACAGATGTCCGAAAAAAACTAACCGAAAAACGTACAGAAGTTGAAGCATTAAAAATTTTTTAAACGTCTTCTTCACAGAAGAAAAAACAGGAGAAGAAGTAACACGAAAGTATTTGCGGTACGGAAATTGCGAATATTTGCAAGTTAATATTTGCGATTTGAGTGCACTAAATATATAAACAGAGTTGGGTTCTCTTCCCGCTAGTGTAAAGTCTGAAAATATTTTATTCTCTTTAGTTTGTTTTTATGTGTGTCTATCTACAAACAACTTAAAAGAAACATACACCTCCACGCTTATAAAAGCTGAAAGAAAAAAAATTTGCAGGCTTTTGACATTACTGACTTCGACCATAAGAAGGTTAAGGTATTGGCAATTTTTTAAAGTTCAGATTTACTTACGATCGTCCGTCTTGAACGTGTGCAAGACTAAAGATAGAAGCAGACTTGCATGCGTGCACGAGCGACCCTGCATATACACAGCACCTTCTGATCTTTTACACGTGTTAAAGCGTTTATCTAAGTCTTGCTAAAATTGATTATTGTTGCAATGTTTATTTTTTATTTTTTATGACATCGAGCTGGTTTTCAATTGAAACAGTATGCTACTGTTTTTTCTAATAAAAGTATTAAGTAGGCAAAAAGCTCAGACGCTATGTATCTGCTCGAATAAGTCAGCACTTAATGGTGTCTATCTGCCGAGAAAATGAAAAACTTAGGAGGAGGAGGAGGAAACGAGAGCGCGGACAGACGCCAGAACGTCGAGCTCTGGTTGGAAGAATTAGCGGGTAGAACTAAAGCCAGCGGCCCTTGTCTCCACTGCACTCATCGAACGCGTTAAAACGGTAAACGCCGGCGTTCAGCGTTTGGCTCTCGCATTTGATCGCGGTCGACGAGTCCTGTGGAGACAAATACAACTAGCCTTATGTTTAACTAGTCTCTATGGATGCACGAAAAGTAGCGCCATTGCAGTTTCTGCCTCCTGGCTGCACATGAACAAATACCAACCTACAAGCACCAAACCTCACAAGGTGATGGGCTGATTTGTCATAGTTGCCATGCCGATCGCCATTTTGGACCAGTAACATCTTCGAAGCTTCGAAAGGGTCGTTCTGGAGCAGTGGTGCCAAGATCGATGTGGAGCATCATAGTACCAAAAGCGTTTCCTCGCCAATATGAGCGTCTTTGGCACTGTGCATGCAGAATCAACTCATCAATCATTCTTATCTGCCCAGATCGCGTACTGTGATATTGCTCTTCTTTCGTAGTTCGAGGCAGGATTTTTTTTTTTTCAATGTCCTCATGGCGCTTACAATGCACGTGATGACGTTACGAAAATCTACGCTTGTTTTGCTGGTGTGGGGAGAGCGAAACCTCGTTATACAAGAAATGTTATTATAAAGCTACTCGTCACGAGCGAATTTAGATTAGCTTACTAAGAATGGAGAGGTCAAGGAGAAATTGCTCATACTATAAACAAAAATGGCGACCATTCTGAGAGCTTGCCGTTACTTCCACGGATTCACTAAATTTGGATGTACCCGCTAATTATTTATACCCCAGCTCGGCGTTGTGACGTTCCTGCGGTATCTCGTCTCTTCATTTACTTTAATTTTTAGGCACATACGGCCTCAGTAGTTTGCTTTAGAGGAATTAAAACCGTAAACATTTGGCGGGCCTCAACGAAACAATGCAAAAGAGTATATCTTTTTCGTTGTGAAAATCTGGTCGGGTGCACAAAATGGATATTTGACATGACGCGTTTTCCATCTTAGGGCTTCATTTCAATTATTAATTGTGGCAGTTGTCAGCTATCAGGTGACCAAACCTTTGGTAGAAAATATTGACATACTACAATGTGCCGTCCCCTCCTTCTTCACCCAAATAGTGTTTTATTTCGGTTAAAGCTGTTCCTCTAAAGTTTGGGTGAAGTATTAGGGAATCCAGGCTGACGATGGCTGGAAGCATGCACTATAGAAATCGTGCAGGTCGTTCATAATTTGATGTATGAGGCATAATTTTAGGTCACGTGAGCAGAACATCGTTGTAGGAGAGGTGAACATAGTCTCCCACGAGATTGCGTCACTCTTACGTCATTAAAATGTCAGATTGAAATTTTAACGAAGCTGGCAACTTTACTCCTGCCCTTCCTTGAATTGTTTAATTTATGGCACGTGTTAATATGTTTTGTTTCCGCAGAAGCTTTACAATGCCCGAGTGTAGAGACTTTTCTTCTTCAACTCCAGTGAGCCTGACTCAACAGATCATTTGTCGAAAAAAGATATCCCATTTTTGCTACTATTATGACAAAGGCTTTTTGACGCATTATGCGCGCGTAACCATCTGTTTGCTGCAAAAAAAAAAAAAGCGAAGAAGGGAAGAACATTTGATCCTAATAGGGAGTATATACTGGCGGCCATATTTGTGTGCGCGAATGCTGAGCGCGTGCTGACGGCGAGCTTCCACAGTTCGTTTGCAACGTGCATTCCGCACCATCAAGAGCATGCGTTCTAAACAGCGCCCACAAATATATCCTCCAGTGAATACTCCCTATACGCTAATGCCCGAGTCTCACTAGAGCGAGAAACAAAAACAACCAACACGGACCAGCCTCCAACACGTGCAGCACGCTCACGATAATACCTTTGGCAGGCGTTTAGTCGTTCGGTGCTCGTGAACTAAGCATGAGTGATTGTAATCCTTCCAAAGATACCCTCGCGTGCATGATGCTCGTGTTTCAGCATAGCCTCTTTTATCCTAGAAGGCCTGTCAAGTAGCGAAACAATCTGGTTTGAGGCTTGTCACTGTCGGTTGTTTCCGTTTGTCGCGGTAGTTGGACTAGGGCATAAGGCGGCGCATAAAAATAGATATGATTCATGTCCCGAGTTTCGCGAAAGTTAAAAGTACAAGTCATAAAAAGTACTATTTAGATGCTACTATTATAATACCTAATATTTTCGATAAACAGGCTGGTTCTGCTGTATCGGGTTAATTCGGATCTGACTCGGGCATCGGGAACGACGCCTTGTTACATTGCCAAAGTAAGCGCTCACAGTCTCCTAACCTTTCGCGCAAGGAATCCAATTAGTATTAAATTAGTCCGTCCGAGTCGGCTTTAATCGATTCATGGACCCCGGAGAGTTCCCTTCAACAAACATCAGATCAACGAAACCCGGAATTCTCTATCGCTCAAAAAATAAAAAAAGAAGAAAAATACCTATTTCAGCAATGCGTTTAGGCGCTTGAAATTGATTAAATAGAGCTGCGTTCTCTGACGCACGGACGCCCCTTTTCGGTCGCTTGCGACGGATGTCCGAGCACCGAGCGGATAAACGCCACGCGAACAATGCAATATGCGTCGCCTCGACCAGCCTCCCAATGTTTTCGGCGGGGCGAAGCTGACAGATAGGTCTGATATCGACCGGTTACCACTTGCCTAACGCGAATACACACTCTCTTACACTAAGTACTTGTGTCCTGCTTCTAAGCAGGGATCCCAAGGGGCCGACGGTCACGATTTCACGATAAGGTGCCATTGATCACTGTTTCGCAAACAGGGAATGCGTGGCGCCGTTGTGTTTGTTTGTTGTTACCTTTAAAAAAAAAGTATGTAAACCGTCGCCGTTTCGATACTTGGACATTAAGAGCGAATTAAATTAACGGTCGATCAAAGACGGTATAAGGGCTTTTCGAGATTTCAACGAAAACATGTTTCTGAAAGCCACTATAAAGTTTCCTAATGTATCTTGAATGAACACGACTTCTCAATCCTGCTGGCTACAAAGTCATTGCGACACGATGAAAAATGAAGCGGCATATTTAGTATTTTCTGCTATACGCGCCTTTTTAGTAGCAATTTCTGGTACCTTGGTAATACAGAGATGAATAGCCTTTAGACCTGAAGCTCTCAAGTTTGGTCAGCGCAGCTGGCGAGCAAAATAAAATGACCTCCGTTCATGCTTCCTTAGTGCATAATTACGCGATTTGACGTAACTCCCTGACGCTGAGTGGTCGTAACTGTATTGGTGGATGATAATTTGTCAAAAAAATAACAAGAACAAAAAAATTACAAGGAAATAATTTCCCAGGCTTCAACAGCATACTGAAAGGGCAAGATGCATTTTCTTTGTTTTATATAATTACCTTTCCAGTTCTTTGAGACGCACTGTTACCGTGCGTAGACAGATGCTTATACACGCTTGTACGCTCGCCCATGAAGGAACCCGGCAGTGCAGTTTTATGCTCGCTGCAATGCGTCTTGCGTAAAGCCCCTTACTATTGCGAACGCCTTTGCGTCCCCAGGTGGAGAGATACGGGCCTATGTTCTGTTTCATACTTAGTGTGCAACGCTGTCAAAGCTGCTGGCGCGAGCATGGGGCTCGATCTCGTTGATCATTTGCACGCGTTTTCCCGCAGACAAAACCGCAGATGAAACCACGCGCTCGCGCCGGTAGCTTTGACAGCGTTGCACGCTAAGTATGAAACAGAGTATATGCACCAAAAAAGTGAGAGAGACGAGAAGACGAGAG
Source organism: Ixodes scapularis (assembly GCF_016920785.2). Classification (NCBI taxonomy): domain Eukaryota; kingdom Metazoa; phylum Arthropoda; class Arachnida; order Ixodida; family Ixodidae; genus Ixodes; species Ixodes scapularis. The sequence continues at coordinate 198,745,495 of NW_024609835.1, forward strand.
CAAGCGGGAATGTGAATAAACGGAGCTCTGGTTGAAATGATTAGTGGGTAGGCCTAAAACTAGCAGCCTTTGTCTCCACTGCACTCGTTGAACGTGAAACACCGGCGTCTGGCGCTTGGCTCTCGTAGTCGAAGACATTCGACGAGTGCAGTTGAGAGAAAGGAAGATAGCTACAGGTCTACCCACCAATCATTCAAATCGGTGCTGGGTGTCCTGACGTCCCCCGCGCGCTCTTGTCTCCTCCTCTCCCCTCCGTTTCTCGGCCCAAAGTGTCACTACGGCAGTGGATCACGAAGGGTGAGCGTATGTCTTGCTGAAATGGATTAAAGTGCATCAAGGGTTGAGGGAATCGAGAGAGCAGTCATTATGGCCCAGCTCTGAAAGATACAAACAAGCAATGAACCAACTGGCCAAATCTCCACTTTATTCCACTTTACTGAAAGAAACGCCCGGTTTAACTTTCTTCTGCGCAAACGAACATTTCTTTAAAGGTTTTTCATGCGTTAGCACTGGGACGCTCCTTTCGACAAAAACCCCGGTGGTGTCTTTTCTTTCTCATTTGTCACGAGCGACGCTCCCATTGGTCCGAAGCACAAACGTCAGCGCGCGTCAGCCTCTCCCTCTCTCCCCGGCGCTGGAAAATTGACAGACACTACCGGGTTCTCGTCAAAACGAGTTCTTTCGTTTCGGGCAGAGTCACGCGTACAGCAGGCGCGGAGCCAGAGACGAGGAGGCGCCGCGCAACACCTCCTTGATAACAAAGCAGTAGTGCTGAAAGAGATGGCTTATTTAGAGAAGACCAACACTGGAAACAGATCGGAAAAGGGTGCTGTCTCAGCGTTCTGCATCGAGTCAAGTTAGAACCGATCGTTGATGCAGTAGTCGTGTCCAATCTGTGTCCAGCGTTGTCCTTCTCTGATGACGCCATCTCATTCAGCACTACAACTCTGTTATCTACGAGGTGTTGCGCCACGGCGCGGTGGAAGGCGGGCGTGCTCAGTTGCCGTTCTGCCGTCGATGGTTGTTCTTCAGTCTGGGTTTGCGTAGTAGCGGTGCAGGCTGTGATGCGTCAGTGTAGTTGAAGCGATGGATATGGTTCACCCATTTGTAAATTTTCGGGAATCCGTTAGAATGACACATGGGAAACGCTACACACGTCTTCCTTTCTGAAATGCTAATGCTGACCCTAAACCGAAGTCAAAAAGAGGCAGCAAACTATAGAGGAAGCAAAGGAGAGAGCCAAAAGAAAAAAGTTAAGGGGTGAGCTTTAGCGTTTCCCAAAGGTGGACGTGTGGGACGTTTCCAAGGATCATGCTGAAGCATTACCGAGGGATCACCAATAGATCTTCCTGTAATATTTTTGGTTGTTTTAATTCTAATCTTTTATTTTATGTAAAAGTATTATTGGTGTCAGAATTTCGACAAGATTATAAGATCAAGCGCGTGGTGAAGTAGAGGTGTAATTCATTCCGCATGGCTTTTTACATCAAGTAGTGCTAGAAGTGAACCCGAAGTTCAAAATATACATGCACAGTAGCGGACGACATTAAATAAACGAACCCAAGCGAGCGTGTGGCTTAATTGCCTGCAGCGCTATCTATAAATTGAAGAAAAAAAAACGCTCATACGTCATTAAGGCTGTAGCACTTGTTCAATTGTTGTCGTCTCTTACCGCTTGGCCAGATGTCTCGGAGTTAATGCTGATTTTAGCTACAGATGTATACAAGCATTCCGTGACCAAAGACAAAATTAAGCGCAGCGGAAACCACCGGGTAGGCAGACGAGCGATGAGTTTTCGGGCGTTTGATAATAATTCTGCAAGATAGATCGGGATAAGCAACCTATTGGTTCACCGAGCCCTACTACTATTTGTGTTGACTCGGCAATCATGGCCAACCAACTGGGGAGTAACGACAAACATTAAACAACCGCTAAATGTCGCTCGTCCACACAATTACCTCAGAAGTGACTCAGCCTTCTTCTGTTAGATGGCAACAAAGGAATTCGCAACAACACGCGCTCGCCTGAACTTTATTTATAATGTGTGCAATTGTACATGAATGACTTGGAAAGCCTTAATTGGCGCAGAAGTAGGCCACTTTATTGTTTACTACAGGGTAATTACTAGGCAAACATTTCAAGAACTCGGCCATCGACAAGGCCTCGACAGCCGATAAGATAACAAGGTTGGCAAAACCCAGATCACCAAGGGCTTTCATTTTACTTGGACAATGGCTGGCCATTTGCTTGGCCTTTTGGTTGGTTATTGGAATTAAGCTTGGTCATTGGCTTGGCAAACACATACCCACAATGCCACTGCCCCAAATCTGTTGTTTTCATTCCGCCCACCAAACAAATACTATTTTCGGAATTCGCTTGTGTGTTTTTGACTCATGCCGGACGCTTATTTATTGGGCGGAAGAGAAGTGCAGGTTGCGGGACGACCACTTCAGCTAGCTACCGGTCAATGAAAATCTACTCATTTAATCTACGAGTAGGCTGCCTGCCCTACGTGAGACTACATTCCAGAGGGAAAACTTTAAAACGTTTGTATTTTAATTATTTCTGAGAAATCATGAACTAATGTGCCTCAGCTTCCTTCAAGTCTGTTCTTGCCCATTTAACTAAAAAAAATGAAACAAAGCCTCTTACAATTTTTAATATATGTGAACTTCAGAACGCTTTATACACATATATTGTGATTTAGGATAGAAAAACAACCAATTTGTTCGTGTATGTAATTTTGTGTATAAAAAAGTGCAGCTTTTGCGCTGCTTTACTTTAGAGCTGTTTGTATTATATAGACTCCTAATTCTCTATCCTCGGCCAAATATCGCTGTCTCTTCTCCGGTGGCTTCTTGGGACGTCGAGCAAGGACATACTCAGCACTTCGCCGGTATAGTTCAGCAATCTCCTCCTTAGTCGACTACTTCGTTTTCTTTTGAATGTATTGCGAAAAAAGTGAGGCTCATCCAATGAGAGCATCGTTACGTGACCCGCACATGCGCGTGATAAGCAGAGGAGAACGGCCCATGTACCCCTCTGTCTTGCGCGACACGCACATGCAAACAATAAGAAAAAAAACGGCATTCGTACCTCTTTCTTTCCCGGATGAGCATGGTTTTCGATGTGACGACGTTCATTCTCCAGGAGGTGATTTAGAGGAGTGCTTTCGCGTATCAAAGTTCGTTCCTTTAAAACTGTCCTCCAAAATAGAGATCTTAGCCCTTTTAGTCACTCCCGCTAAGCCGTCTGCAATCAGCTGCGACCTCGGCAACACGTATCGGAGTCGCTGATTCTATTTTTATTAGAGCGTATGTAATCCCCCACAGATCAGAGCATTGCGAAACCTAACTAGCTCCTCTTTCACACATTAAAGCTAACGTAAAATTAAGTTTCGTAAATAATTGTTACCAATCTACTATTAGCTTCTCTATCCAGATAGAGTATTGAATTTATATACGTTAAAAGGACCGTGAAATTATATTTTCAACTTCTTCCTCCTGAACTGTAATCCTAATCTCAAAAGCGAATTATAAACCGCCTGATCGTGACGTTCTTGGGCACCGGATGCGATGACTCCAGGCTTCCACCGTGCTTTTTAAGCACACCATGAACTTTGTTATTCTCAAGCGATGATAAGTTCTGTCACGGCACTCATTAGCCGGGAACGCTTATCCAAATTTTTGTTGAACGATTGATTGTTGACGAGCGCACACGTCTGAGTGACGTAGTTGTCGTTTCCAATGCGTGTGCTGGGTTCGGCTGATGTGCTTGGGCACCGCGGAAGCATCACAGTGAAAAGGCGAACAGCTTTCGAAGGAAAGTAGGTAAGAAATAGTCCGCTGTATTTTCGAACTTTCCTATCTAAATGCAGGCTTTTGACTTTCAACTTTCTGTCTTTTGGCGCACTAACGAAATGCGGTTAGTAAAATCTGAATCCAGAATCATATATACCAGCCTAAAATGAATTTCATGGCCATTTTAAGTCGATCAGATTTGCGTATTGTTAGGTAAATAACTTTTATGTTTTGAGGTGATACAACTCACGGCCAAGATGACCAAGCGAATCCGATTTGAGACAAGCTTCAAGCCACCAAGAAAAAGTTGTCGGAAGCGGCAAAAATTGTAAGTTCTCACTTGTGCAGTTCTGATAGCGTTATCTTTGTTTAGTTTTCCACTCTTCAGGAATATTCAAACGTCACAGAGTTCTCGTTTGTTCGCTGACTGGCTTACGTCTTTGTTTAATTTTGTAGTTGTTACAAAAATGTTCGGGCTAAAGTTCTGATTATCGTGCACACCAGATATTGTGAAGCTTTTTCTCGTCTCAGTACCTAGCATCTTCGTGATGAAACGTCAGCTGTCGCGGCCGTGAAACGAATTTGTCGCAGCTACATCTCGCAACAGAAAGATATCCGGCACCGATATACGCGCGATCGGTAAGCGGGCACATAAAGCATAACAGACATCGAATGGTATCCGTGTCCTTGGCTCTCTCTAGTCTCGTAAATACTCGTTTTCGCGAGACCCACACTACCATATCGTTCTATGTTTCTCGCAATTTTCGTATGTTAATCACTTCGGGGCACCATACACCTCTTTCAATAATACCCACTTTCCACCAGCTATGATTGCGTTTAGCTCTGGATGCGGAGAGGAAATGCTGGAGCGACTACTTTATTGGGCCTGTCAGCTTTGCAAAAAGAAAGAAGACATAGATGATGATTTATTTTGAGACCTAAAGAAATACTTTAGTCTTCTCATCAGACGAAATTTGCAAAACCGAAACGTTGCAACAAAGTAATATGAGATATCAAAACGAGAGAGCATGCTTCCGCATCCACTAAAATGTCTTATCGCTTTAAAGGTGATATATTATCGTACCTCATAGACTGTTGAACATACTTGTTTACTAGGTTAGTTGTCTCAATAATGTGCACCAATGTCAATGTTTCTTCTTTTTTAATTTTTCTTGTTTCGAGAGAAGTTTAATGTTTAATAATGTATGACTGTTCCACCACGTTGGCGGATGGCTAGTTAAGAGAATTGGGTCCAAACACAAGTACAATTGACAATTGCGTTTTCGCTTTGCGTGTGTGTTTCATCTATTTCTTACGGTTCCGTGACTCTGCATCTGATACAAACCACAACTTTCTGAAACAACCGGAACAAAAATCTCCCACTATAGTCTCAGTTTTATAATCTGCGCTAGTGTTTGTTTCGTGTCCTGCGCAATTATGGTCCTGCTTGAAAAGGCAACGTTCCGACTTACAAAGAGTAAGTTGAAACACCCTAATTTAATAAACGAGAAATGTCGAAGAAACAAAAAAAAAGTTTGCCCGCCGACATTATTGTCTTCAAAATCTATGGCAAAAATTAACCGGGAAAACAAAACGAACCCCAAATTGATGTTTCGGCGTGTAGCATTATGGCCATTACTTTGTGTTCACTGAAGCTCTGAATGGTGAACTGAGCGCTCTATAAAAGGCATTTAATATTCGCAAAAACACGTAATACTAGTGCAGTTTAAAAAGAGAAAGAGTATATATATATATGGTGGTGTGCACACAAGTAAACATACATTTAAATATGGAAGTACCGAGAAAAGAATTAAGATTTGAGAAATAAGCTCTTTCATTTTAGGGCAGTCCTAAGACCCTTGGCAATAACAGTGCGTACGTACACGAAGCGTAAGTCTGCAGCTCCTGGCATTTAAAGACGAAAAGAAATCAAAATGTAATCATTTTACTTTTTTATACTGGGATTGTAGCTTTGATGGATGCTGACGTTTTTTACCGTCCGCCATGTGTCGTGGAACCACAGTATTTCTGAGAAATGGATCCCATTAATCAGCGCAATTTATGACCGGAACACATCAATGTAGCATTTGCGTAAAGGGTCCTTGCTTTCGCAGTCCGTGCACCACTAAGTTTATTTTTTCGTTTTTTTTTATGTTTACGTTAAAGTTAAAGACGTCCTGCTCGCTTAAGGGATTTCCCTCTGGTCGTGCATATGGAGCCGGGAATTTTCAAAGTGGAATTATAACTCGAAGCCGCTTCACTGATCCGTACTACTTGGGCCGGTACCCCGAAATGTTTCGCTATACTGTTTCATCTAAACGTCAACTAGAAGAAAGGCTAAAAGTAATAGTTTTGTAGAGCGTCTGTTCAGACAGCGAGAACGTTAGTTAGCCCCGCTAGTCGTCCGCTGCTTCCGTTGTAGAATAAATATTTAGCAAATACTGTAACACTCCTGACCTGAGGACTTCAACATACATTATTCAGTAGCGATTCTCGACCGCTAGAAAGTTCGATGCTCACTCAGATAAAAACGGGCAGATCTACGGATTAAACCCAGGATTTCTGAGTTCCGCATCCCCTGCTTTCGCTCCTCGTGCTCCTAGAGGTGCTGTGTTAACTCTCCCCAAAATGTTTAAGGTAGCTTATAGCAATCCTACCTACATTTTTGTGACACTTTCAATTTACTATCCAGTAACGTAGTACCAATAATTTTTAATACAGTTTCAAAAATATTTCTTTTGACTTAAGTTCCTAGAGTAAAGACTCCGAAAAATGCTATAGCATTTTTATCACCACGTCCATATAAACTTTCTGTCACCATGAACCTATCTGTTTTTTCGGGCTATATTTCTTGGAACATTAAGATGCAGTGCAGAGAAACGACATCACATCTTGCAGACGCTGGTATTCCGACTGCGTCAAACAACATTCACATATTGTAGTGTTTGAAGTCGAAGAGATAGAGCTCATCACCCATTGAACACTACATTTTGTAGAAATGGCCAGAGAGATAGAATGAAAAAAAAAATACTTGTAATATTTTAACTTCCGTACTAGTCTTCGTTCAAATCATTGCCTTTCTAGGGTGGACCATAAAAGTTTGCCTTATTTTGAATTTACAGATTAAAAATTAAAAAGCCGTGAAAGCTAGAGTTGAGTTCTACGGTCAGGGGTACATAATATGGAAGGCTAAGCGTCACAATAAGCCAGAAAATTAGGTAAAAGTTTAGAGGGCAGCTCTTAGGCGCCCCTTTCCGGGTTGAGCGGCGTCGGTGTAAGCCCGCTAAATTTAGCGGGAAAAATGACGTAAAGTAACCTCAACACCAATTCAATTTACCGCTATATTTAGCAGGTAAATTCAGTTTCTTTGATATATTTAGCGGGCAAACTAAGTTTCTCCACTAGATTTAAAGAACAAATTCAGTTTCTCCGCTAGATTCAAGGGACAATTTCAGTTTCTCCGCTAGATTTATCGGAAAAATTGACATCACTTGACGTCAATTTTCCCGCGGAGTCTGGTGGAGAAACTAAATTTTGTTTATAGGTGACATGACAACTAATCATGTGACATCATTTGCCCTTGAGGAGGGAAACAGAATTGGAGAAAGAGGGGAAAGAAGGGGATGGAGGAGGGGTAGGAGGAGAGGAGGAGAGGCTACGGAGGAGGAGGCGGGACACACCCTCCCCTCTGTACGCTCGCCTCCTCTTCCTCAAGAGATGCGCACTGATTTCGCATTACAAAGATTTGTAATCGTCTTTAATTTTTTTATTAACTTTTCACTTCGTGACCATAAACGCGTGATTTTAATTATACACTTGCCGAGTGTCATAAAAAACACTAAATAAGAAACTTTAGGAAAGATTTAGACGTGTTGAAAGCGCGGCTCTCCGCAAACGTGGCCACTCGTGCAGCGGGCGCAATGCTAACGGCGAGAAAACACGTTCGATAAGAGGGGGAAACCGCGCGTGCCCCACTCAAAAAAAATGTCTGTAAGTCTACTTTCACGGAGAACAGTCGGAGAATCATTCACTGAAACATACGTAGGCAGCTCAGCGAATGACGATGGGGAAACATATGTTTAGACCAAAAAACGCAGTCTGAGTTGTGACATTAACCAATGCAAAACGTCACGCTTACATTGCTTAATGTCACAACTCAGACTGTATTTTTTTAACTAAAAATATGTTTCCGCATCGTCATTCGCTGAGCTGTCTCCGTAAGTTGCGGTGATTGGCTTTCCGAGGTTGCGCGGGAAAGTAGACTCACGTACTTTTTTTAAAGTGTGCCCAAGGAGCGCAGATTTGGCCAATCATTGGCCAATGGCTGGAAATAGTCCTTTGGCTCTTGGCCAGAGAGTGGGCAGCCATTGGATGATGACTGGCCCTTATCGGACCATTGGCCAATGGCCCCTGGCCATCAGCCATCGGCCAAGCATTGGACGATGAATGGCTAATATTTTGCCATTGGCCAAAAGCCCATCGCATGCCGTTGGCCGCTTGTAAAATTCCGTTCTGCTTGAGTGAGACGTCAACCTGAGCGCGCCACCCCGCCATCCATGCGTCCGGAATCTTTCTATAACTCGCTCGTTTAGCGGTTCTTGGTGAAGTTGGGAAAGTTTTCGATATGAACGATATTGTCATTTCCAGTAGCTTGCGGGACGTCGCAGCCCGATCTGGCTGTGCTTTGTCCGCTCCCCGGGAAATCCCACACAGCTGCAAAGTGGCTTGGAAAGCTCTTTATCCACTCGATCGTCCTTGCTCACTTGCCCTCGTAAAAAATGCATGTTTACGGTATTTTCATCTGCTCGCACCGCAGACGGCACCACACGGCACTGTTGAGGTAGGGAGTATTCGTCTTTCAACCCGCAGTGGAAACAACAATACAACAAACAACGCCGCGCTGTGTTTGTTGGGTATGTGTATCAGTGTGTGTCTATGTGTGCGTGTGTTTCACCGAGAGCTTGAGAGCTTGTGCGAGCGCTCATGCTTTCAGAGAGGTTCTGTCGGCGCCGCAGTCTCTCAAAAGTAATTTTAAGTCTGCCTGAAATTTTGTTATTACTGAGGCTAGTAAGCAATTAAACTACAATATCAATTACTTTTAGACGAAAGTAATTATTTATAATTACAAAGTAAAAAGAAAGTAACTAAATTACCGTAATTAAATTACTGTAATCGAATTAATATCCAGGTATGTAGACAGGATACTGTAAGGTATACTGGGAGTTGTATATTTCGACAACATCTTTATCTCGAGCTTGACCGTGGCGGAGCATGATGAAAGATTAAGATAAGTTATGCAACGCTTCCAAGACTCGCGTTTCCGGCTTAACAAAGACAAGTGCAAGTTCGGTGAAACAAGCATTGAGTACTTAAGTCACAAAATTGATGCTAGTCGCATTCACCCAAGCACAGAGGATGAGACGACCATAAAGTACGTGCCGAGCCAAAAGAACCACAAGGAACTACAAGCTTTTTTCGGGCTGGTCAACTTTTACGGCAGATTTTTGGAAGGGAAAACTGAAGTTGCCCAGCCATGGGCCTGTTTCTGTCGGCCAGGGGGCGCTGTAGAGTCCATGAAACGCGACCACAAAAAAGGCGCCTCGTCCGGAAGACTCGACCAGTTCATGCCATCGTGAAGCTGCGTCCTTGCGTCCCCATCGTGCACGATCCACGTGTGCATACAAGCGTCTCGTCAGCGTCCCTCAGCATCCCGTAACGGGCGCTAACGGGGCATCTGAAAGGACTCAATGCGACGCAGAACGTGAACGCGACCGAAAAATATCTAATTTTTCTTGCCAGGGGCGCTGCTCAAAACTTGAAGAGCTACAGGCCTATTGCATCGCCTTCTTGACCAAGAAAGAAAATGGTTGTGGACGCAGGTACAGGAGGAAGCCTTTCGGAATCTAAAAGGTCTTCTCAAATCTGACGCATTGCTGGTGCGGTACGAGCCAGCGAGTCCACTACTTCTGTCGTGTGACGTTTCACCGGTTGGTGTCGGTGCAGTTCTTTCTAAAAATAACGATGGCGGTACGGAAGGGCCGATGGCTTACGCGTCTCGGGCATTAGGGCGAAGTGAGCGTAGTTACGCTAAATCGACAAAGAAGGGCTCGCTGTAGTTTATGGTGTTAAGCATTTTCACCAGTACCTCACAGGAAGACAATTCACGATCGTGACCGATCATAAACTGCTTCTTGAGATTTTTGACACAGGGAAGCCAATGCCACAGAGCCTGTCACGGAGGATGCTGAGGTGGAGCTTGATGCATGGGGTGTATGACAATAAGCTCGTGTTTCGACCAGGAAACGACAACACCAGTGCAGATGGGTGAAGCCACCTTCCAGCATCAAGTGATGTCGAAGAGCCGTCGAGTACCCTCCAATGCAAGCAGCAGACATCGCGAAGCTGACAATGCAAGACCCCACGCAGTCAAGTGTCAAGCATGGATACTCTCGGGTTAGCCGCGAAACCCTGAGAAAACTATTCGCACATTTTGACGAGGGATGCACTGAACTTTTTTCGCATCGAGATTGTACTCTGTTGCGTAAAATAGTGCATATTCCCGTGTCAGCCTCAAGGAAGGTTCTACAGTTGCTTCATGCCAACTGTCCTGGAATAAAATCTATGAAGCGTGAATTAGGAGTACATTTGGTGGCCTAAAATCGATCAAGCAATCGAAGACATTGTAGGCCATTGCCAACAGTGCCAGAAAAATAGGCAGAAAGATCTGAAAGCACCAGTGCACTTTTGAATTGAGCCAGAACAGCCCTGGAGCCGCCTCCACGTATTTTGTGGGACCGGTTTAAGGAGAGCAGTTCCTTATTTTTGTGGATGCATTTTCTAATTGGGCCGAAATCGAGTTCGGGCCTACCACAAAATCAACCGCAGTGATTAAGACGCTGAAGAAGCTTTTCCCGACACGGGGGTTGACCGACGCAATTATTTCGGGCAACAGAACAGCCTTCAAGAGCGCAGAAATGAAAGAGTTTTTGAGATTTAATGTTGTCCATTTCATCTACGCAGCGCCCTACCTTGCTGCAACCCAATGGCCGGTCAGAAAGCATGCTGAGGGAAGTCAAGTCTGCCTTAAAAAAGCTAGCTTAAGGCGAAACCAAGTGGAAAACGTTCTTCTTTAATTTTTTTTATTAAGCAGCACATGACACCTTACTCTGACACAGGAAAGACTCCGGGAGAGTTGATGATAGGCCGGGAGCTGCGGTCTCCTCTGAGCAGACTGCATGCTGACCGTGAGAGACATGGAGAGGATGTTCAACCGAAGGTCAATCGGTTCCACGTAGGCGACGCCGTCTACATCCGGAATTTCGCACCGGGACCACAATGGAAGGCAGCGAAGATTGTAGCAGCGACAGGATCAGTTTCCAACAAAGTCCTGCTTGCTAATCAAGAGGTGAATGGCCGTCATCGTGATCACCTCAGGAAGGCTTGGTTTGAATGTAATGACAACCTTGGGTCTGTCGTCAACTACGACGTTGGACTGCCACCAGCTGTTGCGCCTGCCCTTGGAACACCACCAGCATCTCCTGCCAGACGGGTGCCAAAAAGATCTGATCCTCAGGTTGGGACAACGCCAGCGGCTCCGCCGGAGCAGCCGTTCAGATGAACACGAGTACGACATCCAGTAATCCGCTGCGGAACTTTCTCACCTGAGAGAAATGGATGTATTATAGTGATATGTCTGCAACTTCGCTCCAATTGTGGCATGCCTGGCCGACGGGGCTCCTCAAGGAAGATTGAAATCATTGTGCTCTGAAACCAGCGGTGCCAACACCGCCAAACTTGATGTTTTTTCATTCCTCTTATTTCCGTCGATGAGAAATCCTTTCCTGACATCATAGTCAGCATTCCACCAATCATGGAAGGCCGACCACAGCGACGCTTTGGATCGCGCACGTCGCCAATAGACCGATCTCACCAGCTAGTTTGAGTACGCCACCGCTGCCGCCATGCATCGTGGGAGCTGTAGTCTTTCTGCACGCGCGACCACCCTGCTGGAGGTCTGCTCGAGCAGAGCACGAGGCGGCATGAGCTGTCTCGTGAACTCGCGTCTGCCTCCTTTGAACTACAGTTATGGCGGCATCACGGATGCGTGGAACGCTTGGTGAGATCGGTCTATTAGTGGTGATGTGTTTTGGTTGCGCCCTGCTATCAATCCCTCTCAGGACGTCATTACCTTGCGAACGACAAGTCCGATGGTGTATGTAATGAGCACGATGGAAGGTTGAAATCATTGCGCTCTGAAACCAACACTGCCAACACCGTCGAAATTAAAACTTTTTACATCGCTCTTATTTTTTCCGATTATAAATACTTGGCTGACGTCATAATCGGCATTCGGTCAATCGTGGAAGGCCGACCACAGCGACGCTTTTGATCGGGCACGTCGCCTGCAGCACTGGAAAATAAATGGGCGGGAAGGCTCGATTTCGAGCTGTGGTCGAGCCTTTGGACCCAGACTGATATTGCTACAGTTTACGTATTATGTTCATAATTTTTTTATTAGTAACGAGTAATTAAAGCAATTCATTACCAATATCTTTGTAACGAAATTAAATTACAAATTACTGCCGCAAAACAGTGACGTGGCAATTACAAAATTACTTGAAAAAGTAACAAATTACAAGTATCCCGTTGCTTGTAATGGATTACTTCCCAAGCCTGCCCGTAGTTCAATTTTTGTAATGTGATACAAAAAAATAAAGATCATACACGGCCAAAAGCGATATTTGGAGTACATTTATGTTAATGCCGCTTTAATCTCCAGTTATGTTTCTGTAATGAATAGAAAACTATGTCTCAAGTTTTCATCTGCGGGCTAAGCGTGGCCAAATTTCAAGGTGTTCACTTGCGCCATATATCTCCAGATGGCGGTTCCTGGTAAAAATTTAAATGGAAAAGTTCGTTTTCTCGCCATAAAATAAAAATGAGGCCAGAGTTATTAAAACGCCTCCAGACATGGGTTTCTGATGCTCGTTGACATCGCCTTGAAACACACGCACACAAAAAAAAAAACGCCTGAAAAGGAGTAGAAGGTAGATCCTACTACGATTAATATTCTGACCTGTCTTTTTCGAAAGTCTCGCAAGAGAGACAAACTTGGCTGTATTAAATTATTCCAGGCAGACCCCTGAAAAATGTACACGTTGATTGTGTGGCCGGAACTATGCGCGACTCCTTTAGCAAGGTAGATTCACCGTAGTACCTTGCAGAAAAGTTCCTAGTCGCATTTTACGCGACATGCCCTCATGAGCCGCACCGAGCGATCGTACTCAGAGTCATAAGCAAGGCTTATGCTCCTCACCCTGTCTATGGTGTGGCGCAGCGATTCCACTTCCGGCTGCCGCGCAGTGCGGACGTGCGATAATGTGCTCCGTTGGAGCGGCAAAAACGGCCGTGTCAGGCCGCGGTGCAACTGTTATCAAGGATACCCAGGAATATCGCGTTGTCCTGCCCACGCTGCTATCAGGTACTGTCGCCTTGAACTCTGTATTTTTGCATTGCGACGTCTCAGGGCGACCTTACAAAATCGACGATTTCCGAGAAGAACTGCAGAGGTTGAGTGTACTTAGTGACGTCCTTGCGATAGGGGCTTACCAAATGAACCATGTTTGGCTGGTAACCCTGCGCTCATCTGCGGCCAGGCAGCGCTTGGTGAAAGCCAGTAAGCTGGAAGTGAAGAGGAAGCAGTGTCTGGTGATTGATCCAGACAGACAAGACGTTCAACTAAAGTTACATTGGGTGCCTTTCCACGTGACTGACAAGGCTGTACGAAAGGTGTTCGAATCTTTTGGAAAAGCGAGCGAAGTCACAAGGGAAGTCTGGCGCACGGAAGGATTTCGGGGAGTGCAAACGAACACAAGGACGGTGACACTGGCGCTGAAGGAAGGAGTCACCATCGAAACACTGCCCCACCAGTTACGTGTGCTGGGAGCTAACACGTTGGTAGTCGTCCCTGGAAGGCCTCCTTTGTGTCTACGCTGTAAAAGGACAGGGCATATACGAAAGGACTGCCGTGTTTTGTGCTGTAACGCGTGTCGTGGATTCGGGCACGTAGAAGAAGACTGCCCGCGGACCTATGCGGTCGCTCTGCGGACTGCGGCGTCGGAAGCTACTTCGGAAATGGAAATGGACGAGGCAGAGGCAGAGGCGGCAGCTGGAAACGAAGCAGTGGCTCCGACAGAAAGCCAAGCAACCACTGGACAACGGCCGGAACTTCCAAGCCAAGCTGTCGACGTGACGCCCGACCCCAGCCCTGGCCCATCAGCTTGTGTGGCTGGAGTACACAAGTCCACAGGAGACGCCGAAGCGCCTGGAAAGGACGATACGGCAGGACGGCAGCCAACAACGACTAGCGACCCAACACAGCAAAGCGACACGGAGGCGAACCAAGTACTGGAACGTCTGGACCCGCCCCATGACCAAATCCAACTCCGTAGCACCCAGCAAGTGCAGGAACCCGTGGACGAGGTCAACACAGTGGAAATGAGTGAAGCAGGATCTCAGCCGGTAAAACGACTACTGAGCGAGACCCCATCGTTAGATCATGCGGAAGAAGAACGGAAACTCTAGCTTTGGTGGAAGGAGGTGATGTACAAAAAAGGACGATTTCAACCGAAAGCACGGACGCTCCATGACGACCCCAGAGAAGAGCCAAGACACTAGGTCTGTTTTGTTTTTTTGTCAGTTTAGCGCGGATCTGCAACCTGTTTACATGTGTTTTTTGTGCGTGTATTAGTTACTACTTAATGAAGCCCGAGCCGGGAAACGCGGTACGTATTGCTACCCTAAATGCTCGCGGCTTAGGTGCGAGTAGAAAGCAGTATCAGCTGCAATGTCTCCTGCTTGACGAAGACCTAGACATCGTTGCAGTACAAGAAACCAAACTATCGGATGACGAAAACATTGCCCGATTGGTTAAACCATTTTTTCCCGCGTACGATGTCTGCGTCAGTCACGCTGTGGGCGTGTCAGCAGGGTGCTTGCTCTTTCTAAAGAAAAGTATAAGGTTATCTGAACTCTCGATAGTGTCGGACGAATGTGGACGGCTTGTGGTATGCGACTTTTTGATGTCCGATGTGCAGTGGTGTGTAATTTGTATATACGCTCCCAACCAGGTGAATGAACGATTAGCCTTTTTTAGACACGTGGAACAATATTTAGCAAACGACAAAATGATTTTGTTATTGGGTGACTTTAATTGTGTGTGCAAACCGTCTGATCGGTCTAATGAGCTTGTGCGCCCAGACAAAAGTGCCCATTTCTTGAGTGAAATGACTGAGCGATTTGACTTGGAAGATGTAGCCACCGTACAGCAAAAACAGCAAGCCTTTAAGTTCACATATTTTCAAGGATCAACGCGCGCCAGACTTGATAGAATACACATTTCGGTAGAGCTAGCAGGTAGTTTAAGTAGCTATAACGTAAAACCTGTGTTTTTTTCGGACCATTGCCTTGTTGCCGTAACGATTGGGGAAAAGAATCGAAATACCTCTAAGTTTAATTGGGAACTTTGGAAACTAAATTCAAAACTAATAAACGACAAGGTCTTTGAGAGTGGTGTTAAAGAGGCCATGAAATGTAGTCTGGCTCACAAAGACTTCTCCGTTTTTGAAAAGTGGGAGTTTATTAAGACAGAAGACAAACAGCTTGCGATAGAGAGAGCAGCAACTTTTAAATTTAATGCTTGTTCAGAGAAACGTAAGTTAGACGAAAACCTACGTCATTTATGCGCATTTGAGTGTCAGAACCCTGGACAAGGAGTGAAAGATATAGAGAGCATCAAACGCGAAATCGAGCGGTACCATGAGGAATGCTACCATGGAGCAGTTGTCCGAGCAAGAGCGGAAAAGTACCTCCTAGGAGAACAGCCTACAAAACGAGCCTCAGCAGATGAAAAGAAATATGCACTCAAAAAAGAAATATTAGAAATAGAGCACAAGGGTACTGTGTGCACTGATAACGAATCGATTCAAGAAGCTTTTACAGAATACTATAGTCATCTTTTCAGCAAAAAAGTGTTATCTAGCAACGCAGACTGCCGTGACGCGTTTATAAAGGAAATGCCGCGATTACCAAACGAAGTGACGGAAAAACTTGAAGAACCAATAACAATGCAGGAATTGGATTCTGCAATAGATAGGCTACCCTCTTGTAAAACTCCCTGCCCAGGCGGAATAACTTCAGAACTATACAAAAAGTATAAGAATGTTATATGCCCTCTACTGTATAAGGTTGTTCAGGAGGCATACCAAAGTAAAGCTTTACCGCTTTCTTTTCTGAGGACGTTTACGGTACTTATACCTAAATCTGATGAAGACGCCAAGCGTAGGCAAGTATCTGGTTATAGGCCAATTACCTTATGTAATGTCGATTATAAAATTTTCGCCAAAGTGATCGCAAGTCGTCTACAGGGCGTCGTGCGTGAATTGATAGGAGAACACCAAACATGCGGAATCAAAGGGAGGTCGATACAGCCAAATGTTCATGTGGCACGTAGCGTTTTAGATTTTTGTACAGACAGGCAAAGTCAAGTTGCAATTATACAAATAGATATCGAAAAAGCATTCGATCGTGTAGGTCATGAATTTCTTTTTGATATTTTATCTCATGTGGGTGTTGGGAAAAGTATACTCGAAGCAGTAAAGATGTCATATACGGGATGCTATACGCGCTTGATAATTAATAACGCTACAACACGACGCATCCCCGTCGCATCCTCCGTGCGGCAGGGCTGTCCTATGTCTCCCTTATTATTTGGCCTATACCTGGAACCATTCTGCTTAAAAATTATTGCCAGTAAAAACTGCCGTGGGATCAGCATGCATTCTGCCGAGATCAAGATATTAGCATACGCTGATGATATTGCGGTATTCTGTAGAGATAAGAGAAGTGTAAGTGAAGCACTTTGCATTGCCCGATCATTCTGCGAAGTTACAGGTGCCTCTATCAACTGGGGAAAGTGTAATGGTTCTTGGCATGGTGAGTGGGCCACAAAACCAATCAAATTTGAAGGTATTACGTGGACTGAGGCGCCTTGCAAGTATCTTGGAGTGCCCTTACGTCATTATCGGGCTAGTAATGCATATTGGTCTGAAGTAACTGAAGACCTGAAAAGACGGACCAAGAAATGGGCAAACCGCTACTTGTCAATTTTTGCAAAAGCAACTGTGTGCAATATTTTCCTAATTGCAAAAATATGGTATGTCCTGCAAGTTCTTCATTGTGCCAGGGTTAACATTCAGCGGTTTCAGAGAATTTTTGCGATATTTGTTTGGAAGTCGTCATGGGAACCGTTGCGACGTGATAACCTCTTCAGAAGCGTAGGTCATGGCGGAATCGGCCTCTCGCACTTGTTTGTTAGACAACTGGTGTCTAGGTTTTGTTTTTTGAGATCAGAAACATCCGTTTATTCGGGCCATAATTCAAACTAGGCCGGCATCTTATCTACCGACCTATATTGTCTCGTCTTACGAAGAACCTTCTAAGAGGCTCGTAGGGTACCCAAAGGAGGTGGTTGACGCCTTTAATTTTCTCAAGGTACGATTTTCTATTGAATACCTGTCTGGTGTCGCACGTAGACGCCTCACACGAGACCTTCTTGATATGTTGTTTCCAACACCTTTGTACCGAATTTTGTATAACAATTGTCCAGGACAAGATGTCCTTTGTCGAGTAAAAAAGATGTGCGTCCCACCAGCGGCTAAGACTTTCTTTTTCAAACTCCATAGTTCTACGTTACCAGTGAAAGTGTGGCTGGAGTCAAAAGGCATTTTTGTCCCATGGTCTGTGAACTGCCTGCTTTGTTAACAGCCCGAAACTATTGAGCATGTCTTTATCGACTGCTGGGACGCCGTCTTTTTTTGGGATGTGCTCCAACGGACCTTGAAAAAGGAGTTGTGCATTACTGGCCACGGTATTCGCTTTCTACCGAAGGAGAAGCACGAGCTCGTTCCTTATGACACTTTTTTTCTTTTGGGGCTTTATGCTATTTGGACTTCCCGCATGGCTGTAAGACACGCGGACGTGAATGCAAAACCTGTATGTTTTTACTTCCGTGAAAGTGTTGCACGCGTCAAAAATGCGTATCAGTCGCGCGGAGAAACGGCAGAGTGGCTTCCCATCCTTGATGACCTTCAAATAATGAACGAAGCATAACATGTAACCCAGAAGCCATTGGGAACATGATTTTAACTACGCATCATTAATCACTGTACATACTTCATGCAATAAAGAAAAAAAAATATGGTGTGGCGCAGCGGCCATCGCTTCGGGGTGCGGTTTCGCTGTCGCGGGTTCGATCCCAATGAAGTTCTTACTTCTTGGCTGCATCGCGGAGCTATTGTGTACCTTTCACGCGTAGGCAAACCACGATTGGTTCTTTCTTTTCGTGCTTTTTTTAAACATATATTCCGCCCCGCAGATTAAAACCTATTTTCGTATTTGAAGTTGGCTAGTTTTTTGGCATGGTTGATGAGCAAGCATGCAGACGAACACATAATCCCACAGAACCCTTCTTCGCGCCATCTATCCCGCTCAATACCCCGCCAACTGTAATTTCCCTTCTTCTCCCGGCAACCACTTCCATCAGGTATGGAAATGCAAACAAACCTCGGAGTCTCGGACCTTACTCCCGATCCCACGCCATTCTTCGAGCAGTGGATGGCCTGCCTGACCAGCCCGGACCCTGGGACCCAGCAAGACCCGGTGACGAGGGCCCGGGTAGCCAGCCGCAGCTAAGGTATCCCGGACTAAAGATGCCCCCCAACGGGCGGGCGGCCTAGCATCTACACCGAATGCTCTCTAATTAAATATTTGTTCCATCAATCGTATTTAAATGGGCTGTGAGCGTCTGTGATGGCGATTTGTAACTTTTAACATATTATGCACGTTTTTGTTTTTTTCACTTTCCACATTTGCAAGACAGCAATAAGTTAATTGTCGAAATTTCAATATGGCGTGCTTAGGGTCTTGGTTTCTGTGTTTATTAATTTGGAAAAAATTGGGGAGGCCAGATGGAGCGCTATTCTTAAACCTGACTATCCGGGAGAAATTCAACTTTTCAAGGAGTCATTCCGGAATTCGGGTCTTGGCGGGTTATATTTGGGTCATTCCATGTGAAACGTCCCAGACGTCGCGCTCGACCACCTCCGATTTCTAAAAAAAAAAATTCATGGGCTTCGGCCACAATGTCCGTAGCCATACCCTAAAATAGTTTTGACGAAAAAAAATTTGTGATGACGTGAGCGCGGTTTTAATTTTTGAAAACGGCGTGAAACTAGGCATCACTGAATAATTTTCGAAAAATCAGCTTTTTTATGAAATACCCAACAATATTTTTTTCTTAAATTTGCACGGTTGTCGGCTTACAATGTGGTTGAGTTTGTGCAGTTTTGTTAAATTTAAATATTTTTAAAAACTGCATAATTTTATTAAAAAATAAACATTTTTGTTATTTTATTAAAAAAAATATATAATTGCTCCCGGGACCTAATATTACTGTTTACTGGTTTCCCTCTAAGTATATAACCTATAAAAATATTTTAAACCGCTGAATTAAAAACCTTGCAGTAAAACAAAAATCCTGAAGTTGCCAAAAAGTGCGTTTTGACGCATAAAGAGCCGTTTATTCCACCCTGAGGTGTTCCAAGTAAAAATACAAAATATGGTGGGTTTGGAAGAACGATTGATCGTCTTTTGATTCTGAAAGTTTAATCAGAGTAATTTTTGTTTAAAGCGAGAAAACAATTTTTGAAGTTGAACTCTCGCACCACTACCCGGCGTCGCTTCTTAACGCCTCTTTGCCGCATAGCACGCCACCTGCGACGATAGACGAAAGCGATTAGGTCCAAAGATACAACGGAGTTTGCTACCCGCGTCCCCTCGTCCCTCTTTTCTGGCTGTGACTGAAGAAACGGCGGGTATCGTGTACTAATCGGAGGTGCCACCAGTGCGTCGCCATAGCAGGCACGTTGTGCCCTTTGTACCTGAGGGCGACTCCTCACACTCCGAAACGCGATGCCTAATCGACGGGCGGCATCAGCTGACGTGGACGTCTGAAACACTATAATATCGCCGCGAAATCTAGCCGAAACGCATGCTGCGGTGAAAAGCGGATCTATGATCCGGTTCGCGCTTAGTTGGAGCGAAATGAAGGCGACAGGCGAGTGATCAAAGCTCTGAAACGCGCTGCTTCAGTATGTTAACTCGGACGCTTGAAGCATCGTCAAAAGCCAAGATTGCGCTTTTGGAATTATTTTCGGTCCATATTGTCAGTACGGGAATCTTTACATGACCCACTGGAAATATTGAATAAACAAAGGCACGTGTCCGTGCTGTGCAGAGAAGAGGCACGTACATGAAACGACACCAGGTTGCGACGTAAGAGCTCAACTTCAAAATGTTTCTTTTTTTCGTATTTAGAACAAAATTAGCTTAATTAAACATTCAAGGACAAAAGGCAATAAACTCTTCTGTAAAAGTCATCATGTCTCGCTTTTTGTTTTCGGCCACCTCAAGGCAGAATTGACGGCTCTTTAAACGGCAGAACGACATTTTGCACAAATTAAGTTGTTTTTTCTGCAAGATATTTAGTTGTACGGCCCGAAACTTTTTTTTGTGCATAATATTCATAGGGTTGCCAATAAGTTGTTTAATCATCTGCAGCAACGAGATAGTTTGTAACCGAACTCAAAAAGGCTAAAATTGTCATATATTAACCTTTTTTTTTAAATTCCTTCAAGCGAATATCAATGATCCTTATTACACAACAATCAAAATATCATGTGATTTTTAGGAATAAAAATAGTCCACTGTTCTATAAAAATATCTTAATTTTCATCAATTAATAAATGACTCCTAGTTTCACTCCTTTTTTACGAGTTCAAACCGCCATCACCCATGAAATTTGTTTCTCGTCAAAAATATTTTAGAGAAGCACCACAAACATGATGGTGAAGAACCATTAATTTTATTTTAGGAATCGGAGGTCGCCGTGGGATCTTTGGCATGGCATGAAGAAGTCCAAGTCAGCTGATGCGGCCCGTCGATTAGGCATCGCGTTTCGGAGTGTGAGGAGCCGCCCTCGGGTACAAAGGGCACAACGTGCCTGCTATGGCGACGCACTGGTGGCACCTCCGATTAGTACACGATACCCGCCGTTTCTTCCCTTACAGCCAGAAAAGAGGGACGAGGGGAAGCGGGCAGCAAACTCCGTTGTTTCTTTGGACCTAACCGCTTCGGCTATCGTCGCAGGTGGCGTGCTGTGCGGCAAAGAGGCGTTAAGAAGCGACGCCGGGTAGTGGTGCGAGAGTTCAACTACAAAAATTGTTCTCTCGCTTTAAACAAAAATTACTCTGATTAAACTTTCCGAATCAAAAGACGATCAATCGTTCTTCCAAACCCACCATATTTTGTATTTTTACTTGGACCACCTCAGGGTACAATACACGGCTGTTTATGCGTCAAAACGCACTTTTTGGCAACTTCAGGATTTTTGTTTTACTGCAAGGTGTCTAATTCAGCGGTTTAAAGTATTTTTATAGGTTATATACCTAGAGGGCAACCAGTAAACAGTTATATTAGGTCCCGGGAGCGATTATATATTTTTTTTATTAAAATAACAAAAATGTTTATTTTTTAATAAAATTATGCATTTTTTAAAAATATTTAAATTATACAAAACTGCACAAACTCAACCACATCGTAAGCCGACAACCGTGAAATTTAAGAAAAAAATATTGTCGGGTATTTCATAAAAAAACTGATTTTTCGTAAATTATTGAGTGATGCCTAGTTTCACGCTGTTTTCAAAAAATTAAAACCGCGCTCACGTCATCACAAATTTTTTTTCGTCAAAACTATTTTAGGGTATGGCTACGGACATTGTGGCCGAAGCCCATGAATTTTTTTTTAGAAATCGGAGGTGGGCGAGCGCGACGTCTGGGACGTTTCACATGGAATGACCCATTTAGAAAAGATCAGTGATTTCAAATAAGATGCACTATACGGCATCGGTTTCGGTGCGCGATTGTTTTTATTTACACTAAGAAAATTAAACCACGTACAGATTATACGCAAAAACAGTGTTCGTGCTCACGTGATATTTCTTATTTCTCACACTTTTGCTTTTACTTATACATCATATCTATATGGATGTCTAAAGCCCGGCCCAGGTATCACTTTTGAGAATTTTCCCCACACCGCACTGCCCATTCTACATTTCCCCCTCAAATTACCTGAGGTCAAGGTAATGGAAAAGTAATAAAAAAAAACACGGGGGGATTTTAAGTTTAGTTTTTAAAGTACGATTCACACATTTCAGCCGAGCCCAGCAGAGTGCAACTTCAACGGCTTACGACGTACGAGTTGCTATGGCAACAGCTGCGTCGGCTCCAACAAAACCGGTTTTACCCCGTTTTGTTGGAGCCGACTCAGCTCTTGCCATAGCAACCCGTACGTCGCAAACCATTGCAGTTGGCACTCAGTCGGACTCAAGCAAGTGAGTGGACCAACCTTAAGAGTGAAACGCGATAACGTCATCAAGCCTCGTTAGCAAAGCCTTCGCACATAAGCCCTCGCTTGTTACCAAGCCGCGCAAGCGTGTGTGCTTGGCCTAGTCGGTAGCGTCACGTTTCTATGTGACATCACGTGTGGCGTCACATGTGGGCGTTGCGGGCTGTTTGAAATTCCCGCACGAGATCATGTGCTTGACGTCACACCGGTTACGTTACGTGTGACGTCATAACCCAATTGACAAATCAGGATCTTCCGGTCTTATCGACGCCAACGCCGACGCCGACGCCGATGCCGGATATTCTGCGACACGAGCTCTTGAACGCCATCGCGTTCATAGGTTAGAAAAAAAAAAGAACTGAAATTTCTCTTGGAGTAGAGCACGTCGTTTTGTAACTTAAAACCTTGTCACCGAAATATTTTTTAGCTAGGATATCTAGCGATAGCGCAGTGCCGACAGATCACTGGGGCAATTCTTAGCTTCCATAGGCTTGCTTCCAGATACGATTCAAACTCGTTTAGAAGCGAATATGGTTCGGAGGTCATGCACATTAGGGAATATTCGTTTTCTTTGAACTAGTGACTTTGACGACACATGCATAAGTGATCCCAGAATGTCTCGTAATTAAGAGACTTTCACCTGGTTTTCGCGTCCAAGGAAAGGGTGCGAAAATCGGAAATATCATGTTTCTGCTGTCATTCTACTCCTATTATTTAAAAGCTATCATGGGACTCAGCTCTCAGCTATTATTGAAAAAAGGTCAACATACACTAGAGCTAAAAAAACAGCAATAAATGCAACAAGCGTTATATGCTTTTTTTTCTGGTTCGCGTGATAAGGTTGACAATATAAACCAATACTCGAATGTACTTGGGCAAGCCGCATGTCTACATATCGGTACGAGAAAATATGTGCCCGGACAGAAGGGCCCGGGGCAAAAACTCCCCCCCCCCCCCCCAAAAAAAAAAAAAAAAAAAAAAAAAATGTCCCAAGTGGAAAGTGGTAATAAAATTCCCCAAGTCGTTAGAGGTACAAATATTTTTTTTTTTCCGGAACCCATTTTGGAAATGAGAGGGAATTACTCTGTTCGGGAAAAGTTTCGATTCGCAAACTTGTTCGGAACACATCACACCCAAGTATAAAGTGATGTAACTATTTTTGTATGTTGCCATTAAAAAGAGAAAAGAAATGCGCTTGAATACACTGGCGTGAAACGTGTAAAGGAAGGTTTGCAAACATTGTCGGTCCCAGCCATGAGCCCTGCGATTAGAGGAATCTACCGCAACCATAAAGATGTCCGAGGACCCAGTCGGCGATCGTACCAAGAAAAGGAGCAAGTCAGCACTTGTCGAAAACCAACGCCGTCTCACGAACCTCTCTGAGGACTATCATATGCCACTCAGGTGACAACACTTGAGGATTTCCTGCGCGCAATCGGCCATGCCATTCCATTTAACGTTTCTGCATGTACTTTGAATGTTCACGCCATTGTGTTGAAGTGTGTCTCCAAGCTGCTTTTTGTTTCAAAGTAAAAAGGACAGCACAGAACTTCGATTTATTATGTGATTGCAGTTTTGTGAGAACTTGGCGATGTTTTTACTTCGCATTTAAAATAATTTCTGTGGTAAGTTCTTTTCTTTTCTTTTTTTGCCACTTTGGATTATTATTTTGTTTGCACCTTATTACATTTCTCCCGGAATAATTGTTCCCCTGGACTTTTTTTTTTTTTTTAGTTGGGGCCTTTTTTCGGGGACATTTAATCCGGAGATATATTTTCTACACCCCTATACATGGCTTGCACAGGGCGCCTGCCATGCGGTTGTCAGAAGCCTGCCGGTAACCCACTGGAAGGTGCGCTGTAACGCGTCAATAAGCATCTCGCGATTTATAATATTACACCAAAGGCTACGATGTCACGCGCCCAGTCGACACGTGAGCATATAATGTAGTCTTTTGATTGTATTTTCCTCTTCACCCATTTATCGAAACGCAGATAACAAACATTCCTCACTAAACGTCCTCAAACGGTTTCGACTGTGCGTTTGTTGTATTATTTTACTGAGATTGTGCTGTATGTTGAGAACTCGGCAGCTGCATCAATCAACTACTTTGTTCTGCAAATAGAAGCATTTGAAATTAATCTCGACGATGCGCTTCTCGCATAGAGAGGTGCTTCTCCCCTAGCACTGAGCACGCACCGTCTGATTTCTTCGAAAGACCCAAAGTGGTTTGTGGGTTTTTTTTTTTGTACCTAGGGTCATTTTGCAATTTGTTTGGTCCTATGTCCTAAAATTGTACCTAGGACCTATTTTTTATTAAATTCAAGGCGCCATCAAGGAACTAAAAACGTTATATGATAAAAATGTGTCGAAAAAGGCTATTTTCTATTGTCAAGAATTTCGAGGCTGGATCGTTTGGTGTGAAATGACCCAGGTGCCTCGTTAGGATGGCTGCTGTTTACCTCGGTTTGAACCGGAAGTTTGCGGGAACTTCAAATGAAAAGAGCCCCACCTCGCGTGGTAATGCTGAATAAGGTCTTAAGGGCATATTCCATCAAAATGGGGCAGGTTGGACCGTTCCTCCGACCTCAACACTCAATAAAAGGTCATACAAATCATACGCGGCTCGACACAATAGGCAATTATTTTGAAAAAGATTTTTTACCGGAATTACATTTCCATTAAACAATTATTTTACTGGATTATGGGACTCATTTCACTTCCAGTAAAGCCGGAATTTACCGGAATGTCACCAGAAGTTTTTTTGCAGTACAAAATCTATTTTACTGAATATTAAATTTTTTCTACTACCAGTAAAGCCGGAGTTTACCAGAAGTCACCGGATTCACCCGAAATCACCGAAAGTCACCGGATTTGCCGCAATTCACTGAAACTTACCGTGTTTTATTTTTCGTTCGGACTTCAACGGAAGGCACTTAGAAAGAAGCCTGTGAACCGTGACTGGTTTATGTTTACCAGATGCTGGTCGATTCAGTGACAATTAAAGCGGTTAGTTCATACAAACCTGAGGGTTCTATGTATTTATTAAACAGGGTTGATACCAGTGAAACAATTTACACAGCTGTAGACAAAAGCAATCAGACCAAATAGGAAAAACCGAGTTCTTTGTCGCAAAATATATCTTCCAGGGTACTTACAATGCCGCTGGGTAAATTCCCAGATGTACGGTAGTTCAACTAATAAAACCGAGCAGGCGCACCATGCGGACACATACACACACTCAGTAGCACGCTTAGCGAAAACCATGAACCCGCGGAACGAACATCCACCGCGGTTGAGAAATCACGGCCACAGTCACAATGTCGTCCCTGATGCCTTGCCGCGTGTGCGCCGAGCAAATATATAGACCCTTTCTTCAAGGGAACCGCCATCTTGAATTGTCGTCACTTCCAGTATGGGCGAAAACATTCTTTTGCCGTGGCCATGCCAGTAGAAGACACTTAGGGTATAAGCGTAACCGTCACACATTACCGTTTTCCCTCCCCCTTATTTTTTTTACTAGTTACAGGTTGAAACGTTTTAGTATTTTTACGTCGCTCATGCCGGATACGCCTATTAGGTGCCTCGGGACGAGAGTATACAGAAAAGGCTATACACACAATAAGTAGCACGCTTAGCGAAAACCACGAACACGCGGAACGAACATCCGCCGCCGTTTAGAAATCACGGGCACAGTCACGATGTCGTCCCTGATACCGTCGCCACGGGTGCACCAGGCGGACACATACACACTGTCAGTAGCACGCTTAGCGAAAACCAGGAACGCGTAGAACGAACATCCGCCGCCGTTCAGAAATCTTGGGAACAGTCTTTTTCGCTCGCTGGATGCTGCTGAAGGCGGACAGACAAAGGGGCGTAAGGAACAGGTCACAGAAAAATATTTTCTTTTCATCTGCTCATTCAGCCGCTCTCGATGATACAGGTCACACACATGGAACGGAAAGCCGAGACTAAGCACCTGTTCCTGGACGGCCGTGGCTGGTTGACTGACTGAGAAACCTGTTTTCTTCAAAAAAAGTCAGCAAAAAGAAAGTCTCACATTTTCCCCACGAACCCAATGCGAGGTAGAGAGGGTGCTTGGGGACTCGTCCTTAGGGTGTTTTAGGCACCATAATTACACACCCACTCCCCGGCTCGTCTCGGCTTTCCCTTCCCCTCGTGTCGGCTTCCAGTGAAGTTAGGTAAACGGGGGAACTAGTCACCCATTTCGGGTAAGATTTCCAGCAAAACCGGGTTGTCTGGTAACCGAAAGTGGCTGCCGGTGACATTCCAGCGAAATCTGGAAACCCGCTGCCGGTGAAATTCCAGCGAAATCTGTTTGCCGGCATATAATCCAGCAAAGACTTGTAAACCGCGCTTTCTTTGGGTGAAAACGAGTGAAACTTGACCAGTTTTCACCGGATGTCACTGGAAGTTCACCGGATGTAACTGGAAGGTTTTGCCAGATTTTTTAATAGGGAAACAGTAATTTACCAGTTTTTAACTCGAGTGATTTGACCAGGGATCTATGGATATGCGTCCCAATTTCCCATCAATAGAGCTACGATAATTTTAAACTGTTTCAAGCGAATTATTTTTTTTTGCAGTATTTGATGCCAACAGTGTAGGCTGACGAACAACATACAAAAAATAGCAGAAAGGAATGATGCGGTAGCGCAGGTAAAGTGTTTGAGCGGGGAGAATTAGGAAGACAAATAAACATTCGAAACGGTAATATATTGATGTCGTCACCATAAAACGGAATTGCTTATAGTTGAAGGCAATACACTCAGTGTATCGGCATGTCTGCATGAGGACGATTAATGCGGAGCATATGCGGACTATCCCTCAGCTCAAAAAGCTAGAAGGCGAGGCAGTCGAGACAAGGCTAATTCCTGACATCCAGACTTACCTGGAACGTAGCTACAACTTTAATCTTGCCTTGAGCATACTAACAAACTAAGAGAAGCACAGAATGTGTTATGAATCAGATAGAGACATTCTGTGTGTGGTTGAGCAGGCCCCAGCACGACAAAATAAAAGCAGGCTTTACAAATCGTATAAAATCATACGAAACCTAATCACACTCTAGCCAATAATAGATTCTATAACCACACAATGGATGTGCCCAGCTCACCCGAAACAAAATGGTGCGGTTAAACTCGAATAAACTCTAAGTTTTTTAGAATTATCAAGAAAAATGTTTAATATTTTAGAGTGTTATTTATCAAAGCGGACTTTAAAAAAGACTGCAGAAGAACCCAAACCCACACCGAACCAGAATTTTGGATAAGTGCCTTGCTCGCAGCATATTGTTTTTAAATGATTAGTAGGAAAGAAGTTTACCGTGCAAATCCGTGTCGTAGAGCAGGAAAATTTCCCGACAAGTAATACATTTTTAAATAACTGTTTACGTCACTGCACGGGCACTGTTCTTCTTAACAATTAAGTTCCATTGTAAACACTTGGTCAATTAATCACACAAATCTCGTAAAGCACCTTTTTTTTTTTTTGTCTGAGAGGGACAGTTTTGTTGCACAGTTGCGGCAAGAGCTCAGGCTTACGGATGGCATTGTCTTACAGTACAATTCCATAATCGTCTAGTCTTGTTGAGGGCCTCATTTGCTTTATTTATAATGCTCATGTTCTTTTGGTGCTTTTGTGAATACAATGAAGAGCTATAAAAGCCAGGGCGTTAAACCCAACCCAAACACGAAGCGAAAACCCGATCAAAACCGTTGTTCGTGACCGAACCGGAACCAAACTACAGTCTCATGTGGCGGCTACTGGTTCACTGGAAGACTGTTCTGCAAAATTAAAATAAAGTCAATTTTAGCATTCCCGTCTTGACTTCACAAATTGGGTTAAATTTTAATTCTTATATTGCGGACGGTTTGTTTCTAATAATAAAAATCTCGTGGCGCGTGACCAAAAGCTTTTTAAGGGGGAGACATCCTGTTTAAAGTGTATTGAGAAATAATGAACAAGACTGGCTTGCCCAGCTACAGTGCACCTTACATGCCTGGTGGCCCAGCGCTGTTAGCATTCCATGAACAGAAGTAAAGTAAAGATTCAAATAACTGACTCGCTTTTCGTTTCGCCAAACCGTTTCCCAGTCAAGCGAAAACCGTTGCATAAGATAGTACTTTTTGTGTTTATGGTTTTTATTTTAGTTTTTTTTTTCGGTTTCGTCAAAATAACTTTTTTGATACGGTTTGACAGCCTGGTAAAAACAGCAAGTTGCCTGTCTCTGCTATTAAGATGACTGTCCCACTTGGTTTTTTTCAGCTGATATTCGACTGCTAAATAATTTGTGGAACGAGCCCAAAATTCAGCCATAATAAACAACTCGACTGTTACGTTTTCATCAAACCATCAGGTATAGCATCACCTCACGCATGAGATGAAGGCTTCATTGTACTATTACTGAACCTAGGGAAAGAGTTCAAGATATAATTCAACGAGATAGGAGAAATTACCAAATGGGATATAACAGACACAATGACCAAACTAAAACGCACCTTGAAGGATGACAAGAGAATAACAAAACTGGGCAATCGAACCATGAACTGTTGAATACAAAGCCACGTTGGTTCTGTCTAGGTCTAATATTTTATATCGTCATGACGTTGGCACGTTGGCTTTATCGGATGCGCTCAATCTATTTTGCGTCCTAATATTCATTTCTGTTTTTGCTCTAAAGCACACGGAAGACACGTAGACAAGTCAGCTAGGGGAGAGACAATGAAGGATAATGAATGGTGAGAAGTGGACAATCGACAGCGTCCGGACTTCGTCCTGGTCCTACGTCTTTTCGGGCTGTTCCCACCAAACATGTATGCATTACCAGCTAGCCCAACTACATGCCTTGATCCAGGACAAGACGCACAAAAAAAACGTAGCCCTACGACTGAATACCATCAGCGATTGATTTTGGATGTTTTTGTTTTAGTATCTTTCTTACGGGGTGAGACACGACTGTGAAATTTGCCCCTAGATTGAATTTGGTTTCTCAACGATGTTTTGGTGTTTTTCGTCTCTTTTTTTCTTTTGTTTTTCGTTCCATGATGGTAGCGCTTATTGTGCGCGGTCAGCAAAAATTTTTTTTTTTTTGTATCGTAATTACGCTTTTTTTAAATGACGCAGCATGCGGCCTTAGACGCAGACGGACGGCGTGAGGAGAGCGCACCGGAGGACCGTAACAGGACGGTGTAAAGTCACTTGATACTTTTTTTACAAGTAACGACAACCAAGAGAACTGACAAAGAACGCTCCGCTGAAACGAATTGGCGGCATTCAGTTCAAACCTCTGCTGTGCGCCGCCATTTACTTCCTAAAACCTTCCCCGTCACGCAGTCAGCGCTTCAAAGGATGTCGCTACTTGTAGGAAGCTCTTATCAAGTGACTTTAGGACGTTGACGATGAGAGGAAGGACAGGAAAGGAGGGCAAGACTGTGATCGACGCGCGTAGATGCGCTCCGAAAATGCTCGAAGATGGATATGACACGTGTCGCTAAAATCTGGTACTCAACCGGCCGTGTCACCAAGGTTGGTCTTGGACGAACATGGGGGACGACTATGTACACGTTTAGTAGCGCAAATTACACCTTATAGTTTCAATGAATTTGTGCGCCATGCGACGTACTCTATCACATCAAATTGCAGCTGAAAAATAATATCCGATTACATCGCAAACTATGACTTCGATGTTCTGACGCAGAAGGACACAAAAAAAAAAAAATAAAAAAAATAAAATATAGGAAACGACTAATGCAGAAAACGCTCCGTTGCATTCTTCGACTGTAGTATTTATTCTGTGTAAATTATGTGGGTAACGTTCCGGTGACACTTTATTTTAAACAGAAGTCTAATGACGAATATATCGACTTGGAGACTGTGTTCCGCAAAGATCACAGCCTTTTTCCAGCGCACATATTCTCTCCTAACGGCACCTAATTTAAATTGAATGTAGTAAGCGTCATTTCCAGAAGACAATCTTTTTTCAGAAACGAGGTCGCTCTCAGTGATACTTCTTTCCGTAGTCTGGTGTTTGCTCGTAGTTTGACCTTTCCACAGATAACCATAGTTTTTGCGCTGTATGAACGCATGCACCAAGCCCAGCCTATCCTCTCCCCCCCCTCCCCCCCCCCCCCCCCAAATCGAAAGTCAAAACTCCAGCCTATATCCGCGCCTCGAACAGCCAGCGCCCTACCACTTAAAACCAAACGTACGGTGTAAGCGCAAAAGCGGTCTCACTGCGTCCAGTTCACTCCCGGTCCCCGAACCTCCTACTGCGTCTGATGCAACTGACATGATGGACCGACGCCATCCAGCGCAAGAGCGACGACACTTGGCAGCGACGAGTCGCGCAACCGCCGCACGCGCATCAAACAACCGTTCCCCGTCGGTAAAGAAAAGCGCGCCTCCTTCGAATGGGACCAGGGGACCGTGGTCTGAAATCCGAGCCATCGGGGGGGCTTCGCATTCACAATGGGGCTCGTCTGCCCGGCCATTTGACCTTCTCTGCGCCTTTATCATCTTCATTCAGCGAGAGCCCGGGCGCCCCCTCGGCCTAACGCGTTGCCTGGTGAGAGAGGCGTATTCAAATAGGCGTTGCCGGCGTCGTTCTCGTCGTTGCCCGTTCCCGCGTTCTGCTCAAAGGGACCCTTTGTTCGCGGGGCTTCGCGAAACAACCCAGTCATCGAGATTTTCTCTCGACAATTCCTTTAGCGTGTCAGCGCCAGAGGTCGTATAGCAAAGCGCCGATGCTTGGTTGCAATGGCGACGGCCGCGTCTGCGACCCTGATCAGGGAGGGATGCGACGAACGTCTGTCTGGACGATGGATTTCGTCGCGCCTGCCTTTACCCTCACGTTTGCTCAATGGACTAAGAGAATGCTTTTTGTGCGGATGAAGCGCGAAGCGTCTCCGCGTAACTTTGATAGCTGAGCGAAACGTGAGCTATCAATTGTTGCTCGCATTTCACATTCGGTTTTGGGAAACCTTTCCCGCGGCATTTAGTCCAGACTCCGCTATTTTGCTACAGCGTAGTAAGAGGAAAGAGTCCTTACGACTACTTCCAATTGGCTGAGATGTCCGATATGGAAGCGCAACGTATAAAATTAATCCGTGTCAGCTTTTTGAAAGTCAACTTCAAAGTAGTAGACTTCATATTGTAAGCTACCTTTAAAAAACTACGATTAAAATGTGTCCGCTTCAGCCGCAGCGAGACCGAGCATAAATACAGGTTGCGTTTGTGCTCGGTTCCGCTTCATTCCATGCCTACCAGCCTATTGAAGAATAACCACGAAAAGTGCTTTGGAGTTTGCTCTATTGTTGTTTTGCCTCTGACAGTGAGAAAACGAAAATATATTTGAATGATTTTCGTTAAATTTACCCGGAAGCTCAAAGCGCGCCCTTTTTTCTTGAACGACTGGACTTCTAGTATTTATTGGCAAGCCCTGGTCCACTTCCGACCTCCGTGTATTTGCTAAAAGTTTGCAGATTGACGAAATATGTTTTAGAGATTCATTTTTTTATTTTATATCTCATACATTTCGACACGCAAATACTTTAAATTTAGATCAAGACCGAAGGTACTTACGTGTTTTGCCTCATAGTTCCCGCTACGTTTCAAGTCGGACGAAAAAGAACGATTACAAGCGCAGTTGATACCTATAAGTCAGGAATCAATTCTTGTCAAAATGTGCGTAGTAAACTAGACCACGTAGACTTAGAAATAAAATAAATTTGATGTGCCCATTGCTTGCTGGCTAGTCTGTGGAATTCATCTGCATAGTGTCTATACAGGGTGTTTTGTTACTGCAATATAAGAAAAGAATAAACAATAAGGATACTGAACATAATTAAATCATTGCTTCGGGATATCGTCATCTACCGCGATGGACGTCTGGTTACTAGTGTAAAGTGACAATTAGGAAATAATTACCTAATATTCACTAAATTATTAATCAACTTCTAGTTCTAGTTGGCACACTTTAAATAGAGATGTGTTGTCCGTCGTCGAAACATGCCTGCCATAGCAGGTATTAGAATTCAGTAAACTTTGTTCTACTGCGCTTTGTTGTTTGTCAAAGTTTGGCTGTCTAATTTTTGCATACAGAAAACAAGATGAAAAAGACTAAAAGCTTCAGCATTTAAAGAGAAAGCTTAGTAATGCAGACGATTTCAACATTTTCTCGTTTTCAAATATGTCACCTCCTACGACACCTTGCATCATGGTTTCAGGCTCCGGCGACTGCAGTGATCCCTTTTAGACTGCCTACGCCCACGAGCTCACGTTAAAACTTGTCATCTGATTACTGGCACACGTCTGACACTCTACAGTTTTACCCATTGAACGTCTCTGTAGTGGCACAGGCTCTGAGACAGGTACTGGCACGTCTCAACGTGGCCTATAAGTTATATGGTTGGTTAATTTCTACAAACAAGCACTTGCATAACTGCAGTTCAGTGGATGCAAGAGGATCTAACATATTCGGTCAAAGGGGTGCCCGCTAAGGTTTAAGCACGGGCTCACGTATATTCGGTGAATCGAATTTCTTGACTCAATTGAAATTCTGAATTTTTTAGACACTTTGTCTTGTTGGACGTTTTTACTCGGCGGCAG
Organism: Ixodes scapularis; assembly: GCF_016920785.2. NCBI lineage: Eukaryota > Metazoa > Arthropoda > Arachnida > Ixodida > Ixodidae > Ixodes > Ixodes scapularis. Next base: position 198,778,449 of record NW_024609835.1, read on the forward strand.
TCCGAGTAAAAACCGATATGAAATATCAGAAATATCTTTTGATATTTCATATCGGTAGAAATTTTGACAGAGATATTTTGTGACCTGTTCTACATTTTTATTCGATGGATATAAATCTCTCTGAACATTTTAGCGCGGACATGGGCAGAGGTCTGGTCGGGTGGCCAAGTGTTTTAGCCAACCACGGCATGACTTAAGGCACGGCGAGCGAAAGCTCGCGCTCACAAACATATGTACCCTGGGCTCCATACCCTCCAATGACTGTTTTTATCTGGATAAGTTTCGTACCGATGTGTGTTCGAAAGTCACTACTGCCCTTAGCACGGGCTTACGGTTGTAGTACAATAGCTAAATTTCTCATTTACAGCGTTGTAGCTTCAGATAGTCAGCAAAGAGTTAGATGAGAATGTTCTACAACCACGCATTTGGTGAACACAATAAGAGAGTTCGCTTCACCTATCGACCTAGCAGGCTAAGCAGGTATACAGTTCCTTTATTACTCCAAAAACTGGAATAAATAAATATATCAAAATGAACTACTCTTAAAATTAAAAGTCCTGTTATACTCTACGAAATGTTTGGGAACGGAAGCTCCGCAATTGGCACGGCAGCTCCACAGGAAATACATCGACTAAAATACTTTTCTTGCTCACAAATTAAGCTAGTGCTCAAAACTACGGCATTTGCAGAAGTGGCAACCGATGCCTCAAAGTGTTTTGAAATTATGTTGTGCAATCTTGTGAAATTATGTTACGAATCCTCCGGGTGACTTTGGGCTAATCCCCGGTCCAGAGACAAAATCTCAAAACAAACTAGAAACGAAATGCACAAAAAAATAGCCAATACGTCAAAGGTATCAAGGAAAATCAGTCAAGATTTTATAACAAAGCATATTAACTTACGATTAAAATAACGCAACTTGAAGCCTCTCTGAAAAAGAGTAACGATAAGGTTAAGGGTCTTGGAGGCACCGTCAAGGATGTTAAACGAAATCATTTCGTCACAACAATAGAAACTTTCAAGTTGGGAGGATCGCAGCCTGAAAAATAAGGAGGGCCTAAAGGCTGAAGTAGTTCGCAACATTTTTCAAGGTCGCGAAGGTGTGACGCCAATTTCTGCTAAACGGGTGCGCCGAATCGGGACGGAACAATGTGACAAAATATGGCTAATCATTAGGAATTACGCAGATTTCGATGAAAAATTAAAAGCATTCTGTGACTGAAGGAAGTTGAAAAGATCACTGATATCAACATCAGATGAATATTTACGTGCAACTACAAAAATACTTGAACAAAAATTTGTTACAAGAGACTAGTAAACGTTTCACTAGGCATAATGCTAGTACCACAGCCCAGTATGGCTTTCAAAAAGGAAAATCGATCGAACTGGCACTCACAGACATCAAGGATTCAATCGTAGATAACATCGTAAACAAACCACTTTACAGAATAGCTGGACGATATTACTGGTTAAAGCTTGGAAAATGGGTTTAATTGGACGAGGCCCGCTTCTGGATCGCACTGTGGCGGTTAAGATGAAAAAAATTGACGCGTGCTTCTCAGTTGGTTCTTGTGATCGTCGTCATCTTCTCTCTCTGACCAACCGCTGTTAAAAATATTCAACAGGCTACCGCCTCAGGGGGAACCGGGGCGACTCGAGTGAATAAAGCAATTGTACTGGTCGTCGCATTATTTTCCCACTTCTTAGCTTTAAGTCGCATGATCGAACGTGGGAATCCTGACCTGCATGTAAATCCGTTTTCTGTCCCAGTTTCCAGATCGTTTTAGAACGCGTTGGCTCGTGAATAATTACGATGTCTCTGATCTTTAGATCATTATTTTTTCTGTGACTTCTTGTGATCTGCCGAACGAAGCTGCGGAAGGTATTCGGCCATTAATCTTTTCCAAAACTGTGCAACTAGTCGTGTCGGCAGTTCCAGCGTTTTGCGAGTTCATCTGTCCTTCGTTGTAGCGCCTCGGCGTCTTTGGATAACGGCAATGCTGTGAGTCACTTGGGGATCAGGAAATGAGCAGGAGTTAAGGCTCTTAGCTCGTCGTGTTCTGAATGCATTAACATCAACGGTCGTGAGTTCACCATTGCCTCGACTTCTTGTACCACAGTGGTGAGCTCTTCGAAGTATAGTGAACTCCGTCCAAGAATCCTTCGAAGGCAGGACTTCACGCTACGTACCATTCTCTCCCAAAATCCTCCTCACCAGGCTGCCGGTTCAGCGCTAAATTTCCAGGATATCTGGTTGTGGGCAACGTAATCTTCCAGATTCTAGTGTCGTAAGGCTGTCCATAGCTCCTGGATGTCTTTTAGCAACCTTCTGAAGGTGAGAGCATTGTCCGAGTAGATGACATTTGGCAGACGCCTTCGAACCACAAAACGACGTAGTGTTAATAGGAAGGTCTGGGAAGTTATTCGTGACATGACTTCAAGGTGGACCGCTCTTGTCACTGCGCACGTAAGGAGAGCCATGAAAACTTTGTTCGGGGTCATGTTCTTGATATAAAGAGGACCCACAAAGTCGACTCCAACTATCTCAAAAGGGTTTGTTGGTTCGATGCGCTCAGCAGGTGGAGGAGCTGTAGGTGCTGACAGTGGCTTGAGCCGATCTCTAGAGCATCAAGGGCTGTTGTCTATACTTTTTTATACCAGTTGTTTGCCTCGAATAAGCCAAATCTTTCCCCCAGTTGCGTTAGAGTCTCAGAACCCCCCCCCCCCCCTCCCCCAGTAGAACTGGTACGTGTGCACTTGAGATTACGAACTCTGTTATGTGGTGGTTGGCTAATAGAATGAGAGGATGTTTTACTTTTTCTGTGGAACGCAATTCTTAAAGCCTTCTGCCTACTCGCAACGCCCCAGTGTCGCGAAGAAAGGGGCGATCTTTCAGTTGTTAAAAATGAGTTATCAGGCACCAAATTTGATGAATCAGGTTGACAAATATCTCGATTTTTCTGTGCCTGATCTAAAATATAAAGAAGCAGCAAATACTATTTTTATAACGCACTATATCACTTACTCAGAATAACCAAAGTTAAACCTGCCTAGATATATATATTGTAACAGGATACCTTGCTGGCCTGGTATATATGTATTATCTTCAGGACCCTGCGTTGTCTGTGTATGTAAACTTACTTCACCATGTCATGATTCCCGTGCAGATCTGGGATGCGTCTTCTACTGTGCTTTGAAACATATTTTTTTCTTTCTCCCGACCATTTTTTTTTTTTGTTTTTCGTGAAATATATTTTTGTTATTTGTCCATACTTTTTATATATCTTCTTGCCACTTAAGCTGTAACTTTTTTATTGCAACGGAGGGCTGTGGCAAGTGCTACTGTTGTTTCTGCTTCCAATTGTATCGCAATTTAATTTTAACTATATTTATATTTGTGTGTTGCTCGCCGTTTTATTTATCGAACATGCGCTGACGTATTTGTTTTTTTAGCATGGCAAATGTACTTGGCGTGTTGCTCTGAACCGTACGGGGGGGGGGGGGGTAGGGGGAAGGGCGTCAGGCAGCAGTTCTTTTTGCCCCAGCCACCCTACACGGTATTGTAGATGAATATCCAAATAAAGAAAGAAGGGAAAAAAGACATTTCTCTGGAAAAGTGCGAGAGCAGAAAGGGCACTGGCTCACGAGAGGAACTCGTTCATGGTAAGGTTCAGATCAATGAAAACATGTATCCTTGGATTGAGGAGGAGAACCGCCAAGTGGTGTTGCGCAAAGGCGTTTCAAACAAGACAAGCGACTGACTTGTACAGAATATAAAAAAAAAACGCGTCGATTTCCGACTGATAAATTTGAACGCAAGCAGCGAGGTCAATAAAGTTGGCGAACTTGAGCAGATAATAGTGCTAACTAGTTCCCATGCTGTCGTAGTCATCAAAACTTGGCTTCATCCGCAAATAACTGACACGGACTTGTTACCACCAGAATGTAAGGTGGTCAAAAATGGAAGACACGTGATTTTGAAAGTATCTAGTGTGAAGTTATTATTTTTTTATAATACGTATTTTACTGTTTTTACATTGTATAGTACTCCCCATTCTGCTATTTCAGTTTTGGAATCCGTTCGAGATGACATTAGTAGTTATAGTAGGTTCAAAACCAGACTTATCATTGCAAGAGATTTTAACTTGCCTGGAATAAATTGGAATGAGCTTGATACTGGGACGGTGAAAGTGAATCATTGTAAACTTTTACTTAATATTACATTTGATAACAATCTGACACAAGTTTTTACTGATTACACCCGAGTAGCTGGAAACACGGGTTCATTGATCATATCTGAAAGCAATCATTTATTCGACTGCAACGTGTCTGTCCGCGATGGGATCTATGATCATAAGTTAGTGTTTTATATTTTATAACGATTAGAGGTCGAAGACAACAAAAAGGTTTTCTTTGTTTGATTGACTTTTCTAAAGTAGTTGACGTCAGTCGATTAGAGTACCTTGAGGTATTATATCATAATTTTTACACTTGAGGGATGGGTGACGTGGACTTTTTGTGAGCGAGTTCAGAAGCGTTCTTGGTTATACGGTTCAAAGAAGGCCGTATTTAAACCGCGCCCGCGGGCTGAATCCGGACCGCGGAGGGTTGCCGTATTTCTATTGACGTTCGAACCTCGGCCCGCTCTTGCTACCAACGCAAAAATACACGTATGGGGAACAAACGGCACCGCGAAGCGCATAAAACACTCAAACGAAGATAACAGAAAGAATGTAAGAAACTGCATCAAAATGCGGGTTCTCTCGCCATAGTACGTACTTATTGTATATTGTCATCACCCAATATTACCATTCATAGTCCCCTGTTGCGTGCCTGTGTCGAAATGATATTTCCTGGCGTTCTCATCTCTTGCGTATGTAGTGTCATGTGTCATGACTTTTGCATAAGGTTATCATCCGTTCAACCATTCTCATTAGACTTCTGCATTGTGTAAATATGGCAATGTTCCTATGCGCTTTGATTTGCGACTGGTGAGTTTTCTGTATCACTGTTACTTTGTAATGTCATAATTAGCTAAATCTAGAATTTAAAAAAATTAAGTAAAATATACATCAAAGTTACATTTTCGATATTTTGCTGATTTAGGTGTATTTATGTAATATTTTCAAATTTATTTTCTTGTTGATTTTTCGCCCTCAAGAGAGCGATATACTCCTAATCTGGGCCCCTTGATAAAACGTTTGAAGATACCGGGTCTAGGTAATTTCATACCTAAACCTGTAAAATCCGTAAAAAGGTAAAATCCCTTTTTACCCGGAAAATCCTCCACGTTAAACGCCAGATTGAACGTAAGCGTTCTCGTAGAAAACATAAATGACAAACACATTTGGTAACTTCTAAGTCTTTTAAAAAAAGGAACTGATTGCAGAGAAGAATCGCTAGTTCATTAAGTCCTTGCCATGTTTTATGAAATTGGCGCCACAAAAGGCTTGGCGTCACCTATCGCATAACAAAGAGCGATTAGAGTACATTGTTGTAATTGGTGATGTGGTTACCAAGCTAAAGGACGGGGTTAATAGGTTTAATGGTTACTTTTATAGTGGCTTTGCTAACGATGTTGCTTGCATAAATGATTTTCTGGTTTTGATGAGACCAGTACTTGAACCATCAAAGATTTGCATTTCGTGATGAAGGGATGTTTTCGTTGCTATTAAAAATAGACATAAAAGTTGATAGGGACTGATTAAATACCAAGTGAGTTCCCAAAAATATATGTCAAGTGGGTTTCAAAGTACCTGACTATCATTTTCCGAGCTTGATACAGCCCTATCCAGCTCCTTCAGATTGGCGAAGTGCGAGGGTTGCGTCGATTTTTAATGAAGGAGGTAAACAGAATATTTAAGGCTATTGTCTTGTATCTTTCACGTGCAAAGTGTACACGTTTTCAGAATGTTGTATCTAAAGCGCTATACACTTTTGAGTGAGGTACCTTGCTGGACTAGTCAGTGAATCTTTGTTAAAAAAACAAAATAGCGCAAATAAATGCAGGGACACGAAGTAAACAGGACAGGCGCAAACTTTAAACTATTTTTATTCAGAAAAAAAGCGAAGCATCTATGCACACACACAGCAGCAACGTATTGAACTATCAAGACCTTATCCGATCATGCAAAAACGGATATTCATTTTCGTGAAGTAGAACTAACGTGACGCTGACATGCCGTCCCACTTCCCATTATAAAGAAAACGCATGCAAATGTTCACGAGCAACAGTCCCACGGCTTTTCCCCAGAATCCTTACGTGCTCAAGTCGCGACACACATCCATAACTGGAGCAATGTATCGGCAAATGCGAGACATATTTATTTTTTAATTCCAATCTCCCGTCTGCCAAAGCTCCCGTGAAAGGTTTACATCGCCCCGTCTGGTCGATGTAAACCTTTCCAGAACTCAGTGGAATTTTATACACAACACCGACTGCGCCGTCACCGCAAGGAGTCGCGTGTTTCCTTTCGCATGGCACTTTTTGCTTCTATTCTTGTTTTAGTCAGGCATCTTATTTTTTTATTCTAACCAGCATGGGTTTCGCCAAAACCTATCGACAGTCAAACAATATATTGAAACAATTCACAATTTTGTGAGATCTTGTAACGAGCAAGGTTAGCTTGATGCCGCATATATTGATTTATCTAAAGCGTTTGATCGAGTCCCTCACAATTAAATAATATTAGTAAGACGAAAATCAGCCTGTCTAAAAAAGTTGTTATGATGTTTTGTCACTTATACAATGTCTGTTTCCAGTATATGCTAAATCCTCGAGACTTAGAACTAAGATTGAATTATAAGCATCAGTCTAAAATTTTGAATTACATTTATCGACAAATGGAGGTATTCGTTTTTTTCCAAAAACTAGAGGCGACTGGAATAACCTTCCGTTGAATATTGCGGCGGTAAACTATGCGCGGGAATTTGCGAAGGCTATTTAAATTTATGTAGCATACCCTAATAAATATGTTATATATATTTGGGTTTGTTCTCGTCACGGCAAATAATGTTTAGTGTTGACTATTTGGATTTATACTCCTTTCGTTGAAGTGTAGTGTCTGAAGCACAGTTTTTTCATCGATTGTATACTCATTTTAGGTCTAAAGGGCGGTATTGACCTGGTTATTTTTTACTCCTATTGTATATTTCATGTGAAATTCTAGTGCATAGTTTATGCAATATTATGTTCCGTACCTATCACAGTCCCGGCTAGGATTGAACATTATTCATACATAAAATAGCTACCTAATAAATTGCTTTTTACTCACGAACTTTTACCCTATTTATTAACGTTGCCGTAAGTTACTGTCGCTTCTTACATGTTACATCAAGTATGCAACAGTTGTTAGACTTTGTTTTAGATTAATCACAGACGCACCCGACTATACTAGCTAATGGGATCCGTCAGACAGCGTCAAAAGCGTACAATTATTGCACTAGTCATTTTTCTGTACGTGTTTTGTTATCGTTGAACTAGTGATAAACAAAAGATATTTTTCCTGTCCGTCCTTTTTGTCTAACTCTTTCGTATTTATGAATGTCTAACTCTTTCGTATTTAAAAAAAAAAGGCCTAGTGACTTTTTTTTCAAGGTGTTTGATCGGTCTCATAACGTCGTAGCGTCTGCTCCGTCTGCGCTCGACATAAAACGATGTATTGGAACATCGTTACCGTATTTACTCGAGTAATAACGCGCTGTTTCTCAAGTAAGCCTTTGGCTCCAATTTCCTGCGTTGTAGGTGTAGAGCCAATCACCACCATCAGCGAAAATGTGCCAGAAATTTACGAGAAAGAGATAACGCCTTAACGAGAAAAGGATATCTGGGCAGATGGCACTTTTAAGGAGAATCGAGCCCTCAGCCTCGTCACTCGCTACGGTTTCTTTTTTTTTTTTTTTTGAGGCTAAACACAAAGTTTGGCTTTTGGCATGTTCGGCGGGAATGTAGACACAAGGGTCTTTTTGATAAGTATCGCGTCTTTTACTCCAGAAAATGCCGTATTCCGAAAATGCTTAAAGGTCTTGTAGACTACTTGAGTACACTCTGCTTTATTTGTTAACGTTTAAACGACTACGTTTTGTCTGTTTCAGCCGTTATCCCAACCACAAGACAAGACTTTTTGGGCACTAAATAAATCGTTCGCTGAGGTGATGCAAGCGAACGGCGAATGATCATTAACTATGAGAAAACTTTTCACCTTCGTTTAACTTACAAAAGGGTTCTTAAAAAATTTTGCAGCATTCTACGAAAGATACTACAATGAGTTCAGTGCCGGAAAATAAAGATTTGTGTGGATAACACGGGCGAGTAACTCAAAGTTTTCTAAAAGTACTTATTGTTTTCACAATACTGCAGGCAAGATTCCTGACACAAGCAAGAGGGCATTCTTTACAAACAAGAAATAAATGATGCATGCAATACGACAAGAAGCACCACAATAAAAGAAAGATTCAAAGCAAAACCGAAATTCCACATTTTTGCAACAATAAGAACTTGGATATCATGCTTCACGAAGTCGATGTTATTGTGTAAAACGCTGTTTTAGGGCCTGCTTGAAATTAGCTGATTGAAAAATATCTTCTGAAAGATAGTTCCTTTCGGATAGGGAACTCTCTTAAGCACGCCTAAAATTCTGTTAAAAAATTGCTTTTGCGAAAAGGATTTGCGATGACTGTTTCGTGGTTTGAAGCACTCTCTTTGAGCTTATGGTTCAAGAAATGTGGATTAAATTATATTTTTGTTTTTGAGAGCATGTTATTAAAATATTATATGCGGCTTATTGGTGTTCTGGATTCTAGAGATGAAAATGGTTGTCTCTTATTAGCTTAGTTGGTGAGTGTCATATTTTTACTTACCAAATATGAATTGAAGACCTTCCTCTGAATGACTTCAAGTTTGTGTATATTTTTTTATTATATCGATCGCAGATAACCCACACGTATTCAGATGTAGACCTGATTGAGGTGTTGTATGCCAAAAGGTTAGTGTGAATAGGGGCGTGTTTGATTTTACTCCTTGAAAACATAGCTGTGCAAATGCAGAGGAAGAATATTCTGAATTGTCTGTAGCCACAGTAAAGTTGTTAGTTAAGGTTAAACCAAGGTGTTTTTATTTTATAACTTCAGTAACAGTGCAATTGTGGAGGTGACAGTTAACTGAGCTGGCAATCATTTTCTTAAAAATAATTCCACCATCCTAAAACATACTTATTAACGTAGACTCATAAATGACACCATCTAAATAATTAATATGAATTTGAAACAGCAATGTTCCTAGCGCACTCCCCTGATGTACCGGATGCAACAACATGAATTTTGAAAAAGGAACCGTTAACGGTAATATACTCAGTTATACGTTGTCAGTGCGCTCCTATACTTCGTTTCAGCTTCGGTCCGAGCGTGGCCGATGTTATGACCCGAAGGGCCAATCAAACAGCGCCAAAAGCGCAACGTCATGGCGTGCTCTCCGCGCTTGATAGGAGTAGCCGGCAGAAGAGCGCGCACAGAGAGACGGCGAATCCCGGCTGGTCCTATCAACTGCAGAGAGCACCCCATGACGTTGTGCCTCTTTCGCTGTTTGATTGGCCCCTCGGCTCATAACATCGGCCGCGCTCGGACCGAAGCTGAAACGAAGTATATACAATGAACAAGATAATAATGAATAACTACCATTCAAGATGATGAAGTGTTTTTTTATATGAAACCTTGTCGAAGACCTTAAAAAGTATAAAAATGTACATCTACCTATCCTGGTATTCATTAATAATTAATATCTTTCTTCAGGCTTATGCATTGAAATAATGTGAAGCTCACATTAGCAGAATATTTATGTTGTTGCTGCAGCAAAACAAACATTGTGGCTAAAGCGTTTATGCTTCATTTGGGAACACTTTGCGCATCCTCTCCCGAGCAGCTATTTGAACGTTTGCGGAGTGATCCAGATAGTTATATATATATATATATATATATATATATATATATATATATATATATATATATATTTCTTTTACATATAAAACAGTAGGAAATAGGCCAGTTTGTAAACAAAGTTACTGTGGAACATGACGTATACAAACTTGTCAATCTATATATATATATATATATATATATTTTAATTGATCTTCCTTAAGCGATCCGTTAATGGCTTCCCTGCTCAGACTATGTGCCATCACTGTTAAAAAAAGGGTGTTGTTGGCTTTCCACGCTGCTAGATTGACAAGTTTTTATACGTCATGTTCGACAGTAACTTTGTTTACAAACTGGCTTGTTTCCAACTGTTTTATATGTAAAATAAATTTTGGTTTCTTATATGTAAAGACCCTGTGGATCCTGCAGTGTTTCTAAATAGAGATAAATAATGTGCACTATAAAAAAATCCCGTAAAATAACTAGAAATTTCCAGTTAATTTTTGATGCCGGTAGAATTATTATTGCATCACGGTCACAGCAATAACTAGGTATTACGTACATGACAGTAATGAGGCCCTACGTGTTTCGCCCATAATTTGACACGTAGAAGCATGGCAGAAAACCGTAACTCTGAGTCACTGTATAGCACGTGATGCACAGAATCGGGAACTGTTCCGGCATCAAAAATTAGCTTGCATGTTGTTCGTAACTTTCGACGGCAGAAAAACGTAGCCCTTAAGGACTGAGCTGCACGTGATGTGCAACGATGGAAATCGTTCCGGCAGCGAAAATTAGGTGGCGTGTTGTCCGTAACTTGCAAGGGCAAAAAACCGTAAATCTCAATCACTGAGCTGTACATCATGCGCGACGATAGGAATCGTTCCTACACAAAAAATCGGGTTGCCTGTTGTCCACACCTTGCAGCGACGGCCAGAGCCTGTTGAACTGCTAACTCCAGTGACTTAACAAAACGGACGTCTTAGTGAACAGTACAGCATTTTACTCCTATATTTATTGTTCACTGAGATGTCCGTTTTGTTAAATCACTGCAGCTAGGAGTTCAACAGGCTCTGGCCATTGCTGCAAGGTGCGGACAACATGCCAGATAAGTTTCAATGTCGGAACGATTCCCGTCGTCATGCATGACGTGCAGCTCAGTGACTGAGAGTAACAGCTTTCTGCCGCCGCAAGTTACGGACAACACGGAAACTAATTTTTGCTGCGGGAGCAATTCAAATTAAATATCTATTGCCAAGGGAATGTGATTAGGCTGTGGGCCGAAGTTACTTTCAGGATTTAACGCCAGCTGCGCATTTTATAGATTAACAGGTACTCAAACACTGTGTTAGACATTTCAAAGAAGTGCACACAAGATACAGTATTAAGTAAAACATGTTCATACCTTTATTCTAAAGAAATATTTAGTGGGCCATCTCAGCTTTCAAAGCTTTCAAGTGGAAGGTAATTTCTAATTTCCAGAGCAATCAAGTCCGTATAAAGAATTAGAGAACCTGCGAAAACAAATGTGGAATGTGTTTAGGTCATCAAAAGAATGTTATAACTGAATAAAGCTCCCAATTTCTGCAAACTTTGAGTTACACGTAAGCGCATTGAATAAGCCTCAGCTTAACTCTGGCTGGCACTAAACAGTGAAACCAACTTGTGACTTATGGTACGAAACAAGTTTAACAAGGGAAGTTTGAAAAATGCCTTTGAAGACAGAATAGCTGCGTCCAATGAGTTACTTCAAGCCTGTTGTCACGAGTTAATTTCAGAAGCTACTGCCAACTGTGCCTCCAATAGATAATTAAACACCGTGTTAGTAGGGTTGTGGGAATATTCGGAATTTCAAATAGTAGTTTCAAATAATACACTACTCTATATTCGCTTCGAGAAGAACGGCACTATTCGCGTTTTTCGAAGTGCTTGTTGCAGAGGGCTGGTCCCGTTGAGTGCGCTCCTTACCGAGCACTGGTGCACTGCGGAGAAGCAATACCCGCGAAAGCGAGCTTTGCGGGTGTTGCTTCTCTGCATTAGTTCAATGCTCGGTAAGAAGCGCACTCAACAGGGTAACCCGCCGCGAGAAACACTTGGGAAAGTAGAAATATCGCAAACGCGTGCTTCGAAGAAGAGCATACATTGAAAGCTGGATGGTGCAAGCGTGCCGGGTGTATTCCAAAATAAATGAAAGCTTTGTGAATCTGTATATCTACATTGTAGTAAAAGTTTCAAAATTAAACTGACTGTTATGCAAGAGTATACTATGTTGGGCAGAGATGCTCTTACAACCTGCGTTCCTCATGCGCGATTCATACTTTTTTAACTCGAGATTAAAGAAAGAATATCTTATATAGCAAGATTTGTAAATTAACTCAATTGGGTATAGTTGGCCATCTCTATAGGATTCATTTTATGTCAAATCCTTCGTTTCCCTGCCATCCCAAAACTTCAGAACTTTTGAGGTCACAGTTCAAAAATATAGATAGAATGTACTTGGATTATAAACGAACAAGTGGAGCAACCTTCACAAGTTTAGCTGGATTTCGTCTAAGCATTATGCAATGATACTAAAAGGCGTAGAAAAACTATTCGATATTCAACTCGAAAATATTCGGCCTAAACCTCTATTTACTTTGAATTCACAATCTACTATTTGCATAAGACTACGTGTTAGTAAGAAATTTCAAGCAACTGGACGTAAGACGCAGTATGAAGTAAAACATGTGCATACCTTTATTCTTGAGAAATGATTAGTGGGCCACGTCCAGCTTTCATGTGGAAGGCGATCTAACTTTTAGAGCAATGAAGTTCACGTAGAAAACTACAGAGCCTGCGAAAAATAATACGGAATCTGATTAGGCCATGAACAGAATGCTGTGACCGGATAAACCTCCCAATTTCTGCAAACTATGTCTTACATGTAAGCGCATTGCAGGAGCCTCATCTTAACTCTGGCGGGCCTTAGACAGTGAAAGCAATTTGTGACTTATGATACGAAACCATTTTAACAAGGGCAGTTCAACAAATGCCTTTGAAGAAGGAATTGCCGCGTCCAAAGAGTTTCTTCAAGCCTGTTGTCACGAGTTAATTTCAGAAGTTTCTGCCAACTGTGCCTTCCAGAGATAATTAAACACAGTGTAAGTAAGAAATTTCAAGCAAGTGCACATAAGATGCAGTGCGACGTAAAACATGTTCATACCTTTATTCTTGAGAATTAATTATTGGGTCACGTCCAGCTTTCATGGGGAAGGCAATCTTCATAACTTCCAGAGCAATCAAGTCCATAAGAACACCTACAGAAATTGGAGAAACAAAATGTGGAATATGGTTAGGTTATGAATAGAATGCGATGACAAAATAAACCTTCCGATATGTGCAAATTATGAGTCAAATGTAAGTGCACTGCAAGTGCCAGTGTGATTTAAGCAAGCTGTAAACCCAAATGAAATTACTTGAAAGGGGCATGGACACCGAAATTAGGCAAGTAAGAGCATTTGTTTCATGACAGCATTATAGGATATTGGACATGCACAAAACATTTCAGAATATTTTAAACACCAATAATTACAAAATTTTGTTTTTAGTATTCGTAAATTTTATTTGGTGACCAATATACCTTGACAGAACTCCTACTGTGGCGACGGCAGCCCGTCTACGAACCACGTGAATCTGATTGAGATTGAACACTTTCTCTTTCGTTGCTCTCTACCCACGTTTGCCACGCCACGCATGTTTGTTACCCAGGCTCTGGACCTGTTTCTTCCTCTGCCGTCTCCCTCCATAAGTGACGTTGAATTTGAAAGAGCAAGCTGTGAGTGATATTCCAACTGCCCAAAACTTGGGAGGGAAAAGTGGGGTAAAGGAGCATACTGGGGCGAAGGATGCCTGGGCGCCTTCTCATTCACGCCCGGAAGTGCATGAAAGAGATCTAAAAGTGGCACCGCCTCGCTGCTTGGGACTGATTAGGGACACTAAAGGGACGAGGCAGATGTTGTCACCAACGCTTGCAAACATGGCTGGCTCGCTGAACAGGTGGATCCAAGGGTCCCGCAACTAAATATAATTTTTGTGTAAAACTAATGCGTTCTTTGATAAACAAATTTGGCAGTATTATAGTAACGTGTAATGGGCTTCAGTGACATGCTTAGATATCATTTTTTTTCATTCCCTGAAAAGTATGTAACCAGTTGAATGCTAAAATGATCTGAACAACTGAAGTAACTGCCATGAAACAGTGGGAATTTTTTGTGGTACTCCAACAGCCAAAACAGAGCCACAAGTAATCCCACTTGTCAATATAATATATTTAGGGCAAAACTCATGGCGACTGAAACTAAAGTTTGGCTTGTTGATACGTCGCAAAGGAAACATAAAAGCAGGTACGGATAGAAGTGACTCGACAAAAAGGATAACTCTCAGTGGAGGTTTGCCACCAGAAATTAAAAATAAAACACAAAACATCGAAGACAACTTAAATCATATCGCACCGCCTACCCCACATGCATTTCAGTATGTGTATTGACTAGAGAATGGGACCAAAAAAAGCAGTGGAAGAGGAGACACCTCCAAGTGTATTGCGTGGTGGGGACAATTTGTCATGCCCTTTTGCATAACCTATGCATGTCAAGCAAATTCCTATATCAAAGACAGCCCTCTGTGTCGTGTGAACATTTGGCAGTACAGTTACCAGATTCGGTTGCATAACAGAGTTGAATAAGATTAGAAAACTGCGGGTTATCGGGTAGAATCGCACGGATATGTTTTGGATTTTGATTATAGATTTTGTCTCGTGACAACAAAAACTGTTTCCTCATCCGGTCTATCTCTTAGTTAAAAAGAATCTTGATTAGTTTCAACCAAGGAAAAAAAAACAAGCATCCTCAGAATTCACATAAAGTAGGTGGCACCAGGTGGTTACTTGTTGTGTAGTTCGTACAGAGCGCGGCACTGTTAGCGCGACCAAGCGATCGCCGGTTTTTTCAGTTTTTCTCTTTGAAACCGAGGGATGTCGTCGAAGTTAATATTGCTACGGAAAAAGGTTATTTAGTTCTATAATATAAGCAATAAAATTTAGTGCACGCTATTACTGTTTAAAAGTAAAATGCGAAAATGCGCCGATGTCGTGTTCGCGCTAACAGAGTCGCGATGTGTACCTTAAAAATAAACCAAAGATTCAAATGGTGAACTATGAACTTAGAAATAATGTGTCACTTCCGTCTATTTTCTTTTCTGGTTTTTTTGAAAATCAAGTTATTTACAATATTTCTTATCTGAGCTACTTAAATACAATTGAAAAGTGAGAGAACCAGATTTGGTGAACATATGGAGAAAACATATTTTCCTTGTACCGAACCAGACTCCAAGTACAAATCTTAGCCCATAGAGTAGCCTAAAATTGAAATAAAGTAGTGCTGTATCCTGCATGCAAAAGATGCACAAAGGCTTGCCCAGTGCGATGCAGATTGGAGTTGCAGGAAACCCTTCGAGTTCAACATTGGAGATGAGTGTTGTATTCTAAAAGTAAACAAAGATACAGTTCAACTTCAAACCATATCATTATCTGGGAATGTTTCAAAGGTAAGAAATCACAAGTGGCTAATGTTTCCATGTATCAACATACAAAATGTAATCATCAGTGGTAAAACCTACAAAAGAACGGCTTGTAGCAGTTTTTGTAGCAAAAACATGGCTTTTGTAGCAAACATTAAATTTCGTTTATTTCACAGTGCAAACTTGTGGACATGACGTCCAGAAACCAAGGGGACACACAACGAAAATGACACGACCAACCATTGGGTCACGATCAACCATTGGGTCACTACTAGCAGACAATAGTAGCTTGAACGACGGCAAGTTAAAGTATTTAAATATCGAACCTACAGCAAAAAGATGTCCGTGCGCTCCATCATGGCTGTGCTAGCGTACCTCGAATGACTAACACGGGATAGCGGAATTTGTAGAGGCATCGTAGCTGAAGACCAGTGTTGGCAGGCTCCTAATGTTCCCAACTTGAAATCCACCAAGATAGGTCCTAGGAGCCACTGTTTTCTCGTGGTTGGCTTGAGAACGATCGGTTCAGTGGCGTCCCGTGGTCCGTCCAGCACATGGGCCCTGTCATTGCTGGCGATGCTAAGAAGTATAATCTGCAGCAAAAGATTCGTGAGCGCTTCATCAAGGCTGTGGTAGCGTGCCCTTCACATTTGAGCTTTTGGAGCAGGCGATTCTGCTTTATTAACTTGTAAAAAGGGATGCAAGTAGTATAAAAAAAACGCAGTTCCTCAAGGTGTTAAAAACTATTTTAACTTCAATTATAACACAGAGAGTTATTTGAAGAACAAGGATTGTTGTTGGATGGAAGTGTTGTAATGAAAGGGGATACAAAGTAAAAACACAGAACTTTGGCAAGCACCTTATTACCTTTAAATCTCGATGCAATTACTAAGTCAATTCCATTTTCGATAACTGCAAAGCAACAAAACTATCTTAACATAGCGAATAAACGACACGTCACAACTTGTATTTTCCCTTAAAATTAAAATAATGGGAGGAAAATTCAATCAAGTGTTCCTCAAGTAATCGGTGCCACCGGAAGAATAATTCACAACTTTCTTCCCATGCAAGGCGTTAATAATCGTTTCAGCCAATGAGAAGCTACTATAAAGGGAAACTAAGGATTGGACACTCTTCTCGGAGAGTGGCAACTTTTTGCTCAAGCACATATTTTATTAGTCGCTTTTACGTAGGGAAATATAAGCGAGTAACTCGAGGTTCCTCAATTTCATGAAAGAACAAAATTGTTTTTGTCTAAGGAAGCTCACCGTGGGACGAAAGTGGTTTTGTACCTCAGTCCTATTTAATAGCGGGCGGTAACACATCATATCTGCTGAAAGTATTTAATAAATCATATTGGCAAAAGCAAGTGGCATGTCGTCGTCTGCTTCAAGCTAGCATCTAATAAACAGCCTCAACAGTGTGTTGAACTGCTAGATCGGTGCATGTGTTTATGGGTGCCATTAAATTGCAAAATTTTGCTCTGGGTCTAGGGGGCTATAGATGGTTTTCCAACGTAAATCTGGTTAAAAACAGAGGCTTGAAGATTTTACGAGAAGAATAAAGTAACAGTTTTCTATTGACACCATTTTTGTTCCCATACGATGGCATTTTTTACACGCGAAAAAACATATAACTCGCCATCTCTGACGCCGCCGTTAAATTGCAAACGCTCTCCATGGTTTGAGTTGAACGCGCTCTTAAAGGGGCACTGACACCCCAAAGGTCGTATTCTTTTTCATTGTCCAAAACGATGCAAGTTGTAGTCATAGACACGCAAAAAAAACGGCATCGCGAAAAAGAATTTCCCCGCGCGCGCACGCGCCTTTTTATTTTTGGCGTTTGATTCTCCCGCGCTAACCTCCTTGCTTCTTTTGATCGGTGACGTCAAAAATCAGGAAATTTAGAAGCTTTGTAGGCGACATTTCTATAACATTTATTAGCGGCAATCGTAAAACATGTTTTTTCACGCAATGACAAACGCACTACGGCCTTTCTTTTTGAAATACCAAAAATTAGATTTCGGTGTGATGTCGCTTCCTGAATTTGTGTTCTCCCTCGGAAACCTTGGCGGCGCTGGAGCAGAGGCTTATCGCCGAGTCGGGGAAGAAACCTGTTTTTCCCCGCGCCGGCTCCCTTCTATCCCGCCTGCTCCCCTCCTCCTCTCTTCGGGTCGCGGTAGCAACAGCGCTTTGCTTCACAGCGTGGTGCGGAGGTCCGAAAGAAAGTCGAGTCTCAGGAGACCGCAAAATTTGACTCACTGCGCTGGCGCGGATCGCGCGGGAACTTCAAATTCGGCATTCGGAAATTTTTCTTTTTTTTAACTCACAAATACTGAATTCCTAAGTTTCGAATTTTGAGGGTAATGTCCCGGCATCATTTTCAATCGTTTCGGATAATAAAATAAATTACGATTTTGATCTGTCAGTGCCCCTTTAAGGCTCGTTCACAGTCTTCCAACCGAGTACGACCGAGACAGACGAGACCGATTTTAAAGCCTCTTGCGACGTCTTAGGAGAGGATGTGCTGCTGCGGAGCTGGTCCTAAGGCGTCGTAAGAGGCTTAAAAACCGGTCTTGTCTCTCCCGGTCGTACTCGGTTGGAAGTGTGTAAACCGGCCTTACGGCTCGTTCACAGTCTTCCAACAGAGTACGGCCGAGAGAGACAAACCGATTTATAAGCCACTTGCAATGTCTTAGGACCGCAGCAGCGCATCCTGTCCTAAGACGTAGCAAGAGGCTTAAACACCGGTTCTGTCTCTCGGTTTTACTCGATTGCAAGAGTGTGGGCGAGCCTTTAACTTGAAGCTCTCTAGAATCTAATCACGTCGGTGGCACCATCCCGTGGTATGTTATGCACGCACGGCCGTCGTTCGTCCGGTAGGCCTATCACACTGATCTTCCTCCCAGCCATAGGGGCTGGGAGGCACTTAGCCTCGCTCCTATTCGGGCGCAAGTGAAGCTACCGTAAGTTCGATGCGTGTCCCGGAAGTAAGTGTTGCTGGGTCTCATAGTGCATTTAGTTAATGTTTTCGTTCCTGCTTTCTTGCATTTTCACGTGGGTTTTAATAATCTCTTTTAGGAATCAATCTTGAGAATGAGGCATTTGAACATCGGGCATGCACACCGAATCAACTAAAATAGCGAAATTCTCACACATCAAATAGCTTCCAAGAAGACTTCTCGGGCCGGCATGAACTGTTATTGTGCAACAAGCAGGCTCTCTTTATGTAACAAAAGCAAATCAAGCGCCTTGGAAACTCTTTGGACCACCGCTCGTAAGAGTGGGAAAGCCTGTCAAGCGCTCACTTCCGGGACAAGCCGCTTACTTCCGGCGGCTTCATGCCTGTTTCTTCAATGCGCCGTCCAGCCCTCTAGTGCAGATCAGTGGCCTACCTCGAAACAAACTGCCATAGACAATAACTTTTTTTACATGTAAACTTACTGATGTTTATGACAATTGTTCGATCGCTCATCCATGCTCCTCGAGTGCGGCCACCGCACGGCCATCTTGCATGTTAGAAAACGTTTTTTTTGGGGCGTTGCGGAGGCTGGCGTCAGCGTGCTAAAACACGTTTTCTACTCGATGGTCGTCATTCGTCGAAGAATTTCTTTAAAACCCTGTGCAAGCTGTGATACTTGCTGTTGAGAACACGTGCAATTTTTTACGGAAGCGCAGTGCCGCAGGAAAGGATACAACTCGTCGAAAGCAGTTTGGCCGGTCTTGCGGCGTGAACAAAGCTTCCCTGGCATGCCGAAGCGCTGAGTCTTTGACTTCGCACGCTTGGATACCGATCAAGAATCGGCGCTGAGGCATCATATGTCGGCCACGGAGTTTTGGATCGTCCAGATGTTCAGGAGAGTTGCTATCAATAAAAGGGGGAAAGCAATTTATTCGGTTACTTTTATGAACTATTAGCCGTGGCTCGTTCCAAATCTACCCCAATAGATCACATAGCAGCACAAATAGAGCGGCACTGTGGAGCAAGGAGGGTTTTCGAAGGCTAAAGTAAAGCACGACGACAATGAAAATCTTTGAAGCGCGGCCCATATGGTCGTGTGCAATCTGTTGACAAATCACAACTAGACGAGCCGCGCTCAAACGTCAAGTGAAATTAAGTTGGTTCATAATGAGCCACTGCTAATTAGTCATGAGGAGCTGTTGTGTGCAGTATTCTGTAAACCGTGAAAAAAAGACGTGCCTTACCTCCCCCTCCCCCCCCCCCCCCCTCTTCTGTTGCCACTTAGTTCCGAATACAGTCGTCAGAGTAAGGTAAAACGCTGCTCCAGGAGCGCATACGGCTTCACGTAAATTGCACTGGCAAAACATATCCACACGGAGTCGATTTTGATCGTCATCCAAGCGTGCGAAGGCACAGAGACGCAGGTCTTCGGCGTGCCAAGGAAACTTTGACCACGCCGCGAGACCGGCGAATCTTGCTTTCGACGAGTTCTGCCCTTTTTCCTGCGGCTCTGCACTTCCGTTAACATTTTCACGTGTTCTGAACGACAAGTCTCACGTCTTACATAGGGTTTTAAAAAACTTCTTCGGTGAATGACGACGAAAGTGTAGGAACCGTGTTTTCAGCACGCTGCCGCCAGCCTCCACAACGCTCCGAAAACGCGATTTCTCAACATGCAAGATAGCCGCCCGGTCGCCGCACTCGGGCTGCAGCGATGAAGCGGGGATGCGCGATCCAGCAATTGTCCTAAACATCAGTGTATAAACTAAAGAAAACACGACATGATCTCAGTACGCGACAGCGCTCTTTATAATTATTGAACGATCGAGGTTCAGCGTTTCATGTTAAAGTTTGATTTCTCCGGTTCTTACCGGTCCCGAAAGCGAAAGGGTGACGGCGCCTGAAAGCAAAAAAGGTACGAACAGGAAGAGTTCGGGAGAGCCCAGAACCAACCAAACTCCCATGGCAATGAGCCCTGTGCCTGCACACGTCCATCGAGCGAGTCTGATGCGTAGATACGTTTCCCTCGTGCAACTGAGTCGGAAAGCTAAAGAAACAAATTTAGCGCATTTTCTGACTCAGCCCGCGATATTTTCATTCCTTCTGCCCTAGAGTTATCTCGCAAGGCGCATGCGAAATTGAGTTAGCTTACCTTTTTATTGCGGTTGAATAGTGACAGGTGAACGCGGCGACAACGAAGAGAGCAGCCGCCCTCACCGCCCGTGGTGGTTCACGGTTCACGGGTTCACGCGCGAGCAATCGTACGGACCGGGCGCAGCAAGTAAACATTACGTGACGGACGGTCGCCTCTGAGCGCCTCTCGCTCGCACAGCTCGCGTGTCTTCGTCCGCGAGCTGAGTGCACCGGCTTTTGCATGGGTCTCCCTCTGCCACTCAAAGAGATCGTCGCATTCGCACAAATGGCACGTAATATGAGACATTGGCCAACAAGAAAGCTATCCCTAGAGCAAACGTGGCGTGTGTTATGTGTTTTTAGTTAAAGAAACGGGAGCACAGACCTGAACTAAGAAATATGTGAAGCAGTACATTTACTGACTCGTGCCGTCATGTCGCTTCTACGGCGTTATGCCCGTGCAGCGCTTTCCAGCGCTTTCCAGTTTTGATACAAGCTGTTGACTTAGGTTTTTTTTTTTTTTTTTTTTTTTTTTTTACAGTGATAGCATTGACTACCTCAAACGTAGACCGACCTTTAGAACGAACGTATGACTCGCTTTTCATGAAAGGCAACTCCCCTACACAAGGTACGTACTGCATAGAGTCAGCACTCATAGCTGTTTAGTTTCAAAAATACTGCACAGTACCGCATAAAAAAATATACCAGTTCACAATTTATTCAAGTTTCTTCATACCATGTTGATATGGTTATGAAAGTACCGTATTCACGGTGTTTGTTAAGCCTTTATTTTGCAAGGTTTCCATACGTTAGAGAGAAGCATACGTTGTTGTCTTCTCATCCTAAAGTTACGAGATTCTTCCATACCCCATTAATATCAATCAGCTTGTACATCTGATTCTACATTATAATGTCACATTGAAATATCTCAATTACGCGTCTCATTTCTGTCGCTACACGTAGCACACCACACACCGTTAATGTTAAGCTGCAGCAGAGAAAAAAAAAGGTACGCGGAATTCATCCTTGGCTATTGCCGTTTTCGGCCAGTCTCAAAAGCTCTCGGAAACAACAAAACCAGCAGCAATTATTAAGGCATTATAATCGAAGTAACTGACACAGAATAAAGTGCCTATAATTCAAAATACATATGGTATAATCCGTTTACTATTTTGCACCCGTACTTGCAGCTTTGCCCTTTTCTTGCCCCTCCAGACACACAGGTATCAGTATACATGGTGGAGATCGAACTGGTGCTCTACACGTTACCCATAAATAAATCAGAAAAATGTAGGTAACACTTTAATTAACTACCTTACTGATTAATTGAATAATGCATTACTTGGCAACTAAGTTATTAAACGTTCAAGATACAAAATTGGTATCGTTTGTAATTTTGGTTAAAATATTGGCGACTTCTGCATTCAAAGGATATAAATAAACTTGTCCAAACGTTATGCAATGTTTTATACTTTACCCCGTGCTGGGGGAACGTTCCTTCTTATTGGCGATGTGTTACGTTTTTCACAGTATTACTTCCAGTGATACGGGAGACGAGGAATCAATGAGCCGCCGCGCTCGTCTTCAATTTTTTTTTCCAGATTGAAGTCAAGATATTATTTCCATATTTAGCGACACATGTCTGACATATGTTAATGACTTAATTAGTACTAAGCTGCGGGTATTTTTGGTTACTGAAAAAGACTATACATGTTTCATTTTACTTTTCTATGCCTTTCACTCGCTAGATGGCATTATAATTGATTATAAAGAAAAACGATCTATAAAATAAAAGGGCTCTATTGAACAAGACAGTTCCCGCATTTCTATGGTGATACAAAATAGAACAATTAAAGTACCAAAATATTAGCTTAATTAGGACATGGCGAAATCACGCAAGACAGTACAGACGATGTTCTCTCTTACTTGCACACCATGCAAGCCTTTGCAAACCTTCGCACCCTATTCATTAATAATCCTGGCAAGCTGGTGAGGTCTGGATAACTGATTAGTTTTCTCAATTGACAGATTTCACTTCGTGGTGTAAACATTTTTGAGCGAGCAATCAAACACTCTACCAAACGGAAAAAGAGAACTATATTGAGGAATCCACTGGACGTCATATTGTACAGCGCTATTTAGACCGCAAGCTCAGTACGAGCTAACATCAGTAAGCTTCTAAGATGGGCAAACCTTATAACGTAAAATGCAAGAGGAAAAAAAAAATTGTGAAAGCTGTTATTAGCATGCTCCCAGCAGTCTCGCACAGAGCTATGTTCACCAGCGAATAAACTATCTATCAGATATCAGACTACTTTTACAACTCATCAGAAGGGGCGTGTTCCTCATTAGCTCGCAACAACAATTGCCTGTGCCCGGTCACGTGTTTTGTTTGTTTTTTTCCTCCGACAAAGCGCTGTGTAAATTGACACGGACGGTGCCCTACATGCATAATTGAGTGTTGGATTCCTTTTCAGCTTCAATTTTCTTCAAGCGCATAATATCTACGTAACCCTGCATATAGTGATAAGTAGGGAGCGAGGATAATAAGCTAATATTAGGGACTGTTAGCGAGGCAACACCTCGCGTTCCCTATAGACTCGATGGGGTTGCTTCCTTTTATAGCCGATTTCTTGCACTTCGCGCCCTGGCCATCACTTTTTTTTTTCTTTTCGACAGGCCTCCATGGAAAAGAACCATCCCCACCCCAGAATGCCACAGTGCTCTGCACGTCCAGTCCGGCAGCCGACGCAGTCCTCAATCAGCACTCGCACCCCATAACCCGACCCGACTTCCCAGTAGCGTGGTGCAGCCGCAGAAGTTCACCCTAACTCGCTTCAGCCGCATCAGCAGAATCGCGGTCGCAATATCCAGGTACACCTCACTGGGGTAGACAGGCGGGTCGGGCACGTTGCTTGAGACGTCGCAGATATAGCTTCTCCACTAATCGATGTTTGATGGACAATCGGGCCATGGGCTCGCTCAGCCGCCCGTGTTCCCGGGACCTCCCCGATCGCCCCGAGGTGTAGCCTGTCTCCCTCTTCCCTGCCTCTTCCGCACGCCCGCTTTATCGAGTTTCCCTGCCGGGATCTCGAACCCGAGAATCCGGTTTCCCGAAATCCCGAAGGGAAACTACGCTGCCTTTCTGGACACGCGTTATGGCATATAGAGGGCGACAGCGGGGCTGGCGCATTGGGAACGAGACGTGGCACGCTACGTTCATCCCTGTACTCCGTTCACCCAAAATCTGACAGTGCGGTGAAAGCTATGTTCTCATTCAACCAGTCATACCTCGATTTTTTGACAAGTGATCACGCTGATGCCAAAACCCGGTTGCACAAAGCAGGGTCACATTGTGCAGGAAATACGGCTCATTGGTCGGACAAGGGCGTAGCTTCCTTCCCCTCCCCCTCCCCGTTCCTGTCAGTTTAATGGTGAACATAATATAATTTTTGCTCTGAAGGTGAGTATTGGGGAGCGTGATTGAACAATAAACAGCCGACGTGGAGCCACGTGGTCCTGCACTCTGGAACGCACTCACGCAGAAAATAAATTCACGTGGTACAGACCAGGGAGTCGATTGGTCGAGCCAGTAACTGATTTCTGCTTCACTGTCCATCAAGGGGCAGAGCGGAACTTGCGACCGACGCATCCAGCATCCTCGAATCTCAAGAAAGCGAACAAGCAACTGACGGGAAGCAAAGACGACGGAAAATTCAGAGTGAAAGCGGTGGAAAAAAGGTAAGCTGGAGGGCTTGCTGCATGGAATGAAAAGTAAAGCCTGCATTTTAGGAGGACGGGAACAAAAGGTCTCGATGGGTTCCTTCTCTGAAAGTGCATCAACGTTTCGGCAAGTCAGGCTTAGTGCTCGAAAGAGAAACCCTCCGACTCTCAGGTGCGCTTTCTCTCAGCGCGCTGCTTTGCTTTGACGCGGGAGGGTCTCTAATGGACTTTTAATGCGCTAAGTAATTGGGCCGCCGCTGTTGCTTCCAGAGTTTTTCGGACCTTCGCTCTCCACTCCGGTTCCGACCACTTCACGGTGGTCTTTATGCTTTCTTCTGTTTTTATTGTTTTGAGATGCGGATAATGCGTGTTAGATTGCAGGGCAGGCAGGACGACTCTTTAGGTTGCGCGATCAGAGAATATTTATCCGTTTTTTTTTTCTTGCTCGTCAGGCTTACACGCGGGTGCCTGGGAAATAAGCTTAATCATACTGGGAATTTTCAGTTCAAACAATTTATTTCGCCAAACACTAAACATTTACGCAAAAATAACGCCGTGTGTGGATCTCTATGCTATTGTTATCATCCTTGCCTTAATTAATATAATTGATAAAAAATTTAAAGTTGTTGTTATTGTTTTAATAAACTCAGCAGACATAGAATGTGCCCTGAGTGCATCATGGTTTGTCATGCTTGGTTTAAGAGAGCTTCGGGCGGTTTAGATTGTGTTGCACCCGTGTGCTCCACGGCTTTATCGGGATGACCAAGACAAGCTAGAATTCAGAAGTGGAGTGTGCAAGGAGGAATGAGCTCGCCGTTCTCATCCTACATTGTAGAGATTAAACGGAAATTATGGTCGGCTGCGCCTAATATGACATTGTGTGCCGCCCGATGGTGCTCTTCTCGCTTCGCCTTATAGACGGTTTCATTGCGAATAGCGCCATTTTGAATACTGAAGCGCCATCTAACGTGTGTGAGGTTCCGGGGCCTTGCTGTGTGGTTAGAAGCGTTACAGAGAAAGTGCTCATTGGGGCGTCGCTTGTGCGTTGGGTGGACTGGTTGGCTGTTCTAAAGATATGGCTATCCTACTTAAGGCGCGTCCTGTGTTCTTGTACGCCGCGGATGGCCTTTTTTTAACTTACTGAGAAGGTTTCTATCCCTGAATTATGGCATCCGCCAGTGGTGCGATGCCGAGAAGAGCGGCACCAAATGCGCGAATAATAGAAACAGGATCACTCAAAATGTTGTATTGTTTTATAGCAAAATATTTTATCGTCAGGTTTTTTGTGGTTTTAGATGCAGTAAATTGAGTGTACTTTTGGCCATTTGGGTCGTCAACAACGATGGAATATAATCTGATGAAGGACGCGCGAAATAACAGCCTTGCAGGGAACGATCGAAGGCAGCTCCCTCCAGCTTGTGGGTACCTATAAAACTCTTAATTGAGAATTTCGTGTCGACGAGTATGCCCTTTGTCGAGAACTGAAAACAACAACGTCGAGATGGGCTCATTACCGGAGCGACTCGATTAATGATTTAACGATTCGAAATGCCTGCATGCTCATGTTTTAGCAAAAGAGATTGAAAATATCTTTCCAGCTACGTTATGTACAAGGTTCAAAGTTTTGGGGCTTTATTTTTTAAAAATTCGGCGTACTTTTTTCGATGTGTACTTTAAAATTTAATTCTCTTTTTTTTTTTTTTTTTTTTTTTCGGCGTAGATTTATGCCCACAAACGCTTATCGCTTATTTTTCGATGAATATGAAATAAACAACAACGGACACCGATTCAGATGGTCCTTGTAGCTCTGATATTTGTGATGACTGAAAGAATAACAGCACAGATACATTGAAAAAAGAAATGGACACTTTGTTTGGGAAATGTGTGCAACTTAAAGAAAAACAAGAAAAAAACACAGAAGTAAGAACAAGTCAGATATGAAGCTTATGCCCCAAAAAATGAAACTTCACCTTCTGTACATAAGGATTACGTGATCCTATTATAATAAACACTGTGAGAACCACGTGTTCCCCGCATCCCTATCTAGGCCTGGCTCAGGCAGGCCGTGGGGCGTCGCCACGTGGGGGCGCGTCCCGGATGCGAGGATGAAGCCGTGCTCCCTGGTGGACGGCTTTCCCTCGCCCTTCTCGGGTGATTTGCCTACGGCACACCCCTCGAAATCATGACTTGGACGCGTCCGCCCCTCCGGGGAGCCACCTACATCCGACCCACCCCTGGCACGTCCGTTCCCGCAGAATATATAAGACGGCCCTAATCCAACAGGCAGGACTCTCGCTGGGGGAGCCTCTGCTCGACGGAGCCTTCATATCTTTATCTGATCCTCCCCCTCCGTGATACTTTCAATAGCGGCAGCGCGGACTCCGACTGACGATCCTGTCAAAAGAGAGAGCACCGTCATTTCCAACATTGTGGGCCTTCGGGCAAGCGTGTGGCTTCTAAGTCAAATAAACACGTCTTTATCCGTACCCAAGGAACCTTCTGTGTTTCTAAGTGGTACCCCGTAAAAGGGGTAACCGAAAAAACGCATGTACTTTCCCAGGTTCTCATCGTTGATATACACTGTTTCTTTCCTGTTAATATGACCCTGAGCTTCGAGAATTCCTTCTAAATATCTCAAACCTAACACTGGACACTGGCAGGCTAAGGAAATAAAGCACTGCCCTAGCTGAAATCGGCCAATCAACCAAATGTGACCGCCGAAAGAGATGGTGTCCGACGTTTTGAAGCACAACGTATTTCGTGTACTCACCAAACTCTGCCAGCAGAGCTTTTAATAAGTCAGTTTTTCTTACAATCAGTTTGAAACACGCTCGTACGTGGCGAAGTCATGGGGAAATTCGGTCCTCATGGCATCCATATATCCCATACATTCAAACACGATTCGATATTTTTTCGGTTAAAACCAAATTTAAAAAATGGATTCGACGTCATTTTATTGGTTTTTATCGGTTTAAACCAAAAAGTCCAAGCCCTAGTTATGTACTAATTTGCGAAATAAGACGAGCTCAGTCGCGTTGTGACGGTCAGCAGAAGTTTACGGCTCTCTGCAATCGCGCCGGAAATCTCGATCAGGGAAAACCGAGAGAACTACATTTTTGGGCGATTTCCAACTACATCCGGCGACGAAAATGAACCTTCAACCAGCATTATAGATAATAATATAAAGTAAATGTCACCACTTTAAAATATTGGCGTTGCCTGCGAATAATAGCAACCAAAAATTTACAAGCTGAAACAGAGATTCTCACGAGAAAACATATATATAAACCTTGCGAGCGTAGTCCATGTTCATCGGTGGTACAGTGATAGGTCTCGTCGGCGCACCTTTCTGGAAATGTTCTGAGTACTCTCAAGAGGATGGCGCCGGGGAAAAAGTAGTTTCGGTATACGGACGCAACCCACTGCTGCCGTAGATCTTGATCATTTGGAAAGTGATGGAGTTTGAATATATTGCAGCCGAAGTTGCTTTGTCGAATCCCGTCTGCGAAACAGATGTCCTCCGGGAATATTCTTCGCCTTCGGTTGTTATTCACGCTGTCTATTGCCAAAAAATGGTGCCCCGCTAACCAGGGGATTGTCTTAATTGAATCCATTAGCTTCAGTTCTTTCAGTAAAACGCTTATAGGGCTGCGCGGTTGAAGTTTCGCCACGCATACCGAGCGCAACTCATCTCCCTGGCGAGTCGCGCCCACACAAGTTAGACGTACGTGAATGCGGAATAGACGACGCGTGAAGCTTGTGCCCTTCTAGCGCAGAGCTCACTCTTCGTAAAATTAGCTACCTGTAGCAAGTTCGATGTCGTGGACGGAAGAGATAGTGCGACCGACTCCGAGCTTAAATGAAAACGTTGTGTTCAATACACGTGTCGTCGGGCGCGTGCCAATGAGTAGCGTCGTCGTCTTTGCTGGTTACGACGGTGGACGTATTTACTGCCATATATAGCTCCCGCCCTAGAGACGTCGCCTGTAGTCCTGCAGCAAACTTCAATGGACGGATCGATTTTTTTAGCAGAAGCCGATAAGGCTGCCAAAAGTGCCGCTCTTGCCGTTCGCGTGCTACGAGCGGAATGACGCGCATGGAGCAGTGGAACTTGAAGACAGCATGGGGAGATCGTGCAGGTTATGATTAAGGTTGAGTTCAGGCCTAGCGGAAGCAGCAGACAGCGGGAACAACAATCCTGTAGTGCTTTGGATCCGAGGTTTAGTGCACTCTATCCCCACCTCGGCTCCATGGGAGATGGCGGCCAGCTGCGGGACTGATGCAGCGTAGTCCCCGGAGATGTCGCACTAAGTCGAGAGTAGATGCCTGATCTTTCAGTGATAAAAAGCCTATGGAAAATAAGCTACGTGTCTTACTAGGAACAATATGATGCGCCATGACTTGCCATGCCCCTTTTGGCGCGGTGCGGCACGACCCACATTAGAGTGTTCTAGAGGTTGTAGTGTCAAGAGCGACGCCCGCTTACAATTCGCCGCGTGAAGACGGTCGACGTAGATGGCCGTAAGTTAAGAACGTGGCGCTGGGGGGTGGTACATGTGAAATAAGTGAAGAATGCGAGGCTGAGGCGGTACGCTTCTCCCGAATGTAGCACCATAGCACATTTCTTTGTGGTATAGTAGTAGGAAGTCACCATTCGGTTGCCGTCTCGGTCTAGAATGCAAGGAAAGAGACGGACACACACTGTTGTGTTTGAGTATTGTTTCAATAAATAGCGCGAGGCGGCGGGCAAAGAAGTGAGCGCGCGCCTGGGATGTGCGAGACGAAACGAGGGCACGGGACATTAAAAACCTTTTGACTCTGGAAGCTACATCGGCTGCAGCTCGTCCTGTCTCTTGTCGTAAGCACCGTGGTCGTAAGCCACAACATAATTGGCGACGAGGATGGCCCTGTGCCCTATGTGCTAAGAGAAGCTGTAGAACAGGAAATTCAATCATCAGTAACAAAAGGAATATTGTTACCAGTGTTGCAAAGTGAGTGGGCGACACCTTTGGTAGTGGTACCTAAACCAAACAAACTGGTCCGGTTGTGTGGACATTACAAAGTGACCTTAAACCCAGTCTGTCGGACGGATCACTACCCTCTCCCGCTCATGGAAGATTTGTTTGTTTTACTGAGTGATTGTAAGCACTTTACCGTACTTGATCTGTCTACAGCCTACCAGCAGCGGGAATTGCATCCGGAGTTCACGAGATTGGCGAAACTTATGAGGACTGCTATAAAAAGGTGGAAAGCGTGCTGGCACGGTTCAGACAACAAGGCATCAGACTAAAGAAAAAAAAAATGCCGATTTTTTTCAGACGTCTGTTCATTATTTGGGACATGTAATAGATGAACATAGAGTTCGACCATCGGAAGAGAAAGTAAAGGCCATACGGGAGGCCCCATACCCCAAAAATGAATCAGAACTGCGCGCCTACTTGGGCATGATTAACGTTTATGGCAAATTTGTGCTGAACATGTCAACCGAGCTGAAGCCGTTGAATGAATTATTACAGAAGGGCACAAAATGGCGTTGGTCAAGGGCAGAAGACAACGCATTCAACAGAAGTAAGGCGTGGCTTACGCATGAAAACGTCTAAACGTTCTATGACCCAAAAAAGGAATTGGGGCTTGTATGTGACGCTTCAGCGTACGGAGTGAGAGCGGTTCTTTTTCATAGAGTTGGGAATGATGAGAAACCGATTGCTTATGCATCACGAACTCTGAGCAAGGCTGAAAAGGGCTACGCCCAAATTGAAAAAGAGGCCCTAGCAGTTGTTTTTGGGCTGAAAAAGTTTCATAAGTATCTGTATGGCAGAAATGTCAGCATCTATTCGGATCACCAGCCGTTGGTAGGGCTGTTAGGTCATGGGAAACAAATTCCGGCGATGTCAGCAGCCAGGAAACAGAGGTGGGCTCTCTTACTTGCTGCCTACAGTTACAAGTCGGTTTATCGGAAGGGTAGCCAGATTCAGAATGCTGATGCGCTGTCACGCCTGCCTTTGCCCAGCGTGAACGATAGCTCAGACTACGTCAGTTTCTATTCGGCGGTGGATGAAGTGCCATTGTCAGCTGGTGAAATTAGGAGAGAAACTGAAAAGGATAGTGTGATGAAAAGAGTGTTGTTTTTCACACAGAACGGATAGCCTTCACATGTGTACAATGAGGCATTGCAACCGTACTTTGCGCGCTGTCACGAATTGTCGGCTGACCAAGGGTGTGTAACATGGCGAAATCGAGTGATCATTCCCGAAGTGTTTAGAGAAAAAGTGTTGTCCCTGTTGCACGAGGGACATCCAGGCACCACCAGAATGAAAATGCTATCACGTAGTCACGTGTGGTGGCCTTTGATAACATATGATATCGAAACCACTGTCAAAAACTGTAGTACTTGTCAACTAACGCAGAACGCGCAACCACGTGTTCCATTATTAACGTGGGGTTGGCCAACGCGCAGACGGCAAAGGATGCATCTTGATTTTGCATACCGAGATCATAACTGGTTTTTGATTCTTGTAGATGCTTATTCGAAGTGGGTAGAGGTGTTTCTAATGAGTTCCACTACGACAAAACGCACTATCGAAAGATTGCGAAGTGTTTTCGCCGCGTTTGGACTACCAGAAGAGGTAGTGACAGACAATGGACCCCAGTTTGTGGCGACAGATTTTGTCGAGTTTCTGTCGATGAATGGGGTACGCCACACGAAAAGTTCTCCGTACCATTCCGCCTCAAATGGAAGCGCGGAACGGTGTGTGCAAACCGTTAAACGGGACCTCCTGAGGCAGGTAATCGACGAGCAACGGACGGGTGTACCAAAATCGATGCAACATCGAGTCGACCAGTTCCTGTTTGTATACAAAAATACCCCAACTGGTACGACCGACAGAACTCTAGCCGAGCTGTTTCTCTCTTGGAAGCCTAGGACCCGTCTGAGCTTCCTTCATCCTGAAATGGAGAGACGCATGAGAGATCGCCAGAAACAAATCAAGACAGCCGCCGACATGAGAAGAGGCTCTTGGCGAACTTTTGAAGCAGGCGACCAAGTCCTCGTCCGGGGATCACGTCCGACAGATCCTGCATGGTTGGTGGGACGTGTTGTGAAGAAAGTAAGTGCATCAACCTACGTCGTGATAGTGCAAGATCAGCATCGGTATTTCCACGTGGATGATGTCCGTCCGAGACACTTCGAAGATTCGTCTGCACAGAGAAGAAATGTCGACACTCCGGCTGCAACACCACGAAGGGCGTCCGGTGGTTCTCGAGACAACATGACAGAGCCTGCTGCCCTCGATATGGAGCCTGTTTCCCAGACAGCGGTACCGACCACACCAGTGCTGCGAAGTAGCATACGACTACGTAGGCCACCGGAGAGGTATTCTCGTGTGAGTCAGCCAAAACGTTGATGGGGAAGGAGTGTTGTGTTTGAGTATTGTTTCAATAAATAGTGCGAGGCGGCGGGCAAAGAAGTGAGCGCGCGCCTCGGATGTGCGAGACGAAACGAGGGCACGGGACATTAAAAACCGTTTGACTCTGGAAGCTACATCGGCTGCACCTCGTCCTGTCTCTGGTCGTAAGCACCGTGGTCGTAAGCCACAACACAGACAGCTTCGCTCCGTGATGCAAGTCGGGCTACCCGAACAACAAGGGCAGCCGGAACACCAGCGATCGTAAGCCATCGCTGCTTCGTGCGCCAAAGGAGGAGTCGCGCAGGCTACAGTGGAAACAAAAATCTTCGACGAGAAGGTGAACGCCTCGCCAAGACATCAGCTGTGTGCGAGAAACATTTTGAACTGCGCCTTATCCTTCGAGACTTTGTGCACCTCGTTAATGGCGAGGAGGTTAGGATTTTATGCCGGAATATATTTTGAGCATTTTGTGGTCTTTTTGCGTAGCATGTTGCTGGGTATCTGTCATGTGCTTGCTGTGTATCTCGATGAAGTGTACTACCACTTTTGGGAGGACATTACCAGTGTGGTGAGAACAGGGGCTGTTGAAGTTTGTGTTCATATTGCATTTTAAAGCATCATGTAGGTAGGTATTTTTTCTTCATAGACTGTCTTCCGGAAAAGACAATTTTCTATATGTTCGCGAGCTGCAGTGGCACCTTGGCCGTACCCAAACGTGCTCGCCCTTGCACCTTACACAAAGCTGGTCCCCGCATCAGCAACACAATGACAAAAACAATACACCAATTTATTATTCCGCTCACCATTGAAAAAAGCGAGATTTATGGAAAATTAATAGTCTTTTTTTTCTTGTTATATCAGCATCGCGTGGTTGCTTTCGCAACTATTAAGCGTGCAGCCCAAGTGATAGCGTTGCTAAACGATCTGTCGTTATTAATTAAATATTCTACCTAAAAAACATGCGAATATTGCAAGCAGAGGATAGCACACACACTCTAGAGGCATTCGCCCAAAGGCAGAAATGCAATTTTTCACATTAGCGATTGCTCCTCATCACGAAAAGCTTCAGTCGAACCTGAGTAATTCGCGCTGGAGAGCGTCGACGACTAGGCTGACGAAGGCGCGCTCCTAGAGCGCAGCACAAATCGAATAATCTCCCGCAAAACACGCAAACATTCCAAGCAAAGGATAGCATCCGCTCTAGAGGCACTATACTTCGTTTCAGCTTCGGTCCGAGCGCGGCTCATCTTATGAGCCGAAGGGCCAATCAAGCACTGCAAAAAGCGCAGCGACATGGCGTGCTCTCTGCGCTTGATAAGACTAGCCGTCGGAGGAGCACGCACAGAGAGACGGCGAATACCGGCTGGTCCCATCAGCTGTAGAGAGCACGCCATGACGTTGTGTCTCTTTCGCTGTTTGATTGGCCCTTCGGCTCATAACATCGGCCGCGGTCGGACCGAAGCTGAAACAAAGTATAGACCAAAAGAGGGCCTACAATATTTCACAATAGAAATTGTTCTGCGAAAGCTGCACTCGAACCACAGTAGTACACGCCGAACAGCGCCGACGACGAGGCTGACGGAGGCGAGTTTTCTAGGGCACAGCACAGCAGCGCCACGGTGTCGCCTACGCGCAAAATCTTCACGGGGTGGCCGCATCTCTTGCCAGTACAACTCTCTAGAATACTGTACCCCACATATTGTGGCAGCACGCGACCGTGCCAGGCCAGCACCACGCGAAACAGATGAACACGGCTGGCGTGGCGAAACCAGGAACTGCGGGAATGATGGAAATGCCAACGAACGTAGACTTGTTCAGCCGGCGGGGTGAGCGAGGTGTTCGCAGCCAGTTTCAGGGAGATTCCGGCGGCAGACACGACGGTTAAGATGCAGTGGTGGAGCCTCCGGAGGCGAGGGCTGAGGAGGATGTGCCTCCCGGATATTCGTTCGAAAGGCCGAGCCGTCGCAGTTCCACGGGACGCGGAGAACGCTCCACTGGACGCCAGATGCTCAGAGCCGGTCATCAGATCCAGGTCCCCAATTTGTAGAGTGTTGGATGTTGTGGACGGAAGAGATAGTGCGACCGACTCCGTGCTTAGGTGAAAACTTTCTGTTTAATCCACGTGCCGTCGGGCTCGTGCCAACGAGGAGCGTCCTCTACTTTGCTGGTTACGGCGCTGGACGTATTGACTGCTACAATGCCTGTTGTGCCTGATGGTTAGTAAAGCGAAAGCCTTATATGTCTCATCGTTCAGTCGATTTTCAGAAAACATGTCGGCAACCCAAAATGTACCAAAGAGAAAGGTACCAGTGCAACAGCACCGAAGGTGCGTCGTCAGAGAGCGCGCTGTCTTCGGAGGTTTGATATCACCGGGACCACAGCCGACGCCACAATCCGAGTGAGTCAATGAAACGGCGCCACAAGTGCGTCGTAAGAGAGCGCACCGTCTTCGGAGGTTCGCTATCACCGGGACCACAACCGACGCCACGGTCCGAGTGGGCCAATAAAACTTCGGCAAAAGTGTGTCGTCGTCAGAGAGCGCGCTGTCTTCGGAGGTTCGCTATTCGCCATAGCTGAGACCACATCCGACGCTACGGTGCGAGTGAGCCAATGAAACGGCGCCAAGAGTGCGTCGTCAGAGAACGCGCTCTCTTCGGGAGTTCGCTATCCCGTTTACGTGAACACTCAGGCAAATTAGAGGCATTAAAATTAAGAAAGATGAAAAAGCGAATTAAGAGGAATCAAAGTGAATTGAGAAAATCACGTCTTTGTCTTTACTGCATCGGTGCTTCTGCTTTTGCCTTCAAGTAGTTTTAGGGATAACATAAGAGACCCTGTAAATTTTGATCTTCGGGCATAGCATCTTTAGTTTATTCAGTACTCAAAGTACAGCCTGGGCTTCAAATTTAGAGGTAGTTTCTTTAGTTTGTGGGAGAAATGATGAATGCATGGCAGATCTACCGGAAGGTTTCTTACATTTGTTGTTGTCTCGTTGTCTACTCGAGGTAATAAGACACTCCGTATCGTCATATAAGATGGAAATTGGGTAACTGGATGCCTTAACCCTTTGCAGTTGAGAACGCAAGCTTTCTGCCGCTTTGGGACACATCATTTCTCTAAGGTGTTATTCAGACAATTTTTCACGATTCCTTTTTGTGAATGGGCCCAGTCGTATTGTAAATGTTTTTTTTTTAGACAATGGGAAGTACATAGATCAAGTGTGGTTGTCGAGAAACACCTTGTGCTTCATTCTTTTCGGGCAATGTTTAAGGGGAACAATGTAATCATCCACATATTGAAGAAGCGGCGAGGACCCAAAACATGGTTTTCATACGTGACGAGAAACGAAGCGATAGCGCGGAGAATGTTAGGAGCACGAGCAACCATTCCATCGCTCGGGAGAAGTGTGTTTCGGCATCTCGCCGCAGCTGGGCGCCCGTTACATTCCTCTCCTTTTATGCGTTGTTCTGCCGCTCTAACTTTTCACTTTCGGCGGCCACTTCTCGTGGCGATCTGCTAGGATTTGTCAGTATAAAGGAGGCTATACAACGAGATGATTGCGATGCTCGCTCGTACTCTATATCTGGTGTTACCATATTATATAAGTTTTTGTTTTCTTCAAACACGCAGGTCTGTTTAACAAAATTTAATGCGTAGCACAGACATTTTTTTTTCACTGTTTTTGCAAGTGCTTCAGGTAACGACGGTGAAAATGCAAACATGGCCTCCTTAGGTATTGCTGCAAGCGTCAAAAATGGTCGACCCAATCCGTCCAGCAAAAACAGCCGTATAGAGCGCAGGACAAAAACGGCTGCCGGATCCGACGTTTTCGAACGCTTTTTACAGTCCCACATTTTGACGTATTTGCCTTAGTTCGTGATAACGAGTCGTTATAAAAGTTTTGGAAAGGGGACAAATGCGTTATATCCGGAAGTCATTCATTTTTATTGCAGAATGTCTTTACCGGCATCAATGTTGGAAGTTGGGTCACGTCACCGTCGCCTACCCGCACCGCATCTTCATCAAATGAATGATAGTGGGATAACGTGTGGTAAAACCTTAAACTCGTCTTGATCATAATGATAAATCCAGGGAGCAAGGAATGTCCGTGAATACATTAGCCGTGCCTTATGATTTGTTACACTTGATAACCGATTGCTTTGGGTTGTTTTGGACGCTTTGCACGCCCGACACAATCATATAATCTTCAGATTTAACAGAATCAACAGATCTCACCAGCCAGTCTGGCTACACCACTGCTACCGGGAGGAATTCAGGGAACTTCAAATCTTTGGCACGTGAAACCACATAGTTGGAGCTCTGCGCGTGCAGAGGATAAGACGGGGTTATTCTCCCGAAGGCTTAATCCCTTTGTGAAAGAAAATATTATGTTGTGACATTAGTCTCAGTTCTAATATTTTCTTAATTTTAGGTGAATCATTTGTGATGTTGATAGAACATGGCTGAGCTTCCAGACGTTTATCTTTTTTACTATTCGATGTATTGCGGAATGTACCTTACTAAAAATGAATAATGAATATCATAAAACTTTTTATGTGCTTATCATTACATAAATTTTGATCATTTGAAGTGAATTACATCTGCAATAAAATGCCTTTAGTTGATGGAGTTCGTTTTTGTTTCTAGGCGAAGAAATATTTTGGCAAGGCTTGCCATTTTGCAAAAAAAAAAAAAAAAATAGAAAATATGTATCAACTGTTGTGTCTAAAGTCCAAGACAATTAATATTAAAGAAAAATAACATATCTTTTATCAGCTCATGCACGTTGTGTTTAACACTTTCGTATATTAAAAAATAAAATGTGGCACAGAAAAATATATTCAATCACGGTATTTTTTTTTTTCTCATCGCTAAGAAGCCCCGCGAAGTTTTCTTTCTTTTTTTGTAGATGTGGGCGGCTGGAATAACGTTAACTATTTTACTAGATTGTTCCAATTAAGATTCAATTACTGTTCCTGAATGGGCAAGCTTTAAGATGAATGCCGCAAAAAGATGCAAAAAAATATTTTTTAGAAGACGAGGGACAGTTAAAACACAAGTGAAAAAAGGTCCTGCGCTCAGCGCAGGTCGTGGCATTGTATTCAGGTATATGATGCTCGATACTACAACTTTTGTCATTTATGTTTTGCAGGTACAGAAAAAAAACGAGCTTGTAACAGCAGCCTATGCTACGGTAAGAGAACTCACCACGCGTCCGATCCGAGCGTTGAAGCACGGTCATCGTTCCGTTCAATGTCTGTCAACTTGTTGGCAATGGTTCCTCTACGGCGCTGACGTCAGATTCATCAACAAACCACATCGCTGTGGTTGATGCTTCTACCTTTTTCATCTTATAAAAATACCAAGAATCAACTATGCCACTCTCTTTTCGAACAAACTTAAAGGGATACGGAATCGAAACATGAAATATAGAGAAAACATCAAGAAATGAGTTCAATATGATCAGCTAAGCCTGTAATGAATAATCGCACGGTCGTATTTTGAGCAGATGGCTATATTTTATGCTCTAAATGCCGCGATTTTGGCGAGCGCTTCAAAATCAGCCATGGAGGAGCGCGATGCATCTCGGGAGATCCGGCAGACGTCTTGACGTCATCATGCCTCGGACGACCAAGCGTACCGTAGTGACGAGTTTTGCCACTTGGAGGCGTCAACGCGTTACAATCTCGCTTTGTCGAAGTACCCAAGGGCTGTAGATATCGCGGGGCCAGCACGCGCACCAAACCTGAGAACAACCGAAGCACGCGTTTGCACGTCGCGCGAGAGCTGAAACCAAGGTGGCTCACTTCGTTTTGGCTCTTTCCACCAAGACGCCTCGGTATTGCGTTCAGGCCTAGGCAATCTATACCAGTGAGCGGACATACCGCTGCGGCGCTGCTTTCAGAGGCATGTTGTCGTCACGACATTCCATTGAAGCTTCATAAGCAACTACCAGGTGGTTTTTGATTATCGTTTAACTCACTTCAAAATATGTTTTCTTGCGTTTTCTAGCGCAATATTTATGTTTCTGTGGTTGTGCTGCTACCTGCGTTGTGTTGAAACAAAGAAACGAGCTCCAGAATTTGGTTTCCGTACCCCTTTAATGAGCCACCCACCCCATCAAGGGCCTTCTCATGACGCGCCTCAAAGAAGTTCGAGGTCAGTCCCTAGAACCCTGCTTCAAAAGGGGTTGCGGAAGGGTAATGCGAGCACCCCTTTAAGTTATACTGTGTCATAGATCTATCACAAAAAAACGATCAGGGTAAATAATTTATGAAGCTTTCCTCACGACGTAATGGAGCACAGGCTCAAATGGCCCTAAAAAAAAAATTTTTTTTTAAACGGCTTGGGTGGGACACGCTTGTCAAAAAATAAATGTTCCGCGGAAACAAAATAGAACAATATTGACGGTGAAAGGTTTATTTGAAATTGTGCGCGGGAAGTGCATGCCATCGCGGGTTATTCCGAAATGACCATCTTGGTCGTGAGGCGAAGCCGATCCAGCACTCGTCCACGCGCCCGAAATGCCAAGAGAGTAATGAAGTGTAATGGAGGTGACTGCCGACTAAATCACATGTCGCGCTGCTAATATTGTTCAGTCAGTCAGTCAGTCAGTCAGTCAGTACAACTTTATTAGTGCCCGCTAAAGAGATTAGGAATTGGTGAGGAGCCCAATAAGGGTCCCCTCCCAGCGCCCCCCCCCCCCCCCCCCCCCCTCAGACAACGGCCAGGATCCCCTGGACCCCGGCGGCGTCTTCGGCCAGTCGGACTAAGACTAGTCTCCCAGCTCTCTTCATCGCTGAGCTGGGTCAGTAACTTATTCGCGCAAGCGCCCCTGTCATTATTACTACACTCCCTACCATGTGTCTCAAGTTCGCCCTCTTCCCACATAGTTTGCACGCACCCGTGTATCGGTCAGGGTACCACCGATTTAGTAAAGCCGGACACGGATAGGTGTTCGTTTGCACACGTCTCCACACCCTGGACTGTCTCTTGTTGAGCGAGGGGTGCGCAGGGGGAAACTTCGCCCTCCCGTCTGTGTAGTGACCGAGAATATCTCTAAATGTCACGAGCCTGTCTCTCCCGGACGACGCGACGGGAACTTCAGAGGTTGTGCCGGACCGGACGGTAAGTCCTCAAGCCACGTCGTGAGCCTCCTCGTTGCCAGGAAGCGGCGCGTGTGCCGGTGTCTACAGGAGTCACACTCTTTCTCTCTCACCGAAGCACGTCCCACCCCTGAGGACGCGCAGAGTCTTTGGCGACATTCTGCCTTTGGCGAAGTTCCGAACCGCGCTCTGCGAGTCGCGAACGATTGTCCTGATGCCGGGCATGCTTAGCGCTAGCGCCACCGCCACACCTTCTGCCCTCTCCGGGTCGTCGGTCTTCACGCTGCAGCTCACGGCGAGGTGTCCGTCACCGTTCACCACCGCCGCTGCCGTGGCTGCTCTTCCCTTTTACTCGGCCGCGTCGACATACGTGACTCCCTCCTCTTCTTTTAGCGTTCTTCCAAGGGCTTTGGCCCTCGCCTCCCTTCTCTTGGCGTCGTGTGCAGAATGCATGTGTTTTTAGGTTGGGGGAAATCTGCACCATCTCCCTGATGTGTAGGGGAACGTCCACTTTCCCGCCTCTCTGTGTCTCGTACCGGAGGCCGAGGCTCTTGAGGATGTGCCTGCCAATCGCGCTCCTCGTGAGCCGTTCAAGTTGGGCCGTTCTTTGAGCCTCCATGATCTCGTCGATGGTATTGTCTACCCCCAGGGCCGCCAGCTTCTCGTATGACGTCGAGTCTGGCAGCCCTAGGGCTCGCTTGTATGCTTTCCATACTATACATTCCAGCTTAGACTTTCTGGCCACTCCGAATCTCATGAAGGGAACCACGTATGCCAGCCGTCTCATCACAAAAGCTTGTACCAGGAGCATAAGGTTGCCTTCCTTCATCCCGTAGTTTCTGTTGGAGATCCTGGCGATGAGCCGGGCGACCCTGACAGGCCGTTCCTCCCAGGGCTTGTATCATCTTCCTGTTCTTTCCATCAATATTGCTCTTTTTTTTTTCGCGTAAAATTAATTTTTTGACACGCGAGTCCAAATCACATTGTTAAAAAAAATCTTTTTTTCTTTCAGGGGTTCTATAAGGTGCTCCCAGACGGCTGAGAGAGCATGGTTAAAGGAGTTTTATATAGTTGAGAACGTTATCAGCTCCCCTTTAGCCAAGAATAATATTCCAGTGTGGCGTGAAACAGCTGATAAGACGAACCGAAGTGAACAGCTTGAATTTCTTATCCGTATCTGCACTGGTAATTCTCGGAGAAGTCGACATACCCAGCAACGTGTTCGCTATTCATCTTTAGAGCGCAGATCCTAGGCGCCAGTTTCCGGATTAAGCTGCGTTGCCGTCGCCGTCGCCGTCGGCGCAACCGCGTGACGTCACATGTAACGTTATGAGGGTCACGAGTGACGTCATGAGTGTCACGAGGGTAACCAGTGATGTAACGAGAATCACGAGCGACCTGACGTTTGACGCAGCCTCTTGAGCTCATAGGGGCATACCGTCGGCTCCCGTCTTTCTTCTCAACAGCTGCGCTCTAATTCGGCATTACAGAGAATTCTAGACGTTTCATTTTTTGTTTGATTTCTTTGTAAGCCATTTACTGGGGGCGTGTGTTGAAGATGTGCTTACAAAACTATTTAGCGTCTCCTGGGCATTCTTCAAGAACAAATCTTCCCTTACCGCTAGAAGCACATTTGAAGTAACCTGTGCGGTACCGACTTACTCATTCCTTTTTTTATACTTTGCTGGTAATTTATTTAATGAGGTTGACATCCCACAACTCGCAGGGGTTCTATTTTACGGGTACCGCAGCCTCGTTGGAAAGCCAACAAGTTCTGTACATGCAATTCTTGGAGTTTGCGTCGCTATTAATTATAGCTGCCAAGGCATTTGTGTCTAAGGTGTTCGTTTCAAGAAACTTTCTTTTTTACTTACATTATCATGTCCATGTTTGCATGTTTCTAACACAGACACGTGTCTTGGTTCTTTCTGTGGGCGCCTTCAGCCAGAAATACTTCAGTTTACAGAACATCAAAGGATGCATCTCTCCTTCTGGTAAATTTTATGTTATCTCGACCTTCGATCGGGATTGTTCGCGTGATTTTTACATTTTTATGGTGTGTACCGAAGTGACGGCCACTGTGGTTTTTTTCAGACACATTAAATAAAGATTTCCTCTTCTTCTTCTTGTTAATATTATTATTATTATTAAAAAACATGTGTGTTTTCTGCTCATTTCTTTGTATTGACTGGCACGCGTATTGACTGACACTCGACGCGGCTGACTCGCAAAAAAACTGCCCCATGACGTGACTGACTCGAGACACGAATGACGCAAGACACTACTGACGCGTGACACGACTAACATTTGAAGCACATTACAAATAAACAAAAAACTATTTGCTGTATTTCAATAATTTTACTAAAGTATGAATTTAATTATTTTTTTTTCTTTTTTTTTTTTGGGGGGGGGGGGAGTCAATGCTCCTTGTTTCTCAATATTAAATTAAAGAAAGCAGACCGGGCTTGATGTCTGGCATCACTGCCACTTTAAAAGGCTGCGCATTTGTTTATACTTAGTATATGACTCTTAAGATCTCAACTTTTTGCACGAAATGAGGATCGCCTGGTTACGTATATAATACCGCGGAGAGAACAGTTTATATTAATATAAATCTTTTTCGTTACATCATTGATATTTAAGTCG
The DNA here is from genome assembly GCF_016920785.2 of Ixodes scapularis. Classification (NCBI taxonomy): domain Eukaryota; kingdom Metazoa; phylum Arthropoda; class Arachnida; order Ixodida; family Ixodidae; genus Ixodes; species Ixodes scapularis. The sequence goes on from NW_024609835.1 coordinate 198,819,886, forward strand.
GTTATAGCGGCCTCTTTTTACTAACTATAAAAGAAAATTATACTTTGGCAACACTAAACACTGGTAATTTTATAAACGTTAATTGACATGTATCTACTTTTTTTAAAATCAGGATGATAATAATTTGGTTTATTAGAACTCAATTTCAAGGGTTGGAAACATTTGCGATACTTAACAGATACGGCATAATTGGCGTAATTACCCATAGGACTCGACAGCGCGAGGAACGCGAGGAGCAGGAGCGTAGATTCCATCGCTCAAGACAAGTGTGTTTCGGCGTCTCGCCGCAGCGGGGCACCCGTTACATGCGTCTCCACTCATCCGTTGTCTGCCGTTCTACCTTTTCACTTTTGGCGGCCGCGTCTCGTGGCGATCTGTCAGGCTTTGTCAGTATAGAGGAGGCTATGATCAAACTCAGTCCAGCTGCTCGCGCTCCCGTTTGCCGTCTCCAAGTGGCGCCTAGCAAAGAGACCTCCAATTACGGATCGGGTGGTTCGGTGCTCGTTCGCCATATGTTTCTACAGCCTCCAAATGCTTACGTTATGTCATCCAGAGCGTACGCTTTCTTTATGCTGCTTCGGAGTGCATGCAACGTTGTGTTCGCTTTGCATTCTAGCGTAAAGCCCAATCCCACTGCTCATGCATCAAACAACAGACACGGTGTTCGCTTCAGGGATGATGTCAGAATAGGAGGTATTTACTGGACGCCATATTTGAGGGCGATGTTTAGAGCGCTTGCTCAGAACGAGCTCACATTAATAGCCTGCCAAAAACCGGCAACCTTGATGGTGCTAAATGCACGCTCTAGAAGGACTGCGGAAGCTTGCCGTCAGCACGCGCTCAGCAGCAGCGCACACGGATATGGCCGCCAGTGAATACTCCCTATTATCTGCGGCGACTCCTCTCTCAAGCACTTTCGATCGAAGAATGCTTACTTCTAGATGCGTGAAGAATGTTTTTCCACGACCAATGGAATCGTCATTCACTAAAGAAAGACGGATCAGACGGTGTCTGCACACGAACTTTTACACGATGCCTCAGCAGCGTGAACACGGACGGCTTAACAATTTTCGCGAGGAATCGAGCCCATTAACAAACGCTGCGTTAATTTAGCGGGGCGCCAATACGGGTCACGTTTCCACATGACCACGTGACGTGCGTCGGGTCACTCCAGATCACGTGACGGCCACAGTGTCGCGTGATTCACGGTGCAAGATCAGGGTGTCACGGGAGTCACGTCCAGTTACCAAACTGCGCGAAATGAGGTTCCGTGACGTCACGCCAGGATTCGGCACCGCGACACAGAGGTCGCGACACGTCAACGTCGTTAAATTCGGAAACTCCGGGTGTCGAGTCGTGGCCTAATGTAGCTTTCGTCGAGTGTCCACGTCGCGTACTATCAGGTAGATTGACGTCACCCTGTCACGTGAAGGGATGTCGACATCGTGACCGGACGTGACGTCACACTGCCCTAGTTGGCGGATAATTGCTAACATATTTTTTTACGGGACGCTTAAAAACTAATATAAATAAAAAAAAACTTTGTTTTTGCGGTGTTCTGGTTGCGGGTTACAATGTGCGTGTCTCTAAGTTAAAACCAGTAACGGGACTTTGAAGAGTGAACCGAAAACATCACAGAATTGGGAACATGCATAGAATGTTTTAAGCAACATTCCTTCTTTAAATGCCTGGGACGTGTATTGCTCGAAAATAGAGCTGTAGTTGTTGTTTTTTGTGAATTTTTGATTTACCACTTCAATGCGATAAAAAAAAGCCCAGTGTTCATTTTCAAAAAAAAGAAAATAGTACTGATCAATTTTATCGTGCTAGAAATTTGTCCGATCTCTGCATGTCTTCCGGCCTTAACTAGGAAGGTAAAATAAAAGCAGCTACATATTATAAGAATAAAAAAAAAACAATACCTGGCGTTTCGAAATCTGTCTTTTTTAAACTGTCTATAAACTAGTCACGCCGTTCTCATGAAATCTTTCTTCTTAAACTACCTGAAAAATAATCCGCCATTTTAAGTCTCACAAAATGAGGGTGTGCGAATAAGTACCGCTTAAGACCGAACAGTGCCGCCTCAGCCCGAGCTTCAACACTTCAAAGAAAGCCGTCATGTTGTGGGTTTCCCTTACTGAAAAAAAGCTATGAATGGCGCAGCCCTATTTAATTACCTCCCCCAGCCTCATACACCTATCCCAAATTAATTTATTCAACGCGACTTAAGGTACTCAACATCTTCTGTTCCCTAGTCAGAGCTCACTTCGGACGAACAGAGAACAAAGCCAGGATCCTGAATGGGAATAGCGTGGCGCGGTTCTCCTGGGTTCGGTGGATTAGCCCTGTTTATCATGGTTACCTGGAAATCATGCGCCGAGGGGAAACACTTCACAGCGGACGGAGACATCGATCTGTCCGACGTTTTTTCCCGACTGCCGGCACGGGTTGCTGCGCCATCTGGCCGAGGTCGTTCTCACTACGGCTCGCGAAGAGGAGCTGTGAGAGGGGGAGAGGAAGGAGGTCCGAGAGGAAACAGGGGACGATTGCCGCAGCACCACCATCTTGGCCCTGTGTTCTGTTCACTCTCGTTCTCTCAAGATGACATCCTTTGAAAAGCGGCGTTGCCTTTGACCTTTTCCGAAAATATCATGTAAGCGACAATCGCTTAACTATAGAAATATGCGGAAAAGTTTCTAGAATATATTAAAATTCTTCATTACGGTTGAAAAATGTTTCGCTCCGTAGAATTATCAACACTGTTAGAGTTTCCAAAGCTTACAGGGCCTACTTAATTACAATTTTACGTTGCTCATTTTCAGAATTTGAAAATTTAGAAAGCACAAAATACCATATACAAAAGTAAAAAAGCAATCGAAATGTTACTTTTCTAACATAGTCTAGAGATGTACATTGGCGCGTGACAATTTCATGCAAGCCTTTGTTTCTTATTGCACATGCACAGAAGTGTTAAAATGTAGAGGTTTTTTGAACATTTTTATACTTTACTCTACCTGCCTCTAATGAGATACAATGACATTAAAAGACAAAGGCTTAAAGTGTGGTAAGTCTTAGCGTATACCGCACTTGTATAGCGTCTATGGGTATGGTACTTTAAACAATGAAGAACGTATTGAGATTCTCTCCTTGCGTTAAAAAGAGGATTCACTTATATGAATTTCTTACAGTTTGAGTGAAAAGGTAATTAAGGTCTATGGAGTTTACATGCCGAAGCAACCTACTGTTTCTCTCTGGCAGGCCCCTTTGAAAAACTGATGATCTATTTAGGTCCCTCGTGGACCTTCGATGTGAATTTAAATTATCAGTGAAACGGCCCTGTGTGTAATATTTGTTGCCATTTATTTTGGCACTGGTTTGCTTTCGTAAGAGATGAAATCACATATTTATGAAGACATGATTGAAATAAATTGCAGTGCTAATGTGTTATAAGACCAATGCAATCTTCTCGTGAACACACGTTGCGACTGCTTCCCTGGCTGCTTGAAAAAATTGACGTAATCTTTGTTTTGACTAAGGTGATCGAGGACATCAGTTGATACAGGGGAGGGGGCTCAGTTTGTGCTGATATATTTACAGTTTTGCCAAAGTAACTACCGGGTTGCTTTATTTTTGATGTGCGGTAATAAATAAAAGGCGGCTTAAAGATGCGCCATAGGATGGCTTCTGTTACTCAGAAGGGGAGCCGCCGAGGACGAGCATGAATGACATAAAATTGATGTATCGTTGCCTCTGCTGTTGGCGTGACGCTAAAGGCGTAAGTGGGAAACACCTAGCTCGATTTGTGTGCGTCACGCACGACTTGCACCCGATCGATCAAGTAAGCTAATGATTAGCGTGAGCTACCATCTGGGAGATAGCATGATATCGTGACTACCAACCTTCGTTTCCTATACTGCAGGACGTGTCATGAGGGTGTGAGCTCTTGCAATAGTGAAGCCGTATTGATTGGAACACAAGACGCGCAAGACAAAACACAACCGCCTTTGTTTGGTTCCTGAAACAATACACTATTTAACAATTTATGACCAGTGAGACGATTAAAAGGCAGAGAGAGCTCACGAACAAGCCTCATATTCGCGAGTACTCGATGGAGGAGACGTTTTGCTGAAGCCCCGTGCTGACACTAGTAAGCTGTGTAGCTTATGTCCGAGCCCTTCCGTGCAACGTCCGAATTCCGTATAAACATTATTTTTCATAAATTAAAAAAGACTCGGTACTGAAGCGTTATGTACCACGCTCGGATTGTCGTACTTGTTTGTGGACTGCGGATAATGTTCAAAACAATTCTCCATCGGCAAATGTAAAGGGATAGCCATTGAACTTCACCAGCATTAGTGGGAAAACCGGGATATAAATGTGTCTACTTAATAAACGCCAGGGAACCTATATTATGGTAAAATAACTTATTTAATCTTTATTTTACGGCCTATCAAATTTATGCAGTTAAGTTATGATTGTTCCACTTTGACAAAACATGTGAGACATAGTTCTCTTTTCATCAGGCATGATATTTATCCTCAGGCCTAAGAATTACCATTACTGGACTCATGCAAATTTGTTCAGATATTGCGTTTTATGAGGTTTTATTTGGTTTCTTAGCTAGTATGAATTTCGGAGCTCACAGTAACTGAAGTCTTGATGCAGAACAACGGGTTACCTGGGTATGTTTCTTGCATCACGCAGTAGTGATATGGTGCTGATCATAAAACGTCTGAGAAAATATTCGTACTCTACTGGAAATAAAAGCCTAGACTGGAAATTGGAAATTCACACTTTCCCACAACCTGTCCCTTTGTTCTTAAATGTTTTCTGGTTGTGCGTAGCAAAATATTATGTAGCACTTCACCTGTTTTTACTTTCGTGAGGAATTCGTTATTGCGTGGCCAGTAATGTGACACTCTATTTGACGTGCACATTGATTTTATTGCGCTAACCATATGGGAGCTCATCGAAAAGTGCAGGTCGAAGCGCACGTAACATAAAATTTGGATTAAAAAACAATACCAGAGAAATGCTAGACGATGAAAAGCGTAATGAAGAAAAACTCGCCGGAAAAAAGGGCTTTCGCTTTGTGCGGGTCCGGAGGAAAGCTCACGCGTGTTTTGGCAGACCTGGAGAACCGCTCACCTGGAATATAATTTGTTATGAATGGTCGTTGCTCTCATTTCAGAGCAGTAGTACAACTAACACTATAGGCACCTTCCACGCAGGCGGTGCACCCTTCAAAGCAGGGAGCTTTGTTATTACTGCCTTTTTTTCGCTTTCATGCCGACGTTTCTGAGTGAGTGTTGCCATATTTAATACTAACCTTGCCGGATTAAAGTAAATATAATTTTGTTTGCTTGCTTATCATAAAAGGTAAAAATAGAAAGTTTTTTTTTTTTTTTTTTTTTAATAATATAATCCAATGTAAAGATTTGGACATGCAGCGTCGGCCACCAGATGACAGGAAATTCAATATATCTAATCCAGAAACTACTCAAGCTGGAGGCAACCACAGTTTATATTTATTTTTCCAGCTATTTTTTAGTTTCTATTCTATAGAAATGCCTTATTTTCGTAACATCATCCAATACGTGCTTGGTTAAACATAAACCACATTCAGAAGAACTGGAAGACGGGGTTCTCGGGGCGCGCGAAATGCGCACGCCTCGAGCAAGAGAACGTTTGAGAACTCGAACCGTTCGGTTGCCTCGGCTCTTCCTTCCCCACAGTTACAATTGAAAAGGAAATGTTTATGTGTGTAGAGTGCATAATAACTGCAGGCAGATATGGCGCATAAACATATTCCAGTTGTGTGTGTGCATTTCACTGGAGCGAACCCTCGGTTCATACACATGTGCGCCGACTAACTGAAGGAGAGGAGGACACGAGAGCGCATGAACGTCAGAACACCGAGCTCTAGTTGGAATGATTAGTGACAGACGATAGCCTCCTCCATACTCACAAAGCCTGGCAGTTCGACGGCGAAGCCATAGAGTGCACGGTCGCAGATTTGAAGTGCGAGGATCTAGTAGCAAAAAGCATTAAAAAGCAATTCCTCGGGGAACCTGAACGTCAGCGCACAGCTTTTGCAGCGGCGAGGACCCGAAACACAATTGTTCGCTCGGGAAAAGTGTGTTTCGAAGTCTCGCACCCGCGGGGCGCCAGTCACGTGTCTCTCCTCTCATCCGTTGTCAGCCGCTCCACCTTTTCCATTTCAACGGCCGCTTCTCGTGGCGATCTGCCAGGCTTTGGCAGTGTATTTATAGGCTTTGGACAGACCTTTATTTAGCTGCCTTTGTCTTAACTGCACTCTTCAAACGTCTTAAAACGTGGAAGGCCAGCGTCCGGTGTTTCGCGTTCGCATTCGAACGTGTCGAAGGGTGCAGTGGAGACGAATGCAGCCTTTGACACCACCCGTCTAACGCGTTCGAATGCTAAAGCCAAACGCCGGATGCTGGCGTTTGGCTATAGCAATAACTGCTAAAGCCAAACGAAAGAGAGGAAGTCGCAATGATTCCAAATTCATCTCCTCCAGTTCCTCGGCGCATAGCTGAACTTCTATCAAAGTTGGGCGGCAATGACATCTTTAACTTGCATATCTCCTGCGCTATTTTTTTTTTTTGTTGAACTTTCCTTCTTTGCTTGAAAGAGATACAATGAATTCAAAAACGCTACAAGATTCGCCAAGGCTTTTTTGTTAAAGGTTGTAATGTTTATTTTTTTTTTTCTAATTCGATGTTTTTAAGGCAGCTGAGTAGCCAAAAAAAGCTGGCAATCGCCTCTCTCTAGTCTTTCCATCCGAGATACACAGTGAAGAAACGAAGGCAATATGCGCAACAATATACATTGCACATCTAAAATAAACGTTGAATTTAAATCCGCAGAGATAATCGAGGTTTCCTATCTCATTATCGAAAGAAAGAGTAATTAGGAGAGGAGGACGCAAGAGATGATGGAGTGGAGTGAGAAAGAAAAGGGAGAGAGTGCCATCTTTCCTCCAATAGCGGTGAGGGAACGGCGCCAGGTTAGGGGCGAGCGGCCATTAGAAAACCCGCAGCGGAGAGGGTCACGTGCAGAGAAGAGATTTTTGCCTGTCAAAGAAGACGGAGCGGAGATGCGTGCACGCACTCAAATCCACAAGCAAATGTAAATCCTCTGAGGAGCGCAAATGGCCTTCCACGCCGAAGCGTCGGAGTGTCGGTCATTTGCACAGCCGAACCGACTCTTCATCCTCGCGCATATAGAAATGCGTATGCGTGTATCGCGCCCCCTCGGTATCTCCGACTCGCAGCGGAGAGCAGCAACTTTGCATTCGCCGTTTCACCTTGACCCCCGTCCCGGGCCGGGCCGAGTACCTCCCTCCAGCCTCCAGCTCGGACGGGTCACGTGAGGATGAAGGGCTCCGCATAGGAGCAGATAGCAGCGAGCGAGGTCCCTACTTAGGGGGGCCCGCGCACAGAAGACGGCACAGAGACCGACCGACCGACCTCAGCCTCACATAAGCATTCCCTGGACACAGTGCCGTCCTCTGTGCGCGATGGCACGCTGCGCTGTCGGTTGCGCCGCGGGAGGCTGAGACGGCCGTCCGTTGTTGGGTTGCCCTTCTCCGGGAGAGTGCGACTGACTAGACCTGGAGGAGCGAAGCGAGGAAGAGAGGGACGGGGAAGGCGGAGGAGGCAGGGACAAATTGCCCGGCTCATTGTCCGTAATTGTGGCGGTTACGGGAAGCCCTATGGGAACCCGCTCTTGTGGACCGGCAAGTGGCCTTCTGTGGGTCAGCCATCCTGCGGTGACGCCGGTTATGGCGGTGTGTTTCGCATTTCGCCGTGGGCAGCTTTGTTTCGCTTGGGAATATAGAGCGTCTCTTCGTAGTTCTCCTTTTATTATTAAATCATTGTCTTTTTTAGGCTACTGAGTGTATCCTTTTTGTTTAGAATTTTGATTACAAAACAGTGCGGCTAAACAACCCGTTTGTACAAAAAAAAAAGATAATTGTCTGGAGTTATCCTTTAACGGAAGAAATGATTATGCTTGTATTTACTACATTTAGTACTCAATGAAAAAAAGATGTGGCCAATTATTGCCTCCGTGAAATTGATCTCCATCTGCCCACAGCTGAATAATTCTTCTTGCATAAGCAGTTCCTATGAATCCTAGTACCCTTACTCTGCTCCCCATTCGCACTTAAAAATTTAGATAATGTAGTGGTTATTTATATATGATTGATTGATACCTTAGCTATTGTAAGTTACTGGTTCATTGCATGTACACCATTATGTCACTCGAAAAGCCAATATTTAGCAAGCTTTTATTCTGGCTTCAAAAGTTACTTGTATATCTTGCATACATTAATATGAGTTTTTATGTAGGTATTTAGGTAGGCAGGACGAGTGTTCGTGTGATAGGTCGTAGCATCCTTATGGCACCGCGGAGAAGAGCACACTTCAATCGATTGACAAATATGTTCTAGTGGTGCAAAACTACAATAGTTCTATCGATACTATAGTTGGTGTACGCGAAGACTAAGTATTGATAGTAAAGAAACTATTGAAAACACTACCGAAAGCATAATATCGTAAACTGTCGATAGTATTACCAATAGCATGCCAACGATAGTCAATTATAGGGAAATTTTTTCACAGTACACACTAGATAGTCGACTATCGTAAAACTGTTGATATGCGACAGTCGTAACTCTATCGATACTATTTTACTAGGCCAAGAACTTCAAAAGGCCATCCAGGAAGTGTTCGGAGCCTCGGCGAAAAAGCACAACAGCAATTTGAAACTTCTACATAAGAGTGCAACCAGCCTCCGCTGCGTGGCGCACGACAGCGCAGCAGAGGTTGGTTGCACTATTTCTCTACAAGGAGCGGCGCCGTGGGGGCCGAGATGCTAGTGATGGGCCGAACTTTTGCCGAATTGAAAACCGGCACTGAATTTCGGGATTCGGTAAAGCCGAACTTTTGTCGAACTTTTCTAAAGATTCGGGATAGATTCGGCAATAATACAGTGTTACCAGACTTAACGTTGATTTTTTTTGTCTAACGAAAAAAGGTTTTATAACGTATTTTTCTTATCTTACATGCAACATGTAATGCATATTGACACAGATATTACTAAAGAAGGTGATATTCTACAAGAGAATTGTATCCGTGTTGCTTTTGTGTGTTTACTGGCAATTAGTGACTTCTTGCAGAACTTTTTGCGTCTTAACTAGGTTGGTTAGTTACAAAGTTGGGTAGTAGCGAGCGCAGTCACGAATCACGCTACGACAGTTTCGGTATCGAGGCCTCATCAGCGCAAGCCTGCAAGTGTGTGTGGCGTAAATAGAAATGGAATAACTCTGTTTTTCTACTTTCTCTGGGAGTCACCGTTTCGTGCGCGAAAATGAATGCAACGGTTACTGTGCCTTCACCAGAAAAGATAACGATATTATTGTCAATATATATATTTTTTTTAGTCACTTTACGTCAGCTTTTCATGAAATTGTGCGTCCAATATTCGCAACGTCTCGTTTTTAACCTTTAAAATTCCGGTTTCTGGAGTTAAGACACACACGGACCTTCAAGAAGATGGGAAGAAAAGGGAATGCCGGATATGCAACGTCGAGCATAATAGTTCTGTGTTTAGTTTCATGAACATACATGAAAGCCGCGAAATAACGCTAATTAAAAAGCAAAATTATTTTGTTTTGGCACAGACTACTTCTTAGCTGAAAACAGGATTGTCATAATTGCAAGCAATGCTTTAATGTAATTGTCAGTCGATGCTTCAACTACCTGATTGCATCACTAAAAGGTCAAATTAAAATTTCGTGCAGAATGTACCGCATCATTTGTCACTTGCGCAGTGAACTGCGTAAATTACTGGTCGATATTCTGTTCTTGAGGCAGAAAATATGTAAGGGAGCCACACTCGCAAAGGCTCACAAACGCACGGTTACAGAGTTGCCTACTCTAACACCTCGCTGTAACCGCTGGTTGTTCCACACTACGATAGTAACTATACGTCCGCACGGCGCTCATTTGCAATCCATGGCCACGTCGCGTTCTCGCGCAGTGCGCAGACATTCGCCGAATTTTCGCCGAATCTTTGCCGAAGTTTCCTTCAAAAGTTCGGCGTATGCCGAACTTCGCCGAATCTGAAGTTCGGCAGATTCGGTCTATCACTAGCAAAAGCCTGTCGAATTGGTGCGTTTTTTTAGAAAGCCGTAAAATGCTTCACGTGCCTTCTGTCGTTCTGCGATTTGTTGATTTGGTGTTTTTCGATGGTGCTCAGCAATTTTCTAATTGAAACCATGCCCTTAAACACAATATTTAAGAAGTTAGTTACGCAAAAATAATGAACAATCTGATTATTCCGGACTTTAATAATTTTCAATATAGGCCCCTGACGTAGAACAAAAATGACATAAGCCTTTTTTAGTTGCAACGCGTAGTTTTTTCAATATCGAAGTTTTCCACCTTTTGTGAAACACCCTATGTTTACACAGCGAACAATTTTTTGTTTAGAATCACTTCATAAAGAAATATATAAGAAATGATTGTTCCTTCTTAGATTTTGTTTAATAAAACTTAGTGATCCCATGTTTTCGAATGTTTCTGTGTGAATTATTAAATTCCCGCCTCCTTAGCTATTAGAGCTACCTTACTGAGAATACTCATGCAGGCTTAATAAAAAAATATATATATTTAAATTTGTTGCGCCAGGTGAAAAGAATATCGCCATTTTTCACATGCTTGCCCTCATTTCACTCAGTTCCCCAGTAAGTTTGTATCCTTTTTAATTGCCTATGTATTTTGTATAAAAAAAATTGTACAGGCGCTAATTACTAGCAATCAGCATTTAAGTGCACTATAGGAAGTTTTTCATTTGAAAAGATATTCCTAACTCAAGAGACCGTAACGGAAAGCGGTTTTAAGCATTCACATCGATGACTGCTAAAACTCAACGTTACGCCTTCATTTTTCCACAGTAAAAACATGTGATGTAAGACCCATTTGATAAGCTCTTTCACTCTTACATAAAGGTAAGCAACGCCCCGTATTCTGCGCTCGTCCCCCGCCTCCCCCCCCCCTCTCCTAGCACCGAAGGGGGAAAGTTCTCAGATTTTCAAGAGGATTGGCGAAATGTGCTTCTTACAGGTGTACTAGAGGTTATTATGAAACTTTTCTACGGGCGGCATTGTTTCAGTTTCATTCTTTGGGAAGTGGTTTGTTGAACAAAGCTTAACGAAATCTCGCTGCACGCAGTTCAAAGCCCAAAAATGCAGAAAACGGTTTATCGTAGCTACACACCTTATTATGGCTCAAAAAGTAAGTGGCCGTTACGAACGGCTTTGGGAAACTCTGAGCTAATCCTATCGACAAACAATGCCTTTAGATTTTGCCTGGAGAGCCAGACGAGGTGAAGGAGCCGTCTCTGTGTGTTGTTCGATTCTGACGTTCCCGATTCCGGCTTTTTTAGGAGCCAAGTCTAAAACGAGGGATTGACGTCTATTATTGTTTTCTTCTGACATTATGGAATTTGAGTTGTCTTTTACATGCATTTTGTTCCTCGTTGCCCTTGTCTGAACTTTAGCCATAGTCTTGATGGGACGAGGTTTATGCAGTGCTCGTAAAGCTTATGTCTCGGGTTTAAGCGTTCAATTTTCTTTGATTTAGGCATGTGTCCAATTATTCGAAGAGTTGTCAATACATTTGTAGGACGGTTACGGTTGTCTTTATTTTAAAAGAGCAGGACTGCGAACAAAACACGTGAATATAACAATCCCGCAAAATTGTACCCTGGCTAAAGTTTCATTTGAGATGAAGATTTACGGGCTCTCTCACTTTCAGTAAAGTATAATTGTTTATTTGTCTCATATTGGTAACAACTTGAACTCGGGACTCCCAAACATGCCAGTAGACAGATAATTAAGAATGAAATATTAAAAAAGACATATCTATTCAGGTTATCTAGAAGAGAGCGAATGTGAACTTAAATCCTTAGTAATATCGGGCAATCAAAATCAAACCGATTTCTTTTAAGGCTCCGGTAGTGAATAGACACAAACACGTTGCATTTTATAAGACACAGAAAAAATAACTTTGACAAAGACATATTTTGGATGAGTAACACCACAAATCGATATAATAAAAAGATTTGGGACTTGTAAATTTTGTACAATCCAAAGAAAAGTACACGCCATGGAATAATCAGTAACTCCCCAGGCGAAGAAAAATAGTCATATTCAACTTCAAGAATCAAGTTCACTTTCTGATAATCAGAGACAAATACCTTGCATGATGATTTTTAAAAATACGCTTTCAACACGAAAATGTTATTTGCATACTTACCCGAATTTTCGATGAGAAGTGAACTCGATGCATGTTACCTTTGATTACTAAAAATATCTCTCGATTCCCCATTCACGCGCCGTATCTCTTTGTACGCGGCGTTTCCATGCTCGTTCGTATTCTTCTATACAAATATGTAATCTTCACTACATTCTTAAGTTTGTTTAGTACACAAAGATGGATAGAATAAAACATTTAAGAAGGGCGAACACAGACGTACACCCTTATGTTTTCGTTCGCTTTAAAGGTGTTATTGTTTCCTCTTTTTTATTGTATACAACGTGCTCCCAACAGCTGGATGTGACATTATTATAGAAGTGAATCAAAAGCACATAGAAGTGAAGGAAGAACTTCCCTTCGTCGTAGACCTTGAGAGCACATCTCAAATGCAGCTATTGTGACAGCTTTCGCACACCGGCTGCATCTCCGCATGAATAGAGTTTGGTTAGGTAATTATGGCAATTTAATCGACCCCCGCGATTATATGGAGAGACGAAGTGAGTCAAACGCAAAGCTTTTTGGTGTTTTACTTTCCTTCGCTCAACGTGGCCTTGCATTGATGGATCGAAAAGAAAAATTGCCTCGAGCTTTGTGATGTAACAATGGCGCTGCCAAGTAGCCTTCACACTCGCACCACGACTGGATTGTCAGATCACTTTTTTTTGCCTTCCTCGTTTCCTTTTTGAAGAGTCTAAATGGCCCCCAGAAGAAGAAAAACCGAAGACGAGGACGTCCGGCGTTTCAAGCGACAAGGTATGCGGAGAAAGCTGTCGGGGCTGACAGGGACCAAACCGCCTCCCCGTCTTCAGCCGTTTGCGCTATGTGATTTGGTTGCCTTTTCTGTCGTTATTTGTTTTTTTATTACGTTTCTCGGGAATGTAATGATTGATATTTCCGAAATGTTCCCGGTTCCTCTCAAAAGGTGGTAGCAATTTCACTCCGGAGGCAGTGTCCTTTGAGAAACCCTAGAACGAACACGTGTATTTTGTCGATCGCGATGATGAGATTGAGATGATCCAAGTGCGCTAGAGCCTGTACTAGGAGCGGGGGATATTTGATGTTCCAACTTCGAGAGACAGTGGAGCACAATCAGAGCCACACACAATAAAACAGTCACATTTATATTCCACAAGTCGTTTCCAGTTGTTCAAATGTTGCCTGCATACCTAGTTTGATATACTACGGTTGGTGACAGGTTAAGGGTTTAGGAGAAGCTCCTCGTACCTCTTTCCACTTTGACAGAGCGAACGCCGGAGAGGCGGTGGCATCCTCTTCAGCGTTGGCTTTTCTAGAGTGGAAAGGGTTGAGAGAAGCTTCTCCTGGAAGCTTAACCTGTCACCGACTAGTAATTCTGTGTTTTGCTGACTCATGTTGACTTCCAGGGTTATAAAACAAACGTTCATTCACCTACATGCCCAGGAGTCATAGCGAATCAGCAATACAATTGAATCTGTCAAATCGGAGTAAGTGGTGCCGTCAAAATGCAAAACCTTTTTATAGAAAGTAACAATATGTTTAATACAATCTAAATTTATAAGTCACAGCGCTCCCCACTCCCCTTTAATTCGTGTGCCAATATGGGTTCTTCTGATCCTAAGAATATTGTAAGGCAGTCAAAAATTAACTTGTAATTAACACAATGATATACTTCTTAGACGCAATTGAACTAAGCAGTAATTTTTTTGCGTGCGTGTATGGTACTGCATATTCTGCCAACACATACCAGGCGAACAGGAATCCGGCATATATTACAGCTGCCAGTGTCTTGGCGATATGTTGAACGTCGCTTGATTTGTTTAGGCAACAGTTTATTCGTCACAATTGATTCTATTCATATTTAGTACTGATCTATACAAACGTAATGACGTGCGTTCGTTTAGCTTTTTAATGTGTGTTTTGTACGGTCGTGTATTTTATATTAAATATATTTCATCCTCTTTATTAGCTATAGCAGTTTATCCTACTTGTCAATGACCTTCAACCTTGTGTTGAATATCACCGGTTCTCAATCTAGAGAACGCATAAATTGGTTCATTGTAACCAGAAATTTCTAGAATATACCATGCAAATATCTTCTACTTCAGCCCTTGAATGCAGAGAAAAGTTCGCCAAGAATAACGAGACAAGCTTATATGGACAACTCCACAATTTAAATTTATGCAATAAGGTCACTGAGTCATGTCCATGGTTACCCGCATCTTTTGAGGAAATTATTTGAGGAGATACTTCTCGAGCCTTTCGGTTAAGACATAAATGCAAGCTTATGAAAATAAAATGTTTTGTGCTTGGAGGCCAGCATGAAAGTCATTGGTCATAAAATCATCTTTTAAATAAACGTATGATATAATACTTTATGGCAAATATGACACGTAGGTGTCTTACGAAAAAGTAACCGAAAGTTCGTTTAGTACCAAAATTAAGTTACTTGCTATTTGAGCGTATTACTCAGTACACGGTTGCATTTCGGCGTGGCATTGTTAGCTCGCGACACGTACAAGGTTTAATGAAATGTGATGGACACACACAGTTTAACCTTGGCACAGCCCCCTTTAATAGTCCTTTATTTTCACTCTTCTAAAGTATTTGAAACGTCTCTTTTTGTTATGGAAGATCTTTTACTGTTTTAATTTTTATAAGGTGCGCGAAAATGCATTATTTTGAGCAGTTGCCTTGCGTTGCCTGAACTTTCATAGGGGAAGTCCAGGCCACACTCTGCACGTGCACGCTCCGTACGTAATTATTGGCGAACATCGTCTAAGCCAGCTTCTGGTGTTTCAATAAAAATATTGTGGCGCATTCCTTTAAATGTTGCTAGTTATACGATTGGCATTTATAGCACATTATCCAAACGAACATTACTAAAATGTGCGGAGTGTAAGTTCATCTATAATCCCCTAGATAAATTTGCCAGTAACAATTTAAGTTAATTCCTCGATGAGAAAAAAGTAATGTACTTCTTAATTGCAGATAATTCATCTTGTATTGTTTTCTACTTTAAATTCAACCAACCAATAATGAACTTACTGACTTAGTATATTTTGTTATAATAAATGTATGTTTTTTGCGATAAGACAGAAACCACAAAAATGGCCCAATTGCAATTCCAACTGTTTTTTGTTTCCCTTCATTTGACCTGAATCAAAAATAAATATTGGACCTAGCGGATACAAGCTTAAGCCATCAAAATAACTTAAAAAACGGTGTTGCCTATCTTCATTCATAAATAACAAATTGCTGAAGCTAAAAGTGGCGATTGGGAGTTTCCAGATTTCACAAAAACTACAGAAAAACTGAATTAACTGTTACAGCAAGCTATTTATAAAATCTTGTTGCGTAATGATGTAATAAAGCTGTGATTCCCATTAAAATCTGTATTCAAATGCCGGGATCATCTAGTTACACTATCTTAAGTGGATTGATTGCTGTTACAGCAATGCTGGGTGATGTTTGTTCTTTTCTCCCGGCGATTTCGACTGAAGCTGCTTCTATAATGTGTTCGTGCTGGGTCACTAGCTTTCGTGCAAAGCCAACTTCAAGGCCGCGGCACTCTGGACAGGCACCTGCCCGTCATGGCACGGAAATGCCGTCGCCGCCGTCGCTGCAACTGATTGTTGTTCTATCTCATCCTCCCCCCCCCCCTCCCAATAAAGAAGCAAAAACCAAACCCATCCCCCCCCCCCCCCCTCCGTATCCGCTGTAGTCATTCACGGCTTAAAGGGGAGCTGACAGCCTAAATATTTTTGACGAGTCTTTATTTTAACATGACTTATGATAACCCAAATACAATTTGCGGCTCAAATAATTTTGTTTATCCGTAAGCTGTTGTTTAAAAGTTGGCTGGTTCCAGGCGCGTACACTCTCGTTTCTAAGTTCGCGCGCCGTTCGAACAAGCGTACCAAATATATTTAACTTCATGGGACATCTAAGGCACACATTCAATATTAAAATAGAAAAATAAAATGAAACCCATTATTTGTAGCTTCCAAGAAACTGAAAAAAAGCTGATTGAAAACAAGAAAGAAAGGTTTTAGAGATTACCGGTAGTAGATGTGCTACTTCATTCTTAATGTGGCGACGTATCGCTGGCTGGACGAAGCGATGGCGGCGTACCACAGACGGGGCACCGCTACTTGGGGACTGCCAATCGGGGTACCCCAGCTCATCTTCCATTGTTATAGGAACGTAACAACCGATGTTCTAGCACAGAACAGCGAGCGGGACGGATATAACTACAAAATATTTCCAGAATAAACGGTGCACACAACGTGGTCGTCGCCGTCTTCTTTTTTAAACGCTAAAAAAGCGGAAAACAAAACAAAAACCTTACGGTGTCGGAAGGGATTTTCGTCTAGATCTATCAGTTGACTAGCTCCACAAAAGAGCGGCGTTCAAGAACGATCCTCCTGTGACCTCCACGCGAGCAGGTACGGGCCCACTATTGCGTAAACTTTGTGTTTACGGTAAAAAAAAAAATATAATCACCTGCCACCGCAGGTAATGTGCATCCACCGTTCGAAGGATCCCACCAAGTATCTCGACACGACCAGCCGATAGCGTAGCTTTCAACATCGAGCGCAGGCGCCACAAAAAGGCACCAGGGGTTCTAGAAGGTTTGTCAACTGGCGTAGGGTTAGTGAGCGGCAGCACGTGATTTCCAGCCACTCTCTCCTAGTCCACGTTCCCACCTCCTCCTCGCCGGTCCGCACGTAGGACGCGAGTCTACGTGCTCATGTTTCAGTTTCAATTGTCGGAGCACAAATGTTTTGTTTTTTTACTTGGTTAAAATTAGTACGAGCCTCTGCGGGAAAATTTCGATTTCTTAGTGTATAAACACCGTATTAAATCGCCTAAAAAATGTTTTCCGGTGTACTTTTTTTAATAACCGCAGGGCGTGGTTTGTTCCGAGCATATTATTACACCTCATCGTCAAATGAAATTAGGGAATTAGCGGATAAAATGCCGAAAAGGGACTCACGAATCTCGACGTGTAAACGTATCAATTCACACCGTGCCTGTTTTGTTGTTTCTTTTTCTTTTTTTTTGTCGGATCACATAGATAACCTACGCACCGCGGAAAGGTGAAATCTGTGAGCATGTTTTCGCTAGTGGTGGTGATAAAATGCCTCAAGTTTGAGTACACGATGTTACCTCAACCCAAAGAATCAAAAGAAGAAAAATATTTCTCTATCAACCGACATCCACCCAAGTCAAATATTTATCAGACAAAAAATTTAGAACGCGAGCACTGTAAACTTTATTTCAATGAAAAAAAAAAAAAACGCCTTCCGAGTTAGAAAGACGATATTGCTTTCATTGGGAGGAAATGTTGGGCGAGTTGGTTTTGTCTATAGACCATTAAAAATAGCGGGAACCAGACAGAGGACAGAATGAGACGTACACAAAAAGAGCGCTGACTATCAACGTAATTTTTATTGGAAAGCAACTCATTGCTTTCTTTTTCGCTGAAGTTTTTTTTTATTGGCATAATTGCTACAGGCGCCTACAATAGCAGATTTCAGTTTGATTAATATTACGCTTAGGTGCACGTCGGTTCATGGATAAGCTTTTTTTTATGTATATCTTCTTACAGGTAGCGTCACGTTCTTAAGAATTTTCAGCTTTCTGGGATGCGTAGTTTATTTATGCCGGTCGAAGAACCGAATTAATTTTTTTCAATATATAGAACCATACACATCCCCGGTGGAGGAAACTTATGTCTCCTAGTTCTGCGATTCTGACTGTGCTAAGATAATTTTTCAAGCTGAGAAATGAACGGAGTCACGGGATACCCTCAATCTAAAAAAGAATATGCATATTGCTTTTCTTGTCCTCTACATTTTCAGTTTTATAATAATTGTGCGTGAGTACGCTGAGCATTAAATGTCGGGTAGCTATATATCATCAAGAAAGACATCACAAAAAAAAAGAAGTAGAAGCCTTGAACGAGAGGTTTCGTTCTAAACGCGCCTCTGGATGCCCAACATTTTCAAAATTGGGTTTGGTCACGTAGTTTTCCGTGCAAACGTGACCCCGTCTCTTTTGCGTAGTCGTTGCTGGCCTCCTTTTGACCTTTCCGGGTCGTTACGCGCACCCTTCCTTATCTAGTGTTTTTATTTCAAAGTCGCTTCTTTTCTTTTTCTTCTTCTTCATATTCTCGCACACTTCAAACGTCCGTTGTTAGTGTTGCCGACCCAAGCCGGCGTATAAGCAGCCATTAGAAGGACTTCCAGACAGGAAGGTTCCATTGTCTGGCCCCTTTTAAAAAACGCTGCGCCCGACATCGCGGAGCCGCCTGGATGGCTCGTTTAACTGATGTGGCCCGCGTAGCACCCGCCATCTCTCGGAGAAATCTGCAGTTCTTGGCGTCGCAGCGATGGAAGACCCACGAAGGATAGGTCGATTTTCGTTGATTTGAGGGGCGATGATGCGTTGCTGCGCAAGGTTTCTGACGAAACCGACAATATTCTTTTTGGTTTGTTTTTAAGTAGTTTGAATTACTTTTGCGTGTTTCACTGGCAGTAGCTTCGCTCAGCATATTATGGGCATACCGAAATGAGTACATACCAAAACTGACACGAACGTTCATCCGGAATCAAATAAATACCTACGTGTAATCACGCATGTTCTATTGAGCCCGCGTTTTCCCCACTCCGGGTACTGCTCATGCGCCGAAAGTAGATTCGACTGAGGGAAATGGGCAAGCGCTGTGGTGACAGCGGTGTGACGTCAGAGCAGCTACTTGGTCTATAGGGCCACAAGAATAGTATAGTTCCAGGTAATGGTCACAGGCGAACTCGCCCGTCCTGTCGCGCCCCACGTTCAAGCCTCGTTGACTTATGCGTGCTCTCAATTAAGTTTTATCTTAAGGCGCAAAGAAATAAAAGTGTAATTGTATTCTATTGTATCGATCACAGAATAGGTAGCGTGAGTGGTCGTCAGGCCAGTCTCTTCAATATAAGGAGCCCGTAGGTCGAGATGTGTTTTGTACAAAAATCGAATCACATATATATGACTCATGTGTTGATGTTATATTCGTTCGTATCTTCATAATTTCAATTGTTTAATTGCTCCTACAGCCAAGTTAAAATTACGGTATGTATTATAATTAAACGTAGAATAACAGAAAGCGTAATCAAGGCACACCGCAACATACAAATATTGTTTACCCGACCAGCTGGAACACTCGAAAAAAAAGTTTTGACTGCAATATTGAAACCCCGACAACACTTCTGAGACATTCGGAATGCGGTACGTATACCTCGACACTTGCATTTTGTACGAAAAATACGTGACCTATCGTTATATTTCCAATAAATGGAACTTTTATTTCCAGTGTAACCACTGTGTAAATGTTGAGATATTTGTTGCAACAATAAAGATATGATTGCGAACAAAGAAAAAAAACTCGAAAAGTTTGATTCGTATTTCTTGAAAAGGTAAAGCCAGCATTTTTTTTTTTTTACAACTGGTAGTCCCCAAATACTAAGCAATTCGGAAAAATATCAACCTTCGAAAGTTTTAAATTCGAGTGTTTTTTTTTTTCTTTCGACTTTTGACCGCTTCATCCTAAAACACAAAACCTTATTTAAAACGTATGAATTGCAAATCCTACCATGACAGTTGTGTGCGATATTTTCCTTCACCTTTAATCATGACGGTTACTAAGGTAAATTACCTTAGTCAACTTTCGAAGATATATTGTTTAGATCAACTACACTCTAAGCTCGTTATAACGGACCATGATTTTGACCAAGATTTTGGTCTGTTGTAAAAGGAGTATGTTGTATGCAGATATGAAGTTGAGTCAATGGTACATAGAGGAAAACCAACCGGACTTCACAAATCGGTATGTTATATGGAAATGTCTGTTGTAACCAGGTGTGTTGTGATGAGCTTAGACTGTATATATCGAAAGCGAATATATAGATAAACATCTTTCTTCGTGAATTGGTTCGGTGTCAAGAAAACAAAACATTTTCTTGGTCAAACTACGCCAGAAGCACATGGATAATATTTAAACGCTCATAATTAGGCTTAAATAACCTTGTTTTTTGCTGTAATTTGAAGATGTTGCAGGATTTGCTACCTTTACCCCATCGTCCTCGTTGAAATAAAAACCCACTCCGTAGTCTGCTCCTTGTGCGGCTATGACAGGGTCCGTCCATTGACTACCTTTTTGGGGCGCCGGTGGACGAGAGATAACACCAACACAGTGAGTCTGTTTTTGACGTGTATATTTACTCAAATGCCAACACGCTTCGCTCTTAGACAGGAAAGGTCTGGGCGCTGACTAATTGCCAGTATCACCCGGCCGGTTTCCCGCGCTGCCGCAATAGACAGATTCACGGGAAGTCGGAGGCCCACAAAAACCGAGCTCCGTAGAGCCAGGGCATCCGCCGACGAGAGCCCCCGGCCCTCCTTCAGGGCCGGCTTATGTAGCCGCGAAGATATGGACGCGCCCGGGAGGCCGCTAGCAGTCGCGTCCATAAAACTCTCAAGGGTGTGCCGAAGGCAAAATAGACCTAAATTGGGCAAGGGAGAACCGGCCCCTTCAGGAAAAATTCGGCCTCGTGGTTCCTTGTATCCGGGAGGCCGATGCCATTGGTGACGACGACTCCCACGGCCTGCTCGAAGCTATAGACCTAGAAAGGGATATAGGGAACTCCATGGTTCCCACAACGTATAACTGAAATTGAACTGATTGTCCACTATAAGAAGCTCTAGAAATTAAAGTAGAACCCCACAACGGCTATTTTGATTGATATAGAAAGAAGTGCAACCGAAATATAAATTCGACAGGCGTGCGAGTTTCCTACGGTGCGCATCTACCGTTCTAAAAACTCTGGCAGATGCCATCTCCACACTGCCGCGAGCGTGACATAGATGGCAACGCACACTGCACTAATGCAGATTAACGGGGTTCGAACGACGCTCTGCCCGGTGCTCTCATTTAAAACCTTTTCTCTTTTTAACAAAAAAATTCAAAGCATTCCTTGCTAAAATTGTATGTACTATACTTCGTTCGATCGTAACTGCGACCGCAGACAAAGGCTCGCAGGCATACGAACACCTACACAAATACTAAAACCCAAGTCGTCGGGTGTTCGCTGCCATTAATTTCTTTATCAGATGATAGAACACATAGAGACAAATAACGAATGCCATAACGTTACGCTTATGACGCTGTTTAACAGGCTCGAAGCATTGGCTCGTAGCATCGGCTAAGCTCGGACATAAGGCGAAACTAAAAGACCTGAATATATGCGGCGTGTATAAAACCAGAAGTAAGACGCTGCTGCGAGACACTAGGCTTCAGTCACTGACGCATGACACGTGGTATCTTTCTCTTTCAGTCTTTAGGCTCACATTTGCCTCATTAATCAATTTGGCAACTTGAGCCAGTCGGTTCATGATCGTAGACAAGCGCTGAAAAAAGACGGGGACAAGACCGTTGACGTAACCACAAAAACAAAAACACCCATCAATCGTTTAGTTTTTTTTTTTTCGCTTTAGCCCTGCCTAGCTCTTTGTCATTCACAGAAATATACACTTTAGTGGCTTTTGTTTTTCACCTGCAGGCTTATGTATTAATGGCCGTTAATGGGCTTATCAATGCCTCTTTCCCCATTTTCTCTCCCGATATTTTACCATCTTCCGCGTCGTCTACCCGCAGCTCCCATAAAGTAGCTGTAATAAGGATGTGAAACTGCCATTCAGAGAAAAAGTGTTGGCCATTTACCTTCGATTCTTCTTACATCACTGAAGAGCGGACGCTAATGTTTTGGGGTTATTATTATTTTGGTTCTGGGCACTTTGGTTTTATTTTATTTCTTCCCAAATGTTTGGTGCCTTTCGGCATCATTTTTGTGCCGTAGTAAAAATCGGGGTTTTATTGGTGATTGCGTTAAAGAGAATAGGACACAGGAATATGACTCCCCATCCAGAATATTTGCGCTTGAGCCGAATGCTTGGAAAACAGCCCGGCACCACTAAGAGACGGAAACGAGATAAGGGGTCTGGTTCAGAAGAAAGAAGAAGCATCGCCGACAGTTCATCAAATCACGGTCATCACAAAATAAAAATGTAAATGAAGGTTTTCCTTCCCGTAAAGCTTGGGGTTTTTGTATTCGTGGACAGCTCCGATTCCTGTTTGATCGGTATTCCCAATTCAAACAAAACATACCTCGAGTGTTTATTTTCGAGGTTTAGCTGTATGTACAGATAACACGGAATCCTACTCATACGGGTGGATACTCAGGAAAAAAAAAGAGGTTAGCTCCCTCGGGATGTCAGAACACAGAGCTTTTTTTGGAATGATTAGCGAGTGGGCACAAAGAAATCTTCCCTTTTCTCTACTCACCGTTCTAACATATTCCAAGGGGCCCAGAAAGTGGAGACTAGGACAGCTAGCTTTGCGTTCAAATACTCATCACTTCAATCAGAGCTCGGTGTTTGGACGTCCTTGCGCTCTTTCGTCTCCTCCTTGTTCTCAAGTTCGGCCAATATAAGCGAAAGGCCATCGGGGAACTCCTTAGTGACTTTCACATTGGATAAAGAAGTGGTCGTGGTTGA
This sequence comes from Ixodes scapularis, assembly GCF_016920785.2. Classification (NCBI taxonomy): domain Eukaryota; kingdom Metazoa; phylum Arthropoda; class Arachnida; order Ixodida; family Ixodidae; genus Ixodes; species Ixodes scapularis. The sequence continues at coordinate 198,842,805 of NW_024609835.1, forward strand.
TGCGGCATGCACCACTGGATAGGGAACATCGCATGATTCTTGCCTTCAACTTTGTCCTGGATCTGCTCCTTATTGAAAGCGATATGCACTCTTTCGTTTTGTTTTATGGAACTGACTCCAAATTTACAATACGTCGAACGTTAAGACGACAGAACCGTCTTTTCTCCTAAATAACCGCCTCTGCTTTAATAAATTTTGCTTAAAGACCGACCTGGAAAGCATTTTTCAACCAGGGTGAGATTCCTCCTCGCCACTCTTTCCATTTCCCCCTCTCCCACTGCTATTATGACGGCGGGGGGACTTCTTTTGTTGCTTCATGGTGCGTGTAGATGAGTCGGGACAAACTCCAAGATGCAGCAAACTAAAAAAAAGTAGTTTCCTCGTTGTCAATTTAAGAGTAAGGGATGGTGAAACGGGGAGGGTGGCGAGATAGATTTTCGCCCTGGTGAAACATATTTGACAAGTCAGCCTTTAAATGGCGTTTCACATTTTCTTGACAGTATGGGGGATTAATAGCAACGATAACCCTAAGCCCCAGCAGCTTCTGTGGCTACTGCACTACGTGCGGTTCTCCAGTTGGCAAGTTTAAATCCTCGCCGAGTTGTTTATAATGTGTCGGGGGCATATAGCGAAGACAGCCCGAGTAATCGTGATTTTGGTTGTGCGTCCAAATATCGTCCAATAGTCAAAATTAATCATCAGCCTTACGCTGCGGCATGCCATAGGTCTTCCGTTGGTGTGGCACGGAAAACATCTAAAGTTTGGTAAGCCCTAATTCCCAGTATATTACGATCACTTCGCCTCCATACGCTCTTCAGTCGCCGGATAAAGACACATGCGTTACTAAAGAAAAATTGCTTGGCATATGACCATTGAACCCAGTAACCCGGTGCTAGTTGCTCTCAACTTGTTTCCGCTGAAGTTCATGACACCCTTCTAGATCTTTAGTGACTCCTGTGAACAGATCTCAAATGACTGCACCTGCTTCGGGCGGCCCTCGACTGAACAATGGAGATACTAAACGTAGATGATCAGTCAGGCTGGACGTTTACCGAGAATAAATAACAGATACGTTTGAAGCATTAAAATAGCGTTGAGAGCTCGGACAATGGTTTATTATGACAATCTTTACAAGTGAAATATGGGATGCTCCCACGTTCTATTTTTAACTTCATCGCCCTAACGATGGCCGGGCGGTACTTCCAAGATGGCGAAAGCGACAGAAATAGCTTTTCCAGGATTTTCTGTGCACTCGCTCGGTGACGCTGGTTAGGGTGCCTAAATTAATTGATTTGGCTACACATACGACACAGTGAAAGTACGAGCATCTGATGTTAACGTAGTTGTTCCCATGAATTTTTTGGCAAAACGAGCATGTTAATTTTATACAAGTTGCAAGAACCTCAGAAAGCGTGCGAACTATTGAGTAGAGCGAGCGCATTTTAAGCGCCGACTCCGTCACTGTGTGTGGCATAAGGCAATTTTGGGTGGGGAAGATAACGTAGTGGTTGCAGCGTGCCTGGCCACAAGTGCTCTAAAACTTACTGACCCAGGTGAACGGTCAAGCTCCAAAAGAGCAACGCTTACAGTATTGTTTTCCGGATGTTAAATGCTCACAACTCAATGCAAACCGACGTGGTTTTAATCCGCTCTTCCACGTGATCAACCTGCGGCATGGTGACGTATATGAATGTTTAGCACAGCGTGACCGCAGTCTACCATACCGACCGTATGCTGCAGGATATGGGGCAACATACGATGTAGCATATTCTGCACCGTGTATTACGCAAGGTACGGTGTAGCATATCGTGCAAGATACGGCCCATCGTATCCTGCACTTCAAAGGTGCAGCTCACGTTGCGCATTTAAAGATGGATTTTCAGCGCGAGCCATAAACGTAGTCATGCCCACGGTAACCTGCGGTAGCACTACGCTTCAAACGCATATTAATTCCACAGCCGTGTTCATGAGTTTTATTTATAGTTTTATCAATAAAAGATAGTCAATATACTGCATAAATATGCAGTATATTGCTGTTCGCTGCGTTGTGACCGCCTTGCCAAAATTGTGTGTTTGAAGCATTCGTCATGAATGGCTGGCTAACCCAGACGCGCTTAAGATGCTTCGAGCATGTTTTATTTGTCCTATGTGATTAGGGGAAGGCAACTGCGTGTATTAAAGTTTATGGAAGTGAGTACCCTGAAAACAGTTTTGAGGGGTTGGAGTTGCCCGTCGAAGGTTTCTAAGTGGTCTGACGTACAATTCAAGAATTTCTAAATAGTGTGAGACACACACGTCATAGTTTTTTTAAAGGCCTGTGTTTTCTGTCCCGCTATTTTCAGTGAAAGCATGGCACCCATCAAAATCGTTTTAACGCAACTGTGGGAGTGATCACGTCGCTCTTCAATGTCTATGCGTTGGGGAAGCCGCTTGGTCATTTTGTATTGGGCTGCAGAAACGAGCGGACGTTCAGTGTAGGCTTCCAGTCCCATGCGTGGGGCCTATTTTTTAGAGCATCTCAGTGTGGGGATCAACGAGACGTTCCCTAAGTGCCCTGTTTCTTGCGCTTCTTCGTTTGCCCGGTTTCAACAGCTGATCCAGCAAGCGAAAAAGGCGAAAAAGTCCAAAAGAAAAAAAGAATTTCCCTAATGAGGGGTTTGTAGCAAAAGAGGGGGAGAAGGAAAAGTAAGCTGTTGGTTCAGCGGTGTTCATGGTCTTTTCTTTGTGTGCATGTTGATCCTAATTCAGCTGCCCTTACCTGAAGGAACGACAAAAAAGACTCCAGAGACGCCACTACGACGGCACCAGGGACGATTCAATGACAGTGCTGAGAATTTTTCAGCGGCGGTGGACGTTGGTTTCGCGTTCGTAGTTTTTGCTAAACGTGCTGCTGACAGTGTGTATATGTGTGTGTGATGCAGCTGCTCATTTTGAGAAGTTGAACTTCCGTCCATCTCAAAACGTTACCCAGCGGCATTTTGAGTGCTTCGAAACATAGTTTTTATGACAAAGAACTCGGTTGTCCCTATTTGGTTGGATCGCTTTTGCCTACAGTTGCTTGTGCGCGGGTTTCAGTACACGTTAGTTATCACTTTTTTGAGTTAAAACATGCATGTAAAACTCAAACTCAGAAATAAACTTCCAACAACGTTATAAACTGCATTTTTCGGTCTTGGGTTCAGAGTCATTTGGGCGTCTAAAAAGGTCACACGCCGAGGGGGTCTTAAAGGCTGAGAGGTCTGAAGAACTGAAGGCATGAAAGGGGTTGAAGGGCTGAAGGGATTCGAAGGGCTGAGAGGGTTTCATAAAATATTAGGGCTGAAGTTTTTTTTTCAATAGAGTGCTTATGTTATTTGATTGCGGCCTTTCAACGAGCAAGACGCGAAACCATTTTCGATGCCTGTCACTGGACACACCTTTGCGCGAGCAGTTCTCTCGTACTTTCGGAAAACAGTGTTTGCAGTGCGCAAAAAGTTCGCAGCACTAGCAGGAGCTTTTGCCGTTACGTCGAGCGCAAATTAAGCTGGGGAACGCGGGACCCGAAATCTGCAGCATATGCAAACTGAAAAAAATTGCTGATGATATGAGACATCTCGGTACCTTCGTGCAACGCTTTTGGGAACTGGGTAACAAGACCTATTTTAACGCACTCTTTCTTTCTGTTCAAACTGCATGTGGAAGAACCAAGGCACCAAGGCCGATAGTTCCTGCCGCCATCTCCACTGCAGACTCCGCTCCACGGTTCGTTCGTTCACCAGATGGCGTCCGGCGGGTTTCTGTTGGGAATACGCAAAATATCATTTCTTATACTTTTAATGAAAGTGCAATCGGCTTTCTTTTTGTTTGAGGAATGGGCGAGCGCTTTCATAAACTGCAATAAAATTTGTAACCAATTCTAAATAATTCTTTAACAATAATTAATTAAATTTTTTTTATTCGAACACTATTTTATGTTCACATTATAATTAAAAAAGTTCGAGAATATTACTCAGCTCATTCGAGGGCAGTAGGATGCAGCAATATGAAGATAATCTCTTTTGCGATATGTTACCGCAAGATGTTAAACTTACTTTAAACCAGAAGTTACAATTTGTTCTCGTAGACGACCAGTGTCGAAGGGGTCTTGAGCTGAGTGTGTCTGGAGGAATCCATTCTATTTTGCAGAGCACGTTCTGTCTTGTACATGTTACTAAAAAGTAATTGATTAAAATCAAAAATTTCTTTTGGTTAAAAGTTTTCAATTTGATTGCTTGGTTACTAAAAAGATCAGTTGGCTATTGCTTAAGAAAGTAACCGTTACTTTTTTGAATCCGCCACTTTGGGTCGGAGACTTTGTTTGGTTATTGATTAGCCGGAACCCTGTGGGGACAACGGAGGCACCAAAAGATGTGGGAGAAGCTTCTTTGTGTGAACTTGGAGCGAAGGGTAAATCATAATCGGTGCAAAAACGATCTTATGCGAGCTCAGCCTAGGTCAAAGTGGCTAAATGACGAAACATTTACAAAGTTTCGTTGCTTGGAGTCACGTCGCTTGTTCGACACCCACGGAACTTCACTCAGAAAAGCACTCAAAACTTGAATTCATACGGAACATGGTGTAATCTTGTGGAATGATGGTATCTTATCTGAGGTAGCACAAACATATTGGTTTTTTTTTCACACCTAAGTTGTGATTTTTTATTTTTAGTTGTCTTGGAGGGAAGTGTGTGTGTGTGTGTGGGGGGGGGGGGGGGGGGGGCATTACAACGTAGAGTTGATTTGAGTGGGATTTAGATATACTTATAAAAGGAGGAGAGGGCTGTTTAAATTGTTAATAAAGACTCAGATACTAATTTAACCATCAACCATCGTATTGACAGGCGTTATCGAGAGCTTAGACTTCACAGCCCCAGCTTGAAACCCAACAAGCCTCTTTATGAACTGACCAGAAAAAGAGCCTGACCTTTTTTCCAACAGCTCCCCAAAAATCGGTTCATTCTCTTTTATGCAATACATACTATGTTGATCAACTGGGCATATTGCAGCAGTTTTAATGCAAACTGTGTTAATCAACAACCCGTAACATCAGAACCTGAATAAGGGGGGGGGGGGGGGAGAGAGAGAGGATGGAGAGCGGGGGGGGGGGGGGGGGGGAGAGTTGAATAAATAGTCATAGTTCCACGTAATTTTATTACTTCTGAAAGTAATCAAATTGCTGATGTGATTACTACCTAATAAAAGTAATGAGATTATTACAAAATTCCTTCAAAAAGTAATAAACTACGAGTAATTTGAGTTTTTTGTATTCGTTTTTTTTAAGTCTTAGTAGATACAACTCGATGCCAAGACGCTTCATTGCAATACTGCCACCGAAGCTACATCCCAAATGAACTCGCGTTACAGGGGTACGTGGCTCCGACGGACGTAGTTGTGCGTTGACTCCACTGACCTCACTTGCAGGATGTTGTGTTCCCATTCCCTTTTGCTTTTTTTCTCTCTCGATCACACCGACGACATTTGCATAGGCTCGCGAGGCACGTCTCCTAGGCTTCACATATATTCACGTCCTCCTCAAGCGCAGTCGATGGCGACTGACGATGAGTTTGACAGAAACACAGGGGAGCCACTGACAACGAAGCGAATGAAAAAAAAAATGAAAGAAGGGAACGCTTCACTTTTGCCTGACAATCAAGCCCGGTCAAAAGAAGCCGCGCTGTTCGATCCACACGCCTGGCAAGAGGCACCCCAACAACGCGACATGCCTCTCCGAGTGCCTCCACAGGTCGAAGGCACGCATCGGCAGGAGATCCGCAAGTAATCATAATTTGGTTCCGGATAATGAGCCCCTTGTCGAATAGTAATTAGGAGGTGAGGTACTGGTAGCAGTCGAAAGCGTGACTTCTACTCGGCAACCCTTATATATGTATTTCTGTTTTATCTCTTCTTTTTTTTCTCCAAATTTCTGTTGCTTCGCTTACGAAAAGAACGCATAGGGCAGTCGCTCTTCTTCGGGGAGACGGCACGTGTGGATACCGTGCGCCTTTGAGGGAGCATCGCTCAGCCCCAGGAACTGCTCGGCCTGTCCGAGAAGAAGACTGAGCGGACACTGCGGCCCCCGAAAGGTTCTCCCCTGGCCTTCCATGTACACGCTGTTCTTTCGGCGAGTTTTATTCACGATGCTCCCCCGCCGAGTTTTCTTCCGTGTTTAGTGCTGTTTTTGCTTAGCCCGGGCTAGCTCCGTAGTTGGGGCGGCGGGCAGTATATTGCGGGTGCCGTGGCATTCCACGGTACGCCCACTCTTTCGTGGCTGAGGGAGGGCTTGAGAAAGAGCGGGTGATGCGGGTCACGCTTTTTCACTGGGAGAAGATGTCGTGACCCCCACGCCTGACCCCATGGTTGCTCGGTCATCATTTCAGCCTCTTTCTTCGTCGTCTTTTGAGTCTCGCTAACGTGAGTCTGGCGTAAGAGCGGCGTAGTCCTGCTTCCTGAACAGGCGCCGTATTGGCCCGGCGAGACCCTTCTTTAGTGTTACGTTTATTTGCAACATTTGGAGCCTTTCGGCTTTCGTTCGCTGTTTCAGTTTCTAATGATTTTTGCTTTGCATTTGTTTTTAAACAGGAGCAATTGATTGAGCACGGGTAGCGAAGGAATAAAAATTATTTTGGATTGAACAACCGGGTGTTAGGAAATATTCGATGCCACCATTTGCTAAAGAGTATGCCTCGTTGACGAGTATAGTACTTGACCCTAAAGTAATAACGGTAACTTTAATGGAAGCGCAAACACGAAATGTAATGGTTTCAAAAAAGTTTAAATTGGTTTCTTTATTTTATGAGTTAAGCTGTGTGCTGTTGTGCTGCTTTATAATAATCACCGCCCGTTCGGTCAGTGCTTCGCTCGCCTCCCAAGGAGTGACACAGCAGAAGGAGAAGACAGCGAATAGGTTACTCTACTTCCCGGTTACTCTCCCTCGAGAGCCGGCCGTTGGGCCCACCAACCCTGGCCGTCGTCCGTCTTTCAGAGCTCTCGGTTGAAGTCTGGGTCCAGGCCTGTGGATCGTCGTTCCCAAGCCAGCGCTGCGTACGCTAGCTGTTAGGAGCTATAACAGTCCGAGTCTCTCTGCGGTACCACTCCGGGATCGGCATGGCCTAGGCCGGTATGGCCAGGGTTCGCCGTTCCCACCGGTCCTGGTCAGAACCTTGCTGGCTGATTGCTCCAGAGATCGCCATGGTCCCGACCTGCTCCATCATTCCTGCCCAGCCCCAGCCTCGCGCAGCAAGCTCTGTCACGCGCCAGGTCGTGTCTCCTTGGCCCACCGATTGTCACGTGCCCTCAGCCCCGTCGTCTTCTACCCTCGTCTCCCACACAACGTACCCTTAGTACTCAGAAAGGTCGTTTCTCCTGAGTTTTATGTTCCTGTCTCCAAGCATTTCATTTATCACCGAATGAGTGATTTCTGTTTTGTCCTGCCTTCTTCGGACGACACAAAACTTGTTTGGTATAATTTATTGGGTCAATGGCTAGCTTCCGCTAGCTAACGCCTTTCTTGGCGCTGAAAAGCGCAAAAATAATACTAGGTTTTGCATACTGGCATCTTTATTTATGTGCGTACCACCGATAATGGTTTGAGTAGTGACACCAAACATATCTGCTAATTAAATCTTAAAAAAAAGTGTAGTCCACAGAACCTGTCTTCCTTTTTTATTGTCTTTCGGGGATCTAACTTGTAATCCACGCTATCCTTTAAGGCGTATGTGATAGAAAAAGAAGACGTATAATTTACGCATATAAACGTGCTCTGTAAATACGTTTTAAGCGCCAGAATTATCAGATAAATGCCAGCTTACGCAACCTAGAAGAATATTGTTATTTTAAATCCTGCAGCTGTCCGGAAAGCATTCACAGTGGGCTATTTGGGATTCTCTTCCGCCGATGTACCAGGGAGACCATGAAATGGCATTATAAAACGACTAATTCACTGCCGAGGAAACTCTACGAATGATCACCGTTCTGATGGTGGTTAGTAGAAGCGCCGGTGAAGAGGAAACATTAGTGTTAGCGTCGTCGGCGTAAAGACAACAGAACCTGTGGCTGCTAGATTTACAGTGGTCTGTTTGGCTGAAAATTGTGTGTATGCTTTATACCTCCCGAGGTTTGTCTGCCTCAGTGGGCGTCTGGTGTCTCAACTGTAAATGAACAATTTAGCCAGTGCGGTAAAACCACCAACCTGGGGTCTTTAACGTGCACCGCGCACTACTGATACACGACCGCATGCCGGTCGTGTATTTTGAATCAACCCAAAACTTAGGAATACGAAAGTTGACACGAAGAGAAGAGACGGAAAACAACTCAAACATGGCTAAAATAACATTGTGGAAAAAAACACACCTTTATTTAATGTTTGAACCTACTGAAATAAATGGAAAGACTCTTCTTCACTTACACCACTCTCGTTTGCCACAAAGGAATGACACGACATCGCACCTTCCACAATGCGGTAACCTGAGAGGACTGTCATAGAGATAACACTGGGAGAACAGGGCCGGCGGCGGAGGTCCTATGACCGTGAATGAAAATATCTTGTGCGGTGACATCAGAAGCTCCTAAAATAACTACGTAAAAAAAAACACCACAGGCAACACTGGTCCCCAAAACTAGAACTAGAGATTCAGAAAACGCTCATATTCTGCATCCAAAGACAATGACGGCATATTTACACCATTGCGATGTTTGGTAACCCGGATTGATTCCTTAAAGATGAGCTTGTGATCGCTTCTTTCTGTTATTATCGTGATTGTCATGTTCTCTAATGGCACGGAATTGTTACACCCGTAAGTATGCTTTGAAACTTCCGAGTACTTGTCCTTGTATTTTACACATCGCGTATGTTCGCCAGCCTATCATTAATACAACGTTTTATTTGAACTACGTAGCATAATCCACACGCAAAAATGATTTTATAGACTACGCCGGAAACAGATGTGACATGATATTTTCAGAGTTTCTTAATGCAACCTCTTTGGGCTGAAGTAAAAGAAGTCAAGCGTTCCAAGCTATTATCTGCGCTAATGCCATTCTTAAACCAGATTTTCACTGGTTGAATTTAAGCTGTGGGATAACTTACGAAAATAAACGGCATGACAAGAAACTTTTTCTGTTCGAAATTTTTATAAAGTTTATGTCTGACGAAACAATGCACGAAATCTGTTTGGATAGAAAATGTTGACAGTCTCTTGCAGCGATAAACTTTGAAAGCATGACGCGAAGAAACGTCATGGTTGGGTGGCAAGAGTTTTGGAGCGCGTTAATGATTTTATTTTGAACTAAACCTACTTTTCTGCAACTAGAATGGCGACTTTCAAATTGAAGTATCGGTTTAGCCTTTGCTTTTCCATACAACCAACACAACACCGAGGTAATTTTTAGCTGCTGCTCCAAATACTGTTTTACGTTGTTTTCTGGCCTCTCAATAGAGAACTGCAACTCGAGAGCCTCCTTGTACACGATATCTTCAATTGCCGCCTCAAACGTTGAGTCAAAGGCAAAAACCAAAATATTATCCACACATATTTTGATAAGAACTAAAGCAGGGTTCAAATTTTGATCAGCTCGAGCAACTTTCACTCTAATCATCTAAGATAGATTTACAAAAGGGCAGGAGCTACTGCCGAGCCTACATACGCCTTGATGAACCTCCGACAACTTTAAACCTCTGTAGAACTGACCTATATATAACATATTCTTAAAATTCTGAAATCTTCACACGTGACTGGGACTGCAATGGAACTAAGTTTAAAAAAAACGAACGCTAGAAAGGAAACTGTGTCTTTTAAGTGTGTAATATAAATTATTGATGTTAAAAATATCGTTCAAAGCTTTTCATGAACGGGCGGAAAATTTCATATTACACCACTGCATGATCTTTAGTGATTAAGGGCTTCTGAAATCTAGACAATAACACCATTTCGAAGCGAAGTGGATAAAGTATTTTGCCACGTGCTGTTCATAAAAACTCTCTGGGGAAATCAAACAATGGGGTCGTTGAAAATGAATTACATGGCATGCGTATCATTTTGTTTAGTATTCCAGCTTCTAGCGAAATACTTAAAATCACTGTCCTTATATGCCTTCTTAGTTTCACTCTTGTGATGTGCCAGGTATTCGTGGTAAGTTCTAAACAACCCAGATAAAGCAATGTCAATTTTTTTTAAGTATTTAAGTATTTAAAAAAAATAGCAAATAATAAACAGACTGATTTGTTTCAAGTAGCTTTACCTTGTTCCTTCGTAACACTTTTTTTTCAATTTCTGACTTCACTCTTAATGAAGGTTTTACAAGTTAAGAAACTCTCTTGAAAGCGGTGGAACTGGGAAACTGGTGTACCTTTTTTTTTTCTTTTGTATGACACGACGTTTGACATGATGTCTATCGCAGAGCTAACATCTAACCGAGACGGCTTTTATTTACACAAAAATTCGGACAATTCACTAACAAACACTAAGCTGTCTAGGTGAACTTAACGCCGAGGGGATTCACACTGATGGTTCTCATCGTAGTGTTCGTTGACAGGAACCCTGGCAGCGCGTAGTTCTTTGTTCTTACTTTCTTTCTTAGTGATCGAAAGGTTAAATAAACCGTCAGTGTCTTTGAAAGCAGGATGGCAGTTTTCTTAATCTCTACTTTTTGGTAGCGAGTGTTGTGTGCGTGATGAATTTTTTTTTTGTTTTTTTTTGTTTTTTTTTTGTCGTTTGTCCGTAGTTATTTTAGGAGTTTATGGGATCATCGCATGAGATATTTTAATTTATGTTCATACCACTGCCTTCACTGGCATTTTGCGTCCAGTGTTAACTCTGCTACAGACTTCTAAGGTGACCTCATTGTTGAGGGTCCGACGTCGTTTCGTTGCTTTGTGTGCAACGAGTGCGCAACGAGTGTTAAAGAGGCTTTCCTCAACTTTCAGTCTGTTTAATCCTTATTAGAGGGGTTCAGTCCGCGATAAAAAATTAGCTGTTTTGAGGCGTTCTTTTCTTGGTGTGAACGTTAGTATTTATCTGTGTCAGGTTGCTTCAAAATGTTCGGTATACGCCAGCACACTTGCGCCTTTACGTTATGTGTGTAACTACGCATAGTCTGTTTTTGTGACGGAGAAATAAAGCAACTACCCATACATTAAAGAGATACCACCGGTGTATTCCTTAATGAATACTGTATTTTTAATTGCTGCTGATAGAGAACAACTTGAACCTCGTTCGCAAGGAATAACAGGCATATCTGGAGTTAACTAAGAGTGTTATTGTCATCAATCTTGTTAAACAAGAAGACTGCGGAGTCTTCGAAGTACAAATACTCCCACTCATTACAACGTTTCGACGAAAACGGTCGTCTTTTCGCACAACCCGCCGTAGGCTGCTCTACCAAAACAACCTCCAATCAGAGTCGTTACAATTTGTCGTCACTAAGGAAATTTATAAAGCCAGATGTTTCCGCAAGCTGTTATCACTAAAACGTTAAGATAGCATAACGCCACAAGTCTTTCCGAAGCTAAGATTGCATTCGCGAGACAAAGACATTTCACTGAAGATAATCCCGAAGCTCTACAGGTGAAATAAATTACATGTTTTGCTTTTTTATTACTTGATCGAGTACTTCGGTGTTATCTGATACGAACGGCAGAGGTGTCAAAAATCAGCTGATTGCCTAACACATCCACTGCAACTATTCAACGTACCTTTCGGAAGAAAACATATGCGTTAAAGGTAAAAACAAAAAGTTTGTAAATAACAATATGTTAAGCATATGAGAAGATAGATGCACACAATTATGAACGTCGAGAGATAGACCAAAGGGAAGACTGGCGTGAGTTCACAGATGAGTAACTTCTTGGGTTAGGGTTAACACGCACTCAGAGTGTAGAGCTAACTTAAAAGCAGAGGTCTATAAACATTTCAGATTACTATATTTTGCATTCTTATCAATATCATAGTTAATTATGTCGAAAATTTTGCGCTGCTGTAGCCTGAGGCAATTTCTATAACCACTTCTGTTAACCGCGTCAACCACCAAAAAACCAGAATCCATGTTTTAAATACGGGATTAAAGAAGCTAGGAGCAAAGCTCCAAATGTGTAGCAATTATTATAGGCGTGTTTTAGTGCTAGGTTTTCCGTTAAGCGATTTTGGTGCAATAGACCGAAACACAAATTTAGCTTGGGTTTCCTGCTAAGCTCCGACTTGCTCAAAGCGGCGTTCGTGCAACCGGTCCTAAGAGGATTATACGTCGCTAAGTGCTAATACATTCCTTGTTTGTTCCTTCAAGAATAAAGCATTTCCGTCGAGGAAGAATCTTAAGTTGAGAACAAATAAAAATATTAGCATCACAAAAACTCTTTATGCAAAACCCTTCAGGTGTAAACATTAGCGTTTTCAGGTTTAATATCCTATTCACAGTTTCAGAATTATTTCTAGCACTAGTAAGGCAAAGCGTAAAAAAATATTTTATGATTCATATCACGTTCTATACATCTTTAGAGCAGCGTTAGCCTGGAGGAAGGGGTTGTAGTTCTACATGGAAAAGGACACTTTTCAATATAACTGGCGCCACCTAGAGGAAAAGTGGGCTCGGCGATACCCGGGATGAATCAAAATTTTGAGCAATTAAAAAAAAGGAAAGAAGTTGTTTTTAACGCACCGTTGATGTTAAATTGTCGAGCTTCTATTTCACAAAATCACTTACATAACGGCTAAAGCAACGTCATCATGTAAGCATTGCAATGGCAGACCGTGTAAGTTGTGGTGCTGCCAATGTCGGAGAGGGTCGTCGTCTTCTCTCGGAAGCTGGCGATGCCAGGCCAAGCGAAAATGCTGCAAGACGTGGCGTGCACACGGGGCGGGCGAGTCGCAGGTTTGGGGATTTCGAGACCGCCGTGGTGTATATCTCTTCGATTTCCTCTCAACCAAAATCGATATCAAATCTGGGCGAAGTGTTTCCTCTAGTGCAGCATCCCCGCGCCATGCTTTTTATTTTTCGCTTATTGGAACGCCATGGCATGACTCCACAGGAGGCTCCAGGACCTTATTTTTCGATTATATGACTTCTTTACTTGTGTAGGTTTTCATTTTTCCTGTTTGACTACTTTTACTTATTCTTGATATCTCTCTTGATATCACAACCGTTCAGAAATGAACGAGACCAAAGTGGGCGTAGTGATATTGATCAATTTAATGCGGCTTTGCACGATGGCATTTCTTTTAATACATAGATATCCTTCCACCAAACTACTTTTGTCTAAATTATCATACATAACCTTGACTACTCGTACAAGTCAATTTTCACCCAAACCATGTGCTGTGTCCTCTGTATGGAGCTGTTTATGTGCATTACAAAATTATAATTGTCCTTCAGATTTTTAACAGATAGTATGGTCATAGCTGGATATGATATGAAAAGCGTCACCATTGAGTGTGACAAAAAACTTTGAATGCAGGCCGATGCAACGTAGAGCATGTGCCTATGCCACTATGGCAATGCATGAACATCCAGAGCATATAGAAGGATTATTTTCGTTTAATATTTTACGTGGACGCACTTGATGAATCTTTCGAGGACGCACTTGATGAATCTTTCTGGTTGTAGGCAAATATTGCGTTGCGAATATTGCTTATGCGTTGCCTTCTACGGGCATTGCATGCTGTATGGTGCGTTGGCCTGTGTGTGACGTGTTTTCGTCACACACGAGCTGGACAACTTGTGCAGGAAATATAAATGAAGAACACGATTTACTTGAATAAAGAATTTTAGACCTTATAGCATCTAAACTTAGCATAATATATTTCTAAGTTTTCCTTTTTAATTTGCGTGATTAACACATTAATGTTGGACGTGGCAAGGCCACTCGGAAACAAATTTTTTTATTACCTTGTCAGTAATACCTTTATTTTGGAGGTAACTATTATAGCTACTTCGAGAAAATGGGTCACCATTGTTCCTAAATGTATCGATTTTCTTTAAAATGTACGTATTACTGTTATAAGGCGCGAAGCAAAATATTTTGAGAAGGCTAAAAGGCAAGAGATTGAAGTTTTATTTTTACTAATACGTAATGCTAATTAATTTTTGAACACCAAACTGTTTTCCACTGTCTGAGCTGCATTGCGTGCACACAGACACACACATGGAAAACCATAAAGTATATTATAAGACAAGAACGGGTTATTCCTATTTTTTTAGAGCGGCTTCACCTTGTGTGATTTAAAAAAAATATATATATGCTTTATTGACATAATTTTTAACGATCTTTTTCAATGTTTGTCATCCACATGCCTATCTACTAGATCACCTGAGTCTCAGCGAACAATTTGGCTTTCTCATAATTCTATTAGCATAATCGGGCAAACACTCCAAACCACGACAGTTACTCAGGAAGACGACATCCACCTGCAATAAGAGGGCAGTCTATTTCATTATGAACTTTGGCACAGCGGTTTGTTAGACACACATATGAGTTGTTATGGGACACTTGATTTCGCTTAACTGTCTTGCATTAAGAAAAGATAAGTATCACTCAGCATTTTCCACATACTTTCTTTTATAACGCAGAGGTTTACGTTGAAAATCATACGTCATATTTCCAGACGAATAATCATTTATTTTACTTACAAAATATTGCAGAATTTTAGAATCTTGGCTTGCAATCTAAGCATCAGTGAATAAACACGCATCATTAAAGGCAAGTAGACACATTGTTTAATAAAATGAGAGGCTAACTTCGTTTAAATGCGCATGCAGACTAAAATCATTCTCCTTAAAGCTTACATAAAAAAATCGAGCCTTTCAGGTTATCAAAAATTTTGAAGAATAAATTTGCCATACTCCTCGCCGGTGTCACTCATAAGTGGTTAGGAAAGGCCAACATTGAACGGGCAGGGAAAAATGTAGAGTTAACAAAAAATGTGTCTCTCAAAATCCTGCTAACTTGATTGTTCTTATGATCAGGAGTGGTCGCATAAGATGATAAGTGATGCTGGAAACAATTCTTTCACTATTGCGCAAAATTATTTTTAGGCCCCCCTGTCAGTCATTATTTGTATAATTTGAAGGTCGATATTCTTGTTCGGTGCATAATGCAGTCCATTTGGTTTCTTCGTGAGCTCTGTTAAATGTCCTTTACAAAGCGAAAGTTAATATCACAAAAAAAGCCTAAAAACCTTGTGATTTTGCTACGTTCGTGTTTCAGTTACTGTGAGCTTTCAAATATGACTTAGTTCGTTGCATTGTAGTTTTGATTGGTATCTAGGTGTATTAATATTTCTGTTTTGTTTTAGTTTCTTGTTTTCGGTTATTTGTTTTTTTTCTCTCGAATTTGAGCTACTGTGCCGCGCCGTGGAGATCTTTGGTTGCATCTGGACACTTAAATAAGTAATAATAAAAGTGATCCAGATTTGCGAGCCACCTAAGTTGGCACGTCAGTTCAGTGCACAGTGACTCGCAAAAAATAATTTCGCTTCCTCAGATGAGCATCGGCGTGACCTCACTTGTCTCGGGTTCCCGTTTACATGCAGTCAATCGAAAAGTGTAAAAACCGTGAACTGTTTTAATAGGGTAATTCAGCTATTTCAAAGGATTTATATTCAGAATTAGAAGCATATGTCACTTTACAGCTCACTCCAGAGAGGTAATCACAATTCGGTCTGTTAATGATTGGTTGGAACCTGGAGTCGTGTAACCAAAGAATGTATTATATTCAAACATTTCCAAGAAGATATCATTATAGACTTTTCATCGGGCGATTCGGTGGTTGGAACGGTGTGATGGCAAGCTCCGTGCCCGTGCCTCTCGCGAATCGCGTCATCAACGCTGGTTCTTGGCACGTGTGTCTTCGAGCGCTTAGTTGGTTACAAGCAGGAGTCGTGATAGAGGCTATCCAGAACCGACTCATTCATATAGTGGCGAATGCGTGTGGCGACATGTTCGGCGGCTATGCGAGAGATGGGGATCGCTTCTGGCCATCGTATAAAGCGGTAGATGCAGGTGTGTTGGAAACCTTGAGACGATAGTAGCAGTCACACGATGTACAAGTGTACATGGCTAAAACCAGCGCCAGGCTGCCGAAAAACGCCGTAAGGAGTAACGGCGTGTCGGTGAACATTCACTTTCTGGCTTTGGAGGCAGGTTTGTGACCACCGCCTTATGTCTGCATTCATTTCTGACCAAACAAAACGCGGAGCAATCAAATATTGAGTAGCGCACATATTTCAGTATGTGAATTAATTTGGCGATTCGGGGGTTGGAAAAGAGTGAAGACTGGTTCCGCGCCCATGACTCTCCTGAATCGCGTCATCAACGCTGGTTCTTGGCACTTGTGTCTTGGATTTCTTTTCTTTCTCGTCGTTTTTTACTTGTGCAGGTCTTTAGTCATCCTCTATATTGAGCGAGCATTCAGCTTATTCGCAAAGTGCGCTAAAACATTTCGTCACTACAACAATGTTTCCTTTAGATAAAGGTAAGCTCGATTCCTTAAAGTTGTTCCACCAATTAAAAACTGAATACTGAACAAGTTCGTTGTTTAGATACGTATTTTGTTACAATTCACTAACAGAACAAAAACTAACTTATCTTATTCAATTGTATATGTCAGACTCGACTTGCGATGGACGCATGATACATATTTTGCTTTACTCTCTAGATTTATGAATCTCGTATGCTTTCATTGATTCGTTATTGGAACTGCGGATGCTTGAGCTACGGTGTGGTTTATGAATATTAGTAATTTAGAAAATATACATCAGACGGCCGTGGGGTCGCCCAAACATGCACTCCTCCGCCACTCAAGCTTTTCCAATGTTAAAAATAAGGAGTCCTCCTCAGCTCATCCACCGTGGCAATCCGCTTCGCTGGCGCAAACGTGTTGGTGCATACATTTTGGTAATTTATCTATGTTACAAAACAGTGTAATTCAAGTTACAAGCAAACAAGCAGCGGTAAAAAAATGTTCCAAGCTCCACCGATAATTTTGATCTTCACATAAGTTGTGTGAGGTTCGTAATGCCATGTTGATCTAAGAATATTTACTGGACAGGACATAGCATTGCTATTTAAGTACACGCAGGTAGCCAAATATTGCAGTTTGTTTCTATTTCACAGGGCTTTAAGCCAATTCAGCTTAAGATAGACTAGGCAACAATCATTTTGCACAAAAACTAACTTTGTGACATTAAATTTAGATATCACGAGTACTAACGTCTCATCTAAGATCCACTGAGCGCGGTAAAAAGGCAGTGAAGACATTACATATGTAACGATGATCCCTTTTAAAACATATATCATCCGTATTCACAGCCAACGTCTTCCGTAAAGGCGCTGTTTAGTCGTCATGGATGGTCGACAAAAGTTAAAACAAAATGGCTTAATAATGGAACTACCTCGTTAAAGACCGACGACCAGTTCGCGCTTTCCACCTTTCTCTCGCTTCCTCTTCTCCCCTCTTCTTCCCTGTCCACCGTTGCCTCTTTTTGCCTCACACATGGTGAGGAGGATTTTCTACCTTGCAGAATCTCGAGTCTGGTCATCAGCCTTTAAGGTCATAAAGACCTTTCAAAATTAGGCTCCCTTTTGGAGTACTGAAAATACTAGATTGTGACGTAACTAAAAGACATCATGGATTTAGCATTCCCACCAGTTATGGACCACCGCGTGGTGGCGCTGATGTCGGTAGTTCGCATGCTCCGATGCCTTCTTACGCCAGTATGCTGGCTGCGCACGCGCGGTGTCCACATCCGGTTTGGACAAGTGCCGGCTGGTTTGTAAACAGCACCTTGGCCCTCACTTTTTCAGCCGTCTATATTTTTATAGAAGTGCATCCGTGCGGGCCCTATCGAAGAATCTACCAGACAGCGTACCACTGGTGTTTTTTGACGGTCACATCAAAACAGAAATTCAGACGCGAGACCTGGTGTGCTGTTGTGCCCTGGCGTGGCCTGCTATGACGTGAACCGCTTTGGTTCGACTTAGTTTGATCTGCGTCCTGGTGTAATCCCGGCCTACTCATGCAGTCGTTATGTGATCTTGACATCAGATGAATTATTTTGAATACTAGCACATTGTGCAAGGACAACGCTTTAATTTTAGAAAGGCTTAGTTATGTGTGCAGTCAGTCGTCTCGATGCCCGGGCCCCTTGCACGGGTGTTGGCATGGTTTCTAAATCAGCAGAAGGCCTATTCCCGTTCCGTATGGTAAAAGCCTCGGCACAATGCCTGCAACTGGCTATAGTAACCATTCCCTCATGAGATAGAGCTAAGCAAAACTAGCGTCCATTTGAATGAATTCATCCTTTAATGTCACAATTTCAGAGAAAATATTTCTACCTAACTGTAAGACCTAAAATTATTTCTGCGTTTAAAGATACACACACATGGCTACATAAAAACAATAATATGCTCGCAAACCTCGATTGTGCTTGCCAGAATCGTGTTAGAGCGAAATTAAATGTGGTTTTACCAACCTCAAGTTGCTGTTTAAAAGCCTCTGTAGTTTTAAAACTATCGCTTCGAAACAAAAACACTTGAAGTACACAAAACCGCTATTAGCTTGCGTTTGCTTCAGCCATCATATAATATTCCCTGAAAAAAATATTACGTACTACTTCCGGACTTCCTGACCCCAATAATCTAAATTTCATTGTTACGAAGCAGTTTTTAAGCAAAAAAATAAATGTCATGCCAGACCAGAAGTGTAAAGCTTCATTCAGTGACTGAAGCTGCAACCATACGAGAAATATGAGCGCCAGCCCACTCATGCACATCTGGCTGAGACAGAAAAACATGATGCCTGCAGCCGCCAGACACTGCACCGTGGGGGATTGACAGGAGACTGCTTTTGCATTATTTCACACTGTTCATGTTTAAATTTGCTTCACCCCTACCACTACTTTGCTAGAATCGGCAGTTGTTGGCGTGACGGTCATTGCTAAATAAATAGCAATGCGAATCCGTGGTACTATAAAAAAAAATTGAATCAATGTGGCGCGCTAAATAGTTTTGTGTTTAAGAAAACAGATGATGACGAAGACAAAACTAAAAAAATGACCGAATACGCCAGGCTTTAGAAACCCGAAGCCACATTACATTGAGCAGAAGTTGGTGAGACCTCTCCTAATAACTTTGCCCTCAAATGAAATGTCCTTGCCTATTAGGTTTTTTCTAAACAAAAGATGAAACGGTCACTTAATTCTGTGACTTTCGTTTGCCTAAACTTGTAACAGATTTGACATTGCCTTGGAGTTTGACCCGAGAAGAATTCCTCATGGTGAATGTACCTGGAACAGAGGCACAGCTAAATCGTAATGAAGATGGGGCTGTATGCGGCGCGACAATATTGGGCAGGAAAGTTTCTCACTTTTCACAGCTTTACTTGTAATAGTGGTATCCAAGTATACTCGCATACAACGCCACTTACCAAGAGGCGTCTTTTTTCCCTCGTAATTTCGAGGATAAAAGCAGACGTGGTCGTGTAGTCTTTCCTTCTCTAAACATAATGGCGAAGTCGTGGGGATCGCATTGTAGGAATCGCCAGTAATGTAATGCAGAAGATTTTGTCACCAAACTTTGGGATTCCTACAGTGACAGTGATACTATTTAAATGTAGCTCATACAGTGGAAACGAGTATTACGCGAGCACTTTATTTATTCTCGTTACAAGCGATGCCTCGACATGCATTCATGTCGAATGCATGTTCCCGTACCCTACAGCCTTCCCGTACCCTACAGTTCCCGTACCCTACAGTCTGGTAGATAGAAGCTGAAATTACCAAGCGACGGAAAGCACCAATGGTCGTGTCCCGACACAAGAAATGAAACTACCAACGAGAGATTGGTTCATAAAAGCTGAAATGACCAAGCAACTGAAAGCCACCAATAGCACTTCCCCGACAAGATAAATTAAACTAGCAACGACAGATAGCATGCAGACGAGATGGCCAGGGCACCCTATCGACTCAGCCTGATTGTTGTTGAACACTGCGCACCGCCTCTGTCAAGCGTCGCAAAGTGACACTTGTTTAAAATCATCGTCAAGTTTACCTGTTATAATAATATTAATACTGAAACTTTAGTCGCCATATCACATATGGTGGGAGCTGGAGAAAAAAGCTGACAAAGCAGCTTGACGGGTCTCCAGCCCCCTCAACAGGTACACAGCGGGGGCCAAGTTTCATACAAAGCAAGGAAAAGTAACAGCAAAATAAACAGAAGGAACCACAAACACTAATAAGGTAAAACAAAAAGACGATGACTTTCTGGTCATCAAATACACATGCAATCAGCAATGACGAGCATGAGATCGAGAAATTTCGCCTTAAAACAAGAAAAACGGCAAACAATATATTTATTTGGAAAGTAGATAGTCACTTAACTCACGTGAGCTCGAAGATATCATATCAGCATTCGAATTTATGAAATAGTTTAGTAATGGAGGAAGTGTTCTTCTAATCATCTGGAGGCCATGATCTGTACGCGATGTGTCAACCATCCAGAAGTCTGAGAGGCGAGTAGGATGTGTAAGTGTTCTCTTTCAGAGGGATGCCAAGCTTAGCGCGAAACTAATGAGACATCACACCTATTTATATGACGGGTAAAAAGTCCACAGGCCCAAATAATGGAGACGACGATGAGCACGTGTAGGCGGTAGAGAAGTGTAAACATGAGCCATATTGGATTGCTTCGAGACACGGACAAACAACAGCCTGGGTCGCATAACAGTGGCCATGAACCTCTCGTCCATACTTCCAAATACAGGACTCTATTTTTAAGTTTCCATACTTCCAAATCCGGGACTCTAATTGTATGCAATGTTTACGTCAAAAATCTGCATTACCGACGAATTGAATAATGATATATTTAGAAAAAAGAAAAAAAGAATTGGCACAGCTGTGTATCAAAGAACTTGATCATACGTAATAACTGTGTGCCATGATGACACTCCTCTGAAATAGTTTTGACCAAAAATAAATGACCACAAGCTTACACTGAAAGAAGCAATATGAATATTAACTCTAGGAAATGTATTGAATAGGACTTCCTTATGTTTTAATTTCCATTACAAAAAGTTCGTTGACATGCATTTCCTTCTTTAGAAACAGGTTTGATGTCCATCTATTTTTGGAAACTTGGTGTTACGTGTAATGTTTCTTTATTTATCAGTTTGAAAGCTCTAGGGAATATCTCGTTGTTTCTTGAAGCAAATATACGCAAAAATTAGTAGTATTTTTTTGCGTGTTTGCTGTCCTTGGGTATGTTAGGGCTTGTGTAGAGCAGAAGGCTATGACGTCCGGGAACAAATTCCCTTTGTAGAGTGATTAGCCATTCTTGTACCGAGTGTCTTACGTGTCCCCTGTTGCCTTTTCTGGGATGTCAATTTTGTTTTAATAAAACCATCGCTTTTCTTTTTTTTTTACTTCTCTGCGTTAGTGTCATCCTTCAGAAAACGCTAGTATAGGTAATTTCATTTGTTTAACCTGCACCGCCTAACGTGCACTCTTTTTTTTCTGTCATTGATACATTTTTGTATGAGTTACTCTTCAAGTTACAAGTATGAACAATGCTCGTGATTCAATTGCAAGCACACACTTAATGCTTCAAACTGTATAGAAGCATAATTTTTGTTCACCAGTGCTGGTGGTAGGACTATTTCATATACCATTATTAAAAAGAACCAGCGCGAAGGACAAAGGAGGAGACTGCATGGCATACCATTTTGATATGGTGTGTTCATTATCTAACTCATTGTCTATGCCACTGGCATTGTTTTTAGTAATGCATTTCTTAATCAATTTTCATTCGGGATTATTTGTACTAGAGGGTCACTCTGATGGCCAACTTGCCATGGCGTTCAATTTGGGGGCAGCTCCCACTTCCCCATCCTTGAGGAAGAGCACGGTCGACGTAACTTTCAAACTCTTGTTCTGCAATTTCCCAGGTTTTCATAGGTTGCAAGCTGCAAGCCAAACTGCATAAGGCCAGCATTCCCAGCGTGATATGTCAGTTTGACTCTTTCAGGCCTGACGCAAATATTTTACGTCCTCCTGAAAGAAGCCAAAACAAAGAGCAAAGCAAATTGTTTGACCTTCTTGACTGGATAATTTAATTTTGCTGAGAAAATACGCCTCCAGTCGCACGCTACCGTACAACAAATGCGCGTCTTAATTTAGAATGAGTACTTTCATAGACAGCTTCGGTCTTATATAAAAAAGAACTGAATATTATGATTTGGACCAAAAAATTTTGCTGTGGAATATCGTGTATTTTTGTTAAAACATTATCTGATATCACACACACGAAAGTAATACAGAGCAGGAATGTGCATCAATTAAGACTGATTTATATTTGACATTTATCCGGTTGACTGATCTGTGAATCAGAATAATGCAAAAGTTCATAAAATTCTTAATATATTCCAAATTTGTAAATATTACATTGCATATTGTCAGCGATGCAGGTAACAAACACAATAATAAATCAATTTTAATTAATTTTTGCGGTGTTTCTGGCACACAATCAAATGTCGCAGGTCGATCACAGAAACTGACATCAAGTTGCCAGCTGCTAAATATTATTATACTGCAGCAAAATACCGCGGAGCTCTTACCTTCCTTTCGGTGAAACTAGACTTAGCTAAACATGGACGCGTGTTCCGTCAAATCTTGAACTTAACATATAATTTGGAGAATTCTCAAGTTCGAAAGATGTTAATCGTGGGCCCTTGAAGAAAGTGAGCGATTCGACAGTACACAACGGTAATTGGAAAGTGCAAAAGTTTTAATACAACGCAAAAAACATCTTCCAGGAGGAAGCTTAGCGGCGAATATGGTGTATAGCTGTTAGAGAAGTATGCCGCACAAAGTTACTCCCTGTAATGGCCTACGAGCTCACAGCAGGGGAAGAATAATTCATAAGAAAATAACAGGTTTGATAGCATTCCGGAAATAAGGCAACATTCCTTCAACAGATTTGAAGTCAAGGTAGGTTTCCTCCAATAACTATTATTGTATGGCTGTCATGAAGCAAAAGCTTCGGGAGAGTAGTCAGTGCAGGCTTTCATTTCAGTGAACTCACGGTATGATCCGTGCCGTTCACGTCTGCTTCAGCCTGGCCAGGGTGGTTCCCAGCACAAGTATTCCAACTGCAGTGTAGTTTACATTACGAAAAGAGACACCACATAAAAAGTAAAAATAAAAATAAAATCCCAACAAGGGTGATTGTGCTCGAGCTGAGTGTATTTCCCTTGCTTTTAACTGCCAGGCAGAATGATGCAACACAGGAGAGCCATAAGATATGGTATTTGATGAGCTGTCGCCGTTGCGGTCTCCGCAGCTACCCTCGTTCTGTATACTTTTGTCAGTATGCCTGACTGTACTAGACCATCCCATGGGAGAGATGGATGAAAGTGATTAAAATATGGGTACCCTGGTAAGCAGCTCTGTGTCCTTATTCTCAAAGGAGAACAAATGTTGCTTCACTAATATTTAACACAAAAACAAAAAATTCGAATGACTAGTTCGAGCAAATTTGTAAATCTAATTACCTGAACCTGCTCGAATAAAAAAAATACCTGAGGACAAATGTGGAGAACTACTCTCTTTCATTCAGAATAAATGTATGTACCGTATTCCACAAGTTGCCAGCAGTGTTACCGAAAGTACAGGGTTGAGAGCGTAACTCAAGCAGTTGAAGATAAGGGAAAGACGAGCTTCCTCCTTTGCCCTATTTTGTCTGTTCCGCACGTCGCATCCTGATCGCTCCTGTACCCCTCAGAGATTATTCCGTCACTCAAATATTCTTCGAAAGGGACTTTCCTCTCTCTCCCGCCTGTCCCTTCCACAGTATTGTACGCAGTGAGTGAGCAAAGGTACAGTTCGTGAAGCAGAAATTCAACACGAATACTCAGAAACGTTTAGACTTCCTGTATCTGCGTCAATACACTAAAGTTTTGCTTCCTAGAGCATGTAATATTTCTACTAAAAAAAGTGTTAATATATGTTTGGCGAAGGTTTTTATTCTCTTAAATTAAAGGAACTCTACAAAAGTTTTGTCATATCCTAATATCATTTACATCAACGAAAGAATGGCCACCATACCACATTCATTGGCCCAGATGCCGGTGGAACGTTTTTTAATTCACCATTTGCATTACCGTATACGCTGACAAGTTAAAAACAGGATAGCCCGCTGTCATGGCGTCAAAAAACATTACCATGAAGCAACGTTAAAAGAAAATATTAATGATAAGCTCGCTGATGCTCTAACAACCCGAGAACTTACGTTGAGAATACAATACAAAAGACGACGAGAAAGCAATATACACTATATGATGCCTCAATATCTGCTATCAGATAGCTCGCTTAGCCGCTCCGATGTATTTTAAAATGTTTTTAGGGTACCTAGACACAAACTAAATTATACAGTTTTAGTAGTTCGTACGCTGCGGAGAGTGGGACCAGCGGACGCGTGCTCAATCCATGCTTCGCAGTTACGGCACGACCTCCCGCTAGCGAAGCGCTAAAGAAACATCAACAGGGTGTTTATGTTCACCAAGATTTTTATTTTTACATGACATATGACAGTCAAACTACAGAGAACAGAATTTTCTAATCGGAATTTGTTTTCTTTCCTCCCGAAAACAACCAACCGAGTACTGGCCGGTTTGAGTGGTGCTAACTTTCTTCCAGTGGTCACGTGCCGTTTTCTATAATTTAGACTCAACCACCAAATCTAACTAAAGTCGTTGGTCATCATCTATTTTTACACTAAAAATAGAAAAAAAAACATTACGCCGATTTATTTTGGCTCCTAAAAAAGCTCCAAATACGCTAACTGAAAAAATAGAGTTGCTCAGCCTGGTGTTTTTCGGCAAATCCCCCCTACTCTACATTTCATCTCCCTCCTCACTCCAGTTTTGGTGTCGATTTCAATATGTTTCGTTTTTTTTTACTTGATTAAAAATATTCATGACGCTCTAGAAATTATCGATTGAGTAGACTTCTCACATCACAATAATTCGCTTTCCAAAGACAAAAACGCATTAAAAACAAACAATTGGCGTGGTGTTACTTTTCCTTTAAACCAGTGGCCAATTTAATTCGCTAGCAAAGCCTACCTCTAGAGTAAAGTATACATAAAGTCTCGTTAAGTACAAACGCGTAAGCGATAAAGAGTACCGGTTGTCTGCATGCTCAGCTTCAATCGCTTGCAGCAGGGATAAAACAGAAAAAAAAGAACAGGCACCGATGTGACAGCGAACAAGTAATTCGTAGCGTGAACGAGGCCCAAAATTCGTTTTCACACACATTCTGGGTTTAAAACCATTGAAAACCGTCAACAAAGGAGTCAGTCAGTCACATGTGGCCGCTATGAACAAATTTTTACAATAAACGGGCACGAGAGGTGTTAGTGAGATCTATATGCTCTTATCAGGCTTTCCGGAGAAGTACATCATGTGCTGAAAAGATTTTGCAAATAATATCTCACCTTTAAATGCTTCAAAACGCCCTGCGCCAAAAAAGAAAAAAAAAAACGAGTCGTACGAGACGGTGCCATTTGTGAATCTGAAATATGGATTGCTTGGACTGGTTTTGGCTAAAACCCAGACTTTGCTTCAAATGAATTACTTATAAATTACACGACATCTTTTAGAATATGCGTCGTTATTACTCGCGCTATATTGTTTTTGGTCCTACTTAAGATAGGTGGTGCCATGGTGGCGCTGCTCAAGAGAAGAAAGCGAAACCGCATTGGTAGTTTCGATATCGTTTACGGTCGATTTCAGATGAAACTATTGTCTGTGCGTGCTTGCGCGCGGGCCTGCGTCCGCGTTTCTGTTGTGTTTGTACGTGCCTTCGTGTGCCTGTGTGAACGTCCGTGTGTACGCACGCACAACCGCGCGCGTGGCCTGTATATTTGCGTGCCTGACTGTGAATGTGTGTGCGGGTGTGCGACTGTCTGCGTGTAGGTGTATGTGTGCGCGCGCCTGGGTGATTGTGTGTATCTGTGCGCACTTGTGCTTGCATTGGTCTTGTGTGTGGGCGTGCGTTTGCGCGCGCGTGTGTTTGTGGTTTTCATTTGTTCGCCCTAGCATTCAAAGCGTCATGAAAAAAAATGTATCTGCCGCATACTGATTTTGTTATTTAAATTTGTTATCGCCACAAATACGTTTATTCATAAGTATTCCGGCAAAATATTGCGTCGGCATTTATGTCGTCTTTCTAACACCTGGCTTTTCTGTGTTTAACACCAGGACACAATTAAGCTGACCTGACCTGCACCCCAGGACGCACTACTCTGTTGAGGAGTGCACACTCAAATACACTGAGCTGCTCTGATTTGGCACATCAGGATACTCTTTCTGGTGTGGTGTGCACACCAGAACACCCTAATCTGGTCTGATGTGCACGCCAGAACACACTATATGGTGTCATGTACGCATCAAAACGCACTAATATGGCCGATGTGCGAGTCAGAACACATTAGTGTGGTGTCCAGTGCGCACCAAAACACGCTGCGCTGGCCTGATGTGCACACCAGGACAGTTTTCGATATCTGATACCAATTCACCAAAAACAAAAACAAAAAAAAAATTAGACGACGAGCACCCGAACGAGACCAACCTCTTCACGAAATTAACCTAATTTTTTTAAATATTGTAATATTTGTTTAATTTCTCCGCTAAACACATTTTTAAACCTTTTGCTGCCGAATCCTCGGAGAAATAGTTGTGCATGGACAAGATGCACAGAAGACATGGGGTGATTTATGCCACCGCCACCAAGCTCATCCAGGGTATCATTTCGGCTCTGGAGCTAACTCCGCTATCAGACGGTAAGATCACAGAGCCGTTGAAATTCTTGACGTAAACAGAAGCTTTTTTCTATAAACTCGACGCGGAGGTGGCAGATATAAAGGATGTCGCCAAAATCGAAGTCGAAATGCAAGGCGGCATGGGGTATGAGAAGTCTAAAAGCAACATCAAGACACGATTGGTTATGTTTTTACGAGCAGGACGTCAATTCGCGATCGATACAGTTTCTTCTGAAAGCAACCACAAGCTCCAAATCAGCGGCTCAAGAGAACATCATTCAAATGGACCCAACGTTGAACTTCCACGCCTAGGACTTCCCAAGTGCAACGAAGCTTTGGACGGCTGGCTGACTTTTCGTTAGCCGTTTTAGCCATCTATCTACAACAACCCGATCCTGTCTTCAGTTAACAGGTTTGTATATTCGAAAATATTTTTAGGCGCGAATGCCGAAGCAGTTTTAAAAAAAAATTATGTTACCGATAGCAACTACCACGTTTCCCTTGAGTTCCTGGAGAAGAGGTTCTGTCAACATACCTTGATCGCAAATAACCACCCCTCTCACCCCATGGACATCAAAACCTTTAAATCCACCGAAGACATGGATGGCGCCAGAACATCTCATGGCAATGTCATCACGAGGATCAGGAGTCTTTAAAGTTTTCGATTACATGCCACATAAAACGGCGTCTTTCTCCACACCATACTCTCTGAGGTCTTCCTCCTGCCTCCTGTTGAGGTACAACCAACATTTAGATTTTCACAGCCATTTAGGGGCAGCGAAATACTGCGTCACCAGACTTCTGACGTTCATTGACATTGAAATTACCACATGAGAGAAGTACTTTCAGCTGTCCGCGCGTTGTTTAGAGGAAAAAGAGCTCCATTCAGAAAAGGACCGTCAGCCTCCGCACAATCTTCAAAGCAAGTTCTGCATCGGCTTGCCTGCAGTTAAAACATTTGACACACAGCGCTGAATACTTTATAATCCGGATCAGCACTTGTTGAAGTAATGCACAGCACGTCAAAGAGTGCATGAAAAAAAGCAAAACTCGGTCATTAAAACAGGTGCTCTCGATGCGCAAAAGAGTTCCATATATCTAATGATCGTAGAAGTGCACGAACTCTTTCCTGCGGGAAGTGTGGCGTGAAATACTTGATCGTCTTGTGCGACCTAGAACGGGCTGCAACAAAGCAGTCGTACAACGATTCCGGAAAATCTCCTCAATTCATCGGAATAATCGGTGCTCGCTCAACATCCTCAAAAAAAGTTATTCTGCAGACGGCTACTGTACGAGCAAGGGGGAAGCTTGAAATTCTACTACGAGTGCTCATTAACGTTAGAGTCCACCGTTCCTCTATATATAAAAAAAATTCTGTAGCCGCGAAACGTTGTTACCAACCACAAGATGAAAACAACCTCACAATGGTCGCCTTTGGTGGCACTATACAAGCAACGAAGAGGCGGTGGTGTCGCGTGGAGAAAGTTTCGATCAGTCTCAACCGTACGGTCGAGCTCGTCATCGAAGCTTTAGTAGCTCCCGAGATTCGCGGAGAGATCCTCAGCGTAACAAATGACAGTACCCTAAAAAGTCTTGAATTAAGAGCCGTGATCTGGGGTGACCAGAACTTCAAGAACGATCTATCAGAACCTAGGATTAACATCCTCATCGGTTCAGACGATTACTAGAACGTCAGAAGTGGAAATGTTAAGCATATTTGCTCTTGTCTGGCTGCTGTAGAGACTATTGTTGGATGGTTCTTACAAGGTCCCATCAAGGTCAGCAATGCGTCTAATATGTCCACTCAATTGCTATGTTCAAGGTAAACGTCAGCAAGTGGTCAAACGACATAAATTCAGAGCTACGTAAATTTTGGGAGCTGTAAAGTCTGAGAATTAAGGATTACTCATCAAGCGAAAGACAGCAGGCCTCGTGCTTGGTTATTCTTGCTTCGTTAAACTCATGATTGAAAAGGTTTACTCCGACTTAACATAACAAATTAATAACAAAAAGTACAGACGTTTCGCCACCTATGCAGGTGGTATCTTCAGTATACACTGACACAAATGAGGTGAGGTCGACCAGTCTACTTATCACACACGTCCCCGTAAACGTCCGGCAGGGGGCCACGGTTGGTGTTGCACACCGATGAGTCACGGCGAATGAACCAGGACTCGACGAATTTTCTTTTCCCCCACCTTTGTTCTCGGGCCAGCGTCGTCGCATTGTCCAGGTTGAAACTGTGTCCTGTCGTCCAGCAGTGTTCGACAAGTTCCGTCTTGGACCGCGTGGCATGGGTGGCCTTGGCAACGTCCCTTTTGTGTTCTTTCAATCTCGTTGCCCTCTTTCCGCCCGTTTCGCCGATGTAGGTCGCGTCACAATCCCCGCACTGCTCTTTGTATACGACCCCCCTCTGACCGTCTGCAGAGGTGCGGTCCTTCGGTTTCGGGAACACATTCGCTAAGGTATAATGGGGTTTAAAAACAGCTTGTACGCCCAGCGGGCGCAAAGCTCTCCGAACAGCATCTGACACGCCCTGGACATCTGTGAAGAATGTAGAGGGGAGATATAAAACCAAACCGGTTTGGAAGTCTCCCGACCTACCGTTGAATGACGACAAGGATGTTGCGGAAACTCGCTTGGCTTACTTGCTGAGAAAGCAAAGCCGCGATGATTGTGTACTCCCGCTGTACAAATGCAATCATTTGTTCCTGCTGTCACAAAGCAGAAAACCAAGATCAAAGAATAAACTAAGGCACCCTCATCGAACGGTCTTCAAGAACGACCAGCAGGCAACGAATGTCCGGATAGTGCTCCACACGTCATGGCGCGCCACTCATTATCTTTCTTTTAAAGATAGACTACATGCAGGACCAAACAGGAACTCTGAACTTATACAATTGTTGTTCACGTTTCAGAAAAAACGCGATAGCTGTCTGCTCCGATATTGAGAAGGCGTTCTCATAGGAATTTCTGGTTCCAGAGTATCTACACAGTCTTCCTTTCTATTGGTTTCTGGACATTCCAACAAGTCCTCAATCGAACAACCCTCCCAAAACTTTAAGGATAAAAAAGTATCGTTTGGAGCTTCCTATAGTCCCTTTCTTCTTGCAGCTGCAGCATGACATAATCTAGTGAGCGTCAAATATATCTTTCCAGACACCACCATGACAATTTATACGTGTCTTTATTTTGACGATATTCTTGCTGGCCAAAAGCGACTCAACAAGCGTAGGTTTTCCAGAAAGGAGCTAACGTAATTATGTGTGAATCTGGCATACATTTTCTTTAGTGGTGCACAAATGACTGACTCACAAAGCACCTTCGATAGGAATGCGTTATCAAAGCAAACACAACACCCTCTGGACAGCCAAAGGAAAGTTATCAGAATACTAGTATTTTTCTGGAACACTAACTGTGACCCTACCACGTTCTGAGGTTTGTGATTTTTACGAAACACGCAAAACGCAACATCTTGCTAACTTCAGTCAGAATATTCGACCCTCTCCGGTGAAATGCTCTAGTGATCGCAAGAGTAAAGCTGTGGTTCTAACAACTCTGGGAGCAACAGGTAGCATGAGATGACGATCCTTCTAATGCTGCTGGGTTGACTGGTGCTCTCAACCGCCGAACCTTAGAAAACTAACGATACCACGCAGATCATCGAATCCAGACGAAGAGTGCGACGACACAGTTGTCGAACTTCCCATATTATCAAATCCTAGCCTCAACAAAATCAGCGCAGTAGCCTACCTCACTATCGAGGTTTGGGAGCAAAGAACTATGTCCAAGTGCAGGGTAGCACAGTCGAAGATCTAACTCGCTCAAGGCTTGAACTAATGGGAGACTTACTTGCAGCGATGCTACAACGATGCCTCCTCGACACCTTGCAAACTCTCATACATGGCGTTTATCTTCGGTAGCACTCGCTAATCATTTTGTACTGAAACAAGGGTTCAGCAGCGAGATGAAAACCTTTTGTTGCTAATCGAGTTCCTGAAATTACACTACTAACGAAACCCACACTGTAAAGACATGGTCCTGGTTCCAAAAACCCTGTTAATATTTTGACCAATGAATTTACTCCTGTTTTACATGCGATAATCAAGAGATGGGCAGGTTCTGAATGGCTGAGACGATCATCAAATGACTGGCCTGAACAATTAATATAACACAAAATAATAGAGGAAACACTATGTACAGGAGAACAGAAATAACGAAAGACTTGTAGGAGTCCTTCAATTTTCGAACCCATAATAAATCTTGAACCTCATAGAAATTTGTATCTCCTTCTTCAAGCAATTGCCTGGGTCCTTCATTTTATGCACAACTACAAACAACTGCCATACAAAAAATGAGGTATAACCGCCACAGGGATAAACAAGTCGGAAACCGCGTTGGTCAAACATACCTTAGGAGAAAGGCACAGTCAAGAGATCGCAGGCTTATATTAAAAGACTATTTGCAGAAAGTCCTTTTTTTACTTTTTAACTCTGGCTTTCGGCTGCAATGATATGTCATCCTATTCGGTCGAAGGTTAAAGAAGGCACAACTAGTGATTAATAAAGCTCATCCTATCATTCGTCCTGACAGCCGTAAGTTCACTTAATTACTGAGTCGCTCTACAGAAGAACACCTCTGACATGCTGGTCTAGGCGACAGCCTAACGAGCCTTCGAGAAAACAAATTTTGGATAGTAAGAGCGCGACAAGCCACTTAAGCGGTAATGACACAGTGTGTTACTTTAGAGGTTTCCGGGAGGGACTTGACTGATCCTCTTTTGTATAAGGACTGCGGCAAGGTTAAGATGGGCTGTGCATCTTGAGCTTGTGAGTGATTTGACGACCGTGGCATTAATTCTTGCTTTCAGAAGATTTACTTCTCGCAGAGAAGTTTGTCGTGTGATAATGATGAATGACGCTCAGGCATTCCGCCGTGCAAACCGTGAACTGTCAGAAGTGTAGAAGGATATACGCAGTGAAGAAGTCACAGCTATGTTTCCATATTATTGACTAGAGTGGCGTTTTATAGGGGAAAGGCTGCTTTATAGGGAGAGGATGTTTCCTTTTGAAAAAAAAGAAAAAACTACACTAAAAAGTATTCGGACACTGTTACTTAAATCTGGAGGAGTCGACCGCCATATTGATTGAAACCGAAGCTGTAATCAACACCTCATTTTTGATCTTTTTTGTATTTAAGAAGTTTCAGAACCAGCTCCAAACTTCTGCCCACTTCTTCATAGGAAAGCTACTGACCACACTGCCTCATATTTAACATCCCAGCTGTGCAAACGCTATTTCTGTAGACTTGTAAAGACGGTGGAAACACCGCCAAAAAGTAACCGGTCACTCTTGGAGGAGATGGAGGAGAAAATTTTTTAACGAATAACGATAAACTCACCACTCTCGCCCCGTCTCCGGTCTGGTAAATTTCTCGACTGGGGGTGTTGGCTGTCCCGCCATTTCGCCATGTTTTTAGAACTCTTGGGAGAAGTTCCTGGCTTGTGGAGCTTAGGCGTAAAGCCACTGTGTGTCTTTATGCTTGTCTTCAGGCGAGTTCGCGTGGTTTTTCTAGCGCGCTCGATATCGGTTGGTGGAAGGCGCGCCGTGGCCTGATCAGCTGGTTCTTTCCGAGGGAACCCCTCCCTCTCAAAGCGCTTCCAGCACTCCGTGTCTAGCCGTCGGAGAGCTGCGCGGCGCAGGCGTTCCGTAGTTCTTGGACGGGGTTCCACGTAGAGTTGTTGACGATGGCAGGCAGTGGTCTGCGAAGTCCTGCACAACGGCGATGGATATCTGGATCTACAAACTGCTTGTGCGTTTGACGGTGCGAGGATTACAACGGACGGAATGGCATTTACTTATAACCGTGACAGAAAAACTGGACGTGGGAAGTATTCCCAGTGCATTAACAGTATCCTTTATCTCGCGGTGGCAAACCCGCTAAACCTAACCGTTGTAGAAACAGCTTGCAGAGCTCGCCCCTGTTTTACCGGGTTTTGTGGACGCTTCAAGAAATTTTTAGGCTTGGCAGAAGTGCGTTCAAAGGTGTCGGTTTTAACACAAAGGAAGTGCCCACTATATTGCACTTTGATTTGTCACGTGGCAATACACGCCATGCCCTGTAGGTGATGCTTGCATGATATTTTGTCGTGAGAAAAAGTGCGGATTATTAACCATTTGTTCTGTCGTATGCATGACCACTCTCGTATCGCATTAACTGTCGAAAACGCAAAGGTTTGACAACTATTTCCCCACGTTGGCTTTCGTTCCGTTCTGCAAAAATAAACACGCAAGCTGCTATTTTCTTTTTTTTTTCTTTTTACAAGCTGCGTTTCGAGTGTAAATTTTGCTTTTTTATTGAAAACAAAATATTTTTTTTTTATTTGCTATCAATATTAAGAAGTTTTAATTCCGTGACTACTCCGAGAATATCAGAGCGCTCTGAGCCCAACAGTC
Source organism: Ixodes scapularis (assembly GCF_016920785.2). NCBI lineage: Eukaryota > Metazoa > Arthropoda > Arachnida > Ixodida > Ixodidae > Ixodes > Ixodes scapularis. The sequence continues at coordinate 198,876,079 of NW_024609835.1, forward strand.
GTAATCGACTGAAGAGGATCTCGAGTGGCTCTGGTGGCGAGGAGAGTGCTCTCTGTTGATTCAAGGCAAGAGTAGAGAGGTGACTACCCAAGTAACCATTCGAAGTGCCGCCAACCGCGCCAACGCACTAGGCACGTGCCCCAGCGGGGCTTTGGAAGCAAATGAAGGAGTAGCTCTGGAACGAGTCATAAAGACGGCATGCAGGTTTTACTCTTTTTTTTTCACCACTGGCTTCTGACACGTGTATTGCGCGTTTGCACATCAATAAATATCAGTGCCGGAAAAAAAAAAAAAAAAAAAAAAAAAAAACGCAAAGCGTAAGTTTCATTAGGGTCCGTCATTTCCGTCGTTGCCATTTTTCAGCGTTCATCAGCACAGCGCGTATTTTGCTCACTTTCAAAAATGACAAGCGCTCCAGTGCGCAGATTTGGCGATTCCACAGGATTCTATGGATTTGTCAAATACCTAATGACATATCACCATTCAAATGTTTACATCGGATTATAGCTTAAAATAGACTTAAGATAACATAAGTTAAAAGATGCCTTGCTTCGATTCTTTTAGACTCGCTTTAGCTCTCCGTAGTTCGGTATAAACATTGCTGCTCCCCGCACCGAGTCTAGCGAACGTAGGCCTACTATGTGACGGAATCACTGGTACGTGATATATGTACAGGGTGTCGTTCGAAAAGTTAACACGTTTATTTACTGTGATATTACACGACGCATTGCCAAGCGCTCATTTCCCGCACAACGGTAGAATTAATTTAGCGGTCTGAACCAGAGGCCAAATATAAACCGTGTCTTATTCAAAAGTTAAAAATGGTATTCAAAAATTTTAATGGCAAAATGGCGGCCGACTAAGGCTCCAAAACAAGGAGCTCTATACGCCAGTTTGTGTTTTTCCCATCGAAATTTACAGAAAATCACTTCTAACTTTTAAATAAGATAACGGTTTGTTATGAAACTTCGACATATGCTTCGAACCGCTAGCGCTATGTTTGGGCTGGAAACGAGCGTGTGACGATGCGTAGTTTAATTTTGGTGTAAATTAAACACAGCGTTTTTGTTTGATTCCTTTCTTCTTTTTTTGGGCCGGGGGGGGGGGGGGGGGGGGGAGGGCAGGGGAGGACACGTTCTGCATTACAACTCAAGGAGTTCTATTTTGCTCAACCTGAAAGACAGAGCAGAATTTCCCATCAAGAGATCTGAGGAATTCTTAGCACGTGACTCGTCTGCTTACGCGAGCGAAAAACAGCGGATTATCTGCTACAAAGAGTTATTGATAAAAAAAAAAAAAACGCCTACACGTCATTTCCATAAACAAAAAGACATAACTTTTCTGCTGCGAGTAAAGAATCGCGGGCAACCGAACCGAGCGCGAGCTTATATTGAGACAGTATAGGCAATTTCATAAAAATTGCAGCAGATAATCAATTTCTTCTTCGTAAATGTTAAAATCACTGAATAAGTCTAGGAATATGGAGCTTGTCTCTTCACGAACACATGATGATATCCACAGGTGGATAAAGAAACGTCAAGGGCATGCACATCACGGACCGTGAGAGTTCTCTCACCATTTGTGTGCGGGGGAGAAATATGATCTAAATACTATCTGGCCATAAATGCGTTAACATATAAAAGAGGAGGACGTTCTAGTTAATAGAATGCTGTTAAAAAACAGTTATGCCTAATCGAATTAACAACCAAGAAACGTTCGCTTTCATCAAGAACGAAAGCGACGTCCCGCGTCAGCAGTCGATTTACGCTGTTAATTAGAATTGAAACTGCATGGACACTTTCGATAGCCCTTAGATTTTGCGCTGCATAATCATCGCGAAAATTCGAAAATTATCAGCAATCCCATCGAAAGTACAACAATAATAATAAAAACCCCCAAGAAATATTTTGCTTTGACGATCGTACACACGAGACAAGCGATTTCAGAAGTGACGGCCTAGCACACGTTCCTTCCCCACTACAACACTGAAGATTTGTGATGACTTATTGATTTATGCAGGTTGATCGAGATATGTAAAAAAAAATCTGCTGATATAAAAAAGGGTGCATGAAGAAGATATCACGAAGTACGGTTCAGATGGTTTTGTTTAGTTGCGTTCAACTAACGTGAGAGCTGTGCCTTATATGCCAGGTAAAAACGGCGGTTCATACCGCTCGCGATCAACCAGTCACATTTTTCACAACCCTAGGAAGCTCGTCTTCTCAAATCATGATGGCTTCTGGCCTTTCGCTGCTCTTTTAATTGCCTTTATTTTGATGCACGGTGCACTGCTTGTATCCCTGGATCGTTGCCGCTTTCACTTCGGTTTATATAAACGAAGCCGACGTGAATTTCTGGAACCGCCTTTCGGCTTGACGTAAGCATTGACATGAACGTATATTTTTTTGCGTGCATTAAATCCACCAGACTGGCGACTCCGGCTGCAAAGCGGTTTAAGGCCCCGACATTGGCGCGGGAGCAGACGTGTAATTGACGACAGTTTCAGGAGCATGCGGCCTGGAGCGCGTCACCAACTGGTGTATTTGAACGTCCCTTCCCACCCATGCACCGAACGCAGTCTTGTGGCAACAAATTGCGTCACATGAACCGACGTATCTTGCTCTCGGGTGCCGTGATCCTGGCGGTTGGTTGTAGATTATGCTGCCATAAACAGCGAGCGGAAGCAATGCTTGCTGATGTCGCGGCATCCCATCTCGTGCCTTCTTATGGTTTCCATTGAATGTCTTGATTGCAGAGGGACTTATACAAGAAAAGGCGTGTGTCCTATCCAGCGCCAGGATTGCGGCAGGCAACAACCTGACACATTTAACACGTCATTAAACGAAAATCGATAGACCAAATTTTCCAAACAGTTAAACATACCCGTTCAAAACGCGCTGCGAAGGATCGTAACGTATCGTTCATCTCTCATAATTTACCGCATGTTTGTGTGGCCGCTTCGTAGGCAGGTATACATTTGGTTAGAACTCGTGTTTTCCCGTGTATAACAAGTCTTGGAGCAGCCACTTTGCGTAGTGACCTGTTAATAATCTAATCAAAGTACTGCTTTTGTGTTTGCTTTATTAACACATAATGGGTTTACGGCCTCAATTTTAGCATATAACTTTTTATGGGAAGGATTTCATGCGTAACCTCTCACGCTCTGGCGTGACGAAAACCGCAACATTCCCTCCACAACATCAAAAAGTAAACACAGGCTGTAGTATGCAAGGCATGAATATATCAAGAGAGGGCAATAAGTCATAATCAATCAAGCGCACATAAAACTAGGCGCGATTAACTATAACACGCACTTTTTACTAAGAGCTTAGTGAGATTGCAACCCTGGACCGTGCGATCCTCAGCCCGGCGCTTTTTCTCGGCACAACAAAAGTACGTGAAAGAGAAAGAAAAATACAGCTCCCTAATGACGAAATGTTCATCTCTCCACGTGATCTTACAGCAACAGATGGGATATTATATCGTACCAAAGGATACTGCAGGGTGCGCATGACGCCACGACCTAGCACAGCATCCAGTTTATTGATTAACAGGTTCGATAAATTTCCTTACCTTGCGATTACTTCAGTTGCCACAGAGGGCGTCTTGCAAATCAAGCGCACCAAGGACTGAAGACCGAATGACTCATCCTCAGAAGAAGCAGATGTAAAATATTTTACTAGAAGAAAGCATTATACTTCGATTATTTGACAATAGGCAGCGCGCCTTCAGTGCCTAATCCTCCACGTGCGACTTGCAAACGCTCCTTCCGAGAAACGCATGCGGATCGCTCCGTTGACGCTTTCGCGCTCTTGCATTGCGCCGAAGGAAAGCACAGCCGCCGACAGACCGAGCTAGCGGATTCGTCAAAACAGCAGAGACGGTTGTTCCCGCTGACTCGATAGGTTCACACAATACCACAAAAGACGGCGGCAACCACCTCTCCATTTTGAAAACGAAAATCCCCTAGGCAGTGCGCGTTCAGCCTTTCCAACTACGCACAGTGTATCGGTGCCAAGGCCATTTGATTTTCGGGAGTAAGGTGCATTCACTAGTAAAGTGTTTACAGAGCCCGTGGAAACTTCTCATTAAAGCACACTCCTTACACGCTTCACTCCTGAATAAATCTAATCTCGTATTGATCAACCTTATACACGCCGTAAGCACAAGAATGTGTAGCGTGTACCACGGATTCAAGACCACCGAAAATTAAAAAGAAAAACAAAACTGTGAGTGCCCAGGCGAGCTGATGGTAACTGATCATGTTGTTTAATATATAAAACTGGTGCGGAAAAGACATTAGCCGAAGGAACACACACAGAAAGAAACCTCTCAGGCGTTCCCTTTTTTTCTGTTCCTTCGACGAACAGTTTTTTCTTCTCTTCTGCAATACAGTTTTAGCTGTTAAATGATATGATTTACCATTCGAAGCTTCCATAACGAAACATAGTCAACCTTACTGCACGTATAATACGCGCCAAACGCAATCTGCATTTCCCGTTTTGATTTATTTTTTTTTATTAGAAGAAATATTTGTTTTATATATTGCTTTAATCAAAACATTGAAATCATTGCTCGAAAAGGCGTCAATGGTATTTCAAATTATATCGGAATGAGCGTGGCCTGCGGCTATTTTATAAACGGCTAAACAAAACGTCTCTAAGCAGAAAAATAAACAAATGAGACATGAATGTTTCCATTTTTAGACATGTTCAGTTGTCAGATATCTTCGCCTTTCTTTTACCTTCGCTAATATTAGGTACCTTTTTTGTAATATGTTTTTTTATCTTTCAGTAAAACCTCTTTTGCTAAACAGTAAAGTTTTTGTACACGATAAAAAAAAATTGAAGTGTCTCGACTTGTTCTGCCGTGAGTTCAATGAACGAAACCGTAAATATGTGTGACCAGAAAAACAAAATAACATCATCAACATGGCTTTATGCACCGGGGCTTTCATTTGTTGCGGCATTTTTTTAGCTATCTGCCGGGTAACGCGATTTCCCTTCCTTTAAAGCCATGACTCAACCGAATTCCGCGGTAGGAACATCGTAGCGCTGCTGTAATGACGTGTGGGAAAGCGTGCGCTTTTGACGCGTTAACTCATTACTTGCTTTTTACTTAACCGAATGACAAGTGCCAACACAGAGCGGGAAAGATGGAGCTGAAGGCACGCTACCTAGAATGAGTCAGAACCTTCTGGCTAATACACGTGTGTTCTTTTCTTAGTCACGAGTGTTCTCAACTACAAATTAACGTACTCACCTTTGTATAGCTACGGCTTTCTACTTCAGGCATTTAGTAAAACAAAACGAAATTACATTGATGAGTAACGGCGCACGAAATAAATTCTGATGCACTACTAACAGGAAACAAAAAAAATTCAAATGCGTGCTATCAATAATTCTGAACTTGTAATGCTTTTATTTCCGCTACCTTGCTAAGGGCTAGGCCTTTTTGTAAGGTAATGCGGGATATTTCGGGAGCTCACTGACTTCTCTAAAACAATGTTTATGCATAGACCACACTTCTCTATAACGTAAAGAAAAATATTTGTCAAGATGCTGTTTGTTTTTTTCTAGTGTTTTAAATTTTAAGTTTGGTCGCCGCACAAGCCGGACCAGCTTTCTCGATTGCGGTAGTATTCGGTGAGTTGGAAAGGCAACCACTATAACAGCGTAAAAAATTTTAAAAAGTGGCTATCGTGTTACGTCGTTACTAGTGGTATGTCAAAGAGTGTATTTTTTTTATTGTGGTGTATATATATTCCTTCGTTCTTCAAATAACAACATGCCTATGGAAACGGAAGAACGGAAACACATATCTCACGGAACACTTTACCCAAAGCAAGACAAAACCTTGCTCTTGACCACGAAACACTGGACCAAGATAATGGATTCAAGTTTGCCTGACACAGGAATGGAGAAACGTTAATTCGGAAAGGGGAGAGAACGAGCGCCATTCCTATTTCTAGTGAGAATAACTTGCGTGGTCTTCCTTAGAATGATCACGGTCTTGGTCGTAATTTATTCTTTATGCCATTGAACTTTTCATGGCCACTGAAGATTTCGCTGTACGGCACAATTTGAAACGTCATCTTGGTGAAGATTATATTCTATGCGCGCCATGCTTCCATTGAAATATTAAGTCAGCGAAAAACAAAGCTTTCGATATTGAGTTACTTTCTGGCTGATTTGATTTTTCGTTCCAACCAATAATGCTTAAAGAAACATGGCCTACGGATGACAGTTGTGCGTTAAGATTTCTATTGTAACGCTTATTTGATATTAATCGCAATCTGAAACGTTGTGGTGGTGTAGCCATTTTAACGAAAGATTATTTTTGTAAATTTGTAGGCAATTTCAGATTTATTACACAATGATTACGGAATGCTGTGTTTGCGCAGCAAGCAGAATGCTTTCGCTGTAGAATATCGGCCCCCAAACGGTAGCACTGAAGCACATTTTTTAACTTTCGAATCCTTTTCGGTACTCGATAACCAGCAAAAGTATGTTGTTTGCGGTGGTTACTATAATACTGATGTATGTACGGATACCACTATTAGAAGAACATTAGACGATAATTCGCGCAAATAGCAGTGCAAATGTTATGACCAGACACGAACGCATTACTTGCCGCTCTGAAATATTAATATACCTGTTTATCACAAACTTCACTAACGGTTGCTTAATGGCTAGTGTCATTGGTTGTGATCTCAGCGACCACCTCCCAATATTTATTTATGTTAAGAGTATTCAAAGCAAAGTTAACAAAAACCAACGGGCACTGCTTCAGAAAATAGCTATAGATAGGCTTGATAGTTTAAGAATTGCCATTACTAATAAAACTGGACCAGTGTATTAAATGAAGATACACCCGATGGGGCTTAAAATTCTTTCATCAGTTTATTTATGGATATATACAAGATATACTTCCCCTTCAAATCAATTAAAAACCAAACCCGTAATAGAACCTAGGATAACGTTAGATCAAATATCCAAGATTCGCATCAAAAATGTTTTGCACAGCCGATTCGCTAAATTGAAAGACGAGGAAGACCTCAAAATATTTGAAATGTACCGAAAGGACTTAACAAAAGAATAACAGCGGACTAAAGGGCGCTGCTACTTCAAGGTGTTCAAGGCAGCAGAGGGGTGTGCGAACGTCAAGTGTAAGAAATTAAACAGTTTTTTTTTTGTAATCAAAACCGTTCATCTTTTTTCATTAACAAAATAGTTGTTAACGGTATTGAACTAACCGTATGTTCTTTTGGCGAACGCTTTTAACGATAATTTTGTGATTATTGGAAGCGAGGTTGATACTGTAAAGTCTTTTGCTTTTGATAATGATAGAAACAGCAGCTAGATTTTTGACATCCGGTTGTAGAACCTAAAATCAATAATGGGATTTTACAACTCAAGAATAGTGGAGCTTGTGACGTGGATCGTTCACAAATAAGGCCTGTTGACCATGTCATTTATTTATTAGCGTCAGCACTTAAGCATATATGTAATCTTTTTTTTGGTCACTGGTGTTTTTCCTAAACGAATGCAGATAGCCAAAGTGTCAGTACTCCACAAAAAGGGGAGTGTTTAATGATATGGGCAATTACAGATTGATTTCTATATTGCCAGTATATTTTTCAGCACTTGAAACAGTAGTTCATACACGTTTATTTTTTCATCTAAGCATAACTTGATAACGGCATCGCAGTTTCGCTTTATAAAGCATAAATCTGCCGAGGCTGCACTACTCGTCCAGAAAAAAATCGTCTTGTGAAATCTTGAAAGAGTTGTTAGTGGAGTATTTTTAGATTTTACAGTGACCTTTGATTGCCCCAATCATGAAATTTTACTAGCGAAATTGGATAGATATTGGATTCGAGGGCACGCTTTGCAGTCAGTGAAGTCTATCCTTACTGAAAATTCCATCAAGATACGTAATTTGGAGCACTGACTGCCAGTCAGGAGCCTTGGTGGAACGTGCCCTGATGGTCCATCAGATGACGTCTGGCTGCCACTCCCAAGGGAATTTCATCAAGAAGGGCAGCATTTATATAAGAGTAAAGCTATACGCACTCATAAATATCGCCAAATGCCTCGACAAAACAAAATGTTCGAAAAAAAAGAAAAAAAAAAAAAAAAAAGCAGGTCCACCGCGGATGGAACCTGTACAAATCGGACACCTTAACCCTGTGCTATGCCATCGCTTAGGGAACTCGTTTTGACCATTCGTTTTATACGAGTTTAGCGGAGCGCGTATAGCTATTTCCGTCCGAAGTGCACTCCGGAGTGCGTATAGCTTTACTCTTTATATAAAGCTCAAATTCCGAGGTGGCAATCTTGGATGCCTATGAAACGGTTCACAGGCCGAGGTGGCCATTTTGCATGGCTGTGAAACGGTTCACAAATTATTAAAATGAATGCAATTCATAACATCAAAATCAGGAAAAGTATGTACCCGTCCTTTGTTTTTTTTTTCCCCTTTTGAAATTTGCGTTTTTCGGGCAAAAGGGCATTCGTTTACAAACGGGAACAAATACACCGTAAGCATGTTTCAAAGAAACGCCCTCGTTGTCTGAACCTTTCGGGACGACCGCATACACTTTAATTCGCAAAACCTATGCGACTCCGTTGAAGCTAGAGAGCAAACATGCATGCTACGGCAGACAGCTCTGGCTTCCACGGAAAAACGCGAGCAGCCCCGACACAGCGGTAAGGCCAATAGCCCATGCGAGATAGAAAGGTATAACCTTTCTTGCCCAAACCTCTCGGACCGAGTCAGGAGCATTTTAGTATTCCAGCGCGAGATTCCGCCAATGAGCGCATCGCTCTAAAGAATGTTTCAGCTGCATATGCAATTAAGCCTTCAGCATGTTATGCAAAGCACTCGTACATCACTCGCCGTACTTCAGTTCTACCCACCTTCCATGTACAGTACTTTCGCGTCGTAGAACCATCCTTTTTCATCTTTTTAAATTTACAATGAAAAAATGCGTCCCGGTCTCTGTTACCAACACCATTCATCTATGCATTCGTATGCTGAGACAGAATCTACCTTTATTCGAAAGTATCGATCTTTGAGCCCATCTTTGCGACGCACTAATTTTATTTATTTATGTACTCAAGTTAGCTCGCAGAACATAAAAGGCATTTTTGTGAGGGTGGGATGCCTACACATGTTCATAAATTTACAAGCGCTATCGTTTGAGGGTACACTGGTTTGACTTGCTCCAAGAGAACTAGCGGGGGTCTACGCCGAGATATAACCCCAAGACAAATATATTCATGCTTCGGGTTTCGCGTGGGAACCAATTCAGCGAGTAGATTGGTACATGGCATACGAAGCATTAACGTCCCTGTTACGCTTTGGCGTATCTCAATGTAACGTAGTTCAATGCCACAGATTTCACTTAGTCGAATATTTTACGTTTCACCTGTAACCATAATTACCAGCAAAGCTTCGTTTCTAAAAGGTGGGCGAGCTCTCACTGATGTCAACGGGATTCACGGACTGAAATATGGCGAATGAAAACACCCAGTCTTCCAAGCGAAGTCCATAATTTATGAACTTTGTTTACGACTGGCAGTTCAATTGATCACCTACCTTCGAAATTAATATGTTTACTAGTACGGCTCCGAAGACAAAACTGATTTATATGGATAGGTACTTCTCATGTTGCACCTATGAGCATATCCAACTCATATACTGGCTTAAAAAGCTCAAAGAAAACAATCAATAACTTACCTTGACAGAAAACGAATCTAACATGTCAGTCCGTGTGAACGCCATATCTTTATGATAGTAGTAGCAATGGGGTGCCTGCGCGGCGTACTCTATTAGAAACCGAAACTATGAGAAATGGTAGCCATCTTTAATTCTGTGAATAATCCTTCATAACTTCTTATTAAATGACCCCCCTCCCCTCAAAAATTCTGAAAGCATGCCATGTATGCAGAGCCCAGTGTGACTCCCGTCTGTAATTTTAATGGAGACTACCGGCAAAGTTGAAAGAATGAGTTTTCAGGCGAATCAACCTCCTTTATACAATGTGTAATATTTCATCACCGCATTCCCGAAGCTGGTAAAAGGTGTAAGATACCTCCCTCACACATTGAGTACATGTATTAAAACATTCCACCTAATGAAAAAAAGTATAGTTTGTTGAAGAGATGTACATCATATTAAACACATGCCAAACTTCGTTATATGGGTTTTTATGTTTTCTTTGTAGCGTTAAATACTCTGAGGCGGCAACGCAATTACCTCACTTACTTTGACATGTTGTTTGACTAAAGCAGTTAGGAAGAACTGAGAAAGTAATTTTTGCGAATCGAAAACAGGAAGCGCTTGACAAAAAAAAAAAAACGGCTGTTTTAATTTTAATTTTTATTTATAAAATGAATAATAATATTTTTAAATACTCATTAATGTCATGTTGTACAAGACTTCGAACAAAATGAAGTTTCAAACGATAGCTGTTCAAAAGTAGCAAGGGGTCGAAAAAGATAACCAAATGATACATTGAACAAACATTTTAGAGCTGAGAGCAAATTTTAGGGTTTGTTGATTAGGTTTTTTCTTTTATATTATCCGTTTGGTCTCCAGTACATATTTCTGTTGACATTTTGTATATTCGCAGAGTTTTTTTTTCTGGTGTGATCTAAATGAATTCGCGTGAATATTATATGCATCTTATTGTTCTTGCACTTGGATTAAATTATACGTTTCCCTTTTTTTCTTTTATACAGTCGCAAAAGCACAAGCTACCGCCGTTCCTCTCAATCAAGTTTGCAAAAATTCAGGAACTTTTCTCTTCTATATTTACTGCGTTATTTCTTATGTATAAATGTTGGCTTGCATTTACCATGTGCAGACTAAAATCGAGCACGAATCACATAACCGAAATAATTCTAGCTTTCAATAAACTTATTTCTCATAATTCAATATTGCCTCAAATTTAGGATGCTTTTTCTCGTTTTTCAATCTATTGAGCGAAAAGGAGACACCGAACACGTTATCGTGCACAAAAAGTTTCGGAATGCACCTACGCCAACGTTGACCGGTGCCTGTACATGAAGCCCAATGATGTTTTCGTTAATAAGTACAACCCTGTCCCACCCAAGAATCGCCCTTAATATAAATTTTCTATACATCAAGACAGAAATGCATATATTTATGTTGTTGAACCCATAGAATTTTGTATTTAATCGTTAGTGATGATGACAAATGCACTTCAGATTTAGATGAAATGTTTTCAACATTTTAATCAAAAGTGCGTTTGGTGGAAACTGACGACCCGTTCACATTTTATGTAAGGCCTATTCTGTTCAAGTCGTTCATTTAAACAACGGAGCCAAATATACACTTTTTTCTCCCGGAAGCACAAGTCTGCAAAAGACGTTCAATATATATTTTGATTTTGTCTATGTAAAACTTTTATACTGAAATGTAAATACACTTATTGAACCACTTGGCTTCATCTCAACTTACAAGCAGTTGAAGTACCGATTTTTCTCGCCCACAACTTAATTAATTCACATACGTCAATGTTAACAATTAAATGACACATGTCTAGCAAAAACTATGGTCTTGCATCCACAAGTCAAACGCAATTAACAACTAGCCGTTTGGAGTCTTAATGGAGCATGACTGTGCCTTGCGGATATAACTTTTATGATTATTGTTTTTTATATACTGATACTTTATTTCGGTGCAAATATTGGTTTGAGTCAAATTTAGGTAGTAATTTCAGACTTGATAATACTAAGAACTCATGACATATCTGCTTTCTTTGCGGTGTTCAATTTTGGAATGCCGTTGCGCTATTCGATTGAAAGCCATATCTGAAGGCCCTTAGATTTTCATATTTAATTAATAATTAAGAAAATCATTGCAATTTTATTATACTTAATAATTATAATTGTTATTTATTTTCTCTTTATGTTTGGTTACGTCAGATAATTTATACTAGATATTTTTTAGCTGGCCGCTGAACATTGACAACTGCTACTTCACAACTCTAACCTTGTGACACCGCGCTTGTTTCAGCTTGACTGCAGCAATTGGTATATTTATTTTGAAACAAATAAAAAATATTAATCTATACATGGTTCTGAAGGAAAGAGAGAGCACAAGACAATTCCATAGTTTTAGTGTAAGACACCCTAATTTAAAGTAAGAAACAAAAAGAAGGCGCTTAAAGGGCACAGACGCGCATTATCTAAATTTACTGCAGTTGGAAGGAAATGGTTTTACGCAAAATGTAGATGTCGGCTTTTCAAGAATGCTGATGCAACATCACACAAACAAGGTGCACGGTGACGTTAATAATGTTACTATGTTTTATTAGTCTGCAGATCTACCGCCTTCATGACGTCAGGAATTTGAGGAAAAATGATATGCAGCTCACATCTAGAAAGCACTCAGTGCCGATATTCTTTTTGTGACATTTAAAACTAGATATATTATCACTCTTGACAGAAAAACAGGAAAAACAAGAAAGGTATGAATTTTCAAAAGCTTGATACGCGGTCCAACACGCGGATGCAAACAAAACACCAGAATGTCGCGTCCACGTCATCGGTCTTCTTTTCGGACGCCAGACGTGGCATCCGAGCCTGAAACACGAGTGACGGTCTCCCCTAGCATAAACATAATTCTTCATGTAAGAAAATGTATTCCCGGCCAGCGCTTTGAAAGGGGCGAGGGGTGATAATGTTTCAAAATCACGCACTCTTCGGCTTCAGCACTATGGGAAAGCCGCCGGGCAGTTCCATTAGCGCACGAAACAGAGCGTTATGGATTATAGGCGTGGGACGGAAGCTCACCCAATACCGTGCCGCTTGCGAGGACCCCACAAAAAGCTCATCCTTCGTTTATCCCCCCTCCCCTTTCCTTCACTCTTCTAAGGAAACGTGTTTTTCCACAAATGCATCTTTCTTCAAGCAAAGCCAAAACATGTGCCGTATTCTCGTCGTGGCTTTGCAGCAGATCGCACCAGACATTCAGGTGGGTCTGTCTTTGCGCAGCAGTCAGGGATATGTGCACCCAGCTTGCGTATATCTTCCTCATCTCAAGGTAGTGGTGTACGATGCGACACAAGGTATATCTGGCGAGTTACGTGTCCTTCTTTATTTAATAAATGTGATGCACCGGTTATTCAAGTTACCCTGATCCACCCGGGCGATGATCGTTGCCATCGTAAGAACCGATTTCTTTTGAGAAATTATCGTTTTCTCAGTTGCTACGTGGCTGATTTTGAGCCTTCTACGCAGCCGTAGGCGGTCCTTTATGGTGGAGCATGCTCTCCACACGCGGTTCTTCTGTAAAAGTATGTCATGGTTGCCTTCGTTTTCTTAAGAAACCAACACGTCCAGCTATGCCCTTGTTTGTCGTTTTCCATGCTGTCCTGCCGTACACTGAATGCGTCAGCAGATACAGCGTCTGGCGACCTTGCGCTCCATTCATCTGGGCAGTGCTGCCATCTGAGGCTATATTAGAGTATTGGCGACCTGTAACGATAAGCGCACTCAAAAGACTAATGTGGTCGGCGGGTGATTAAAACGTTTAATTGAATATGGTGCGCCTCTCGTACAATGAATATGAGATTGCATCCTCTCTCAAATCCTTCGTACAAGGGCACCATGTGGCTGGTAGCAACGCCTTCTGTAAAGCCCAGCAGATCGCCACGATAAGTGGCCGCCGAAATGGAAAAGATGGAGCGGCTGACAACGGATGAGAGGAGAAGCACGTGACTCGCGCCCCGCTGAGGAGAGACGCCGCAACACACTTCTCCTTAGCGAACAAATATGTTTCGGGTCCTCGCCATTGCAAAAGCTGTGCGCTCAATTCCAGGTTCCCCGAGAAATGGCTCTTCGATGCTCTGTGCCACCAGATCCTCGCGCTCTGAATCTGCGACCGGGCGGTCTATGGTTCCATCGTCGAACTGCCAGGCTTTGTGAGTATAGCGGAGGCTATGCTTCTCTATAATAGGCAGGCCGTGGTGCTGAAGTTTCCAGGCAAACTATAGAAGGCCAACACGTGACAAAGATTGGATAGGAGTCGTGAGCCAGATTTCGCCTGTTCACACTGGTTGAACACGAGGTCCAGTCAAACGCAGCCGCATCAATCGCGTCCATTTCCCGTCCCGCCTTGGTCTTCTTTAAGTGGCGCCTAAATTTCAGCACATTAAGCACTGCTATCAACAAGGTGTTGCAAGCAGCCCCTTTTTGAATTTTTAACAAAAAAAAACATAACAGGAATGACAAAATTGCGAGAGTTTGAAATACGAATACTGAGAAAACGCTTTTATACCTATCTTATTTTTGTTCTTTTTTGGTCCGTCTCGTCGCCTCATGCGATACCGTTAAGCTGTGTCCGAGCTGCAGGCGGGCATCACTTTCTTCGACAAGAGCTTTTCCCACGGGCGTTGTACGTCTGAGTCGGATAACCTATCCAGTTTTTTTTTTTTTTTTTTTTTTTACTTTTTTAACTTTTGGAGAGCTTTGAATTGAGCTCACGGCTGGAAGAGATAGTCTCCACGTAAAACCGGCATATCATTTACGGTTTCGTGTTCTTCGATGGTATATCTCTGCTTTTATTTTCTTTGTTTGTTTACCTCTGATTTTTTTACTTTTTTGGGGGGGGAGGGGGGGGGTTTGACAGGAGTGCCCGTTCTAAAAAATCCAAAGGAGTGCCCGTTCTAAAAAATAAAAAGATAACAGGACGCCGCCAAGTCTCTTCCGCAGACCAAAGGCGGCATTCGGCGATAAATAACGGCGACGAACCAACCGCGAAGCAGGCACCTGCCGCCCTGCATCTCTTGAGATGTTAGTGCCTATTGACTAAAATATGCCTTAAAACGCATTGTAATGACACCTTACTGACGGTTTGAGAACGATAACTAACGACCATGCATGGCGGCGTTTGTCGCAGTCCTATTGACTGTTTTCATCGAAGATGACGCGGTGTGATTGGCTGCCGGCTGACAGCGATACGATTCGCGTTTTGCTTTGCACCGTCTTTCTTAAGCCACGATAAAATAAAGAAAGCACTATAGACCCTTTCCGGAATTCAGTGCCATCTGGTGACTCAAATGGCAGTCTACCTTTTACTATACTAATGGCGGCAATGAACCTGTAGTCTGCAGTATTTAATGGGGCACCGTCACTTAAAGGTCAACGGTAAACGAGAATGTGCACTTCACTACAATTATTTTTTAATCTCTTTTAGTGTCGATAGCGAAACAAATGCAGGCAGTCGGAACGAAACGCCAACCCACACAGACATCCTGATAGAGTTCTATACATCAGGGGGCTTTGAAGCCGAGTGTGTGCTACTAGCACATTGACTCGGACCGAGTTAAAAATGAACGCTTACGCAGCTCTTGCGTCCGATTCCTGCTTCACGCCGCGCTAACATCTAGAATGTATAGGCCTCGAATCATCTCCTTGGGAGCATCTTCAACTTCTTCCTTCATCAGTAAACAGAAGGCCGCCATTAGTATAGCACATATGCCGTTTTCAGATGATAATGATAGTGATCAAAGTGGCCAGACTGAATTCCGGAAAGGGTCTATTGGACATGTAATACCATAAAAAAAAGATGTTTCGGTCCTCGTCGAGACCTTTCGTTACCCAAACATACAGTCACGGCAACTTATAATTAAGCTTGCATTGATTGCAATAGAATAACCTTTCTTGCGAACATAGACATCTAAGGAAGCGAATACAACTCTTTCTAAACTTATATCATTACCAACGCGCTAATTAACAAGTATAGTAAAAACAATTATGGATAGTCTTTCATACACAGGCCATAAAAAGCATCTGGTCATGCCCATTGTCATGCTAGGTCCAATCGTTCTGAACAGTGATTCTCGTCAGGTTGTTCAGTGGTATATTATAGTTGCACGTTCTTGGTTATGCGGGAAAGGGTATAGAAAGCGCCACCATTTAGAGACCTGGTGCTTAGCGCACTTTATTGGCAACCGGCGAGGGTCCCGTATTTCATTCAGGGCGTTCTGCGTCTGTGAGATTAGAGAAAAGAGAGTTTGCTCAGTTGCGAGATCTTTTAAGGTTCAAATAAAACACAAAATAGCCTTGTTGTTTTTTTTAGAGGAAAGAAGGGGTATAATTGAATATTTTGTTAACAGCAGTAAAGAAACAAGAGCGATAAAAGAAAAATAAATCACACTGAATCAAATCAACGCGAAAAGATTTGTTGATCTCTAATCGCTCGGTAATAGTGTCTCGTTACTCTGAGGGAGTCTCTTTCAAACTTCCACTGATTAACGTTCCGTTAAAGGGATCATAAAACAACATTTTTATGGTAATGAGCGTCATTCCGTAAATAAAACTTTAAAATTATGAACGAAAACAAACTATACAGCCTTTTTGAAAACTTCAATGGGAAATACAAGTTTTTCACGACTGTTTCACCTATTCCAAACGAACCCTCAACAAAGTGTCAGAGAATATCGACACACTTGCAAGTAATTTCACTGCTTGCAAGATATTAATTTAGGTCTACCTTTCAGAAAATAGATCCTCGAGCCTAAGCCGTACCGCTCGCCACACGGGAGGCGGCTATACTTCATTTCTCCTTACGTTGGTCTAGAGTTGACACTGAGGGTCATCAAACAAATCAAAAGTCATGGGATTGTCACGTTATCTTCATGGGAGGAATAGCAACGCGCCCGTAGCATGATCACGTGACACGCTCACTGCGATGGATTGGCCGGGCCGGCTCGTTCGAAGCTGTCCACCGTATGGCAAAGCGGAGATCCCCCATCGGCTGATGACACTTTCCCATAGACGCGAGTGGAGGGAGAGGGCGTGTGGGGGGGGGGGGGGGGGGGGTAGGGAGGTCCAGCTTCCGAAAACGGGAGCGCCGTCGGTAAGACCGGGGGCTTCGGCTGGACATGCCCGCCCAGCGGCTCACGCACCCAAGCGCCGAGGCAGAGGCGGAAGGGGGCAGCGGGCGTTGGACAAGACGGATCATCAGTTTTCGGGCCGATCTATATAATTACGCGAGAAGGAGGAGGATACGCTGGGAAATTGGTTCCTCCGGCGAATAGACGCCGACGTCTGCCAGTCTTCTGATTATAGATGCGGAGGTCACTGCTGCGGCAAACAGGTTCCGTCCGTGTCGGCACCGGGCTGAGTCCTTAGTGCCCGGCGCGTTCGAAGCGCTTACGGCGCGATGAACGGTCAAGCTCGGTCGAGGTCCGAGTTTGTCGTGTATGAACGTCTCGTGTCCCTTATAGGTGCCGTCAGATTAAGAAACGCGAAGGGTGGTGAGTCTTGATAAGACTGCGCAATCATCAGATAAGAACGACAAAAAAACGAATCGCGCTGCGGGAAAATAAGATGCCACGCCCTGCTCTACCCAAGTGGTCCGCAACTGTAATCGGAGCCTGTTAATTGCGTCATCTTTCTTCTTGAAATGTCACAATACTGAGACGGTGCGGACTGAGTGGTGACTCAGCCCCCCGGGCGTAGGCCCAAGCACTCTTTGGACGTCCCATCGGAACTCGGTACCCTTCTCCAATATGTGCCGGCGCTCGGCCGTAATGTGGCGACAATAGGGAGTTGTAGTAACGACGAAACTAATCCCTGGAGAAGGAGAACAAGAGGGCCAAAGGACAAACATAAATCTCCAAACACAGCTAGGTGACTGGTGAGCGACCGAAAAAATCCGGGGTATCGAACCCGGGACCACTCCATTACAAGTGGACCGCTCTACCAACTGAGCTAACCTGGGGTTAGACGTCAGTAGAGCAAACGGGTTTTATCAGCTGCCACCAGTCTAACACCAACAAGGGGGAAGCTCATTCTTCATTCTTGTCCAGCTCGTTTGAACCTTTGCATTTAATTGCATTATAATTAAAGTTGTAGTAAATCGTTTTTCTCCTTTGCTACGGTACACGTAAAGAAAACGCCGCAGCTGCGCATGCCCGCCGCCAGCCTTGTCTGCATAGTTCAAGGTCTTGTGGCGGATTACGTAGCGCTATCCGGGTGCTTAGCGGGCTGCGTAAACGTCTACTAAAACTCCCTATCATAGGGACACTGGCACCCCTAGCCCCCCCCCCCCCCCCCCCCCCTCCCCCAAAGAAGAAATCTTAAGTTATTTTTTTAGATTTTGAAGACCGTGTTAAAACAGATGCAATAGTAAGCAAGCACCATACGAACAGAAGGACGAAAACGCACATGCACGTGTGTGTTTTCGTTCCCCTGCTTGTTTTGTGCTTTCTTACTGACAATTTGTTTATTTCTTGTTATGCGATCTGTAAGGGTGTCAAAAGACTATCGAATCTATATTTTGCTACAGCGTCACATATAAATTTTTAATAAAGTGGTAAAACGCAACTGCTCGGAACCGAGACCAAAATTGGACTGGGGAGCAATAAGAAATACAGAGGAGGAGACTGTTGCCGGAAGTCACGTGGGTGTGGCATTTTTTTTTCTTCAAGCAACGCATTTGCGTCCTTTTAGCAGGCGCAAAATAGGTATCATATTTTGTTTCTATTTTTAATATTGAGTGTGCGCCTTAGATGTCCCACAACGTTAATTATCTTTCGTAGTTCTTTCTAAACCATTCAAAACTGCACGTGACCACGCATAAAAGAGTGAGCGCGGCTCAAACCCGTCAGTTCTCCGTCGGTGGTTCTCGGACGGAAAGAAAACGAATTTCGAGCCGCAACATTTGTTCTGGGTAGTCGGGCTCTCATACAATGAAATCCTCGGCCAGCATAATTTCCTTATCAGTGTCTCTTTAATAGTAGAGTGAATGAACATCGCTAGCCAAGGGGTATGTAGACCGGCCCCGAAACGTCGAGGTTACCAGGATTGGCAGTTATAAATTGCGCTTTGACCCGTTGTTTTGTAGTGTGTTGCGTGTTTTTCTTTTTAGATTTTTTAGTACATTGTGATGTAATAAAATTGATTCAGTTAGTAAACGCAAATACGTTTTGTTTCTTGCTATGCGTCATTTTAAGTAAAAAACGATCTAAGCTTGTATCTCAAACTCCCATACTGATTTCGCTCTGTAAGCTTTTTTTTCCTTGCTTTTTCAGCATTTTGTTAATTCTCCTAGCGAAATTAATATTTTCAACTTAATTCGCGCTTGGCCTATTCAAGCCCTGATTACAGTGAAAAGGACCTAAACTTATTTTCTATTTTACTCTCAAATTTGATATCTTTCCTGCCTGTAAACGCAATCGTAACGCGCAATAGAAAAATTTAAAACAGTATGACAGCAGTGAAAAAAACCTAGATCTGGCTGGGTACACTGTACAGTGGACGCCATTCGAGCGACGCTGCCGGTTTTTTTACGTTACCCTAATACGCGTTTTCTGGTGTGGTGAGGAAGTCGCCGGTGCAATAAAATTTCCGATTCTTGATCACTGATGTAGAAATTCCTTCTTTTTCTGCTTGGATTAAAAGCAAGTAATTGAGTTGTACACTTCATATTTTAAAAGTGAGTGGATTAGTTACTTGAACGTTCTTTCTGTATTTTAGTGATCCGCTCGCAGCCTACGTTATTTTGAAAGATTATCGAGTGTTTGTGGCTACGCGAGTGAATTCGGTGTCGGAAGCATCATGCTGTTATTTTATAGTCTATTCCCAATCTGTTTCGAGCTTATGTTCACGCATTGAAGAGTTGTCGACGATCCGGACATTACACGGTCACCACTTGCCAGTCGCCGTTTTGGCAAGTCCTCTGACTGCCAAACTTGCTAGCAGGTTGCAGGCAGCACGAGAGGCAGGTAGGCCGCTTGTCTAGAAGCAGTTTTACGAAAGCAGTGTCCCTTTCCGTTTGCCTGAATGGGGCTAACACGTTACCTAAGTGTGCTGGTTATGTAAACGCCAAATTAGAATTATATCGCAATTCTCGTTGGGCTGTTTTTGAAGATCTGTCGCTGATTCTAACATTTTCACATACATAAATGACGTACGTACCATAAACTTTGTTGCACGAAATTAACTTTATTAGCTTATTGGCACGAGAGATGCATCTCCGCGGCGAAAACTTGAAAAACCGGCTACGTCACAAACCTGCGAGGAAGATGAGCCGCGACGGGGGGGACGACACTCGGAGATAACCGGGCTAGCGTTCGCACGGCGGAGTGAACCGTGCTTTCCCTCGAGAAGCAGCGAAGAACAAAACGAAGAGCGGAAGGTCAAAACAGCGCTTGCTCGTTCATCGCCGT
Organism: Ixodes scapularis; assembly: GCF_016920785.2. Classification (NCBI taxonomy): domain Eukaryota; kingdom Metazoa; phylum Arthropoda; class Arachnida; order Ixodida; family Ixodidae; genus Ixodes; species Ixodes scapularis. The sequence continues at coordinate 198,896,291 of NW_024609835.1, forward strand.
TTCTACCCGGGCGAGGCGACGCGAGAGGCGACGGGTATTCTGCGAGCCGCCGACAGGCCCTCCGCGGTGATCCGCGGGTGGGGCAAAGAGTAACAGGGGTCACGTGACCTCCGAACTCGATGACGTATGCCTGTTCCCAAGGCTGCTCCGCGCGAAAAAACTCCGTCGTGCGAGTACACCATAATTTGTATTGCTCATTAAGTGGTATTCACGGCCGAATAATTTTCTCACGCCTTGACGAAAGTAGTTGCTAAAACGACAAATCGTTGGAAAGCCATTGGTAATCGTATTAACTACGAAAATATTGCAATAACGTCTTTGAATCTTGAATAGCAGTCTGAACGATGAAATTAATCGGCTATTTAAACCTTCCAGACAATCACGCAAGGTCGCAGTTTTACCTGTCTTCCGCACCTTCCAAAGCAACTTCCCACACAAATAAAGCCGTATTGAAAAGTGATCGCTGCACAATTTTCATAAGTAATAACTGACCCTCTTCCTGAAGTGCATCGGACTCACTCGGAAATGTCTGCGTCCAATGACCTCGCCACGTCCAGTGAACAATTGCCACCCCGATCGTGGCACACTTTTAGTTTGGACATCGCGGCAGTAGAAAACAAATACAGGTTTATGACTGATTGGGGCGATTAAAGCACTATTCATCTGATTTTGCACAACCAAACGAGAACGTATTGTGATTAGTATTGCAACATTGAAACGTGCAAGGACTGGCATGAGCGGCGCGGTTTTCTTCAGGATGCCCCCCCCCCCCCCCCCCCCCATCGGGGGCTACACTCTAAAAAAGGTTTGTGCGTCTACTTTCACGCACAACACTCGGAGAGCATATGTTTCGGCATTGTCATTCGCTGAGCTGCCTCCGTAAGTTGCGGTAATTGGCTCTCCGAGCGTTGCGCAGGAAAGCAGACTTATGGAGTTTTTATTAGAGTATAGTTGCCTTTTTTCTGCTACAGATGGGGGCGCTCATTCATCTAAAGGGCCGATATCCTACAACATTTGACGCTAAAGTGTACACTCTAAAAATGTAGTGAAAAATGCACAGGGTCACGTATTCTTGCCCTGGACTAGCATTGTAATCACAAAGTCACTAAACGCTTGTGCTTGATTGAGAAACACTGCATTCGGTGCAGAGCGTAGTTTTCTTACTGCTCTGGACAGTGACAATAAATTTGAGAAATGTATTTTCACCCACAAAATTGTATTTTATTACAATTGTATTTGAAATACCCACGTTTTAGTATTTAAATACACATGTCAAATACATTACCCAATTTGTAATTATATACAAATGCAAAATACACAAAGTATTTAAAATACGTATTTCAAATACCTGTATTTGAAATACTGCCCATCCCTGCTTCGTGTGATGTCATTTTCCCCACTAAACTTATAAAAAAAAATGACGCAACATGACTTTATATTACGCGACTTTACCACAAATTCAATTTTCTCGCAAAATTTAGCGGGGAAAATGACCTCACACGATGTTACCTAACCTATATATAAAATCTGTTTTCCCGTTAGATTCAGCAGGAATATCGATGTCACACGCTTTTATCACCATCAAAACGTCGCGCACAGTGTCACAGCGCTGGCTGTCGTTTTAGGTCTGTTTCATCAGCTGTTTTTCCCTAAAAATGTTTGAAGTGTTTTTTTCCTGTTTTTGCTGCTTTATATAACAATGTTTTCCAGCATATAACCCACTTTTTTGTTTGTTCCTTTATATAATGTTTCTTCGGCACTTACTCCCACCTTGTGTAATGCCAGCAATGGCCTTCAAGGTTTTAATAAATGATGATGATGATGAACATAGTTCAAGCCTCGTCAGTAGCTCAGTAGATCGCAGCGATTGACACGCCCAAGCGCATTGCGGCAAAGCAGGGCTTCTGATTTGTGAAAAGGTATTGACAATACAATAGCTACTTAGAGTCAGAAATGCGGGGCGAGTCGAGTATTGTGCACCTCATTATGCCTCCCTCCCCCTTCATGAGGTTGGGGAGTTAGCCATTGAGAACACCGAAGAGCGTTCTAATCGTCCAACCGTGCATTTCTTCAGGTGTTGGCGACTAGACAAATTGAGATGATGATATTCACGATGTACAAAGCACCCGGAGCATACCACCGGGACGCGCATTTCTAAGTACTTACAAATTGCGCTGTCATAAGACTTGCATAGCTCACTTCTAAGGCCGAAAGTCATCGCAAAATTTGAACGGGACGTAGTGTTTGTACGCCCCCCCCCCCCTCCCACACACACACACACACAAATGGGCCGTCTTGTGACCGCATTAAGTTTTGGGGAGTCTCGTATATTGCGTGCCTTTGCATCTTCGGAAGCCCCAATGCGCTCGAGAATGCGTCAGTCATTAACTCTGCGCTCACACGCGTCGGCACAACATCGTTAGGAGCGAGCTGCCAGGACGTGACTAGGAAAAATATATTGCTTGACTTACAAAACTTCAGTAACTGTTAGCTCATACGCCTCTAGATGCGAGGTGACAGACGTGTTCAACCGAAGCAAGTGCATCGAATGGCTTTGGCGTTGGGAGCGTTTTTTTTTTATATGTAATACCTTAACCCGCTTTCCCGTAGAAACTGCGGATCGGGTTTCTAAGACCAACCACATTTTGTTTCAGTCATTGAAAAACTGAGGCCCATGGCGCCGTTAATTACTTCGTGAATCCAGTTGTGAACACGAAGAAATACGCAAGGTGATTACGTACATAATTAGTGGGGAGTTCACCATTTGGTGCACTTAACACTTTCTTGTTGGACTAGCCCTCGTCGCATTTGCGTTTTCCTCTACATTTACTCAAAACACACATACGTCGAAAGGTTTGACGTCGAGCACCATTTTACCCGAAGGCACATATTCGGTAAATCAACTTCAAAGTAAAAAGCAAAAAGAAAAAAAAAAAAGACGGAGGAAAAAGAAAGAAAAAGAGGACAGAAGGCTCCTCGTTCAATATTCACCCGGCGTACCACTTGGAGTAATGTCCTGTACAATTTCACTTGCTGCATCTCTTGGCACAGAAGCAAGAAATCTGTAACGTTTCCTTCTTTTTGTCTTGGCCCCTTCCGGCAACTCTCAAGACATGCCGGTTCCGATGCGGCTTCGAAGCAGCCCGTAAAAGACGACCTTCTCTCCGAGTTTGATTTCCGGGTTGGAGATAACGGCGTTAGTGAGTCCCTTAGTTAATTAGCCATTGCAGCCAGCCTCGCCCAAACCCAAACGCGGGTACTAACTTCCTCACACAGGCACAAGCAAGAGTGAATGAACCCCAGTCCAATGGAAACGGGAGTTGCGGGATCTTAGCGAAGCCAGGCTGAAACGAAAAAGAAAAAATGGAATGCTATTGGGAAAAGCTTTGGAGTAGGAAATGGAGGCCGGGCGGTGAGTGTGCCGGCGGATTGGTGTTGCTGGCGGCCTCTGTTGAAGGATACAAGAAGCGAACTTTGCCGCCTTTGACCCCTGCTTAAAAGCGGCCTTCCTTCGCAACTTTTTGGTCTGTCTTTGCACGGCGCGCGCTCTCTGCAACAAGGCCGACGTTGAACATTCATATTTTGCAAGGCAGACAATCATTTAAGTTTTCACCCCCCCCCCCCTCCTTCCACAAATTGTAACGGTCAGAGGAAGTAAAAGAGAAAGTAAATCATTCCGCTTGTTTATAGCTGGAAGTGGTAGGATATTAACCTATGAAGCACGCGTAGGAAAACGGATCCAAAAATTGAGCGTTGTCTGCAGAGCCAAGAGCGGAAGTGGAATGCGCGAAGTGTGCCTCCAAATGGAGAAAACACCAAAAACGAAAAAAAAAACTATGCGGTGACAGAATTAGGCAAATGACTTTCTCCAGATAATCCTGGTTAAGTATTAATGCAGATTGACACTTTCGTGCGGCAGAAATAACGTATACCGCTGTCAAGGCCTTCACCTCGAACTCTTTTAAAGGGTCGACGAACCAGCGCATGCCGATGAGCGCAAGATCGAGAGCTAATTTGTCAATTATTTAAAGGAGTTTATCTGGAGGCCTTTAATGTGCCCGTCTGACAGGGCTTTTACACAGTCCCGGAAAATATCATCCCGGAGATGGCCACGCCCCCACACTACGGGAGGGGCGGATTTCTAGTAAACAGGATAACTGGGCGAGTTGGTATGGATTCATAATGGAACAGCGCGAATTATTGCAAGGAACCTTTCAATAATAAACCTTTCAGTTGTTAGTCAGCGCTCGTCCTGTCCAGTTCCTTCTCCTGTCCTTGCAATAATTCGCGCTGTTCCATTATGGATTTCTAGTGACTTATAAGGGTGAGGTCGTCCACAGCTCTTCACGCGATCCACCGCGGAATAGGACTCCATCTCGTTTATTTGATTAAGCGTGAGGTGTTTGTAAAAAAATGTGGGTTTTGAAGTTGGGTTCCTAAGACAACTGTATATTATGCGACATATATTTATAAAGCAAAAATAGATAGGCACCACCATAAAAAAAAAACAAATATCGCGAATTGGTCTATGTATGGTTGATGATGAAGAGAGGTATTCATTATGGGGGAGGGGGGAGAGCGGTTTCTTCTCCCTAAGCCCCTGAAATGCAAGTTTTTTTGTAAAAAAAGGAAAATTATTTCCACCAGGTATTTTTAATATCACATCGTTAGTTTACGGTGAAATTTTAAAATTAGGTTAAACAAATATATCTGTACAACCCACCACCCGCAACGCCATATTTCTTTGTGGCGCGAGATGTACAGTCGTCCTCAATATGAGCGTGAACACGCCGCCGTCGACCGATTGGTACTGCCAGCTCCAGCTAGCGGAGCTTCCACGAGTCACTGCGAGAATAAGCACCTGCGCAGAAAGGACGGATGCGCTGTCGTGATAGCGTGTATCACCCCGGTTCTGGAATCTTAAAACCGCCCGCGGCCCGTCTGTTTTGTTTTATTGATAGTTGGAAGCGCTGGTTGTGATAAGCAATCGGTTACGGACTGCGCTTTTTAAACGACAGATCCTGCTGCGTAGCTTGCGCGTGTCGGCATAGTCGATAGTCACTCTTGATGGCATAAAACAAATCTGTCTGACAAGGAAGTAGGAATCGGGGGCGTTATGATTGGGTCTTGAAGTTGGTATCATTGAAGACGTTTTATATATACTTTGTTTCAACTTAAATTCAGACGCAGCCGATGCTACGAGCTAATCGGACCAAGCAGACAGCGTCAAAAGCGCGCCATCATGCTTGTTCGTCACGTTTTGTGCGGGTTTTATGATTGCTGAACCAATCGCACACAGGAAAAGACCCAGTGATTGGCGTTTTGGCGCCGCTTGATTGGTCCGATTAGCTTGTAGCGCCGGCTGACACGTAATATAATAAGAGAGGTATTGTTATCGTTTCAAAATGCGGGCGTGTTTGAATTGCACAAAACGGGGCGCCTACGCGAAATTTATTCATTATGGAAGCTGATGTTGAGATATCGCGCGTACCCGAAGATGAGCGTCGCCGCATTATAGACCTGTGCCAAAGAGCCATCGCCGATCTGGTGAAGTGCCCATTGAAAACCGTTAATCGCATAATACAAGCATACAAGAACGAAGGCCGCATTGTGGACGCGCCACACAATCGACGTCCACGTGTGACAACAGCCGACCAGGATCAGACGATTGTGGCGGCCGTGGTAGTCGACCCGTTTCTGTCGGCCCGAGATGTCCGCAATGCCTGCAACCTTGAGGTGAGCACATCGATAATTTACAGAAGGTTTTCGGAGGCTGGGCTCAAAAGCCCGATAGCTGCCCAAAAGCCTGGGCTCAGCTAAGACAACAAGAGGCAGCGGTTGGCATTCGCCAGATACCACAGCTCTTGGACCATTGCACACTGGAGGAGCGTCCTTTTTTCTGATGAGTCCACATTTACAACTCGTTGGGATCAAAAGCGATGCGTATGGCGGCCGGACTGCAGCAGATATGACCCCGACTTCCTGCAGGAAGTGGCAGCAAGTGGTCGGTCGGTTGTGAACGTCTGGGGAGCTGTCTCCTACCAAGGGCTTGGACCACTGCACAGAATTGAAGGAAGGCTGACCTCTGAGAACTACTGCAACATCTTGGACGACCTTCATGCTTCCCTATGTTCTCGGTGGCCCATTTCCTGACGGGTATTTTTTCATCCAGCCGGACCTCTCCCCAGTCCACACCGCCGGCAAAGTGCGGACGCTCCTGGAGGAGCGTTACGTCAGGCAGCTGTCTTGGCCTGCAAAAGGTGCTGATATGAACATTATCGAGCACATCTGGGGGCTTATGAAGCGGAACCTGGCGAAGCAATCCCTCTACAGTGCACGCGCCGACGACCTCTGGAATGCCGTAGAAGCCGAGCGGAAACGACTGCGGGGACGCACCGATATCGTCGAAGCGTTTTTTCAGTGTCTTCCTTCAAGAATAGCGTGCGTCCTCAGGGCGCACGGTGGCATGGCCCGCTATTAAGACGCACAAAAGACAATCTAGGAAGTTAAGTGCTAGATGTCTTAAAACTAGGTCATTGTTAACAAGAATCAACATGGTTGTTTGTTTTTCTTTTTTGAAAAAAGATCTTTCAAAAGAAATAAACATATCCCTTTTAAATGGTGTCGTTCTTGAAAGACCGATCAAAACAATTCGTGAGTTCACAATACATGCGCGCCTCCTTAGAAAAAAAATCAGTTCCGCGTTAACGAAAAAATAGCGCACGAAGCGAGATCAGAAAAACGGAGCGCGCGTGGAAGGTCGCATCTACACTGACCGCGCAATTTTTATAAATATATAAAGCAGCACTCACTGCCTTACCCAGACTGACATGCAAAAGGGGGTGGCGTGCGTTCTCGTAACAGCCCATCCGTCCTTTCTGCGCAGGCGCTTATTCTCGCAGTGACTCGTGGAAGCGTCGCTAGCTGGAGCTGGCAGTACCAATCGGTCGACGGCTGCGTGTTCACGCTCATATTGAGGACGACTGTATCTTCACTCCCCCTCCCCCCCTTCCCCAAAACGGACCCACAAATCCGCCCCTGTGGAAATGCCCTGTAATTTAATTTTGTGGGAAAGGGATATCTACAAAAAATATACAGCGGACTAATGGACGAAGTTTCGTTTTGAATGTTGTTACGTTTGTGCTCACCTTGTGAACAAAGGCCACGCTTTCTGTTGCAGTGGCGCGAAATAGCACGTCGTTCCGTTGACGTTAATGTCAATGTCCGAGAGGTCGAACGTTTGCCAGCGTGACTGTCTTTCATCTTCCTTTGCATGTTGACGAGGCTGACGATTAGTTAGACTCCTTCGAAAAGCGCCCACAGAGCCCAGGTCGTTATCGCGGTGAGCGAATGCTAAAGAGAACCAGACACGACATGTTACTGTTTACGATCACCTGACTTTTTGAATGGAACGAGCGACATTACTGAATCGTAAATTTCCTGCAACAAAAACGCAGTGCTGGCAAATTCAAGTGCTGATTGTGCTCTAGTGAGTTACTTGCTACACGACTACTACATAAATATGTCATTGTTTTGTTTTTGTTGGCGCTTTTACCTAGTAATGAAGTGCTAACAGAGAAGAAACCAAATCATAAATATTTTTATTTATTTAATTCTACATTCTTGAGTCAGATAATGAAACTATGTTATTAACTTAAACTACAATTTTATGGTTAGTGACGTCATTGTTTCTGTACTCTGAATGTTATTAATAACCCCCCGTGCTACGATTACAAAAGACGTTGACCCCGCCGGTGTGTTTGCATTAGCTGCAGTTGATGTTGGCTTTATTTACTACGTAACTTTAGAAGTAAGAAAAGGGTTATTTCGAGTTAAATTATAAGAAAGAAGGTAATATATACCAGCCATCATTATAAGCGAGATCAGGTTTAAAGAGCGAAAAAAGAAATATTGCTATCATCAATTTGTTTATGCACATTAAAACTTTTACCAGACAATCCTTCGTTTGTCCGGCGGCTATGGCAAACGAGACGAGCTATTTCATTGGTTGGAATCTGTAAGCATAAATTCCCCGAATATCTGAAAGGAAGCGTGTTTTCTACTGATTAAACCCAACAAAAATTATATAAAGAAAAACTCGGAAACGATGTACCATGCACGTTTGGGAATCTGCAGCCTTTCAATTCAACCGCCCTCGAAAGAGGTCTTTATGTAGTATTGCTTTCGAAAACGACCTGCGGCGGTATCTTCTTAGCAGTCGGGCTCGTTAGAAGAAAAACAATTTTTCACCGAGAAAGCACTTTCGAATACGGGATTTTTTAAAGGCGCCTTTTGGTTGGAGCTATCGCGTGCGCTTGTTCCATTCGTTTTCCTAAAAGATAATGAAAAGTGAGATTTACTACGTGAGCATTAAGCGAATAACTTCTATCTTATCAAGATCTATGGATGCGCTTTTTTCGCGAGCCCACGGATTACGCCTAATTAATTTATATTTCTTTTAATTCGCTCCCATAGATATAATTCACTCGGTCAATGTGGTCCTTCCAGGACGCTATAATCGCTGAAGGTATATAAATTACGAAGGGCAATTAAAAAAGTCACTTCATGGACGACAGACTCTCATTCTATAATCTAGCGAGCTCATACATTTCACAGAATGTCCATTTTGCTGCTATTAACAAAGAATCACGGGGTTGGAAAATGTCCCTGGGAAGACCAATGATGTAGATTAGGCTCATGTAGATTTATTACTAACCTAAGAGGCTATCAAGATTTTGCTACTTCAAATATCTGCTGAGATCATATGCAAGTCCCCTGAGCTTTAAAACCCCCAAAAAAAATATTTGAAAACAGACTTGAAAGCAATATATATATATATATATATATATATATATATATATATATATATATATATATATATATATATATATATATATATGTATATATATATATTTTTTTTTTTTAATTGCACGACCGATAGTTTTGTTGTTAAACAGGCACTGAGAAAAGATTTGGTGTTTAATGACCAAATAAGCGGGTTTCTCACTTATTTCTATCTGTGGTGTATATTTGACCCCTTTAAGCTATATCACGCTTTATGTGCATGTAGCAGCTGCCTGATTTGGAAAACGTTAATTTAGGATTTAAACATGTGTATATGGCAGCTTACACTATGCGTTTCCAGGATTACTATCAGTGATGTTGGAGTTAAAAGTCTGAAGAAATGATTTGAAGCTTTCCTTTTTTATTTGCAATAGTGTCTATTAAAAGGGGTTGTGTAGTGCGAGGAACTACACTTTCAGGAACAAATTAGGTCCCATTTTTGTGGAAAAGATTGCATCTTTATCAGAGATTGCGCAAATTAATAGCCATTTACCGAAATGTTTGCCCATGCTGAGTTTTAATGGACAGATACATTTTCTATTGGACGTCGTTTTCTGACTTAGCAGCATATCCCGCAAGTTGTACCAGGTGTACCATTATCCTCAAATAAAATATTAAATCTTTTTTTTTTAGGTTAACCGAATTCACCTTGGTTTAAAAACCTTTCTCAGTATCTAGAAAGTATTAACCACCTATTATGGCACTTGAGGGTTGATCTATTGTTCGCCAACAGTTACTTGAAGACGGATATGTGGATGGTACTTACGAGAATGGTTGTCTAAAAAAGGGGGTTACCGCTGGAGATTTGGTGGTGCTCGCCATAAATTTTGCGGCGGTGTTTCCAATCAAGCCTGAAGAATCATCGAAAGTATCCATTTAAATATTGAGTTTATTGAGTTTTTCTTCGTGCATTTTATCTGAATGTCCAGAAAATTATAGACTTCAAGATTCACTTGTTATTTATAAAGTTCTTGAGATTCAAGGGCCATGTGGGATGGTAGTAGAAGGCGAATGATTTCATTTCTTATATGTTTGCCTACCAACAGCAGTACATGCCTCTGGTAATGGAAGGAACAGCAATCGAGAAGAGAGCTCCTAAAATAAATGTGATAACTAATTAGAGAGTGAACTCGTGCTTCTGCTGAGGAAACGGTTTGAAAACCGAACACGAATTTGGCACTTGCACTTGTAATCACCGCCCATAGACACGTAGCTCTCAAGTTTCGAAAAGTGACCCTTGAGAGCAGATCGAAATGTTCGTGGGTCAAGCTTAGATTATGCCTCATTCCATTCTATCAGTTATTTATCTCTGAAATGAAAGGAACAATGGCAAAAGAGCGTGAAAAAATAAATTCTCGTTGTTTGAAAAAAAAAAAAAAGCTAAAGCCGCTAAATTTATATTTATAATGGAGATTCTTTTCTGAAACCCACTGTTAGCGCGGTAAGACAAACGTTGACAGGCGATTGAATATGTTCCTGCAAAGTCAAATGCTCCGGAGCCGCGTTTCTAGTGGCCTCTTAGAAAGGCTGAATTGCCCGTTTATTCCAATATTACATGAATTACGTGGTCGCATCTTGCGAACGCACTCGTGCTTCCTTCGCGAAAGCAACAGGCCTATTTGGAAAATGAAAGCAAATAACAAAACGAGTTAAAACCGAATATGCACACTTTACGTGTGCATTTTATTTTCGCCAATGATGTCGGGGGTCACAACTGTTAATGCACTTGAATGCAAGACGCAAAACAAGAATGACCTAGAAAGATATAACTTTAATATATAAAAAAACGCATTTTTCTAAATCGGTTTTGTTGAATAGGGAACCATGAGAAAGGTTTGTAATTTTCAAACGCAGGATAAACATAGCCGCCTTTCGTTTCAGGACCTCGCCCGTAGTGGACTCAGCCGTATATCTCTCAACTTAGACATTCACCTTATGATAGGCTCGATAATGTCTACTGTAGGGTCTGTTGGTAAATCGGAACAAGCATTATGGAAGACACGGAAGATCAAGGGCTTCAATGTAGAACAAAATGAATGAACCAATTGAGTTATTTTTCGCCTTTGGGCATTTAAATTAGAGGGCAGGTATGAATAGCGGCCAACCTAAAACGATTTCATTTCTTTTATCTAAAAGATAGTGGCTCGAGATAAAAGCGAAATGTTGAGCTCCTTTTGAGCGAGCGGTCGTCACTTATAAACTAACTACTTCCTCTGTCGAGACTCGCCCAAGACACCTATAGTATATTCCGACGAAAAAAAAAAGGATTACTTGATACTGGATAAGCACAGACGCAGCAATCCAGTCTACTATAAATTTTCATGACAAAATCATAAAATGATTTTAATACCAAGCGTAACTGCACTAGGACTAAACAGAAGGAATAAAAACAAAGAAAAAACAACGTCGGACAGAGTTTTTCGACTCCGCAACCGAATTGGTTCATTGGAACAATAATAAAAATGCAAACATTTGGTATGATTGGGGCGCGTACTTTTTTTTGCCTTTCAAGTATTTCTAGGGTATCTTGGGATACCTTTTGTTTTATTCCCTTGTTCAGGTTTGTTTTAATCGTAGTGCACGTAAGTTTGCATCAAAAACGGAAACCGCAAATATATTTTTCTGTTAGAAAATAAAATATGTAACCGATGAAAATACTTTTGCACACCATAGGATGAGAGGAGTGTTTTATACTCTACCCATTATCTCAATTCAATGATCCTTTCGGAGTGTCACAAAACACTGACGTGCAACATATCTTTAACTAGTACATGAAACGTTCAATTTTTCACTTTTTGCTTAAGGTATACGTGAGCACAAAAATTAGCTTTGTTTGGATTTTTAAATCTCCCTGATATGAATATATTAATGGTTCAAATTGCACTCTTTTTTCCGAGAACATCTCTATCTAAAGTGCGATACACGGCCACCCCACCCCACAAGGCGTGCTCTTTCTCAGTCCCTGGACTGAGAAAGAGTACGCATACAAATAATAAAACAAGCCAAGCTTTTTTATGCTTTTTGGTCAGACACCTTTCAGTTCGACAAGGAGAAATTATCGCCAAAACAACGAAAGATTATCAAGATTAACTGAAACAGAAACAACATTTGGTGATCGATGAAGACTTTTCTTGGCATGGTTTACTCACGTCTATAACTATTGGGAGAGGGTGACCTTTTGTCTACCTCTCAAAAGCTGAGTTGGATTGCAAGATAATATACAAATCCTAACGCTTTTTCGCGGCTTCGAAACCGGTAGCACCAAGCACCCCTACCTGGCTCGTAATCTCCCCAGGGTGTAGTGACCCCATTCACTTTTCTTGCCCGTCCGGCTTAACCGCAGGGGCAGCAACTCTTTTTCCCACGGTCGGAGATTGGGCTTTCCAGTTTCCAGATAGGCAATTAGGATCCCCCTAGGAACACACCGGGTTTAGCATATTTGCTCCGTCGTCCCTCCTCTACGCGCGAAGATGAGCTGCGCCCAAACAACGTCTGGCTTCGGGATTTCTGCTGTTCTGAATAGTTCGATTGCAGTGGTCCGTGCCGATGCAGATTTTGACTGCGCACCAGGCTATGTCTAGATTGGGTCCTTCCCGCATTATGCACCTCCATTCGGAAGCAGGGAGTACGCAATGCAACTTTAGGCTCGCAAAAAAAGAAAAAAAAAAAAAGAAAAACACCCATAATTCTAGAAGCAATAAAAGGTGGCTCTTTAGTGTCTGAATGAGGTTACCCAGAAGGCAGATTTTAGCGAAGAATTGAACCCCCTAAAGCTGAACAGCATTTCTTTTAATATTCTAGGCTTATTTTGTTTTTATCTTTTAAACAGAAGGCGTGCGATTCAAGAGGATTTCAGTTATAGATGCTGCTCCACTCTCACTGAGAGGACGCTGGAACAGAAGAATCTCGAAGCAAAGATGTTTTATGAAGATATTTTATTTCAAAGTCCTGGTCGTACTATACAGAAAAGGCACTGGCTCCAAAAATGCAACATGACTGTGAAAAATGTCTCTTTTTGCGCGAACACTCATGCATAATAGTTGTTTTTTTTAAAGGCACTAGTTTGCAGCCGCACTCTCCTATCGCCACACGCAAGAAATTAAATCAACTATACCTTTCACATAAGCGCTAATTATAGAGTATGTGCTGAGGTAGTGTGATCTTATTATTCGGTAAAATGTCCGGGTGTAGACGAAGCAGGAGAATATTTATGCATGATTTTAAAATCTTTCGGTGTTCAAACTAGAGATATTCACTTGATGTTGGTATAAATATCTTCAGTTATGGCTAAAACTGTGTTTAGACGACCCACCTTTGCAGATATCATCTGGGACGATATGTCAAACTCTGCAAAAACAAAAAGTAAACGAAAAAAATAGCTTGATATTACATAATTTGTACTTTCACTTAGAACGTAGAACATAGTTTTATTTGAAAAAAATACATTTTTGAAAGTACAATAGCGAGCCGGTGAAAGCCTCAAGGGCTTGTGGACCTGGCTCGGCAAGTGGCGATACAAAAGAAAGACACATTATAGTAAGGTACGTTCTAAAAAAAGTGGAAAAAGTTATCTGACTGTCAAAATTTACACGTTCTCGGAATCACAAGGTACACTTGTAAGGCTAGAAAAGAAAGAAAAAAAAACTTTGATAACCATAAGAAAAGAAGAAAAAAACAACAACAAAGCCTAACCTCACAGCTCTAAATTCCATAACGCCTTCCTGAGCTTTTTCCTCGAAGTTATAGATTGAAAAGATTCCGGTAGGCTGTTAAATATTTGCAGAACGTAATACACTCTCGTGCGTTCACCATACTTCGTTCTGATCCGCGGCATTTGGAAACGGAGCGATGGTCTCATAGGCCGCTGCGCAATGTAGGCTGTAATAAAACTAGAATTCCAGACATGACGAAGCACAACAGTTTCCCTAAAAAGACCCCCGAAAGATGGCAGATAGAGCTCTTGAAATATACACGCGCTTGAGACATCTGGCCTGTCAAACGAAACACTTTTCAAAATACCTCTTAGCAAGGAGTCGATTCTCGCACGCCAGAAGAGGGAGCACCCCATAAAGATGGTAACACCGTATCGCAAATAGCTGTAAGCCAATGCATGCGTTACCATTTTTCGCACAGAAAAAGGCAGAAACATTTTAATATTATACAGACAACATACAACACTTCTTAATTTTGTACATACATAAGTCATATGCGTGCACCAGGACAAATCACTGCCGAAATATATTCCTAGGTATTTAACTGTTTGCATATATGGAATAGCTTCGCAATCGCACGATGTGCAATTTGAAGTGTGCAGCACTACTGGGACGGAAAGTTCGACATGCTTTAGCGGGTGCCTAAAACAGACAAGTTTTGTTTTCGACACATTTACTTCAATTAAATTTGCCCGAAACCAGTCCATTGTAGAGATAATATTATTTTGCAGATTTTGAATGGCTACAATGATAATCTAGATGATCCTACACTAAAAGCGTGTCATCGGCGTATTGAAAAAATTTAGAAAAAAACAGCGGGTAGATCGTTCACGTATAAATTATAGAGTAATGGCGATAGAACAGAGAATTGCAGGACTCCAGCAGTTAAAAGGGCCTTACTGCTCTTCATATTTTTAACCACCACCACTTGGGATCGACCAGTAAGATAGCCTTTAAGGAGTGACAAAAACGGACCTCTGAACCCCTGTCTGTACAGCTTAGAACAGAGGACGTCATGACTTATGCTGTCGAATGCTTTCGAGACATCCAAAAACACTGCACACGTAAACAAACTGTTATCAAAACCAGTATTCAAGAAATCTCCAAAATCTTCCAGTAATGCCTGAGTACCCCGCTCTGAAACAAAACTGTACAGACGATCGGAACGTAAGTCGAATCTTTGACAGAAGCTAGTCATTGCCCTTAAAACGTGTTTTTCCAGCAGCTGCGAAATGCATGATAAGATTGAAATTGGACGATAGTTCTTGAAATCATTCGTCGCCCCTCCTTTGTGGAGCGGTTTTACACTAGCAATTTTCATTCCCGTTGGACAATTTCCAGTTGCAATTATATCGTTCAGCAGAGCTAGAAGTACATTTTTAAGTTTTTCAAAATTTCTACGCAGATCCCGTATATAAATTTCGTCAATGCCAGAAGACTTTCTCTCCTTGGAATAAAATAAATACTCTCGCAGCTCGTGTTCCGTTATCGAAGGAAGATACGCAGAAGCTAGATTGTAGTCGTGCACCGTAATAGTTGGTGCTCTATCACTATCTCGAACTGCACTTGAAGTGCGAGAAAAAAAGGCATTAAAGTCCTCAATGATTTTCTGCGTAACTGGCGCAAAGGACTTATTTATCACGTCATCAATTGAGCGTTTTTTTTGTTCCACCCCGAATCTGATTAGCTAACTGCCAAGTTTTTGTTACGTCAAAAGGGTTCCTTTCAAATTCTCCCCAAAAAACCTGCGTTTTGAGGAAGGGACCAAGGCGCATGCTTTGTTTCTGGCTAACTTGTATTCGGCCTTGAGTGTTAGTTCACCTGGACAACGTCTGCAGCGCTTCCAGGGTAAGTCCTTGTACTTTATAGCTGCCAAAATGTCTGACGTAAGCCACTTAAAGTGCGCTATACGTTGCCTAATCATTACTTTCCTTTTTGACGTAGATGAAAAGTTTGAAAATAAATCAACAACAGCGTCATATAACTGTGAAGCCTCGACTGATGCTAATAGGCCATTCCAGTCAAATTTGTTTACTTTGTCATCGAACCGCGCCTGATCTGTTATCGTTATTTCCTTGACATCATTGTCGGAGCTCCTATTATTCTTTTTTGATTTTATCTGGCACGCTATATAATAGTGATCAGCCAGTTTTTCAGTTATCACCGCCTCCTTAACCGAGCACTCAAACATGCGTATAATAATGTGATCAATGCACCAGGACACGAATTTGTCGCCTAAAATTTCTTCCCGAGTCGGTAGATGTATTGCACTTTCGATGCCGTACGTTGACATTAGGTTGAGATTATCGCATACAACAGGGCGTGAGGAATCTAATGTGTTTAGATTGAAATCGCCCGCTCAACGCAGTTGACTTGTTGAACTAAACTCCGATAATACTTTATCCAGTTCATCAAGAAACAGGTTCGCGTTGCTTGAAGGGGGGCGGTAGATAGCTATCAGGCTGACACAGAAATGCTGGCCAGTAATCTGCAGACCTATGCATTCCGAATAAGTCATTGTTATTGAAATCTGGGCTGTGCTCCAAATGTTTTTGATGAAAACATAAATTCCTTCCCCCCTACCCGACGCTCTAGTAAAGGCAAAGCGTTCGTAACGAGGAATAGAAAACTGAGTGAGCATATCGTCAGTAATGTTAACTTCAATCACAAAGCCGTTTACAACTCCCTGTAACGCCGAATTGGAGCGCAGCTCTTGAGGAGGAGGACGGAAGGGTACTGAGGGGAGGGTAGACCCCTCCTCCTTCTCCTGCTCCTCCCCTCATTCTTTAATATGCTCCGGGGGGGGGGGGGGTCACGTGACCTCGGGGGGGGTGTCACGTGACTTCGGGGAGGGGGGTCACGTGACCCCGGGGAGGCGTGACCTGGGGGTCACGTGACCTTGGGTGTCACATGGGGGTCACCTCAAGGTCACGTGACCCCCAAGGTGACCCCCATGTGACCTTGGGGGTCACGTGACCTTGGGGGTCACGTGACCTGGAGGGGTCACGTGACCTCAGAGGGGTCACGTGACCTGGGGGGTCACGTGGGGCTCACCTTGGGGTCACATGACCTTGAGATGACCTTGGGAGGGGTCACGTGACCTTGGGGAGGAGAACACGTGACCTCGGGGGTCACGTGACCTCAGAGGGGTCACGTGACTTGGGGGTCACGTGACCTTCAAAGGGTCACGTGGGGTCATCTTGGGGTCACGTGACCTTGAGATGACCTTGGGAGGGGTCACGTGACCTCGAGGGGTCACGTGACCTTGGGGGTCACGTGATCCCAAGATGACTCCACGTGACCCCCACGGTCACGTGACCTTGGGGGTCACGTGACCTTCAGGGGGTCACGTGGGGTCACGTGACCTTGAGATGACCTTGGGAGGGGTCACGGGACCTGGAGGGGTCACGTGACCTTGGGGGTCACGTGACCTTGGGATGACCTTGGTTACGCCGACGCCGACGCCGACGGCGACGGCAACGCCGACGCCGCTCAAGCCGGGAACGGGCCCCTAAGAGCTGCGCTCTAAAATAAAAACATCTATGATCGCTCCCAAATCTCAGACAGTGATCATGAACTGATCCCAGTACTTCCTAATACTTCTTATGTTAACATGAAACACACTAAACGGAAGTTCCGATGATCCTTTGAATTTATTTTTCTGTAACGAAAGATTTGAGAACTCAAGACACTTCATAGCAGCAATTATACAATTTTGTCCAAGTCAGCAACACGATCAACGCACAACAGTGACGAACTCACGTCCTTTTTCAAAAAAACCTTTCCCCGTTTCACCCACGCGAATTTATATTGATTTTCTTTTGCTTTTTCCTTGGCCAACCAGAACAGCTGTCGGTTTAGCTTCGTAAGGTTCTCGTTGATGTACAGCTGCGGCACAACAGCAGCCTCAACAAGAGTACGCAGTTTCCCACGCGCGCCGAGCCACCGATCTTTTGTTTCTGTTGACTTGAATTTAATCAGAACTATTGGGGTAAACCCAGGCTTAGCAGGGAGACGATGTACTGCTAGGATATCTGAAGTTGCAAAGTCCGATATCCCAAGTTTCACCGCGAGGTCGTTTACAGCTTTTTCGAGATCTTCGTCACTTGCTTGTGGTAGCCCTTGAATTTCCAGGTTTGCACGACGGCTATACTGCTCTCCGTTGTTAATTTCTTCTCGCAGGGATTGGGTCGTCTCCGCTTGGCCATTAACAGTTTCTTGCAGCTCCGCGCGTTGCCTTTCTAGCGTACAGATGCTATGTTTGTCCTAATTTTAGAATGTATGAACCTATCATGCCTTGTTTCGTAGTAAGGACAAATGCCATTCATTACCAATACTGGAAACTGGAGCCAAAATGCATGGGTTTGTCATGAGACACAGAAGTGCTGCCATCTCTCGGTGTGGGATGGTAAACTTTGCGCTCGAAAGTAGAAGAATAACAATCATTTACTAGACTTTATTTTCTCTTCACACTATTAGGAATTGTGAAAAATTGGCAGATCGGTGTGCCGATTTCAATTGAGCAAGAGCTGATACACGGTATTTCTAATAATGAGGTGCGCTTCATACTCGCAGTAAGTATGTAGATTACATAGACCTATGTATTACACCTGGTACAAATGACATACTGCAAATTAGTCACTTTCTAGGAAGTTGACTGTTTATGAACTACTCTAAAGGCAATGGCTGTGACTAGCTGTAAGGACTGGCTTTTTGCAGTTAGGAATAACGCACACCAATTCAAATACGTAATTGCTCCATGGGTCGTTGTTTGAAATTATATGAGATTCACTTCCAATGAGGATGGAAATGGTACACCACGTAGTAATTACAGCCAGTAAATGCTACACTGGCTGTTTAACGAAGAGTCAGTATTTATAAAAAAATGTAGATATAGTGTCCGGTTCAGTATTACCTGTCGTTTTGGGAGCCTGGTTAGCCTCTAATGACTATTAGATTGTACTTCTGAGTTATTCGGACAAGTCTAAACTAGATTGCATTCCAAGAGCTCTTAATGGCTGTGGGCCAATATCCTAAGCTATTTCGGGGCATATAGACCAAGCAGCTGTTTATTAGGTAGTTCCACTTGTGATAGACTTTAATGGCCATTAGTGACCATTTCGTGATATTGGTGAGCTTATGTCTCAGATTGGATTTGAATCCCTATTATTTACTATTTGATGTTATTTCCTAATTATATGAAGGATTTAAGGTTCCAAATGTCTGTGACTATCAATTACTGTAACTAATTTGAGTTATCTGATTGCGCGCCGATTGAGTTGGCTTTCAATGGCTAAT
Organism: Ixodes scapularis; assembly: GCF_016920785.2. Taxonomy (NCBI): domain Eukaryota; kingdom Metazoa; phylum Arthropoda; class Arachnida; order Ixodida; family Ixodidae; genus Ixodes; species Ixodes scapularis. The sequence continues at coordinate 198,915,145 of NW_024609835.1, forward strand.
TTTGACTTTTTGATCAAAATTTGACACGGCAGATACGTAGTTCAAATAACTTCTGGTTACTTTTTATGACTATTGGTCACTATTTTGAGTTATTTGGTGGTGTGAAGACTAAGTTGGCTTTCAATGGCTAATATTGGCTATTTGATATTTCTGAATTGTATGGCAGGGTTGGGGTCCAAATAACTTCTAGTGTCTATGCATGACTTTAGTTATTATTTCAAGCTATTTCATTCAGTGGGGACTGAGTTGGCTTCCAATGGCTATGGAGTCATATTTATTAATTATATGGCACATTCAGGCTTCAAGTGTCTTCTAGTGATGATCAATGACTATTAGTCAGTATTTCAACGTATTTGATTATGTGTGGACTAGTTGGCTTCCAGTGGCTATTATGGGCTGTATGATAATATTTTTTTTATTATGTGGCATGTTTGGGGTCCAATGACATCTGGTGACTATTCATGACAATTAGTCATTTTTGGTGTGTGTGGACCGAGTTGGCTTCCAATGGCTCTTATTGGCTATGTGATCCTATTTCTGAATTATATGGCAAATTCAGGGTCCAAATGACTTCTTGTGGCTCTCAATGGCTATTAGTCACTATTTCAACTTATTTGCTTTTGAACAGATTGAGTTGGCTTGATATGGCTATCATTGCCTATATGATCGTGTTTTAATAAATTATATGGCAGATATGGATTCCAAATGACTTCTGTGACCATCAATCACTGTCAGTCAAGTCACTATTTCCACTTATTTGCTGTGTGCAGACTGAGTTGGCTTCCAACGGCTACTATTGGCTACGCATTCATATTTATAATTCTATGGCAGATTTGGGGTCCAAGTGACTTCTAGTGACTGTCCATGATATTGGGTCCCCACATCGAGTTATTTGATTGTGTGAAGACTGAGTTGACTTTATATGGCTGTTACTGGCTATATGATCATATTTATAAATTATATGGCAAATTCGGAGTTAAAATGACTTCTACTGACTATTAAAGACTATAGGTCAAACTTTTAAGTTATTTGATTGTGTGCGGGCTGAGTTGGCTTCCCATGACTATTATTGGCTATTTGATCCTATTTCTAAATTATATGGCAGATTAGTGCTTCAAATTACTTCTAGTGACTATCAATGCTATTAGTCACTATTTCGACTTACCTGATTGTGGGCAGACTGATTTGGCTTGATATGGCTATTATTGGCTATACGATCATGTTCATAAATTATATCGCTGATTTGGGGTCCAAAATGACTTCGACAGACTGATAATGACTATTGGTAACAATTTTGAGTTATTTGATTATGTGCGGGCTGACTTGGCTTCCAATGGCTTCTATTGGCTTAGCAATCATATTTTTATTTATATGGCAGATTTGGGGTCCCAATAATTTCTAGGAACTATCAATGGCTATTAGTCACTACCTCCACTTACCTGATTGAGTGCAGACTGATTTGGCTTCATATCGCTAATATAGGCTATATTATTATGTTTATAAATTATATGGCGGATTTGGGTCCAAATGACTTCTAGTGGCTCTCAATGACGTTCAGTCATTATTTCGACTTATTTGATTTTATGCAAGCTGAGTTGGCTTCCAATGGCTATCATTGGCTATGGACATCTGTTATCGGCCTGTTTGGCTCGAATTTCCAAAAATGGCTATTAGTGCTTATTGGTTGCAATATTCTGCTATTCTATACTTATGAATGAAAATGGCTTCAAGTGGCTATTGTTGGCAATAGCATATCCTCTTAACAATATCACCTTAAATCACTTCAGAATGAACATTAGTGACAATTAGTGACATAGTATTCATCATGTTTTAAATATGAATCGATTCAAGAATCTACTATTATTGGCTATGGGCACTTGGCCAAATCGGCTTCAAATGGCTATACATATATATCATTGACTGCTATTGGCAATTCATGCAATTGAAGTGTGTATAGTTTTGAATGACCTCAACTGGATATTATTGGCTATAGGAATCTATTCTTAACTTGGTTGGCTTCGATTGGCTAATGTTGGCTATAATCATCTGTTCATTTCCAGGGTGGCTTGAATTGGCTACAAATGGCTTAAAGTGACTAGTATTTATAATTAACAGCTCTTTCTTTGTCCGCAAACTGAAATGGCTTCATTTGACTAGTTTTGGATATTACCATGTATTTTTTACCAGACTGGCTTCAAATGGCTGTGAATGGCTATTTCTGAATATAGTTGAGAATTCTATACCTATTTCGGTGATTATGATTGAAAATGACTTCAGATGGCTCTTGTTGGCTATCAGCCTTTATTTTTACTGGATCGGCTTGAAATGGCTATACAGGCTATCTGCAACTATTATTTACAATTTATGCAATTGGAGCGTGCATAGTTTTGAATGACTTAAACTGGTTATTTTTGGCTATAGCACCTATTTTTGGCAAGGTGGGTATAGCACCTATTCTTGGCTATAGCTCCTATCCTTGGCACCTATCCTTGGCAAGTCAAAAGGGCCCTGCAAGGACTTCTTTACTGGTTTTTAATTTGCACCAGACCTGAGCGTACTGAACGTAATAACTTAACGAAACTTTTCTTTTCTCGAATTTTGCTTTATTTTAAAATTTATAGGCAGATTAAAATTACAAAAAGAAGCAAAAAAAATAACCTCCTTCATGACGTCCATGGTTGCTTGAGTGGCCGTGAAAGCGAGTGGTCACGGCTGCCGCACTCCGTGTCGACGGCTCGAGAGGGCGCCGCTAAAGCGTGTTCTGGCTAGGCTGTATAAAGCGGGCAGCCAAGGCGGCTCTCATTGCATTAGCTGCGCGATGAAAACCCTAACTAGGCATGACACTTCATTGGCCACATACAGCAGCAAACACGCGGTAAAGATCAGTTCAGAAGGAGAGCCATTTCGCGCTGCCATACCGCCAAAGGACGAATCGCAAACCAAAGCTGCTCGCCGAAGGCCTTGGGAACGCTTTGAACCTGTCGGATCCTCCAGTCTACATGACCGCAGCGCCGCCGCGTACATCTGAGACCCTTTCTACGCTCGCCGCTCGTTAGGTCCTGATCCCACAACACCTTTCTAGTATGTGTCGCCTCTTCCACCGCTTGGTGGCGGGTATATCGACGGGTCATCTCTTCGTTTCTGTCCTTTCTAAACTGTATTGTTTTCTTTTTTTATCTACATAGTGAACAAAAACTACTTTTATAAATAATTGCAACGGTTCGTTCCACTTATATTTTGTATTTCGACTAAAAAGAAGCTTTTAGCGGCTCTGAATAGTAGTAAGCCAAGGACCAAACACGTCACATATTCCGCGCTTTTGGCACCGCTGGTCGCCCCCGTAGGTAGATGAGGTTTCCGCGTCGTCCAGTTAAAATATGACGCACTGATATTTAGTTACTCTCTCCGTGCCCGCTGGCTTGCCTGAACGCCAAGAGACGTGGAAAATTGCAAAAAATGGTAGACGCTTAAATATAATCGCAGGGCCGCTTCAAGGGCTGTTTACCCAGGATCGCGGCCGTCAGCAAACAAAGGATGACACAGAACTCTGGACTACTACCGCCATCTATGAGTGACGGCGGCAAACTTTCGAGCCTTTCCACTCTGACTTGCCGGCTCGTGACCTGCCATTACTTCATTCCCACCTGAGCACAGCTTCGCTGGTGTTCCTTTTTCACCAGAGTGGGAAGGCTGAATGTTTTTTTTTTTTGTTGTAAAATAATCCATTTGCCACCGGCCAGGCTGAGAGCTCGCCTAAATTTTTATTCATTTTTTTCTGTAACTCGCTAAGATCAACTCAATTAAAAATGCATTGCAAAAATTGTTGTGTTTATGTTTATACAGCCGGACGTTAGTCTGCCTCAGTGGGCGTTTCTTGTCTCAGCTGTAGATGAGCAATTTAGCCAGTGCGGTACAACCGTAACCTGGCTCTTTAACGTGCACCACGCACCACGACCGCACGCCGGTACGATGCTCATCCAGATATAAACGAAGATAAAGATGTTCGTGCGATCTTCAGTTTGGCGACCAAGAATGGACCAAGAAATCGAAAAACAAACTGAACAGTGTGAACAGTGCGCATCAGTATCAAACACTCGACCTCAGGTACCTCTGCATCGTTTGGAAGATCCGGGAACACCCTGGCATCGCCTTCATGCAGACTTTGCAGACTTGTCCCAAGAGCACTACCTCATCATAATTAATGCTTTTAGCAAATGACCGGAAGTCATACCAATGAAATCTACGAAAGCATCAGCGAACAGGGATGCCTTTAAATAAATATTTCAGCGCCACGGTCTTCCACAAAAGTTGGTGACGGAGAATGGACCTCAGTTCATTAGTTCCGAATTCAAGACGTTTCTGGTTCAAAACGGCATTGACCACCTTCTCACACCACCGTATCATGCGAAATCAAATGGGCAAGCCGAGAACTTCGTGAAGACGTTCAAGACCGCTCTTCGCCGCGCAAAGGGAAAGAACAGCCGGAAGAGCCAGCAAAACTTCTTGATGCGATGCCGCATTACCCCTCATATATCCACTGGGAAGGCCCCATGCGAACGTTTGAACCAGAGACACTGTAGGATGGTGCTTGATTTGGTAAAACCCTCGGCCAAACCGTCCAGATCTCCGCAGATCTGCCCCTTTAACTCGCGCTCGTTCGCAATTCACCAAAAAGTCTGGATCAAGCACCCTCTGAGAAAACAGCACTAAATTAAAGGTGTGATTCAAGGAAGGGTAGGCAGCGCGATTTTCGAGGTCCTGGATGAGAACTTCAAAGTTCGCCGTGTGCATTCTGACCACCTAAAGCACAGAGTCACATCCGACGCTTCGAAGGTCTTCTGTTTCGGGTCAGCAGAAGTCCACCAGTGGAACGCACGGCGTCTCCAACGGAATATCCAACTCCAGCAAGCCCAGGCGGTTCACCCCGTAATCTGGAGCCCAATCCAAGGTACCCTCAACGAAGACGCATGGCACCGGAGCACTTCCAGTCTTCGAAGTCGGGGAGATGTAGCAGACAGCCTGCTATCATCATCGAAGGGACCATCAAGCCAGGTGCACGGGCTCGCGTGGCTGGCAGCTTGGGCGTTCGGCACCGTGTGTCCTGGCGGCCGAACAAGCTTAGTTTCGGCACCTCGAAATAAATATATTTGCAACCTGAACCAGGTTACAACAGTATATAAGGCATATCATGAATATAAATCAAAAACAGTAACGGTCCCTTATTTCCTGGGGAAACCCATATTTTATTAATCCTAAAGGGGATTTAGTGTCATTACATACTGTGTATTGCTTACGGGAAGTAAGATAATTGGTTATGACTTTACGTGATATGCTTCGTATGCCATATGTTTCAAGTGGTGTCATATATATATATATATATATATATATATATATATATATATATATATATATATATATATATATATATATATATATATATATATAACTAAAATTTGAAGTTCACGAACTGTTTTGTATTGTCTAACTTTTCTGCTGGCTGCTTTGTTATTTTTATCGAAACAACTAAGTTACATATTGTTGATCCATTTTCTTCTTTATTACTGCACACTGTCTTAATAAATAATTAGATGCGTAACGAATTCACTTAGCATATCCAAACCACGAAAGCCAAATGTATTATTTTCTTTTGTTTAAACTATGCTGCGCTCTCCGTTTTTTACGCGCTGCGCAGCTATATCGATCAAGACAAATGCCTTTTATATTTTCAACCAGATCCCAGCCTAGAGGTAGGAACCAAGTTAAATGTAAGAAACAAAATCTCATCACATATTGCTAGTGGCCAAACGACTTTAATTTTTTTTTTCAAAAGCATGCGTGGAAAATCAAAAAGTAGCAAGCATTATATTTTCAAAAACGTGGGTAGTTAGTTCAGTTTGCACAACACCAATGTCACCCAGCACTCGTAAAACAATTGAAGCTCTTTAGGGAAATGTAGTATCAACAATTATATGAAATTATTAATGTCGTATCTCATGGTCAAAAAGTTATGTAAATTATTATTATTATTTTTATATTATATAAAACTAAAATTTTTGATAACATTTACCATAAAAATCATTATTTTTAGTTAATAAATGTAAAATGGTATCATTTAGTAGAATACTTTAACTTGTGTATTAATATATCTTTATGATTGTTACCTGGCAGACCCGCGACAAATACTTTTTAGGGTTCGATGCCTTGTGAGTGCTTAAAGAGTTTTTCTATGTTATTCATACTTTAAAGAAGACTACTTATATGAAAGTAATTGAGGTTATTTTGATTGAATTCTTATTAGATGAGCTCAACGCATTCGAGTAGCAGAAAGTTAGGATCTTTTGACGTATGGAAGAAGGAATATAGATTTAGGGCCCTTTCCTACTAAGCCTTGCTTGTAATTACTGTACCAAAGACTGCAAAGCTTTAAATACCTTTTATCTAAGATACAGAGATGAGTTATCTAAAGAAAGGTTTGCTGCGCGTTACCCAGATAGCACACGCTCTCTGGAAACATGAAGATAATTAGGCGATAACAAAATGCTGCCATAGCACTGACATTGTAAGCAGCTCATGCTGGAGGACGTCCCTTCACGCTCTCTGGAACAAAAAAGAAACAAAAGTGCTCGGAATGGTTAGGAAGAAAAAGGTGAGACGGCTATTAAGCTCCGAATACTTTTGTTCCCGCTCCCCAGGGCCCATGAATGCAAGGCCGATAGCCAATGATTTGGCCGTGTTGTGTCGCAGCTATTGCTGTCACTGTTCCGTACAGAACATCTCCCTTTTTATTACAGCCCTTAGATGACGTTTAGATTTTGTGCCTTCATGCACAAGTGGCATTATTGAATGTTTTTCATAGGAATCATAGAATTCCATTCATTAATATTTTTTGTATGTGTCACGCTACTGGGCGAGGCATGCTGCTTAACCTTTGCAGAGTACGATTCCGGGCATGTTCTGGGCCACTACACGAGCAAAATAGTCAGCAATTCTAATGGTTTCCAGTTTTGATTAAGTGAGGTTGTGCAGGAAGCTTGATGCTTGGCGACGCCGCCCGCTCAATCGCACGTTCTTTTGCCGTACCACGCTGTTAAACATTGTTTTGACATCTTGTATCTTCGCAAACTCCTACGGTTGAAAGCTATTTTTGAAATGTCTAGCTGCCCCTTCGGAGATGATGACACGTTTTGTTTTTTTATCGGTACGTTCTCTTCCAACCACTCTTTAACTGCGCGCAGAGCGAGCAGTGCTTGTTTTGAATTGTTCACGATGTCGTCGCTGACGACTCCGAAGCTCTAGATTTTGCGCTCCGGTGTAGCCACGCTGGAGAATATAGACACCAAATGGATTTTCCAATGAAAGCTTTCTACCAATCGCGGGAGGACGACGCTCAGTTTTTTTTCTCCACAAAATTGAAATGCTCTACGTTAGTACAAGCCTAGAGATGCGACTTTTTTGAGTTTATAGCAAGCCGCTTAGCATGTCGCATGAATGAATGGGGAGGCACATTGTTACGCTGTTTTTGAGCTCATTGCAGAACGCGTCATTTCACGTTTGTTTCTTTATCAGTTCGCCAGATTTTCACAAAGCTACTTCGATCTCTTCGGCGCCCTTCATTAACACCGACGCCAGGGTTAAACTATTGCCTTTTGGGCACAGCGTTTCGGTCAGGAAAGTGCACTCCTTAGTTGGGTTTTCACACTGGCAGAGTCTCTTAATGTATTCCAGACTGAATTCTTGGCCACCCACGTGTGATATTGGCTAAAACCGTAGTTTCCCCAATAAATGCACACACACTAGTGCACCGGGCGTTTCAGTTCCCACTCGGAATCCAGTGAGCAGAACGTTGTCAGTAAAAATTATTTGAAAGAGGAGCCGCTTTCATTTTCTTGTACATCTCGCGTATTGAAGTTGTTCAGAATTGTCTTCCGATTAGTGCTTTCCTTCCATATGAATAGACCCGCACAGCATATTTCTTGTTGGGGCTTTCTCTCGAGCATTTATTATCATCCGACGTTCAGTATTTCATGGAAAGCTAAAGGTCATTTCTGTCTAAGCAATGATTTCATAGGTATCAACGACTGCTTAAACACCTTTATTTTCATGTTTATTTGTCAAATAGTTACATCGTTAATTTAGGAATAAGTGTGAATATTCGTTTTTGTTATTGCGGGAAGCCACAGGGTCAAACCTCGACACCTTTTCTGGATGGACGAGCGCTTAACGTAGACGGTCTTCAAGTTAGCGGCACAGTGAACGCAATTTCAACACGAGTCCGACTCTTCAGCCAGTGTGAGTTACCTGATAAATGCCACTTAGCTTGTGTTTAATCTTCTTTGAAAAATATATCGCCCCTTATGCTTTTATTTGTCTGAAATACTTGCGGCGAATATCTTTTTTCAAAATGGACGGAAGCTTCTAAGGTGTCATAGTATCGTTTGCTGCACTGATTTCCTATTTCACATCTTGACCAATTACTTCCTTGTGTAGAGCTTTTACTTCATCTGGCGAACCTCTCATGTCTTCTTGCTCTTCGAGGAAATCAGGGCGATCACAGCTGAACATTGCGAAGTAATTCTCACACAAACAATCTGGTGCTCGTTGACGGATGCCTCTTGTTCAGCAGGCAGTAGTTGTTTTAGTTGTCCAATGAATAAATCAGAAACTTTTTTTGAAAGCGTCGGCTCTATTATATTTTCCTTTTGTGCTCCATTGTGTAATCAGGGCTAATGTTCCTGCCTCCGCTGAAGACGTTCACCATCGCAACCACTTTGAAGCTAAAAATGGCCAGCCCAACAGGCGCTTATTGACCCTCTCAGAAAAAACTGCCTGTGACAATAAGAAGGCAAGAGGAAGGTGCGGTTAAAGCAACATCGAAAGTATTACTTGCATTGACACAAAGAGCTGTCCACGAGTTAGTTACCTTCTCTCGTTATAGTGAACAGTTTTTAACAAACTGAGATGAGATACCAGAAATGTTAACAGCATAGAGTCTGCCAGCGAAGCAAAACAAAAGGGAAAGGCAGACGCATTTGCAGGCAGTGTCACCAGGGTTTTAGCTATGGAAGAACCTCCTCTGTACTAAATAAACAATCATGACAGCTATCTAAAAATGGGATGCGACACACCCAAGTTAAAAAGATGGCAGCATGCCTATGTCCCGCGAGGCTCCTGGGCTGTCTTTTCGTTCCCACTTTTCGTCGAAAACAAAACAAATCCGGTTTATTAGGACGTTGTAAGTGCTTATATCTCAACAAAAAATTGCAAATATAAAAAAAAGGAAATAAAGAAGAGGCGCAGAATACAGGCAAGTGAAAGCAAGCGCCGAAGCGGCACAGTGCTATCGGAACTGATCGCTTATCCCTATGTCATTCTGCGAAGTTTGGAATGTGCGTTTTTTTCCCAAACATAGAAGTACCAATAGTAGAAACGAAGATTGAGAGGCTTCAACAAACCTAGCTTAGGTATTGTGTAAAATAATTTCTATGAAGAAGGAAAAAGTCACGCACGCTTATCCTGTGGATTAAAGTGTTCGGCGGGTCATTACTTTGAAATGCTTTCCCTCGATAGGTCTGTATTGTCTTACGGAGAACCTTCGAAAATCCATTCTGATACGGCAAAAATTATGACAAAGAATATTTTGCCAGGAGAGTTTAACTTGCCAGACCTTGATTGGCCAATCTTTTCCGTCAAAATCAGTGACGAATCTGGTGAAGCAATTTTGAATATGAAATTTACTTTTGACTTATTATAAGTCGTTGAATATTTTACGAAGTTTCAAAGTAAATCTAAACCAATACTGGACCGTTTCTGCAAATTTAACAATTCCGGAAATACCAAATGTGATCTAGTACGTATAACTTCCGATCATCAGGCTGTTTTATTGACCGTAAATGACGTTTCTCTGAACCGAGATCGCAAAACCTCGTGTTTCCGCAACTTCGATCGTGCCGACGACGTTTCTATTATGGACATGCATTCCTTCAACTTTGATGCCTTCGGCAGTAGCACTGACAGTGCACAAGATCTATGGAACTTCTTCAAAAATGGTTTAAATCAATGAATTAAATGATTTGTGCCATGTATTGTAAAAAAAATAAGAATCAAAATAGCACCTGGATATCTCGAAAACAATTACGGCTGAGGAGGCGACTAAACTAATAACAAGAAAAATATGACATGCGTGGATAGACATAATCTAATAAAACTCGTTCTTATATTTCCACTCAGCTGAAAAGTTAATGAGCCTGGATAAACTACACTATTACGGCAGATCATAACCGAATAGACTACTTCCATAAACCCCTGCACGCAACACTGCGTGCGTTGCACTCTGAGAACTACTTGGCTAGAGAGGAGAGTGGCATGGTTTCGGTTTCGATCGACACGTCGACAAAAGGTTATACGCAGAGCGTATCTCATGTTTTCTGGTCCCGACAGCGTCATATTTGGTCTGGAAACTACTCTGAATGGCCATACGCCGAAGAATTAGCACAAGCCCGAGTCGTAGCTTGTCTTAACACGTGCTTGTTGTATTTCTCTACTCGAGCCTTTTTGTTAGCGTTTCGATGTATGTGAACGAGCCAGTGCTAGGAATCCCGACGCTGCAAAGCTCAGGGGTCTTGCTTGTGTACGAGCCAACAAGCTGTAACAACCAATAAGTATGCATACATCGAGCTCGTACTTTTACATTAGTGTTGCTGGTAAGGAAGTTTGTTTGTTTTATGCGTCCATAGACGAAATATCACTTCTTGCAATTAGTGTTTTTCTTGATACGCCTGAGTATGCGAGGTAAAACTCGTAGGCGCCATTGAAAAGCTCAAATCGAACACACTTCTTATCTCTTATCTGCGCTGACCTGCAGCACTGCACGAAGCGAAGTCTTTAGCCGCTTGCATTTCACTAATATTCAATATCGCGTATGTGCATAAACTTATCCTGCAATCATAAAGGCACATTCGCACATACAAACCGTTCTAAGAAAGCGGCAGTCGAGCACTTGTGTCAAGAATGTCGCGCTGTTTGCCGGAATTGCACCGGACGGGCGTGAAGCCCATATGCGGTGTGCCAAACGAACAAAATTATTCAAAGGGCATTTGACGGTTGCTAATGGCCATACTATTTCTTAGTAGTTGCTTTCTTCCTGACTGAGTATGCCGAGATAATTTCAGAAACACCGTTCAGATACAGATCTGGGGCGTCAGTAAAAGCTCGTCCAAAAAGGCTTAGCGAGGAGTACGGGACGCTTGCTAGGGCCTCCGTCGTAGCTAGCCGATTTCAGCGTTTGCGAAAACTTAATCTCCTATCGGCATAAAATTTGAGTGTGAGATATATGATGACACGAGGAAGACATGATAGTAAATTTTGTGCAGTGCGAGGTCGAATTTATTGCGCTTCCTTAGAAGTTTATGCGTCAGCGCTGGGCTCGATTTTAATACTCCTATAAGGATGCGGCTTACTTTTCGCCCAATGAGTAACAAGAAGGGGACGTTTGGCAAACAAAGTACTTATAATGCTCAAGGTGACCAAATTTCAGTTGTAGTTCACTGGTACTGGACGGGATTATTGAAACTAAGCTCAAAGATGCACTCATGGGGTGAGGTGACTAAGCCACGTCTTAGTGCGTTTGCATACGCACACACAATATCCGGTGTTTCGGGAACCAAGGAAAGTGCCCCGGTCTTCGTTTTGTATCGCTCAAGAATGAGTGTATTGTACATTCGTGAAAAGTCAGATAATCGAAAACGCAAGCAGCGCATTCGGTCATGGCGTGATGGCATGAAATGAAGCTGCTCAATCGAAACCGAAACATAGTGGCCAACAATTTCCCAGAGTGCACTACGTGGTAATTCGCCGCGATGGGGCGCTTTGATTTTGAAAGAAGTGTATTGCATAACCACGTCTCCTGAGAGATTCTGGCGGTTAATAACTCCGTATTCTAGATCCTGATATGTTTTTGAAATAGATGTTTGTGACGAGACCAAAATTTCAGATGCCTATAAATAACATTTCAGACCGCTTTTCAAGCGAGACAATAATGTTATATACCAAGCTTTGATGCGCATTGCCGACCCATTTCTGATGCTGTCATTAGTGAACATGGTATATTAAACATGCTGCTGAACATAGAAATTAAGAAATCCGGTGGACCCGAAATATTCCCAATGCATTTTTTAAGGAGAAATGCTGAATGGATATCGAAGTACGTATTATTCTCAAGATCTTTGTAGGAGGGCCGAATTCCAGAAGACTGGGGAACTGGCAGAGTAAAACCGTTCCATAAGATTGGGAAGATGCCGTGCATCAAAAACAACCCTCCTATTACATTGATATCACCTTCTTGTAAGCTTTTGGAGCACAATATACATAGGCATATATCGGAATTTCACGATTACTACAATATCCTGACTCAACATCCTAATGGGTTCAAGAAAGGCCACTCAACATGTAATCAGCTAATTTAAACTATACACGGTTTTTTCAATATCAATCATTAACCCGAAAAAGACAGATGCAACTTTCACGCCTTATCAACCTTATCAAATGCTTACGAAAGCATTTGATAATCTGTATAAAAAAAGTTATTATACAAGCTAGATGAGATTTTTTAAAAGCACCCAGTTACATAAATGGATTCCAACGCACCCTTTTGATAGACAACAATTTGTTGTGTTTAGCGACAGTTATTCTAACAAACATTCCATTGACTGTGGCGTTCCCCAGGGGCCTGTTTTTGGACAAGAGCTTTTTTTAAATATTTATTAATCACATTGTGCAAGACATTTTTGTAGGAATTGAAACATATGCTGATGAGTGTGTAATTTACTCAGAAATAGATATCATATTAAAACAGTTCCTAAATAGTGTTTTTTCAAAAAGTTGCTGCTCGGTGTGGTGCATAGCAGATGTGTATTGACTGCGACAAAGCTGTTTCTATGAGGATCTCGAAAAATAAAATCCTAATGAATAGTCAGTACTTTGTAAATATTACCATTCTGTCCGAGGTAACACACCATAAGTACTTAGGTCTGTGGAACTCAGATAACTTTACTTGGACGCAGCACATTGACTCCGTACGATCTAACGCCATACGTAAGTTGTTCTTTCTCAAGAGAGCCTTGCAACATTTTATCGATACTGTTCGCCTTCTAGCATATAAATTAATTGTTCAACCAACCTTAGATTACGTTCATATTATTTGGGACACTTTAACCATGACCAATATTAGTAAAATTATTAGCGTAAAGAAAAAGGCCGCTCACTTTTTATATCGCAATTTTGCACGTATTTCGGTAACTGAGTTTTTAGCACGAGCCAAATTACCACCGTTAACACAATGAAATCGTCATTTTCGCCTCAAGTTTCTGTTTCAGCTAATGAATGGACATTATAAAATTTATATATGTAAACTAGCTCTCTTTTCTTCTCTGTATACGACCATACAGAGGCATGACTTAACCCTAACTCCTTTCTGTGCAGGCAATAATTGCTTCAAATATTCTTTTTTTAACAAAAATTGACTTGAATAACCTGACTAATGATGTTGTTTTACAGCTATCATTGATATTATTAGCCTCCCAACTTATTAATATTGTTTTGCTTCCTATTTTTTTTTTCATTTCATTATGTTACATGGAATAGGCTTTTGTTGTTGTTCCTTTGATTTTGTGCCAGCTATGTATCTGTACTTTCACCAGCGTTAACTAACCCTGCGCAAATCTTGACTAGTATTTGCAGTACTTATAAATAAATAAATAGAAGCATTATTTCAGACAATGTCTATTCTGTACTTTACCTATTGAGCAAACTCAACGTGTGCAAGAATCCCTTAATACATTCTATTATAAATGCTATCAATGTATAAGTTCTACGGAACTCTGTGTGGAGTCGAAACCAATTAAAACGATGATCATGTTACAAAAATACGTAATATAAAACTGTAACAATGAAAAAAAAAAGAGCTATGCATCGTAGAATAGAACTACAAATATGCCTTATATTCAAATGGACTGCTTAATGTGCCGAAGCCATATATGCATAATACATTTTATTTTACCTATGAGTGCACACAAAAAGCTTTTCATAATAAATTAATAACAAATACAATATATTTTGTTGAATATTACATTGAATTTCGTTTTTTTAGCTTTTCTTATCAAGTTTACAAAACGTGTTTTTCAACATAAACTATATATAAAAAATAATATATTTCGAAATGACACAGATAAAGCTTTAATTTCATATTTTGATACATTTCTTATGCTTTAAATATTCGTACATTAAAAGCTAGCTTGATTCAATTATAACACGTTATTATGAAAAATAATCTAAAAAGTTACAAAAACAATTCTGATTTTGGATAACTTCAATCCTTCTATACAGAGTTTTAAAGAAGCAAAATATTTATAATTGTAATGAACTACTTTCCGCCCTTTCGAGGCCTAAAAATTAAGAACAAACATGACTGTAAATCTTACTGGCAGTTTTGTTCGAGTCACAATTTCCGGCAACGTACACACACAAACACGCCCACGCACACGCACACGCAGACGCACGCGCACGCGCACGCACACGCACACGCACACGTACACGTACACGCACACACACGCACACACACGCACACGCATACACGCGCGCACACACACACACACACACGCACGCACGCACACACACACACATACATATAGATATAGAGGGAGAGATCTCCAGGTTGTGGGGAGACGTTGGCGATAGTATATATGTAAAAAGGCCACTGAGGTTCAAACAAACTTGAACAGTTTAATCGGATGTTTCAGAGGAGGACTATTCTTCTAGCGTAGTTTAATATAAATATATATAAGGAATTATAATATTTCGGCCCGGTTTGAGAATTATTTAGACACATATGCTGTATTAAAAATAATTACATCATGAGCATTGGATGTGATTACTCGATGTGATTAAAAATATTCACATCCAGTATTCCGCTGGTAAGACTATTTCGATTCAAGAATACTGCAAAAAAGAGTGTAAGAGAGGAGGTGAGTGACTCGTACGGCCATGTGGTCAGTGTACCTCGGATACGTTATCGTGCTTGTTTCACGAAGTTTTATTTCTTTTCCGCTTTAATACGATCAAGATGGTAATTAGGAAGAAACTGTTTAGTTGATTGATCGTCTGGTAAATCGGGCGGGCAGGAAAAGCTGTAAGTATACATACAATAAGGAGAGAGCTAAAGCGTCGCAGAGAAAACCTGTCTTGGAAAGGGGTAAATGATTACCCGGGAGTGTTGTCTGGCGATCGGTTTTCAAATGCTTAAGGTGTGTATATGTTGTTATTTAGGCAACTTTTTTTATTACCTTTATCTATACTGACGCGTGGATCTGTGGCTAAAGCCTTTAAGCTAACAAAATATTATCACGTTTGTTTTTTGTTATTCTGAGCTTCGCCACCCATATATATTCTAGTTTGTGTTTTCGCGTTGCGAGACCAAAGTTGCGAGGAAGAGGCGAGTAGATCTTTGAAGTGCTCATGTATAATTGAAACTACTTCACAACAAAAAAAAATATTGTTAATAGGTCATGACCGTAAATTGAAAAATATAAGTGATTTGCAATAAAGTGACTCGAGTAACGTTCATAAAACGTTTTGAAATGTAGCCGCGACTAACTTGTAATTTCGCTTTCTTCCTCGTCCCTTGGATTTCCTTAACAAAAAAAAAAAAAAAGATAACTGAAAGCAACGCTCGGTAATAATATAAAAAAAAAATATGTTTAGATGCCACGTCAAATAAATAATCCGTAAATTAGTGCGTAAGGGTAGTTTTGCAGCCGAGAGCGTAATCTCTTGGTTCTGCTAGGAAAGTGATTCCAAATGTTCAGAATTTTACGTGCTAAAGCCACAAATGGCATCTGGACCGCCTAACCAGGGGACTGAAGATTAATTTCGACCACCTGCGGCTCGTCTTACGCGATTCTTTTCAATACGCTTCGTCATACTGCGTACACCTCGGCCTCGATTCGATCTCGCCACCTAGAGATTCCGAAGCATGCGATAGGCCTCGGAGCCACCTAGGCTGCTCTAGACAGAAGCACACTGAGTGCGGGGCGAAATTGAAGTCTGCCCAAAAGCCATTCTTCCAAGTAAGGAGCATTTAATTGACACATACATCAAAGCTGTCACTTACACACTAAAAATAGCAGTTTCTACCCGAAAAAAGCAAAAGAGCAGAAAGGAAAATTACAGGAGGATACTTAAGACTACTTACGTGTAGTGCATTCCTACAAGCAGCGCGCCCCGCTGTCCTCCGCAGAAATCGGCGGGCAGGCACCACGGGGCTGAAAACAGAGCCTAGAAGGCGTAATACAGTAGTTTAAAGGTAGAGGGAGTAAGACTTTCTAGCACCCACCCCCCCTTCCGGGCCTCCGGCGACGCCTGACACGTAATTTGAGAGGCAGGGGGGGGGGGGGGGGGGGGGGAAGAGTGGCGGCCTCGCGCGCACCACCCTTTTCCTTTTACTGGCACGCGGGCCGCAGCGCCATGAGTGGGTCTCTTTTTGGTGTGGCGTTCCTTGGAACTATGAAGCGTCGCAGCCGATGGAGCTTGACGTGCCGTGTCGGTCAGCCAATGAAGAAATGAGAATTTATTTGCCATTTTTTCGCGGTTACAGACGCTGCCGGCTCCGCACTATGGAACACTTACTGCTTTCGCATTAAACATTATTATTTTACGTCAAAATTGCTTTACTGCCTTACTTAGATTTATATGACCATTCTTATATTTACAGCACCTCTCGTAGGGTAGCAAGAACGGGAGTATCAGGACATTTATTAGCTACAAATGGAATTTAGTTATAGTACAGGATTACAACGACATTCTCATAAGATAGTCAAAATTGTATCAATAAAAAATAAAATTATATTTAAGATGATATTGATATATTATTAAGATTGCCTATTGTACATGTCTCAATGTGCTATGCGCGAAAAAATATGCACCGAACTGGCTTACACTTTTCCTCCTAGCGCGTTATGGCATTATCCACTTTCACTAAATGAAACTCGTGAAATAAAAAATATTTTAAGGCCGACATTTTTGTCGGCACAGAACCGAAACACAAATAAATAATATTTCCTTGCGCTCCACAATCCTACGAGCGCTCGGTAAGGGATCTTATCTGTTTTTTCTCTTCAAGGTTTGACGCATTGCTTTAATGAAGCTGTGAAATCAGTAATTCAGGACTAGTTGGTTAATGTGTGTCCAGAAATTAACCAGCGTTTGGATGTTTTTCAGGACAAATATGGTGCTCATGTTGAGTATGAAGAAACTCAAGGAACATAAAACTTTGGACATTCCTCTATCAATGAATGTGCAAAATCTGATTGTGTTTTTTTTTTTTTCAGTTTTCGTAAAGTAAACAATGCATATCTACTCATTCTAATATCCCTGTACAGCAGATATATCGCTACTAATGCTGCAACTACAAACCGGGAAAGAAATATTTTCTGTTCCGACTCTTTAAGACTACACGTTTTGGACTTGCACTGCATCTGAGCTAAGATATATTCAGTGCAGCTATGAAGATAATTCAAGACATATATTTGTTCCTAATATTTGAAAATCCAAATGTTGTACCTTTTCTATTTTGCTTTGGAGTTTGTCATTGTGTTTCGACTCTTAATTAGCCGCCTCGCTTGGTTTAAGCAATTCAAGTGTTATGATTCTATGCCAAACAAACCAAAATACTTCACTGTTCAATACGGCGGACAAAAAATATCAAGGTGCCCAAGCAATACCTCTACCAAAATTAATATGACCAGAAAAGAACTGCAGAAGATAATAAGCCGTGACACACAATTGGCAATATTTGACTGACCAATACCTCGTGGAAAGACATTCCATTTCTGGGATGAGCCGATATAAAAATGAAGAATTTCATGGTTGTCCAGTGATTCTTTTTTTTTTTTTAGTTGGTTTTGAAATTTTGTTTTACTGCAGAATAAGAATACCTTTTTTTCCGTCACCAGTGCAGCAATTAAACCTCATTGACATACTTGACTACATGCCCCTTTTTCTTATATCTTTCCTCTATGCTTTCTTCTTCTCTTCCTCTTGTGCTGAGCAGCCATCCAGGATAAACTATCTGAATTAACTTCGTCTAGCGTTCTTTCTTCCTAAGAGTTTAATCAATTGAAACAACATGTTATATTTCCCCCCAGGGATATTCTGCAATGTTACACGCAACGATTGCCCATGCATTTGTTTCGTGCAACCGAGCATTGAGGCGCGCTTCGGCTGGAGTAAGAAGCAGACGCGCGCCTCAAAAGTGTATGAACATGTGAGGCGGGCTTCGTTCCTCTCACAAAAATGCAACACTCTGACACTTTTGTTTCGGTGTGGACTGACGCAACGGTATACGTTATAGGACGAACATGGCCACATCGCCTCAGAATTAGCTGGAAGGCATTATGTAAACGATGACGACGACCGGCTAGCAAATGTGGCAAAGGAAGAGACACGTACACGACAGCATACTGGAGTGTCCTCTCAGACTGTGTCATTTTATGTCACGTTCTTTAGCTGTTCAACCAAATATTATACAATGGTGACCGATTGGCAAAATCTGCTACCTTAGTAAATACATCAGTGCCTAAAAAGGGTGCTCCGTCATGCATGTTGGTTATAGGTACACTTGTTAAAAACGGTGCAGAGTATCTGTACTCCAGCTTTATCTGATTTTCTTGAACATCATTGCTAGGAACGCCAGTTGTATAAAAGTAAAAAAAAAAAAAAAAGCCGTTTACAATTCCCTGTAACGCCGGTTAGAGCGCAGCTCTTGAGGAGGAAGATGGAGGCGTACTCAGGGGTGACTCCTTGAGGTCACGTGACCTCAGGCGGGGGTTGTGTAACGCCGGGGGGGTCAGGTGACTTCAGGGGGGCGGGGGGGGGGGGTCAGTGACTTCATGGGGTCACGTGACCTCAGGGGGGTCATGTGACCTCAAGGGGGGGGGGGTCACGTGACCTCGTGGTTACGCCGACGACGACGCCGCTCAAGCCGGAAACGGCCCCCTAAGAGCTTAGCTCTAAAATAGAAAGCGGGAGGAAACTTTCAATCCATGGCCACCTTTCTCCACGCTTGGGGCCAGTCTGACGCAGGTCCTGTGTGGCGCCACTCCTAACTGCCACCCACAATTCTGTACCCACTCTCCCGGAAAATGGGAATTTTAGTTTTCGCATGCATAAAGCAGCTGTTTGGGAATCCCGTTTTAAAACTATTTTCATGTTTATTTTTGTTCGTCACACCCACTTTGTTGTGAAATATTGTGCTGGAAAAGAAAAACAAATTACGAGGGTACTAGGAAGTATAAGGAGAAGAAAATGCCTCTAAACCTACAGCAACGTGAAAACTGCTAAGCACACGGAGTGTCTCAGAGCTCATTGAAAAGTTAATTAGGTGAATTATTGAACTAGGCGGCCAAATTCAATACCCAAATTCGCCTTTTGAACGCCATCCTCGGCCGAGTCATTCATCAAAATGTTGGAAAAAAAAACGGTAGAACGTTGCGCGTCTTTTTTCATTTTTTTTTTGTGCTTACATATTTTATTTGACCAGGGTCTATTTCGAGATGAAACTGAACCTAGATCCCCTAGGGTCTGTCCCCTCCACACAATCCGTCGTCAGCTTCTCTCGTCACTGTTCCCCCAAATGGACGTCGGCGGTGGTGGCGGACCGTACGTATTGGCACTCGAGCGAGGTAAGAAAGCCCATTCATGCATACATGCAAATGTATTCCTACTTTATTGCCGCCATTGCGAGCCGTAACCGTAATGCATGGGAGTAAAATGCAAAATGAAAGCGAGAACGGGTCAATTGCCCGACGAGACACCGTTCTTCAGGGGCTCTTCCTGGCGGCGGTATTATTACGTAAGGCGCATACACTTTGCGTCCCGAGCGTCGGTGGAATAGCCCCGTGGAGACACGACAGAGTTCTCGAATGCGCGCGGCACCACTCGCAACCATGGCTCTATGTCTGGCTTGGTGAGCAAGTTAGTTGTTTCTATGCGCGTGTCTGCCTGTGTGCTTGTTACTTACTGCATTTCAATTCGACCAGAATGTCTTCATATTATTGCTTTTGCATTTTGCAGATTGTTACCTATTCAATATTATTCCTTTTATTGCGAAGATTTATGTAGTTTTTGTTTTATTTACGAAGTTATCGCTCTTAGTAAAAAGGTTTGCATTTTTTAGAAAAAAAAAAGCAACCCTTTACACCTTTTGCATTTTTGTTTTGTTTTATTAAACAACGACGGAGCAACGTCAGTGAGTGCTCGTAGCGTGGGTGTCGGAGAAAAAAAGGCAAACGGAAAATAGGGAACACGTGTCTTTTGAAGTTCCGACGACAGAGCAAAACAAAAGCATAAAGTCATTGATCATGTTCCCACTCACACGGACACACACACGAGGTGAATGTCCCCCCCCCCCCCCCCCCCCCTCCGTAACAGCGTAGAAAGATGTGATTAATCCTTATCGCAAAGTTGTACATCGTTATATTATAATATTAAAATTATAGATAACAATAGTGCTTTATATTATAATATTTGTATATATAAATATGTATTAAAAAGGCATATTTTCCGTCATTATATGTGTTCCTAGCCGAAAGGTCTCTACTGTTTCTTTTTTTTTATTATAATATATTTATTCGGAGTACTATCGGTCTTATACAGGATCAAGATAGGATTGGAATTAAACAACCTAATGGAATCATGCGTACAAAATACACGCGTAAATATAAAACTAATATACAAAAGTGAATGAATATGAGTACTGCTGGCAGAAATGTCGGCGATGAGAGAAAGAAATTCATCCCGACTTCTAGCAGTCGCAAGATGTCCTGGGAGCGTGTTTCAATCTCGCGTTTTTCGCAAAAAAGAAAGGGTTATTAAAAACAATCATCGACAAACTTTCGTTCTTTAACACATTTGGTATTCTATTTTTCAAATTGGTAATCGCAACAGGACATGAATACGGCGCTGAGGAAACTCGTTCAGTTAACCGTTGACCAATTCACAACAATAACGTGAAAGTTCCAAGTCTCCAACTATACAAAGGTACTTCGGTTTCCTTTTCGTCCCAAAGTACTGCTCGGCTACGAAGATCTAGCTGGGATTGGCTCTCTTGGAAGGAGTAATCCACAAAAAAAAAAAAGAGGGGGAGTGTTATCGAATGTTGTAGTCCGAAACTTTATGACGCAAATATATATAAATATATGAGCTAAGACCCTGGAAGAGTACAATAGCCTGCACAATGTTCGAAAGCAATGCGTGTTTCCGGGTCAAGAAATTATCTTGGTTTCGTCATTTACTTCGCTGCATCTATAGAAATTAGCGATTGACTGTCGGTGAGCTGTGCGTGAATGCACCGCTCGACGAGTCACACTTAGCTGTCCGCTAGCCTTAATCGACCTGCTGACTATCACGTGTACGTCTAAGAGGCTAGCGCACCGATCCATCTAAGCTTAAGGGATCGATTATTCTTCGATAGATGACTGTCCCACTTTCATGACTGTCAGTCTGCTCGTGTGAACTCTAAAAATTGTTTTGAAAACTCGGCCCAGTCATTGCCGCAACACGTCGTCCATCTTCATTTAAATCTTCGGCCTTGCACTAGCCTATATCCTCGTCCCCTTTTACGCTCATTTTAAGTGACTCACACTTAATAGGTGAAGGGATGGCGGCGTGCGGCTAGCTTTCTGATTACAATGACAGGAAGGTGCGTCTGTCGGGAAGTGGCGGTTCATGGCTGGAGCGTGGAGATTGGGTTTTCGCCCGATTATATTTTACACCAAATTAAAATCTTACGTTAAGAGGTAAATCATTAAACTAATAAAAAAACGTATCCTAAATGCTTCTTGAATGAAAAGTTTTTTTTATCATTCTTAATGAGTTAGAAAACTTGGCAGAGTTGGATTGAACGCAGCCCGGTTGGTTTTTCACTTTATTCCCTGCCTACTTACCAAAGAGCTGACGGCGAACAGAGCTACCAACCTCATAGGAGTTTCCCCTCCGCCTAGGGGTTTTCGTGATCTTTTAGGAACAAAAATTAATTTGTTTAAATCTAGAATTTTCTAATGGTTTTTAGAGCGTTTCGGATATAAGTTACTTCCACTCTGTCTCTTTGAGTAGGCCGAGTGCGACGAAAAGATTTATTTTTATATTTTCATGGCCAGACATAATCTACAGTAGTAACTCACAAGTTGCGCTTCTGTTTTCCTCATAATGGGCAGTCCTCGTGCTACCCACGCTGTTATGTTTCGATTTCCGTACTGCATAAAATCTCGGCATAGCACGTGTTTGCGCCAGCAGAGCATGCTGAAGTACCCTCGCTCTGGGTTGTAGAAAAATTCCACCAAGCGGCAATACCAAAACTTCCTGACGCAAATAAGAAGTCAAGAAACTGTCGCTACATGCTCGCGGTCAGAGCCACGCATTTTACCTAAGAATGTTTTGTTTTGTTTTGTTTTTACTAATGCACGAGTTCTGGCTTCTTTCGGCTCGGGCGCTCGACTCTAGCCAGTGCGTTTGTGCGACTTAACCGTTCCATGTTTATTTTTTTTTTATTTTAGAGCGCAGCTCTTAGGCGCCCGTTTCCGGCTTGAGCGGCGTCGGCGTCGCCGTCGCCGTCGGCGTAACCGCGCGGTGCATTATGGGTAAATTTTCCCGAAGGAACCCAAGGTCCTCCCGAGGTCCTCCCGAAAGAACCCGAGGCCCTTCGGGAGGACCTCGGAAGGACCTCGGGTTCCTTCGGGAGGGCCTCGGGAGGACCTCGGGCTCCTTCGGGAGGACCTCGGGAGGACCTCGGGTTCCTTCGGGAGGACCTAGGGGGGGGGGGGTCACGTGACGATGACGTCATCAGTGATGATGACGATGACGATGCGGATGCCAAGGACGTCATCAGTGACGTCACTGATGACGTCATCATCACTGATGACATCATCGTCATGTGACCCCCCAGGACCTCGGGTTCCTTCCGGAGGACCTCGGAAGCACCTCGGGTTTCTTCGGGAGGACCTCGGAAGGACCTCGGGTTCCTTCGGGAGGACCTCGGAAGGACCTCGGGTTCCTTCGGGAGGACCTCGGGAGGACCTCGGGTTTCTACGGGAGGACCTAGGGGGGGGGATCACGTGACCTGGGGGGTCACGTGACGATGACGTCATCACGGATGATGACGATGACGATGCCGAGGACGTCATCAGTGACGTCACTGATGACGTCATCAGTCATTATGACGATGGCGATGCGGATGCCAATGACGTAATTGGCATCCGCATCGTCATCGGCATCATCACTGATGACGTCATCGTCACGTGACCCCCATGGTCACGTGACCCCTCCCCGAGGTCACGTGATCTCCCAGGTCACGTGACCCCCGAGGTCACGTGAGCCCCCTCTTCCTAGGTCAACTGGTCCCCCCAGTACCCTTCCCTCCTCCTCCTCAAGAGTTGCGCTCAAATTCGGCGTTACAGAGAGTTGTAAACGGCTTTAATTTTTTGGTTTCCGAAAGACCTGGTGAACCGCACTGCAGCAGTTGACGAACCGCACTGCACCACCGTGAAACAGATGTACATCGAGAGAGAGAGAGAGAGAGAAAACCTTTATTTTCGCTCCAAGTCCGGAGCTCCAGATGTACATTGAGGCATCCTATTTTTGTGCAAAGCTGCTTTTACTGCTTATGTGGAAATGGCAATTTAAATCATTAATTGCTTGAATTGCGCATAACGAGATATATATGTTCAAAAGAGTTTATGTCAAAACCTCACTAGATTTCCTTTCATGTTCATACATTCCAGTCTAATTATATAAATAGGTTCCATCGAAGAAAATTAACAGTGAATTTTCCGCTAAACTACAAGTATGTATTTTTAAGCAACTTCATAACAATAATTTCGATATTGACGCAAATAATCCAACTTTTTTGAAGATATAAGTAAATCCAGAGACTTTTTGAAAAGTCTCTGGATTGGGAAAGAAACGGCAGCGTAGGTTGGCAGCGCTGACGTGGAATACACCAGGTGAGATAACATAGTACAAATGCAGCGCAAACATGGAGGGTTAGGGATGATGTTCGGTGCAGATTTTTTTTGTTGTCGTTTCGTTTGCATCCAAGGAGAATCATTTGCGACTTCATAACATGGGATCTCTGAAAAGTGTACACACTCATGTCTCGCCTGCATTCTCCATAAATATCGTGCATATTGTGAGTAGTCTATATTAAGAAATCAGGTAAAAATACACGCATCAACAAATACATGACATCAGAGTGACGGAGGCGAAGCGTATGACAATCCTTACGAAAAGTACGAGGGCGAAAGTGTAGGTGGCTTTCTCTGACCCAAACTATTGGGAAAAGGGGAAGAACACAACCTTCTTCCAGCCGCGAGCGACGACGTCAACCGAAGAAGTGTTATTTAAGGACTGGCACAACGCTACGCTCTTGAGAAGGCACGGTAAGGCGGAAAGCAACAGCACGGCTAAACCCTTGTTGTTCATACAGGTTAGTCCTCTACTTTAACCTATATTGTTGAAAAAATGATTTAAGATGTCTGATTGGCCTGCCGTTCCCTCGGAAGTATCGCGAGTATGTTAAAGATTGTTGGAGTGTTGTTTTATTGCTGCTTTCGGGCAATATTGAGAACAATCCGGGAGCGGACAGTGCACAAGAGGACGACCTTTTGGCAAAAGTATACGCCACCATATAAAATCTCCAAACCGGGCAAGACACGATTCTGGGCACGATAAAAGAATTGAAGGAAAAGCAGAAAAAGACAGACGCACATATCGAAAGCCTAGAGCAGCGTGTTTTCAAACTTGAAAGCTCAACCAGCTCACCAAAAATCAATATCAGCGAACAAGTTTCCACTTTGCAAAATGAAATCGGCGAACAAGTTTCTACTTTGCAGAATGAAATATGCGGTGTGAAGATAAGATATGTAGACTCAAAGGCCCGATCGCGTAGATCAAATCTTCTGTTTGTTTTTTTTGTTTTTTTTGGAATCAATGACACCGGAATAGAAAGGTGGTCAGAATCCGAGGAACATGTACGAAACATTCGCCTGATAGACTAGGGCTGGAAATCCAATCATCTGAAATTGAAAGGGCCCATCGCCTTGGCCGTTTTAGTTCAGATAAAAACCGCCCCATTATCGTGAAATTTTGTTTCTTCAAACCGAAAGCAGCTGTCTTATCTTCGGCCCATAAGCTAAAATATAGCAGCATATCTGTCAGCGACGATTTTCCACTTGATGTTCGTTTTTCTCAAAGAAAACTTCTGGATATTGGGAAAGGGCAAACACACCGATTTAACCTACGGTACGATAGGCTTATCATTGGTGACTCGGTTTACGTATATGATACTTCTGCTGATAAGGTTAAACTGCTTGACCAGCTAGTGACACCAGTTCCGCACAACGAAAACTCAGCAACAAATCCTACGTGAAGCCAGCTGAAAATATTGAATGTAAATGTAAGAAGCCTTCTCAATAAAACCGAAGATCTGGAGCATATGATACTTCCATGGACTGAGCATCATCGTACTAACAGAAACATGGTTACATCTAACATACGAAATGAAGAACTTAGACCACCCGAATGCGTAATTGTACGAAAAGACAGGTAGACTAGAGGAGGAGGGGTTGCGATTGTTCCAAAGAATAACATATCATGTCTACAGTTTGACGAGAAAGGGTCAGCAGAAATGCTTTGGCATAAAATAACGATTTATAATACATCTCTTTTGCTCTGCGCTGTTTAGAGACCCCCTGGCAGCTACATTTCTTTCTTAGAAGATCTGAAAAGCTATTATTCTTGCCGGAGATTTCAACCTTCCCCATAAAGATTGGAAATGCTTGTCGGCAGGATCACCGGACCGTGAAAGCTCGGAGTGTTTATTAGATATTGCGTTTATATTTGACTTAGAACAGCTAGTTTTATCACCCACAAGAATTGGAGGGGAATCGGAATCAATCCTCGATCTTACTTTTGTTGCCCATCAACTTTCGAATTCATCTGATGTTTCTACTGAGAAAGGACGAGCGACCACAAAAGCGTATTTCTTACACTTCCATTTAAACCGGTCCCGTATAAACCGGGAAATAAACAAAACGTATTTGATTTTGACAAGGCAGATTACAACTCTTTCCTTGACGTACTCGGAGAAAATTAGGAGGAGTTTGTCTCGTTCTCCTGTATCCCTCACGCAAATATAAACACGCTATGGGGTAAATCAAAGACATTGCAGACGATTGCATTAACCGTTTTGCTCCTAAAAGGATTATAAACCCAGGTCAGCCGAGTCCTTGGATTTCTCGAGAAATAATGCAGTTCGGCAAAAAAATTAATAGGGTGTGAAATGCTTCCAAAAGCGCTTACTCAACCCAACCGACTCACAACCTTCAATGTCTTGTCGCGGAACATAAAAGTAACATTAAAGATGCTAATTTTCATTACCATAGTACAACCCTCATCAAATTCCCTCATCCCTCATCAAACCTGCTAAATTTTGGATTCACATTTCGCCGAAACGTGTCCACAAAAAACAGCTTTTCTTCGACGGTATTCTTACTCAGGATAGCAAAACGATAGCAACGGGTTTTAACAGGTACTTTGCTTCTGTCTTTTCGACCGATAATGGTGAGGCTCCTATTTTTTTGCAGTGTAATCATGACGCTTCTCTGAGTGATATTGTCATATCAAAAGAATGTGTTTTCAATTTATTAATCAATCTCCATTGCAAGAAAGCTCAGAGACCCGATATGCTACCGAATGCATTCTTGAAGCGGTATGCTCCATGAAAAGCGAAATATTTATGTATCATTTTTTTGAAAAATCACTCGCAAATGCATATTTACCAAGTGACTGCAAAATTGCTCAAATACAGCCAATTCACAAAAAGAGAAAAGAAATCGATCTGTCAAAATATTGTCCTATTTCAATAACATCTCATTGCTGCAAAATACTCGAACATATAATTGGGAAGCATAGCTTTCTCGACCAACATCAAATACTAGGTCCGCACCAACACGGATTTAAAGGGGGCTACTCCACGACCACACAGCTCTTACTCGCTGTCCATGATTTTGAAAAACAAGCAGGTGGATGTTATATTTTTTTAGTTCTGGCTAAGGCTTTTGATGTTGTCTCGGATACTAAGCTGCCTACAGAAGCTTCATACTATATTAAAACATGACCACATCCTAACTTGGCTACACGCATTTCTGACAAATAGGCTACAAGTTGTTTCCTTTGGTGGTTCTGCTTCGAATAGATGCAGTGTTACATCCGGTGCGCCGCAGGGTTCTAGTCTCTCGCCGCTATAATTTTTACTGTTTATTAACGACTTATGTTCAAATACTGATGTAAATATTAAATTTTTTTCTGATAATTGTATTCTATATAGAATCATTGATTCCCCTGATGACCAGATCAAACAAAACATGTGCATTTCTAAAGTTGCCTCCTGGTGCAGGACTTGGCAAATAAATTTGAACCCCGCCAAGTGTGTAACAATGTCCATAACACTAAAGAAACACCCTTGCCTTTTTAGCTACAGCGTTGACGGACATGCACTTAACAACGTCTCAGATTACAAGTATTTGGGTATTACCATTTCGAATACCTTGTTCTGGAACACCCATATTGCTTCTGTTACGTCCGAAGCTACAAGCAAACTCCGGCAACTAAAACGATCACTAAAATTCGAAACCTCTAAAGGTATATTACTAGCATATAAAACGTTACTTAGGTCAACACTGGAATACGCACGCGTCTGGGACCCAAACACAGTAGTCAATACAGAAAAATTGGAAATGGTGAAGAGAAAGGCCTTAAGATTTACTCTTAATGAAGATGGGGGGTGCGATTTGTCGACATCGTTAATGAAACCAAACAGACCTGACTCCTCTCTCCCACCCCGCGATAACTGACAGGCTGAAAACTCTATTTCAGATCATCACGGACAGTCTTCACAACAACACAGACATGTTTAGCTTCACTACCAGAACTAACACTGGAGCTTCACATCCAAGACACATAAACAGTTTCCAGGTCCGCATAATTTGCTTTAAAAATTCGTTTTTTTCTCCAACTATATTCCGTTGGAATAGCCTTCACCCCAGCATCACTAACTCAGATTCCTTTGAAAACTTGGTACACCGGCTGGCCGCATTTTAGCATGCGACTTGCTCATTATGTCGAAACGTATTCATCTATATATCTTTTATTGTAACCCTCTCCTACGATGCCCCTATGTTTGGGGTAGTATTGTGAGATAAATAAGTAAAAAAATAAATAAATAAGGGACTCCCCCCTCCCTATCCAGGCCCTCTTTTGTGCCTCCCAGACATCACTTTATTGCCCCAGAAACTTTGCATGTAACTCAAAATTTGCACAGAAGGGGCACTCTTTTCTCTTCCGCCCGCGTCTTCAACAGCATTGCGCACATCTAGTGAATCACGTGTCTCCCTCCGACCTGCTGATTGGCTCGATTCTACCGTTGCTTTCGCCGTTGGCCATCTTATGAAGGAAGGAAAAAATTTGCTTTGTGAGACCAGAGTTTTTGTCCCGCTCCCCAAACTGACGATTCTACCGTGAGGTGACCTAGCAGCTTTCGGGTTCATTCTTCTTTGTTCCAGGTCGTAGGTCATACACGATCTCAGGCGACAATATAGTGCGGGTGGCGATGGCCCATTTTACGTAAAAGACAAAAACAAATTGGTGCCCAGCTTTTATCGCTAGGCTCGCAACGAACGTCCAGGTAGACACTGTGATATCTTGGGCTCACTAATATCTCGGAGAAGTTTCTGGACTTTTTCTTTTTTAACTGGGATTCTAGCCTTACGATAGCGAGACAATGGGTCTGTAGTTACCCACTTTGTCCCAACATACCTGTCCATAATCCGGTCTGCAGGTCTCCGTATCCTTATCACATCCTTTTTGGCGTCCGGCAACACTCTCAACAACCAGCTACGATACCTGGAACTCTAGAGTCAAGGCCATCGGCGCGAAGGCGCAGTAGCGGCTTCTTCGTCGGGAAAGGCTTAGCGGAAGGGGAAAAACGGTCTACGAAAAACCCCAAGCAACGGGGAAAATATGCCTGGTGAAAGTCATAGTGCAACCGATTTTGGAGTTCCGGAAATGCTCCTACGTTAGTTCCACGTTCTTAGTAGTAGCAAACTGTGCGCGAAAAAATGAAAAAAAAAATAAAATAAACGAAGACAACTAAGACTGCTGACATTTAGGAATGCAAAAGCATTCCTACATGCAGTGAATTCTTACAAGCAGTGCGTCACATCTTCCTTTTTTCTTCCATTTACACGCGGCGCTCCTGTGGTGACAGCACGTTCTCCCACTGCGCAGATGCGGCGCCCCGCCGGCTCAACAGCTTCCGTGACGATGCATCTGCGTTCCTGTGCTTTTCTTTGTGTTTTATTTTTAAGGCGCGTCCTTTTAGACCTTGAACGCCCCGCCGGCTTACGCGACGAAGCATCTGTGTTGCTGTGCTTTTGACCAATGGTGCCGTTATCGTCGTTTTCGCAGCTACAGACAACTGCTACAGACAATGGCAACACACAACGCCAGCTTCGCTCCATAGGACAATGATTGCTTTAAAATTAATGATAATAAAATCAAAACCGAAGAGTTCATTGTGTTACCAGTGCCTATTTTGTTCCACCTTATTGTTTAAAAAAAACACTCCGCAGATACCGTAATTCGTGTACCGTGAGCACGGAATGCATAGTCAATGTGCTTGGGCGAAGCACAGTGGCCATGCGTCATCATACCTTGACAGCCGTAGCAGGTGCGTAACCTGCAAGACAGATCGTGAATTTTCCAAAGTGTGTGCACTTAGGATGTTAATAAAGCCATTTAGATAAAATTATCAATACGATTTGTAAAAATAAAGCAAGTGTGCAGGCGAGCCGGCTCAATATTCAAATGATAACCAAGGAGCGCGTGTGGGGGGGGGGGGGGGGGGGGGGGGGCGTAAGGGACAATGCTAAGCTAAAAAACATCAGTATGTAGAGCTTTCTGCTGCCCGTCCCATTTTTCACCCGCTCTTGGGTTACCCAGGCACATTTTTTAATTGGACGGAACATTGTTTTTGCCACATTAGTTTTTTTTTTCTGTTAGGAGATTCAGGACTGGTCAAAGAAAAGGGTTATGTAATTAAAAAAATAACAATGATAGAAGGATGACTACTCATCTTTTCGCGATGCAAACAGAGTATTCACATTATGTGAATGCCAATACAGACTTCAGCATCTTATTTTCTCGAATGTAAGTCACGCAATATTGCTCATGTAAGTGACGTTTTTAGGTAGTAATAATGATTTTTTTAAATATCCAGAACGACACTTGTCCCCTCAAAGGAAAGAAAAAAACAACCTCCAAAGCACACCATTTTCAATGTTTTCTTTATACTGCGACACCTACTTGATGGATTTTCTTCCTTCCCTTAAGAAATTTTGACGGTGAAGCGTTCCAAGAAACTACGAGAAAGAAGATACATAATACAAGCCTCAACTCGAATAAGTCGACTCAACAGAGGGAGCTGTAAAGCCCAGGATCGGAAGAAGTGCATTTGTGCCCATCCCGGGGTGTTTTTTTAGGTGTTCACCATGATCGGTCTTTGCCGGAACGGCGAAGGCCCATCGTGGAAAAAGTGTTTTTATAAAAAAAAAGTTTCTTATGTAAAAAAATAAAAAAATTACCTGTTAAAGGCAGTCACTGCCAGTAAAATGAAGACACCGCCCGAGATGGAATCAGTGAATGGAACGACCGCCTCAACCGTCCCTGATCCCGTCAGACACTTTTCTTCCGTTTCGAGAAGGTATATTACACTCTTACGGAAAATTGAAGGAGCTCTTTATTGGTGTTTACGTTTACTAATACTGTTCTCAAATTTTCCGCATTTTTTTGTTTTTTTCTTATACTTGGCCTTTCGTCGGCCTCTGTGTAAAAGAAGGACTTTCTGAAATGGGCTTATACGTACAATTTTTTTCTCGACGTCTAAAAATGTATTTGGTATCAAAAAAAGATTAGATTACTGGAAAGTGGAAAAGATTTTTCGGGCTACTTTTGTTTTGATTTTCTTTTGAGTCAAGTGTTAGATTGAACCCACGTCTTGATGCGGAACGTAGTGTGTTTTTTTTTTTCTTTTCCTTTCAGGTGTTATCTTTTTTAAGCAGTCCGTGACGTCATCGCTCGCCCTCAATAACAACTCAGTGGTAAAAACCTTAGTTGACTGTCGGTGTGTTGAAATCTATTTTTGTCGTTTTTTTATGTAGTATTTAAATTATAACTTGAGACGTCTCCGCATATAATAAATAATTGGGAATTTAGCGAGGCCTGGAATTAGTTTGTCAAGGACCGATTGATCCAAATCTAATAACGGTTGTTTCGCCGTTTTTGGGTTGAAACTGCTGGACACAGCGCGGTGTGCGAAGGCACGTTCTCATAGTGGACAAACCGGTCTGCTTTTCCCCACAACTCGGGACATTCTTTACGCAAATCTGGATGCACAATTTATTTTGCGTAAAAACAAAAACAAATGTTATCTGCTTTTAGGTCGGACTTCACTAGCAGTGTGCTTTATGATCATGCGAAAGTGGCAGTTATCTCTTGTCTCGATTCCTGCATTGTTTCGGTGTCGGCGCCGTACATTTAAAGTCATTACCGGTTATGACCTTGAAGGAAAAGGAAACTCAATGCCATCTCTTAACTATTTTTTTCAAAGTGCTGCAGGCATCCGAACGATTCCTTTTTGGTTCGCGTATGAACAAGAACGACACACATTTAACTGCCATTTGTATTCTGCGAAATTTTAATAAAATTCCCTGACAGGAACTCCACGACGCTCTATTCAACTCCACAGGTTCATCAACGGTCTGGTGGTGATTAAAGTTATCTTGACAAAGTTTTGTTACAGTCTCTTCAGTTGGGTTGGTCGAATGACGCCCGGAACGAGGGCGGTAATCAATCCATGCTTTTCCTTTTTTGAGACGGGAAAACTATTCGTAAGCTTGTGGTATACTCTGAGGAGCTTCTTGTAAGCCGAATGTAGCATTGCGGCCATTTTTGATGCATTCGTTTTTTTTTTTCCGAAAGCCAAATTTCACTACCGCACGTTCTTTTTTATAAAGCAGCTGTCACCAAGTAGGGGAACCGCTTTGAAAGAGCCTCCGAGAACAAACCATTGAAGCCGAGCCTAGTGACTCAAAAAAGCACCTATTTTTACGGTGATGCAGATGGGTTCCTAGAAACACCATGTAGCGGCCGCCTGCCCTCCGGGAAATATTTTTCCTCTTACTTTTGGGAAAAGCCAAGTGCATTCCACTACGTGTTACCGAGTGAAGCTTATTTTTGGTCAATTCGTTCTGTACTCGTAATTAAGAATAAGCATCTCGTTCATTACACAGTCGGTCGAAGTCGACAAAGAGAAAAGACAAGGTACTTACTAGACTTGAAAATCAATTTAAAAATGTAAGCAGTACTTTACGTGGTTACTCTCCTGAAGCAGATTTACTAACTAAAACTACAAGGCTAGACCTTGAGGGGAAAGGAAGAAACACATCGTCTCAAGTTTGAGACTGTGTTTATCCGTTCCGGCTCGTCCTAGTCCCGGGGTTATAGTCGATAGCGTTCAAACATCACCACCTCGTTAGCGCCCTAACCTTCTGCAGATTTACGCTTGACGTAAAGTGTTTATCGTTCGTTTGTCCACCTCATCGCGTAGCAGTGACTTTGTTTTCGCCTCCTGCTTGAAAAAAAAGCAAAGCGCGATATTTCTTTTTTATTGGGTACATAGACCTCACCCTTCCCGAAAACAGCACTTGGTTAGTTTGCTTCACCCTGGGCATTTGCGCAACTTTAATCAGTACTTCTTTCCAGAAACTTACGAAACTCCATCGTCTTCTCTCTTTGCGCTCACGCGGGGCACCGGTTACGCGCTTGGACAGGCGGAAAATGGGGGTGTCACGCTAGGCTGCTCCTCCTCCTTTCGCTTGGGTTCGCGTAGTTAGCCCTACTTTTTCAAGTACAAACGACCGCTATCCGCATATCTCGAGAGGCACGTCGAACGCTTCGGGTTGTATAGTCGCCGCGGCCGATTTAAGACGCAATACGCGGATCAGGCGCTTCAGATAATCACACCCCGGTACTTAGTCATAAACACCTTTTATATATGAACCTTCCTAGGGCTTGTGATTGAGTCGAGAAATGCTGAACCACTGAGCTTTGAATCTAAGCGCTGCATGTGATATTAACAAGAAGAGCCAGTGCGCGTGCTCATAACGCGCGGTAGAGCTCAGTAAAAAATGATGGCAGCACGCATATGACGTTGATTGCGCTGGTTAATATTACGCGGTTTAAGGTTGTGCACCCAGTGCGGCCAGATCAAAATGTGCGAGAATTCTGTGTTTGAACAAATACCGGTCTTCTATACGTTATCAAAAATCGTGATTGATTACACTACAAATATTATTGATTAAGAGTCATTTAATTGGATGCTTTGATTACTCGATAAAAAAGCTATTAACCCTTCCTTGAAAAAAAAGTATGTATTGCTTTTCCGATTACTTTCGAAGTTTCATGTTTTTATCCCATAAAACATCGAGGAGCATAAACTAAATTTACCTTGGATGGTTAGGGACAGAATTATTATTTTCAATTTTTTATCGTTTTATTTCTTATCTTTGCAAGACATAGAGGCTGATGAACAAGACGCATCGGAGCATTTTCGCTCAATATCTGGCGACAAAGTGGACGAACACCCAGAAATTCTTGTAGGTGAGGGTTGCAAAAATGATAGTTGTTCAAAAATAATTTCCTTGTCGCGCAAGGTAATCATGCTTTCCTTGTGTTTAAAACTTTTAAAACTATCTTAATTATCAGAAAGTTATTTCAAAAAGTAATATGTTAGAAGCAGTTGGATTAGTTGTGATAATTACCGTGCAAGTGTGAAAAGTACATAAAATAATTTGACAATCTGCATAAGTCCAGATTATCATCTTGAATATTGTATGCATAGACGAACGAAGCCTCGCAGTTGGAAAGCGATTATTAAACAAACAGATATTTGAAGGCTTTAGTGAACACCAGCATTTTGATTTCAGTAGTAAACTCAATATTAACATGTGAAAAAATGAGTGTAGAAACCACAATTTTTTTTTTTTTTTATGAATTGCGATAACAGTCGTAATGAAACTCACGACGGAGCTGGCTGTGTATGCGACGACGCAAATTTTAACTCAACACTATTTTATGAATGGTTTACGACGCAATCATTGACGTTAGCGTGACTGCAGGTCGCCTCCTCGAAACTGACCGATTGCTTCGTGTTTGTGTAATTGCTTAATCTTCTGTTTCTGTCTAATAGATTAATCTTCAGTTTTTCTGTGATTGTTTAATGTGCAAGTTGTTTCCCCACAATCCTTGCAAGTTCGTGTGTGTGTATTGTCCTGTCTCCTTGTGATCGTTTCATGGTCAAGCCGTTTCACCACCATCCTTAAACATGTACCAACTAGCTGACCTTAAGCCGATAACAACTTCATACACTCTAAAAAAAAAGGGTATCACCGTACACCCTTTTGTCCCATATAATACACCCCAAAACTTAATTTCGACGTACAGCACCCTATAGTCAGACCGACGGCCCCAAAATTTACGAGGGGCTTGATAACGGTGCGATATAACTTATTAAATTGATAAAGTACGTATCAAAGACCAAAGAAAGAAAACACGGAGTTTTTGCAGTGGGGCCAAGAAAACTCTGATAATCTTTTTCCTAGCCAATATTACGTACATTACCTATCTTAATAAGTTGTACCACACAGTTATCGAGCCCCTTGTAAAATTTGGGGCCGCCTGTTCGATTATAGGGCGCTGTACGTCGAATTGAAGTTTTGGGGTGTATTATATGGGACAACGGGTGTAATAGTACACCCTTTTTTCTGAGAGTGTAGCTTGGGCACAGGTGTGAATCTGTGCGTACTGCCGTTCCGTGCATGCGCACCGCGGGCTTATCTGTTTGCTAGAATGACTTCAAAGACGAAGCCTAGGCCTACCTGTAGGGTTATCTTAAGCACGATTTCTGAGAAGGCCTCTAAGACGACCTCAAGGACGACGTCTAGGGCGGCGTCAAGGACAACGTAATGAAGGATTACGTCAAGGACGACGTCTAGGACGACCTGTAGGGCAAATTAAGGACAACCTCAAGAGCGAGATCTAGGACGACCTCTAGGACGGCGTCGAGAATGACGTTTGCATACACGCGGCGCCTGCGTACCCGGACGTCCTGTGTTTGCGGAGGCGCCGCGACGCCGCGTGGCGCACCCTCATTAGCACGGCACGTACGCTTGCAGCGCATACACATGGCGCATTCGAGTCCAGACGGCGTGTCGCGATAACTGAGTGAAGTATCTAAAGGAGGCTATCGCATTAGAAAAAAAGGTGCACGTGACGGCACAAGAGACCCTTAACGAAAGTCACGCACTCTAAGAAAAAAAGGGTGTAGTCGGGTGCATCGGGCGCACATGCACCCTGTTCCTAAAAGACGCACCCTGCGTTTCCCAGCCAGTGTACTTGTACACCGACATTAAGCATCCTCTTCTCCCTTAAAAACCCCTAGGTGTATCAGTGCACCCCCACGCTAGCCGCGCGTCCCGATCAGCTTGTGCTTGGATTCCCCTTTAGGGTTCACTTGTTGGGTTTAGCAGTTTCTTAAGAAGTATGGAGCTATCCCTTTCACTCGGTATTGACTGTAGAGTAGGCGCTATGCTTGTTTTAGGCCAATTGGGTCTCCTGGTAATATCACGTGACTATAGTCTCCAAGTTAGAGATAAGGCAGAGCACGGCACCTACCTGAAGGCCAAGGCCACGGATAACACCCACTGCACTATTATCTTTGAGTCGAACTTTCAAGAGGATATAAGTGACAAATCCTTTCGTTGTGTTCATTGTTGGGTTGCCCCTAAAGATAAGCCTTTGCGAGGGCACCCCCTTTTGGCCTTGAAGGAGCTGCAATTTTCATACTGCTTTCTTTTTTCTTTCTCTCCATAAGCTGAAAGATTGGAAGAAGGTAAAGGTTTCACGGATGACTTAGTATTTTTTTTTTTTTATCTCGGGGCTTTCCGGCCTAGTTTCTTGTGCGCTCTGCCGCGACCAGCGCGGCTGCCGTAGATTTCGTCCGCGACGATGTATTTGAGTGTGCCAAGATTTTTAGTGTTTGAAAAGTCCTACGAGTATATCGGCAACTAGCGAGTTCTTCACAAAAGCCCAAGGAATTCTTGTGATGAGTTTAGTGTTTAGTTCGGCGAACTACTGCTTCTGCTACATTGTGTTGGATCTTCACGGACCCCTTTCCTTTCGTTTTTGTGTTTGTGTTGTTCTGCAGTGCCCGTGTCGACATATATTTCGGATTACAAATTTCGAGTCCGGCGTTTTCATCGTAAGTGCTCTGCAACCTACTCCTTTGCAACAATTGACCGTTCCGTTCCGGATTACTTCTAGAATTAGGCAGTGTCTATTTTCTAGCAGCCGGGAGAATAATTTCCCCGAAATTATATCGGCAGTTGCCTGCCATTAGCTGACTACAATCATGTGACAACCGCAGGTAGAATACTGACTTTCTTATTCTCCTGGCGTTTTGTGAAAACACGTTTTTGCCGATACACGTTTTGTAGACACGTTTCATCGACACTAAAGCGCCTTTCACACTCTTGCGACCGAGTAAGACCGAGAGAGACGAGACCGGCTTTTAAGCATGTTGCGACTCCTTAGGACTGGATGCGCGGCAGCGGAGCTGGTCCTAAGAGATCACAAGAGGCTTAAAAACCGGTATGGTATTTCTCGGTCGTACTCTTTCGCAAGAGTGTGAACGGGCCTTAACATTTCATCGTCACTCGTTACGCAAAATGCACGCTGTGGGGACATTTTGTCGCGCGTGTATCTCTGAGGCGCATGCTCACCAACCCAGCCCACCCGTTCGCGCTACTTCGTGGCGACAGTCTGCGGCGGCTCATTACGAAAATGTTAACCCACCTGTGCCACCCATACACGTCACTTCGCGGATACATTCTGGGGCGGCTCATTACAAGAAAAGAAAGGAGAGAAGCTAATATAGAAAAGCTAATCTGAGCTATCGACAGAGCGTCCTTCGATGAATTAATGGCAACTGCCGGTGGAATTTTGTGGAAATAATTTTACCGGCTGCT
Organism: Ixodes scapularis; assembly: GCF_016920785.2. Taxonomy (NCBI): domain Eukaryota; kingdom Metazoa; phylum Arthropoda; class Arachnida; order Ixodida; family Ixodidae; genus Ixodes; species Ixodes scapularis. The sequence continues at coordinate 198,952,389 of NW_024609835.1, forward strand.
GGTAGAATGAACACTACCTAAGACTCACCCCCGGTTCTTGTTTGCTTAGTAATCCTTTCATTTCAGTTGTGTAACGGCTTTTTTGTACGTTTTCAGATATGACGGATTGCTTGCAAGTATGTACGTGTTTACGAAATAGGCCGTCTAATAAACTTCTATGAGATTTGAAAACAATACCGTGTGTCCGTTTTTCGGCCTTTTTGCAATCACCGGGGCGCATACACTTTTTACTGTTTTCCATGATGTCTTAAATAAATTTATGAAGTTATGAAACGGGTGCATAAAGTGGTGTGGCCATGCACCCTTGAATCGGGTGCATCCGTGTTCTCTCCGAATTCAGTGAGTGTAGAAAGAGGTGTAACAGTACACTATTCAACGGGGTGCTCTTGTGTTCCCTTTGAGAGCAGTAGGTGTAGAAAGGGGAGTAATGGTACACTATTGAGCGGAGTGCATCTGTGTTCCCCTTGAGTGAGTCGGCTGTATGAAGCGGTGCAATGGTACACCATCGAATGAGGTGCATCTGTGTTCCCTTTCATCTCATTGGGTGTAGAAAACTGTAGCCGTACACCATTGAATCGGGTGCACCTGTGTTCCTTTCGAGTGAGATTTCTGTAGAAAAGGGTGTACATGTGCACCACACTAACGAATGTACACGTGCTCCCATATTTGGGGTGCACATGTATTCCCCCAAAGGGTGTAGTATATGTGACAAGCACTTACATCCCCTATGGGTGTACCCCATAACACCCTATTTTTTTTTAGAGTGCGTGTAGATAGTTAGAAGGACCGAACCACTGCACAATGGCGGGAAAACTGACATAATGAAACGTACACGTCTTTCCATGGGATAGTGGACGTCGGAGCGTGGCCAACGCTAACACCCGACGAGCCACTCAAACAGCGCGAAAAGTGACACGTTATTCCGCTCATCACCTTTTTATGTGGGTGCAAACTCCCTTTCTACTCCAACCGAACGCATAAAGTGCGCCGTGACGTTGCTGGTTTAGTCCGCCATTGTGCAGAGGTTCCCTCCTTTCCTAGACAGATGCTCTCCTAGTGTATTTGAGTTAAAGGGGTCATGAAACGCTTTTCCAACTTTTTACTGTTTCGCTTTCCTCCTCAACTCATAAATTGCGCATTCCACCAAACAGTTAAAGAAGACGAAAAGGGGGAGTCCCCTCTTGCTCGCACTCTCGTTTGTGTAATCCCGGACACATCCATTCTCCCCCTAGAAGATTAGCCCGTCGCTCAAAATTCAGACAAAAGTTGCTTTCCCCACCCCGTTCATTCCGAAGCTGACAGTGCTGTTGAAGCTACGTGCTCGTTGGGCCAGCCACACTTGCCACGTGAGCGTGGCAAATGTGGCTGCAGAGAATGAAGTCAGGTGATGAAAGGGAGGCGGCTGATTGGTCCGGCAAGCGCGTAGATTCCACCACAATGTCAGCTTAGGGGTGAAGGGAATAAGTGAGGTCCGGTTGCGTGTGACGTCAGTTTGGACCCGATAACGCGCTTTTGGGACCGCGGATGTATCACCGTGAAAAGGCAGAGAGGTTGCGAAGGGGAGGAGGTACGAAATAGTCCGCTCTGTTTTCAAATTTTCGCACTGAAAGTCAGGCTTTTGACTTTCTACCTTTTTTTCTTTTGGTCCACTGAACGATGTGCTATTAGTAAAATCCCAATCTAAAATGATTTACCCCAACCCAAAAATCGTTTCATGGGCCCTTTAAGGAAAGCTAAAGAAGGTTTTGAATGAGAGATAAAACAATTGCAGCTTGTTAGCTGGCACATACCCTTTCCGGATTTTTCTATTATTTCGATCATTTTTTGCGCAGATTAGCGATAAAAACACTTTCAAAACAGCACTCAAAGCGCGCACCTCCAAGGTAGAAAGAAAGGGGAGAGAGGAAGAAGACCGTCAGTCTACGTCACGAAAAGATCAGCAAGGGAAAACACGGGCCGGCCGGAGCTGGCCGCGCTCATGCTGACGGTCAGACCCGTCGTAGCTCTGCCGCTGCGTAGAGCTTGCTTTCATCCGTCGACCAGTCGTGCTATCGATTCAAGCGCCCGTCATGTTTATTGTTTTCTTGTTTGTTCACGGATTTGCGAACTTTTCGCAGCAAGGCGGCAGACTCGTATCCCTGCGTAGCCGTCGGCTGCGGAGACACTGTTCGGCGCCGACATTGAGATCGGCGCCGGCACCGAGACGCCAAAAACGTGTGTTCCCACTATGGAAACAAAAGCAAGTTGCAGCCCAGCAAGCGCATTGTTTTTTTGTTCGGGACGTGTTTCTGATGGCGCACAGGAAAACAACGTATGGGTTTGAGTGTGAAGAAGTCTTCTCTAAACCCGAAGCTCTGTCGATCATCTTTGAATGTAAGAAGGCACGTAGCGCATCAAAAGACACACGCAAACGGGAGAAGAATCTACGAAGAAATTATTAGTCGACTGTTCTAGTAAACATTTAGCTATTACGTTAAAACGTTTTCGCTGAATATAAAAAAAAAAAAAAATCACATCTAGCGAGTAGCTAAGAGTGCGCTTCCACTTGCTATTTTGTACTAACCGCCGGACATTAACTCTTTCCTTTTGATTTCTTTTTATGTGGCTAAAGTGACCATATCTTTCGAACCGAATCCGTATGCAATATATTTTTTACAACTTTTGTATTTAGTTGTTGGGGAGGGGAGAGCTCATGTTGCAATATTAAGCACGCAAATCATCAGACGACTTTCACGAGGCAACTTAATCTAGTATGAACCTTTGTTTTTGCAGTAGCTGCTACATTCTGAAGGCACGTACCATATTTTTATTAAACTTAAACATATATTTCGTCAGATTACTGTCTTTCCAGACGTACACATTCTCCTCGGGAGCGCTTTAGAAATTAAAGTGTATACCACAAAATGGTGAGTTGGGCCAGTTGGTACCACATTCTGTTCTCAAATAATTTCTTCTCAAATAATTTTGTTCAATATAGGGAGTTGATTGAAACTCGTTTAAGGCTCGCTTGATAACTAATATTTCACAGTTCTTCCACTTTTGTGCGAAAGTACTAGCTTTATGATAATCTAGGGTGTCGGGCAATGATCCTTTGTGCTGTAAAATTGTGATTAGACGGACGATGATGCCAGGTGGTGGTCTAATGCAGTCGCTACATCTTGAGACAAATACACGAATGTAGAGGCCAGGAAGCATTTCCTACTATAATAAGGATTTCAAGCTTGCAGCTTTATTATCACTGCAAAACACACGTGGGCATTTTATGCACTAGACCGATTTCACCATTCAGTTTGACTACGCCATCACTGCCGCAATGCATCGAGGGAGCTTTAGTCCTTCTGCACGTGCGACTACCTCGCTGGAGCTCTGCGCGTGTTGAGCACGAGACGGCACGAGCCCTATGAAGCGCTGCCCTTTTCCTCCTGTGAACTAACGTTATGGCGGCGTTACGCATGCGCCGTACGCTTGGTGAGATCAGTCTATTATTCGTGTAGTCTAATACCTCTGTCAGACCAGCTCCTAAAATGACATTTATGCTAAACGCCTTTAGGATCTGCGAACGATTTTTAAGGCGAACTGTTTTCTGAGCGGCCAACTTGACACACATAAGGAGATCGCGCAGGCAAGACGGTGATGCGTAAACACCTCATGAGAAGGCTCCTGTCGTCCAAAGAAGGGCTATTTCGCTCCAGCGCTGGTGAATAACGCAGCCTGAGTGCTCACGTGTCCAACAGCTGCCAAGCACGAAGGCCGAAGTGAACCGAACTCCTCTCCTCTGACAACCGTTTTGGGGTGAGCCACGCTAAACCGGCCTGTCGCGTCCCCTCAACGGAACTCCGTTTATTGTGAACACCTTTTGGTTACCATAGGTATAACAGTAAAATGTTGCGGTAAGAATAAAGCGACTATGTCACGCTGCTATCCTTCGGCACCTAGTGGCTCTTCGCGACTTCCCGTATCACTTCGGGAGCTATTTTTTCGGTCTGCCAACGTCTTGAACGCGTAATTTGTCATGGCGAGGGTTCTCTGGACAGATGTCCCTTCAGAAATCAGCGAACGTTGTGCAAAAGTCAAAATCCAAGCTTGATTTACAAGAGCTAGAGGTATCGGCTCCCGACTACTTCCTAAAGCAACGGATCAACCGAAAATCGCGACGGTCCTGTCATGAAGGAGTGGCATGTCACGCGTGACCAGCGAACGGCGTGCCGCTGCGACGATCGGTTGCGTTATATTCGATTTTTTGTGTTGGCGCTTGGTAATTATTACGGGTCAAATGGTCGTGATACTTGGACTCAGCTGGCAAAATCACGTAAGAATTAAGCATATAATATATTGTTTTTTGAAAAGCTAATCAGCTTCTTAAAAGAAATTATGAACCATATGTTTCCTTTCAAACGTTTTTATTTACATGCCACAGATGTGAGCGACCCTGGTAGTCTTCTGTTTGATCATTTTGTTTTCCTAAATAATAAATTTCGAATGCCACTTTGCATAAAGATGCACTTCTAACGTCGCCTCCGTGATTGAGGACATTTTCCCCCCAACTATGGAGGTCCGCATTTCTAACGTGATCCCAGCTGACGTCAGCACAGCATCCTGCATCAACGGTCTACGTGGACAAGCTCCTCGCCACTGTCACCTACAAAATATTGAGGCCATACCGAAGCATATTTTTTCATAACCTAACCGGAAGCCAGCGCTCGGCACAGCCGAGAACTGACGCAGCACTCGTCTCCAACCTGTTCCCCGCGCTGGCCTGCAATTAATTACGCCAAAAATGCACCATTACAGCTTTTTTTGTTTGTGAGGTGTTTTTTTTTTTTTTTTTCTGGAGCTAATCTGAAAGAATATAAAATCGCGCAATACCGGCAATAAAGCCAATCGTTTTTGTTTTGTTTTTGCATTACGAGACGGCATAAGGCGATTATTTTTTTATTACGGGCGGATTAATTTGTAGCATGAAATGGACAGACCACAACACGAGTGGACAAGTAATACATGTTTAGACACTTGAACAACTCTTAAAACCAACGTAGAATAATTTGAGCGGCTGCCTATCGCTGGAAACATAAAAAAGCTACTAACACTGGTCGTGAGATCACCGTCCACTATTGGGGGGGGGGGGCAATTTAGTAAATTTTTTATACCTAAAGTACGAGCTTCTCATATGTATGACAGTTTTGTCAGGCATAAACAAAATGGCTGCAAGTTTTTAATTTAGAATTTACTATGGTCTGAACAGCGAGGCACTAATCGCCGAAGTGCTTCACTTTAATTGTGACATTTAATATTTGATCTTCTAATTTAGGTTCCAACTAATCCTGAAGTTTCGTCGCCAGGTGCCAAGCAACAGCCGTGACAAACCTGCTGTACTTCTCGTGGATTCTATCTAAAAGGATGTTCTCGTCGGTACAGCTAAACTGAACATACATATTTTGTGCGACTCACTGTCCTTACCCGGTACGGCACAAGAAGACATATATATATATATATATATATATTAATCCGAGAAGAAAAAACCCGTAGTGAGAACAGCAACAACGGACGATTTATTCTTCGACGTTTCGGCCTTCGTCAAGACGTCGGGGTCCAGCCTTCCCGACTTCGGCCGGACGCCGGCCGAAACGTCGAAGAATAAATCGTCCGTTGTTGCTGTTTTCACTAAGGATTTTTTCGTCTTAGTTTACATACCCATACCTTCAGCCTGCAGCCACCATGGCCGTTATATATATATAAATATATATATATATATATGTATATATATACGGTAAGAAGGTTCAACGGGCCGGTTGGACGTAAAACGAAAGTGGAGGAGATCCAGGAAAGGCCTTTCTTTACTGCACCGACGTTTCAAGCGGAGACCGCTTTTCTTTAGGGTGAATGGTTGTGAAATGTCCTCTTCTTTTTTTTTTTCACAACCATTCACCCTGAAGAAAAGCGGTCCCCGCTTGAAACGTCGGTGCAGTAAAGAAAGGCCTTTCCTGGATCTCCTCCACTTTCGTTATATATATATATATATATATATATATATATATATATATATATATATATATATATATATATATACAGGGTGTTTCAGAAAAAGCAGGCCAAATCGCTCCTGCAAAAACTAGTTATCACAACAAAAAAAGGCTTGTGGCGTTTCGGTCCTGGGCCAGGGGCCCACTTAAGAAAATTATTAAAGTCCCGGATAATCAACTTGCTAATTATTTTTGCGTAATTAACTTTTTTAATATTGTGTTTAAGGGCATGGTTTAAATTAGAAAATTGCTCAGCATCATCGAAAACCACTAAATCAACAAATTGCAGAATGATAGAAGGCACGCGAAGCTTTTTACGGCTTTCTGAAAAGCAGCGTGCTGAAATTGAACGAAAAGTGAAAACCTTCTTCACAATTTATTTCTCTTTTCTCGTACATGATTAAGACACAAATGGTACATAATATGGAAGGCAATGAGAGGTTCTACATGTGGTATTATTTTAAAAACAAAAACTAAACATAGTCAACTAACAAAAAAATCCGCAGTTTAGGTAACAGTTGTTGGCAGAGGCATGTTTGGAGATTTTTACAAAGATTAAATCGACGAATAATAAATAGTAGTTGGAATGTCGTTTTACCGACTTGCATATACATCACAATAAAAAAGTATATAAGCTCTCTTTTGAATACTTTGAGATTGAGAGTGGTTTGAAAACGTCACACACGAAAATCGTCAAAACCCAACATCGGCATTTACTCTTTTAGCATATTTAGAGGCTTAAAACTCAATACAGAAGCAATGACCTCTAACGTAATGTGTTCTGACTAAAAGAAGGGTGTGAAGAAAACGTGACGCGAAAAAAAGAAACTTAAAAATATATTTTTTTTTGTTTTTGTACAGCGTGCTGAAATTGAACGAAAAGTGAAAACCCTCTCTGTTTCATAATTATTTCTCATTATTCGTACATGATAAAAACCCAAACTTTGCTTGATTTGGAAGGCAGTGGGTGGTATTATTTTAAAAGCGATACTAAATATAGTCGACTCAAAACAAAATCCGCAATTTAGGTCACAGTTGTTCGCGGAGACATATGTGGGGATTTTTGCAAGGACTGGAGCGACGAATATTAAACAGTCGTTATAATGTCTTCTTACCTATTTGAATATATATTACACTAAAAAAAATATAGACGCTCTCTTTTGAATACTTTGAGATCGAGAGTAATTCAAAAACGCCACACAGGAAAATCGTCCAAACCTCGTCGTTCTTTCCCGCTTCTTTGAGATTTTTTTCTCAGAAACTAAACATGTGAGGACATTAAAACAAAAAGGATTGTTATTCTTGGAACATGTGCCACGAAATATAAAAATTTGAAGAAAAAATGAAAGCTTTTTACAACTCCCTGTAACGCCGGATTAGAGCAGAGCGCAGCTCTTGAGGAAGAGGAGGAGGGGAAGGGTACTGAGGTGGAGGTATATCCTTCCTCCCTCCTCCTCACCTCCACATCCTGTCTGCTACTCCTCCCTCCAAGCGACGTGACCGTCGTCTCACGAGGGTCACGTGACCTCACTGGGGTCACGTGCCTTAAGGGGGTCGCGTGACCCCTATGAGGTCACGTGACGATGACGATGACGCCATCAGTGACGTTACTGATGACGTCATCAGTGACGATGCCGATGCCAAAGACGTCATCAGTGACGATGACGATTAGGATGAGGATGCCAATGACGTCATCAGTGACGTCGCTGATGTCGTCATCAAGGACGATGACGCTGTAGATTCTGATGACGTCATCAATGACGTCACTGATGACGTCATTAGTGACAATGACGATTTCGATGACGTCATCAGTGACGTCACTGGTGACGTCATCGGGTACGATGACGCTGTAGATACCGATGACATCATCAATGACGTCACTGATGATGTAATCCGTGACGTCATTGATGACGTCATCAGGGACGATGACGATGACGTTACTGATGACCTCACTGATGGCGTCATCAGTGACGTTGCGCGTCCCATAATGCACCGCGCGGTTACGCCGACGCCGCTCCAGCCGGAAACGGGCGCCTAAGAGCTGCGCTCTAAAATGAAAAATACGACTGCCACTCGTTGCCTGAATACAAATGAAACCGCCTAAATAAATATATATATATATATATTACCTTTTGTATACATGCTTTATTCACAGTACCGACTGTTGTAACACAAGCGCATAAATCGACAATACTAAGGGATGACTGGCGGGCCGGCTATTGGATGGCCGTTAAACCTAAACATTTTCAAGCAATCCGGTCCTTTCTCATATTTACATGTTTCTTTTCCAAAACCCTACCACACAGTTGTTAAAAAAATGGGGCGTCCTGTTATCTTATAGAAATGCCTTGTGTTTAAGCGTCATGGTTGCGGCCAAAAGTAATGCATCTAAAACGCAAATATATGAATGCCTAAATGCTAAGGGCACTATTATTTTTAAATATGATATAATCATTCCCTTTTAGGCTGTTCCTCACTAACAAAAAGACCATTTGCACAAGAAGAAAAAAAAAATGAGAAAAAAAACAGGCCACTTCGTTTCCTTTTTTACTTCGTAAAAGCAGAATTATTCTTATACCTCGGTGCAAAATAGTTTTATTCATTACCCTTTGGTGAGTGCTACCTCGTCGATCATAATGATATATGCAAAATTGAAATACCGGGTAGGTTCAAACTGCATAGCGGCAGCAACTGTTTGTGCAGAACAATTATTCCTGTTTGATCAAACGCAATAAAAGAAGTTAAAGCTTAATTACGAATATCAGTTTCAATTTCCGACCTCTGCCTTCACTGTCTGTCGCTCGCGTAAGCATGTTTCCCCGCCGCACTATTCTTAATAGTCGACTTTGAGGTGTTAAATGTATGAGCAGTGTTACACTCTGTACACGCAGTCAATATTTAGCAAAAAATAATAATTTTATGTTCACCTAAGGCGATCCATCTGGTGTAGAAAATCAGCTGGAAAGACTGAGATACGAACAAATAATACGATGCATTTAGGTTGTAAGTAAAACAGAATTGATTTGCGCAGCTGCTCTCAGCAATCATGATGTACAATACCCGAACTGGTAAAAGCTGGTGAAACTTGGTCGAAGAAAAACGACAGTCAACCTATGCTATTAGGATTCTACCCACACTGGTCTTCACCTCAACCGTAAACGGTGACCTCAATCCTAAACTGAAAACTTAGGACCTTGGACACAACAAACACAAGGACCCACTTCCTTTCCAGCTGGCGTCTGAGCAAGCACGCAGGGGTCTCCTTCGGAGTGTTTAGATCCAAATCTAGTACTGAACACAAATTGTACTATATACTTGTCAAGCTCTATGCTAATAAATTTTTTACAATACGTCTTCTGGTATTTAGGGCTGCTCTATCTCAAACATGCATTCAAGGATAGTTGGTGACTGAGCTTCGGGGCGAGCGTAGAAACTAGGTAGCGAAACCGAAGTCATTAGCGACTCGGAATTGACTCAGTAGTAAAGGAAATTGCGTCCTGATTGGAGAGGATTTGCTGAAAAGGCTGGGATGTGCAATTTGCGAGGAGCGGGAAGGTTTATACGAGAAGTAATCAAGGCGCGGACTCCAAATTCTGGGCGGTCCAGAAACTATTCCTTATCCGTGTTCAGAAATTCATCATCCGTACTTGAACGGACGACACAAACAACGTTATCAAGCAAGAATGACGGTCGTACAACGTTGTTTTCGAATTTTTATTCATAAAACGAACACGGCTTTACAAGAATTACTTATCAGAAGTGGATAAATCCTGCTACGCTAATCTGGGGAGCTTATTCAGGTCAGCTAAACGGAGTGTCATAATTATCCCCAAATGTTTTACGTGACTTTGTAGAAACGCCTAGGCAGAATATTAAAGGAGGCCATCGGTTTACAGGTGCGAATGCAACATTCATTCAAAACAATCGCAGTTTTATAAGAAACCCACAGAATAGCGGTGGATTAAAAATATTATTGTGCAAGCATCCAGCCATTTGAAATAAAAACTCGAACCTTGCCCTCAGGTGCTCCAGTGGGGAAAAAAGGGTTGCACTCAGTTCAGTGAGCCTAAATTGAGAAGTTGGAAATTGAATATGTAGCACCATAAATTGTGCTTGAGTTTATTCTTACATTTGTCTTTTTATTTTGAGTTCTCACAATAAAACAGAAAGATACATTCGAAACGGGGCTACATTGTTTTCAGGTGGTGGAGAAATCTTCCGAATGTCGGTCTTTATTGAACAAGTTCTCCTGCACTACAAAACTAAGTTAAATAATTCAAACGTTTTTTCCTAATCATTCCTTTTTACTTGCCGAGTCTTCGAACTAATTTTTCTAAAGCATTATACAAAATAATATCCCAATTTTTTTTTTATTCTTGGTGGATTCAACAAGATTATTTGCTTCTTTACTTCATCTCGTTGGCAGGCGACCTTATTCATTGCGAAATAAAATGTACTGCTGAACGTTAAGAGCATGATTTAGTTTCTTACTGAGGTCATTGTACAATAAATTTTAATATTCGTGAGGAATAATGACAGCGTTTGCACACTCTGCAATATTTTGTATCTATTCAGTATCCTGAACATATGTTCTCGTTTGCAAATATAAATAACCGAGACTCTTGCAAAAACCAATCAAGTTTGTAACAATATTGGCGACCAATACGTATTTGGTGCACTATGCGCAGTCAGTGGAGTTTTACGCATGGTAAATTTGCTCCAGGGGAACGGCGAAGTTCTACTTAAGTGAATCAAACTCGATTTTGTGCATATCACGTGATCCAGATAAACAAAAATGACAACCCAAATTCAAAATCTTTTGAACGAGTAGGGTTGGGCTCTTACGAAAGCAGAAATCTATTGAAGTTCGTATAACTGTTATGAAGAAGTATTTAATTGTCTTACTTGAATACACCTAAGCAAAACACAATACACTGAACACCTTTTGAACTGAGGCACTGGATGGGAGTGGCATATTGTGCCTCACGAATATTTCATGCTCTGCATGGGAGCTTCAGCGAAGAAATGGAAGTACTATTTACCTCGAAGATAGAGCAAATCTTCGTTGTTGCAGTCGTTGCCTGATATGCGAGAGTTTTAGTAGATGATGATCCCAATAACGATACGATGCATGCGCAAAGGCGGCGGCGGAGTGTCGGGTATCGTTATCGGAGTCATCGGACCGATCTACTAAAATTCTCCATTGTGGAATTTGCGAAGCTGTAATAGTCATCATTCATCTAGCCAAAAACTAGAATAAGAATTGATTTATGTTCACCTTACTATACCGGCATATATTGCCACACAATAGAAAAAAATAGTTGTAACAGTAAGGTGATAATTAAATATAAATAAAGTTTGGCTCGATATTCTTCTTGCTTTGTTTGAGAACAGGTCTCTCTTGGTTGAGGCGTTGGTGAATAAAAAAGTTTCCAGTACATAAATATATGTAGTCTAAAAAAGGACACTCATAATAACAATGAATTAGAACGTCTGTTAAAACAAGGAAATGTAAACGCACGTTAGCCGCGTGTACCTCTCTTGGTGCCGTTTAAAAACGCACAGAGCACGAACCAACTGCAGTTTATTCCGGTGTTTTCCTGGTAGACGTCCGCTGATGCCACAGGCAGCGAAGGGCAGAGTACTAAGTAAGCCGCGCTATGGCCCCACTCATGAGTTTCACTCTCTCCTCAAGCCCAGAATATCAAGTCTACGTTAGACACCATTATGTTTTATTTGTAAAAAATATTTGCTTGAAATAAGGTGCGTCCTGATGGTGTAGAAACAGGAGGGAGAAGAAAGGAAGACTTACCATTTGCGAAGGCATCGCAAAAAGCAGAGTCACAAAAGGACGACTGAAATGACGATTATCTGGCTGGAATTCACAAATAAAGTGGGCCAACCTTCAAAGTTTGACTACAAAAAAGTAAGTAGCGTTTAGAACAAGGTCAAATAAGGTGAAAGAAACAAAAAGAAACACGTCCTGTTATCTAAAAGAAGATAAGTGTTGAGCAACGAACGAGGATGCTTGCGGCAATAACACCTTCACATATTATCACATCTTTTAGTGAATTTTAGGGTAGACGGAGCGTTGTCTCGTGCTGTGACGTTATGAAAATGGTCGTAGTCACTATAACCGCGAAGGACATTGCTAATGATTGCCTTTGCACTTACCTCCTCGAGCTTCTTGAGGAGGCACATGATCCCTTGGTGTCCTCCACTCCCCGTCTTTTTTTTTTTTTTTTTGAAGGAATGCTTTTTTAGATTTTTTGACATTGATGCTAGGGTCTAAAAAATAGATTCAGGTCTTGGTGTTTCAAAAAAAAGGCGTTGCGGAACTGAGGAGTGCCAACCCTCCCTTTGGCTGGTCAATTCGCGTGTTAGTGTCACTGCGCTCGACATTACGAAAATAAAAACAACCCTTTCTTTAGTAAGCGGGGGGGGGGGGGGGGGGGGGGTCGGTCCTGAGAAAAAATTACGGATTAAAAGGAATCCGTCACGTAAAAAAAACGCAAGGAAATTGCTTTCAAAATTAATCTGGAAAATATGTAATTATTTCGTTGCTAAATTACTGATAAATGTAAGGGATTACAAGTAATGCCGTTACCGGTAACGGATTACGTACAAGTCCGGCATAGATAATGATATCTTCAGTTTGTCTGTTGCGGTACTCTTTTACGCCCTAACGTGCTTGGGCTTGAGGTAATAGATTCATTGCGGTGTTTGTGTGGCCAGCTTGAACAAATTAACGAATACACAGAAGCAATTAATGGGTGTATACATCTCTGACGTGTAGCACTGTCTTAATAAAGGGCGGCGGAGAAAAGCTCACCGGAGAAAAGCTCACCGGAGAAAAGCTCACCGGAGATAAGCTTACCGGAGAAAACGTCACCACAAAACCGGCAGATGCGGAGAAGAGCTCACCAGCCTTCGAGCGGATGCGGAAAAAAACTCAACGACTTTTTTTTTTTGTTTAACTTCGAGGATTCTGCGTCAAACGTGGCATTTTAACACAATTCGCATTCGTCACTTCATTAAGAATATTTCCTTTTTTTTTGTAATATTCTTGAAGCTCATTGGGCATATTTACTAATTTCTCAGAAATTTGTATTCACCCATTTTGTATATTAATGAAGCCGCATGTATCATATCAGATCATCGTACACCGGTAAAAAAAGACGCTTTATTGACAGCTGACAGTGCGCCGTCAGTAGCTCTGTCAGATAAAGAGTTTTGTTCTTTGCGAGCTAATATGAATAGCGGTATGGTGAACCATTTCAGCTCCAAATATTGTGTAGTGCCTAATAGATAAGTAGGTGTTTGTTGATGTAATCAGTGTCGGCTACGCCGTTTCTTTTTTTTTTTTTTGTTAAATTCACTAACAAAACTTTAGTTGCGAGAACACCTTCGTTCTGTCGTGTTTGTTGTCCTCACTCCGTAGTCGTCGTTTGAGCGGTTTTCATCAGGCATGACTTCTACCAGCTCGCCCTACACTCTAAGAAAAAATGGAGGAAAAAAGTAGCAACGGCGCGTCTTCCTCCCTTCTACTGACGCGCCCCCAAGCGGACACGAGAAGAAGGGAGGAACGAGACGTTTTCCTCCTTCTGCAGGCAGACGGGAGAAAGCTTTCGTCCTCCCGACTCATCTTCTTTCGGTTTCATTTTTCGAGCACGTCGCGCACGTTGTTTAATAAATTAATGTTGAGTTGATTAAAATTCAGTGGCAGCGAAGGCCGCCTGTAATTCCGTCTTCTAGTCCAAACGTGCAGAACATTTCGGCTGCATTGACGTTTTTATCACTAATTTTATCAAACGAGCAAACGAAGCCGCTAGAAACAGCGAAGTTCCGGAGCAGTGCCAGCAGCGCCACGTACACTGGCGGATGGCCGTCTCCGGATTGCGGGACTCGGGCGACGCGGAACTACAGTAGCGAAACCACGCGGAACTGTGTCGACGTTTTCGACGTTAGGGACACCGCAGGAACTGCGTCCAAGACAGGCAGGGTTTGTTGCCGGCTGCCTGGGTGCCTTCCGTCTTGAGTTCGGTTCTGTTTTCCGATGCCGAGTGCAACCGGCGTTGAACGTGGTTCTGTATTTGTGCGTGTCAGCAACATAGCTGCAACATCGTGATGGCAGTGTTGTGGGTTGTGAAAAGAAGACTGGAATTATCGCCGATGTGACCGTGCGTTCGCGTATCAGTGGTGTAACAAGATGAGATCGTAAACTGTCGGGCATTGCATGATGCCGTTGGTCGGGCCGTGATCAGAGGGGGCGGGGTGTCGCAGGTTGACCATTCCGCTTTACATTAAAAAGTTTAATACCACTTGAGGGATTACGTGCAATCGATCAACGTGCGGATGGTCATGTTGGAACGCTGGTCTGAACTGTAGAAGCTCCTATCGCTATCGTACAGTGGCCAGTGTGACTGTGGGAATTGTCTCGACCCCGAGAGCGATTACGCTCTGGGGCAAGGACTGAACAGTACGAAATTGTGACGGAAGTACGTATATTTATAGTATGGAATTTCGGCATTAAAAAACAATAGTAGGTAAGATCGAAAAAAAAAAAAAACTACGCTTTATTTTGCTGTTTAAATATACTACGGTTCCTGAAGAAACTGCCCTCCAAGGGGCGCGCTGGGATGAGCGCTAAAAATTTTCGGGCTCGCCACGGCGTAGCTTTGTACACTTAACACCTGCCGCAAGTCGCGGCTTCGACTGCATTCAAGTTGATCGAAAAGCGATTTCTTAGCCCGTGAAGCATCACTTCCAGCTGAGTGAATATCCGCTCTACAGAGATTAATTCAAGACGGCAATTGTAGCTTTGCGCGAACATCACAAATAGAAAAGCCAATAGAAATACAGGCCTCGGCGTGCCGTGTGGGGAAAGAAACTCATGGCTTCGAACCGCATTGGAGCGGCTTGATTTATTGGCTTTCATATAATTACGGCATGATCGAGCGTTTACTTTTTAATAAGAGATTAATCCCCTGAGCCATTCAAAATACACTCACAGGTATGAGGTTGATGGGAGAAAATCAACATGCTGGGAATATTTTTTATTGCTAAGGGAGTCACCGAAAAGTTCCGTACGTTCAAAACGACCAGTATAAAAGACGGAAACGCAGAGCACGGGTGTAGTGTTCGGGTTAGTGTGGTGTTCCGTTGTGTTGTCATTTGTGTGTGCCGTGTATGTGCTCCATGTATGTTCACCTGATGCTTGTAATAAGCCTAATAAGCGTAATGTGTGTATACTGTGTATATTAGAGGATCCCCAAGCGCAGTTGTGGCCTAAGAAGAGCAATTTTTTTTTTGTAGAACATGAATTAGGCGGTACCTACCTTGACTGGTCCCCAGCCAGGGGCTGGGGACCAGTCAAGCTCCTTGTAAGCTTTCTTCCCACCATATATACATGTATATGGTAAATAAACTGTTACTATTAAGACCAACTTGTCGAAAGGAAAAATTGGTCGAAGGGCGATTTGTCGAATCAGTTGAATGACGGTCCAAAGTAAAAGTTCGTGGCTCCTTTTTATCGTTTGACTTAAATATTTTTTTGTGCTTGGGCTAGGGTCAACGCCTTTGTTAAGTTACAAGATTAAAAGCAAAATTACACGAAGGCCAAGACAGGAGAGAACCTTTAGAGAAGTTAAAAAATGTGCCATCTCAGGATCGTCCCTTTGTTATCTTTTTTATTAGTGATTTTGTAATGAGCCGCGGCAGATTGTCACCGCCAATGGCGTGAACGGGCGGGCCGGGTGGGTCGACAATTTTGTAATGAGACGCCGCAAACTGTCGCCGCAAAGCGGCGTCAACTGATGGGCGGGGTAGGCCGGGTAGGTTAACACGCGCCCCAGTGATACACGAGCGACGTAGTGACCCTGCCCCACTGCACCGTGAAAGTGGCGAAAGCGGCAAGTTGTTACCTTCAACAAGAAACAGCAGACTGGAGGTCAGTTTTTAAGGAGAGCGCCAATTGTACACAATTTTTTATTAAAGAGTTACACATAAAAGACAGAACACGGATTATTATACGGCAAAATTTGCTTTAGAGTTTAAAGAAAAAAAATGTATATTTGGCTTTAAAAAAGCCGGAACCAGTTGGCCTCTTCGACGTGTTTTCCTTCGAGGAGTTGCCGTATGACGAATGGGCCTATTCGTCGAATGGGCCGCCGACGAGTTGGCCGTCGACGAGTTGGCTTTCGACGAGTTGGCCTAGACCCACTTCTTATATATGTCACGAGTAACGACGGTGCAAGTGTGCAGCTCTGAAGGTCATGGGTGGCTCGCCGTAGAAGGGCACTACCACACAAAGCAAAGTTAACGTGTGGAAACACCAGCACGAACGGCTAGAAAACGTGCATGTCCGTAGAAGAAAGAAGCCTTTGTGGTAGTTGTGCCACAGAGACGACGAAGAGGTCGGCAAGCGAAAGCGCTGAGCTCGGGACACGCGCGGCAGATGTTTCTCGAGACACCAAGGGGACGGCTCGGCGGCGGCATCGGGCGATGCGAACTGCAGTCTCATTCCGCTTGTTAATACTTGTAAATATATTTATGTGTGAAACCTTACTTCTGCGTTCCCACATAATTGGTGACCCGGACGTGATAGGGCACCCGACACGTGCATGTGGGTGGTAGCATTGATGAGCCGTTTGTTCGCCATGTCAACCAGGAAGTTGAAGTTGCGTAGGAAATCGGCCCCGATGATCGCGTACCCCACGTCTGCCACCCAGAACAACCACTGGAAACGACGCCTTAGACCGAGACCCAGGTTCAGTGATTTTTGTCCGTAGGCGGCAATGAGGGAAGTTGCGGGACCAACAATTAACGCCGCACAAACAGCACCCGATGTGACATCGGAACTTACCCAACTTCGCAAGGACTTGCTGAAGCTGACTATCGTGGGAGCCAACCTTCGCCTGGAAGCCCGTCAACAACCCGGTTTGTCACGGCGTCATTCGCGAGAGCGCTTGCAACGTCTCCCGACAGCCGTTCGAGTTGGACTAGCAGCGGCGCACCGCCTGACACTGACGGAACTGGCTGAGTTAGCAGACCGGATGATGTGAGTTGGGTCTGGCCACTTGTTCAAGGGGGGGGGGGGGGGGGGGGGCATCTGTGGTGGTTGTGCCACAGAGACGACGAAGAGGTCGGCAAGCGCAAGCGCTGAGCTCGGGACACCCGCGGCAGATGTTTCTCGAGACACCAACGGAACGGCTCGGCGGCGCCATCGGGCGATGCGAACTGCAGTCTCATTCCGCTTGTTAATACTTGTAAATATATTTATGTGTGAAACCTTACTTCTGCGTTCCCACATAATTGGTGACCCGGACGTGATGACCAAGGAAGTTTAGCTCTGGCACTCCGAACTGGCACTTGTCAATGTTGATCACGATGCTATTTTCTTGGAGTCGTTTGAAGAGCTCGATCAGGTGGTATGCCCCTAAGGGGTATTCACACGAGGGAGAAATCTTGGGGTTTTCTCCCCGGCGCAAACTACTCTCCACGCGGCGCGGTGCTGCCGAGGCCGACATGCGCTCCGATAACAAACCGAAACTTAAAAACCCGTCGAATTTGTGCGGTTTTTCAGAAGGCCGTAAAATGCTTCGCGTGCCTTCTATCGTTCTGCAATTTGTTGGTTTAGTGGTTTTTGATGATGCTGAGCAATTTTCTAATTTAAACCATGCCCTTAAACAAAATATTAAAAAAGTTACTTAGGCAAAAATAATTAACAAGTTAATTATCCCGGACTTTAATAATTTTCTTGAATGGGCCCTTGGCATAAGACCACAACCCCACAAGCCTTTTTTTGTTGCGGTGAGTAGTTTTCGCAGGAGCGATTTGGCATATATATATATATATATATATATATATATATATATATATATATATATATATATATATATATATATATATATATATATATATATATATATATGTATATATATATATATATATATATATATATATACTGCAAACGACTAAATATTCGCGAATTTCGGGAATCGCCTACAATTCGCAAAAAATACGTCCCGCAAACAAATCGGGCAACATGTGAATGCTGCGGAAGCTACACCTTATTCGCGAAAATTAGAACTCGCGAATAATTTCGAATTTTCAGCTTTGGACCAATTCGCGAAAATTTAGTCGTTTACAGTATATATATAAATATATATATATATATATATTTATATCCCTATGTCTATCGGGCGTAATCTTTCATATTACATAACTATTTAATAGTCATTTTTCTATCTTTCAGCTTCTCCGCGCATTAGTTTTCTCAAGCATAAAATTTGCGTCGACCGTTGGGAATTCTAAAGGTGCAAACCAAACGGTTATATTGGAATATGTCCAGCGACGCTATGCTACGCACGTGTATGATCGCCGTATAGGACAATTTTATTATGATTATTCAGGTATTAGAAATTTTAGACTCTCACCCCTTTATATAAGGCAATTAGTTCGTGGCGTAACGTTTCTTTACAAATTAATAAATGCTGCATTTTACTCACCTTTTTTAAGTAGTAAGACGGTTTCTCAACGTCCATCTACCTCAAAATTGTTGCTCAACATCAAGCCAGCTTCAGGACGTTTTTGTTATAATTTTAATGTGCATTGCGACACTCCTTTCTCTAAGATTGAGCCCACGTACGACAAGTGCGACAATACATACCCTAATTATGTGTTCTTTTTCGAATGTTAAAAAATTCTTACTTTTGTGCGCTAACTAGGAAGTGGTAATTTTGCTTTTTTGGACTTGACTCTGCGTGTGCGCACCATTATTTAAGCCTTACAACTGTTGGGGGACAAGCAATTAAACAAGGTTGATTGTTTGAAAACATTTTGATTTACTAATGATGCATTGTTAGATGAAATTATTGGAAAGGCGAAACTGCAGATCGATGTATGACATCACGAAATTTGCTAATAGATCATTAAAACAAGTATAATATTGAGCAATAAAACACCTTACAACGAGATTATTTTTTTAGTCCTGCTTCTCTCTGCGCATCAACAAAGCATTTTTATGTACCGCCATTAACGGTAGTTTACTCATAACTTTTACTTTTGTTTTGCGAAGATGTTATGGGAAAAAAATTATTTTTTTATTATAGACTTGACCAGGGAGGAGAAAGTTAGTACTGGTTTTGGGGCCCTGAAATTCAAGACCTTTTATTTTTATTATTATTATTCTTTTCTTTAGATTTTCAGATTTTCTTTAGAAAGGAAAGGGGGGAGGGGGAGCTTTAGTATGCAGATTGGAACTGCTGTAAAAACTTAGTGATAATTTTACTTTTTCTTTTTTTATCTAGAACTGGTTCTATTATTTTTATTCAATTTGCATAGCTGGTTTTGCTGCAAAAACCCATGATGGCTTTGGCGAACCTACACTTTGCTCGATTATGTTTTTCCGTCACAAATAAATTTATTATTATTATTAGTAGTAGTAGTAGTATTAGTAGTCCCACTGAGTCAATAAAATGTATGTATGAATGTATTATTATTTATTTCGCCATCGGACCCAGCGGCTGACGGTCCCTTCGAGGAGCATCTGTGGACGGCCTCATAAACCAGGTCGCCTACATCTTGATCGACCGCCTTGTTCACGGACAAGCGTATTCTCACCGTCATGAACTCACCCAGCGTTTGCTGGGTCTGCTCGCAAGCCGTCCCCTCCGACGAGCAAGCCGTCCCTGCCAAGCGATCGCAAAACCTCGTCTCTATTTATCCGTGATCTCCGACTACCGGTGGCGTGCCTCAACAGCAGTTCTCTGTCGTTCGGCGCTGGAATCTCCTTGAGGTGCAATCCCTCTCGAGCCGCTGCCGGTAACTTCTCAACCTCGTCTCGTCGAAGATTTTAATTAGTGCTTGTTAACGCACTTGGCTTGAGTAGCCTCCCCTGTTTTGCTTACATACGCTTTATTTCGTTTCCCTCTTTTTCTGTCGTCTTTTCGCTCCGCCTCCATCCCTCTAGTCTGCGATGCGTGTTCCCAACCGGTGTCGTCCGACGGTCGCCATATGACAAGTACGGCATGGACTTGTAACGATCACCTGGGTAAAACATGCTCTGGAATCGCCGATTCCACATTCACTGCTATGAACACCGAGAAAAAAACAAATGGAGCTGTAAGGAATGCCGCTCCTAGAGCAGTCGGCCTAATCTCGACGTGTTAGACATCAGCACTAATGAGATTTCGCCATCTGACGGCACCATGCTCACAGCGCAAATTCTGGAGATCAACCAAAAGTTGGATTCTCTGCTTTCGCTCAAAATCAGCGTAGACTCGTTGATCGAACTTCCGGGCAAAGTAAACGAACTACTGCTTCTTAAGCCATTTATAGACATGATGAAGGCCTCGGTTGAGGAGGCGCAGACCTCAATCTTGTTTTTGAGCGAGAAGTATCACAGCCTTCTGGTGACGGCAGCTCCGCAGGCGACTGAGATCAGAGACCTCCAGACGGAGGTGAGACCTTTAAGAAACAGAGTCTCTGAGCAGGCCCATGTTATCCGGTGTATTGAAACAGAGCTGAACGAGGCGGACCAATATGCTCGCCTTCCGAACATGGAAATACATGGGTTAACGACTGTTCTAAACGTTCGTCTTGCTGCCGTGCTTAGTGGACTAGCAGAGAAGCTCGGGATTAGGCAGTATGAACCATCAGACGTATCTGTGTTCAAAATACCGGGTAAGCTAGGTGAACATCAGCCTATTTTGGTAAAGTTCACATCTGTGGCTGT
This sequence comes from Ixodes scapularis, assembly GCF_016920785.2. Classification (NCBI taxonomy): domain Eukaryota; kingdom Metazoa; phylum Arthropoda; class Arachnida; order Ixodida; family Ixodidae; genus Ixodes; species Ixodes scapularis. The sequence goes on from NW_024609835.1 coordinate 198,973,146, forward strand.
CAAAGACCGCTGGATGAGGGCTCGGAACAAACTTCGACTACTCCAGGTTAACGGCTTAGCTGAGAGGGTTTACTTCAATGACAACCTAACCCAATCCAATCGTGAACTATGTTGGCTAGCTCGTTCCCGTGGTAAGGACCGAGGATACAAGTTCGTCTGGGTCGAAAATGCCCGCATTTTGGAAAAAAAAAGAGGAGGGCGCACCTCTGGTGTGGGTACGGCAGCGTGGTGAACTTGACTTAATCACATAATGGCTATGACCAGCTTTTTCCGGGGTGCCGATTATCGAGCGTATACTGACTCTTGCGCCGCTTCTTTCTTCAATTCCTTCGCTGTAGTTCATGTGAACATTCGAAGCATACGGAAATATTTCGATGAACTTAGAGCTATTGTTGATGAACTTCATGATAAAATCGATGCCCTTCTTTTAACTGAAATTAATGTGAGCTCCGACTTTTTATCGCTTTTTGGATTGCCTGGTTTCCAGAACTGTTTTTACACCCATCAAGATACCCGAGGAGATGGTATCGGCATTTTCGTGAAGGATTTCTGATCGATGACTCAGGTTTACGTAAAGTTTACACACTCAGAAAGCCTGACTGTTAAAGGGATGGTGAACCGAAATTTGGATTTAAAAAAAACAAGGCAGGAGATGTAGGCGGGACGCTACAATCCCTACAACACTACTCGTAAGGCGATGTCACAAATGGATGGCCGCATTTTTGGAAAAAGAGGTCGAGATTGAACCAGGCCGACGAGGCGCGTGATGTCAAGATACCTTGTTTCCTCCTCTCTTCGCTTCGTTCCCTCAAGGCAGCGAGGCGGAGAAGACGCGAGGTCATTCCCTCTCCTTCTCGGAGAAACATGACGTCAACATTTCTGCCCAATGCGCCTCCTTTTTTGAAAGTACGGTCATCCGTTCGAGATGTCGCTGTATGAGAGATGTTTTTGTGTTTGTAGCATCCCATTGCACGCTTTTGCCGCGTGTTTCGGGGAATCCAAATTTCGGTTCAGCATCCCTTTAAGCTCTCTCACTCCCATCAGACAATTTGCATTTTGGTACTATATAAACCCCCTCGTCTAACTGCATCAATTTTCAGGAAGAACTGAGGGGAAACTAAGAGGAATTCACTAACAAAACAAGGTTGTGCTTGGGTAGGGGATACAAACATTGACACCCTTAAAAATTCACAATCTGTACTTTGTGACTATTTGTCTCTACTCACCGAGCATGCAATATCACCAACTATTCAAAGTGCAACAAGGGAGGAGGTTCTGAATAACCATCTTGTGTCCTCGTGTCTCATCCACATTAGCGCTTGATCCTCTGATGCTTCTGTCCATTCTGCTGTAATATTGCAAAAGCTAGCTGATCATTTTTTTGTTACGTGTCAGTGTGTATTGTCTTCTGAAGCAGTTGAGGAGGTCGAACGCATTTGCCGATTAGAGTTGCTGAACTTGATTACTTTTGACCGACTAAGAACTATTACTGGGATGGTTTTTGTCCTCAGTCAACAACAACAACATTTACCCAATGTTCATTAACATCCTGAACAACTTTAGAAATTCATAAAAAAAGATGATATATGTCAAAAAACGTAAACCCTCACTACCTAGGCTAACTCCAGCTATTCTGGACGCAATAACTTTAAAAGAGCAATTGTGGAAGAGAAGTCGGCGTACCCCGAACAACGCAGTACTTAAACCAGTGTGTAAGATACTAAGAAACCGCGTCAACGCTCTCTTTCGCTCAGCGAAACGATTATATATTTTTCTTAAAAAATTCGTGGTGCTCGCTCTGAATCCAGAAAAAAAAAACTTGGTGTGTTATCAATTAACTTCGCGGTGATGTGCGAAAGAACATCACCGAGACTCTTCGCGACCACTTTGGCACAGGCATGACTTCTACTTTGCAAGTATTCAATACTTTCTTTCAAAAACTCAGCTGCCATTCCGACAAAAACCGGATCCCCTATTTGGTCACCCGGAACTCCGGCTTTCTTCGAATCAGCAATTCTTCCTTCTCTTACGGAGCTTGACTTGAGCTCATATTTGTTCGGTTTCAGGACATCTAAATCTGCGGGTGTTGACAACATCACAGCTCGAGATTTATTCCGCAACTATGACTCGGTAAAGGATGTGCTTCTGACCCTTATCAATGATATCTGAGAAACGGGTAATATTCCTACCGAATTAAAACAAGCTTTAGTGACTCATCTTTACAAAGGTGGCGTGAAAGACAAAGTTTCTTCATACAGACCTTTTTTGATCCTCTCTTGCATCCCCCAGATTCTCGAAAAATACCTTTTTGTTGTTAAGACTGGCTTTGTTGACAAACATTCCATTATTTCTTCAAGTCAAGGCGGGTTCGTAGCAGGTCATGGCACCATTGATCTCCTTGAAATTTTTCTGATATTTTGCATCACTCCTTTGAGATTACTATGTACACGTGTGCAATGTTCATTGACGTTGCAAAGGCATTTGACACGGTAAGCCACGACATCATTTTGTATAAGCTGCACTGGATGGATTTTCGAGGGCCGTTCTAATCCTTGCTCGGCAATTTTCTTTCGAATCAAACCCAGGTCTCGTCACTGGGCAACTGTCGGAGCTCGCAGGTGTGCTTAACATCCGGGGTCCCACAGGGTTCTATTCTATCGCCGCTACTATTTAACATCTACGTGAAAGTTTTACCAACTGCAGTCACAGGCTCCACGCTACTGCAATATGCCGATGATGCTGTTTTATTTTCTAGACATCTGGTATATGATGTGCAATGAAAATACTCCAGGCAGACGCAACTGCATACAAGGACTGGTTTTTGGCAAATAGCTGCGTGTGAACACATCCAAAACAAAACTTGTATGTTTCTGTAATCCTCTGAAAGAGTTCACCTTGTCGTCTTCATTTTTTCTTCGTCAATCCAATTGCCTATTCACCGATTGTGAACCCGTTCAATATGTTAGCTCTATTAAGTACCTAGGTATCTACCTTGATTGTGATTTACCATGGCGCACACACCCGTCTCACTTGCGCCAACGGTTGCGAACTGTTTCCTGTTTCAAGTATAGATTAAAGTGTTTTGTACCTTTATTTATAAGAGGAAACATTCTGCATGCCCTGGCGTACAGTTTACTAAGGTATCGCATCACAGTCTTCTTCAGTTGTCCTCTTGTAAGGCACACGGGAATCGACCGCATTTTGCATGGTCTCCTAAAGAGCGTTTCTTACCACACGGAATACTCATCGAGTGATAACTTGTTCGCCTCGCTTGAACTACCGCTGGAAACACTTCTGGGGGAACGAGTTTAAAATCATTTCGACACCAGTCCGTGTGCTTCGAGCAGCTCCACGTTTCCATACCCCAAGAGCGAGAACTCGCTATGGTGAAAGTATGCGCGAATATTATATGCCAAACATTTTCAATAGTCTTCCATACTCCTTGATTTCCCTTGCTTCCAACAAACACTGAAGAAAAGTCTAAAATATTTGTTTTCTGATATGTTGCGAGAGTCATCATGATAACAATGGGAAGCCTACCAGCGCAGCTATATTTTCCTCCTTTTTATTTTCATTTCAACACAGAAGCTTATGGCTTGGCTCGAAACGTTTCAAAATTTTCAGGCCTATTATCTTTTTCCTTTTTCTTTGCCTTCGCGCCGGTATTGCTTCTCTGTTTTTAGAGCGCAGCTCTTACGGGCCCGTTCCCGGCTTGAGCGGCGTCGGCGTCGCCGTTCACGTCGCCGTCGCCGTCGGCGTCGGCGTAACCAAGGTCATCCCAAGGTCACGTGGCCCCCCAAGGTCACCCCAAGGTCACGTGACCCCCCTGAAGTCACGTGACCCCCCGAAGTCACGTGACCACCCCCAGGGTCACGTGACCCCCGCCGAGGTCACGTGACCTCGCCGATGACGTTATCAGTCACCGGCATCCGCATCGTCATCGTCATCAGGGATGATGACGATGACGATGCGGATGCCGGTGACGTCATCAGTGACGTCGCTGGTGACGTCAGCCGTGATGATGACGATGACGATCCGGATGCCGGTGAGGTCATCAGTGACGTCACTGATGACGTCATCAGTGATGATGACGATGACGATGCAGATGCCGGTGACGTCATCAGTGACGTCACTGTTGACGTCATCAGTGATGATGACGATGACGATGCGGATGGCGGTGAGGTCATCAGTGACGTCACTGATGACCTCATCAGTGATGATGACGATGACGATGCGGATGCCGGTGACGTCATCAGTGACGTCACTGGTGACGTCAGCAGTGATGATGACGATGACGATGCGGATGCCGGTGAGGTGATCAGTGACGTCACTAATGACGTCATCAGTGATGATGACGATGACGATGCAGATGCCGGTGACGTCATCAGTGACGTCACTGGCGACGTCAGCAGTGATGATGACGATGACGATGCGGATGCCGGTGAGGTCATCAGTGACGTCACTGATGACCTCATCAGTGATGATGACGATGACGATTCGGATGCCGGTGACGTCATCAGTGACGATGACGTCATCGGGGAGGTCACGTGACCTCGGCGGGGGTCACGTGACCCTGGGGTTGGTCACGTGACCTGGGGGGGTCACGTGACTTCGGGGGCATCCGCATCGTCATCATCACAGATGACGTCATCAGTGACGTCACTGATGACGTCACCGGCATCCGCATCGTCATCGTCATCATCGCTGATGACGTCATCGGAGTCCACATCGTCATCGTCACTGATGACGTCATCAGTGACGTCACTGATAACATCATCGGCATCGTCACGTGACCCCCCAAGGTCACGTGACCCCCCCCAGGTCACTTCACCCCCCCAGTACCCTTCCCTCCTGCTCCTCAAGAGCTGCGCTCTAATTCGGTGTTACAGGGAGTTGTAAACGGCTTTCACTTTTTAGAGCGCAGCTCTTAGGGGCCCGTTTCCGGCTTGAGCGGCGTCGCCGTCGGCGTCGGCGTCGCCGTCGCCGTCGCCGTCGCCGTCGGCGTAACCGCGCGGTGCATCATGGGAAATGTCCCATAATGCACCGCGCGAGCCCCCCACCAAGGTCACGTGACCTCGTGGGGGGTCACGTGACCCCCCGAAGTCACGTGGCCCCCTCCTCGAGGTCACGTGACCCCCGCCGATGTCGCGTGACCCCCCGATGACGTCATCGTCACTGATGACGTCACCGGCATCCACATCGTCATCGTCATCATCACTGATGACGTCACCGGCATCCACATCGTCATCGTCATCATCACTGATGACGTCACCGGCATCCACATCGTCATCGTCATCACTGATGACGTCACCGGCATCCGCATCGTCATCGTCATCATCACTGATGACGTCACCGGCATCCACATCGTCATCGTCATCATCACTGATGACGTCACCGGCATCCACATCGTCATCGTCATCATCACTGATGACGTCACCGGCATCCGCATCGTCATCGTCATCATCACTGATGACGTCACCGGCATCCACATCGTCATCGTCATCATCACTGATGACGTCACCGGCATCCACATCGTCATCGTCATGATCACTGATGACGTCACCGGCATCCACATCGTCATCGTCATCATCACTGATGACGTCACCGACATCCGCATTGTCATCGTCATCATCACTGATGACGTCATCAGTGACGTCACTGATGTCGTCACCGGCATCCGCATCGTCATCGTCATCATCACTGATGACGTCATCAGCGACGTCACTGATGACGTCACCGACATTCGCATCGTCATCGTCATCATCACTGGTGAAGTCATCAGTGACGTCACTAATGACGTCATCGGTACCCGCATCGTCATCGTCACTGATGACGTCATCAGTGACGTCAGTGATGACATCATCGGCATTGGGGGTCACGTGACCCCCAAGGTAACGTGACCCCCCCCTGGTTAGTTTAACCCCCCCCCCCCAGTGCCCTTCCCTCCTCCTCCTCAAGAGCTGCGCTCTAATTCGGCGTTACAGGGAGTTGTAAGCGGCTTTCATTTTTTTTTAATTAACACAGCTTTTTTTGTTTTTTTCCCGAAATGTAACTGTCCACTGAAGCCTTCTTCGAACCTTGGTCTCTGTGGCATGGAACAACGCAAGCAAGTGTGTGAGTGTGTTTATTTATATATTTATCTTTTCTTGTACGGTTATGATTGCAAACTCTTCTCAGCCACATTTTCGAGAAGCACTTTCCTATTCGCTGTGGTGCTGTGCAACGTGCGTGTGTGTGTGCATTTTGTATTTACTTCATTTTTTATATCTTAACTTTTCCACCTTCCAAAGAACTGTACTGTGTCTCCAACGGAACTGTAACATTTCCGTACTCGTGATTTTTTTTTCTAATTTTGTTTATTGAGCTGCATTTTTAACTTATGTTTGCTTTTTTCTTAGTGTAGTCTCTTCACCTTGTCTTACAGGCCCTAGCTGGCTTTGACCAGTCCGAAATCAACTCTGCGAGATATGCATTCCTGAATAAAGTTATTATTATTATTATTATATTATTATTATTATTATTATTATTATTATTATTATTATTATTATTATTATTATTATTATTATTATTATTATTATTATTATTATTATTGGGGGATTTTAATGCTCCTGGAGTCAACTGGCCGCAGCTTGACGTTTTTACGGACAAATTTACTGCAGGCAGAAAGGCACCCAGCTCTTACACTTTTCTTCTTTCTTAAATCTCAAACAACACAATAATGTTCTGAATCACCAATTTAATGCTCTAGATTTATGCTTCTCAAATATGGACAGTCTGCGTGTAGCACGGAGTAAACTGCCATTAGTTCCTCAGGACACATATCATCCTGCACTTGATATAGTACTTTCTTTCGAGAATTCTTCTGTTCGTGCTCATTCTGGTGATTCCCCGCCGCACACCTCATAGAATCTGTCGGCAGGGGACTATGTCGGGATGCATCATTACCTCACGAGTTTTGATTGTGCATTGATCTTGGAGTCGCCTGATGTGAATGACCAGGTCATGCCCTTCACGCAAACTGTTCGGAAGGCAATGGATACTTTTATTCCGTTAAGGACAGTTACTAAATCTCGCTTTCCTAACTGGTTTTCCAGTGAGCTAAAAACACTACTGAAAAGAAAGGACTTCTTTCACAGGAAGTTTAAGAAAAGTGGCCTTTTAAAGTGGGAGGTAGAATTCAAGAACTGCAGAAAGCAATGTAAGACGGTCCTGGATCGCGACCGCCAGGCTCATCGTTGCTCAGTGGAATCAGATCTTGTCAGTAATCCGAAGAAATTTTGGAGGTACATTATTTCACGTTCTGGGAGGCATATCGAGTCGAAGATTGTCCTGGATAATCACGAGAGCGATTTGAAGTCCGTGCCTGAGTTATTTGCTGAGCATTTTAGGTCCGTCTACAGGGATAGTACGCAGCGTTCTGCACCTGTGCTGCCTCACTTAGATGGGTTTGGTGACTTGTTAAGATGCATTAATGTTGATGAAGAGTCCGTACGATCCTGTATTAAGAAAATGAGAGCAACATTATCAGTAGGGCCCGACGGCATTCCCTCTGCGATTCTCAAAACGTATCACGACATATTCACGCCGGTACTGTGCTCTATATTTAACAACTCGTTAAGGTTGGGAACCTTTCCTGAAACGTGGAAAGTCGCTGCTGTTGTTCCAGTCTTAAAGTCGGGAAAAAAAGGCGATATTTGTAACTATAGACCTATTTCTCTTCTCTCTCCATTTTCTAAGCTCTTTGAAATGGTAGTTCATCAATTCCTGTCTTTCAAATTTCGAAACTTAGCAACTCCCAATCAGCATGGTTTTATGAGCGGCAGATCAACAACTACCAATCTTGTTAGCTTTATGTCTGCTGCATCTCGTGTAATATGTAACAGAGGTCAGTTAGACGTTGTCTACTTTGACTTAAGTAAGGCTTTTGACGCAGTCAATCACATTATTCGTTTATCCAAACTTTACTCCTATGGAGTATGTGGCTCAGTACATGACTGGTTAAAAAGCTACTTGTCAGAGAGAGAGGCATATGTCCGGGTTAACAACATGAACTCTTCGTTGTACAGGACTCGCTCTGGCGTTCTTCGGGGATCTGTTTTAGGACCCCCTCTGTTCACAATTTTTGTAAATGACGTCTCTTTTGCTGTTTTAAATCCTTCATTCCTGCAATATGCTGACGATATAAAAAGTTATCGAGAAATAGTTACTGAACGTGATTGTGCTAAGCTCCAGGAAGATGCATGTTCTTTCTACTGATGGTGCTCTGAAAATGACCTTTCCTTGAACCCGTCCAAAATCAAGGTCATGACGCTCTCTCGGAAAACTCACAATATCTCTTTTGCATATAATATTCAAGGAGAGACTTTGTCTCGAGTAAGTGTAATGAAAGATCTCGGAGCCATTGTTGATTCTGGGTTGCGTTTCTCTGATCACGTTGGTAGGCTGGTTAACTCGTCTTTGCGAATGTTGGGTGTTGCCTCTCGCTTAACCAGGGAGTTCAAAAACCCGACGGCTTTTATCACGTTATACTGCTCGCTATCCAGGTCACAGTTAGAATATGCCTCAGTTGTTTGGAATGTCACTCCTTGGAGATCAAGCGTGTGCAAAAAAAGTTTGTTTCTATCTTTAAACATCGCTACATAAAGGAGGATGTTCACTGTTTAACATATGAGTCTGCGTTAAAGCGTGTTGGCTTGCTTAGCTTGCACCGGCGTCGGGAGAACGCGGACTTACTATTTTTGTTTAAAACGCTGCATGGACTCATCAATTGTCCGAGCCTGTTATCTGAACTGTGCCTTAGGGTCCCACGTGTGCCTACTCGTCTTCTGTCATCTTTTTTTTATGTTTCTAGAACGTTTAGTCCGGTAAACCCAATTGTGAGAATGGCTCAGCGTTTGAATCATTATTCTGAAAAACTTGATATTTTCAACCCTTGCTACAGGATGTTTGTCCTTCCTATTAAAATCTTGCCCGTGCAGGATGAGCATTGCTGAATTGCTCTGTTATGTCTGAATGTCGTATCTCCATGTCGTGTTTTCTGGTGGTGCACTTGTTGTCCTTCGGTCTTGTGTTCCGTCTCTACTGTTAGTGCCTCGTTTTTATTTCATTGTACTAATTACTCGTGCACTGCCTAGTATTATGCTAAAAATGTATCTTATTTTCTGCGGAGATGTGTATGGTGTTTTTTTGTTTTTTTGTTTTTTTTATCCACCAGTGTACCAGCACCAAGACCTCAGGGTTGTTCCTGGGCACTGTATAATAAAGATTGATTGATTATTATTATTATTATTATTATTATTATTATTACTTGCTTTCTTTTGTATTGATGTTTCATATTTGGAATAAAATTAATATTATTATTATTATTATTATTATTATTACTATTATTATTTTACTTTTATTATTTTATTATTATTATTATTTTACTATTATTATTATACGCCTTTGACCAGGAGGATTGCTTCCCAGTTGCATCCCTTAGAGCTTGTCTGACTGTGACCGACGCAATTTGAACAGGTGAGAGCAAAGGTCACTCTGCTTGATTGGCCACTTGTTTGCCCGCTGACGGTACTTGAAGTTCTGTTGCCAATCTATTTATGTAAACTGGGAAATAATTTTCTAGATAACTTCATTTACTATATACTTATTATGAATTGCGTAAAATGCAACCTCGCCCTGCCGGTTGACGGAAGGTTCCTGACTTGCTCATCCTGTCAGAATGGGTACCATCTTGGCAAGCCCTGCTCCGGCGTTGCGGATGCTACGTTTTCGGGTATGAGCGCTACCAGAAGAGACAGTTGGAAGTGTCCTTCGTTTCGCGGCAGCGAGGCTCGCTCGAGCACTGCGGCCAACAGCGGCGTTCTTCTCGAGAGCTCTAGCGTCCCTGCTGAAAGTCAGCAGGATGAACCGAGCCTCGCGTCTGTAGCTTCTCAGCTTACCTCGATCAATGCAGCGCTCCATCGGCTTCTTGCTCTGAAGACTAGCGTCGATTCGCTCTTGCCTCTTCCAGCTAAAGTGGAGCTACTTCTATCCCTTAAGCCAGTTGTTGAAGAACTGCGAAACACTGTTGTAGGACTTCAGTCTACAGTGGACTCCTTCAAAGAGAAATATGACTCGGTGCTGGCTCTTGCAGTGACCAATGAGGAATCAGTAAAAGATCTCCAAAAGAAGGTCAACCAAGTAAAAACAGTGATGAAGGAGCAGTCACAGGAGATCTCAAGGCTGAAAGAAGAGTTGAACGACTCGCAGCAGTACAGCCGCCGTTGTAATATGGAGATACAGGGTCTTGCTTACACGCCCAGGGAGGACCTGGTTAAAGTCATGGAAGATCTCTCCGAGAAAATAAGCCTTCCGTCATTGCGCTCTTCGGACATCGTCGCAATCCATCGCCTTGCAACCAAACGAGACACAGCCCCTCTAGTACTGATTAAGTTTGCCTCAGTCGAGATGAAGGAAGCCTGGATGGCTGCACGTGGCAGGCTGCAGAGGCTATCGCTGACTGATAACGAACCTAAATTATATTTTAACGACAACCTAACCCCAGCAAACAAGGAGCTTTTCTGGATGACGAGAACGAAAGGGAAAGTAAATGGATACAAATACATTTGGCTCAAAAACGCAAAAATTTATGCCCGAAAAAACGAGGGCTCTCCGGCTCTACGCGTAAACTCAGTTAGGAACCTCGAGAAGCTCATCTAAGAAATGGCAGCTTGCTTTTCTATTCCAGACTGTGGCTCTTTTCACCAGGTTTTAGGACCTACTTCTGAATACTCTTTTACCATTATTCACGTTAGTATTAGGAGCTTACGTAAACATTGGGAGCAGTTTCTGGTTTTAGTTAGTCATTTTAACCCTCCCATTGACGTATTTGTGCTTACTGAAATTAGTATCTCATCATCGCAAGGCAACCAGTTTGTTTTGAATGGTTATAACGAGTTGTTTCACACCCGTGAACGCCGTAGAGGTAAAGGTATTGCTATATATGTTAAAGAAAAGTGGCTATCTACAAGTTTGAATGTCTCTTTCTCCCATGCTGAATCTCTCGCTATAAGTATTTCTCAGTCTGGATTTTCTTTATATTTATTAACAATTTACAGGCCTCCATCAGAAAATGTCTCACTTTTTCTTGCAGAACTAGAAGTTGCACTTAAACAGTCTCGCTCCGAAGGGCAATTTTGCATGGTCGGCGACTTGAATATCGACACCCTTAAACCTTACAAGTCCAATGTTTGCGATTACTTAACCCTGCTTTAGGAATATGGAATTGAAAATACTATCAGCCTCCCCACAAGAGAGGAGCTCCTATCTTGAAAGTTAGTCGCGTCCTGTATTGGTCACATAAATACCCGCTCTCCTGACACCACCGTAAAATCTGCCGTCATCACTAATAAGCTCTCCGATCACTACTTCATAGGTTGTCGGTTACAAAGGGAGGTGAATGAGCGAAAAGAAAAAGCACGTGGTTGTACTTTCGTTTCGATTACTGATACAGTCAAATTTGATCTGTCGGTAGCTGCATTTGACTGGAATCAAATATTGATGTCGGTAGATGCCGCCGCTATTTATAGCGTTTTTGTAGAGGTATTCCAGTCCTTCTATCGTAACTCATTAAAAGAAGTGAAATTCAAGAAACGGTCGGATAAGCCATGGTTAAACACCGACATCATGGAAGCCATTACGACGAAGGAGGCATTGTGGTTGCGTTCACGCCGTGCCCCTAAAAACTTAGAGCTGAGCGCCGAATTTAAATGTGCAAGGAACCGTGTAAATGCGATTATTAGGTCCGCGAAACGACGTTACTTCCAGAGGAATTTTTTAGACAAGATCAAATCCACGGGAAACATGGGAGTTAATAAACACCTTCAGAGGGCGCGCATCGAGACAACCGATAAATATTTCTCTAGAGAGGCATTTCGGAGCTAACTTACAATCCACCGTCGATGATTTCAACAAGATATTTGCTTCGACGTCACGTATCGCCAGAGATCGTAAAGATACCTCTACCAGTTCAGAGCATAAGCTCAGATCACCTTCTTCGACATTTTTACCTCCTCTTGATTTAAGTATATTGCGCTCTATTTTATTTGGTATAAAGCGGAATAAAGCACCTGGAATCGATGGCATCCGCGTTGGTGACCTATGTCGTAACTTCGATGCAATTAAAGAAGTCCTCCTTGTAATGATAAATGTTTTTTTGAGTTCTGGTAGTATCCCCGTTGACCTGAAAACTGCACTTGTGAAACCCCTTTTTAAAGGAGGCACACCAAAAAAGCATGAGAGCTAGCGTCCTATCTCAATCTTGCCATGCATTGGGGAAATATTAGAAAAGCACCTATTCACAGTGATGTCAAGCTTTATCGACAGCTCTGACATATTGTCAAATAACCAGTATGGTTTTGTGGCAGGGAAAGGTACCCAGCTACTCCTGGAAGACTTTGCAGATCTTATTCACACCGCATTTGAGAACAACCTATTTGCGTGTGCACTTTTTTTAGATCTATCTAAAGCATTCGACGCCGTTAGCCATGACGTGCTTCTCAGCAAACTACATAATTTCGGCTTCCGCGGTCCATTTTTTCTTCTCCTACAAAATTTCTTTTCGGAGCGTTCGCAGATCGTGTCTGTAGGACAATTTAGGAGCACGCGCGTAATGATAAAAGCTGGTGTCCCTCAGGGTTCGGTGTTGTCGCCACTTCTGTTTAATATATACGTAAACGATATTTCCACCAGAGTATCTAAGTGTCGTCTATTTCAGTATGCAGATGACACCTTGCTCGTCTCTCGCCATCTGAACTACTATCATGCTGTAAACTTATTGAAACATGATGCCACGCAAATAATGGACTGGTTTGATGAAAATTTAATCACAATTAATGCGTCAAAAACAAAACTGGTATGCTTTAGAAACCCACTCAAGAAAGTGAACCTTGACTCACCAGTCACTCTACACAAATCGAATTGCCCTGACTGTCATTGTTCTCAGCTGGACTATGTTGATAAAGTTAAGTATTTGGGAGTGTATTTCGATTCAGACATGTCATGGAATTCCCATATGTCGTACCTCTGTAAAAGGATTCGGAGCGTAAGCTGTTTACTTTTCAACAACAAAGTTTTTATGCCGTTTGCGGTAAGAAAGTCTATCGCGCATGCCCTAGGCTATAGTATAGTTAGGTACGGTATAACGATTTTGGGTAACTGTGCAGAGCTATGGAAAATTAAAATCGATCGTATTTTGAGGGCCATGTTAAAAAGCGTTGGGTATAATAGGGATTTTCCGACTGATATTAATGTTTTCGAGGCACTACAGATGCCGAATTTCTCTGCTCTTTTTGTACAAAGTGTAGTGCTTCGTCACTTTTGGAGCAATGATTTCAAGCCCCCCTTTGTCAGTCATAAAAGTCTCCGACATACGTCACGTTTTGTAACCCCTCGTTGTGTGACGCGCTACGGCAAACGAGTTCGCTCGTATTATGTGCCCTTCATCTTTAACACACTTCCGGAGCACGTCATCGAGGCCAGCACAAAAAAACAACTGAAGTAATTGATGAACAGTTTGTCTATTTAGTATTGCTGCAGCATTGTTTTCTCTATTTATTGTTCTTCCTGGTGTTTGATTCACATTTGAGTATGACTTGTGTGGTCTTGTGCAACAAGTCTTCTCTGACTAACAAAACCGTATTGTATCATGTACATTTTCTTTTTCTATGTCTGTTCGTCCTATGAAAAACTATTACATTATCCACAGACTAATCAAATCGCATGTTCCTCTTTGCGAGCCGATTTTGTTGTACTTTATTTCGGATAGTTCTCGTGAAACAAGTCTGTGTGAGTGCGTGTGTTTTGTGACTCATCTACAGGACAAGCCTACTCTTCCTGACATTCCCTCTAAGGAGACTGACATTTCGGGTGACTTCTTATATTTTGTATGCCCCTGTGAATGCATGATTTTCCTCTTCCTTTTATTTTACAAAGGTGGACTTGATCGTACAAGCCTCTGTGGCTTTGATCAGTCCTGGAACTGCAATGGCATATTTGCACCACGGAATAAAACTATTATTATTATTATTATTATTATTATTATTCTGATGACTTAAATTATGGCTTTGAGAATAACTTGTTCACTTGCGCATGCTTCCTTGACGTGTCAAAAGCGTTTGATACTGTTATTCACTCTATACTACTTAGCAAAATTTCAGCCATAGGATTTCGTGGACCTTTCTTGTCACTTTTAGAAAATTTTCTGCTTGGGCGCACACAGTTGGTTTCGGCGAACAATGTGAAAAGTTCCACAGTTAGTTTAAAATCTGGCGTTCCGCAAGGGTCTGTTCTTTCTCCACTATTGTTTAACATCTATGTCAATGACTTATATAGCGTGGTTTCAAACTGCATTATTTACCAATATTGCCGCGCGCGCTCGCCAAGTAGGCAGCGCGCGCGTGGCCTAATGGTACCGATGCCCCGAGTATCGGAGGAGCTAAGAGAACAAATCAACAGAAAGATTGATGTGGACGAAGTCAAGAGAGCCATCAAGGAGCTGGCCCCTCGCAAGTCGCCTGGTGTGGACGGCCTTGGCAGCCTATTTTACAAGACTTTTGCGGAGCAACTGGCCCCAATCCTCCGAGATGTCTTCGCCGACATCCTGCGCAGAGGGTTGTTGCCGCCGTCGATGCGTCAGGCGGTCACCGTCCTCATCCCAAAGAAGCACGTCGTGGGCCCGATGGGGGTAGGTCACTTTCGACCGATCAGCTTGTTGACCAGCGACTATAAGATCTTGGCCAAGATTCTTGCTAAGCGGCTGGAGTCCGGGCTTCGCAGCATCATCGGCGACCACCAGACATACGGCATCAAAGGAAGAACGATCGCCACAAACCTGCACGCAATGCGCATAGTGTGCGAGACTGCGCAGGTGCTACAGTGCCCGCTGGCAGTGCTGCAGGTCGACCTCTGCAAGGCATTCGACAGAGGGTGCCACTCGTTTCTCTTCTCGCTCCTGGAGGCCTGCGGGATTGGCGCGCGTTTACTCCAGTACGTGAAGCTATGCTACAGTGACATCTCAACCCGCCTGCTGGTAAACGGGAACAAGACAGCTCCCATTGCTGTGAGCAGATCGGTGAGACAAGGCTGCCCGCTGTCGCCGATCTTGTTCGCGCTCTACCTTGAGCCACTCTGCAGGACCATTATCAGTGATGCGAACATCAAGGGACTGACCTTGTCGTCAGGGTCGGTTAAAGTCCTGGCGTATGCAGACGATGTGGCGGTGGTGTGTTCGTCGGCAACTCAAGTGCAGGAGGTTGTGCAGCACATAAGTGATTTCTGCGCAGCCTCGGGTGCAGAAATGAACCCGGACAAATCTGCGGGTGCCTGGCTGGGCCACTGGGACTCTAAGCCCGAGAACTTTCTTGGCATCCCATGGACATCGAGTGTATCAAAGTATCTGGGTGTGTGCATAGATGTTGAGCAGCTAAGCACGGGCCGTGGCGGTATGGACTTGCTCCGCTTGCGGTCTAAAACGATAGACTGTTATGGTAGGCACACCTCCTTGATGCATCGGGCCTATGTCTGTAACTCTGTTCTTTTTCCGACCGCGTGGTACACAGCGCAGGTAGTGCCGTGTGCGTCCCTTGACATTCCTAAAGTTCAACGCCTATTCGCGACCTTTGTCTGGGAGTCTAACTTTGAACGCATGCGACGCAACAACCTTTTTTTAAGCCAAAAAAAGGGCGGGATCGGTTTGGTGAATGTTGAACTGAAACTTTTGGTTCAGCGTTTCCTGTTCTTTAGGGATCAGAAGAATTGCCTTATTTTGTCATCCTTCAGAGATCTTGGAGGCTCCTTCTTGAGATCATGGATAGAGGATGTATCAGTATCTGCCCGGTCCCGGGTGCTAAAGTTTTACAAAGAAATAGCGGCCGCAATAGAGTTCTTCGAAACAAGGTATTCAAGGGAGTATCTTCAAAAGGTGAAAAAGAAAAAATTGTACTGGGATACGCTCGATTCCCTGACGCCTCCTCCTTTGTACCGTATGAGTGCCGGAGGTGTCATTAAGTCCGATGTCTTCCAGCGTCTTCGGCGGTATCCAGTGAGAGTAGGGACAAAGAATTTTTTTGTACGTCTTCATTGGGAGGTGTTACCCGTGAAGACTTGGTCGGCGAAGAAAGGTTTTTTTGTACCTTGGTCTCAGAACTGCGCGCTGTGCCCGTTGCCAGAAACCCTTGAACACGTTTTTCTGTATTGTACAAATGCAGAGTTGTTTTGGGCCGAACTTAGAGCTGTGCTGCGGATAGACATGTATATGACCTGGAAAAAAGTGAAATTCTTAGAGTTCGGGTCAGGTCCGAACAGCAGAGCCTGGGAAGTCCTTGCCCTGCTTGGGCTGCAGGCACTATGGAGGTCGAGGACCGATCATTTGCATGTGGTGGAGGGGGGCAAGCCGGCATGGCGCCACTTCATTGACGGCTTCATGTATGTTGACTCTCTACTAGAGGCCACGCTACAGCCTGACCTAGAGTGCTGGACGGTGTGGAAGTCGCGATTGCAAATCGCTAAAAACGGTTAGGCGTGGAGACCATCCAAGTTCCCTTATGTACGTACACGGCTGCAAATGCCAGAGTTCGGCTGTTGGGAGCTATGAATGTGCTAGGTTGCCCTACTACTGAGACGCTCTGAATTTGTTCTGTGCAATTTTTTTTACCCATGTAAATAGCCGTCCTTTTACAATAAATAAATTTAAAAAAAAGAAAAAAAAAAAAGAAAAAAAAAAAAAAAAAAAAAAGCGCGTGGCCTAATGGTTATCGCGTCTGCCTCCCACGCGAAAAGCTAGGGTTCGAATCCTGGAGCGACATGTCTTTTGTTTATTCCTCTAATTTAGTGTTCTGGAGAATTCGAGAATCATGTTGCTTGTTCCAGGCCCGAATGTTCCACGCGTCGAAGTTTCTTCGCCGATTATTCCAGAAGACCACGCATGTACATAAGGGGCTCCGCGTGGCGAGCCGCAGTCAGTTTCGCCCCAGCGTTCGACTGTGCTGCTACGCCGACTTCGACGCCCGCGACGCTCTGTTATTATCTTTGTACCCTTTTAGTTTTTGGCACAAGTTCGCCACATTAAACGTTTCTTTCTTTCTGTTTATTTAGTGTTCCTTTGGTCACCACCCGTGACATTTTGGTGGAGGTGCGGGGTACCCGCATGCCCGTGCAGCGCTCCCCTCCGAGTTCTCGGAGTGCAAGTCCGAACACAAGCCCCCAAGAACCCAACGAGGACCAGACCGAGATCCGATTAAGTCGCCGGAACCTTGGCCTACCCCCGGAGTTAGGACCCTTGCCACCCAGGACCAGCCAAACAAGGAGGACGACGATGGCCAACCAGTCGGAGACCCCGGCAGCTCCAGCCGTCGTTTACCTGCCCGTCGTACCGCGGACGGCTGCTCCATTCCACGGCGAGCAATACGAAGACGTCGAAGACTGGATTGACCAGTATGAACGCGTTGCCCGCCACAATTGCTGGACCGACGAGCAGCGCCTGAACAACGTCTATTTTTCGCTTGAGGGTACCGCCAAGCACTGGTACGAGAATCATGAGTCCTCTTTGACGTCGTGGGACATGTTCAAGACCGATCTCAAGGTTACGTTCAGCAACCACCACCGCCGAGAGAGAGCCGAGGACCTACTGCGAACCAGAACCCAGGGCCCCAACGAGAGCGTCACCGGCTTCGTCGAGGATGTTCTACGCCTGAGCGCCCGCGCCGATCCTCAGGCTACAGAGGAGAAGAAGGTGCGACACCTGATGAGGGGTGTGAAAAGCGAGATATTCGGAGGTCTCATTTGCAATCCCCCGATAACTGTGGACGGGTTCGTCACGGAGGCGACGAATATGGAACGTGCCCTACTAGCACGCGCCAGGCACTACGAGCGACACCCTGGCGTGACTACTCTGGCGACATCCGGATACAACCTTGGTACCGACCTCCCAGGCATCCGTGACATCATCCGTGAAGTCGTCCGGGAAGAAATCCGCAAGATGCTCCCCGCTACGGATCGCCCGTCCTCCCTGTCGCTCGCCGAGGTCGTGCGAGATGAAGTTCATCGGGCCTTCCAACCTGAGGTTCCGATCAACATGACGACGCCAGAGGAGCCGACTTTGAGCTACGCCGCCATGGCCCGACGACCGCCGCAAGCAAACCGCCAGGCCACGGCGCCACCCCGACGAGACCCTCCGATGCCACAGTATCCTCGACGCCAGGAAGGGCAAGTCCAGGACGTCCGCCCGGAGCAACCCTCGTCGAGGAAGACCGACGTGTGGCGAACGGCCGACCGACGCCCGCTCTGCTACCACTGCGGGGAACCCGACCATGTGTACCGCCGATGCCCATACCGACGACTCGGGCTGCGCGGGTTCCACCCAAACGACCCGCGCCCCCGGTATGGTGAACGCCCTCGGGAGATCGACGAGTACCTGCGACGACCCCAGTCCCCCGAGCCTGCGTCCCGCCGAGAGTTCCGGTCGCCATCGCCGCGACGTCCAGCTTCGCCGATGCACCGACCCCGACGTGAAAGCGTGTCAGCCCTCGCTCCTCGCCGGGGAAACTAGGCGCGGCAACCCCTGGAGGTGGAGTTGCCGAAGACGACCGACGTAAAGAGCCTCCAAGAACGACGGAGCGCTCCCACTCCCCCGACGCCACGCATCGCTACGACGCCCCTGCAACGGTGTCCAACAACCTAAACGTCGTCATTGACGGCCACGACGCATCGGCACTCGTGGACACCGGAGCAGACTACTCAGTCTTGAGTGGGAGGCTCTCCCGCCGCCTTCGAAAAGTCATGACGCCGTGGGAAGGACCCCAAATACGAACCGCCGGAGGACATCTCATTACACCAGTCGGGAGATGCACTGCTCGAGTCGAGGTCCACGGTGAAACGTGCCCTGTCAGGTTCGTCATTCTACAAGACTGTTCGAGGGACGTTATCCTCGGAATGGACTTTCTCTGCGAGTATGGCGCCGTCATCGACCTCGGAACAAACCGGCTGACGCTACGAAAACCTGCTCCACCATCGGAGGAACCCCAAGCGACGTCACCCACGGTCCGAGTCCTCGCAAACCACGTAAACCTACAACCGCGGTCGAGTGTTTTCGTACTTGTCGGGATCGATGAAGCTTCCTATGGTGAAGTTCTTCTCGAGGGAAACCTCCAATTGCTCCTGGGAAGAGGCATAGGCGTCGCAAGGGGAGTAGCTGAACTTCAGGATGGGCGGACTGTGGCCCTCGTGACGAACTTCCGAAACGAAACGCAACACCTCACGAAAGGTGCAGCTGTGGGCCACGTCGAGGAACTCCGAAACCCCGCCGAAATCACCGCGATTACTGACGAATTCTCGCCGTCCCAGCAAGACAGTACGTCGCCAGCGCAGCTCGACATTGACCCTAAGCTTCCGGACCCTAAACGACGTCAGCTGGTTAACCTCCTCGCCGAATACCGCGACTGCTTTGCGACGTCGTCGAACGTGCGCCAGACCGCGGTTGCCAAGCACCGCATCGTTACCGAGGACGACGCGCGCCCTGTGCATCGATCACCGTACAGAGTCTCCGCGAAGGAAAGGGAGGTGATCCAGCAGCAAGTTCAAGAGATGCTGAATGACGACATAATCCAACCTTCAAGCAGTCCATGGGCATCTCCAGTCGTGCTGGTTAAGAAGAAGGACGGAACTCTTCGGTTCTGCGTGGACTACCGGCAGCTCAACACGGTTACGAAGAAAGACGTCTACCCACTGCCCCGCATCGACGACACTCTAGACCGGCTGCGCCACTCTCGATACTTTTCATCGATGGACCTGAAGAGCGGCTACTGACAAATCAAGGTCGACGAACGGGACCGAGAGAAGACAGCCTTCGTCACGCCGGATGGACTCTACGAGTTCAAGGTGATGCCCTTCGGACTATGCACGGCGCCAGCAACTTTCCAGCGTGTCATGGACACCGTACTGGCAGGGCTGAAGTGGCAGAGCTGTCTCGTCTACCTGGACGACGTCGTAGTATTTTTGAGCTGACTTCGACGAGCACTTGCGACGACTCCGCACGGTTCTCCATGCCATACAGACCGCCGGGCTCACTCTCAAGCCGTCAAAGTGCCGGTTCGCCTATGACGAACTGAAGTTCTTAGGTCACGTAGTTAGTAACGAAGGCATTCGTCCAGACCCAGAGAAGACTCGCGCGGTCGCAGCATTTCCAGTGCCAAGAGACAAGAAGGCCGTGCGAAGGTTCCTTGGGCTATGTGCCTACTATCGGCGCTTCGTTCGAGATTTCGCAAGGATTTCCGCACCGCTCACAAACCTCACGAAGGACGCCGAGAAGTTCGAATGGGCCGAGGAGCAGCAGCAGGCATTCGACGAGCTGAAGCGACGACTGCAGACGCCTCCTGTTCTTGGACATTTCGACCAGGATGCGGAAACCGAGATTCACACGGACGCAAGTAACGCAGGACTTGGCGCGGTACTGGTTCAAGTTCAAGAAGGCACCGAGCGAGTCATCGCCTACGCAAGTCGGACATTGTCCAAGGCGGAGCGAAATTACTCCACGACTGAAAAAGAATGCCTTGCGGTCGTCTGGGCAATCACGAAGTTCCGCCCGTACTTGTACGGGAGCCCGTTCCGTGTAGTCACGGACCACCATTCGCTCTGCTGGCTTGCTAACCTGAAGGACCCGTCAGGACGTCTTGCTCGATGGAGCCTCCGACTACAAGAGTTTAACATGACAGTGGTCTACAAGTCCGGCCGGAAGCACAGCGACGCCGACTGCTTGTCCAGAGCCCCCGTCGAAACCCCTTCCGGCTGCAGCGACGACAATGACGACGAGAGCTTCCTAGGAGCTGTAAACGCCGACGACATGGCACGACGTCAACGGGACGATCCTGAGCTGCGCGCATTAATCGAGCACCTGGAAGGGGGTGGGGGTACCGTGCCACGTGTCTTCTCACGAGTATTGCCGACCTTCGCCATTCGACAAGGTGTACTCTACAAAGAGAACTTCGGCGACAACAGCACACCGTGGTTGCTGGTAATCCCGACCGACCTTCGGGAGGAGATCTTTCAAGCATGTCACGACGACCCGACGTCGGGACACCTCGGTTACAGCCGAACACTGGCCCGTATTCGTGAAAAGTATTACTGGCCAAAGCTCCCCAAAGCCGTCCACCTCTACACCCGATCGTGCCACGAGTGCCAGCGACGTAAGAAACCGCCAACGAAACCGGCCGGTCTCCTGCAGCCGATTGCTCCCCCGACCGCACCGTTCCAGCAGATCGGAATGGACCTACTTGGCCCCTTTCCGCCGTCAACATCGGGAAACCGCTGGATAATCGTCGCCACAGATTATCTCACGCGGTACGCCGAAACGAAAGCCCTCCCTTCAGGGACTGCTGTGGAAGTCGCCAAGTTTTTCATCGAGTCCACCGTCCTCCGGCATGGCGCCCCCGAAGTCCTGATCACAGACCGAGGGTCATCGTTCATGGAACAGCTGACCCAAGAAATCCTGCGTCTCAGCCACACCAGCCATCGTCGCACCACGGCGTACCACCCGCGGACCAGCGGGCTCACGGAAAGACTCAACAAGACCATCGCCGACATGATTTCCATGTACGTCGACGTGGAGCACAAGACATGGGACGAGGTGCTGCCGTACGTCACCTTTGCCTACAACACGGCCGTACAAGAGACCACCGGAGTGACACCCTTTCAACTGGTGCATGGGCGCAGGGTAACGACAATGCTGGACGCGATGTTACCCCACGAACCGGCTCTCGACGGAAGCGACGACGCCCAGGTGGTTGCCCAACGGGCAGAAGAAGTCCGCCAGCTCGCCAGACACCGTATTCAAGCCCAACAACGTGTCGACGCTGGCCGCTACAACCTTCGTTGTCGGGACGTCCACTTCCAGCCCGGAGACAGGGTGTGGGTGTGGACACCGATCCGCCGCCGTGGTCTCAGTGAGGAACTCCTAAAGGGCTACTTCGGACCCTACAAAGTACTTCGTCGACTCGGTGATCTGAACTACGAGGTGATGCCCGATGGAACACGGACTTCATCACGCCGCCCTCCACGACCAGAAGTGGTCCACGTCGTGCGCATGAAGCCGTACTACGCTCGATAGGAAAGTGGACCTTACGTATTCCAAATGACTCTTTAGTTTACCGTTCTTTTTGTTTGCTTTTTGTTTTGTGCTGCATCGGGGCGATGCACCTTTTAAAGGGGGGAGTAATGCCGCGCGCGCTCGCCAAGTAGGCAGCGCGCGCGTGGCCTAATGGTTATCGCGTCTGCCTCCCACGCGAAAAGCTAGGGTTCGAATCCTGGAGCGACATGTCTTTTGTTTATTCCTCTAATTTAGTGTTCTGGAGAATTCGAGAATCATGTTGCTTGTTCCAGGCCCGAATGTTCCACGCGTCGAAGTTTCTTCGCCGATTATTCCAGAAGACCACGCATGTACAGTCGGGGACAAAAGTCTCCAGGACACGCGAGCTGCGGCTGAAACGCATTGCTCTGCCATCTGCCGGCGGGTCGCCTGGTTTCGAGATCACACAAAAGCGCATGCGCGTCCTACTCTGTCTGCAAACATGTGTGTTTTCCCGCTTTTCTGCGGCACAGCGCCTAACTCGGAATCGGGCGCGTGGTACCGCCTCGGAGATAGCGCTGGCTGCTTACGAGCGTCTGCTACACATTCCGAAACACGAGATACCGCCTGGGGCATTGCGCCGCATTTCGCTGTGTCAGCACACCTTGCTTTATAACCAGTTGAGTTTATCGCTCAGTAGAATTGCCGTGACTTCTTGCTTTATAGGTGCCATGTCAGTAAGCGCTATCTCCGAGGCGGTACCCCGCGCCCGATTCCGAGTTAGGCGCCGCGCCGCAGAAGAGCGGGAAAGCGCACATGTTGGCACGCACAGTAGGACGCGCATGCGCTTTTCTGTGATCTCGAAACCAGGCGACCCACCGGCAGATGGCAGAGCAATGCGTTTCAGTCGCAGCTCGCGTGTCCTGGAGACTTTTGTCCCCGACTGTACATAGGGGGCTCCGCGTGGCGAGCCGCAGTCAGTTTCGCCCCAGCGTTCGACTGTGCTGCTACGCCGACTTCGACGCCCGCGACGCTCTGTTATTATCTTTGTACCCTTTTAGTTTTTGGCACAAGTTCGCCACATTAAACGTTTCTTTCTTTCTGTTTATTTAGTGTTCCTTTGGTCACCACCCGTGACAATGTGCAGACGACACCCTTTTATTAACACGTCATACTTCCTACCCAGAAGCGCTTCAGATGCTCCAGCAATCCCCCAACAAAGTCATGGACTGGTTTTCTCGGAACTTGATTTCTATAAATGTGTCGAAAACAAAACTCGTCTGCTTTCGCAATCCCTTGAAAGTAGTGTCCTTAAATATTCCTTTTTTGCTACACACATCAAACTGTAGCTCGTGCCACTGTGCTGAAGTGCCGTATTCCGACTCTGTAGAATACCTTGGTATACACTTCGACTCCGACCTTTTGTGGAATTCTCATCTAACGAAAATATGTTCGAAGTTGAGAAGCGTTTCTTGTCTGCTTATTAACATCAAAACTTTCATGCCCCTCGGCTTACGCAAACGCGTTGCCTATTCGTTAGCCTATAGTCACCTGCGCTATGGAATAACTCTTTTCGGTTCATGCTCTAATTTAGGGCAAACGAAAATAGACAATATCTTAAAGGGTATTTTGAAAAACGTGTGCTATAACCTCAATTATTCTCATTTAGACCTTTTTGAGACATTGTCAATGCCGAACTTTAGATCTCTTTTTTTAGAAACAGTTGTGATCAATCACTACTGGTCTGACGACTTTAAAGCTCCTCGTCTCGTCTCACGGCAGCTACGGAACGTTTCCAAATATCTCGTCCCGAAATGCTACACACGGTATGGCAAAACTATGCGTTCATTCTACGTTCCAGACATTTTTAATCAATTACCATCAGATCTCTGGAACATTACGTCAAAGAAAAAACTAAAAAAGCGCCTCCGTCATATGGATATACTAAAAGAAAAAGGATAGCTGTTTTTTTTTTTTTTAACATTTCTGTGGAGTATGTTTTTGTGACTAGGAGAGACTCATCGCGTGGTATTTCTGTCCCTCATATTTTGTGTCGATCTTTGAATGTGCTGTGAACAGGCGTGCCGTGTGAGTGCGCCCTTTTTTGTTCATTCTGCTAGACTCCTCATCCCGAAGATCTGTGCCTCAAAGTTTTGTGTCGATTTTTTTTTAATGTCCTGTGACCAGGCGGACAAACCAATTTTAACTATTTTTTTCTCCTGTTTTCTTCAAATAATTTATATTGATTAGTACCGCTGAAGTGGACATTTACTGTGGACTTCTAGTGTCTTAACGTTTTTTTTTTTCTTTTTGACCGATTATGTTACCAATTCTACCCAAAAGGGTTCAGTCCCACAAGCCCATGTCGGCTTTGACGAACCTGACAGCTTCATGAGTATAGTCCTCGAAAATAAATGTATTATTAATATTATTATTATAATTGCAACGAAGGTTATTATAAACCTTCGTTGCACGTCTCGATTTGAGGTCCCACGTTGTGTTACGCGATATGGAAAACGAGTTCGCTCCTATTATGTGCCGTTTACCTTTAATAAATTACCTGATGATGTCTACAAGGCCAATTCCATTCGGAAATTTAAAAAAAATGTTGTCAGATTTGAGATGGTAGGATTATGTTTTTATTGTTTTCGAATTGTTTTCCTTGGTGCTGTAGTACTGTTAACATTACTGTGTATTTGTCGTTCGACTAGCCGGGTCCTGTCCCACAAGCCTCCTTTGGCTTGGATAGACCCATTTATGTGCAGTGTTCTTTTTATATGTGCAATAAAATGTATTATTATTATTATTATTGTTATTAGTATTAGTACTATTATTATTATTATTATTATTATTATTATTATTATTATTATTATTATTATTATTCAAGATGGCGCCCAGCTCGGACGCATGTATTATCTGCTCCCGCTGCTTCTACGGAAGACAGAGGTTTCTACGCTGTTCTGGGTGCCAGTTACGTGCCCACACCAAGTGCATCTGCTGGCCGGAGAATGAGACCACCTTTCTTCAATCTGGGGTGAGCTCCTTTATCTGCAAGAGTTGCGAAAAGATCAGCGGGGATACTAGGCCTAATGGCGATAGCCAGGCCGGCCTCGACGAAGCATCGCTCAGCCACCACTCCTCACCGCCCTCCCCGACCGCTTCCAACCGCCCGGAGGGGCCAGCTTCCTCCTCCCCCGGCGGTCCCAACGCAGACATGGAATCCTTACGGGCCCTCCTCCTCGACTCCCTCAAGGGGATCTCCTTCCTCACGGACGAGGTTGCTGCTCTTCGGGACGAGAACGCTCAGCTTCGCCGCGAGTACAGGCAGTCTTCCCAGCTGCAGGCGAGTGCCATACAGTCTTTGCGGACGGAACTCAGAGCTGTGCGCGAGACTCGGAGCCAAATGGGGCCGGCCGGCGGAAGACAGCTGCCATTTTCCTACGCCGCGGTGACGAGCCCCCATCATCCGCTATCTCCGGCGCGAGGGGGAGGAGGCACCCCTCTTCTCGCAGGGGGGGCCTCTTCGAGCGCGCCGGTCGACGGTCTCTCTGCGACCTTGAACGGGTCGCGCACCGACCTCGCTGAACCTGTCCAGCCTTCGGGGCACCCACGCCGTCGGGACCCATCCAACTTTAACGGGGCTGGGTTCCGCGGGGCGGGACACAAGTTCCCCACGGCAAGGCGTCCGTTGTTGAGGGGAGGTGCGGCAGCCAGCTGTATACCTGTGGCACTGCCACCCCCTCGTCCACGTCACCAACGCGCTGTGTTCGTGACGCGTCTCGGCTCATCTTGTGATCCTGCAGGCCTTCAGGCTCACATCCAAGGGCGGGGCCCTGTTCGTGAGCTCGTATGCACCCGGCTCAAGACACGGTATGAGGGCTACTCGTCCTTCCACGTGACGGCTGCGGAAGACGAAATGGAGAAACTTTTTGATCCCCTCCTCTGGCCAGAGGGAAGCCTCTTCAAGGAGTTCACAGGCCAGCTGACTGACAGCCGTACCTATCAAGCGGTATCTCCAACACCTTTCTCCAATAATGCCGAAACAGATACCTAAACTAGACATTTATTATCAAAATGTCCGAGGTCTCCGCACAAAAGCTAATGAATTTTTTTCTAACGTAACCCTAACTCATGCATCTATTATTGTGCTAACCGAGACCTGGCTCTGTTCAAATATTTCTTCATCTGATCTCTTCCCACCAAATTTCACAGTATTTCGACGCGATCGCACATTCTCTACATTGAAAAAGACAGGGGGTGGGGTGCTGATAGCAATTGATACGTCGTTACAATGCGTTAGGCGTCCAGATCTCGAGACATCATTTGAGTCAGTGTGGGTAGAGCTACAATGCGCTAATGGCGAGCGTATCCTTCTCGGCTCTTATTACTTGCCCCCTGATACCTCTCCTGATGATTTTAGCCAATGTCTACTAGGCATTGAGCGCACAACCAACGCCCTTGAAAAATTTAAATTTATGGTTCTTGGCGATTTTAATGTCCCCAACATATGTTGGGAAACAGCCTCTGCGTCCTCAAAACATTACTATATTATTCAAAAATCTCATCTTTTGCTTAATTTCGCATCATTTACGAACTTAAGACAATATAACTGTATCCCGAACACCCAGGGCAACATGCTTGATCTTTGCTTCTCGGATCTTGACTGCATAGATGTAACTGAGGGTGCGTCAGGCTTGGTTCCCCCCGACGGCTATCACCCCCCTTTGGAGATTAGTATACCTGTCCGACAGGGCATGAGACGTTGTTCACGGAAACATCCTGAAGGGAATAGACACAATTTTTGCGCTGGAGATTATGTTAGTTTGTACGATCATTTCTCCAATTACGACTGGTCCTCAATTATCCTGTGTTCTGACGTTGATCAACAGGTTCGCGATTTCACTCGAATCGTCCGAGAAGGAATGGATCAATTCATCCCGCTTCGTAAAACATCAGGCTCAAAGTTTCCCTTCTGGTTCTCGCACGAATTACGTACTTTAATGAATAAGAAATTGCGCGCTCATCGAAAGTTTAAAAAGAACGATACCCCCGAATTAAAATCAGAATTTGGGCACTTTAGGTCTCTCTGCAAGGAAGTTTTTAAACGTGATCGTCAGGCGTACACTGATTCCGTCGAGTTGCAGCTAACTAAAAATCCCAAAGAATTCTGGAAGTATGTTCGCTCTCGGTCCCAGAAAAAAGGTAGAGGAGAGATCACCCTGCTGGACTCACAGGGAAACTCGACGACAGATGTTTGTGAAATTTTTGCACGCCACTTCCAGTCTGTTTTTAAGCATCATCCAATCCCTTCAACTACTGCCGCGCCAGCTGTCTCTGGGAATGCATCCTGTATTGCACTCTTTGACGAGGAGCTACTGCATGAGTGTGTAAAAAAAATGAAACCATCATTGTCTTCTGGCCATGATGGTATTCCGTCAGTCCTCTTGAAGGCATACAGTGCCATATTTATTCCTGTTCTAGTACAGATTTTTAACAACTGCCTAAAGAATGAGGTCTTTCCCGCCATGTGAAAAACGGCACTTGTTGTACCTGTGCATAAGTCCGGTCCAAAAACAAATGTGTCGAACTACAGACCTATATCTCTTCTTTGCACATTTTCGAAGCTCCTCGAAGTGGCACTACACAAAATATTGTCATTCAATCTCAAGCGTTATCTTATCCCTAACCAACATGGATTTATGGCGGGTCGCTCGACCACAACTAATCTCGCCTGTTTTATGTCAACCGCTGCTCACGCCGTCGCTAACAGAGGCCAGCTTGATGTGATTTACTTTGACTTGAGTAAAGCGTTTGACATTGTTAATCATGAAATGTTACTGGCTAAACTGTCAAAGCTAGATATTCACAACTCATTGCTTTCATTGCTCGAAAGTTATTTGCGTGACCGGAAGTGCTTTGTTAGCTCGAATAATAATTTTTCTGCTACTTATGAGGCGACAACGGGTGTGCCTCAGGGCTCCGTTCTCGGACCTCTTCTGTTTTCAGTTTTTGTTAATGATGTTTCGACTGTGATTCGTCACTCTTCATTTCTTCAGTACGCAGATGATATTAAGATGTTTATGGAGGTACGAGAAGACCGAGACTGTGTTTTGCTACAGAGAGATGTTGATGCTTTTGAAGAATGGTGCCGGGGGAATGACCTAAAGATAAATAGCTCTAAAACGAAAGTCGTGTCGTACACTCGTAAGACACATAACATTGTATTCCCATATGTTATTCAGACAGACCTTTTGGAACGTATGAACAGAATCAAAGATCTTGGCGTAGTGTTTGACAGCACCTTAATCTTCTCCAGTCATGTGGATCACATCGTGAACGCAGCTCTACGCACGCTCGGGAGTGCGTGCCGCATCACTAAAGAGTTCATTAACCCCTGCACATTTCTTATACTCTACAGTGCATTGTGTCGACCACAGCTTGAATACGCTTCTGTTGTATGGAATGGAATTTGTGCCACAAATTCCTCGAAAATAGAACGGGTTCAGAACAAGTTTCTTTCCATCTATAGACATCGTTGCTCAGCGCGCATTGTGCCCACCACTACTGATGTCCCTGTCCCTGTTCAGCGTAGCGTGGCACTACCTACCCTGCTTCGTAGGAGAGAACTTGCCGATATCTTATTTTTATACAAACCTGTCCACGCCGTCACTGATTGCACGGTATTGACGTCAAGAGTACTCTTAAAAATTCCTCTAAAAACAACAAGGCAAAATGCGTCCTTCTGCAACAGGCGTCTACTCAACCTCCACGATCCTGTGTCCAGACTTGGGCATACTTATAATTCTTCTTTTTCTGAAACACTCGACATATTTAACAATAACACGCTGCAGTTTGTAAAAACGTTAAAGGCCATCACTTAAATTTGAACTGTATGCACTAACTTGCGGCGTTCACGCCAAAATTCCCTACTTTGAATGCATTTTTTTTCTTTCTTTCTAGCAATTGGTGTTGGCGGTAGTACCATTAAGCTTATCGTGTGTTGTGACTTTGTGTTTACTTTTTATAATTTTTAAGTGTATTTTTCTAGGGCTTGTCCGTTGTTTGTGTTGTCCGTACTATTGCTTTATACCCTGTTCTGCCTTACATGTTAACACAGTGCACCTGTACCAAGACCGCAAGGTTGTTCCCGGGCACGAATAAAAACATTGATTGATTGATTGATTATTATTATATTCGGTACGGCATAACAGTATTTGATAATTGTGCGGAAGTGTGGCAGACTAAAATTGACCGTGTTCTAAAAAACTTGTTAAAAAGTGACTGTTACCACCTGGACATCTCCGATGACACAGACATTTTCGAAACCCTACAAATGCCAAGCTTCCGCTCTTTTTTCTGCAATGTGTCGTTCTACGTCTACGACACTTCTGGGTTAGTGATTTTTTACAACCCCATGTATCCCCAAGAGATCTGCGGAAAACGAATCGATTTGTGATCTCCCGGTGTTTTACAAGGTACGGTAAACGTGAACATTCTTACTATGTCCCTTTCATATTTAATAAACTTCCCGATTGTTTCTTTCGTGAAGTTATTAACAAAAGAAAATTGAAGAAGTTATTGAGCAATTTAGCAGTCTGAGTGTTTTTATACCGTGCTTGTTCGACTTTCTGTTTCTGTTGCACTTTTGTTTCCTGCTGAAGTGCATCGGTTATCTGTGTTGATGCTATCGGCCGTGTCGTTCGACTGCCGGGTCCTGTCCTCAAGCCTTCATTGGCTTGGACAGACCCGTCTCTGTATCTTGCGTATTTGCTTCTGTTGAATAAAAATTATTATTATTATTATAGTACTGGAGAGCCTTGACGAACCTGCATTCATTCCAACTAGTATCAATGAGGAGCAATAAACTTTATTATTATTATTATTATTATTATTATTATTATTATTTGAGCTGTATCCATTTGAGGATAGAGCTGAACGAAGCGCAACAGTACAGCCGCCGATGCAATATGGAGGTGCAGGGACTTCCTTTCGTTCACGGCGAAGATTTGATGGAGGTCATGAAGGGCCTGTCGATAAAGCTCGCTATTCCATCTTTTCAATCGTCAGGCATCCTGGTTATTCATCGCTTGGCAAGAAAACGTGACAGCGCTCCTACGGTTCTCGTAAACTTTGCTTTCGTTTCTATAAAGGGAGTCTGGATGGCGGCGCGTGGTAAACTGCACAAGTTGTGTCAATCTGAGGGAAAGCCATGGTTGTATTTCAACGACAACCTTACAGCAGCAAGCAGGGAGCTGTTTTGGTTGGCTAGGTCTCAAGGCAAAAAAAACGGGTATCGATTTGTGTGGCTGAAAAATTCCAAAATTTTTGCAAGGAAAAGTGAGGGTTCACCCGCTCTGCGTATTAACGTATTAAGTGATATTGGGAAACTAGTGTAGGCCGAGCACGAGTACATGTGTTTCGATTCAGGATTGTAATTCATTTAATCGAATTTTGAGCCAATAACTAACAACTCTTTAACGCTAATTCATGTGAATATTAGGAGTCTTAGGAAGCATTGGGACGAGTTCCAAATTTCGGTGTGCTGTCTGAAACCTTCGGTTGACATATTCGTTATCACCGAGATTGCTGCAACTTCCTTGCAATGTAATCAGTTCGTGTTAGACGGTTATAAAGAATTTTTTTATACACGTGACAATAACAGAGGTGGTGGTATTGCAGTATATATTCAAAATAAGTGGCTACCATCTAGTTATAGTGTTTCCTTTCAACATGCAGAATCCATCGGCATAAAATTACTCCACTCCGATTTTTCTTTCTTTTTGCTCGCAGTTTACAGGCCTCCTTCCGAAAACGTATCCCTTTTTCATGCGGAACTTGAGGTAGTTCTCGGGCAGTTACGGTCTGAAGGGCAACTCTGTTTGGTTGGTGACTTTAATATCGATACACTAAAACCCAGTAAATCTACCGTCTGTAATTACCTCACGCTTCTGTCGGAGCATGGAAGTGAAAATACAATTAGTCTGCCTACAAGAGAGGAGACTTTAACTGGAAAATTGGTAGTGTCTTGCTTTGGGTCATATCAATATTAGAAGCACTGATATTTTGGTGAAATCTGCTGTCATTTCTGAAAAACGTTCTGATCATTACTTTATCGGGTGTCATTTACAGCAGCGGGGTGCAGAGCATAGAACTAACAAAAGCGGCTGCGTGCGGGTAACAATCTCGGACCCGATTAAGTTTGATGCATTAGTTGCGGCTTTCGATTGGGATGATTTCCTTCAGTCCAATCAGGATCTTAATTTATATTCTGCTTTTGTCGAAGTTTTGAAGTCCTTTTATGTTGTTTCAAAAAAAGATGTCATTTTCAAGAAAAGGTCGGATAAACCATGGTTCAGCACAGATATTATGAAGGCTATCAAAACCAAGGAAGCGTTGGGGTCGCGTTCCAGACGCGCACCTAAAAACGAAGAGCTAAGGGCGGAATATAGGAGCGCTAGGAACCGCGTAAATGCGATTATCCGAAGAGCTAAACGGCGTTACTTTTAAAAAGAGTTTTTTGAATGCAGGTATAATCCGCGAGAGACGTGGAATTTAATCAATACTTTTAGGGGCCACCCATCCCGGCAACCAATTTTTAATTCACTTCAAAAACATTTCGGCGCCGACTTACAGTCAACTGTCGATGATTTTAACACATATTTTGCGGAGGCGTCAAGTATTGCCAGAGATAGCAGCATAACTTCAGCCAGTCCAAGCCGCGATTACATAGCATCTGATTCAGCATTTTTGCCGGAACTTGATATCGGTACATTACGCTCCCTTTTATTTGGAATAAAACGCAATAAAACACCTGGTATTGATAATATTCGAGTTGGTGATCTTGTTAGAAATTTTGAAGCTATTAAAGGAGTCCTGCTTTATATGATCAACGGGTTTTTGTTATCTGGTGTCATTCGTAACGACCTGAAAACCGCACTTGTTGTTCCACTTTTTAAGGGTGGCGCAGCAGATAAACGTGAGTGCTATCGGCCAATCTCAATTCTGCCATGCATCGGCGAGATACTGGAAAGATACCTGTTCAGTACGATGACAAGTTTTATTGATAACTCGTGCTCCTTTTCAAGCAGCCAATATGGATTCGTGGCTGGCAGAGGCACCCAGCCTCTGCTTGAAAATTTCGTAGACATTATTCACAGTGCATTCGAGAAAAACTTATTCGCCTGTGCCCTTTTTTTAGACGTGTCCAAAGCTTTTGACACTGTAAGCCACAAGTTGCTCCTCCGCAAATTGTATAACTTCGGCTTCCGCGGTCCCTTTTTCGCTCTTCTTCAAAATTTTTTTCTTGGTCGTTCTCAAATCCTGTCTGTCGGAGGTTATAAAAGTGCACGAGCACTCATAAGAGCTGGCGTCCCACAGGGTTCCGTGCTGTGCCCTTTACTTTTTAATCTTTACGTAAATGACCTTTCAACGACAGTGTCTAATTGTAGCCTCTTTCAATATGCCGACGACACTGTCCTCGTCTCCCGTCATCTTAAATACGAACAAGCCGTTGAATTATTGAGCCATGATGCAACGAAAATCATGGACTGGTTTAACGAAAACCTAATTACAATTAACGCTTCGAAAACTAAGCTTGTCTGTTTCAGAAATCCACTGAAGGCTGTAGTCGTTAACTCGCCGGTATTATTACACAAATCAACTTGTCCAAACTGCACCTGTTCCCCGCTAGAGTACGTCGATAATGTGAAATATTTGGGAATTTTTTTGGATTCAGACATGTCTTGGAATTCGCATCTGTCACACGTTTGTAGAAAACTTCGGAGCGTCAGCTGTTTACTTTTCAACCACAATGTGTTCATGCCTTTTTCAGTTAGGAAATCTACCGCGTACGCGCTTGGCTACAGTGTACTGAGGTATGGCATTACCTTGTTCGGTAACTGCGCTGAGCTTTGGCAAATAAAAATTGATCGAATTTTTTTTTTTTTTTTTTTTTTTTTTTTATTTAAGAATACTGTCAGCCTTCACTTGAAGGCTATTACAGGAGAGGTAACAACAATATATATAGTCATATCAAAAATTTGAACTCTATACATATGTACGTAATAGAAGACTGTTATACAATTTTTAATTGAAGACAACGTGAACCATATCGCCACACTTTGTAAAAAGAAGTGAAATAGAAAAAAAGGAAAAACGCCCTTCTTATTTATTGCTGGGTAAATATCTTTTCTAAAGAAGACTCGAATTGGGACATATTTGCAGAATTAATGACATAATCTGGAAGTTGGTTCCAGTCTTCAATTGTTTGCACAAAAAATGAATATTTAAAAACGTCTATCCTACTATTATACGGTTGGATTGTTTTATTGTGATTTAATCTGCGCGATCGTTTATGTGTTTCATTTAAATATAGTTCAGGTTCAATGTTTAAGTGATTGTTATACAACGCAAATAAGAACTTTAGCCGCGCTATTCTCCGTCTAGTTTCTAATGATTGAAGTCCACACTGGCTAAGCATTTCAGTCACAGAGTCTGTTCGTTTGTATTTATTAAGAATGAAACGTGCAGCCTGCCTTTGAATTTTTTCTAGTCTATTGATGTCTACTTTTTTGTTTGGACTCCATACAATGCTGGCGTACTCTAAAATAGGACGGATCATTGTCTTATAAGCTGTGATTTTGGCATTACTAGTTGCATGTTTTAACTTTCGTTTAAGAAAGCACAAACTTCGATAGGCAGAGGAGTAGACATTATCTATATGGGTGCGCCATTGCAAATCGTGTGAGATCACCACACCAAGGTACTTAAAACTGTTTACAACACTCAAATTAACATTGCCTATATTATAACAAAATTTCAAAACGCTTTTTTTGTTCGTTATATGGATATATGTCGACTTACGAAAATTTATTTGCATTTGCCAGTCCTCACACCATTGCCTTAGATTTTCCAGATTCCTATTAAGAGCTAATTGATCATTAGTATTGTTTATGACAGAGTAAAGAAGGCAATCATCTGCAAAAAGTTTTAGTTTTACTGGTTCTGCAATATGCGTAGCTATATCATTTATATATATCAAAAACAATAATGGACCTAAGACTGAGCCCTGCGGGACTCCTGAGGTTACAGATAGAGGTGGTGATATGTTTCCATTTATCTCAACTTTTTGACTCCGATTTGACAGGTATGCTTCTATCCAGTTAACGATTTTATCACACAACCCTATCTTTTTTAATTTGAATAATAATTTGTTGTGAGATATGCGGTCGAATGCTTTTGAAAAGTCTATACAAATTACATCGATCTGTTCCTTATTATTTACAGTTAAAGAAAAATCATGAAACGTTTCAACAAGCTGCGTTACGGTTGACAAACCATTTCGAAAGCCATGCTGATGAGAGTATAACGTCTTTCGCTCCTCTAAAAAAGTAAATATATATTTTGAAATGACGTGCTCCATCACTTTACAGCAAACGCTGGTCAATGAAATAGGCCGGTAGTTTTCTATCGTAAAGCGGCTTCCTCCTTTAAACACAGGGACGACACGTGCGGATAGCCAATCTTGCGGGAGTGACTCCGTTTGTAATGATTTGTCGAAGATAATTTTTAAATAAAAAGATAGCCACTCTGCATATCGCTTTAAGAATTCATTCGGTATTTTATCCGGGCCTGTTGATTTTTTTGTATCCAGTGACAATAGCTTAGCAAATATTCCGGACTGGCTTATCTCTATTTCTGGCGTACTCGTTTCAATATCAGAATGAAAGGCCTCATCGAGATTTTGTACGTCGTGGGCTGAAAAGACTGATTGGAAAAACCCGTTAAACCGATCTGCCATTTCTGCACTGTCAGTAATGACCACATCGTTTTCAACAATCTGCTCGATCATTTCCCTCTTTCCTCTTAAGAAACGCCAGAATTTTTGAGGGGCAGTTTTTATAAAGTTGTGAAGAGTCACTGAAAAGAATTTCTCTTTGGCTTGTTTGAGTGATGTTTTTAATTGAATTTTTAGTGCATTTATATGTTCTTTAAATCCTTTTCTGTGCCTTTTGATTTGACGTTTTAGGTGGATAATTTCACGCGTTATCCAGGGATTTGTGCGATATGTCTTTCTAGTTTTATTGGGAACAAAGGAATTAATGCAAAAGGAAGTAGTAGTTTTAAAAAAATTCCACAGATCATCTACTGTACTTGTAATGCTTAGTTGGTCTAATGTTTCTAAGGATGTCTCTAAGTAATCTATAATACTTGTATCGTCTGCGCGAGTAAAGTCTTTAACAATTAGGGGCCTAGCAACCCTGCAATGACCCTGTCGTGGTAGTGGAATCGTAAACAAAATCGTTTTATGGTCTGAAATTCCTTCTACAATTGAAATCTCGTAATCCGATATGTTTTCTGTAATAAAGACAAGGTCTAATGTTGACTGAGACTGGTCGGTGATTCTAGTGTATTCCTTGACTATTTGGGTAAGGTTGTGATTAAACGTTATGTCAATTATTTTTTCTCCGTTAAGGATATCAATGCCACCAGCTGTCAAAAGACCCCAATTTACATGGGGCAAATTAAAATCTCCAGTCATGATTACCTTGGTAGTATCATTTACATATTTGCACAAAAACTCATTCAAGCCCTCCAAAAATTCTACTGGTGCGTTTGGCGTTCTATAAACCACTCCGAAAAGGAACGTTCGACTGTAATAAGAAATTCGGCACCAAACAGTTTCATCACAGTCGCATTCAAGCACCACACAATCAATGTCATTTCTCAAACAAATAGCCACACCCCCGCCTCTGGTAGTTCTATCACACCTAACTAATTTATAATTGGGGGGAACAATGCAATCGCTTTCTATATTGGAGTTTAGCCATGTTTCTGTAATAGCTACCACATGGGGACTGTGGGCAAGAAACAAAATTTCTAGAGCTTCAATTTTATTAACCACACTTCGGGCGTTTAGGCTAATAACTCTCAATTCAGGTGGATCGTTTTCAGCCGCCCTTGCATCGCGTCAGTTGTAGGCTGCCCCACTGGGTTGAACACGACGTCGCTGGTTTAGATTAAGATCCCACACAAATGTTTCACCATTAATCTTCAGCTTGTCATGTACAAGTGATACCTTATCGCCCTTTGCTCTGTTCGATGCCGCGCTTCCCCATAATAGTTTTCTTACTTGCACTGTTTCTTTTGCGTAGTCACTACTGATACTGAGCTTAGTTCCTTTTAGTTTTCTACAGTTTTTAAATATTTCCTCTATCTCGTTGTAGTCGAAGAACTTTATGATTACCGGTCTATTCGTTTCCTCGCGCTTACGTCCAAGTCTGTGAATTCGCTCAATCGAAGTTAATGTGATGCCGAGAGTCTCCAGGAAGACATCTTTCGTTACGGTTCGCTTCAGTTCCTCAGTGCTTTCGTTGTGTTTTTCGGGTAAGCCAAATATAAGTAGATTATTTCGCCTTCCTCTATTTTCTAGGTCAATTAGCTTTTCACTTTGCTGTCTGACTGTCTGTTCTAGGTTTGCAACGACTTCCTTTAGACTATCAACTTTCACCATTTCGCTCTGAATATTTGACATTGCATTTTCCAGTTTATTAATTTTTCCGTGAATATTATGCATTTCTTGCCTAAGATTTGCTTGACCACTTTTAACTTCTTGAAGATCCTTACTCATCTGGCCCTGATTTTCCAAAATCTTTTCTAACTTCTGTTCTATTGTTAATGGTCCTGGGTTCGATTCAACGTCCCCAGAAAGTAGCAACAACATTAACCGACGCCAGCAATCACACAAAATGGCAAAACACTTTTGAGGGCACGGCACTATCACCACAAATTTGTAGCTATTTTTATAACTGTGCTGCTTGTATTGTAAACCAACCTGCAGAAGTAGTTGCGGAAATTTAGCCATGCTGGCCGTCGGGTGAGTGCCGAGCCCTCTGATGTTGGCCGGGTCTGGTCCTTGCTTTTGTAGTGGCGTGGTGGATGACGTTTCGCGCCCACGATGAAAATCCAGCCAATGGGGGCGGATGATGACTTGTTGTTGTCCGATGCTGTCCTCGGGTACCGTGAATGGCGTGTTGGATGGCGTTTCCAATAGTATCGGCATCACCTGCAGAAGTAGTTGCGGAAATTTAGCCATGCTGGCCGTCGGGTGAGTGCCGAGCCCTCTGATGTTGGCCGGGTCTGGTCCTTGCTTTTGTAGTGGCGTGGTGGATGACGTTTCGCGCCCACGATGAAAATCCAGCCAATGGGGGCGGATGATGACTTGTTGTTGTCCGATGCTGTCCTCGGGTACCGTGAATGGCGTGTTGGATGGCGTTTCCAATAGTATCGGCATCACCTGCAGAAGTAGTTGCGGAAATTTAGCCATGCTGGCCGTCGGGTGAGTGCCGAGCCCTCTGATGTTGGCCGGGTCTGGTCCTTGCTTTTGTAGTGGCGTGGTGGATGACGTTTCGCGCCCACGATGAAAATCCAGCCAATGGGGGCGGATGATGACTTGTTGTTGTCCGATGCTGTCCTCGGGTACCGTGAATGGCGTGTTGGATGGCGTTTCCAATAGTATCGGCATCACCTGCAGAAGTAGTTGCGGAAATTTAGCTATGCTGGCCGTCGGGTGAGTGCCGAGCCCTCTGATGTTGGCCGGGTCTGGTCCTTGCTTTTGTAGTGGCGTGGTGGATGACGTTTCGCGCCCACGATGAAAATCCAGCCAATGGGGGCGGATGATGACTTGTTGTTGTCCGATGCTGTCCTCGGGTACCGTGAATGGCGTGTTGGATGGCGTTTCCAATAGTATCGGCATCACCTGCAGAAGTAGTTGCGGAAATTTAGCCATGCTGGCCGTCGGGTGAGTGCCGAGCCTTGAGGAGCTTGTTAAAGAGTGTTATGTATCCTTTGGAAGTTCCGTCTGATGTGAACATTTTCGAGTATTTACGAATGCCGAGTTTCTTTTCTTTGTTTATGCAGACTGTTGTGCTTCGCCATTTTTGGAATAATGAATTCAAATGTACTCACGTTGCCCGAAGAAACCTTCGTTGCACGTCTCGATTCGAGGTCCCACGTTGTGTTACGCGATATAGAAAACGAGTTCGCTCCTATTATGTGCCATTTACCTTTAATAAATTACATGATGATGTCCACAAGGACAATTCCATTCGGAAATTTAAAAAAAAATGCTGTCAGATTTGAGATGGTAGGATTATGTTTTTATTGTTTTCGAATTGTTTTCCTTGGTGCTGTAGTACTGTTAACATTACTGTGTATTTGTCGTTCGACTAGCCGGGTCCTGTCCCACAAGCCTCCTTTGGCTTGGATAGACCCATTTATGTGCAGTGTTCTTTTTATATGTGCAATAGAAATTATTATTATTATTATTATTATTATTATTATAGGTCATGACGGGATACCCGCTGCAATTGTTAAGGCTTATCATGAATTACTTACGCCTATACTGTGCACAATTTTCAATAACTCCTTGACGTCAGGGATATTCCCTGACGACTGGAAACTGGCAGTGGTTGTTCCGGTACTGAAATCTGGAAATAGTGGTGATGTTCTTAATTACAGACCGATTTCTCTTCTCTCTTCTTTTTCCAAACTCTTTGAAATGGTAATCCATCAATTTCTCTCCTTCAAGTTTCGTAGTATAGTCATTCCTAATCAGCATGGTTTCATGTCCGGCAGGTCGACATCCACCAATCTCGTATCTTTTATGTCTGCTGCCTCTGAAGTAGTTTGTAATAGAGGTCAGCTTGACGTTTTTTATTTCGACCTGAGTAAGGCATTCGACGTAGTCAACCACAACATCCTCTTATACAAGCTTTCTTCGTACGGAGTATGTGGTTCGGTATACAATTTGTTAAAAAGCTATTTGTCTGATAGGCATGCCTACGTCCGCGTCAACAATACTACCTCGTCCTTGTACAAGGCAAGCTCTGGAGTGCCTCAGGGATCTGTCTTGGGCCCCCTCCTTTTTAATATTTTTGTAAATGATGTCTCTCGAGTTATATTAAATTCTTCATTTCTGCAGTACGCTGATGATATAAAACTTTACAAAAAAATATCGACCTTAGAGGATTGCATCGCGCTTCAGAATGACGCATATTCCTTTGGTCGTTGGTGTTTAGACAATGACCTCCGTTTGAATCATTCTAAAACAAAAATAATGACATATTCTCGCAAGACCCATGATATATTCTTTCCATATAGTTATCATGGCGAACTGCTGTCACGTGTAAGTGAACTGAGGGACCTTGGAGTTGTCTTTGATTCAACCTTGAGATTTGACACTCACGTCATCAAAGTGGTTCAATCGGCCTTGCGCACGTTAGGTGCCGTGTCTCGCATAACGAAGGAGTTCAAAAGCCCGTCCGCTTTTTTTACGCTGTATTGTTCCTTAGTTAGATCCCAGCTAGAGTACGCCTCGGTTGTTTGGAACGGCATTTCCAAAACTAACAGTTCATCTGTCGAGCGAGTCCAAAACAAATTTATTTCTATCTTTAAATATCGTTACCTTGAGAATGGTGATCCTTGTCTGAACGGTGTGTGTAACTCGCAACTTGTCAACTTGTTGAGCCTCCAGCAGCGTCGGGTGAAGGCAGATTTGTTGTTTTTGTTTAAGACCCTGCACGGCTCGATTAACTCTCCCAGCCTTCTGTCCGAAGTGAGCCTCAGAGTTCCACGTGTGCCTACACGGCTCCAATCATCTTTTTATATAGCTCGACATTTTAGCAACCTAAACCCGATCCAAAGATCGGCGGAGTGTTATAATCGCTACTCTGACACAATTGATATTTTTAACTCATGCGGGAGCAAGTTCGGAAATGCTGTTCAAATCTTCCTCTTGCAGGAAAAGGGCTGATCAGTTGAAGCGCTGATGTAGTATTTGCTTTTTGCTCTCACACCTGGTGATATCTCTGTTTTGTGCTTTTGATTTCCCTTGTTAATCTGAGTGTTTTTCATACTTGTTAATATTTTTATTCTCAGACTGGAGAACTACGTTCTCCTTCTGCACTCGTGTGTATGCGTGTTTGTATGTGTGTGTTTTTGCTCATTTTTTTTAGTGTGCCAGCACTAAGACCGATTGGTTGTTCCTGGACACTTTAATAAACATTGATTGATTGATTGATTGATTATTATAACGGTTAGAACATATTATGTATTGCTTTATCGAAAGCTATATAGCATAATGTTTCCTGGGCGTTTTTTTTTTAAACCAATCTTTGTAATTGTTTACAATTGGGGTCTGCAGGGCGTGTTCTAAGCTCTCGAACCAAATTTAAAGCTGACATACCACGGGGTTTAATTCTATCTGCTATTTTCTTTAACATTTTTTGTCAACGACCTCGTAGATTCTGTTCCAGGGTGTAAGATTTACTATTTCGCCGACGACACTGTAGTTATGTTCCAACACGTCAAATACTCAGAATACATCTGCCAACAGCAATACCTCGGGAGTGCGATCGTAGAGTGGTTTGAGAGGAACCTCCAGCCAGTTCATTCTGTTAATCACGAAAAACAACAACAACAAGTACTGGCGAGCTTCTACAATCCCCTAAAAACAGTCTATCTCAAGTTCAAATTTATTTCGCACCCTTATACTTGTGCTCAGTGCACCTGCGTCCCTTTAGAGCACGCTGAGAAAGCGTTAAGTACTTCGGCATATATATGTATATATTTTTATAGTGGCCTGAAATGGGGGGGGGGGGGGCATTCTAATTTCAGACATATTTGTTACAAACCGTGAAGCGTCTGCTCTTTCTTCTATCGATTTAAATTTTAAGCCCCTTTACATAAGAAAAGCTTGTACACATGCTCTCGCATGTAGTATCCTTCGTCACGGTATAAGTGTTTTCGGGAATCGCTCTCAGTTCTAGAAGGACAAAATTAATCATATCTTAAAAACTATTGTTACAAACGTTTCGAACATGCTCCTGCTTCCTGAAGACGCCAAACATTTCGAACTACTTGAAATATCTAACTTTTAAACGCTTTACCTTCATTCAGTCGTGTTACGCAGCTATTGGAACACTAAATTCAAGCTTACAAACGCATTTAGTCGTCGCGTGCAGCCATTCCGAAAACACCTCGTTCATAGTAGATACTGTGAGAGCACGCGTATGCATTACTTTCTTCCTATTTTTTCTGAAATACCACCAGAGAATTTTTATTTCGCTTCGAAAAATTAATACAGCGTATTACTTACTGATCAGTGCCTTCGGTTGGACTGCTTTTTAATGTATGTATATTTTTTCTTCATATGTGGGTCGAGTTCGGCAATTCTCGTACGCTTGCCTTCTGAACGATGTGTAGAGTATTTCCGTGTTTATATTGCGTACTGCGTCCTTTAATAAGAAGCTGTGTCTCTTTTATCTTTCTTTTAATAC
The DNA here is from genome assembly GCF_016920785.2 of Ixodes scapularis. Taxonomy (NCBI): domain Eukaryota; kingdom Metazoa; phylum Arthropoda; class Arachnida; order Ixodida; family Ixodidae; genus Ixodes; species Ixodes scapularis. The sequence continues at coordinate 199,014,576 of NW_024609835.1, forward strand.
GACAATGTCGTTTTACATTTTGAACTCTACATTTTGATTAGTGTTATGCGTATATTATTTTACACAATATCGGAGATATTTTTAATACTTTTTGTGTATGTGCTTATTTTGTTGTTTAGATCCGGTATGCTATGGAAGGCTTGACTTTTTAATTGTTGCGTGGCATCACACAAGACTGGCTTTGAAGCGCCCATTTTCTTAAGTAGACTCTACGTCTATGAAAGTCAATTTAATAATAAGAATATCATTATTGTTATACTTTTTTGTGAAAAGTCCTCAATGACCATTGCACTAGTTACCAGGCGCAACAACGTCGCAAAATATGTTAAGCATAATAATGTTATAATTTAAAAAAACAGATGTATGGACAATATAATTCCAACTTCATTTACATTCCTTTCTAACTTGGCTCAGATCAGCATGCTGGCTGTAATTTATAAATACCGTTTTTTGTCGCTGTTCCTGTTTTCTGTAATTAACGGGTAAAATTTAGAGCACTGAAGCGAGTAAACTTTCGCACTTTAATAAAACAATCTTTTGTACGTCTCTAGTTCTTGCTTATGTGTAAGCACTCTTGACTATTGAATTTGTTGGGCCAGTTGATTCCAAATCGTGCAAGAAAAAAAATGTGTCTCAAAAACAGCTGAAAAATTGTATGTGCTGAGCAAACTCGTCTCTAGAACGAAACTTAAAACCTCTTTTGCGGCAGATTTTAGCTGGATATAATTGCATAACAAAACCAAATGCTGGAAATGCTTTTCAGACTACCCTAGAAAAGCCAAATTCCCATAAAGTTGTTTTCTTTTGTTATTTTTGTTAGGCTTTTTAGAAAATTTAGAACGTAGTTTATCTGATGAGAATACACCTCCATTTGATGATGATACCTTTGGGTACACTAAATGTTATGACGTTAATGATATTTGAAATTAATGCATAAACACACGCAGATTTAACTATTGCAATGTCGTTACTGTGAGTACAGATATTTCAGTGGATATAACTTTTGAATAAAAAAAGAAGTATTAGAACACACCAATATCTACGTAAATTTTTTTTCCCAAATGCCCATGTCTAAGTTTTCCTTTTCAAGAGCCCTTGTCATGGTCTAAAGCATACTTTTCAAATTAGAGGTCATTTATGGTTAGAACAAATAGATATGTGCGTTTGAAGAAGCGGTATATTTGAAGCTCTATTTCAAAAAGTAAAGCTAGGTCGTTACACATTTTATTTTGCTAATAGTCAATTATGTATTGACTTCTTGTTAGAAGTTATGTTGGCATGAATTTAACACAAATGTAAAATAAGAGTAGACTTAGCGCTTATTTGAGATGTTATATTTAACATACCAGGTGTGTTTACACAAGTTCAGTCTTCGAACCTAAATAAATGTCTGAGATGATAAAACTTAAAAAAAAATTCTTAAATTGTCCTATAAGAATCAAAACCTCATATATATTTATCTTCTATTAAAATATGCGCGATATTTAGGGTGACCAGACTTCCCGATTTGGCCGGGACAGTCCAGTGTTCAAGGTCCCCTTCTGCCGACCCGTCTTTTTGTCCCAATAAAAAATAATGTCCCGTTTTCGCACGAGTGCATAGTTTTGAAATTGGCACCATGCGAGTTGAAGCAAACCGAAACTATGCCTACTCGTTACACATATAGTTTCCAAAATATTACCATAGGTACTTTAAGATATTTACCCAGAAATTGAAATTTAGAACTCTTCTTGCTTACAAACACCTTCTAAATGGGTGCATGGAACTGAACTATGAGTGTGACTGTTCCTGAGCTTAGTGAAATATGGTAAAGTTTTGAAATGGGACCAGTTATTTAATTAAACCTATTCTCGCAGTCTCAATCTTTAGCACCCCCCCCCCCCCTCCCCCCTGCCTTCACCTCGGGCTTGGACGTCCCGTTTTCTACCTTGAGGACTTTCGTCACGCCAGCGAAATTCGCGAACTCTTGTATCAAAACAAATTATTTTATGTGCCTGACAGCCCTTCGAAAAATTTTGCCTTGTTCGATCTTCCACGCTAAGTGGGAAATTAGACTTCTTTAAACATTTTTGACTTTAATTTCCTCTTTGCAACATAATCAACAGAATTAAGATTTGAGTGTACCTCATGTAAATACATATAATTTCACCCAATATCCTTTAACACAGGTTCACGACAACGTCGTTTGTTGTTGTTTTTATGAAAGAGCGAATTTAGAGCAAACTAGAACATTACATATTAGACGGTATACCGGTTTTATAACACAACGTTAAATAATCCGTCGTTGCTTTAGCTTTTTTCAATAATTAGATCGACAGATTATTCTTCGATGATTCCGTTTGCTTTTCTTGGCGTCGCGGTAGTGGACAAAAGCATGTTGTGAAAGAGTGTGGAGAGTGCGACTTGAGTGTGACAGCATTATGAGGCTGCTCAAAGAGCCAAACCCGTTTCAACAACCTGGGGTCGACCAGTACTTTAAATAAAATAGTGTTGTGATGACTTCGTTCAGCTAATCGCCCTGAAAGTGCCCTGACTTATTCTTCTGAAAAGAGATCTAGCTTGTCTAACCCACTATCATGACACCTAAACAAAATAGAATGATTTCCGTTCTGTAAATATCATTGAGTACGTCATTTGTAGATCAACTCAAAACGGAAACGGTCTTAAAATTATAGGCGAAAAAATTGTTAAGCTTTCAGCGCTTAGATCAAGAAAAGTTGTTGTGAATTTGTATTACTATGTTCTGAATGTAGTCTATATATATATATATATCTATATACATATATATATACTGCTGCTCAAAAGGAACAGCGCCACTAGGTTAGCCAAATATGTATGTATTCCCGGCTACTCAAATCTGAATTGTTCATGGTATCATCGGCAATATTTTCTCGAAGCTGGATTGTGACTGGGTATTCACAACTATATTACTTAGTTCTACGAGTTGGCCCATAAATAACACAAAAGGTGCCAAAAACAGAATATCTAAATGTGGCATTAATTTTGGGGAGCTCCGTAGTCTCACGATAAGTATGCGTGTTTTCCTTAAAGGAAACGAAGATAAGGAGATTAAAACGAGTTCATCTCTTCATTCGTCCAGTCTTGGCGTGCGTGGAGATGCGGCAGTTAGAAACGCAAAATAAATTTGTGCTAGGCCTCCTTAGGCATTATTTTTCCCAAGGGCCATGCGATCCCCCAGAAGACTGTCAGCGAGTAATATATAGAAGCGTTTGATTGCCATCAACAAGTTTGGAGAAATCTTTTTTTGAATAAACGTACATGACATATATATTTGAAAACCTTCACACACACACACCCGCACACACACATATATATATGTATAAGAAGAAAAGAAAAGCCTTGGTGAAAACAGCAACACCGTACGGTTTAATCTTCGACGTTTCGGCAGGAGTCGGGCCTTCGTCAGGAAGACTTCTTCCTGACAAAGTGACGAAGGCCGCACTCCGGCCCAAACGTCGAAGAATAAACCGTCCGTTGTTGCTGTTTTCACCAAGGGTTTTCTTATCTTCTTAGTTATATACCCGCGCCTTCGGCCCCCCGCCACCATATGTGTACATATATATATATATACAGTGTTTTTTTTAAGCTTAACAGATTTGTTTAAAAAAAGCCGTGAGAGTTACACTTATGCCGCTTGTGGAGGTGAGCTATACGGCCAGGGGGACATATTATAGGAAGCTAATCATAACGATCAGTCGTTTGATTAATTAAAATGTGTTAATTAACTTTTTATTTAATGAAAATAGACATGTTTCCAATTAGAAACTTGCTCAGCGTCATCGTAAACCACTAAGTCAGTCATTTTCAGAAAGACGTTTTGCGCGTGAGAAGCGTAGTATTGTACTAAAGTTACCACTCGTGGAGCAGGTACGAGGCTGGGGCTAGTTAAGAGACGGAAAAATTGCGCGGGCGCCTTATCGCAACCTCTAGCCTTGTACCTGCTCCACGAGTGGTAAATTCATTGCACTACTACGCTTCTCACGCGCTCAATGTCTTTCTAAAAATGACTGATTTAGTGGTTTTTGATGACGCTGAGCAAGTGTCTAATTGGAGCCATGTGTCTATTTTTAATAATTAAAAGGTTAATTAACACATTTTATTAATTAGTCGACTGATTGTTACGATTAGCCCTCTATAATATGTCCCCCTGGCCCTACAACTCACCTCCACAAGCGGCATAAGTGTAACTTTCACGGCTTTTTTTAAACAAATCTGTTAAGCTTAAAAAAAAACACCCTGTATATATATATAATGGGAATAAGTGAAGATTGACAAGTACAGCCGTAGTAGTATTGTGAACGAATAGGAGAGAGGTGATCATTTATTTATGGCATTAAAGTTAGGGAAAGGGAAAGAGAGCTGGCGAAAAATTGGGCCAGGAGTGGCCTAACTTTAATGCAATAAATTAGTGACATTCGCCCCTCTTCGTTCTCTCTCTCTCTCTCTTTCTCTCAATATATATATATATATATATATGTGTGTAAGATCGATAACAAATGAAAATATAAGTAACTCCCAACAAAATATATTCCTTATGAAAAAAGAAAAACTTTCCAAAATGTTTTGAAATAAAGCAGCAAATATGTTTCAGTTTCAAATGTACAGTTTCGTATGCCAGAACCATATATGACATCTGATTAATATATGATATCTTAAACCGTATCAAGGGATCTTCGTACGAAAACAAAGAGCAAAGTTACAAATCGCATATAAAACAAATTGACTTCGAAATGTGTACTTTAGCGACCAATAACGGAATTTTGTCCGTGGAATATGCATATTGATAAGTTTTCATTTGATATCTGCTTTACGCCATAACACTCAGTAAAAAAATCATATTGTCTTCAATCCAGGTAAATTATCGCTAGAAAGGATAGGCTCTTGAACTTCTTGAAACCCAGTCAAAAAACGGCTAACAGTTTTCTATGGAGATGAGCATGGTTCTTCTAATATAGTCTTAAGAAGAAGCTACGGAGCTTCTTGAAAAAAAAAATGTGTTGGAAGAGAATTCTAGTGTATTTCTACCCCGTGAACCCAAATACCGAAACCATTTGCTGCGCAAGTATTGTTAAGCGCGAGAAAATTCGAAACAAAGTCGCTGTACGTGACGTCATCGACGGATATTTTGGATGCCCAAGGTTAGGGTGGCGGGGTTTCAGCCCTATTTTGAAATTGCTCTTATGGCTCTCCGGCGAGTCGCATTGATACATAATAGTAATATCTGCTATTCTAAAGGCCAAATAAACGTAATTCTAGAGTTTTTTTTTCTCAAATGCAGAAGTACCCCACCTTCCCTTTAAGAAAAGAAAATACAAAATTGTATTGCTGTGCGAATCGAATATGAAATACGCGCCCTGTGACAATCGCCAAAATCTAATTATACGTCCATTGTATTTTCAGAGTAAAAAAAATAGTTAGATCTATATTTTTGCCGCAAAACTGTTTCCATGTTCGTTCTAGTTAAGCTTGCCCAGCATGTATGCGATACTGATTTTTCACAACTAGTTTCTGCCTTTACATACGAGGTCGCATTGTTTCCAGTCAGCGCTGTGCAGGTTTGCACGTGTCAGGTTAGTTCAGTTGTGACACAGATGCGAGAGACAATGGTCGTCTTATTTGTAATTTTCGCAAAAGGGGGATCTGTTATGTTTATGGTCTCAGGGCGCGTCTGGTTGAGATATTTATCGAAAACTATGTGGGCAGTAGGAACGAGATCGTTTTTCATAAAAAAGCGCAGTTGAATGAATACTTAAATTCAAGGAAGGACCCACAAGTATCAGTCATAAATGAGGCGGACGCTTGTCTGTGCCCACGACCGATAACTACAATGAGCATGTAGCACATGGACTGAGTCTATCAAATTGAAGTAAATAATTGAAGATGTAAACCAGTCATGGTTCGGCCCATAGAATAAATAATGGCAGGCTTGGGTTTTGAAATGTTTAGATCATTATAACCACGCCGGCGTAAGTGCGGAACTTTTTTTAATCACCCTTGAATATAATTTTAAGTTCTAACAAACACAGACACTTTTAATTGAATGGCTTTCCGTTTATAATAAATATGGTCATTTACTTTTTTTGGTTTGTTCAATGCATATTGGGTTAGGGATCTTTATCTCAAGAGTTTCAAGAAACCCTACTTATTGTGTTCTTAAGTAAAAAGTGGATAACTTTTAGTTTCTTTATTAGACTCCAAACTCAATGAAAAGTGTATTCTATTGTCTGGCTGAATGCTGTCGAATTATTCGTTAAAGAAAATCCCTACAAAAAAAAATATACTTAGTTCATTCTTATTACTCCCTCCTTTTTTAAATATTTTTGCTCAAATTTCTAGATTTCTTAGAAGTACTTGCTTTCTAAAATCAAAGTCTAAAAACATAGTGCTAAAGGGAATGAAACGTCCTTTTACCAGAAATAACACGCTACAATCTGCTCAGTCGTGTGGCTGCTTAAAAACACGCGAATTCGACTGTTCCGAGTCACAACGCATCTAACAAAAACAGAAACCGTACACATAATTGGTGAACTCGGCGTGACTTGTAAGAAATTGTGTTGACCGAAACCATTTAAAAAATGTATCGTGTTTTTTCATTTTTTGACGGAGGCGGAGATTTACGCGTTTTATAGTTGAACTTCGGCATGCTTACTACTTGGTGCCGGTCGGGGAACGACTTACTATGACGGAATCCGCAGGACTTGTCGTCTCAATTTTATTTCCTCCAACAACTTTTTTTTCAGATCGCAGCTCGACAATGAATGGTGGTTTGATCTCAACAATCGTGCTGCTGTAAACGGATGCAAAGAGTTGCCAGAAAAATATTTTACGATCTTGAGATACGATGCGCGCGAGTTTCCAGATAATAAATATAATAATAAACCGTACGCAGTGTAGAAAAGAAAATCTTGGTGTTTTTTTTTGTTTTGTTTAGTAGTTGAGACACAAAATACTCCTTTGACCTAGGCGGTTTTTTTTTCATTATTTTTTTCTAATTTTAGGAAGACTCGAAAGAGTGTCAAGCATTTAATAACACTGCGCATAAAGCAAAGATCCTAGAGCGAAATCTCCCGCTGTAGAGCCCAGAAAAGGTAAGGTAATTACAAGTAACTGATTGCTCATTTTAAAAAAAAAAATGTCGTTTTTGGCAAACGGGTGTTAAATCACACCGAAAGGCATGCTAAGTTATGCGCCTAGGAGCGGAGGGAGTGGTGACGAGACTAGAGCACGTGAGGACACGAGAACGCGGATGTCTGGTGTGATCGATTCGTGGGTAGACCTAAAGCTAGCTGCCTTTTGACGTGTTCCAAAATTTACTTCATCTTACTCCAGGTTAAAAGTTTCTTTTTACCTTTGCGTTCCAGAACCTAACAAGGTTTTGGCCTTGTTAGGTTTTGGCGTAACTCGGGTTCTTTCAGGTAAGATTTGGAACACAGCGTTTGTCTCCACTGCACTCGTTGAACGCGTTGAAATACGATAGGCAAACACCAGTCGCCTGCGTTCCGCGTTCTAACGGATAGAGCTGGCTACAGGCGTAGCCTCCTCTATACTCACAAAGCCTGGCAGTTCGACGACGGAGCCATATTGTGCCCGGTCGCTGATTTGGAGCGCGACGATCTGGTAGCACAGAGCATTAAAGAGCCCTTTCTCGGGAAACCCCAACGTCAGCGCACAGCTTTTGCACCGGCGAGGACTCGAAACACACTTGTTCGCTCGAGAGAAGCGTGTTTCGGCGTCTCGCCGCAGCGGGGCGCCAGTCATGTGGCTCTCCACTCCTGTGTTGTCTGCCGCTCCACCTTTTCCATTTTGGCGGCCGCTTCTCGTGCCGATCTGCAAGGCTTTGACAGTGCAAAGGAGGCTATAGTACAGGATACAAAGGCAGCCTTTCTTATTACTGTACTCGTCGAACGCATTCGCATGACAAAGCGAAACGCCAGACGCCGGCGGTCGGCGTTCTAACGCGTTCGACGAGTGAAGTAATCCTTCCAACCAAAGCTCGGCATTCTTAGGTCCCCGTGCACTTTCATCTTCTCCTCTCCCTCTGTTTCTCGGGCCATAGACCTCAAAGCAGTATTATATTGTTATTTGCTAAATTGTTACTTAATTCACTACTGGCGCACTCAGATAAACTTTTCGTTGTGTAAGCATCGACAACGTACAATTTTTTTCCGTGTTCAGCTGACCTGATTGCCAACAGTAAAACATAATCTCGATATTCGTGATTCTGGAGGCAAACTGCAGGCGATTTATGTGTTTTTACTGAAGTACATAACCGATTCAGTTTCCTTTAAGACGTATACGGTAGCGGAGGCCAGTACGGTGTAGCGTCCCCATCTTTTACGTTTCACTCTAAGAAAAGGGGAGCGCGACTTGTTCCCTCTGGGGATAGAACACGCTACCACCACCACTAGCCTCCTGGGACACTAACAGGGACGGGAGCAACCACTGCGCTCCTGTCCGTCAGTCCCTCGAAGACGGACCCCAGGACTAACCATTACACCTTTGGGGGTATACCCTGAGACTAACTGTTGCGCCATTGTATTTGAACCTCCTAGGACTAATCATTGCATCATGCATTGAGTTCCTCAGGACGGAATGTTAATTTCTAAGATTTGATGTCCAGTAACTACAATTTGAACACTTGTTTTCAGTTCTCTTGAGCTAAAAGTCTGGACCTAAAACTGGTGCCCCAATGAAGAAATCTGCCTCGCTGGGGTCTACTTGTTTCCCATTGATCCGCAATTTCTAAAACATATTGTTGCTGTTTAAGTCAAATGCAGTTTTATTGCTTATATACATCACATCAAGGATGACAGAAGTCAACTTTTCTAAGTGGCAGAATCTGCGGTAAGGCTTAGTTCAGTCGTTTACACTAGCGTCGACGATTCCCTAGACAATCCGACATCTGTGGAAGCTGATTGTGACTACAGCACCGTTTCTTGGGGCGCCAACAGCTTTCTTCCTATTTGCGATGGATTTGAATTAATAATACCACCGCGTGTGTAAAGTCCCTTATCGCTCAACATGCCTATGGGAGATAACACACTCAGTATGAGAAAACAGGCGGGTGGTATAAGTGCTACAGCGCTTCACATAAAACACGCAATCTATTGGCAGTGGACCAGCGCAATATTATGATCAAGCGGCCCTGTCAGAGAATTGCAAACAGAAAACAATCCATCTGTAATAGTGGCGTTTCGCTGGATTTTATGAAGTAAACGCATGCGATTGAATCTCACGTAATCTGTGCAGCAAATCAAAATAAGCAACCATGGTGCCAAGTAGATCAAGGCATGGCGTGCGATTTCTCAGATGAAGAAGGCGCCCAGAATTAAAGCACATTTTAAATCCGCGCAGAATGTGTGTAGTACTCCGACATATCTTTATTAGTCCCTTTTTGCTCGTGAATTCTGAAGAAATCAAGCGCATCTGAAAGTGATACAGCGCTGGGAATTCTGAAACGGATATCCAATCCCGTGATCCCGCTTCGAGAGAGCATAATGACAACCAAAAGCAGTTCGGACTGACGAGATCGAAGACTACGCAGCCCGTTCTTGGCGTAGATGACAGGTGACAGTGAGACAACTAGAAATATCTTCTTGTTTCCGACGAATAGCGATTTTTTTTAATCTTTTTACACTTCCCCTTTCCCCAATTCCCCAAGTTTTTTCGGGAATTTCTTGTCATAGTTAGCACTTGTTTTGAATCAATGAATGTGTTGTAATGACTACTGTTACGGACGCGTTGAGTTTATTCTTTGTGGTTTTGGTCCATCTGTAAGGTCTGAATGTGCTGAGTGAATTGTGCTGTGCAACAAATGTGTGTCACGTATATTGAGCTCGACATAGGACTACACAAAGAGGTTAATCATGGGGAGAAACAGAGACGAGTCTCGCGGGGTTCTTATTTTTAGCGATTCAATTGTCGATTTACCTTAGACTGCGAGACACCGGTACTTAAAGCGCGTTCTCTACAGATTCTTCAAACAATTTTATTCGAGTGTAGCAATAAATGTGTTAGTATTCAGTGGTTCCTCGTTTGGATACGTATATGTACACATTAACGCGTAACAGAAAAATATGTGAATCAGATTTGTCAAATATCAACACCATATTGATGACGAGATATATTTAAATGCCCTTGAATCCAGCCCAATTGTTACGTCGTATTCATACACCACGCGAATTCAGTGCGCCATGTGTTGTCTGAATTAATTTGCACAGTTTACACCATGTTTGGTCCAGACTTTCAGCTGTGCTGGGCTGGATCGCGCATGTCCCGAGGACGACCGGTTATCTTTTCCTGACAAGCATTTAATTCGCCTTCATGGACTATAATATGCATATGTACCCTTGTCTATGGAGGACTGATGGCTGCTTTTCCTCGTGCACACCCCTGGCTTAGTTCCGATTAGTCCCGGTTAGTCCCGGTTCAGTGCAGTCAGTACCATAAGTGGCACACGTCCAGTGCGCTGCAATATGAAAGACCCACTGGGAGCGTGTGGCCGAGGCGGTGGATGACGGGGGCGCTGCGAGCACTCTGGGCAATGGGCCTTTTGCGAAAAGCGCTCTGCGCACGCCCGAGCGCCCGATGCCAAGCGGTGAAAGTCGGCACAAAAAATCGAGAAAATTCGGAATGAGGCTGTGGATGAGCGAGTAGAACACGTAATTGCAACATATATATAATTGTGTTACGCTAAAAAAGAAAGTGGACGGAAATAAAATCACGACGCTTGGGTGGACGCCACGGATTCCGCTCTTTAAAGTCGCGTTGAGCACGCGACGCAGCTCAGAGAGCGAAGAAACTGGTAGCGTAGCTCCCATTCTCGATTGGTAGTGCAGGTAGGTCACTTCCTCGATTTTTAGTTCGTGCTGCCACCGCCTGGTCGCGTCGGTATTTGGAAAAGGTCCATTCCATTGTGCTTCGAGGGCAGGACGCTCACCAGGGCCTCAGCACAAACTGATAAGCTCGTTGCGCTTTAGCTAAGCCCCGAGTGTGCGTCCTCCCCTCGAAGCAGAATGGCATTGCCCAGAGCGCTCGCAACGCCCCCGCCAGCCACCACCTCGGCCACGCACTCCGAGTGTGTCTTTCCTATTGCAGCCAGCTGTACCTAGCTCAGACAAAAGGCTTTCTTCGATGAGTACATGCGAGTTAAGAGAACCGAGTGCTGCTGTTAGTCATGTCAGATTATTTTATTTCTTAATGTGGGGGCGCGTTTATATTGCTGCGAGGCTCTGTGCTCCCATAAAAAGAAAGACGTGAAACAGTTTCGAAAGCAAGGTGAGATTTCCTATTTTGCTGCAAGAATCAAGCTGTCGACACAAAATTCATCTGCTTAAACAGCAGTCCAATTAAAGGTACCGTAAAACGATGTTAGGAATGTTTCTTCGTTCACAGAGGCTAACTTACGTAACGGCACTCAAGCATACTCGCACGCAACGCCACTGAGCAAGAAGCTTTTTTTTTTTTTTGTTTCCGCGTAATTTTGAGAATAAAAGCCGACCTCTTCTTTTAGCCTCTCCTTTGCAAAACGTGATGACAAATTTGTTGGGATTGCATTGCAGGTGTTGTAAACAGTGCAATCCCCGAGGTTTCGTCATTAAGCTTTGCGATCGCCGCGGTCCCGATATTTAAATGCGGCTCATATAGTGGAGACGAGAATTACTGGAACCTTCGGGTTGGGTTCGTTACAATCAATGCCTCGGCTGTGTTCCCGTTGTTGCTGGTTCGCAACTGCTGCGGTGGCAGGAATAGCCGAACCTTAACAATGTGCGAAACTCAGCGCGTGCCCACTGTTTTGCCGAACCCGGTACGCCCCTATGATTAACAATGGCGGCATATTATTCCCTCCGGTAGCGTGGCCTTTTGTTCTGGCTGCGATTTATTGGGGGAAACACTGCTCGTGTTTAGCGCATTTGTTTCTGCAACTACCATTGCGTGGCAGAAAGATAAAGTAATAACTGACGCTTGCTTTATACGTTATAGATTTCAAGGTACAATTCTAAATGGTGTGTACTGAAAGTTTAAAATTGTTGCGTAGCCCCTTCAAAGCGGCAGTTTTTTGGAAGACCAGATATAATGATCCAACCACTGGATTTTAGCTACCCGTATTTAAGGTATGTATTCAATATACAGATATTTCCCTGAAGAAAAATGATGCAATTTACTTCTTACATTAGTACGAGTCAACCATTGCGCTGTTTCTTATATTTGGCTCATCGGTAAAACTCAACATTAAGCAACGCAAAAAAAAAAGCAAAGAACAAAAAAAAAAAAACAGCCAATCTTTACTCAATCAAGAATATCATTAGGCCGGCACCGCCGTTTCTGAATCACTGCTTCCCGTATCAATTCCTCCGGGTCGCGAAATCCCAATACCCGTGAGACTCAGACAGGCGCAGCGACAGCCCGAGATACATCCGGGAAACAGGCAATCCGGCGCAACCACGAAAAGACAACAGCCACAAAAAAGAAGGCATATGAGGTAGGCCGAGATTACTTCGCCGCGAATTCTACCCGCATAATCAGACCTGGTCCGCTGATTCTTCTCAAAACAAATTCCCATCACCGCACGTCGCGTACACATTTACTGCTAATACAGAACAACGCTTAAAAAAAAGACGAGGGAGGAAGCGGTCTTCCCCATGCCAGTCCCTAGAGAGAGCGCTGGGCAAGGCTGCGCTCCAGATCCATCCCTGCTCTCGAGGGAGGTTTTGAATCTGTGACCACGCTTTGGTGGAGCGCGTAAGCCCGTGGTACGTCGTCGCCACTTCGAGCAGAGCAGTCACAGGAGGGGTGCGCTAGACGATCACCCGTCAGGCAGTCGCTGGAGCGTTTGATTAGATTATTCGGTTGTTCCCCCTCCTCTTGCGTCATGATTCTCTCCTATTGCTCTTCGGCTGATGACTCTGTGATAGCGCCTTCCTCACGCTTCTTGAGATGTCGATAGTTTGCGGGCTCACTTGGCTTAGTGAGACCAATTTTTGCATTGCTTGCCCATGTGTCATCCAAAATTTTGCGGCATGGCTATTTTTTTCAGTTTTAGATCGAAATTTAGCAGGTTGTCATTAAACCTATAGTGTAACAAAAATGTCTTATTCGGAAAATGAGCTTCGACAATACTCTCTGAGAAATCTGCCTGAAATAACCTACGTTGTTTCTTTTTTTTCGGTAACGTTTTTTTTTTTTTTTTTTTAAACAGTGTGCTTAATGCGTGCTACGACATACTTTTGTTGTAGTATTATGTCGAAGTTTTGCCTACTTAAAAACAACGGGGGGGGGGGGGGGGGGGGGGCGGGGGCACACTGCGTATCCGCCAAACACAAAGCCAGCTATTTATGCACTGTGTGCCCGCTGTTTTGGGAACATTAAGTTCGGGGCGCAAAGCTGTTTGCGTGCTTTCGTGACCTTTTCTTGGCGCGCGCAAAAACGCGAGACAGCTCACGGCAGACTCCGAGTCAAGAGGTCCAACGCGTCAAGAGGTCCAACGAGTCAAGAGGTCCAATATTGGACCTCTTGACGCGTTGGACCTCTTGACTCGCCGTGGATCTCTTGACTCGTTGGACCTCTTGACTTGTTGGACCTCTTGACCCATATTAAATCTCTTGGCTCGAGCATCGATGTGTCAAGAAGTCCAAGGCGTCAAGAGGTCCAATATTGGATAGCTTGACTCGTTGAAGGTGAACATTTCGGCAGACGTCTGCCTGGTTGGGGTAAATGTTATAAATAAATAAAGGGCCAACGCCAACCAATCCCTAAAAGATCGTAGGGTCCCAACGTATCGGTGCCGGCTCGGCATCTTCTTCAGGGGGGCCAGTTAAAAGAGAAGCAGCTTCTTTCTTTTCTTCTGCGGTGAATGTAGGGCAGTATCTTCGTTTTTTTACGGTGGTTAGCTTTAAAACCAGGTGCGGTACCTTCGTTTTCTTCAATGTTGGTTATTTACAAACGAGGATCTGCATCTTCGTTTTTCTCTATGGTAAGGGCCTGTTTCTTTGGTGTCTCCTCTAAGTGTCGTAGTCCACTGACGTATGCTGAGGGCAAGGTGCCGGAGGATCGATTAATATTTCCTGGTGTGGTCTGTATGCGTAATGACTCAATAAAAAGCCGTTGCCGCCAGTTGGTTTCTAGATCCAGGATTCGGGTATTTTCAAAGTCGATGCGGTGGTCATTGTCCTCGCAGTGTTCCGCAACTGCGCTACGCTCTCGATCAAATTTGCGTACGTAATTCTTATGTTGGCGGACTCTTTCCTTGAGGTTGACTCGTTGCATCTCTTGGTGTGAAATATGTACAGGCAAGCGGTATAAAATATGTACAGCCTAAAAAGAGACAAAATTAACACTATGAGGGCACCTAAGCTTTCTCTTACGATGTGAGAATGCGCGAGCACTACCTTTTCCCGAGCTGTGTTGCCGCAACGGAGAGCGCGCTAGTTGCTCGATCAAGAGGGCCTAGTTTCGGAACCAGGCAGGGGATGGTATGGTTTCGTGCTCACGTAACCAGGAAGGTCACGTGACCAGAGTTTTTTTTTTTTTGTTTGGCCACGTGACCACAGACTTTTTTTTGCTTGGTCACATGACCAGATAGGTCACGTGACTAGAGAGACCACGTGACCAAAGATATCACGTAACCAGCGTTATTTTTTTTATTATTGTTATGTTGAATTGTGTTGGACAAGTCACGGATTGTGACGACAAATTTTGCCGACGGCTTTTTCGTTGACTGAGCCAGGTAATGCTCGCGTATCAAAACAGACAACAGAGATGCTAACAATAAAGGCGGAGAAAAAAATGTCAGAAAAAGAGCAAAAAGTTGAGCTGTGAAGAGTTCCACACGGCAAAGGGGATCTCACGAACACTTTTTTGATACATCGTTTCTGGCCGGGGATGCAATCAGTGTTCGTGCGTATGACCCGAGGTTTGCTTGGTTTCTGAAGTGACAGATACGCGAGCGCTGGGCTGTGGGGATCGCATGAAGAGCACTGGATTTGTAAACACCGGAAATCTTTGTTGTTATAAACTGTCAAGCTTACAGCAACATTCGTTTGTTGGGGACCTGTGTGCTTTCTCTCTTCTACCCCGGACCACATAGTCGTAAATCTGCATCTCCCGTGTTGCTCTCCCCCGCGAATATCGAACACGTAACCGGAAAGGTCTTAACATTTCACGACTTGAGATGCCTTCTTCTAGGAGGTGACTCCTTCGACATCCGGGTTTGAAATAAATGTAAAACTATTTTGAACGCATCTTTCGTCACATACGAAAGATATGTCCATAGTTATTTGCTCTTTCCACGTTTACCATCACACTAAAGCACTATTACGGCGTTTGACGTCAGGATAACTGAACATAGTGTTTGCTTTTTAATTTCTGTGACATCAATTTCAAAAGTTGTAATAATTGTTTAAATTTGTTCACGTCCCGCCAAAATAGCTTCCTTGATATTTTGAAGTGCTTGGTCTTCAAAGAACTTGAAGCGACAGTTTGCCCTGGCGCAGCATGGCGTGTAAAGTTAGTCATTTTTCCATTTGCCATAGCCTAGCACTGGACACAGTAGAGATCCACCGGCTTCAGAGATCTACCTGCTTTCCGACAAGAACAGTTCTTCAATCGACTTCAATCTCTATGACCCAATTTTCTAAAAATGATTGAGTAAGTAACCCACCATCTTACAATTCCAACCGACTAACACATCGCGTAATTTCAATTGAAAGTAAATGATATCGACCAGCAAGTGTTAGGTAATTCGTGTCAAGAATGCTTAATCATGAAACGTTCAGTTTCATGTTTTATTTCACAGCATTCCCAGAAATAAAGAGCAGTAAAGAAGTTACATACCGCTAGCATAAGTATTTGTGACTGCTCCCTGCTTTTAAGTAAGCCAACGGCCCAAATTAACCCGCTACAGCTTTCACCGGTCATAACGTTTCCAGGAGACGATGCTCGCATTCATTTCCAACACTCTATTGGACGCCCAGTGGCATAGTTTGGGCTCCTTTAAAGACGCCCTCCAATGATATAGGAGCTTCTTCCCATGTTGTGTTATTTAACTCTTTACTGGTTCGGTGAACTGAGTGAATAAAAACTAAAACATGAAACAGTAGTGCATCACATTTTTAAAAGAACATACTAGAGCCCGGGACTGGACAAAGTTACCCAAGGAAGTATTTGCGATTACAAATATTGAGATACATGAAAGGGAAGGCTAAACGCGAGATGGGGGGTGGGGGGGGGGGGGGGGGGGAGCTGAGGTACGTTTGTATTTTATATCTCGGGAATTTGAGAGACACTTCCGTAGAAATGACATAAATGAGTCCTAGAACAGAGAGACTGGAACACAGATATTAAGCTCTACAAGTCCAAAATATGTAGCCAGGCACTATCCATTGTTTAACACTCAAAAATATATACACTGTGGCAAATAGTTTCTGTCTACTTGTCTCCAATGGCTATGTAGTACTTGTATTGTCCAAAATAATTCAAATACAGTATGTGAAACAGTCAGTAACCATCACAAGCAGTCATTTATAGCAATATAAGTATAAACAGATAAGATAAAAATAAAGCTCGATGGACCTCTTGACGCATTGGACCTCTTGACTCAATGGACCTCTTGAGGCGTTGGACCTCTTTACACAAATTAGACCTTTTGACTCGTTGGACCTCTTGACGCATTGGGCCTCTTGACTCGAATTGGACATTTTGGCTCGTTGGACCTCTTGACTCGGCTGTCACGTGGCTATTGGACCTCTTGACTCCTTGGACCTTTTGACTCGTTGGACCTCTTGACCATAAGCGCTCACGGCATAGCCAGTTCCAACTTGACGGTACCCAAAGCAGCGAGTGTTGCGTGCCTTCGCTTTATGATTGAGGACATCATCGCGCTTTTACAACATGTGTTTGTGCGAAAAGGCCTAACAAACTTGACCAAGTGGCAAGGTTTTACCCAATAGATATTCAGTTCGCTAGTGGAGAGAGAGTAAGAAGCCGTGCCGTGCGGGATTGCGATATGACTTTGTTGCTGTCTCAATTCGTCCGTTACAGACAAAAAAGTTCTCGGGCACTTTTTGTACAACGAAAAATTTTCAAACAGCTTGAACGAACAATCTCGTAGCCATTTGGCTGACTTAAATTTTCATTGAAGGTAACAGTTTTTTTTTTCTTCTTTTTTTTTTCTTTTAGAGCCATTGCATTTATGTGATGTGGCAGCAAGCATTTGCGTTTTGCCACGGGTTGTGTAATGGTACTATTTTGAGCCCCTTGCTGACTACGTTGGTTTGCAAGGTGTTGGCGAGCTTCGTATGCAAGAGGATGGAAGACAATCCTGAAACTCTGTGTTTCATGTGTTTTTGTATCGGAACATCATTATATACTACATTGCGTAAATTGATTATCTATTTAAAGTGCTAGAGCATCATCGTAGTGAAAAACAAAACGACTGGGACGAGGAAAAAGTGTGATACAGTGGAAAGTGCTTGCAAGCAACTGAAGTCGTGTTAGAACAGAAACACTTCATTAACTTTTCCTTTTCGAAACCCTTAGTACGCATGCAGACTACGCTTGACGCTTTTGGGTTCAAGATTACGTGCTACCAAAACAGATCCGCCATCTTGTATTATGTGCACGAGCGTCGTATACCTAGTCGTTTTTGTACGGAGAGTTTTATTTCTACTGAAAGGGTCAATTTGCTTTACACTAAGCTGCCGTCAGCCTCTTCGGAAGTTATCAGGAGGTGAAACATGCAAATATATTGAGAGAAAAAACAGGAGAAAGACACTTTCGATGGCGTGGAAAAAACTCACTTCGAAGCAGCAACAATAGCCATGGCATCGACGCTTTGCGAGTCTATCTGTTTCCATTTAATGCTTCGTCATTCATTTTATGACATTCAATATTTGTCGTTTGTAGGGCGTTGGTTATCACCTTATATCGTAACAGTGTCTTTCTAGTGAAGCGAGTGACATGGACTCGTGCCGCAGCAACGAAGGATTTGTTTGAAAGTACAGGGTGTCACAAAAGAAAATTTACACGGTCTTTTTTACCGCAAAAATAAACTAGGCATCGCCGAACGCTCATTCTCCGCCCAAAGGTAGTGCTATAAGTCACAACCAGATGCCAAAGTTTCAGCCCGATCCGATAACTTAATCAAAAGTTATAAGTGATTTTCTGAAAATTTCAATGGGAAAATGGCGGCCGACGGAGTTTTCAAACACATGGGGCTCTATGGCACCAGAAACCGAAAACGGGCGAAAATGGGCTCCATTTTCCCATTGAGATTTTCAGAAAATCACTGATAACTTTTGATTAAGTTATCGGATGGGGCTGAAACTTTGGCATCTGGTTGTGACCTCTAGCTGTACCTTTGGGCGGAGAATGAGCGTTCGGCGATGCCTAGTTTAATTTTGCGGTAAAAAAGACCGTGTAAATTTTCTTTTGTGACACCCTGTATATCGCAGTCCTGTGAGAGGTTCGCATGGTTTGGGGTATGACGAATCAGTCGTCCGTCTTAAGCGCCAATCAGATTTGCTCATCCCGAGGATATTTGACTCGAAATCCTAAAAATGCCACGAATGTACCCAAATACCTAAGTCAAAGGAGAAGGGTAAGTTTTAAGAACGCGTTGTGCCCGGAAGGCTTGTGAACTACCAAATGGCGGATATGTTTTTGTGCAACTTAATCTGAAACCCGGATGCCCCGATAGGCGGCAGCTCATATTAAAAAAAAGGGGGGATTGACGCTGATGCTTGCGCAGGCACTAGCACGACGTGATCCTTGGACACTTTTTTCTTGAAGACCTGTTAGAAAAGAAACAAGAACTTGACGCTGATGCTCGCGCAGGTGCTGGAACGACGTGATATTGAAAAAAATTATTTCCTTAAGTCAGTTCAAGATCAAAATTAAAAAAGAAATGCAATTCGCTGTTTGTAAGGGCCAAATGGCTACGTTTGCATGAATGCAATCGTAGCGCATCGAATACAGCATGGACCAATCGCATGACCTTGTCTCGCCACTTCTTCCCCTTTGGCCCATCATAACCAATCAGTATAGTCAAATCTCGATTCAATGCGCTACGGTCGCGTCCATGTAAATTGCGCTGGTGATGGTTCACTTATGCGTGTGGATATTATTTTTTGTAATATGGTACGCTTCAATTATCTGCCGGGAGACTTGCTCCTTGTGTTGGGAAAACATTGTTGCGTCAGTGAAACGTGGTTCGCGCTCGAAATCTCTGCAATGTATCGCTAAATGCAGGTATGTTATTTTCATTGCAATGCATTGTCGAGATTGCTGGTGTGGACCATCTTTCACAGAGACAACAGTGTTGTTCCGACATAAGCACCTACTGTGGAGAAAGGGACCCGAGACGTGTCCTGTTCGAATGGCCGCTTATGGAACACTGACATTGCGGGCGCCCAAGCCCCGCGTGTCCCCAATTGTCCGGGCGCTCTTCCTCGTCCTTTATTTCTCAACATCCTGCCGGGCCGGCGCTGGTGTCGATGCTGCATCATAAAGGAAGAGCCGCTGGACTAGCCTGTTGATATTTCGCGCAGGATGTTTTCGTCTGGACCCTCGTAAGTCAAGAAGTCGTGCGGCCCAGATTCGTCCCACGGACTTTACCGGTCGTCGTGGACGTCTGCCTCCCCAGCTCGGGGTGCGCATTTTGTCTTTCGATTGGTGGTGTCTTTCCATTTCACCTTCCACCACTTTGGAGGAGCTGGGTATTTGGCGCTCGGAAGAAGATTTGCATGGGAGTCCTCGGATGGTAGCTCGTTTCTCTTTAGCATTTTCGTCTTTTTCTGCTCAGCTTTGACCGTGGCAATTGACTTTGCGTTCGGATTGAGCGCGGACTTCGGAGATGTTGCGCCCTCTCTGCCTTTCGGAAGTGAAGGACCGTCCGTTACCTCAGCTCTAAAAGCTTTTCAAACCTCCGCTTGTGTCCCTTTCATAGCACTTTCTGACCGACAACTGCTGTCGCCGTCGAATTCAAAGTGACGAAAGGTCGAAGTTGGCGATTCTTTGACGCACGCCGAATCCGGCTTCTCCGGTCACCCCTCAGCCGCTCCTCTGCAGATTAGACCCGGCAGTATTACTTTCGTTTTTTGACCTTCTGTCATTCTAGAGCTGTGTTCGCTCTGTCGAACGGTATGCTTGCCTGTTGATAGTAGTCCCACAACTCTTGACATGTCATGTTGTTCTCGGCTTGGTGTGGTGTCGGCCGTTTCAGACGGCTTGCTCCCTTGCGAGACTTTGCAGGTCTCCACTTTTCCGGGCCGTGCTGAGCGCACGATATCCGCCGGCCCCAACATTCCGTTCGGCAGGAAGATCTGGTGGTACTTTTCCGAACGCCCCGCGGCAACTGGCCGCATTTTTAGCTTGTTATGGACGACTCTTGACTGCAGTACCGTGCCTAAAAGGTGTCGGTCCCTCTCCGGCCCTATTGGTTGTTCGTCAGCGCGAGTATTCGCGATCCTCCTGTTCTGGGTTGCCGTCTCGCTCACGGCGTCTCCGAATATTTGCGCTCGTTCGTGTAGAATCTGTTTTTCACCCCGTTGAGGCTCGCGCACCAGATAAATCTTCACCTCTCTTTCTGCTCCCAATTCCATTCTTTCGCTGCTCGGCCTAGCTTGCATAAAATCTTCAGTTGCAACTTTTGACTGCAAGGGCTCGCTCCTCCTGGCAAGCGACATCTTGTGGTGAAGCGGTTTCCGTTTTTTGAGGCCGAACGATTTACCCGTCTGTTGCAGGCACCCTCCGTGGATATAAAGCTATGTGTACCGCTCTCTCTATGTACGATGCTATCGCACAGGGACATTGTTTCCGAAAATAGCGCCGTCCTAGACTCTCTCGCCCTTAGCGAAAAGTAATACGTTCGAAATATCTCCAAATATACTTCAAATGCATTTAAACGTATTTTCTGTCTCTAAAGGCATTAAAATGTGCACTAAAATGCATTTTTTTGTCCTTCGTATATTATTAAAATGTATTTCTCTAAATACGCGAAAATAAGTGTTTTCTAAAATGTACTTTAAAAGCACCTCAAATACACTTAAAGGCATTTATGCGATGTTAGTACATTCAAAATGCATTTCAGATATTTTGGTCAATAAAAATTTTCTTTGCTTTGTATTAAAATATATTTTCAAAAATATATTGTAAATACATTTACAAAAATACATTGTGGTAAATATGAATTAGGCATAGTCCAAATGCACTTATATACATAAAGTCGTGGAATGTTATAGAGGGTATTCACTGGACGATATACTTGAGGTCGATGTTTAGAGCTCATGCTCAGAACGAGCTCACTTAATAGGCTGCTAAGACCGACACTCTTGATGATGCGAAATGCACGTTGCAAAAGATCTGTGAAAGCCCGCCGTCAGCACGCGCTCAGCAGTCAAGCACAGAGCTATGTCCACAGTGAATACTCCCTATAAGCGCGACCTACACCAACAATAATACATAATTTGGCTTGCCATAATCTAAATAAACGTTAAATGTTGCTACACGAGGTAGGCTTCGCCAAAACCTGACTTGAAAAAGCAAGGCAAATTTTGAGCAAGGAGTTTTTTTTTATGTACACATTTTAGTCTCAATCGCCCAATTCAAAAAAAAAATCCACACTTTTTTTTTGCGGTTGGCAGCACTGTAGTAGGAGGCCAGCGTGCGCCAGGTCTCTACCATGGACCCCGTGAGTTTCTACGTTTTTAGCCGGAAAACGTCTGAATCCTCGCCAAACAATTCCTGGAGGGCTGCATGACTGTTCAAGAAAAGCATACGATACGTTTCTCGATCATTCGTGTAGCTTTTCAAGCTCCGAGGTGCACGTTTCTATCGTGAAGAGACGGCCGATTCAACATGGCTGCCATCTGCCCGCCACTGGCGGCCAGCTGCAGCCTTGTCAACATGGCGCTCATATTCCCGCCCGCCTGGCTATCCTGCGGCACCTCTTGTGGAACTTTTCGGTGCCTTCTGGCGGTCAGCAGGTGTGCCGGACGCCTTCCCGATTCTACAGGCCTTCGCGGGATGACCGAATGGCGACCAGGCGATTACAAGGCGAAAAACTTAGTTCCGAAACCAATCACCTTTGTTTTTGCGGCATTCGCCAGTGCCGGACTCGTGCTTCGCTGCATCGTGTCAGATTTTCAGCCATCGGCCGCCGGCCTAACGGATGGGCGACAGCTCATCTTCGGCAGCACACGGCAAGCGTTTTTTTTTTTTTTTCGAAATGCGTGTTTTATTAATTTACTTTGTTCTTAATGTTTGTTTACATGTGCGTCCGGGCAACGTTTGTGTTCCAGAAGTTGTGCAAGAGGAAACTATTTTTTTTCAACCTTTAAGGACATCAGCCACTAGTTCTGTTTCCTCTGTTGTTTATTTTTTTGTTTTCTTTCTTCGTCGCACGTGTGAGTGTTGTTGGTAACAAGTGCTTATCTTTCTTAAGCGTAAAGGTGCATTCTGTAGTAATTTTGAAATGGTGTTGTCTAAATATAAAGCTTTGTATAGAAAAAAACAAAAACGAGAAGGCTGAGGGGATGGAGTTTACGATTGTACCGGCAGTACAAAATAAATTAGTTTCTACTTGCAATCTGTGTGAAATGCTCAATGTGTTTGACAGTTATATTTTGTGTGTCTATCATTCTGGGAGGGGTGTCTGAGCGAGCATTAATTTGTGCATTTGTTGAACTAGATGGCTTGCATTTTTGAGGTCGGGGGATATTCAATAGCATTGTGTAAGAAATAAATAGAACGTATAAATTCTGTACACCTAAAATGCATTAAAATAAAATACAGAAATCCATTTCGAATACATTTTAGAACGCCCTCGTGGTGCAAATTTAATTTATTCTGGAATACATTTGAATGCATTCCTAATATATGTTCCTTCATACTTTTAGTGGACCAAAAAATACGTTCGAATGCATTTCGAGAAATGCATTTGAATGCATTTCAAGTGCGGACAAAAAAATTCGAAAAAATACATGTACCAAATGCATTTAAAATGTATTTAAAATATAGGCTTTTTTTGCTAAGGGTCCTGTGTTAGTTGAGGCTGTTGCAATCTGGTTCTAGGCCTGCGGTACTTATTATGAAAGGCACTTCGGACCGCAGATCACGCTTTTTTATGCTTCTTTCAAAGGGTTGGATCGCTGGGTGATCAATTGTTTGGGTGTGGGCTAAATCGGTGACACCAATGGCATCTTGGCGCCAAATTTGTGAAGGATCAAAATCCTCGTCCCTGTCGTTGGAGAATTCACATGACAGAGAAAAGGTGGTGGTTGTGCTTCGTGGATTCCTATAATGACAGGTATACTTTCCCTGTATCATCCAGCCGAAGACGGTTTCAACTGGCGTTAGTGTCTCGCTGAGGCGTTTTATTTTGCCTGTGGCAATCTTCCAATAGGCGTCAGATCCGACGAGGACACCTTTTTCAGTTGGGCATGGCATACCTTCCGGTGCTCTATCGGTGCTAACCATGTTTTCAGAATGGAGTCGAGCTTGCAGCTCTTCGTCAACCGGATGACTGATGGCATTGCATATTTCTGGCACCTCCAGTGCTTCCAAGTGAATCCGTGTGCCGGTGGTCGATCAGATAGTTCGATGGTGAGTCGTCGAGAGTGATAGCGTGAAGGTCGTCGAGCGTTACCAAACGTGAATACGGTGAGCTCTTCGCTTCCAAGAACCGTGCAGTTCAATTCTTTTGAGACGTCGCGACGCACGAAAGTTCTTTGACTGCCGCTGTCCAGCAATATTCGAACAGACTCTTTCATTGAGCGAAGAGGCCCACACTTGGCCCGTTTGAAGCAGAACTGACGGTCTTTGCTTTGCCGCGTTCGTTGGCGCACTAATAACTACCGCAGAGTTTGGAGTAGAGTCTTCTCCAGATCGGCAGATGCCCTGCGCAGCTTGAGAGGGTCAAGAAACGTCGCATAGAATGGTCCAGTGGTGCCCTCCGCAAGCGGTAAAGGTTAGGCTCCTTGCTTTGCGGTAGGCACTGGTGATGTGGTTTCGTTTGGCACACTTAAAGCAGCAGTGTGCCCGTGTGAGCCTTAATCGTTTTTGCTGGGTCGATAGTGTAACCTGGCACATCTGAACGCCGTGTCCGGCGGAGCCACACAGCGGACATGAAAGAATTCGGTGGTGAACTGATTTGTTGGTCAGAGCCAGTGCAGATGGATTGTTTCATAGGGACTGAGTTTGTAAGTTCGGCTGTTGTGGTGTGCCTTCGAATGCCCGAGTAGGTTGTTCTATGCATCCTTCCTCTCGAATCTTGATCTGGATTTGAAGAAACGTCATTGATAAGCTTCACTTGGTCGTCTGGGCGCTATTCGAGCGCGTTGGGGCTGTCTGTTGTCTCGCTTTACTTTATTTTCTGCCTTTACATGAGTGCTAGATCTTCAGGAAGAGCTCTCATCAGTACACGAAGAAGAACCACTGCATAGTTGTGTGGCGGAACATTCAAGCCTTCTAAAAATGTTGTGCGGAAGCGAATGGCATTGCAAAAACTGACGTAGTTGGGTGACGTTTTTTTGAGATGCTTATTTTCGGGAGATTCAGTAGCTGATTAATATGTTCTTTGATCAAGCTATCACGTCTTCCAAATCTGTCATGAAGTGTACGAACTGGAAGGTCATAATTCTGCCCGGAGAGACGAATGCCTTCGGCAGCCCGCTTTGCGTTGTGAGTGAGGTATACCATAAGGTACTTAAATTTCTCGATGGGAGGGAGATCAGGATTTCTGTGAATCGTGACATTTAAAGGGTCCCAAAATCCGTGCCAACCAATGATGTTTCCGGCAAAGGTAGGTACTTCAAGTTTGCGAAGTGCGACCTTTCGATGACTGCCATGAGCGGGTGCTGTAAGGACGGTTTCGGTGGGAGAAAGGCTGCACAGCGTTTCGGTTGTGGGTGGGTGGCCGCTGTGCTGCAGTGTGTCAGTTGGGGTGCTTGCAACACGTGTGGCGATGATCATGGGTTGGGATAGTTTGTCCAGGGCGGAACGAAGGCGCGTGATACCGTGGCTAATCCACGTGCGGTAGTCCCCTGCTCCCTCGATTTCGTTCTCCAAGTCGTCGTCGGTTCCCGATGTCGGGATGCCCCGGCCCAGGTCGGCTGGGCTTGCCTGCTTCTGTGTGATATAGTCGAGCGGGAGCCGCAAGTAAAGCTGTGTTGTGTTTGGCTCTGGATAATGATAATAATAATGTTTTATTTGCTCAGGAGAGCCGCGGCACCGCAGAAAGGCAAAAGCCCGTATCAAGGAGGCCCGCGGTGCCGTGTCTAGTGATGGTGATTATGTGATGATGTAATGCAGAGATGAAAGTGATTGTGATTATGATATGGTGTGTTAGGCCTAGCAGCAATCTTCGCGGTGATGGTCTTCGCGGTGCTGCCATGGGCTGCGTACTTCTGGCAGGAAAGTCTCAAGCGTCTGGAGAGGGCCTCTTCGCGTGCCATACTTGCATACGAGCCGGCCGAATTACCGGCGGCGCAGGGAGTCCAGCACACCCGCAGGTGTTGGCGCCGGTGTTGGCCAGGCGGCGGTCTTCACGAAAGCGGGCCTTGGAGACTCCCAGCTTGCGGTCCAGCTTGTAACTGGGCAGCGTGTGAACCCCCTTTGTCTCCTGCCTTGCATTGCTGCCATCATCAATTTGGATGGAACAGCACGGATATACAGACTTGCAGCGCTGACTAACCAACTCAGTGATAAGGTCGTCCAGCTGGGATGTCGTCCTGGTGACGGCGGAGTGGACAACGCCGCGGGTCTTGCGTAGGCGGCCCATGTCCTCTCGAGGGGTTTTGGCACCATATTTATGTGGGGGAAGGGTCCCGAGACGTGTCCTGTTCGGATGGCCGTTTATGGAACACTGACACTGCTGGTGCCGAAGCCCTGCGTGCCCCCCAATCGTCCGCGCGCTCTTCCTCGTCCTTTATTTTCAACATCTACCGTAAAACAAAAAACATCCACGTACGTAAGCCAGCCATCACTAACACTTACGGAAAGTGAATCGATATATTTTTTTTTCTTTGTGTCAGCACTTCAGGTGCAGAAATTAAAGTTTGAACATCACATTTTGCCAGTGGCTGTGCGAGCAGCAGAGTCAATTTTTTGTTTCTGTTTTAATAATATGTAAGTTGCTAGTCAGCGGTTTTCCAGTCTGTCTCTTATTTTAAAGCTATTCGCCGCGAGAAGTTTAGGTGTCCCCGCCTGGTGGAATTTTTTCGCAGCTCAGGGTGAGGGTACTTGAACTTTCTTTGCTGGTGCAAGCACGAGCAACACCAAGTTCGTAGAACGTGCACTACCCCGACTGAGGAAAACAGACGTATCCCTAGCGAGCTTCTCATAGCTAATAGCTTTCCGGGCGAGACTTTGCAGAGATCTCGAGCTCTTGGGCTGTCATCGCCGCTCTGGAACAAAAACCTTCGTCTCTCCCCTCTTGATTCTAGGAGAGGGAAGTCGGGACCTCCCGTCGGCCGTGCTGCTCGAAGAGTGCGAAGAGAAAAGTCATGGCGTCCAGCCAAGAATGACGCGACGAAGAGAGAATCTTCACGTCGTCTGCTTCAATCGGTTGTTTCCAAATATTCCTCACTTTATACAAAATCCCACTCCGGCAGTATCCAGTTGCTACGCGTAATGTTGGATGGTTTAGTTGGATACGTTTTATTCATATTTAGAAGGGGTACGACGCGACCGGTTTCATGCCTTGTCGTGAAGGGGAAGGGAATAAGGATGCAGGAATGGGAGAGGGGGTGCGAGGGCGGGAGGGGGAGAGGGCTTACAGAAGGCCGGCCAGACCGGCCGTCCTCACGTAAGCCAAGAGTGAGTTGAAGACGCGCCTCTTGACGTCTGTGGGGCCTGTCGGTGCCGTCCAGGCCTCGAACGTCATTCCTGGCGGTGGACCGAGCTGCGCGAGTGCTATGTCCCTTTCCTTTCGCCTTGCCGGGCACTCCCAGAGCAGGTGGCGTAGGGTGGCGAGATGCGCTGAAGACTGGGTGTTAATGGAAGTATCGGGGATTAGCCCCGCGGTTTGACTGGCTTGAGGTGGCGATGTAGAAGTCGAACTACACCGGTCGCATATTGCATACTCTGACCTCCATCCCTAGGGGATACCCGCGGGCGGCCGAGGTCCGGCTACGCCGAATCACAACCGGCTGTGCATGGACACCGTATCGCCTGGCCCGCTTCGGGCTACGTTGGATGGTTTAGGAACTTCCAACGTGCTTACCCACTCACTTCAGGAATCACCGATCACTCCTGGAGGTCGTCAGTGGCAGCCACGCGGCCAACCACGGCGGCTATGAGTATTAACCACGTCGCGCCTCCGTGCTCGGGTACGGGACGGCATCATTCCACCTCCATGGCGCGACCGTGCCACAGCTATCACATTTGCCCTCGGCCCAGTCGCGCTACTTCTCACTGTGAAATCCCACCAACTCTCCAAAATATCCAGTCGAATAAGGTCATCATGTAGTGTTAATGCAGAACACTGACCTTGCAGTTTGAACTACGAAGTCTTGTTATAAACGCGGTAAACAATTTAGGCTTAAAAAATCATCTGATAAACAACACTGATCGTATTTCCCCATTTATTTCATTCGCCAAAGGTGAGTGGCGTGGTAATGAATTATTGGAGCCCAGTGTTATGCCCGTTACCAAAAATGAGTAACGAAATAGCGTTACTCGTTAGCTTGGAAACACGCTAACGTGTTACAGAGCTCCGTTACCATTCTTCAAATATAACGAGATAGCGGTATCGTTTCTTGCCGTGACTGACGGACGTTACTTTTACGTTATATTGTCGTTACTATGTGTTTCACTGTTAGTATATGACAGCTGTTTATAATAAACCGCCCCTATAAACTTTGGCAACAATACACTTGTTGAGGCTGATTATTTATTTATTTATTTATGTACTGTACTCTGCAGCGCCAGAGCATTACAGAAAACTAGAGGAACACGGATCACATACGTTTGAAATTCACACAAGCAGCACAAGCCAGAAACCAATGATAGAAATAAACAATTCAAAAACGCACACAGTAATACAGTTTTAAAAAAAATTCAGTAACGCCAAAAATACTGACAAAGAAATTCACATTGCATTGATCAGGTTAATAAAAAAATTCACTGTCGGTTGGATGTGTAATGTATATCCTCGAATACGTGACGCTTCGCGAGCACGATTCGGAGAAGTGAACCATGCCCACAGCACGTGCCTCCGAAGAAGAAACCGCTCTGAAAAGAACGACCGGATGCACGCCACGTCAGTCAGTCAGAGTCTTGGGAGCAAGGAAATCAAAGGAAGTGTTGCTGAGCCGGAAACTCAATATGTCACTTTTTTTTTGCACGTATTGGACGCGAAATAGAGCTGTCCATGTAATCAAAGGTGGTCCGTTAAAATAAACGTTATTTTATTCCTTCAGAAACCAACGTCGCATTTCCTATTAACAACACGTCTGCACCCGGCCACCGCTGAAACACTCGTTTTGGATTGAAGAGTGGAATCGTCAACGGTTCCAAACATACAGTTTATCCTTGATGTTGTTTACAGAACTAGAATTTATTTGTTTTGAAGTGAGCGATGTGACTAGCTGGGGTAGCTTGAGACGCTGAGACATAATCCTTTAAGCGACGGCAGGCTTTTGCCTTCTGAACGGATCTCTGTTTTTCAGCGACATTGCTGCTCAGGGCACGGCAACGGTGATCTTAACAGCTTCCATTCAAAAACTGCACCAAGGATGCTTAGCGGTTCAGCGCAGCGATAACCTCGCGCCTTTTGGGGCTGGTCGTTTGAACATAATAGTGTCTTCCGAAGGAGTTTGAAATGACGCCGCTTATACATAGTTTTTTTTTTTTTTTGGGGGGGGGTTTCTTTGTTACTTTTACGTACCGTACAAAATAGAAATTGTGTTGTTTTCAAAAAAATCATGCGGTCATCTTTAATGAAAAATAGCGAGTAACCGGTAACGTTATTTGGTAGGACATGCCGTAAAATCATAACGAAATTATTTTACCCGTTGGTGATCTGAGATTCTAACGAGTGCGTTACTAAAAAGACTTACGCCTTATCACTAGCGTCGTTATTTGTAACGCATTAGTTCCAAAACTGTTGTAGCCTGAAAGACACTTATTTTAATGCGAAAGCATTAACTGTCTCATGGAGCGAGCTGACGTCATCAGTTTGAAGCGCGAAAACGGCTCCTGGTTTCCGCGATCCCGGTAGGAGCGATTCGCCTTCGGTTCCACTGGCTGGAGCCGAAGGCGATATCGGAGGCCATGGCGATCCCTGCGCCATGGCCTCCGAGATCCCTGAGCGCGAGCGCTAGTACGCAGCAGACGACAAAAGGTGCGGACGAGCAGACGACAAAGGGAGCGGACGAGCGGCTTGCATGCTTTCGCATTCACAGTTCACAAGAAATGCTTAGGTGTACCTCGAGTTTTTTTATTACTGATATATTATTACTGCGATAAAGTGTTTGAGACAAAAAAGAAGTGAACCGATTATAAACATAAACACACGGCGGCAGCGAACTTTACCTGAAGATTCTCTAATGCATGAAATGTAGTACCTAAGGTGCCATAGTTTAAAAAAAAAAAGTAATTAAACTGTCATTCGGGGTTTCAACGAGAACATTTATATGGATCAATGTCCCCACTACATTCAGCAGAGAAACTGAGTAAATAAGTGACATGGTCCCATTTTTCTCTTTAAACATGTTTACATGAATAGACGTCAATTTTTCTACCTCACGCCACATAAGCTTCTCACGTGCACACGCACCCTCCCCACTTGTCCCACTGAGTGGGTGCCTGGTCACTAGTGAATGCCGGGTAATGAGCAAGCTTATATATCTTTGCACGTGAAGCATCAAGACCGAGGAGCCCCAGAAAGAGGCAGGGCACCTATTGCCCTTAGGTGCTTCGCGTAGAACACCAAATGCAGCACCCGCGTTGGAAAGGACTTCTGCCAGGATACACGCTTCTCACTGCCTCGCCCCTTGCTTCTTTTCTCATGACGCTTCCCTCGTCATATGACCAGACAGGCCCAAAACACTCACCCTCCTCTACGACGCCATCCAAGACGGTGTTAAACAACGTCGCGGCTACCAATCCTATCAGGTGTGAGGAAGCAAACGCGATGTTGTGCACACCTACTGGACCTTTCCCTGTGCGCAGTCATCCCCATGCTACCAATCCTATTCCCCCATACCGCCCCCCCCCCCCTCCGCTCCGGAAAGCAACACCTACACTCTGGCCCTATCTACCATGGGGTCCCACCTTCTTTACATCCAAGCGACCAAGCCACCGATCTGATCACCGGCCTGTTTTTTGGTTGTTTTTTTTATTCCGGCAACACATAACAATCAGGCGAACCAAGTATAATTTCATATAAAAGTTGTCTCTCTCCCTCTCTTGGGTAGATTTGGTGGAGCAAATGTATTGATGTATGTGTCACGTGACGTTAGTTTTCCAAGTAAATTTAGCGCGGAAACTCAATTGGTGCATAGGTCACTTGACGTCAGGTTACACGACGTCATTTTTCCACTTAATTTAACGGAAACACTAAAATGGTGTGTAAGTCTCATGACGTCAGGTCACGCGGCATCAAATTTCCTCTCTACCTTGGAGGGGAAACCCAATTGGTGTGTAGATCACGTCACGTCAGGTCAAGTGACGTCAATATACGTCACGCAACCCTAGTTCACGTTCTGCCCCTAAATTTTGCGGAAAACACACAAATAGACGGGCGGGCGGATAGATACAATTTTGGTTTTGGGAGTTTTCTTAAAAAGTGTTTATATAAATGGCAGATAAAACATTAAGATAGAAAATACAAAAGGTATAAAATTAAGTTCATCAAAATTGTATCCTAAGACGAATTCAAACTGCACTATGTTCGAACATCACAACGAAAACAAATAATGAATCCGCATGGGTTCAACACTACAAATACTTGGGCCTGCATTATAAAGAATCCCGACGATTCGATATTTTTATCATTTATAATAGCAAGTGGCATCTGGCTTTCTGTAGACATGACGCTACGCTAATAAGTCTAGTACAGGGGTGGCCAAGCTGCGGCTCGCGAGCCGCATGCGGCTCTTCGCTTGTTAAAGTGCGGCTCGCGGCTCCCTTCCTCAATCCCCCCCCCCCCCCCCGCCCCCGCCTCCCACCCATTCACAAGAGCACTTCCCCAAAAAGAGAAATGGAACGGGTTTTAAATCGAAAGAGAGGTAGCGGTTAGGTAGTCTTGTGCGGCTGCTACATTACGACCAGTTGGACTGCTTTTGAGTCGTAAAGACCGTTCCATTAGGGTCATAGCAGAGAGGGTAATAGATAGAAAAACATGCCCTCCCCCTCTCACCCCGCATGTCGTCTGCTCCGCCGAGTAGGCTGTACCAAGCATCCGGCTGGCGTGCAAACTCTTTCTAAAATCGCGTCATTTTGGAAATTTCAAGCGCAGATGAGCGGATTTTGGTATGCCAGTTACCGTGTAATACTATGCTAGATGAAAGGACTAACAGGGTCAAATTGCGCTGTTACCTGCATGCAAATAAAAAAGAAATAGGGAAAACTGTGTCAGATTGGCCGGTCTCTCCGGCGAAAAATAAATCCGGTTTGCTCTATCTTTTTTTACTATACAAAGTTCGTACTGGTGTAGGCCCTTAGCGACAATGAGTAGAAGTTTGAAATAATAAATAAAAACGTGCTCTCCTGCGACAATACACGCTGTAGTTGAGGGTAGTACTGCCGGCTGTATTGGTTGATTTTGGAGTAGCCATAACTATTCTAAGAACGCGAACCACTTCACAACGGCAGCCACGAGTGAGAGTTCGATGTTCCGTACAGCCCGCCGGTACAGCTCAAAGATAGAGGATAGCAACCTCCCGGTTTGTCCTCTGCTAGCGGAGTCCGACGCGTGCCCTCATTCTCGTTTTACTCCACCAAACCAGCTGAATTTCCCGGATGTATGGAGAGGGCGCTGCTGTCGAATAAAGTGGCGCCGCCCAGAGGGCGCTAAATGGAATAGTAGTTCGAGTTTTATTTATTGCACTAAAAAAAAAAAAAGCTTGACCCCCCCTCCCCCTTTGCGGCTCTTGGAGGTTTCACGGTTTTGCTTGCGGCTCTTTGGCCGGGTCAGCCTGGCCACCCGTGGTCTAGTACATCACCGCGCCCGAGCAATAAGGTAATACGAAAGAAAGATTGCAAAACTGTTTAGGGTTGTTGGCAACTGCTGGTACAATGCCTTCCTTGGGACCGTTGAATAAGTTGGTTTCTTACATTGAACTGAATAGTAACTAGGTTAGTTTCTGATATTGAACAGATAACAGGCATTTCAGACAACATGTCGGACTAACTACCTTCCTCTCTCAAGTTAATAGTCACTTACTTTCACAAGGTTGGTTGGCGACTGGTGGTACAATGCCTTCATTTGGACCCATTGCTTTAGAGAATACGTCCAGACACGTCCTACTTGATACTTATGCATCAAGGCTCCAGTTCAGAGCGATAGTTAATGTGCGCTCTCGATGTCGTTAATCCTATGGTCGACCTAAGCCAACTAAAATCTGGCTAGACAACGGACCATTCTTAATCTTAGTTGGACCTGAAGCAAGAAGCCAAACTAGCAATGCATTCACAGGCAATATAAAAAAAGAACCGGAAGATTCTTTTATTTTCAAATTTTACTTTGAAGCGATGGGTCCAGTACGCTGGAGTTACTTGCGTGTGTTGGTAAGGGGGGAGATGCCGGGGACGATTGCGACGGCAAGGGAAAGAAAAAGAACCCGTCTCAAAACTGGTCAGGGAAGCCATTCCTCTTCCACACATTGCAGGCAGAGTCAGGCAGGTGAATAGAGGAAAGAAAATAAGAAAGAGGGAGAAAACGAGAAGGGAGAGGAGTTCAGATGTCAGCCTGAATAACCTCAGCGTGCGCAGAATAGCGTCTCCACCGCTTCGAAAAGAGCGAGCGAGAGTTCGCAAGGCTCACGTCTTTGAGCCCTCCGGATTACCTCGAGTGGGATTAGGCAGCGACCCCGCACCACCGACCTCGGCAGTGTTGTCCTGGAGACCCGGTCTACCCTCTGTTTGCGGTCGGTGTAGCTCAACAGACGGCTGAATGGGTTCTTGTGGCAGAGTCGGGAAGAAAGCTCCTGTGCCGCCAGAAAGACGGTTGGTTTCGTGGTCGACGTGCGATAGATCACGCTTCAAAGACCAAGTGCGCGGATGGCTGCCGCAGCGACAATTGTGTCGCGAAGCGACTGAGATTATGACCGTAGAAAATGCCGGAATACGGTGGATTGGGAAGGAGTGAGCGCGGTATAATGGGGAAGTTTTGCGTGGAAACAAAAATGAAAACATTTGTGATGTGGACACACGACACGTATCTTGCGTGGAAACGGTTATAGGTATTTTAGGTAGGGATGCCAATATTTATTTACGCGTGCGAGCCTCCAACCAAGATATTGGCGGCGTCACCACCGCAAGGCGTCCGGGTTACGCCGCATCATTTTGCGCTGTACTATAACCTTTTCTGATGTGCCCGCAGCGTCTTGACTGCGTCTGCGCTTCCAGCGGCTGTGTTCTTCAATCTCGCATGCGGAATAAACATGTGTCACATTAACATTCGAAAACATATCTATTTTCAGCGTTGCTTTGTATACGTACTCACGCGAGCACGGCAGATAGGCCTAGCAGGCACTCCGACTCGGCGACCGTCTGCCAACGACCGGCTGGCGTGCTAAATGGAATATGCCCGCGCGACCCTTGTGAACCCTTCCCGTCGTATACTTTGATCGCTGACCTGAATTTTAGATTAAGAGGTCAATTTCTTCCTCTTGTCACCTCCTTGTTTTCCGAGGCAACGGCGACTCTCGCCGGTAAAAAAGAGGTGAATCTCCGACAGACGCAGGAAAGGTAAAACAGCCATCGCTTTGACTAGCAGACGTAAAGCAGACGACGTTAACCGCGCCAACCCGCCGACGCCGTTAAAGAGTGAGGAGTCTCGCCGCACACGAAAGGAGGGAAAAAGTATTTGGGAGGGAACTTGCAGACTGTAACCACCCTCTGTCTCGGTTCTTAGCAAACAAAACTCGGCGCCTCGGGACACCTCGCCAGTGAGACCTTTGACTTCCCTCCTTGATGCGCGTCTGCTAGTTGTTAGACAAAACCATCGTACCGCTCGAGTTATTTCGTCTGCCCCCTCTGAAAGGCGAAGTCGAGCTCGCTCGACTTCCGAAAGTCGCAGGAAAGGTAAGACAGACGCAGACGACGTTGCGAGCGGACGACGCTGCAAATGAGCAGACGACGCTCAGATAGGGGGTCGCGATCAGCCAATCAGGGCTGGGCGTTGTGACGTCACCGCTACTTCCTTTCTCATGCGTAGAAGACGAAAATGAGCCCACTTGCGAAACGTTTAGGGTTCTGTTGTGTCTCCTGCAGTTGTAAGCGCACCGACGGAGACACCCAACATATTTTGCGCTTATCTGC
Source organism: Ixodes scapularis (assembly GCF_016920785.2). Taxonomy (NCBI): domain Eukaryota; kingdom Metazoa; phylum Arthropoda; class Arachnida; order Ixodida; family Ixodidae; genus Ixodes; species Ixodes scapularis. The sequence goes on from NW_024609835.1 coordinate 199,049,079, forward strand.
AACGAAATATGCCCCTGCAAAGCGTGCGTGTGTGTTCGACGGCATGGAAATCACTACAGGACGACATTCAACAATGCCAGTAGGTGATAAAATTTACATAAGAAGCTATGTTTTCTTGTTTTTGTTTTATTATTGGGTTGTGCTTTTCTCGCTGCCGGGTCGAGAAGGGGTTCTGAGATCAAGATGAGTGTGGTTGTTTTTTGGCAAGTGTATGGAGAGGATTTGTAATCGAAATCTCCAGGCCTCGTGTCAAAAAATTAGCGTCAAGTGTGTCCTTCAACCTTTTGCATTGTGCTGTTAATTTGACATGGATTCAAAAATGATGTCGGCTGCTATACAGGATGCCTATGCTAAATGCTTTTCCTCAAAACCGCACCGTGGCGCACCCTATCTTGTTGTATGCTTCTAATATTCAAATATAAGCTTGCTTCAACATGAATTGTTAAGAATTGCTAAAACAACTTTTGAACTCGCTCTGCAAAGTGCGGTTTCCGAATTTTAAGGCTTTTTTTTTAACTCTTAAACCTTTGATTCCCGCACCAAAATATTTTTCTACAAAAAATTAACCGCCGGAACTTTGTATTCGTGGTTTCGACATCAACCAATGCCTCCATTTGCATGAGTACCCATGAATAATATTTTCTTAGTCGTACACAGGACTTAAAGGAAGAAGAAGTAAAAGCGCACGACAAAAAAGAAGAGGAAAAACGGCACGATACCGAATGGAAAAAATAAAAAAAGAGGAATAGGCGAAGAAGCTCGCGAGCAAGGCAGACTCAAAAATGCCCGCAAACCTGCAGATTGGCGTGGCTTCGGAGAAGGATGTGGACCGAAGGATTTGAGCATTTGGTCGGCCATAAGCAGACATTGGATCCACGTGGAAATCTGCGGTTAGACATCGTTCGAGCGGAAGGCTGACGACGGGTCAGTGGAGGTCAGTTTAAACGTACCCTGACAATCCAGGCTGTTGCCTGACATATCAGCCAAACCGCCACCCGAGACATCACATGGGCCGCGTTCGACACATCCATATATCAAACTCTTGAGTATTTGTAAACCTCTTCCCATGGCCGAGTCTCGTTGCGTGTTTTTCTCGAAAGAGAACGGAACACTGCCCGATGGGGCACAAAAACTGCTGACCCACATAATTGGCGCTTCCAACGTGGGACCCCATCCGTCTGCCATTGTTTATGTTCGCTCTAAAGGAGTCCCATGAACCGCGAACTTCAGACATCGTTTTTTTTTCTTGTTCTTTCGAGGCATTTCGATTCCGCTGGACATCAGAATCATTAACGATATCTGACACGGAGTTCAGTCCGTGTCGGATATCGCCACAGACGCGGAAAGTGCACGTGTGAAGGAGGAAACGCTGCAGTGGCGCCGGATGTAGGGACTTCACCCCCGGCTACAGAGGTAGGCGCGGTAGACTCTCGGCGAACTGGTGCACGCCATTACGGTGACGTTCGAGATGTTTTCCAGACAAATGGTGTAAGCGCAGAATTCAGAACCCAAAGGTGGCGAACCCCACGCCCAAGCCAGAGCCCCGCCCGGTGTTGATTGTGCCGATGCCGACATATTCGGACAACTACGATGGAACATTTGTGCAGGATGTTCTGCAGGACCTTGACGCATACATTTCCTTGTTAGGGGCGTTGGATGAAACGCCCTTGATACATATCGTCGAAACTGCGTTTACGGGCAACGCCGAGCGTTGGAGACGGATGCAGAGGCCTTCACATTTGATGACAGATTTCCAGGCTAGGTTCACGGCGAAATTTCTGCCTCCCGACTATGAGAAGCGGACCAGAGACGCGCTGTAGCGTGCCGTGCTCAACATCCGGACGTGAGCCTCGTAGAATACATCCGCGCTCTCCAGGAGCTCTACTCCAGAACCAAACGTACAGCGTACGGCCTTAATGGGACCCGAGGCTGTGTGCTACCTCGAGCACCCAGGGTCGTCGGTAGAGGACCAACCGGCTCCACCCGCAGAGTGGCCGACCATGGGGACGACGGGCCGATGGCCCATCGGCATGAACGCAGGTACTCCGTTTCCCTTAACGCCTGATGGGAACAGTACGGGTCAGACCACCCCAAACATAAGGGTGGTCAACCCTGGGGTCATCCATGCCAGCGGACACAACGCAACAACCACCAGGGTGGTGAACCCATGAGACATCGAAGAAAGGATGGCGCCAAGACACAGCCCCGCCCAAGAGCCGCGAGCCGATCGCGCAGGCAGCACTGCCTCCACGCAGGCTTCCAGGCAGAACGGGCCAACCCGTCATCCTCAAGGGGACCAAAGAGGCACAGGCTCCTTTGCAACAACGTGGACATCTGGACGGCGTGTCACGGGAACGACCTCCTTTTCATCTCAAGAATGCGCTGGCGTAACCAACCAAGACCAACACTGCTACAACCTATCGTCCAGGTCCCACAGCCCTTCCAGGGACATAGGCTGCTGTTCTTCTACTTTTCTGGGAATAAATCAGACGCCTGCTGATTGTGCCAGGTTCCCGTGGTTCCGCAGGATGCCCAGGAGGCCAGCCGCCGGCATGTGAATTTGTTCAAGAGATTGGGCCGCCCCGCCTGCGTCGCGGCGGCGGTACAGCCGCAGGGACCGCGCTGACCTCATAGCACCAGCGGGCCTGGGTATGAGCTGAGCCGCCGAAAACCCCGCCGTCGATGGGAATTCTTGACACAACCGAGTCCCAGGATGCGAAACAGATGCCGAACGCCCGGCCACTGGCCTTTCCACCGACCAACCTCCAGCCTCTCCAATGCCGACCCCCCGCTCGGCGGCTACGCACCCATGATCCCAGCGGACACCAGCGACGTGGTCATGCAAGAATTCAACAACATTCTTGAAAACACCCCCTTGTATGCAGACAGTTCCAGCCCTCCGAGACCCGAGGCTTAAGCGAGGGAGGTTGCAGAACACTTATAGGGTGAAGAGGCAAATGGCACAAGACAGAAAAAAAAAAGAGCCGAAACGGCACGGGACGTAATGGAAAAAAGGAAGAAAGAGGAACAAGTGAGAAGCTCACGGGCGAGGCAGAGTGAAATAGGCCCACGACACTCGAGCTTGACTCGGCTTCGGAGACAGACGTGAATTGAAGGTTCTGAGCATTTGGTCGGCTGTAGGCAAACAATAGATTGGCGGGGGTCAGCTGCGGCAAAGCATTGTTCGAGAGGACTGCCGAAACCGGCTCAGTGGAGGCCAGCTTCAACGTAGCCTGACATCAGCCAGGCCGTCGCCCCACGCATCAGCCAAGCCGCTGCCCGAGACATCAGCGGGGCCGCGTTCAACACATCCGTTAACCAAACCTTTGAGTATAAGAAAACCTCTTTCCACGGCCGAGTTTCGTTGTGTAGTTTCCTCAAATGCGAACGGAACACGACCCGATTGGGTACGATAACTCTTGGCGACCTACAGTCGAAAGAAGGAGTTGCCATACTATTCGCGTAGTAGTGGTTAGGTTAATAAAGTGAGCCGCCATTATTTATAAGCATGAAAAGCGGGTACAAGTTTTACTATCACGAAACACATTTTTACTTTTTTCTTCAATAAAAGCATTTCCGGATGTACAATTTATCTAATTGGAGTGCTGCATAAAATTATTGCAAACCTCATATACATAAAATTAGTACAATATGCTAGAATCCATATTCATCATTTACGGAACAGAATAACAGCCTCCAACAAATATGATGTGTGGGCGCATGTTTTCCGTTCAAATATTAGACGGCCTGACATTTGCTGACCCTAAAGAGTCGTAACTTTAAAATAGAAATCATAGCAAAATAAAATATTCACCACCTTACGAAACAACCCTATCATGTTTTGCAGTTGTTAGACGAGAATGATTATCCCATCGGTGACATATCTCCATCGCACTTTTAAGCGTACCACGCTGGCATATTTATTACGAGCTTCGTCTCGCTTCTATTGTAAACAAGGCATAAATCAGACTTGAGAGTCGTCATCGACACTTCTGAACCTCACAATAAACGGAACAACTCTGTGCTTGAAACTAGTTTCTCGCCTCAGAAGCGATTTTAGCTAGTGAAGAACGGTATCGCCTCAAGCATTGCCTTCCCCTGGCGCACTAGAAAGGCAGCTGGGCGATCAATAACTATTCGCTTCAAAAATTGTGTTTAAAAGAACACTTCATCGGATTTGACAAAAAACACTTTTCGGGAGTATCAAAATATTTTGTAGGGTGCAAAATATGGAAAAGTCGGAAAACCCTTGAAGGATTCTTATAGGACCAAATATTTTTATATTGTATTCATCACATTGTAACATTCAATAAGAGCAGTGTCACCGTTTTTTTTAGAAAGGGCTACCGTCTGTCTGAAGCATTATGCTTATGTTACGAAATATATATTAATATAAATATAAATTTATAATTACGAGTGCCATTTTATCACTATTATCATTAATGTTACTAATGCTAGCCCATTAGTAATACTATTTCTATTACAATGACTATTACCCTTATATGAGCTAGGCTTGGCACATTCGCGAGCTTCCATGGAAACCAAACATCTTGGCATAGGTTCCTAGAAATCGCTACAAAGCAATTGCAATGTTAACACCTAGGAAGAATGGTCTAAAAACTCTAAGCATAGTCCAAGTTGGAACTCAGCTAGCAAGAGCTAAGTTTTTAATTTTTTTTGCAAAGAAAAAAATGAAAGCCGTTTACAAATCCCTGTAACGCCGAATTGGAGCGCAGCTTTTGAGAAGGAGTAGGGAAGGGTACTGAGGGGGTCACGTCACCTGCGGGTAGTCACGTGACCGCGGGGGTCACGTGATCTTGGGGGAGGGGGGTCACGTGACCTCAGGGGGGTCATGTGACCTCGGGCGGGGGGGTCACGTGACTTCGAGGGGGTCACGTGACCTCAGGCGGGGGGGGGGGGTCACGTGACCGCAGGGGTCACGTGACCTCCCCCCCCGGTTACGCCGAACCCGACGCCGACGCCGCTCAGGCCGGAAACGGGCCCCTAAGAGCTGCGCTCTAAAATGAAAGCCGTTTACAAATCCCTGTAACGTCGAATTGGAGCGCAGCTCTTGAGGAGGAGTAGGGAAGGGTACTGAGGGGGGTCAGGTCACCTGCGGGTAGTCACGTGACCCCGGGGGGGTCACGTGATTTAGGGGGAGGTGGTCACGTGACCTCGGGGGGGGGGGGGTCAAGTGATCTCGGGGGGAACGGTTACGTGACCTCGGGGGTCACGTGACCCCCCCCCCCCCCCCCGGTTGCGCCGACGCCGACGCCGACGCCGCTCAGGCTGGAAACGGACCCCTAAGAGCTGCGCTCTAAAATGTTTTTTGTGGCCCTAGACAATTTCAGCAATGCGCCACCTTGTCAAAAGGTGGCGGCCTTGTCAACAACGCCGGTTTTCAAGGCAGAAACAGGATTTTTATGATGAATTGTAAACTTGAGACACAATAAGCTTTCATGTGGCTCTTATATACATATTAAAAATAAAAAAGAACACTTATGCCGTCTTTTCTTTCTTAGACAGGTTAGCTTGCTCAAGCGCTTTTTTTAAAACCGAAACAAAAATAACGCTTCTTTGATGTGAAGTGCGTCAAAATCTCGACTGATCATGTAGGCAGCCTTTACATCGGAATGTCTTCAAACCTAGAAAGTTATATTGTTGTTTGCTTTCTACTTACACACAAAACACATGGTTTCAGTTGCTCCCTGCGCTCGTCTAATTAAATCACCTTAACCTGTTTCTTAAAGTGGCCATTAGTGTCGCACTGTTATGCTCATTACATAAATTAAAAAGCGTGCATATTGAAATTTAAACGCTATACTTCACTTGAGGGTAAACTTTGAACTGTGTTTTGCCTGTTCTTTATGACCGCTTTTATAATTTCTATATTATTATGAAGGCGGTGGTTTAGAAACATTTTTCGTCAAAGAAAAACATGTGTGGTCATTATTATGTTACATAAAATTACATATCACCCAAATTCACCCAAAGCGGATTTGTTTGCAGGGGTCTTCCCATAAATAGGTTAATTAAACAAGTGATTTGCTTAATATTGCTTGATATATCTTGATATATCTGATTTTCAGCTCTTTCTTGTTGGCCTGAAAGCTCCCATTACACGTAAACTTGGTCATTTCAATTGATGCCTTGAGACAACGCGATTGAAGTAAAAGTTTCTATTTATATGAGTACGTAACTAATACGACAGTTGAAAAACATACAGTTCTTAAGAGCGGTATGTTAATGCTTGTTGATGTACATTCACTCCAACAAAAATAAAAATTATTAAAATAAAATGATAACTGCGTAGAAAACCAACTGAAAGCCATTCTATGCACCACTACAAGTCGACTGCACAAACGGTTATATGCGAGGCTTTAGATAATTTTATAAATGGTATGTGGTTACACTTCATTCTAAACATTATAAAACAATTCTAGCTGAAGTGATGGAGATGTGCATTTGAAATTTGTCTTCTCAAAATATCCATATCAAAACAGAAAAAAAACTTTTATTTTTTCTGATTGCATTCTTTAAACTCGAAAACTACAGTTCTTTTTTTCCGGTTATTGAATTTGGGCACGATGGTACTGACTAACAAAATAATTATGATGCGTATTTAAGGCTTATCAGACGTATGAAGCACATTTTTTCTTTAACTCTAATAATTTATATTTATTTACTAGTCGTTCGTACTTCTCAAGAACAAAAAAAAATGACCAAGAAATCACAGAAAATATATTTGTACAAATATGTGTAATGAATTTGAACAAAAATAATTCATTGACTATTTTAAAGGTCATTCAGAGTCATTGTAGTTGAATTTATTTCTGGAAGCAATGTGAACGATCAGGAGCGTTTTACAACAGATCTTATTCTGATACATGGAAGGAAAAGGAGAACACAAAAGAGGGCAACGAACGACTTAAAAGTTCTACGAGATATATTTTCTCAGTGTTAACTTAAACACCGATTTAACCATGACCGAGCTTGCGACGCAATCCTTGACAGTCTTCCGGCTATGTTGCCTAAGTATGTGAAGAAGTCTGTTGGTACCTGTACGGGCAACAAGCCTTCTTATATGACCTCCAACTCAGGTCGTTTGGTGTTCTCTCATGCCTGCACCAAGAGAGAGTCTTCAGACGAATAACGACGACTACGACCAAGATAAAAAAATCATGAATGACGCTTGCAGAACGCTGAAACCATATGTCCCCGCATACGAGCCATCTGCGGGCAAGAAATCTTAGTCTTCTTTGTGCCCAGCTTGAATTGTGTTTCGTTGTTCTATTGTGAGAACTCTGTATTTATAATATGCGTACATCTGGCATGAAGAATGCGGATGTTCTATTCGCCTACTGCAGATTGTCGAACCTGCGGCTACGTCATTATGTCAAATTCTGCTCTACATTTTCGGATTGTATATTTCAACCCACGCTTATAGCATATAGCAACCTCCGGGTGTCTGGGCAGGTCTACCAGTGAGTGACCGCACTTCAAGCACTACACCTTTCCTTGTAAGTTGGAAAGCTTTCAGCTTGGGCACTAATTTTATCAATGCGAGTTCGCCTTAGCAGAGCTAGCTGGGCTTAATATCTGAGAAACATGCTTAGAGATGGACACAGTTACTTTTATATCAGGATAGCCACTTATCTCCGATCATTTTTCACAGACGGTATGGTGTGATTTGTATTACAGTGTTCATACGCACGATCGAAATGGGTCAGAATGTCCGCAACATTTCCGGGTTTTGCGTGGACGTCAGGTCAAAACGCGACGGAAGGCAGCAAGGTCGTGCTGGAGGCGGAGCGTCTGGCGGAATCATAAACCTATGTATGTGACTACACATGGTTACACTCACATCTGCTGCCATTGTATTGGTGGTGCTGTTGAGCGCGTATCATTTTATACATTTTCCACACCGAATGTAGTTTTCTTTGCAAGGAAATGTGGAAACGGCCACCAGCACGTCGCTCTTACGCCATGCGTAAGTCATGTATAGCCTAGTAGGATGGAATATGGTCAGCACGTATCAAGTGTGAAAATTGTGATGTTCGGCATTAAGCTAAACGGTTCCACAATGATCGCAGCTAGAATTGATGTTGGCCAATATGTATACTTAACGTCAAACATTTCTATGTGAAGCTTGACAAAGGCGCGCCTCTCATTCGCTATTATACTTCGGTAAATCTCATTTATTTTTTCTTGATAAAGGTAGATGCCATGCATTTTTAAAGCGACCTATTTTAAGTAACTAAAATGATTATGTTCGTATACGTTTTTTGTTATCGCTACCTAAAACTTAATTTTAAAAAGCGATGATGCTAAAGTTAGACCACGAGGGAAATTCTCCCTAGAGGAATTGTGATGTGGTGCTGTGGCACTTTGAAAACACCGCTCATTATGATCGTGTTGTAAAGAAGCGTGAAAACGGATGGTAAGTAGTGTCCCGTAAATGCCAGTAAACGAGATCTTGCGGTAATGAGTTCATAGATACTTTGTTGTGAATCTCACAATAAACTTTCTTCTCGTATGTTGGGTACGTAACAATTGGTACATTTGTGTGGGCGTTTCGAGTAATTTCAATGTGACTCCTGCATGAGCTGCGTTCTTTGTGAACTGACAGAATGTAGCACATATTAAGAGTAAAAACGCAGTCGAGCTGGGGTACAATCAAAATTTAAAAAAAAGACTTCAGAAAAAGGAAACAAGGAGGACACACACACCACCGCCTTGTAACTACTGTCATTACTTTCACGACAGTCTTCTTCTTTTTCATTTCCATTTGTCGTCTTCCATCGAGTCTAAGGTAGGTTGGGACCCGGCTGTTCGTGTATTTTTTGTAAATGCTTTTTCTCCCGCAAGCACTTGTAATTTGAAAACTGCGTTCAGACCTGTGTTAAAATGCTTCAAGCTTGCTCACCGTAGCGTGTGTGTGTGCGCAGTTATGATGTGTATCGTTGAAATGAATAATGACAAAAAAAACTCGAGATTTTTTTCAGAGTGCTCGAGGTTTCCTCGGTGTAGTGTATGTGTGCCTGCACTAGGGTATGTATCGTTAATATTAAAGCTGACAAAGAAGACTGTTTTGAAAGTAACTGACAGCTCTACGCTGTGTTGGTTATGATATACAGTATATGTAGTGGCGTGCATGTCCCCTCTGTTACCTCTCTCTAAGTTTTGATATATCATTGATCATAAATTAACACGCTTTGAACTTTCATCATATAAAGAAAAAACATTTATTTGGTGTTAGTGGTACGCGAACGGCCTCTAGCTTAAACTTTATTACACAATCCTACACTTTCTAGACTGGTGTCTATAAATCTAAAACAGAAATACCATGGCAGGTTATAACCCATATATTTGCGCTCCCTTTGACCGCCCAGAAACAGCACGTACGCTTTCGGATACTGCCCCAGACTAATAATTTCTGGGGACCTTTCCTACTGGCGCCACAACTCACCGCAATGAGTCCGCGCGCGGAAGCCAGCGTGACAACCCGCATCCCACATCCACCGCCAGGTGCTTAAAAACGAGAGTCCCCGCCGTCGTTCCCCCACCCTTATCGCGTGAATCTCGGGAGCATTTCAACCAGCATGTCCCCGCATACATCAGAGCGTGAAAAGCTGTCCGATAACATCGGCTACGAACCACGTCGCTCGAGGGTGGGTCGTCTCTCCAGCCACGACAGTCTCTAAGAGCGCTTCTTTTTTTTTTTTTTTCCTTCGGGATACTTTTCAGGTTTTAAAGCAACGGCATAAGTAGCAGGATGCTTCGTTGCTTTTTAGAGTGCGTTTTTTTTAATGCTTCTCGCAGTCTAAGCTGCTCTATAATGCGCGACGACCTCGGTGTACTTTGTAAGGTCTTGTAATCGATGGGCGCGATCTCGGCGCGGCTACCGTTTTTTGTCCTGCCTAGGGAACGTCCACAGATAAGCCGCACCGCAACCAGATATGAGGGTAAAGCAAACATTGAACATGGTTAAGAAGCTCGAGTTTTATTACATCTTTGTAGATTGTGACGTGGTTACGATCACGCGAAAGCAAGAAAAATAAATGCAAATTGTATGAATTGGATAGAAATATTTATTTGTCAATTGTTGAAGATACTTGAGCCATTTGTTCGCTACCGGACATTAGCCAGGATAGAGAGCGCGAAAATATTGGCTTGTCCTTGTCACGTTCTTGTCCTTTCGGTTTATTGAATGCGAGTACGAAATGCACAGAAGTGTGCACTATAGATTTGCACGAGGTGCAGATTGTTCTTACCACCGATTGAACACCAGTGTGTTCCAAACAGCAGCGAAAGTGGCGGGACGTGTCAATGCAATGTATAAAATAGAATGCGATTTTAAATATAATGCACATTTAAATATTTTCAGGTATTTTTCTTTAAAATATGCGGAGTTTTTTCACACAAGTGAATTGTGCAAATGTGAGAGTATTCCGATTTCAAATATTACTCTGATCTGCATATTGCCAAATATGTTTGCTCGAAATATGCGGAATTATTTTGCAAAATTAATTGGTGACGATTTCGCACTCGCCATGAAGCACTTTTCAGAGATCTAAAATTATGGCTTGACAGGTAATGTACGGAAACTTTTATTAACACAACACTAATAATCGTGACAAAAAAACAGCAGATTACAAATCCCTTTCCTAAACATACTATATCATTTTTATTTCTTGCATAAACTAAAAATATACAGATTTTGTTCGTGCATTGCATAGCTTCCCTACTATACGATTTATTTAAAATATATTTGAATCAAGTACATACAGTGTATAATGTTATGTAGAAAAATTTTTCTAATACGTAAAGATTTATAGTTTAGGTTGTTATTTTGTAAAATATACGATATCCAACGAAAATAGATGCAATATTTTATTTTAATTAAGCTAAAACGTTCTGTATTAGCTCACTGTCATTTATATTTTAGAGAACATTTTCTTGCCAAGTATAATTCAACGAGTCAGTGACACGTGTTTTCAACAATAGTGTAAAGATGAAGAGTGCCGCCGTGGTCTAAAGTTAACCGCGTCCATCGAAATGCAAATCAAACTTAAGTACGCTACCCTATTGTAAAAATTTTTAAGCTGAAAGGAAAATATTTTTTCTGTATCGATGAATATGCCGCAAAATGCTGGCGTCAAATAACAGAAACAGGTACTGCGCTTTGATTTGACACCTGTCAGTTTTCCTTCTACCCTTCAGTTATTAGCACCGTTGTTTTGAGGGGTGCTGGAAGTGGGGGATATAAACTAAATTACTTAATTAGGGCTTCTTCAAATTGCGGGCAGCATAAAGAAACTGGATTATATGACTTGGTTCCCGTTTTCATCTTGCAGTGTATAGTTCATGAACAGCTTACATTTTCTCTCGAGGCCATCAGGCATGTTTCTGCCAAGAGGTTGCTGACTATTTCAGATTATGGTACACCTAGTGCGTCGTTCGCATGAACGAGCTCCGTCCTACGTGTCATCAAGTTCACTTGAGCTGGACAGAAGGTTAAAGACCTGCTAGCGCAGCGGTTGTCCTCTCCATCACTAGCTTCGTTTGCCAAACGATGCTGGCTTGCCGTTATCCCCCTTTACATACCTATCTCTCTAGTTATTCTGGGCGGTAATCAATTTAACAAGATCGCAGAGCGTCTGGCAAGGGTACGTCCGCCTCTCCTGGAGTTATTATTTTCTGTTGTTTTCTTCCCTCTCGTGTCGTGGACTTGTTGTTGCGGGCCGTTCTTCGTCTTTATCCTCGCAGAGTATCACGTTCCGCGTTCTTTCTTCTCTTGGTTGGGGCCTGTGTGCTTGCGGCGAGGTTCGCCTGACGTTAGCAGAAATCAAGGAGCGCCGCCCAAAGTACAGCCCTGGGAAAATAACGCCGGGACGTGAGCTGCAGCGCAGTCAAACTTCCAGGAAACCGAGAGCATCGTCGCGAGAAATCTTGATCATGGCTTCCTCTCTCTTTGACCGCGCACCAGGTCCCCGATGAGCTCCGGGACTCTTCCCGCACAAGACGGGGGAAAAGGGAGCAGCGAAACCCTTTTGCGGCCCCTATAACCCTTCCCTTTCTTTACTTTCTTTGTGTTCAGGGATGTGCGTTTGGCGAAACCAAATGCTGGCTCATCTGGAAGACTAACCCTCAACCCCCTCGCCTCTCACACATGTTAGTAGCCGCGGTCCTTTGCATTAACTTTGTTTTTGGTTGTTGTTGGGGGGGGGGGGGAAGGAGGGGGAGAGGGCGAGGAACAAATATTTTCGCTGTGTTTGCCCCTAAATCACGTACAGATGGTTGCGTTTATTCTGCCGGAACGCCGAGGGTTTTCTCGCCAACTCCTACATTGCTTCATGAAAGAAGACTTCGGATGTTTGAGCGCTCGAATAATTGCCGACATTTGCTCAAATTTTTGTACACATCCCTGGAGACCTGATTGCTTGCATCCTAACGAGCACGCGAATAACGTTGTAATCTAAACACGGTGGTAATATTAAGCCACAAAATACCACATTACATTGACTCTGGTTATTCCATAAAATAAAGTATACAATCTTTGTTCTTGCTTTGCGGCCACCTGCATTATTAACGATATATTGCCACGCGTGTCTGAGAGCAAGCGCGTGTGGCCGAATGGTTATCGTTCATGTCTCCCACCTCTTAGGCACAGGTTGGATGCTTGGGCGCGGATATTATTTTGTTGTTCCTCACGTGGCCAAGGAACTTTAGTTCACCATGATCGAACCGACACTTCGTTGGCTTGAGTGACAGGCCGGAGGTCTTGATGGCTAGAAGCACGGCTCGAAGTCGCCTCAGGTGTACGCCGAAACCAAAGCACTGCCGTCGGGAAGTCGGCAGGTTTTTCATCGAGTTCATCGTCCTATGCACGGCGCTCTGGAGGTTTCAATTACAAGCCGCGGGTCGTCGTTCACGGTGCAGTTGAGGCAAGAAATCCTTTGTCTCAGCCAAACCAGCAATCGTCGCACCACGGCGTACCACCCAGCAGACCAACGGGCTGACGGAGAGACCCAACATGAACATCGCCAACATGGACTCATTGTATGTGGGCGTTGAGCACAAGATGTTCGACGAATTCTTGCGTGCGTCATGTTTGCCTACAACACTGCCCCGTAAGGGACCACTGGGGCTAGCAAACCGGATAGGTGAGCGAGTTGATATGTATTCATAATAGAACAGCGCGAATTTTACAGGGACAGAGGAAAGAAATGGACAGGACGAGCGCTCACTAACAACCGGTCAGCGCTCGTCCTGTCCGGTTCCTTCATGTGTCCCTCTACAATTGTGAGACGCATGCGCACTTCCATCGTGATTAGAGAGTCGTGTTGTTGTATGTTTTCTTCGCGGTTTCTTTATAATAAACCTGCCTGTTGTTAGTCAGCGCTCGTCCTGCCCACTTTCTTCCCCTGTCCCTGTACAATTGTGAGACGCATGCGCACTTCCATCGTGATTAGAGAGTCGTGTTGTTGTAGGTTTTCTCTGTGGTTTCTTGATAATAAATCTGTCTGTTGTTAGTCAGTGCTCGTCCTGTCCAGTTCCTTCCTCTGTCCCTGCACAATTCTGAGACACATGCGCACTTCCATCGTGATTAGAGAGTCGTGATGTTGTATGTTTTCTTCGTGGTTTCTTGATAATAAACATCTCAGTTAGTCAGCGCTCGTCCTGTCCAGTTCCTTCCTCTGTCCCTGTACAATTGTGAGACGTATGCGCACTTCAATCGTGATTAGAGTGTGGTGTTGTATGTTTTCTCCGCTGTTTCTTGATAATAAACCTGTCAGTTGTTAGTCAGTGCTCGACCTGTCCTGTTCCTTTCTCTGCCCCTGTACAATTGTGAGACGCATGCGCACTTCCATCGTGATTAGAGAGTCGTGTTGTATGTTTTATTCGTGATTTCTTGATAATCAACCTGCCTGTTGTTACTCAGCGCTCGTCCTGTCCAGTTCCTTCCTCTGTCCCTGTACAATTGTTAGACGTATCCGCACTTCCATCGTGATTCGAGCGTGGTGTTGTTGTATGTTTTCTCCGTGATTTCTTGATAATAAACCTGTCAGTTGTTAGTCAGCGCTCGTCCTGTCCAGTTCCTTCCTCTGTCCATGTACTATTGTGAGACGCATGCGCACTTCCATCGTGATTAGAGAGTCGTGTTGTATGTTTTATTCGTGATTTCTTGATAATAAACCTGCCTGTTGTTACTCAACGCTCGTCCTGTCCAGTTCCTTCCTCTGTCCCTGCACAATTCTGAGACGCGTGCGCACTTTCATTGTGATTAGAGCGTCGCGTTGTTGTATGTTTTGTTCGTAATTTTTTTGGTAATAAACCTGTCTGTTGTTAGCCAGCGCTCGTCCTGTCCAGTTCCTTCATCTGTCCCTGTACAATTGTGAGACGCATGCGCACTTCTATCCTTATTAGAAAGTCGTGTTGTTGTATGTTTTCTTCGCGGTTTCTTGATAATAAACTTGCTTGTTGTTAGTCAGCACTCGTCCTGTCCAGTTCCTGCCTCTGTCCCTGTACAATTGTGAGACGCATGCGCACTTCCATCGTGATTAGAGAGTCGTGTTGTTGTAGGTTTTCTTTGTGGTTTCTTAAAAATAAACCTGTCAGTTCTTAGTCAGCGCTCGTCCTGTCCAGTTCCTTCCTCTGTCCCTGTACAATTGTGAGACTTATGCGCACTTCCATCGTGATTAGACCGTGGTGTTGTTGTATGTTTTTTCGCGGTTTCTTGATAATAAACCTGTCAGTTGTTAGTCAGCACTCGTCCTGTCCAGTTCCTTCCTCTGTCCATGTACAGTTGTGAGACGCATGCGCACTTCCATCGTGATTAAAGAGTCGTGTTGTTGTATGTTTTCTTCGCGGTTTCTTGATAATAAACCTGGATGTTGTTAGTCAGCGCTCGTCCTGTCCAGTTCCTTCCTCTATCCCTGTACAATTGTGAGACGTATGCGCACTTCCATCGTGATTAGAGCGTGGTGTTGTTGAATGTTTTCTCCGTGGTTTCTTGATAATAAACCTGTCAGTTGTTAATCAGCGCTCGTCCTGTCCAGTTCCTTCCTCTGTCTCTTCATTTTTGTGAGACGCATGCGCACTTCCATCCTGATTAGAGAGTCGTGTTGTTGTATGTTTTCTCCGTGGTTTCTTGATAATATATCTGTCAGTCGTTAGTAAGCGCTCGTCCTGTCCATTTCCTTTCTCTGTCCCTGCACAATTCTGAGACGCATGCGCACTTCCTTTGTGTTTAGAGCGTCGCGTTGTTGTATGTTTTGTCCGTGGTAGTTTGATAATAAACCTGTCTGTTGTTAGCCAGCGCTCGTCCTGTCCAGTTCCTTCCTCTGTCCCTGCAAAGTTCTGAGACGCATGCGCACTTCCATTGTGACTAGAGCGTCGCGTTGTTGTATGTTTTGTCCGTGGTTGTTTGATAATAAACCTGTCTGTTGTTAGCCAGCGCTCGTCCTGTCCAGTTCCTTCCTCTGTCACTGTACAATTATGAGGCGCATGCGCACTTCCATCATGATTAGAGAGTCGTGTTGTATGTTTTATTCGCGGTTTCTTGATAATAAGTCTGTCTGTTGTTAGTCAGTGCTCGTCCTGTCCAGTTCCTTCCTCTGTCCCTGCACAATTCTGAGACGCATGCGCACTTCCATCGTGATTAGAGAGTCGTGATGTTGTATGTTTTCTTCGTGGATTCTTGATAATAAACATGTCAGTTAGTCAGCGCTCGTCCTCTCCAGTTCCTTCCTCTGTCCCTGTACAATTGTGAGAGGTATGCGCACTTCAATCCTGATTAGAGCGTGGTGGTGTATGTTTTCTCCGCGGTTTCTTGATAATAAACCTGTCAGTTGGTAGTCAGTGCTCGACCTGTCCTGTTCCTTTCTCTGCCCCTGTACAATTGTGAGACGCATGCGCACTTCCATCGTGATTAGGGAGTCGCGTTGTTGTATGTTTTCTTCGTGGTTTCTTGTTAATAAACCTGTCAGTTGTTAGTCAGCGCTCGCCCTGTCCAGTTCTTTCTTCTGTCCCTGTACAATTGTAAGACGTATGCGCACTTCCATCGTGATTAGAGCGTGGTGTTGTTGTATGTTTTCTCCGTGGTTTCTTGATAATAAACCTGTCAGTTGTTAGTCAGCGCTCGTCCTGTCCAGTTCCTTCCTCTGTCGATGTACAATTGTGAGACGCATGCGCACTTCCATTGTGATTAGAGAGTCGTGTTCTTGTGTGTTTTTTCTGTGATTTCTTGATAATAAACCTGCCTGTTGTTACTCAGCGCTCGTCCTGTCCAGTTCCTTCCTCTGTCCCTGCACAATTCTGAGACGCATGCGCACTTCCATTGAGATTAGAGCGTCGCGTTGTTGTATGTTTTGTCCGTGGTTCTTTGATAATAAACCTGTCTGTTGTTAGCCAGCGCTCGTCCTGTCCAGTTCCTTCATCTGTCCTTGTACAATTATGAGGCGCATGCGCACTTCCATCATGACTAGAGAGTCGTATTGTTGTATGTTTTCTTCGTGGTTTCTTGATAATAAATCTGTCTGTTGTTAGTCAGCGCTCGTCCTGTCCAGTTCCTTCCTCTGTCCCTGTACAATTGTGAGACGTATGCGCACTTCCATCGTGATTAGAGCGTGGCGTTTTTGTATGTTTTCTCCGTGGTTTCTTGATAATAAACCTGTCAGTTGTTAGTC
Organism: Ixodes scapularis; assembly: GCF_016920785.2. Lineage (NCBI taxonomy): Eukaryota > Metazoa > Arthropoda > Arachnida > Ixodida > Ixodidae > Ixodes > Ixodes scapularis. Next base: position 199,065,770 of record NW_024609835.1, read on the forward strand.
ACCGCTCGTCCTGTCCAGTTCCTTCCTCTGTCCATGTAGAATTGTGAGACGCATGCGCACTTCCATCGTGATTAGAGAGTCATGTTGTTGTATGTTTTCTTCGCGGTTTCTTGATAATAAACCTGTCAGTTGATAGTCAGCGCTCGTCCTGGCAAGTTCCTTCCTCTGTCCCTGTAAAGTTCGCGGTGTTTCATTATGACCAGTGGGGTGACATCATTCCAACTGCTTCATGGTGGCCAAGTTACGACACTGCTGGACGCGATGTTACCAGACAGACCAGCTGTTGACGCAAGCCACGACGCCCGTGTGGTTGCCCAACAGGCAGAACTCCACCAGCTTACAAGAGTGCAGCTTCAAGCCAAACAACGTGTAAATGCTGGTCGCTAAAACCTTCGTCGTCGGGATGAATACTTCTAGCCCGACGGCAGAGTGTGGGTGTGGACACCGATTCGCTGCTGCGGCCTCACAGAGAAACTTCTCAAACTTGTATTTTTGACCCTACAAGGTACTTCGTCGACTCAGAAATTTGAATTTGAATTCAACGGAACAAGATCGTCATCACGCCACCCACAACGACCTGAAGTCGTCCACGTCTTGCGCCTGAAGCCGTACTACGCTCGATAGGACTATGTTTTTCCAGCCTTCGTATTTTCCCATTCTTTTGTTTGCTTTGATTGGTTTCGTCTGACACATTGCGTCAAGACGATGCCACTTTAAAAGGGGGGAGTAATGCCACGCGCGTTTGCAAGCAAGCGCACCCATGGCGGAATGGTTATCGTTCATGGCTCCCACGTAAAAGGCCGCGGATGCACCTTTTTCTTGTTCCTGAAAAATTCGCGTTCTGGCAAATTCCTAAACACTGTGACTTGTTCGAGGTCCGGATGTGCTACGCGCCGAAACTTTTACGCCGATTCTTCCTAAAGCTCACGCGTGTACTTCATGTGGCGAGCCGGAGTCAGTCCTGCCCCAGCGCTGGGTCGTCCTGTTTCGCCACGATCGACGCCTGCGACGCTAACCTTCTTTTATTTTGTTTTGGGCACAAGTTTCGCTCATTAAACTTTTAGTTTCTTCAGTTGTTAGCCGCAGTATCATTTTTCATTTGTGACAATATTGAATTAATTTTTTTATCTCACAGTCGCTTTTTATTATAAATGGACGAAAAGCCAGCTGCTGACGTGTTCTAGTCGTTTAGTGAAGCAAGATTGCGGCCTGGGCCCTTTTGGATTCATTCAGTACCATACCGAAATCATATATGTCATCACTTCAACCAATAGAGTCTTAAAATAACTTAATCAAAAACAACATTTTAATCCTCTGGAGCGTTGTATGACATATCTGACTTATTGATATACTCTATGAAGTCAAACCTGGTCTAGACACGCGAAAGCAACAAGGATTTCTTTCAAAAGTAAAAAAAAATGTTTTTCTTTGTTTTTCTTTTAGTTTGCGACAGTTTTCTACGAAACGGAAATGAAAACACGTAGTTTCTGTGATATATATATATATATATATATGTATATTTTTTTTTATTTAACCTTGAGACCTCTTTACAAGGCTGAGCTTTATCCAAAGGGTGGGTGACACAAGATATGAGAAGTGTAAAAAGTGAATAGAAGGCCACATACAAAATGCTTGTTCACAACAACGAACAAATATATTTGATTAATTATAATATGCAGATAGCAATACAAAACAAATATAACAACAAACAATCAGTAAATACCATATAAGTAATACTATATGTAGAGTTAGTCTAAAATAAATACAAATGTAGATTAATGTACAATACGAAAACGCGAAAAATAATATATTAAGGACGCTAGTAATTACCTGTCAATATCAAAACCTTTAGTGTGCGCTTAAGTAGGCAGTAAGAAGCTCTTTGAAATTATCCGCGTTTTGGGCAGCGCCCATAGAATCTGGTAAAGGCATGTTCACACATCTGCGACTGACTACAACCGACATACAAAAAAGCGGTTTTCAATTCTCTTGAAGAGGCTTGAAAAAACCGGTCTTGTCTCAGTCGGTCTACTCAATTGTAAAAGCCGTTCCTTTCTCATATCACCATAGCGATCGATAGGTTCTCATGTGAATTGGTCGATGCATAGATGGTGCGATAATGCATGATTGGCTCGATTTTGAAAAAAATGCAACTGGTGGGAGAAAAATTGTGTTTTTAAGAGCTGGGTTCTGGTAGAAAATTTTATACAGTAACGCTAAAGAATAGCTCCATTGTCCTCTGAAAGTCAGGGTACATATTTTAGATTTGCAGACCTATGCCCCATATTTATAGACAAAAAAACATTTAAAAATAAATAATAAAAAGAATAATTGCCTTCGGTGTGTTTCAAGGTAGCAATCAAAGCATGCATCAAATGCAGGTTCACAACTTTCGCGTCAGTTCCGGTTCAGTTCCAGGAAGCAAATATTGCGGTTCAAACCCTTTCGAACCAGTTTAAACTGCTTAATTTGGATTTTATTTGAAGTAACTATACTGTTGTTTTTTCGTTAATGCACTTTTGTTTGTAGGTACCAAAAATAGGAAATCGCGTTATGTACATTGGACACAAACATTACCTCCGTGATATGTTTTACCTGATTTGAAAGCTAGTCACGAAATGTGGTAAGTCACATAAAATACCCGTGATTGGTACAATTTAGCGTCAAAGGATTAAGCCGTGAATCATAGTTGGGCTCTTGATCTCAGGAAAGAATTTCAGTATATAAAATCATGAAATGGGCACGTCGGTCGCCATGTTGACTGTAATATATAGGTTACAAAATACATTTCATAATATATATGATGACGACGCAATTGAGCTAATTGTAATAATTTTTTTTTAAAACGTCGCAAAACGTTTAGAAAAAAGTCCTCTTGATGTTAACAAGAAGCTTGACTTCTAAGCTTGCTTAGAGGTTGAGCTTCTTGTCGATGTTCTGCAGTATGCCAACTTGTCTTCACTAAATACACGTATAACCTGAAATGACCTGGTTCATGTTCATTCTTCGCATGACAAATACATGCGAATTGTTAAACGTGCAAAGATCTATACGTCCGTATGCAAACGCTTAACACTATGTTGATTCCTATTAGTGCGTCAGAACGGGTAAAATTGTGAAGATGTAGGTTTCTCAACCTAAACAGGTAAACATGCATAAATATTGGTTCCTATATCTAAATGGGTAAGTCTGTAGGTACGGGTTCCTATATTCAAACGGGTTAACCTGTACAAGTACGGGTTCCTGTAACTGAATGGCTGAACCCATACAGGTACGGGTTCTTGTATCTGAATGGATCAAACTATACAGGTACGGGTTTCCAGTAGCATACTGGAGACGCATATCCCATAACACCGTATGAGATATACGGGTCAACCAGTATAAATTTTTATACAGTTTTTTTTCGGTAGGGCACAGACACATGCGATTCCTATTCTTAACATAAAACGGGCAATAACAGATTTCTATACGTTTAAGAAGCTATATATGTGTCAGGAACAGATAATTATTTAAATCAGCTTCAAAGTGAAAAGTTCCCACCTCCCATGGCTCTTCCAAATCACTTAGACACGTGACTATTGAGGATAAAAACGTCCGAAAAGACTTGCAGAGCATATCTCAGTTAATTTGGGGAGCATTTACTTATGATGCATATATTTAAGCTGATCGGCCCGTCATTTATGGTGTAAATGTTGAGTCAGTAATTAAATATATTTTGTTATCATTAATAAGTTTGACTGTATGAAGTTCACATAACCACTTGAGACTTACTCGACACGACGATATTTTAAAATATGGCAGCTGTTGAGCCGATCTGCGGAAACTTGCTTTTTTTTACGCTGATCCGCGGTGTGAAACACCGGTTCGCGGGGTACACAAGGGTGACCGTGTGATCACATGATAGATCTGAAGGAAAATGCACGAAATGGGGAAAGAACGCCAGAGATAGGAAATACTATTCTTTACAAAATAGCAATGCAAAAAATCTTTCCACAAAAAAAAAAAATATGCATAGAGATGTAATGATAGTTTTAACAACACATGAGGAGCAGGAAAAAAAGGCAAAGACTTTGAAATCCTAACAGAACTCGCGTGTGGTCATCTGCTTGCACGAACTTAAAACTTCGCGAAATATGTCCCCGGGACGCTATGTTATCTTCGGTTTTACGTGCACTTGTTTTCAGCCTTCACTTTACAATTTTATGCTTTTTAAGTGATGCGCTCTGGACATTTTATTAGGCTGCCGTATATCAAAGCGAGACTGTAATCTATACTGCAGAATTTTAAATTAAGTACATCTACGTTTGCTAGTGTTACGAACATCGCATTTAAAAACAAAACATAACTAAATAACATGGTCTACTTGTGACGTAATAGCATTATATGCGGGTGGTCACTTGGGATTTTTACTTGCTAAGAAAATTAAATCCGGCGGTGCAAAATGCACGCTGCAGAAAGTCCGCGCTCAGTGCAGGCCAAGTATTTCAGAGACAAAGTAGTCTTGCTTGGTGCAGCGTCATTAGTGACGGCGCAAGCGTCTGCCATCATGAAAACATGCTTTTTGGCAAGTATGTTTTTGCAAACAAAGCAGTTTTCGGTGCCACGCTTTATGGTTTGTGCATAAGATGCGGCAAAGAGAAACCTTTACAACATGATATGTTTTTACAGTAGCCCTCCTCCCCCATCCCATTTTTTTTTGTTTGTTTTCTTTTCACGTTGCTCCTCCAGAGAATACTTTTTATTACTGAGGGACTTTCTCCTCCGTTTGGAGGTGTACATTTGACAATTTTGTAAGTGTCTGTTGTTATGACTAATTCTCCATTGCTTTTATTTTGTTCCCAAAGACTGAAGTTTAAACAAAACAGGGAGGTGCTCCAAGCTCGGGAACGAACTTGTGAAGAACACTCGCTGAGATTTATTGCTGCAGCCAACGTGTGGCTGTTAACTATTAGATCTTTTCAAATATTGCTCCCGTGCACACTTGTAGTTCTTTGCAACATCGAATTCATAAGTCACGTTCAGTCCTTTGAATGCTTCTATTCTCGGGGACAACTAATGAAAGCATGTTAGAGTGCCTCAATGATGTGCGCTTTTACATGTAAAATGAGTCGTGGAACAACTTTTGTGCTTTCAGTAAATACCGCTAAAAACTAATTCCTCACGTTGGTAACTTGCGAAATTATCGATTAGCTTCCCTTTCCGCGCAATTGCGCACGCTGAAGGAAAAAAAAGAAAAGAGCTTTCCCCTCCTCAACTTGCAAATTGATCTAGCGGTCACGTGATCTGATCCTAACTATACCGTCAGCGTTCATCATAGTCCTGTACTGGGCTTGACAAAGCATACAGCAAGGGCTGAGCTTCAGACATTGTTAGAGTTAGGCTATTTTCATCTTTGATTGGACACGACCCATTAGCCGAATATTTAGTGATTCTGATGATCATGAACGTGAGCACTCGACTCGTGCTCATGACAACTGAGCACGTCATGGTGTCACAAGGTTCAAGATTCAAAGTAATGATGTCATGCGCAGTCACGGTGTCAACAAAGCTAATAAAACTAGTGACATTATCAATTTAAATCGACTTGAGGCAGTAAGTCGCATGCCTATGTCACGGGAAGTTACGGGGCCACGTGACGTCACATCACTTGACAGAATGTCTTGGCACAATGACGTGACGTGACGACGTGCACATGCTTAATCATAGTGCCAATAAAAAAGCGCTACAAATATCCACACTTCCTCAAATATTATTATTCTGTGAAATACAATATGATCAATACAAAGAAACACATACCTCTTTTTTAGACCACCTGAGACTGGGTGGAAGAAACACGACGACGTCTAAAAAAATGGTAAACTTACACCAGCTCGCCTGCGCCCTAACTGTTTTTTCATTAAACATACCTCTGCCATTTTTTCTATTATCAAACATTTATTTTCTGATATTAAAAGTGTTGAAAGAAAATTACCCTGAACCATTTTAACCGTTTACTGTTATATCTTTTCTTCCGGTTCAGCACCGGTTCAGTTCTAAGATGGCGGTCAAGACTTTATTTCGGTTCAGTTCCGGTTCGGCAAAAACTAACAGTTATGTGCCTGTTTTATGTTTGGTTTGGTTCAGTTCGACACTCTTATCAAATGTAAAAGAAAACAGAAACATTCTAACAATATTTGGCTTTCAAGTCACACGAGAGTCCATCTATTTTGATATCATGTAATTATTGTTAGTTGACAACTGTTCGATGGTGCTAAATTATAAAATATAATTTAGTACCAATTTTTATAAGACCTACCTTGCGCAATCAATAAAGAATTCCTAAGCAAGAAGGCGTGTCAGTCTTATTGATAAGATGCACGAACCTATGCACAGCGTGCTCAGCGTAAAAGTGAGAGCCAAAGCAGAGGAATCTAAGAAACTCTCGGGATATTGCCTTCTGAAATGCGGCGCAGCTCAAACTTTCTTGTTCCCGATGTTTAGTAACAATTCCGTTCAAGTTCGGGCTAAAATTATTATAATTTTGATTATCACAAGCGCCAAACCCGGTGCCTACAGCTATACAGTTCCCGCTTTTTATCATATTTGTAGAACAGTCTGAATCTGTCGTCAACACAAAGCCGGGACCAACTTGGCTGATGTCATTTATGAATTCGCTATTGCCATCAGATATGCACGGGTTTTGGGAAAAAATGGAAAGATGAAACTTGAGTTTCTGTCAACGAAATAATTAAGCATGCATCGCTTAACGCTCCGACGCATCTCAAGCTTAGCACTAGCGTTTGAGACCACATGCAATTTTTTTAGAACTTACAAATCAAGTATTCGAAATCCTATGTTTGTTGGTTTCGGTTTTGTTTTGGGGAACTTTTATGTGAGAACATTAAGTCCATTCCTGCAGGTGCATTTACCTCATGCATTTGCGGGCTTTGTTGACCGCCTTTTCTTATTGACATGGCCTGTTTTAAGCCGCTCGTTACTTTAATTTAGGCAACGGTGAGTTCCGAAACATGGGCGTCTGGCTCCAGCAAATACCTAAATTAGACATGGTTACAACAGCGAAAAAAATTATGAAACTGTGGACGAATACGAGAGAGAGGACCAACGTAAGAGTGTGTCATGTCCCCTGCATTCTTGTACAGTTTTTACTTTTTTTTCGCTGTTTTAACTTCGTTCTATGCTCACCAACTAGCCCAGCTCGCAACCCTTTTACCGAGTTTAGCCGCACACTGAGCGATTGGAGGTATTTTTTTTTTTGCAATAGCCAAGAACCCTATTCTCTCGTCTCCCAAACACGCGATACTCATATGGCTCGCCTTACATCAATTAGTGAACCTACGATAAGTAGTTTTAAAGTAATTAAAAAAATATTTTCGATATTTTATGTGATTTTGCTAATAGTAAGTATTTACTTTAAATTAAGCGCAAGGTTTTTTTGTTTGTTGTTGAAGTACGAATTTGTTTTAAAATTTAATAACCATGGAGCTGTTCTCTGTAGTAGTCGCGGACACGTCGAATAATTCACTGCGTATGCTGTTCGTTTTCCTTCCTGAAAACGCGTGAGGCATAGCTTTATCGGTTGCGCCAAACTGCTCTCGAAGTGCAGATTTGTGCAAGCCCAGTGGAGCTACTGTCAATGCGGAGAAACGTCGAGCATAGAAGACGCCAACACACAAACAAGAGCGCGCTCTCAGGTATTGTTTTCCGGATGATCGCGTACCTCATCTTGCAAGTAAGAGCACGGTGCGTTCTCAACACCGCTCACACAACACATCCTAGATAAAAAGTCCTAAGTGCTGCGGTTTCCTGCGTCACTAAAGAAGGCCACCTTGGGCCACAGATTGGACATGAAAACGGCGTCAACGTTCGCCTAGGTGTCGCGCTCTCACTCACTGGTCACGACTCCTAGCCGAACGGTAACACCGTAATCGTGACCAATCTGTGGCCTAGGGTGGCGTGCTTTGATGAACAAGGAAAATTCATCGTGTAGGCCTTTTTATCTGGGAGGTGTTGGCTCACCAGTGCTTCGGTCTTGGGACCACATCACATAACTCTCACGAGCTTAACAGGGAGAGCGTACACGTGTTGGCAGTTTGTTTCTTTGTTTCATACGGTTTATTGCTAACATATCTCTACGGTTCTCTATAAATCTTTCCTTTCCAATGTGTATTGTCCTTCTTATAGTTAGGCATCTTTTCGGAAGCCCGGAACCAAACAATGTCCGCGTTCCCTTCACTTTTCCGCAAACACCACGCGTGGTCCGTGGGCGCAAGTTCCAGAGGCCTCAGTACCGGCATGCAGCTTCTTTTCACGTCCAAACGGTGGATGGCGGAGGGACGCAGGGGGGAGGGGGAGGGGGGGGGGGGGAGGGGGGGGGGGAGCGGTGCCAGACAACACTCGAAAGTGACAAATGTGGACTTCTCCGCCCACCCGTTACCGGTTTCCGGTTAATCAGTTCGTGAGATAAATTGTTCCGTACTCGCGCGTAAGCGATGTGGCGTCAAAGGAGCCATGCTTTCTGTAGAAGCAGAATAGACAGAGGACGGTTTTGTTGTACTTGTGTCCCAAGATAAACACGACTTTGTTGCCGGTACTTCATTATACACTGGAAATGTTTTCCATTCGTTTACTTCCCTGAACTGCTGGCGGGTGCGGTCAAATAAGCTGTTTTTGTTGTTATTTTCCCTCTTGCCTGTTTTGCGCCGGTAGAACCAAGTCTGCAGCATATACCATGATTCAGAGAGAAACTCATTTCTCTCTTAATTCTTGTGTGAAGTGATATTTGAAGGAAGGATGCTAATTAAGACCTCAGTTCTTTGATGTCGTCCGCCTTTACGTTCACGGTACTAATTGTCCGCGAAACGAGAAATGTTCACGCTACATTTTTCCTTGGTTACAAAATTTGTAAGTTATAACCTTTTTTTTTTTTTTTTTTTTTTTTTTTTTTTTAAGAAGGCATTATGTTTGCACGTTCATTCGATTTTATATTTAGATGAGTTAGTTCATCCCATAATTCGGGAAACGCTACCTCTGTCTTTTGTTTGTCATGTATGAAAGTTAATTTCGGTTTTAAACAAACGGGTATAACACCGAAGAATGTTGTGCAACCAAATTGTCATTCAAACAGGATAAAAAAAGCAGTGCGAATGGGGAAAGCGACGACTAGTGCATAATTCACTCGGCCAAGACATATCTAGGATACAACATTGAATATATATATATATATATATATATACACTATTTGCAATGTCTACTAAAACACATTATGACACGTAAAAACACATTATAAACTTCAAAGAAACATAAGCCCCTTCGTTTTTGGAGATGCAAGTTCAAGATTTGTACATTTGTGTATAACCGCCGCGAATTTTATTTTAGAAGACGCAGTCATCATCACTTAGGTTCGAATCGCAAAACTATTTATTTACATTTTTACAGGAGGTGTAGTGATGTGGAAAAGATCGAGGGGTACCGAGTCGAAACTCCTGACCGCAGCCCCCCGTATCCGCTCCCTATATAGGTCGTGTCGTGTCGCTTGTGAATCATGCCTGATCCTGCCGCACTCACTCTGTGAGACAGGAACAGTAACTGGTAACCATGCTTAAGCGTAAATACGATTTAGGACGCTCGTCGGGCACGCGTAACAGCAGTTATGTCTGAGCTCCGTAACACTAAGCTGTGGTTAATAGTGTGCATGCAACTACGGTACTAGACGCGTGAATTTACGTCGTCGATACGAAAGTCAGTTTATTTATAACATCAATGTGAACAAAGACGGCTTTATGGTACCCTCAAACTAGCAAAATATGTTTGCCTGATAATGAGAACTGCACTTTATCATTTTACGTTTTGTTTGATCATTGTTAGAATGATGATGAAAATTATTCTTTTATTTTATTATATTTTTTTTCACTCTGCTGCTGAACGATGTACTCGGCTAGTAGAGCCTGGTCAGGCGGCGTTAGATCGCCTTTTGTCTCACCAGCCAAGACTACTGAGTCTGAATAAAGTTTATTACTATTAAGAAAAAAATACTATCCTGGTTAGTCAAAATGGCGTTTTGGTGGTTCTGACTACACCAAAGTGCGATTGACTAGCCTTTGGGCAAAGTAACGACCCTAAACCACAGTGGAATGACCTCTTTTCTGCAAGTGACGACCGAGAGCGGTCACTTTCGAATTTGATATTCACGTGCAGGCAGTCGTAAATCATATCAGTAATTGAGATAACCACATAAATAAATAAAATATGTTCTTTAGCTTTCATGACCTTTAAGGTTCGCCAAGATCACGTGTGTTTGCAATGTTCATAAATTGGAGAAAAAAATATTTTCCGCGCGAGCAGCAACACTGGTTCTGGACAGCCATTGGAACAGCTTTGTACCATAACAACGAACGACCAGGCGCTTGATTTGACGTGACTGTTTACCGAAATAAGGCAAGGGTATTCTTTTTGTCCTATTTTATTGTGAAGCTTAATTTAAAGGAAAATAATCACTAGTCGTATATCTGATCGTATTGAAACATTGAACACTAAGACCGAGGATCGACAGGGTAAACCTGCTTAAATGCTTGTGCCTGTGTCGCCTGTAGTGTTTCTCTCAATCTCGAACTTTGGTTGAATTTCTGATCTGCACCCGTCGTTATCGTGATCTCCCGGCTCTACCTAGCGCGTGAACTCTCCAATTCGATAGCGGGCTCCAGTTCAGTTGCAGTGTAGAAATTGGCTTTAAAGGGGCACTGACACCCCAAAGGTCGTATTATTTTTTATTGTCTAAAACGATGCAAGTTGTAGTCATAGACACGCAAAAAAAAATCGCATCGCGAAAAAAAATTTCCCCGCGCGCGCGCGCGCCTTTTTATTTTTGCCGTTTATATTTCCCGCGCTCATCTCCTTGCTTCTTTTGATCGGTGACGTCAAAAATCAGGAAATTTAGAAGCTTTGTAGGCGACATTTCTATACCATTTAATAACGCCAATCGTAAAACATGTTTTTTAACGCAATGACGAACGCACTACGGCCTTTCTTTTTGAAATACCAAAAATCAGATTTCGGTGTGATGTCGCTTCCTGAATTTGTGTTCTCCCTCGGAAACCTTGGCGGCGCTCGAGCAGAGGCTTATCGCAGAGTCGGGGAAGACCGGTTTTTCCCCGCGTCGGCTCCCTTCTATCCCGCCTGCTCACCTCCTCCTCTCTTCGGGTCGCGGTAGCAACGGCGCTTTGCTTCACAGCGTGGTGCGGAGGTCCGAAAGAAAGTCGAGTCACAGGAGACCGCAAACTTTGACTCACTGCGCTGGCGCGGATCGCGCGGGAACTTCAAATTCGGCATTTGGAAATTGTTTTTTTAATTCACGAATACTGAATTCCCAAGTTTCGAATTTTGAGGGTAATGTCCTGGCATCATTTTCAATCGTTTCGGATAATAAAATAAATTACGATTTTGATGTGTCAGCACCCCTTTAACTTCATTGTTGCGTCGTCACTGGTGATATGTGTGCTGTTACAAGCGCGAGCTCGAACCCGAACTCGCGCCTCTTTCGCCGTTCGAGCTCTTTAGTTTTGTTTTTCTGGTCTATGATTCATTAAACATAAACCTAAACCTAAACGTCAATCACCTCTGCCTTGTCTACCGTCAGAACACCCCGCAGGCCGGCCTCTCTGCCAGGCCTTCCTGGATGTCTCCTGCTGCCAAGTAGCAGTCTGACTGTTGAACCCCCAACATAGTCATATCTCCATCAGAGAATCACTGCATTGTGGTGCGTCGGCCACTACCCCGTTTTGGTGTGTCGACCGAACCTGTGTGCTCCTCCCATTCTTTCGACTGTTTCTCATTTAAAGCATAGCTCCGGGTCCAGGTCACAGGGTCTGCGAACGTGCGCTTTTTGCAGTTTTTCTAGCCTTTGTGGGCATTCGATTTTTACTAGGCAGAGTGAGCCTTTGCGTTTCTTTGATTCTGACGTTTTGAGATTTCATTTTGTATTTTAAAAGTTTTCTCATACTGTTTCTTCGAGCGCCTCGCGTATCGAACCCTTTCCGAGGAAGAAAAAGAACCCCTGCGATTTTTCATGACGTTCTTTCTCTCGTCCTCGTGTCTTCTTTTTTTTTTTATGGCAGTAATCAAGTTTTTGAGGTTTTGTGCAGTGTTCCAACACTTGTGTTCCTTCATTTCTCTCAGGGCAGTAAATAAGCCCCGGAGGTTCTTCACATTGTTCCAACGCTCGTGATCGTTCAGTTTACCCGTCTGCCCGGCAAGATGGGGCCTTTCTAACCGCCTGAACCTTTCCTTTTGACCGGTCACTTTGTTGTACCCGGTTTTGGACTTAATATGACATTTCATTGCGTTAAGATATGCTGCCCTGTAGTCCATTCATCCATAAGCTGAGACCGCAGTGGGAACTCCGTGCCCAAAGGACCAATCAGCCGCCTCTCATTCATAACCTGACCCGGTTCTCTGCACGCGGGTATAAACGGGAGCGTGATCACATGGCGAAAGATTGGAGTATGACTGGTACAAAGAGGACGTAGCTTCCACCACAATCTCAACTTAGGGTTGAATGGAATATAGTCAGCGCGCAAGATAGCCGCCCAGCTCCGGCTTCCCGAGACGTTGGGGATTACAAGACGGTAGCTGTCTTCATTGGCCTGCTCGTTCGAGTCCATTCGTAAAAAACCAGCGCGCACCAGAACGCCAGAACGCGCCATGATGCTTCATTGACGGCTGCTTGTACGCGGAGGAGCTGGCAGCTTCTCCGTTCCCGAAGGGTGCTTATGCGGAGTCGCCGTGCTGGGAAATAAATTGTTTCTGTTTCGGTGCATGCCACAAACAAGAAGTTTTCATCATAAACGCCTGTGAACTCACAGCAGCCGTTGAGCCGACATATTTTTCCTACTGAAGCTATCTCAAATGTGACTAACTTTCCACGGATATGAAGCTTTTTCAATATTCTTTATCTTCGACTGCTTGTTTGTTTAGGAAGATAAGTGTCGCGTTCTGATGTTTTTATCACTGTAGTCTTCCTGCAGATATTGTTGAACAAAATATTAGGAAAGGGAGAGCCGTACTTTTTTCCGTGTTAACATGTTTCATGAGGCTTTGTAAAAAAAAATAAGGATGGGAGAATCTAATAATTTTGCTCTTACTAGCTCGTTGAGTCATCACGAACACTATTCATGTTATTATGTGGGCACGCTCGAGCCCGATCTCAGACCTCTTTTGCCGTTATTGTTTTTCAGCTGTGTTGTTCTATATATTTAATTATACCCCAACATAAAAGTCCATCACCCCTGCTTTGTCGCCGGGAGGGTCCGCGCTGACCGTGAACATTGGCCACTACTCGCTTCCCGTCAGGAAACCTCCCCTGGCCGCTCTTCTGTCACATTTTGGACGCTTCCTCTTTCCAAGGAGAAGCCTGATCTTTGAACCACCGAACCACCAACATCATTGCTTCTCCGTCAAAAACTTCCTACGGGCAGGCCGGTCCACGAGAAAGCTGTATACAAAAATAATGCACATGCTATTGGTGCTATACTCTTGGGGTGCCTTCTGTTGTATTTGTATACCATCAAGCAGGGATGGGCAAAATACATGCAAATATGTATCGAAATACAAATACAAAATATTTTGTCAAAAATGTATTTAATTACAAATCTAATTACATTTCCAAAAAAGCATTTAAATGCAAGATACAAATACAACCAAATGTATTTAGTCTTGTCCAAATAGTATTGCAAATACATTCCTCAAAATTTGCGTCAGCGACTTCAGGGCACCTGCAACGAGTTTCTGGGTATCTCATTTTACTTTTGCATCGCACACTCGGGAGTTAGTCTGCGAGGCTCTAGTAACGTAATAGAAATATAATAACAAAAAAAATGTAATCAGCTTGGACGTAATAGGTGAAAAAAGTACAGAGCTTCAACCAGCTTTTTTTTGTCGATTACATTTTGGTATAGACCGATAAAGAACCGAGACTACCAAGACGCGCAGCACTAGCTAGAGAATTTTTTATTGTTGCAACTCGCATCAGTTACGAAAATCTGGACGACCCGCGCATTTAGGATGTTCCAGGCAAAAATATAAGTATAAATCAGGCTGTAAAGCATCACAAGTTGTCACAGGCACTTATCTAACCAGTCTGCCTGTGAACGTCGATTTCGTCACTATTCTCGCCCTGGACTAGCACCGTAATCACAAAGTCACTAATCGCTTGTGCTTGATTGAGAGACACTGCATTCGGTGCAGAACGTAGTTCTCTTCCTGCTCTGGACAGTGACAATAAATTTGAGGGATGTATTTTCGCCCACAAAATTGTATATAATTACAATTGTATTTGAAATACCCACGCTTTAGTATTTAAATACACACGTCAAATACATTACCCAATTTGTAATTAAATACGAATGCAAAATACACAAAGTATTTAAAATACGTTTTTCAAATACTTGTATTTTAAATACTGCCCATCCCTGCCATCAAGTAAGCAGGCAACTTCAACCATCCAACATGGTCCGACATTGGTCTCCCACACAGCCTATCGCGGACAAAAATGATGGCTGCCTCTGTCGTGCCGGGAAGAGTCCGAACGCACATAGCAAATCAGTCTGCGATCAGATGCGGTAGCTGAATTACAATTCAGAAGAATACTTCCTATATTGTACTTAGTTTCTGCAGCAGCGGGGCATGAACAACAGTGGGGAAGTGCCTGCAAGCATGGTTTCAAGGCTGCGAGGCTGAAACTTGCGGACGTCCACCTTGACTCTACGTATCGCATGCTCGGCTAACCCGTTGAACTGCGGGTTATACAGAGTGGTGGAGGGTTGCTGTACATGACCGTTGAAAAAAAAAAACACGTTTGAAAACTTTACGATTAAACTAGGGCCTGTTCTCAAATACCAGTGCCCTAGCTGTCCAAGTCGGCCAAAGATGTCGCACTGGGCTTCCACTGTGGTCTCGGCCGATGCTTCTATCCGTCTTGTTTCCAAGTGGACCACAACCAGTATTATGTAACTCTCCAGCGGTACGGCATAATATAGTATGTGAAGCCGTGTTCAGCGTTGCTTGGTATCGAGCCAACTGACGCGAACCTGCATCAAAGGCCTTTAACTGGACTGTACACATTTATTGCACCTTCTTACATGATCTTAAATGTATTGGTAAACACCGGCGTACCAGAATATGGTGTTTGCCAAGCTTTGCATGACTAATGTGCCAGGATAGGTGTCATGAAGCATAACCTCCTGTATATTGGAAATGCCTGCCAGCTGTCCACAAGGGTGCGCGGCTACCTCATACAAGACAGAACACTTGTATTACTGGAGCTGGTTTTGGCATTTGTCTTGGTACCTGTGGGCAAGAAATGGTGGGGGATTACACTACAAGAGACATCAAGCAACACCCGGGACCGTGGAAAGTGACTGAAGCTCACTTCGAAAAAATACTGCATCCCGGATTCTACCTCTTACTACTCAATAGTGTAGGGTAGGCACCTTTTTTGTAACGGGCATTAAGGAAGGCCTGTCTGGTCTCCCTTCGTGCATTCTGATGAGGCTTCGCTCAAAACAAAGCTTGGCTCAGGCCTCTCCATTGTAAAAGCTGATCAGCCCATGTACGCTTCCAGCATCTCTTTTGGTGCTTCTTGACAGGCTCTCAGTGTTTCCCTAGCCACATCTTTCTCGCGAACCTCGGGGTACATACCTAGCAACGGGCGCTATGACGACAGGAACAGTGCGTCATTACACACCGTGAGCTCCGGCACAGCTAACACCTTCCATGCTGCTTAGGTGACTGTATACCGGTTTTTTCCCTAGTGGACCATGAGCAGTAGAATTCCTCTACACCTTAAGAATTTTGAAGCCAAACAAATTATGCAGCAAACCACAGCATGCACTACCTTTCAGCATTTTAGCACCGCTTCTCGGCATCATTGTCGTTCTTTGCAATGCTGTGCTTGTAGCTGAGATGGTGATATCACTATATCTTCCATGTCACTAATGGAGCTAGCAGTAACTTCGTAGAACAACGAGAACATAAAACTGCATACAGCTGACACTGCAGTGGAAGGACCAAAATATGCGGCTGCCATTTATGCTTGTATGTCACGTGCGGTGGTGCTTATCGCAAGGTCCTCTCTGCGTAGGCTAGTTCACCGCAATGCGACATCGGGACGTACCATGTCACTGTGTCGTATTCCACCAGCTATGATTAATGTGGAAACCGTCGTACAATCCGTGTCTTCATCGTGCATGTGTTTCACGATAACTTTGGCAACTGATGCAATGAAAAGAATTTTCGGTGGAGGCTATCGAGTTGTCATGTTACGACCGCCTGAGCATTCAGTTCATTGCCGATTTCCCTTGGCTGCTCGTTTCAGTGGAATGTCTAATCTTGTAATAATCTATTCATTGGCTGTTTTGTCAGAAAGTAACTCAGCCGGTCTATCTAACGAAGCCTCAAGAAATGCTTTGCTAAGGTTAGACTAGGGCACCTACTTGCATTGACCTTGAATATATATATATATATATAGAGAGAGAGAGAGAGAGAGAGATTAAGATAAGATCCTTTGCGTTCATTTTGAGCAGAGGAAGAATGACCCAGATTTAACATGAAGTTCTAGGTTTCATATGATTACATTCAATCTTTCGCTAAAAAATCTATGTCACATTTAATTCGAGAGACAAGTTAAACAAAGTCATAATTATTTGGATTAAGAAAGCTGTGCATACCTGAGCTCAGCTTTCAGTAGTTTGTGCAAATTTTACTTTGTAGCTGTGAGTTTATTATCTATGAGGACAATATAATTTTTGATATTGAAATGTTAATCGAAACACTTGTACTTCTCTAGTACACTTGGAGCATGTAAAATACTTTGGAAGTGACAGACAACCGCAATTTGGCGTCCGTCATACAACGATTTAGTTGTGTGGAACAGTATCTTGATTGGTGTAAATCATATACTTTTTTGTGTTATACATAATTTTTTTACATATTTGTTTTAGATTGGTGAAATAACCGCAGAGTTACTTGTTCTGATCATTCATAATGTTTGTATTGCATATGTAACATTGATTTTTTGGGTAAATGTTCCCTATTTTTTATATACGTTTATTGTTTTGTTTCATATTCAAAGGTGTCAATAAGAAGGCTGCACGGTGGTTTCTGGCTTTAGAAAGTATATTTCTTATAATTATAGTCTGATAGTCCAGTGCTGGAAAAATCAGATTTCTATTTTTTAAATGAATCAAAAGCACCTACACAGTTCTTTTAAAATGTTTAATTATTTTTAAAGTAAAACGTTTTAAGTATAAAACTGTATATCACGCTTTGAAAATAAAAGGATACAAGTTATTGCCCCCTCAATACATTTGATCATGTAGAGCCACTTCACATGCATACAGTTGAGTTTTGGTTGTAATGCGCTAATATTTTGAGCTTTCCACACTGTTTATATGAAGTGACCCCACGCTTGGAAAGTGCAAACTTTTGTTGCCAACAGAAAACTGAAAGATTTAAACTAATTTGATGCAAGTATATATGTTCTCCGAATGCAGTACATAAAAAAGAAGTCGGCTATGATAATTTTAAAAAAAAATTTAATTGTACCCCAATACAGTTTTACATAAGTGCTTAATTTAATTCAGGGGCTTTTAAAGTAAAGCGAGTAGTTGGACTCATCGGTCACTTGACCAACGCGTGAATGCTTGCCGCCAGCGTTTGTCCTCTATAAATAACTTGTAGTACGTGCTAAGTCTTGCATGCAGTGTAGTTACAGAAACAAAAAAGAGAGCAGAAGTCACCTATCCTCAAGCAGTAAATTTAAGTGAAAAGAGAACCAATTGAACAAAACAAGACCAAAAAGAATGTTACTTAAGCCGATTATTTACTAGGAATGCAGATATTGTGGTAACTTGTGCTGTTATTTCACACGCGCAACGGGAATAGGGCAACATGGCTTGAGTAAGCTTATCACTGCGTGAAACCGAAACTGATCGGGCGCATGCTGCGTGGTGTTCCTTTAGCCAATTTCTTTCATATCTTGTTGCCGTTCGGAACAATAGATTAAGAGAGGTGTCTATCCAGTCAATTTAAATACGCATAGCACTTATATACTAATTCTTGCAAATACTCTTTGTAAATCATCTAGTAAAGAGTGGCAATCACTTGCCTAATTATTAATTGGAGTTCTTTGTACCATGTTGTACTGCTGACATGTATGTGCCATGTAACATTGTTCGGTACCTGGATGGTGTATCTGCTGGTGTATCAGTGGTTGTCTCATGAAATTTAAAATAAAAAAAAATACATTTCTTTTTAGTGTAATGTAGGGGTTACTACTACACTTTCTAGGAGGTGCAAGCTGCCGCCTGATAAAAAAACCGAACCGTTCAACAGTCACGTTCCTATTTATTTAAAAACAACTAGCCTGCGGCCTAATGGTCTCGCTACCTCTCAGTTTTATAACAGTCGTAATAATGGTGCCACACAACCACCTAAATGCTCGTTTTGTGTCCAAGAGCTGCGAAGTGCAGGTAAACATGCGCACAAATGGTAACCATATCGGTAGAGGTAGGTCCAAACAAAGATAGATAAAGTAATGGCGGTAGCGTTGGTGCGAGCTGGACGCCTCTCATCGGTGTCGACGACGGTGCCAAGCGATTCTACGCCGCATACGAAAAGCATACGTTGTGTTAAATAAAGTCAGCATGCCTATTCCTCGCGTAAGGATTTCTTTTTTTTATTTTAGCGTTCTTTTCCGGCGGTGAAATTACAATAATTCCAGCTACATATCGTCGGGATCAATCGAGGCGATTCCGGCACACGCACTGCCATCCGTATAAAATATCTATATATACGGTACCGCTGTTTGGGAACGAGTGTTTAGTGTATCTGATTGTGCGTCGAAGAGGTGGATCATGCGTATGCGCTCTATTCTCTCACGGCAACGAAAGGCCCTGCTCTCCGTTTGGCCCTACCGGGAATTCGAGCTTTGCTAACCGGCTGGCATGTGGGTTTAGGGGTAGTCAAATTTTAACATTTGTTTTTGGACTTTGTACGGTTTCGTCGTTTTTACCCTTGGGGTCGTTATATATGTGGGAACGCTTTACCACCCCAAAGCTAGTCCCATAGACTACATATTTTCGTAGAGTGTGAAATGAAAAATAGTCTACCTTATTTCTTGAAGAATCTTAGCATACGAGTTTCCCGGATGGTGTCGAATATCATGTTCAAACATTTTTACTGGCAGTATTTATTCTGAAATGCAACAGCAACGAAAAATTGTACAGGGGTCACTATTTTTAGAAAAAAAAACAATCAAAATTTTAAATTTTAAGTGCGGCTTTAAAACCACTTATAAACTTATATTTTAGAGGCAGTCATCTTCAACTCAGTTGCAATTTTTTTTTTTAAAGAACGTTTGAACGCGCTCAATCAAAGAAAGAGAAGCTGTGCATTTAGCGTTTTGAATGAAAAGCCCATTAAATATACTGCTCAGTCCAACGCTGCCTGCGTAATGGTCAGTGTGAGTTTACTTTATGCTGCTTATTGGTCTCAGTATGTCGCCTTTAAATGGATGTTTCAATTCCTAATTTAAAAATTGGCTGGAAACAAATTGGTATAGAGAATAAAAAGAACGAGAGAGCAGTTATCGCTTTTCTATGCAGTTGCGCCTGCTTAAAATCCTGAACACCACAGGGGTGAATTTTGTGGAGAGATGTTGCTGCAAAGGTTAACTTACACGTGCCTGTGTCGAAACTTAGGTATTCAGTTAACAAGCCTAGAGGTGTCTGCAAAAAATTCTTAAATATTACGACATTCACGTTATCGAATAACTTCGTCTTGCCGCATTTTATTTGATTAAGAAATCATTCAAATGCATCTCAGAGCAAGCATTAGCGCGCACGGGGCGTAAAGGAGGTTGCGCAAAGTTCACCGAGCAATTCGTAAGAGGGGCTACGGAAGAGAGAAATTCGCTAAAAGTATGCTCCCATCACGCGGGTTCTTACGTAATCGACGCCTTTATCGAGTTATCCGCTAATATTGCTGGATGTTGCTCCGAGGTTAATGTTATGTTTTATTAGTTGATTTTGAGGTGTCATGCAATGAGGGGTCAATATCCAAGCCTTTTTATTGGAGATGATACAATCTAATATCACTTCGTTTGGGTAATATTTTGTAATTGCGTTTGTTTTACATTTTTTATTCAGTCGTTCGCTTTGATGTGTGAGGGTCTGGCAGCAAAGAACATTTCGTTTTCTTCTTCAGCAATCATGCCGCCTCCGAAAAAAAAAATATATAAAACAGATACATATGGTTAATATTTACTTTTTAGTTGCAGCAGTTTAGTTTAATGCACACTGCGATTGTTTTGTGACATCCGTTTTTGATTTTTATTCTTGTAAATCAGAAAGACGTCAAATATCGTCGGAGTAATTTTTCCTGTACGACATTTGGTGTTGAGTATTTCAAATTCCTAATGTTTGCTAAGTTTTCTATAAGAAATTGGCAATCTTTTTATATAAATAAATAAAATGGATAAATAAACAATATATTTTTGATCCCGTAGCTTTTCTATCATCAATCTTTTGCATTTGCCCACGCTGCAGGTAACAAGAATATACCATACATTATATCTGAAACGTTGGAAGTGAATAGGAACTTTTCCTGCTGTTTTCACCCTGGCAAAAATGCCAAGCAACTGGGCAGTGGATGTGAGCGCGGATACTTATATATTCCGGAAGACAGCTATTTCGCATGCGCCGAACGCGAGACACAGTCAAGAAGAAGAAACCCTGGTAGCACGCAGAAGGTGGTTAGTGGAATGGTCTACAGGGTAGCCATATAGTCAAAATACTAGCTTAATATAAAGAGCAATTTGTCTTATAAAGCAGAATTGTAGTATCACCCCTGCAGGATATTTTGTGTTTAAATAAAACTTTCAAATAAATATTTCGGGTGTTTTAACAAAGAATTTCAAAAATCCATAAAATAAAGTTGTTGAATAAAAAGAAACTTTATGAGGACAACTTTCCAGCCACGGAGAGCGTCGGGGATTGCGAAAATACATACTAGTTAACTAAATATTCAACTAAATATTGCAAAGTAACTTCTGAATCAAGAAAAGAAACGGATGGTTTCATTTAAAATATTATCAAGCATTATCAAAAGCCACTAAATCAACAAATTGTAGAAAGACACAAGGCATGTATAAGAACATCACCGAGTTCTGAAAGAAACGCTCAATTTGGACGCCTTTCTTGGTTCCGATCTTCTATCGGACTGCCACATTGTGCCAGCGGTCCTGAACCGGGTTGCCGAGGCGCGCAGCACACGTGAGCCATACTTCCTTCCAGTGTTTGTGGTAACGTTCTAACGTACTCATCACCTTTTTTTCCAAACTGTAATGGGTAACGTACTCACTTTACTTATTTCGAGCAACTTGTAACGTAGTTAGGTTACCCGTTACATAATCTTGTCAGGATTTTAAAAAAATATATACGCTTCTATTTTTTTTCGTGTTTCTAGACACCAAGCCAGACACTTCTTGTCACTGTTTGCGTTCTTTTTTTACGTTTTCCGTCGCAAGTATTTAGGTAGAACCGTAAAAACAAATAAGGTGATTGTGTTCAGTTTCTGGATAGGCATAACGTTTTATAAAATGTGGCGCATATGCATACCTGTGAAGTCAAAAGAGTAAAACGTGTCAATTCATAATTAAAAATATAACGCTAAAGTAAGTCACTTTTTAACGGTACCGGTAGCCGTAACGTGTTCCTTTTATCTCGAAGTAACGTAGGGCGGTAACGCGTTCCTCTGAAGTAACGAATTGCCTTGCATTTTTTCGGTAACGCCTACAGCACTCTTTCTTTCCATTTTACGATGAAGGCGAGGCGTAGCATTTGTCGAGGCCGCAGTTTCACAGCCTAGCCGCGGAAGGAGGGGGTGGGGACAGGATCGCTGGCGCAAGCATGCGCTCCGACTGAAAAGCTAATCTTAGAAGCCCGCTTAAGTTTAGCGTTATCTTTTTAACGCCGTCAAATTCTGAATGTGTCGTATATCTTCTAAGATAAGTTGATTTAGTGGTTTTACAATCCCGGACGAACGCCGCAGCCTAGCACTTTGCTCCTGGTTAAGGTTTATTTTCTTTTTGCCACCAACCCTACTTTTGTTATTTTGTAAAATGTTCGCCAAAAGCCCGATATTTAATTTATTAAAATCTTGTGCCCCAAAGTTGAGAGTATGAACCAGGTAAATGCCAATACTCTTTTATTTCAACCTCACGTGGTGATACGTCGGATAATGAGTATACTGGGTGAATAATTCCAGAGTTTCAAAACCATAAAAGTGTCTTCCTTTCCCAAAGTCATTTGTTTCCCGGTATGCATTTCAAATAACTCACCTTAATATCAAACGCATTCAACGAACTTCGGGATTCAATTTCCCAACCAGAGTTTGTGTGTAGTTATATAACTTCAATGAAAGTGGCAAAACGAACGAACGATGGGCGCTGAGACATGGTCCTCAAAGACAAAAACACGAAAGTCTGTATTGCATTTCTTTAAGTTGCGACTCGGTGTCTTTCTCACCAGTCGTTCCTTAAAGTTGATTCAGACACGCGGTAATCGAAGACTGCGCAGAGAACACACGAGGCCGACGACGCCGTCGGTCGAAAAAAAAAAGAAGAAAACAAATATATCCGGGACAGAGGTCGAATCCTCCATACTTTAATTTCACGCTCCGCGGTCCAATTCCGGAAACTAGATTCCTAACTCCGAAATTGATTTATACGAATGGCGCGTTCCCCGTTTGGTGCCCCTTCTTCTTTGAGGTTTCGCGAGGAGTAACCGAACAAGGAAAATTTTCATTCGGGACCATCTCTACGACAGTACGCGATTGTGTTTGTGGCGGAGCTCTCTTCGCGCTCAAGGAAGTGAATTTTTTTTTTTTTTATCTCGGTATTGGCGCGTTCTTTAATTAAGGAGCACCCAGAGTGCGGGTGGCATTCTTGGCCACTGTTGCCCTCATAAGTAGGTTCATCAGGGTTGGCGCCCTTTTGGATTGCGTTTGTTTTGTGCGACCATGCGGTTTGAGTCAAAGCCAATAAACGTGGAGAGTTTTCTAACGGACACATCTTCTCCTATCAAGTGTTCGGTCTTACGGTCCGTGCATTCCCCGTGGAAGGGCGTGTCTAGGCAGCTAGTTTGGAGGTACATGGGTATCAAGCCCTCATGAAGCGCAACGTCAATCTGTCTGTGACGCTGCGACATGGCACGATTAGGTAACGTGACGTTTAATGCCTTCTTCAGATATTTAAACGATCACTTCTTATGTACTGTCAATGTTCGAAATAATGATATGTCCAAGCCCTCCACTTTTAGTTTTGTGTCTTTTATTATGAACATTTTTAACTCGCTACCGTTTTACACGTATCTTTATAAGGAGGCGGTTGCACTATGTCATCTATAAGAAAAGAGGTCAAGGCAAAAATAGGACACGGTAGCGGCACGTGTATAAGGGATATACGTCGATACTGACACCAGCGAGCTTCAATTAGGGCGCATCTTTAAGAGTAAAGTTTTTTGTTCAGTGTAAAATAACTTAAAAATATAATACTACATAAGATTGTTAAGAAAGCCACATGCTCTGTCCACTGATGTCTATGATTATTTGTTACCTTTTATACTTCTCAAGGAACAATTTTGCTACATAAGATTTCAAGTGCCCTAAGAGTTTCAAAAAGGGCACTGCAAAAATACGTTTGGTTTTGGCATGAACCATGTAAGACATTGATGCATCTAATCTACGTATTTGTTGAGACGATGTTATTTCACACCTCTCTCGCCTTTTTTTTTTTTGTTTCTGGAATGCATTTGTCTCGGCTCTCATTTTGTTTTACTTGGTTCTTATATATTTGGAAAAGTAATTGAAAACACAAACTGAAATCGTAGCCTTATATTTTTCCCGATTTTTTAAATAAAACCTTAAACTGAAACAGGTCTTTCTTTAGGGATCCGGAACTAACGCTTTCCGTCATAATTTGCGCAACCTGGTCTGCGCCGTGCAATAAGTTGTTTCTGTTTTGTGTCAGCTTGCGCTTACCAGTGTTAAGGGCTCATAATAGTATCGAGAGAAACGCAACGAGGTTCATCGTTCTTTATTACAACATGCAGCAGAAATCCTATTTAAAAAAAAAATAGATTGCAATATACTGCAGGCCGCTCGTTCTTAATGTAAAATACGTTAGTTAGAAAGCTTCCTAGAAAACACGGAAAGAAAGAAGGCGCCAGAAAAAGAGTTATAAAATACAATTTCAAAGAAGACGTCATCATTGTCATGTAACCAGACCACGTGACGTGGCGACCTGACTTCAGGCGAAATGAGTTGATAAGTATCGCTATTAACACTATCACAAACGCGTTAAACACCTTACAACGCATTTAATATTTTTGTCGGATATGGAGAAGCAAGGCTCTTGACTGGTCTCGGCTTTATCGATGGATCGCTGGGGACGCTGCAAGCATTTGAAGCCAGCTCAATGCCTTGTGAGAAGAGTCAAGTTACCCTTGAGAGGGTTGCAATGACGTTTTACACACGTCATAGTTTTGTTCACAGCGCTCATTGCGCTCCTTCAGAGCGCTGGATAGACTGGGATGGCTCGCGGCTCCCGTTTCTGTGCTGTATTGACCAAATCGTACCGAAGGACGGACCTACTTATAAAAATATTTATGTTATAACATGCATATTCGTAGCTACGTGACGTATTTGCAACTATGCATAAAGCATATGCTTACGAAAAACTTGCGGCACACCTCATTTACTTGATCGGCCTCTCCCCCATTAACGCCGTCTCCATCCGTCACGTCCTACAAATCCACTCTAATTGGTATCATCTCAACTTTCTCAATGGTATCATCGCGATGCTCGCACTTTCATTATTCTTTACGATACCCGCCGCAAAAACGTAGCCTTGAAACCAAAATGAAGTTGCGCTTTTGCGCTAGTCATATTTATGTTATTTATTAATGCTCATATATACGTCCTGTATCAGTCAGAGTTTCAACACATCGCTTATTTCAAATAACAATTCAACCGAAAGGTTTACCGCTCACGGTCAAGACGCTACGACGGAAATATACAAAGTTGGAACATCCGTGTATTTTTTTTTCTTGTTTTTTCTTTCCACGTTATCGCATTGTCAAGAGTCCTAGACTCTCGGGAAAAGTGCCCTTGAACCGTGCCTCGCAAGCACGTATATTAGAAACAAAAAAAAAAAAAAAACCTAAAAAAACAACAACATTGCGTTGGAGAAGAAGCGGGGGATCCGGGGTACAAATTCCCCTACAAATACCTCGGAGCACGTAAACCACCATCCTGGTTCCATTCATTCCCGCCTCAAAACACGTTGTCTCGAGTCGTGACTAGGAACAAGACCGAGCGCGGCGCCGCAAGGCCCCGCAGCGCTTCTCACGTGCTTTGTCCTCCAATACACGCCAAATCCGCATGCATGCTCGACGTCGGCCGACCGCCTCAAATGGCATCCGGAACATAAGTATATACATATCCTAGTCCTCACAAAACCTCGGACAGGTATGATTCAATATGAAGTGAAGATGGAGCCAAAGAAACAAAGTTTTACAAAAGAAACCGCGAGCGGCAACTTTGAGAACAAAAACTACATGTTGCTTTCTTTCGCTGGGGAGGAGGCTAGGGGGGAGAAGAGACATAGCACTCGCCGTCTTTATTACAGTCATTACGGGACGCTACACTGGTCAGTGCGGTTTCTTGAACATGTGCTCGCTCCTGTTTTCATTTTCAGGGTTTGCCGCTCCCGGTCGTTTTCAGCCGGTCTTCTCCAGTCTCCGGAAAAATGAGAGCTGTGGCGGGGAGGAGCGGTGTTCTCCGAAGGAAGGAGCGCCTTATCGTCCGAGCGTGACGGCGACAACCTTGCCTAATGACACCTTTTCCACGTCTATACACTACTGCCTGCTTTCTCTTCTCGGTTCCGTTTCGGTGCAGAGAGTGTGTGCACATAAATGGAATGCCCTGCCGCTTGTGAAGAATGCTTTGAAGGAGGGAGAAAAACGCTTTCTGTGGTCACGAGTTCCGTCTCGACGACTGGAAGGAAGGTTGCAGTCCGCGACGATTAGTGCACGGCAAAGATTTTGATCGCTGGAGCTGTAGACCACTGGTTCACCTGGCTTCCTGCTGCCCAGACTAGCTCTAGAGGTAGCTATTGGCAGTCGGTAGTTCCCATTTTGCTGCATTAAAAAAAATGTAGTGTAAAAACAGACATGTATGCGACAGATTTATGAAAACACAGTTTCTCACTCATTTTTTTTCTTAGGTTTGAACTTAAGTTGTGGTGAGGTTGTTTACACTCAGTGAAAAGTCACGCGAACTGTTTTAATATATTCTGAAGTTTTTATCCCGATTTGAGCGAACCGCTGTAAATTAACAGTTTAAATGTTTATAAGATAAACTATACACCTTTTTATCTAAGTAGTTACCCGACCGGCGGACAGAGGGGGCTGACACACTCGGCGCCGTTGGGTGGCTTCAATTTGGTTGGTTTCGGTTTTAGCGCGCTCTCGGCTGTGTTGGTTTGTTCTTTCATTCTCGCCGAATTTCGTCATGCAAATGTGCCCGTTATAGTGCACAACTAATAAAACTGGTACTGGGTCAATTCGAAAATCACGAAGTGGTTTTGTGTTATATTGGCGGACCTCTTTATGAACGCTTTACAATGCATCTGGTCATGTTAGTCGTTCATTTCGGTCGGGTTCGGCGACGAAACCACTATGGGGCACAAATCTAAGGCCTGCTCCACTGGCCCTATTTTCAAAAAAAAAAAACCTAATGAAGAGACTAATTAGTAGATATATAGCAAAAATGCAGGTCCTCAACCTGATTGAAAACCTCCTAAATTGCGAAAAACGCACGAAGTTGCATGTTCACTGACTGATTTTTGGGGACACCTACTTTCTGTGAATGTCAGAAACTCAAAGTGTTTCTTATGATAAGCATATATTCTAAGAAAAAAGTGATGTTGCCTCGGGCTGTTTTCTTTGAAAAAATTAAGTACTCGAGATATATTATGGTAGTCCGTCCTAGGTCGGTTGCGAAATTCCTTTCGCTATTGACCTTGCTAAAGTGCTTATTAACAGCATTTCACAACGCTGGAGTTAAAAAATTAACCATTTGTTTTACTGACATTCCATTACGACGTGCCTGGCACATGGCATAAGTGAGGCCCACTAATTGGAATCTGAAAATTTGTCTGCGTATAAACTTTGCCAAATAAAATTAAGGGTACGAGAGAAATGATCTCTCGTACGTTTGGTTGAAGTCGAATGCTACGCATGACTTCATAAACCTTCATGACAGATGTCACAGAGGTCTTTGTGTTTCACAGGGGTCTTTGTGTTTAAAATAAATAAAATTAATTAATTAAATTTTGCATTAAAAATGTTAACACCATTTAATGGCTGCAGGTATGTGACCGAGCATATTGTACAGTTTCTCTGAATTCATAAAAAAACAAATCAAGCAAACGTTTCTATTGGAATAACGATAAAGACCGCCTATCAGATTCAGGTGTAATGTGAACAAACATATCGCCCGATGTGGACGTTACCATTATCCCAAGCATCAGATAAAATGTGAGTTAAACGCTTGTCACCTGTATATCTTATATCTGCTATATAATCAAAAACAATTCTTTTAAATTTGTTTTGAAGGCAAGGCCAGAGTCTTTCAGGAAACACACATAGCTTACGCTGAGTAGTATTTTGGTTATATTCCTTAAGACTCTATATGCGCGAATATACATACATTGCACTATACTTATTTCGAATATTCCGCCACTATCACTGTGTAAACTTCAGTTGTCGTAAACAAAGGGCCTCAATAAGCGTCAGGTCTGACGCTGATTGCTGTATCTCCTCCCTCCTCACGCTTATCCGGTACGCTGACGGTGAAAACAGTCAAAATCGGTTACAAAGTTAACTGCATATGTCGTCGTGCACGTAATGATGGCACGCAATTAAGGTCTAAATGTATACACCGTGGGGCATTTACAATAAGGCGAGAAACGCGATGAAACGCGACAAAAAACGCGACTGCAACGCCTTCGCCAAATCGCGGAGGGGAGAGTGGAGCGACGTGCTGAAGCCACCTTATGGCGGCCGCGTCACGTGATTCCAAAATGGCAGCGCCCATGCGACGGAGGCCGAAAAGGTCTATAGGAGTTCAGTGATGTGATGAAACACAATTAAAGTTTGTGATGTTGTAAATAACATTAATATGTCCTTTTCATTATGTATAGTATAAACATAAGCATTATTTAAAATTTTCTACGATACCCTGAGTCCTTAAAGAAATGTTGTAGCCTTCAGTGACTGGATATACAAAGTTAATTTTCTTTTGCACAATGGCAGCTTCATTAAAGCTGAATAAGTACTGAACAATGCTCCATTACCAAATTCAATGCGAAGGAAGAAGTAAGCCCGTCATAACATGTGCACAAGGACAAGCGCAAATATTGTCATGATAACAGTGTCAAATTTAAACATTTGTAAACAAAGCGAGCAGTCAAAAAGCCGTGAATTGTTGAAAATGAACCGCATTAACCCGCATTCGAAGATGTATTCCACTTCTTACAGGACAATGCTTTCCGCATACTGCTTTTCACATATTTGTTGCAAGTACAGTGCAATGTTCTCCCGTGTTTCTCTTCCAGTCCGGACATCGCCTTGTTCGAACTTAATGCCTTTCAACCTTTCCAGACATTATCAGTGTTTTTTGAGAGAAAACATTTATCCGCAAGTTTGAAGGTATTTACTGTGTTTGAGAGTGGGTATACGTTCAGGTAAGGCGAATGTATGTGTTGCGTAATCAAGATCACCTGACCGATGGGACGAATGCATTGTAAATAAGAGCTTTATTCAGTGAAATAATCTCATTTGGGTGCATCCATTCAACTTGTTTTCTATTTCTAAAATTAAAAATTTAATTTGATCACATCTTGCATATATTGAATTGCAGGTATGTGATTATATTTTCTATTCATGCGATATGGTCAGTGATAGCATTTTATGATCTTTATGTGTAGGCCAGGACAGAACCATAAATTTATTAAAAAAAAAAGAAATATTATAATAAGAATGCAGGTTATCCTGGTCTTGACGTGCCTTTAGATAACCAGCACGAAGATGACTTCCCCGCCACGACACCACTCCATGTGCGGACCACTCCTCACCTCCCGCGTCTTCGAACCAGCATGGCGCACATGCAACAAACCCAAGTCTAGGCATTTCTTGCACGAAGTCGGTCCCCAACTCAACTTTCTCACAGGATGCCACCACTTCGCAGTCTTCTCGGGTTACCCCACTTTCTTCTCCAAAAACAGACACGAAAAAAAGAAGAGGCACGCACCTAAATTGCAATAAAAAGCGAGAAAATAACGGGCGGGAACTGAACAAAACAGATTCCAGCTCCTTCTGGTCGTCGCATGACCCCGCAGAGATCGTCTTTCGGGGATACGAGCAAGCCAAAAAGACAGCTGGTGCCCATGTGTTCTCGGAGGGGACGCCAAACATTGGCTTCTACCGGAGAGCGCTGCCGATGATTGCTTTTGCGAGTTCGGTTGTTTGTTCACGGGAAAGGCTATAGGAAGTTTCTATTTTGTCTTCTATGTTGTCTTCGCGAGTTGAAAAGCGACTGTGCTCGAGATTGCGTGATGTTTTTTCGAGTAGTAGTGAAAATTATCTAGATTTAAGAAACCATAAAATTATGGTTTGTCCCCGTTGGCCTTTTACTATGGACAGGTTTAAGTTTGATTTTTGTAATAGCCGAACTAATATCTAAAATCGAGACTATCACGTTGACTTGGGAAAAAGTGTTGTTTCAAGGCTATTTTGGGATAGCTTTGAGACATTAAAAAACCGAACGCTCAGACAGTTCATCAGAGAATCGGACCCACCTAACGAGTTTATTAGAGGTACAAATGTCCGCAAACAGTCGAAGGTTTATTGCGGTGCAGGCGCGGCGTCACTAAGATTTGATTTGTAATAAAATAACACACTTAATATTCCGAATTCACTCGGGTGCATTCAAAGAGGCAGTAATTCGTTATAATTAACAGATTTTGTAGTTCATTAGATTTTTGTTTCGTAATTTACTAAATATTCTAATATTTATGAATAAGTATTTCGTAAAGTAACGTTATTACTTTCTGAGTAACGAAATATTGAAGATTACTAGATGCATTTCTAACATACCGCCAAAGGAGAAAAAAAAACATGGTGGAAGAAGTCAAATGCAATTCTCTCCGCGCTTCTAACGCCATCACTCAAGACGCGCGTCAGCAGCGGAGGGAGTGCTAGCAATGGAAAGGAAACGAATGCCCTTTAATAGTCCCATCACACGGTCGCGGTTTGGAGCGTTTGACACCTTTCGCGGCGTCGCATTGTGAAAAAAGCCGTCTGCTGCTCTCATGTGCGGTTTTATGTTTTTTTTTTTCTTCTTTTTTTTTTTGGCGCTGCGGATGCTTTAAAGCAAGAGCAGCCATGCATGGCAATAAATAAAGACGTTTTCTCAACTCAACTCAGGGGAAACACGACCGCGCCGTGTTTCTTTCTTTCTGGATTCGCTTGTAGGATCAGCCAGGGCGGGAGGGTTAAACTGATCGCGTTACGACAACAGGCCTTGACTTCGTTTCAAGCAGCGAACAAACTATTTTGAGCGCAGACCCACAAAAGACTAGAAAAATGATAAGTGATAACCCCTAAAACTGTATCGTGGTGTCGGTGAGAACTTAGGAGCCGTACTGCATATGAATTTTCTCCAAAAATGTACTCAGCGTTTTGTTCCTGTTGATTGTCTACTGATTTTTCCGCATAGGCGCACCCACACTGAAAACACGAAAAGCCAGCGCGATCCCCGCTCCTGTTCACGCCTGAGCGTTGTAAAGGTGAAATACTCCAGGCCAATCAGCTACGTCTTTTGTGCCATTTCACTTAGCACTAGCAAGTTCATTTAACCAGAAGATGCGTCGGCGATGTGACACTGGCAGCTTATTTAACAGCAATGCTGTATTATTAAATGTGTTGTTAGTTAAAAGTTAAACGGAGAATGGTTGCAATCCTTGATGATCATCGTCACTTTCGTCAGGCAATGAGCGGGCAGGGGAGGGCTGCGGAAAGGACTTCAGACTTCGAAGCCGCATTCTCAGAATTTGTAATTGCGAAGAAAGTTCCAGTTGGGGCCGGTTGGGATTTTCGTTAGCGGACTGTGCGACCAGGAAGTTAGACAGAAACTTCACAGATAAGGAAGACGTCAGGAATTTCCGTTACTAAGCAGTGGCTGACATGGACGCTCGAGAATGACAATGGCTGTAATCACGTAAGAAAAGGACACGTGTTGATTACAGATCATGACAATTTTTATATAATTTCTGAGCAGCATCCTCCATTCACCTGCGGCTCTGTACATTCATATATTATGTCGAGTACTGGTCCTAATACATTTGGTGATAAAAAAAGTCCTAATTTTTGTTCACAATTTACGAAGAAACGAAAGCGTTAGCTGTAGCGCGGTAGAGCAATGAGGTTGGAATGGTGCCATCAAGTACCTGGGGATGGAGGTGCGACATGGTGAAATCTCATAGCCGTTGTGATTTGCGTAGTGGATGCCACTGACGACCACCACCAGTGCCTTGTGATCCGTGATGTTAGTGGGTAAGCGTTGTAGACGTTTCTACTGCAATCCAACATTACGCGTAGCAACTGTGTACTGCCAAAGTGGGATTTAGCATAACGCGAGTGAATGTTTGAAAACAAGTATTTCAAGCAGAGAACAGGGAGACTCTTTCTTCATCGCGCCGTTACTGGCGGGTTGCCGGGGTTCCCTCCCGTCAATATTGTCTCCGCGCTGCGAGGACGACGTAAAGACCCGGCTTCCATGGTCTCGCGCCAAGAATGGTGCGAAGGGTTTCTCCATAGCGCAGCGAATTCAGACCTGGAGTTCGAAATCTCTGCAAAGTGTCGCCCATAAAGCTATCGCTTCAGTAGATCAAGTGTGCCAACCGGTCCGATAGCAACCTTGGTCAAGCAGCAGCATTCGAAACGTATCCAAACGCAACCCTAGACAGTTTTATATTCACAAATATAGTCAGTTTTAATGTTGATGAGAGTATTGCAGAATGGAAGGAAAATGGAGCTTTCCGAGGCCCAGTTTTAATGAGAAAAATATACCTTTATGAAACACCTTGCAATCAGCGTGGGCATGTGGGAGCAGTGCACTGATGCTGAACTAGAAAAAAAATATGGTTTGGTTAATGTTTATACAGCATTGACTGTTATCTCAGCTAGAGGGTATGCGTTTTCATTGCACGAGCACATCTGCATGGCAAGCCCAATCAAAGCTTCTAACTTGCCAATGAAGCTTCTGTTTCGCCCGCTGTCATGGTGAGCTCGAGCATAATACAAATGCTCCTTATGTACCCATGTTTCAATCCCACAGTACTCACATTTAAACTTGAGGACAAAAATATAGGAACAGAGGAGAGAAACACGCAGATGAAAGACGAAAGCACATGCGCAACTGCTGTGTATTAAAATAGAGAATGAAAGAAAGAAGTACAAACCGCGGGATCAGCTCGCGCTACGGCCACACAAGTACATGGGCACGCGAGCTCGGGGAAAGCATGCGGATGCAACTCTACGCATAGGATTGCTGAAAGCAAATACCCTTTTCTGTTAAAACATATATTTTTTCCAGCCTTATGTGTCCTGTTCCTTGAGTGTCATCTCTAGTATCCCCCTTTCATATGATAAATGCTACGTAGGACAAACGGGACGGTTTTTTAGGGACCGGCTACGAGGACACAATCCCTCTCTAAAATCCATGTTTACAATTCACGTTCCTCTACACTGTTAAACCTGTAAGCGTACGTCGTCCTTAAATAAAAAAAATAAATAACAATTTTTGTTAAGAAGTTTGGGTATCGCTGCCTGGTGGAATGTTTCCACAACCCAGACTGAGGATACTTCAACTTTCTCTGGTGGCACCAAAGTTGAAAGCTGGGCTTGTTGGTGCAGGCTAAAAATTATTTAGGTAAAAATAGCGCGGGCCGACAAAGACTAGAAGGAAGGAACCCGTCTTGTTTGTTCCTCCCTTTTAGTGTTTGTCATTCTGCTCTGTTTTACCTACATAATGTTTCTCTGCTGGTCCAAGTACGTGCAATGCCAAGCTTCTATGCACCACGAAAATAAAAACATAACCACGTGGATTGCCCCCACACTACCCATAGTGTGAAAATCAGCAGCGGCCTTCCCTTGTTTTTCACAACGAATAGGTAGATATCACGAGAAACACACTAGAGGAACCTCTGCATTCGACACTTTTAGCATAAGCGAGTGATGTGTCAGCCAGCCGTCTCTTACTTCAACAGAAATGAAAATCGTTTCTCTGGAACGCTATGCGTATGGTTGAGTACGCGTGGTTCTCTCGAGCTCATGTGCTTTTGTGCATGTGATAGGATGTACTAAAATGGGGAGGTGTGCAGCTCAACGGCCAGGGAGTGTCGGTATGTGGAAGCACGCCGGAGAGGGCGCTATGGGGCAGAGCACGGGCATCCGAAGGCTCACAAAGGCCGTACGGGCGCAGCAAAGATTTTTTGTTTCAGGTGAAAATGGTGGTATTTTTGGTTTGTTTCTTTCTGCTTGGTTGTAAGAAAGAATAACTGCCATTTTATTCCAGACTTTGTGGAAACGCGTGAATTGCGCGAGTGGCAGAATCTTATCTTCAAATCGAAAATGTCTTAAAGGAGCAGTCAGCGACTTACATAATTTCGCTTCTTCAGTTTTTTTTCTTTTCGTTTGGTCTTATAAAGGAATAGTTGTCTATCTAAGAACCTGCGCAGGCGCAGCATTCCAGTGGTGTCTAACACACAACACCACTCTCGCAATTTACCGTTTTTTTTCTGATGGTTCTTCTCGCAGTTATTCGCACCTGTTTGAAATTGCGTCCATCTACTGAGTTTAAAATCCGAGCTAAGGACCGTATCTACTCCAAACTTCTCGCACATGCCTTAAAATTGTACGAAATTCCATGAAAATATAGGATGACAGGAAATCTGTTCCTTTAACCTTGTCCCGTTTCTCTCCATCCTTTGAGAACCATTTCTAATTGCCGTTTGATAAAACTGTCCTTATACCATAAATTCATCAACCTTTTGCACTGTCTTTCGATCGAATACGTGATAAAACGAACACACGATCATCTATGAGCTACTGCGGCATCGAGACAACCGGCTTGTCTAGCGCGTTTCTGACCAACGACTTTACAACCCCAGCTCTTACGGTCTTCTAATGACAGCTATTCTTTGGCAACACCGGTTTAGAATTTTTGTTTTTGCATATTCCCAACATATCCCTTGATTCACATGAATACAAGTCTAGGAACTCCAAGACCCCTCTTTGCGGTTTTTCCGTGGTAAACTTAATTCCGGAGCCGCTGATCTTATCTCGAGTTTCAGACTGCCTGTTAGATGATCTGTTACCGTGCATACTATGATGTCGTCCAAATATCTTCTTACGAACGCCATTTCCGGGGACTTCTCCTGCAGTTTATTCTGCACTACTCGATCCAAGAAGTTTAAGTAACCTTCCGATAAAATCGGTGTGACCGACGAACCTATACAAACACCGTCTTTCTGAACGTGCGTTCTTCGTATTCGATTACTGTCGACTTTAAATAAACCTCGAGGATCCTTAGGAAACTCTCTACCGATATACCTGAACCTGCTTGTAACTTTACGAAATGCAACTCCAATGTTTCTCTCACTCTCTGCATGAACCGAGTCTTTTCGAGGGAGAAATAAAGGCCCTTAATATTCATGAACAGACCCGAACATTGCTGCCCATGATACTTTTCCACATGTCGATCAGTTCATTTGAATTTCTTAGGGACAACGATTTTCCAAGCATGCATAGATCAACTCTCACTGGAAAAACTTTGAAACTACTTTCTCCCGAATTCCGTTCTCATTAATGAGCGCACGAAGAGGGATTTCAGGTTTATGGTCCTTTTTTGTGAACCTTTGTCAGAATAGAATAGTTACTGATCTTTTTGTTAAATTTTTGGGGAGATTCTAGAGTTATCTTTGTGACACGGCATGAAGGCCGTCCATAGTACTGCTTTGTGTATTGGAGGGTTGAGCGTTTGAACTGTTTAGGGGTTATCACTTTGCGTTGGTGCTGGCTGATTGGAGGGTTTGGCTTTTGAACTGGTTAGAGGTTTCCCCTTTGTGTTGGTGGCGGTTTATTGTGAGCTTTATAAGGAGGCCGACTAAATAAACCTGGTAGCTGAGTTTGAGACGTCGTCCTGTCCTTTTCTGTTCCTCCGACTGATATGTTCATTTCTGCCCCAGTCTCAGGTGTATTCAACATGGTTAACATTCACCAGCTCGCCTACAGGCTTACTATATTATCTTTGAGGGGTAAACCAAAGTTTCCATGTGAGAGGAGAACAGCAGGCACTGAAATCTAACTCTGCACGCGTTCGGCGATTTAGTCCCAAATATTACAGGTGAATACCGGATAAGCACAAAGGAGGCCTCATTTTGGCATATTGTCAGGAAGTGACGCCCGTAAAAACTAGGTGACAACCGAATAACCGTGCAGTAAAACCTAAATCTGGCATTTGCTTAACTTAGGACGAAAATATTTAGACTAGAATAAAAAATATAAATTTTGTTTATACATCGGCTTCTTTAGAACACAAGGGTCATAAATTGCCAGACAAATACAATATTTCTGGCGGAAAAGGCTGTGACACCTGGGAGAGATCCGCAGTATTTCCACTGACCTAAAGATTTCCCCAGAAAGCTGCAGCTTCTTTTTATGTGTCATAATAAAGTCAGACTTAGGAACTGAGCGTCTAGAACAGCAGTATCATTGCATGGTTTGCGATGTGCGCAGCGATAAAGGGGTTTTGCTAGTATTAAGGAAATATTGCATTAGTACACTGAGTTCTCTAACAAAAAAAAGGGAAAACAAGACGTTTTAGCTAATGCGTTTTGTTATGTTATAAAGAAGGGTATTATATAGACATTCGCATTTGATTCGTAAAACGATCCATCTGATTCTGGTAAAGTTTTGACGATTATTAACAACCTAGTTGAAGAGTAGTTCCCTCAACAGCATTTGTTGTCTAAATTTCTTGCAGTCAGGTATTATCAATGAATTTACCAAAGAAAGGGGTCGCACGTCTGATGTTGGCCTCAAGAATGTTTTCTATTTATTTATTTATTTACCCTCAAGGACGCTAGGCAGCGGTAAAATATTGAGAATATCATGAAAAAAAAAGCACTCGTGGTTTAGGAGGAAACAAAAAATGTGAGTGGGCATCTTCGAAAGCAGCTTTATCAAGGATAGTTGCAATTTGTTAGGGAAGGCGGTTGCATTCTACAGATGTCCGCGAAATGTGAGTAAAAACGCATTTGTTTTACGTAGAGGAACGCCCACCTTGCTTGGTGACCTGAACGGTTCGCCTGCACAAACTCTTTTAAGAAAAGATTATTCAAGAGAATCTGCATCAACATTATGGTACATCGACCTAATCCCTTATATATGTGACAGCGAAAAGGTTTAGTGAGCTCCAATTGAAAAGAAAGTCTTTTAAACGGTCGCCATGTTTAAGATAAAAAAGGTTTACTCTTTTCGCTTTAAAGTTGTATTGTGGTCGGAATGCATACTACCCAAACATTTTGTTTTCTCTTATTTCTATCATTCGTTCTAACCCAGCAAATTCGCACGTATACACAAACAAGCACAAAAGTCATGACGAACAATTCGCCCTTTCCCTAGTTCTTCCTACTCCTTTTCTCGTTGTTCATTTTTCAATACTTTTACAGGTTTCGCTCCTTTTATCCCTGTGTCAATGTGTGTGGTGACAGGGCGAAAATACGCGACACAGCCGGCATTTCACGGCCTTCTTTCCCCCTCTCTTTGGTAGGCCGATTTCGGGGTTCGTTGACGCCGCACAAAACGTCTTTTCCGGTTCCTTGTGTCACGGAGCTCTGTTGACAAAGAACGAGAACCTGCCCGAAAGCCACACTATTTCTCTGGTGCCGTGAAGCGTTGTGAAAGACCCCTCTGCACCAGGTAATGAGCATGGACGAGTTTCAATTGTACAACATTCAAGCGAGTTCATTTTTCCTATATTTAGTTTTGGTGTTTGAGGTGTATGTGTCGTGGATGATGCAGGTACAACGTATATATTTTTCATATTTTTTTATTTACAAATATAGCTACCTTCTCGCGGGAGACTTCGTGTGAATTTTTCATTATACCATTAATAAAAAAGGCAATGAATCACTGTGTTTATGTAGAAACAAAACGAGTAAGTAGCAATTAAAGTATTCAAGTGCATTTATGATCCCTCATTCACGTTTTGCATTGCATTTAGGTCGTGAGAATTATTAAGTCGGCCAACGATTTCAAATAATGCGAAATAAAACACTTGTCAAAAACAGTATCATGAGTGGAAGAAATCTAGCATACACACTGCATGCATATGCTAGAGAGGAAAAGTAAATCAATATAAATTGAAGGAATTCTTAACACCGTAAAACTGAATCGAAAGATCAAGGCGTTTATACAGTCAGTTGAATTTTGCCTCATTAGTGTATGGTGGTGACAGCCTCCATGACTTCAGAAGGTGCACTAAAACACAGATTAGAGGAAAGGACACGAGCAGCTATGTGTCGGAGTCCCCTTTTTTTCGTAACTCTTCGTTTTTTTTTTCACATGTCGCGGTGTTAATCTGCCATGCACCTCTCACTCTAAAATGTTCAAATGTGTTGTAGGATTGCGCAAAAAAGTTAGCTTTCGATCTGGTCGCTCAGAATTAGAGAGCGAATCTGTATTGAATGTAAAATGGGGAGGATTAACACATTGTCTCGAAATATATTTTCCTATCCTAGAAAAACAATAGAAAATTGTTTGTTGTTGAACCCGCAGATTTCTCACCCTCCAAGACTACCATTGGTAAATATGATCACCAACACCTTACGTTATGCCATTCCGCGGTTCGGTTGGAACTCACCATTTAATGTAGTATTTTTCGGCACACAAGTGCGCGTTCCTTATTACGCACTATGTACCTACATATCAGTCATAGCGCCGAGTAATACTTCCAAAGCGCATAGTCACTGTCTTTTTTTTATGTTTTACGCGGGTTTTAAGGAGTCTTGTAAAATACTTCTGCCACTAATCCGTAGGCCCCACTGTGGGCATTGAGTAGCAATTGCTCAGTTACGGTTGTTCTGAAAATACTAAAGGTTCCGTCGGCGCTAACATAGTTCGGTTTTTCGATAAAAGCGCGAAGTATTCGCGGACTTGGGATGTGTTATTTGGTCGCTAAATCTATGTACTATAAAATGTCAGCGAAGGATACGAAAAATGTTGTCTTTGTGCTGGAAACTGCTATGCAAAAGATTGTTGACCCGCCACTACTAAGAATTTATTTTCGTTCATTTGGTCCTGTTCGGTACAACTGCTGATTTTGTAGCCTTGGAGCACATCAGAGCAGGAAAGGTGATGTCAGTTGCTTATACAAAAATATTATTATTCTCTACGAATAATGCGAGTAAACTAGGTTACATCCCTTTTTATCATGATAAAAAGTCCTGAGAAAGTGATTGCTACGTTTTCATGTTTAGAGGTAGGAAGCTTCTTGAGACGATATGACGCCACCAGAGGAGAAGACAGAAGAGGCTTCCAATTTGAAGGAGCACGCACCCCCCCCCCCCCCCCCCCCCCAAACGATGGCTAAAAACAAACAAAACCAAAAGACGCTGTTGGACGGAAAGGGAACCCTTGGACAACCCTTGGAAGGTTTTCACCGACCGCGATCTCTACTTCCGGCTTCCCTTTGAATCTTCTTGTCTGGCTGTCTTGAACAGGTATGTTGCCTTGTCTTCTTCCTATCGCAATGATATTATGCATTTGGTGATGTGACGAAGCACCACTTCAGCTAGCTCACTCCTTTCTGTTTTAGAAATAAAAGAAAACAAGAACCCGTAACGTTGCGTGAGCTTCTTTTCATATAGATACGTAGGTACATTCCTTGCCGAAGTATAGGTGCAAAATAAATCATGGGTTTAAATATTTATGTGAAAGTGTAGTAAATGAGTATCTGGCTGTTCTCTACTTTTTATATTTTATTTATAATTTACGAAATTTTCTTATTTGAGGTCTGCTATAGCTCCGCTCATTAGCAACAATTGCTTATAACTGTGTCTTATTTCGGCGTCCTATAAGTGCGATACCTAGCAATGGAAAACATGTTTGAAATAAGACAGGAAAAGCTTTTAAAAGCCAACTATTTCTTGTACTATTTAGAAACTAAAAACTTCGAACTTTAGAAATGTCTGTATAATATTTAGCTCATTCATTGTGGGTACCCGATGCAATTTTGTACACCTGGTTTACAGAGATGCGTAGATTCTTTATGCTTTTATCTTTTTAGAACTCACTCTAATCATGTCATCACATATGTCGCCTGCATACCCACTGAGGAGCAGGTCAGGCAGCCGAGGTAGCGACGATATCATTGAAGCGGCCACTTCACTCTTCTGAAAGACATCGTGCGCAGGGCTTCCGGCGTGCTTTTTGGGAGCAATTATTAAACCGCTTTAAAAAACGTGGATATTTATCAGTAAATACTTTAAAAATACATTATATTTGGCAAATTCTTTCAATTGAGTTTGCCGCTAGAGTAGTACTTGCCCTCGATATTGTACCTGCAACATAATCACTGAAAGCAACATTTAAAATGTAATTAACGACTTTGTATTAATCAGCTCACCTACCATGTCGAGTATTCCCTTATGAAATGACCTGCGAACCTGACAAACACACAGTCCAAAGGCAGTCATCCAACAATCACCCTATTTTTTGAAAAA
This sequence comes from Ixodes scapularis, assembly GCF_016920785.2. Lineage (NCBI taxonomy): Eukaryota > Metazoa > Arthropoda > Arachnida > Ixodida > Ixodidae > Ixodes > Ixodes scapularis. The sequence continues at coordinate 199,105,731 of NW_024609835.1, forward strand.
AAAAATATGTTCCAATTAAAGATTAAGTACTTTCTGTATAGATCGGCCTAATTTCATTTATAGATGCCCGAATAATTAAAATTACAGCTTAATTCCTTGGCAAGCTGAGCTTTCCGTTTATCTGTCTACATTTACTCTTTGCACTGAAAACATTTTAGAAGCTATAAAAGAACTGAAACCCAAACTCTCAACCGGCATTGATGGCATACCTAGTTTTATTATAAAAGGTTGTTGTTCTATTTTTGCTCTAGTTTCAATGGATATTTTCAACTTGTTTCTTGCACAGGGTTATTTCCCCGAACTTTGGCAATTCTCTGCAGCTGTGCCTATTTTTAAATCCGGTGGTTCTACATTGGTTAACAATTACCGGCCGGTGTCCCTGTTATGTGGATTTGCTAAAGTATTTGAAAAAGTAGTTCATAAGCGTCTTTACTTTTATTTGAGCCCGACGATAACTGAAGCTGAGCACGGATTTTTAAAGGGGAGGTCGGTAGAATCTAACTTATGCTCATTTCTAAATTTCTCAGCGCCAATTGTGTCGAGTGGGGGACAGGTGGATGCGATTTATTTGGACATGTCGAAAGTGTTCGACCATGTTAGTCATGATTTACTTCTACAAAAGCTCGCTCTGCATGGTTTCAGCTCAAATTTGTGCACATGGCTTTCTAGTTATATAAAAGGCCCTCGAAACTCTGCTCGTGTTCAAGAAAGCTACTCCGACGAGTTTGTTTCTAAATCCGGAGTGCCCCAGGGCTCCATCCTGTTACCGCTTTTGTTTTATTTTGTTTAAAAATTATGTTCTTTCCTGTGTTAGCGACGCAAAAATTATTCTCTTTGCCGATGATGTTAAACTATTTTTATGTGTTAGGTCAGTATTTGATTGCACTCGTCTTCTAGCTGAGATAGAACATGTTTCAAATTGGTGCTTCAAGAAACACTTGTTTAATCCCAAGAAAACGAAACATATTGTACTATCTAGAAAGCTTGAATTCATTCCCTTTTCTTACAACCGTGAAGGCGCCTTGATACCCTGGGTATCTTTTTTTAGAGATCTTGGTGTCCGTATCGACAATTCACTGTTTTCAAAGGACATGTGTTAATGCACTTTAAGAGTGTCAGGCATTATTTCTCTGTTATGTCGGCGGTTCTCCTCCCCCTCTTGTTTGCAGCATTTGATTAAGTCATTAGTTCGATCACGGTTAGAATTTCGCTCGGTAGTCTGAAATATATTATCTCTTGGTCAGGTAACAGAAATCGAAAATGTACAAAAGCGGCTGAGAAGAACTGTGAATGACCGCTCCATTGGAAGGAGGTCTTTTTATTACTATGAAACGCTACTTCACCGATTTGTATTATATAAACTTGCCATGACGTGGCAGTCCAGCGATTTTGTTTTTCTTCATAAAGTTGTTCATGTTCACGCCAGGTCAATGGATTTATACGATCCATTGACTTCCAAGTTCCATCAAGGGCCAGCCGAATGTATTAACGTTTTATTCATCTTGCATGTCCCCTGTATCCCCTTTGTCACGGACTCAATTGGCCTTCAATAAGGAATATTACCTGGATATTTTCATTTCTCTTCGGGAATTTACTTTGCTTGTTTGTAAATGATGTCTTGTGCCTAGAATGAGATTTGTTTGTGGTATTGTGATATAGTATTTTAGTTTTTGTGGTATTCGTATTTTAGTATTTAGTGCACCACACTGGAGACTGAAAAGTTGTTTGTGGGCACAGAAAATAAAAAATTATTATTAATATTATTATTATTATTATTATTATTATTTTAAGAAGCACAACCCTAATTATTTCCAATACAGCTCTTATTACACAGGATGCTGGCATTCCGGGTGGGGCGTGTGTGGAAAGTGCGCATATCATTCATCAAAAAGAACTTGAAATAAAGCGTGAAAATTATGCTAGTGCATGTAATAAACAAACTCCCGCATGCAAAGGCTACGGCACTTCCATATTTCTTGTTATCACTTTATGTGTGTGAGAGACATCTCATCTTAGATTTGTATCTGTGTCCGAGTTGTTTTGTTCGCTCTATTATTAAACACGTGATCTCCCAATCAAATTATATTGTACTGTTTTGTGCTTTCACCATGAGCTTTTGACGTGTCTTATTCAAAGTGAATAAAATAAATTTCATCGGTTCACTACTTAGGAAATGTCAATGCGATCTCGGCGTACGTTGATACCAAAGACAGCAGCTGCTTGCTGTAGCCAGCAGGCGCACGCTCCTTCTCCGCTCGTGAAATTGGTGTTTATAGCCCTGTCATAAAGTGCAGCCACAATTCTTGACTCGACAATAAAGCAAGCTCGCTTTGTAAACGAAAGACACCTGTTAGGAAGAAAGTACACACCAGCTCCTAGAACGAGCAAGAATAATAAAGTAATAAAAGAGCTCCTTCACTTTGATACTTTATGCGCCCGCTGGCTATGGTAACGTATTTTTACTCACACTCCCTTTTAAGGCAGGAAAAATGGCGTCTCGTAAATAGCCACTAAACTTTGCAGAGAGACGAAAGTAAAACGGTCATCTCAGGAGTGCCGCTTTGATGGTGAGGCTGGCTTCAGAATGTTCGGAATTTTGAGGTGAAGAAATATTTAACTTGTAAGCTCTAAGACATTAAACAAAGCAAGGTTTATTCACCCTATCTCAAGTTGCGAACGCAACAAAAAATATTCGGATTACTGGTGTAGGCCTATAAACGTACGTATGGGGGCCTCCTCATGTTTCAGCAGCACAGTTTCCACATGATAACCCTCTGAAAATGCCGCTCTTGGAAAGAGTAAGCTGTGTTGTTCCAACACACATAGATTATGCTTTAATGCCTTTATAAATGACTAACTCTTGTCGAAATTAGGACCGAAGTAAATGACTGATATTGATTTACGGATACTAAATACCAGCACTGCCAAAATGTTACAATATCGGAAAATCGCAATCTACTTTAAAGGCGATATTATAAATGCTACCACCAGCTTCTCAGCGGGCATTCAGCGCGTTGTTGTTTTCTTCAGACAGCTTTGCGCCCCGATTTCATTTTTGTTTTTAATTAGGTTTCTTGCTTGTACTGCCACTTCTTTCGACGTGTTTTTGTGCTGCGCTCCTAGCCGTCCCAGATAATGATTTCTGCTTGTTATGTTACGTTTAGCGGCCGCAGATTGTAGGCGCTCTTCGGCGATCGTGCAAAACGATTATATATTTCTGCGCGCTAAAGCGCATCATGGCGCTGAAGGTGGCATTCAGTGACGACCACAGTTCATTCTGTTCCTGCTGAGCGTGCGCTTACGATTAGGTTGCGCAGCGCTTATGCAATGTGCATTGCACACAGCCAAGGTTGTAGTTCTCAGAAGAAGTGTGGAGACTAGGGCTGGGCAAAGTGACCTGTTAACTTAGCGATTAATTGATTATCGCTTTGATCGCGACCAATATTTTTAGCTGGTTCATCGGTAATACTTTAAGGAAGCAAAAGAAATTAAAAAAAAATAAACGCTTTCACCGCGCAGACGTGGACCACTATGGTTGTATGAAGGGTAGACTTTGTGGGAAATGTTTAGCCCAAAGTATACTGCAAGGGCGAGAGCTGTAACTCCAGACAAGTCTAGGAGCTTGCACGTGTGTAGAAGCTTACACGTGTCCCGTCTACTTTTACGTGGTGCGAGTGTCCTTTTAGCGCAGCAGAGTATCGTGAACAACCAAAGGCGGTCGCCCTAACCGGAGAAATACAAGGAACATGCTTGCCTCATGCAGCTAAAGTAAGAATATGTGAGTGTGCGTTTGTTGGGCGACTTATCACGTTTATCGTAAAGACCAAACATTTTTTTTGTTAACTTTTTGAAGATACCTGCTTGGATGTGGAGGAGATTGATTAATTGAAAGTTTAATCGATAGAATTGTGGTCAATATTCGGGTTAAAGTTCTTAATCGACCCCCAGCCCTAATGGAGGCAAGTTCTGAGCCTGCGTTTATCGTAGCAAACTCGCATTTTGGCCGGCAACTTGATGAATATGTATTCATATTTGATACATATATTTGACCTATCTATGATCAAAGAAATAAAACAGCCGTATCATCCTACTTGACAGATCGGAACTGCTTTTGCGACTGGGCCAGTTATGTTTTGCGGCACCGCGATACTAACTTTGCGTCACACAATTTTTATTCAGCTGATCACGAGGGTTGCCATCACATTTCGGTTACGCCGTAGAAGTTCGAAAATAACTTCAGATAGGATATTCAGAAAGTTCACAAAGCATAAAAATCGCACTTCGTAATTTAGGGACACCTCTTTTGGCATAAATCTGTCGTCACCCAAAATTAAAAAAATATATATATAAATAAATAAATATATAAATATATAAATAAATATATATATATATATATATATATATATATATATATATATATATATATATATATATATGTATATGTATATACTATATATATATATGGGCGATTTCATCTCAAATCGGGCAGGCTAATGGGGTCTAATTTTTAATTTTCACGAAAAAATATATGTTTTGGGGGCATTTTTCAAATGAAAGAGGGCGCAAACCGCATATTCTCCCGATTTTTAGTTATCGAGGTACGAGCCGTGAAGTCGCAGTGGCAGAAACTAGTGTTTTTTCCTGCCGTCGCAGGTCTCGTGTTTGACACCCTCTGGTGACGCTATTGTTTTCTCTACACCCTTTTAACTTTCCCCCCTCATTTAATAGGTATTATAAGGATACCTTGATGGTATTCAAATACTTTTAAGGAATCCGATTGTTTTTTTAAAACACATGTCAAACTCGTCACTCCGGTCGCTTTTTGGTCAAATTTGACAGATCATTGCTTTGTCTGTACTTAAGGTAAATTTTCTTTCTTTGGCTCTACAGAAAGCCCAAAGCAAGCAGATTATAGATATAATAATATCGTTATGATCTGTCAAATAGCCGCTACGCTACCTTCACGTAAGCATTGTAAGAAATAACAAATGTTGAAAGCTTGAGGTCGATTTTCTCAAAAACCCCATTTTTGTAAATTTTTATTTTTTAAATTCTTTTAGATATATTAGTCAACTGCAAGAAAAAATTGTCTAGAAATGTATTATTTTGGTTGTATCTCCTCTGTTTGAGCCGCAATCGCGTGAAATGTGTGAACAATTGTTATTTTTCACAACGTTTACGTGAAGGTAGCGGAGCGGCTACTCGGCAGATAATAATGATATTATTATATCTATAATGGGCTTGCTTTGGGCTTTCTGTAGAACTAAAGAAAGAAAATTTACCTTAAATACAGAGAAAGAAATGACCTGGCAAATTTGGCCGAAAAGCGACCGGAGTGACGAGTTTGACATGTTTTTTTAGAAAACAATCAAATTCCTAAATTTATTTGAATATATCAAGGTATCTTTATAACACCTATCAAATGAGGGGTAAAATTTAAAAGGGTGTAGAGAAAACAATAGCGCCAGCAGAGGCTGTCAAACACGCGACCTCCGACGGCAGGCAAAAACGCTAGTTTCTGCCACTGCGGCTTCTACACTTCGTAACTGAAGAAAAAAATCTGGGGAACATGCGGTTTGCGCCCTCCTTCATTTGAGAATTGTCCCCAAAACATATATTTTTTTCGCGAAAATTAAAAATCAGACTTCTTTAGTCTGCCCGATATGAAATGAAACCTCTCATATCTGGCAGGCTGAAAGGGTCCAGCTCTTAATTTTCACAAAAATACATATGTTTTGGGGCTTTTCTCAAATGAATGAAAGCGCAAACCGCATGTTCCCCAGATTTTTTGTTCTCGAGTTACGAAGCGTAGAAGCCGCAGTGGCAGAAACTAGTGTTTTTGCCTCCCGTCGCAGGTCGCGTGTTTGGCACCCACTGTTGGCGCTGAGTGTGATGTGCTCCAGAACATTCTTATTCTGTAAATTTTCGAAATTTCTTTTCGGAGAGCTTTTGGTAATATGTTCTTTCTTACCTAAACAACATTTAAATGACACAATATATACAGGCATGAATGGTTAAAAAAGAACGAAAACCTATTATTATTTGAGAAAGACATTTTTTAGCTTCAGCACATAAGGTACAATTGGGACGAGGGGGCTGAAATATATCTTTAATAACTCAGGAGAGCCAAGGTACATTTGAAAGACGAAATGCGACATGCTGTTCTCAACGTCAAGAAACCCGAAGAGCGAGCCTTGGAGGTTCGATGGCGGTTCAGGCGAGCCAGCCGGCGAGCCAAGGTGTCCTTCGGCGGGCTGCTTGATGAACGTTGTAGATGGCAAAGCCCTGGAAATTTGATGGTGAGGTCGCTAACTTCGGCGAATGCAGCGGTTCCAGGAGGGGGCCGAGTCAAAGTAGGCGACTGACACGCCCGATGCATTGACCTCCGTGTCTAGATGTATAGCGCCGCATTCACCCATATGACTTTCTGCCATCGTCCCAGTGCTGCCAGTTAGCAGTTGCAGCAACAGCCACAACAAAAGCTGACAGCTGGCAGCTCGACGCGTTGCGAAGCCCCTGAATGTTAACACAGTAACGGGCTCAAGGGGACTAAGCTGGTTGGTACATGTTGCTTACGGTAATAGTTATAACTGAACGTAAATAAATCTAGATACTACGAAAGAAGCAACTAAACATATCTTAAACACAGCAGTGTGAATTAAACTGTGCCGTAGTATGATATAAAGAAAAAATGAGAGTAAAATGAACATGCAAAAATTAATTTAAAATACACAAAAGATGCGATGGAAAAACGAAACAAAAATTATGGAACGAATTTGCAAACAAAAATGTACGTAGAACTCGCAATAGTATATTCTACGATGTAAATTGGTAATTAGTATAAAACGAATCGGCGAAACAATGCATGTAAAAAAAGAACCTTGATAAAAATGACGAAGATGTAAAATAGCAAATAATAGAGAACGATTCTGCAATAAATGCAATTAGATCGACAAATAAAGAGACCATATTGTAAAGGAAAAATGGGCATAAAAATAATATAAAATAATCATTTAAAAAGCAAAGAAAAGTTAACTAAATATGTCATAGCATAAATGGCAAGCAAGGTAAAACATGATAAAATACCCAAAAGTGAAATGAACTCATCAAGAAACACCGATTGTAAAAGTGGCAGTCATTTGCCATACAATTGTAAACAAAATATTGACACAACAATTAATGGCAGAAGCACGAAAATGATGTATAAAGAAGCCCTAAATCTATGAATAATACAATACAAATTGCTTATATTCTATGCGAATACGATTTCATGATCTAAAAGGTATTCCCGAACAAGATACTTGAATTTGAAAGACAAACATGAAAAGTTCATATTGCTTTCCTTGCAGTTAAGAATAGTAACCACCTGATCTTCGGTTAGCTCTTTCCTGCAATTTGTTTTGTTATTGGTGCCTTTCAAAGCGTCCTTCGAAATTTCCAATATGGCGTCACATTACCTCGTCCAATTGTGCTGAACACTTATTTGTACATTAGTTGAAACAACTTTAAATTATAGACTTGTTGGCCCCTTAATACTATATACTTATCAAAATGAGGTTCGGTAGGTTGTTCTTCAAGTTTATTTGTACAATTTTCGAGCGATCGAAAAACTCTTGTCTGTAAAATCAGTAATATATTATAGTTAGATGTCCTGGCAGTTCCCAGTTTTAACGTACCATAAAAATGTTCTGAGTACGTAGCAAATATTATAGCAGCCTTTTTAACCAGGCTAAAACTCTGAGGTCAATTCGTTGATGTGAGTGCTCCAAGTAAACTCCTGGGTGAACCATACACCAGGAATTTGGAGCTCCCTGACTTGCTGAATCGCATCGTTTTCGAACTTTACGTATGGTTCTCTCTGGCCTAGCTTGTTGATGGTCTGAAACACTAAGTTCTTTTTCCTCGCATTTTTTTGTAATATATTTTCTCTTAACCGAGTCTACAGCTTTACAAAGTAATGGTTTGCCTTCACTTCGAGTGATACAAAATATATATAGTTGAAAAATACATTCGTGTCGTCTGCACAGAATATTAGGTATGATGAGTCTTAGATATTTCTTATGTCATATAGATAAACCAGAAAAAAAGGAGCGGACCCAATAATGACCCTTGTAGTACACAGCATTTGATTCCTAGTCTGCTAGATATTAGACCTTATTAATATTGACACACCTCAAGCCATTCTGTAAATAATTTTTCACTAATTTCAGGCACTACTACGGATCCAACATTGATGAAGCTTTTTGACTGTCATGTCATGCTGCACAGTATCGAATGATTTTCGTTGAAGTCAAGAAAGAGTCCCATAGTATATCATTTCCCTTCTAAGTTACGCAATATAGTATCGTTTGCGTCAAGAAGGGTCTGCTCGGTGGACTCGGTTTTCTGATATCTGTACTGGGAATAATTTCTTACGCAGTACTTACGAGAAAAAGTTATCTAGGTGATCATGAATTACACTTTTAAAGACTTTCTAAAGCCCTTAAATACATGAATGGGTCTATAGCTTTTAAGGAAAATTTAACCGCCGCCTTTGTATGCCGGTGTAGTCCTTCCGACCTTGAATTCATCCGGGAAGGTATCCGTTTCTCTCGTGCGGTTTACTATAAGGCAAACAATATTGATAAATATTGCCGACACATACTTAATTGGAACAGGTTTAAGTTCATCAAATCTGGCCGCTACATTTTTTTTATATTTAAGAGCCAATATGTTTCACAAGGAATGACTGGGCTTAACATAATAGAGTTGTGTAGGTTAAAGAAGCTCCAGCCACTGGGAGCGCTCTGTTTACTCATGTTGGGCGATTCCAGACAATCCACGATGTCTGCGATGTGCTTATGTATCACGTCATCTACACCTTTACCGGTCACAGTGTTGCCGTCTACAGTAGTTTGACGTATCTCTTCGGGGCGTTCTCCTTCTTTTTTGCCTGTGGTTGAATTTACTGTCTCCCATAATTTTCTTGCGTCGTTGAAAACGGTTTAAAAGAATCACTGAAGATACTTCAACTTTGCTTTCCTTAATCAGCGGTCAATTTGTCTCCTACACAATTTAAAGCAGCAATCACATAAGGATCTCGGTATTTGAGAAATCGGTGGTACCACCTATTTTTTTGTGATTATCCTTTGATGCAGGCTTTGAATTATCCAGGGTTTTTGAATTTTGCCCTTCCATTTTTTTAGCTTTGCCCAAGAAACAAAACGGTGTGATAATTTTTTTTTTTTTGCTTTTCAGAGGGCATGTTATGGGCAAGGTTAAGATCACTCTCGAGACATACAATATCTCAATCTTTCGATTCGACTAGAGGGTAAAAGTCGTTTAGTGAATTATCATCCAAGTTTCGTGGAAGATAATGACATTTCTGAATTTCTTGAATAGCGACTGACGGTTGCCATACAAGATAAAGGTAGATGATCATTTGGGTAATGAGATAGCACACCTGGCCTAATGTCATTAACATCTATATTTTTTATGCTCACGTAGAGAGAGGTGACGCTTATTACAGTGGCTCTCGTGGGCAACGTGGCCGGATTGAAAAAGCCATAAACCGCAAAATTGTTTTTCATTTCGCTCGTGTAGGTATCAGATGAGATCATGTTGATATTTATGTCACCGATTATGATAAAACGCAAAGCAGTGGATTCAATCAATTGCGAAATTCCTTAAGGAAACAATGAAAAGCTTTCCTGTTCTCAGTCGTAGGTCTATATAAAAAGGCTATTGCCATATACTGGGTATGTACAAACAACTATTCTACAGCTGTGCTAATGTCTATAAATTCTTCTACAATATTCTCTGACATACCAGAGTGGAGATAAAGAGCTACATCTCCTCCGCGATTTTCATTTCTGCTCAGATTGACACAGTTATAATTTAAAAATATAAGGGTGCTCTTCATCCTGCGAAATCCACGTTTCATTAGACAACAAAGCATTGGATCGACGCTTCCAATATTCACATAAACTTCCTACTTGTACGGCCTCTGTAGTGTCCACAATCCAGTTGCTCTGCAGATACCCTCGGGATGTTTAACTAAAGTCAATATATTTGCACCAAACCGTTCATTCATTCGCCACCCGATTAATAAAAAAGTAACATCATGAACAAAAGAAGCCCACAGTGAGTTGGTAGTCAAACACTGCGTGACACATACGGGCAGCCTCAGGCAATAGTTCATTGTTATATTTTATGCGAGTAACAGGTCCATCCTTCCCGCTTACCGAACTTAGTCTCAAATTCCCTCATTCTTTTTTCATCGGTGTGCAGATATATTTTCGTTCGTCCTGCTTTTTGCGCATAATTCAACAAGCTCGAGACCACCTCCCCTCCCCCCCCCCCCCATACACACACTGCACACTCCACCCCACGCCCCTTTCGTATCAGCAAGACCCCGTAACCAAATAAATATCGGCACAGTACTTTTAATTTTGTGCTTCTGACATTTTTCTAGTTTTTTGGTTCACTACTTTATCCCGTCTCATGTTCTGCATTCTCGAATAACAAAGTGCAAACGTAGTGCATTGTGACATCATCCTGGGTTTCTGCGCGAGAGGGCATTCACAGATTTTTCCCGGCGGGTCATTTTTCGCCACGGCTGCTTGGTCGGCAGGAAGAAACTTCTCTGCGTCGCGGCCAGAAAAGCGGCAAAGGCGCCTCCGCCGGTCCCGTCCCTCTTTAGGGAAGGAAAGAGGACATCTCATTATCCCTTTGAGATTCGCCACGACGCGCATTCTTCGCCATCTGTTCTTGCCTCCCTTAAAGTGAGGCGCCTTTCGACGTTCGCTCGCCATTGTGAATCCCGGCCGCCCGCCCGCCATTGAAGCCATTGCCTTTCTCGCTTTTCACGGAAATAAACCTCGAAGGAGGAGAAAAGAAAGCAGGACAAAGGGGAAAACTGGGGAAAAGGAGCCACCCTCGACCGTTTCATCTTCCTCGCGCTCCCGAAATGGGACGCATGCGGTTCGACGCCACGAGTCCTTTTACTTATTTCCTTTCGAAGGGGCTGCCATCTTGTGGAAGCCGACTTGCTGGCAGACGAAGAAAAAATGGCGGCGGCCGACAGTATACAAATATAATATTTTTGCTCCTATGTTTCTTTCTTCCTTTTCTTTTTTTTATTTTGGTACCAAAGCAATCGGTTGCTGTTGAGAAGGCGCGTCGGGAAAAGAGGAAGCCTGGCTGCCCCTCTCCCCGTCCGTCACAGCGGTCGTCGTATTTTTTGTACGCGGGCGTGCGGCGATTCATATATCCAACTTCTCGGTCGCTTGTCAGCGCAGGCAGAAAATATGGGGCGAAGCAAAGTTACTCCTTTCTCATGGAGCCCCAGTTTGGGACGCGCGCCCGTTTCGCCCTTACTGACGATATATTCACGTTTGCGTTTTTGATGGGGATGGTGTCGGTATTGTTATCGCCGTGATATGTGTTGTTACCGTCGCGTTATTTTATGCAGATCTCCGGGATTTTTGCAATAAAAAACCAAAGTTTGGAGTTTGATGAATGGGATGCGAGTCTGCGCAGGGTCTTTTATTATTATTATTATTTATTTTATTCTATCCGAGGTACGTACTGTTTGTTCATACACACTGCGGGGCGCCGAGGTTGTGCGCTTTTATCGCGTGCGTCCGCACCGAAAACTCATAGAGGACGAATAAGCGTCTTGGCAAGGACCGTAACTGTTCGGTTTTCTTCGTTTCCGCGTTCGCGTCTGGCACCGGGGCGTACAGTTTGTCGAAACCTATTTGTTTAATGTCTTTCAGCTTGTAACCATTTGTTCGCGAAGATAGAAAGGGGCTCACAACCACTTCTATTTTTATTAATTTTTGTCTACGTAGAAAGGATATTTATTTTTTTTCCGGGAGAAAAAGCGATGGATATGTTTGCTCCAATGAATTTCGTGAGACGTCCGAGAATGGAGCACTACGTATGGGTCATAATTTTTCCGGCAATGGTTTGTGTAGAAATGCGGCTGGGAGGGCTGCGGCCATAATATCTTCGCAGTTAAAATCGTGATATAATGCAGTTTACCATGAATGAATACTGCCAAGCGCTTCGCTCTCCATGTAATGTATGAAACGTAATTTCTTCTATGGCACTGTGTTTTATTCGCTTGTAGCCGCCCCAATTCTGGTTGTACGTATCCTTACACAAAAGAACAGAAAAAAAACTTGTTCACCCACTGTTGAGAGTTTACGTGCGCTCGCAAGGGTGAAGCTATAGTCTCTTTGAAACAAATTTTCAATGCTTGACTACTGAACCGTTTAAGAGGTATACTTCATACCTATTCTAAGTCCCATGAATTAACACATTATAGAAGAATGGTCGTCGTCCGGATACTTAAAAATGCGTATTTAAAAACAATTTACTATGTTTTGTTTTAATATAAAGTTAATGAGCGCGAGATTAGCAAGACGCTCTGAAGTGCCAGGCCAACATGCATTAAAAGAACATAAAAAGATTGCATGAGTTTACAACATCGCTTAACACTCCGTTTGTGCGAGGTCTTATCAAAAATTTTACTCCGAGATTGATTTTGTAACGTAAAAAAGAGGCCAGCACTGTGATGCGCGCGCAGCAATCGAAGGCAGGTACCTTCCGCCGTCATTATCCCAAAGGGCAGCGCTCTGTGAACATTTCGAACTGTGCTACAGGAGTTTGGTGGACCACATGCACAAGCATAATGGCGATCTCTATATACACTGCAAACGAAAGCCGACATAAATTTTACGTCAAAATCGGCAAATCTAAAACCTCCGGAATTATTTAGAATGCTGGTGTCAAAAAGCAGTGAGGTGTGCGAGGTGTTTTGAGTTGCACTCGCGCTTCAAGAATCGCAGAACGTCACTTAAGTAAAGGAGAGGTCGGATAAGGTTGCCCTACCACTCTACGTCTTCCGGCGATGTTCTGCAGTTCATAAAACGCGAGTGCCACTTAAAACAATTCGCGAAATTCGCTGCTTTTAGACACGAGCCGGGTGAATCACTTCAAAGGTTACTCTTGTATATCTGCTACGTTTGACGGATATTTGATGTTCGCTCTCGCTCTATAGTTTACAGTTTGAGGTGAAATCGCCATATTGCCCGTGACCGCGGTCACGAAAATTCGCATAGCGCAGCTCTAAACGTTCACAGAGTGTCGTCCCTTTGTATAACGAGGCACCAACGGCCCTTCCTTCGACTGCTGCTTGCGTGCATCACTGAGCTGACCTTTCTTTTTGCGCTACGGCATCGTTCTCGTGAACGTTTAGATCACATCTCGTAGTAACGATCCATCGGCGAAGCTTATATTGTACTTCCGAAAAAGATACATTTTATACTTTCACGGGTGAACCTTTGGTTTAACCTCATTTTTATCATCCTAGATTTTATAAAAGGTCAGGCGATTTAACATTTAGCCGGTCAAATGAAGAAGCGAATGAAAAGTATATATTTGATAATTTCGTGTCTATCTTAAAGTTTAATAAATCTGTCACCTTCTGCTGAATATTACATCATAATAATTTTTATCGCAATGCATTATAAGATCAGTTTCAGTTACGAGCTAGTATTAAAATTTTTAGAGTGTCGAGAAAAACCAAGGTTAAGATGATTGTTTAAGCAATCAGGTTTATGTGCATATTGCTTAGAGAAATCTATGTATGAACTGATTAGCCGACAGGATGCTTCCGCCACTCCGGAGCAAATGCTGAGGCCGGTTCCTACGGTGAAACGGTATTTGGCGCACCTGATGTCTTCCTCTGCTGACAGTAGTTTATCTCAGATTTTTCATATTGCTACATTGATTTACCCTCGTCCAGCAGCAGGATTCGCCTTTTTGGTACTGCTATGAGCCATTTAGTAACCAAAGCAGCTTTTTAAAATAAGTATCACACGTCCCTCTTGTTCCCTTTCTCCAGGGATTATTATCGTAATTCTTGTCCAGCTCGCTTGCACCTTTGCATTTAATTGCATTATAATTATAACCTTATGGCAAGCTTCACCCTTGTTGGTGTTAAACAGCTGAAAGAACCCGTTTGCTCTACTGACGTCTAAGCCCTGTTTAGCTCAGTTGGTAGAGCGCTCCACCTGTAATGGAGAGGTCCCGGGTTCGATACCCGGACGAGGCGGATTTCTTCGGTCGCTCACTAGTTACCTAGTTGTGTTTGGAGATTTATGTTTGTCCTTCGTCCATCTTGTTCCCATTCTCCAGGGATTATTATCGTCATTTTTGTCCAGCTCGCTTGAACCAATGCATTTAATTGCATTATAGTTATAACCTGCATCTCCCTTCTTAATTAACACTCTAAAGTTATGAAGAAAAAAAAAAACCACTGAAGAAAAGAATTAAGTAAAAAATTAATGACTGATCAAGCAGGCTTGATGAAGGCGGTGTAATCACATGCGCATGGGGTCTATTGCTTGCACTTTCATCTAAGAGAAAACTTTGTGCCATAATAAGGGCTGTTTCTGATTGAAGATTTGTATTGCTTCAAACGTGATTGTAGTACAGAAAAATGAGGTAAAGCCAAAAATAAGTTTCATAATTCTTTTGCTTGGAGCCCATGCAAAGCCGGACAAACTGGAAAGAAAATAATAATGAAATTTCTAGCTCAGGTGGATTATTTGCGGCGTTGTTAACGAACATAGAGGAAATACAATGTATTCGAAAAGACACCATGGTCCCTTGTCCCTTCTGTATTCCTTAATCCTGTGCTAGGTCGTCGAAGGAGTTTTCCTTTTTCTTTTGTTACAATAATGTTGATACAGTAGCTGTCTCCGCTGATACAATGCACATAGCACACAACTACTACAGCAATCACGGCATCTAAAGCAATTTTTTTGTATTTCGGTCATTACTGTCAGCATTACATGACAGTTTTAATCACCATTTCAACTGAACTGTGGTTTCAAACCACTGATACCCCTACAAAAGAAGCGAACGCGCCTTGTTGACGTGCTCCAAAATATTGCTCATATGTTATATTAATTCAAATGAAGTCTTCGTTTGTCCCTTGCAGCTGTGTTTTTTCCTCGATAGGGGACCATTTCCACGGTTCAGGAACACTGACTGATCCTTCGAATAGTGTGGGGAGTGTGTGCAATTGGTTTCGCTCGCTTAACCACAGTCCTGCAGTTCTTTCGAATCCTTTCCATAGCGTCAAAGCACGTGACGTGGTCATATTATATGGTCTGCTGTTACCACGCGATCATGCTTTCTGCCCTTGGCGCAGCAAACTCTCTCCTGAGATGTTTCCCACGTTGCACAGTAGTAGAGGGTCGGGATTAGGACTTCAAGTTCTTCACTTGATTTCAGTTGGGAAAATTTGGAGATTTTGTTCGTCCTTCTCAATTTATTACTGCTTCTCTCAGCTTTGTGTTTTTCCCTCGCGCCAAAAATTCGTATTTTATAGGATTTCCCACTGCGTTACGTCATGCCATCCTCTGAGATTCCAGTTCTATCGTAAAATAAACTTAAAAAACAATGAAGATATCTTATTCAAAGTTTTAATTTTCGCTCAATTCTCTTAAGCGCAGGAAGCAGAAACGTGCTGACACAAAGGAGGCCAGTAATATAACATTTTAGGAGTATTTTGGCATTCAACTGCTTTCCTTCCAGAATTAAATGCTCATCTATTCCTATTTGATGTTTGCCAGTTGCAGTCGCAGGAGGGGCGCCGAGTACTGCAATATTTCCGCCTCAACTCCTGGCCGAATAAAAATACAGGTTTAAACAATTGAAAAAAATAAAAGGGGTCAGGAGAATATTGAGGCGTAACCTGATCACGAAGATAAAAATTGACACAAGGGTATTAATGTGGTAGATACGTTACCAGTGTTCAAAAAGCAGACACACTTGCATGTTCTATTGTCTACCTGATGGATGGCATTACCATTTCCTCTGAGAGATTTTCTACTCGACCTTCACAAATTAAAGTGTGCTTCAGTGGCATTGATACAGGGTAATAAACACTGAAGAAATAGCGGGTGACATAAAAAATACAGGACTGAAAGGGTTGCTGAAATGATTGTGGAGCGTCAGGTCGTGACGATTTTAACTTCTTCCACGCAGGCTTAACTGAAAAGCCCCTCCTTTGATTGGAGAAAGCCATTGTTGCACTGATCAGTGAGCCCCAGCACATTGATTCGTATCAAACAAATTTGAATGCCACTGCTCAAGTTTATTTCCTATCGTTTTATTATGAGGTTAGAAAGTGAGGAGTGATGCCCCTTCAGCATCTCCCCAGCTTAAGTCCCTAACATTGGACCGAACCAAGGCAGAATAGCGAGTTTTCTTCCAACCAATGTTCGAGTTTTCGTGAGGAACTGCTCACATCAAAACCAACCACTACACTCCGGCTCTAATCCTGAAACATTGACTCCTCCGCTCGCCCAGCCTCGTCGAAAGAGCCGCCGACTGCCGGCACTTAATCCAATTCGCTTTAGATTCACGACGCTCGACAGCCTCTTACATACTCCCCGGACAATGGCGTCTTTTTTGTCCACTCGAGCAGCGCCGGGAAAGCAGCGGCATAATCGCCAACTTTAATCCGATTAAACCCGGGAGGACGGCGGAGTGCCTGCCTCCCCTGCTTAGGAATTCCCCTCCCCTTTTTGCCCCTCCTGCAACTTAACAACCACATTCGCACTCACACTTCAAGTGAAGCACACAGATTCAGACAGACACGCGCGCCAGCGGAAGAAGTGTGGAAGGAGTATTAACTCCGGCGGCCGTATCTATCTTTCCTGCTTTGCGGCTTCCATAAGCAGGTGCATTGCCCGGAGGCAGGAGCAGCAGCAGCAGGAGCAGCTTCGAACTAGTACCCGAACAACCGCCGCAACAGGCGCCGTCCGCGTCTGCCGCGTATCTTGTGTGTTTGCACTCCCGCTTGCTTCCATGTTCGGCGGTCCATACAACCGCGCTGCCGCCTCCCCGGGGTCATAGAGGAGCCTGGCTTTACGTGAAATGCCTTCCAAACCGGAAAGTTCTTGCATCGATCTTAGGGAGGGGGGAGCTGTTTTAGCTTTATATTTCTCTAGAATCATATTTACGGCGAGTGGTTCCCTTTATTTTCTTGCAGGGAATTCTTATTATACAGTCTCGGGTAAGTTTCAGAAAAGGGGGGAGGGGGGGAGGGGGTGCAAGGGGGCGAGACAAAGACGACCTTAGTGCTTGCTTAGGGGGAGCTCTATGGGGAGTGCTGTTAGCAGGTTCCGAGCCCCCCACTGAGCCTCCCGCTGACAAGCGGACAATGAGGTCTCAGCGGGAGTATTTGTGCAAAGGGGGGGCCCCGTTCCTTCTCGGCGGACCTCCCTCTTGCGCGGCGGTCTCCATTGCTGTTTCCGTCGCTGCCACCGCGCCAATGCTCGGGGAGGCCATTGTGCCTGTACACATCGCACGGCGCTGTGATTCTTTTTCGGGGCCTGCCTCCCTTCTCCCTGAACGGCCAGTAGCCGGACCATTCGAAGCCGCCAGGTGGAAGACCGTCGGACCCTTGCACTCGGGCTCGCCTCAAAGCTGGACCGCGCGGGAGGGGGGGGGGAGGGGGGGGGGGGGTGCAACAAGCGGAATTCGGTAAATCGACTGCGGGGTGAGCTATCTATCTGGCGCAGTGACGCACCAAGCGACTGGTCACGTGCCGCTTTCAAGGCGTTTGATTGGCTCGGGCGATGCATAGCGTCCGCTACGTTCCGCTCCAGAGCACCATGGCGTGTCTTTTCTCTTTGCGGGTGTGTTGCCCTCCTTGTTATAGTTTCTTCGGCTGCGGTCCCCGACGGGGAGCGGCGGACGGCTACGGAGAGAGTGTTCGTGTGTACGCGCGGAAAAGTGATACCCTCTCGGTAGCTGCGCGGGTGTGGCCAGGGTCTTCAGAGGTGTTGGGGAGCCTCGGAACGGCGTTGATTGGACGTGCAATGTCTGCCTGTAATGGATCGGCCCAGTTTGCTCTCACGTTCCCGCGCTTCGCACCGCTGCTTCTTGCTCCTGGGGTGTTGCTGAAATAACGGGAGCCTTGTTTGTTTGGGGGCGAGGCAAGTGTGCTCCGCTTGCTCGTGTACTGCGTAACTTGGGTTTCTGATGGTTGGGCGAAACACGAGGCCTGCCCTGTTTGCTTTCCTGATTCTATTTACACTTGGTTTTCTTGTTTTCGGTGAATTTTATTTAATACTTGTTAAGACGCTGTGGTATATATTCCCTTGTTGCAGCTTTTAGCGCAGGCACAAAAAGCGAAGAAAAAGTGCCAATAAAGTGAGGTCAGAACTAAATGTAGAAGGCTCACGTATGACTACAATATAAAGCAAAAAATAAACGTATGTTTCAAAGCATGTCACATTTTGTAATCACATTGTGTCTTTTCTGGAAGTAAAAAATTCGAATGGCCTTCTTTTTGGCAGCCGTCATATAAAAAAACGTCTGTACCTTTTGTTACTAATTTGTTATGTTACGTTGGAGTAAACCTTTTCAGTCATATAAATGCCGGTATACATATACAATTTAATCGTAATTTACTCACAACGCGTGAAGGTTGTTCTATGAACATGTGACGATTTGTTTAGATGCGAGCGTAGTGAAGTAAATTAGTTTTATTTAGTTTGTTTCTAGTACTGTATCCTATCCTTATAAAGAAAGTTAATGCTAAATGCATTACATTTGCCTTTCTGCTCCATGGCGTTGCATGCATATTAAAAATGAAGGGGTGCTTAGATAGATTCACGTTTTATCTACGCTACAGGGTTCTCGAAATTGCAGTGCCGTCTTATAAATGAAATGATTTCCTTTTATTTTCACAATTTAGGCTCAACTAACGAAATGTTGACGTACAAAAATATTATGCACACTCACTATAAAACTGTAAAAATATGGCTTTCTCGTCGATATAATTGATGCTGAACTTTTACGCTTTTTTCCTGTTGGTTTGGCTTACCTACTGCAATCACAAGACAAAAGGAATCGGGCAATTTTCTGTCTATCGAAATATTCCAGATATCGAGCCGCATTTCAGAGTGGTTTTGTGGCCGTCTGAAATGTGCACTGCGGCTGTATACACTATTCATCGCTCGCTGAAGATAATATTTATTATTTTGTATTTTATTTGATCATACTATTAGTTCTTACCGGGACCAGGATAGGAATGGGAAACATAATTATGTTAAAAAAGATATACGGGGTGTTTCTTTTTAGCTGCACCAAATTCGGGCACAAGATTCATCCGGGCACGCGATTCGTCATTGTCGCGGCCGGCTCGCCTAAGCAAGTGGAACCGGCTGCGATAATGACGAATCGCATGCCCGGAAGGGCGGAGCGATAACCCTACCGGCGCTCTTTCCTGTTTAGTTTCGGTTCGACGCCATTTACCAAAGTGACATTTCTCGACCCCGTAGCGCCTACTAGGAATTTTTGTATCCAAATTCGACGACACGGCTAGACCATACTGTGGCCGATCTTCAATCCTCTAAATAAATTATGCGCCCTCAAGTGAAAAATTAAAGTTAGTTAAAGCATGTTAGTTAATTACCAAACTAATTACCTAATTTTACCCTTTTTCTAGAGGCCGCCATGGCCACTAACACTTCTCCAGGGCTCAAATTACTCTATCTCACGTTCCCTTTTTTTTTTGAAAATTTGGTGCAGCTAAAAAAAAAAAAAAAAAAGAAACACCTCGTATACAACAGTCCAAATGTCAGTTGCAAACACAGTCAAACAGAGTGCGCACTGCCCTGCTTCAGTACAAACACTATACAAGTTAAACGTGTGAATTATAGTCTATTGTAACACAACAAAAGCAGCCGGCGCCGCCACAAAGCGCTCGAAATCAGAGATGTGAACTTCTCTTGGCTGCGGGCACCCAAAAGTGTTTTAGGTATTTGGCCTCAATCCCGCGCAGTGTGCGAGAAAAGTTATTATGTAAAACATTCCTCACTGAGAGTTCTTTCTTTTACATGCTGCCCGTCATTATTCCAGGTTATTCGAAAAATGTATCGAGGCAGTGGCGTACACAGGGGGGGAGTCGGCGAAGTTAAAAACTCTCGGGTTTATCAATATCAAACTTCGTGGAGAAGTTGTAGAAAAAAAAAAAAGGAAATACAAAAAGAAAGGAAATGAAATATGCCTTTTATGACAAGTAAAAATAACAAAAAAAATGTGTAGATTTAACGTCTTTTATCTAATGTGACTGGGAAATAATCAATTAACAAATATCTTTCTTTACTTCTACTTTTATTGTTTCGCGAGTGCCCCATGCCCCTCCCGCGGAGCTGCCAGGGCTGGTTTGTCGTCGCCACGGAGCGGCTCCCGTCTCCCCTCGAGGACCCCGCTCTGGCTGCGTACCATGCGCTGTGCCTCGCTCGAGCGCAGCGGGGCTCCTCGATGTTTTGTAGCCTTTTTTTTTTTTTTTTTTTTGAGAAGCGTGGGTACTGCTCTTGCACCCGACGAGGGGTTTTTCCTTGAAGCGGTGTCCGGCTGACGGTCGACAGTTAGGGCGAAGGTTTTTAGGAGTTTTCGGGGGTCTATGCACGTGTCCTTTCTTAATTGGATTTTGTATTGTATGTGTTTGTTTTGTAGCGCGTGGCTCCCATTGGTCTAAAAAGAGCGATATCTTATTGGCTCCTCGGATGGCGGGAAAAGTCTTAGAAAAGTGAATATAGGCGCCTAAAGGCGCGGGATTTGCGTTTTAAGGTTCGAGTACGGAAGTGGTCATCGGCAGTTTGAGAACCGCGCGAGATAGGGGCGCGAGTGTGTGACCTGCTGCATCGGGATGAGATCCAAGTGCAATATCTGAATGTGTAAACCATTTTACATCGTCCCTTTGTTGCGTTGTGTGATCGGACATCGGAAACCTTAGAAATCGACACCAACGAACAAATCACGTGAGATTTTTGTTGGCTATATCAGGTTAAGATAGGGAGTACTTTATGGGGGAGCAGCTTTCCAGTGCTTATCGTCTATCCCTCAAGATGTTCCGCGTTTCTACTTATGCATCATTGCTTTATCAGCCCCGATGACTGGAGACTTTGTGCATTGGCGTCGTGCTCCATAATATATTTTTTTTTATTCTTATTTTCTGTTTACTCTGGTGCCTTCTTTTGACGTGACTTGTAGATAAAAAAGTCAAATGCAAATGCCTTCCTGGTGGGGAATTTCCGGGGCATCATTTTTATGTATCATAATCATCCCAAAACCAATATGACAACTTTATTTTAATTACTTCATAGAAGAATTCATAATTATTAGAAGAAAAATGAACATGCTTTTATTTTCTCTTGGACTTTCTTTTCTTTTTATCTTGTCCCCTTTACTCTCGTTGGTCCGGCCCCCCTCAAAATGAAATCCTGCGTACGCCACTGTATCGAGGTATACACTGATGCTTGATTACAAGGACCCAGGTTGTTGATAAAACTAGGAAAAATACTCAACCTTTTCTCTTTCTTACGGAGTTGGAGTAACGGAAGCTTGGCTCAGCCGTAAAGGGAAGAAACTGACTGCAGTCATCGATAAGCAGATAAATAATACCCTTATGCCCGGCGCTGTACGCCTCCCAAACTTAGCTGAAGATTTCTTTTTTTTTTTTTTCTTTGCATTTGGATTTTTGTGACGTCGCACATATATTCTAATAATGGGTGCACGCACATCTTGTATGCAATCAGCTTAGGTTCTTGTGAAGCAAGTTTTAGCGTGCTTCGAACGTATAAGAATTTCTTATTGGCTTTACCAATAACATTACCTACGCGCTTTGTCCATTTTAAGTTTGATATTATAGTGACTCCAAGCCAAGGTACTTATATTCAATGACCTTCGTTAAAGTAAGCCCTTCAGCGCAAGTATGCTGGTCAAATGGGATTTCTCTGCCCTTGAAGCAGTACTTCCAGTTGAGTGAATACTTCCTCTAGAGCGGTTAACTGAAGTCGACGATTACTCTCATACATGAACAGCGAAAAAAAAATTATATTACGATAGAAAAACTGACTCTCTCACGCCATTCTACGGCATGCTTTGCGGAGAAGCGAGCGCATGACTGCTAGGAACTGAAGATAAACGGGTAATTTCATGGGCTGTCAGTAATAATAATGGCATCAGCGTTTACCTTTTAACAAGAAATTCATCCCTGGGGCCGCTGCAAATAACTTCGGAAGAATAACATTGCTGAGAAGAAAATCTGTGTACTGACAACAATATTTATTGTTTAGGTCATCAGTAAAAAATACCATACCTTCAAAACGACGAATATGAAAGGCGGAACTGCAAAGTATGGAATTAGCGATCGGTGTAGTTTGCGTTCATGTGTATGTTTGCATATCTGTGCGTGATATTACTGTAGACTATGTTCTGCTGATCCTATAGTATGTTGTGCTGCTCGAAGTTTGACATGGTGAGTCCATCTTGAAAAATCTTGACGCCGAGGAAAACATGAAAAGAAAGAAAAAATATGAAAGACGTTTACAACCATAGCCTCCTCTATACGGAGAAAGCCTGGCGCGTCGCGTGAAAAGACGGCCGCCGTAAATGGGAAAGGAGGGGCGGAGAAACGGGAGCGGAGAGAACCTTGCCCGCTAGCGCCACAAAAGAGCGAGCGGCCAAACGCAGAAACAATCTTTTTTTTTTTTTCTTTTCTTGTCGCTATCGCGGAGAGGAGAAACTCAACGTCCACCCTTTCCCGTTTCTCCCTGCGCCCTTTCGAATCGCCGCGCCCGTTTCTCCCGGAGTACAAAAACGACGGTGACGAAAACACAAAAACAAGCGTGGTTCGGGGAGAGGCCGCTCATGACCCAAGCGCTCGCTGTCTAGGTCTGCCCTTTCTGCTCTGCACTACCATATTGGTCACCGTTCGGCGCGCTCCTCCTCTCCTTTTTCCTGCGGCCGCGCGCTCTATGGCTCCGTCGTCGATGTGCCAGGCTTTCTCCGTATAGAGGAGGCTATGTTACAACTCCCTGTAATGCCGAATTAGATCACAGCTCTTGAGGGGGAGGAGGCGAAGGTACAGAAAGGAAGGTATGCCCCTCCTCCTCCTCCGTGCACTCTGCTTTCCTCCTCTTCCTCTCCTCCTCCCCTTCGACTCCCCTCCTCCTCAATCTACCCTTCCTCCATCCTCCTCCTCACTTCTACTCCTTCATTTTCCTCCCCTGCTCCCCTCCTTCCCTCCCTCTCCCTTCCTCCCTCCTCCCCCGTGACGTCACTGGTGACCCTAGTGACCCTCGTGACGTCACGTGTGACGTCATCAAAGGAAACGTCGCATATTGCAACGCGTGGTTACGCGGACAACGAAAACGACGGCGACGACGACGACGACGCCAACGCCGACGTCGCTCAAGCCGGGTACGGTTGCCAAAGAGCTGCGGTCTAAAAAAGAGAGGCAAAAAGAGAAGATAAAAACGAAAGCGGTAAAAAGAAAACGTTTTACTCAAATTCGAGGTATTTCAGGATAAATTCTCCCGAGCTCGCCTATTTTTTAAACATCTTATGTGTGTGCAAGATAAAGATGCTCGCAGAGCAATACCTGCGCTACCAAGCAAAAAACAAAATTGTGGTCTATGAACTGGGAGGTAACTAGCGCTACCCAGCCTATCTACTTTATCTACTTGCAACTACACTGCTTGACACTTCCATCTCGTGAAGATCTACCTTCTTTCAAGGCTCGCAATATTTTCTGGTCACCATGTTTTGCCGTTCCATGAGCCACATTGTTTTTAAATAGTTATTTTAAGAGCGTTTTTTGATTCAGTTCATGGTTTATCACTCCTCCGCTATGTGCGGTGTTCACGAAGGATATATCGCTCGAGATATAGCAAGGGTAAGAAGTGAAATGCACGAACTGAACGGGTTTCGGTTGTCTCCGTTTAACATTGAAAGGTTGACAAAGATTAGACTGTGTGACTGCGTTCTAAACGCAAGTTTTTCTACCTGCGCAGGAAGTTAGCTTTGGCGATAAATTCAGTCCGTGAAAAGCTCGCATTGAGTTTTCATTTGCTGCTCCTCTCGCTCTGAAAGCAATGACTTATTTAGGTAGGTGCGAGGCAGCTGACTACGTTCTTTCCATAGATGCTTTCTTGCGGCCCGTCACAATCCTGGGGCATTTGCCAGTCCGAAAGCTATGCCAACTATTTTTTTGTTGAAGCGCTTCAGCTTTCTGTGTAGAGACTGACAATATACGTAGCGTCCTCGTTAAGCCTTATTGAGTTCCATTCACTCGACTCGGGGCGACCATAATGAGATGCAGACCAGGGAGGAACTTTGTTCCCGTGATTTCGGGGACGAACGTGTCTCTCTTTCTGAACTAACATCGGTTACAAGATAGTTCCTCCGTTAACGGCGGACTATATAGTCCTTTTTTTCTAAGAGTGTCGGATCTCTTGTGGGATAAATTTTTTGGTGTTCAAGCCTTCGGTGCGCGCCTCGCTCGCTTTCCAAGGCGACAAATGCACGCGTGCTGGTACGGGGCTGCTTGACTTCAGCAGAACGAACGTGCTCGTGCGATTCCTTTGTCAACGGTTATCGTTCATTGTTAAACTGTTAACACCGATCATACATTTTTGCCCATGAAATCTTGTTTTGCCTGTACCTTGCTTGCTAAATTCTTCGAAGTATAGCTACAGTAAATTTCTCCTTCACCAAAGATTGAATTATGATCACTAATGCACAGTTAGAGACGCATTGCTCGCCGCCATGACGAATGGAACTGTTGCGCATATGCGCAGCAGTTCAAGTGCATAATTTTAGGCTCTTCAAAAAGGATTAAGTTAACGTCCTCTGCAAGATTAATTACGCTAAACTTGTTGAGTAGTCTTATGAACAAACGTTCCGGTCTTTGTATACTAAAAACGATCTTTGTATACTAAAATATTCGAAATTTGTTGTTGCATATGTTGCACATCAGGTCATTAAACAAAAACACGTAAACTGACATGGAAACTGAAAGGAATTGTTCAATAACACCAACTCGAGCCTGAAAGTAAACAAGTAAAAGGCGCCACGTATACCGCGTCGGCGACAAGAGGGCGATTGATCCGACTCTGCCGGCGATGGCTTCTTTTGTACGAGGCAAATCGTGGACGAAATTTCATGCAACAACAGGCGGGAAGTTTTTATTTTCTTCTGATACGACCCAGAAGAGGAGCAAAGTGTAAAAGGAAATTCAAGACTCGCGGGGTTTGAACATTATGCCTCCGCGTTGATGCCGCGTGGCGCCGCCAAAAGGCAACGCCATTTTGATTACTTATCAGGGCAACGCGCGCATCAATGTCATCTCACATGGGCTCGGTGCACTGCGCGACACAGTTAGCAAAGAATAATGGAACGCCGGTTTGCTCTCTTGTTTTTTTTTTATTCTGAAGGCTGCCGTCAAAGCAACTGTCAGGTGGAAAGGGCCCACATGAGGCAAGGATGACAGGAGAATACCTTTTCAAAATGAAATTCAAAACTATTTCGCGTTGTTTTCATTCTAATAGTGTAGCGCATTGTACAACAACCTAACTCTGCCAGTGAACATGACGAAACGCTACTGTACTTGTCTCGTACAGATCCAGATTACGCTTTCGTTGATGAATACTCGCGGCTAACTTTCAACACTCTTCAACTGTAGGGAAAACTCTTTCATATTCTAGAGTACTGTTATGATGTTATCTTAAAGAGACACCCAAATAAGCACGCAACAAGGGCTTTCTAACTATGCACTGGACTCATAAGATTAAGTGTAAATGCACTGGAAGCTTGCATCAAGAATGAAACAACCACATAAAAATTACAGACGTTAACGCTTCTGTGTGGTAAGAAATTAAAGCTCAGTTCTATAGGTATTTTGATTTTTTGATATACCATAGATGAGAATCTGAGAGGGAAACATATAAATATACTGATATTTTGATTTTTTAAAGGGTAGTCCAGAGAGGACGAGCAGGGTACGGTGAAAGTCCCATAATGCAACGCGCGCAGTATTTCTTTTAACGTGAATTATTCTTTCGCTAGCTGCTCTGGAGTTTGTGAAGCCGCATTTCTTAAAGCCGCTGCCTGTGACGTTACATGACGTCAAAGTTTTCCCCGCTAAATTTAACCGGAAAAATGACGCCACGTGTCCTCAACACCGGTTCCGTTTTCCGGCTACATTTAACGGGCAAAGGGACGTCCCATGACTCCGTGTCGCCTGAGCTATACAGAAATCCAGTTTCTCCGCTAGATTTAGCGGGAAAATTTACTTCACGTGGCCTCACAAGCAACTGAAATTCTCCTCTAATTTGAGAGTAGGAAAGGATTTCACAGAGCTTGATGTCACGTGACCTATTTACACATTCGCTGGCACCGCTATTTCTAACGGGAAAACTGACGTCACCTGACCTCAACACCAATTCCGTTGTTCCGCTAAATTTAGCGGGGAAGTGAATTTGTATATCAGTGTGTGTCACGCCGTAATGCAACGTGCGCGGTTACGCCAACGGGGATATACACCAATTCAATTCCTCAGCTAAATTTAGCGGTGAAGCCGAATGGTGTTGAGGTCGTGTTACGCCAGATTTCCCGCTACATATATCGGGGAAACTGAATGCGCAGTGTTGCTTTATGGAACGTCGCAGACCTACACACCAATTCTATTTCTCAGCTATATTTAGCAGGGAATTGAATGGATGTATATATCTGTGCCCTTGCATAACGGAAAGCGCGCGAGTGCGCCGATGCCGACGACGCTATGCTCCGAAGCGGGCGCCCAAGAGCTGCGCTCTAGAAACAACAAGAAAGACACCTCACGTATAAATACTGATTGCATCATCTAGACAACACGTAAACTATAAAAGAAAATCCCGACTTTTCGTGGGAATTGCAATAAACGCGTCGCTACCCTCCACCGCCTATAAAACTCAAAAGAAAAAAGAAAGAAGTTGATTTCTAACAAGAATCGCCCTAGACATGTCGCAACCTTCTGCCACTAAATCAGTCATCAACCCCTCCGTATCTCGTCACGACACATAAAGTCCCCCTTGTATCGTCTCTTAGACGAACCACTTCTCCATTATCTTTTTTACAACCTGATCCATCTTTTTAAAGGGCGACGCAGCGCCACCGATCTAGGCACGGGTAAACCATCGTATACTCTCCCTAGTGGAAACCTTTTTAAAACCAAACAGATTCAAGAGACGCGGTGCCTCATTCGTCTTAGTTGTAAAGTAAGCCAATCTGTTTTGTGTCCGTCCGCCGACTCCGAGACTGCCCGGCGAGCCGGTGGCCAGGCTCCGACCCCCCGCGCGCGCCCCGCTTTCCCGCCGTACCCCAAGCGTCGCTCGGCAGTCCGGGGCGTTCCATCCAAAATCTGGGGTTTGGTCCCCGGGGAGGGGAAGACGAGGGCGAGCCCCTCCTCGTCCGAGAATGGACCCCGCTGCTGGCTAAGGTCGTACATCAACAGCGAGCTGTTTGTTTCGATTTAATCCGTTGCGGCGCTTCGACCATGCCCATGGACGGAGCCGCCCCCCTATACTAATGTCGTTTGTTCCGTTGCTGGACCGATCGTTTTCCGGGCACGCTCCTCTTCACCCGAGGCCTGAAAGATTGCAGCTGCTGAAACGTGATTCTCCTCTGGACCCTGTCCGATAGATCACAGTCAGGTGCGATCCTCT
Organism: Ixodes scapularis; assembly: GCF_016920785.2. NCBI lineage: Eukaryota > Metazoa > Arthropoda > Arachnida > Ixodida > Ixodidae > Ixodes > Ixodes scapularis. Next base: position 199,133,297 of record NW_024609835.1, read on the forward strand.
TGTTTTTGCCGCCGACGTCGCCCAGCCAGCGCGCGGCTGAGGGGGGCGGACTGCGCGAAACAAAATCGCTGACGTTGTAAAACGATAGCGCGGACTCTTGGTTTCAGCTTCCGACTGAGTGCCGTTACCATGGACCGAAGCCTAGCCTACGAGATGCATTAACCAATCACGAGCGTGGAATCAGCTGCGTCCCTCTGTTCACGCGGTGACAAAAAGCCATTCACATGACGAGGACGCGCTGCGTCGGTTAAATTTTCGATAGGCGAAACCAATGGAGTCTTGCATTTGAAGCTGAGCCCGCGAGACTCATGTTTTCGTGTTTCAGCGTACGCTTGTGCCTTCGCTCTGTTCTGCCGAAAGCCAAAACCTTGCCAGGACTTTTTTTTTTTTTTTTGTAATTCAAAGCTTCCGAATCGCGTCAACACGAAGGGAAGACTTGGCAACAACGATGTCAGTATGCGAAAAACGCCTCCTAACCTCCCCGTCTTACTTCTAAATTGGAACGCGTGATGTTCGACGCTAGAGTTTTAGGAATGGTAGGTTCGAGAAAGCCTTAGGTCCTTCTTTTGACGGCGTCTATGTTTAGGCTGGCTTCGAATTCCTCTCTGCCTGCGTGCCGGAGGAACGCGGCGGTGCAGTAAGACTGCTATATGTGGTTGTTATGCCACAGCCGAGATTCTAATTTTGGGTTGGCATTGAAACAGACGCTTAGAATTGCCTGCATGGTTCTCTTTGGAAAATGAGGACATGGTTGTGTGCGTGTTGCGCGGTAATTCTGTTCAGTTCCACCCGTGCTCGTCACAATGATTCGTTTGTATTGTATACTATCATCTGTATCAGAAGAATCTAATCAACTGGAAACAAATGGGAACTGTTAATGTTTAATGCTCCTACACAGTAATTTTCCATGAAGAGTCCAAATAAGCTTTTGATTTGTTTCGGGCGAAACATCAAAGAAAAAGCTCGCCTCAGTTTGGATTTAGGAACGGTTTTAATGATTCAGTAAAGTGTAAATATTGTGTCAAATCAAGTTGAACAAAAAATACTGTGTGCCTTTGCATGATAAGTTTAACAATAAAAAAATGAACAACGAAATACTCGGCGAATCGGGCAGAGCTGGTAAGTTTTAAATTTCATCTGATTCCATCTTTAGTAATTTAGGTCAATGGAACGCGCTAACTGGCAGACAAAAACGATTTCTTTTCACATTGACTGGAATGACACCTAACTCCTGAATGAGCCATACCAAACTGGTGGTGTTTAATTGTAGGTTTTTACTTTGAGAAGTTTATCATTTCCACAAAACGAAAACACGTCCTGGCCTCAATTATCCTAGCATACGAAGGTTATTTTTTTAGATCTGTTTACGGCGAGTTAGATCCATCTGAGCCTCACAAAATAGATTTCAGATTTTTTTCATACACTGAGTACATCCGGAATAACCAAGTGGGGAAACGAGTGAGTTTGTAGCCACACAAAGAAATTTAAATTTGTTCCCTAATATTGGTACGAGTGACACACGCAAACTTAAACACGATGTTGTTGTTTCTTTTTTTTTTTTTTTTACTGATTGCAATTTTGGTGTCGGTAAAAACAACGAGACATAACTTAACAATACTTTTTTCTACCGTAGCAGTTGATTTTATGACAAATTTCGGTTATAACTCTGCGGTTTGTAATAAACGTCACCCCCTTCCCCCCCCAAAAAAAAAAATGAAACAAAAACAATAATTTGTTAAGGTTCTGTTTTTTTACAGTCATAAATTGGAGGGCACGGATGGCTGCGAACTAAAGCTCATAGAAGAAAATTTTAAAACTGCTAAAACATCCATGAAATTATATTCGGAAGAAAAAACTAATAGCTGGTATAAAAGTGATTGACTTCCAGCCCGTGAGACTTTGTAACCAATTATTTATACAAAACTTGTACTTTACCAAAAACAAAAAACTGTCAATAGTTCAGCTTAAACAGTGAGATTGCAGGCTTCTATTCTTTCATCATACGCCATAGTTGGTATCATACGACTCGTGTCCCTGCAATCAATAGAATTGAACGATTCACAGAATTAATATTAATGTTAAGTGTCGTGCCTCAAATGTTTAATGCCCTCTTTTATCAACCCTGTTATTTTGTTTATTATTTATTATCACGCACCGTACCTGGCAAAGAAATATACACGTGGAGATACGAGTTGCTGCTGAAGTATTCTAAGTCGATAAAAACCATCATAATCGCAATTAATACAAAATACTTCTTATCGGAGGCAGCTTGAAAAATGCCTGCATGCCTACTTCTCTGAGAGGCACATAACCATTCTCTCAAAGATCAAAGAGCGTGTTGGTGAAAATACGAGAGTCAAGAAAAGAATAAAAACACGTAGGGACAAGGACAGACAGCACAGTCCTTTCTTTGACTCTTGTAACCATTCTCTCACTCGGGTATTTGCGGAAGATCGCCTGTGCATAGCGGCGGTGTGTCGTTCGTACTCCAAAATGGGGTGATTTCTATGATCCACCGCACGGAATGTTTAGTGTGCATTGCCCTAGGAAAGCAAATAGTTTTGACAAGATTATGTTTTCAATGCATTAATTGCCATGTCGCCTTCCTCTCTATCTTTACATCGGCTTGATTGCCTACTTTGTGTTCCGCAGAGTATCGAACGTGAGAGTTTGGAGACCAGTTTCTTTATTGGAATAGTGGAAACTTTATTCACAAGCGAAACAAAATTGCTACACGATGAAATTTCAAGGGTCCTGACAGTTTTACTTAGCATGGCAAGCAAATATGCCTACAGGACAGCAGTGCGCAAAAATATATTCTATTTTTTTTTTATTTCTTCCAAGGCTAAATGGCTGCGGTTAATTCGGAAGCCGAGGGAGAAAAACACAAAGTTGTTCTATCTGTAGAAAAGGCAACCTTGCTACAATTTTAAAAAAAGTTTTTAATATTTGGTCAAGTGTCCTCAATAGCTTTCACCTTTTTGTTGTATGATTTGAGTTGCATGGAATGTCTCGGTAGCAGCGATTAAAAAAAAGCGTCGTTCTAAAACTATTCGTTCTAAGCAAAATCAAAATACTATTGCTTCAAAAGAGGGTGTTACGCTTTATTGGAAACTTTCATTATTTATTCCATACCGAATTATTATTTCAGAAATACAAAATTATCAATATATATATCGATTGTATGAATAGCTTCTGACTAGGTCATTTTGTTTTTCATCACCTGAAGTGATTGATTTTTTGATGCATTCATCGAATTTGAACAGAAATATAACCACCATCCGTACCCGCTGCTCGGAGAAATGCAGGGTGTCCCCTTATCGTACAAATTACGGCTTGCAGTCCCTTCATAATAGCCTACCCACATTACTCAATAAATATTCTTTAGATAAATTTGAAATTTATAATATAGATCGTAAATCAATGTACCTACTTTTTCTATAATATGTATTCAATTATTTTAACCTTTCAATTGACGTGTTATTTGCATATTTATTACCCTGATGGTTTTTCCTGCATGTCTGTCACCATCTGCCAAGCTCTCGGGACCCGGACCTCGTCAAGCCAACAAAGCTTGGCTTTTCCTGTCCGTGGCTCCGGCATCTGTACTTGCAGATGCAAATAAATTATTTGATTTGATTTTTATGTATCCTTTTTTCACGAATTTTTGGAGCATCCGAAAGGTAAGTGGTTGCGTTAGACCCGAAGATTGTCAGGAAAAAGACGGTTAACGAAAGCCTAAAAAAACAGCTTTTTTTGTCACAAAGAAAAGCGCTATAATTGTTATAATTATAGCGCTTATGTCGGAAAACTACTTTCTCATGATAACTAAAAAAACGTGAAAAAAGTCATTTTCGAGCAACCTCGCTGCACGTCACTGAAGTGGTGAAGCGTCAAAAAATAAACGTATTATACATAAATAGGATGTGTTAGCTTATAAATAATATATTTAGACAAAAAGAAGAATATTATAGGGAATTAAAAAAAAATACCTTCGTCAATGAACGTGCTTAAAATTTTATTTTGGTTCATAAGCTCGTACTTCACCGCATTCAGTGAATACGACAAAGTCACGTCCGTTCGTCCACGGTATCCGCAAGGGCAAGCTCGTTTCAAAGAGCATCGACACCGCTCCCATGGCTACACACCTGGTGAATGTCCAACGCGAAAACGGGAACATACGTAGAGATAAAAAATATACGAATTCTCCAACATAACAATGCTGACCGCAGTGACCCCGCCCGCTGTGCCTCTCGTAACTTTATTATTCCATAAGCAGGCCGCATGCGTAACAATCCACCCGACAGCTTTGATGCTAGAGAGAACCGAAACTCTAAAGAAAGAAAATCGAAGGGTCGCTCAAACAACAGACACGTTCCTAGATGTAGGAATGAATAATTCAATTCTGCGACGGCCGTTATGCACCCCCCACCCATCTTGTTTTCCTTTTACATCGCATACGAGTTTATATTGATATTTTTATTATTTGTTCCCTATCCGTCGTTTCTTTTTTTCTTTATTTATACACTTATCCTTCATTCCCAGTATTTTTTTCAGAGTTGTCAACTTTTCCGACAACGATGGCCGTGCCGTGTTTCGTCTCGCTGTTGGGTTCTTCGTCTGACATGGTTCCCTCTCTCGGGAAATTAAGAGGATTTTTTCGAGCCCGAAGGGTCATGCGTCACCGCCATCTTGTTTTTTTTTCGTCGTTTTATACTTTCTTCATGGCCAGTGTCCGTTCGGTTTCCTCATCCCCTTCTTTCCGCACTTCGGTCAGGCAAGTACATACCGCTTCTCGATTTGTCCTTTTTGCTAGGGCATCTCGTATCTGCCACCACCTTTGGCGTCTGAACATCTGGAACTTGCATATTTGCAACAAGGAAACACGTTTCTCTCCCCCTCGCTGTTCGGCTCTCGCTAAGACCGGTGTTTCGCCCTTCGCAGTGTTTGGCCAAAGCCTGAATTATGCGGCCGCGGCGTCGCCAAAAGGCTCCCCTAAAGACGCCGAGATCCAGCCAGAACACCATCATCTTCTTTCTGTGGACGAAGAGAAAACCGGTTTATAGCTTGAAGACACCCCGGCAGATGGCTGGCAGGACGAGGTCTTGGTCTTGGTGCTGGCACTTGGAACAAGTGGTGGTGGCATAAATAACAAATATCTATAAAGAAAAGAACAGTAGCCGCAGCAAGAAAACAGAAGTAGCAGGTGCTCCTGAGGTCTTGGGGCCTGCAATCGGACATCAGGGGTTCCTTTGGCAGCGCAGATATGCCCCCGGGGTGCTTCGTCTCCCTTCAGTTCGCTTTTATCTTGCTTGAGTTTTCTTACTATTTTTGTCCCTAAAGGAAGAGAGCCAAGAAGAAAGTTGTCTGGCGGTTTTCTGTTCGCGGCGGTGGTGTCGGCGGGTCACGGCACGGGGGTGATTTTCTGTGAAGTGTACACTGCAATTTGCTTTGGTTTGACCCCATTCATGTGTCATCATGTAACGAAATTGCAAAAAACATCTGCCGTTTTGTTGCGCGTAACGAAAGAGACGACATTTATTCTTGCTGACGTTTGAGCAGTCTCCACCGATTGCATAATCAGGCGAGCTATGTGCAAAGATGAACAGAAAACGCAACAGATGTTATGTTTATTCTCCGAATTGGGTCGCATCTAGGACAGTAAGAACGTGGTAATTGAAGCTGGAGGGCAGGTTAAAACGAGGGGCTTAGTTTCTTCGGGACCTTGTTTATTGTTATTCTATAGACAGATAAACTAAGCGCAATAAAATATTCCCGTTATCTACACGCAGTACAACAAAAGTAATGAAATGCAGGAGCAGGAATAACTGTTCTGTCATTTTATTTTCTACCTATTTCAGAACTGCGTAGGGTGAAAGCAAACTACATTGTAGCATACGCGACACATTTCTGAGCGAGGGAATCGCCTTGGTGTCCTTGAACTCGCACTCTCATCTGAACAGTTATATACCTAAAGACGTTAAGCAGAATAAAAAGGAACAGCACTGAATTGATGTAAAAAAAGAATCCTTGTGTTACAACCATTGTTGTGGGACATTTTCCAGCAATGTTTGCTTTAGTAGCTCGTAATACGTCTGAGAGGTTCAAGTAATAGGGTTTCAGGAGATTGAAGCTCGGGGTCTTCGCGGTAGAGGAGTTGCGCCATCTCGCCTGATATTTATGAGGTCCTGGATTTCGGCATCCGTCCCCAGAAGGGACGAGACCAAGAAAATACAGAAGAAAAAAATGAGAGCAAACGAAAAAAATGATCCTTAAACGCGCATCGGAATAGAAAGGGCGCACTTTCTTATTTTAAAGTTGAAAAGCCTAGGAGGACGCGTGATTTAGAATGACGAAACGCCCAAAACTTCTGGAGGCGTTGGATGTGCCTTTGCGGTTTGAATATATGTGTGGACCGGTGGTACTGCGCTCGTGAATGCGGGTGTTCGGGAAAAGAAGAATACGTAACGTGTGTAGACATCGCGGGGTTCACTTAAGGGATTGGGCCGCTGCTGCTATTGCGGCAAACTCCGCAAGAAATAGCCGAAACAGCGGGGCAGTGTGTGGCCGTAAGCTTGCGAAATATCACTCGCACCTGCCACGTTCTGATTGATGTAGCATGTTTCAACATTAAAGGATTTCAAACTAAGTTCCCCAGACAGTTTCTTCCGAAGCTCTAACGGGTTTTTATTGTGTAGCAAATAATAAATGCTGGATTATTGAACGGCTAAGGGCCGTTCAACAGAGCATAATGCAAAATAATGTCTCCAATTTTTTAATTCAGATTGAAAGTGACCAAACCGCTACTGAAAAAAGAAAAACCGTAAACTTTGTTTTTAGTGTCTTTATAGAATACAACTATTGATTTTGTTTACGACCGTAAAGTTTGCGTATATACGCTCGGGTCTTCGAGCTCGAACACAAATTTTCATATGTAGTATACTTGATAATTAAACTTAATAAGTGAATCCGCAAAGAGCTTTAATGATTGTAATATTTCTTTCTGTCTAAATCACAACGCTCCTGATCACGTGAGAGCGGTGGAATAAATCATTCCTCGTCATTATAACTTCTTATATAATTTGAATAACACCTAAAATGAAGGCCTGGAAATATAAGATCATCAAGCCTTCATCTCTAAGAAAATGAAAATAGAATACTTGCTCCATTCACATTATTAGTTCCGTTTCTTTTTTTTTTTTTTTTTGTTAGGCTGAGTTTTACTTTTAAATAAGGCATGACATTTTTTTATTGGCTGCACTCTTCTAAACATATTCTTGTTTCCTTAGCAGAGAGAAGAAAACTGTTCGCTCACTCTGAAATGTATCCCTTTATTACGGTTGACTGAGTTTTTCGTTCTCAATTAAAAAAAGATGTATTATTCCCCTTATTCAATATCACTGTAAAAATTATACTTTCCAATACGTTTCATATCACGCTTTCTAGACTCTCGACTTTAGATAAGATGTTTAGCTAATCGCTGAACTGTTTTGTGCCACTTATGTAGTGTTGTGAAACATTTTGTAAGTTTAATTTTATTGTGCTCATGCTCACTTTGCAAATCGCTTCGTCGGACAAACATACCGTATGGTTTCAACCACTCTGAACCAAAGCCGGGGGAAATGTTTACAGCAAGGCCAATTCGAGACATTTGTTTTCGATTTATATTTTGTTTAACCCGTCTGCGTCGTAGACACAAATACAGAATACTGTACTCCACCAAGTCGTCAGTATGCTCACCATTTCTTTAAAGTTTCGTCACAATAATATTTCAGGGCCCCCATGGATGTGTTTCTACGGTGCTCAATTACACCTTATGGCCGATACAGCTTTAATAACTCGGATTTAACCATTCCATCATACATTTATTTAGTGCGCCGTTTAATTCTACCATAGTCTCAATACTGAGTACGACAAAAAGCGCTCCGGATTTAGCCTGATGTACACACAGCAACCTGAAAATAAACAAGCTTCTGTGAATACACGTGCAACCTGCTAGTGGTCATGCAAAATAGATTAAATTGAAAGCAGAAGCGACTCTGACATGCATGTTCAAAACTACAAAATTGCCCGAATATTTTCCATGTGCATATTTACGACGTCTGGTTATTTATAAGCATAAATCAAATGTCGTCAGTTTTGTGCTGTTTCCGGAATAATGAGAAAATGCAGGACCGTTAAAAACTCTGACGTACAAAGTTTCTTAAGATTTCGCCATTTCTCAGTATATGTATAAAAATCGAAAACATAATACTCGAGGTCATAATCGATTACCTTATTTAGCTGTTTTTTTTTTTTCGTTGCAAGGGCTACAGTTTGCGATCAATTGACAAGGCAAAGCAGAAAAGGACTAGTCTCTATTTCATTCATCGAATAGTAGCTTCATGATTTTTGCGCTTCGTGCTCTACCGATTCCCGTAAACCTTAGCCAGTTTTCGAGTTGGGAATTTGTGGAATACAAGTGGGACGACCGCTTGTTTATTTAAGTGCCACTGAAGCCAATTGTTTACGCCGAACCCTGACACCGATTACTCAAACCTAGGCTCTACACTCATTGTGCTCGGCAGCGCCCCCATTCTCTTGGATACTAAATGCATAATGTGATATCAGGGTGTATTTTTGCAACATAAGCCAGGGGTTCAATTACGATCCCTAAAGTGGACAGCCGTCGCCTATTCAAGCTTACGTCTACGGATAGATCGACTAGTTCAGCCCCCCTGACATCTACAGACGGGTAAATTTGTAACATATTTGCGGACACTAGTCCGCACGGACAAATTGTGAGCAAACCATATTGTTTTCTTTGATAATTTGTACCCCATGAGAAGTCCGCACACGGTGCGGATCTCGCATCTCGCGCCTACTCTGCAGGTAAACCATTATCATGCGCGGAGTATCATAGTGAAACATGCATCTCAAAAGAAAATGTAGCTTATATCATGCATAAAAACATTCACAACATAGCCGGTCATTCAAAGAATCCGTCACGTCTCGTCGTAACCTCTGATACAGAAAAAATAAAACAAATTGTATAGTCCTCACCTGTAGGTTGTTCGCGACAAACAGAATAGTGAGTTTTAAACATGTATTTTTCCGGATTATAGAACATAAAGTACGATATAGCAGGCACGTAGCCAGGAGAAGGGGGCCCTTGGGATCCGGCCCCCCCCCCTCCCCCCCCCCCCCCTCCGAAACAACATCCTGGCTACGTGTCTGCAGGGGAGGATGCAGGAATTTCCTGAGGGGGGGGGGGGGGGGCGGTCAGGTGTTGGTCAGCGTAACATATGTTTAGGAACCCTCTCTCCCTCTCCTTCGTTTTACGCCCTAAAATTTACACAAGCAGAAATCAAGAGGGGGGTCAGGACATCCGGACCCCCCCCCCCCCCCCTCTAAATCTGCCCCTGCGTGCCTGCGATATAGTAGTATCATTGACAGTTTAAAAGACGTATGGTGTGGCTTATTACGTAGACGCCGTTTGCATTGTAAATGGGGCTTCGTCTTTCGTGCCGGTCATCGCCGCAATCTTATTAAATGCGGACTGCATTTAATGATATTTATGGAACCCGCCGCACCCCGCGTTTCTAACGTCTAATGCGATCACCAACTAAAGTGCCATGTGGTGGCCATATAGCTATACTGTTCTCCGGCCACCACTCGATCGAGTCGTCTTCGCGTATAGACCCAGTCGCGCGTACACTTCCCCTGACAAGCAATCTTCTAACGTCGCCTCCACGAGAACTTGGCGCCCTTCCGCGGTGTCCCGCAGTGCGCTCCTCTGAAACCTCCTCCTTTATGCGGCGGTTGTTTGGCGGCGCCCCGATCTGTGCGCTTCTTCGCGGCGAAGGCGGCGGAGGGACCGCTCCGTCCAGTGCCGCCCTCTGTCGTCACCCGGCGAATTCCTCCTGTTTCCAACGGCCGCCTTTTCTTGAACCTCCCTCTTTGCTCGGTGGGGCTCAGAGACTTTGTTTCCCTGTCGGGAATTCTCTGCTTGTCGTTAGTGTTGTGACAAAGACAGAAATTTCTATCGGGTGTTGTTTAAAGCTTGCTGGCGATGTTGAAGCGGACGAGGCCCAAGCGTACTTAAAACAAAGTATATTTGACTGCTTTAAGGGGTCATTTTTAATGTGACGCACAGATATACACACAAAAACGTAAGAACACTTCTTCAGGCGTCAATGCAAGGGCACAGTGTTGCATCGCAGACGACAGAACGGACAACTGCGTGAGTTCACTAAACAGATTTTACGCCACTAGCAGTGAATTCTTAAACACCCTCGAGATATGCCGGTTAATCAACGTGCGATTGGAGTGCTTGAAACCACAGGTGCGGCAATGGTATGACAGTGTGAAGTGAATAGAGCGTGTGGGATATAACAGGAGCTGGAGAGCTAAAACATTTTAGGGGTGTCCTGACCCCTGAACACCCCCAACCTCCCCCTTTCGGCTAAGCACCTGACCGCTGCCATACAGTCACTGCGAGCTGGAGAAAGCTAGGGGTGCGGGGACAGAACGAGCGGGTTGGTATGGATAGTAAACTTGAGGAAGAAAACGAGAAAGGACGGACAAACACAAACTTCCAACTGGCAGCAACATTTAATAACACCAAGAGTTTACTTATATACAGGAAAAAAGGGGGGGGGGGGTGAAAAGGGGTGCGGGTTAACATTTCCCCACTATTTTTTTCTTTTTAATTGACTCTACGGCGTTCTTATCGCTAATGCTGCAGTCTGAATGCATGAACAGCGATGACAGACTACTCGTGTCTCGCCTCACCCTTGGTCTCTTGCGTTGTTGGTGCCTCAATTTTCAAACCAGCTTCTACCAGTACGCGAAAGTTCGCTGTGTCTTGTTTGTTTGTTTTTGTGTTTTTTTTAAACATCGCAATGAAGGAGTGACAAAGACATGTCCAAAATCCACAAGAAAACGCTTTTCTAAATCGACATTTCACTTTCCATGTCAAAGAGAAAAGCTGCACGCAAGGAAAAAAAAACCAAAAAAAACGTCAGTTTCTGACTTAGCGCTGCTATAGTGTGAACGTGATTGTAGTTTGTAATTCACAACCTGTAAAAAAAAAAAAGAAGTCACTTATTTTTCAAGTTTTGCAAAGAGTACATGCTGTTTCAATCTGATGAAGGAATTGATGAAGACAACATTAAAGCGACACGCAGTGATTCGTAATAAATACTGCTTTTGTGCAAAGGTAGGGAGCGCGGTACTTTAAGCTCCAATTATTGCGCTGGTGGCAGTTTGGGTAAAAAGGCATTTGTCATAGCTTGGACATCCGCTGCACATGCGTTGCGAAAATGTACGCTGGACTGCTTCATCGACAGACTGGTCTGAAATCGAGTTGCCATACTATTAATCGCAAAGGTTCGACATTGCGTGGTAACATTTGAATGTCGAATTCTACAAGAAGCTAGAGGCGAAACTCGGTACTCAAAGGTTATTCGTATATTGAAATGATAACATGGGCGCATCCGGTTATTGACTTACACTAGTTCTTTTTATTTTTTTTTTTTTAGAGATGACGGGAGAATGCACGACCGCAATCACGTGGGGTTTCAATGGGCCTTCCTCGCACCAGCGCGAGTCCAAAGAATTTGTATTTGAGAACTGAACACCCGGCCCTGTGCCTTTGAGAGACTCAGTGCGTGAGTTCGATGTATGCACGGCTGCGTTCTGTATCTACCCGGTATTCGAAAGAACACTCGTTACTTGAATTCACGATTCAAATTTATGTCTATCAACTGCGAAATATGTGTCCATTTGGGTGAATACAATTTAACGTATTTCATTCTGTCGCTCTTTCGTTTACACATTAAACTCGCTTGTAAATGACATATTTCTCTGACAGGAAATCGTTTCTAGATTTGGTGATCTGTGTTTTGCACACGATTGGTGAAACGGTACTTCAACATCTTTTTGACATCAAACACACAAATATCATTAGGTTCTTACCTAAACAAGAAAAAAACTTTTTTTTTTTTTTTTTGAGGGGGTTGGGGTGCGTCAGGATTTATGAGCTGCTTGAGGGGTTTCATAAATATATATTACGCCTATGCGCACACACGAAAAAAAAAGAGTAAGGTTTATACTTGTGATTCATTGCAAGAACAAAACGTATGATTAATTTTCTTTTTAGTCCCATGTTTTCATCAATATAACTTTGTTTCACCTGACTGCTCTCCTGACACAGAGTACACCAACGTTGGTCCGAGAGAACCAGAAAGAAAGCGAATTTTTCTTACACGCAACAAAGTATCGAGTGCGCTTATCGAATTTGTCTCCGAGTCACATAAATCACGACTAGGCAAACATTTCATATCTTGTATTTCCTTCTGGCATTCATTTATCGCCGTTCTAAATTTCGCCTATGTAGTTGTCATTTGTTCCGCGACTGTATCCAACCGTGCAGTGTTCGGGCTGCATATTCGAGACGTCAGTATAAGAGTGCCAATTAATGCATCGATCTACAATGGAATTATTTAAGTGGCACAATACGGACTAACTTTTGTATAAAAATGTTGATAACTTTAATATTGTACACTATATAATTTCTACAATTTGTTGTCGAGTTTTTTTTTTCACTTTTATACGTCAATTACCGGAGCCCCCTCAATTGGTACTCAGTCAACGATAGTTGACTTAGCTTTGATCGCCGTAGTCCAAAGACTGCGCGTGCTGTCTTTTAGCTAGTTATCAAACTCTAGATCAAATCGGCTCGTTTGCCCAGTTAAACTGCGCACCTTTTGCTGTGTCCAATGTGCTGTTAGGACAAAGAAGTGGTACCGCCAAGGGGCACGGGTTGCCCGAGCTTGCGCTGACCACGCTCTCTTCCTTAAAGAAATCCCGCCACTGGAATAGAACCGCATATTTCCTTTATCCTTCATTAAATCACCCTCAATCAACACCCCAGAAGTATTTTGTAGCCGGCGACATCTTTAGTCTTCGCCTACAGCCAGTCTTAGCGAAGCACTTGTCGTTTTAGTATGCGGGGTAGGTATCTTCAAAAACTTCTAGCAGCGAACATTATGTGCGTGTGTGTGCGTGCGTGCGTGCGTGTGGGTGGGTGCGTGCGTGCATGCGTGTTTGTGTGTGTTTTATGTGTGTGTGTGTGTGTGTATGTGTGTGTGTAAGAATATGAGCCGCCGCTAACACTATTTATTCAAGTCTCAAACCGAGTGAAAATCCCAAGCTCTCTGCTTAAATCCTTACTTTATCTCAATGGCAGTACGACCTTTCTGACGTAACCGTTGATTGTCTTTATTATAAGCATTTTAAAATAATATTTATGCCACAGAAAGAGTAGCAAGACATGTAATATCTTGCATTGAACACTCCTCAATACAGGTAGCGCATCTGGTTAATCAATATTGAGATCAACAATGTGATATCACACTTTATTTTAACTTCAGTTATGGTAAAAACAAAGGAGTCATAGAGCATCATCTCAATTCATTCGAGTCCAACCACGGTCAACAGCCACTGGTTTCCAGTGACTTAGCGAAAGTTATCATTGTCAATGAAACTAAGATTTATAAGGCGTTAGCATGTAAACTATGCTGGCGTACACTAGATCTGATAAAGTTTGAGTGCAACTTTTATTGAACGTTGTGCTCACGGATTTTATATATAGAACTTAGTAGCAAAATTTGACATAAATGAGGGATATTATCTTTTGAAATTAGAAGATTGCTGCATGCTCTATGTTTGTCATGTGTGCCCTGTTCCGCCAATCAAGTGGAAGTTTATTTATCAATGTGAACTGCGCTCGAAGACTCCCTACTCAAAGTTGGAAAGAGAACCGACGAAACGCGAATCACCCTTTCCGAAAATTTGTAAAAAAATTATATAGCCCGATTGCCCTTTGAAACAAATAAAGGTTGCACTTCCACCAACAAGCCAGTTAGAAAGAACGTTATTTAGCTTCGCTATCACTACAGTTTACTTTTTGACTGCCCCAAAACACCTAGGCTTTTACAAGTGTACTAAGTTAAAAGTAGTGTAAGACAAAAACAAATGTAAAATAAATTAGGCTATCTTAAAAGGGAACAATACTGTCAAAGGATATATCTTCTTATCCAAAATATTCTACATCCTCCTCTATATAGTCGAAATATGAGAAAGAATGAACCCTACTGATCTAATGCAAATCGAAGTTAGAAAGCCGTTGGAAATCATTTTTCCTCGAGCAAGCATTGGGATAGACGGACTCCCAGTAACCCGTGAGAGGGTTCAACACTGCTCCACTCTGTCTTGTTTTGGGTGTTCTTTCATGTATAATGAATGTTTCGGAAATTGAATGGGGAATGTGTGCACCAAAAGACGTTCTGGAAGTCCATTCCGGCGCATGATATGTGGTACGATATTTTCTTGCAGGTGGTGCTTGCTCGCTGTGTTCCGTAGCCCTCTCAGTGTTTGTGCCGTCACATTTGTATGCAATGTTTTTGTGTCTTTTTTTTTTGTTTTTTTAGGCGCTAGAAATACAGCATGGTTTAAGGGTGCTCAAGAATCGGGTTGAACAAACGTCAGGTTTTTTATGTTACCTAAAAATTATATAACCTAATAATAAAAAATTATAAATCGTTATAATAAAATAGGAATGTACTGTATTTACTCGAGTAATAGCCGCACTGTTTATGAAGAAAACGTGAGGGTTCTCTTTTCCGCGGAGAACGCAGATTGCCGATCACCGCGATCGACAGCATGATTCCAGCTGATTACAGGACAGAGATAGGTCTTTGTGCAAAGATGTTATTTCTGAGGATTATATTTGGATAAAGAATCGTGTTCTCGAACTGGTTACTCGCTATGTTATTTATGATTGGCTGTATGTGTGTTCTGTGGGAAAGTAGGCGCAAGGGTCTTGTTCATAAATAGTGCGGATATTACTCGAGTAAACACAGTATGTTAGAAAGCTGCCTGAAAACATTATATGGCGGAGCCGGAACTCAAATTTCGAGAGCCACATGTAACGGCGCCTTGTATGCAGATATCTTCCGTCAGATTGCGGCTACCTTGAGCGATATTCGAACCGCCGAATTGAGATACGCGGGCTATGCTTTGCCCAAGAGAATTCCGATACTCCTAGTTGATAAAGACACTACAGTAAAGAAACACAAACTAGTATTTGCTTGACAGGCGTCTACTAAAATATTCGGGTCACGACAAAATCCGGCAGCTCAGCTAAGGCCATCGGGACAAGATTTTTTTTCCCACAAGTGTTTTCAGTTTGTATTGTTCATTGTTCAGTATTTACAGCTTCTACAACAGCATTTTTTTTAATGGCTGCTTAACTCGAACAAGAAATTGTACCGCCAACACTCACGTCTTACTAAAAACAAATTTGGGGGTTTTACGTGTCAGACCAACGACGGACATCTGGCACGCCGCGGTGGAGGACTGAGGATTAATTTGGACCACCTGGACATCCTTTTACGTACAACCGAAAGCTCGGTTACACGGGGCCTCCTCCGCAATAAGCCTCCGTCAGATTGCGAGCACCTCGGCCGGGATTCACGTCTTACTACTCATTCCATGTAAAAATGTTGTACATTTTTGAAAGACGACGATAATGGAGATTTCTGCTAAGGCAACTTCCTAACCACATTTGAGGTGTATACTCAATCTCCCGAATTTGCTAAAAGGACGATATTCTATCGGTTATTGTTACAACAATCCGCAACTTCGCGGGAATATCAGAATCCCCAAATTGCAGGTAAAGATAGTCTGGCGGTTAAAAGCTATGTACTCAATGAAGAGTGTTAGGGACATAACTAACATCATCCAGCGGCATGCTGCGAATAATTTATCGTGGAGGTGGCGTTCTAGAGGGGCCCACTATTTTATTGCATGTGCAAAGCCATGGGACAGTGAGTTCCTTAAATCTTGTATTGTCTAAAAAATACATTGTGATAGAGGGGTGGGTGTATCGACATTGGCAACTCCTGCTTACAACCTTAAAACATTTTGCTTTTTTTCTTGAGAAGATTTGAAGGAGCTAAAAAGCAGGCGTTCTATATTAATACCAGAGGTGCAACCATCAGACAGTTGATGTAAAATTGTCAACTTTCATTAACTAAACTGTTCGTTTGTTGTTTGCGCTTTCTTTAGCATGGCACAATATTCACCTCAATAATGTGGTTTTTGTTTGTTATATATTCCATTTACTTTAAATAAGGTATTTTCGATCGGTCATTTTAATTTTGTACAGGCTTGAGCAAAAAGATATAATTCTGATATAAACTTAACAGTCGCGAGGTCCGTCATGTAGCCCACTTCCTCTGTATTAAGAAATGATAAATCCTTCTTCTGTATTAAGAAATAATAAATCAATATTACTTCCCCTTTTTATTATTGAATTGCAATTAGTCTCAGCGTCTCTCCTACTGACGGCCGGGGGGTCATTAGATAGGGACCATCAAATTATGAAAAATGTTCGCCTACTTCGCAGAACGGTCTGTTAATTCTTGAGCGTTCCTTATCGTGTAACAATCAATAATAGATATCCGTCGTAGCAAAGGTTAACACGCTCGAATGAACCGCTCGTAGATTTTTTTCAAAAGGCTCCCCCTAGGCGTTTACGCAATAATCGGAAGACAAGCAACATATCGAGCCATTAACTTTCCGTAAACAATCAATTTGTTTATTATAAGCGGTATACTAAGTAATTTGAGTTTATCGTTTCACCCTTCGCTGAAGATTTGCTTGCTTAATTTTAAATGTTTGGAATCACCTTGTGTTTTTATTTTAGGGTGCGGGTTCACTTCTAGGTATTTTTTTTCTCGTGCCTCACGTATAAATTGTAGGGTTCACGTTTTGATATCAAGGCTAAAAAATAACCGTTTATATTTAGCCCATGTACGTGGAGCTAGTGATGGCGATTATCAAAATTATAGACGCCATTGAAGCAAGAAATAACAGCTTTCCAATTATCGCTAATGATTCCTAATGTCAACAAGGAGCACTCCTAGGACTGGAGTCGATGGTTTACTGAAGCATGTGTCGTTAACCCCAAAGTACAAGATACAAGTGTACAACTCGATGCGAAGAGACTTCCTAAACACATTCGCCATACTCTGTGTGTTGCAGACATTGGCGACCTATCAGTGAGTGTTCTTGTTACGCTACTTCGTTCCAGTGTCTGACGCCTTTCTGAAAACAAGCAATATATGTTTGTCTTCTTTTTGTTAGTCCTTTGTTTTGAAACTAACTTATGTTGCAGGTTTAATTCGATAAAAGCAATGCCCTATTGTTGCAGTTGCTAGATTAAGAAATTAGTTTGCATTTAAATAATATCGCAGCATTTTTTTTTCAAAAACGTTACCTATGCCTATTTTAGAATATTGGGTTTAAAAAATAAATAGTTCCTTTTGGATTTGGAATAATTGTTGAAGCCTGCAGCTCTCCAAAGTTGTCAAAGCCTCTGGCGAGCATTTCTTTTTTGTCGTTTTTTGGGATGCGCGCAATTGCGTATTTTCACGTTTCTCGCGAATGCTCAGCTGGAAACATATATATATATATATATATATATATATATATATATATATATATATATATATATATATATATATATATATATATATATATATTTTTTTTTTTTTTAATATGGATTTGTTAAAGAAAATAAGGACACAAAGTGCAAACAAAAAGTATTCTCGTCGTTTCGATCGGACACTGAAAACGCGAGCATAATTTGTATTTTGCATATTTAAACTTTTTTGTTCTTTCAGACGCTTTGTTACCACGGGTAGACAGATTCTGACATACGCTTTTAATCGACCGGAGCTTTTGCGTGATCAAAAGCTGTACTGACGCTTTGAGGTGGATGCAAGCATAACATCGTCGCGTCTTACGGTCGCGCTCTCACACCCTGACCGAAAAGCGGGCCTATTCTCAGGATAAATAGAACTTGACAAGAGTTGGAATTATAGCGCCGATGTGTTTTATTGCTTAGTACGGTTATCCATAGCTTTGGACTCGAATGAATGACACGTAAATATGGAGCATATATCTACGCGGAGAGGAAGAAATTTTGTATCATTTGTATTTCTTTTCAAAACACGTAGCATGTTCCTGCCAAAGTCAAACCTTCTCGTTGTCATGCTCCTTCCCGACCCTGTTTTGGGAACGTCATTGCAAACAATACTGTTGATTTTAATAAAACCAACTTAAGCTGATCCAACCGTTTTTCGATAAACTTAATGTTATGCCATCTAAATATTGCCGCGTACGTGGCGGAGTTGACAACGCACGCGGCCTGCACGCGGAGGTATGGATTCGAGCCCCGTTTGCTCCAGTACTTTCGTTTAACAATCGTTGCTCTCCAGGAAAGTTCCTGGCCATTCTCTGCTTTCATTGTGTCTTCTTGTTCAGAACGTTCCAGAACGTACCGCGCGTATAAGAGCAGCAATAAGGTCCTAGTTTAGGCTAGTCGCCGTTCCCTCGCCTATCCAAGATGCGTGATCTTTTTCCCTTAGTTTTTGGGCAGAAATTCGCCCCATTAGACTTCTTTCTTTTTTTCTTTTTACAGATATAGTTTAAAAACAGCTGGCAGGGGAGGAAACTCGTGCCAACGTTTGTGTGCTCCCTCGAGACATAAATAAGCCTCTATACGACTACTCGAAGAAGCGAATCACAGGTAAAATAAGACGCATTACCGCGTCCTGGGAATCATCGAGGAAAAACGTCGGAGGTGGCAGACATGCATTATTTTGTTGATAAGTTTCATGCGTTTTCCACAAATAGATGACATGGGGAGGAATGGCTAGTTATTGATTGAACACCGTCGTGCAATGCTGTCGGCGCACGGGAGGTAAACACCATTGCGGAGAGCAAATCGTCGGCTTCTTACGCACGGGTTGGGATGACGTCAGAACGCCGAACTCTTATTGGCTGATTGAAAAAACAAAATACTGGGTAGACCTCAAAGCATCTAGCATTAAAATCCAACCAATATTTTTTTATTTTTTTTTAACTGCCAATACGACTTCGGTGTTGTTTTGACGTGACTGCAGCTCCGCGCAAGAAGCAGATGACTAGCTCTCCGCATTAGATACGGCGCCGCCATCGAGCCCATGAAATAGTGTTCACCAAGAAGGTGGGGAGCATTTTCCGCAGGCGATTGTTTAATGAGTAGTCTTGAAATTGAGCGTACAGCCAGCGTAAAGATTCGTGAGACCCCATCATGCGGCGTGAAAAATGCATCTCTATGGCGCTTGTGGTCTGCGTGCGTTTTCTATTACCGACTAAAGCAACACTCTAAAAAAAGTATGTGCGCCTACTTTCACACACAGCACTCGGAGAACCAATCACTGCCACTTACGGAGGCAGCTCAGCGAATAACGATGCCGAAACATTTGTTCAGACCAAAAAACGCAGTCTGAGTTGTGACATTAAACAAAGCAAGCGTGACGTTTTGCGTTGCTTAATGTCGCAACTCAGACTGCGTTTTTTGGTCTAAACATATGTTTCCGCATCGTCATTCGCTGAGCTGCTTCCGTAAGTTGTGCTGATTGGCTCTCCGAATGTTGTGCGTGAAAGTAGACGCACAGACGTTTTTAGAGTGAATCACTCACAGAGAACGGGCCGTGATCGTGCGCTTTCCTTCTGGGTGATTGGTTCAGCCGCTGAAAGCAAATTCAAGAAGAGTACCAGCGCCGTGGGAATGCCCTTTCGCTGCTTATTGATTGGCTTAATTGAATCGTAACATTGCCGGTGGTCGGAATCAATGGGAAACGGAGCATCGCCAAATCATCGTAAAAACTGTTGCGCCTATGAGCAACCTCAATGCAACATTCACGAGGACGTTATGCACCTTCAATTTCCACGCAAGTTCTACATCTGGTGACACAGCGCTTCCTACCTCGCCACTATTGCATTTCTTTGAGAATCTACGTTTTCCTTAGCAGCATGATATCCCAGAGAGCCATATTTTATGCATAAAACATCTGGTATCTTTATTGTATATATGCTGATGTGCAATTTTTCTAATTTCTATTCTCTCATCAGACTCCTATTTATACGCGGAAGGCTACAGCAAACAAAATTATTAGTCGGGAGATTTACTTACTCCTACAAACTACAGACGCTTTGTGCCCCTGAATGTAATTTAAACAACTCAACGAAGCGCTATTGAGTAAATTTCGTTTATCTTCAACAAAGGCTAACAAATTTTCCACCACAATAGACCCCTTGCAAGAATTTCAGCACACCGCGCGCGACATCCGCGATATCCTCAAGGCTCCTCCACGCACCCAACGTGACAAGTAGAGATCAAGAAAAAGAAATAGAGGGTAGCTATAAAAACCATCGATCGTCACCGCAACTATCGTAAGAGCGGCGGCGGCAGCCAGATGCTATCGCAGTGCCGAAATGTACCAATGAATATGCAGAGGGTAGTGACAATTCTACTGGAGTTTCACTTTGCCGATTGGGCTCTTAATGACTCGCTTTCAAAGCTCTGAATGGTCGCTTTGGGGTGCCGTAGGTTCTTTAACCTCGTTCCTCAGACATGAGCGTTTTTCTCTAGATTCCACAAAGAGCCTCTTCCGTGTAGAACACCCTAGGTTGCGCGAATTAATCTAAGAGCTAACCAATGGATGGTCTGCAGGTTTAAAACTAAACCGATTCGCTTCCTTTTGGCGACCTCCATAACCTCAGATGCTTCTTAATGTAAGTTACCCGCGTTACTCACGTAAGCAACTGGCCGGTGAGACGCGCGCAATGCCGACGTCATAGAAACGAACGCTATACCGGTGCACTCTTCATTTTCTTTAGTAACATATTATATTTAAGTGTATCACATCTTGCCTTTAATTGAAAAAGTTCCAGACGCTGGCAGTATCTTGAGCCTGCTGGAGACCGTTCGAGACCTGCTCACCTTTATTTTGGAGGACCGGGCGCAGCTCAGCTTAGCCTGGTGGCGTTTTCCTTAACTGCTAGTTGTGTCGGGTGCTGTACAGATGTGCCTATGTAAAGACGCACAGTCGGCACAGCAAACACCGGTCATTACACCAGAAATAAACTCCCAGACCAATTAAAAGTTTTCGTGGACCCTAGATGTCATTAGGTGAATTTGTCGTCTTGTATATTTTGTTGTTGAATGCCATTATCGCATTTAAGACACGTTTAATCTGACAGCCTCCAGTCTATCAAGACGTTGCAAGGAAAATTCATTAGATCGCCTCGGGCCTTTTCGATAAACAGTCTGACCAGAACAACGCCTGTTTTGTGAGTTGCATGAAATAACGAGGACCACACAGGTTGCGCCGGAAGTTCCACAGTAAATAGAAAGAAAAGGACAATTTTGGTCTAAAAAATGTCTAACATGTTAAACGACATTTGTAGCATATATCGCTTTTTTTCTTTTTGGTTGATTCCGTGAAATCTTATTCAAATATGAGGAAGTCGATCTCCGCCGTGAAATTCTAAGACTTCAAAGTCAAATCTGCAATGTTCGGAGTTCTAGAACCTATAGGTCGGAGAAAATCAACATATGTAGGCTTTTCAAAGGCCAACAAAAAAACTTAATTTTGAATAAATTATTTTTTTTTTAATTTGAGAACGGCGTGAAATTTTTGAAACAAGACTTTAAAAAACATTGACATTTTTTTTTTATATTCTTTCGGTCGTACCTCAGCGAGGTTCAACCAACGCTTCGATTATAACCGTACCTGGAAGTTTATAACTCGAGAATTTCGACCCCGGAGCTCACTCGTTCAGCGCACGCTACAAATAGAGCGCGTCGCTGGTGTTTTTTTTAATCACCTGATATGACCCAGGAGATTATCTCAGATCCACTCAAGCAAGACGGTCGCCAAGCACTTGCGTCCTATTTGTGATCAGACGAGTGCTGAGTGAGCGTTCGACTGGCACTCGTGATTCCTTCTTTCGTCACAGGAGCGCGAACCGGAAACGGTTAGGTGGCATTCACACAACACACCCCGTGTAAAGAATTAGACAGTGCTCAAAACGCTTTCAGAGGGACTCGTATTTTCACTTACCAAGCGCAAGTTCCAGTGAAACACTGACGTAGCAAGCCTATCCAGTATGTGCAACGTCGGGGCACTGGAATATCCGTATCACGCTGCTTATGCGGAATGTACGCGGGCCGAGAGCTCGTTGAGTCTTTTAAACTTAATCCTGCGTTTCTTTTCGGTCCCCGCCATTTACCCGAAATGGAAATAAATTCTTAATAATATTTTACAGCAAAAGCACTTATGCGCTTTTCCCACCACTGGAATGATGCCCGTTGTTGTTGATGTTGTAGTTGGCGTGATAGGGCGCTATGTAGGTCCGTCGTCGGCGTTACCGAATCCTTGAAAAAGATCGCCAGTCGCCTGCGGGAATCGAACCTGGGTCCGCTACGTGGGAAGCGAAGGCGTTAGCACAGAGAGCCGCCACAGCGTTAAAAGCTCGTCGTATATATTTGGTGTTGGCAGAACGCGATGCCCCACTGCAAGCACTCTCTGGGAAAGTCCGAAGGAATAGCCGATAACGAAATGCCTCCGTACCACCATCAATGTCAAGAACTCGTGCATATAGACACGCTTTCGCGCGCTCCGGAACAAACAAAAAGCGTTCGGTTCAAAATGGTTTGATATCTATTTTGTTCCGAACGCTTTTGTTCACGCAGCTCTCGGTGCGTGAACGCCACGCCAATGCCCATTACATTGCATTACAGTCGATGCGGCTGTAATGAGGATTAGAACTAGACTGTTCATTTTTTTTTTTGTATTATTATATTGATTTCCAACGTCTATAATTGTTTTCACACTAAGTAAAATCGCAGCCGATGCTAATATCTAAAGGAGTCAGTCAAGCAGTGGCAAAAGTGCACCGTCACGGAGCTTATCATCTTTGTACCTTTTTCAATACTGGTACCAATCCCTTCATGGTGATTTAATAGATACAGTTTGTTGTCACCCGATTCGAAGTGTCGCTCGAGTTTTTATCTCTAGCATGTGCTCCGGCGGCTCCGGTCACCTTCTTCCCTCGTCGTCGTCGCCTTCTCTTGGCTGCTAAATATTTCTCCGTCCTGGTGATGTAGACGGCCGAGAGGTGTGGTCCAAGTTACGTGACGCCAATGACACGTAGAAGGACTGCAGGGGATGATTAGGACAGATCTATGATGAAAAGGATCATGGATTAAGTAAGTCTTGATAGTCGTAGCCAGATAAGCAGGCGTGAGTTGGTCGTCAGCAACGGTGTCTATTTGGCTCTAAAAGTCCAGGACAAAAAAAAAGAAAAAAATTCTCGTCGTTCTGCGAACTCAATGGGGCCGTCAGGTGGCTATTGTAAAGGCATTCGAGGGGCATCTCGCCGAACTAAGACGTGTGTGAATGTTTGAAGAACTGGTGAACATAAATCGGTGACCGCTTCTGTCGTCTTCGTTGAATTTAAAATATTTTGCGCATCACAGCTTTTAGTTTGCTGGCGTAGCTCGTAGTGTAGGTCAAAACTTGAGTATCACAAAGTTAAAAAAAAATCTCTCCAAAGTCGCAAAGTAGTGCAGGTAGAAGCTCTGCGGGACTAAAATAAGCTAATTATTCGCCCCAGATCAGAGTCCAATCCAAGGTGAATGAAGGATTAATGTGCACCAAATAATGGAACTTCCCTGTGCCTTGAGTGACGATTTAAGCAATTTAAAAACGCTTTCGACCATGCCATTGTGTATTGTGTGGTAGGACGTCGTGTGAATGAGATATTTATCGAGGAGCCTCACGACAGAACGAAATATTGACGACTCAAACTATAGTCCGCTGCCAGTTGTTATCCTGGATGCCACGCCAAATATTGCAGACCATCCCCTGGTGAAAATCCCGGCGATTAAGTTGCGTTGATATCGGGAATGGGTAGTCGTCCAGCCATCGGGTAAATCGGTCGGGGAAAGTGCGTGTATGTGTTACCATTTGATGGAGGAAAGGAACCGACTTTGTCTATCTTAATTGTATGAAAATGGCCTATGAGTCGTGCGAATTCTGGAAAAGGGGTTGAAGTTTGTGGATGCATTTGGTTTTAATTTTTGGCAGGGTATGAATGGTTATGTCTTTTCTCTGACGTCCTTACCTAAAGCACGCGAAAGAAAACGCTGAGTGACTAAACGTTGTGTCGCACGTATCCCGGGAAGCGAGAACCCATGAATTGTGTCGAAAATATGACGCCGAAATGCAGATAGTACAACAGGCTGCAACACACCAGAGGAGACATCAAAAAGGGGAGGATCATCAGACTGTGGCATTGTGATGATTTTCAGCTGAAGCCAATTAAGTAGGAGAAGGTCATCATTGTTGTGCGGCGCAGCACCCAAACAGTAATGCGCGAGAAAGCTTCTGTTGCAGGGTTGTGGGATTTCTTGTGACGGACGTCTGTTGGAAATTCAGCGATGTAAGAAAGGTGGCGTATCTCTCGGGGATAAAAATTTTTACCGGACTATTTCGAGGCTTGTCTAAGGCGCCTGTGGTTCGTCAATATAAATATATTTTGACACAGCTCTTGAGGAGGAGGAGTGAAGGGTACTGAGGGAAGGGTAGACCCCTCCCCCTTCTCCTCCTCCTCCCCTCATTCTTTAATATGCTCCGGGGGGGGGTGTCACGTGACTTCGGGGAGGGGGTCACGTGACCTCGGGGAGGCGTGACCTGGGGGTGACCTCAAGGCCACGTGACCCCAAAGGTGACCCCCACGTGACCTTGGGGTCACGTGACCTGGAGGGGTCACGTGACCTCGGGGGGTCACGTGACCTCAGAGGGGTCACGTGACCTCAGAGGGGTCACGTGACCTGGGGGTCACGTGGGGTCACGTGACCTTGACCTTGGAAGGGGTCACGTGACCTCGAGGGGTCACGTGACCTTCAGGGGGTCACGTGGGGTCACGTGACCTTGAGATGACCTTGGGAGGGGCCACGTGACCTTGGGGGTCACGTGACCTTGGGATGACCTTGGTTACGCCGACGCCGACGGCGACGCCGCTCAAGCCGGGAACGGGCCCCTAAGAGCTGCGCTCTAAAAGTGAAAGCCGTTTACAACTTCCTGTAACGCCGAATTGGAGCGCAGCTCTTGAGGAGGAGGAGTGGAGGGTATATTCCTCCTCCTCCCTCGTGATCATGCCTGCTAGTCCTCCTCCCCTCCTGCTCCCCCTCCCCTCATTGTGTTGTATGGTCCGGGCGGGTCACGTGACCTCGGGGGGAGGGTGTCACATGACCCGTTTCCAGCCTGTGCGGCGTCGGCGTTGGCGTCGGCGTCGGCGTCGCCCCTCCCCCTCCTCCTCCTCCCCCCTCTACCTCCCGGGGTCACGTGACCTTGGCGGGGGAGGAGGGGGGAGGAGGAGGAGCGGAGGGGGAGGAGGAGGAGGGGGAGGGGCGACGCCGACGCCGACGCCAACGCCGACGCCGCACAGGCTGGAAACGGGTCATGTGACACCCTCCCCCCGAGGTCACGTGACCCGCCCGGACCATACTACACAATGAGGGGAGGAGGAGAAGGAGGGGAGGAAGAGGAGGAGGAGGGGGAGGAGGAGGAAAGGGAGGGGCGCGGTTACGCCGACGGCGACGCCAACGGCGACGCCAACGGCGACGCCGACGCCGCTCAGGCTGGAAACGGGCCCCTAAGAGCTGCGCTCTAAAAGTATTTGAAGAGTTCAAGGGCGTGATCGATTGCGAGAGGCTCGCGGCCAAAGATGATGGTGCGGCGCTCTGCAGCGTCCAGTTTTCTTGAGAAAACTTAAATGGGGTGGCATATTGTTCGGATGTACTGCTGCAAAACTGCACTCAGTGTGGCATTCGGCATTATATTAAATAGTTGAGTGGCGCTGTCTGGTGCTTGTCTGGCATTTTAGAGCGCAGCCCTTAGGGGCCCGTTTCCAGCCTGAGCGGCGTCGGTGTCGGCGTCGGCGTAACCGGGGGGGGGGGCGTGACCCCCGAGGTCACCTGACCCCCCCCCCCCGAGGTCACGTGATCCCCCCGAGGTCACGTGACCCCCCTCCCCCGAGATCACGTGACCCCCCCGGGGTCACGTGACTACCCGCAGATGACGTGACCCCCCTCAGTACCCTTCCATACTCCTCCTCAAGAGCTGCGCTCCAATTCGGCGTTACAGGGATTTGTAAACGGCTTTCATTTTTTTAAATGCTTGGGCAGTTTCCAGTGTTTGGCGGGGGGGGGGGGGGCTATACAAAATCCTTTAGTGGTTTAAGTATCTCAGCGCAGGTGCGAATTAAACGCCTGTTGAAATTAATTAAACTAAGAAATTATCAGAGTTTGCGGAGAAACCAATGACGATTGAAGTGCTCAACAATGTTGGCTTTGTCGTCGAGAGGTCGAACTCTATACTGGTTAAGGTGGTGGCCAAGGAGATTTATCTCAGGCACATCGAACTCGCACTTATCCTTATTGATTATGGTTCCGGAGTCATCAAGGCGTTCAGAAAAAGACGAAGGATGAGGGAAGTGCTGAACAACTTTGGCATTGTCATCGGGTGGTCGAAGTTCATGCTGGTCAAGGCGGTAGCCGAGAAAATCTCTATCGGTCGCACAGAACTCGCACTTGACTATATTATTTATGATACCGCAATCATCAAGACGTTGGAAGACAATATTAAAATGTTCGAGATGCGTTTCTTGGTCTGAAGTGTACATGAGGAGATCGTCAGAAAGTCATGTCTTGAGTCACCTGTTCGACAAAGCGCTAAAATATGTGTACTGCATCTCGCAGGCTAAGAGGCAGTCTCACATATTCAATTATACCGAATAGATTGGCGATGGTTGTTTTAGAAATGTCGGGTGGGTGCACTGGTATCTGATGATACGTCTTTACAAGATCAATTTCGGAGTCAATGTTGGAGTTATGAAGAGACACCGTGAAACCTTCGATGTCTGGGAATAGGTAAGGTTCGGGTGTGGTTGGGAATTTTAAGGTTCGGTAATCTGCAGAAGGTCGCCAATCACCAAGTTTTTCTTTAGAACCATGTGTTAGGGCTTTGCCCAAGCACTTGACGAGGGTCGTATAATTTCCGTCTCAGGCATATCAACAAATTCTTGTTAAGCTACTTTGAAGCGATCCGGGTGCGGCCGACGCGGGCGAGCATACAGAACTTGTTCGGTAACTACAATGCGGTGGGGCATATCATGCTTAATCGGGTGGCGAATGTTGTTACGAGAAGTTAAAAGTAAAAAGTCCTCAAGTACCGTTTCGCATGCGAACTCTCTGAGGCATTCATTCGATGCTGAGAATGATATTCATTCGACCACGAATTTTGTCGCAGGGTTTCCTAGAGGCTTGCTTAGCACGTCAAGGAGGGGTTTAAAAAGGCGGATATATCAGCACTCCAGATTGGGTAGGCAATGTCCGCGAATAAAAATTGACAGCAGAATCCTCGTCGTAATCCGGTGTCAATAGTTAAAGATCTCCGGTCGAGGGAGCAATGAGTGCTTTGTTTGCAGCTTATGGAGACGAGTGTGTTTCTCGGAATTCATATGGAAGGGCAGATGTCGGAAAAACGCTTACTTCAAAACCGGTGTTCATCAGAAAAAATTGCGCGGTGTCGCCTTAAAATAAGTTGGTATTTGCGGCCTGCTTTGTACATCTTAGATTAGAACAGCGCCAGAAAACAAGGACAACAGAAAGAATAGACGAAACGATGCTCTACTGTCAACTGAATTTTTATTCCGAAAAACAAACATATATATACACACCCAAGCAACCATTTGCGTGTAATCAAACTTCTCGTGAGATGAATTGAAATTCCTTATCTGATAAAAGGACTTAGGCAGTGCTGAAACATGCATCGCCCTTCAGCTTGATTTTAGAAGCCTTGATGATTTCTCTTTCTGTTCTTGTTTCATAACTTCCCAAAATCTGCATTTCATCGGGTGCAGGAGAAGATAGGCACCGATCACAATGAACGGCCAAGTTTCCCGAGGGTGACCGCCTAACAGAAAGGTCATGCTCCCTGGCCCTTTCGTTGACGCACCTCCCCGTCTGCCCAATATACGTTCTTCCGCATGACGTTGGTATCTCGCAAACCAGGCTGTTTCACATTCTGCAAATTTGTTGGCATGTTTTTTTGTGCATGCTTCCGCCTTGCGTGACTTGTTATTCACCCTTGGACATAATCTGGATAACTTCGACGTTGCTGTAAGCACTACAGGAACGCCGAAACTTCCCGTTATCTTTTTGAGATTGTGGGACAATCTGTCAATGTACGGCGAAACCGCCACTTTATGTTTATTCTGCGTGATGCCTTCCGATTCACTTTCTCTTTTTTTAACTTTGACACGAGACTTTCGGCGGTTTCCACAAGATCTCCTTCTGGATACCCCGCGTTTGGTAGGCGGCAGACTTTGGTGAGGAAGCTTGAACCAACTACGTGTTCACATGATTTTTCTAGCGCTGCGAGCATCAATGAAGTTGCCACTCCTCTCTTTACCAGCTTCGAGTGTGCAGAATCGAAGGGAAGCACAGCTGTTTTTGATCTTGGCTCATAATTCCAGCAGACATGATTTTCCTCAAAGTTCAAATTTAAACCCAAAAACTGGAGGTGCCCATTTTTTATTTCTTCACGCGTGAATGTTAACCCATTGGCATTGTTCGAGAACACTTCTGACACGCGCTTTATGAACTCTTCATTTGCACTCATGGGCCGGTTCACACAAATTTGTACAGTTCCTTACCCTCTTTTCATATGTGTGACGGTATCAGCACACTCCATGGTGTTATGAGATTGAACGTCTATAATAATTACGGCACGGGTATGTTGTCGGGAGGTCGATTTAAAACGTAGGGAATTCCCAGCCATGCTCTTCCTTAGTTCTGAAAATTCTCCGTAAAAGACATCTCGGAGCTTATGCAGCTCCGTGGTGACGCTGACGCTACAGGAGGTTTTGGAAATGTTTTTCTCTGTCGGAGCGCTGCTAGCAATAGTGTGGCGACGTTCAGCTGTACGAGGGTAGGGCAGCCGAAGGTCTGCTTTCGTCGCTAACACTATGCGAACTTTAGTAGGCAATCACTAGAGTAATGCCTTCTTCAACAGTGATGTGTCGAACGATGCGGCCTTTTCGTCTAGGAGTTGTTGCAGCCGTCAGGCAGTTGAAAGGGTCTTCGTGCGCCGAGTGCCTAGCTTGTTAGGAGTTGGCGCAGGCACAACTGCTCGGTTTCTGATGTTCACTTTACCAAGGTGGAGTAGGGATCTGTCGCTGGCAGGACAAGACCCGATTCTCGTACTTCGGTAGCGATTTTGGGTAGAAGAGCGATGACCTTGTAGTCGAATATGCGAATCTGTGAGGTGATCCGGTACGCTGAGAACTGGCTTCCGACCTAGCTGGGCGAACCAAACCTCCGCATCGCCGATCCAGTTCTTTGTAACGTACATTGATGAGGTGGCATATAATGCGGAATCTTCATTGGCAGCCATTAGCGTTGAGCTGAAGGTGCAGAGTCTTGGACGGGTCACCACTTAGAAATCATTTAATGGTGATTAAATCGATAAGCCTTTCGGGTGACAGCCGCCCTGGAAATGTCGCCCGAGCTTTTATCTCTTGCACGTGTTCGGCTCCCCTTTTATCCTTGTCGTCTCCTTCTTCTTTCGGATGCTACATCGACTAAACTGGGGCCCAAAGCTGAACGCTTGGCGAAAACGACGAGAAGAAATCTGGCGGCCGCGATTGGCCAACGCCACACTTGACCTTGGCGCCGGCCAACCATAGCCGCCGAATTTCTCGCCGACTTTTCCGCCAAGTGTCCAGATTAGGGCCCCTGATCAAGCACAGTAAAAGTGCGTTATCATGGCGCTAGTGTTGTGCGTGATCAGTGTAAGTCAATCATAGCAAACGCACAAGGATTATGAGCGCTGTGACTATCAACTTTGAGAGCCGCTTTATTAGCTCCAGTGAATCGTAGCATTGGCTCCGGTCGGACCCGAAAAAGAGTTTTAGTAGAGACCTTAGCAAAAATCACCCTCCGCGCGCTGCCATTTATCTGCTGGGTTGTGTAACGCCTTCTGATCATGCGCAGTTGCTCTGCTGTGCGGCATTCAGACGGTGCGCATGCGTCCACAGCTCAGTGACTCAGCATTTTTCGCCGGGGTGATAAGTAATGCAAAGGTTCATAAAAGCAAACGAAACTAGTGTGTGTTTACGTTTTGCTTTGCGTGCCCCAGGCTGCGCATGGTCGTCGTCGCCATGCGGAAATCCAAGACGCAGTTTGGACTACCGCGCACGCGCAGTGTGGAACTCGCAATTATAACTCGAGCGTACACTGCTTGCGTTTGCTCGTATACGGAATGATAAAACTCACTAATGCGAGTACATAAAGTAGAAAATAGGATTCCGCGACAAAACGTAAAATCAAGCGTGACTGAATCTACGGGGTCTGCAGGGTGAGCGATCAGATTTCAGGTGTTTCATAGTAAGTTGTCAAGATGTCAAGTTGTCAAGTTGTCAAGTTGTCAAGCGTTCTCTTTCTTTTTTTAATCTTGATTCACCGAGTACTATACTTTGTTTTGCATTAAGTGCAGACGCAGATGAACGGTAAAAGCTGATGGGACCAATCAGACAGCTTAAAAAGCGAATCATAATAGTGTTCGTCAAGCATCAGTACATCTTCTATCATTGCAAAAACAATCATAAGTAGAAAATACCCAGAGACGTGCACTTTTTTACGCTGCTTGCTTGGTCTCAATACCTCGTAGCTTAGGCTGCTTCTGGACCCAAGCTAAAACGAAGTCCACTATTCTCAGTGATGAGTTGATTCAGCAATCGTTTGCCCACCAAGCGGAGAGTAATGACAGAAATTAAACAGCGACTAAAATGCCGCTCGTACACACAATTACCTCCATGATAACTAAGCTTTATTCAGTTAGATAGCCCAGGAGGTCTTCGAATCCACGCGCTCGCCTGGGCTCTTAACTGCGGTATTAAATGTGATTGTAGTTACATTTCAAACATTTTTTTAAGAAAGCGTGGCCAAACTTATATCCTTGCATCCGCGTGGTTATATTATATATTTCGTATATATTGTGAACTTTATTGTTATGTAAATTTTTTTTTTTACTTTTGTAACCGCCCTGAAAAAGGGTAAAAAAATTATTAAAAAAAATGCATTAAAAATATTGAATGCGCTCTTATTCTTTTCAGCAGCCTCCACAGGAAAATTATGCTCTGTAACAAGAAACGAGTGCGCAGGCGCGGGAGTGTGCTAGGTGGATACATTGACTAGACAGAACAAAAGCTCTCAAGGCCACAGAAAGACGATAAAACCCAGGATATCAAACTTTTGAGCCCGACGCTCAACCATTGCGTCAAAATGGAGGCATGTGAAGCCCTAGTTATTCAATAC
This sequence comes from Ixodes scapularis, assembly GCF_016920785.2. Classification (NCBI taxonomy): domain Eukaryota; kingdom Metazoa; phylum Arthropoda; class Arachnida; order Ixodida; family Ixodidae; genus Ixodes; species Ixodes scapularis. The sequence goes on from NW_024609835.1 coordinate 199,164,624, forward strand.
ACTTATATATCAGTCGTCAACGGACACCCCGGAACGTGCAAGTGTCGCCAGCGAGTGGCTTCGACGTTTGCTCCCGTTGCACCATGGGTCGTGCAGCCAAGACGCAATCGTACGCGAACGACTTCGCCGTTTGCTCCCGTTGCACAGCGGTTCGTGCAGCCGAGGCACAACTGCAAGCAAGGAGCTCGCGCATGTGCCCGTCATTGTACAGGTGTCAAACAGCTCCCACCAGACGGCACACTTTAGAACGGGACAAAGTGCACAGCACTCATAGAAAATGCCCTATATAAGTTGCAGGAACTAAATGGAGCTCGTGGAAAGGAAAGGGAGATCTGGAACCCGAGTCTAAAGAGTGACGAGTCTGGAGCATTTCGTTGTATTTTCAAAAGGGGCATCTGAAAATACCAGGCATGGTATTAAACAACGTGGAAAAAAAAGTCAATCTACGAATGTGTGACTCAATGAATGAAGGAAATATGTAGAGGAATACGAAGGAATTATAACGTGGAATGGAAAAACAGACGGATGAAATGTTAAGCTCACGACTCTGTGGAAATCATTTTAGATAGGAAGTGGTCAGGGGTATATGAGAACTAGTAATAATGCCTGTACCATCTTTTTTTAAAATTGGTACTGTGATCGAGGTAAGGAGTTCAACAAAGGAACATGAGCTACTTGCCACAGGGATCATATGGAAACACACCAGAAGAGGGGGTACGTAAAGACATGGGCTGATCGTCCTTTGAAAGCAGGGCAGCTAATACATTGAAATTGGGAAAAAAAATATAACTGAAATGGTGGCTACGCGTCGGCACGGAAAGTATACTGGCGTATATGCATGCACAATTTAACAATCGAAAACACAAAAGGAGCGAACTGAACCGAGATGCTGCTATTTAAATACCTACTCGATATATACAGGGTGTTTTTTTTTTTTTTTAAGCTTAGCAGATTTATCTTTAGAAAAGCCGTGAAAGTTACACTTATGCCGCTTTTGGAGGTGAGTTACACGGCCAGGAGGACGTAATAAAGAGGGCTGATCGTAACAATCAGTCGATTAATTAAATAAGATTCGTTAATTAACTTTTTAATTAACGGAAATAGACACATAGTTTCAATTAGAAACTTGCTCAGTGTTATCGAAAATCACTAAATCAGTCATTTTCACAAAGACTTTGAGCGCGTGAGAAGCGTAGTATAGTGCACTAAAGTTACCACTCGCGGAGCAGGTACAAAGCTAGCGGTTGCGATAAGGCGCCCCGCGCGAGTTTTCCGTCTCTTATCTAGGCCCAGCCTTGTACCTGCTGCACGAGTGGTAACTTTAGTGCACTACTACGCTTCTCACGCGCCCAAAGTCTTTCTGAAAATGACTGATTTAGTGGTTTTCGATGATGCTGAGCAAGTTTTTAATTGGAACCATATGTGTATTTTCATTAATTAAAAAGTTAATTAGCGAATTTTAATTAATTATATGACTGATCGTTACGATTAGCCCCCTATAATATGTCCCCCTGGCCGTACAACTCACCTCCACAAGCGGCATAAGTGTAACTTTCACGGCTTTTTTTAAACAAATCTGTTAAGCTTAAAAAAAACACCCGGTATATATATATATATATATATATATATATATATATATATATATATATATATATATATATATATATATATATATATATATATATATATATATATAGTCCGGCCTTTGTCAGGAACTCTTATGAAGGACGGACCCCCGCCGAAACGTTGAAGATTAAATCGTCCGTCGTTGCTGTTTTTCACTAAGGGTTCTTTTCTTCTTCTATACCCACGCCTTCGGCCCCCCGCCACCATGCCCGTTGTCTATATATATATATGGAGGTAAGAAGGCTAGTTGAATTGAAAAGTGAAAAAAAAGCAAAATAAAAGAAACATGGGAGGAAATAATACAAGAAAAATCTGCATTAGCAACGTGCCGATTGCAAAAAACAAAACATAAGAATAAGAAGGGTCTTGATAATGCACGGGGAAGCTCTTCACTTTCTGAGCCAATAACGAAATTGTTAAAAACTAAGATATTAGAGCTAAATTTTTGAACATAGTCACATACGTGACGTACATCACAGTAACAGTGAGGCTGTAAAGCATGCGGTATTGAAGTGCGCGGGGCTATTCCTCTCCTCGCTAAAGGGGCAACGGATTGAACAGGATATCCGTGTCTCGTTGGCGAGGATGCAAGAACGGGGGAACAAAGATTTATAATCAGAAACTTCAGGTTACAAGATTGATGGACCACACCTAGGGAAGCGTGACACTACACGAAATTGTCGGTGTGGATAATTTAAGGAGAAAAGGAATTCATAGCAAACTTTAAAGAGAAGAAAAGTAGATGATACTACGCTAGGTTGCGCAACCTACAATCCATAAAAAAGGTATAGTCAATACCATCAACTCATTGATCCACTCATCCATTGTATGATGGAAAACGTACGCCTCCTGGAGGTCTTCCCAATGACTGGCAAGAAAAGGTCGCCTTCACAACGCTTCGCATGAGAACAGCGTCTGGCTAAGGACAGAAAAGCAAGCTAGGCTTGTTCTTAGACGTCCAAGGGCTAAGTGAGTGAAAGAGGTTTGTCTAAATTTAATCAGCGGAATATTGCTTTCATAGAGGAAACGTCAAAATTCTATCTCATGTTGAGGTATTCTGCAACGAAGCACCAAAAAAAACAGCCTTTTATATATCGTCCGCGAGTGTACAGTACCCCAGCATTTTTTCCGGCTCACCGGTCGGCGCTGCGGGATTGAAAAAAGCTATTCCTGAAAGTCCCTGCCTTCCTTATGCGGCCAGCACACCGACAGAGAATCTACAACATCGCCTCCTGCTCTTTGGACATTATGGGCGTCTTGAGTTCTGACAGGGACACGAGTACAGAAACCCATGTCCCGAACGCCATATGGCAGGGCAGACACGCTGTTGCCCTTTCTGCCTGCCCCGCTGCGGCAACCAAGCCAGTCGAATCCCGCCGCACGGTGTGTGCAAAACACACGGCTGAAATATGTGCCGTCCCAACACGAGCTTCGGTATTTATGACGAGTCTCGTGGAAATGACCGGATTCGTTCCGGTGTCTACGTTTGCTGGAGTCCTTCGCTCGCCGGCCGGTCTGTTCGTATAAGGAAATTTAATCGCGGTCTGATAGAAGTAGGACTTTCGTTTTGCGTCGTCGGCATGCGTTAGCGTGAATGGGATACGTGATGATAGACTGTGATTGATTTACGCGGCGATAACAAGGAGGAGGCGTTGAGATTGGCGGAAACTATTACCTCTCGGGAATTTTCCCTCCAGTTACAACTGAACTGTTCTTCGGGCTGAGAAAGCCTTTGCTAAAACAAATTTTGGTCCTGACATGATGGTCTGACAGTCGGGTACGTTTAAAGGATACCAACGAGTCAACAATAGTAGGCAAAGCTTTATTTGATACATGCTAGCCAGCCAGTTATGTGGCTTTAAAAGTTGCAAAAATGTCGTTAGATATTGACTTAAATAGAAAATTCTTCGTATGCAAAATATACTTATCTCAGACTCTTCGCATTAAGACAGCAGCTGTTCGTGATGACATAAATAAACAAATAAAAACAAAAGCAACACTGGAGTTAATTACGTGTCTACAAAAAAAAAAATATAGGCAGAAAAGCTATTTTGTCTATATTTTGCAGATATGAATAGTATCAAATGCGTTATGCTATGGTAATATAAATTTGGAGATATATTGGGATAGCTCTAAAGTGTTACGATTTCAATCTTTCTACATGTCGCTCACATTGAGTAATGCACGTGCTTGTATTTATTCACATTACTTAAAAGTTGTACCGCAAAAATTAAGAAAAAATAAGAAAAGAATAGCGGTGCCTCAAGACGGTAATACGTGCATCCGTTGAGCCATCACACCACCATTTTAGTGATTAATGCAAGGCATCGCAGCTCGAATTACAGGTTTCTGTAAACAAGCTTGCGACTCGTAAATGAGTAACGAATTGTAATACAGTAAAAATATTGTTGATTTGTATTTAATATTTTACGATTTCATGCAGCGCGACTCATTAGCTTTTCCTGACGAAAAAGTCAGATGTCAGACATCTTGAATCTAAATAAAGAAAAAGAACAGGGCGAGAAGGGGAGCGAACGGGACGCATAGGGTATTAACGCCGCATTATGACTTGATGATCCTTGAGGACATATTGACCCGTGTTTCGCTGAGTTCGACCGCACATGGCGTTGAGAAAAATGTTACTCTGTTCGAACCCCGCTGTGTTTAAACTGCGCACCTTCTCTTTTCTTATCTCTTCTGGAACGTTCTTGTAATTTTTTGTTCGGAAAGCTTGAGTTACTTGTTTGCTACCGTGTTTTGTTCACAATGGAAGACAGAATAAATGTCTGAACGGCGCCACTTTGGCATAGAGCAAGTGCGTCGAAGGTTTTCTCCCTTCTTGACAGATGCCGTGAGATGTAACCGCATGAAAATGGCTCAAGGAACTGTCCTTACTCGCGCACATGCTTTGAAGGCCGCGAGGCACACGATTGCACCTGTGCGCGGAGCCCCAACCGGGCAGTGCCCCTGCCGGGAGATGAGCAAAGCACGAGCAGAATATCGATTCCTTTTCTGGCTTTGTTCCGACATTCCTCTAACCTTCCCTTCCGTCGTGGTTCTCTTTGACAGCATTTCTGAACACGGTAAGTGTAATAAAGAAGCTATACAGCGCACTGGGCTTCGAGGCAGCCACTCCTTTGTCGGCGTCGCAGGAACCTCGATACCTTTTTGTTTGAGGGAATGGGCTTGCCTCATTAAACCTTTATTTTTGGTTTTATAGTCATCATTCTTTTTTATTCGTGACAATATCAGTTGGAATGTGCACAATATGTATTTGTCAAAGATGAGCGCAACGACGCAGCTGCAATGGATTCTTTTTGCTTCACTGAATCGTAGTTCGCATCGCTTTCTTTTTTGCTATTCGTTCTTACCAAGCCTTGTTTGTACGGTATGTTTCGCAACGAGATTCTGAAGTAGGAAGATACGATGTGGCTGAAAGAAATCTAGGCAAACGTTTGTTCTGCACATATAAACACACGCACACACACGAAAACGTACAGTCCGGTCTCACGCTTATTCAATCTTCGTTCGAGCAACTGTTACCCATTGGGGGACAGACCCGGTGTCCCCCAAGCTTAAAGCCTGACCGGGGCGGAAAATTTGTAAGGATACTATTCTCCCATTCGTTCTCGTGCACCGGCGGGTCCAACCATGTCAAGTTTCCCTCCGGGAAGGGGGGAGAGGGGGGGGGGGGGGCAGCCGCCCCGTCGCCTCCCGACCCCCCCTTGGATCTGCCCCTGACCCAGCTTAAGTATCATTAGATTATAGTAACGCACGCTCAAGCGTTTACATTAATAGGCGGTTAGGTTGTGCAACATAAGAACATATACCAAAACTTTGTAAAAAATTGTTTTTCGGAATTTTTTTAATGTTTAAGATAGAAGTTTTCCTCTCTATTACATGCTCTGGGACATATGGCATCAAGGAGTGGGAAAAAAATTTTCAACTGGTCGAACAGCAACGCCGAAAAAAGCAAAAAAAAAAAAAAAAACACTCAGGATTGGCGTTTTTTGCCTGCGCGTGAAGGGCTGCAGAGTGTTATTAGATTTTCGCACCCCACTTTTCTAGCCCCTCCGGCAGGTTGCGACCCCTTTTCATGCCATTGAAAGCTAAGTGCCCGAACTGAGTCACACTCCCGTCTGCCCAGCGAAGCGGACAACCCTTTGACGCTCTTTGTAGGCTCAAGTTAAATTAGACACGGCCATTTAACTAAACACTATCACTCAAATAGATTTTTTTCCCTTTTTTTATTTTATGATTACGCGTGGGGACAGGGGTGAAAGCTTTCAAGTGACGAATCAACGGCGCACGAACCGGAAATCAGGGATGAATTTGCGGGCCAACGTAATGTATGAATCATGTATTCAATTTAGTGTCCGGCCTTATGAACAGTTGTGGAACCCTTTATAGCCAAAAGTTGAGGTAACGACAAGAGTTTGCTTATTCTTTTGGCCTTCGTGAGCATTTACATGTACGTTGTAAGTGGATTTTACCCCATTGAAGTGGCAAGCAAAAAAGTACCTTTATCATACGTCGCTTTGCAGTCGGCGAATCAGCAAGTGCTCTTGGGTCGCGAACACATGCCATGGGGAAGTGAATCGCGAACTTATTCGCCGCCGGCTTCAAAGGTTCCTTACCTATACGGACCTTTATGATCATGTGAATGTCGTATTAGTCTGGCTATGTCTAACTGCATCTGTGACCTCGTCCGAGTTCTTTACATTCTTTATTTTGCATTCAATGTTTTCCTCGCATTGCGCGAGCGCGTTTGAACATAAAGTTATAGTGCAGGAAAAAGAAAAAAGTCATCATTGGTACAGCACACTCGGTCTTATAAAAGCCTTTTCAATTTGCAATGGCTTTGAAAAAAAAGTGAATTCGCATACAATTTTGTTTTGCCGTGGTACTTCCGGATCGTAAATACATGATCTTTCCGCTTGGAAACATATTGAGGCCATTTTAAATATGTTTCGTTTTTAAACCAGTTTTATTATAATAAATGAAAAATGTATTTCAAATGTTTTCATTGAGATGAAAGCAATTCACCATCTACTTCGCAAATCATTTCAGCGCAGCTCTCTCACCCTCTTAATATATAATGAATGTGCGTTCGCACACATATGTGCTGGATCTGATCATTTTTGTGCGCATTGTCCTGGGCTCTTGTGTGGGCTCGCGCGAGCTGCGCTAGGACTCATGGGAATTACGCGAGCGCGTAATTTGACGTTATTTTTGCGTACCCCCTAAAGAAACCCTGCGTGCTTGCCCAGTTTCTTTATCCCCAAACCTCGCAGGTAGCTAATCACAAGAAACAACGCCAACATTCCAGGACATGAAGAAGCTCCAATTACGACCCAAATGTGATGTGGGCTGGAAAAATGAACGCGACGTTTCACTTTCACAATGCTCACTTGCTCTGATGGTATAGCCTTTCAAATGCAATAGAAATGCCTTTTTTTGTATTTTAGCCCTCTGCCTCCCCCCTCCCTCCCCCTTTCTCCACTCTTTAAAAAAGTACGGTCCTCACATAAAAACGCACGCGCGCAAGAGTAAAGTACACTCATCGTCCTCCTCTGCATATCTAGCGCATGCGCAGGTCGCGAGCTGTGTGTCTGACTGAATGTGCCGCACTGTGCACAGTGCATCGCAAAGGGACGCTGTTGTTTTTCGTCGAAGACCACAGCGAAGCATTCTAGAACCACAACCTTGTTTATGAGATTCAATCGAATTTCGAGCCTCCATGTGCTCTGGGATTCTTTCGTTGTTCGCAGGCAATAGGCTACGTGCGTGTTTAAAATATAAATGTATATATATATATATATATATATATATATATATATATATATATATATATATATATATATATATATATATATATATATGTCAGTTCTTCCTGGGGCGTATACTCTCAAAATATTATTGATTGCTTACCTGTCTACGAGGTATCGGGTGCATTTGCGAGAAACTAATTTCAGCAAGGCGTCTAGCTGGGCTAACTGGTTGCCAGTCAGCGCAGTGGTTGTGCCAGTGTTGTAATCCTTCCCTAAAAAAGTAAAAAAATTTGTTTCTCCTTACTTGTAAAAAGAAAAAGAACGCGTTACCAACCTACGTTATCTCAAAATAATAAGAACGCGTTACAGTTTACGTTACCCATAAAAAGTAACCAATATTAGTATTGTGTTACTTTTTCAATTATGAACTAATACATTTTACTCTTTGGAGTTTACAGATAAGCATAGCGCCATATTTCAAGAAGCATCATGTTAATCCAGAAATTTAACATAATTACTTTATCTCTTTTACGGTTTCCCTTAAATACTAAACAAAAACGCAAATAAAAACAACAACAAAAAAAAAACTTTGAGATTTCCATGGCTTGGCGCATAGGAACATGGAAACGCATGAAGTGCAATAATTTAAGGCCTGGGGAGGAAAAAGTAACGAGTAACGTTACCCCGTAACCCGTTAGTCGAAATAAGTAACGTAAGTACGTTTGAAAAAGTAACGAGTACGTTACTACGTTACCAAAAAAGTAACTCATTACCGTAAACACTGGATTGTGCCCTGTTTTTTCTACCCATCCGTTTTTCTTTTCGTGCTCTTTTTTTCAATTTAAGTTGCTTTTAGGTGCGACCGGAAGTTAGACGAGGAAATTTTTCACCCTATACGCATTAGAATGTTGTAGTTCTAGATTTGGTTGTAATAATCCTTATAAGTCAATACCCCGCTGGACCAAAGGCGACAAACCGCCGATGCAGCCCCCGCACTAAATCTTTTGCACATTAAGGTACTTTTCAAGTTCACAAATACAAGCGGTCTGATGGCTTATAATCCAATTGCACTGTTTAGGCAAACATCTCAGGTTTCTTTTTGTTTTAATGTAATAAGTGTTGTAACACCTGAGTGTTAAAGGAACGACGAATCTTCATCGAGATCTTTCTGCTGGGTAATTTAACATAGAAGAAATGATCAGTCGTCTTGCGGGAGTATTAAAAACTCTACACGACAGCTGTGGCTAACCGATCTTTTAGCTAATCAATTAGATAACTTACAATACAACAGTTCACGAACGTTGCAAAGAGCCGTGTTATGTAGAGGATTGTCTGTCCACTCACTTGTCCGGAAGAGAGGAACGCATGCAACACCGCCTTCTTGTGGCAGTTGCGCGGAAAGATTGTATACGCAACTCGCTCATTGGTTTTGCACTAACGTCAGTCGCATCACCGCTTCTACAACAAATGACGGTAACGCGTTGTCTAAAGAACAACATCAACACTGCAGCGATAAACAGAAAACAACACGCAAAAAATAACTAGGTGCTGCATTTGACTTGGTCATCCGTTGTATTTATTCAGACAGTTGCACTGTTTCTCGTGCCTTATGCGACATTGCTGTCTCGCGCACTCGTCTGGCACTCACTACTCTTGTATTTTTATGAGGTTGGAACAGCATACCAGACGGTGAAATGGGGCCATAAACCACTTTGGTACGGGGTTAAGTAAGAGTAAAAATGTTAATATTTAAAGAGAATTCTAAGAAGATACGTAGGACAATAAAGAGAGGCACACGTTTCGTTCTTCGTACAAGCTTTGTACTTTGAACAGTCTGTTTGCATTCAATCCTTTAATCAGCCAAATAAAAATAAAAATAAAAAAAAAACACTGAATTGGCGCGGTCTCTTTAATTTCTGAAAACGTGGAGCAATGAACGCTGCTTCGTTGAGCTCTGAAACACAGATGAAAGTGAGCGTGCGAAAGCAGAAATAGACTGATGACGAATATTAAGCAGAGAGATGCTAGACGAGACTTCAAGGGGCAGTGAAGCGAGACCCCTTTGGCTATTTAAAACCAAAGCGAAAGATGAAATATGTGATACATTGTAGGCAAGTGGCACTATTCTTGATTGAGTTAGAAAATGACTCGATGCCAAATATATTGATTCAGTGCTTACTTTCATTCCAGCTTGGTCTTGCGTGAGTACGCCGCTAGAGCGAGCTTTCTTTTTTGCCTTATTCTCTTTGTGCCTACATTTACTATTTTATTACTTACGTTTTTATTTCTTTATTTGACTACCAAATTTCCCAAGAAACTAAAATAGTATGCGAACAGTTCTGAAAAAAAGTGAAGCATCATAGATATTTGGTTGTGGATAGAATTTGATGCGTAAATGAATGAAAGCATATTGGGTGGTGAAATCCACCTCAATTTGACGGGCACCCTCAGGTAACCTTCCGTGTGTGCCAATGTAGCCGTTAAGTATCTCTACTAGGTGCGTATTCGCGCGAGTTGACGTCACTCGCCTCGCCTAAACTTTCAGTCCGTCAAGGGATCCTTCCAAAGATACCACCGCATAGTACCCTCTTTAATTCTCTCTAATTATATTTAAGCCTGTAAGATGTTTAAGTCGTCTAAGTTGAGGTGGGACGTGGAGCCGCATAGGGGGTATTTTTAAGCGAGCGGACTCTGCAATACTTTATTCTTCAGCATCATTGGCGTTCCTGAAAGTTCAGATATCCTGAGAAACTTGTTTGTGCGACTGCAGCGCTGTTTCTGTGTTTTCTGCCCCACCGCCGCCCTCGGATACCTCCCCAGCGACGCGCGCAGCACGAAAGTCGTCCTGCCGGATAAAAGCAGCTCATATTTTACGCACTAGCATATGAGGCGACGGATCTTCGTACCCTTGCAACGGAATGAAAGTCGTAACCCAGGTAAGCGTGAAATTGGATACATTTTGATTTCGACTCCGGCTCGTTAGAGGGAACGTGGACACTTTAACAACGCCTCTCAACGCTTCGCCGAATTTCGAATAGCACGTAACGAGGCTTTTAACAGCATCGCATTTTTCTGATATTATCATAACCTTTTATCATTGAGTACTGATGGCCCAATCGCTTTCGTTGCAGCAAAATCAAGTCCAACGAAAATATAAACACTGAAATGTTGCGAGTGAAGGTAAATCAGGCTTCTCCGGAGGAAGTAGCACTGAAAATTTCTGCGGATGGCCCGACGCGATCCGCCACTTTCCCAGAGATCGGTTGAGGCTAGTTGAGGCCGCTCTGCGAGGGACCTATCAGCCCTAGATTTCCACGCTGCGCACGGAGACATCGGCTGCATCTCGCCAGGGGTACAGGAATCTGCTCGGCGAACGCTCGCATGTTTTCCATTGGAAGGGGCTATCAGGATATTGATTAAAATTGATATAGCAAATTAAATACTTAATAAACCATCCGGTGCAAAGTAACCAAACCGTAATATGTACTTCATGTACCTAACCAATTACTTTACAGGGGGAACATATCACACACAGGGAAAATAGAAAAGCCTCGGAGAGGCCAGATTTTGCGGATTTGAAAAGGCTGGATGCACCGCGTCCGCGTGGTTTAATTCTTGAGATGGGAGGAGTCACTGGCGCCACCTCTCGTCGCGGACCTTCCGAGCGTCGGTAAACATAGCCCTCTCCACTCTCTCTGCAAATCTGGTGTATTGGTGTGCCAGGCTTGGGGATTATCCTCTCCTTCCACGTCGCACTCGCAAGGGATAATTTGGACAACAGAATGCTCATGTGCTCTCCTATGCGGTGCCTCCTCACAACTAGAACAGCATTTAGCACGTATGCGACATGTCTAATACAGGCGAGCCGAGTAGAATGTATTCTCTGAAGTAATAAAATGTGTTTCTCCTACAATAAGCAATATTAAAAAAAAGTTTTCAAAGCTTCCTTTGTGTGAATAGGCCACTACATGTCTTCCATTACATGTGATATGAAGTAAATAAACCGTCGGTACCCTCCTTTCTATATTTTTTGTTTCCTATTGATGTGCACAAAACGTAGATGGAAGGAAGGAGCTTGGTTCGGGCCCCACTGGGCAATTCTAAAATTCTGACTAGGTTAAATCTTCAATCACCTATATATGTTTGTTTCGTTATGTTGCTATTGCACATAAGATCTCGAGCCTTAACTACTGTCACAAGACAAGGGACAATCTGTGGAAAACCTATTCAATTGACATTCGTATTTGGAAGGACAACACGGGGTAGTGCCATTATTCGCACTCCCCTGAAGCTTTATGTTCGCCCTAGAACTTGTGTCGCTTTTCTGCGTCAGGAAATCTGACATTCAAACAAAGGCAGCTTCAGAATAAACACAATCGCTCATAAAAAAAATGATCAACGGCTTTCAAGAACAAGTTTTCCTAAGCTTTCACAAACTGCATATCTAAACAAAACAAAAACGCTGGAAAGCTGTGAGTAAAGTGCGCAATGCTTCTAAATCGCTTTGTCAGATAGTGATGCCACATTTTACCTAAATGCTACTTTTTTTTATCACGCTGCTTTTCAAACCGATATCCCAGCTATCCGATCTGGCTGCCGGCGCGGAGGTCGTCCCGTTATCCTCACAGCCCCCTTTTCCCAGAATTTCTCTATCCCCGGATTCGCGCCCACGTTGCAACAAAACAAATAAGGCCCATGTTGAGAAACAACGGCAACAATTCAAAGCGTAAAACCGTTTTCCTCAGACGCGATAATCGTTTTTCATTGTGTTTTTTTTTCGGTTAAAGGACTGGGAGATGCCAACGAAAATAAACGAGTGAAGTGACAGTGGGACACAATAATCCCTGGATGAACGAATTCTTCCTCATGTGCCTCTTTCTGCTAAAAAAAGAAAAGCTCGTATCTAACACTCGTTTAAATCTTTCCCTTCCTTTAAATTGCTTTCCCTTCGACGACCGTCACATGCGGCTTTCTCCAGCTGTGACAGAACCGCCAGGTTCGTCAGATTTAAGCAATCCTCAAAAACAAGCACTCAAAATTTATCTTTTTGTCCTTCCACGCGTTTGCTCTGCGGCGGTCCCGGCTGCCCCTTTTTCTATCAATCAACGTCTTGCACGGATGATGTATACTTGCCCGTGTACGTGGAATAAAAAAGACGCAGTCGTCTCATCTCGGCGCGAGGCACGCAAGCGGGCGTGCACTCTCCGGACGAGCTCGCACACATATCTGTCGGGCCTGTATATAAGGATGACGCCGCCGCCAGGAAATGTGGAGGGCCCATCTCCAATGCTGAGAGAGGGTCGGGCCGGTCCTGGGACACAATACACCAGAGCAGGCACGGGCGCCGGCCCAACACAACTGCTACTTCGTTCTCAGACACGCACCATCACCGGGGAAAGTAGGTGGGAAGGCATGAGATGCCCCGCAAACTACGCCATGGCGTGCAGCGAGAGTCTCTCCGGTACGACAGGGCACGCAGGCATGCAGTATACTTCCTTGCGGGAATTCCAAGGACTCTTGTTGCCGAGACTCAGTTCTGGCGTCGGTTTACTTCTTTTTTCGGGATTAGGCAATTGCAGAATTTCTTTGGGGGGAGGGGGGGGGGGGGGAGGGGGGGGGGGGGTTGCGTCAAGCAAGTAGTTTGCGGCAGAGCTGTGTAGCGTTGCCCAGATTGACTGCGTGGGAGGTCTTCCTAATTGGGGGAGTGAGGTGTAATGTCGAGAAAAAAAAAACATTTGGGGTTTGGGTGTTTATAGCTGGTGCCTTTTATGTCCATTTCGTGGGAGGCATTCATGATAGCAGCCAGAAGGGCTGAAATAAATCTTCGAGCCTCTAAACAATCAGTCGTGGGTCCGAAAATACGAATTTTGAACTGTGTCTATAAACGGAGAAGGGCCCGCGCTAATTTATCGCCGCTGATCAACGAAGTGTTTTAACGGAAAGAGGTTAAATCATAAAGCTTGAGATTAAGTTTAAGCTCACTACCAGAAGCGCATTATGTGTAAATTGCTGTTTAACAAAAAATGTTTTCAGTATATTGTTCTGTAACCATACTTAAAGGGATAATTTGTATTGAGAAAAGAGAAGAGTTGCCTAAAATATATCTCAAAAGTAATTATCTCTGTTCTCTTCTGGTCAAGGTATTTGAAAATCTGAATTTGCAGTCAAGGTAACTACAGTTCAAGTGTGAAAATGTATTATCAAATAGCGGGGTGCCCGTCATGAGGGAACAGCAAGGATTTACGCTTGAAAGGGAGTCATACGCCATCGAAACCATCGAATGAGTGGAAAAAAGTCTTTGACCTGCTTTTAGCTCAGCAAACCCATCTCTTCCAGGGACGTCGCGATGTCAATGTCGCGTCGGCGATTTCCGAAACAAATGACTGCACCGTGCCACAAACATGTCTTCTGTCACTGCGAACTCCGAGCTTGATAACGCCGAACGGAAGATGCTCGCCTCCGAAAGTTACGGTGCCTCGGAGCGCCCCTTCTTTCCTGGTGACGGAGCGAGTATGAAGAGCTTGGTACTAGAAAAGAAAGTAACAGCAAAACGTAGTTTATGCTATAATATTTGTTTTATTTAGTTTTAGTGTTACTTTACGAGCGGTTGAGTCATGATGTTGTGGTGTAGGAAAGGTGGGACGTCAATTGGCTCCTTTTAGCTGTGATGCTTTTCATTCTAGCGCGAAGGAATCCAAACACAAAGTAAAGGTATCTCACTCGAGGCTACTCCAATGCGGCCAGAAGCGCTGAGCTTGCTCCCTTGCTTACTACAGTTTTATTGGCCGCTTCTAATATGATATAGCACTGAGCGGCCAATAAAACTTGAAAGAGTGAACCTCGTTGTATGATTACATTTGCTAAAAAGATTAATTTCGCAACAAGATTTGCAAGCCCTAATTTTTAAACTTTATGTGAGAAAATGGGTATAACGTCATCCCGAATCGCCTACACGTGAGCCTATTTCTTAAAGTGCCGCGCTTAACAGAGAGTTCGCTCACAAAACGCACTTGCTGAAGCAGCACTCTTTCACTCGGGCCTACCACAAGGTCTCCAGGGCTTATAAAGCGAATCAAATATATTCATATTCTCGTTGTTATAACGTAGTCACCACGACCCGGGCCATCAGAGTACCGGCAAGCATATCGTACAGGTATATAATGAGTGTATTATTAAATTAAAGGAGGTATTAGGCACACTTTCTTGTGATTACCGTGCTGCCACGAACACGTCGGCGACACTCTGAACAGCAAGAATGAGTAGAAACTTGTCCGAAATGTCAATAGCTTTATAGTCGATTAGTAATTGCGGTACTATAAAACATATAGTTACACGGAGAACGCCTTTGTCAACCTTAGAATCTGATCGTGTAAATAATCTACAAAGGGAAACACTTATATACCTGAAAGAAGTAGTGCAATCTAGGCAGCGTCATGAAAATTACGTCTTGAATGTAAAGCGCAGACCTTTAAAAAAGACGACATGTAAAATGGTTGCCTAATGTAGATAGCTTAAAAGTTTTCATATTTGTATCTGTATTTTTTTTATTTCATAGAAACAAGTCTGGGGTCTAGGGTAAAAGATGACATGCTTTTCTTGTGAAAGGAGCCCAGCTGCCAGCTCCAGGTTTCTACAGCCCTCAGGAGAGAAAAAAGAAAACAGAGAATAAAAAAAATATTTTCATACGACATTTTATCCAATGCTGATGCATGTGACATCAGCATTGGATAAAATATTATTTTGATTTAAAAATTACAAAATAATAAATATTGGATTACACACTGCAGCTCAAGAAATGTTTAAATATAGGTTACTAGATTATACTTAAGTGTCTTGAATGTCCTATTATGTTCCATAGTTTGAGTTGTGGTGAGGTGTGTACTTAGCGTTGCTGGAATGAGATATGAGATTTGCTAGAATGCATAATTCATGCTGACTTTGCTTCTTATGCAATGGCTTTATTATAAAGTGTAACTTCCTGGAATTGCCTGATACATGATAAACAAAGTGACTGGTCCTGTCTAATTTGGTAGAAAATAATAATAAAATTTTTTAGGAGCAGAATTTGATCAATAGATAGCATTTTTAACAACCGAAATGAAGACCATTGTGTGATCATACTTCTTAGGTTCTCAATACACGGGGCATGTTTATTTTTGCAGTAAATATAACTTATTCATATTTGTCTGTGTAGTTGTTCCCGATACCATTACTCGGTTCGAAACAAACTGAGTAAAATGCTATATGAGACATCGCATGGAAGATTTAATTCGCCGTTCTAGTATGGGGCCTAAAACGCGTCTCCCACTGGTGTGTCTAACGTCCTCTTCCGCCCATGCATCGAAGGTGATCCCGAAGTGAAAACAAATAATGATGCCACAAAAGCCGAAGTGTTATGCTGTCAGATGTCGCGATCCTGGCGGTTGGTCGTTAAAAGGCTGGCGAAAAACAGGAGCGAAAGTTAGTATTGCTGTCGTCACGGCGACCCTACTCCTGGCCGCCGAAGCTTCCGCAGGCTGCCAAGACATAGCCTCCTTTACATTCAGCAGTTCGACGCCTGGGCAGCTCGACGACGGAGCAGCCATAGAGTGCCCTGTTGGAGACTTGAAACGCGAGGATCTCGTACCACAGAGCATTAAAAAAGCTAATTCTCAGGGAACCTGGACGTCAGCGCACAGCTTTTGCAGTGGCGAGGACCCGAAACACACTTTCGAGTCCTCGCGTTTCGACGCAGCGTCTCGAGGCAGCGACGAGACAATGCGTTTCGGCGTCTCGCCGCAGCTGGGCGCCAGTCACCTGGCTCTCCTCTCATCCGTTGTCTGCCGCACCAAATTCTGTTTTTCGGCGGCCGCGTCTCGTGGCGATTGGCCAGGCTTTGTCAGTATGCAGCAGGTTATGGTCAAGCTGAAGAGCAACCCGCATCAGAGCAGGCGTTTGCCACATCGACCACCGCTGCTGTGACAGAACCAGGATCGCTGCCGGCGACAGCATGCCACTTGTATCAGGCGGAAATGGGGGGACCACGTTTTTGGACGCGGTAAACACACCAGACGTAGACACGTCCCAGCCACCATAGTAGCACATATATAGGGCGAAAAGGGTGCGGCCTCCATGGGCGTGACGCGGCCTTCCTGCTCATTGCATGTTTAGTACCTACGCGAAGGACTTTTGAGATTAGTAATGAAAGAGCAACGCTAACTTTCCGAATGACATCGACTTTCCGAATGACATCGTGTGAATGGACCGCATCAGTTCGCTTAACTGGAAGAATGTTAACCACTTCTTAAGTAACCAGTGCTTCTTGAACGGCGCTACGACGAGCGAATGCAAGCTCACGTGTTTGCCAAAGAGCGTTTTGGAAGCCTTTCCTTAATTACTCGTTCGGCGTGGCACGCAGAGTGTGCGACCGTCTTTGGTTCTAGTCGGACGTGAACGCTCTGAACGACCCCTTCCCGGGATTAGATTTAGCGGCGTTTCCCGACAGGCCGGTAGACAGGTACGTTGCGTCTGCAACGCGCAAGACGAGCCACAGCGTCCGTAGGATTCTCCGTTTGTGCCGCAGCAGCACAGTATAACACGCTACAAAATGTTATCGCATATTAATGACAGTCTGCGCTTGTCGTTCTTATGATTCAATTTGACTATCGAGCTCTATTTTTCTCCCTTCCAGAAATAAAAGCGCAGTTTTTTTCCACAAATTTTACATTTACGTCAATGATTGAAAGGGCGCTTTTAACAAGCTTCAGAAACGAACTGATGCGGTTCATTTACACTGTGTTATTTAAAAAAGTTAGTGTTGCCCTATCATTACTAATATCTTCCCATTCTGTAAAGAAAAGAAAAAACAACTAAGTTATCATGCACATTTTGCGCCTTACTCACTAGAACCTAAGAGGATTTTTGCGTCTCAAAGTATTATGGATTGGATGTAACCGACGCATCTCGGCAGTCGCTTGCAGCTATAAATGCAATTATTCGTTTTGTCTTCCTTTACAAACCAAACTTACTGTTGCTCAATAAGTAAGCAGTGCTTAGAAGTTGGAACACCATTGCGGGAAGCATGGGGAAAAAACACGAAAACCAAACAAGAACGCACGAAAACCATCCAGAAGACGACCAAACGAAGCGGCAACGAACTCTCGAGAGGATCAACCAGAATCTCCCGACGAATCTCAGAAGGCTCAAGGAATCGAAAGAAACAATAAAGTGGAGACAAGAGAAATATCCTCATTGCCCTCTTTTTTTTTTCTCTCTCTCTCTAATTTGTTTTTTTGCGAGTGAGGGGTTGCGGGATGGCCATCTCTTGTACAGTTTGTGTTCTTTTGCGATTCGCCTTCGCGCTCAGTTCCTTTCCTCATTCTCTGGGGAAAAGGCGTCCATCGGAATTAGTTCCAGGTTCTCTCCCTTCTAGTCGCTCTGGGACCTGCGCGGGGCGAGGGAAGAAGCACGTCATGTTCCACTTTCGGAGAGAGATCACGTTTTTCACTCTTTTGTTTCCTGTTTTTTTTTTTTTTTTTTTTTCCTTTGTGATAAAAAAGAAGAAGGAGGATGAATCGAAGTTGGAAAGATTAAATGCAAAAAAATATGGAAAAGGAATGGCTCTCTTGCAAAACCAATATAGAACACTAAAACCTGCACAGTTGTTTTCTTTTTCTTTTCTTGGCAAGATATAATTGCGCAACACAAAATTGAGCAAGCAATTACTGTACCGTGGTAACAGGTTATTAATTTACTACCGATTAAATACATCAAGATCACATTATTTAACTTGATGAGCTAAGTGTACACTGGAAAGAGTTTTTATTTTTTTTTTTTTTAATTCTGACGCAGTGATTTCCCTCCGCCTCACCTCAATGTTTACCGCAGCGAATTCTAGAAGTTCGAGCTTACAGGTTTAATAGTTGCGCCCTCTGTGCGATAGTTCGTGGAACTGAGATAAGTCCTTGAAGGATGAATTCACTTGTGGGCTTCTCTGCGGTAAGTACATCTTAACGTTGAGCGGCAATACATTGTATCTGCATGTTTAAAATCACGTACCCGTCATAATTATTGGCGGAAAATGCACAAATTATGCCTCAGAGTCCTCGGCGGTAATGAACCTCATAATCGTGGTCATCTGGGTGGTTTCTGAAAGAGACAGTTTAGTGTATATATAGTTTCGGACGTTTCTCAAGTCGCGGACTGTAAATTTGTTACGGCCAATCTTTTGGGCAGCACAAAGTTTCTGCTGGCAGAAAGGTTGCAGCTATACAAGTGTAAGCATCTTACCACCTCGTCCACCGTCATAAAACAAGCCGAGTATTCCGAGAAAATTGCTATGAAAATTCCAACAATCTCGCACAATCCACAGTTGTATAATCATAAGTCTGGCTTATTATTACGGCATCAAACTATAGCGCGAGCAGTGCTCTCAATTATAAAAGTACCGAGTCAATGCATTTAAGGCTTTGGAAACCATAGCATTGGTCAGCAATGGCAACACACCGCGAGGTTGTTGAATATGCGAAAAGTAGCTGCAAAAAAAAGTAAAATTACTTTTCAATAATTGGCTTATTTGAAACTTTTATAAAAAAATGTTCCACTGTAGCTGAAGAAAAGCTGCCTGAGAACCTCTAACAGTAACTTAAATATTTTAATAGTGACTTTTGCAGCTCTCAGAACTAACCAAATTCAGACCTCTAGCCATGCCAGCATATATTAATACATTTTCACTACCGGAGCAAAGTTGAGAAAAATACTTTGTCGCGAAAAATTACCTGATAAAAACACCCTAATACAGATACGGGCATGCTAACGACGTAAGGGCACCCTCCATAGTACCTAGTCAAACCAAACGCTTTGAGTGACGAGGATTCAATAATTCCTACGCACAAATATTCTGGCCTGCTACCCACCGGGTTTCTGGCTACAACGCGCCAAAATATACGTGCTTCAGGATGTAAATACGGCGAGAATACATTTTTTTATTAGAATAAACAATCTTGATGAAATCGGAGCAACAATCATCCGGTTATGGAGAGCCACAAATCCGAAAGATGTCTTCACGAAACTCTGAGTTATTTCCCGGTTGACGACAGGATTTTCCAAACACGTCATTTTCAATCTTCTCGCGTGTAGCATTTGCCACGTATTTTAGACCCAACTAAACCGTCTTGTACGCGTTCTCAGTTGGCTGCAGCATAATTTGAACTCTGCGAGCAATTTTTGAAATCTGAATGACTGAATAGGTCTTACATAAATTCTCAGTGAATTTGAATTACGTTTCTAATAGATTCCGTCACGGTCAATTGAAATGAAACATAAACTCAAGGTCCAATGAGTTTGTTCATAGGAAACTCAACATCTCTTATTTTTAATTTACTGATTAGGAGTGAAAAAACGTTCGGTCGTTAAATACTTAATATTTATTTTTAGAAACTTACTAATTAGGATTTGAAATTGGTTTTCTCATCAAAGGCCCAATATTTGTCATTTTTCATTTACTTTATATGTACGGGGTGTTTTTTTTTTTTCTTCTTTTAGCTGCACCAAATTTTCAAAAAAAGGGAACGTGAGATAGAGTCTTTTAAGCCCTGGGGATGTGTTAATGGCCATGGCGGCCACTAGAAAAAAGGTGAAATTAGGTAATTAGTTAGCTAATTAACTAAAATGTTTTCACTAAATTCTTAATTTTTTACTTGAGGGCACATAACGTATTTAGAAAATTAAAGCTCGACATGGATATAATCTAGCCCTGCCATCAAAGTTTGGTTAAAAAATTTGTAGTAGGTGTTACAAGGTCAAGAAATGTCACTTTGGTACACGGCGTCAAACCGAAACTAAACGAGAAAGAGCGGCGGTGAAGTAATCGCTCCGCCCTCCTGGCCCCCGTGGATCGTCGTTATCGCAGCCAGCTTCGACAAAGCAAGTGGAGCCGTCCGCGATAATAACAGATCGCATGCCCGAAAGGGCAGAGCGAAAACAAAAAAAGGTTTTGAGTCTGCAGATATGAAGTTCGAACGCTAAAACAAACTTATACCTTTACACCCATGCATGAGCAGCAGAGGGAATAAGAAGATTGTTATTTATTAAAATTCGCAATTGTTACTCAGCTTTAGTTTATTTTGATCGTCTGCAAACACAGGTAGGTTCTGGTCCATTGTTAGTGCATAGTTCTTTACGTCTTTAAGACCAACTAACTACCTTTACTCGTCTCGTCCTGAGTGGTGCTATGCATAGAAACGATAGTATGACCGCGAGGAACAGCTTTTGTAGATTTAGCGACTGCACCGAATGAGTGGTGCTTGTACCAATGTTGTTGTTGTTTCACCAAGGAATAGAGTACAATGACGTTGGAGCACTGGTAAACTATTATCAGACTGCCGACAAGGCAATGGCATATTAGGAACCCTGAGGTGGTCACCGACCAAATGAAAGCTTTTTATATGTAAGGGAGGAAAGGTGGTGAAGTAGTCAAGGAGACAGTGATTCAAGTGTTTTGGGTTACTTTGAATTTTGTTTTTGCTCGTTTCCTTTATGTACTTCGTGTATTGAAATATAACTGGATTAATATTTTATTGCTACAATTTTAAGTGAAACCCAGTGGTCAATTTGAAGACTAAATAGGAACATATAAGAAAAATGCAATGGTTCCGAATTGAACCTCAACACGGTGTTTTGCGTGAATTCTTTACATTGTATTTTCTTTTCAGGACGGGGCCGCTTTTCGAGTATTTTCGTCACGCCCATGTCTCCTTCAACTATAAAAATAATACGCCGGTGTATTGTTTCTTCAAATAATACCTCGATAAACGCCGATTTTGAGTGACACCAACATAATCACCGAAAAGCGTCGAATCGTTGGGGAAAATATTTATAAAAAATTCACAACTCCCCCCACCCTAATAAGAAGAAAGCTCCAAAACACGACAAATTATTTATAACCCAAAACAGCAAAGGAGGTAAGCGGGGAAGTAATTGAGGAAATTGGGCTCGGAGGTTTTGTTACTCAGCTGTAGTAACACGGAGATCTTGACGACGAAGTTCTTCCTATTCGTCAAAAACGACCACTTGCATTTCGGAAGGGCAGCTGCAAGTGGAAGAACTCAAAAAACAAGGTAGTGGCTTTTTTTTTTTTTTTGTGTGTGCACGTCGCCTACAGCGATAAAAGTGGTCCATCGATTGGCCACGACTATTCGCGTCTTCCGCAAGTTGCTCCCCTTCTCACGGCAGAAATAAGACGCGCTCTAGCGGGTCTCCCCCCGGTTCTCTTGCACAGCGGGCACGGCGGAACTGCTCGAGATCATGGCTCGTAAACAGCCATTCCTGAATTCAAATAACAGTCTTCACTGCACCAATGTAGAGCTGCAACCCGTATTGAATTAAACTATACTGTTTCTCCGGTCTCCCAACAACAACGAAATGTAGTGAACCGACGCTCATGCGGATAGGCCTTCGTTTGAACAGGAAAGGTCGAAATCGGGAAAAACGACGGCGTGTACAATTTATAGAAAATAAATGTTAGGGGAAGTTTGTACATAAAATACACCGGAATCCGCTATCTGTTTTCCGGGGATATTATTCCGAAAGGACCTGCGGCGAATTTGAAGTTTCGCTAATTGTAAAACGTCGCGACTTTTATAGTACACCGTATGATTTATCCACAATTTATATAATGTAACATGAATTTGTCATAGTAACTGTTATAGTAGAGATTAAAAAACTACCTATTCATCTAAAACTTTCTTGGACGTGAAGGCCTCGGCGCAAGCACTAAAACGGTTACTTCGACAGCACAACAACAACCCTTCGAGGTGTTGTTCGCCGGGAATATGTTAGACGACAGTCATAAGACAATCAATAAGCGGTAATTAAACTTTTTGATGCGCATGCTTTTTTTCTATTTTACGGTTTTACAGGTTTTTGTTTTATGTCATGGAATCATGTGGGCCACATTTACGAAATTGTCAATCTCCCCTTTTCTTGACAAAATATATTGCAATGTTCTGGAGGATTGTAAGTCCCATCGAGAACGATGCACTTTTCGGGCTGCTTGATCAGCTCCGTCGGATGGTGGCCTCGTCCACAGTCAAGACTTATAGACTAAAAACAGTCCTTAATTTCTTCTTTCCGTTCAAGAAAGAGGGAAACCCTCCTCCTTTCTGCGAGGACTAGATCAGAGGGACGCTCCTGTGTGGAGAGGACGTAAGAAGAGTGCGAGAGGGAAGGGAGAGAGGAAAACTGGGAAGCTGTTTATTCCCCGCAGAAGTTCCCGCAGAAGAAAAAAAGAGAGGGAGAGAGATGGCCTTCAAGAAAAGGGAAAAACTCATGTCATTGCGAGCCTGTGGGGTGTGTTGTCACCTTCGTTAAGGGTCAAAAAGGGGAATAGGGGAGGGGAAATGGTCGAAATCACGGCTTACTGTCGATTCAGCATTTTAACCCGATTAGTCGCCACCTTTTAATTAATTAATTCATCGATTAATAGGCATCTTTTATTTCCATTCATTTATTATAAAAAGTCGGAACTAGAACTCTTTTTTTTGCGTTTGTTGAATATGTGATAACCGGCGAGATATACAATTTTGATTATGAATCAACCTCGGTGTATAGAAGAGTACAATTCAAAGACACTCGCACTTACAGATGCTGCTGACACTCACACTTCAGCTGCAAGACGCAAAGGAGTTCGTTGATATTCTCCGGCTAGAGCGACCTCCTTTGATTGTTCAAAATAGTCCGCTGCGCTGAACTGACACTCGTACGGCGTTCACGTGGCCTGTGTAGGTGTAACCTTCTACACTTATCTGGAGCTGCAAGTCATGACTCTACAGTTTGCTTGAGATTAAAATTTCACCTAAAGTTTGACCTCCCTAAAAGAGTTCTCGTCCACGTCTGCGTCGTAAAAGTGTTTAATTTTTGCCTTTCTCATTGCTCGTCAGACGTTTGCCGAATAAGCAGTTAAACCAATAATTTGCGACTAAAACATTCATTGATTAATCGGAAGGTTAATCGGCCACTTGCCCAGCCCTAGTAGAGATAGCTGCAGAGATCCCGTCGTCACTTCCGTCGTGTACCCGTCCGTCAAAAACGAGCTGCACGGCCTCTAAAGCAGCTGGAGCAGCCCCGTGTCAATCAGGCAGCCGATCAGAGCCATGATCGCCTTCTCGTTACAAAAGACGATTATGTAGGTAGGCTTTTAAATTGGAGGGGATTATTGAAGAGAATGAATAAAAACAGCCCGCAGTCAAACCGAAGATACAGGACAAACGCCCGCTTATTCACAAACTAGCACGCCTTTACCACTTTGCTCCAGTCTAGAAAAGCACCCGTTAATAGATGAAGAAAAGTGTGTGCGTCTGGTGGTCTTGTGTGCTCAAATTGCCGAAAATAAATAAACATTTTAATACAAAGCATGCAAAGACTATTCGCCTTTCTTTGAATTTTGAATGCACTGAAATTATCGAAAATATAGCGTACCAGATCACGCTGGACGCAAAAAAAAGCGGTTAGTTTGCTTGCAGAACGCAAAAAAAAGTAAATCACGGCGAAAAGCGAAAGGATGCCAGCATATGATGAAGCCCGGAAGAGGGCCAGAGAAAAAAAAATGTGAACTTTAAAGCAGAATGGGCATGACGGTTCATTTACACATTGCCCTTCCCCCAGATCAATCTCTTCCAATACAACTTTATTCTTAGTATAATTATTCGATGGGACCTTTATATTGTTCGCGGAGGTTCACGGCCTAAATCTTTTGAAGTAATGATAACTCGACGTTTTTTTTTAAAAACACAGGAAACGTTTTATCATCGGATTTTAATGGAGTTCTGTAATGTTTGACTGTAGGCGTCCACTAGAGCCGGCTCCAACGAAAAACCGACACCGAAAAACGTTACGCACATAGAAAAATATATAAATAGGGGGCAGACCCGGGCCGAATTTGGTAAAGCCCCTTCGTGTTTCAAAAGTAGCGCAAAGTGTGTCGATACACGAGGCACGTGCAAGGTGCAGCTTTTGGGAAGGTCAAGGCGGCACAGCGGAGCACTGAGCTAGATTTCAGACGCCATGAATTTCCCAGAAGTGGGAGGTGGCACGTTCCTCAAGCATTTCTACAACAATGAATGACGCCACTTTCGAATTTGGCCAAATTTGAACTCACCACCTCGAAATTTTGAGCCAGATGGTTTGCCGACTGAGCTATCCAGGGCCGGTGGTCAGATCACGCAGAAGCGAAGTATCTGGCGCGGCGCGTGAGGGTGCAGTCGCATGATACCACACTTCTCTTGCTTCCAATTCCTATCAAACATACTGCGCTTACCAGTCTTTCACGCACGATCAAAAGTTCTATACATTTTTGTTTTAGTGTACGCATTAAAGTCAGCTCGTGCGTATGTATGGTCAGCCTCACTGTTATGCGCAAGGCTTTTGGGCAGTGAAATGTCCCTGCTGGGTCTTCTACACTGTTTCACACTAAATCCGACAGCACACAATGCCCGGGCAGCTTCAAAAAACGTATAGTCATGGCGCTCGTCGTCTTGATGGGTTTGGTATTACCGGCTGTACCAGACACGCACAGCGAATGCAGCGTGATACTGCGCATTTTACTATGCGTGATCGGTTTACCGGGGGTAGCGAATTACTCACAAAGGCTACGAGCGCCGTGGAGATGCAGTTTTGGCGCTGCCTGATTCACTCCAGCCTGTCATAGCATCGGCTGCGCTCGCACTTGGTGTGCAACAGAGTTCCAAGCTTTCTAAGCAACGTCTATGATAGAGCACGCCAAAATAGCCGAAGTGTTACAAACAGCGACGGTTAGATGAGGCGCCTAGCTCGCACGCGCTACATCCAGACAAAACGATAGTCACGTCGAATTTGCGTCCGCGTGTGAGCAAGTCTTTCTCTTAAGAATGTCGGAAAATGCGGGCCAAAGCTGCACGCAAGGAGGTATTTGCCAGCGAATGTTGTTAATTTTGCAGAGGCATCGGTGGCCGAATTTTCTAGCACGCATACCAGCTCGGAGCAGGTGGAGCGAAAGCTCGCTCTGCTGAACCCAGTGATCCTGGGTTCAATCCCGACCCCTGCCCGTTTCGATCTCGATGAGCATCGTATGGACGTGTGGTCCTGTATCACTACTGTGTGGTGCACGGTAAAGACCCCAGGCTAGCGGTCGTACTGCACTGGTTAAATTGAGCATCTAGAGCTGAGAGACAAATCGCCAGTTGAGGCAGGCGAACATCAGGTTGTATACACATACACACAAAACATACACAATTGACCCTTTTGTGGGGTCATCGAGCTTGCGTCATATTGGTGCCATCCAAAGTCGTCCTCTATAGATGCTAATGAAGATATGGAGTTCGAAAGCGCACTGCTTGATTAATACTACAAATGATTTCTAGTTGGTACCCCGGATGAGGAAATAATTCATCACACCAACAGCTATGTTTCTGAAGCTGTAGCTGTGGCAAAAACAGAAGAAAATGACGGTCTATTTTCTTTTTTTTTAGCGCAATGGTTTTAGACGTTTAGAACGCTTTGAACTTTAAAATTAGGCTAACATTTTTATTTTTGTCCACACGTACGGCTAATCACATTTCCGCACAAGTCTCGACCAGCACACCTAAGAAAGCAGGGTTATAATGCTTAATTTTTTACCTCGCCAAAGCGAGAGACTGTTTAGAAGTAAGTGCTCCCTCAGTGCTTGATTGGGATTTGTCTTGAGTCTGACTGAACCCATGTTCCATCTTTAAACCGCAATAACATGAGTCCTTCTGAAACAATGCACCCAGTCGCAACATGACCTTTCCTCGCACATTGTACCTTCATTTGCAGAAGACACAGCGGAGCATGCGGAACGATTAACCTCCCAATCAAAAGCTGGCTACTTCCGCGGATTGGAAAACCATGGCACACAATGCTAACATTTGCGATAGCTAACGCTAACAACTCTCTCTCTCTCTCCCCCCCTCGTTTTAACCTTTCTACGGCCCAAATTGACGTTACGCAGTCAACCTTGACGCCTTTACAAGAGATGGTTACAATGCCTGTGGGCATTAAGGTATTCTGCCAAACTCTACGTAATGCAGCGCCGCTGCATCTGCTCTATCGCGAGGGTGCCCACCTGACATAGGCATTCGCATAACTTGCACTTTTAATCCCGAGAAAGGAGGAGGTTGGCCCACGCGATTTTCTTTCCAACGGAATTATACCGAATCTCCGCAGCCGTAAACCTGAGCCTCAAGGCAGGGGGGCTCAGCGGGAGCGATCGCGCGTTGGTTCCGCCGGCGACGTGTCTAATCTGCACGTCCTTTTGTGCGAGTTGTTTTCACATCACGTGAAGCGAACACGGGATGTAGCGAATAAATTAGAGGCAACATCGGAGAAACCGACAGTGTGTCGCGCACGGCGTCCCAAAAGCAGCCGCCAGGCGGACTCACTCTGCATTTTTTATTAGCTGGACGGTTCAATGTGCCGATGCTCCGGGTGCGGGAATTCTCAGAGCGCGCGGATCGAATATGCGCGCCACTTAGCCTTCGGTGCAGCTTAGGCCAGGCCAAAAAGAAAACAAAATACATCGCTTTTCCCGACTGGAGTCCTGTTGAACAGCGTTCCTTCCTTATGTGTGTCGACAGGAAAGCGCAATAATACAACAGAAGCGTACGGTGCCACTTACTAATGAAGCATGATATACGGAAAGCGTTGCTCATCGGAGCGGAGTTCAGGTACCATCCGAAAAGTTGCATATGCAGAATGGCACTTCCTGCGAAGCGGCCCTTGCTGAATGTTGGCACGCCGTGAGCCTGAAATAAATAGTGTTGATTGGTTGGTTTTTGTCGCGCTCAGACCTGATCGGTCGCAACCCAGAGAAAAGGCCTGTACGGGGAACTTCAGTATGCACGTATCAATTTAGTGTCTGCACTTTTATTAAAGTATATTAACCAGCAAAGCAAACACGACGAACCGATTGAAGGACTTTGTATAGAGCATTATACATACAGGAACTCAGAGGGCGTCTTTTCTGGGTACACTGCCTTCAGCACGCGCTCAGTACATTCTTTCGTGCTTTGGCTGCACGTGCACGCTTCGAGCTCACGAGAAACCCAAGTGTAATCGAGGGAAGAAGAGCCTTGCGGTCAAGGCTAAAAGTCCTCTATGCCTTTTTCACTCTGCCCCTGACTATTAGAGGTGAGATGCTCCGGTGGCACCCTCGTCTGGTTACCTTTCGTGACGTCATTACATCGTGAACAACAAGCTCGATGGTGTTTGTAATGGGTATGGTAGAGGCCTGAAGCAATAGCGCTCTCAAAGCAACACTGCCACCACTGTCAAACCTGAAATTTTTACATTCCTCTTATTTCCGTCGATGCGACATCCTTTGCTGACGTCTTAGTCAGCAGTCGCCCAATTATGGTGGGCCGACCACACCGACGCTTTCGATCGCTCACGTCGCCAATAGCCTTGGGTTGGCGTATGCAGGGCATGGAGCATGCGCGTGGCCTATAGGGGACGGTGGGGGAGAAAACTCTTAAACAAAAAGTTTTCAGTACTTAAAACCTAAAAGTCAGTAACAGCTTGTCGCATCATTCATCACCTCGTTAGTAATTAATGAAGAGCGTACATTTCGAAAGTGTGTTGAGACTATTGTTTTTTCCTAACATTTCGCTTTTATCCTGTTCAACATTTTACTACTAATGGACTCATTCTTAAGTGCACCACTAAGGAGGCGTTAAGCTGTTGGTGGGTTACTTAAAATAAAAATAAAATAAAATAACCAAAATAATATCTTTCGCTGCCTTTAGTTAGCAACTGGCACTATCTCTCACAAGATTTAGTAGCCGCTATTACCTCTAAGCCAACGGTTTCAAACACGCTGCCCGCGGGCCTCGAGCCCATCATGAGCTATAAATAAGAGTTTTAATATCGTCAATTCATTTCCGCTCGGAATGAAGTTTGGCTCATATAACTTGTTCAGACATTTTGCACTATTCTGTTTTCATTTTGTATGAGTACTGCTTCGTCTGAATATTTGCTTCTCATCATTTTCTTTCGTAAACCAATCGGAACGGCAATACCATTACTTGGCTACAAGCGCGAGCTCTTTGATCAAAAACACACCTCCGCTGAACAAACTCTCGTTTAGCAGGAGCAACTGCCATGATAAGGGTATGAGCTCGGGCTTCTAGGCTTCATAAAATACCGTTAAAATGCATGTATTTCCTTATAACTTTGTTATAAAAATCGGCAGGAAAGCAAAAACTGCCAATCCAAGGGATATTTTTAATGTTCTGTTGAACCATTGTGCGACACGGCAAGGACGGTGTGCTTCTCTCGTTCTACTGAAAACTGTCAGTACGTTGGCATTTTAAGTTTTATAACCAAGGGGTGGGGGAAAAGGAGTCGTATAAGCAAAGGAAACCTAAAAATGGCAAAACGGTGAGCTTACAAAAAGCAGAAAACACGAGGCTCCACTAGAATATCACTGGTCTTGGTGAGATAGCCGGCTGCTTTGCAACGCGAAACGCCACTCGTGCTTGTTTGTTTTTGTTGTTTTTTTTTGTCTCAAAATAGCAAAACATTGATCCCCCGCTCTCCCCCTCAGATGGCCTTCGACCTTTCGGGGGTGGGCTATCTGGCCCTTAGGCTCGAATTGGTTGGAGACCGCTGCACTATGCAGTACCTGGTTTCACATTCAGAAAGTTTAATAGTTCAATATTTTAACAGTTTTTTATTGCACTGGAGGGAATTCACACCAGGCGTGCCTGCGACAAGGAAAGGAATGGAGCCCATGTACATTGTGTGCCCTCGCCACCCACCTGGAGGCAATGGGTAGGATGTTTCCATTCCACTTGTGAGAAAGGGAGGAACGTTACAATTCGTAGAAAGGGGTGAACCTTCCTTCTGACAAGAACATATGTTTCCTACTTTGTAGATGCACACCGTAATAACGAAAGAGTTATTAACGTTGCGCGAAACAAAAAGTAGCACTCGAACTCCCAAACCTAGGTGGCGCTGGTCAACGTCAAATCATAATTCGCAACAAAAAGAAAAGTATTATCGCTGGGATATATTTTATTTACTCGCTGCTTACGAGCACATTTGTACAGGCATCATATATTTAATACAAAAAAAGAATTAGAACACATATGAAACACACATACAAAACACGTGACGACACGCTAACCCAATCGCTGTCCCTAATGGCTACCCATACGTCTCTTATACTGACCATTTGAAAAAGTCGCTTGGTCAGTGAGCACCTCACCCTGAACAATGTTACAAATATGGTGCTGCTTTCGTGCCAATAATGTTCCTTAAGAGTGTTGCTTAACATTACAATTAATACATATATTCACAGAAAATAAAGGTACATGCCGTAATTTTTTGCAATAATCTATAAAACTGTTTCTCCATATGTTCTCAACAACCATGTTCTTGCTTCCCCGCATAGCTGCTGCACATGCTACCTGTCGCGCGTTTGAGCTAGCGTATAGCTGGTAAAAGGTGGTAACAATCAGAAAAAAGGCAGTAGCTGCCGCAGTTACTAACTTTTTAGTAGCTATCGCGCATTTGAGGTAGCAATTAACTTGTAAAAAAGGTAGTAACTCTGAGAAAAGAGCAATAACTGCTGCCCTAACTAACTTTTTACTAGCTTTTCCTAAATATGTGTGTGGTCACGTGCTATCACAATGTCACGTGACACTGTGCAGTGTGAGGCAACGTTACGTGACATTACTGCCTTATAGTGTGATGTCACGTTTCCATGTTGCGCGGCATTGGGTCATATGATGACGTGAGTGTGACTTAAAATGTAAACCCATGCCCTCAAATGCTGCATTCATTTGAACTTATGCGACGAACGTCAGTTCCAAAGACAAAGCTTTTTTCGTTTTTTTTTCGTTTTTTTTCAAAATTTGGGGTTTTACATGGGGGGTACTCACTGGGCTCCATATCAAAGGGAAGCATATAGAGCGCATGCTCAGAAAGAGCTCACATTAGTAGGCTGCTAAGACCGGCAATCTTGATGGTGCGGAATGCACGTGGCGAAGGAACTGTAGAAGCTCGCCGTCAGCACGCGCTAAGCCGTCGCGCATACAGCTCTGGCCGCTGGTGAATTCTATACTCCCTTCCATCTTACGTCCGATCGTAGCGGATGCTACGAGCCCTCTAAGCAAATCGAAGGCCGTGGTGTCACATGACCTTAGAGAGAAGGCACAGCGGCGCGCGGGAATCGTATCACAGGCTATGTCAACAGAGCGGGATTGGCCAGGATAGCTGGTAGTGTTCGCTGCGTCCGGACGAAAGGTGAAACGGAGTATACCTATAGTTTGTTCAACGCTGTGAATAAACACTGCTGGGGCGGGCCTGTGGCTTGCTAGAGTGGTTTATTTGCACGTGATCTCGTGCGTACAAGTTCTCTTCGGTGATGCATCCAAAGTACAAATGGGAGCATGTGGTTCTTGAGTGCTCGTGCTCGTGCTCGTGCAAACAACTCAAACTGCAAAGCCATGACCTTTCAATTAAAATCCGCTAAACAGCAGCTTGATTTGATTTGAATTCTCATAAACTTCAAGAATTATATAAGAAAGTTAAGACATCCACCAGAGTCCAAACATTCGGCTTGACAACTCATATGAGTCTAAACTTTCAACGGCTTGGACCTCTAAGTAAAACTTTTGGTTTAATATTCAACGTTGTCTACATGCTCCCGACAGACGTCCAGATATATCTCTTTACCACTCAGAAATATTTGACGCGTTATGGTATTTCGCGCAATATACCTTAACTTAGTGGTTTGTTTTGCATAGTCTGCTCCTTGAAACAAAAAAAAAAGATTGACTGAAAGCGATCTGTTTTTTTTTTTTTTTTTTTTTATTTTAGTTTGGCTGAGTGTAGTGAGGTCTGCAATATTTAAGGTGTGTCAGTGAAGGCTTTCGAAAATCTCCAAAAATAGGTTTGTTAGGGGGGAAAAAAAGTAGCTCTTCCGTTAACAAACTGCGAGCCACGGCAGATGGCGCGGCATCTGCCGTGGCATCTGTCTTTTCTATCCCCGCGGGGATTGAAAATACATACGAAATATATTCAACATTACCTATATTTTAATGATTAACACTCTAGTAAGTGAAATATATTATATGATTCGAGTGAAAAACTTGCCAAGAATCGCCGAAAACCACTAAATAGACTAATTCTAGAAAAATATAAGCCAGCGACGGGCCTTTTACGGCGTTCCAGGAAGGCGCTCAATTCAGACGCGTTTCTAGATTGCGACTTTTTATCAGAGCGTATCTTTGCGTAAGCCGTCCAGCTCCCCTGCTACCAAAACGGGCAACGCGCGTGTGTCATATTTCCCTAATTTGATCCAGGAGGGCAGTGAGGCTGTAGCTTCGCGCTTCCGCCACCAGGAAACGGGGCACTATTGAACAGTGCATTCCACTTCGTGTAAGTTTTAGGCACTGTTTCTCGCTGACTGAGCCTGCTCTGGGCCAAATCAGCGAGAAAAGAAACACACAGATTGTCAGGTGTGGTAACGGGAGATGTTATGTTAGAGAGAGAGTTGTGACTGCGGTAAGTCAATACCTCCTTGACGGCGACGCCGTTGTCCTGTACTTCCTACAGGTCAGCTGGAACGGGCAGAGTGCGGCCCACTATGGACAGTAATGGTTGTCGAACGTTGAACTAACGCCCTCGTCCAAGTTGTGCCTCTCACTAACCGCCTGTAGCTGCCCACCTGACCACACTAACCGCCTGTACTCTTTGCCATATATAGGGTGATTAGTAAATATAATATTTTTCCTAATGTCACTTTGAATTTTGTAGTCTTAATATTGGTCACAGCAAGGGTGTGCAGCAAATAGATTGTTTTTGTCATCGCTCAAATTGGCCGATTACCTTGTTCAAGAGCAAGAGGTACGAGGTATTCTTCGAGAATTTTCTCAAAAGTTACAAAAATGCAGAGAACAAGGGGCGTCGTCTGCTTTATACTGAAAAAATGAAAAAAAAGAAACCCAATCGTACATATCAAAGTTCAAAATAGCGTCAGGTACACAAACCCCAACAATAAAAGTATTCGCACGATATTTGCTGCTCTGAAGATCCAGAAAATATACACAAAAGGTTCGTCAAATTGTTCATTCCAGATACGCAAACTGATATCCCTGAAAAAAGACAAATTACCTCGAAAGGCGTTTAACGATGTCCTTTTCTTCGTTGCCGAGATATCACATTTCACGCCCTGAAAATATGTGAAGTTATCAGGTAGAAAGAATGCACTACGGGTGTGGTTCAAAACTCGGGACGCTATCAAGAAACAGGCACTTCATTGCAATCAAGTGAGCTTGATTGCAACCTTCCGAGAACTTCGGAATGGACACCTATTTTTAGAGTTAGAATGCGAGATGGAATACAAAGATCTGACCGCTATTATTTTCTAAAAAAATTACTGGCGAGCTATATACTGGCAAATCTATTTTTAGTTATGTGAATATTTAGATTAATACTAAGTAGAGCAGCCACGCCGTGTGCAACTTGAGTGGTTTAAAGTGATCCTCATTTGATAATCACAAATAGCAAATGTATGAAAAAACCGTGCAATAAATGTGTCTCTTCTTTACCGCCACACTCAGCAGCTTATGCTAAATCTTAGATGTAGGTCACACCGAAGTGCAAGATCTTTGAAGTGTCAGCGTGAAAGACGGAGCATATAATAAAACAAAATACCTTCGAGTCGAAATACCCAAACCGTCAAAAGAATTCAACAAGACTGAGTGTCCAACACGTCAACATGTCGAACCAGAAACGCTATCCATAAATGAATCTTAGGCTCGGGAGATATTTTGAATAATTCATCATCGTCATCACCATCATCATTTATTAAACCTTGAACGCCCTTATGGACATTACACAAGGGGAGGGGGGGGTACTCGCTGAAAAAAACATTATATAAAATAACAAACAAAACGTAAGTTACATGCGGCAGAACATTGTTAAAGCAACTAAGACATGGAAAAAATAAACATTCAAAACATATTTAGGAAAAACAGCTGATTAAACAGAAAAAAACACAAATAAATATTTTTTATAAGCACGAAATGACTTTGCTATTAGTGCAACTGCAGGTAGATGGTCAGTTGGGATATGAATTTGTTATGATCTATCTGGTTCACGATGCTGTGAGGCAGGCTATTTCAGTCTGTTATTGTTAATGGCAAGCTGGAGTCAAGAAACAAAACTGAAGAGGCGAAAATTGGACGAACTTTACAGACGTTATCAATGCGAGGAAATGTGCGAGTAGGTGGCAATAATAGTGAAGTTCTGATGTCATGGTTATGATAATAAATCTTGTGAAAAATAAAAAGGCGTGATAATTTTCCTCTAGATGAGAGCACATCGATGTTAGCTTTCATTCGTAAAGAAGTGATGCTGGTGTCTCGTGAGTAATCCAAAAAAAATTAATCTGATCGCGCGATTTCGAAGTGCCTTTATCTTTGTTATCAATGAATGTTGCCAACGGGACCAGATGGATGACGCGCATTCAAGTTGCGATTTAACGAGTGTAGTGTAGGCTAGTTGTTTCACTGATGATGGTGCTAGTAATTCCGTCGAAGAGACCCAAGAGAGCGGTTAGCATTAGATGGCACGTGTGTTATATGCGTGTTTCATGGGAGATTGTCAGATAAGTGAACGCCAAGATATTTGTAAGATGGACACTTTTTAATTACCTGGCTGCACATGGTGTAAGTAAAAGAGAGAGGACTATGAGCACGCGTGAGGAAACGAGATTCGTTTTAGGAAAGTTAATTGTCATTTTCCACTGTTTACACATGTCGGCGCTATTAGGATAAGGTCAGCTTGTAGGGTTATGTAATCATTCAGGTTAGATACAGATCGGTAAATTACGCGGTCATCAGTAAAAAGCCGAATACAGGAAGTTATGTGATCAGGTTGGTCATTTACAAATCTTAAAAAAAGCAGAGGTCCGAGAACACTGCCCTTGCCCTGATGGATTCCGGATGATACAGGAGAATAAGCTGACGACAGGTTGTTAACCGCTGTATGCTGAGTACGATTCCTTAAAAATTGTTCTATCCATGATGTTACGAGTGAATGAATATGAAGTTGATTTAGCTTGAGCATGAGTAAACTATGCGATACCTTATCGAATGCTTTAGCAAAATCAATGAATATGGTGTCTGTCTGCATGGTATTACCGATGTTACTGTGCATTTGATGAACAAGCTGTACTAGTTGTATTTCACAAGAATAAGATTGTCTGAAACCGTGCTGGTTTAAAAAAAAAGGATGAGGTTATTTTCGAAATGCTTCATGATATTTGAATGTATTATGTGCTCGAGTAGCTTGCACGGGACACTGTTTAGAGGTATAGGGCGATAATTTGATGTTAAAGTTCGATCCCCCGATTCGTGTATGGGGACAACTCTGCCAATTTCTCAATCTGTAGGAAGCTCGCCGGAAGACAACGATTGTTGGAAGATAATTAACAAAAAGCGAGATGAGTGCAATTTAGTATTTTTCAGTAAGTTGGAGTTAATTTTGTCGTCCCCAGAACGGGAAGACAACTGTAACCTTTCTACAGAACTTTTGATACCTGAATACGTTATTTCAGTGGCAGCCGTGGGAGTGTGATATGCGTTGTTAAGATGAGGCATTCTACGATGTTAAGGTGAGGCATTGAATCCATGAAAACTTTTATTAAATTCTTGCTATACAGAAATAATTATTGCACATATAAAGGTATCGTAGCTAGGTCACTTCTTTCCAAAACGCTAGACTAAAAACAAGACACCCCCTCCCCCCTTCCAAACTTCCAATATAGCAGCATAGAACAAAGATAACGAAAATAATCCCCAAAGAAGGGGAGCGAGGGGACGGAGGACAAACACAAATCGCCAAACACAGCTAGGTTTTTGTGTTTGTCCCTTGTCCCCCTTATTCCCCTTCTTCAGCGAGTATTGTCGCTATTCTTTCCGAGCTCGCTTGCACTTTTACATTAATTGCATTATCATCATAACATTAAGCAGTTCCGTTCTTCATGAAACGATTATCTGACTAAATGGTATAGCACAGTTTCATAATTCGTGTACGAGTTCTTAGCCAGAAGCAGATATCGTAAAACGGCTGCAGCGAGAGTTTTATTTCGCTGTAGAGGAAACAACTAAATAACGCTCAAGAAACAGGAATTTAACTTTAAAACCGTGAACGGCAAAAAGAAGCCCAGAAAAGAATGCTGGCCACGTATTAATTCAAAAACAAACAGAACGGGTTAAGAAGAATGGTTTGGAGTATTATTTTTTATGATGCCGAGTTAGTCCGCAGCTCTTGAGGGGGAGGAGGGGAGGGTACGGAAATGGAAAATATGACCCTCATCCCCCTCCGTATTCTCCCATTCTCCTACCCCGCTCCCCTTCCATTTAGCGGGAAATATTAGCTGAATTTCCCGCTAAATTTAGCGAGAATATTTAGCGAGCATTTTCCCGCTAAATTTAATAGAAAAAATGAATTTTTGTCGAGGTCATAGAGGTTAATAAAATACATATTGCAAAAAAAAATAGAAAATACTTCCGATTAAGTATTTCGTCTAGGTTTACAAACTTACAGCTGTCATGTAGACTCTACAGCCTATTGTGCGCGTGTTCATGGCTAAAAAAACCGGTCAAAATGCGCGCCAGTTCCATGAGCGCTAAAAAAAAACACCACCCAGATGCCCTTTTATAGGACGGTCTAATTCACGGTCAAAGTAAGAACGGCAGTGCGGTCTTTTAGCTGTCCCCCCTCAATCGGGAACTTCTTCCTTTAGCTAAACCCTTTAGCCTCTTGCAAATTCGGAACATACCTGCTCAGACAATGTACGACGAAATACTACACGCGCATGCTAGCGACTAACCATCTATAAGATGCGCACTGCGTTTCGCCACACAGTTATTGACAGGACAGCGCATAAATCGCTGTCCGTCCCTTGGAACAATAGGCACAGAACTTGTCTCAAATAAACTTAAAAGGCCTTCAGGACGAACGTCTTTTTAGAAATAAGCAAAGCGCCTTGCTAGCTCAACGATGGGCGCGTCTCGAGTTGCGCTGGTTCGCCGATAGTTTAAGGGAGTTTCATTTGTGAGGGCTTTTAAAGTTCCCGTAAAGCAAAAGTATTCATATGACGTCTTTTAGTACACATACAATCTCTAAGACTAGTAAAATTACTGATAAGATGATTTTATGGTGGAAGTTTTTAACAGTTAAAATACGGACACTAATATTGGCTACCAAATATCCGAATTTGTAATCCAAAGTAATAATAAATGAAATATAAAAGCCGGTCACAAAGAGAAGAAAAAGACGCCAGGAGATTACTCGTAATACTTCGAACTGGTCTATAAGTAATACCTCTTCTGGCTGTACCTCCCACGTTGTAAATCGTACTCATTTATTCTTTATGCCGTTCCCCACGATATTGATGCACGTCTTCTGCAATGCCAGAACGGGGCATTTTGTAAATAAAGTCAAACAGAGAAAAAACGAGCTTGCTCAACTGAACCACTCGACATGCGAAAGAAACGTGCTTCTCTGTCTGGTCGTTTCCCAATTGTGGAGTATGCCGAATTCGAGCTGTCTGGCTTTG
Source organism: Ixodes scapularis (assembly GCF_016920785.2). Taxonomy (NCBI): domain Eukaryota; kingdom Metazoa; phylum Arthropoda; class Arachnida; order Ixodida; family Ixodidae; genus Ixodes; species Ixodes scapularis. Next base: position 199,201,626 of record NW_024609835.1, read on the forward strand.
TATGGGAAAGCCCACTTACCGGGGACGTCTCTACTTCGTTCAAGCGAAGACGAGCTGAAATCGACAGCACGAAATAAAAACCAAAACGCAAACTGGGGGCCCTATTACCGGCTAATCTTTACACTTCACGAACAGAGGACGGTGGATGAGTCACGTAATTCTCGACGCGCAATTCGTGACTTACGCTCGACACGCGTTCCTTGTTGAAGCCGCCTTCCGCTTAGCTTTTGTGCGGACCCCTCGTCTCCGCCAAAAATAATGCGCAACAAAAAGAAAAAAATATAGACTGTGACTGGCTTATGCTGCAGTCTCTACAGGATCGATATTATCACTGCCTTTATTTTATTTCAACCTTTTCTTTTAATATTATTTTTCATGTTTTCTCCAAGCATATTTACGTGCAGCGTCTGGCCTCAATTTTTTTTTTCTGGCTCCTATCTCTCCCCACAACTCAAACTACGGTACACAAAAACAGCCGAAGCTAGCTACAGTCAATCTCACACTGGCGTTCTCGCATTCGTAATTGTCGTCACTGCTCGTCCCAGCCTGGCTTCCCCACTGCCCGACTGCTGCCTACAACCTAAAAGCCGCGGCTCCTACAAAAAATAAAAAAATGACAAAAACTGCACAATATATACACATGCACGAACAAACAAAATTCAGCCATTTCGGCTTTTCAGAGCTTGGTAGATAGCTTTGGACCCCCTGTCAGATACAAATCGAGCGAATCTTTTGGTATTTGTTCTTCTCTTTCTCGCTACTTTTTCCTCGCGGACATTGTTATCTCAGTTCACGTGACTGGGGCGTGTGTATGTATGGGCGAATATGTGTTCGCATTTTTTTGTCTGTAGTTGCCTTCAAGCGCATACGCGCGTCTTTTGCTGTGTGCCCACGGTCGTACGACAGTATTTATCGGCTAAGGTAACTGTAGCCCTCACTTTAGCTTCCTCTTTCCCGCTCGGTCTTCAGCCGTGCTTTTGTTGCCCCAGGCAGCTGCAAGTTAGATAAACCGGGGAACCGGCGGGCGCTCTTTTGTTGAATAGTTGCCGGTGTGCCGGGCGACCTGCTGTCGCTCACGGTAAACTGGGAGAGTTAGCTGTGGAGGTGTTAATTAGATTTGGTGTTTCGCGGCTCTTGCGTGAAACCGGTGCCTGCGCCAGTGAGGGATCTATTAGGAGCCTAGAGGCATGCGGCTTCAGGGACATTTCCCGCTCTTTATATACACATTCTTGCCTGCCAGGCAATTGGCTAAAGGAGTATAATCTTTCCTTTTTATTGAACTGTTCACATTTTTGGTGACCGACAGCTTTAACTGGGCCTACTAAAAAAAAAACGCTAGAATTATGTGGTCTCCGAGAATATTTAAAATGGGAGACCTTTAACGATGCGCGGATAATGAACCCTTTTGGTGTTTACAAACATGAACCGCACCTTGCGTCCCACGCGACTTACGGTCTCTCCGTCTTTGCAAGTCTGTCAAGCTTGCTTATGTCACCAGTTCTAGAAAGCATAAATGCTACTCGGATAACAGAGTTCAAGATTTAACGAGGGCCTTCGACTCTATGATTTAACGTCATGGAGGGGACCAGTTGGTTTACAAGAATATTCGAAGGTGTTGAACAGATCTCGCGCTTCTTGGTTCTTTTGGCTTTCACCCGGAGTATTTGTAGTTACATGTTTCATCGACGTTTCAAGCACCGGTGTTATGCCGGTCTGTACTCGTTATTTTTACGAACGGAAGTTCGTAAAAGAAAAGGGTGTTATATACAGTAACTCTTGACGTGAGGACGGCAGGGTACACCGTTGAAACGCCCGGCCTCCACAAGGTGCTCGTTGCATTTCTGCCGTGCTTTGGGTGCACGGGCGCTTTCGAGACTCACAAGATACGGACGTGTTATCAAATGTAAAACACTCGCCCGGTGGTGGGACAACTCAAAATCTCCCTTGCCGTTTTCACCTTGTCAGAGAGGGACTATACGTGTAGAAACTGAGAGAGAGGGGAAGACGAGAGCGCGAAGGGTACTTCAGAGCGCCGAGCTCTGGTTGGAAGGATTAGTAAGTAGACTGAGAGCTGGCTTTATTTGTCTCTTCTCACGCTTTGAACGCGTTCAAATGCCGAACGCCAGCATTCGACGTTTGCGTTTGAATATGGTAGAACAGCGAACAGAGACAAAGGCAGGTGGTTTTGTGTCCATCTATTGATCGCCCCAACCAGTTCTCGGTGTTCTACCCTCCTAGCGTGCTCTCCACTTCTCCCTCAGTGTCTATTTGCCGAGCAGCTTACAGGACGTCTACACGGCAGAGAGTGGTTTGTCTTTTTCCTTTGTGTTACAGACTGACATTGACCAAAACTTCGATAAAGTCCGACTTACCGATTTAAGACCGGGTGGAAGCCATTACAACAGTTGTATTTCTGCGCGTGCCTTACTCGCTTTCTAACGCAGCGTATTTCTAAACTTCATCTCAAAAGTTCCGTGCACCATACTGGAAGCTGGTACATGCGCGCAGGCTATATGTAGCGCAACAAAATAAAGTTCCGTCGCTTGCTGTCTGTTTTTCTTTCGAACCTCCCAAAATAAAAAGTTCAAACTTCTAAACTGCATTTACCTTGCTTAACTATGAAACAAGTTTTTTCGTTTATCTAAATAATTCGGTGAGGTTATTTCGATGAATGATGAAAATAATCCCTGGAGAAGGGGAACAAGAGGGACAAAGGACAAACATAAATCTCCATAAACATAAATCTCTTTCGAGATTTATGTTTGTACTCTGTGCCTCTTGTTCCCCTTACCCAGGGATTATTTTCATCATTCTTGTCCAGCTCGCTTGCACCTTTGCATTTAATTGCATTATAAACAGGTTATTTCGGTCTTGCTAGATGCGTTAACACGCAGTAAAGAGTTTCCACAAGCTTGTCAGCGGCAGATTATTAGGACTAGTTAAGAGAAAATCATTCTTCTAAAAGGAATAGACTGATTTTTGTTGAAGACGTTTTAATATAATTTCATAATAAAACCAGAAAAATTTTTTCGTTTCGATTCAAATAAAGCAGATAGTAAATGTCAAATTGTGCTTCGGTTACAAGAAAAAGAAAAAAAGAGGCAACTTCTGAGTTACGGATGCGCTTCCCCACTAAGCCTTCTTTTATACTAAAGAGGCCTAGCTAATCGCTTTGAATGTTGTATGATCCCTGCTTGTGGAGGGTGGTAAATAATTTAGCCTCAGGAGAGTCATTGAGAAAACGACATAGTTAACCAATGCAACCTAATGGGCTTTATTCGAGTGGATGTCCGATTGCAAAAGACATGGTTACGTCACGCCTCTACAGCCCATGTTTTGGGGTGGTAACTATGGTAAGTGTAAGAGGCACGATGGCTTTGACCTGTGCGTCCTTAGAAGGATTTTGCATGGTTCCAGCCGAACAAAAAAGATCCCTACACTCACGAAGCCGCAGAAGTACTTTGCCGAGAATAGAAACCTGCCAAGACTATTGATATCAACGCGGCATCAAATGCTGAAGAAGCTCGGCATCAGGTACGGCAAACGGTCAAGAAATGCTTACCTGATCGAGTGCCCCAAAGTACTTAGTTGTATCTTCGCGAAACCAAGAAGTGTTCGCGGCACGCAGAGTGGCAAGCAATGAAAGACGTCACTTCGGGAGTCAATCACGAGTCACGCTTGCCACGGGTTTGTGATCGTTGCTGTCGTTTTGGTGGCTGTTCATTAAGTAGATGCAAATGTGTGAAACAAACTGCACTGTACTTGTTTTCTTCCTTGTTGCATGCTGTAAAGCTTTGCGTGTGTTGTTCCTCCGGATATTGGGAAGTAAAAAAGGTGTATGAATTGCATGTTACGCACATAAAATCGGTGATTAAAAGTACAATGCCTTACCAAAGCGAAAATTATGTTTTCGTCCATTTATACGCGATAGAGCCGAAATCTGGCGTGTTCAGGTAGCATGTCAGTGACAACAACAAATGGAATAACACAATATATAATATATTATATAACATACCATCGGCTTCCTGAAATGGCTCAAACCAAGATCGGGAACAATATACGCGTTAAACAAGCTTACAGAACTTGAATGTATAAAGCAGAGAGGACGAGGGCGGGAACAGGACATCTTTCATTTAACAACAACTTAGCAACAACATCATCAATGTTGTTGCTAAATGAAGGATGTCCTGTTCCCGTCCTCGTCCTCTTTGTTTTATACTTTCAAGTTCTGTATCTATTAACCAACACGCTCGTTTTCAATTGTAACCTACAAGCTTGCAGCGTTTTGTAGGACCAATGTAAATTAGTCAAATCATTCAAGCAGTTTCCCTCCACCAGCAGCGGCTCTCAATGCAAAAACGATAATGAACAGACGGTTAGAAAGGAAAGCTGAAGCTCGTGGTGATACCATTTCTGTGATTTTGTTCCTCTGGTGATTGGGTGAAATTGCCTGCAACTGCCACAGGGTTCTACGAAACTTCTGAGTTGGGTGATGGGGTTCTTTGGGTAACCTATATAGCAACCGCGCTGTCCTCAAATGTGTCTCGTTTAGACGAGTTGGAGCCCCTGCCAAAAGTCAAAGTCTAATTGGACGTTTTAGTGATTTATACAGCGTAATGTTGGTCTGCCAGTAGGGGCAGACACTGGTTTACACTGTAGATAAGCAATTTTGCCAGTGCAGTACGACTGCTAACCTGGGGTGTTTAACGTGCTCACGCAGTATTGATACACAACCGCACGCCGGTACGATGCTCATCCAGATCGAAACGGGCAGGAGTGGGGCTCGAACCCAGGAGCCCTGGGTTCTGCAGTGCGAGCTTTCGCTGCACGGGCGTCGAGCTGGGTGTGCGCTTCAGCCCACTTGGCCACCGATCCCCCATTGTACGGTGTATTTTCGTAAGTATTTGAGTACGGGTGATTCTTCCCCAGCTCCAAGTATTGAACGATGTAACGGGTTGGAAGAAGACGATTAATTGTGTCCCAATAAAGCTTTTTTTTTACTTGCATTAGATATTAAAACAAAACTGTTTATTTTTAAATTAACTGACTCTGAAATTTTGTTTGTAATATCTGAGAATTTGTGTTCGTGGAGAGGCCTCAACTGAGCTTACTTGCCATGTCGTTAATTAGGGCCCCCTACCATTTTAAAGACTTTTTTTATGACCAGGTTGATTAGATCACGGAAAAGAAGGAAACGTTGAATTTGGATTTTAATCTTCAGGTTCACGAGCCCTAACCCGCATTTGGAAAGGTTAAAAACATGAAAGCCGTTAACAACTCCCTGTAACGCCAAATTAGAGCGCAGCTTTTGAGGAGGAGGATGGAAGAGTACTGAGGTGAGGGTGTACCCCTCCTCCCTCCTCCTCACCTCGTTATCCTGCCTCCTACTCCGCCACGGGAGCCATGTGGCCCCCGTGATGTCACGCGACCCTTCTCCCCCTCTGAGGTCCCGTGGCCCCCTGTGGTCACGTGACCCCCTGAGGTCAGGCGACCTCAGGGAAGGGGTCACGTGACCTCAGGGGTTGAGGGGGTCGCGTGGCCTAACGGGGGCCACGTGACCTCACGATTACGCCTACGCCTACGGTGACGGCGACGGAGACGGCAACGGTGACGCCGCTCAAGCCGGAATCGGGCGCCGAAGAGCTGCGCTCTAAAAAAAAGATTGCACCCTACGTGCCCTTTAAAATAAAGAATACCAAATGAATGCGGCGCACAGTCGGTGGAACTTATAGTTGCCGGCTTGTAAGAATGGTACAATTTACGCTGAGCACCATACGCTAGAAAAAAAAACGAGTTGCAGACAGTAGACTTTTTTTTTTAAAGCGAGATGTGTTTTCCAGACCACCACTAATGTTTGCTTGGGCGCTATTTAAATTAATGCGGTCGCGGCCAGAACTAAGCTGTGATGTCTTCAAGTTAACTCCCAGATACTTGGAGACTGAGTACGAGCCTTTCATTCCCTTGTAATTTTTCCGGAGTCGTTGCCCATGGACCTAGCCAAGAGAAAATCGATTTGGTCTTATTCATTACTGCTCATGACGCCTTACAGTAGTCATTAATCTCTTGAACAGCCGACTGTACCTCGCGTTTCTACGAACAAAGAAAAGCAATTTCGTGAGCACGGGCCAGTATTTTCGTTAGGCCAAAGCCTAGATTGACACAAAAAATTTCGACATCGACGAGAATAGTTTTTGCAAAAAGGTTCTAAGCATAACGCAAACAACAATGGTGGCACTGGGAATCCATGCCCGGCGAATGATTTGAGTTTTACTGGAGTAGTTTTTTTTCTCGTCGGCTGAGAGTAGAATAGTTATATCATTATATCAAACGTTCATGTAGCTTGTTAAACGTTCACTGAGGCCGCATCGCTCGAGCAGTGAAAAAAGAAAAAACTGCGAAACCCTGTCACGCGCCTTAATAATGTCAGCCTGCAGGACTGCTATGGCGAACTGTTGTGCATCTTCAGTCTCGGAAATGAACCGCATGATGTTGGCGTTTGCAGTGATTCATCTTCCTTTAATACCATATGGCTGATGCTCCCCTATAAGAAGGCTTAGCCCCCACTTTAGGCGTTTGGCGATGATTTTTGCAAAGAGTTCGTAGCCACTCGTCAACAGACTGATTGGTCGGAAATTGTCTGCCGACGCTACGTCAAAGGACACTTTCTTTTTCGTAATATGAACCGTCAGAGGCTCTCGTACTTATGAGGGAAGCAAATTCCTTTTAAAGTATCGGCGGGTACCTCGCGAAGCATCGGGAATAAGAGGATTCACAACTTTTTAAAGTACACTAATCCCAACTCGTGTACCCCCTGCTATTTTTGACTTTACGGTCTTTAATTGCGGCTTCGATATCTGTGTTTGATATTTCTTCAATCACGTTCTCTGAAACCTCACAAGAAACTTTAGGAATGACTTTGAAAAACCTAATTTTTAAATTCCCCGTCTATGATTTCCCATTCACTCAACCGTTTTGTGAACGCATCTACCAGTTCTCTTTCAATACCGTTCTGATTTCAAAACACCTTACCATCGGCATGTAACGAAGTAATTTTATTTTCGCAGAATGTGATTCCGCTTTTTAGTTTTGAAGAATTTAACAGGAGTTTCCTCATTATGTAGCGCATGTAGCCTACAGCGCACCATCGCACCAGTGTACTCCAGATGTACTAGAAGGTCTGCTTTACAGTCGCGGATATCGTTGGCGAACCGGTCAGGTGCTTGGTTTCCTACACAAATAAAAAATATCAGCCTTTCTACCAGGGCACGCTTCTTTGCTCTCGCTCGTACGGCTTTCTGCTGACTGTACCGAAACTTGATCAATTTATTTGTTTAAGTGTTCCCAAATAACCACGCCTACCACGCCAGATTCATGGGTTGCAGGAAGCACTTGTGTATTTTTTCGGCAAGTGGCTCATCATCTAACAAGCTCCCATTCATTTTTCGTGTATCCCAGCCCGAAGCTTTTATCGTTTTCGGCTTAGTGCTCCCCATGCAAACCGAAACAACCTCCTGATCTCAGAAAGCGACAGGAGTGACGTGCGTTTCCGCCGTCGCCACGGATTCACTTGACGCGTAGACGCGATCGAGGCGTGGATACACGCTGCCAGTGGGTGTATCCAGGCTTCGGTGCTGCCGCCCTTGTCTTGAAGGCCTAAATCTCGCAGTAGTTTTCTTAAGCTCGCCGAAGCTGGAGTCTGATTTTAGACCATTACAGCAGTCTTCGGATTGCAAGAAACAGTTAAAATCCCCCACCAATATTGTTTTGGGCCTGTGTGTCTTGGTATTAACGGAGATTAATAAAAACGGATTAGCGGTCTAGTGGTAAATTGGGGGCGTGAACGGAAACAACTTTAGAAAGTTTACGGTGAAAACGCTCTTTTACCGCACAGACATGGCGGCTCCTATTGGTCTTCTACCCGGGAAAGGTAGTAAGGGTTTTATCTTTTCGCACAAGAATAGCCGCCCCACCGCTGTGCGCTATAGCGTCAGAATGAACATACAGATGTGCCGCTAAAGAAAGCAAACCAAATTTTGAATTTGCGTGCTAGAAGAAAGTTTTGTCTCGTGCAAAAATACAATATCAGGCCTTTTCTTTTAGCAGCTCATTCAGCATCCAGTGTGTTCTTTTGCGAACGATCAAACTGACGCAATTAAAGGTGACTAATTTTAGCCGTTGCACTGTGGGAGATTGAATAAACGCATTTTGAGACCCGACCTCATATCGAATCAAAAAAAGGATGCGGAAAAATAACCTTCACCATTGACAACTCCTCTGAACCTAGTCCAGAGAAGCGGTGCAACAAGTCAGCTAGTAGTTCCTTTCCTGTCAGTCGTCTTCGGAGACCAGGGCCTTTGGTGGCTTCGGCCGCCTCTACTGCCCATAGCGAGTTTCGAGCGTGGTGGCGCCAGAACGACGTTCTCCTCCTCCTCGTCGCAGTTTTCGGCTTTCAGAAGTATCCTACTTGTTGGTGCCGTCGTCACGTCCATTTTATCGTTTCCCGAGTTCACCTTATCCGGTACCGCCAAATTCGATGTCGGTGCCCTCCTCAAGCGATGTCGGTGCTGTAACAACTGATGTCTGCTCCGCCTTGCCGCTGTTCTTGATAACTGACGTCGCCTCACCGCCTTGCCGAGGTGCCTCAGAGGGAACATTCAAAAGGAGCTCGACCTCTGGAGGCGGTCCCTCCGGCTTCGGTTGTAAGAGTTCCGTCGAGCTCAAGGGTTGCAGGTTGTCGAAGGTGTTCCCACTCGCAGCTTGTTCTGCTTCCTTTTCATCTATCATTAGATCAGCATTCTCGTCGTAGAGCGAGCCACTTGTTGCCGCAGTGTAGTTCTTCACGCAGTCTGCCTCCCTAGGGCCGTAACGGTGATGCTCCTCGTAGCGGGATACGCGGCAGTGTTTTCTACTGTGCCCTGTCCTTTTGCACCGATGGCACAGTAGGGTGCATCCGGATACCAAAACGAGGGCGTTGACACCGAAGAGCCGGAGTTGCTAAAAGAAGCTGTTTTTTTTTTTTCTATTTTATCTTTTAGGGTGGTTCGGTCAAGACTGGTCGTCGATTGTACACCGAGGAAGCCCTGAGCACCCGATGTCTCGTGTGCCATTCCATGCACTTTGCCGCATGGCTGCAGTGCTCTACGCACCGCATAGTCAGTCACGGGAAGGAAAACCCAGTGGATTTTCAGGCAAATTTCTGAGTTTCTTGGGTCAGTTAGGATAGATCGCTTGCCTTTTATGGTGAGTTTTTGAGCCGCACGCAGCTGGTCCTTTGCTGTCGTTGAATGAAAAGTCGCCGTCCTCACATGGTTCATTTCATAGGCGCCGAACAACACCACGTCGTCCAGCACTTTCAGTCGTTAAAGCTTGTTGCTGAAGTGATCAATTCGATAAGGGCGGCCGTTGACGTCGAAGTGCAGGAAAATAGAGTTGACAGTAACTATTTCAGAAGACAGAGGGTCACAATAATGCCATAATCTTCAGAGGCCCTAGGACCGCGACAAGTCATGGCCGTTATCGCTGCACAGCTGAACCTCATGATCACACAACCGTCGTATTCGGCTGCCGGAAGTCGAGTGCAGAGCCACCGAGGCTGCTGGAAACAGCCCTTACGGTCACTGTTATGTCTGTCCATACGGACAAGCACGTGCTATTACCAGCTGTTGAACGTTTCCTTCACGCGTAATTTTAACGTACAATGTGAAGGCTTCTTCGGAAATTTGAGTCTGCTGATGCCGCAGAAACTAAAACGACTACAATGACCGATACATGACGACACCGTGACTCATGGTTGCTTCTCGAAATTACTCCTTGACTTGCTTGCCACGTCGTGTACAGCGTACTTATGTCCCGGCGGTGTAGTCATTCTTGTCGTTTCGGTAACGCTAAACGCAACCAAAGGAACTGTCTGAACTAGGCTTGAGAGCGCATTGGTCGAAATTTCAAGTATGCAATCGTTGAAAGTACCTCACGGGCCACCACACAAAGGACATCATCCGGGGCGCCAGACTTACAGCAGAACTTTTGCAAATACCCATGCGCCGACGAGCGTGCTGCGAGTGTAGTTACAAGCGTTGCACGTGCTAGCGTCTGCAGTAGTAACTGCCCAAATGCAATAGCATAGGCAAAATATTAGACTATTTTTTATCTCGCACGCCCATTCGTCAACGCCTTAATGTTTTTATTTACTTCGAATTTTTTATACGGGGAAGGCGAGCGCGTGCGGCGCGTTAACTTACATTCCCAGCATTATCGCGTCCAGCAGGCATGCATTCGTATTCTTGCTGGAAGTGCTTCCACTCAAACGAAGCCCGGGACAATGTCATGTTTGCAACTGTTTAAGGTTACCTTCGTGTGCATACGTCACTCGCTTCCGCACAAAGTGACTTCACGAGAATGTTATGACTACATTTGTTCGATATCATCATATTAAAGAGTGGCTTAATGTTTCCTGGATTCGGTGTCCGTAAGTGGTGTTGGTGAATCTACGGCGCCCATTATTTTGTATCGATGCTGCCATAAGTGAGCATATTTGTTATCAGCTATTTTATCTGTTGACTGTAAAACTTGTCACATTTGATTAATGAGGGCTTGTAGACCACGAAGGTACTAAAAAGACTTGCGAGGACTTTGCTAAAAGTTATTTGATTTCTCTAGTGGGCATATGAAAATATTAATGTTTAGTAAAACTACGTGTTGATGTTTACACTTTCCTGAAATGGCATTGACAACTCTAGCAAAACATTTATTTCCGATAATAATAGCAACATTTTAACAACTGCCCACCCCTCAAAAAAAAGAAGGAAAGAAAGACAAACAGAAGATTTTTTTACATTTTGCTTTTTTTTATTTAGAGAGCAGAAGTACCGCCATCGTAATGTCGCAGCTATGTGAATGCTCTGAAAGTTTTTAAGAAGATATATGAATGATGGTTCTTTTAGTTTTCTGTATGACTGTACATGTATAGGACGACTCTGTTACCTCAAAGAAGCGGTAGCTTCTTTTTGCTGTTTGTTAACAATAATCGATGGGCTGTTACAAAACCTCTTAATGAGGTAAAAAGTGCTAAAATAGTGTACTCATGTAAACGGCAAAATTTGATGTCCTTTCTTAATTTTCCAAAGTCAAATGCAAAAGAGCTTTTATTGTGTGCTCCCCTGATGAGGTCGCGCAGTGCACTTGCGACCAAGACGCGTTTGAAGGTTACAAAACAACGCCTCTGTGGCCTTTACAATGTGGCATAAGCTATAATGTTTTGCGTCTTCGATGCTGAAGAAATTAGTCTCAGAAAATTCTAAGTACACATCCCTGAAACCCTCCCTAGAATTGCAGCGGTCAAACTACCTCTAGAAAACGATGCCACCTACAAATATTGTCTGTAAATTAGTAAGATCCGAAGTTAACTGAATCTTCGGTGTCTATAAAATAACAATTGATTTTTTTTTTCATTTACTCTCTCCAGGATATGCATTTAGATCATGTGATTTAATTGTGACAGCCGAACTTTCTAATCTCTTTGCAACGTGATGCCACGAATCAACAAGTTTTTTTTTTTTTGTTTTTTTTTTTGTTTTTTTTATTGTTAAATGTTGCTTCAGGGTAATCTAACTTCGATCCTACGGGCGAGGCTTCTTCTAATTAACGTGGCCGATGCGATCGATTACGACCAGATGTGGGAAAACCATCTCATCTGGACACCGAGACAAATGGGATGGATAACTCAAGCACGCGATAGTGCAATCAAAGAGAATCCCGTCGAACGTTTCCCAAATGAATTCCTATAGGGCCTCAACAAACGAGAGAAGATTGCATGTAACACTGGAAGAATATAATTCTTGTCATGTGCGTGCGCAAAAGAATAAATAAAATAGAATAAAAAAGCACATTTCAGTGAAACACCGTTGATATCGCCGAGATGACTGCGAAATCGACTTTCGCTAGCCTTTGACTGACCATTGTCGAAAAAAGACAGCCGCAGCTTTGCTCCGGTCAAAGCAGATATCCTCGAGGGTTACAAAAGAATTGCCGTTCTGTCAAGAATGATGGCTCTCGATCGCTTCAGATGCCGAGGGTCGGGTGGTAAGTAGTCTATTTTCCGCGCGGTACGGCAGTTGTCCCGCGAAAGGGATGTCTTCTTCCTTTGGGGGCGGCTGCTCGTTTCTGCCATTGACCGGAACGGGCCAGGACACTGGCGGCCGCTGGTCACTGCTGCGCCACCGAGGCTTCATGAGCTTTCCTGTCACGTGAGACGCGAGGCTGAAACGTGACTTCCTTCTCGAAGCGTGTCATCAATTCCGGTCTGTCTCGCAGACAGATTCTGGGACTATGGAGGTCGCCGGAGATTCCCGAGCTGCAGCGCGTTCGATCCCAGGGGTGCTGTTTTTATGGCGAGCATGGCAAACAGACCCAGCAGCGAATGGTTTCTCGGTGTTGGCGTGTTCGGGCTCTTTGACCCACCGTACGAGAGTGATCAGTCCTACGGGGTCGTGGTAAAAAATCTGCAGCATTTGCACTTGAAAGGTGCACACAATTGTCTCTAACTCAGTCATGCTTCAACAGCATTTATGATTAAGATTAATTAATCTTGAAATAATAACAGAATCCCGTACTACTCAAATTACTTCGTCGTTTTCGGCCATACTGACACATTTTTACCAACACCATACACCTGAATGTTTGCCGTGCAATAGATATTATATTTGTCGTATTTGGGGGTGTTTTCTTATTACACACAGGTAATTTACACAAAGCTACTAGTTTATGCTCAAAAATGAGTGCGCTATAAACACGAGTCCTACTAGAGCGATAAATAAGAACCGACATGCACAGCCCTATAACACATGCACTACGGTCGCGATGGTACTTTTGGCGGGCGTTTAGTATTTCGATGCTCTTAAAATAAGCGCGAGTGATTGCAGGCCTGTCAAAGAAACCCTCGCGTGTATGATTCTCGTGTGAGAGCATAACCTACTTTATTCTACAAAGTCTGTCTAATCGCAAATCACAATCTGGTTTGTGGATTGTCGCTGTCGCTTATTTTCGTTTGTCGCTCTAGCGACACCCGGGCGTGAGTAAAGCTTCTGCTCGCAAACAGTCTATAATTTATTGTATGCGTGAATAGATTTTAACTTGGCACTAGGTAGACTTGCTTAATGTTCATTACGTTTTTCTTTTCTCAGGTTAAAAAAACAATAATAATATAATTTAAAGCATTTTCTTAAATCTAGTCTACGTTCTTACTTTGTATCTAATTTAGACTTTACCGAAAGAAATAACAAAAATATTAATTGAAATTTGGAGCCTTCATTAGATACTTTTGACGAGCACATTTCTATGTGACATTGACCGGTTAATAAGATAGAAAGTTGTTTTAGCTAAAATTAAAAAAAAAAAAACTAAACTGCTCATCTTTGAGGCAAACTTTAACCAGAGAGTTGAGTTTCTATTTACCCTTTGCCCTCCGTATTTCAATATTCTTGGTAGCTACAGACCAAATGCGTCAAGTAAAAGCCAGGGTAGAAGCTCCGTGTATTTTAGGGGGTTATTTATACCAGAGTGTTATTTAAAGTTCCTTTTCTCTTTTCTGGTCCTACTTGCAGGTAGAATGCACCGACAAGCCGCCTCGGTGTTGCCAATACAAAGTTTTAGAATATGGACCCAAATGCTTTGAGTCCACCGGGCAGCCTATACAATGCACTGCTGCGCATGCCCAGGCGTTTTGCGACTGAGCATCGTGTTGCCTCCAGCTGCTTCTAAGACCCAAAGTGCCGGGGTTTGCTCTCTTAAACTATCTATTGTTTCTCTGGCCCCCTGCGTTTCAAGCTTGTAACGTTCGCAGGATTGGCAGTTAATGGTTTTGACTGGACAGCACCGGACACTCATGCGTTTGACTTCTTTAGTAGACGTCATTCCAGGACGAATGTGCGCTGCTCTTTGGGGAATATTAGTGCGGCGTCAGGTTGTTATCCTCCGGTTTTAATAAGGTAAAAGCTGTATTCAAAACATTTAAATATTTTCCGGAATTGACTTATATTTTTATAAGTTGATATTTTAGGGCAGTAAAACTTTTACCGACAATAATTTTTATGGCTCAGAATCATTCACACAACTGATAATGAATATGTTACGCCTAATTCATGGCTGATGTATAAGATATAGTTGGAAAAGGTAAATTAAATATAAATAAAGACGCAGTTTTTATTGTGATTTTTGTCAGCCCTGTTATTTCCTTTAGGGCACTGACAAGCGAAGCACACGTTTTGTTTATTCCAAGTTCGAGCGATGCTTCAATTCTGCTCTACCTTTAATAAGGGGGGGGGGGGGGGGGCTAAATAAAAATCCAACGAGGGAAACATCGTCATACAATATGACAGGACCTAAAAACAGCGAGATTATCGTGAATAAGAGGGTAGTTCTACTATTTGATTTCGGCGCGACCGTGCTTCCCTTCCAACAGATCAGCCCTGCACCGGGTGTTTCGTTTACTTCTAGCACACTGACGAGGAGACGACACTCAGACTGGATCTCGCCTCGTTCATCTTAATAAAAACGCTAGACAAGGAAGCCCGCGCCTCAGCGAATGGAGGAAGGCACTCGAGCCTGACCCTGACGCCTGACCCCCATCGCCGTCATGTGCTTGCCCATCTCTTCCGAACGGATTGCAGCGCGTACATGTGTCCCGATGCAAGGAAGTGTCCCACTATTCATGCGGCTGTCCCGCGATTAAATGGACGAAATGAATCGGCGGCGCACTTCCATTTATTAGCGGCCCCTTCCTACGACATTTGATGCGCACCCTCCCCCACACGCACGTACATAATCACTCTTTCCTCCCCCTCCCGCCCCCCCCCCCCCCCCCCCCCCCGTTCCGCCAACCCAGTTTCCCTAGCACCCACCCTACCAGACGCGGAACGTTTGTATACCGAATCTCCCGCGTCCCCCACTCCCTCCTATTCCTTCAGATATCACGTGACTCATGATATTCCCCCTGCCGCTCTACATTTGTTTAGACTACAGGAATTAGAACGGGGGAGGGGAGAGGGATGGGGTCCTTCTGCTGTGCAGGCAGTCGATCGCGGAGGTTGGTCCGAGCCGTGAGTCACGCACGCGGTTCTGGGAGAGGCAGAGGGGACCTGCACGGACCACCACAGCGGGCTAAAATGTCGCTCGGCGCGGGGAATCCCCCGAGTCCAAGCTGTCGCCTGATGCGGGACCGGGTTACGTCGGGGCCACGGCCCGGTGGGGAGGGTATTCTTGCGGTGTACGGTTCTTTGCATATCAAAAGTCCCGCCGACCGCCATGCTATCCGCAACAACCCCCCCCCCCCCCCCTCCCCTCCCCCGCCTCCTTTTATCCCCCTCTCCGTTTCGATCTGCACTGCATGCGCGGGCACGGAGGAGGGATGGAGACAAATCCTGTGGCGTGCTCTCGCGTGTGTTCATTACCATAACAAGTGCGGAGGTAGTACTGCTCCGATAACGTTCTAATAACTATCCCCCCCTCCCCGCGTGCATACATATACGCACGCACGCTCTGTGTTGGGCCACCGCGTAAATTGTGTTCCGAAGCACCTTCTGTGCGGGGGAGGAACTTTTCTCACAGTCGCTTACATTCGGGGCCCCTCGGTCATTCTTGTCTCGCTCCGCGCTTTAATTAGCGACGATTAGGAAACGCTCAGGGCTTTAATTGGTAGCGAAGTGTACCTCGTTAAGAGGGCGCGCATATGCGTTTCTTGGCGGATGACGGGGTTTACCAAATCGCGCAGACGTCTGTCGTACCAGAGCGCTTAACTCTGCGAGTATTTGTGAGGCGTTCCTTCTCGTGATGGAGTGTGTTTGAGCCTCTGCGCGTCCTGTGTAGCCCCCACGACAATGACATACACAAAGAAAAAGTGACGTCTGCAATATTTTTTGTCGGCTTCAAGTTTCTGAAATTGTGAGGCATTGACCACACTTCTTGAGGTCTATGCGCAACCTTTTTATGGTGCTTAACCTCAATAAAGGTATTATGTAACAGCCAATGTAATTTAGATCTGACATTTGTATTAAGGCGATAAATTCTAATGGCGTGCGGGCGTTGTAAGTACCGCGTGATTCACGTTAATGCCGATAGTCGAGCAGCAGTACTGCGCTGGCTAACATTTTAATATACAGCGAAAGTACCAGACGCTCATTATGACTTACTAACTTCCTTATGTCTAAACATGCGCATAACACAATTTTACATTAATAACTTTCCGACAAATGTTTAAATAACTTTTTGTTTTTCTTATTGTGACATAATATTTCAATAGCGGATCCTAGTCTCGGGGCGTGGCAGGTGTATTACGCCACGCATCTCGAAAGGCGGTGCATGGATTGCTCAAGCCACATGCGCAAACACAAATTTAACTGAAACACCTGTATGTTTTATATTATCTCAATGTATACACTCCGTGCGACGCGACTGGCGCGCCGTCGCGCGGCCGGTACCGAAGGTAGGCAGCGAGAACCCCAGAGAAAACGAAACCGAAACCACGCCGCGTACGTTGGTACGCATTGAAGTCGGAGTGGTGCGGTTGCGCTGGGTTCACAGCATGAAGTGCTGCCTGTGCTGCGTCATTAAGTGCTTCAATAGTTATGCGTCGTATCTCGTGGAGACAAAGTTTCACAGTTTTTTACCTCGCCGATGTTTTGTAGGACAGCGACAACGATGGAGCCGTGCCGTACGACGTGAGAAATTTGGTCTCCCGATCATGTGTGCCACTGTGTCGGCACGGCTGACATATTCTACACTGCCGCTTTGCGCTCTGCGTTTGTTTTCGTACCACTAACGCCTACATGTGTCAGCGCCGATGGGACAAACCCACACTCGCAGGTATGCAGTGTCAATTTTGTTGGAGGAATGCCTTCCAAAGAAGTTTCGTCCCCATCGTACGTGTCGATGATATTTCCGGACAAGTATGGCACGCAATCTGTACTTCACGAAGAAAGATTCGAAAGGTATAAAAAGTGGCAAATATAAATCTAAAGAAAACAACAATGAAATTCGGAATCACTGGAGAATCGACGTTTGAGTATGGAAGTTTATGTGGTGTGCTTTCTTTCTTGACCAGCCTCCTTTTGGATGTGGAAACGCTGACACCCCGAGTTCTGTAGACAACATTTTTTTTCTCGGCTTCTTTTTTCTCCACTGGTCCCTTCCTACCTGTAAAGTGTGCACCTCCCACGATGAGTGGTATTATCTGACAGCCTTTGACGGTCAAAGCCAGTTCCCATTTAGTTACGCCGCCCAAACTAAATTTCCACCTGGTTTCGCTATGCCAACTCTTTTTGTTATAATAAGTGTTGTGCCAAGTGACGGTCATGTCAAAGTACCTGTGCGCCGAAAATCAGCACCTCGCACAACAGGTTATTACACAACAGCTGACCGCAAAAGCCCTTGGCGGCCAAACCGTGTGTTGGCCGACAACTTTGTTTTCTCGGCTTTGGGACCACCTTTCGTAAAGTTGTTTCAATTGGAAGTAGAGTCCACTAGTTCCTTCCTACCTCTAAAGTCTCCACCTCCCCCGACCAGTGGTATTCTCTTGACAGCCTTTTCATGATCACAACCGGTTCCCATTGAGTTACGCCGCCCAAACCAAATTTTCACCTGGTTTCCCTATGCCACCTTTTTTTTTTGTATAAGTGCTGTGTTATGTTACTGTCAAGTCCAAGCACCTGTGTGCCCAAATCTGCACTTTGCACAGCCCGCGATAACACAACATTTTGGCTCCAATATTGGATACCCCGTACAGCTTTATTTCTTTATTCGTTAGAAACATAACTTTCACACCTGCTGTCTCAAAGAAACTTGGCTCTCTTCGTGCACAAACTTAGTGAACCTCTCACTCGCCTCCAAATATCATCGTTCCAGCAGTCCTAAATTTACAGCGACGAGCGAAATAAATTTCCCACTCAGAGCAATTAAGGTGGCGGCCGTCTTGTTTTTCGGAAAATTACTCCAACTCCTTTTTCGGCCGCCACTGGAGAAATTACCCCTAATTACGACTCAAACTCAATATATAAGAAGTAGAGAACTGCTAAATGCCCTTCTGCCCCAGCACTCATGCAACGTCACCCTCAACTTATCGGCTCAAAAAGCAAAAGTTTCGTCCGTGCGCGCTTCCGCCGCCACAGCTTGGCATGCGAAAAGGCGCCGCAGGCTGCTGGACGCGCCTCACAGTCGAACGCCAGCTCCTCCGCTAGCGGCGCTGCGCGCGTTTTTCAAAGCGCCCCCTATAGTTCCCGCACGGAGTGTATAGGCACATTCGCGTAATAACTACTGCCTTAGACACACGGAAGAACACAGCATAGCATCGCACTACGCTCAAAGAACCACACATTCCAACTTTTTACAAAAAATGACTGAAATTTCCACTGCAAAAACATTTGTACAAAAAGTTAGAACTTTTAATATTGGTTATTAGGCCTCTTCACTACACGTTCATTGCCGATTGTTTTCTTTTTTGCACATTCTAAGACGCATAACCGTCCATAAAGCGCACGGACGGGATTCACTCTCTCATCAAATCTTTTGGAAGCTCAAACGAGGCTACACTTACGTTACAGCTGCCATGCTCGGTGGGATGCACAACAACACGTTGACTGCCTAGCGAAGTGGTCGAACAAGTAATCCGAGTCTTCGTTGAACACAATTGATGTCGAATTTCTAGGCATTTATAAACTTGCCGTATGCTCAGTGACTGCATCCCGTAGACTCTGAATATTTCTCAAGCGATTGGACAACATTTTAAGGCCCTTTCGCGCACCTGTAACTTCTTAGGGCCGGAATACCAGAGGCCCGTTCACACACTTCTCAAACAGCACGGGATTTGGCCAAGCACTGGCCAATGGCTGGCGATGGTTTTTTGGTCTATGGCCAAAAAGTAGCCCTTCATCGGCAATGCTTGGCCGATGGCTCATGGTCAATGGGCAAAGGACAGAGAAAGATCAGCCATCAGCAAATGACTGGCCACTCTCTGGCCACTTGCCAAAGAAGCATTTCCGGCCATTGGCCAATGATTGGCTAAATCTGTGCTGCTTGAGAATTGCTACCAAGTGCAACCGACTGAGAACATGGCCTGTTTTTAAGACTCTTGCAACGGCTTACGACTTGATGCGCTGCCGCACAGTCGGTCGTAAAACGTCACAAATGGCTTAAGAACCGGTCATGCCCAAGTCGGTCGTAGTCAAACACAACTGTGTGAATAAACCTTTATTCGGTAATGGAATAACAATCTAATGTGATTTTATAGTATCCAAGCATTAAAGACACGAACCATATATATTTCCTCTTCCGTGCACAGAACAAAATCACTCGTAAGTACTACAATCAAGGAAGAGAACGACAGCGAAATAAGGAGAGATAAACTTGTATATATAAATGAAGTTATTTCTCGCTCACTTGCACAAGATGCAGGAAAGGAAAGCGCCTCTAAATGAAATCAACCTCACAAAGTACGGCGGCGAGGTTATCATACAATATCGTTCGAAACATGGCTCCACATGGTTCAACAACGCTTGACTTGTTCGAAGGAACGTTTAAGTAAATGCGGAGTATTAAACGCAAGCGCGCAAAACAATCTTAAAACCATTGAAAATGGGGTCCGCTACAGACCACATATGCGTGCCCTCTTTTCGGTTCATTTGACGTTCCTTGGATACTTTTTTTTTTATTTCAGAACAATCCACTTAACTTAAAAAAAAAACAAAAAAACTATCCAATCATTTTTGCTCAGTATTTCTTGTCCAGTTCATTTTTAGACGTCTAGGGCGCTTTAGAACAATGCAGGGGGCTAATACAAAAGAAGCGCTCGCGCCCCTCGGAGCCCATTCATTCATTTTCGCGCGCAGTTGCAGGTTCTCGCCGGGATGATAAATGACTCGAAGAAGGCGACAGAGGAACGAACGAGATGCGGGCAAGTGCATTGATTTATCGTGGCCCGTCGCACTGGCAGGAGGCCCCGCGCGGGGGGGAGGGGAGGGGGGGCTGAACTCACGAGTTACCGACCGACGTCGAAACAGACAGACGAGAAGGAAAAGGGAGAGTGCCAAAGAAGTGTCAGATTTGTAAAGCCCGTGCAGCGACCCCGATGAATGCGGCCGACTCGGTTCAGCGGTGGACAGGGCCACCGCCCACGCTCGGAAATTTAACGCGACTTCCGCTTGGGAGGCAGCGAGCGAGGGCGCCTAGTCGTGTCATCTTACGACAGTGACGAGAAGTCGCAATAACTTGCAGCTTGCGTCGAATTCAAATAATATTTCTGCCGTCTATAAGTTCAGACAGCGGGAAGTTAATGAGTCCCAGTGAGCGTCTGGTGTGTCCGCTGTAGATGAGAAATGTAGCCAGAGCAGTAACACTTGTAGCCTGGGGGCTTTGATGTGCATAACACAGTTTGATGTGCATAACAACATAACAACTGGTCAGGCGTCGCGGTTCAGCAAAGGTTAGCTGGGTTCTGCTGCAAGAGCTTTCGCTCCAAGAGCTTGCAGGTGCGCTGCGCAAACGCTCTCGGCAACGGTATCCTCCGGATTCAAGCAGAGTTGGTGATCTTTTTTTTTTTTTTTCAGAGCTTCTGGGCACGTAAGGCGAATAGACCAATTTTCACCAGTCCGTTTCGTTATAGCACCTCTGCCGCCATGCATCATGGGAAATGCATGCGGTCTTTCTGCATGCGCGACAACGCCGCCGCGGGTCTGTGCGAGCAGTGCACGAGACGCCACGAACTGTTTGTGCACTGCTACCTGCCTCGTGTGGACCAGCGTGATGCCGCCATCACGCATGCGTTGAACGCTTTGTGGGATTGGTTTATCAAAAGACGCGTTCGCTTTGAAACGTTTCCGTGCGTCTACATTTTTCCAAAGGACTCGGTTCTGGGAGCAAATAAATACGGTGTATGTAAGGAGCTGAACGAACGAGGGATTTGAAACTATATTTATACGTAAAAATGCTATCTGCGATTTGATAGTTATTGAGACGCAAACACGTAAAGCGTCATGCTGTGTGTCACATGGCTGATTTGAGTCTTCCTTCTAAACATATTTTTGGTCCCGGTGTTCGTCGTGGTCCTTGCATAACGTGCTGTAAACCTCGTGCATATATTTAAGAGTGTTCGTTCTTTAAATTTTCCGTGAAACAGGGGTATACGAGTATCTCTAACACATCCTTCTGAATGAGACAACACAAAGACGGACCCGTTGCGACCTTGTGAGAGTTCTTCAGACGTAAAAATACGGCCCCATATTTAAGGAAAATACACCGCAAGAATAGACGGATGTCACAAAAAACTGAAGACACCCTTAAAGTGTTTTGAACGCCAAATGAATATTCATTTTCTGAAAGAGATGGGGAAAACAGTGGAAGAGAACTAAGGTGATAGAAACACGCACAAGCCACACCCAAGGTAGGCATAAAAAGGTTGTCTCCCTACCAATGCCTCACACTTCCTCATGAACTTTACGTTTCCACCTAAAATAGTTAAAGAGCCGGAGTAAAAATAGTCACTTAAAATGATTTTTTTTCTGTTTAAGCTTCACACGAGCTAGTACGTTCTTGTCTTCTATTTAAACTATCTGGCTTCTGTAACATTCGAGGGGCGTTTTTAGCACTATGTTTATGCGACTCTATAGGCGATTGAAAACTGGGCATCTGGCCACCGCCATGCTCCTGCTCGGGCGAGGAAGCACGTGAAATTACAATTCCGCAATGTCACCTTCCCGCGGATTCTGCACGTGCTTGAATGCATAGGGCACCAGCCGGAACGCCAAGCTTGCAAACGTGTACATCTGGAATGCCAAAACATGGACTTTGCTGTAGATGTTACGCCCTAACTGGCGCGTTTAACTACTAAGAAGAGCCTTTAAGAGATCGTTTGGAAACGATAAGGCGAGGACACCGCACGATTACTATCACTTCACGGGCCAATTTCGAAGCCGAAAAATTACGCGGGATAAACACGCGACAACTTGCACCATGCACGCTTCGCGGGCAAGACTTCAATGAATTGATTCGTAATCGTTATTTGGGAAAAAGTTTCCTGTGAAATCTTTATTTTTTTATATATAAATATTGCCAGCTTTTATTTACCAATATAAGACAGCAATAGAAATTAATCGGCAATATTTTTGTCATTTATATATTTTAGCCCTCAGAACATCTTTATTTTTTTATCCAGGTTGACTACAATATATCAAGGGGGCATGTTTTTTTTTTTTATTTTTTTTCTCTTATTTATTTCTCTATTCATCAGCCTTTCTGCTTTAGTTAAATTTCAGGATGAGGCGGAACGTAGTAGCGCCAGCGAGTACCATTGACTTTAACCCGTTAACTCCCGTTGTTCGGCAACTCGGGCAGCCAAGACGCCATTGAACGAAAGGAACTCGCGCTTTTTTCCGCCACTGTGCAGGGATTCCACAGCTTTCAACGAAGCACACGTCTTCAGAGGATCTAAGAAGAATACATAGGCTCGCTGCGAGTGTTTATGTTGCGCCTCGCAAAATAATGTAGTGGACTGAAGAGGACTTTGCCGATCTGAAGCGAGGCGCCACTAAGGATCAGCGTGTTCGTCGTGCAAATGACACGCCGGAAGAGAGGAAACTGCGATTGACTAGGGACTGAAAAACTAGGCGGCCTCATTCCGGTACCACCAAGGACCGACCAAGCGAAACAAGGTTGTCACAATTTTATTGGGGGAGTATGACCTTCAAATGAAGAAACCTCGATATTATATTACATTTCTACATTGTCTGCAGCAAAGTTCATCAGGAGCGCAGCTCCGTCCCCTTTCAACAGAATCTCGTCGTTATGGCGAAGAAGCCCAGTTCGTTTAAGCCCACAATCGTCTAAGATAATGCCTTAAGGTACAGCTTGAAGCGGTCACGTATCCAACGGTGCAGAGTTTACTATGACTCAGAGAATATCTTAGCCATAACACGCGATCGCTGACCGCTCATTACCACCATCACCTCTCAGGCTCTTCCGGCAGCACTGCGGATGTAAGATGCGGAGCAAAGCTGTATCAACGGGCATTCGCAGTGCTTCGGAAAGGGTGAAGTAACACAACGGCTTCACCTATGGTTCTCGCAGGAGTGCCATTCGCTTCTTTGGCACTGGTTGTATGTGGAGAGGCCACACCCCCAACACGGAAGCAGCCGAACACTGTGCAGTAACGAAAGAGTTTCTGCGAGCGACGTAGTTCAAAATACGATTACGCAAAAAAGTGCCAAGTTCCCAAAAACAATTCGCGTGACGCTTCGCTTGCTCACTTTTCCTGAGCACAACACTAGTTATATTTCTTTTTTTTAAATAATTGTGTTTTGACTTCAAATTTTCTGGAGTTCTTCTGTTTTTCGCCTTGATTGACTCTCTTTGAGATCTGCGGAAAAGTTGACTCGCATATTTTTTTTGTTTTGGTGTGTGTGACCGCTATGTTGCTTTGGAAAGTACGTGGGCATTTCGCCATAATACATATTGAAGCTGTTAACAACTGTCGCTGATTCTCATAATGAAAAGTAGAAGACTTCTCCCAAATTTTAGATAGACAACAATGTGGATGTGACATCTCATTGAAAGTAGTGCACCAACACTTATTTTAGTCCATGGAAAACAAACTGAGAACTCCTAAGCGCGTATTAAACTTTTTCTCTTACCTTGGAATAAAGTATTGGGGTTCCTTTTAGCGTTACTGAACGAACGTTTGCTTTCGAGGTAGTTGTAGAAGTTCCCTTTCTAGATCACTCAGGTTCAAAGTAACGGGTGTGCGAGCTGCGAGCCCTCCGAAACTTGTAATCGCAGAACTGTCTATAGTCTGCACTCTTATTCACGATCCCTCAGAAAAAAAACCTGCGGACGCAGAGAGAATCTCGATTACGCTTACGCAGGGACGCGTCGCTTTCCCTGCAATCGCGCCCAGTCGGGTCATCATCTCCCCGCGCGCACTTCAGTCCACAAACTTCGCGTTTTTTTTTTTTGTTTTTTTCTCATTTTGAATCGCACCTTGCGTCTACTCTGCATTCTTCTGTGCATAGTTCGGCGTAGTTTTGCCGCTGGACAAACTGCCACCTCTCAAAATTTCCATACGCTTCACATAAAATGCTCGTTGGAATGTCTAAACGGCCTAGGGCCGCAGCGGGGCTTCCGTGGTTATAAGAGAGGCAGTTTTTTTTAGGCTTCAAATGGAAAAGGAAGACTAGCTTTTTTTAATTTTATTATTATTATATCGGGGCCACCAATGGCTACTTTAAATTTATTTCTTAGAAGCAAAAAAAGGAGGGGTAAAGTGTATCACGGATGTCTACCTAAGCCCTTTCTTATTTTTTTTTAGTGAATGTGTTCTTTGGCGACGTACGAACTGCGAGTGAATGTATGTCTTAACCCAGAAGCCCAACAGTGTAAGAAACAAGACAATAAAAAGTAATATTAAAAAAGTGTTTCTTTCGGAGACCTTCCGAAGGCTTCCAGGATGTAATGCGGATTCCCTAAGGCAACTTTTCTGTTTAAATTTTCTAGGACTGTACCAATATTGCGCAATTATATTTCTGTTGCTGTCTTAACAATTAAGAAGTTTGTTTCAGCGATGATTTGTAAACGTTCTAGGAAGAATCGAAACACTGTCTGCCTTTTTAGCGCGGTTTTTTCTTATCTCCTCCTATTTTTGCCATTCTGAAGACGGTTGTAATAAATAACAGTTGTCACAATAGCCACGATAGCCTAAAACACCTTCCTTGGCGTCTTGAGAAAATATGAGGAATATTGAACAGGTAGATTTGTGTGGCTAAAACAAAGTATTGTACTGTGAATGCTGCGTGGGATGTTCAACAAAAAGCTTCATTATTAAAAAGGACACTCTTAATCACGCCCAGCAACATTGCCTGACTGAAGAGCCCTGAACTTCCAAGTTATCATGTGGCTATTCTTCAGTTTGTTGTACATTGTTTAACTACTTGGTCACCGTATGTCAGAAACAAGTGTAATGGTGCCAAATGCGTTCAATATAGTACATGTATTTGATTGTTTGGAAATAATTGATCCAATAAAGAAGCTTGCGGCCCAATTTCTTTACTAAACTGCATTATGTCATGAGGTGAAAAAAAGTGGGTGGCTGCCTCATGATACTTTCGGATTAAGCTCCAATAACGGCCCTTCCAGAGGCGCAAATCAATAAATTATACATATTAATTGTTACTAACTTGACGTTCCTGTGATTGGAGACATTTTTTTGCGGCGATATTCAAATATTTGTTAAGAAAATATTCATTATAGTGCTAAAAATTGTACGTGGTTACTTTCAAAGAAAGGGATGTCGATATCAACACTTAAGGTTTGGCAATAAGGATGTCAACGCAGGTTAGAACGATTTGCTTCAATATGAGCTATCGGTTATCTACTGACGTCCGTTCGCCTTTGAAACAAAAAGTATATAAGGGCTTTTAAGAAATGAGGAAGGTTATTTCCACCACCCGCCAGATTGAAGGATCCGACAGATAAATCACAGACGAGAATCACATTGTGATGTATGCTTTTTGTGATAGTTTAAGAAAAACGTGCGGCAATTGCATAAAGATTAGTGGCTGATAATGCATCCCAAATTGAACAAAAATAAAGGACTAATAATAAATGACTAATAATAATTGATATGCTCGTTGGAAAATCAGCCGTCAAGCGTTAATCACTGCAAAAGCAATATAAAAATACTACATGAGTGCTCGCCGCTCGGCGTAAACATCAGGTCATCCGAATCAGTCCTTAGTGGGCTAAGATTGCCTGTGACTATATTGCGTAAAATAATGTTTGTTTTCTGTTCGAATATGCTCAAATAAGCAAGGTGTAACGGTTATATCAGCTTTCGCACTTCCCTACACACCTCCCCTTGTAAGAAACAAAAAACCCGAAGCGATTTCCGTGATTCAGATATTGAAAAAGGTGGGCTATCCCACCATCGCCAACTTGTACTCGAACCCCAGGCTGAATGTTCGCCAAGTCGTTAGTTGTATTCGAGCTGCAGCTGAGACCCTGCGCACTGCTTGTATTCAATTCATGAACCGCATTGGACCCCCGACACCATAGAAGTATCTGCGTGGCAAAGTCAAAATAATTGTTTTATTCATGACTGCGTCAGCGCACCTTCAAAAAAAGTAAAGTATTAAGCAAGTTTCTTTTATACTTGAAATTGCAAGTGACAATGAAGCTTCTGCTCATTGTTAGCTAGCTAGCGGTGGCGGAACGCGGATGATAAGATTATCATCGTGTTGCAGCACTGCTAGCTTTGCGCCTGCTTCAGGATTGGTCATTTCTCGCGCCCCCGAAATCCCCTAAGACGCTAAGTAGTTTTCTAATTGAAACCATATGTCTATTTTCATTAATTAAAAAGTTGATTAACGAATTTTTAATTAATTAGCCGACATATCGCAAATATTAGCCACCCACATAATGCCCCGTGGTCGTACAACTCCAATGCACAAACCGCATCAATGCGAATTTCACGGCTATTTAAAAAAAAAATATATGTGAATCTATAAAAAAAAAGCTAAATATACAGTGTATATGCTGCAGCTTCCACAGGGTACAGAACCACTTTGCCAGTAGTGCATATAATGCCACTTTCACAAATTACCCAAGAGTGCCAAGCTATCAATATAAACGCTGAGTTCGAAATTAGGATCTGAAATTGGTGTGTCCAACTTATTATTAACTGGGTTGCACAAACCGACGCGGGGTACGAGTCTACACTGTAGGTGGTTAGTACTCTGTAGGAAGGTCTGCGGTTGTTACGAGAAATCGTAGATGTTAGATTTTGTAGCCCCTCTATTTGCACGGATTTTTAAAGGGAGTTATGTGTATATAATTGGGTAAGCGCCCTATGAAGGGAGTTGCTGCGTTACAGTGACCATATTGCACAAAATAAAAGGAATAGAAAAAAAAAACTTCGTGAATGAAAGGTGACGAGACGTTTTTAGCCTCGACCGTAATGAACCTCCCTGTCTTTCGAAGAACATCTCTGGAAGAAACTTATATAGTCTTTATTATAAGAGAATCAGCAAAACCGCTAAGGGGTGGGGAGGAGAAGGGGAGAGGGGGGGGGGGTGTGCAGTGGCTTTCCAGCAAGGCGGAAGAAAAATCGACATGCCCGAGCAATCAGCTCGTTATGAAAGATGCCTCCAGGGTTCCCAGAAACACAAACTCTTTCGAGCGACTAAATTTCAGCTCGTAAATGTGTATGTACATACATTATTTAAAAGTCAAGGTCCTCTTTTTTGTCCCAGGGTATGGTGCCTGGACCGCGTCTTGGACTGGTGTGTTTGGCGTTCTATGCTGCCCAAACATCAAAAGTGGTCCCGAAGAGGCAACAAATGACGTCACAGAAGCCCAAGTGTCATGCTGTTGCATGTCGCGATCCTAGCGGTTGGTTGTAGAAATGCCAACGAGAAGCTACGAGTAGCACAAGCGATCGCGAGTGTCGCTGTCGTCACGGCGTCCCACCTTCCGGCTGCCCAAGCTTCCGTGTACTGGCACACCTGAGAGCGACCTGCAACAGAACAGGCGTCTGTCACATACTCCACAGCTATTGGGACGACACCAAGATCTCGACTGGCGAAAGCATGACACTTTTATGACGTCCTCAGGGTCAATTCTAAGGCAAGGACAACATTTAAAGAAAAAGCCTTCTATGTCCCATTACGCTAGAAGGCGGCGTCGGCGTTGTGCCCGAAAAATGGCCATAAACATTCCTCATCAAGAACTCGCCGCTGAAGGTCAAAGCGGACGTGCCTCGGAAACAAAACACGAAGGAAAGCACAGTAACGCAGATGTTTCGTCACGTAAGCCGTGAAACCGTCGGGAGCGCTCAAGGTCAAAGCGGACGCACCTCAAAAATGAAACACAAAGAAAAGGACAGCAACGCCTATGCTTCGCCGCGGGAGCTGTGAGGCCGGCGGGGGCACTGCGCCTGCGCAGTGGGGGAGCGTAATGTCACCGCCGGAGAGTTCGTTCGGAAAAGTAAGACGTGTCGCACTGCTTGTACGAATGCACTGTGTGCATGAATGCTTTGTCATTCCTACACGTAAGCAGTTTCCAGTGTCTTCGGCGTAATTTCCGGAGGAGGTAAACACACTATTCAAAGACGTGTTCCAGGCACCACACTCCGGGCAGGATAATGTTTGCCTCCCCAAAACTTTTCGAGGCGTAATTCGCAAGTTATAGTCACACAACAAAGATGCAAAAACAGTGTTTGGTAGCATTTCTGAATTTTATATTTCCAATGTGGCAACTCAAAAAAACAAGAAAGAAAAAGAAAAAAAACGTTGAAGTGGCCATCGTTTTTTTTTTTTTTTTTGTTTTGTTCAGTAGCGTGAATTAACGTTTTCCCGTTTGGAAATACATTACCCACGTATTACTCATTCGTAGTTTGACTCTGTGTTGTAAGCGATTCCAACGTAGCCAGGGAAGTTGAACGGACCTGGGATGATGGATCAGGCTACAATTTTCATAGGACTGCCAACGTTGTTTACCCTCGTGGGAATATCGGAACCTTGCTCCACGTCAAAGTCTTAATGAAGCACCAGGTGTGTGCGATTTCTGGTTGACAGTATCACTAAGCATCATACTAAATAGTTCAACGTTTCAACGTGGTTGAATGGGCAACAAGAGTTCGGTGGGGTAGCAGAAACGCATCTGGAAGGGGTTGGCCTGGTAATTATTTCCTCTCGCTGGTTCCAATCTTGATGATCGGATTCAGTGAATAGACGTAGGTTTCCAAATCTGACACCACTTAATTCATTTCTTTTGCCGACGTAGATTTAAACCAAAAGAACGTTCATAGTTGATTCCCGAAGGAATATTTAAAGACGAAAGACATTTGTTAATACCGTGACAAAGATTTGTACGATTGCGTTGAAAACAAGCAAGCAAACTAAATTGCAGCTGAGAATTGAAACTAAGCAAGTGCCAAGGGTTCCGGGATACCTTCGCCTTCTTGGCATAATAAAATAAATAAGCGGCACGTCACATGTTGCATAATAAGCATACTACTCTCTAATCGATGACTGATTATATGACAGATATCGACGAAGCGCAAGCGTTCTTTCAAGACACGCACTTTCGGCGATTTGTCATGGAATAAATGCATAAATTAAACACGAAAAGACAAACAAACCAAGAATTACATCGGCTGTCACATTCTCCTAAAGAAGATGGGTTTCCAATGTGCTATAAGTTAGCTACCTATACAAAGTTCCCAGTGACACTATCTTGATAAATCTTTAAACGACAAGTTTGCAAATTTCAGCTCTGATTTTTTATTCGGTTCTGATATAAAATGAGGAGAAAAAACAAACAGGCGAGTACAACCCAGTGGAGGCCATGCAATTTTATCGTTGCAGGTTCGTTAAGCAGGATCAACACCTCTATATTAAGCTATGAGCAGTTTATCATATGGCAACTAGATTCGAATGTGAGATTTGAGTATGGTGGCTGGAAGGGAAGTATGCGGGACGGGAGCACAAAGTTGCGATGGAAACGACTTGTCTGGAGACTACACGGCCTCTCGCGGTGGCGAAAAAGTTCATCACAACACACGCGCTGCCGTGGCGCGCGTGTTGAAATGTCACGTAACTCCATAATATTTTGACTCAGGTCTCTGCGATTCCATAAAATGCACGCGTTTCTCAATTTACACGTATTATGCGCCTAAATTTCGAGATGGAAATTTAGCGCAGAAATCTGTGGGGCCCACTTGGGGCGCTGCAGCAAGCAGACGAGTTAAGTGGTGCCGAAACATTACGACAGAGCCTACATTAGAGAGAGTTTCAAACTTCTCGATTGGGTGCACGTGGCCTATGGGCAGCGTTTGCAATACGAGCTGCCAGGAGGTGACGAACGCGTTGTTCGTCTGCGAGCGTCTCGGGCTCTCCGCTCGCTTTCCTCCTCGATACACAAAAACGCAGCGCATCCGCACTTGCGACGAATATTTCCCGGTGGCATCCGCCATTAAATTGCAAACGCTTGCCATGGTTTTAAATAGACCCTACTCTAGGCACACTTTTCTTTCCAGTCACGATATTTTAAGTGTGCATAGATAAACATATCCCATAGATCGTTATACAGTTTTAATTTCAAGTTGATACCCAGTCAGACAATAAATTCAACAAAAAAACGTATTCCTTTAGAGTACGTTACAGTACTATTAGTCCAACATGTATTTGATGTCTCTTATAAAGTTGTTTGTTGACTGTGCAGCCACTGACACATTAAAAAAATGCAGGGCGCGGATTATTATGCTCACATTTTCTGCTATGCGATTGGTCCTTCGACGTTGCAATCGGCTAATGCCGTAGTCTCATTGGCTCCGAAACCATAATAAGATGCCCGGGACCCGGTACACCCTGGATAGTAGGATTGATGCTAACAGTTCAGCACTGAATAAAAGGCAGTAGCTTGCGCCACCTTGCCTTGCATTTCTTAATTTGTAAACGACCATAGCTCCAGGCAGACAACAAAACATTCGTCGATGGGAAATAAAACGAACCTATATATTTAATAGAACCCACGTAAAAATATTTTTTTAGTTGTATCCCTTCCTTTCACAAAACGAAAAATCCTAGTGGATTGTATGCAATTCGTTGTTTAAAAAAGAGAGTAGTCACGGAACAAACAGATGATGGCAAAATCAAAATTAAAAAAAAAAACAGATCGTCTGCGAACTTTTAGTTCTATGATACAGATAACCGCAAAGTTAATAACCAAATCAGTTGGTCCGCAGAGCAGCTGAACCTCAAAGAGAATGTCATCGAAACAAAAAAAAGGCAAAAAAAGAAATTGAAATTGATGCCTTCAGATTCCAATCACATTGGGAGCTGAATGCAGCAAGAACACGACGATGGACTCGCCATTCGCAGCAGCATTCGCGATTTCGCCAGCGTATGTCAGTGCCCATCCAGTCTCCCGCGACGTTTCCCGCGACTGACAGTGTAAAAATCTTCTTTTCCCAAAAATCCCGAACGAAGAGAGCGGCTCCAGGCCAATTCAAAACAAAGGAGTCTTATCGCCGTCGTTCCGCTGCCGCTTCCTGCGGGACGCATGTGCTCGTGCATACGAAGGCCACGTTATCTCCGTTCACCCCGAAGCTGAGAGTGCACTGGTAACTACGCACCACCCGGACCATTCCGCCGCCCGTCTTTCATCTCTTCACCCCGCCCTCTGCGCAAGGGCATAGACGGATGCACGGTCACGTGGCGAAACATTGGTGTATGACTGGTCCTAGGAACACGCTACTTCTATCGCACTGTCAGCTTAGAAGAGTAGAGAGCGTAGCCAGCGATCTCGCCACCGGGGCCCTGACGCGTGACCCAGCGGGGCTCACAAAAGAGCGCCCAGAAAACTCGAAAGAATAACGCATATTTTGGCTATCGCCCGAGAAACTCCAGTGCTCGAACACAGCAGCCCCCTCCCCACTTCTCCCTTTTATCCGGAGAGCCCTAAGGGCATTAACCCCTCTTTTGTATGTGTAAGTTTTAGGGATCCGCGATTTTTGTTTTTTTCTTCGGTCACAACAGTCAGGTTCGTGTTTAAAAGTGACAGACAAGAGCAGAACAAAAAGAAACTAGCCCAGGGGGTCAGAGAGACTCATATAAATGCAAATACGAGCGATATGCTCTTCGGTTTTGCGACGTCCCCTTCGAGGCGAAGTGTATACTAGGCGATTTGGCTGTATCGTGAGTGGATGGTGCGACGTAATAAACTGACAATGATGTTGGGGCTCGTTGGTCACGCTCAATAAACGCGTCAATTTCTTTTGTTTTCTTGCGCTCTTCCATAGCGATGGGTAAGCTATACAAGGCCCCGTCTCCCTTACGGGTGGTAATTCAAGACGACGCCTGTTCTTTTACAGCGATCGCTCTCCTGGGCTCTTCTCACCACTGGAGATGACACCCGCTGTTGACGTTTTAGTTGTGGATGTTGTAATTAGCGCAGTAGGATGTCCGTCGTCGATGTCGCCAAATTCCTCAAATAGGTCGGCGGGAATCGAACTTGTGTCCGCTGTGTGCAAAGCCGAGGCGTTGCCAAAATAATTGAGGTTGTGTGGATATTTATACAGCGTGTAGTTGGTCAGCCATTTACAACTTGCAACGAGTCACTCGCTCTAGATGAGCCATTTAACCAGCGCAGTACAACCGCTAGCTTGGGGTCTTTAACGTGCACCACGCAGTAGTAATACCCGACCGCACGAGGGTACGAGCCAGCAGCGGCCGGTGAGCGCGAGCACACACAACAAAATTGATGTCATAGTCCCCCATTCGCGCTTAAGATGACAAGGAAATCTATGGGCTTCAGGCCAAAAAAGAATAAAGACAGACTTTTCATCTCCAGAAGTGAAAACTACGCGCTTGTTAGACCAATTAATCGCTTGCCTTTTACACCGGATCCTACTGTGCAGATGAAAAGCTTGTCAATATTCTCCTTTTTCCCCGTGTCGATACCTTTCACTGTCATCTTGAGCGTGAATGTGGGACCATGACGTAAATTTCGTTGCGTGTGCACGCGCACACCGGTGGTTGCTGACTCGTAGAAAAATTCTGCGCCACTTATTGCAGACACTGGAATGTTTGGTCGATCCATAGCCTCCTTTATACTCACGAAGCCTGGCATTTCGACAACGGAGCCATAGAGTGCCCGGTGGGAGATTTGGAGCTCGAGGATATGGTAGCATAGATTATCAAAGAGCCATTTTTCCAGGAACCTGAACGTCAGCGCACAGGATTTCTAGCGGCAAGGACCAGACACACATTTGTTCGCTCGGGAGAAGTATGTTTCGGCGTCTCGCATCAGCGGGGCGCAGTCACGTGGCTGTCTTCTCATCCGTTCTCTGCCGCTCCACCTTTTCCATTTCAGCGGCCGCTTCCCGTGGTGATCTGTTAGGCATTGTCAGTACAGAAGAGGCTATGGTGAAGCATCCCTTTTACAATCCGCTCTATACATGGGATTTTTAGTACCGGATACCCACTGCACGCGGTAGGTGGGGAAAAAAATAGCTTATAACACAATTTCTTTGTAGCACTGTCAACTCCAAGAACTTGCGCCGGGTGACGCGCTTTCACGCGCTCCGAATAAAGAAACAAACGAATGCGTTCGGAACAAAGTGGCCAAATGTCTATTTTGTTTCGAACGCTTTCGTTCACGCTCCTCACGGTACATGAACCCGACGGCGATGCGCAACAACCTTGCCGTGACCCGTAGCAGCTATCGCCTGTCACACGTGTTTTTCTATCAACACACTACTAAGCAAGCTACCTCTGAATAACCATCCTGACTTTACAATGTTGTTCTGTTGTATGCGTGATTATGGAGAGTGGCTTTAGAAAGTGGGATAATACTTTAAATGTTTGGTTCACCTATTATGGTAGTTTAGACAACGTACTAATGGTGTAAGTTTGGCTGCAGATGCCGTTCCACTTTCTTTTTTACTTCAGAAATATAAATTATTTTCTGCAATTCGTCGTACCTTCTTTCAAAAATTAACCAAGCCAAATTTAGTTTGAAAGAAGCAATAGATCCGCAATTCTAATTTTCCAGCAACTATACGCCATTGTCTGCTGGATTACACGTTTACATGCATTGGAAAAGGTTTCTCTTAAGTCGACCAGTGAAGCAGAATAATTTTCACGGCGCCGTTTTTTAACAAGCATCAATAGGTTAATATTACTCGACCACATGACGGTACGAAGTCCATTCCAAACAAAATGAACTCTGCAAAAACAAAATAGATTAGCACAGCTGCGTTTACGGCAATGAACTTTTCAGGCTTCAAGCTCGGGTACACGCTAAAAGCGGCTCACGGGGGTTGGCGGACTGATGCTGACTCGGGCGATTTTAAGATCCGACTATTTCCTTACTATAATTCAACGTGCGGACGATCCGGCGTTTATCGCCACTACTGAGTAGCTGGTGCCTGGAACGCGTCGGTGTGTTTATAGTCCTTCTTTCCCTTACCTCAAAAGTTGCGCCGAATCGGCAATAAACGACGTCAAAAATAGCCGGAGGGTCATGCTGTCGGATTTCGCAATCATGGCGGTTGGCCCAAGAAGTACCGGCAAAGAAGCACGAGCGAACGCGAGTGTCGCAGCAGTCACAGAGTCCCAACTCCTGGAGGTAGAAAACTCCCGTGGACTGTCCAGCTCGAGTGCGACTCGCCGCAGACCAGGCGTCTGCCACATCCAGCACCGCTGCTGGGACACCGCCAGGATCGCGGCAGGCGACAGCGTGACTCTTGTATGACGTCATAAGGCGGAAATCCAGGGGCCAATTCTTTGGACGCGATGAACAAACTAGTCGCAGACGCGTTCCAGGGATTATTCCCACGCGAAGCACAAGCTCGTCTCCTTCTTTTCCAGAGGTCGTGATGACGTCAGAAAGCCGCCAGGCTCTATTTGGTTCTGAATGAAGGATAGCGGGCAGAACTCAAAGCAGCTTGTTTTGAGGTCTACCCACTATTCTTTCAATCAGAGCCAATTGAGCTCGGCGGCTTTCTGACGTCACCACAACCTCTGGAAAAGAAGGAGACGAACTTGGGTTCCGCATATGCTTCGTTCCTGGGTACGTCCGAGTGCAGCCGACGCCGGGACTCGATGGAAACAATGAGGCATTTGGAAAAGTGCATCGTCACGGCGCTCCTTCTCTTAGATCGTCAGCTATACTCGGCGACAACTTTTTTTGGCAATGCAGTGGAAGGTACGTCCCGCGTCCCCTCTCCCATTTTGAGTGCACGCAGACTCTCTTCCTCTCCCCGGAAAGGGGGAGGAGGAGAGCCTGCGTACACTCAAAATGGGAGAGGGGACGCGGGACGTACCTTCCACTGCATTGCCAAGAAAGTTGTCGCCGAGTATATTAAGCCAATCACGCACAAAACAACAAAATGCAAATAGGGGTACATATTAAGTCTGCGTGATTTGTTTAGTCGACAATGCGCTTTAAGCGTTGCTCGAATGACTCCAGCGCAGCGGAGCGTCGGCTTCGCGCAGGTTTCGTGTAAGACAAAGGAGACTCCTTAAAAGACCCCATTGACTTCCGGGGAATGCAAAGGAAGTCAAACACGGAGAGCAATAGAAGGATCACATAGAATGACGAAGCTCGAAGTTTGATTATATCATGAAAATGGAATGTGTGCAGGGACAGTGAGCTAGAGAAACGTTATGTTAATTGTGCCTTAGGACACTGAATTTTTTTAGCTCTGTCCCGACGGAACAACAATACATGTTAGAATCTCAATTTTATAAAAAGAAAAAAAAAAAGTTTTTGCTTCGGCATTCGCTGGGACCCCAACAATCGTTCAGCGTGATTGGCTTCCTCTCTCTTTTTCTTCTGCGGGAAAGTGGACGCACGAACATTTTGAGTGTAGCTATTTATATCGCTTTAACGACCTAAGGTTTCCTATCTTTGTCCGTCGGCACCCTCTTGGGAAGCTGAATGCAGCAAAAGTAACTCGATGCTGCGAGGGACGTTACCACACTGAGTAAGACGAAGAGCGACCGTACTTAGGCCGTAGACACGTAAATGCACGCCACATTCATGCATGTTCTTCGTAAACAGAGTGACGGCGTTCTCGTTGCATGGGGTTAGACTGAAGCACAGGGGAGGGGTGGAAGAGGAAGGCCGAATAAAAACCTGCAGAGTCCCGATTTGGAAGCGCCGTCACGTCGAAGGAGCGTGCCCAGAGCAGCACAGCCCACAACGAAGCGAGCCAGGTTGGCGGTGCAGCATCCGAGATGGCGCCGCGGTCTGCATCCTCCCGCGGATTTGCACGGGCGGTCGTTTTCGGAAGAGAAGATTCGGGCTCTCGCACGCCGACTCGGGCTTAGAGGCGCGAAAACTGTGGTGCGGCTGGAGGTTGTGAGCAGAGTTAAGCCCCCGAGGTGGAGACGGCGTTGGGCGAAGAGGCAACAACACGTGCACTCAGAGCGGGGCTTAGCACGGCGCCCCGCTTTGCCGCTAAGCGAGATCGCTGGCTTGCAGTTCCTACGTGAGGCAGATGCAAATCAGATGTGATGTAAATTGACCGCGACAATGTTGCTTCTGATGTATATACTTTGTGCGTGGGAAGGGAAAAGGGCTTTCTGCAACATTGCTGATAGTCTGTCATTCCGCATGCTATATGTGTGCTTTACTGCAGCGTTCACTTGTTAATGAACAATCCTTGTGTGCAGGCACCGTATTAAAATATGAACGAAAAGTTAAATGAAAATTTATCTACTTTATTTGTTATCTCGAAATGGGTAAGTTACCTATAATACAGTAGTTAAATTAACTTACGCATACATGTATCAGCTGATCCATTGCTCACTAAAGCATTTCATGTTTTTAATACACGACCTAGTTAGAGGTAATATCGGAACGAGATTAAAAATATATGAAAAATAATGGCAAACTTCACATAAATCGTCTTTCGATGACGAGAACAACCATTGCACCTGTTCTTCTTTCGTAATTGTATCGCAGGACCTTTTTTAACATTATCAGAAAAGGTGTTCCGCGTTTCTATTATTTTCCTCGTTGCAAGGTAAATATTATTACATATAATATGACAACTTTACTAACTCCCGTGAGAGCTTTGGATGCCAACATTTGGAGTGACCCGCATTTCTCTCAAAATATCAGTGCCCCAAATTAATCTTTAAAACAGACTTTTGGCCATAATTATCTTTCGTATTTTTCAGATTCATATTTTGACATCATGCTCTTTTTAATTTTTTTTTTTCAGACACGGTCGTCACCTTAGTTCACTTGAATACTTCCACTCAGCGTCACATGGTCTGCTTCGGAAGCTACGTCCCATCTGTCGCGGTGGTTCAGGACGCCATGTAGCGAGCGACCCTTCGAAAGGAGGACGGACGTTGGTAGTAAATATTCCTTAAAAAATATCACTCAATTTCTATTTAAAAATCTTTTGTAACAGGGAATTGTCATGATCAGTTTAACTTTTCCTTATTATGCAACAATCTAACAGTGCGAACTTGAATACAAAAAAGTACTGCGGTTTTTGTTCCAAATTGTGAAAGTGCGAAGCCCACTAGATAAGCTTTGACACACTCCACAGTGGTTAAATATATTTTTCTTAGAACTATAGAAACTTTTTTGTATTCTTCTCGACTTTGGAAAGAACGGCCAATCCTTCTGAAAAACATTCCGAAGCACTGGAGCCACTGGGTATCAGGCAATATATCTAAGTGCGCATGTTGGGCTGTGGTGGCATCTTCAGAGGTTGGGAATCAATGTCCGCGCAGTTTTTTCTTCATAGTCATCAACGTCGACAAGTTGAATAATGGAGGGTCTCAATTGTAGATTGAATAGGTGATTAATTTCACAGGAGTGCCTTCGAGAAAATAGAGTTTTATGTTGGCAGTCTGGCCAGATGCATTGTAGAGGTGGCTGGATTTCACTCGAATGAGATATTGGTACCTCTTCTGATTTTATCAAACGCTGTTGGTAGGAATGATGTAGTATACCTTTAAAGTGTCACCGAGCTTGGTTTATGAGAGTAACCGTGGTCACTTGTTCACTCGTTGAGAAGGAATTTGCCATCGTTCTTTTTCCGACACTTCTTGGCCTCAAGGAAATCAGAGCTGGAATCTCTTCAGGAAAGACCCAAACACACGACTGTAACTTTTTTTTAGAATGATATGGTAGATTCAAGTATAATTGCCTATCACCATGTCGGGAACAGTCATAAACTGTAAATGCTGAAATACCTGTGGCATTTCATTGCATAATTCCCCCTGTGCCTCCTTTTTGAAATTTCGTAAAACTGTGTGGCACCGGTAACGTCAAAATTTCTCAGAAGAAGGTGTTTTTTAAAACTTGCCGAAACACCTGACGAACTAATTTTTAGGGTCCCTTTAAATGAACGTAAATTGACAGGTTCCTATCAATAACCTCTCGACAGCAGCAAGGTATTCTTCCGTCATGGCCGTTGGCGGTTTGCCAGTGTGCTCGCCGCCTTTTAGAAAGCTGCGGCCACACCTAAATTGGGAGAATAAAAATAAATCCCTCGAATCTGACAGTGCAATATTTCTAAAAGCATGTGACAACCATTCCAGTATTTGAGATTTATTTAAAACACTTTTGAAATTGAAACGCATCATCACCTGACGCCTATGGTCAAAGCCGAGCGGTGGGGCGTGCCTCAACTTGTCAAAGTACGCGGCTGACTAGGCGTTGCTACGGAAGCCTACGGTGGGCCATTTTTGCAACGAAAGGATGAGGTTTCATGGTGCCACACTAGTTTTTTGTCTTCACCTTTCCTTCATGCCCACATCTTCACCTTTCTTGTGACCCTCAGAGTCAGCAGTCAGCCTTGTCCTTTGTTTACCAGCGCACTAACTCGTGCACGTAAGGAGCCCCGAAGAAACCTAACCCTAAATCCTAACCGTATCGGTTCGAAACACCAGCCGTGTTATAAATTTAATAGAAGTCGCAAATTTAAAAATCCAAGCACTGCCTTTGTTCTCGTCATGATATCCTAAAGTGAGATCGACAAAGCGAAACCGAAACCTGCTAACCAGTGAGTTCCCAAGATGCTTTGGGCGGAATTGCTTCGCAGGGATCGCGTTTATTCTGGAACAGGTTTATTGCGACAATAAATCAATTATCTTCAGATTAAATAACATAATGCTTTTGTCACCGGGTGTTCAGTGAGCAAAATCAGCTGGTTAAAAAGAGAAGATCGAAGCTTGCGCAATCTGGTCACGCCGTTTCTAAAATTTACTACAATACGAGGTACAGTTTGAAAACTTCCGAACCTCTTAGTCCCGTCTGGCGCTTGTGTGAAGAACTATTGCCTCTAATTTCAGAGACTACAAGAAAAACCAAACAGAGCTCTAGTCTCAGGTATTGTAATCTGTTTGTGTTATAATATTCTGCATTTTAAAATTGTTTGGAGCGGCTTTTGACGGTCTTTTTTCGGCTGCAATTTCCATATATTTATTTGTTTTAACGAGAGGGCGGTTGTAACGACTCACACATGAAGAATAGGAATCATTACATCGCCTATGTAAAATAAACCCATATGTATCTATACGATGTCTGACATTCCTCAGGAAATAAGGTGATCGCCCTTGGTCTTCGGGAAAGCAAGTAAAATGATACTCTCACGTACACGCTTCTACTACTGAGATTCTTGGAGCAATGAGACCTCACGCCACCGAGAATGTGTGCTGGACCCCGAAATTCATATAATAATGGTATTTAAGTCGTTTTGGAAGGACGAGAAGGTGTCAGTTTCTTTAGCCTAGACCCATACAAAATCGTATAGAGCGCAGCACACAGGTGCGTTGAAATCAAGTTAACTTCACCACTCAAAACAGTACGTTTAATTTTCTGTGGAACGGTGGCATGCTCCCTCATCGGCTTTTTCAAAGCATGGTTTGCTTGTAGGTAAGTCGAATCTATGAATTACAATCGCTCTCGCGGTTGTTCATCCCACAAGACCAGAAGCATTAAGAAACGCAGAGAAAAGAAATAAAAAAAAACACGTATTCTGATATCCAGTTTTTCATTTGATCTTTTCTAGCACCATAGCTAATGTTTGACTATCAGGAAGTAAAGTTTTATGCTTTGTAGGCAAACATAGAACGACTCCATATATTTGCCTGTCGGGGATCCCTTTTCGCGAGGAGAAAAATTGAACCTTTTGGCCCAGGATAATCCGGTACTGAATGCACACAGAACTATTGCTAAAGTATTAAGAAAAATTGTAAA
The DNA here is from genome assembly GCF_016920785.2 of Ixodes scapularis. Classification (NCBI taxonomy): domain Eukaryota; kingdom Metazoa; phylum Arthropoda; class Arachnida; order Ixodida; family Ixodidae; genus Ixodes; species Ixodes scapularis. Next base: position 199,241,385 of record NW_024609835.1, read on the forward strand.
TTAAAGAAGTAAAACAAATATTAGTTGTTATGTATATATTAATCAATCGTATAATAAATATAATCCTTTTTTTGCGCTAGTCCAGCATTGAGATAAAAAAAAATAGTGCAACGCTCAGTAAACCGTATTAAATTAAGCATCCTTCAGTGCACATTTGATTAAAAACGCCGGAAAAGTCTTTATTCACATATGAAAAACAAAATGAACACAAATATTTAGGCGGAAAAAAGTATTTCATTCAACGCTCAGTCCTTTACCCTTCGTGCGAGGATTGAACACAAAAAGTTACGCTCTAGATATTTCCATCAAGATAATAATTGTCACAAAAACGCACCATTTAATATTTTATTTTGAGTTTATTATTACGAATTTAATCTTACCTAATGAAAAGCTCTGCGATCACAAGGCTACATAGCTCCGACCTTCCGGGCTCTGTTCGAAGATTAAACAACGGCGTAGTCCTCCAGCTACGCGTATTCGTTTTATTCCACAGTAAATATTACGGTGGGTAAATCAACTGCGAATTTTGTTTTACCTTACTGCACGAACCAAAAAAAAAAAAATACAGGGGAAACTGGAAGATGAACTTGTCTCTCTTTTGTTACACCGTCGGCCGGCATAAAGCGCGTTATTAAATTTGCATTTTTAATCATGCAGGCTCGCTCGTTTCTTGTAAGACGCTCCGAGTATTGGTTTGGTCCACGCCCCTTGGCTCTCCCAGACTTTCTTCATTTTGTTCGCGTTACTTTTGGAGTCTCTGAAGACGTCAGCATGTACTCCCTCTCCACCCAACTGTGTGTGCGTTACGCGAATCAAGCGGGTTGTCTGAATCCGCCTGTCAACATTTCTTTGGAAACACTAGTTCTTCGCCCAAGCGCAGAAACAGTAGGAGCTGCCGAGAGCTGTATTTCCTTTTTTCTTCAGTAGCATTTTCTTCTTTTCGCGCACGTTTTTCGGCAGCCGTAATTGAAGTTGCCATTGTTTATCTATGGATGACGTCTGTTGATAGAGTGGATGAAACATGGCTGCCTGAGGCAATTTGCCGCGAAATTGGCGTTGCTTGTCAAGTAGAAATAACAAGACAAGCGCCGCAGTGCTCACGCATTGTTCCCCCTGTCGTCAAAACACGGCATTATTGATGTTCACTGGGAGATTAAAGTGGTTAGGAGCGGTTATTTGCTCCATACATTTTGTTCCCGTCCCCGCCGGTATACAAGAGTTCACGCTCCATTCTATGTGTGATTTCGTTCGCATGTGTGCGTTGCAGCGTGCATATCCGTAAAAGTAAGTGCGCGTACTAGTAGTTTGAGAGTTTCTGCAGGAGTTTTGGTAACGAAGCGTGTATCGAGCGTAGACTGCACTCCTGTCGTCGCTGCCGTCATTTGTTTAAAGGTGCTGGCGAGGGTAGTATAGTAGCCTTGTAGGAGGTACCGGAGATGGCTTGTGTTATGCGCAATTCAAGCCGACAAGCTGTTCCTCATGTAGAAGCTCTTTTGTGTTATTTTATTCTCTTTATATTTCTTCACGAGAGTTGTAGCCAACACGAACATAAATATTTATTATTTTGTAATTTTATTAATTTCATATATGGCCCGGGCCTAAGGGGTTAGAAAAAGGAGTGTTTACGAACTACCATGTCAAATTAACAAAGAGTCTAATCGTTAATATATACAGTGAAGTGGCTTCCACTTACAGATCATTTGCTGTAGTGCTTTTGATTAAATGGTCATATGCCAGTGGTGCTCTTGGCGCGGGAAGGCGACTGCACCATTCTAATGTGCGAAAAAACAAAGAAACGTTAGTTTTGTTTTATTAGTTTAATAACTTTAGTCTGGAATACGCATATATAAAAATGTTATTTAAATCATGTCTCGTTCCGAACTAGAAGTGAGAAAAAAAAAAAAAAAGGAAAAATAAATGTAGATGAAGTTTGGGAAGAATGGAACTGCACCTCCGTGAATAAAAAGTTAGCGTATTAAATGAAATTTAAAGAAATGGAAATTCACTACCTGTAATAAGTGTTAACTGTATACAGCGGCCGCTAAATCGGTCAAACATGTTTGTGCTTTTGTCTCACAGACACGACGTCACCTATACTATTAAAGAAGTTGACGAGAGTATACATTATGGTAAAGCTGGGGATGGTTATTTGTTGTTTTGTGTCAAAAATGTAACTCTAAGGAAAGATGCCTCGCTACGAGCGAAGTCAATGAGCCACAGGTCCGGTGTGGTTCTTGAGTGAACAAATCAATCCCGAGAACAATCCCAACGCTCTACAGAATGCTGCTCTTCCATGATGATTACTCTAGGCTTGGTTAGACGGGCGTTGTACCAATTAGTCAACCTGTGCGACGTGAGCGGAACCTGGAGCCGCTGCGCTGAATGAAGAAGCTACACCCCAAAGAGTTCCTCAATAGGGCGACTTAGTGCGACGCGGTTAGTTCCGCTGAACGATTTTCAATATGGAGAGGCTGACAGCGCGGTTTCAAGTGCAAGGACGAACAGCAGAATCCTAGAAATCCAGGTCGTGTATTTTATACCGCGGAGCTAGTCACTTTCGGTTACACAGCAGCCCATCGTATGTGCAGACAACAAACAGCATAGGGTGGTATGACCTCCGGCAGGATGTTTGTACTATACTCCGTGTCTAGAAAATATTTGCACGAGTCAACGCCAATAAACACGTATGCCCTCTCTGCGTCGGAGATGTTAAGCAAGGTCAGTTGCAATGCCATGCTCTCTAAGGCGCATCTGTTCTCCTGTGCTGAAATTCGAAACAAATAAAAACGTAAAAAAATTTTATTTGTTTCCATAGAACCGTTTATTACTACATCATTAACACTGAAGAGATAATTAGTTCTGGATGCGCATCCTTCTTGAAATTAAATCTTTAATAAAATGTATTGCACGCAATTTTTCTATACGGAATGTGAAATATGGTTGGCACCTAACCTTGTCCGTTTAGGTGCCAACAACGGTAGTGGAAAGACCGGCTGCCAGACGCTGGCAGTCGAACCTCTCCGTCGAGTTTCTTCGTATTACTCCAAGCTACTCACGGCCAAGGTAGAACATCACGTGTTCAGACATGCAGCGGCGCTCGGCTTCATAAAACGATCGCGCTGCAGGCTTCCACAGAGAAAGAGCGCAATATAAAGTAGCAGAAAAGAAGAAAGAAAACAAAAAGCAGAGGCTCATTTTGCCTCAACAGGTTGAGGTACAGTGTTTGCTGTTCTTTCGCTGTGAGCTGCATGGCGCCAGAGCACTGATCGGCGCGTCTGCGTTCAAACTGCTCTGTTATCCCCGCGCTCCGTCTGCTGTGTCCCGCGCTCCAACAGTCGCTGAGAAAGTCGCATCCACACTACAACTGCAGAAGATAGCATTCACAAGTAAGACATCCACGTTGCACCCACGCACTTACCTCGCGCATGGCGCAGGGCCACTTCGTGTCATCTGTTCTCCACATGAGTGAGCAGTTTTTTCACACTAACACAACACATTCTGTCTTATCACGGTCTTTGTCTCGCTGGTGCGGTAAAGAGGCCACGTTTTTCATTCGCCCCCACTTTGACGCTCGTTTTTCAGACGTACGAGGGCTGATCAATGCGTTTTGCCTCCTGGGCTGTAACTTTTTTATTCAGTGATGGAATCGAAAGATGTTACATTCGAATTAGTCTCTGAAATATTTTCTTTCTCAGTAGTACAAGACTTGTAAATATTGTTCCCACCGGCTTTGATGCAGTCCCGGTACCGCTGCGCTATTCTCCGCGTGCCATCGTAGACGACTGAGGGTGGCTGTTGATGACACCAACGGCGCCCTGCGTCGGTAACCACGTCGTTGGACCCAAACCGTGTACCATTCAGATATTCCTTTACCTTGGAAAACAGAAAAAAAGTCTGATGGGGAGAGTCCGGGCTATAAGATTGGTGAGGCAAAGGGTCCTGGAACTGCGGCTCCTCCAGCGCGGTGGTGGTCTCGTCAGCAGACGCCCTCAATAAACTTTCACTTAATGTAACTTTTTTTTTTTCTTTCAATTCTGTCATTGAATGAAAAGTTACAGTATAGGAGGCAAAGATTATGGATCACCCCACGTGACACAATCGGCAAATTTAAATCTTAGAATAAGTAATCAACGCAGCTTTAATATTTTAAAGAAACTGTCCAGGGTGAACAGTACAACAAACACTGCTTGTGCTTCGCTGACGTCTTCGACAGGCTACGCTGACCCGACGCTAAAACTAACTCACGCCTCGTCCTTCTCGCTACGAAGAGAGACGGAGAATGTCGGAGGCCGGACAGGGATACACTCGTCGAAAATGGGTCCCCCCCCCCCCCCCCCCCCCCCACCCCCCAGGAGCTGAAGCCACCTATCCGTACAACCGCACATTAACATCGCTAGAGCGAGCTCGCCCGCGCTTTGTTTCCTCTTCGTTAGAAGAAGAAAGGGAGGATTCTCCAGCCGTAGCAGCAACAATCACCACAAAATGGACGCAGCGATGGAGACACGACGGATCGAGAAGAGACGCGAGACAGACGCAGACAGGCACAACCGATGAGACAGACAACTGCTCTGGGGGTCGCTCTGTTCTGTCCCTCTCTCTTCTTGCCGCCGTTCTGCTTCGATACAGGTTTGGGAAATTGGCCCCGAATACGAGTGTTCCTCTTCTATTTCGGTTACAAGGGCCCGGTCGACAAATATCCACTGCCGGAAAAAGAAGCGTTTGAGACAGAGGGCGAAGGCGACGGCCGTGAGAGGGAACTTTCTTAATTACTTTCCGAACAGAAGCCGCCATGAGACGCGACTGCGGGCTTGATGACCATCGAGCCCATGGGCTTGTCCTGGACCCTGACGTGTTTCGTTCTTTCGGTCTGGATCGGCGTATCGGGCTGGGGTGTCGCGGAGGGGTAACCATTTGCCCAGTTGTATTTCGAGGCTTCAGAAGGGGAAAAGCGCAGCAGTCACTCGAACGCGGAGCCAGCGCACAAAACAAAACGATACAAAAACACTCATAGTGGCCTCTTCTATCGGCAGTGCGAGGTCTTCTGTAGTAACTTTTGCAATTTCGGAAGCTTTACGTCTCCATTCGTGTCCACCATTATCTAGGGCATTTATATCTTCCATATATATTTAAAGGACCGAGTTTAGACAGGATATTAAAACATTAACGTTTTTGCTTTAAAGTACCAATGATGCTTTTAGCTATTCAGTTCTATGGCTTGCACGTGACTTCATAATACACTGCTGACTGTTGTTACAACTTGTTCTTTCCGAGAAAACAAATTCGGCGGTGTGAAAAGCATGTCCTATACTCTGTTTCACCTTATGATGTACCGCAGGAAAGGCTACAAGCGCGAGCTTCTTGCTCTTTGGCACGCCTCGGCGGCACAAGCTCTCTTACATTAAGAGCAGCTGCCAAAGCTATGATCTCGCGCGTCTAGCCTTCGCTGCGGTAAAACATAAAGTGAAACGGAGTATAGAAGGTTCACGTTTAGAAGCAAGGAGTCTATATAATGACCGCTGGTATGACGTCCAAACAAACCATCTATTACTTCCAGAAGAAAACTCGGATCTTAATGTTGATCAAGTGGCTATTACGTATTGTGATCGCTTGAAGATATCACACAGTCACGGTATTACATGCTCATGGAGATTGGTTAGGGAAATACCTCCAGTGACTAATCTCTGGCACGAGCATGTGGTCAATTGGATGGGGTCGGGGTTTTTACCACTCAGATTAGGACGTCGTGTAATTTATTATTAATGAGTCGGCACGCTGTCGGCCGCGTTAGTCTCTGGGGAACCAGTTCTAAATGAACGGTCAACCTGAGTCCCTGTTTAATTAGCTTTTTTCCTCTCATAACGCGGTGCTTCTCGGCTCGTTTATCATTGTCACCGCGGCCTACGGAAATTATTAGCGAAACATGCGAGAGGAAAAGACCGACTTGAATTTCGTTATTCATTCTTCCACCTCGGCCATACACTTTTCCTGCCAGAACGAAAGGTTACATTTTTGTTAAGGCAAATACGGCTGAAATACCCCGGCGCACATAATTACATTTTTTTCCATTCGTCGCTTGTGTGTGCTTTAGAGAGATGTCGGCACCTTCTAGGGTATTATTTTCGTGAAAATTTAGACGTGCAAAGCGTTTTTTTCCTTTATAAATATTCTTTCCAAACCTTTAGTATTTTTTGTTTATTCCCACCCAGCCATAATGACAAAAAATAATTTTTTTAAGTAAAAAAAATTAGCGCCGTGGAGATTACTATTTTTAAATACGTCTCACTAATCAGTGGGGCTTTGACAACAATTGACTATATTTACCCAATACTTTATGACGTATACTATTGCAAGTTAATTTTCTAACCGATTAGTTGATCGAAGGGACCTATTTGAAACTCCAGCACCCTATAGAAGGAGGGGCGATAGTTCCAAGATGATTGAAGTAGCGGAGATTGATTTGCCATGATTTTTTGTGCGCTCGCACCTGACGTCGATCAGTTTGTTTAAATTATTTATTTGATACAAAGGCGACGCGGTCAGGGAAGGAGCATATCAACGGTAACAGAAATGTCGTGCGTTACGAAAACGAACATGCTCTTCCCTAAAAGATTCAGAAACCTCCCTCTTTTTATCTATAGTCACAAGTTGCGTAGAGCGTTTTGGGTGCCAATTATGTAATTGTGTGTGGGGAAATATTTTCGAGGGTGGTGAAGGTATAGCGCCGTTTGCTTTGTGCCTGGCCACCGGTGCTCGAAAACGTGAGGCGTGCAGGGGGACCTCCAAGCTTCAGAAGTGTAGCACTCAAATTCATGTCTCTGTGTCAGAAGTCACTGCACGCCGTCGCGGTTTTAGTGCATTGCAATACTTTATCCACTTTCGCCATGTGTACTAAAACTCGTTTTCGCATAGCATGAACGCAGTGTACCGTTCGGTGCGTCATTACAACCGGTAGGTCGTGCTGCACCTTTGACACATGATTTTCAACACGCGCTAGTAGCGTTGCCGTGCACAAGGCAGCATGCCATGACTATATGCGAACACTGCATATAATGCCATCTGCGTAATTACAGGCTTTATTTATTGCTTTTTTTTAAATGAATTTGAATATTCAGTATAACATACTTCTGTACTGTGTTATTTTCAAGACCGCGACCTGCCTCGCCAAAACTCCGTTCTAAGCACTGGTCGGGAATCGCTGGCTTAGGGACGGACTTAAAAATGCTACTCGCATTTTGCTTGGCCTTTATAATTACTTCAATTCATGTATGCATAATCTGTCTTTTGATGGTGTTTAGAGCAAACGGTCATGTCCCTCGTCACGGCTCTTTTAGCACGTAAAACTCTGACCCCTTCCCGATGTCGATTGCTCGGCGCACTTCAAGCGAGCGGCTCTCATTTACTTTCAGAAAATAATTGACTTTTCGCAGATTATACAGGCGAAATTGCAACATCAGCGGGAGCTTTTGTCGTCACGTTGAGCACAGATAGAGCTGGCGACCGCGGGACCCGAACCCCGTAGCATATGTCTTGTGCGAAAAGTTTCCAATTACATTAGCGAATTCGATCACTACGTCCAACGATATTACGAAGCGGAACACAGCAAATCCTTTTTGGACGCACTTGTTTTTTTGTGTTTTTTTTTGTTATTGTCGCTAAAACTTTGTAATGTACGAACACGCTGTCCAAAAAACATGGGATAACAGCAGCACCAAGGCCGCCAGGTTCGCTCCTCTGGTTCTTCTTTCATCCAGGAGGCGGGCTGGAGTTGCGAATAGTCCTGTTACGTGCAAACACTCTGTCGTTGTTGAACACGCATCAAATATTTAATCGCTGAAGTAAAGGCGTCAACCTTCTCGGATTTTTAAAAAGGTAAAACAGTGCAAAAAGTCACGGACAGGAAGATGTACACAAACGGAGAGCTGACATTCAAGGGTTGAAAGTCAGCGCTCCGTATGTGTATTTCTTGTTCGTGTCTTTTTGAGCTGTTTCACCCCTTTAAATTGCATCACCAACTCGCCCAACTCACCAACGCACTACAACCGTCCTAACGTATTAAAAAATATTTTAAAAAAAGAACTTGTCTTAAGCGCTACCTAATGTGCCTCTGCCGCTCAGGACGGGATGATCCGAAAAAAATGAACAATGTTTTTTTTTTTTTTTTTTTTTTTTTTTTTAAGGCAAAAATAAATTACGCATAGCCGAACGCTTGGTCGTCTCCCAAGTTTATACCGCTAGAAATTCAAATCAGTTTCTAAAGATTCACAACTTTTCGATATGCGTGATTCAAACTTATGAGCGATTTTTTTAATGCTAGTTAAGGGAACAAGACCGATCTCACCGATTATACGTTACACAATCCCAAGTGTTTCCTGGCTCGTTAGCAGCCATTTTCTCACAAAAAAATGTTTATACAAAACGAGTGTTGCATTTTTATTAAGTTAACAAAAAGTTGCTTAACTTTAGTATATGGTCCCATCCTGTAGAGCTTTATTTGGGTAAAAACAGGGATTAACTTTGCGATAATAAAATACAGCCTTTCTTCCTCGAACACCAGCAATTTGTTTATTGACGTTGTTTATTGGTGTTGTTTTGTGTTGCTGTGGCTATGGCATAGAAAATAACATATCAGAAAACGCACAGCGCTATAAGGTTAAGAGTCTACACTTTTAAATTTTAGTCACTCAAATATTTAAACCTACACCAGGGATCTCTCACACGTTTCAGTTTCACGTAAGAAAAATATTGTAGACTTTTTTCTTCTTTTTGCTCTAGTTCTTCAATCAACTCATGTCAATCAAATGTATATAAAGAGCATAATAAATGCAAAACATAATGGGGTGACTGGCCCCATTATGCTTTGAAGGTAAAGATGGGGAATACGTTTTGATCTTAGATAATGCATTGAGGCCACTTGATTCCCGTTTTAAATTTATAGATAGAAGAGCGTCTAGTTTTATGTCAGAATCAAACTGGTAAGTGTCCCCATGGGGTGACTGTCAGCAGAAAATGCACCAGGCATCTATTTTTAAGGGATGTCAGCACATGCATTCAAGTTTTTACCATTGCAAAGAACGTTGCCATTCGACCAATTACACGACTGGTACTGTGGTTGCTTATTTTTTGGTCTCAAAGAAAGTTCTTTGCCAACATAGACTCTGCCAACATTATAACGCTGATTGGTTGTTGTGTGCATAGGCTTTATCTTAAGAGTTTCGTGAAACGTGAGTGTGGGCGAAGTTGCGAGAACGTGATCCTAGTAAGTGTTCTTTTTGAAGCGATTGCTTGATAACTTTGCACATAGAATCACTATGCTAGCGTGGCTTTTATTTTGTTACTGCTAAACGAACTTTGTGTGGAAAATAATGGGGTGCAACTTCAAGGCTATCTATACACCAACTCATGTTTACAAACAAACCGGAGCGCCCGGAACGCCTCTAGCGGACGCCACCGGCGCTGCGCATGCGCGATGGGGGTGTGGGCAAGACGCTCGCCGTCGCCCACAAACAAACCATTGAAATGCGACGTTATCGGCGTCTGTGTGAGTCCCCCTGCCCTTTTTCGCGTTCGAATTGTTGATTCTACGTCTTCCTGGCGATGTCTGACTACGTGAGTGGCCTCAGCGAAATTAACAAGGCTCGTTACACCGCAAAACTTCGCGTCAATAATGTGACATGCGGCGATTCATTCCGCGTGGACGCCGCAGAATGTACGCTAAAGCCTGATTCGCATGATGAGATTTCGCTCGCTATTTTCAGTCGCAACGTCGCTCGGGCTGCAAAAGCGTGAACCGAAGCTGAGATGGTCGACGTCGATACTGAAAATCTAAAGCAGAATCGGACCATGCGAATCAGGCCTAGCAAGTCGGTGATGGTCACTGGTAACAATGATCAACATCTCCTTGTATCTACTGTTTACATCGAGCCTGCTCACCAACCTTCAAATTTAAGTCTTTTGAGGCGTGCATTGCTTCTTATCGCAAGTACCGGGCCAAGATTCTGTCTACCGGCCGGCGTCGTCTGAGAGAGCAGACGACAGTTCGAACGATCAGGTGGCCGTTAGAACTTGAAGACGCACTGAACGTAGTCCGCAGGTGGTCCGCACAACTTGACGGTTTTTTGGCGTTCATGTTGGAACAAAGCAAATAAATCTGATGATCACAGCTGTCCGTGAATTCAACCCAAAGTGCTTCCCACCCAAGCAATCGTTGTCCGACGGCGTCTGCTTTTCCCTTTTCACGGCACATATCCAGATTCTCGGACGAACCGAGCACGTGAAAACCGACTTTCAAACCTTTCTCGACACTTTTGGTACGGCCCCAATCGCGGCGTTTTGACGAGAAGGCAGGTTTTTGTCTAGTTCCTATCAAAACAACGCAGGAATACACGTCTGGCATGGGGACTTCTGCCCACAGCCCCAGACCGGAAATGCGACCGACGCGCCACCACCGCGGCGTGACGTAACAGAGATGAGTTCGTGTATACGTCTGCAAAGCTAGAGTGCCTTCAATATGGCGTATTGCAACTACAGACCGTAGTACAAAATTGGTTTTCCGGACCAAATAATTTAAGCCGTCATCATCTCCAATGTGCAATATGCGTTACTGGTAAGTACCCCTGTACACGCATTATTAAGTACGGTACACTATAAAATATATCGCATTACTAAAATGGTTCACTTTGCTCGCAAGCTTAGTGTGCGCTTTACAATGTTTTTATATCAAGTACTGGGAGCAATCAGGTTAGCTCGCTTTGTACTGATTTTACAAGTAAACTTTTATTTCAAGGCTCAGCGGGCTGTCTTCTTAGGTAACGCGTTTACTTACAAACAAGGCACGAGGAAAGGTAATCGCATCATTCAAGGGAGGGGAACCACGGGATGGAATTCCCGGACAAACGTGCTCACCTAGAAATGCTTTCTCCAAAGGGCAGGGACACAACTGGTGAAGGGTCATGTTGAGGGCCCCAGCGCAGACTGGATTTATATGTTACAATGCATGTTCAAAAGAGTGATCTAATTAAGTTGATAATGCAATTGAATGCCAAGGTTCACGCGAGCCGGACAAGAATGACGATATTATCCATGGAGAAGGGGAACCAGGGGGACAAATGACGAACAGGAAACTCCAAGAACAGCTAGATGGTTTGTGCTCGACCAAAAAAAGTCTGTCTGGTTCTCGTACAGAAAACCTAAAGCGCTTCACTGGAAATAGGAAGCTCCCTGGTTCGATAAAATAGAGCGTTCCGCTAGAAATGCAGAGGTTCCTGATTCGATAATACAGCATTCCAGTCCATATTGTGGGGTCCCTGATTCGATAATCGATCACTTCAATGAAAATGGAGAGGTCCCTGTTTCGTGCCAGGACCAGGCGAATTTTTTTCGGTCGCGCACCAGTCACTTTGTTGTATTTAAAGTTTTGTGTTTGTAATTTGTCCCACTTCCCCTTGTTCCCCCTTTTCAGGAATTATTTTCGCCATTTATGTAAGTCAGGTTTACCTTATCGGAGCTTTGGCTATTGGCGTGAGGTGATGCGAGCAAGATGCGTAGGATAATTATTTTATTTTGTGTGCCGTATATAATAATGCAATATAATGCAGCAGTGCTCGCATGCTTAGATGAACATATTGTGTACCTTGTTCAGTAGAACACAATCTGTGCAGCTTGTGTGAAAGAAACCGACTAAAATAAGTCCAGACACGATTGTCGTTCCCTAGGAAAAATATCTTATTTCAATAACGTTGCATTTACTTGGAATGGGAATATTAGCGACTAACAATTCCTCACTGGCGGTTTTGCACGTATTGGTCAGGACGGCCCTGTAGCTTCACGTCAAGAACCAGGCGAAGACCTGGAATGCGTTACCTGCTTCTAACAGCCATGCCCCTCAAAATTTATTTTCGAAATGGATTACAAAAAGAGTGAGGTGTTTAGATATTGAGTAAGATAAAATGCAGTAGTATCGACGGAAAGACATGTCAAAGGGTAAATACAATGCAACTTACTTTTTTTGTACTTACAACGCAAAACTGTGATCCTGTATTTGTTTTTTTTTTCTTTTGTTTTCTTCTTGCATACATTGTTTCAGGAAGCTCTAAAGAAAAAGAAAAACAGCAATAAGAAAGCTGAAGTCGGGTTGGTATTAAAGCTTGTGATTACAAGCCACACTATCGATTAGGAAAAGAGAAGTTATATACTTGCGTATTGCTTATAAACAAGCATACTTTATTACAAATGAGCTCTTGGTACTACGCGTGCTGGACTACTAATTCCAAGTAGAGAGGACTTTGCTCGTGTTTAACGTAACAGGCTTTGTTGCCGCTCTCCCTCGCGGATTGAGATCAAACGTCGGACTTGGCAAGCAAAAATTCAGGAACAATTCAATAAAAATCTGTCTTCCGAAAATTATTCGTATTGTATTCGTCCGAAGGCGTTTCCCGAATATCAAATATGTGCAGTCAAGTCATGTCTCGAAACGCCTTCTATGCTATGTGACGCTTTCTCTGCTATTGTGACATGTTCCTTTTCAGTCCCTTTCTTTTCGCAAAAGAACCAACCATGTTTTTAGCATTTGGTACTCAATTGTCAACAACCGAAACTATTTTAAAATGCTCAAATGAAAGGTAATCTTCACTCCATGAGTTCGCCAGTTGTCCATTCGTTCGCATTTTTAAACTCTACGTGCGAAACGCTATATTTGCGTTCGACTTTCTCGCAACTCACGCGAAGCTTGAAATCAGTCGTTCGGCGTCGCTCCATTTAAGCTTTGGTTCGGTCCACGGCCCCTTTTCCTGGTCGTACTGCCGTCATCTCCGCTGCATCCAGTCCTCAAGCCTATAATCACGATGGAAAGAGGGTTGCCTAAGTGGACTTACTTTTCTCTTCTTTTTTAGTCTCTTTTTTTGAGTTTGTTAGAGAGTGAAAAAGAAACAAAAATAGAAAAAAACGAGAAAGAGGGATGTTTTTATTACACGTCTAGCCTGGCAGTGCGTAAAATGAAAAAGGCGCGTTCTATTCGGCCTTGAGGCACATGCTCTGACCAAACGTAGTCACCTCGCCGATGCACCTCTCCTACGTTTTTAATAGGTTTTCTGTTTTGTTGCTGACTTCACTCTCTTTCCCTTTGCCCCTGCGTGTGTGTGTTTGTTTTCTTCCTTGAGATAGACTCAAGTTTGTGCCGCAGGTAAAACGCATTTTCTGTGTCCTTTCTTTTCTACGTCCTCCTCTCCCAACGCGGCAGGGGCTACTGCGGTTTGCTTTCATCGCGGAGACGGTCACAATATGCGGCGGCGTCGCAACTTGGGTTGTCCACCGTCTGTTCGCGGCTCACACTGTAAGAAATGGACGCCATTCGGTTAATCTGGACTGGTTGCAGATGTTATCTTTTCGTGGAGAAGCTTACCACAGGAATGAGGCATCTTTCGGCAGGTTCAATTATTTTCCTCGGTTGTGTTTCGTGTGAATTCGCATGCCTGTGTGCGCGTGTTTGCGTGAATATGTGTGTAAACATCGTCAGCGTAGCTCATGCGTACATGGGCGTTCGTATGTAGGGTTGATCTTGCTGGTAAAAGTGTGCGCAGCTTCGTACGGGCTAATGCGAACGCATACGCAGAAACAATAACAACCTTATCTGCAATTTAGAGGCGCTGTAACACTAAACGGAGTTCTACTTCATGAACTAGTTTTACGTGTTATCTCCACTCGCCGAGGGTAGAAACTAAATGGGGGCACAAAGCTCCATCGAAGGAGCATGTCCTCTGATCCGTACGTTTGATAGGGATTGCCGTTGTGGCCGGAGAAAATTCGCGACGCGTCCTTTTGTCTTTTGTGTTTATCTTTGATATACCTCTCTCCTTTCTCTGCTAATCACATTAAAGAAACAAAGAGCGCTGAAACGCAGGAGTCGTTTGTGTTGTGGTACCTACGCTAGAGGAAGGTGGCTTCCACGTTTAAGGGACATGTTAGTCCCGCCGCATGCCACATGGGACGCCATCTTGCTCGCTGTTTCTGGGTCGTCAGATTGGTTCGCGTGATTTCGAGCGAATAAATGAGCGGTGCTCACGTTGCGCACGGAGGTACGGGAGCCGGAATCACGTGGATAAACATCGTAAATAAATAATTGCAAAAAAAAAAAAAAAGGCGAGAGGGTATCGTGATAATTAGCGCACGTCCCCCCGGCATTCTTGGTCGTGGAGCACGTGAGAAACCAACACGCAAGGTGCCTCTTTCTCTATATTTCACAAGGGGGGACCGATGCTGTTCTGCGAACACTTGTTTTCATTATACTTTGTTAAAGCAGACTACAGGCAGCTTTATCTATCTGCTTACTTTTTGGGGACGATCTTTCATATCGTCCCGCTAAAATTAAGTAAGTTCTCATTTGCGATCGCGAAAAGTGTTGAAACAGACTTATTAAGATACCGCGTTAAAGGAGCGTTTCGAAACCTTTGGGACATTATTCAGGTATGAATTATTAGCGTGTCTCGAAAGAGCGGGCTGTCAAAGCATCTACGATGATTTTAGAATGAAAGCAAGTCAACAGAAAACTTATTAGTCGGTTCCCCCGACTAACCTTATAATCCGTCACTTCATTTTAGTTCGCAATATTAACAATTATTTAGAAATGACCGCATAAAACAGGAAAATTTCAAACAGTTATTTGAGGTGTGGGGTTAATTTTGGGGTGTGTAACATGTAATACATAAGCTCATATAAGACCTGAAAAAGCTATTCGCCAAAAATGGCCAAGACCTTTTTGTTGATTTTTTAACTCTTTCTAGCAACTGCTTATGCCACAAGAAAAGTTTTGCTCTTTGCTTATGGAATAAAACATAAAATATTAAAACAAAACGGTTAAAGTGCACGCGAGCTGGTGAAAGCGTGCCAGCGTCCAGACCGCGTAGTTAACGACGCCCTCCTTCTCCTTTTCCCCCTAGATTATGGCCAATAAACGGATTATGAATTGAATGTGCTGATGTAAGTTATGCATGATGATTGAAACCTGAGATTTTGGTATGGAAAACAAAAACTCGTGAAGGAGGAAGAAAAAGGGACAGACAACGTGTCAAGCTCAGCCAACAGCTTTATTGCCTTTACGTTGTCTGTCCCTTTTTCTTCATCCTTCACGAGTTTAAGTTCTTCAAACAAGTCTCAGGTTTCTATCATAATGTAAACATAAAATATGATTATTCGTTTATCCCCATACAGGAAATAATACTCTTCTTCAAAATGTTCTTCCTGAATATCCAGCAATTTCAAATTGCCTGGAGAATTACGTCTCACCTCCAAAATCGCGCAACCAGAAATAAAAAAAAAAAAAAAATCGCGAATGTTTTGAAAAAAAACAAAAACGAGAAGATAACGAGACGGTGAGACAGTTTCACAATCGCAACGCGCATTTGTAGTCGTCGCACCGCACACGTGATCTGAGAATGCATTGATAACCGACGTGAGCCTTTTTTTCTTTCGTCTCTTCAAATCTGTTGTTTACGGCGCCATTGATGGCAAAAGCAAGAAATCGTCTTCTAAAGAAACAGAAAAAGATAACGCGCAGAAAAACGTATTTTCTCGCCGCAACCTTCTCAAGGACTTTGGAAGGCGTAGTTTCAGCGGTAGTCAGGAGAACCACGCGCGACCTGGTCGAACGTGGACGTCCGGTGCATCTCTTGCCTGACCGGCACTAAACTCCGTTCAACCCTAAGCCGACAGCGCGGTGGGAGCTACGCAGTTGCGGGACCATGAAACACCCCCCTCCCTTTCGCCACGGGGACCCCGCTTTCTCTCCGTGAGTATGGTGAGAGAGGGGAGCGTGATCACGTGTCAAAAGATATACGTGTGATTGGTCCCACGAGCATGTAGCATCCACCGTAGTCTCAGTTCAGGGTTGAACGGAATATTGGCACTGTTCCCCGGGCACAGCATCTTTACGGACGGCCGGGCAGCCCGCCGGTCGGGCCGTCCCCCCTTGGCTGGGCGCAGCGGCGCGGCAGGTGCAAACGTCTTTCTAGAGGCACCTGCTGCTGCTGCTTCGGAGGCCGCCGCGCCAGCCTCGTATTTATGTGTCCCCTCCCTGCTCGAGGCTTCGCTTCGCGCTTTGGGATCAGCCACCTTTTATCTTTGTAGCGGTTGGAATTTTATGATGCCGGCGCTATGTATTCTTCACTTCTTTTTTTTTACACGCGTATACATATATATTTGTTTCATTCCGGCGTTTATCAAGGATCTGATGGGAGCGACATTCAATCGAGCTTGGCCACCGGGGTTTCGATTTTGTAGATCGTCTGGGACGATTGGTACGACGAAATAGGCCACCTGCATTGTCGAATATGTGTGCAGAATG
Organism: Ixodes scapularis; assembly: GCF_016920785.2. Classification (NCBI taxonomy): domain Eukaryota; kingdom Metazoa; phylum Arthropoda; class Arachnida; order Ixodida; family Ixodidae; genus Ixodes; species Ixodes scapularis. Next base: position 199,257,718 of record NW_024609835.1, read on the forward strand.
AAAGGCAATATCATGCGTCGGTGAACCTAATAGAAAAATAAATAACATTTCAAGATTTTAATTTCTCGCAACAAGGTTGAGTGCGCTCTTGGTGTCAGCATTTCTTGAGTGTTATAATAGCAATTGGATATAATAGTTGTAAGTGGAGTGTTCAATAGACGACCGATGGCATCAATCGGAAGTAACTCCGTCTATGTCAGAAAAGGGAGAAAATGTTTCATAAATATTTGAACAAAACCAACTTACACAAAGTTACATACGGTGCTGTCATTTGAATATATATATATATATATATATATATAGAGAGAGAGAGAGAGAGAGAGAGAGAGAGAGAGAGAAAGAGAGAGAGAGATATTACCCCTGTTATTTCTCCAGTTAGAATTAGAATTACCAAACTTTTGTAAGAAGGAGTAGGTAAAAAGTAAACACTTGATAAGCCTAATACTATCTTTTTGTTCGGTCGCTCGTTGACAGTAGTAACAGTTGTGACGTAAAGGAAAGTCGCGCATTCTAGAAGTGTGCTAATAATTCTGGATTCACACGATAGATTCATCCTATAACAATCCTGGGCCGTGGCCACCCGCTAGCCGTCAATAATCGTTGGGTAGGAATGCAAGATGTTTACGAGCGCGTCTTTGCCCTCTACCGTACACCATACACCCGTCAAAAGCGACTGAAGTTGCTGCCTTATCGAAATCTTCGTGCTCTATCTGCCCCCGTGAACTGCGTTGTGATATGCGTAATATTTATCCTCATAGGGAAGACGTGAGCTTTTTACCACCTGTGGTAACCGTAAATATATTACGGTGTTATTTTTTTCACTTTCGGTTTTTCAGCTTCGTTTGTATTAGTGCTATTTTGACGACTGCGAAGACCAAGTTACCGAAATGTTATGATCTCTGGATTTAGCGGCACTTTCTGTAGAAGCTCTGCGAAAACAGGTATGTGTCATTATTTTTTCCTCTTTCTGGTGCATTTTGAAGCCTATGTTTTAGTTGGTCATAGAATCAGAGGATCTACAGTTGCAGTACTTTTCAAAGAGGTCCCAATTTATCATCACTTGCAAAAGATGTATTGCAATGCGGATATTGCCTTCTCCCTTTTTTCTGGTGACGTTTTTGAAGGATTCTCGGAGCACCACATAATTTAGAACTTCAGAAAGTCGCAATGTTGCTTATGTTGCAATATTTTATTTTTTATTTTGCCTCGGTAGAAGATGTGCATTGCTCCAGCGTAGATGCCTTCTATTCGCAACTCTAGTGCGCCGCTCGCCCTCCCGCGGACGAACGGAGAACCAGAGGAGCGGGGACGGCGGCGGTGGCGGCGGCGCGGAAACGGTGGCAGGGACTGTCGGCCTTGATGCGTGTAGCCGTTTTAACGATAAAAGTCAACGCGTTAAAAAAGGGATTCTTGTGCTCCGCCTTGCAACAGCCTTGCACGAAGGACCGGGATGTCTAATCTCATTAGGGACTTTTCGTGTATATCGTCATTAGGGACTTTTCGTGCGGATTTCTTGTCTTGTGCATGGCCGCCAGTTGAATCTGTACTCAACGTGACGAAAAACCGTTTTACTAAAGGCCCGTTCACACAGTTGCGTTCGGAGCGACCACTACGCTTACGAACGAGTGCAACCGGTTGGAACGACGAGTATCCATAGCAACGAAGCGGTAAACGGTCGTTTCGTTCATGTTCGTTCGCAACGCAAGGAGTTGAGCCGGTCTGAACTTTTTCGTTACGATCGGGAACGACGGTAGCGACAGACCAATCACAGGTCGAGGAGAGCTCGGTCAGGCGCGTTGCATGCCGGTTGTTGCAGGCTCCTTGCATTTGCAAAGATGGCGCCGGTGGTGATCGTCGACATGGTCGGCGTGGTGGACGCTCATCGTTCCCCGTAAAAGCACTATCCTTGACTGCGAATTTTCGTCGTGTGTCGTTATGATAACCCAGCACGTACTAGAAGGGAAGATCCACCTACTCCTGCGGCGATCTCGTGGCGGCACTCTCAAAACAGCAGAAATACCCGTGCCGTCGTGTTTGTTTACTTCGACTACAGTGGTGCTTTCTTAGCATTTGTGTCCTCGAACATCACCCGGCTTTCTTTTTTGGCGCATTCCGTGCGCGTGCTCAAGTTCAAGGTATTACTGGTGCGTACCGTATAAAGGATGCGAGTTTTCACGCGTTTTCATCACCCGAGAGAGGTGATTAGTGCTAACAATCCTGAACGCTCGCAACGTCTATCTGGTCACTAAATTATATTTCTTCGTAGCTATATCGCTGCTAAAATTACATCGTCTTTTATGATCGTAGAAAAGGCGTGTTGCAAGATTTGTACTGTTGGCAAAGTCGTGTATTAAAGCCGTCATCGTGCAAGACTACATCCTTTCCTTTTTTTAATGCGCTACCCTGCAAGCGTATCCTGAAAAAAAAAAAAGAAGTTTAGGTCATAGAAGACGGTCTGTCTATATTCTGTTACACAAGTGAGTGGCAGAGCGTCCCCTTCTTTTTAGAGGCACCGCTAACACATCTGACGGCGGCGGAGGCTGTTGCCGTGCTGCCGATCCGCTGCGCTTGTGGAAGAGGTTGCAGGAGTGTACGCGCGGCGCAGAGCGGTCGTTCCGGTCGCTCTGGTCACAACGAACGCAGTCGTAAATAACGGGTTCGTTGAAGATGTCAGTACCAGCAGATCTTCGTGACTGTACGCCGTAGCCGAAGCCTCCGGCTGCTCCGGTGAGGACGGTGGGCCTCGCGTCGAGTAGGAAACCGTCCGCCATGTTTGTAAGCGTACCTGGGTCGCTTACTATTGGCTAGGACCAAGAGCTGAAGCACGTTTCTCATTGGCTGTTGCTTTGTATGGTTGCATGCGGTTGCATGTGTGTGTACACGTCGCGCACAGTTGTCGTTGAAGTTGCAGCGGTTGCATTCGTTCGTAAGCATAGTGGTCGCACTGAACGCAAGTGTGTGAACGGGCCTTAATAAAGAATTGTGGTAGACCGTTCCCGCAGCCCGCAAAGCATCCGGATAGCGCTCCGTAATTCGCCACAAGACCTTCAACTATGCAGAGAAGGCTGGCGGCGCGCATGCGTTGCTGCGGCGTTTTTTTCGGGGATACCGTAACGGAGGAGAGAAACGATCTACTACAACTCCCTAATAATAAAGAACTCTATAGTACGGTCTACGGAAAGTCGAATCTTTGCCATAAGTAGGAGAAAACTCGCCGCGCAACGGTATGTCGAGAAATACAAATCGGGAATGGGTTCGCGTTTTAAGGCCGTTACAAGGAACATGACCATTTATTCCAAGCACTTCCAAAAGACAGAATACCCTTACTTGCTTTGAGGTGACTACAAAGCAAATAAAGAAAGGCTAGAAGCATTTTAAGCTGGTCTGTGTTAGCCAGCCGTTTGTGACGAGAGCTTAGAACGCGCAGTTTTGGCCAGAGGGACCGCAATGTTGCAAATAACATGGCGCAAAAAAAAAAAAAATGTACGGTATGTTTAAATATTTCTTTTTGATAGAGTGATAAATAAAACCCCTAAACAGGCCGGTTATGTTAATAGGCAGTTTTTGCAGAGCGTACGTGACCCCTAAACTTCGGTTGGACGTACAGCGCACCGGCGTTCAACCAGTGCTACCAACTTTCACGAGCGGTTTGTTAGCCGAGTTGTGCAACTTTTTCAAATAACCCAAGTAAGTGTGAATGTCTGTAAAAAATAATAATAATCGGGGTTTTCTTGGCCCTACTGCAAAATCTCGTGTTCTGTTGGTACTCTTTGATGCGTACTTTAGCTTTTAATATATTATAATGCGCCGTCATCAAGCCTCTCGTAGAAGTTGGGGCAGTCAGTTTGACGTTAGAGGGCTGCACGGCGAACTGAAGTTTTGGGGTGTCGTATATGTGCCAAGGAATATAAGGACTACAACTTTTTTTTTTAGAGTGATGAGCACGGCAACGTTCCTTCCCGCACTGAAAATTATGCTTCAAAGGCACAGCGCGAGCTTGCGGTTGTAATTCTACACCGCACGGTAGCCTACGGTAACAAACTTTCTACTAATAACCATAAAGCAGTTTGATTACGTGTTGCAATACATTAACACCAAGACGGCGAGCAGCGAGTTGTGAGCCTGTGACGCGAAGACACCAATACTGTGAACGCTGCTCTTCCGAAGCTTGACGTTCACCGTTCGCGGGTCTCTTTTTAGAGAACTAATGGCCAGGCAATGACGCAAACATATCTTAATGGCCCTCAAAAATATTCTGCCACAAACAGTAACGTGGCCGGTGCCTAAAACGCTCTCGCTCACCCCAAAGCTTCGCAATTTGAGGTTCCTGCAACTTTTAAATAGCAGCATGCTCGTTTTCCTAACGTGCATCAACATCTACGTCACCTGTAATATGATCCCTCTCTAACCGCTTCGCATTTGTAGACCAATAAAGAATTTTAGCGCGCTGAACAGCATTAGCGCGAGCAGGCGCGCGGGATATCCTGGAGAATCTATCCCCGTCTCTTCCGCCATCTTGGAACTACCGCCCCGCCACCCATGGGGCGTTGGAGTTGCGAATAGTGTAAAGATATTTGTACTGCGTTCCAGTCAGACTACCGTAGTAATAACAATATTTACTTCAAGATGTTTTGATCGAACCTTCCTGTCGGTCGGCACTTTCTAAAATATGGCTCCAGTCTGGTTTGCAAGCAAATTATGTCCGGAAGGGGGCGCCCTTACGTGGCGAAAAGCATTGTGCAAGGAGTCGAAACACCGAATTTTATTTTAAACAAAAAATGGCAGCCACCTTTAACTTTAGGTTTTTATACTCATAAATTGCAGTATTTAAGAGAGACCATTTCTATATCCTACCTCGGAAAATACCCGCATGCAACACTGCTTTATGCGGGTAGCGATGTCTGGTTGTACAATAGACATTTTTGGCCGTAAAGAAGAGCAGCGTGCACTGCAAAAAAAAAAAAAAATCGAAAAAGGTAGCAACGACGCGCCTTCCTCCCTGCTACTGACGCGCCCCCACGCGGACACAAGAAACAGGGAGAAACGAAACGTTTTTCTCTTTCTCCAGGCAGACGGGAGAGAGCTTTCGCCCTCCCGACGCATCTTCCTTAAGGTTTCGTTTTTTGAGCACGTCGCACACGTTGGTTTATAAATATTGTTGAGTTGATTGAGTTTCAGCGGCAGCAAAGGCCGCCTGTAATTCCGTCTGCTAGTCCAAACGTGCAGAACATTTCGGTTGCATTGTCGTTTTTATAACTAATTTTATGAAACGAGCAAACGAAGCCGCTAGAAACAGTAAAGTTCCGGAGCAGTGCCAACAGTGCTACGTACACTAGGTAAGATGGCAGTCTCCGGATTGCAGGACTTACGCCGAACTACAGTAGCGGAACCACGCGCAACTGCGTCGACTTTTTCGACGTTATGGAAATCTCAGGAACTGCGTCCAAGACAGGCTGGTTTCGCTGCCTGCTGCCTCAGTGCCTTCCGTGCGGTATTGATGCCGCTGGTCGGGCCATGATCGGAGGGGGTGGGGTGTCGCAGGTTGACATTCCGCTTTACAATAAAAAGTTTAAGACTACTTAAGGGATTAGGCACGTGCAATCGATCGACTTGCAAATAGTCATGTAGGAACGCTGGTCTAAACAGTAAGCTCCTATTGCACAGTGGCCAATGTGACTGTCAGTTGTCTCCTCACCCAGAGCGATTGCGCTCTGGTTAAAGAACTGAACAGTACGAGATTATGGCGGAAAGTACGAATATTTACAGTGTGGAATTTTAGCATTAAAAAAGAATAGTAGGTAAAATCGAAAAATAAAAAAAGCTACCCTTCATTTTGCTGTTTAAATATACTACGGTTCCTCGAGAAAGTGCCCTTTAAGTGGCGCGCTGGGATGAGCGTTAGAGGTTTCCGAGCTCGCCAAGGTGTAGCTCCGTAAACTTAACACCTGCCGCAAGTCGAGGCTTTGACTGCATTCAAGTTGATCGAAAAGCGATTTCTCAGCCCGTGAAGCATCACATCCAGCTGAGTTAATATGCGCTGTACAGAGATCAATTCAAGACTGCAATTGCAGCCAGATAGAAAAAAAAACAAGAAAAAAACAAAAAACACTGCAATGAAATATAGGCTATGACGTGTCGTACAGGGAAACAAACTAATGGTTTCAAACCGCACTAGAGCGGCTTAATTTATTGGTTTTCAAATAATTACGACAGGATCATAGAGATTCTTCTCTTGAGTTATTCAAAATACACTGAGTGGTATGACATTGCTGGATAAAAGTTAACATGCTGGGAATATTTTTTATTGCTTAGGGAGCCACCGATAAATTCCCTACGTTCAAACGACCAGTATAAAAGACGGAAAGGCAGAGCTCGGGTGTAGTGTTCGGATTAGTGTGCCGTTGTATTGATGTTTGTATGTGCCATCTATGTGTACGCGCTCAATGTATGTTCACCTGATGCTTCTAGTGAGCGTTATGTGTCTACATGTGTGTAAAGCAGAGGTCGCAGAGGTTCTCGAAAATCCCGATGCGTAATGGTAGCCTGAGGAAATAAAATATTTTTCGTAGAACATGAATTGGGCGGTACCTAGCGCCACCTAGCCTAGCTAGTTGCAATTACTCTGCTTGACCTTGCTATCTGGTGGCAAGCGATTTAGCCTTATACGCTACGCGATAAACCGCGGCTTCGAGTTTGTTCTTTTGAGAGCGGCTTTAGGTTTCGCGGATTGGTTTAGCATTCCTCCGCGATGTGCGGTTGACGAAAGCATTGTGACTCGAGGAACAGCAAAGGTAAGACGTAAAGTACGCGAAGTAACTGGGTATCGGTTGTCTCCATTTAACATCGCAGTGCTGACGACGCGAAGACTGAGTTACTATAGAAAAAATCGTGAGGGTGCAGGCGAGCTGGTGAATACTAACCGTGTTGAATTAACCTGAGACTGGGGTAGACAAGAAACATCAAAACCTAGAAGGGACAGAAAATAGACAGGACGACGTCTCAAACTCAGAGCTGAGTTTGAGACGTCGTCCTGTCTGTCGTTCGTTTTTACGTCAAACAGCAGTTTCTGCCTTGTTCTGGATCGTGCAATCAGCGATACCACTGCAAATGTACCGGCGTAGGTCAAGAAGAATACGGCATATTGATGCAAAGCGACACAAGCGCTCATAAATGCTCGGATTGCACCAGGCGTCACCGAGGTTCATGGGATGCTACGCTCGACAACGAGACTGACAAGCAAGACGAGGCGGACCTGTTTCAACCGCCTTCACGTTCGGGGTGTGCCGCTGCTGGTAGGACGCCGGAGGCAACGACCGACCTCGTTCGACTTCTGAGTAAGCTGTCGTCCAAAGTGGACATCTTGACCGCCGAGGTAAAGAGCTTTAAGGCAGAAAATACTTTTATGCGCTCCGAAATTGGCCTGTTGAGCAAGAGGGTGCTCGAACGCCTGCCTCTTGCTCTGAAACCTCAAACATCGTTTACGGCGACCGTGGACGATGCTGAACGCGTGCGGCGAGCGGCATCTTCCGCCGGAAGGCCGACGCCAGCATCGGGAGCGGTGCCCAAGACCGCATGGAACAAGGGTGCAGCCGCCACGTCAGCCATCCCCTTGGCAGACGACGTTGTGGGTAACCTCTCAGCACAGCATTCCGGTGACAGGCGCAATGCTGGTCAGGCAGCTGCAGCGTTGGACGACGACGGCTTCACACTCGTGAAGCGAAAACGGCGGGCTCCCGCGTCATCCGGAACTGCAAAGTCTGATAAGGTACTTGCCGTGCCTCGCCAGCCTTACACAAAGGCTCTCTTCATATCAAGATTGGACCCAAAAACACCAGTTGCACACATCGAAAACCTTATAGCCCCTTTCATTGGACAGAAAAAAACGAAGTTGCAGACGAAATTCGATTCATATTCTTCGTTTCATTTCGCAGGGGACTTCTCAGTTTTTGAAATCTTGAACAAAGCAGAAGTGTGGCCGGAGGGTTCAATCTTCCACCAGTTTTTCGGCAAACTAGACCGCTCGAAAGTGCCTGGGTCTGAATCTTCATCTTCACCAGCTGCAAATGCTTATAACACCTGAAATATATTATCAAAACACTCGGGGCCTCCGTTCTAAGGCCGTTGAGTTTATGTCTAATATTTTGTTAAGCCCATCTGAGATCATATGTTTAACTGAGACCTGGCTTTGTCCCGGCATTTCTATAAATAGCTATTTTCCTCCAACTTTTACGGTGTTTCGCCAAGACAGAGATTATGCTAACATGGGTATGAAACTCGGTGTGGTGTACTGATTGCTGTAAATTCTTTAGTTCAGTGCCACAGAAGGAAAGATCTCGAATCCTATGCTGAGTGTGTCTGGGTTGAACTACCTGCCAGCGATGGTTTTAACTATTTAATCGGAAATTACTATTTCCCTCCTCTTTTCAGCGATCTTGAATTTATCGAACATTTTGAATCACTGCAGAAAAAGGTCGACTTTTCTAAGTTTCGTGTTCAGATTCTAGGCGATTTCAACTTGCCTGGAATTGACTGGGGCGCTGGCATTAATTTTTGCACAACTGGCGCGACTTCTAGAAAAGCCGCCTGGCATTTTTCGTTTATAAATTTTTTTCTTTTTATCAGATGCAATGAAATTCAAAATTCTTGTGGAAATGTTCTAGCTATGTGCTTACCTAACGCACCGCTCGAGTCGGCGGTATCAGCTGTAAACCCACTCGTACCCGTTGATGTTTATCATCCACCGTTCAAAACAAAATTCTGCTTATCATGTAGGCCACGTGTAAAACGTACTTCTTGCTGGGTATTCTTATTCTCACGGAAATTATATCGGTTTATATTAGTCTGTAGAGAACTATGACTGGTCAGTTGTCTTAAACGATGACATAGCTGACTCCGCTACAGAAAAGTTGACCGCGATAGTTAAGAAAGCTGTGGATGCTTTCGTTCCTAAACGGTTAACGCGCAACTCCCGTTATCCCAGTTGGTTCTCAAAGGATTTAAAAAATGTATTACGAAATAAACTGCACTATCATCGCTTATACAAAAAAACAGGGCTAAGTTTATGGTATCAAAAGTTTGGTATTCATCGTTGTCTCGTTAAGAAACTTTATGAACAAGATAATCGTTTGCACTTAGATGGCGTCGAGCAAAGCCTTAGAAAAAATCCAAAAGAATTCTGGTGCTTTGCTAAGCAACACTTGCATGGAAGTAAAGAAAGTATTTGTCTTCGAGATAATAGACAGTTTTAGTGGACGGTAGCTTCGCGTACGCAAGGGAATTGCGGGTCGTGAGTGCGCATGCGCAGAACGCAATAAAAGGGCTAGCGTATTGCGCACGCACGGAACGCTGGGAATTTTGCGTTGCTGGCTAGCGGGCCTTGCGGGACGCTCTCGAGAGATCTCGGACCCAACGAGAGCGCCAGTTTCAAGATCGCGGTTGCCTCGACTGGCGCAGCAAGGGCGACGTGGTGTTTTCGAAGTTCTGTGTTACGTGAAATTGCGTGGTGTTCAGCTCGGCGATTCTTTCTCGGACCTACCGCGGTCGAATCAGATCGCGGTGCAGCTGAAGGAGTGCACAGTGAAAATGTTCGCCGCTCGGAATGTGTGTCGACGCTGCGATCTGCTTAACGCTAACCCTATTCCCACAGTTCATCACCGACGGACGAACGGCTATAAAAGGAATCGCAGAAGTTCTCGCTATGCACTGGACATCAGGGTCATGAATTTTGTTCCACGATAGCAATGATAAAAAGTGCCGTTTCCACGGGACGAGTGACGGAGGCTCCGTGATCGAATTTGGCTATGCACTGGTACTCGTAGCCTCTGTACCCCGCAGAAAAGCGCGCTTGACAAGGCAGCTGTGGCTTGGTTTAATTTGAAATAAAATGACTGGACACGTTTTTATTTTTCAATATTTCTTCCCAGGAGCATGGTTGCACTATAAGCACGCTTAATGCTACGGCTCTTGCAAATTTAACCAAGATCATGCGCGGTGTTAACTCGAAAACGTAACGCACAACTAAATTCGGTCCGAGCAGGTCATTTTTAGCGTACGCTATACTATTGCGTATTGTGTACGTAAGGTCCAGCAACGCTATACTAAAACTGTCTAATAATGGGTACCACTGTTTGCCGGCTGATATCGCGAATAGTTTTGCTGACTTCTTTCGTTCGTGTTATTCCCCTCCTATGAGTAGTTCTTTTAGTGCCACTAATGCTGGTTGTAATGCTTTTTTGTCTTCGTTTACTGTTGGCGCAGAAGAGATCGTAGAAGCCGTGAGGGAACTGAAACCCAAATTATCGAGCGTTGTTGATGACATACGTGTGCTTATTATAAAAGGCTGCTGCTCTTTACTTGCCCCTGTTTTGATGCACATTTTTAATTTGTCTCTTGTACAAGGACACTTTCCCGAGCTTTGGAAATTGTCTCTAGTTGTTTCTTTATTTAAAAACGGTGATTCGACATTGGTTAATAATTACCGTCCTGTGTCATTGTTATGTTGTTTTGCAAAAGTTTTTGAAAAGTAATTTATAAACGTGCTTACTTTTACCTTAGCCAAATTATATCTGCATCTCAACCCGGTTTTTAGAAGGGTAGGTCAGTTGAGTCAAATTTATGCTCGTTTTTAAGCTACTCTGCACCAGTGGTGTCAAGTAGGGGACAGGTAGATGCAATTTGTTTTGACATGTCGAAAGCGTCCGATTGTGTATGTCATAATTTACTGCTAGAGAAGCTTGCCTTGCACGGTTTCAGCCCGCAGCTTTGCGCGTGGTTTTCCACGTATCTCATTGGTCGTCGAAACTCTGTTCGCATTTCTGATAGCTACTCTGACGAGTTTATTTCAAGTTCTGGTGTACCCCAGGGATACATCCTGGGACCACTTTGATTCCTTTTGTTCATAAATGATCTTGCTTCCCGTATTACAGATGAAAAATTCGTTTGTTTGCCGATGATGTTAAGTTTTTTATAAGTGTGAGGTTACTATCTGATTGCTCCCGTCTTCAGGCTGACATAGAACGTGTTTCTGAATGGTGTGCCAAAAGCCGCTTGTCACTTAACCCCAAGAAAACTAAATCAATTGTGTTATCCAGAAAGCGTGACATACTTTATTTTTTATACAATTTGGGAGGAGCCCCGATTCTTCGGCTTCCTTTTATCAAGGATCTTGGTGTATTCATCGATAGTTCCCTATCCTTTAATAATCACGTGTCTATAACCGTTAATGCAGCACTGAGAGTGTTTGGAATGATTTCACGGTTGTGTCGCCAGTTTTCTACGCCCCTTTGTTTACTGCACTTGTTTAAGACATTAGTGAGGTCAGGATTAGAATTTGGCTGAATCATTTGGAATTCATTAACGTCATCTCAGGTTCTTTCAATAGAAAATATACAAAAACGAATGATTAGAATTGTGTATGACCGTTATATTGGAAGGAAATATTTTTACCATTATGAAACGTTACTTGTTCGATTTGCGTTGCACAAGCTTGCTGTGCGGAGGCAATACAGAGATTTTATATTTCTTCACAAAGTTGTACGCGGAGAAGTGAATTTAAATGATCTGTTTCGTTTCATAGACTTTTATGTTCCGTCAAGGATCAGTAGGAATGTGCTAACCTTTTACCCATCTTGTATGTCACCTGTGATTCCTTTATCGAGAATTCAATTAGAATTTAATAAGACCCATCTTTTGACATTTTTCTTTCTTCAAACCAGTTTATGTTTTATTTGCGAAAGTGGATGTCCTTGAATTACCTATTGTAAGGCGGGTTCTGTATAGTCTTTCAGTTTCTGTTATCTGTTTATATTTTCATCGTGACAAGCATTTTAATGTTTGATATAGTGCTGCGTTTTAATTTTCTTTGTGTGCACCACATCATAGACTGTAAAGTTGTTTGTGGGCACGTAAAATAAAGATTTATTATTATTTATTATTAAAATGCAGTGCATGCATTGTCGAATATGTGACTGGCGTCACGGGAGAGCTCGAAACCGAAACCGAAACTGGCAAATCGAAACCGAAACCGGGACCAATGGGATTGAAAATGTTTCTTCTTTGCAAAGGGTATATTGTTTGGTAAATATTCAACAGTCGTTCCGGAAGTGAAGACCCTCTATTCTAAAAATTTTGTGGAAACTTATGGGTGTTACCTGACCCAGTAAGGGTGAAGGGGAGAGAGGGGAGGCAAAGGATGGGGAGGAAAGAACAGGTAGGCAATTGTGGGCAGGTAGAAAGGGGAGAGAGTTGAGAAGAGAAAAACAGGAAGGGCACACTAGGAAGGGGGAGGGTCGGGGAGAGGGGAAGAAGAGAGGTTTGGAGAGAGGGAAATTGCGTGCCATGTGACGTATATCTCCACCCTGAAAGTAGCGGATCAACTAGTTGTTTATGTCACGTGACATCAGATAGCGTGATGTCGATTTCTCCTGCTAAGTTTGACAGAGATAATGAACTGGTGTTTAGGGCACCTGACGTCAGTTTTCCAGCTGTATTTTGCGGAAAAAACATAATTGAAAACTGGGTCACGTGACGTTAATTTCTGAGCTAAATTTAGCGTAAAAACTGAATTGGTGTTTGAGCACAAGAGGTGAAACTTCCCGAAAAATTTAGATTTGAAATGTAATTTGCGTATAGGCCCTGTGGCGTCTATTTCTTCACTTCCTGTATAACATATCGCATGAGGTTTTTCATGTGACGTCAATTTCCCCACTAAATGTAGCATAAAATGCGCGCATGCACCAATGGACAAGCCACTGAGTTTTTACAATAAACACTAGAGGCTCAGCTGGCGCTAGTGCCTACGGGACTTCCGGTTGCAAATTGAAGGAGACAGCAAGCAGTTTACATTTGCAGTCTTCCTGTGTATTCCTACGGAAAAACCCACGAGATATTTTTTTCTTCGCCAGAAAATAACAGAAACAAGCATAGATTTTTTTAATCGTAACGGTTATTGTGTAGTTTTATTATAATTATGAAAGTTTAATTTATTGAGTTAATCTTTTTTTTTCTACTGCGCGATGTTTAAGTTAGCAAAAATTAAGGCCCAGGTCTATGTCGGAGAGCAGTAATATGTCAATACAAGCTATTAACTCAAGCAAAACACATGTAAGACCTTTACAATTCTCTGTAAAAACGAATTGGAGCGTTGCTCTTGAGGAGGAGAAGGAAGGGTAGGGGGAAAGGATATGTGCCTCCTCCTTCTTCGCTAAATTCAGCGGAAATATCGGCAAGGTTAGATGCGTGAACGCCATGCGCCACGTGACGTCCCATGTTTTTCATAACGACGACACATGTGGCGTCACGAGGGATACCCTCGTGAGGGTTACCCTCGTAAGGGTAATCCTCGTGAGGGTTACCCCGGTGAGGATAGCCCCCGTGAGGGCAACCTTTATGGGGGTAACCCTCACGGGGCTATGCTCATGTGGGTGACCATCACGGGGGTTAACCTCACGGGGATCATCCTCATGAGGGTAGCCCATGTGAGGTTACGCTAACGCGGGTTAACCTCAAGGGAGTAACTCGTACGAGGGTTACCCTCACCCCCGTGAAGGCAACGTAACCCCCGTGAGGGTAGCCCTCAAGAGAATAACTCACGCGGGAGTAACCCTCATGAGGGTTACCCTACCCTCGCTCCCGTGTAGGTAACTTAACCCCCGCGAGTTTAACCCTCGTGAGGGTAACTCTCATGGGGGCTACTCTCTTGAGGATAACTCTCTTGAGGGTTTCCCTCGTAAGGGTGCCCTCGTGCGGATAACCCTCGGGAGGGTTTCCCTCGTAAGGGTGACCCCTGTGAGTTTTACCCTCGTGAGGATAACCCCCACGGGGGTTACCTTCAGGAAGGTAACCCTCGTGATGTAACGTGTGACGTCCCACGTCCCATAATGCAACGCGCGGTTACGCCGGCGCCGATGGCGACGCCGCTCCACCCGCAAACGGGTGCCTAGGGGTTGCGCTCTAAAAGAACAATTAAAAAGGGCGTAGGGTTTGTTCTACACTCTAAAAAAAAAGGGTATCACCTTACACCCTTTTGTCCCATATAATACACCCCAAAACTTCATTTCGACGTACAGCGCCCTATAGTCGAACAGACGGCACCAAATTTTACCAGGGGCTTGATAACGGTGCGATATAACTTATTAAATTGTTAAAGTACGTATCAAAAACCAAAAAAAGAAAACACGGAGCTTTTGCAGTACGGCGAAGAAAACTCAGATAATCTTTTTTGTAGTCAAGAATACGTACATCAGCTATCTTAATAAGTTGTACCACACGGCTATCAAGCTCCTCGTAAACTTTGGGGCCACCTGTTCGATTATGGGGCGCTGTACGTCGAATTGAAGTTTTGGGGTGTACTATATGGGACAAGGGGTGTAATATTACACCTTTTTTTCTGAGAGTGTAGTTATAATAGCATTCAGATGGCGGAAACGCCGTTTCTTACTAATGCACAGTTTGTTACTAATCCAGTACGTGTTCTTCGTTCCATAACTTCATGCTTCGTTCTTGTTATCTGTTTTGATTTTTTGATTTGGCATATATTAGCATTCTTTTAGTGTTTTGTCCAGCTGATTCGCTCTGCGTGCTTCATAGCATTGACTATATGCGTAAATACGTGCCTATAATAGCAGTCTCTAACGTCAACACGTATTATACATGAAGCGAAAAATAGGGATTCTAACCAAACATTTAATAAACATTTGCCCGACGTTTCGGGACCAATTCAGTCCCTTGTTCACAGGTGAGTCGGGTGACTCACCCCTGAACAAGGGACTGAACTGGTCCCGAACCGTCGGGTTAATGTTTATGTAATGTATCCCGGGCGTAGGTCAAGCCACGACACCGAGGAGCGTCCAGATGTGCTTTTAATGGCGCCTGGAATAGACCCTTTCCGAAATTCAGTCTGGCCACTTTGATCACTATCATCATCTGTGGAACGGCATCTGTGCCCTACGAATGGCGGCCTTCTAGTGACTGATAAAGGAAGACGTTGAAGATGCTCCTAAGGGGATGATGCGAGGCCTGTACGTTCGGGGGTCAGTACGAAGCGAAGTAGGGCTGGAACACAAGAGCTACGTAAGCGTTTATTTCTAATTGCTCAGATTCAGTCAATCTGTTGTGGCACACAATCGGCTTTAAAGCACTTTGGTGTATAGAATTTTCTCGAGGCATCTCAGTGGGTTGGAGCTTTATTCTGAATGCACGTTCTTGGTCACCATCGACCTGAAAGTGATCGAGAAAGAACTCACACTGAACAATTCCTCGCGTGCCGTCGACTTGCGAAAGTGACGGTGCCGATACAAGTTCATTTCCGCCATTGATAGGGCAAAACCTAAACTGCTTTACGAACCACCAGATGGCACTGAATTTCTGAAAGGGTCTATTGCAATGCCCGAGCACCCGTCCCGTGCCCCAGGTCCGTGTTCTTGAAAAGCGCGGGATAAGCGCGTGTGCCCGGTGACGCCATCTCTTGGCCACCAGCGGATACATGACACTTCCCCCTCACTTGGCTGAGAACCCGAACTTTTCTGGCGGCCGTCGCACGCGAGTGCTGGTGCGTATGATCGGCTGGGTGGAACATGAAGGTCCTGTAGGTTGTGTAGGAGCAGGAGCCGGCCCTTGAGGGGTGATTGACACCTCGCAAGGCTCCATGGCCAAGTCCCACACAGGTGAAGGTGTAGTAGTCGTTCTGCGCGGTGGCGTGGAACTTCTAGGTCGTATATGTTCCATATGTCGCCGTGTCTGTCCCTGATCGGTGTCGATCATCCACGACCGAGGGCCCAGGGGTCTAGTGATGGTACCCGCCATCCATGTGCGTCCACTTGGAAACTTGCGAATCCACACTGCTTGTCCCACCAAAAATGCTTCCGGGACTGTCGAACTCGTGGGTTCATAGTTGGGTCCGTAGAGGAGTCTCTCGAGCGGAGACGGCAACTCTCGGCCACCAGCGGATACATGACAGTTTATTAAAGCTTTCGTTAGAGTCCCTATTTTTCGCTTCATGGCCATTCCTAACCAGACAGAGGGCTGCCGAACGCTTACCTTCAAGTCGTATTATACATGCGCATTGGGCAATTCTAGCGCAGTTTTGAACGCCACGAATTTCAAAGAAAAACGCTCTAACTGACGCAAATTTTTGCACATCCGATTGTAAAACGTTTCAAACGTCTTAATCTGCCACAATATTAAGCAATATCTGCTCTTATAATCAATCGCGAAGAGGAAACGCATTTGGGTTTTCCTATAGGAATGCATTACGGGAAGTCAATTTTAGACTATTTGCTGTCTGCTTCAAAATGCAACAGCACACTAGCGCCACCTGAACCTCTAGCGTTTATTGTAATAACTCTATGGGACAAGCGGACGGACGGACGGCCAAAAGTTTGGGATGCGGGTTACGTTAAAGACATTTCATTCTTTAATAATATTAATAATAAAAAAAACTCTATGAACCGGTTCCTCGATGTTGACGTATATTGTTTGGAATAATTTTGAGATAAAAGTAGAATGAAAAACATAGACCCTTTTTCTAGCTGTCTGCCCTGCACAATAGAACGAGGCTAAATAATTAAATAAATAATGTTATGAACTTTGTAGACAAATGCGTTTGCTTCGTGGCCTAGACAAATCACATTAGCTCAATATCTCCGTGGAATTCTGTAAACACTATCGTTGCATTCACTAAACTGTCTTCAGCGAATGCCGCGCGTCGAACATTCTTTATCCTGGACGAAGAAAGGCATGTTGTCTCTGGAAGTCTTTCCCTCGTTTCTGCCATGCAGTGCTTTTTTTTCAGCCTCCCTCAGTTTCTTGACGGGACGCCATGCCACAGCAGCACTAACCGTAGTCGCTGCTAGACGCTGGTGAGGAACCTTTTTAGGGTCTAATAACGCTGACGTCTCAGTGCCAGTTTTAGATGAATCATCATTTTATAGACAGGAAAAGCAACAGCCCAATTTTCGACGAAATCTATTGAGCGGAACACACTATCAACGAAAAATGAGAAACCTCAAGGCAAATATGGGTATGCATAAAGATTGGCACCTGCGTAAACTTGTTTAGTTAAACGGTTTCTAGAGTGTATGGCTGTATGATGTGGTTTAGTTGATCCAGCTCCTGTCCGGACAAAACGTTATGGAGAGTTGTGCCCTCACGCCCGTGCATTAGGTAACTCCGGTGACACTTAACCAGAATTGTGTTTTGTTTTGTTTATTTAGTCTACTTCCATCGAGTTGGTCAAGCTTCAAGAATGGTATGAGTGCCCCAACTTTCTATTTTCCTCAATAACACCACTTACAGCGAATTCCGTTTATTGTTTTTATCTCATTACCGCAACAGATGTCCCGCAATACCTTAGTACAAAGTTAGTCTGGCACGCATATCGCGAATTCCATCGTACCTTAACTAATGATTGTCGCGAAGCGTGCAAGACTTGCCTTAACGCTACACCAGATGCCTCGCAAAAGTTGCCAAGACTGCAATCTGCAATCAGCAACGAAAACTTGCTGCTCGTCGTTGACGCATCTAGGAGCCGTTGACTGCCAAACATCGTTGCGTGCCTTGCCCAGGCGTGCGCCCTGAGTCACGGAAGGACTACCAAGCTAATCAGCCTGACATTCTTCCCGCCTTCCGAGAAGGTTGCTTCAGCCACTCCTAGCTTTCCAAGCGAGGGTGAATTCGTGCGGCTACCGACCGCGCGCGTTCAAAGTTATAAAAAAACAGCTAATACCCCTGAGGGAATTCCGAGTAACGCGAATGCAACCACGTACGGGCGGCTTTTGCGCGAAAGATAGCGGGTTCTAACAGGAGGAGCAGCCAATGGGAAGTGGTAATTGCTTTCGGCCCGGACGCTGTTCGATGGCTCTTTGAATCACCGACGCCTGAACTATGCGTGCGGGTTCTTTGTCTCTCGAAGCAACCCTTCCCAAACCCTAGCCGGCTGCTTTGATGGCCGACTTTCAGTGAGTTGGAGGAGAGGAAAGGAAAGAGGGAAATTGCTAGGCTGCCCTGTAAGCGTGCGACTGCTGAGATTCGAACTCCCATGTATATCTTCAAATGCGAACGGAATGCGAAGGGTCAGGAAAGGCCAGTTTCTGTCTTGAAGTATCTGAAGTAATACTTCAGAAGCAATGATGTTACCTGTAGAGCACTGCTTTTTTACATAACGTGACGCTTGATCGTCACTCTCTCGAAACTTTCATCATACAACGTGCTGTGGTTCAATATTTTACGGGTTTGCATAAGAATCATAATCATTCCCCTTACTCATTCAAGTAGAATAAATGAAGTCTCAGAGGCACCAGGAATTGGTTTGGTTTATATACATCAAATTCCTGTTCGCATTGAAACAGAAAACCTTGCAACACAACTCTACCAAAGGCAGGATTCCCTCGCTTTCGGAAGCGGCCCGACCTCAGCGGTATGCTCTAATAAAGTAATTTTGTGAGACTGCTTACTGCCGTGCTTTTTTGTGCTGAAGAAGCCGGAACACAGTTTTCCAGTCGGGCAGATGCAATTTAGTTTAGGATGAAGCGAGCAATACCTTTATAGTACCGTTACAGATATATCTCTGGTGTTGTCGAAAAATAAGCTCAGATAACGTTTTGGGCACAGCATTTTGGTTCAATAAGCAAATTCTTAACCACTATAGCAAATGGTTCTGCTTACTGAAGACATATTTTTGTATGTTATGCGCACATACCTGAGACTGCTTCTATGAGGTGAAAGTGTAAACAAATTTTCTTAAAACATTATAAGGCCGTAACTTGTAAACTACAAGCATCAGTATTAGAGGATCGTATTCGTCTGCATTGGAGCCTCTGTAGCCACTATTGAACCATACATAACAATTTCCTGCTGCGTGACCTGTTTTATTAAGGTCGAGTGGTCCCCTCTTTCTTTCGCCTTGATTAATAATAAGGTCAACGAATAAATGACTACTGCCGTTTGCTGTATTCTTTTACAAATATCTTTCATTCTTCGGGCATATGCTTACATATTTATAGATAATACCTTTCCTCGCCATCGGCAAAAGAGAAGAAAATTGTGTATTGTTTCCTTGAAACATCCTCGTTCCTCTTGGCCATAATGGAGGGGCATACATCACGTTTCTGAAAATATCATTTGCAGTTTGAAGGAATAAACCAAATAAATAATATAATGCTTTGCCTATTGTTGTCGGTGGTGAAGGTAAAGAACTACATATATTCTGATGCTACCTGAGACATCTGTTAAAAGTCGCAATATAATAGGAATGGCTCAATTTCACTTCGTTTGTCTTGAAGCATGCCCAAATACTGCGTCCATGTTACTGCTACAACACACTCGTCAATGGTCATGTTAGTGCTTATAATCCAGATACATAACAAACTTGAATTAACCTGGAGGGTGATGAACGGTATTGTATTTTTTTTATTATGCAAATTATTGTTTAGCATTTAGCTGGACAAGGGCACGTAGCTATTGTAAAAAAAATTATATTTTAAAAGAATAAATATTTCATCAGTATCTTCAAGTCAGCAGATCATTTAGGTGTCATGGAAACAAGGACAATTTTAAAACCTAAGGAATAAAGTAAAATAAACACCTGTGGAAAACGTGCGGGAGAATTGCGCCGTTTTCTTCATTGTTTTTGAATCTACGAGTTCATTCTGAAGACGTGTGTTTCTTAATCAATTTATATGCATGTCCCCTGCCTTACACCTATAATTGTAATGGAAACCTGGAACATTTACAGCATTGTTAAATTTCTGATTTTAACTTCAATTACTTTTCTGGTTGTAATTATAAACTAGGTTCTTCCCAGGTCTGCTTGGAGTATGTTACAATAGCTCAGTGTGGTACAATCGTTTAATTGACAAAAAACGAACAGTTCGTCGCACGTCGAACTAGCGAAATATATTATCGTCGGCATCGTTATCACGAGCTCATTCAAGCTTCTGATAACGATGCCGACAGGCGTGTCGCTCCGACCGTTTGTATGGCAAGCAACAATTTCTGCTTTGTTCGGGAACTTGCAATAGGCGTTTCCATTGCAAATGTATCGCCGTTGGTAAAGACGAGTACGAATTGCTAGTGCAAAACGACAAAAAGTGCTTATAATTGCTACGAATGCTCCAGACACCGAGGATCTTCGTCGGATGAGCGGCTCGACAATGACAGCCATGATGCGGCCGATATACCGCGATTACGTACTTCTACGGAAAATGCTGCATCTGAGTCAGCACCGCCGGCCTCAACTGACTTTGTCCGTATTCTGAATGCTATGGCCACCTAGTTTGACGTCTTGACTGCGGAGGTGAAGAGCCTCAAGGCTGAGACAACTTTACGTGCTCGGAAATTAGCTCGCTCAACAAGAGAATACTCGAACGTCTGTCTTTGGCAACGAAAACTCGAGGAATGTACGCCGCAGCCGCGGCATCACTTGCGTCCGTGCCGGGAAAGCAGCCCTCGACATCCGTGCCAGGAAAGCAGCCATTGACGCCAGGAGTGGTGAGCCGATCCACTGAGATCACGGATGCAGCCTTGATCGAAAAACCTACTGGTTTCCGAGTTAAAGCACAAGATTATCCTGGCTGGAAAGAAAAATCTTGACATAGTGTTATGCTGGGTTCCTAGCCATGTCGGCATTCCTGGGAATAAAGCGGCTGATTGTGCAGCCAGCTCTGCCAATGATAGAGAAATTGACACACCAAATACCCTACAAAGAATACCACAACTCTCTAAAACGTTGCATCAATGCAAAGTGGCAGCTGCAGTGCAACAGCGAAACCGGCAACAAACTACACGCAATCAAACCTTTTCTAGGCGAGGGGGAGAGTGCCCAACATCGGGAGCGCTTTTGTGAAGTCATACTCTGTAGGTTATAAATCGGTCATACTCGTCTCACGCATGGGCACCTCTTGAGCGGGGAGGATGCCCCTAAATGTGTGCACTATAACCTACCTCTAAGTATTATGCCCATACTGATTGAATGCCCTGTGTATGACCAATGCCGGTATAAACCCTTCTCACTGCTTTATAAAGAACACATTCCACTACACGTTGCCTTACTACTAGGTGACAAACCGCTCATTCCATAGAGTTGTGTTTTTAATTTCCTCACAGATATCGGCCTTCTACACCGACTGTGATTTTACTTTCTATCCTAGATTCATTGTTATATTGTTTACACTCATACACATTGATGTTCATGGTTTTATCATATATTCCGCTACTATAGCTCTTACCTCTTAAACCCGAATTGCAATAGTCTAAACTTGGCGCAATATAGCCTTAGATGCTGATGCGCCATAAACCTCCAATCGATAAATCAATCAAGCTGATGGCGTTAAGCTTTTCATAATTGTCGAGTCAGTGTCTGATTGTTCCAGTCTTCAAGACAATGTAGATTCTGTTTTTACATGGTGTACCGAATACTGTTTGTCACTCAACCCACAAAAAAACTAGATCTATCGTGCTATCTAGAAAGCGCTAGACAATTTCCTTTGCGTACACTGTCGGTGGCGTCCGAATTCCCCCCGAATCGTTTGTCAGAGATGTTGGCATCTGTCTTGACTGCGCACTTTCTTATAATATTCATGTTGTTACAACCGTAAATGCAGCGCTAAGAGTATTAGGTATAATTTCACATTTATGTCGCCAATTTTCTGCCCCTTCATGATTATTACATTTGTGTAAGTCTTTAGATCGCGGTTAGAATTTTGCTCTGCGGTTTGCAATTCAATGACTATATCGCAAGCTATCGCGATCGAAAATGTGCAGGAGTGAATGATTAGAATTGTCTACGATAGGTATATTAGAAGGGGGTGTTTCTAGCACTAAGAATCATTACTTCACAAGTTTCTATTGCACAAAATGACTGTAAAAAGGCAGTACCAAGATTTTATGTTTTTATACAAAGTTGTACATGGTGAGGTAAACTCGACGAGCTTATTGCAGTCTATTTCCTTTCATGTTTCACCCCGAATCATTAGAAAAAATTCAACAATTTACCTTTTCACCCCTCCTGTACATCACCTGTGTCACCTCTTTTGAGGATTCAAATTGATTTTAATAATGCGCATGAGAATAACTTTGATATTTTTAGTGCACATCAGGATTTTATGCAAGAATTACACGAATGTATGCAATTTCTTTAAGCAGGCCAAATCAAGCGTACACCTAGTTTTTTTGCGGATGTTTGTTGTTCGTTCTTGTTTGATAATTTGTATTTTGTATTATATGTTTAATAATTCACCCATGTTTGTACACCACACAGTAGACCGCTAGCTTTGTTGTGGGTACTGGAAAATAAACCATTATTATTATTATTATTATTATTATTAATAATACTACTACTACTACTACTAATAATATTAATAACCGTGTGGCCCAAATCCTGCCTCTTTAATGCTTTTCGAGCCGCTCTTCGCGAAGACCTGCTGCATGCATCCGAGGCTGCCGCCTCCCCCTTGAACGCTGGATAGACCAAGGATGAGTCACATTGATTTATTTTACCAAAACCTTCGCGGCCTGCGTACAAAAGCCGATTGTTTTTTCTCTAATGTTACCTTATCCGATTGCTCTATATTTTGTTTAACTGAAACATGGTTGTGTTCTAGCATCGGCTCCTCCGATTACTTCCCTCCTTGTTTTGAGGTGCACCTTCGCTATCGTGATTTCACCCCGCGGAGCAGAACGGGAGGTGGAGTGTTGGTCGCAGTCGACAGGCGCTACCGTTCTAGGAGACGCGAAGACATAGAGAAATTTCCCGAGAGCGTATGCGTCGACATTGAGGCTGCAAAGGGAGTACGCGTTTTAATCGGTTTATTTTACCTCCCTCCCCAGACACCGCCAGATGAATTTCATAGTTGTCTCGTTGGCATAGAGAATACAGTGAATGACTTACAGGGATGCGAAGTCTTAATCTTGGGGGATTTTAATGCACCTGGAGTCAACTGGTCGCAGCTTGATGTTTTTACGGAGCACTTTTACTGCAGGCAGAAAGGCACCCAGCTCTTAAACTTTTCTTCTTTCTTAAATCTCACACAACACAATAATGTTCTGAATCACCAATTTAATGCTCAAGGTTTATGCTTCTCAAATATGGGCAGTGTTTGTGTAGCACGGGGTGAACTGCCTTTAGTTCCTCAGGATACATATCATCCTGCACTTGATATAGTACTTTCTTTCGAAAATTCCTCTGTTCGTGCTCAGTCTGGTGGTTTTCCGCCGCACACCTCATATAATCTGTCGGCAGGGGACTATGTCGGGATGCATCATTACCTCACGAGTTTTGATTGGCTATTGATCTTGAAGTCGCCTGATGTGAATGGCCAGGTCATGCTCTTCACGCGAACTGTTTGGGGGGCCATGGATACTTTTATTCCGTTAAGGACAGTTACTAAATCTCGCTTTCCTAACTGGTTTTCCAGTGAGCTAAAAACACTACTGAAAAGAAAGTACTTCTTTCACAGGAAGTTTAAGAAAGTGGCCTTTTAAAGTGGGAGGTAGAATTCAAGAACTGCAGAAAGCCATGTAAGACGGTCCTAGATCGCGACCGCCAGGCTCATCGTTGCTCAGTGGAATAAGATCTTGTCAATAATCCAAACAAATTCTGGTGGTACATTAATTCATGTTCTGGGAGGCATATCGAGTCGAAGATTGTCTTGGATAATCACGAGAGCGATTGGAAGTCCGTGCCTGAGTTATTTGCTGAGCATTTTAGGTCCGTTTACAGGGATAGTACGTAGCGTTCTGCACCTGCGCTGCCTCACTTAGATGGGTTTGGTGACTTGTTAAGTTGCATTAATGTTGATGAGGAGTGCGTACGATCCTGTATTAAGAAAATGAGAGCAACATTATCAGTAGGGCCCGACGGCATTCCCTCTGCGATTCTCAAAACTTATCACGACATATTCATGCCGGTACTGTGCTAAATATTTAACAACTCGTTAAGGTTGGGAACCTTTTCTGAAACGTGGAAAGTTGCTGCTGTTGTTCCAGTCTTAAAGTCGCGAAAAAAAAGTGATATTTGTAACTATAGACCTATTTCTCTTCCCTCTCCATTTCCTAAGCTCTTTGAAATGGTAGTCCATCAATTCCTGTCTTTCAAATTTCGAAACTTAGCAATTCCCAATCAGCATGGTTTTATGAGCGGCAGATCAACTACTACCAATCTTTTTAGCTTTATGTCTGCTGCATCTCGTGTAATATGTAACAGAGGTCAGTCGGACGTTGTCTACTTTGACATAAGTAATACTTTTGACGTAGTCAATCACATTATTCTTTTATCCAAACTTTCCTCCTATGGAGTATGTGGCTCAATACATGACTGGTTAAAAAGCTACTTGTCAGAGAGAGAGGCGTATGTCCGGGTCAACAACATGAACTCTTCGTTATACAGGGCTCGCTCTGGCGTTCCTCGGGGATCTACTTTAGGACCCCTTCTGTTCACAATTTTCGTAAATGACGTCTCTTTTGCTTTTTTTAAATTCTTCATTCTTGCAATATGCTGACGATATAAAAATTTATCGAGAAATAGTTACTGAACATGATTGTGCTAAGCTCCAGGAAGATGCATGTTCTTTCTACCGATGGTGCTCTGAAAACGACCTTTTCTTGAACCCGTCCAAAACCAAGGTCATGACGCTCTCTCAGAAAACTCACAATATCTCTTTTGCATATAATATTCAAGGAGAGACTTTGTCTCGAGTAAGTGTAATGAAAGATCCCGGAGTCATGGTTGATTCTGGGTTGCGTTTCTCTGATCACGTTGGTAGGCTGGTTAACTCGTCTTTGCGAATGTTGGGTGTTGCCTCTCGCTTAACCAGGGAGTTCGAAAACCCGACGGCTTTTATCACGTTATACTGTTCGCTACCCAGGTCGCAGTTAGAACATGCTTAGTTGTTTAGAATGGAATATCTAAAAGTCACTCCTTGGAGATCAAGCGTGTGCAAAAAAAGTGTGTTTCTATCTTTAAGCATCGCTACATAAAGGAGGATGTTCACTGTTTAACATATGAGTCTGCGTTAGAGCGTGTTGGTTTGCTTGGCTTGCACCGGCGTCGGGAGAACGCGGCCTTACTATTTTTGTTTAAAACGCTGCATGGACTCATCAATTCTCCGAGCCTGTTATCTGAACTGTGCATTAGGGTCCCACGTGTGCCTACTCGTCTTCTGTCATCTTTTTATGTTTCTAGAACGTTTAGTCCGGTAAACCCAATTGTGAGAATGGCTCAGCGTTTGAATCATTACTCTGAAAAACTTGATATTTTCAACCCTTGCTAGAGGACGTTTGTCCTTTCTATTAAAACTTGCCCGTGCAGTATGAGCATTGCTGAATTGCTCTGTTATGTCTGAATTTCGTCATCTCCATGTCGTGTTTTCTGGTGGTGCACTTGTTGTCCTTCGGTCTTGTGTTCCGTGTCTACTGTTACTGCCTCGTTTTTATTTCATTGTACTAATTACTCGTACACTGTCTAGTATTATGCTTAAAAATGTATCTTATTTTCTGCGGAGATGTGTATAGTGATGTTTTTTTTATCCTCCACTGTACCAGCACCAAGACCTCAGGGCTGTTCCTGGGCACTGTATAATAAAGATTGATTGATTGATTGATTATTATTATTATTATTTTATTAGCCCGCTAATGTTTTACTTATATAACGCGTAGTAGTCAACCTTGAAAGCGTCTTAATATTTTTTTTAAATAAGATTTTTCTTGTTCACTGTATTGATTAATTACTGATCAATTAAGAAATCATTTCATCATAAAACGCGAACCAAATTTATAGCTTAGTGTTGCTTAAGAATGCATGTGTTCATTTGCAGCTATGTTTATTTTTTTTGTAAATATGCATTCTATCATTGCTACTGAAGCAGCTAATAGTGCGGTGACGCCGTCGAGGAAATCGCACTGAAAAGTGATTCCTAGTTTTATAAGAAAGTGTGTTTAAGGTAGGCGTAAGGTGTTATTAACATTTATACTTTAGTATGAAAACAAACTGAGACTAAACCAGTGTTGTTGGCATAACTCCCATATGTGGTACCATACAGGGTGTTTCAGCGAAAGCTTTCAAGGATCCCTAAATATAAGGTTGGTGAAAAAAAAAAGTTTTTACCGGAAGAAATGGCTAGTCACAGCGGACGTTACGAAATGCAAAAATCCTACTAATTATCTCACCCATTAGCTACAAATCAGTAACTATATTTTAAGTAGTAAGAATAAACATGGTTCAAATAATAAACATGCTAAGCATCCTAGAAAACCAATAAATTAACTTATTTTCGAAATATATAAGGCAGGGGCATCATTCTTCGGTGTTCGAAAAATAAACGCCATTCGGACGCGTTTCTTGGTTTCGGTTTACTATCGGAGCGCTGGGGTGCAACTGTCCAGCACTACAGTCGCTGCTACGCGCAACACACGTGCGGAATAATTCCCTCCATTCTACAAGGGAGGCGAGGCGGTGGCTTCGCACCCGGGCACCGGGGAGCGGGATCGCTGGCGAAAAGATGCGCTCTGATAAGAAAGCGAGACCTAGAAACAATCAAATTCAGGTCGTGGAGTGTCCTAACTCGAAGCTTAAAAGTAAAGGGAAAACCGAGACTTCTGCATCTAGAAAGAACACCAGACCGGTTCTCATACCATATGTCCACCGGCTTTCGCATGATTTAGAAAATGTTGCCTCACTACTTTGTCGCACCCTTCGCTTTTTCCGACCCGCCAACACTGCCGGTCTCTACGCAAAACTCAAGAACAACAAAAAAGGAAAGAAGTACGCAACTCAGTTTATTTAATGTTCCACGCCAATGGTGTATAAAATCCCAATGCGTGAGGCATCCCAATGATGTCGGGAAGACGGGGAGGTTTCTAATGACAGAACGTGCGAACATTTCTTGTCCTTCACGAACTCTCCCTCGGGCAATTGCGCCATATACTGCGACAGACAGGGGCGGATTTAAAGGGGGGGGTCCGGATATCCTGACTTCTCTCTTGATTTCTGCATGTGTAAAATTTAGGGCGTGAAACGAGGGAGAGGGGGAGGGGGATCCTAAACATATGGTACGCTGACGAACACCTGACCCCCCCTCAGGAAATGCCTGCGTCCGCCACTGGCGACAGATGCCCATGTGCTCGTAATATGCGCAAAAAACATAATGGGAAAGCTTCAGAATTAAACTGAGAGGGATATTTTATAACTGTATGACACAAGAGTAAATGCTGTTTCACCACCTTGGGATTCTCGTCCGAAATCAGTGCGATTTCCAGTAAATGTGGGATTAAAATCGCCGTCGCACTGTCGCAGCGGCTGTGCGACTGGTTTTCACCAAGTTGGTATTTCGTTGTAGAGTCAGTGCGATCGCTTTGTCGTCAACCAATAGCGAGCCTCGCCGCCGTGCGTCAGGTAGAATTAAGCTTCCCTAGTCGTTCATTAGCCAGCTTTCATCGGCGACAGCTGCGTATTCGAAAATAGATTAAGACACCTAAAAGCTTTTGCTTTAATCCTTAAATATTAAAAATGTGTAGTTAAATATTGTACTCGTAAAACATTTGTGTTTATTAAGACGTTTTTGTTGTATTCAATGCAAAGTCAAACGCGTCGCGTCCGTGTCCGCTGCAACTAACCTTCTGCAGGAGAGCCGGCCGCGCGTACAGAAATCACGCGTCTGTTGGAGCATGCAAAACCAAACATTGCGATGGTACTCGCTGCGTCGGCTGTCGCACCAATATTTTTCACACAGTCGCTGCATGTGAAACAGGCTTAAGGGGAGAGACAAACTGCGCAAGTGCACCGTCACAGCACCCTTCTGATAAGGAGTTCGCTCTCTCGTGCCGGGAGCCTGATGATGTGTAGAAATACTGTTTTTTTAAAAAATATTCTAGTTGAATATTGCTTTGTTAGGTCTCTTTCTTTTTCATCCTCATTCAGGTGCTTATTCTTGTTTCGATAGTCTATATAAATTGTTTGTGAGCAAAGCGTTCTAGAAGTATTCAAGCATGTTCCGCTGAGGGCACTTCAAGCTTGAGTCGTTTAGGTTCTGCCGACCTATAAAATAGAAAAGTAGAGGTGTGCGAATGCCGGTTCTCATCGAATAGCCCAGTGTTATCCATAGCTTTAGTGCTAAGAAGAGCGGTTGTTGTGGCGTTTCCTTTCACTGCGAAGGTTATGAATTATGTCGTGCTATTCACTTTGACCCGCTCTTCACAACCCCCCCCCCCCCCCCTCCAATAAAAAGAAAAAAAATTGTCTCAGAACACGCGGGCGAAAAATTAACAACTTTACATTGCCACGATAGGCAACGCGTGCGTTGTTGTGTACTGATAAGGACGCCTTTCAGTTAGACGGTTGCCGCGCGCTATCTTTCACTCTAAAGCGGGAGTACCACGGATGATTCCTCTTTGAGCGTAGGGGATATCATCGTTGCCTGTAGTGTTTCTTTACTTTCGTCAACGTTGACGCGGTGTAGGAAGAAAACCGTACGAAAACACAGGGCAGTGTGTTTGGTACCGGGCTATCTCGACAGAAATTTCAGGTTTAGTGCGCCAGCGCCGCTGCAGCAAAATGCAGGGGCCGCGAGCGCGGGAGCTTATCAGCGAGTTTCGGCTTCATTACCCTGATTTACCGGAGAGGGGAGGCCTGTCTTTCTGCGACGTCGGTGGCAACATGAAACCACCGACGGTCGCGTTTTTTGTTTTGTTTTTTCTTCTTAATATCTCTCGCGAGGTCGGCGTATCTACGTGTTGTTTCGCCCCACCTCGGACCACGTCTGAGGCTACAACTAAGTCGAGCCAATGAGGTCTGGAAGTCGGTCGCAGGATGCATTTGCTCTCTATATTGACTACTCCTATAGCCGAGTCACGTGACGCGCTCCTTGCTCAGGAATAAATCGAAGCCCTGGCAGCGCTCGACACGGTCCACTTTAGGGTGAGGTGAAATCTTGAGGTGGGGACTGTTTAGTCAAGGATGTGTAAGAGAGCACTGAGGTTTCGCTACGCTCTTATATGGGTATTTTTTTCTGATTTTGATTTTGCCTTGTTCCAGAAAGGTTTCGGATTTCGGCCTAAGTATTTGACCCACGCGTTATCTCCGGCGGCTTCCACGTGGAGGGAATATTGACTCACTGCTAAAGGAGCGACGTCCAATTTCTGCTTGGCAGCCGACGGCGGCTCACGGTTTCCCAAGCACTTTGCGCAGGTCGGAGCCTTGGATATTGGTGTTGACGCTCGGATGTTCCCCCAAACTCCCGAATTTGAACGTGGGCCGCTCAGAAATCTTCCACCGTGTTTTGTTTGCAGGAGCCTTCCATTCGATACATACTGCCGCTTTCATAAACTTTGCCGGAAAAAAAAAAATATATATATATATATATATATATATTCAGCTTTTTCGCGATTTGATTTTTTTTTATTTTACATGGACTAGCTTTACTGTTCCTTCTCTTAAGTGAGAGGCCACCTGTATTACGTATTTTAGAGCTCTTCGGAGGTATGAATTTTATAGTGTTGATCATTTCGCCGCAGCAGGTTTTTTAAGACTTAGCGTCACTTGTCGTCTTCGTTTAATTTCTGTTTCTCTTTACTCCCTTCATATCTTCACTTTGACAGGAACATTCTAATATATACAAAAAAGAAAATTAGCGGGATATTAAAGAAATATATATCACAAGCTAACGTGCACATGAACCAAAAACTTTGAAATCCTGTTGGAGTCTACAATAGAAACCACGATAACTGCGACAACTTATAGGACCATAACGTATCCAGACGCATCTTCTGCCTTCTCACAAGGAACCATCGCCAGTTTCAAACTTGGAGAGGGGCACTCTTATTTGTTTGATAGAAACATAAGGCCTCTAATGGCCGCCCTGGCGTTAGACACAGGTGGCGCGATGCGACGTCCCCTGAGCTGTGCCCATTTATCGGACACTGCGCGAGATGCATATGCACTGATGTTCTCAAAACATCTGGTTTATTTAGCGGTGCGTTGAAGCAGCTGGCCTGGCTTTGTGGTAGAGCGCTCGTACCACAATCTGCAGGCCTGCGAACGAGTCCCGACAAAACCGCGGCGAGTGTTTTTGAAATTTTCTTTTTCAATTTTTTGACAATATTGACGTTGGACGCCCTGCGACTATAACAGGTACATATTTCGCGTGGATTGGAAAGCCCATAACAGCTCTCGTTGTAAAACATGATTTGAAGGCCCCAAACTGACTATTCGTATTTTGCGTCACGTGAGTTGTTACATTTCATTTTTTTGTTTAATAATTGCAAAAGTAACTGTTTTGAGGAAATCACTTAGCAACACTGTAAACGTGTATAGCAAATATTTTTTTTTTCTTTTGGTCGATAAGACGAAAATATTAAATAGTGGATTTAGACACTCGAATATTCGATGATTCAAAATGGATCAGCTGCGTTTGCCGAAACAACTGTTCGCGAAAGAAAATATATACACCTGAAATTGTATGAAGCATGATGCAAGGTCTAGATAATCCACCGGTTTCCCTATTGCTTGAGAGAGCGCCGGTTCCTCTGGCCTTCGCTCGTCTGCTTCTTGCGCAGGAGTTGCGGTGACGTCACCACGACGCCGAGCTCTCATTGACTTTATTGACAGAATAGTGAGTAGATGTCAATGCTAGGTGCCTTGAGGTCTACCCACGTTTTCTTTTTTTCTATTTTTGTCAGTAAATAACAGCTAGGCATTCCGACATAAACGCTACACTTGTGCAAGAAGCAGACGAACTGGTGCTCCGCATACTTGGCGTTAGTATAAGTGACGAGTGCTCGATTCCTTAAGAATACGCGCGGATTGGACAGTGCATTCGCATGAGTATCCTCTAAGGTTGAACCCAAGATTGAAGATAACAGAACAGCAACGTAAACTATGCGCTACTTTTTTTTTCTTTCTTTTTTTTTTGGGGGGGGGGGGGGAGGTGGGAGGGTGGGGGTGGAGCGCAGACTTGTACGTAACGCGTTACAAGTAATTGATTACTTGTAATCAATTACAGTTAAGTGTAATTTTGTAACGCTTCAATTACATTTGTCAAGCTGTAACGCTCGGAGTAATTCAATTACTTTTTTTCTGTAATCAATTACAAAATCAATTACACAATTACCAATTACATTTTTCATTCCACAATTTTTTTTCTCACAAAAATCAACATGGTCACTCAGCCATGGAGCAAAAATGATTGACATTTTTTAAACATCTAAAAAAAATAAAACTAGGATTAGTCGGCAAATCCTTTTTTCTTTTGCGCCACGCTCTTCTACATGCGCGCCACCAGCCTTGGCTGGGGAGTTCCGGATCTCGTTGCAGATTGCTGATAAAGTCGACGGGAAGCGGGAACTCGCTATTGACTTTTTAGTGGGCTTTGTTCCTTAGGTCGACGCGTCAGCTACACGACAAGGTCCGGGTCTGAAAACAAAAAAGGGAACAATAACCAAACAAAATTGTGTACGTAATATTTTACTGTGTATTTGTGTATTTCTGTCATCGCAATAAGAAGTAACGTGAAAGTAACTTGAAAAGTAATCAATTACTTTGTAGTAATTGTTCAATTACTTCTGGGAGGCAGTAATCAGTAACGGTAATCGGTTACTTTTTTGACTGTAGTAATTGTAATTGTAATCAGTTACTTTTTTTCAGTAACGTGTACAAGTCTGGGTGGAGGGGAGGTTTGTGACTTCACAAGCTTTA
The DNA here is from genome assembly GCF_016920785.2 of Ixodes scapularis. Classification (NCBI taxonomy): domain Eukaryota; kingdom Metazoa; phylum Arthropoda; class Arachnida; order Ixodida; family Ixodidae; genus Ixodes; species Ixodes scapularis. Next base: position 199,289,396 of record NW_024609835.1, read on the forward strand.
TTCGATTACTTAAAAAAGGCTTTTAGGAGGGCAGTGTTCCTTTACGAAAGCCCGTACTCGTGTTTTCCTTTAAGTACTGAATGCGAAAAAGCATGTCTATGGCGTTTATAATGCCGTCTTTCTGGATGTTTGTTCAGGCACTACGCATGGTTAGTAGGTGTCTTACAGCTGGAAAAAGAGGCAGTCTTAACTCGCTGTTAGTATTGTTTTCTTGCTATCATGTCTACCTTTAAATAATTTTTTTTGTAGTTAATTAAATTTTTATGTCACTAGTCGCCACTTCCTAGGACTCGTCACCTCGTCCGGAGCAGGAGAGCTCTGTAATGGCGACCCCAATAAGGCACGGGCTGAAGTGTCCCATATAAAGCGTGTCTCACTGTAATAAATTTGAAGAAAAAACCTCTGCATTCTCGCCGAGCACTTGGGAGAACCAGTCGCTGAAGTATACGTAGGCTACTCCGCGAATGGGGAGGGTGAAAATAGGGTTAGTTCTAGATAAAATAGCTGTTTTTGAGGTGCTTCTCTGTTGATTACATCTAAATTAAATACAGGGTTTCGCCGTTTCGTGCATCTGCGCCATAAATCCGCAGCTTAAATTAATACAAACCTGGGTACCTTACTCAGCCCTTGCTCGTAGCAGAACGAGCTGACCTTCCTTTTCTTTTTCTAGCCGAATGCTTTTCTCTCTGAACTTCAGTTGGCCGCCACTCTCGTTCAGTAAAACCTTTTTCAGACAGCTCCTTTATCTTGAGAGGCGATGCGAAGGCGAGAGGACCACTTCTAGCAAACATATGTATTCGATCCAACGAGGTAGAGGTGCCTAGTGCGACAAACGGGGGTTCCGGTCTGCACCGGAAAGTGACCCCCATTACGCCGCTGCCATTGTACGCAAATGTGACAAATCGTCAGGTGACCAAAACCAAATACCTGACGTCACAGGGAAGATGGCAGCGTCCAGCGAGTGGCTAGCCCCAGCTGGGCCGGAGATTGTCGGATGCTTTGTTCCTTGTCGTTCGTCTCGGGCAGTTTATTTGAGACGCGGAGGCCGTCATATGAGGTCGGTCGGAAGCGACTTCAGAGTTTAGCGTGGTGTCTCACGTAGGTATAACGTGTAAATACGGAGGAACGTTGTGCATTTCGCTGGTGATCGACGGGGATATGGCTACAAAAGAGACAATCGACCCCGCGTTGCTCGAACCTCGGAAGGATTCGGAGGTCGCTAGGATAAATTTTAAGGCGACGTTTCTGTGCTCTTGATGACCACTGGAATCTTCGAGGTCTGCAGTAAACGTGTGCACTCTATCTGGATACTCAGTTTAGCTACGACAATTGCATGAGTCGTGCTTGGCAGTGTGGAATCGTTGTGCCGCTTCGATCAAATAACCGAAGGCGCACTTCGGTTGTGTGGCCCACCGAAGAGCTGCCTTTAAGCTGGTAGTTCCTGAGTCGTCTTTAGGTGATTTTGTGCTTCTTCCTAAATTTTTCTGGCTTAGATGTCCACTTTAACGGAGCACAGGTGTTGCTGTTGGCACTTCCGAACTTCCGGTTTATCACTCTAAGCCCCTCTACCTCTTTGACTCGATCAGAGCAACGAGGCAGGGGGGCTTAGATTGATAAACCGGAAGTTCGGAAGTGGGACCCCCACCCCCCCCCCCCCTCGCCGCCATGTTCTACGCAAAAGTGACCACTCGTCACGTGACCTCACAAGAGCCGTGACGTCATCGGTAAGTTGGCAGTGCCTAGAGTTGGCGGATGCGAGTTTGTTCGGTGCGCGGTAACCGGGTTGTGCAGCTTCGACTTCGGGCTTTTTCGTGCTCACTGACGCCGGTTTAATGTGGAAATAAGGAGGAATGAGATTTTGTACCCTTTCTGCGCAAGATCGCTCTGGATCATCGGGAGTATAACGCCTGTGAGATAGTATCAGCGGTATCGCCATACCGGTGTTTGGATTCACGATGTGCTCGAGGATCGATAGAACTTTGAGTGCTTTTAGCATAATATATTTGCATTCTTTTAGCTTTATTTGAACGCTCAAATGTTTGAAAATAGACGCGAAATGTAGGCGTTGGACGTAAAGCCTAGAGAACTTCGTTTCAGCCCTAGGTAACTGCATAATCACAGCAACTTTTAACGAGGAAGCTTCTGTGATCTTTACGCCGATCGCGCACGGCACAAGCTCTTCTTCTGTTTCTTACCACAGGCGAGACGTCTATGTGCTAAGTAAGGTTTATCGGGGTCGTCCGGAAAAACTCGGGTGTGATAAGAAGCATACGAAGGACTTTTAGCCGTGCCTGGTCGGCGTGGTGTTCAAAATTGAGTCGTCCTGCGGGAGACTGTACATTGGCCAATCAGGGAGGTACGTCAATGATAGGCTCAGAGAATACGCACTTTCAATAAGATCTTCACCTTCGGGTAATTTGGCAATTCATTGTGACAGATGTGGGTGCTCCCCTTTTTTTGTAAAAGGGGACGGTTGTTGCTCGGCAAAGTCGGCAGAAGACTCGCGAAATATTCGACGCTTATTAAATTTAGAACTATAAGAATGAGTGCGTCAGTGCTCCCTCGATTGCCCTCTATTCGATAACGAAATCGTGTTCTTGGAGAACTGTGACACGTGCCCTTAGGCAATGGTCCAATGTATTTTTGTCTGTGTGTGTTTCTATGCCGGTTGGTGGTTTTCCGGAAATAAACCAGCTTTTAGTCAGCGCCCGGTCTGTGTGTTCCTCGTTCTTTGTCCGTACCTTTGGCGCTGATTCCCTCTCTGTAACTATGCAACGTATTCGTCAGTAAATTATTTACTTGTTATAATTACGTGGACAAGATGATTCATATTTGTGTTCCTCCCTTGCCCGAAGAGCAGTCTTCTTAAAAAATATTCACTACCATAACATTCCTTTCAGTCTCCTCAATAAACTTTTTTTTCTAAAGTGTGGGCAGCGTATACTTTGTTTCACCGTAACTTGGAAAGGGGCAACTGCCACAGCCTCCTCCAGCCAATCGGAGAGACGGAGTGAGGGTGTACGACAAACCTGTGCACACGAACACTCTGATGATATGTTCTCATGTGCCTCTCTCCAACGTGAATATTGGTTCATCGAGACGGTATACCCTTCGTCGCTTGCCATATTGTGATGAAAATAATTACAGTAGCTACTACTCTAATTATCTAAGGCCTTCATACTTTGGGCATTTGTTCAACGCTAATGTTTTGTCAGCCATAACTGTGAACTTGGCTCATCGCCTATTGGACTCGAATGCTGCATTAGCGTTCGACGTGAACAGGGGCCCATTCATGTGCTCCACGCAGAAAAAAAAATGGTGACAGTTGTGTTGCGTAATGGGGTTTGGCAAAGGGCCTATTCACTCTATTGTGTCATACCTATAGGACGTGTCCTGCTATATAACAATGCATCGACACATACTATTAATCTAGATTCCCATAGGTGTGTTTGTTTTTGCAATTAACAAGTTAGAGCGATAATTATATTTTACGAGTGTAATACATGCTCTCGGTAGCTTGGCCCGTGTTGTGCTCATTATTGACAGTGTGCTTTGAAGTTATTACCATCAATGTAGTTTTACGTATCCTCCCTGCAATGCCTAAAAAGACCCCTGGAGGGAATAAATTAATAAATACAATTTTCGCATCACTGGAGTTAGTTTTCGGGTGCGCTACATGTTCAGGAGAAGTGGAATGAGTGCAGCCCAATGCAACCAGTCTGTCAGTCTGGTGTGCCCCATTAATTAATATTGAGAAGTCCGAGATGCGAGTTTCCTCAAAAGGTCCAGCACGCGCGGTGAACACAATTCTATGTGTATGGACACTGAAGGCGTAAAGGCAAGTGGAAATATGTTTATTTGGATAGTGTATCAAATATGCTTATTTCGACTTGATTAAATATTTATTGGTTCTTCGCAAAAGGTTCAATAACGAGTTCCTTTTGTGACAGTCTTGTGTCAGGTGTCCAGTCATAGTACCTACGCTCTTTGTTGTCGAATGACGCTCCTGGCACGTCGGTGTTCAGTTTGGTCGAGTGGCAACTTTGACCGACTGATGCCGTCTTGTAATCATACGTCATGTGCGGCCACTGACATCTGACACACTGAAGTTGCAGGGCTGGCTTCTAATCAGCAAATTTTTCTGGTAGTTTTCTGCATCAATGCAGTAAGCTCGGGCATATATTGCTTAAGTGGCTGTGCCTTTTGCTGTACGTTGGCTTGATAGCTGGCAACAACGATTGTTAACTATCCAAGCCATTTCACTTCCATTTTGTACTGGCGATTGTTTCTGCATCCCGCGACCACTGCAACCTGTGCAAGTCCCGTGTGGCAAAGGGAAGTCTGGTGATGTTTGGAGTCCACTTTTGAGAACAACCCAACCATTCTATTTCTTCAAATCACCCAGCGGCATTCTCCCTCAAAGTTGGAAATTGTGTGCTTCGTGGCGTGGAAACAGATGATTAGTGTCAGCAAATTATTAGGTACTGTCCTTGGACGACAACCGACACCAAATCAACTGTTCTTGCACAGCCGTTCACCTGCTTTGTCGTGCTTACCTCCCGTTGAGGTGAAGGGGATCAGGAGCTTCCGCGTAATGTCGGAACCAGGAACAAAGGCCGCCGAATATAATCCTCAATGTTTCGTGGACGCTCGTCGAGACGTCGTGGAGAGTCGTTCGGCACGAACCCTTGCAGGCCAATTCATTGGAATGGGCACCTCCCGTAGACATGGTCGGCGTCATGCAGTGGCAGCAGAGCGGTGTTCGGTCGACCATTCGCAGCACCTTCGTTTTCCTTGGTGCACTTTGTTTAACGCAGACCTAGACTGGTTGTTCCCGATGTCGGGAATGCTTCGGCGTTGGGGTGTCTCGTTCAATTGGCATTGAATAGGAACGGGTAGCCGGTGGTGGTCGTCGTGACTGAGGCATAAGTCGCCCTCGGTTCGTCAGATGCCGCTTCGCTCGAAGAAGTCTCCAGTTGAAATGCCTGTCTAACTTGCTCCAAAATAAGCTCGGGAGTCAAAATTAAAGCCGGGCAACTGATGGCAGGAAGTAGCTTCCTGATCTCCTCCCGGAGAACGTTGGGGATGATGTCGCCGATGCCTGGTAGGCTGGCGTCGAAGTTGCAGCTGGACGACTCGAGTGTCAAAATGCAGGGGAGTTGTTGATATTGACAGGTTCGGACCTGCAGTGTACATTCAATGTTGGAAGCCTCGGTTATGTGAACCCTTCGACTATTGTCGTGGGGTTGCGGACAAGGCTGCCGAAGGTGTTGTCCCTCACATGAGGCACATAGGATTCATAGCCTCTTGTCCTCTGTAGCATCAATGTTGGCGTGGGTACTCGATCAGGCGCAAAACAACCTCCACAAAAGCGGTGACGCTCTTGTTGGGGCTGTGTCCTCGACAGAATCAGGAATTCGTCTCTCTCTGGTCACTACTGGCTGATGAACGTGCACTTCAGCTCCATCTCGCAAACTTCCCACGACGTTAAGGACTCGTGGTTCTCAAACAAGCGCTTGGGAGTTTCTTCCAAAAGAATTATAGGTCTTGCAGGAGCTGGTTGTCCGTCTACCCAATGTGGCAGGCGACAAGGTCTAATTGTTCAATCCAGCCCTCGACGTCTTCATACACCTTGCGTGAAAGGGCATCGGAGTGCGAGGTGCGAAGGGCATGCAAACGATGGTGGAAGCGGACGCGGTTTGCTGCTACAGGTTTGTCCTTGTTGGCGTAGTGAGCTTCGGTTTTTCTGGTAAAAGACCGACTTCCGGTGGTTCTTGCTGGTAAAAGTGACTGGCCCGGATTTCAGGTTCTTCGTGGTGCATTTGCCAGGCTCGTCCTTGTGATACTCGCTCGTCTCGCATTTTTTCTGCCGGGCTCGGGATAGGACTTGGCTCACGGCTCGCCGGGGGTTTAAGACATGGGATAATCGGCCACCGGTGTCTTGTTATCGGGCAACTCGGGCGATGGGTAAAGTGCGCAGCACCTCCACCAGAACATATAATGACAGCTGAGCATGGCCTGGAACTTTCCAGAATCGTAAATATTGATAGAAAATAGGACTGGAGCAAGCATCCGTGACAATATAACAAAAAAGAGAGAAAAGTGTCTATCCTCACCACTAAAAAAGCTTCATTGCCTTAGTCGCATTCTGTCCGAATAAATTCTCTCGTTCGGGGTTCGGCGACTGCGATGGACGAGCTGAAGTGAGATGGATGTATGACCACTTTTCTGGTAATGAGTCGCTGCAGACTGTCGCCGCAAAGCGGCGTGAACGGGTGGACTGGGTAGGTAACACGAGCGACGAAATATTCACACAGCTTGCAATTCGCGTAACGAATGTTGATGAAACTTTTCTGTCGACGAAACGCGCGACAAACCAGCGGAATCAATACCAGCTGCGGCACCTGTGCTTCGTGACAGTACACGTTTACGCCGGAACAATTTGGGAAGCAGCACAGTATGATTTAGCACTGCACGGGAACTACAAGCTTAAATGCAGCTCTCCGTTGCACCGCACAACCAAAGTCAGCCTTCGGTCATTTGAACGAAGCGGCATCACGATTGCCCACTGCCAAGCACGACTCACGCAATTTGCGTCGCTAAACTGTGTATCCAATTATATTGAACACGCTTCACTGTACATCTCAAAGATTCTGATGGTCAACAAGAGCACAAAAACGTCGCCTTAAAATTTATCCTAGCGGTATCCGAATCAATTCGAGGTCCGAGCCACGTAGGGCCGATTGTCCCTTTCATGGCAATATCTCCGTCGGTCACCAGCGAAATGCACACTGTTCTTCTGTATTTTCACCTTACACCTACGTCAGACACCATACTGGACTCTGAAATCGCTTTCGACCGGCCTCATATGACGGCTTCCGCGTCTGAAATAAACTCTCCAAAACGAACGACAGCGAACAGAGCAACCGACAACTCCGGCCAATGCTCTTGCCCATCTTTCCTGTGACGTCACGTATTTGGTTTGGTCACGTGACGAGTGGCAAAATTTGCGTACAATGGCAGCGGCCTTATGGGGGTCAGTTTCGAGTTCCGACCGGAACCCCGGTTTATCGCTCTGAGCCCCTCAACCGCGGTGGATCATAAAATGGACGAGTGGATGAATGGTATTGAGTGTACCCTTTCTATGGGGCGGCGGCATGCGCAATAAGTCACTAAATATTACAGCACTCCACTTTAAATATTGCTGATTATTATGTATCTCGTTAAATCATTCGTTTTGTAAATTTTTAAAGATCTAAAGTAATTTTATAAGATCTAAATCTAAGGTTTAACAAGAAAAAATGTAAATTTTCTAAAAATTTAAAGTAATTTTCTTAGATCTAAATAAACTTCTGGCCAATTACGGACATCATTCTTTTTTTTTTTAAATTGGCTTAAACATGATGCACTGTCAGGTACTGCAGGTAGAGATAATGAGTTTGTTTCCTTTTTTTGGGGGCTCTCACTTAGAGCTGTTAATTGAAATTGTAAATTGTGCGTTTTATCACGCTTCTCTGAGCCTTCTCCACCCGTCGTCTAAACTACGTTTTTGTGATTATAATATTTGTTACTCCTTTCTTTCATCCTCACTAGCAAAAACCAGCGATCCCGCCAAATTCGTTACCCTTCCAGGGACGGTAGGACGAAGCCCCATGCCTACGCTACATATGTTTTTATTTCTTGACATCTAGCCCTATATTTCTTTGTCCCTAACACTCCAGCTGTCGTCGAACAGTAAAGAGCTTCTCCGTGAATTATCAAACACCTGTTCCTTCCTTATTTCCTGTCGTTGTGATCTGTAGATTGCTGAACCTGAATTCTTTTGCATTATTTGCTTTCATGTTTTTGTTTCTGGTTATTTTACTATTTTTCACTGAATCGGTCTACTCGGTTCCACCGCTTGTGCATAGCGATATAAAGGCCACCTTTCTTCTTTGGTGTGTTCGTTATTGTTTAAATGTTTTTATGCATAAGAGCTGGCATGTTTCCTATGCCTACAGCGCATCGTCCGTTTCAGTTAATTCTGTTTTAATTTCAATGAACTAATTGCTGTCATGCTCGATCTGCCCCCTCATTTGATATGTTCCCATTCGCTCCCAGTGCAAATCGGCCCTCGCTCTTTTGTCGATTTTCTAATTACGAATGAACCTCTTATTGTAGCCCAGTACCCAATCGCCAAAATATAGTTTAGGCACCATCACACCTTGGGATATGCCTCTCACCTTTTCATGTGTATTATATTTCCACAGTGCCGTGAGTACAATAAAAGCTTACTTTAATTTCCCTTTCTTAATTATCGTTTCGTCATTCTCCGCTAGATATTTTCCTTCCCTTTTTGAGCCGTACCAGGGATGGGCAGTATTTAAAATACAAGTATTTGAAATACGAATTTCAAATACTTTGTGTATTTTGCATTTATATTTAATTACAAATTGGGTAATATATTTGAACTGTGTATTTAAATACTAAAACGTGGGTATTTCAAATATATTTGCAATCAAATACAATTTTGTGGGCGAAAATACATCCGTCAAATTTATTGTCACGGTTCAGAGCAGGAAGAAAACTACGTTCTGCACCAAACGCAGTGTCTCTCAATCATGCACAAGCGTTTAGTGACTTTGTGATTACGCCGCTAATCCCGGCCAAGAATAGTGACGAAATCGACGTTCACAGCAGACTGGCTAAATAAGTGTGCGTGATAACTTGTGATGCTTTCCAGCCTTATTTCCATCCATATTTTTGCCTGGAACATTCTAAATGCGTGGGCCGTCCTGATTTTCGTAACTGGTGCGAGTTGCAACAATAAAACAAACTCTAGCTAGTGCTGCGCGTCTTGATCGTCTCGGTTCTTTGTTGGTCTATACCAAAATGTGATCGACAAAAAAAGCTTCTTGAAGCTCCGTACTTTTTTCACCAATTACGTCCAAGCTGATCGCGTTTTTTTTGTGATTATATATCTATTACGTTACTAGAGCCTCGCACACTAACTCCCGAGAGTGCGATGCAAAATTAAAATGAGATACCCAGAAACCCGTTGCAGGTGCCCTGAAGTCGCTGACACAAATTTTGAGGCATGTATTTGTAAAAGTATTTGGAGGAGACCAAATACATTTGGTTGCATTTGTATCTTGTACTTAAATGCCTTTCTGGAAATGTAATTACATTTGTAATTAAATACATTTTTGACGAAGTATTTTGTATTTGTATTTCGATACATATTTGCATGCATTTTGCCCATCCCAGAGCCGTACATTAAATAATTTAAAATTTCTGTGTTGTCTATTTCAATGCTTTTTTTTTTTTTTTCAGGGGTGCTTGTTTTTTTGTTTTTTTTTAGACAACCTCTACACCCGATTTTAAACTACTAAAGCTCGGGCACAATATGCCCCTTTCCTTTCCACATATTCCAGCTATTTCCTGCAATGTGTTTCGGATACGTACTATAAGTACTATGTATTAATTCAAGACTGCAAACTGGGCTCGTTGGGTGTAGATTCTTGAAGTAAAACACCTAAAGATAGGAACAGAAGGAAATAGATGCTAAGAGGGCATGACGTACTTTCAACATAATTTTTTTATCTTGAAAACAAACAAACGAAATTTAAGTTCTCTGTACAAAGCTTACAAATGAAACGTCTTGATGAGCAGCTACACGGTGCGCTCAGGAGGAAGTGCTGGACTGCCGGTCCTAGCCTACAGACACAAATTATCACAAAACTTGCGGAAAGTGGCTAATCGGTCTCATGTACATGTTGTATTTTTTGTGTCGAACAAACTAGCTGACCAGTATAAAAGGATGAAAAGAAGCTCAGATGAATCGGCAGAGACGGAAGGAATCTGCACGCAGCGGCACGCAACCAAGGTTCGCGAAGGTTTTCACTGGTGTGCCGCATGAAACTCCCCTTTTCTGTGGGATGTACGTGGACCAGACCGGAAGGGGGGGGGGGGGGGGGGGCTGCAACAATGACAAAATAAGCGAGCACTCTGCCGCTAATACATAGTCCCCTCTGGTCACTTGGCAGTACGAGGTGACCGCTGTGACTGGAAATCAGATTTAAAAAGAAAACGAAATAAGACAATTAGCTAATTAAAAAAAAAAGAATGCGCACGAACTTTTTGAAGTCCTCCTTATCAAGGCTCGTGAAAACGATGTTTTTGTGAGCTCCCTTTCACTAGCACTCTCTGAGAAGGAGTTGGCTTATTTCAACAATTAGTAACTCATGCGTTGGGGGACGTCGCCTTTTTACACTTACTCTTCTCTAGCCATAAGTTTTATGTTTTAGTTCTTTTTCTTGTGTGCTTTCAAAGTAAAACTTAAGTTGAAAGTACGCCATGTCCTCTTAGTATTAAGTTTCCTTTGTCTTTTTTTCTAGTTGTTTTACTTCAACTATATTCTATGACCTCTGTCCACATTGAGCCTTTAGTTGGAAGCTCTGTAGCCCCGCACAATGGAGGACAGAACCGCGAGTTTCTTACGTTTGACTGTGCCTCGACTGCACGAGCCTTCGTACAGCGAGAGCTAATATCACTGAATAAGTTTCAAGGATTTGGAAACTCCCAAGCTCCGCGCCGCGGCACTCAAATTCATCCATATCCGTGTTGCCGTTTTATATCCTTGCATAGTACACTGTACAATAATTTTTACGCATTGCGCGCCGTTTCCGTGATTGACAGGACTTTCAGGCAAGTGTTTGTCACTCTGGATAGCCTTCTTAAATCATTTCTGACATTTACATTGCAGTCTAGCTAGACGCCGAATGTGTATACTAATAAAATAACGTTGAAAGCAGTATTGCTGACAATCAGGTTTTGAGACAGATTGCGAAGAAGTTTATATTTGAGACTGCATATAAGAATTTCCTCCCTTACATTTCGACATAATCGTGTCAACATGCTGATACTCGTGCGAACACCTTTCCAAATCAGGAATGGCATTCGATTCGTCTCGAAACCATTGAATTTCAAAATTCCCTAGCCCCGAGTATGATGATTTATATCTGAACACCCAACCGATCCTAGTTAAGAGGTGTTGGCAAACCGGAGAGGCCTATCCAGTTCCAATTTAGATGAGCATCGTACCGGCTGTAGTCATGTATTCAACTAATAATCTCCCCTTAATTCACGCTAAAAAATAAAAAAAGCTAGAAGTTTTACTGTTCTGGACAAATATCGAATTTAAAGGTGAGTCTCTTCTCAGCCTCAGAAAATATCATTTAGAGGTGAGTGACTTCTCAGTCTAGGAACGTCGAGGTAGTGAGGGGGCTGTTTGTCGTGTGGACTCGACGATGGAAGTGTTTGCCGTGTTTATGTTGCAGCAGCGAACTTTATCGCGTAGAGAATATCCACGGAATTCTGTCATGTCACTGAGACAGTGGAATTTTTAGAATTTTTAACGTATTTTGAGCATGCAAAATACTTGTAGAAACGCTACCAACATCACTTCAATATTTTATTTACAGCTGCATATAATATGTCCAGGACAACATTTTAAATCAGAAAGCTTCCTTTGGGACTGGTTTCTCCTTACAGACTGGTGCGATGTGCACTCTAAGTGCTTTGCGGAAAAATAGACCCACCGGATTTCTTACAGTGCAAAAAAGAGACTTGAACTGAGTTTTTCAACAGACCTATATGTAAAAGTTCTGTTTTCTTCGCAATTATTTTCAAAGATAAAAAAAAAAAAATCTATCTTTTTGCCGTCGACACGCCGCCGTCGCATTTAGAAGCTATGAAAAAGTAAAATAAAATATAAGGTAGTCCAATAAAGAGAAAAAAGATAGGGCCACTATTGCCACCACATTGATCTTAGCACACGGGAGCACTCTCTCTAGGGACCAACCTCTCAATCTAGGTCTAGTTTGCATCGAACGCGGGACGCGCCTTATCTCTTGCATGCCATAAAATCGGCGCCTGCTCTGACACCCGGCCCACCCCTAACATTGAGAACCTCGACCACAAAGGGGGATGGGGGAGGGTGGGGCTAAACGACTAATTAAGACGGTCACGATCTAGATAGGTTCCCTCACTTCAATTCCGCTTTAGATGAAGCGCTTCCTTCTAATTCGGACGTTAGCGATCTCCACTTCGTTTGGATGGCGTTGGCAAACAACCGAATGTGCGGTCCTGTCGTACACCGACGGCACGCTCAATTCCATTTCGGATTATGTTTTATTTTTCTTCATCGAGGCCCAATAAATTTCAGTAAAAAATAAACGCGCAAAATAAAGCTAACTAGATTTCAGATACCTCGGAGAGCCATGATTCCTCGCTGATGCTCGGTATAAATTGCGAGCTGTGTGATGCAATTTTAATTTCGTTTTTTTTTTTAATGTAGAGAGCGAAAAAAAGACAAAAAAAAACAGCGATTCCTATCGCGTAATTCAGCAGGGGAATGAAGGAGGGGTAGAAGGGGGCGGAAATCAGCCACCTTTATCACCAATAAATTATGGACGCAATTACCGCAGCATAAGATAGTCAATAACGCTTTATTTTTTCGTTCCTCTTTGACCTCGTTGTACTACTTATGTGTGTGTGTGTGTTCACCGTCCCGGTGGGGCAACTTATGCAGTTTTTGTTGGTAAAGTTTTTGCAATTATTGTTTTACCTGTGTCAGGACACAGCGCGATCCTATCGGGCGGGGAATGAACACCGCGATATAAGTTATCACCATAAGGGGCAGCGGCATACGTTCAAGAGGCCCGTGAGCGATTCTTTCATAAATTGGACGAAACGAAAGGTGTGTTGAAGAGAGGCGTCTCGAGGTGTCAAGCAGCTGACACCTCGTTTGTAACCGTCAGGCAGTCGCCAAACCTTTTTTACATCAAGTTCTGGATTGTTTTTGTATTCTTTATATAGTTCTTGTAGAGGGGCACTCGCGAATTTGCGGTCCTCGACCCTACGCGTGACAAAATGCCTGGAGTGATGATGGGGTAGAATTAATTTTATTGCCGGAACGATAATCGTCATGAAGCAGCACAAAATTTCAATAAAAACGCACACAAAAAACGTGGAGGGCAGATCAATCTCCGCCAGGTTGCCTCCCGCGACGCCGCAGACTATTTTGAAAGGCCTATTAACACTCTGCGGAGGACAGGCGTGCAAAATGGCGCGAAATGTTTGCTGGGCGCCAATCCAAGCGCCCTCGGAACCCGTGCTGCGCGCGTGGTGTTTTCGGAATGCCGTTGTTGCACTTCTCATCGCTCACAATTCAAATTTGTTGATATTCAACGACCGGTGTGGAACCTCTGCGTAACGACCAAATCTTGTCAGGGCCAAAATGAACCCGGGTTTCAAAAGTGATGCATCGAGTGTCTAAGGCGCTTCTTTTCTGTTTCGCGGTTTCCGGTGCAGGTAGAAAACGTGAAAAAAAAGAAAATCTACGTTCTGCAATTTTAAAAGCCAATTTTTGGTTTATGCGGAGCTCTGTCGCTTGAGTTTTGACAGCGAACATATTAAAAGTAGTAACGCTAAGCTTGTGAGGCTGTTACGTCCAGCCACTTGTCAGTTGGTACCACTACAAATAATGAATTTCAGTGTCAACCTCCGCAAAAATATTTTATATTTTCACAGTTCCCTCGAGGATTATTTTAGGCTTTATGTAAGGTGGTAAATAATTAAGGCGCCCACGCGGTGTACGAAATCGAAAAGTCAGAATTTATAGTTTGGAACATAGAACAATTCAAGTGGTGATCCAATGTTCTTTGAAGGTACCGTCACATGTTGCATTTACTCAAACAATTGTTGGATATCGAAGCACTAAACAGCCTGCCGTACACAGTAGCAGAGTTCTAGTATGGTTCAAACCCGACGGCTTACCGGATCTGCATGCCGCGGTTGTGAGAAAATACAATCAACTCCACTTTTCGTGGCACTGAATAGGTTTCCGAGGAGGCGATCACGGCTCTGTTACACTCAGATGTCAAGTGTAGTAAACGCGGCGTCGCTTAGCTTACAGAGCTACCGATTGATGGCAGATATCGAGTTTCTGCTCACTTGCCAACAAAAGGATTCTGTGCTACGCGTTGTTCGCGGCGCTCAACGTCGGAATCTAGCAGAGCCTTTGGTGTATCCTGTAAAGGCAGAGCTGACATAGATCCCTTTTTATATTCGGGGCTCTTAAAATTTGATGGTGTACGCTGAGAATATTTCGCAGCACCTGGAATCCAGACTTAGGGACGTTTGTCAGCAGGCTGATCCTACTCTCGCGAACCAAGTGGTAATGAAATGGCAGCGCCGAAGAGATCTGTGTGTTAGAACAAACGTGGTAGTTTAGAACACGATCAATAACGCTTAGTATGATTCCAGATACTGGGAAGTCGTTGCAGTAGCAAAGTTGTAGGGTTGCATCACTACGTGATGTATGATAAAAGGAGAAACTATTTCTTCACTTAAAAACTGCTCCGTCGGAAAAACGCTGCAAACAAGGTGAGCTTGAGGGTGTTTTGTCACTGTGTGTCGAGGAAACGACGGCACACAACTAAAGCAGCCCGTTGTATTGGCGTAGACTGAAACCAATGTCTAGAGTTACGATGATATGCTGCAGTAAAAGATGTGATAATATTATACACATACAGAAAGAGCCCAATTTCGATGCCTCCGTTTTTTTTTTCATTTGTTTTGTAACCATTTTCGTGACCTATACAACATATATACAAGCCTTAGGCTCTTGAAAGCAATGTGTTTAGGACATATCAAATTTTTGGCCTGATAGCCTGCGTCCATCAAAAATCCATGACGTCAAAGTATGTTTGGTGCAGGTGTAAGCCATAATAAGAGGTTTTTCTTCTTTTGTTTAAAACGCATGCATCCACTTCCCCTTTGATAGGTCCACCCATTTTGAGGGAAACAAATTTACTCTGAACCATTGAACGTTTCTGAGCAGCGTTGTAACACCTTCTTACTTGATATACGACGCCCAGCTAGTCGCGTACAAGCTACTGAAAAAACCCAAATCCGGCACAAATGTGTTCATATCAAATCAATATAGGTCGCAGGGGAGAGCCTGGTGGAGTTTTTGAGTAGCATTGACGCTACCAAAATATCGAAGGCTTAAAGCCGCATATTGGAGGCGCTGCCAAATTTCAATTCATTTTCTACTTATCAAAAATGAGCGCATGCTCAACCAAATTGAATTGGTTGGAAAAATTTAAAGCATGCAATATTTTTAACCTTATTTATCGCACTCAAATGTGAAATCACGACTACATTCAGCGAGTTTTTTTAAGATGACACATTACAAAATCAGTTCTACGCTTAAAATAATTAATAATTTTTGATTGTAGGTTGAAATGTTTTTCTCTACATAATGTTGTGAATAGTCTTAGGAGAAAAAGATTTTCGCAATACGGTTTTCTTTATAATTTCAGCACCTCCTGTGACTAGGAAGAAGGTGAGCGATATTCTGCAAATGTGGTAGAAGACATAAAATGTGACGGTTTGTTATATTATATAATAATAAAGAGAAATGTATTGAGCGCACATCCATGATATGACATGCCATCTGAATCGCTTGATTGGCTTAATCGATGCTTTTAAAGTGATTCGATGCCGTTCACTGTAATATTAACTGGCTCAATTAACTGAAGAGTGTTTTGGTAATTGATATATTATGATTAATACCATTAGCATTCCGCGTTTTCAGAGTTTATTGTTCTTCGAATTCTGAGGGTGTCTTTCGGAGTTATTTTTTTTTTGTAAGCAAGTTCAAACTTTATTCTGCAGTCATTTTGAATTCAGATTTTAATATTCAGAGTTTCCAAGTTAGTGAAAATGCAATGTCTGCGTGTAAACGTGTGCTAGATACAAAAAACGCGCTTGTATATAATATTAAAATGTTTTTTATCTGGATTTGGCGTTTTCACTTTTGCCGTAGGTATTACTCACGTGTCCTACTAGGAAACATGCGAACCAGGGCTGTTTCAATAAATGCCGATACCTCAAAGGAGCTGTGCAACGATTTTAACGCTGAAAGAATTGGCATCTTATGCTTTTTATATTGTTCACCTTGTCTCAAATGACAGAAAACACACCTCCTTTCATCGAAATGCTGCGATTCCGCCGCGTAATAGCGAGGCAAAACTTAGAATATTCCCAACCTGCAGCCGCGAGCTGCAACCATGAGAAACACGCGGCGTGTCGTCAAGGGGAATCTTGTAGAAAGATAACAAGTTGTGCGAATACCTGCTCGATAAAAGGTAACTTTTATATAAATCTTGTCGTCCCAACATATATAAAAATGCGTCAAAAACCTGGTATCATCGACAAAACTTTTATTATACGGAGTTTTAGTGGTGCCATCTATCCTAGGTCCACAAAACCGTCAGCTCTCTCTGCTACCGCGAAAAGCCGCCAGAAGCCAAAGGGGGAGGGCGACAGGGCCGGACGGGCTATGGCCGGACCCGGAAAAGACTTTCCTCCTTTCACCATTTTGTTCGCGCGGCACCCGCCAGCACGTTGTCACGCGGTCGCGAGTGGACGAGTTCTCGCTGCTCACTGATGGCTCTAAGGAGACAACTTTACTGGACCCGCGCTTACCCCCTCAACGTCACTGCGCACGTGATCCGGAAGACGACGTACGAGTTGAGGGGCGGCAAAAACCTGGATCTTTTTCATTTTTGTAAACAAAAGCTATTGTGTCCAGGAAAAATCTGTTTTCTGTAGTTCACTTCAGAAGTGTCAGGCATCAACTTCCAGAATAATTTAAGCAAAGCCCTGAAATTGTTGCACAGCTCCTTTAAAATCTTTCATCCACTAAAGATAGTCTCTGGGAAGCTTCTTTTCATCCCACCCTTCCCATCAGCCTACACCGCGACTGTGAGGAATGAATTGGTAAATGACGTAATATTGAAGCCTCAATTGCGTCCTCCTTTTTTCCTTCTATAACATATGTGTTGTTCATAGCTTTCACTGTTGCGAAAAACAAAAACAAAAACAAGGATTCAAGCTGAAAAGCGGAACATTTCCTTTTGCCGTGAGTCAGAAGTGCAATGTCCTGTTGTCCTGATTGAACCTTGACTACATAAACAGGAAGACCCCTTTTGGCAATGTTCCGACATTTGAAAGGAAACTGGGGTGCCACTTTCTCAGAACCAATAAACCCTGTGCTTTCAAGTCGAAATCTTGAGTTTATCGGATTAATGCTGTTTGACAGAAAGTTTATTGGCAAAGTTTCTTTCCGGAGTTTTTAGTATTCATCCTCAAACACGAAATCCTAAATATAATATAATTGGGGTTTCATGTTTTCGGAGCTTATTTTTTGTCAAATTCGGAGGGTGTTTTTCGGAGTTTATTTTTGCCGAAGATTCGGAGTTTATCGGAGTTCATAATTTTGGAATCCCAATTCTCCGAAATTCGGAGTTTAATTTCGCTACGTTTCCTATTGACAATAAATAAATAAATATTAACCGGATGTAAACGTTTCTCAGATAAAAATTAAACGCGCTTGTATCAATTGAAATATTTTCAGTTGAATATGGCGTTGTTGCCAATGCCATTGCCAATACTAATTTATCCACGACAAAAGTCACACGCAAGTGGCGCGTCGATGAACGCCCATACCTTAAAATCAATAAACTCCCTGAGGTAGTCGCTAGGAAGCTCGTAGTCATTCCATCCTATTCCATCAATCTAGCACGCGGCCGCGCGAGGTTGAGTGGTTAAGGAGACAATAGAGAGTTTGAACTGCCCCTCTTCCCTATTTATACAATCCTTATGGTCCATAGCTTTGCTTGAAACATACCCTTTTTTTTCTCTAGATCACGAATCACACGGCCCAAACTGAAAACCAAAAGAGTGTCTTTTGTCGTGACCCGAATGTACAACGAACGACCTGTTGCCCTGAATCAACCTTGAAAAGACAAACGGCAAGACCCGGCCCTTTTGAGAAAAGTCCGAGATTTGAAAGATAATTATGGTGCAATTTTCCCAGGACCATTGGCTCTGTGCTAATCAAAAACTGTAAAAAAAAGGAAAAAAAAAAGTATTTTACTTTTTTTCTGCTGCCCCCCCCCCCCCCCCCCCCCCAGGCAAAAAAAAAGTAAAATACTTTTTCTTTAAAGACATAAATATTCGGAGTTTATCGGTGACCAAAATTTTACCGGCGGATGTTTCTTGGAGTTTTTCGGATTTATCCGAAAACACGGAGCCTTAAATATAATGGAATATTATAACTAAATATAGTTACCCAATATAAGTAGTATAATATAAGAATATAATATGACACATTAATATAATATGAAGATATATTATATGTTTGTTATATATGATTCTGTTCAACGTATTATTCTACAAACGTCCCGAAATTAGCTTTTAAGCATTATGCACACTATGTTTTTAAATATCTTTAAAGCTTCTGACGGTTATAAGTAGGAGAATTTAATTTCTTCAAATCTGGTCCGCACTCCATTATATATTTTTAAGGATGTCTGAGATTCGTATTTTTCCTATCGTTAGAACTTTTTAAGCATTTAATTTGCATTCACGTGTATCGTAAATAATCCTTCTGGATTTATAATATTTTTTTTTTTTTTTGTTCTATCTATTCAGAATAAAATACTGGCTCTTTTTATTTTATTTTTTTTTGTGCATACTCCATATATTTGTTTGTTGTTTTTTATTAGCAAGCGTAGCAAAATATACGCTTCAATCTCCCCCCCCCCCCCCCTGCCCCTAATACTCGATCATCACCATATTCCGAAAAAAGACTCAAATATATGGAAATGGTTGGGAAATTCTTTGCACGCAGTTATCATTGAAGACAGAACAATAACACTTCTCCGTTCACTTCACTTCTGTTAATTTCAGTTCTGAGGCTCGCAACATTTGCAATCACAGCGTGGTGAACATACATTCATGGAATAATATCGACAAAATTAAGGCGCCTCTACACGTAATAAGACAAGATGTCTAAAATGCCGTTATTCCAAGTCGGCCCTTTACACTTTGCAAAAAGGGTGTCCACTTTTGAGGCCCTACTCTGTTTTTGTAATCATTTAACTGTAGATAGTGATTGTAACGTGCTCAAAGTAGAATTCCGTGATAAGTAAAACGCTCGCACAGGATATGAAGAAGCATCCGTGTCAGTGACATTGCATCATATTGACTCAACGGGTGAAATATTTATGAATATTGGAATTGCGTAAAAACAGGACCTCTCCCCCCCCCTTCCCCACCAAAAGTGGCGGTCTAGATAATACTCGTGCTTCAGAAACAACCCACCACCGATGATTGATGGGATCAGTCGCAATTTTCCTCGAAATATAATATGAGCCTTTATAGTTTCAATGACACAAGGTCACACACCTAAAAGATTTAGTGCATCTTTCCAATCACTAGGTCCCGAAGGTCGCGTACATTTCGTTTTTTTTTTTTAGTGCGGCGTAATTTAAAAACTGGACAATTTCTGGCTATGTTTCATACTTGACTGGTATAGCACTGGCACGTTTATATGAATTCATGCAATCTGTTTATTTTTTATGCCTTTCTAGCCTTTGAATATTTCCACAGTCGCTTCCAGTTATCTTGTTTTCGCTTGAATATTCGTAGTCAGTGCTGTTGAATCACCGCTTGAATGTTAATTTTTAAAAATCCGGTTTCTTTTTTTCCGACATGAAAAGCTTACAATTACACTGTTAACCTTTTCCTTGAAGCAGCCAAAACGTTGGCATATTTGTAGTAATTTCCATTAATTTTAAAGCGCAGGTCTTAGGCGCCCATTTTCGGATGAGCGGCGTCGCCGTCGCCGTCGCCGTCGGCGTACGTACGTCACAGCGCGTTAGAATATGGAACGTTTCCCATAATGACGGGGTAATTTTCCGGCTAAATTTAGCAGGTACGTTTTCCCGTCAATTTTAGCCAAGAAATATTTCCAATAAATCTAGCGGACAATTTTTTTCCGAGCAAGAAACTGTTCCTGCTAAATTTGGCGGAAAATTTTTTCTGCAAAATTTAGCCAGCAATGTTTTCCGCTACATTTAGCGGGGAAATTTCCCCAACAAATGTGGCAGGGAAATATTTCCGTTAAATTTAGCGGAAAATTGCTCCCCTAAAATTAGCAGATAAATATTCCCACACAGTCTAGTAGAAAAACATTTCCGCTAAATTGATTGTAAATGTTTTTCCGACAAGTTTAGCGGAAAAAAATTCCCGCTAAATGTAAGTTTCTTGTTAAATTTAGCGGGAAAATTTTCCCGCTCAACTTAGCGGAAACCTTTTCCCGCCCAAGTTGGTGGAAAAAGTTCCCTGCTAAGTTTAGCGGAAAAATTACAAGCCAAATTTAGCAAACAAAAATTCCCCGCTAAAGTTAGCGAAAACATTTTCCCGCTCAATGCGCAGAATAAGAGGAGGGGAGGGGGGGCGCGTACCCTCCCCTAAGTACCCTCCCCTCCTACTGCTCCTCAAGAGCTGCGCTCTAATTCGGCATTACAGAGAATTGTAAACGTCCTTCACTTTTTCAGGCTAGTGTTACCAATATTTTCAAAGGTGTCTTCGATTGATCGTATACGTTTACTAATGTTCTTTGTCGTATATTCCAAAAGTTAATCGTTTGCCTACGAGTTCTACGTTTGCAATAAACATGATTATTTAGCAAGCCCTTAATGTGTTGTGCTAGATATTTACTTTTTGTTGTTTTGCTCTTATATTAATTCACCAAAAAGTTTAATGTGCCCATTGGCTATATTGAACTTCTACATTATTTCCGCCATCTTTATTTTATGGCCGGAGAAGGATAATCAAGACAGCGACCTGGCCAATTTCTAGGCCCCTAAAAAGTGAAGAGGTTTCATTGGCTTTCCGGGTAGCGCAGCTCTGCTTCCGTTGGTTGATTTCGTTTGTGACATAAACAGTGCTCCTTAAAGCTTGCTTAACATTTAACATGCGCTTATTTCGTGTTGCGTTCGAACTCTAGATGCTGGCTTGCGAATTAGTTTATCAACGTAAGTGCACGAAGGCATTTCAAATTATTTTTTGGTTTAGTTTGATAAGTACAAACATTTGCAGTATATGCAACGGTGGCATCTACCTAAACTTTATAATTGAAGTTTTGTTTACGTTTTATGTACGATACGTTAAAAAAACCCTAAGAAATTGGCTGTTTCATTAGCAATAATAATGTGTAAGCCATCGAGAACCAGGTACAAGGTCATTTCTTCCAACAACATTGTTTTATGAAACTCCAGCGAAGTTCACCAGAACGATCAAAATAAACATGACTCGTTCGTAGGCTGTTCGTTAGAAACTGCGCAGGGCCAGTCCCTTTGAGTCAAAACTAACAATTTGGTGCCGAAACTCGAAACCAGTATCGAAGAGCAAGGGCGTTAAGATCAAGCAGAAAAGAGGAGTCCTGAGGTCCCAGGTGTCGAAACTGATCTCCTACATCGACTCCTCTCTGGAGAATCATGAGGACGAGCGACGCAAGATCGTAACCTTTGTTAGGCTCCGCGCCCTTCAGCTACAACTAAACAACATGGACGTGACCATCAAACCGCTAGTGCTGGATGGAAACGTGGAACATGCTTTCGTTCGCGAGATCAAATACAACAACCTGATCGTCACACACATCACCAAGCTCAGCCAGGAATTGAAGCAAGTCCGGAAAATGGGGACCCAAGCCGATACAACGCGCGTTTACCACAACGGCGATGGAAACAATGCAGTTTCAAAGGTGAAGCTTCCGAAACTAGAACTCCAACGATATTGCGGTGAGGCAACTGACTAACACCCGCTATGGATAAAGTTCAAACAGGCCATTCATGCCAACGACTCGTTTCCTAACGCCGAGACGTTTCTTTACCATCGATCGGCGCTCACGGGAGAGGCACCGGCAGCGGTAGCCGGTATTTAAGTCCCGGCTGACACAGCGCAGTAATCGAACTCCTCAGGGAGCGCTTCGGTTGCCAGATGTTTGAATTTCGGAACAACTCACCCAACTGCTTGACATGTCCGCGGTTCTAACCTTAAAATAGATAAGCGGCTTACGACGTCTATATGATCACTTACAACGCAATATCGCTGCTCTCACAGCGCTCGCAGTCAACAACGAAAGTTAGAGTACCATGCTCTGCTCTCCACTACTAAGAATGCTGTCTGAAGATTTCGTGGTCCAGTATCGCAGGTGGCCGCATTCTTCGGAGAAAAAAGATGACGGCCTGAAAATGAAGAGCTTACAGCGTTTTTGTAAGATGTAAGTGGGGAGCCTGGAAAAAGCTCAACGAGTTTGTCAACGTGAAGTCTAGAGTGCAAGCCACAACGGCAAAGCACAAGGTGGAAGGAGGTGGGCTCCCAAAGCGTAGGCTGCTTCACTTTCTAGACAATCCTCCCCAAGCGTCCTGAACCTTGTGCATTTCGTGCTGCAAAGAATCATGTCATCCTTGATTTTCAGTTACAGCTTTTTCTAGATACGAAGAAAAAGAGGCTTCGAGGTACAGGTCGATGCTTCCGGTGTTCGTTCGATCAAGGGACACGCATCCAAAGTATGCCGAAACAAAATAATGAAATATGAAAATTACGGGAGGGGGCAAATGAACCAGATGTGTGACCCGAGAAGGAAGCAAAGTAACAACAAGACAGCAGCAGAGCTGCATGCTCCGGCAGGCTAGAAAGGGAAGAAAACGCCCATAGCATTGCCCGACACGGCCCAAGCCAGGGCAGAAGCGAGGCGACCAAAAACCCTCACACGTGTCATTTTTTTTTACGGGGAAAGCCAACGCACTTTTGCGGCGAAAGAAATCTCACGTGAACTGCAGCTCGAAGCCGTTGGTGAAGAGGGCATCAATATCTACTCTTTCGGAGGAGCAATTAGTATCACCAAAGAGAAACGCAAACGGGTATAAATTTGGCTGAGGTGCGAGTACGGCCGAGAGGAACATTGCGTGGGAGCCCTATAAATACTACAGATTTGCTCGGACCAGCTTTTCCTGCATGACAGTGTTCTGCAAGGAGTCAAGACAAGTATTTTTGAACCGGCAGATGTAACCCTCACACCAGCCCAGTTAAAGAGGAGTGGGATCGGTATCCTTATTGGTGCTGACTATTACTGGGCCCTGGACTCTGGTGAGGTTCAGAAACTATAAGGTTCTCTGATTCCTTTCAAGACGGACTTTTGGGTGGACACTTCAAGGAGCGATTCCCCAGACCAGTCTGAATGCTTCCTGTTCGACTGCTGCAGTGCTTTGAGACATCGTAATTGAGAACAATTAAGTGATCACTGTTCAACAACATTCGGTCTTCTTGGGAGCTGTAAAACATGCTCATAATTGAACCTTACCTCTAACTAAAGGAAGCGGACCAGAAAGTCATCAAGGCTTTCAAGTCGTCCATCAAGCTCGTCGACGAACGGTATGAGGTGGCCGTTCCTTGGAAGCCAACGAACGTTTTTGTTGCCTTACACGAAGTAGTCGCGAGGAAACATTTGGACAACATCACAACGAGGCTGATAAAGGACGAAATGACGCTGACAATGTGTGATGAAAACCGTATGCCAAAATCTCCAAAACAAATATGCGAAAAAAATTCCACCGAAGGCATATGGCACGAGAGAAATCCGAGTATGTTGCATGCCTCATCATGCTGTACTGAGAGCAGACAGCCTCTCGACCAAAATTAGAGTGGTAATTGATGCGTCATAAAGCGAAGCAGGATGTGTTTCTCTGAATGAGGCATTACAAAAGGGACCAAACTTAAACCCGGATGTTCTGAGAGTAAGTCTGAACTTTCGCATTCAACGCACATGTATCAGCGCAGACATTGGAAGAGCATTTCAGTAGATCTCGTTTAGACTGGAAGATCATGACTATACGATAATTCTGGTATGAGCAAATTGCGGCGAAGCAGGAGCCAAACCCTCCCATAAAGGTTTGGAGTATGACAAGGGTGTCTTGTGGAGCAACAAGCTGCCCATTCTCTCTGGCTGCAGCACTACGTCCCCACTTGTGGACAACTGCCGATTATTCAGAAGCAATATTATTAATGTCAGGAAGCCTCTACATCGACGATATCATCGCTAAAGCAGCCTCTAAAGCGGAAGCGGAACAGTTCTACCGAGTCACGTTGCATGATACTAAGCAAGCAGGAAGAATAATCCGAAAGTGGAACTCGAATTCTACGAAGTTGCAGAAGTTGTTCGACGACAAACGAACCGGATCTGTCTTTAACCAAGTGGAATGTTCATGAGCATGCATCCCGCGAGCCTTGAGACTCGTCTGAAATAAAAATGAAGAGTACTTGTCATTCACGATGGAGTCCGTCTTGGACTAATTGGACCAGAATAGTAACGGCGTGATTAATTTTTCAGGCACCAGCTCGCATTTACGACCCATTTGGACTCTTGTCCCCAGTAACTGTGACAGCTATTAATACTGTTCTACTCTCTCTGGGAACTAGGTGTTGACTGGTATGCTCCAGTGCCTGGAGAGTTTCAGACAAGATGGATGAAGAGGTACGGTGCACTGCATCACTTGAGAAATGTAGCAATACCCGAGGGTATATTGAGCTTTCCACCGAGGATCGAGATAAGGTTCACATTTGCACATAACCCAGTCCCTAATCTTACGGGGCACTGGCATACCTATGCGCGGAAGGTGTCGAAACGACTGTGACCTTTATCTTGGTCAAGACGCGGGTAGCACCAATGAAGAAACTTTCTGTTTCCAGATTTGAACTGATGGAAATGATGATAATGGCATGGCTGAAGGAGTACCTGACACTGTCGCTGAACCTACAAGCCGCCAGCTGGTATCTCTGGATAAACTCAACAATTGCACTGCACTTGGTATGAGGTTAGGCGCAAGAGTGGAAGCTTTTTGTAGCCGACCGTGTGTTCGAGATTCAGTAATCAATTGAACCAGAACTTTGAAACCACTGCCCCGGAGCTGAAAACTCCACCGAGTTTCTCACAAGAGAAGCGGCTCCCTAGGCACTCACGTCAAGCAGGTCTTGGTGGAATGGATAATTTTCTTTAAATTACTACGTCCCTGCTGGTCAACCACTGGCATCTGCGGTAGTCGATATGACTACGCAGGTGGATAAAATAGAATAGTTCTCGTCCACAGCACTACACAAAATGAAGAATAGGTATCGGATCTCCAGCGGCACAGTGCCCTCTCAAAGCTTTTCCGAGTCCTCACTTGGATACTTCGATTCTTACACAACTCCAGGCACCCCTACGAGAAGCACAACAAATCGAGAACGACGAAAGTTGCTTAAGCTCGGACGTGTCTGCTCCTACAGATTCAACGGGAATCATATCAGAGAGAGCTCTACAGGATTCATCGCTCAGCACGTATGAAAAGCAACTCTCCTCCGCGGGACTTAAATGCATACCTGGACAAGGATGGAGTACTAAGGTATGGAGGACGCACCGGCCATGCTGCTCGCTCCTATGATGTCCAGCATCCCATTATTCTTTCTTCACTGCATCATTTTATTGAGCTTTGGATCACCGCCACGCATCAATGATTTCTGAATTTTGCTCTACTGGAGGCTGACAGAACTGAGTGAAGATTTTTGGATCGTCCGAAAAAGACAGCTGGTAAAAAAGTTGTTTGACCTGCGAACGTTTCAACAAAGGAGCGGCCGCCGAGTCAGTCGCTCCACCCGCTCGCTGCGAATTCACTCAAGGTGACTCCTTCAAAGTGGCAGATGCAAATTTTGCTAGATTAGTCAACACAAAGGATGTAGGTAAGCACAAGATGTTCTACATTAAAATTTTCACTTGTGCACTTCCGTGTTCAAAACACCTGGAACTGTTGGCAGACACGTGTACTTCTAACTTTCTGATGGCCTTCCGGATATTTGTGTCCAGAAATCCAGGCGTGTGAAGGGTCATCTTTTCAGACTGTGCGAAAACACTTTCGCGTGCTTCCAGGGATCTAAAGAAACTGTGGATTACATTACGGGGAGAAGAGGTACTCAGCTTCTTCGCGAATTGTCCAATTCAGTGGAAGTTTATATTGAAGAAGCCGCCTGGTAGAGTGGTTTCTGATAAAGAATGGTTTGATCTGTCAAGTCTTCATTCAAGAATGTTTGGGGCAGCAGCTACTGCAATTTCGAAAAATTGAAAAGAATCTTGAACGAAATTGAGGCTGTTGCCAATGCGCGGACTCTAGCCTGCGTTTTTACAGAACTCAGAACCACTCTCCCCCTTCAATTGTATGACATTAAAGCGTTGAACCACCCTTCCGACCAGCTCTAGCTCGGAGCCTGTATAACCTTCACACGGTCAGCATAATTGTCGATTGAGGGTCCGCCAAAGGATGACCGAATAGTTAGGGCGTACTGGGCGGGAGTAATTGACTAGCCCACGATCTCCACATTTCACTGTGCCGACTGACTTCTACCACATTGAAGAAGTGAGCCTTGGTGTTAGTCTCCCAACATCTTCAGCCCCGTCAACTTCGAAAAACAGGATAAGTAGTCGAATTACTGACTGGACGAGATGAACATATAAGATCCTGCATAGCACGACTCCCCAATGGAACGGTCATCTGGAGGCCGGTTCAACCTCTATACCCGATGGAGTCCGTGTACGAATTACCTAACTGGTTGTTCCGAGGGGACTATAAAGGAACTTCCAATCTCGAACAATTGGAAAATTTTGTCTTTTTAGGCCTCCAACATTGTTTCAAGAATCTCCGGCGAAGCTCGCCTGACCGATCGAAATTAACATCAATTGTTTGTTGTTTTTCGTATAAAATCACTTAGGATACTTTCCTTCGAGACAAATTTAACAAGCGCCACATCAGCGGAAAGTAACAGAACGAATAATTTAATTACTCGATTAACGAAAGTTCAAGGCGTATGGGGCGAAATGGGACATATGCTAGTTTCCAATATACTTTCCAATAAAGGGCACTTACATTTTTCTTGATAAAAAAACCTGACAACACACCGGGTGGTTTGTAGTCTACAGGCTGCTGAAACGAACCTGCGTGACCAGCCGTGGCATTAGCGGCGTGCTGGCGACCGTGTCTGCTCTATATCCCACGAAGTAAAAGCGCTGATTTTCTAGTAGTCTCGTTGCTGACACGACGACCGTCTTCTTCATACCATGTCCAAATAATTTATGGCGTCCAATTTCGATGCTGATCCTTGCCAGCACGCTCCATCCGAATGTAACGGAAAAAGATGGCACGGCTCAGTACGAGAGTACTGCCCCCCCTCCACCTCTTGTAACAAGGCCGAGAAAAGCTGTTGCTTCGGGAGGGCTAGAAACCTAAAATAGCAATATTGACGGTACCAGCATGTCGGCGAGCTTGCGTGCTGTAAATTTTGCTATGGCAGAGATATAGACTTCTATAATTGGAAAATGTGTTGGTTGCTACGTTACAGAAGATAAGGCCCTTCCAGATGTAAAACAATAGTTACGATGGGTCGTAACGGAACCTTATAAAGAACTAAATAAGGAGCTTTACATATGCCATTGCGCCAGCAGTGATGAAAGGACCAAAGTGATGTTTTGTTAGTCACTCAGTTGTCAGTTGCCGCATTTTTCTGGCGAGAATGCAAATAAGTAAAGCAAACTATGCCAAGTATAGCGTGGACTGATTCATCATTGAAACTAACCCCGATTTCTTTCCTCTTGAACCCTATTGCTGAAAAGGTAGAGTAGCTTTCTCTGGTATCTGCTCACCAAAGAAATGTACTGTTTCAATCGCGTCAATTTACCCAGTTCCGACCGAGCCCACCAGAACAAAATATTTATGGATTGTGGTCTTTTCTACCACCTTGTTGACAACATATCAATTGCAAGAGAAATTGATGCTTTTCGGACGACTAAAACTTGAGAGCGAAGTGATGCTACAGCGGGTTCAGGAAATGGTGATGTTTCCATAAAACAAAACAGTTTATGCTTTATATTACACAGACTTCAAATAATTTGGTTGCGTGTTTTTGTTAATTTTATGTTAGTATAGTGCAATTTATAGTTTTTCTAGAAACCGGGTGTGACGTGATGACAAGGCATAAATAAGAAAACCGTGGCGATCGAATTATTGCTGTGTAATTGTGGCATCCGAAACAGTGATAGAAAAACAAGTTTAAACAATACCGCATATTGGTCTCATATTCACCTTTCGGCCGCTTATCACCCACGCAGTAAATTCAGCCTTTGTGTCACTGAACAGTGAGCGCATGCGTGACGAATCATTTTCTGCAGAAGAATGCTATTGCGTGTGTTCATATCGCGTTCCAAAACTCATTAGAAACAGATTACAGCACGCAGAAGGATGTCATTCGAATATTCCTCTCAAACGCTAAGAATAAAAAAGCATGGGATTGTTTAAATTTGTGCGAGATTGCATGCTCTTTCATGTGGTCAATGTTCAAAATCAGTTCAACCATAGCGCCGAAGCGGTAAAAATATATTGTGCAGAAACAAAAGCAAAAAAAAAAAACGACAAAAATATCGTCGTTATTGATTGAACGCTCATACTGTAATCTTTTGAGTTGCTTTTAGACGCCACCTGATGCCTCCCATGTAAAGACTCTAATTTATCAAAGTCGCGTCATGGTGCTGACCCAGAATGCTTGAAAATTAATTAATTACGCAGTAACACTTCTGGGAGGGGACGATATTCATATACCCACTCATACCGAATTTTTTCAGGACTGCAGATAAATCTTTGGACATTTCAGTCAGCAGTATGTAATATCTAGTATTTCCGTATTTCTCAAGCAACTCTTTGTGAACGTTATTAGCTGCGCCACTATATTCACAGACCGAGTGACAGGATTCATAAGAAAAAGCGCTGCCGACTCCCTATATTTTATTTATACTATATTACATTACATTATACTATATGTGTGCATTTCAATGTATTTTAAATGAACTGCGAGCTACAGAAAGCTTTATTTATGTCTTTATTCCATATAAGATGCGTACGGCTGCAAATCTGCGCTAACATAGCAAAGACATAAAGATCGGCAGTAACTTTTTTATCCTTACGACCGATAATCCCGAACGTCTCTTTTATAATTTTTCTAATAGTGAACAGAAAGTCGCAGCAGGCGATTTTTCGGAGAATTTTATCTGGATCGCCGACGAGACAATTTCTCTTCGTGGCACGAGGTACGAGCGAAGCTTCACGCCGACTGCGGTGGTGTACACGTGGAAGATGACAAATGCTGGGCCGATAATGCTCGAAGCAGCGCCAAAAGCCGAACCGCCAAATATGCGAAAACTACAAATGCGGCTCTACAAAAATGATTATAAAAACAACGACAAAGACAGTGCTCGCGTCGTTTGTCTGAATGCGACACCGACCCCGAGGGAGATTACGGGAGTGAAAGATGAGCGCGGTGCCCATTTATTTCGCACGGCGCCTTTTGATTTTAGTAACCGTCGCATTGACATTAATAGGCCTCCTGGGCTCGAAGCAGCAAACGACTGCGCTTGCTCGGCCCGCCACACGATTCTCCCGCTGTGCGGTACTGCGGTAAGAAGCGTGTTGCCCCCGAAGCTTAATGTTTTTTTTTTTTTTTTTTTGCATTATATTTCGCATCTAAACGAGCACACAAGACTACGTCTAAGCTGTTAGGTGCTGTGAGGAAATCGAATATGCCGCTAATGAAGTTTTAGACCGCGTGTTCCTTCTATGTCTTATTTCATCTCGGTGGCGTAGGAAGGATTTTCGACGGCAGAGATAAAAGACACAAAACACGCCTTCTGCGCGACGGCGTGCATTGAGCACACTTAGAAATCGATTAGTTTTTTGAGAATGCGGCGAATGCAATAAGTGCCTCGGTCAGCCAATAATAATGAGCACTGTGATTTCAAAGGGAATGTGTAAAAGCCGGTGTTCATTTTTTTTTTTCATTTTTGCGCAACGGCTGAATAATTGATTATGTTTAAATAAGCGCGTTTTCCAAAGGATTCTAGAGACCCCTTAGAAGTAGGAGGGATAGCGTCTTTATTCTAATTGCAGATATGCTTGATTGGATCCAGTTGTGCGCTAACAATATTTATTTTCTTTTTCTACTAGGCAAGCTTGTCGCGAGAGAAATTAGATAGTGTAAGCTGCAGCTCTGCGAGAGGAAAACAATTGGGAAAGAAATTTCAGCTCTCTGAAACCAGCATTCTCAACAAGATAAAAGAACGTATACTTTTTGCGAGTAACTTTTTTAAGATATATAAATATTAAATGGCAGGTTAGAACTTACTTGACGTAGCGTTAAACAAAATTATATGTTTTTTACAGCGATTTTTTAGGAACAGCAAAGGCATTATATTTGGACAGAGGCAACCGAGGGTTTACCACAACAAAAGAAAGTACAAAACGCGCGCTGCCTGTACTAAAGCATACAAAAGTCCAGAAACAAATCAGGAAACATAATGGGCACGCAAATATGTGCAACTTTTGTCAAAGGTTTAGAGCCTACCACGCGAGTGGGCGGGAGCGGTTTAGGTCCGGTACGGTGGCGCTGCTATCCTCGACACTTTCTGGCTGCAATTGTCTTGGGCAAAAGGGGACACTTTTTTTTTTTACATCGCAAATATCTTATTAGGTAACGTACTGGAGAATACACATTACAACAGAAAAATTCAAAGTCCTTAAAGCGGACCGCTCTTACGTAGTTAAATCGGCAGGGCGCTTGTAGCCTTGCGATTATGTCCTTTTCAATTTGACAGGCATTCGAGACACTGAAGATAGCCGTTACTTATACCTTGGTAAGTCCGGTATCTCAGTGCGTCGACAGCAGCCCCCTGCATCGGCGAAGCACGAAAGCGCGATGGTCTGTAGAACGCAATGCACACACCTTCTCTATCGCTTGGGCTGTACACGCCGACGGTTGTGAACGCGGTGCGCGCGAGGTGTTTTTTTTGCAAATGAGCGGTGTAAATATTCTCCTACTGAAGTATTTCTTCTTATCAAGGGAAGTGCTCCGACGCAGGAGCAAAGTTACCCCTCACTGCCAAAAACGCTTGCAAACAGCGAGTGCCGAAATAGCAACGACTCAGGAGCCACTGATCCCGCTCCGACCACGCGCGCCGGTTGGCTCTGAGCATTTAACACATGCACTCCTTAATGAGACATCTATGAGAATATCGGCATATCTTGAGAACTAAGATTCGGTCTAAGCGTTGTGGGGTTCTTTACG
This sequence comes from Ixodes scapularis, assembly GCF_016920785.2. Taxonomy (NCBI): domain Eukaryota; kingdom Metazoa; phylum Arthropoda; class Arachnida; order Ixodida; family Ixodidae; genus Ixodes; species Ixodes scapularis. Next base: position 199,320,491 of record NW_024609835.1, read on the forward strand.
GAGGTCCCTCTACTAATAATCCCGCCCGATCGGTATGCGCTCCGCCCGTCACCCAGGGTGTGACATACAGCAACGAGACGACAGCGAATGGGTTTACTGTACCTCTCGGTTGCACGTCGTCGAGAGCCGGTAGTCCCGGCCCGCCGACCTTTGTTGTCGCCCGTCGATCAGAGCTCACAGTCGGGGTCGGTGTCCAGGCCTGCGGATCGCCTTTCCCACGCCAACGCTGCGTAGGCTGGCTTCCCCGGGTTATCAATGCCCGAGTCTCGCTGCGGAACCACCCCGGGATCGTCATAACCCAGGTCATATGGCCCGGGCACGCCGTTTCCACCGGTCTTGCTCCAGACCTCACTGGTGGACCGGTCCGGGGTTTGTTATGGGCCAGGCCAGGCAGCTTGGCTTCGACGTCTCTTGTCCAGCTACCAGCCTCGCTCAGCTCGCACTGTCTCGCGCCAGCTCGTGTCTTCTCCGCCGGCCCCCTGTCACGTGCCCTCTGCCTCGTCTTTCGCCCCCGGCTCCCACACTCTCCCCCCCTCAAGGCCCGGACTTCGGGGGACTTCATGGGCCTCAAGGAGCCGCTGGGCTTCATGGGCGGCCGCTGTTGCTGTTGCCGGAGTGGCCACGTTGCAGCATCCGAAAGCGGCGTAGGTGGTGGTGGCTAGCGAAGCCGTCAGACAATGCCGACCTGTCTGTCGCTCGCTGTCCCACTCACCGCGATGCAGCAGGAGGCTTGCTCTAAGCTGGTCCGGCCGACGCAGACGGACTTGCCCCGTTCCGCTTAGAGGTCACAGCGGGCTTAGAACTGCCCGCCTGAACCGTTCGTCAGGCCGAACAACTGTCAGCCACCCTGAGCACTTGGGAAAACGAATGGTCCCGTCTTCCCTCCCGGTGGGCTTCCTGGGTTGCAGCGTCTATTGCCGTTTTTTCAAGAAGCTATTCTGCGCAGAACAAACTGGTAAAACAACACACAGCAAACAAATACTCTGCCGCAGATTGTGGCAGTGGCCATAGCCTCTACCGCCACATAGCTTACCGACGGGTTCCTGTACCATGCGGCTAACTCAGCAAGTCTGCATTCCAGATTTCGCTCCTGGGTCGCCAAGAACAGGGGATTTCTTGTGTCCTACCGCAACCTCATGCTATACGTCTTCCCCATCGCGACAACGGCAGTATCCTTTCAAGTCAGCGATGTGAACCGGGCAAGCCTCCTCGTTTGTATCTCCCCGACTAAGCCCAGAAGTAAGACACGACGCTCGCGTCTTTATACCTCGGCTGCCCTTCTCACCTCGGAGCGAGCGATGCGGAAAAACCACTAGGTGCATTGCTCAACGCGTGAGTTTCCTTCTGAGCAGGTAACGATGGAGTAAACCTAGTTAATCTTTTGTGCAAGCGAAGGGATCCAAAGCCTGTGGTGGGACGGCCATATTCCATACCCGCGCTCCAAAACGGCTACATATACCATGTGGTACTCGATGTAGCGTCAGCGTCCCGTTCCGTCCACGTGTATACGAGCTCTAGGGACTGCTCGGTCCTCGGAGGGTTCGGCAGCTCAGCGAGCAAGCCCGCTTTAACCGTTCATGACTCAAGGCAAGCTGGACAGCTACAAGCCACCCAAATGTCTACCGCCTCATCCCCGGCCAGGTCGTGACGCGACATAACTTATTAAAAGTCTTGCTCACTGCCACGACCGGCCAGAGTGAAGTCGAGAAAGAATCCTATAAAGCATTCCGTATCTTTCTAGGAAACGACCCCCCTCAAGGAAGAGTCGTCTCTCTGCCCTTCGTTGGTTGTTGGAGTGACGCGACGCAACTAGCCGTCTTGGCCCAGCGGTTACAAATCATACTGCAATTTAACTCACCTGCCAGCGTTCCCGGTGTCAACTGCAATTTACGCCAGTTTACCCAACACCCGCTGACAATCTCGTCCCCCAGTGTTCCCGGTGTCGACTGCAAGTCCGGCAATTTTTCCAACACCCACTGACAAAAACCCATCTGCACCCCGGGCCTCGACAAGCGCTTACTGGCTCACCGCATCACTCCAAGCCTAAATCCTAAATACGCAATAAGTCCTGGCTCTTTTCCCCTCCTGCCAGTCGATATTCTGCCTTCCAGCGAACATGCCGTGCCTCTCCTTTGCCTCCAAAGAGGACTTCCTTACATCTCAACCGCGCTCCTCGTCTCCTGCCAACCATTATAATGGTGTAACCGAGAAAGCGCGTCCGCAACCTCGTCCTTCGAGTCCTTTAGGTACTCGATTCGAGGAGACACCTGCTGAGCTCTGCCGTGAGACAAGTCGCCAAAATTCCAGCATGCTTTGTCTCATCGGGCATTGTTAGCGTTACTGAACAAACCGCTTAACGAATCCATGGGACTCCCTGAGGACGACTAGAAGCAGAGGCATACCGAACGGGCCCCACGTTGGATGCGCCATTATAATGTAGGGTTCTTTATGGAGATCTCTCTACTAATAATCCCGCCCGATCAGTATGTGCTCCGCCCGTCACCCAGGGAGTTATACTGCAACGAGAGTACAGCGAGTGGGTTTACTGTACCTCTTGGTTGCACGTCGTCGAGAGCCGGTAGTCCCGGCCCGCCGACCTTTGTTGTCGCCCGTCGATCAGAGGTCACTGTCGGGGTCCGTGTCCAGGCCTGCGGATCGCCTTTCCCACGCCAGCGCTGCGTAGGCTGGCTGTCCTGGGCTATCAATGCACGAGTCTCGCTGCGGAACCACCCCGGGATCGTCATAGCCCAGGTCATATGGCCCGGGCACGCCGTTGCCACCGGTCTTGCTCCATACTTCGCTGGTGGACCGGTCCGGGGTTTGTTATGAGCCAGGCCAGGCCAGCTTGGCTTCGACGTTCCTTGTCCAGCCACCAGCCTCGCTCAGCTCGCACTGTCTCGGGCCAGCTCGTGTCTTCTCCGCCGGCCGTCTGTCACGTGGCCTCTGCCTCGTCTTTCACCCCCTTCTCCCACAGCGTGGAAAAAAAGTGATTTGCGTCATTTAAAAGCAGGAAATTAAGACACCTTTTTTAAGTGCTCAATATTCCGTTAAACGTAAAGAAATTGTAAGGGAAACGCTTAAACTTCCGTCCGAGGTCCCAGCGGTGAGAAATCAAATGAAATTGCAAAATGTGTACACTTATTTTTTTTTATTTTGGAGTGCTTATAACAAACGCCATAAAGTAGTTTTAAGACGTGGGAGCATAGACGCTGATTTTATAAAGCTTAACACTTCATATAACATGAAAAACGGCTACGCATACATATGCGTGGACTGCATATGCGTGGACTATCCAATCGTGGTCATCTATCCTTAGTGTACGTATACTCATTTACACACACACATAAAATTAATAATACCTCAACAAGCATCAGCGCATTATCTCTCTACGGACTTAACAAACATTTGCTAGGCACTTTATATTTCAGGAGTCTATAGCCTGCTCGAAAACGACTATTAAACCTCCCTTCTAGACTACCAGGTTGTTCAATGACGCACTACAGACAACTTGAGACCTTTAATATGCCTCACAGATGAGCGGTTAAAGGACTGATCATTGATATTAAAACTTGGGTTTAGGCTAGTTGGTTTATATTAAAAAAATTAAAAAGCGCGAACAAAATGAGGGAAAAGAAGACACGAAGACAACTGGGCAGTCGCTAACTCTCAACAGATTTTATTAGAAGTTATTGTGACGTATGTAACAACAATCCTCTTCCCAACTCGCATCACAACCAATCATTACTCCTACACATAGCCAGCCAGAAACGTTAATTATTTTGAGGTAAATTCTGAAGCAAAGCAATTGTCATCAGTATTTTTGATATAAAACACCTCAATAAACTCTAGCGCGAATTTATCTTTTGCTTTTTTTTTAACTTCATCGATTTCAAGCCAGGTCTTCAGCGACCATCGCCTACAATTCCAGATATACCCCTCCCCCCCCCCCCCCCTCCTTTTTTTTTGTTGCGCACAAAAAGGTCGTGTGGTTTGGCACCTAGTTTTCTTTATGTTAACTTTCTCGCACCTAAACCGCAACTTGTATACGACATTCGCAACACATTCAGTATACTGCACTGCAGGCTTATTAAAAAAAGCAAGTGTTATTTTTCCGCCACGTAGGAATCGGACAGGTTTCGGACAATATACAGGGGGCCGAGAAATCAACGTTGATACCAAATGTACCGGCTATAATTCTAATATTGTGAGATATTTTGTGCAATTACGGAATTTCGTGTACTCATGCTTATTTTTTTTTTGTCTGGTAGCGCAGTTCTCGGTGAGCCTTTTTCTTAAAAGAATGTTCTCACAACACCTAGATATTCTGTTATGTTTTGCAAACGTTTACTTGCCCTGATATACTGGTTGTCATTTGGTTTTTCGCAACGTTTTGCAATACCCGACTCGAGACATGTTATGGTTTTTCACTTTTTAACCAATTTGGAATGGGCATATTCGAAAAAATACAGGGCTGTTCTTAGAATGCGGGGTATACTTCCATCATGTATGGCCGTTAAAAACATAATGGTGACGTCCAAAAACGAATGCAATTGTTCACAGGCTTTTCCCATGTAAACCCGAGTCCACCTGCGAAATCTTTAAACAAATCAACCATTCTCAACGCCGCAGTTAGGAAAGAACATTATACCCTGTCTAAGTGCACTATAAGCCAGCCTATGGGCGATTGATCACCATACACCAAACGGCATACAAATACACTTGTGGAAAAGTAAGCAACTAACCCTTCGGAGTTTGCCACAAACATGCAACAAAATGTGTTTCATATGTCAAGTTAAGGTCAACAAATATGCTCAAGTACTGGACTCTCCTGACAAAATCCAGAGTGGGGCACGCACAGTCTTGGCAATTAGATCTACGCAGAACAACCGATGTACCAAGGCTTGTACGCTGCAGAGGGTTTTGGAAGCAGACAAATTTCGTTTTAGCGGCATTCATCCTAAATGACTTATCGGAAAACCAGTATATACTTGTTCTATATCATGCTGCAATAACCGTACAGAGTTGTGAAAATAAACGAGACTGGAGACTAATACTGTGTCATCTGCGTAAGGAAAGTCTTAGTGAGGCACCATTAACACAGATTAATCAACAAGGGAGACAGAAACGAACCTTCTGAAACACCAGCTTCGAGCCTTCCTTGACTACTTTTAAGATTTCCTACCGACAGAATTTGCGAACGTTCAGAAAAAAAAAACTTTGCAGTATACTAAAAAAGGAATTGCGGAAGCCGTAATCATAAAGTTTAAGAAGTAGCACTGTGTGGCTGACCGTGTCAAAGGCTTTCGCTGCATAAACAGATAAAAATAGCAGGAGAGCAGAGGTTACGATAAAATCCCCAATGTAATAGGTTTGAAAGACCTTCAAGCGCATACTGAGTGCCCCTCCCAGCTACAAAGCCATAATGGCTGCGTGACAGCATGTCAAAACTCTAAATAAAACTGCACAACGTTGTAAACATGTTTTGTTCTATATCTCATAGATGCAGGGCACAATAAAAATAGGACGATAGCACTCTAGCTTATTAGGTGATCCTGCCTTAAAAATTGGTTTACAAGTGCGGTTTTCAAGGTCACGGATATCAACTTGGTTATAAAAAATCCATTTCTCACTGTAAGAATATGCTGAATGTGCTCAAAGAGTGCGGCATATGTTGGTAACATGAATTCTGTTAGCACCTCGCCCTTCCTTGCGGTTTAGTGAAACATAATTGCGCTCAAAGCAGCTAGATCAAGGGGAGGTAGAAGAGGCAGGTGCCGACACCCTAAACACTTGAGGAAAAATATGAGCCCCTCATCTCTATTTTCACCCAATGAGGCAGCAAAAAGTTCATTTAAGTCGTCCACGAACATCTGTAAGTTTGGTTCGAAATATCTTTGCAAGTGATGGTAAATCGACTTTTTTTCAGCATGCCCTTTGAACGAGTTCATCAGCTCCCATGTTACGCGTGGCCCTGATCACAACTCAAAGAAGCTTTCTTGAAAGTAACGACCTTAGCTGACCTTATCATGGAGCTCGCTCTATCCCTTTCCCTTTGATACTCTGCGCTCAAATCTGCATTGTTTTGGAAGACGGTGGGCGCGTAGCCACATGACACCTTTATTTTTGGGCAGTCATAATATCAAGCGTGAGCCAAGGCTTATTGACCCCCTTCCGTCGCGAAGACTGCCCGATCAAACACCAATATAATACACCACTTTATTGCATTTCTTCGTGGTGTTATTGCACCCCCCTGTGCATCACCGATTTCCCCACTCTCCATAGGCTGCCGCAAATAGCCTAATCCAGGCTTTTTTTTTTTTTTGCAAAATCACGCGCACAGCATCAGGATAAAGAGAAGTGTGCTTCCGAGGGGTGTGAACGACCTAAAGTCGCATCTGCATTTGAGAACACACACACAGACACACGCACACGCACACGCACACACACATACACAACTTACACACACACACTCGCATTTCATTGCGAGGCCAGTGGGGATAGGTATTCGTGGGTGCTTAAAGTTCTATGAAAAGAATTTACAATTTGAGAAAAAAAAGTACAGATTCGCGTGTTGATCAAAAATGAAGCGGAGAGTACATGAGCTAAAAAAGTAAAGTTAGTTCTTTTGAAATTCTGAATCCGTTGAGGTCAGTCAATATCCTCGTCTGTAAAATAAAAATTCGAAATTACCTTTTTAGGCAGGTTTCCCATTGTGATTAAGATTGATATCGAAACACGAAAGAAAACTCAAATCTAAAGCTTTATACCTTTTCTCTTTTTTTTTAAGTAAGGGAAAGCAATCAACCTGGAAGAGTATTGAAAACGTTTAGCAAGTGGAATGCGCGGACCTTTTCAGCATAACGAGTTCTTGCTCCTGGACCCTTGAAACGTAGAACTGCTCAAAGTTTACGATGTAGTACGGACATAATTTTCAAATCACTCTCCCAGAAGTGTTCCCACATAAGAATATGTAGGAATAAAGAACAATAGGCGATTCGAGCGAGGCGAAAATGTTTTTAACCTATGAGTATTTTTCGCGGTAGGCAACACATTTTAAACATTTTACTGAAAAACCCGAGACTGAGGTAATGACAGGCGACGACAAGGAACAGAAGCTCAGTACTTACTAGAAGATACGTGGATGACATATTGGTATGTGTCCATGACTCAGCCCTTACTGGTTCCATCGAGAATACCGTGAACAGGGAGGCACCGGAGTTGCAGTTTTCTATTGCAAAGCCAGTCAAACCGGTAAGCAATCTGATCCTCCAGCTCGGATTGGTTCCCGGTTTACGTTGGTCGTATGGCAAAGAAAAGGCTAATGCAGTACTTCCCTTTGATAGTTGCTATTCAAAGCATGTCAAGGCAGGATTGATTCGAAACATGATTAACAACGCGGTTCAAAAGTCTCGTTGGCACGCCTCTATGACGTCGATTTAAGTTGTGTTTTCCCGGCTAAATACTACAAAGTATCCTCAAGAATTTGTTTCCAAGCACCTTTCGTACATTGTTGCAAAAGACAATTAAATTAGGAAAATGCTCGAGCACAAAAGTTTTGTAGTCGTACCGTTTTTCCATCAGGTTTCAAACAATTTAAAATCAGTCGGTGATACCTTTGGTTTTACGCATGGCGTTTAGCAAAGATTGCAGTTTGAAGCGTTAATTCCGTTCGTGTCCGCCCAGAAAGGTTGTTTAAAGAACACAGGGAAAAGTGCGTTACATGCATTTCAGCTGTAGTCTACAAGATCCCTTTTGATTGTGGTTTGTGCTATATAGGTCAAACGAAGCGTTTCTTAATGATAGACTAGCCGAACATAAACGATGTGTAAAAACCAAGGATCCATATTCCGAGGTATTCAAGCATATTCAGGAGTTTAGGAATTGCGTGCCTTTATGGAACTCGACAACCACAGTTGTAAGAAAAACAAATCACAGTTCTAAAAAAACAGACCAATGGGGGCTGTTTGCTGCTCTGCCTTCCAATAATTTTCTGGAGAAATGTAACCTAGCTTTTTCTGGGTATTTCGTTCCTTGATGGGGATCTGGGCCGACACAATTTAGAAGTATTAAGGACTTTTAAGGACAGTGACTTTACCTCCTTGGCTGCCAGACTGAATGGTAACTTGAAACATACGTTTACCATTAAGTTCTTTTTGAAAGACCACAAGGTTGACATTCTTCTCAGAGTAGTTATCAACAAAGATGGCACGTGACAAAAAACGGTCTCCACGTTCCTTCAAAATGGTCCTTCTTGCCTGGATTTCAAAAGCCCGTTAGCATTAGGTTCTTCTATGGATTTGATATCAGGCATTTAACCGTTTCATGGTAAATTCTGCACGATGTTTTTTGCCTGGATATCAAGGATTTGTATTATTATTATTACTACAACAGCCTATTTGCTTTGTAGGGGCCGCTCGTTTCTAGAGGAGAATTTAGTTCAGTTTCAGTCCCAGTCTGGTATAGAGATCAATGATTTTCTAAGGATACATGAACTGTATCTAAAGTCGATAGTGGAAAGTTATGATGAGCGGAAATACATTCAACGTCAAGGCATATGTATTGGTTCGGCTGTCGCCCCGGCCCTTCCAGAAATATACCTCCGGAGCTTAGACCTGAAATTGCTTGAGATGATCAAACATTATCACCCAATCTCAGTACTTAGTAGAAGATACGTATGTGTCCGTGACTCAGCCCTTGCTGGTTCCATCGAGAATACCGTGTACAGGGAGGCACCGGAGTTGCAGTTTTCTATACAAAAGCCAGCAAACAACGTACTTCAGTATTTAGACCTCCAGCTCGGATTGGTTCCCGGTTTACGTTGGTCGTATGGTAAAGAAAAGGATAAACCAGTACTTCCCTTTGATAGTTGCTATTCAAAGCATGTCAATGCAGGGTTGGTTCTAAACATGATTAACAACGCGGTTCAAAAGTCTTGTCGGCATTCCAATGTGACGTCGATTCAAGTTGTGTTTTCCCGGCTAAATGTTGCAAAGTATCCCCAAGAATGTGTCTCCAAGCAGCTTTCGTATATTGTTGCAAAAGACAAACAAATGAGAAAAATGTCCGAGCACCGAAAGTTTGTAGTCGTACCATTTTCCATAAGATTTCACAGAATTTAAAATCAGTTGGTGATAAGTTTGGTTTACGCATAGCGTTTAGCACAGATAGCAGTTTGAAACGGTTAATACCGTTCGCTTCCGCCCACAAAGGTTGTTTAAAAAAACACAGGGAAAAGTGGGTTTCACGTATTTCAGGTATAGTCTACAAGATCCCTTTTGATTGCGGTTTGTACTATATAGGTTAAACGAAGCATTGTCTTAATAATAGACTAGCCGAACATAAACGATGTGTCGAAAACAAAGATCTATGTGCCGAGATATCCAAGCCTATTGAGGAGTGTAGGAATAGCGTGCATTTATAAGACTGGACAACCACAATTGTAACAGAAAACAAATGACCACAAGCGCCTGCTGCAAGAATCAATCGCAATAACGAAGCATGGGAATGCAGTGAACAAGCCTTCTTTGCATTTAGATGCGAAATGGAAGCGATTTCTAAATCTCTAATGGTATTCTTAACATTACTTTCTTTCTGCGCGTGTGTGTGTGTGTGTGTGTAGTATTATAGCGGGCTTTCTCAGTGAAAGGTCCAGTGCAATCTGTAGTTTGCCCAGCGTGTTTTTTTTTTTGCTGTCGTTTTTTTTTTTGTTGGTTTGACTCCCTTGTTAGAGGTCCGGTGCCGGGTCTTCTGCGGAGAGGGGTGGTGACGTGTCCTTTGTGGAGAGAGGTGAAGGGAAAGAGGGGTTTCCTTTTTTTGCTTCTTTTTTCAACCCTATATAAAGGGCTCTTATATCAGTAAAGGTTGAGCTGTGTTTGAGATGTTCTCCTTCTCTTCCTTGTCGTAGTCTGTCATTACCTCGGTCTCAGAATTTTCACTAATATGTTTCATAAACACCAGCTCACTTGCGCCCCACGTTCTGCTCATTAACATATTTTAGAATACGCCTCGAAATTCGTTCGACTCTTGTGTAGAGTGCAATTGACAAAGACAGTATTATCATATCTCAGTTCACTGTACAATAGACCATGCATAATATTTCGTCTTATAGATCAAGGTACAAACCACTTTATACGATATATCAAAAAGAAACACTTTTCAACTGTTGGCATAAGTGAGAGATATGTGTGGCCCGCGATGGTCTTTTGTACCGTTCCTCTACTTGGAACGCCACCGTCATAATGGCCGTTTTCAGTTTCGAACACCCGTTTGAACAGAAAGTTTCTACCTGAGGTGAAGTAACCTTCTCATGTTCTGAAACGGCCGGGCTGCTTCCGTGGCTCACTGGTTACCAGACGTGCGTCAGCTATTGTAGTAGACAGTTTAAGAAACGCTGGGCGACGCGAGCCCCAAAACTCTCATTATCACTCAGCAGCCAATCAGAATGCGTCATTCAAAATTAGAAACACCGAAAAACAAATCACGAACAAAGGAGCGTGCACGCAATGTATCACGCCCTGGGGCTCTTTAATGCGTTCACGGCCATACGTTAAGCAAGTGTTCCAAAAAGCGCCTTTGGTGCATCGGAATGGAATGAGGAGCACGCTAACCAAAGGGCAACCCGAAAAACGCCCGATGACGAGGCAGCAAATCGAGCTCCGTCATTGGTAGAGGTTGGGGAGAAACAAAAGTCACGTGAGCGAGGAGCGCAAGGAGCAGCCGAACTTGCTCTGCGTGTATCTAATTTACACTAATTTCAAGAAGGAAGGTGTGAATGCCTAATCTCTGTGAGACTAATCTCGTGTTTTAAAAGTAGCACTTGAAGAGCTTGCTTCTTTTTTTTTTTTTAGATTGCAGCAAGAATGCTGCAGATGGCAGCAAGAATGAAGTATTTGTCGGGTTCGCTTTTGTTTCAAAGGACTGAAAACGTGAAGGGCAGACAACAAAAAGCGTATTCTTCTTAATGGTGGTAATGCGTAAACGTTCGGGCAGGCAAGAAGAAAGAGTCACTATATAGGCATTTCAAAAACTGCAATCGACCATGTACAAAATTTTTCGAACGTCTAGCAAGACTCTCTGCGTTGCTAGCTTTGTTGCGTCAAGATCAGAGATGGCAGGAAGGACATAACTGTAATAGAATTAAAGTAATTACATTACTTTTTGCGGTAATGAGAAATGTAATGGATTGCTCCTCTAGGCTAGTAAGTCAGTAATGTAGTGAATCACATTCAGGGAGTAAATACGAGAAATGTACTCATTACTTTTGTCCTAAATCAGAAACTTTTTTTACAAGCTTTAAAAAAAAAAATATTTTTCATGGTGAAATGTTGTGAAAGACCATCAGAGAAAATAAACGACGGCCACCTGAGCGTAAAGCCTTCTAGGAGGAGCTGGACAGACGCACAAAGGAGCTCTGGAAAGGCGAAGGAGAAAAGCTTACCTGTAGACATCCTTGGAAGGCAACGGCTTATGAACTCCAGGCACGACAGACTCACGGAGTCGCGTCATCCCGACGATTCTATACTTCATTCATCCGTAAACTGATAGTGCGGTGGCAGCTGCAAGCTAAGCAGAACCAACCAAATACCTTTCTTTAATCACTTGTCCCGTCCGTGTACTGCGCGTGGGTATAAACGAGAGCGTGGTTACGTGGCGAAACATAGACGTGTGACTGGTCAAACAAACACGTAGCTTCCACCGTTCTTCTCCAAGCTGACAGTGCATCAGTGATGAACGGCTCATAGGCTACAAGGCAACGGGCACGTCACCAGTGAATTAAACGTAATTTAAAACATGAGAGGACAGAACAAACAGATCCCCAGCCTTGAGCTTTGGTCAAGCAAGGTCAAACCGTAAGCTTCGACTATTGTGAACAGCAAAGGACCGGAATAAATAGTTAATTCTGAATGCCTTCTGAAGGCCCCAGAACGTTTCGTCCCTCCGCGGGCAAAGTAGTTGCCGCTCGCGGTATGCCTCGCCGCCTTCCTTTGGGAAGTTTCTTCGGGAATAAGGCTACGAGCAGATATCATCCCCCGTTTGTTGGGAAAGTACACAATTTAGGAAGCTCGCGCCATTTCTCCACTGGCGACGCTTCTGCTTAGCAATTATCCATGCCCTTTCTGTGACAATGCGCAATAACTTGGGTTCTTCAGGTGTTTATAAAAAAATGCTCATTCAAAGGAATGACTGAGAATTGACCTACTACTGCTCTTGCGAGGATAGAATTAGATTGCGTCCGAGGCGGAAGGAAAAAGCTTCACGTGAGGACTCCTTGTAAGAGCGAGCTTCCATTGCCCGACTTAATAAACTGACATGGACTACAACTTCTAAATTAGGACGACATAAACATATTACCCTTTTAGTAAGGACCTTCACAGTTTTGAACAACGAAACCGGTGACTCAGCTGTTTTCCTTAGTCACATATAAAGAAGCTGTTCATTATGTTTCGCCTTCTCCTGTGCGCCAGCAAAACTGCTGTTCAGTATGGTTCAATTTGAGGCGCATAAGGCTGCTGAGGTGTAAACAGGAAAATCTGAGTTTTGGTTCATATAGACCCAATCAGCTCTTGGACGTCACATCACTGCAATGACGCTGCTGTCGGCACTGCGCATGCGCACCGCCTCGCCTGTCCCGGATCTGGCTCCTGCACACGTGCTGTGTGGGCAAACAAGGGCTTGTTTGTGAACACTCTGTTGGTGTAGACAGTAAATAAAAAGAGCACGAATTACTGCCTCGAGGAATTTAACATAAATGCAAAAGTGATTTCAAAGTAATTTCATTACTTTTGGAAGGTAATTGTACTGCAATGTGATTACACTTAGACTGTGGTAATTTGTAATGTAATTTAATTACATATTTTGCAGTCTTCATTAAAGTAATCAGTAATGTAATTTAATTTATTTTTGAAATTAATTTTGCCAGCTCTGGTCAAGATTCCTCTGCTCTTTGTCAATTTCGTAGCATTGTCGGTAACAGTCGAGGCCTACGGCCCACCGTGATCGATCCCCACCCACACCCACACGCTAATTGCTAGTATTTAACGCTCTTGCGCATGTAACAACGGGTTCAATTCAAAGGCAAGCACTGACGGAACTTCGAGCCCACTACCGGCGCAGCTTCCAAGCTTGTGTTGTGCTTGGCGAGGTTCAAACACATTGGAGTTGGACGCACAAGCTCCCAGCGCCCTACTCGAATGTGTGTCAACATCGCCAAGCACAACCCGAATCTGGAAGCTGCGTCGGTAGTGGGCTTGAAGTTCCGTCACAGTTCGTACTTAATATAAACCCGATGGTACGTGCTCGTCGCCCCGACGCTCGCTGGTTTCTCTTTCGTAACCAACATGGCCGACGTACCCTTCAGCTCGAAATGTGATTTTGAGTGCCCGCAAAGGCAGGGGCGCGGACGCTTGGTTTTCGAAAGCACTTTTTCTGCGCGAGTACTTGTGCGAGCGAAGAATTTTTCAGCACTACGTTTTCGCACATTGACTTTTGCCAGCGCCGAAGCCAAGTGGTGAGAAGGAGCATGATCTTCGGCGCCCCAGTAGAAGGCGCGGTACATTTCGCGTATCGTCAATTTGCTCAAACATTCCTTGGTTAACTTATCAACTATCCGAAATCGGCCTTTTTAATTTATATTTTTTAAGCTTTGAATGACCGATAAATATACTTCTACAAAAAGAAGAACTTATTTGGTTTAAGCAATACTTAAAATAAACCTTGCTCAGTACACTGCTTTGACCTCAGGCAAGCTATTTTAGGAAGTGTTGATGATGTTCATTTTGTGTATATTATCGCAGATGAGAACTGAAAACAATAGAAATAACTGTAAAAAAAAACTATGTCATTAAGGTGGGGAACCTCTGCCAAAGCAGAACCACAATACTTGGCGTCAAGGCGTTGAAGTATAGGTGCAGCTTGAGGAGTGAGCACGGGTGAAAGACTGTCTGGATGCAGCGAGCTGCGCCTGATTTCATACTTGCTCTATGATTCCCCCGCCTGTGAACCACAGGACACGCAAATATGCCCGCAGTTTTCGAGTGAAGAGAAATAAGGTAATATGGAAACCTAGCCGAGGGGCTTATAGCGCTGGTCATCTGCGTGGGAGCGGCTAGCACTGACAATGTGGCCACGCCTGCGGCATTATATAGAACACCTATTGACAAAATAAGATTAGAATAATGCTGCATGTTTAATTTTGTGCACAAAACGGCCTCATACCCCTCTATTTTTTATCTTAATTTTTACTCTGACTTGAATTCAAAAATGCATCCCCGAACAGACAACCCAATAAATTTATCATTTAACTTTAACACAGCCTTAAGGAAAACATTTTTTTAATACTGCGTGGTTGGTACTGTTTTAATCTGTTTGCTATTGGTGACGTGAGAGACCAAACGCGTCGCTCGGATCGGCCATCAACGATCGGCCAAAACTTCAGAATTACATCTTTTGTAGGATAATTTCTGCACTCATCCACAGAAATAAGCGCAATGTCAGAAGAAAAAAATTTGGGTGTGTGTATGTTCATACAGCCTAGAACTCAGTCTGCATCAACGGGCGATTCGTCTCCCAGCTGTAGATGAGAACTTTAGCCAGTGCAGTCAAACCGCTGGCCTGGAGTTTTTAACGTGCATCGCGCAGTAGTGATACACGACCACACGCCGGTATGATGCTCATCTAGATCGAAACGGGTGGGGGTGGGGATTGAACCAAGAACCCCTGGGCTCTGCAGCGCGAGCTTTCGCTACATGCACGTGCTCCGAGCTCGTGCGCGCTAGCCCACTCGGTCACCGATCCCCCCTGAGCAATAGAGAGTTTTAGCAGATCGTTTTTTCGCCCTGATAACGACACGCAATAACGATACGATGCATGCCCAAGGCTGCCGGGAAGGAGAGGAGGTATCGTTATCGGGGCGAAAAAACGATCTGCTAAAACTCTCTAATGTCAGACTGTAAACCCTGACGGTGTTGATTGAGGAACGGGATGACTAAGCTTTTAGCCCGCTTTGTATGCACCATCGAACTTGTCGCTCGTCGGTAATATTCTCGATTGTGACGTCAAGGATAGGAACCATAATGCCCGTGTCCCGCTAGAGCGACAGACAGAAACATATGACAGCGACAAGCCTCAAACCAGAGGAGTCTTTCGCGATTTGAGAGGCTTTGTAGAGTAAAGGAGGCTATGGGGTCAAACACGAGCATCATGCACGCGAGGGTATCTTCGGCAGGCTTCCAATCGCTCGTGCTTACTTCAGGAGCACCATACGACTAAACGCCTGTCAAGGGTACCATCACAAGCATGCTGCATGGGTTGGAGGCTTGTCGCTGTCTTTTGTCTCTGTCTGTCGCTCCAGTGGGACGTGGGCATAGGAGGGCCCACCGAAACGTATTCTCGCCAATAAACAGTGTATTGTGATCATTGCCATTACCTTCGTTTCCCTTTCAAGGTATAAAATAAACATTGTTTTAAAAGTCACCTTCATTAATATCTGTACCTGTAACTAACAGCACAGTAGAAAGTACGGCGATAGTATTCTTGACGAAAAGACGACGAGGAGCTGATGGCGAGCGGACGTGTCTGTGAAGCGCTCTTCCATTCGCCCTGCCCAGATTCATTTTCTTCTCTACGAATCCTCCGCTTTGCCCACGCTAAGCGACGTAGAGAACACCGAGGTTGTGCGGCTCGCACGCTCGCGGCGCCGACCTTCCACAACTCCGGACCGGGGACAGCAGAGAACCCCAGCTACGCAGACGATGGCTACGCCAGTTAAAGAGAACACATGCATGACCCAGGCAGCAGAATACAAGGTCACGACACCGGACGGCGACCCAGCCAGACCGCCACATAACGGACCCGCTGCTAGCGACGAGAGATCTATTGGCGCCGTGCCAGCAACGCAAGTACTGCAATTGCAAGAAAAGCGAGGGACGTCTTCGACTTCGGCGAATGGCATTCCTGCTCAAACTGTAAACCTGGAGCAAATCAACACCCAGGGCAGCAACGTCATTGTACACAGAGTAAGCGACACTTACTTAAAAATTTGCCTCGAGAACAAAGACGCCATCTCAAACTTCATCGCAATGAAAGAAGATTTCGAGTACTTTATTCGAAACAAAGAAGAACTGCAGTGTATGATGAAAAAATTCCGTGAAACGGATTGGGAATCCTTCGAAGCTTTCACAGTAGAACAGAACCGCAAGAGAAAGCAACCTCGTGGAGCAAGCGCGACAAGAGAAGCAGTAGACGAACCGAAAGCCACCTCTTCAGAGGAAATTGAGATGGTAGAGGACCATCAGACCGCGGATGATTTGGCAGATTTCAAAGTGGTAACATACAAAAAGCCGAAGGCTAAACAACCAAAGACCGCCACCAATGTGTCAGTACAAGAAACCTCAACTAACAAAAGTTCGAATGGAAAAAAAGGCAAGTCAACGACTTTTGCCGCCGTCAATAAAATGTCGGTAGAAGAATCCCAGGAAGTGGACAAGCGCTCAGCAGGAAGAGAATCAGCGCCACTCGCAGCTGGAGGCAAACCAAAGATGCAGGCGGTAGTTTTCCGCCCAACTTGCAAAAGGAACGTTATGGAATTCACTCCTAGGCAAATCAAATCCGCCGCTGCAGAAGCGGGAGTTAAACATCTGGAAAATTTTACGCTCAAGTACAACCAAAAAGCGAACACGATAGCTGCACTTACGAAAGACACAACCACCGCAGACGAGCTCACCCAATTCAAGAAAATTTACACCTCTGACGGAGCTATGGAATTCCAAGCAGTAAGAGCACAGAATCCCAACCAATGCAAGGGCATTGTATACTTCAAGAACATCCCAGAAGAAACAGACGAAACACTTTTGGAGGAAGTGTCCTGCCGAACACACAACATTGTCCAAGCCCATATCTTTGGCCCGAAGAGATCCACAGTCTTGCTTACGTTTGAGGGAACGACAAGGCCGCGCTACGTGCGCTTCTGCAATTTTACATACAAGGTGCACGAATACAGGCCTAAACCACTTATATGCTTCAACTGCCACCGATTTGGACACCGTGCAGACATTTGCCCCAGCGAAAACAGCTATTGTGGCAAATGCGGACACGAGCACGACGAAAGCAACGAGTGCACCCAGCCACCTAAATGCAGGAACTGCGGAGGCAAACATCCAGCTACAGATAGGAACTGTCCCAAGCGAACTATCCCACCCTCTTCAGACAAGAACGCCCCACCGAAGACAAAAAAGCCGCCCCCGACTACAGAGGACATTGAAGCCTGGCCGGAGCTTCCCCAGAAGCAAGAGAAGAATGGCCAACAAACAACAGGAGAGACTCGCTCTTGGGCCGACATGGCAGGGGGTAACCACCAAGGAGGGTTCATCTTGGAGCAGCCGATCGCTGTAGGTCTTCATACGGCAATGGAAGCACGATTCCAAGCGCAAGATGCGCGCCTGGACAAACTGGAAGCCATAATAGAAAAACTCTGTGCAACGGTCAACACTCTAGTCCGCGCCCATAATGGAGGACACTGAACAGGGACAAGGCACTCAGAAGATGACTGAAAATCCCCCATGGATTTTACAATGGAACTGCAGGGGCATGCGAAACAAGATGGCAGAACTAAAACTGAAACTCGAGCGTATGCAACAGAACACGCCGATAGTCATCATCTTGCAAGAAGTGGACATGATCCAACCCAAGATCACCGGTTATAAAACATATCAACTCCCCACTATCATATACAAGAAGAAAAGGTTGGGCCTCGGTCAACCATGCGGAGCGACAGCCACGTTTGTCAGAGAGGACGTGGCTCAGACTGCACTTGACACCTCGCACATCTGCAATGAACTTCGGGAAGTCATTGCGGTGAGAATTCGAATCAAGAAGATGTCATACATTGTAACAAACGCTTATGTAAGACCTCGTAAGAAAGACGCAGATGACATGAGCTGGATCACCGATCTGGCTCGTGAAAAGAGAAAAAAGGAGCAGCTTATTGTTGCGGGCGACTTCAACGCATGGGCAAAAACCTGGGGCTACCGTAAGAACAGTCAGAGGGGAGACAGCCTAAAAGAACATTTTAAAAGAGCCCAACTCCGCCTACTAAACAAAAAGAAATCAACGACCAGGTTCGGAAACCACGGACGGGAAACTTCACCGGACTTAACTTTTTGCTCATACAATACGAGGATTCAATGGCAGACCCTGCCAGATGCGATGGGAAGCGACCACTTTCCAATAAAGATCACCCTCGCTGCTGAAAGGCCAGTGACAAGAGAAACAAAATTTATCCAGTGGGACTGCTTCAGGATGGCCTTCGAAAGAGAAGACCAAGGACAGAGCATCGAAAGCAGGATCTGCGCAGCACTCAGAGCTTCAACGAAAAGTTACAACGTCAAGGAAGAGGCCCCGGATCCGGACATTCACCTCCTTAACCTATGGGCCAGCAGGCTACAAGCGCAACAACGATATCGAAAGAACAAGAAGAACAAAGTCCTGAGAGCTAAGTTCAATGCAGCCTCTGCAAAAGCGAAAAGGTACACGATTCAGCTAAAAAGACAAAACTGGCAGAGACACTGCCACAGTTTTAACGAGAAGACCGGATCAAAAAGAATGTGGAGAACTTTTAGGGGTCTCAACAATAAGAAAAAAGCAAAGAAGACAGGGGAGAGCATCGCCCTCAGGCTGGGGATATCGGAGCAAGAACTGGCGGACACCGCTGGCTCCCAGTTCTTCCCCCCTGACAACAACAAACGGCCGCTAGAGGACAAACCAGAGTATTCTGAAGCGACACCCATGGACGCTCCCTTTAACATGGGTGAGCTAGTCCAAGCACTAGCGAAGGCAAGGAACACTACGCCGGGCCCAGATCGGATCACCGTGGCCGCCTTGCGCAATCTTCCGGAGAAGGGCAAAGAACAACTGCTCGAAGTCTTCAACAAGGTCTGGGAAAGCGGAGAAATCCCGAGAGAGTGGAAACACTCAACAGTGATTCCCATCCCGAAGCCGGGAAAACCGCTCGATTCTCTGCAAAACTTAAGACCAATATCCCTCACCTCCAATATGTGCAAGATTATGGAGAGGATGGTGCTAGCTAGGATCACCTGGATGCTGGAGGACAAGGGCAAGAACGAATCTCCCGCCTACTCTCCATTTCAGACCGGATTCAGACCTGGCCTTAGCACCACGGACAGCATAGCCCTCATTCACAAAGACGTGCTGTCTAAACAACCTTCTAGCAGACCAAAGACAGTCGTGGCAATTGATGTAAAAAAGGCCTTCGACTCGGTACCTCACTGGGCAGTGATTCGAGGAGCCATCAACAGAGGCCTCAGGGGAAAATGCCTACAGTTCATCAGGTCATTCCTAACTGAGCGAACATTTTCTGTGCAAGTCGGCAGAACAGAAGGGAAGACGACTGTCCTTAACAGAGGCGTACCACAAGGCGCAGTGATATCACCCACGCTTTTCAACATGGTGATGGCGGACCTTGCATTCGAACTCGACAAGCATGAATGCTTAAATTATACTATCTACGCAGATGACATTACATTGTGGTCCGTCGCCCCAACCATCTTACTGCAGCAACACTACCTAAACGGCGGTTTGAACGCAATAGCCTGCTTTCTTGAGAACATTAATATGGAAATATCTGCCGAAAAGACACAGTTTGTAATAGTAGCCAACAAAACGGGCAGAGAAAGATTCAGCTCATTGCGGTTGGAAGTAAACGGATCGACCATTCAAAGGGTCCCGGAAGTCAAAATTCTTGGCGTGATTATCCAAGAAGACGGCCGAGCGACCAAATGGTACGATAACATTAGAAGGACATGGGAGAGCACCATTGGAACAATCAGCAAGGTCACAAGCAAATCATGGGGGGCACAAGAACACACCCTCCGAAGGCTTGTACGTGCCCTGCTCGTCTCAAAAACGATGTACGGGTGGAACTACCTTCGCCTATCTAGGGCTCAGAAGGACGGACTAGAGCGTTTGAACAACAACGCCAGAAGGCTCATCACTGGTCTCCCTAAGTGTACCAAACTTGAAGATTTGATTGAAATCGCCGATATCAACAGGCTGAGCGAGATTGCGGCCGAGGACAAACTAAGCCAAGTATTGAGACTACAGAAGACACCGGCAGGAAGACAGATTCTCAACAAGCTAGGATATCAATACGCCACCTACCTGTACGAGACTGCATCCCCGCCATGGCAAGACACCTTCATTACAGAGACAAAGCCCGTCCCTCAAAATATGGGCAAAGAACAAGAAAATAGAAGATGTACTATGGCAAGGAGCCATCTCAAACACGCGAAAGCCGAGATAGAATCGGGAAAGATTGTTTATTACACGGATGCTGCCGTTTCCAAAGACGTCGTAGCTTTGGCGACAGTTAGCAGCAAGGGGGAATTGGCCCTCTTAAATCTAAACGAGTCCACTGCTTCTCGAGATGCCGAACTCAAGGCTATTCTTAAGGCAGTTGAACACTCGGACCCTCAAGAAGAAAGCCTCGTCTACACGGACTCTAAGGCCGCATACGAAGAATGCAGGAACCCATCCACTTCCAACAAGACTGCAAAGGCCATCAAAGCAAGCGTCATGAACCGACAAACAAAGCTTAGTGTGAGGTGGATCCCAGGCCACCAAAACATTCCTGGGAACGAGGCAGCACATGCCGCAGCACGGGTCATGCTCTCTTCTCCCTCCTCTGATCCCGGCTATGGTGGCCTCACGTGCTCCTCAGAAAGACAGGACCCTACAGCCGTCAAGGACGATGAGCGGAGAGAGCGCCGAGAGAGGCTCCATGCACTCAGAAAACAGGACTCGTACCCTTTACCGGATGGACCCTACTCCCGATGGGACAGGGTCTGCCTCAGGCGACTACGCACGGGAACCGCCATGGTACCTAAACGTACTGCAATGTACACTTGGAACAAGCAACGACTGAAAAGGTACAACGAAGAGAACTCAGAACCCGCAGACGACATGGACGAAAGTCTTTGCCGACAATGCAAGGTCGTGGCCTCAGAAAATCACGTTTTCTGGGACTGCATAAACATTTTTGAGAAAAAAGAAGAAATTTTACTGACCATTCCCGCGGATCAAAGACCCAAGAGCTTGGCGGAATGGACCAGACCATCCGGCTCACCAAAGCACCGAAAGGAACTATTCGACTCCCTCCTTCGGTTCATTAAGGAGGCTCACCTGACTCACTTCATTTAATTCCCATCCCCCACCCCAGGACAGCACCGACGGCTTAAGCCCAGCTGACCTGGCCCTGATGTTTCTTTTATTTTATTATTATTAAAGACATTTTCAAACAAAAAAAGTATTCTTGACCGGCGCTCTGTTAAACATTGTGGGATTGACTAAAGTATAATATAGATACTGCAGTTGTAGACTTTGTTGCAATACCATATTGTCGCGTGCGAAGAGCTGAGTGAGCAGCGTGCTCGACTCCCACGCCGCTGGCTGAAGTTTGATCGCCGCTAGCACTGGTCCCTTTTAGCGCTGGTCCCTTTTAGCGTTGGTCCCTTTTAGCTCTGGTCCCTTTCTCTGGGGGGTCACGTGACCCCCGAGGTCACGTGAGCCCCCAGAAAAAGTTTTCCTCTAGATTTAGACAGAAACTTTTTCCGCTAGATTTAGCGGGGAAATTTTTCCGCTAGATTTAGCGGGGAAACTTTTCCGCTAAATTTAGCGGGGAAATTTACCCATAATGCACCACGCGGTTACGCCGACGGCGATGGCGACGGGGACGCCGCTCAAGCAGGAAACGGGCGCCTAAGAGCTGCGCTCTAAAACGGTGTGCTGACACCCCTTACAGGCCCTTTTTACGCCCCACTTGTAGCGATGGGGTCTAAAATCGTGTAAAAAGGGTGTATGGGAGAAATTTCGCCCTTCATTCACACGGTATGAAAGGGGCGTAAAGGTGATGGTGTCAAATACACCCATGATTTCATAGCAGTTCATGTTTATTGCTTTGGGGAAACTTGCTGATATACGGCGGTACAAACATCGAGTATAATTAATCGCCACACGACGTCGTGTGTGATCAGTAAGTGCAAGAGAATAGTTTTAGAGCGCAGCTCTTAGGCTCCCTTTTCGGGCTTGAGCGGTGTCGGCGTCGCCGTCGCCGTTGCCGTCGCCGTCGGCCTAACCGCGCGGTGCATTATAGGTAAATTTTTCCGAAGGAACCCGAGGTCCTCCTGAAGGACCTCACCTCGGTTTTTTTCAGGAGCACCTCGGAGGGCCTCGAGATCCTTCGGGAGGACCCCGGAGGACCTCGGGTTCCTTCAGGAGGACCTCGGGAGAACCTCGGGTACTTTCGGTGACCTCGGGGAGGGGGGTCACGTGACCCCTCCCCCCCCCCCCCCGAGGTGATATGATCCCCCAAGTTCATGGACCCCCCCTCCCCCAAGGTCACGTGACCCCTCCCTCAGTTCACCTCCTCCCGAGTCACGTGACCCCCGAGGTCATATGACCGCCCAAGGTCATGTGACCCCTCCCTCAGGTCACCCCCCCCGAGTCCCGTGACCCCTCCCTCAGGTCACGTGACCCCCCGAGGTCACGTGACCACTCCTCCTCTGAGAACACGTGACCCTCAGTACCCTTCAGTACAGTAAGGACAGAAAGAGCGGTTTGGTATAGGATGGAAGAAAACGAGACAGGATGGACGACCGTCCTTTCTCGTTTTCTTCCTCAAGTTTAATTAGCGCTATCCCCAGGGCAAAGAGGGAGCCAGCCCGAAACAAGCCAGAAACCGAAACTTAGCTAATTTTTGCTGAAATTCGCACTATATTTGTCGGTGCATCGATCTCATATTTTTAAACTGGAATTGGTCATATTATGCGAGAAAGAAACACTGCGGAGGTGACCGCTGTACATGGCTCATAGCTTTACTGATACTCAAACGTTCCACTTTATCTCAGTTTCGCTTGACGTAGAATTGGCTCACTTCGAAACAAAATTTACTTATTATCTCGTAAAAAAGACAATCAGATGACCCAAGAAGCGCCCAGCGTCCCTTGACGCTGTTACTTGGTGCCACAGCGTTTACTTATTTCAGTGATATGCGGAGGCAGTTTCTCGTCCGGGCTAGCGAAACAAATGCGGTGGACGGTAAAAGATGCTGGGGGCCTTAGTGGGAATTTAGTTTTGTGGAGTGATTAATAGGAACATGTAATTATAAAAGTTAGTTAATATCTTTTTTTTTAACATAGTTTTCTTACAATAGAAATACGCTTTGATCAGTACATATATAAGACACAACACTATCTAAACTTGTGGTAATTGATTTTTCGGATTTCGGCAGCACAACATATAGTTCTGCTTTCCTGCGATTTAGAAATCAGGGTGACCGTTGAAATAAAACAAAATCCGGTGCTCCGCAAAAAAAAAAAAAGAAGAAGAAGAAAAGAAGCTGGAACTCTAATGGCTGTTGATTGTATCGCGAAATGGTTAACTTCGTTCCTTTTTTTCTTTTATTTTTGTTTGACAAGGAGATCGGACACTTTTTGGAGGAAGTAGCTTTATTTTTCAAAGCACTGCTTCGCTGGATTGAAAAGTTGGCTCTGAGGGGCCGCTATTTGGGACGCAACGCCGTTCGACTTGTGGCAGATTATTTCGCAACATTTTAATTTATGACACAACACCACGAAACAAATGTATGGCATATTTCGTTTTTGTACTGTCAATATCAACAATCTACATGTTATTTGGAAATCGTATCGCGCGAAAAGTCTCGGAACACGGAATACCCTCCGGGCGGCCACTCCGGCGCCACCGTCGCTTGCGCTACCCAGCGCCGCCCGTGGTCGACCTAAGAACGATTGGTATGTTCCCATCTGAAAATGGCGGCTCGCACGTGCGATCCGACGGTGCTCTTTTGCGGCTTCAGAAGGATTGACGAGATCGCAGAATATTTCAAAGAAAAGTCACTGAAGTTAGGGGAGCAACTTTATGCGGGCCGTCACGTGTTTGGCGTGAAAGAAGAAGTCCTTCATTCCACAGCTCCCAGCGAAGTTGTAGGGAAATGCCTCGCGCAGATGAAGTCTGCTGTTTACAACGTCCGGCTTCAGGTGAGCGTGCCACCCGGTTCGGTTTCGCGTACCCCCCCTCCACTCCTCATTTGTTGTTGTTCTGATTTCTCGAATCAACCGTGCATAACACACATTTTTTTTTTTTTTTTTGCTACGGCAGCTTTCAGCGCACTCGAGACTCATCGTGGGCGCGAGCTGCACCTGCAAGGCTGGCGTGCGTGGGTGGTGCAAACATGGAGCAGTGTGTCTTTGTCGTCACATTGCATATCTTTGCAGTTGTGTCTCTGTCGTCACATTGCATCTCGCCTTGTACGACGAAGGGAAGATCGTGGGGATGTAAGCGGGGTGCTGAGCGATGGAGCTTTTTTTGTTTCCTAGGAAGTGGCAGCTGCAAATCCTGGCCTGCCCATTCGCGGGTTCCCAGGAGTCTCCGTCTCCGCTGTACACAAAAATGCAGTGTCTAACTGTGCCAGCGAGAAACAATTCTGTATCATGGAGAGCAAACAAAAACCGAGAAGCGACAAAAAAAAAAAAAAAAGGTTTCTTTACGTTGCGCGCCGCACCGCTGCAACCAGGGCCGTACCCAGAAAAAAATTTCGGGGGGGGGGTTTCGGGTACAACGGCGGCCATTTTGAAAGTGTCTATTGTCTTATTTTCGCCTATGAATCATGTGCATCGGTGGCATATAATGGAGAGTTACAGCAAACCGGAGAACCGGTCCCGGTTTGGTACCCGGTAGCCGACCGGCGCAACTGCGCGTGCGCAGAGGTGGAGATTAAAATCGGCTGGCTGCCAGTGCACCGACCAGGGCCGTACCCAGAAAAAAATTTCGGGAGGGGTCAGAACCCCCTAACCCCCCCCCCCCTCCCTCCCCCCCCTCGTTACGGCCCTGGCTGCAACCCATTTCCGTCGATGCTCTGCCTCGTACGGCTTTGCTGGAAAGCGGTCAAACTCTACCACTGGGAGCTTCCCAGCTGTGTTTCCGTAGCTGTTGTGGCAATCGTAAACACAGCAATAAACAGAAGTGCGCTTTTTCGACTGCGTTGTTGCGGACGACATAACGAAAGCAGCCGGGTACGCCTGGACTTTACGCCTGGCAAGCCTAACGCGAAAGCAGTCAGGAAGGGCGGTAACATACCAATAGTTCTTATTTCGTCGGACAGATGGCGCCACGGGTATATTTTTCCGAAGTAAAACCGGGCAGCGAAATCAGGCGTTCTCTAATCGCGTTTTTTTTCCTTCCTAATCCGGTAAGAATGGGACGAAGGACCTCCTTTGCGATGGGCTTGGAGGACCACAACCCTCACTGCTGCTCTCTTTCTAAGCTGCAGAAAAAAAAATGCCATTCTCGCAGCTTGCAGGGTGGGGCAACGGGATGGGTGGTTTAAGTGGCCCTGAAAGCCCCTTTCGGGGTCAAGCCGTCCACTGATAACCTGAACAAAAAGACGAGCGTTTTCTTTATTTTTGTTTGGAACTAGCACTATATCGCGTAAGCAGGTGAGTGCAAAGATCTTACTCCTCAGTGCCACCTGGATTTCGGAAAAGTTTTTATCGGAGATGAAATTCTACTGAGATATCCTCTTAAAGGAGTCATGAAACGCTTTTCCAACTTTTCCCTGTTTAGCTTTCCTCCTCAACTCATAAATCGCGCATTGTACCAAACAGTTCAAGAAGTTGGAAAGGGGGGAGTCCCCTCTTATCGGAATCTCGCTTGTCTAGCCGGACACAGCCATTGTCCCCCTAGAAGATTAGCCCGTCGCTCAAAATTCCGACTACTTGCTTTCCCCACCCCGTTCACCCCGAAGCTGACAGTGCTCTCGAAGCTACGTGCTCGTTGGGCCAGCCACACAATTTCCACGTGATCACGCTCTCTCGCGCATACCGACCCGCAGAGAATGAGGTCAGGTGATGAAATGGAGGCGGCTGATTGGTCCGGCAAGCGCGTAGCTTCCACCGCAATGTCAGCTTAGGGGTAAAGGGATTAAGTCAGGTCCGGTGTCGTGTGACGTGCGCTTGGGCCCTGGTGACGCGCTGCGGGGGCCCGGTTATGGTGGCTAGTAGCCAGGTGACGCGCTGCGGGGTCCGCGGATGTATCGCAGTGAAAAGGCGGA
Source organism: Ixodes scapularis (assembly GCF_016920785.2). Lineage (NCBI taxonomy): Eukaryota > Metazoa > Arthropoda > Arachnida > Ixodida > Ixodidae > Ixodes > Ixodes scapularis. The sequence continues at coordinate 199,346,628 of NW_024609835.1, forward strand.
GAGTTTACGAAGGAAAGGAGGTACGAAATAGTCCGCTTTGTTCTGCAAATTTTCGTAGCGAAAGTCAGGCTTCTGACTTTCTACCTTTGTTTTTTTGGCCCACTGAACGATGTGCTATTAGTAAAATCCCAATATAAATTGATTTACTCCAGCCCAAAATTTGTTTCATGGGTCCTTTAAATGCTACTGTACGAGGATCTAAAGGAGCCGATTTCATTAGACTTTAGTGTCTCCTTAGGTACACCTGAAAGTCTTACAGCCGGTGAACCAAAGCGTATTCCGACTCAGCTGAAAATATCTTACCTGCGTATAGTGCTAAGGCATCCCGCGAGGATGTGCATTTTTTATATATTTCACGCGCTCAAAGTAGCTCTGAAAACTCGAGCGATAAAGCACGAGCGTCTCAATATTTTTGGTTTATTTTTGGTGGTTCCATAATAAATAGAATTTCACATGGGGAGAACATTCTTTTAACGATGAGAGTATGTCCCTGACTCGGATGTGCTTTGACGGACCATTGAAAAGGAATGGTGAAAAGAGACTATAGAAAGAGAAAACAGCACATAGGGAATCAGATCGTAGTGTTCGGCGATTCGAAAACCTGAGATGGAGATTTATAGCTGAAAATGTAAATGCAACATGTGCTGGGCGTTAAATCATTCCTGGAACGTTGTCATGGAGAGCGTAGTTTCAACAGAGCATGAATCTGGTACTGCTGCGGAATTTTACTTTAAAGGGAAACTGCAAAGAAAAAAATAAGTTTTAAGGCGAAAGCCTTACTTTTCCCATTCAGCAAAAATGCGTAGAAAAAGCCGATAAAAACGCGATTGCTGAGCACGTGGCTCTCAATTAACGTCTCTACTTGTCCCATTACCTCGGCGTCATTCTTGCGGTCGTCCTAGATAATTTCCTAGACCTTGTGGCAGCGCTGATTGATACCGGTGCGAGTCTGTCGCTTATTGGGGACTACCTGATTGAACGCTGCAAAGAGCAGAAAACTAACCTGCGCGAGACTAACGTGCGCTTACAGCTAGCGTCAGGACCAGAAATGCTCGCGAGTCAAGCCGTGAGGTTACAGATCGGGTTCAACGAGAAAAAACGGCGTCAGCGCTTCGTTTGCTTACCTGGTCTCACGGTACCGATTATTTTGGGGCGAGATTTCATTTTCGGGGAGAACCTGGTTCTGGACTTTCCGAACAAAGGCTACCGGTTGGGTAGTGACGCGCAACAGATCCCATTTACTAGACGAGAGGATTGTGTCGTCAGTGTCGATAACGTTGGCGTTAGAACGCCTGCTCTGCGGCTCCCATGTGCGGTAAGCGATTCTTTGCAGAAGTGTCCTGCTACGGACCAGCAAAAGCGGCGTCTCCAAAGACTCCTGGAAGAGTTTTCGCCGATGTTCACGGAGGACCCCGGCAGAACCGGTGTCCTAAAGCATTCAATTGACACCGGGAATACACGTCCTCTACGCTGCAACCCTCGACCTATCAGCGTACACAAGCGAGCCCTGCTGAACAAGGCGCTCCAAGAGATGATCGACACGGGTGCAGTACGTGAGTCACAGAGCCCTTGGGCCTTCCCGATCGTCCTTGCCCCCAAGAAGGATGGAACGGCTCGGCTTTGCGTCGACTACCGGCGCCTGAATGCGGTAACCGTTCGTGACGCCTACCCGTACCCATCGATTGAGTCGATCATGTACAACTTGGGAAACGCGAGTTTTTTCACGACTCTTGACTGCAGTCGCGGTTTCCTCCAGATAGAGGTCGAGCCCGCTGACATTGAGAAAACAGCATTCACATGCTACAGAGGGTTGTACGAGTTTGTGCGCATGCCTTTCGGCTTGAGCAACTCTCCTGCCACATTCCAGCGTCTTATGGACATTGTGCTTGGAGACGCACGGCACAACTACGCCATGGCATATATGGATGACGTAGTAGTCTTTTCACGCACGTTTGAAGGACATCTTGTGCACCTTCGGACTATTCTCGAACGCATGCAGAATGCTGGTTTGACAGTTCACCCGGGAAAAATGCAACTGGCAACATCTAAGATTAACCTGCTTGGTTTTGTAATCGACGATGGATCGCTTCGCCCTAATGAGGACAAGCTGAGGGCCATAACTGAGTTTCCTCCTCCACATGATGCAAAGAGTTTGCAGAGATTTCTTGGCATGGTTGGATTCTACCGCCAGTTTATTCCCCACTGTGCAGAGATAACGCGGCCTCTGAACGAACTGCTGCACAAAGGCGTCAAATGGCGTTGGACGGAGGCACAGCAAAATGCTTTCCTTCAACTGTCCAGAGCTATTGCTGAGACAGCATCTTTGAAGCTCCCAGACCTCAACCGTCCGTTTGTGCTGCAAACCGATGCGAGCGGCTACGGTTTAGGTGCTGTGCTGCTTCAAGACTTTGATGGTGTCTTACGACCCGTAGCGTTTGCTAGCCATACGTTGACAGCAGCTCAGCGAAATTACAACGTTTGCGAGCTTGAGTGCCTAGCCATCATATTCGCCCTGCAGAAATTCAACATGTATCTTGATGGCGCGCGCTTTGTGATCCAGTCGGATAATGCCGCCTTGTCTTGGCTTCAGCGGCTGGAAAATCCGGCAGGACGATTAGCACGCTGGGCACTAACGCTTCAGAAATATGACTACACTATTGTGCACAAGCCAGGCTCACAAAACAAAGTTGCAGACGCTTTATCGCGCGCTCCGCTCGGCAAAGAGCACGTGCCCGAGGATGCCAATGTTGTGGCTGCGATAGATGCTGGCTCGCGCTGGGGTACTTTGATTAGCCGAGATGAGCTTCGTGCTGCACAGCAGAACGATGGACTTTGTCGCAGGGTCTCTGAGTGGTTATCTTCACGAGACCGACGTGGCAACAGAGACGCTGACATGGGTTTTGACTCGTACTTGCTGGCCGAAGATGGTCTGCTCCTCCGGTACATACCTCAGATCGACGACGAGGAGGGTGGCTCCACAGACACTCCATTTCGAGCCGTGATACCTCGCCGACTTCGCACGTCCTTCATTAGATACTACCATGACTCTGCTTTGGCTGGTCACAGTAGTGGCTGCAAGACTTTTGAAAAGTTAAGCCGTACTGCAACTTGGCCAGGAATTCGTCAGGACGTGCTGAGGTACGCTCGTTCATGCCCGGTTTGTCAGAAAGCCAAACCGCGCGGTGGTCAGCCCCCTGGTCTCATGCAGCCAGTCGTGAGTCGATCCCCATGGGAATGCGTTGCTGTCGACGTCATGGGCCCTTTCCCACGCAGTCCGCGTGGCAACCAGTACTTGTTGGTTGTCACGGATCACTTTAGCAAGTGGGTGGAGCTATTTGCATTACGGTCGCTGACGTCCAAAAGAGTCTGGTCGTGTCTGATGGAGACGTTCACACGCTTCGGATTACCGGCGAAATTGATTAGCGACAACGCTACTTACTTTGCCAGCAAAGTGTTCCGAGACTCATGTGCCGCATTGGGCATACAACACAAGCGGACGTCTCCCTATCACCCACAGGCAAACATCACAGAGCGGGTGAACCGAAACCTGAAATCGATGTTAATAGCCCACACCGAACGTCACCCCGACTGGGACGCAAAGCTCCCAGAGCTCGCGTTCGCAACACGCACAACCGTTAACCGGTCTACAGGTTTTACGCCAGCCTGCCTTAATTTCGGAAAAGAGCTGACTTTCCCGCTGGAAAACACTTGCACGACCAACAACCGTGGCGCTGCTCGCTCATACGGTCAGTTTGCAGGAAGTCTACGATGCAGACTGAGGGACATCGTTCGTGATGCCCGGGAGAGCTTGAACGCCGCACGGCTTCAGCAGGCTGAGCAGTACAATCGTGGCCACCGGGACGTGCGATTCGAAGTTGGAGATCTTGTACTCCGGCGGACACACCCACTTAGTGACGCCTCCAGAGGTTTCACAGCTTCCCTGGCAAACAGGTGGGATGGTCCGTATCGAGTGCGAGACAAGGTCTCACGCCTCACGTACACGCTCGTTCATTGTGAGTCTGGACGACTCGCTGGACCCGTTTATGTCACCAACCTCAAACGGTATTATGAATCGGATGACGAAGTTCTCTCGCAGGTGGAGACTGATGCCGATCCGGGTTATAATTAAAAAATAAACTTAATTCTGGGAGGACTCTTTTTGATGTTGGTGACGAAGACGAAGACGAAGACTTAGAAAATGCGCGCTGCATTAGGCTTTGACGAGAACTAGTTTCCGCACCATACAGATTGTGCGCGTAGTTCTGTGCGATATACACCGACAGTGTGCTCGCAAATTTAGCCAGTCTATTGCCGCGCCCAACGTACCGACGCTTTCTTGTAGAAGTCTCTCCAGAAGACAACTGTTGATTCTTTTTTTTTCCTTTCGTTCTTTTCGAACCTTCGACATGTCTCGCTACCGCCTCAACCGTTGCCGGAGGTTCTCTCAACCCCTTCGATGAGCCACGTGGTTTCGGGGACTACGGCAACGCAGTGGGCGGCCGAGGACCCTCTACCGGCCCTAGCTACGCCGCCAGATCAGCAGCCCCGGCAGCGGCTACAACGACGACTACGGGACAAAAAAATGGAGACCAGGACCGCTACGAAGGTCCACCAAAGCCCGACGTTACCAGCGACGGCTCCGGACGTGCCCACTCGTCCTTAAGCGGCGGACCAGCATCAGGGTTCTATGGTGCTGGTGCTCAACTCTGACAAGATGAACACCGAGAAGCTCTTCAATCTGCACTGCCTGCATAACGATGTCGTCAAGATCAAGTTTTCGAAGAACAGGAACGGCCGTGCCATCGAGCAGATGGAGGATCACCTTGCCAAGGAGTGAGCAAGGCCCTTTAAGCATCCTGAGAGTACGTCGCCCTTCAAGGACTTCATGGGCAACTGCAACAACCGCATCACCAATTCGGAGGCGGCCTCCACGAACCGCATCCAGCCGCCTGCATCGTGACAACCCCCTCCTCCTCTACCACCAACAACCAGAGAGAACAGCCACGGAGCCAGAGGAAAGAGAACGGGGGAGGGGGGGGGGGGGGGGGAGTTTGTGGGATTTGCGGCCCATCACCGGGCAAAAGAACCTGTGCTCCGCGCCCGGCGCGCAACGTGCGCGCGAGCCACGCTCGAGGCTCGGGGGGCTCGGCAGTCGGTTGGCTGCCACCAGACAGTAAAGGTGTGTTCTATGAGATCTGCCTCGTTGGTCCTTCTTGCGGGTGAGCAGTAGCATCGAACCCTACAACCTCTAGGACGAGCTCCACGACACATTACGTAAAAAACATGCGGCCTCGGATAGGGTGGCTTCATGTGCGCTTTGCTTGGGGTGATGACATCTGGCCATTTTGTTTCTAGCGTTTGTTTTTATTTTTTGTTCTTAAGCTCGTGAAAGGGCGTGTCCCTGCACGCGCTCGTGGCGCTGACTGTGCTACGGCGACATTTTGTTTCCTGCGATTTCTTTCTATTTTCCCTGCGAGCGCGTGCTGTCGGCATCGGGTACTACAAAGGGTGGCATCACCCTAAACAGAAAGACATTGAGGCACCCTAGCCTCGGCCAACACTTCCTACACAGCTTTCAAGCCTGCGCGTCATGGTACATAACGTCACGTCCCGGGGGTCCGCATGGGCACTAATTGGATTCAAGTGCCGCGTCAGCCTTCGCGTGGGACTATGATAGAAAACGAGTCCCCCCCGAACGCTGACGCGGCATTCGCATCCAATCAGCACCCGTGAACGCCTCCGGGACGTGACGTCATGTCACGTGACGCTCATGCTTTGAAAGCTGTCTAGGAGGTGTTGCCTCGGCGCATTTGTGCCCGAAAGATGCCCATAGACATACATCATCAAGCGTCACAATCGTGCTCTAATTAATCGTCATCCTACGTCATCAGCGTGATGTCACCACCGGAGCGCCGTGAGCAAAACGTCCGCTTAGGACTTCACCTGTGCTCGCTATGTGCTTTGTGAAATGGATTGTGAGTCGACCGCGTCCACATCTACGGCCTCGACATCGACAGCAGCGCCGACAACTATGGCGGCTTCCGTTGGCAAACCTGCCTGCCCACGCCAATACGCCACACGCTCCTTAAGTTTAATACTCTAGGTGTCGTTCTGGACGTCGTGCTAGACGTTGTGCTTGAGGGTTTCCTAGCCTTCGTCCAAGAAATTGTCCTAGACGTCATTCTTCACGTCGCCCTAGAAGTCGCCCTAAACGTCGTTCTTGAGGTCTTCCCCAAGGCGTCGTTCTCGATGTCTTCCGAGAAGTCGTCCTTGAAGTCGTCCTAGACGTTGTCCTCGATGTCGTACCGCCCACTATAACTAGATTGGCTTGGCTGCTCGGCCGAACACGCTAACAAGCCTGGTGTCTGCCTTTCGCGACATCCAGCGCGTCAAGGCTAGCGTCTGACAACACCTGCTATTTGTGCGAGCAGACACGCAGGAGCATCCGGCATCAAGTGCTATTTCCCCACCGTCTATCATGGTCTGACATGCCCGTAGGACGGGAACATGAACCCAGCATCTCGGCGTCCGTTTTCGTCTTTGTCCGTCTGCTATTCCACCCCCATCTAAAAGCTTTTACAACGCTTGCAAGAGTCACCAATGAAAGCGTCGTTCTAGCATTCCATCAGGCGGAAGCGACGGCCTAATACAAGCGTCTGTCAGCGTCTGGTAAGGTGCGGTAAAACGTGACCGAGAGAAGTAAAAAAAATGCATCAAAGTATATACTGCAAACGACTTAATTTTCGTGAGGACCTAGTTTTCTCGAATTTCCCGAATCGCCTACAATTCACGAAAAATAGATCCCGCTAACGATTGGGATAAAATGTAAACACACTGGCGTCTATACTGTCATCCCACCACGTCGCGGAAATAAGAACCCCCGAATTATTCCAAAACTTCAGCGTTGACCTAAATCGCGAAATATTGAGCCCGCCAAAAATGAGTCGCTTACAGTATGCAGTCATTTTAATTTTTAAGTTCTTGTCACATATTTCGCATGGTATCCGTAAGCAAGTTGAGCGAGCGTAATGACGAATAATAAAAACGTCACCTAAAATTATTCCCTTTGGCAGGTCAGGTGCACTGCACAACTCAAGATCTACTTGGCTTTCAAAGCAAAATGACAGGAACATACGAGGACTAAATTGATACGAGCAAAGCGCCCAATTGCCTCCAGCCAAATAGCTCGCAAATGCTTATTTGTGAAGGCATAATCTCTGCCATGGTCGCTGTCACGATGGTCACACAATTCAAAGAGCGGCGGGTCCGCTTTTAAGGCAACCAACATCTTCATTGAGCATCAACACGCACGAAAGAAAAAAAAATGAAGTTATGTTCATGTCGGACGCTAGGCTGAGGGCAGTCCCGTTACGGAAACAAGCATCCGCACAGCGCTTTCGAAGGCGCGTACTTGCGACAGTTGTTTTCTTCTATCTCTGCCGGTAGATTAGATATTCCTCTAAACACCTCTGTGAACTCAAAGTGACTCGACTGATTACAGCTGATGAGCTGAACGAGCTGCGCTCGTTCAGTACTCAGCAGACGCCGGCAGCCGGAATTTTAACTTTCAAACCAAAGAGGGAGAAGCAATCTCAGAATCCGTTTGAAAACAATAACGACTCCATCTTACTAGTCCCGTCTCAAGCATATTAGATTAGCCGAATAAAATACACTTACGGCACGGAGATACAAATTCACAGCCAATCTCTCACACGTCAATCATCTCTCCAGCTAATGTGAGATGTAAGCACCTTGTAGGCACGAGGCTAGGTTTGGCAGTCTACAATAACCTCAACATTCTGCACCTAGATTGCGTTTTGCGGCATAATTATTTTAAAAAAAAGTAATATTGTTTTGTAGTGAATTTGTTGTTTTAAATAAGTGTTCTTTTATAAATGTGTTTGTCTCATCGCAGTGTTTTTTTGCTTTTTTTCAGTTTCATTCACGAGCGTGTCGGCCCTTGCTAGATAGCGCAAAGCGAAGATAGGCGCTGGCTTATCTTCGTTGTGGTTGTGGGGCCGTTTCAATGTACACTCGGGATGGTTCGTACACTCCGTAAACTAATGGTTACTCCGGATGGTCGACACTTTCCTCTGACCTTCATTCAACAAAAATATTCCTCCTCGTCGCCAGAGCTACTCGGGATGTTTGCAGGCAATCTTAAAGGTTGTGGGATTTCCCTTGCTGCTACCCGTCTCGGAGAATGACACAGCACACCGGTTCATCAACACGTAAACATTTAATGAGCGCTATCGCCTGCGCCGCGATCCCAACAGCCCCCGCGCATCCGCTGCGACGGCCTTTTATCAGCGGCGGAGCGCCGCTCGTGTGGCCAGTTGCCCTTGGCCCCCTCGTGGTCAAGATGACCACTTTTGATTGTCGGAGGGGCAGCCTGGGCTAACCGCTTGGAATCGCCAGGTTGCCCACACATCTCCCCCCTTCCAAAAACGAAAACAGAGGACGTCTTTGATGGTCTTCGGGGGGGGCCTTCCTTCTGGGTCAGCAAGGGTCTTCTCAGATGAGCGAGCACGGGTCCGACGTCAGTACTTCAGGACAGTACCGATGCAGCCGTGGGGGTGGTCTGATGATGGGAGCTGCGTCGCCGCTGTCTGGCACGAAGAACTAGAAATTAAAAACAACATGAGGCCATGGCGCGGTAGGAAAATGTAGCCGCGCACACGAAAGATGCCTGCCCCAATGTGCACGCGGGAGCGCGGACCCTTTCTCTTCTCCCCCCCAAAACACCGAAGAGGGCATGAACATAATGCACTTAGAACTCGTGCTACTCCCGATCGTCTTCACCGCCGTCTCAAGTTGTACCGCGGTAGAGACGGTGTGGAATCTTCCGAGAGGTGGTCCGGATAGTCGTCATCTGGAACCTGCGACACATCTGCCTCCTCAGGTTCATAGAAAGCTTTAAGGTCGGCGACATGAATAGACCCGCACACTTCACCAGATTCACAATGCACCAGCTCATAAGACAGGTTGCAGAGCTTGCTACTAACACGGTAGGGGCCATCCCACCTCTTTGCTAAAGAGGCCGTGAAGCCTCTAGCAGCATCACTCAGCGGTTGAGTCGCCTCAGTACCAGATCTCCTACCTTGAACTGCAGATTTCGCCTCCCCTTGTTGTACTGGTTTGTCTGCTGCAGTCTCGAGACGTCGAGTCTCTCTCGAGCTTCACGCAGGTTCTCCGTGAAACGCTTCCGGTGATCTTCTGCGAACTGCGTGGTTGTGCGCTGCATGCTTGCAGGATCTGTGCAAAGGAGTCCGTTTCCCAGGGGAAACACGAGCTCTTTCCCAAAGTTAAGTTGGGCCGGAGTAAAACCGGTGGACCGGTTGATTGTTGTGCGGGTAGCGAATGCCATTTCTGCTAATTTCACGTCCCAGTCTTTGTGTCGCTCTGTATGCGATACAAGCATCTGCTTCAGGTTAAGGTTCACTCTTTCCGTGATATTCGCCTGTGGATGGTATGGCGAAGTCCGTTTGTGCCGTATGCCTAGCGCCTTACACGCATCCCGAACACCTTGCTAACAAAATAAGAAGCGTTGTCTGTAATAAGCGTTGCGGCAAAGCCAAAGCGCGCGAACGTCTCGAGAAGACAGTCCCAGATTTTCTTAGAGTCTAGTTTGCGCAAAGGAAACATTTCGACCCATTTTGTGAAATGGTCGGTCACTACTAGCAAATACTGATTGCCGCCTGGACTACGGGGAAAGGGACCGACAACGTCGCAGGCAACACACTCCCAGGGGTACTTGCTTTCGACCGACTGCATTAAACCTGGTGGTTGGCCACCTCGGGGTTTTGCCTTCTGACAAACCGGGCAGCTACGTGCGTACCTCATCACATCCTGCCCCATACCTGGCCACGTTGCAATTTTGGACAACTTTTCGTAAGTTTTGCTCCCACTGCTGTGGCCTGCCAAGGCGGGATCATGCATATATCTTATAAATGACTTACGCAGTTTACGTGGTATTACAGACCGGAATGGCGGGCCGCTGGACCCATCGTCCGCCTGGGGGATGTATCGCAGCAGGATGCCGTCGCTGCTGAGCAGGTATGAGTCCAAGTCTCCGGGCTTCCCAGCGTCGGCTGAGTTTTCTTCTGCCAGCTGGTGCATCACCTTCTGACAAAGCCCATCGGACAGCTGGGCCGCTCGGAGCTCCTCTCTGCTCACCAGGGTTCCCCACCGCGACTCTGGTGTGATGGGCGCCGCATTGGCCAGTGCAACCAAGTCGGGATCCACCTGCATTTCCTGCCCGAGAAGTGGAGCACGGGACAACGCATCTGCAACGTGGTTAGCCACTCCACGCTTGTACTCGATTGTGTATTTGTAGCGCTGGAGCGAAAGGGCCCATCGAGCGAGTCGTCCTGCAGGGTTTTGAAGCCCTTTGAGCCACGAGAGAGCAATGTGGTCAGTTTGAATGCTAAACGAAGCGCCGTCAAGGTACATGTCAAACTTCTTAAGCGCAAAAATAATTGCCAGGCACTCTTTTTCGGTTGTTGAGTAGTTTCGCTCCACTCCGGTTAACGTATGACTGGCGAAAGCTACGGGACGAAGAACCCTGTCATGTTCCTGCAGAAGGACTGCTCCTAATCCGTAATCGCTTGCGTCGGTCTGCAAGGCGCACGGACGATTCAAGTCGGGCAGGTTTAAACACGCGTTTTCAGTCACAGCCCTTGAAAGACACGCGAATGCGGTTTGCTGCTCTTGCCCCCAGCACCATTTCGTTTTTTTGCGGAGCAATCGGTTCAGAGGTTCAGTTATCTCAGCGCTTTGCGGAATAAAATCTCTATAAAACGCAATCATCCCGAGATATCTCTGTAGGCTTTTGACGTCATAAGGGGGTGGGTACTCCGTTATTGCGCGCAGCTTATCTTCATTCGGCCGCGGCGTTCCGTTATCCACAACAAATATGAGAAGGTTGATTACAGGCGATGCCAACTGGACTTTATCTGGATGAATCGTAGGGCCGGCTTGACGCATTCGTTCGAGTATGATCTGAAGGTGCACGAGATGCTCCTCGAATGTTCGTGAAAAGACCACTACGTCATCCATGTACGCCATCGCAAACTCGTACATCGCGTCACCGAGGACAACGTCCATTAGGCGTTGAAAGCTGGCGGGAGAGTTGGACAAACCAAAGGGAAGGCGAGTGAATTCGAACAACCCCCTATGGCAAATGAATGCGGTCTTCTTTACATCAGCCGGATGAACTTCAATTTGAAGAAATCCGCGGCTGCAATCGAGGGTTGTGAAAACAGTCGCGTTTCCAAGGGCATACATTACTGAGGAAATACTAGGAAACGGGTAACTGTCTCTGACTGACACTTCATTTAGGCGCCTGTAATCAACGCAAAGCATTGCTGTGCCGTCCTTCTTTGGAGCAAGGACCACCGGGGAAGCCCACGGGCTCTTTGACTGACGTACTGCGCCTGTGTCGATCATTTCCAATAGCGCCGCATCAAGAAGTTCGCGCTTGTGAGCACTTATGGGTCTCGGATTGCACCTCCGGGGAGGTGCATCCTTGGTTTCGATGCGGTGCTGTAGGAGATCGGTTTTCCCAGGTCTTTCCGTGAACATCGGCGAGAAGGGTTCCAGCAGTTGCTGGAGCTGCTCCTGTTTGTCTTCACCGGAACACTTTTGCACGGCTTGGAGCACGCTGTCTGGAAGTAAAGGCATCTGCCCGGCAAAGTTTAACGGGAACGCTTGGCCGCGAATACAATCCTGCTGTCTGGTAAATGGCGTTAATTTAGTTTCGCCACCCAACCAATATCCAGCTTGAGCGAAGTCGAGCAAAACCCGCTCCGCTGCAATAAAATCTCTATTCAGGATCATGGGCACCGGCAGTTCCGGGAGGTATACGAACCGTTGTCTTCGTTTTCTACCATGAAAGGAAATTCGTAACCTGACTGCGCCGGCAGCAGGCAGTACGGACCCCGATGCTACTTGCAATTTCACGTTTGCTGACCGAAGATGTATCTTTCTCTTGTTGCATTCCGCAAATACAGCATCCCCAATAAGCGATATGTTTGCTCCAGTATCTAAAAGAGCGGCTACTGGTATACCTAGTACATTCACAGTCATACGAGGTTCAAGAGACTTGGGTGTAGATTCGATTCTACTCACAGCTAGGATGAGCACTGTCGGTTCCTCGTTTAGTGAGGTTGTTCCTACCCCCGTCGGCTGGTGCGAGTCCATTAGCGGCCGGCCATCCAGAGCGACCATCCTTGGTGTTGAGAACTTCAAAGTGGCTCTGACGCTGGGGATCGGGCCGGCCTTTGGCTGAAAGGGAATCGCATTAGGGTCCAACTCAAATGCAGTTGCTTCGGGTAGCGTAGGGCGGGGAACAGTGGAAGCTGTTCGCCCGGGGATCAGTGCAAAGGCAGACGCGCCTGGAGTCTCATGACCGAGAATGTTGTTAGCTGGCCGCCCGGGTGTCACTGCAACAGCAAGCACGCCGGGAGTCTCAAGACCGCGAACGGTGTGAGCTGGGCGCCCGGGTGTCGGTGTGAAAGCCGACACGCCGGGAGTCTCACGAGGAACAGTGAAAGTGTTATGAGCTGGCCGCCCGGTTGTCAATGCGAGAGCAGACACGCCGGGAGTCTCAAGACCGCGAACGGTGTGAGCTGGGCGCCCGGGTGTCGACGCGGAAGGTGACACGCCGGGAGTCTCATGACGAAAAGTGTTGTGAGCTGGCCGCCCGGTTGTCGATGCGAGAGCAGACACGCCGGGAGTCTCAAGACCGCGAACGGTTTGAGCTGGGCGCCCGGGTGTCCATGCAAAATCGGACACGCCGGGAGTCTCATAACGAAGAGTGAAAGTGTTATGAGCTGGCCGCCCGGTTGCCGATGCGAGAGCAGACACGCCGGGAGTCTCAAGACCGCGAACGGTGTGAGCTGGGCGCCCGGGTGTCGACGCGGAAGGTGACACGCCGGGAGTCTCATGACGGAAAGGGTTGTGAGCTGGCCGCCCGGTTGTCGATGCGAGAGCAGACACGCCGGGAGTCTCAACACCGCGAACGGTGTGAGCTGGGCGCCCGGGTGTCCATGCAAAATCGGACACACCGGGAGTCTCACAACGGAGAGTGTTATCAGGAAGAAAACGTGGTGGAGGGCCACCGAGGGTCGATAGAAAAGAGTCTGTCCCCGGAGCCCGTGCGAGCCTCCGGGAGGCCCGAAGACGGCTGCGGCGGCTCGATCTCGTGGATTGTGTTTTCGACGCCACCGGCGGAGAGTAGAAATTTCTTACCACCGCCGGCCGTAGCCGTTTCCCTGTGTCTGAGGCGGCCGCTGCCGTTCGCTGCTGTCCCGGTGTATGTGTCCTGGCTGGTCGCATCGAAAACAATGGGGCGTGACCCGCCCGTCGGCTTCGTGCGGTGTCCCGCTCTCTTTTGCCTCTCCCAAGCTCCGCGTTACCGGTCCAGAGGACAAGAACTCATCTTGACCAATGGATGGGCTGTAGCGTTGTGAATGCCTGCCTTCGTAACCGCTGCACTTCCGTGATTCGTATGCACGAGGATCTAGGGTTCGTGATTCGTATGCACAAGGATCTGGGGTTCGGGGGACAGGCGCCTAATTGGAATCGTCTTGTTCTCTCTCGACTCTATGTGCACGTGCGTTTCCAGACCACGCAAATGATGGTTCCAGAGTCATGTTCTGCGGTGGAGGGGGTCGGTATCTTAGTTCCGCGAGGATGTCGGCCTGGATGGTGATCGCCTCCCGTGCCATCTCGTCTAAATTCGTAAAGGTACTGTCGTGAGCAAAAGTCTGGATAACACGGGAGCGCCGACCGAATTGCATCGCCGCGCTCCCTGACGGCGTGGCGCCTGGTGCCGAGACCCGCGCAATGCGCACGCGCGTCCTTTCTTATCTGCGGGCCCACTCGTTCGCTGGCTTCAACGCGATGCGCTTCTGTGCGATTAAATGGGCGCTAGGTGCCGCCCCAGGAACCAAGATTCCGAAAGCCTCGCTCACCGCTCTGGACGAGCTCGGGTGCTCCGCGGCACGCGCCGTTCGCGCATATCTTTCCCGCGACTCGGCGGCGCGTTAAAAACTGTCCGTTGATGCAGCCGCAATGAATTGTAGAACTTGTATTCGCGTACTCGAGGCAGCCTTGGGCTTCCTTTCGAGTTATCATGCACGCGTGGTAAAGTGGTGAATGACGAGCAAAATGAAAACGCCAAATAAGAAAGAAATTTTTATTGAACCCCCCTGCCAAGAAAACACAAGAAACAAAACGGATGGAAAAAGAGGCGCTGGTTGAGTTTGGGTGGCTTGTAATTTTTATATTGTTGATAGCGTCAGAAACAATCGAAAAAGCATCACTTTCCTGCAAAATGTTGCAATTCTGTTGTGTAATTGCAAAGCAGAAATGGAAATATTTCCCCCTCTGCAGCCGTGCGCGGCGGCCACGGGAAACGCGCCGTGACGGCGACGCGGGGATCGCTGCCGCTCAACGCCTCACGAAAAGCAGTAGCGAGAGAAAGAGTAAACATCCTTGGGGGAGAGCGCACGGAAACCGGTGCATCCTTACGTCGGCGTCACTGAGCACGTCACTGAGCACGTCATTTAGAGAGTTGAGGGGTGCCGGAAACTTGAATCCTTGCTATTGTTTAAAATTATAATTTGGGGCACACAGACTAAATTGCTTTTCTGTTCTTTACTTTAGAGGTGTCGGAGAACAACTCCTATAATTATTTGGCCATTGTCCGGAAATCGTTGCATAGCCGCTTTATTTTATGGCTTCCGGTACAAGTCATCACAGCTGATGTCAAACTGAACATTATAAGGTCACTTCGCGAACAACTATGCTGAGAATTTGTGGCCAGTACCATGTATTTTTTTCTCGTTGTTTTATTGACTTCTTGACCCTTTACAACGCGTGCATAATAAATTGAGCAGCAGCTGTTTGCATTGTAGCCGGGGCAAATTTAGGATGAGAAGCTTAAATATAACGAATGGAGGGAAGCGACAGTTTTTAACACGTCGCCGAGTCGCGGGAAAGATATCCGCGAACGGCGCGTGGTGCGGAGCACGCGAGCTCGTCCAGAGCGGTGAGCGAGGCTTTCGAAATCTTGGTTCCCGGGGCGGCACCTAGCGCCCATTTAATCGCTCAAGAGCGCATCGCGTTGAAGCGAGCGAACAAGTGGGCCAGCAGATAAGAAAGGACGCGCGTGCGCATTGCGCGGGTCTCGGCACCAGGCGCCGCGCCGTCAGGGAGCGCGGCGATGCAATTCGGTCGGCGCTCCCGTGTTATCCAGACTTTTGCTCACGACAGTACGTCCCCTGAGATGGGGATGGAAACGCGGGTGGCTTTGGCGGATGGCGCGTTGTACTTTCTCCGCGTCCGGTGCCGCGGCGTCGGCGATATCGTACAGGCCCTGGAGAGCCCTTACAAACTCAATAAGTGACTTTTCCGGGTGCTGTGTGCGCGCGCGCAGCTCGTCCTTAATCCGCACGCTGTAATCCGGAGGCAGGAACTCCGTCCTAAATCGTGCCTCAAAATCTGACATACTTGTGAATTTAGTTTGTCTTTGCCTCCACATTGCTGCACTGTCTGTCAGTGCAACCGGAAAAAAGTCGGGTGAGGATGGTTTCGTCGTCAATTCCCGACGCAGCTTGGTAGTCTCGCAGTTCCGAGACGAACATCGCGACTGACTTTCTATCTGCGTACCCCGAAAAAACCGGAACGCTAAGCGAGAGTCTTAGGAAGTCCCTGGGGGGCGTACTTCCAGCAGGAGTGGGTCTTGAGCGCATCATCTGCTCTCGTTGTATGTTAAGAAGCATGGTCATGGCCACTCTTAGTTCTGCTAGACCACACTCTAATGATGCGCCTACCGGGACTGAGACTGCAGGCTTAGCGTCTGGTTTTATGTCGCTGGCGGCGTTATCCGCGAGTGCACCGAGCGTCAAAAGGTCGTCCTCACTCACGTTCTTGTCGGCGTCCTCTGTAGACGGCATCGTGTTGTAGTGGAGACTTCCGCAGGTCGATGAACTTAGGCTTGCGAAGAAACGCCCCCTCAACTGTGGGCAAACTCGGGAACGCAAAATTGACTGTATAAATCGTAAGAACGAACCCAGTTTGCTGCCACCCTCCCAGACGAGCAGCATATCACGTCTGGGCGCCAGTGTGGGATTTCCCTTGCTGCTACCCGTCTCGGAGAATGACACAGCAGACCGGTTCAACAACACGTAAACATTTAATGAGCGCTATCGCCTGCGCCGCGATCCCAACAGCCCCCGCGCATCCGCTGCGACGGCCTTTTATCAGCGGCGGAGCGCCGCTCGTGTGGCCAGTTGCCGTTGACCCCATCGTTGTCAAGATGACCACTTTTGATTGTCGGAGGGGCAGCCTGGGTCAACCGCTTGGAATCGCCAGGTTGCCCACAAGGTTCTGTGCAACGATTTTAACTTTGAAAGAATTGGCATCTTCAAACTTTGATATTGTTCACCTTGTGACAAATGACAGAAAAAATTCCTCCTTTCATCGAAATGTTGCGATTCCGCCGCGTAATAGCGAGACAAAAATTAGAATATTTCCCGACCTGCAGCCGCGAGCGGCGGCCATTAGAAACACGTCGCATGACGTCAACACGCGGTATGACGTCTTGTAAAAAGATAGCAAGTTGTGCGAATACCTGCTCGATGAAAGGTAACTTTTCTATAAATCTTGTCATTCCAATTAACATAACTATAAATGCGTCGAAAACCTGGTATAATCCACAAAACCTTTATAATACGGAGTTTTAGTGGCGCCATTTATTCTAGGTCCACAAAACCGTCAGCTCTATCTGCTACCGCGAACAGCCGCCAGAAGCCGGAGCGGGAGAAGGACAGGGCCGGAGGGGTATGACCGAACCCGGATGAGACTTTCCTCTTTTCACCATATTGTTCGCGCGGCGCCCGCCTGCACGTGGTCACGCGGTCGCGAGCGGATGAGTTCTCGCTGCTCACGGATGGCTCCAAAGAGACCACTTTACCAAAACCCCGCGCCTACACCAGCGACGTCACTGCGCACGTGACCCGGAAGATGATGTACAAGATGAGAGGCGGCGAAAACCTGGATGTTTTCATTTTTTAAAATAAAAACTAGGGTATCCAGGCAAAATCTTTTTTTTTTTTCTGTAGTTCACTTCGGAAGTGTCAGGCATCAACTTCCACAATTATTTAAGCAAAGTCCTGAAATCGTTGCACAGCTCCTTTAACGTCTGGGCTCAGAGAGCTTTGAAGCTCTAGGGGCGGTCACATAAGTATAATTTCGCGATTTCGGGGAAAGATAAAGGAGAATAATTATTTCTACAGCGTACCATGGAAGATAGAGGAAACTTTGCATACCCAACATAATGAAATGACAATCAGCACCATGCGCATCGATATTAGCAGAACGGAATGAACCCCAACGTTTAGTATAACAGTTGTTAACTCATCACTTTTTTGTTAGAGTTAACAACATGATATAGATGCTATGAGTACCGCAGAACAGGCAAATATAAAATGGTTAACAAACTCCATTATTTTCAAGGAGGTATACCATGCAAGCGTCAAACAGAAGACACAACACGCATCGATATGTTACACAATCCAGTGAATTTTAGTTGACTCTCCCACATTTAACAAAACATACATTTGAACGCTTTTTTTATAAAACCCGAAAATAGCTTCAAGTGTTTACAAAACCTGGTAATGCAGCTGCTAGCTTTGAGGGCTGTTCCTTCTTCGGTTATTCTTAGCGGGTCCAACCACAGTGAGACAAACGATAGGGTAAAAGCTGGAAATAGGCATTTACTTTAGCTATCCAAACTAAGTATATTATCGGAATCACCGGTATTTGCCATTTCCGACTTTATATTCAGTTTCACCAAATTCAAAATATAGTTATTGATAAATCGGCCAGTGAAAATGATGTCAAATCCAACATTCAAATACACCCGCGCTTTCGAGTGCCGTAACGTCAGTGGTAGGCATGCTTGCAGGTCGAGCGGGCAGTCTAGAAATATACTATGCCGAGCATATTTGTTCCGTCCTGCAGCCCGGGTGCTGGAGCGAGCTTCCAGAGCATTCATTTGACACTATAAAACTACTCGCAATCACTTAGGAATGAAGTTGTTGGAAGGTGGTTCGCAACGTGCTAGCAAACAAAACCTTCCATGCCATTCTGCTTTTGCAGCGGCATCTGGGCGCACATGTTGGCGTAAGGCGAAGGCAGTTGCCATGGGATTCCTTCCGTTCGCGATGCCTGCGTATCGAATACGAACTGCGAGTTGTCTCCAATCTCGTGCTGAAATTTTTAATACATCTGCTGGTCCTTGCTTAAATCAGACGAGCTTGATGAATCGTTTTTCATTACTTTCCAAGCACGATCGCGAGGGTCGTTTGACAGCTTCTGGCGGCAAAAGGGGCTCGATATGCACGTGCATTTATGTTCATGCATCAGACACCACAACATAATGATAAACCACTAAAGTTGAAGGTTAGTTTCGCTTTCAGTTTATCGTGGATATAAAATTAAACATTGCGTTAAATGTTTTCAAGAAAATTACTTGCTGCTCTAGGCTCAGTTTATTGTGCTCTTTAATGGGAGCTCCGCCGTCGATTTGAACGTTTTGGACCAAACTGAGCCTAGAGCAGCAAGCAAATCTCCACAAAAGATGTCTAAATATTTTTTTTATTGCAGAAATGAGATTTAACCGAAACCTAAACTAACCTTGAACTTGATTGTTCCGCCTTTTTTTCCGTGACATCATAGGTTGTCTAAACACCAGCATATGGGAGGCTTGAGCCTGTTTTGCCCAGTGTCATAAGCACTCGGAGGGACCTCACGATCATCCGTGGAAGATATTGAACTAAGATTCATCAATCTGTGTGCGTCAAGCATCGGCCATCAAATGTTTTACGATTTTCAGCGCGAGATTGCGGTCCATTCCCCGTTCGCATGCCATCTGCCGGCATCGCCTCCGAGGGAACCACCCATGGCGGCGGCATCGGCGTTCCGCCGAAATGTGCCCCCAGACGCCTCTACAGAAGAAGAATGGTATGGAAGGTTCCATTTGCTAGCAAGGTGCGAACTGTTTTCTAGCACAACGCGAACGCTATAAAGCCAGCTTTTGAGTCAAACTCCTTGAACCATCTTCCGTCGTGAAGACTTCCCAGTCAGAAATCAATAATACGTCATTCTGCTGCATTTCTCCATGGTGTAATTGCAGCCCGCAGTACTTCACCAATTTCCCCACTCTCCATAGTCTGCCGCCAATAGCCTAATCCGGGCGCTATTTGCGAAACCGCAGACGCTCACTATCGGCGCAACGCGCAACACCGTAAACGAAGAAGGCTCGCCTGCTCTCGGATTTAGCATTCGACATCACGGGCACTCCTGATCCTTGTTGCCAGTAGAGCGGTAGTAATTGATACGGAGGTGTACGTGTAAGCTTTAAACTATATTTTCTCGAAAGAAAATTAGTATTTTTATTAGATATTTAGTAGATGTACGAAGAAAAAGTATTTTTAGACCACGGTAAACATTTGACAAAAATAAATGTCCATCAATATTTTGCGGGTGGAATCGGTAATTATTTGAAGGTGCCCAACATTATTTTTTAAATGGTTTGAAATGTGTGCTGATACGGACAATATCAAACGTAGAAACATGGAGAAAAAAAATTTTTTTTTTTTTTTTTGGGGGGGGGAGATTCGAATGTTTATGAGAGTTATAAGAAAACTAAACTTACAAAAAGAAGCGAAACGCCTTTGCTCTATGACAAAATCAAAATAATTCAATTATTGGAGGGTTGGAGCGAAGGGGCAGGTCAATTGGCTGTGGGTTGAGAACATGGCTGCCGCGCCGAGGACGTGCAGATATCGTTGGATCATCCTTAAAGCCACTTGCATCATCGTAGGTTCAGGCTCTGAACACGGTTAGCGTTACTAATGGACCTGGTAAGTTTATACTTCGGCGTCGGTGACCCCTAATGCGCGCTGTCGTAGAACGATGCATGTCGTCCACTTCGCTCCGGCCCGCAATGGAGTCCAGCGCGGAAGTGTGGTCAAAGCTGCGTCTCGTGCTACAGAGTTGCACCGCGATAGGTTCGAAAAAAGCAAGCGAATTCTGGCGACAACAAGTGCACATAAACATTTATTTTCTATCGAATGTCACTCAAATATCCGCGGAATAAAACGAAAGATGGCAATGCCCCGTCCATCAAAGGATCCGCCGGCCGACCTCCAACGACATGGTGCGTCCGTGTTTCGTAACAGCCTTCAACGATAACTTACATCTTACATCGAAGGGAGCGGATTATTCCTAGATTACGCCTTGTACGCGTTCGAAATCGGAGCGCACTCAGAATAAACAGTTCGTGTTTCAACCTTTCTTTTAACGCGCACCACTTCTACACTTGTCATTTGTTGTTTCGAACGGGAATGGCTGCCGGCGCGATAAGACTTTCAGATGATCATAAACAGCTTATACACGAGGTCGCCTTGAATTATAATTAACTCCACCTTTGTTTCGTTATCGAGCTTCAGGCTTTAGTTGAACCCCGTGAAAGCGCGTCCGGCTCGTTAAGCTTGCGAAGCTTCACGGGGTATCGCGCAGAGCCGCTTACGTGTATACACTCGCCCATAGAGAGCACGGACGTGCCCACAAACAAGGGAACTCGAAACTGAACGGCGAGATAAACACACGATCCACGCCAGATTCATATGGCGGAAATAAGCATCGCGCACACACTCCGGGTAATGGTCCTTTTCCACATACCGACGGCACCAGGTGGTGGTTGCAGAACTAAAATTGGAGGAAGCGACCTCGTTATCAGTTTCGTAGGGAGACCCACGGGGAACGCACGAAAAACTAGGTAACCTAGCGAGCAGCGACCAACGATGGCAACGGCGGCGAAGGGGTGTGGCAGGACTCAATCAAAAGCATATAGCCTTATTCACACAGCCGTTTTTTACGCCGTCCCGGTGATGGAGCCGGGCGGCGTTCTCACCCGGAGAGAGGGTTTCCGGACCGGTTTCGGACCGAAATCGGGCCGTCAGAGCCAAAATAAGACGAACGACGGTGTTCTACGTCCCCGGCGCCGACGGCAGACGGGGGACGCCGGCGCCCAGCCCCATTGAGGGACGGCCAGTCACAAAATAGAAAACTTTTGCTCGATCTGGAGGATTTTCAAAAGTTCGGAAACCATGGGCACGGCCGCGGGAGGAGGAATTGACCGTACTCTATAGGAAGAGGGGGTGAAGGCACGAAGAATTGGGGATTCCGGTGGAGCACAGGTTGCACAGCTGATGACGACGGCGATTAGAGGTGCAGCCTAGGTACATTGTCTAGGTAGATTTTTCCTACGGAGTTGTTGACTGGTCGCGCCACCAACGCGACTTTAAAAAGGGGCGTCCGTGGCGTCCACCCTAACGTCGTGTTTTCCTTTCCGTCCACTTTCGATGTTTGTGTAACTCAACAATATATATGCTGCAATTACGTGTTCTACTCACTGATCCACAGCCTCCTTCCGAAGTTCTTCGATTTCTCGTGCCGACTTCCGCCGTTTGGCACTAGGCGCTCGCGCATGCGCAGAACGCATCTCGAAAAAGGTCCATTGGGCAATATGTAAAATAGTAGCGCCCCTGGCGTTTTAGGTGCTCTCTGGGAGCTGAAGACTGCCAACGGGCAGTTTCGTTTTCGGTTTCACCGGGTCTTGCACCTGTCTTCTGCTATCGTATCTAGACAACCATTGATCACGCCGTCGTGAATTGCTCCACATTGAACGCGCGATGTAGAAAGTACCCTTTTAATATCGTCGCTGCATATCAGACAGAGCAAACAGCGAAACAATGACGATTTTGCTGGCTCGAGGAGGGAGCAAAAACGCCTCAACGGCAAAGTCAAGTAAGTGCAGATATACCTACGCCGAAGGCTTTCCAGCGCACTTTCCTGCATTTGTTTGCAACCTCAAAAAGAACCTCTGAGACTGGTACTCCTGTTTCATAACACCCTTAGTTCGCCGATCGTTATTTTCAACCATGCTAACGCGGTACATGATCAACCTTACAGTGCCAGAATGCGTTCAAGCGCAAACATGCACCTCTTGCTACATCGCTAAGAGAAGATTGGCCACGGAAATTGTCAAAGCACTGCTGCTGTGTTGGTGTACCAACATCGTTGTGTTTGCAGGTTCCTTAAAGCCCCACCCACAAAAAAGGTTTTCCGCAAGGTAGAAAAATCATCCTCGCCACCTTTCCGTTTTCCCCTTCTCGCACCGATATCTTGACGGCGGAAGGACTCCTTGTGCTGCTGCATATTGAGACCGGGTAAGCCGGGATAAGCAACTGGCTTATCCAGCCCCACGGTGCAGCCACCAAAGGAGTCCCCCCGCCGTCAAAATGGCAGTGTGAGAGAAGGAAGTGGGGAGCGTGGCGAGGAGAATTTCTTTCTCCAGCAGAAAATGATATTGGAAGTCGGCCTTTAAACTGGAGTCACACTGCTTATACACATACAAAATACAGTCTGCATACAGAGTTGGGCGCGAGTCACTACGAGATCCGTGTTTTGAATGTCGCATTGCAGGAAGTTCAAGGGGAAATTTTGGCACGCGGCTTTCGAAACTGTGATATTGCGATGACTCGTGTTTTCTGAGACTGTCTTTTGTATGATGTATGAGCAGTGTGAACCCGGATTTAGGCTTTCGTCTCTTATGCCTAACCCTTGGTGTTCCATAAAGTTTGCGATTATCTGATAATTTATCGGCAGCTGTTTCCCCTCCTGCGACCTTAGACGTCTTAGGGCTGCATTCGTACTTTTGCCAAGGAGTCACTGACCAAAAAAAAAATACAACAATATTTAACATAGTGTAACCTACTGTCAATACTATTTGAATAATATATTTTGTCAAGTGAAATAACTCTAGTGCTTATAATGTAGCAACACTAAAATTTCCTATAAGTACTATCTTCAGCACACCGCAACAAACTGCGGTGTAGTAACGCATTTATTGCGTAATGTCATATTCAGCAACGTATTGGATATAAAATAAAACATCTGTGTCAAGCCTTTTACTTCTTAAATTTTCTCTCGTTTAAATTCTTTATTGAGATGGTGATTTAGGCCCATTTATTTAGCGTTTACTCACGCATGTCTTATTTATATTCCGACCTTCCAGACAGGGTCCGAATCAACTCTCTCTTTTTTAACTGTGAAAGAACCCGACTCCGGCTCTCTGGCCAAAATGTTTCGAGATCCTTGGTCTATATAAACGGACAATAGACGCCCAGAAAGAGAAAAGGGCCTGCGAGATTAACGTGAGTAGGTGGACAATTCAGTTGTGATGTGTGCGTACAGCATTTAACCCTTACCTGTTAATTCCACTAACAAAAGTAGTTTGTGCTCCTCGATTGATCTTCGAATTCATCGGCCCACCCACTCCATCCGGACGACCGGCCACTTCATTACCGTATGCTGGGCGCCCTCTGACTGTGGCATTCCTAGTAATGAAAGAACTCACCGACTTGCGCTTGCTGAACTTCTCTCCGTGCAAGCCTGAGCCCCAACCTCGCCCATACCACCGGCGCTTACATTCGGCTACTTTCATGCTGCGCAAAAAGCCAGGCAGCTTCAAACCAACCAACGACGCCAACACCTGACAAGTCAGGTTAACCCTTTGGACTTTCCCTTCCCATATTACTTCCCCCTGACTCGTCTCCACACCTTGATTCTACATTAAAGGAGCCCTGCAATGACGTTTTACTAATTTTTAATTTGCACCGAACCTGAGCGCACTGAACGTAGTA
The DNA here is from genome assembly GCF_016920785.2 of Ixodes scapularis. Lineage (NCBI taxonomy): Eukaryota > Metazoa > Arthropoda > Arachnida > Ixodida > Ixodidae > Ixodes > Ixodes scapularis. Next base: position 199,370,408 of record NW_024609835.1, read on the forward strand.
ACTTAGTGAAACTTTTTTTTGTGTCGAAATTCCCTTTATTTGAGAAGTTATAGGTAAATTAAAATTACAAAACAAGCAAAAAATAACCTCCCTCATGACGTCCTTGTTTGCCTGAGAGTGGCCGTGAACTAGAGGAGATGTAGTGAGCTGATCGAGCGCTCACGGGTGCCGCACTACGAGTCGACGGCGCGAGAGGGCGCCATTGAAACGTGTTCTGGATAGGCCCTGAGCAGCTGGCAGCCAGAGCGGCTTTCATTGCATTTGCTGCGCGATTAAATACTAATTCGGCATGACACTTCATTGGCCACAAACGATAGCACACACGGGGTAAAGATCAGTTTAGAATGGGAGCTACTTTGCGCTGCCATACCGCGAAATGGCCAAACCGCAAGACAAAGTTTCTCGCCGAAGGCCTTCGGAAAGCTCGGAGCCGTTCGGATGCTCCTGCCCAAACGACCGCAGCGCCGCATCGTACATCCGGTACCTTTCCGTGTCGGCGCCTGATCCCACTACTCCTTTCTAGTATGCGCCGCCTTTTCCACCGCTTGGTGGCGGGTATGTCGAAGGGTCATTTTTTGTTTCCGTACTTTATGAACTGCATTCGTTTCTCTTTTGATCTAAAATACTGAACAAAAACTACTTTTATAAATAATTGAAACGGTTCGCGCCACTTATATTTTGTATTTCGACTAAAAAGAAGCGTTTAGCGGCTCTGACCAGTAGTAAGCCCAGGACCAAAGATGTCACATTTTGCGCGCTCCCGGTACCGCGGGTCGCCCTCGTCGGTGGAGGAGGTTTCCGCGTCGTCCAGTTAAAATATGACGCACTGATATTTAGTTGCTCAGTCCGTGCCCGCTGGCTTGCCCGAACCCCAAGAGACGTGGAAACTGCAAAAAAGGTGGACGCTTAAATATGATTGCAGGGCCCCTTTAAGACCGGTCGGGAGCCGTCCTTGCTCCCGTGCTCCTCATGGGAATGTACCTTGAGTGCACCCACTGTAGCACCACCCGCTACTCTCTCCCATATTCTGTGGGACCCTTTACTCAGCAGCTCGTTCTCGCGCATTTTCCACTCTTTGGCCTGCCCCTCCATTCTGGCCGAATGGCTCAATCCTCCCTCCTGACCTGAGCCTCGTCGAGTCGTAGCGGAATCTCAAACACTTCTAGACTGCTTGGAAAACCCATAGACGCCCCCGAATGGCTCAAGGTTGGTTGGCCCTACGAGTCCTTTATCGCCGCCTCCCGTCCGTCTCCCTCTCTCTCTCTGGCGATACCAGGGAGAGGTACACGTCATACCCATGACCAAACAGCTTAATTTTACGAAACAATAAATATTTTAGTCGTTATATAAGGACGTTTCAAAGAACAGCAAGTTTAATAAAAATCTGGATTCTTGTTGTTCCCTTCGTTCATCCTGCAGCAAAGCAACCTTGCACTTCAACCAACTAGCAGTCATATATATAGACGAACTCATCTCTGTTACGTCACGGCGCTGTGGTAGAGCGTGGGGCGCACTTTCGGTCGGAGGCTGTGGGCGGAAGCCGCCATGGGGCACGTGCATTCCTGTGTTACTTCGGGAAAAAACGGACAAAAACCTGCCTTCTCGTCAGAACGCCGCGACTGAGGCTTTACAAAAAGTGTCGGGAAAGGTTTGAAGGTCAGTTTTCATGCGTTTTCTGCCTGCTCGGTTCGTCCGAGAACGTGAACAGGGGCTGTTAAAAAGGAGAAACAGACGGCGTCGGACCACGATTCCTTGGGAGGAAAGCACTTTGGATAAAATTCACGGATACGTGTGGTCATCAAATTTACTGGTTTTCTTCCAACGTGAACGCGGGAAAAACGTCAAGTTGCACGGACCACATGCGGACTACGTTCAGTGCGCCATCACGTTCAAACGGCGGCATCATCGTTCGAGCTGTCGTCTGCTCTCTCAAACGTTTCCGCTTGTCGTCTGCTCGTTCCAATGGCAGCGGCCCGTATACATCAAACGTTGACCCAGTAATTGCGATAAGAAGTGCAGACCTCAAAGACGTTTAAGTTTGAAGGTTGCTTCGGGTAAGTAGGCTCGGTGTAAACAGTAGATATAAGGAGGTGTTGACCATTGTTGCAAGTGGCCATCACCGACTTCTTATAAGCCTGATGCACTTGGTCCGATTCTGCTTGCGATTTTCAATATCGACGCCGAGCATCGCAGCTACTGTTCACGCTTTTGCAACCCGAGCAACGTGACGACTGAAACTATCGGGCAGAGTCTCATCGTGTGAATCAGGCTTTAGCGTCCATTCTGCGGCGTTCACGCGGAATGAATCGCCGCATGTTACATTATTCACGCCAAGTTTTGCGGTGTAACGAGCCTCGTTAATTTCGCTGAGGCCGCTCAAGTAGTGAGACATTGCCAGGAAGATGTAGAATCAACAATTCAAACGCGAAAAACAGCGCGGGGACTCAGACCGACGCCGACAATATCGCATTCCAATGGTTTGTTTATGGGTGACGGCGAGCTTCTTGCCACACCCACATCGGGCATGCGCGGCGTCGGTGGCGTCCGCTAGGGGCGCTCCGGTTTGTTTGTAAACATAAGCTGGTGTATATGCATAAATGAATACATGAGTACGTTCTTATCCAGATCGCTTGCAACTTTGCATTTAATTGCATTATAATTATTACCTTAAAAAAGGCAAGCCCTTCACCCTTATTAGTGATAGGCTGGTGGCAGCTGGTAAAACATGTTTGCTCTACTGACATGTAACCCCTGGTTAGCTCAGTTGGTAGAGCGCTCCATTAGAAATGGAGAGTTCCCGGGTTCGATACCCGGACCAGGTGGATTTTTTTCGGTCGTGCACCAGTCACCTAGCTTCACTCTTGTCCAGCTCACTTGCACCTTTGCATTGAATTGCATTATAATTATTACATATATATGGTTTATTAGCACCGCTCAAGCCGTTGCAAGCACATCCGGTCGCGTCACACCGAAGGAATAAGGTGAGCCTCTGTGCACAGTGCTGTGTCTGGATGACATCTGAAGCCTTTCTTGCACTCTGCCTTGGGTGGCGCATTTCCTACGAGCATTGCCCCCTCGCACAATTGGCCAGCATCTACAAGAAAAAAAAGAAGGACAGACAATTGTTTGAGTTCAGTGACGGCAGCGCTGAATAAAAGTTCAAGAATCATTCCATAGAAAAAAAAGTGTAGTACGCGCCTTGAATGTTTGGATTCAATAAAAACACAATATTCAACGCTCGCATTCAATATAAACGAAAGGCAATGTACTGCAGTCGGTGGCTATCAGTTTCTTCATTCTCCTCATGAAAAACTTGGATTCAAAGCGCGACAGGTCGCCATTTTCGCACAACAAAAACTCTGGCTATTAACAGGCGCAGTTCCAGATGTCTGCTAACGTTATGTACGGTAGTACCACTTATAAATATGGAGCCATTCAAGATTTAATATTTGCTTAGACTTGATACTTAAAAACTACGTGATTTGCCTTGCCATGAATTTCTATGCATTGGTTACAGGAATTCTGTGCATGAAGAAGTTGCGAGAATTCCGTTCTTTCGCAGGTTTTCGGATATTCTTTAAAGATTTAGCTCAAAAATTTTGAAGTAAATTTCGTTTTTAAGACGGATTTCCGGTTAGGCAGCCTTATGCTTTTCGCGTTTCAGCCAGAACAGGGGTGTATGGAAAAAACAACAAAGGGATCCTCCATTTGGTTGCTTCAAGGAAGTTGTGTGCGTAATTCCGTTTGATTGTGGGCTTTCCTATATGGGCCAGACGAGTTGGTGTATAAATGACCGCCACTTGGTGCAAAAAAGAAGTGTGAAACATGTATCATGTAAACTAGCAAACATGTTACTGAATGTAATGCTTGCTGGCCATTGTGGGAAGTGACTTCAATCTCGTGCAGAAAATTGAATTCTTTCAAGAGGATGTCAAAAAAATTTGAGTATAGGGGACAACTGAATTTGTTTGAGCGTACCGTCTAGAGCTTTTAACAATGGCATGAGAAAGTTCCTTTTGTGAGTTTTGTTGTTGGTGTTGTCTGAAAAAGGCGGGGGGGGGGCGGTCTTATGTTTGGTTAAGATAACCTTGCCGGGTATTATAAGGTAGCTTGGCTGGGGGGTCTGAGTTCGCAGCGCAGCACATTTAGCCATTGCTGGGGGAGTTTGCTGCGGTGTGGTGTCTGGGTGGATGTCAGTTAGTCTGACTTAGTTCCGCCAACTTTGCGGCGGCATATCTTTTTTTCCTTCTCTCTTTCCTGTTCGCGTAGGCGACTATCAATTGCCGTTCCGTTACGAATAACATCAAGTACAAAAACGAGCGTGTTGGTAACTGTAATTAGACATGAGGAAGAAACACAGAAAGGGGGGACGGACAACGAAGTCTTCGTTGTCCGTCCCCCCTTTCTGTGTTTCTTCCTCATGTCGAATAACATCAGCTGCGTTTGAGTTGTTGGGTCGTCTTGTCCGTTATTTTATATATTATTTTCTCGGAGTTCAGATTAGGAAGATAGTTTTAATTATAAATTGTTCCGTTTTAAACCCGAAGAAATCGCTTGAACACATTATTGCCAAGGTGTGTACTTCAGGTTGTAAGTACAAGATTGCATGATACTTCAATGGCGTAGGTCTTTATAGATATTACTTACACACACTCCAACTACAGCTTGAATTTTCTCGTTGCCCGCTCGAATTCTGTTCCCTGCAATTTCTGCGAAGTCACACTGGCCCGTTAGTAGCAGAGTACTATTATATATGACTGGTAGCTTAGAAGATATCGGAAAAAAAGCGAAACCAAGTAACGATTATGGGGGCTACCAAAATAATGTTACAAACTGTGGTCTAAATACAATATACTCAATGTGTCACTTAACACAGGTGTAATTCGCTGTAATTTATTTATTATTATTTTATAGATATCTTCAAACTAACTTTAGTGATATTTCTTTTTATATTGATTCTCCGAGATTGCCTCCATTTTTATAAAAAAAAAAAAACTCAAATCGGATATTGTTCGGAGAATAGCAACTCTCATAACATAACAAAGAACAATATTATTAATAATGCATATAAATTAAATTAGATGTTTTTAAAAGAAGAAGCCCACCGTAAATTCAAGAACTACTGGAGTGTCGTCGGAAAAAAACGTCCTGTATATTAATAGAGTAACGGCATAACAACTATTTTTTGTTTTGTTTTGCTTCGGAAGAGGAGAAATAACGGCATCAAATATTGAGGTCAGATATGCCCTGTCACAGATATTCACTGATCCCTCAAGCCCATGAGGCGCCGCAGAATATCTGCCATTGGCCGATAGAATATTCGTCGTCCCGTTGAAGCGACCATTCCCAGTTTTTCCAGGGAGGGATTATGGCCACAGTCATTGAACTGTGGGGTGCTTGTTTTTTGTTTGTTTTTTCTGCCTCTCGTCGATGGGCTTCCGAACGTCGTACAAATACGCCAAAACTCTGCTCCTTACTGTTTCTTTGGCACTTGTTCAAAAAAGACCGATATAGAAAGCAGACGACCCATTGCCGCCATCTCATTAGTCCCAATCAAAAAATGACCGAACGTGCACATTTGTTCCGCACATCGGCATATTCCAGAACATAACCCATATTAATGTAACCTTACCTAAAACGTAACTAAATATTACGAACAGGCATTTAGGATAAATACTTTACGCTCTACTTACATTATAACCGTGGATTCAAGTCACACGAAAACACATACAATTAACACCGCAGCGCACATTTTACATGTTCAGAACCTTTCTCGGATACGAAGCCAAACCGAAAGCTTGATACGCTTTCGTTAAAAACAACTCAGCCATTTTTAACTAGAACGCAAGTATTCTCGGCACTGCGGGTGCGATTCCTGGAACGCGTTTCCGATTGCTGTGTGTAGCATCCTCTTCTACTCACGTACCGGAACTGGTCCTAAAGTGGAAACAGATGACGTCACAAAAGCCAGAATATCATGCGGTCGGATGTCGCGATCTTGGTAGTTGGTCGTAGAAATTCCGGCAAAAAGTACGAGCAAACGCGAGTACCGCTGTCATAACGGACGCCTCAACTCCCGGCTGCCGAAGTTTGTGCGGACTGTCAAGCACGAGATCGACTTGATGCAGAACAGGTGTCTGCTAAATCTACCATCAATGCTGTGGCGTCTCCATGATTGCGGCCGGCGACAGCACGGCGCTCCTAAGACGTTATCAGGCGGAAGGACCACTTTTTAGGATGGTAAACACGCAAGTGCGAGTAGCGTTCCAGGCATCACATTGCGGGTGACGCAGCTGGAGTCACCGCGGCTGGAGTGACGTGAGACGTTTCGACTTTAGACGCTGAAGCGTGGCCTCGATACCACGCCAAGACGCGCCAAACCATATCCTCCTCCATACTCACAAAGCCTGGCAGTTCGACGACGGAGCCATAGAGTGCTCGGTCTCAGGTTTGGAGCGCGGGGATCTGGTAGCACAGATCATCACAGAGCCATTTCTCTCGGGGAAGCTGGACGTCAGGGCACAGCTTTTGCAGCGGCGAGGACCCGAAACACACTTGTTCAGTCGGGAGAAGTGTGTTTCGGCCTCTCGCCGCAGCAAGGCGCCACTCGCGTGGCTCTCCTCTCATCCGTTGTCTGCTGCTCCACCTTTTCCACTTCAAAGGCCGCTTGTCGAGGCGATCTGCCAGCTTTGTCAGCATATAGGAGGTTATGGCCTAAACCGAAAGGCGAAATCAACTCAGCAGTTGGCAAACTCTGAGGCATTTAACGTCTCAAATCATTTTTAGAACATATCTTAGAGCGTACTTCGAACAAACTTTGTCACGCAAAAGGCTTAGGAGACAACAATGAGAGTGCTCGTCATCTTTGCGCAATGCAAGACGTGAGTTTGAGTCGTGCACGCGTTAATTTGTGCTCTTTTGCACCTCTCACCGAGCTGCTTGATGCAGAAGTCACAGCAGCCGCATTGGCCGGAGTTCCTCCTGACCAGGCCGTCGCATGCCTGCTCGTTCACGGGCTCGCAGTGCACTCTTAAGCACGGGTCTGGGGGACACCAGCTGCGTCGCCGTCGGACGCCACCCTCGGCCGGAGTCGCCAGTAGACAAAGCCCCAGCAGAGCGCCGGTCGCTGCGAACATCGGGCGACGTGTGGCTCTCTGGAACAGGGTTTCGTCTCAACCTACCGGGCAGTCACTTCCGCATCAAAGGCTCCAATGGTGTGCGTATCGGCAAAAATCAGCGCGCACATGTTTCAAACAAGGTCACTGTTCAAGTCAAAACGAAAGTATTCTATTTCGATTGTTTAATCAGCCGAATGCAGCAAGGGAATTTTGTAAGATCTTAAGCAACGAATGGTTGAGCGATAAACGCCATTACAATTAACCGCGGTGTAGTAACGCACAGAGCTAAAGATACAAAATGCGCGGCGTGTTTGAACATTTTTGGGGGATTCTTGTTTCGTGAACTGATCGTTAGTTTTCTTATCGAAAAAAGCCGCAATATCACTTCTTTCGAAGCAATAGAGAAAGCTCGACACCCGTGAAAATATTCATTTCGATATGATGTACTTGTTGAAAATTATGCCAATTAATTGAAAAAGCTACGATAAAACAGAGATGGGGAGGTTTGGTATATGTATTTCCGCGTGATTTTTTTTTTTTTTTTTGCTTCTCCGCGCACTTTTCACTTGATGATAGAAAGTCAACATCAGTAAAAAAAGTAACATCTCATCAAAAGACAAGAGAAGTAACGAGAGTATATTAATGATGATGATAAAAAGACACTAAAAAAAACTGGAAACAGCTAGGTGAATGCCATCTTCGGTATAGGTGTTTCTCGAGTTTGGACGGGCAATATAGGAGCGAACGGGCGTCAGGCTCAGTTGAGTAATAAACTCAAGATCGTTAATTATCCCTTAAATTAGGGAAAATAAACATACTTTCATTTTGACACTGGCTGAACGTTATGAAAATTCCCTAAATCAGCTGAGTTCACGTGAACCTGAAGCACGTGGAAAGAGTGCGCCAAACTTACCATTTCTGCCACGGGCACAAGGCTAGCGGTGATTTAACGCCGATGATAACATTTTTATCCGCGTTCACGCACTGCTAACCTAGTGTCTGTTGCACGAGGGGTAACTTTAGCGCACCCCCAGTGCTATTCACGGGCTTCGAGTCTATCCGAAATTGACTGATTTAAGGATTTAACAGATTTTTGTTCATTACTCGACGCAACGTGAGGAATAACCCCCTTTATTATGTCCCCCTGACTGTATAACTCACCGGCATTAATAACATTATTAAAAATTTGGCGATATTTAGATTTAAAAATCAATATGTTCGAAATAAGTTTTGTACATCTACAGATAACTGCCTAAGAACATAGGGAGTGATAGCACTAATGTTCTTTCGTACCGTTCTTCTATTTTCGGGTGTTAAAACAGGTGTCCGTTTGAAACACCCGTTTGAACTAAACGTTTCGACTTGAGGTGATGCAACGTTTCATCATCCGAAACAGCCCGGCTGCCCCCCGTGGCTCAGGGGTTGCCAGACCTATATCTGCTATTGCAGTCGAGAGCTCAAGAAATGCTGGGCGGTGCCACCCCGATCATCTCATTATCACTCATCAGCCAATCTGGTTGCGGCTTTCGACAATATAAACACCGAAGAACAAATCACAAAGAAAGGAACGTGAACGCAATGTACCACGCCCTGGGGCTCTTTAAGCCGTTCATTACCTTACGTAGAGCAAGTGTTCCGAAATGCGCCTTTGCCGCGTCAGAATGCAATGAGGAGCACGTCAATCCAATGGCAACATAAAAACGCCCAGGGAACGCCCGATGACGAGGTAGAAAAGCGCCCTCCGTCATTGCTTCAGGTCGGAGGGGGGGGGGGGGGGGGGGGTTAAATCACGTGAACGAGTTCGGGGGGTAAACACACTGACAAGGGGTGCAAGGAGCAGCCGAACTTGCTCGTCGTATATCCAATTTCTACTAATCTAAAGAAGTAAGGTGAGAATTCGTAATTTCTCTCGGTTTAATCTTGTGCTTTCAACGTATCAGTTGAAAAGATTGCTCTTGTTTTTTTTCAGATGGGGACGCAGCAAGAACGAAGAATTTCTCAAGTTTGTTCTTGGTTTAAAAGACTGAAAACGTAAAGGGACATCGAAGGAAGCGTATTCTTCTTAATGGCAGAAACACGTAAACGTTGGGGCAGACAACAAGAAACTTCTCGAGTGGTTAGGAAGAGATACGTCATATTTAAAAACTGCAACAGACGGTATACGAGGATGTTCGAACGTCTGGTAATACTGTGTGCGTTGCTATCTTTCTTGCGTCCGAATTCCTCAGCAGTTTGTCAATTTCGTAGCGTTTTCAGTAACCATCGAGACCTACCGCTCATCGTCATCGATTCTCACCCACACCCGCGAGCTAAGGGCTAGTATTTTACGGTCTTCTTGCGCATGTAATATCAAGTTGTAATCAAATGCGAACAGTGACGGAACTTCAAGCCTACTACCGGGGTACCCTCCAAGCTTGGGTTGTGCCTGGCGGGGTTTAAGCACATTGGAGTATGACGCATAAACTCCCAGCGCCATGCTCCGATTTGTATGAACCTCGCCAAGCATGACCCAAGCTTGGAAGCTGCGACGGTAGTGAGCTCAAAGTTGTGTCACTGGTCGTATTTAATTTAAACCCGATGGTACGTGTTCGTCGCCCCACCACTTGCTTGTTTCTCTCCGCAACCAACATGGCGGACGTACACCTCAGCTCGAAATGTGACTGAGTGCAAGCAAAGGCAGGGACACAGGCGCCTGGTTTTCGAAAGCGTTTTTTCTGCGCCACTGTTCGTGCGAGCGACGGATTCCTCAAAACTATGATATCGCGCATTGACTTTTGCCAGCGCCGAAGCCAACTGGTGAGAAGGAACATGATCTTCGGCGCCAAACTAGAAGGGGCTGTGCATTTAGCATATTGTGTATTGGCTCAAAATTAGTTTTGCTAACTTGCACTCTATCCGGAATCTGGCTTTTTTCATTTGTGTTCTTAAAACTTTTAATGAGCGATAAATGTACTTGTTGAGAGAAAAAAAAATATTTGGTTTAAGTGACACTTAAAATAAACCTTGCTCAGTAAGGTGCTTTGGCGTCAGTCAAGTTATTTTACAAAAGATTTCATGACGTCTAATTCGCCTATGTTGTCACAGATGGCAAGTGACGAGAGGAGGAATAACTAAAAACAAATGTTTATGGTGGCGGATGCCTGGATATAGCGGAACGCGCCTGATTTAATATTCCCTCTATGATTCCGCGGGTTCTGAACCAAAAGAAAGACAGCCTGTTGAGAATATACCGGCACTTTTCGAGTAAAGTCACTTAAGGTAAAATGAAAACCTAGCCTAGGGGCTTATAGCACTGTTCCTATGCGTCAGAGCCGTGTGGACTGACAGCATGGCCACATCCGCGGCAATATATTAAACGCTTATTGTGCAAATTGAGATTACTATAAAGCTGCATGTCTAAATTATGCACAAGAGAGCTTCATACGCCTTTATCTTTTATATAAACTTTTGCTCTGACCTGAATTCAAAGTACATCACCGAACAGAAAACTCTATAAATTTATCATTTAACTTGAAGGTAACCTTAAAGAAAATATATTTTTTAATATTGTGTTTATGTAGTGTTTCAATATGTTTGCTATTAGCCACTTCTGCTCTCATCGACGGTAATAACAGCAAAGTCAGAGTGTCAACCTTGAGAATTTTGATTGAGAAGCGTGATTGCTACGGTCACACAGAGCTTTTTACGAGCCACCTAACTTGCCGCTCGCCGATAACAATCTCGGTCGTGACGTCAGGGACAGGAACCATAAGTGGTCCCCACTGAAACGTATTGTCAAGAATATACAAGCTACTGTGATCATTGCCATTACCTTCGTTTCCCATTTAAGGTATAAAATAAACCTTGTTTTAAAATACACCTAATTAATATTTATATCTGTAACCAAGAGCACAGTAGAAAGTACAGTGATAGTATTCTTGCCCGGCGCTCTGTTAAACATTGTGGGATTGACTAAAGTATAATATAGATACTGCAGTTGTAGAATGTCTTGCAATACCATATTGCAGCGTGCGAATAGATGTGTCAACATTGGGCTAAACTCGCACGCCGCTGGGGGGGGGGGGGGGGGGGGGGGTAGAGATCCCCGCCAGCGCTTTTCCTTTTTATCTTTCATTTTTTTGCATGGCTGGTTCCAGAAAACTCGAAAATCTTGTCGTTTGTTCGACCTCGGAAACTTCTAGACACCCACGCGCAGACAAAAGGAGCTTCGCATGGCTGCCTGAGTCAGTCGTCCTTCCGTCGCCGTCAAAGTATGCGGGATTGGTGTTACTTTCTGTTTCCCGGCAGAAGTGCGCCGCATTACACGTTTATTTTAAATTTTACCAATCGAGTTTATGTTTTTATTCCTTACATTTTGTTAGAGGTGTGGGGTAACTCAATATATGCCCACGATGCGTCCCACCTGTGAGCACGATACCCGAAGAGACGAGGACCCTGAAAGCGGCGTTCCCAAACACATCCGAGGGTGACTCCAACTATGGCATCATAGAGGACCTGATTTATGGCCTCGAAAACAAACCGGACTAAGAGCTGGACCAAGCCCCTGGCTAGGACATCAACGATAACATGACGACGACTTTGCCGACGACGCCGATGATAAAATGGACAACGCCTCCAAAGGCAGACCCAGTTAGGACGTCAACAACAAATTCGACTCAGGCCTCGTCGACGAACAGTGTGTTGGACCATGACAACGAGACTGACGGCAACATTGACAATGACGCAGGCGACGGCACGAACGGCGACATGGACGATGATCACGTCTACGACTTTGTCGGCAAACCTGACGTTGACTTCGACGGCGATCCTGGGACGACCCGCGGACGATGACTTCAGCGACAACCCCGACAACAACTTTGACGACGACCTTAATTAATTACGAACCCGATGACGATACCGACGACGAGTGTGACTTCGACAACGAAGACGAACGGGACGACGACGCTAGGTTTGTTACTCAACGAGCGGAAGGAGTTCACCAGCTCGGCGCATTTTGATTCAAGCCGCACAATTTGCTGACGATGGCCGGTACAATCTTTTTCGCCACGACGCCCAGTTCCAGCCCGGCCACCAAGTGTGGATCTCAACACCAATACATCGTCGCAGCGAGGAACTCTTAAAGTGTTGCTTTCGCCTTAGTGTTATTTGCTGCCTTAGGGACCTGAACTGCAAGCTGTCCCGACGGAACATGAACTTTGTCACGCCGCCGTCTGCGACACAAAGTAGATTCCCGTCGTCCGACTCGAAGTGTAGTATGATCGATAGGACTATGAAAATCGGCGTTTTAGGTGACTCTGGAGTTTGCCCTTTTCTTGTTTTGAGTTGTCAATTTCATTAAGGACAATGCATTGTTCCCCGCCAGCGTTTATATATATATATATATATATACAAGGTGCTTTTTTTTAAGCTTAACAGATTTGTTAAAAAAAAAGCCGTGAAAGTTACACTTATGCCGCTTGTGGAGTTGAGTTATACGGCCCGGGGGACATATTATAGGGGGCTAATCGTAACGATCAGTCGACTAATTAATTAAAACTCGTTAACTAACTATTTAATTAATGAAAATAGTCAAATGGTTCCCATTAGAAACTTGTTCAGCGTCATCGAAAACCCCAAAATCAGTCATTTTCAGAAAAAGTGTGAGCGCGTCAGAAGTCTAGTAGTGCACTAAAGTTACCACTCGTGGAGCAGGTACAAGGCTGGGGCTAGATAAGGGACGAAAAGATCGCTCGGGCGCCTTACCGCAACCTCTAGCTTTGTACCTGCTCCACGAGTGGTAACTTCAGTGCACTACTACGCTTCTCACGCGCTCAAAGTCTTTCTGAACATCATTGATTTAGGAGTTTTCGATGACGCTGAGCAAGTTTCTAATTGGAACCATATGTCTATTTTCATTATTTAAAAAGTTAATTAACAAGTTTTAATTAATTAGTCAACTGAGCGTTACGATTAGCTCCCTATAGTATGTCCCCCTGGCCGTATAACTTACCTCCAGAAGCGGCATAAGTGTAACCTTCACGGCTTTTTTAAAACAAATCTGTTAAGCTTAAAAAAAAAAAACCCTGTATATATATATATATATGCCGGGAGTTCCACGAAAAGTGCACAAATTCGACATTGAGAAAACTACACAACGCAACAAAATAAAGCTTGTGTCGTTTGCGTCCTTGGACAGGGGCCTATTCAGAAAAATTATTAAAGTACGGTATACTTAGATTGATGATTATTTTTGCGTAACTTACTTTTTGATATTCTGTTGCACGGCATGGTGTTAAATAAAAAAAAAATTCTCAGCATCATCGAAATACACGAAATCAACAAATTGCAAAACGATAGAAGGTACGCGCAGCAATTTACGGCTTCCTGAATAACGGCACAAATTCGACGGGTTTTTAAGTTTCGGTTTGTTATCGGAGCACATCTCGGCCGCGACGGCACCGCGCCACGTGGAGAAATAGAGCAACTAATCTCTGCTGCGCTTTCGTCGGGCAACGCAGCAGAGGCTGGTTGCACTATTTCTGAGGCTGACTATGCAGCCCTCACATACATGTTGGTCCTATGAGCCACGTTCAAAGAAGGGGGGTTCTTCCATTCGGTTCAGCACATTCTAAGCTTGTGAAGAGGGCGGTTACTACGGCGTGCTTGAAGGCTTCTCTGCTGAAGTCATGCCACCATAGGTGTGAGGACAGTCTATTGTTTCAGCTATCTAAGCTGAGATCGGCGGGATACCCTCTGACGTTTATTGTGGGTGTGGCAGGGTCCCTCATAAAGGTGTTTAGGGGCCGATCCAGTCCTAAGGTTAGACAAAAACCGACTACAGGACCAGTGGTGGTGCCTTATGTCCAGGCCCTCTCCCATTAGGTCAAGCGAGTGGCGCACAAGTATAACGTGCCGGTGGTGTGTTCAGCACACCAGAAGCTGTCACAAATGTGCTCTGCTGTTAACCGAGGGAGTACCAGTGATTTGCAATGTGATGTCAACCACGGACTCCTTTTGTAGCATGCGCACTAGGGGTTGTGTCGCAGATCCCCTTCACATGTGGTAGGGTGAACATTGGACAAACAGGGAGGTGCGTGAACGTGAGGGCGAGGGAGCATTCCCTTTCTCTCCGTTCCTCCCCCGTTGGCCACTTAGCAGTACGTTGCAGTAGGTGTGGCTGCGTACGTATATTTAATGACTCGACGATCTTGGCGCGTATTAAAAGTAAGACCGTCAGAGAGATTGAGAGGTTTATCAATGCTGAATGCTGGGCTAGTTGGTATTAGTTTTGGGTTGCCTCGTGTCTGTCTTGTGTTTCTTTCATTTGTCCTCGTCTAAAAAGCGCTACCATGGCTTTGGCAACCCAAGATTGAGAGGGCATTTTCATTTAAGGGGAAGGGGAATGTGTGAGTGCACCGTCGGTGCACTTGGGGTATCATGAAATCCTGTTTATCAAGGAGAATGACAGGCACGTGTGAGGGTGATGACGTAGTAGAAATCTTGTTGGTTGGGTTGTATTTTTGTGTCTTGATTGGTTCTTTCCTCTCTGCTCCCTGTGTTTATTTTCCTGTTCGCTTGAAAATTAAACTTTAGTTGAAAGTCAGCGCTTTGTCCGTGCACTTCTTTCACTAATCCTTTGTCAAATTTTTGCGCTGTTTTCACGTTTGAAGATGCTCAACCAACTCACCCAACTTACTGTCTTATTGCCGTACAACTCACCCGCACAAACCGCATGAAAGAAGGGAGGCCTCCTCTCGAAGCATCAATAGACTTTTCCTTCTTTTTGTTCAGACTCTCTCTGAACAAAAAGAAGGACAACACGGCGCCGTTTTGCACGGGAGACAAGAGATGGCGCAAGCGGTCGCGACGCCAACTGCCGCCAACGAACGAGCAGACGGCGCCGAGAGCCGGCCCTTTTGCAGACAAAGAACTACAGTTCCTTGCTGTTACCGCGCCTGTCGTTTTAGTTTCTGCGACTGTCGCCAACTGCGGAATGCGTGCCGCTTTTGAGTCGAAAAGATCGTCTGCTAAAAAGGTCTGCTCTCGACGCTGTATACCCGTTCATTGGCGGCGTTTGTTGCGCCATCTCTTGTCTTCCGTGCGAAACGTCGCCGTGTTGTTTGCAGACGGGTGGCGTCGCTGCGTTTCCATAGGAGCTAATCCTTTTTCTTTCTTTACTTTTTCCCCGGGTAAGTTCGCTCTTTGCAATTTTTACAAAAAAAAAAAAGCACCATCTGTGGGCAACGCTGCACAAAGTCGTAGCGCGATAGGTTAAGAAACCGAACTTTCCGGTCGATTTAAAGAGCCTGGCGTCTCCTTGTTTCACCCTGTGTAAATATATATATATATATATATATATGTAATCTTTTGGGGGGAGGACCTTGGGATATAACTAGGGATCGGAGTTTTTGGTTTAAACCGACAAAAACCGATAAAAGTACGTCGAATCTATTTTTGAAAATTCGGTTTTAACCGAAAAAGGTCAGTCTGTAGGTTCGGCATTTTCGGCTTAAACCGGTCAAGTACGTCAAATCCATTTTCTAAAATTCGGTTTTAACCAAAAAATGTCGCTTTGACCTTTCAGTCATATACCAGAGAGCCATGGCGAAAAAGTGGAACGGCACTGTCTATCGAAACGTGTCCAAATGTATGGGATACACGGATGCCATACGACGTTATTGTTTAATGCGTGCGTCATCGACCGGAACGTGAAGTCCGAAATGCTTCATGACTTCGCCATGTACGAGTGTGTTTTTAAACTCGTTGTAAGGGAGACTGACTTGATGCAAGCTCTAGACTCCAAAAAAAGCCCGTGCGTCAACTTTCCCGCGCATCACTGAGAGAGCCAATCATCGCAAGTTACGGAGGCGGCTCAACGAATGACGAAGCCGAAACATATGTTTAGACCGAAAAACGCAGTCTGAGTTGCGACATTAAGCAATGCAAGCGTTACGTTTTGCATTGCTTAATGTCACAACTCAGACTGCGTTTTTTGGTCTAAACATATGTTTCGGCATCGTCATTCGCTGATCTGCCTCCGTAAGTTGCGGTGATTGGCTCTCTGAGCGTTGTGCGGGAAAGTGGACGCACGGGCTTTTTTTAGAGTGTACAGCCATAGTTTAGTGAGTACACGAAATATGCTGTGCTTCAAAACCGTATCTTTTTTGCCGGTCAAGTATGGTTGATTGGCCGATTTCGGCTCAGGCAGTGCTTCATCTCTTCAGCCTGCCAGTGTCCAGTGTTAGCGTTGAGAGTGCATTCTCGAAGCTCAGGGTTATATTAACAGGGAAGAAAGAGTGCGGACTAGCAAGGGGAACCTGGGAAAGTACATCTGAGTTTACTATAATAACATCACGTAATCCTAATGTACACGAGTAAAGTTCCATGTTTTATAGGGATGTGCTTCCTATCTTAGTTATTTTCACTTTTGTGTTTTCTTTTTGTTTCTTTTACAGTTACACGCATTTGCCCAACTAAAGTGTCCATTTCTTTATTAATGTATCTGTGCCGTTATTCTTTCAGTGATCACAAATATCAGAGCTACAGGCATCATCTGATCCAGTGTCCGTGAGTTTATTTCATATTCACCGAAAAAAAAAAAAGAACGGTATACATTTGTGGGCCAAAATATACACCGAAAAAAAAAAACGAAATATGAATTTTAAAATAAATACCAAAAAAAGTACGCCGAGTTTTGAAAAAATAAAAACCGAAAACGGGGAATCCTAGATACAACCTTAGTTTTGACATGTACTCATATTTGCCGACCTGTCTTTCAATGTCTAGCATTTTCCCCTCTTATAGATTGCCTTGATGAGACCTCTCAAGAGGAGTCTTACATAATATATATATATATATATATATATATATATATATATATATATATATATATATATATATATATATATGTATATATATATATATATATATATTGAAGCGAAGAACAATAGCGAGAAAAGAAAAGTGGTGTAACTGGAGGCACTGATACGGGTCAGATTTTTATAAAAGACGCGCGCGATCGTTGTTCTTCTATCTGGTCTCCAGGCTTGTCGTCTTCTTCGCTACATTTGCCCCACGCTTAGGAGGCTGCCATCCTGGCAGCAGTAATTGTAGAGGGGCGGTCGAATCGGGCGGTACATGCGGTTGGTTTTCGTTCGTGACACATGAACGGTCTCTTGACGGTAACGGCGGCGATCGGTGGGGAGGGGAACGGGTTCGACGCGGTAGTTGACCGGCCAGGTAGCTGTCGGCACATTTTATGGGCCATGATATCTTCGAAGAAGCTTTGAAGATAGTCCAGGCTTCTTGATGGGCATCCAGATCCACACTAAATCACCATCGTTGTAGGTGGCAGAGCGGTGGCGGGCGTCGTAACGACTCTTTTCGACGTTCTGGTGCTCAGATGTGCGAACACGGGCTAACTGACGACATTCTTCAGCTCGGCTGAGTGCTTTATCAAAGGTTATGTGCTCCGTGATATCTGGCCGATAAGGTGAGATAGTATTGAGCGTACAGGGTACTTCTCGGTTTTACGTGAGCACAAAAGGTGAGAAGCCTGTCGTAGCTTGAGTAGCGGTGTTATATGCGAAAGTAATGTATGGGAGAATTCGATCCCAGTTATCTTGATCCTAAGACAGATACATCGAAAGCATTCAGAAAGGGTACGATTAAGACGCTCCGTAAGTAAATTTGTTTGAGGATGATAAAAAGACGTGCAAAGATGAATAACATTGCATTCTCTCAAAATGTCTTCTACGAGTTTTGATAAAAACACTGTTCCTCGATCACTGAGTAGTTCTTAAGGCGAGCCGTGACGCAGTATAATATTGTTGAAGAGAAAGCTTGCAACTTCATGAGAGCCTGTGGTTGGTAGGGCAGCAGCCTCGGCGTATCCCGTCATATGGTCAATTGCGACGACCACCCAACGGTTTCCCTCAGATGATTTTGCTAGAGGGCCATACAGATCGATTCCGACTCGTTCGAATGGCTGGTCGGGACAAGGTATGGGTTGGAGCAAACCCGGCGGACTCTGAGGTGGCTTTCTTCGTTGTTGGAACAATACGCCGGAGCTGACATATTTTTGCACAAAGCGACACATGCCGGGCCAGTAATATCGGCCACGTAAACGATTGTAAGTCTTCAAGACCCCGAGATGTCCCGACATTGGGTCGTGATGGAGGCACTGTAGCAGCTGGGAGCGAAGCTGCCGTGGCACTACTAACAACCATCGCTGACCGTCTGCTGAATAGTTACGTTGAAAGAAGAGGCCATCTCGGACAGAAAAATGACGTGCTCTTTTTCAGAACTTGCGGTTGTTGAGGATAGCAAGGCCTGTAATATGTTGCAGCAGGGTCTGGGTGCAGGGGTCTCGGAGCTGGTTTTGTGCCACAGCATCCAGAGAGAGAGCAGCGAGTGTAATCGGATCTTCGTCCCAGTCAGGAGCAATCGTTGGCAAAGGGCAACATGAGAGGCCGTCAGTATCTTGATGCTTGCGTTCGTACCTATAAGTGACGGAGAAGTTGTATCCTTGGAGGCGAAGGGCCCAACGTCCCAAACGCCCCGAGACGTCCTTCAACGACGTTAACCAACAGAGAGCGTGGTGATCCGTGATGACACTAAAACGGTGTCTGTACAGGTATGGTCGAAACTTAGAAATAGCCCAGATAATAGCCAGGCATTCTTTTTCGGTTGTAGAGTAATTACTTTCACACTTTGAGAGGGTGCGACTGGCATATGCCACAACTCTCTCGGGTCGGGGTTGTTCGCGTTGTATTAGGAGTGCGCCTAGTCAATACCCGATGTCGTCTGTATGGATCTCCGTAGGAAGTGAGGGGCCAAAGTGGCATAAAATCGGATCGCCCGTCAGGAGAGCAGTTAGCTGATTGAAGGCAGACTGGCATTCTGGAGACCAATGAAAAGGCTTGGTTCTATCATGTAAGGCGTGTAAGGGGGCGGCGATTGTTGCGAATGCTTGGACAAATTGGCGAAAATAGGAGCAAAGACCCAAAAAGCTGCGATGTTGTTTAGCTGTAGTTGGGATGGGAAATTCTGCGACTGCTCGAATTTTGTCGGGATCGGGTCGGACACCTTCCTTCGATACTACATGTCCGAGAACTCGAATTTATTTTGTCGGAAAATGACACTTTGTGGTGTTCAGTCTCAAATTGGCGTTTTCAATACACGATAGAACAGTGACAACACGTTCGAGATGTTTTTCAAACGTCGGTGTAAAGATCACAATGTCGTTTAGATAGCAAAGGCAGATTTGCCCCTTCAGACCTCGGAGAACAGTATCCATCAGCCTTTTAAACGTGGCCGCAGCATTACAAAGTCCAAATGGCATCACGCTAAATTCATAGAGACCGTCTGGTGCGATAAAGGCCGTTTTAAGCTGATCGGTTTCTTTCAATGAGACTTGCCAATGTCCGGATTGTAAATCCAGGGAGGTGAAAAATTCAGCGCCGTGAAGGCAGTCGAGGACATCGACAATGCGTGGCGATGTATGTACATCTTTGGTGGTTATCTTGTTGAGTTGTCGGTAATCTACACAAAAGCGAATGCCGCCGTCTTTTTTCTTTACTAGTAAAATAGGAGAGGACAAAGGACTTGAAGACTCCCTGATTGCTCCTCGTTGTAGCCTCTTTGCGACTTGTTCTATGAGTTGCATCCTTTCGTTGAAACCCTGTAGGGTTGTTGACGAATAGGAGCTTGGCCTTGCGTGTCGATGGCAGGTTGACCGGTTAAAGCGGCGCCCAAAAGTGTTTCATGTAAGACAAAAACGTTGTACAAGTGTAGGAAAATTATATTTTTTTGCCTTTGGAGATCGGTAAGATTCCTATCGACGGTGGAGTGAAGCCGCCCGGCTCCATCATTTTCTTTTGTGTAATTTGTAGAGAGTGCGTTGGTCTGAATATTGAACGGGTCGTGGGGGTAAACTATTACTCTCAGTCGCTAATGTGACGGTGGGCAGAATGGTTTGCTCCGGGATCAGTACAGCCTCTGACGTAACGTTAATTAAGAAAATAAACGTTGGCAAGAGATCAATATTGGCAAGGCCACTGGGAACCAGCAAACTTTGTTTTGTCAATAAGTTGATTGTGGGCGCGATGGAATAGTTTGCTGGTGGCAGTGAAGAGCACGTGGTGGGAGCTAACGATGAACTATGAGGCGTAATTATAATTTCTTGTAATGAGCGGAGTGTGGTGTCTTGTTGAGAGGTATATTCTACAGGTCCAGGCAGTTCGTGAAGAGAAAGCTGTGCGCTCCAGCAAAAAATAATTGCATCAGTAGTAGAAGGAAAATCCCAGCAGAGAATAATGTCATGCGCGCATTATGAGAGTACGACAAACTCAACTAAGTACAACGCACATTGTAAAAAAATACGAGTGGTGCAAACCCCAACGGGTTTGAGTAGGTGGGATCTGAGGTTCTGAGGTTACCTTGATACGGTGTGACAACTTGCTTGAGACGACGACAAATATTCAAATGCATAACTGAAATCGCAACACCCGTATCAACTAAAGCTTGAACATTTTGACCTTGAATTAGAACTATGACGATGTTCGATGGGGATGTATGTCGCAGCTGGTGCCTCAGAAGCTGCGGTTGCAAGTATCCCCCTTGTGCTCGAGGAGTGGGCTCTGCTCGCAGCATAGGCGATGTCGATCGCGGGCGCTCTGGTGAAGGTGACTGTCGACGTGGTAGGCTTGCTGAACTCCCAGGGAACCTTGACGGTGGGGATGACGATCGGTCGTACTCAGAAGCCTGGTAGGGAAGGGCAGGGTTCCCAGCAGCAGTTTATCTGAAGCATGCAGACGACTCGTCAGCTTGGCGACGACGGCCTGCACACGCAGAAAACATGACCCGGTATTCCACGATAATAGCATACAGGGCGGCTATTGATCAATTGGTGAGCAGACTGCATGCGCGGCTGGGAGTAGCGAAACGGTTGGACATGTTGCATATGGCATGCCGCCCGGAGGGTAGTTGGGGGTAAATGTTGGTGCAGCTATTTCTGCTTAGTTCGGCCGCATCGTTTGCAGCGGCAATTAAACCTGCGACGGAATAGAAGAAGCCAGTTTGGTTTTGACGAATGACCACAGTGCAGACTCTGTTGGTGTAGGTGATGTTAGTGTCGGGTGGAGAGCGTGAGACACCTCCTCTCGAACAATGTGCTAAATCATTTCGCGCAAACGGGTGGTATTGATGTCTGGGCGTACTGGTGGGGCGGATATGCTGCTCACCTCAGGGAGACGTTGGACTGTGGCAGCAACAGACATTTGGAGAACATATAGCGCTTCACGACAGGGATGAAGAGTAGGAACGAGACATAACAGCGCATTGTGTTGTCTCGTTCCTACTCTTCGTGCCTGTCGTGAAGCGCTATTATGTTCTCCAAGTTTCAGTACCAACTCGCCCAAGAATCCGCATTACTCAGCAACAGACAAGCGCTGGGTTTGGAGTTCGTGGAACTGCTGGCATATTTCTACAATCGTATTCACAGCTGTCGGATTATGCACGAGTATGACTTGAAAAATGTCCTCGGCGATTCGTTTCAAGAGATGACGCACCTTTTCGTGTTCCGGCATGTTCATGTCTACTCGACGGCAAAGATCCAGCACGTCCTCAACGTAGGATGTAAATGATTCAGTTGGCTGTTGAGCGCGCGAAGCAAGCTTTCGGTCTGTTGTAATCTGTCGCATCGCAGGTCTTCCAAACGCTTCTCTAAGGCGGTTGGCAAACATTTGCCAGCTTTGAAAGTCTTGTTCATGGTTATGGAACCAGAGTTTTGCGACGTCGGACAGGTAGAAAATGGCAGTAGTCAATTTAGTGGCCTCGTTCAAGTGATCCCACTAAATGCGTCCAACTACGCGTCCAACTACGACTGGCGCGATCGTAGGCGCCAGTCCAGTCGTCAACGTCAGCGTCACCAATACGGGAGAAAATATGAGGCTCACGTTGGCGAGTGGTGAGTACCGACTGGGATCCGATGTCTGCTTGGGTTGCCGTTGAGGTCATTGCGGAACTCGTACTGGCAGTAGGGGGTGTCATCACTGCTTTCAATGTGAGAATGCGGCTTCTCAGCTCCAGACTTGAGGCCGCGGCGATGGAGAAAGGCCCGCACCTCCACCAAGTGAAGCGAAGAAGAGTAGCCAGACAAGAAAAGTGGTGTAACTGAAGGCACTGATACGGGTCAGATTTTTCCAAAGGACGCGCGCGATCGTCGTTCTTTCTGGTCTCCAAAGTTGTCGTCTTCTTCGCTACAATATATATATATATATATATATATATATATATATATATATATATATAATATATATATATATATATATATATATATATATATATATATATATATATATATATATATATATATATATATATATATATATATATATATAATATATATATATATATATATATATATATATATATATATATCCTTTTGCAGAAGTGTGACACATATCAGTGTTAAAAAGTTGGTTCTACGTAATAATGATAGTGTAATTCAAAGGAATATTAAGACTTGTTTTCTTCCGAGGATTCGATTTGTCAAAATATATCAAAAGAGAGGTATCAATGCCTAAGACAGACCCGCACACCTACACGCATGCACACGGAGAGAGCGCGACATTGTCAGCATGGACAAGCGCGCAAGTGATCACCGATTGCCTTTTTGTCTCTCCTCGAATTAAATCTCAGCCATCAAAACTACAATCGATGGAAAAGCCCTCATTCAGTTTTGTAGTGACGAACTGCAGTTGTGGCCTTAGTTTCGTCTGATTAAGCCTTTAATATTTTCCGTTGCTTCTTCACGCTAACGGCGCCACCCAGTGTACATCGACATGTAAAAATAAAAGTAAGCGTTGACGCAGAGGTTTAGACAAATATAGAATACTTACCTGCATCAAGCTATCCTCGAAGTAAAATTGCAAACTTGGGGGCCTTCTTTTTAAGGGCGTAGGAAACCACCTTGTTGGGCTGTGGTCCTTTGTAAACCTTAAATGCGACTCACGAAAGATCTAAAAAAGTCGATGTACTTAGACTTTAGAGTCTCCTTAGGTACAGCTGAAAGTCTTACGGCCGGGGAGCCAAAGGTTATTCCGACCCAGCTGAAAATATCTGACCTGCGTTTAGTGCCAAGGCATCACGCGAGGATGTGCAATTCTTTATATATTTTATGCGCTCAAAGAAGGCTCTGAGAACTGGAGCGATAAAGCACGAGTGTCTTAATATTTTTGGTTTATTTTTTTTTTTTGTAGATTCCATATTAAATACGATTGCACATAGGTAGAACATTCTTTTGGCGATGAAAGTATGTTCGTGACTCGGATGTGCTTTGACGTGCCGTTGAAGAGGAGTGGTGAAAAGAGACAGACAAAAGAGGGAACCACGCATAAGGCGTCAGGTGTTAGGCAATTTGAAAACCTGGGATGCAGATTTATAACTGAAAATGTAAATGCAACATGTGCTCGGCGTCAAATCGTTCCTGGAACGTTGTCATGGAACGCGTAGTTTCAACAGAGCTTGAATCTGGTACTGCTCTGCGGGTACATAACTTTGCTTTAAAGGTACACTGCAAAAAAAAAAAAAAATAATAAGTTTAAGGCGAAAGCTTTATTTTCCAAGTGAGCGAAGAAGCGAAAAGAAAAAAGTTGATAAAAACGCGATTGCGCGGCACGTGCTTTTCAATGGGCGACCCTACACACTAAATATTATGACAACCTTGACTGTGTAAATGGCTTGTCCAATAACTAACACCCTTGTTGGTGTAGCAAAACGCCTTAAAAAGGGCGTTATTCCTAAAACCCTTAAAGGACAGCGTAATTTCGAACGCCCTTGAATTAGGGTGTGATTCCACTGTACACCTTTTTATTTGGATGTTATGACTGCGCAGTGAGCCCTCTAAATTGGTTGTACCACCACTAGAAAGGGAAGCAAAAGAGTGCATGAAGAAATGACTGCAAATGAGTCTAAACATGCTTGGTTCACTTTTTTATTTCTTGATAAAGGTTCTACCAGGTTCTTCTAAATTCTCTATAGACGATTGGAAGCACGTCATTTGTTCGCAGCCATGTCTCTGGTTATGCGGGCAAGTGCGTGCAATTACAAGCTTGCAAAAGGGCAAAGGTACGTTCACGCGCACGTCAGGAAACTTGGCGAAGGCAAGACTGAAAGAAATAGTTCCGTTTTATCCTCGGAATGTCACCACGACCTTATGCACTTCTGAACCAGTGGCGGTCCGTGTGTGTCAGGTTACGAACATTCAAATCCGATATTGTTTCATTACCTCTTTATATTGTACAACCGAAGGTCCTAGTTAAATCTCCAAATTTACGTTTCTTGCGGCATTTATGTTTTCTTGCACTGGTGACGTAAGCAAAAGTGGCAGGCTTGCAAAGACGAAATGACCGGGAGTTGCTTGGGACATGAGCGGCAGTTCGTGCTTGTAAACAGCAAAATGGTCTACTGAGACGGAAGCAACACTAATATCAGAAGCATGCTTGCAGAGTACTTACGAATTAAACAGCGATCTCATGTAATCCGGGATAGATGCATGATCCGATTCGGGTAGCACAGAAGTATCCACAAACAAAATGTCGAGGATGAAGGAGGTCGCTCACATTCAACGGAAGTCTCACAGTCGCCGATTAGCAGCTCTATCTCGTGGTAGATGCGCAATCCGATTCGGGCAGCACAAAACAACGCAAATACAATGTCGAGGTTGAAGGCGGTCGATCACATTCAACGGAAGTCTCACAGTCGCCGATTAGCAGCTCTATCTCGTGGTAGATGCGCAATCCGATTCGGGCAGCACAAAACAACGCAAATACAATGTCGAGGTTGAAGGAGGTCGCTCACATTCAACGGAAGTCTCACAGTCGCCGATTAGCAGCTCTATCTCGTGGTAGATGCGCAATCCGATTCGGGCAGCCCAAAACAACGCAAATACAATGTCGAGGTTGAAGGCGGTCGATCACATTCAACGGAAGTCTCACAGTCGCCGATTAGCAGCTCTATCTCGTGGTAGATGCGCAATCCGATTCGGGCAGCACAAAACAACGCAAATACAATGTCGAGGATGAAGGAGGTCGCTCACATTCAACGGAAGTCTCACAGTCGCCGATTAGCAGCTCTATCTCGTGATAGATGCGCAATCCGATTCGGGCAGCACAAAACAACGCAAATACAATGTCGAGGTTGAAGGCGGTCGATCACATTCAACGGAAGTCTCGCGGCCGCCGATGAGCAGCTCTTTGTTGAAACGCGGCCAATAAACACAGCACAATAATTCCATTGACTCCGACGAAATAAACGACCATTATTGGAAAGTTGGCATCGATGCATTCCGGCCGTTCATGACGAAAAATCACGGCGGCGACTGCAACGCACGAAAAACAGGAAAACACTGACGGGCGCCCCCTTTTTGGAAACCGGATTTTCGTGGATCCTAAAAATAACCGTAACTTGGCATACGGCAAAGGCTACGGTCCCAGTAGCCCATCAGCGCGCCAAAGCGAGTCGCGTTACAAATTTTTGTCAAAGCGTTTTTGTCCTACGGAGACGGGTCGCGTGTTTCATGCCACCCCTCAGATTTTCTAGAAGCGGCCTTCGCACTCGCTCACAGCCACACGAAGACAGAAAAGAAGGTCGGGAAGCTTATCACAAGACGAGGTCAAAGCGGGTTGAACAAAGTAGCTAATCTCCCTCCGCTGCTTTGTATTGCCACCTGCACTTCCCAGGGAAGGTCGCGAAATCGGACAGGCCAGGAACTTCTTTGCGTAGTACAAACTTGAGCGTACCAAACTGCCACTCATGTAGAAGGGCATGCTCTGGTGCGGACCGCGACATCACAAAATTAATACAAAAAACAAATCTGAGCGCCCCCGAAGTACGGGTCAAAGCTAAGACCCTGAAAACATGAATCAATAAGAGACTCGGTTTCACTTGTACCAAAGGAAAACCGAAATAATAATAAAAGCGTCGGTTCGCTAGTTATTTTGGTCTCACCACGCAGAGATAAGAGTCGCGTAACATAGCGGGGGTTTCACGAATCCGGCACTTCCGATTGTCTTGCGACATTGTTTCTTCAGAACTACACACAAAAATAAAATCACAGTGGAGGTGCTATAAGTAGTGCAAAACCAATTTAGTTGAGTTTGTAATACCCAAAATAAGGGCGCCACAGTTTGTTTAAGTCTTCAGCGCAGGAGGTCTTTCTAAGGTTAAAAGTAAGCAGATTCGGTTTTGCTTAATCTTGTTTTGTCTTGTAACGTTAGATTTTAGGCAGTCAAGAAAAAGAAATACCTCGCCGCAATAGCTGATTCACGCAGGACACTCTTGACACTTAACCAAAAACGGCGCCCCGTACGGGATGTCAAGATGGCGTCGGCGCGACCCATCGCATTTTTCACAGATATTGACTATAGCCGGTGACAGGTTAAGTAGGAAGCGGAAGCTCCTCCCACCTCTTTCCACTATAGCAGAGCGAACGCTGGAGAGGAAGTGACATTCTCTCCAAAGTTCGCTCTGGTAAAGTGGAAAGAGGTGGGAAAAGCGTTCACTTCCTGCTTGGCCTGTCACCGACTATAGACAAAAACGGTATAGGCGCAATCTTTCCGATTTAATTTTATAACAGTGCAGTACTGTGTGCTGCCTGGGTTGTATGTTTGCACGTCTTCGTTCATTTTTTGCGAGCGGAGATTTCTTCTTTTTTTTTTAAGTCAAAGTTGAAGTGATAAAACTGATTCACGCGCGACACGCAAATTTTGGCTCGTATCGGACGGAGAGTTCAATCGGAGTTGCAACAACTATTCTTTAGCGCTTCCTACTCATGCGTGACTTCGTGTGGCGATTAATTATACTCGATGTTTGTACAGCCGCACATCAGCAAGTTTCACCAAAGCAGTAAACATGAACGGCTATGAAATCATAGGTGTATTTGAAAGCATCATCATTACACCCCTTTCACACCGTGTGAATGAAGCGCGTAAAAGTTCCCCATACACCCTTTTTACACAATTTCAGACACCATCGCTACAAGTGGGGTGTAAAAAGGGCGTGTAAGGGGTGTAAAATGTCAGCACACCCTTTTTACACCCACCGATATTCAGAAATCGCGTAAAAAAGGTGTAAAAGTGTCGTTTGCCTAACTTACACCCTTCTTACACCCTTTTTACACGATTATGGGTCTTACAATGTTTAGTGTTTACTTGTCGCATTACCTTGGCGCCATTCTTGCGGTCGTCCTAGAAGTCGTCTTAGACCTCTAGGACGAGCTCACATGTCACATTACGTGAAAAACAAGCGGCCTCCGCCAACACCTCCTAGGCACCTTTCAAGCCTCAGCGTCACGTGACGTGACGTCACGTCCCAGAGGCCTGTAAGGGAGCGGATAGGATTGGAGTGCCGCGTCAGCCTTCGCGTGTGACCAGGATAGGAAACGAGTCCCACGCGAACGGTGACGCGGCACTCGCATCCAATCAGCGCCCGTGTAGGCCTCCGGAACGTCACGTCATATCACATGACGCTCATGCTTTGAAAGTTGTCTAGGAGGTGTTGCCTTGGCGCATTTGTGCCCGAAATATGACCATAAAAATACGTCATCAAGCGTGATCCTCGTGCTCTCATCCACCGTCATCGTACGTCATCAGCGTGATGTCACCGCCGAAGCGCCGTGTGGGAAAGGTGCGCTTCGGACTTCATCTGTGCTCGCTGTGTGCTTCGTGCGATGGACTGTGAGGCGACCGCACCTACATCTACGGCCTTGACATCAACAGCAGCGTCTACTTCTATGGCGGCTTCCGCAGGAAAACTTGGCCGCCCACGCAAACACGCCACAGACTTCTTGATTTTCCTCCTCTAGGCGTCGTTCTCGACGTCGTCCTAGACGTCTTCCTTGAGGTCGTCCTAGCCATCGTCTGAGAAGTCGTCCTAGACGCCATTCTTGACGTCGCCCTAGAGGTCGTCCCAGACGTCGTTTTTGAGGTCTTCCCTCAGGCGTCATTCTCGACGCCGTCCGAGACGTCGTTCTGGAAATCGTCCTAGAGGTCGTCCTTGAATTCCTCCTAGAGGTCGTCCTTGAATTCCTCCGAGACGTCGTCCTAGACGTCGTACCACCCATTACAATGGGATATGCTTGGCTGCTCGGCCGAACACGCTAACAAGCCTGGTGTCTCCCTTTCGCGACATCCAGCGCGTCTAGTCTGGCGTCTTACAACACCTGCTAATTGTGCGAGCAGACACGCAGGACCCTGCCGCATCAACTGCTATTTCGCCACCGCCTAACGTGGTCTGGCACGCCCGTAGGACGCGGACATGAACGCTGCTTGTCGGCGTCGTTTTTCGCCTTTGTCCGTCTGGTTTTCCGCCCCCCGCCTAAAAACTTTTACAACGCTTGCAAGACTCACGAATGAAAGCGTCGTTCTAGCGTTCCATCATGCGGAAGCCACGGCCCAATACAAGTGTCTGTCAGCGTCTGGTGATGTGCGGTAAAACGTGACAGAATGAGTGAAAAAGCAACAAAGTATATACTGTAACGACTTCATTTTCTTGAGGACCTAGATTTCTCGAATTTCCCGGATGGCCTGTGATTCACGAAAAATAGGTCCCGCGAACGATTCGGGTAAATTGTAAAACGCGTTGGAGTGTGCATTGTCATCCCACCACGTCGCAAAAATTAGAACCCGCGAATTATTCCAAAACTACAGCGTTGACCTAAATCGCGAAATTCCGAGCCCGCTAAAAATAAGTCGTTTACTGTATTCAGTCGTTTCAACTTTTATGTTATTGTCTTATTCTTGGCATGGCATCAACGAGCAAGGTGAGAGAGCTTCATGACGCCTAACAAAAACGCGACCTAAAATTATTCAGTTTGGCAGGCCAGGTGCACGGCAAAACTTAAGAGCTACTCGTCTTTCAAAGCAAAATAACAGGAATATACGAGGACTAACTTGATACTAGCCGAATGCCCGATTGCCTCCAACCAAATGGCTCGCAAATTCCTATTTGTGTAGGCATAATCTTGGTATTCAAACCATGGTAGCCATCCCAACGGTTGCGAAATTCACAAAGCAGTGGGGGCGCTTTTAAGGGAACCAACATATTTAGTGAGCATCATCACGCGCAAACATATAAAGTCAGATGAAGCAAAACAGTTGATGTGGGACGGTAGGCTTAGGCCAGTCCAGTGGCGAAAACAAGCATCCGCATAGCGCTTTCGAAGGCGCGTTGCGACAATTGTTTGCTGCAATTGTCGCAACGGTCGATGAGATCTTCATCTAAACACCTCTGTAACCGCCAAAACGGGCCACACTCATCAAATTTTAAGAGCTCAAGTAGCTCAGCACTCCGCATGTGCCTGCAGCCATGCTTGTTGAGGTTAAAAACCAAAGAGGGAGAAGCAATCTAAGAATACATTTGAAAATAATAATTACACTATCTTGATTACCTGCTGCTCAAACGTAAAAAAATAGTCGACTAAAACACTTTTTACGGCACGGAGATGCAAAATCAGAACCAACCTTTCACACGTCAATCATCTCTCCAGACAATGAGGAATGTTAGCACCTTGTACACACGAGGCGAGGCTTGGCAGGCTGCGACCTCAACACCCTGCACCTGAATTGTGTCTTGGGGCGAGAATATTAAAAGAAAAATATAGATATATATATATATTTCTTGTGGACTTTTTTTATAAGTAGGTGTTTATCTTGAAAAATTTTTCAGCATTTTTACTCTGTTGAAGAAGGAAGACCAGAAGAGCTGTACTATGGGGGGAATGAAGGAATGACCGGCAGCAAGTCGGCAAGCCAGAGGGGAAAGACTGGAAAGGTTGCCGCCATTTATGAGTGACTGCGGCAACCAGACAACCGGCAACCCAGTTGTCTGGTTGCCATCGTCGCTTATGAGCGGCGGTAACTGTCCGGAGTGTTGTGTCGAGATTTATTCGCAGGCGGACACGATCCTGGGGAAACTAGCCCTGAAGAGCTCCGCTGTAAAACTTTTTTTTTTTTTTCATGGCAGTGGTTTTTCAAGCGTCATTCACGCGCGCTCTGGTCCTGGGCACGCGCACTCTGGCTCTGGCCAAATATGAAATGGTTACTAAACTTCATTATTTTCACGGAGGAATACCATGCAAGCGTCACCCCGAATACATAACACGCATTGACATATTACACAAATCCAGTGAATAATAGTCGGCTCTCGATGTTTTCACAAAACATATCTTTGAACCGACTTTTATCAAACCTGAAACTAGATTTAAGCGTCCAATGAACCTGATAAAGCAGCTGCTAGGTTTGCAAGCTGTTGCTTCTTCGGTTAGGCTTAGCGGGTTTACCACATTCAGATAATTAAACGATAAAGTAAAAACTAGAAGCAGGAGTTTTTTTAGCTATCCCAACAAACTATATTATCGGAATCACCGGTATTTACCCTTTCCGGCTTTATATTTAGTTTCACAAAATTTAGAATATAGCTATTGAGAAATCGGCCAGTAAAAATGATGTCAAAACCCACATACAAATATACCAGCGCTGTTCTTGGCCGTGACGCCAGGGGAAGGCAGGCTTGCAGGTCGAGCGGGCAGTCTAAAAATGAACTATGCCGAGCATTTTTGTTTCATGCTCCTGCGCGGGTGCTGGAGCGAGCTTTCAAAGCACTCATTGGACACCGTAAAACTACCTGTAATCACTTAGAAATAGAGTTTACCGTACAAAGGGTTAACGCTTGCCTTCCCATTACGTCACGTTTTCGTTGTTGCCTGTAGAAACTCACTTTTAAGAACACGGTGACAACCGAAATTGTGAATTCGGCAATTCCGCGAAACATTTTATTTTGGACCAATATTTCGGTTTCTTTTTGAGTGATGCTTGTCGGTGTGTTTAGAAACTTTTCAGGTAAATGGGGAATTATAAAGAGAACGCCGGTGTAGCTCTTAAAAGGGAACGCCGCCGCGATCGATGGCACCAGATTTATGTCGCCGTCGTGCCGCACCCGCACACCACTTCCGCCGCCATGGTCAACTAAACCACGGACGTCGTGACGTCTGCGTTGCTCCGCACTCCAACAACCAGAGATAAAACGCTTGGGAGCGCAAAAAAAAAAAAAAGGCGCCCTCGAAAAAACAATTACAAAAAAAAAAAAAAAAGCCCATTGGGGTTTCGCACTATATTTCCATCACTCGATTCTGCGCGTCCTGGAAGGAGAGCTCGAGAGCGCACAGAATGCACCACGCGAATTTACCATAAACATAGGGGAGTTGGAAAGAGTTAAAGGACGTGACAACACCCACTACGTATGCCAGCATCTTTTCACGAGGAATATCCTGTCTCAAATGGAATACTTGAAACAAAGGATAACAACACGGAGGACGTTCTCAGACAAACGCAGTAGACGAGTCTCCTGGGTACTTCAAAAGGATTATGGGCAAGGGACCCCCGAGGCAGGATTTTTTTGCGGCAGGGCAAAAATGCATAAGTAGCTTTCTGAACCCTTCCTGGAGGCGATGTGTTTAGGCTTTTACTTCTCTCTTCAGTCAGTATATTTGTCTGCGTCAGCTATACTGGAATTCTTATGATGGGCGAGTGTCGTGTTGTTTAAAACAAGCAGAATATACTCGCGTTTATCGCAGGGGGCTTTAGCGTCGGAAGAGGGCGAGTACAGCAATGATACCCTCGCCCCTTCCGCTGAAAATAGTCGCGGTTTTGGCGCAGCACGTTAGGCCAATCGCGATTGCGCTGGGTATATTCTGATCGCACTCTCACAACCTGCTCTTTTTCGTCTTCGGTTATCAATTCCTTCGACGCTTTATGCCTTTGCGCGCAAGAATGGGACGGCCGAAGCATAGGCCGGAGCAAGCAGCGGCAGCCCGATGGCGTGAACACGCCCTTGGGAGAGAACGTCGTCGATGCATCGGCACCGACCATATCACCCCGAGTGTTAGGATGGAATGCATTGGACTTCGAGATCACGATCTGCGTGAACGTGAAGCTGCACAAAGAAGAGAAAGTGATCTCGCGAAAAACTGCCACGCTGATGCGACCAGGCAATTTGTGCAGAGCGTCAGCGAGTATGGTACAAGTAGGGAGCCTTCATGTGCGCTTTGCTTAGGGTGGTGGCATCTCGCCATTTTGTCCCACACGGTTATTTTTCTTTTTTGTTCAGAATCGCGTGCAAGAGCGTGCCCCTGCACGCGTTTGTGGCGCTGACTGTGCTATGGCGACATTTTGTTTTCGTCGATTTCTTTGTATTTTCCCCGTGAGCGCGTGCTGTCGGCATCAGGTACTACAAAGGGTGGCATCGCCCTAAACAGAAGAACATTAAGGCACCCTAGGTACAAGCTGTTATCCTACTTTGTGCATGATCGGCTTTTATTTACGCGAGACACCGCGCGACGCGACACCAACAGAATTTCCGGTCCATATTGATGCAATATCATCAAAACGTCGCACAAGTTAACGTTCTCCAAAGGCATGTTTCACTCGGCCAGGGGGTGCGGTAGCATCCACGAGACGCGACCACAAAAGAGGCACCGCCGCTAGCGTCCGCTAGACGCGACCATTTAGTGCCGACGAGAAGCGGCCTCCTAGCGTCCCATCAGCTACGATCCATAGGCGCAAACAAGCGTCTGTCAGCGCCCCTTGCATCTACACCCAGGCACCAACAGAGCGTTTGAAAAGACGCCACACGACACTTGACGGAAAGGCAACCTACAAAAATCTGACTTTGCTCCCGAGGGGCGTTTCTCGGAACTTGAAAGCTACGGGTCTATTTGCATCACGTCGCGTAATCGTCCGGGCAGTTTTGTTTTCCTGTTGGAACGGTTTTAGTGAAGGGTTATCCCCCGCCCCCTTCTCTTCTCCTACAAACACAGAGTAGAAGATTTTAGAATGGGGATTCTGGGATAATTGTTTTGTTCTTCTGCCGGTTAAGGAAGTTATTTGACTGTTCATGACGATGACCTGACACGCAGGCCAGCCGGCACGCTATTTAGTATATTTCATCACGTAAATGAAGGAACATTTGTATTACATAAATTCTCGCTTATACTTGGGATGCTCACATCCCCGTTGTAGAAGAGATCTGATCAGAAATGGGGCTCAAACCCAAAGTGCGACGCACTAGATTTTTATAATGAACGTACCATTCCGCAATAGACCATTTTCAAAAGGCCATCGAGCAACATTGGCGGTCACCATCGGATGCTCACGAAGCGCGTTATTGGATCTGAGTCCTCGCCGAACCCTGACGCAGCGCTCGTGTTCAATACGAGCTTATCCCAGTTCACGCCGAGTCCTGACGTGGGCCTCGTGTCCAATACATAATCAGACTACGTTAGGAAGCAATGGTGGACCGCCGTTGGCGCGGACTTTTGAAAATGGTCTATTAAACTGTTTAACGGTCAGCAACTGTTAAAATCGCAGCCCGATGACTACCTGTTTCGTCAGCTGTGCGTGTTCGTGATCAAATAGTGTGGGACTTAGGAGGAACAATAAGTTTTTAACATATTAAATTACTAATATGTGTGAAGACACAATGGTTTCTTCTGCAGCGGGCGAGAAGTTCAAAATGCAGTAGATGTTTATTTTAAACACAAGGTTTCTTCTTTTAATAGAATTGCAGTGCTCGGGCAGCCAAAGCCTGACTGAAAGCAAGAACGTCTTGCTGGAGGCAAGAGTATAAGTAGGAATGTCCGTATATGTGTTATGCTAACTTTTAATAACATTCGTTGAGAATTAGCAGCTGTCCAGCTGTCTTCCAGTCTTCTGTGTAATCGTTTAGTTCGCGCTTTTTAAAAATTTAATTGAACACTGCTACAATGTCAAAACCGGTAGCGGCGAAATTAGACTTATTCAGCGCAAGCTTTCGATGAACACGATCTCAATAGGAATGCCGTATCACACACGTTTTGTGGGAATGCCTGTGTGTGTTTACTCATCTATTTATATTTAAACACCGACATTCCTGTGATTTTCATTTTGGGGCTTCAAATAAGCACCGATAAAATACTTCCCTTCTTAAAAACAAGCACCTATGGGTATATCTTTCTTCCTCGTCATAAGAGATTACCGATAACAAGTTCATTTATTTTGGGTCATATAGTAAGTTTTTGGTTCTGAATGGTTTTAAAAAGAAAGGATACTTTCTTGGCTATGTTTAGACGAGCTTTTTAACATAGGTTGTAATTATAGGCTGCAGATTTTGCGAAAAGCTTTACACAAGTCTAATGAAAAAGCGTTACACGGAGGCCAAAGCAACATACCAACATACACAGCAAAGAGCAGTTAACGCATAAGCATACAACCAGGAGACATTCTCAGTCATAATTGACTATATACACCCATCAATGGGCATGATTAATTGTAACCATCGAAATTAAACAAAGCGGCCTAGTGGGAATCGAACCCCAAGATGTGCGATTCGCAGCACCGACGGAAGCCTGTGGGAATCGACGACCCTCGGAGCACGTAACTGGCTCCCGAATTGTGAAGCGTAGCTCTCCAGGTGAGCACGCGATGTCAAGGTGCAGATCATTACCAATTTACTAGATTAGCGCAGTTTGGGATCTCCTCCAGAGGGTGGTACCCCCCATCACCCCCTCCGTCAGCTTCCCGTCGTATGAAGCCCGTCAACAGTTTCGTTTGAAAAAGATAGAGAGTTTTAGGGAACCATTTTCGCACATCCGACACGGTACGATGTGCCTTCCGGTATGAACTGCGCATGTGCGAGTGTTCTACCGTCTTACCGCACTGCGCGTTTCGAACCGTAAGGCAGGAGCGATGGCCGACATCGACAATCTGGCTTCGTTATTCAAACAGCTATATCACTGTCGGAGGGAGCGTGCCGAGGCTTCACACCTGAATAGAAATGCCTCGGGTAGTGTCTGGCAGGAACGTCATAGGTGACGGTAATAATTGTATAAAGTTGGAGTCAGCAAATGAAAAAGACAGTTCAGAGCAAAATACGATTTAATTTCCTTTTAAGAAATATTTTAGTGTTTAGTAAACACTAAATTATTACTGAATTTTAATATGTATTTATGCATTTTAGTACATTTTTAGTTTTTATTATTTCTATACAAGCCTTGGAATGTAAATTGCGGGCACTTATTACCCGTTTTTACAGCTGCCATGATAGCTATGAGGGTTATCTGTAGTGGCGACAGAGAAAGCAGCAATCTGTTGCATCAATACTTTCGATACTTACTTTAAAAATATTGCATGAATTAAAAATGTGTGTACTAATTCTACTCACATATATGATATCTCCCATAAAATGAGCCTTTTGATTATTGGGTAATAGCTAAAAAAACGTAGACAGGTATAAAGTCAAACCAAGTTTTGTCTTCCTGTTTTCTTCGTGGTCGTACCGTACACGGCACGACCATCGGTTCGGAGGCGTTGGACCGTGATCGTCTGCTATCTTTACCGTACGCGATCGCGCGAGGAACATGAGAACTAATGCGGTTGGGGTGGGCCAGCCTTCTCAGCCCGATGGCGAGGGACCCGTCCTTTTACACCCGCACCCAGCGGTTGGTTTTCAGCATCTCAAAGGTGCGCAGCGCCGATCAACCAAAGGTGAGATTCCAGCTAAGGCTACGAACACGTCCTTTGTCTTCCCTTCTACAATACTCTCAGTCAGCAGCGCCGATTGGAGATGGGGATGATCCTCCTTCGTGAACCTGAACTTCCCTGCAACATCATCCTAATCCTCCTGAGATATTGAGCGCCAGAGTTTTCGGAAAGCTCTCCTGCTCTTTTGGCAGATCAACATTCTAGAACTTAGCAGTTCCAGTGGCGACACGCCACAGGGCGCTAGAGTTTGAATCACTAAAGTGCATTCATTTAAAAACAAAATGATGCGAAATATGAGTGTGTATGCAAGGCAAAGTTCTCTTTCTTTTCGAGATGTTAATTATATTCACTTGAGTTTCGGAAATTCGCAAGCCGCCCTCACACACACACATGTAAATCTGTCTTTTCTCGATGAGGCCGATGCAGGCTTCCGTGGCCAGGGGCGCGATCTCTACCGATTGTCTGCAACCGTCTGCAAACATGTTTCCCCCAAAGCCGTTTCAAGGCACACCGTTGGTCCACACGCCCGACCCAAGGATCGTTTTTTTTTTTTTTTTTTCAGTCGATCGTATTTTGTTCCGGTTCCTTAAAACTCTCAAGTGTCTTCCATAGATTACCGGAAAACGCCACGTAGTCCAACCTCTTTAGATCTCTCAGTTGACAAGCTCCACGGAATTACGACGTTTGAAATCGGTTCATTTCTGTTACATGCGCGCGAGCAGGTACGGACAGAAAGCGTTCCTAGCGCCACCAGCGTCAACGCCATTAACGGCAACGGAGAAGGACCGCTTTCCAAAGGTGCGCATATTACGCCAAGTTTTGAGAAAACTTTATGTATGCCATACAAACCCCGCTAGAATCCCTATCCACCACAGGTAATATAGTAATAATAATGATAGTGTTTATTTCCACTATAAAATGAGGGTGGAAATCAGGAAAAAAAGCTGTGATGTACAGCTTGACGGGTTCCTGACCGCCTACAGCTGCAGCGACAGAGTGGGGAAAAAATACAGCAATCAAAAGAGAAACACAAATGTACAAAAAATGATGGCTATCACAATATGTTAAGCACAATACCTTAGATTACCACAATGTTGGCATATAGGGAATGACGGGCACACAAAAACAAAAACAAGCTCATAGTGTTAAGAACACAACAAGGAGTAAAGAAAGCAACTACATCAGTGAAACAAGGGTGACCTCACTTCACTCAACAATAAGTTGTCCCAATCAATACCTTCAGCAAAAATCAGATTAAATAAGTTAGGAACAGCGTATTTCAGTGTTTGTGTACTATAGTTTGTTCTCGGTGTAACCACCTACCAACATTAAGCTCCGCGGGTAGAGTAACTATGAATGAGATTTGTGCAAGATTAATAGAAAAATTCGTATTTCTATTTTGCTCCACTTTTAGGCTCGTGGCGAGCCTGTAATCATATAATGTGTGGACATTTATGACATGACATTTTTTGGATAAGCTAGCTGTATGAAAGTCAAACGGGACATCTCCCATAGCTATAAGTGCTTTCTTTTGCAACACATGCAGCGTTTCTAGATTGGTAAAAGTCATTGTACTTCAAACTAAGGGGCAGTAATTTAAGTGCGAGTGGAATAGAAAATTATATAATAATAATGTTACTTTTTCTGGCAAAATATAACGATGATGATTTAAAATGCCCACAGCCCGGGATAGCTTCGGAATACGGAAGTTTATATGATTTTCCCACGACATATTCTTAGAGAAAGTAACACCTAAGAGCTTAAAGGAGTTTACCATTTCAATTTTGCTAGAATTTAAATTTTGGGTGAATATGGTCAGCTGAACAATTACAAATTAGAAAAACCGTGAGAGGAAAGACATACACACCGCTGACTATCAACTTGCTGTCTTTAATACTTCGTCTTCCTTTTTTTCTCTTTACTACAGCTAGTGATGAAAGCCATCCCCCATATCCGCGCGATGGACCCATTAGGGTGGTATGCGGCTCGTGCCACGTCTCAAGTATTGTTCTTCTTTCGGGTGCACGCACAGTTGAGCACTGTCTTCGATGGCCAGGGCTTCAATTAGT
The DNA here is from genome assembly GCF_016920785.2 of Ixodes scapularis. Classification (NCBI taxonomy): domain Eukaryota; kingdom Metazoa; phylum Arthropoda; class Arachnida; order Ixodida; family Ixodidae; genus Ixodes; species Ixodes scapularis. The sequence goes on from NW_024609835.1 coordinate 199,408,151, forward strand.
TCACGTGTATATGCGTTCCGGTGCCGCCCTATAATGGTGATGTTGTTAAAATTAGGAGTGCACTTGCATGACCGGCAATGTGCAGAAAGATGTCCTGCCGATGTTCATTTAACAGAAGCCTAGTGCTCCCTAGCTCGATCGTTCACACGTCGGCCCGTATGCCCTATGTAGCACCTGCCGCAGGAGAGCGGTATGTTGTGCACAACGCCGCTTTGGCACGGGGTGTATTGCGTCCTGTGAGCAATTGTGCGTTGCTTCTTCTCTTGATTTGTTTTTCGATTAGGTCTTCGGCACATGGAGTAGGCCATGTTTGGTGCCGAGCACACAACTCGAATATCATGCCTACCGGCAATCTTTTTTAGGTTTTGTGTGAGTCCGTGGATGTAGGGTATGATCGCTACGTTTCTTCGATTTGTAGCTTGCGACGAAGTCTCATTCCCTGCATGGTCGCGTTTCAACTTCTGGCAAATGGTTTCAGAGGCGGTCACCAGGAGAGACTCCGGATAACCAGACTCACGTAGACTCTTCATGTGTGTTTCAAAACTTGGTTCAAGTTAATGGTGACATGATTTCTTTCCGGTGGAAATGAGAGCAGTTGTGGCAACACTCTTTTTTATGATTTTAGAATGCCCGGAGTTGTATGGAAGTAACCCTTGGCATGAGCGCGGCTCATATTTCCAGCACGCATGGCCTTCTTTGAACTGAAGCACCAGGTCAAGGAACCTGATGGATTTTTCAGCCGGTAATTCATACATGAAATCGAATTCGGGGTAACATTCTTGGAAGCACTGTATAACTTTTGCTTTCCACCCATCCTCTTACTCATTCACTTCAATGTTGCAGAGAATAAAAAAAAAAAAAATCATCGACATATCGGAAGATGGCCTTGATCCTGCTATCCTTTAGTTTGCTTTCAATGTTCCTTCCGCACGCTGCCAAATATACATCGCAGAGGTGAGGAGCTACCTGGAATCCCTTACATACTCCACTTCTCTGTACATATGCCTGGCCTTCATGTGACACGACTGTAGCTGTCAGGTAGCACCCTAACAGTTCCAAAAAGGAATCAACGTTCACTCCGGCCGCATTTTGAAAAGGTGACACTCTTTGCTTCTCTGTGCTGTCTCGTAGAATTGGCATGATGCTCGCGTGTGGAATTGAATAATACATGTCTTTTACGTCAATAGAAAAGCCAGAGGCAACATCTTTTGCATTATCCTGTAGAAAGGAAATGAGTTGTTGCGACTGGCGTCCACGACAGGACTTGCTGTCCACTGTGACGATCTATCCTGAGAGGAGGAGGGTGAGCGAGTGAGTTTGCCACAACCTAGGGAGCGCGTTGTGAGGCTGACGCCGTTGCGGGAGCACACAGTCCGCCTTACCGATTGGGAGCAGAGGAGAGATTCTAGAGTCAGACTATCCAGCAAAGGGTCCGCTCGACTTCAGCCATGAAGCTCCACGAGCTAATGGCCTGCGGAAAATAACTCGGGCTCAAGGGTTCAGCCCTGAAGGAATGGGTGGACCAAAAGAGGGAGAATACGAGAGCCGCGAGAGCGCAGGAGCAAGATAGGAGTGTCGAAGCGGAGCACCGAACCCTAGAGCTGAGGATCAGGCTGCGAGAATTACAGAACGCGTCGCCGATCCCTGTTACCTCTAGTTCCACCGAAAACGGGACCGGGGTAACGTTATGGAAGAGTCCTCGGCGTTGGCTGCCCACCTTCGACGAGAAGGACGACCTTGATGCTTACCTGATGCGCTTTGAGAGACTAGCGAGTGGGCAGATGTGGCCCCGCGAACACTGGGCCACTGCGCTTAGCGTATCCTTGGCAGGGGAAGCACTTGGAGTCTTTTCTAGGCTAACCCCGGAGGATTCTGTCGAATACGATAACGTAAAGAAAGCGCTCCTGCAGAGGTTTCGGTTAACTACGGACGGCCTCCGAGACAAGTTTAGAAGTGCTAAGCCAGAAAAAGGGGAAACCGGTACACAATATGCGGCGAGATTGTCTAGCCTGTTTGACCGTTGGGTCGACTTGTCCGGGACGGCGAAGGCTTTTACCGCCTTACGGAATTTGCTGCTCACGGAGCAGTTCGTTCGGAGCGTTCCGTCAAAAATGTCGCTTTTCTTAAGACAAAGAAAGAGCAAACAGCTAGACGAAATGGCTGACCTCGCAGACCGCTATCTGGAGGCCCTAGAACAGAAGCCGGCCAGGGGAGAGGAGGCTACACCAGACTCTGCGGCAAGCGGATCTCGACCGACATCGAACGGTCAACAGTACAAGGCGAGTAAACTTCTTAGGAAATGTTTTCTTTGCGGCAGAAGTGGACACCTAGCGGCACAGTGCAAAATCGGGTCAGAAACCGAGCAGCGAAGCTGGGACCTGCCGAAATTGCGGAAAGTTCGGTCACACGTCCAGTCAATGTTGGAACCGGGACGGAGGATCGCAGAGGAGCTGGACGCAGTATCCGGTCGTGTGAAAGGTGCCTATGTCGAGCTAAGGAACGGCACCCAGGTGACAGTGGTAAACGCAGTGTCCGGGACTTCTCGACTGACGGGGGACATGCCTGTAGATGCCGGAATACTACACGGAGAAGCTGTCACTGTATTGCGTGACACAAGCTGCAACGCTGTCCTAGTGCGCCGAAGCCTCGTACCAGACGACAAACTGACTGGAACATCGAGTCTCGTGTACTTGGTGGACGAGACTGCGAGGGTCTTGCCTGAGGCCAGGGTGCATGTTGAGACTCCTTTCTACAGTGGGGATGTCGTGGCTAAGTGTATGGATAACCCTTTATATGACCTGATTTTTGGTAACCTCCCTAACGTGCGCGCTCCCAGCGAACCAGAAGCTGGCTGGAATAGACCGGAGAAAACTGAAGTGGGTTTGCCTCACGATGAGAAGCAAGATGTAGAGATTCGTGCCACGGCAGCCATGAAGACAGGGTCCCAGAGACAGGCGGCAAAGAACACCACACTGCTGAGAGTGGCCATAATTGAAGGTGCACCTGCGAAGCCCGAGGAACTTGCGACACTACAACAAAAAAAGACAGCAGTCTAAAGGGGCTCTTCGCCCGTGTCGGAAAGATAGCAAACTGCAGAAACTCGGAGGACACAGAAGAGTTTGTCATGCATCGGGGACTGTTGCACCGAGTTTTTCGGACATCAGAGCGGGAATTCTACCAGTTGGTGCTCCCTAGTAACTTACGGACGGAGTGCTTCGTATGGCTCATTACGGCATTTTGGCTGGACACCAAGGGGCAGAGATAACCGCACTCAGTATCGTCAGCGAGTTTTACTGGCCCGGACTCCAGGCGGACGTCAAACGATTTGTCAGATCCCGTGACAAGTGCCAGCGGACGACTCCAAAAGGGAAGGTGACGAAGGCAACCCTCGGGAAGATGCCGTTCATTGATACCCCTTTTCAGCGGGTGGCGGTGGACATCGTTGAGCGGCAATAGGTACATTCTGACCATGGTGGACTATGCCACCCGTTATCCTGACGCTGTGGCACTACCGGATAACCACAGAACGTGTGGCCAAGGGTCTTGTGGGCATGTTTACCCGTACCGGTGTTCCAAAAGCGATCATGAGTGACCGTGGAACGAACTTTACTTCCGAGGTAATGGACGAGGTGAGCCGCCTCCTCTCCATGACGGAAATTTCCACCACGCCATACCACCCCATGGGGAATGGTTTGGTGGAGAAGTTTAACGGCACCATCAAGATGATGTTAGGACGCATGTGCCAAGAGAAGCCTCAAGACTGGGACCGGTACCTCGCACCTCTGCTTTTTGCGTACCGTGAAGTACCGCAAGCGAGTCTGGGTTTTTCCCCGTTCGAACTGCTTTATGGACGCCAGTGCGATACAAGTTCGGATGTCAAATATCCCATTTAAACAAACAAATTTGGAATTTGACTTGAACCGCTGTCCAGGTGTTAGGACTATACCTTGGCGACGGATTCCCTGAGAGGCGGGAGGAATTGAGAGCAAAGCATGCCGACGTTACGAACAGTATTTTATATAAAATAATTCAAAAGTAAGGAAAAGGTGCGCAGGACGTGCACACAGTCGAAAGAAGTAAAGAAAAAAAAAAGTCAAATCGAGGTTGTCATACAGTTTTCGAAGGGGAGAGTCGAGTCAGGGTCCCAAGATGCCGGTGGGGGTCCGGTTCGTTGCGCCGCCAGTCGGGGTCGAGAAGTTGTGGTGGCTTGGGTGTTGTCGTGACGCACAACACTCACTCACAAACACGGGAACAGACAACTCCATAACCATTGAAGGGCAAAAATATATATAGAATTCTGTGACACTACCCCTTATTTCAAAAAAAAATATTCACGCAGGAATATAAAAAAATAAATCACAAAATTCGATGCGCACTATCTCTTTACGTTTTACTACTGCTATTCCTCAAGAACGTCCTGAAACGATGCAATCAGTAACAGTAATTCCCCCAACCATTCAATATATATTCATAGTCCCATCTGCGTTGCTTACGGCAGGTTAACAGGTTCTTACTGTACCTTATTTTCTTTCTAGTGTAACTCTACAATCGACTGAGGTAGTTTGCCCCAACATTTTCGTTGTCCTTAATGTGGCGTACGCAGAAAACGTACTCTTGGAGCTGAAGGCTCCAACGCATCACGCGAGCGCTAGAATGTCGGCTACGGTTAATATGCATCAGAGGCTGGTGATCTGTTTCCAGCATGAAGGGTCTCTTATATAGGTAGGTATGGAATTTCCGTATTCCCCAGATCAACGCTAGCCCTTCCTTCTCAACGGTTGCGTAAGCTAGTTCCCTCTGCAGGAGTTTCCGGCTCACGTACGGGATCGGACGTAGGACCCCACTTTGCTCCTGGAGCAGGACGGCCCCAGCGCTGTGATCTGAAGCATCCGTCCTGAGCAAGAAGGGCTTTTGGAGGTCCGGCAGTCTAAGGATCGGCGTACTGGTCAGCCGGCGCTTCAGCTCGCGGAAAGCGTCTTCGTGTTCTTCCCTCCAGTCTACTCGGTTGCTGCCCCCCCTGCCGAGTGAGGCTGGTCAAGGGAGCCGACACCTCAGCATAATTGGCAATAAACTCCCGGTAATACCCCGCTAGCCCTAAGAAGGAGCGCACCTGCCGCTTTGTCTCTGGACGTTGGGCCGCTTGGATCTTCTCGACGAGTCCAACGGGTGGCGTCAGTTCGCCTTTCCCGACCCGGTGTCCCAGGAAAGTTATCTCCTCTCTTCTGATTTCACACTTCGGGGGTCTCATTGTTAACCCCGCTAACTAAAGAGTATACTTGTGTCGTCAGCGTAGTTGACATATTTTGCATTTGGATTAATATTGGTGATATTATGAACATATATATTAAAGAGGAAAGGACCCAAATTACTACCCTGTGGTGCGCCAGAAAGCATAGGTTTTATGGTGGAGAAGTTTTCATTAATACTGGAATATTGTATCCGATGCCCCAAATACGACCGTAGTAACTCCAAAGCGTGCCCTCGAATTCCATAATTATCTAATTTAGAAAGTAGAATTTAATAATTGAGACAGTCGAAAGTTTTATAGTAAAGTCTATGAATACTCCAAGGGCCATCATTTTGTTTTCAAAGCTTTGTAAACTGAATTCTTTTTAAACAAGTAGAGCAGATTCCGTAGATTTGTGCTTTCTAAACCCGTACTGCGACGCTATCATCAAATCGTACTTATTAGAAAACTTCGTTCCTCGGGTATGAATGACTTTTTCAAGTGCCTTGGAAAACACTGGCAATATTGAGATGTGTCTGTAATTTCCCATTTCATTTACGCTTCCTTCTTTATGCAACACTGAAACCTTAGCAATCTGCATTCGCTCAGGAAATACTCCTGTGGCTAGAGAAATATTAAATATGTGAGTTATTGCAAGTGCTAACAAATGAATCACAGGCTTTACAGGCCTTATTTGAATACCATCTACGTCACAGCTTCCACTATTTTTAAGCTGAAAAAATACACTCACCACTTCCGGTTCTACCACCGGTTCCGACGCTTCGGTTCATAGGGTGGGCAGAATGTGTAGCATAGGGTTATTATAATGTACGCTAGCGGTTCAACTGGCGCCAGTGTCTATGCAACGTTTGGGAGGTAAATTGGAGCTGAGAGCGACCAGTTTACATTTGCTGTACTCCTGTTCCTTCTTATGGGAAAACGCGCGTACATTTTGTGTCTTCGCTGGAAAATAACACGGATAATGTTTGTTATTTGGACGGTGAAGAATAGTATGTACTTTTATGAACATTCTAAAAATGAAATTGTTTGAGTTGAAGCTTTTTGTTTTGTTTTTAGCAGTGAACGATATAAAGTTTCACTATGTTTCCGGCTAGAACCTCCGTTCCATAGCAAGTATGTAAACACGAGTGACAATTCTAAGAAAGATAACGATCCGAAGGAATGTAGAGTGTGTTCAAGGTTCGCCAGCATTCCGGTTGTGCTTATACATTGCTAACATTCCCGTCCTTTCAGTATATAAATTTCACCCCGTTGTGGATGTTTACGAGCGGTGAAAAACATTCGAAACTTAAAGAATAAACTACGTCGGCTAACAATCATTCGGCTTTTTATTAATTCTTATGCCGGGCAGTTTTTATGGGGCACCTGTTTTCTGGAGTCTTCTTATTTTCAGAGATTTCGAGCGTGCGGGTACTGTTTTGAACGCAGAACAAGCTTCTTCAGACATGTTCATGAGCAGAAAGAATAAAGAAAGACTTGTTTATTGCAAATCAGACTATATTACGTGGCCTTCAATTTGTTTTGATCGTTTGAATGCTCAAGAAGTTACTGATCCAGTTTTGCTGCGTAGTTCTTGACGTCTCTCTTGCTTTCCCAGGTGTTCTTCGTTCGTTTCACTCGTTGTCGCCCATGCTGAAAAGCGCCGAGGCCATGTTTGCGCTAACGGTATTCGGCAGTGCACACAGATGCACATATTAAGCTGTTCTGCCACTGTGTTTAATGCTATGAATTTGAAAGAATACGCCGTAACTGATCAATTATTTTGTCCGCGTGACTGATCAACTATTTTTTCCGCGTGACTGAGAAATCTCGCAATCTACCTAGTACATGAGAATCATTCGTGGATATTGTCATCTATAATCAAGCACAGGGAGAAAATATACTCGCTTTTTCCAATAGAAATACATTTTCGGAAGTCAATTTCCGACTGGATGCTGTGTGCTTCAACTTGCAAGAGCACACTAGCCCCATTTGAACCTCTAACGTACATTTTAATAACTTTGTGTAGTGTAGCAAGCGCCACAGATCTCACGGGCCACGAAACGGCGCCGGCAGGCGTTCTAGAAAGCTTGTCAACTGACTTTCATCTTGTAACGTTGATCTAGACGCTGTGCTACAATCGTAGGTAATACATTCAACACTCTGTAATGGCCCCAGCAGCCGTCCTCAATGCGGTGGCGCATCGAACGACATGAGGGAGGGGGTGCAAGGCAGCGTCTCTGGGCAGTTCTGTAACTGCGCTATTCTAGTTGCGTCGGTCATAACGCACCACCAGTTCACACAGCAGGCGTGTACAGCGTCACGGCCAGTAGAGCAGACCACATGCCTGCACATCACACGCTTGGGAGTACTTCATTTATCATATAAAATTAATACACCTAAAAAAATTACGTTTCTAAAGTTACATTTGGCAGACTACCAAACGTACCCAAGGTATTTTTTTGTTATTCAACTATCCCCATTCATTTCACTCCTGGATAAATTTAAACGTTTCTTGATCGCTTTTATAAACCCAGTGTGCACATAAATGTGTCATGCGTGCAGCACATCCGCGACCTTACCACATTCTCCTCAACCTAGCATAACAGCCCAAAACCCACGCATAATTCACGCACTACACTTATTGTACCGTATGTACTCGATTAATAGCCGCACTGTTTATGAAGAAAACCTGAGGTTTCGCTTTTCCGCGGAGCACGCGGATTGCCAATCACCGCGAGTGTCAGCATGATTCAAGCGGTTTTAAGGAAAGAGATAACGTATTCGCGCGAACATACCATCTGTGAAGGTTGTATTTGTACAACCTTCACAGCCTGGTGCTCTTGATCTAGTTATTCGCTACGTTATTAATACGTAACGCGATGATTGGCTGTATATGTGCTTTGCGAGAAAGTAGACATAAAGGCCTTGTTCATAAATAGTGCGGATATTACTCGAGTAAATACGGTACTTTCTGGTTTTGTTAAAACAATGAAGACCAGTTTTTTTTTTCTTTTTTTTTTACAAACACAAGGCTGCTGCGATCTCCTCTCCCTCCCCCCCCCCCCCTTATCTCACCCTCCAAACAAGAACGATTAATTATTTTGTATTTAAGAGTTATCCAGTTGCAATGAGCACAGCCGACATATCAAGTGTCGTGACGTTATATATTTTCGGCGCCCTCAATCGACTCATTCTGCTCACCGGCTGCGCTCAGACGGGATGTGGAACACGGTGTAGCTCACTGGCCCTCCTTACAACAAATACAACAAAGAATGCCTGTTAGCCACAAAATAAGAGAAATTGTCCTTCAATGTCTCTTTAAAGTCCTCTTCACGCGTTCGTATCAGCCCTGGGTTAACGCAAACTCATTGCTGCATCAGCGCTATTGTGAGCGCTAACACAAAGCTCATTTGGTGCTGCGTTTTGTGTGTAAGGAAGAAAAGGCGGAAACAGATGCATCGGAGTGCTCATTCATCGCAGATGTAGTGCAAGTTCATCGCTTTGTCTTGAGAGCTGAGTCAGCGCTGTGGTGTATGTACGAGCATGCCTTCACACACTCGCAACGTAGCCGACTGTAACTGACAGTCAAGATAACCCTTCCATTTTGTGTCACTTGTTCATTTTATTCTTGCGAGTTAAAGAAAACCTGTTTTTCGTATCAAACACAAAGGGCATCAAGCTGTAATTCAGGGAAAGCAGCAGAAAGAGGGCGTCTTACTTTGTTGCGGAGAGGAATAAAGTACCTTGGGCATGGAAGAGCAAAGCTCATAAAAAGTCGCTTTGCAAGTTTACATTTTGTTTTTCGCATCATATTCGAGATTTACTTTTGCTGGGCGTCCCAATTGTTAACGCATATAATTCATGGAAATTCTTGAATGATAAAATTTGGATAACTCAAATATTAAACACGATACCTATTTACATAAATGTAATTGTATCATGTGTATGTTTATACAGCCGCAAGTCAGTCAGTCCCAATTGGCGTATGGTGTCTTAGTTATGCTCCTTTTCCACAAGGGCGCAGCCATCTTAAAAGTCGTTCCTTCTGGTATGCGGTAAAACAATGTTTTGATCTCTCCACGCTGCTGGAGTGTGTTTATGACAAATGCGCGATTATCACTCATTCTTGTTTTGCCTCACCTATATTTTCTCGGATAATCAAGGTTATTCGTCCGCATACCAGAAGCGCAAGTCACGTGCCTAACAACGACTGGAAAGAGAAAACGACTCTAAAGGAGACATTTTGCCGGTGCAGTAGAACCGCTGGCCTGGTGTCTTTAACGCGCTCCACACAGTAGTGATACACGACCGCACCCCGGTACGATGCACATTTAGATCGAACCGGGCAGGAGTGGGGATGGAACCCGGGACCCTGGCTCTGCGGCTTGAGCTTTCGCTCCACGTGCTCCGAGCTGGTGTGCGCTTGCCCAATCTGCTGAAGGAAAAATACACAACAAGAAAACAGGAGTTCTAGGCAAATTAAATTATGTAAATGGTGAAGGCGCAAACCTTTCAAAGATGTACATAATCATAAGTTTGAATAAGTTATTATTACTAATTGCCCTCACATTACATAGTTTGCCCTTCTATCAACTTCATGTTCCTTGACACTCGACCTTTACACACAATGTCGGCGGAGAAAAAGAACTTCTGAACCACACTAGTCGCAGATGGGTATGTCGACAGCTAGAGGGACTTATCGCACATGTCTCAACCGGGAAATATGGGCGGTAGCATGGGGTCTACGTTCTGCAATTTGCATCCATAATGGTGCTCAGACACAAGTTTACCTTTTTCCATCTTATTCAACACAAGGGAGACAGACTGCTTCCCACTGCCAAGTGAAAGCGCGCGCGGATATTTTTAGTATGCAAATTAAGGTTCGGAATAATTATGCGGCTTGTTAATCCATCACGGCACGGTCTGTTATCTTAAGCTATCAACTATTTATTTTCTCTTAGAAATCGTGCGTCCGATGCAGACCAGTTCCTAAGACTAAAAAATAAAAAAAACACCGGCACTTTTTTTTCAGGTCTGAAGCTTGAATATTTTGTGTCTGCTAGATTTATGCTATCAAATGATCGAACACCTTCCAACGAACATAAACACGTTCAAATATTATGAGCATAAAATTCGGCACGTCAGCTGCATCGTTTTGGTAAACTTGATCTGTCTGCGTCCAGAGTCACTATATTATGCTCCTTTCTTCCTCTGGTAGGTTCCTGTTTTTCTTTCCCCTATGTCTTTCTTTTTTCGCACTACATTTGTTTCGTGATGTGATTAAGTGATCACAAATATCGTCTGCACACCTGGTCAGTTCACACGGTACAATCCGAGCGACCCTTTTATATCTTTATAATTGCAAAATAAGGCGTTTCTGAGACTAGCGCACGAGCAGATTAACCATGAGAGAGTAAAAACCCAAAACTATCTTGGTTACATCAGTTTTTTTTTGTGCGTTTCTAGATTGCTTCTTTAATTTACTCCTAAAACCCAATACATTTTGAAGCAGATTTTTGGTTCATTAAACTTTAGCAATCGCATTTTGTTCTCAAATGCCCACAAACAATTATGGGGGCCTGTTTCGAACCTGCTTTTACGACATCACGATTGAGCCGGACGCACTTGCACGTAGTTGCAAGAAAACATCCCCGAAAAGCTTTGTTATCAAAAAACAAAATGCCAAAGTTTTCGTTCATGTCGCAAAGTAAGATATATAGACCCCTTTCGATGAATGAAAATTTGAGCAGTCTGTATATATATATATTTTTTTTCAAATCCACAATAGGGTCTAAACGATCGCAGTGATACGTCTCGGCAAAGTCGTTACACTTCGGCGTCGTGTTCACGCACCGTGGGGGTACGTGAACAAAAGCGTTCTGAACAAAATAGACATACCACCATTTTCTTCCGAATGTTTTTGTTTCTCTTTTTTTTTTTTCAGGAGCTTGTGAAAGCGCTTCATCCGGAACGAGTTTTCAGCATTGACAGTGCTACGAAGGCATGTTGTTTTCCGCTCTTTTTTTTTTTTTTTCAGAGAGCACGTGCAGTGGGCATCCGGCACTACAAAAAATCTTATATTAAAGGGACCGTGAAATGAATTTGCGGATGGGATATATTATTATCAGATAAGGTCTTTACTTATTACATATTGTTTAGTGAGTCAAAAGAAAGAGGGTAGAAAGTGAAAAGCTTGCTTTTCTCTTCGCAAGTTGGAAACTATAGCGGACTACTTCTTACTTCCTTTCCTTTGGAAGCTCTCCGCCTTTTCACTGCGATGCCTCCGCGGCGCCCCGGGCACCTCAGTTGAACCCAACTCACGCGTTGGACACGAGAACTATGTTACTTGGACGTATGCCCTCGTCAATACCCAATCCGTCGACGAATGTTTGGATTCGCGTTCGTGGCCCAATGAGTGCCCTGAGGGTACCTATCATCGCTTGCGAATAACGAATTCCATGGCGCGCTTAAAAATCTTGGAGTCATCGTATTCGGTGCCCAAGCACGTCACACAAGCACGCGGTTGCTCATTTCGCTTTTGAGTTGATGATTAAAGCCATGAAGGAAGAAGTTAAAGAGAAATCATTTCATGGTCCCTTAAAGGCGGGTTGTGAATGCTGCTGTGTAATTCCGTCGTAACGCCTCCACTTCGAACGCAAGGGACCCAGGTTCGATTCCCGCGGGCGACAGGCGCTCTTTTTTGGGAATTCGGCAACATCGACGACGCGCGCCCTTCATCGCCAACGACAAGATCGACAACTACAAGATCATGCTCAACAACAACAACATCTACAACTACTACATCATCAACAAGTACGGCAAGAGTGACGAATGTCGTTTCAAGCCTTGGGAAGTGCCCATAAAACAGCTATTGCTATGAAAATCTCATCCACTGCGCAATGGCGGAACAACGGATGCAACCGCTGATTCTGGAAGTAGCGCGAACCGGTAGCAAATACTCGTGCTACCGCTGCACGAGGGTTCGTGAGCGGGTACGCATTTGAAACCAAGAACCTCGCACTTGTATCCGCCATTGTGCAGGCAATCTACAGTTTCCAACAGGGGGAGAGTTTGAAAAGGTGTCTATACAACGGGTTTTCTGAAAACACGAAACAAATCGCTCCTGCCAAACAACGAATTGCACAAAAAAAGGATGACGCCGTAGTGGTAATAATTTACTGTAGAGTGTTTTCAGATAAGGGCGGTCATAGTGTTATTGTCACGCCATTTGTTTCTTTTATATTATTTTTATGAGGTACGTAATTATCTCCGAACAACGGTAAAAACCTTGCTTTTGCAAGAAACCTTCTTGTATTTGTGAGAGAACGTATTGCCTTTTAGGCGTGGTTGCAAACATAATTCTCCAAAGTTGACTGTTGACACAACTTTGAAAGCACCTGGAATAAGAAGAGTAAAATTTTCTACCTTATCAAATGCCTTATGTCGAACGCACACAAACTTTACTACTAAAACTAATAAAACATATTTGACCAGATTATATACTTTAAAAAATTAAAAATGCGAACATGTATTTTTAAGGAAATCTTTCGTAATGAGGCTTATTTCGGCAAATTTTTAGGACACTTTAAGAACAGTCCTTGAATCTGGAATTTTTTGTCCTGAGTATACCGTTCCTTGCGCATTAAAAAAATATATATCGTTATACTACTGTAACTATATTATTCGTGGCGCTCAATTTAAAAAAAGAATAAGAAGTAATCAAACAGAAAAAAACATTAATGTTTGCTTCGATTAAGGAAATAATAATCCTCGATTTTCTTCGAAGTTTATCCGGTGGATGTTTCACAATCGGTAACTTTATATATTCGAAAACATATTTAATAATTTTGTTTAAAATGAAGAAATACACGTGTAACCAGGTCTATGTTGCATTCGGTTAGGTTTGGGTTTTTACTGTCTTAACGAGAAGTGATGCTCGTGCTACGCATGCCACGGCGACCATATTTGGTCGTCTTAACTCTCAGGCAAAATAAAGCACTAGAAAATAACAAGTGCGTTCTTTTTTATCAGTGATGTTTCTGGTATCGCCTATGAAAACTGAACCTTGCAAGGCGTCCGGTCCTTCGGGTGTTGTACTCGTAGTTCCGAGGGTAAAAACTCTAAAATCAACGAACAAGTAAACGAGACAAACAACACAGAGCGCTACTTGCAACTGAAGTTTACTGACGGAAAAAAACATACATATATACAACGCGAAATCTGGACATGTGATGATGGAAATGCGACATCCTCAAATGAATGATTATCTAACTGCCATCTACTTTGCGAACGATTTTGAAAACGCCTCCTCAGAGCCGAAAAGGGCTATCGATGGAGCGCTGACACAGGTGCCTTCGACGCACTCCGTTATAAATACCGCTTCGTATATCTCTGTCGTCATTCCGGGATAAGATAATGGTGTTGTCAAACTTCGGGACACACCGACATCTGTTATAGTGGACAGCCAGATTTTACGAGGGTGCGGATCTTACTGGAAATGCGTCTTCCCTGAGCCCGTCATTTATACAACGACTGGATTGGCCAATGTACACTATGCCACATGATAAATGAACCTTGTGTTCATTTATCATGTACTGTACTCAACATACCTGGCCTTATGTTTCCTCTGACATATTCGGACGTGTGGCTCCCCTCGTCATACTTTCCCACATAATCTACCCAATCTTAAAGGAGCGGAGATTAATCCAGGAATTTCATGTTTTTTCCTCTTTCTTTATTTTGTGGCTCAAAATAAAGAAGGTGGAGCAAAAAAAAAATTAAAGGCGTTTACAATCCCCTTTAACGCCGAATTAGAGCGCAGCTTTTGAGGAGGAGGGTAAGGCACGGAGAGGAGGGTATCCTCTTCATCCTCTTTCGTAACCTCCCTTCCTCCCCCCTGCTGCCTTCCTATTTAGCGGAAAATTGTCGCTAAATTTCCGCTAAATTTAGCGTGGACAATTTCCAGCAAAATATGGCGGGGATTGTTTTCGCTAAATTAAGCGGAGAAATTTACTCATAATACAACGCGCGATAACGCCACAAGTGACATCACAACCGACCCTCGTGACGGCTTGTGTGCCGTCATTATTGGAAACCTCCAACAATACAACGCGCGGTTTCGCCGACGGCTACGCCGCACAAGCTGGAAGCCGGCGCCTAAGAGCTGCGCTCTAAAATATGTGGTTCCTGTACTACTCTCAGCTCCTCAAAAAGTGGGTTGATTATGTGGGAAAGTAGCACGAGGGGAGCCACATGTTAGAATATGCCAGTAGGAACATAAGATCAGGTATTTGGAGTGCAGCGATGGCGTGGCATACAAGATTCATTTATCATGTGGCAGAGTTGGCATAGGCAAATCGGGTAGTTGTATAAATGATAGGCTCAGGGAACATGCACTGTCAGTAAAATCGACACCTTCGGGAAATCTGGCTGTGCACTATAACAGATGTGTGTGTTGTTCCGAAGTTTCGACAACACCATTATCTTAGCGCAAAGACCGAAAAAAAAATTACGAGGTAGGTATCCGAAGCGTTCTTCATAACGGAGTGCGTTGAAGGCGCAAGTGTCAGCGCTCCGTCGATAGCCCAGTTTGGCATTGATGCGGCGTTTTTAAAATCTTTTGTAAAGCAGATGGCAAAGAGATAAGCATTCATTTGATGATGTCGCATTTTTGTCACCATATGTCTTGATTTTACGGTGTATATATGTATGTGTTTCCGTCAGTAAACTTCAGTTGCAAGTAGCACTTTGTGTTTTTCGTCTATTGCATTTGTCCGCTGGTTTTAGCGCTCTTACCCTCGGAACTAGGAATCAGCAACTAGCCGGAGTGCATACGCTTTTAGTGTTGTACTCGGTTGATTGAATATTCATCACGCATCCCTCAGTAGTGATTACACGAGCGAGTGCCGGTAGGATTCTCATCCAGATAAAAACCGACAGGGGAGGGGCTTGAATGCAGGATAATTCGGTTCTGGCACTAGAGATTCCGGTAAATTCCGTGAGCACCTCCGGCTTGTGGACTCCGAGGCTCGCCAAAAAAAATTGATCTGAACATTTCCACAAATGTTTCCGAACACTTTTCTTGTAACGGGCACAACGAACATGACAAGAGAGCCTGCGTTGTTAAAATTGGCTTCAGCCGTTCCGGCACACGCAAAAAAAAAGAAAAAGAAAAACAGCATGGTTTTTCATTGCCTTAGCTCCCAATTGGTTAAACAATAGACAAATTTTCGGCTACAAGCACTTCCGTCGTCTCATGCCTAAGCTCCCCCCCCCCCCCCCGCCCCCGTTTTCTTTTAGAGCGCAGCTCTAAGGGGCCCGTTTCCGGCTTGAGCGGCGTCGGCGTTGGCGTCGCCGTCGGCGTCGGCGCCGCCGTCGGCGTAACCGTGAGGTCAAGTGACCCCCCCGAGGTTACGTGACCCACCCAGGTCACGTGACCCCCCAGGTCAGGTGACCCACCCAGGTCACGGGGCCCCCTGAGGTATCGTGACCCCCTGAGGTCACGTGACCCCCTGAGGTATCGTGACCCCCTGAGGTCACGTGACCCCCTTCAGGTCACGTGTCCCCCCTCAGGTCACGTGACCCGCCTCAGATCACGTTGCCCCCTGACGCCATGTGACCCCTCTGAGGCCATGTGACCCCCCTGAGGTAACGTGACCCCCTTGGGGACACGTGACCCCTCAGGGTCACATGGCCCTGAGGGGTCGCGTGTCCCCAAGGAGGGGACACGCGGCCCCTCAGCACGCGACCCTTGGGGACACGTGACCCCCTGAAGTCACGCGACCCCCGAGGTCACGTGACGCCCCTGACGTCACGCGAGCCCCTTTAGGTCAGGTGACCTCAAGGAGCCACCTATCCCTCAGTATGCTTATATCTTCCTCCTCAAGAGCTGCGCTCTAACCGGCGTTACAGGGAATTGTAAACGGCTTTCATTTTTTTCCTTGCTCCATGACCTTCCCCATTTGTTTGGCTTTGGTGTTTACGGCATCTCCCTCCAACCTTCGTCTCTCTCTAGGGCTGTTCAATGTGCGAGTCGTCTCTCGTTTGACGATTCCTTCCTTGTTATATCTTGTGATTATCTTAATCCTTTGGCATCATTTTCCACTGCCTCGAGACTTGTCCATTTCATGTTCTGTGTAACCTGACGAAGGGCGTGCGCTCGGAACGTCGCTTCACTCCAGTTGTGTCGACTTTAGACCCTAGAGCAAAACGAGAGTTTCCGGCAACGGCTCCTAAAGTGAAGAGACGTTCAACATTCACCAGTTCGATCAAGATTAACTCAACGGGGCACAATTTGTCTGCAAGGACGATCTACCTACACCCAACAAGCTGGAAGTCTCCAACGCTCGTCAGCGGGGACTAACAATAATCGACACGTCAGCTCAACAAGCGGCTACTCGAACAAGACTTTCTTAAAAGGCAAGTACGTGGAGAGGGCTCCAGCGCACCGAATTGTTTACAGCAAGAGCAGGCTTCTATTTAAGTGAAGGTGACGTTAGTTTATTTTCTCTTTGAACCCATTCTAATTTATAATCAACAACTTGAATCCCTAGTGCGTGAGCCTTCATTATGGAGAAGCTTCCAGATAGATACTTTTGTGCAGACTATTTTAATAGTCACAAACGGACGATTCAAATGCAACGAAATTTCGTCCTCACAGCCACCTGGAAGTTGTCGCTGATCAGAACGTGGTGAATTCCTAGGCATTTCTTCAAATGCATGATAACGACTTCATGTGCCAGAACGGCTTCCATCGGTTTTGAGAAGACGTGGAAAACGTCGCAGTGCAGCGCGGGTCATTGCTCGAGAGTTTTGAGAAGGCAGATGAAATCGTGGAAAAGATTGATGCGATTAACGGTGCTCCCTCACTCGTGTCACCGCTAAAACCGCCAAACGCTTTAAGGAAGCGCAGGAGACCATCGTACGCAAACGAAAAGAAGATCAAGATCAGCACGGCAGTCGTAACATAAATTCAAACGGAAAATCGTGCTCCGTACACGTCAAAGGAAGGTCCGGAACTGATCCTGCCTTTATCTAACATTCTTCTCGTGAAAAGGGCAACAGCTGCACCAGCTAGCAAAATAACCTGCGTGCGCGCAACTTATGGCAAGAGCACATGTTTCGAGGAACGCTGCCAGGTATTGATGTTGTTACCATCACACCTCACAGTAAAAAAAGAGCAAGGCTTCATCCTGGAGGCAACAAAGTACATAATTCAGGCAATGAAGAAGCTTGTTGATAAGGAAGGTTATGGCCTTCACTGGAGCATTACCGTACGTGGAAAATTAGTGAAGACGATAACGGAGTGCTTGCGTACTACAAAACGGACGACTTGCATTGCTCAAGGCAAAACCCTAAAGCTTAAGGAGATACCTAGTGGGTTTCAAAACGCCCCATGACCCGGGTCCTGCGAGACGCATACGGCGGCTATAAACTTGCCCACTCGAGCTCCGCGATTAGTTTCACGGATTTCATATCTTTGCATCCTCAATGGGTCAAGTACTTGTCACACCGGGAGGTGTGCGTTTGTACCTATTGTGCTAAATTCCAGCCGCGTATCCTGGCACTCAAAATTGCGACAGTGAATTCACTTTCTGCAGAATATGTGCAGGCCATCTGCGCATGCCCACAGACTACTTCCGCTGATTTTCTCGGCGAGGAGGAGCAGTGCTAAAAGGCAAAAGAACTGACGTAAGAAACACTTGATATTGGACATGATGAGGAGATAGTAATTGCCACTTGGGAATCAGGCGAAGTAATGAATAATACTCTGACGTCCACAATGCATATCATAAAGCTTCAAAAGACTGTACTGAGGTGGGTCCGCCACAACGTCTTACGGTGTGTTCAAGAAAATGCCATACCTGACGAGAAGCAGTCGCGTAAGCAGTCAAACCGTTTTACACTTTGACTTGGCCAAGAATAAGACCGTCATGCTTCCGAATGGTCAACAAGAATAACATTGGCGAAATAGATAAATCAGTGATTTCACTTGCGTCATGATATCAAGGAAGCCGAAGCGGAACTACGTTACTATTTGCGTTGATGTAACATATGACTCTGTGCAGGCATGTTTGACTGTCTAAAGTTAAGGGGCATCTCGCAAACAACGCGCCCATTTGCTGATTTTCGTCACCCATGAAGCGACCGCCCATTTCAAGAACAGCTTCCAGTTTCACGAGCTCCAGTGCAGTGAGCTACAGACGACGAAGCGGACCTTTTCAGCAATAGAGCACGGCAGTAACGCATGCGATGGTGTATGTGGGCTAATAAAACATCAGGCGACTCAGCGCAATTGTCGGTCGCCCGCCACTAATGCCATCAAGTCGCAGGTGCTTTCCTGCAGGCACTAGGGGGAAAAAAAATCTCCGCCTGCACATTGCGGATAGCGAGCTTGGAGTATTTCTAAAAGAATAAAAAGAAAAAGAGTGGAAGAACGCCGAAAGGGTGTCTGGATTCCAAGCCTTTCACATCTGACGATATGAAAAATCAATTCAAGATGATTCGTTGTTGTACGTTGTACAGAGTGCAGCCTCTGACCGGAAGAAAGCTCTGAGCGTGTATCAATAGATCGCTTGCAACATTCAGTGGCGACGCTCACTCTTTCTCATCAAGAGTGTTCTGAGTTCAAATAAAGAAGTGCAGGTATTTTTAGTAAGCGTCCTTGTCCCGTTGTGATAAGATCATATAATCACCGCCCCCCCCCCCCCCTCCCGCCGCTCCCTACTCCAACCCACACTCCCATGCCCCTGCGCGAAGCCCCTTGATGGTGCTAGATGCTTCGATCCTGCAGAGCATTTCATGGCAGCGAAATCAGTAACGCCAAAGCGAACGCGGTGGACAAAAAATCCTGACGTTGCGTGACTGACGCTACTTAGCTTTCCTTCGCCATTTTATTTTAACAGAACCTGTTATTGTTATGCTTTCGCAACGTCTGATGGAAGACGTTCCGAAAGCTGTAGCTTCCGTAACGTCGCACGTTCTAATTGATGCCTAGAAAATAAAATCAAACTATTGTGTCTGTAATCTACAAAGAGTAAAGTATTACAATGGAAACGTGGGACAATGACTATATAATCAACCAAATATAACACCCTACAAATCGAACGCTGAGCAAAGCTTAATTTTCCTAGACAATATCAACCACACCACTGATAAAAAAAAATATATCGCGTGTTATTTTTGAGGTCTAACAAGATTGTTTTGCATTAATACAACGATATAATAACTGTTTTGGTTAACAAATGAGTCGACCGAACAAATACGCGTTTTTGGACTTTTGGCTTGCTGGTGACAGCGCCAAAAACTTTCTCGCTTGAGGTCACTCCGGTCTCGTGTGTCGGCTTCCCGAACACTGGTGTCGAATCATGCGCCGGCTCCATAGGGTACTTAGTTTCAATGCATAGAGCCTATCCAATATACGGCAGGTGCCTACGTGACACATTTTTATGTTTATAGTGCGTCACGCAGGCGTGGCTTTAGTACGAGCATGTTTAATAGAGAAACCTCCACAACCTTAATCGACTGCAACATTGACCTCCTTACACATATATTATTTTAATTTTAAACATAAATAATGTGACATGTATATGCTGATGTAAAGTTACCGGTTGTGGGGGATCCAACGGATAAAGTTTGAAGAAAATCTTGTTTTTTTTTATTTTTTTATGATGAAATACAAGTTTTTTTGTTTTTTTTTTCAATTTTTTTTGGAAAATCTCGGGCGAAATAAAATATATGGTTACACTAGTAGTACGCTATATTTATATTTGTTTTTCTGAAAATTTACAATAAATAGATACTCAGGAAAAAAAAATCAGGCCGAAGGTATTATCCTAAAGTGTCCTAAACTTTACTACAGGTTTTACTTGAGCTAGTTGGTACATACTTGAATATGGTCAGGTGAAGAATTAGAAGTTAGAAAAACCGCGAGGGGGAAAGACATACACACCACTGACTATCAACTTGCTGCCTTTAGTACTTCGTCTTCCTTTTTCAACTTGCTGCCTTTAATATTTCATATCCCTTTTTCAACTTGCTGCCTTTAAAACTTCGTCTTCCTTTTTTCCTCTAAAGAGGAAAAATGAAGACGAAGTATTAAAGGCAGCAAGTTGATAGCCAGCGGTGTGTATTTCTTTCCTCTCACGGTTTTTCTCATTTGTAATTGTTCAGCTAACCATATTCAAGTCCAAAGCGTTCGCCGAAAAATGCCTGATTACGAAAGAGTCGCTCAAAAAGAGAAGTTCGTCTTTTTATTTATTTTTAGGTATATCACCAGATAAAATAAATTTGATTTTTTTTTAACTCAGTTTGTGTGCGTTTGTGATAAAAAAAACTTTTTATAAGGTATATCATTGTATCTTTTATTGCAGGGGCCTTCAAAATTTCGCAACGCGCAACTAGCAAAGTACTGTTTGTAACCTCACCTTTGATGCGATTTTTTCTCGCAAATACAATAAAGTCCCTTGCAAAAGTAAGGCATTTGCGGTTGTGTGGACATATTTCTCCACTTCATAGCAAAATTTTATTAAAAAAAAAATAAGCGTGACACATCTATGACCCTCTTTAACTAAACAGATCGTTTAGTGATTCAATTTCAAACTATTAACTTTAAAGGTTGGGTTTCATTTAACAACTCGACGCAAAGATAATAGAAAAAAAAAGAAAGTACCAAATTACAATGACATATGGCACGCGCAGCATTTTAAGTCGTTGAAAAAACTGCATTACTTCAACGTGTTTTTAGGTACTGATTTCTTATCGGAGCGCATCTCCGCGCATGCAATCGCGCCCCCCGTGGCCAAAGCACGAAAGGTGCGTGCACCGCCACGCATAGCACTAAAATATGCTTCTTCACGCTGGCACCGACGTCAAAAGAAAAAAAAAAAAAAACATTTGGCCAACCGGAGGCTTTCTTATCAAACCTGTTCTACGTGCGATGTGTGGCAGCGCAGGCACGTTGTGCATTTCGGCCAAGGGAAGCGGCATGGCTGGGCAGTTAGTTTCACACCGATATCCTGGCATGTAGCGTAGCGGCACAGACTAGCACGGCATCAGCCTTTTTTGTGCGTGATGCGTAGTTTTCGCCGGAGCAATTGTGTCTGCGTTTCCAAGAACACCCTGTATATAGGGGAGGGCACGCTGTATGGCAAACGTTGCGACGCGGTGGACTAGATAAGACAATGACCTGGAACAACCAAACACAACTATGTCTCTTATCGAAAAACGTTGGAAATCGGGCTTGCGACAGGTTGACACGAGCCGCATTACCGCGGAGCAATATTTTGCCGCCACTCGCAACCAAGGACAAAGAGGACTTTAATTTGCAGCTGTGACGCGCGCGGTGGCTGGAACTATTTTATATACCTTACACACACACACTGGGCGAAGTCGACAACATGCTTTCTTTATAGAAGCGGGAGGAGTGTGGACTGAGGACGACTGACGAGACGCAGTTACCAATTTTACAGCGACAGCTCTTATGGGGAACCTCCCCACAAAATTGCGGTGTCTTCCTTCGCAAAACAATTCCCATGGTGTCACCAATCACGTTATCGCTGACCTTGATCTAGTAGCGTTAATCGTCACTTCTTGGCACACGTGTCTGTGTCTTTTAAAAGCGAAAAGAGACACACGCCATACCCAAGAATGTTTTCTTTGTAGATTGCATAGTAGATACTAGAGTTTTCTTGCGCAAGATCCTTTCATATCTCGAAGAAACTTGCGTAAAATACGTTGTAAACAAAAACATGTGTTCTGACACAAACCCATCGATATTTTAATTTTTAACTTTGTCAGGTATGAAGGTAAGCAGTATATTTATGCTGTTATTTTTTATGTTTCTAAAAGAAGAGGAGGGGGCGCATGCGAATCTACAAGGCGCTAGACTCCGCTCACCCTTAAAAGGACACTGATTGAAAACCTCAAATATATATCTCGCGTTCAGACATAACTTAAACATAGTCAACCCTACCTGCTAATGAGAATCGCACGCTTGTCTATTAAACGGTTGGCTGTATTTCTTGTTCTAAATGTTCGATTCTGGAGAACGCTTCAAAATCATCCATGGAAGAGCGCGCTGCATCCAGAAATATCCGTCGCACCCGTGACTTGTCCGCAACGTCATCGGCCTTGGCAGGGCCAAGCGTGCCGTAGTTATGAGCGTTAACCCTTGGCGGTGTCCTCGCGTTACCGCCTCGCTTGGTCAGGGTGCCCAAGTGCTGTAACATATATCTCCGGGAGATTGCGGAGCCGGCGTAGTCGTGCGAGCCATGGCAACACGCAGTGCTTCGTCTGCTCCGCTACTTGGCCGATTGCAACATCGGCCACATAGGTTACCGGTGCGAGCTTGCTGCTCTTTGAAGGGGACGACATCGTCGCGAGCTGGCTAATGTAGCTATGTTATCTGGCATTAGGCGAGATGCTGGTAGGCTTCCTACCTCATGCAGACTAAGGTGACGGCAGGATGATGTGTGACGTTGGTAGGCCGAGGCAATTGTAGCTTACATGATTTACTACCGACTGAATAACAACGACCAGAGTCAGTGAAAGTTCGAGCGTCGCGGGTAAATAAATAATGCTGTGAAGGCGCCATACCTGTGGGCATCCTTCATTTAAGTAAAGTGAGCAGGGAAGCAAGCCGAGTCCGGTGAGGCAGCATGGTGGTGGCATCATCACTCGAGTATTTCACGCATCGGATATATCGCATCAATAGTGGTGTGGCCACAGCAGTGTTACGCCACAGCAGTGTTACGCCACAGCGAACGCGTGCTCCATTACGATTTTCGTCATTCATTGTCACAAGGGAGAATACTATGCGAACGAAGGGAAGGCATCGGCTTAGTGGAAGCTTGCGCTGGTCTCGAAGGGATGACAGTTTTCAAGAAAAGGTCAGAACCTAGAGAACACAAATTTACTATTCTCACATCGTCACACAAAAACTGCCCCGAAAGAACGCTCACATCGTCACGATTTTGCAACGTGACTTGCCTCAATGGCGAACACTAAACGAATAAAAGACGCGACCGGTACCGCTTTGGTCGGTCTCGTCGAACGAGGCGTACGAATACGTCCAAGAGAGGGCACTTAACACGTCAACAGTGAGTACATTGGACGGCGAGACGACCGCTGCATTCCTACATTGTAGCACAGAAACAACCACGCACAAAAGCGAATTCCAGCACAACCCTGAAACGCAAGCCAGGGTCGCGAAGAGAGGTCGGCGCCCCTCAGCAAGAACGACGTTAAATTGAATGCGGCGAGCGCCCTTTTGAGAAAGATAGGTCATCAACCTTTGACG
This sequence comes from Ixodes scapularis, assembly GCF_016920785.2. NCBI lineage: Eukaryota > Metazoa > Arthropoda > Arachnida > Ixodida > Ixodidae > Ixodes > Ixodes scapularis. Next base: position 199,431,679 of record NW_024609835.1, read on the forward strand.
TCACTGACGTCAAAGAATGATTTGACGCGATTGACTGGCAAAGTGAATCCAAGGTGGCCAACTGTTCTCCGCTTTCTTCACCAACCTTCGGTGTTACGTCCTGGTCTGTGTAATCTCAACGTCCGAGGCCGATTCCGTCACAACATTTCATCGAATCTTCGTAACCTAAAACCAGACGGTTTTTTATTGTAGAATTGAGTTTAAAATTTGTTTTCTTGCGTTTTCCACAAAAAAAGAAGGTATTTTGTGATGTTTCTGAGTGCATATACGGCTACTTGCATCATGTTGAAGCAATATAATTATCTCCAGTATTTGGTTTTTGAACTCCCTTAAGCTGGGACTGCAGCCAATGCCACAAGCACGAGAGCTCCAAATCGCTGCTTTGAAGCGTTCTTCCGCAGAACGAGCACTCGAGCTAGAAATGAACGTTTCAAAGCTAGGAGCACCGGCTAGTATTGGCTTGTAGCTAAAAAAACAAAACAAATTTGTGTGTGGGTGTGTTTATAAAGACTAAACTTAGTTTTTACAAACGAGCGAATTGTTTGTCAGTTGCATATAAGAAATTGAGCCGGGGCAGTACAACCGCTAGACACGTCTCTTTAACGTGCACCACGCAGTAGTGATGCACGACCACCCTCCGGTATGATGCTCATCTAATCGAAACGGGCTCGGGTGGGTATTGAACCCAGTATACCTGGGCATAGCCTCTATATACTGACAAAGCCTGGCACATAGCCAGGAGAAGTTGCCGCCAAAATGGAAAACGTGGAGCGGCAGACAAAGCAAGAGAGCAGAGCCACGGGATTGGAGCCCCGCTGCCGCGAAACGCCGAAACAGACTTCCCCCGAGCGAACAAATATTTTTCAAATCCTCGCCACTCCAAAAGCTGTGCGCTGATGTCCAGGTTCCCCTAGAGTTCCTGTATAGGCTCCCTACAGGAGCCAGAGTTGCGCTTTCTTGCACGGCATGTGGATACAGCTCCTCACGTGACTGAATTGGGCGAATAGCAGCGCCGCGCTCAAAAGCCGGGGAACGTACGCCGGGGCGCGTGCAACGTCTACTTTGCTGCACGACGCTTGATACGGCTCCTCACGTGATCGGATCTCGGCGAATAGGGGCAAGGGCGGCACGCGGCACGTGGAATGAAACGCGCAACTCTGGAACTCTAGAGCTGGAACTCTAGCTGGAACTCTAGGTTCCCCTAGAAAGGGCTCTTTGGTGCTCTGTGCTACCAGATCCTCGCATTCCGAATCTGCGACAGGGCACTCTGTGGCTCCGTCGTCGAATTGAGTATAGAGGAGGCTATGCCCTGGGTTCTGCAGCGCGGGCTTTCGCTCCACATGCTCCAAGCTGGTGTCCGAAAGCCAACTCGGCCACCGATCCCCGACTCTGGCCGCTCTTCCTGCGAGGAGCGAGCAACCAGATCGTGTTCGGAGCTAGCCGCGAACAAGGAGCATACTCTGTTTCACCTCATGATGTACCGCAGGAAAGGCTACAAGCGCGAGCTCCTTGCTCTGGGGCACATCCCGGCGGCACAAGCTCTCGTGACTTAAGAGCAGCTGCCAACGCTATGAGTTCGCGCTTCTAGCCTTCGCTGCGGTAAAACCACGGTGGAAGAAATACATTTAGGTGGTGGCTCTGGCCGCTCTTCCCGCGTGGAGCGAGCGACCAAATCGTGTTCGGAACTGCACTCTGTTTCATACTTAGCGTGCAACGCTGTCAAAGCTACTGGCGCGAGCGCGAGGCTTCACCTATGGTTTTGTTTGCGCGAGATCGCGTGCAAATGATCAACGAGATCAAGCTCCACGCTCGCGCCAGTAGCATTGAAAGCGTTGCACGCTAAGTATGAAACAGAGTATAGCCTCGAACAAAGAGTATACTCTATTTTACCTTATGATGTACCGCAGCAAAGGCTACAAGCGTGAGCTCCTTGCTCTGGGGCACATCCCGGCGGCACAACCTCTCGTGACTTAAGAGCAGCTGCCAACGCTGTGAGCTCGCGCTTCTAGTTTTCGCTGCGGTACAACATAGGGTGAAACGAAGTGTATTTGTTCTGTTCCGCCGCGGAGGGCGCTGAGGTGTGAGCACCGTGGGTATGAGGTCTCCCCACAGCAGCCACGGAGTCGGGGGCGTAGCTTGCTCGCCTTTTTCGCGGTGTGGTGGTGGTGTGCGGTCAGTGGCTGGCCTCATGTTTTGCTTTGGTGCTGTGTCAATCAGCGGTGCCACCATCGTGCACGAAGATGAGTATTAACCCGAAGGAGAAGTTATGCTATAAGGATGGGAAAGACGTGCTTCTTTCCCAACTGCAATTCGGGGTACCGGAACTGCGCAGAGCGAGTGTCCTTGTTTAAAGCTCCATCGACTGACGCCCGCCTGGAGCAGAGGCGTCGTGCAATCCTGAGTGCCGATCGCAAGTTACTACCTAGTCTCCTCATCTCGTTGACGAAGTAAAGACCGAGCTTGACAGTCTAATTTCTTTCGAAGACTGGGAATGCGAAGATGTCTGGACAGAAAAGGCTCATGAAACCAAGCTGTGGACTGCATGCTATATTATGTAACTGGGTTTTTGAGCGTGAAAATAAAAAAAAAGCTACACGCTGCCCTGCATGCCGATCCGCTTTCAGCATCGACAAGAGCACTTCTACTGAAGCAGCACTGATAAACGTGAAGAACAGAGGAGGCCTTACACATGCCAACGAGAACCTTTTCCAGCTACTGAAGAAAGCGGAATAGTTCTTCGTGCGAAATAAGAGCCACAAGACTGTCTACTGGGACACAAACGACAGTGTTCTTGACACATGCACAATAAGGTTTCCATGCGCTGAACACAAAGAAGAAACAATCGCCCAGTTGCTCCACTACTACTTTAACATGCGAATGCGACAACGCTATAAGCATATCACGATGAGTACGAACAAACCAGCTCAATAAAAGAAGAAATCAGTAAAGCAGCGTTCGTCTTAGTTTAAGGGCTTGGGCGAGAATCACAGGATGTAGGAGATGGCGTTCTTTGGTAGTATGCAGTGGATTCAGCTTTTATGTACATTTTAAAGCAAAAATATTTGTCAGGTATTTTTTACCTGTAAGACGGGGTGGGACACCATATTGTGAGAGTATAGATGAAAAGTGATTTATGTCTTATAACCGCTACTATTATTTGACTTTCAGTCACTGTGTCATCATGTCAGTCAGTATGTCATCATACTGTGTCATAGTTCCAGTCACTATGACATCATAAATAGGAATTTTTTCTGCCCACAAGGTTTTTTGTTCCACAGTACAAGTTAGCATTGTATGTATAAACCATTTGTAATGCTAACTGCTTTATGCGCATGTAAAGAATTATTTAGGCCCCACTATGTAACATTATTATAATGTTTTTCAATAAGGCAGGAGCAGTGTGGAAAAAATCACCCGACCTCATATAAAGCCACGCATTGTGTGTAAACAATTTACCGAACTGTTACCAAACATGCTGTTTCACAAAACATGCGAGCACGGCCCAGGTGTTTACTCTAAATTGCTCTAAATTATTCAAGGCCCAGTAAATTATGCCCGGGAATTTTTATATTTATACAAGCATTCTTGTCATTTCGAGTCATCAACGGAATGTCCTCGTTCAAGAAAAACAGGAACGGCACAGGGAAAAAGGCAATCAGCGCCAGTGCGCCAACATAAATCCATCATTTTACTACACAGTACACAGGGACCGAGTAAAGAATGCATAATTTCCTTCACAAGCCCTCTATACAAGCCTTCACAAGCCCCTCTCTACGTGGGCGCCATCTATCCCCGTGCGAGTGAAGCGCGCTCGGTGCACCGAACACAATGTGGTCGCCGCGCAAGACAGAAAGTCATCACCTAAATGTATTTCTTACACCTTGGCCTGCAGCTTTGGCCGCAGTCTCAGATTAAGGGTAATTTTTTCTAGGGGTTATATGCTGTTGACGCTTTCATTGCACGAGCGCAAGTGCCTTGTATTCAAGCTCGAACTTCGCGGGAACACACTTTACACTTCGCATTTGCTCGCTTCTTTTTTAAACAAAATAGCTTCGAACGTCGTACTTGATCCTTATTCATAAACATTTAGTCTCTCAAGTTCAGACTTGTAAACGTTAGTGAAAACTAGTGAGGATTTACATTTAAATTAGTCGAGGCTAAATTGTAATTTATGACAATTCCAATTACCCTCCAAAAAAAAAAAAGTGACCGTTACCCCAAAGTAATCCGTTACTTTCGTGGCGTTACTTTCAACAATATTGCCTTCAACTAAGAGACAAAGGGAAGAGGGTTTTTCAAGTTCTTATTGTTGCAACCTGTTCCATTTAATGACCTTAGGTATTTTGAGCCCCAGCTGACTCTCGAAAGTCTCGTCTGACATTTAGCGTTATTTGTTACTCAATAGGGAGTTTTCGTAGATCGTTTTCGCCGTCCCGCAAGGCACTCCGCAACCCGCTACGATAGCGGGAACTCCACAGTCAAGGCTATCGGCGCGCAGGCGCAGTAGCAACTTCTTCGTTGCGGAACGCTTAGCGGAGGGGGCAGCGCGGTCTAAGAAAACTCCCTAATAGCGAGTTTTAGTAGACCGTGTTTCCTGCTCTGCTAAGCCCCTCCGCTACCCGGAACTCTACAGCCGAGGCCATCGGCGCGTAGGCGCAGTCGCGGTTTCTTCGTAGCGGAGGGCTAGCGGAGGGGGAAACACGGTCTACTAAAACTTCCTAATATGTCGACTGCTACGCTGAACATCCGATACCTCCGATACCCCCGATAACGATATGACGAGTCCGCAAAGGCCGCGGCGGAGCACCGGTTATCGTTATCGGACTCATCGGGACGATCTACTAAAAATCTCCATTCTTGAAATCGCAAAGCTGTAGAAGCCATCATACATCTAGGATCTAGCCAAAACTAAAATAAGAATTATGTCCACCTTACTGTACCGGCATATATTGCCAGACAATAGCAAAACGTAGTTGTAACAGTAAGCTGATAATTCAATAATAAATAAGGTTTGACTCGATATTCTTCTTCCTTTGGTTCTGAACAGGTCGAGCCTCGGCTGAGGCGTTGGTGAACAAAAAAAAAAAGGTTTTCAGTAAATAAATACTTATAGGTAATAAAAAAAAAAAACACTCATAACAGCAGTTACGACGGCGGTTAAAACAAGGAAATGTAGAGGCACGTTTGCCCTGTGCACCTTCCTTGGTGCTGTTCAAGAACGCACGGAGCACGAACCGACAGCAGTTCCCTCCGGTGTTTTCCAGATAGACGTCCGCTGATGCCACGGGCAGCGAAGGACAGAATACTAAGCCGCGCTATGGCCCCACTCATGAGTTTCACTCTCTCCTCAAGCCAGAATATCAAGTCTACGTCCGCCACCATTATGTTTTATTTGTAAAATATCTGATTGATTGAGATAAGATGCGTCCTGCTGGGGTCAGTACAGGAAGAAGAAAAAAGGAAGACTATTTCCATTTTCGTAGTGCTCACAAAAAGCTAACTCACAATAAGGGTGACTAAGGTGCAGATAACCTGGCTGGAAATCACAAATAATATGGGCCAACTCTAGAAGTTGAACATGATTGTAAACCTGAGACTGGGACAGAAAAGAGAGCACAACAGAAGGTAGAAAAATAGGAGGCAACGTCTCCTCTGCACCAGTCTCAGGTTAACAATCATGTTCAACTTACACCAGCTCGCCTGCACTCTGACTATTTTTTCCTAAAAGTTTGACTACAAAAAAGGAAGTAGCTTCTAGAACAGAGTCAAATAAGGTGAAAGATACAGAAAAAAAAATATATCCTGTTTTCTAAGAGAAGGTGATAAGTGTGCAGCAACGAACGAGCATGCCTACTTGTGGCAAGAATACCTTCACATATTATCACATCTCTTTTAGTGGATTTTAGGGTAAATGGAGCGTTGTCTCGTGTTGTGACGTTATGAAAATGGTCGTAGTCACTATAACTGAGAAGGACATTGTTAATTCTTGTCTGTGCACTCACCGCCTCGAGCCTCTCGAATAGGCATACAATCACTTGGTGCCCTCTCCCCGCCTTCGACCGCAAATAAAAACAAAAATGACTAAAAAAAAAAACAACTGATATACCTCAAACCCTCCTTCCCTTTTTTTCTTTTAGTAGAAATGTTCATTTGATTTTTCTTTACATTATTGTTAGGGTCTACAAAAATATATTCAAAAGCTTGGTGTTGCAAAAAAAAAGAAAAAAAAAGGCTTTGGGGAACTGAAGAGTGCCAAGCCTCCCTCTGCGCTGGTCAATTAGCGTGACAGTGACACTGCGCTTGACCCCCCCCCCCCCCAAAAAAAAAAAAAAAAAAAAAAAAACTTTTTTGGAATGGCAGTTGGGGGGGGGGGAAGGGTTGGTCCCAAAAAAAAAAAAAAAAAAAAAACTTTTTTGGAATGGCAGTTGGGGGGGGGGGGGGTTGGTGGTCGTGAAACAAAATGTAACGGATCACAATAAATCCGTTACGTAAAAAAATGTAAGGGAATTACTCTAAAATTACTCTAGAAAATATGTAATTATTCCGTCACTAAATTACTGATAAATGTAAGGGATTACAAGTATTTCGTTACTTGTAACGGATTACGTACAAGTCTGGTCAAGTTTACCGTCACAAATCCATCTGTACACTATGATCACATCCCTTGACACAGTGCCGTTAGCCTTCATGATATAAATCGGTCACCTCTTTGCGGTGTCTCGCGACTCTCGTGACTGGTGACAAGCATTGCTAGCATTACCCCTTTCTTGTAACAGCAGAAAGGGGTAATGCTGTTGCCCCTTTCCATTTTTCGTGTCACGGCCGAATATGAGTTTATTAAGCTTATAAGCGTGTCCCGGTGTACACTATAGCCTTCGTGAAGATTGTGTATCTGATCAGCCTGGCATCAATCGAGACGTCTCCTACCTGCTACCGTTACATCCCACCATATTTCGTTTATCGAGTGATTCTCGTAACGCGCGAGTCCGGTACAAAGGTTTCAAGCTCGTTTTTTTGCACGGCTTCCTCAATTGAGACGCTCCAGCCGCCACCGCATGCAGCAGCGCGTTTCCCTGCCTCGCGTCCAAATGTTTGATTTACAGCGGCTCTTTTCCTCAGGATCTCCCCATGCGGGTACATCCTACGGCGGACGACCCGGTAGCTATGCTCCGCTTGAGGTCAGACACGACTGAAATTGCACCGTCGTGAAATGAAATATGCGCTGCAGCATTCTATATGCGAAGCGCTACTCGCTATACACATACGGGTATACCTCTAACCCCTTTGATCCTGCCTGACATATGATACCATTCGGTAGACCCCGTTAATTATGCTCTGGGGGCGGGACGCAGTGTGTGAGTGCCGCTGGTGACATGTTTGCCCAAGGACAATTTTACCTTTTTAGGGGGTTATGAAAATAAAGTACGTCGACCTTATTTTAGATTGCTTATAATCATTACAGCCCAAATATGTTGTTTCCTAAGTTTTGCGGCCAAATATTGCGTCTGTGTTATATAAACCGCGTTTAAAATTAACGGGTGTAGGAAAAAATGTCCCCGGAATAAATGTCCCCGGATAATATGTCCCCGGATAAAAAGGCCCCGGAAAAAAAGGCCCCAGATGCAAAGTAGGAAAATATGTCCCCAAAGGATTTTTTATCTCTGGGTTTCCCTGATCCTCATGTCCTTCGGGCGGTCCGGTCATATGTCCTGGGAAAAAAGGCACCGTGTGGCAGGTAGGGGAAAACGGCTCCGAAAGAGGATTAGTGAGAACGAAATTTTACCGTTTGCATTATATCCCCAAATAAGCACCTTCAATACTTATAATAACTTTGATGACAATTAACCTCTCGTTTCTATAAAAAAAATGACCGCACCTCCACGTGGTGAATTATGTTGATTGGGGCGAAGCTCTGGTGGTGCTGATGATACTGATTTTATTGTTCATAGGTAGTGCTGATGGTGCTGATTTTTTTTTTATTCCTCATAGGTATTGCTGAGTCCCGGGTTGCGTTTTGACTTCATTATTACTGCTTTATGGTCGATGAAATGCAGAGCCAGTGGTTCTTCTAGCGGATCAGCTTGGATCCGCTGGATGCCGTGGGAGAGCATCTCCACGTCCATGTCAGAAGGAGAATGTGTGGTATAGAACGTGGTTATATACGCATTTGAGCATTTGACCGCAGCGCCCTCCGCCCTCTCCTCTATAAACGTTGAGCCAATGCATGCAAAGTTTAACGCGATTACATACGCATTTGACCGCAGCGCCCTCTGTTGTATAGACGTTGAGCGGCTACATGCAACGTTTCATCCATGACATCCCCAGCTCTTGAGTTACTACCACATCTCAGAGCCCCTACTCGTCCCGCAGTTAAGGCGATGGACTAGAAATCCATTGGGGTCTCCCACACATGTTTGAATCCTGTCGACTGCGCAAGCATTTTTTCTTTTTTTAAGAAGACAGATGGGATGGCAATCGATGTGAGCACGGACGCCGGACGGACAAGGCTAGACACTAAAAAGCTTCGCCCCTAAAAAAAAAACAAAAAAACTAGCGATCGTTTGTTCGTGTTAAGTGTCGCGCTTTTTACCTATTTGGAAAAGGGTACACAAGTACCTCTCAAATTTCCCGACACAATAATTTGGTTTTAGCTAGAAGTGTTATGAATGTTTTATTCACAATGAAAAACAAACACAAACAGTTGAGATGCAATGTTGCAAAATCAGGAATAAAATGACAAACCCTTGATTCATACACAAAAGTCAAAAACGGATTGTACTTAAAGTGGAAAAAATGTCCCTTTGGGGACATTTTTTCCTACTTTCCACCTGGGGCCTTTTTTTCCGGGGACATTTTTTTCCGGGGACGTTTTTTCCGGGGACATTTCTTCCGGAACCCAAAATTAACATGTTTTGAAGATTCTGAAACAACCACATGGCACTGTGTGGGAGCCAGAGGCAACAAAACGTCCTCATAAGAATTATATACAGTTGAACCGATATTCAACCTTATTTAATATTAAATCCAAAAATTGAAAATTATAAAAAAAAATCATTTATACACTCTTTTATTATTCACGTGAGAATACATCACGCGCTTGCGATTTGATTTTGGTTTCAACCACATCCGGATCCTCTGACGCTTGGTAACCTTAAGGCTTGTTCACACGATGCATTTTTCTCGCGCATCTAGTGTCGCGAAATGTAGTTTCGCAAAATGGTTACGCCGTCTGAACGAGTCCAAAAAGGACGCGATCATCTAAATAAATGTTGCGCGCACAACTCGCTTCTGGAGCGAGCTTTTGCTGAAACTTTGCCGAGTCCTGTCAATCACTCTGAGGGCGCCGCCAATGGCCGCTCAGAAACACTCTCACGTGGCCTTTGAGGGGGGAGCGAGCTGTTTGAGAAGACCACTTCACTGCCGGTGTTGTAGCCGAGCCAAATCCGAAAAAAACCGAAACCACGAACGATGGATACTGCCAGCGCTTCCGCAAGCACGTCAAGCACCACTGAAGGAAAAGTGAGTAGCATATCGGGAAAAAATCCAGCGATGGACGAAGACAATTCGCGGGAGTTGGCAAGATTAGAATAGTGCTCATAGCGTTGTTGTCGCGACGATACCGCTGGATAAGAGACCATCGAGTAAACTGAAACCAAGTTTTCTTTGTTTACAAGAGAACGTGAAACCATGTGCGCTCTCTGAAACAGTTGGCACAGTAAACTCGGGGCAGACATGGGCGCCGAGAAGTAACCAGATTGGGCACGTAGCGTTTCTATGAATGCCATGTGCATTGATAGGAGCTTTGGCAATGAATTGGCTGCGTACGGGCTCGGCGCCGGCACATGTCTTGCACGTACAGGTTGCCGCCTCAATCGGCTTAGCGCACACGCGAGATCGCTCCAAGTAGTGCAGTATGTGAGAAAAAAAAATTAAAGTGAATTGACTGCATAAAATGCGCAAAGCAGATCCCCAGATAAATAACGATCTGATTCGGAGCTCACTCAAAACGGTGCATCGGTGTGTGTTGTTGTTGCACGTGAAGCGGTACGTGTGAACGAGCACATTTCGCGAAACTTGAGTGTCGCGAAACTGTTGCGCGCCTAAAAGATGCATCGTGTGAAGAGACCTTTAGCAACGGTGGCTGCGGCGGCTTTCCCGGCTGCCTGGGTTGCTTGTCGTTTGTCGGCTCCTCATACTCTGTTCGCGGAATGTTTAGGTTGTGTTTCGTGTTTATCGTCATTCGGGTGTGTTGTGTGCGCGTGCTAGCGACCGCCGTGCCAACCGTGTGCGTGAGGAACTGATGCAAGACTTACAGTAGCGCACACTACATGCGGTTTTGTAACCTTACGTGTGAGCCATATCGTAGCGTCCTGTAGCTTCGTGCCATGGACCCCAATAATCCGGACGACATCGGCGCACGCGATGGTCACGTCTCTTCCCGCCACTTTCTTCCGGGGGAGTAGGGTATGAATATTCGAGGGCGCGACAAGGCCACGGTCTGGATTTTTGGAATAGACTACTTTTTGACGTTTCATCTAAAATTTTTTCAACTTCCAGGTGTTTGTGTTGATACTCATTAACGACAGATAGTATCTCTGACTACCTTCCTCTCTTAATGTCGTGTTTATTTCCTCCTTTTCGTCGTCTTCAAACAAAGTTCAAGAGCACAGCGCCTCCAAAGTTTCACTGGCCCATCTTTGTTGATCACGAGCATTATGGGTATTGTCCATTAGTAATATGTAACTGGCAAAGGAAGAGTTAGTGCTCACCAAGTTCACAGGAAGCACGCAAATGGTCTCTTCTCAATGCAGACCAATCCTGGTGGTAGCGGAGCAAAGGTTTCGCCAGGTGGCCCTTAATATGCCATCCGGAACTGCTACGTGAATAAGCCATTGCTAAACTTTTCCAAGATAATGGCGCCATAAAAAACACACACAATTCCTGTGATCTTTATACGTTTCATGAGCACTGTAGGTAGCAGTTTAAAAGCACACCTTATTTACATCAATACTAGAGTAATGACCCTTCCTGAGGCCACATAATGCACCCCTACATCCCTATGCTGCACATATTTCTTGAGGCAGGATATAGTGCAACATTTTTTAAAGGGAAGCTACGGAGCTTCTTGGAAAAAAATGAGTTACAAGTGAATTCTGGTGTATTTTTACCCCGTGAACCCGAATACCCAAACCATTTGCTGCGTAAGTATTGTTAAACGCGAGAAAAACGCGAAAGACAGTCGCTGTCCGTGACGTCATCGACGGCTCTTTTGGCTGCCCAAGGCTAGGGGGGAGGGGCTTCAGCCCTATTTTGAAATTGCTCTTGTGGCTCTCCGGCGCGTCGCATTGAAGTATAATTGTGATATCTGTTAATCTAAAGGCCAAATGAACGCAATTCATGCGTTTTTTCTTAAATGTAGAAGTGCCCCATCTTCCCTTTAACGATGTTCATCACCCATTACTTTTTTACCTATTTTTGCAGGCCCAGACATGAATCTTCAGAAACTTCCAATGTGTTTCTATGTTCAAGTTACGGCTATAAGTTTATTACTAGTCGAAATAGTAAGTACAGTATATAATAGTGTAAATAAAAGAAACACCTCGTAGCGCAATGTGACAACACAAAAGAATTTGTCTCAATAAAGAGCAAACGCGAAAACTGTGTTAAACTTCTTATCTTTTGTGTACGACGTTCAGCTTTCCAAGTAATTGAAACCGTACCTACAGCAATTATTACGACTCTCGTGCTGGTTTCTACTGAAGCATATCGTCTGTGTTCTCAGTGGCTAATAAACGGATGAATATGTGCGAAATGAGTCATTCATTTGTAAATTACTGATATATAAAAAATAGATATATATTTGTTTATGCTTAGGAGAGGCGCAGTAAAGCCGAAAGTAAAGTAGCTTATACCGTGAAGGCCCGCGGCGCCAGATCAAATAATGATATAAGAATATGAACAGATAAATTTAAAAAATAAATTGGTGAGGATGGTTTGATAGGGGCTTGTTGACGAGGGTAAGGGGCTGAGGCTGTGGTTGAAGAGGGTGAAAAACCTTTGTCCTAGCAACGGTCTTCGCTGGGCCGCCATGGGCTGCTGACATCTAGCAGACCGGTCTCAAGCGTCTTGAGAGGGCTCCCTGTTTGCCAGGCTTGCGTACGAGCCGGCCTGATTTCTTACGACGCAGGGAGTCCAGCATCCACTTGCTGGGGCTCCAGGGGTAGGTGCCGGAGTTGGCCGCCGGGCGGTCTTTGCGAAAGCGGGTTTTGGAGTCTCCCTCCTTGCGGTCGAGCTTGTAGCCGAGCAGCCTGAGCAGCCTGTCGATCCAAGACACCTTGTGTGCCACTGGTCTGCTGGCTTTCCGACGATGAGAAAAACACCTCTTACGCCCAGTTGGCTTCTTCATATTTCGTGGGTGACCTTGTGCCACAAAGTCGAGAGCCCGCCCAAGCAACCGTTGATGTCGTCGCCGCTACTTTAGTTGTTAGACAACGAAAAGTCTCTCGTTTCACGTAATGGGGTGCCGGTGTACGGCTCGAAACCCAGAATCCGATTGCTCTATAAGAGGTGACGCCAGAGCTTATGTAGGCCGGCCGTCTTGCAGTTATCTGAGCAAAATATCAGACATGAGATGTCATCTGGGCCTTGTCCCAAAATTTACTCCATCTCTACTCCAGGGAAAGGGGTTTGCACTTGGGGTTCTAAAACCAATCCGAGTCCAGTGTTTTTCAATCTGTGTGGTCGCGTGACATGACCCGCCGGAGTAATTCTGAGTTTTTCGGAAAATGTTTGGAACAAAGTCCCCATGACTTGCGTGCGTGACGCAATTATGGCGCCGCTGTTGGAGCGATGCCTGATGCTCTGGCTGCGCCCATTGAGTCCGGTCTGCGTCTTCAGCTTGAGCAGACAACCAGAATTCTCTATTGGTTACTTATCGTGACGTGTTTGTAGAATTGAGATCGAAGCTCCCCTAAGAACTTAAATTATTTTTTTTACTCTAGTAAATGGATCCGGATGATCAAAATAATTAACATGGAGTATGTGATACTGGACAAGGATTCCGTATAGACGTATAGCTCAGAGTTTCGGAAAATTGTTCCACGACCCCTTTCATGTCGCTTTGATAAATTGGTTACGTAATATAAGAACGTGCTTGATAAGTGTAGTACCTTCGTCCAAAGTGGAATGTACTAGCATTTAAAGGGGCACTCACAGTCCCAAACAAATTGCTTTGAACTTTGTCCAGCAATTTCATCTGGTGTCTGGATACAATTTGTTAAATATTTCGCTTCGGTGACTATTTTTTTAATAAAGCTAAAAAAAAACTCAGCTGCTCCAAATTCGAAACCGAATAATGGGAACTGATATCTTGCCTGACTATCGAACCAAGAAGGAGGGGAGTATATGGATGGAGGAGAGAGAGTGGCCGGAAGTGACGTGGACTATCGCTCCCTGCCATTTTTTTTCTACGCTTTTTTGACGTTTGAAGCAGACGACGGCGATGTTGAGTGCATCATTAGTCGTGCGATTATTTCTCACTTATAACCACTCCGCTCACTGTTCTGCGCTCGAAGATCAAATGGCCGGTACCGCGAACTACAGTACCCAAGTAGCGGCCCCGCGTCCGTCGCAATGTTGGTCCTTCACGCACCGCCATCTAGTCGTTCAGCCACTAGTACGTCGCCATATTAAGAATAACATAGTTCATGCACTTCCTGTAATCGGCGCAACATTTTTACTTCAATCGAAGTATGTGCCTTTTAAGACTGATAAGTCTTAAAATCCACATAAATGTGTTTCTTATATATATATATATATATATATGTATATATATATATTAAATTGAATGTGTGCCATAGGTGCCCCACGACTTTGATTAGATATGCTAGTTGGAACGACACGTGACTATAGAAAAGAGACTGAGCTTGCGTCAAACCGGCTAATAAACCCTTTCCGAAATTCAGTGCCATCTGGTGGCTCCAGTGGCTGTTTAACGTTCGGCCTACTAATGGCGGCAATGAACTTGTAGTCTGCCCTATTTTACCGGGCACCGTGATTACGCCAAGTGAATGGCAAACGAGAGTGTGCGGTTCCCTCTACATATCTTTATCAATCATTTTTAGTGTCAATACGAACAAAGATGCAACCAGACAAACCGAAGCGTCAGCCCATGTAGACGACTTGATAAAGTTTGATAATTCAAGAGGCTTTGAAGCACCTTGATACTAATAGCAGACTGACATGGCCAAAGTGAAAAATGAACGCTTACGCAGCTCTTGCGTGCAATTCCTGCTTCGCATTGCCTAAACGTCTCAAATGTATAGGCCTCACGTTCTTTGCCGAAGAACCTCCTTCAACTTCTTTCTTCATAAGTAAACAAGAAACTGCCACTAGTACGGCCGATATGCACTTTTGAAATGATGATAGTGATCAAAATGGCCAGACTGAATTATGGAAAGTGTTTATTCTCGATCGGTGATTTTCGGGCAGAAAGAAAGGGAATATCAAGCCGCATATTCTGTTCTGAGTAGTTGGGCTCTCATTAGTCCAAATTCAAACCTCGGCAAGTCTGAACACCCTTTGGACGTTCCTTTAAGAATAATTTAAAACAGAAATATCAAAGGGCTCCCCTACGGCAACTCCTTCATTAATTTGTAGTGTTGTAGTTATGTATCAAGTGCAGCAAGTTTCTTGCGTATTTTTATTGCTGGAATGAAAAAAAGGCTTGCTATGTGATTGATCTGCATACATCTTATAACGAAATATTTGGTCGATATTATATATATATATATATATATATTTTTAAATGTTAATATGTACATGCTAATCATTGCAGACGTTATATGAATATTTATCTTGTACTACAGTACTAGTTTCGTGATTTTACATTGCTGTAACAGATGATGAGCTGCGTTCATTGACTCCATCACCGACAGCGTTGAAATATATCTTTATTGCGAAGCACCGGACCATGTCAACATATCCTAAAAACTAGCAATCCCGCGTGTAAAAACTCATAGGCCACGTTAAGTTAGTTCCCCCTATCTTCAACAATAGTAGATAAAAAATATTCACTCAGACACCAAACGCAGATGCAGCAAGAAACGAAGCACCCAAAATTGTACGCAATAAAAAAAAACAATGTTCATAAAATATCGAACAGACCACTAAACTCCCACTAGGTCACAAAAAACATAAAAACCTTGTCGCGGTGACTACAGCTCATATTTTAGCTATAAGAAAACAAAATGGTACCAAAGCGAGAAAGTTATCATCCTACACAGCCGAATGTTTTATGCATAAAGTTTGGAGAAATATTTTTCTTACTGATTTATATCTGCGAAGTGCACACTATCTAACAAGAAATTGAACGGTAAAATAGAAAAGAAACAACGATATTTTCAGTTTAATGTAGACAAACTAATAGTAAGCGCTTGGCGGCCTCGGTGATTAGAAGTGCGTGATCCCAGCGACACGAGAACGACGTGACTCTGACAAGCGAAAAGGTAAATGTCCCATTGCCTGAAACGAGCCAAGATTTGTAAGCGCTTCGTGGATGGAATTAATTTAATGTGGCGTAGGCTCCTTCGTTCTCCCATATGCCAAGCGAGATATATCTATCGTCAGATAAGAGCAAACGAAACACTCCATGCTGGCCGCTTTTATGTATCCCCGTAATTTTTTTCTCCTCAAATTCGTTTGTGCGGGGACGCCACGGTATGTCAGTTCGGTTATAGTAACATCTCAATTAATGATTTCCCCAACAGTGCCTTACCGGTTGGTTCTTTGCTCAGCTTGTATATATGTATATATATTCAATGAAAAATAACGTAATGGAGTTCACGCTGTCACACCTTTGGAAGTCAGAAATGATCCTGGAATCTCCAAGAAATCCGTGTAAACCGGATCCTCGTCGCATGCATGCTCTCCTTGTGCTACTGAGAGATTAGATTCCTTCAACTTGCTCACGTCCTACACTGCCGCGCTATTGGTCAACCGACGTTTCGAAAGGGTCCAGACCATCCTGGATAGACTGTAAGCTCATTCTTGCATGCGATAGCGTGTTTCGAAAAACCGTTTCAAAACGTAGTTAGGAACGCAAACAAAAAAAAAAAATTACCTCGAGCGACATAAAAACATAGCCTATCCAGTTGTAGCAAGAAAGAAAACAAACAAGAAACTTTGCTTGTGCAACTGAGGCCAGTTCTTTCTCCATCTCGGCTCCTACTCGCTGTTTGTTCACCTTGCTTTTATGTCAAATATAGTCTGCGATCGTAACATTTTGTGCGCGAAAGCATGAGGCTTCCTTGAATCTTGTGCGGGGAATTCGTATGCGGGCGCGCGAAGGACTCTAATGGCGGTTTGCGCAGCTGAGTCGATGCCACCGTCTGGGGAAAGAAAGAGCGTACTCCGCACGTTCTTTGCCGCGGTCGTTTCGTTTCAATGCCGGGAAGGCAGCCTTCATGCCATTCTTTTTTCACTGCCAGTTCGGCGGATCTGTTTTTGTTCCCATCTTCGTAACTCGGTCGAATTCGACTTGCAGATGTCTCGACATGGAAGCTTTCGACTCTCTGCGTGCCATTCGGTAATTGCTGTTGCGCAGCTTGTTCCGAGACTGTACAATTCGCTAGCGTGCGTTTACGACGCATTATCTCACCGCATTGCACACGGAAGAGGGAACGCTTATCTGTATTTCTACTAGCGACAAGATCATATACTTTTCGCCTATTCGCGTGGCGAAGAATTCCGATGGTCCTCGTGAAATATAAATGGCTGGACACCGCGTCCCTGTGGTGCTCATGGAAGAGTTACGTGCCTAGCATGCATGCCATTCGTAATGGACTGACGCAATTTTGTTTCTACTCAAACGGGCGTTTTAGTAATATCGTAAATTTTACAAGCCTCTGCTCCGCATTTTGTTACGACGTAAACCGAGTTTCGCTTGCGTATTTAGTAAATGCGTGGCTCAAAGTGCCTTTCTTCCCAGTTCCGTGCCTTATGGATCGGGCGCTGCAAATTTAGATTTTAACGGGAAAACAACGGGCGATGCGCACTCATTGGCAAGCTCAATGTAGTTAGGTAACAAGTTTCCGCTTCTGCAAACTGCAGTGAAGGATGAATTCTCTAGATTTCAGATATCTAGATGGCTCAGTAATTCTTCATGTCATGTTTAGAAGGAGCGATCAAATGTGATATTTTATTGGCGTCATGTCGGCGATGTTCACTATATCGCATTATAGGGTTGCGACAGACCAGAACGCGGGCTGTGACTTGGGGATATATAGAGATCCTCAACTTCCGTTACCGTGCTGATTAAGTACACACGCAACCCGAATTTACGTAGCAGCATTGATTATACTACAGCTAGTGATATACCGGGTTTTGTTTTTATTCTTGCAGGTTTGTTTTTAAAACAAGCCGCGAAAGCTACACTTACCCGGTTTGTGCGAGTGAGTTATACGCCCAGGGGACATTATTTAAGTGGCTAATCTTTGCGATAATTCGGCTAATTAATTAAAATTCACTAATTAACGCTTTAATTAGTGAAGGTAGACATATGACTCGAATCAGAAACTTGCTGAGCGTCGTCCAAAACGCCTAAATCAGTAATGTTTACAAAGAATTTGAGCGCGTGTGAAGCGCAGTAGTGCGCTGAAGTTACTACTTGTGGAGCACGTACAAGGCTGGGGCTAGATAAGAGACGGAAAAATTGCGCGGGCGCCTTACCGAAACCGCTAGCCTTGTACCTGCTCCACGACTCCACGAGTGCTGACCTTAGTGCACTGCGGAGCTTCTCACGCGCTGAAAGTCGTTCTGAAAATGACTGATTTAGGGGTTTTGGACAACGCTCAGCAAGTTTCTAATAGGAACTATATGTCTATTTTCCCTAAATAAAAAGTAAAGTAGTGAATTTGAATTAATTAGCCGATTTATCGCATAGATTAGCCACCCAAAGGATGTCCCCCTGAACGTATAACTCACTCGCACAAACCGCATAAGCGTAGCTTTCATGGATTTTTTTTAAAACAAATCTGCAATAATAAAGAAACACGCTGCATATTATGTTCTACCACTGATGAAGAGCTCGTGTGCCACTAGTAGTACAGGAAATTATATTGCGACCCCGGGACACTACAATACCAAAAACAAACTTTTTTTTTTCCTTTAAAAAGCTGTGCGAATCTAAGAACTGTCCCTCCACCAATTGGCTGCTCCAGCAAGTTGGACGGCACCTAGCGGGAAAACACTGCACTGTCCAGAACAGGTATTTTTGTGATTTCGGTTCGTCTCTTCTTGCTTTCGCCATTTCATGCTGCTGGCGGACGAGCGATGGCAACCAAAGTAAAGCGAGGGTAAATTTTCGTCGTGTAACGAAAATGACAGCAGCTACAGGGCCGCGTTGATAACCGGGACTCGTAATGGTATAACGAATAGACCAGTCT
This sequence comes from Ixodes scapularis, assembly GCF_016920785.2. Taxonomy (NCBI): domain Eukaryota; kingdom Metazoa; phylum Arthropoda; class Arachnida; order Ixodida; family Ixodidae; genus Ixodes; species Ixodes scapularis. Next base: position 199,450,122 of record NW_024609835.1, read on the forward strand.
CATTAGTCAGTTTCGTATCGCCTCCGCTGCCGGAACGTGTTATGAAAACTGCACTCTCTCTGTACGCGTGGTAAAAACACTGGTAACCTAGTTGAACAGATAACCATCGAGACGGCACGAGCCTTCTCATTCCAACGCTGCCTCATTTAGTGAGACCTGTCTACTATGTACGCCTTCTATTGCTTCTCGTGTCGTGTAGGTGGAACTATTGTATCGGTGACTGTTGTTACAGTCTCAGCGTGTTGCCTTAGTCGCTCTGAACGCAACCTACGTGAACGCGTGAATGAGACATCGCACGTTTATAAAAAATCATTAGCCTGGTGGAAATACCGTAGGTAGTCCTTCCATGCATAAAATTGAAAGAATAAAACACGGAGGACAAGCACAGGACAACCACTTTCTTTCAGTTAGCAACGACGTTTATTTTGGGCAAAGACATTGCACCCTGAGCGAGACCCCGACAAGATAGGTTGATAAGGTGGAAGGCTTACTGGGAGATGGAAAGGGTGATATGGGGGACAGAAAGGAAACTTGGGAGATGGAAAGGCGATAAAGGGGAAGGGAAACTGGGAGGTGGAAGGGGTGATAGAAGAACCATAGGGGGAACCATGAGGTAAGGGCGGAACTACCAGGATGTTGTGTGATTACGGGGAGTTGCGATATTTTCCAAGTTCAGGCTTGAGGAATTGTAAATCCCGTCTTGATAAGGTTACTGATGCCGATGAAACGTTGTTTTCTGCGTTCTGGATGAGAAAAGATTCGATGATTTCACGTCCGTGGCGATTGCGGTGTCCCCCTCTTGTCTTGGTTCCTGCGAAGTCAGGCGCGCATCCAAGGCATTCGTTCGCGTGAACCGCGATCGGATGAATGGGGTTGTCGGTTCTAGAAGTGGCCTCGTTTTCGTGCTCTCTCAGGCGGTCATTGATACATCGGCCGGTTTGTCCTATGTAGTCGGCACCGCATTTGAGAGGGATGGAGTACACTTTTTCTGTGCAGCAGGTCCGGAAAAGGGGGGCGTGCTTTTTTTCGCAAGCCGGCTTGGCTTCTTGTCGGTTGATCATGTTGCACATGCTCAACCGACAAGAGTGCTTATTCAAAGACTGTTAAGATAAGTATCATCAAGACGCTACTCACATCTGCTAAAACAAAATCCTGTCAACATTCGACAGCAGATAGCATTAAGAGCCAAACTCGACGACTCCTGAGTTCCGGATATCCGGTGGAACGCCTCGTGTCCGTTTTCCACCAACTTATCAACCCAAAAGCAACTACAAAAATGCCTTTCAGTCGAAGGATAGCCAGCATACCTTACATTTGTAATGCTTCCCATCGTATCCGATCCATTGCATCACGGTATAACACGAAAGTTGTATTTTCCAGTAGATCCAAATTGGTAAGCATGTGCAACATGATCAACCGACAAGAAGCCAAGCCGGCTTGCAAAAAAAAGCACGCCCCCCTTTTCCGGACCTGCTGCACAGAAAAAGTGTACTCCATCCCTCTCAAATGCGGTGCCGACTACATAGGACAAACCGGCCGATGTATCAATGACCGCCTGAGAGAGCACGAAAACGAGGCCACTTCTAGAACCGACAACCCCATTCATCCGATCGCGGTTCACGCGAACGAATGCCTTGGATGCGCGCCTGACTTCGCAGGAACCAAGACAAGAGGGAGACACCGCAATCGCCACGGACGTGAAATCATCGAATATTTTCTCATCCAGAACGCAGAAAACAACGTTTCATCGGCATCAGTAACCTTATCAAGACGGGAATTAGAATTCCTCAAGCCTGAACTTGGAAAATATCGCAACTCCCCGTAATCACACAACATCCCGGTAGTTCCGCCCTTACCTCATGGTTCCCCCCTTTGCTTCTCCTATCACCCCTCCATCTCCCAGTTTCCCTTCCCCTTTATCGCCTTTCCATCTCCCGAGTTTCCTTTCTGTCCCCCATATCACCCTTTCCATCGCCCAGTAAGCCTTCCCCCTTATCAACCTATCTTGTCGGGGTCTCGCTCAGGGTGCAATGTCTTTGCCCAAAAATAAACGTCGTTGCTAACAGAAAGAAAGTGGTTGTCCTGTGCTTGCCCTCTGTGTTTTATTCTTTCAATTTTATGTATTCATGTTCAACCGGCTCGCCTTCATCAGTCTTTCGATCGCTTCCCCAAAAGAGGCTAGGTCTCTGGAACCTTGCTTACCCCAACACACCGCCGCAGGTTATGAATATAGTGGATAGAAATCGGGGTAAAGTGTTATAAGTATGCTCACCTGCTCCCGAGCAGAGGCTCCCATGTGTTTCGGAAGAAACCAAAACAAAGAAAGCAACTGCGTTGAACTTCTGTTTTTTGTTATCCGACAAACGCAATATTCTTAAATATTGGATTAAGATTATAGTGGATAGAAAGAAAACAATTATTACCAACTAGCTTGAACGTTGACCTTACTGCAGTCGGGAAGTGTTTGTCTGTTGCTAGGCCGGGAAAATGGGACTTGTCACCCCAAGAAAGAACAGCGTTACGCGCATAGTGTATAAGCTCAATAATCTAGGGAACTTTTTTTTTTCTGATGCGAAAAAGAAAGGCAACTTTGTTTATATAAAGTGATACATTTTCAGAACGCAACAAATAACCGATCATAAAGACGTATACAAGTACCCCAATTATCGCCACAGATTAAAACGGCGAAACTTCGTTACTACTGTATTTCACGTTGAAACGAATATGGTTTGTTTCCGGGAAACCTCAACACCGACAAGACGTAGCTACGCGAGCGCCTGGCTATGGGAAGTGAGCGACTCTTCGAGAGCTTCTGATCAGCTCAGGGCTCAACAAAAGAAGGAGGAAAGCAACAGCGCTGAATTGTAAATTCACGTGGGCGAAACAACTATAAATAACGAATAATAGAATTAATTTATATTTTTCATTTCTCTTTTACGCTTCTCAACAGAAAACGCTCATACTTTGAATTTTTCGTGTTATATTTATTTGCTCTGTGAAAAATTTCCACTATAAAGTCGTACTTCCAGTTGAGTCAAAGGTAAGAGCTCAAATTCAAGGGTAAACCACGACAGGCCCATTAGGTCTACGTGTTCCGCTAATCTCACAGTACTCATAACCATTGTTGTCAAATGAGCAGCAGTTTACAAAACAATTACTTTGTTCCGGCTTCAAATGAATAAAATTATGTCGGACGATGGAGTCAAAAAAAAGAATGGCTAACCTCTTTTTTTTTCAAACATCCTTTTCTCTGCTTAGCTTTACGTCAAGGCCAGGCCAGTGTGAGTGTATGTGCCGAGTGCCAACGGTTTTTTCGCCAAACGTCGGAGCACAGGCCCCCCAACATATTGTTAAAAACAAAGAGACGGGGGAGCAAAGAACGCTGCAACCTTGGGACACCGATGGGTGGGAGGTCGTCATGCAGGATATTCTAGTTGCTCTCCGCTCCACGCAGTTTAAAATCAGTCTAGTTGTTCTCCGCACCTCGATGGTGAGTCTAAGAAAGTGAAGACAAACCACAAAAATCTCCAATCTTGTGACGTTGCTTCCTCAACCTTTGTGCAATTTCAAAACGCTAATGACATGTCGCTTCCACTCTTTGGGCGACCAGAACTGTCGTCGCAGGCTGTTTCATTGGAGCTTCTTCCAATTTATGCATTTATTGTACCTCTAAGACACAGCAGGGCATGACATAATGGGAGAAAGGGGTGGGGAAGGGGTGCTTGAACATAAAGAGTGACTTGGAACAAAGTAATCACTAATCAAAACTACCAATATGCATATGCAAAGATAGAGAATAACAAAACGCCTGATTCAGATACAACAATAAATAACCTCTTTGTATCCGTCTCTCAAAGAGTAATCTTTTGTTGAATGTTTTTCTTGATTAAATGCCGAAATAATTCAATAGTCGGTTGTAAAGTGAAAGCTCCTCCCACCTCTTTCCACTTTAGCAGAGCGAATATTGGAGAGGAGGTCGCTTTCAGTCCATCGTTTACTTTGCTAAAGTGGAAAAGGGAGGGCGGAGCTTCGACTTCACTTTTAACCTGTCACGGAATTATAAGAACCAGCCACCCTACCCGCTGAAAATCTGATCAATGCTGACATTTGGGCGAGCTAGTGCTGAATCTTTAAATATCAGATGCACCCGCGGGTACGAACAAAAGGAACAAGACAACACAATGCGGTATTACGTTGGCTTGTTCTTTCGTTTTGTCCGTTTTTTGTTTAGGCGCGACCATGTTTTTACTGAGACGCGCCGTACGAAGGCAGGCTCAATATTTGTAGGATATCGCAAATGTGGTTTCTACGAACTGGAGACTCGGTTCTAACAAATTGTTTTAGGTCATGCCTCCTGATGAAAGTGGCGACGGCTGACCCTAGCAAAATCCTACCATTGTTTCACCTCCACCCCTTCTAATGTGAAAAAATAACTAATAAAGCTTAACGTAATTAAGATCAAACGTTTTAAGAATAAGTCTATGTGGCCACTAATTTCAAAGCAATTGAATACTGAATAAGCAATGGGACGTCTGAAACCAACCGAGACATGTTCACAAGGAAAAATAAAAATACTGAGTGTATATACTTAACATTATGCACACCAAGTTGGGAGATGATAAGCTCGCACATAAATCATTTTAACTTAGCATCTCAATTTCGGACTACAAAAAATCCAAACGTCCATAGGAATGAAGCACACTCATTTGTGTACGCTCAGTTCAAATAATTCATGTTAAGTTCAGACTACAAATTCTCAAACACTCTTGTAAGTCTTCATTCCTGCGACACACATTTTACAATAAATAAAGAAAAACAGGGAAAAACCGTGGATATCAAGAGAAAGTACACCTCCTAAATTCAGTTGTCGCGTTGCTTGCTAAGTTGCATGATCAATTAGGAGAAAGAAATTCACACAAAAATAATATCGCGAAGTGTGGCTTTATATATATATATATATATATATATATATATATATATGACTGTGTGAGAGGTATGCCAACTGAATCTAGCGGACTAACACTTCGACGCGCCGCCCCCCCCCCCCCTTGCAAATATATTCCTTTTATGGGAATTTCAGAGCTTATCCTTCAAAACGTCGCCAAAATCAATTCAAATATATGAAATCGAATACTTCATGACTGTGTAACCTGATTTAATTGTTTACTTATATTCCTTTTGTTCAGCTAAACGCCCATGAACCAAGTTGCTCGTTTGACCCAGAAAGCCAATGAATGCATCCTTAGAGTTGCAGTTCTCAAGCCAGAAGAGTCATTGATATTATGCTACTTTTGCTGCGATAAACACTTATTTATGGTTCATCAAATATTTATTTTAATTTCAAAACTATTTGTATATATCAGTATCGAATTTCGAAAGAAATATTTATTTTAGCGATCGTTTCTAATAAAAATTGTCTGCAATTAATTCTTAATACGTGCGTAACCTACTAAACTATTTCATAAAAAATAAAGACAATATTCATATATGTTTTCACCAAACATCTTAATTCGTCAAAAACAGCTTTATTTATCACAATCATCAATATATTTGTCCGCATCATCATTACCATCATCATTAGGGGCCTCGTGAAAAGTTTCTGACCAGTGCCTCAGGCTGCCATCATCTCATCAAGTGTCCTAAAATTGATTAGCTGTGTTTCATATGGACCCCAGCCTCTGCTATGAAACAGTGTTTACGCCTTCGGCTTGTTTTGAAATATTGTTTATGGAGAGATAACAAGCACTGTCTCATTTTCCGATTTCAATGTATACGGTGGTGGTCGCCCTAGTCAATGCGGGGAACTACAAAGCACACATGTAGAATAGGGATATGCAGTTCGTCACGTTATATGTTTTTTTAAGATACCGGACGCCTTAACAACCAATAATGTTACATTTGCGGGTAATACAATTCCGGAAACTACCAAGCTTTATGGAAAGAACACCTCAGTTAGTCCAATTTTAACGGCATTGATGGGCCCAAACCTCAAGATTGCAGAAATCTCTGTACTTCTTTTTGTTTTCTGAATACTTCGTGAGAGTGAACTAGGCCTTTAATTCCTTTTCGTTAATTTAGAATGCGGTTTGGACTTTGTCTCAAGGTCAATTGTGCTGTTTTTTTCTATAATTTTATTTGGCACAATTCTCCTACATTATATTTTTGATCTTCCTGCAGCTAGAGCAGCGTTACAACGTAATCACTCCAAACAATTCCTAATTTCTGTGTAGATCATATTCATTAATAAACCACGAAGTAATGAATGATACAGCCACGCCACTATAGTGCAGTGTTCGAAGTGCAACAGTGTGTGACCCTACACGGAACTTCGTCAAACAAAATCAAACAAGAAACAATAGGACAGTGGCTTATTTAATGACTTCCGGTTGTTAGTAAGAATAGCTTCGTGAACAAAACGTATTTCAATATATGCGACAAGTGAGCAAGCTTTTTATTGGCTTTGAAACCGGAGAGTTTCACAAAATGTAGTGTCTGCCCTCATGTAAAGGCTGCTTCATTATATAGTTACTCAGTACAAACGTCTGTAATATTGAACGGAAGCGTGATTCTTAAAATCTCATATAATTCAACACAACAATTTATGCGACGCTGCGAAAACGGCATTACAAGATAAGATACTAACAAAAATCCAAAATTTCGTGATATAAATAACGAAATTCGGTGACCCTCTGTAAATACAAAATAACAGTTATACCACAGTTTCCACTTAATTTCCGTTGAAAACAATGTTCTTTGATCAAACTCCTGAAAAAAAATTTAGAAATCTAATGTTCGGCCATTGGAGACGACTAATGAATCATAAAAAATAAACCTCCAATCAATCCATCAATCCCTTCCTTCCAACTCGTCCGCGGAGTTGCAGAAACAAACCCACCGAACCAAGCCCTGCATCAGCGTGCCGCAAGGTGCCGCTTCCTCCGCTACTTCTGCCAGCGCAGCGAACAGGGAACGAGACGTCAGACATCATCCATCTCGTCTCACCAGCCCCACCGATCTATACAGCCTCACACCGGCGGCGGCAGCAGTGCGCGGCCCGCTGTAAGCAGCAGACAGCGGTGCCGGACAGGACTTGTAATTGATTTCGATGCCACTCGAGAGCTGCACGACTCTGCACAGGCGTTGTCGCCATCAGCAAGAGACGGCCCCGTAGGCCCAGCGGAAGGATCTCTTTCCCCCTTCGGAAGCAGATCTCGGATACGGAAGAATTCGCGCGAAATAGCGGTGGCGGCGGGCACTCCAATAGGTGTTATTCAGTCCGAAAGCAGCCGCACTTTCCAGAGAGCTTCCGGGATTCGGTCCCCTCCACCAGCGCGCTTTGGAGAGGGTCATTTGCAGTCGTGGAGGCGCGAAGCCCTTCTGTCTTTTCTGCCTGCAGCAGTCTCAATTAAGGTATTCAGCCCGAGTCAGCTCGGGAGCGTTGAAAGCGGCACTTCACTGCTGCTGCCGATGTGCGGGGAGCGGGAGCTGCCTTTGAAGGCTTAGAAAATGAGTGCTGCTCATTCTCTGCTCTCTTTTGGTGTCCGCGCCGCGTTCATGAAATTAATTGACTGACTCGCGGTTTCGGCTTTCAGCGCCACCGATGCTTCCTTTATGTCCTCGTCGCCGCGGGCGATGCCGAGGCGCAGCGCACCCGAGCCAACTGAACGGATGTCGCAGTGCGCACTTTGAAAATGTGCGCGCTGTGTACGTGCACAAGGTATTCTTTTTAGTTTCGTTTTGGCGTTCTGGTAGTCCTTTGAATGTAGTCGTGCCGATGTGTGATACGCCCTGGGGGATGAATTGGCGTGCGTCACGTCATTTCGTTGCCGAGTTTGTGAGAAAGTTTCCGGAGTTCCACGTTAGTGTTTGTGCGTTATCGCTGGAATTGCAATAACAGGTGAAAAGAGTTGCGGGGTTAGACGAACTGAGGAGTGGAGCTTTTAGTGCGGGGTGACAAAGGGGCTTGTCCATAAAAATTACAATAAAAATGAACTGAACAAATATCTAATCGGATTTGAGTTACAAAACAGTTCCTTTTCTATCGATGCTTTATAATGCGCGAAAACATAGCCTCAACACATATTGGATTTATTTTCTACAAAACACAAAATATAGGCCTACTTTTCCTGCTCCAATTTTAAACTTTGTTTTTTGTAGGAGGAATAATTACCCAGACACCATTTTTTTTCCTTCTCTTGCATTAAAAATATAAAGCCCGTCCAGTCTTCTTATTAAACGGAAGTCTGTATATCGCCATGGAAACTTATAATAATCTTATTACCCCGAAATTGCGTTTGTGTTTGAAATACCAGGAATACATCTGAAGGTAAGTCTAATATGTTTTTTGAATGTTTTACTGTTTGGTGTATCTCATTAAAGCACACCTTCAAAGGAGTTTCAATATATTTTTTTTTCTTTTAAATCTCACGAATACAACCTCCCTATCTCGTTTTGAATTAAAGGGCATCTGACACGCCAAAACCAATTTGTTTTTTCATGCTAGGCGTTGAAATGGCATGTCAGGACATTACAAAAAAATTGTTTCATTATAAAGTTGCGTAGCTTTTTTTATAAAAAATTGAAATACGCGGCCCAATTCAAAGTTCCCGCCAGTGCACTGTGACATAACAGTGTACCGCAAGGTGTCGGGCGGTCAGAAGGGAAGCATCAACGAGATAGAGGGGCTTAGAGTGATAAATCGGAAGTTCGGAAGTGGCACCCCCCCCCCCCCCCCCGGTTGCCACCATGTTTTACGCAAATGTGACCACTTGTCACGTGACCTCCCAAGAGCCGTGACGTCACAGGTAAGATGGCAGCGCCCAGAGCTGGCGGATGCGAGTTTGTTCGGTGCTTGGTAGCCGTGATGTGCAGCTGCTTTCCGACAACTTCGGGCTTTTTCGTGTTCGCTGACGCAGGTATAATGTGAAAATATGAAGGAATGAAACTTTATACCCTTTTTGCGCACGATCGTACTGGATCACTGGATATTAACACCTGTGAGGCAGCATCAGCCGTATCGGCGTACCGGTGCGCGGATTCGGGATCTGTTCGAGGATTGATAGAACTTTGAGTGCTTTTAGCATAAACTTTTCGCAATCTCTTAGCTTTGTTTGAACGTTGGAATGTCTGAGAATCGACACAAAATGTATGCGTCGGATGTAGGGCCTAGGGGAGTTTGTTTCAGCCCTAGGTAACTGCATAATCACAGCAACTTTTAGCGAGGAAGCTCCTGCAACCTTTGCGTTTAGCACTTATCAACAATTTTGCGATATAACTTCATGCATACAATATTAGAATTTTTCTAGCTTTGTTTGAACGTTGGAATGTCAGAATTGAAGTGAATGGTATACGTCGCGTTAGGGCCTAGGGGAAGTTGTTTCAGCCCTGCGTCACCGAATAATCATAGCAACTTTTAGCGAGGAAATTCCTGCGATCTTTAACCTTTTGTGCTAATCGACGATTCTACATTCGATCGCTTTTCTTCCGTTTTTTTTGTGAGTGCGAAGTGCACACTTATTTTCAGCTACGAGGATGACGTTTCATTGAGTGTGGGGATGAATAAATCGTTGCAGGCACCTGCTTCAAAGCTATTCGACTGGCTGTAAGAACAACTGTTTTGGTGTATGCATAGATTAACTGCACCTTTTTTTCTTTCGTAAGATTTATTGCAGCAATGCAGTTTTCTCATCAAGAGTGTATTGCATTAGTCGGTCAATTATTTACTTGTTGCAATTACCTGGATAAGATGATTCACATTTATTTGTGTTCATCCCTTGCCTGAAGAGCAGTCGTTGAAAAATGTTGACCATTCCTCTCGGTCTCTTCAATAGACTTTTTGGAAAGTGTGGGCTGCCTATATTTCGTATCATTGTAACTTGGAAAAGGGCGACCGCCACAGCCCCCTCGAGCCAATCGGAGAGACGGAGCGAAGGTGTGTGACAAATATGTGCAGACAAGCACTCTGATGATATGTTGTCATGTGCCTCTCTTCAATGTGCCTATTGACTCGCCGAGACTGTAGCCTTTGCCGTTTGCCAGATTGTGATGAAAACCAATTACAGTAGCTACTACTCTAATTACCCAGGCTTTCATACTTTGGGCATTTCTTCGGCAATAATGTTATGTCCGCCATCACTGTGAACTCGGCTCGGCGCCTATTGGACTCGAATGCTGCATTAGCATTCGACGTGAACTGGGGCCCAGTCGTGTGCTTTACGCCGAAAAAAAAATGGTGAGAGTAGTGTTGCTTGATGGGGTTCTGCAAAGGGTCTATTGTGTCATACGTATAGGAAGTGTCCTGCTATATTACTATGCATCAACACATACTATTAGAGTATATGCTCAGAGGTGTGTTTGTTTTTTCAATTAACAAGTTACAGCAGTGTGCTTTATGTTATTATCATGTGTCTAGTTTCAAGTATCCTCTCTGCAATGCCTACGAAGGCCCCTGAAGGAAATAAATTAATAAATAACATTTTCACATCACTGGAGTCGGTTTTCGGATGCACCACGTGTTCAGGAGAGGTGGAACGACTACAGCCCCATGTAACAAGTCTGCCAGTCTGGTATGCCTCAATAATTAATATTGAAGGGTCAGAGATGCGAGTGTCCTCAAAAGGACCTGCGAGTGCAGTGAACACAATTCTTGGTGTATAGACTCTCAAGGCGCAAAGACAAGCGAAACTATGTTTATCTGGTTAGTGTATCAAATATGTTTATTTCCACTTGATTACATAATTATTGATTCTTAGTAAATGGTTCCATAACGAGTTCTTTCTGCGAAAGTCTTCTGTCAGGCGTACAGTCGTAGTACATGTGGATCTTTTTGTCGGATGACGCTCCTGGCACGTCGGTGTTCAGTTTGGTCGAGTAGCAACTTTGACCGACTGATGCCGCCTTGTAATCATACGTCATGTGCAGCCACTGACATCTTATGCACTGAAGCCGCAGGGCTGGCTTCTAATCCGCAAATTTTCCTGGTAGTTTTCCGCATCAATGCAGCAAGCTCGGGCATATATTGGTTACGTGTCTGTGCCTTTTGCTGTAGTGTTTACTTGATGGCTGGCAACAATGTTTGTTTGCTATTCAAGCCAAATCACTTCCATTTGGTAATAGCTATTTCTTCTGCATCCCGCGACCATTGCAACTTGTGTAAGTCTCGTGTGGCAAAGTGAAGTCGGGTGATGCTTGGTGTCCACCTTTGAGAACAACCAACCATTCTAGTTCTTCAAGTCACTCAGAGGCCTTCTCCTTTAAAGTTTGAAATTGCGTGCTTCGTGGATTGAACACAAATAATTGGTGTCAGCAAATTATTAGGTATTGTCCTTGGGCTATAACCGATACCAAATCGACTGTCATTGCATTGCCGCTCACCTGCTTTGTCGTGCCTACCTCCTGTCGAGGTGATTGGGATCAGGAGCTTCGGAGTAATGTCGGCAACAGGGAAAAAGACCGCCGAAGATAATCCTCAATCTTTCGCGGACGTTCGTCGAGACGTGGTCGTTCGGCGTGAACCCTTGCGGGCCAATTCATTTGTACGGGCACCTCCAGTAGACATGGCCGGCCTCATGCAATGATAGCACAATGGCTTTCGGTCGGCAATTCGCAGCACCTCCGTTTTTCTAGGTGTAATTTGTTCAGCGCGGACCAACACCGGTTCTTCCCGATGTCAGGAATGCATCGGAGTTGGGGTGTCTCGTTGAATTAGCATTGAATAGTAACGGGTAGGCGGTGGTGGTCGTTGTGACTTTGTGGCATAAGTCGCCCTCAGTTTGTCAGATGCCGCTTTGCTCGAAGAAGCCTCCAGTTGAAATGCCTGTCGAACTTCTTTCGAAACAATCTCGGCAATCAAAATAAAAGCCGGGCAACAGATGGCAGGAACTAGTTTCCTTATCTCCCCCCGGACACTCTTGCGGATGATGCCGCGGATGCCTGGGGGCCTCCGCGGCATCGAAGTTGCAGCTGGACGACTCGAGTGTCGAGACGCTGGGGAGTTGTTGATATTGACAGGCTCGGGCCTGCAGTGTACATTCAATGTTGGAAGCCTCAGTGATATTAACCCTTCGAGTGCTGTCGTGGGGTTGCGGATAATGCTACCGAAAATGTCCCTCACATGAGGGACATGAGGTTCTTAGCTTCTTGTCTTCTGTAGCATAAGGGTTGGCGGGGGGGCTCGATGAGGCGCAAAACATCCTCCACAAAAGTGGTGACGCTCTTGCTGGGGCCGTGTCCTGGACAGAATCAGGAATTCGTCTCTCTCTCGTCAATGTTGGCTGATGAACTTGCACTTCAGCTCGGTCTTGCAAACTTCCCACGACGTTAAGGAGGATTCCTGGTTCTCAAAACCAGTGCCTGGCAGTTTCTTCCACGAGAAGTATAGGTTCTGCAGGAGCTGGTTTTTTATCTACCCACTGTGGCGGGGGACACGGTCATATGATCATATTGTTCAATCCAGCCCCCGGCGTCGTATGCACCTTGCATGAAAGGGCATCACAGTGCGAGGTGCGACAGCCATGCAAACGATGGTGGGAGCGGACGCGGTTTGCTGCTACAGGTTTGTCATTGTTGGCTTAGTCAGCTTCGGTTTTTCTGGCAAAAGACCTAATTCCAATGGTTCTTGCTGGTAGCAGCGACTGGCTTGGATTTCAGGTTCTTTGTGGTGTATTTCCGAGGTTCGTCCTTGTGATACTCGCTCGTCTTGCGGTTTTTCTGCCGGGCTCGGGATAGGACTTGATTCCCGACTCGCCGGGGGTTTAAAACGCGGGATAATGTGTCATCCGTGTCTTGTTATCAGGCAACTCGGCTGAGGAGCCGCCAGGGTCCACAGTGTGAAGGGCTATGGGTAAAGTGCGCAGCACCTCCACCAGAACATACAATGACAGGTGAGCATGGCCTGGAACTTACTAGAATAATAAATATTGATAGAAAATAGGACTGGAGCAAGAATCCGTGACAATATAACAAAACAGACAGAAGAGAGCCTATTATGACCACTAAAGAAGCTGCAATGCTTTAGTGGCATACTGTCCGAATAAATCCTCTCCTTTGGGGTTTGGCGACTGCCGAGGACGAGCTGAACTAAAATGGATGTGGGACCACTTTTTTGGTAATGATCCGCTTCAGACTGTCGTCGCAAAGCGGCATGCAGGGGTGGACTGGGTAGGTAACACGCGTTAGGAAATGTCCATACAGATTCCAATTCGGGTAACGACTGTTGATGAAACTTTGGTGTCGACGAAACGTGCGACAGACCAACAGAATCAATACCCACAGCAACACCCTGTGCTCCGTGAAAGTACACGTCTACGCCAGAGCAATTCAGTAGGCAGCACAGCATCACCTAAAGCACGGCACAGGAACTACCAGCTTGAAGGCAGCTTTTCGGCGCGCCGCACACCTGTGCTCCGTAAAAGTGCACGTCTACGCCGAAACAATTTGGGAAGCAGCACATTATCATTTAGCGCGGTGCGGGAACTAAAAGCGTCAAGGCAGCTCTCCGATGCACCGCACAACAAAAGTGAGCCTTCGGTCATTTGAACGAAGCGGCACCACGAGTGCACAGTGCCAAGCACGACTCATGCAATTTCCGTCGTTAAACTATGTATCCAAATATATTGCACACGCTTCACTGCAGATCTTCAAGGTTCCGATGGTCAACGCGAGCACAGAAACGTTGCTTTAAAATTTATCCGAGCGGTGTTCGAATGAATCAGAAGTCCGAGCAACGTGGGGCCGATTGCCTCTTTGGTGGCCACATCCCCGTCGGTCACCAGTGAAATGCACACCGTTGCTCCGTATTTTCACGTTATACCTACGTCAGACACCACGCTGAACTCTGAAGTCGCTTTCGACCGGCCTCATATGGCGGCTTCTGCGTTTGAAATCAACTCGCCGAGACGAACGACAACCAACAAAGCATCCGACAAGCTCCGTCCCAGCTGGGGCCAGCCGCTGCATGGGCGCTGCCATCTTTCCTGTGACGTCACGTATTTGGTTTGGTCATGGGACGAGTGGTCAAATTTGCGTACAATGGCAGCCGCCTTATGGGGGTCACTGACGAGTGCAAACCGGAACCCCGGTTTATCGCTCTAAGCCCCTCTACCTTGTTGGGAGGCACCGACCTACCTCACTAAAAGTGGGTTAGCAGGAAGTCACGTGAGTTTCACTCCTCGTGCTCTCCGCGACCGTGCCTAAGACTTTGTTTTCTGCTCTTTGTAGGAGCGATTGTAGAAAACGAAGTTTAAGTTCCACTATCTCTTTATCGCTGCACCGTTTGTTAGTTTGCGTGCTGCAGAAGTTGAGGACGAAGAGCCAGTGGATCGACCTGATGGAGGTCAATGATGAAAGCGTTGCGAGTACAAGCCAGTGTACGAGTGCGTGCCGTCAGTCCGATGATACAGAGCTATACATGTTTGCAAGAAAGGCTCCTGTGCGCTGCCATTTTGAGCGATGCTGGCGCCCCGTACAGTTTCCGCCATGCTGGGGTGCGCCAGGGGGACGTCAGTGGGGAGCGCGATGACAAGATGGTGCCGTTTGCTGCATCGCCGATGGCTAACGTTAGCGACACACTTACTGTATCGGAACGCAGGAGGAGGTATCCACACAGAATCGTAGCATCACACACTGTAGGACGGGGCATCTTTAAGGGTTGGAGCTGACTCTATAACGATCGCAGCCTCTGTTCCTGCATGTTGTGGAAGCCAGAGCTGCCGCGAGCGCAGCCACCGTTGATGCAAAGGCCATGCGACTTGTGGGGCATTCTGAAGAGCGCCTTGAGACTAGATATTTTAGAAATTTTTCGATTTGTTACCGGTTTAGGCATTTTATTTAATTATCCGTGCTCTTTCGCGGTCGAAGACGACACGTGTACGTTTTATAGTTATTTTTTCAATTTCCTTCTGCGCTGAGTGGTGTATGCTTCGGCGAGAGACGCTTGGCAACATTGTACGACAACCAGCGAACGTCCTGGCTGGAGAGTACACTCTAAAAAAAAAGGGTGTATCGTTAACCCTTTGTCCCATATAATACACCCCAAAAGTTCAATTCGACGTACAGCGCCCTACAGTCGAAAAGACGGCCCGAAATTTTACGAGGGGCTTGATAGCCGTGCGGTACAACTTATTGAAATAGCTAATGTATGTTTTACTGACAAAAAAAAAATAATCGGGGTTTGCTTGGCCCTACTGTAAAAACTCGATGTTTTTTTTTTTTTTATGTGGCCTTTGATACATACTTTAGCTGTTTAAAATTTATATCCCGCCGTTATCAGGCACCTCGTAAACTTTGGGGCCGTTTGTTCGACTATACGGCTCTGTACGTCGAAATGTAGTTTTGGGGTGTATTATGTGGGACAAAGGGTGTAACGATACACCCTTTTACACCCTCTTTTCTTGAGAGTGTAGGTCCGCCTCACCTTGGCGCGCAGTTCGAGGTTAAGCCGGGATCCCACTTGCAAAGGTGTATTAGCGGCGAGATGTTTTGGTGGCGCCCTCCTATGGTTCCCTCTTGTTACGTCATTACCTTGCGAACAACAAGTTCGATGGTGTTTGTAAATAGCACGGTGGAAGCCTGAAATCATTGCGCTCTCAAAGCAATACTGCCAACACCGTCGAAATTAAAGTTCTTTCATTCCTCTTATTTCCGTCGATGGTATACCCTTTCCGACGTCATAGTCAGCTTTTGGGCCAATCGTGGAAAGCCGACCACAGCGACGCTTTCGGTCGCGCACGTCGCCAATACTGGGCACAAAAGAAGCTGTCAGGTTTTGAAATAAAAAAAAAAAAAGATTTAGAACGCTTGCAGAAATTAGGATTGCTAGCGTATGACACGCCCAATGGACCTTTTCCGAGAAGCGTTCTGCGCACGCGCGAGCGCCCGATGCCAAGCGGTGGAAGTCGGCACGAAAAAATCGAGGAAATTCGGAATGAGGCTGTAAATCGACGAGTAGAACACGTAATTGCAGCATATATATAATTGTGTTACACAAAAAAAGAAAGTGGACGGAAAGAAAAACACGACGTTTGGGTGGACGCTACGGATTTCCTTCTTTAAAGTCGCGCTAGGCCTACCTCGTTGCGTTGGGCACGCGACGCTGCTCAGAGAGCGAAGCAACTGGTAACGTAGCTCCCATTATCGATGGTAGCGCAGGTAGGTCACTTCCTTGATTTTTAGTTCGTGCAGCCACCGCCTGGTGCCGTCGGTATTTGGAAAAGGTCCATTGCATTGCTGAAGGTTTAGACACCGAGGTCGTCGAATCATCGTATACTCTCCAGGCTGAAGATGCCTGCCGTCTCTCGGAAATGCATGCAGTGTGATTTCTTCTTCGGTTGCTGAAATATCGGGACAGTCCCTCACACAGCACATTCTAGGCATTGTAGTTGATCACGTCAATTCACTGACTCCTCTTCTTCTACCTTTACAGCAACATTAAGTGATGAAAAGCAAATGAAAGAAACCTTGTCTGCTTGGATGGCTCGTGGAGGTACGGAGAATAACAAAAATAATAAAAAAAAATGATTACACGCGCTCGCGGTAAGCACGAGGAGGGATACAACTCACGTGACCTCCGGCGATGCCTCCCTTCTGACCGCCACGACACCTTGCGGTACACTGTTACGTC
Source organism: Ixodes scapularis (assembly GCF_016920785.2). NCBI lineage: Eukaryota > Metazoa > Arthropoda > Arachnida > Ixodida > Ixodidae > Ixodes > Ixodes scapularis. The sequence continues at coordinate 199,466,740 of NW_024609835.1, forward strand.
ACAGTGCACTGGCGGGAACTTTGAATTGGGCCTAGTATTTCTATTTCTTATAAAAAAAACTACGCACCGCTATAGTGAAACAATTTTTTTGCAATGTCCTGACATGCCATTTCAACGTCTAGCACGAAAAAAAAAAGTTTTTTTGGTGTGTCAGAGGCTTTTTAAGTGTTAAGCAGCATGTTTTGAAGTTAAAGGGCAGTGCTTAATTTTTAGAAGTATTTTTCGTTTTTTGTGTTTTGAACCAAGCTGCTAGGTACCGCTAAAACCCTATCATTCGAATTGCGCAATTTCTCATTTAGCCTAGCTCCCCCCACCCTCCCCCGCACAAAAAAAAATATTAACCAGATCGGTTGGATGTGTTCAGATTTTTTCTGGTGTAAGCACCATACAACCAGTGTTTCCTGGTGTAGACACCACACCAGCCTCCTGTTCTTGGTGGGCAGAACAAACCAGTCTGATTTGTCCTGGTGGCCAGACCAAGCCAGTCTCGTTTGTCCTGGTGGCCAGACCAAGCCACTCTAGTTTGTTCCGGTGTGCTCGAAAAACGAACTTTTGCGGCCTAGTGTGCCAACCACACTGATCTAGCCTATTGTGTCGGCTTCACTTCCAAACCCGGCTGATGTATTCTGGGTTACACATACGATTAGCTGAGCGTGTCCCGGTGTGAAGAAAACCAGGCTCTCGTGTTCTGGTGACTCACCAAACTAGGTTAGTATATGTGGTATCACTGGTATGCACACCAGACGTACACTCTGCTATTCTCACCAGAACACACTACGTCAGTGCGATGTGCCCACTAGACCAAGTTCAACGGACGGTCTGGTGTACGATAACTCAAGAGATACATGCATCACGGGTGTTTACTCAAATACTCAGCATTTAAGGGGAGGGGGGGGGGGTCGAGAATGTTATTACATCAAACGAAAACTGCCAGCTACGGCGGACATCAGAGATTGGAAAAAAATGTTTACTAAGTATCAAGATCATTACCGAAAATGTACTAAATAACGTTTTCATTAGTAAAAACAAGCATATGATTCTTGCAACAGGCGCAAGCCTGGTGCTAGAAAACCGCGAATAATACTGTTATCTATGTCCTTTTCACTTCGCCGGTCTTGCACCTGTTTTACAGGTGGTAACTTAAATAAAGTGTATACGCATACAGATATACACACACGGACGCACACAGGCACACTAACGCTCGCACAGAGAGAACACACACACGCCCCTATGCATGCAAGCACATACACAAAAAAATGAAAACCTGCTCGACATATCGAAACCACCACACGTAGTTTTGTCTTCTCTTCTTGAGCAGCGCCACCTATCTTACGATTAATTTTTTATGCGAAGTCGTAGGCCGTTGCCAATTAATATTCCTAGCCTCACTAAACGTAGCCATCAAAAAACTTTAATAAACGCCTCTTCCACTAAACTTCATGTTTCGTATGCATGCATTCTGCCGTCTTGCACAATTGAAATCTCTGGCCGCGGGGAAGTGTTGACATATTTAAATATCAGATCTTATCTGCAACATTCTTTTTAAGATATTCGTTAATTGTGCGGAAAGCTGGTAAGTGCATAGCGATCTCTCTCACACCTTTCGAGTTTGCTTATTGTTGAAATATTATGGTACCGGCCACATGCGACTGATGGGCTTCTTTGCCGACTGCTTCAACTCTTTAAACCCGAAACTCCTTTAAAGTGGCAGTCACGCTACAATTGTCTTGTTCATTATCACAACGGCTGATGTTCCCACTTTTTCTTTTTTTTTTGCCACCGCTGCGAGCTGCTGAAGCTGAAAAGGTAGAAAACCAAAAAGCTTTTTTGCTTAGAGGAAATAAGCCGATCGTTTTTTTTTTCTACAGTGCAAGCTAGAAAGCACATATCGGAGCACATTAACGTGCTCTCTGGTAGCTGATATTGTCACGAACGACAATTGATGAGGCGACGAAAGCTGAAACACACTAAACATTTAATGGGGCGGACTTGTACCTAGAACAAAATAGGGAAAGTCTAGTGTCACAGGCGGCGTGACAGCAGGATCGAGCCCTGTGGCGAGATTGACTCCGGCTCGCAACGCTGGGCACATTTTGTACCCCGTGTGTGTCTCTGGACAATTGGGCATAGAACGTTCGGCTCGTAGAATACTCGTAACTCGATCAGACGAGAAGGTTCTCAAACTTACGAGAAGGCTAAGTAAAAAGAATAAATAAAAGAAGATTCCGTTAGCTGGAATCGAACTGCAGCATGCTAACCACTCGGCCACGCACGCGCTCGTTTGGCGACGCGCGTGGCGACGCGCGTGGCATTATCGAGACATTCGATAGTATAATCTTTTTTCACGTACTCATTTGAATTGCATTTACAGGGCGATTTTTCCGGCTTTTTATTGTATCGTAAATTTTATAATTGTTATTTTATTTTGTCGTTTTGCCGTGCTAATATTTTGTGGCGACCTCATAGCTGGGAGATCTTAGGATACCCGCTTGCTTGGGTTAGCCGGGCCAGTATTGTGCCTTTGCCGTCATAGAGTGGACAGTGACCGCCCACGGAAATCGGTGGACTGCCAGCCTGGCGTCTCACTGTATTTCCCGGGCAGCAGAATTTGGTGAACTGCCAGCCTGGCGTCTCACTGTATTTCCCGCGGACCGGAATTCCACGGAACTGGCAGGGAAAATATTTCCTGGGCGTTCTTTTCCTTTTCCTGATCCGAGCCATCAATGGTAGGGAGGCAACCACCAAGATTGGAGGTTCAGCGGCGCTTCACTGTGTTCCTTGACCGCAGAGTTCCAACAGAACTGCCTGGAAGGTGGTTTCTTTGGGGTGCCTCGTTTCTGCGTGGTCCGAGCAGACCAAGGTAGACTGAGGGCTACCAGCATTTAAGGTTCTACAGCAGTTCACAGTATTCACCGACACCATGATTCCACCCAACTGCCAGCGATGGGTGTTGGGCGACGTTCACTACGTTTGCTAGATTCAGTGCGCCAAGAACTGTAACTACCGGCGTTGATAATTTCTTAGCAGGAGGTTGCTTTTCATCGGACATTGACCTCCCGGCTATGGCTACTTTTACTTACATCGAATTAAATTTTTTTATTTTTTACCTTGTGCATAAATTTGGCTCTATCTAAGACCCCTATCAAAATGCCCTTGACGTAGCTCCGACTCTAGCTCCTGCGTTTAGACCTCTGACCTTGACCCGTTGCCTCCTGATTGTGATGTAAGAATCTTGCGCTTGTGTGCAGCCCTGCGTGTGTAGATAAGACAATATAAAACTGATTCTATTAGAAATCGATGTATATATCAGAACACACTAACCAATCGCCATTCGTTAGCGCTTTCTTGAGAAAATTATGCTGCTCGAATAAATCTGCATACCTCGCACCGGCGTTGAACACACGTGCTCACTTTACCGTTGGCTCGGTCACAGCGTTCCCTGCCGACCGAAAACAATGATCGGGTGCTTCAGTCAAATGAATCGTCCGAATATTAAATAAATAGCAAAAATCAGTTTCATATGCTACGACACGATAGTTTATTGCGTAACTGCAGCATGGTAGTCCCTTTTAGTTTCGAGAGATAATTTTCCTCAAATGTATCAAGTAATTTTTTTATATAAAAAATCGACGGTGTGCTTTGCATTTTGTTTTTTCCATTGGGAGCAAAGAAATGCTGTGGCCAGGTTACCAAAACTAAGTGCAGGTATCACTGCCTCTCCTGACTCTTTTCGTAAACTCAAAAGAACGAAATGGCCCGTTCCTTTTTCTTTTTCATTTTCGACGCGAAAAAGGTTCAACTTGCTAGCTGGAAATAAAAAGTCCCATTTGTATTTCTAAGTTCAGAAAGAGGCCAAGACTTGTTCTGTGCAAATCCGGCACGTCAACTAGCTTCACCTGGGTTCAAATTTAATACCGCGGTATGCGGAAGTAATTCTTTGGTATTCATTTAAAATGGAAACGATTCAACCGAATCAGCAAACACCGTGCGTCCCATGTTGCATGGTTCGCGGGCTGCAGCAGGTCACACGGTCTACAAAGTTACGAAAGCCTTGGCCACGCGCCGCCTAAAACGCTCAAAACATTCATCCCATTGGCGCGAGCGATCAAGAAATAAAAACCAGCGCATTCACCAAAACGCCGAATTAAATAATGGTATTGATGCATAGTGGGCATGGATTATCAACACAATAAGAAATGCAGCGATTGCAAGTAATAATTATATATATTTTTATTTTCGTTTATATTTCAGAAGTAAACAAGTCGAATTTAATTCCGTATCTGTATAGGTTCCACGTTAACTCGAGCTCCGTCAGAATTTAAAATATAATGCTACAGTAACCTAGCTATTTATATGAATAAAACCAATTATGGACGAATGCCGTGACAGCAACGGCCATCGTCTCTCACCGTTCCTTATTGTACTTTCACTGTGACAAGCGAAATATGCTTAGCATGAGCATCCGCCGTTAGACAACGCTGGGTTTTTTCTGCGGCATTTTGTTTTAACTTTCAGGTGTTAACTCAAATATGCAAGCGATCAAAACATAGACCAACCCTGTCAACTATTGCCCAAAGGAAATTTGTGGCAACAATAACTTCCTTCTATACCTCTTTTATTCAGCGAAGGAGAGCTCTTGAAAGGTCGAATTCAAAATCACATCGATGTACCTTGAACTGATTGCTGAAGCAAAGCATAGGACATGCTAAGATCAGTTTGGCATTCACAATGAAGCTGAGACTGCAGCCGATGCCACAAGCACGACAGCTCGAGGGCGCGGATTTGAAGCTTTCTTCCGCAAAACGAGCACTCGCGATTGAAATTTACGTCCATAGCCTTCTCTACATTGACAAAGCCTGGCAGGTCGCTACGAGAAGCGGCCGCCGAAATCGAAAATGTAGAGCATCAGACAAAGAATTAATGGAGAGCCACGTGACGGGCGGCCCGCTGCGGCCAGGCACCGAAACACACTTCTCCTTCGCCTGAAACACATGTGAGGAAAAATCACGTGAGGAAAAAATTCACATCTTCGACCCCGACGCGGAGAAATACTCGCCAAAGTGCAAGTTTACTCGGGGATACCACACTTTCTGTGAGGTAGAAGCCTTCGCCACTCTTCTCGAGAAGTGTTGCAGGCTCTGAGATGTGGAGAAGAAAATGTGATTTCCATTTGCAGTCAGTGGCAGGGTGGCCCTGCTTTCTGCATTAGTGGCACTTGTTTTTCGACGCTGGACATTCTTTCCGTGGGTGAACAGCACAGCACCGCACCAGTAGCAAGATTGATACTCTTTGGTAGATGAGTTCTGCTTCTCTCCCGGTGTCGTTTGCCTCCTGAACCCTTTAAGGTGATTCAGTTTAACTTGAGCATAGCGGTGTGGCTTCCTGTTGTCTGAGAGCGTCTTGTGTTCTGCCGACATTTTTGGTCTGTTTCGCAAGGAGTATTGCCCTTTCCAGTGTTAATTCACATTCTAATTGAAGCTTCGTAAAGAGCCGTTAATCGCTAACGCCGACGTCAATACGATCGCGAATGAGTTGGTCGTTGAGCTGGCCGTACTCACTCGTCTTGCTCAATGTGTAAAGTGCGGTAATAAAGTCCACGACGCTTTCGCCGTGTTTTTGAACACGACCGTGAAACATCACAATGTACTCTTGAGAATGAGGTGAGCCTCAAACACCTTTTTGAGAGACACGTAGTGGCCGGCTTCACAGGTTGGAATATTGAGCGTCGCATAGAATTCTTCTGGTGCAGGTCCCATCAGGTGGATACAACAGTTCACCTGATCAACCTGTGGTTTGAGATGTAATCAGGACGCTGAGCAAAACCTTCCCCGACGCGTTTCCAGGTAGTCCATTGTACTGGTTGCAACGTGAATGGTTCAAGCGAGCTTAGTTGATATGGCACACTGCAGGGGCTGCTTCCACCGAAGAGGCTGCTTGCTTCGTATTCAGCTTCAGAATCAGGGCATGCGGGTCGTCCAAGGCACTTTTCCAAGGCGGCTGCTCAGTTACGATAACGATAAGAGTTGATGTAGTCCCGCAACTTCTGACACCATGTTGTGTTACGATGGTTTGCTCAACCATATACAGGGTGTCACAAAAAAAAAAATTTACACGGTCTTTTTTACCGCAAAAATAAACTAGACATCGCTGAACGCTCATTCTCCGCCAAAAGGTAGAGCCAGAGGTCACAACCAGATGCCAAAGTTTCAGCCCGATCCGATAAACTAATCAAAAGTTATAAGTGATTTTCTGAAACTTTCAATCGGAAAATGGCGGCCGACGGAGTTTTCAAACACATGGGGCTCTATGGCACCAGAAACCGAAAACGGGCAAAAATGGGCTCTATTTTCCCATTGAAATTTTCAGAAAATCACTTATAACTTTTGAGTAAGTTATCGGATCGGGCTGAAACTTTGGCATCTGGTTGTGACCTTTAGCTCTACCGTTGGGCGGAGAATGAGCATTCGGCGATGCCTAGTTTATTTTTGCGGTAAAAAAGACCGTGTAAATTTTCTTTTGTGACACCCTGTACATCTATATACAGGTCAGAAAGAGGTGATATGAAAAGGTCCGTCTTCATCTAGCTCGAAGCACTTCTGACTCGAGAGCGGGCACGAGCTCAGTGTCTGCTTCATCGTCTTCAGGTCTGTACTTTGGTATACACAGCAATCTCCTGCGACGTGGAATACATTCGCAAAACGGGTCTCCGCGTAAGCGACCAGCTCCGGGAGCATCACAAAGCAGTAGAGGGCGCCGCACCCAACAATCAGCACCCGATAGGCACTCAAAGACGGAAATGTCGCGACTGTGCACACGAGTCACGACGATGCTTGGAAATCTCCGAACGCATCGCAAGGGGGGTTATAGAAGCCTCTCGAATGGTGACGAGCCCGCCAGTTTTAGGCTCATTGTCTCTTTAGCTCAAAAAGATCTCCGGGCCCCGGGGGCTCGACTGATACCATGTTATCCCTCCGATACCCCCCCCCCCCCCCCCCCCCCCCGAAACAATTCCTAGCTACAGGCCTGATGTCTTATATATATTCTTTATCATTTGATAACGATCTTCACTGATTGATTGAGTAGGATTTTAATTCATTATTAGTTAAAGCCATGACTACTGGCTTGTGCGCCTTGTGAGCCTCTAACAAAATCACTTTGCCAACACAACAGCGCGGAACAAAGCCAGCATCAGGGGGGCTAAGGTCGCCTCCGGCGGGAATCTCTCCGATGACACGTCACGAGGGAGGGGAGGAGCTTCTTTTGACTCCTCCCCGACGAGTTTCCCACTCCCCCTCTTACATTTCCGACCCCCCCCCCCCCCCCCCCCCCCGGCGGCGGCGACTTCCCCAGCGTAGCTCCGATTTTTCCTTACGCTCCGCAGTGAAGGGTTCTTATTTTATTTAAATTGGGGGATCGGTGGCCGGCTGGGCTAGCGCACACCAGCTCGGAGCACGTCGAGCGAAAGGTCCGTTGCAGAACCCAGGATGCTGGGTTCAATCCCCACCCCTGCCCGTTTCGATGTTGATGAGCAACGTACCGGCGTGCAGTCGTGTAACACTACTGCGGGATGGACGTTAAGACCCCAGGCTAGCAGTTGTACGGCACTGCATGGCTAGATTTCTCATCTACAGCTGGGAGAATCTTCTCCGTTGAGGCAGACCAAGTTTTAGGCAGTACAAACATACATACAGCCCAATTTATTTTATTTAAATCGTAAATGACAAATAAGAATAGGTAACAGCAGGGATGCTAATTATACAAACATTGCTTGGATGTGGGCTAGTTGACTAGACATTGTGATAGTTTGCTGCGCCACGTAGATGCAAGAAAAACGCTCTCGATAAAAATATAAACTAAAGCAGAGTATAGACGAAAAACAACATACAGGAATGGCGCAGACTAACAACTGTGTAATTTCTTCCTCATCTCATCACACCGCCACACAGCCACAATATATTTTTTTTTTTCAGAATAGGGTGCACGTGGAGTGAAAGGTCGCGCTGCAGAACCCAGGATCGTGGATTCACCCCCACCCCTGCCCTTTTCGATATGGATGAGCATCGTACCGGCATGCGGTCGTGTATCACTGCTACTTGGTGCACGTTAAAGACCCTAGGCTAGCAGTCATACTGCACTGGCTAAATTGCTTATCTACAGTAGGTGACAATGTCGCAATGTTCTGGCATGTTCTCCTGCTGTATAAACAACTAACGGCCAATTTGTTTGTCAAAATACGGTGTGGAAGAAGAAAGATGAGAAAGAAATTACACAGTTGTTAGTCTGCGCCATTTATGTATATTGCTTTTCTTCTATCATCTGTTTTATTTTGAATTTTATCAAGTGCGTTTATCTTGCATCTACGCAGCACAGCAACCCATCAAAATAATTGTAAAAGCCTGTAGGTAATGGTCAATTGCGTTCCGGGTTGCAGATTGCCGTAAAAACAGATTTGTTTCTAGGATTCACTTTGTAGAATTTGGATGTAAGATTCACGAAGGGGGCGACGGTTCATTCACGGCTCCATCACCTCAAGCCCGGTTCGCCACGCAGTTCATCGCACAGCCACCTTACCGCGTCTTTCGAGAGGCGATAGTGTTCTTGAAAATGAACGTCGTCCATGTCAAACACATTGGCGTGGTTTAAATACCTACGCCGACGGCAAAACACGAACGAAAACGCTGCCATTTTGGACGCTTCTCCCTGATCTCGCGCCCAACTCGCCCAAACTCGCCTAGGTCGGAGCCGGCAAGCTTTTCCCATCCGCGGCGGCTTCTGCCACGTCACAATGACGTCACCCCATCTCGCCGCGAGTTCCGAATATGCAACTCTCCGACCGTCTCAAACCCTCCGTTTTACGTCACGATCTAGGGAGATTCGGCGCGTGTCGTCATGCACGGCGCCGACCAATCGCGGCGGTCGGCGAGTTTGGCAGAGTACTCGCCTCGATCTCGCCGCGCCGAGCTTAGCCCCCCAGAGCACAAAATTTGCCCAGCTTGGTACTCTCGCTCGGGTAGATCAGCTAGCTGGGCACCGTTTCTGGGCGAACTGGGCACTGCTAGCATTACTGGCACGTTTGCTGGTATATCTGTCAGCGATAGCACGCGATGAGCGCTGAACGTGGGCGGGCGAGCAGCAGAAAGGGGGAAATTAAGAGCAGATGAAAGACGTCCCAACCACGAGCCAGTTTTCTGGCCACAGGGATGAGTGACACCATCTAGTGGTTAAACTAATGGCTTGTTCAAGATGGCCGCCGTGGGACCGCCGCCTTAAGGATCGGCTATTCCAGTCACCACAGCTCACAGCTCAGCATTTTTCGCAGAACTCACTCACTCAGTCACAGCTGGCTCAAAATACAAAGTTTAAAAATGAAAGACGCAAAGAACTAACTCCCTGTAATGCCGAATTAGAGCGCAGCTCTTAAGAAGGCGGACGGGAAAGTACGGAGTGGAAGGTATGGCCCTCCTCTCCCTCCTCTCCCTCCCCTCCTCTTCTCCTGCTTCCCTCCCAGTTAGCGGAAACCTTTCCCGGCTAAATTCAGCGGTAAACTTTTCCCGCTAAATTTAGCGGAAATATTTTCCCGTGAAATTCAGGGGTAACATTTCCCCGCTAAATTTTCCGGGAAAATGTTCCCGCTATATTTCGCGGGAAAATATTTCTGCTAAATTTAGCGAGGAATTTAATCCGCTAAATTTAGCGGGAAAATTTCCTCGAAATTTGGCAAGGAAATTTTTCTACCAGATTTAGCGGAGAGTTCTTTTTACCAAATTTAACGGGAATTTTTTTTCGCTACTGGGGAAGTTTTTTCTCTTATTTTAGCCCGGAATTGTTTTCGTTAAATTTAACTGGGAAGTTATTCCGCTAAATATAGCGGGTATGGTTTTCCCGCTAAATCTAGAAGGAAATTTGACAGCTAAATTTAGCGGGAAACATTTTTCCCTAAGTTTAGCAGAAACGATTTCCTCCTCCCTCTCCTCCGTCGTGACCCTCGTGATGTCACCTGTGACGTTATTATGGGAAACGCCTCATTATGCAACGCGCGGTTACGCCAACGCCGACGCCAACGCCAACGCCGATCAAGCCGGAAACGGGCGCCTAAGAGATGCGCTCTGAACCTTACTCACCCTCACCCTGTCGACTGCACTCACCTACTAATTCTCACTCACCAACTCATGAGCTCACCGAACTCATAAACTCACCGAACTTATAAACTCACCGCACTCACGAACCCACCAAACTCACGAACTCACGAACTCACTGAACTCACGAAATCACGCCACTCACCGAACTCACAAACTCAGGACCCCATCAAATTGGTGAAGTGAATCACTCACCGACATCACTCACTCAGAAGTAATTATCGTCCTAACCGTAGTCGCGGCGCTGGTGCTCGTGTTGCGAACGGGTTCCGCGGTTTTGACAACTCCTCCAAGGTCGCTGCCGCCTTCGGCCGCTCCGGCCTCCCAGTCTATACGAGAGCGGCCGAGGCGAGCGGGATAGCCCGCCACCTCCCTCGTAAGCCCACCACGATGCAACGACCAGCGGCAAAAGACCACGCCAAGCCGCCGAAAATCAAGCCGGAGCCGATGAGCACAGATAAGTCAATAGTCACCTTTTCTCCTTTCCCATTACTCGTAGAGAACCAGTCGTACGAGCTAACATCGCCATTGCCAAACGAGCGTCCGACTCAACTTTTTCTGAAATATACGGAGAGTCACATGACCCCCCTTCCTCGATGTCACCCCGCGAACCCTCATCAAACCCATGGCGCCTCAGCCTCAGGAACCTTATGTTACACCAAACTCATACTCACCGACCTCATGAACTCACACTCCTCACGTAACTCATGAACTCGCCTAACTTACGACTCACAAACCTCACCGAACTCATGAACTCACCAAACTCACAAACTCACGTTCATCACCGAACTCGTGAACTCACGCCCCTCACAGAACTCATGAACTGAATTAATTCACGTACTCGCGCCCTTCACATAACTCATGAACTCACCAAACTCTTGAACTCGCCGAACTCGCCGGACTCATTGAACTAACTGAACTCACGAACTCACCGAACTCATAATCTTACCGAACTCACGCCCCTTACTGAACCTCAAACTCATTAGTTTTCGAGGCATATAAACTCACTCACCCCCACCTCACGCCTGATCGCCATTACCCGAATGTATGCCGATAAAGTTGATGTCACGAGCAGAAATCAAGTGCTCACGTAGTGATTGACTTCGCTGTATGAGCTGCATTTCTATATTGTGATGGCGGCGATGGCAAAGCTTGATGTCTAAATCGTGAGGATTACAATATTTACAACGCCAACAATGTGATCCCCTCAAATTCGTCATTATGTTCGTTGATATCTCTTGTCATAAAAAAACACCTCAATGAAAACGTCTGCTTTTATTCTTGAATTTTCTTGGAAACAAAGAGGTTCTTGTTCAGCGGCGTTGAGTGTGTGCTTACCTGGGCCCCATTATTTCCAATAAACCTGTAGAAAGTGAGAAACGTTCCTACCTATATATTGTTGCACAGCCCTTTTTAAAGCCCCTTTTAAAAAAAAATCAATTTCTGTTCCGGTCTCAAGTGAAATCTCCATAAAAATATATTCTCAAGGTAGGTTTTTTTTCTTTACTTCACAGCGTCTCGACCATTGTCATGGAGTAGACATACCTTATCAAGACACAGCAACCTACTCATATTCTTTCATTCCAAAAAATAGCCCTGAATAGAATCGCTTGCCTGCTTTTTTAGTAAGCATTATAACCTTGATCTATTTCGCGAAGCTGCGAGTTATGTTGCATAATATTTTTCACATCAAAATCTATAATATTTTCTGTTGATGATAGTGTGCTTGTCTTATTATTATGAATTGTATTCGTGTGGTCCCTTCCCTTCATAATGCCCTGGCCCCGAGGGTGAAATCAATAAATAAACAAATAAATAAATAAAAATTTAGGTCCTTCGTCTAAAAAGGTGCGGAAGTATTTTTTAACAATTTTTTGGTTCAGGAAAAGCATTGTTTAATGGCAGCAGCCAATGCAAGTTGTAGCGGTTTTGTTCTGGAAACTTTTTGTTCAGGCGCCTTAGTTTTAAAATTTAAGATGTTATTAAACTGCTAGTTGAGGCTGACAAAACAATGCTCTATTTCGCTGTAACTGCAATATCAGTATTTAATGGCAGACATTTTTTACTTTTTGCTTTCCTAGTGTGGGGAAAATATTCGTCCCGAGATTGTATAATAACAAGATGCAAGCCAAATTTTAATTTAAAATAAACCTGTTCTGTTTGCGTTGACCTTATGTGTGAATATTTCCCATTACCTTCTGCAGCAATGAGTTGAGGCTTCGGCTATACTGAACATCACGTAGCCACGTCATCAAAAAATACTGGACTTCGGCTGATTAAAACATCTAGAGATCGATGGCGCAAGTTTCACAAGGCCCAGGACATCTGCCTTAATAAACAGTGAAACATTTCAAAAAGCAAAATGCTTTTTTTTTATTTGCAGAACGTACGCCCGCAGACAATATGAAGGTGAACGCCGGACCGCCGACCGGTCCGTGCTATCAGCACCATGACGCGGCTGCCGTGGTGACTCACTTTCTTATCGCGCTCATCGCCGAGATTAAGCGCTTGGATCGAGCGCTGTTCTCAGCTCTGCTGCTACTCCCCGCAGAAAGCGCGAGGATTCCGGACGCTATCAGATTCAGACGCTATCGGCAGGTAACGTTATTTAGTTTTTTTTTTTTTTTTTTTTTTTTTATATGTGCTAAACCGGAAAGGTGCGGAACAAATAAAAAAAGTAACTTATCCTTTCCGTGTCTTAAAAAGAACAGTTACTAGCGTTCGCAGTTATTATACTTCGTTTCCGCTTTGGTCCGAGCGCGGCCGATCTTATGAGCCAAAGGGCCAATCAAACAACGAAAGAGGCACAACGTCATGGCGTACTTTCTGCAGTTGATAGGACCAGCCGGTATTTGCCGTTCCTCTGTGCGTGCTCCTCTGCCCGGCTAGTTCTATAAAGCGCAGTGAGCACGCCATGACGCTGCGCTTTTTGCGGGGTATGATTGGCCCTTCGGTTCATAACATAGGCCGCGCTCGGACCTAAGCTGAAACAAAGTATAGCGTTCACTCATAAATGAAAGAAACGGTTGAGTCATTGATAAACCACGGCGAAGAACGTACGCTCTAGTTCACGTGCAATGTGGAAATCATTTTCCGGCAATGACGGGGGCACGACGCCCACAAAAAGCGATGCCGAAATCGAAACCCACTTCCACCCTTTCTGCGGGGAGCAGCATCAGAGCTGAGAACAGCGCTCTATCTAAGCGTTTAATCTCGGCGAAGAGAGCGATAAGGAAGCGCGACGCCACGGCAGCCGCGTCATGACGGTGATAGCACGCACCGGTCGACGGTCTGCTGTTCACCTTCATATCACCTGCGGGTGTACTAGCTCTTGTGTTTAAACGAATTTATGTGACATCGAAATCGTGTAATGCCTGCATGAGTAGGTCAAAGTTTTACAAGGACACAATGAACTGCGATGACACCAAGACACGACATCAGGTCACGTCATACCTGGTCACTCCAGGATACACCAGACAATTGAACCCCCGTCTGAATTTACATTGGGGTATGCATGTCAAAAACACCAAGCCCAGCCAGGCCAGGATACACCAGCACACTACACCGGCGTCTGAATTTCTCCTTTCTGTGAATGCTCAAAACGCCAGACCCGCTCGCGCCAAGACACTAGCACAGCAGAATCGGTGTTTGAATATCTGCCCTAATGTCAACGTCAAAAGACATTTGACAAGGAGTTGTAAATTTTTGGACTTGCTTTGTATAATAGCGGATGATAGAAACATAGTCACATGGCCCACTTGTTAATTTTAAGGGCAACGTGTCTCTGCTGTTGTCCTTACTTATATATCCGAAAATAGTAAAGATTGTGCGTTGTCGAGTTGCCTTTTTGAATTTGTCTTATTTTTGGTTGTTCTTGAATGTTCACAAATTCATTTTCGTTCATAAGGAGGTGCCGATCTTGAATTCATATTTTCACTATCTGTGAACCAACGCTGCAGAGTATTTCACAGATACCGTCCAGTCCTGGAAGGCACCAGTTTAGGTGCGAAATTATTTCTGACGGCATAAGTTGAAACTCAGCTTGCCAATAACATATGAAGTGCTTTTCTTATTGGATCACAGCTGCAGTTTAGTATTTTTTATTCCAGGCTTCCATGACCACGTGCTTATTAATTGTGGTTCTGCATACCCAATATTAGTCACTTTATATGTGAATGGAGATAGCCAGATTAAAGTATATATTTCAGTATTCGCCGAATATCAAATAATTCTTATTCTAAATAAATAAAAAACAATTCTTTTTGACGAAGATAGCAAATCGGACCGAGTAACACCTAACCTAGCCAGCTTCTGTCACTCTGGAAAAACGCGCCGTGACCACCACCACTTAAAAGAAATTTCAGATTTTATCATTATTATTTTCCCCTTCATCTGCGTGTTTTTTTTTTGTTTTTTTGAGCATCCTGTTTAAATGAAATATTAACCTTATTAAACATTGTGCTTCCATGTTTCATTATTTTGAGTCTTGCATAGTGAAGCAAACAAAAATACAGATATAATCACAGCGCGTCGTACTGCAGCGTAACAAAGCATTCCCTAAAGAAAACTGAAGAAACGGTTAGCCAGTTATACTATATTAAAAAAAACAATCTCCCGAGTTGGACACGCCCATGAGAGTCATTTAAAAAGGTATTTCACCACTGATCGTTTTAGGAACACAGCATAGTATTCCTCTCGCAAGGCAAAATGTAATGTCGTTTCACTGAATAACATTAACTGATCGGCCAATCTGCGGGCGACACTCCTGTCCGGATCGCGAGCTGATTCACCCATCACTTAATGCTGTTCGATTAAGACATAACATTTTTCACTGTGAGAGGAACGTTACACTGCGTGATAGCTAAGAGACCTCCAGGGTTGAAGAACTCTTAAAGACGCAGGAGTACACTGCATTTGTTGCGCAAACAGCAAACGATTAGCCAAAAATACGAGGCGAAACAGAAAAGGCGCCCTCTAATCTGGACACTTGGCGAAAACGTCGGCGAGGAATTCGATCGCCGTGATTGGACGGAGTACAGGTGAAGCGCAGTGCCGGCCAATAATGGCCGCTGGATTCCTCGCCGACGTTTTCGCCAAGCGTCCAGATTAGTACCCCTGGTGAGTTGTCCATCGCTTACTTTAATCTGGAGCATAATTGAGTATATTGTTGAAAGCCCTGAACTTCCAAAACTCTTTTATATTTCTACAAAAGCTGAAGCGTCTAGACTTCAAAGCAAGGTTTATAAAGGGTAATGTTTTAATTTAAAAAAAAAACACAAAAATGCTGAAAGCCACTGGAATGCCGTCATCACTGTACGTTTATGGAGTTCGGCGTATAGCAGATGAAAAGATATCTGTCATGTTCAGTAGCCTGATTAATTAGAATTTGTTAATTAACGCTCTTGGTTCAATATGGGTCTGTTTCTATTTTACTATTGACGGCAATTTATTAGAGGCTCTAGCAGTGTAAAAAAAAATCTGATAAAAGGCATACTGCACTAAATTATTCAGCACAAAGTTTTCGCCTTTTTGTTGTCTGATTTCAAAGCTTTGCGCAGAAGCGCAGCAAGCTGTCTCCAGAGTCATGTGCAGAAGAGTTAAACACTCAGTGTCGGCATTTTCCAGCAATCTCTACGGCAATATTAGGCGCATTTAAAAGGGCGCACTGCCCGATATTGACGACGTGACTGAAACGACTATGGTACTTTCCTAGGCGTTATTGAGGGCGGGACGTTCCGCGCTCCTTTACGAATGGGCAAGATAGTTCAAGGCGTGTTCCTTTTCCGTAAAATTTTGAATTTGGTATATTATTTCTCACAATGACCTTCAAGACAGCAATTGCAACATGACTAAATGGACCGTTATTTTGTTTAGTCTTATTTTAATCGAGAAGCATTTACCCTCATTTCCTTTGAAGATCCCTCTAGTATTAAAGACGTCACCACAAGAGAGACTGTCAGCGTTTGGATGAGGGTTGAAACTCCACCTCCAAGTTCAATCAGTGCAAAAGTACTTTGCATTCACTGGGACTCTCTTATCCACCAATTGCCTAAAACAGAAGATAACGGCAAATCATGAGATATGAGCTAACACACTTTCTACGACCTCCTGAAGGGAGTACCACAACTGCGACCAAGATGCTGGTTCGCGTTGCCTCATTTAGCTGGAGCTTGCTCCATTGGTCGCAGCAATGACGACTTCCTTTTTTTTTGTGACCGTCCGAAGATAAGCTTCGTTTAGGTATTCCTCATATTGCGACGAATCTTTCTTGCCTTGGCTGATATTTCTTCCAACGTGACACGGGGTTCCTCACCCACTTGACGCTCTGCACTTACCCTCTCTGCCTACTCACCCGCTCTGCAAACAAAACACTTTAGAAATAGCAGCAACGACCAATCTGCTACTACTGCCCAATTACAAGCCATGTGGCACGCGTTAGCCTAAAACGACAGCAAGATTGCGGCACAAACGGAGATGACGATGAAGACTACATCACAATACATACATTTATAACTCCTTGACAGATGTGGAGAATACACAACGTGTTTTTGCGGGCTGTTTTTGAAGGGAGAAACGACCAGAAACAACGCTTTAATAAAGCCAGGGTGCAGACTGCCCACGATGCATCCTGAAAACAAGCAAATACGTCTTCCTCTAGGAGACATCATGATGCGCGTGTATGAATTCATTTTTAAGTCAAAGAGAAAAATAATTCCTTGACTTTCTCTTACTTTTTCTCTTTCTCTCTTTCTTTCTTTTTCACATAGAACATTAAGATAATTTATCTCTTCTCCAGGTATAGAAAGCGCAAGAGTGTAGGAGGATCAATTTACGTCATTAAATTCAGCACCGTGCTATCTTTCTAGTGCAATGAGTTGTAATAGGAATTATCAAACATGAAAGAAAACAAATTATCTTGAATTAATATTTTCACCTCATAACCAGGAAAAGACTGGTATGGGCAAAGGAAATAGTACTAAAAAAACGTAAGTGCTAGTGGGAATAGCGGTTTTAATTTTCAATTTTCGCCAATAAATTATAATTTGTATAAGGGATGTTTCGAGGGAGGGTGTGTTGCTAATATAGAGCTCAAATTGTATAATCTGCGCGAACCACACACGACGGGCACATTTAAAGGTGGTAGGACTGTCACTGTGTAATTTGTTAAGTCGAAAAGCGTTCATTTGCTTTGTTTGCAGCTAATAATTGGTTTTAAAATTTCTTTCCGACGCACCCAACGCACTTCAATGCTTTGGAAAGCATTTTGGATAGTAGAGATGCCGCCGACATGCTGTCATAAAGTCGCGCAATGCGGGTCCTGTGTGAAGCAATTACGAGTTTTCTCTTGCAATTATCTCAGTCGACAGGTTTACCGATTATTGGGGAATATTGTGTAGAGTATACTGCAATCTTGACAGGATGATTGTAGTGCTCACTGCTAGGAAGCCATATGGGACCATGCCCAAGCTTCTCCGTCGGAAGCATTGTTATTGACAGTCAGCTGACGCACAGTGCACAGGCGATTCGCTTTTGGACCTCTAGTGACATGGGCGTCTTTTGGGACGTACAGCTGCCATTGATTACTTACATGCTGAAGAAGGGCGTGACGAATCTCCGGTGCACTAGGGATAGGTCAACTGGATTCTTTGTTAGAATAATATTGCAGGAATTTAGTTATAGTGTCAATAAGGACGACACTGAGGTCTATCGCGGCCTACCGAAATCATCAATTGCTTTGTGCAGATCTAGATCTGTACTTTTTGACGCACTTACCCTAAACTATCCACGTACGCCGGTGGGGTACCGACAGCGTATATCACAATGTGAAAGGTTGTGGAGGACATAAGCTATCATCACATAATTAAAAGGAAAGGGCGCAATGCAGTGCCTTCAAATATTCTGCTCGGGTGAACAACTTCTGCTGTCTGCGCCAGGATCCGGTAAGGTAAAGCAGCCTGCAGTAAACAAAACAAAAATGTCGTAGCAATATTTATTTATCGTATCTTAAAAGTAATATGCGTGTATGAGAGGGGAGCTATTTCTTAAGGGGGCCTACCAATAGAGACGGGATTTTTGAAACGAAACACGAAAACAAATTAAAGCTCTGCATCGGTGTATAAAGAAAAAGAAGAAACACAGTCATTCTACATAATTCGCTAGCAGTGCGCCCCTTAAAATATATTTTGCGAAGAAGCGGAGTTCAGTGGCCCTGGCCTTCGTGCCTATAAGTAATCCGTCGTTGAGTATAACAGAACTGATTGCACGATTGCTGAGAAAGTACAAATTTAGGGAACAGAAATACCCGCTCATGTACTTATTTCGTATGGTTAATTGGCTCACTAAATTACTAAGGAAGGAAACCAACCTATTAATGTTTTCAATCATGCGGAACGAACTATTGTACATTTATCGCGTACTATTTCCGACGAAAAATTGTTTCGCACCGCGGCTTGCCGCCTGATGGTCAAATCAGGTGCACAAGCGACAGCTTGTGCTGAAGCTGGGCTGAATGAAAATGAATCACTATATCATAAGTCAGCAATCAGAGTAGTTTGAGGGCTTCTCCTCGATAAAGTGCGGGAGAGGGAGGGGGGGATAGGGGCACATTTACCGTCTTGTTTGTATCGTAATTAAACGTTGCTTCAGGAAATAAAAAAAAATTCTCGTTTGGTCACTGTTCAGTTCTATGTAGTTCTATGTAAAAGAATTTCGCCCTCAGTAATTTAGGCTGTTATTGGAGATAGATATAATAAATATAACCGTATAGAGGAATGTTTAAAATCAGGTGGTGCGGCAATTTTGGAACACTTTTTTTTCTGCCTAGAACAATACACTCCCACTAATATATGACTCAACGTACAGATGAAATTGGCAAACCCTTCATTTTTTCGGCTTTAAATTGTCTGTCAAAGTGCTTCCACTATGCCTCCGATCTCGTTTTGGTGGCCGTGTCGCAATAAAACGTAGTGCTATCGAATCAAACTATTTTGTTAAAACACCTGAGACTGGGTAACTGACTTATTTCACTGTCTCTTCTAATATTGGTTGTTTCAAGATTTTGGCCGCCCAGCCTCAGTTATCTTAACAAAAATGGCAAACCTAGATCAGCTGTAGGCCCTCATTGTGATTTCGTTAATCATATCGAAGTTGATCCAGCCATTCGACGTTGCACGATATTGGTACTCGCCTTTTTCCTCTCTACAAACACTCCGCGCGACCCTTCTGAAAGAGAAGTTACATTTTTTAACCCCCTGAAATTTATGTCGAAACGCAATATTGACCTTTCCGACGATTCGTTTTCCAAGAAGTTGCGAAACCGCGATAGCGCGTGTGCCGATTTCCGCAACACTCAATCCATTAACACGCCCCGCGAACGCGCAGCGTGTACGTGGCGGATTTCGATTTTCGGCTGGAGCTGAGTATGAAATGTGGTTAAAGATATCCACGGTGCAACCACGGTGTCAGGTAGGTGTAGGTGTGTACGCTGCGGGTGTCGCAGCTACCCCATAAAGTCTTCGCCTCGCCTTGGTTGTAAGCGGCGACACGAGATGACTATTCGATATTCGGCTAATGGTAGCCAGTCCCGGGCCCGGTTTCTCATGTTTTGCTGTTCTATGGGGACACGTGGGCTTCACAGCGACAGCTCTTAGTTTGAACCTCTGACGGAAATCGGCCTGACGTCCTTCGCAAAAACTTCGAGTGACGTCATCAGTCACAATATCGCTCCCTGCCGCTGGCCGCCACCGCAGTGGAAAATAATATTATCTGCCTATCTAAATAGATTCGAACCACTGATCTATGAATGGACAACAATCCTTTTCTTGACTGTCTACCGCTCTACCAACTGAACGTTCGAGAGGACGCACTTCAATCAATTAAAAGCGGTATACATTTTATTTCTTTATATCTTCGATAACTCTTCGGCGATCCGTGAGCCAAGAGCGTGCCCAAGGACAGGAAAAGGCAGCGAGCGCGTGATGAAAATCGGGCGTTAGTAAAAGATCCACTGTCCTTCTCACCATGTCAGAAACTACATGGCTAGCAATAGAGGAAGATGATGAGATGAGCACGGGGCGACGTCAGAACATCCACAGTCGATGGCAGGGTAAGGGTTCTGGCGGAGCTCCTCCTCCTGGCTCCTATTTAGTATAGCAAACGATGAAGATTAGACAACCTCCTTTCAGCGTTCGCTCTGCTAAATTTGGAAGAGGTGGAAGGAGCTTCCACTGAACTCTTAATTTTTTCACCGTGCGATGCACTTTTTGAATGATTAGTTGCTAGACGCAGTAATAGCCACATTCGTCTTTTCTCGCCGTTTGAAGGCGAACACACTAAAAAAAAAGTGTGTAGTGGGTACACCCACAGGGGGTGTAAGTGCTGCCACATATACTACACCCATAAAGGTGCACAAGTACACCTCAGAACGAGGTGCATATATACAACCTCTTTAGGGGTGCATATGTGCACAATTTTATACACCTTCAGCATTCGGGGGTGTCCAGATACACCCCATACTGGGGTGTGTCACTACTCCTTTCTTACACCCTCACTATCGTTTCGGTGTGCAGGTACACCCCAATTTAAGGTGTACAAGTATTCCCTTCTCTACACCCACCAACAGGGTTTGCTATTACACCGTTGTTTATACCCACCCCGCTCATAGGCAAAAGAGATACACCCGCCAACAGGGTTTACTATTACACCGTATTTTACACCCACCCCGCTCATATGGAACATATATACACCTCATTCAATGATGTACCATTACATCTTTTTGTGCACCCACCTCAAGGAAACCTGTAAAAAATGTACGCGCCCACGTGGTTGCAAAAACAGGTAAACAGACACAAGGGATTGTTTTCAAATCTGCTAAAAGTTTATTAGACAGCCTATTCCGTAAACAAATACAAACGTGCAAGCAAGCTGTGATATGTGAAGATGAACAACGAAGCTGTTACACAACTGAGGATATTACTGAGCAAACAAGAACCGGGGTGATCCTTAGGTAGTGTCTATTCTCTCAGCAGCCGGCAGAATTATTTACCCGAAATTGTGTCGGCAGTCGTCACTCATTGGCGCGACAATCACGTCATCGAACGACGTTTCATCGACAGCTCCAGATTAGCTCTCCTCTATAAGCATCTCTTTTTTTTTTTTTTTTTTATAATAAGCCGCCCCAGACATTATGCGCGAGGTGATATATATGGGTATCACGGGTAGGGTAAAAAAAATTTTAATGAGCCGCCGCAGACTGACGCCACGAAGCGACGTGAACGTTTGGGCTGGGTCGGTGAGCACGCACCTCAGAGACACGCGCGACGGAATGTCCCTACAGCGTGTATTTCGCGTAACGAGTGACGGTGAAACGTTAGTGTCGACGAAACGTGTCTAGAAAACGTGTATCAACGAAAAGGTGTCCATGAAACGCGTTTTCACAAAACGCCGGGAGAATAAGAAAGTCACCTGCAGTTATCACATGATTGTAGACAGCTGATGGCAGGCGACTGCCGATAGAGTTTCGGGGAAATTATTCTCCCGGCTGCTAGGAAATAGACACTGTCTAATTTTAGACGTAATCCGGAACGGAACGGTCAATTGCTGCAAAGGAGTAGGTTGCACCGCACTTACGATGAAAATATTGGACTTGAAATATGTAATCCGAGATAGATGTTCACAAGGGCACTGCAGAACCACACAAACACAAACACGGAAAGAAAGGGGTCTGTGAAGATTCAACACAATGTGGCACAAGAAGTAATTTTCCAAACCGAAAGCTAAACGCATCACATGAATTTCTTGGGCTTTTTTGAAGAAATCCCTCCTTGCCAATGTACGTAGGACTTTTCAAACGCTGGAAACCTTGGTACACTCCAATACGTTGTCACGGACGAAATCTCTGGCAGCCCCGCTGGTCGCAGCACAGCACACAAAAAACTAGGCCGGGAATCAGACATTCCCAGATGTCTGATTCCCGGCCACTCACCTTCTCCTCTCCCTCAGTGTATTCTCGCAGGGAAAATGCTGCATGTAGTCGACCCCCTGTAGAGCCGGCGCGCACGTCCATACGATCAGACGAGCTTGCCAGCCCGCCTTTTGGCTGGACCTCGGAAGCCCGCAGCTAAAACAAAGAAAACAAATTTCAGTCACGACGCGCTGAGGTGATACCTTCTAAATTTTCAGAAGACAGGGCCTCTCCCCGAACGTCGTCGCTAGTATATTCATGCAGCGCCGCCTAGGTTCCGTGAGCATCGCCGCCAGCGCATCTTGCCACTTGGGATGCGTCTATTGAGGGTGACGCCACACACAGGCCTTGTACTCTAAGTGGTACTGGCTGAGGAGGCTCGTCGTAGACCAAGTGTTGATGAGTAAAAGGTGTAGAATTAACAGCAAAAGCAAAGAAATCGTGGAAGACCTCAAAAACGTGCCCAGGATGCAGTGCGAAATTAACAACGGCGCCACGAGGCTAGCGAATTATGCAGGCTCCGGGCTGCTGTCGCTTTGGCACGCGGTTCGCGGCAGCGTATAAAAAAAACACTCGGACTTTTTATGTCGGTTTCTGGGTGTGCGGCGTCATGTAAAACCTTGGTGCTTAGCGCTACGTGTGTTTTATTAGACGCAACTTCTTTATTGACTCTAGTTGCGTTTCTCAACATTGGCAAGAACAGTTTGATGAACGCTTTAAAGTGGAGGGATCTCTGGTGCGGCGTTCAAGTCAACGTTTGCCTAGGTCATAGTTAACACGGCGAGCGAAGACTGCACGTGCAAAAGTCCCATAAACAGGATAAACCTTTTTGCCTTTTTTTTCTTTCTTCCTAGTTTCGCCGTCTGGCCGTTAGAGGCGCGGTCGTAATTCGCGGATCGGGCGCGTCCGATAGGACGTTATCTGGTCGATCGTGTAGCAGGGTTCGTCGGACTGCGTGTCCTCACCTACACCTATATGTCTTACACTCTGACCATATCCTAGACATGGAGCCAGAGCAGACAATCACGTGTGTCCAAATGCAATCCCTCATTGGATCTTTCGGTAAGACGAACATATCAAAGACCGAGAATGTGGCCAACACTACCTGGACGAATTAATCGTGCGCTGGACAATGCCTAGCGCGACGCCCAAGCCACAAGACACACATGTGCGTGCGTGCGTGTGTCTGCGTCCAATTTCAATCCGTCTCGGTGTTAAACGGAGAGCCAGAGGAACGCTCTTTCCCAACTTCGAGCGGCGCGCGAACTGCCGCCGGGGAAATGCGCTTTCGCGGGTGACATCTAGATGGCGGCGTCGCTCTTTCACCGCGGTGCTCGTTGCTGCACCTCAAGTCTTTGTTCGCGCGTCCTCGCGTGCGCTAAACCTCTGCGCTCGCCTTCCGCAAATTGAATTTAGAGAAACGAATTTCGAAACCTAGATCGCCGTTGCCTGAAGTGAATGCGTGCTTCAGGGTTTTGCAGGCTTATGTTTGGGACACTTTTTATTGCGCAAGATGCATTCTTTCTTAGTTCATGGTAGTTTGTGACATTTTTTATTGCGCAAGATGCATTCTATCTTATTTCGCGTTGAGACCCGTACCGAGCAGTTCTAATTATATATTTGTAGAGCTTGGGGGCAACGCCTTGTTTGACACCTGGCTGTGTTTAATACGATTAAGTAACTAGTTGGTTGAGGCTGCGCAAAATATAATTTAATTTTAAACCTGTTACTCAAAGACGTAGTTATAACGATATAATGCAGATATTGTTTGCGTCCAATACCGCCTGAAAAACCTAATTCTAGCGAGTAAAAAACGGTTAACTCCCTCGCATTTTTTTGTCTTTACTTCAAAAACAGGGGGGCTTTTCAAATGCGGTGGTCAAATTGTTCTATGAACGGAGACAGCAGACTTTATGTTAGTTACTCCAGATTCCCACTTTCTGAAATTTAGTATTACAGGCTTGATGAGACCTTGGTATCTTTTCGCAAGATCCTATTGTCATTTGTTCACTACCCTAAGACGCTTAGGTTAAAGGGAGTTTTTGGTTATTAAAATAATAGAATTTGCAGTAACTTGAAATCGTCGCTTTGACGCATATTAGCCAGGTGACGATGCCTGAACTTCTCGAAACCAATAATTATTTTTATCCTAGTTGAAAGCGGGTAAAAGCTACAAACCTAAGCTATTGCCTTCGAACTTCAGCAAACTTGCTGAGGCACTTTACTAGTTCCTAATGATCCATGGAATGTTCCATCTTATTGTTGCGCTGCGTTAGCGCAACGCGGCTCGCAGCGCGTGGAGCAAAAGGTCCTGCTGCAGAACGGAGGAATTAAGGGTTTAACCCCTATCCTGGCCCGTTTCAATCCCGATAAGCATCGCAACTCCGTGCGGTCAAGCATTATTAAAGTTTGGTGTACGTAAAGCCGTAGGCTTGCGTTTGTAATGCATTGTCTAAATTTCTAATCTACAACTCAGGCATCTAACTGCCATTGTGGCTCACTAACTTCAGGCTTTATGAACATACACACAGCACGAGTATTGCTTAAACTCTCGTCAGCTTTATCATGAAACTATTTTGTCAGCACGTGACATTTAGCAGTGAGGGGCACACGTATAAGCGGTGTGAGGGAAGTAAAGAAATTAATAATAATGCGCATCAGTCTGCTCCCTCGTTAGCAGTGCATGCTTAATCCAATTAAACATAAATGAACAGGGTAAAAGCCAATTAAAATTTTCTTTCAAAAGTAAATTTATGAGCAAGAAAAACAAAGAAAAATATTCTAATGACTCCTATCCGTAGCCAATGACGGGTCCGAAATTCAGCAGCTGTTTAAATTACCTTGGGGTTGCTTAAAGTCTCTTCTTTAAACTGTTGCTTAACTTCATATTGTTTTTTTTTTCTTTTTTGATTACTTTTTTGGGTTGTAAACTACACCACAGAAGCCTGCAAAATTAATAAGGAAGTATACTAGCATAAAGAGAGCACTATAGTACCCCAGCCTACGCTCTCAATGTTTCTACTGAATGTCTGCATTGTTTTTTCGTTTATATTCCCACAAATCTAGGATGAGAAGAAATACTGATCTTTGTTCTTGATGAAATATTCTGTTTATGTACCAGCGTAAAAATTGCTGAATGATCACTCAAATCACGCAGATAACTTCAGCATTAATTTTGGAGATGTCACGTGTCTTTTCCCCGTCACTGAGAAGGGTAACGGATATGGCGGGAGTACTGGGGTTTACTGGCGATCAGAAAAAACGGAAGACCAAAAGAACACAGTCACACAACAAAGGTAAGAAGAATAATGGAAAAGGAAAGGCAATTATATCACCCAAATAGAACCTGCACACAAAAAAATGTTGAAATGCCGCTGCAATTCGACGTAGTCTGCAGCGGAGTAGAGTATACACAGCCAAGTTTTTTTTACCTTTTATCTGTGTTTTCTATTGCTTCTGATAGTGCTACCAGTATCTTCCCATTCACACAAAAGTTTTCAGCGATTCTCTTTGCAAATATTTTATATAATCGGGAACTGATACGTTTGTTACATCATTCTGTTATTACAAACTCCTTGAGTTGAAGCCTTTCCCCAAAACTAGAAGAACATTAGCTGGTCTGAGAACGTTCCAATTTGAAACCTTTTGCAAGGAATCTTCGCCCTCATTATATAATCGAAGGCTAAGGTAATCGTGAATGTCAAAAGGATGACGACGGTGCAATGTCGCGATACGACTAATGTCTGCACATCACGCAGACCTAATTTCTTAAATTGCACAAACTTGTCTCTTGTTTTTTTAGCTCGAAAGACAACAGTATATGAACGGATAAAAAAAATCTCTTAGGTACATTTCTTACTTTAGACTCCAGACGCTACGACCTCTGCGATAAATCAAAGCAAAAAATTAAAGAAAATTGGCGGGGGTGTATTTTGTTTAGTCGAAACCACCTCTCCCTGATATTTACCCTATCTTTTAAAGAGGCAGCTTTATAGGCAACCTGCAATGCTGTTTGGTTTGGCGCCATCTAGCGACTGAAGCAAGAAATATTGGGTACCCCTGGGAGTGGCGGCTGCATTGTTCAAACGTGAGCTTTTACTCTGGTGGCGCTGTTTAGCCTAGTGTCTGAAGCAAGAAATACTGGGTATCCCACGAAGCCGTGATCGTGTAGCGTGCCAGTAGAGCGGAAGCTACGGCCCTGGCGGGCCAATCGGAACGTGACTGCGTATCACCCGAGCGCGCCTTAGCTCCGAAAAAGTATCAGGTTTTTCGCTGCGTCATGCTCCAATATGTTTGCGTTGCGCTCGTATACGCCGCGCATTTCGAAGCCTTCGGCACGCAATGTGCGGCTTATTGTTCACCCTTTGCCAACTTACAACGAGAGAGGGTATAACCG
Organism: Ixodes scapularis; assembly: GCF_016920785.2. Classification (NCBI taxonomy): domain Eukaryota; kingdom Metazoa; phylum Arthropoda; class Arachnida; order Ixodida; family Ixodidae; genus Ixodes; species Ixodes scapularis. The sequence continues at coordinate 199,493,234 of NW_024609835.1, forward strand.
TGCGCTCTCACCCTGCTGGCGCCACCTGGCCGTTGCCGGGGTGCTATAGCCAGCCGACAACAGCCAGGCGGCGCCTGCAGGATGAAAGCCCAAGGTCATACCATGCTTCAGTGCGTACCAACGGTTTTGATATGCGCTACGTATACGAGCGCAACGCACACATAAAGCATGACGCTACGAAACACTTGATACCTCTTTGCAGTAAAAGCGCACTCCGGTGATACGTAGTCACATTTTGATTGGTCCTCCAGGGCCGTAGTTGAGGCCGTAATGGCACGTTGAGCAATCACGGCTTCCTGGCCTACACGTCTTCTTTGCTTCAGACACTAGGCTTATACCCAATTCACGCGGCAGCCTAAAGGTGCCTGTAGCTTAGGTCCCTCAGCTGAAGGTACCTGAAGTAAACGGCATTCTTGATCACACGATAAATAAAAGGAGCACTTTAAGTTGATGTCGATTGCATTCCTGCTAAACCGCGAGAGGATCACGTGATACACAATTATTTCTCGAAATCGGTGTGACGCGCAGTATTTGAATATTGTATGTGGAATATCACATTTGAAACCTAAGTATTGTTTGTGTTTGCTTTTGCGGCAGTTTATTTTTTTAGCTAAGTCTAAAGGGCGCACTTAAATGAGTCTTGCTTTAAAACGTAAGTGTAAAGTAATTGTAACTGAATAAAGACTGACATAAGACTCTTGTCCGCTTGCAAAGAAGAAGAAGATCAAAGGGCAGGGGCTGGCACGAGGGGAGCCATTGTGTCAGTAAAACGAAGGTTCCCAACAAAGTCGGTTGTCCTGTCTTTCACGAATCGACCTCACAAGGTCACCGACAAAGTCATCAGTCGACGAATAGAGAGCTTCAATGTGCAACAATTTAATGGTGCAAGAAACCCGGGACCTTTGGAAGTGAGGAATCAACAGCAGGATGGATCGGCTGAAGACGAAGCGGAGGGTTCGACGGAGCCAGAACACGAAGATAATTACCGATATCACGACTGCGCTCCAGCCAACAACCCTTGACATCAACTCCCTGAAGAACCTACGAGACAGGCTGATCGCCAGCAACGAGGAACTCCGCAAGGTCAACGAAGAGATTGAGTCGCTGATCACCGATGCCACCTCGAAGCGGACTATGTTGCTGTGGCAGACTACGAAGATCAAGTAGCAAGAGCCCTCAGTGAGTTACGCAACAAAATCGAGCGTCAACCGGCAGCACCAGCCATTTACCAGGTGGGAGACGACGGTGACAGAGTCATACCCCAGGCCACGGGTGTGAAACTTACTAAACTACAACTACTGCAGTATCAAGGTGAGCTTACCCTCTGGCAGCCCTTCTGGGAGCAATTCCAAACTGCCGTTCACCGTAACACCAGACTCACGGAGGGAGACAAATTCCAATATCTACGCTCCCTGCTGAGTAGGCCAGCTTCCAGTGCTATCTCCGGGCTACAAGCAGCGGCAGAATGCTACAAGGACGCCATAGAAATACTATCCGAACGCTTCGGGAACAAGCAACGCATTCAGCGTGAGTACCTCGAAAGACTGCGAAGCCTACCAACGGTGAAGTCAGATCGAGATGTACGAGGACTACGGACTATTTACGACCACGTCCAGACCAACATTCGTGGTTTGCGTGCCCTAGGCGTTTCGAGTGCAACGTATTCTACTATGATGATGGATGTACTCCTGTCCAACCTCCTAACCGATATAGTGGTGGAGTACCATCGACTCAAAAGATACGGGATAGGGCTTGGAGTTCCAATCAACGGGAGAGAAAGAGCCGGAACGACTGACGATGGACAACCGTTAGACGACGTCTCGCCTTCGCCAACAGATGCAGGTGAGGAGTAGGATAAACTTTTGCTTTTTATGCGCGTGGGGATAGAGAGCAGAGAACAGTCATCGCCACTCGAGCGAAGGCCGACAACCGTGCCAACAGTGGCTCAAAATGAGAGGCGAGGCGCCAATCCACCATCAACGTTGGTGTTGCACACTACCGGAACAGACAACACCTGCTTCTTTTGCAACTACCGAACTCACCGTACCGGTGATTGTCCATCGCATATCACATTAGATGAGAAAAAGAAAATGCTAGCGCAAGACATGAGATGCTTTCGTTGCACGAAGCGAGGTCACCGATCAAGGGATTGCCGTAGTCAACAGAGATGTATCGGATGCAGGGGAAGACATGTCACCTCAATGTGTAACCCGGCGTGGGAAGCCTTATCAACGGTTCAGGAGACTGCCAACGTTCTTACCGCCGGTAGTACCCCGACAGTACAGACTCCGAGCGCCCTATTACAAACGTTCCGAAGCTGGGTTGGAACCGGCCTGAACCAAGCTTACGTCCGCGGTATTATCGACGGAGGGAGCCAAAAGACTTTCGCCAGGGAAGACTTGGCTAGGAAGCTTAATTTAAAGGTTGTCGAGGAACGTATCATGCAACTCAACACCTTTGCTTGGAGTGACTCAAACAGGTGTAGGCAGAAGTTCACCGTAGTTAGAATCCATATTAGGGGCCAATATAAGAAAACGGATCATGTCTTAGAAGCAGTCGTCGTGCCTTTCATCTGCCAAAATATCATAGAAACTCCAGTAGAGCCCACATTTCTCAAGACTATCCCAGGAGACATCGCCGACAAGTTGATGTTTCCATCGACTCAAGTGGAAGCGGGCATAAGCCTTTTAGTTGGAGCGGACCAGATGTGGGAATAGTTGACCGGCGAGACACGCCGCTCATCTTGCAACACCTGGCTAGTAGCCATCGCAACGACTTTGGGATGGACCTTTCAGGGTTCAACGAGCACAGTGAGTGTCTTACCAGATGATACCACAAATTTGATGGTGTGCGTGTTGAACGTGGAAGGGGCTGACGAAGAAGATGATGCAGCGTTAAAACATTTCTGGGAACTAGAGACCATTGGAATCGTGGATGAACCTATGGATAAGAAACAACAGGAAGAAAAGGTGTTTGAGCAATTCAAGGAAAACATCAGACAAAAGAACGGTCGGTACGAGGTCGCGTTGCCGTGGAAGGAGACAAAAACGACCCTTGGAGATAATTACATGATTGCCAACACCAGACTCCGAAGCCTAGTACGCCGTCTCACACAAGATGGCTCTATTGCCCAGTATGACAAAGCAATACGTAGTTACTTTAAAGATGGACCCGCGGAAGAGATAGAATTAAATGCATCAACCTACAGGCACGTTTATTACATGCCTCATCGAGCTGTAACTCGAGTTAACCCGGAGTCAACTAGACTTAGAGTAGTATTCGACGCATCTTCCCATGCAGCAAACACCGGATCTCTCAATGATCACCTTGAAAAGGGTCCAACGATCAACACGGAGCTTTTACCCGTCCTACTTACATTTCGAATGCAGAAAGTGGCCATCACAGCAGACATACAGAAGGCGTTTTTACAAATAGTAATCTCGGAGCGTGACAGGGACGCTCTCCGGTTTCTTTGGTTTGAAAATACACCCAAACCCAACGAGCCACTGCCAAACACGAAGGAGTGGCGCATGACGAGGGTTCCTTTTGGAACAACTTCCAGTCCCTTCCTACTTGGGGCTACGATACAGCACCACTTGCAAAACGTGAGTGGACCCAACAACGACATCGCAACTATTTTACTCCGATCCTTTTACGTGGACGACCTGCTAACTGGAGCAGCGAACATTAAGGAGGCACAGCGACTCGCTGACGGAGCACTGACTTTACTCAGGGAAGCAGGCATGGAACTGCAAAAGTGGAACACCAATTCTTGTCAACTCCAGAAACTCTTTGATCAAAGAGCGGATAACGTCGATCATTCATCCGAAAATAAGCCATTTAAGTCCCCCGAGGTCACCAAGATATTGGGATTGGTGTTGGATAAACGCGGATCATTTCAATTTCTCTGCTGATCATCTCTTGGAGATACTTTCCACAAATCTGAACACAAAGCGCTCCGTACTCAAGGCCTCGGGCAGGATCTTCGATTCCCTCGGTTTCCTGTCGTCATATGTCATAAGAGTAAAAATTTTACTCTAACGTATATGGCAATGCGGACTTGGATGGGATGAGGTTCTGACAGAGGCTCTTTTGCAAGAGTGGAAATCCTGGTGCGCCGATTTAACGAAATTACCACAAATCACGACGCCGAGATATCTGCTGGGTGTCGAAGGTGAAAGCGAGCTGGAGATTCACATCTTCACCGATGCTAGCCCTCTGGCATATGGTACCTGCGCATATCTCCGTGCAGTGAACAGGAAAGGAGAAGTCAGCGTGAATCTGATATTTTCCAAGACTAGAGTTGCTCCACTGAAGACACAAACCCTTCCACGACTAGAACTGATGGGAGCGCTATTGGGAGCACGCATTGCTACATATCTTCGTAGCTCATTGTTGGGCCACACCGTTACAATATGGTACTGGACAGATTCTACTATAACACTTGGCTGGATTAAGGGATTGGCAACCGAGTGGCAACCCTTTGTGTGCAATAGGGTGGCAGAAATACAAGCACTCAGTGATCCGTCCAGTTGGCACCACTGCCCAGGTTACGAGAACCCAGCCGACGCTCTCACTAGAGGAAAGACTGTAGTACAGCTAGAAATTCAACAGGTATGGTGGTCAGGGCCGGAATGGCTTGCCCTCGAACAGCGAAACTGGCCAGTTAGTACACCCGTAGTGAACCTTGAAGACATTGACGGGGAGAAACAGCAGCGAACCGAAACGCTGCTGACTGTTGTACATGAACAAGCTGCGCTTTTGACGATTGAAAATTTCAGGAGCTATACCAAGATGTTGCGGGTAACTGCTTGGGTTAAAAGATTTGTGCACAATTGCCGCCAGAATAATGGGTCAGCTGAACTACCATTGACTACACAAGAGATTACGGATGCGGAACTTTTCTGGATTAAACATACTTAAAAGTAATGCTTCGATAAGGAGATACAAGAGATAATACAAACTGGGAGAATTGCTACAAGATCTAAAATAAGTGATCTACAGACGATTCTTGATGAAACCGGAATCATGCGCATACAACCTGGGAGAATTGCTACAAGATCTAAAATAAGTGATCTACAGCCGTTTCTTGATGAAACCGGAATCATGCGCATACAAGGCAGACTTCATCAAGTTACCTTGACGAAAGACGTAAGACACCCTATCCTTTTATCGGGAGACTACCCGTACACTAAGCTGCTGGTCACTGCAACACACCTTAGAACAGTACACGGAGGCCTGCAGGCCACATTGACAGAACTACGTGAAAGATTTTGGCTGCCAGGAGCACGAAGAATCGTGAAGAAGATCCTGGCTCAATGCCGGACCTGTCGGCGGTTCAGCGCAAAGCCAGCCACGGCTCCAGTAGCTCCACTACCACGGGACAGGGTGGAAGAGGGACGCCCATTTCAGGTTGTAGGAGCCGACTTCGCGGGGCCGTTATTCGCCAGCTCAAAGGGACAATGTGTTAAAACGTACATTGCTCTCTTTACTTGTGCGACTGCTCGTGCAATACACCTCGAGTTAGTATCCTCTACGACCACTGCACCATTTCTCTTGGCTTTGAGGAGATTCGTGGCTAGAAGAGGAATTCCGACCACAACTTATAGCGACAACGCATTAACATTTAAAAGAGCAGCGAAGGATCTGAAAGCTCTATGGGAGGCTATTCGCAGTACCAGATCACAAGACTTCTGCAGCACCCACCGAATAACCTGGAAGTTCATCGTAGAGCGAGCCGCCTGGTGGGGCGGCTGGTAGGAAAGAATGGTGCGATCGGTGAAAACGTGCATGAGGAAAGTTCTGGGACGACAAAGTCTGTCTTTTGAAGAGCTAACTACCGTACTGACCGACATTGAAGCAGCAATCAACTCTAGACCCTTGACCTACTTACACGCAGATAACAGCGAACCAACAGCCTTAACTCCGGCTCACTTACTCATTGGACGACGGTTGACAACCCTGCAAGAGACGGAGCCGCCACATCCAGTCGCGTCTTCAAGAGATGCGCTTTCACGACGGTAGCAATATCGACAGAAGCTCATGAACAATTTCTTGGTACGCTGGAAAAAAGAATACCTCCTTGAGCTTCGATCAGCACACCTAGCAACGCCCCTTAACAGCCGACCACCGAAAATCGGAGACGTGGCACTCCTGCACGACGACATTTCCCCGAGACATCTGTGGACCTTGGTTCGTGTCATTTATGTACTATCTGGAAGAGACGGAAATGTGAGGGCATGTATACCATAAAACTACCATCCGGTTCAGTGACACGAAGACCAGTACAACTGCTGTACCCATTGGAAGCCATTTGAACTTCAATGTATTTTCCTCGCCTTGTGGGTGCGGGAGGATATATGTAAAATAATAACTGAACAGAGACTGACATAAGACTCTTGTCCGTTTACAAAGAAGAAGAAGATCAAAGGGCAGGGGCTGGCACGAGGGAAGCCATTGTGTCAGTAAAATGAAGGTTCCCAACGAAGTCGGTTGGCCTGTCTTTCACGAATCGACCTCACAAGGTCACCGACAAAGTCATCAGTCGACGAATAGAGAGCTTCAATGTGCAACAGTACGACCCTTCTAGCTACACTGGCCCTAAATCATCTGCTTTTACGAGTTTTCATTGCGAGGTGGGCAACCTTTTCTGTGTAGCAGCTCCATTTTTCCCCAAAGTGCTTACTAAAGTAGCTAAAGAGTGCCCGGCAGAAACGAACCCCGTCGAAGCTTCACGGTTACGCCTGCCACGCCATCGAAAGGTCCTGGGGCCCTAAGCTGGAAGCTTGGCGAAAACGACGGCGAGAAATTTGGTGGCCGCGATTGGCCAACGCCACACCTGACCTTGGCGCCGGCCAATCATAGCCGCCGAATTTCTCGCCGACTTTTCTGCCAAGTGTCCAGATTAGGACCCCTGGGCGGGAGGGTCGGATGACTCGTCTACAACCTCCTGAAAGAGCTCGCAGTGGTTCACCGCGTTTTAGCAGACATTATTTTCCACGTGCCGCCGCTGCTACTTGCTTGCTGGAGTATGTGTTCCTCGTTAATGTATTATTATATCGCATTTGTGTTACCAATCATTTCATTACTTGCAACTTACATATATATTCATTTTGTTATAATGCATTAACAAGATATATTTATACTATATCTGTAATGTTTATTTTGAGTTCGTGGGTCCGAAGGTACTCCCTGTTGCTGTAAAGGGAGCTTGGCCAGCTCCGTTTAACACAGGACCTCCCTTAGCGAAAGGGACCTTTATGCGTCGTGTGATTACGATCTCCAGCTTCATCTGCAACAGATACCTGTGCCAAAGGTACCTGTGCCAAAGGTACCTGTGCCAAAGGTACGCTGCCGTGTTAATTTTGTATAAGTGGCGCTTCAGGATAATAGCTCACGTTTGAACAATGCAACCTCCTCTCCCAGTCATACCCAATGTTCTTGCTTCTATCGATAGATAGCGCAAAAACAAACAGCACTGCAGGTTGCCTATTCGCGTCTCCTGCTCGTTGCTCGCCCTCCCGCGGTGGAAAGGGGAACCGCTCTAGTCAGGGTTCCCCGGTTCTCGTGCTCAGCGGGCACGGTGGAACTGCTCCACGTTAAGGGGTGTCCAAACAAGACACTACAAAACGCACGACTCCGACAAATCGTAAAAATTGAAGCGGACGCGCCCGCTTCAATTTCCACGATTTGTCGGAGTCGTGCGTTTTGTAGTGTTCTGTTTGGACACCCCCTTACGCGTGCGCATCGTGGCCATGCTCCGATCGAAGACCGCAAATTCGGGCTCCGCGCACGCGCAGCGTGGAACACGCAAAGCTAACGCAAACAAACAGCGCTTGCGTTCGCTACTATACGCAATACTAAAACTCACTACTGTTTCACCTGCTTCCAAGGCTAACGAAACGTGCTGCAGTCAGCAGACATACAAGCCGGTAGGCGTTTGTTCAAACTGCAAAGGCTGAGATTGGCAGAACGACGGCGAGCAAATACTAAAGTTAATAAATGTTAAAAACAGACTAGTAATTAAAAAAAGATAATCCCTTTTTGTTTTGTTTTGTTTTTGCCGAAGGGGGGGGGGGGGGGGGGAATTCGCTCTGCAAGGATATTGGCGGCGACATTGGAAGTTTGCCAATTGTGAAAAGTCGTTACTTTGATTGCACCCTGAAATATTCTAATTTTACATGAATTTCTTAAATTAGCTAGAATGGTGTCATTGATTTTTTACTTCATTTATTCTATAACTTGGTAATGAAGAGTGCCGCAATCGGCACCAGTGATGACACTTAGCATACTTTAGATTGTCATACTTGTTCACGCGTTTAAAATTGTATCATCACCCACTAATTAATTTAAAGCTTAAAAATTGAGTATGAAAATATCTTAATTTTAATACTTATACTAATATTAATACAAATCGCGGCAATGTATGCCCCAAATTAATGCCACGATCACAAAAATACGCCGTTTTATCATAATAGTCTTTCCTGACAGGCATCATTTTGTTTTAATTTTAGCACATGAAAACCTGTGACATCGTTATAAACATAGAAAAAAAAAGCCAAACAATGGATGCAATATAAACTCCTATGCGTTACGCATTGCTTTAAAAAAACACGCACAATTCAGCTGCCTAGATCAGATTCCGTCTTTGAATTTTACTAGTGAGAAGAGCGTGTCTTAATTCATATGTTTTGTGAAGATATTGTATAAATTGGATTCATTCTGTTATTCTTGTGCTGGGAAAAATATTAAAGCAATTAATCATCTAAATATCCGAAAAGCCACTGAAAGGACTGCAGTTCATTATTTCATGACAATTATCTGAGCGAGAAAAGGCAGCGAGAACACACAAATATCAGCATTGATTTTTTCAACAAATAATAATATTCCAAATTCTCTCTGAAGTGTATGAAGGACGAAGCCTTTAAAGACACAGAAGTTTCCGCGAACAACGTTCGGTTATGAGGGCCCCGGGAAGGCGACCCCCGTCCACCAAAAACAAAGGGGTGGCGGACATGTTTTCATGTTTGAAGGCGTCGAGCGTTCGATGAAATAATTGAGTGGTGTGAACGCAGACGCGGTTTAGACCATCGAAGTTCATAAAAACAAAGAACAGGAATGGCTGTCGCTTGCACTAGCGCATAATTAGAAGGTTGACATACGCTAACCAGTGGCGTAGCCAGGAGCTTTTCCCGGTGTATGTGTGTGCGGGTGGAGAAAGGGGAAGTGCGGCGGCCCGGCGAGCCAGGAGCCGGGCGACTAGACGCCTTTTGAATCGGCGGTCGCCTACGTTTAAAAGGGTGTCCAAACAGGACACTACCAAACGCACGACTCCGACAAATCGTGAAACTTGAAGCGGGCGCGTCTACTTCAATTTTCACGATTTGTCGGAGTCGTGCGTTTTGTAGTGTCCTGTTTGGACACCCCTTAAGGCGCGTTCACACCGGCGATGCGATCTACTCGCGCGATCACTTTTATCGCAAAAACGACCATCTCGGGCAAAAAGCGACGCGATTTGAGCAGTCGCTTGCTGACTCGACTTTTTGCGATACGATTTAGTCGCGAAGCGGCTGAGCCAATCAACGGCGTTCGGAGCGAGAGTTTTCGAGAAAAGACTCGCCAACGAAGGCGGTGGACTCACTCATCGCGCAAGCCAGTGTGACCATCTAATTGTTTTGTGATGCGATCTAGACGCATCGCGCGACTGCTTACATCGCCCGTGTGAATGCGCTTTCAGAGCCGGAGAGGGTAGCAGGTTTTTTTCTCTTCGGGGCCTTTGGTTTGTCGCGTCCGACGTTAGATTGAAGGTCTGATAATATATTTGAAAATCTTTTTTCTTTTTTTTCGTAGAGCATCAATTGATTAGGCTTTCAGTGGCGGCACCGGCCAACCGGCGTGATTAATTCTCAACGTCGTTGATATTTGTAAAACTCAGTGTTAAGCACCGATTTTTAATATTACTTTTTATTTTAATTCAGCGAGGTTCAATAAACATTTTTGTAAAACGTCATGTTACCTTGAAATGCCGAATACCAATGTCTGAGCTAATTATTCGTGCGCTTAACAAATATTAATAGTAGTATATTACGGAATAAGGTTATTAAGTTGTTACCGGCAGCGAGACTAGGAATTATATTGTTGTAATGGCATTTTCTTTGCGTGTGATCCGGCATTTCTAAGAGTCAGATGATTCAGTGGGCGAGCGAGATAATGCTCAAGTTTGCATTTTTTGTAGTTGATTGAATATATCTTTTCGTCCTGTGGCCACGCTGTTGGGTGATTTCGCGAACTCATCTCGTGACAGTTCCTAACACCGTTTACTGCAGGTAACCGTAGTCCGATATTTTATTTTGGTTCTTTTCTTGCCATTTGTGCACTTGAAATGAGGCTCTCTATTTTTATGTTGACTTTGTGTGTGTGCTGTTCGCTCATTTCTTAGAGAAAGTTGATGGTAAACTTCGAGTAAATAAATTTGAGTAAGACAAACAAAGCGCTTGCGTGTGTCTCTTTTGGTGTGTTCTTTTCTTGTGTTTTCGTACTTGCGTGCTGTTCTTCTCAAGTCTAAATAAAACATACATTCACTTTTAATGACTTTGGAAAAAATATTTACACATTTGCCGAAGTTCGACATTCGGCATTTAGAAATAATTCGTGCGTTTCACAAACATCAATAGTAGTATATTACGAAATAAGGTCATTAAGTTATTGCCGGCAGGGAGACTAGCAGTTATATTGTTGTCTTGGCATTTTCGTTTCGTGTGATCAGGCATATCTAAAAGTCTGAGCATTCACTAGGCGAGTTACATAGCTCAAGTTTGCATTATTTGAAGTTTATTGAATATATTTTATTCGTCCTGCGTCAACGTTGTAGGCTGGTTTCGTCAAGGGTACTGGATGCCTGCTACCTTGGACGCACCTGGTGACAGTGCTTAACACTGTTTACTGCAGGTAAGCGTAGTCAGATATTTTATTTTGATGTTCTTGCTCACATTTGGGCACTTGAAATAAGGCTCTTGATTTTTATATTTTCTTTGTTTGTGTGGTGTTCCTTCATTTTCTAGGGAAAATTAAGGGTATACTTCGAGTAAATAGATTAGAGTAAGACACAAGGCGCTTGAGTGTGCTTTTTTCGGTGTGTTCTTTTTTGTGTTTTCGTGCTTGGGTGCTGTTCCTCTCATGTCTAAATAAAACATAGATCCAATTTTAATCTGGCGAAGCACTTCGGCAAAAATATTTGCATATTTGCCGAAGTTCGGCACTTAGGGTTGGCGGTCATGGGAGTCTGCTGTGGTGATGAGTCGCTAATTCGGCGTAGCGCTCTGTGGTGTATGTTCTTCCTTTGCCCTTGCCTTAAAGCGCAATCATGTTTTTTTTTTTTTTTCACGTACAATACAAACTCGCCCAACAATCAGCGCTTGTGAATACTAACCTGCTACAGTAGTTGTACCCCTTTGAATAAGATTTGTTAGTCACTTAAGTAAAGCGCGGGGACAAATTTAAACATGACCGGTGAATACGAAGTGCTTACTAATCTACGATTACGACACGCCATGTGATAATTTTAGCCAGTGGTGGTTAGTCAACGGTTAAACTGGTCACGTCTGGTAAGTATGGTTGATGCTTTTCAATGCCGGAATCAGCAGCCCATCAAACGCTCCAAATACGTCTTCAAAAAAAAAATTTTTTTTTCACAGTTTCTTTAAATTGTGGTTGATAGTTTTCAATGATACACTCCTTCAGTTTTCCCGGTACAGTTCAAAGTTGAAATGATCAGTGTGCGTCTCTGTGTGCGTTGGGCATACCGTGAGTTTCGGGCTTCAAAATTCAGATAGGGCCCTGCCGGTATGCCAACCACATTTTTAAGTTTGTTTGCTTTATACTTTTTTACAAACTTTTATAGCGTTTGCGGATGGAGAGATAAAAGATTGACGAACACCTAAGGTGAACACGAAAGCATGCAAGCCGCTCGTCCGCTCACTTTTTCGTCTGCTGCGTACTTTTCGTCGCCGGTCGGCGCGTGTGCTGCCCTGGTGACCTTGGAAACTCCGCGCTGATGGACACGCAGCACCATGGGGTGAGCGGCCGTGGAAACTGACGAGCGCAGCGGCCAGTGGGTGCCCCATCGACGCGCGCCAACCAATGGAACCGAAAGAAACTACCCGGCGTTTTCGGGCTTCAGACTGATGACGTCAGCTCGCTCCATGAGACAGTTAAGGCTCTCGCATTAAAATGAGGCATAGTAATACAACGACCGCTATGTGACGCTGACAGCTCGGTTACCATAACGTTCCTAGATGAAAGGCCCCTACACGTAGCGACATTCTTTGAAGCGCCGACTGCGTGACGGTGCAGATTTTTTGGAAGCGAATGGACGAAAAGCAGAAGAGTGAACTGAATAACGCCATTTGTCCTACGGAAGGTGCTTGCCATTCGCTTAATTTACCTTACTGATAAGAAAATATTCAGCGGATTTTAGGTTGCCTTAGGCTCCCTACGGTAGCCAGAGTTGCGCGTCTGTTTTCCACGTGCCTCCGCGCCGCTATTCACCGAGATTGACCACGTGAGGAGAAATGAATCCAGCGCTGTGCAGGAAGCCACCGATACGATCACTTCGCCGAATTTACACGCGCCAATGCTCCACCTGCTTTTGACGCCTTTTCCTCCTTTTCTGTTTTCCATGAGCGTCTCACACGGCGCCGCTATTCGCCAAATTCGGTCACGTGACGAGCAAAGAACCCAGAGACGTGCAGGAAAACCGGCGCTACGGCCACGCGGCGAGGATGAACGCTGAACTCTGGCTCCTGTGCAGAAACTCTAGGTCACCGTAGTATAACCTCCACGCCCAAAATGAAGATCACTATGGCCCTGTTGACGTTTTGCATCTAGGCCTTTTTGTGTCGTGTCGCTACTCTGGCAGCTAAAGCGATTATCTTCAGTGGCTCCGGGCTACACTGACCAATTATGTGACGTCAAAGTGCGCCATAATATTTCGCGCGCGCGTGACATTTCAGTCACCTTCCAGCACCAAATTAGAAAATAGTTGATGAGCCTTGAGATCTGCTATCATACACCTAAACCTACACCGTCAATTTGGTCTCAAAACTGGGCGACCAAAATCTCAGGTTCCATAACACATCCAGACATCACTTTCCTTTTGGAGACCGAGGCGGTCTCTGTTCGACCGGCAGCTCGCTTTCATGCTGTGTTCTGCTGTAGAGAAAGTCCGACAATCTCCTCAGAGCAACCCTCTTTGTTTGTAAACAAATCGAACCTTGTCGTACATTCGTCACTCCAGGCCGACGTGAAGGCGAAATATCTGCGATCATTTATTTTTAGTTTGTGTCTATCGTACCGTGTCAATTGCTCCGGCAGTAGCAAAAAAATCTCTTATCACAATATGCTCTTGACGGTTTTGTTTCATCTGCCCCTCCCATGCTGCAAAGTCAGGGCTATAAAACACAGGCGATAGTGCTTCCAGCATTCGCCGCTTTGGAACAGCACCCCCCCCCCTACTCACACACACACAAGCGAGCCCGACCTAAACGGGATATATATCTGTAAAAAAAGAGGTGTTGATTTTTGTTTGGGTTCTGGAAAGGAGGTTTTTAATGCCTTGCGCCTTACACGTCACGCGCACGTGAACGTCCGCTCAAAACGTTAAAAGGTTGTTGAGAAAAATCGATTCCCATTAATTTTATTTTCGCTTAAATGCACGCGTGTACATGCGTCCTGATTCCGGTTTTATGATTTATGAACTTGAATCGGTGAGGCTGAGCGAATATTAATTACTGTAAAAATAATCGTTTACCGGTTTCTTTAAGAGGCAAGAAAGCGATGAACAGCAGATGCACGCTCGATTGCTTAAACCTCGAGGGGGGAAAAACAACTAGAAGTATGAGCAGAAAGGTGACTGTTCGGCATTGTGCTGAACAAAAAAAAAAAAACATATTGTGTACAGAAACTATAAACGGGATGTTTGCCTGAGGCACACGTGAGTAAGAAGGAAGAAAGAAATTTCCGCTGGATTAACTCGAACAAATTGAAAAGCTCCCTTGAGCGGCTTAGTGTGCTGACGCCAAAAACAGGAGATTTCCCGGTGTACTTTACGGTTCACCTCTTCAAACATAATATTAATCTCCATCGAAAACAGTACAATCGGGTTGATGTAATGCTTTATTGACTCCTGGGTATATGGAACTTGAGCTCGTGCCACCGTTTAACGTTTAGCGGCTGACAGCGTGCAAATGAATAAAGTGTGTTTGAAAGGGAAATTAGTTGGAAAGCTATCGCGCACTCACAGACAGACGTCTTTTCGGGCGCGCAACCATTACTCTGCCCTTGGCAGATGGAACTATACGTATATGAATACAGCATGCGTTACATCTGTGCAGAAGCGAGATGGTGGTGCATGCCACTTATCTTGCAATGAATCAAGAAGAAATTGCAGTTGGAGAAGTGAATACGGAAAGCGATAATTAAGTTGAGATTGGAAAAGTGCCGACTAAAGGTTCTAAATAATTTTGCAGGTGGAGCATTAGGAGACCAAGAAGTTAGGACGAAGTACGCAGAGTACATACTGCTACAATGCGTTTTCCGGTTTTCTTCTTTTTTTACATTTGAAATGCAAACATTGCTGTTGCGGAATGTGGTTATGTCCGACATCTAGGTATTGTTAACATACGGTATTAAACTGCAGCAGAAGCATAAAAATAGGACACCGACTTTGATCTGTCTTTCGCGGGGCGTACATTCAAGTTTGCACAAATGGAAGAATTCCCTCAAACCTCCTTTTTGCATAAGCCCAGAAAACGTGAGGGAGAAGATGTGACGGGAGTGCGCTGGGACGTCAGAACCCCGAGCTCTGATTGGAAGGATTAGAGGGTAGACATAAAGCTAGCAGCCTTTGACTCCACTGCACTCGTCGAACGCGGAACGCAGGCGTCCGGCGTTTGGCTTTCGCATTCGAACGTGTTAGACGATTTCGGTGGAGACGAAGGCAGGGAGATTCAAGTCTGGCCACTAATCATTCGAATCAGAGCTAGGGGTTCTGGCGTCTACACGCGACCTCGGGCGACGCCTTGATTCGATTTACCCAATCAAACAGCGCCAAATTGCATCGTCACGATGCTCATCGCTTTTGTGCGCTTGCCAACACCGACTAAAGTCCAATCACGCATAATAAATGCGCAGTAATCATGCGCTCTCTTCATTTTTTTCTTTTTTTTTTGTTCATGGTTGGTTCTGCCTGTGATGGTAAGCATACAAAGAAAACGAGCGCTGCCGTAACGATGCACTAGTTTATTTTTTTTATTTTTTGCACAATTGGATTGTTTTTATAAGATGGGAGAGCCGGCTGCCTTACGACTTGAAACAGAGTAGAGAGTGAAATGGAAAATAAAACTAGGTATAAAGTTACAACTTGGTGCTTCTAATTTGGACACTTGGCGAAAAAGTCGGCGAGAGATCTAGCGGCTTCGATTGGCCGGCGCCAATGTCAAGTGCTGAGTTGGCCAATCACCGACGCCAGAGTTCTCGCCCATTTTTTCGCCAAGTGTCCAGACTGGGGCCCTTGGACCTAGACGGGACCTCCCAACGGTCGTGGTATCTTGAAAGTTGGGTTGGCACAGGCAATCTATGCGATGAAGAAACGGGTGTTGTTTTGGTGTTAATCTGAATGACAGGTCATGCTCGCGCATCCTCTCATTTACGCACCGTCCTGTCTGGTCAATGTAACGCCTACCGCATGACAGCGAGCGTTATTGTGTACACCACACCCACGTTACCTTCCACAAATCGTTTGGCATGACTGACGATGGATAAGCGCGGGAAGTTCCTGTTTTCTTGTATCCGCGGGCATAATTGGGCCAACTTGTTTTGGCCCCGAAAACACAAGCACCACATCACATCTTTTTGCCACTTTGTTTTAGGTTATGTGAAATTGTGGGCAAGTAAGAAATGACCTGAGGTGTTTATTTTTTTTTTCTCTTTTTCATGCCCGACACTTGCCCTTGATCTTTTTCAGCAGCGTCTCGCACCTCCAAGCAAAAGTGAATTTTGATAACCGGCACCTCCAAGTCGATTTACCACGCATAACATTGTGTCATGACTTTTGAAGTTCTGCCTGGAGACAAGACAAAGTAATACTGCCGAGGTTGCGGCCGACGGCCGCGTGCGCGCTCTCGTGAAGTGGCCGCGCCGCGCTGAGCTCGAGCATGCAACCTCTTGGAAGTGTGGGATGGAGCGGCTGGCTCTGCAGCCAGCCGCTCCATCTTACCGGCGGCCGGGCCGCTGCGCCGCCATGGGGAGGACTTCTCTAGTGGCATTCCTTGGAACTACGCCGGGCAGCAGCCAATGGGATCCTGTTTCGTTGAAACTATGACACGCGCCAACCAATCATAGCCTATTCATCAAATCTCTGCTGTAGACGACAGGCTTCGCTCCATTGGGACTGGAAATTTAGGTGCCGTTTGGCATGGCTACAAAAACTGAAAACGCTGGTTCGCTCGATGGGAGAGTTAATGCTTTTGCAATATTTTCCACTAATTTTGAATGTTTGGAATTGTAGGGGAGTATTTCCTTTTGGAGTGCGGGTTAGCACACGTGGTGTCTCGTGTACTGCTGTCTCAAATCTAGAAACTGGAGAAACTGGCCATTTGGAAGTTTGTGGGTGAACTTTAAGCCATTTGAGCTGTCATCATACACTTTCAAAGCACTCGGAACAACCTGGTGCGTCAGAGGAATGTCAGAGCGTTGCCATAGCGCCAGTTACCCGTCTCCATACCTGACAACCTTCCAAGCCAATTTGGACAATTCGGTCGAACTTAGCTAAGAAACTGTCACAAAGGAGAGGGGCGACGCAAGATTCGATGCAAATACCTTCTTTTTGCACACGTAATAATTGCTCTAAAAAGACGAAAGTAAACTTGAGGTAATACCTTAAAAGTTCCATAAAACCGTCCACCCTCCACACCACAACCGTTATGGAAGCCGACACCGCCATTTCATTCCTTGCTCTCACCTACAGCAACAGCAACAAATTCTCGACGTCAAAAGAGAAGGCTTCAACGTCCCCCGTAATGTCCCTCTCATGAAAACCTACGGCGACTTTTAATTTTTTTTTTTTTACCAGAAAAGGTTTCTTCAGCTCCAAAGTGTCTGTTGTTTTTGCATGTTAAGGCTGACCTGTTCTTGACATGATCCTTTCCTTCTAACAGTAGCACACACGCCTGGCTTATTAGTTTTTGTCGATAAGAACACATCGATGTACCCACTCTTGCATTGCCTGACGTCTTTTCGAAGCGAAAAACTTTTCGGCGCTCGTTCCCATGTTCCGCGGCATCGGCGTTGCCGTCACCGTCAACGTAACCGCGATCGTTGCATTATCGGACTTCACAGACCTATACACCAATTTAATTCACCGGCAAATTTAGCGGGAAAACTGTCGGTGGAGAAGGAGGAGGGTCCTCCGTACCTTCTCTTCTTCCTTCTTATATGAACAATATTATAATATTAATTAAATATAATCTTTCACACAAACACTAGAATCTTCTGATAGCGAGCCCTGAGAGATATGGGATTTAGATGTTTCGGGAGTCACGGTGATAAACATCCCCTCCAAGACCTCCTCAAAAGATCTGACGAGGGGACTGCCCCCTCGGGGCCCTGAACAACTGTATCTGCCTGGGTTTACGTTGTACTACTATTTTTAAACGGCAATTTGTGCTGCATTCTTGCTTAAAAGATACATGTTCTCTCCCTCCTCGGTTTTCTTTTTTGTGTGTGTGTGTGGATGGGGGGAGAGAGTGGGCAGTTAGATATATAAGCCCTCTCGAACTGTAGATGCTTTACCTGACGAAGAGTGGTCCCCGCTGGAAACGTCGTAATAAACTTTGCTGTTACCTTTTTTCAGCAGAAAACTTGTTTTGCTTCTCACGTTGACGGGGACAATACAAGGTGCGCGGAGGTAAACAAAAACAAATAAAGCCGGAAACTTCAGGGGGAGAATGATACTTCTGGTTGGCTATTGATTTGCATGTTTCTGAGGACACACAGTGAGTAGCGAGTATTTAAAAAACTCACCTCCGAGTGCTAACTGCGGTACCTCATAAAATTTACTTATACGTGATCGACATGCCTTCTTAATCCCTTGGGTGAAAATAAACAGCACTTGCTTCTCAAAGAAATGAAAATGTGACAAAGGTATCGGGGATGCATCATCAGGATTCTGTTCCACATGCCTGGACTATATATCCGAGAACGACTTAAAACCAATAATTTCCTAAACGTGTTCAATTACTTCGTTTACGGCAAGGCATCGGCGGTGGACACATACCTTCCCCAGGAACCGAATATACGCGCCGAGCTTCTTCGCAGGGGCCATAAACCTGGGTCTTGGTTTTAATAGATAATTTTCTGGAAGTTTTTTTATTCCTCTTTCTTTGGCACGGCGCGAGTCTGTAATGCAGAATTTTATAATGTTTTGACTCGCTTTTACATGCCGTAATCGCCCATCTTTGCACGGTGATGGGCCGGCCGAGGCGCCGAGGTGCCGGTGCCGCATTTTCGGGCTTATCGCGTTGCGCCATCTGTCGGCAGCGAATCGAAGAAGGCTGGCACAGTCTGCCAATGCCGTTGTCTTGCGAACCCCTAGCCTCGGCGGCGTCGCACGCGTCCCTCATCTAGAAATAAATAAAATAACTTCACTTGTGACATTTCTTTTGTGCCGGTATGCGTCGGCAGCTTAAACGCACAACACTAGGGAGTTTCATGACCGTAGGTATCATGGAAATGCTCGCTATTGAACCAAGAGTCATCGCGCACGCACTAAACACGAGGTAAACATGGGATAACCGGAAGTACTTCTGTCCCCCTGTCATGGTGGCCGGAAGTGGCCCGCACGGCCTGCATTTGGAGAAAGTAAAAAAAGGTTCAAATTTATATTATATTTTATATTTTCCCAGATAAACACGTCTGCGTAGCTGATGACGTGTACAGAGCCGAAGGCGCTCAGATTAACGAGAAAGACTGTCAGTTTAATGGCGCGCCACCGCGATCTACAGGTGGCTCATTTAGAGGGGGTTAGAAATTCCGAGCCGATAGTGCGTTACGTGGAACTTCCGTTTCACAATGTTTTCTTACATACACCGTCTCAGGTGAGACGTTGTCACGTCAAAAAGACGACGCTGCTTTGGACGCGCTCACTTTGCGGCAACGAGTTGACGTGGTTCGAGTGTTCGGTTTTCTTTTACTCCGAGGGGGTGGTGGGCGGTGGCGGACGCTGCCGTAATACTACTGCTCTGCAGCTCCCAGTGTCCGGCGTCTCACAGTCCAACAGGTTCCGAGAATGTTGCATTCCCATTACCCTTGCAGAAGTTGGCGGCCCCAAGTAAGATTTACCATTCGCGATATCCAGACCCCAAACGTGTGCACAGTTTGTCCACACACATGCACGTCGCATTCTGTTCTACCGCTGCCACTACCACAGCAGTACTGGAAAGAGGGCGAGTTTTTTCTTCTTTTTTTCTGCCTATGCTTATGGTGACACTCCGCTTCGCCGAGAATTTCCAGCCTCTCAGATACATCGCGATTACGACAGTTAGGAACAAAGCGAAAAGGTGTAGATCGCTTTCAAAACTGACGTGCTCACGACTGCTTTCAGATGGGATAAAGGAACGACAAGAACCGATGTGATGTTCTTCGCTCTTCCATTCAAGCTCCTCGCAGCTTCTCGTCGTAATATTGCACCACAATTCCTCCCTCGCCGCCTCTTTAAGACACGACTTCGACGCCACGCACGCGACCGACGGGGGCAGCAAAAAAGAGGAAAGCCGGAAAGTTGTATACCACGACACAACGCATGAATGCGCCGTAATCCACTTTTAATGTTCCACCGCCCGCGAAAGGAGAAGTCGTGTTGCGGTGGTGCGTGCGCACGCTGCACGGCGGGCAGACTTTCGCTGCAGATGCTCGGGTCACGATCTCGCACGATCGCTGTTGCTCCGGAATTTTGCACCTTGTCGCTCGCTGGCCTAATGCCAGCCATTGTTTGGGCTGGGGCAGACAGGCTTCGGTGCCGGTCCGGAACCGCCTTTAACCTATCATCAGCGAGAAGCGTAGAAGAGGCGAGGAAGCGCCCCAAAACGAGGAACAAATGGGGACCCCGCCGCGGCTATAGAGTCTCTTTCGGCAACGAGACGAACTAGTTGTGTTTGTTTTAATTCATGCTTTTTTTATGTTGTTCTCATGCCGCTCTGGTTTGGGGTTGGAAATTCTGGTTTTGGTTTAGACGCGCCTCGTAAAAATCATTCGTCGGGATGGGCTTAGGAACATGTCTGTAACCAGGCTGCATATCGGTAACGTTTCAACCAGTGTTTATTTTTTACGCAAATATTGTAGGAGGGGCTAAATAAACTGCCTTCTTAGCAAGACAGCAGGAGTTCGGCCTGCATATCGACGTTTTCTTTCAAGTTTTTCCGGAATTACACGTCAGGCTATATAGTTTTGTTTTGCGAAGTTTTTGTTTCCTCATTTCTTTTATCGGTTAACTAATGCTAGGTAAAATTTTGTTTCACTTAATTACGTCGCTAAAATAACCGCTAGAGCAGCACGTTAGAAAGCTAATATAGTGGATTCTACTTAGTTAATTGCGACAAATGATAAAAAAGATGCGCACACCAACTATATTTAACTTCGAATTCTTGAGCTTCCGATCGGTGGTTAGTAAGTGCACGAATCATGAGTGCATCTAGGACCTTACATTACCGCTATCTCGCTTTTCAGCATGGTGGTTTAGATATTTCTGATTGTTTCACAACTGTAATTGATTTGTGTATAAACATCCAATGTTCGACTCCTAGCATCCAAACAAACCTGTCACAACTCTTCGCTAACACACGCACATTTCAGCCGACTCCAGACATTTCCAGCAAAAAGTTTTATTCACCTACATGTTTTACTTTGCTGACTGGTCATCATCAAGGGTGTGACGAGTTTTAAGAAAAGGCACAATATAGTTTCCGTGCCATCACTATTTCAATAGAAATTCAAATCATATGAAAATGAATTCCCTAAGAGAATCAGCGAACCAGGTAAGCGCCGTAGAACACGGGCTCAGTCGAGTTTAAGAGCAGACATGCCGACTCTGCTGGGGCTTTCGTTCTGAAGAATGTTTCAAATTTCTATGAAGGAAGCGCATATGCCAGCCAATAAGAGGGCAGGAGGTGTTCAGTACTTCTGTGCTAGGTGATTATTGGAACCGAATGTTTATAAGAGCATCCCCCTTTATTCTTGCATGGTTCTACGACCTTCGAGCTTGCCCGTCACTGTGTAGTTTGTACATTTAGTCCGCATTGGGGCGCTGGCTTCTTTTAGGGCGCTCAACACTGATAGTCCGTAAATAGTGTAGGGTATTGTTTTCCAAAAGAGGTAAAACAATGCGCTCTAAAAACGTTTCAGCCCGCAAACTTGTAACATTAAGAAGTCAGGAAAGCAAACACCTTAAAAGTCTCTGACGTATTAGAGACTTTCTCGCTCGATCAATCTTTATCGTTCTTTACCTTTCAATACAACGATCTTTCCCATTGTTTTGTTCCCCTTCCCTTCCTTCTTTTTAGGCATTTTGACACTCTCGCAAGTGGTGAATTCAAATACACAAGCTTGGCTACTTTTTCTGATGCACTCAATAACACCAACAAACCTAAACGAAAGCTCTCTGTGTCACTACGTATAAAATACTTAAACTGTTCCGCGCAACGTTTTTTTTTCTAACTTATAGGGAGTATTCACTGGCGGCCATAGCTCTGTGCGCGACTGCTGAGCACGTGCTGACAGCGAGCTTCCACAGTTCTTTTGCAACGTGCATTCCGCACCATCAAGATTGCCGGTCTTAGCAGGCTATTAATGCGAGCTCGTTCTGAGCATGCGCTCTAGAAGAACAAGAAGTCTGACGACGGCGTTCGATTTCGAATCTTCGCCGTTCCGTCTCTGCTAAGCCTCCTCGCCTTGTAAAGCGTTTTCTAATAACTTCTGGGCCCTGGTCCCATGTTTTCGGGGCCAGCTGGCTGAACAACCGCCGCTACCCTCCTCAGCCTGGGAGCGGGATTTTCCCGCTCCCGGAGGGGCAGTGGACCCCTACGGACCTTCGCAAGCCGACCCTCCTGGCCAGACCCGGAACCCACAAAGAAGGAAGAGCATGGCGAGTCCAGCCCACCCTTACCTGCCCGACAGCAACCCCGAGGAGACACCTGCTAAGAAGGTAGGGCTCGTTTACACTGTACCGGACGAAGAACTGCAAGCTTACTCTGCATATAAGCGAGAACTCCCGAATCTTACGGAATACATAAAGAACAAGGAAGCTTTCCTTAAATTTCAACAGAACCAGGTCGCTATTGCCGAGTATGTGCAGAACCGAGCAGTTGCTGCTGAGTATGAGCAGAACAAGGCTTCCATTACTGAATATATGCAGAACAGGGCCGCTTTCCAAGAATACAAGCGCCAAAACTCGACGGGAAACTCGTCGGCTAGTTGCAGCGAAGTTCTCTCAGGCAGGTCCAGCGCTGGAGCGAGTCAGCAACACATAGCGTCCATGGGCGAAGACAGGGAGCAAGAAACAGGTGCGGCTAGACCGTGGCATCAAATGCGCAGACGCGGCAAACGTCAGAGATACTACGAGATAAGCGACTCTACGCCATCAACACCAAACTACACGGTCGTCTTAAAACCCATCTGTAGGGAAGACGTCTTCAACATCGGCACCAAAAATATAAGAGACGCCATCACTAGAACAAGTGTTGATGACAAAGAATGTTCCGTTCATGTCAACGAGAAATCGAATACGATTGCCTTTACAACCAGGAATAAGCAGGCGGTTGATAAGCTCCTCACAATTGGAACCATTGAGCAGAAAGGAAAGTCGCTGGAAATGAAGCCATACTCGCCACGTCGAGTGCCCAAACGAAGGGCGTCATCTACCTCAGTGGACACGATAACGACGAAACTCCGGAGTCACTGATGAAGGAGCTGGAGTGCAGAACTCACCAAATTTCGGCAGCCAGGATTATCGGCCGATCTGGAAGAACCGTGCTCATAACTTTCGAAAGTCAGACCCTTCCAAGATATGTACGCTATGCCTGTGAGTCTTTCAAGGTGTCGTCGTACAGGCCCAGACCCCTCGTCTACTACAAGTGCCACACACTCTGCCATAAGGCCGACGTCTGCCCTCAGGACGCCGTCCGATGCGGCGGCTGCGGCCACGAGCACGACCCCGCCGTGGGATGCAAGCTCCAACCTAAATGCATTAACTGTGGTGGTGCTCATGTAGCAACTTGCAATGACTGCCCTCTCCGCAAGGTTCCCGTCAGAAGGGAACAGCAACCCGGTTCGCGACTACAGCCCTGGCGCGACGCTGAGAGAAAATTCCTGGACCGACAAGTCTCCAGGGGCCCTGGACCCCAATTTGAAACGTCGGCTGCTTTTCCTCCCCCACCGCTGACGTCGCAGTTTCAATTTCCTCCACTGAAACCAAAGCACGAAAGCACCAACGCATGGATCCTCCCTCTGAGGATATCGGAACCCACGGGGCCTTTTATCACCAGGGCAGAATTTAAGAAATTGGAGACCAGATTCACGACACTCGAAAATAAGGTAGATCGTCTTTGCGGACTCGTATACGCTCTAGTCAACCCACATGGACGCTAACGCCGACATCTCAGACATCCCGGAGAGGCATTTCCGAAAGCGAAAAAAACAACATAAGATCTGGTTCATGCAGTGGAACTGTAGAGGCCTGCATTCTAAGCTCGCGGACCTCAAGCTTAGACTCGAAATTCTCCGGGAGGAAGCCCCTGACGTAATTGTGCTACAGGAGGCCTACGTCAAGGATGTCAAGGTCCGCAATTATAATATCTACTCTCAACCGAGCATGTTAAGACAGGGTGAAGTTCGATGCACAACGCTTACTCTTGTCAGGAAATCAATTCCGCAAGTACAACTCGACACGGTTCCCTACTGTAGTGACAACCGCGAAGTTGTTTCGGTGCGACTCAAACTGGAATCTATAATTGTGGACGTGATCAACGTGTACATTAGACCCAGGGTGAATGAAAACGACTTCTCCTGGTTGCGCAGAACAGTGGACCCAAGGACGCCCACCGTCGTTGCTGGAGATTTCAATGCCATGCACAATTTGTGGGGGTACGAAATCAGAAACACGAGAGGCAAAGAACTCGAGGCCACGTGCGAAGCACTTCGCCTGCAACTATGCAACGACAAAGGGGCTCACACCAGACTCTCGCAGCACGACTCCGAAACGGACACATCACCCGATCTCACGTGGGCTTCCAAGAACCTCAAAGTTAGGTCGAAGACGCTGCCTGACCCTATGGGAAGTGATCACCTCCCGATCCGCATAGACCTCCTGCTACGCGAGTCTCCCAAGAGACCCGTCACCTTCATCCAGTGGGATGCCTTTCGTGCCAACATGGAGAGCCTCAGAGATCTTCCGCTTCATCGCAGAATTGTGGAAGCGGTAAATCATTCCAAGACCACGTACCAGTTCAAGGAGGGTACCCCGACGCCGAATTTTCACCTCACGAATCTCTGGGCTTCGAGACTATCGGCTCTAATGACACACAGGACAAAGAGGACACTCAGACGCAAGGTCAAGCTCAACCTGGCAACCGCCAGGGCCAAACGCTACACCCTGAAACTCTTCCGCAACCGATGGAGGGAATTGTGCAACTCATTCAATGAGAGGACTGGCCTGCACCGGGTCTGGCGGACTTACAAAGGCCTCGCGGGGAAAACCAAGGCTCGCAACACTGGCAGCAACTTAGCCCTGCGCCTCGGAGTGTCGGAAGATGACCTGGCCAACGAAGCCGGTAGTTTCTTCTTCCCACAACAATCCCCGCCACCTGGAACTTAGATCTATGCTCCGGTTTTGGTCAACGTCGAGGAACCGGAAACGCCCCCTTCACGCTGGGCGAACTCATCGAAGCTCTAGAGTCCGCCAAGACCAATACGGCACCTGGCCCAGACGGCATCTTTGTCACCGCCCTTCGGAACCTGCCAACAGAGGACATGAAAGAACTCCTGCAGATGTACAACGACGCGTGGGATTGTGGCAAGATCCCGGCCGACTGGAAGAAATCGACAGTCCTCCCCTTACCCAAGCCCGCAAAACCGCCTACCTCAATCCAAAATTTGAGACCTATCTCGCTAACTTCGAACTTCTGTAAAATCTTCGAGCGCATGTTTCAGGCCCGGCTTTCGTGGATCCTCGAAACTCGAGACGCGCTTCACCCCATGCAGACCGGCTTCAGGCCGGGATTGTCTACGCAGGACAGCCTCGCCATGCTTCACCACGATATCTTCCTCAAACCACAGTTCAAGGCGCAACCCCGCGCTGTCGTTGCTATAGATGTAAGAAAGGCCTTTGATTCTATACCACATAAGACGGTCATCGAGGCGGCTCAAAAGAGGGGCATTAGGGGAAAGCTCCTTAACTTCATTAAGACGTTTCTCAATGACAGATCCTTCCAAGTCGTCGTTGGCAGCACCAGAAGCCAGTGGAAGCACAATAACGTAGGAGTCCCGCAGGGCGCGGTACTCTCCCCCGCTCTGTTTAATATGGCGATGGCGGATCTGGCTTTCGCCCTGCAAGATGTTCCGGACGTCAGTTTTACCATTTATGCCGATGACGTCACGCTCTGGACTACCAAGGGCTTTGCAAAAACCCAACAGCGGAATATGCAGCGCGCCCTTGACGTTACCAACGCATTCGCAGTGCAGTCCGGACTTACTCTCTCCACCGAGAAGACTGCCTACATGGTCGTTTCCAAGACACGACGCGAGCCGAAGCACCCCATTCGCCTCCAACTGAACGGCGCCAACATTGAGCCTACTGACACTCTAAAGATTCTCAGCGTCACCTTCGACCGATCTAGAGGCGCGTCAAGCTGGCTCAAACAAACCAAAGTTCAGTGGAACAAAGGAATCGACCTTCTCAAGAAAATTACCAGCAAGGCATGGGGTGCCCAAGAGGACCTCCTCAAGAAACTCGCCAGGTCTCTTCTGGTTTCTAAGGTCGTTTACGGTCTGAATTACCTGCGCCTGACCAAGACCCAAGAAGCAGCGCCGATAGTACTCAACAGAAAGGCAATGAGAGTCATTACAGGCTTACCCAAGTTTACACCGGTTGAACAGCTTGAAGCTGCCGCACAGATCAATAATC
Organism: Ixodes scapularis; assembly: GCF_016920785.2. Taxonomy (NCBI): domain Eukaryota; kingdom Metazoa; phylum Arthropoda; class Arachnida; order Ixodida; family Ixodidae; genus Ixodes; species Ixodes scapularis. Next base: position 199,519,461 of record NW_024609835.1, read on the forward strand.
TGCGTGACATTGCCAAGGAGATGGTCATTGGGCAGGAAAATCGCCTATCCAGATCTCCACCGTGCAGAATCATTCTCACCAAACTCGAGAAACATGAGCTCCTCGCAAAAACAGCTGCAATGCCAACTCCATCTCCGCCATGGGAGAACGAGCTTGTAGTCCCGATCAAACCAGTACCCAAGAATTAAGGAAAGGAACACAAAGAAAGGCGCAAGCGCGCGGCTGACAAACACCTCGAAGAGATAAATTCACTGACCGGCGCCGAAGTCATGTATGCAGATGCTGCCAGAGACGACGCGGGCCGCTCAGCGATTGCATGGCACTCTGTCTCCAGGAACACCACATGGAGTGGCATCACGCACAAAAACAGCAGCCCGAAAACGGCAGAGTTATTAGCGCTGCTTCACGCCATCCAAGAAGCGGCACATACGCTACCCCGAACAGTCACTGAAGCACGCATCTTCACCGATTCCCGTGAAGCTCTGCAAGAATGCGGCCGGGGCAACAGCACAAATCCGGTGGTAAAACAAATCAAGAGCATCATTGTTGAATCTCGTCCGCGAGTCAACATCGTACTTTCGTGGGTCCCCGGACACGAAGGTGTCCCGGGGAACGAGAGGGCGAACGAGGCCGCGAGGGCGCAGCTACATGCAGGTTTTATGCCCTCCCCTGGCCGCGGTCCCCCCCTCGTGGAAGAAGACCCGGGTTTCCCACCCGACATTGAAGAGATCAAAAAAGAGGAGAGGGCTGCCTGGAAGCTCAGACTCGGCGCCCTTCTCCCACCCGATGAAGACTCTATCCCTCCTGGTTACAGCAGGTGGGAACGGGTCTGCATACGCAGGCTTCAAACGAAGACGGCAATTACCCCCATCTGGCTGGCGAGGTTTCACCGCCCGTCCACACCCGAAGACGTCGGCCCTGATCCGCTCTGCATGCACTGCGGGATTCCAGCCACGTGCACCCATCTCGTCTGGACGTGCGAGGGGGTCGCAGAGCATCGGAACGACGCCATAAACTCACTCCCTGAAGAGGCAAGACCAGCTACGTACGAGGACTGGACCCGCCCCAGGCTCGAGCACCCGCACCGCAAACACATTCTCGATTCCCTGATTAGTTTCGTCCGCTCATCGGGGATCGCCTGTCACATTTAGCCTCCTCCCCCTACCATTCCCATAATCCCCTTCCCCGTCACGATTGGATGACTTTGTCAAGAAATCGTGATGTATCCCATTCCTCTAATAAATACGTTTTCTCACTCACTCACTCATGCGCTCTAAGCATCGCCCTCAAATATGGCGTCCAGTGAATACCCCCTATTGCAGTGAGTTAGAGCACCTAGAAATTATTTTTGTTGCATAAGTACACGTGAAGAGAAACCTTCTAGCATACCTATTCTCCTCGAGATTCGATCGGCACGGGTCATGTGGTGAAAAGCAGGTCTATGCCTGATTTTACCCTTACTTGGAGCAAAACTAAGGCTACGCACGCGGGGTCGAAGCCATGGGAGGCGCCAATGCAGCGCTCGCGGACTGGAATCAACTGCTAACAGCTAGTGCTCTGTAGCTTTTCCCGTGCTCTGTGCATTTAATGTGGACGCTTTGCGTCTACCGGTATTGTGGACAGAGGGAATCACCACGTGTCTCATACACAACCATGGATAAACACGAGCACGCTTCCCGATGGCAATCAGGGCATCCGAGAGCCGCCATGTCTCTGCTCGTGTGAAGAAGCACGTGAAATCGAAAGCCTGCCAAAGCCACCTTCACGCGCATGCTGCGCGTGTTTGAGCGCAAGGGCACCGGTCGGGACGCCATGCATGCAACCGTGTATACAATATTCCAATATTTACAGGTCCTCAGCACAGCGTGCGGATCCCCTCAGCCCAGGAGGAGCATGTTTGTCGCTTCGGGAAGCGAGCTAATCACGCGCCATACGTACGGACACCAAAAATCGAACCGGTCAGGGGTCCGTTTTTGGATACTTCTGTACTCTCGCGCTTTTGTCTGCGATTTCAAGGTGCGGAATTTGTGAAGAGAATATATAAATAAACATGGAGTATTAGCATGTCATACGTAGAATCATTTGTTCAGACTCATTGGGAACATGTGGGAATACAACAAAAATTCAGGTACACGATACCTCTCCTCAAATAGTACACCGTCAAATTTCGGAAGCGTCCGCCACAAGTCATCCACTTCAGCCGGAGATCAATAAACCGGCAATGTTCTTCGGAGCCACAGGGGCGCATATTCACAAGGTAGGTTTTGGAAAACGTCAGGGCGTGAAGGTAAGGACTGAGGGGAGAAAAAGACTCTGAAGTTCACAACGTGTAACTAGCCCGATCACAAAATTTCAGATGAAAATATAAGAGACACCAATTAAATACACTGAAGAATTCTGCTCTCCGTAAATATGCTGTGACAAGCAGATTCTCAAATGTCAAACGTTTCGATAAGGTTTTGCAAATTTTGTTTAGAGCAATCTGTCATATGCTGATTCGTCACAAAATTGTTAGTGTCAACACCTTCCAACACCGATGACGCTGCCGACCCGTACAAAAATTCTGTATATGACCATATAAAGAATTGGGGATGTATAGACCGTTCCATTAGGGTCACAGCAGAGAGGGTAATAGAAAAAAAAAATGTCCTCCCCCTCTCACCCTCATGTCGTCTGCCCCACCGAGTGGGCTGTACCTACCATCCGGCTGGCGTAAGTACTCTTTTAAATTGCGTCATTTTGGAAATTTCAAGCGCAGATGCGCAGATTTTGGGTATGGCAGTTATCGTGTAATACTATGTTAGATAAACAATACTAACAGGGTTCAATTGGGCTGTTACCGGCGTGCAAATACAACTTAAATATAGGGAAACTGTGTCAGATTGGCAGGTCTTTCCGGCTAAAAGTAAATCCGGTTGCTGTACCTTTTTTACTATACAAAGTTCGTACTGGTGTAGGCTTTTAGCGACCATGAGTGGAAGCCTGAAATAATAAATAAAAACGTGCTCTCCTGCCGCAATACACGCAGCAGTTGAGGGTAGTACTGCCGACTGACTCAACTGTTATTTATTTTATTTTTTTTATTTAGAGGATACTACAAGCCATCGAAGGCCCAAGTAGGTGTGGGAAATAACATATACATTCACACATAAAACGATAGCAAATAACACGACATTAAAAGGTTTACAACTAACTAGCAAATATACAGGATATATTATTTAAAAAAAAGGGGGAGGGGGAAAGCAAGCATCAAGCAGTATGTAATTCCATCATGCACTAATACAAAATGACCTATCCAGATGTAGTATGAGGGTTTATACAATCCTAATGTCCATGCGAAAAAGATGAAGGTGCAGCAATGTACAAAGCAAAACATGTTAGTTGTCAAGACGCTCGAGACCTTCTACAAAGTTGGTGTCGATAAATAGTTCGAGAGGTAAACCGTTCCAGTCGCTAATAGTGCGAGGGAAAAAGCTAAACTTAAACATATTAGTACGCGCAAAAATGGGTGTTAGTGAAAACTGATGTCTGTGCCGCGTAGCTCTTGACGCTCAAGGGGAAATATATTGCAATGGGTCTATGCGAGTCTGTCCTTGCTGAAGATGAAACAAGAATTTCAACCGCGCTAGTTTCCTTCTGGCCTGAAGAGTCTGTATTCCGTTAGCCTGCATAAGTTGAGATGGTGAATCCAGCCTTCTATACTTTCCGTAAATAAACCGAACCGCTCGACGTTGCACCATCTCCAACTTCTGGATATCTTTCTGAGTGAATGGATCCCAAACGATATTGGCATACTCCAACTTGGATCTGACTAATGAATAATACGCATGTAGCTTAACCTGAATCGGAGCGTCGTTCAACTTTCTTTTAATGAAACCCAACTTTCTGGATGCCGAAGTACAGATATGTTTTATATGAGGAGACCAAGAAAGTGTGTCCGATATAATTAAACCAAGATATTTACATTCTCGCTCCACAGTAACCGGGGTGTCCGCGATATTATAAATGTATTCAAAGGGTTGCTTCTTTTTTGTAATACGTAAAAGTGTTGATTTAGCAGAGTTAAGCTTCATTTTCCACGTATCGCACCATGATACAACGGAATGCAAACTATGATCTAGCAATAACTGATCCGAGCTCGAAGTTATTTCTTTAAAAATAATGCAATCGTCGGCAAAAAGACGTATATGGACACCTGCGTCAATGATTGAAACAATATCATTTATGTACACCAAGAACAAAAGAGGACCTAAAACGCTCCCTTGGGGGACCCCTGACGTTACAGGCAGAACTGGAGAGATGCAACCTCCGACGGAAACAGACTGTGTGCGATGTGACAAGTATGCAGCAATCCAGTTAACAAAACCATGTGGAAGACCAAGCTGTTCAAGTTTAAAAAGCAGTTGTTCATGAGGCACCTTATCGAAAGCTTTGCTGAAGTCCAGGAAAAGCACATCGATTTGACCTCCCCTATCGAGGATTTGCGCAAACTCATGGATGGTAGTGACGAGTTGGGTCGTAGTTGATAAGCCTTTGCGAAAGCCATGTTGAAATTCTGTTAGAAAATTACGACTGTCCAGCAGTTCATTGATTTGGCTGCAGATGATATGCTCTATTAATCTACACGAAGAAGAAGTCAAGGAAATTGGACGGTAGTTCTCAACTGCTAGGCGATCCCCTTTTTTGTGCACAGGTACCACTATGGCAGTTCGCCAATCATCTGGCAGCGAGCTGTTTGAGTATGATGCACGAAAAATAATGAGAAGATAATGGGCTAGGGACTCAGCGTACCGTCGTAAAAACGTGTTTGGAATCTTATCGGGACCAGCACTTGTTTTCGTTTTCAGTGACAACAGCAAAGAAACTATGCCGTAATAAGTTATGAACTCAGAGTGATAGTTTGATGTGGTGGAAATCACATAATCATGGTTACGGATATCGGAAAAAACCGACTGAAAATACTCATTGAAATGGCACGCTATAACACCAGGATCAGTTGAGACAGTGTCATTCACCACGATTTGCTCAACAGGCTTATTTGTTTCAGTCAAGTAGCGCCAAAACTTTTGGGGGTCATGTTTAAGATAGTTTAGAAGCGTACCGGAGAAGTAGTTGTTTCTAGCCACTGCAATTAGGCTACGAAGATCGCTCTGCTGATTGGTGACATCACAGTTAACTGGCCTTGATTTCTTCGCTCGTTTTATCCTGCGTTTGAGATGTATGATTTTTCTGGTAATCCACGGATTATTACGATTAATACGCTTGTATTTTGTAGGTACAAATTTGTCAAGGCAGTACTCACATAAGTTCTTAAATTTTAGCCAAAGGGTATCAACATTTGTATCAGTGAAATTATCAAGATTTATGTCAAGATAATCGAGTATGCTAGTATCGTCAGCTCGCGAGTAGTCTTTGAAAGGCGAATATTTAACTCTTTTTGTAGGTGAAAAGCGCTCAAGTAAACAAGTCAAGAGGACCAAATAGTGATCAGATATACCCTGTTCAACAGATATGGTGCAATCACTAAGCGAATTGTTTACGAAAACAAGATCAAGAATTGAGTGACTTGTACCATGTACTCTGGTTGGAACCTGAACTAACTGCGTCAGATCAAAGGCGAACATCATATCAAAAATAATTTCAGTTGCAGAAGAAGAACCACACATATTCGGCCAGTCAACGGACGGGGTATTAAAGTCACCAGCCAGGATTATTTTATGGCTGCTAAATTTAAACAAGTGGTCAAATAACCTGCACAAGTAGTCAGGAGTAGCAGAGGGGGGTCGATAAACACTTCCAAGGATAACAGTGTTGCCCCAACAGTTAAGGCGTAGAAACAAGCTTTCATGATTTTCTATTTGGGTTTCCAGGACCGCTTCAATGCCTGGTTTAAGTAAAACAGCCAGTCCGCCACCCCTTCCATCACGATCCCTGCGAAATACATTGTACTGATCCGGAAATACCTCTCCGTCACTAATGTAATCAGTAAGCCAGGTTTCGGTTATAACACAAACATGCGGGTCATGCGTAAGAAGGATAGATTCAAGTGCGTGTGATTTGTTGACGACACTTTGTGCATTTAAGTTCAAAAGTCGAAACTGTTTACGATTAGGTACAAGTCAGTCAGAACGGGTGGTTTTCATCTGGGTTGAAATACTTGCGCGTGTATTTTTGTTTTCGTCCCATACAAATACATCGTCATTCACGTGAAGCTTATCATTAAATAGATAAACACGGGCGCCTTTATCTTTATCGTTTCTGGCACTCTCCCACAGCATTTTTCTTTTCATGAGTGTAGCCTGCGAGTAATCATTGTTTATAAACACTTTCGAGCCTTTAAGTTTTTTAGCATTACGAAGGATTTCCGTTTTTTCATTGTAATCCTGAAAGTATAAAATAATCGGTCTTTTGGAGCCATGTTTACCAAGCCTGTGAGCACGCGCCACGGACGAACACGCAACGCCCAGTTTATGTTGAAAAAGTTCAACGAGTACTGTTCTTTTTAATTGGTCGTCGGTTTCATTGGGAGTTTCGGGGATGCCATGGATTACAAGGTTTGAACGGCGACTTCTGTCTTCCAGATCAGTAATTTTTGCATTTTGTTTCAATATAATTTGCTCAAGAGTAGTTACAGTTTGCTTTAGGGAATCAATCTGCATAGTCTTTATTTGTAGATCGCTCAGAGTTCTCTCGATTCCCGTGCATTTAGACGTTAGGTCTTCCATTTTTTTGTCATTACGATCGTGTCAAGCCCTGAGCTCAGATATTTCACTTTTAATCGCGATTTGGCCATCAATGATTGTCTGAAACATTTCTTCAGTTGTAGGCCCCGGGTTCGACTCCACATCCCCACACAAAAGAAGCGTACATACTAACAAACAGTCATGCGCAATGTGACACAAAGTCCGTGGGCACGGCACAACTACAATCGTAATATCATCACTTCTAAACGATCTGAATGAATAACCAACCTGTAGGAAGAGCCAGCAGAGGTTAGGCGACATGCTTGCTCGACAATCGCCGTGCCCACTGAAGATGAAATGTTGTGGCAGCTCCCTTTGTAGGTGTCTCACAGGTGACGTAACCGCGGAAGCGGAAATCGATCCAAGCGCTGCGATGACCGTGGTGGGCTTCAGCGCGTGAAGATGACTGGCGTCCGGCACGGGTTTACTGAGCGTCATGGTGGGCGTGGGGGCCAGGTGGCTAGTGATGTTGCATTCCCCGTTGGAGCATCCGTAGAAGCATGACAGCGCCTGTAGGAAGAGCCAGCAGAGGTTAGGCGACATGCTTGCTCGACAATCGCCGTGCCCACTGAAGATGAAATGTTGTGGCAGCTCCCTTTGTAGGTGTCTCACAGGTGACGTAACCGCGGAAGCGGAAATCGATCCAAGCGCTGCGATGACCGTGGTGGGCTTCAGCGCGTGAAGATGACTGGCGTCCGGCACGGGTTTACTGAGCGTCATCGTGGGCGTGGGGGCCAGGTGGCTAGTGATGTTGCATTCCCCGTTGGAGCATCCGTAGAAGCATGACAGCGCCTGTAGGAAGAGCCAGCAGAGGTTAGGCGACATGCTTGCTCGACAATCGCCGTGCCCACACGGCGATTGTAACAGAAAAGTAACAGAAAAAGATATGCTAGTCGATCATTTACCGAAATATAACAACAGACAGCTCTAGGCTCATTTTGGAGTAGCCATAACTATTCTAAGAACACGAACCACTTCACAACGGCAGCCACCAGCGAGAGTTCGATGTTCCGTACAGCCCGCCGGTACAGCCCAAAAATGGAGAATGGCAACCTCCCAGTTTGTCGCCTGCTGCCGAAGTCGGGCGCGTGCCCTCTCTCTCGTTTTACCCCGCCGAACCCGCTGAATTTCCCGGATGTATAGAGAGGGCGCTGCTGTCGAACCATATGGTGCCGCCCAGAGAGCGCTAAATGGAATGGTCTATACCCTTATTATATACTTACTGGAAAATAGCTTTTGTTCCAATTGTTAATATGGACATTCACAACATTTTTTTAAGGGTAGAAGGTACCAATATGCCGTCATAAACACTTAGAAATCTTGTAACACTTTTTATCCTGCAAGCTTGCAGCGTAGCGCGACCATGTGCGTTCAACGTGATGTTAGTACGTGATCGATGGCGGACGACGGAGACACAAGACAGACCATGCCCCCAAAATGATAACCCGTAATGTTGTTGCTCAGGCCGTACCGCGTGTTGATACCCCCGGAAAGTCTCTACACGCAGAGAGACAATGACTCGCTCGACCCGAACTAATTGCGCAACAGCGAAGCGCGCCGCTTCCTCGGTCCGGGATCTAATTGCTCGCCGCCGGCGATCGGCGAGCACAGAAAGGGGCCCAGATGTAGCCCGGTGACCACAGCTGCCTTCCTGTCTCCGGGCATGTCGGCTAATAAAGAAATCAGTGATCCCGGCCATGAGACGTCTCGCAACGCACTTCCGTGACAAACCATAATATTCGGCAATGAGGAAGCTTTTTGCTGCCTCGTTCCGGTATCACTACGTGGGGTTGTTGGCGTTTGTGGTATTACTGGGATATATACACTGTTTACAGAGCCATCCATTTACACACTTGTCGATGTTATGACAGCCGCAGTGATGCGAAACCAATGACAGCCGCCCTTGGTTATTATGATTGTTGACCTATCCCAGGAACTCGTGTGTTTGTGCACTGATGGAGGTATGTGCGAGTGTGACTTGATCGGCAAGATAATGCGCAAGTGAATTATTGTTCAGCTTTGTGATACATGGAGCTATGGTCCTTCAGAGGTATACCGACGGGCGCATTAAGCATTCCTGCAGGGGCCGGCTGGTTTATTATTTTTAATGGTCTTCCTTGTGAAGGCAATCTAAAAGCTCGTGTGTCAGAGCTATTAGGAACAATATAAATCGGACTAAAGAAGTTTGCAAGCGAAATTAAAGCGAAAGACATTTTTATATCCACCGGTTTTTGCACCCGGCCATGGCTGGCAGAAATATGTCAAATATGATCACGTCCTTCTGGCTGTCACGGAGCAGCTATCAATTTCAAGTACAAAAACTGTTTCTTTTTTGTTCTAATGTAATTAACCGCGCTCCCCCAATTGATTACAGTGACTGTCATACATTGCGCTTCGTGGTGAAGTATGCACGCTAGATTTCTGAGAGTGCAGCTGCAGTTTTTTTCAATATTCCAGCTGGGATTTTAATTTAAAAGTATATTTCTTCACTGATAACATCATAATACCGCGTTTCCCGGACTTTAGTTGTCAGTGATGAATCAGCTTAAACTTACAGAAAGAGACATAGAAAGGATGCGACAATAAAAACCAGGTGTTTTTTATTGTTTCATATATATATATATATATATATATATATATATATATATATATATATATATATATATATATATATATATATATATATATATATATATATATATATATATATATATATATATATATATATATATATATATATATATAATTCCTAAATTCATATAAAAAATGTTCTGCTTTATGCGTGTACAAAATGCTTGTATCATACAGAAGTCATCTTAATTGAATCTGTCGTTCTCGAGATCTCACGCGTTTTGCCGCGTTGCGCAAAGTGTCACCTGTTGTCGAAATACGCAGTGGCGTAATTTTTATGTTCTTGACAGGCACTCGTGATATAAAAAGCTGAGTTTACACGATCATATCCTGAATTATTTCAATACTTGTGCAATGGAATCGTTCACTGCACCGCATAATTCTGAACATGCCAGACGTACTCTTTTTTCGCATTTGATTACTATTCGCTATCTACGTATCCCGAGTAAAATGTAGCAGTTAGGACCAAGGCCTCTCATGAAAGCGTTCACGGATATATAGAAGGATAGTGCAGCTGTCCCCGTCCTCAAGAACGTTTTCTTCAGGCTTTTCTTAGTACATATTTGGTTTGACCTCAACACCATAGGTTTTTATTGCGGTAAAATTGTGGGACTCCCGCTGTGCAGCTTCATTCTTCGCACGCTCGATATCATTACGAATGCAAAGTCAGTAACGGCAGATTCAGGGAATATAGCAAAATCGATCAATTGTTTGACTAGCTTGCACATGATACAAAATACCGCAGAAATCGGTAAAAAAGACGAACAACATACCTAAAGACTAGAAACTTTCAGTTAGCGCCCTGCTTGACGCATACCGATCCTCCCACAGAGGAATAGGGCGTTTCACAAAATGATCTGCATTTGTTGTCAATGCTCACATTTTGTTTCTCAACACACTCTTCTGAACGTTGTCGTTTGCAGAACGCGCTGCGTAGATCGCTGTCTTTCCTTTGTTGCCTCCTCCACGCGAAATTAGACACGCGTGCATTTTTAATTTGTAGATATCCATGTTGTGATCCCAAGAGTCGCAAAAGTTGTTTGTAAAAAATAGCACATACGCGCCTTGACTGAAAAATGCATCACTTTCAGGTCCCAAAAGACCCACCTGCGGGCAGCAACAACGCTTGAGTTATTATTGTGCGCCTCGAGCGCCTTCGTTCCGGCGTAGTCCTAGTATACACATTTCTATTTGCAAACACTTACGCGAGCAGTGGTCGTGCGCACCCATCGGCCTTCCATTGTTTTCACGCCGAATGTGAGAAGTGGGTTAACGGTACCGAAATTGCTGTCCGTCCGGTATTGCCTTACTGCAGGCGTCTTTTCCTGACCGCTGTGTTGCGACAGCCCTTTCTTTGTGTGGCCCGAACGTGACATTAGGAACCGCATACGCTCCTATGCCTATCTCAACTTGCGAAGAAACGTGACTAAGACGTCAAGGCATTGTTTCTTTGCCATCGTTTGATCTGGTGCCGTGTTTTCCAGTGGACAAACGCATCGATTCACGATGTTGAGTAGGACGCATTCACTGTCTTCGAGTCTGTAGAAACAGGTCACTTAAGCAGTCGATATTGTAGTTTCAATGCAGTACGCTCTCAATAAAAATATGGCAACATAACCCAGCGATGCACAAAGTATAAATATATATGACAAATCGCTAGGCAGTTGTGTTGCATACTTGAAACGTTCTAGAATCACAAACGTTTAGAGATAGTCGGAGTTTCTAGACTCCCGACGTCTACATTCCGGCGCTCTTCATCAGGTAGAGTAACACGTATAGTGCGTACACTTGATTGTTCCTATTGAATGAAGCGGTACCACTAACAAGCGGGCTGATAAACATGGCGGCCTTCCAGAGACTTCCATTCTCTCGAGCTCCTCTCCCTCAGTGCGCGCACAGGTAGTCGATCTTCTCACCTATCTGACTCCTCCTTGCCCACCTCTCTGGTCACAGTGCCACGCGCGTCTTCGAGCAAAAGCGCCTGTGGCCGAATGGGTCTCGTGCTTGGCTCCCACGCAAGGGGCCAAGGTTTGATGCCGTGTCAGCGCACGCACCATTGTGTTATTTCTGTAAATGTCGCGTTCTGATGAATTGGAAAACCCGGTTTCTTATTCGAGGTCCGAATGTTTTACGCACCGAATCTACTACGCCGATTGTTCCAGAAGCCCACGCGTGTAGATAAGGGATTCCGCGTGGCTATCCCGAGTCAGCCTCTCCCCAGCGCTCGATCCTGCTTTTACGCCGGCATCAAACACCTGCGAGGCTAGCATTTTTCTGTTTTCAGACAGAAAACAGAAAAATGCTTGTCATCATCATCAAAAGCAGAGACACAAAGAAAAGGCGTGGTCAGCAAGCTCGCTCAGTTCCCGCCTCTAATTAGGCATCTGGAGAGCATCAGCTTTACTTTGTTTCTTTGATTGACCCTGGCGGCGCGGTAGTGGCGGCGGCGATTTCAAAGCACCGCTTGGCCGCTTGACCGCAGCCCTGAAACCCCCGAGAGATACAACGAAGTTTCTTCAGTTAGAGCAGTTGACTCTAGGGGACTTTTTGGGGGCGTGGCTTAGGTGCCATAAAGAGACATCCAAATCAAACTCTGCTTTCGGCCGCAGTCTAGTAGAAGCCCTAAAGAGAACAGAAACAATGCTTCTTGGCAACGACGTTTTCTGCACTGAAATTTACTTCGATTCGAAGTACAATATTCTGCTGTCAGTCAAAAAAAAAAAAGAAAGAGCGCAAACTTAAAAAAAAAAAAAGAATATAGGCAAATGTACATCGGGAATAAAAATAGTGAAAAATAGAACAGTAAAATAATTCATCCCGAAGTATTTCGCACCAACTCGCCCAAGTCTCAACTGTAGCAAATAAGATATTCAGGAAGCCTGCAAAAGCAACGTTAACGTCATCGAATGCAGTGCCCAGGATGAAGACGAACTCGACGTGTTCTTAGAAGTCCAAGAAAGGTAGTCGAAGATCAAACCGCACGATTGCACTGCAGCCAAAAAGAGCATGAGCCCCCTGCTGGAATCTTGTCTAGAGGAGTGGAGCCTAAAAAAAACGAAGACATTCTTCGCTATACTCGGCGACAACTTTTCTTGGCAATGCAGTGGAAGGTATAGGCCCGCGTCCCCTCTCTCATTTTGAGTGTACGCAGGCTCTCTTCCTCCCCCCTTTCCGGGGAGAGGAGGAGAGCCCGCGCACACTCAAAATCGGAGAGGGGACGCGGGCCTGTACCTTCCACTGCATTGCCAAGAAACGTTGTCGCGGAGTATAGTGGGAGAACCACAAGCTTGAACGACCAGAACTCTATGGGCTAGCCAAGGTTGCTCTGGCAGCGCCAGCTACGCAGGCCAGCGTAGAAAGAACCTTCTCAGGTCTAGAGTTTGTACTTTCGCCGCTACGAGAGAACTTGAAAGAGTCGACGATAGAAGACATCAAGTTCATCCGCGCGAAAAGAAAGGCGGCATAAGCATATATAACGCTATGAAACGTCATATAATGTAAACGCTTTAGTGGCGTTTGATCAAATATACTATTCCTATTTCGCTGTGGGATAAGATGACCTCAAATAAATATAATAATTTCAACACGCCCCCGCTTTTCGTGTAATTTTTTATTTATTTATTTATTTGTTTAAACACTTTAAGGCATCCCGGCTTTATTTCATTAGAGATTGGTTACAATGAAAACAGGTAAGAAACTGGCAGCGCGCAAACAACATGGAGGCAGGAAAGAAATGGACAGGACTAGCGCTGGGTCTTAAACAGAACGTTTAATGAAAATGAAACGCCAAGAAAAACAACCAAATCACCAGGTTATATATCGAGGTTTGACTGGCGCACTGGACTCGTTCCTTTCCTAACTCGTAGACTTCCAGAAGATCGTGTGCAGATTTGTCAGCCCCCTCCCCAGAATCGGGATGCTGTCAAATTTCGGCCAACACAAGCAAGTGATGCAGTGTAAAGGAAGATTGCCTCCCAAGGTTAACTGCAGTGACAGTGCGTGTTCACGTGCCCGGTTATTGACACATCAGTCAATCTGGCTGATGTATACACGACCACAGCTTAACTGGATACGATAACTACCCCAACTGCGCACTCGACGTACCTGTTTCTGTATTTTAACTATTACGTGACATTTGTTTCCTCTCGTTCTCCTGTCTGCCACTCTGTAACATAGCTGCGACATCTTATTGGGCGTCGAAAACAGGTAGCATGTCTAAAAAACACGTGTGTGTAGAGCAGAACAAACAAAAACATATAGAGGGCAAGCAACACAGCTATAGACTTTTTTACTGTTTACAAAATCACATCCTAGCGTGTGATTTTCACTGCCCAGCACGTGCGTGTTCGTCGCTTCGGAAAGCGAGCAAAGTACCCGCTATGCGCAAGAACACTAGATATGGCACCGGCCACAAGCCCTCTTTCCCTAAATGACGCCCTCTTCAGGCAGAGTTTGAAATATTGCACAGCTGCGTGTAAAAAAGACACCATTAAAATGAAAAGCCGATCGCTTTTATATAGTTCACTTAAGAACAGTATTATAAAAGTTATAGCCTTGCCACATTAATAATGTCTTTTGTGCACGTCACTGAGAAGGGTTTTCAGATCTGCCTAAAAAGGAAGCAGTTTTGCGGTGGGCCTATTGGAAGTATTTCGTGCTCACAAAAGGTTGCTGGAAGTGCTCGGTCAATTATCAAGGGCGAGTTAGGAACCGGTTCGAACCGGTTCGCGCTTACTAAAACTGGTAAGCGGAGTGATATTATGTGCGCTAACCGAAACCGGAACCGGACTGGAACAAAATGCAATGCTACTGAACCCGAACCCGAACTGAACCGGAATAATGACTGGTTCGACACCCTGCACATCACTGCCGCGGAAGACAAAAGAAAAAAGAAACAAAGAACACACACACACACACACAAAAAGGAACATAGTTCACGTGCTTTAAAAGATTATTGCAGTGTTACGTTCTTTCTCCGCGAGAGAGAAATATTTGTTACAGCACTCTTAGTTGTTCTTATCATCTAAAAATCCCACCTATTTTATTATAACAGCGTTTGCATTCTCCCCGACATGTTTCGATTTCATTGGACGCATGTCATCGGGCGGCTGGAACATGCTCACCTGAATTGCCTCGGTGTGTTGAGATCGTTGATTGCTTTTTCAATAAGGAAATCGGTAGCGCATGTTTGTGATTTAGGAATTTCTGGGATCCTCAGAGTCCGCACAGCGAGTTATCGCATATTTAGGCGACATCAAAGACCTCCTCAGGGCTTCTATCAATTCAAACTGACTAATGTGAGAAACGTTTTAACCCAGTATCGTTGCACGGCACTTTCAAGCGGTTATTCACTTGTTCCATATCTGCGGCCGGATTGTTGGTCTCGCCTGCTAAGTTGTGCAAGTAGCGATGTTTTCATATACACTCTCTATTTTTTGACCTCATCTACCTTGTTTTTTTTCAGGACAGAACTTCAAACTGCGCTCACCGCGCACAAATACGTGCGACAAAATTGCTGAATGTTGCCACGTAATCTAGTCGCCAGCTGGGGGGTCGTGGTAGAAATTCAACATTAGGAAGTTATACCGCTTCTTAGTAATTGTGTGCAGTGTAGGGATGGCACAGCCCGGCAGAAAGCTTTGTCCGCGCGACCACTAGAGATGTGTGCAGTCACGACAGTACACAACTCGCGACGCATGATGTGTAAACGTTAGCGCGTAAGTTTCACGTGCGCCTCCCAACGTGAGAACACCTGAGGTGCTCCTGGTAAGCTTCTTTAACGTAACAACTTTACGATCTACAGAGAAAAGTCGCTTGGCTTCTCGACGTTTCGAAGGGGGTAAGAAAGATGCCAGTATATAATGTATTCAGTATATAGATACGTAAAAAAACCTCAGTTCGCCTAAGTAACAAAAAACTACTTTTTTATATAAAGAATCCTATATCTAATCACTTTTTTCTCAGATATTATCAAACCACTTTGTGGGTAATTGCGACAGTTATTATGACACAAAAAAGCGCGATGAAGGTGAGGGTAAAGAAGGCCTCACTTTTTATCCTCCTCACTTTCGTAAAATAGACGCCAGAGATGTTCGCCATCAGATTTGAATGTGTTCAGGGGAAGTATGCCCCTAGTCCATAGGAAAAGATGTGTATTCTTTGTCATAATTTACTCATCAGCTAGTTCCATCTTATCATAGAGTTTAACTAAGTAGTTAACCCTTTATGTTAAATTATACAAAGTTCTCTTTAAAAAACACTCAAACAGCCGACGTGTCATTGTTTTCATGCTGCAGAGATTACGCAAGGGAAGATTCTGCAATATAGAGCGGTCGGGAAGCACCGAACAGCGCCTGTTGGTTACGTAATATGGTAATTTGGCTGGAACCGCCAAACGCCGCGAGAATTTGCCCTTCTACACCAGTGTTTGCTGATATATTTTATTGGTAAACTCAAAGATCTTCACAGGTTGATTGAACCTTGAAGTTATGCAGGCATGCGGTAGGGTGGTCGGACACTTACTCCGATTTGTTCTAGACTGTTCTAGACTATTTTATATTTTTTGTAGGTTTTCAAATAATAAGTTTACTTTTTAACAGCTTCCAAGAACTTATTTCACAAATATTTCACCAAATAATATGATGCGAGATCGCATATATGTAATAAAACGTTTAACACGGTATTATTCACCATTTTCCAACCGTAATATGAAAATAATATCTGCTATGTTTGGTCCCAATGGATGTTCACGCGTGTGTCTTCTGTAATATTTTGGGTTCAAAAGCTTGGAACACCATTGCCACGCACTCCGGAACGGCGAATGCAGAACGCCCACCGATCCATTTCCTCACAAAATAAAGTGGCGTCTTCCTCTCAAGAAATTATGTCGCCTTTTTGGTTACAGTAATTTCATTCTCTTCATTACGTCTTTGCTCTCCATTAGTTCAATTACCATCTTCAGGCGCTCGCGGCGTCGTTCCTCCCCGAGACCGGCACTAACTCATTCTCGGCTCTTGAGATGCGTTTTGTCAGGGAAGCTGTTCTCGTACCTTGCCACGCACACACGGGAAACCTACTAATGATTCTCCCAGTCATAATCAAACTTCATTCCCCGTCTCGCCCCAGTTTTTCGAAGATTCGTTACGGGCCATCCCCCCGTTCTAAGTCGCCGGGACAGATTCCCATTCGTGTCGGGTGTCACCTGTTTCCCAGCAGAAACGTCCCAAGGTAACTAACGATTCTTGCGAGCGGCAAGTAATCAGCTTTTATTAGGGGTGCTCCGAGTGTCTCTTAATTTGAGCGTCATTATTCGTCTTTTCGATTATTGATAGAAGAAAGGGGTACGTCAAAAATTCAGGCACTCCAATAGTCCAGAACGAGAAAGGCATAGAGAGGGAAGCGATGTGCGCGTGCATGCACTAAATTATTGCCGTAGGTATACGAGTACAGATGTATTCATCATTCTGGAAGAAACTGAACTAGTTATTTCTTCTTAATCTGGACCGAACCGAAGGCTACCAGTATTACCAGTCCGGTCAAATTATCTATCCAGTCGTTTACGCGCCTCCATTGCGGTTCTTGGTCGGACAAGCCAATATCGTACACCAGACAAGTGACTGCAGTCTAGATAGGGTTGAGGCGATTCAGTATCGACGATTGTACTGGACTCTGCGATCTTCGATTGTGCTGTTGAATTGGGTTCGGTTCAACTAGTGGTCAAACGCAGCGCGGAAGACTGCCGGCAGGATCTTCTTAACCTAGGCTTGGGATCCCTCTTTTTTGTTTTGGCGGATAATTAATCAGCACCATCATTAGCAGATGCCGGAGAACATGACCGTCGTCATCCTACGCTGCATTGCGGTGAATACGTAAACACCTCGGAATTCACACCCGCCCGCGTACGCGCTGAACGCGGATGTTTTGTGAGTTGAACTGGGAAAGGTGAGACGGTAAACGCGAGATTACATTGCGAAGTGAACGTCGGTGCGTCTATAATTTGTTTCAATTTTTGGATTAGGGGAAGAAACTGGAGAAATAAGGGAAAATTCGGGTACAGAAATGCCAATATTTTGCAAACAATGTGATTTTGGGTCTTACCACTCATTCACACTGGAAGCGGATCCGCGTTCGCAAAGCGGTTGCGAAAGCGGTTGTATAAAGATCCAGTACAATTGCACGCGCACTTGATGTCATCGGGTTCGCGTGCAATTGTACTGGATCTTTATAGAACCGCGTTCGGAACGGCTTTGCGAACGCGGATCCGCTTCCAGCGTGAATGAGCGGTTGGGCTGTTGAAAATATGAAAATATTTATATAAAAGTATAAAAATATTAAAAAATATATATCATCGGAATATTAGTCAAATGTGGAATTCAGACACTGACCGCGTCCCAGGGAAGCATAAATTTGCGAAATTTGTGTGTTCGCCGTTCTTCAAGCTGTGACGTCGCCCGCCCTCACTTTTCTTTTGAGAAGTAAGTCTAGCCGTCTCTGAGTCGCATTCTTCTGTTACTTCAATTTTCAAGCAAAATTAAGAGCAAAATATTTTATTTCCTGTCGCGAAAGAGTGTCATCACGCATCTATGGTTGAAAATTATCGCGTTTTTTTTACTTTTTGTAATTTTGAGGTATCTTTCCAGATTTTTCACAATATTATTTCTTCCTAATATTGCACTACCACAAGAATTGTTTCTCTTTTTTTTTTTTATAAACACAACACTTTTTTCAACACACCAAAGACAAAAGTTTCTTTTGTGACGCCCTGTACATCAAAATTAACAGGAGATTTATAGAAAGCAGGTCAATAACTACAAATTTCGCACATGTAGCTTAGTTCCCGCAAATTAAAAAGGAGACTATTGTGGCGCATTTAGAACTGCTTAATAGTAATGCGGTGAGTTATGGTCTTCAAACGAGTGCATAAATGCGATATCAAGTTTGAACCGAGGGGGAGTTTGCTGCAGCTTCAACAAACAAATACTGCAACAAGAACAATATTCACAAATTTGCGACTGATTAGGTGTGAGCGCTTTGTGCAGCTCACCAAATAATTTTTGAATGATATTTAAATCTTTGTTCAAATGCTTACAACAAATAATGCTATTTCATGTGTTAAGAGACTATAGAACTGTAATTCTGGTGTATAATATTGTATTAAATAATATACCACTCCCATCACGTATATTTGTACAATCAGGTAGAGTCACGAGGAATGTTCTTATAAATAACTTTAATACTCCGCCCTATAGCAATACTTGTGGTCAACGTCTAATAAGGTATGTAGTTACGAAAATTTGGGACTCATTAAGCACAAACATAAAATAAAGTAAAACATTTGCACTGACTGTGAAAAAGCATTATTTGGAAATGTTGTAAAACATGCATTTTATTTGTGAGGCACAAGCATGAGTGCGAGGACCGACCCGCATGGCTTATATTGGTACATTTGTATGGATCCAGAAATAGCCTTGTTGGCTAAGGATCCAGATGCGATATGCAGTGATTTCGATGTATACAAAAAATGAATAAAGGTTATTATTATTATTAATATTATTATGTGGTCGCAGGGCTGGCAACCAAAAGTTTGTGAAGGTGAGCTTTTGGATTGTACCAATGTGTCCTTGAGGTTCCTGCCTCGTCGGTAGGCTACTCGTGGTGTCTCTGGAAACAAAGAGTTAAGTTTGTCGCTGCGCTTTAATATCTTAAAGAGTTTCGTTTGAATATTATTGAACTTTGGCAGCCTGGCCGAACAAGTAACTACAAGGTTGGTTTGTTGATTCTTAGGTACATATTAGATTGTGTCTGATTAATAAGTTGTGATCTATCAACTGCTCCGGGTTTTTCGATGGTCCCGTCAACAATTGCGAAGGCATATTTTTGTTCGGTGAGCACTGTTTTTAAATTTCTGCGTTAAGACCAAAACCAGTTAAGTTAACACAAATTCTTGCGAACCTATGAGCTTGGGAGACCGGAATGCTAGTTTTACACTGCTTAGGCTGTGAACTGTGAAAGGTAAGATACTGTTGGCGGTCTGTGGGTTTTCGGTAGAGTTTCGTTGAGAGGCTATTTTCATGAATTTTCATTGTTAAGTAAAACAAAATTGTTATAGTTTAAGAGTAGTAGTGCGAGAATTTTGTATTCGTATAGAAAGCCTAGAAATCACTAATAAATTTTAAAAGGTTTTCCTGTCTGTGTGGCCAAATTATTAACATATTTCAATGTATCGTTTATAACACCGTAGTTTTTAATTCCCAGTTAAAGAGAAAGCGGTACTCTAGATCGGGCAAGAAAAGATTCTCATAGTTTGGGGCCATCTTTGTGCCAATTGCTGCGCCCTTTATCTGAAGAAAGTGATTTCCTTCAAACTTGAACTTGTTATGTTCTAGAACCAATCTAATTAATGTTGCAATAATGTGATCGTTCACACCATTTTCGGTGGAATTTTCTTATAAGCACGGACTACAGCATCGATACCGTTCTGGTGAGGGATGTTTGTGTACAGCGACCTGACGGCCAGGGCGACAAAGAAAGGATTCGTCGGAACAATTAGTTTTAACATCTCGCGGAGGAAATTATTTGTGTCCTTTATAAAAGTAAGGGGGAACTTTGGGTAGGAGGTTCATTATAAGAAAGTTGAGAAAATTTGAAATTGGTTTTATAACTGTGTCGATTCCTGACACAGTTGGTTGTCCTGGCTTTCCTGGTTAATGAATTCTGGGCAGCGTGTAGGAACGCACAGGTTTTGGATAGCGGGCTTCGTTGCTTTGGACATGTCTGTCCATTTTTTTTTCTAGAAGGTATGTTAAAGTTTCTTTCACTTATTTTGTGGAGCTTTCAGGGGGGTCTTTCTGTCGCTCTGAATAAAAATATTTGTCGATAAGTTGTCTGAATCTATCATCCAAGTAATCTTGTTTATTGTGAATAACTATCGCTCTTCCTCTTTCCGCCGATTTGATGGTAACATCGTCCCTCGAGTTAAGCGCTCGCATAGCGGAGCTTTCATCAGAAGCGAGATTGTAGTGTAATGTTTTCTGCCG
The DNA here is from genome assembly GCF_016920785.2 of Ixodes scapularis. NCBI lineage: Eukaryota > Metazoa > Arthropoda > Arachnida > Ixodida > Ixodidae > Ixodes > Ixodes scapularis. Next base: position 199,539,871 of record NW_024609835.1, read on the forward strand.
ATCGCAGCTCCGTATTACATCTCGTTGTGACTAATTCAATGTATAAGGCAAGGTGCTTATTGCGCAGTACATTAGGAGTCCAGGATTGGTCGGAGGCATTCGAGATTCGTTCTCGGGTTTTTGGGGTTGGGCACAGCAGTCCTCTTAAAGTCTCAGGTTTCTTGCAACATTATTTAAGTCCTTAAAAATTTGAAATGCCTTACATTCTCAATACGTGTGGCAAAAACTAAGGCCCCTCGAACAAAAGAACAGTTCCACGGCTGATAACTTGTCGTTGGACAAATTAATTACGTTAGGTTGTTTTTCACGTGTGCTAGAGTTGGTTCTCGCTCAATCGATTCGGTATGTTTGTGTTTCTGTTTCTGCTTTGAGCTTGTTCCACGTGCCAGTTGTAGATTGTTGGTGCGATCCGCTAGAATATGATTCAAATAGTTGTTTTGAGTTGTGTTGGAGGCACGAGATGTTTGCACGTTAACACGTGCTAGTTTTTCGTCTTTATAGCGTTGAGCTTACCCAGTCGCTTTTTCTTTTTTCGTATTCGGCGAGTTCTCTGCTTTAACTGAGACAAAGGAGACTGCTCCATTGAAGGTGGGTTTCTGTTTCAGTTAGTTCTCCTGCGCGGCGCTCAGTGTGTTTGATAACAACCTTAACTAGCTCGAGAGAGGCATATTTTAGTATTTGGTTTCACTTGTTAGTTTCGCTTTCGTTAAAAAGGCACATTGATGGTTTCTATTTTATGCTTAGTCCTTTTGGGGCAATGCCGGACTCAAGGTAGTGTTGCACTGTTTCACGGTAGAGCTTGTGCCGAATCCGTTTATCTATTATTTTTCGTATGTCCAGAAATGATTTCGAGTGGCGGTGCTCGGGACGGATTGTACCTATTGATTATGTCAGTTAGGAACGTAGTGCCCTCTTTTGGACAGCATCTACGTAGCTACTGCGCAGATTGTAGTGGCGGGTGGACAAAGGTACTGCTTCAGTTTTTGTGATGGCCCCCGAAGCCAAGGAAACGTTCTTTTTTTTTTTTTCGCAATGGCAGCAAGACTATAAAAGACGATGGGATCAATCCTTTAGGAACAAGGAAGAAGTTAATCACCCTGACGACGCGCGGTCCCCGCTAGATACGTTGAACTTATTTTATTATGCCTTTTCATTTACCATCTTCTTCTACACTATCTTCGTCTGCGTGGACCGTCCCAACCGCTTTTTACATATGTATAGATATATATGTAAGGTGTTCTTTTAACTTGTACAGATTTGTTTAAAAAAGCCGTTAAATTTAGACGTATGCGGCTTGTGGAGGTGAGTTATACGGCGAGGATGACATTATTTGGGTAGCTAATCTTTGGGACAAGTCGGATAATTTATTAAAATTTGTTAATTAACTATTAAATTAGAGAAAATATACATATGGTTCCAATTAGAAACTTAATGGGTGTCATCGAAAACCAAAAAAATCAACTTGTTCTATAATACCTTGAAGCTCGTGGGAAACGCAGGGCCGCACCAAAGTTACCACTCGTGCAGCAGGTGCAACGCTAGCAGTGGTGGAACGCGATGATAATCTAATCATTCGCGTTCCGTAACCGTTAGCCTTGTACCTGCTCCACGAGTGGTAAATTTACTGCCCAACTACGCGTCTCACGCGCTCAAAGTCTTTCTGAAAATTGCTGATTTAGCGGTTTTCGGTGACGCTCAACAGGTTTCTAATTGTAGCCATATGTCTATTCTAATTAATATAAAAAAGTTTATTAACACATTTTAAGTAGGTTGCCGACAAATCGTTACGATTAGCCTCCATACCATGTCTCCCTGGCCGTAAAACTCACCTGCACAAACCGCATAAGTGTAACAGTTACGGCTTTTTTTAAACAAAGTTATAAAGCTTATAAACAACACTCTGTATAAAATTGAAATATTTATAATAATTATAGAAGAATAACGCCCTTTACGAGTTGAGTATCTTAGTTCAAATACTACGCTGGTGTAGTTGATTAAGCATAACAAACGAAAATATACCCGCTTGCTTTCAAACATCGTACAAACCTTCCGTTTTAAACGCTGTGAAATTTTCATCAAGTATGCCAGTTTTTAACCACCTGGTATGTACGTACGGCATCTGAGCAATATCATCGAATATGCTGCCGGCTTCTTTTTACGCTACATGCGTAGATACTGTGTAGACATGGTTTGGGCATTATGCATCGCTTGGTTTCAGGCACTGCCCGCAAGCACAGCAGTCCTACGACTTCTGTCAAATGCCACAAAATCCGAATGGACCGGCGTTAGATAACATGAGGACCGCACTTCAATGAACTATGCAATCTAGAAGTAGAGATGTTGCCTTTCATGAATATTTCTTCATGCCATTTAGGTGGCGATAGCTCTCTTCGTACTGATCGATGCAGCCGCAATTATAAACGGTCGATTTTCGGGTGCTGAAAGTTTGTCGTTGAACACTGGCTTCCACAGACGGAGGAAGGTGGAAAGGAGAGGCAATAACGCCCCTCAATTTACGGGAACAGCGACCTTCTATGTGCGGAGAAGGGACCAAACCCATACTTTCATTGATAAATGGTTGTTTCATTACCTCCACTAAGACCGGAGGCCGACCCCTTAAAGTGTGTCGTTATACTTGGCAATCGAAAGCCTGAGGGGAAAACTTAAAAGTCGAACATGCTTTCGCTGGTCCCCCGATTCCTCCTAAATATGCGCAATGACAGGGGGACACACATAGTCCACGCAAAAACACAAACAAAGCAAAAAACAAGATGCCCGAAGGGGAAGCGTGTTTCTTCGTTTTTATCACTTATTCGGCCCTCTTTAACGGTAGCAATTAAATCCCGGCACTTGTAACGCGTGAACTTTTAATAGATCCGGTTTAATTATATGCCATCCGCCTCTCCGCTTGCGGGTATTGAAACTGCCGCAGCGAAAGGTGCCGGCTTGGCCTCTGGTAATCTGCTCTAATCTGCACTTCGTAGCCGCGGGTAAAGGATCTCATAGACGATAAACTTTCTTAACCGACATTCTTTGGTGGGCCGAACCCCTCTGGGTGCCAGCCACGAGAGGCACGACCAGCGAGCGGTCTTCGAACGAGGCGCGCCTATTAGCTGATGCCGTAGCTCGGCCACGACTCGTAGGATTGCCGCTTTCGTCATTTTCTCTTAACTAGCGCCGTGCAAACACATTACTGACGCTTCCTCCAAGTAACCCGTTCAACTACCTGTTTTGCTCTAACTGCTGAGAATTGAGCGGGACCATCAAAGGAAGCACCCGAGGGGAGCAACATTTTCGTACCCGGAGTAAGGATGAGATTGACCTTTGTTCTGATGATAATGAAGGATTACGTTGATGGCTTGTTTTGTAAATTAATATGAACGGGACATACAAAAATGTGGCTTACAAATTCTGTTAAGCGTACCGTTTATGGCAATAATGACATATTTTGTTCGTAAAGTCCTGTGTGTAAACCTTTTCAAAGAAAATATTGAACAATTCCGAAGATCAATAATTCCAAACTATTTGAAGGTTTATATTGCATTGTAGTAAGACTATATACACGCTATAGTAATTAGCAGATCTGATTTACGTTGCAGGCACATTTTCCCTTTTGCACACACGGCAACCTGAGTTATTAGTGAATACCGTATCCAACTTGTTGTACCACAACAATAAAACATTGCATGGTCTATATGTGATATGTTAAACATATTTGAGAGCTCAAGAAATAATCAACATGATATCTTATGCACCAACTCACCACTCCAGATCAGTACCGGCTGCTTAATTTTAATGCGAACAGATAAAAAAAAATGAAAGACGCTCACAATCACTTGTAACGCCAAATTAGAGGACAACTCTTGAGGAAGAGGAGGTGAAGGTACGGAGAAGAGGGTATGAACCTCCACCATCTCCGTACCCTGTCCGCCTCCTCTCCTGCTCGCCTCCCATTAAGGGAAAAATTTTACCGTTAAATTTAGCGCGGAAAATTTTCCGCTGCATTTAGCAGAGATTTTTTCCCGTGAAATTTAGCGGGAAAAATTCTAAGCTAAATTTAGCTTGAAAATTTTCCACTAAATTTATCGGGGAAAATTTTCCGCTAAATTTAGTGGGGAAAATTTTCCCGCTAAATTTAGCGAAGGACTTTTCTGCTAAATTTAGTGGGAAAATTTAGCAGAAAATTTTCTGTGAGCGTGAGTGAACGGCGTTTGATCCAGATGTATCCATGCTACAAACTTCATTTAATGTTAGTCCCCATTTGGTATTGCTCCTCGCATAAATGATGCAACGCGCGATGACGTCATCTATAGTGTCACTGGTGATTTTCGTGACGTCACATGTGACGTCACGTGTAACGTCATCATGGGAAACGTCCCATAATGCACCGCGCGGTTACGCCGACGCCGCTCAAGCCGGAAACAGGCGCCTAAGAGTTGCGCTCTAGAAAAAAAGAAAAAAAAAAGAAAGGGGATGAGAGTTCGACGAGTGCCGGCTTCCGCATTTTTCACCGTGTATTCTTCAGGCTCGGAGAAAAAGGGGGTGGGGGGAGGGTCATTAGATGATAGGAGAGTCGTCGTGATAAGTTGCCTAATTAGGTAAAATGCTGCGAAATAACATTTTCGTTGCTGGTTTTAGGGGTCATGTTGCAATGTCAGCTTTGAGAGCAAGTACTATTAGAGGCCAGATCATCTGAAGAGATGTGTGATTTTTTTAATTTATCTTGGATATTATAAAATCAATTTTTGCTTTTTTCAAAGGATTTCACTACCGCGCGAAAAAAGGGCACCTTGAACCTTGTCCAAGTGACGCTTGGATGAGTGGTGTACTAGTTTCAATTATGTCGCCACACTCTAGGCAGCGCGTTTTTGGTGGTACGTCGACTTTACAAGTAACACTCGACTGAAGCTACTACGTCACTCTTTTAAGCATCAGTACGGACAGTGCTTGCTGCGCTCTTTCTGCGGGCAATTTTATATCGGGCTAAGAAACGCAAAAATTGATCAATTATTATCTAAAACAATTACATTTTCTTACAATATTTTAGTTGGTCTGGCCTCGAACAGTAATTGCCTCAATGCTGCATTGCATCATGACCCCTAAAATTATTAATGGGAACGTACATATTAAATTTCATTTACTTAGCGGACCTACCATGATGAATTCCCCCATTAAATGTCCGCCAAGTCTGATAAATAGATGAAGAATACGACACTGTTCTAACCTCCCCCCCCCCCCTTTTTGTATGTGCTATAATTTAACGCCAACACCTTGTATATGTGAGAGAAGTTGTGGCGAGGCATCCAAGCGCTCTGTTTTTGGACAAATATTTCTGCATATCCTAGACATGAGTACCCAGCTTCTTAATCCAGTACTTCAAAGGTGTACTCCGGCGATTTTTCTAGCTACCGCAACTAACTCTATTTTTTAAAATCGCCGGCCTTTACCCTTTTTGATACGCTATTCAGTATCGCCAAATTCAGAATAGTTTTTGTGATATCGCCAAGTTAAACTGATGCCAAAACTAACAATCAAATGAACTTGCGCTTTTCAATGTCGCGACGTCAGGGAACGGCTGGCTTGCAGGTCGAGCGGGTGGTCTAAAGATAGACTAAGCCGATCATTTATAGTGTGCTTCTCCGCGGTTCCTGGACTCAGCTCCTTAAGCATTCCTTTGACACCATGAAACGGCTTGTAATCAGGAACAAAGTGTAGAGTCAAAAGAGTAAACCCCTGCCTACCCTGACGTCACTTTTTCATCGTTACTTGTAGAGACTTTCACCTCGAGAAACACGGTGAGAACCAGAATTATGTATTTAATAACTTCACGGGAAAAGATATTTGCCCCTAACATTTCTGGTACTATTGCAGCGATGTTCGCTGGTGAGCTTGTCGAAAATCTAAACAAAACGTAAACTAAAAAAAAAAAAGAAAACGGAGAACATTTTTTTTCTAAATTTCGCTTGATTCATAACCTGTGCGCGGCTCAGAGGTCACACTACTGGGATCAGATGTCACGCTGTTTAACTTGACAATTAACCCGGTAGTGTACAACCAGCTGTCGCTTTCTGATGTTGCGTACACCAAACGACATGCTACGTTGAGACTTCGCCATCACTCTCGTAGCCCGCAGTCTGATTTGAGCTGCACCAATTTTTCCGTTGAGAAAGGTTCTAATAGGAAATTTTAACGTGACGTAGTCTCAGCACGAATTTCGAAGGAGGTTCTGTCGCTCAACATCCGCCCCACATATTTTTATAAGAGGAGAAAGGCATTTTCAAGCTAACCCGATTTCTATTGTTTTTTTTTAACATTTTGACTGATAGCGTCCGCTTGAGTATGCAGTAACATAAAGTGGCTTAGGCTAACATTTAATTATCAGACATGTTCCTCATCATGCTTACTTCAGACGGGCCGGCGCCTGAAGACATGCTTGCTGCGGCCGTAATGCCTTTAACAGATGTCGCGAGACGACTCCCTAGGGTTGAAAACAGAGTAATCAAGATACCATGAGAGGCAACAATGTCCGCGATGGCATACATCTTAAGTTTCTTCGCTGACAAAAACACTCGCCATACAAGTTAACCAGCACCAAACTACGACACTGATGAATCATCGATAGGAAAATGACTAGAGCAAATGACGGAGCTTTTTCTCCGGCACGTTCAAAAACCCTACGAAAAAAAGATATAAATATATATATATTTTTTTCACCAAGGGTTTTCTTTTCTTCCTAGTTATACCCACGAACTCGGCCCCTGCCACCATGCCCGTTATACATACATAGACATATATATATATATATGTCTAAATAAAAAAAATATATATATATATATATAATTAGACATATACATATATAAAATATATATATATATATGTCTAATTAAAAAAAAAATTTTAACGAGTAATGCTGAATATATGATCTTCAAATATACCAGCAGATGTGAGAACTCCAAATCTAGCAAAAAGTCATTCCCCTCCCGTTATCACGGCTTCGTGTACTTTAAGAAAACTTGAGTAACCTCTTATGCACTTCTTGATTGCGATGTTTAGGGCGTCAAGCTCGAGCTCTGTATGAAATCTGTCACAGCGCTAACCTATTTGTACCAAACTGTCCCGAAATGCTAGATATGAAAAAAATGCAAGTCCCCTTTTTTGGTTTAGTGACAAAATATTCACCAAGCTATTTTTAACGCAATGGATGCGGTAAATTCGAGTAACTTTAATTAATGCTATAAATTTCTCCCATAAATATAGCGGGGAAATTTTCCCGACAAATATAGCGGGGAATTTTCCCCGCTCAATTTAACAGGAAACTTTCTCTTCTAAATTAAGCGCCGTGTGACGCAACGAGGGCGACGTCACGAGGGCGACGTCACTGGTGACCCTCCTGATGTCACACGTGACGTCACGTGTGACGCCATCATGGTACATGTCCCATATTCAACACGCGGTTACACCGACGACGACGCCAACGCCGCTCAAGCCGGAAACGGGCGCTAAGAGCTGCGCTCTAAAGGAAATTATAAACCTAACCAAATAATGTTCCAAAGAATGCAAAACGGAAGGACGCCAGGGCAACGGTCAAGAGTCGCATGGCTAGTGCATCAACGATAGCCGTGCTCACGCCAGCGCTGGCTGCCACGACGTGCTGGAATAGAGGCTGCACTCGTCAGAAAGTCAGCTCCAACTCTTAAACATGCCCCCTCCTGTAATATTTGATGCTACAATTGTGTATGGGTACCTCCCCCTGCGTTCCGAAACAGTGCGTCGCTAATGGTGGCCGTCGGCGATGCAGAAGACGCCGCCATCTTGTCCGCGCGTTTGGACAGATGCACCATGTCTTAGAAGAACTAATGGCTGCTGCTGCTTCTGCATGCCTCTCGGTTTGTCCCGGTGGTGTGTAGTTAGTCTTCAGCATTTTCATACGGTACCTAGGTAGAACAAGATGATCTCTTCGGGGAGCAAATGGGATTTAACAAGGCGATAATTTGGGCGAGTTGGTTGTTAATCTTCAAAAGTGGAAACAGCGGAAAAAATTTATAAAGGACGAGTAAAAGAAGCGCACAGACAAAGCGCTGTTTTCGTCTTCAAAAGAACGGCGAAAAAAATATGACAAAGGACGAGTACAAGAACTGTATAAACAAAGCGCTGCCGTTACCTGCCGTTAGTGGCAAGCAAATGAAAAAAAAAAACAGAGGACCAAATGCTGCCATTAATCCGTTGAGACAATCTTTTTTCTTGGTGTGTAATATATTAAATTCCAGTAAATGAGGCGCCCTAGAAAAGAAAAACAATTTATGTGCTTGTATTTAGCAACTATTGTGATTGGAATAAAAACTAATATCAAATAAAACAATCGGTATTTCAGCCAAAATTACAGTAAGAAATTCTTATTTTAACTCTCTCAGATTTAAATATTAGTTAAGTGCTCTTATTCGGCTGCTGAGTATTATATTTACGCGAAGTATTTTCTACACACAGGTTTTCATAAAAGTAGTTGAAGGAAAAACAATTGTTTTTCCTCATGCGGTCTAATAACCTAAGTAAAAGTAAGCATTTTAAAGTGCAACCGGCTACAGCATTTGCATTAAACATTAACAGCGATTCTATGATGAGTGGAATGCACTATTTTAGGAGCGATCGTTTCAATTAGTTTGGGGTTATTAAAGAGTAGTTTTAAGATTGCGAATAAGAGAAGCGTTGACCGAGTTCATTTGCGTATTGCGCGTTAAGCCGTGGAGAGAAAGATCTAGCCGCGAACCAATGTTTCCTGTGTTCGATTTTCACCCTTTCCGGTTTCGATCTGTGTGAGCATCGCACCGGCGTGCGGTCGTGTATCACTACTGTTCGATGCACGTCACTAGTGGAGGTACACCACTGGCGAAAATTTTTATGCATATCGGTGACACCAGACACAACAACTTTCCACTGTCTGAGCGAGCCAAGCAAATAATCTTTTAGGGAGAACATGTACATATATTACAACGGAGCTGTTAAGGGCTAGTTTCCCCAGGATCATGTCCCCCGCAAAGATATGTCGACACAAGAACTTTGGTTGCAGCCGTCGCTCATAGATGGTGGTAGCAGTCCAGATTGTTGTGATTGCCGGTTGTCCGCTTGCCACCGTCGCTCATGGATGGCGCAATCCTCCGAACCTTTCCACTCTGGCTTGCCGACGTGCGGCCGGCCATTACTTCATTCCCACCATATAGTACAGCTTCGCTGGTCTTCTCTCTTCACCAAAGTGGAAAGGCTAAAATTTTTATTATAGATTTTCACGCTAGATTTAATCCGGCAATTGAATTCGTCATCAGGTCACGTGATGTCACTTTCCCTGCTAAATTTAGCTGGTGACCTAATGATCGTTGTTGGTAACACGATGTTACTTTCGCTGCTAAATTTGACGGGAAATTAAATTCGTCTAAGTCTAGCGTGGCTTCAGGTCACGTAACAAATAACCATCTCAGTCATCCAGGCGTTCGTGCTACGCAGCGCCTCATATATGCACGCTACGTGTGGGCACGAATGAATGGTCACATTCGAAATTGGACAAAATTCAGTCTCTGCTGTCAGGGATCGGAATATATTCGAAACACTAAAAATCCGATGATGCCTTTTCGAGCACCGAGCGCACTCTTCGAGCACATGCACGTCAACATTATAGGCCATCTATACAAATCTCGAGGTTTTATGTAGAGCGTTACACTTGTTGGTCCGAAACAGCGCCTCTTACAGACAAAAAAGGGAAACAGTCGCAACAACCTTCACTGACGTGTAGATCAGTCGCTTCACATGTCCACCTATAATCACAAACGGATAAAGGACACAAGTTCGAATCACCGTTCTTTGAATAATCAAGGCATTTACTAAGTACAGACCACATTCGTGCTACGGCCTAGCACCCCTCCGAAAATGGCATTGTTCAAAGCCCTTGCCGTCCTGTCAAATTCGCATTCACCGGACGCGAAGGACGTACCCACTCGGTGGATCACCTGCCAGCGGTGCTAATCGCTCTCCGTTCTACTTTCAAAACAGACTTCAATTCCGCCTTGGCGGAGTTGCTATATTGAGCACCTTCACGTCTCCTGGGTGAGCACCTTTTCTTCTGCACTAGACAATGGCAACATTCCTTCTCCCAATCATCTCTTGAAAACTTTCAAAAGGATGCGATCATTTACAACCCCTATCACCAAGTAAATCAGCGCACCAAAACGTTTTCACCAGCCAGGAGCTCCCCATTTGCAGTCCCGCTTTCTAAGGCAGGGAATACACCAAAGTAGGTCTCACTCCACCTTATGTCGGCCCCTCCATGGTTTTGGCACGTGCTACTAAGAGTTTCAAGCCGTAGATCAACGGTCGAGAAGTTATAGAAGCCAACAGTATCAAACACGCATTTATGAACAACGCTGCTTACACGGTCACATCCACCGCACCCCTTTTTCCTACTCGCCAAAGAAATCATGTTTCGGGCAGCTCCATTATATTAACTCAACATTACCTTTCAGGTGAGAACTACATAGGTGGTGCCACGACTTCGTCATTGAGCTGAATCCGGACTCTTGCCCCAGAAAACAACTAAACTAGAAATATGTGTCCTTATGTCTCTTCTGCAACATTTCGACCTGAATTGCGTTTTCTTTCCTCCCAGGTAAAAGAGCACATCATGTACAGCACTTCAGCATGATAGGGCAATTTAGTGAAACTCTTTGAGAAAACAAGCGTACCGTGCTTGATTCTTCGGGGGGGAGTGGGGGGGGGGGGGGGGGGGGGGATCCTGGTGGCGGCACGCAGCCGGGTAGAAGACCAGATCCAGTACGCCCGACAGGCTTACTGGATCTGGTCGTCGTGGCGTTGGGCGTAGACTGCGGCGCAGAAACTGGCATCGGGGCAGCGCAATACAGGGGCAAGGAGCAGGTGGTGGATGTCGGGCCAATGCCGCTTAAATTAGAGTCAGTTGCTCGAGCGGCGCAAGGTTGAAAAGAGTACGTGGTTCGATAGCTCTCTGAAGCTCTTTCGGCACCACTTCGGCGCTGGACAGCGATGCCGGGGGTCGGCACTGGGCAGCAAGCAGCAGCTTCTTTAGTTCTTCGCAAAAAACGTTGAGGATGATCTCGTGAAGCTCGTCGGCGCCGGTGCTGAGCTAGAAGGGGGCCAATGCCAGAGTTGAGACGTCGTTCACCCGATGATAGTGACGAGCCCTTGCCGCTGGCGGCCGCTCGATGTTTGTTGCATCTGCATCAAGCCAGTCGACTTTCGTTGGAGGGTTATTGACGAGGCCGCCGAAGATGTCAATTTTCACGTCTCTTATAAGAAAGCGCAACGTTTTCTCGTCGGTGACTTGTGGGTCGGCGCAGGCGCTTAGGCGTAGCACATCTTCAGCGAAGCTGGTCTCAATCCGTGATTGAAACAGATCCTCTGCCCGCTGCCGTCGTAGGTGGCTCCTAAAGGTTTGCTTCAGCTCGAACACGGAGATGTTGCACGACGTGAACGAAGCCTTGTGGTTTCGAACCCGTGCCTTGCATTATACCCTCCAGCGAAAAGTAGAGGTTTCGCAGGCACAGCTCGGCGGTCCATCCCTTATGGCATACCACGCGCTCGTAGCACTGGATCCAGTCCTCGATGTTCTCGTGAATCTCGCCGCGGAAGAGCGCCGGCGAACGACGGGCGACTGGCAGGTAAAGATAGGAGAAGCTGCGGCGGGAGTCTCAGTTTGCAGCCTCCGGGAGGTCAAAGTTGGTTACGTCGACTTCTTCCTCTGGGGTAAGGTAGAAGTTCGAACTCCGGGCGCTGCTTTTTGGTGCGGCGAGTTCCTCCGGTCTCGGTTGTCTCCACGGACGGTCTTCTTAAGCCGGGAGCTGGGCTTGCGCTGCGAGGCTTTGGAGGGGTACGCTTTATGGGCTGCGGTACCCGCACAACCACCAGAAATGTCACGAATGACAGACAAAGCGGCCGGATAAAACGGAATGAACTAGAAAATTTTAAGGAGGGCAAACTTGTACAGAAACGAAAAAAAGAGAAGAACAGACGTCGAGCAAGCAGCAGCGAGCGTCGACGGCGGTAGCAGCAAGCGATGGTAAGTCGGCGTAACAGCTGGCTATCAAGAAAGAAAATCAGTCAATGAAACGGCAATTCGGTGCACAGCTGTGTATCTACTATGCTCGTGAACTCGACCGAGAAAGTTCCAGGAAGAGCAAGGGCGAGCCTAACTAGGCATGGTGATTCTGGCTTCCTTATCGTTTATGCACTGGCCAAGAGTGCACGTGAATCTTCTAGACCAGGGGTCAGCAACCCACGACCCTTTGGCCGCATGCAGCCCTCGGGGCAGTGTCATGCGGCCCCCGGCACTACCCCAGAAAGAGACTCCCGCCCCCTTCAGCTTTCTTACAGGCTCAAGACCCACTGGGAAGGTAGGACCACAAATGGTGCCATACAGGAAAAAGGAGTGCTTCCATTTGGCATCGTCCGGCATCCCCATGCTTGGGTAGAGTACGCCTTAAATTTCCTTTTCGCCTTTTCTTTGTCCCCCCCCTCCCCCCCTCGTCTTCGCTTCGCGACTTGCCGCCCGGCCCGCCACTACAAAAGGTTCCCGAACCCAGTTCTAGATGAGCAAAGGATCATATCGTCTCCATCATGCACGCGAAAATATTACGCGTTTAGAGTTGTGGCCAAAACAGCTGGGTGCAGTTTCTCTTTCATGCTTCATGTCTTTCGCGTTTCACGCAATTTCCGTTTATATTTCAGTGATATAATAATCCGATAACTTCGACGACTTTTACGTTATTATTTAAGTTATGTGTTTTTCTTTTTCCGATCAATTGTCGGAACTTTAGGTAGGTATTCGATGAAGTCCAACATTGACGTTCACGGATTATTACTCGACTTGTCAACGTCACACAAGTGCAGAAAGCCAATCCCAACAGAAATCGTTTTTCAGGCGCAAATGAATAAGACTGAACAGGAGGAGGAGAAATAGGGAAGCAGTGGGAAGAAAGCCGTGCAAGATTGATTACGGCGTGTTCCTCCGATCACGTCCAAAATTCGGGGGGCTCTGCCAAAACACAGAGAACTCAGCGGGACGACCCGACCTCTTGACGACTCCAGATCAAATATTTGTCGCCACTGTCTTCCCCTGATTCGGCGGGACTTCATTAGTTTCGTTTTCTTCTCTACGTTGAAACCCGAAATTGCGATAAGAAAAAAAAAAGTAAAAATCCGACGTGAACGAAAAAATAGAAAGGAAACACGGGCGCCGTCACTGCCGAGCAAGCTGTTTTTACGGCGACCAGACCTTGTAGGTGGGAGAAGGCAAAGATCGGGAGGTCACCGCTCGAGGACAGTAAGAGGGGGGGGGGGGGGGGGGGGGGACCGCTGGAGGAAACCGTTTGCTCGGCTTCGAACATCCCTGGTCGCCTGATCAACTTCCCGCGGGGCGTTTACTGCTGGGCGAGTCTCCCTGCTTCTACCGAAGAAGGCCCAGACCGAGACGGGTCACAAGAGAAAGAAGTTTCCCCGCAAGTTGGTATTGTTCTTTTGAAAGACAAATATATGGCCCAGTTTAAAAAAGTTAGCGCTCATCGTTTCTCTTTTTTCATCCTTTATTGCTTGCTCCCTTTTCCCCGTGCGTGTGGGTGCGCGCTGGTACGCGATGTCCCGGTTGCACATGAGTTTCTTTCTTATTTTTGTTAATTGTTTGTTTTTTGCGTTTAACGAGGGGAGCCTGAAGGGATGACTTATCGATAGACATTTGGCGTGTGTTGGCTTAAGAGCTTCTTCATTTTTTGTTCTCTTACGTAAAAGTTTCAGTAACTTCAGGAAATTCCGCACGTCAGCACAAATTTAATACAGTATTTTATATTTAATTTGAACTCATTTTGCCTCATAACGACGTTATTGCTGTTTTTTTTTTGTCTACCCCTTTCGAAAACTTATCGGACACGTGACACTTCTGTTCATAATTTCCGCGCATTAGGTGGTGTTTTGATCATGTTACCACTGAAAAGCAAAGTGATGAAGATCATACGGCAACGTACAATTTTTCAGCAAGTATCCTTATCTCCGCTTTTCCTTCTAGTTCATTAACAACTTTCCCGAAGTCAAAGTGGCAGACCTCAACAGTTTTGCACGGTATTAGCTGTCAGTGGCCTCTATGTTTTTCCGTCGCTCACCCGTTTGTCCCTACCTATATTCAAACGCCGAATTTTAAACGGAAGCCAATCTCGGCATTAGGAACTTCAAAACACGTACAAAGAGTTTCGAGAAAGCTTCAGATTTTTCCCCAGGGTAGCAGCGAGACGACGGATTATCAAGAACGGGGTTCACTCCTTTCGCGCTCCGCGGCGTCTAATTTTTTCTCTCCTGGAGGCTTAACTAAGCTACACATTATGGGCGGTGGCTGCGGGAAGCGCGATGCCTGCGCCATTTCTCCAGACATAAACTACCTGTCAGTCGCCGCAGCAGCAGCTGTAGCAGCCATCCTGCTTCTTGCGGGAAGAACGCAACGCCCAGAGACGGTCGTGCTCCGTGCGAGCCACTACAGAGCAGATTTCCGCTAAAGGCTAATCCCTGTCAAGAAGCGGCGGTCCCTTGTTTTGGCAAAGTTTTAGGCACGTCTCGCCGGCTCACCGCCAGCGAGAGTGGAGCTGCACAAGGCCTTCCCGGAGGTCGAAGCAGTCGTCTTGTCCCCTTTGTTGTCTTTGGCCACCGCCTGTCGGGACGGCTCGTGCTGAGCGGGGCAGAAATGGCTCCGAAGAGCCATGAGGGGACTTTAGTTGGGGCGCGTGTGGTCGCTTCTGCTCTTCGCTGCTTGGCTCAAGATTTGTCTTCGGTGAGGGGGCTCTTGTTCGCTCTGCGTGACAAGTCCGGCTCGCGTCAGCGGACATGACTGCCGCGTTACTCTTTTTTTCTTCCCTCTGGGAGTGGAAGCTTTCGCCCTCCTTGTATTTTTTCTGGAGACCTGGAGGAGAACACGAAAGTTCCGAGGGCCCTTTCGGGTCCTTTTTGAAGAGTGTCCTCGAGCGCTTTTAGCCTTATTTTCTCTTCTTCTTTCTCTGGCCCTTAAAGGGAGCAAACCAGTGCTTCGATTTGGGGATCTCGCGTGTCGCTTTGTTCTTCTCTAGGAAAGTTTCCACTTGCGGCGCAAAAAGCGTCGCTACTTTGTCTGTGTATCTGTCCCAAGTAGTGAAAGCGGTCCTGTACGGTTCGTTTGTTTGACTAGCCTGTCTCCGCATCGGCGACATTTATTTTTCTTTTTTTAATTTTCTTTTTCGAGATACTTTTTTTTTTTTTTTTTTTGCTTTTCCGTTTGCTTTTTTTAAGCGGATTTCCGAGGTTGAAGTAGCATGAGAGGGCAAAAGAATTGCGTGTGTGATTTGAGAGTGGAAAGTTCAGCGAATTGTTGTAACCCACGTAGGGGTGAGGGCAATACCATCCATTGCGTACTTACCATTTACGTTCCACGCATAAGCACACCAACATCGCAACCTT
Source organism: Ixodes scapularis (assembly GCF_016920785.2). Lineage (NCBI taxonomy): Eukaryota > Metazoa > Arthropoda > Arachnida > Ixodida > Ixodidae > Ixodes > Ixodes scapularis. The sequence continues at coordinate 199,555,357 of NW_024609835.1, forward strand.
TACTCAATATCAGTTTGTGCGCATCTGCACTTTAAGCTTATTAGCAGCTCCTCAAGCACACCCTGGATGACGCCAGATATTCTATGCCATTGGGGTAGTGATACTGTTAACATTATGTCCCTTAACATCCTAAAAACGTTGCAGAAAACACTGCTCAGAGTGTAAGCAAAACGGTTACAAAGATCGTTAAAACGGGACGCGCAGGAAGAGTTTATTGTGCGTGAGTTTGTGAAATAAAAAAAATATAATGTGTGTGCATTCCACACAAACTTTCACTGCATAAAATGAAAGCATGGAGGCGAGGTGGATAAGAAGCATCCTAATGCTAATGTAAACACTGAGGCACAAACAAATAAAACAACGTCGATATTCTATTTCTGTGTATCACGCGGTTTGGACTGGTTTAGTGTTGTTTTCCTATAAATTCGTATGCAACTATTAAGGGGCGCTTATTACCAAAAGCACATATTAATAGTTAGAAAGCTATATTTTAAATGTGTTGCTTCAAATAAAGCTATTAAAAAAAACGCAAGCACCCGTACAACTCTTATCCTATAACACCGCATGGGACAACCATAATAGATATTATGAGCATTTTCTCAACAAAGAATATACCGGTAATTGTGATACTTAGGTATGGTTGTTTACTATACGTTCTCTTTCAGATGGCACATGGACTGTGCTGGTTTGTTCCACCTGCTTTGAACATTTTTTTTTAATTTACAATATTTAAATAAAGAGACGTGGCCCACAGCACAGACACATGTTTGCCAGTTTTATCATTTGAATAGTCCCTATAGTAAGAAATATCGTCTTCATCATGTAAATATTGTAAATTTCGCCAACGCAACTATTTCGGTTTCAGAATTTCCTTTTTTTAGGTGGGACCTTCGTTCGGAATTATGAAATAACGGTCCTATCGATATATATATATTTTTTTTTTATCAACAGAGATATAGTTTTCAGCCAACGCAGAAATAAATTTCAGACTGTCTTAAATATGCCGATGTAAAGTTTAAATAACCTCGCCTTTTATTGAGGCCTGTTTTCGCACAAAACCACATTTTCGCATTAATATAAAAAAATACAGAATAATAAAAATAAAAATTATCGACTCACCACTACGGTAAGACTACTCGGCTAAGCTCATATTTTCTACGCTATAAAGAAAACAGCTATATTCTCAGGGCGTTCGGAAAAAACAATTCCGAAAACAATTCCGGTCAATTTATATAAAAAAAAGATTCTCGTGCATAGTTTGTATTCATTAGTTGTTACGCAACGTTCATTGCTGTCCATCCGAGGTAGTTCCCATAACAAAACAAAAAAAAAAACTAAATAATTAGGAAACACACTTTTGCATAACCACTTTTTTTCGTGGAATTTCAATTATAGACGTAGAACAACAACAAAAACAAAAAAAAAAACATGCTGGGCGAACGCATATAATTTACTATTTTGATATAGTGACGGCCCTGAAGACTACATTTAGGAGACAATGTGGATTTGTTTAAACAATGTATCACGCTTAGGAAACTTTCTATTCGACATACTAATAAAGCTCATAGTTTGCAATTGCTTTTATTTGGTGTTGAAAGTGGAGCTTCATTTGTGAAAGTGTAAAACATTAACTCAAATAAACTGCAAAATTACTTTGAGAGCGAAAAAAATTCAAGTTTCAGTGCACTAGGTTTCGGTAGGTTCAGCCTTCCACATGGAACAGACGGCGCTTTGGAGAACGGTCCAGCTGGAGCTTCGATTATATTTATTTTCCTTTGGCAGAATGTATCACTCAAGTCCTATCCAGTCGGATGCTTCTATTGCCGTCAATCTGCTATTATAGATACCAAAATAAATCGCTGAGTGTATATCTAGAAGAAAGCAAACAAAATAAAAAAATATTCGCCATTAAAATACGTTCCCCACAGCTCAAAGTCAAAATATTTGTTCCCTTGTAATTTTGAGCATAGTAACAGTGACAGGGGTCGTGATGCTGTGATTGAATTAAATGCATTCTATTAGCAGCCTTCACCTCCTCTTTAGGTAAACGATAGCTTGGATGTACCACAAACAGTATAAAAGATCAGGTTAGTCTAGATAAATATGATTAATAAACATCAGAGAGCCGCCATAGGATGCAATTGCTAGATTAAGTAGCAATCGCTGGGGGATTCTTCACAACCTCGATTTAGTCATAGCGAGAAGATTATACGTCAACTTGGAATCAACAATAATTCAAAGTTCAGACTGACCACGTGTACAATGACCATAAGCAGGCTCGACATTTTAATGCCCCAAAAAATTACTTCACCCCCACACAGGCTGAAATCAACACCCTTTACTTGCTACGTAACAGAAGTTCTTAGTACAGTCCTCTTTGCATTATAGTGCGTCCTTCACATGTCATGAATAGGTCGGCATGTTTCACGTAGGCGAAGCAGGTTCGAATAACCGTCGAATATTTGTAACGTACATTACACGAAACACCAAGTAGTGTGCGAGAGCGTAGTTACACAGGCTGCGCCGTGCGTTATGCCCTTTGTAGCAGTGACTGTTCTAAAGTAAAAGAACTGTACAAATGTTACTTTCCACCCACGTTCATCGCCACCTTATTTCGCGTATTTACTGGGAATTTTTCATACAGAGAGCGCGTGCGCGTGCACCTACATTCGCAGTATTCTCCTTGATGCTTGGGTAACTTGTTAAAAATATATATACAAAGTGGAAAACGATGCTATATGATTATCGCTCTTATGCAGCAGTATTCTTGATTCGCCTAAACAATGTGCGGTGTGAAGACTTAATTGCAAAATTAATAAGACGGTCATCTTAAACAAATTTTTACAACATCCAAGTGAGGCTTTAGGACTCCTTCCACTTCCAATACCTTCACAAAGTCAAATGTGTGCCAGTAAATGATTTCCAGAAGCGCCCGATTACAAGCACCTTGCTGAGCTTCTCTTATATTTGCGAGATGCCGAGCAACTGAAGCTGGTGGAGAGGAACGCCGTGGATTCAAAGGTGATAATAACCTGTCGTGCTGTAGTAATGATGAAGTTAATTAAACGAAATAATAGTAAATGAAGACAGGTCGGTTATGGCGGCGCCCATGCACAGCTGGTGCGAAGCGTCTCTACGGCGTTGCTAAGCCAGCTCTCATCACGTCTGGAGTGTCCTCTCTATATGAGCAATTAAGGAAGCGTTGCATACCTGATTCCTGCAGTCTTAACATTTAATTGCTCGGTGGTGATTTTACGACCACACATCGATAAAAGTAATAGATACAAGAGCCGGTTTGCAATCCTAGAAGGAGAGGGACGGACGGTGTATACGTTCTGAATTGCCCTTACACTTTTCCCATTCCATGACCCACTAAAATGGGATGCATCAAGTACAAGTGCGACACAATATTAAAGGTTTTCTTGTCTCGTTGGTACAACTGGCTCGTAGCACCGAGTTATTTCCCATCGCAAAAGAACAGTTTAAGGGTTTCAACTCTGCCGGTAGTAGAGATCATAAAACCAAAGACATTAATATTAGACACAAAAAAAGATACACTTTTTCAGCCCGACTGGATACAAATTATTATCCGCCAACCCAAGCAAATCCACATAAGCAATTCTAAGTTTATTTTTAAGTATGGTCTTCTTTCACGATTCTTCACGAGGCCTTTCATCCAGAGGATGTCCGCAAATTTCTCACGTCATATCGCTTCGCCATCTCGCTCGAGTAGGAAACCGGGCAAGCAAACAGATAAGTAGCTGCGGCGGCAGCTAATTCGGCTTCACCAACTTAGTACACCCATAAAAAGAAATGAGTACGCAGCGAATTTGAGATGACAAGGACCGTACACGAAGGGCGAAAAACAGAAAGAGGACGTAGCGTGGGGAAAGTTCTGTGCTCCTGGGAGTTTGCGCGTGAGTGCCATGAATAAGAATCGCATCTAGGCTGCATTTGGAGATTGGAAGGCCAGATTGGGCTAGAAATGCGGCGCATCGCAGCGAAGATGGGAGGCGCTCCCGTGCTCAGACGTCCGGCAGTCGATACGTGGTGCGACAGTTGGGCGCAGGAGCGACGACGTTCCGGTAGGGTGTAAGGAGACTGGCAACGGTGAACGCCGCTCTTCAATACTTCAACGAAACAATTTGCGGTAGGCAAACAACACACACGTCCGCAACGTCTCTGCATCCACTTGAACCAAACCGAGACACACGGGCACGTTAGATAGCAGGAAAGTAAAGAAGAAAGAAAAAGCCTCTGCGTTGAAATGCGATAGCATCGCTTTTCTTTTACGAAGGCTATATTCCGCTAGTTAAATTAAGACGAACCCCACAGTGTGGGAATAGGTTGACATGTCAACTTTATCTCTAGCCAAATGTCGATGTCTCTCCTCCGCCATTCCAACACGTCCCCCACTTCTGTTCAGCCATAGCTTCCTATTTATTGACAAAGCCTGGCAGATCGCCAGGAGAAGCAGACGCCGAAATGAAAAAGGTAGAGCGGCCTACAACGGATGAGAGGAGAGTCACGTGACTGGCGCCCCGCTGCGGCGAGATGCCAAAATCCACTTCTCCCGAACGAACAGGTGTGTTTCCGGTCCACGCCGCTACAAAAGCTGTGCGCTGACGTCCAGGTTCTCCGAGAAATGGCTCTTTGATGGTTTGTGTTAGCAGATCCTTGCGCTCCAAATCTCCGACCGGCCACTCTATGGCTGCGTCGTCGAAGTTCCACGCTTTGTGAGCATAAAGAAGGCTATAATCTTTTTGGTCTGCTTCTTTCAATTGCTAAGTTGCGAGGCATTTTACACTTTAAAAAAAAAAGGTACTGTAGTACCCTCCTTAAGGGGTAACCGACTGTTACACAGGGCAACCCCTTTTGGAGGTAAACTTACGCCCTGCGACGAGGGTGCAAACTTACCCCAGAGGTTAAGTTTGCACTTAACCCTTGGGGTAAGTGCAAACTTACCCCAAGAGTTAAGTTAAGTGCAAACCAAATGGAACTAAGGTTACCTTTTGAAGGTAACCTTAGTTCCATTTGGTGTTAAAAGTGCATCCTTTCAAGATCAGCCTTTACCTCCTTTAGGAGGGGAACATCAACCCTTTTGAGAGGTAAGAGAACATAATTGAGGGCGCTGCTTTTACCTCCTTTTAGAAGGAACTATGATCCACGTTGGGGATAAATGTACACGATGAGGGAAATAGCTCAGAAAACGCGGACTGCGGAGAACAAACATGACAGGACACTGCTGTCCTGTCGTGTTTGTCCTTCGTAGTCCTCGCATTCCGAGCTGTTCTCCTTATCATGTATGATAGCAACCAACTGGCCCAGTTCACCACCTTATTACAGGTTAAATGTGTACTTGATGGAATGACTTTTACCCTCTAAAGAAAGGTACTATGGCTCTTTGTGGGTGTGACAGTACATGCTTCAAGGGTGGGCCTTATAATAGATGAAGACGGCCTATTTCCGAAAGTAAATGACAATGTTTTATTGTGTCTGTCACAAACAAAATGGCGTAAAGGTTAATGGCATCACTAGACATATTATAAAAGTTCTAAGATGAAACCACTAAGCGCAATAAGGGAATCTGGAACAACACTTTCCGGGCTCTAGTTCGCGACAGCCAATAAAATTATCACAAAAAAGTACATAAACAATCAGAATCTAAATGAACGCACTGTGATATAACATATATTCTGTATCACACATACGGCAAAGAGCAATACAAACCAAGACATGACTAGTAATGACGAGTGCGTTGCAACTCAAGCACAGCAGTACACTCTGCCTGTCCTATCCACAGTAGTGGAATGAATGCTGGAGTAGAAAAAAGCAGACTCTGGGATTTGCTCTCCGAATCTGGAAAGTAAAGGCTCGTATCTCCTGCTGCTAATGACCTACAACAAACTACCGTGAGGGCCAAAGGGATTTAACCCACTTCAAATGAATCGCAAAAATCAGTTTTGACAATCTTGTATTTAAACCCAGCGAGCCATCAAAAACCATCTGGCATTTAAACCTTGCAAGCACAGATCTCTGTGAACATTAAACCACACCCCCACAAATGCTTTCAGGCACCAAGTATGAAGTAGACTGAAATAAATTAAGTATGCAAATGCTGCAAAAAGCAAAAAGCAGTGATTTTGGAAATTAAAAAAATAGTGACTATAAAGCAATATCATTGCCCTTCTGTAACTCTCAGAATCAACCATCCTGCCTTATGTCAGACAAAAAATTAAAAAAAATTAAACAAACGACGTAAGAAAAACCTAAACCTGCATAAAAACTCATTAAATAAAGAAAATACTTAATGGCATTTCTTTTAGGTTTGAAAGCAATGTGTTGCACGTGTCTCCACGTTTGAGTGTTTCAGATCAATTAAGCATTCTAGTTTAATGAATGTGCGCCTGAACTTATGATGGTACTCGTATTTAAAAATGAAGCAGAGGCAGAATGCAACCAGGACTGCCCCAGCAGGCGACGCGGATTCCAGGTCTGCCTCCACTGCCACATAGCTGTGCGCCCCAGGATTAATTAGGCTTGAGCTGAGAGCCACCGGGTAGGTTGCGCTGCCTGCCTGGAACCAAAAAAAAGTGAAAATCACGTGATATGAAGTTGAAACCTATCATACCCCATTTGAAGAAACTGTGAAGAAATATTAGATTTTTCTAAGACGCATTTGGAGCATTTGATGGGCCACTGATTCCAGCATTATAAAGCATCAACCATACTTACCAGACGTGACCAGTTTAACTGTTGACTAACCACCATTAAAAAAAATATCACATGGCCGGTGGTAATCGTAGAGCAGTAAGCACTTTGTATTCACCGGTCATGTTTAAATTTGACACCCCGATTTACTTAGGTGACTAACAAATCTTAGTCAAAAGGGTACAACTACTGTAGCAGGTTAGTATATAAAGTGCTGATTATTGGGCGAGTTGGTATTATACGTGGAAAAATATGATTGGGCTTTTTGAGAAGGACAGAGGAAGAACATACGCCACAGAGCGCTACACGACATTATCTACTCAGCACCACAGCAGACGCCCATGACCGCCAACCCTAACTACCGAACTTCTGCAAATATGCAAATATTTTTGCCGAAGTGCTCTGCCAGATTAAAATTGAATGTATCTTTTATTTAGACATGAGAGGAACAGCTCGCAAGGAAGAAAACACAAAAAAGAACACACCGAAAAAGACACACTCAAGCGCTTTGTGTGTCTTACCCTAATTCATTTACTGAAAGTATACCCTCAGTTTTGTCTGGAAAATGAACGAACACCACACACACGCAAAAAAAGATCAAGACACTCATTTCAAGTGCCCAAATGCGAAAAAGAGCACCAATATGATATATCTGACTACGCTTACCTGCAGTTACGTTCAAGGTAGCAGGCATCCAGTACCCTCGACGAAATCACCCTACAACGTTTTCGCAGGAGGAAAGAAATATAATTAATCAACCTCAAATAATGCAAACTTGAGCCATCTGACTCGCCTACTGAATGATCAGACTTTTAGAAATGCCTGATCACACGAAAAAAAAAAAAGCCAAGACAACAATATACTTGCTAGTCGGTCTGCCAGCAATAATTAATTACCTTTTTTGTAATATACTACTATTAATTAATGTTTGCGAAGCCGACGAATTATTTCTAACTGCCGAAAGGTTGAACTTCGGCAAATATGTAAATTTTTTTTGCCGAAGTAATTTTCCAGATTAAAATTGAATATATGCTTCATTCAGACATGAGAAGAACAGCACTGAAGGACGAAAACACACAAAAAGGAACACCGAAAACGACAGACTCAAGCGCCTTGTCTGTCTTACTCTAATTTATTTACTCGAAGTATACCCTTAATTTCTTCTCGGAAAGGAACAAACAGAACACACACAAAACAAAGATAAAGATCTAGAGCCCCATTTAAAGTGCACAAATGGTAGCAAGAAAATCAGAATGAAATATCGGACTGCTCTTACCCGCAGTAAACAGTGTCAAGAACTGTCACGGGATGCCTCCAAGGCCGTAGGCATCCATTAACCTCGACGAAATCACCCTACAACGTTGCTGCAGGACAAAAGAAATATACTCAATAAACTTAAAATTCTGCAAACTTTAGCCATATCTAACTCGCGTACTGAATAATCAGACTTTTAGAAATGCTGATCACACGCAAAGAAAATGCCGAGGCAATGTGATTGCTGGTCTCGATGCCGGTAACAACTTCATGACCTTATTCGGTAATATACCACTATTAATGCGCGTGAAGTGAACAAATAATTAGCTCAGACATTTATATTTGGTATGTCAAGGTAACGTTATATTTTACGAAACTATTTATTAAACCTCGTTAAATTAAAGAAAAAGTTGATGTTAAAAATCAGTGTTTAACACCGACTTTTACAAATATCAACAACGTTGAAAATTAATCACGCCGGTTGGCCGGTACCGCCAATGAATGCCTGAAAAACTGATGCTCTGCGAAAAAAAAAAAGAACCACCACCTCATGAAATTTTTAAATATTTGATCAGATCCCCACGTCGGACGCGACACACCAACGGCCCTAAAGAGAGAAAACCTGCTACCCCCTCACGGCTTAACCGTAGGCGACCCCCGATTCAAAAGGCGACTTGTCGCCCAGCTCCTGGCTCGCCGGGCGTTCGCTCTTTCCCTTCCTCGACCCGCGCACACGTACACCGGAAAAGGCTCCTGGCTACGCCACTGGTTAGCGTATATCAACCTTCTAAATATGCGCCAGGGCAAGCGACAGCATTCCTGTTTTTGCTCTTTATGGACTTCGATGGTCTAAACCGTGTCTGCGTTCGCGCCACACACTAATTTTATCGAACGCTCGACGCCTTCAAACGTGCAGAAATGTTCGCCAGCCCTTTGTCTAAGGAAGACGGGGATCACCTTCCCCGAGCGGCGATAACCGACGCCAACTGCCGCCCATGCAGAACATTTCCTTACCTGCATACGGTGCACATGATTTGGATCTACGACAGAAGTCAATGAAGCGCTCTCGGTGACTTCGAAAGAAGAGGTTGAGCCGAACGGCACAATAAAGAACGTTCCTACACCGGGACGCCTCCGACGAACTTTCCTGAAGAAAGACCGTTCTGACCGGAGGGGAGCGTTGGCGGGTAACGCGCTCGGCAACGGGCAGGCGCTCTCCCACGTATGCGAGAAGAATGACGTGTGATATGAGAACAATTAGCGAATTCGTTTCCTCCTTCGCACGGCCAATCGCAGCGCCCAGGCTCTGGCAGTGCTTAAAATGGTTCACCCTCTGGGAGGCAATACTTATCTCGTTGCTGCTGCTTCGCGGCGAACTTCACCTTGTAGCAACGAAATCTTGGTGTCTGCTGCGCCTGAGGACGTAACAAGGGGAGCGCTTCCCCCTTGGCCGGGAGGAGGGTGGTAAAGGTGATCTGTTACCTCCTTTTGCTCCCGTTTTTTCTAATAGTGTAAACACTGCGGCGGCGCATCCATTGCCTCGTCCCGCCACCTGCACATGCGCTCGATAAGAAGAGCATGGCAGGTATACCTCGCTTTCCAGGGCATGGACATGCGTCTTGATGTAACGACCGTAATGATTGAGGGGAAATAGAAAAAAGATGGTACTACATTAAACGAACGTATGAGTACTTACAAATCCTGTATTATGTAAAATACGTTCTTGGTCTGTGGACGGGTGCGTAATGCTTATTTTACCATCCGGTTCTCGATAAAATTTGCAAAACCTCAAATATAAAAGCACACTAAAAACGAACTCATGAATTGGTGTTAATGTTAATCTATATAAATGTTAAATTGTCTTATAACATTGTTGTTAACATTGTTATAAATTAAAAACGAGTTGTATTCCAGCTTGACTTGTGGTTTTTTTTGTCTTCGTAAATGTGTTTCAACGTTATTTTGGGTTGTAAGTTTTGCGCACTTAAGCATTTTTTCGTGTTGTACGCAGTTATGACATTCAATGGTGTTGAATTGACATTTTCGTGTTTTTTTCTCCGTAGAGATAATTTAGGTATATAGTAGCATAAAATGTATATATGGTATTTCGTTTATAGTGATATTCACCTCTTTATTGCTGTCTAGTTTTGTGCCGAATATTTTTACTAATTTTTCAGGGATTCGCGGGATTAATATAAAAATTAGGCTATATGAGTACGTTGCGATAACTCAAAGAGTTATAAAAAAAATATAGTCAAATTATTTAATGATAGCAAAGTTTGTTACAGTATATTTTGTTCGTGAGATTTTTCTAGGAAAGTTATGTAAGATTATTTTATGGAGGGCATCTCCTCACACATAAGTGCTAACGCTCTTTCGTGAAACAAAATACACTGTATTATTATGAATAAAATTATATAATGAACATAATGTTAATAATTTTTAGTACCTTCGCGTATAGACTGTTTCAGACTTTCCAGATTTGCGCCCCCGTAAGTGATCGTTCTCCCCGCCGAAATTCCCATCAAGTGAAATATCAACAACGAATTCATACAAAACCAACTATGGGGACAAAACAATTTACTGATTGCAAGGTTAATAAACTGGAGTGTGACTGAATTTCTGAGGTGAAGCAATCGGAATAAAGGAAAAAATCACAAGGTCTGTTTTGGCTGCGCCTACGCACAGCTGCTGAAAAGCGTGCATAGGCGCATTGGCGGTTAGTCGCATAAATATACACACACACACACATATATATATAGGGTTGTTCGTTTTCGAGTAAAACCCGATTTTACCCGATTTTTACACCCGGAACATGTTTCAGGAGAATCGGGTTAAACCCGATTTCTCCTCGAATTCCAAAACCACATAACCAACCTATTTATTTTTATGCCGCACAGAGTTTGTGGTGCACACATGCTAGCTACCCTACCTCGGGAAGATAGTGACCTATAGTTCATTTCGCAAGCTGCGTGCAGCACTGGGGACACCACACGGCTCTCAACCAACCGGCCAATGAACGCGCCTAACTCACCGTAACATTCTATGAAGGCCGGCTGATGAAAAGCGACAATAGAAAGTACTCATTGGCGGCCATAGCTGTGTGCGCGAATTCTGAGCGCGTGCTGATGACGAGCTTCCACAGTTCTTTTGCAACGTGCATTCCGCACCATCGAGAGTGCCGGTCTTAGCAGCCTATTGATGTGAGCTCGTTCTGAGCATGCGCTGTAAACAGCACCCATAAATATGGCGTCCAGTGAATACTTCCTATAGGCGTTGCGGCCTCGGAGGGAGATTTCAGTCCCCCCGCTGTGCATGTGGAACTGTCTCGGCACGCCACGTAGCTTCGGTCCTGCTGCACGCAGCTGATTAAATGCGCTATCAATCCCCTTCGACCGCTGTTAGATCTTGACGCCCAGCCTGGTCTCTCGGGCAGCATGGCCATCTCGCTGCTGGCTTGCCTTCCTCACGAGCAACGTCCGAGCCCGTCAGTCGGGGTAAAACTTAATATGTTATTTCATAGCGAAATATCTCATTGAAGACGACCGTCCAACCAACGGTTCTGGCTTTTGTTGACGCCAGAGGGAGAGGAGGATTTCCTGAGCGGTGCTTCTCCTGAAGCGACCGCGACGGCAATCAAATTAAAGGAGCTCTCCGCCAAGAGCAGCTAAATGTTCGGGAATGGCAAGACGACGATTATACCCCACACTCGAATACTATACTGGAGTTAAAAGCTCGTAATGCGCTAGAAAACTAAAAAAAAAAACGAATGAATTATTTAGTACTTTTATAAATTTAACCCGAAAATACCCGAATTTCGGAATGTTTCCACAGAAAAACCCGATTTCCCCCATTATCAGCTTGAAAATTAGCACCCGATTTTTACCTCACGAATTTTAAAAAAAATATATAAAACCCGAAAACAAAAAACCCTACATATACATGATCTCCTTATTTTGGCTCAAGGCCAAAGTGCACAGTCACTTTGGCCTTGACGTTTAACCCAATCAGGCAGACGACTGCCTAAATGTTCACCTTAATGCTGGAAACCTTTGTTGCGAGTCTAAGAACGTATTCTTCGTGACAAATCGCTTTGTGACTATTCATTATGATTGCGGTAGACTGATCAGTCGACAAAAAATGGCACCGACGCATTACGTGCTCGGCTGGTGGTTGATGAATGTAACTGACGAACACAGGAAACAGGCATTTGAGGCAAAGTATTTTTTCTGCATAGCGATCCGCTCGATCCGCCTCTTATTCCACCACCCACTCGTGAGAAACAAAAACGACTTTTTTGGTGGAAAAGAGGTCAACTTTTGGCAACGGGAGAAAATTTTTCGAAGTAGCACAGGTTCATACGCATGTTATGTTGTTGCTAGTTGGTGACACTCAAACTAAGAAAGGTCGATAACAAAAAAGAAAAAAGTCAGAGTGCAGGCGTGTTGCTGAAAGTTGAACATGACGGTAAACCTGAGACTAGGGTATAAAAAAAGAAAACGCGAAGGTAGGCAGCAAATGAACGGGCAAGGTTTCGTTGACACGTTGCCTCTTTTCTAATTTTTTACTTCCTTCGCGTTTTCCCTTTTCCTACCCCAGTCTCTGTTCTACCTGCATGTGCGATCAAAAATTATGTCAGACCTGTAGGCGAGCTGTGTTTGTTTTTGACAGCTAGAGCACGGCGAGATAAACAAAAGAAGCATAAAATATGATTTCCCTGTTTTCTAAAAAAAAAAAGAAGACACAAACATACTTATTGGTCTCAAAGAGAAACCCCGGTCGAAAACGAAACGAAAAAGTGTGACTGATATTGCTTTAGTGGCACGAAATATGATGGCAGCCACAATACTACGCCAAAGTGAAGCCGCGTATTCCACTAAAACCGATTTTAAAGATGTGACCGGCTGCTCCTGAGCGGGCGGCAAGCGGATTAGCGCTTAGTGAAGTAACACTGGCGCAGCACCCTTTGTGACGTCATACCTCCGTGGAGCTGCTGTTGCTTGGTTGTACCGTGTACCGCAGGCACCCTTGTGACGTCACGTCGCGCCCGCATATCTGATGATCAGTGTTGCCATCCCTCTAGTAGATAGTTTCGGTTTTTCCGAAGACGCCCGAATGTAATCTTTGAGCCGTTATATTTATAAAACTACACATAATAAAAAAAACAAAAAAACTAATTATACCTTGTAGTTCAGGGACACTGGTTTAGCTGAACACAGTTGTAATTCCAAATTAAAAATCATTGACCGGAGTTGCCCTTTAACGTTCTTTGAAAAAATGAAAAGAAAGTTGTAGTTACTTGAGTCCTGAATGGTTCTTGTGTAACGTTCTCCGACAGTGGAGAACTGAAACGGGGTAATATTGCAATGCCCGATATGCACCGGTGGTTGTGCCGCATTGGCAAGGGGGTTGCCAGCACGGTTGCTTAAATATTCATTACGATTTCACGCACATTCGGTGATACGATCGAGCGGACCCGATTAGCGGTTGCGATTAAAACGCTGTGAGGATGGATCTTAAACGTTACTTTATGGACTCCATGAAAGGAATAAGCAGCAATAACTAACGAACTTCGACCGGCGGCACGTTCAATTTCCGCACTGCGCAACAGCCACTGCGGGCGTTGCGCTTGTAGCTACTAACAAATTAAAAAAAACGAACAGCGAAACCGCAGGCACAAAAAGGACAAGGTAAACGAACAGCTGCACTTTGTTACAACTGATGTGCTAACATCGAGGATTACTACTGCAGCACCAAACAAACCAAGAGAGAAAACAATACAGAAACGAAAGCCAAGTGCTCCTTAAACATTTTAAGTGCCTTCACGCTGTTATCAATTTTTAACCATAAAACACCGACAAACACAAATGTCCACGTCAGTGGCTCCTAAATTTGTAGATTTTACGCAGCCTCTTTGGTTCTTGACGTCTGCACTTGACCCGTGGTCCCGGCACTTCAATAATCTTCAAGCTCGCGCCTGTGCCTTTGATAGATATTCGCCGGAGCTGACCTTTTTCATCCGCTACGAAATGTTCCTTTCGTCGCGGTCCTTCTTATGGTTGAGGCGCCTTTTTACCGCTACCACACATGGCGGGTCAGCTACGCCGGTGTGTAACCAGGGTATCATGAACGAATCGCCAACGTCGTCTGTAAAGCGAAACTTGAAGTTGTCATAATAAAACAAACTTTACTTTCCTGACATTTTTTACTGCTTAAAGCATAAGAAAGTTCATTCAATAGTCCGAATATAAACCGTGTTTAAAATGCGTGTAGTGTGGAGCATCTGAAAATAAAATACCACACTTATGTTTAGCATGAGCAAAGAAAAAGTCATGTTATGTTGATTCATTTAGCTGAAAAAATATTGGACTTCGTTTTTTTTTTTTGTAAAAATAATATACATAAACTAATAAAAATAATGGGCTATTTTGTGATTTTATAGTATATGTATTGTAATGTATTGTAATGTAATTTAATGTGATTGCAGTTAAATTTCAGTTCACATCCACCCTGATTTCCTTGTTACATTTAGCTCCTGGCCGCTCCGCCGCTGCGCATATCTGCGTTCTTTGTCCGTGGCAAGCTTGTGCTATGGTGTGTGTTGCTTGTCGTTCGATCGTCTTGTGTGCACGTTCCAGCGCAAATCATTCCAACGAGCTGTGTTGTGAGAGGACAGCATAATTTAACTGTCCGATTTGCGTTTTTGATCGGTACATGCATGTCTCGATAAGTTAGCCAAATGACGTGCCTCAACTGCGTCATTGCTTTAATTTTAAAAAAAAATGCGATTCCGTTCGCAGTTGAAGAAGTAGAGGCTAAAGTGAACCACTTTTGCGTACTTACGTAACGGCACGTTAAGCTACTCATGTGACACAGATCATCTCAGTTCATTTTTAAATGGTCTACATGAATGCATTTTAATACAGCCTCCTTGCAGTTTTGGGTTCAAATCCCCCTCGATGCTATGCTTTCTTTATGGCGTTATTTTAGGTTTCGCAAGACGTTTAATACCAAACCACGCAATTTAAAAAAAAAATCCAAATTCAAGAAGTTTTTATTGATACCTATCTTTTTAACGTTACTGGGAGGGTGCGACACCTATAAGGGGCGCGCCGCTGCGCCTTGGAAGATGGTTCGTATCACCATAGAGATATTAAAATGTACGATAGAAGCTCAACTGGCTCTAGTGTTTATGCAACTTCCAGGATGCAAATTGAAGCAGATAACAAACACCCTACTTTTTCGGTGCTCCGCTGCAATCGTATGGGAAAACGCGTATTCGTTTTATCTCGTCGCCCGAAAATAACATGGATAAATTTTGTTATTTCGGTCATATCTAATGGTATGTACATACCATTAGAATTTAGATATGACCAAAATAACAAAATGATTATTACCTTGATTATCATTGTAAAAGTCAAAACTGATTCATTTCAGTATTTGTTTTCACTGGTGAATCGTAATATATTTCGCCATATTTAAGGCCCATGCCCCTGCTCCACAGATGGTTTTAAAACGAGCGACGATTCTAAGTAAAAAAACTATCAAAAGGAATGTAGAGTGAGACCAAGGTTCGCCAGCATTCCCCTCTTTAAATTCCAAGATCACTATGGGACGGCACTCACCTGTGCAAGTAATTGACAAAAATCTACGTAAAAACTTTTTTCGCTTTATTTTTATTTATTTTTTTTAACTATGAGATTGCTCTTTGCTCGCGGGTCGATCGAGCAGACGTGCTGGGACTGTGATGATCTCGTTGGTTTTCGTCGGAGCGCGGAGGGGATCTGTCGTCTCAGTTTCCAGGTCTCGTGTAAAAAATGCTTAGCGCCGAATGTCTCCGTAAACTTCGTATAGCGCTCTGCTCCGGGAAGCTGATATTCATTACAAACAAATGTTGCCTGCTACGCAGGTTTTTTTTATGCCAGTCCGGCCGTGTTCGATACGAAATGATTCTACTACGAGCCGCACCGTGGCGCAACTATCATTACGCGCGTTCTGTTTGTAAACACGAAGGAGAAAATAATACGCTTGAGAAATAATTAAACTTTTAAAATGAATTCGAAATTGAAGTTCCCGCGCGTTGCCGAGCAACCGATTTGGCGTGAGCGTCGAGCTAGGGGTCTATCGCCAGCGCAGCAGAAATATGCTTTTCTGCGAAGTGGGAAGCTTCCGCGAATGTTTACACTTCAACTGTGCTTTATTCAGTCCGAAATTTGACTTTTTCCTGGTTTTCAGTGAAGTTCAGCAATTTTCTCATAGACCCTTTACAGAAATCACAAAAACCCGCGCACGCCGCGCGACGAATAATGGGAGTCCCCATCGTCTTCCCTCCCGTTACCACTTGGTATACGCGACCAGTCCATGTTACCATGACAACAACTTTCGAACGGCCAAGAGCCGAGTCGGGCGAGCGATGAGCGCACGGGAATGGGAGAGAGAGGATATCGCGTTGTCTATTTAGCCAGGCTGCCCCTATCGCATCCCTCTCCTTTCTACCGGCTCTGTCGTCTGCTGCACCAACGCTTTTTCGAACCTAGTCGTACCCTGCCACGCCTGCGGTTAACAGAAAGTGGATTAACTGACACGGCCAGATGGGAAGGAAAGTTACGACAAGCAACGTATTCAAAGAAGTGAATAGCTTCACCCGTCGGCGATGCGTTTACGCTGCCACTGCGCCCCCAACGATGTACGACGTTCCGGCCGATGGCCGAGATGGCGGATGGCTGCGACGGCTACTGGCAGTTGCTGGCACTACTCGCGCACGGTCGCGGAGGCGCAACGAGAAAGCGCGTAGCCTGTACCGAGGGTTGCCAATATCCCGTGCCGTCGCGGCGCCGTACGTTTTGCAACAGGTCTATTGGATCCATATGCTATTTTTACTAATTCAAGATGTATTAGTAAGTTCTGCTTATCTGTTTAGCTAATCGGTATGCTATTTTCAATATTCTACGTCCGGCCTTTCTGCCAGTTTGTTCTTCAAAAAATATTTAATATTTTTAAACACCCTATCGGTAGGACTTTTTTTAAGTTTTCGCTGAAGCAGCCGGTATTATAACCGGGCTGCAGATTTTCCGGTGTTTGCTCACGAGAAACACGTGCGAATGTTTTTTCGGTATATTTATCTTTCACTGATTTACATATTTGGTGTATTTCGGCGATTTCTTTTGTGTAGACATTGAAAAACACTTACTATTTATAAAAAAAAATTGCTGGTGGGGACGAAAATTTCATGAAACATGAGAGTTCAAAGTTCACTTAGGACTTGTAGACATATTGAAATAGCTTCACTCTTGTCATAAAGCAAAAGGTCTTCCTAAAACAACCGACCACAGGTTCGAGCGGGAGCTAAACTTGAAGTTATTTTTAACGTAAACGCATGGAGCTTTTCGTTTCCTACTCTTCCTGCTCCATGTAATGGCAACAATTGAATTGTCCTGAAAGAAAATATTTTTTTCCGCAATGCGGGCAAGTTCTTCCTACTTTTTTTCTTGGCAGATTCATCCGACAGTTCCCGGCAATGTAATTGTATACACTGTCCTCCAGCTCCTACCTAAATAAAAAAAATCTGCGAATTCATGGTGACCGACTGACTGTTCTAATCCCCGTGACACACTCATCCATGGCCAGTGATCCTATCCTCTCGAAATGGCCTGGCAGGTTGCTTTGCCATCGGCGAGATTATGCGTCTGCGGAACTTTTGAAGAGGGACAATTAAACGAAAATAATATTTGCTTAGAACCAAAATATCCAGAAATCGGTTTTAGCTTTAAACGAATGTACGTTTCTCCCACCGGCGGATGATTATCGGTGGCTCTGAGTTAAAACTTAAAAGTATGCAGCGCATTAACTTTTTTACGATCTTGATCAAGTATTTTTTTAAGAACAGTGGTGAGGTTGCCCGTAGCCAAAATATAGAGGAGGTGTTATTTGTGAACACACATGCACACCACGAGCGTCGGCGACTATCTCTTTTAATCCTGTCACTCACGCTAATTGTCACTCTTAATTTCGTGGGGCGGGAGTATTTTCTCAGCAGATGAATTATGAAATCTGACCACAGGGGAATGCTTAGTTCTCAGCACTAGGCGGCATGCCTGAAATGTTGCGAAATAAAAGAGAGAGAAGTTAAAAGGCGGTCAATAATGCGCAACGTTTACGTTGCATCGACATCGATAAGAATCAAGAATGATAAGACGCCACTAAAGTAAATCAATGGTTTCGCTAGGTTTAAACCCGTCCAATGCGCCTCCTAAAAGCGGCGACTGCTTCTGATCTCATCTAGGAGGTAAATTATTGAAGTTCAAATTTGGTGTAATGTGAGGACGTGTGCAGGATGACAACTGCCGACAGAAGGTTAGCCGCTACTTCTTTGTACGCACAAAGAATTTGACCAATCGCGGACAACTTGAAGAGATGTACTAACATGATTGGGTTTTATTTAGGTCGTCGGAGCTCTCTTTGATCCCGCTCATTTTATTTGAAAACTTTATCTTTGGTAAGTCCCAGCAACGGCGATGCCAAAGTTGGATAAATCCGACGATGCACTGCTCAAAACGACACCGATATTTATTTTCTGCTTTGATTAAGGACTTTGATGGGGCCTTGTTAACGCAGAGGTTCGGGCGAGTTGGTTGCTCATAATGTACAGGGGGAACAGCGCACCCGCGAAACAGTCCCTCAAGGAAACAAATACACAAAAGGAGGACACACTTGCAGAGCGCTGTGTAAGTGTCTCTTTTTTTTGTGGGTGTGCTGACTTGAGTGACGGTTTCGCGGGTGCGCTGTTCCCCCTGTACATGATGGCACCTGTTGTATGTTTGACTAAGAGGCCGATTGAAATTAGCGCTCGAGTTTAACACGCATATTCACATCCACATATAGATGCCAAAAAACAGTTTTTGCTGATTAATGTTGTAATTAGAAATGAAAGAGCGAAGGCCTACAATAAATGATGTAGTTTTTTAACTGCAGGCAACGAACAATCAAACAGATTCATTGGTGTAGATTGTTTGTTTGCACCAGGCGACTAACTTACTAGTATGCGAAAATGACGGCTTTCCGGAATAGTGCTAAACTGAGGGAGATTTACAATAGTGAATCAAGTCTAACACTGTTAAAATTAATCAAATATTACATTTTTCTTAGCGAGTTGCATAACAGTATTAGGTTAAATTGTTTCTTTAATTAAACATTCTTAATGACTCTATTGCGTTCCAAGAACACTCGCATGCAAATCCACTGACCCAGACGCTCTCATTTTTCTTTTTTTACGGTGTAGTTTTAAGGATGAAAGCAGACAACTGCTTTCAGTCTCTTTTTTTGAAAAACTAGAACACATAGACACAGTAATCACAGCTTTGATTTAGTCAAAGCTTGACTTGGGTTTGGGCTAAATGTGCTGCGCTGCGAAGTTCTACAGAACAAACGCGTGAAACAAATGGGCGCAGACTAACAATTGTTGGTCTGCGCCAATTCATCTACGTTGTGTTTCTCCTCAACTCAATGTAGCTCATTATTTTCCTTTCATTTTCTGGTCACGCGTTTGTTCTATAGAATTTCGCAGCGCAGCACATACAGCTAGTTAGTCACAGCGATTACAAGCCTGGCGCCGTCGGCCATGAGCTCTCCACATCCTACGTATAGCCACTTCCCGTCAAGCCTGGCGTAAGTGCTATTTCGGCTGTTGTAAACGTTATTCTTTGTTGCTTACATGTTTCTACAAAGGCTTGTATTAACGGGTCTTTGAAAATAAAAAAAAACATGTTTTTTTTAACACTCTGGCAGGGACACGCGTGTCGAAAAACTAAATTTACACAAAAAAAAACACAAAAAAACGAAGATTTTACAGCAAAACTGACGGCGCGATACGGGATTCGGTGGGTAGTCACTTTCTTTCCACTTGTTTTCTTTCTCGGCATTTCGGGCGCGTGGACGAGAGGTACATCGGCTTCGCCTTCACGTTGACATGGAAAGAGTGAATTACCATCTAGGTGAGCGAATGTCTATTCCGTGACGTCAAGGACTTGGCGCGCAGAAATTCAAATAAATCTCTCGCCGCCAATATTGCTCTAAATTTTTTTTCGCGTAAAATTTATTTTTTGACACGCGTGTACCTACCAGACTGTTTAAGAAAGACAGCATTCTTTTCTTTTCAGAAGTCATTTAATGGGCGCGACTACATAGAGCGTTGGGCGCGGTGCCTGTGCTTTCGGACCATGATCGAAACCAGGACGTAGCCACCTGGCATCGTATTTTTCGCAGCTATGTTTACCTCATCAAGCTTTCATGGGCAGACACACAGGCTCAGAACATGTTAAGCATAAGGTATTGGGACTGTCACTGGATGTATGGCACCCATTAGGAGACCTCTCTTTCTGAAATTTTTATGTTTCGAATTTGTTTGTCATCTTTTCCGCTGCTGAAATCCTCCACGCCGTTACTCTCTCATTTGTAATATTCGTGGATTAAAGTAATAATTATTTATGTTTCTTCAGATGTCTCCTCCGTAAAGACGCAGTCCAGGAGCGGGAGTAGCACCGTGGAGAATATTAACTTTGTGGCTACATCTTGTATATTTGATATGAGCGCCTTTCATAACCGGTTTATTGTTGTTCTTGTTTTAAGAAGGAAACTGTCTTCCCAACCAGCCAATGCGGTCTGGGCTGAACATCATTTCCTAGCAATTATTGAGCACGGTTATGTTGTAGCGGAGAACCATATGTGCACCCTGTCAATTAAAAGTCAGTAAGTAGTCTGAGGCTGCAGGCAATGATGAAATGGTTAGAAGGGAAACCATATGTTGAGCAAGAAGACGAAGCGACAAGGAGACGAGTAAAGCGCCCAAGCTGTTAATTGCAGCTGCATAATATTTTGTTGTAAAAGGGCACTTTAGGGCATAGGTTACTTCCTGTTAAATGTATACTGACCACTACAGGTCAGTACCCGACGTCTACTACTAAATGAGTGGCTACGATGCCAGGGAGCATCACATCAATACCAGCAGTACTGCAAACGAGATGCCTAACATCAGAAAACATCTCTTTCTGCTGACGTGACTGCAGAAATTTGCTTTTATGGCCTACCTGCGCCTGGATGTGAAAGGCCTCTCGTCGCTCTTCCGCCTCTACGACCATGTCAAAGACCTGCAGTTTCCCCACTCATAGAGAAGTTGTGGCTGCCCAATTCTGCATGCGACAGTGTTCCAGAGGGTGGTACATGTTTTAGTACGACCGGAGGTACCTGTTTATGAAAACATATGCCAGACTGTTTCAAGACGACTGTAACACCTTGATCGTTTGTCGAGTACAGCGATGACCATCAGTTCGTCTCTGTACTCGACGAAAACCTTCAGTGCCGTGCTCATATGGCTGCTGCAACATGTCTATGGCAGTAAAGACTGGCACCACCGTTATATTTTCATAGGAAGTCATTTATGACCCGAGCTCTGCTTGTTACGACCATGGCCACGTGTGACCATGGCGCAGGTGGCCTCCCGACGCTTTTGTAACCCCAAGCCACAGATAAATTTCAAGTATGCTGCCAAGACTGACTGCAGTCGTGTCTCCTTTTCTTTTACTAGGTCCACGCAGTGCAGAGGTATCCTCCCCACACAAGAGCTTTACACCTTGTGCAGCACAGCTCGCAATTAGAGGTAGGCCCTGGGTATGCCGTAAAAGCTGCCTGCACTCTTTTGTTTCCCACTTTCCTTGTTGGGAATATGCAATACACAGTTAGCCTCGCCTTGCTAGGGCGCAGCTCTTTGCAGCAGTTGAGTTACGGTGTGCGTTATAAGAGACACCTTAATCTATCTTATTTCGTCGGGGCCATGCGGTGCAGGAATTGATGCCTTCTGGGGGCATTAACAACGTGAGCTGCAAAGCGACTAAAGGCGACGAAGCGACAAACCCCACATAAGGTATTTCACCAGCTGCCTTGCAACAGCTGAGCTCCGAGTTTTAATAAAAGCGAAATGCTTTTGTTTCCTCAGCTTCGTAGAAGGCAATGATGTGAAGCACGTAAGGTTGCTCCCCTAAATACAAGCAATATTGCAACTTTGTTAAACAGCTGTGTAAGGTTTGGTATTTTAATGATATTCATTTTACAACAATTAGGCACCCTGACTTCAAAGACCGCCCCAAGCAGGACCGGGACTTGCAGCCACCCATTCAATAATACTTTCAGTTTTATTTTTTTTCTGCCCTTTCTGCCGCAAGTTCAATTATTGCGTTAATATCTATACTTTCTTTTTTCAGGATTGCTATATACCGTTCCAGTGCACAACCCAGCATGTTATCTCCACAGCCCAGCACGTGTGTGTTTGTCGCTTCGCAGAGCGAGCAAAACACGCCCCTTAACCAGATGCACATAAGACGGAACCTAGGAAGCGCTTTTTGCTGGAACTGTCTATACTGGGTGACGGCTCAAGAACGAAAGGCGATTGAAAATAAGGGTTAGAGGAGGAAGCGTACAGAGAACTGGCGAGGGAGGAAATCCTCTCCCTTTGCCAGCGTTGCATCTGTTTTCTCTTCCCCCACTTTCATTTCTCTCACCCTTCTTGAGTTGTCATTGACGATAGTGAGCACGAGGCTGGCAAGGGCAAGACCGCTAGGCACTTGATGCGATATGCATAAGCCATATACATGTATTTTGGTGTGTTCTTGCACACCCTCTGTAAGCGCTGTTGAAGAAGGTATTGTCAAAAACGTTGATGATCAGAATAAAATTATCGTGGCAGTAATCAGTGACTCTTGGTCCTTCCTTTGTAAGTTTGTATCACCCAGATGTGCATATAAGAAGTTTATGCCCGAATCCAAATATCCGAATTACGTCGAAACAAAATTCGCTGATGGATCCTACTCAGAACGTGCGACGGATGTAGGACATGGTTACTTTTGGACTTCCGTCGGATGTCCGGTGGACGTTCCTCGGATGTTCAAAAATGTCCCATGGACGTCTGATATATCCGATACGGATGTCTATCGGACGTCCCACGGACGTCAGTGGTTTGCTGGGATCGTATCCTATATATCGTTCTATCGTATATATCCAGGATTTCAACTCAGCCAAGTGGGGTGATTCAGACAGCTCAGTGTCGCCGTGTCACCGAAGTAACATCGTATATGTCGCTTGGAAATTATGCTAGAAAAGCTTAGCAGTTTAATGTTTTAGGCGTGCCCTCCTTTTACGGCATCTGCCCGAAGTGCGAGTAAGTGTGAAATATTCCCTACTTGCTCGCTTTAAATGCGTGTTTATTACAACTTTAAGAGGAGGAAAGGGACATCGTATTAATTTTGTTTTACATTTCACCAATATATTTTCTACCTGTTTTGCCTGTGTCCTCATCTCAGTTGATCAAAGTGTGTGAAAATAATAATTACACAAAAGAAGTGCGACGACACACTTTTTCTTCTTGTTGTCTTAAGTGTGAAACATTTTAGGGGTTCGCAAATTCAACAAATTATGAGCATCATCCAAAAACGTATAGAGTTTTCGGCCTGTGATTTTACTTGCAGGCCAAGTCGGAAACATAATTATAATATTTGGTGTAGATGTTGCACAATCTGCTAATGAGATCGGTGACGATCGATGATGTTGACATACTTAGATGCCGACTTACAAAAAAAAAAAAATTATCTATGTATATATATATATATATATATATATATATATATATATATATATATATAGATATATATAGATATATATAGTGTGGCTTAGTGAGGCGTATCCTTTCACCAATCCTGCGGAGGGTAGATGACATACTGCTGCTATTAGAATGAATATAAAACCCAAATAAATTGCCGTAAATAAAGAGAAAAAAAGCCGCTCAAGTCTCCATATCATCTCAATACCGTCCGTCGGCAATGCCTTTCGGAGATAATAAATGATCGTCATTGAAGCGCAACCGGTCGTGCCTTGAAGACTGACGAAGCCATTGATGCATGTCCTAGGGCGCATGTTCTGCATTAATTGTCCGTAATTATAATGCGCTTAATAAAACCAGAGTGCAAAGTACGCTCACGGACCTCACTTTGAAGCAACCCCCTGGTCCTGGATTGGGAGACTGAACTCCATTCAAAGCTGTGATTATTATCTCTATTTGGAAGTTCATTCACTTCAGCTGCATTATGAAGGAATCCATATCTGCAAACATGATCCTATAACTCACCCGACACTGCTTTGGCTCTTGTCCAGAGCAAAGAATAAAACAGTAGAGGAATCAATGGGTGGTTCCCCCTGAAAAACAAATTTAATAGGCGAGCGATGTCTCCATTATTAGTTCTCTGCTCATTATGGCCCAATATGCAAAAAAGAAGGTAGGTAAACTTTTACGTCCTGCTGAGATTTGCATATTTATACAATGAACGCTCTTGTCGTGTCTTCAGACCACGTAGCCTTAATTTTCTAATTCAGAAAGTCATCCAGAATAATGGTTCAAAAAATGTTTCGAAACAGCAGCGTGGACCAATAAGCACATATGCTTCAAAGAAAGTCTCAACGTTCGATTGTTCCCAAATTCGCAGCCTGACGAGGCACTCCACTTTCCAGACATTTCAAATCTTTTGGCCAGTTAGAGCCACACATGCGAGCGCAGAATACATATGTATCTAAAAATGGAGACGCTGCCTGTGTTATTCACTTTGCATACGTAATGCGATTCGCCGCACGTTCCACGTGATTATCGCGGAACAGTTGCGCGCAAAACCGGCAGCGAAATAAATTAAAGATAACATTTCTGCCGGTCTATATACGTCAGTTCACAATTATCGCAACTGCACGAGCTTCCGTTGTACGCTTCACAAAGTATTTTCCCTGCGCCTCTTTAACTTTCCCTCAAGCGTCACTTCAAGACGAAGGCACTCCTTCGCGTCCCCCCCCCCCCCCCCCAACCCCCTAAAAAAGAAAATCATGTGAGTGTTTTAAGAGGAAACTAATTTCAAAGAAGCCGCTCTTCCCTCTCTCTCTCTTGGGTTAGCTTAAAAAGCGCCTTTGATCAAAAGCTAACTTTTTCCCCCGTCTTTTTCTTAGTCTATATTTATTTTTCCAGGTTCCTGGCGTTTCAAACTGATTGTCATCGAGATACAGCCAGGAATCCCGAGCTTTCTACGCACGGCGCCAGACGTGCATAAAACGCAGCAAGTTCGCTGTAGATTGAACATGTTTTAACGAGATACGGTCTGAAATGTCCGACATGGGCTCCTGCATTGACAGCCTTAGCCCGGTGTATCACTTCTTAATGGAAGAAGGCATCTCTCCTCGCTTACTTGCTCTGCCTTACCTGATCCAATTTGAACGAAGCCATCAATCCCTCGCGGCTTCCGATGCTCGCCCTATCGCGATGCGCCATTATGATTAACTCTATTATTTGTGTCGTTTTTTATGTCAACTTTGATTTTTTTTTTTTTTTTTTTTAGCCGATAGGGTCTCATTAGAGCTCAAAGCGGGATTGTCGGTGGCTGATAACTGCTGCCGACTCCAAAACACGCTTGACGGTTCTCTGCGTGCACTTCATGAGTTCGACTTTGTCACGAAGAAGCCATATTTCTATTTGTCTGCGTGTGTGTAGCGACATGCGCGACAATAAGAAAGCTCTATGTAAAGATTTCAAGGGGTGATATTTTTACTCGTACCAGCTCTTTGATCTTGCGACAGGAGTAATGATGCGGCGTGTGTGGCGGTGCATGTTGCTGCTAAGGGGACATCCCACGTAGACCACCGGATACGATAATATGCAGGCAGCTTTCTGGAGGATTGCCCTGGTGCATTCTTTCAAAAGATAGAAACAGCATACTCTTACGCACAAAGACCGCGAATTGTTACGCATCCACAGGCAACCGTTCAAGCCTCATATCACAAAACGTGCGTGTTCGTCGCTTCTGAAAGGGAGAAAACACGCGCCATACGCCCAATCTTCAAAAAAATATATAAATTTGATTGCTGAATAGAGATGCGGATAACCTCATTAATGGTAGTGCAATAATAAAGCGACGGGAGCTCGCTGTCGCTACTCGCATAACGGAGGCACACCGAGTTTAAAACAGATCTAAATATATTATAAACTATCATCCCAGTTAACTTCGTAGGAAAAGCTAGCTGGGCTAGGCGCTGAGCCTGTCATTCCTTCCGTGCATAAACGATTGTACAATGCAGACTTCGTTAACATGCTCAATATAACATCGAACTTCGCCTCCACTTGGCTGGACAGTCCCGCTCCTTGCTGTCATCCCCAATTGCTTTTTTTTTTTCTTAGCTACATTAAAAAATAAATCAGTCTTATACAAATCCCCAGTACATTCACAGCGAAAGGTGCGACATCTTGTTGAACCCTAATGTATCCTTATATATATATATATATATATATATATATATATATATATATATATATATATATATATATATATATATATATATATATATATATATATAGGTAAAGTAAGGTAAACATAAAAACAATGGACCGGGAAAAGTTAATAAGTCAAAGATGCGTACTGTCGGAGTTACTCGAAACGTCGTAATAAACTTCGAATTAGTAACTCCGACAGTACGCACCTTTGACTTATATATACATATATATATATATATATATATATATATATATATTGCAGTTCATCTCTGATGACCTTATAATGAGCTCGTAATCATGCGCTCCTCTTCGGTCCTGGTGAGCACCTTACGTGGAGGAGCCATCGCCTACATCTGCCGCAAAATTAACAGACCATTTTGTTTTTCACGCACGGAATTTTTTGACGAACGCGGTGTGATATACGCAGGTCGCGGGGCGCAATGCGCGCTATTCTTTGCACTTTACACCTTACACTACGCTAGATTCATACGAACAGCGATTCATTACACACGGGGTTTATTAGGAGCCGGTTTGTAGAGGCTGGCGTGGCACTGCAATGCGCACTCGCTTCGGGATTAGTGAACTGAGAGCCGAAACCTTGAAAAACCCGGCGGTCTCCAAGATTTTGTGAAAGCATTAAATGTTTTGTAACGGAACACCCGATCCCAAATCCCAAACGTTCGTTCGTCCCTCTGTCCGTCCGTCAGTGTTGTAGCAAGTAGCCTCGGGTGGATGATGAATAAAGGACGAGGACGACGAAGCAGTCGTTTTAATCCGTGCTTAGTGTCTAGACCCTTGTACACTGTCGTGATGTTAAGAACAATACATGGCGTCGGATATGGACGATGTTCGAAACAAAGCGTGGAACGATGCAACAACTAAGAGGAAGAGCGACACATCTTTCAAGTTGGAGCCCATTGAAAAGTCACACCCTCAAAGGAGTATCTCAGGTAGCGGAAAATGCCGCTTCTGCTACTAAACGCACCCTCCACGTCAGTGTCCAGTATATGAAAATCATGCTCAAAATGCAAGAAGAAGAATCACTTCGCAGCATGTTGCAAGAGCAAACCAGCTGGCGCTCATGGTGTTGCAAAAAAAAAGAATAACTGAAGAAAGCAGCAATTTTGAACGCTCAGAAGGCGTGATTATGGAAGAGTTGTTATAGTGTTCCGCTATGCACGAGCCACAGTCCAACAGGCCTCCTGTATGCACAGCGGGCGCTGCGAAAAAAAAAAAAAAAAAACTTGTTAGGACCTGTTTTGGGGAGTACAGCTTTGAGGGTGTCTTGCTATCGCACATGTAGAAGCGCGCCTGCGCTGGCGCGGAACGCGAGATCACAAATAAAATACAAAAAAAAAAAAAAAAAAAAAAAACTAAAATACGAACGCCTTAAAAGCACAGGTCTAAGCTGGGATGCTAAAGGTGGGAGCCAGGAGACGCCGTTTACGCGTTCCAAAGTAAAAAATGGAAAACAACATAACAATCGCTGGGACCAACAATAGTCGGGACGTCAGATGTTTTGATGTCACCATCCAGAGGTAAGAGAAGTGTACCCTAGCGCAAGTGGCATGAATCTGGAAATTTAGATTGCCTTGCGGCGTTGAATCTATCCGATTTCGTATGTCCAAGAGGAGTCTTCCGTTCTTCAGAACTACACAGAACGCAAACAATCTCAGCTAAGGCGCCACAAGCAGTGCGAGGCCCAATCATGTGAGCTTGTTCTACCCAAAATGAAGGCGCCACAGTTTGTTCAAAGCTTCATCGAAGGAGGCCTATACAAACGTACGTCAGCATCCATGGATGTGCGGTAATAAGCTACCGCGATAGCTAGAAAAGCAACAAAATAAATATGGAGTCTTTTAAGTTTTACTGTTCTTGTTATTCTTTTTTTTACATGGCATCCGGGAGAAGGTGGGTGAGCGTCACGATGCACAATAAGAACGGGAAGCAAAAATATACGCATTGGTATCGGCTAGGTGCACTGCCAAACTTGAGAGCTACTTCCCTTATGAGGCGAAAGGGTGGGAACATACCTCGACAAGATTGACGCGATCCGTACGCCCGTTGCCTTCGGTCAAATCGCTCGCCAATTCTTATCAGTATTAACATATCCTCGGTATTCAAACCATGGTCGCTGTCACGATGGCTGCACAATTCACAGAGCAGTGGGGCCGCTTTTACGGGAAGCAACATTTTTATTCAGCATCAACACACGCGAAGAAAGAAATCAAGCCAGACCGATCAAAATAGTTGATGTAGGAGGCTAGGCTCCGGCCAGTCCCTCTACGAAAGCAAGCATCCGCACAGCGCTGCCGAAGGCGCGAACTTGAGACACTTGTTTGCTGCAAACGACATAGGTTGAGATCTACATTTAAACACCTCTGTAATCTCAAAACCACTCGCACTCATAATAATTGACGAAGTCAACGAGCTTCGGTCGCTCAGCACTCCGCAGACACCGGCAGCCATGTTTGTTAACTTTTCAAACCAAAGTGGTAGATGCAAAATGAGAATGCATTTGAAAACTATAAAGACTCGATTTTTTGCTTATCAATCATAAAAACTTCTATATTAAAATACTATTACGTCACGGACAAGCAAATTAACAAACAACCTTTCGCACGTGAATCATGTATCCCTACAGCCAAGGAAAAATGTAAGCACTTCGTGAGCACGAGGTAGGGCATAAAGGGCTGCGACCTCCAACTTCTGCACCTGACTCATGTCTAGCGGCGTAAATATGGCTAAAAATATATATATATATATTTGTGTGGTCATCTTTTTGATATACATGTCCCATTTTGGCCTCTTCGAAAAATATATTTTTTTTTCAATCCAGTCTCTTTTAACGTCTGGGTTTATCATTAATCCGTTGGACAACCCAGACATACAGGCTTTATTTGCTTTGTCTTTGGAATCATTGTTGCTGCTATGGACGTTTTCCTAGAAGGCTTTGTTGTATTGCCTGAGAACACTGGCACCAGTTGCTTTAGTCAAATATATTTTTTTTGACACAATTGAGATCTAAACAACGGCTAATATGATTGGTTTAATAGATTTTTTTAATAAAAAGCCTAATACAATGGCAGTCCGCGAGAAAACTCAATCCTGTTTTTTGCACCGCAAAAATAAAATAAACATCGTGGAGAGCTCGAACTCTGTTAGAGCGTAGCCCCCGCCGTTCGAGCGAGATGCCAAAGATTCAGCACCGACCGTTGTCTTGCTCAAATGTTATAAATTATTTTCAGAAACTTTCAATGGCAAAATGAGGCCCATTTTCGTCCGTTTTCGGTTTCTGGCGCCATAGAGCTCCATGTGTTTGAGAGCTCCGTCGGCCGCCACTTTTTTATTAAATTGTTAAAAATATCGTTCATAACTTTTGAATTTGATTAAGATAACGGTTGCTGCTGAAACTTTGGCATCCTGCTCGATCAGCTGGCGCTACGTTAGGACGGAGTTTGAGCTCTCCACGATGTCTCGTTCATTTCTGCTGTTTGAAAAACAGAATTCGGTTTTCTTGCCGACATCCTGTATATCGACCTCACACCTCAGGCACACCTGAGGAGACCAGAAATAATTTTGCTATTTAGGTGATTTAGTTATTTCCTGGTTTCAGAAGCATATGGGGTGCGTGGCTCTCGAACGATTCAACAGTTCCCTATTCATCTCTAGACAATATTTTAGAACCGGAGGAGCTGGGTTTTTGTTCCGTCAAGGTTGGAATTGATCCACGTTGCGTGTTTGGGGCAGCGCGTCATTATTTCACCTTTTCATCAAGGGTGAAATAATTACGGAAGCAATTCGAACTTTCATGCTGACTATTGCCAGTTAAAACGACCGTGATCAGAACGATCGCACTGTACTTTAGTGAAAATTAAGTCAAGACATTTTTTGAATAGTGCGCCAATTTAGATATTCCAGAAAGAGAATATAAGTTATAGTTCACGGCTGTTATTTCGGAGAATAAGCTAAACCTTCGTGACTGGAGAACTGGTAAGTTCTCTAATCACGAATGAACTGGTAAGGTCTATCAAAGTGAAATATTTTTAAACAACACAGGGTTTTCTTAAAAATAAAATGGTATCCAGTAATATTCTATAAGTGTTTATTGGACTCGGTGTTAATTCGAGAGGGTATAATCGTTATTATTTTTGCTAACTGAAGTGCTGCATTAAATGTTAGGTTCCAACATCAATATGAAAGTTAGCAACTCGAACCTCAAGGCGAAACCTAGTGAAGCTTCTCCATTGACCTAGCAATTGAGAGCACTTGTATTAAAAACAATTTAAAGTGATCACTTTAGGGCAGTGCATTGCTGTGCAAATAGAAAGTAAGCTGACACAAGCCAGTGTACCATTTATGTACATGTGCGCGTGAGTTTTCACATTAATTCATAGTACGATATGCTCTACATCTATCTCCCTTTCCTTTAGAGTCTTTTTTTTTCTATACTGTCCCATTCGATCGTTTTTTCGCTCCCTTTCACAGCGTAGCAAGCCCCGGCCCTTACCACTCCTTGACCTCATTGCTATCAATAAATACCTACTTACTCTCTCTACCTCTCTTTTTCTATCACTCTCGCTAAACACAAAGAAACAAGCTATGAAAAGGCGAAGGTTTCGGAGGTGTTCATTGATCAGTTTGAGCGTGTCTCTAACCTGACCTAAAAAAGCTGGATGCAGACGCGACAATGATGTGACGAAGACACATAATCGTGAGGGATACCTCGGTGTTATCTTGACAGCCGTTCATACGCTCCCACTACACGTATACTACCGAGATAGTTACTAAGGGTCCGTCGCGGTTGTCACATTTTCACATATAATTACAAACAGGTTGGGTGTCTCTATTCCTGCACCTAGTTTCAAAAGAAGGGGGCAGAGAAGCACAAATATCAGTTCGTACCTCAGGGTCTGTTATTTCTAAGTTTGAATTCTGTCAAGCGGTTTACCCTTCACGAATTGCAGTAGTGACATAGTCATTGAACGCAATAAATGAGACGGTAATTAACATTTATTTTTCATCTAGAAAGATCCCCCCCCCCTCCCCCCGCTGCCACCATTCGCTTTATTGTGGTGTTCCGAGAGTCCGACAAAGACACATTGAGGAAAATATCCGCCATGGATACGCCTCCTTGAGGTTAACCTTGAGTCGTGGTACGTGAGAAACGACGGAATCAAATGACCCTCCCTGTCAAAGTACGGTCAATTTGAGACTCGCAGATATAATTATACATCGTTTCCCCGATGTATGCCGCAGCAGTATACAAGATATAAATTTTCCGCAAAAAGTAAGCATATTTGTATTCCAGATGTTAATAAGTACTCGGTGGACGGTATAATTAAAATTGCTGATTAGTTAAATTAGTAGTAGTGGTAACGTGTCCGATTCCATCAATGTGAAGCTGCACATCCTGTGTCTCAGAAGTTGCTCAGAGTAGATCGCTTCGTTTTCAATGCCGGAGGGGGGAGGTATTACTTTTCCTATAATCGTTCTTCGTTACTGTTAATTAGACTGATCTGTGTGTTGCGATTGTATGCATTTTCCAAAGTTTGCAAGAGTTTCTTTGTCCATACGTTGCAATGCTGGAATATTGGGCTGACTTCAGAACGTGATTGATGAAGTACAAAACGGTATCCCAGTAAAAAGAAGACGTTTCCCGACGCCTGAAATATTACACTTTTTGATGTCTGATACCTTGCTATAAACCAAAGCATTATCAGATGTGTTAAGAGGTTTGATTAGAAACGTGTAGACACCTACGTGCTGTTTTATCGGTGACAGTCACCCCTATTGTTTCAAAACGATACCGAGAACGAAGACGTGCTCTTTGTGCGCTTTATTGGCAATTTTGTTTTACCCATCAAGCATTTGGGTTACCCGGGCAAATTAAGGATTCCCTCAATTTTGCTTTTGTAAATTAAATATTCTGGCAGTTTTGTAATTCAACGTTGAGTCAGCAGGGTCGATTGTCCTTTTTGCAGGGCGTTGCGCACCCTTCCCTCAACTAGCTTCCCCAACTAGTTTCCCCAACTAGCTTCCCCAACTAGCTTCCCCAACAAGTTTCCCGCAACTAAAAAAAAAAAGTTTTTTTTTTTTTTAAATTTTTTTTTAGAGTCGCTAAATATATCGTTGTTGTGTCCCTTACAGTGTTGTGCCCATTACCTAAAATAAATAACAAAATAGCTTTACTCGTTAGAAAGGAAAAAAGCTAGTGTGGCAGAGCTCCCCCATTTCTTTCAAATGTGACAAAGTACCGGTGTTGTTAATTGCAGAGACTAACGGATGTTACTTTTACGTTAGTTTGTCGTTACTTTGTGTTTCACCGTTAGTATAAGACATCAGTTAATACATGACTGTTAGTATATGACTGCAGCGTCTCATCCACAAACGTCTCCACAAGATTGCCGAACTGTTCTTGAGAAACGTGAACGTCATGCATGCGGGCCGATCTTCACCTGTTTCAGTAAGGGCGCGTCGGGACAATGGGTTGTAACCTTAGTCTTTCGTTTTTTGAAAGCACCTCAACCTCTGATAACTTCTGAGAAAGGAGAGACTGGCGGAACAGAAAAACAATTCGGACTGATGCGAAGCGCCGCTGTTAATTTCTAGTTACCAGTGGTGTGGTACAACGAAGTAGTAACTAAATTAACTGCTTCCCGAATTAGTATAGAAAAGAATGGCTAAACATATCGCAAACTTAAACAAATATCAAATAGGCGTGTTTATACATAACTTCCATTATTGATTCACCCTCTTTCTGAATGCACAAGGTATCTATATTTAACCTTTTTAAACAAGTTTTCGCTAGCTTACATAAATGAGCATTGTCAAATGTAACTGAAAAACTAACAAAACGATAGTCAAATGTAACTGAAAAACTAACAAAACGATATCGAAGAAGAAGGTGCGTTCTTTGGGTTAAGAAAACTTAACCACGACATTTTCACAAAAAATATAGTAAGTGGCATTGAAAAATATCTCACCTTAACGTGCTTTTTCAAATCAGAGCTCATCGTCTCGGGTATGTCCAACAGCTTGAGTATCGGCAAAAAGAGTAGACATTTAAACAGCAAATTGTCTGACTTCGTTTCTTACAGTTCAAACATAGCCCTTCGCCCGGGCGATGATAAAGAAGTTTTGGTGGCCGTTGCCATCTTTCCCAAAACGTGAGTGGGACATGTCAGTAAAAGGGGCTTTGATAACAAGCGTTCCAAAACGGCCTGGCCGGTTAGAGGTAGGCGTTGCATGACGGAGAAAACTGTTCAGTACACGGACTGCTCACAAACAACACACCTCATAG
Organism: Ixodes scapularis; assembly: GCF_016920785.2. Taxonomy (NCBI): domain Eukaryota; kingdom Metazoa; phylum Arthropoda; class Arachnida; order Ixodida; family Ixodidae; genus Ixodes; species Ixodes scapularis. Next base: position 199,588,968 of record NW_024609835.1, read on the forward strand.
CCATACCGATTTTAGTCACGGTCCGGCTTAGGCTTTACAAGCAACAAAAAGAGGACACCGATCGCTAACATAACCAATAATTATGACCAAAAATGAATATGGGTAATTAAAACAATATATAATGCCATCCATACTTGGTTATGATAACATGCATACTCGTTGTGTGTTTACGTGTAAATATGACTAAAAAAGGCGGCGAGATTTATAATCGCTTTACCATTTGTTTCTCTTTTACGGCCAAAAAGGTTTTTCTTTTCTTTTCTTTCACTCCGGCAGCAGCGAGGTAAGGGCGAACCAGATGAAAGTTATCACAATCACTGCTACGAATATGACTCTCTAGAAAAATGGCAGAGTAGCTTTACAGACAACCAGGAACTGCGAGAAGGAAAAGGTGGGTGCAGCGTCCATCAAGAGATAATTCGGTCCTTGAATGCCAGGAAGTTAAGGGCATGCATTCTTGTGGAAGACTACGGTATTTCTGTCTGACGAAGTACGATACAAAGAAGCTGCCGTCCGTGGTAGTGAGGCAGCCTTTCGTTTAATCTTTGAGGCGTTGTGGAAGAAAGAATGTCGAAACGATTTAGTGAGAGGCGACCTTCTGAGCGGGAGTCCCTCTCCAGCGAGAAACCATACCTTTGCACCACGGCGGCAGAGATTCTAAAAGATGGTGAGGTCTTTCTGGTGACGACGCCGTTCAATGCTGCGTTAATCTTGCCACTTGTTTTTGTACGAAGCATGGGAACATCAAGAATTCCGTACTTAGAGCTGATACTTTTTGTTTTTCACAGAACGATAATTTATTTGTTGTGAAGTGGAGTTGTGATCATCTGGAGTAGCTAGGGACGCTGAAGAAAAATCCTTTGAGCGGCGGCAAAGTGTTTCGTTCTAAACGGATGTCTCTTTCCAGTGAGACGGCTGCTAAGGGTACGGCGACGGTGATTTTAGCAGCTTTTATACAAAGACTGCACCAAGGACGCTTAGGAGTTCCGCGTAGCGATAACATCACGCCTTTTTGGCCCGGTCGTGGGAATGATGGCAGTGCCTTCCAAAGGAGATTGAAATGACGCCGTTTATACATAGCTTTGTTCGGGTTTGTTTGCCACTTTTACATAGTGTACATAATGAATTTTTTTTTCGAACAGTCATGCGGTCATTTTAAAACAAAAGTAACGAGTAACGAGTAACGTAATTTGATTGGAAATACCCCGAAAGTAATAACGACATAACTTTACTCCTTAGTCATTTGGGATTCTAACGAGTACGCTAGTGCGTTAGTAAAAAAATAAACTAATGCCTTACCAGCACCGTCGCTACTTGTAACGCTTTAGTTGCAAGACTGGCGTTACATAGTCTCACAGGTTTTTAATGTATACCATAGGCATTAGATTCTCGAGACTAGGATGGCAATGCTCCGAGTACGGGCTCTGTTGCGGACATAGTTAGGGTTTGGTTATTTCCGTCGTGGCTCTTATTCGTCAAGATGTATGCCCGAATACCTGCCGAAGAAGACATATGCAGGAATTCCGCTGAAGCAGAGTGACGACGGAGAGCTGGTTATCAGTCTCGGAGCTGCACTTGAATTACTTTCTTTGAGAGATGTGTTGTTCTCATAGGGGCACCGGAAACAGTACTATCAAGTTCGAGATTGGATTCTGTATTTTAGGGGTACATATTTTATCAAATTCCAGGGTATCTTTTTCAAAGATTCGTTGTATTTCGGAGCAAATGTTGTGGTGTTAGACAAAACATCGACAGTTATGCGCTCTTCTAAAGAAAAATAAAAAAATAGAAGACGGGCATAGGATTCTTCAAATCCCAGGGAATATGCACGTGACCCCGACACTTGCAAATCATACCTGTAGCAATAAACGAATAAAATGAGGTAATGGATGTGATTCCTGTAAAATGTCGTTTACTCAAAGTTAGTTTATGCTTCGTTTTAACTTAAGTCCAGACAGAGCCGACGCTACGAGCTAATGGAATCAATCAAGCAGCGTCAAAAACACAAGTCACTGAGCCTTTATCTTTATGATTTGTTCATCGACCTAGAACACATGACGAACATAATATGATGCACTTTTGAAGCTGTCTGATTGGTCAAATCAGCTTGTAGCGGCGGTTTCATCTGACTTTTAGTTGAAACAACGGATAGTGCGAACTGTATTCATGGAGAGCAGAAAATAAATTTGTAGGTCGAAATGATCTTCTGTTAAGCATGGGTTTTTCTTATCCAAACGTAGCGCAAATATGGGTTTCTTTCGGTTTCCCCGCTTACAAAACCGGCTTGAGGGTAAATTATTTGTGTTAGTTTTTCCACATGACGCAAAATTTTAGTGTTAAACCTTTACAGAAAAAAAGGAAACAAAAAGCCGTTTTTTTTTTTTTTTTTTAATTTCACAAATGTGTTTCTGCTTTTTTACACCTTTTCGGGTAAGAAGTGACAGATTGCAAAAAAGAAAATAGGATTCAAGCGAAGTGAATTGCGAAATTTCGAGTTAAGATGATGATACCTCGAGACTTACATTAAAAATATTAAAACTATGAAGTTTTGCCTTGTACTTTTCTTCTCAGAGTGATTACGTTGTGGGATGTGAGCTCTAGTATTTAACGAAGTCTACAATAGGCGCCATTTCCTTGAAAGTTGGAATTTTATGTTGGACACGCTGTTATATGATTTACTGAATAAAAGAAACTCAAGGTGAATTCCCAATAATTTTTTTCCAAATAAAAGTAAAACAAATTAACCTTCAATATTTATAAAACACAGAAGAAGAATCCGCGTTCATATAAGCGCGTAAACATTTAAATGAAATGTTGATAACTCAAGTTCGTTTGTTACACAGAAACGCATCTGTTCCTGCCTTATGATCTCTTGCCAAAATAAAGTGTCAGATGTTATTATACCGGCAGGTGCTACCACTGTTCTCAATCTTGATATGCGTTGGCAATGTCAGTACCGTGCGCTGCGCGCGTGCTACTATTCCCGTTCTTAAAGACCCGATGCGATTAAAATAACTTGAACCCGGGTAAGCAGCGCCAAGCCCCCAATGGTCGTCATTTCGGTCTATGAAATGAGCAGTTTCTGCTTGACCTCTCGTTTTTACCGAGCCGATCCCGATTTGCGCTGACAGGGTGCTTTATAAAGGCGTGTCTGAAACACCGAGATTTTGTTATCTACACACCGGCGAAACAAGCGCACATCCTCACACCGCCACAACAGGCGACTTAAAACATGGCAGAAAAAAAAAAAAAAAAACTTTCTTTTTCTTGAAGTATGCGACAAGAACAATTCCGCTGTCAAATATTTGTGGAAAGAAGCATGCTTGATTAGTCGATAGCATTAAAGACGCTTATATTGGCAAGAAACGCTTTTACTAGGTAACGCTTCATAGCGATCTTGGCGATACTTCGAAGATTTGAAAAAAGCCAAAACGGCGGTTGGACAACAAAACTAATCGCCTTGCGAGGATCTGGACGTCTCTAGATTAGTAATTTTTGTGTCCGGCTAGTAGGTAGGAAAGTCAACGGCGCAACTTTCGCAAGATCGAGTGACTTTAGACAATATATGTGATGCGTCAGAAGAATGTGTTACGGGATGAAGACCTATATCTTGTGTATGCACTTTCCACAACGACAATCTCAGAGGCCAGGATCGTACTCTGTCGTGCGATACGTGGCGCAATTTTATCGTGCCTAGGTCTCGGACTTCACCGAGCGCAGTCAAAAGGGCACTGTGCTGGCACGAGCACAAAAGGTGTGTCAGGTAAAAAGGCTGAAAACTTCAAGAAAACACGGAAAAATAAAGTCGCCTCTTATGTGTTTTTTTTTTAGTTTCACATAAAAAATAATGTTTCTGGCTTCTACATTTAACGGCTAATTTTATTTTGTCTTATAAAGAAATATGCATTTCACAAGTTTTGTAGATGACATCGTTTCCTTGTCTTTCATAATTGAACTCGAAGCAGCGAAGAGCATCGGAAAAAGGACTTCGGTGACGCTCATCTATCTGTTCTTCATGAGCACCTCCTTGCATTAATACGCCAACGACGGCTACATGTTGCAATTTCATTTGTCGTGGTGTTCTAGGCTCTTTTTGCTTCATTTTATTTTTAAGCATAACCGGAAGCCCCTGTTCATAAACCTTTTTCCCTCAGTGATTCTGTGCGTCAACATATACCCGTGGCAAGGCATCAACGCAACCGGTCAGCGACTGGTGGTGAGGTGATGTGACGTCACGTCACCCGAACATGTCACATGACGCCAGGTCACCACTACGTCACGTGGAGAGACATCAGGTAGCACCAGGACTTGACGCCGTGACGTCAAGTACCGTCACTTGACGTTATGCCGCATGACGGTCATTCTTCAAATAATATATTTCATTCACCATTAAAGTTAAGGCAGGTGTCATTTTTTTTTATTTTTTAATCATTAAATGTTTAATTTTTCTCTCGCACTTGCGTTAGGGGTGACAATGATGGATTCTACACTGAAACCGCGAAAGCTTAGTTGTATGTTGGTGCCGGCTTTTTGATCACATTTGACTTTGCTTCTTTTCTCACGCTGCACCATGCCCGTAAGTCCCGAATGCACAATTGCATTTTTAAGTATATCCGTCCCTTTGAACTCAAGAGCAGAAGAATGGCGAATTAAAATAATCGTTTACTGTATATTATCTACTAAGTTAGGCATCGAATGGTTTAGGAGGAAGCGGGAGCACACTTCACGTCTGGTGGTGTTCAACGCACAATTCTTCCCGACTGGACTATGCTATATGCCATTGCCTTGCAGGGGAATTCCGCCGAACTTTGGCTTGTTCCTGATTGGTCTGAAAATTGGCAGAGCACTTCAGTTGTCGTAAATTGAAATCACTTCGAGAAACAAGACAAATTTCGAATTTTAAAATATGATCCTTATTATGGTTTTGACCTCTACTGATATGACTGAAAAAACGTTGCTAGCGATTCTGTATTATGGGCCGCTGAGGTTGCTCCCAAAGCATTGCATGAAGGATGATGGTTTAAAATGATTGCTGTGGAAGCTTACTCAAAGAAAACTTAGAAAATTCATGATTTATTCTGTTTCTTTAACTGTGTGCTCGACCTAAAGTTTTTAAGAACATTTAAATTTGTGCCAGTGGAAAGGGTGGGAAAATTTAAGTGTTGGTCTATGCACAACTTTTATTTTTTTGACGTTTTCTCAACAAATTTATTTAGAGATACCCAAACCTTCCACGAATAGCAAAACCTGAATATTCGTAAAATGTATTTAGTATGGATAGTTTCAAAACGGTCGGAGCTGCCCTGTCAAGTATACATATAAGCCCTGGAACGATAGAGAGAAGCGTTTGACTTTTTCAGGATTCAGCAAGTAGAGATACATAACATTTGCGCTCACTACACAAACATAGTCGGTTCGCTTCCCGAAGTGATGCTACGCTGTCTAACATGCTCATTTCTCGGTGATACAAATGTATGCAGAGACTCCTAAAAAACTTATCGAATTCGCATTGTAACATTAATTGTGTTTGCTCGGCAAAACAAAAAGGCCTCCTTTTTATTGTTTCAACAGAGAACGGTATCCCTCCTAGGCAGTCCTCCCAGTGTCGTGTGGGGCTTATGTGTCTTGTAATTGCGCTGTAAAAGGTCTGGCATGGAATTCGAGGTCGCCTGTTTTATCCAGATGGAAGTAGTTCGCAATAAATAAAGTGAACGAAAATTCTGTTTGGATCTAATTGGCGTTTTTTTCACTAAAGCCTGCGCATTATCAGTTTTTCTATTCTCTGAGTTGAATGCTTAGGTTAGAGATATATCTAAGACCTCTTTCAGTCGGCCGAAGTGCTCTTAAAAGAGTTAATGAGTCGTAACCAAGTTCTTCGGCCAAAATGTGATATTAAACCATTTTCCAACTTTATGCGACATTGTAGGGTCTAAAACAATTTAAAGGACAATGATCAACTTTATCCTAAAGCAGAATCAAACTCTTTCAGATCTCTCGAACTGCGTCCTTGCCTTTTTATTTGTTCACATATTTTACCGGATACCAAATTTTTCCAGCACTTTCAGTCAGTGATGTCGTCGCGCGCAACCGCTCTCGCCTATTTAGAATATTTTGATGCTGACCGCAGAGGGCGGTCGTTGAACTCAGATTCGTTCTTAGATCCAACACTCCAGAGCACGGCCTCCCCTCTAAGGCATTCGGCCAATAACGCAACAAAATCGTAGGCGGGGACATAAATTGTGTGGGCGCAGGAGCTCCTTCACTGTGCTTTTGAGCGGGCGAGGATAACATTTGTTGAATAATATATTATATATCGCTTTTACGGCAAGGCTCTCTTGATTAAAACCTCGGTTTTGACATTCTGGGTTTCGCAATAAAGTATTCGATTGTGAACAACGTGACGATGCGGCCAAATAGCTTCGTGGAATTGTGACTGGGGCAAACCAGCGTTGCAGTCGTTCTTTCGTAGTTTATTTCTTACAAAAAGTAGAACATTTCTTTCTGTAGTAATTTAATTTTGGTATCTCAAAAACATTTTGCGTCTCTTTTCTGATCTTTACAAAGTTTGTATTGTTCTCAATTTATTCGCTATTTTTGTCCTGTCGAAAAACACAAAGAATCTGGTTTCACTGCAGATGGGGAAAAATTTAAATGTGCATCAGCCATATTGGGCTATAGGATACATAGCTATCCTAAAAGCAATACGCTTCAGTTTACAAAACTTAATTTTCCCTTTGGTAAATATTTCACATTACTAACACACATCAGTTTTACGGCCAGGTTTGACTCAATTATTACATTTAGGGCGGTGGCAGTGTACGTCACCAACTTTATAATGAGCGCGAACATAGAGCTAATCTTAATTACAGACCTTTACTTTTAAAATAACGCGTTTAAGCTTAAGTTGGTATATTATTATAAAAACGGTTTCTTACGAGAAAAAACGTGGACAGCTGGTCTCCTGGCTTTTCAAAAAGTCGTGTTTCAGTCCAATATTTCTTTCTTGAAAAGGTGTCTCGGAAAAGAACACAGACGACGCGCCGATAAACTGAGTGAGAGGAAGACGCAGGAGCGCGGGGAGACGTCAGAATGCTGAGCTGTGGTTGGAAGGTTTAGTGGGTAGACCTAAAGCTAGCTTCATTTATCTCCACTGCACTCGCCCAACGCGTTCGAGTACGAGAGCCAAACGCCGGCCACCGGTGTTCCGGACTCTAACGTGTTGGAGGAGTGCAGGGGAGACAAAGGCTGCCTTTGTCTTCATTGAGCTCGGCGAATGCGTCCAAAAGCGAACGCAAAACGCCGGATGGCGGCCTGCCGCGTTTTAGCGCGTTCGTCGGGGGCAGGGGAGACTAATGCAGCCATCTTTAGGTCTACCCACTAATCCTTCCAACCACAGCTCGGCGTTCTGGCGTTTGTTCACGCTCTTGTCTCCTCCTGTCTTTCAGTTCCTTGACGTATATATTCTGTGAATGCATAATACTAAATTTGTGGTGCAACTGCCACGGCGGGTAACACGCCACTGCACTAAAATACAAAGTCACATTGCCCAAACGCTGCGCACTGATGGTATATACACAATATCAGTGTTAGTATTAAGCTCGCTTCTATTACTGTACCCACTTTACACTAAAACGCGTGCTAGTAAAGCTAAAGAAATGCAGTGGCAACCGAAATAACACGCACCACAGCAACAACGCCAAACAATAGAAACTGTCAATCGGAAAACGGAAGTAAAACCTAAAAAGAGAACAGCAAACTTGACGAGACAGCGGCGCTTCGAGCGGAAATGAGAAACACCGAGGACAAGCCGGCACGCGCTTCCGCGGCGCGAACAAGAGGGAAAAAAACGTCCCAACGTCTCGGAACTCGAAGTCATCATTTGGCGTCACCACTTAGGGCGTCCCTTGGGTTTGTCGACCTCGCACAGCGACCACGAGCATATCTATTACGGGGCACCGACATTCCATCGCCTTGAGCCGCGAAGGCCGACGACTGCCGCCGCGATCGCGCCAAACCTTAACAATAGGCTGGGGACGCTGCAATCAAACGGCATTCGAAGCCGTGCCATTACAGGTGCTACCTGCATGCGCGGACGCGGAGGTACCTCATTGCGACAGCCCCGCGCAGTCTTGGCCGTATTCTGGGCGTCTCATATAAATTAAATCCCGTCTTAACCCAGCAACCCCCAGCAGTGATCAGGACCGCAATCCCTGCAGGGGAGTCATTGTTTTCCTCTGCGCCCCGTGAGAGTGCGGCGCCCATAAAAATATTTGCGGGCAGGCTTGATTAGCTCGCTGCGGCGCACACGGCGTCATTTATTGTGTCGTGACGATGTAATTGGTCAGGGACCATGAGCTCTGCCTTTGCGGTTGGTAGCTCTGACGGAACGACACGTTGTAATTTTTTTTCCTTCTCCTAGATGCTGCTTTATCGTAAGCGCATTCAAATTCGTTATTAGTCAGGCGGTGCTTTCTCCTTCGGCACTTTGGTGTTCCATCCCCTATGGCGGTTGGTGGAAACGAAGCCTGAGCTACGCAGAGTCCTCCGCTTGCCTTAGTCTAATTAGATTTTCGAGGCGTACGAGGGAGGCGTTTGTTTTTTCTTCGCTTTGTGCTTCACACGTATTCCGCATTTGATGACTTATTGGTTACCCTTGCATCATTTCTATTATCGGCAACAAACCGATTTTTGCAAGGCGCGGTTTCAGGTCAATATTGTAGGACGCCTGAAATGAATGAGGGAGCAAGCCTTTTTGACGTAGGAAAGTAATTGGATTTATTTGCCAGATGCAGGGGGCGGTGTCCATTAGCTAGAAAAATCACCATTTTTGTTTTTGTTAAGTTTAGAGCAGAATATAGATTTAACTGCAAGTTTGATTCTCCCTTGTTCTATAACGATTATTTACACTCCTTTGATATATCGATTATCTTGTTATTTGGGATACCTTGGCTGGAGATAATCGTTGCCTTCGCCAGACGGATACGTATAAATACAAGGTGCGGTTTGCCCAACACTATACGAAGTCGCGCTTTGCAGTCGCGCTGCAATCCACGTAAAAGATAGGCCGGTACTGACCACCAAGAACAGATATCACAATTGTCTCGGAACGTCGTGACGGCGGTCATTAAAGTCAGCCAGTCCTTGACACGATTAAAACAAATTCAGTTTACGACAGTGGCGACAGCGCTTTTGGTCATTCAGCACCAGCCAAAAACAAACGCACCAATTGACATCAGGAAAAACTCGCTCTTTGGACTCGCTTAGGCACCGCGCGGAAATAACTTTTATGGTTAAGCCTGCGCTCCACCGGATTTACGATCCCTCGCCGAGAGACCGCTGCTTCGTTCCCTTTCTTACTCTATTTTTACGTCCGTCCCGACATTTGTTTCTCCGCGGAAGCTCTTAGGCGCAAGGAGAAGGGCCGGAAACTGTTCTCGTGAGCGGGAAGAAATGCTAACCACGACGTGAGCGGCAAGGATTCGGCGATTCCTTCCCGCCAATCCGAAATTTGGAGCCCACTGACGGCACCGGGTACAGAACAAAAGGCGGCCGCTTTCTGCGTGCTTCAGCGGGCATCGTAACGCGCTCCTAAGTGTCTCCTTCGGAGCTTGTTTAGGAGTGCCCATTGCACGGCCGCACTGGAGAAGAATACGGACTACGCCGGTGTTGCTGCCGTACGAATTCTTTGGCTTTGGCGGGAAGCGAGCGCCTGGCGCGGCGCGCGGTGCTTTCGGTGCGGTGTAAAAAGGGGGAGCCTAAGTGAACGGAGGGACGAACGATACTTACAGGCTTTGACCGCACGCAGCAGTTTCACTTGGTCCTGAGGCTGTTGTGTAGAAGGTTGTTAGAATATTTATTTTGCCTCTTGGTTCTTTAATACTCGCCTCTATTGTGGCTAGAAAGACTGTATTCAAGCCGCAGTGTTTTACCGTTCAGAAAAACAAAATCCGATCCGCCAAGACATTGATAATTAACTCCATTAGTGATGACCTCCAAACACGACGTCCTGCTCCAAACAGATCGTTCTTAGGGTCTTTGTTATGGACATATACATGTGGGCTCGACGTGAGGTTACAATCTGTCTGATTCAGTGGTGCTTTCTGTAAAAGTACGCGACTCGTTAACATAAGTTGGTGACGTATGTTCTCGGGATCAACTTCCTGTACGATTTTGGAAGCAAAGTGTGACCGTGCGAAGCTTTGATCAACGCTCAAGGTGCACATGTGCCGAACGCGTGCCAGTAGTGACTTCCGGAAATATTTGAGAAGGGTGAAAACACTGTGAAGCCCAATCACGTACGATGACAACGTGAGGTGTATCAAAGTCGAAGTGCAGACCAGTAAACGTTTCAAGGAGTTCTGACGCCACAGATTCCTTCAGTGCACATTTATGTTATAAAACAAAATAAGCTGTATGTAACAGACACATAATTTGCCTGATTTTTTTGTCCAGCTATTTCGCTATTTCGAGATCTGACTGAAAACGAAAGAATCAGCAAGATGCTTTTTCTGTGTAATGTTTACAATAATGTAAAAAACACACATCCGTATTGGAAGCCTGAAAAGAGAACTTTGGGGTGCCGCACCAATATGTTAAAATCAAAATAATTGCTCCGTCGAAATCAAAAAAAGGACCCGACGCTGCTTTGATATCACGTACTCAAGCAGATGCTTCTGACATTGAATTTTATCAGATGCATACCCGCGATGATTTTCGTGTGACAGGCAAAAAATAATGTTTTTTGATACATGTGGCGTGTTTTTTGAGCCTGTCGTGCTCCCTGATAAGTACAGAATCAATCAATCAATTATCAACCCTTTATTTCACATCAGAAACTGATGTAGGCTGCAGGGGCAAAAGGTCAAAAGCTTGACTTTACAAGGCCCCTACAGGAGGCATCGCATCATTATGCAAACGATTCAGACTGCTGCAGACGACATACCTCGGTCATTATTTATGGGTTCGTCGTCTGCGACAGGCATCTCGAGACATGTGGAGGACGAGATCATGCCGTCACAATTATTTTAGAAACAAACGAACCTTTGCAAACTTCACTCATGATAAGTGTGAAATCTTGGCTTTTTGTAATATCAATTTTATGCCTTTAAATTCCGCGTTCCATTTTTGAACAATATTATTTTTTTTTACAGAGTGAAGTCCACTCTCATGTATTCGTCGATAGCTACGCCCATAGCAACGGTTTTTTTTTTGTTTTTTGTTTGGAACCGCGACGTCACACTTACGGGTCATTGGCAGTTGTAGAAAATCGCATGTTACTATAATTGTTATATAACAGCGTGAGAAAAAGTGTAAATTTCTTTAAGATTTATATTTTTATTTGTAGAGCTTACCACGGGACAAGCGAATATCTTGTTATATATATATATGTGTCTAAGTGTGAAGTAAAAACATTCCTTTCAACAAACCATCGCGGATTACCAACAAAATGTGAAAGGGGATCGAGAACTCTGCTTCGAGTACTGAATAAAAAGATTTTCAGCGGAAACAAAAACTGGCGGATATAGAAATAAAACAGCAACATGCTTTGTTTGCAGGAAAAGGGGAAAGTGACGGGGGAGGGGCAGAGCGATATTTCACTCCCTACTGACTTAGTGAAATTTGATGACACCTGATCTTTCCATGTGGCTAATAATAGCCGGTGATAAGGATGCGACGAGCGCATGTAATTGGAGGTGTCATATATTAACAATTTTTGTTTTTCAACCATCTGCAGCAGTGGCTTAAAGATTTTTGTTCTTGTTGTTGGAGCAAAGAAACGTAGGCAGAAACTGTTATCTTGAAATTTATAATCATTACTTAGATATCGCAGCATCAGAATCGTTAAACATTGCGAATATTGAAAGGCACTGAGCTAGAGACATTTATTAGACTGAACTGGAGTCCGATTCACGATGACGTCTCCTATTTGGAAGGGGACTTCTGCAGGCGCTTCTAACATGGATAAATACACCTCATCTTGTGCAGTACGTTTTTTATCTAAGGCATAACTACCTTGATGCTCTACTGGCTGCAACAAAAAATAGTTTACCGCAAATGCTTGAGCGTCACCCTCGAAGAACACAATATTTCATGGAATCTAGGAAAAGCACTTTCAAGGGCACGGATTGCTGCCGGCGCAAGAAAATGTCACCGGAAGCTCACGTTGACGCAGCGAATACCGCAATCCAGAACACGGCGTATACTTTGTTTTGTGAGTCAGCGATGGCACAAAAAGGGCTTTGGGTACTTGCTAGTTTACTCCGTGTCAAGCTAGAATTCCTGTTCGCTGAATTCCAGTGCTTCACCTCGGGAAATGTAAGCCTTCGGTTTTGAAGTGAAGCACCAGCGTAAGAACGTTTTGGACCGCAATCGAACGCAATCATTGTCATCGTTGTTTGCAAACGTTGCAGTTGCAACCTCCAGTGGATCCTCAACAGCAGATGATCCTATTTTCGTCCCCCTCGCCCGTCAACATACAAAAATTAACTTCCCTGACCTCCGTCCGTAGCTCAGCGAAACCCATGGAATCAGGCCCTCCTCTTCAGTCATTGGGATTTTGCGCTGCAGATGCAGTGAACTCGGTAGGCTAGCCGGACATCAGCGTCCCATCTTCAAGCCTCGACAATGAGCGATTCTATGTACCGGTACGACTAATTCGGGCAAGGTGAACGTTGTCGCTATCATTGAAGACTGAATGACGCTATTTTTATCACGACTTCCAAACACATATGTTCTCAAGTTTAAGCACTTGCTGAGCCGCTCTGAGAAGGAAAGCCAATTAATTGCTAAGAACAGGTAACTCATTTCACCTTGTTCTTTCCGTCTCAGCTGCATAACGACCAAGCATGGTTTGAGACCAGCAACAGCCAGCCAGTTTGATCGAAAAAGGGGGGGGGGGGGGGGGGGGGGACAATGTTTTTCAGCTCATCTTTCGTGAACTTGACAACGCACATGTCTATCGCCTTCGAATAATTTTCAATAGAAGTTGTGGAATAACAAAATATTTTTTCCCCAAAATGAGAGGAGATTGGGCACTAAGGCTACGAGTTTATTTTAAATTTGATAACTACCCGCTTTTACAATGTTTGTATTCCGAAAACGTGGCTTTCTAGCACTATTCCGAACTCAGCTTGACTTACACCTTTGAGCGTTTGCAGTCTCATCGGATATAATAATATCACGCGGCAAAAACTAGGAGGCGACGTTTTAATAGCGTTCATTCTTCTCTTGCGTAGGGTCAACCTGGAATCATATTCGGAATGTTTGTGCCAAACTTAGAGGAGCCCATCGCTTCAATTACCCTGCGAGAAACTAGAACTTCAAACCACTCTTCAATAAAGGATTTCTTATAAACGTTTTGAAGAGACTTCAAGAACAAATACATTTTTATATTTGCGCAATAAAAATATAGACATATTTTAAACATTTATTGACCATACTAAGTCATTTAGTTGGGTAAGTTCGTACATAATAATAAAACGGTGAGACAACGCCAGAAAGGCGTAGGAGGCAACATGTGTATACACCGTATAAGTAAATAGCAGCGCTGTTCATCAGATCATCACGTCAAATGCTTGGGGGTTTCGGAGACAGTGCAAATTAACGCTTTTTCAGCTGGTTTTATGAAATACTTAAAACTATGCCAGTAACTTTGTTTTTAATTTCTTCTGTGTGTGTATCATCAGCTTATCGCAATCCAAGTAAATATTTCAAGAAGGTTGAACGTATCCCACAGGCAACTATTGAGAAATTTCTAGATACACTCATTACTATAACCAGAGTGATATCCTCGCAATACTTGAAAATTGTGAAGTTCAAATAATTTTAAATACAAATCAGCAAAAGTGCGACTACGTTTGTCATGGAGCGCCAGTTGGTTCATACTGCGTTTATTTGTGTGTTTCCAGCACCTCCATGACTCCTGCGAAAATAGCGTGGAAGAACAACTTTCTTAAGCCCCCCCCCCCCCCGGGCCGATCTCACCACGCATTACGAGCGATTCTGGCCAACGATGCAAGGCAAAATAAAAAAAAAAAAAAAAAAAAAAACGCGCTAGGATTTTTCTTTATATTTTTTTTTTTTTTTTTACAGTCGTGTTTTTTTTTTTTTCGGCATCGTCCCCTACTTGCCGGAGGATCATCAGGTCATCAGACTTCCCCGAATGGCGTTCGCAAAATCCTCGCCGCCTCGCCGGGGAGTCGCCGCCACCCTCCGTCGGCCACTTCTGGTCATCTCAGTCATTAGAAGATTCACGGGTCCTAGTTGTTGACTACGAGGAGGTAAACGACCAGACGTATGAAGAACACTCAATCCCCGCAATCGGCCTCGATGTCTCGACCCCGGGCTGAGCTTCGGCCCCGGCCCACTGGAAGCAGCCATGCCTCGCTGTCCGCGTAGGAGCACTTAGGTCGTCGCGTCGTTTGTCAGAGTCCGAGAAACATCGCCCTTGGTTCGGCACGCAGTGCGATGGGGGCTCAGGGATTGGCCGCACTGGTCGTATAGATATATATCCGTGTGTATGGGCTTTTGTTTGTTCGCCCATACCGATGAAATATGGGTCCTTCTCAGAGACGGCCCGGATAGACATGTGAAGCGGCTTCTACGTTCTGTTTTATTGTTTTTGTTGTGCCGTCCTTTTGTTTATTTGGCCTTAGAACATAACCGGATTGACGACGTGCTCTAGAGTGGAGCTTCACAGGATTTTATGCGCAAAACTAGGCTTGCGACTTTAAAAAAAGCACAAAACAAAACCAAGGGTATTGCGTGTTTTTTTTGTTTTTTTTTGTTAGGCTAAAGGAATTTTGCCAAGAAAGTTTTCCACGAAGGCTGTCTTGGCTTTGCATGATGATGAAAAGCCCGTGCGCTCTCTAACCAGAGTAAATGTGCCGCCACAATGTTCTCCTCGTGGCTGTTTCAAGAGCCAAGATAGACAAAATTTGCTTATTGCTCTTTTTTTTTTTCCTTTTGTGAAGTCGCTTCAGCCGGCGTGAAAAAAATAAGAGCACTATATCTTCCCTTGCATCATCCTACGACGTATTTGAGATATTACACTTTTTTCCTATCGCTCTGTCTGCCATTGTGCTTACACAAATCATGAGCAGAAATTTTGCCAAGAACGAGGAGTTCCGTGATGACGTTGTAACACGAATGCCTGGCTATACATGAAAGCGCCTGCGAACTTTTATTATATTATATCGCGAGCCCGCAGATTGTCTAGAAAAGGCGAAACACCTGTTAAAAAGACTCGCGTCGCGTCGCTCCGCCATTCGGCGTGGCCATAGCAACCACCGCTCAAGCTATAACGTGGCCGAATCCCGCACCATTAAACCACAGCGTCATCGATGGTTAATACGGCTACACCGCTCGGCGGCGCCTCGCGACGCGGTGTCTACTCATAAGTGTTTCACGCTTTATTCCCCCTGTTTGCGAGCTGCGGTAACAAATAATCTGCAAGTAAATATGCCTTTTCACGTGGAATTAGCCACCGCGTTCGGTCTCCCGAGTGCATGAATGACAACCACAATAAAAAATTCCACAAAGCAACACGATCGCTTTCTTACAAGGCGGTGCACCAAGAGAGCAGTAATCTTGCTTCAAAGGCTCCGGGACCCTGCGAGCTTTGCTGCATTGCTCAGACAGCCTCGCTGCGAATCCAGCTCACGTAGCGCATGGTTTATGCGTGTACTAGAACGTCCAGCCGACTGGATTTCCCCCCGGGCGAGCAGGTGTTTTTTGTGTTCTGGGAAGGGGAGTGCAATCTCCCGTCGGGTGCAAAGATGAACGACTCGCGAAGATTTGGTAAATACACACCCGACTTCCAAGTTTGTGCCAAGCTTGTGTTTGTTTGGAGCTTTTTTGTTTTGTTTTGTCTCACCAGTACGGTGTGGATTGCCGGGTGCGGCGGAACAGGTGCGTACCTCAAGATTTGTTCCTTGATTGAATCGCTAGTTTTCCCATTTAACAATCAACGAGGTTATTGAAGAGCCAGTTCTCGAGTTTTATTCCGGCGTAAAATCAACAAACTACTTAACGCTGTATAATTGGCATGTTAGAGCAAACTAGGAACGTTAATTGCGAAAGACCATTGCAATTATTCACCAGGAGAAAACTGCCTTTCGCAAAAGTTTACTGCTCCCTCCTCCTGTGTATCTAGTTTGCCATTTTTTATACAAACTTGGAGCGCGCCGAAATTGTTTCAAATTCTGGCGCGGCTTGATTAAATCGGCTAAAACCGCCCAGAGGGAAAACTTCTCCATTTACTTTTTTTTTTAATTGCGAGCACGCCGAGCAGTACAGCCATCTAGAAGCAGTGGATCCCTTGGTTAATTGTATGCTTAGTACCTCAAGCAAGTTTGATCATGATTATTCGGTATACGTAATCGAGACTACTCGGATCCGCAATTACTTAGTGGTCTAACCATGAGTTTGCTTCATTAATTATTGCGAGAATTCAGTCAAGAAGAGTCAAGTGCCAAACCATCAAAAGGAACCTGGTACGCCCAAGCCGAGGACTGTGTACTAAGTTTAATCATTTGGGGGAGCGCTTACGCGGAAATAAAATAGAACCGAAATTTCGGTTAAATTAAACGTTTTCTGTAATTTGCCTCAGTCAAATTACAGGTGCCTGAATTCGAATTCTAGTACTTTTATGGGTCCAGCAAGGCAGCTAGCTTATCGTAGTAATTTTTTTTCGAATATTAACCCATCTGCAATGAAAATTTCTAGACATTCCTAGACCCATGGGAAGGACTTCACGCAAAGTAAATATGGGTAATTATTAAAAAAAAAATTCACGTTTAAAATCATATATAAACCATTTGCTTTTGTTTTACAGTAACTATGTTACATATATTATCTGAGATATATTCTCAAATCATAAAATACCCTCAAGGAAGTAACATTGATTTCATACAACACTACGGATTTCGCAGAGGTTACTTATTTAATAATAAGCTCGCCTTCTTTGTTCATGACTGTTCATGACTCGATGCCAATATGAGTAAGCACTGCGAATCTGCCTGGACAGTGAGTCTACAAAAAATCCTGCATTTTTTCTTTAGGTACTGGTGGTACACTCGGTCTTTACCATCCTTACGACTGGGCCAGGAACAGTCATCCAAAGCACTGTGACGAAACGGAATGACGCGCCATTTGGGACCGCGCCGAAGTGCGCTGACCAAGCAACGATCGACGGTACAACGGTGGACCTCCAAGTGCATTTACAACCTCGGCCAGCCTCACCGTCAAAGTCATCGGAATTGGCGCATGTTAAAAGCTACGACCCAGCTCGAGTATTGCCGGTTTGGTAAGGCAAGCTAAAAGACCAGTATTTTGTTAATATTTACCGAAGCGATCACATATGACTGTTTCCGTTTCCGTGCCGAAGTTCGTTGAGTAACATTCAATGCCTTCGTATGATGAGGCATAGTACTCTTATGCTATGCGTCCACGTCAAAGCCAACCCTGGTCCCTACACAGCTAGGATATTGAAGCCGCTTCAGGTAATTGCTAAGGATATTAAAGACATGAAGGAAGGCAAGGCTGCAACAATTCGCTACTCTTGCAAACAAGCGTGAAACTCGCCACTATTGAGCGAAGAGTAGGCATCATGACTAACAATGCAGATGCTGTGCCTTCCCCCCAAGATAAGGTTAAGTGTATTAAAAAAAAGGTGGATTTTTGTTCCAAAATATTGATGACCTAAAAAACAGGATTAGGCGGCACAACTTGATTGCTTGCGGAATTCATGATTTACCAGATAAAGACAATGCCTTTCTCGATCATTGCATCAACCACGTAATATTCCAGAATATTATGAAAGTAAAACGGGCTGGCACAGAATAAATACAACGCCTGGGTAAGAAAAGTACCAATAAAACTAGGCTCGTCATTCTCGATGATGATGATATTGATGCTAATTTTGTGCCTAAAAGCACCATAGAGGTGTTGACGTTGATGCACCAGCTCAAGTCACTTCCATAAAACAAAAAAGTTAAAATCGAGTTCAATGTTCAAAGTCATTAAAAACAGAGTAGCACATCAAGAGCCTAAGCTATGATAAATACCATCACAAGTGCATTCCGGTATCTAAAGATAAAATGTGGCGCCAGAAAAATGCCATATCGCCAAATGCTATTAAAACGAACTAATTCCATGCAGTGATGACCCTTCAATTAGCTTGTAATAAAACGTGCCGCAATATCGCTTGAATTTTTCTAGGACACGTTACTTTATGCTGCCCAAGAGATCACATGACGCAATATGACCTTCCATGAGCTTCTGTAGAAAGTTAGAAGCACTCCATCTCGGCAATGCGTACGGTCACTTAAAAGGCTGAAATTTAAAACCTTCAGAAGAAAAAGCGAATTTATTTCACTTGTTTGCGCCACACGGCACAATCATATTTCGGTCGGGGCCTAACCACAGCACAAAATAAAAGTAACACAGCACCATTGGCGTACCATACCAAAGCTATTTTAAACAGGCAGCTCAAATTCTAACGTTAATTGGCAATATACTTACACACTAATGTTCCTGGTCACATCAGCTAAAATATTAGTACAGTTGCCTAAATTTTACTTTAAATATCAGCAATATTTACGTCTTGGAGGCGTAAAAACTTTCGTTCTGTGAAGTTCAAAGGCAAACGTCTAGACGGAAGAGATAACATTAACATTCCGAGTAGTTGCCGGTTTTTCAATTTTCAATGACTATGTCTTCAATATCTCAGAAAAATTCTCCCCCTAAGCTGAACAGATAAAAAAATAGGATAAGTGTGTTCTTTCATTTAAAAAAGTGGAAATAAATGCGGAGTCTTTTCGATGGAATGAAACTACTAGGCTCATGCGAAACAAGATACTTTCCTTGACGAGATGCAAATATTTCGTCGGTCTTAAATTATGAACCCAGCTTTAATACCCAGAACTGCTTATTACGTTAAGTCGAACAAGGTACTTAGAATAATTAAATTAAATGCAAGAATTATTGCAAACAAAGTGGTTTCATTAGGACTGATGGGTCTGATATAATTATCAGAAAACTTTATGTATTGACAGTGTCTCTGACGCGGATATAATCCAACAATCCCATGAACGTTTACGTGAAGACCGCTATATAAGGGAGAGGTGTCTCGATTATTATAAAAACTATTATTGAACATTATGAACTGCGCAAAAAATATGTAGCAGAAACTGTGTAGTAAAAACTTTTTTTCTCTGGTTTCATTACTCTCCTTGGAGCCGTTTACGGGTCACGAAGCACTGGTATTGAAGTTCCACAAAGTGACATGCCTTTTTAAAAGAGCAGTCAGAGTTTGAAGAGCATCATTATGGGAGGTAACTTCATTCTTCCTAATCTCGATTGGAGCTTGATAACGACTACGACCAGCTGCAAGTACTCTGACCTCTTAATAGACGGCATTTTTGTTTGAATTTGTTCAAACAGTGAAGGGTTATACACAGAGAAAATGATCTAAGTCTTCACCTCTTGATATATTTTTTTGTTTATGGAGAGAGTTACGATGCAGCCAAACATTGCGTGGTCACCGAAGGTTTATCTAATCACCCCATGATTGCAATCGGCCAAGGAGCTGTTCGGAACAACCCTGCTACGAAGATAGAAAAAATATAATTGCTAAAATAGAGCACAAAAATGTATACTGCATTATGTCGTGTTTTCTTTTGAAAAATGTGGTCTCTTGATCTCATCTCCAGAATTCGGCGTAGACGACTTCTGATGCAATTTAGTGGTCTCATAACACGTGTATTGCAAGGTTTGGGCCCACTCGTAAAAGAAAAGGTTCTAAAAATAACCCGTAGAGTACGAGAGATATATTTTCTAGGAAAAACAAAAACAAAAAAGACCTTAAAAATAAGACGAAAAAAAGAGATTCTTGGTTTGCATCACCAGCTACAAAACTTAATTAAAACGTAATAAGTACATGTATCATAACGAAACAAAATCACTTTTTTCCCAAACAATCCCCAAAAGTTTTTGTGAAATATATCAAGCGTTGCGCGTTATGTGAGAAAGCTAGTTTATTGGGGTTAGAAATTGTAGACAAATTTACTATAACTAAGGTCTTAAACGACTATTTCACCACCTATAAAAAAATGTTCATTTTTGTTTAAAAATAATTATGACCCAGAAAACAGAAAGAGGCGAAAGAAATTCATTTTCACGGGATTCTTGAATTACCAGATAAAAGCAATCCTTCTCTCGATTTTTGCGTCAAGCAGGAAATATTAAAAAATATCACAAAATAAAACCGGCCGGGCAGGAGAAGTAGAAATAAAACTAGTCTCGTCATTCTTGGTGATAATGTTGAGGTTAATTATATACCTAAAAACACAACGCAGATTTTGACATGAGTATGCGCAGCAGGCGTCACTCCCAAAAACAAAAGTAAAATAAATCTAATATTGAAAACCACAACACAGGTGGGAAAACAAGCCTAAGTCAAGATAAATCATACAAGAACATTTCCATATTTGCAGGTAAAATTTAGGCGAGAAAAAGGTATCGCGCTGAACAACGCGATACTAAAAAACATGAGCTCCAAGCATTGGTGGCCCCTCAAATAGCTTGTCGGAATAAAACGTGTCGCAATGCCGTTTGAATATGTTTGGAAACGTGACATTACGCTGCCCAAAATATCAGGTGCATCAATATGAGCTTCGATGAGCTTCGGTTTAAACACTCCATCTCAGCAATGCTTACGGTCACTTAAAGGGCTGAAATTTAAAACCTTCCCAAGAACATTGTATTAATTTAATTTGCTTGTGCTACACAGAACATAGAAAATTGTTTCGGGGTATAAGCACACCACAAAATAAACGTAACATAGCATCAGGGCCTTATCACACCAAGCAATTTAAATCTGGTAGAACAAATGATGATGACATAAGATTTGAACGTCAGTTGGCAGTCGACCAACACACTAATGTCCCTGATCAAATAAGCTAGATTAATAATACGATAGTCCGAAATATACTCTAATGTTGAAATCTTTAATTCTTGAAGGCCAGATAACGTTGTTTTGTTGGAACTAAAGGCAAACTTCTGCACGGAAGAGACAAAACTAAAATTCTAAGTAGTGTCCGGCTTTTGAAGGAGTATGTATTCAATATCTCGGAAGACTTCTCCCCACGAGTTGAGCAGTTAAAAAAAGTTATAGGACAACGCTAAAGTCTTCAAAAAAATTAGGAAATTTGTTCTTTCATTTTACAAATTAAAAACAATTGAGGTTTCTTTTTGATGGAATGAAACTGCGCCAATTATGATACCACTGCCTCATGCGAAACGAGATGACTTTCCTTAACGAGATCCAAAAATATCATTGGTCTCAAATGATGTTCCATCTTTAACACACAATCTATTTCTTACGTGGAATACAACAAAACACTTAGAACAATTTAATTGAATGCTAGACGTACGTATTGTGAACAAAAGGGTTAGATTTGGGCATTATGATCTTGGCATTATAATAATCACAAGAATTGACTTGTTGATAGTGTTTCTGATGTAGAGATAATCCCAAACTCCCTGTACAAGTACAGGGAGGAGGATCGCCATTAATATAAAAATACAGTATTTAGTTTTATAAACTGCGCAAGAAGTATGTGGCAGGAACTGTGGGGTGAAACTTTTTTTTTTACTCTCCTTGGGGCCGTTTACGGGTTACGAAGCGCTGGTATTGTAGTTCAACACAAGTTGCACGTTTTTTAACGAAAGCAGTCAGAGTTTCACGAGAAATATAATGGGAGGTTACTTCATCCTTCCCAAATTGATTGTAGCTCAATAAATACTTTGAGCAAATGTAATTACGCTAACTTCTTAACAGACATTGTATTTTTTATAAATGTGTTCAAACAGTGACGGGTTATACAAAGATAACAAAATCTCCGATGTCACTTCTTGATTTTTTTTTGTTAGTCAAACGGATTACGATGCAGAAAATCATTGCGTTGTAACCGAAGATTTATCTGATTACTGCAGGATTGCAAATGATTACTTATGAGTTGTTCGCAGCATTTCTCATACAGAGATAACAAAATATAATGACTAAAACAGAGCACGGGATGAAAGCATATTACCTTATCCACAGTTTTCTTTTAACAAATTTGCTGTCTTGGCCTCAACTCCAAACTGCGGCGTAGAAGAAGTATGACGCATTTTCAGGGGGTTCTTCACAAGTATATTGACAGATTAGGGCTGACTCGTAAAAAAACATGCTGAGAATAACCCATGGATTACGAGCGATATAAATATGCAGGTAAAAATAAAAGCAAAAACTAAGCAGGAAACGCCAACAATAATGCAAGGGTGATTGGTGTGTCTTAGCAACTACGAAGCTTAATTAAAAATCATAACTATTATATTTTGATAAATGTATTATAACAAAAATGTCATAATTTCTTCAAAGCGATCTCCAAAAGTTTTGGAAAGATACATCAAGCTCAGCGCACTAAGTTAGCAAGTTAGCAAGATTGTGGTATCGAAATTGTTCACAACTCCTCCATCGCTAAGGTATTCAATGACTATTTTACAACGTTGTACGACGTTGGTGCTAGCTCACTTTCTGAGTTCTCATTAAACTCGCTCCATGCCCCTATACATGCTAACATGAGAATCGGGTATATTTGCAGTGCCACTGAAAAGTGTCTTCGGATTTATTCCTCAGTTATTTCTTAAAAAGCATGCTGAATGGTGTTGCGAAATTAATATCGTCATTTGCAGCAAATCATTTGAAGAGGGAGAGTCTCCCTGACATGGAAAAGTGGCTAAAGCAATTCCAATTCATGAGGCAGGTAACAAACAAGAAATAAAATTATTCTCCGATTTCATTGCAGAGCTGGTGCATCAATGTTACGGAACATTGTTTATTTATTCACGTTGTGTCGCAATTTCAAGATAACAATGTCTTGTGAGAAAGCAAACACGGTTTTAGACGTGGGTACTCTAGGGTAACTTCGCTCCTCAGAGGGTAAATGACTGTGCGAATGTCGTTGACAAGGGGGGGGGGGGGGGGGGGGGAGGGGCAGACGGACGTAGTCTTCTTGGCAATTGAAAGCGAGCGTCTTGGTTAATAGATACAAAGCTTGAAAGTATAAAACAAAGAGGACGAGGACGGGAACAGGGCATCCTTTTTTAAAAGATGTCCTGTTCCCGTCCTCAATCTCGCTGTTTTACACTTTCAAGTTTTGGAGTCTTAGATTTCGCAAAGGCGGTCGACTGCGTTTCCGACCAGAAACTGCGTAGCAATGAAAGATACTGAGAACGAACAACTCAGGCGGTCACTGGATTTCTATTTGAGCAATCGTCACCAGTTTATCGAAGTCAGTCGTCAATGTTCCTCAACTAAGGTGGTTATCTTAGGCGTTCCCCCGGGGGCAGACCCCTCCTTTTTTTAAGGCGCAGCTCCTAGGCGCCGACTTCCGGGTTGAACGGCGTCGGCGTAACCGCGCGTTGCATTATAGGAGGTTTTCCCGCTAAAGTTAGCGCTGTAATTTTCCCGCTAAATCTAGCAGAAATATTTTTTCGCTAAACTCAGCGGGGAAATCTTTCCGCTAAATTTGGCGGAGAAATTTTTGCGCTAAATTTAGCGTGGATGTGTTTTCCGCTAAATTTAGCGGACAACGTTTTCCGCAAAGTATAGTGGGAAAATATTTGCGGTAAATTTAGCAGAAAATTTTCCCGCTTGATTTATGAGGGAAATTTCCGCGCGAAGATAACAGAAAAATTACCCTGCTAACTTTAGCGGATTAATTTTCCGCGCTAGCTTTAGCTGAGAGTCTAACTTGTACAGCTCGTAAAAACGAGGACACGAGGAAGACGAGACAGCACCTCGCGGTAATTTACAACCGAACGTTTAGTGAAACCCACTTACTGGTTGTACACACATTCGGGCTCCCGGCACAAAAAGGCAAACTCTTCCTCAGTAAAGTGCACTGACGGTTCACTTACGCAGCTATCCTTGCCCTTTACTTTAATGCACTAAGCCTCAAACAGTTCTCTCTCAATTCTGTTCTCTTATTTTTCAAACTATTTTTGTATTGTCAAAATTAGGCGGGCACAGACACCTATCACAGTAAATTGCTAGATTACCCGATGGGGAACTTTTAGCAGATCGGGCATGCTCGCGTGCCCTATCGTTGATGCACCTCCCCATTTGCCCTATATTCGCTTTTCCGCGAGTCGTAGGTACTGCGCAACTGTACTGCCCAATGTCAGTTGTCTACGAAATACCTATGACTTGCTGAAAAGCGTATATAGGGCAAACGGGGAGGTGCGTCAACGATAGGGCACGCGAGCGTGCCCGATCTGCTAGAAGTTCCCCATCGGGTAATCCAGCAATTCACTGTGATAGGGGTGTTCGTGCGCGCTTGATCTTGACAACACAAAAATAGTTAGAAAACTAAAAAACAGCAACTGAGAGAGTATTGCTTGAGGCCTACTGCATTAGTGTAAAGGGCGAGGATAACGGCGTAAGTGCACCGTCAGTGCATTGAACTGAGAAAGAGCTTTCCTTCTTGTGTCGGGAGCCTGACTTTGTGTGCAACTAGTAAGTGTGTTTCAATAAACGTTCAGTTGTACGTTAGCGCCTGGTGCTGTCTCGTCTTCCTCGTGTATTTGTTCTTAAGGCGCTTTACAAGGTAGACATGTACCATCTAGCCCAGCTATCCATTTTAGCTGGGATATTGACCTCACGTGATCTCAACACAAATTCAGTTCCGACACGACTTCATGTTACATCACCATGAACAAATTCAGAAGCAGGAGGAGTAGAGGAGGAAAGGAGGAGGAGGAGGAGGTGATGATGAGGGGCAGCATGAGAAGTAGAGGATCAGGGTAGAGGAGGAGAAAGAAGGGAGAAGGAGAGGAGGAGCGGAATATAAAGAGGACGAGGAGGGGCATACCCTCCCCTCCTCCTTAAGAGCTGCGCTCTAGTTTGGCATTACAAATATATGCAAAGGTCTTTAATTTTCTTCGTTATAAATTCTTCGAATGTTCACGAGGGAATTTCGTTCCACGGTTTTGAAGGTGATTTTGTGCTTTTGGAGGCATATTGTTTTCTACTAATCAAATTTCTTTAGATAAGTGTATGATTACTATTTCTGAATGGTATAATGACAGACAATGGTTATTGAACAGCCTAATCTGGGTACTAATGGACATAGGGAGAAAAAAACTAATTATCTAAGTACAATTTATAAGACATCCAATTACAAACTATATAAGAATTCAACTTAAGTGTCATAATTACTTTTATTTTCACCTGGAACGGTCGTATGTCCTCAATCGCCAAAAACACAGCGGCAAAGCTCTGGTCGCTAAACAGTAAGCAGTAATACTGCATATTCTCAACTAAGCTCATAATTTAAAGTGCCATAGTTCGACCGCTTCTGTAGTGTGTGGACGCTGTTTGGGAGCACGCAAACAACGACAATATTAAGTAACTCGAAATTGTGCAAAAAAAAAGATTTGCGCTTTGTCTACAACATAGTAGGAAGAGTGGGTTCCATCACCAAATTTTATCGACAATCTAAAATTTACCTGTTATCGAGTCGTCGCATCATTAATCGAACAAAACTTTATATACCCATTGTTCATACTCTTCTATTCTTCCGTTTAACGAATTTATGCAATCTCATACTTCACGTCAGACACGCCAGAAACATAGAAACACGAATGACGTATCCTAACCTTGTACCGAATATTTTTTTTTTTTTTTTCATTTTTAACGCGTGATATTGACAAATGACCTTCCCGCTAACGTTCGGAGCGCCTCGTCCATTACAATTTCTGGAACGCGCTTCAGTGTTACCTTTCGATTTCTTTCTTGACAGGTTGGGTTTTGTAGCGTATTTAATTTGTGTATATGCTTTAATTTCATGTTTTGTTTATTCCACTTATGCATGCCTTCCTCCTGCCTGGGCATCCAATGAAAACTGGGGGTATGTGTGAATAAAGAAATTCAGGTTCATGCAATATTCGCTCACATTTCTAAAGCTCTTGACTGCGTTCCTTAACATAGGCTTTTACTAAACCTTGTCAAACTTAATATCCACATATGCTCTCGAATGATTGAAATAATCTCTTTTATTGTAACTATGTCCAAGCTCTTGTCATTTATCATCATCTTTCTTACAAATCACAAAGACGCTACTCAAAAGTGACCAATTGTCGTGGTTCAGGCCAACCGTTTGAGTGGGGATAAAGGTATAGAATTGAGGGAATAGGAAATATTATGTTACACATAAATCGAAAATGAACACTGGTTAAACATTCAGACATTTATAACGCTTCTGAACAATCTCACAACGTTTTTCAAGGTGACCCCAGTATCCGGTTGTCGGGTTTAGTTCCAATGACAATGAGATAGTGAGGCTTAGACTCCGCTCCTTGGATCCAGATGGTGGCCCCTGTCGTAGAAAGTCGATGTTACGAAAAGTCTGTCTTACTATACTTTGTGCAGTCGGTAGCGGTGCCGCCAAGGGTTTCTTCGAATCGTTGCCTAGATCAGGCGCCACAGCTTTTGGTTACCTCTAAATCCGAGTTGTTCGACTCGTTAATTCTGCCCGAGTTTCTCGATTCGTTGCCGTTTCCGTCTCCAACTCTGTAGGGCATTTTTAAGTCCGTTTCCACGTCCTCTTCTTCAACGACGTCCCTCGGGTCGCTACTGAGACTATCTTTCTAACCCTCAGATATTCATCGTAATATGTCTTCCCAGGGCCTCTGCTTAGACTTCTTCTCTTCATTCTTTCTAAGATCAAAACCTGACACTAATCTGGAATACAGTTCCCCATATTTAATAATTCTAACCCTTTTTTTGTCCAGATAACGTCTCAAGAACCCCAGGGCAGCCTGCTTCGTTCCTTGTGTTTCTAAACTATAAATAAAACTGCCCACTCAATTCGACGTTTTATAGATTGTCATTCATTTATTTCAATAGTTTTAGAGTGCAGCTCTTAGGCGCCCGTTTCCAGCTTAAAGGGGTCATGAAACGCTTTTCCAACTTTTTCCTGTTTCGCTTTCCTCCTCAACTCATAAATCGCGCATTCCACCAAACAGTTCAAGATGACGAAAAGGGGGAGTCCCCTCTTGCTCGCACTCTCGTTTGTGTAATCCCGGACACATCCATTCTCCCCCTAGAAGATTAGCCCGTCGCTCAAAATTCAGACAAAAGTTGCTTTCCCCACCCCGTTCATTCCGAAGCTGACAGTGCTGTTCAAGCTACGTGCTCGTTGGGCCAGCCACACTTGCCACGTGAGCGTGGCAAATGTGGCTGCAGAGAATGAAGTCAGGTGATGAAAGGGAGGCGGCTGATTGGTCCGGCAAGCGCGTAGCTTCCACCACAATGTCAGCTTAGGGGTGAAGGGAATAAGTGAGGTCCGGTTGCGTGTGACGTCAGTTTGGACCCGATAACGCGCTTTTGGGACCGCGGATGTATCACAGTGAAAAGGCAGAGAGGTTGCGAAGGGGAGGAGGTACGAAATAGTCCGCTCTGTTTTCAAATTTTCGCACTGAAAGTCAGGCATTTGACTTTCTACCTTTTTTCTTTTGGTCCACTGAACGATGTGCTATTAGTAAAATCCCAATCTAAAATGATTTATCCCAACCCGAAAATCGTTTCATGGGCCCTTTAAGCGGCGTCGCCGTTGCCGTCGCCGTCGCCGTCGCCGTCGGCGTAACCGCGCGGTGCAATATGAGAAATGCCCCATGATGCAACGCGCGGGAAGGATGACGAGCGGAAGGACAGGAGGAGGGGGAGAAGGAGGAGGGAAGAGGGGAAGATGATGAGGGAAGAGGGGAGGGGGAGGGGTGAGGAGGAGGAGAGGAGGGCGGGGGAGAAGTAGAGGAGGGAAGAAGCTTCAAGGATGAGGGGAGGAGGAGGTTAAGGAGGAGGAGGAGGGGAGGAGGAATACAAGGAGGAGGAAGAAGTGGGAGGAGGAGAGAGGAGGGGTATACCCTCCCCTTAGTACCCTTCCTTTCTCCTCCTCAAGAGCTGCGCTCTAATTCGCCGTTACAGGGTGTTGTAAACGTCTTTCATTTTCTGTAGCACCAATCGCCAAGCTCTTAACTCCAACCTGGACACATCCTGGCTAAAGACATTAATCCTCCGCGAGAAAATTTGTACTTTCTTTACTAAGTGCATAACTCCTATCTCAATATCTCATTTACTGAGTACCAATACGGTCATACCAACGTCAAGACATAAGTGCCTAGAAATTCATATTCGTCTGATTTAGTGTGGCGCAATATCAATAATCCAGCTCTTGCATCCACTAACCGCTCCCTTGATCTTATTATGAGCAACCTTAATCTCTTTCTGCTCATTGAACTTACAAAACTATTTTAAATATCTGGGGAGCACGCGCATGTTACAAATAAAGCTTCCACCGAAAAAAAAAAAAAAAAAAAAAAAAACAACTTAGCATGATATTTACGTCGCGAGACTTATTTCTGCGATTCTAAAATATGTTACAATCTTGCGGTCGATGTCTCAAATTATCAGTGTGTTTTGATCTCGTTCCTGAGTTAGGAGAAGTCTCGCATTGTAAATACTGAGCTGAATAATTTATTGGTTTTGTTTGCACATACGTGTCCTATAAGGTAGACAAAAAATATTTGTGCGAGTTAACTCTTCAAAATGGTACTCCGAAACATCCTTCTATGACGGTGTCGACGAATAAAAAAAATACATTTCTAAATCAATGCTAAATTAAAATGTGTCTCGCTTCTTTTTTTCATGGGAAGTTTACTTTTAGACATGAGCGCTATTTAGGCTTTTAATTTATTTTTTAGCTTATGGTTTCTTTACAAAACATTTGCTTACACCACACTTGCCTGTCCCAGTTTTGTGCATGCTTCTATGAAGTCGGATGCTAAACATTCGTGCATACGAAAGAAGAATGATTATTCAGAAAACCGTTGAGTTGTTTTCATTTTCTCAGATTATTCGTACTTTTGTGGTGTCAAAGCATTGAAATATGAGCCCAGTTTTTAAGACTTATTACTTTGCCGCTGACCTGCTCGTCTATCAATGTTTCATAGCTTGCATCTTTATGAATAGCTCCAGAACAATTTCCTTCTGCAAGTCCCTTATATCCTTGCATTGTGATCATTCCTTAAAAGATAAAACACCTCGCATGCTACTCATTTATTCACGCATAATAATTCTAGCCGTTCAATAGGACCGATATATGTAAGTACCAGCACACATACCAACTAAACGCTGTTTTAAGTTATTTCATTAACTTATGTGCATTGATAAAAAAGCAAATATTTTATTGTACTTTATCTGAACATTTTTTTATAATTTTTGTTTCCAAGATTTCTTCTGTACATTATGCTTTGCTTTCTATACGCATGTTTTGTTTGTTTTGCGACCACTTTTCCATAGTTAACTTGCATTATAACCCTCCCCCTTGGTAACCCTCTTTGTTTCGAGGGCCGATAGGAATATGTTATATAAATGAATAATTACATACAAACATACAGAAATTACCTAGATGCGGAACTACAATCAAACATTAACTCTCTATTTTCGTACTTGAGCAGATTTTTTTTTTCTTTTACCGCAAATTTCTCCCTAGGCACGCAACTTGACGCGCTTTCCACTTCGCCGACACGGCCCCACCCAAGTCGTTCTGAATCTCTGAACTCATTCCATTCACGTAGCAAACCCACCGCGCAGAGTTCTAAAGTTCAAAGTTTAACAGCAGATTCATCGCTCTTGTTCTCAACAGCGTATTGTCTACGGATCCTGAAAAACTCGATTCTTTAAAGTCGAGGCATAGTCATGCATACGAAGCACAAAGGCACTTATTATCTGCTGTTCGCGCAAACACGCAATGGTTCGTGGGAACGGGCGAACTGATAGTTTCCTTCCGCTTAGGCAAACATTCATTTGACCACTTGGAAGACATGACAAAAACATATTGGAAACATCTTTTTCGATGCTTTAGCGTAAACATTGTGGAAGTAACGCACATGCTTAAAAAGAACAATGAAACATTTCAAGCGATTTAGTGTGATTTTTATGCTTCAGATGCATGGAAAGCTTGTTACATTTACTTTAAAACCCATTGTCTCTTTGTAGTAATATTTATCGCATTGTTTCTGAGACATTTTATCACCAGAAAGGCTGCCAGTGTAATGTTAGAAATGAAAGACTGTTCTGCACTGCTCACCGGTCGCAGCTAGTGTTTATGCATCGTGTAATCTTAGTGGCGCTATGCAGGTTGGGCGAGCCGAATCTAAAGGTACGATGTGTAGCTTGCGCATTTTATTTTATTTGTTTGCCTCCTTAACATAGAATAACAAAACAAAAACGAGATATTTGCTGCCGCTTTGAAGGGGCTGTCTAGTGATGTGACCTCCTATTTAAATTTTGTTTATATAATCACTCAAGAAAATAGAGTTTCTACAGTCAACGAGCACCGCAGAAAGAATACTTGAAATATCAAATTGCGCTATCTACATTCGCTACAATAAAACGGTGTGAAAAATTATAATATATGCATAAGTTAGCTTACGAGCCTTGAAAGCCCAGTACGTTCAGCAGTGCATGATGTGCACTCAAATGTTCCTAGAGTCCTTTTTTTTAGATTCGCTCGGACAGTGCTAATATATATATAATATATATATATATATATATATATATATATATATATATATATACCACAACATACAGAGAGTTGGAAGGACAGTATTCAGTTTTATGGCATTGCTTAGGCTCGCATAAACCGTCAATACTATACGTAATTTACTGGTTAGTTTCGCTTCGTTCGCTTAGACAATTTTTTACACATCAGATTTATAAGCCCCTCTATGAAGAGCTTCAAACTTTTAAAGTAATTGTTATGTGTTTCTTTAAACAGAAAGAATTTGGTCAACCCCAAATGGCGCCTTGTGTGTCAGCTGTAGGTGACAAATCGAGCCAGTGATATACCATTGCTAGACTGGGGCTCTAATCTACACGGTAAACCAAAGTACCGGGACATCACCGCCTGCCGTGATTGCTCAGCTCTACACCACTGACCAATCGCAGCAGGCCGCGATGTCCCAGTTCCTTGGTCCCACTTACTCCTGCCGTGTAGATTAGCGCCCCTGGTGTCTTTAATGCTCATCCCGCAGTGGCGGTAGATGCCTGTAGTAAGGTGGTAAGCTGGGCGAGCTGGTGCGGGTTGAACCCGTTGAAAAAGATAACACACAAAAGACAAAAACAGAGACAGGAACAGATTAAAGAAGACAAAGAAGGGATAATTCACAACTCAAATGTATTGTTCGTTGAAAAGGAGAAAAAAGCAGGAACGTGCGGCAGGTACGAGGAAAAGAGCTCTGGCACCGGGGGCGAAGCAAGGACCATCACACGCAGTCACCAGTCTTAAAAGGATGAAGTAGACACGAGCTTGAGGACGGAAAGGGAGAGTGTCAGTGCTCTAGAACGGCATCGCAGAATCTATGGTAATTTAAACAAGACAACGATGGACATAAAGGAGTTTGGTGGTAGATATTTCGGCTGGACCTTCCTCCCCTCCCCCGCAAAAAAAAAAAAAAAGTAATAATCTTTAGCTTTTAGACGATTTACAACCTACGGTGACATTTCGATTCCTTCAATCCTCGAAAGAACTCTAAACGTTGCCCCTAATTTTTGCGTTGGACCTAACCTACGTCTTCCGGAGCTGATCACATTGGCAAGAAACGTCACTTACAAGGTCAGTGAAGAAGACAGACCACGTTGTGTCTATAGCAGGGGTGGCCAAGCTGCGACTCTTCGCGTGTTGAAGAGCGGCTCGCGGCTCCCTCCCGTGTTTGTCCCCCCCCCCCCCCCCCCCCCTGCCACCCTCCCGGTCACACGAGCACTTCCCCGGAAAGAGATATGGAACGCGTTTGAAATCGAAATACAGCGAGCGGTGTGGTAGTCTTGTGCTACTGCTACCTTACGTACAGTTGGACTACTTTTGACTCGGATAGATTGAAAGTAGCTCGAGTTTCGTTTATTGCTTGAGACAAAAGTGTGCCTCCCCCCCCCCCCCCCCCCCACGGCTCTCGGAAGTTTTGTGGTTTTGTTTGCGGCTCTTAGGCCGGGCCAACCTGCCCCCCCCCCCCCCCCTGGTCTATAGGAATGTGTAGACACTCTTTCTGGATCACGACCTGTTCAGATTCACTATTCTAGAGATATGATCGATCTATTTCTGGTTCAAAACAAACTGCGTGTTTTGGAGGTAGATAAGGATCGATGTTTTGTTGTAATGCCTGAAGGTGTTTTATAAAAGAAACAGGCACAGCCGTGAAAAAAAAAAGAAAAAAAGAAAAAGCTTGAGAGTTGTCTAGGTTCTTATGAAAAAGTTTGGATTCAGACTAGCTTTGAGTGAACGACTGTCGTTTAACTGGCTTGCTCACAACATCCAAAAGACTGAAGGACTGCACTTTTATGTTTCTTTGGTACTACAACCCACCAAAAGGAATGTCATTTTCGAGCGATTGTAGCCGAGAAGGGTACGTGGCAACGACAAATGCATGCATTCCTCCAAAACACCTCTGTGATTTAATACTTCAACATACCTTTATGGTTCGCGATTCCGTAGCAGTTGTTATGAAATTTTAAGGACAGATGAATTTTCCTCTCAGAGTGTATTCAACGTAGACGTCCAACGTTTGTTTTTACTTTCTCCACCCTGAAGATATACTAGATTTTGTAAAACTGTGCATTGAGTCAGATGATGAACTCACCTTTGGTAACTCATCTGGAATATATGTAGAATGTTTTCTTGAACATTTGCTTTTTAATTTTAAGTCTCCTTTCATAGGTGGAAAGAAGGGGTATATTTACGGAGCACGGGCGTGTGAACAAAATCATGTGTTGCGCCGATGCTTAGTGACATATTTCGTTCAAAGGTTGACCGCACCATTGGAGTCTTCATTGATTCCACGCTAGTCATAAATGTGTTTTGATATGTAGATATCTTTCTAATAATGGACAAAGGATCCCTAAAAGGCGGTATAGTTCCTAATTTCATGGACATTCTTCTCAAGTAGGGCTTTGGACGTTCCCTCACTTGTGAAAACACCAAAAAAAGGCATGTTGCAATTTTTGAACCTTTCGATTTCTCTTCAACCCACTCATCTCTCGTGTTGCTTCTCACCCCGTTCAAAGAAAACCTAACCTACATTACTCATCCTCACATTCTAAAGATGTAAAAATGGGCATAGCTAGTTCCTATCTATCATCGGTCTAAATAAATTCTGTTTTAATGATATCAAGGTCAGACTTTATGCTCAAATTAATATATTAATATAGCCTCGCGCAGGGCCGAGCGAGTAATGCTAGGTGAAACTAGAGTGGAGCTAAAACCATTAATAATGACTAGTTGTTCATGGTTAGTTAGGAAACAATGTATCCAGAAAAGGACATTGTAAGCAATGTTTAATTTACTGAGTGCTAAAAGAAGCAACTTGTGGGACACATTATCAAACGCTTTTGATACGTCTACACAGATGCAATCAGAATTTGATCGCTCATCAGGTGCAGTGCTAGGGTCATTTGTAAATGATGCTAGTTGTGTTTCGCACAAAACAGACTCCCACAAACCATGCTCAAAGCGATAAGAGAAATTGTACGAATCTACAAAGTTAAATGTGCTTGAATAAATTATATGTTCATGAATTTTGCATGGAATGCTGATGTGTGAAATGGGACGAAACTTCCGAGGGATGAGGCTGTCACCTCCCATCTGAACAGGAACCACCCCGGCGACCTTCTAATCATCTGGTAAAACACAGATTTGAATAGATTGTATACAATGGCAGAAACCAAAATTTATGAGTATATCGGTGTTTTTCAAACATCTCTCACTGATGTCATCAATCCATGGTGATGAGTAATCTTTGAGAGAATCAATTATCTTAGAAATACTTTCAGGGTCTACAGCTATCGAATGTATTGGTAATTGTGATCGTAAAATAGACAGTCAGGAGCAGGAGCGTATCACAAGATGGAAACATACTAACAAAAACATTACTCAGCATG
This sequence comes from Ixodes scapularis, assembly GCF_016920785.2. Classification (NCBI taxonomy): domain Eukaryota; kingdom Metazoa; phylum Arthropoda; class Arachnida; order Ixodida; family Ixodidae; genus Ixodes; species Ixodes scapularis. Next base: position 199,623,004 of record NW_024609835.1, read on the forward strand.
TCAGCACAATCCATTGTAGAAATCTGACTACCGTCATCGGCCTTCAGTGACACTGCAGCTTTCCTATTTTCCTTTATGATCTTCCAAAACGGCTGAGAATTTTTCTTAACATAGGTGGCAGGGTGATATTGATAAGAGTTAATTTCGCCTGGGGGTTCACAGATGCTTTATATTACCCGGTGGGAACACGATAAGCATTGCACCGTTCATCCGTAGGATTACAGTATGCAGCACGAAACCTACACTTTTTTTTGTTCCCCAATCTACCGAGCTTTCTGGGGTACCAAGGAGAACGCGAGTTCGAATATACATTTCTAAGTGGTACATACCTGTCAGATACCACTTCAAATGTTTCTTTAAGCAGGTCCCAATTAACATTAACAAAACACTCTTGAAGGCCGGGCAAATAAAGGCAAATCGAAATGTTCATCTTTCTGTTAATTACATAGAAGTAATGTTTACCGTAGTCGGAGATAAATTTTGAGAAATGCTTTACAGCCGATGTTCTTATCTTTAACTCAAATTGCAAGACAATAGTCTCTCAGACCAGGTGAATGTAATACGGGTGAGACCAAATCTGGACATGTTCTCAATATAAGGTTTAACATATCAGCTGACAAGGACGTAACGCGATTAGGTTAGGTTGCTAATTGTGAGAGATAATAGTCAGAACTGAAATTTATAAATTGTTGCACCAAGAAGAAAATAGCTGAAGAGTTCCAGGGATGCATGACCACATCATTTCAGGAAAATTAGTCTCCCATAACAAAAATGGGAGAGTATGGCAAGCGCCTGATTTTTCACTTACCGAACCAGGCAGGTCTTTACAAAAGAGGAGTTCATATTCGGCGGTCATTAGTATACTTATATAATTCTTCGCGTGTTATTTATATGCAGACGAATCCAAATACGATCAAGTTTAGTTGAGATGTATATGAAGGAAGTTATGACATTATCTGCAACGGCAATTATGACTCCACCACTAGTTATATATTTTTTATCACAGATATATATTGTATTGTTTCTGGTAAATTAATATTTCGCTCTTCCTGATTTTACCTGAGAGTCACGTTTCCGTGGGGACTGCAATAATACTATTACTTGAGTAGAATAAAGAGCTGAGTTCGTCGCGACGGTCAATCACGCTGCGGACATTACCAAAACGAACAGATATGTTACATGGTCAGCCTTCTGTTTCCTTAACTGACATGGAAATATCAAGTCGTTACCGCGTCCCTCGAGCAATTGAATCTTTAAAAGTGCAGCTCTTGGGCGCCCGTTTCCGGGTTGAGCGGCGTTGGCGTCTCCGCCGCTGTCAGCGTCGCCGTCGCCGTCGGCGTCGGCGTAACCACGCGCGTTCCATTATATAAAATCACAGTTTCCCCACTAAATTAAGCGGGAAAACTGAAATGATGTTGAGGTCAAGTGACATCAGTTTCCACACTAAATTTAGAAGAAGAAACTTAACCCGCTAAATTCGGTAGAAATTTCAGCTAAAATTCCCGCTAAATTTAGCGGGTAAACTGAATTATTGTTGAAGTCAAGTGACGTAAAGTTCCCCGCTCAATTTAGCGGGGCAACTTAATCTGCTAAATTTTGAGAGAATATTTTCGCTCAAGTTCTCGCTAACTATAGCGGGAAAACTTTCACTAAACTTCCCGCTCAATTTAGCGGTAACATTTTTGGGTAAATTTTGCGCTCAATTCAGCGGAAAATTTAGCGTAAATTTTCCGCTTAATGGGAGAGGAGGAGAGGAGGAGGGGACGGTACGGAGAGGAAGGAGGGGCATAACCTCCCCTCCGTACCGTCGTCCCCGCTTTCTCCTGAAGAATTGCGCTCTAATTTCACATTACAGAGATTTGTAAACGTCCTTCATTTTTTCTCCCGAGCCTTTCGCACGTTCTTGTCTACTTTATCCTTTGAAGACTGATGAATTCGGTTTATGTCCTTGCTGCGTCTCTGGTGCCAGTTATCTTTCCCTCTCATCTGCCGCACGTTCCTGGTTCTTCCTTCTTTCCAAAGTACAATACATTTGAGTCGTAAGCTCTCGCTTGTCTGTCGTCTGAGTTCTGTTCCTGTGCCTGTCCTTGTTTTCTGAGTGCTATTTTTTCATCGTGTTCGAGCGGTAGATGACCGCACGCAGAGACGATGCTCATCCAGATCGAAACGGGCAGGGGTGGGGGTGGAATTCAGAATGCCAGGGATTTGCAATAAGAGCTTTCGCTCCTAGTGCTTCAAAAGTGATTCAACACACTCAGACTAGGATCCCCCATGTAAACTCAAAGAGAAAAGAAAAGAAATTGAATCTCAACAAATTGTTGTTGCAGTTTCAATATTGACGAATATCTCACGCCACACTCAAACTCGTTTCATTTCACCTCTGAGATGGAGCTTATGAAATAAAAGCCTTTCCAAACAACACGCTCATGCTTACAGCAGTGACTTCGCAAGCTCTTGTAGTAAAATAGAATATAAGCTATGTTTTCGTCGGGAAGGCAGAAATATAGCAAAGCCTTAAAGGGCAACTCCGGTCTATATTTTCGATATTGGGATTATGACTGTTTCTAGTGCAGTCAGCGTCCCTTAAAGGGACACTGACACCCCCTAAAAAAATTTTTTTATTTTTTGCCAGGCGCTTCATTATGGTGTCGGAGGACTACCCAATTAATATTTTGCAACAGAGTAGCGTATTTCTTTAATAAAGCCAAAAGACGCAACTGCTCGAAACCGAAACCGAAACCCGACGGAGGTCGGAGAAGTGGAAAGAAGAGAGTGACTGGCGGAAGTCACGTGGCTACACCCGACCGTGCGTTTTTTTTTTTTTCTCCTTTCCGGTAGCAGACGACACGACATGCGGCGTGCGATGCGGCGTGCGGGAACTGCTTGCCGTGCGATTCTTTTGCAGTTATGTTTGTTCCGCTCGTTGTTATGTACTCCAAGATGAGTTGTTTTGTACATTGAGGAGTTAGAGATGAGTAGTGAGTGCCCGTGGTGAATTTCCATGATCGGCTCCGAAAAGAATAAACCCAAGATGTTGCGTGAAGAGCTGGCTCACATGTCCTGCATCCGAAAAAAAGTGGCATTGTCGAAAGATCAACGAGATCGGGACCAATGGCTGGCTGCAATTCCTGTAGAACATTTACGGGCACCTCGGAAAGCGGACGCTACCTGATTTATATGCTCCTTGCATTTTGTGGAAAGTGATTACATTGAGTTCGCAGGTGTCAAAACGGAAATCCCATACCGTTTAATTCAGCGAAGTATCGTCCACAACATTTGTTTGTTATTTTTTTGTTTGTTTCTTCAGTGATGATTGTAAAAAAAAAGAAAAAGATATGTAAACATCGGAAATTGTTTGCAAAAAAAAAAAAAATTCACGGGGGATCGAATCCGGTCTTACGGCGTGTGAAGCGGACGTCTTTCCCACTGAGCTGCTGGGGCATCTCGTTTCTGGTGGATCTCTTTCCTTAGTAATAATTCAGCCGGTAAAATGTAAGTTTGAAAGTTTGCTGTCGATTTTTCTCTAGCAAAAGCACTCCCGGGTCGAAGTCGGGAAGCACCACGTTTTGGGGACATTCGCACCTAGTAAAGAAATCGTACGCCTGCATATTCAACTCGAAGTAGACACGTCGTGCTTGACGTTTGCGCGAGCGTTGTCTTCAGCCACGAGAAGGGAGCGACGGCTCGGCGACGTCTTCGTGCAAATCGGCTTGGTGGCCGGGCGTGTCGTACGGGATGAATACCAATTCTTTTGATCAGTCCCAAATTTCTCTTTTAACGGTAGACAGAATTCGCCGGTACCGCGAACGACAGTTCTGAAATAGAGGTCCCACGCCCGTCGTCCGCTGCCATCGCCGTCCCCGCGAGTCCCACGATACGCGAAACGACGAACGCACAGAATGCTTCCGGTTGTCTGTGGAACTTTTTTTTTTCAATCAACGTATTTACAGCTTTTTAGAAGCCACAAAAAATGTGTTTCATATTTTTTTCTATTTTTAATATTGAGTGTGTGCCTTCAGTGAACCACGACTTTGATTAAATTTGGTGGTCGCATCGATACCTTAGAAAACGGCCCGTGACCGCGAAAAAGAGAGTGAGCGAGACTCGAACCGGCCAATTCTTGATCGGCGGTTTTCGGGCGGAAAGGAACCGAATTTCGAGCTGCAAATTCTGTTCTGGGTAGTTGAGCTCTCATATGTCACGTACAACTAACAACCTCGGCGAGCATAAATACCCTGTCAGTGTCCCTTTAATTGCAAGGTGTAATTTTTTTCTCGTTATTGTGCGTAGTTTAAAGATATCGACGCCTCGAATGTTTGTTTGGGGCGCGGCCAACAAAACCAAAACTAGCCGCTCGAGGCACCGGCAACACTGGAAATCAGCCGCTACGTGAACGTGACGTCAGGATCGTTCTCGTTCAACGAGTGCGCAGGCCGAGCGGCACCTACCTCTGTTGCGCTAGCCGTCTAAAGATAGGAGGTAGGCTGATTTTGTTTTTATTCTGTAAACGTGGTAATTATCCAGCATATGTAGCAAGAGTTAGTCCGTATACCGAAAAGCTAGCGACTGGAAAACCCGCGAACTGGTACGGTGCCCTACTCGGCGGCCGCCACCGTGCGTGCGCAATGCCGTACTCGTCCCTTGTATACCCAAAAGCTAGCAACTGGAAAACGGGGGAACTCGTTCGGTGCCGTACTCGGAGGCTGTCGCCGTGTGTGCGGTCTTCTGTCCTCGTCGCTAGGCTTAACTGGTCATCGGCGCTGTGGATGGTGCGGCGTTGCTCTACGCCGCGCTGCCAGTGACGTACAGTACTGGGGACCCTCCCGCTTTCCCGCTGCGAATCAGTCCCAGACACGAAGCTTTGATGCTCTCTGGCGCGGGCCGCGGCGCCCGAACACACAAGTGCTATGCTGTACACGTATGTTTTTTTTTTTTCTTTTGGGGCGCGTAAAAGCCCAAGTCTAAAGTCCATTCGTCGAACAGCGTTCACCTACACCTCCAATTTCAGGTCCGTTGGAAACTTGTGAAAAAGCACCTCCGTATTGCGCAGCGGGTTGTTTGAGCAGCCCACAGCCCTACAAGTTGCACTCGGCATCTTTTGAGGAACATCTGGGCAGTCTTGGGCGCACCGAGTTGCTCGCTAAAACGAGTCTTGGAGCTCTTATAAGCAAATAAACAAAAAGCTATACCAAAGCTACACGGGCTACAGATAAAAGCAACGGCTAAACGCGCCAATCACAATCCGAAGTAGCGGTGGTAGCGGCTCAAAGAAGCGCACTCTGCGCAACGCCCGGACCGGAGGAAAAAAAGTGAACGATGCTGACGTCACGGCCCAATGTTGCTTTAGCGATCGGCAACCCGCTGGCCGCCTGCTAAGGAGCAGCGGCTCGCGGCGGATCGTATTTTTATTATCGGCATTAGTTGAGAATCCTGCGTCCCACGGACGTAATATTTTGGCTGGGGTCGTATTTTGTGTCACTACAGCGATACCAGTAATTTATTTCATTTTCAGTTTTGGCCGGAGTTGCCCTTTAAGACTTTGCTATATTTCTGCCTTTTCGATGATTAAAACAGAGGTACTATTATTTGGTCATAACTACAAGAATCCTTGTACTTACGACCAAATAATATTACCCGTATTTTAATCAGTTATGCTCAAATTGCTACTTAAAAAAAAACATTCAAAGTAATCCAACACAAACAGTAAACTAAAAAGGACTCGGCGATTGATCGATGAAGCTTCCCATTAAACAAGTACAGCTTTATTCGCAATTATTTTTAATGGGTTAATTGTTTGAACATAAGACCGGGTAATGCAAAACAAAAATAACAAAAAAAAACTTTCCATTTTGCATTGCCGTGTTTTTTTTTTGTTTTTTTTTTTGTCTTTTGAAAACGCACACGTTCGTCTGCAGGGAGCTCACACGCAACGACTCCATTAATCATGGTTAAGGGCTCAAGTACAAAATCGTCTTCTGCCTGGAAGAAAACCGGTTCCCAATTTCCTTCTCTTCATTCCCTCTCGCACTCTGTTTTCTTTTTTGTTTAAACAGAAGCTGCTTCTGAGCTAGTCCCCGCAGAAAGGAGGAAGGTCTTCTTCTTTAATGGCGAGGAGTAATACAGGATCAATTTTCTTCTTCCTGCAAGCTCGTTGGCCTTCAAAAGCCGACGTACAACCTTGTTTTTTTTTTTTGTAGGGAAGATAATCCTTTTGGCGCTCCCCTTCCCTAAGCTTCGAGAGGAGCCAAGTTGGGGCAAGGTGAAAACTGGAGAGGACAGAGGAAAGGAGGAGGTGGGCAAGAGTGGAAAGCGCGAAGTGTACGTCGGCCTTTAAGGCAGGGCTGGTTCCAGCACGAAGGTCGTGTCCACGAGAAGCCAGCAAGCGGAGTTTCCCCAAAAGAGACGATGTGCCTTTTGGTGACTTCGTTCCTTACTCAAGGGCATAATTGTCGAAGTTGAGAGCGTTTTCTCGCTCTTCTTGAGATCACGACTGTCAATCGGAGTCGTACAAGGATACAATTGGAAACATATTTTTAATAATCCGGCGTTGAGGTGTGTACAACCAACGCTGTCAATCCTCTCAAAGCAGCCGAATTTTACAATGGGACGGCCGGTCGTCTTGCCGCTCAATGCGACGGACACGGTGTCGAATGGTGGGCGGAAACGTCCTGGGCGCGTCTCTTTCTCTTCAGTTCCGACGTGAGGAACGGCGAACCGCAGTGGTGATAGCAAGGCTTCCTCGATCCTAAAGTCGTAAAAAAAGAGATTAAAAAAGTCCGTCCTGATTTAATCTCTCACCATCGTTTGCCTGTTGTATATAAACTTCGTTACCGTAACGTTTTATTTTATTTCGTGACTTTTTGTCTTCATTACTAAATGGGGCGTACACAATGTAGACGCTCCTACGTGGGAAACAAAAGGAATTGGAGAGACGCACGGGTACATGGTATCTAACTCAACGCGTTTTTTCTGCATTTAAAGAATTTCTAAATGCAATTCAGGTTGGTTAGTTAAAGTAAACACGACCCTCTCTAACCGGCCATAAGATATTTCTGTATTTACATACATTTTGTATAAGTAAAAAAATTATCTTTCTTGATTTAAACTTTCCCTTAACAACATTGTGACGCTCACTTGCAACTGCTTTCAGGCTTGTGTTCCTCTATTTTTTGACGGTTCACAAATGCAATTGAGTTTTTACTGTTCCCCAAAGAAAAGGTGGGGTTCTTGAAAAAAAATAAACGAGACAGATGAATTTTTTGCGTAATTTTGTCCGGTGAATTTAAATATCACAAGCACTTGATCCAAACATAACAATAGACGATAAAGAAAAAGCTATGCGTGTGTCGTCAGACACAAAGTATTCAACTAGTTTGCGCTTGCTGCTTTTGAGAGAACTTGCGCACCGTTGTTGATTGCTCGGGTAAGGCATGGTAACGGTGCGTAAATGTTGAGATCGCTGTAACAGACATAACAGTTCTTTGCTCCCACCGAACGCGCCGGAAAGAAAGGGCTTGGGCTCTATTTTTAAAGTGCAGTTGTGGCTACTTGGTGCACCAATCTGAGATATAATTTTGATATTCGTCGTCCTGAAGACCAAATGAAGACGACTAAAGTGTTATTTCTCAAGTACAGAACCGCTTCAGTTTCCTTTTAAAGCATGTGTGCTATATATACTTTCCCGGCGCAGTATATTGTACAACCATAGCCTCCTCTATACTGGCAAAGCCTGGCAGATCGTCACAAGAAGCGGCCGTCGAAAGTGAAAAGGTAGAGCGGCAGACAATGGATAAGAGGAGAGGCATGTAAAGGGCGCCCCGCTGCGGCGAGACGCCGAAACACACTTGTCCTGAGCGATGGAATATCCGCTGCTGCTTCTCACGTTCCTCGAGCTACCCTTTCGTTTCTCGTCGGGTTTGAAAGCCATGTTTCGGGTCCTCGCCGCTGCAAAAGCTGTGCTCTGAATGCCAGAGTCCCCGATAAATGCTCTGTGCTGCCAGATCCTCAAGCTCCAAATCTGCGTCCGGGCACTGTATGGCTCCGTCATCCAACTGCCAGGCTTTGTTAATACAGAGGAGGCTATGGTACAACAGATAAGCCCGCCATCTAAGAAGTTTTTCTTTTTTTCTTTTTTGTCTGCGTCATAATTGGTACTGTCCTCGGCAGTCGATCTTACGTCATACCTTTTGAAGACTAGGCTGAAATTACCCTTTCTAAGAACTACTCAAATTATATAATTGGCACGTCTTTTTGGAATATTTCTTGCACCAAAATTTATACCTGCGTAGTTGCGCAAAATCTCTTTGCGAGAATAGTTTTGTTAGTCAGCTGTATTGTCTTATTGTGTCCCTTCTTCGTTTGTTTTTTAAGTTCAAGCAGACCCATCACCAATGGTATTTGCATAGGCAATTGAATATATTTTCTCTCAAAACGGCACCTTGGAATAAAATTCAGCAGTGTGACATCCAATCCTACGCCCTCAAATCCAGCAGACCAGCTCACACTCAAAAGGTCCGTGTTGTCGTTGTTTTTTTTTAAATTTTATTGATATTTGTAACGTGATATTGCTACGAAATTGTTATTTGATTGCGGATCTTCGCTACAAGGAATGGCTACACGATGATCCCCTGGAGCCTTTCCTTAGTAATGACATTGGTTCATAGCCACCCCCCCCCCCCCTCACCCCCCGTTTTTCTGTTTCCCTGATGTTCAATGGTCTGTGTTTTTTGTTAATTTTTATTGTCGACATATATTTTTAGTTTTACTTTTTAACCAAGGAATAACTTTCTGGGATATTGTGTCGAAAGTAATATTGAAAATGTATCTAACTACAAATTCCTTTACTTTACTTATTGAATATTGCATATTGAAAATTTATCCAACTACAAATTCCTTTACTTACTTTATCTACAAATTCCTCCAATTCTTTTTTTTTAAGGGGGAAGGGACTTTTAGAAGTCAGTGTAACTGGAAGGAGATACTTTTTTACAATAGATGGGTTGCTCTGGTACGAGGTTAAAACACTATACCGCCCGTTGCTACCACCAAATTTCTGCAAGTCAAGAGCCGACCCGATGCCGGCAAAGATATTTAGCTGCTCGGCAGGTTAGCTGGGCAAAAAAAAAGAAAACGCCGTTGTCTCCGACATTGGCTTGCGCGGCCAACGTCGTTTTATCTTCGCGAGCCTGTTGGCATTCACAATGCAGCGCGTGGGCGACCCGCGACTGCGAGGATGCTACGGCGCTGCTGTAAGCCGCGGCCACACGTCCAAGGTTGTTCTCACGCGACTTTTATCTGGGTCAAGTGGCTTAACGATCCCCCGTACCGCTTCATGATGCACGCCATTCCTTGTTCCACCCATCAGGTGTCAAAGGTGATTAAGCCTATTCATTGTGGCACTGCCGGCAGGAAGGAAAACAGCCCAGACTGGTTGCGCTGAACCAACAACACATAGAACAAGCGAATCATGCGCATTACAATTGTGACGTCACAGCAGAGAGATCGAGCGAAGACACTGACTGAACAGAAGCGCTGTGTCAGCGTTCGGGTTTGCCTCGTGTACATTCAACGCGTCGTACGACGCTCGGTATCAGTCTCGGGTTTAATGTGGAGTGCAAGTCGTCTGCTTCTTGCACAGGGGTAGTGGTGACGTCATAAAGACGCCGAGCTCTGATTGGCTCTAATCGAAGGGTAGTGGGTAGAAGTGAAAGCAACCTGCCTTGAGGTCTGCCCACTATTCTTCAATCGGAGCCAATCAGAGTGCGGCATTCTGAGGCCACCACAACCCTTGCAAGAGAAGCAGACGAACTCGCGCTACCCAATAGGTCTTTTTCAAAAGTCAGTCACCTTCTGGCAGTCCCAGGAGCTCCAATATTGCAGCTCTGATGAAGGTGATAGGAAATCATGCTTGCCTAAATCCAGCACCCTTGATTTTGTTAATCGAAGGTGACGGAAAAGGACCACCATCTTTTCCCCATTCTTCTCTGTGCTTTCGAAAGAGTTTGCTTCTTTTGATGTGGAGAAGCTGCTTGGTGCCGCAGTTAGTTCGCCGGGTTTGGCTCTGCACTAGGTGGGGAGACGGACTTTCGGAAAGGGTCTATTGCTGAGCTCGCGTCATTCGATTGGGAACACGTTCCATGGAAGAAGGGGAGGGTGTTCTCAGTCCTTGATAATCCTCCTCACTCCTTCCACTTCCTCACCTCCTCGCCTCCTTCTCCTTCCTCCTCATCATCCCCTCCTCCTCCTCATTTCCTCGTCCTCCCCTCGTTCTCTTCTCCTCCTCTCCCCTTCTCCTCCGTCCTCCACTACTCCTTCTGCGTACCCTCCCATCCTCTTCCTTCGTACCCTCCCCTCCTCTTCCTCTGTACCCGCCCCACCTCTTTCTGCGTACAAACCCATCCGTCTCCTCCGTGTCATCCCCTCCTCCTCCTCCATACTCTCCCCTCCTCCCACAGCTTCCCCGCTAAGTTTAGCTTGAAAATTGACGCCACGTGACCTCACAAACACAAATTCAATTTCCCCCCCAAATTTCACAGGGAAAATAACATCACATGACTTCATGTCACGTCACCCATGAAGAATTGAAGTTTTTCCGATATATTTAGCGGTAAATTCACGTCACGGGACCTCAACACACATTCGATTTCCCGCTAAATTTAGCGGGAAAACTGTAACGTACCATAATGCAACGCGCGACCTTATGCCGACGCCGTCGGCGACGCCGACGCCACTCAACGCGGAAATTGGCTGCTAAAGGCTCAACTCCATGGAGCGAATTATGCGACGAATAACTGACGAACGTCGGCCGATGGCACGCTCGCTTCGTGCAGAAGTAGCAGCCACTGTGCTGATGTCACGCGCAGGGCAAAAGCCGCCGGGTAAAATTCGTCGATTTTTCGCAGCTTATACAACCCATGGAGCTAAGCTTCTAGAGCTGCGCTCTAAAACAAATTCTGGTCAAAAAAATTGCGCTACGTTGGCGCTACCCAGCGCTTACATTACTGCATTCAATTCTTCACACACATGCTTTTTTTTCACCAAGAACAAATAGGGATGATCTATAGGACGATAGGATGACGTAAAGAAAAAGTTTATCTGGAATATATCAGCTAAGTATGTTCACTTTTAGTTGCTGTTCGCCCCCGTGCTTAGCTGTGCATGCCTAGTAAGGCTCCGTGAAAGATAAAGCACCGGCAACACGGGTCCCGCCGTCTGGAACGAGACACAGTTCTTGTTTCCGCCGAGACCAGGTGCCGAGCAATTAAACGTCTTCCCGGTATTGCCAGGGTACAGGAATGTAGCACGAAGGATGATCAATAATGCAGGGATTTCCTCCTCTGGGTGGAAGGAGCACCATACCGCACTTTGTTTCCCGTAAAGATGGACCGAAGCGAGGGCTGCAATGTTGTTACTGAATGCGCTGTCCTCGTTCACCCATCGGCCAGGTGGAGCGACCAGCTCTCTAGTGTTAGTTTCGTGAATGGTACTTCTCGGCCGTTAGAAATTCCAACCAACCAAGGTCTTAATGGCGGCCACATGATGGCTGTCTTCGTGTGTCTCTCTGAATCTGACCTGCTTCGAGGACGCTCTATGACACGGCATATCTCGAAAGAGTGTGAGTGCTCGTTGTTTTTGTTCGGTCCACCTTACGTTGAGGAAGAGTTGGTTTGTTTCTCCTCCTCACTGCTTGCTCGCCTGCCTTGCCGATGCCTCCTCTTTTTATCGCCCTCCGCCGTGTATTATCCCTGCGGCGGTGCGTGGTGCGGAATGGTTAAGTAGCGCCCAACGGCGTCTCGCAGCTGTGATTCGTCGGCGGCATTGCGGATGCACCTTTTTCCGCGTTTCCTCTGCATCGTGGATGCAGCTTAAGAAAACCTTGCGAAAATTAATTTGTAGTCATACGGACGTCCGCATAAGTAGTGCCTCTTGACCCTTTGAATAAAACGCTTCCTGCCGCGTTAACCGCAAGTTTTGTGCGGTTTTCAACACGCCTTACTACGGTCACAAACACGTATCCGACATCTCTACTTAGATTTCGGAAGGTTAGATGCCGGTTTGTTCTTTTGTAAACACTGGGTATATAATTATACCTTTTCTGTTTATCTTCTCCAGTCACCTATTTGGCGTATCCGCTATTCGTAACTAAACGAAGCTGTATTACAAACTTAAAGTGTAAAAACATCCTGAAAAGGCAAAACAAAAACGCGTGACAGTTGCAATTCAAACGTTAACCCCATCCGGTGGCATTGGGAGAGAAAAAAATATTGTTTTCCGCATACTTGAAAACCCACAACCCAAGAACGCGATGTTGGGTAAAGAAATTTATTTTTTGACGGTGTCTTTGCTATCTTGAATTGGGGAACTTTCAGTATGCGGGAAAACATCGTTTTGCTGAGCGTATTGCCCCCGAGGGCAGTCCTAGAACTAAAATAGCTCCTGAAGCGATGGATGCTTGTGCAGATAATCGCACCGCAAAGAATATTTCTAATAGCAGTCTTAGAGACGTGATCAGTATAAGATATAGAAAAGTTGAATAAACTATTTTTGTACGAAATCAAATATAAATAATCCAGTCCACTTACTTTCACGAAAAGAGCTTGGGACAACCAATCGCTGCAATGGCGTAGCTAGAAATATATGTATAACTGGAGAGGCGGGTCGAAACACGACCGTACTTTGCACAAAAACTAATTATTTTGAGTTTTATGGTGTTTTATTATACTTTCATCTTCATATCTTAGGTATAAAATAATACTTGCCGGTTATGGTTGCGGGACCAGTAAAATACACAAAACGACCCTAAATGTGAGCCACTTTTCTCTGCACGGTTCATCAAATTGTTACTTCTCCCTTAATAGCATTTCTGGTGAGAAGTAGGCCATGCCCTCTTCTTATTATCGCAGTCTGCTCTAGTTTCAATTTCTCTCAAAATATTACAAAATATATTTCCCTCCGCGAAATGTGTTGCTACTCATCTACTCTTTGTGTATTTATTATTTATTTATTTAAGAACACACTCAACCTTACAAGGGATATTAACAGTACTGAAGACACACAATAAAAAGAAGTGCAAATATTTTGTGTAGAACATCATAAGTAGATTATTCACATAAATATGTTTATATATAGTACTAATTAGACAGTTTATATAAACCATAAATATAACACTTATTACCCAAATACACAAGGATAACAAAATTCGCATAACCAAGACACCCTAAAAGTATAAATCGCAACGTAAGAGAGGATCTGGCTGATTAGAGATTGCAGTGATGGTGGTCTTTTAGTAATAGTATGATCGAATTGATTGATATCTTTGATGGATAATGGAAAGAGATTACCGGAAACATCCATTACTTAAAGAAATATTCGGACAATGTTTTGCTATGTTTATGTCTAGTCAGCCTACTATAAAAAATGCTAAACACCGAGACCTCTCAATTTTATAATAATATTGTAGCAGAAGGTAGAGGTACTTAAGAATAAGTTGTCTAGCTCTGTTACATAAGGTTAAGAGACCTGCATTTTTAAAAGTTCGGTACGAGAGTCCGTGCGCCAGTATCTATTGGAGACAAACTTCATGGTCTTACTCTCTATATATTCAAGTTTAATTATGAGTGTTTTTGTGGGAGGGAACCCGACTGTGTTATTATATTTTAGTGTAGCCCTAACAAGACTTGTGCAACAAAATTTTGTGGCTGTAGTTGCTACTTTAAGCGTTCTCTTTATGTAAATGAGCTGTTTTTTTTAAAGCGCCTTAAGTTATATAGTTAATATGAGTATCCCACCTTAAGTCTGAGGTGATCATTAAGCCTAAATATTTACATTGACTGACCCATGAAAGTGTTACATAATGAAAGCCGCAATAAAATGCATACGTGTTTTTTTTGTGTAGATATACAAACATATTCTTGGGCGTTAAGAATAATCTGTGAGTCAGTGCAACAGGTAGTTATTAATTGAGTGAAGTGTTTAGAGCTACATGGCCCTTATATGAATTTATTTATCGGTGCATGACGCAGTCTTTTGCGAAAAGCCTCGTTTATAAAAAGAAGAAAGAGGACTGTGGCAACAACAGAGCCTTACGGGACTCCACGAATTACTCTGACTATCTCGGATTCTTACTGCTCTCATTGTACAAACTGGGAACGGTTAAATAAGTAATCCTTCATCCAATTGAGTGTAGGCCCTCGCCGATGGCATGTTTAAGTTTTATAATAATTTACTATGCGAGGCCCAGTAATTCCTTAGAGAGAACGAAGAGTAGTAGGTTCATTTGCCAGCAATTGTTAATACTGGAAGGCCGCTCATTGAACTTTCAGCTTCAAGTAGTTGGGTTCCGACTAGTTGGGTTACCGTAGAGAGGCCACTTCTGATACCATGTTGCTGAGGAGATGAGATGTGCCGCTCCTCAAGAAATTATGTAATGTGTTTAGTGTAATGTGTTCAAGTAGTTTGCAGCAGGTAGATGTGACAGATGGGTCAGAAATTGGAAGGATTATTGATGTCGCCCGATTTATGAATTGGAATAATTTTGTATATTTCTCGTTCGATATGCACCCTGAATGTGATAAGGGAATTACCTAAAGCTATGTACAGGGTATTCCACGTAAATTTAGCAAAGGCTAAAAAATATCCTGGTGCATTTTCGAACAACGAAAACAAACCAATAAATGTTTTGATTGTTTGGAGAAAGTCAAGTTATTTTTCTATTTTTCCCAATTAACTGAACAATTATTACTCATTACTAAACTTTTAACATATTTAATTTAGAGCAAAAGTTGTTATAACAAAGATGTAGATTGTCTTCAGAAACATCCAATTCAGTGGTTTCTGTCCAGAAAACTCTAATACGGTTAATTTTTTCTTGCTTCAAAAAGAATGCACGAATTATGACCCCCCAAAAAAACGCGAATTTTTCAACTGGGCCAAATCAACAGTGCTTTGCTCAGCATGCAAGCCTAGTTTATTCAAGCCACGGCTGAGAGCGCTGCGACACAAGGCGCACCTGCGCAGTTTCACAGTTTTTACATAATTCACACACTGTTTTCGAATCCAATAAAAAAATGGTGTTAAGCTTTCTAGATAAAAAGCACCGCATGTTGGATGTCTCTCAGGATGCTCTACAACTTTGTCATTCGAACTTTACTCTAAACTGAATACTTCAAAACTTTAGTTAATTAATCGTAATTAATTAGTTATTGGGCAAAATGCAAAAATGGTCTGATTTTATAAAAACAATGATCAAAATTATTTGTTTAGTTTCGTCTTCCTAAGATGTTACCAAAATATTTTTAAACTTTGGCTCAGGTTACCTGAAATACCCTGTATAAATATTTGCCCATCCATTCAGCTTTTTTTTTTAACTCCTTTATAATATTGTTGTAACCACTTCTTTTTTTAATAAAAAAAGTAGAGCAATAAGTTGTTTCCTGGTTAAGTTATTAGTAAGGTTCCATGGGAGTAACGCTAGCATTAAAGGGCTCATGAATCTCTTTTCCAGCTTTTTCCTGTTTAGCTTTCCTCCTCAACTCATAAATCTCGCATTCTACCAAACAGTTCAGGAAGACAAAAAGAGGGGAGTCCCCTCTTGCTCGGAATCTCGCTTGTATACCCGGACAGAGGCATTGTCCCCCTAGAAGATTAGCCCGTCACTCAAAATTCCGACAAAAGTTGTTTTCTCCACCCCGTTCACCCCGGAGCTGACAGTGCTGTGGAAGCTACGTGCTCGTTGGGCCAGCCACACTTTTGCCATGTGATCACGCTCTCTGGCGCATACCCACGCGCAGAGAATGAGGTCAGGTGATGAAAGAGAGGCGGCTGATTGGTCGGGCAAGCGCGTAGCTTCCACCACAATGCAGACTTAGCGGTGAAGAGAATAAGGGAGGTCCTGTATTGTGTGACGTGCGTCTGGACCCAGTGACGCGCTTTAGGAACCGCAGATGTATCACAGTGAAAAGGCAGAGAGCTTACGAAGGGGACGAGGTACGAAATACGAAATGGCCCCTTTAAGAATACGGGAAATGTTAATAATATATTGTTTTAAAACAGACCGAAAGTAATTGTTAATAAAATCATTGGCTTTACTTCGTAACTGATCGGGAGGTAAACTCTGACATTTAAATTTTGGGGGATTCACATGGTTTCGGAGTTTCTTGGGCGAAATCAATAAAAAGTTATGAAGGGTCACAATAAAAAATATTTTAGCATCTTTTGTCCTATCATTTAACTATCGAACTAATTCTGAAAGAATAAGTTTACCTTGTGGGCCCCTTCTGATTTGTTTTTGTTGATTTTTATTTTACGCTTTATATGAATGATTTCCCGATTGATTCATAAACTCTGTTTTTTGTTGTTGTTGTTTTTTTTTGTTAACTTGTGTTTTGTAGGTATATATTCTTTAATGCAGTGGTAAAGAATTTGCTTAAACATCTTCCAAAGATCGTCTATACTGATATTTTCGCTCGACGCATAATCGGTTAAGAAGGAGAATTTATGTGAAATATGATTTAACAGACTTGAATCATCTGTTTTATAAATGTTAAGAGAAGAGGAGTGCAAAGAAAGATGGCGAAGCGTGTCATGAACAGAGATGAAACAAATCGTCATTCTACAGTCGGCTATGCGCTCAATTACATTGACCTGTACTTCATACTCAGGAAGATGGTCACTAATGAACAATAAATTAAGAATGTTACTTGTGGAATCGTGGATACGTTTGGGCAGATGAAGAAGTTGGTGAGGTTGCAGTTAAATATTTTCTCAAAAGGTGCATCGGAGCATGCTGAGCCGCACTGAAGAGTGAGTCAGTTAATATCGGGCGGAATTAAATCATCCGACATAATAAGTATACCATCCTTAAGATTACTTTGTATATAATCATATAAGGGAAGTGTGTTGTCTATCTCTGCGTTAGGTTTGATAAACTGTCCCAACATAAATTGCATGTTCATCAAAAAATGTTTTACAAATAATGGCTTCTCTATTAGGCAGATCAGAAAAACATGAGATTGCAATTTTTAATATTATATTATTATTACTCTAGAGGCTGTTTTGCGACGTCATCTGCAAGAAAAAGACAACATTGCAATTTTCCCAGGTAGTTGGTTAGATTATAATATGTGGCTAACCCTAATCATGGAACTCGGAGACTTAATAAAGGAGGCAAACCATAAGAAATGGAACGCGAAGATATTTCAAGAAAGATTTCTGCAACCAAACAATGATCAATCAACCGTAGCAAATCACAATGAACAGATTGAAAGGGAAGCGTACCACTCGACGAGCCAAAAACACTCTGATGATAAACGACTCTACCGGACTTCTGAGGAGCTTTTTTTTATAGACCTTATAAGACTCATCGGTATAAAAGAACGCCTTACTACGAGCAACAGGGAGCTGGAGAAGATAAATGAAAAGTTGGAGCCGCTACTACCGATTGAGGAGTTTGAAGTCGAGTATACCGCAGCTTGTGAATATCGAGGCCAGGCCACGATGCTTCTTGCGAGATACGCTCCAAGGTCGAGGAATTGAAGATCAGAATACATCCCACGTTCGAGGCGACCGCAACGACTACACTCAGAACTCCTAACCCAGTATACAGGATGAGCAGATCTAGGCTAACGAAACTGGATATCACTTCATTCAGAGGTGACATCACTCATTGGCGGACATTCTGGGAACATTTCGAAGGAACAATTCACTCCTACCAAGCGTGTCAACGACAAATGAGTTGCATTATTTGCGCCACTACCTAACTGGAGACGCCGCAGCGCCAATCGCAGGACTACCTACAATAGAAGCGTGCTATGCAGATACCATTAAACTACCAAACCAACGCTTCGGTGATTAAAGGATGATAGAGCAATGACATCAAGCGGCCCTTCAAAATTGTCTACATGTTCGATACTCTACGGGTACAAAATGTCTGAGGAACCTGTACGAAACTACGCAGCTGGATATCAGAGATTTTAATGCACAAAACGGGCCAATATGGAGCTTGACAGCCATGATTTACGATATCCTCGTCACATCGATATTTCACAACATCGTGGTGCAATACCACATACAAGTTTCATACACGATTCTAATCAATGCACCAGCAACTCAGGGTGACGCAACCAAAACACCTGTACCTGCATTCACACCGTAACTCGACCAGGTGCTACAGTTCCTTTGCATTGAAATCGAAACTAGGAAAGGAGCAACCACAGTGGAGCTCGTACAAACGAAAGCCAGAATCTCTTCCATCTGTTTCCGTACTCCACAGTTCGGCGCTGCAAAAAAGAGGCGCGTGCCATTTCTGCCACTCTAGAAGGCACGCCGCAGATTATTGCAACTCTGAGAGGCCTCTAGTGGAGAAAAAGAATTTTCGGGGAAAGTGCATGAAACGTTTCCGCTGCGCTACCAAAGTACATCTCACAAAGATTTGCAAAAGGCGGTAACGGAGCCTAAATGGTAAAGGACGACATGCATTAACACTGTGTGATTCGTCATTCGCCCAGAGGAGTAAAGAAGAAACAAAAGTGGAATCAGTCGTCTGAGTTTCATCTTTTGAACCGAAGCACAAGTGTTCGGCTGGGAAGGCGATGATAATCACATGTGCCTAAAAACATTATGTGCGTGGGCCATCAATGAAAAGGGCAGTAGCTACATCAGAGGCATCCCTGATTGAGACAGCCAACGAAGATTTATCCCAGAAGATGTTGGACGGCACCTAAATTTCATAATCTTAAGAAAAACTAAGCTAACAGAGAATAGGTTTGCTAGCACCTCAAGCAAGATACTACATTTAAGCAATGTCTTAGATGTTCGGCTTAAGAGTCCGTATGACGTCATTTGGGGCACAATTCAGACACTTTCCCAAACTGTAATTTGCCAGGACATATCTGCGTCGACCGCAGATGACACCTTTGCGCGACTTCTGCGTGATCAGGAAAAAAATGTCTTGCTGATGAAATTGTTTTCTGGCATACAATTATCACCTGGAATAAGTCTACTCATCGGATCAGATAAGTTATGGAAGCTTGCCACAGGACAGATTTTTAGACCTCAGAAAAACAAGGCCTTAGTGGCCGTAAACACTAAATCAGAATGGACGCTTTAAGAACCCTCAATCGAGAAGAAAATATTGCTATTGCAACCGACCCTGTAGGACGTACTGACATTGAGCAATATCTTCGAAAAAGTGAAACCGCATGCCGCAACGATCAATATTGTGAAATGCAAACTTAACGATTACTATAAACAGTGCGTTGCCAATGTGTCTCGCGGCACATGTTGCGAAGAAGATACCGAAATGCGAGTTAAACTCCGATCTCTTTCGGATGTCTTGCGCCACGAGTACAAGGAGTTATGTCCGAGCTAGGGGTTCAAGAACGCCCCAGAGGTACCCAAGGAATTTGATGATTCCGAAGAAGACTTAACTGACAGCTACCCTGGCAGGTACGACAGTCCTGGCAGGGGCCACGCGGCTGGCCTCCATCAGGATCATTGAGCGGACGACGGCCAGCACCAAGGAGCTGCCAAAGAGGGGATTCTTAGCGCGGCCATGAAATGCGGCTCACTCAAGAAACAAGCCAGTTCACTGTCGTGCAACGCAACCAAATTGAATTAGGTGGAGCTTGGTTTATTGATTGGAAAGGACCCCGGGAAGTTATATTCTGGCCTTAAATACCTCAGGTGTAAAGGTAAAATTAAAAAGGAAAATTTAGACAACTCTTCAGCTGCAGCATCATAAGCATTTGGATCGAACTACAACGACGCCTACGGAGCGCGCACTTTTGGCAGGTCATGTACTAAAAGAATTGGGCTTCGCTTTCTGACACAACGTAAGCAAGATGGGTAAACAACCAAAGGGTCATAAATATCCCAGACGACGGACAGCAACATGAGGAAGACGGCATCATGAATATAATTTATCGAACGCGCAGGCGCATGGGGAGCGAAACGGTATGCAAGCTGAGCAAAGAGCTCCAGGCCTAAAATAACTGGACTGTGACATCGACAGTGAAGACGGCGATATGCTCACGGACAGGATCACTCAGATGTCTCAAAATTAGTTCAACCTAAAACTACTGAAGCGTTGATTTAAGAACAGCTCAAAAACTATACTTGCTTGAGATTTACTATTCTTATCAGTCTCTGCCTCGGGAGGATGTGAAAAAATCAAGGAGAAAGACGAAGTGAGAAATGAGGACGAAGTAGAAATGCAAGTGCAGTTCGAGAAAGACTAATTAAACGTTACACGAATTATTGCTTGACCTCCTCTCGTCCTACTTATAAAACGAAAAAAATCCCCTTATATAAAAAAAAAACATCTGGCAAAAACTTCCTTTGACATCCGGTAAAATCTGGTGAAGTTTCACCCCTTTTCATCTGAAAACAGCGTAGTTTACCAGTCTCTGCTTGAAGGTTTGCAGGAAGCTACTCTCGGTTTCCAGATTCCGCTGGACCCGCAGCCACTTTCGTTTACTAGGCGACCCGGCTTTGCTGGAAACTACCGGAAACGAGTGACTCGTTTCCCAGTTTACCGAACTTCACTGAAATCCAACACAAAGGGAGAGAGGGAAGCCGAGACGAGCTAAGGACTGGGTGTTTAATTATGGTGCTTACAACGCAGCAAGAACGAGTCCCCACGCACCCTCTCTCCCTTGCTTGGGCTCGTGGAGAAAATGTAAGACGGACTTTTTTGCTGCCTCTTTTGAAGGAACCCGTTTTTTCTTCTCTGCCAATGAACATAATTAAAAATAGCGCAAGGTCGTCCTTGCGCTATTATTTAATTATGTTTACCCAACTAGCCCATCAGATGATTTTACTGCCAATGAACAACGGCCACAAACGGACGCTCAGTGTCGACTCCCCGTTCAATGGTTCCATGTGTGCCACCTGTGTCCTCCAGAGCAGCTGGGTGTGCAGATAAAAATAAAAATCTTGCAGTGACCTGTCTTTTTCGCCTCTTCTTCTATCCGGCTTCAGAAGCATCCAGCGAGCGGAAAACACGACGCCAGAGACGCCGTGACGGCATCAGGGACGGCACCGTGACTGTGCCAGTGATTTCTCAAAGCCTGCGAATGTTGGTGGCGCGCTCGTGGATATCGCTAAACGTGCTACTGACAGTGTGTGTGTGTGTCCGTGTGGTGCACCTGCTCGATTTTGTTAGTTGAACTAACGTACATGTAGGGATTTACACTGCGGCATTGTGAGTACCTTGAAGGATATTTTTAGACTAAGAACTCGGTTGTTCCTATTTCGTCTGAATGCTTATGTCTACAGTTGTGCAAATTGTTTCATTGAAATTGATCTTGTAAAATATAGACATAAACATTCAGGTTTATATGAACTAACCGTTTTCATTGTTACCGATTCGTCCAGCATCTGGTAAACATACACCACCTACGGTTCACAGGCTTCTTCCAAAGTGTCTTCCTTTGACGTCCGAAAAAAAACAAAAAAAAACGCGGTAAATTCCGGTGAATTACGAAAAAACCGGTGACTGACGGTAATTTCTTGTGAACTCCGGAAAATCCGGTGACTTCCGGTAAGCTCCGCCTTTATCGGATGTAAAGAAAACATAATCCAGTAAAATTAATTTTTTACTGGAAATAAAACTTCGGTAAAAAAATCCGATGACTTCAGGTAAATTCCAGCTTTGCCGGAAGTGAAAAGAGTCTCATAATCAAGTAAACTATTCTTTTACTCTGAGAACTGGGGGGGGGGGGGGGGGGGCGGGGGGGGGGGCAAGCGGCCCCCTTGCTCCCCCGGTTAGTACGCTCATGGTTTGTCCTGTCCTCTCAGGTTTTAAATTATGTTTAACTCACTGGTGATTTGCCAGTCGCATTGAAGCCTATGAGCCGTTCATTCCTAAGCTGACACAGTGTCAGCTTTAGGATGAACTGTGGAAGAAACGTGTTTGTTGGAGCAGTCACACGTCTATCATTCGAAACGTAACCACGCTCTCGTTCGCACCCAAACGCAGAGAAAGGGACGGGACACGTAATTAAAAGAAGGTGTTTGATTGGTTCTGGTTAACTTGCAGCTCCCACAGCACTGTCAGCTTAGGGATGAACGAAATATAGTATCGTCGTGATGACGCGACCCCGTGAATCTGTCGTGCCTGCAGTCCGTTATCCGTTGCCTTCCAGCGATGTCTACACGCAAGCTTTTCTCCTTCGCCTTTCTAGCCCTCATTTGTGCGTCTGTCCAGCTCTTCGTACAAAGCTTGGCGCTCAGGTGGCAGTCGATTATTTCATGTGATGAACTTTCTCAACATTTCACCATGCAAAATAATTTTTCTCTTCTTTCTTAAAGCTTGCAAACGAATTTTCTAATTTAGGACAAAAGTAATTTCAAAAGTAATGAGTAATTTCTCGAAAATACTGTCTGAAAGTAATTTATTACCTTACTAAATAGCCAGCCTAGAAAAGTAATTAATTACATTAATCATTACTCCAAAAAGTAATTTAATTACTGTAATTTTATTACAGTAATGTTATTACTGACATCTCTGGTCCCGAGGCATGCATTATAGTTCACTTAGTGTGGTATGGTGCGAGGTGATCAAAAATGACTGTCTGACGCTTACAGTTGTTAACATGGCGGATCCGGTAGAAGAATTCGTTTAGCTTCTTGGTGATCTCGTAGGGGCGATCCCAATGTCGTTGTAGTTTTGTACTACGACCTTTGGTTCTACTTGGCATCTACAGCCACGTGAAATCTCCAAACTCCAGGTGGTGGCAGCATGCATTTGTATTGTAGCGAGTTTTTTCGTGGCCGCTCCTGAGTTCTAAATGCCTTCGTGCGAAGTCACTGACACATTCCAATTTCTTGCGTAAATCAAGAGCGTGGCCCAAGTGAACTGTTTCAAGTGTTGCCTCCTGTGATAATAGCACCGGAGTACCGGACGTAGTATCCCCAGGTAGCCTTAACTTTCGGCCCACTCGCAAGACGTGTACCCTCTTGCTGTATGGTCAACTTAACGGTAGGCAAAGAAAAAGAGGAGAACAAGTTCGTCCCAGTTGTCCCGATGCACGTAGACGAAGAGAAATAGGTATTGCCTAAGGGACTCGTTGAGGCTCTCCACCTTAACGTTTGACTCTGAATGTAACATTGTTTTTCTGTTGTTGTTTTTTCTTATGCCAAATGCTGTGCAAACGTCTTGAAGGTATGCGACTCAAGAGGGGGTCCCAGATCACAACGTATCTCTAGGGGCACACCGTAGCTCGATACGGTGCTTTAAGCAAGATGCGAGTGACGGTTACTGCGTCTTATTTACTGACAGGGAAAGCTTGCGGTCATTTTGTGAAGTAGTCCGAAATTACGACTAGACGCCGACATCCTTTTGTTGTTTCTGGTAGTTGCCCTACCACGTCAATGACCACTCGCTCAAATGGCACACCAACATTGTACGCTATAAAAAAAGTGTATTCTTACACCCCTTGTCCTATATAAGACACCCCAAAACTTCAGTTCAACGTACAGCGCATTGACGTTGAACCGAGGCTACCAACTTTCCCGAGAGGCTTGATAGCCATGTGGTACAACTTATTAAAATAGCTAATGTAGGTGTTACTGACTACTAAAAAGAAATCGGGGTTTTCTAGACCCTACTACAAATCCTCAGTTTTTTTTCTTTCTGTGGTCTTTGATGAGGACTTCAGCTGTTTAATAAGTTATATCCCACAGTAACCAAGCCTCTCGTAAAATTTGGGGCCGTCTTTGCGTCTATATTGAGCTGCACGTCGAACTAAATTTTGGGGTGCATTATATGAAACAAAAGGGTGTAAGACGACACCCTTTTTTAGAGTGTAGGTTTTCACCTGTCAACAGGAACGAGAGAGAGGTCCTATACGCGATGTGCAGTGCTCACAGCTTCTGCACCATTCGCGCACGTCACGGCTGGCGCAAACCCAGTAGAATCTGGAATGGACTCTTTGTAAGGTTCTGTGTACACCAATATGTCCGCCGGTGAAACCATTATGGAGTTCCCGTAGCAGAGTTTTGACTCGTACTTGAGGTGTAACAAGTTGAAGGGAAACGTTCACTCCATTTTTGTTTGCCCAGCAGCGAAACAAGAGGCCTTTTTTATCAGAAGAGGATTCCACCGCGCCTAGTAGGCTTTGGCAAGGTTGTGTGGTGCAACAATGCATTACTCTATTTTTTTTTTTTTTTGCTTCGACTGTACAATAAGCCGAATACCTTTGGCCTTTCTTTGAAGGGTACAGAGGGTTTCGTCACGCCAGTCAGTGGAATCGTCATCAGTTAATAATTAAGGAATCACCTCATGACCTTTGACTGAAACGGTGGATCTGTTGTGTTCAGGTAGAAGTGCGCTTTAGTATCGAAACATGGGCGTGGTCCTTTTGTGAGCAAGGCCTTCGAGAGTGTGCCTTCACGTTCATGGGCTTCCTACCAGCTCTGCGTTGGACATCAAATCGGCACTGTTGCAATCGATCCAATCACCTCGCCCTCCGTCTTTTTAAGATTCAAGATCCCAAGGAGGGACCCGTGAATTTTGCTTAATAGGAAGTGCCTGCCGTAGAAATAATGGTGAAATGTTCCTACAGCTTTAACTACGACCAACAGTTCCTTCCTTGCGACGCAGTAGTTTAGTTTCGCTTTCTTTAATGCCTGACTGTAGTATGCAATCTCCCGTTCGGTTTTATCCTCTATCTGAGACAGGAGCGGACCCATATCAACGTTACTTGCCTCCGCGTCCAGGACGAACTGGCTGTTCGGATGGGGAAATCGAAGGATAGCAGGGGCAGCAAGGGCATTCTTGAGTTGAAGAAAAGCCTCCTTAGCTTGCATGTTCGAGTGAAATTTCTCTTTTTGTTCTGTCAATGTGTAGAGAGCTTTGGCGATTGTAGCGAAGTACTTTACAAAACGTGGGTAGTAGGTAGATAGGCATAAGAAACTCTAAGTTCACGATGACTTTGTGGTTGGGGACAATGTCAAATAACGATCGTCTTGTCGGGGTCTGTTTCCATTCCATTCTCAGAGACAATGTTGCCTAGATACCGAACTATTTTCTGTAGTATCGAGCATGTTTGGGTTCTTTTAGCTTCACTTGTCTTAGGCGCACAAAGAATTCTGATAAAGAATTCAAGCGCGTTGCTAAAACCAAATAGCATCACCTTGCATTGCCATAAACCATAACCTACTTTGAACACCGTCTTCTCACGGTCGCAGGGCTTCATCTCAACTTGCCAATAGCCACTCCTGAGATCAAACGTCAAAAACCAGGAGCACCTGTTACTCCGTCAAATGTGCTGTAGACACTAGGAAGAGGGTAGGAGTCCTGTGTGATGTTGTTCAGTCTAAGATAATCCACGCAAAGCCTCGCGCTTTGCGTGGATTTATCTTTCCTCTTTACCAACACCACCTTCGAGAATTATATGGTGTAGATGAGGGCTAGATGACATCTTGTTTTTGAATCTTCTGGATCATATCAGTGACCTCATTTCTCTTAACAAGCGGAATTCGCCGAGGTACCTGCTTGGTTGGAATAGTATCATGAGTATCTATGAGGTGGTGAGCAACACACATGCGCCCAATCTAAAAAAAAGGGGGGGGGGGTGGTATGTGAAAACATTTCTTTAGATATTGATTGAGTTCAAAAGAGGCTTTTGTAGAGGTTGACGGAGGTGCTGCTTGAAGCGGTCTGCTAGTTTCGGCAAAGCCATTGACCTTCACGTTTGCAGTTTCTGCTCCCAAGCTTCTGAAGCCCACAGCGTGGGTCTAGGTTGCCATTCGACAGCCTTTTTTGGTATTCATCGCTGTATCCGTTATGTTGGCCATACGAATAAGGAGACGCTCATTTCCGAAATTCAAAAGTGTTTTCCGGCAATGATACTTGGTATACTATCACAAGCCCCGTTTCCTAAAGCGGCCGCGATACCATCAGAACCACAATTGTCATTTGTTGTCCAAACGATGGTCTCACACTGCGGGGAAACGTCATATGACGTTGAAGAGGTGAAGAGCCTACAAGAATTTACTAGGAGTGCTCGTCTGCCGCACAGGATGATGCTTGTCTCGCTCAGATTTAGCGTCTGATTTTTATTTAATATCCTTCAAGCAACCATTTGCTGTCAGAAAATGAAGGCCCAGGATTCATTCTTCAGATATATTAGCGACATAAGTAATGTGTGAGAATTCTTGAGCGCCAAAGCTGAACATCAGTTGCGATGACGCCATGACGGATCCTACATCACATGTGGCTGTACGCAGTGAGCAATCAGCGAGTCGTATGTACGAGCATATATTTGGTGTATTATTCGGGTCTCACTAAGCTGACGTTTGCCACAGAGTCCACACGCATACTGCATGCAACACTTTCGAGGTGCCTATATAGAGAAAGCATGACCTTGTAGGCACGCAACTAACAAAACTGGAATAGAGTTACCGGCTTCTTGTTTCTTAGTTCAGTCGAGTTTTTCAGGTAAGCTCGTCTGACACTAGTTTTCTGGCATAGCGCCCTCGTTTTTCTTCTGCCGTGTCTCCGTACAACGCCAGTTACAATAGCACTGTAGGTGACATTGTCTCCCGCAGCTCCATTTTGTGGGTGGGGATCTACGACGCGCAGATGCCTGCGTTCTTGTATCCTGGTAAGGAGACTATATATCGATGTTTTGCATTCGTGCCTTTGAATTCGTGCCACAGAGCAAGCTGACGAGATGGCAGGTGAGACCTCAACTGCGGCAGACACCCGACGGGTACCTGTGTCAACTCCGCTGGCTGCTTCCACCTCTATGGCTCGCGCAACAGTATCGTGCATGCAACCGGGCGACAAAAGCCACGTGAACCGTTGCACCTCTGAGTTGGCAATTGCATCCACGAAGCACCCAGCCTCAAGTGAATTAACTGTTGAGGCTGTACAACCTTCATAGGTAAGGCGTGGAAGTCTTTCTATGTCTTTCCCAAGTTCTGCCAGGGACTCATTCTTTTA
Organism: Ixodes scapularis; assembly: GCF_016920785.2. NCBI lineage: Eukaryota > Metazoa > Arthropoda > Arachnida > Ixodida > Ixodidae > Ixodes > Ixodes scapularis. The sequence continues at coordinate 199,649,951 of NW_024609835.1, forward strand.
ATGTACTATCGTATAGTATGCTATTCAAATTAAAAGCCAACAACCGAGCGCGTGGCCGTCGGTGCATGCTGCGCCTCCTGGAGGACTCTTGAAAGTGATAAATCTGCGGGTTGGAGAGCAGGCGCTGAGAAGGTGTGCGTCTTACTCCAACCTGTTTGACCCTATGCCAGAGTAACCCAAGCTTCGACGTTGCGCCGGTAGTGCGCTGGAAGTTCCATCGCAGCCACTCACGTTGGCTTGGCATGAGTTATGCAAGGAAGCTCAGCGCTCGTTGCAGAAGCATGCTGTTTGCGCGCCCGCGTCCGTGGAACATTACCGCAGCGTCATGCTCCTCCTAACATGTGCTGTTTATTTTGTTTCTTTTTCTTAATATGCGTTGTCCTTTTCTTGTGAACAATATAGCACATACTGTGCGAAATTGGAGAGAAAACAACAAGAGGGATCCAAGACGGCTCCTGAGGCCCAATTGAAGTAAATTACTTGTCAAACCTTGCTGTCTCAGCTTGCACCGCTCGCCCTGTGTCTCCTCTAGTTCTTGTCAAAATGCAAGTCCACCAGCTCCCGCATTGAGCGAAAATTTTAACATACTGTAGTAACTTTATTATTGGAATTTTGAAGGCAGCCAAAATCTCGTTTAAAAAAGCTTGGGTTTGTGCTGCGTGGTTTTTCAATATTTTTGTGCTGCATTTTGAAGAAGTAGAAGAAACAAATGAGAAGCGTTTGCGTAAAGCACGAACACAGGTGGCAAGGCTCTGTGAAGGACTAGGCCTAGTTAAGGTTGCAAAAGAAGTTAAAGGCAGCCGAGACCTGGGCATGAACCCATCCTTTGCGGTGATAACCCATATGGGAATCCATTCCGTCTTATTATGGAAGATAGGGCACTTGGCAACGGCTGATTGCAAGGGAACTCCGGTCTCAACGATGCGCAACCTACACCAGCTCGCCTGTTTACTAGCTTTATCATCTATATTCAAAAAACGTCTTTCCCTACGGCTGGGGGACGACCCGTTCCTCGTACGCAACTCAGAAGTGGTTCAATTCTTGAAAGACACGCGTCTCGTCTCTTGCTTCTCGGTGGGTGTCAAGGACTTGTTCCACAGCGTTCCACAGGAAGGAGTCCTAGGGGCGGTGGAAGAGTGCATATTTGCCCACGGCAGCGTACGATTCCAAAACCAGTACTGGATGGGCACAGGGTACTTCCTGGATCTTGTTCGGACATATTTACTTTTCTGGCACGTCAGGTTTGAAAGCCCAGTGTACAAGCAATAAGATGGCATTTTTATTGGATCGTGCATAGCGCCAGCGTTATTTCACTTGTACCTGGCAAGGGTAACCGCGTACTTCGGCCTCTTTTCGAAAATATAGCTGTTGTGAAGTGTTTATGATAGGTTGATGATTTTTGCTGTGTTTTCCTAAGCACAAATTAACAGACACTATCAGAGAAAACACCATGAGCCGCTTCAGGGAAGTGCATGGCGGACTGAATTTTACATTTGAATTACCAGAGGGCGGCTGCTGGCAGTTTTTGGACGTCAACCTGACCATGGGGGAAGCTCGCACATGTTAAAACGGAGGTTCGGGCGAGTTGGTTGTTCATGACTGTCAAGAAAACAGCGCACCCTCAAAACATGCACTCTAAAGCTTTCATGCACTCAAAAGAAAGAGCCACTTACATAGCGGTGTGTAAGTAGCTCTTTCATTTGTGTGCACGAAAGCTTCAGAGTGCTTGTTTTGAAGGTGCGCTGTTTTCTCCTCAGTCAAGCTCACACATGTTGGATGTATAAGACGCGAGGGGAGAATGGGATTTCACATTATGACTCCACCCATACTAAGCTAGTTAAGACATGTGTCGCCTCAGGGTGCACATAGGAGGCCATAAGAAAATCATGCCCCTCTCCCCGCCCCCGCCCCCCCCCCCCCCCCCCTTCTATGCTGAACACCGACCTGAGACGGCAGATATACCGTATAGAAGCAAGCGGTTAACCAAAAACACTACTGGTAGCGATAGCCGAAAAATGCCTAAACGAACTGAAAGGCAGCGACAAAACCATGGATATGTCGGTGGAAAAGAAACCCGCGGTAGTTCTGCCCTACATCCACAACATCTCGCATAGGCTCAGAAACATCGCATAAGAACACGACGTCCGTGTATCGTTATCGGCCCCTCTTAAGCTTTTGTGTCACAGGGTAAATAAATCGGGAAATCCCACGGGGGGTCGAGGTAGGTGTCAGGTGCTACACTGGTGCCAGTTTGTATAGTGCGTTCAGGGTGTGGTGCACCATATACTTTTATCACGCGGAAAATCTTTCATAGGGCAAACGGGCAGGTCTTTAAATGAGAGGCTACGGGAAAACAAATACGCGTGTGAGCAGTTGCAACCTCCCGGGAATCTCGCAGCGCAATGTACAAGATGCCCCTGCGATGCGTTATTTGGAGCAACGTCTGTCTTAGATCGTGTGAAATTACGAAGCGATAAATCATGGAGGCCTTTTTCTTGACGTCAGAAAAGAACGGTACGTGTGTTAGTGAATAGTCGGTTTCTCTTAACAAAAAAAAAAAAAAAAGCTGGACTTGATAAAAAAAAATGCCGCATCTTGATGCGTAGTGGAGACGTGCATTGGCCGCCGCAGCAGAGTTCTGAACAAAAGACGTGTTTACACTTGCATCACTGCCTTAGTTCTGATTATGTCTACCTCTCCTTTATCTCTTCAGTGTGTTTTCTTTTCACTATGCTTCCTTGAAAGGAAAATTGAACCAGTTGTTAGTTGCGCCTTCGGGTGTTAGTGTCGTCTTTCTTCGTCCAAGATTGTAAAATTTACCAGCGCAGAACAAAACAGAATCTCGTTCAGCGCGCTCATTAAATGAATATTCCGTGTATCCGAAGTATGAAATATAACTTAGAACAGTTCGTTAGCACACGGAAGACATGTGGAACTTGATTGACGACAGTTATCAGAACCACTCAGACGTACTCGTGAAACACCTAGAACGCGTGGCTCCTGCAAAATAGTGAAACAGCGTGGACGGGAAATGAGGTGTTTATAGCATTGGTGAAAATAATTAATGAACAACTAGGAAACACGAATGCTGCAACCGGCAAAGGCTGACGCCTCAGGCAGCTCCGCAGCAGTAGCTATCTAGGCCTGATTGTTTTTGCTGTTGTATTTCGCTAGGCTGGTCCTGGTGATTACATAACTAATACCTTGTGAATTCGCCTTCAGCCTCTACAGCGGCAGCCATCCGAAGAGGTAAACCTTTCATTATGCAGGATATCAGGTCCGAAGCTCACCACCGCTTTCAATCAGCATCGACCACCATGACAACGTGTAATAAGAAAAAAAGAAAAAGAACAAAAAAAAAACTGCGTAAGTTAGGAGGGATCATAACGCTGCGATAATTCCTTTCTATGTTCGGTATTTATTGCCAATTGTTTTCGAAGTCAATTTAGTCCAATTTTTCTTTAGCTAATGTCTGTAATTAATAGCTCAATGTTTTTTTTAATAGTGTAAAGATTACTGTATCGCAATTTCATTAAACTTCATTTCAAAAACATAAATGGTGTTTTTAAATACAAAAACAAGACAAAAATAATGTGTATACAGGGTGCTTTTTTTCAGCTGCACCAAATTTTAAAAAAAAGAAAGAGCTGCGTTAGTGCACTTTTAGTTATGCCATTAGCATACCCGACCTGGCGCTCACTTAGAACCAAGTGTTCGTGCAACTAGGCGACTAATTAACGGAGATCTCAATTAACATTTTAATCACTGTTTTTAAAGGGCTCATTGTATTTACGAAATTGAAGCCCAACCTTAATATGCTCCAACCCCACAGCGAAGTAAAGGCACAACAATTTCTGTGCGCGTTTCTGACTAAATTATTTCATTTCCGCAGGCTCTTTCAAACTGAAACTGATCAGTACAACCCAAGTAGCACAACACGCCGGGTTGGGGATGGGGCGGTATTGGCCTGCCGGGATACCGATACCGGCCAGTACCGGAAACGCCCCAAGGGGCGACATCGGCCGGGCCCAATGCCGGAATCCGGCCGGTACCGGGAACTTATTGGGAAACCGGGATGCCGGGAATACGGGATGTTCCCGGCGAGCTCCCGACACAGATCCCCGGCATGGAACCGGTGGTACGATAGGAAACCATCAGTGTGCCAGCGTGTTTCCGGGTCAGAGCCAGTCCAATTGCGGATTAGACCCAGCGTAAAATTAGATCAGTGCCAGCGTAATTGCGGGTGTAATTGCGGGTCAGTGCCTGAGAAATTGCGGATCAGCACCAGCGTATGCGTCATTCAGTGTACCCAGCATAGAACCAGCAGAATGCTAGCTGTGTCAGGCTTTAAAGCCCAGGAATGACATCCTACTGCATTTTTGAACAGCTAACTTCTCAGTAGATCAAATTGACTTAAATGTGGAAATGCTAAATTTCTCAGTCCGAACTATTTTATTGGTTATCATATCTTTTATAGGTGCTGACCGTTTTTAACATGTTTTTTGGACTTGAATTGAAAAAAGCCGGTTTAGTATTTGTGCAATTTTAAGAAACAATTCTGTGTGAACAATTGACTTTCTCCATGTATACAGTATACTCATGGCAATTATTGTATACTCGTTGAGACGACATGTCCCATTCATCTGTCACCCAGATGCATATTGTGGGTAGTACAAAAAGGGAACATACAAATTTTTTTTTTTACCGTGACATTCTTTATTGTGACTCGTGCATCCATAGCAGCTAGCTCCTCAGCCAGAGTGTCCCTCATCGTCAAAGGCGGTTGGAACCACCAGTGGAGTGTCCGTCTTTTTAACTCTATTACCCTTGCCCGCCTCCCTGCCCGTCAGCCACTTCTGCACCGCGTCCACGCTGCACGAGTGCAACTTTGTATGGCACCTGTAAAGAGAATTGGCAGATCACACAAATTAGTTGAGGGATAGGGGAAGCCAATATCTTGCATACTAGCTACACACAAGGTGCTGTTCACACACTGCAGTTTGTGAGCGTTTCCTTTGCGTAAATATAGGTCCCTCACCTAGCCTGCAATTCAAAGGTGACAGAAAGAGAGTACCACAAAGGTGGAGATTGTGGGTTTGGCTACCACGCTAAGGTGCAGATTCTATGGAGGCATATGGCTATTTCACGCAACATCCTATTAATGTGAAATAGGGGGCGAGACGGGGCGGGGGGCGAGAAGAAGTGGGGCACAGAGACGAGCGGCTAAAAATAGAGCAAAACTTCCCCAAGTGACACTCTACAGACCAAGGCCTCTAAATGGTCGTCATTAGATTTTCAACCTGGAAACTAACAGGATAACAAGACAAGACCAACAAAAACCTTTTTTCACAGTTCCTTCAAAACGCTGCTTTTCAGTATGAAGGTTCCGAGAATGCTAACACAGGAGATATTCATAATAAAAAATGCAAATCGAATTAAAAAAAAAAAAAAAAAAACGACAGGAATTGACGACTTAAATTTTGCATATCGCAAGACTTAACGGGAAACTGAAGCTGTTCTGTATTTGAGGAAGAACACCAAAATCGTCTTGATATGGCCTCCAGGATCACGAATATCGAGTTTATTTTTTCAATCTGGTGCATGGAGGCTGCAGAAATTAATTTCTAAAGTACAGCTGAAGCCCCTCCTTCCCGGGGCGTGACGTCATGCTTGGAGTTTTCGGAATTTCTGCTCTCGCTCATCTTCAGCTCCTGTCAAACCTATGCACGTGAACTCATGAATTTGTAGAAAGGTCAGAAATAGACGCCACAACTGGCGTCAGTGTGGAAAAATACAACTGGCAAGCTTGCAATTGCACGCGCCGCCCACACGAGCGACACGTGCTTGGCTCCCCAAAGATCCTAGTACGACGTCACGACTGCTCTCAGGCTTTTCGTGTTTTCTCGCGTCTAGTTACACCTTCGGGGAAAACGAAAGCGATATTCAGATTCACAGGACAAAAATATGCCAGAAGTCACCTATAACTCGTTTTTTTGTCAAGAAGTGTTTCAGTTTCCCTTTAATTGTCAACATATTTCAAAGATTGTGCTTGTCTATTGAGCTCCAATAGAGATACCATCAATTTAATAGCTAGTAAAGAATATGCATCACCTATGACCACCTTACACATCATGGCGTCCTTGAACCTTGACTTTCCTTGGTAGCCCAGAAGGGCCTGAGAACTGCTCCTGGACTCGCTTTGAGAACAGGCGTCCCACCACCTCTCACACCACCTTCTGCAGGTTCTTGCTGTCCCCTAGAGACACGAGCTGCTCCTCCTAGAAAGACAAAATGTGTTCTCAATATGTCAATGAAGTTATTTATATGCAGATACAATGGTATGAACATGTCTCAAGTAAGAGAATGTGAATGCCCAGGTAAATGCAGCAAGCCACACTATACATGCATCAAAAGGTTACAATATTTACTAGAGAGAGAATAAAAAATATTAGAATATATGGCAACTCTACCTGTCTTAGACGAAACCAGAAAGATTAAAATATTTCCCTCCATACTCCGCTGAATCTCATTAGTCAGTCAAATTCGTTGCAACGTTCAAATTGTGCAAACGTTTTGATGGATCCTCTTTGCCCATCAGCATCCACTCGGTAATTTTAATAATGTATGTAGTTCTCAAAACAGTGCATTCAAGACCCTGCACATCTTGACTTTGTTAAAGCTTAGTGTAGCTGCCGGCTAGTCACCCTGCAAATTTATCACCTATTTTACAACTTTACGAAGACTGGAATTGAAAAAGGCATAAAAAGGCAGGAATTGACCAAAACCGTCATCATAGTTGCAAAAAATGGCAACAGCAGCACAGTATGAGTAGTTACCTTTCCATATTTTTGTTTAGTGCTGACTCAGTGGTGGCCCTGTAGGCCAATGAACAAACTTACTCAGCTCAAGCTCGCCTCGTGTAATAATCGCATGTGCGACTACCGTATGCTATGCCTGGAGACACAGCTGCGCATGCACTCACACCCCCTGAATAAAGTGGCAGATGGAATGACAGTTACTCTTTCACCTTGGAAATTTTGATTTCCTCTCATAGGGTGACCTTCGGTTAGGACTGGTTAACATCTCATTTTGGAAATGCACTACTAATATAAAGTAAAGATGGAGTTAATTAAGATTTATCTGGCAACCCCTTACAAATTTGTTTGGGCATACGCATATGGTGGGCACACTCAAAAGCGATTTTAGACCAGGCTAAAAGTTATTTTCAAGCATGTACCTTTACTTCTGTAGCAGATGCCGAAAGCACAAATGAATTTATCGCCCTAAATATTTACATCTCTTGACTATAGCCTCAAGTGAGAACAGGAACAAAACCAAAAGAAGCCCAATATATACTACAGCATCTCGATCCTTCTGTCAAGCAAGCATTAAACACAAAAAGCACGCAGGCAGGTTTGTGCGTGCTCCGCACACATACTCACGGCGAGAGTTGTTGCAAATGCGGAATTTAACTTCTAAGGATAAAACGGGCAGAAGTGTCGTAGCAAATCAGCATGATTTATGATTATTTGCAGGCCGACATATTGTAAGCACCCAAAGGCAAATGTGTTGGGCGATTTTACTTCCCCCGTTGTGAAATGTTTTACTTAAAAATATTTCAAGAAGCGGCAGTTGAAAAAGACTTAAAATGCCATTCAATGAGGATGCACATGAAGGCCTCTTGTCTACACGACCTTCGGGTGGAAAGAACTGTTCAAAAATGTAATGATGCACAAATATTTAATTTTTGGTGGCCACCGTCCAGCATTTCTCCCTTCAGTAGCCTCTATGAAACGCAGTTTAACAATTGCCAAAACTTTACGCAGGCTACTAAAGCTAACTTGCAAAACGTGCAACTGGCGTTGCGTCACCTTGACACAATTCTAATGCAGGGTTCAGTTTAAGGGTACCCCTTACAATAAATAGCCTTCCATTGTGCATTGGCTGTGCATGCACTCTGCTGTTATAAATAACAGAAGGCCTGTAATGAAGGTAGCGCAACTTACTCATTTTTAATTTGCCACCGACTGTGCTTAAAACATAGTTTGGGTGGGCATCCATTTGAAATATTATGGTAAAAGGCCCAAGTTAAACCACAAAGTAAGAATCGCAGCCTTATACCAGTCAATATTGTGAAAAAGAGGACACATAAATACCGGCAGTCTCCTGTTGGTGAAGTTCTTCAGCTGCGCTTCTGCAGCACTAAGCTGTTCCATGTTGCGGAGAGGCATCAGGAACAGCTCGGGTGGTTCAGGCCTGGCCACTTCCTGGGGCGTCGCCTGTTCCCCGGGCCTCGCCTGCTCTCCCTGGTGCTTGAAAGACACCACGTGCCCGAGCACCTGCCCAACAGACTTGCAGTTCCCTGTTCTGCTGCTGTAGGTGCCCATTCTGGATGTGCAGGTCTATCACGGCCTAAGCAGCTGAGCGTCGAAGGCTGCAAGATAACCAAGGCATAAGAAAGCATTATCCATTTTGCTGATCAACATTATGCACTGATGATGCGAAAAAACTTTTTCAGAAACTTGGGTTTGGGGAAGTTTCAGAAGAACGCTTGAACCTTCAGGTGTTTCGGATGGTTTGGGTAGCTTTGGAACAGTTGCCAGACACAGTGAGTGTTTCAAATTTTTGTAAAAATTTAAGAGACGTTATAATTTGTATGCAATATTCATAAATTTAATTAAAAAAATGTGTTAATCAAATAAACTTTCTAAAAAGGAGACACGGCCCCAATTTTCAGAACTTCACAGTTTTGGCTTGTATGGTCAAAATGAATGCTCCCACAAAGTTTTATGATGTTTTTTGACAATCAAAGGAAATAAAAATACTGATTCATCGGCGACGCACGCGAGACGCGCTGCGCTTGGCTGCGATAAGCACCAGTTTAAAAATCTGATATATAGGTCCGTGCCTATTAGGCCTAGCTTGGTGCTTGCACCCTTGTTGGAACTGCCATTTTCTGGGCTTTCAGGGCGGCCTCTTTTTTTAACTATCAACCGTCTAAGAATGGGAGAGAATCCCGTTAAGAACACTTGCCCTGGTATAGAAAACGAAATTGGCTGCAAGCGGCTGCTCTGTGGTCACATGATACCTCGCACCTAGGCATATGACGCTTTAGAATGAATTGGCACTTCCAAGTAAAGCACAGGTCATCAATTGCGCCCCTTGTTAAATAGCAGAAGTTCCCAATACAACTTTGTTTTCTATCGTTTCACTTGCAGCATACAGTGTGTAACAGATGATCCACCTTCCTTCGGTTCTGGTAGCAGACGACGCAACGGCGTCTTGTTTCCCGCAGCAAATGACACTCTAGGGCAGACAAACCCTCCCTACTTATTCACGTTAGCAGGCGACGTGTCTGTTAAAGAAAGGTCAGCTCCCTCAGTACAAGCCTGACGAGATCTCAATCTCACAAAACACCAAAATCGGGCCATTGGTACAACATTTCAAGGTACAAACAGAAGCTGCACAGCACGGCGCCGAAGCGAACTTGCTGCACCTAAAAACAAGCATCTAAGCTGTCCGTCTAAAACCTCTCCAGAGTAGGACAGCACCACGGTCGTTCTTGGCAGCATGCAATGCTTTCTCACAGCATTACGAGAAAGTTTTGTAACCAGTAGCGTATTGAAGGACTCGGTCACTACTGTAATTGTGCATGTCTCACTACGAAGATTATGGAGCTAACTAAATTGAGCAACTGCACGCAAGCTAATCTGATCAAGCATGCTAACAGAGGGCAGATCAAAAACGTGTATTAGCACATTATCAGGACTTTAGATGAAAAGGAACAGTACAAAATAATACTTACTGCATTTCTGCAACCCTGATGCTCTGAACGAAGGCCAGTCAGGGTCTGGTGCTTGGCCCGGTCGCACACGAGACAAGATGTCCGCCCCAGGCATTTTGCTTGGCCACCCGCCGTTGTTTCATACTCTCGTCGAACCACAACAGAGGGACGAACGCCACCGTTATTTCGTCATTCTCTTCGATGAACAGTACTCCTCCTCACTAAAATAAAAGGCGTGGTCAGACATGATGTTCATTCAAGTTACTTCACACTGTCAGGTCTTCGCAACCTTTACCATATATTATAATAACTCCATGGCTATATCCCCATGCACGGCCACAATGAAACACGACGGCGTCGCATTTCGGTATACGCCAAGTAATAAAAGTAGCAGTAAAAGAGAAAAACGGTGCTCATTTCGCGTTAAGGTCTGTTTACACCATGCTTTGTAGCTTTTTACTTGCAACGGTTTCATGATACCGAGGTTTCGTGCAAATAGCTTATTTACATCCAGTTTTTCAAGCAATGGCAATGGCGTTTCGACTATACTCCGTTCATTTTTAAGCTGAGACTAGACGCTCCGCCTTCAACGCAAGCTCTCTGCCCTTGCTAACACAAGTGCGATCACGCAGGCACGCGCAACCAAAGCACTGCAGAAGCCAGCGTGCTCGCGCTGAAGGCGGAGATTCTAGTCTCAGCTTAGGGGCGAACGGAGTATACATTCCTTGCATATGACGGCACGCTAGGTAAGGACGGGGCCCTGTGCCATGCCGGTGGTGGACTTCACAACGTGCGGTTGTGCTTACCAAGGCGTAGGATGCCGCTAACTGCCTGGACATACCGTAGAATACCGTCCATCCGCCCATTCCACATTAAGCGCCCATTACCAAATTTGTGAGATCTGAGGAAATACGCACAGTACATTTATATGTAAAATTGACGACCGGACAAGCACCCATCCCCCATTTTTTTGCGATTATTTCCAAAGTTTGAGTGCACGCTTGCCCAGTATTTAACGGTACACTGTATTTTCATAGAAGGAACCTAGTTTTGTTTCATGTGAACTCGGAAAAACGAGCCGAGCTTACGAAGATGACAGTTAGCCAGTACGTGCGGAATTTTTCAGCATTGGTGCGATTGCGCTACGAGCAGAAAGTTTCGATATACCGCTAAGTTATAATGCAAAAAAAAATGTTGTGTCGAAAAAAAAAAAAGTTGTATTGCGTGCCGCAAAATTTGCCGAGCGGCTCTAGGAGTCGCCTGTAGAAAAATTGTTACGACTTTCCGAAGTATGGCAAACAATGCAAGGTTACCGCCATAATCTAAAACCTGATGCAAGGATAAATAAAATAACGGACAAGCGTCTCGCGGACGGCACAAACCGATGCCCCGCCAGCAGCGTCTCGGCGAGCGAGCTAGCATGCCTCCACCAACACGGCGCGGTCGCCCCCGGAGACCGCCTTGATCACCGGACACCGCGCGGTGCCAGCCAGCAGTGCTAAACCCCCCCCCCCCCCCCACACACACATACACACACTCACTCACGGATTAAGCGCGACGATGAGATGACGAGCTAGCGGGACGGTGAGACGACGCTCCTGACGCCCGACTCCTACTTCTATCTTCTCCCCTCACCCTAACCCAAGTCAGTGACAAATGCGCCTTGCGCGCGTACACGATTGACTCTTTCCCCCCCCCCCCCCCCCCCCCCTTAATTTCACTTCAACGCTTACAACAACACACGGAGGCCGCCGCCGACCGGTCACCGTCTCGCCGGGCTAGCGGCGCGACATTCGTCCATACTCGGCCGGGAGCCCCGAAGGTGCGCTCAAAGCGTGGAAACAGCGCGATACGACGAAAGGCAAAGGGCATCTACACTACGAACGGGCAGAAGCCGATGCAAAAACGTGCGCGAACGTAAACAGAAAAGTGCCGCCGCTCGCCACTACGAAATAATACGCGGCCCGGCCGCATCCCTTTCCTGCTGCTCGTAATTTCTCTTACTTGACGGCTACTCCGTCTTGCGGGACATGCCGACGAAACGATCGTCGGGATACGGCGAAGGGCCGTCAACACCGTCGAGTCAACCACCAGCAAGCGTTGTTGAGCGGAAGTTGGTTCACTAGGCCTACATGCGACGAAACCGACAGAACACAACATCAAAATCAAAGCACAGGCGGTAACTTCGAGCGACTTCTGCCCCGCATAGATTTACATGCAGCGCTTTCACTCGCCACCACGGTCACATACAATTTGTCAACCCTGGAGCCACCGTACCTGAACCATGCCGCGAACCACGCCAACGTCCCGCTCGCCATTTGTGTTTGCTCACCTTGTCCGGCTTCGGATTGGATGCTGGATCGGCTTTCTAGCAAAGTCTATCAACAGCTGGCTCGATGCTGGATGAGGTGTTTTCTAGTCCAAACACGAATTCGCAAATATATAATTGTGCTACTGTGCTACTCTAAAAAAAAAAAAAAAAAAAAAAAAAAACGGGGGCAGGAAGAAGTACGCGACGTTTCGACGGAGTGCCCTCTGGGAACTAGTTGGCCACTCAGTTTCGGTTTCGATTGAGCAGTTTCCTTTCATGCTATCACGACGTGACCGAATGCGCCGCTTGAGTTTTCGATTATCTGACTTTTCACGAATGTACAATACATTCAAAAGTACAATACATTGATTCATCGGGTTTATATAACTGTAGGGAAAAATAAATTATGTCTTAACGTCGGGGTCACCGTTAATCAAGTAGTAACAATCAACATTTTTGAACCGAAACTGTTAAAAAAGCGAGGGCAGACGCTATGAAAGCGGTGGCAGCGCGTGCAACTGGGTGGATCGCTTAGTGAGGCCGACCGCTCAACGACCGCTTGCGCGGAGCGCTCGGCATCTGCCTGGGCAAAGGGCTAGATCGCGCATCCACGCTTGGTCGCTGCAGCTGCAGCGCGAGAGTGAAGCCACCGATCGGCGATTTTGCATGTTGAAAAATCGCGTTTTTGGAGCGTTGCGGAGGCTGGTGGCAACATGCTGAAGACACGTTTTCTACTCGTTCGTACTCATTCGTCGAAGAAGCTCTTTAAACCCCTGTGTAAGCCCTGAGACTTGCCGTTGAGAACATGTGGAAATTTTTACTGAAGCGCAGTGCCGCAGTAAAAATGCCCAACTCATCGAAAGCAAGTTTCGCCGCCACGATGCAACGCGCGGGTCACGAGTGACCCGCGCGTTGTATCATTGGACTTTTTCCATAATGCAACGTGCGGGACCCTTGTGACGTCACACGTGACGTCAATTGTGACGTCATTATAGGAAATGTCCCATAATGCAATGCGCGGGTCACGAATGAGACTGCACATTGCATTATAGGGCGTTTCCCATAACTCAACGCGTGGTTAGGCCGACGGCGACGTTGGCGTCGCCGACCCGCGCGTTGCATCATGAGACGCTTCTCATAATGCAATGCGCGGGTCACAAATGAGACGGTGCGTTGCATTATGGGACGTTTTCCTTAACGCAACGCGCGGTTACGCCGACGGCGATGTTGGCGTCGCCGTCGCCGACCGCGCGTTGCATCATGGGACGCTTCCCATAATGCGACGCGCGGGACCCTCATGACGTCACACACGCCGTCATTATGGGAAACGTCCCATAATGCAATGCGCGGGTCACAAGTAAGACCCGCGCGTTGCATTATGGGACGTTTCCCATAATGCAACCCGCGGTTACGCCGACGGCGACTGCGACGGCGACTGCGACGGCGACTGCGACGGCGATGCCGCTCAAGCCGGAAACGGGCGTCTAAGAGCTGCTCTCTAAAACATTAATAGATGTAAACCAAATTAAATTTTCATTCCACAGCCATGTTTGATACCGTCTTTTTTAACAAAACTGAAATAAGCCTTTGTTAACTGGTTTAAGGATGACGCGGCGTTAATACTAGGCCAAGGATAATACTAGGTGTCATCTTTTAGCATATTGAAGACATATGTCCAACATAATGGTTATTTGTAACCATCATATAGTTTCTATATCAGCGAAAAAACCATGTCGGTTACATATCAAAACTTGCATGGCTCGAATGGCATGTGAAAGCAGGGAGAAAATGTTGTCGGTCAGTCAACGAAAACTCCGTGGCTGAACTGGCCGGTGATTACAGAAAGAAAACGATATCGGCCAGTCGCCGGAAACTCCATGGCTAGACTGGCCGGTGACTACAGCAAGAAAACGATGTCGGCCAGTCACCGGAAACTCCATGGCTAGACTGGCCAGCGACTACAGCAAGAAAACGATATCGGCCAGTCACCGGAAACTCCACGGCTAGACTGGCCGGTGACTACAGCAAGAAAACGATGTCGGCCGGTATCGGGAACTTTCCGGCTGGCGCTGGCCAGTTTAGACAACGAGTCCCCGATATCGGCCGGGATCGGTTTCTTACCGGCGTCCCTGGCCGGGATCCGCCGTACAGCCCCCGGTACTGGCCGACGTAATCCCAGTATCGGCCGACATGGTGTGCTACCTGGGAAGAGTGTCAATGGCGTCGATATCTTCGCCCTCGCTTGGCGTCACAGCAGTGACGTCACGTGTCATGCAGGCACTGCCGTCAGCGCTTTTGCAATACGTTGCTCTCTCCTTAGTGTTTTGCTTACCGCAGCAGGTGTAATTTAGGCGTCTGCGGTCGGTTTCAACTGTGCTGCGTCATATCCCTCTCTTGACCTGCGGGCGACGCGACGATTTCGTTGGTACGATAAATACTGTTGCATGCATTACCAACGGTCGGCAACGCTAGACGAGCTTCCTGCGCTTTATTTGGGAAAAATATTTTTTTAATGCTTCAGACTTCTGTACCTTTTATTTGCCACCGCTGCTTTATTTCTAAGTTCTTGCTTTTTGATGCGTTAAACTAGCCAGGTTTTTTTAAAGAACAAAGTAATCATGCTTGCGTAATATCACTCGTTGGCCCCTCTGGCAGTTATAACAAAATAATATTTCTTTGTTTTATGTTTTATGGGATCTTAATAAATGAGGAAGGAGCCTTGCACCGGCGTCCTGGCTCACGTCACGGTAGTCATGTGCTGTGCGCGGCACAGTGTGGACACGGCATCGGCGCTTTTTCAAGTGTAGCTCAAACAAGGAACTTTCGAAAACTAAGTTTTACTGCCGCACTTAGAGCACCAAATAATACTGAAAAAATAAGCAGAGGGACGGACAGAAGAACGCATCTTTCGTGCTTTCGTGCCTCTGTCCGTCCAGCTCTCTGTTTATTCCACTGTCGTCTCTCTGCTTATTATGTCAGTATCATTTAGTTTACCAACACGCTGACGTCTAACTTAGGGCCCCAAATAATCACTTTTCACAGCTCCAATATTTTCTTCGGAAACCTTTTAGTTCGTCGAGAAAAGCAGGCAAAAATATGGCTTAGCGCATTTTGGTACTTAAAAAAAAAAAAAGCTTGGCAGTCAAGGTGATTTGGGGATATGATAAGTCGCCCAGCGTTTGCCGCCGCCTGGCCACTTTATGAAGTTGGAAACAGTTGCGTTTAAAGAAAGTCCTCGAATTGGAGTCCATATACAGAAACGCACATCATCAGTCGGCTCCGCATGGAACAAAACGCGCGCGCGAGCATTTCAGGCTGAACTGCGGCACAGGCGGCGACGATTCTGTTTCAGGTTGTCCACGCTGGTGGGTTCCGTGGCGGAAACTTCATTCTTCAGATATCCCCAAAGAAAAAAATCTAACGGTATCAGATCTCGTGATCGTGCCGGCCACGGTACTGGACCACTGCGTCCAATCCAACGCTCTGAAAAAGTTCGGTGTAGAAATCAAACAGCACGCGAAGAAGAATACGCTGGAGCGCAGTTCTGTTGAAACCACGTCTCTTTCAGCACGCTGAAAGGCAGGCCGGCAATAAACCTTTCCACGACTCCCTCAAGGATTCTCTCCGTGTATAGTTTTCCGTTCACTGTGCCGTCAAAAAAATATGGGTCAATGATTTTATCATTAAATATTCCACACCATGCGTTATTAGACCGTCTCACTTCATGTTTGTGCTGACGGAGCCTATGAGGATTACGCTTGCCCAGTAATGGGCATTGTGGAGGTTCACCGTTAAATTTCTTCAGAATTGAGCCTCATCACTCCAAATAATTTTTTTAGGAATCCAGGATCCCGGTCCATTTCAATCAGGGCCCAATTGCAAAATTCCAGTCGTCGTTGGAAGTCACTGCCATGTAGCTCTTGGTTCAGACTAACGTGAAACGGATGCATGCGATGCTTCACAAGCACTTCGCACACTACAGAGATCGTTGTCCCAGAAGAACTCGCAATTTCGCGCACGCTTCATTCAGGCTTAGCTGTCACGTACGCGAGAACGTCAGTCTCGAATTCGCGGCTAAGGACATGCTTTTTCTGTCGTCGCCCACTCACCACCGTGCCACTTGATGCAAACTTGTTGAAAACGCGTATGAAGGAAGTGTCGAAGGAACGAAGCGACCTGGTGCTGAGTGGCATAAAGTTGCGCAGCATGACGAGCATTCTTTTGCATAGTTAAATATGCGATCACCATCTCTGTTTTTTCTTCAACCGAAAGCCTTGTCCCAATGAGCGACGCCATTCAGATGTGTTTCCTGCCACAGTCAGAGAAAGAAAGGCACAGCTCTATGAATCGCATAGCGCCTGTCTTATTTGTAGCCTTCGTCCTTCCGAAGATATGGGTGCGAACCTTTGTCTTTTACAACAAAGGAGAGTGATGCAGTGTTCGTCGCTTTCTAGCACAATTGGCACAAGTCTTCAGAGCAGCTTCTATCATATAAACGAAAGGAAAGGATAGCGTCACGATGCCCACTGGGACAGCGTGATTTACACCTGCCGCGGTAAGCAAATCACAAAGGAGAGAGAAACTTATTGCAATAGCGCGGACGGCAGTGCCTGCATCACAGGTGACGTCACTGCTGTGATGCCAAGCGAGGGCGAAGATATCGACGCCATTTACGCTCTTGTTCTGGTCAATTTCGGTTTGAAAGAGATAGTGGGAATAAAATTATTTAGCCAGAAACGCGAGCAGAAATTTTTTGTGCCTTTATTTCGCTGTGGGATTGGTGCATATTAAGGTTTGGCTTCAATTTCGTAAGTGCAATAGGCCCTCTATACTTTGTCTCATCCTACGATGGACTAAAGGCCAAAGCCACGGGCCGTCACGACGAATCACGTTCACGCTATACTATGACACGCTTAACATTAATTAGGGGTGAACGAATAATGCTCCGAATCCAAAAGTGCCGCATCATTTCTATAGCTTCGACGCTTCAAAGAGCCTATATGTCGTGGCTTTCTTTGCAATGTAAAATTGTTGAGTCATTCAGTGCTCTTCGATTCGAACCACAGGCCACCCCTCCTTTCGTCAGTGTTCTGAGACGCGGGCACCGATACGTGCATCGAAGCGAAATACCGCACAGTTTCTAAGTGGCTCGTGATTGGATCTGGCGGTCCGTAGCTTTTGCCTTTAGTCCATTGTAGGGTGACACGAAGTATAGAAACAATAATTAAAAAGTTAATTAAGATATCTCCATTAATTAGTCGCCTAGTAGCCAAAAATACCTTATTCCTAGTGGGCGCCAGGTCGGGGTATGCTAATGGCATAACTAAAGGTGCCCTAACGCAGCTCTTCTTTTCTTGAAAATTTGGTGCAGCTAAAAAAAAAACACCCTGTATATATATAGACATGATGATTGAAGTTTGTGGGCCGGTGATTATTTAAATTCGCAAAAAAAAAGTATATATATTTATAGTGTGACGGATGTATAAAAGAGGAAGAAGGTACAAGTAGGGAACAGCTTATACCAACATACACACTTAATAATAGCGTTACAACTGGTGTCAGAAGTGAGATCTTCAGTCAAGACACCTTTTGCCGACACGAATGAACCTCCTTCCACAGCCTGAGCATGAGATTCCGCGAACCAGAGAAGACATCGTGCCCCGGCCGGTTCCCAACTCTATCGACACTCACATTTGAACTGACACTTCATCGGTCAGTGAAACCTCGCTGGACGCCCACCACCAATAGACTGCTGTTATGGGTGATCCACCACAAAGACAAAGAAGAAAAAAACGTTAAAAAAAAGAGTGGCGCGAGGAATGGCGTGGCTTTTCGGAAGGGCTCGAGAAGGGCTCGAGCGCAGCTTGGACTCGAAAGGCCAGGCTGCCCACAGCTGTTCGGACCTCCGTCGACGTGACCAGGCATCAAAGGCCTGACTCTGTCCTCGTCTCGCCTCGTGGTCAAGGCGCCGGCCTGCCTGAGGCCGACTGGACAACGTCAGGCGTGAAGGACAACCCCAGCGACCGGGTTCACCGACATCTGCGGGAACCAGATGCTCCAGGATTACAAATACCACCGAGCCCATCAACGACAAGCCCTCCACCATCCTCCTTCGGCTCCACCCATCAATGTGACCAGGACAAAACTGTGAGGCAGACAACTGTTAAATTGGCATTCTTTAAAATATCCGCGGTGTAAATAGTTTTCTAATATTTAGATTGCAGTAGTGAAATATTCCCTAACGTATCCTGTGTCTTCCGTACTTCTATTTACACCTTAAACACACGAACCGTACCATCACCATGGGCCTCCTGCGCTGGAGCATTGAACAAACTGCGGCGCCCTCGTTGTGGGTAGTACAAGCTCACCTGGTTTGGACTCCCACAATTGTGACTCCTCCGCCGTGATTCTTTTCCTTCCGTGTAGTGCAGAAGAACGGAAAAAGCACCTTTAAACGTCCGAAATTGGCTACATTCAACACCGCAAGACAATCGAAAATTCCGGATTCATGCCACCACCGCTAGGGTACGCGTCTCGTATCTCTAAGTGGTGACGTTAGAACGTCTGGCGTCCCGAAGTTTTTTTTTTTTTTTCTTCTCCTTTATGTTTCGTTGGGACGCGTGATACGGCGTTTCTTTTTTTTATGATCTTATCGTCCTAGTTTTGGCCTGTGCTTTGACGGCGTTACCATTTTTTGTTCTTTTCTATTTTCCTCGTTATCGTATTCCGCGCCAGAGCAGGCACGCTTCTATATGTGTGGCAGTTTCAGTCGCTCAAGTTTGTACTACTCAAAACAAGTCCTAAGAAGTCATTTTTCGCAGCGCCTCCTGGGCAACGCAGGATGCCTATCACAATTGGCGTCTGCGTCAGGACGGAAGACACATTGAATCGTTAGGAGATAATCACTACACTATGAATTTGAAAGAAATCATAGAGCTAGGCAAGCAGCTAGGCCTACAAGGTGTTGAACTTGAAGAATGGACGTACGAGAGAGTTGTCTGTGTAAGCGGAGATAAGGCGCGTGAGAGGGAGGAGAGGGTTGCTGGTAGAATAGCAAACCGAGTGAAGGCTGAAGTGGAAGGACGGACATTACAGGTATGCATAAGGCTTGCTGAGACGGAATCAACGACTACTGCCGATATCAGAGGGGAAAAGGAACGAAAGAAGAAGTTCCAGTCACCCCTGTCCCCGGAACCTTATCCTACCGTACGATGAGAGGTGAGGCGATTTGGACGCCTACTTCAAGCGTTTAGAATACATTGCTAAGGAGGAAGACTGGCCAGAAGCTAGAGGGGCTACCGCTCTAAGCATGTGCCTGAGGGAAGAGGCGTTGAAAGTCTACGGCAGACTATTGCCTCGGGATTCTATGAGTTATGAGGCGACGAACCGAGCTCTCTTGGATAGAATTCGAATTAAAACCAAGGGGTATCGAGAGAAATTCAACAAATCAAAACCCGAAAAATGGGAGACAGCCAGCCAGTACGCTCCCCGGCTCCAAGGATACATTGATAGGTGGATGGAGATGGGAAAGACACCTTCAACATACGAAGCGCTGAGAGATAAGATCCTCGCAAAACAGCTCTTATCTCTGTCCCACACAAAACTTGCCTCTTTTTTTTTTTTGTTAAGAGAGAAACTGCTAGACGCTAGCATTAATGGTTGAGAGCGCCGATCCATTTCTAGAGGTGCAACAAGAAAAAAACCTCTTCTCTCTTAAAAGACGACGTAAGAGCCACGTCAACCCATAAAGCTAACATCAATGCGCCGGTGTTTGAGCAACCTAAATGTTTCTTCTGTGACAAGCTTACTGACAAAACACGAAAGTACCGAAGTAGTTTCAGGCAAAAGATTCCAACCTGTTTGTTTTGTCAAAAAGGAGGGCGTGGTGTAAAAGTTTGTCCCAGGACACAAAAACAAATTCGCGAATCTTGTGTACGGTGGAGCCAGAATCAGTAGAAAGCATACTAACTCCACATGGAAACTTTGTAGAGAGATCAGATCTTTTATCCACAAACGAATGTCAGGCAGGGCTAGTTCACGTGGTTCACGAGAAAAACTGAGTATTTGACGTGCACAGCATCCCTGTCTTACGGGGGTTAGTTATTCAAACCAGTCACCGTGGTACGTGACATGGGTAGCAATACAGTGATAGTTCGACGTGACATGGTAAAAGATTCTTGACTTACGTGAAACACAGGAAAGTTTTTTTTGTGTGTGTGGATGGTACATCCTTGCAGGTGCTGGAGGCAAAAATAATGCTGCGTTCTCGGTAATTTGTTGGAGAAGTGATTGTGAAGTGCATGGACACACCTCTATGGGATGTGATTCTAGGAAATATTCAGGGTGCGCAAGGTGTCGGTTAGCCGAACGTCGAATGGAAAAAGAAAATCGTGCAGCAAACCTGACATGAACGTGAGAATGAAGATGCCTCGATAGACTCTGCAACAACGATTGACGTGTCAGCCGCAAATAAACTGAAGACCTTGAACAAAAGGGGCATCCCTAGGGAAATGAAAAGGGAGGAGGTTACCACTGAAGTCCTAAAGGAATATCAACGATGCGATGGCACGTTTGAGAATTGTCGAAACAAAATCGGAGAGATACACCACGCCAAGGATGAGTCGATATACAGGTTTTATATGTCGAATGGAGTACTATATCGATGATATGAACAGAAAACAGGTAAGGTATTTAAGCAAGTAGTCGTTCCAGCCGCCATGAGAACGTATGTCATGAAGGTAGCACATGACAGCTTAATGAGCAGGGAATTAAATGTACCACTGGCAGGGACTAGAGCCTTTTATTGGCCAGAGGTGCAGGCCGACATAAAAATAAATGTGAAATCATATGTTAGAGGGTCACTCTAAGGGGATGGTGAAGAAGGCGCTCCTCGGTCGAAAGTAAAATATTATTAACCCATGAGAAATGGTGGCTATCGACCTGATTGGCCCGCTTCCTACGGCCTCCAAAAATAAGAACCGCTACATTCCAACTATGGAAGATTTCGCGACGAGATACACTCATGCGGTTGCGCTACCATCCTGTGACTCTCTCGCAGTAGCGGAAGGCCAAGTGAAGATCTTTTAGCGCGTGGGCCTTCCCAGATAGATTTTGTTTGATCGTGGGGCAGGCAAAGTAGAAAAAATAAATAAAACAACATTACACTAACTGGAATCAAACCCAGATCCTCCGGGCGATAGTCAAGCACGATAACTGTCCGGCCACGTACGCGCTCGCGCTCTGCGAGGCTGCGTGCTCGCTCTGCGACGCGCGTGCCATTCCTCCCCCTTTTAAAGTGCAACGTCTACGTGCGACTTGCCGGGACACAAGACAGCAAAACAAACAAATTAGTCGCAAACTATGATGTCTTGTAAAGCACGATACTATCGAGTGTAGTACCAGCCGCAATTCACAGTCCAATCGAACGTAGTATGGCTTAAGGCGCACGACGTGGACGACTTCCCGTCGTGAGGTGCAGCGTGATGAAGTCCGTGTTCCGTCGGGCACCACCTCGTAGTTCAAATCCCCGAGTCGACGAAGCACTTTCTGGTGTCCGAAGTAGCCCTTCAAAAGGTTTTCGCTTAGACTGCGTCGTCGTATCGGGCGAAGGTTGTACCTGGTAGTTTCGACAAGTTGTTGATCTTGAGTTCAGAGTCGGGCGAGCTAGCAAACTTTTTAGACTCGTTGAGCAACCACCTGGTCGTCGGGGCTCCCATCGTCAGCTGATTCATGGGGTAGCATCACGTCAAACATGGTCGTTACTTTTCTGCCATGCATTAGCTGAAACGGGGTTACTCCTGTGGTCTTTTGCATCACCATGCTGTAAGTAGGGTAACACCTCATCCCAAGTCTTGTGTTCTACATCGACGTACATGAAGATCATGTCCGCGATAGTTTTTTCGGCGTTCTGTTAGTCCGTTTGTCTGCGAATGGTACGTAGTGGTTCGACGGTGGCCGGTGCCAAAGAGATGAAGGATCTCTTGCGTCAGCTGGGTAATGAATGAAGCTTTATGGTCTGTAATGAGGACGTCGGGGGCACCGTCCCGGAGGACAATTGACTTGATAAAAAACTTCGTGGCTTCAACAACCGTACATGATGGAAGGGCTTTCGTCTCGGCGTACCATGTGAGATAGTCTGTGCCGATGATTATCTAGCGGTTTCCCGACTTTGACGGCGGGAAAGGGCCAAGTAAATCCATTCCGATCTGCTGGAGCAACGTGGATGCATCGCTGACACTCGTGGCATGATCGAGTGTAGCGGTGAACGGCCTTCGGTAGCCTCGACCGGTAGTACTTTTCTCGAATCCTAGCGACCGTCCTGCTGCAGCCAAGGTGCCCAGCCGGTGGGTTGTCACAGCATTTTTGGAAGATTTCTTCTCCAAGGCTGGAAGGAATAAATAACAGTCATGCTGAGTGGTTGCTCATAGAGTTCACCTTGTACAGCACCCCTATCCGTATGAAGAAGGTAAGAAAGTACTAGAAACCGTACCCGCTTGTCCCTCAAGGTGCTCGATGAGCACTCGCAGTTCAGGGTCGTCTCGGAGTGCTGCCATGTCTCTGACATCCAGAGCGCCTAGAAAACACTCATCGTCGTCGTCTTTGATGCTGGCAGGACCGGCCTCGACTAGGGCCCTTAACAGGCAGTCGGCGTCATTGTGCTTCCGGCCGGACTTGTAGACCACGGTTATGCGGATCTCCTGCATTCCTCGGCTCCACCGGGCGAGGCTTCCAGAGGGGCCCTTCAGATTCGCGAGCCAGCACAGCGAGTGGTGGTCCTTGACCACGCGAAAAACACTTCCATACAACTATGGCCGGAACTTTGTTATTGCCCAGACGACAGCAAGGCATTCATTTTCAGCCCTTGAGTGTTTCTTCTCCGCCTTAGACAGCGTTTTAATAGCGTATCCGATGACTCGCTCTGCACCGTCCTACCTTTCGACTATGTAGTACCAAGCCAAGTCCGGTGTTACTGGCATGCGTGTGGACCTGTTTTCAGCGAACTGTTCGAAATGGCCGAGAATCAGGGGCGTCTGCAGACTTCGTTTGAGCTCATTGGATGACCGCTGGTGTTCTGTTGTGCACTAAAACTTTACGGTGTTCTTCGTGAGGTCCGTCAGCGGTGCGGACAGCTTGTCGAAGCCCCTGACAAACCGTCAGTACTAGGAACAAAGTTCATAAAATCTTCCCACGACCTTATTGTCAGACGGAGGCGTAAATGCAGCTAGGGCGCGGGTCTTCTCTGCGTCAGGGAGAATACCTTTGTTGTTCACGACGTGGCCAAGGAACTTTAGTTCTCCATAGGCCAACCGACACCTCGTTGGCTTGAGTGGGAGGCCGGCGGTATTCATGAATTGAAGCACAACTCGAAGTCCTTTTAGGTGTTCGTCGAACTCCGGTGAAAATACCACGACATCGTCCAGGTAGACGAGGCAGCTCTGCCATTTCAGACCCGCCAGCACGGTGTCTATGACACGCTGGAAGGGAGCTGGTGCTGTACAAAGTCCGAACGATATCATGTTGAATTAGTATACTTCGTCGGGAGTGACGAAGGCCGTTTGCTCGCGGTCGCGTTCGTCGACTTCAATCTGCCAGCAACCATTCTTCAGATCCATCGACGAAAAATGTCGGGAGTGGCGCAGTCGGTCTAACATATCGTCGGTGCGGGGAGCGGATAGACGTACCTCTTAGTCACAGCGTTCAGTCGACGATAGTCCAAACAGAACCTCAGGGTTCCGTCCTTCTTATTCACAAGGACGACTGGGGACCCCAACGGACTTTTTAAGGGTTGAACGATGTCGTCATTGAGCATTTCCTGGACTTGAACTTGAATCATCATAATTTACTTTAAGAAGGATCGATATGGCATCTGGTGGACAGGTAGCGTGTCGTCATCGGTAAGAGTGCGATGTTACGCCATCGCTGTTTGGCGCACTTTCGACGACGGGGTTAAAAAGTCACTGTATTCGGTGAGGAGGTCAACCAGCTGCCTTCGCTTAGGAGCTGGGCGCTCGGGGTCGATATCAAGCTGCGATGGTAACGTGCTCTTTTTGTCTGACGACAAGGTTTCCACAGAGATAGCGGTGACCACGGCTGGCGCCAGACACTCCTCAACGTGGCCCACGGTGGTGCCCTCTGTTTAGGTGCTGCGGCTCCTCTCGAAAGTTTGTCACGAGAATAGTTGTACGTCCTTTTTCGAGATCCGCTACGCCTCGTGCGGCGCCAATTCCTTTTTCAGGGAGCAGTTGGACGCTGCCTTCCAGAAGAGCTTCCCCGTGCATGGCTGCCTCGGTTATGACGGTTACAAAAACACTCGACTGCGGCGGCAGGTTCACATAATCGGCAATAACTCTGATCGCGATTGGCGTCGTGCTGGTCTCCACCAGCGGTAGAACAGGCCTTCGTAGCGTCAGCTATATTGCACCGAGGTCGATGACGACGAGATAAACGCAGAGGAGGTCCATTCCGAGAATAGCGTGCCTTGCAGTCTTGCACAATGACAAACTTCGCAGGGAACTTCTCACCGTGGATCTGAACGTGAGCAGTGCATTTCCCGGCTGGTGTAATGAGGTGTCCTCAGGCGGTTCATATTTGATGTCCATCCCACGGCGTCGCGACTTTTCGAAGGCGGCGAGAAAGCCTCCCACTCAACACTGAGTAGTCTGCTCCGGTGTCCACGTATGCCGGTGCGTCGTGGCCGTCGATAGCAACGTTTACGTAGTTGGGCACTGTTGCAGAGTCGTCGTTGCGATGCTTGGCGTCGGGGTGGGAGAGCTCCAGCGTTCTTGGAGGCTCTTTAGTTCGGTCGTCTTCGACAACGCCACCTCCAGGCGTTGCCGCGCTTAGTTTTCCCGGCGACGCAATGGAGACAGTCTCTCTCGGCGGGATCGTGGCGCTGGAGGCGCTGAACGTTCTGGGCGATGGTGAGCGGGATTCCCGGCAGAGAGACGATGCTGAGGGGAACCAGCGTCAGAGGTACTTCTCGATGTCGCGAGGGCGCTTGCCGTGCCTCGGGCGTGGGTCGTTCGAGTGAAACCCACGCAGGCCCCATTTTCCGGTGGGGACAACGCGGTAGATATGGTTCGCTTCCCCACAATGGTAGCACAACGGGCGTCGATCGGCCGTTCTCCACACGTCGGTCTTCCTCGGCGAGGGCCGCTCCGGGCGGGCGTCTGTCGAAAATACTGCGGCATCGGAGGGTCTCGTCAGGGTGGCGCCGTGGCCTGACGGTTGTCTTGCGGCGGTCGTCGGGCCATGACGAAGTAGCTCAAAGTCGGTTCCTTTCGCGTCGTCGTGTGGATCGGAATTTCAGGTACGAAGGCTTTGTGAGCCCCCTCTCGGAAGATTTCGGCGAGTGACAGAGAGGAAGGGCGATCCGCAGTGGCGAGTATCTGAAGGAGTTCTTCCTGGACGACTTAACAGATGATGTCACGGATGCCGGGCAATTCACTTGATGGTTAGATCCGGATGTCGCCACAGTAGTTACGCCAGGGTCTCGCACGTAGTGTCTGGCGCGTGCTAGTAGGGCCCGTTTCATATTTGTCGCCTCCGTGACAAACTCGTCGACTGTTGTCAGTGGATTGCGAAAAAGACCACCAACTATCTCGCTCTTCACACCCCTCATCAGGTGCCGCAGCTGCTTCTCCTCGGTAGCCTGGTGGTCGGCGCCGGCACTCAGGCGAAGAACATCCTCG
Organism: Ixodes scapularis; assembly: GCF_016920785.2. NCBI lineage: Eukaryota > Metazoa > Arthropoda > Arachnida > Ixodida > Ixodidae > Ixodes > Ixodes scapularis. The sequence goes on from NW_024609835.1 coordinate 199,675,737, forward strand.
ACAAATCTAGTGATGCCCTCATTTAGGCCTTGGGTTTTTGTGCGAAGGATGTCCTCGGCCCTCTCGTGCCGGTGGTGGCTGGTAAACGACTTCTTTAGTTCTAGCTTACACACCTCCCATGAAGTTAAAGAAGCCTCGTGGTTCTCCAGCCAGTAGCTTGCAGTCCCTATTAGCGAGAATTACATGTTCTGCAAGCACTGGTCAGCTGTCCAACGTATGGTGGGCAACACGTTCATAGTCTAGCAACCTGTCCTCGATGTCCTTGTGAACCGCCCCGTGGAAGGAGATCGGAGTCCAGGGTGCGACGGGGATGTATAGGACGGCAGAAACGGCCGGGGTCTGCGACTGTTTGGCCATCGTCGTCTTCTTAGGCTTCGGCTTTTCCAGCAGCAAACCAAATTCAGGAGCCTGTCCCGTAGTGCGGCGGCTGGCCCGAACTTCGGGTTTCTCGTAGAGTGGTCTTCTCACCGGACTTGGAGTTGGACCCGCACTGCGGGCCCTCGGAACGGTGCGCTGCATGGCCATGCGTTGCCCCGCACCTCCACCAAAATGTCACGAATGACAAGGTGACGAAACAAAGAATAACTGAAGGAACTGAAACGTTTCATTGGGCGAACTTGTGCCCAAAACAAAAAGAAAACAGACGATAAGAACAGAGTGGCATGGGCCTCGAAGTCGGCGAAACTGCAGGATTGAACGCTGGGCAAGACTGACTCCGGCTCGCCACGCGGATCACCTTTTGAACCGGCCTTGGTTTCTTGAATATTCAGCCTAGAACGTTCGCCGCATTGAAGATTTGTAACTCGATAAGACGAGAAAGTTATTTAACTTGCGAAAACGACAAGTCGAAAGAATAAATAAATGAACATTCCGTTACTTGGAATCAAACCCAGATCCTCCAGGCGACAGACAAGCACGGTAACCATTCGCCCACGTACGCGCCCACTCTGCGCCGTGCGCTGCAATATTTATGTACTCCGAATCCTCAATTACAAATGCCGTCTGGTATGTAACTTCCTAAACATTAGTCTTGTGAATTTACTTTTTTTTTTCCTCGAATTTCTAATAACGTACCTGAAGAGATTTTTTTTTTTTATTTCAGCGAACACCCTACATTTAAAATAGGGACTTTTATAAGGAAGGACGCAAAAGCCAGAAGAGAAAAATAAAAGTTTGCACCCTCCAAAACCTTTCCTCTCTCCCCTTTATTTTCCTCTTACATTTCTCCAGGTTCAATGCTTACCATGGATATGTCACATACGAAGCAAAAAAGATTACTACTTGTCGATGTACCCCAAGCAATAATAAACTGCATGTTTACACACCAGCGCGAATGAGGCGCGTTGGCCAAATTAATGTATGAGCATTTGTAGTGAACTTCTGTGCAAAGAGCTAGGGTGTATTTATGTACTATATGTCCCGCTGAGTTGAATTTGGCTTCAAGTAGCGGTGGCGTTTTAAAAGATGTTCCATGTCCCGGATGCGTCCAGTCTGTTGTTTCTTTTTTTTTTTTTTAGAGTTCGTTGCATAGATACATAATTGAGCACAGATATTTCCACATTTTATGGCGCTCCCTATTGGCCGCAAGTTTGAGTTATGAACGGTGCCCAAAGAAGCGGTTAAGTCATTCTTTTCCGATCGACATATCGGCGCCATAGGCGCCCGCAGGAATAAGCTCAGTTATCCAGAAGCTGTGTCCGTGACACTTATACTAATTTATTGGCACGGGCCTCAGCGTTCAAACTTACGAAAGAAAAAGAAAAACTCATGAAATAGAAAAAAGAGACATATGTTTCGCAGCGGGGTAAAGAAAATTTGCATTCTAAACTTCTAACTAAGGATTAATCGTGCGTATTTTTAATTTTAGTTTCTAACTTTGGTGCTGCGTATACCCCCAGAAAAAAATATAGCATTATATCTCCCCTTGTCGTGAGAACACTCCTGATTTGTATTCAGTAAACTGGTTTTAGCTAAGTCTGTTTAGGTTTGCTAAATAAAGAACGTAATATTTAATCAAGAGGACGTATTGTTTTGTTAGATTCCATACCTTTGCCAAGACGTACTCATACAAACGAGTGTTTTTCATCTCACGGGAAGTTGTCTGACCTTGCGAATTTACATTTCTACACCAGCCCCGTCGTTTGCAGGGGTTAACGCGTTTCGAGGTTCTTTAAACGTGTCTTCTTTCGAAAGACGATAAGTTTGAAACGCGAGGCACGATCCACCATAAAATGCATGCCTGCATGCAAAAAAAAAAAAAAAAAAAGCTAGACGTTTGTGAATATCTGTATTGCGAAATTAGAGCGCAGCTCTTGAGGTATTTTGATTTTGCAATATATCGTGCTAAAGAATTTGGGAAAGAAATACATATATGTGTATATACAAATATACACCACTCTCGTCTCCTCTTCCGTGTCCTCCTACTCCGTGCCATCCTCTCCTCCTCCTCAGTAACCTTCCCTCTTCCTCCTGCGTACCCTCCTCTCCTCCTTCTCCATACCCTCCTCTCCTCCTCCGTATACTCATACAAACGAGTGTTTTTAATCTCACGGGAAGTTGGCCGACCTTGCAAATTTACATTTCTACACCAGCCCCGGCGTTTGCAGGGGTTAACGCGTTTCGAGGTTCTTTAAACTTGTCTTCTTTCGAAAGATGAGAAGTTTAAAACGCAAGGCAGGATCCACCATAAAATGCATGCATGCATGCAAAAAAAAAAAAAAAATCTAGACGTTTGTAAATATCTGTATTGCGAAATTAGAGCGCAGCTCTTGAGGTATTTTGATTTTGCAATATATCGTGCTAAAGAATTTGAGAAAGAAATACATATATGTGTATATACAAATATACACCACTCTCCTCTCCTCTTCCGTGTCCTCCTACTGCGTGCCCTCCTCCTCTCCTCCTCAGTAACCTTCCGTCTTCCTCCTGCGCACCCTCCTCTCCTCCTTCTCCATACCCTCCTCGCCTCCTCCGTATACACCGACTGCGGCGTCGACGCCGACGCGGCAAAACAAGGGAACGAACGCCTAGGAACTGCGCTAAAAACAAAATGTGAATCATCTCCCTTCTCCAGCTCGCAAGGAAACTTCATCACGAACAGTTTGTAGCGTACTGCGTGCGATCTGGGCTGGGACAATCGTATGTGAAATGTAGTCAATGGAACTAGGTCGCTGTTCATACCAAATGTCTAGATCAAGTTGTTCTTTTTTTTAAGCAGGGTGTTTTTTGGGGTAGATAATAAGTTTTGCGCGTAACAACGAGTTTTAACAAAAATAAAGAACGGGCGCACAACGACACGTGCATTTTTTCACATGCGACGTAATGTCACGCATTTGGTGCCACCATGAAGTAACCTGAGCCGCAGTGTCGTGAGACTACGTAACTTGACGTCACACTGTGACATAAGCACGAAGCCTGACGTCACGGTGTCACGAGCACAAGTTATTTGACGAAACAGTGTCCCGTGACGTTGCAGCTTGATATTCCAGTGTCACATGACTATAAAACTTAATGGCAGTATCACGTGACCACGCTAAAGCGTGTCACAGTGCCACGTGACCACATAACGATGTAATTCTCCCGTGACGACGTAACTTGACGTCGCAGTGCCCAGTGACTATGTAATTTGGTGCCACCGTGTCACATGACATTGGGACGTCAGCATTACGTTACCAGAGTAAGCTGACGTCAGTGACACAAAACAACTTGATGTCACTCATAATTTCATTCAAGGTTGTCACTCTGGTTGTGGCACCACGACGTGAGTGACGTAATGGCACGTGATCACACGGTTAGTGTCACAGGACCACCACCCGATAAATTTCGGGATGAATATACGCCGCGCCATAACAGCCCCTGCGAATCCTGTACGGCCTCCTATAGCAGCGCGGGCATTTGGTTAGTGTTGAGATTCACGTCACCACATGCCTAAAATCTTTCTCTTTCTGTAGTCTTATGCCCACATTAAGGACTGCCCACACACCAGTCTCACATTACCGTTCCCAGCTAAAACATAGCATGACCTTTCACAATCTTTATATAAATTCATGTACGTTATTAGCAGTTACCCGACCACTGAGGCTCACTAGAGTTTTTGACTGCAGCTCCCGCACAGTAGATTCTTCAGCGTTATTTAATGATGCTATCGAATATCTTGGGGAAAAGTTCCATTCTCGAGAACACCTTTATAAACGGGGGTGACAGTAAAATTTAAAAACTTTGCATTTACTCTTAGATTTTTGGTCTGTTAAATGGCAGCGGTTTTTGAACATACACGAACACGCTGTTTGCAAACAAATTAGCATGTGTCCACACCAAGCTCGTGCACTGCCCGTGCACAGGAGCCACATTGATTCGCGCATAGTGAAGCACCTGCTCACGCGCCTTTGTCAACAACAGCGCTACCGCAGCGGCCTAACATCTGGACGGCTTGTCGGTGTGTACTTGACGTCACCGTACGTCGCTGTATGTTGAATGTAATACTGTGGATACCAAAACGAAGAAAATCTCACAAAAAAAGCGCGCAGAGAGCAACGGGGGTCGGCACAAAGCCAACCAGACAGGCAGGCCTCTAAAATACCTCCTCTGCATATCGGCGTGACGACCATCGATGTCTCCAGCTCCCCACGCATTTCGCCTGTTCCCCACGTATTTCGCCCGTCGTCAAATGCGTCGTCAAATTCTTCGGATCCGCAGTCTTTAAAGGCAGAAGGTATTTACTTGTACACAGAGCTCCTGACGTCCCTATCGTTGCGTGTTTTTCGGGGACTCAACGTCGTGTTTAGATTAATAAGCTCTCGTGCTTAGCATGGTTCAAGCACTAGACCTCAGCCAATCAAGGAGTCGTTATAAACGTGCGTGCCTTTGAGTAATACCGTACGAGTTGGGATCAGAGATAAAACTTAGTGAAATATTGAATGGCCCCAAAAAAAAACGTTTTTTTTTTTTTTTAGGTTTTGTTTTAGGAAAAATTGGAAATTTGGGGAAAATTGAGATTGCTGCGTGGACGCATTAATCACATCAACACAATATCATAAGGCTGGATCATTTGAGAAGCTTCAATATCTGAAATACTTCAAATTAACATGTATGTAATATCAACAGCTTACCAAACAGAAATACCATATTTCGGTAAGGCTAAAACGCGTTGCATATGCCACCGAGCACTTGTTATTCCGAGTAGAGATCGCTGGTTAGAGGAACACTAGCGTTCACGTCGGTCGAAGTTTTTTTCAGGTTCAGAGCCGAGTGCACATACATGAGTTTTTTCGCACGTTCACCTGCAAGCCGGTTGCGCAGTTTTGTGTGTACATTCCGAAACTGAGATCAAATTCATTCATACGTTGCGGACGATGGGGGAATCTGCAAAAGCCGACATGCCAGGGGTGTCAATAGCTGGTTAGTGCAGAGTCCTTGCCACCAGGTGGATGGTTCCACGTGCTTTGCAGACCCCCAAAGTGCTGCCCTGGACCAAATCTAAGTAGACGCCCTATATTCTGCGAGATTAGAAAGCAGCTTCCCGATGTCAAGCGAAAGGTACTCAGCCTGCTTGGAGATCCAGTCAAATGTATATGCAATCGTGCGCCATCAAGGTTCCTCCCCCTATATCTTGCATCGAGGAAGTTAGCAGCGACTTGAATTGGTGGCAAGCAAAACACACCGCGCCTGCTCATGATTTCTTTTGCGCGAGCCTTCTCCGGGTCTGTTAAAGTGCTGGTCGCCAGCTTTGTGATTACTTCGCTTTTTATGGAATGGAGAACTTCCGGAACGTCCGATAGCAAAGCCCTGTCCGACTCCAATTCTGTAATGGCAGAGGAAATGGGTGTCACCAGCTCCAAACAGCTGCGCAAGGGTTTCCAGAATCCATCCTCGTCCAAGACGGCTTGCCGCGCTGATTTGTTTACTTTCAGATCTTCCAAGATCACGGTCTCTTGCAGAGCTTCTTTGTTCCCGAGAAACCTTTGAAGTGAGAGGGTAACGCTGCCCCATCTTGCCTTGCTGGGCAGCTTGAGGGTCGTGGAAATTCCTTTGCTTATTCTGGACTCTTGCTTTTGTTGGAACGTGGCAGCAACTACCTGAGTCTGCTTCACATACTTAATCACTTCTCTGGATGTCTGATGGACCTTCTCCAAGGTTTTTAGCCTCATGAGATCATTCAGGAGCAGATTCAGCCCGTGAGCAGCACATCCGATCGTTGTGATGTGCGGAAATTTGCACGTAATGATTTGACATGCCGCTTGCATGTTTCTAGCGTTGTGCGTGACCAGTGGCACTACCTTTTCACTTTCGATGGAATCAATGACATCACATAATTCACCTCTGATATAAGACGCAGTGTGCCGGTTTGTGCCTGCTTCAACTGACGTGTAGAACACTGGCTGCGGCGTGGCTACAGCAAAGTTTATCACCAATTCCCCTCGAATGTTGATCCACCCATCAGTCAGCAGTGTGATGCACGTAGCGTCCTTTAAAGTCTCCTCCATATGAATTTTCACACGCTCATACTCTGCGTCAAGTAGAGGCCCGCTCAATGGGTATCGGCTTGGCGGTGTGTACTATGGTCGAAGCATCTTGAAGGCCGCTTGCCAATGCTCGTTTTCCGCTAAGAAGAATCGCGTGCTGACTGCGTACATCGGCCCAGCCAAAGCTGCGTCAACCTGGTTTTGAAGCGCAGGGGTTATTTTGTCAACAAACGAAGAAATACTCTCGCATTCTTTTGACGGCGTGGATTCCGCTGCGCGTCAGCTAGCCTCTGACTCACTTGATGTGGGCACTGATGAGCTCCCAGAGGGATTTTTTTCATGTTCTTTTGCACACGCCTCCTTGAGGACACTTCTTGCACGACAGCAGATGCCTTGTAAGGCGTGTAGCATTCGGAAATCCGTGCGACACTTCGCAGTACTTACATACTGCTTGTTTTTTTTCCGTGGTCGACGTTTGTAAAATTTTAAAATGCTTCCAAACGTTGGACTGCGGACGAACCACGTTGTGAAATTCTTCACGTTGCGCGTTCTTCAATGAGATACACGTTGATTGAGATACTTTAGATCAACGCCATATGAAAATGGCGATGGCGACTGCTGGCCCCAATTTCATTGAAGTACGCGTTTTGCATTTGCAAAACAAAACCGAAACCCGAACTGCACAAAACGCGGTAATGTAAAACACAATTGTGAATGGAAATTTGGACATTTTTTTACGCGTTCAGCCTTCTGATGTCACAAAAAAAAAGGTTTTCTCTGACAATTTGTAGCGGTTCCGTGTGATGGTTTGTAGTAATAAAAATAGGTGATAATTGGTTGCAGTAGACAGTTTCCTTAACGTAAAATGTTTGAAAATATTAAAGTACGCTTTAAACACATCGTCAAAATCGCCGGAAATTTACCACTTCACTCTAAGAAAAAATGGAGGAAAAAAGTAGCAACGGCGCGTCTTCCTCCCTTCTACTGACGCGCCCCCAAGCGGACACGAGAAACAGGGAGGAACGAAACGTTTTTCTCCTTCACCAGGCAGACGGGAGAAAGCTTTCGCCCTCCCGACTCATCTTCTTTCGGTTTCGTTTTTCGAGCAGGTCGCGCACGTCGTTTAATAAAGAGCTGTTGAGTTGACTGAGCTTCAGCGGCAGCGAAGGGCACCTGTAATTCCGTCTTCTAGTCTAAACGTGCAGAACATTTCGGTTGCATTAACGTTTTTATCACTAATATTATCAAACGAGCAAACGAAGCCGCTAGAAACAGCGAAGTTCCGGAGCAGTGCCAGCAGCGCCACGTACACTGGGGGATGGCCGTCTCCGGATTGCGGAACTCGCGCGGCACGGAACTACAGCGACTACAGTCACTACGGTAGCGAAACCACGCGGAACTGTGTCGACGTTTTCGACGTTATGGAAACCGCAGGAACTGCGTCCAAGAGAGGCAGGTTTTGCTGCCGGCAGCCCGGGTGCCTTCTGTCCTGAGTTCGGTTCTGTTTTCCGATGCCGAGTGCAAACGGCGTTCAACGTGGCTCTGTATTTGTGCGTGTCAGCAACATAGCTGCAACATCGTGATGGCAGTGTTGTGGGTTGTGAACAGAAGACTGGAATTATCGCCGCTGTGACCGTGCGTTCGCGTATCAGTGGTGTAACAACAAGATGAGATCGTAAACTGTCGGGCATTGATGCCGTTGGTCGGGGCGTGATCTGAGGGGGCTTGGTGTCACAGGTTGACATTCCGCTTTACATTAAAAAGTTTAATACCTCTTCAGGGATTACGTGCAATCGATCAACGTGCGGAGAGTCATGTTAGAACACTGGTCTGAACAGTAGAAGCTCCTATCGCTGTCGTACAGTGGCCAACATGACCGTCGGAATCGTCTTGTCCCCGAGAGCGATTGAGCTCTGGGGCAAGGACTGAACAGTACGAAATCATGACGGAAAGTACGTATATTTACAGTATGGAATTTTGGCATTAAAAAACAATAGTAGGTAAAATCGAAGAAAAAAAAAGCTACCCTTTATTTTGCTGTTTAAATATACTACGGTTCCTGGAGAAACTGCCCTACAAGTGGCGCGCTGGGATGAGCGCTAGCAGTTTTCGGGCTCGCCACGGCGTAGCTCCGTACACTTAACACCTGCCGCAGGTCGCGGCTTTGACTGCATTCAAGCTGATTGAAAAGCGATTTCTCAGCCCGTGAAGCATCACTTCCATCTAAGTGAATATCCGCTCTACAGAGATTGATTCAAGACGACAATTGCAGCTTTGCGCGAACAGCACAAATAGAAAAACCAATAGAAATACAGGCTACGACGTGCCGTGTGGGGAAACAAACTCATGGCTTCGAACCGCATTGAAGCGGCTTGATTTATTGGCTTTCAAATAATTACGGCATGATCGAGCGTTTACTTTTTAATAAGAGATTAATCCACTGAGCCATTCAAAGTACTCTCAGAGGTATGACATTGCTGGGAAAAAATCAACATGCTGAGAATATTTTTTATTGGTTAGGAAGTCACCGAAAAGTTCCGTACGTTCAAAAAAAACAGTATAAAAGACGGAAATGCAGAGCACGGTGTAGTGTTCTGTTGTATTGATATTTGTGTGTGCCGTGTATGTACTCAATGTATGTTCACCCGATGTTAGTAGTAAGCGTAATGTGTGTATAGTAGAGGATCCCCAAGCGCAGTAGTGGCCTGAGAATAGCTAAATATTTTTTGTAGAACAAGAATTGGGCGTTACCTAGCGCCACCTAGCCTAGCTACTTGCAATTACTCTGCTTGACCCCGCCATCTGGTGGCTAGCGAATTAACCTTTCACGCTACGCGATAAACAGCGGCTTCGAGTTTGTTCTTTGGAGAGCGGCTTTTGGTACCGCGGATTGAATTTGCCCTCCCTTAGCGAAAACTAATACGTTTGAAATATACCACATTCTAATTTGAGTGTATTTGAAATACAATTCATAATTGTAAGTCCACGAAAAATATACCGAAAATATAAACTTCTTTTTTTGTTACTTTGTGCTAAAATATACTTCTAAAAATCATTTTAAAATACTTTTACTTAAACTACATTTGAAGTTCCCTTCACGCGTTTTGAAATATGTAAATACTAAATTAATAGGCACAAAATACCTTTCACATATATTTCTTGAAATATTTATTTAATTCATGCAAAATATACTCCAACCCTAGAAAAATGGAGCAATCAAGAATACGTGCAGAATACTCTTAAAATACCTGAAAATCGTAAATACTGTTGTGTTATACTTTAAGTACCTTTTGACTGCAATACTTTGATAGTTTGACTTAAACTACCAAAATGTTTAAAAGCTCCCCTTCTGAAGTTCACTTTAAGCAGATATGGAGTACACTGAAGCGCCTAAATACATTTGATTAGTTTGGCAATTGAATTGCGCAGCATCGCACTAATAAATCAGCCCAGTTTATGTTATTGTTTCCTTTTTTCTATCAAGAACACACCTGATCAGTTCCTTGCACACCAATCACAAACGGGGTTCGGGAACTACAACCACAACATTTGCTGATGCTGGAAAGCTTCAGCAGGTGCTGTGAACAGATACGTTTGGCGTGGTTTTGTCAGCACAATGTTAGTTCACTGAACGTGTATACTCACCATTGTACGTGATGTGAATAGTGACTTTAATACAGTGACATTAACTATCATATTAAATAGTCAACTACTAAAAAGGAAAGGCAAAACAACTACTGTAAAATATTTATTTTTCGCGGGCTCAATATTTCGCGATTTAGGTCAAAGTTGGAGTTTTGGAATAATTCGCAAATTCTAATTTTCGCGACGCGCTGGGATCGCAGTATAGATTTGAATGTTTTTACATTTTGCCGGAATTGTTCACGGGACCTATTTTTCGGAATTGCAGGCGATTCGCCAACTTTGCGAGAATTAGGTCCTCACGAAAATAAAGTCGTTTACAGTATTTTAAAGTGAAGAAACTGCCTTGATTCGCTTTGCCCTGAGTGGTGCTACGCAGAGAAGCAATAACATGTATTTTATGAGCCGTTTGTGTGGATATTGTTTTAGGGACTGTGCCGAATTGTTATTAGTTGTACCAATGCCTTTTAGTAAGAGATATCGTCCACGAACTTCAAAACACTGTTTCCCCCTTGACAGCCTCCCGAGGAGAAGATCGAATACTTGTAACCTTAATAAGCACAGAGGTGGTCACCGAAAAAATTATTACCTTCAATATGTAGGCTATATAAGGCTCTAGAGCAGTCAACGGGATTGTGAATGAGCTCTTCAGTGCGTCATGGTGTTTGTGTTTGTGTTCGTTTCTAATGTGGCTTTGTGAGATGTATTTAGTAGTGCCTTCAAATACCACAGGGACACCATTTGCTGGCAAAATCGAAAATAAAAAAAATTGTGCAACCGGTTTTTAATCCACAAATGGCATCTTGAGGGTGAAGGAATAATATTTTTGGTATATCTAAAATATTTTTTGGTTCATATTTATAATGTATTTTGAATACATTACGCGCGTATTTCGAATGCGGCCAAAATAATACAGAATAAATACAAAAGGAATATTCGTACTAAATATATTTCAACTTCGTTTGAAGTACGGCCTCTTTTTGCTAAGTGCTTGTACGTGATGTTGGGTTGACGAAGGAATTGTGACTCGAGGAACACCACAGGTAAGACACAAAGTGCGCGAAGTAACTGCGTATCGAGTGTCTCCGTTTAACATCGCAGTGCTGTCGACGAGAAGACTGAGTAACTGCTTTCGAAACGCAAGTTTCTGTACCTGTGGGGGGAACCTGGCTTCGGAATTAAGCACAGTTTGCGGAAAGCTCGTGTTACGCTTTTATTTGCTGCTGCCCTCCTCTTGTACAAGAGACGTAGCGTCCTCGTCAAGCCTTTTTTAACTCGATTTGCTCGATTTGGGGCCGCCATATTGAGATGCAAGCAACAGAGGAACTTTGCTCCCCGGCTTCAGGGACGAAAGTTTCTCCCTTTCTAAAGGAACATATGTTACAAGACCGTTCCTCCCCTAAGGGAGGACTATCCATACCCTTTTTTCTAAGAGTGTTCGACGAAACGAAATATATAAATGCCATTTCAAAGAGTTACAGAGCTTGCACATTTAAAATGACAACTTCAATTATTGTCTGCTGTTTATTTCAATCACAATATTGTTTTTCTAAAATAAAATCAAAAGTTGGACTGCTCCAAAAAGTGGTACTGTGAAGGAAAAATGTGACTGGAAATTTTGAAGTTTTTTTCGACGTTTGCCACTAAAAAAAACACAAAAAAAACTTTTTTTTTTCCGACTTTTTCTGGTTTTTTGTAACACCTTTACATCTTCAGTGAGGATTACGTAAATTACATATAACTAAACAGAAGCGAAGTTGTCCAGAAAAATTACCGCCTGCACATCCAGCAAAACATTTGCCGAATCGAAACTGTTTCCTACATATCCTGATATCAAATTATTTTCCGTGTTGGTATTCAGGAGTCCACCTTTATTGCACGCCTCTTTCACAACACAGCGCACATCACACCATACACTGTCACGTGGGGACATTCCCTTGATCGGTCAGAAATCACTTCAAGCTGAAAAATGAATTCAACGAAACATACTAACCCATAACCTCCGCCGCCATTGTCGAACGACAGATATATAGAGGAAATGTCAGGTGGCCGGTCCCTTACTGAGAGGTAATAGGAAAAGCTGAGAGGCTTGTCAGTCTAGGTAGCATTGTTTGGTGCCCATCACCTAGCAGCCGGCAATCAGGATTGGCGCTAGGGAGAACGGCCTGAATCTGAACTGGGCTGCCGGCGTTCAGGCTACCAGGCAACGCCGGTGAGGAATTGAAGACAGTGATTCTGCAGACACAATATTTTGGCAATACACAGGACCTCCTTCTCTTTGGTAACCGGGAGGAAATCTACAACGCTTCAGCAGGCTGCAACCTGACAGAGTACCAAGGTCCATCTACGGCCATACCCTGCTGTGACGCAACATTATTGCCTTGGGAATGACTAAGAGGCTGCTAGTCTTCCAACACTTAGCCCTGACCAAAACCAAACAAAACTGGACTCCAGCTTCTGACCAACCCTTGTTCAGAATATGACGCTTTCTTGATGTTATTCTTTTCAGTATATATATATATTTTTATTTACATAAATTGCCTATATTTAGTTGAGTATTGCCTTTGTCTACTAATCATTTTTACTTTCATGTGAGCCTCAAATAAATTAAACTTTCTTTGTCATATTTGAAAATAATTAATGCTTAATGAACAAGTGAACCTATTGGCCAGCTTAAATTTTTAGCTTGTCCTGATAGATATATTATTATATAATACATTTTCTAAGGTGCTTCATTTGAGTCTACATTAAAACGATTCCGGTGTTCATTTTTGAAGTTCCTATTTGAATTCTTTATAAAATACGAGGACTTGCATATGGAAAACATATTTAACATATCACTGTGGCGCCTCATAGGTATAATGTTTCTATACAACATAAGAAAGACAGTGTGAGACGGAAAAGGCTGCGCGCGAAAAAAGCCGTTATGGAGAGGTCGCTCCTCTCCATTTCAGTTTTTTTAGTTTACGCCTTTTTCCTCCTCGCACTATCATTCTTATGTTATATTTGACAATAACATATATTTTGAGAGCCATGTTTCTGTTACATTTCTCCAGATGCAATTATTTAAAAAGAAATCTTGAAATTCTACGCAAGTTTAGTTGTATGTGCATGCACGGCAAAGGCCGTCTGCTATTGCTGTTATCAGCTTCTGCGTTCTTGTGCATGCCTATTCTGGCTATGCCCATCGTCACCATTCTGTCGCTGAACGCAACCGGCGGACTATATCGTGAGGAAGGAGACGGCGATGTGGGCTTTTTCAGCTGCGTGCTTGGGCTCTTTCGCTTGGCTTCTCGATGGGTGGAACGTGAACATAAAGTGTTCTAAATAAGGACTTAACGCAAATGACTGATTTTCTACAGCACCCAATATTTTAGAGCGCAGCTCTAAAAGATTATCCGAAGGCGAAAACGCCGCAACGACGGCGACGTTACACAAGCCCGCTTCGGGCTTGAGCGTCGTCGCAGTCGCCGTCAGCGTTTGCGTAATTGCACGCGTTGCATTCTGGCACGATTCCCTGCTAAATTCAGCGCAGAAATTTTTCCGCTAAAGTTATCGGGTTAAGGTTCCCCTCTAAAGTTAGCAGGAAAATTGACGTCACGTGACCTCAACTCCGATTCAGTTTCATTGCTTCAATTGAGCGGGAAAAGCTTCGCTCAATTTTCCCGCTAACTTTAGAGAGAAAATTTACCCGCTAAGTTTAGCGTGAATATTGTGTGTAAATTTCCCGCTCAATTTAGCGAAACATTTTCACCTAAATTTCCCAATTTATTTAGAGGGAATATTTTTTCGCTACACTCTAAAAAAGCCCGTGCTTCCGCTTTCCCGCACAGCACTCGGAGAGCCAATCACGGCAACTTACGAAGGCAGCTCGGCGAATGACGATGCCGAAACATGTTTAGACCAAAAAACGCAGACTGAGTTGTGACATTAAGCAATGCACAGCGTCGCGCTTGCATTGCTTAATGTCACAACTCAGTCTGCGTTTTTTGGTCTAAACATATGTTTCGGCATCGTCATTCGCCGAGCTGCCTTCGTAAGTTGCCGTGATTGGTTCTCCGAGTGTTGTGCGGGAAAGCGGAAGCACGGGCTTTTTTTAGAGTGGTAACCATAGCGGGCAAACTTTCGCTATATTTAGCGGAAAATATAGCAAAAAATGTACCGCTAGATGGGAGGGGAGCAGGACAAGAGGCGGGGAAGGTATGGATGGGGGGAATGGGCATACCTTCCCCTCCGTCCCCTCCCCTTCTCCTACTCAGGGGCAGCGCTCAAATTCGGCATTACAAAGAACTGTAAACGTCTTTCATTTTTTATAAATCTTGCAAGTAAAGAATTTTTTAGCTTGGAATTTTGAATAAATTTGGTCTACGGCACTATTGGGTAGAACTCAATATATCCATCACTTTATCTCACAGGGGCGTTTCCCATGCTTGACACGGACGCTGAGAGCCCAAAGCCCGCCCTTGCAGCTTCTGCCACCCTCGTATTTATTTATTTATTTATTTATACTCCAATCCCTGAAAGTGATTTTAGCAGGTGGGTATATTCGATTAGCAAGATATGCAGACATAGAAATAGCAAACAAGTCGCAGAAACAAAAGAACAAATATTTTAGAGGGACAAAACTAACTTAGAAGGGATTCAAATAAAAACAATGATGGCTTATAAACAACACTTTCAGAAAGGCAATTCCAATCAGTCACCGTTCGCGTAAAAAAATAGTACTTGAAGCAATTATTATGCGATCAAAAAGGAGTTATTGTTAGCGCATGCCTCCGTCGAGTAGCTTAGCCTGGACCCGTTTGCTCGAAGCGCTAACCGCGGCTAAAGTTATGCGCAGTACCTAGGAGAGGGATTTTGAAATCACGTGACTGGCTCGGTAGGGATGTGGGGAAGCATTGCGCTGCCCCGGTGAGTGAGCGCCGCTCGCCTTGAAACTAATATGTCGTTGTAGCTGCAATATCGGGTGCGTTAGTCAGCAACGAATGGTGCAGGACGCTTTCGTTTTGCCTTAGCTAACTTAAATCAGAAAGCATGAGCAATGACCTCGCCGCATTTTTTAGATAGCTTTTCGATTCTGGCCATACCTAAGCCTAAATGAACGAGATAATTGTCGGCATGGCAACGTCTTTGAAAATTAGATTGCCTTGACTCAATCGGCCGGGTATTGATATCACACAAAAGCAGAGAGCGTCACAATAGACCTGTTTCTAAATCCATGCTGATTTTTAGTCAAGATGTTGTGTTCGTCTAGGAATTTCGATATATGATTACATTTTATATGTTCAAGAAGTTTGCAGGCAGTTCAAGTCAATGAAATTGGATGGTGATTTTCGAATTCACTAGCTGCTTTTTTCCGTTCTTATGGACTGATTTGACTCTGGCCGTTCTCCAGTCGTCTGGAACCTGACCTTCGGACAGCGATCGCGAAAACAGAACAAACAAATATTTTGAGACCCATTCAAAATACCTGAATAAAAATCCATTGGGGATATCATGAAGGTCAGGGAATTTCTTTACATCATATTTCAAAAACATATTCAATACACCACATTCACCAATAATAATATCAGGCATAGGCGGATAGCCAGCGTCAAGATTTGGTAACACATCATTGTCTTGAGTGAACACCGATTTAAAATATTTAATAAATGCGTTTGAAATTATTTTTTCGTCACGGGTTAAGTTACCACCAAAGTGAGACAAAACATGTGGACTTCTTGCAGTCATTTCTTCATACCACAATGATCTCAGCGACGAAGACACCGCAACTACGCGCGCCAGCCGCGAGTC
This sequence comes from Ixodes scapularis, assembly GCF_016920785.2. NCBI lineage: Eukaryota > Metazoa > Arthropoda > Arachnida > Ixodida > Ixodidae > Ixodes > Ixodes scapularis. The sequence continues at coordinate 199,691,633 of NW_024609835.1, forward strand.
ATTATTTGCAGAGTTCAGGATTTTGTAACTGGTTAAGGCCCTTCCATCTGTTCGAAAGCAAAGTAGTCGTATTGGCGTGCCACTCAGTGGACAGATATCACTACAGCCGCTGACAGGCTAAGAATGCAGTAGTCCCCCCGTACATCACGCCATAGGAAGCTACGGTCGAGCTTTAGGTGCGCGTGCGGTGAAGTGTTATCAAAGGTATAATCCGTTCACCCGCTAGAACTATGGGCTCTTTCTTACGTGAATTGAAGCGTTGTGGCGCTGGGGTGCGAATAATCTCTAACCCTCTTCCGGTTAAATCAAATTTACACAATATCTTCTGCAAATGGACACTTATAGTATCACTCTCAGACGTAATGCAGTCGTATGATAAAATAATTATGAGTAAAGAATTATAAAATATACGCGAATCGCAAGTGTGCCGGGGGCTGCCCAATAAATGGCACCACCGAGTTTGTTCCTCGCTTCGGAAAAGCGAGCAAAGAAAGCGCCATACGCATGAACACTCAAGATGGCTAAACCCACACGCTCTTTTTTTTTTTTTTTTAAGAAAGAACCTTTTATAGACGTTTTTGAAAAAAGACTCCTGGCCGCTTCCAATTTCACTGTTCGTCCATGTGGCGCTTTCTGTGCTCGGTTTTCGAAGCGACGATAATGCGCGTGCTTGGCTGAGGAGATCGCACGCTTGGCTGAGAATTTGTAAACATTGGGATGGTTTATACAGGTTTTCCCTTTCCACAAAAAGCCTAGTCAACACGAGCTACATCTTAGCCCAGCTAGCGCACCCTCGCCAATTCGGCCAGCCCGAATATGCACGTGCATAACTCACAAACATATCAATGAACGCGCTCTCCCACGCTCTTATGGAAAGGTGTATTAGTGCCGAGATGTTTTGGTGGCGCCCTCGTATGTTTACCTTACGAACAACAATTTCGATGGTGTTTGAAATGAGTAGGGTGGAAGCTTGAAATCACAGCCTTCTGAAACCAACACTACCAACATCGTCAAAATTGAAGTTCTTACATTCTTCTTATTTCCGCCGATGAGAGATACTTTGCTCACGTCATATTCAGCATTCAGCCAATCGTGGAAGGCCAACCACAGCGACGCTTTTGATCGCGCACGTCGTCAATAGCGAGCGCCTTCGGCTGTATGATTTAGCGTCTTGGTGAGGACAAGTTGGTTGACGAGAATATTGAAACTTTGAACAGACCTCGCGCCTGTTGGTTCTTTTTGGCGTTCATCTGGGGCCCTTTGTTACATGGCTGGACCAAGCGGGAACAAGGTACAAAGACAGATCTGTATGCTGCAATTGGTCAGCGGCGCGGAGCTGACCAATCGCAGCAGATGGCTGGAGAAGTGACCCTCTTCCAAAGTGTGCCCTCTGTTGGAAGTTGTAGAATCCCTGTAGATTGACGGACACAAGAGACACCGCCAGTGTTGTAACCTTGTAAACTCTATTACTGATACTTCATTTCTAGCTATTGTAGTATTAGAATCGCAGATTCTGAGGTGTCGCTTGTGTCCCCATCTTTCAGTGTTTCAGACCTTTGAAAAAAGAGCACGTGACTTTCGAAAGGCCAGTTTGACTAGGTAGAAATCCTGCTTTCCGGTACAAAAGTTTAAAAATGTAACGGACTATTTCTTACCTTTTTCCTTCGAACGCTCCTTCTCTTTATCGCGAAGCATCCGCGGCGCCCTAGCACGTCAGCCGAACCCAGCTGACGCATTCGACACGAGAACTACGTCACTCAGACGTTCACGTCTTCGCAATCAATCCGTCGACGAAAATTTGTGTTAGGTATGCATAACACGGGTTTATTTACAAGGCCGACTTCGGCCGCGTATAAGAGTTGAAGAGGTAGAGAGCGGAATGGCGAACAGTAAGTCCTTCCACGTCCGCCTACTGGAGGATGGCGCTGCAATCGCTCACAGTTGCCCGATCTGCTGCATACACAACATCCCTTCCCCCCTATGGAACGTAGTCCTGGTAACGCCATGGGGGTCTTCTCTCACGTTGAGGGTACTTAGAAGCTCCTGTTGTTGCAGGTTGGCTGGGAGAGCTCTGCTCCCGTGAAAGGCTTCCAGGCAGGTTAGGACCGTCGGGTCTAGGCAAGGAGGTAGTGGGGCTGGCGGGTAGACTTGGGCTTGGAGAATTTTCATTCACCCCCGGCAGTGGTGGGTCCTGGCCAACCACAGGGGAGTGATCACCATCGGTCGTGTCACCACAAGTGTCACTGGTGGCTCCACCAAGGTCTAGTGGACTGGCACGGTTGCGGAGTTGATCAACGAGCCTTCGCCAAACGCGACCGTTGGACAGACGAACTTGGTACGACAGGCGTCCTGTGACTGAAGCGATGAACCCGGGAACCCACTTGGTGCTACCTTGATAGTTCCGTGCATACACCGCATCGCCTGGACAGAACTCTCGAACTGGTTGAGAGCCATCTCGGAAGTAACGCTCCAGAGATGATCCATCCAGATGAAAATCGGGATGCAGACGGTCTATGGCAGATCGCAGTCGTCTCCCCATCAGAAGTACAGCCCGACTCTTCCCCGTAGTTGTACTGGGTAAGATGTGCTGGGGGGGGGGGGGGGTCTTAACAAGAAACGTGACAGCTTTGTTGACCAATCTCCTTGAGACAACTTGCGTAGCACTTGTTTTGTTTCCCGTACCATCCTCTCAATCTGCCCATTGGAGGACGGGTGATAGGGTGCGACAGTAATGTGCCGGATCTGATTCTTGGTTGCAAACTCAGCAAACTCTTCTGACGTGAACGCAGTTCTATTGTCCGACACTAAAACTTTGGGAATGCCAAAGCGAGCAAACATTGCTCGAAGTTTCTTGAGTACTGCTCTGGTCGACATTTATTCCATCAAGAAAACTTCCAACCACTTGGAATGCGAATCGACGACCAGCAGAAAAACCTTCCCTTTGAACTGACCGGCAAAGTCAATGTGCAAACGAGACCAAGGGTTCTTCGTGAACTCCCATGGGTGCACCGGTGCCTTGCTGGGGGCTTGTCGAGTTTCTTGGCACATTTGGCAGCCAGCTACCTTGCGTTCGACGTGACTGTCGATGCCCGGCCACCACACTGTGCTGCGTGCAAGACCTTTCATCCGCACTACTCCAGGGTGCCTGGTGTGTAGGGTTTCAAGGACTTGAGCTTGTGCGGGACCCGGAATCACAACACGAGATCCCCAGAGCACACAGTTTCTGTAGCTGGACAGTTCGTTCTTCCTGGCCACAAAGGGGCGGAATTCTTCTGGCAGCTTCCCTGAAGGCCAGCCTTGCAAACTCCAGCGGTGCACACGCGACAGAACCGGGTCAGTCCGTGTTAATGCTGCGATCTTGCTAGAATCTAGAGGAACCTCCGGCGTTGCCTCCAGCAGCAAGATGTCTCCCAACGGTGGCTCGTGCTCATTCTTGACAGGAAGCTGAAGACGACTGAAAACGTCGGCATGTGGCAGCTTGGAGCCAGGTACGTACAACAGTTCGTAGTTGTATGCAGAAAGTTGCAGATTCCAGCGCAACATCCGAGGTGACAACACGGCAGGAACAGGCTTGGCCTCGTGCAAGAGGCCCAGCAACGGCTTATGGTCTGTCTAGAGTTGAAACTTCCGACCAAAAACGTACTGGTGGAATTTCCGAACGCCAAATAGAAAAAAGCCAGAGTCTCCCGGTCTATCTGCGCATAGTTACGTTCTGCTTTTGACAAAGTTCTCGAGGCAAAGGCCACTGGTCTTTCAACGCCGTCTTCTCCCACTTGGCTCAGTACAGCACCCAGCCCGCACGGAGACTCGTCACAGGCCAGCCTTATGGGACGTGCCACATTATAGTGTGCTAAGACGGCTGATGATACCAGCAGGTTCTTGGCACTCTGGTACGCCTTTGCTTCAGTCTTTGTCCAAATCCATGCCTTGTCCTTGTCCAGGAGGCGGTAAAGTGGCTCCAGCACATGTGAAGCTCCTTTCAAAAAACGGCCATAGAAATTTAAAGCTCCCAAGAAGGACTGTAGATCCTTCTTGTTCACTGGTTCCGGAGCCTGCTTGATCACTTCAACTTTTTCGCCCAAAGGGCTTATTCCGTCCTTGTTGATACGGTGCCCCAGGTACGTCACTTCCTTGTCCCTGAATGCACACTTGTCGGCATTCAGACGAAGCCCATCGTCTTGGATACGCTGCAGCACCTTACGCAACCGTTCGTCGTGCTCGGCGACTGTTCTTCCACCAATGAGGATGTCATCCAGAAAACACAGAACTCCTTCGAGTCCGTTTAGTACTCCTTCCATGTAACGTTGAAAAATGGCTACTACAACAGCCACACCAAACTGCAATCGCGTCACCTTGAACAGGCCCTTGTGTGTTGTCACGGTCTGCAGCATGGCGGTGTCCTCGTCGACACAGAGCTGTTGGTAAGCTTGATCCAAGTCAAGCCGGGAAAACACCGAGCAACCTCCCAGTCTTGCGAGCAGTTGCTCTGGAGTGGGCAGTGGGTAAGTCTCCCACTTGATGACTGGGTTGAGCGTTCCCTTGTAGTCTCCACAAATCGTCATCTTTCCATTCTTCTCTAGAATCGGAACAATAGGCGTCGCCCAACGAGAATGTTTGACCGGAACATAAATCCCTTGCTCCGCTAACTTCTCGATGGCTTCGTCCACTTTCGGCAGAAGAGCGAAAGGTACTTGCCGCGGCTTGTGGAACTTGGGTGTGGCTTGCTCCTCCACTTCAATCCAAACCAGAGGACCTGTGCTCTTCCCTAACCCAATCTAGAACACATTTGGGTGGTCCTCCAGCAGAGTTTTGACACTCGTAACCACCTTGCGTACAGCTGGCTGGCCTTCTCCGCTGGAACTCTTGGAAACTGGAGCTCCGTTGAGCTGGAGCAGTCCTTCCAGGGATATGCATAACGGTTGAAACCAGTCTCTCCCCAGGATGCTGATTCCAGACCCTTTTTTGACGAGTAGAGGTAACTTGCACACTCTACCGTTGTACTTGACAAGAACTTCCACTTTACCCACGATCTGGACAGGCTGCTGTGTGTAGGTCCGCACTCCTCTGGAACACGGTCGAAGTGCCTTCCTCGAGATTCCGAGCTTGCTCAGCATCCTCAGGTTGACAATGGAACAGACGGATCCAGAGTCCACTTACATCAATACCTCCTGTCCGTTCACGGTGACCGTTGCTATGAAAGCCGACAGTCCACTGGCGATGTGGTAAAGTCCGTACACTCCTGAGCGTCCCAGCTTGCCTGGGCGTTTATTGTCGCTCTTGGCCCTGCTCCTTGCCTGTTCCTTTTGACGGCAGGCTCGAACGATGTGCCCCTTCCGCTTGCAGAAATGACACTCTGCGTTGCGGAATCCACAGCTTGTAGCGTCGTGGTCGCCGTTGCAGCGGAAACACCGCCTTGTTCCTGTCGCTTTTGGCTCTGTTGAGGGTTCTTGTTTTTCGCCCGGCTTGGCACCCTTGGGCACTTGATCCATCCGATGTAAATCGGACGCCGCAGGCAACGCTCCTCTGATGTTTTCCGTTTGCCGCGTGGCATACTCGGCAGCGACAGCCTTATCGCACGCTTTCTTGAAGTCCAACGTAGTCTCGGCCAGGAGACGCCGTTGCAGCCCTTCGTCCCTAACACCGCAGACGAGACGATCGCGGAGCATGTCTTCCAGGAAGGCGCCGAACTCGCAGTGCTCGGAGAGTCGGCGCAAGTCCGCGACGAATACCGCGATGTCTTCACCAGGCCGCTGACTTCGTTTGTGGAATGAGAAACGTTTTACGATTACCGAAGGCCTTGGCGTGAAGTGGCTTGTGAGTTTTGAAACCATGTCCGCGTACGGCGTCTCTGCCGGCGTCGCCGGCGAACACAGCGAGCGAAGGATAGCGTACGTAGCCGGACCGCAGACGCTGCACAGCACTGCTCTCTGCTGCTGCTCCTCGACCACGCCGTTCGCCGCGAAGTAGAACTACAGGCGTTCCTTGTACGTAGGCCAGGATTCCGGGTGGTCCGGCGAAAACTCTTCCATGTGGCCCAGTCGACCCATGAAGACGTTCGAAACGCTAGGCTTGGTTTCCGAAGCCATCTCGTTCTGCCCGCTGCCGCCGCCGTTACGCAGCCGCTCGCCCTCGTTGCCTCGTGTGGAGTCTCGCCGCTTGTTTTTGCTTCTTCATGCGGCCGCCGTCGCTTACCATTGGTCTGTGACTTCGTCGCCAAATGTTAGGTATGCATAACACGGGTTTATTTACAAGGCCGACTTTGGCCGCGTACAAGAGTCGAAGAGGTAGAGAAGGGAATGGCGAACAGTAAGTCCTTCCACGTCCTCCTACTGGAGGATGGCACTGCTATCGCTCACAGTTGCCCGATCTGCTGCATACACAACAATTTGGATGCCCGTTCGTGGCCAGTGAGGATGTGACGGCACTTATCATCACTTAAGGACGAAGAATTCCATGGTCCGCTTAAAAAGCACGGTGAAAGCTTGTACTCGTCGCATCCGGTGCCCATGCGCGTCACAATCACGTGGTTTCTCATTTCGTTTTTGAGTGGATGATTACAGCTATGAAGAAACAAGTGAAAAAATTAGTTTCCTGGTCCCCTTAAAATAGCTTTCTTTGTTTGTTTTTTACTGGCAATTTGCGGGAATTTCAAAAACTGGGACAGAAGACTTGAAAGAAGAGGAAGCCACCTGGAAGTAAGTCGTGATTTTTTCTTCATTGTCAGAAAGCCAATCGGACCACGTAGCACCCACCATGTCTTCGATCGACAGGGTATTCAAGCTGCTCATTTACAACCTCGACCACTATCTGGGAGACGTCAAGTCCCACTTTTGCGAAGACAGCCGCTTAGCCAAAACCGATGGCAATCCCAAGAGACCCACATCGGGTGTGCTAGACTTCTTGCGTCACCGGAAATTCGGCCGAATCTTCTGCGTGCTGGGCAAGCAGGGGTCCCTCGCCAGGCGCTCGAGACTGACCTGCTAGAAGTCAGCAGCACATGGTGTCCCCGCGAAGGTCGCTATTAGGTCTGGCGCTTTTCTTCACCCTCTTGATCATCCCGTCATCATTGTCATAATTCGCACTATTCACCTGCGCATACACTCCATATCTATAATGATTCACCAGTTGTTACCTTGCACCTGAGGATGCAGCCAGAACTTGGTGTATGGGCTTCTCCCTTTTGGTTGTCTCAGGCTCTCGGGTGTCTTTACATTAAGCCAATAAACACTTTGACTTTTACTTTGACACATCCTCATGGTGTTTACAAAAAACAAGGTATATAGACCGATCTCACCAACCGTTCGGCGCATGCGTGTCGCGGCCAGAACTTTAGCTCACAGGAGGTAAACGGCAATGCACGAGAGGGCTCGTGCTGTCTCGTGCTCGACACGAGCAGAGCTCCAGCGAGCGTGTCGCACGTGCAGAAAGACGAAAGTTCCCCCGATGCATTGCGGCAGGGGTGGCGTAATCAAACTGGCTGGTGAAACCGGTCCATTGCAAAAATTGCTCCCTGACTGGTGCCCCATTCGTGCAAGCACGTGCAGCTTGCGCCTGAACACGGCTTTGACAAGCTTGCAATTGCACGGGTTTGTCCGCACGAACAAAGACATGGCGGCGGCCAGTCGCCTTGCTTGCAATCGTCTATTAGCCTGGTGCGCGACCGAAAGCGTCGCTGTGGTCGGCCTTCCACGATTGGCCGAACGCTGGCTATGACGTAGGAAAGGGGATTTATCATCGACGGAAATAAGAGGAATGAAATAACTTAAATTTTGACGGTATTGGCAGTGTTGCTTTAAGAGCTCAATAATTTCAAGCTTCCACCATGCTATTTACAAACACCATCGAACTCGTTGTTTGCAAGGTAATGACGTCACAAGGGGGAACCATAGGAGGGCGCCACCAAAACATCTCGCCGCTAATAGGAACCACTGGCTGCAGAGAAAACCGTTTAGCCCTCTCACTAGCCCACTAGTAAACCAATCCCACAAAGCGTTCCACGTATGCATTACGCCGCCATGATTGTAGCTCACTTGGAACAGGAACCAGTCCACGAGATGGCTCGAGGAGTCTCGTTCAGTGCTCGCCCAGAGCTCCAGCGAGGTTGCGCGAATAAAGTCAATGAATCCAGGGAAAGTAGCGCCAAGATCCCCTTATGATAGCCATCTTGGTCTGTGAAATGACCAATTTCTTCTTGAACCCTCCGTTCTTGGTGATCCGATCTTAATTCGCTGGTGACGGGTAGTTTTATGGAGACGTTTCTCTTACACGAGACTTTGCCATCCACACACCGGCGAAACAAGCGTTCATCTTTGTACCACCACCACATGCTGTGTCGGTGCTTGGAGGCACTCAAATATTATTTAACTGTTTTAAAAGTACTCAAGAAGAACAATATAATTGTAAGAGATCCGTGGAGATGGGCCTGATTGATAAGTTGATTGCATGCAGAATGGCAAATACTAATATTTGCGAGGAACGCTTCGAGTACGATGATGCTCCATGGTGATCTTGGCGCGACTGGTTTAGAACGACGCCCTGGAAACTTCGAAGATTTAAATAGTCCGTAATGGCAATTCCCATGGCAACGTGGACAATCGCAATGCGTTGTTTCGGTCGTCTGTATGTTAGTATCCGTGTGTGTCTGGCTAAAAGGTAGGCAAGTCAATGGCGCTACTTTCCCAGGATCCAGTGACTTTAGTCGTGCATGGACAGAAACTACAGTTCCCGTGACCCATGCGGGCATGCGGCATGACGAAACTAATTGGCGAGATCGATCTATTCGTCCGCTCTTCCTTGCGTTCATCCTCCTCTTCTTCTAACTTCAAGCTGAAACAATATTAAATGCAGTGCAAACGCTTTAGTCATTAAAGCATCAATATGGTGAGTTGGGTCAGTTGGTTTATAATGGAAAAAGACACGCGGCCGAAAGACTAGGCCTTGTGTCGTCGTTTTCTTACTTTGTTCTAGCCTTTCGGCGCTTGTCTTTTCCCATTATGAACCAACTGGCCCAACTCAGCATTTTGTTGCAATTCATTTCTTCTGCAACGGGCTCTTTTTTATGCGCCTTGTGTCGTCGTTTTCTTACATTGTCCTAGTCTTTCGGCGCTTGTCTTTTCTCATTAAAGCATCTACTGCATTCTTAACCTGTCACTGGCTACAGGTCTAACAGAAAACCGTCCTTGGGATTTAGCTACCCAGCAAGTAATTAATTATGAGCCATAGTCGGTGCCACCAACGATCGAGGTTAAGTCGCTTCCAGCAGAGACGCCCTACACACCATGACTTTGAAGTCTTTCTTAATGTCTTGATAAATATTTGGGCAGTTGTTGGTCTGTTCACGTCCCGGCGTTAATGACCCATAGTCACCAGTGGCGACGTGAGACACGGTGTTGGCTGAGGCAGTGTCAGAATGCACTTTCAAGGTCGCTCATTTCAAAGGAAAGCGTGCCCTTGCAATGAGCGGGTTTCCTCGAAGCAGAAGCTCGAGCGAATCGGGTGCGCCTGTCAAGTGCCTTCGCACCGAAAAGGCATATGGCGGCGACTCACTCAACGAAGCCCTGGCCTGTAATTTGGAGCTGCGAAGCGCGCCACTCGCTCTTGAATACCGCGCCTTGGTGTTGTTTATTTGTTTTCACAAAGAGACGTCTCGGCCTTTCTTATTTAATGATTCGTTTTGTTCGTACCAATGCTTGTCATGGCTACTGTTCAGGTGGTTTTCTCCACCGTATAGGTCAGCCTCCTCGGAATTCGTCTTCTCTACAACCTGGTATCCACAGCCGACACTCCGACTTCTCGGCTACAGCTCTTAGCAAATTGAGGATATAATAGCATGCCCCACCAAGTATGATGTGCCCGTTGTTCTTGAAATGTCGGCATCTGAACTCTAGTGCATAATATTCTACTGAAAAATTACCTGAAACAGGGGCTTCTGGAAGTCTCTGGGTGGCAGCCGATGTTTTGCTGCGAGACGCAGCTTTCGATGAAAGAAAACATCGACGATTGCAAGTAATATCTTTTAACAAAATATCAATTAGAGTTATGAGGCAAAGAAGTTTTGTTTTCGTAGTTCTTCCATTATACTTTACCTCGTTTGGCTTATTTGGACTTGATAGTAAAGAATGCGCACTTGATCGCAGTTTCGGTAACGGTTTACCATTAGATTAAGTTCGGGTCGCGATACGATTACTACTCTTTATCCAAATATTTTAAATTAATAAATTCAAGATCATAGCTTAAATATATATTTTTTTTTAATTGTAGACGTTTTCTGTTTTCCATTGTTTCGTTTTTGGCCAGAATTCACATATGCAAAAAGCAACATTTTCGTGCTGGAGTTTTTTAATTACGAGAACTGACGGCTCTGGGACGAGAGGCACTGCGCATTGTCATCAATCATGACAACCGCGTGATGACCATTCCGCTTTGTTTCACGTCAAGTCTGAACGCAGTCAGCTCTACCAAGAAAAAGGAGCCAATCAAGCAGTGACAAAACTGCCTTGTCACGGCGCCTGTTGCCTTTACATGTATTTGATTACATAATAAACCAACGACGCGCAGTGAATGCATCGTGATTCTCAACAAGGTAAAGGGGCTTAGAGCGATAAACCGGGGTTTCTGTTTGCACTCGAAAGTGACCCACGCAAGGCCGCTGCCATTGTACGAAAATGTGACACCTCGTCACGTGCGCAAACAAAATACGTGACGTCACAGAAAAGATGGCAGCGCCCGGACAGCGGATGGCCCCAGCTGGGCCGGAGCATTGGCCGGAGCTTGTCGGATGCCTTGTTCGTTGTCGTTGGTCTAAGCGAGTAGATTTCAAATCTGTGAGCCGTTATGTGAGATCGGTCGAAAGCGACTTCAGAGTCCAGCGTGGTGTTTCATGTAGGTAGAACGTGACATTACGGCGGAACGATGTGCATTTTCCTGGTGATCGACGGGAATATTGCCACGAAAGAGACGATGAGCCCTGTGTTCCTCGGACCTCGGATTGACTCGGATGTCTCTAGGATAAAATTTAAAGCGATGTTTCGGTGCTCTCGTTGACCATCGGAATCTTGGAGGTCTGTAGTTAGGCGTGTGAAATGTATTTGGATACACAGTTTGGCTACGGAAATTGTGTGAGTCGCGCTTGGCAGTGTGCAATCGCGGTGCCACTTTGTTCAAATGACCGGAGGCTCACTTTGGTTGTGGGCCGATCCAGAGAGCTTCCTTGAAGCTGCTAGTTCCCGTGCCGTGCTAAATGATGCAGTGCGGTTTTCTAAACTGTTCCGGCGTAGACGTGCACTTTCATGGAGCACAGGTGTGTGGGGCACCGAAGAGGTACCTTCAAGCTGGTAGTTCCTGTGCCGTGCTTTTGGTGATGCTGTGCTGCTTTCATTATTCTTCTGGCGCAGACGTGCGCTTTTATGGATCACAGGTGTTGCAGTTGGTATTGATTCATGCTGGTCTGTCGCACGTTTAATTGAGAGAAACGTTTCATCAACAATCGTTTTGGGAATTGCAAGCTGTATGGACATTTCATCCCGCGTGTTAGCCGTTCACGCCGCTTTGCGGCGACATTCTGCTGCGGCTTATTACCAGAAATGTGGTCCCACATTCATTTCAGGTCAGTTCGTCCAGGGCAGTCGCCAAATACCGAAGGGGAGGATTTATTTGGACAGAATACTACTAAAGCAACGCAGCTTCTTCACTTGTCAGGATAGACTTTCTTCTGTCAGTTTTGTTACATTCTCCCGGATGCTTGCTCCAGTCATATCTTCTCTCGGTGTTTTCAATTCTGGAGAGTTCCAAGTCATGCTCGGCTGTCATCGCATGTTCTGATAGAGGTTCTGGGTTCCTTACCCATAACTCTTCACTCGGTGTGCCCCCTCGCGGCTCCTTAACCAAGTTGCCCAATAACGGGACACGAGGGGCGGACTAACCCGCGTCTTAAACCCCCGGCGAGCCGTGAACCAAGCCCTATCCTGAGCACGACAGAAAAAACACACGACGAGTGAGTACCACAATAACGAACCTCGCATATACACCGCGAAGAGCATAACATCCAATCCATTCGCTGCTACCAGGAAGAACCCCGGAATTCGGTCTCCTGGCAGAAAAACGGAAGCTGACTAAGCCGAAAATGACAAACCTGTAGTAGAAAACCGCGTCCGCTCCCACTATTTTTTGCATGCCCGTCGCAACTCACACTCTGACCCCCTTTCACGCGAGGTCTATGAAGACGTCGAGGACTGGATTGAACGATATGACCGTGTCGCCCGCAGTAATGTGTGGACAGACAGCCAGCTCCTGCAGAACTTATACTTGTCGTGAAAGATACAGCCAAGCACGAAATTAAGAATTACAAATCCTCCTAACGTCATGAGAAGTTTCCAAGATCGAGCCGAAGTGCAGGTTCGTGAGCCAACATCGACAAGAGAGAGCAGAATTCCTGATTCTGTACAGGACACGGCCCCAACGAAAGTATCACCGCCTTCGTGGAAGATGTTTTGCACCTCACCGAGCGCCCACGCCGACCCCGATGCTACAGAATACAGGAAGCTAAGAATCCCATGTCCCTCTTGTGAGGAACAACACCTTCATTCGTCAGCCTTGTCCGCAACCCCTCGACAACAGTCGAAGAGTTCATATCACCGAGGCTTCCAACTTTGAACCTGCACTGCATGCCCGAGGTTGTCACTGTCAACAACTTCCTGGCGTCTCGACACTCGAGTCGTTCAGGTTCACCTTCGGCACTAGACTCCCAGGCATCCGCGACATCATCCACGACGTTGTACGGGAGGAGATCAGGAAGCTGATTCCCGGCATCAGTTGCCTGGCTTTCATTTTGACTGCCGACGTTGTTTCGGAACAAGTTCGACAGGCATTTCAATCGGAGACTTCTGAAAGCGAAGCGGCAACTGATAAACCAAGGGCGACTTGCGCCACAATGGCACGACGACCGCCCACCGGCTGCTCCTTACTATTCAACGCCAATTCAACGAGACACGCCAACGCCGAAGCATTCCCAACATCGGGAAGAGCCAGTGTAGGTATGCGCTGAAAAAGTGCATCTAAAAAAAGGGAGGTGTTGCGAATGGTCAAACGCGAACTACTCTGCTACCACTTCATGAGGCTGACCATGTCTACCGGAGGTGCTCGTACCAATAAATTGGCCTGCGGGGGTTCGTGCTAAACGACCCTTGACCACGTCTCGAAGAGCGACCGCGGGACGTTGAGGACTATCTTCGACGGCCTTTGCCCCTGATGTAGACATTACCCCAAAGCCCATGATCCCCATCACCTCGATGGGAGGTAAAAATGACAAAGCAGGTGAGTGGAAATGCAGTGACAGTTTATTTGGTGGCGGTAGTCTTCCATGTTGAATTCCTAATAATTCGCTGACAAAAAATATCTGTGTCCACTACACGAAGCACACAATTTTCATCTTTGAGGGAGAATTCTGCTGAGTGACTAGAAGAAATATAACGGTTGGTTGTTAATAAAGTGGACACCAAGCATCACCCTACATCACTTTGCCACACGAGACTTAAACAGGTTGCAGTGGTCGCGGGATGCAGAAGAAATCGCCACAACGGAATGGAAGTAAAATGGCTGGATGGCTGGGTGAATGGATGGTAATGGCAACGGGCCGCAGCGGTAATGGCAACGGGCCGCAGTGGTAATGCAACGAACCTTTGCAACAGGCCGCAGCCTCCGCCACAAGCCTAACATTTCGTCACCCCTTCATTTCTTTTTTAAATTTTTATAAATTTTGTTATAACTACCCCCTCCCCTTTCTAGAGTTATTTCATTGTTCATTTTTATTTATACTTTTACCCCTCCCTAGATCTTTTTTACCAATATTCCAATTTCCTCTTAGTTACCGCAATTCTTTGCCTATCCATTCGTTCATTCATGTCTTTAAATCTCAGTGCCCCCTCCAAATTCGTATTCATCCCCCCAAGAGGGTCCGACGAAGCCCCGTGCACCTTAAAATTTCGTGTTCTATAGTGTCCGTTTCGTTGTTGCATATTTTGCGTAGCCTGTCAATTTCCTGGAATTACGCCCTATATGTTTTTGTTCTTAGCACCCCCATTCTAGTTTTAAACACTAATGAGCTCGCCAAAAATTTATCACACAACTGTTCCTTCTTTGTTTCTTGTTTTTTGCCCTGTATATTGTTAAAGCTGATTTACCCTGCATTCTCTCTTCCAGAATTTCCTCTCTATTTCTTTTACTTCCTTTTCTACTGATATACTCTGACCGGCCCCATCGTGTCAGAGTATATCAGTAGAAAATTGAGTAAAGAAAACACAGGACCTTGCAGGAAGAGGCTTGGATAGCAAACAAACATTGTTGCCAGCCATCAAGTCAACGGTACAGCAAAAGGCGCAAGCAATACATGCCCGAGCGTCACGCAGTGACCCAGAAAACTACCAGAAAGATATGCGGATTAGAAGCCAGCCCTGCAGCTTCAGTCCATCAGATGTCGGTGGCGGCAAATGAGGTATGATTACAAGACGGTATTAGTCAGTCAAGGTTGCCACTTGACCAAACTGAACACCGACGTGCCTAGAGCGTCATCCGACAACAATGGGGACCGGTACTACGACCGAACTCCTGGCACGAAACTGTCGCAGAAATACCTCGTTATAAAACCATTTGCTTAGAATCAATAAATATGTAATCAAGTGGAAATAAACAGATTTGATACACTAACCAAATAAACTTTTTCCGCTCGCCTTCACGCCTCCAGAATTTATATACCGAGAAATGTGTTCACTACACGCGCTGAACTTTTTGAGGACAATCGCATCTCTCACACCTCAATATTAATTACTGACACATACCAGGCTGGCATAGTTGTCACAAGGAGCTGCACTAGTTCCACCTCTAATAAACATGTGGTGCATCCGAAAACCAATTCCTGTGGTGTAAAAATGTTATTTTTTTAATTTATTCCCTCCAATGGCCTCTGTAGACATTGCAGAGAGGAAACTTAAAACTACACATTTGATAATAACATCATAGCACAGTGACATTAATGAGCACAAAACGGGCCCAGCTACCGAGATCAAGTATTTCACTCGTAAGAAATAAACATTGCTCTATATTGTAATTGCAAAAGCAAACACACCTCTAAGCCTCTAGTTTAAGGGTATGTGTTGATGCATTGTTATATAGAATGACATTTCCCTACGTATGATTGACCCTTCGCAAAACCCCATCAAGCAACATACATGACTGTCATAATTTGTTTTCGGTGTAAAGCACAAAAATGAGCCCCAGTTCACGCCGAACGTTACAGTAGCATTCGAGTCCAATGGGCGCTGAAAAGAATGCAAACTGATTGCTGACATAACATTCTTGTCGAACAAATGCCAAAAGTATGAAGGCCATGGGTGATTAGAGTTGTAGCTACTGTAAGTCGCTTCATAACTATTTGGCAAACGACGAAAGCTACAGTCTCGGTGAGCCAATATGCACGGCGGAGAGAGGCACATGACAGTATATCATCAAAGTGCTCACCTGCACAGATTTGTCACATACCTTCACTCCGTCTCTCTGATTGGCTCGAGGGGGCTGTTCCGGTCGCCCCTTTTCAAGTTACGCTGAAACGAAGTATAGGCAGCCCACACTTTTGAAAAACGTCTATTGAAGAGACTGAAAAGAACGGTAATGAATATTTTTCAACAAGATTGCAATTCGGACAAGGAATGAACACAAATATGAGTCAACTTGCCCAGGTAATTAAAACAAGCGAAACATTTACCCACTAATACAATGCACTCTTGATGAAAACAAAAATTATTGCGGGGATAAATCCTACGAAAAGGAAAGTTGTGCAGATGATATATTATTTCTGAGTTGCATTACATTTAACGAGTTCATCATATGTGTGGTTCTATTTCTGGACCCCTATAGATTGGGGCTGCATTTTTTTTGAAAGATTCTAGATATTAGAATGATGAAATAAACAACTCTCTAAGAGGAGTTTGATTATGCATATGAAGGTTACTGTGGACTATGGATGCTGATCGGCAAGGTAAAGAGCCTACTAATAGTGATTTTTAAGGGACATTGGATGCAACATTTTGTGCACTAATTAATGAAAAATATGAAGACATGCTGCGTTCTGAGTTCCAAGGACGTAAATAAAGTGAAAAAAACGGTGAGTGTGCAGGTGAGTTGGTGGATGTTGATCATGATGTAGAAAACCAGAGACTGTGGTAAAAGCAGTGAAACGGTTCTTTTCCCCTGTCTTTCTTCTTCGACACCGTTTCCCCGCTTTTACCACAGTCTCGGGTTTTCGTCATCATGACAAATAAAGTGTTTTATGAAAATAAGTAACGAACTTCTTTCGAATGACTGGTTCGAATGATTTGTAAGAGTTCGCGTGCACGTCCTTTAAGCAAACGCCAGTTTTTCACTTCAAGAAAGTATTGCGATCGAATGTAGAATCGTCGATTAGCACTAATGGTTAAATATCGGAGGAACTTCCTCGCTAAAAGTTTATATGTTTATTCGGTGACGCAGGGCTGAAACAACTTCCCTTAGGCCCTAACGCGACATATACCTTTCGCTTCGATTCTCAGATATTATTCATTACAACGTTCAAACGAAGCTAGAAAAGTTCATATATTTGATGCTACAAATTCTATCGTATAATTATTCATTAGCACGAAACGTAAAGATCGCAGGAGCGCCCTCGCTAAAAGTTGCACTGATTAAGTGGTTACATAAGGCTGAAACGAATTCCCGTAAGCCCTAAATCCGGTGCATACATTTCACGTCGATTCTTGGACATCCCAATGTTTAAACAAAGCTAAGAAAATCCGAAAATTTTATGCTAAAAGCACTCAAAGCAATATCGATCCTCGAACACATCCGGCAATCCGAGCACCGGTGTGGTGATACGGCTGATGCTGCCTCAGAGATGTTAATATCCAGTTGATCCAGAGCGATCTTCCGGAAAAAGAGTATAAAGTCTATTTCCTTCGTATTCTCAGAATATAGCTGCGTCAGCGAGCGCGAAGAAGTCCGAAATCGTCCGAAAGCAGCGGCACATCCCGGCTACCGCGCACTAAACAAACTCGCATCGCTGCCATCTTACCGCTGACGTCCCGGCTCTTGTTAGGTCACGTGGGGTGTGGTCACTTTTGTGTACTACATGGCGGCAACCGGGGAGCGGGAGGGGGGGCACTTTTGAACTCCCGTTTTATCACTTTAAGCCCCTCTACCTCGTTGGTGACTGCGGGCTATTTTCTGACGCAGCTGAACTAATTGGTTCCATTGGATTGAAGTGTTGCCTGCGGACAGGCTTAAAGTAAAATGGTGCATGGATGCTTCAAAGAAAAGGTCACCGTGCACTCGCCACTCGTCCTCCCTAGGATGCAGTCATTCCGTAGAAGGCCGAGCTCGTTCTGTTTTGGCATTGCATTCGTAAAATAAATGCAACTTCCTTTTCGACTCCTGCAATACCCCGCATGAGTCGGATTGATGCACTCTATGTATACCGAATGTCCACTTTCCCGCAAAGGACACAGGAGCGGCAAGGCACCGGAAAGAAAGGTCTCTGCAATGGTGCTGAGCATTACAATTCAATGCTTACGTCGCGCTCAGCGCCACATTGAAGACTGCATTTTTCACTCAAAATCTTTCTCGTGATTGTCATTTGTTGATATTTATATATATATATATATATATATATATATAGAGAGAGAGAGAGAGAGAGTAGTATATATATATATATATATAAACGAATATGTGCAGATATACTTCAATGTGTGCGAATATGTGAATGTGATGTGAATGTGAATTTGTGAATTCGCACATGAATATGTGCGAATATATACTTCAATGATTCGTACTCTTGCGACTTTTCCACGTAAAAGTTGTCGCGAGGTATCTTTCAGGACGCGTGCTCCGGAAATGTGCTCAGTCTCACTTCAGAGGAAAGGTTTTGTACCTCGGCGTTGCAAAAGCTAATATCGTGCAGCGTCGCACTATATGTATTAACACGAGATATAACCCGTGGGGATACTTCGGATTTTCGTTAAGAAATATTAGCGACACACAAATTTATTTCGCCTTCTTAAAATTGTTGCTGTCCGTTTTTATTTTCGCGATCTAAGGAAGGAGCACCATGCAATGGTAAAGAAACGATACGACCACATTCTCACGTGGTGCCAGCTGACAATGGCAACATACTTCTCGTTTCAGTGGCGGTCTCGCTTAGCCGTCTCACTGCTCTCCGACGAAACCCCGAACTTCGGATTAGCGCCAGGCTGCAACCGCCACTTGGGGTGGAAGATGTGACACTCGAGGGGAACACCAGAAAACTTTTGCAGCGCGTCTTCATTAGTCCCACTCTCATTAGCCACTGCGCGCAAGCCTCCTGCTCCGCAAATGCCGGAAAAACAAGGCTGCCTCCAGCGCGACTTTCTCACTGTCACAAAATAGAACGACAGCGCAATGGTATGATTTATTATAGCGCTCTCGGCTGTGCGCGTCGAGGTTACGCCGCCGTCGGCCAAATTACTTGTTCCAGCCGCTACTGCAGCCGCCGCCGCTATCCCAGCCGCAAGATTTAGCCCCTGCAGAGAATGCCCCGGAGACAGTGACAGCTATACCTTGCGCTAACGCGACGTGCGCGGCGCGCGCGCCTTTCTTTTGGCTAGTTTTCGCGAAGACGAAGTAGGTTACGGGACGGGGTGGGGTGCCTCACGCCGCGTGCAGCCTGCTCGTCACACAAATCGCCGGGCATCGTTTGTTTTCTGCGTCATCTCGCTCCCTGCGGCCAGTTCATCTCCAGCTCGGTCGCACGCTGGCGGGACTTGAGTTATTACGGCGCAAAGGATGGCGAGCCGCGGTGGCTAATAGAGCAGACTCTCCCCGATGAGGTGCCCCTCCCTCCGAGATATCACGACATTGTCCTTCTTTCTTCCTTCGGAAACCACGCTGCTTCGCCGCCGCTCTTCGCTGCCGGGTTCACGGGGGGAAAGAGCGTCGGTGGCGATCAGCAGACCAGCTGTCCCCCCTCTATCCTTAGGCGAGGTCCGCGCTCCTCTGGCTCGATATGTTAGGAGTATTTGGTCTGTCCGAATGTTTTTCGCTTTCTTTGTTGTGTGATGTTCCTTGTTCCCGAGGAGGGTTTCCGAGGTGCGGGGGGCTTAGCTCGAAGACGAGCCGCCCTCCTCGCGGCTCTGATTGTGCGATGGTCACGAAATACTACGTATCGTCCGGCACATCTCTCGGAATGTGTGCTCGCGGGATCGCGTCGTCCCAGTTTGGTGCTCGCTCAACGCAGCGGACTAAGCGCCTCGTCGGTCTCGTCGCCGTCCCCTATGCGCGCCTCGGTAAAGGTCGCTTTGGGCGTGAGCTTCCTCTCACTTGCCTGCGTTATGTCCCGGACACGTTTTCGCCAGGATTCCGACCCGATGTCTTGATACATATATATATATATATATATATATATATATATATATATATATATATATATATATATATATATATATATATATATATATATTTCTTCTTTTTTTCAGTCTGGTGCTTTACTGGGGCTGAGGGCAGCAAATGTCGGCATGAGTAGAATTTTTTTTTTGTAGAGGGGGGAAGGGAAGTGTGTGGGGGGGGGGGGAGGTTGTCGGTGTTTAGATGTAAGATAGGCCGCGTGTTTTATGTAGGTGTGATGCTCAGCACGTTTCCGTGGGCCCTCTCACCATTCCAATGCCTTTCATTTGAGATTCGCCGCTCGCGTATTACGCATGGCGCGAAGTCTTTTGATTCAGATCTGGCAGGATGTGGATCATGCAATCCGGATTGCGCTTGAACTTGGCGCAAGGTTTGCGCTCACGTTTTCCTTTCTAGCTTATACGTGAATTGGGTATAACCTATTTCTCTCACTTTATTTTCGTAAAGCTATTCGTATTTAGGCTCGATTTATTTTTCGTTATTCGCACGTGATTTTGTCAACTAGTATACAACAAAAGCATGTTTGAATATCCACATTGGCGTTTAGAAGACGGAAACAAGCCACCAAACATCAAACATAGGAGTATCAAATCACCCTCCAAACATTATACAACAAAAATGTATCTCTTGCGCTTTTCTAGCGCGCAGAAATGAGTTTCGTTTTAAAGAACTTTAGTTTATTAGACATAACTGTTATGATGTCTGGTTTCAGTATGCGCAGAGTAGTTGAGTGAAACAAGACATTATTGAGTTTCTATAGTGAGTTCTTGCTCAATGTTCGGCACAAACGCTTCACGTTGGATACATATTTTTTCAGCTAATCTTTTTCTACAACCTTCTGCAGCACACACCTGCATCAGGAGTTTCGCTTCATGCGTGTTCTTTCTACTTTCGATAATGCTTCAGCACACGCGCAGTCAAAACATGACAGAAAGCAGCGAGCACGCGCTGGATGCGGAGAAAAAAATGGATTATTGGTAAGATAAAGTTAGCCAAGCTTAATGCTTGGTTAACTTCTCTCCAAGCTTAATGTTTGGAGAATTGTAAACTTCTGAAAATAGAATCTCCAAGCTCCATGCTGGGTGATTTTACTGGAAATATTACGTTGCTGTTAGAGACTGTAGAGTTTTCTTCGATTTCCAAACAAAAACGGTTTTATCAAATACTTAGAACCGGCGAGCAAAGCACCGTTGTGTTCACTATTACTTTCCGAAATAGCATTTTCTTATCATACAGAGTTTTGCTTCAGAGAATTACCGTTGACTTTATAATCGTGTCCTCGCTCTTAGCAGCAAAGGAAGAGGGGTAATAAAACATGCGCTAATTGCAGTTTACAGACTTGCACAGGCATGGCCATCATTAAGAGACATTTACTTTTAGCTTCACTCCTTATACTCACGTCGCGTCAGTTGTTTTTTGCACTAAAAACTGCCCGTACTTCCAGTTCAATGACGTTAGTAAAGGTTGTTCGGCCTCGGTGCGTCGGTTTGGTTGATAGTGGTAATTTTACAAGCGCTAATACTCCGGTCAAACAAGGAATGTTCCCGAGGAAGAAAAGTAGTTCCAGAAATAGTAATGTCGCAGTTTTGGTATAAAAGCTACGAGACTTGAACTCTTACAATCCACTGGAATGTTAGGTTTCTTCGCTATGGGAGGTGCTAATTCAAAAGGTTTTTTCAAAAGTGGTCCATACGATTAAAATAAAACGTAGATGTCTAGAGAAAAAATTATACGTTCCAGAGTTGCTGATAAATACTTTATTATAATATTCTGTTATCATCGTCTATAATTATTTTTGAGAAATACTATACTTCGTCTGATCCTACGATGGACTGAAGGGCAAAGCCACGGGCCGCCAGGTCCAATCACGTTCCACGCTATGCTAGGACACGCTTAACATTGATTAGGGGTGGATGAATAATGCTCAAATCCAAATGCGCCGCATCATTTCTATCAGTTCGACGCTGCAAAGAGCATATATGTCGTGGCTTTTTTTGCGATGTAAAATTGCTGAGTCACTCAGTGCTCTTCAATTCGAACCACTGTCCACCCGTCCCCTCATCAGCGATGCATCGAAGCGAAATACCGTGCAATTTCTAAGTGGCTCGTGATTGGATCTCGTGGTCCATAGCTTTCATCTTTAGTCCATCGTAAGGTGAGACGAAGTATAGTTTTTAGGCAATCGGTCAGCTGAAGTCGGTTTTCTTGTCATTGTTTTGCTGAAGCCTTTAAGTAAGGGTGCAAGGAGTTAATGCCCCAGAATGCAACTTCGCTAACGCGGGAATTTAAAACGCTAAAAAAGAAAGACTGAAAATAGGGGCTGTTTTTGCGGAGCTTCGCTGCAGGATATGCGCCATATTCTGCGGATTCAATTCAGACGAACCTCTTTCCTTCACTTAGCTCCTGGTCGTAACAAAACGAGCCGCACTGCTTCTCCGTCCTTGGCCAAACGCTGCTCCCTTGCGAGGCGTTGTGAAAGCGACAAGAATTCCAGCAAGCGTATGTCTTATATCATAAGATGAATGAAGGGATGAATGGTATTGAATGTAGCCTTTGTATCGAATGGTAACATGCGCCATCTAGCCTAGAAACATTTCCACCCCTCCACTTTAAAATTTCTTATAAATTAGGTATCTTGTTACATCGTCTACCCAATGAATGTTGTGTATTATCACGCTTTACCAAGAAATTATCTACTAAACGTGTAAGCCACGTTTTTGTGTGTTTTTTTGAGGTTTTATTAATATATGTTACTCATTTTTTATACTCGCCAGTCAACCCCAGCGCTACCGTCAAATCCGTTACCTGTTAATGGAGGGCAGGACCACGTCATGTGCTGTTCGAAACAACAAACTCTAGCGTATTGCTGTTCCTATGGCATATGGCACATATAAATCCATCTCTTTAAATGTCACCCTACAGAAGACAAGGAATGGGCTACTAAGATATATGCCTTCTAAAAGCAATTATGTCGCAGTATCTTTAAATTCCTCGTATGATAAATGAAGTGAGGGAGTAAGCACAAATTTGATTTTGGCGGCGAAATAGAATGCACGAATACAATGCCATTATTATTATTATTATTATTATTATTATTATTATTATTATTATTATTATTATTATTATTATTATTATTATATAAAAAAAACATTTCACAAACTGCGTCATTATTTTCATGAGGAGGAATGATTAAGAAAAATAGAATGATTAAGGAAAATAAGCAACTCTTTCCATGAACAAACTGCAGCGACAGAGTACGTCGATATGGAACGCACACACAAAAAAATACGAACTAGCAAAATAAAAAAAGAAATATGTTTTTTAACAAGTAAAAAAAACATATATGCTTTCTTTCTCGGCCACTGGAGACAGCAGGACCCCTGCAAAAATTTGCGCTCCGATTGGGATCCGAAACCTAAAAAGACGTTCAAATTGAGTGTTTTTTTTTTTTTGAAAACATTCTAAAATGTTGCACCTTCCTTATGTCTGTCTACGTTGAGTTGATCACGTGATTTTCGATTATATTCAATTTTTTTGTTTTTGTTTCTTTTTTTTTAAGAACAATATCTTTATTTTAACAGATTCAAAAGTATACTAGTGATTTTTAATTTTAGTTTAGGAATGAGAACAAAATCTCATGTGACTAAGAATTTTAGCATCGCATTTTTTTCAAGCGTATTCTGTTGGTACTTTTTCCCTTTTAAATCTCGCCCGAGCTTTTTGTTTTGTTTTGCTTTCTTTTTTTTTACAACTTGGAAATTATTAGACACTCAAATGCTATCTTTATAATAAAGACCCAATGGGAAGTTTCTGAACACGCGCTGACACTTGTAGTAAAAGATTTGCGCAGAAATTCATAATTGCGTTATTGACATTAGAGGAAATAGTTAGCTAATTAATCTGCGCTAATAGCTTGCTCAATAGAACCACGTTGGATCGTCATGCGTATGCATGACGATCCAACGTGCTTTAAAGGGGTACTCCGCCGATTTTTGAGCTACCTCAACTAACTATATTTTCTGACTCCCCGGCCTTTGCCCTTTTTGGTATGCTATTTACTATCGTAAAATTCATAATAGTTATTGCGAAATCGGCAAATGAAATTGATACAAAAACAAACATTCAAATATACCCGCCCTTTTCAGGGCCGTGACGTCAGTGGAAGGTTAGCTCGCCAGTCGGGCGAGCAGTCTAAAAAATAGAATATGCCAATCATTTGTTCCGTGCTGGAGCGCGGGGACTGGAGCGAGCTTCCAAAGCATTCATTTGACATCATGAAACTGCTTCGAATCAGCTGGGAACAAATTCTACAGTCCAAAGAGTGAACCCCTGCACTTCCAATGACGTCACTTTTTCATTGTTGCCAGTAGAGACTTTCAGTTTGAAAAACACGGCGAGGACCAAAATTGTAAATTCAATAACTTCGTGAAAAAAAATTATTTTGACCTAATACTTGGGATACTATTTTGGCGACGTTGTTTGGCGAGTTCGGCATAATTTCAAGCAAATCGGGGACCATGAAGAAATCGGCGGAGTACCCCTTTAAGTAAGCTTTGGAAAAAGTGAGCTGAAACACCATGTACCATTATTTTTGTTTCTTAATATTAAGGTTTAAATGTTAGGATTTCAGTGCTTGTATTCTTTGGTCGTTTGTTTCACGGCGCTTTTCGTACACATGAAAATGTTCCAGTTTGCCCATGTTTACTTTCTAAGGCTCAAACCCGAACAGCGTTATGAATGGAGCACACGTAGCGAAAATATATTTGCATAGTGTTACAAATGTTTTCCATAGGCGCTCAACGTTGAACCCGTGATTACTGCGGCGCTGTGAATACGGACGTCAATGCATCTGTTTTCGAAGCCTTGGGCTCTTCTGGTTAACACATAAGCGTTAAGGAGCTCATGCTGCAGAAAAGACGGCGTCGGCGTCGGTGGCGTTCTGAAATTCCAGCACCACATGACCTGGTGCTGGAATTTAAACAACTCAAAACGCTCAAAACATGACATCACATATAGAATAAAATTGATTAAAGCAACATGACGTGTTATCATAATTAAATTAACCGCATATCTCAAATGATTTCACTTTCTAAAGTAATTAATTTACCTTAAAATATATGAAGTATTTTAGACGGGATTCGAGCACCCAACGTGGATGGCAAGCCAGACACGCACTGACCAGGCCATGTCCGCAGCACTTCCTGCTCACTGGCGGGAAAAGCACGAGAACCGAATGAGAAGGCGATGCGAAAGGGACCGATAACGCTGTAACGTTCCACTCTTAAAAGAGAAGCTTAAGCGTCGTCCAAGTCTTTTTTTTTTTTAAACATCGGCGGGTAATTTAGACGCGTGACACCCACATGTCAAAAAAGTCAAATTGGACGTTTTAGTGATTTATACAGCGTAAGGTTGGTCTGCCAGTAGGGGCGACACTGGTTTACACTGTGGATGAGCAATTTTGCCAGTGCAGTACGACTGCTAACCTGGGGTCTTTAACGTGCTCACGCAGTAGTGATACAGACACCCACATGTCGTGGCCTAAGAATGTACAACAAAACCCAAGTAGGTTACCATTGTCCCAAGCGGCTTTCTAAGCACTCTGCATCGGTTTTGATGGCAAACAACGTGTCTGCTACCACGGGAATGCCACCCACGCTAAACCTCACGTCCGACGCTAGGCCGTTCTTGCTGGCGTTTCCGGAAGCAGTCCCACGCGCAAGAAACGACCTGATTGTGAGGCGACAGCAGCGTTAGCATGACCACGGCAAAACCAGGGTTTAATTAACAGATCACTCTCCCCCCCCCCCTTCCCCCCTCCCCACACACACACACCCCTTGTTCCCCAGCAACGTTACCTGCACCGCCTTTTTGGCAGCACGCGCCAAGCACAGAAAGTAAAAAAGAAAAAAGAAAGATGTTTATAACAAAACTATTTCTCGCGGTATCTCTCGAATAATGATCCTGGGCGAGAGGCGAGCCTGCGGTGGCTCGCGGCGGCCAGGGATGCATTGTAGCGCGAGGGACCACAGACTGCGGCGGTCCCTACCCAGTTTCACCCTATAGGATGGACCGGAACGGACGCCACCTGCCATTTCAGACAATCCAGCATTCGCTAGTGTAACTCGTGACTACGCACTCTGCGCGTCGTTGCTACCCTCTCGAAGCACACTCGATGCTCACGAGACTTTGGATTGGCTCCGATTGGCTCGTAGCGTGGTTTGCGGTTCAGCGTAAAGCGAAATGGAGAACGGCTCCGCGGCGTCCGGGAGCGCCGAGTTGCTCCACTCCTGCCGCCGTCGTCAACGCCGACGTTGTCTTTTCGCTAACCGCCACAAACGGCGATGTAACAAAGGAGGCGGGGGCACGCGCGGGAAGCGACATTATATTTCGGTGCTCTCCGAAAGAGTCGTGCGAGCGAACCACTGTGGATGCGGGCGCCGTGGCGGGCAACGCGTCTCATTTTTCGGCGTCCGTTTCGCCCGCATCCATAATGAGATGCTGGTAAGCAAGTTTCGTAATTGTCGCTATCTCGAAAAAAAGAAATACGAGAGGTAAGCACTGGAGAGTCACACGGTGCGATACTGTCCTTTTCGTTTTCTTTTTTGCAGAAAAAGTGAGGCAGGAAGTGAAAAGCTCAAGCAGAGTGGCACTATGAAATTCTGACAGTAAGTTTGGGATCGAGGCAGACACAATAATTGAAGACCAAACAAAATTCGGAACCTGGTTAACGGTTTTCACACTATGCGCCAGGAAAGTGAGGGAGCAGAGAAGGCGACAACGAGCTAGCTGCCATTTGCCACCAATGCAATCTTCGAGTGCGTTAGAACGCGGAACACCGGCTCCCGGCGTTTGGCTTTCGCGTTCAAACGCGTTTAACGATTCCAATGGAGACGAAGGCTCACACACTAGTCATTCAAACCTGAGCTCGGCGTTCCGACGACCCCGCAAACTGTCGCGGCATTCTCTCCCTCAGTTTATCGGCGCATTGAAAAAAAAATACAGCACTCGTGAATGTTCTTTGTACAGAAATTATCCTTGAAGGGTACCTGCAAAGAAAAAAAAATGTCTATACTTAAACAGTTTAATTTGGACAAGCGTGCCACAATACAGTTTTTCCGCAAAGAATAGATTTTTTTACAGCAACATTTACTGCAGGAGACTGATTTTAGTTTCTGTCTATTTCGTCCTTTTTAGATTGTGCGGAACAAAGTTGGTATTATACGTCAAGGAGTGGCTGTTATACGTCACAGAGTGACGTATAGCAGTCACCCCGCGCGCCTAGAAAGATCGGGAGTTTCAAATGTGGAGAGGTTGTGACTCTTGCTAAACTACGTCCTGTGGCGTAAATATTGCTAAAAAAATTGCTTTTTGCGGAAGCTTTGTTTTTGACATGCTTGTCCTAATTAGGCTGTTTAAAAAACACTTTTTTCTTTGCAGTTACCCTTTATTATGTTTTTAACGAGACCTTGGACCTGTTTTCTGCGGAGAAAGTACAGTAATGTTGTATTTTTAGTTACAGTAATTTCCTCATGTCATATATTAAAAAGAAGCAGTATAAAACAACGGCTTCATGAGGAAAAGGCGTTTAGGTGTTCTCTGATTAAGGTGCTATTTTGTGGAGAAATACTACGAAAGTAATAATTAAGACAGCATGATTTTCGCAATGTAAAATTTTTTGTGATCTTACTTTTTTCTACATGCCTGGGTGTATTTTGGTTTTTGAAATATCCAAGTATTATATTATCTGAGGAAGCCCGTTATTTATTTTTGTACTTTCTTCTTTTTTGCTGCACCGTTTTTTGGGCGCCGCCAAACTTGATGAAAAAAGGAGCTTGTAGCTCTGTAGTTTTGTTTCACCTTGCAGGAATTTCAGGGTAAGGTTAAGTACTCACGTTTCACCTCAGTTTAAAAGTGCCCCTGCAGAAAGGTTTATAGCTTCATTTGAAGGCTCGTGATATTCGTACTACATAGTCCTTGATTCATTCTTGGTATGACAAAATTTTATTTAGCTCTTAAAGCTACCAATTACGCGCATTTCAGTGGCAAGTAGTGATAGAAAAAGAAAAAAAAAAAAGAACCTTCAGATTAATGTAATATTCCATTTTATTGCTAATAGTCTATATATTGCCGTGGCGACAACTATTATCATCCTTGAGAATTTGTTATCTGATAGTTAACGCATCACGCGCATTTCTCAAAAATTAAAAAAAAAGAACGTTGCAAGTGTTAAAGGCATTTTGTAAGTTCATTGTCTACAATACATGTAGTGAGTGTCATGTCTTTTAACGTTTTAGTCACTGTCAGGCTTGAAAAGCGCAGGGCGCTGCTCGTAATATTCACGCTTTATGGTTCTCGTTTGATTCTACGCTGTTTTTCACAACTAATGTCGCAATTTGATTTGTAGCGGAGCGATAACAAGATCCTCAGGGTTCACCCAACCCTGCGCTGCCTGCCTCAGCTCCCAGCGACCATAGGGATGATGCGAATCTTATTAAACAGAAAATTATTCTCATCCGTGGGTTGTACCTGCATGAATGTAACAATTTTTCGTGACAAGATAAAATGAAGGTGTTTATTGCGCCCCGATCGTTCATGGTCTAAGGGCATTCATTTACGCATTGTTCTTTAAAGTAAGTCCAATAAAAGGCATTTCCTACATAATCGTAGTCTGTACCCTAGTAAGATACTTTTTTTTTCTTGAACTACAATGCATAGGATGCTAGTGGCATTGAACGCCCAGGTCTATTCTTTCTGCCTTCACTGTCGTGCTCAGTAGGATCCTATGCTTTGAGCATTTCACCATCAGAGACCCATATTACTTCGTTCCCGCACGGTCGATCTTTGGAATAATCACGATGGACCGACACGTACCGTACATATATTGATTTCATATCAGCCAAGAATAAATTTGAATTTTTTTGTAGTATACGGTCTCTTAACGCATGTTTGTTGCTACATGAAGATTTTTGCAATTCTTCTTTACTGTTGCTGATTTTGACGGGTTTCCTTTTATTTCCACTGCTTCGGTCATCTCAAATGAGGTCGCAGTTATGATAAATAAATAAACACTGCCCCTTATATTCTCGGCGCTTGTTTTCGGCGGGAAATGGGGGCTTTTCGTGCATGTAGTAAGCACAAATTGTATCAAAAATAAATCAAATCTTCGAGACCACCTGCGTAAGCCAATCATTGGGGACAGAGCTTCGATCTGTCGCTCTGACGGCCACGAATGGAAGATTTTATGCCGGAATACCAATAAGTATATACGGTATGTCAGCGAGAACTGCTCTCATTTTGTTTTGCTTGTTTTTCGCCAAGTGAGGCCTAATCTATTTAGGATTTCAGCCCCGAATTTTATGGCGAGACGCTACTAGCGCTGTCTTTTGGCACCACGTCTAATCTTGCGCACTTCCGCTTGTTTATCAAAAAGTTTCTTTCGCGGCCAATTCGTCGCTTTACAGCTTCAAAAATGTCGATCATTCAACCTACTACATAATACTAACAGTGGTGGTTTCGTTTATTTGTCCCTGCTAGAATCAGCTATGAAACGTACCACCAACTTGGGATTCTGTTATACTCTATTCGCCTCGAAATTCGATCGGCACGACTCATGCGGTGAACATCAGAAGTACGCTTTGTTTTAGACTTACTTGGAGCAAGACGAATGCTACGCACGCGAGGCCGAAGCCATCGGAGGCTCCAATGGAGCGCTCGCGCACTGGAATCAACTGCTAAGATCTCGTGCTCTTCTCTACCCTTGCCCGTGCTCCGTGACGTTAGTGTGCGTGCTTTGTCTCCATCCGCTTTGTGGACAGGTGGATTCACCCCGTGCCTCGTAGAGAACCATAGATCAACAAAAGCACGCTTCTACACAATTCGATCTGTGTCTTGAGGCCAATAGCGCCCACCGAATATTGGCGAAAATGAAAATTTAATGTCGCACTACTCCACTTTTAATATCCAATATTTCTCTGCCAGTCAAATACACCCTAGCAACCTGACGTCAGGGGTAAACATATCTGGGACAAACAAACCTTCTTCGAAATATTTGAAAAAATTTTCAGACCGTGTTCTTCGTCATCCTCGATTCTCTGGTACAACATGGACGAACCCACGAACGTTGCACATCCGCGGGGGAGGCCCATATTCCGCGCGATCGAACGAATGCGGTCAAAAGCAGCACTCGGCTGATGCTTATTGAAATTCATAACCTGTCCCTCGCTTCGCTCGGCTGTGTATTACGCCGCCCGATCTTTGTTCCCTGTAATTCTGCTGTCGTCTCGCTAATGGAGTGCATTACCATTTTCCAGTCGGATTAATGCGTGTCCATAAATAAGCTCGAAGCCCGATATTACCGGGCGCTTCGAAGCACCGCTCTTACTTAGCCGCCTGGACGGATCAGTGGGGGATCCGTTTTGCTGCGTCATGCGCAACGCTAATGTGATTTACGGGACATGGTTAAGGGGGGAGGGAGGTGGGAGCGGCTGGAAGCTTCTAAGCGGCACCAGTCTCCGCCGACAAGTATCGAGCCGCCTATACGTCTCGCCCAAGTTCCATCAGATGCGATGAAGTGACAGTAGGAAAATAACCTAAAAGTATCTTACACCGCATACTGTTTCTCTTTTTTTCTTAGGCTTAAACATTATTTTAGCATTGCCATTCTACGATCTCTAGCGATCGCGCCTCCGAGATGCTTCGCGGGAGTGTAGGCACTCCTAATTTCGTAGAGTGTATAACCACTGATATCTCAAGAAACCCTAAGCATGGCGACTGAAGAGTTCCGGGCGCCTTATGATTAACCAGAAGTCAATTATACACCTTCATTGAGTCATTAAGATCATAGAAAAACAAATTACGAAGGAAGAAACGTGAAAATAACCAGCAACACGCTGTGTTTCTTATGCAGCCACTGACTATAGAGTATTTAAAACAAAAAGTCCTAAACACCGTTTTCATTTTTTCTTTTTCTTTTTCCTAAATAAATTTTGAAGACTTTATTACCAAGTAAAAAAAAAAACGTTTTCGCTGTGTTACTTATTTGTGGTTGAGGAATTCTTCAACAGTCGCTCGACGCTTGCGACACGGCCCTGTGATTCTGGTCGAAGTTTTCCCTGGAGCAAAAAAGGCGCGTGCCAGCAAGTCCTTTCACCTTTGCCACACTCCTCGAAATCTGCTACGTCTAATTACATGCAACGCACTTGGAGAGAGTCAAGTGATTTATCCATACGGTGGAAGCTCGCTAAGTAACAGGCAACATTACTAGAACCACTCAGTTGGGAAACTGCTACAGAGCCAGCTCTGAATTAGTGACACCAATCCGTACTCGAGAACCAAGCTAATGGCGATCGCAACGGCCCCATTTTTCTCGCAGCGGCCACTCGGGGAACTGCATGGTCGCTTGTATTGTTTCGGCAGTATAGCTTACGATGGGGTGGTCCGCTGTGACTTCTACTTCAGTTTCAATCGGCCATTTTGACGCCGAAACATGTACGGTGGAAGAGGTTTCAGGCATGACAATCCCCGTCTCCCAAAGCGGAGGCGCCGCGAATCACTTCACTAAGGGTTTAGAAAACATCACGCTCCTGTTATTTTCTACTGATCTCCAATACACGTTCCTTCAAAATGAGTTTTTTTTCGTTTGTTTTTACTCAAAAACATGCTTTCTGAAAGCTTAAAAGGACCACAGTAAAGGAGAACAAAAAAAGATCAGGGGTAGCGCTTTTATCGTATTTAGCTCGGTCTCTTTGGACACCGGCGGCCCAAGTTTCAACGGTGAGTTTTCCAACTGAGTGTTCTACTAAGGTTGGGAACGGGGCTGAAAATAGTCTAAGGGTTTAATGGTAAAAAGTCTTCCCTATAGCAACAAGCATAATGTTTTCGTCGTGCTGAGCGCCACAACGCGAGCTGTTTTGTTATTTTTTAATTGTCACTGCCAGTTTAAGAAACGCGAGGCACGCGCAACATCTCGTTGTCTCTCTGCGGTAAACGAAAATGCGTCATTAACGAAGGAGAGCGTCCAAGATAAAATGAGGAATCAAAAAGCGTAATAATTCATAATCACGCCTTGCGGCTTTTTTCTTTTTTAAGCACCCAGTGGTTATAAAACTCTAAAGAGTATTTTAAGCCGCGTGAGTCACTTGTATTGAGTACCGTACATATCTTCTTGTGTCCCTTTTATTATCGCTATAACCTTCTTCGAACGAAAGTGTGCTAGCTATGTTGCAAGAAAAGAATAAACATTGTCAGTGAGAGCGTTACAAATGTAGAGCTAGCCATAAAAAAGTATCGGTAAAGTCTTTACAAAGAACAAAAATAGGGCTTGAACTTTACGCATTATACGATGAAGCAATCTATCACGATAATAACGTAATTGCAGCTTTATGTACTGGGGCGGCAATCACAAATCATCCGCTACAGCGATCAAACAGTACAATGTACACTATGCACAAAAGTGATTGCCAAGGAAATCAAAAGCTCTCTCTAACTCTTCGCATATATCAAGTGCGCAAGCGCTCCCAGGAAGGGAGTTACGATTTCCTTGCTTTAGAACGTCAACCGCCTTCCAAGAATATGCTCGGGTTATGCTTGACAGTCATCAAGCATGCAATATGTTTCTGCCTCGCAAAGCAGTCACTAGAGTCTGGCAATTCGCTACCAAGTATATGTCGACCTCATGGATATCTGGATATTGCTGAAGTGCCTTCTTTTGCAAGTAAGTTCAGGATGCGAAGCAAAAAAGCCTCTAACCGTGTGGCCTCAGATCGCGGTTTTCCGCGGTTGTCAGGGTGATGTTGAGCCTGCAATTTACGCCGGTCCTTCGGAAAGCCAAATGACAGTGATTGTAGGCCCGTGATGCCATCGCGAAGTGTGCAAGGCCGGGAAAATATTGTTTGGCTGCGCGTAAAAAGTCTGGAAGGTTCGGCGAACAAGATGTTTTGCACTGTGGTTATCGGCGAAAGACTGCCGACATCTCTCTACAGCTCCATGTTTATCTACGATGTTATGCTTTGGGGCCTCTTGGAAAGGCGAGTTAATTGCATATTTCTTGTGTGCCAGATATTGATGGGGCAAAATAATTCTCGGTTATATTTATAGGAGAGGCTTCAATAAAGCACATTGTCTATTTGACTTTCCGGCCATTAATGCTAAACGTCTTTAATTTATTCACGAGATCTCCGGAGAATAAAATCCAATAAGCGTTTGTTTCAGAAAATCTGTGACAACTATGCTTCTGACAAGTTTTACGAATCTATACGAGAAACGAAGCAGAAGGAAGTGTGAAGTGCAATAAATATAAAATATAACGACAAAAATATTTTTTCTGACTATAGCACAAACAGTACTCCCATCAAAGGGACAAGGAAGAGAGAGCGAGAATAGTAATGAGATAAATATAAAATTTAGAGGTGAATGTTTTTAACGATCGCATCTAGCGCAAGCAGTACTCTCTTCGAAAGTGAAAGAAATGTACCAACATATACTTTAAAAAATATATATATTTCCCAATATTTATGAGAGACATAATACCCCGAGGTAATTTCCGATCACACCTAGGAGCACGTCATTTTCAACGCATCGTTGATTTGTTGAAAGGAACTAAACATCAGACTCCCAAAGCTGGCATATCATGATTAATGGCGGGAAAAAGACGCGCATTGGATTTAAAGTTGGTTTTACAAACGCTAGAGGAATGACAACAATAAACAGTGCTACATTTTCAAATAGAGCGTCTAGAACATCCCCAATCAGTACACTTTAGAATAGTTAATAATACATGTGAGGAATCCTACTTCCCTCAAAAAAGCCGCGTCGAGCACTCGCCGTGATCAAAAGTAGCGTCTTAGCCGAACGAGAGAAAAAAACAGCAGACGACGTCCTACAACCGTAACACTATGTGGCTTCATGACCTTTCAATGGGCAATCATCCACTTCCCGAAGCCTGTATTCACTGCCTTTGTTCCTATGCCCAAAAACACAGTCCCGTGTACCACCAAGTAGTCATTAGCGAACATCGTGAACGGCACCCAAAACGCATATCCAAGACAAAAAAGGCTGTCTACAAAACGAAAAATGTAACGCGCCAGACTTCCTCAATTTGCGATGTTTACTCTGGAGTCTTGCCGCGAAGTCAGAGACATCACAGCAGCGCCTTTTTTTGTTTCTCCCTGGGCTCCGTTCCGCGCGAAGAATAACGACCACACGAAAGAAAGACATATATCAATGAACAACGACACCCCAGAACCAAATCGGGTGGCACTCTAGATAGGCACTCCACGTTTCTTCTCTTTAGTGCTTGTTTGTGTCCATACGGTACACAGGGAGACTGCTAAACGCTTCCAAAGATTCGCACAGTCCTCGATGATGAAGCCGCTGAACCGTTACAGCTCCTCCTTCGAAGAGCGCCTGCGCGCAACAGGGACAGACCTTTATTCGCATACTTCGCGCACGGTCAAACTTTTGAAACACTTATGGCGCCCCTTCGCTAGGTCACTGCACGATTGCCGGAGGTCGAGACACGGAACAATGCCGGCCGCGGCTGCGTCTCCCGAGCGGTTTCTTGCGACCATCTAAAAATAAAACAAGCAGAGGAACGGGGCAGTTGAACGGAGAGCGAAAAGAGGTGCCCGGTAACGCTTAGGTAAGCTCCGCGTGGCCAACAGAGTTGTGCAGACCCAGAAATAGAGGTCCTGGGAATACCCCCGCCGGTGATGATTTGATTGTTTGGAGTACCGCGAAGGTCGGTCTTGGGGTCTCCGGAACTGGGGCACAGGCGGTAGCGGCGCAAAGGTGACGGCGCACGAGGATGTGCTGGATTCGTGGGTTGCGCAACCGTCGCCAGGCCTCAACTTTATCATCAACTGGTCCTCGCGGAAAAAAACGTACCTCGTGCCTCCCCGCCACGAATGAAGACACTCGGTTATATCGCCGCCGCGCGCTTGTGAGCGTTTCATCGAACTCGCATTTGAATCTTCGGCTGGAAGGAAACGAGAGGCAGACGTTTTTAAAGTGTGGGAAAATGGGACGCATTTGAATTGTTTTTGTCTAGAGCTTCACGTGTTGTAACATTTTAGGGGTGATTTTAGAGATCACGAGGACGGTTGCGAAAGAGAAGACGGCGAAGGGCACCGGTTCGGCCGCAAAGCCGGGGCTTAATGTTATTTAAAGGTGGAATCTATCGCAAACAAAATTTTGCGCAAATCCGTAAAAAAATTTAAAAAAAAATGTTTTTATTGTTTAGGTTACTAAAGACTGTTGTTATGTCGGTGTTTATATGACAGTAAATTTTTTATTAACTTGAGAAGTTTCCGTCGTGTATATCTGCCTTATAAATGTCCACATCGCCCGCAACTAAATTTTCGTATTTATTATGCTTCATAATCTATTTTCTGGGACACGAATAAAATACAGCTCGCCTGCGCAATTTCGTTTCTGATTATACCTGCTTTCTTTTTTTGCAAACTGTGGACATTGTTTGCAGGAACTTTCCTTCTAAAATGCTCGTCCTTGTAGAAAACGTTCTTTTTTTTTTTGCTTTTTTTTACATTTAAGTAACTTCACAAGGTCCTGAAATCTTGGTGCTGCAAATCCAATAACGCCTAAAGTTCAATAGCAAGAATACTTTTTTTTAAATCATACGCGCATGTTACGTGATTTCTGCTTAGCGAATCCAACCTTCTATAATAGGTTCATCGACATACATACAACCGGCCGGCAACATGTTTGCATGCATTCGATTACCCTCCTTTTACCTTTTTTTTGTACCTCGATTCAATGAGAATACAAACAGCAGTGATGTCTATGCGCCCTCTGTTCCATATGTAGTTTGTGCAAATACTCAGGGTAGTTATTTTTCCTTTAGCAGAATCAGCACCAGCAAAATAAACGTCGTGACAGGAGATGGGGTTCTCTCCTAAAAAGCTGCAGCGGCTCAAAGGGTAAATATTCTGGGAAGCTGAAGCGGCGATAATTCATGCTGTAAAGGCGTTACCTAAAAATGTACGGAATCGTTTTTTTACAATACAGTGTTTTGAATTGTTGAACTACCACCTGCTATTGAATGAGACTATAAAAATAATTGAATAAAGCAAAAGAAAACCTTACGGTAGGAAGGGCCGGTATGTAAGAAGGGCTTTCAGAAGTGATTAAAAAATCCAAAGAAACATGAAAGCTACTCAGGCAATAAATGATCCTCCCTCTCACAAAGTATTTATTGCAATTTAAAGAAGCCCGAATTTTGCGTTTTTCATCGCATAAAACAGATGAAGTACAAAGCAACTAATAATATTTCACAAAATATTTTTAAGAAGCATAGTTTTACTATAAAAGCTGTCATAATAAAAAAAAATTTACTTGTGTGGTATTTTTTTTTTTTCTTTTCAGATACAACATGATTAAGAAACCATTCTCGGTAGAAAGCAACTCACGAAAATCATATACCTCGTTCTACGTAGAGTATAGTTTTAGTGGGGCCGCCTACATGAAGTATTTTTAAAGTATACAAATATGTACTTTTGGGAAGTACTAAAGCTCGCTTGTAAATACCAAACTACTGCACGTATTTGGGCATACTTGTATTGTGGCTAGACTCCACTATAAATGTACTAAAAATGTACGATTAAATTATGTTTGTAAATACTTTTGTAAGTTTCTTAATATTTAGCTTTAGGTGTAGTCTAATTCCATTTTACATTCATTTAAAGTGCACAGAGTTTATACACTAACAGTAGTTGTAGGTTTTCACCCGGATGTCGATGGGCTCCTTGGTGTCTCTACCGTCACGGGCAGGAGACTGCGGAACATGTCTGGTTGCTGGAGGGCTGGCCGTCCGTGTCAAAGACCCGGGAGAGGGGCGGCTAAGGAGGTTTTTGTTCGATTAAAGCACGACTTTACGGGAACTTTTGATGAGTGCACTGAAATCGAAAGCCACCTGCACGAAAACTCACGGCTTCGAGGCTCCTGCAGTGTGCCTGAACTGCAGCACTTCGTGCAGAAGCTCTTGTTTCCGTCCTTCATGCATGGTGGCGTGTGCAGGTCAGTATATGCCTCCCGACTTGCTAAATAAGTATTTTTCTGAACAAGGAGCGCGTGTGAGAGACTTCGTTTTTTATATCGATGGTGGGCCTGAAACACCCCTCTTCCTCGCTATGTTTCTTGTTTACTGACAAACTAATAGAATTATGACAACAAATAGCGAGTAAGGAAGCCCAATGCGCTCAGTGCGTGCCGCTGTGGCGCTGGCTTCTCTCGCGCATCAGCGCCTCCTTTGGTCAGATTAAAAACGACTGGTATGTTGTCATGCGGAAGCGGTGGCTTACGGAAGTGCGGGAGTGACAATGTGGATCGCTTTTACGACTCAACATAATAAATGACAGCGTAATATATTTTATAGCGAAGCGTTTCAGGCTAAAAAAGCTGCTTTGTGTGGGAAATTGAATGTTTGGGGGGAAATAAGGGGTGATTTACGCCGCGCCAACGTGCGGTTGGCGAGGTTGGAAAGAGATGCCTCGCGCAGGTGATTCTACAAAGAACTTTTCCATTGTTTTTATTGTCCCCTAAGTGTAACACTTTACCCACGGAATATTTTACACCACCTCGGCACAGTAGGTAGTTCAGATTTTAACACTATTTCCCCCTTCGCATCCTTTTCCGCATCAATTGTGTCTCTGCAGAGTTCCTAATCTCGTTGCGGTGGGCGATGTGGGACGGCTAAACGGATCTACCAAAACTTCCTAACCTGGGGCCGAATCGCACCCGCAAAGCCAACGTCCATGACTAGCACAACGCGTGATCGCGATGGCGATTTCATCAACACCTGCGCCTCGAGACTCTGAGAGAACATAATCATTGCAGCCGCCGTCGACGAGCCGTATAATATTAAGGAGCGTCTTCATTTATACTTTACGCTTTTTAAGGGCGAAGCTCCTTCAGGGCCACGGTGAAGCTCCTTAAGGGCTGGTGAGGACAGCGCGCTCCTCGCGCAGTGGAGATAAAGTTCGCTTTTCACTCTCTCTTTCTCTCTCTCACTATGGTTTCAAGCGGCGCCGGCACATGACTCGTCGAACCGTGGGCACGGCAAAGACGGCTCGTGCCACCTCATGCTCCACACGCGCGGAGCTCCAGCGAGGTTGTCGCTCGTGCAGAAACACCACGGTGTACCGGAGTGTCATGGCAACGAGATCATTTTTTTCGCTCTCACACAGTTTCGCCGTTTGGCCGCCGGTGACACTGTCAGCCGCGGGCACGGTGGCCGCGGAATAATGCAGCCTTTGAATGCCCCTCGAACGAACACTATCTGATTCCTCGCGCCGCGCGTTCAGTCCCGCCGTGTCCTCACCTAAAGAGTTTATCTTACACCGTGTTAAGGGCTGGCCATCTCCGTATTAGGGTGCCTTCATGTGCGCTCTGCTTAGGGTGGAGACATCACGCCATTTTGTTCCCCACTTTTATTTTTATTTTTTGTTGAAAAGCGCGTGAAAGGGCGTGTCCTTGCACGCGTGCGTGGCGCTGACTGTTCTACGGCGACATTTTGTTTTCGTTGATTTCTTTGTATTTCCCCCTGAGCGCGTGCTGTCGGCATCGGGTACTACAAAGGGTGGCATCACTCCAAACAGAACGACATTGAGGCACCCTAGTCCGTACGTCCGTCCGATGTCCGGCGTCGGCTGCTCGTGCTCACGAGCACGTGAGCACGTGCTCCCTTGCTCGTGTAGGGCAAAAACAAAACCGCATCTCCACGTGGTGAGTGATGTTGATTGGGGCGAAACTCTGGTGGTGCTTGTCTGCGTAGACGGTGAGACGCAGCATGCCGAGCCTTTCGTTCGTTTTCATCCATGTCAGAAAAATAATTTGTAGTATGGAACGTGGTTATATATTCATTTGAGCATTTGACCGCAGCGTGACATGGATGAAAACGAATGAAAGGCTCGGCATGCTGCGGCTCGACGTCTACGCAGACAAGCACCACCAGAGCTTCGCCCCAATCAACATCATTCACCACTTGAGATGCGGTTGTTTTTCATTTTTGTAACGAATCAAGGAGCATGAGAAAATGCGGACAATGCAAGAATTGTGTTTAGATATTATTCATGAAAAAAAGGGTTCAGACGTCTTAGCCGGGAGCACAGTATGTACACTCTTCACATATTTCGGGCGTTTGCTTTTAAAGACACATTTTAGGGACATATTTTTTTTTTATAAAGTGCCACAGCTACGTTAACCGTCAATCCCTCAAGTTGCCCCTATTATTAATTTTTATTTAAAAAAAATTGTAATGATCTAAGAAGCGTGGTAAGACCCATTTGGTTCTCTACGAGGTAGGCGCTTCAGGTAATTTAGCTCCTCC
Source organism: Ixodes scapularis (assembly GCF_016920785.2). Lineage (NCBI taxonomy): Eukaryota > Metazoa > Arthropoda > Arachnida > Ixodida > Ixodidae > Ixodes > Ixodes scapularis. The sequence continues at coordinate 199,730,433 of NW_024609835.1, forward strand.
GTTCACGAACTCCTACTAGGACTTTGCACCAAAACGGTGGCGCTGCCAGCTGCATGCAAATCTTGATCGTGGGGACTAGGCAAAAATAAAAAGGACGACTCGAACTGAGCTCCCATGGCTGGTCACACCGCAGAACCGCGGCGGTTCTTTGCAGTCAACGCTCACCTGGCTCCACTTCCTTCGGCGTCCATGAAAATCACTAGAAAATCACAAAGGATAGCTTATCAACTTATAATTCAGCCTTTGAGGAAGTGCAATCACGCAACAAAAAATCAGCATTTATTTTTTGGCCTGCAATGCTCTGGATATTGTAACAGGGCTTGGGAAACGCTGGGCCGTATGAGGAAACGGAGCGTCAGAGCATACCAATTGTTCCGAATTTGACCACCAGATGCCGCCACAGGTATCTTTGAAATACCAGTGAAGAGCGTATAAAACCCTAAAGGATGAGGGCGGGGCGTTACCGCGAGGGGACCAAGACGATGCAAGAAGTGCTATACTTTTTTTCGTTCAGTTCCACACGAGCCCCAGGTATGGTAACACATGATGTTTACAAAACAGCTAAGAAATCGATATCTTCAAAACCGTTCCTTGCTGCGAGCTTTGGTATAATATATGACAGAAATCGTTTGGATACTGTGCGAGAAAACGTTATTATAATGGTCGCTATTCTTAAATATAATTGGAAGCAGATTAAAACGAACACAAAATGTATAGCGTAATGGAACATTGTGTGTGTGTGTGTGTAAGTTCTTTCGTTGGCGCGGTGTGAGAATTTTGTTTCACGTGTGTTCTTCGATTAAAGAAACATTCAAATTCGGACGTTTATTAACTTTTCGACCAGCAATATTGTGTTTTCAAGAAACTGTGACAGAGTTTGCCAGGCCTGTCATTATGACCACCACTTCTTCGTTCATTGTTAGTAAAATGACTCGCTGTCCGTTTCTTCGCCGCAAATTGTATCATCTAGTTTTTTTTGTTTTTTTTTTTATTTACCCGATTTCCCTTCTTGTGACATCTCCGTGTTGTGCACTGAATTGTACATGCATTATGCTTTTAAAATTTGATCAGGTTATTCGTGAGTACACACACCTTGCAAAAGATATTCGGTGAGGATGTGAGCGCGCTTCGGGTCGCATTTCCCGCGTTTGTTAACGAAACCACAAATGTACTGTTTACGACGGATTAGTCTAGTCTGCTCCTTTTTAAACATCGCTATTTTCGCTGTCTACTAATAAGGATCATGTGCTTTTTTATGAAAGTTATTTTCGACATCACGCAGAAGTCCTGTGTTTGTAATTGTACGTTGTGTGTATATTACACTTCTCACTTCTCATTGTGATAGATTTTATTCTCATCGTGACCGTTCCTCCTTGCCTCTTCGCGTTGTATGTGCCATTTGAACGGTATTAGCGCACACGTCTGAAGAAGAGAGAAGAGACAGAAAAGAGCGCTACTCACAACTGTATTTACAAAGATGAAGAAAATAAAGAACATCTTCAAGATCTCCATAAACATGACAAAAGGAAGAAAAGGAAACAGCAATATAAAACAGGAATATAAAACACAAAGTCGGGTGTTCCCTCGCGCGCACGAGCTTGAGGCACTGGTTTTTTGATTAAACACCAAAACCTTTGTTGGCCTTTACGTTGCCATGGTGCAGTGTCTATTTGCATCAGTCTTCGCTCGCGCAGGGTCACCTTTGTCAGAGGGGAAGGCGAACACCTCATCGATGGTCGGCTGTCGCTTGGTCATCGTGCCTGATGTCTCGCGACACCCGTGACTCATCCGAGTTCTGCATTGTCCGTGTTAAAAAGTCTGTTTCCTTGCTTGTTAAGGCTACCGATGCAACACTAGTGCATTTATTAGCAGCGGATATGACGTAGAAGGCTTCCACAACCTGGCGGGTCAATTTATCTTTGTCCCTCTCAAGCGTTATTGTTTCCCCCAACAGCGGATTGCAATTGCACTCTTTGCAATGTGTTGCGAGATGGCCTCCCACCGTGGCTCTCAGAGAAGAATCATGCTCGCGAAGTCGGTCATTATGACACCTGCCTGTTTGACCTACGTAGGTCTTGCCGCACGAGAGTGGAATCTTATATACCGCGCCTGAAGTGCACGGAACAAAAGGTTTAGCATGCTTTTTAGTGCACCTGTCTCTTGTGGTACCTTCGGCTAGCGAGTTGACTATAGAGCAAATTTTGCTCATTTTTCGCGGGGCTGAAAAACCCACTCGGACCCCATACCGACTTGCCACGTTCTTTAAATTTTATGACGTCTTGTGGAGGTACGGGATCACCACAGGTCTTGTCTTTCCTACATCTGGTTTGTTGGCTTGGAGGCCTTTTGCCTTTTTCATCAAGGTGTCCGCTACATTAGCCAGCAGTGGTAACGCCCCGCAGTCCCGCAAAAAATGAGCGAAATTTGCTCTATATTCAACTCGCTAGCCGAAGGTACCACAAGACACAGGTGCACTAAAAAAATACATGTTAATCCTGTTGTTCCGAGCACTTCAGGCGTGGTATATAAGATTCCACTCTCGTGCGGCAAGATCTACGTAGGTCAAACAGGCAGGTGTCTTAATGACCGACTTCGCGAGCATGATTATTCTCTGAGAGCCACAGTGGGAGGCCATCTCGCAACAGATTGCAAAGAGTGCAATTGCAATCCGCTGTTCGGGGAAACAATAATCCTTGAGAGGCAAAAAGATTAATTGACCCGCGGGGTTGTGGAAGCCTTATACATCATATCCGCTGCTAATAAATGCATTACTGTTGCATCGGTAGCCTTAACAAGCAAGGAAAAGGACTTTTAACACGGACAATGCAGAACTCGCATGAGTCACGGGTGCCGCGAAACATCAGGCACGATGACCAAGCGACAGCCGACCACGGATGAGGTGTTCGTCTTCCCCTCTGACAAAGGTGACCCTGCGCGAGTGAAGACTGATGCAAATACACCCTGCACCACGACAACGTAGAGGCCAACAAAGGTTTTGGTGTTTAATCAAAGAACCAGTGCCTCAAGCTTGTGCACGCGAGGGAACACCCGACTTTGTGTTTTATATTCCTGTTCTATATTGCTGCTTCCTTTTCTTACTTTGTCATGTTTAGGGGGATCTTGACGGTAGTCTTCCTTTTCTTCATTTTTATAACTACAGTTGTCAGTAGCGCTCTTTTCTGTCTGTTCTGTCTTTTTCAGACGTGTGCACTAATACCGTTCAAATGTCTAACTACCAACTAGCCCAGTTATCAACCCTTTTACGGTTGTATGTGCCAAATTAGATGGCACTTCGAAACTTTTCACGTGATGAAGGTATCTGAAATTGAAGCTTTCAAGGTCGGTGGCGTAATACTGGAATGTTTTCACCAGATTTATGACATTAGAGTGTTTTACTTCCGATTTTTCTTGAGCATCGCGTTTTCACGGAGCTTCTTTCCTTAATATATCGACAAACCTGCAAGCAGAGGCTCCCTGTACATAGTAAGCGTCGTAAGTTAACTTTGCGCCGCTTATATTTACTTTCTCGGGCAGCCTGTTGCACGAATTTCAAACTGTCGTAATCGCGAACCGCATGCAGTCTTCTTAACACGCACTGCCGCATTTTGGAAGTGAAACAAGCGCTTGAATAGCTTGATCTTTTTCGCGTTAGAGTAAAAGTTAACAATGTTCTGTTTCACACTTGGCGTACAACGCTGTCAAGGCCACTGCCTCGAGCGCGTGCATATGAAATGACAAATTAGAACACACGCTCCTGCCAGACGTTCTTCCAGCCTCGTACTGAAAAAATTAAGCCGTGGTATACCTGGGCGCCCGCAGCTTCCACTGCGTAACGGGAGAATGTCATCTTCGTGCACATCAAAGCTGTGCACACTACTTCCTCCTTTACCGTAGCCATAGAAAATGTTGAGTTCTTCGGACGTGCTGTTTTGAATGTTCTTGTGTATAGGTACGGTTTTGTCACTTTCCGAGAGGACGAGTACGCACGCCCAATGTTCTAAGGAAGGCACTCAGTGCTGTTGATCAGGGAACATTTTATATCGGATCGACAGAAAAGAAGCGACCGGATTCAGAGTTGAGGTGAACGGGTTCTGTATGTCCTTCATGATTCGAGGTCAAAGGGTCGTGCCCTTAAAGCGCGGTTAGTGGTTGGAACGTAAAGTACACGTTTAGCGTATGTCAAGTGCGCATAAACCTAGTTCTGGCGATACTTTAAATTTACTAGTGGTGTGCTTTTAATGTGCCTCGTACAACTAAAGTTTGATTATTGGTGCACCTAAAAGTGCACTTATAGTATGCTTCTAGTAAACTGATATTATAATTAGTATATGCTTCAGTAAACTGATAGTATAAATATTTTTTATAGAAGTGCAAATGTATGTTTTAAGCACATGCACTAAGTAAAGAAAAGGTACACATTTGGTGCATCGCATTTTCCCAGGGGTATTTGTAATAAACTATTTATGTGTGGTGAGGCGGCTGGCTACGTACCAACTTTGCCAACAACGGACTTTATTCTAGATTGTTCTAGCTAGACCAAAACTTAATCAAAATTTAATTTCTGCTTTGATTTGTGACAGCAATATGCCTATTCTAATAAGTACATGTCCTTAACTTCCTCTGAACGTGCGGATTGAACGAAAGTCTGCGAGGATAATTGCTTACCAAGTCCCTCGCTCTAAGCCCGTTCAAATCGAATCCTGACGCCATTCACGTAGCCAAACCCATATCTCGCAAAAACGGCTGAGACATTTAAAACAGTGGCTGAACAACGCACCCATCTCCGCTGTGTTGAAACTCGAAGAGGCATGGCGTGTCATATAGGAATAGCGTCCATTTTTTCATCCCCGATTCCTGGCCGAGAAGATTCCGACGAAGTACATATTCCCGTCTCAGCTGCCATCACTTATTGAGCACTTCCGGCTGGCGCCGAACGCTTCGCGAAAGAGTGCACATAACGGAAGAGGAGAAAACCGTAAGATATTTGTGTCGCAGTCTTTGCGCCTTATGCAGTGTAGCGCCGCTTAGAAACAGCTTGCACATTAAAGGCGGGTGGGGCACTCGGGGCCCGTCGTCACCGCCGTCTCCTTCCGCCAATGGGGAAACAAAAAGCGCAAAGCACACAAGAAGGAGCTGGATTCCGTAAGCGGGCACTTTGGGGGCGACCGGGCGCGGCCATGAAAGGGGGCTTCGTCTATAAATCGTCAGACAAACGTCGTTTGCCGCATCTCCTCTCTTCTAGAGGATTCCGGAAGATGAATTTTGCAGCACACCTCGTGTGTTCCCTTCGCCTCTTTCAAAATAACTATAAATCAGATGGGAAATCGCTCGAACACCGGCGTTGTTGTTGTTGCTTTCGATGTCGCTCTGTTTACGTCCGGATATTGCGCGGTTTTCTCAGCGAACGTTCTGCTGAGGTGAACGGACGGTGCGCGCTTGATATGGCCCTAAGCCTAATCTATTGTCCGGATACCTGTACGGTCCCGCTTTCTGGCGCGCGGAGGAATCTTTTGTTCGCTCTTAAGCTGACAGTGCGGCGGAAGCCACGCGCTCGTCGAAACAGTCATGTGTGCATCTTTCACGACATTTTTACGCTCTCGTCTATACCGAATACATAAAAAGGTGGAGGTAGGAGGCAGGAAGGAGGCCTTTCATTGGTCCTGCAATAGCGCAGCTTCCAACGCACTATCAGCGCAGGGTTCAACGCGGGGTATAGACGTCGATGGCGCGTTCTGTGAAGTCAAGTTTGAAAGCACGGCATATTTATTTTATTTTCTTCTTACTTCTCTGTATGTGGCTTTGTGTGCATTTGTTTGTTTTAAGGGATTACTTCCGGTAGAGACTCCCAGGATGCGAATTTTATACACCAGGGCCTCGGAAAATGGCCATAAACGTGAGCTCCAGCTTTTCACATAAGGAGGTTTCGTTGTCGCTTTTGTCACATTCTGAATTTTGGGCTTGAATTTCAATTTTCCTTCGCTTTCGTGCTGTAGCTGACCAGATCCTTGAGTTCCCGGTGTATTTCAATTTCAAAATAACCAAGGTGTAGTTTGCTACAGCGATAAGGGTATAGTCAACCTACTGTTGAAGTGTCAAGCGCCATGTGAGTGTGCGCTTTCCTAAGAATACATTTTGAGCACCCCTAAAAAAACGCGTGGCTGCTATTGTGTTATGATATGAACGCTACGTTTCATTTTCATGGTCAGTCGATTTGCTGGAGTCCCTTGATTAGTTACTTGACACAGCATGTGGTAATTTACCTCTATGATGGAGCAAATCACTCTGAGAATATTAAGAATTACCGCGTGCTCAAGTTCGGCCATGTCTGAACAGAAACATGCATCCGTGGAGTGCTGTGGCGCTCATCTCCAGAAAACGATCAGAGTGGAAGAAGCTAGAGGTGATTGGTGTTCTCACTATCTATAAATTTAACGAAATAGATGATTTAGCAGCCCGAAACGATGGTTTCTATTAAACGAAAGAAGTTTATTGCAGTACTCGGCCAAAGGAAAATTATGTTTCGTGTACTTTAAGTACGCGAGGCAGTATACCCAAACACTATGGGTGGGTAATTCATTGATTCATCTACCGAATAAACGATTATTGCTTTGATCGAGAATACTTTTTAACACGTTAAATGGTTAAATATTGACGAACCAAACTAGTTAAATGCTTTCACCACGCAGACAAACGAATACACCTATATGACGGTCAATGATTGGGTGAATGTTAACATAAATAAAACTGCCATGGCAAGATTTGTGACTCCAGAGAAGTGCAGAAGGTTACACGTCCCAGCCATTTCAACGCCGTGCAAGTGTCCATTAATTGCAGTAGACAGTGCTGTGAACAATCAAAGGAGGCCTCTTTTGCCAGAGAAAATCAGCGAAACTCTTTGTCTCATGCAGCTGAATTAATGATCTTTCAGTGTTAGTGCCTTTGAACTGCTCTCAACTACGAGGCGAAGTTGATTCATAATCGGAATTTTATATTTCGCCTCTTATCACAAATTCAGTAGAAGAAAAAAAAAATGTGATTTTGACTTGAAACAAAACAAAACATTTTTATTATTCGTACAAACGAATGAGACCAGTTAATTAATCAATTATTCGAGTAAAGGGGGTCAATTATTTTCGTTAAACATTTTAATCGACGCCCAGCCCTACAGAAGCCAATATAGCTTTTTGTTATCTGGATTCTGGAACTGGTAATCTTACTGGATTCTTATTGGATTTCACGTTTTCCTGGGTTATTTCTTTGTCTGCAAACTGGATTACAGGTTTCCAGAAACAATTCCAGTTATATTTCTTGTTACATAACACAGAGAGGGAAAAGTTATATCGGGTTTCGCGGTCGGGTATAGTTAACTTGATATATGTAATCCGTAAAATTGCCATCTTACTCGATATAGAAAAGTGCAACGCGCAAAATCTGTAACTTTACCTTTATGTTTCATGTATTTAAAAAAGCTACAATTTACATTCCTCTGTACATTCCTTCCAAATGAAAAACCCATATACGTTAAAAGAAAAAAAAGCTATAACTGACTTTACTCTCACCAGTTAGGTGCGTGGAATTATTTCTCAAGTAAATTAATAACATCAAATATTCATACACATCTAATGGATGATATTGTTAAATAATAAACTAATTACAACTTTTGTTTAGATTTTCAAACTGAATAAACATAGGGCACAAACATAAACTTACTGCTTTTCAATGATTTTCCTTCAGGTACAATTACACAAGTGTGCGCTGTGCAAGTTTCAATACGCCATGGAATAAAAAAAAACTAGCCTTATTATTACCCATTGAAAAAAAGCGCACTTGTAAGCAATCCGACTGAGCTAAAACATTTTCTGACGCTGTCTAATTCGAAGGATAGAAACGGGCTATTTTTTTTTTTTTTTTTCAATCTACCCTTTGATAAACTTGATGCGCGGGGATTAGGGTGTTTGATAGGTTCGTGAAATTTCTATGACACGGCGCCACAATTAGTGTGATGATAATTTAACTGGCCACTAAGCCGTTTATCTGGCTTAGGTCTAATGCAACGTGAAGCAACGCGTGGTTCGCGCTCTAGAACTGTCTAAAACGACCAGTTTGTAAGTAACCACAACAATGCAAATAAACGAGTTCCGCTGCGGTGATGAAACATTTTTACTTAAGACGGGAACGACCGCGCACATCAAAGTCAAGTTTGATTAAGTTCATAAAAGCTCTGCACCATCGTTACGTTTTCTTTTATTTTTTTTTTTATCAATGAGTTTTAGCGTGGCCGGATATGCACTGAAAATGACTTGCGCTCTGGACGCCTAGTTAAAGTCACCATGGCGGAAGTCGCTAAATCAATTAACGGAATCCTAACAAAAAGCCTTCGAATGAAAGTGCGCGAGATTGCTGAGACACTTTACAACTCCACTGAAGGAGTTCACAATATCCTGCCCGGAATATTACACATACAAATGTTGTGTGCCCGAGGGTGCCGAAACTTCTCACTCTCGACCAACAACGCGCCCTAAAGGACACTTCAATTCAGTGTTTCGGGAAGGGAAATCCCCATTCCAAGGACCTTTGGCGTCGATTCGTAGCCTTCAAAAAAACTTGGATTCACCACTCGACACCTAAGCCGAAGCAGTGGACACCGAAGAAGGCTTAGACATTCCGTACGGCGAAGAAAAATAATGCCAACAGTTTTTTCGGGCAAGATACCCAAGGAATTGTCATGGTTCGTTACTTGGAGAAGGGGAAAAATATTAAATGGGCTTGATTTGCGACACTATTAGACCGTCTTAAAAAAAGAACTAAACTTAAAAAGAGCCAGACTGACGCACAAAAAAAGTTATTTTTTGTGCTTGTTTTCAGGGAGATCCGTCGTAATGGCAAAATTCAAAGAATTGGGTTTCTAGCTTATTCATCCTTCAACCTTTTTTCCCGACACTGCCTCGTGCGAGTTTTTATTCTTGCCAGCTTTAAAAATGCGTATCGGTAGGAAGAAATCATAACCAAATGTGGACGCCATCGCAGCCGTCAAGGCATATTTTCCTAGCTTTGAAAAAAAAAAAAACTATTTTTCCGGCAGAATAAAAAGAAAATTGAAAATCGCTGGACTAAGTGTGTTGCCTTCAATGGAGACTGTGGTGATCAAGAAAATAAACTAAAAAGGAAGTGTTATCTTTTTTACCATGCCTATCAAACGATTTATTGTGGACGTGTGTTCGGGTTTCCCCCATGATGACGACCGTCCAGTGCGGCGTATGTATTGGACGCCAGCGTTGCTTGTGCACACCCCTCCGTTTCGTAGCAATTAATTTTTTCGCGAATATTTCAAACGCAGTTCATGTACAATCGCTGCGGTGACGTGAATGGCCGTCTCAATCAATGTTCGGAGCACAACAGATGCCGTGCGCAATAATGGACCTAGCGTACGGCGACGCAGAACTTCCGTTGCCTATGGTCAGCATCAGATCACGTGACCGCAAGGTCGGGCTGCGTATAGGAATGTGTCGAGGGGGCTAACGCGGATATTTTTCCCCGCGACTCTTAACCTGTGGAGAAAATATTTGATGCACGTTTGGCATATTGTGAAGGGGATTTTTTTTTTTAACTGCACCTTTGTTTGGCAGGCAGGCCTTACAAGAGGCGCAAACTATTGTACCGAAGATCTATACGAAGGATAAGAATTGCGTGGCAAAATATATTCGTATGCAACTGAGATAAAACAACAGTATTTAATAACGGAAAAGAAAACTTGGAATACTGCGTTCCTTCCTACATTTTAATTTTGTTTAGGGGTCTAACTTAAGAAAAGCTTACCTCTGCTGAATTACTTCCTTTTATTCCAGGTGGAACCCGCATTTTGTGAAGAAAACAAGCAGATCGTTTTTGATAGATTATGCTAAGAATCAATAACTTGCATTTGGAGAGTGAGCCAAGAAAAGTGGAAGCATTTTTTTCTTTTTGCGCAAACAAAAATAACCAGAGTTTGTCATAAAAACACCACCGATTATTGTTTTATACTTAGAGTTATGCTGATCTCTTATTCTCAGCCATTTTTGTTTTGGAGTCGTAGAAGTTGTTTTATTTAGCATTGTAATGAAAAGGAGCCTTTGACACTGCTATTTGTTGGACACATTAAACGCGACATTTTCTTTTTTTTTATGTAAAAAGCTCGTCCCTCCCCTAACGTAACTTAACATAACCAACCTAACCTAGCCTATTCTTAACACAACCAAACCAAAATCAGCCGATGCGCAATTTTTTTTTTCCCGTGCTTTGTCTTTAGGAACATGTCTACCGTCGTTTTGCGTCCGTAGATACGTGTGTTGCATACGCCTACTATGTGAAGCTAGCTTGCGGGACTTATTTTTTCCATGTGCTTGCTCGCATGAGCAGAGACATGACGGAGAGCAGATGACATAGGTTGACACCCGCTAGGCACGGCGAGTCCTGGGCACGTTAATATTTATTCGCAGGCAATCTAATTGCGGCCTAAGAACTCCAAAGAACCAAAGTCATGGCAGGAAGCGGGCACATACACCCAGCCACATCTTTTGTTCTTTTACTGGCAGTGACTCTAGTGACTTGTCGTTTCCTGCTGAACGCATTCATAATCCATATCCACAAGCTCTGGTCACTATTCGATTTTGCTCGCCGTCAGAATTTACATCATGCAAGCAACGCCTATGCGGCAATGCGTCAACCGCCTTTTGGTAGTGTCTTCACGTTGAACAACGAACAGTGGCAATCCTTTACGAATGTCCGTCGTGACCATTCAAACGGCGCGCAATAATTATGAGATTGAACTGCCAAGATGCCAGCAGAGGACCGGCGATGCCTTTCCATTGACAAACTTTGTTGGCCCGATGTTTCCGTCGTCGTTCGCCGCACCCAGCACCTCTCCGACGGGGAGGCTTTGTTTTGAGACGTCAAAAGTAATTACACAGTAGCACCGCGGAAGCCTTTCATTGCGGCTGTTGTGCTCGAAGCTCTCGGAGCTAAAACAACGTCCAGAAATTTGTGATGTGTCTTGTTGTTGCTGTTATTGTTCTTTGTATGTTCGACGTTGCCGTCATGCGGCGCATGTCGTGCACACGTAGAATTTTGGCGTGCGCGCAACTGTCGGTGGTAATAAAATGGTGCCGGCCGGCCGAGAAAAATAATTCCATCTTCTAGTCAGCTGGGGCCCTGACGGATATCGAGAAATAAAGACATACACTTCGATAATGTTACGCAACGTAGCACTTGCCCTGCGCATATCCAACTTTCTTTTCTGTTTCGCTTGTATTTTTGTTTTTATTTCCCTTTGAGGGCTTTTGTTAGTTTATTATATTACGCGGAGAAAGCACACCCCTGTTCTGCTTGTTAACTCGTATTCCTGCTCTTAGGTAGCTCCATATTGTGTGACAACTGCACGTGCCGGTGAGCTTCAGTTAACTTTTGTTTTTATTTAGGTTATTTTTTACTAACGTAGCTGGTCTCGACCCCACTAACGTTTTTATTGTAGGTTTGATAATCCGCTGTTATTATGCGTCTTTGTTTGCCTTGTTCTTAAACTACTATTCCATTCATAGTAATAACATTACAAAACAGGTTAATGTAGAATTACATATTTTGTTATTTATGCACTTTCATCATCGAACGGCTGGAACTAAACAATTGTTCACTTTCCAAAGTTCAAGAGAGCCAGGCAAAGGATCATCAAATAAGAAAATCTGGGTCTGCATTGGCCGCGTAAAGTTTTATATTTGATGGCCTTGTGACCTCTTCTAAAGCCCTCGCGGTTTCTGTATTTCGCCATCATATTCAATAATCCTGCAATCTTAGTTCAGACAAGAGATTAGCGTTCTTGCGATTTATCGTTCAGCTTTTCTAAGAATTTGTGCAGGTGAGAAAATATTCTCTTTCAGTACAAAGAAAATGTCTATACATTGTTAGTATTGATATCTCTGTTAAATACGTATACTCAAAACTTGCATGTCCTGGTGCACTTAGTGCATCAGGATATGCGCACAAGCACAGGCATCCTGACTGTGTCCCTCCCGTTCACTTTGATCAACTGCCAATGCAAAGTGTGGTCACCACAGTCAGAACCGAAACTATCTGTGTAAAATATGTATACTTAAAACTTACAATCTCCTTATGCACTTAGTGCATCAGGATATCTGTAAAATTACCGGCTTCAAGACTGTATCCTGACTATGTTCATCAACTGCCGACCCAAAGCGTTGTCGCCACACTCAGAACCAAAACTATGTCACTCCGCTCCGTGACCGAAGGATTCACAGAATGCCACGATTACGGTGGAGCCTGACGCAATTTAAGGAAGTGACCTATTGCAAGACGCGTGGCAACATTAATTTAGTCCCAGACGACATCGTTGAAGATTCGGTTTGCCACCACCGTGCATCGCTTCATTGTTGTACGAAGCGGAAGCGAAATACGTGTTGCGGGACGGAATTACAAGTTATCTGAGGCCACGATTATGACCATTGTAGTATATGGCGTACGCCGCTGAAAGCACGGTAACGTCTTAAGGCGCGTTCACACTCTTGCAACCGAGTACGACCGAGAAAGACTTCTTGGGACCGGATGCATTGAGCGGAGCTGGTCCTAAGAGATCGCAAGAGGCTTAAAAACCGGTTTGGTCTCTCTCGGTCGCACTCGGTTGCAAGAGTGTGAACGGGCCTTTACACCAGGGCTTCGAAACTTTGCCTCCACCCCCCCCCCCCCCCATTTTTTTTTTAATGGCGCCAGATGCTGTATAAATTTACGGCATAAAGGGTAGTATAACAAACTTGACGCTGAACTTTAATTTCGCAGGTAATACAAGTAAGGGTGAATTAGCTGTGCCGGAAACCATGGCAAAAAAAAAAAAACGAAAAGAAAAGTAGAAACGCATTCTAGTAAAAAACGACTGATGTTCAGAATTCACTGACACTAACTCTTCTTAATTACTGAAGGAAGCTTGTGTGTAAGAGCGCAGTTTTTCAATGCGAGGGTGGAATGCGGGCACTGAAGCTCTCACTTCCGTGTCGATGTTGAGCCGTGATCTGTAATTTTTTCTCATTGACACCACCACAGAAAAGCAAATTCGAATTTTTCACACGCTCAAACCTCTTCGCAAACCCTCTGAATCTTTCGCGAATCCAGTTAGGGTCGAGGCCTACAGTTAGGCGAATTCCATTTAACACTTTACACTAAAAAAGTGAAATGAAAATAGATTCTGGCGTTATCTAGAGGATAATATCAATAAAAAAATTACAAGAATAATTCTGAGAGCGGAACATCACATTATAACTAACCTCGAACAATTTAGTCTGAATCAGTCTTGTACGCCTTACTGGAAAAAAAAAGTAACCGATTACAGTGAAAGCTACCATATTGAAAAATGCAAGTGATTACAGTAATCAATTACTGCACCACAAAATTAACTGAACATTTACCAGAAAGTAATTGATTCATTTTCACGTTAATTTTTACGTTACTAGACTAGCTCAGTGCAAAACACAGTCGTCTATGCCGCGGCGAACCGGGATCGTAACAACCCGTACACAGGAAACAAGGCACTGTAGACAGCTCGACAGTCAAAACGTCACTGACCGCGTTGTTCTTGTTTTGGTTGTTTAGAATTCAAAAAGGTGTCCAACGTTACCGCGGAAACGAAATAATTGAAGCGTTAAAACGTTACAATAAATTGTAATTGATGAAAATTAATCAGTTACTTGTAACTCGTAACGTACAGGTCTGGCCTGAATGAACGGGCCACGTTCATTCAGGTCAGACTCTTGCACGGTCAAGATGCGCCTAATGTTTTTTTTTTTTTTTTTTTTTTATTTAATTACGAGCATACAAGTACAAGTTCGTCCATTCAAGATTCAATTATACTTCCAGTATGAAAACTTCACCTACGCGGATTACCTTAGACGTCGTGTCAGCAGAACGCAGTAACTCATGAAAACATTGTCGCAGTAGGCCTAAAGGAAAAAGTCTGATGCACTTGAATATCCCGTTTTAACTCTGCCACGAGTTTACAAATGACATGGGTACTCGTTAGCAAAAACATAACCTAAATTACTCTGCGTGACATTGTTCTCATTTCGTTAACTGCTGTCTGCACTCTATAATGATTTGATTTTCGTCCTTTTTTCTGTTGTACAAGCTTTTTCGTGTTTGTTGTTCATCTTGGGAGTATTTTCTTTTGTGTCTGCCACATTAGGAGCCGCGTAAACGATTTAGTGTGGCGTCAGCAACCCTCGTAACGTTTCGGCCACAACCATTAGTGAACGAACAACGGCTTAATTTCTTCCGTCTGGGAGACTGGCCCGACCATCTCACAGAGATGCCCCTCGAAAAATGCAATGTCACGCATGTTTCACCACACTTCATAGTATGCTCTTTGCCCTAATGTACAACAACGCTAATGAACGCAAAGTTCAGTTTCATCGACAAAGCTCTTCCGTTAAAAGTTCAAAGCAATTATAATCTCATTTTGTTCGTCAACGGATTATTAGCGTCATCGAGAGCTACGACTAATAGAGGCTTGACACGCCACAATTAGTCGCCCTTTGACGACACGTAAGCCTAATCTGACAAGCTTTGGAAGGGCTTCCCACGACGCGACATTAAGAGGTGCTTGTAATGCTCCAAAGTAACCACCGAAAAGGGTTGTGGTAGAGCTAGGACTTAGCCAAGCAATCGTTTTGTTGTTGTTTTTTTTCTTTAGAGTCGGTTAGCTTGCTGCTCGTGCCAATCGACTATGACACATCATTTTCGATTTAGATTGAGACAGACAACTCGCATACATTTCTGGGGAGATGATGGCTGCCTTGTGGTTTGCTAGAGCGGTCTGCTTTAAAATATCGAACATTATATATAACTTTAGTTGGTTAAGGAATATACATAGGCCTACAGAGAAACGCTGTGTAGTTGCTAACGTAACGTACCTTAGTACTGACTTGCTTTAAGGCACGTGTGACCTCAATCTACTACTTGCTTTCCTACACGATTGTTAGATTTCTTGAGTGTTTTATTAATTATTTTTATTGTGAAATAAATAATTAGAACCCTTAACTGTTGTTTTTATTTGCGCTTAATGTATCCTGCATTTCTTCGAGAGTAAAATGCATTTTTAATTCTATTGGAAGCTGATCGCTAACATGTATACAAAATTAATATTTTAACCTATAAAAACATTCTAATGCCTACATATCACCACTAGCAGGACCTATACTGTTATGGATGCAGTATTTTCACTACGTGAGAAAGAACAAACATTGACAGCCTTTTCAGAGCGGCCTTGCAAAAACGTCCTTCCATTCTATCCATCGGGACTCTATAGACCTTTCCAGCGGCAGTCTCGAACGAAGCGATTTACAGCGCGTGTCCCTGGTTTTGAGAGTGCACGTCAGTGTTGCCCGACTGCGCTGAGCTGTGGAGTTTCTCGTCAGTAGGCTGTGGTAGCCTGCGTTGGCGCAATTCCGGACGCTGGTGGTGGCTGAATTGCCGCGTTTTCTTTTTTATCTTGTGTTCTCTGGCGAGCATAATTTATAGAGGTCTTTAAGAAAGCAGTGCTCTATTTTTGTGAACAAAAACAAAGAAATGAAAGCTGTTTCGGTGAGCCCGTGCGCGACAGAACAAATTCAACTGGAATGTTTTTTTCGTTTTATGTTCATTGTTTTACGGCACCGTAAACTCAGCCGTGTCAATCTATAAAGGTCAAAATATTTGACCACACAGGATATCCGTACTGCATGGATATTTCCCGCCCACAACATGAAATTCAATGAGTCTCATCAATCGAACAACATAAATTGTACGTACCCCACGGTGCCGCGTTATCCGAACAGGATTGGAGGGATTGGAGGAAGGTCTCAAATAACACCGCATATCCAATATACAGTGTCGACGATAGTCACTTCACGACAATCGGACGGAATCCGGTGTGTTTTGTGGAACATGTAGAAGAGAGCAGCTTTTTTGCACAGCTTCAAAGCGAATGAACGAACGTGTCTATTCTGTCCCCACACCCCGTACCCTATCAGCTACCACACCCTATCAGCTATTTTTCGCGAAGACCCGGAACACAGCCGGGAAGGCTTTTTGGAGATTATCTCAACGGAAATAATCCTCCAAGAACGTCGAACTGCCTGCGTCGCGGGCTGCTTGACGTTCGCTCTTTTCGTTCGTTTCCTGCGAAGGCCGAGCAGGCTACGAGCCCTGGTAGTCCCTGTTTCTCACAGTGGAAGGTAACACACAAAGAGTAAGCATCCTAAACAGGCGAATAAAGTAAAAAATTCCAAGAAAAGCCGGCGAACTCCGAATGCAAAATGCAGGCGGGGAGTCACGCTGACCGGGTTTCCACAGCTCAGGCGGGTGCCAGAAATTTCTGGCTGATAGGGGTCGCTCGATTCGCAAAATGGCGGCGGCCAGAGCGCTCTTTTTGGAAAGGTCTTTACGTTCCATTCCCCGATTCAATCAACAAGCCCCGAGCACTGGAGATACCTAGTCCGAGATGTGGCCGATGCATCCAAGAGTACGCCAGGTCACAGCTCCAAAAGTGAAGGCTCTAAAGTTTTCTGACGTTTAATTTTTGTTGCTCTTATTGGCGCTATATTCTCTTCCGTCAGGGAAATTTTTGCGTATGTCAAATGCGTCATCAGGTTTGATAAACAGAAAAGGTGAGAAGTCGAGTAGTCTCTATTCCCACCACTGTTTCAAATAATAGCGGAGTGAATACGTGTAGAGACTCCAAAAGAAGGGAGAACGGGCATTGAGGTGTTTGCCCCGAGGAATGGTGTTGAGTGAGGTGAAACCGCTGACCTTTAAGGATGGTTTCGTGAGCCGTTAAATGTAAGACATTGACGTGCGTCGCCACGCTCTGCATCAACCTCAGACGTTCAACGGCTTACCGCGACGAAGACTAATATGTCATGAGAGGTCGCTTAGTCGCGGGGAGACTCTCCCGCCAGGAATGTTCTATGGTTCGTACTGTCGCCGCGTGTAGACCCGTCTGAAAGCCACAAGCGCACTCCGTGTCGATAAGCGCGCATTCCAGAGGTCTGATTGTTTTGGACATAGCACGCACTAAGGGGCCTCGACGGCACGTACAGAGCGAGGATTCCCGAAGTTGGAAAGCTCGGCCTCTCCTTGCACGATCGAAGGGGTCGACGAGAGCGGAGTCACATTGTAAGATCTACGAACTGAGCTGGTACCACTTATCAAAGAGCAGAGGCGAGACCGGCCTTAGTTACGTACTGTCTGTAATTCCTTCCTTCCTTTTTTTTTTTTTTCTTACTCAACTCCACGAGAAAAGTTATGTTGTGCGGACTACTAAACTGGGTCACGCTTTCACGGGATGGGATGGCGCAGTGGCGGGTGGAGGTAGGGGCGTCTGAATTCATTTTCTCTAGTTTTTCTTTTTTCTTTATTTCACATCGTTCGGAGTTGGATGGAGAGTTGTCGGTTTTGTCGGGTGCCGCCGCGCCGGCTCCCAACAGCACTGTCGGCGATGCTGACTCGAACCGGAGCCTAGGCCAGGGCTGGTCGTCCGCGCGTCCGACACGCACGGAATGCAAATCAGACGCCACAACCGCATTCTTCCTGGCTCCTACCCGAAATTGGACGACCGTCTGAAATACGCGCGAGGGGCGTCGGTTCGCTATTGAGCATCGAAATGAAACTCGGTACAAAGAGACTACGAGAAAAAAAATAAATGGTAAAGTTTTCCCGAGGCAACCAATGTGTCAGAACCGGTAACATAAAGAGCAGAATAGAAAGCGAAGAATGTAGAAAGGCGTGTTGAAGCGAGTCGAGCCGTTTAGATTTTCGCTTGCTCTCGATTCTATTGTGATGGGAGTTTTCTGCCGCCGGTTGCAGCGGGAGTCAATATGCCGGTGGTATATGTTCGATGGGTTCTGTCCGCAGCACGAAGAGTGACTGGGTGTGCGCCTTGTAGAGTGAGTGGTTTTATCATTCGTCGCCGCACTTCTGAAGCCCCGAAATCGCGATTGACACGACCGTGGCCGCAGAAATTGGGACGCTCCTTTCAAAGTACGACTCGAACACTTTCAACTTCCAAATTAAATCCTCAGAACTTCGCTGAACAACAGTAAAGTGTAGATCTCCTAGCTCAATTTGCTACTGTTTTGCTACTTTCCGAGGGGAGCGCTTGATTAACATAAGAATTTTTAACGTCTTCTTCGAAGCAGATGTTCCTGCGTCCGGACCAGAAACGTTCGTTCTTCTTAACATTTGTTAGTGTCGCGGGGGAATCTTCTACATGGGAGCAATGACCAAGAAAGATAAACTAGAATAATGAGTGATTTTTGAAAACTTCGTGATTAATTTTAAGCGCAACACGTTTTACTTTTGCGGTCTATAAGGCCCTACATCGACAGTTTTGCGCTAAACTCGAAGAAGCTTCGTTGCAAAGCAACTGCGCGGCCATGTTATTCAAAGTTTTCGTGGCCTGCGAACTACCACCTGCTCTCTTGCTGTGCACCTCACCGATAATAATGACATTGGACATCAACAAATTATTCAATGCCCGACCTAACCAATTAACATTCTTTTTGTACGCCAGGTTGTTGCGGCCGAGAATATCTCCAACTGTCTACGGTCGGCAAAGCTTAAACATTTATAAGAAGGTGTATTAGTCGATTGACGTGCGAGTCCCGCGCGTGTCGTCTCTACGATTTTCTGTAAATTGTGCTTAACCAGATTTCGAGGGCTGTCCCCTGGGCAAAAAAAAAACAAGGCACTAAAAGTTTTTTACTTCGATTAAATTCCTCGCAAAATGCATGCTATATGTATACTGTTTTTTGTTTTTTCACTAAAGGCATTATACAGACACAGTTAGTAAGTAATGTACGCTAAATGTGCATTAAAAGCATTATTTATGTATTGGAAGTTTCATAAGAAATATATTTAAAGTGAATTTTCTTCTTTTGTAGATGTACAAAGTCTGTGTACTTAATTTGTTTTGATTTTTACCAAGTATTGACTGCGCCTTCCTGAGTCTATAAAATTGAAAAAGTATGGGACGGTACTCGGCAGAAGTTTCAAGGCACGATGTAGGCGTTCCAGTAAACATCAGATGGAACTTCGTGCGACCTTTCCTTGAAATCAGAAATTGAAGCAATAGAGTAAACAGACTAACGTGGGTACACTTTCGATTCTCGCGAGAAAATTAATTTTGTTAAATATTCACAACGCAATTATGTTAATTTAAATTTATGCAAATTTAATATCCCGTAAGTGTAGGGGCATCATACCAGCAAAGTAAAATCATTTCGCCAGTTAAAAGGCGCAATGTGAGCGTAATGTTAAGAAAAGATCTACTATCCTCTGCCTTGGCGTTGAGTCGACGCAACGCGGAGAGAAGTGAATATGGGGTTTACAAAGTGATTTGGGGACCTTCACTTGACTATACCTGGCGGGTGAACTGATATCTACCAAAGCGCAAAATTATCCCATGCCTCTATACCGCAATTTGAAACACAATATTTGGCGAAAAACATATATCATGAGGTTGTCTAGTAAACTTGTTAGGGTCACAAACAATATTTGAAGACTGAAGTAGCACGGTTCCTTTCTCAAATGTAATGTTTCACCTTCTCTTTCTTTTAAACGGTATTGCATCTTTATCCCTTAATTTTCGACCAAATACAATAAAACTACACATGCATGTGCAGTTTCTAATGCTGATTTCAAATATTTTGTCATGTTACTATCTAGTAGATTCGTCCTTAAACATATTAAAACTCTAGTAAGGTAGTAAGCTGAGCTAGTTGGTATGCATTAAACATGATAATAGACCACGCACAAATATACAGAATAAACGAGGTTCTTTTTTGTCAGCAATACATTTCAGTTGTGAGGGCGCGCTTACCTTCCGTTATCTTCTTACCTCGTCTGTTCTGTCAATTTGTGCGAGGTCTATCATCATGTTTTATATTAAAACTCGGTGACCTTTCCAAGAACAATAAGGAAGAAAAACCGCTATACAATGTTAGGAGTTCTTTAGAGACTGAAACATGTTTTGTTGTGTTGCAACACGTTGAAATTCACTATTCAATGTGTGTCCACCAGGAAATAAAACAACAGATTTGATATATATGTCGTCTGATTATATCGAAGAATCTGCTCTCAACGTGTGTGCTGTGCAGATTTTTTTTTTATTTCTGGCCAGATGATTTAATGTGGTGTCAAGAAACTACCCAATTCATATTTGGCTATAGTGTCACCAATACTTTTAATAAAGCCACAACACGCAATTGCTCGAAACCGAAGCCGTAACTGGACTGGAGTGGAAGAAGAAATACAGAGGACGAGAACGACACAACAAGTGACGTGGCTGTGCAACTTTATCCTTTTTTTTCTTTTAATTAACATCATTTTAGTTTTTTTAGAAGCCGCAAGAACGATGTGTGTAATACTTTTTGTTAATTTCTAGTATTGAGCGTGTGCCTTCGATGAAACACCACTTTGAATACCTTGGGTGGTTGTGTCTAAACCATAAGAAAACGGCCCGTGACCACGCAGAGGAGAGTGAGCGCGACTCGGACCGGTCAGTTCTCGATCGGCGGTTTTGGGTGGAAAAGAGACGAATTTTGAGCCGCAAATTGTGTTCTGGGTAGCAAGGCTTTCATATGTCATGTACAAATAAAAACCTTGGCGAACATAAATACCATGTCAGTGTCCCTATAACTGCATGCTAACAACACTATCTTTCTAACTCCCTAGCCGTTGAGATATTTTTTCTGCACGTTTGCTAATAGTAAGAATGTAATATATTGAGAAAGCACTGATTTAGCATAAAGTTCAGTGCAAATTGAGCCCGCACAGATATTACAAATTAGTATTATATACAAAATATCGGACTACACAATTATAAACTTTGCCGATCAAGAAAACTCCATATTTATAAATAGATATTAAAACTCTTTTTTGTGTGTACAAGAGACGTATCTTTTATTCAATGCATGGAAACATGCTTAGTTTCTCGTTGTCATCCAGTGTTAAGGCGCGTTCACACTAGCGATTCGCATCAGACACGCGACCGACTGGTGGTATGCGACAAGCGCCCACCGGCGTTCACGCTGTGGGCAATCGGCGATTCGCTAGTGGAGATACGAGTCTATGAAGTTCTCGGTAGCCGCCACCGATTCAGTCCTTCCAAGTACATCTGAAGATCGTTCGCGTTTCGCTGCTCTCCATTTTTTCCCGCACAGCTACAGTTGCGTAGTTTTTGCAACAATAAATACTCATGATATTGGTCTATTTCCTTCAGAACCGCGTATTATGAAATCATGATTACTACATTGGCACGCAATCACCCGAGCTTCCGCTGCACTGTACGTACCTGTCAAGCCAAAAGCAACATGTCTGCAACCTGGCCATGTTGTTTTGCGGGCGCTCATTTAGATATGAATTGTGATTGTTAAAAACTAATGGGTACTTTTTAACAGAGTTAGTCAGAGCCGCCGCAGTGTCTCATACCACTCTGTATCCATGGCCGCTAGCGCGAACCGAGTTCTTTGAGGGGTATGTTGTTTGCATCTTCCGCAGAAGAGCAGCGTGACGAATGTAAACAAACGCGAGGTGCACATCACGTCACTTCCGAGGCGCCGCTGATTGGCTTAGCCTCCGCGCAAGTCGGTGACTGCAGTGGTCCGCCGTTTCGTCTCCCATACGTTGTTGTATACTCATGATGAGTCCCGGCTTCTAGAATATTTTGCAAGTCAAATGGAGGAAGTTAAATGTGAGGAAATAAATAGCAATATAGGCCGACACGCGGAGCGGCTTTGTTTACCAACACGGCCGGAAGGCCGCGCATGCGCGCTAGCTATGTGAGCAAAAGCGGCCCGGCTCTCCGTGTTTTCGCCATTACGTCGTGTGGCGTGCGCTCGTTGTTGACGTTGTAAGGACGATTGTAGCTTTATTTGTGCGTCGTGTTTCTTGACAACGTATGTCGCATGCTATGTCCGACTATTTGAGCTCACTACCTGAGCCTGAACGGCAGCAGTATCGAAACAAACTGTGCGTGGACGGCGTTGCCTTCGAGGATCCGTACGCCGCAAACAAGGTCTGCTGGACTTCCGGCGTACAGTTGCTGCCACCGAAGTCCACGACTCACGTTGTCGTTTATTTAGTTTTTTCGCCAAGCTATTTCACGGCTGACACGGTGCAGACGTACAAGTTTCTCGAGGTCAGTCGGTTTCCGCATTGCCAGCGGGATCAGCAGACTGTGGGTCCCGGGAGGTGTATTCATTAATTGATTAAATACACACAGCGTCTTCAAGTCATGGTATGACAATTTTCCTACCCTCATGACCACAAGGCTTGGCAAGCAGTAACGCTTTGTCCGTTCTGCAGTCTTCACGGTAACACGTTACAAGTAACAGCGTTGTCAGGGACGCGTTACTTTTTTCATTAACGTATGCCTACTCGTTACTTTTTTGACGCAGTAACGGGTAACGTACTTACGCTACTCTTTCAAGTACGTAGTTACTTTACTCGTTACGAATTCCCGAGTCTTAAAGAAATTACACTTCTTTTTTTTCGTGTTTTTAGGCGTCAAGCGTCATGTAAATTTTATGTTCTCTGCGTTTTTCTTTGTGTTTTTTCTCGTGAGTATTTAGGTGAAATCCTAAAAGGAGATAATCTAATTATGTTTCGTTTTTTCATGAACATAATATTTCTTGATATATAAGCTTATGCATAGCTATATCTTAAAAACAATAAAACGTGTTAAATCAATCTACAAATTAACGCAGAAGTAACGTGCGTTACTTTTTATTAGCAGCGGTAACGCTTACCTTTCATTTGCAAGTAACGATTAACATATTTCGTTACTTTTTTTCTGTAGCGCCTACAACACTGCCGTTCAGTCGCCGATTCCCTTCTGCTTGATAGCACGGGCGTAGCGAGCCTCCGACGAGCGCTAGGCCGGTGCTTTGTGCGCGAACACCGTGGGAACAAAATCCAAGTGGTCTCGATCAGACTACAGTTTCCCTGAACATCAGCAAGCCTCGGGACGGAGATTGAAATGGAAGCCGCACTTGCCTTCAAGAAAGTGCTTGCCGCACAAACGGTCGTTCGCGCGAGGCGACCATTCTTTTTGATGCACCAATATTACGCACCTTCTGTGCCTTTCAAAGTTCGCAGGAAACCTGTGGAAACTCACTCCACTAATTTTTGTGCACCTTTCGGTGCAATTAACGGCTACACAGCTTCGCGGCATGCAAAACGAGCGCGCTTTTGCCCACAACACCCGGCTCCGGCGTGATCGGAGCGCCGTCGCAAGCCCGCGTGTCGGTCTATAGCTATTGGGGTTTATGTGTTCATTTTTGTTATAAACCCCTATAGTTAGTGTTTGTATTGAATCTAAACTTCCCCTATACTTCGCATATACACTCATATAAAATTATGTGTCACTGTGGCGCTTATTTTCACCAAAATAAAGTGAAGAATGTGCAGGACAATTTCGTTTTATTTTTCATTTTACTGATTTTTTTTGTTGTAGTAAGCGACAGAATAACCTAGTACGGTTTTTTAAGATGTTGAAAAAAAGGCTTAGCGATAATTTTTCACAGGCAAAACCACATTTTATTTTATTTTTCTTCACTCATTAGGTTTCATGTTATCATAATTTGAATTAATGAATACACTAACTTTCGGCATCTCTGTGCGAGGGTAAATTGAGTAGTTTCCGGAATAAAAATGAAGGCGATTTATATCTGATTTAAGTTACACTTTATTTTTTGGCATAATGCCTCTGAAGCTCCAAATACTTGGTCCGGCGCTTCTCCAGTTTTTCGATTCCCTCCCGGAAGTGACTTTCTTCAACATCCTCAAAACAACTGTTCACAGCCTCCATGACCTCTTCATTCGACAGAAATGTCTTTCCAGCAAGGAAGGTCTTGACCTTCGGGAATAGATGGAGATCGGAGGAAGCCAAATCACTTGAGTACCTTGTATGCGGGAGGATTTTGAACTTCACTTCTGTGCGTTTTCGCTGAGCGACCGCACTTGAATGGGCGGGTGCTTTGTCGTGGTGAACCAACACCTGTTTCTTGACCATTCCCGGGCGTTTTCCTTGAATGACTGGTTTCATCTATCCCCGAAGTGTTTGTAGTAATGACCAGTAACCGTTTTTCTATTTTCAAGGTAATTAATGAGCAAAATGTCTTTGTCTTCCCAGAAAACGGATGCCATCACCTCGCCTGCCGACTGAATTGTCTTTGCCTTCATAGCCGATTCACGGAGCCCAGTGCATTGTTTCTTTTTAGGTTTCATTCCTGGCGTGTAAAGATAGACCCAGTTCTCGTCCATAGTTACAAATCGTTGCTTGAAATTCTTTGAATTTGCCTGAAACACTTCCAAACTGTCAGGTGACGTTCGGGCTCGAATTCGTTTTTTCTCCTGATTGAACAAGTGTGGCACCCATTTTTCAGAAAGTTCTTTTAATGCTAATTCACCGTGTAAAATACGAACAACTCGGTCAGAAGAGATCCCTACAGCTTCCTCAATTTCATGCACTTTATGAAGGGGTCTTCCACAACCAAGTGATTGATTATATCTTCAATTTCTGGTGTGGTAGCTGTTTTTGAATGTCTTGAACGTGATTCATCACTTGTGTCCGTACGACCAGGATTAAATTTGGAAACTCGAAAACTCACGGTGGAAAATGAAGTTGATAATTTCCCACAAATAGCATTCCACCTGGACTTGATATCGGTCGCAGTTTTTCTCTCTAAATAAATATATTTCACGACCACTCGTATTTCGTTTTTATTCATCATTGAAAATGTTTATGGCTGCTCGACTAGGAATCTTGTCAAAGCCAGACTTTTTGAGATATCACTCTGACGTTTGTGGTCATTTTATGCAAAAGGCTTGCCAAAACAGTGCCATAAAATTGTTTTAGAGCAAAAAACCCTCTCGTGGTGATTCCGGAAACTTTTCAATCTAGCCTAGTAATACATCCCAGCGCGATACGTTGAGAAAATGACTTTTTGGACCGTCCAAAGTGGGATCGAAGCGTTAGTGTACATGCGCTGGAACTGAAACCATAAAATAAATATAACTGTCCCAAATAAAAGCCATAGTCTGTCATTGGCTTCTACTGTATTGTTTGTTTGTTCTCATTCGGCTACTCGGACGAATACATTGGTGTATCATCAGACCGTAGAGAAAAATACAATTCCTTCTCACTAGTATTCCCGAGACGTATCTCCATACGGCCGAACACTAAATAAAATATGTCGTCATGTTTTGTTTTTTGTTATTTTATTGTTAGCGTTTATGCAATGTGCAAACCAGCAGCCCTTATTCATTAAAACTACAGAAGCAACATCGACTTGCCATGAAGTATCAATTGAAGTATCAATTGGGAACAAACAGATGCAAGCATCCTCAGTTTGTAATGTTCATGTGCTTCCTTATTCTTTTGAAAACGGGAAAGGGCAGACAAAACAGCCAAAACACAAAGACCGATTCTCTAAATGTATTTTACATGAAAACACTAAAACTGCACCATCAAAAATTAAAATATAAAAAATTAACAAAGGTACTAATGCAATGCGTAATAAAGGTACTAATGCAATGCAAACTCTATAAGTAAATTGTCAAGTAAACTGGCTCAGCATTGCGTGCATGGGAAACAACTGATGCATGTGTTTTGCGAAGGAAGTTTTGTAGGAACGAAAGTATAAAACGAAAATTTTATAAATAAAAAGGTAAATGCATGCAAAGACGGAGGCCGATTCTGACGCAGAAATACGAACATCCCAGTTGTTTGCTCGAACTATGTATAACTAGTTCATTTTACCCTTGAACTAAAATTAACAATAGTATCATTATTCTTAATTCGACGCCGAGCCGTTCAATTTTATTAATATTGAATATAAGGCATATTTCCCATTGTAGAAATGCGGTTGCAGCTCCATAACCGTCAGCGTAAGAACGCAGAGCGCGATTGATTCTGTTCGCGCTTCATGCTTCGTGAATCAATCTTCGCCATTCTTATCGTTTAATTCAGCATTCTGATTGGCTACGGGGTGATGATATATTGCTCTGCACTTGCTACGTCCTGCGTTTTATCAAAACTTAAGATAACTATCTGTCCAGAAACAAACCGCGGTTCAAATTCAGATTGTAAACTTTCCCAGTCAATATTCAATTCATGGGCACGAGCTGCTTCCTTTTTCGCCTTAAAGCTTCATCACAAGCTAGTATAAATTTTAAAACAATAATTCGCCAGAACATTTATTACTACTTACGTGTAGGAATGCGAAAGCATTCCTACACGCAGCGCCTTCCTACAAGCGAGCGTGACATCCCGCTCGCCCACTGTGCAGGCGCGGCGAATCCCGCCTTCTTCACGACGTCTTCCGTGACGAAACATTGCGTTGCTGAGCTTTTCTTTCTGTTTTATTTCTGAGTCTCTTTCGCTTTGACCTTGAGCGCACCCGCCGGCTTCCATGACGAAGCACCTGCGTTGCTGTGCCTTTCTTCGGGTATTATTTGGAATGAAAACTTAGGGGGTGCCGTTTCGCTCAGCCAATGGGAATTTAGGTGCCGTTTTCGCTGCAATGGACAACTCCGGCTTCGTTCCATAAAACAGTTAATGCTTTCGCATTAAAAAGAAAATGGGCGGTCTTGTGTAAATTGGAAGTACATTCACGCTGATATCTGCGACACATCACGGCGAAGTTGTTGGGCCATGGTATCGCGTTTACGCGCCGTAGGTTCATGACGGCGAAGTCTCTCGGCTTGGTTTTTGCGAGCACGAGCCCACTGTCTTCCCTCCGACACACGGCCAGGAGCATCAGCGTCTGACAAAGACCTGGGCGCCTGCACGCAGTGCGGAGCTAAGGCGCACGCGTCGTCTTCCTGCTTTGCACCGGATTAACGCCAAGCTTGAGCGCATGTGCCGCCCGGCTTGGGGATCCACTAACGATGATGTGATGCGCAGGACATTTCTTCTAGGAGTCGCACTTTTCGGAGGTGCGCTAGAGACAGCGGGGCTTGTGCCGGCGGGAGGCGGCGTGTACGGGTGTGCCAGGTGGGTTAATTTTGTTTAATAAGCCATTCGCAAATTGTCGCCGAAAACGGCGTAAAAAGAGGGGGGGGGGGGGGGGGGGGGTTGGGTTAACACGCGCCCCAGTGAAACACCCGCTGTTCCTCATTGCGCCTCCAAAAAAAGCAGCTTGCTCCACCTAGCCGAAGCGGTGAATTTCAACAATCACCTCCAATTACATTCATAATTTAAAAAAAAAAAGTCACCAAAAAATATTTTGCGACTTGTGGTTCACTAGCGACCAGTCTGTGAGATTCATAAGCACTGCGTTTATCGAGTGCCGATAAAGCAAATTCTCGAATTTGTACGGTAGCTGTGCGGTAACGCACCCGCTTCACGTTCCGCACACCCAGAGTCGAATCTTGTAGGCAACGCGGCGTCGGATGATATTTCTGAAGCATCTGGTCTTAATCGACGACGGACGTCCTGCACCCAATGCTCTGCTACGCCGATCAACGGACGTCATTTTTGGGAGCTGGAAGAGCCCAGGACAGCTATTACTGTAAAAGCCTTCACCCCTAAAGGTTTCCCCGCCATGCATTTGAAGTACAGAGCATCAATACGAAAAAGGTATGTGTGTTTACCTTCCTACAGGACACAGACAACCAATTACGGGGAACGACAGTATTTCAGCGAATGACGAAGCTCAGAACACGTTTGGACAAAAACGAAATATGGAGTGGTACAAACAATGGACAGGAATTTTCTCTTGCACAATGTGTCCCTGAGCAATAGTTTGCTTCTTCTTCAGCTTATCGTATTAATGAGCTGCGTCATTGTTATGGATTTAACTATTCTTTGCCGTCACTCGATGTTTCCGTGCTCTGCGGGAAAGTAAACCGACATACTTCTGTCAGAGCGACTTGTCATCTTACCATCGGCTTAGCTTGTGTAGAGTAGCGGTTAGGTGTTCCAACGATCATGCAGTCAGATGGGTGACAAAACTGGCGCACACGCTTTTACCATCAAGACGATTATAACTGCAAAGCGATAACACTTTCCGATTTACCATCTAAGCTGATCAAAAAAGCTGAATAATTGGTACGGGAAAGTACGCATGCGGGCATTTCCTTGAACGTCACTGAATAAGCCTGCCATTGGGGTCACCGATATAACAACAACAAATGCTTTGATTGACCCTCGCTATTCTCGCTAGATCTGAGACTGATTGATGAGGTTCATCCGTAAGGAGGGTTATTAACAAGAAAGATCTCGAATAACTGCAAGCGATGTTTGCTGAGTATTTGTTCGTAAAGACTAGGGCTACCCAGCAGTAGCGGCAGTAAAAAGTATATTGCTTTCACAATACGCGTTATATTACAACACACGATGGTTAGCAGCTAACCAGCAATTCAGTAGTTGTTATTCGGGCGGATGGAATGTAACGATATATAAACAGGGGCACCTGTCTTCATTTATTGCTGCTGCGACATTAATGGAGGATTGCATTTCCTAACCATATCTGCGAAAAATATGCACCGTGCATCCCCCCTATTGGAGACAAATAAACTACATTAAAGCTAACGGGTTTTCGAAGACTCTACTCATCCTCTTTCGCAGCTCGTCGCCTCCATACTTCTTCGTCAAGTGGCAAGCGCTGCGTCGGACGTGTTGTAAGCCTCTCGTTTAGGACACACATTAAAGGGTGACAGCGCCAGACTCCTTACGCTGACGACTTCGAGTGGCTCTTTCGTGCGAGCACCTTCTTCCAAGAAGAGCCGAGGCTTGCGTTGTCTAAACAAGAAACAAAGAACACACAGCGGCTCCGCCGTCGTAAAAAAGGCGAAAAACGACGAAACAAAACAACGCTCCGAAGAAAAATGCAAAACGATTGGAAAAAAAAAGAACGACCAGCAAGGGTTTTGCTGCCAGTTTCCCTCTCCGTCCGTCGTCCTTTGTCTTAGCGGCAGTGCGCGAACTTTGATGAACGAGGAAATAATGCTCGTTGCTTTATCACATTGGAGACGCCGATCACGCTAACCTGGGCCTCAACATTCCTCCTTCCCACTTCTGTCTCTCCATCTCAATCTGGGATGGGAGTGGGACAAGCCCCGGACGCTCGTGTAAAGAAAACAGCACCGGTCTTGTTTTCAGCCGCGGTTGATTGATTAAAGGCGCCGACTGCATCAAAGTTGGCTCTGTTGAAACGGCAACTTTGGTTACAAAAGGGCCCACTAATTGCACGACGCAAAAAAGAGAAAGAAAGAAGGTATTGTTTCTGCGTTTCTTTAATCAGTCATACATCATGGCGCTCCCACGGCGGGGTCTTGCGCCTCCAGATGTGTTTACAACGAAAGGGTATCATTGGGCAGTTTTTGGAAGGTGCTCTAAGAGTACTGAGTGTCTCCCTGAATACATTTTGGGCAACATGCCAATATCATAAGATTCATGTTGGCAAGATCAATCACGTTGATCAGGGCAATGTGGTCTTTGGACCTGTTGATAACCCCCCCCCCCCCCTCCCCGTCTTTTTTTTTCTGAGATAAAAAAAAAAAGATATCTGTGCAATAGAAAACCGTGTTGTGGTTCACCTAAGGTTTTCCTTCTTTGTGGTACCGGGACGGAAAGGTACCGGGACGGAAAATAAGTTACTTTCTGTAATTTACGATCCAGCGTTGGTGGTAAGGCGTCACAAGTAACGGCGTTACCGGTAACGTGTTACTTTTTTCTGTAACGTAGTAACGGGCTGGTAACGTAAGTAATGTGTAAAGTACTTACATTACTTATTTCAAATAGGGGGTAACGTAGTTACGCTACTCGTTACACCTTTTTCCCAAAACCCGACCGAAAAAACTAAATTTTTTCTTGCTCTTAGTTTTTGTTGTACCTAACACAAGGAGTTGAGGGGACCAATCAGAGATCGTCAAAAGGGCACGATCATGCTGTTCGTCATGTTTCGAAATGTTTTCTATCATCGCTGAAGCAATCGTAAACATCAAAAGGCACAATGACTTGCGCTTTTGACGCTGCTGGATTGGTCCCATTAGCTTGTAACGTCGCTGCGTCTGAACTTCAGCTTAAACGAAGTATTTGTTGCCGTCTGCGGAGTGCGCGGCGCAAGCGTCTCGCAGTTTCTTGAACAGACAAGGAGTTGACGAGAGCTCCGAAACCTCCTCCTCGCCTGCGCGCAACGTTACTAAAACACTCAGTTGGGAAACTCGTCGTCGAAACCTGAGCCGCTGGCGTCCACCGAGACCGAGCTAAATGCGACAACAGCGCCGCTCTTTATCGTTTGTCTGTACTGTGGTCACCTTGAGCTTTTTGAAAGCCTGTTTTTGCGTAAAAACAAACGGAAAAGACTCTTTTTGTATGAAATTTATTAGAGTTTAGTACAAAAAGAGGGGCGCGTTATGTTTTTAAAATCTTTAGTTTGGAGGGTTTTGCGGCACAAGTAATATTGTTTTTATACAACCATGCCTCAGCGGGGCTTTTAGGTAGCGCGCCCCGACCTTCGTGCATTTTAACTTCGGTAGTTCGCCGCGGCGCGTCCGCCGGGGAGACGGGGGTGGCACCCTTGTAACCTCTTCCGCTGTATCTGTTCTTAAAGCCAAAATAGAAGTCACGTGCACTTCCTCGAGTGGCCGCTGCGGGAGAAATGATGGCGTTGTGTTCGTCATTAGCTCGGCGCTCGGAGACAGATTGGGACCACTTCTTCAAAGCTGTCTCTATGGAAGTTTCCCAACTGAGTGTTTTAGTAACGTTGCCTGCGCGCGTCTCGTCGCCATCGTCGCCAGCTCGTCAGCCGAGATCTGACGTCAGCAAGCGCCACTTCCCCCGCGCGTTCTGATTGGCTTGTGGCGAGAGAAAACTTTTTTCCGGCGTCCAAAAGTGGTCCCCCAGAGCGATCTTGCTCTCCGCCGGAAATTCTGCCTGCTTTCGTCGCCGGGCGTCAGAACTCTCGCGGATCCGGCCGCCGGTTCCCTAGTGTGAACGAGGCAATACAGCTTGCCTTCAATCTTTCGCCTGACTTTTCTCCACGCAAAAAAAAAAAAAAAGAATTCTCAACCTGACGTTTCCGTCTTTTTTCCCTGTGTCCAGGAACGCTGTCGACAAAGAAAAAAAGTGAAAGCCGTTTACAACTCCCTGTAACGCCGAATTAGAGCGCAGCTCTTGAGGAGGAGGAGGGAAGGGTACTGGGGGGGGTCAAGTGACCTTGGGTGGGGGTCACGTGACCTAGGGGGGCCACGTGACGATGACGATGCCGATGACGTCATCAGTGATGATAACGATGCGGATGCCGGTGACGTCATCAGTGATGATGACGATGACGATGCGGATGCCGGTGACGTCATCAGTGATGTCACTGATGACGTCATCAGCGATGATGACGATGACGATGCGGATGCCGGTGACGGCATGAGTGACGTCACTGATGACGTCATCAGCGATGATGGCGATGCGGATGCCGGTAACGTCATCAGTGACGTCACTGATGACGTCATCAGCGATGATGACGATGACGATGCGGATGCCGGTGACGTCATCAGTGATGATGACGATGACGATGCGGATGCCGGTGACGTCATCAGTGACGTCACTGATGACGTCATCAGTGATGATGACGATGACGATGCGGATGCCGGTGACGTTATCAGTGACGTCACTGATGACGTCATCGGGGGTCACGTGACCTCGGGGGTCACGTGACTTGGGGAGCCACGTGACTTTGGGTGTCACGTGACCTTGGGGAGTCACGTGACCCCCGATGACCCTTGGAGAGGGGTCACGTGACCTTGGGGTGACCTTGGGGTCACGTGACCTTGGGATGACCTTGGGAGTCAAGTGACCTGGGGATGACCTTGGTTACGCCGACGCCGACGCCCACGCCGACGCCAACGCCGACGCCGACGCCGCTCAAGCCGGGAACGGGCCCCTAAGAGCTGCGCTCTAAAAAGAAGCTGTTGCAAATAAAAAGTAACGCAAAAGTAACGTGCGTAACCTTTTAGTGGTAACAATAAGGGTAACGCGTTTCTTTTATTTTAGCGAAACGTAGGTCGGTAACGCGTTCCCTAATTTTGCTAGTAACAAGCAAGGTATTTCGTTACTTCGCTACTCTAAGGCCCAACACCAGATTTATCCCTACTCCCTGGAATATCCGATAACTACCTAACACTTAGGATCCTGGAAACCCATCGTGGGTTTGAACCCATTGTGGATGCGTGATCACATTGATCCCCATCTCGCTGACATAGTTAAAAAAAAAGGGAAATTGGTGTTTTGAGTTTACCGGAGCTCAAGTCCGAGATTAAACGTACCCCTGCAACATTTCGTCTATTCTAGACGATATTATGATTATAAGTTGGACTCTATTGCAACCATATTGGAGTAGTGGGGAAATATCTAGGCATGCACGGAGAAATAGCACTTCAGCCTTATCGATGACTTTATTATCTCTTTCTATTATCATGTCCTTAGATTTGGAGCTTCTTTCGATAATTGTATCTGTTTTTTGTGCTCAGCGTATTGCGCAGTGCAACCACAGTCAAGCACATCGGTTAACCCAAAGCGGACAACGGCAGTTTTTACCGCCTCCGCCCGTTTGTACGTTACTGGTGACGAGGTGACTCGTAACGCCCTTGTGCAGGTTTATACCCGTCACGTCGCGACCAGGGTTATCTGTTACGAACGACAAAGTGTTTTTGCGCGTTCGTAGTCATGGCGTTCTAGAACTGACACCTTCAAAGTCGGCGCTGCTTTTACTCCTATCTCCGTCGATACGAGCCGAATCGGTTCATCTGGAGACGTCATAGTAGGCCCTTGGACAACCCTAGAAGGCCGACGACAGCAATGCCTTTGCGCGCGCCCCTTGCCGATTGCCGAACTTCACGCGTTAAAGCTGCAGATGCACACGTGCCAACTTCACTTTCGTGTCGGAATTATGATCAGAGAGCGCATATATACAAAATCTTCAAATTCTTCAATGCAGCGTTTCGTTTAAGACGGGGTGTGTCTATTGCATGGCTACCAAGCGGTATCTGCAAAGTGTTCATCGTACTCGTCGGGCATGAAAAGGGTATTTTGTTAAGATCAGGTGGATAATACCCGCTGCTTTTTTTTTCTTTTTTTTTAGCTGCATCAAATTTTCAAAAAAAGGGAACATGAAATAGAGCAATTTCAACCCTCTAGGAAGTGTTAATGGCCATGGCGGCCTCTATAAAAAAGGTGAAATTAGGTAATTTGTTATCTAATTAACTAAAATGTTTTTACTAACTTTTTTTTTAATTTTTCACTTGAGGGCACGTGATGTATTTATAGGATTGAAGATCGACCACAATATGGTCTAGCGGCGTCGTCAAATTCGAATAGCAAAAATCCTAGTAGGCGCTACGGGGTCGAGAAATGTCACTTTGGTACATGGCGTCAAACTGAAACTAAGCAGGAAAGAGCGCTGGTAAAGTTATGGCACCGCCCTTTGGGGCATAAGATTCGTCATTTTCGCGGCCGGCTTTACTTGCTTAGGCGAAGCTGGCTGCGATACCGAGGATCCGCGGGGGTAGGAGGGGCGGAGCGAGAACTTCATTCGCATTGGCGCTCTTTCTCGCTTAGTTTCGGTTTGACGCCGTGAATCAAAGTGCCCTTTCTTTGGCCCCGTGGCACCTACTACGAATTTTTTCATCAAACTTTGACGGCAGGGCTAGACCATATTGAGGTCGAGCTTCGATTCTCTAAATACAATATGTGCCCTCAAGTGAAAACTTAAAAAGTTAGTTAAAACATTTTAGTTAATTAACTAACTAATTACCTAATTTCACTTTTATTCTAGAGGCCGCCACGGCCATTAACGCTTCCCCAGGGCTCAAATCACTCTACCTCACTTTCCCCATTTTTGAAAATTTGTTGAACCTAAAAAAAAAACACCGTGCATATTAAAAAATGTGAATTAACCTCTTGTCTATTAAAAACAATATTGGTTATGTTGCTATTACAAGATTAAAGTTACCCCTTAGAGAAAAGAATAGTTTGTGAAGTTTGCTTCAAAATAATTATTGCTTGATTTTTATTATTATTTTTTTTTTCCTTTGATGCCGTTCGGTTTCCAAAACAAAAAGCTAAAATACCTTCTCAAGTCTTACCCATATTGCTGGAAAAAAAAAAGAGACTAACTTGTGATGGGCCAATTTTCAAGGTTTTAACATCGTGTTTTCGGTGGGTGCGCCGACAACACGCTTCTGCAACAGGGGTTTCCGAAGCGATGATGCATTAGGAGCATGTGCACTGAAGACGGATGCCGCCGCTGTAAATTTGAGAGCTGCAATTAAGTAATCATTGTCGGCTGTGACGCAATGCTGATAACATATCATGACGAGGTGGAGGTCGGCAGTAATTTCCCTTTCTACGCATCAGTGTAGGTAGGGAATGCGGCGCACCCTCTGCATTCGATCGAGTTTCGAAGTCAGGCGACAAAAACAAAACGCGAAAGATGATCGATGAAGGTCCAAAGCCCCTTGCGTTTTCACACGTTTGATCAATTTGTTTAAACCCTAATGCTCCCTACCTTTAAAACTTATTCCGAAACATTACCCATGCTAACCTAATATTAAAGTTAAGTAACACAGTTATAATTCAGGTGATAAATATAACTGGTATCTCCAGTTCTGATGTCTGCGGAGCGGAATTCACACGCGTGTACACTAGGGAGCCTTCATGTGCGCTTTGCTATGGTGATGCCACCCTTTGTGATACCACTCGCCGACCAACCAGCAGCCATTTTGGTTTTCAGCGATAATCCGTGGGGCTTCCGACCCTCCCGGAAGCAAGCACCTTATCTGACAAGTTCGGAGCAGCGTTGAGGAACCCACGGAGGGAGGATTAGCATTTTCCCCCTAGGATGGGAGGACCGATGGACTCAAAGGCCACTTTCCGGCGGACGGGGAGAGGGAGAGAGGAACAAAATGGCGGTGGAAGAGGGTGTGGGAAAGGGAAAAAGACAGTTGGCATCACTCTATGCTAAACGCACATGGAGGTACCCTAGTGTACACCATAGTCGTATTACGTTCACCCTTCTCTACTTGGATAAAAAGAAACAATGTATCTGCTTCAGTCCTGTCACTATCAATTTAAGTGAGACCAAATTTTATCCAAATAATTGTTTAATGACAAGGTTTTCTTTAAATTTCCCGCTTGCGACGGCTGTATAATTCGAGAGAGCTCGACAACGGGACCGTGCCACCAGTTGAGAGCGTCACGAAAGCGCATATAGCATAATGAAAAGTTTCGAGGTTGATAAGGGGTCACTATTTGAATAATAATCTTAAAAAAAGACGCCATTCAATATGCCCTGTTTTGCCTGCTCAACCATGATTGTTTGCCATTTTTTTAGACCACCTGAGACTGGGTGGAAGAAACACGACGACGTCTCAAACACAGCTAACCACTTTATTCAGTTTTCCCTCCTTTTATACATCCTGATCCCAAAATCGTCACCATAAAAAACACTCCAAACAAAGGCACCAAGGGGACACGTCTTGACTTCGCAGCCACAACAATGCTAAAAAAAAAAAAATTTAACGAATTATTTTGGACTAACAAAAGCTACACACACATCAAAACGTCGACCGAAGGTAACATTCTTCGACCTCGCAGCCACTCTTACAAAAGACAAAGAAAACGATCCACACGGAACCGACTGCAGTTCGAACCCATCAACCTAATACACCTTTTTGTACAGTATACAGTATACAAACGGAACAAGAACATGACAAAGGAGGCACCTCTGGCGAAAACACACAAAACCTGTTCAATTCATACTTGCAGAAAAGCTTTCGCCCTATCACTAAGAAGCATAGACGCCTGGCTTATGCAATTGCCGATCGACCTAATTTTTACTGTCTCTCTTACAACCCTTTTAACGTCATTTAGCTCTTTGCATACTACCGTTGTACCGGACCACTCGGCTGAGCAGTTTCTGCATTCTTGTACATGTGTCGCAATTTCGGAATTAGTCGATTTTATCTTTACGTTTCTCTTGTGCTCTGTCAGACGATCGTTCAAGCATCTTGAGGTCTGCCCTATATACTTAAAACCGCACGTCATCGGTATGTCGTAAACAACGCCAGTTTCACAAGGCACAGACTTTTCCCTGTGGCCCTTTTGGCACCCTTTTTGCTCTCTTTGGAACGGAGTGAGGTTGCCCAACTTAAAGTCCGAGCTGAAAACTACATTAACGCCAAATTTTTTTGCACACGCTTTTATATTGTGTGACACGGTGTGAAAATACGGCACCACTGCGATCCTGTTTCTCGATTTTTCCTGCGCCTTTTCCTTTTCCCGGTTCATTAATGTCATTTGCCTCCCGATGAAATCTTCCTCGTAGCCTGCGTTCATCAATCGTTGCCACTGCCCCCTCACTGCCCTAGCCACGAAATGAACACATGACCTGTTCAAAGCATTGGTGAACAGCGATCTAACGACACTCGCCTTTACCGTCTTCGAGTGGCAGCTCTTCTTCGGGAGTACTGGTTTCGGGGCATCTTTTCCATACTCCCAGCATAGGGTTTCACCCACATGAAGTTTTAGATCCAAAAACTGTAACCTATTATTCGTTGGTTTTTCCACTGTGAACTTCAGTTCAGGAGCTGATGACACTATTAGTGACTCTAGCTTCTCCGCAATTCCACTCTGAAAGGTGCATACCACAATGTCGTCGACATATCTCCTGACTATACAGCTACCCGACGGCATTTTTCCTAGTCCTTCTACAACTGCAGAATCAAGTGAGTTCAAATATATCTCCGCCAAAGCTGGTGCTACCGATGAGCCTATGCACACTCCATCTTTCTGCACAAATTTTTTCCCATCGTATTCTACCACCGTTGAACGAAGATACAAATCCAACACCGTCAGGAAACAGTCTACCGAAATGCCCGAACCTGACTGAAATTTTATGAGATTACGCTCCAGGGCCTCTTTTACACGCTTCAACAGTCTGCTCTTCTCCAACGAATAATAAAGGTCTGTTATGTCCATAGAAAATATCGAACACTTCCTGCCATGATGGCAGGAAGTGTTCGTTGGTGGTCTAAAAAAATGGTAAACTTACACCAGCTCGCCTGCGCCCTAACTGTTTTTTCATGATTTTTTGCTTTTAAAGTGGGCGTATATTGATTAATTGCATATTAAAACAATCTCATCCTATATGTTTAGGGTTAAAAATTGATTGATGAAGTATTTGCTGCTTATTTCAAATAAACTTGAAATGTTCCAAAAGTGCTATATGTGTGCCATGTAGCCCTGCATATCCGCGGATTAGCCGCGGATCATTCGCGAATATCTGCAGTAAACTGGCGGATGTGGATAAAATTGAATAATATTTGACGGATTGCTTATCGGATGGGGATATCCGCGGATCCGTTCTACGCTCTCGCCGAGGCGGCCTATAAACCTGTGCGACCGCACAGTGTAGAGTGAAAACGTGTGTGATACTATAAAGCTCATCATTGAATGTATTAAGGGAGCAATCCTGTTCCTTCGTCAAAGGGTACTAAATGCGGAGAATTTTTGTTTTTACGTCAAGAAAGATTTTATTATCGCCGACGACCGCTTTAGAACATTTTATCTCGCCAAACATGCTGTCCCAAGAGAATCTAAATAATGCAGGATCATCAGTCGTCCCGGGAAAGCGTGTTCTTCCTTTCCAGAAAAAGAGCGGAGAACGTTCTTTGGGCAAAGAAAACCCAAAGCGTACACGCCACAAGAATCTAGAACCCTGCAAGTGGCTTCTTCACCTAGAGGGAGTGCTGAGTGGCGGCAATAGCTTCCCCAGCCCTTTTGCAACGATCTTTCCGCACCATCAAGATTGCCGGTCTTAGCAGTCTAATAATGTAAGGTCGTTCTGAGAATGCTCTCTAAACATCGCACTCAAATAGGGCGTCCAATGCATAAGTAAATCGAGGAGATTCAATTCGGAACTCTGGAGTGGTGGAACTTGGGCCAGCACGGGAGTTTCCGCACCTCATTATTGTAGCGCAGTGTATGCATTCTTTCCCAGCACCAAGTGCATCGAGGAAGAAATACTTCTCATTGGCGGGTGCTAGTTTAAGAAAGGCGAACCAGTCTGCATCCGTTCATGCTGACGATATTCTGTTTCTCCCAACAGCAGCCTCGACAAGTGACACGTCGCGTATGTGTGCGCATTTTGTTTTTCTCGACAGTTGGCACTGAGTTGTTTTTAAGTATATGCACTCTAAAAACAAGGGTATCACCTTACACCCTTTTGTCGCATATAATGCACTCCAATACTTCATTTCGACGTACAGCGCCCTACAGTCGAACAGACGGCCTTAAATTTTACGAGGCGCTTGATTACTGTGCGTTATAACAGTTTAAATAGCTAAAGTACGTATCAAAGACCACATAAAAAGGCACTGCGTTTTTACAATAGAGCCAAGAAAACCCCGATTATTTTTTTTATGCAGTCAGTAACACGTACATTAGCTATTTTAATAAGTTGTACCGCACGGTTATCAAGCCCCTCGTAAAATTTGGGGCCGTCTGTTCGACTGTAGGGCGCTGTACAGTACGTCGAATTGAAGTTTCGGGGGTGTATTATATGGGACAAAGGCTGTAAAAATACACCCTTTTACACCCTTTATTTTTTAGGGTGTGGTTTCGAGCATGGAGCTGAGGGTTCGTGTTTAAAACTGAAACTGATAGGAGGTGTTGCCATCAATGATATTGTGATATTTTCTCACTGGTATTCTTGCGCCATACTAACCATGCACAAGTACTTTGATGCCGCAAGTGAGCGCCTTTCCTCTCCTACCTTTTTTGTTTGGCCTAAAGAAAACAAAAGTAGGTCACTATACCGTCAGTTGTTAATTTTCATGTTTATAAACTAGGTGTCTCCTTAAAGTGGGTTTCACAAACCAAAAAATGTATTCAAAATTTCCTCTTTTTTTAACGCATCTTGTTGTTAGCGATGTTTATTAAAGAAAGAAAAACCGAACACTTGGCCACTTCTCAAAATGAGGGCATGTCAGCTCTGGACAGGGTTTCAGTGTCTCAGACTCCCAGGGCGATCTCATAACTGCGATCATCTTTCCAGCAATACGAAGTGTCTCTGGAAGAGTGGTGAGCTGGACTAGTTGCTACGCAATATATATGGTTAAAGTCAGCGAAACAACGTGGGGAAACTCTATAGAATACAGAAGACAGGATTTACGCTGCGTCGATCCCGTGTCCTGTATTCTTCTACAGTTTTCTTACGTTATTTCGCTGACTTCAACCATGTGTCTCTGGAAGGATGATCGGTTGATTTATTATTATTAGTACGATAAAACAGAATGCGATAAAATGACTTTCACCGCATTCCTACTCAAAGAGTTGTTTGTACAACAGTAAGCAAACAGTACATAGGATACCATCGAGGTGTTGCTTTTTTACACATTTTTATTCATGCTTGATTTTATGATGTAAAATGAATCCGCGGATTGAGAGTGAGATTCGGTTCTGAATTTTGCAGAGGCGGTTGGAATGTAGTTAAAAATTCTGCGGATGCGGTTAGGATGTGGATCCAATTATTAAAGAACATTGCGGATGCGGTTCGGATGGGGATACAAAGTCTACAGATGCGGATCCGAATGCTGATGATTAAATTGTTATCCGCGCAAGGCTCTAGGTATGGGGATCACCAGATTTTAACGCCGACTTTAAACCAATAGCCAAATTTGGCTATTAATAGCTCAGTATTTAACCCTTTCACGGCACGAGCTAGGGGAGGCCAAAAAAAAAGATCCTGACCAAATAATCCCATACAAAATGGTCCCGCACGAAATCGCGCACTGAGATTGATCTCAGTGGCTACTTTTTAAGAAAATCTGCAGCGTCTATTTTCGCGCAAAGCACTTGCGAGAGTCAATCACTGGAAACTTCGGAAGGAGGCGAATGACGGGGCTGATCATATGTTTAGACCTAGAAATACGGCAGACACTTAAAACAGCTTACGTGTAGGAATGCGAAAGCGTTTCTACACGGCAGCGCCTTCCTACAAGCAGCGCGCCACGTCTTCCTATCGCGCACGGCGCTCCGGTGGTGATATCACGCTCCCCAACTGCACAAAGCGCGGCGAACCCTGCCGGATTCTCGGCGGCTTCCGGGACGAAGCATCTCCGTTGCTGTGCTTTACTTTGTTTGGTTGGGGTTGGCAAGGCTGGGGTTGGCAAGGCACAGGACACGCGCTAAGTTCCAGACACTGATATGGTTCGGCTATTGTCGTCATTGCAGCGATTGGGCATGGGCCACTACCCGAATGCTTCTCGAGTTATCGATTATTACGAGCCCAAATCGATTGCGCACGCAATTCTCGCCCACGCTGAGCCACGTTAAAATATCGTCACTGGGAGGTACTGCGACCGCCTAGCTACGTCATTAAGTTTTGCGAAAGAGATCTTGAATGAAAGCGCCCGCTTTTGTTTTTGAAATTAGACCGCAACAAAGGAGTTTCTTGGCCAGTAGGGTTGCGTGCGAGTATCCTTCAGTCCCACTAGTACTTCTAAGCTTTTGTAAAGTGAAAAAAAATTCCAACTGAATATTTTTGCTGCGCCCCTTTAAGCATCGTGGTAGCATCAAGTGAAGTATTTGAAGAAAAAAATGGAGCACCGCAGTGGCGTCGAGTAAAGAATGATATATATAAAAAGCTTAAGCGTCGCAGTAACAGTAACAGTACAAATTAAAAAAGTCAGCTTTGTCACAGTCTTTAAAAATGTTCGTGGAGTTTCGGAGGGTAGTCATGGGACACCAAGATGTCAAACGTTTTACATAAAAACAGTATGTATTCTGGAACACCAGTCACTGTGATCAATT
This sequence comes from Ixodes scapularis, assembly GCF_016920785.2. Taxonomy (NCBI): domain Eukaryota; kingdom Metazoa; phylum Arthropoda; class Arachnida; order Ixodida; family Ixodidae; genus Ixodes; species Ixodes scapularis. The sequence continues at coordinate 199,771,318 of NW_024609835.1, forward strand.
AGCGCTAGTGTATGCAAATCTATCAGTCTTTGGTCTTTTCAAATAACAATAATTTCACAAAGTTTAAAGAAGTAAAAAGTACAAGAAACAAAGACACAATCTCTACCATAAATAAAATGTTAAAAAAATGTTGCAAAGGGAAGGAGAATGGACGTCTGGTATTTTAAACCGGACAAAAACCGAAACCAAAAAAGAAAAACACGCCGTTTAGAGAATTGCGCTTAAGGAAGTATGATGAAGTAGCGCTTTCCTTACTCTCTTTTTAGAAGTAAGGTATTAAACGTCGGATGGTAGCGAGTTAAAAATCTGAGGAACATAGCAACATCCCATGTGCTTGCCATTACGTGTATAACACGCGGGAACAAGAGCCCGAGTGTCCAGTCGTAGTTGACGTGATGTTTAGGTGGGGTGTTCTAAATTTGTCATTCCAGTGGTAGGTGAGTACGATCGAAAAGCGACTGAAAATTGGGCATGAAGAGGGCTTGAAAAGGATCGGGACAAGATGTCGTGGGTTTGTAAAGTACATGACGCAGGATTCCTTTTAAGGCAGTTGACTGTTTTCTGCCTGAATCCGGAGCACTTGCCAAAAAATGGTATGCCATAGCGGAGTATGCTATAAGCTAACGAGTTAGCTATAAGTTTCGGATACCAAATGGGAAGGGCTTGATGTTGTATAATAAGCAGGAAACACCACTTAATTTGGAATATATCTGTGAAATGTGAGTTCCATGAAAGGTCTGAGTCAAACATAGTGCCTAATTATTTTACGGTGTTAGAGGAAGGAATGGGAGCACAGTAGCATGCGATGCAATGTGGTGTGTTGAGCAGAAAAAACTTTCTGAAACAATAGTCGTAGGTTGATTGTGAAAACAAACCAGTTCTGTTTTTGAGACCTTTAGTCGACTAGGTTTTTTCTATACCAGGCTATTAATTCGATAAAACATTTCTGTAGCATCTTCATTGCCATAAGAAACGAAAGGTGACTCGTTAGCAAAAGAGTGTCATCGGTATTTTTAAAGATGGTTCAGTTTGTGATGGAGGTATACATTTCGTTGACGTATATATCGAAGAGCAGAGGTGAATACATCGAACCCTGTGGCACACCTGCTTTTAGAGAAATTTTGTTCTTACATATTTCTTCTATTGAAACCATGTGTTCGATCTTGCAGAAAATCTTTAACTTGGCCAAGAAAGACCCTTCGAAACCAATATCTGAGAGCCTTTTTATCAAAACTGAATGGCTTAAAATATCGAACGGCTTGGAGATGTCGACAAAACATACAGTTGTAAACAAGTTAGACGCAAAACCTCAATTTATATTGCCTGAGAGAGCTTCGACAAGATGTGTAAACCGCCACGTAATAAAATAGTAATGGGGGGAATATGTGATCTTATATTTAACCAAAAAGGAAGCCATTGTTATATAAATAAATGTTTCTAATATTTTAACCCTACACGGCAGAATAGATATTGGTATATAGCTTTCTATTCGGTCTCGTTGTCCTCCTTTGAAAGAAGGTTGATTAATGCTTTTTAATTATTTATGAATAGAACTAGTTTGAATTATTTTGTTGAAGATAGAAAGAAGTTTGTGTCTTATATGGTTAAATTTTTTTTCTAAGATCGCTGAGGCGCATCCTATCGTATCCTGGGGACTGGTTCGGATTCAGACTAAAAGTTATGGTCTCAAGATTGGAAACGGTCATTTATGGAATAAGTGCAGACGTCATTTTCGGGTTAGGGAGGGGAAACCTTGATGAGTCTTTTTTTTTTTTTTGTGCTTTGACTGAAAATGGTGCGAAAACATTTTTGAAGGCATGAGCCGTAACCAATGGATTATGTCCAAAAGAATCGTTGAACGCATTCCCTCTTATCCATTTGAACTTTGAACTTTGAACTTTATTTCAGCAACATTATGCCGAGGACACCGGACAAAAAGCTAACAGAAGCTAGCTTGAAAGGAACTCCCCGTAATTCGCTTATCAATGACCAGGATTGTTTCAGGATTCGTTCGAGATTTCAACATTTTTTTATGAAAGTCAAGACGCTTTCGTGAACAAATTAGGGCGCTTACTCTGTCCCGAATAGTTCTGAAATCATATGGACGGTTCGAGGTCCGCAGGAATCAACGCCATTTTTTTTCAGCAATTTCTTTCGGCTTTATGGCAGATAGTATATCCCTATTTAACGTGGTAGGTTTGTTTTTCTTTGTTTCGTGCAGATCATTTTTTTAGTTCCCATAGAACTGCTTCAATAGCCGAAAAAACGAGGGGTAGATGTCTGAGTGTGTGAGTGTGAAAGCCAGACATTCGTAGGGGAATGCATTTTCATCAAGTTTTTGATGATCAGTAGCGTTCACTTGACGCACTTTACTGTGCAATATTTTCGATGCAACTCCAGGAAATTCTATGTGGCATGCAACGAAGTAATGATCCAATATTTTTTTTTTGTTATGACAGCTGCTTTTGTAATGGACAATAGTGATTTTAAACTAATGTAGTCTATTGAGGAGATAACCAAATTGCATATGAACAGTTCATTCCTTGTACGATCAAAAATTGCCGGCTCAATGCCATAATCTGACAAGACAGTAAAATATTCGCACACTGGGGGCTTGCCAGATAAATGAGGCCAAGGGCTCATTTATCTGGCAAAGCAGACAGACACAGTCGGAGCTCGGCTAAAGTGTTTGAAACTTTTTCAGAGGGAGATCGATAAAAATCTAGCAAACATATATCAGAGCAGAGACTGATGTAAGTATAGGCAGTGATAACCAAAACGGTACATGAATATCCAACCAAATTGCTAATATACTTATTTAAAAATGCGATTCCACCTCCACGTTTCTTGTCGCGAGTGTAAAAAATGCTTTTGAATTCGGACAAGGAAAAGTTGTGAGTACTTTCAATATCAACGTTGATTTATGTTAGAACAAATGCGGCATTATTGGGAGCAAGGAGTTAATAGCCAGTTGGAATTCGTCCCAGTGCTTCCGGATGCAACGTATATTTACATGAAATAAAGTGAAAGAATATGCGCTTGCCGTGAAAACTTTCAGGCAAAGAGTAAAGGTTATTAAGCCGGAAAAAGCTAGCCATTTGTGTCAGAACGATTAGCTCCAATGCTTCAGTATTTGGGATGTGAAGTGTCGTGGATCCCTGGGTTTGTTTTTCAAACATTTTGCCGTGTCGTACCTATATGATCTTAAAGTTATTCTCTTTTCCTCTAGATCGGGCCATATAGAATAAACTGCTGTTCGAATCCGTGCGGTTATCATTGAAATATAGTCGAGAAATGAGCACCGTCACTGATAGAGAGCCGAGCTTCCCACGGCGTGGCATCAAACCTTCTTTCAGAGCAACAGACGAGGACTTAACGATGATCGGAGGTACAGCAGCAGGCCTAGCAGGCCTAGCAGGCAGGCCATGGACGGATATAACGTGTGCAGCGTGATTTTGTTCGCGAGGTGTGTCATTCTGTGAAGAATAGATTCCTGAGCCGTCAACGGAATACTATGCATCCCCATGTTGGAAAGACGAACGACTTCCTCTCTGTCATTTTGAATTGATTTCATCTGATGTGTTTCAGGTGCCTGCTCCGCTGTAGAAGATCGCAGGGCACACAGTTCTAATTGCTGCACCTTGATGGTGCGGTTTTGGAATTTTGCTGTTGTCACCAGCGAATTGTATTGAGCGGAGAAAACATCACGGAATACTGTAACGCAGACAAGGTGTGTAGCATAGTGTCGACCACTTGTTTCATTGGCAAGAGACAGTCGACCTTTGGGTGTAAATCATAAAGAGAATCGACGGTGTCTTTCCAGAAGAGTAGGAGGTCAAGCTCCCTGTTTACTGTAGCTAGCTCTGATAAACAAACAAAAAAAAAGGGTCCGATTAAGATGACGTAGTAAGACTGGACATCGGCAGTCCACTTGAACATCCGAGTCAACACCATTTCTCATATAGAAAAAAAAATGAGAGTCACCATGCAGACGAGCTGTTGGACAATCAAAATTAAGAAATAAAATCTTGAGGCAAGGAAACAAAAAGAGACATACACACCACCATCTCAAAACCATTACAGCATACCGCTGTCATTCACTTCCCCAACAGTCTTCTTTGTCAACCTCCATCCAAAATATACACATTCAACAGCAGGGACAAAACTACACTAAGAGAGCCTCGAGCAGGCAAACTAAGTCTTCTCCCCTATTGTTTTTTTTTTTTTTCGTTTTCTGTCTTTTTATTTTCCAATTAATACATGTCCTCATGGCGGCACACACAAACCACCGAGAAACCATGAGTACCGGACACCGGTCTAAAGGAAATTTCGAAATGTCAATTGCTCACAGGAGAAAACATTCAGAAATCATTGGAGTCACAAGCTAGTTGGAATTAAACAGACAAAAAAAATGAAGGACGTTTACAGCACCATGTAACGCTGAATTAGAGCGCAGCTTTTGAGGAGGAGGAGGGAAGTGTACTGAGGGGGAGTATACCCCTCCTCCCTCCTTCTCATTTTCCCCGGTACTCGTCCTCCCCTCCTCTCTCATTTTCCTACTCCTCATCCTCCTCCTTCCCTCCTCCTCCTTCCCCTCCTACTCCCTCCTCCCCTACCCATCCTCCTTCTCCTCATCCCTCCGTCTTCCTCCTCCTCCTCCTACTCCTCCTCTCCTTCTCCCCCTCCCCGCGCGTTCCATCATAGAAAATGTCTCATAATGCATTGCGGCAAACCGTCGTGACGTCACTCGTGACGTCACGTGTGACGTCACGAGTCTCGCGCGTTTCATTAATGGACATTTCCCATAATGCACCGAGCGGTTACGCCGACGAACAACGCAGCTCAAACCGGAAACGGGCGCCTAAGATCTGCGCTCTAAAACGCTTTAGTGTCCTCGTCCAAAGTCAAAGGGGGCATGCTTATACAATTTCCGGCGCTCGTGATCCTAATTGTCTCCTTGATCACCCTTTCAAAATGATTTTTTTTCCCAAGCACAGTTGTTTGTTTTCAATCTGGGTAACAATTTCCACATTCACTCAGGTGTTTTTCGATTTCAGAACTGGCAGAAGTATTAGACGCACTTTTGTGCTCCATTATCCGGTCGTTTAGACAGCGGCTGGTTTGACCCACGTACGAGAACCCATAGCCCATGGGTATCTCGTATACGACTGCCATTTCAGAAGTAGTTGCTCGATCTTTATGTTTTTTTCTTTGCAACCTTGCTTACCTTCCGAAAAAGGAGTTAGCCTACTTAATTCTAAATAATATCCACTCCCTAGTAATTTTTGTCTAATAAATCGCGTTCTAATCTAATCTAATACCTTTGCTAGAGCACTACATAGCTCCTATGGAGCAGAGTAGCGCAATTCTTTGATCCGTGTGTTTTGCCGACAACATGGCCGATAGAGCAGCTCGGCGCGTCACGTGGTACTCATGGTTCCAGGAGGCGGGCCGCCCTATGGGACAACGCATGGAGATTGACGCTGCACAGCGGATTAATAAATAAACACCGAGTTCATACTTTTCGAAACTAGTCTGTCGTGAAGTTGGTAAAGCACTGAACACTTTATCAAAGTTTTCATACTATCGGATGCGTGTGAAACTTTTGAGAAGACAATGTCCAAAGCAGTGGCGTTTGAAGCAGACGATTTTTGTACACAGCGGAGAGGGACTTTTGGGTTGGCCGGAGCGGGTCACGTCAACGGAGTGACGTCTCCGTGTCGTCTGCTGCTGCTGGTACTGTGGGTCGTGGAATCACAGGATCTATGTTTTTTCTTTCGTTGCTTTTAGCTTTTGCAGTAATATAAACATTTCGCATTTAGAAATGTTAGTGTTTTATTATAAATTACTGTGATAAGGCTAGCTTCCACGAGTAAAACTTTTCCGCTGAACCAATGTTTCTTTTTTCTGTGACAGGGTGTCGGTAAGTTTTTCAGAGGCGGAACAAGTCTAATACTTTGCGATGAGGAGAGAGTGCCTCTCCTATTTACGATTCGCAAACATTTCATTGGCAGGACTACAGAAACAAGTGGAACAAATTGTTCTAATATATCTGATACGAGTGGAATAAACGAGTGCAACCAAGCAACACAGCAGCGTGCGTGTAAAGCAAACGCCAAAGACGTCGCGGCGAACCTGACCTAGTGCAGGCCCAGGCCGTACTGTTCGTGCGCCGTGATGTCCACCACTTTCAAATTGACAAGGCCGAGTACTGCACTACATTCCAAGAGGTTGTGGCGGTGCGGTGCCTCCTGGACAAGAATAGGGAGACCATTTTCTCCTTCGTTTATTTACGCCCCAAGACCAGTCGTCGGTGTCGGGGGAACTTCTCGCAGGTGCGACAGCTGCGAGTGCGATACCCGAAGGACCGGATACTTGTAGCCAGCGACTTTAACGTCCATCACCCCCACTGGGTCTACAACGAGGCGACGCCAAAAGGCCGCCACCTAGAAGAGGAGGCCGAAGCGGCAGACCTGGTGCTCGCAAACGATCTTGACTGCCCGACGCGCCACGCACTCCACTCCAACCAAAGAGGCAGCATCCCGGACTTGACATGGGCCACCGCCGGATTCGTGACGGACTGGCGGTGCGACTCGGACCTGCGTGGAAGTGGTCACTACCCCATTTGGATCACACTCAACGTGACGCCAGAGCGAGACATGCTTTCACAACCAAAGTGAATGACTGGATCCCGTTTCGGCTGGCCCTTGAAACAACCATAGAAGAGGATGTGCCCGTAGTGGATCGCATTCTCGGGCCGCCAAGGGAGCCACAATAGAACTCAAATTGACTTAAAAAACACGCCAAATCCAGACAAACACTTATTGCATCTATGGGAGGACCGCTCTAAGCTTCATGCCGAGTACTTGAACAACGGGCTCACCCACAAGGACCTAGTCAATGTGCCCAACAAAACTGCGCAGGCCAGAAAACATGTCAAGCTACTTTCCATGAGACGATGGCTCAATTACTGTGCCTCGTTCGACGAGCGGACTGTCTCCAGATGCTGCGGCACACGTTTCCAGCCATGTCCGGCAGCGCCAAGACACGGAACATTACAGGGAATGCGCTACCCGGCCTACAAAGCACACAAGAAGAGTTTGAGAGCCAAGCAGCAACAACTTTCTTCCCACAACCACCGACTGAACTTATACCATCACCAGACATCTACACGCCCCGAATTACCTGAGCGCAATGACGGTCCTGAGAGTCCATTCACGATGGCCGAACTCGTAGCTGCACTGAGAACGTCAACGTCCGCAGCGCACCCGGCAAGGTGTCACGTGGGCAATGTTACGCAACCTACCCGGAGCCACGAAACAAATGCTGTTAGACTACATAATCAAAAATTGGGTCAAGGGCGAGCTCTCAGGATGGTGGAAGCACTCCGTGATAACACCCTTCCCGAGGCCTGGTAAACGGGCAGACAACATTTCCCTCTTACATCCAATATCGCTAGCGCCCACAGTATGCAAGCTGCTCGAATGGATATGCGCGGCGCGACTCAACTACCTTCTCGAAGTCGCCGTCGCCTACTTTCACCCGGGACAGACCGGCTTCACACGAAATCTCTGGACACTCGACAGCCTATTCCTATTCAGGAAAATTGCAAACGCCCGTAAATGAAGGCAAAAGAAACCTGGAAGCCTTGTCGCTGTGGACCTCAAGAAGGCCTTCGACACCGTACGCCACGACGCCGTGCTAGGAGCACTGAAGGAGGCCTACCCCGGCACCAAAATGCTCAACATATTCAAGTCTTTCCTCGCGCACAGGATCTTTGAAATCAGATCTGACAATAGAACACCTCAGCAATTCGAAAACAACACGGGAGTCTCACAAGGCGCGATCCTCTCACCCATCCTCTTTAATGTGGTGATGAGAGAACTGGCACAACGACTCGAGCGCGGGGGCCAAGTGCGGATGACCATGTACGCGGACGACATCACGATTAGTACAGAGCCCCTCGACCAGCCAACCACCGAACGGGTGAGGGAGGCTATTCAGTGGGCCCTGGACACTACAGCCGAAAATCTGGAAGCCACAGGAATGAAGGCCTCCCTGGAGAAGACCCAGTATCTGATCTTCGGAGGGGCAGACACCGAACGCAACAAGATCGACCTCTCTCTCGCGGGGGTGCGCCTGCAGCGTCCGCCGGAAGGCTAATAGCGAGTTCGCTTCACGGCACTCGTGCCCACGCGTGCCCACTCGCAGCGTGGAACGGGTTCGTTTCGGCCGGCACTCCACGAGTGGTTGCACTTTCCGAGTTCGTTTCAGCGCTGACACCCCACGCGTGCATGCACTCGCTGCACCGAGAAACTCGGGAGTGCGCCAAAATGCAATCCCGTCATGCCTCGCTCCGGTGGGGCCGGCGAGGAGCGGGAGCAGACGACGAGGGTTCGTCTGCTACGATGTGTCGCGGAACCGAACGAAAAAAAAAGAGTAGATTTTGTGATAGAAATCGCGTCCCGCGGGCAACGAAATCAAACGCGAGCTTGAATTGTGAGCGTCTGCTATTTCACGAAGGAAGCAATTGACAACCCGTGATTTATTTGCAGGTTTTAAATCGCTCCGTTGCCGTACAAACGCTGAAATATACCAGTTTGTAAAGAAATGCTCAGAACAAACGCTACAGCGGCCCCCGAGATGTCTATCACCATCCGTGTGCGGGTGAAAAATTTAACATTTGCCGACAAAACTCCCCCAGCAGAAACCTCTGACTGCCAAATAAGCATAAGAGAAATCTAAAGATGGAGACTTTACCCCAGGATCGGGCAACATCATCATGTTTAACATTTACCTACGTCAGTTAACTTGCCCCGTCGTATTTTGTTCGAGAAAGCTCTCGTTCTCGACGCCCTCACCAAGGCTAATATCTAGTCCACCTATAATGCCGATCCAAATCGAAAGTCTCAGTTTTGCTGGATATTCCAACAGGCTAGTTTTAAGCCGTACCCTTTCAGTGGTTCATGCGTAATACTATGCTCAAACGGATCAAGCTTCTGCTCGGACAGCATCATCAGTTTTCTTCAGTGTAAACGGTTATAAGAATTGAAAGATCGCAACCAGATGCTTTGTAGGCAGCTGGCCGCGGAAATTTACGCCGTCTGTAATTATCTCTACGGCAGCCTAGCTGCTTGAAGCCATCGCAACTATAAACTACAGGTTGCAGCTACCAAAGTTAGTAGATAAACGTTGGTAGCGACTGCATTCTCGCATTTCCACGCATCACTCAGAACAGAAAGGCGCTAGTTTCGGTTTGAAGTCGCTACCTTTACCACAACATGGGTGGCGGCAGCATCAGTCTGCTGCACTCGGTGCATTTGGCGAGTTCGTTTGAGTCCAGTTTTCCTTGTAACACTCTGTGAGTGCGATGCATTCTGGGAGAGAACTCGAACGGTGCCAGTGCGTGTGAAACGAACTCGCTACAAGTGCGCATCTTGGGCGTGCCTCTCACGAGAAAGGAAGTGCTGGTACCTGGCTCAAACAGCTCGGCCGGGTATGGAAACTGTTCGTCCACCTCACCAAGCGGATCCCGCACCGGTTCGGCGGTGCTGGCACGCAGGTTGCCCAAACGCTCGTAACGTCTGTGCTCACACCGCGAGCCTGCTCGCGATGTGAGCACAGACGTTACGTTATGAGCCACAAACTGCTCTGGAATGCCGAAGCGTGCCACTACACTTTTTACCACCTCGCCCACTGATGAGCACGTTGTGCTTCTTAGTGTGATCACCTGAGGGTAACGTGAAAAGTCTCTCCTGAGCCACAAACTGCGGGCCATTGTGCGACTTGTTTCGACTTGACGAAGCACAACGGGCCTCACTCGAAAGCCTCCATCGCGAAGCGCTCCGAGTTGTCACGGGGCTTCCCAGACATACACGGGTGGAAGAACTATACCGTTATGCAGAACTTCCAACACTTGACAGTATCATCCAAGACTGGAAAAAGGGCGCGACTGAACGCCGCGAACTCAGTCAACAAGGCCGTAGGTTGCTCGATTATGGCGGGCAGACTTCGCCTGCACTAGATATCCCACCTCGCCTCGCGCCGTGGGAAGACGTGTTCGTTCTGGCCCCCAAACCAGTACTTCGTCTCGAAAGACCAACAAGTCCTGCCACAATAGGCAACGCCAGACAGTTGCAGATAATGCCAAACCATCAGACGACCTGCAGTGAAACACGACACGCAGGGTCAGAGAGCCGGTGACGAGGTAGAAGCAGCTCGCTCCCGGCGGCTTTATTTATAACCCACTTAACAAATACGTGGCGCCCTCTAGGTTAGTGGCGCTACTGTACATCTCTCCTTCTAACAAAGACCGAAGATACCGGTGACGTCTAAAACGTAAAACCCTAAAACCACCAACTCTTCTCAACACCACAACAACACCACAACGTTGGAAAGAGTACATCTCCTCTCGTAACACAGACCGTAGTTACAAGTTGAGTCTTTTGGGGCGGACTGTCGCCCGACCATATCGAGACCACTGAACTACTTCAGACTTAGGATCCACGGGTCTCTGACTGACGACGTCAAGGTTTGCTGGACGGCTGAGAGTCCGCTGCTGCAGACCAAGAGGCCCATAAGCAAGTGACTCGTTCGACTCCCGTAGATCAGGAGGGTCTAGAACAGGCGCCACTGAAGGCTTGTACGGCACCAGATGCTTCCTGTTCCGATGCAGAACTCCTCGGGGTGTCTCCACCACGTAAGAACGTGGTCGCTGTGTTTCGCTCAGAACCTTGGCACCGCACTGGACGTCCGTGACCCAGACATCCTCGCCTGTAGCGAGCGGACGCAGTTCTTTCGCCGCATGTCGACGACTGAAGTCGGTGGCCTGCCGACGCTTATCTGCCTTGTCCTTGTTGAGGAAGACCTCCGTCGATCGCCACTCGGGTCTCAGCTTCTCCGGCGGCTTCGATAAGCTGGTCCGCAGCCGTCGCCCCATCAACAGCTGTGCGGGGCTGAACCCAGACGGCCCAGGGGTGTCTCTGAAGACCAGTAACGCCAGAAAAGGGTCGTCGTTCTTGGAGAAGAGGCCCTTGATCGTACGGACCGCGCGCTCAACTTCCCCGTTGGATTGACGATAGCGCGGGCTGCTCGTCACGTGCTTGAAGCCATAATCACGTGCGAAGTCCGCAAACTCCTGAGCCACAAACTGCGGGCCATTGTCGCTTCGGATGAGCTCTGGAATGCCGAAGCGTGCCACTACACTTTTTACCACCTCGACCACTGATGAGCACGTTGTGCTTCTTAGTGTGATCACCTGAGAGTAACGTGAAAAGTAGTCAATAATCAGTAGGAAGTCCTGGCCGTTAAATTGAAACAAGAGAATTCCCAGCTGCTGCCAGGGTAGCTCGGGCGAAGGTGATGGCAAGAGAGGCTCTGCACGTTGGATTCGTGTAGTCGCACACTGCTCGCAGTTCTCCACCATAGACTTGATCTGCTTGCTGATTACTGGCCACCATACAGTCACGCGATCGAGCGCGGGAGCGCTTCACACCTTGGTGACCCTCGTGGATGAACAGGAGGACCTCGTCTTGAAGCGACAACGGAATGGCTAGGCGACTACCTTTGAGGAGCAGCCCATCGCACACTGTAAACTCGCCACGGTGCTTCCAGCACTTCAGAAGGTTGACTACCACCTTGGGTTTTATGGGTCAACCATGGTTGCAGTGCTTCATGAGCGCCACGCACTCGCCGTCTCTAGCCTGCTCCTGACGGAGCCTGTACAGTCCAACGGGCGAAGTGTCTTGGATCCCATGAACCACATTCTCCACGAAGAAGTCCCTTGTGCAGACCACCGCTGTCCGTTGTCCCAACAGTGCTCTGGATAGGGTATCGTCTCTCGCCAACAGCTTGACAGGAACGTGGAGTATCTTAAACTGGTACCTCATTAACTTGAGGCGGAGGCGCTGAATCCTTGGCGGGAAGACATCCACACCCATGCTGCCAAACAAAGACGTCAGGGGAAGGTAATTTGTCTCCACCAAAAATTGTAAGCCTCGGACGTACTCATCAAAACGTTGAACTGCCCAAGTGACCGCCAAGGCCTCCTTTTCGGTCCGGCTGTACCGTTGCTCAGGAGGGGTCAAGGACCGAGATGCGAAAGCCACTGCTCTTCGCTCTCCTGAGCACTGGTCCTGCAGGAGCACAGCACCAAGTCCAAACGAGCGGGCGTCAGCGGACACAATAGTAGCCAGCCCCGGTTGGTAACTTGCTATGCAGACCTCTGAAGACAGCATCTTCTTCAGTTCCAGGAAGGCAGACTGCTGATCGAGTCCCCAGGTCCAGGCGCTATTCTTACCCAGCAAAGCTCGAAGAGGTGCAGTCGTGTCCGACAAGTGTGGCAAGAACCTGCCCTCGTGATTCAGCATTCCCAGGAGTCTCCGGACGCCTCCAACGTCGACGGGTGGTTCCATCTGTTGAACCGCTTCACACTTCTTGGGGTCCGGTAAAATCCCATGCTCGTTCACGACGACACCAAGGAAGTCGACGCTTGTCCCGCCGAACTTGCACTTCAACTTGTTGAGCGTCAGTCCTGCCTTGCTCAGGCGCTGCAGCACCTCCTTTAGGCGTTGGTCATGCTCAGGGTGGTTTCGACCAAACACCAAGATATCATCAATTATATTGACCACGCCTGCCTGCCCTTCCAAAATGTGAGTCATCACACGCTGGAAATACACCGGCGCCGATGTGATGCCAAAAGGCAGACGCGGAAGCAATAACGCCCAAAGGGTGTTATAATTGTTGTCAATTCTTGGCAAATTTCTGTCAGCTTGACTTGATAAAAGCTCGACGTAGCATCAAGCTTTGAGAAGATCTTTGTGTCGCCGAGAAGGTTAAAGACTTGGTCAACCGTAAGGAGAATGTGGCGCTCCCGAAGGACCACTTTGTTTAGCTTGGTAAGGTCCACACATAGCCGGCAGCCCTCCGACGACTTCGGGACCCCAACAAGTCCAGCGCAGCAGGGCGTTGGGTTGAGGACCCGCCGGATGACCCCGTCCTTCTCCATTTCGTCCAGTTCTGCTTTGACGGAGTCTCAGAGCGGAATCAGAATTCTCCTTGAGACCGCCAACGAGAATGGAACCGCGTCAGGTTGTAGCCTGATGGTATATGCCCCGTGAAGCTCCCTGAGGGCTTGAAACAGCTAGGCTGGCGCGTTTACCCCGCTTTGGCACAGAGGAACTTCCGGAATACGGTCCACAAACTTCACGATTCCAAGGGCTTGAATCTCAGAAAACCCCAAAGAGGCATCATCTGAGAACGGACGACGTAAAGCCTCTGTGTCACGCATTTGTCCTTCCATGACAAGCTGGCCAGAACTTTCCTAAACCTTCCAGCGCGTGCCCACCAGGGCCTGTCAGCTCGCCTTCCGGACGCTGAAAATGTGCTGGGATGCCCGAAAACATACTTGGAATGACGGACACCTCACCACCACTGTCCACCTTGAAGCTCAGGGCGAGTCCGTTTACCTTGACCTCGACGAACTTGTTTCTGGGGCGGGTCTCCGTGCTGACAGCACCAAGTTCAATTGATGCTAACTTGCCTTTCTTTGAGCGGCAAACGGCTGCAAAATGCCCTTTCTTGTGGCACAGGTTGCATGAGGCCTTGCTCGCGGGACATTCCGTGCGCGGATGAGGAGACCGTCCACAGTAGACGCAGAGAGAGGTACTTGATCCGCTTGCTGACCTGCGCGCGCGCTTGTCTCGACCGGCGTTGCCTTTTCAGCTTAGCCGTATTGATGTTCAGCGCAGTGGTCCCTGATGATACCACTGACTCTCGGAGTTTTCGTTCTGTTTCGGAATCTTCATGCTGACGCACCAGAACTAGAGCTTCCTCGAGCGTCAACTTCGAGTTTCGGCAGAGTCGGTCTGATAACTTAGTATCGAGTAGCCCGACAACAAAGCGGTCCCTTATCAGACGGTCCTCGACTTCCGGTGGGCGGTAGTTACAACGCTTCGCCATGTTGCAAAGCGCCGTGTAAAAAGCATCCGCTGACTAACCGGACTGCTGAGTACGTCAGTGGAAACGCGCGCTTTCGTACGGTTCGTTCACAGGGTGCACGAAATAGCTGTCGAACTTTTCCTTGATCTTGGCGTAGTCTCCGAGCTCGTCCTCGGCGAGCCCGAGTGACGTCAAGACGGTGCGGGCTTGAGATCCCATGCAGTACAGCAACGTCCGAGTGCGCACTTCATCCTTTGCCGTGTAGAGCCCCGAAGCAAAAGAATAGTCTTCAAACCGCAGGATCCACTGCGGCCATTGACCTACATTCTTCAAATCGAACGGCTGCGGCGGCTGTACGGCGAAGCTGCTGGCTGCGGTCATTGTAGGTGTCTGCTCCTCACTGGCCATTCCGTAGTGCAACCGTCGGCGTCGAAAGGATCGAGACTGCCGCAGTCGGCTGGAAGGCGCAAGATGGAGCGGGACGCACTTCTGACACCATATAGTGGAACACGACACGCAGTGCCCGAGAGCCGGTGACGAGGTAGAAGCAGCTCGCTACCGGCGGCTTTATTTATAACCCACTTAACAAATACGTGGCGCCCTCTAGGTTAGTGGCGCTAGCGGACATGTGAAATTACAGGTTACACCGATGCCTCCTGGAATCCCGAGACCAGACGAGCGGCCCTGCCGTTGACGGACCTCCACCACCCACCGCAGACGCTGCACCTCCGGTACGAGCCCACCCCTCAGTAGCTGAGCTAGAGACGCTCGCCGTCTACCACGGCATCGCGTGGGTGGCCGAACTCAAAGATGACACTCGCAAGATTACAATATACACGGACTCGCTGGAAGTGCTTAAGGCGTTGTCCAGGGCACCCCGAAGAGGAACTGCAGCCTACTACGTTAAGATGCTTGTCAAGCAACTTCAGGACGCAAGATATATAAAAACCGAGGTGCTTTGGGTTCCGGGCCACTCTGGCAACCAAAACAACGAAGCTGAGCACGACCTGGCGAGGGAGATCACTTCCAACCGCTCGCAGAACATCGCCGCGCCTCGCCTCGCCGGACCACGACCGGACTCCGAGGCCAAAAAGCTACGACGCAAGTTGCAACGGCGCAAAGAGCTCCGGGCACAGATACCACACAACAAACATCCCCTACCCCAGGGGCTCCCTCGAGGCGCGCAGGTGGTCATCCACAAGGCCAGGACGGGTGCCGCCCTTACCGAGGCCGTCTTGGCCAAATGGCGCGACTGCACTAAGAAGCACCAAACCATCCCAAATATCTAGTATGCGCATGATAATGCCTAATTCATCATA
This sequence comes from Ixodes scapularis, assembly GCF_016920785.2. NCBI lineage: Eukaryota > Metazoa > Arthropoda > Arachnida > Ixodida > Ixodidae > Ixodes > Ixodes scapularis. Next base: position 199,786,575 of record NW_024609835.1, read on the forward strand.
TGCATTCATTTTTTTTTTTTTGGCAGCGCCATTGCGCTTTCAAGGTTTTATTAAAATTACAGTGCAGCCGACGCTACGAGCAACGTAGTGCTCGAATCAAAGTGTATTATTATTTTTCGTCGACATTTTTGTGCATGTTATTACCTGCTTGTCCAACCAAGCCCAGAGTGCATCACGACATTGCACATTCAGTGTTTGCGTGTGTATTAGTGTAGTGAGTTCCAAGCTCCAGCTCCATTGTGAGTGCTCTGACTTGTGCGAGTAAAAGCCTAAAACCCTGCAAGCTATAACTTCTTTTTTTATTTTATCACAAAACCTTAAATACATTAAAATATACATTGCACATGTGCTGAAAAAGCTTCAGTGTATCAGTTAACTAAAAGTTCAGAGCGCTCAAAGGTTAAGCAAATTCCTTGGTACCTTTTTTCCGTGTTTGCACTCGGAATTATTTTCTCTGGGGCCATTTCCTCCAGCCTATTTTGTCCTGGAACATTTTGTCCTACATGTTGGGGAGCGGGTGACGCTGCACAGGCTGTGACTGCACTGCGGCTCCTGCGGCGGACGAAGCATTTTTATTTTCTTTATTTACTTGCCACGGCCGATCTATCAAGATCGTCCGAGTCGATAACCCAATCGGCAGCGTCGAATAAACGTTCAGTCTGTTGGCAAACCAGACACGCTGGCCATGGCTCCTTTGTTCAGAGTTTACATCAATGGTGACGAGAAGACCGAACCCTGTGCATGAAAACGGTCAACTCAACCCGCACCACACGCACCATGGCCTTCGCCGTTCGTCAGTTCAACTGAAGTACAGATAAGTGGACCTCCTATTTGACGCACTTGGAAGCGTTCTTCAAGGGAAATGCGGTGACCGACGCGGCGAAGTAACGAGCGTAGCTGGTGTCAGCACTGAGTACGAGGACAATTGAAGTTTTGGAAGCATGCAGTTCATCGACACCGGTCAATAGGCAACCTGCAATGCTGTTTGGTTTGGCGCCATCCAGCGACTGAAACAAGAAATACTGGGTACCCCTGGGGGTGGCGGCTGCATTGTTCAAACGTGAGCGCTTACTCCGGTGGCGCCGCTTAGCCTAGTGTCTGAAGCAAGAAATATTGGGTATCCAAGGAAGCCGTGATCGCGTAACGTGCCAGTAGAGCGGAAGCTACGGCCCTAGCGGGCCGATCGGAATGTGACTGCGTATCACCGGAGCGCGCCTCAGCTCCGGAGAAGTATCAGGCTTTTCGCTGCGTCATGCTCCAATATATGTGCGTTGCGCTCGTATACGTCGCGCATTTCGAAGCATTCGGCACGCAATGTGGGGCTTATCGTTCACCCTTTTCCAAGTTACAATGAGACAGGGTATAACCACGCGCTCTCACGCTGCTGTTTGCCACCTGGCCGTTGCCGGTTGGCTATAAGCTCACGTATGCCGAAGTCGTGGAGCAGTTGGGTGCTTACTACACACCAAAACTGAACAAATCGCCGAAAGCTTAAAGTTTTTCAAAAGGGATCAGAATCCAGATGAGTCCATACAGGAATATTGCGTTGCGCTTCGCCGCCTAGCAGAGACCTGCAGCTTCGGCGACACTAGCGAAAGTCTACTCCGTGATCGAATTGTCTGCGGCATCACAAACGCAGACGTCAGGAAACTGTTTCTCACTAAGAGAGACTTAACCCTACAAGCGGCCGAAGACATCGCGCTCGCTGCTGAAGCCGCGACTGTAAACATCGCGGCCATGAAACCGACGCCGGAGTCGGATGTCAACGCGGTGACCCAAGGCACTTGTTCGAAGCCCCCGCAAGAACATGACTCTCGTCTGCTCACGCTGTGGGAACTTGTCGCACGACGAGGAATCGTGCAAGTTCAAGAGAGCCTCATGTCATCACTGTGGACGAATTGGGCACATTGCCCGATGCTGGCGAGACCAGATGACTCGCCAGAAAAGGGGGCGCGACCTTCAGAAAAACCAGAAAGCTGGGATGAACGTTATCGAAGGAAGCGATAGCTTTTCAGACGAGGAAGGAAGATTGTTTACGCCCCAATGCTCCCATGCCAGAACAGACACTTTAGTTGGTTTAGTGCAAACGGTAATGCGGAAGTTTGTTTGGGCCGGGGTGCCACTCAAGATGATGTTAGACACAGGGTCTACCGTGAGCGCAATACCACAAGACGTCTATCACAAGTACCGAAACTCGTGGCCGAAGCTTCAGAAGGCATCGGTGCGGTTATCGTGTTTCCTTGGGACGCTGCCCATGAAGGAAGAGTTGAACATGCACGCGAAGTACCAGGACAAGGTGACAGAGGGCAGTCTTGTTGTGCTTGGCTGCTGGGGTCCTTCTTTGTGCGGCCGGCACCTGATTAGAGACATGAACGCTCGCGGAGTTCCTGTCTTCAGTCTTTCAGCCGTCAGAACCTATGCTCCAGCCGCAGGCACTGCAACATCAACGGACGATCGAAACCTACAACAGCTACTTGAGGAATCCGGGGATCTGTTCGAGCCCGGACTTGGAACAGTGAACGGCCCACCGGTGAATCTGATCGTACGCTCAGACGCTCAACCCAAGTTCTCTATAGCAAGGCCTGTACCCTACGCGCTACGCGATAAAGTATCCAGCGAGTTGGATCGGTTAGTTCCCGAGGGTGTCTTGTCTGCGGTGCCCCACTCTGCTTGGGCTGCCCCGACAGTGCCGGCGGTTAAAAAGTGTGGTGATATCAGAATCTGTGGGTATTTTAAACTCACTGTAAATTCGACATGCCACACCGAACAGTACCCGTTGCCCGTTATCGAGGACATATTTTCATCACTTTGTGGTGGTGAGGTCTTCAGCACGTTGGATTTAAAAACGGGTATCACCAGCTTTGCCTTGAAGACGAGAGACTAATTGGCAGTGATTAACACCCACAAAGGATTGTTTTGTTATATCAGATTACCGTTCGAAATGGCATCCGCACCGGCCACTTTCCAGCGCAGGATCGAGTCCATTTTGAAAGATCTTCAGGGGGTGCAGGTGAACCTGGACGACGTGCTGGTGGCCGAGAAGCTAGGAGATTCAACGCTGCGGCAAGTGCTACAGAGCCTGCGGGAGCACGGCGTCAAGCTGAACAGAGACAAATAAGTTCTGGCAGAAAGAGGTCAACTACTTGGGAAAAAGAATAGAGGCATCAGGGCTTCATCCGAAGGAAGAAAATCTGAAAGCGATCATGCGAGCTCCTAGACCCCAAAATGTTTCGGAACTAAGGTCCTATCTCGGTCTCATAACGTATTACAGCAAGTTCCTGCCGAATATGTCGACCCTGTTAGCTCCACTGTATGCAATGCTGGTGAAAAGCATGAAGTGGGACTGGTCTAGCGCCGCCGACAAGGCTTTTGAAAGTGGCAAAACAACTTTAAAAAACGTGAATTTCCTTGCTCACTTTGATCCCAGCATGCCTTTTAGGGTAGAGTACGACGCATCGCCATAGAGCACTGGGGCGGTATTGTCAATAAAGGTCGGAAGCGAATATCGAACAATCGGGTTTCGTTCACGCACCTTATCCATAGCCAAGCGGAATTACGCTCATCTCGAAAGGGAGGTGCTGGCTCTTGTTTTGGGGGTGACGAAGTTTCGACAGCACTTGCTGGGGCGCCGTTTCACTTTGGTCATCGATCACAAGCCGTTGATTGGCGTTTTTCGTCCAGATCGGCCAATTCCATCAATGGCCGCCGCCCGTATAAAGCAATGGTCGTGGTTACTGCGATCTTTTTCTTACAATCTCGTGTATCGAAAAGGAACCGAGAACCTGAATGCGGACGCTCTCAGTCGGCTGCCGTGCCCAGTAGAAGAGGACTCGACAACTGAGGAACTGCCAGAGTACGTCCTTCTGATGGAGCAGCTCGATGAAAATTTCGTTTCGACAGCGGACCTGCAGCAGCTGACAACGGAGGACAACGACTTAAGGCAAGTTTAGATATGAATATAGAACGGCTCCTGGCCTTCTAAAAATCATAAGGGGGGGTAACCCTGAGGCCATACCTGGAAACGCGAAGAGAGCTAACCACCTCGCACGGGTTGGTGTATTGTGGGTCACGAGTTGTGATACCATAAAGACTCGGGAGACTGTACTTGCTCTCCTGCATGAAAGCCACCGCGCCGCACCCGCCATGAAGGCGTTCGCTCGGTCTATTATATGGTACCCCGGAATTGACCAAGATTTGGAGCGTATGGTCAGGCAATGCCCGAAATGTGCTCAAGTTGCTCCGGTCCCACTGGCTAGAAATCATGTTCCGTGGCCGGAGATAAACGAGAAATGGTCCACAGTACATGTGGACTTCGCAGGCCTAGTAGACGGGTTCATGTTGTTGGTTGTCGTAGACTCCCACAGTAAGTGGATCGAAGCAGTTCCACTCAGGTGCACGTCAGAGGAAGCCACCACGTCCGCGTTACGGTCTGTGTTCAGCCAGTTCGGAACACCACGTACTATTATTTCGGATAATTGTCCCCAGTTCGTAAGCGCAGAGTTCCAACGATTCTGCGAGCGGAACAATATTTGACATCTCTCCTCACCTCCCTATTTCCCCCAATCACACGGTCTCGCCCAGCGAGCTGTCCGCAGGGTAAAAGAAGGGCTCCAACGGCTGAGCAAAGGCAGCATGGTGACTCGACTAGCGCGTTTCCTGTAAGAGTATCGCCGCACGCCTGGCAAAGAGGGTCGTTTTCCATCGCAGCGCTTACTCGGCTACGATATACGTTCACGGCTGGATGCCTCCATTACCTACACCTTGCAGTCAACCAGAAACTAATCCTTTTCGTCCAGGACGACCACTGTGGCTCCGAAACTACAGTCCTGCCCTTACAAATGTTTTTAATGAATTTCATTTGAAAGTTTATGGAGTCTACTCATCGTATCTTTTCGAGTCTCAATAGAAATGCAAATGAGTTTTGTAACGAATCCGTAAGGAGTTTACGAAAACTATTGGCCACCGCGTTCCAATTAAAGTTTCGACGTGCTACCGCATAAAGTTTCTAATGTATTTCATATGAATATAATTTGAAAGTCTATTGACACCGTTTCGAGTCTGTGTTGAAAAACAATTTATTTTTTGTAACGAGTCCCTAAGGAGTTTACGAAAACGATTGGATACCGCACTTCAATTAAGGCTTTGCCGTGCCACCTCATAAGAATTTCTAATAGATTTCATTTGAAAGTCTAGATACACTGCTTTGAGTCTCTGTTGAAAATCAGATATTTTTTTCTACCGCGCTGTACTTGAGGATTTGACGTGCCATCTCATTAGGTATATTCCGACAAGTCGAAATATATACCTAATGAGATGGCCAATCAAAACCTGAATTGCAATGCAGTTGAGAAAAAACATTTGATTTTCAACAGAGACTCAAAGCAGTGTATCTAGACTTTCAAATGAAATGTATTAGAAATTATGCTCCTAGCATGGGTTTCTAGATAGAGGGCTCTAAGAGGGAAGACGGCAAGAGGTTGCATGACATGTGGTCCGGATGTAACCGTTGTTTTGAGGGAAGGGGAAAGTGAGTACAAGTGTCAGTTATATTCCTGCCTATATACGCATGCAGGGTTCAGAAAATGCCTGCATAAAACCGTGGGAAAGAGTAATAACTGGTTTACTAAAAATGCGAAATTCGAGTATGCTGTACACTGCCTTCGTGTCCATGGAGGACCTTGTACTGCCTTCGTGTCCATGGGAGACCTTGTACTGCCTTCGTGTCCATGGGAGACCTTGTACCGGTAACCTATAAAGAAAAAAGATGCACAGTGACACGTCGATCTGCTTATCTAAACTTCAATGAGCGAGCAAGGTATCCTGTTCATAGCGCAGCACTACCTCAGCCCTGAATCAATATTACAAACCGGAACATCACTCCTTTAGGAAAGGAGGACACTAAGAACACACGATACAAGCCATGGAAGTAGCAGTGACTCGTTGCCTTAACAGGGCTGAGTTACTTCTGCACTGTATGTGTGAACCAGCCTTAAATGCAGAGTCACATTTAAACTTCCTACATTTTTGCTCACCCTGGCACTTAATTTACACACTACCTTGATAGTTTAATGAGTGGCACTAATAGCATTGTCAGGGGCACCATAATGCAAAAGTATATTTTGCCCCCTAGCCTGCGAGAATCAATCGCTTACTGCTTTTGCCGCCGCATTGCACTCTTTTATTTCGGCTTTTGAAAAGGTTACCAAACAAAAGCGAGCAGATGTTGAAGCTTTTGAAGTTTACCAAATTTGAACATTGAGAAGCTAAGACTTATAAGCATGTCGCAAAATTAATATGGCAATTCGGGCCAACTGATCCATGATCTTAGACCAGCACCGCAAAAAATACATGGACAATAATTGGTGGTAAACACTGGCGCCAGTGTTTTATGTCCACTTCTTGTCCCTGTGTATTTTTATTTTCTTTTGCTGTGTTTGTTTACTATCTTGAAGAAGTATTTTTAATCACAACGAACAGGAAGGAAACAGTAATAGGGTTATATGCGGATCATAAAGCCATGCTCCTAATGGGTGAGTGTCAACAGCAGCTTTCACAACAGAGGCGGATCCAAGAGGAGGGGGGAAGGGGGGGGGGGGGGCGGCCACTCCCCCTCAAACAAAGCCGACCCCCTCCATTCCCCCTTTTCGGTGGGTGGACACCCTTCCACAAGAAAGAATGGAAGAATAGTATCCTTAAAAATTTTCCGCCCACCCCTAAATGGAGGTCTGGATCCGGCACTGTTTCACAATCGATGCAATACACTAAGTTTGAATTATTGGGAAGATCGAGACATCAGAGGCCGAATTCAAAAAGCAAACTTACGATAAAACATTTTGTATGACAAAACCCCAGAAGAAATTCGTATTAACAAAACAAAATTGTCGCAACCTTTGTGTGACTTACAACGGAAACTTACGACATTATCCAAAGTGTCTTACAAACTTATTAGGGAAAACATGTCCGCACATCACTTGGCTATTTCGCAGCGACCAGCAATGAATATAGAAGCGTGGACAAGAGGAATATGTTTTGCGCACTGTTCACATGCATCCCTACTTAAAGCAGCATAAGCACAACGCTAAACTACACACGGAAGATTCAGCCGACGAGTCTGCCGAGCTGTCCATCCTTCCCGTTAGAGCTAACGAGGTGCAGGACTGCGATCAACGGCGAGATGCGCCAACGAATCCACGAAAGAAAATGCCACACAAATCTTCAGTGCACCCAAAAGGATCCTTCACCTATGAATGGCGTGAACCTGATTTGGTGATCACTAGCACCCCTTCGTACTTCAGTAGTGATTTTCAAAGTGGTGGTCAGCTGTACGACTCCACGACACGAAAAGACACATTCCTCACTGAATGTATCTTTTTAATGCGAAATAATTATATGGTCCGTGGAGCTAAAAATCCGGCGTCCGGCCGCGTTAACCGAGTGGTACCAAATGTTAACAGAGGAATAAAAGAAAGAATAAAATGTGCTTCCACGGCTGAGATTTGAACCCGGTGCAGCTGTGTGAGAGCCGGGCATGCTAGCTGCTGTGCTATCTCAGCCGCTTCGGAATGCGGCATTACTCTCGCCTCAAAACGAAGCTTGTCCCATTAGGGCAAAAGCCGGCATCGGCGTTGATGTGCCCGAAAGGTGGTCATAAAAATATGTCCTCGGTTCGATGACATCACACTTCACGTGACGACGTGACGTACCATGATGTGTGACGCCGTATGATGTAACGTAAAAAAAAATATTACAGGGGCATTTAGGTATCCCTTTGTGGATTGAATGCGAAAGCATTGCCATTCCTAAGAATAGAGGAAAAAAAAAAGGAAGTGTCGTTAGGAATGGCAATGCTTTCGCATTCAATCACAAAGGGATACCTGAATGCCCCTGTAATATTTTGAGTGGAGTAGAGCTCAAATAAACGTCGTACGGTGCAGTTTATCCACGATTAAGTTGCTGCTAGTCGTGAGGCTTAATGTTTTGCACCAACAATACTGTGGAGTTTTTTCTTGGTTGCGACGAAGCGCCACTGCGCTACGAACTTGCCAGAAATTTCTACATATGCGACCGCTTTCTTCTGGAAACCTATGGTGACCTGCCACTCACTTTTGTCCAAAGAACAGTGAAAATACCAGATGATAAAACAGCCATAACAAGCATTAAAGAAATCAAGATGGTGGTCATAGCATTAGCTTCCCAACGTGGCGAAATTAGCGCAGGATTTCTGTTACTCGCCATTTATAAGACAAGAGTCGACTTTTTTCCGGTCTGATCTTGAATCAAAGTTTGGTTTGGTTAATTTCGTAGCAGAAGGCCCGTGCTTTCCCGTTTGTGGGGTCTTTTTCTCTGTTCAAAATATGATGCAGAGTCCTTCCCGTAAAAATGCATGGGTGCCCGCTAGGAGTCTCCGAAATGATTAAATTGAGTAAGGTCGGGCTATACTCGGTTGCCACTCTAGAATAGTAGAAGCCCCTCCCACAAAGCCCGTCACCCTTTTTAATAAGAAAACACTAGAGAGGAGGAGAGCCGAGAGGACACAGCCAATCGTGGCGAGCAAAGGGAATTGTGGGAGGGGATTATGCTATTCTATAGTAGCAACGAACTATAACAAAAGTTTACAGTACCATGAAAACAAAAAGACCAAGCATGCAGAGATATTCGCAGGAAGTGTAGCAGGGACGGAATAGAAAAAACTGCAGCTGCAATATTTACCCCTTAAATTTCCCTAGACAGCACAGCAGAGACGACATGCTGGTCGTCAGCGCCTGGAGGGCCACCCCCTTGTACTGAGAGCACATGTAGTCTGAAACGAACAACAAACAAAAAAATTAAATGCATGGACAATCTGCACATGCTGTTATTTCACTTCATTGACCGCTTCAGAGAAAGCAAGCATGCACACCGTTGTCCCACCATGGCAACTGCTAGCCGAAACTATATTGCTTGTGCTATAAAAAAAACAATTACATACTACCCAGGTGGCACGCTGAAAGTTTAAATATTGAAGAAACTAACTCATAAAACTTCAGTGTAAACCTTTGTGCACAGCAAGGCTGCTTTACCTCAGCCAGTTTGGAACATCTGCAGTTTCATCCTTTTCAAGTTATTATGCTGAAAATTTGTGACAAAATAAGTGGGTTAAATTTTTTAATCGACACCCGTCCCAAATATTTAGGAAGTATACTAGTGGGTTAATTTCTAACTTACCATAATTATTTTCGATATCCTGAAGGTGTCGCTTCAGGGTCCGGTTTTCATATTGGATCCACCTCACCCTCACAGCTGCAACCACTCTGGAATGTTTGCAAAGTTTCCGGCAGTGTAATTAAAAGTTTGCAGTTTCTCTCGAACACCGCTGTCACAAAGTTTATCTTTTTTGTCATTTTGTTCTGTTTAAGGGTGGTTTGGGGGGAGAGGGGGGCAAAGGTGGGGGGGGGGGGGGGGGGGGGGGTCAATTGCAATCCTCGCACATGTTTACCTGAACGCCAAAGGCGAGCTCGGATGAGACTACACTCCCTTTCATACTTAGGGTGCAACGCTGTCAAAGCTACTGGCGCGAGCGTGGGGCTTGATCTCCTTAATCATTTGCACGCCTTCTCGCTCAAGCAAAACCGTAGATGAAGCAACGCACTCGCGCCAGTAGCTTTGACAGCGTTGAACGCTAAGTATGAAACAGTATAATGCCAGCCGAGCTTCAAAGTAATGGGAAGCGGAAGACAAGAAGAAGGAAGTGGGACTTGGAGCGTTTCGGGTTCACCAACCACGAACCTGTGACAACCGCATAAGTCATTCAACACACAATTCATACCGCTTAAACTCTGTGTCGAAGTGCATTTTGAAGTCAGTCCTAATTTCAATGGTGTATGGACAGGGGCATTCATTTCGTGGCATGCTTTAAAATGAATCGAAGGGACACAAGCTGGGAACACACTACAGCTGCTTCATTTGGGAATAACTGCGGCCCTCGGCTTAATCACATCACAATTGCAAAATGAAAGAGAATAAAAAAAGAGGCGAAAGGAACAACTACTTTATGAAAAGTTCTAACCGACAAATGTAAACCCAGTTGCATTCTAGAAAGTCAGGGGGACCGAAGTTTGTCCTAACAGTACAATCCAGTCCACTTCCATAACTACAAAACAAAAGATGGATATCCTCTTCAACCATTTTGACTGAAAAGAAATATTGGTTCTGCATGAACCGAATTCTAAGGAAGTCTAATTTCTGAAATGTAATGAAGTATAATCAACGTAATTAATTTATAGTTGAACGACATCAGTACACTGGCAGACCAATAAGACATTTTCTAAAGCAACGGACTGAAAGTAGCATTAGGAATTCAATACGTGCTCTGTTGACGTAAGCTACACTTTCTCGGACCATACACAGAATGAGTGGCAACTTTTCATTATGCTACGCATAGATCCAAACATTAGGACAGATAAATAGCAAACCCAACTAGTTAAAAAAAGAAAAGAAATACATTCTAGCTTAACGAGAAAACGGTGTGCCGAGAAAATAAGGAGTATTAGAATATCGGGCGCTACTTTACCGCGCGTTACGGACGGCAAAATAGCGAGGATTGCGGCGAAGAGTTTTAGAATAGCGTTTCTCTGCCGGGGACCCCCCAAAACGCAAGCATCTAGCGCTTAAAACGCCACCAAGATGTCGCTACAGCTTTTATTTGGAAGTTAGAAAGTTTTATCATGAAAATTAAACAAGCTTTTTGTCCAGAGTAACATTTATATAGTTGTTTTATTTTATCAATGCCGCATGTTTTGTTTTTGTCACTGCCAAGCTGCTCTGTTGTACTTACGAAGCCGAGACGATCTACTACCCAGGCATGCTTACATGTTTGCCGCGACCGTAAGTACACGCGCCTCGATAACTTTGAGCTGTGAATCCAGTGATCCGTGGCGTTTTCAATACGCTTCGACCATACCGACCGCGGTCGCTGAGTGCGACTCACGCAGTTGCCGAGCGGGCGACGGCGTCGAAGACGCGATCAACGGAGATGTCGTGGGCGCCGCCTTTTGCGGTACCCACGCCATTTTCGAGAAATAACGGGCCCCAAAGCTCGAGTCCGAATGCTTGTTTAGGGTCTGCGCATGCACAGCAGCCACGAGATTATTCTAAAACTCCCTAATGTTCCCTTCTCGTTCAACGCGTACAATGCAAACAAAAAAGTATGCTTACCGACTGCGTTGAGTTGCTCGTTCTGTCGCGTCGTCGGTCTTCCGCGCTCTTCTTGGACATAATCACCACAAGAGAAAACTTCACAAATGGATAAACTTGATTAGATAAGCACATTTCCATGTCTAACGGCCAAAGGCAACACAAACGCAAGTTGCAACGGTCGCAAAACTGGCGAAACCATGCACCATGCCGGAAAAAGTAAAAAAAAAAAAAAAAGAACTGGTGTCGCTACCGATGGGGCGTCGAAGACGCGATAAATAAGATATGAAACCGAAACCAGTAAAAGTTACAATACTGAAACCGAAACTGACCAAATCGCGATAGAGGGGCGCCGTAAACATTTTGTTGGCGAATCTTGTGTCGCGAAACTAGGTTTTGGGAAACAGATTCCCCATCTGAACGCGACCGAAAAAGTGGCGCGCCTCCGAAAAAAGTGTCTCGCTTCTGGAGCAATTTTTCGCTGAAACCTCACCGACGCCCGTCAATCACCCGAAGGAGAAACGTTGACGCTGGCAATGGCCGCTCGACTTCGCTATGACGTCTGACCTTCGAGGAGGAGCGAGCTTTTGGAGGGGTCTGATTTTCGGACGATTCCGTATCCGAGCCGAAGCCGAAAGAAAACAAACAAACATAGCGAGCGACAAGCGAGGAAGCGGTGCGTACGGGCGACGAGTTTTGGTCGGTTGCAGGTGTGTGAACGGCGCCTACAGCACGGATTGGGGGCGCGGTAGATTCATCAACAGTCACGGCGGGTGCAAACACCGTATATAAACATGATGACTGGGAATAACGTTCTTTATTAGCGACGCAAAAATGTCCGAAATGCTTCGAGATCATTTCGCGATTTTTCCCGGGTTTGGCAGGACTAGTAAACCCAGTGAGCCGAATCTGACGAAATTCATTGAGTGGCGTTAATAAACAGGCTGTCTCTTCACACTGTGCGTACTTCATATCATTCTGATGCGAAACGCTTGGTATTCCCGGTGCAGATGACAAGGTTTGGCGAAATTCTCGCGAGCCAATACGCCACAGGTTTCGCACGTCAAACTCCACGTGTGAACAGGCCGATTTCGCGAAATCTTGGTTTCGCTAAACTCTGGCGCGTTGAAAAGGTGCATCGTGTGAATAATCCTTTAGAAGTAAAAGAGGGTGAATACAGTTATTATTTTAAGCACAGGAAATAAATCTGTATATCAGAACTAGCACCGACGCGCTATTTGTTTCGGGTGCAATGCAGTAGGGAGTAGAATTTTTTTTTTTTTTTTTGATAACACTCATTTGAATGTGTAATGAGTAACCTCAAAAGAATTGATATTGATTGGGTAACGATAAACCTCACTTGAATTTGTAATGAGTAAATAAAAAAAATATATGGAGTGGGTAATGACAAAACTCATTTAACGATGAGTTTTTTATGAGTTTCATTTGACTCTATAAAAACGCATTAGAAGCTCAATTGAAACTCATGGTTCATTTTTGTAAGGGTGGCGACAAGTGGAGCCCCGGAATCGTCAAGTCGACCAGTGGTTCCCGCCTGGTACAAGTGCAGTACCCGGACGATGTCAAGGACCACCGGCGGCACGCCGACCAGCTCCGCCGTCTAGATCCCGGTGACTCAGCTCCTGAGCCGTGCACCCCAGTAGCCGCATCCGAGGCTGCCCCACCCGAGGCCTTACCACCATCCGATGTCCCGGCTCCAGTGCCCCAAACTCCACGACGATCAACGCGAAGTCACCTGCCCCCATCACGTCCCTTCTGCAAAGGTAGCGGAGTGTTGGGGAGCGAGGGACGCTGCACACGCTGCGACTGCACTGCGGCTCCTGCGGCTGACGAAGCATTTTTGTTTTCTTTATTTACTTTCCCCGGCCGATCTATCAAGATCGTCCGAGCCGGTAAAACCAATCGGCAGCGTCGAATAAATGTTCAGTCTGTTGGCAAACCAGACACGCTGGCCATGGCTCCTTTTTTTAGAGTTTACATCACTACACGCGTCTCTAATGGCATCTCTTTGAGTCGTTGTTATTTTCGCCATAGACGGAGTCTGATTTCCCGGGACACCAACAGAATCCGGATACGAGTCGTCCCGGTAACAAATTTTAAGGCCGTGGCAAGTATGCAGATTTGTCTAAATGAATTTATTTAGAAATTGTCACCTGACCCCATAGATACATCTGCTTCTAATAAAATGTTTCGGGCGTACGCCTCGAGGATGTCTGTGCTGTCGGTTCCGTCGTAGAATCCAAGAATTGCACGAAGCTGCTTGTCCCGTGCTTTTTGCTTCCTTCTGTAGCCTTGTCGACACAACTAAGCCTGCGTCCGGGCTTAAGTTAATTTAGGCCAGCGCCTGCTCTTTCTCGAGCGTCTCCAAGGACATCCAGATATTCGGTGACGCTCAACAGACGGTCTCCGTAAAATTATATTACAACCATACACCAGTGGCGTCACGATGGTCAGCGGCACCCGGGGCAGTATCCTGTCGTGACACCCCCCCCCCCCCCCCCCCCCCCCCCCCCCCCCCCCCTCTTGCCTCGCATAGCTTATTGTTGACGGTGTTGATCAACGTGGTTGATCAACACCGTACGTACGTACAGATTATCGTCGAAGAACTGAGCTTCCCTCCATGCCGTAAATGTTGTCTTTCTCTGAACAAGGGCGTTTCACTGAGACAGCAGTCGAGCGCTATTTTGGCTCTCTTTGATGACGTTACGTCAGATCATCCGCTCTTGCGAACGAAATCACCGTGCATTTTTTTGGGTGCAGTTTGAACAGTTCGGGTTTGTTTAAAATTTAATTACTTGTGCGGATGAAGATTAAAATGTTGATATTATGCGGTAGATATTTCTAAAGGTGTCGATAATGTTTATTTATTTATTTATTTATTTATTTATTCAGATACCTACAGCGCCATGGGGCATTACAGTAGGGGGGGGGGGAGAAGTTGGAAATGAAGAACACGAATAGTTATACAAAAGAGCAATATTCACAAGCCATAAATCTTTCAGTATCACAACAAAGTGCAGGCTACATAAAAAATAAAAATGCGGTCTACTAAACACTCCGAACGTTACTCAACTACTAACTAGACACTACGAGGTTAGTGTTGAATAAAACATATCGTTAGGAACAATTTTGACCACCGAGGCTGGCAAACCGTTCCAATCCCTTTAATATATTTTTTCTCTGGAACACGAACTTCTACCGGACAATATCTTTAAAGATAATATAATAAGGGTGCAGGAGATATGGTGAATGTTAACCATGTTGAATGATCCCGAGACTGAGGCAGATATGAAAATATAAGTCTAAGGAACAGAAAAAGACAGGACGTCGTTCTGCCCTTTTCTGTTCTTTCGACCTATATGTTCATTTCTGCCCCAGTCTCAGGCTCAATCCCTTTAAAGTTTCTTAAGTCAAACTAGGTCATGTTCTGCTCAATTGCGGACAAATTCTGAGCAATGGTGAGCAATTCTAAGTCAACGTCAACCTTGTTCTGCGACACGTTATCAAGATAGAACTACTTACGCTCTCTATTGAGTTAAATATGTGCGTGAGAGAATTATACCCTTCAGTAGCATTGCAGCAGCGCATGAGTCACTGCGGTAAAGAATTACTAATACAGGGTGTTTCACGAGAGGTGGACAAATTCAATATTGCGAAAACGACGCACCCCAACAAAAAAAAGACCTGTGTCGTTATGGTCCTAAGCCGGGAGCCTATTCAGGAAAATTATTAAAGTCCGGGTAATTAGATTCTTCATTATTTCGCGTAATTAATTTGTTTAATATTGTGTTTAAAGGCATGGTTTCAATTCGAAAATTCCTCAGCAGCATCGAAGAATACTAAATCAACAAATTTCAGAACAATAGAAGGTACGCGCAGCATTTTATGGCTTTCTGAAACACCGCACGAAGTCGACGGGTTTACAAGTTTCGGTTTGCAATCGGAGCGCATCTCGCCCCCGACGGCACCGCGCCCCGTGGAGAAATAGCGCAACTAGTCTCTGCTGCGTTGCGCGAGGACAGCGCGCAGAGGTTGATGGCACTATTTCTGCACGGGGCGCGGTGTCGTCGGGGCCGAGATGCGCTGCGACTGCGAACCGAAACTTAAAAACCCGTCGACTTTGGAAGGTTTTTTAGAGAGTCGTAAGATGCTGCGCGTGCCTTTTATCGTTCTACAATTTGTTGATTTTGTGTTTTTCGGTGATGCTGAGCAATTTTCTAATTGAAGCAATACCCTTGACACAATATTAAAAAGTTAATTACGCAAAAATAATTAGCAATCTAAATATTCCGGGCTTTAATAATTTTCCTAAATATGCCCCTGGTCCAGGATCATAACGACACAATCATTTTTTTGGGGGGGATGCGTAGTATTCGCGACATCGAATTTGTTCACCTTTCGTGAAGCACCTTGCATATGCCGCTCCCCACAATTTTAAATATATGTAGAGTGAAGAGACAAGTTGTGAAAAATCAGCTATTTATATAAACCAGTGTAAAATGAAGTCTTGCCATGATAAGTCCCTCGCTAATCAGTCGGTTTCTCACCTATACACCATCAGCATTCCTACATCGGAGTAAACAAGGGAAGCACAAGGGAGAGTGAAAAGTCCCAAAGACCCAACGTTTCTCCTACCCTCCTAGTTGTACAGGCTGTCGTAGTGAAACTTCCTTTCTTATTCCGGAATCACAATCACAAAAAAAGTTTCTTTATTTTTTTTTTTTTAACGGAGCATGGATAAACTTTCAATATAAACGACGCGCCACGGCGTAATGCCATTTAAACCTTCAGAAATGGGCCATAAAATTCGGCATGAATGCGCCACGAGTAGATGGGCTACCGGATAAACAAGCGCCTACAGGCGTGGATCATTCGACCATCACGAACCCCCGGAAGAAGCAAAGAGGAAGACCGACACAAAACACGTTCTTCCACGCTTACATCACCCGGAGAAACGGCGGAACGGCGACGATGTCGTAAGACAATCCCGGCTTCTCGCGCCCCGGAGGGGCACGGCGGGACTTAGCGCGTGACGCCCGGATCGGACACGCGCGCCGCCCGTCCCTTCTTCACTCTCGCGCGCGGGTGCGTGCAAACCAGAGGCGCGGCGCCGAGCCCCACACAAAGGGCCGAGGTGCCCGCGCTGCGACCCGGTCGGACACAAGGGCTCAACAGCAGAAAGCTCTGACGCGTGAGCCATTGCAGCCGAGTTCACCGACTAATTGGCAGCGGCACACTGGGCAGAATCCCCCCCCCCCCCCCCTTTCCCGAGCATCCTAATTAAAACGCGCATATTCGGACCTAAACTTTTCACCGTTGTCGTGACTTAGTGGCGTAATTGCTCCGGTCACCTGGCCGCGACATGCGCGCCGCAGATTAGTTGCTGGAGTACCTGGGCTCTCTTGGTGCTTGCCGACCAATTACCTGCTTCTGCCCGGACCACCGCGCGCTCCGATGTGTGTGTGAGCGAGCGCTCTTCGCGGAATGCTCTTGTTTTGTGGGTCCTCGAAGAACGAGGGCTTTTGTTGTGCGCGTCTTTTCTGTGCGCGGTATTGTGCCTTAAAATGAACCGCGATGACGCCTGCGAGTCAATTGATGTCGGCAATGGCCAATGCCACAGCCCCTTTATTCACAGCCAAGTGTCATTGTTACCAAGCAGCAACGTTACGTTATTCGGTGTTATCTATCTGAGGCGAAGTTTTCCATTCAGCTTTGTGGTCAAAATTTCCAACGAGACAAAATGTGCATCGAGTCAAAATGGCCATCGAGTAATAATGCCCATCGAAACAAAATGTCAAACATGTCACGTGACCGGCGGGACAAATTGTCTATCGAATAAAACTGTCCAATCGGGTCAAAATGTCTAGGAAAACAAAATGTAAATCGCATCATATTGTCCCAGCAGGTAAAAATGACCAACGAGACAAAATGTCCATCTGGGTCCAAATGTCCATCGAAACAAAATGTCCAACAACCCCAAATGGCCACCGAGTCAAAATGTTGAGTGTCAAAATCACCATTTAGATCGATATATCAGTTACAGTGATCATTAGAGTCTTCGCCGAACAAAATGGGACAAATGCTAAACCTGCTCCTGACACTTTTTTGCATTTTCCTTAACTATCGTGGATGATTTTGGGCTAATTTCGAAACACGCGTGTTCTTTGCATTGAATTGCGTATATTTATTTTATTCGTGTGTTTTACTTCAATATTCCCCATTTCTGCTATTGTTTTAATTTCTTTCAGGATTAAAATGGTATCCGTTGTTCTAGTTACGTCCGATAAGCGCGTGTATGATAAACCAGTGATCAAGCGCTCCTGCTTGATCCTCTGGCCGTAGCGAAGTCCCAGTCTCCGCTCCTCCGAGAAACTAGCTCTCCACTGCATCTCGAAATTGGCGCATGTGCATCTTTCTATGGAGAACTTAAACGCGAAAAACAAAAACAAAAAACAAGGGCGAGGAAGAGACGCATAGAACACGGACAGGCTTTAGTCCGTGTTGTATGTGTCTCTTCCTCGCCTGTTTTTTTTTTTTGCGCTTTTAAGTCATATAGATAGTGATGAACCAACTAGTACAGTCTAAAGTTTTAATTCATCTTTCTTCAGCTGCAGCTCACCCACCGTGGTGGATGTACGTAATTATATTAACCGAATCGCTTGTGTACGGATGGTTCCAGCGACCGCTTTAGTGTATGTGCTATGTGGAGGTGCCGTAACCTTTTCCACGCGCATAATAAGCTGAGTGATTTTCAATGCGCAGCGCTGTATCTGTACAATGTTCCGTACTGGAAGTAAGCTACATTCACCATGCACTTCCCAATGCACTTCATGAAGATTTAGTGCGCTAAGGACTGCGCGTTTAGAGATTGAGTGCTTCATCCACGCTCAAAGTGACAGCTTTCACGTCAAGCAACGATGACAAAAATGCCATAACTGCGGCACCGAGGCTCACTGTCTTATTGCCCTCGAGAAGTTTCTGAGCTACTCAAGGGGATAATACTTCAACTTTAACTGTTTCCTGCAAGGCCGAAACGCATCATATGCCAAGCTTGTGGTATAGGACTAAGCTTGTTGCAGAACCGCATTGAAAATCACTAAAGTGTCCTCAGCGTGCTTTTCGCTTCGAAAATATTGAATCATGGGCTAAATTACCAAAGCAGCAAGGAGCATGCAGGGAGAGAAGTTACATGCCCTGTGCCTGCTGGCCTGTTCTGTGGTGACAAGTCGAGATGAATTACAACGAATGTTTGTTGCCGAACGCCTGAGCAAAGAGCTATTTGCATTAAACTTTCCTTCAAAAAGGTTACTGCCGCCAACTTCAAAACCGGCAGCGCATGCCATTACAAAAGTTCTGTGCGCATTGCTGCTTGCCTAATATTAATAAAGGTTTATTAGAGAGCACAACCCGCCCATTGGAACAAGAACAGCGCAGTTGTAAATACCGTTTTGTATTCTGGCCTTCAGTTACTGCTGTTACTTTCTTATCAACTTTACAAACATGTGGTAATTGTTTCAGTTTTCTAACAGTATTGAGTAAAGTGTCACTCGCAAATGAAGTAAAATATGTTATGTGCCTGATGTGAAAGTTTCATATTTCCGGCAAGTGACCAGATAACTAGTTTTTATACGAGCGCATCTGCATGTGTTCTAAGCGTCTACAGTTATCTTTGTCACTACCGTTCAGAAAGTGGATAAACGAGGCAAATTGTCCATTCAGTCAAATTGTCTAAACACGTCAAAACGCCCCATGAGACACAATGGCCATAGAGTCAAAATGGTTATCCAGGTCAGAAAGTTCGCCGAGACAAAATGTCCGTTGAGTCAAAATGTCTACCCAGGTTCAAACGTCCCATAAAGCAAAAATGTCCATCGGGTCAGAATGTCTACTATTGCATATTTTGTCTCGATGTACATTCTGACGTATCTTATTTTATATTATCGCCCCGAGGCCAGTGAAAACTGACGCCTTCGAAAGGCATGACCCTTCAGAGCAGTTCGTAATACATCTGTACCATAATCATTGCCTTGTCTTCTTCGTCACGAATGCTTCCACAGGCATCTTGTATTCGCTAGTCTATCCCTCACCGTCATCGCGGCTTTAGGTGGTCAAATAAATATTAATGTTACTATTACCTGTCAGTGCAATCTTCATCCTACTATTTAAAGTTAGTGTGGAAATTCGCAGCTTCAGTGGTACCTAGGTACGGCGTTGATTCAACAAAAGCTGTAGAAAATTTATATTTTCCCGGATGCCCGCATACGGTGATATCCTCCGGCATCGTCTAGCCACCGGTTGCCCACCCAACCTCTGCACGGTTTAAAGCGAAAGGGACCCGACCTCGTCCGCTGTCCCTATAAGCCCGGGGTGCGAGTGGCCGCGAATGGTCCCTCACGATCGTGACGTGCCGCCGCTAATGTCCCGGCTGCGCATCCGTGTTGATGACGGATGGATCGCCGAGGAATCGTAACCGGCCGCGTCCGATGCCGAGACGCCAAGCACCGCTCGGATTAATGCGGTGGCCGTGCTGTGGTTGAAGCAAGGCGGCCTAATTGCTGGAGGCTTTGTGATAGGGGGCTTCGTGGCCTCTGCGGTCTATGGATTGGCTGCGGTCTCTTGCTGGTTGAGCGAACTGCCTGTGGCACGCTCGCCGCGGTCGAGGTGCGGCAAACACTGAGATGTTACGGATATGAGGGGTCTTGCACGCGAGCGTCGTGGTAGTTGATGGCGCCGTGCATGGTGTTAGGAAAGAACAAGAAGGAGTAGGCTAGGCGATGACACACGGATGTTATGAAGCCTGACATCGCCTCTCTGTCGCTGCGCTTTCACAACTACTGCGGCAAAGATAAGCTGCCGTAACGCGAACACAACGTCAGTAGACCTTTTCGCCTGGATAGACTTTATAGAACAAAAGGCAATGCGCTCTTGTCCGGACGAATATAGGAATTTTAGCCTCAAAACATTCTAAATTAAATGAAATGTAATGACTTTACGTACTACCCTCATCACGACGTTTTATACGGTGTGGGTTTGCTTGAAAGACTCCATTAGAAAAATAAATCGAAAAGGGGTCTTATTTGCTTAATAAGATTTATGTTGAGTTGCATAGAATTTGTGGAATACCAGTTAGGCGCAGTTAAATATTAACACGGTAATATTTTCAATACGAATAAAATGTATATTGTGCTTACGTATACAATCAATTAGTGAAGCGAGGGGCTGTGCGACGCTTTTTTGGCGAAAACGAAAGTGGTCGTTTTTAAGAAAACCCGGCGGTGCCTGTCAGTTCGTCAGCGCCTGAGAGAAAGGGAGAGGTCGACGCGTGCAGGCGTCAGTGCTTCGGACCGATAAGCGCGTTGCGCGTGTTACCCTCTCCCCTTTGTTATCCCTCTGTACCAAGCGCTGACAAACGAATTACACCTCCGGGTTTGCGGCTAAACGAGCGTTCTAATGCTAACGCCGTAAAAACAGACAACCTAAAGAACCATTACTGTGCAGGCAAAACAAACGAGGATAAAAAAAACTTTGCTTTGAGAAAAATAAACACGGATGTTGTCTTCTGGTTGATATGCCCATTTCTTGTGAACGAGAGATTTATTTCATGCTTGCCGAATAATTTTAAGTAAGGCGTGTAAATATCTGTTCCCCACAGTTATCTTTCTACCAATAAAATGTCAGTTTTGTTTTAATTATTTATTTATTTTTGAAAAATATACAGGGATGATGTCATTGCGGTTCCGACATGTCCTCTCCCAACTTGCACAAGATAGCTGGCTCCTTGACGACGGATTTCTCGTAATAATAAATCTTGAAAATTCACTTATTTGCTGAGCTTTGCGCGTCAGTATTCAAATTAAAATGCGTAAATTGCGAGCCTTTTTGCCGAGGGTGAATGACAAAGATTTGGGCGTGCTTATTTAGTGTACTGTTTTATTTTTGTTAGAAGATTTATATGAAACTAGACGGACGTGTCTGAATTTACATAACAAAAAAAATATGCTATTTTGGATCTTGATTTTACTTCATGTTTTTCTACCTAAATTGCCCTCAATTCTTGTGTTGTAATCTCCTCTGACAGAGACTTTAGCGCAGCGTCGATTTTTTACTATGTGAGCACTTACATCCACTGAACCATTGATTGCACGTCTGCTCGACGAACAGAAACTTATGAACCGCCTGAACAAAACGCATACTACAGGAATAAATATAATTCACAATACCGAAATTCCTAATACTTTTCAGAATAGTTCCATTCACGAAAAGGAGTTTATATACCGCCGCTTACCCGCCATTTACGTTTTTCTGCAATGTCACGTCCGCATCTTTTTGGCCCAAGGATCAGATAAAACAACCAAAATGAGAAGTGTAAATATAAAATCACACGCGGTGTTATTAGTTTTTTGCTTTTGCTTCCTGGGCTGTTGCTTTTCGTACAGTATATCAATCATTGCGCCGAAACCTCCATAATTCATAATGCTGTGGAGCGTTCACCGGGCAGCCGGGTTCTGGACGGGTGAAACTCGCGGGCAGCAATCGTTCCACTTCCAATTCTATTCCTTCTTCCGAGCAAACAAATAAACGAACTTCCGAAAAACACGCAAAAAAAAATCGAAACCATCTAAACTTCGTACAGCCGAAACAAGAAGGAAATTCGCGTTGCTGCTTCGCCCCATAATACGGCGCGGTTCTACTCCCCTGCCTGCTCGTATTTTCCAGTGCAAGCACGCAGTTCACAGGCAATAGCCCCCTTCGCGAAGTGTATTATCCGGTGCTTCTGTTCAATGGCGCACTGGAAGTGGCGAAAACTGCATAGCCGTTTCCTCGTTTGTTTTAGGAAAACGTGCCTGACGCTCTAACGTACGCCGGTCCCCCGGTTCGTTTTCGCAGGCTGCTGTGTTTTCCCTGATCGATGTCTTCTTCTGTGCGCACCTCGGATATAAATGTGCGCTGTCACTGTTGTGCTAGCGTGTTTTTGTGTGATTACTGCAGCCTTATATAATCATCACCATCATCATCATCACTTATGGCGTAATGGGCATTACACAAGGTGGGTGTTCAAGCTGAAGAACATTGTTATATAAAGAAAAAAACGGAAAATAAACACTTCAAGATTTTTTTGGGAAAGAAATACACCTATTTAAACGGAAAAACTTACACACATAAAACATTTCTACGCACAAGTTTCCAATTTGCTATTAGAGCAGCCGCAAATGGGTGGTTAGTTAAGATATAAGTGTGTTATAATGTGTCCGGTTCACAATGCTGTTAGGAGGTAATTCCATGGTATTGTAAACGAAAAGGTGGAGTTAAGAGACGAGACCGATGAAGCGAACATTTAACGGACTTTGCAGGCGTTATCATTGCGAATAAATATGCGAGTAGGTGGAAATAACAATGAAGCTTTTGCGTCATGGCTCTGATAATAAATGTTGTGAAAAGAAGGAGGCGTGGTAATGTTCTTCTATGTCAGAGCAGCTCAAGGTTAAATTCCATTAGTATCAAAGTATTGCTCGTGTCTCGTGAGTATCAAGAAAACATTAATATGACTGTAAGATTTTGAAGTGTCTCTACGTTTTTTCATTGAATGTCGCCAGTGAGGCAAAATGGATGACGTGCATTCAAGTTTTAACTTACGGGTGCTGTATGGGCCAGTCGTTTTACTAATGATAATGCTAGATATAGATTCCTTCAAAGATAGACAAAAGAGCAATCAGCGTTAGTCAAAACGTGCGGTAAATCAAGGTACCATGAGAATTCGTCACATCAGTGAACGTCAAGATACTTGCGAGTCGAAAACTTTTAATTTCCTGGCTGCACATCGTGTGAAAGAGAAAAGACTGGGAGCACGCGTGAAGGAAACGAGTTTCGTCTTGAAAGAGTCTATTGTCACTTACCACTTTTTGCGAAAGTCGGCTATTAGGTTATGGTCGGCTTGTATTGTCATGTCATCATGTTACTGCCGCAGTCTCCTGTGTCTCCCCGGTAGTCGTGCCCATCTATGTTGTGTGGTGCTGGCCTTGCGCGGACGCGCGCTGCCACGGCATGTGGGGCGTGCAGCATCGCGCCATGCTGCGGCATGGCTAGTCACGGCGCACCATCAGTCTCTTCATAAGGCTCGTCGCGGACCAGCCAAGGGCTCTTCATCACTGCTAGGTAAGGCATCAACTCTTCACTCGGTGCGTCATCTCCAGAATCTACACTGCCCGATCCCTGCGCGCTGTGTTCAATATCCGACGCTCTCTGCCGCGTCATTCCGCTCGCATCACGCCAACTGCAACTGCGCCACTCCGATGAGCCTCATTGGCTCATCGGAGTGCAAAGCACAGAATCGCTTTGTCGCCTGCAGCAGGCCTACAGGCGACGTCCCTAGGGGCCATTGTGCCAGGAATTTTCTCGATGTCACAGGAAAGAAGTAGCTACGCTCTAATCTTCTGACAAATAAAGCAACGGACACAAAAAATAAACGTGTACGCTCGGGTTTGGGACGAGGCTGTGATCGAAAATGGGTTATCTTCTAAGTAACATTCAAAGTGTAACGGACCAGCCAGAAGCAGAGGGACCCGTAAGGACAGCATTCCAAGCGCGGTGTCGTGCCTCGTGATATCAACACTCCCATCCCAATACTTGTACTCCGCAGTTCAACAACCCTTGCAGTTTTATGCCATCTAGATAAGACGCCATATGTGACGCACGCTAATCTTAAGCGCCACAAATATAAAGATTATAACTCGAGACATTAGCCCTGACCGTTGTGTTGTTGTATAACAACAGTCTTGACAGAACGCTTAGATCTGCAAGTACACACCTGGTATAGAATATCCCATTCATAGAGTAAAGTCTGACAGTGTTTGACTGCAAAACGTCTAAATCGCACTGACTTCCACCAACGCCCCGCCAGCCGCCATGGTGACTGCCTTGCTGCTAAGCGTGTACCTTGTGCAGCACAGGTTTGGCAACACTGAACTTCCTTTTTCTTTTCGAAGAGGCTAAGTCGCAATTACCACCAACATGGTGTAGTCACTTCACGTGCAAGCCATGTAGAGGGCTGCAAATTATTAGGACATCCGTGCTTCGTACGCCGTGTGCAAATCTACTCGTTGAAGAAGCTGCTACGCTTCATAGTGATGACTGATGTCTGCTCCGTAACTCGTAGTCTTGTGTCGATGTAACACAATGCAACGCAGTAAAAACACCTTCGTGAATTTTCCTTAAGATACCAGGCCAGAGAACGCGGTTATGGAATTAATAATTATGTTGTCATATCGCTTCCACATATGAGGAGACGTACACCATGAACAGTGACATTGGCGCTCGAGTATAAATTTGATGTTTACCTGCACTTTAACAAACGGGGCCTTCATCATGCATGCATGCGTGTATACTTCAGTAGTCTTATCACCAAGAAAGAACACCTATCGGTTTGCAATCCAAGAGAAGCAAGCTCGGAAGTATTCTGAAACCGCCCTTCTCTAAATAGGCTGACAATTTACGGGGCAGGCGCCAATATGTTGAGCGCCTTAAGATGAGCCACATTAATATGATTTTAATACGACCTCCCGAGCCTCAACAAATATAGCGCTTTACCGAAATGACTGTACTACACGAACAACATGGACATGAAGAGCTCTGCAATGTTTGTTTTTTTTCGACTCACTTATTAGTCGGCAAACACGCCATGCTGCACGGCGGGAACTAAAATTTTAAATGTCAGTCTCGGGACTGTTCCACAAAGCTATATGGAAGGCTCGGCATCGATTACAATTCTTAACCCGATTATTCGCGAATCAAATCTTGTTCATTTCTACGCATAATAGTTTTAAGGAAAGTCAAAATTAATACATTTTTTTTTGCCTTTGCTGAATATATGATAAATGGCGCAAAATGCGATTTCGATTATGAATGAACCTCATGTGTAGTTAAGAACAGTTCAAAGACACCCATGCCAACGGATAAATATTTCAGCTTCACGGAGCAAAGATGTTCATTGATATTCTCCGGCAAGAAGAACCTTCCTTGATTATCCACAACAGTCTCTGTTGAGCTAAACGTTGGCTCGCTCGTCATTTAATTGGCCAGGACACGTGTACCGTTCTGCATTCATCTGGAGTTACAAATTTTGCCCCTACAATTTACTTTATGATTTGCTTTTACCTAACTGTTGCCCTTTATACAGGTCTACTCTTCCACTTCTTTGTGGTAAAAGCGTTTAATTATTGTTTTGCTTGTGTGAAAATATTACCGATTAATAGGCTTAAAAAACTACTCGCGAATAAAAAATTACTCGTTTAATCGGTATATTATTCGACCAATTGCCTAGCCCTATAATATAGTGTAATTAAAACTGTGGAAACGATCATCGTTGAAAATGTCCAGATTCCATGTTGTTGCTCATAGGGTGTGAGCAACAACAGGGAAGAGATATCTTGGTGAAAGAAAATTTTTCTCCGTACGCTGTGCTACACGTATACGTCAAAGGAGTCTAAATTATTGAACGTGAATGCTTAGGAATAATAATCAAGTGAATATCCAGTTACCTGTGCTAGCTTATTTCTGTAGCTCAGAATAAAAAAAATGTATTCGAATGATGTTTTCGCGATTCTTATAACAAAATAAATCTAAGGTCCGAAATTTACCTTCTTAAATGTGCTAATATATATATATATATATACAAAATTTTACATAAACTTTGAGTTCTAGAAGAATCTAGCATAGTTCATTCCTTCTGTGACAGCCTCTGTGGAAATATTTAGACAGAGTATTGTAGATATCCAGTGATTCTGATGGAGTACTAAGATGTTCAAAAGTTAAAGCTTAACCCTAGGCCTATTTTCTTATATTTCTTGCCGCTTCGCCGTCTACGTGGCTGAGATAGAGGCGTGGTGCCTTACAGTAAGCATCGGTCCCCCGACGCTTAGCAGCTGAGGATAATTACACACTATTATATATTAAACTAGTATATTATTCAAATCATCGGAAAACAATACAGTGAACTCGGAGCATATTCATTTAGTAGAATATAGCATAAATAAACGGCAGCAGCTATTCATCCTGTTACGACCAATCAGATGGAAATCTATACGAAAAGTCGTACATCCGACATGTAACTAAAAAAAATGCAAATGAAATAACAGTGAAAACATGTACGTTTGAAATAGGCGTGTGACCGTGTTCTCAGTTCAAATCACAGTCAAGACGAAAGCGCAAATTTCCTGGCAACCAGGAACCTTCTGCATTAATTGTTAAAGCTTTATTTTGTAAATACTAATTCGTTCGTTTAAACTTATAATGATTTAAAAAGTTGACGTTTTCGGCGGTAATTTGTTCTTATGGTCGGCATTCTTCGCTTTGAGTTTCTAAAGGTACACGTTTTCAGGCTGTCTAGTAATAGGGTGTTTTAACCGTTTTGTTATTTATCCATTAAAAAAATATATATAAGGTACTACACCTTGTCTGCCTTTAAAAAATTGTATTACCTAAATGATACTCGAAAAATATATTTCATTTGCTCACTTCGATAAGGCAATGAACTAAACATCAAGTAATTGTGAGGCTGGTTGCTGAGCTAGCTGGTTCGTCTTAAACTTATGAAATGGCGTAAGAAAAAAAAAGACAGGGACACGAAGTAAACAGGACAAACTGTAACAGATACAGCTAGCAAGTTGGTATCTGATCATGCAATACTAAAAAGTAGGGCTGGGCGTCGATTAAAAATTTTAACCCGATTAATCACAACCCTTTAATCGATTAATTAATCGATTAATCGGTTGCGTTGATTTTTATAAACATTATATTAAAAATAATGCAACAACGCGTCTTGCCTTTGAAGACTTATTTTACTCTATGTTACACGGCGCAAAGAACATTTAGGATTGAGGATACATATAGTTCAACGATTCAAAGACTTGCATATTTTTGCTGCAGCTCCGATGACAAAGAAGTTTGTCCACATTCTCCGACAGGAAGACAAGGAGTCAGGGTAGGGTGTAGTCAGGGCATGGGCGATGCTTTCTTCTTTTTTCAGAGAAAGGGGCCTTGATGAGAAAGCGTTGATTGTTGTCTGCGTTTTGGCGTATGGTCCTTGGTGCAGAAGCGTACATGGGTGCTTCGCTCGTAGGTTATACTGAAGCGAGCTTATGCTTCCACTGTGCGAAAACGTCTTTTTGCAGATGATGCAGTGGACTTCCTTCGAGTCAAAAGCATCGCCGCTAGAGTTTACTTTAAGCCCAAACGTTCCAGCGAGATTCTTTCACACTCGCGAACTTGTCCATTTTTACAGGCGAATACGGGAACAAGTAACCATGGCGTTGTTAGCTTCCCAGCTTGTTTTTCTGCTTGTTTGTTTTTGCCTGGGCAGGGTGTGTAATAGATCCTCACACTCTCAAGAAAAAAGGGTGTAAAAAGGTGTATCGTTACACCATTTGTCCCATATAATACACCTCAAAACTTCATTTCGACCTACAGAGCCCTATAGTCGAACAGACGGCAACGAATTTTACAAGGGGCTTGATAACGGTGCGATGTAACTTTTTAAATAGCTAAAGTACGTATCAAAGACCACACAAAGAAAACACTGAGGTTTTGCAGTAGGGCCAAGAAAACCCCGATTATGTTTTTTGTAGTCAGTAAACCGTACATTAGCTATTTTAATAAGTTGTACCACACGGCCATCAAGCACCTCGTAAAATTTGGGGCCGTCTGTTCGACTATAGGCCTCTCTACGTCGAATTGAAGTTTTGGGGTGTATTATATGGGACAAGGGGTGTAATAATACACCTTTTTTTCTGAGAGTGCAACACGTGAAGTTTCGCGGTCGCGCGGGGATCAATTGCGGGCCCGGCTTGTTCTTCTGGCCTCGGAAGAACTGTAATGTATATCCTCGAACACGTGACGCTTCGCGAGCGCGAGAATTGAACCTTGCTCATAGCACCTGGCTGGGAACGGACAACCGCTCCGGACAGAACGTCCGGATACACGCCACGCAGCGTTTTCAGAAGAGGGGGGGGGGGGGGGGGGGGGGGGGGCTTGAGTCTTCGGGCAGGTCGTCCGCGATAGAGCCATGCGCGCGTCCACTTTACTTATTTTGGAGTACTGATTAAAAAAACGATTAACCGGTTAAAAAGTTTGATCGCGATTAAAGCCTTAATCGATTAATCGGCAGGTTAACCGATCAATTGCCCAGCCCTACTAAAAAGCTAATTTTCATGAAGCACAATGTACGTCTCCCTGACACGTGCCGTCCCTCTTTTTTTGTTAAGAAACACCTCCAAATGTTCACGAGCAGCATCCTCACGGCTTCCCACCAGAATCCTTATCTGCTAAAAGGGATACTGAACCGAAATTTCGAATTTACGAAACAGGGCCGGAGCGATAGGCGGGACGCTGCAGAACTCCAAAAGACCACTCATACAGCGATATCTCTAACGGATGGCCGTATTTCTGCAAAAGAAATGCGCGATTGAACACGGGCCGACGACGCTGACGAGACATGTGACGTCACCAATTCTCCTTCCCTCTCCACCTCACTTCGTCCCGTCGAGCTGGTGAACCGAAGTGAGGAGGAGAGAAGCGAGGCCGCTGGCCCTCATTCCCAAATGCTCAAGGAAGATCGTGACGTTATTGTCCTCGCTTGATCGCGCCCTTCTTTCCCAAATATATGGCCATCCGCTTGAGATACCGAGGTAGGAGTGATCTGTTCGGAGTTCGTGGTGTTCCGTTCAACGCTTCTGCGACCTTATATGGCGAAATCCAAATTTTAGTTCAATATCCCTTAAAGTCGGGGAACACAACCACAGTGTTGCTCCTAAACGTTTGAAGGCGTTTTTATTAAGAAAAGTAAAACGGCAAGTGTGAGTGACACGTCAATTGTGCTTCATAAAAATGAGTTTGTTCTTCATTTTCAGATAGCGATTTCATAGACGTATGTGTTTTCCCTTTGTGTATGTGTATATACTTTGCTTTTTCCTGAGTATAAATGACTGGACGTTACCACTTTTTCTCCTTACTTCGTGTACCCCTTTTTTGGCACAATTTTATGTGTAACTATACTTCTTGCGCCTCATTGATTTGCATGGACTTTTTAGGCAACATTTTTTTAAACGTATCGACGAATGCAACTGCGGTCTCATGAACGCTCTAAATAGTGAAAATGTTTGTGTGGTTTTATCGTATTTTTAATATTCACGTCCCTCTTATTCTTTTAAAATACACACCAACCTGTTATGTACCTACGGCCGACGTTTTGTTATATATATATATGAAATAAATCAAACATTTCTGACCTCTCATTATAATTTCGAGAAATACACATTATTTTAATCTGAATAAGTATTAGTATTCTATAATTTGCGAATGTTATTCGTCACACTAAAAAGAAAACCCCTTATTTTAGAGTAACACAAGCAATAATTAACAAATCTAAAAATGCGGCACTATTTTTTTTCTAAAATAAATACTTCTCGTAGCAATAAGTTCTGTCATATGAAGTCACTTTTTCGCATTTCTGGTGTATTTGTTGTTTTATAATCCGAGCCAACTCTTTGCAGAATGTACCTTACTTTAACGCACTTAAAATTCAGAGGCACATTCGAACGATTTCGAATGTGGCTGCACTTAATTTAATGGTCTCCGAACTGACGACCTTGATGTTTTTGCATTAAGAAATCGCTCGCTGCTCACCTCAAGTCAATCATAACTGTGTAGCTAACACATGGGAACATATTGTACCTTTTATGTCGCGTTAATGTGCGAAACATTTATTTGCCTGTTTTACAAAATGTAAATTGTGTTATTGAAGTACCTCTTAAAAATCGAATGATTATAAAATTTATCATGTCGCAAAGATATTTTTCATAGTCAAATAATGTGAGTAGATGAGGATGCCCTGAGAATTTAAGCAACGCAGAGCCCCAAGTCTCAAGCGTATAGTTAACGCTTCTCATTTAATAATTTTGCGGAATTAGCCAATAAGGACGCCGCAGAACGAATCACAAGGCAAGAAGCCTATACATAAGTTAGATCGTGCGTTTATTATGCTCTCAGGCAGTCAAAACCTCCCTCAGATTTAGAGAACCCAGGCCGGGATTCTAACCCACAACCTGGGGATACGAAGGCCAGCGCTTTACCACGCAGCCACCAGGGCGGCAAGGTGTCATTGAGGATACATATAATATCAGAAGCCTTTCGGTGCGTACTACCCTGAAAATAATTTGGAACATTGATCTTTTATTTTAGTTTGGTCAATTCTATTACTGAGAAGGTCGGCCGTTATCAGCCTTTAGCAGTTTATTTATCTTTTGTCGCAGAAATTATAGGTCAGAAGCCATTTTTGTGTTGAGGCGGCACGACGTTTGGTGAGTGATACCGCTCGGACTTATTATTGAAATATTTTAAAAATAGACTAATTGTTTTCCGAATATATTGCGGTGCCCTGTACACAAACAGAGATCCCGGAAAGCTGAGATGTGCTATCGTACTTAGCAAAAGTCTTGTGAGTTGAAGTTTCTCTCCCACACGCCTGAATGCGCACAGGCGCGCACTCACACGCAAAAATACGTGCCATCACGAGCTGGTTAACTCAGTCAGAAGACCCACGCACTGGCAGTCTAAGAAATCTGAGTCACTACTCCCCCGCAAAGCACTCGGGACATCCAATCGCCGCAATCCTCGAAGAAACGTCGGCGAATGGCGGGGCTCATGTGTTTAGAGCGAGAAAAACAGCCTCTGATGTCGCAATGAACACGGAGAAACATGATCCTCAGTGCCACAAGGCAGAATGTTTTTTCAGGTCTAATCATATCACCAGCCTCTTTATTCGCCGAGATCCATTCATAGATCGCAGAGATTGGCTTTCCCGGGAGCTCTGATGAAAAGCAGTGGCTCCGGTTGTATTCAAGTGCACGCAGGCATACACTCGCAAACACGCACGGACACGCATGCACGCATACATCTAAAACAATGAATTTTGGAGAGAAACGTTGACGTTTTCAGATCTCTGCAAGCATCTAATGTTCGTAAGATTTTTCTTTTTTTTATGGAGAGGGTTAATTAATATTGCGGTACTCAAAATTAGTACAATGCAAACTGATAACTGCTAGATGGCGAAATGGGCTGTCATCGTACATGTCCGCCTCCGTCCGAGGCAGACGTGCCCCGCCAACGGTCCCCTGACCCCCCTTTCAACATGCGGGGCCCGGGTCTCGCAACCTACAGCCCACATTCCGAAGCGTCGTTCAGGCCAGATGATTGAGCGTCCTGATCGATGCCAGCCCTCGCGGGTTGGAGAGGGGGGAGCAGGAGAGAAAGGGAAGGGGGGGGATCCGGACGATATCAGAGCGAGACCCTTCGACCGGAGAGCCACGCGAGCGATCTGACGACGACACTCTTCTCCGAGACCACGAAAACTCTTCATCGGCGATTCTTCGGCAAGATGCTTCCCCGCTACTCTCGACCCAGAACATCAGGCACCGGAAAGGGGCGCTCTTTCGCTCAGCTCCGAAGACGAGCGACCGATCGCTGCCGTCGGGACGCGAGCCAAGCACCCCTTACGGCCCCAGGCACCATCAGTATTCCGGCCGTGGCGTTGCCGCAGCATACGGTACACGCTATTAGAAATAATTTCGGGGCCGGGGTTCTCCTTGCCCTCGCCCAAATGAGCCCGGGGTCTGCCGACTGCCGGCGCAGCCAACCCTCATCAGTATGGCATGCGGGTAGACGTGGGGCGAGCGTTTGTGTTTTCGCGAATTGCCTGCATGACGGGCGCGCGCGCGTGAGTGTGGTCGTTGCTGGCGCCCTGGTCACTGCGGCAGCTGCTGCTTTTGCTGCTGCTGCAAGTTATACTTTGTCTCGCCTTACCACTGCCTTCAGAAAACGCTACAAACGATCTCAGCCAATCCCATGCCCCGTGAGAGTCACGTGCCCATCTGGACGGGCGTAGCTACGTTCAAAGCGCGTTGTCACGTGTAACTTAAACGGCACTGGATTGGCTGGCACGGCTCGTAAGGTCCGCAGCGGTCCGTCGTGAGGTGAAGAGGGAGTACATACATGCGGGACTGTAGCGAACGCGGTCAGCGGCCGGGGGATTCCTGGTGAGGCGACGGCGGCTTGCTGTTGTGCAGACGAGCCGCGCTTTGCTGCGGCAGTAATCGTCCAATCGGCGCTAATCGCGCGGGGTTCCAAGCCGCGACTGCGGGCGGGTTCGGTCGCCGGTCCACTCGCGGCGATTGTATGCGTGTCGCTAATTTCGTCCGCGGGGGTCCTTGGGCTCTCCCATGCTCGGGGCGGCGTTGTAGCGGGACGCCGGGGCTTTGATGGTGATTTCGGGTGGAGCTATACTCCCTTTTTTCCCTTTCGCTGCGGTCGTTCAGAGTGGCCCGGAACGAAAGCGCGGTCGGGGCAGCACCCTATTAGCCCGAATTTGTCGGCTGGGTGGAGAGGCGCCCCGCAAGATACAGCCCTCCTCCTCGAATTTTTTCGTTTGCCTTTTTTTTTATTCTAAATAACTCTGAAATTATTATTTCCTTACGACGCAGAAACTAACCACCTGAAAGTTATATTTTCAGTTTTTTCTTGGGCTTTTAGTATTAGAAAAGATTAAGTGCAAAGGTGTCGGGTATTGGCAAGGAAAAATAAATAAATACCGACGCGGTCGCTTTTCGCGAAACTGTGTGATGGAGTTGCTGCAATATCATATACAGAATGTTTGAAACAAGTACCGGTACCACCACTGAAGCAAAAGCAGATGTGGGTTTATTTTCTGGTAACATTATCCAGGTGCCCAATAAGTGTTCTAGCTCGTCGATTGACACCGCTGAAAATAAGCTTCGATCTACCAATATATTCTGTGACTCGATCTCATACACGACGTGAGCATTAACAAATTAAGAAGATATGCATCAAATATGGTGAAAATAACTAAAAATGGACCTCTGAAAGCCTCTAAGCGAGAGTTAACCTTTTACTAAGAGAGGCTTTTTTTTTTGTTTAAGGGCCTCTGCAAAATACGTCTCGTCGCGAAACGTTACCTGTCATGCTAAAGCTTACGTGAGCTGTATTCCCAGTAACGCAAACACGTTAAGTGTCAGTCTTATTTTGACGACGCAAACCTTTATCTTTGATGAAAATATTTCAACTTTAGACTGCAAATGTTTATCGTCAAGACTACACGCACTGGTACTTTCTAGAGTGCCGATAACATATCAGTTAAAAAATGCTGTCTGCATTATACTTCGTTTTAGATTTGGTGCAGACGCAGCCGACGCTGCGAGTTAATGGGGCCATTGAAGCAGTGTCAATAGCGCGTCACTGGGCCTTTTTTTTCTTTGATTGGTCTAGCGATGACAGAACACGTAAAGGAACATGAGGAACACCATGATACCGCACCTTTGACGTTGTCTGATTAGTCCATGAGCTCGTAGTGTCGGCTGCGTCTCGATGAAGGTGAAGCGAAGTTTAATACACTTGGGGCGAGGAAACTTATGCGCAGAGTTACAGCAAACTCGGCGTCTATCCCTTTAAACATCATTTGACTACAGCCATCTGCTAGGTCCTCTTTATCTCTCTACATGTCAATGATTCCCGCCTTGTAGATTCTTTGACTTGCAGATTCTTTGGAAAATAGAGTGCAAAGCATGTCTTAAAGCGCAACGTTTTTACTTCAAAAATATTTTCAAAAAAATACTTCTCTCCGCCGTTTCATTAAAAGCCAAACAATGCAACCTGCGCAATAATCCAAAGACTATCTAAAGATTCTGGGGGAAAATATGTCACCCGCGCCAGTACAAAATACGTAACATCGTGCTCTGTCTCCACCTGCCGATCTCATTTCAATGTGCCATAGATTATACATTATAAGACAGGCTGGGTATAAAAAAGCCTACATAGGTAAGCGTCACGAGAACGCATTTAACCCCATTTACAGGGTTTACTTGTTCTAATAGAAGCGTCGATGTAGAAGCTGGACCCATGTGGTAACATTGCACCACATAAGGTCACATTGTGTAAATCATAAGCGCCCGATTTAGCACGCCAGAGGAATGCCAAACTTCGGCAAAGGTCTGGCAAACATAAGGGCCCAACTTTGGCGCAGTTAGGTTTTTGCACCATGGCACTCATCAGTGATAAAGTACGGTGCCTAACTATAGCGTTAGTTTGGCGATCCTAGGGCATGCCAAAGTTTGGCCCTTCTCTGGTACGCCAGGGGAGTGCCAAAGTTGGTGCCATACTTGAGCCATAACTGCCATAGTAAATTCTAATCTAAGAATGCGGGGCATGCCAAGGTTTGGCGTTTCTCTGGTCCGCCAGAGGAGCGCCAAAGTTGGTGCCATACTTGAGCGATAACTGCGATAGTTAGTCCTAATCTGAGAATTCGGATCATGCCAAGGTTTGGCGTTTCTCTGGTCCGCCAGAGGAGCGCCGAAGTTGGTGCCATACTTCAGCCATAACTGCCAGAGCAACGCCTAATTTGGGTATTTCGGCCACGCCGAGTTTCGCTATTCTCTGGTACGCCACGGGAGTGCCAAAGTAGTGCCATATTTGAGCCATAACTGCCAGAGCAACGCCCAATTTGGGTGTTTCGGACATGCCAAAGTTCGGCGTCGCACTGATCCGCCAGAGGAACGCCAAAGTTGGTGCCATACTTGAGCGATAACTGCCATAGTAAATCCTAATCTGGGAATTCGGGGCACCCCAAGGTTTGGCGTTACTCTGGTCCGTCATAGGAGCGCCAAAATAGGCGCCATAATTCAACCATAACTGCCAGAGCAACGCCTAATTTGGGTATTTCGGACACGCCAAAGTTTGGCGTTTCTCTGGTACGCCACAGGAGTGCCGAAGTGTGCCATACTTGAGCCATAACTACCAAAGCAATGCCTAATTTCAGTATTTCGGCCACGCCGAGTTCGGCTTTTCTCTGGTGCGCCACAGTTCTGCCAAAGTAAGTGCCACACTTGAGCCATAACTGCCGCACTAAATCTTAATTTGGCGATTCGGGCATGCCGAAGTTTGGCTCTTCGTGGCTACCCACTGAAGTGCCAAATAAGTGCCAAAAGTGTCAAAGAAAACCGAGATACCGGCCCAAGTTTTGAATGTCTGGTGTGTCACAGAAGTGCTCTTTCACGCGTCCCAGAAGATAATTAAATTAAGTAAGCATTGGAAACAGGATGGTAAAATGTCATCACCTCCGTTCTCAAGGCGCACGGTAATACTTTGCAATATCGTGCCAGTGCCGCCCGAAAGTCGGTTTCAATATCGCTTAAATGTCCAGTTTTGCACTGCCATTTGATATCCGGCAGGTATTGCCGTACAGCTGTTTTGCCCCGGCCCAGCGTTCGCGCAGTATTGTGCGACTTCTATACGATGCGTCTGCTCTGTATTGGCCGAACATCGCGCAAGAATGTGTACGTTGCATATCATTTGTTGCATGTCCAATCACATATACGGACAAACATTTTTTTCGATCGCTCCCAAAAGTTTATTAAACCACTATCATTACACACACTGTATTCCCGACATGTTTACAAAGGTCACACTTCTCTCACTCTGTAAAACAAGAAGCAAATTATAAAATAGAATTAACACTGTATTCATGCCAAACAAAACTTATCACACAAAAAACCGCGAAGATTGAGAGGAAAGCAGGACTACTATCAGAAGCATGCTTTCTGTGTACTTACTAATAAAAGAGCGATATCATGTAGTCCTTGATAGATGGATAATCCAACTCAGGCACCCCACAAACACATTTGAGAAAGAAGGTTGCGCACATTCAACTGACGTCTCGTCGTCGGCGAAGAGCAGTTTTTGTCGAAGCGTGTCCAACAAACAGATCACAAGAATTCCACGAACTCCGGTGAAAAGAAAAATGGCTTTTACCGAAAAATTGGCATGGACGTATTCCGACCATTTACGACGAAAAAACACGGCCGCGTCTGCAACGCACGAAAGCAACAGAACACTGAAGAGCGCAGTTCAAAAACCGGACCTACGTGGCACGCCTATTTCTATAACTAGGCAAACGGCGAAAACAACAGCCCCAGAGATCCCATCAGCGTGACAGAGAAAGTCAGGTGACAAATTTTCGTCCAAACGTTTTTGTCCTACGCGTCCTACGTAGAGAGGTCACGCCGGGTCACGTGTTTCGCTCGACCCTTTTGGTTTGCTTAAAGCGGCTGTCGCGCTCTCTGACACCCACACGAAGACACAAAAGCAGGTGGGGAGGATTTGCAAAAGGCGAGGTCACTTCTGCCAATGACCTTGTCGCCTTGCCTAGTCTGTCAGCGTTCGGCTTCCATTCTGGGCCTCAGAAAGATAATCACCTTTCTTGCTACTTATGTTTTGCGGGCTTGTCGCCATCCGATAGGCCTCAATTATTTCTCTCCCGACTCGCTCGCAGTGGCCTCCCATGGCTGTCGTGCCGGCGAAATTAGGAGCGCAGCCGGGACATTTGTTACCTTGAATGACGATCGGGTGTTCAGAATCCGAAGCAGCTCTTTCGGCGTCCATTTGATGTTCTCGGAGTCGGTTCTTGAGGCATCGCCCCATTTGCTCGATGTACCTGGCCCCGCAGGACAGGGGGATCGCGTACACTTCCTCCGCTTCCTCTCCTTCCACCAAGATTTCCCTTTCCGGTACTCCCACGGAGCGGGCGGGCTTTGAGCTTGAAGCCGAAAATAAATGTTGTTAGAGTGGAAAGATTGTCCTGTCTGTATCGTCCCTTTTGTGTCTCCACTTTCTAAATGTTTAAAAAGTACCAACACTCTAAAATAGTACAAGTTCCGGGATTTCATTTTCATTCCCGAAGTGTGATGCGGGAACCGCGGAACGGAGCCCCGGTCGTTTTCGCTCTTTGTTATCTCTAGGATTTCACAGTGCTCAATCACAATGCAAGACACGCACAGAGCCACGTTCGCTTTTGCAATGCGCCGGCTAATAATGATATTTCTTGTGGAGACGTGCGCACATCAGTCTCGCGCAGTGCTAGCTCAATGGCAGCACTTTCTGTAAAGGCGGATTCACACCGGGGTTGTAAGCAGTCACGCGATCTGACTAAATCGCATCGCAAAAAAAAAAGTAATTAGAACGTCAATCCGGCTTGCGCGATGAGCGAGTCCAACGCCTTCGTTGGCGAGTTGCTTCTCAAAAACTCTCGCTCCGAACGCCGTTGATAAGCTCGGCCTCTCCGCGACTGGAGCGCATTGCCAAAAGTCGGGTCAGCAAGCGACTGCTTAAAACTTGTCACTTTTTGCCCGGGATGGTCGCTTTTGCGATGAAAGTTATCGCGCGACTAGATCGCATCGCCGGTGTGAACGCGCCTTAATGTCGAACCAGTCACACAGCGCGTCCCGATATTGGCGTGTGTACCTACGCGCGAGTGCAACATCCGGCACAATTTGCGTTTGCAAAGCCTGCTCGAGCCACGTCGAAACATGAAGCCAACCTTTGGACTGGAGAAATCAAGAGACACCCAAAATAAGATAAAGGTGCCAGCCGAATAAAACTTGATTTCTATTTAATTAAGATGAAGACCACCCGCGTACATCAAATACCTCATCAGCCGAACTGGCAGTAAGCCTAGTTCTGAAACTTGTTTGGCAACTTTGGCCCGTAGCTGCCAGATGACAGCCGAACTATCGGGAAGCGAAGCCTAACTTTAACACTTCTTTGGCGACTTTCGCCCGTAGCTTCCAGATGACAGCCAAACTATCGGGAAGCGAAGCCTAACTTTGTCACTTGTTTGGCGACTTTGGCCCGTAGCTGCCAGATGACAGCCGAACTATCGGGATGCGAAGCCTAACTTTGGCACTTCTTTGGCGACTTTCGCCCGTAGCTTCCAGATGACAGCCAAACTATCGGGAAGCGAAGCCTAACTTTGTCACTAGTTTGGCGACTTTGGCCCGTAGCTGCCAGATGACAGCCGAACTATCGGGAAGCGAAGCCTAACTTTCGCACTTCTTTGGCGACTTTCGCCCGTAGCTTCCAGATGACAGCCAAACTATCGGGAAGCGAAGCCTAACTTTGTCACTTGTTTGGCGACTTTGGCCCGTGGCTGCCAGATGACAGCCGAACTATCGGGATGCGAAGCCTAACTTTGGCACTTCTTTGGCGACTTTCGCCCGTAGCTTCCAGATGACAGCCAAACTATCGGGAAGCGAAGCCTAACTTTGTCACTAGTTTGGCGACTTTGGCCCGTAGCTGCCAGATAACAGCCGAACTATCGGGAAGCGAAGCCTAACTTTCGCACTTCTTTGGCGACTTTCGCCCGTAGCTTCCAGATGACAGCCAAACTATCGGGAAGCGAAGCCTAACTTTGTCACTTGTTTGGCGACTTTGGCCCGTGGCTGCCAGATGACAGCCGAACTATCGGGATGCGAAGCCTAACTTTGGCACTTCTTTGGCGACTTTCGCCCGTAGCTTCCAGATGACAGCCAAACTATCGGGAAGCGAAGCCTAACTTTGTCACTAGTTTGGCGACTTTGGCCCGTAGCTGCCAGATGACAGCCGAACTATCGGGAAGCGAAGCCTAACTTTCGCACTTCTTTGGCGACTTTCGCCCGTAGCTTCCAGATGACAGCCAAACTATCGGGAAGCGAAGCCTAACTTTGTCACTTGTTTGGCGACTTTGGCCCGTGGCTGCCAGATGACAGCCGAACTATCGGGATGCGAAGCCTAACTTTGGCACTTCTTTGGCGACTTTCGCCCGTAGCTTCCAGATGACAGCCAAACTATCGGGAAGCGAAGCCTAACTTTCTCACTAGTTTGGCGACTTTGGCCCGTAGCTGCCAGATGACAGCCGAACTATCGGGATGCGAAGCCTAACTTTGGCACTTCTTTGGCGACTTTCGCCCGTAGCTTCCAGATGACAGCCAAACTATCGGGAAGCGAAGCCTAACTTTGTCACTTGTTTGGTGACTTTGGCCGTGGCTGCCAGATGACAGCCGAACTATCGGGATGCGAAGCATAACTTTGGCACTTCTTTGGCGACTTTCGCCCGTAGCTTCCAGATGACAGCCAAACTATCGGGAAGCGAAGCCTAACTTTGTCACTAGTTTGGCGACTTTGGCCCGTAGCTGCCAGATGACAGCCGACCTATCGGGAAGCGAAGCCTAACTTTCGCACTTCTTTGGCGACTTTCGCCCGTAGCTTCCAGATGACAGCCAAACTATCGGGAAGCGAAGCCTAACTTTGTCACTTGTTTGGCGACTTTGGCCCGTGGCTGCCAGATGACAGCCGAACTATCGGGATGCGAAGCCTAACTTTGGCACTTCTTTGGCGACTTTCGCCCGTAGCTTCCAGATGACAGCCAAACTATCGGGAAGCGAAGCCTAACTTTGTCACTAGTTTGGCGACTTTGGCCCGTAGCTGCCAGATGACAGCCGAACTATCGGGAAGCGAAGCCTAACTTTCGCACTTCTTTGGCGACTTTCGCCCGTAGCTTCCAGATGACAGCCAAACTATCGGGAAGCGAAGCCTAACTTTGTCACTTGTTTGGCGACTTTGGCCCGTGGCTGCCAGATGACAGCCGAACTATCGGGATGCGAAGCCTAACTTTTTCA
This sequence comes from Ixodes scapularis, assembly GCF_016920785.2. Taxonomy (NCBI): domain Eukaryota; kingdom Metazoa; phylum Arthropoda; class Arachnida; order Ixodida; family Ixodidae; genus Ixodes; species Ixodes scapularis. The sequence goes on from NW_024609835.1 coordinate 199,826,315, forward strand.
CTTCTTTGGCGACTTTCGCCCGTAGCTTCCAGATGACAGCCAAACTATCGGGAAGCGAAGCCTAACTTTGTCACTAGTTTGGCGACTTTGGCCCGTAGCTGCCAGATGACAGCCGAACTATCGGGAAGCGAAGCCTAACTTTCGCACTTCTTTGGCGACTTTCGCCCGTAGCTTCCAGATGACAGCCAGACTATCGGGAAGCGAAGCCTAACTTTGTCACTTGTTTGGCGACTTTGGCCCGTGGCTGCCAGATGACAGCCGAACTATCGGGATGCGAAGCCTAACTTTGGCACTTCTTTGGCGACTTTCGCCCGTAGCTTCCAGATGACAGCCAAACTATCGGGAAGCGAAGCCTAACTTTGTCACTAGTTTGGCGACTTTGGCCCGTAGCTGCCAGATGACAGCCGAACTATCGGGAAGCGAAGCCTAACTTTCGCACTTCTTTGGCGACTTTCGCCCGTAGCTTCCAGATGACAGCCAAACTATCGGGAAGCGAAGCCTAACTTTGTCACTTGTTTGGCGACTTTGGCCCGTGGCTGCCAGATGACAGCCGAACTATCGGGATGCGAAGCCTAACTTTGGCACTTCTTTGGCGACTTTCGCCCGTAGCTTCCAGATGACAGCCAAACTATCGGGAAGCGAAGCCTAACTTTGTCACTAGTTTGGCGACTTTGGCCCGTAGCTGCCAGATGACAGCCGAACTATCGGGAAGCGAAGCCTAACTTTCGCACTTCTTTGGCGACTTTCGCCCGTAGCTTCCAGATGACAGCCAAACTATCGGGAAGCGAAGCCTAACTTTGTCACTTGTTTGGCGACTTTGGCCCGTGGCTGCCAGATGACTGCCGAACTATCGGGATGCGAAGCCTAACTTTGGAACTTCTTTGGCGACTTTCGCCCGTAGCTTCCAGATGACAGCCAAACTATCGGGAAGCGAAGCCTAACTTTGTCACTAGTTTGGCGACTTTGGCCCGTAGCTGCCAGATGACAGCCGAACTATCGGGAAGCGAAGCCTAACTTTCGCACTTCTTTGGCGACTTTCGCCCGTAGCTTCCAGATGACAGCCAAACTATCGGGAAGCGAAGCCTAACTTTGTCACTTGTTTGGCGACTTTGGCCCGTGGCTGCCAGATGACAGCCGAACTATCGGGATGCGAAGCCTAACTTTGGCACTTCTTTGGCGACTTTCGCCCGTAGCTTCCAGATGACAGCCAAACTATCGGGAAGCGAAGCCTAACTTTGTCACTAGTTTGGCGACTTTGGCCCGTAGCTGCCAGATGACAGCCGAACTATCGGGAAGCGAAGCCTAACTTTCGCACTTCTTTGGCGACTTTCGCCCGTAGCTTCCAGATGACAGCCAAACTATCGGGAAGCGAAGCCTAACTTTGTCACTTGTTCGGCGACTTTGGCCCGTAGCTGCCAGATGACAGCCGAACTATCGGGATGCGAAGCCTAACTTGAGCACTTCTTTGGCGACTTTCGCCCGTAGCTTCCAGATGACAGCCAAACTATCGGGAAGCGAAGCCTAACTTTGTCACTAGTTTGGCGACTTTGGCCCGTAGCTGCCAGATGACAGCCGAACTATCGGGAAGCGAAGCCTAACTTTCGCACTTCTTTGGCGACTTTCGCCCGTAGCTTCCAGATGACAGCCAAACTATCGGGAAGCGAAGCCTAACTTTGTCACTTGTTTGGCGACTTTGGCCCGTGGCTGCCAGATGACAGCCGAACTATCGGGATGCGAAGCCTAACTTTGGCACTTCTTTGGCGACTTTCGCCCGTAGCTTCCAGATGACAGCCAAACTATCGGGAAGCGAAGCCTAACTTTGTCACTAGTTTGGCGACTTTGGCCCGTAGCTGCCAGATGACAGCCGAACTATCGGGAAGCGAAGCCTAACTTTCGCACTTCTTTGGCGACTTTCGCCCGTAGCTTCCAGATGACAGCCAAACTATCGGGAAGCGAAGCCTAACTTTGTCACTTGTTTGGCGACTTTGGCCCGTGGCTGCCAGATGACTGCCGAACTATCGGGATGCGAAGCCTAACTTTGGCACTTCTTTGGCGACTTTCGCCCGTAGCTTCCAGATGACAGCCAAACTATCGGGAAGCGAAGCCTAACTTTGTCACTAGTTTGGCGACTTTGGCCCGTAGCTGCCAGATGACAGCCGAACTATCGGGAAGCGAAGCCTAACTTTCGCACTTCTTTGGCGACTTTCGCCCGTAGCTTCCAGATGACAGCCAAACTATCGGAAAGCGAAGCCTAACTTTGTCACTTGTTTGGCGACTTTGGCCCGTGGCTGCCAGATGACAGCCGAACTATCGGGATGCGAAGCCTAACTTTGGCACTTCTTTGGCGACTTTCGCCCGTAGCTTCCAGATGACAGCCAAACTATCGGGAAGCGAAGCCTAACTTTGTCACTAGTTTGGCGACTTTGGCCCGTAGCTGCCAGATGACAGCCGAACTATCGGGAAGCGAAGCCTAACTTTCGCACTTCTTTGGCGACTTTCGCCCGTAGCTTCCAGATGACAGCCAAACTATCGGGAAGCGAAGCCTAACTTTGTCACTTGTTCGGCGACTTTGGCCCGTAGCTGCCAGATGACAGCCGAACTATCGGGATGCGAAGCCTAACTTGAGCACTTCTTTGGCGACTTTCGCCCGTAGCTTCCAGATGACAGCCAAACTATCGGGAAGCGAAGCCTAACTTTGTCACTAGTTTGGCGACTTTGGCCCGTAGCTGCCAGATGACAGCCGAACTATCGGGAAGCGAAGCCTAACTTTCGCACTTCTTTGGCGACTTTCGCCCGTAGCTTCCAGATGACAGCCAAACTATCGGGAAGCGAAGCCTAACTTCGTCACTTGTTTGGCGACGTTGGCCCGTAGCTGCCAGATGACAGCCGAACTATCGGGAAGCGAAGCCTAACTTTGGCACTTCTTTGGCGACTTTCGCCCGTAGCTTCCAGATGACAGCCAAACTATCGGGAAGCGAAGCCTAACTTTGTCACTTGTTCGGCGACTTTGGCCCGTAGCTGCCAGATGACAGCCGAACTATCGGGATGCGAAGCCTAACTTGAGCACTTCTTTGGCGACTTTCGCCCGTAGCTTCCAGATGACAGCCAAACTATCGGGAAGCGAAGCCTAACTTTGTCACTTGTTTGACTACTTTGGCCCGTAGCTGCCAGATGACAGCCGAACTATCGGGATGTGAAGCCTAACTTGGGCACTTCTTTGGCGACTTTCGCCCGTAGCTTCCAGATGACAGCCAAACTATCGGGAAGCGAAGCCTAACTTTGTCACTTGTTTGGCGACTTTGGCCCGTAGCTGCCAGATGACAGCCGAACTATCGGGATGCGAAGCCTAACTTTGGCACTTCTTTGGCGACTTTCGCCCGTAGCTTCCAGATGACAGCCAAACTATCGGGAAGCGAAGCCTAACTTTGTCACTTGTTTGGCGACTTTGGCCCGTAGCTGCCAGATGACAGCCGAACTATCGGGAAGCGAAGCCTAACTTGGGCACTTCTTTGGCGACTTTCGCCCGTAGCTTTCAGATGACAGCCAAACTATCGGGAAGCGAAGCCTAACTTTGTCACTTGTTGGCGACTTTGGCCCGTAGCTGCCAGATGACAGCCGAACTATCGGGAAGCGAAGCCTAACTTTGGCACTTCTTTGGCGACTTTCGCCCGTAGCTTCCAGATGACAGCCAAACTATCGGGAAGCGAAGCCTAACTTTGTCACTTGTTTGGCGACTTTGGCCCGTAGCTGCCAGATGACAGCCGAACTATCGGGAAGCGAAGCCTAACTTTGGCACTTCTTTGGCGACTTTCGCCGGTTTCCAGCAGAGCCTTTTATACTGGGAGAGTTCGGCGGTTCTTTGATCCAGCCGCCAGTCTGGCAGCACTGATCAAACAGTCTGGCAACTGTGCGCATCCGCCATGATGTGCCTTGCCGTCTAGCTTGATTGCACCTTTGCATTTAATTGCATTATAATTATAACCTTAAATTGCAAGCTTCACCCTTGTTTGGTGTAAGGCTGGTGGCGGCTGATAAAACCCGTTTGCCCTACTGACTCGAGCCGGCAGTCGGCTCGCTAGAGTCCATGGAGCGAGAGACGACGATGAAAATGATCGTTCTGCGCTGCGCTCTGCCAGACGTTAGATGAAAAATAAATGGGGGGCTGCAGTGCCGTTGGGTGCCCGAACAACGCGAAAAAGGGGTTCAGGATGTACCGGTTCCCGCAAGGAAAAGAAAACCGCGCAAGGCACAAGGTCTGGGAAACCAAGAAGGGCTGACTGGAAGCCGAGTTCTCGATTGTGCGAGGTAAGTTTATGATTAACGTATGATTAACGTAACAAAATGCTTGATTTTTCGACTTTCTCCTTACGCCAACAAAAGCGCAAACGGCAAAACCTTCACGCGTATACATCGCATGTCAATGGGGACCCACTCGCCGGGAGGCACATCATGGCGAAAGCGGCGCCCGCTGAGTCCGCTAGACCTAGCGGGCCGTAAGCCCCTCCCACCCGCCGAACTCTCCCAGTATAAAAGGCTCTGGCTTCCAGATGACAGCCAAACTATCGGGAAGCGAAGCCTAACTTTGTCACTTGTTTGGCGACTTTGGCCCGTAGCTGCCAGATGACAGCCGAACTATCGGGATGCGAAGCCTAACTTGGGCACTTCTTTGGCGACTTTCGCCCGTAGCTTCCAGATGACAGCCAAACTATCGGGAAGCGAAGCCTAACTTTGTCACTTGTTTGGCGACTTTGGCCCGTAGCTGCCAGATGACAGCCGAACTATCGGGATGCGAAGCCTAACTTTGGCACTTCTTTGGCGACTTTCACCCGTAGCTTCCAGATGACAGCCAAACTATCCGGAAGCGAAGCCTAACTTTGTCACTTGTTTGGCGACTTTGTCCCGTAGCTGCCAGATGACAGCCGAACTATCGGGAAGCGAAGCCTAACTTTGGCACTTCTTTGGCGACTTTCGCCCGTAGCTTCCAGATGACAGCCAAACTATCGGGAAGCGAAGCCTAACTTTGTCACTTGTTTGGCGACTTTGGCCCGTAGCTGCCAGATGACAGCCGAACTATCGGGATGCGAAGCCTAACTTGGGCACTCGTTTGGCGACTTGGACCCAAAGATGCCAGATGTCAACCTAACTACAAGGTATAGTAAGCCTAACTCTGGCACATCTGTGGGAATTTTGGCCCGAATGTGCCAGATGACAACCGAACTATCAAAAAGTGAAGCCTAACTTTGGCATTAGTTTGGCGATTTTGGCCCAAAAATGCCAAAGACCTGCCGAACTACCGGGCAGTAAACCTAAGTCTGGCATTTGTTATGCGATTTAGGCCTAAAGATGCCAGGTGACAGCCGAACTACTAGGCAGTGAAGCCTGAGGTTGGCACTTGTTTGGCGAATTAGGGCCAAAATACCCAGACTGTTGCCAAGGGAGGTCAGCTTTGGCTCTACTTTGGCATCTTGGGGCTTTTTAATGCCCTAAACTCCCAGACGCAAGCCAAGTTTTGGCCCAGAACTCGGTGCTGCCTGGGGCAGGTTTCTTTATTAACTTAGCGTCTATTACTCGAATAAGCACTATGTAAAATAACGACGGTGATACTTGCTGTGCTATGGGTTCATAATTGTATTTCAGCGTGTGATAGTGCATCTCAGTGGTTGGTTTGTGTGTGGGGCCAGCTGAACATAAAAAAAGAGGAACACAAAAAGGAAGGAGAAAGGAAAGGAAAAGAAGATATATAAAATGCGTTTAACCAACCATATTTTACTAATACCCGTCGTACGTTATCTTAGTTCTCACTAATGATGTTATTACTGACGGCGGTCCGTGTCATTAAGGGGCACTGACACCCCAAAGGTCGTATTTATTTTTATTGTCTAAAATGATGCAGGTTGCAGTCATAAACACGCAAAAAAAACGAATCGCGAAAAAAAAATTTTCCCGCGCGGGCGCGCGCCTTTTTATTTTTGGCGTTTGATTTTCCCGCCTCTCGCCTCCTCGCTTCTTTTGATCGGTGACGTCAAAAATCAGGAAATTTAGAAGCTTTGTAGGCGACATCTCTATAACATTTAATTACGGCAATCCTAAAACATGTTTTTTAACGCAATTGCGAACGCACTACGGCCCTTCTTTTTGAAATACCAAGAATCGGGAGGTCGTTGTGGTGTTGTCTCCTGGATTTGTATCCTCCAACGGAAAACAGGCGACACCGCTCATAACCGGTCCGCCGCAACGCCGCCGCTCACTCCCTTCCTCCTCGCTTTGGGTCGCCATGGCAACAGCAGGGAGTGGTGAAAAAAAGTGGACTCTCAGGTCTCCGCGATTTTTGACGTCAAGGCACCGGCGCCGATCGCGCGGGAACTTCGAATTCGGCATTTGGAAATTGTTTTTTTACTTCACAAATACTGAATTTCCAAATTTCAAATTTTGAGGGTAATGTCCCGGCATCGTTTTCAATCGTTTCGGATAATAAAAAAAATATGATTTTGATGTGTCAGTGCCCCTTTAAACTTGTAGTAGTTGTTTAATGAAACGAAATCCTCGTTAATGAATCACTGTCAATAATTCACTACACATCAAATAAAACGTCTTGCATTGCCAGTAACACGAAGAAATCCTATCAAGAGTGTTCTGATCAGTCATTGATAAGCTTCTGTCATCTTCGCTCACACTTATTCAATTACTGCTCGAGTGATATATACAATAGAATGGCTGAGTATTGAGCAAAGCGTGTCTTCTTTTTTCTTTGCCTTCGTTCCTTTCCCTGTTTCAAATACAAACAAATATATATAATAGAGCTTCGTTTAGGCGAGGCATTAACCGTCTGCATGGCTTCACCCCACCCGCTTCTGCGGCATTAAGGTTACAATATTGAATTCTTGAAGGTAAGTGGCAGTATTCGTACTGATTAAACAGCGCAACAGGACAATGTACAGGAAGGACGAAACAGACAAAGAGCTTTTTAATCGTGTTGCACTTCTTAACCATCATGAGACACCAACTCGCCCAAGTCTGCAGCCTAGCAATTTTGAAATCTTGTGTAGCTAGGTCACTGAGGAAGCTTCGGGGAGCGGCTCGGGGCCATAGTCGGGTGGTGACATCAAGACGGAATGTTTCCTGGCTGCGCTGAGTGGTGTCATTTTCGACTGTCCACCGTTCCAAACCTGCCGGGTTATACCAATATAGCCTTCAAGTTATCGATGAATCGAGCAAAACCTTTATTGGTCGTTAGTAAGAGGCATAAGGACATCAATATTTGACCAATCGCGTCAACGGAGAATTAAACGTAGCTAGGAGCAGTTTAACCTCTGTTACACGGTTCCAAACGTTGATCTTCAATAATATATTGGTTAACTATAACTGCGTTTAAATGTATGAGACAGGAAGATGTCGCATCGAGACAAGACGTATATGAACAGGAAGAGCAACACAGCCCGAGTCTTTCTTAGTGTACCGCGTCTTTGTGGGAGTCGGTTATGGTACGCTTATTCAACATAAAACATCTTGGAGATCCTAACAAGGACAGATGGCGTTAATAAGTTCAATCTCGAATATCAAATCTTTGTTTCGTTTTTTACACTCCCTAAAGCGCTGGAGACCGCGTTCCAAAAAGCGCAGCCCGTCAGCGGCCATCTTCGAACGGCAGGTGGTGGCCCCAAGTTTTGCTCCCAACTTTCGACCCTGCGAATTGGAGGTAATTGTAAATGGTACAAATGCACTAACAGCTCCCTACATGCAGCCGACTTTGATGTGACGTTAGATGCTTTCGCGTCGCGCGCAACTCTTCCCATTAATCATTGGGCCAGCGGTCGGTACAGGTGGCCCGTCTGGCTCAGGCGTCAACCGGCGAGCCAAACGAGCAACAGCGACACGTGATTTATTCCCACACCCATCGCCTCCCTCCGCGCAAATGGGAGCGTCGCGCAGTTATACGGTGCGATACGGACGACGCTCGAGTTCCGAAGCAGCGTACGCGCGGGAGCGCAGAGTGGATGTTTCATCGGCGCCCCCGGGTGCATTCCGTTTCTCTTTAGGATAGACGGCGGAAAACGCTAAGAGCCAATTCGAGCCAAGCCAATGCCACGTGAGTGTCACGTGACCTCTGTAAAGAATGCAGCGACACAATGCGGGAAACGCAGTCCCGTGATGTATTTGTAGCGTTGCTTATTGGCTAGGATCGCTCGTAGCCTTTCGCTGCGGTCCATCGTAAAGTGGAACGGAGTACACTAAGTGGAAGGCGCGTCCCACCTACCATATTTGCGCGAATTACCCTGTACGTGACACGCGATAACTGCTGATTCATGCCCTTGACAAATCGTTTCTCAAACTGCTGCTGCAGCTTCTCCCGCTGAGCGGGCATGCTTTTAATGCTGAGAGGTTACAGAGAGTGTACATAGTGTAGCAGAATAAAAAAAAATACGTACTTAAAGAAAGAAAAAAAAGGATACCCTCAGCGATTACGTGTGGGCTGAAGATTAGTTTTCCGAGAGATACGAAGCACTGTTCAAATGCAGGCAAAAGACCGAGCGGTGGAATGCGGTGTTTGTTCTGAGAAAGAGAATAAGAGGGTGACGGCAGGTCCTGGAACTACGGACGTCTGGAATATGTAAACGGGGTGCGCTGAAAAGGCTCCTGCCCTGTAATAGAGGATCATGCGCCGGAGACCGAGGGGGCATGTCATACAGTAGCCGATTGTCGGGAACTTGTGCAGTCTCAATGGACATCACGTTTCTCGTCGTGCAATTTTCATTGTGGAAACAAATTGATGGGCTCTCGCTAAACTGTGTAAACGGGGAATACGTCACGGTATAACAGCACACTGTAACGCCCCGTTATGTTGTAATAGTAGGTGACGTGGGAATTATAACCGCTGAATGGGGCGGGCAACTTCCCCGACATATTTTTTAGCGTGAACACTTCTCCGCTAAAGTAGATAGCCTCGCATAATTAACGTTCTTGTTAGTGAAAAAAAAAACTAGATTCAAACAGAAGCTTGATGATGGTCTTCGAAAAACCCTGTTTTATTAAGTTTCAAAATGACTGGCAGACCTATGGAAGCGGGGTAGTGCGCAGAAATTATCGCCTTTGCAACAAGCGCAAGTCTGGGTAAGCGAAAACGCGGATCAGAAGAAACTGAAAAATTGCAGAAGAGCGTCAATGTTTCACACGTTTTCGTCCTCGGGAAAAAATATAACGCATTTCATATATGTTTAAAGTTTATTGTTTTTGAGGCTTTCAATTAAGTTTAGCAGGTTTCTCACTTGAACTGTGTTTATAATTACTAAATTGAAAGTTACTTTTGAAATTTAGATTCATAATTATTCTGAAAGCTTTCAAAGTCAACAAATAGTTCCCTTGACGGTTACTAACAGGGAAATTATAATGGAAATGACTTAATTTTCGTGAGGACCAAATTAGGCCCCGTAAGCAATTTCGGTAAAAAGTAGACAGATTGGAGTCTATATGGAGCTTCCACCGCGTCGCGAAAATTTGAGGCTGCGAATAATTCCAAAAGTTCAGCTTTGACCTAAATCGCGAAATATGGAGCCCGCGAAAAGTAGGTCGTTTACAGTATTATATTTGTGAAGTGCATGCTTTTGGAACGAAACGTTTAGACGATGCTCGGTCAAATGTTCTGTACAGCAGGGGTCTCAAGACTGTTTGGCTAAGGGGCCGAATAGGCGATTCATTGTGGTTTCAAGGACCGAAAAAACAAAGCAACAAAAAACTAAATAAAGAAATAAGCCTAGATGCACATTTAATCACAAAGGTAAATTTTAGAGAAAGTGAAAGTATTTAAAACCCATAAGCTGGGGAAATATTTGTCTAATTATGGCATTACCCTAGAATTATTACCAAAGAAAACTCTCCAGGCCTAAATCAAATTGCATGAAAACTTTGGCAGATTCGCCCAGTGCAAAAGTGTAACGATAAATGACCCAACTAACGCTGACAACATGCAATGGTTGTGACAGAGAACACGGTGTACAATCTACCAACGGGTTTCAAATGAAATGCGAAGATTGACGGAACTTCAAGCCCACTACCGGCGCAACTTCCAAGTTTGGCTTGTGCTTGGCGAGGCTCAAACAGGTCGAATTAGGGCTCCGCGAGCTTGTGCGTCCTACCCCGATGTGTTCGAACCTCGCAGAGGACAACCCAAGCTTGGAAGCTGCGTCGGTAGCGGACTCGAAGTTCCGTCACTGTTCGCATTTCATTTGAGCCCCATGATTCATACATGTGAACGCGAGGGAAGTTTGATATAGTTACACAATCATGAAGCAGGTGACTAAGAATAGTGGCTGGTGATGACAATGTTCCATTAAACATATGGCGAGAAAACCTGTGTTACGGTGCAATTTCTCTCGTTCTTTCTGGTATCTTCGTTTACCCATTTGAAGCGCGTCGCTGCGCAGTTAATTTACGCGCACTTTTCGCGCTGGTAGCAGCGGGTCTCCTGGAAGCGGGCCGCACACCGGGCCTCATCGGAAGGACCGCGGGCAGCCGCGGGCCGGGCTTCATGACTGGGTCCGTGACTGGCGGCGGGCCAGTCCGAAGTCTTCTGCGTCCCGCATCTGGCCCACGGGCCGGGTTTCGGAGACCCCTGCTGTTAAACAAAACGGGGAGAAAGCAGGAGTTTTGTTCACGTATTGTAGCGTATTTTTGTAGTTGTTGCTTTTTGCTGTTTTATTACTTGTAAAATACCCTCCTGGACAAAGCGCCTGTCGCGAGTGCGGTATTTCTAAATAAATAAAAAGCTGACAGCGAAGCGTATGTATGACTAAGGAAAGAAAGAAAGGAATGAAACCCGTTTACAACTCCCTGTAACGCCGAATTAGAGCGCAGCTCGTGAGGAGGAGGAGGGGAAGGAACGGAGAGGAGGCTATGCCCCTCCTCATCTCCTGCTCGCCTCCCATTTAGGGGACAGTTTTGCGCTAAATTTAGCGCGGAAATTTTTCGCTAAATTTAACGGGGAAATTTTTCCGCTAAATTTAACGGAGAATTTCTCTCCCTTAATTTAGCGGGGAAAATTTGTCCGCTAAATTTGGTGGGGAAACTTTTCAGCTAAATATGGCAAGGAAATTTTTTCCGCTAACTTTAGGGAAAATCTTTTCCGCTAAATTTAGCGGGGAAGCCGTTTCCGCTAAAATGGGCGGGGAAACTTTCCGCTAAATTTGGCGGGGAAATTTTTCAGCTAAATTTAGCGGGGAACTTTTTCCGCTAAATTTAGCGGGGGAATTTACTCAAACGTTACCGCGCTGTTACGACGACGACGACGGCGACGGCGACGTCGCTCAAGCCAGAATTGGGCGCCTAAGAGCTGTGCTTCAAAATGTCTTCAGCGATGAACGCGTGACGTGACAGAACTCAGTACAGCTGAATGGGTGAGTTAGTTTCGCATTTAATTGGTACAGAAGTGAAGGCATGTGTCCACTAACTTTTACTTTCTCACTTCACAGAGGAGTTCATTCTTGGCCTTTTCCAGTAATGATTGAGTTCCGATTCGTTGACTAACAGCAATGCATTTTGTTCCGCTGTGACTGTGTAAGCGCTGTAATCGTCTGTTTTCTAATCCATCTTTTTCATCTCTACAGGGTGTCACGAAAGAAAATTTGCAGGGTCTTCTTTACCGCAAAAATAAACTAGGCATCGCCGAACGCTCATTCTCCGCCCAAAGGTAGCACTAGAGGTCACATAAAGGTGCAAAAGTTTCAGCCCGATCCGATAACTTAATCAAAAGTTATAAGTGATTTCCTGAAAATTTAATGAGAAAATGGCGGCCGACGGAGTTTTCAAACACAAGGGGCTCTATGGCATCAAAAACCGAAAACAGGCAAAAATGGGCTCCATTTTCCCATGAAACTTTTCAGAAAATCACCTATAACTTTTGATTCAATTATCGAATCGGGCTGAAACTTTGGCATCTGGTTGTGACCTCTAGCTCTACCTTTGGGCGGAGAATGAGCGTTCGGCGATGCCTTGTTTATTTTTGCGTTAAAAAAGACCGTGTAAATTTTCTTTTGTGACACCTTGTATTAAAGCACGATAATTATCTATCATACTTCTCAACTTTAAGTTATGATATAGCCAGAGCAGTTCTTAAGGCTCTCAATCCGCACACGATCTTCGTTTATTTTTTTTTTTTATTTCTCTCTCTCAATGTATAAATTAACCCATCCGTTCAGCCGCATTGTTTCAAGGGCTCCAGTATTTCCATCATTTATGCAAGTGCACAACGAGACTGCGAGTCATCACAATATCAATTCTTTTCTCCCTATACTTTTTTTCGTGTCCTGTTGTTTTTCTCTGTCGTACGTGCCTCTAGTATGCTACTACCGTTTCTTGGGGAACTTTTGTGTTTTATTGCACATGTACAGCTGCAACGGAAAAAGAGTGGCACAAGTCACCGATGACCGGATCGGCAAAATCGCGACACGCGGCGCTATCGTTCCCGAGCGCGCCGATAGCGAGAGTGCCAGTCACGTTGCATCTCTCAACGCGGGGGGCAGGGGGGGGGGGGGGGGGGGGGGGCAGAAATTTAAAGTATGAGATACCTTCCAAAGTGCGGGCTTTAGGATGGGCTGCTTTCTGCCGGCTGCCCCCGCGTTGACAAATGGAACGTGACTGGCACTCTCGCTATCGGCGCGCTCGGGAACGATAGCGCCGCGTGTCGCGATTTTGCCGCTCCGGTCGTCGGTCACTTGTGCTACTCTTTTTCCGTTGCAGCTGTACGTAACGCTGTTTACGGTGTTTATTTATGTACAAGACCTCTTGAAAAGTTTTTTTTGTCATAAACTGCGTTGTGCTAGTGAAATAAGAAAACTGCTGACCAGTGATGACATGTCGTTCCATCACTCTATTCGAACCATTTGTCACAACGAAAATATGTACACCAGAAAAAAAACGTGCCAGACCGCGGCAGTTTTTAGCTATGTAAAGAGTGCCTCTATATACAGTATCAAACAAATGCGCGGCATATACGGTTATGCAGTATTATATTTAAACAGTTTTATCTTATTGTTTTCTTAGACCTGGTAAGCCTCAGACAGGCCAACGATACTGTATAAGAATACTTCACTTACACCAAAAGCGCAATTGACTGAAAATAACACAACAAAAGTTCAAGAATTACTTCCAAATTAGCTCCAATGTTTTTCATCCTTTTTTTACCAAATTAAACAAATACTTATAATACTAATTCTATTGAAAATTAGCTCTTAACGTTGTTTTTTTTTTATTTCTTTCCTCTTGTGTATCATGAACTCAATCAATTCTATCCAAGGACAGCGCAGGTTATTTTTTTTATCTGGAAAACATATAACCAACCTACTCATCGCATTACTAAAGGAACTTAAAATTCCCGACGAATTTCTCGTTACACCTAGAGTTAATGCGTATATTACACGCCTCCGTGTGCCAGGCCCCTCCAAGTGACCTTGTCGTGTGCAAACTTCTTAAGATAATCTCGAACCGGTGCAGATGCCGGTATGCCTTCCCACACATCGCATGTCTCAAGCGACCGTTTTAGAAGCGGGCCCTACCACACTTCGTCTCCGGAAATATTGACGTAGCGAAACACTTAGAAATGTGTCCGCTAAGTGCTTCAAGCAAGAGCGGTTCCAAGAAATCCATCGGGGAATACCACCTCTCCGAAATGCGAGGTGCGTCGTTTACAAACATCCGCCGGGATTACTTTGGAGGGAAAATCAATCGGATTAGAATTGCTTTGAGCTGACGGATTTCTGTTGAGAACGAGAACTCAGCTACAAAACAGTCAGGTGTGTACTATGCATCTATGTAAGTCCTGTATTAATGTAATAAACGGCTCATCTTCACGCGTATAGAGGTAGGCTCTCGGAACCTTAGCTATATATACCAAATGTTTTTTTCTTTTTTTTTGCGGGTAGTGCTTTTATCGTACGCTATATTTCAGCAGCGAAAACAAATGAATTCCTGGCTACCCAAATGTTTTTTATTCAAAAACGCAGAAGAGGGCTAACTTAGCGCTTAGTTATGTCTGACACATATATATATAAATCCGAGTCGAATTTTAGAAAGTATCCTCACTAGGGTTGCCACAAAGATCTCGTCTAGGTAAGAGCTGCCATTTTAAAATGGATCTTTATAGTTTATTTTCCTTCGGGGCTCATGTCATTTTGAAGAAAAGTAGATATCGATTTGATGTTCTCACTTTTCGTATAATATTTTTTCGGCATCAATAATTTATTTTGTATGCGCCATCCTTCGCGGTCAGTGGGCACATGGTTTGAAGGAAGTTTTATATTTCTTTTTCTGATTCATAATGTGGTATTCTGATATAGACCGATTACCATGTGACAGATCAATTACTATACAATGATTACCGTGGCTAATGCGGATATATTATTATAATGAAGGAGTTAGCCAGATTGATACAAAGTGTTATTTGGAATATTGAAGGCCCACTCGAGACAAGCGGGATTAAAAGTCGTGGTATGGGTACTAATACACACAGCGCTAGAAGTGTTCTGGAAGTGTGCGACACGGAATATAGAAAAATAGCATTGTTCCACTTATATCTGGAAAAATTCTTCGACCAAGTGAGCCACTATGGCCTTTATTTAGTATTTTAGACTCAATTATCATTGGTCCCGTTCTTTTCCAAGACCTAAAGATGGCATATCTTAACTGCGTGACAAAACATGTAGCGAACAGTGTAGGTAGCGCGGCGATAAGCGTCTGTTCTTTTGTGTGGCAAGGATGCCCCTTCTCTCACTTGCGTTTTCTTATATTGAGCCTTTCTCCTGCAACACCTTTCACTGTAACCATTTAAAGAATTTTACACTCAACGAAAGGAAATTTAAAAACAATTGTATAGCAGATTTCTGCTCAGTTGTGATGCACTTGAAAAGTATGGCGTCTACGCCGCTGGCTTACCGCGTGGCACATACACTCGATAGCAATTTCTGGAGTGGAGAAACCGGCGCTAACCCAGGTTTTAAAATTTTTCGACAAGGTGTCGATTTGCTATCTGTCGGATGCGGAGCGGATGCCCCGCAGGCCCTTCCCGCCAAAGAGCACCTACACTCCCGCAGATGTGTCGTGACATGCTGGAAAGACAGTTGCTATATGATGTAAATGATCTTGGTAGGAATCCCGCCTGGTGCAAACGTTGTTTTACTGAAATGGCCTCTCCGTCCCCCCCCCCCCTGCCCTCCCTTAAAACCAATCAGTGTCGAGACTCACGGCCACGCTTTTATACAGGCTTCACTATCGGGCTTCACGAAATGCCGAACACCTATACTTCCTCCGTGTCACTAGTCGGGTGCAGTGCTGATGATGGCAACGGCAGCCGAAGAAAGGGAAGGGCGAGTACCAGGAAGGCCGGACGAGGGAGGAGGACAATAGAGGGAGAGAAGGGAATAGAGCACTAGGAACGTTGAAGAGAAAAGGAGGTCTCTCACCTCCTCCCAACCTTCCCACTGCTTGCATTTCTCCTCTCGCCTGGCGTTGCCTTCGCCTGCACTTCACGCAACTAGTGACACGAACTATAGCCAAAAAACCTCTCACGTTGATATTAGCACACGCCGATGATATAGCTATTTGTGTTCAAATACACAGAGCGCTTCAAAGGCCGTTGATGTGCCGAAGTAATTTTGTGATGTCACGGCATGTGCGGTTAACTGGTCGAAGTGCAACACGCTATGGCACGGCGAATGGATGACTTTGACTCATTTCTTCGAAATTATTTAGGGGTTTGAGTCGCCCTACAAGTACCTTGGTGTTCCCTCGCAATATTATTGTGAGAATGGAGAGTAATGGCGAGAGTAAACTGATAAAATAAAGGTGACTGCCGAGGAGAGGCTGAAGAAGGATTTAACTATTTTCTCGACTCTGTGCAACTTGTTTTTTTATGTCAAAACACAGGGGTATACATCAAGTTTTACAATGGAAGCGAACAGCAGAAGCAACCTTTTCCTTCGGCTCCAAGCGGGTCGCGTTGGGATATATCACTTGTTTATACGTCACCTCGTTTCAAGATTTATGTTTGCTCGTAATCGATTTGATCCTTTTATTAGAACTGTAATAAAAAGATATTGTTCGATGCCCTAAGAAACTTTATTTTGCCGTCGTGCCGACTGCAGTATTGACCACTGTCAGGAATTCAAGAGGAGTTGTGTTAGCCTGTTGTTTTCGTTTTGTACCTTTTTTTTCAGAATGCTTGTCCTTTGTCACACGCAACAAGTTGACGCCTGATCTAGGGGAACTGCTTATGCTAAAACCACCATATAGGGCGATGTACCTTGGAGCCTCAGGTTAGACGGGTCTTCGCCCCTCCAGAAGTTAAAACCTTTCGTTTATATTTTTGACGCCAAAATAAAACATTACCTGTAAAATCTTTTTTAGAAGCAAGGAGGCTACCTTTTTACTTAACCGTAAAATGTATTTTGTGCAAAACGCAGGAGAGCATCGAGCACGTCCTTTTGGATTGCTGGGACGCATTTTTTTTTACTGGGACGTGCTCTAGCAAACCATTTGCCGGTTGGTTAGCGATAACACTGGCGTAAGCAAGCAAGAGTGGGGATTGAGCTCGGGATCGCTGGGTTCTGCAGCGAGAGCTTTCGCTATACATGTTTCAAGCTGTAGTGCGTCTCCTCCCCCCCCCCCCCCTTCCTCTTTCCCTTGGCTTTCCCTTCACTGCCACCGAAAGTTGCTTCCGAGTATAATTTGAAAGAAAGCGTATTACCCCCGGAGCGGTTGCTCCGACCTTGACGGACGCTGGCTTGAACACCGCGTCACCGATCTCTCCACTTCAACGCCTTTACAAATATGTTGCTGATGCCTTTCGGGCATGAAACTACAGGTTTTAAGGCTCATAATAATTGAAGTGCCAGCTTTTTGAATCCTAGTGTCCGCGAATGTAATCCAGCTGTACATCAGTTTAATCCAAGTGTCAATGACTTTAATACAAGTTGTCAACAATTTAATCCCAAAGCCATTCAATTTATCTCAGGAGGCACTCAATTTAATCCGGTCATGTTTGTGAAATAACTATGACTACTAACTTGTATGTTACTGCTGTTTTAGAGCTCTATGTTGCTTGCAAGTCATGAGGGACTTTTCACTGCAAATGCGAGTTGCGTGACCGGTTGTCTCGCGAATTTTCAGAGATCTCAAAAACAATGATACGGACTCACCAGACTAAATGTTGGTGATGTTTTTTTCGGTTTAAAACAGTAACAAAAATTTTCAAGAAGCTTGACAGTGAAGCCGTGTACGAAAAAATTATACTTCAATTAGGTGTATGCGTTCAACGGCGTATACATTTTCATTGCAAATAAATATTCTGAATTTCCACTGCATGTATTTCACAGAGGAATATATGAGTTGCGTGTCCTCGGTTCAAAGGGCAGGCACATTGTACTTGAAATGATTGCAATCGTAGGCCGCACTATTAACACGTTGAATTTTCTGCATTGCTTTTTGCGGTGCCGTTAGGAGCATCTACCATTGCGTTACTTTAAGGCGGTTGCTTCAGGCCGCGCAAGTAGGACTGAGCTATGCTCACTGAGGTACGCTTTCACGTATAACTTGAACTTAGAAAACATCTCTTCAATTGCGTTGAATAACAGACTGTATCGCGGTAAGTACTTCAAAGAGGGCCCCTGGGACAAGAATGTGTTTGTGGCTTGTCGTTGCGCGGGAGCATTATCAAATATAATAACCGCTTCCTGGCCAGCAGCTGTTAACATGATCTCAATCGAAACTTCCTCCAGGAATTCGCTGAAAGTAAACCAGGGCACTTTTTCTATACTTCTCCTCAAGAGGATCCCGTGCCCACACATGCATGCGAGGATGTGGATATTGGGCCTTTTGGTGCCTTTAGTGATCAAGGCGGCATCCCTCCAAAGTTTTGACCTCTTAAACCTCCGACTACACCAAACATTAAAGTTTAACTTACCAACATAATAACTAAGTTGAGGCGGGCTATCCCCTTGCAGCAACGAAGCCTATTCTTTTCTTGAACATTTTACGTCACCGCGATTTCGGTGAGCGAGCTGCAGAGAAACTTGCTTCGTTTTGTGACCGCGTCCATCCAGAAGTCTGTCAATTGTAGATAGGCTCATTTCGATACCTGTTCCAGCTGCTTCAAGCTCTTGTTTGAGTTTCTTTAGCGTGTAGGTTGGATGTTCATTAAGCCATAGCTGTCAGATTCTGCACAACATCAAAGTTTAATGCCTTTTTCAGCCTGCTCTGGGTTTCGGTTCATCTTTCTCAGACCTCGCAATTTACCGAGCAGTTTTTTTAGTTAATACCTATTATTTGAGCAAGTTGCTTAATGTTACCGCCTCGTCGCCAGCAGTCAAGTAGCCGCGCCCAATCTGGATCGGAAACCTTTAGACATGATTGTTTAAGTAGGTTTGGATCCTTCCGAGGTCGACCTCAACACCTAGCATTAGACAAGCTGGTTGCCAAGAGCGTTCACCAATGCGGGTGACTTGCTTGAAAATCGTCAAACCGCTTCAATCGTTTTTATGTATCTCGGAGAGTTAATAATCGGCTATCATCTTCAACCAAGCGGGAGATGCCAGGTTATCGTCTCCAACCGCGGCACGGCGCAAGCATACCGCGAAGTGTTGGCAGACGATTTAAAATAGCAGACGAAGGCCGTGGATGAAGAGGCGGCCTGGCTCCAACATACCACGAATCCTTCGCAGGGGGTCGCCGTGGAATATAGCAGACGACGTCCGTTGATGAAACCATCGGGCAGCGCTTCTTGCGTTGTCTGCAAACACTCCGCTGCATGCTTGCGACGTGCCGTGGTAGCAGACAATAACCTGGAATCTCCCGCTTGGTTGCAGACGGCGGCCGATTTTCAACTCTTCGAGGCAGGTCAAAATTATTGGAGCGGTTCAGCGATTTTCACACAAGTCACCCGTATTGTTTAACGCTCTTGGCAATCTGTTTGTCTATAATTCAAGGTGTCAAGGTTAAGCTCGGAAGGATCCAAACCTAACCAAACAATCATGCCTAATGGTATCCGATCTAGATTGGGCGCGGGTGCTTGACTTCTGGCGACGAGGCCGCAACACTAAGCAACTATCTGAAACACTAGCAATTAACGAGAACGCTCCTCGATCAATTTCAAAGACTGACAGAGATAAAAGAAACACAGAGTAGTCTGAAAAACGGCATTCGACTCCGCTTGTGTGCAGGATCTGGCAGCTATGGTGGATGAACACCCAACCTACACGTAAAGCAACTCAAAGAAGAGCTAGAAGGAATCGGAAGAGGTATTCAAATCAGCCTATCTGCAATTCAGAGACTTTTAGATCAACGCGGTTGCACAACGAAGAAACTTTCTCTGCAGCCCGTTGTCCGAAATCACGATCACGCTTGAAGTGGAAGAAAAGAATACGCTTCGGTTGCTGCAGGGGGACGGCCCGCTTCAACTTCGATATCATGTCCACGAGGCAAACTATAATATTTGGTATAGTCGACGGTTTGGTAGGTCAAAGCGTGGGAAGGACGCCATCGTGAGGACTACAGGTACCAGAGGGCCCGCCATCAGCGGCCTCGCGTGCATGTCTGCTGACGAGATTCTCTTCTCGAGAAGTATGGAAAAAGAGTTCTGGGTAACTTTCAACGATATCCTGGAGTAAATTTCGAGGGAGGTCATGGCAACACGTTTTCGCCAGGATCCCGTCATAATACTTGATAATGATCACACAGACCGACAAGCCGCAGACCTAGGCCGGCTTGTCCCAGCAGCACTCTTTGAAGTACTTACCGCCATACAGTTTGTTTTCCTAACCAATAGAAAAGATGTTTTCCAAGTTCAGGTTCGGCCTAAACGCTTACCTCAGTGAGCATAGCGCAGCTTTACTTGCGAGGCCTGCAGCTACCATCTTAAAGGAACACCAGTGGCAGGCGCTATGAATGGCGACCCAAAAGCAATGTAGAAAATGCAATGTGTAACATGCGCGGCATATGACCGCAATCATATAAACTGCATTGTGCCTGCTCTTCGACCGAGGACATATAAGTCACATATCCGAGTGTGGTTTACACACACTCAAAAATCAGCATATTGATTTCTAATGAAATTGTATAGGCAATGGCATACACTTAATTGAAATGTAGAAGATTCAAACGCGGTTTCACTGACAAGGTTCTTAAAAAAAACGATATTTGTTACTGTTCTAAAACAGGCAAAACATCCACACCATTCAGACTTGAGCTTACTTATTATGGTCCAAGTAATCTGTCAAAATTCCCGAGAGTACAAGTCATGCAACGCACATATAAAGTGAAAAGTCATTCTTGACTTGAAAGCAACTTAGACACAGAAAACGGTTGTAATATATGAGTTAGTAGACATATTTAATTCAAAGATATGAACGGAATAAATTGAGAACAGTGCGCCGCAATATGAATGACTCACTCGGAGCGCTTGGCAACGCGCTCTGAGTGAGTCGTTCATATTGCGGCGCACTATACATGTTGAAATAAAATTAATTGCATTGGGATTATATTGTTGACAACTTTGATTAAATTAATTCACTCTTGCACTAAATTTGTGCAGAACTGGACCAAATTTATGAACAGTCGGATTCAAAAAGTTGACATTTAAACTATTATGAGCGGGAAAACCTGTAGTGTCAAGGACGAGGCTGTGTGTAATCAATACGCATTTCACAAGTGCCAAGGTTTACACGACGTCGTGCACCCAGAAAACAACTTTAACAAGCCTGTCTCCAATAGACAGGCATGGAAAGCCGGGCCCGCGACCGGCTGCCATGTGCCGCATATGAAAGTGTCATATTGTGGCGACACTTGTAACCAAGTTCTTGAGAAGACCTCGTCTGGCTGTGGCGACGCGCACGATGTCCACACCTGCATTTATAACTTACACCGTGCTGATTACACACACATACAACGAATTTCAATCACATCCTAAGAAATTCGGCCACCTCGGTGCCTCCGAGCTCAAGCGCCGGCCTACGAACGCCCAGATGGCTGGTCCGAATCCTGGCCGAGGTACCCGGAGCCTTATCGAAGCTTACACCGGAGAAGGCGCCGTGCAACCAAATGGACAAAAGTGATCCTCAGTCCTCCGCTGTGTGTCCCAGATGCCCTTCCATGGTTTGGCACGTAAAAGGGCCATATTTGATTTTGACGCAATGGTGAGGGTGCAGGCTAGCTGGTGTAAATTGAGCATAGTTGTAACCCGAGACTGGGGATGCGGACAAGGGACAAAACACAGAACGACAGAGACTTCGTCTCTGTCGTTCTGTGTTTTGTCCCTTGTCCGTATCCCCAGTCTCGGGTTACAACTATGCTTGATTTTGACGTTGAAAGAAATTTATTGGTGTCACTTTCCCGCAAAGCCCTTTGGCAAGCCATTCCCTTCAATCAAGCGAGGTAAATCGGCGATGAGGCTGAACGTATGTTGAAGCATAAAATATGAAAGGTCAGCGTTGCGATTCTGAACATGACGCAAGAACGTTAAATGTCAACCTCAGTGACACAGCGCAAACAGTTATATATACATTTTTTTTTTTTTTTAAACCGAGGCATATTTCGAACCTCGTTATTCTCTGAGCTATCTCCTTGCAGCGATTGGCTCTCCAAAGGGCTTTGAAGGCAAGAAGATGAGCCGGATATTCTCGATAGCACGCGTGTTGCTTGCCAGAATGTAGCCTTGGGAAAAATGAAAACCAGAATATTCAGAGCCCTACTAGCATCATCGTAGTGAGATCGATCGCGAATACTGATTGGACACGAATGGTTTGTCGGTGTTCGAGAGAGTCTCGTGTCCAGCTACTGCGTCGAAGAGACTTTGGGGTCGGGCCCTATTGCAGAGTTGGCACCGACCGAGTATGAAGACGTTACGTGGAGATAGAGGACGCTGTTCACCGGCTTTGATTATCCTCGGCGAGGATGGCCACGCAGGGTAAGAAGCTACATATAAACCAAAGTGCCTTCCTTGAGGTCGCTCTCGCAAAATTACATGGGCGTACGCCTATAAGCCCCAAGGGGGTCTTCACGAACAAGTAACGAACAAGTAAGTAGGCATTTACGCCAGTGGTCATTTGCACCCTGGGAGGTACCCTGAAAATAAAAATATATTCGGTGAGTCTTGTTAACTGAAAAACATTACCTATTCTCTCATTATACAAATAAAAACCTTACATACCCCCCCCCCCCCCCCCACCCCCCCACCCCCCCGGCCAGTGGCTGCCGCTACATTATAGCTCATTCCTGGCAATTCACCTTCACGAGGTCGTAGGGTCGAGCTTACGGGTAGCACCTCTCGTAATGGTGGCGTCCAGATCCGACCTCATCTTTTCCTCTGTGCCTCATGAACACCGTGACCCGAACGCGTAACCTCCAAGGGCACACATGTCGCAACGAAGAGGAAAAAATGTAAAACAACAAATTAAAATACTGTGTCACCTTTTCCGCTTCGGGAGGGGCGAGGAATGACCGCTCTCCGTCGCGTTACGCAAAAACACCCCTCCCGAAAATGAAATTAACGCCGTTGCCGCCCCTCCTCCTCCACGGCGCGCGCAGACCTGGGGTCCCATATACACTGAGCACGAGGAAGGAGAGGGTCCCCGAGTGGAAAAAGGGGGGGGGGGGGGGGGGGGATTCCCAACGGTGCAATTTGCGACTCACTCAGGCATGAACCGATGGTAGCGTTCCTAATCGGTAATCTCCGTGTGCAAGGAGTCTTCTCTCCTCCCCTCATCTTGGGCCTCTCCCTGATCTCCAGTCAGTAGGCACAGCTCTTCTGAACACGCGTCGCACCCCGCGTGCTCTATGACTTCTCTTTTTTCGCTCTTCTCTTCCTCCAGTCTCACGTGTAATTTAATTTCTTTCACATTTTTGTTACGAGTATGCGCGTATCCCTTTCTATTATTTTTTTCACTATTTTTTCTTTGAGGAGGAAGGAAGGAAGGTCGTTGTGCATTCCTCCTGACTTCCCGTGGAAGTGAGGTCCATTAAAAGGAAGGCATGAGCTAGCACTCCCTCTCCCTCTCTGTCTTTTTTTTTTTCTATGATTGAGATAGGATGTAAATGTTCCGACGTAGATCTGTGCCGCTTTGGATGACGTCTGGTTTCCCCAACTGCGCCTTGCGAGGTTTTCTTTTTATTTATTTATTTTTTTGCAGTCTACGTTTGAGCAGATTACCGGGGCGTGAAGGGTTTAAATAGCAGTGTTGCCCGCGCTCTGTATCATCAATAAATAGTCGGGTTGTGGAAACGTTCCCGTGAGAAGCGAAAATAAAATTAAAGGAAAACGTGTCAGTCAAGATATTGATGCTCCTTGCTTATCACTCTAAGATATTGGTGCTAAAAAACAAGCCTGGACCAGAGTTCTCAAGTTAACACATTCGCTGTCTCTTTTCGGTCACGAATGCCCCACCTCCACCCTAGGCCTGTGGGCTCCAAGAGCCAGGGGTTGTAGCGACCTCTACCTTGGATGGGCAGTATTTTAAATTGGAGTGTTTGAAATACGCAATTAAAATACTTTGCGAACCTTGTATTTCCTATTTTATTGCTTACTGGGGAATGTCTTTCTGAACTGTATTTAAATACTTGAAATAGAGTACTTCAAATACTATCCGGTCAAATACCGCCCAAGTACAATTTTGTGCACTGTTCTTCGCAATCATATGCGGCGTTGTGCACTCTTCGCGGTAGGAGTCATTTGTAAAGAGCTTCAAACTTGCTGGGCTTGGCTGACAATAAACACCGCAGGAAAAAAAAAAGAATAGAACAAGTAATAAAGAGGATGGCTGTACTCGGTGCCCTTTTTGACAGAATGATTTAATCTCTAAGACGTCGCATTAATGACTAGTAGTTTTGAAACGCTTCATTGCTTTAACTGAGTACTTTCATATTAAACTCGTACTGCACACGTATCATTTTCTGACTCTGCACACGCCAATCTCACTAAAAGCATGTAATTTTGGGAGATTCAGCTTCCTTTGAAAGTACTTGACTCTTAGTATATATAAACTCTACTCTTTATTTGGTCAATGTATTTGGACGTGAAACGTCCTTTCGTTAGTTTTTCGGCATTTCGGGAAGCGCGAAAAGAAAGCCTTTATAAAATGTGGTTCTGAGGCTCTACACTGATTGTTTTTGTTTGTTAGTTTGTTTGTTTTTTTTTCAGCGAAAGAGGGGATTGAACCAAGACCGATTTTAGATTATTATGCGAGGGTCTTTCCTTGAGTTAAGGTGCTATTTGGCGAGAAAGTCATGCGAGGCATCTGCTCTGCGTGCGGCGGATAGAAAATTAACACACTCTCGCACATTATTAAAATCAGGTTCAGCGCTGTTATCACGATTCCTAGAATTGCCATCGAGTGTGCATGGTATGCTTTAATTCAGTCGCTAAATTAACCGATTCAGTGCGCCGAAAGCCTAGACGCCACAAGTTTCACGTAAAACAAAATTTCCAGCAATTTATATGCTTTTTCTCGCGGAGTTAAATTTAAATTTTCAATTTCAGAATACGAGATTAAAATACATTTGTAAAAGTAATTGAAGATATTCTGATAACCTCACTGCGTATGTATCTTGAATTTGAATACTTCTGTATAATGTGTAATGCCAATAAATTTTGCCTATATATTTTCTATTTGTATTTCGATATATTTGGGAGTACTTTACTCGTTCCTAATTGTCCCAAATAAAAATAGAAGATAGATGTAAAATCGAAAATGAATATTTAATTAGTTGAACTGGCACCTACAATCTACAGACAAAAGTACCACGCATCTTGCGTCGGCGACGAAAGGTTGACTTTCCCGAGCCAGCGCATTACAGCTGCCTTATAAACGTGGTATTTTCAGAATTTCCCGAACCGGAACGCCCTTTGACAGCCGTGAATGAGTCAGAACTTCCCAAAAGAGCACATAGTAAAAAAAGATCAAGGCCAAGCGGGGTTTTATTCACGTTGGTAGCTGCCCGGAAATATTTTTTTAAGCGAAACCGGTAACGGGCGTTCGAAAATAGCACGATCGATCGCGGCCTGCTGTACAGTGGCATTTCTGACGGCCTTTGCTATCGCTTAAAGGCTGACCTACAGAATCGTCTTCTGTCGCTAACAAAGCTTGTTCATGGTTTTCTTCTTAGTATTAACTCTCCACTCTCTTCTCTCCCCCTCTCCCTAAAGGAGCGGGTCTCTGAGCTACTCCCCCCAGAGAGGAGGAGTGTCCTCTCGGGGGGGAGGACACTCGTCCTCTCTGGGCGAGTGTCCTTTCCGGAATGGAAAGAAGGAAATGACGGAGAGTTTCTTCCTTTCTGGTTGCTCGTCGGCCTTTAAAGGCAAGGAGATTTTTTTTTTTCTAGTCGCGAAAGTGTGCGACTTTCCAGTAGTGCCCGAACCACACTGGGAAAAAAATTTCCCACCGCCATGATTGAAACTGTGTGCCTCTATACTCATGAAACAACTGCACGTTTCCAATACTTCTGGCTTGTGTATATAAAATTGTTTTTTGAGATGTTGGAGAAAAGTCGGGTTGTCCGTAAATCGCTGAAGGCAGGCAGCCGACAAGCCTGTAGGCAAAGCTAGTCCTAAAAGTTCTCCAATTCGACTCCGGGTCGAAGAGGCCAAATGGTGAGATATGGCACTATTTTTAAAAAGAGTGAAAGCGGTCTAGGAGGGGTGAGGACACAGTGACCTACACGGAATGCGGTGGGAAGTACAAACTACAACTCCATCTGAAGGATGCGAGAAAGCGCGTTTTTTTTTTTGTTTGTTTTTCACTTAAGCCTGGTCATAGCTCAATAAAAACCTGCTGCATATTTTTTTCTTTTTTTTCTTTGCACATAAATAATACGAAAGGTTAATGCTTGCCGTCAACGGAGCGCATCCAACGATCGACGAGACCAAAAAGACAGGTCGTCCATAAGACGCACCCGTACATGTGAACACGGACACGGCGTTTCGCGTATTCATGGTATCTGCGCTGAAAACTCCCCCCTCTGAAGTATATGTAATCTCCTTTATTTCCTGCTTATGTTCCCGCGGGCGCTGGAATTCATTTCTGATCATTTTGGCATATGCGCTCATAGACTTTTTTGCGGCGTATGTAAAATTAAAACATGTTCTGGCGTTTTTATTTGTTTGGCGTTGTTTTGCCGGTTTAACTTAACCACGCCTTTGGCGTTGCTTATTCCTATTCGAATGTTTCATTTCTTATAGTGCTGCTTTTATTTTTTGCCTTATTCCAAGTACCGGCGTCGACGAATGTTTATTATGCGGTTATATGCAGGCTTTTCAGCAGTGTTGCTAACTCGAAAATTAAAAACCAAGATAGTAATCGTAAAAAACCGCAGAAAGAGCTAAATACAAAGTGCAGAAGGATAAGGACGGTTTAATGTATTTTATTGCAATAGTTAATCTAGAAACAATAGAAAACACACACACACATATATATATAAATACATTACGTTTCTGAAGTTTTCTTCACCGTTTCTTGGGTGTCCAAACCTTGAGTCTTTTAGCGGCGCTGTTTTAACTTTTTGCGTATACTTCACCGGGCAGATTATTTCATCTCGAAGACTCGGGAATGGCAATTATACATTGACGTGCAAATCAGCTAAAGTTTAAATATCAACATTTTCTATGTTTGTCACTGTAATGCATCAATGGCATCGCGAGAGGTATGCCACTATTACGGAAAAATGAAGGCCGATGACTTGCTTCCCACCGAGCTCCAACGATTTATAATATATAAATGTAAACTATAAAACATTTAGACTTCAAGAAAGAATACTAATATCACATCAAATCAGCCTAAATCCCGTAATTCGCTCTTAAAGCAATTTCTTTAGCTAGACAACAGCAAAAACTGCTCAATTTGGCATACTATTATCATCATTTTTATTTGGAAACTCTGCTACTCACAGTGAGTGCGCAGAGATTAGGGCATGTATAAGCTTTCAGTTACAGATATACAAATGTATCTCCGGAATGGTACGCATTTCCAAAATAGTTTCTTTGTTCGCGAGTCTTCGTGTATCAACTTCAAAACAACCGCCGGAAGCTAGTCAAATCCTGCGCTCTATCCATTGTGGCGAATCTCAAAAGAGTACATTTGAGACACTGTGGCCACCAATATTGCGATTCGAAAACTTCGCTTCCGGCGTCCTTTACTCCGATGCGTCCGCGGTTTTCTTGCGCGCGCCCCCGCTCTCCGATAATTTTTTCGCTGATGCCTGTGAACGAGCACACACGAAAGCACAAATCCGCCATCCCCTCCAAGAGCCCTGTCACACAGTTTGTGTTGTCTGATCGGACGCCGAGACGCGCCCCTTTTGTTGGTCGGCTCCCCCTTCAATCTTGGTGACCCACAACTACCCCGGAGCCTTCACAACGATGACGAGGGGACGTTAGCCAACCGTGAAGACTGGCGTATTTTGCTCGCTGTCTTCTCGGGCGGACAGTGACATTTTGCGAACAGTCTCTCTACCCGCTTCGGATTGGCGGGGAAGGAAGAAACGCTACCCGCCGTCGTCCTCTTTTGCTCGCTTGACAAACAACTATCGCTGTCACGCTTTTTTTTTTATGCTGCATTTTGGTTCATCTGAAAATGAGGTCAATACAGATCGCTCGGGACGTCTCGAAGCTTTGGATGAGCCGGGGATGGTTTCGAGTCTGGCGTGTCTTCTTGGATTGCTGAATTGAAGAAACTTCCTGAATTAAAGCCAAGAACCGGTCGTGTGTTCCACTGTATTTGATATTTTGGACATTATTATCTGCCTTACTTTATCTATTTAAACTTCGTTATCAGATTTCAAAGCCCACTACAGCTCTGCTTCGATTCTTTCAAAGGGAATGCCTAGATCCTAAGTTGTGAACTAATCTGCGTCTGATTTTTATGCTTGTTTTTATATTATTGATTGTTAAATATCTGTGTATGTGCGTTGTCCTTGTATTCCCTTTCTATTGAGTTCACTCATTCCCTAAACCTTACCATTTCTCGCGAAGTAGAAAATCAGCATGTACAGGCAAATTTACACCTTCATGTTTTAGAGAAAAGAAACCTTCTACAACTTTTCCTCTTAGGAACGTAGTTACCCTGTCAGCGTATATGTTGCTTTGAGAATAGTTTATGATTAGGCAGTCGCATACTTGTGCGTTTGAAAGGTGGTCTACTCGGAAAGCCTCACAGCTAAGACGCCTTCAATCAATAGCAATCTAAAGTTCTGCAACGAAACTTGTGATTTTTTTTGGGGGGGGTTTCAGATGGTCCTCGAGATCCTACCGTAACGTGCAGGAAGGTGACTCAGCAGGCAAACGTCCGAACGAATTTTTTGCCTAATGTTGCCAGGAATGGCAGTTGAGGCGAAGAAACTGAAGCAAACTAAACGTTTAGTAGCGCGAACTTGGGCCCAATACAAGATAGATAAAAGATAGCGTCGCAGGCGTCGATGGCGGCTAAACAGCAGGATTGAACGCTGGGGCAAAAAACTTACCCCGCTCGCCATGCGGAGTCTCTTATGTGCCCTCGTGGCTTTCTGGAACGTTCGGCGAAGACATTTCGGCTTGTAGAACATTCAGCCCGTAGAACATTCGGAATTCGATCAGACGAAAATTTTTTGGAACTTACGAGAACGCCAACTTTGAAAAATAAACAAAAGGACATTCCGCTGACTGGATCCGAACCGAGACCTTCCACGCGACAGACAAGCCCGGTAACCATGCACGCGCTCGCTCGGCGACGCGCGTGGCAATATTCAACACCGCGGTATGCTCGCACAATCTCCGAAATAGCCGAGTGCTTCTGTACGTCCACGTCCGTCGATTTCGGACTTTCCCGAGTGTAAGCAGCGGGAACGGTCAGCCACTCAGAAGCCAGACAACAGTCTCCAAATGCCTCAGAAGGCTGACTTCCTCCCAAGCCGTTCAGTGAACTATATGAGGGAGGGGAGCTCGGGATGGAGGTGACAGACAAAAATTAGTGCTCGAATGCTGCAGAAAAAAAAAAAAAAAAAAGTTTGGTTTCGATGAGCAAGTGACGACGAGGTAGATTTTTGGTGATGAGTATAGTTATATAAACGCAGCCTATGGCTACGCTTATATGGACGCGACAGTAGCGCGTCGGATCGAGTTAGCGTATCGAATCGTTCCTTGTAAACACTTCAGATCCCTAGTTAACCGCATCGAATCGAGTCTCATCCGATCAGTCTGAAGGGAGTGGTTTCACATTTTCAAGGCGAGTCATGATATACGTGTAAACTCTGGCGAATCGAATCAACTGCCTGAAGGTGGGGAATGAAGGAGAGGGAGCGAGGGGCGAAAGGCTATGATGACCTTCAGAATTCGGTTCGCCCCCTCCCCTCCCCGTTTTGCTACCACCCGGACCGTGTCGTCGCCCGTTTATACTCCAACATACGTCGACGGGCGGGCGCGCCTGACCTCGTTGCCTTACGTTGTTGCAAAAGGAGCGTCTATACCCCGACGACTGTCGAACGTAACGTAACGTAGCCCGCCCTGGCGACCGTCGGCGAAGCTTTTGCCGAGGCAGGCCCTGCTCGAATTTCGGCTTTGGCTGGCGAGGGTCGTTACCCAGAAGCCCTCACGCCAGCTCCCGTGTTTGTCGTGCTCCCGTCGTTGCCCCAGTCGGGCATCGGTCGGGTTGTGTGGTGTGTTTGTCTGCCTTCCTTTCGTGCTTGTGTCATGTGGTGGAGCCGTTGGTCAACTGAATGTGCCTGTGTTGGCGCACAGTTTGCCGATGGTCATGCTGTTTATTCCGTTCGCTCAATGGAGTGAGTCGGCGCGTCAACGTACACCTGTCTCGGAGCCGTGAAAATGTGTAGGCCTAATGACACCGAGGACGCGCTTTAAGCTCTTCGGCGGACATCGGCTTTCTATTTCGGTGTAAAATACGTGAGTTTTCGACGCAAAAGGCTATAGTCATGAGGTTTGTGCACAGGAAATTTGTTATAAGGTTGTTGCTCCGTACCAACATTTGCTGCTTTTTCGTTGATGTTGGTCGACACGACGACCGGCTGATAGTTTTGTTTTTCTTTCGCTGACCACGTATGACTTTCGGCAGGAAATAAATGCTTTCTACTCAAGTTATCATCGTAATTTCCTCGTTTTGGAGCTTACCATGGCGCAAAGGTATCAACTACCACGAATCGCATCTTTTGATACATTTAACTGTTTTCATCATCACCGTAGCAGGACAGCCCTGCAGCGCTGCAAGTTGCAAACACAAGCGGAAATTCGCAACCAGCAAGACCACTCCACATGGTCGCCATGGTGACACGCATGATCAATGTGAAGCGATTCGTTGGAGCGCGTTGAACGACGCCGGAATATAAACCCCAGTTGAAAAGTCCTTTCGCAGCGCAGCGCGGCGTTGCGCTTCACGTCGTCGGACGTTAGATTCGTCGACGTCGGAGTATTCACGAACTCAACTCTGCTACGTCACGCCGCGGTGGTGGCGCGTCGGGCGCACTTCCGGTCTGGGGCGGTGGGCAGAAGTCGCCGTGCGAGACATGCATTCCTGTGTTCTTTTGAGAGAAACCAGACAAAAAACCTACCTTCTCGTCAAAATGCTGCGATGGGGGCTGTACCAAGAGAATCTGGAAAGGTTTCAAGATAAGTTTTAATGTGTTTCTGCCACCTCCGTTTGTCCGAGAACGTAGATAGTAGCCGTGAAAATCGCAAACCAGACGCTATTGAACTACGATTGCTTGTGTGCGCAACACTTTGAGGTCGCCAGATGCATTTGTTTTCTTCCAACATGAATGAGAGAAAAACCGCCAAGTTGTCCGGACCACCCGCGGGTTTCAGTGCGTCTTCAAACTCACACAGCCGTCTGATCGTTCGAACTTTCGTCTGCTCTTCCAAACTGGTCTGCTTTTTGTCGTCTGCTCGTTCAAACAAAAGCGGCGCGTAGACCAAACTTTGACCCGGTGATCGCAATAAGAAGGAATTGCAGGCCTAAAAAGACTTAAGTAGACTCCGTGTAAACAGTAGATACATAATGTCGATCATTTATACCACCGGTCATCACCGACTTTTTACGCTTGGTCTGTTTCGTTACTGAAAATCTTCCGATTTTCTGTATCGACGTCGATCATCGCCGCCACCTTCTACACTTTTCCACCACGAGCGACGTCGCGACCGAAAATAGCTAGAAGAATGTCATCATGGTTTTGGCTTCCATTTGTGGCGTTCATGCAAATCGATCGCCGCACGTCAAATTATTTACACAAAGTTTATCCGCGTAACGAGCGTTGATAATTTCGCTCAGGCGATTAAAGTGGTAAGACAATTCTATCAGGATGTAAACTCGACATTTCCAACGCAAAAAGGAGTATGCAGACTCACACAGACGCCGACAACGTGACATTGCGCATGCGTTCAAACTGTCATCTGCTCTTTCAAACTTGCCCGCTTTTTGTCGTGAGTTCGTTCAAACGACATCGGCCCGTTAACCAAACGTTGACCCGGTAATTGCGATAAGAAGTAAGTGCAGGCCTCAAAACACGTTTTAATATTGTTTGGGGTAAGTAGGCTACATGTAAACAGTAGATACAAGATGTTGATAATTGTTACCAGTGGCCATCACCGACCTGTACTGCCCTATTCTACTTGCGGTTTTCATTATCGGCGTCCACCATCTCAGCTACGGTCCACGCTTTTGCAGCCTGAGCGACGTTGCGACTGATAATAGCGAGCAGAATCTCATGGTGGGAGTCAGGCTTTAGCACACGTTCTGCGGCGTCCACGTGAAATGAATCGCCACACGCCAGATTATTTACGCAAAGGTTTGCGGTGTAACGAGCCTCGTTAATTTTCTGAAGTCGCTCAAGTAGTCAGACATTGTTAGGAGGACGTAGAATCAACAATTCCGACGCGGAAAATAGCACGGGGACTCACCCCGACGCCGACAACACCGCAATTCAATAGTTCGCTTATGGGCGACGGCGAGCTTCTTGCCCACCGTCCACCCCGCATGCGCGGCACCGGTGGCGCCCACTAGGGGCGCTCAGGATTGTTTGTAAACATGAGTTGGTGTATAAACGTACTTTTAACCCCCCCCCCCCCCCCCTTTTCACCAATCCTCCGTCGTCGTGATCTCCGACACGCTGGGTCAACAGGCCACGTGGTGTACGTCGAAATATTCCAGACAAAGGCTACGCTTACATGGTTGCAACCGTAACTTATCGAATCCACTATACACGACGTTTACGTGGATTCGCATTAATCGGTGGCAATACCCGATATCGAATGACCAGAATGTAACCCATGTGACTTCTCGGTCGTTCCCGGTTTGCCCAACGTACCGGATATCGGAAATCCGTATGTGGATCACCCATATAAAAACGATTTTTGACTTTTTATTGAAAACGTGTTGACTTCTTCTGGCCTCTGGTTAATTTCTGTTGATATAGTCAACAGAAAGTTTGTTGACTTTGTGCTGAAACATTTCTTGCGGTTTTCTTCAATCTGAGTCGAAAGAAAAGCTGTTGTCTTTCTGCTGACAATAAACTTTCTGTTGACATGGTCAACAAAAAGTTTGTTGTTTTTGTGTTGAACTTTTTCTGATTATTTTCTTCATTCAGAGTCAAAAGAAAAGCTGTTGACTTTCTATTAACTTTATATTGATTTTTTCCTGCTGACTTTCTTTTGACAATGTCATCAAAATGACTGTAGACGTTCTGTTTACTTCGTGTTGAAAATTTCAAGTTGATTCTCTGTAGCCACTGTTAACAGAAAGGCTACAAACTTTCTGTTGAGTTCTTGTTGAATACTGTACACCTCGACTAGATGTCAAACGTCGCTAAGTTTTTCAATAGTCTCTGACAAGGTGAGAACGGGAGGCAGCTTCAGTTGTCCCGCCTCCAGCGCGAGCCTGCTACCCTTGACAACGCTTCGGCGTTCGTGCACCTCGAGCGCGCGCGTGCAGTCAAGGCACGACGGAAGGCATGGGGCGCGTGCTGGATGCCAGGCGTTCGAAAGGCATGCAATGCCGTTCTGACTTTGTAAGTGACTATAGTGACTTAAATGGCCATATTAAATAATCAAGTAGTAAAGAAAAGCAAAATAACCGTTTGGGAGTGAAGAAACTGCCTTAAATCGCCTTGTCCTGAGTGGTGCTATGCAGAGAAGTGATAATATTTCTTCTAGGAGCATTTTTTTTAAGGTTGTTTTAGCGACTGTGCCGAATTATTATTAGCTCTACCAATTCTTTTTAGCAAGAGAAATTGCCCACGAACTTCAAAACACTGTTTTCCCTTTAAAAATCTCCCGACGAGAAGATGAAATACTTGGAACCTTAATAAGTGTTGAGCTGGTAACCGGCAAAATGAATTCCTTCAATATGTGGGCTATATAGGGCACTAGAGCAGTTAATGAGATTGTGATTCAGGTGTTCAGTACTTCATGGTGTTTGTGTTTGTCTGCGCTTCTAATGTGTAGTAGAGGATGCATGTAGTAGTGTCTTCAAATACCAACAAATCACCGTTTCCTAACAAATTTAAAAAAAAATCGCATGCTTTTTGATAGATAGCTGTAAAGAACTTTTTTTTTCTATTTAATCTTCGGTAGCTATTCAGTTGAAAACCTATCATTTTATTTAAAAAAAACTGTAGAAAAAGTATCTTGGAGGCGACAAAAAGTCTGTTGACTTTTGTGTTTAAAGTGGGCCAATATTTAAAGAAAGTCATCGAAAAAGCTAGACAAAGTTAGATGAAAAGCTATTGCCATGTTATATCCTCTGATGACTTTTTTCAACAGCCCTTCAACAGAAAAGCATCACAGTTTATTGTAAGGGTAGGGGAGTCCATCGGCGACGACATGGTCTGGAGTCTCGACGGTGGCACAAGGTAAATGGGGAGCAGAGTTTGACGGTCATATTAGGTTTTCGCCCCTCACTCCCTCTTTCCCTTTCCTTATCCTTCAGGCACTCGATTCGATTTCCTATAGTTTACGTGGTGGTATCTATTTGGATTAAAAACCTGAAACCGCCTCACCCCCTTTAGGCGGATCGGATCGTACTGGAGTTGACGTACTTCGCTCGGCGAATCGAGGTGTCTAGATGGGGAGATTCGATGCGCTATACTCTGGTATCCACGTAAACACAGTCATAGCCCCAACAATTTAAATCCCCGTTCTAATGCCATCTCGCGCTGCTCAATTTATGGACGCTCGGGGGCTCTTCCTTCCGTGTCTAGACAACACAAACCAAAACATCACGTTTAAAAGGACACGACGAACCGTAAACAGCGTTGGTGTACTTGTACGGTTGCCCCGAATCATAACTGCGCATTCGGAAGGCGCACATACAAAAGTGCCCCTATCCAGAGGGTTGACGCGCTCGACAACAGATGCTGCATGGCGAGTTTTGCCCAAGTGTCTCGTCTAATACGTACCGTAAGAACAGCAGCCTGCACCAAAAATGCCGAACATGAACCCTGCGAAGGCAAGCCAACCCGAGCGGCGTGAAGGAAATCCCCCCTCCGAAAAGAATTTTCTTGCACCGACAAGGAAATAGACAACGACCTACATAAAATTCGGCTCAAACCTAATACCTTCCGATCAACAATGTTGCAAAAAACAC
The DNA here is from genome assembly GCF_016920785.2 of Ixodes scapularis. Lineage (NCBI taxonomy): Eukaryota > Metazoa > Arthropoda > Arachnida > Ixodida > Ixodidae > Ixodes > Ixodes scapularis. The sequence goes on from NW_024609835.1 coordinate 199,860,901, forward strand.
TTGATCTTCGTGGAATACCAATTTCCTTCCAGTGTCAAGCGTGCAAAAACCACCATTTGCACACACTGGATGAGACCGAAAACCATTCCACGTTACACCATGTTTATTTGCACGGAAAGGAATGATACCGAAAACCACCAAGCTAATATGATTTCTGCTACAATTCTGCTACAATTTGGATGCACCATACGTATCATTAAAGTATATATATATTCGCTTTCGCAGATATGTCATGCCTGTTTTATTTAAAGATTTTTTTTCTAATTTAACAGTATACTTTTCAGAGTCCCAATGTTAGGAATCTCACTCGGTCTTTTCTGCTGGGGCATCTGATAACGTTGAGGAGGAGTAACTTTCTTTTCTTTCAAAGGTGGTGGTCAGTCGCCAAGGTGGGATGGGCAATTCCGGCCTACACGGTAAGCCTCAGACCGTCTTCACGTTCAGTAACATTACCCCTTTTTTTTTTTCTATGTCTCTTCCTCGAAAACGCCACTTGCCAATCTTATATCAAGCTGTGGCATTCACTCCCCAACCAACCCCATTTAGAATGATACCATTGTCGTTCAAAGATATTATGCGCTCGTAGCAAAGGGTAGAGCAAATAACAAACATCAGATGTGCTATGTGACTTGAAACAATCGAGAGAGCTGGCGCAGCCCGCGAATCATAGTATCTTGATTCTCCTCCAGGTCCAGAACACGCGTGTTTCCCCTTTTTCTTTTTACAGACACCAAGAAGTTGCTCACCCTAAAATCGCCAAAAAACCCAACGTCGGTGTTCGAGTCACGTTTTCTTTAGCTCTTTTAGCCCCTCCCCCTCCAAAAAAAAAAAGTGTTATTTTTTTGTTTTTACTTGTCGTCGGATTTTCCGCAAACATGAAACGTCGAAAAGAAACGTCAAGGGGCGGCGATGTGGATGAAGAAAGCGCGCGAGACGACTTCATTTTACTGTCGCCGGAGCGTTGCGCGACGAAGTGGCGCGTTTGCCGGTCCGTCAACCGCGACGCGCTAAACAAACGTTCACACGCGCGCCGGCGGAGCGCCACGCCGCGCGCCACCCAGTCAACGCACGGGTGATCCGACGGACGGAACACGCTCCCTGCACGCGCCTCGCCGACCGCAACCGATGCAGCCCGCTTCGCGCACCGGAGAAACCCCCGGCGTCTCCCTCCCAGCGACGCCGCACAACATAGCAAGACGTCCGCCCTTAACCCCGCGCGTCACGGGAGATTTTAGATGCCGTACGTGAAAGCATGCAGGAATGTCGCCGCCGCATCGTCGTCGTAGCGTCCCTGTCGAGCTCTGTCGGCATCGTGGGCCAGACAGTAGCAGATATAATACAATAAAAACCAGCGTAGAAACCTACTTGTATGTGGTCCGTGCGTCAACGCATAAAACCGTCCGATTTCGTCTAAACCTTTGACGATCGAGTTCTTTTTTTTAGGTATTTTTATGGTCGCGTTTTGTTTCCAAATAAGTATTATAATAAAAAAGTAAATGTAGATGTTTCTTTTTTTCTAATTTATGTAACGGGAGCACGTACAGTCGGGAGCAAGTTTGCGGGGCACGGGAGCGCGTGCCGAAATGCATCGCCGCGCCGTCCCACGGCGCGCCGCCGCATTAAGGAGCCGCGCTTTGCGGGTGCGCACATTTCGTGCCCGCTATCATGTCTCTTTTGCTCGTTTCTTTCCGACGCACTCCTGATAACAGGAGCCGGCGCCAGGGGCGCAAGTTGCCGTTTCGCTGGCTGTCATGCCTCGCGTCTGCTTCAGCTGCCTCAGCCGCCTGGCTTTGCGACGGAGATCGCAGGGTGGTTTAACCAGGCGCTTTGTCACCCTGCGCGGCTGCTAAGGCAGCTGAAGCAGACGCGAGGCATGACAGCCAGCGAAACGGCAACTTGCGCCCCTGGCGCCGACTCCGGTTATCAGGAGTGAATTGGACAGAAACGAGCGAAAGAGACGTGACTGCCAGCACGAAAGGCGCGCATGCGCCAAGCGCGGCTTTTTAATGCGGCGGCGCGCCGTTGCACGGCGCGGCGATGCATTTCGGCACGCGCTGCCGTGCCCCGCAAACTTTTGCTCCCGACTGTACGGTGCTTGCAAACAGTGTAAGTGTAGAAACAAATAATAAAAAAAAAAGATTGAAGGGAAAAAGTCGTCGGTTTGATTCCATTCTGCTTCATCCTGGCTCGTCCGCTTCCCCAAAATTTCAGCAGCTCCAGATTCCTAATCGGGGCTACTTTACAGAGCTTCTTTGTAGAACGATGAGCTCTCATCCTCCGTATTTAATTCCGAAAGCGTTGTAAGTCGGAAGCGAAGAGCCACGGCTGCCGAAGCGGGAGGAATGCGAAGCGAGCATCTCGTGCGCGAAGCGTTTTATTTGGAATATACGTAAACCCCCAGCCCAGCAACGTGAAATTATGTGTGAATATAACGTTTATCGTTCGTCAAAGAGCAGCCGAAAAACAACTTGGAAAAGGGTAAAGAAACGCACACGACGGGACGGCGCTTTCTTTACCCTTGTCCAAGTTTTTTGCCGCTGTTCCTTACCAAGATGTTCACTTCAGACCAACTAGCCCAACACGTCACCTTTCTTCGTCAAATACAAAACATAGAGAAACACCTCCCACGGTGCGCGCATTTCCGCCTTTGGGCGGTCACTTTCAAATGTCTAATCATCTCCGTACATGTACAGGAACGACCGAAAAAGGGATAAAATACAAATGTTTGGTTTCATTTACTTGAGGGATGTAGGAACATGATATTCTAGATATAGTCTATTTAAACACATGTCGGAAGGGTGTGTTAAAGGCCTTCATTACAAACTCATTCATAGGATCGCAAAATCAGATAACGATCTGGCACCTATCGCCGAGGGCTGGTTTGCCGATCCTCTAAACGATATCTGCCTAAAGCTCTTTAAATGCACCCTTCTGACAGGGGTATTATACCCTATTCGATACCCCCGAAGGTCCAAAATGCGAGAGTTTGGAGAATTGGCCAACCAGTTGGCGATCACTGCACTGTTCGTGCCCATCGCTGAGGGCTCGTGAGTTCGTTTGGAATTACGATAATAGTCCCTACAGAAGGGGCAACAATGGGGACATAGGCCAAACACAACAATGACGATTGCTATCATCATTTCTGTCCAGCTCTCTCTCACCTTTGCATTAATTTCACTGTCATTGTTCTGAATGCCTGTAACTTGCTCGTAAACCAGGGGTATAATATGATATCGAGCTGATTGGCCGATTCTTAAAGGAAGCCCCGCATGCGCTTTTTTACTGGTTTTTAATTTGCACCGAACTTGAGCGCACTGTACGTAGTAACTTAATAATACTATTCTCTTCTCAAATTTCACTTTATTTGAAAAGTTATAGGCAAATTAAATTACGAAAACAAGCAAAAAATAACCTCGTTCATGACGGGCTTGGTTGCTTGAGTGGCCGTGAACTAGAGGACGGGTAGTGAGCTCAGCGAGCGCTCGCGGCTGCCACACTCCGTGTTGACGGCGCGAGAGGGCGCCACTAAAGCCTGTTCTGGATAGACTGTATACAGCGGGGAGCCAGAGCGGCTCTAAATTGCATTTGCTGCGTGATTAAACACTAATTCTGCATGATACTTCACTGGCCACAAACGACAGCAAACGGGGGTTAAAGATCGGTTCAGAACGGGAGCCACTTCGCGCTGCCATACCGCAATTTGGCCAAACCGCAAGACAAAGCTGCTTACCGAAGGCTTTCGGAACGCTTCGAGCCGGTCAGATCCTCCAGTCCGTAAACGACCGCAGCGCCGCAGCGTACATCCGAGACCTTTCCGTGCGGGCGTCTGATCCCGCTACTCCTTTCTAGTGTGCGCCTCCTTTTCCACCGCTTGGTGGCGGGTATGTTGACTGGTCATTTCTTGTTTCTAGACTTATTAACCGCATTTGTTTCTTTTTTTAACTAAAATACTGAACAAAAACTGCTTTTATAAATAATTGAAACGGTTCGCGCCACTTATATTTTGTATATTCACAAAAAGAAGCTTTTAGCAACTCTGACCAGTAGCAAGGCCAGGACCAAAGACGTCGCATATCGCGCGCTTTCGGTACCGCGGGTCGCCCTCGTCGGTGGAGGAGGTTTCCGCGTCGTCCGGTTAAAATATGATGCACTCATATTTAGTTACTCTCTCTGTGCCCGCTGGCTCGCCGGAAACCCAAGAGACGTGGAAACCGCAAAAAAAGTCGACACTTAAGCATGATTGCAGGGCCCCTTTAAAGCCAGGTGGCATCACTAACCGTGAAACGCAACGTCACAGAATCCGTCAGAACGTCGTGAAGCGTTTATAACTGCGTTAGTGGCCTCAGATTTGATTGCCTAGAACCGCACTCTCGAGAGTGTACCAAGCCTACACCACTTCACAGTTTCTGGACCCACGTGACACCCTCCACTGGCGGGCTCCAGGAATGGGGAATGTTTTAAATGTTGATATTCTGAAACACGTGTTTTGTATTTCGTATTTTATTAGATATTGACTGATGTATTCTTTAATACTATGTAAGTATTGAAAATTAAGTATTTCAAATATTTGAATTTCAAATGCTGCCAAAACGCATATTGGGTGTTCTTACTCGCAGTGGAATACGATATTATCCGTCATCTTCGCAATGGGAGTCATGTGTAAAGAACATGAAACTCGCCTCGTTTCGCTCATAATAAATATAAAATAAGTAAAAAAAGGAAGAGCAGAACAAGGTATGAACGTAAGGGAAACTTTTTGGTTCCCTGCTTCTTTTTGGACATCGGATGAACAACATTTTGTTTCCAAAGATTTATCGCTGTAGCTGAGCCTTTCAGATAAACTCTTACTAAATGCATAGTATTCTTAACGTTGTGGCAGCCAATCTTATAATGAACAAATTATATTTTTTAATCTACTACTATCTTTTAAGCACTTGCTTTTTATATATAGAATCTATAATTTATTTTAGCATGGCCTTTCTTTCTCACCAATATTAAATTTTTAGTCTAGAATGTCAGCCTATGGGAACAAAATATGTTTGTATAGAGTTAAAGAAATTAGAGTAAAGACGCAGGCGAGCTGGTGACGAATCATAGTAGAAACACCAGAGACAAGGAGCCAAAAGGTTTGTTGTGTTGTGCTGGGTTTGAGACGGTGTTGTTCTGTCATTTTAGCTCCGCGTCTCCGGGTTGTTCTACTATGTAAACAGTATTTAATGATGATCAAATAGTATCACTTTATTTGTATCTTGCATTTCAATACTTTTTTTAGAAAATGTAATTAAATTTGTATCTTGCACTTAGATGCTTTTCTATACAGTGTGTTTGAATTTGTAGTTAAATACATTTTTCTCGAAGTACTTGGTATTTGTATTTCTGACACTCTTTTCGGAGATATCTGGCATTTGTACTTCGATTCACTTTTGGGAGTACACTGCCCATCCGCAAGTCTATCAAAGCACACACTTGATCTGAGTGAAAGCAACGTCACCAATTCGCAATTCTCCACATCGTTTGCAAACTTGCTACGATTAGCTTGGTTTTAAATGCCTAGTCCAGTAGTGAACATGAGGCGACGGAAACGCTACTAATGCATCGCACAAAACATAATATGCAGACACAGTTAGAGGCGATGCTCGTCTTTTGTATCGCGGTTTGGTCAAATTGATCATAAAAAACACTGTCTGACGACTCGTTCAATACATGCGTACGCAAAGAGCAAACTTGCTTCGAAGATGCTTCAGCCGTTTCCGCATATAATTCCGACATCATGTCTGCAACAAACACCGTCGACCAATAATTTAAAAAAAAACAAAGAAAAACTTAATTTAAATTCAGTTATAGGCGTGAAAGTGTTTACAGAGCACAACGTTTACTGTAGCGACGTTTCCTTCGGGGCATTCAAATCAAGCAGCGCCATTGGGAAGTCTACGCTTACAAACCATGCTTTTGACTGACAAAGTGCAAATGTGGTTCGGGCTGGCATCGTCGTAGCTAACAGCTGATTTTCTAACCAAACACAGTTACTTCTGTGAATCTTCGCGCACGCTCGTGCCAGGAAGTCGTCTAAAATACCGGAGGGACCTATCTCTTTCCTGAAGGGTTCTTGTTTTTCGCATTAAACATATTCTTTCTCGTCGTAGGCATGAAAAAATTGAGACGAATTTGAAAAGAAAAATATATCATAATACAGCGTTTTATTTGCGTTTTATTGCATTGTTTGGACGATACAACGCAGTCTATTGTCTTTCTTCGGACCAACTTTCTGCAAATTTATATACTGTATTATAGGGGAGGGGTGCACAGATATTGAAGTTCTGATTTCGAACCGAATATTGATGAACCAAAGAATTAGGGGATTCAACTTTCGGACTCCTACTATCCAAGATTTCTAACAATTCGACTTGTCGAATGCTGGACAACATTGAGGTTTAGTGGACAATACTCTCGATATTGTTATGTAGCCCGAGCACGCCCCTGTTCGGTTTAAATCGTGCCCACCTCGGTGAAGAATTCAGTACGGACTTAGTATCGCTCCTAAGTCGATGAGGTTGCGGCACTCTCCAACAAGACCACCGAGAACGAATCGTCAAGCTTGAAGGGGGAACAATGTTCACGCTTCCAGCCGCTACAAAATAGCTGCTTCGGGAACGCACGCGACGCCGATGCGTTCCCAAAGGTACGAGGCTCACTCTGGAGGCGGGGCAACTGAAGCTCTTCCCTGCCGTTCTTACTTTCTCAATGACTATCAACTTTCAGGGAAGTCACAAACACTGCTCCAGCTTACGTGCGGCACCCCATACACTCTAAAAAAAAGCCCGTGCGTCCACTTTCCCGTATAACACTCGGAGAGCCAATCACAGCAACTTACAGAGGCAGCTCAGCGAATGATGATGCCGAAACATATGTTTAGACCAAATAACGCAGTTTGAGTTGTGACATTAAGCAATTCAAAACGTCACACTTGCATTGCTTAATGTCACAACTCAGACTGCGTTTTTTTGGTCTAAACATATGTTTCGGCATCGTCACTCGCTGAGCTGCCTCTGTAAGTTCCGGTGATTGGCTCTCCGAGGGTTGTGGGAGGAAGTAAACGCACGGGCTTTTTTTAGAGTGTATAGGGCAACGATGTGGCTATAGCACGCTACGCTCCCCTGACACCACACTTGGATTTATTTCCGTTCCTCTTTAGACTACAAAGCTACCTCCAAGTAACTATATTTTCGGAATCACCGGACTTTGAATTTTTCGATATGCTATTTGGTATCGCTAAATTCAGAATAGTTATTGCGAAATCGGCGAGTGAATATTATGACTGAACGAATCAAATCTGCCTGCGCTTTTCACTGCCGTGATGTCAGGGAAAGGTAGGTCGAGTGGGCAGTCTACAAACGAACTACACCGAGCATATTTGTTTCGGGCTGCTGCGTGGGTGCTGGAGCGAGCTTGCAAAGCATTCATTTTACACCATGAAACTTCCTCGAATCAGTCGGGAACAACGTCCAGAGTCCTAAGAGTGAAAGCCTGCATTCCGCTGACGTCACTTTTTCATTGTTGCCCGTAAAGACTTTCACTTTAAAAAAAACACGGTGAGAACCACAATTTTGAATTCAATAAATTTTAGAGCCGAGCTCTCAGGCGCCCGTTTCCGGCCTGAGCGGCGTCGGTGTTGCCGTCGCCGTCGGCGTCGGCGCAACCGCGCGGTGCATTATGGGTCAATTTCCCCGCTAAATTTAGCGGCGAAATTTCCCACTAAATTTAATTTCCTCGCTAAATTTAGCGAGAAGTTTTTTTCGCTAGATTTAGCGGAAAAAAAATCACCGCTAAATTTAGCGGAATACTTTTTACGCTAAATTTAGCGGGAAAATTTTTCCGCTAAATTTAGTGGGAAATTTTTCCCTAAATGGAAGGCGAGCAGGAGAGGAGAAAAGGCATAGCCTCCTGCCCGTACCTTCCCCTCCTCCTCCTCAAAAGCTACTCTCTAATTCGGCGTTACAGGGGATTGTAAACATCTTTCATTTTTTTCAATATTTTAACTTTACTATTGTTTTAAATATTTTTAGGTGAATAAGTATCTTTTTGTGTGTCTGTAATGAGTGTGTTATTGGAAGTTGCATTTTGTGTCCCTTCATATAATGCCCTAACCAACGACTTGAAGTACGTTAAATAAAAAAAAAAATAAAAAAAAACTTCATGAAAAAATAATTTTTGTCCAATATTTGGGTTGCTATTTCAGTTATGCTTGACGGTGAGTTTGCCAAATCTTCAGGCACACCTTGGACTACGAAGAAAAACGACGGAGTACTCCTTTAACGCAAAACCACTAGTCCGTTGATATCATTATTTTTTTATATTTTTTTTAATGGAGTTAAAGAATATTCTTGAAGGGCTTCATCCTGTCCATTTCTATGAATGCAATCTACGCATGCATGTTTTCCCCACAGCTCGTAGAACCCACGGTGGTCCCCACGGGCGCCATTATTCCATCTCCTTTTTAGTAGCTCGCACTCTGCATGGCCTGGGGCATGATCCTGAGGTGCTGTCTTATACCCTATTAACATGGTCTACATAAAGGTACCTTTAACATAGGTTCCTTTGCTATCGGCGAATCAGCCCGTGCTTTAGGGTCACAAGCACAAGTCACGCGCGGAAGATCGTTAGTTGATTGGCCGCAGAGAAGAAAAGTTCGCTTATCTAAAGGTACCTTTGCGGTCGTCTGAATGGGGTATTACAGCCATCCAATCCTAATTCGTTAAATATCACGAAAAAAATTAAAGCAGATTTGGCAGCATATTGCGCTTTTTGCTTTGCTCAGAGATACTACTGAAATTCTGTAAAACGCGACCCAAAAGAAGTATGCGTTTGTTCCCGGAACTGGCGGCCATAACTTAGCGCGTAGCTGCTCAGCGCGTGCTGACGGCGAGCCTCGGCGTCGAGTTTATAGGACGTGCACTCCGCACCATCAAGATTGCCAGTCGTTAGAGCCTACAAGCGGAAGGTCATCCCGAGCATGCCCAGTTAACAGTTCACTCACATATGGCGTCCCCTATAGACGCTTTACAGCAGCTGTGCATGGGCGCCGCCATAACTGACCTTCTGTTTTTGTTCCCTCTTATTCCGTTCGCTTCACTTCATCATTACCACAGTAGGACAAGTTATTGCAATTTTAGATGCTACTGTGTTCTTGTGCCCAGCATAGGCCCTTGTGAAGACCCGTCAACGCCCGCTTCAGTGGCTCGGCATCTCGGTAAGACAAGAGAAGGGCAGCTATGGCGGCTCAATCTGGCGCGTGTGTAAAGCGTCTATACCCCGTTTACCTTTCAGCCGCGGTCGCGCTCCTAACACATGATCGAAGCAGATTTACTCCCCAAATACGAATAATAATATTAATATCTTTATTTCCATCAATCTTGATGGGGGAGCCCGAGGAAACAAGCTGCAATATGCAGCTTGACTGGTCCTCGGTTCCCATACAGTGGTCAACGGCAAGCATCGAGAAACAAAGATGAAAATCACATCATGTAGCAGCTGAAGGTATGGTTAACAGAAAAACAAAACAAAACAAATAACGTGTTATGAAAATAATGCACCATGTACAAACATATCCACGCAAGCCTTTGAAAGTCAAGTTTTCAAGGGAAACATTACTACTGCAAAGAGTAAAAGTAATGCCTCGATAATGTCTGCGACACGGGTTGCATGACCAATGTGTCCGCCACGAAGGAAAGAAACATGCCTCCGACAGGCGGCTGCAGAGTGCAGACTGCCTTCGCATGACGCATTATCGATGTGACTGAGGCAGAAAGCTGAAAGTACCGCGGAAACAAGACCTGCTCATCGGACCGTCCATAAATCCCATATTTCGCCACTTGATCACACAAATACGTCTATACGCGCGAGGGGGGATTTAAATCAAGATTATTAACAGCGAAGGTCGTCGATGAAAAGTTCGACTAATTCGGTTAATAGTTTGGTTAACTCAAATCGGTAGCCCCTGAAGAAAAGAACAGAGAGAGAGAAAGCCTGCGATGGCGACTGTTCTTTCCATCAAACATAGTGTCAGACAAAAGCGCACAAACACGCAGAAAGGGAGAACGCGGGAAAAGTTTCCATCTGCGATTACACCATTATTGCTCCGCAATTGTGTTCGATGTAAACCAACCAGGTTTCCAATATTAGTTTGCCTTCACGAAAGCTCCCGTTCGGAACGAGAAGTTCTCCGAAGACGCGCTCACGCACCGGGCGATGCGTGGAGCGAGGCAGCCTTGTGGCAAGGTTGCCGCGGGAGGGCGCCAGGAGCTGAAGCGGCATCGTACGGGACGAGGGTGCGAGAGAAAGAAGGAGCGCCCTCTCCCGGCACCCTCTCCACGAGGTCGCGCAGCTTGTTGGGCTGGGAAGAGTCGCAGTCTGCCTCAGGAAGGCTGCTTGGCCCCAGCGATCCTGTCGGTCGGTTCCCCCGTCGCGGTTTTTGCTCGCTTTTCTCCCAGTGCGCGTGCTCTTCGGGGGCTCGTCGGGCCACTTCGGCGCTTCTCGGGTTCACGAAAGGCCAATTCGCGGGCACTAGTTCCCAGTCGCGTGTGCGTCAAAGGGGCGGACTCCTCGCGCACCGGTGCTCGTCGCCGTCTTTGCGACCGCGTGGACCGTTGCTCGGTTTTGACAGATCTGGTGACTACTCTTGCGGTGTGTGTGTGTGTGTGTGTGTGCTTGCAACGTAAATTTGTTGATCGGTGCTCGCTTCGGCCAGGAGGAACTACCACCGCTTGTCGGTATCCTTCGGAGCAGGAGAGGACGCGCCGAAGATCGACCAAACGATGACAGTGTGATACGAAAACGTGCCTCGTTGTTGATCACAGTGTCGATTAGTGATCGGTGCGACCCGTCCTTAGTCGAGTGCCCCTCCTCCTTGTGGTTGTTCTCCCTCTCCGCTGACTCAGGTGAGTGTTCGTGCATTTAAGCCATGCGTTTTTCCGTGTTTGGTGTCGTCTGCATGTCGGCATGTGTCTCATCAGTGCGTGCATATGTGTCACGTGATACTGCTCCGGCATTTTCCGAAGCACGTACAACGTAACGCGTGCGTCTGTCTGTGTGTTCGTGTTGTTCCTTCTGCACCGTTTGCCCCTTGTTGCGACACGATGCGCGTCCTCAGTCAAATCCAAACGACCTCCCAATGTTCTCAGCTCGCAGACTTCGCGTTTGCTACAAATCGCCGAAGGGTGAGGTGCACTTTGCGAAATGCATGGGAGAAGCTGAACTTGTGGTGGCGGTTTGGTTGTGTGTTTCGGCGTTCAAGCGAAGCATTTTGAGAGCAAAGTGCGCGAGTGCTATGCGGGTACGCACTAAGGGTGAGGAGGAGATAAAAGGGCTCCGGGACGGCCAGATCGCCAAGCTCTGGTTGGACTGACGAACGAGTAGACGCAAACGTAGATGCCTTTGTCTCTACTCAGTTTTTTTTTAGAGCATTTTAACGCCGAACGCTGGAACCCGGCGCTTTAGGTTCGAATGCGTTCGAGCAGTGAGTAGAGACAAATGCAGCCTTTGCGTAACCCACTTATCATTCCAGCGAGAGCTCGAAGCTCTGGCGCCCCCGCGCACTGTCAAATCCTCGTCTCCCTCAGATTTTATCCGCCTACCCTCAGTATACATTTGACTGTGCGGCGCATCATGAATGAAGTATTACTGAGTTTGCTTGAGCATCTTTGGGCAAGTACCACATTGCATGCTTGTTTCGCTCGATGTAACGAATCTGTCCTTCCATGCTAACTTCTATTATCGATTTGTTTTTTTTTTTTTTGTTTTGTTGCATAGTCGTCATCAACCATACGTGAAGACGCTGTAGCAGCAAAAAACTTTGATACCTTAATCAGCGCTCCTTTCGCTGTTTCTTTTTGAGCATGCTTTTTTCCAAAGTTGAGGGTAGTTCAGTTATTTGCGTCGGAGCGTAAATGACTGCGTTACTTACTAATGCTTCAGTTCTCCCAAAACACATCGCGCGGAAATCGGTTCCCAACAGCAACCGTCTCGTCGTAAGAACTCGTAAGCTGTCGTAACGCAGTCGGTGACACTCATGCGCAAATACCTGAACTAGCCTTTATACTCTCCCGGAGAGATAGTGACTGCCTTTTTACCCGTCCACGGTGACACCTATTTGTGTTTGCTTTCAAACGAACCGCTTCTCATGAACGAACGCTGCTCGTGAAGGCCGCAGCGGGACAGATCCCGATCGCAAACATCATGCTTTTCTAAGTACAGTTGTTGCTTCGCCGGGTAGCATGACTCGCAGCTCTTCGCTAACCCCCTAACGACCCTTTATCGAGGATTGCGGATCTTCGCCGCTTTTATTTACAAACTCGAGGACTCTCCCCGCTCCCCAAAACTTATCAGATGGAGCGCGGTTGCTTCGTGGCATCGCACCGCCGTTTGCGCCTGCCTGTGTTTGTATGCGCGCTAGCGGCCGGCCGTGGCTCTTCGAGCGCCCTGCAGCCGCACGATTTGCGAGATTACGCGACACACCGGCAACTGTCGGCGTCTCCCAGCGCGACTTTACAACGCCGGGGCGGTTGGACACAAAGCGACCAAAAATAAAACACAACTCCGCGTGCCGGGCATTCGAAGGACTTTTAAAGCGAAGATTAAAGCCGAGAGATTAGTACCCGTCGTCTGTCAGCGCAGCGCCGGTTTGCGCCTTCTGCATTTTACGACGGATAAACCCTGCTCGCTTACGGAACTCCCCGAATGTCTCTCCCAGCAGCGAGAGTGCTGGGAGATGGGTGCAAGCAATGTCGGGGCGAATGGGTTTTGGTAGAACTTAGTTGCGATAGAGATAGGGTCACGATGCAAAGAGGTCGTGTCTCTTTGCCCGTGCGCGAGGGCCATGCCTCCGGCGGGACGTGCGAACCTTAAGCCGGGGTCACACTGCTTATACATTCAAAAACGACAGCCTGCAAACAGACTCGGAAGTGAGTCACCGCGAGATCCTGCTTCGAATGCCGCATGGCAATGAGTTCAAGGAACAAACTTGGCCCGCGGCATTCGAACGATGGATATTCCGGTGACTTGTGATTGGAGATTGCCTTTTGTAGGGTGTATAAGCAGCGCGACCCCGGCTTTTGGGGCATCTGATTATCGATGGCTGCGGTGTTGCCATCGATACCTTTATAGAAAGAACGTATAAAATAGCAAAAAGGAAAGATCACATTAGTGTTTCACATCTTCAGTTGTAGCCCAGCCTCATTTATTTTAAAATTGTGGTTTTCACACCCAGATTGTCGGCGTTAAACGGCGGATACCAAAAAAGAGGGGCGGGAAGGAAATTGATATACTTTCTGATATATTTTTTGTTGTAATAATATGGTCAAGAGTGTGAAATAGAATGTGCAGATGATTTATTCATCTTTGGATCGTACCAAATAACTAACCGACCGTGGTCAAGAGGTTAGTCAACTGCATATATCTGCTCCTTCGTTATAACATTGCGGTATTCAGTGAGGATATCACCATCCAGTAGCCTTCAAGTTTCACTTCTAAAATTAATTTTAGTAATCCGTTACAAATACCTCCGGAATAATAGGTGGCTGTTTTCAGAGGAATATGTCTGGGGAAATGTTTGCGATCTGAACGTGTAACTACACTCTAAAAAAAGCCCGTGCGTCTACTTTCCCGCATAACACTCGGAGAGCCAATCACAGCAACTTACAGAGGCAGCTCAGCGAATGACGATGCCGAAACATAAGTTTAGACCAAAAAAACGCAGTCAGAGTTGTGACATTAACCAATTCAAAACGTCACGCATGCATTGCTTAATGTCACAACTCAGACTGCGTTTTTTTGGTCTAAACTTATGTTTCGGCATCGTCATTCGCTGAGCTGCCTCCGTAGGTTCCGGTGATTGGCTCTCCGAGGGTTGTGCGGGAAAGTAAACGCACGGGCTTTTTTTAGAGTGTACTCTATACTAGAGCCACGAAGTAAGATATATGCTTCAGCTTAACGACACTCTCCGATCTTATTCCTTAAAATAATTGCTTCCAGTCATCTGAAGCTTTATCTGAAATCACAGGAAACACTTTTTTGTCCTCCACAAATGTTTAAACAGTTCACTACCGGGCATAACAATATTACATGAGCATCGTAACACCGAATAGAAAGCTGAGGAAGTCGCACTTTTGAATCATGACGATCTGCAGCTGTGTCTGCTCTGTGCTAAACACCAAAATAGCGGCGCCCACAACAATATCAGGCAACAGAGCGGCGAAGCACTAAGCGTAGCTCATTTAGTGGCTCTACTCGATACCTTAACCGTAATTTTGAACGAACTCAAGACTGGGTCCACTGAGAAACGGATAGAGAACAATGGCAGCATCCGTAACTAAATGAGGAAAAGTAGCGTCATAAAATCAGTGTCGCCTCATCGTACTCCGAGTGAACCGGACAAACTCGTCTAGCCCTGCTCGGTCAACAGCACCCGCGTACTGTGACCAACTTGGCGGAAGGTGCTTCCGCGCACGCTTGATTAGTGTCGGCGTGCGCTTGCCTGCCTCTTCGTCTCATCTCCGTTTGTAATTAGGAAGAAGTCCAATCTTCCCGACCCCTCGAATACAAAAGAAGAGGCAAAAGGTTTCGTGGGCAAGAAAGGTAGAAAGAGGCCTTTGATCTTCTTGCAGTGCTCCGTCGAATAGGAAGAGTCGGCCCGAGTACGCGCTCGATTTCGCGGAATTAAGCATACCTAAGAAAAAATAACAGGGTCTGTTCAGATAAGATCATGCACGCAAGTTCCGTCATATATATTTTTTTTCTTTTTTTTTTTTTGGTGTGGGGGGGGGGGGGGTATTTTTATATGTTTCTTCCCAAGTTGTGTAGTAAACATAACCAAAAAATATTTCGCACGAATCTAAAAAAATAGAGTGCACTACAACGGTATAATAATTTTTTTAAAGGTTTCGTTTATGTCATTTTCGCAGACACCTATACGCAAACAACAAATATAAATAAAAGATTAAATTGTTTTCAATTATAATACGCAATACGAACTACTCAGTAAGATATGTACAGCATTCTGGAGAGCATATATTTTGCGTCAAGCATACGCAAACATTTCTCGACTGGATTCTTAGCCTTCTTTACAAAAATTAAATTGCTATAGCAATAAGATTTGTGTCCTATATTTTGATTAAAACGTTCTTTCGAATAATATATGTATATGCATATATATCTATATCTATCTTTGAATATATATATATATATACAAAGTTCTATGCCACTTCACACTTGTTTTGAATTACAAAGTTCCACACTCTCAAGGTGCAATTACAAACAAAAACACATCTGCGATATTTTTCTTAATTTCTAGTTATAGCACATTATCATAGTCTGGTGTTTATTCATAAAAACATCTTGCACCATTTTGTTTCCTTCAATTTTACAGCGCTGCAAATTGCACCTTTCACAACGGCATTTTGGCCTAATACCACAGATGAGATTTATCTTTTGATTCCGTGTATTTTATCACTAAATTTTTTTTCTGCATTCTGGTATTGGGTTTACGTTCAAGTTTTCAACTTATTATTACAATAACCATGTTGCTCGTTATTTTTATAATTTGAACAACAAGCCTGTTTTGCCCTTTAAAGTGGCAAGTTCTGGTAGCTTTAGCTGAAGTTCTTCGACAAAAGCGGGACGAAAACTGGTAATCGCTACTACTACATTTTTTTTTTACAGAAAGTAGCAAAAAGGTAAATGAAGTTATGAATAATATATGCGCCTATTTACTCCTATATTCGCGATGAAGTGGAAATGTTTGAGCCACCAAGCTTCTTATACCGCTATTCATGAAGGTTGTATGTCCGGCTGACCAAAGAAACCTGTGACTCCACTGCCAAACTCTCTTCTATACGTTCATTAAAATTAAAAATATTTTAAATCATTTATTTTACAAAAAAAATACAAACAATTCAAAAAGTAAAAAAAAGAAAAGAATAAAGATATCGAGCGCACTATAGCTGGCCCGCCTTGGCAGGAGGGCGTCTTAAAAAGTTGGTCTTTTGTCTTCAAGGAATTCGTCAGTCTTATCTGAAGAGAGGAGAAACAACGGACTTCTCAATGCACCGTCCTGCCAACGCAGGCAACAAGCGCGCTTAATGTCCTTGCTGATTTTTGTAGTTTACATTTTTTAATTTTTTTTTTAAATCTTTGTTTGGATGAATAATTCCAAATATTTGCTTGATCTTAACGGACATCTTAGTGAAAGTCTACCAGTGAAGTCACAAGTTTTTCTTGTTCAGCCGTCATGGATGGCAGTTTAACAAGCTTGGTGGCACAAACATTCCGACTTCATCGAAAATATAGTATAAATATTTTTTTTTTTATAATTTGCTAGCACTGTTTTTACTTTCCCACCACTTTCTGTAAAATATAGGAGTATTATCGATTACAAGTGGAAGAAATTCGACCTAAAGCTCCTTGAACTTGTAACTTTAAAGAGCAACTCAGGCTTAATTTTTGGTTGAATAAATTCAAAGGGCGAGCAACGCGCCTATCGTTTTCATTAGTAGAATACTTTAACTGGAGCCCGATGCCTGAATACAGTAAAAAAATGTATCTAGTCATTAAATACACGGAATCAAGTGATAATGTCGTTTGGCATTGGGCGGAAATGCCGACGTGGAAGCTACACCTTGCAGCGGTGTAACTTTGAAGGAAGCAAAATGATGCAACACGTTTTTATGAATAAACACAATTGTATGGTAAAGAAGTATCACTAAAAACTTACACAAAAAAATCGCCAGTGTTTTCTTTTAATTGCTTTTGAAATATTTTAGCTTGTTTATTTAGTATAAGTTTGGAGCGACATAAAAGTTTTAACATCTGAGAAAAAAAGGATGGTTTATATATCACTTTAAATGTATGTTTTAATAAGGATATATGACATCTATTTTAGTGTTCTAGCTACTCAATTTCTTGTAGATAATGGCTCAGAAATCTTGTGACAAAACGTCAAATGAGCCATGTTGGCTCATTTTTGACGCAAAATATATGGCCTCCACAATGCTGTACGTACTTCAAATATCAGAAATGCCGTTCTGGCTCATTCAAACTTTTTTTCCCTTTAAAAATTATGTTTTTCGCAAAATATATACTTTTATTACGTTATTGCGCCTTGAGGAGTAACATGAAAAAATCAACAAAAACATAAATGCGTCTGAACTCGCGTGCATGCTCTTATCTCAACCAAGCCAAAATGGTTTGATAGCGCCCTACAATAATCTGCCGAAGACCCATATTGCAGGTCAAACAATTTGCGTTTGCTTTGTAAGACGTGAATAGGATACAAGATATTTATTTTCGTTGCCTCATTTCGCATCCTCCGAAACATTTCAAACTTTTCCACCCATTTATTCGGCACAACCCTTCCGCCCAAGAAAAATGACTAAGGTACGCTGGCACCGTTAGCGCACACAAATTAGAGGTTAGTGCCAAAATTTATAATTTATAAAATCAATGTAACATTGATTTTTCTGGCGGGGTTTTATAATTAACCACCCTAGTCTGCGCCTTGGGCGAGCATATTGCACCCTACTTGTAGATCTTATAGTATTTTTTTATCGCGCAAAAATAAACTTGTACGATTGCTTGATTATGATAACGATATCAAGCTCTCTGTGTTCATTTATGTGGATTTTATAGTTGGATTTCAATTTCACCACTCCTGCGACGCGAACAATGCAGTTTCCAGTTCGCGTCTGTCTTGGCCGAGTTTAATTAGACGATTCGCGAAGCCGCATCGTCACTATTACATGTTACAGTCAAAGACAGCTTGAAAAACGAAAGGCGCGTCCTATTGTAATCACGCTTTTTGCTTCGCGATCCGTTCTTCTGCGTCCTTGTAGGCTAATGCCGCAATCCGATTGGTTCAGCACACGGACGAAAGCTTGCTGACAGAAAATGCCACGCTGGAAGCGTCGCGCAACATGAGTCATGCAGTGAGGAGCGAAAGTTCGTCTGCTTCTTGCACAGGGGTCGCGATGATGTCAGAACGCCGAGCTCTTATTGGCCGATTGAAAACATAGTGGGTAGACCTCAAAGCCAGCTTCCTTGAGGTCTACCGTGTGTCCTATCAATTAAAGCCAATCAGATCGCGGCGTCGTTCCGACGTCCCCGCGAACCCTGCGCAAACAGCAGACGGCTGGCTCTCCGCATACGAGTATGGCGAATAGAGTTCCTTTCAAAGGCACATAAAATAAACCGAGTTCCCTCGTTTCACGTGAGGTCGCTAGTTCGCGCGTCATTAGTCAAAATATCCGTGACATTCTCAAAGAGCTTCCCATCAGAGGCCTAATTGCCACCATCACATTTCGCTCTGTAGTAGTAATTAGTGTAATGGCTCATAACGTATATCAGAGACGTGGCGGAAGCTAACCCGCGTTTCCTCGTCCTCTGCGTTTTATTTGCTATACACTCCAAGAAATCTGGTGCGTCTGCTCTTGTTTGCTTAGAGTGTGACCTTTCGCCGTGCTAACTACGACAACACAAGGAGTATATATATTTTAGTTTGGGGGCCGGGGGGGGGGGGGGGGGGGAAAGGAGGGAGGGGGGTTAAACATATCAGCCCCGTAATTCTTACGCTCCACGTCTCTTAGAGTGTTTTCACTTAAAAAGATAAAGAGCTAGGCGTGACACGGCACAGGCAGTACTATATTCGCGCTTGATGAGAAGTAATTTGTCCTTTGGTTTTCTTATCGGCGAACACTGAAATCTCATTGGCTGTGGAATTATAATGATATGCCAGGAACTCGTAGGTCACGCCCTCCGTTTCGAAAAATGTTGGTGACTATAGTCCCCTCGTTATCGGATATCCACCATAAACCTATATCTACTCCATCAGCCCCGCTGTTTCGGCTTAAAAACACCTGCTTCTAACTGTAATCTCAAACCAATTTTCAGCAAATGCACGTAAGTACGTTTTTTTTCACGTTTCACTTGAAATATTCGTTTTGTTTGTTGTGACAGGAATAAATTAGAGCGGTCGTAAAATGTAATCTTGCTATTTATTTAGAGACACTGCATTTAAAGAAAACGTTAATTGATTTGGGCAACAATCGTCCCCATTATCTGAGTGCTTCCCGCGTCGCGCATGCTCCACTCTAACCGCGCATTCACACTGGAAGCGGATCCGCGTTCGCAAAGCGGTTTCGAACACGGTTGTATAAAGATCCAGTACAATTGCACGCGCACTTGATGTCATCGAGTGCGCGTGCAATTGCACTGGGTCTTTATACAACCGCGTTCGCAACCGCTTTGCGAACGCGGATCCGCTTCCAGTGTGAATGAGCGGTAATAGCTCTAATATCAGCATCCATCTCGCTCGCATGAAGATACAAGATTCTGCAGTAATGCTGGTCTTGGTTGACGCGACTGAAATTTTTTTCGTGTCGCAGGTCCAATCACTTTCTCCGATTCTGTGGCGCTTGTTCGGATGACTGCTGTTGAGAACAAAAGTCAGATCACTTTCGCTGCTATAGTCACTAAATTAACGCTTTGGCGTGCCGTGATTTTTATCCCGCTGAACGCGTTTTTGTTTTCGTAGATATTCTCGCTCAATACCGTTATCATTTCTATAGAGTTAAGGTGGTGTGCCTATTCTGCTATGTGCAGTGGCCCGCGTTTTGACCAATTAAGCCCGAAGCGCGATACGTTGAATTTCCGCCGTCCTAGAACACATTGCTGTTTTTTTTTGTTTTTGTTTTTATTATGACACAGACAATCTTAATCGATGCCGTTTGTGAATGATTCCTTACTAGACTTATACGTATAAGAT
Source organism: Ixodes scapularis (assembly GCF_016920785.2). NCBI lineage: Eukaryota > Metazoa > Arthropoda > Arachnida > Ixodida > Ixodidae > Ixodes > Ixodes scapularis. The sequence continues at coordinate 199,880,708 of NW_024609835.1, forward strand.
CCTCTAAGTGTAGGTACGTTCAGCATTCACGCTTCCATTCTAAGGCCCCCGAATTAGAAAGGTAGCAACATCTCCCTTTCCGTGCGGTTCCCACACTTTTTTTTCTATTTTAATATATTATATGTATATTATAATATTAATTGGGCTTGTGTGGATATTCATAGAGCGTGTAGTTGGTCAGCCACTTCAAAGTTGCGACGAGTCACTCGCTATGGATGAGCACTTTTGTAATGCACTGGCTAAATGGCTCATCTACAGCGAGTGGCTAGTCGAAACTTCGAATGGCTAGCAAACTACACGCTGTATAAATATCCACACAACCCCAATTATTATTCCCTATCTTTTTTGCTTTCTCGCAGTTGCCGTCAATATGATCGAACAAAAATATCAGGCAGCATCTCTACAGCTTGTTTAATGTGTGCATGCAGACGCATACACACAGAGCATTAAAGTTCATTGTCATTGTGCATCTTTTTGGATCCAATTTGATTAGTTCCGAAGAACCCAGGCAATGGAAGATCTTAAGAACCGCTACGTTTTGCTTCTGGCGTTTTGTGACTGTAGCCTCCGCTTCCTCCTACAGAACGCGCATTCTTGTGTCTGTATTTTTTTTTTTCCGCACTCCATGATTGTCTTAGGATAGCAAGCGGCGCTCATCATAAGATCCCGATTTTGTGACTTGTGTTGGCTGATGAAACATTGTGTTTGTTAATGCTAACACTGCGCTAGAATTAGTGACAAAAAGGTACAAAGGTATCTATCTTAGCATCGACGAAAACGGCATCGCGAGGTCATTTGTATACCCTTGACTCCCTCGACTCCCTCGACTCGAGATTGACAGATCCACGACCTGAACTCTCCCACGCTCACTATTATTTCCCGTGTTGTGAGGCAATTGCTCATGTCTGAATGTCTGAAGCTTTTTTGAGGTCGGCGTCCAGGAAAGGAAAAGAAAGAAAAGAAGAAAGCAAAGTGACCTCGGGCCATTTGAGTCGCCGTTTGCTTCCTCTTGCACCTGCCTTCTTCCTTCCAAACGAGCGACCTGGAATGCGCTCTTTCTTTGTCGGGTCTCGGACGTGTCATTTAACGTCTCCTCTTCGCCGTCTGTCTTGATCTTTTCGGTGACACAAAAGGACAGCGTTCATGAATGTAACTGACAAATGGACGATTTGCAGAATCGGCGGTCTCTGGATACGATCGACTTATTCTGCCACGGCAATTTCGGAAAAAAAAGGATTAATCGGGGATAGATTAAGTCAAATTCACTTGATATGGGATGCTATTGCGGGAGAAAAAAGCGTTCTTTATTAAGCATGAAAGGCTGTTGTTTTCACCCCCGTTTCCCCACTACTATTTTCCTCCTGCTTAAAGGATGCCTGCTGCACTTTATCGCCACGTATCACTTACATAGCATTTCAAAACCAGATGGTTCATAGTATGCTCTAAAAGACAATCTTATTAATAAAAACCGAACTAAAATCCCCACACCCCTTTTAGTGAACACAATAGCAGCGAGCATTGTGTGTCTCTTTTATACCACGAAACGCGCATTAACCAACGCACTGCAAACAGCGGAAATTGATACACGAACGATGCGACTGGAAGATTATATTCGGTGAAATATTAAGGCTGAAGTTTAGCGTTGAGGCGAAAATTTAACGCGTTGGCGCCATGTTTAATGTTACAGTGCAGATCACATTGTATCGGGAAATATTAATGTGGCCTCGATATTCGCCGAGTGTTCCGCGGGAAACTGGACGCACTGAATGTTATGAGGGCTACCCTCCAGCAGCGTGACGGAGACTAAATTTCATGCATAGCCATTGCGGTATAGGAATCGGCCGCCTTTTCCGAACCGTTTTGAACGGTGTTGCTGCCATATTAAGGAAGCGGGAAGGCTAGTGTGGCGTGAAATGGGGCTGCCAACAAGGCCTCCTCGGAGGGGCCGCTCCGATCGGCGCTTGCTGGATTCAACGGTGGTGGTCGCGATATTTCGACACGAGGCGAGTAGGCGAGAAACGTATCATTACATTCCCCCTTCCCGATAGCACGGCGATAACCGGAAAAGGATGGTTAGCAAAAGTCCAACCACCCAATTCCGACATCTATTCTGGTTCTGTTGTATGTGCAAAACATTGCAAGGTTGACACTAAAAAGCTTGGAGAGAACCGGACAGAGTTTCGATGAGCATGATTTATGCTAAGTTCTAACGCTGGTCACGTCGTTTTTGTTATTATGTCTATGATGAGACCACATTCATACAAGATATGAAGACAACGTTTTTTGGGGGGCGAGTGGAAAGTTGGAAAAACACGTATTATAGCTTGTATTTACACCGATGGGCTCTTCGTTACTTTCCCCCTGACATTCATAGAGGGACGAGCGGACGTTCATAAAGGAAGCGACAATTTAGTCTTGCCTTTCGTTTGACGTCGAGACGACAACAGGTCGGGCCGAAGCGCTCTTCAAAAGCAAGGTAGGTTTAATGAGAAATCAGTACAGAGAACCGTAGATAATCGATGCACAAAGAAAAAACCGTCATAGAGTCATGGATGTTACTTTTTTCCTCTTAGAAAAGGAAAACAAAAAACAAAAAAAAAAACACCCAAAACGAGCGTGATCAATCTTCATATTTAAAAAGCAGACTGCGAAGGTTAGGCACTTTAACGTATGTCGATGTGTTTTTTTAACGAATGAACTTCTTTTTCTTCCTCACTTAAAGAAAAAAAATGTGGACATTGGCTGCTTCTTTTTAGTAAACGCGTAGATGACAAAAAAGGGTGCAGCCCCGCGCTTTATCATCCAACATACGGCAGGTGGTGGCCGTGTGTTGGATGCCATTACTTGTTTCACGCTGCACGAGGTATGGGATCTCTTTTCTTCCGTCAGCATTGCTCGGTAACCAAACCTGTGACCGCCGCCCCAATGCATACCAACCAACCTCTCCATCATGCTCAGCTTTACCGACGTCTTATAAAACCAACCTACGCGACGCAAAAACAAGTTTAAGTTTCCCTAATTACCGAAGGAGGTGAGCTTGCGGTACTTGAAAAGAATAAAAAAAAAAAAAAAAAAAAACCCATTCTTCCTTCGAAGCGCGATCGTTGGGTATACCTCTTTTTTTCCGCTATCGTTCTCACAACGTGACCTTCGTCTATTCCGCGTACTTACATTTCTTTCTTTGGCCGTCTCTTCCGGGCCGTACATGCATGGCGTAACTAAAGCTGGCGGCAGCTTTATCGATAACCCCGCGCCTATTATACTTGGAGATTGATGCGCATTCTGCTAGGTGTATAATGCGACGTGCTCGATTCGATCGAGAGCGCCACCTCGAAAGCCTCTTTCTCGAGTTTGCGCCGACCGAGCTTCCTTCAAAACGATTCGGGAACCCGATGCGAGACCGAATCCCCTTCGCAACGCCCTTTGTGTAAACCGTTCCTCCCCTATATACGTGATCAGTGTCTGCGTCGCGACATGGCTTCTGCTGTCTCGAAACTCGGTCGATTCCTCTTTTTTTTTTTCTTTTTACGTTTGTATGTGTAGCGTTTATTCTGCTCCACATCCTTTTTTTTTGCGCAGTAACGGGAGCTACTCTCGAAAACTCCCGAAAAGAGGTTCTGCAAGAGAAGACGAGCGTTGGTAGCGAGGGTTTAATAATCGTTCTTGTCATCACGGGTTCCATACACCGAGAAGTCCAGTGTGTCTACCGTCCAGTAAAGCACATTGCATCGTTGCTATCTTTGGAGCGAGGGAGTTGGAGAGACGAGGAATCGCAATGAATGTCTAGACATAAAATGATTAAAACAAACTCTGCCGTTGCATTAAGCATAACGTGAGGTAATGCTCAGTTCCACAGCACACACCTGTTTGTTTTTAGTTCTGAACGGACGTTTTGTTCTGCGCCGAACTCCCTTTGAAGATTAGGGCGATTCGGACTCCAACTGCTTTGTGGGGAAGTAGACACTACATATCTTAAGCCTGAATCACACTGCTCATAGATCATACTACAAGACAAGATGTTCACCAGGGACACGATCATAGAACTAACTGTCTCCACACGCGGCTCAAGCGTGTTCGAAGCGTGTCTGCTTCATGCACATGTATGCTTCGAAAGGGTCTGCCGACAGTTTATGTAGGATTAATGTCACGGGACCGTCAGACGAGAAGGAAACAGGCCTCAGATATTAGGGAGATTTTGGGAACCGTTTTTGCAGATCTGATACGGTGCGACGGGCCTTCCGGTACGAACTGCGCATTCGCTCTCACGGAAGGCTCCCTTGTGCGCAATGTGTACCGGAGCGCCCATCGTACCGCATCGAATGTACAAAAAAAAAAAAACGGTTACCTAAAACTGCCTAGTGTCCGCGCACATTCTTTTGTATGACGTGTTCGCAATGCGAGCGCGGCTCTAGAGCGGATACCGGGAGCCTCTATCTCTTCACTGAAGCTCGGATTGGAACACATGGTGGCTGCCCGTTCTGCTGGAAACCGGAGGTATATTGGGAACGCGTGTGTGGCCGGTCTTGTCTCGTGCAAATTTCATGGCCAAACACTTTTTCTCCGCAAGGTGAAGTTCGGAATTGTACCTGAGCTCTAAAAAATAATAATATATATAGACGTATATATTATAAATCTGAGTTGTGGGACTATTTAATTACGGAAAATCCCGATAAAAAAATTCTGATCCAGCTATTATATTTATAGAAAGTTTATCGAAACCGCAAGATCCTTGTTGTGGTTCACTTTGTAATAAAATGAACTTTAAAAATGTGTATGCCGAATTTCTATATTCCCGGGGAAAAAAGCAAAATATAGCGGACGGGGATAGCATTTCGACCTCCAGTTTGAGAGACCAGAAGGAAAATTTGGATAAAAGTATGTATAAAAGGACATAGGTCTGTGTATTGCACTTTAGCAAGGCCGTATAGAATATTAAGGTGTGTTTTCTGAAAAGGGGGGGGGGGGGGTGGATTCGATCATAATGGGTACGGGTCAGCGTCTCATTTGAATCGGTAATACAGGAGCGTAAAAAGTTAGACCTCAATTATTGGCCGCATTAAAGTTTATATAATAATGATAGGTGGGTGTTTCCAGTGGTACGGTCGACTGCGTTGCCGATTAATTAGACAGTGAGTCGCTTATCATATTACACGGTTTCGTTGATTATGCATCGATCCAAAGACAACTGCAGTCTCCTTGGAGAACGATGACATATTAAGACGTTCACGTTTCAAAAATCCGGTAGCAAAATAGCATCTAAAAATTTTTACCTACAATGCCGCTGAAATCTTAAAGTGACACTGTTCGTGTGAACTAATAATTGGACGTGCCAAGTACAAACTCTGGACTTGAATATGAGTCCCGCGTTTAACCAGGGAAAGCCTGCTTTTGTACTGTTTTAACGCCATATCAGGAGGCTGATGTGAAAAATATACCATATGATGCCCTTCTCGATGAAGTTATAGTTCTTCTTCACAAAAAAAGGGTGGATTACAAAAACATTTGAAGACGCATGGGAGAAAGGTGAACTCCCGAGAAAGAGATAAAAGTCGTACGAAAATGATGACCCCTTCCCCGTGTCCTTAAAAAAAAAAAATCCATATGCTTGCTTAGCTGTCGGAACCCTGGAAGGGACTCGCGATAAATCCGCGGACAAACTGAAGCCCCGAGTATACACCCAGCAGTCAGTCGTTGGTGAGATTCACGAAGTCTGCTGCGGCAACTGCTAGCATTACCACAGGGGCACATAAAGAGACGTTGAAAGATTGTATACTAAGATGAGATTTGATCGTATCAGTTTAGATATATCACTTCACTGTTTGTTAGGAATCAAGTCGCGATTCGCCTGTGTGGGAGAAGCAAAAGCCATGCACCTTCAAGGAGATTTGTTCTTTCCAACATCTCCTAGATCCATGGGACTGAATCCTTCTACATCCCTCCAGGTGGCAAACACGGGGCACAGAATCGACGCGAGTTCTCTGTCGTACGTTTGACTAAGACACCCTCAATTGTCCCTCCTCTTTAGGCGACATAGCAAACGCAGTCCTCCGTCCTTTCTACCTACGCTCCGTTCGAGATTTAGACCGACCGCACTCTGATTGATTCAATCAAGCGGCGACGGAAATCGTACGTCTTGACGCTCGTGGCCATTTTGTGTTTCCTATCACCGGGTAGACCAGTCGCTCACAGTGAATACGGCGTGAACCCTGCACTTTTTACGGCCTGACATGCTTTTTTAACGCTACCCCCCACCCAATCAACATTTTGTCCTTCCGTCCGTTCTCCTTTCGTACATTTCCATCTAAATTTAGCGGGGAAATTGGCATCGCAAGACCTATACTCGAATCAGTTTCTTAGCTGAATTTAACGGAAAAACTTTTATTACGTGACCCGACGTCGCGGGACGTATAGGCCAATCCAGTTTTCCTGCTAAATTTAGCGAAGAAATTTACGTCACGTGGTTTATACATCTCGGGGAAAAATTGACAGCGCGTGACGGATATGTGAACTCAGTTTTCCCGCTAAATTTAGGGGGAAAATTCACGTCTCACGGCTAAAAGCTCATTTTGGTTTTGCGCTAAATTTAGCGAGAATTTAACGCCACGTGATCGAAACACGAATTCAGTTAGCCGCTAAATGTAGCTGGAAAATTGGCGTCCTGTGACCTAGACGCCAGTCCAGTTTCCCCGCTAAATTTAGCGGGAAATATTATTTTCACGCGACCTATACAACCGTTCAGTTTCCCTACTAAATTTAGCCGAAAAAATAACGTCACGTGACTCAAACAATTTCCCTCACCAAATCCGTATAACACATTTCATGCATTCTACGGACTTTGCGGGCAAAGGTCGTTGCCAATTTTTTTTTTTTTTTTTTTTTTTTTCTGTCCGTAATTTGTTCTGCCGTAACCCACAAACACGACGATAGCCATGGCATTGCACTTTATGGCACTGCCCGGTAGCTTCCATCGGAGTGTAGTTCCCTGCGGTCGGAGTCCGTGTGAAAGAAACTGCGGGGGTTCGCTGGGTTTGAGCCCCTCCTCGACCTATTCTATATACGGTTCCAGCTCTACGCTCGCGTTGGCTAGCAAACTGCCGTACATTGCTATCAATTCTGTCGTCATCATTGGTTCTGCTCTCAAATCGATCGCCTGTTTGTTTGTTTTTTGGTACCGTAAGCGTATAGTTGTCGTCTCGTTTTGCACACCACGGCCGTCCGGTCGTTATTGAGTAATCAGACTGTCTCGTTGCCGTCCAAAAATACCTCTGTTTCGAGTGTCCGCTTGTATGGTTTGCGGCGCCTCGGAGACCCAACGATCTCTTTCACTGGCTGCTCAGGCGCAGAAACGATGTTCATGAACGGTCCTCGTCATTCACTGGGCAAAGCGGACCCGTTGTCTTTCCATAGGGGAAACGTGTGCCGGCTTGGTAGAATGAGCGTCTTAGCTTAAACTGTGTCACAGAAACCAGCCAAGCCTGGGGACCGCGTGTGCTCCGGGCTCGACTTCGCGTGCCACTAGCTCGTGCGCTGGCTTCGCCGGTGTTTCCTTTCAGAGTCTCAGTAGAAGCTGATTGTAGCGAGGCGGCCCCGATGTATGGTAAGGTTCGTGGAAGAGTGGCAGTCACGAATCTGCAATTTTTTTAGCTCGGCGTGACCGACTCGTTTGTAAGAGCTCGCGTCGGACGGCGGGCACGCTCTGCAATGCATGAAAGAACTGCCTAACGTAACGTCGGCCAGTATCTTCCTTGTCGGCTTAACTTCGCTACATCGATCGATGTTTGCGTGAGAAAAGAGGTTACTATACTCGTGGTCACCTTTTCTTGGCGTTTCCAAGGAGAGAAGGAAAGCTTTATTCGCCGCTCAAGAGGGTAGAGGATACGCTTGCCCGTACGTTCGACTACTTTGCCAAGAAAAGCTGTCACCGAGGCAGGGAGGGACCTTCGTAGACCCGGCCCTTCGTGGGACGATTGGTTCGCAGCCTTCTTTACCTGTTCGATACGGAGCACTATCTACTTGTTCTGGTAAAGAGGTCTTATTAAATTTAACACAACTTGAAACTCACCAAAGTATCGAAGGCAAAATTATTAAGAGCGAGAGAACACGGAAATTATGTGGTTGTACAAGACGCGTACTCTATTGCCCGCTGCTTGTTCAGCGTGAACGAAACGTCCAAAGAACGCAGGCAAACTGTTAGCATTGTCTCCCGGTGTAGGTCCGTACGTAAGGACGACATATGGCGAAACATGTTCCTGTCTTTTGTTTATATGTTTGAGAAGCGGAGAGATGAAGTTTGCATACATTTGTCGCCGTGTGCTTCTCTCTTCGGGATTCAGATGTTTACATTTTTTAAGAATGTTTTATACTAGTTCAGGCGACAACATATATGGACCGAGTCTACCGGTAGAGGGCTAATGTAAAAGGGGACTTTTAGCAAACCGTTACCGTGTTCTATTTACCCCACTCGCGGAGTCTTTGAAACCTGCTTCTAAGCGCGCGCCCCGCGGTCCCAGTATCACCCTGCCGCGCACTTAAAAGCACGCATCAAAGGCTCCGGTAATGTCGTACGCGGAATATATGGGAAAGGTTTGCTAGAAGGCCGTATTGAGCGGGGAAGGGCCAAGTGTGTCGGGGAGAGCACATGAAGCATCCAGCTTCGTTTTATGCACTTCTTTTGTATAGGAAATTTTGCACTCCTATTGGTTTAGTAAAGTATCAATAAAGTATCACTATTTTCTAGCTCCAGTGATTGGAATCAAATTGATCTCGTTTGAATGAAATAAATCCAATTTAGATCGATAAAAACTAATTAGTTAAATTTAAAACATTGATTAATTTTTTTTTTTTTGCTTTACGTACATGGGCACACTGCGTCGCAATGGTTCGCTTCTAACGCGCAAAAAAAAAAAAAAAAAAAAAAAAAAAACGAAAACTAGCAGCATTAGGGCGGACTGTGTCGCCACCTCTGATACAAAGTGCGCTCGGTTTTGTTTGGCGGTCTTCGCCGCGTGCAGAGAGACGCGACGACGTTAACAGCTGCCGGTCGTGTGCCCGAACAAGGACTTCCGATGTCGACTGAGGACAGGCGCCCGACGGTCGTGTTTCACGCCGTGTGTTGTTGTGCGGTGTGGCGGGCCGCCGAGAGGGCGAAAAGTGGCGAGCGCTCGCAGTCTGCTTTGCCTAACAAGGTGGGGCAGAGTGAACCGGGCCATGTAACGACAGGTGCTCCGACGGCCCCGAACTGATTTCCGCGTCCCTGTCAGAACTTGTCCCATAAAGGGTTGCTGCCGCGCCGTTTGTTTTCTCGCGGAGCTCTCGATGCTTCCGGGTGCAGCGCGCGGCGAATTTGATCCGCGAGTTCATGCGAGCGCTGCGTTTTGAAAGCCTGCTTATCGTTTGTAAACTTGACGAGAACGTACCAAGGAAGAGACACCTAGTGTGGTACACTCTGTTCGCTTTCAGTGCGAACATTTGCTGTGCGTGTTATCGCGTATACAGTTTACAGGCATCGTTCAGCGCGAACGCGTGCCGCTTCAGCTACTGCTATCTACAACGCTTGGAATGAGACTTTGTGAGCGTTTAATCGGTCTGATTTGACGCTAGCTCACTATAGGCTGGTCATAGGGTGCGATTTTGGTTCGAACGCAATGCGATTCCTGCCTTTTTGTAATTGAAATCACAGCTGCTCTATAAAAATAAAAATGAAAATCCAGTTGACAGCAGCTGAAGTGCGTGCTTTGTCCATTGGATTTTTGCGCAGGAGACTGAAAATCGCACCAATTTGTTACGAGCAGTCGCACCATGTGAAACTTATTTAACGTGCTGATTTCTTCGTAAACTTAAGGGTTCACGCCACATACAATTTGGGTTAGTAATGCTTAACACTGAAGTCTTTTCATGATCCATCACCTCATGCCAATTCAGACGGTTGGAGGAAAGTTGAACCCGCTCCTGTTTTCACGAGATACCTTGGGCAGAGGGGAGGCAATGGTTCTCTGATTAAATCCCAGTCGAAATTATCAGGTTCTACAAAATATTTAAAAAAGGAAAAAGTTTGATCGAGTTATTGTTAAAGGCTGAAAAAGTTATTACGTGGAGCTTAAAATTTGGATTACCGCAACAACGAAATGTTTTTTTTTTTTTTTTTAATCTTGAGTAATATGAGCTGAACGACTTCTGTCAGTATTCAGCCTTAAACCAGGTTCACACTGCTTGCACTTCATACAAAAGGGAGTCTGCATATGGATTCGAATCCGAGTCGGCGCGAGATCCGTGCTTCGAATGCCGCATGGCAATGAGCTCAAGGAGAAAATTGGCACGCGGCATTCGAACCACGGATGTTGCGGTGTCTCGTCTTTGCAAACAGTCGCTTGTATGACGTATGAGCTGTGTGACTCCGGCCTTACAAGAGCTGTACAGGTCAGCACTAAAGTTCGAAGAAGGCTGTTTAAAGCTCACACTACGAACGCGAGTTAAAAAAGATGAAAAAATTGCGCTTCCGTTTGAAAAACTTCGGAAATTATACTGGCTTATTCTGAAATAAATGTCAGCACTGTAAAAACAGGTTTGTGATAAGCGGGCTTTTAAAACGCCCCCAGTTACGGGCCTGTCCCGAATCCGAATTTTCGTGAGTTGACCTCGTTAGCATCAACTCCGAAAGTATTTAGTGTGGCACAAAAAAAAACAAAAAAAAACGTTAATATAAAACAACAGCCCCCACGTCTCTGCCTAGCGGCATATGGGTGCAATTATTATTAGTGCACACCCCTCGATATTTTTTCCTCTTCAAAACATACGACTAAATCGATTTCGATCCAGCCACTGTCAGGGGCACGAATAAGGAGAGCCATCGTTCGACACTACTCCAGGCAGGCCAGTCGCTTCGCTTTGTTTTTAGCCTGTGTCGCCGTTCAGAAGCGACATTTCCCCGTAGCAGGTCCGCGTCCCGCTCGAACCGTGTCTTCCCTATCATTAGCGACGCTTCTTGCTTGTCTGTGGGTGTCTTCCTTGAGAAATTAGAACAGCCGTGACAAGCGTCGTGCGTGGCGACAATTTTCGATGCGCATTAAAGTTAAGAAGTCCACCGGCTGGTACCTTCCTTCGTATTGCTTACTTCGTTTCAGGCACGCTGATATTCAATTCAGTAAAACACGCGAGGTTGCTGCCGTTCCTTCGCATTTTTTTATTATTATTTAAGTTTGCCCGTTTCTGTTCTAAAGCGAAGTGGCTTACGCCTTAAATTCGATTGTCTAGAGTCATGGGTGTACCAACCGGGGTGGCAAGCGGGGCGCTTGCTCCCCCCACCCTGAGAGATGGGGGAGCAAGGCATGTGTTGTGCCCCCCCGGAACAGCCGCCACTGGGCAGGGCAAACACTGGTCGGCGGCGCCCAAAGGATACCAAGGGCGCCGACCCTCGGCCGTGGGGGGGGGTTAGGTTTTCCCCCCGCTCAAGAACAAGCTTGTACGCCGCTGCCCCTGGTCTAGACTGTCTGCTTTAGTAATTAGAAGTAGCCAGTTTCTCCTACTTCTCTCTTCGTTTTTTTTTTCAAATACTAATTTTTGACGGAATACTTGTACGCACAGTAGGGGGGAAAGCTTCTGGCGGTATAGAGAAATGAAGCGCCGAATCGAAACCGAGAAGGATATTATACGGGTTAAGGCAGCCCGGGACGGCAGCATTTTCTCTGCACGCTCCCCGAAGCACGCACACAGCGTCGCGGGCGTGCGGACACAGCTGGCGAGTCGCCAGCACGTCCGGACGGCTCGGGCCACCGTCCGGCAGAATCCGGAATGACGGAAGTGCATTCCTTTGTCTTGATCTTGCGGGGCGCCCCCTCTTTATCCCGCGAGGGGACTTAATCGCGTGTCGCTATCCGCGACCGGGCGGAGGGAGACGCTGCCCCCTCGGCCGAGCAGGAGGGACTTCTCCGCACGGACGCTTGCCGTCCATGTCATTTCGTGACTGCCTTCCCCAGGCCCTGATGGCTTCCCCTCCGGGCGGCTCGGGCGCCGTAGCAGCGACCGACGACCGCGAGCAAAGTTGTCGCTCTCGGGCGGTCAGCGTTTGGGGGATTCTTGGTCGCGCGTGGTGCTCGCGTTATGGGCGCTTTTGTGCTGTGTGGTTATCCTTTGTGGACCGGCTCTGCTGCGTTTGTGGTCGTTTCCGTCCTCTCCTCTGCAGTCGGAGACGAGCGGGGGTTTACTGTCGTGAACGCCACGCCGCTCGTCTGTTGGAGGTTTGCCGGTTTCTTTGTTTTGGGGTTGGTTGTTTCGCGCGTCGGCTGGTACGATTGTTAAGCGGCGTGTTTGCGAGGTGTGCGGTGAAGACGTATCCGAAGGGCAACCGGGTCGTATCTGACGTGTCGTCACACTTCGGGTGTTCTCAGAGTGAGAGTCGAGGATCATGAAACTTTCGACTGTTTCTCGTTTGAGTTGGAAATATAGCGGATAATAAAAGAAATGGTATACAAAGGGGATGTACTCGGAGTTAACAAACACGCGCTATTGAAGATCAGTTTCTGATATGAAAAAAGTGGATTGCCAAAATATGTTTTTTTCATGCTGGAGAAGAAAACGAGTGGAACAAATAGCTGCAACCAAACATAATTTTACATCGTAATTTTTTTTTTTTTTTGTCTAGAGAATGCAGGAAAAAGCTAACAGTGTGGTCAATCGTTCCTCGTATGTGGTCAAACAAGAAATATTTTCCGCTATAAAGTTTTTAATGTGGCGCTTCTGCAGGATACGGCCTGCACCTTTGTCTGCTCCTTGCGTATCTCGGGCGTTTGTTTACCTCCGAAAGGCGCCCACGCGCTTTTATTTCCCCCAACCTCACTCAACCAACGGCGATGCACACTCGGCTCTCTGATTGGTGTGCTCCTTGATACGTAGTGATGCACCAGAGACGCTTTTTGGAACACCTGCTTGCCGTATACCTTTCGGCCGCTTTGTATTGGCCGCAACAAATAAGATTAAGAAATGGTAAGAACATGCTCTGCATTATTTGCTTCATCTACTACAAACACGAAGAAAATTATAGCACTAGTTTATAGCTCTCTTGTATTTTACTCTCTGTTGTTATTTCCTTTTGCACCGCTGTGCGAGTACGAGGGCCACCCGCACTCTCGATATTATCCAAAGGGAACTTCCACTGTTCCAAAATACCTCTCTCTCTCTCTTTCTCTTGCTCTCTCTCTCTCCATGATAGGAAGCATTATTTCATCTCCAGCCGTTCGGGACCGTGACTCAGATCCCCGAGCGGTGCCTCATCTAAGTCAATTTCAATGTTTGTTCAGCTGCAGATGTTATCGCGACGCCGCCCACCGACTGATAAGTGCTTAATCGGCGCCGCCGCCGCAGAAAACTCCAAATGAACTCTAGACACAAACGCACACGAAGCACGCCCTACGGGAGTGCCACGCGAGGGACCCGCCGAAGGCTTCGACAGACCAAGTGATATATACGTCTTTGTTAGGGAGAGACGCCCAAACGAGGCTTCCACAATCTCCATCGACAATGAGGTTCTCCGTTGGCGGGTTTGGCCCGTGAGCAGAGGGAAATTCGCGCACCGCAAACCCTGCGCGCCTGGGGACGTGCGTACCCGTGCTGCAGGTATGCCCGTACATATCGCTGTCGATTTTCGTCGGACTCGTGAGGGTTCGAGATAAGATCAGGGACCGCGTCCCTCTGTCAGTTCCAGTTGGTATAATTTCCTTGTCTCCGGTTTGCGTCTCTGGGAGTGCTGCGGCAGGCAGTGTAGTCCATTCAGGGGGTGGGACGGCCATTTCTTCCTGGGAAAGGAGTGGGGCCCTGCCGCACGAAAGAGTGCGCGGTTATGAGCTTTGGTATTCATCCGATCTCGAGCAGGGACTGTTGGTATGCTTCGTGCTTTCGTTGTGGTTTTTGGCTTAGATGTTAGTTCTTAAGAGACTGCACAAGAATTATGACGCCTGATACACTAAGTTTGGCTATTCGGCGAGCCATTTCTGAGAACACGGCTTTAGGGCGGTTGGTCAGTCTCGTTAGCATAATGGAACAGATGGCAAGAGTCACACGTTATCACAAACAAACACAGATCTTGGTCAGAGCTGCGGCAGTGAGGCTAGTAGAGGTTTCTTACATCACAATAGGACACGGGCAGGGAAGAACAACACAAGAATTTAATCTCGGTACAAATTATTTATGGTTTATAGTTTTCGCTCTCTTTTGGATGGACATTGTGGTTCTTGTTATGCCTGCGCCCGGCGACCGGCTCATGCGTCTGCAAGGATATTGACCATCAAACTTTGATCGGCCCATTCTCATCGGCATTTTGGTTCGCGAAGTGTCTGCTACCTTCATTGGGCTTCTGTTGTTTTGACGGTAAAACCCATGAGCAGGCTTGCGTCACGGTAACTCACCTCACCTCAGGGCGTGGACATTCGTTATTTTCCTACTAAAATGCCTCCACATTTGTTTTCCATCAAAGCACGTGCAGTACCAACTGTTCCTCTTTACGTCGAATGCCTAGTAAGGCACCAAAAAGTGCGCAGGGATTATGAAAACATCTCGTATTAAAGGGAAGCTCAAGTGATTTCTTTATTTGAGTAAAAACACTTAAATCATATTTATTTGGCCCCGGGGACCTCGAGTATCGATACGGTTTTTCAATTTAGTGCGCAAGGGCTACAGAAAATCATTTTCAAAGTACCGCTGTGCCCCTCCTTCCCGGAGCGTTACGCCAAAAAAATAAGTCTTCGGAATCTCCACCCTCGTGCATCTTCAGGGGCTATCGAATCTATGCACGCGCACTCTTGCTATTTGCAAAAAAAAGGTCGGAAAAAGACGTCACAGCTGGTGTCAGCGCGGGGCACCGTGGCGCGGGGGAAGATACCTGGCAAGCTAAATTACCCAAGCATCAAGGAGAATGCAGGGACTGGTATTCCACGCGCCGCCCGTGCTGGCCTCAGCAATAGTACATTTTCTAATGCAAAAACCTGAAACAAATTGTATCTTGCACGCGCGTTCGTGAACGCTTTATTTTGGTTATTTACTTTGAATATTTTATACGGGGAAGGCGTGCACCTGTGGCGCGTGGAACACCAATCCCTGCATTCTCCTTGATGTTTGGGTAATAGAGCAAATGTTCTCCTCTGCCCACACGAGTGGCGCGCGCTTGGCGGCCGAAAGATCCTTTTATGACTGAACGACTAGTCGGAGGCTTTTCGCGTTTTCTCCCGTTTAGTTACATCTTCGGGAAAATAAACTTGATATTCAGAATCACGGGATATGTAAAATTCACATCTAAGCCGCATTTCTCAACAACCTCTTCAGCACCCCATTAAGGCCTTCTAGCGCCTCATATCCTTTAAACCGAAAGACTATGCATATATCTATCATTGTCTTCGTTAAAGGCCGACGTACAACTTCGGTTTTCTGTATAGAACAAAATCCTTTTAGCTCTCCACTCCCCAAAGCTGCGGGGGGGGGGGGGGGGGGGGAGCCAAGTTGAGGCAAGGTAAAAAATGAAGGGAATATAAGAAAGGAGGAGGTGGGCACAAGTAGAATGCGCGAAGTATACGTAGGCCTTTAATACCCGCTCTAAAATTTATCTTTTTTTTTTTTTTTTTTTTTTTTTGCAAATGGCATTGTGGGTAGAAGATACATCGCCTTTTACTTCCTGTACGAGCAGCCGATGCGTTCAGAAATATTGGCCAATAATTTTGTTGCCAAGTCTCCGACTATCAGGGCAAAACTTGGCAAAGGCAAAGCAACACCCACGGGGATATCCTGAAGAAGAGCGAGTGAGGAATCCTTGGCTGCTTCAACCGTCCTCCGTACATTAGTTGCTACTTAACGCTCTCTCTCTCTCTCTGGGCAAAACGGACTTGGCGAAAGAACAAAACGTTCTTGCTCCTCGTCAAATCCCGATAGCATATTAGGGGCCCGAGTGGACATTCCTCTCTATTTGCCAACCTGAACTGTAATTCGGCGCGAACCGCGCTGACTGCAGCGTCGCCGATCCATCGGCCACGCCCCCTATAGGAACCTCCCGAGCTCTGTCGGCGCCTCCTCGAGTCTCTGGCAGGTATCTTGAATAAACGCCGAAGGGAGGCTGGCCCCTGCCGCCGTCGGCTGCGTGCTCTGCCTTCAATTACGAGTCGCTCCTTCAAGAAAACAACGACCTTCCCCCCGTCGCCAAGTTCGTCCTGCCGAGAAGCACGCGGCGTCGCCGACGGTGACCTAACCATCCCGCGGACTCCCTCCCCGGGCACCCTTGCTCTCTCCTTCTCTATATTACGGCCCTCTCCCCTCTTACGTGATATCCTCGGGCGCCGACTGTATTGCGTTTCGCCTACACGATGAAGCGCTGAGAAGCCTGAGAGTCTTCGGAACCAATCCAACGACGCGTGAGCGTCCTTCGGGAGACAAGGACGTGCACTGCGCCTGATCACGCGATTCATTCACAGCATTAGATTTGCTGAGATTGCTCGTAGCATCCAGTGCGGTCCATCACAAAGCGAAACGGAGCATAGAGGGAAGGAAACCTGTGTCTCGGTTCGGAGAAGTTCTCCGCGCGTTGGGGAACAAATTTAAAACAAAGTTGTGTCCCCGTACCCGCTCGCCCGCCCCTCCGCCATCTTCTGTTTATTTCTATTTTCCTCGCGCAATCACTCTCCTGTCTTATCTCTTCTTTCCTCCTGTTAGAAACCGACCCGTCACAAAAGTTAGCCCAAGTATACGAAACCGGTGCCGCCACGTCGCGGACACTCGGAGAAACTCGGGAGTCGTTTCGTTGTTGGCTTGGTGTTTGCCGGAGACAAACTCGTTGGAGATGCTCCTCTTCTGCGTCGCTCGCTGCCGTGTGTTCTTCTTTCCTCAGAGAGAGGAGGTGGTCCGATCAGAGATGACGAGAACGAGGCTGAGGATGAGCGTGCCGCCAGCGCGGCGGCGAGGCCTCTTTTGCATGCTGGCCAGCGAACTGGTTTTGGGGGCATTTCCGACGCTGGAGGCTTTTCACGAACGAGCGAGAGAAAGAGAGGGGAACGGAGGAAAGAGAGAAACAGATCGCGATTTTTGGAAGATCAATGGATCTTTGGGGTCGGATGCGGTCCAGTGGCGCTTTGCCCGAATTGCGTTCTGTTGCCGCCACTGCTGTCGAGAAGCGTCCGCCGATTGATGTCTTCGAGAAAGAGGCGTCTCTATTCGTGCTGGAACGCGGGCTGAGACCGAAGGGGGGACAGGCGAAGGTGGTGGTTTTCAAAGTGGCACTACCACTTTCCGAGCTGACGGGGAGAGGAGAGGTGGGAGGCTGCCGGCAGCGAATCAAACGAACTCTCGCCGCGGTTCAAGATCTTTTGATTGCGGTTGCTCGCGTCGATGCGGAACGCGGCACGAGATGTGGTTTGCACTGTGTGTAGCGATACCGGGCTTTTTTTTCTTCTCGAATTTTAAGGCGAAAGAGGGGACCGGGGAAGTTGGTTTGCTTAAAGATCGATAGCTACGCTCTATGCGAGATTATTACGTGCATTTGGGAGCTATTTTTATCTGTCGAGTGCATGGATGTTCTTCGCGTATGCCATAGGTCTGGTCAGACTCGGATTTAAATGATGGCCGGCCAGTTCATGCGCCAACGATAGTCGTTCCTTATTTTGCTTTGTTAAACGGCGAAGCAATCTTCGTTGTCCGCTTTCCCTAAGAATATCCGACGCGGCCAAAATCTCGGCGGTGAGGAGGGTGCGCTTACTGATTGGGACAGCGTTCAAAGTTATGATTAATGAAGTCTCAGTTTCCATTTTCGTAAATATTTTTTTTTTTAGCACTGAATTTAATGCGAGGCCGTGCAAAGTAGGAGCCGGCGCGTTGAACATGTTGTCTGCATTTCGTCACTTCTAAAACGTGTGAGTGGCGAAAAAAAAAAAAAAGTTTGTGCTAAGTTGACAACTAGTTTTTGCGCCCTTTCCTTTTTTATTTTTTTTACGCGTAGTTGTTGTATGCAGTAGTCACAATGCTAGAATACGCCAACCGTAGCCGTGTTCTTTTCTTCCGTGTTTTTTGTTTGTGAAGTGTACTTCTATCGTATTCATAAAGTTCGCAAACGATTAAAATCCACGCGAAAATATAAACGTCATTAAAGGACGTACGCTCATACTTGCCCAATCAGGATTCGAAAAATAAAGTTATCGTAGTCTCGTAAGCCACGTAATCGTATAACGGAGAAGTCGCACAGCGTAAAACAACCACTGGAATCATAAATCGTGTTTCCGTTCTGTCGCTATTTTATTAGGTTCTGCATCATTTCGCGACTTGGCTTAAAAGTAGGGAATCAAGACGAAGTTCAAGTTAGAAAACCGCTTACGTTGAGAACTAGGGAAAGCCCTCTGAGCGACTCTTCATCTGGCGAGAAATCCAAAAAGTCCGAACGGTCGCGAACGTTCGCTGGAATTTCTTTACAAACAACGAGCTATAGAAGGAGGGCCATCGACTTCGCGCGTTGGGTCTCCCGGCCACCGATACTCCCGTTCACGCGTTGGTGTACACGTTCTTCGATACAAACGTAATGGATTCCAATTAGAATTACTCTCGGTTAAAAAGTATTCCATTAGATCACTCGATTACTCGAGAAGAAAGGTAGTTGGCCGTTAGTGGAAAAAGTGACCGTTACTTTTTCGTCTACTTCCGAATTTCAAAATGACCGATTTTTCTGCCGGGTTGAAAACGACGGGTCTTTTGTGCTGTCCGTTGTTGGATTAGGATCACCAAACTATGAAATGCTTCGTCAAACGTGAAAACAGCGCAAAAAATTGAACAAGAGACAAATGAAAGGAGTGCTCGGACAAAGCGTGCACGGACAAAGCGCTTATCTTCTTAATCCAACAATTTCGGTAAACCATGCTTCCTCCCGCCCGAGACTTGGTTTAAGGATTTCTTCTTAGGAAGCTTAAGCAAACGAAGGACGCCATGAGCAAGTGGATGGAAAACTAGTATTGTTTAGAAGTAATTTAAGTAAGTACTTGCTAATGTAATCAGGTTACTCTTGACATAAATTTATAATACTTAATTATTACTTTAGAATAAATATATTTAAACGAACTAGGAAATCACCCCAAAAAGTAATCGTTTACGAGTATAATTTGGCTACTTGCAACGAGTAGCGTGCAAGTCTGGTTTCACCCTACCATGGCGTAAAGCGGACATTATAAGCCAACGAAGCCAATCCAGAGCCGTGTGAGTGTCACGTGGCCTCCAGGAGGGGTCGCAGCGACACGCATGTAGCGCAGTCACTGGATGCATTCGCAGCTGTGGATTGGCGCGCCACAGTCCCGTGGCTGGAGTCTCGAGGTTGGTCATCTCCTTGCCTGCTTGCTTGTACTTCGTGCTTTGTATAATATACAAAGCAAAAAACAAAAAAAAAAAGAAAAGTATTGAGAAGAGACGAAGGGGGTAGCCCTTTGGTTCCTGGCGCCTTTTCTTTTTCTTCTCCGTTTCTCCCATCAACCTGCCTGTCGCCGAAAGGAAGTTGGAAGGGAAGGAAAAGGAAGGGGAAGCCGAATTTTATTACGTGGGCCGCATGAACGTGTAATAGCGCCCCCCCCATTTATAGTTTTCTGTCCATTTCGGTCGAAACGGAAATAACCTTGCTCTTTCTTTTTGCGCGCCGATATTTTCTACGCGGCGGAAGCACCGAAACGCTCCGAACTAGAGCATTTGCTCGGGGGACCGGGCGTTTGGAAAATGCAGCCGGTTACAAATAGACTCATGATTTCTGGGTGGCTCTGCGTGATGCGGCCCTCGGCAGGCAATACGGACGTCGGGGCTTCCAGCGGCGGCGACTCCATTCAGGCACGATACTTCGTTTCACGTAACGACGAACCGCGGACGACGCAACGAGCCATCCGAGCCAATACCCAATGCCCAGTGAACTTCGGGAAGGACGCAGCGACGCGTGGGGAGGATGGACACGTGACGCGTTCCAGGCATTGGATTGGCTGGGATGGATGGTGGGGGTTCGCTGCGATGCGTCGCTTAGGGGGAACCCGAGTAGAGTTGGAGTGCTGGGCTCCTTCGGTGCGCATTTTGTCCCCCGCCGCCTGGACTTCCTGATTCACTTTCCGGCCGCCGAGGGTTTAGGCGTGAAAGAGCCGGTCGGTTTTATTAGTGGCGCGCGTGGCTTGCTCTGGGCGACCTCTTCGATGCCCCTCAAAGCCTCCCAGGGTCACGCTTGCACATGACACAAAATACAGTCTGCATTCATATTGGAATGCGAGTCACCGCGAGATCCCTGCTTCGAATGCCGCATGGTAATGAGTTTAAGGAAAAATCTTGGCACGCGGCATTCGAAATAGGGATATTGCGGTCACTCGTGTTTGCAGACTGTCTTTTGTGTCATCTATGATCAGTGTGACTTCTGGCTTAAGGGAAAATGAAGCACTTTACATAGGTAACGCGAAGCTTCCTCTTAAATTCGTTTGGTGGTGACCTACCAAGACTTAGGTAGCTGATGATGTTTAGTACAATATTTGATATCTTGTCTAAAGTGGAGTAATTATTTCGCATCTTGACAGATTTTGTTACCCGACTTATGAGAAGCACCAATAAATTTGTTTGATGCCTTATTAACTCTTTGATTATGAAATTTAATGACATGTTTGCTGGCCAGTGTTCACACGATCCGTGGATTTGTTTCCAACGTGAAATGTTTGCTTCCGGATATTCATAACCTAGAGGCAGTGGCGTACGCAGGATTTCATTTCGGAGGGGGCCGGACCAACGGGGGACAAGATAAGCGGGTAATGGGAGTAAAGGGGGTAAAGGGGTAAGGAGGGGCAAGATAAAAAGAGAAAAGAAAGTCCAAGGGGAAATAAAAGCATGTTCATTTTTTTAAGAACTATGCATTCTTCTATTAAATAATTAAAATAAAGTTGTCATATTGGTTTTGGGATGATTATGATACATAAAAATGGTGCCCCGGATATTCCTCACCAGGAAGGCATTTGCACTTTACTTTTTTATTTACAAGTCACGTCAACAGAAGGCACCAGAGTAAGCAGAAAACAAGAATCATAAAAACAAATATGATATAAAGCACGACTCCAATGGACGAAGTCGCCAGTCATCGGGGCTGATAAAGCAATGATGCCTGAGTAGAAACGCGGAACACCTTGATGGATAGACGATAAATACTGGAAAGCAGCTCCACCATAAATTACTCCCTATCTTAACCTGATCGAACCAATAAAAATCTTACGTGATTTGTTCGTTGGTGTCGATTTCTAAGGTTTTCGAAGTCCGTTCACTAAAGAAAGTCAAGGAAGTCACACGACGCAACAAAGGAACGATGTAAAATGGTTTACACACTTACATATTGCACTTGGCTCTCGTCCTGAGGCGGCAGGTCACACACTCGCGCCCCTATCTCGCGCAGTTCTCAAACTGCCGATGACAACTTCCGTACTCGAACCTTGAACCGCAAATGCCGCGCCTCTAGGCGCCTATATTCACTTCGTTAAGAGTTTTCCCGCCACCCAAGGAGCCAATCAGATATCGCTATTTTTAGACCAATGGGAGCCACGTGGTACAAAACAAACACATACAATACAAAATCCAATTAAGAAAGGACACGTGCATAGACCCCCGAAAACTCCCGAAAACCTTCGCCCTAACTGTCGACCGTCAGCCGGACATCGCTTCCAGGAAAAAGAACCTCGTCGGGGTGCAAGAGCAGTACCGACGCTTCTTCTCAAAATAAAAAAAAGGCTACAAAACATCGAGGTGCCCCGCTGCGCTCGAGCGGGGCACAGCGCATGGTACGCACCCAGAGCGGGGGTT
Organism: Ixodes scapularis; assembly: GCF_016920785.2. NCBI lineage: Eukaryota > Metazoa > Arthropoda > Arachnida > Ixodida > Ixodidae > Ixodes > Ixodes scapularis. The sequence continues at coordinate 199,902,512 of NW_024609835.1, forward strand.
CTCGAGGAGCAATTAAGACGGGGGACAAGGGGGCCGCTCCATGACGACGACAAACCAGCCCCGGCGACTCCGCGCAATCGGGGCACTCGCGAAGCAATAAAAGTAGAAGTAAACGAATATATTTTCTTTCCTGAGTAACGCTAGCAGTGCAGCCTACCTCACAATATATTTAACAAATGAGATGTGCGGCCGATTATAGTACATATATATATATATATATATATATGTATATATATATATATATATATATATATATATATATATATATATATATATATATATATACACAATGTGTGTGTGCGTGCGTGCGTCTGTGTGTGTGTGCGTGCGTGTGTGAATCCCGCAATGCCGGCTACTTAGCGACGACCGTTATATAAAACTATATTGGGACAGAAGAAAACGCAAAGCAACAACACACATATACACAAAAACAGATTGCGGAGGCCGCGGCTTACACGCCCAATCGCGCAACCCGCAGTCCTTGGTTACGTTTGTCGCGATCTGTGGGGTCCCCACAAGCTGGACCCATCTTATTAAATGTTTGATGTTTTTGTCCTTTTTTCTTCTTACTAAAGGTTGTGTTGTATCGTTTCACACGCGTAAAAATTCAGCAAATCGTTAAGTATGAAGCTGGGCGCTTCCATAATCTTAGTGCTGTGGTTTGTAGAACCTTTGGTCATACATATTTTTGTTATATCGCACAATCCATGACTTTTATAAAGCGTTGAATCTTGATTGGAGATATGAATAAATTCGTTAATTAATTATTCCTCAGTCAGATCAGATCACACGAAAGTCGTTAAAACTACACATTTTTTTATTATTTGTACTATGTTATAAATTTATAAATGACCCATATTGCATTCCCTTCCTTTCTTATTTCTTTTTTTTACAACTTCTCCGCAAAGTTGGTTCTGCTGTTAAAAAAAACAAAAAAAACACCGCATTGATATTGATAAACCCGAGAGTCAGTGACCTTGCCCACTCCCCCCCCCCCCCCCCCCCCCCCCCCGCTCGAAAGTTTCGGGGGGGGCCCGCGGCCCCTTCGCCCCCCCCCCCCCCCCTGTGTACGCCACTGCCTAGAGGTATTCCTCGCTTTCCTTAAGTTATTTTTAGCACAAATGGATATCAAAATGTAACAGTTTTTCATTTTTGTTCTTCAAGCACAGCTACATTGAAGATACAATGTCCTTCGGTGAAAAGATGCGAGTAGCGCAGTTTTAATAGAAACACGGAAACAGGCCAAGCTTTGATTTCTAACAGATGCACGGATACCTAAACACACATTGTTCGTAAACAGGGAGCTTCAAACTCAATAAAGAAGCAATTCGTAATAAATCCGGTCGCAGTGTTCCTTATTATTTTTATAGGTTAATAAACAAAAAGACAAACAGAATGAGCCCGCCACCGCTATTCCAGTACCGCGCAATTGTATGGTGGTCCCCTTCCCCAAGCTCAATATGGCTTTAGAGAATTTATTCTCGAAGCCGGTTTGATTAAACCGTCGCGACGAGCGTCGCGCGTCGCGTCTTCGGCACACCGGATCCCATCCGTCCGGAATATTCCTCTCCCGTCTAAACCGGTAACCGCCGCGCCGTACACTTCTTCCTCCCCGCAACCTTTGTCTGGCTCATGTGATGCACGATAAAATTGCCGGCAGAATACGCGCCATTGTTCGAGCTGCAGCGGGAGATGCGACGCCGAATGCCGCCGGTCGGCCCACTGTCACGCGTCTTCTACGCTGCAACGTCGCCGAGGCAAGGCCGCCCAGAGCAGCGCACAAGCGGCCGGGCGAGGGCGGACGCCCGCTTGTTGTTCTTGGGGAGCGGAGAGGGGTCCTCGAAGAAGAAAAAGAAGAGGCACCTTGGCAGGCAGCCCTTTAACCCTCCGGTATCCCCGCGGCGGCAGCGGAGACCACGGCGCTTCGGAGAGGCATCATCGCACTCTCACGCGGAAGACGCCGAGCGAGTTCGGAGACTTCCGGTGCAACCCCGACATCGTGCGGGCCGCGGGAACGCCGGCCGCCTCGTTGCGTACACGACATGTGCGCGCGCGGTGCTCACGTTCTTAAGGTCAACACCTTCCCTAGTTGATTCTCGGCTTTCGTCTTTTGTGTGGTGCGCTGCTTGTCCGAGTCGCTCGCGCATCCTCGGTGTGCGCGTTCGCCGTTGCTGCTGCTCGTAGCGAGCGGGCGAGCGAGCGGGCCGATGAGGCGAGAGGTCAGACGGAGGTTTCTGTCGGGACCGTTATTTGGGAGGACGCAGCGGGAGGGGAGAAGGGTACGGACGTGGAACGAAGCGGGGGGTTACCGGGTCTCTGGGGATCGAGCGCAATCGGGGGGATTGTTTTCTTGCCGAGCGCACGACATTTGGTCCGGCGATTGCCGAAACAACGAGGCGTTCCATTAGTTTACACCGTGCTCGAGTCACGGGCATCGCGCTTTGAACATTCGTTGGTTGCATGATGCAGTTCCGTCTATTGCAGTGAAGGCCTTCGCGGATAGTTATATTAGAGTACGATGTGCACAAGTACGGGCGCAGAGACATGCACACTCCCGTATGAGCATGCACTCACGCGCGCATGCACGCATCGAAACGCATTTCCACACTATGACCAACATTGTCCTTATATCATGCGACCTGTGTCTCCAATCTTCGAAATGATCACTCGCGAGCCTATAGTCGTGTATAATTTCATTTTAAGTACTTATTGCGTGTTTTCGCGGAAGAGGTAGGCAAGAAACTGTTTAACCGTCTCTCCTCTTATTAGCTCTCCTTCTTTTCATTCCGCGTTTCAAC